>NW_027362761.1:1174159318-1179159318 GCF_046119375.1 Phyllobates terribilis
AAGTCCTCTATCAGAAACAATATCTGTGGGAACGCCATGGAGCTGGACATCTTCTTAAATGCCTTAGCGAGTGTCTTGGTGCAGGGCAACTTAATGAATGGAACCAAATGACACATCTTGCTAAAATGGTCCCACGACCACCCAGATGATAGTAAAACCCTCGGACACAGGAAGATCAGTAATAAAATCCATTGTGAGATGCGTCCAAGGTGCACTAGGAACCTCCAGAGGGCAAAGCAACCCAACAGCAGGGGTATGTGAAGCCTTTGACGTAGCATACACAGTACATTGACGCACCCACTTGATGACTTCTCTCTGCCATCCATGCCACCAAAAACTGCGACTGATAAGTCTCTTAGTCTCCGAAATTCCTGGATGACCTGCCAACCGAGACACATGACACTCCACAAACAAATCTCTCCTAAAGGCTCTAGGCACGAATAACCTCACATGGGGAGTGTTAAATGGAGCATCATCTTGAGCTTTCAGAATCCCATTCTCCAACATGGAGTCCAATGCCGCCACCCAACTCCTTTCTGTAAAATGCTCTCCTCCTCCTTGGCACCGACCGTAGGAGATAAAGCATCAGCTTTAACATTCTTAGTACCAGGGATTAGGTAACAGAAAAATGAAAACAGAAAAAAAAAAAAGTGCCCACCTAGCTTGACGGGCATTCAAGCGCTTGGCAGCATCCAGATAGATCAAATTCTTATGATCTGTGAAAACTTGAATAGGAAATCTAGCGCCTTCCAAAAAATGACGCCAATGTTCAAACGCGAGTTTAAATAGCCAGCAACTCACAATTTCCAACATCATAATTCAGTTTGGTTTCCGAAATTTTTCGAAGAGAAGGCACAATTATGTACTCCATCCTTGTTCTCCTGAGACAAAACTGCTCCAATCCCCACCGATGAAGCATCGACCTCAACCAAAAAAGGCTTGGTCTCATCAGGCTGCATAAGGATAGGGGCAGAACTGAACCTCTCTTTGAGATACTCAAAAGCTTCAATGGCCTCAGCAGTAGTGTTGAGCCACCCCCGTAGTGTTCGAGTTCGGTTCGGTTCGTCGAACACCCGTGTGTTCGCCGAACTGTTCGTCGAACTGTTCGTCGAACACCGTTAAAACCAATGGCAGGCAAACAAAAACACATAGAAACACATAGAAACCACCTTCAAAGGTGTCCAAAAGCTGACAAACTGCTCAGAAGACTTAACTAACACATGGAAAAGTGACAAGTACATATAGTCATGCGAAAATAAAAGAGGTGGAGGAGTAAAAGGAGGGGGAGACACAGATATAGGCATGTCATGCCCTTCTAAAATCCAAAAAGTGAGAAGCAGACACTGCCAGTCCGCTCCTGCCCGTGCCACCTCCGTGTCGCCGGGTTTGTGCCAGAGCCGCGGTGAACCCTGACGGCCAGCCCCCCTCTCCCAATACTGGTGCCTGTCCGCTGGTGGGTCGAGCGAGCCCCCCTGTGGTGGAGGCAGCTCTAAGCTTTTTAATTTAAAATTGTCTCTCTAATTTGAATGAAGACACTTTAAATCCATTTACAAGGATCTATTGGAGGGCAAGTCTCATGCCAGCAGCCGCGTAATTCCAGCTCCAGTAGCGTCCACTAAAGCTGCTGCAGTTAAAAAGCTTTTATAAGGATCGAGCTCGGCTGTCCACCGCAAGGCATCCTACTGCCAGTCCCAGCCCCTATGCCTTGGGGTGCCTCCTGATGCTCTTCACTAAGTATCCCATGGTCCCGAAGCATTTCCTTTGAAAAATTAAGTGTCTAAACTACAGGTGGTGCAGCTTGCTTAACAGCCGGGATAATCCGCTTACTAGCAGACACTGCTACTAGGCACAAAGTATTTCCTGGGCTAGATGCAGTTAAAAATTTGTAATTAGATACTCTCGGTGGATGCTGAGAAAGCATTCCATAGAGTCTCCTGGCACGCCATATATGATTCTCTTAAAAAGCTTGGGGTAGGGGTCTAGGGGACCCTTTTATAGCCAAAATCACGGCCCTGTATCACAATACGTCACCTAGGCTGAAGATAAATGGAACTGTAGCACCCTGAGGGCTCGGTTGCTACAGACGTATTGCACCTCACCCAGAGGTGTGATATCTCACTCTCAGGTAAGGATGGAGTGTGGATCAGGACCCGACACCTGCATGCATTACACCACATTGCCGTGGGGCAGGGCGACCAATATGCCCCTGAGATGGGCACGACAGTCCCTGTCCCTGGCTGGAGTGGGGGGAGGGAACACTGAGGAAGGGGAACCCTGTAGTGCAGGAGCAGGGAGGAAGCAGTTCCTGGGTGCATTGAGAAGGGAGTATAAAAGGTGGGCACCATCTTAGTTCAGTGCAGAGAAGTCTGAGCAGAAGTGTCAGGGAGCAGGGGCTCTGCATGAGCTCTGCTCCGGAGGCGGGCCTAGTAACAGAGGCCCAGGCCTGGAAGAGGGAGAAGGAAGGAAGAGGAGCAGAGAAGGCTCCAGGAACGAGGAATGAAGGGATCCCAGGGGTGCGGACGGGCGAGTCGCCACCGCACGCCCGAATCCACCTGCGTGGAGGGGTCAGGCCAAAGGGGGAGACCGGTCCCCGAACTAGTGGAGGCAGGAAACGACCCTCAGCTAGAAACCGGAGGCTCTGACATTTTATGTGGCGCAGCCCCTCGCTACACCCGCTAGGAAGGCACCACATAGGGTCAGGGAAACTGGCGCCAAGTTTACCAAGAGGAGGCCCGAGGCAGCCGGACAGAAGTGTTGGTAAGAAAGGCCAGACAAAGGACACACAAAGGGGGTCCTGTGAAGCGCTCCAAAGTTATCTGGGAGTTGTCTGAGCCCCTCACCTGGTGAGCACAGTACGACGTGGGCAGCCGTTACCTGCAGACGTGGTCTGGATAATAAGAACTGTGAGTAAAGGCCCTGAACTGCATCACTGACTCCGTGTCGTTACTGCTGCTGCCCTGCACCATCACCCCCATCCTCCGCATACACTGCCCTGAGGCTATACTCCTCCCGTGGGGAGTTATGCTACGCTCTGCTGCACCCACAACACCAGCCTCAGCGGTCTGCCCTGTAGCGGCGGTTCACTCTGACCGCAATCCACGGGTGGCGTAGTCGGACATTTAAACATCAAAACCACATAAATAGTTCCGCCACTGGTTTGACCGCCCTGAGCCACGGAACCGGGTCGCCGCCACGAAGACTACAACCACCAGCATCCACCAAAAAGGGTCCGGCTCCGGGTGTCCCAAGGCCCAGGGGGTGCGTCAGAACATTTTCATCACCTTTCACAATCACCAATGGGACAAGGCAGTGATGTCCTCTGTCCCCTCTCTTATACATCCTAGTGACGGAGCACCTGCTCTCATCAATTCGCCATAACCCCAATATTAGGTGGATTGAGGTGGGAGGCACCGAGTACAAGTGCTCTCTATTTGCTGATGATGTCCTAGTATATATCACTCAATCACATATATCCATCCATGCTGTTATGGCTGAAATAGATCACTTTGTTACATGGTAAAATTTTAAAATCAATGCAGCGAAGTCTGAGGCCCTCGATGTCTCCCTCCCCAAATCCATATAGGATTCCATCCAGTCCAACTTTCCCTTTGCCTGGCCCTCACAGGGTATCAAATACTTAGGAATTCCTATTCATAGAGACCTCTCCCATCTATGTTATCTTAATTTTGGGCCCTTTATTGAACAACTCCATACAGACCACGGTTGGCAAGTTAGAACTGTAAGATTCACTACGTGAACCACTGGTGTTTTGTGGAAAAGCACATGTACACTGCGTTCCAAATTATTATGCAAAAAGTGTTTAGGAGTGATAAGGGAAGAATTTGTTTGTTTGTCAGTTAAACTCATTGATGGTGATGTGTGTCAGGGCTCTTTATATCACTGTAAGCAATTGCAGACACCTGTGCTAATTAGTTTGGCAGGTGTGTCCAATGAAAGGCAAGACTACTTAAGAAGGCTCTCTCACATTATTAAGCAGCCTACATTTTCTGCCAAAATGGGAAAGAAAAAAGGATGTGTCGGCTGCTGAGAAGCAACAAATTGTGGAGTGTTTAGGTCAAGGCATGACTACAATCAACATTGTGCGATGATCAGGATGAAGTGTCTTGGCAATCAAGAAGTATGTAGCTGATTCACAGTACACACGTGTGCGTGCTGATAAGGGCAAATTGAGGACTCTTTCCTACAAGCAATTACGTCAGGTTGAAAGAGCAGCGGCAAAAAAGCCTTGTCATAGCAGCAGACAAGTTTTTGAAGCTGCTTGTGCCTCCAACGTCCCCCGAACAACAAGATGCAGGGTCCTTCAGAGGTTTGCAGCTGTGCATACGCCATCCTGTCGACCTCCTCTATCCACTTCACACAAGCAGAAACGGCTCCAGTGGGCCAAACATTACATGAAGGCTGATTTCAAAACTGTTTTGTTCACGGATGAGTGCCGTGCAGCGCTCAATGTTCCAGATGGATGGAGTGGAGGATGGCTGGTTGATGGACACCCCACGCAAACACGGCTACAGCGCCAACAAGGAGGAGGTGGAGTAATGTTTTGGGCTGGAATCATGGGGAGAGAGATTGTCGGCCCCTTTAGGATCCCTGAAGGCGCTAAAGATGAACTCCATAATGTATGTGGATTTTCTCAAACAGCACTTCCTGCCATGGTTCAAGAAGAAGAACCGTGTATTTCACAGCAAGATCATTTTTCTGCATGATAATGCACCATCTCATGCTGCACATAAAACATCTGCATCTCTGGCTGATATGGGCATAAAAGGGGACAAACTTATGGTGTGACCCCCATGCTCCCCTGACCTCTACCCCATTCAGAACCTTTGGAGCATCATTAAAAGGAGTGTCTATGATGGCGGGAGGCAGTTCACATCTAAGCAACAGCTCTGGGAGGGTATTCTGTCCTCATGCAAAACAATTGAAGCAGAAACCATCCAAAACCTGACAAATTCAATGGACGAGAGAGTTCAGAAGCTCCTTTCGAACAAGGGGTCCTATGTGAAAATGTAACATCACCTAGAATAAAGTTTTGAGTTGAAAACTGTTTGATTTCAGTTTCTAACAACCTCCTAATGCTTATAATTTCAAAAATGACCATTTTTTTGGTCTTTATTAAAATGAAAAGGTTGATCGAAAAGTTTGGGGGATCTAAGAGTGTGGCAACCCAGTAGTTATGATTACTTCGAATTCTGACAATATGAGGGTCATGCTGCAGGTAGTGCAGCAAGAAGGCACTTATGTGTCTTGCGCATCTCGGAGCCCCAAAATTATTTTCCGGGCTAGATGCAGCTAAAAATTATTTTTAATTTAAAATCTGGTGAAGCTTTAGTATAGATGGCCTAATAGGATCAGTGCTGCACACTGCTACAAAGCACAAATTATTTTCCAGCCAAGATACAGATAAACATGATTAGTAATTTGAAAGCTTAAAACGGTTGGTAGGGTGATTTTAACCAATCATCAAGCTTTTACTCTCCCCAGGATGACACAGGGGTAGAAAAGTCGTTTCGGATCCATGATTTGTTCATCTTTATGAACGTGAGTCTGTCTACATTATCAGTGGAGAGCCGCGTGCGCTTATCTGTCAGCACACCACCAGCAGCGCTGAACACACGTTCAGACAGAACGCTGGCTGCGGGGCATGACAAGATCTCCAAGGCGTAAGTGGCTAGCTCCGGCCATTTATCCAGATTGGAAGCCCAAAAAGAGCAAAGGTCCAGTGACACAGTCGTGGCTTCAATGTTTACTTGGAGATACTCCTGTACTATCGTCTCTAGGCGTTGACTATGTGTCAGACTTCTTGTCTCCTGTGGCCTTGCAAAGGATGGGCTAAAAAAGTGGTGAAATGATTCCGCAAAATTGATGTTACCAGCAGATACTGTGGTTCTGTTACGGTTTGAGTGCTGAACACTTGACGGTCCCACGGTTGGCAAGTTGGAACTGTGAGATTCACTACGTGCACCACTGGTATTTTGTGGAAAAGCACATGTAAGATTCTGCAACAGTCTCTGCTGATACTCCTGCATGCGTGCATCCCTTTTATTGGCAGGAATAATTTCTGCAAATTTACTTTTGTACCAGGGATCTAACAGTGTGGCAACATAGTAGTCAGGATTATTTCTAATTCTCACAATTCGAGGGTCATGTTGCAGGTAGTGCAGCAAGAAGGCACTCATGTGTGTTGCGCATCCAGGAGCACCAAGTCCCTGTTGTGTTGGTGGCGAGGTAACAATAATGCTTCCTTCCTCTGTCCTCTCCCCCCAACCTCGCACAACAGAAATGTGATCAAGGTCTCCCTCATCTGATGAGTCTTCCATCAGTTCGTCCTCCACTTCTTCCTGGGCTCCTGCACCTTCCTCACTAGTTTGGCTGCTACCATGCGCCCTGGTAAAACCATCTCCCCCACCCTCACATGCCTGCCGCCTTGGTGCTGCCGACCGTCTGGACCTTGCAGATGTTAGCCCTTCCGCATACAACTCCTCCTCCTCTACTTCCTCCACCTCCTCTTGTGCCACCACCTGACTCCGAATTCTGTTTAACATGTGCTCCAGCATGTAAATCACCGGAATAGTCATGCTGATAATGGCATCGTCAGCACTAAACATCTTCGTCGCCATTTCAAAACTGTGCAGAAGGGTGCATAGGTCCCTGATCTGAGACCACTCCTCCAGCGTGATTTGCCCCACCTCTGAATCTCGTCGGCCCAGGCTATATGTCAGAACGTATTGCACCAGGGCTTGTCGGTGCTGCCACAGTCGCTGCAACATGTGCAGAGTTGAATTCCACCGGGTAGGCACATCGCATTTTAGCCGGTGAAGTGGCAGGCCCAACGACTTCTGTAGAGATGTAAGTCGCTGAGCTGCGGGATGCGAACGGCGAAAGTGAGCACACAGCGACCGTGCCCTCTGCAGAAGGCCATCTAGTCTGGGATAGTGGGCTAAAAATTGCTGGACAACCAGGTTCAACACGTGAGCCATACAAGGCACGTGTGTGACATTGCCCCGGCGAAGGGCCGCACCCAGGTTTGCAGAATTGTCGCACACGGCCTTCCCTGGTTTCAGGTCCAGTGGAGACAACCATTCATGAAATTGGTTCTCCAGAGCTGACCACAACTCCTCAGCTGTGTGACTCACATTTCCCAGACATTTCAATGTAAAAACCGCCTGATGACGTTGAGCCCTACTGCCAGCATAGTAAGGAGGTGTGCAGGATCCCTTCTGCGCAGTTAGAAAGCTTGTGGCATGACCAGACAGGCTTTGGGTGCAGGTGGAAGACCGAGAGGAGGTTGAGGAGGCAGAAGCAGTGGAGGAACTTTGACATAAAGAGGATTGACGCACAACTCGTGGGGACGGCAAGACTTGGACAGCAGCCCCTTGTCCTGCTGTCACCATAGTTACCCAGTGCCCAGTCAGCGACATGTAACGCCCCTGTCCATGCCTACTCGTCCAAGTGTCTGTGGTGAAATGCACCCTGTCACACACAGAGTTTCTCAAAGAAGCGGTGATGTTGTGTGCGACATGCTGGTGGAGCGCAGGCACACCTTTCTTTGAGAAGTAGTGCCGACTGGGCATCTGGTACTGGGGCACTGCGACGGACATAAGGTCTCGAAAATCCTCTGTGTCCACCAGGCGGAAAGGCAACATTTCTGTAGCCAAGAGCTTGCAGATGGTGAAATTCAACCTCTTAGCTTTCTCATGGCTAGGAGGAAATGGTCTTTTACTTGTCCACATCTGAGGGACCGAGGGCTGGCTATTGTGCTTAGACGGGGTTGATAAGGGTGTCCCCGGCAAACTGCCGGTCTGTGAGGAAGATGCAGGCGGACATGTTAGGTTGCCTTGATCCAAAGGTGGTGCTATCGATGTCGGACAGCGCTCAACACCAGCTGGTGTTACCACCTCCAAAGAAAATGATGACCTGCCAATCACGCTGGCTGTTGCGGGTAAAGAGGTGGCAGGTCTGCGCCCCAAAACAGGTGTGACTGCTGTCCTCCCAGTCACAGAGTATGAAGAGGCCGCGGATGCACAAGATATGGCAGATGGTGGTTGGCCCGGCCGGCCGGCTAGGCCGCATTGTAGCACACTGAGCTTCCCACTGCAACTTATGCTTCATGTCCATGTGCCGGTTCATGCATGAAGTACTCAAACTATGTATTTTTTGGCCTCTACTTAGCTTTTGCTGACAAATGTTACAGATAACACGAGTTGGGTCATCTTTATCGATCTGAAAAAATGCCCAGGCTATGCAAGGCTTAGCACCCATGCGACCTGAAGAGCCACCACGACTTGTGGTGAGAGGCAGAGTTTTGTTTGAGGATGCAGTTGTTGACGTGCTTCCAGTACTACGTTTCTGTCCAGGAAGGCGCAACCTGACCTCGTCATCACTAGCATCTTCCTCCACCTCCTCTGCTGACCTCATCTCTTGGCTGACTGTGGGTTGACAGTAAGTGGGATCTCCGACCTCATCATCATCACCCCGTGCGTTATCACACCCGTCGTCCTCAGAGCCAACCTGTTCCTGCCCTGACAAAAAACTAAAGTTGTCGCTCCAATCAGGTATTTGAGTCTTATCATCGTCTTCCTCATTGTCTCCACCAACAGGAGTTACAGTTTGGGAATGAGGGTCTACATTATGGTCAGAACCTTCTGCGTCTGGTCCTGGATCCGACTCATAAAGATTCTGGGCATCAGTGCAGATCATTTCCTCGTCTGGATTCACAGAAGCACTGGAGTCGACCTCTGATTCCCAGGCTATAGTATGAGTAAACAGCTCTGCAGACTCAACCATCTGTTCTACCTCATACTCAGACGGGCAGCTGGAGATTTGGGAGCTGTGAGGAAGCAAGTGCGATTTGGGTGACACCTTTGAGGACAGGAGTATTTGTGATGTTGAAGTTGATGTGGAGGAGAGCCCACTTAAAGGAGCACTTGATATCCGTTGAAGCACCTGCTGTTTTTGTGCCTCATCTGGAATTTGTAGCGATTGGCGTGGCCGTAAGAAAGGGATCTTATCACATTGTCCGCTAAAAGAAGTAGACATTTCAGTTTGGCTGGAAGATGGTCTTTCTTCTGCAGATGTTACTGTTGCTTTAACACCTACCCCACGGACACAACCTTTTTTCCCCTTCCCAACACGCCTATTCCCCTTTCCACCAGCAGCAGGCCTTTTTCCACTCATTTTGGTGGTTAACTAATTCACAACTCTGGAGTTGTTTGCACAAAAAAAAACAATGGATGGTAACCGAGCAGAGCTGAGTGGCCAAACTGTGGTATTAGGCCAAAACTATTGGCTGGGTTAGATGCAGAAAAAAAATTATTTTTAATTTGCAACCTGATGGAGGTCAGTATAGATGGATTAATAGAACAAGACCCACACACAGCTAGAAGCCCAATATTTTTTCAGAGGTAGATGCAGAAAAAAATATATTCAGTTTGCAACCTGAGGAGGTCAGTATAGATGGAGTAATACAACAAGTCCCACACACAGCTAGAAGCCCAATATTTTTTCAGAGGTAGATGCAGAAAAAAAATATATTCAGTTTGCAACCTGATGGAGGTCAGTATAGATGGACTAATACAACAAGTCCCACACACAGCTAGAAGCCCATTATTTTTTCAGAGGTAGATGCAGAAAAAAATATATTCAGTTTGCAACCTGATGGAGGTCAGTATAGATGGACTAATACAACAAGTCCCACACACAGCTAGAAGCCCAAATATTTTTTCAGAGGTACTGTAGATGCAGATAAAAATTAGTTTTAATTTGCAACCTGATGGAGGTCAGTATAGATGGACTAATAGAATGATGCTATGCCCAAAAGATTTTACTTCACTAGGTGCAGTAAAAAAATTGGTATTCTATACACAGGTGGTATATCTTGCAACACAGATAGGCTACTCCACTGACTAACACACTCTGCAATAGGCCAAAAAGGATTAGCTTTGCTAGATTCAGCCAAATGCTGTGAAAAAAACTTGCACAGCACTGGCACAGACCTGCCTGGCAAAAACTGATAGGAACTGATGTAACCTAGTCCTGAAAAGGACTCCAATTACAATTAGTCTTTACTCCCACAATCTATCTATTTAAGAGCACAGACCTGCCTGATAAAAGTCGTAGGAAATGCTGTAACCTAGTCCTTAAAAGGACTGCAATCACAACTATTCCCTACTCCCAAGCTATCTGTATATTTGTGCGAAAATTGGCTTGAAATTAACAAGGTATAGCGCACACAGCAACAGCGGTGCCGTCTAACACGCAGCTGCAGCAGTGAGAAAATGGTGGCGACGGGGAAAATGGCTTGGTCTTATAGGGCAAGGACATGTGACATACACTGCCAATGACACATGCCCTTGCTTGTGTGAAAAAAAGCACTTCGCTCCGTGTGTGCGCTGCTGATAGGCTGACAGATTGCACCTCCCCACTGTAAATGCGGGAAAGAGAAAAAAAAAATGGAGATCTTCATTGTTCCTGCAGAGATCCATCCCCTGCCCCTCCCCGCTGTACACTCAAACTGCGTATTAACATTAATTTTCATCATTACTGAGAAAAAATCCAGTTATGATTTTGGTGCACGAACAGTTATCGAACATAACCTCGAACAGCCGAATTTTTCTCAAATTGTTCGTGTTCGCCGAACGGCTCGAACACCGCCCAAAACAGCTCGAATTTGAGATTGGCGAACAGTTCGAGTAGAACAACGCTCATCTCTACTCAGCAGTTCACTGGGCCGTATTCGCACCTTTCCTGGTGAGATCGGTTAGAGGTTTAACAATTACAGAAAAATTCTTAATGAATTTCCCATAATAATTGGCAAAACCTAAAAATCTCTGTATGGATTTCAAACCAATAGGCCTAGGCCAGTCCTGCACAGCCTGAACCTTCAGTGTCCATATCAAAGCCCTCGCTGGAGACAATGTAGCCCAAAAAACTAACTTTCTGCACAGCAAACTCACATTTCTCCAGCTTAGCAAAGAGTGAATTATCACTCAATAACTGCAAAACTTCACGTACACTCTGCCAATGGGACTCGAGATCTGGTGAATAAATCAAAATGTCATCCAAATACACAACCACATTCTTACCAATCAAAGGTCTCAGGAAGTCATTAATAAGGTTCTGAAAAAATTCAGGTGCATTGGTAAGACCATAAAGCATCACCAGATTCTCAAAATGACCTACCGGAGTGTTAAAAGCAGTTTTCCATACATCACCCTCCTTCACCCATAACAAATTGTATGCCCCCAGGAGATTAATTTTAGAGAACCACTTGGCCCCCACTAACTGGTTAAACAAGTCAGGAATTAACGGTAATGGGTTGAAATTGCGTACATAATCTAATTAATTTCATGAAAAGCCAGACGTGGATGTAAACCCCGGTCCTTTTTCTTAAAGAAAAATCCAACTGCCACAGGAGACTTAGAAGGTCTAATGTGACCCGCAGCCATGCTAGTCTGTATGTATTCCTCCAAGGCCTTTCTTTCAGGGATAGTCAGATTAAACAAGCGACTCTTGGGAAGAGTAGCTCCTGGAACAAACTCAAAGGCGCAGTCATAATCCCTATGAGGAGGTAAAACTTGTGACTCCTACTCTGATAAAACCCTCCAAAAATCTTGAATAGATACAGGTAATTCCCCTTTTTCCACAACCGCAATGCGACCATTGCAACATTTATCATAGCACTTCGGACTCCAAGACTTAATCACATTAGTAGACCAGTCCAGTAAAGGATTGTGCAATTTTAACCAAGGCAATCCTAGAACAACCGGAGAGGGAAGAAGGGGGGCACTGCTAGATTAATATTAACCAATAGGCCAGGCCGCATATCAAATATACGAGTTGGGGGTCACTTGGGTAATAGTGATCACAAAATAATATGTTTTCATGTAACCTTTAATAAGATGTGTAGTAGAGGGGTTACAAGGACACTAAACTTCAGGAAGGCTAATTTCCAACGGTTGAGAGATTATCTTAGTGCAATAAACTGGGACGATATCCTGAGATATAAAGCTACACAAAGCAAATGGGAGACATTTATTAACATCCTGAATAGTACCTGTGCACATTATATACCCTTTGGGAATAAACATGCTAGAAATAGGAGGAAACCACTATGGCTAAATAAAACTGTAAGGGGCGCAATAAGTGACAAAAAGAAAGCATTTAGAGAACTAAGGCAAGTAGGTAGCGATGAGGCATTAAATAAATATAGAAAATTAAATAAATTAGGCAGAGAGGATCATTGCCAGAGAAAGTAAAAATAACCCCATAAATAGTAAAAAACTAAAAATGATAGTGTTGGCCCCCTTAAAAATAGTCTTGGTGAAATTGTGGATGAGGAAAAAGCCAATATGCTAAATGATTTTTTTTCAACCGTATTTACACAAGAAAATCGCATGACAGAAAACTTGATTAGTGATAACAAAAATTCTCCATTAAATGTCACTTGCTTGACCCAGCAGGAAGTACGGCAGCATCTAAAAATCACTAAAGTTGACAAATCCCCGGGCCCAGATGGGATACATCCGCGAGTACTGCAGGAATTAAGTAACGTCATAGATACACCATTATTTTTAATCTTTAAAGATTCCATAATAACAGGGTCTGTACCACAGGACTGGCGTATAGCAAATGTGGTGCCAATATTCAAAAAGGGGACAGAAACTGAACTTGGGAATTATAGGCCAGTAAGCTTAACCTCTACTGTGGGTAAAATCCTGGAGGGTTTCCTAAGAGATGCTATACTAGAGTATCTGAAGAAGAATAACCTCATGACCCAATATCAACATGGGTTTATGAGGGACCGTTCCTGACAAACTAATCTGATCAGTTTTTATGAGGAGGCAAGTTCGGGACTGGACCAAGGAAATGCAGTGGATGTTGTGTATATGGACTTTTCAAAAGCTTTTGATACGGTTCCACACAAAAGGTTGATACATAAAATGAGAACAATGGGGATAGGGGAAAATATATGTATGTGGGTTAAGAATTGGCTCAGTGATAGGAAACAAAGGGTGGTTATTAATGGAAAACACTCAGACTGGGTCTCAGTTAACAGTTGGGAACCACAGGGGTCAGTATTGGGCCTCCTTTTTAACATATTTAATAATGACCTTGTAGTGGGAATACAGTAATATTTCAATATTTTCAGATGACACTAAACTCTGCAGGGTAATCAATACAGGAGGAGGACAATTTTATATTAGAGGAGGATCTATGTAAACTAGAAGCTTGGGCTGATAAATGGCAAATGAGTTTTAATGGGCAGAGGAAATAAAATGTATAATTATATGCTTAATTGTAAAACACTGGGCAAAACTGCAACTGAAAAAGACCTGGGTGTATTGGTGGACGACAAGCTCACGTTTAGTGGCCAGTGTCAGGCAGCTGCAACAAAGGCAAATAATGGGATGCATTAAAAGAGTCATAGATGCTCATGAGGAGAACATAATTTTACCTCTATACAAGTCATTAGTGCGACCACACTTAGAATACTGTGTACAGTTCTGGTCTCCGGTGTATAAGAAAGACATAGCTGAACTAGAGCGGGTGCAGAGAAGAGCGACCAAGGTTATAAGAGGACTGGGGGGTCTGCAATACCATGACAGGTTATTACACTTGGGGTTATTTACTGTGGAGAAAAGAAGGCTTAGGGGTGATCTTATTACTATGTACAAGTATATGAGGGGACAGTACTAAGACCTTTCTACTGATCTTTTTACTCTGAGGCCTGAGACGGGGACAAGGGGGCATCTTCTACGTCTGGAGGAAAGAAGGTTTAATCATAATCAGACGGGGATTCTTTACTATAAGAGCAGTGAGACTATGGAACTCTCTGCCGCATGATGTTGTAATAAGTGATTCACTATTAAAATTTAAGAATTGCATGGATGCCTTTCTTGAAAAGTATAATATTACAGGTTATAAATACTAGATTCCTTGATAGGGTGTTGATCCAGGGAACTAGTCTGATTGTCGTATGGAGTCGGGAAGGAATTTTTTTCCCCAATGTGGAGCTTAGTGTTTGCCACATGGTTTTTCTTTTGCCTTCCTCTGGATCAACATGTTAGGCTATGGGTTGAACTAGATGGACTTAGTCTTCCTTCAACCTTAAAAACTATGTTACTATGTTAGGGTAAATTATCTAATACAACCAAGTCCAAAATTTGGTGAATTCCATTGATAGTGAGGGGAAATGCAGCAACCTTGTGAGTGATACATTTCAAGGGAGTGTTATCAATTGATGTAAACACAGAAATAGATGACAAAGGTTTGGATTTCAATTTAAGGTTTTCCAAAACCCCTTTATCAATCACAGTAAGTGTTGAACCACAATCCACAAATACCTGAAATTCAATCAAATATCCCTGCAAAGTAGTACTCCCAGAAAAAAATACTCCTGCAGAGCGTAAACAAGCTATACGGGCGTAACTGACTTTTTTGTTTTTTTCTCTTTACTTAAATGAAGCTCATAATACTTAATCAAATGGTCAGCTTTACCACGATAAAGACACAATCCCTCAGCGAACCTCTGGTCTCTTTCCTGAGAGAGGAGAGACTTCGCCCCAACCTCCATCGGTTCTCTGCCGTCAGAGCAGATTTTCTGGGGACTAGGAACTGACATTACTGAAGTTTTTACCTCATTCAGCCTGAACGTCAGCCTCCAGTCCACAAGAACAGCTAATTGCATAGCATCCTGCAAAGTCTCAGGTGCAGGGAATGCAATTAGCAAATCCTTAACCCTTTCACTCAGACCAGCAAGAAATAAACATTTCAGCACTGGATCATTCCATTTAACTTCTGAGGCCCATCTCCTGATGTGTGTGCAATAATTTTCAACATCACCTGACCCCTGATTCAAACGCCTAAGTTCTGCCTCAGCAGATGAGAGTCGATCAGGATCATCATATAATAGCCCCATAGCAGAAAAAAATTCAACAGACCTTAAACACGGATCATTAGGTTGGAGAGAAAAGGCCCACCCCTGTGGTTCATTGCGCAAAAGTGACATAATAAAACCAATGCGCTGTGATTCATTCCCAGAGGACCTTGGTCTCAAATGAAAATATAACAAACAAGCATTTTTAAAAGGAAAAAAAAATCTTGCTGTTTACCATAAAAAAAATCATGAAGTCCTACCTTCAAAATGCGCTCCAGAACAGCTACTTACATGTTGCTGAAGCTCGGCCACCTCCAGAGACAATCCCTGCAGGCGTTGAGCCAAATCCTGGACGGAAATCATGCTGATCCCCGAATTTCTTTCCTTTTAGTTTTTTGGGCTGGACTTACTGTTATGATCTGCAACATGAACTAAAGAAAGATAGGGGAAAGCTGTCCCTACAGTAAGACTAAGCTGAATCCCTACGATGGAGCGGGCTGCCTGTTCCTAGCGAACAGACCCGCCTTAGTCCTCGGCTAGTCTGAACGAAGACCTATAGCATAACGGGAGGAGTCCCTAAAAGAACTAAGGACTGGGACAAAAATGGGACACCTCCTAAACAGAAAAGTAGTTGCAGAACACAAAAAGACACACTGACAAAAAAGTACTGGAGGTCCCAGAAGGACCAAGCGGACTGACAGATAAAGGCACAGAAGCACCTGGCTAGAGAAACAGTCAAACACTGAAGTCCAGCACAGCTAGAAGGGCGGAGCTGGAATATAAAGGCAGATGGTCACGTGACCGCAAAACACAAGGTGGAAAAAAAAAACAGGAGGGTTCTAACAAATATAGCTTTATTGCCCCAGCCCCCTGAAGAAGCCTGTTAGGGCAAAACTTGTTTGGGTGGTTATATGTGTGTCCTTTATTCGCTTTAGTAATACTTATATTTTCTTATACATGTACTTGGTTAGTGCTATGTAGACCCATGGACTGCAGCCATGATTTAGATAGGATACCATAGGCTTATTAGTGTTTTGAAGTTTTCTAGCTGAATGGAGAAAGTTTCCAATACTAGGAATAGGGTTAGATAATGGAATAATACAGGTTCACTTTAGTCATTTTAAATGTAGACCACCTTGTAATAAAATAATAAGTCTTGTTTTATTGCATCCCTCAAATAGGGTCTATTTACCTTTGGGGTAATTTGTTGATAAGAATTTTTTATCCCTAAAGGGGTGTATACTCCCTGGGAGTTTATTACGGAAATGTGACATAACACAAAAAGCAATCCAGTGAAAGCCAAATGGCCGCTCTACTGGGCCCCACAGCAAGTCCAATCCATACGGCCGGCTAAGCCCAAAGCAAGTCCAATCCACACTTAAAGTCAGCATGTGCAGCATTGCCATAGGCGGGAGAACACACTGAAAAGGTTTTTTTTCTGTGATGACCTATCTCCTGGATAGTTTCTCAATAGAAGATTGGTGGGACCTGACACCAGCATACCCACCTATCAGCGGAAAACTGCTTGGTCAGCAGCCAAACCTAAGCCATGTACTGGTGGAATAGCGGTGGCTGCAGACGACTGCTGAGCTTTATCTCCCATTGAAGTGAATTTACTGCAGTATTCAGGCAGCGGTCACCAAGCAATGTACAGGGTTTCTGTATTCAGCCCACAGATCGCTTAGGCTAGGTGCATACTCTGTCCGTGCACCTAGCCTACAGTATATGTCTGAAAACTTTTCTAGTCATATACTGTAACTTTATAATAGGTGAACAATAATGAGACGCAGGATAAAATGGGTTCTTTCAGCCTCTGTTGGGACGGCATGTGCTTGTGTAACTATTTGGGATAGCGCAGCAGTCTGCAGTTTCCTGTACTGGGGCATATTTCAAAGAGATGTATACCATGTGGCATATGTTTCTTTACAGTGGGTCCCCATGCTGGACGGATGTGCACACTGATGGGCGCACACCTCCTGAGCTTATGCACCGAGTAACAAGCCTTACTTCAGGCTACTGTTGGAGGAGTTTCGGCTTATCTTGGGAGTGTCGGACCTCCACCAATCTCTTACTGAGATAAGTTAATTGTTGGACCCTGGACAACCCACATAATTAACGCGTCTCCAGAAGTCTCTTATGGAGACTATTGAAGCAAGTAAACAGTAGAAAAAAAGTTTTTAAAAATATAAAAAAATATATATATAAAAGTTCAAATCACCCCTTTTTGCCCCACATATTGGATATGGCTGAATTCAGAATTTCACAATCTGTCAATATATAAAAATAATTAATCTGATCGGTAAATGGTGTAATGAGAAAAAATGAAAACGCCATAATTAAGTCTTTTTGGGCGCTGCAACATTGCAATGAACAGCGAATAAAACATTGTTTCTACCCCAAAATTGTATCAATAAAAACATCAGCTTGGCGCGCAAAAATAAGCCCTCACCCAGCCCCAGATTCCGATAAATGGAGACGCTATGGGTCTCGGAAAATGGCGCAATTTTTTCTTTGTTTTAACATATTTAGGATTTTTTTTTTCACCACTTAAATAAAAAGAACCAGTTCATGTTTGGTATCTGCAAACTCAAAGAACTGGAGAATCATAATGGCAGGTCAGTTTTAGCATTTAGTGAACATGGTAAAATTAAAAAAAATTTGTGAAATTGCACATTTTTTGCAATTTCACAACACCTGATTTTTTTCCCCGTTTTCCACTACACGATATGGTAAAACCAATGGTGTCATTCAAAAGTGTAACTTGTCCCGCAAAAAACAAGCCCTTACATGGCCATATTGATAGAAAAATAAAAAAAAGTTCTTGGTCTGGGAAGAAAAGGAGCAAAAAAACAAAAGTGGAAAATGGCCGCGGCGTGAAGGGGTTAAAAAATTTGATCAACTAGTGCAAATCATATGCTTCGGTTCATATAAAAATTACCCTCCTCTCCAATGTATAATGTGACCCCAGCTGTCAGATTGCTGCGCCGGTTGTGCCATACAAGTGAAATCTCCATGTGGAGAGATCTCCAGATCTGTAGCTACAGAGGTGACCGCTTCAATAGCCTCACATCAAACAACGAGCATAAAGACAAGGACGGACGTCCATTATCTGCCATCAGGGATCCTATCCTATTGTGTACTGTGTAATGACCAGAGGAACATGTGCTATTAAAATAGAGAAAGAGCCTCCCCAACATATTTCACCCTCACAGGCTTCATCAGGGGAATGAGACAAATGAAATCCAAAATGGCCGAACAACCTATTTATAACCTCCCCATCTGACATCAGACTGACCTCATCATCTGGGCATCCACAATGCTGGGCCAATGTGCATCTACCAGAGCAGGGTCAGAGATCTACATCCATGTCACATGTATGCTTACTGACCTATCAGCATGGTCTATTGTATGCAGCCAATACAGAGCAGGTCACATCATCAGTGTAAAGGAAGCATAAAGTCATAATGGTCTCCAAGAAAATGGCGTCTGCTTCACACTATAAACTTCGAAAAGATGACAGCAACGATCGCACAATAGAGATGTCATTTAAACATCTTCAAGAAAATGGCGCTGGTCTTATACTTTGGACTCCTTCAAAATGGCCACGACTCCTATACAATGTGAAGAAATGTCAAGAGTCTTCAAAAAGATGGCACTGGTTTTATAGGTTGAGCTTCTTTAAAATGGCCACAGTGCCTGAACAACATGGGATAATGGCTTAAAGTATCATTTAAAGAGATCGCGCTCACTTAGTATAACCATCATTTCAAGGGATAGCACCCAGCTTATATAACCATTATTTAAAGGGATAGCGCCCAGCTTATATAACCATTATTTAAAGGGATAGCGCCCAGCTTATATAACCATTATTTAAAGGGACAGATCCACTTAGTGTAATCATTTATAGGGATAGCGCCCACTTAGTAAACATTTAAAGACATAGCGCTCACTTAGTATTATCTACAAGCTTAGTGTTATTTAAAAGCTGTTTTCACCAAAGCAACCATTGATATTTGCATAGTTTTGTGCACACGACCTGTTAAGTCTCCTCTCAGAGGCTTGTCTTTCTCCAAAACCAGCATAACCCATTCTGCTCAGCTTCCCCCAGCTGGTGCACGTAATCAGGACCAACAGTGCTAGGCTTCAACTGCCTACCTGGATTTCTCATATACGCCCACCTCTGCCCAAAGCGGTGGGGGGGCTGAGCGCCATCTGCCAACCCACAATGCCTACAAGGGGCTAGTTCTACATATATCGCCTCTTCTGAGACTATATCCCAGTGGATCTCAGGAATTCTACAGGGTTTTAAATGTATCCCAGGGTGAGGCTCGATCTTGATGACACAACCTAGTAACTCTGATAACCTGCCTTTATTTTTGGGTACCATTTTCTGGCCATGCTGTTTTTGGGAATGTGACAACGTTTCTGCCCCTGTGGCACCCGCAATGTTGGCTTCTAACCGGGACAACAAGCAACGAGTTTCATGCGGGTCACTATCTTTCCAGGGTTTTAGCAGGTTGCCATAATATATGGTAAAGGGCTTCCCTTTCCCTAATCGGTGTACTTTAAGGTTGACCTCTCCGACCTTTTCCACCACCTCATAGGATCCCTGCCACTTGATAAGGAACTTGCTATCCACTATGGACACCAACACAAGTACCCGATCACCAGGCCTATATTGTCTCACTCGAGCCGACCGATTATACCCCCTTCATTGTTCCTCTTTGGCATTGAGGAGGCACTCTTTTACCTGGTCCCTCACCTTGGTCCCTTGACACTACATATTATTAGTGTTGAGCGAGCACTAAAATGCTCGGGTGCTCGAAGCTCGGGCCTAGCTCACCGTGATACTCGGATGCTCGACCCGAGCAACGAGCCCAATGTTAGTTTATGGGAGACCTGAGCATTTTTGCGGCGGCACCCCCGGCAGTCTGTAGAAAGCCTAAAAAGTGCCCAAAACGATAGTGACAGTGCTCAAATGACATGGGGACAGCATGAGGATCGCCCCAGGAAGCATTTCTGACCCCCAGGTCACAGCTGTCAACAACGTGGTCAGAGGTATTAAGCCACTTTTACGGGCTCACAATAAAATGTTCAAAAACGAAACTGAAACTGTTTTCCTGTGAAATATGTTAAGGAACATCCTTTCCAAAAAAAAAAAAGAGGATTTAGATGAAAAAAAGAGGATTTTTCCTGGCCCCTGAGACCTCGGGCTAAGTCTCGCAATTTGAGCAGCGGCAGCACACAGGACTGTAATGCAGTGTTTGTTGGTATAACCACTGCGTCTCCTATACAGCCTGCCTTCCTGCCTGATATCTGGGATGGATATTAGTCCTCAGAAGGACTGTTTGTTTGATTTTGCAGGCTTTAGTGTGTTAGCAGAGGATTAATACGCGTGACATCCAGAGTTTAGAACACAGAATGTAGGTTTATTCATATCCAGCATAGGCACAGCATGGAGTCTGGTGTTACTGCAGCATGAGGAGAAACAAAACATATAACAACAATACAGGAAGAGAAGGAGGGGGCATCCTGTCTGTGTGAGTTTTTTTTTTTTTTTTAAAACACAACTTTGTTAACAACCTCACAATATGCACAACATATGAAACAGCATAGTAGTTGTTGCAATACACATACAGATTAATATGTATTATTCCAACACCCCCACTCAACAACTACTTATCCTCTTAGTCCCATTGTGGTTCTCAATTCTTGGAACCTAGCTCGTGGCAATGGCTTTGTCATAATGTCAGTAACCATCTTATCAGTTTCACTATAGACAAACTGAATTATGCCACGATCTATCAAATCTCGTAGATGATGATGTCTGACGTCAATGTGCTTGGTTCTAGCACTGATCTTTTCACTGCATGCAAGTTTAATGCATCCTTGGTTGTCCTCATAAATTACAGTCGGCTGAGTTGACGGTTTGCCAAGATCGTCCATCAATTGTCTTAGCCAAACAACCTCCTGGCTTGCATAGGCTGCGGACACATACTACGCTTCTGTAGATGACAAGGCAACAGACACTTGTTTCCTACTAGACCAGGAGATTGAACTTTCTCCAACTTTAAACAAGTATCCACTTGTGGATTTACGATCACGCGAATCACCAGCCCAATCCGCATCTACATAGCCGGTAAGTTCTAGATCTCCTGCTGCAGATAGTTTTAAATTTACATCTTGCGTTTCTTTCAAATATCGGAGAAGTCTCTTAACAGCATTCCAGTCTCTTTGGCGCGGTTTTTCCACATATCTGCAAAGGATTCTAACTGTTGTTGTGATATCCGGTCGAGTCATAGTTGATATGTATAGAAGTGCCCCCACTGCCTGACGATATTTCTCATTGTTAGGCAACAGGTCATCTTCTCCTTCCAGCTTCAGGTAGGATGGTTCCATTGGGGTTGATATACCTTTGGCCTCTGACATTTTAAACTGATTCAGAATCAAATAAATTTTTGCACTTTGGTTTAGAAGAAAACTTCCATCTTCCTCTCTCTGGATTTGGATTCCTAGATAATATGTCACACTTCCAAGGTCTTTTGTTTCAAAGTGCTGATTCAGAATTTCAGTCATTTTTCCAATTTCTGCGTCGTCTTGATGAACAACAATCACGTCGTCCACATATAAGAGAATATACATCCACTTTCCATCCGTATATTTTGTGTATAAGCACGGATCTGCTTGACCTCTTTTAAATCCTTCTTCCAACAAGACTTTATTCATCTTGGTGTTCCATGCTCTTGCTGATTGCTTAAGACCATAGAGAGATTTTTGTAGTTTGCAAACAAGATTCTCTTCACCTCCTTTTACATAACCTTCAGGTTGAGTCATGTATAAGTCCTCCTCAATGTCACCATTTAGAAAGGCAGTTTTTATATCCAAATGCCTGACATACATCTTTTGTACAGCAGCTACAGCTAACAAAGCTCTGAACGTGGTCTGTTTAGCGACTGGAGCAAATGTAGCATCGTAATCTTCGCAATACTTTTGAGAATATCCTTTTGCGACCAACCTTGCTTTGAATCTGTGGACTTTACCTTCAGAGTCATATTTGGTTTTGAAGACCCACTTGCACTTGATTGCCTTTTTGCCCTGTGGTAGCTTGGTGAGTTTCCAAGTTTGGAGTTGATGAAGAGATTTGATTTCCTCATTAGCGGCATCGATCCACTTTGTTCTTTCATGGACAGGTAGTGCTTGCATTTCATCCCATGACTGCGGCTCTAATTCAGGTAGTGTCTTGACAATGTAGGATAGACGTTTAGCTGGTATACCTTTGTTTGATCTTGACAATCTCCTGATTTCAGAATCACCTGATTTTTCTGTTGTTCCTTCATTAGTTGAAGAATCCAGCCAGACCTCTACATCCTCTTTGTTGCTGTCTTGTAATTGTGACTTCAGCTGGACTACTGGTGTGATGTCACAAAACTTGGGTGATACAGAGTTCTCATCAATCACTACTTCTCTACTTATTGTGACCTTGTTTGTTTCTGGGTGTAGAATCCTATAACCTTTCTGGGTTTCGCTGTAGCCTACCAGGATACCTTCCTTAGCGTGAGATTCCCACTTAGTTCGCTTTTCTTTGGGAACATGTACAAATGCTTTACTTCCGAATATTCTTATGTGATGTAGTTTTGGCTTTCTGCTATTCCATTTCTCAAATGGAGTTTTCTCTGTAGCTTTACCTGGTAGTCTGTTCTGAAGATAGCAAGCTGTCATGATTGCTTCACCCCAATATGCTGTGGGCAGATTTGCATCAAATAACATGCTTCTTCCACTTTCACATAGTGTTCGGTTCCTTCTTTCCGCGACACCATTTTGCTCTGGGTTGTACGGTACAGTGGTCTGAAATAGGATTCCATTTTTCTTTAAAATGCTCTGTGTCTCATTACTTGTATATTCAGTTCCATTATCTGCACGTAGAATCTTTGGCATTCTTCCAAATTTATTATATACTTCAGCTAGGTATATTTCAAGTTTCTCTGGAACTTCCTTCTTGCTGTGAAGCAGGTGGACAACTGTATATCTTGAATGATCATCAATAAATGTGAGAAAATATCTCTTCTTCCCTGGAGTCAGAGTGCTCATTGGACCACAGACATCTGTGTGTATTAAATCTAGTGGCTGTGCTGTTGTTGTACTAATTCTCTTAGGAAAAGCTTTTCTAGACATTTTCCCTTTGATGCAGCTAGTACACTTCATTGTCTGGTTACATAGATCAATTGTAATATCCTCAGCTAGTTGCTTTTGGACTAACTTTCTTATTGCTTCTGGGTCTCTGTGTGCCAGACGCCTATGCCACACATGTATACAGTTTTTATGCTCTTCTTGTTGCGCTGTATACACACACTCTTTGCATTTCAGCTGATAAAGTTCATCTGTGATGTTTCCCTCTGCTAGTGTGTGACCTTCCTTTGAGATGATGCAGTTATCATGCTTAAATGTAACTTCATTTCCTTGTTTTGTGAGTTTCTTCACAGATAGTAGACTACTTTCAAGACTAGGCACATACAGCACATCCTTTACTGGGATCTTCCTGCTTTGTTTTGGTGAGATTTGACAATCAATATATCCATCTCCTATGCCTTTTGAAGTCATGTACTGACCATTAGCCATAATCACTTTCTCTGATTTACTTTGGTCAAGCTTAGAAAAGAAGTCTCTGTTATTAGTCATGTGACTAGTTGCTCCAGAGTCTATACACCATGCATGCTTTAATGTATTTGCACTGACAGTAAATGCAGTTTCAGTATTCACAGAATCATTTTCTCCAGATACAGCACTTTTAACCCTTTGATGACTGCTTTGCTTTTTCAGCTGATTCATTCTAGCTTTCCAGACTCTGCAGTCAGCTTTCAAATGTCCTGATTTCTTGCAAACAAAGCATTCACGTGTTTCTTTTGTGTGCTTCCTGTTATCAGTTAGGTTTTGTGTCTGTAAAGCAGATTCTGTGTTGCATATCCTACTGTTTATACCTTCTGCCTTTCGCTTATATTCATCTATGAGCTTCCCCCTGACATACTCCAGTGTAAGCTCATCATCTGGACGCGCATCTAGTGCGGTTACAAGCGTATCATAGCTCTCTGGAAGGCCACTAAGCAGTAATGCGGCCACATGAAAGTCCTTTAGATCTTCCCCAATGCCTCTCAGGCGTTCTACAACTTCCAGAACACTTCTTATGTAATCCTGCATATCCTGGCCTTTCTGTAGCTTAGACTGGTATAGCTTTCTCATGAGATAGAGCTTATTGCTTAAATTTATCCTCTCATGTACCTTTTGCAACTGCTCCCACATTTCCTTTGCAGTATTACATTTACACACATGCACAATCTGGTCATCATCTATACTGAGTGATATGGTACTTTGTGCTTTCTGATCCATCTCTGTCCTCTCCTGTGGCACTGGGTCAGGTATAGGCTCCTGTGTGTATTTCCACGTACCTTCTCTTATCAGCAGCATTTTCACTTTGAATTTCCAGGATTGATAATTCTGGTTAGTGAGACTTGGCACTGTAAATTTCATGGAGCTGCTGCTGGTGGCCATCTTTGCTTCTTCTCAGTTTGCTGTCTTTCTTTCTTTTCTTTCCTCTGTGTTCTGGGGATCTGTGACTCTGGGGACTCTGGTACATCTGGTACATCTGGTACATCTGGTCCCATAACCTGTTAGCAGAGGATTAATCCGCGTGACATCCAGAGTTTAGAACACAGAATGTAGGTTTATTCATATCCAGCATAGGCACAGCATGGAGTCTGGTGTTACTGCAGCATGAGGAGAAACAAAACATATAACAACAATACAGGAAGAGAAGGAGGGGGCATCCTGTCTGTGTGAGTTTTTTTTTTTAAAACACAACTTTGTTAACAACCTCACAATATGCACAACATATGTGTAGCGTCGGCGTCCCTGCCCTCTGCTAGGCAGGGACGCTGTTCCCCTCACCTCTCTGCTCCAAGCCCGGCGTCCTCCTCCCGCTCTGCTGGCAGCGCGCGCTCCTTCCCGGCCACTGTGCTTAGGGCGCGCGCGCGCGCTCCCTCCCTCTTAAAGGGGCCGCGCGCGCCGTCCTAAGGAGTCCCCGGCCAATGGCCGGAGGACTTCACCATATATAAGGCACCTCCTCCAAAATGGAGGTGCCCGAGCAATTTTGTTGCACTGTTCACTACTCTGCTTCAGCCCTCAGGTCCCGTTGCCAGTTACCTGTCAGTTACCTGCCTGATTCCTGCCAGAGTCCTGCCAGTTTGCTGTCTGTTTCCTGCCTGATATTCCTGCTACCTGCTTGCTAGCCTGAGGTCCGACGGTCTGCCTTCCTACTCCTGTCAGTCTGTCTATGGACCAGCTTGGCCGCTCACCTGGGAGCGCACATCTGCTACCTGCCTGCTAGCCTACCTGGAGGCTCCGCCGTCACGTGCTGTGACCACCTGCTATTCCAGAGACTCCTGCCCGCTCACCTGGGAGCGCTCCTCCGCTACCTGCCTGCTTGCCTACCTGGAGGCTCCGCCGTCACGTGCTGTGACCACCTGCTATTCCAGAGACTCTTGCCCGCTCACCTGGGAGCGCTCCTCCGCTACCTGCCTGTTTGCCTACCTGGAAGATCCGCCGTCACATGCTGTGACCACCCGTTGATCCAGAGACTCTCGCTTGCTCACCTGGGAGCATACATCTTCCATCTGCCTGCTAGCCTACCTGGAGGTTCAGCCATCACAGGTCGTACCTACCCTTTACCCAGAGACTGCCCCGGTCACTTGCCGTGACCTCCAGCCCGTTCATCCAGAGACTGCCCCGGTCACTTGCCGTGACCTCCAGCCCGTTCTTCCAGAGACTGCCCCGGTCACTTGCCGTGACCTCCAGCTCGTTCATCCAGAGACTGCCCCGGTCATTTGCCGTGACCTCCTGCCCGTTCACCCAGAGACTGTCCCGGTCACCTGCTGTGACTGCCTGCCCGTCTTCCCTGGTCGCCACCCGCTCCCTTACAAGGACCGCCCCCTTGTATAGTAGCTCTGAGGTTCCGCCTCCCAGACCCGTTACAGTTTGCTCGGGCCATGGAACCCGGTGGCACCCAAGCTCCCTCGCTCTCGGACCTCTGTCATGAACTGTCCCGTCAGAGGTCCCAACAGGAGTCCATCCTGGGTCACCTGCGGAATGTCAATTCTCGCCTGGACACTCTGACTGCTCCACCAGCAACCACCGCCAGTGCCATGACTCGCAACCCGGCAGCTCCGCTGCCCACCAATACCATGGTATCCTACCCCGGACCCCGGCTTTCTGCACCTCCTC
The DNA here is from genome assembly GCF_046119375.1 of Phyllobates terribilis. Classification (NCBI taxonomy): domain Eukaryota; kingdom Metazoa; phylum Chordata; class Amphibia; order Anura; family Dendrobatidae; genus Phyllobates; species Phyllobates terribilis. Next base: position 1,174,185,486 of record NW_027362761.1, read on the forward strand.
GCTTCGGAGGCGACTCCGCTCAGGCTCGGGGCTTCATAAATCAGTGCACCCTGCACTTTGAACTCCTGTCCCACCAGTTTAACTCCGACCGGGCCAAAATTGCCTTCATCATGTCCCATCTCACCGGGGAGGTCCTGGCCTGGCTAAATCCTCTATGGGAGAGAGGAGACCCCCTGGTGTCCGACTTGCCTGCCTTTCTCACGGCTTTCCGGAAAGTCTTCGACGAACCCGGACGGAAGACCTCATCCGCATCATCTCTGCTACGCCTCCACCAGGGAAATCTCACCGTGGGCCAATATGCCATACGGTTCCGTACCCTTGCCTCGGAGCTGGCTTGGGATAACGACGCTCTGGTGTCTGTATTCTGGGAGGGTCTGTCCGGCCGTATTAAAGATGAACTTGCCGGTCGAGACATTCCTACCACTCTCGATGACCTAATAACTCTTGCCACCCGGATTGACCTACGGTTCCAGGAGCGTGCCAAAGAGGTCACCCGTGAGAGGAGGTTTCCACGTCTAGCTCCTACTTTTCAGAAACCCGTCACTCCCTCCGTTTCTCCCCAGGTACACTCTCCTGAGCCTATGCAGGTCGACCAGACCAAGATGTTCAAAACCCGTCAGGACTTACGCCGTGCCGAAGGGAGCTGCTTCTACTGTGGCAGTAAGGAGCACCGGATCCGTACCTGCCCGGAGAGGTCGGGAAACGCCTGTGTCTAGGTTCGCTCAGAGAGGTCGACCTAGACAAGAATAAATCCTCTCCATCTCTGCTACTGTCAGTCTCTATTATCTGCGGGGAGAATCGTTATTTCAAACTAGCCCAACTTGTCTCTGGAGCGGCCGGGAATCTTATTTCACAGTCCCTGGTAGAAAAATACCGCATTCCCACCAAACCTCTGGCTGTACCATTATCTGTCGCTGCTGTGGATGGGGGCCTCTTACCACGTCCCATCCAACTCATCACCGAATCCATAACTCTGCAGGTGGGAATGCTGCATTCTGAGAGCATCTCTTTTCATGTTCTGCCTGGACTCTCTCACGCCCTCTTACTAGGTCTACCTTGGCTCCAGAGACATGCACCCGTGCTTGACTGGCAGACCGGAGAAGTCCTTCGCTGGGGACAGGACTGTCATAAGACTTGTTTGGTTCCTGTTCATCCCGTCCATCCTTCTCCTACCCCAACTAATCTACCTGGACTTCCGATTCCCTATTGGTCATTTGCTGATGTCTTTAATAAAAAGGAGGCAGAGACATTACCCCCTCATAGACCATACGACTGTCCTATCGACCTGTTATCCGGTACTACTCCTCCCCGTTGGCGTATTTACCCATTGTCCGCTGCTGAGACCCGGTCGATGTCCGAATATATTGAGGAGAATTTGGCCAGGGGATTCATCCGGAAATCTACCTCCCCGGCGGGAGCAGGCTTCTTCTTCGTAAAAAAGAAGGACGGCTCTCTCCGTCCCTGTATAGACTATAGAGGCCTTAACCAGATCACGGTGAAGAATAAGTACCCCCTTCCGCTCATTCCAGAATTATTTGATCGCCTGAGGGGGGCTAGAGTCTTCACCAAACTGGACCTCCGTGGGGCGTACAACCTGGTCCGTATCCGTCAAGGGGATGAATGGAAGACTGCATTCAACACCCGGGACGGCCACTATGAATATCTGGTAATGCCCTTTGGTCTCTGTAACGCTCCTGCCGTCTTTCAAGAGTTGGTCAATGACATCTTCCGGGACCTTCTCTACTCCTGCGTTGTGGTGTACCTGGACGACATCTTAGTCTTCTCTCCGGATCTCCAGACTCACCGGAGGGATGTTCGTCAGGTCCTGCTCAGGCTCAGGCAGAACCACCTCTTCGCTAAATATGAGAAGTGCCTCTTTGAGCAGACCTCGCTTCCGTTTTTGGGCTACATTATTTCTCAGACCGGCCTACGAATGGATCCAGAGAAACTGTCTGCCATCGAGAAATGGCCCCGACCGGAGTGGTTGAAGGCCATTCAGCGGTTCCTGGGCTTCGCCAACTACTACCGCCTCTTCATACCACACTTCTCTTCCCGGACTGCCCCAATTTCCGCGCTCACCCGTAAGGGTACTAATCCCAAGGAGTGGCCGTCCGAAGCGGAGGAGGCCTTTCTTTCCTTAAAACAGGCCTTCTCTTCCGCCCCGGTGCTGCATCGTCCGGACGGCAACAAGCAGTTCTTTCTGGAGGTTGACGCCTCCTCCTCTGGAGCCGGAGCTGTACTTACTCAAAAATCTTCTTCCGGGAGGATGGTAACTTGCGGCTTCTTCTCCAAACTCTTCTCCTCTTCTGAGCGCAATTATTCCATAGGAGACCGAGAGTTATTGGCCATCAAGCTGGCATTGGAGGAGTGGCGTTACCTACTCGAGGGGGCTCTTCATCCGGTAATAATTTACACTGACCACAAGAACTTGGCTTATCTCCAGCATGCCCAGAGACTTAATCCGCGCCAAGCCCGGTGGTCCTTGTTTTTTGCTCGCTTTGATTTTGTTCTACATTTTCGCCCGGCTGACAAGAACATCAAAGCGGACGCCTTGTCCCGATCCTTTCTGGTATCTGACCTCGAGGAAGAACCTAAACATATCATCGATCCCGCCAGAGTAATGCAGGTGGCTCCCGTGAGTCTAAATCGTCTCCCTCCCGGTAAGACGTTCGTATCGGTACCTGATCGGGAGAAGATCCTACACTGGGGTCATTCGTCTAAACTAGCTGGCCACGCCGGTCAGAAAAAGACCCTCCAGCTTATTACCCGGCACTACTGGTGGCCTAACCTGCACAAGGATGTAATAGACTTTGTTTCTGCCTGTGTGTCCTGCGCCCGCAACAAAGTTCCGAGACACCTGCCAGCCGGTCGCCTCCTTCCTCTGCCAGTACCTGCTGCCCCCTGACAGCATATAGCGATGGACTTCATAACTGATCTTCCCGTCTCTGCCGGTTGTACGGTCATTTGGGTGGTCGCTGACCGCTTTTCCAAGATGGCTCACTTCATTCCCCTGCCAGGCCTCCCGTCTGCACCCGAGCTGGCTAAAGACTTTATCCGCCACATCTTCCGTCTTCATGGCCTGCCCCGTCACATCGTGTCGGATCGTGGGGTACAGTTCACTTCTCGTTTCTGGAGAGCCACTTGTAAATTGCTAGACGTCACCCTGGACTTCTCCTCCGCTTACCACCCACAGTCTAATGGTCAAGTGGAGCGGATCAATCAGATCCTGACCAGTTACCTCCGGCACTTCGTTAATGCCCACCATTCTGACTGGGTGGATCTCCTGCCATGGGCCGAATTCTCGTACAACAATCACGAGAGCGAATCTTCCTCCAAATCCCCGTTTTTTATAGTCTTCGGTCAGCATCCTCGGATCCCGTTTCCTGTCTCCACCTCGGTGGACAATCCGGCTGCGGAATCTCTTGTTAACAAATTTTCCTCCATATGGGAGAGTACCCGGTCCGCACTCCTTCTGTCATCCGAGCATATGAAAAGACATGCTGACAAAAAACGTCTGGATCCTCCTCAATTCCGTCCAGGGGATAAGGTCTGGCTCTCGTCCAAGTATGTCCGGCTCAAGATTCCTTCCTATAAGTTAGGGCCTCGGTTCATCGGTCCTCTGGAGGTCATCAGTCAGATCAACCCGGTGGCCTATAAATTGAAACTCCCGGCCAACTTGCGGATCCCTAACTCCTTCCATGTATCTCTCCTCAAACCTGTGGTACTTAACTCTTTTTCCAAGTCTACAGGCACGCCTCCTGCTTCGGTTTCCGCTGAAAACGAATTTGAGGTAGAGAACATTCTGGCCACCAAAAGGATAAGAGGGAAGACCTTTTTTCTAGTAGATTGGAAGGGGTTTGGTCCTGAAGAGAGAACGTGGGAACCCCGGGAGAACATCCATGCCCCTCTCATCCTTGCTAAATTTCTGTCTGGCCTAAAAAAGGGGGGGCCTAAAGGGGGGGGTACTGTAGCGTCGGCGTCCCTGCCCTCTGCTAGGCAGGGACGCTGTTCCCCTCACCTCTTTGCTCCGAGCCCGGTGTCCTCCTCCCGCTCTGCTGGCAGCGCGCGCTTCTTCCCGGCCACTGTGCTTAGGGCGCGCGCGCGCTCCCTCCCTCTTGAAGGGGCCGCGCGCGCCGTCCTAAGGAGTCCCCGGCCAATGGCCGGAGGACTTCACCATATATAAGGCACCTCCTCCAAAATGGAGGTGCCCGAGCAATTTTGTTGCACTGTTCACTACTCTGCTTCAGCCCTCAGGTCCCGTTGCCAGTTACCTGTCAGTTACCTGCCTGATTCCTGCCAGAGTCCTGCCAGTTTGCTGTCTGTTTCCTGCCTGATATTCCTGCTACCTGCTTGCTAGCCTGAGGTCCGACGGTCTGCCTTCCTACTCCTGTCAGTCTGTCTATGGACCAGCTTGGCCGCTCACCTGTGAGCGCACATCTGCTACCTGCCTGCTAGCCTACCGGGAGGCTCCGCCGTCACGTGCTGTGACCACCTGCTATTCCAGAGACTCCTGCCCGCTCACCTGGGAGCGCTCCTCCGCTACCTGCCTGCTTGCCTACCTGGAGGCTCCGCCGTCACGTGCTGTGACCACCTGCTATTCCAGAGACTCTTGCCCGCTCACCTGGGAGCGCTCCTCCGCTACCTGCCTGTTTGCCTACCTGGAAGATCCGCCGACACATGCTGTGACCACCCGTTGATCCAGAGACTCTCGCTTGCTCACCTGGGAGCATACATCTTCCATCTGCCTGCTAGCCTACCTGGAGGTTCAGCCATCACAGGTCGTACCTACCCTTTACCCAGAGACTGCCCCGGTCACTTGCCGTGACCTCCAGCCCGTTCATCCAGAGACTGCCCCGGTCACTTGCCGTGACCTCCAGCCCGTTCTTCCAGAGACTGCCCCGGTCACTTGCCGTGACCTCTAGCTCGTTCATCCAGAGACTGCCCCGGTCATTTGCCGTGACCTCCTGCCCGTTCACCCAGAGACTGTCTCGGTCACCTGCTGTGACTGCCTGCCCGTCTTCCCTGGTCGCCACCCGCTCCCTTACAAGGACCGCCCCCTTGTATAGTAGCTCTGAGGTTCCGCCTCCCAGACCCGTTACAATATGAAACAGCATAGTAGTTGTTGCAATACACATACAGATTAATATGTATTATTCCCACATAGAGACCCTACACTACCTATTTTGCAGTATAAATCTCTCCCTAGCTCAGCAGCACTCTCCCTACACTGTCTGATCTGCAGCAACTGTGTCCAAGATGGCGGCGCCCGGTTTAAATACTCGAGGTGACGCTGTGCAGCCAGCCAATCACTGTAATGCCCACAAACAACATGGCTGTGGCATTACAGTGACTGGCTGGCAATCCCTGCATATTCATTGGCTCTGTAAAGAGTGTCAAGCATGCAGGGCGGAGACCAAAGCTCCCGCCCAAGTAAACCAAAAATGCTCGGTGCTCGCCGAACATCCCGAGTAGTGAGCTGCTCGGGCGAGTACCGAGCAGTGTCAAGCATGCTGGCTCAACACTAATCATTATGCCTTGACATTTCTGGAAAACCATTATTGGCTCCTGTGGAACACCGTTTAAAACACATTTTCAAGGGTACCTTTTACTGTTAAATCTCTGAGCTAGGTAGTCCCAAAGTTGTTCTGAGACTCCCCCAGGTCAGGAATATTGACTCAAGGGAATGCTCCCTCATCCTCTGTTCTAGCCAGTACAGTGAAACGAAATTCACCATTAACATAATGTGACCTTGTTATCATAGCCGACTCCTGGCTGCATACTAGACTACTGAGTGCTACAGTTTTAGCCCACAAGTCGCAGAACAACAGGAAATCACATTAGAAAATTATAGCATGCAATAAATATTTTGTTGCGCACGTGGTTCATGGGGGGCATTGTCAAGTGATTAGCTGGTGTTCACTGGAGCTCCTGATGGTGGAGTCAGGCTTAGCTACAGATAGCCGCCAGGCACCACTTCTAGGCAGTCCCCGATACTGCTGCTGCTGAACTAACTAACTAATGAAATAAATTTTGATTAGGCACCTCCCTATTGGAGAGGGTGCCTTTTATACAAGAATCCTGCCAGCTATTGGCAGGGGGAATCTTAGCAGGTGTGCAAGCACACTAGATGCGCTGCCGGTAAGTGCACAGAGAGAGGCGGAAAATAAATGGGGACCACATCGCACGGCTGGGTCGGTGAGTATGTCGGCGTCCCTGCATGGAGGGGAAAGGGAACCTTGCAGGGGTGCTAGCATTAGTGTTACATCTTTGACCACTTCTACCTCATAGAACATGGAGCCACAGTCTGTGCGTATATGACAACCCAGGGCATGGGATAGTTCTTGGCATCTCCATGGGTACTCCTTACCTCCACCGCCTTCACAGGGACAAGCACATGTAGAATAGTAGCCATTAGCAGGTTCACAAAACTTCCTGAGTCCAGGAGTGCATACACAGTCACCCAGTTTACCGTCACCTGGCACAACTGAGGTCCCTCACCAGGATGAGGTACTGCTTGCGGGATATGCAAAAAATGAGAAGCATTGGCCTAAAGAGCGGTGCACTGATTCTGATACCAACGGACATGGGGCTGATATATGACCCGGGGTACAACACCACCAACAGACAATGGTATGAGATGTACCCCTTGAGACCGGCTCTCACCCCTCCTAGGTCTTTGGGTGCCCCTCAGTCGTCCATTGCTCAGGGAGTTCTTCACAGCCAATATCTTTCCGCGAAGCTCACAAGGTCATCTACATTATGGGGATCTCCTTGGGAAACCCAACTTTGCACGGATTTAGGTAGTGGGTGGATAAATCAGTCCACTACCATGTTTTACACTGTCTGTGCAGAGAGCAGGTCTTAGACTGCAGCCATTCTTGCACCAGGTGTAACATGTCAAACATCTTGGACTGGGGAGGCTTGTCCCTTTGGTAGTGTGAAAGGTGGACCCATTGCGCCCTGACTGCTGACTGCCAGGGTTACTCCCAAACATGCCACAATCTCGCCTTTAGCTTGCTGTACTCCTTAGCAACCTGCAGAGCAAGGTCAAAGTACGCTTTTTGCATTTCCCCAGTAAGGTATAAAGTTAGGATCCCTGCCCATTGCTCTGGGGTCCGTTTCTCCCTGTCTACCACCCTCTCAAAGACAGACAGGAAAGCTTCAATGTTGTCCTCTAGTTATTTTCTTCTGTGTCTCCCATACTGTTTGTGACGCGCCCCTGGGCCTACTTGGTGTAGCGTTGCGCACGCGGGGACTACCCGGAGCCGGGCCTGTTGGGGGTAGTAGTCTTGTGGCGGTGACCCGGTCCGTGCCCAGGGAGTCAAACTGTGTGGCTGAGTATTAGCAGTAGATGTTGGACGACTACGCCACCCGTTGAATGCAGCTATGGAGCTGCCGCTGCAGGGCAGACCGCTGAGGCCGGTGGTACGATTGTGCAGCGTAGATGGTATAACCCCCAACGGGAGGGGTATGGCCTCAGGGCAGCCGACGTGGATGATGGGGGTAGCAGGAACCACTCAGAGACGATGCGGTGTAGTTCAGGGTCTTTACTGGTAATCAAGATAGACCCTCCCGGAGTACTGGCTAGCGATCGGGGCCTGGTCAGTCTTTGAGCAGATGGGATTTCCCCTGGCCAGGCGGAGTTGTAGGCCTCCCCAACTAATTGTACTCTTCTGGCTACCTTGCTAGAGGCGGGTAAAAGTAGCCCACGTCCCTGAGTGTACCGTGTGGTGCTCACCCGTATGGCCGGTGACTCGGGGCCTTCTGGTAGCTTCCGCTCCACGACGGCGGTGCTGGTCCCACGTGTGTGACCATGCCTTCGGGTTTCTTGGCCAGAGGACCTGAAATCCCCTGCCGGTCGGTTTCTGCTGCTGGGTAAGGATTCGTCCCCACAGCCTCGGACTCCGGGTCCGGTGATAATTCTTCAATCAGGGCGAGCTCTACAGCTGCCAGCCCCTGATTCCTTGTAGCACTGCTCCCACTGAGCTCCTGATCTTTCTTTCCTATAGCTGCTCCACTACAGACCAGACTGTGTCTCTGTCTGTGTTCTCTGCTCTTTCTCAACTCTCTAACCCTGCCTCAGCCCCAGTTTTATATAGGGGAAGTTCTTCCCCTCCCAGGACTGGGCAGGAGGTGTGGCATGCATAGGATTCCTGACCAAGAGACCTCCCACCTGCTCTCAGACGTAATATTGCTATTACTGTGGAAACCAGACCCCTGGGGTGCCCCATTCCCCCCTAGTGAATTTTAGTACTCCGGGACTAAACATATTTTTGTAACATAACAAATTACAAACAGAAACGACGCAATAAAGAAAAACATTAGGATGGTCACGGCGTGTCCGCAACCGGGTGCAGTCTTTGAAGAAAACAAGGGTGTCCATTTCACCAAAAACAGGGAGATATAACAAGGTAGGGGTCTGTCCTGCCCCGAGTCCTTAACAGTCTTTAGTCCGTTCCTGGGTTACGCTCCAACCATATGCACAAAGGATTCCCGGTAAATCCACCAAAGACTCCTATGAAATAACTAGAAACACATAATTATTTACAAGTAACAGAAAACAAGTGAATACAAATAATACAGTCTAAACACTTAGATCCTCCAACGTATGGGCAGCTGGCCTCTAGTAACCCTAGTGGACCTACGAAGCTGACTGACTGGTCCTGAGCTACAGGGTATAGGAGCTGTCAAGGGTAAACTGGGCAGCCGTCTACGGACTCTTTGGCTCACTAGAGGTATGGCAGGCTCACTATAAGCAGAGGGTTGTTTCTCCTGGTCTGCTTGTGTGGGGTCTTCTGCCTCCTAGACCGGCTGTTCTTCCATCTCTACCTGTGTCTCCGTAGGCACTTGGGATGCTGGTTGGAGGAACGTGAGGACGGGTACCACAACAGCACCATTGACTTGAGTCCAAGACCGAGGGAAGTCTCCGAGCACAGTACTAACCATATCTTCCCTTTCCTCTACGGGTCGAGGGTCTTCTTGTTCCTCTTCAGGGTTCCGTAGCTGTTCGGGACACTTCTTCAGGTGATCCCGAGATACAATGGCTGTGGTTTCCCCTCCGTCTTTACTGATTGTACAGATCTTTGGGTTGTCGTGGCTTGAGGGCAGTACGGTGTACGGGTCCTTCTCCCACTGGTCGTCCAACTTGTGGAGCCGTCTTTTCCTCTTCAAGACCTGCTCTCCGGGCACCAGGGGAACAGCGGGAGCATACTGGTTGTAAGTTTTCTCTTGTCTTTCCCTAGCTTGACAGAGACTTCGCTCCACGCTCTCCTGTACTTTCCGGTACTGCTGCTGCCTCTCTGTGTCCCAGTCTGCTTCTGGTGAAGTGTCCTCGGGTGTCAGGACTCCCATCTCCAGATCAACAGGAAGCTTACCAGGTCTCGCCCTCATTAGGTAAGCCGGGGTGCAGTTGGTGGAACCCACAGGGATGTGGTTGTATAGGTCCACCAGGTCGGGCAGCTTTTCAGGCCACAGACTACGTTCTTCCAGGGGCAATGTTTTCAGAAGATCTATCACCACCTGGTTCATTTTCTCACAAAGTCCATTAGTTTGCGGGTGATAGGGTGTTGTTCTTATATTCCGGCAGCCATACAGGGTGCAGAACTCCTGGAAGACTTCCGCTTCAAAGGCAGGCCCCTGGTCCGTCAGCACCTGCTCCGGGTATCCGTGCGGACGGCAGAAGTGCTGCTGGAAGGCTCTAGCTGCTGTTTGAGCCGTTAAGTCCTTGACGGGGACGACAACCAAGAACCGGGAGTAGTGATCCACGATGGTTAACGCGTAGACGTAGCCACTTCTGCTTGGGGTCAGTTTTACATGATCCAAGGCTACCAGTTCCAACGGCTGTCTGGTGATGATGGACTGCAGGGGAGTCTTCTGGCTGGCACGGTCCCTCCTTCTTAGGTTGCATGGGCCACAGTCTCTGCACCACCTCTCGATGGTTCCTCTCATGCCTACCCAATGGAACCGCCCGCGCAGCAGGAACTCCAGCTTCTTCCATCCGAAGTGCCCAGCTCCGTCGTGGTATGCCTCCATCACCATAGCTGCGTCTCTTCTTGGCACCACTACTTGCCAGATTAGTTCATGCGTCCGGGAGTTAACCATTCTGCGGCACAACTTCCCCTTGTAAAGGAACAGTCGACTCTTCTCAGCCCACAGTTGCTTGGCTTCCTCCGGAGCGTCTGGGTCAAGGCGTGCATCTGGCCGAGTCAGCATCTCCTTTACCAGTCGGACAGCAGGGTCACTGTCTTGCGTCTCCCCCCAGTTGTAATGAGGTAATGGGTTGAACGTAGCGGATTGCTTACTCCTTACACGGTGGGAATACTGGATAGCCCCATGACGGTGGAACGCGGGGAGTTCAACTTCTTCCAGTTCCTCTGAATCTTCCCCTACGTCCGGTAGGTTCGGCATCCTGGACAGGGCGTCCGCGTTGGTATTGGAGCGTCCTGCCCGGTATTTGATTGTAAACTCATAGTTGGACAAGCGGGCCATCCATCTCTGCTCTAGGGCACCGAGTCTTGCAGTGTCCAGGTGTGTCAACGGGTTGTTATCCGTGTACACGGTGAACCGGGAAGCAGCGAGGTAGTGCTTAAAGCGTTCGGTGACTGCCCACACCACTGCCAGGAACTCTAGCTTAAATGAGCTGTAATTCTCAGGGTTTCTTTCGGTGGGTCGCAGTTTTCGGCTGGTGTAAGCAATTACCCGTTCCTTCCCCTGCTGGATCTGGGACAGTACGGCTCCTAGCCCGATGTTACTGGCGTCGGTGTAGAGGATAAAGGGCTGGCTATAATCAGGGTACGCCAGGATTTCATCCCCCGTGAGGGCCATCTTCAGCTGGCGGAAGGACTCTTCTTCCAGCTTCTCCCATCTGAAGGGTGGCTTCTGGTTCTTGGCCTTCCTGGACTGGCCTATCAGGAGGTCCTGCATAGGAGCTGCCTTTTTGGTGAAACCGGGAATGAACCTTCGGTAGTAGCCTACCAACCCGAGGAACTGCCTCGCTTCCTTTACGCTGGAGGGGCTTGGCCATTCCTTAATTGCGGTGATCTTATCAGGGTCGGGAGCCACTCCGTCAGCACTCACCACGTGTCCCAGGTACTGCACCTTTGGCTTCAGGAGGTGACACTTGGAGGGTTTCACCTTTAGGCCGTAACTTGCCAGAGCTTCGAACACTTCCGCCAGGTGTTTCAGGTGGTCCTCGTAGGTCTTGGAATAGACGATGACATCGTCCAGGTATAACAGGACCGTCTCAAAGTTTCGGTGTCCCAGACAGCATTCCATCAATCGCTGGAAGGTTCCTGGTGCGTTGCAGAGTCCGAACGGCATGCAGGTAAACTCGCTAAGTCCCATCGGGGTGGTGAATGCGGTCTTCTCCCGGTCCGCCTCTGCTACAGGAACCTGCCAGTACCCGCTAGTGAGATCCAAAGTGGAGAAGAAGTTAGCAGATTTTAAAGCAGCCAAAGACTCCTCTATCCTTGGTAAGGGGTACGCATCTTTGTGTGTGATACGGTTGATTTTCCGGTAATCTACACACATTCTCATGGTGTTGTCTTTCTTTTTAACCAAGACTAGTGGAGCTGCCCAGGGGCTACAGCTATCCCTGATTACCCCAGCCTCCTTCATGTCTCTAAGCATCCCCTTGGCGTGTTGGTAGTGTGCAGGGGGTACGGGTCGGTATCTCTCCTTTATGGGAGGATGGTCTCCCGTGGGGATATGGTGTTCTACCCCCTTTACTCGCCCGAAGTCTAACGGGTGTTTACTAAACACTCTCTCGTACTCTTGAACCACCCGATAGACTCCTTGTTTCTGGTGTGAGGGAGTGGAGTCAGTACCCAGATGTAGTTGCTGACAGCAGTCCTCCATTGGTTTCTTAGAGCCGTTACCTTCCTCTGGTTGGGATGGAGGTAAGGGTTCCACGGCCTGTACAGAATTCTGATTGATGGTATACAATTTGGCTAGCGTAGCATACCGGGGCAGGTACACTTCCCTTTTCCCGATGTTTATTATGCGGACGGGCACCCTCCCATGGCGTACATCAACCACCCCCCGTGCTGTCAAAATGGTGGGCCTACTGTCTGAGTAGACGGGTTCTACCATTGCTTGGTAGTCTCTACCTCTCAGACCAATAGCTGCCCGGCACCAAATCATCATTTCACTTTTTGGGGGCATGGCAATAGGGAAAGGGTCACACATTCTCACGCTTCCAATCTCACCACCGGAGAGTTCCACCTGTTGCCGTCGCATCAGTGCCCGGATCTCTTTTTGGAGCACTCGCTGCTGGCCGGAGCTGGCGTTCTTGGCAACCTGCTGTAAAATGAAAATCACTTCTGCAAGACAATTTTCAATCACATTAGTTCCTAGAGTTATCTTTGGGTGACTCTCGCGCTTGTCAATGTCTACAATGATCAGTCCCTGTGTTGCCAGTTCGACTCTACCGATTTTAATGGTCATCTCTTTGAATCAGATCTGTGGCACGGGTTGACCATTGCTGGCGATGATACTCAAGTCGTCATCTGGGTAGCGGGTTATATCCGAGTCATTCCAGTACTGCTTGAAGAGCACGTACGGGATGGTGGTGACCTGTGACCCGGTGTCAAGTAGGGCACTCATAGGAATGCCATCCAGTACCACAGGCAAGACTGGACGTCCTCCCACATATTTGTCATGCCAGTTCGATGGGCCTGGTGATCTTATTCCTAGGGGTTGGCCCTCTACCCCAGGTTGTGCCAGTTTAAAGGACAGTACCTTGCCATATGTCCGGGTTGATTGCAGCGGCGGCAGATGGGTTGTCCGTCCTCGTTGTATCGGTCGCTGGGTCTTCCTCTGGCCGGTGGGGTCCTCCTTGATCGACGCCACGGGATGTCCTCCGGTCCGGATGCCAGCTGGATCTTCCCTGGAGCAGCAACCTGTAAAGACTGCACAGTTCGGGTTAGCGCAGCTACGCTTTTAGCTAGCTCTTGGACCTGATGGTGCAGGTCTGGAGCCGGGTCATTGTTCAAAGCCTGCGCATCAGCTCCCACAGGCCCTGCCGACAAGGGCGCCGCCTCCTGGTGGTAAGCGGTAGTAGGGCGCCTGTGGGCCACAACGCCACCCGGTGCCGGTTCTCGGAGCACCCGAATGGCTCTGTCCTTGAACTGTGCAAAGTCCAGATGAGGATCCTGTAAGGCCATTGCCCGCAACTGGGTTCGGTGGGCATTGCAATATAGTCCCTCTATAAATTGTTCGGTCAACAGCCTGTCCTCGTTTCCCACGCTGTCAGGGTCTGCCTGCTTAATGGCCCTCAGGGCCTCTTGTAGGTTTAGTGCATAGTCCCTTATATTCTCATGTGCTCGCTGTTTGCACCCGTAGAATCTAAGCTTAATCTCAGCTGAGGTGCGGGTATCAAAGGTGTCCTTCAGCCGGGTTAATATCCCTGCGACAGTCCTCCTCCCAGGTGGCCAGGACTTTACCTCCCTTTGGGCTGCCCCGGTTAGTTGGGCCACCAGGATGCTCACTTTTTGCTCTTCTGTGAGGGGGTACACCTGGAAGAGGCTATCCAGCTTTTCTCTAAAGTCATTCAGGGTATGTGACTCCCCTGAGTACTGGGGTAGCCAGGCTGCCCCCGGGATATAGGGCATCGTGTAAGGCATGACCGCAGCAGCGGTGGCGCTGGCGGTGGCTGCGGCAGTGAAGCTCTCCTCCGTATCCGACATCTTCCTCCCCCCTAGTGGACCGTGGCCTACCTTGCGATGATCCTCTTCCGTAGGCCGCGGCTCCGCAGTGGATCGTCAGGGTCGAGGACCTTCCGTCGCGCTCCTATGACGTCGGCGTCTGCTGGGCTCCTTCCAGGACCTTACGCAACGTCCGGACGTGAGGCGGGGCTTCAGTTCTCGCGGGCTTTTTCGGAGTCCACGCCCCTCTTCTTCCCGCGCGGTGTCTTCAAGATGGCGTCCAACGGCGGGAAAACTCCACGGAAGGCGGGAAGAAGGCAGAAGATGGCGCCGGATGGCGGGAAAACTTCGCGGATGGCGGGAAGAAGGTAGAAGATGGCGCCGGATGGCGGGAAACCTCCACGGATGGCGGGAATCTTCACCACTGGTAAGTTTGAACAGTCTTTTGCAGGCACGCAGTACCCGGTGGTTGCGGGCATGAAATCCTGCCGTCTACGCCAAAGTTGACGCGCCCCTGGGCCTACTTGGTGTAGCGTTGCGCACGCGGGGACTACCCGGAGCCGGGCCTGTTGGGGGTAGTAGTCTCGCGGCGGTGACCCGGTCCGTGCCCAGGGAGTCAAACTGTGTGGCTGAGTATTAGCAGTAGATGTTGGACGACTACGCCACCCGTTGAATGCAGCTATGGAGCTGCCGCTGCAGGGCAGACCGCTGAGGCCGGTGGTACGATTGTGCAGCGTAGATGGTATAACCCCCAACGGGAGGGGTATGGCCTCAGGGCAGCCGACGTGGATGATGGGGGTAGCAGGAACCACTCAGAGACGATGCGGTGTAGTTCAGGGTCTTTACCGGTAATCAAGATAGACCCTCCCGGAGTACTGGCTAGCGATCGGGGCCTGGTCAGTCTTTGAGCAGATGGGATTTCCCCTGGCCAGGCGGAGTTGTAGGCCTCCCCAACTAATTGTACTCTTCTGGCTACCTTGCTAGAGGCGGGTAAAAGTAGCCCACGTCCCTGAGTGTACCGTGTGGTGCTCACCCGTATGGCCGGTGACTCGTGGCCTTCTGGTAGCTTCCGCTCCACGACGGCGGTGCTGGTCCCACGCGTGTGACCATGCCTTCGGGTTTCTTGGCCAGAGGACCTGAAATCCCCTGCCGGTCGGTTTCTGCTGCTGGGTAAGGATTCGTCCCCACAGCCTCGGACTCCGGGTCCGGTGATAATTCTTCAATCAGGGCGAGTTCTACAGCTGCCAGCCCCTGATTCCTTGTAGCACTGCTCCCACTGAGCTCCTGATCTTTCTTTCCTATAGCTGCTCCACTACAGACCAGACTGTGTCTCTGTCTGTGTTCTCTGCTCTTTCTCAACTCTCTAACCCTGCCTCAGCCCCAGTTTTATATAGGGGAAGTTCTTCCCCTCCCAGGACTGGGCAGGAGGTGTGGCATGCATAGGATTCCTGACCAAGAGACCTCCCACCTGCTCTCAGACGTAATATTGCTATTACTGTGGAAACCAGACCCCTGGGGTGCCACATTTGCCTCACAGTTGCCTTCATTTTGGCTTGCAGAAGGTACTGTCTCCCTGGCCTGTTTCTACCAAGAGAGCCATCTGCTACTAATGCTGCTGCTGAAACTGTTGATGCTGTTGCAATTGTTGTATCTGCTGGATCAGGAGTTTATTGTTGTCTTTTGGGGCCTATTACTGCTGCTGGGGCTGTAGATTGGCCTGGATCAGTTGATTAACAAGATATACTTTCAGACTTTGTTTGCAATGCTGTAGCTGCCTTTACCCAGGACATTGAGTCTTTAAACTGTAATCACCTCTTTGGGACTTCATTGCTTGCATTCTCCACCAATTGCAGAGGATCACACTCTCGGGTAGCTGCTTGGAACACAAAGCTACAGGGTTTTTATATCAGAATTGGAATAGTGTTTACTTCCCCTGGTTGCATAGTGCCAAAAGCAAAACCATAAACATAAAATCCCTAGCCTTATACAGCCGCTAACTAAACAATTCAGACCTTGGCTTCTCGTCTGAGCTAACTTTGTTTCGTCACACAAAACAGCTATTGTCCATTGCAACCAGTGGTACTTGCAGTTTGGTGCACACGGCCTGTGCAGTCTCTTCTCAGAGAATATCTGGCTTGGCCTTCTCAAGCTTCCATACAACCAACTCTGCTCATCTTCCCCTAGGTGACTGACTACATGGCCTGGTTCTAGTCATGGCTATCCATGTGCACCTAATTAGGACCTATAGTGCTACTATTTAAACTTGGCCTACCTGACTTTCCTACAAAATATTTACCCATCTATTTACCTACTGTATATGTGTACATGAATACTCCTAAAACAGCTGAGAAAGTAAAGGATTCATTAAGATCTTATGGAGTCCTGGATTTGAGCCTATAGGTCCATCTTGCCTCCTCCTGAAGAAGTAGTCTATCCAGATTGCCTTTCCTAGGGCCTAGCATTAATTTATGTATGCCCCAAAAGGATATGGCAGTAGGAGTTTCTTATGAAAGAATCTCATATGTCTAGAGATAGGGGTATCCATTTTAGTATTTATTCTGCTTTGTTGTTATGAAATCTGTCTATTAAATTCTAGAAACGCTTGACCCACATATAGGTTAGGACAGGGGCACTTAGCAACAGCCTTAGTTTTACAATTTATAAACTGGGAGATAGTGCAAGAGTGTCTACCTATTGGATTAACAAATTGCTGGATTGAAGGTAGAAATCAACAAAGAACAATTGCCACTTGAAAATGAGCCCCTTCATGATGCAGACCAGTCATCGGAGCCATAGACCCCATGAGATGGTACCAGATGACTGTGTGTCAGTATATTTCATAGGTTTTAACCTCTACGTTTGGTAATAACTGGAAGTTCACTAATCCAATCCCTCATATCTAGATTAGCCCTTAAAATGGTCCAATACTTACGCAGGAACTTAGAAATATCTGTGGCATGGCAATCAAAAGTCCATATACAGAGTGCGAAAAATAAGTAATTGATACATTGCCGATTTTGCAAGTTTTCTCATCTACAAAGAATGGAGAGGTCTGTAATTTTTATGGTAGGTTCACTTCATCTGTGAGAGAAAAAAATCTAAAAATAAAAAAACAGAAAATCACTTTGTATGATTTTTAAATGATTAGACTTCATTTTATTGCATGAAATAAGTATTTGATCACCTACCAACCAGCAAGAATTCTGGCTCTCACAGACCTGTTAGGTTTTCTTTAAGAAGCCCTCCTACTCTGCACTCATTACCTGTATAATAGACACCCTTATTTATTTATTTATTTTTTTATTCTACTCACTTATATATCACCGTTAGTTCCACAGCGCTTTACAAACATTATGAGCACTGTCCCCATTGGGGCTCACAATCTAAATTCCCTATTAGTATGTCTTTGGAGTGTGGGAGGAAGCCGGAGAACCCGGGGGAAACCCACACAAACATGGGGAGAACATACAAACTCCTTGCAGATGTTGTCCTTGGTGGGATTTGAACCCAGGACACCAACGCTGCAAGGCTGCAGTGCTAACTAGAGATGAGCGTTGTTCTACTCGAACTGTTCGCCAATCTCAAATTCGAGCTGTTTTGGGCGGTGTTCGAGCCGTTCGGCGAACACGAACAATTTGAGAAAAATTCGGCTGTTCGAGGTTATGTTCGATAACTGTTCGTGCACCAAAATCATAACTGGATTTTTTCTCAGTAATGATGAAAATTAATGTTAATACGCAGTTTGAGTGTACAGCGGGGTGGGGGGAGGGGCAGGGGATGGATCTCTGCAGGAACAATGAAGATCTCCATTTTTTTTTCTCTTTCCCGCATTTGCAGTGGGGAGGTGCAATCTGTCAGCCTATCAGCAGCGCACACACGGAGCGAAGTGCTTTTTTTCACACAAGCAAGGGCATGTGTCATTGGCAGTGTATGTCACATGTCCTTGCCCTATAAGACCAAGCCATTTTCCCCGTCGCCACCATTTTCTCACTGCTGCAGCTGCGTGTTAGACGGCACCGCTGTTGCTGTGTGCGCTATACCTTGTTAATTTCAAGCCAATTTTCGCACAAATCTACAGATAGCTTGGGAGTAGGGAATAGTTGTGATTGCAGTCCTTTTAAGGACTAGGTTACAGCATTTCCTACGACTTTTATCAGGCAGGTCTGTGCTCTTAAATAGATAGATTGTGGGAGTAAAGACTAATTGTAATTGGAGTCCTTTTCAGGACTAGGTTACATCAGTTCCTATCAGTTTTTGCCAGGCAGGTCTGTGCCAGTGCTGTGCAAGTTTTTTTCACAGCATTTGGCTGAATCTAGCAAAGCTAATCCTTTTTGGCCTATTGCAGAGTGTGTTAGTCAGTGGAGTAGCCTATCTGTGTTGCAAGATATACCACCTGTGTATAGAATACCAA
Source organism: Phyllobates terribilis (assembly GCF_046119375.1). Classification (NCBI taxonomy): domain Eukaryota; kingdom Metazoa; phylum Chordata; class Amphibia; order Anura; family Dendrobatidae; genus Phyllobates; species Phyllobates terribilis. The sequence continues at coordinate 1,174,203,540 of NW_027362761.1, forward strand.
TTTTTTTACTGCACCTAGTGAAGTAAAATCTTTTGGGCATATCATCATTCTATTAGTCCATCTATACTGACCTCCATCAGGTTTAAAATTGAATATAATTTTTTTCTGCATCTAGCTCTGAAAAAATATTGGGCTTCTAGCTGTGTGTGGGACTTGTTCTATTAATCCATCTATACAGACCTCCATCAGGTTGCAAACTGAATATATTTTTTTCTGCATCTACCTCTGAAAAAATATTGGGCTTCTAGCTGTGTGTGGGACTTGTTGTATTAGTCCATCTATACTGACCTCCATCTGGTTGCAAACTGAATATATTTTTTTCTGCATCTACCTCTGAAAAAATATTGGGCTTCTAGCTGTGTGTGGGACTTGTTCTATTAATCCATCTATACAGACCTCCATCAGGTTGCAAACTGAATATATTTTTTTCTGCATCTAGCTCTGAAAAAATATTGGGCTTCTAGCTGTGTGTGGGACTTGTTCTATTAATCCATCTATACAGACCTCCATCAGGTTGCAAACTGAATATATTTTTTTCTGCATCTACCTCTGAAAAAATATTGGGCTTCTAGCTGTGTGGGACTTGTTCTATTAATCCATCTATACAGACCTCCATCAGGTTGCAAACTGAATATATTTTTTTCTGCATCTAGCTCTGAAAAAATATTGGGCTTCTAGCTGTGTGTGGGACTTGTTCTATTAATCCATCTATACAGACCTCCATCAGGTTGCAAACTGAATATATTTTTTTTCTGCATCTACCTCTGAAAAAATATTGGGCTTCTAGCTGTGTGTGGGACTTGTTGTATTAGTCCATCTATACTGACCTCCATCAGGTTGCAAACTGAATATATTTTTTTCTGCATCTAGCTCTGAAAAAATATTGGGCTTCTAGCTGTGTGTGGGACTTGTTCTATTAATCCATCTATACAGACCTCCATCAGGTTGCAAACTGAATATATTTTTTTCTGCATCTAGCTCTGAAAAAATATTGGGCTTCTAGCTGTGTGTGGGACTTGTTCTATTAATCCATCTATACAGACCTCCATCAGGTTGCAAACTGAATATATTTTTTTCTGCATCTACCTCTGAAAAAATATTGGGCTTCTACCTGGGTGTGGGACTTGTAGTATTAGTCCATCTATACTGACCTCCATCAGGTTGCAAACTGAATATATTTTTTTCTGCATCTACCTCTGAAAAAATATTGGGCTTCTAGCTGTGTGTGGGACTTGTTGTATTAGTCCATCTATACTGACCTCCATCTGGTTGCAAACTGAATATATTTTTTTCTGCATCTACCTCTGAAAAAATATTGGGCTTCTAGCTGTGTGTGGGACTTGTTCTATTAATCCATCTATACAGACCTCCATCAGGTTGCAAACTGAATATATTTTTTTCTGCATCTAGCTCTGAAAAAATATTGGGCTTCTAGCTGTGTGTGGGACTTGTTCTATTAATCCATCTATACAGACCTCCATCAGGTTGCAAACTGAATATATTTTTTTCTGCATCTACCTCTGAAAAAATATTGGGCTTCTAGCTGTGTGGGACTTGTTCTATTAATCCATCTATACAGACCTCCATCAGGTTGCAAACTGAATATATTTTTTTCTGCATCTAGCTCTGAAAAAATATTGGGCTTCTAGCTGTGTGTGGGACTTGTTCTATTAATCCATCTATACAGACCTCCATCAGGTTGCAAACTGAATATATTTTTTTTCTGCATCTACCTCTGAAAAAATATTGGGCTTCTAGCTGTGTGTGGGACTTGTTGTATTAGTCCATCTATACTGACCTCCATCAGGTTGCAAACTGAATATATTTTTTTCTGCATCTACCTCTGAAAAAATATTGGGCTTCTAGCTGTGTGTGGGACTTGTTCTATTAATCCATCTATACAGACCTCCATCAGGTTGCAAACTGAATATATTTTTTTCTGCATCTAGCTCTGAAAAAATATTGGGCTTCTAGCTGTGTGTGGGACTTGTTCTATTAATCCATCTATACAGACCTCCATCAGGTTGCAAACTGAATATATTTTTTTCTGCATCTACCTCTGAAAAAATATTGGGCTTCTAGCTGTGTGTGGGACTTGTTCTATTAATCCATCTATACAGACTTCCATCAGGTTGCAAACTGAATATATTTTTTTCTGCATCTACCTCTGAAAAAATATTCGGCTTCTAGCTGTGTGTGGGACTTGTTCTATTAATCTATCTATACAGACCTCCATTAGGTTGCAAACTGAATATATTTTTTTCTGCATCTACCTCTGAAAAAATATTGGGCTTCTAGCTGTGTGTGGGACTTGTTCTATTAATCCATCTATACAGACCTCCATCAGGTTGCAAACTGAATATATTTTTTTCTGCATCTAGCTCTGAAAAAATATTGGGCTACTAGCTGTGTGAGGGACTTGTTCTATTAATCCATCTATACAGACCTCCATCAGGTTGCAAACTGAATATATTTTTTTTCTGCATCTACCTCTGAAAAAATATTGGGCTTCTAGCTGTGTGTGGGACTTGTTGTATTAGTCCATCTATACTGACCTCCATCAGGTTGCAAACTGAATATATTTTTTTCTGCATCTACCTCTGAAAAAATATTGGGCTTCTAGCTGTGTGTGGGACTTGTTCTATTAATCCATCTATACAGACCTCCATCAGGTTGCAAATTGAATATAATTTTTTTCTGCATCTAACCCAGCCAATAGTTTTGGCCTAATACCACAGTTTGGCCACTCAGCTCTGCTCGGTTCCCATCCATTATTTTTTTGTGCAAACAACTCCAGAGTTGTGAATTAGTTAACCACCAAAATGAGTGGAAAAAGGCCTGCTGCTGGTGGAAAGGGGAATAGGCGTGTTGGGAAGGGGAAAAAAGGTTGTGTCCGTGGGGTAGGTGTTAAAGCAACAGTAACATCTGCAGAAGAAAGACCATCTTCCAGCCAAACTGAAATGTCTACTTCTTTTAGCGGACAATGTGATAAGATCCCTTTCTTACGGCCACGCCAATTGCTACAAATTCCAGATGAGGCACAAAAACAGCAGGTGCTTCAACGGATATCAAGTGCTCCTTTAAGTGGGCTCTCCTCCACATCAACTTCAACATCACAAATACTCCAGTCCTCAAAGGTGTCACCCCAATCGCACTTGCTTCCTCACAGCTCCCAAATCTCCAGCTGCCCGTCTGAGTATGAGGTAGAACAGATGGTTGAGTCTGCAGAGCTGTTTACTCATACTATAGCCTGGGAATCAGAGGTCGACTCCAGCGCTTCTGTGAATCCAGACGAGGAAATGATCTGCACTGATGCCCAGAATCTTTATGAGTCGGATCCAGGACCAGACGCAGAAGGTTCTGACCATAATGTAGACCCTCATTCCCAAACTGTAACTCCTGTTGGTGGAGACAATGAGGAAGACGATGATAAGACTCAAATACCTGATTGGAGCGACAACTTAGTTTTTTGTCAGGGCAGGAACAGGTTGGCTCTGAGGACGATGGGTGTGATAACGCACGGGGTGATGATGATGAGGTTGGAGATCCCACTTACTGTCAACCCACAGTCAGCCAAGAGATGAGGTCAGCAGAGGAGGTGGAGGAAGATGCTAGTGACGACGAGGTCAGGTTGCGCCTTCCTGGACAGAGACGTAGTACTGGAAGCACGTCAACAACTGCATCCTCAAACACAACTCTGCCTCTCACCACAAGTCGTGGTTGCTCTTCAGGTTGCATGGGTGCTAAGCCTTGCATAGCCTGGGCATTTTTTCAGATCGATAAAGATGACCCAACTCGTGTTATCTGTAACATTTGTCAGCAAAAGCTAAGTAGAGGCCAAAAAATACATAGTTTGAGTACTTCATGCATGAACCGGCACATGGACATGAAGCATAAGTTGCAGTGGGAAGCTCAGTGTGCTACAATGCGGCCTAGCCGGCCGGGCCAACCACCGTCTGCCATGTCTTGTGCATCCGCGGCCTCTTCATCCTCTGTGACTGGGGGGACAGCAGTCACACCTGTTTTGGGGCGCAGACCTGCCACCTCTTTACCCGCAACAGCCAGCGTGATTGGCAGGTCATCATTTTCTTTGGAGGTGGTAACACCAGCTGGTGTTGAGCGCTGTCCGACATCGATAGCACCACCTTTGGATCAAGGCAACCTAACATATCCGCCTGCATCTTCCTCACAGACCGGCAGTTTGCCGGGGACACCCTTATCAACCCCGTCTAAGCACAATAGCCAGCCCTCGGTCCCTCAGATGTGGACAAGTAAAAGACCATTTCCTCCTAGCCATGAGAAAGCTAAGAGGTTGAATTTCAGCATCTGCAAGCTCTTGGCTACAGAAATGCTGCCTTTCCGCCTGGTGGACACAGAGGATTTTCGAGACCTTATGTCCGTCGCAGTGCCCCAGTACCAGATGCCCAGTCGGCACTACTTCTCAAAGAAAGGTGTGCCTGCGCTCCACCAGCATGTCGCACACAACATCACCGCTTCTTTAAGAAACTCTGTGTGTGACAGGGTGCATTTCACCACAGACACTTGGACGAGTAGGCATGGACAGGGGCGTTACATGTCGCTGACTGGGCACTGGGTAACTATGGTGACAGCAGGACAAGGGGCTGCTGTCCAAGTCTTGCCGTCCCCACGAGTTGTGCGTCAATCCTCTTTATGTCAAAGTTCCTCCACTGCTTCTGCCTCCTCAACCTCCTCTCGGTCTTCCACCTGCACCCAAAGCCTGTCTGGTCATGCCACAAGCTTTCTAACTGCGCAGAAGGGATCCTGCACACCTCCTTACTATGCTGGCAGTAGGGCTCAACGTCATCAGGCGGTTTTTACATTGAAATGTCTGGGAAATGTGAGTCACACAGCTGAGGAGTTGTGGTCAGCTCTGGAGAACCAATTTCATGAATGGTTGTCTCCACTGGACCTGAAACCAGGGAAGGCCGTGTGCGACAATGCTGCAAACCTGGGTGCGGCCCTTCGCCGGGGCAATGTCACAAACGTGCCTTGTATGGCTCACGTGTTGAACCTGGTTGTCCAGCAATTTTTAGCCCACTATCCCAGACTAGATGGCCTTCTGCAGAGGGCACGGTCGCTGTGTGCTCACTTCCGCCGTTCGCATCCCGCAGCTCAGCGACTTACATCTCTACAGAAGTCGTTGGGCCTGCCACTTCAACGGCTAAAATGCGATGTGCCTACCCGGTGGAATTCAACTCTGCACATGTTGCAGCGACTGTGGCAGCACCGACAAGCCCTGGTGCAATACGTTCTGACGTATAGCCTGGGCCAACGAGATTCAGAGGTGGGGCAAATCACGCTGGAGGAGTGGTCTCAGATCAGGGACCTATGCACCCTTCTGCACAGTTTTGAAATGGCGACGAAGATGTTTAGTGCTGACGATGCCATTATCAGCATGACTATTCCGGTGATTTACATGCTGGAGCACATGTTAAACAGAATTCGGAGTCAGGTGGTGGCACAAGAGGAGGTGGAGGAAGTAGAGGAGGAGGAGTTGTATGCGGAAGGGCTAACATCTGCAAGGTCCAGACGGTCGGCAGCACCAAGGCGGCAGGCATGTGAGGGTGGGGGAGATGGTTTTACCAGGGCGCATGGTAGCAGCCAAACTAGTGAGGAAGGTGCAGGAGCCCAGGAAGAAGTGGAGGACGAACTGATGGAAGACTCATCAGATGAGGGAGACCTTGATCACATTTCTGTTGTGCGAGGTTGGGGGGAGAGGACAGAGGAAGGAAGCATGATTGTTACCTCGCCACCAACACAACAGGGACTTGGTGCTCCTGGATGCGCAACACACATGAGTGCCTTCTTGCTGCACTACCTGCAACATGACCCTCGAATTGTGAGAATTAGAAATAATCCTGACTACTGGGTTGCCACACTGTTAGATCCCCGGTACAAAAGTAAATTTGCAGAAATTATTCCTGCCATAGAAAGGGATGCATGCATGCAGGAGTATCAGCAGAGACTGTTGCAGAATCTTACATGTGCTTTTCCACAAAATACCAGTGGTGCACGTAGTGAATCTCACAGTTCCAACTTGCCAACCGTGGGACCGTCAAGTGTTCAGCACTCAAACCGTAACAGAACCACAGTATCTGCTGGTAACATCAATTTTGCGGAATCATTTCACCACTTTTTTAGCCCATCCTTTGCAAGGCCACAGGAGACAAGAAGTCTGACACATAGTCAACACCTAGAGACGATGGTACAGGAGTATCTCCAAGTAAACATTGAAGCCACGACTGTGTCACTGGACCCTTGCTCTTTTTGGGCTTCCAATCTGGATAAATGGCCGGAGCTAGCCACTTACGCCTTGGAGATCTTGTCATGCCCCGCAGCCAGTGTTCTGTCTGAACGTGTGTTCAGCGCTGCTGGTGGTGTGCTGACAGATAAGCGCATGCGGCTCTCCACTGATAATGTAGACAGACTCACGTTCATAAAGATGAACAAATCATGGATCCGAAACGACTTTTCTACCCCTGTGTCATCCTGGGGAGAGTAAAAGCTTGATGATTGGTTAAAATCACCCTACCAACCGTTTTAAGCTTTCAAATTACTAATCATGTTTATCTGTATCTTGGCTGGAAAATAATTTGGGCTTTGTAGCAGTGTGCAGCACTGATTCTATTAGGCCATCTATAATAAGCTCCACCAGATTTAAAATTACTAATCATGTTTATCTGTATCTTGACTGGAAAATAATTTGGGCTTTGTAGCAGTGTGCAGCACTGATCCTATTAGGCCATCTATACTAAAGCTTCACCAGATTTAAAATTAATAATAATTTTTAGCTGCATCTAGCCCGGAAAATAATTTTGGGGCTCCGAGATGCGCAAGACACATAAGTGCCTTCTTGCTGCACTACCTGCAGCATGACCCTCATATTGTCAGAATTCGAAGTAATCATGACTACTGGGTTGCCACTAGAGATGAGCGTTGTTCTACTCGAACTGTTCGTCAATCTCAAATTCGAGCTGTTTTGGGCGGTGTTCGAGCCGTTCGGCGAACACGAACAATTTGAGAAAAATTCGGCTGTTCGAGGTTATGTTCGATAACTGTTCGTGCACCAAAATCATAACTGGATTTTTTCTCAGTAATGATGAAAATTAATGTTAATACGCAGTTTGAGTGTACAGCGGGGTGGGGGGAGGGGCAGGGGATGGATCTCTGCAGGAACAATGAAGATCTCCATTTTTTTTTCTCTTTCCCGCATTTGCAGTGGGGAGGTGCAATCTGTCAGCCTATCAGCAGCGCACACACGGAGCGAAGTGCTTTTTTTCACACAAGCAAGGGCATGTGTCATTGGCAGTGTATGTCACATGTCCTTGCCCTATAAGACCAAGCCATTTTCCCCGTCGCTACCATTTTCTCACTGCTGCAGCTGCGTGTTAGACGGCACCGCTGTTGCTGTGTGCGCTATACCTTGTTAATTTCAAGCCAATTTTCGCACAAATATACAGATAGCTTGGGAGTAGGGAATAGTTGTGATTGCAGTCCTTTTAAGGACTAGGTTACAGCATTTCCTATGACTTTTATCAGGGAGGTCTGTGCTCTTAAATAGATAGGTTGTGGGAGTAAAGACTAATTGTAATTGGAGTCCTTTTCAGGACTAGGTTACATCAGTTCCTATCAGTTTTTGCCAGGCAGGTCTGTGCCAGTGCTGTGCAAGTTTTTTTCACAGCATTTGGCTGAATCTAGCAAAGCTAATCCTTTTTGGCCTATTGCAGAGTGTGTTAGTCAGTGGAGTAGCCTATCTGTGTTGCAAGATATAACACCTGTGTATAGAATACCAATTTTTTTACTGCACCTAGTGAAGTAAAATCTTTTGGGCATAGCATCATTCTATTAGTCCATCTATACTGACCTCCATCAGGTTGCAAACTGAATATAATTTTTTTCTGCATCTAGCTCTGAAAAAATATTTGGGCTTCTAGCAGTGTGTGGGACTTGGTCTATTAGTCCATCTATACTGACCTCCATCAGGTTGCAAATTAAAAATAATTTTTTTCTTCATTTATCTCTGAAAAAATATTTGGGCTTCTAGCAGTGTGTGGGACTTGTTCTATTAGTCCTTCTATACTGACCTCCAGCAGGTTGCAAATTGAATATAATTTTTTTCTGCATCTAGGTCTGAAAAAATAGTTGGGCTTCTAGCGGTGTGTGGGACTTGGTCTATTAGTCCATCTATACTGACCTCCATCAGGTTGCAAATTAAAAATAATTTTTTTCTTCATTTAGCTCTGAAAAAATATTTGGGCTTCTAGCAGTGTGTGGGACTTGTTCTATTAGTCCTTCTATACTGACCTCCAGCAGGTTGCAAATTGAATATAATTTTTTTCTGCATCTAGCTCTGAAAAAATAGTTGGGCTTCTAGCGGTGTGTGGGACTTGGTCTATTAGTCCATCTATACTGACCTCCATCAGGTTGCAAATTAAAAATAATTTTTTTCTGCATCTAGCTCTGAAAAAATATTTGGGCTTCTAGCAGTGTGTGGGACTTGGTCTATTAGTCCATCTATACTGACCTCCATCAGGTTGCAAATTAAAAATATTTTTTTTCTGCATCTAGCTCTGAAAAAATATTTGGGCTTCTAGCAGTGTGTGGGACTTGGTCTATTAGTCCATCTATACTGACCTCCATCAGGTTGCAAATTAAAAATAATTTTTTTCTGCATCTAGCTCTGAAAAAATATTTGGGCTTCTAGCAGTGTGTGGGACTTGGTCTATTAGTCCATCTATACTGACCTCCATCAGGTTGCAAATTAAAAATAATTTTTTTCTTCATTTAGCTCTGAAAAAATATTTGGGCTTCTAGCAGTGTGTGGGACTTGTTCTATTAGTCCTTCTATACTGACCTCCAGCAGGTTGCAAATTGAATATAATTTTTTTCTGCATCTAGCTCTGAAAAAATAGTTGGGCTTCTAGCGGTGTGTGGGACTTGGTCTATTAGTCCATCTATACTGACCTCCATCAGGTTGCAAATTAAAAATAATTTTTTTCTGCATCTAGCTCTGAAAAAATATTTGGGCTTCTAGCAGTGTGTGGGACTTGGTCTATTAGTCCATCTATACTGACCTCCATCAGGTTGCAAATTAAAAATAATTTTTTTCTGCATCTAGCTCTGAAAAAATATTTGGGCTTCTAGCGGTGTGTGGGACTTGGTCTATTAGTCCATCTATACTGACCTCCATCAGGTTGCAAATTAAAAATAATTTTTTTCTGCATCTAGCTCTGAAAAAATATTTGGGCTTCTAGCAGTGTGTGGGACTTGGTCTATTAGTCCATCTATACTGACCTCCATCAGGTTGCAAATTAAAAATAATTTTTTTCTGCATCTAGCTCTGAAAAAATATTTGGGCTTCTAGCAGTGTGTGGGACTTGGTCTATTAGTCCATCTATACTGACCTCCATCACGTTGCAAATTAAAAATAATTTTTATCTGCATCTACAGTACCTCTGAAAAAATATTTGGGCTTCTAGCTGTGTGTGGGACTATTTGTATTAGTCCATCTATACTGACCTCCATCAGGTTGCAAACTGAATATATTTTTTTCTGCATCTACCTCTGAAAAAATATTGGGCTTCTAGCTGTGTGTGGGTCTTGTTCTATTAATCCATCTATACAGACCTCCATCAGGTTGCAAACTGAATATATTTTTTTCTGCATCTACCTCTGAAAAAATATTGGGCTTCTAGCTGTGTGTGGGACTTGTTGTATTAGTCCATCTATACTGACCTCCATCAGGTTGCAAATTGAATATAATTTTTTTCTGCATCTAACCCAGCCAATAGTTTTGGCCTAATACCACAGTTTGGCCACTCAGCTCTGCTCGGTTACCATCCATTGTTTTTTTGTGCAAACAACTCCAGAGTTGTGAATTAGTTAACCACCAAAATGAGTGGAAAAAGGCCTGCTGCTGGTGGAAAGGGGAATAGGCGTGTTGGGAAGGGGAAAAAAGGTTGTGTCCGTGGGGTAGGTGTTAAAGCAACAGTAACATCTGCAGAAGAAAGACCATCTTCCAGCCAAACTAAAATGTCTACTTCTTTTAGCGGACAATGTGATAAGATCCCTTTCTTACGGCCACGCCAATTGCTACAAATTCCAGATGAGGCACAAAAACAGCAGGTGCTTCAACGGATATCAAGTGCTCCTTTAAGTGGGCTCTCCTCCACATCAACTTCAACATCACAAATACTCCAGTCCTCAAAGGTGTCACCCAAATCGCACTTGCTTCCTCACAGCTCCCAAATCTCCAGCTGCCCGTCTGAGTATGAGGTAGAACAGATGGTTGAGTCTGCAGAGCTGTTTACTCATACTATAGCCTGGGAATCAGAGGTCGACTCCAGCGCTTCTGTGAATCCAGACGAGGAAATGATCTGCACTGATGCCCAGAATCTTTATGAGTCGGATCCAGGACCAGACGCAGAAGGTTCTGACCATAATGTAGACCCTCATTCCCAAACTGTAACTCCTGTTGGTGGAGACAATGAGGAAGACGATGATAAGACTCAAATACCTGATTGGAGCGACAACTTTAGTTTTTTGTCAGGGCAGGAACAGGTTGGCTCTGAGGACGACGGGTGTGATAACGCACAGGGTGATGATGATGAGGTCGGAGATCCCACTTACTGTCAACCCACAGTCAGCCAAGAGATGAGGTCAGCAGAGGAGGTGGAGGAAGATGCTAGTGACGACGAGGTCAGGTTGCGCCTTCCTGGACAGAGACGTAGTACTGGAAGCACGTCAACAACTGCATCCTCAAACACAACTCTGCCTCTCACCACAAGTCGTGGTGGCTCTTCAGGTCGCATGGGTGCTAAGCCTTGCATAGCCTGGGCATTTTTTCAGATCGATAAAGATGACCCAACTCGTGTTATCTGTAACATTTGTCAGCAAAAGCTAAGTAGAGGCCAAAAAATACATAGTTTGAGTACTTCATGCATGAACCGGCACATGGACATGAAGCATAAGTTGCAGTGGGAAGCTCAGTGTGCTACAATGCGGCCTAGCCGGCCGGGCCAATCACCGTCTGCCATATCTTGTGCATCCGCGGCCTCTTCATCCTCTGTGACTGGGGGGACAGCAGTCACACCTGTTTTGGGGCGCAGACCTGCCACCTCTTTACCCGCAACAGCCAGCGTGATTGGCAGGTCATCATTTTCTTTGGAGGTGGTAACACCAGCTGGTGTTGAGCGCTGTCCGACATCGATAGCACCACCTTTGGATCAAGGCAACCTAACATGTCCGCCTGCATCTTCCTCACAGACCGGCAGTTTGCCGGGGACACCCTTATCAACCCCGTCTAAGCACAATAGCCAGCCCTCGGTCCCTCAGATGTGGACAAGTAAAAGACCATTTCCTCCTAGCCATGAGAAAGCTAAGAGGTTGAATTTCACCATCTGCAAGCTCTTGGCTACAGAAATGCTGCCTTTCCGCCTGGTGGACACAGAGGATTTTTGAGACCTTATGTCCGTCGCAGTGCCCCAGTACCAGATGCCCAGTCGGCACTACTTCTCAAAGAAAGGTGTGCCTGCGCTCCACCAGCATGTCGCACACAACATCACCGCTTCTTTGAGAAACTCTGTGAGTGACAGGGTGCATTTCACCACAGACACTTGGACGAGTAGGCATGGACAGGGGCGTTACATGTCGCTGACTGGGCACTGGGTAACTATGGTGACAGCAGGACAAGGGGCTGCTGTCCAAGTCTTGCCGTCCCCACGAGTTGTGCGTCAATCCTCTTTATGTCAAAGTTCCTCCACTGCTTCTGCCTCCTCAACCTCCTCTCGGTCTTCCACCTGCACCCAAAGCCTGTCTGGTCATGCCACAAGCTTTCTAACTGCGCAGAAGGGATCCTGCACACCTCCTTACTATGCTGGCAGTAGGGCTCAACGTCATCAGGCGGTTTTTACATTGAAATGTCTGGGAAATGTGAGTCTCACAGCTGAGGAGTTGTGGTCAGCTCTGGAGAACCAATTTCATGAATGGTTGTCTCCACTGGACCTGAAACCAGGGAAGGCCGTGTGCGACAATGCTGCAAACCTGGGTGCGGCCCTTCGCCGGGGCAATGTCACACACGTGCCTTGTATGGCTCACGTGTGGAACCTGGTTGTCCAGCAATTTTTAGCCCACTATCCCAGACTAGATGGCCTTCTGCAGAGGGCACGGTCGCTGTGTGCTCACTTCCGCCATTCGCATCCCGCAGCTCAGCGACTTACATCTCTACAGAAGTCGTTGGGCCTGCCACTTCACCGGCTAAAATGCGATGTGCCTACCCGGTGGAATTCAACTCTGCACATGTTGCAGCGACTGTGGCAGCACCGACAAGCCCTGGTGCAATACGTTCTGACGTATAGCCTGGGCCAACGAGATTCAGAGGTGGGGCAAATCACGCTGGAGGAGTGGTCTCAGATCAGGGACCTATGCACCCTTCTGCACAGTTTTGAAATGGCGACGAAGATGTTTAGTGCTGACGATTCCATTATCAGCATGACTATTCCGGTGATTTACATGCTGGAGCACATGTTAAACAGAATTCGGAGTCAGGTGGTGGCACAAGAGGAGGTGGAGGAAGTAGAGGAGGAGGAGTTGTATGCGGAAGGGCTAACATCTGCAAGGTCCAGACGGTCGGCAGCACCAAGGCGGCAGGCATGTGAGGGTGGGGGAGATGGTTTTACCAGGGCGCATGGTAGCAGCCAAACTAGTGAGGAAGGTGCAGGAGCCCAGGAAGAAGTGGAGGACGAACTGATGGAAGACTCATCAGATGAGGGAGACCTTGATCACATTTCTGTTGTGCGAGGTTGGGGGGAGAGGACAGAGGAAGGAAGCATGATTGTTACCTCGCCACCAACACAACAGGGACTTGGTGCTCCTGGATGCGCAACACACATGAGTGCCTTCTTGCTGCACTACCTGCAACATGACCCTCGAATTGTGAGAATTAGAAATAATCCTGACTACTGGGTTGCCACACTGTTAGATCCCCGGTACAAAAGTAAATTTGCAGAAATTATTCCTGCCATAGAAAGGGATGCACGCATGCAGGAGTATCAGCAGAGACTGTTGCAGAATCTTACATGTGCTTTTCCACAAAATACCAGTGGTGCACGTAGTGAATCTCACAGTTCCAACTTGCCAACCGTGGGACCGTCAAGTGTTCAGCACTCAAACCGTAACAGAACCACAGTATCTGCTGGTAACATCAATTTTGCGGAATCATTTCACCACTTTTTTAGCCCATCCTTTGCAAGGCCACAGGAGACAAGAAGTCTGACACATAGTCAACGCCTAGAGACGATGGTACAGGAGTATCTCCAAGTAAACATTGAAGCCACGACTGTGTCACTGGACCCTTGCTCTTTTTGGGCTTCCAATCTGGATAAATGGCCGGAGCTAGCCACTTACGCCTTGGAGATCTTGTCATGCCCCGCAGCCAGCGTTCTGTCTGAACGTGTGTTCAGCGCTGCTGGTGGTGTGCTGACAGATAAGCGCACGCGGCTCTCCACTGATAATGTAGACAGACTCACGTTCATAAAGATGAACAAATCATGGATCCGAAACGACTTTTCTACCCCTGTGTCATCCTGGGGAGAGTAAAAGCTTGATGATTGGTTAAAATCACCCTACCAACCGTTTTAAGCTTTCAAATTACTAATCATGTTTATCTGTATCTTGACTGGAAAATAATTTGGGCTTTGTAGCAGTGTGCAGCACTGATCCTATTAGGCCATCTATACTAAAGCTTCACCAGATTTAAAATTAAAAATAATTTTTAGCTGCATCTAGCCCGGAAAATAATTTTGGGGCTCCGAGATGCGCAAGGCACATAAGTGCCTTCTTGCTGCACTACCTGCAGCATGACCCTCATATTGTCAGAATTCGAAGTAATCATGACTACTGGGTTGCCACACTCTTAGATCCCCCAAACTTTTCGATCAACCTTTTCATTTTAATGAAGACCAAAAAAATGGTCATTTTTGAAATTATAAGCATTAGCAGGTTGTTAGAAACTGAAATCAAACAGTTTTCAACTCAAAACTTTATTCTAGGTGATGTTACATTTTCACATAGGACCCCTTGTTCGAAAGGAGCTTCTGAACTCTCTCGTCCATTGAATTTGTCAGGTTTTGGATGGTTTCTGCTTCAATTGTTTTGCATGAGGACAGAATACCCTCCCAGAGCTGTTGCTTAGATGTGAACTGCCTCCCGCCATCATAGACACTCCTTTTAATGATGCTCCAAAGGTTCTGAATGGGGTAGAGGTCAGGGGAGCATGGGGGTCACACCATAAGTTTCTCCCCTTTTATGCCCATATCAGCCAGAGATGCAGATGTTTTATGTGCAGCATGAGATGGTGCATTATCATGCAGAAAAATGATCTTGCTGTGAAATACACGGTTCTTCTTCTTGAACCATGGCAGGAAGTGCTGTTTGAGAAAATCCACATACATTATGGAGTTCATCTTTAGCGCCTTCAGGGATCCTAAAGGGGCCGACAATCTCTCTCCCCATGATTCCAGCCCAAAACATTACTCCACCTCCTCCTTGTTGGCGCTGTAGCCGTGTTTGCGTGGGGTGTCCATCAACCAGCCATCCTCCACTCCATCCATCTGGACCATCGAGCGCTGCACGGCACTCATCCGTGAACAAAACAGTTTTGAAATCAGTCTTCATGTAATGTTTGGCCCACTGGAGCCGTTTCTGCTTGTGTTAAGTGGATAGAGGAGGTCGACAGGATGGCGCATGCACAGCTGCAAACCTCTGAAGGACCCTGCATCTTGTTGTTCGGGGGACGTTGGAGGCACAAGCAGCTTCAAAAACTTGTCTGCTGCTATGACAAGGCTTTTTTGCCGCTGCTCTTTCAACCTGACGTAATTGCCTGTAGGAAAGAGTCCTCAATTTGCCCTTATCAGCACGCACACGTGTGTACTGTGAATCAGCTACATACTTCTTGATTGCCAAGACACTTCATCCTGATCATCGCACAATGTTGATTGTAGTCATGCCTTGACCTAAACACTCCACAATTTGTTGCTTCTCAGCAGCCGACACATCCTTTTTCTTTCCCATTTTGGCAGAAAATGTAGGCTGCTTAATAATGTGAGAGAGCCTTCTTAAGTAGTCTTGCCTTTCATTGGACACACCTGCCAAACTAATTAGCACAGGTGTCTGCAATTGCTTACAGTGATATAAAGAGCCCTGACACACATCACCATCAATGAGTTTAACTGACAAACAAACAAATTCTTCCCTTATCACTCCTAAACACTTTTTGTATAATAATTTGGAACGCAGTGTACATGTGCTTTTCCACAAAACACCAGTGGTTCACGTAGTGAATCTTACAGTTCTAACTTGCCAACCGTGGTCTGTATGGAGTTGTTCAATAAAGGGCCCAAAATTAAGATAACATAGATGGGAGAGGTCTCTATGAATAGGAATTCCTAAGTATTTGATACCCTGTGAGGGCCAGGCAAAGGGAAAGTTGGACTGGATGGAATCCTATATGGATTTGGGGAGGGAGACATCGAGGGCCTCAGACTTCGCTGCATTGATTTTAAAATTTTACCATGTAACAAAGTGATCTATTTTAGCCATAACAGCATGGATGGATATATGTGATTGAGTGATATATACTAGGACATCATCAGCAAATAGAGAGCACTTGTACTCGGTGCCTCCCACCTCAATCCACCTAATATTGGGGTTATGGCGAATTGATGAGAGCAGGTGCTCCATCACTAGGATGTATAAGAGAGGGGACAGAGGACATCACTGCCTTGTCCCATTGGTGATTGTGAAAGGTGATGAAAATGTTCTGACGCACCCCCTGGGCCTTGGGACACCCGGAGCCGGACCCTTTTTGGTGGATGCTGGTGGTTGTAGTCTTCGTGGCGGCGACCCGGTTCCGTGGCTCAGGGCGGTCAAACCAGTGGCGGAACTATTTATGTGGTTTTCATGTTTAAATGTCCGACTACGCCACCCGTGGATTGCGGTCAGAGTGAACCGCCGCTACAGGGCAGACCACTGAGGCTGGTGTTGTGGGTGCAGCAGAGCGTAGCATAACTCCCCACGGGAGGAGTATAGCCTCAGGGCAGTGTATGCGGAGGATGGGGGTGATGGTGCAGGGCAGCAGCAGTAACGACACGGAGTCAGTGATGCAGTTCAGGGCCTTTACTCACAGTTCTTATTATCCAGACCACGTCTGCAGTTAACGGCTGCCCACGTCGTACTGTGCTCACCAGGTGAGGGGCTCAGACAACTCCCAGATAACTTTGGAGCACTTCACAGGACCCCCTTTGTGTGTCCTTTGTCTGGCCTTTCTTACCAACACTTCTGTCCGGCTGCCTCGGGCCTCCTCTTGGTAAACTTGGCGCCAGTTTCCCTGACCCTATGTGGTGCCTTCCTAGCGGGTGTAGCGAGGGGCTGCGCCACATAAAATGTCAGAGCCTCCGGTTTCTAGCTGAGGGTCGTTTCCTGCCTCCACTAGTTCGGGGACCGGTCTCCCCCTTTGGCCTGACCCCTCCACGCAGGTGGATTCGGGCGTGCGGTGGCGACTCGCCCGTCCGCACCCCTGGGATCCCTTCATTCCTCGTTCCTGGAGCCTTCTCCGCTCCTCTTCCTTCCTTCTCCCTCTTCCAGGCCTGGGCCTCTGTTACTAGGCCCGCCTCCGGAGCAGAGCTCATGCAGAGCCCCTGCTCCCTGACACTTCTGCTCAGACTTCTCTGCACTGAACTAAGATGGTGCCCACCTTTTATACTCCCTTCTCAATGCACCCAGGAACTGCTTCCTCCCTGCTCCTGCACTACAGGGTTCCCCTTCCTCAGTGTTCCCTCCCCCCACTCCAGCCAGGGACAGGGACTGTCGTGCCCATC
This sequence comes from Phyllobates terribilis, assembly GCF_046119375.1. Lineage (NCBI taxonomy): Eukaryota > Metazoa > Chordata > Amphibia > Anura > Dendrobatidae > Phyllobates > Phyllobates terribilis. The sequence goes on from NW_027362761.1 coordinate 1,174,220,435, forward strand.
TCAGGGGCATATTGGTCGCCCTGCCCCACGGCAATGTGGTGTAATGCATGCAGGTGTCGGGTCCTGATCCACACTCCATCCTTACCTGAGAGTGAGATATCACACCTCTGGGTGAGGTGCAATACGTCTGTAGCAACAGAGCCCTCAGGGTGCTACAGTTCCATTTATCTTCAGCCTAGGTGACGTATTGCGATACAGGGCCGTGATTTTGGCTATAAAAGGGTCCCCTAGACCCCTACCCCAAGCTTTTTAAGAGAATCATATATGGCGTGCCAGGAGACTCTATGGAATGCTTTCTCAGCATCCAACGAGAGTATCTAATTACAAATTTTTAACTGCATCTAGCCCAGGAAATACTTTGTGCCTAGTAGCAGTGTCTGCTAGTGAGCGGATTATCCCGGCTGTTAAGCAAGCTGCACCACCTGTAGTTTAGACACTTAATTTTTTCAAAGGAAATGCTTCGGGACCATGGGATACTTAGTGAAGAGCATCAGGAGGCACCCCAAGGCATAGGGGCTGGGACTGGCAGTAGGATGCCTTGCGGTGGACAGCCGAGCTCGATCCTTATAAAAGCTTTTTAACTGCAGCAGCTTTAGTGGACGCTACTGGAGCTGGAATTACCGCGGCTGCTGGCATGAGACTTGCCCTCCAATAGATCCTTGTAAATGGATTTAAAGTGTATTCATTCAAATTAGAGAGACAATTTAAATTAAAAAGCTTAGAGCTGCCTCCACCACAGGGGGGCTCGCTCGACCCACCAGCGGACAGGCACCAGTATTGGGAGAGGGGGGCTGGCCGTCAGGGTTCATCGCGTCTCTGGCACAAACCCGGCGACACGGAGGTGGCACGGGCAGGAGCGGACTGGCCGTGTCGGCTTCTCACTTTTTGGATTTTAGAAGGGCATGACATGCCTATATCTGTGTCTCCCCCTCCTTTTACTCCTCCACCTCTTTTATTTTCGCATGACTATATGTACTTGTCACTTTTCCATGTGTTAGTTATGTCTTCTGAGCAGTTTGTCAGCTTTTGGACACCTCTGAAGGTGTTTTCTATGTGTTTCTATGTGTTTTTGTTTGCCTGCCATTGGTTTTAACGGTGTTCGAAGGTGTTCGACGAACAGTTCGACGAACAGTTCGGCGAACACACGGGTGTTCGACGAACCGAACCGAACTCGAACACTACGGGGGTGGCTCAACACTAGTTGCCACACTCTTAGATCCCCCAAACTTTTCGATCAACCTTTTCATTTTAATAAAGACCAAAAAAATGGTCATTTTTGAAATTATAAGCATTAGCAGGTTGTTAGAAACTGAAATCAAACAGTTTTCAACTCAAAACTTTATTCTAGGTGATGTTACATTTTCACATAGGACCCCTTGTTCGAAAGGAGCTTCTGAACTCTCTCGTCCATTGAATTTGTCAGGTTTTGGATGGTTTCTGCTTCAATTGTTTTACATGAGGACAGAATACCCTCCCAGAGCTGTTGCTTAGATGTGAACTGCCTCCCACCATCATAGACACTCCTTTTAATGATGCTCCAAAGGTTCTGAATGGGGTACAGGTCAGGGGAGCATGGGGGTCACACCATAAGTTTGTTCCCTTTTATGCCCATATCAGCCAGAGATGCAGATGTTTTATGTGCAGCATGAGATGGTGCATTATCATGCAGAAAAATGATCTTGCTGTGAAATACACGGTTCTTCTTCTTGAACCATGGCAGGAAGTGCTGTTTGAGAAAATCCACATACATTATGGAGTTCATCTTTAGCGCCTTCAGGGATCCTAAAGGGGCCGACAATCTCTCTCCCCATGATTCCAGCCCAAAACATTACTCCACCTCCTCCTTGTTGGCACTGTAGCCGTGTTTGTGTGGGGTGTCCATCAACCAGCCATCCTCCACTCCATCCATCTGGACCATCGAGCGCTGCACGGCACTCATCCGTGAACAAAACAGTTTTGAAATCAGTCTTCATGTAATGTTTGGCCCACTGGAGCCGTTTCTGCTTGTGTGAAGTGGATAGAGGAGGTCGACAGGATGGCGTATGCACAGCTGCAAACCTCTGAAGGACCCTGCATCTCGTTGTTCGGGGGACGTTGGAGGCACAAGCAGCTTCAAAAACTTGTCTGCTGCTATGACAAGGCTTTTTTGCCGCTGCTCTTTCAACCTGACGTAATTGCCTGTAGGAAAAAGTCCTCAATTTGCCCTTATCAGCACGCACACGTGTGTACTGTGAATCAGCTACATACTTCTTGATTGCCAAGACACTTCATCCTGATCATCGCACAATGTTGATTGTAGTCATGCCTTGACCTAAACACTCCACAATTTGTTGCTTCTCAGCAGCCGACACATCCTTTTTCTTTCCCATTTTGGCAGAAAATGTAGGCTGCTTAATAATGTGAGACAACCTTCTTAAGTAGTCTTGCCTTTCATTGGACACACCTGCCAAACTAATTAGCACAGGTGTCTGCAATTGCTTACAGTGATATAAAGAGCCCTGACACACATCACCATCAATGAGTTTAACTGACAAACAAACAAATTCTTCCCTTATCACTCCTAAACACTTTTTGCATAATAATTTGGAACGCAGTGTACATGTGCTTTTCCACAAAACACCAGTGGTTCACGTAGTGAATCTTACAGTTCTAACTTGCCAACCGTGGTCTGTATGGAGTTGTTCAAAAAAGGGCCCAAAATTAAGATAACATAGATGGGAGAGGTCTCTATGAATAGGAATTCCTAAGTATTTGATACCTTGTGAGGGCCAGACAAAGGGAAAGTTGGACTGGATGGAATCCTATATGGATTTGGGGAGGGAGACATCAAGGGCCTCAGACTTCGCTGCATTGATTTTAATATTTGACCATGTAACAAAGTGATCTATTTCAGCCATAACAGCATGGATGGATATATGTGATTGAGTGATATATACTAGGACATCATCAGCAAATAGAGAGCACTTGTACTCGGTGCCTCCCACCTCAATCCACCTAATATTGGGGTTATGGCGAATTGATGAGAGCAGGTGCTCCGTCACTAGGATGTATAAGAGAGGGGACAGAGGACATCCCTGCCTTGTCCCATTGGTGATTGTGAAAGGTGATGAAAATGTTCTGATGCACCCCCTGGGCCTTGGGACACCCGGAGCCGGACCCTTTTTGGTGGATGCTGGTGGTTGTAGTCTTCGTGGCGGCGACCCGGTTCCGTGGCTCAGGGTGGTCAAACCAGTGGCGGAACTATTTATGTGGTTTTGATGTTTAAATGTCCGACTACGCCACCCGTGGATTGCGGTCAGAGTGAACCGCCGCTGCAGGGCAGACCGCTGAGGCTGGTGTTGTGGGTGCAGCAGAGCGTAGCATAACTCCCCACGGGAGGAGTATAGCCTCAGGGCAGTGTATGCGGAGGATGGGGGTGATGGTGCAGGGCAGCAGCAGTAACGACACGGAGTCAGTGATGCAGTCCAGGGCCTTTACTCACAGTTCTTATTATCCAGACCACGTCTGCAGGTAACGGCTGCCCACGTCGTACTGTGCTCACCAGGTGAGGGGCTCAGACAACTCCCAGATAACTTTGGAGCGCTTCACAGGACCCCCTTTGTGTGTCCTTTGTCTGGCCTTTCTTACCAACCCTTCTGTCCGGCTGCCTCGGGCCTCCTCTTGGTAAACTTGGCGCCAGTTTCCCTGACCCTATGTGGTGCCTTCCTAGCGGGTGTAGCGAGGGGCTGCGCCACATAAAATGTCACAGCCTCCGGTTTCTAGCTGAGGGTCGTTTCCTGCCTCCACTAGTTTCGGGGACCGGTCTCCCCCTTTGGCCTGACCCCTCCACGCAGGTGGATTCGGGCGTGCGGTGGCGACTCGCCCGTCCGCACCCCTGGGATCCGTTCATTCCTCGTTCCTGGAGCCTTCTCCGCTCCTCTTCCTTCCTTCTCCCTCTTCCAGGCCTGGGCCTCTGTTACTAGGCCCGCCTCCGGAGCAGAGCTCATGCAGAGCCCCTGCTCCCTGCCACTTCTGCTCAGACTTCTCTGCACTGAACTAAGATGGTGCCCACCTTTTATACTCCCTTCTCAATGCACCCAGGAACTGCTTCCTCCCTGCTCCTGCACTACAGGGTTCCCCTTCCTCAGTGTTCCCTCCCCCCACTCCAGCCAGGGACAGGGACTGTCGTGCCCATCTCAGAGGCATATTGGTCGCCCTGCCCCACGGCAATGTGGTGTAATGCATGCAGGTGTCGGGTCCTGATCCACACTCCATCCTTACCTGAGAGTGAGATATCACACCTCTGGGTGAGGTGCAATACCTCTGTAGCAACCGAGCCCTCAGGGTGCTACAGTTCCATTTATCTTCAGCCTAGGTGACGTATTGTGATACAGGGCCGTGATTTTGGCTATAAAAGGGTCCCCTAGACCCCTACCCCAAGCTTTTTAAGAGAATCATATATGGCGTGCCAGGAGACTCTATGGAATGCTTTCTCAGCATCCAACGAGAGTATCTAATTACAAATTTTTAACTGCATCTAGCCCAGGAAATACTTTGTGCCTAGTAGCAGTGTCTGCTAGTCAGCGGATTATCCCGGCTGTTAAGCAAGCTACACCACCTGTAGTTTAGACACTTAATTTTTTCAAAGGAAATGCTTCGGGACCATGGGATACTCAGTGAAGAGCATCAGGAGGCACCCCAAGGCATAGGGGCTGGGACTGGCAGTAGGATGCCTTGCGGTGGACAGCCGAGCTCGATCCTTATAAAAGCTTTTTAACTGCAGCAGCTTTAGTGGACGCTACTGGAGCTGGAATTACGCGGCTGCTGGCATGAGACTTGCCCTCCAATAGATCCTTGTAAATGGATTTAAAGTGTATTCATTCAAATTAGAGAGACAATTTAAATTAAAAAGCTTAGAGCTGCCTCCACCACAGGGGGGCTCGCTCGACCCACCAGCGGACAGGCACCAGTATTGGGAGAGGGGGGCTGGCCATCAGGGTTCACCGCGTCTCTGGCACAAACCCGGCGACACGGAGGTGGCACGGGCAGGAACGGACTGGCCGTGTCGGCTTCTCACTTTTTGGATTTTAGAAGGGCATGACATGCCTATATCTGTGTCTCCCCCTCCTTTTACTCCTCCACCTCTTTTATTTTCGCATGACTATATGTACTTGTTACTTTTCCATGTGTTAGTTATGTCTTCTGAGCAGTTTGTCAGCTTTTGGACACCTTTGAAGGATTTTTCTATGTGTTTCTATGTGTTTTTGTTTGCCTGCCATTGGTTTTAACGGTGTTCGAAGGTGTTCGACGAACAGTTCGACGAACAGTTTGGCGAACACACGGGTGTTCGACGAACCGAACCGAACTCGAACACTACGGGGGTGGCTCAACACTAGTGCTAACCACTGAGCCACCATGCTGCCCGTGCTACCTTTCCACATAATCAATCACACACCAACCTCTCCACCATGGCCAAGACCAAAGAGCTGTCTAAGGACACCAGGAATAAAGTTGTATACCTGCACAAGGCTGGGATGGGCTACAGGACAATAGTCAAGCAGCTTGGTGAGAAGGCAACAACTGTTGGTGCAATTATTAGAAAATGGAAAAAACACAAGATGACTATTAATCTTCCTCGGTCTGAGACTCCATGCAAGATCTCACCTCATAGGGAAAGGATGATTCTGAGAAAGGTCAGGAATTAGCCCAGAACTACATGGATGGATCTGTTCAATGACCTAAAGGGAGCTGGGTTCACTGTCTCAAACATTAGCGATAGTAACACACTACAACGTCATGGATTAAAATCTTGCAGGGCCTACAATGTCCCCCTGTTCATGCCAGCACAAGTCCAGGCCTGTTTGGTGCTCGCCAATGATCATCTGGATGATCGAGAGGAGGCATGGAAGGTGGTCATGTGGTCAGATGAGACCAAAATAGAACATTTGTTATTAACTCCACTTCCTCTGTTTGGAGGAAGAAAAAGAATGAGTACATCAAAACACCATTCCAACTGTGAAGCATGAAGATGGAAACATCATACTTTGAGAGTGTTTTTCTGCAAAAAGGACAGGACGACTACACCATATTGAAGGGAGGATGGATAGGGTCATGTATCGGGAGATTTTGGCCAACAACCTCCTTCCCTCAGTAAGAGCCTTAAAGATGGGTCGAGGCTGTGTCTTCCAGCATTACAATGACCCGAAATACAGAGCCAGGGCAACAAAGGAGTGGCTCCGTAAGAAGCATTTCAAGGCCCTGGAGTGGCCTAGCCAGTCTCCAGACCTGAACCCAATAGAAAATCTTTGGAGGGAGCTGAAACTCAACGTTGCCCAGCGACAACCCTAAAATCTGAAATATCTGGAGAAGATCTGTATGGAGGAGTGGTTTAAAATCCCTGCTGTAAACTTGGTCAAGAACTTCAGGAAACATCTGACCTCTGTAATTGCAAACAAAGGTTTCTGTACCAAATTTTAAGTTCTGTTTTTCTATTGTATCAAATATTTTTTTCATGCAATAAAATGCTAATGAATTATGTAAACATCATACAATGTGATTTTCTGTAGTTTTTATTTTTAGATTCTATCACAGCTGAAGTGTACCCATGATAAAAATTACAGACTTCTCCATTCTTTGTATGTGGGAAAACTTGCAAAAGCGGCAGTGGATCAAATACTTATTTTCCTCACTGTACCTGATCATTTCTTTCTTGGGGGGACATCAATCCCTTATTTAATAGGGTATGGCTAACACTATATTTAGCCATAGGAAAGGTCATATGCATGACCTTTCTGAGGTAGCCCGTAGCTTGTAAACATTGGTATAATGTTCCACATTCTGATAAGAAGGTTGTTGTCACAGTTGGGTCAGAAGTGACAGACAATCACCCTGCAGTTGGTTGCAGGAGAGCTCTTCGTTTGGCATTACAGACAACTTCTTAGAAGCAGCTACCTTCCTCTGGCTAATTAACACCCTGGCCTGGATGTATAAATACCTGCTGTGTGCCAGAGGGAGGTGCCGGCGATATTCATTACTCCTTGTGAAGGCTTGAGCAAGAGCAGTACTTCTTCCTCTCTGGTGCTAGAGGACTTATGCGCATTTTGTCTGGAGTCGACTAAAGTTAAGCAATTTTCCCTTGTTTGTCCCCCCTTGTTGTCTTTAGTGTTCAGTGGGGATCAACTAGTGCTCATCCCCTCCCTCCCTAGCCTGAGCCTAACGCCAGGGAAAGACAGGGAGAGGTACGCGTGCGGCGATTCATGAAGACCCAATATAGGGATGTTAGTGGAGACAGGGTGACACTAGATCAGCCTAGGATATCTCCACTCCCCCCTTTCCCTAGAGTCTGGGATCCCTTTCCCTCTTCCTTTTGTGTTGCACTTAATCTTTCCCACACCTTGCGTGACAGTTGTCTCCTGTGAACAATTACATCTGGCTCTCTGAAATTGTCCTGTCCGAATGCCATTTTTGAAGGAGAATGGATGCCAACTCTCCCAATGAAGAAAATTATTAGTGGCTCCATCAATACCAATAGAAATTTTTAAATCCAGAAAGTTAATATTTCAGCCCCCTAATTCATGAATGAAAAGCCTCCCAATCTTGTTATAATTTAGGACAGTGACAAAATCTAAAAATAATTGTGGCTCCCCTTCCCAATTCTTTATCAAAAATAAATCCTCCTACCATCCTAAAAAGAGATTAGCAAACTCTTGCCTATGGAGGTCCCTCTTAATTAGTGATAAATGTGACCAATAAAAGTGAAGTAATTTTGGCTTATAACAAAAACATCAGAGGGACACTACAAATTGATTTCCCTCAGTGTTCAAAAAATAGGAAACAGCAGAAATACCTATGACACGCCCAGGGTGATGAGGACAGATGACTCGGCGCCCGGGCCTTGTTGTTGGTTTTGAGGATGTCGCGGTGGCCGGCTCCTGGGCCCGTACCCTGGGGTCACTCTTAAAAGCAAGGAAGGAAAGCGGGGAAAAGGTGTATGGGAAAGGGGAATGTTCGTGAAGCCACCCTTGGTGTCTGGTGAGGATCACCAGCGCTGCAACAGTCCTCCAAGGCCGGTGTTCAGGCAGCTTGGTTGGTGCCGCTCCCCACAGGTGGAGCAGGGCCTCAGAGCAGCATAGAGAGGGAGACAGAGTAGAGCGTTGGCGGGTGCAGAGCCGCAGAGGAAAGAACAGACAGAGGCAGTATTTGAAGTCATCAAAGTCTTTTACTCACGGTAGTGTTTTCTCAGCTCAGAGCTTCTCTCTGCTGTCACACGGCGAGCTGCGGCCACCAGGGTGGGGTTCAGCACACTCCAGGTAGTTCAGGAGCACTTGTCAGGACCCCCGCTCTAGTGTGTTCCTCTCTAGTTGAACTTCTCCCGCCTTGTGTCCCCCACTGTGTCCCGTACGGTTACTGCGATGTCCCTTGTGGGTAGCGTGTAGTTCCCGGACTGACTGGGTGCCCTTCTTGGTGACTAGTGGTGAGAACATGGCGTAAGGCCAGGTCCCTCTGGATGAACTCAGATTAGGGTTTACAGGTGGTGACTCCGCTCCGTCCATATCCCCCTGGGATCCCCATAAGCCTCCGGACTTTTCCAACAGAGACGTGAAGTGCAAAGTCAGATAATCGGGGACCGGTACCCCCTCTTTCTCCATCCGCACCTCCGGAGATCCTTTCGCCTGTGGAGCCAAACTTCTCTGCTCCCCTTCTGGGCCTTCTTGATTGGACTAAGACCGGGGACTGAGCCGGTTTTAACTCTGCCCCAATCCCCTGTCTCGAGGCCTGAGACCGGGAACCGTGGAACCTCAGGCGGCTGCAGCCTTGTGCTGACCTGCCGCACCTAAGACCCACGACCAAAGACCCGGTTCTTAAAATGGCCACCAGTTATATATGATTCTATTGAGTGCTAAAGTAAAGTGCTTCCTCCACCCTCACTCACTACATGGTTCCCCCTAACTTTGGTTCCCCCCGACTCCTCCATTCCGGCCCGGGGCAGCACTAGGGTGCTTTTAGGCCTCCTTCAGAACTGGAGTGGTGTAGTGTTGAGTGTGTGGTTGTGGTCCTGTGTGGTGCTCCATCCTTACCTTGGAGAGGAGACACCACACCTCATTCTGAGGTGAAGTACCCCTGTAGCAACTGAACCCTCAGTGGCGCCACACCTAATTTGTGTGAAATACTGCTATATAGTGCTTCAATATCTAAGCTACCTAATATAGTAGTGTTAGTGATTGTGACTCCTTGTAATTTATTAACCATATCCTTGGTATCTTTTTTCTAAGATACAGATGATAATGGCAGTCAGGCTACCTCTGGCTGACTCGCCCAGGGGGATATGGGGGACTCGGTACCCGGACCTTTACCTTCCTTGTAGGATGTCACGGCAGTCGGCTCCCGGGCCTTTCCTCTGGGGTCACTCTTTAAAAGGGGGGTTTTGTTAACAGTTTATCTCGTGACGCCACCTGTGGTTCCCGGTAATGAATACCGGCGCTGCTGCAGACCTCCGGGGGTGATGGGATGGCAGCTGGGATGTTTCTGCTCCCCACAGGTGGAGCGGGCCCTCGGGGCAGGGTTGATGGAATGGATGCAGGTGAGAGGTGGCCCAGTCGGGTCAGGGGGAATGACGGACACGCACACAGGGGACTCGCTTCAGTACCTTTACTGGTGTAACAGCAGGTAGGGTCCAGGGTACTTAATAGGAAGGGTGCACTTCAGAACTCTCCCCAGTGAGTGGGTTGTAGGCCTCCTGGTCCGTGTCTTCCTCTCTGTAAGCTTCTGGCCAGCCTGGAACTAGGCCTAGCTTCTGTACTCTTTCCCTCTCCTCACCTGCATGCTTGGTGGTAAGAACTTTTTTCTGGCTATCACTATCCCTGGATGCTGGGGCCTTCATGGTTCCTAGTTCTTTAAATGATTGTAGCTTCAGGATTACCAGGGGCCTGGAAGCCTCGTGGTATGCCGGTTGTCCATACTGGGTGTTGAGAACCCTGTAGGCGTGGACCCGGTGTCCGGCTTGTGTTCTAGGGTGAGCTTCAGACACTCCTCTGCCCCCATAACTCCTCTCATTCTTCTCCTTGCCCCGCTCTAGGCCCCAAGGCTTCAGCACGTGCTTTAGGCCCTGGCTGGCCCACAGCACAGCAGCTCACATGCTGCTTCTTTACTGATCTCTGTGCCAGCACACACATTGACTACCTAACTCCACCCTCCAGTTTATATATCCCTAACAGGGCTCCCTCTGGTGGTGTGCGGTGGAAGGGTGGAGGTGTCTGCTATGTAATGGGAGCCTCCTGTGGAGAAGTCTGTCCATGCACCCTTTGGGTCCTGTGGTACCTGTGGTAGCAGGGTGCCACATGGCGAGCACATGGAGGGCTGTGCGGCCCTCCAAAGAAACGCCACCCCACATCATTATTCACCCACTGTCAAACCGGTCATGCTGAAGGAAGTTGCAGGCAGCAGATCGCTCTCCATAGTGTTTCCATACTCTGTCACGTCTGTCACATGTGCTCAGTGTGAACCTGCTTTCATCTGTGAAGAGCACAGGGCGCCAGTGGCGACTTTGCCAATCCTGGTGTTCTTTGGCAAATGCAAAGCGTCCTGCACGGTGTTGTGCTGTGAGTACAACCCCCATCTGTGGACGTCGGGCCCTCATACCACCCTCATGGAGTCGGTTTCTAACTGTTTGTGCAGATACATGCACATTTGTGGCCTGCTGGAGGTCATATTGCAGGGCTCTGGCAGTGCTCCTCCTGTTCCTCCTTGCACACAGGAGGAGGTAACGGTCCTGCTCCTGGGTTGTTGCCCTCATATGGCTCCCTCCACATCTCCTGCTATCTGCTCCATGCTCTGGACACTGTGCTGACAGACAAAGCTACCCATCTTGCCACAGCTCACACTGATGTGCCATCCTGGATGAACTGCACTACCTGAGCAACTTCTGTGGGTTGTACTGTAGACACCGCCTCATGCTACTGCACCTCTAGGGGTGAGAGCAATGGCAAAATAAAAAAGTGACCAAAACAACAGCCAAAAAGGATAAGAACAGAGAAATGGTCTGTGGTTATCACCTGCAGAACCACTCCTTTATATGGGGTATCTTGCTAATTGCCGATCATTTCTACCAGTTGCCTATTCCATTTGCACAACAGCAGGAGAGATTGATTCACAATCAGTGTTGCTTCATAACTGGACAGGTGAATTTCACAGAAGTGTTATTGACTTGGAGTTATATTGTGTTGTTTAAGTGTTCCCTTTATTTTTTTTGAGCAGTGTATATATATATAAATATATATATAGTTGAAACCAGAAGTTTACATACACTATATGAAAAATACACATATACATGTGATAAAAATGCCTTAAAACATTAAACATTCTCTATCATTATTCTGGCATTTGGCAAAAATTAAAAATTATGGTAATCCTAATTGACCTAAAATGGGAAAGGTTTATGCAGAAAAACATGCGGATATGTCTTTTTATATAGTCTATGGAAACTTCTGGTTTCAACTGTATTTATGTCTTAGCGTTAAATAAATTCTCTATTCATTTATTTCAAATGTCTCTATGCTCAACTTCTCACATGTGAAAATTGTCACTTCAGAGAGGAAGAGGAGGAAGAGGATTGCAAGCAGTGAGAGTTCTAGTCCTCTTCTTCTCTGAAGAGACAATTTGAATATTTAATTTCCCAGAGGACCATGCATGGCTTATAAGTCTCCTCACTCTGACATGCCAAGCTTGGCTTGTCACTCTACAAAAGGAGAAATGTTACCTTTTAAACCCCAACTTCTCACATGCATATTCGTGGCCTTCAACCCAACCTGAGATAGTTGAAAGACCAGGGCCGGCTACAGGGAAGCAGTCAGGTGTGGCATGAATTCTTAATTGTCCGTAGTTTTCTTTTTTACCTCTGGGTAAATTTCAATACAGTTGTGCTAATGATTTTGCAGTCATTTAATTACATGTCTTGATGCATTCCAGGTGTCTTCTAGTAACTAGAACATTTTTTTAATAAGTGGAATTGCATATGTAATAAAATGGGGAAAAACATAAAAGGGAGCAATTCAGTAAAAGAATTTGCTTTTGATCTTGATATTTTGACTTTTTTTTCCAGAGTAATTTTGGGGTTTTGTTATCTTGATGACGGCATGCTCCTGTAAATGAGTGTCAATGTTGTGTATCAACACAGAAGGCCTGTCCATCTCAACAATCCTTTTCATATGTAATGGAACTCTACATGTAAAAACAATGGCAGCCTGTAAGAAAATACAGATACAAACCCCTGATGTGCATGAAGTCTCCGCAAAAAAAAAATCGGAAACTACCTAGAAGGCAAATGTATATGTATAGTGAATTCATCTACCTGCATACAAAATGTGTTTTGAACTCCGCCCAGTAAACCATTTAGTTGGCAGATTCAATTACATTTGCAATGGTTAATTGATATTGAGAAAAAAAACCTTCCTAGAAAGACTTCATTTTAGAAATTCAAGTGGGTCCTTTTACAAGAGTGTCCACTGATCACCTGTAATTTATGAGCATAGTGGCTTAACTGTTCAATTTCCCGACAGTGCCTCCGCAGGCAAAATTAAATACTGCGTGGAGCTCATTAAAATTGCTGCGCCACCATTTGGCTAGGATCAAATGCAGTATCTGTTGAAAGTAGTATCAATAGGCAAAAGACTATTACTTGAAATGGAGTGCAGGGTTAAAGGTTTCCCACATAGCTGACCACTAGTGATGCTCGAGATGCTCAGTGAGTACTTCCGGGATGCTCGGGCGGGCGCTTGGATCCCCTCCCCACATGTTTGGTGCTCTTTAGACAGCCAGTTAACATGCAGGGATTGCCTGCCTTTCACTATAATGCCGTAGCCATGCTGGTTCTGGCATCACAGTGATTAGCTGGCTGCATAGCGTCATCGGGTCTATATAAGACCCGGTGACCCTATGCTCATCACACTCTACCCCAGAAACTGACAGAGTAGGGAGAGGGGCTGTTGAGTGAGGGACAGAATTTGCAGTTTATTAGTTAGGTATAGGTATTTCACAGCAAAATATATATCCATATAAACTAACAGTCCTTCTAAGGACTAATCCAGCTGCATATATTACTTGTGATAGCAGGAGTTAGGCAGGCAGAGTTGTGGACACTGAATACAGCAGAATAGGGTCCATTGCACGTTCGGTTTGCTGCTGCTGTTACAGATATCCATAGCCCTAGATATCAGGACTGATAATTTTTTTGGGCTCTTAATCCTGATTATTTGCTTAAAAATCAATTCAGTACTCAATTTTTCTGCTCCATTTGTTTGTTAGCAGCATACAGACAGATTTTGTTTTTTTTTATTCGCATTGCTGTGTTGTGGAAGCAGAGAAACTTTTCCATCATCAGACATGATCCCACATTACTGTGGTAATAACCGTGACATTTTTTGGAGCATGTAAAATATTACCCTCCATATAAAGTTTGCCACTTGGGTGTTGCTAGTCCTATTCACACTTGGTCGTTGACCAATACCACATCTAAAAGGCCACTTCCTAAAACCGTGGTCATCAGACGTGATCCAATATCAATCAAGATCCAGCTAATAGCCAGATTTTTTGGGGAGCGTGCCAGATAAATTCTCCATTTAAAGTCTACCAGTTGTGTGTTGTTAAAGCCTATTTACAGTTGATTGCTGACCAATAGCATACCTGGGAACAATGTTGTCAGAGTATTACGCCACTTTTTCAGACTGACAATGAAACATACAAAAACAAAGCTAAAATGGATTTTTCTGGAAGAACTGTTAAGAAACATTCTTTGCATTGTCATGACTTGTATATAAGGACAAATAAATAACAAAAAAAAAAATGGACTGTGGAAAAGATGCGACCAGAATGAACACTCATCTCGAGCTGATGATACCACCCAGCATCACCTGTCCCTATCGTAAGTGCATCTAACAGCGGTATTGATACAGATTAGAATAGATTTGTATTTTTTTTCTGCAGTACCCGAAGCACGCTGTATAAGGCTATAATACCCAGCTGTATCGGTGTAATACGCTATTCATACTGTGATAGCTCACTCGTAAATGAATTTCAGATAAGACAAGTAATATTCCAGAATATAGAATCTATTTCAATTGTCCTTCCCATTATTAAGGAGTGGATCTCCTATACTGTTATTGAGTATGCAGCAATTTCAAGGGCTGCCAAAACTTAGGACGCCCTCCAATACACATTTGAAAAGACGTAAAAAAAAAAAAACACAGCAGGATCTTTAGTATAGAAACCAGACTCGCCAATGTAACCTTAATGTAATCACATTCTACAGCTCCTGCACCTTCGTCTCCTCTTCCGCTTCCATCTCCGAAATGACATCATCAGTCGCAAGCTGGAAGCTCTGCCTCGGCCAAGCGACAACAGGCTGTGCTGAAGATAATATGCTTAGGTGACAAACCACACACCGCTGTAGAGTTGTTCAAAGCTGTAACAGAGTGGGCAGATCTGAGGCTCTCACCACTGAACATATAGCCAGTCATGGACCTGTGTGACAATGGCCAAAACCTGGTAGCTGAGAAATGACAGCCGGAGTAGATACGGTTTTCCTATCTGCCAGTCCTTTCACCAACCTAAAGAATATGGCTGTGGTGAAATACAACTCTCACCGAGAAGCAGCCCTGGTTAAGAAAAGTCTGTATGAAGGTTCTCGGACATTCTATGGCTATTTTTTTACTGTAGACTGCCTCCAGCAATCTATAAGACTTAAGACCAATCTGGCACCTTAGCAAAGCCAAATTCTGTTCTCCCTCTGATTAGTGATGAGCGACCACTAAAATGCTCGGATACTCGTTGCTCGGGTCGAGCAAATTGGAATACTCGGGTGCTCGACCCGAGCAACGAGCCCAATGTAAGTCTATGGGAAACTCGAGCATTTTTCAGGTGGCTCCCCCTGGCGGTCTGCAGAGGGCCTAAAAATTGCCCAAATCAATGGGAACAGTGCTCAAGTGACATGGGACAGAATGGGGAAGACCCCTGGAAGCATTTCTGACTCCCAGGTCACTTCTGTCAACAACGTTGTCAGAGTATTACGCCACTTTTACGGACTCACAATAAAACATACCAAAACGAAACCAAAATGGATTAAGGAACATCCTTTCCATGACATGTACAATGTATATAAAGTAAAATAAATAGCGAAAAACAAAAATACTCCTCCACACTTTGGGCTATGTTCACACGTAGCGTTTCAGGAAATTTCATTTTAACATTTTACAACCTTATCTGGCCATGTGGTGTGTGACACATCATCAGACACATGCATACAGTGCTGAAAAGACATGGGAACAGCATGGGGAAGACCTCTGAAAGCATCTCTGACTCCCAGGTCACTGCCTAAAAGAGTGCCCATCATAAGTGATCCTTGGCGCATGCGAAGATGCCTCCCACCATGAACCTGTCGTTGCAGACTTGCAACAATCACCGTCCACGTCCTTGTCCCACTGCAGCGTTCAGTTGTCCCTACCACATTCCTTGAAATGCAAGCATAAGTATGCAGGCAGCCAGCCATATTAATGACATCCTGAGACCTTTGATTGGCAAGAATGTGGTTGTGTATTTGGATGACATTCTGATTTATTCACCAGATCTGGAGTCCCATTGGCAGAGCGTACTTGAGGTGTTGCAGTTATTGAGTGATAATTCACTTTTTGCTAAGCTGGAGAAATGTGAGTTCGCTGTGCAGAGAATTAGTTTTTTGGGCTACATTATCTCCAGCGAGGGCTTTGAGATGGACCCGGTGAAGGTTCAGGCTGTGCAGGAATGGCCTAGACCTATTGGTTTGAAATCAATGCAGAGATTTTTGGGTTTCGCCAATTATTTCAGGAAATTCATTAAGAATTTTTCTATAATTGTTAAGCAGCTGACCGATCTCACCAGGAAAGGTGCGAATACGGTCCAGTGGACTACTGAGGCCATTGAAGCTTTTGTGTATCTCAAGGAGAGGTACAGTTCTGCCCCTATCCTTATGCAGCCTGATGAGACCAAGCCTTTTTTGGTCGAGGTTGATGCTTCTTCGGTGGGGGTCGGTGCAGTTTTGTCTCAGGAGAACAGGGATGGAGTACATCCCTGTGCTTTTTTTCGAAAAATTTTTCTGAAACCGAACTTAATTACGATGTTGGTAATCGGAAATTGCTGGCTTTTAAACTTGCGTTTGAACATTGGCGTCATTTCTTGGAAGGTGCTAAATTTCCTATTCAGGTTTTCACAGATCATACGAATTTGATCTATCTGGATGCTGTCAAACGCTTGAATGCCCGTCAAGCTAGGTGGGCACTTTTTTTTTCTCTGTTTAATTTTTCTGTTACCTATATCCCTGGTACTAAGAATGTTAAAGCCGATGCTTTATCTCGCAGCTTTTCTCCCATGGTTAGTAGCGAGGAGGAGGAGAGCTGTAACGGGTCTGGGAGGCGGAACCTCTGAGCTACTATACAAGGGGGCGGACCTTGTAAGGGAGCGGGTGGCAACCAGGGATGACGGGCAGGCAGTCACAGTAGGTGACCGGGACAGTCTCTAAGAGAACGGGCTGGAGGTCACGGCAAGTGACCGGGCAGTCTCTAGATGAACGGGCAGGGGGTCACGGCAAGTGATCGGGGCAGTCTCTGGGTAAAGGGTAGGTACGACCTGTGATGGCAGAGCCTCCGGGTAGGCTAGCAGGCAGGTGGTAGATGTGTGCTCCCAGGTGAGCAAGCGAGAGTCTCTGGAATGGTAGGTGGTCACAACACGTGACGGCGAAGCCTCCAGGTAGGCTAGCAGGCAGGTAACAGGTGGGCGCTCCCAGGTGAGCGGGCAGGAGTCTCTGGAAAGGCAGATGGTCACAGCACGTGACAGCGGAGCCTCCAGGTAGGCAAGCAGGCAGGTAACTGATGTGCGCTCCCAGGTGAGCGGGCAAGCTGGTCCATAGACAGACTGACAGGAGTTGGAAGGCAGACCGTCGGACCTCAGGCTAGCAGGCAGGTAGCAGACGTGCGCTCCCGGGTGAGCGGGCAAGCTGGTCCTTAGACAGACTGACTGGAGTTGGAAGGCAGACCGTCGGACCTCAGGCTGGCAGGCAGGTGACTGGATATCAGGCAGGACAAAGACAGCAAGCTGGCAGGAATCTGGCAGGTAACTGGCAACGGGACCTGAGGGCTGAAGCACAGGTGAGACACAGTGCAAACAACATTGCTTGGGCACCTCCATTTTGGAGGAGGTGCCTTTTATATGGGAGGTCCTCCGGCAATTGGCCGGGGACTCCTTAGGACGGCGCGCGCGGTCCCTTTAAGAGAGGGGGAGCGCGCGCGCGCGCGCCCTAAGCACACTGCCGGGGAAGGAGCGCGCGCCGGAAGCAGCGGGGAGAGCGGCGCTGGAGGACGCCGTGCCAGGAGCGGAGAGGTGAGAGGGACGGCGTCTCTGCCTAGAACGGGGCAGAGACGCCGATGCTACAGTACCCCCCCCTTTAGGCCCCCTCTTTTTTCGGCCAGAAAGAAATTTTTCAAGGAGAAGCGGGGCGTTGATGTTCTCCCTGGGTTCCCAAGTTCTCTCCTCAGGACCAAACCCCCTCCAATCTACCAGAAAAAAGGTTTTTCCTCTTACCCCCTTGGAGGCCAGAATACTCTCTACCTCAAAGATGTCATCAGCGGAAACCGGAGCAGGAGGGACACCTGGATTTTTGGAAAAAGAGTTAAAGACAACGGGTTTGAGGAGAGACACGTGGAAGGAGTTGGGGATCCGTAGGGTGGCCGGGAGTTTTAATTTGTAGGCCACAGGGTTAATTTGCCTGAGGACTTCGAAGGGACCGATGAATCGAGGACCCAACTTGTAGGAGGGTATTTTGAGCCGCACATGTTTGGATGAGAGCCAAACCTTGTCTCCCGGACGGAATTGGGGCGGATCCAGACATCTCTTATCAGCATATCTTTTCATCCGCTCAGAGGAGAGAAGAAGAGCGGACCTGGTGCTCTCCCAAATAGTAGAAAATTCGCTGACTAGAGACTCCGCAGCAGAGTTGTCCACAGAAACGGAGACAGGAAGTGGAATCCGGGGATGTTGGCCACCAACTATAAAGAACGGGGATTTGGAAGAGGACTCGCTCTCATGGTTGTTATAAGAGAACTCGGCCCACGGTAGGAGATCCACCCAGTCCGAGTGGTGAGCATCCACGAAGTGCCGGAGGTAGCTGGACAAGATCTGATTGATCCGCTCCACTTGACCATTGGACTGAGGGTGGTAAGCGGAGGAGAAATCCAGGGTAATGTCCAGCAGCTTACAAGTGGCTCTCCAGAAACGAGAGGTGAACTGAACCCCACGATCCGACACGATGTGGAGGGGCAGACCATGGAGACGGAAGATGTGGCGGATAAAGTCTTTAGCCAACTCGGGTGCAGACGGAAGACCAGGCAGGGGAATAAAGTGGGCCATCTTAGAAAAACGGACAGCGACAACCCAAATGACGGTACAACCGGCAGAAACTGGAAGATCGGTGATAAAGTCCATAGCGATGTGTTGCCAAGAAGCAGCAGGTACGGGAAGGGACAGGAGATGGCCGGCAGGTAGATGTCGGGGAACTTTGTTACGGGCACAGGATGAACAGGCCGCGACGAAGTCTACCACGTCCTTACGTAGGGTAGGCCACCAGTAATGCCGGGCAATAAGTTGAAAGGTCTTCTTTTGGCCAGCATGGCCAGCTAGTTTAGAAGAATGTCCCCAGCGAAGAACCCTCTCCCGATCTGGCACAGCTATGAACGTCTTACCGGGTGGAAGACGAGTTAGATCCAAGGGGGCCACATTCATCACCTTGGAGGAGTCGATGATGTGCGTAGGTTCCTCCTCTTGATCGGAGGACAGGAAGGACCGAGACAAGGCATCAGCTTTGACGTTCTTGTCCGCCGGACGGAAATGAAGAGTGAAGTCGAAGCGGGCAAAAAACAATGACCACCGGGCCTGGCGAGGATTGAGCCTCTGGGCATTTTGGAGATATGCCAGGTTTTTGTGATCCGTGTAGATAATTACCGGGTAGAGAGCCCCTTCAAGCAGATAGCGCCACTCTCCTAGTGCCAATTTGATGGCTAGCAATTCCCGGTCTCCAATGGAGTAGTTGCGCTCCGACGAGGAGAAGATTTTGGAGAAGAAGCCGACGTTACCATTCTCCCGGTAGAAGACTTCTGGGTGAGCACCGCTCCGGCTCCGGAGGAGGAAGCATCAACCTCCAGGTAGAATTGTTTATTACAGTCCGGACGGTGCAGGACGGGAGCAGAGGCGAAGGCTTTTTTTAGGGAAAGGAAGGCCTCCTCGGCTTCAGGCGACCATATCCTGGGGTTAGCCCCCTTACGGGTAAGTGCAGATATGGGAGCAGTCCGAGACGAGAAGTGTGGGATGAAAAGACGATAATAATTAGCGAAGCCCAGGAATCGCTGTATCGCCTTCAAACCTTCAGGACGAGGCCATTTTAGAACGGAAGAGAGTTTCTCGGGATCCATTTGCAGACCTGTTTGGGAGATGACATAGCCCAAGAACGGAAGGGAGGTCTGATCGAAGAGGCACTTCTCGTATTTGGCGTAAAGGTGGTTCTGCCGAAGCCTAAGCAGGACCTGACGAACATCCCTCCGGTGTGTGGGGAGATCCGGAGAGAAGACCAAGATATCGTCCAGGTATACCACTACGCAGGAGTACAGGAGGTCACGGAAGATGTCATTGACTAGTTCCTGAAAGACCGCAGGAGCATTACAGAGACCGAAGGGCATCACAAGGTACTCGTAGTGACCGTCCCGGGTATTGAATGCCGTCTTCCACTCGTCTCCTTGACGGATACGGACCAGATTATACGCTCCTCGAAGATCCAGCTTGGAGAAGATCCTGGCGCCCTTGAGCCGGTCAAACAATTCGGAGATGAGTGGCAGGGGATATTTGTTTTTTACCGTGATGAGATTGAGTCCTCTGTAGTCAATACAGGGACGTAGCGAGCCGTCTTTCTTTTTGACAAAGAAGAATCCGGCTCCAGCCGGGTAGGTAGATTTTCGGATAAATCCCCTAGCCAGATTCTCTTCAATGTACTCAGACATGGCTCGGGTCTCGGCTGCAGATAATGGGTAGATACGCCCACGGGGAGGAGTGGTGCCAGGTACCAGGTCGATCGGGCAATCGTATGGCCTATGGGGTGGCAACGTCTCAGCTTCCTTCTTACCGAAGACATCCGCATAGGGCCAGTAGGGAGCCGGGAGACCAGGTAAGTTAGCTGGAGTAGGCTGAGGGCGAAGTGGACGGACTGGAACCAGGCAGGTCCTATGGCAGTCAGGGCCCCATCGGAGTACTTCACCGGACCGCCAGTTCAATACGGGTTCATGTGTCTGGAGCCAAGGTAGACCTAGCAACAAGGAGTGAGAAAGTCCGGACAGCACATGGAATGAGATCTCCTCAGAGTGCAGCATTCCCACCTGTAGGGTTAAAGGTTCGGTGACGAGCAGGATGGTCTCCGAGAGAAGTCTTCCATCCACGGAGGCAACTGACAATGGCTCAGCCAGGGACTTGGTGGGAATATGGTATCTCTCTACCAGAGACTGGGTGATGAGGTTTCCAGCAGCTCCAGAATCCAGATGGACGAGTTCAAAGAGACGGTTTTCTCCCCAAGCAATAGAGACCGGTAAGGTCAGAGACGGAGAGGACTTACTTTTGTCTAGGACGACCTCTCCGAGTGGTCCTAGACACTGGCGTTTCCCGGCTTTTCCGGGCAGGAACGGATGAAGTGCTTCTTACTGCCACAATAGAAACAGCTTCCCTCGGCTCGGCGAGATTCTTGGCGAGAACCGACCATCTTGGTCTGGTCGACCTGCATAGGCTCAGGAGAGACGGAGGGAGTGACGGGTTGCTGAAAAGTAGGAGCTAGGCGTGGAAACCTCCTCTCACGGGTGACCTCTTGGGCACGCTCCTGGAACCGCAGGTCAATCCGGGTGGCAAGAGTTATCAGGTCATCGAGGGTGGTAGGAATGTCCCGACCGGCAAGTTCATCTTTAATACGGCCGGACAGACCCTCCCAGAAGACGGAAACCAGAGCGTCATTATCCCAGGCCAGCTCCGAGGCAAGGGTACGGAACCGTATGGCATATTGGCCCACGGTGAGGCTTCCCTGACGGAGGCGTAGCAGTGACGATGCGGATGAGGTCTTCCGTCCGGGTTCGTCGAAGACTTTCCGGAAAGCCGTGAGAAAAGCAGGCAAGTTGGACACCAGGGGGTCTCCTCTCTCCCATAGAGGATTTAGCCAGGCCAGGGCCTCCCCGGTGAGATGGGACATGATGAATGCAATTTTGGCTCGGTCGGAGTTAAACTGGTGGGACAATAGTTTAAAGTGCAGGGTGCACTGATTTATGAAGCCCCGAGCCTGGGCGGAGTCGCCTCCGAAGCGAGGAGGTGCAGAAAGCCGGGGTCCGGGGTAGGATATCATGGTATTAGTGGGCAGCGGAGCTGCCGGATTGCGAGACATGGCACTGGCGGAGGTTGCTGGTGGAGCAGTCAGAGTGTCCAGGCGAGTATTGACATTCCGCAGGTGACCCAGGATGGACTCCTGTTGGGACCTTTGACGGGACAGTTCATGACACAGGTCCGAGAGCGAGGGGGCTTGGGTGCCACCGGGTTCCATGGCCCGAGCAAACTGTAACGGGTCTGGGAGGCGGAACCTCTGAGCTACTATACAAGGGGGCGGACCTTGTAAGGGAGCGGGTGGCAACCAGGGATGACGGGCAGGCAGTCACAGTAGGTGACCGGGACAGTCTCTGAGAGAACGGGCTGGAGGTCACGGCAAGTGACCGGGCAGTCTCTAGATGAACGGGCAGGGGGTCACGGCAAGTGATCGGGGCAGTCTCTGGGTAAAGGGTAGGTACGACCTGTGATGGCAGAGCCTCCGGGTAGGCTAGCAGGCAGGTGGTAGATGTGTGCTCCCAGGTGAGCAAGCGAGAGTCTCTGGAATGGTAGGTGGTCACAACACGTGACGGCGAAGCCTCCAGGTAGGCTAGCAGGCAGGTAACAGGTGGGCGCTCCCAGGTGAGCGGGCAGGAGTCTCTGGAAAGGCAGATGGTCACAGCACGTGACGGCGGAGCCTCCAGGTAGGCAAGCAGGCAGGTAACTGATGTGCGCTCCCAGGTGAGCGGGCAAGCTGGTCCATAGACAGACTGACAGGAGTTGGAAGGCAGACCGTCGGACCTCAGGCTAGCAGGCAGGTAGCAGACGTGCGCTCCCGGGTGAGCGGGCAAGCTGGTCCTTAGACAGACTGACTGGAGTTGGAAGGCAGACCGTCGGACCTCAGGCTGGCAGGCAGGTGACTGGATATCAGGCAGGACAAAGACAGCAAGCTGGCAGGAATCTGGCAGGTAACTGGCAACGGGACCTGAGGGCTGAAGCACAGGTGAGACACAGTGCAAACAACATTGCTCGGGCACCTCCATTTTGGAGGAGGTGCCTTTTATATGGGAGGTCCTCCGGCAATTGGCCGGGGACTCCTTAGGACGGCGCGCGCGGTCCCTTTAAGAGAGGGGGAGCGCGCGCGCGCGCCCTAAGCACACTGCCGGGGAAGGAGCGCGCGCCGGAAGCAGCGGGGAGAGCGGCGCTGGAGGATTCCGTGCCAGGAGCGGGGAGGTGAGAGGGACGGCGTCTCTGCCTAGAACGGGGCAGAGACGCCGATGCTACAGTACCCCCCCCTTTAGGCCCCCTCTTTTTTCGGCCAGAAATAAATTTTTCAAGGAGAAGCGGGGCGTTGATGTTCTCCCTGGGTTCCCAAGTTCTCTCCTCAGGACCAAACCCCCTCCAATCTACCAGAAAAAAGGTTTTTCCTCTTACCCCCTTGGAGGCCAGAATACTCTCTACCTCAAAGATGTCATCAGCGGAAACCGGAGCAGGAGGGACACCTGGATTTTTGGAAAAAGAGTTAAAGACAACGGGTTTGAGGAGAGACACGTGGAAGGAGTTGGGGATCCGTAGGGTGGCCGGGAGTTTTAATTTGTAGGCCACAGGGTTAATTTGCCTGAGGACTTCGAAGGGACCGATGAATCGAGGACCCAACTTGTAGGAGGGTATTTTGAGCCGCACATGTTTGGATGAGAGCCAAACCTTGTCTCCCGGACGGAATTAGGGCGGATCCAGACGTCTCTTATCAGCATATCTTTTCATCCGCTCAGAGGAGAGAAGAAGAGCGGACCTGGTGCTCTCCCAAATAGTAGAAAATTCACTGACTAGAGACTCCGCAGCAGGGTTGTCCACAGAAACGGAGACAGGAAGTGGAATCCGGGGATGTTGGCCACCAACTATAAAGAACGGGGATTTGGAAGAGGACTTGCTCTCATGGTTGTTATAAGAGAACTCGGCCCACGGTAGGAGATCCACCCAGTCCGAGTGGTGAGCATCCACGAAGTGCCGGAGGTAGCTGGACAAGATCTGATTGATCCGCTCCACTTGACCATTGGACTGAGGGTGGTAAGCGGAGGAGAAATCCAGGGTAATGTCCAGCAGCTTACAAGTGGCTCTCCAGAAACGAGAGGTGAACTGAACCCCACGATCCGACACGATGTGGAGGGGCAGACCATGGAGACGGAAGATGTGGCGGATAAAGTCTTTAGCCAACTCGGGTGCAGACGGAAGACCAGGCAGGGGAATAAAGTGGGCCATCTTAGAAAAACGGACAGCGACAACCCAAATGACGGTACAACCGGCAGAAACTGGAAGATCGGTGATAAAGTCCATAGCGATGTGTTGCCAAGGAGCAGCAGGTACGGGAAGGGGCAGGAGATGGCCGGCAGGTAGATGTCGGGGAACTTTGTTACGGGCACAGGATGAACAGGCCGCGACGAAGTCTACCACGTCCTTACGTAGGGTAGGCCACCAGTAATGCCGGGCAATAAGTTGAAAGGTCTTCTTTTGGCCAGCATGGCCAGCTAGTTTAGAAGAATGTCCCCAGCGAAGAACCCTCTCCCGATCTGGCACAGCTATGAACGTCTTACCGGGTGGAAGACGAGTTAGATCCAAGGGGGCCACATTCATCACCTTGGAGGAGTCGATGATGTGCGTAGGTTCCTCCTCTTGATCGGAGGACAGGAAGGACCGAGACAAGGCATCAGCTTTGACGTTCTTGTCCGCCGGACGGAAATGAAAAGTGAAGTCGAAGCGGGCAAAAAACAACGACCACCGGGCCTGGCGAGGATTGAGCCTCTGGGCATTTTGGAGATATGCCAGGTTTTTGTGATCCGTGTAGATAATTACCGGGTAGAGAGCCCCTTCAAGCAGATAGCGCCACTCTCCTAGTGCCAATTTGATGGCTAGCAATTCCCGGTCTCCAATGGAGTAGTTGCGCTCCGACGAGGAGAAGATTTTGGAGAAGAAGCCGACGTTACCATTCTCCCGGTAGAAGACTTCTGGGTGAGCACCGCTCCGGCTCCGGAGGAGGAAGCATCAACCTCCAGGTAGAATTGTTTATTACAGTCCGGACGGTGCAGGACGGGAGCAGAGGCGAAGGCTTTTTTTAGGGAAAGGAAGGCCTCCTCGGCTTCAGGCGACCATATCCTGGGGTTAGCCCCCTTACGGGTAAGTGCAGATATGGGAGCAGTCCGAGACGAGAAGTGTGGGATGAAAAGACGATAATAATTAGCGAAGCCCAGGAATCGCTGTATCGCCTTCAAACCTTCAGGACGAGGCCATTTTAGAACGGAAGAGAGTTTCTCGGGATCCATTTGCAGACCTGTTTGGGAGATGACATAGCCCAAGAACGGAAGGGAGGTCTGATCGAAGAGGCACTTCTCGTATTTGGCGTAAAGGTGGTTCTGCCGAAGCCTAAGCAGGACCTGACGAACATCCCTCCGGTGTGTGGGGAGATCCGGAGAGAAGACCAAGATATCGTCCAGGTATACCACTACGCAGGAGTACAGGAGGTCACGGAAGATGTCATTGACTAGTTCCTGAAAGACCGCGGGAGCATTACAGAGATCGAAGGGCATCACAAGGTACTCGTAGTGACCGTCCCGTGTATTGAATGCCGTCTTCCACTCGTCTCCTTGACGGATACGGACCAGATTATACGCTCCTCGAAGATCCAGCTTGGAGAAGATCCTGGCGCCCTTGAGCCGGTCAAACAATTCGGAGATGAGTGGCAGGGGATATTTGTTTTTTACCGTGATGAGATTGAGTCCTCTGTAGTCAATACAGGGACGTAGCGAGCCGTCTTTCTTTTTGACAAAGAAGAATCCGGCTCCAGCCGGGGAGGTAGATTTTCGGATAAATCCCCTAGCCAGATTCTCTTCAATGTACTCAGACATGGCTCGGGTCTCGGCTGCAGATAATGGGTAGATACGCCCACGGGGAGGAGTGGTGCCAGGTACCAGGTCGATCGGGCAATCGTATGGCCTATGGGATGGCAACGTCTCAGCTTCCTTCTTACCGAAGACATCCGCATAGGGCCAGTAGGGAGCCGGGAGACCAGGTAAGTTAGCTGGAGTAGGCTGAGGGCGAAGTGGACGGACTGGAACCAGGCAGGTCCTATGGCAGTCAGGGCCCCATCGGAGTACTTCACCGGACCGCCAGTTCAATACGGGTTCATGTGTCTGGAGCCAAGGTAGACCTAGCAACAAGGAGTGAGAAAGTCCGGACAGCACATGGAATGAGATCTCCTCCGAGTGCAGCATTCCCACCTGTAGGGTTAAAGGTTCGGTGACGAGCAGGATGGTCTCCGAGAGAAGTCTTCCATCCACGGAGCCAACTGACAATGGCTCAGCCAGGGACTTGGTGGGAATATGGTATCTCTCTACCAGAGACTGGGTGATGAGGTTTCCAGCAGCTCCAGAATCCAGATGGGCGAGTTCAAAGAGACGGTTTTCTCCCCAAACAATAGAGACCGGTAAGGTCAGAGACGGAGAGGACTTACTTTTGTCTAGGACGACCTCTCCGAGTGGTCCTAGATACTGGCGTTTCCCGGCTTTTCCGGGCAGGAACGGATGAAGTGCTTCTTACTGCCACAATAGAAACAGCTTCCCTCGGCTCGGCGAGATTCTTGGCGAGAACCGACCATCTTGGTCTGGTCGACCTGCATAGGCTCAGGAGACACAGAGGGAGTGACGGGTTGCTGAAAAGTAGGAGCTAGGCGTGGAAACCTCCTCTCACGGGTGACCTCTTGGGCACGCTCCTGGAACCGCAGGTCAATCCGGGTGGCAAGAGTTATCAGGTCATCGAGGGTGGTAGGAATGTCCCGACCGGCAAGTTCATCTTTAATACGGCCGGACAGACCCTCCCAGAAGACGGAAACCAGAGCGTCATTATCCCAGGCCAGCTCCGAGGCAAGGGTACGGAACCGTATGGCATATTGGCCCACGGTGAGGCTTCTCTGACGGAGGCGTAGCAGTGACGATGCGGATGAGGTCTTCCGTCCGGGTTCGTCGAAGACTTTCCGGAAAGCCGTGAGAAAAGCAGGCAAGTTGGACACCAGGGGGTCTCCTCTCTCCCATAGAGGATTTAGCCAGGCCAGGGCCTCCCCGGTGAGATGGGACATGATGAATGCAATTTTGGCTCGGTCGGAGTTAAACTGGTGGGACAATAGTTCAAAGTGCAGGGTGCACTGATTTATGAAGCCCCGAGCCTTGGCGGAGTCGCCTCCGAAGCGAGGAGGTGCAGAAAGCCGGGGTCCGGGGTAGGATATCATGGTATTAGTGGGCAGCGGAGCTGCCGGATTGCGAGACACGGCACTGGCGGAGGTTGCTGGTGGAGCAGTCAGAGTGTCCAGGCGAGTATTGACATTCCGCAGGTGACCCAGGATGGACTCCTGTTGGGACCTTTGACGGGACAGTTCATGACACAGGTCCGAGAGCGAGGGGGCTTGGGTGCCACCGGGTTCCATGGCCCGAGCAAACTGTAACGGGTCTGGGAGGCGGAACCTCTGAGCTACTATACAAGGGGGCGGACCTTGTAAGGGAGCGGGTGGCAACCAGGGATGACGGGCAGGCAGTCACAGTAGGTGACCGGGACAGTCTCTGAGAGAACGGGCTGGAGGTCACGGCAAGTGACCGGGCAGTCTCTAGATGAACGGGCAGGGGGTCACGGCAAGTGATCGGGGCAGTCTCTGGGTAAAGGGTAGGTACGACCTGTGATGGCAGAGCCTCCGGGTAGGCTAGCAGGCAGGTGGTAGATGTGTGCTCCCAGGTGAGCAAGCGAGAGTCTCTGGAATGGTAGGTGGTCACAACACGTGACGGCGAAGCCTCCAGGTAGGCTAGCAGGCAGGTAACAGGTGGGCGCTCCCAGGTGAGCGGGCAGGAGTCTCTGGAAAGGCAGATGGTCACAGCACGTGACGGCGGAGCCTCCAGGTAGGCAAGCAGGCAGGTAACTGATGTGCGCTCCCAGGTGAGCGGGCAAGCTGGTCCATAGACAGACTGACAGGAGTTGGAAGGCAGACCGTCGGACCTCAGGCTAGCAGGCAGGTAGCAGACGTGCGCTCCCGGGTGAGCGGGCAAGCTGGTCCTTAGACAGACTGACTGGAGTTGGAAGGCAGACCATCGGACCTCAGGCTGGCAGGCAGGTGACTGGATATCAGGCAGGACAAAGACAGCAAGCTGGCAGGAATCTGGCAGGTAACTGGCAACGGGACCTGAGGGCTGAAGCACAGGTGAGACACAGTGCAAACAACATTGCTCGGGCACCTCCATTTTGGAGGAGGTGCCTTTTATATGGGAGGTCCTCCGGCAATTGGCCGGGGACTCCTTAGGACGGCGCGCGCGGTCCCTTTAAGAGAGGGGGAGCGCGCGCGCGCCCTAAGCACACTGCCGGGGAAGGAGCGCGCGCCGGAAGCAGCGGGGAGAGCGGCGCTGGAGGATGCCGTGCCAGGAGCGGGGAGGTGAGAGGGATGGCGTCTCTGCCTAGAACGGGGCAGAGACGCCGATGCTACAAGAGCATTTTAGAGGAAGGAGTTGTGGTAGCAGCATTGGACTCCGTTTTGGAAGAAGGGATTCTGAAAGCCCAAGAGGATGCCCCATCTAACACTCCTCATGGGAGGTTGTTTGTGCCTAGAACCTCTAGGAGAGATTTGTTTGTGGAGTGTCATGAGTCTCAATTGGCATGTCATCCAGGAATTTCTGAGACTAAGAGACTTATCAGTCGCAGTTTTTGGTGGCCTGGGTGGCAGGAGGAAGTCATCAAGTGGGTGCGTCAATGTACGGTGTGTGGTAGGTCAAAGGCTTTCCGCACCCCTGCTGCGGGGTTGCTTTGCCCTGTGAAGGTTCCTAGTGCGCCTTGGACGCATCTGACAATGGATTTCATTACTGACCTTCCTGTGTCCGAGGGTTTCACTGTCATCTGGGTGGTCGTGGACCGTTTTCGCAAGATGTGTCATTTGGTTCCATTGATTAAGCTACCCTGCGCTAAGACACTCGCTAAGACGTTTGTTAGGAAATTGTCAGGCTCCATGGCATTCCCGCCGACATTGTTTCTGATAGGGGACCTCAGTTTGTGGCTCGCTTTTGGCTTGCTTTTTGTGACAGGTTGGGAGTCCATTTGTCATTTTCGTCTGGTTATCATCCTGAGTCTAATGGACAGACTGAAAGAAAGAACCAGGATGTTGAACAGTTTTTGCGTTGTTTTGTGGCAGACAATCAAGAGGGGTGGTCTGAGTTTCTGCCACTCGCAGAATTTGCTCTTAACAACCATACATCCTCCTCTGCTGGGTGTTCTCCTTTTTTTTATTGTACTTGGAGACATCCGTCTTTTGGTTCGTTCTCCAAATTGGGGTCGGCGGTGACGGAGGAGGAGAATTTTTCTGGTGATTTGGAGAGAGTTTGGACTAATGTACATTGTAACCTTCAAGAGGCTAACAAAAAGTCCAAGAAGTATTTTAACAGGAAAGGTAAAGAGGTTTTATTTACTGTGAGTGACATGGTTTTGTTTCCTCAAAGAATCTGCGGTTGAGGATTCCCTCTAAAAAATTGGGTCCGAAGTTTGTGGGGCCATTTAAGGTGCTTCAGGAGGTTAACTAGTCTGCTGTTAGGTTGGAGGTTCCCTCCTCCTGGAAGATTAATCCTGTATTTCATGTTTCCTTGTTAAGAAAGGCTGATGTATTTGATAGGGAGGCCACTGTCACAGTTCCTCCAGTGGTGGAAGACGGCGAATATGAAATTTCTCGTATCCTGAATTTCAGAGAGCATAGAGGGAGATTGCAGTATCTCGTCGCTTGGAAAGGTTTCGGTCCTGAGGATAACTCCTGGGTTAAGGCGGATGATGTCTCTGCCCCTAGACTTGTCAGAGCTTTCCACAGGAGATCTCCGGATAGGCCTGGGCCTGGAGGATCCGGAGGATCCTCATAAAAGAGGGGGTACTGTTAGAACCCTCCTGTTTGTTTTTTGTTTCTATCTTGTGTTTTGCGGTCACGTGACCATCTTCCTATATATTCCAGCTCCGCCCTTCTGGCCTTGCTGGACTTCAGTGTTGTTTAGACTGTCTTTCTAGCCAGGTGCTTTTGTGCCTATCTACAGTATCTCTAGTTTGCTTGGTCCTTTGTCAGTTTAACTTTTGCTCTGCAACAACTTCTGTTAGGAGGTGTCCCATTTTTTTGTCCCAGTCCTTAGTTCTTTTAGGGACCCCTCCCTTTCTCTATAGGTCTCCGTTCAGACTAGCCGAGGACGAAGGCAGGTCTGTTCACAAGGAACAGGTCACCCGCTACAACGTAGGGACTCAGCTTAGTCTTACTGTAGGGACAGCTATCCCCTTCTTTCCTTAGTTTTTGTTGCAGATAATAACACCATGTTATCATTATTGATCCAGGCACTATCACCACTATCCTCCATACACGCTGCCCTGAAGCTACACTCGTCCTGTGGGGAGTTACACTACCTTGCTGCACAAATCACCAGCTTCAGTGGACTGCTCCGCAGTGGCGGTTCCCAATAACCGCATTCCACAGGTGGCGTAGTCGGATTATTTAAACCAGATACACATAGACTACCCTGGTTTGACCGCCCTGGGTCACAGACTGGGTCACCGCCACGGTGACTGCAACTCCCAGCATCTACTGGCCCGGCTCCGGGTGCCCCACGGCCCAGGGGGCGCATCATATATATAGTACAATGCAAAGATTTCACTTCTTACATTACATGAGCGATATCTATTGTAAATTCCACAATAGCTCAGAAACCAGCGAATCGCTCCACACAGTAAACTGGCCCCCATAAAATGCTTCATACAGGATACTGGTCCCCATATAACGCTCCATACAGGATGCTGGCCCCCATATAATGCTCCATACAGAATACTGGCCCCCATATAACGCTCCATACGGACTACTGGCCCCCATATAACACTCAATACAGGATACTAGCCCCCATATAACGCTCCATACGGAATACTGGCCCCCATATAATGCTCCATGCAGGATACTGGCCCCCATATAACGCTCCATGCAGGATACTGGCCCCCATATAACGCTCCATGCAGGCTGTTCCCCACACATTAATGCCTCATGCAGGCTGTTCCCCCCACAAAATGCCCCACGCAGGCTGTTCCCCCCACAAAATGCCCCATGCAGGCTGTTCCCCCCACATAATGCCCCATGCAGGCTGTTCCCCCCATATAATGCCCCATGTAGGATGTCACCCCCCATATAATGCCCCATTCAGGATGACACACACCCCCCCTTCCTTATAATGCCCCATGCAGGATGTCACCCCCCCTCCCTTATAATGCCCCATGCAGGATGTCACACACACCCCCCTCCCTTATAATGCCCCATGCAGGATATCACCCCCCTCCTTTATAATTCCCCATGCAGGATGTCACACCCCCCCTCCCTTATAAAGCCCCATGCAGGATGTCACCCCCCCTTATAATAACCCATGCAGGATGTCACACACACCCCCCTCCCTTATAATGCCCCATGCAGGATGTCACACCCCCCCTTATAATAACCCATGCAGGATGTCACACACACCCCCCTCCCTTATAATTCCCCATGCAGGATGTCACACCCCCCCTCCCTTATAATGCACCATGCAGGATGTCACACACCCCCCTCACTTGGCTGCAATACTGAACTCAGCCTATAGACAAATGGGGTGCTGTTCAGGGGAAAAAAAGACCAATCATATTTTCTCAAATGGCTCTTTTAAACTCTGGATGATGGTTAATAGAAAAATAACATTTCTGTTTTGTCACAATAAAACCCAGTAGCAACCCTCGCCATGTACCAGATGATGAAAAATTATAAAATCACAAGAAACTATTAAGATCACTAAAAAAATTTGTTTTAATTTTGTAATGGCAATCTATGGTTGTACCCCCTTCTACTTTTTCCATACATAAGAGCACACTAGATTTCTTATTTTTGGGAATTTTTAAAGCAATTCAAAAAAATTAATCAGAATTCAACAGTGATGCCTAGAGGTCAAGAAATAGTAATAGAATAAAAAAAAACCTTTAAAATTGTTTATTTTTATTTATATAGACCTCAATACTACAAAAACTTAATCTGCCTATGTGACCAAATGTCCATTTTTGTTGGATTTTACAAGTGGTATTTCCATTTCTGAAATTCATGGGATATTTACAGAATATATATTTCGTCCTGGTGAGACTGCTAACCAGCTACTTACTTTATCATGTCCTCTATGTGGCCACCATTGGCTAAATTGAGTAGGAGACCACATCTCAGATGCTTGGGGCATTTCCAGGAGTTATTGCTAGGATATTAGGTTCTATTTTCGTAATTCCCCCTGAATGCCTATGACATTGGGCACAGGCTGGGGATTTATATGTAGCATTTAGATGCCGTTAATGCATTTAGTTCACCCCAAAGCTGTAATTATACTGAATAAAGCTCTGACCATGGACGTCATCACATTATTCAGGTGGCTCGGTGAAGACTAGATGGTGACTTTTTGTCGGATCAATATCAATTAAGTTGGGAGAAGCTCAATTTGCAATGTACATCTCATCTGATTACTCAGAGTCTTTAGTTTTCTCATTTGTTAATTCCTGAAAGAGTCAACCTAGAATGCTCAGCATAAATGAGTACACCCCCTTTGCAAAGTAAGCTTTGAAGCAATATCTCACTGAACACAAAAACAATTTCCAGAATTTCATAGAATCATAGAATGGTAGAGTTGGAAGGGACCTCCTGGGTCATCGTGTCCAACCCCCTGCTCAATGCAGGATTCACTAAACCATCTCAGACAGATTTATGTCCAGCCTTTGTTTGAAGACTTCCATTGAAGGAGAACTCACCACCTTTTGTGGCTGCCTGCTCCACTCGTTAATCACCCACACAGTCAAAAAGTTTTTTCTAATATCTAATTTTGACAAGTTTGAATTTCCTAGAACATTTTTTAAGCCATAACATGAAAGTAAAGTTAATAATTTAACTTTCATTAAAAAATCTTCAGTTTTACTCAAATTAGTTGAGGCAAAAATGATTTCACCCCACATCAAAAACTACTACGCCTAATATTTTGTGTGAACACCATGATTTTTAAGGAAAGCACCAAGTCTTCTAGGCATGGAATGAAGATGAATTAGTACACTGTGTGAGAAATATGTATGAATCACCTCCAATATACAATCAAAGAAGCACTAACAGAGTCCTACATCTCCATTTAAAGAGGCACAGATGAAATTAATAAAAAAATTACATTTTTAGTTGTAAAATAAATATAAAATTAAATTCATTAAAATAAATAAGCATAAGGTATCACTTTGTAGCAAACAGGCAGCCAAACAGGTCTGGATTTTGAGGTGAATACCACCAAAAATAGGGAGGTGGTATATTGACATAATGGCCAAACAAGCAAGAGAACTTCCCAAGAAAATAGGTATTGCTTCTAAGGGGTTTTCAACTCTACCCCCCCCCTTCCTGAGTAAAGACTAATAATTATTTTTAAGGTGTATCTGTAAGGCATATCTGAAATGAAAAACAAAAACCCAACAAACACCTGAAACAATGGTTAAAATCAGAAGTTCAGCATAAACACAAGTGAAAAAGTTAAAACGTGTTGAAATTGGTGGCTTCTTCTTTCATACAGTAATAAGGTTTTGGGAGAATGGAGAGGAGGCTTACGGCACCTTTTGACCCAAGTGTCGAAATTTTCCCTCTATTACGAAAAGTAATTTCATGGGGTTGAAATTTGGGGTCCTGTTTGTGTTTCCCCCCAAAATTCTCTGATGATGCAAATTGATTAGAATGATCAGTAGATGTGATGAGATGAACATAATGTTTGCCTCTTTGCATAACGTGACGTTTTAGGGGGTAAATTCTAAGGGGTATAAATGCAAAACCCCTGAAAATGGGGATAAACATTACGATTTCTTGACAAGCTTCCAGACATTTTTGTGCACCTTGAAAGCATACGGATTCAACCAAGGTTATCATTATTGCCCCATTTTCAACCCTTTGGGGAGGGTTTGAGTTTAGGGGTGCATGGACGGGTAGTTTTTATCGTAGGCAGTTGAACTTGACAGGATCACAAATGATAGTCAATCGACCATCACTGACGAGATTTTCAAACCAATCCATTTGACAGTTTCAGAGAAAAGTCAACTTTTTGGAATTGTTGAGCACATAGGCCAGGTATGGTACGTGTGCGAGGTTGCCAAGCCTTAAAGCCGCCACAAGGTTCCGACCATTGTCACACATGACCATGCTTGGCTGTAGGTTCAGTGGTGGGAGTCACAGATCCGCCTGCTTCTGTTACAGCTTTCAACAACAATGCTGCAGTGTGTGATTTTTCACCTAAGCAGATAAGCTTCAGCAGAGCCTGATGACGCTTGTCCGAGGAAGTGCTGAAGTGCTTCCAGCTTGCAACTGATGTGGTCATTTCAGAGATGCAGGCTGAAGAGGAGGTGCAGGAGCTGTAGAATGTGGGGGAAACCCTGATTGATCCAGAGCCCGAAATCCTTGGCGTCGGGAGGACATGTTCCGTACCAGGGTCCAACTGGGTCCCGGCTTCCACAATATTAACCCATTAAACCATCAGTGAGATGTACCATCCCTGGCCACAAGCACTCGCCACGTGTCCATGGTTAGGTGGACCTTCCTAGTAACTGCATTGGTGAGGGCACGTATAATGTTCTGGGACACGTGCTTGTATAAGGCGGGGACGGCACACCGTGAGAAATAGTGGTGACTGGGGACCGAGCTCCAAGGCATGGCTGCTGCCTTGAGGTTGCAGAAATCGTCCATCTCCACGAGCCTAAAATGCAACATTTCCAGTGCAAGCAATCGAGAAATGTGGCAGTTTAATATTGTGGCCTGTGGGTGTTTGGCAGTGTATTCGTGCTTGCGTTCCAAGGACTAGGGTAAGGACAACTGAACGCTGCACTGGGACAAAGACATGGATGTGGTGGTTGCAAGTGTGCAAAAACAGATGTAGGGTGGGAGGCATCTTTTCCTGCGCCATGGACAGGGGATTGGCATGCATGCACAACAGCAGAACAGGCAGTGGTGTTACCCGAAGACACTGTTTCTGGACCCTGGAGTTCAGCTCAACTAGTCAGGTGCTTTGCTGTCATGTGCCTGAGCATGCTGGTGGTGGTGAACTTGGTAGTTTTTCTGCCCATCCACTTCTTGTGACAGTAATTGCACTTTCCGACCATCGCTGCCTTGTGACCGTGGCTGCTCAAATATTTTGGTATCACTATATGAAATGTCTTTTGTCCCGCTTGAAGCAGGCAGGGCGAGAGGCCAGAATCTATAAATGGAAATGTGAACAGCTCTTCTGAGTGTCCAAGTGTGGGATCACTTGTCTCTGGGCACTCGGCATGGTGTGAGAAAGGAGGATCAGGGTGAGGAATATGTGGTCCAGACTCACATCTACTGAGATTGGACCATGTGGAAGACAGTGTGGTGGTGGCAAACTGACTGGAAGCATTATCTGCTATCCAACCAACAGCCTTTTCATACTGGTCTGGCTTCAAGAGTGGTGTTCCGTGGCTCCATAGAAAAAGGGACAGGAAGCTAGTAGTGTTGAGCCACCCCCGTAGTGTTCGGTTCGGTTCATCGAACACCCGTATGTTCGCCAAACTGTTCGTCGAACTGTTCGTCGAACACCTTCGAACACCGTTAAAACCAATGGCAGGCAAACAAAAACACATAGAAACACATAGAAAACACTTCAAAGGTGTCCAAAAGCTGAAAGACACAACTAACACATGGAAAAGCGACAAGTACATATAGTCATGCGAAAAGAAAAGAGGTTCAGGAGTAAAAGGAGGGGGAGACACAGATATAGGCATGTCATGCCCTTCTAAAATCAAGAAAGGCTGGAGACGTCGTGACAAGAAAATTAAAAAAAGAAATATCTTTAGGTAGAATGGCGGTTCCATTCAGAACACTTTCCTTACAAGACGTAGTGGTATCCCCGTTGTGAGTTGTGCCAAAAACGGAACCCAATACATTTGGACTAATCCACCATTTGTCATATCCAAGGGGCAGGTCCGTAAACGACAACATCGACGCGGAACCAAGTACAGTAGTATATACTGTACATTCTTTGACAAGGCAATTAGGCGGATCAAGAAGTTGGGAAGGGTTACCATAATGGCCAAAACAGACATTGATGCGGCGTTCCGGTTACTTACTACCTGTGCCTCCAAATAGTGTCCACCTATTGGGCTGCTTCTGGGAAGGAGCATACTATATAGATCGCTGTTTGCCCATGGGGTGCTCCAGATCCTGGTCACTATTTGAGGCGTTTAGTTGCTTCCTCGAATGGGTTGTAATGGACGTTTCTAAGGGGGCACATATTATCCATTACCTCGACAACTTCTTATGCCTGGGCCAAAAGATTCGCCACAGTGTGAATACATGCTGTAGTCCGCCTGTGAGAAGGAGAGAGCTGGAGGGAGAGCGGACACCACAGAGCCGAGGGGTTAGATGGAGAATGGAAGAAGGAAAGAGGGCGAGGGAGGTAAGGGAGTACAGTGGAAGGCCGACCTGAGCTCCCCCATGTTCCTGCTGGGCGGGGAACAGCCCTGGGAAGAAAAGCCACTTGCGCATCCCTTTGAGGCTACGGGCGTGAGCGGGCAGAGGGACTACGCTGGAGTGCGAAGCCGACACGGCCAGTCCGTTCCTGCCCATGCAACCTCTGTGTCGCCGGGTTTGTGCCAGAGCCGCGGTGGACCCTGACGGCCAGCCCCCCCTCTCCCAATACTGGTGTCTGTCCGCTGGTGGGTCAAGCCCCCCCGCGGTGGGGGGGGTAACATCTGCAGAAGAAAGACCATCTTCCAGCCAAACTAAGATGTCTACTTCTTTTCGTGGACAATGTGATACGATCCCTTTCTTACGGACACGCCCATTGCTACAAATTCCAGATGAGGCACAAAAACAGCAGGTGATTCAACGGATATCAAATGCTCCTTCAAGTGGGCTCTCCTCGACCTCAACTTCAACATCACAAATACTCCAGTCCTCAAAGGTGTCACCCCAATCGCACTTGCTTCCTCACAGCTCCAAAGTCTCCAGCTGCCCGTCTGAGTATGGGGTAGAACAGATGGTTGAGTCTGCACAGCTGTTTACTCATACTATAGCCTGGGAAACGGAGGTCTGCTCCAGAGCTTCTGTTAATCCAGATGAGGAAATGATCTGCACTGATGCCCAGAATCTTTTTGAGTCAGATCCAGGACCAGATGAAGAAGGTTCTGAGCATAATGTAGACCCTCGTTCCCAAACTGTAACTCCTGTTGGTGGAGACAATGATGAAGACGATGATGAGACTCAAATACCTGATTGGAGCGACAACTTGACTTTTCGGTCAGGGCAGGAAGAGGTTGGCTCTGAGGACGACGGGTGTGAGAACACACAGGGTGATGATGACGAGGTTGGAGATCCCATTTAGTGTCAACCCACAGTCAGCCAGTCGATGAGGTCAGCAGAGGAGGTGGAGGAGGATGTGACTAGCCCAGGGGATGGGGATGACTCAGTACCCGGACCTTTGCCTGGCCTTGGGGATGTCACGGTGGTCGGCTCTCAGGCCCGTACCCTGGGGTCACTCTTTAAAAGGGTGGATAATTGTTAATTTTATAAGAGTTCGTGAAGCCACCTGTGGTATCTGGTGAGAAGCACCAGCGCTGCAGCAGTCCACTTTGGCCGGTGATAAGGCTGCTCGATGGTATAGCTCCCCACAGGTGGAGCTAGCCCTCAGAAAAGTGTATGCAGGGGGAATGCAGGACAGGCGAGACCCAGCTGGGTCAGAGCAAGAACGGGTACGGACACAGTAGTCACTTCAGTAGTCACTTCAGTACCTTTTACTGGTGGAAATTCAGGCACATCCTGGAGCACTGTAGGGTGAAGGGTGCATATCAGGATCCTCCCCAATGAGTGGGTGTAGGGCCTCCTGTTTCTTTCCTCTGCGTAGTAAGTTCCTGACCTGCCTGGAGCTAGGCCTAACTTTGTCTCTGTCCTGCGCTGGCTGACCTTGTGGTAGGGCCTTGTCTTGGAGTTCACGCTCCCAGTATGCGGGGCCTAAGCGTCTCCTGGCTCTGTTAAGTATCAGCACCTTAGCGATCCTGGGACTTGTAGTTCTCCAGGGATTCCGGTTATGCCTTACTGGGTCATAAAGATCCCGGTAAGCTCGGATCCGGTGTCCGGTAAATGCTTCGGGGTGAGCTCGTTAAGCTCCTCTGCCCCCTATGTACTAACTCTTCACTCGCCTTCGGCTTACTCGGGCCATCACTAGGCTATACACACTAACGGCAGCTTGCCGCGCTTCACCGATCTTATGGCGGTGGTACACCTTAAGCTCTAACTGGGCTCCCTGAATCTAGCTAGCAGGAGCCTCGTGCTCCACTGCTGTACTATTAACTGAGTTCTCTAGATTAGACTAAGCTCCACTGCAGACTGACCTCTCTTAGGCTTCTCTACTACAGGAACTCTTCAGAGGAACTGAACTGCCTAGCTCCACCTTCCCTATTTATATCCCTAATGGGCTCCCTCTGCTGGTCTGAGGTGGAAGGTGGAGATGTGTGAATGTTTATGGGGGCCTCTTGTGGAGGATTCCATCAATGCACTCTTCTAGGATCTGTGATACCAAGCGCAGCTGGGCGTCACAAATGCTATTGACGACGAGGTTAGGTTGCGCCTTCCTGGACAGAGACGGAGTACTGGAAGCACGTCAACAACTGCACCCTCAACCACAACTCTGCCTCAGACCACAAGTCATAGTGGCTCTTCAGGTCGCATGGGCTCTAAGCCTTGCATAGCCTGGGCATTTTTTCAGATCGATAAGGATGACTCAACTCGTGTTATCTGTAATATTTGTCATCAAAAGCTAAGTAGAGGCCAAAAAATCCATAGTTTGAGTACTTCATACATGAACTGTCACATGGATATGAAGCATAAGTTGCAGTGGGAAGTTCACTGTGCTACAATGCGGCCAAGCGGGCCGGGCCAACCACCGTCTGCCCCATCTTATGCATCCGCGGCCTCTACATCCTCTGTGACTGGGGGGACAGCAGTCACACATGTTTTTGGACGCAGACCTGCCACCTCTTTACCCGCAACAGCCAGTGTGATTGGCAGGTCATCATTTCATTTGGAAGTGGAAACACCAGCTGGTGTTGAGCGTTCTCCGGCATCGAGAGCACCACTTTTAGATCAAGGCAACCTAACTTTTCCTGCATCTTCCTCACAGACCGGCAGTTTGCCGGGGACACCCTACTCAACCCCGTCAAAGCACAACAGCCAGCCCTCGGTCCCTCAGATGTGGACAAGTAAAAGACCATTTCCTACTAGCCATGACAAAGCTAAGAGGTTGAATTTCACCATCTGCAAGCAGTTGGCTACAGAAATGCTGCCTTCTACCTGGTGGATACAGAGGATTTTCGAGACCTTATGTCCGTCACAGTGCCCCAGTACCAAATGCCCAGTCGGCACTACTTCTCAAAGAAAGGTGTGCCTGCGCTACACCAGCATGTCGCACACAACATCATCGCTTCTTTGAGAAACTCTGTGTGTGACAGGGTGCATTTCACCACAGACACTAGGACGAGTAGGCATGGACAGGGGCGTTACATGTCGCTGACTGGGCACTGGGTAACTATGGTGACAGCAGGACAAGGGGCTGCTGTCCAAGTCTTGCCGTCCCCACTAGTTGTACATCAATCCTCTTTATCTAGAAGTTCCTCCACTGCTTCTGCCTCCTCAACCTCCTCTCGGTCCTCCACCTGCACCCAAAGCCTGTCTGGTAATGCCACCCGCTTTCTAACTGCGCAGAAGGAATCCTGCACACCTCCTTACTATGCTGGCAGCAGGGCTCAACGTCATCAGGCGGTGTTCACTTTGAAATGTCTGGGAAATGTGAGTGACACAGCTGAGGAGTTGTGGTCAGCTCTGGAGACCCAGTTTCATGAATGGTTGTCTCCACTGGACCTGCAACCAGGGAAGGCCGTGTGCGACAATGCTGCAAACCTGGGTGCGGCCCTTCGCCGGGGCAATGTCACACACGTGCCTTGTATGGCTCACGTGTTGAACCTGGTTGTCCAGCAATTTTTAGCCCACTATCCCAGACTATATGGCCTTCTGCAGAGGGCACGGTCGCTGTGTGCTCACTTCCGCAGTTCACATCCCGCAGCTCAACGACTTACATCTCTACAGAAGTCGTTGGGCCTGCCAGTTCACCGGCTGAAATGCGATGTGCCGACACGGTGGAATTCAACTCTGCACATGTTGCAGCGACTGTGGCAGCACCGACAAGCCCTGGTGCAATACGTTCTGACGTATAGCCTGGGCCAACGAGATCCAGAGGTGGGGCAAATCACGCTGCAGGAGTGGTCTCAGATCAGGGACCTATGAAGTTGACGCGCCCCCTGGGCCGTGGGGTACCCGGAGCCGGGCCGGTAGACTCTGGGGGTTGTAGACACTGTGGCGGTGACCCGGTCCGTGACCCAGGGCGGTCAATCCAAGGGTAATTTGTATATATGGGATTTATAATGTCCGAGTATGCCACCTATGGAGTGCGGCCAAAGGGGCCGCCGCTGCGGAACTGTCCTCTGAAGCTGGTGGTTTTGCAGCAATGGTATTATTACTCCCCTCAGGAAGAGTATAGCTTCCGGGCAGTGTGGGTGGATGATGGTGGTTTTAGTGCAGGGAGTCAGTAATGAACACAGAGTCTGTGTGATTCAGTACCATGATCTTTACTCACAGTTGTTGCAGTCCAGATTACAGGTACCAGAGCCATCTCCCCCATCGTGCTGTGCGTACTCAGTGAGGGGCTCAGTCCACCCCCAGATAGCTCTGGAGTACTTAGCAGGACCCCCTTCTGTGTGTCCTTTCTCTGGCCTTCTCCCTGCACCTCACACCCAGTGACACTTCTATCCAGTACCCTCGGGCCTTGGCGGGCGACGTGTGTTCCGTCCCCTGGGTCCTATGTGGCTACCTTCTTAGTGAGACTGGTGTGGACTTTGGCCTGCAGTACATGAAATGCTGCAGCCTCCAGTTTCTAGTTGAGCCTTGCTGTTTCTCCGCTAGTTGAGGGACCGGTTGCCCTTATCTGGCCTGACCCCCTCTACCTCCTGGTAGCAGCGGGCGTACGGGTGGCCTTCTGCATGGCCCGTACCCCTAGGGTCCCTTCGGTTCCTGGAGCCTTCCTGCTCCCACTCCTCTCTTCTCTCCTTCAGTCCTGGGCCTCCCAGGCTAGGCCTGCCTCGGGAGCAGAGCTCATGCAGAGCCTCTGCTTCTGTAACTTCTCCTCCTCTGACTGGCTTGCTCTTTCTAAGATGGCTTCCTATTTATACTCTCCCTGTCATGTGCTCCCCTAAGCTGCTTTCTCCACCCACACCCACTACATAGGACCCTCTCGCCAGCTAGCTACCTGGGACTGTACTCTCCCTTAGGAGCAATCTCGCCCTACCCCCACTGCGGGTATGTGTTGGATGCAGGTCTTAGGGTCCTGAGCCATTCTCCTTCCTTACCTGAGGGTGAGATACCACACCTCTGGGTGAGATGCAGTACTTCTGTGGCGACTGAACCCTCAAGGGCGCCACACACCCATCGAAAGTTTTGAAATGGCGACGAAGATGTTTAGTGCTGACGATGTCATTATCAGCATGACTATTCCCATGATTTACATGCTGGAGCACACGTTAAACAGAATTCAGAGTCAGGTGGTCGGAGAAGAGGAGGTGGAGGAAGTAGAGGAGGAGTCGTATGCGGAAGGGATAACATCTCCAAGGTCCAGACGGTCGGCAGCATCAAGGCGGCAGGCATGGGAGGGTGGGGGAGAGGGTTTAACCAGGGCGCATGGTAGCAGCCAAACTGTTGAGGAAGGTGCAGGAGCCGAGGAAGAAGTGGAGGACGAACTGGCGATGGGCATGTAAGACTCATCAGATGAGGGAGACCTTGATCACATTTCTGTTGTGTGAGGTTGGGGGGAGAGGGCAGAGGAAGGAAGCATGATTCTTACCTCGCTACCAACACAGCAAGGACTTGGTCCTCCTGGATGCGCAAGACACATGAGTGCCTTCTTGCTGCACTACCTGCAACATGACCCTTGGATTGTCAGAATTCGAAGTAATCCCGATTACTGGGTTGCCACACTCTTAGATCCCCGGTACAAAAGTAAATTTTCTGAAATAATTCCTGCCATAGAAAGGGATTCACGCATGCAGGAGTATCAGCAGAGGCTTACATGTGCTTTTCCACAAAACACCAGTGGTCCAGGTAGTGAATCTCACAGTTCTAACTTGCAAACCGTGGGACTGTCGAGTCTTCATCACTCAAACCGTAACAGTAACACAGTATCTGCTGGTAACAGCAATTTTGTGGAATTGTTTCACCACTTTTTTAGACCATCCTTTACAAGGCCACAGGAGACAAGAAGTCTGACACATAGTCAACGGCTAGAGAGGATGGTACAGGAGTATCTCCAAGTGAACATCGAAGCCATGACTGTGTCACTGGACCCTTGCTCATTTTGGGATTCCAATCTGGAAAAATGTCCGGAGCTCGCCACTCATGCCTTGGAGATCTTGTCATGCCCTGCAGCCAGCGTTCTCTCTGAAAGTGTGCTCAGCGCTGCTGGTGGTGTGCTGACAGATAAGCGCACGCGGCTGTCCACTGAGAATGTAGACAGACTCACATTCATAAAGATGAACAAATCATGAATCCGCAAGGACTTTTCTACCCCTATGTCATCCTCGGGAGACTAAAAGCTTGAGGATTTGGTAAAATCACCTCACCAACCGTTTTAAGCAACTCTGGGGCAATTGATGCCACTTAAGTGGTGTCTGTGCCACAATTTTTGGAAAAAATGGAGACTCTTTTTGGAGTCCCCTTGCTGTGTTTTACGTGACGTTGGCATCGTCAATTCCAGGTGGGTTGGGTCGCCCCCCCCTTTTATCTCTAAGAAACTAAATACACTATGGCTTGGGTTAACACAGATGGTTGAGTCTGAAGAGCTGTTTACTCAGAGGTCTGCTCCAAAGCTTCAGTGTCTGCTAGTCAGCGTAGAATTTTTAACTGCATCTAGCCTAGGGAATACTTTGGGTATAGTAGCCCAGCTGCGAAGCAAGGTGCACCGCCTGTGTATCTAATAAGAATTTTTAAATGCATCTAGCCTAGGCAGACTGTGGGGACCCCCAACAAAACCCAGACGCTCAGCCCCCCTACCGCCCCCCTTTCCTTGACAATACAATAATGTAACTCTTACAACTGGATGGGTGAGGATCGGTCACAGCTTTATTAACTCTTTATACTCATTCCATTAGAAAGGCATTTTATTTCTAAAATAATTCAGCTTGTTGCAGCATGCCCTGGGTCTCCACACCGGCAAGTTGGCCAACAAGTGTAACTCTCCAACATGTCCTTTCTATTTCCAGGCCACGGAGGATCCTGCGTACTCATATGCAGGACTCTGACCCCCATCCATCACTCTTAACGCTTGTTCTACTCCGTCCTGGAGTCCTGACAGGAATATGTCCAGTCCAATATCCATTAAGTGAACAACGTCGGGCCGTATGAGGCCTGCTTTATCTCCTTCCAGTTGTCGGTGTTGTATCACTACACCGCCTCTGTCTCTTCTAAATTTTGCCATCCGAATATTTATTACCCGCCTTGTCCGTTCGATGGCCGTGATGTCTCGCGCACCTTGCCATACCGCTATCGGCACAATCTCTGACCATACTATAGTTAGGTTTTGTGAAAAATTCTCTGAAGCGCTCAGTGTCTAGTTTCATTATTGCCATTAGTTATGTGCTCTTGTAATGACCTAGGTCGTTTCCCCCGGCCTGTATAACTAAGATGACCGGACCTCTTGCCTCTCTCCCTACCTTGATTACCTCCATTAGTACCTGTGGCCATAGCAGGCCTCTAATACCTCTCCAGTTGAAATATGTGTTATGAAACTCTAATTTCCTCCCGCCTGGGCGGACTTTCGCCCTTTTTTCTGCCCAATATATATACGAGTAGCCTATCACCCACACTTTTGGCGTCACCTGTAAAAGAAACAAACCACGTTAGGATAACAAGTCCGGTCTTATGTATCTCACCAAACATGTGGATCGCCATCTCCCTATCCTCTGAACTTCCGTTTCTGATAGTCCTGCTCCTGCTGCTTCCGTGGCTGCGCCTATGCGGAATGAGTGTGTCCCATAATCTTTGGGGTGTTTCCCTGCCGATGTTATGCATTTATTAAATATAGCTTGGAACTGGTATCTTGATAATGGCATTCCATCAATGTGTGATAGGAAGAAATTACTTTGTGATCTGATGGTTATATATGTTTTTACTATTGTTACCCGACTCAGTGTACCGTTTGTGGGTTGTAGAAGTACCCAAGTGCCCCTGCCCGCTGGAACCGTTTTTGATTGGCGTATGCGTAGACGTATTGCATTATTGGCTATGACTACGTCCTGGTGTAATAAGCCTCCACTGGTGGTAATTTTAGATTGAGGGACTAATTCGCTTATGCATAGCGCCCCGAAGAAGGCGATCGCAAATGCAGTAGACAGTAGTGTTGCTTCAAATTGTGAGTGTCATGTTAATGGTGTTAGGGATATGATGTGAGAAATCAGTTTTAGTGACACGGGACGGGACGTCTACACTCCTGACTTGGCTGACCCCTTTTCCACCCTTTTATG
This sequence comes from Phyllobates terribilis, assembly GCF_046119375.1. Lineage (NCBI taxonomy): Eukaryota > Metazoa > Chordata > Amphibia > Anura > Dendrobatidae > Phyllobates > Phyllobates terribilis. The sequence goes on from NW_027362761.1 coordinate 1,174,264,484, forward strand.
GATTGTCTGATGATGAATCTCTTTGTCACATCTCCCCAATTCAGTAGTTGGAAGTGAAATGCTACTCTGGTCAGACACCACTGCGCTGATGTCCCTGATATGCCCCTTATCATTAGCTGTTGGAGAAATTCTATGGTGACTTGTGATCTGGCTGGTTCACATTGGTCAACCCGTCTGCCTTCTACTAGTCGTGTCCACTCTTCCTATGCCTTACTGTATGCTTGCCACGTCGACGGGGCGACTGACGCTCAGATTAATGGCATCAACTATTCGCCACTAGATCCCATAGGGAGGGTGGGCAACTGTTGCCCGGTGGGTGGGCGTTGGGAAGGAGCTCTGTGAAAATCTGCCAATTGAATTGTGATAAAGCGTTAGCAGCAGCTTTAGACCCCTCAGCATCATGGCTAGCGCTGACCCATACATTGTGTTTTAGGCACAGGAATGCTAGCCAGCGTAGTAGGCCTAGCACTGGGAGAGACGATGATGCCATCTTATTAATGCAGTGCGCTAGGCTGGTGTTTTTTGTTATGAAGCATATATTTTTGTTAGCCAGGCGCGCGCCCCATATTTCTATTGCTACCACTATTGGGAAGATAAATAATTTTCCGGGCTAGATGCAGCTAAAAATTATTATTAATTTCAAAGCTGGTGGAGCTTGGTATAGATAGCCTAATACAATGAGTACCACACACTACTACTATGCCCAAAATTATTTTCCAGGCAAGATGCAGCTAAAAATTATTAGTAATTTGAAAGCTGGTGGAGCTTAGTATAGATGACCTAATAGAATGAGTACCACACACTACTACTATGCCCAAAATTATTTTCCAGGCAAGATGCAGCTAAAAATTATTAGTAATTTGAACGCTGGTGGAGCTTAGTATAGATGGCCTAATAGAATGAGTACCACACACTGCTAATATGCCCAAAATAATTTTACAGGCAAGATGCAGCTAAAAATTATTATTAATTTCAAAGCTGGTGGAGCTTGGTATAGATGGCCTAAAAGATTGAGTACCAGACACTGCTACAGGCCCAAAAGGTTTTACTTGGCTAGGTGCAGTAAAAAAAATTGTATTACATACACAGGTGGTGTAGCTTGCAACACAGATTGGCTACTCCACTGACTAACACACACTGCAAGAGGACCAAAAGGATTTGCTTAGCTAGATTTAGCCAAATGCTGTGAAAAACACTTGCACAGCACTAAAACAGACCTGCCTGGCAAAAAGTGATAGGAACTGATATAACCTAGCCCTCAAAAGGGCTGCAATTACAAATTAGTCCCTACTCCCTAAACCTTTCTGTCTATTTAAGAGAAAATTCGCTTGCAATTCAGTTACACAATATAGCGCTAACAGCAGCAGCAGTGCCATCTAACACTCAGCTGCAGCAGTGAGAAAATGGTGGCAACGGGGAAAATGGCTGGGTCTTATAGGGCAAGGACATGTAACATACACTGCCAATGACACATGCCCTTGCTTGTGTGAAAAAAAGCACTTCACTCCGTGTGTGCGCTGCTGATAGGCTGACAGACTGCACCTCCCCACTGTAAATGCGGGAAAGAGAAAAAAAATGGAGATCTTCATTATTCCTGCAGAGATCCATCCCCTGCCCCTTCCCCCACCCCGCTGTACACTCAAGCTGCGTATTAACATTGATTATCAGCATTACTGTGAAAAAATCCAGTTACGATTTTGGTGCACGAACAGTTATCGAACATAACCTTGAACAGCGGGATTTTTTTCAAATCGTTCGGGTTCGTCAAACGGCTCGGACACCGACCAAAACAGCTCGAATTTGAGATTGGCGAACAGTTCGATTCGAACACCGCTCATCTCTAGAAGCTAGGTCAAAGTGAAGTGGGTGCTTGCTGTGCTCATGCACGAGGCACAGTTTCACCTTACTCACAGCCTCGGCCTCTGCCTCTGCGCCTTGCTAATTTTAAATGTAGTTTAATATTTGTCACGTTCCAAAAATGTCTGTATTATTACTGCAGTAATATAGGATCACATCTGATGACCACATTTTTAGGCAGTGGCGTAATAGATATGCTATTGGTCAGCGACAAAGTGTGACTAGGTTTGAACACACAACTGGCAGACTTTAAATGGAGTATAATATTTTACAGCTTGCACAAAATGGCAGGATTATTACAGCAGTAATATTTGACCACCTGAGATGATGGATGAAGTTTCTCAGCTTCCACAATACAGCAATGCTATTAAAATCTACCAAATCTGGCTGTATGCTGCTAAAAGCAAATGGAGCAGTAAAAATTATGTATTATATTGCTTTTCACCAAAATTATCAGGATTAAGAGCAAAAAGATTATTAGCCATGATATCTAGGGCTATCGATATGAGTAACAGCAGCAGAAAGAACGCGGAATGGACCCTATTCTGTTGTATACGCTCTCCACAAACTCTGCCTTCCTATCTACTGCTATCACCAGGATTAATATTTATTAGAATTAGTCCTTAGAAGGACTGTTAATGTAGATTTCTAATGCTGTGGAATACTTGACTAAAACAACCGACAATTCTCTCCCTCGCTCAGCAGCACCTTTCCCTACTCTGCCTGTGTGATGGGTAGACTATGTTGAGCACAGGGTCCTGGGTCTTATATAGACCCGATAACACTATGCGGCCAGCCAATCACTGTAATGCCACAGCCAACATGGCTGCGGCAGTACAGTGACTAGCAGGCAATCCCTGCATGTTAATTGGCTGTCAAACATGGGGGGCGATGACTCAAGCTCCTGCCCTAGCATTGAAAATATACTCGCTGAGCATCTCGGGCACAGAGATGCTCGGACATGTACCGAATAGTGGCAACCATGCTCGCTTATCGCTAGTATTGATGACTCCTTTTAGGAAACCAAGATCCTTCAATGCAGCTTGTTAAAAAAAAATAAAATAAATAACACGCTTTACTCCACCAGTGAGTCTCCACTGTTTCTGGCATTGGCTAAGGTGCTGACATCACATTAACAATGTGGAAGCCAATCATTTAGTTCATCGGTTCTGACCAGGACTTTGCACTACATTGACTGAACCCACTAATTGGCTTCCATTCTGTCCATTCTTTTGATGTGACATCAGCGACTCAGATTATAAAACACATCGAGAGCAGTGTCCAAGATTTCCTGAAAGGGGACAACCCTTTAAATATTTTTCAGCAATGCTTAACAATTTTGATCACTACCAGGATTCACAATTACCTAAACATTAGCGTGGTTGTCAGATGTGGTAAATATACCCACAGTTTGGTGACCAGTTTAGAAAGTGACTTAAAGTAAGCTTTAAAGACTAAATAAATTGATCATTTTCTTACAACATTACAAAGCATTATTAGGTTATGGTCACACCAGCGTATAATCTCTGAACCAAGAGAATCAGGCTGATTATGTTAATCACACTGTGATCAGATTTTGATCAGTGTGTGATCCGATTCTATCGGATGAGAAGATGGTGAAAAAATGATTGTCCTTCTCCATTGTGTTAGTCTGTGGAAATCGGAGTGCACTCAGATGTCATCAGATGGCAGTCCAATATTTTCCACAGACTCATTGACTTGCATGACCAAGTGTGATCCACGTATCGGACCACGCTCAAGCATGCTGCAATATTCTGGCATGAGCACAGCTGTATAGAACAACATTGGTCCGATTACGATCTGATGTTTTGTTGGATCACACTCGGACCGAAAATACAGCTATGTGTGTGACGCCCAGCTGCGCTTGGTATCACAGATACTAGAAGGGTGTATTGAAGGATTCCTCCACAAGAGGCTCCCATAACCATTCACACATCTCCATCTTCCACCTCAGACCACCTGAGGGAGCCTGTTAGGGATATAAAAGGGAAGGTGGAGCCAGGCAGCAGTTAGTCTGTGTGAGTTGGAGTCAGAGTCTGGTTTAGCAGTGAGTCCAGTGCAGTCTGAGAAGAGTTACCTCAGAGGACAAAAGCCTTTTCCAGCTCCTGCAATTGCTATCCTGCAGTGGAGCTTATCCAGATCAAGACTCGGTGTAGCTCAGAGAGGTGAGCTTCAGGTGTGCCGGCGCCATAATATCGGTGAAGCGCGGCACGCTGCCGTTAGTGTGAGTAGCCTATTGAGGGCCCAAGTGGGCCAATGGTGAGTAGAGAGAGTTAGTACATAGGGGGCAGAGGAGCTTAACTAGCTCACCCCGAAGAAGAATTTACCGGACACCGGGTACGAAGCTTACCGGGATCTCCACGACCCAGTAAGATAAAACTGGAATCCCTGGAGGACTACAAGTCCCAGGATCGCTAAAGTGCTGATACGTACCAGAGCCAGGAGACATATAGGCCCCGTAGGTCGGGAGCGTGCACTCCAAGAGAAGGCCCTACCACAAGGTCAGCCAGCGCAGGACAGAGACAAAGTTAGGCCTAGCTCCAGGCAGGTCAGAAACTTACTACGCAGAGGCAAGGAACAGGAGGCCCAAAACCCGCTCATTGGAGAGGATCCGGACATACACCCTTCACCCTACAGTGCTCCGGGGAGTGCCTGAATTTCCATCAGTAAAAGGTACTGAAGTGACTATTGTGTCCGTCCCTGTTCTTGCTCTGACCCGGCTGAGTCTCTCCGTCCTGCATACCCCGTCCATACCCTGCCCTGAGGCCTAGATCCCCCTGTGGGGAGCTATACCATCCAGCTGTCTTATCGGCCTCAATGGACTGCGCAGCGCTGGTGATCCTCACCAGAAGCCACAGGTGGCGTCACAAACTTTTATAAACTTAATATCTATCAACGCCTTTTTAAAGAGAGACCCCAGAGTACGTGCCCGGGAGCCGACCACCGCGACCTCCTTAAGGCTAAAGGCCCGGGTAACCGAGTCATCCCCCATCCCCTGGGCTAGTCATCTCCATCTGGCGTCACGAACAGGATTGCGTGCCCGCTGCAACGACGAAGTGTTGTGCCCGTTGCTACCGGGTACGGTGCGCCTTTATTCTGAACTGTGTACGTAAAGTGTGGTGAAGGTTGCCGCCATTATTGGGCCGTTGAGCGAGAAGAAGGGCGTAACCGCGGGAAAATTAGGGGCATACATGCAAAAGAGCGTGAAGCCTCGGACTCGCCCCACACCTCGACGTCAAACCAACAAGCGCCAGGTCCTGTAAGGAGCATCGCTGAACGCGCTGACGTAGGACGCAAGCGACGCAAGGTCTTGAAGACAACCGTCACCTGGGGAGCTGCGGCCTACCGGAAGAAAAACCAGAAGATAGGCCACGGTTAACTAGGGGGGCGCCAAGATGTCCGACGAGCAACAGCAGAACGCCGACCTACCTGTCAACGTACCTGAAGTTCAGCCCACGCCCGATGATGAGCAGGCCGAAGCCGCCGCTCCAACAGCAGCGCCTGTAACACCCGTTATTCCTATGACTTTACCGTACATTCCTGGAGCAAAGTGGCTCCCCCAGTACAACGGCAAACCTGATACCCTGTCTGGATTCAAACGGAAGATATGTGGTATCTTGGACATGTACTCCATGACAGGCAAGCAAAGAGCTGCCGTTGTATTAGGGCAACTGACCGGTGCTACGGAACGGGAAGTGGAAACATGGTCGGCCGCAGACCAGGAGTCAGTGTCTGCAATATTTCAAAAACTACAGACTGTCTTTGAGGACCTTACTGAGGCGGACCTCCGGATGAGGTTCTACAGCAGTTCCCAACAACCAGAGGACAATATTCGGGAATACGCATGGCGTCTACAGGGGGCCCTGCGGGCTCTGAACCAGGTTAGTCCAACCAGCGTTGAAAATGAGAACAAAATGCTGATGGAACAGTTTATCCGGGGACTGAGGTCTCCAGAGGAGAGCAGGACTGTGCGTTGGTGGTCCCTGGATCATCCAGATGCCACCTTTGACAATCTCAAGGACATGGCTATAAAAGGACTGCAGCCCCTGGAAACAAATGCCATCCAACGTTACCAGGGTGGGGCTACCCCAGAGCCTGCAACACCCACCTTTTCCCCAGTGACTGCTGAAGCTAAGGTTCCAGCAACGTCCCCTAAAGAACTGGACAGTTTGCGCTCTGAGGTGCGTCAGTTGAGCAAAACCCTAACCACTGTGCTGAGTGCTCTGCAGCTGCGGACGGAGCCTGAGGAAGGAGGGAAGATCCTGCTAGCCGATAGCCCTGAGGATGTCCCCTGGATGCGGAGGAGGAGAAGACCAACACCACCCTCGCCGAGGACCAGTGACCAGCGCCTTCCACCGAAGGACCCAGCCTGCTACCGCTGCCGCAAGACCGGACACATCGCCCATAATTGTCCTTTAAATGAGAAAACTCTGGGTCCGAGGGCCGACACCCAGGAGTAGACTCACCAGGCCCATCAGACTGGTACAACAGGTTCGTCGGAGGAAGACCTTTCCTGTCCATTGTACTGGACGGGATCCCGATGCATGCCCTGCTGGACACTGGATCTCAGGTAACCATCATGCCTGACATCCTCTACAAGAGGTTCTGGTCCATGGACGACCTACGTCCACCAGCTTCAAATCTATCAGTATATGCTTCAAATGGACTCCCCCTTAACCTACTCGGGGTTAAGAATGTGACTGTAAAGGTAGGGAGAGTGGAGCTGAAGGACCAGGGACTAATTGTACTGGAGACTAACCCTGATGACAGCAACCCGTATATGGTATTGGGCACTAACGTTGTTAGTAACTGTTTGGGAGAAGTTGTGTTCTTGCTCCAACAGATCGCCGACACTGCCAGACCGAGACAGAGGAGGGCACTGCAGAGGGAGATCCGCGTCCTGATGTATCAACAGCAAGTAAAGTTAACAGATGGTGAAATCGGTAACGTGCGGGTAACAGATCCCATACCCATTGTCATCCCCCCAATGAGTGAGATGCTCATCTGGTGAAGAGCTGCCATAGGTCTTAGTGTTATGTTCTGCTACCAGAGCTAAGGAAAGAGAGGAGATCTGTCCCTACGATAGAACTCAGCTGAATCCCTACGATGTAACAGGGAACCTGATCCTGCGATCAGACCTGCTAAAGTCCTAAGCTAGTCTGTACGGAGACCTATATATGTGGGGAAGGAATCCCTACAAGTACTAAGGACTGGGAGGAATATGGGACACCTCCTAACAGAAATAGTAGCAGACAGACAAACAAACAAAATATATAGAACACTGAGGTCCGTAGACCAAGCAAACTAACAGAGTTAGATACAGAACACAGGCTAGCTAGAAAGTAGTTATACAATGAAGTCCAGCAAAGCCAGAAGGGCGGAGCAGGCTTAAATAGGCCAACAAGGTCATGTGACCAGCAAAGGAAAAAAAAAACTAAGAGCAAGGTTCTAACAGTACCCCCCCCTTCTAAGAGGATCATCCGGATCCCCTAGGACCAGGCTTATCAGGAAATCTCCTGTGAAACGCTCTGATAAGTCTGGACGCGGAAACATCATCCGACCTCACCCAAGAGTTATCCTCGAGTCCGAAAACTTTCCAGGCCACAAGATACTGCAAACTACCTCTATACAGTCTAGAGTTAAGGATGCGAGAAATTTCATATTCCCCGTCCTCCACCACCGGAGGAACAGAGGCAGAGGCGTCACAATCCGATACAACAGCTTTTTTCAACAGAGAGACATGAAATACCGGATTAATTCTCCAGGAGGTAGGAACCTCCAACCTAACAGCAGATTGGTTGACAACCTGAAGCACCTTAAAGGGCCCTACAAACTTGGGACCCAATTTCTTAGAAGGAATCCTCAACCGCAGATTCCTAGAGGACAACCAAACCATGTCACCAACAGCGAACAAAACCTCCTGTCGTTTCCTATCAAAGTAGTCCTTAGATTTTCTGTTGGCCTCCTGAAGATTACCACGCACATCCGTCCAAACTCTCTCCAAATCACCGGAAAAATTCTCCTCCTCAGGCACGGCAGATCCCAACTTGGAGAACGACCCAAACGACGTATGTCTCCCAGAACAACAAAAAAAAGGCGAACAACCAGCAGAAGAAGATGTATGATTGTTCAGAGCAAATTCAGCAAGTGGCAGAAACTCAGACCACCCCTCTTGATTGTCTGCCACAAAACAACGCAAGAACTGCTCAACATCCTGGTTTTTCCTTTCTGTCTGGCCATTAGATTCAGGATGATATCCGGACGAGAACGATAAATGAACTCCCAACCTGTCACAAAAGGCACGCCAAAAACGAGCCACGAACTGAGGACCCCTATCAGAAACAATGTCAGTAGGAACGCCATGAAGTCTGACAATTTCCTTGACAAAGGCCTTAGCGAGAGTCTTAGCGCAGGGCAGTTTGACAAAGGGAACCAAGTGACACATCTTGCTAAAACGGTCCACGACCACCCAGATGACAGTAAAACCCTCAGAGGGGGGAAGTTCAGTTATAAAGTCCATAGCCAAATGTGTCCAAGGAGCACTGGGAACCTCCAAAGGACAAAGCAACCCCGCAGCAGGAGTATGTGAGGACTTAGATCTAGCACATATAGTACATTGATGCACCCACTTAATGACTAGAGATGAGCGTTGTTCTACTCGAACTGTTCGCCAATCTCAAATTCGAGCTGTTTTGGGCGGTGTTCGAGCCGTTCGGCGAACACGAACAATTTGAGAAAAATTCGGCTGTTCGAGGTTATGTTCGATAACTGTTGGTGCACCAAAATCATAGCTGGATTTTTTCTCAGTAATGATGAAAATTAATGTTAATACGCAGTTTGAGTGTACAGCGGGGTGGGGGATGGATCTCTGCAGGAACAATGAAGATCTCCATTTTTTTTTCCCTTTCCCGCATTTACAGTGGGGAGGTGCAATCTGTCAGCCTATCAGCAGCGCACACACGGAGCGAATTGTTTTTTTTCACACAAGCAAGGGCATGTGTCATTGGCAGTGTATGTCACATGTCCTTGCCCTATAAGACCAAGCCATTTTCCCCGTCGCCACCATTTTCTCACTGCTGCAGCTGCGTGTTAGACGGCACCGCTGTTGCTGTGTGCGCTATACCTTGTTAATTTCAAGCCAATTTTCGCACAAATATACAGATAGCTTGGGAGTAGGGAATAGTTGTGATTGTAGTCCTTTTAAGGACTAGGTTACAGCATTTCCTACGACTTTTATCAGGCAGGTCTGTGCTCTTAAATAGATAGGTTGTGGGAGTAAAGACTAATTGTAATTGGAGTCCTTTTCAGGACTAGGTTACATCAGTTCCTATCAGTTTTTGCCAGGCAGGTCTGTGCCAGTGCTGTGCAAGTTTTTTTCACAGCATTTGGCTGAATCTAGCAAAGCTAATCCTTTTTGGCCTATTGCAGAGTGTGTTAGTCAGTGGAGTAGCCTATCTGTGTTGCAAGATATACCACCTGTGTATAGAATACCAATTTTTTTACTGCACCTAGTGAAGTAAAATCTTTTGGGCATAGCATCATTCTATTAGTCCATCTATACTGACCTCCATCAGGTTGCAAACTGAATCTAATTTTTTTCTGCATCTAGCTCTGAAAAAATATTTGGCCTTCTAGCAGTGTGTGGGACTTGTTCTATTAGTCCACCTATACTGACCTCCATCAGGTTGCAAACTGAATATATTTTTTTCTGCATCTACCTCTGAAAAAATATTGGGCTTCTAGCTGTGTGTGGGACTTGTTGTATTAGTCCATCTATACTGACCTCCATCAGGTTGCAAACTGAATATATTTTTTTCTGCATCTAGCTCTGAAAAAATATTTGGCCTTCTAGTAGTGTGTCGGACTTTCTCTATTAGTCCATCTATACTGACCTCCATCAGGTTGCAAATTAAAAATAATTTTTATCTGAATCTACAGTACCTCTGAAAAAATATTTGGGCTTCTAGCTGTGTGTGGGACTTGTTGTATTAGTCCATCTATACTGACCTCCATCAGGTTGCAAACTGAATATATTTTTTTCTGCATCTACCTCTGAAAAAATATTGAGCTTCTAGCTGTGTGTGGGTCTTGTTCTATTAATCCATCTATACAGACCTCCATCAGGTTGCAAACTGAATATAATTTTTTTCTGCATCTAGCTCTGAAAAAATATTTGGCCTTCTAGCAGTGTGTGGGACTTGTTCTATTAGTCCACCTATACTGACCTCCATCAGGTTGCAAATTCAAAATAATTTTTTATATGCATCTAGCTCTGAAAAAATATTTGGCCTTCTAGCAGTGTGTGGGACTTTCTCTGTTAGTCCATCTATACTGACCTCCATCAGGTTGCAAATTAAAAATAATTTTTATCTGCATCTACAGTACCTCTGAAAAAATATTTGGGCTTCTAGCTGTGTGTGGGACTTGTATTAGTCCATCTATACTGACCTCCATCAGGTTGCAAACTGAATATATTTTTTTCTGCATCTACCTCTGAAAAAATATTGGGCTTCTAGCTGTGTGTGGGTCTTGTTCTATTAATCCATCTATACAGACCTCCATCAGGTTGCAAACTCAATATATTTTTTTCTGCATCTACCTCTGAAAAAATATTGGGCTTCTAGCTGTGTGTGGGACTTGTTGTATTAGTCCATCTATACTGACCTCCATCAGGTTGCAAATTGAATATAATTTTTTTCTGCATCTAACCCAGCCAATAGTTTTGGCCTAATACCACAGTTTGGCCACTCAGCTCTGCTCGGTTACCATCCATTGTTTTTTTGTGCAAACAACTCCAGAGTTGTGAATTAGTTAACCACCAAAATGAGTGGAAAAAGGCCTGCTGCTGGTGGAAAGGAGAATAGGCATGTTGGGAAGGGGAAAAAAGGTTGTGTCCGTGGGGTAGGTGTTAAAGCAACAGTAACATCTGCAGAAGAAAGACCATCTTCCAGCCAAACTAAAATGTCTACTTCTTTTAGCGGACAATGTGATAAGATCCCTTTCTTACGGCCACGCCAATCGCTACAAATTCCAGATGAGGCACAAAAACAGCAGGTGCTTCAACGGATATCAAGTGCTCCTTTAAGTGGGCTCTCCTCCACATCAACTTCAACATCACAAATACTCCAGTCCTCAAAGGTGTCACCCAAATCGCACTTGCTTCCTCACAGCTCCCAAATCTCCAGCTGTCCGTCTGAGTATGAGGTAGAACAGATGGTTGAGTCTGCAGAGCTGTTTACTCATACTATAGCCTGGGAATCAGAGGTCGACTCCAGCGCTTCTGTGAATCCAGACGAGGAAATGATCTGCACTGATGCCCAGAATCTTTATGAGTCGGATCCAGGACCAGACGCAGAAGGTTCTGACCATAATGTAGACCCTCATTCCCAAACTGTAACTCCTGTTGGTGGAGACAATGAGGAAGACGATGATAAGACTCAAATACCTGATTGGAGCGACAACTTTAGTTTTTTGTCAGGGCAGGAACAGGTTGGCTCTGAGGACGACGGGTGTGATAACACACAGGGTGATGATGATGAGGTTGGAGATCCCACTTACTGTCAACCCACAGTCAGCCAAGAGATGAGGTCAGCAGAGGAGGTGGAGGAAGATGCTAGTGACGACGAGGTCAGGTTGCGCCTTCCTGGACAGAGACGTAGTACTGGAAGCACGTCAACAACTGCATCCTCAAACACAACTCTGCCTCTCACCACAAGTCGTGGTGGCTCTTCAGGTCGCATGGGTGCTAAGCCTTGCATAGCCTGGGCATTTTTTCAGATCGATAAAGATGACCCAACTCGTGTTATCTGTAACATTTGTCAGCAAAAGCTAAGTAGAGGCCAAAAAATACATAGTTTGAGTACTTCATGCATGAACCGGCACATGGACATGAAGCATAAGTTGCATTGGGAAGCTCAGTGTGCTACAATGCGGCCTAGCCGGCCGGGCCAACCACCGTCTGCCATATCTTGTGCATCCGCGGCCTCTTCATCCTCTGTGACTGGGGGGACAGCAGTCACACCTGTTTTGGGGCGCAGACCTGCCACCTCTTTACCCGCAACAGCCAGCGTGATTGGCAGGTCATCATTTTCTTTGGAGGTGGTAACACCAGCTGGTGTTGAGCGCTGTCCGACATCGATAGCACCACCTTTGGATCAAGGCAACCTAACATGTCCGCCTGCATCTTCCTCACAGACCGGCAGTTTGCCGGGGACACCCTTATCAACCCCGTCTAAGCACAATAGCCAGCCCTCGGTCCCTCAGATGTGGACAAGTAAAAGACCATTTCCTCCTAGCCATGAGAAAGCTAAGAGGTTGAATTTCACCATCTGCAAGCTCTTGGCTACAGAAATGCTGCCTTTCCGCCTGGTGGACACAGAGGATTTTCGAGACCTTATGTCCGTCGCAGTGCCCCAGTACCAGATGCCCAGTCGGCACTACTTCTCAAAGAAAGGTGTGCCTGCGCTCCACCAGCATGTCGCACATAACATCACCGCTTCTTTGAGAAACTCTGTGTGTGACAGGGTGCATTTCACCACAGACACTTGGACGAGTAGGCATGGACAGGGGCGTTACATGTCGCTGACTGGGCACTGGGTAACTATGGTGACAGCAGGACAAGGGGCTGCTGTCCAAGTCTTGCCGTCCCCACGAGTTGTGCGTCAATCCTCTTTATGTCAAAGTTCCTCCACTGCTTCTGCCTCCTCAACCTCCTCTCGGTCTTCCACCTGCACCCAAAGCCTGTCTGGTCATGCCACAAGCTTTCTAACTGCGCAGAAGGGATCCTGCACACCTCCTTACTATGATGGCAGTAGGGCTCAACGTCATCAGGTGGTTTTTACTTTGAAATGTCTGGGAAATGTGAGTCACACAGCTGAGGAGTTGTGGTCAGCTCTAGAGAACCAATTTCATGAATGGCTGTCTCCACTGGACCTGAAACCAGGGAAGGCCGTGTGTGACAATGCTGCAAACCTGGGTGCGGCCCTTCGCCGGGGCAATGTCACACACGTGCCTTGTATGGCTCACGTGTTGAACCTGGTTGTCCAGCAATTTTTAGCCCACTATCCCAGACTAGATGGCCTTCTGCAGAGGGCACGGTCGCTGTGTGCTCACTTCCGCCGTTCGCATCCCGCAGCTCAGCGACTTACATCTCTACAGAAGTCGTTGGGCCTGCCACTTCACCGGCTAAAATGCGATGTGCCTACCCGGTGGAATTCAACTCTGCACATGTTGCAGCGACTGTGGCAGCACCGACAAGCCCTGGTGCAATACGTTCTGACGTATAGCCTGGGCCAACGAGATCCAGAGGTGGGGCAAATCACGCTGGAGGAGTGGTCTCAGATCAGGGACCTATGCACCCTTCTGCACAGTTTTGAAATGGCGACGAAGATGTTTAGTGCTGATGATGCCATTATCAGCATGACTATTCCGGTGATTTACATGCTGGAGCACATGTTAAACAGAATTCGGAGCCAGGTGGTGGCACAAGAGGAGGTGGAGGAAGTAGAGGAGGAGGAGTTGTATGCGGAAGGGCTAACATCTGCAAGGTCCAGACGGTCGGCAGCACCAAGGCGGCAGGCATGTGAGGGTGGGGGAGATGGTTTTACCAGGGCGCATGCTAGCAGCCAAACTAGTGAGGAAGGTGCAGGAGCCCAGGAAGAAGTGGAGGACGAACTGATGGAAGACTCATCAGATGAGGGAGACCTTGATCACATTTCTGTTGTGCGAGGTTGGGGGGAGAGGACAGAGGAAGGAAGCATGATTGTTACCTCGCCACCAACACAACAGGGACTTGGTGCTCCTGAATGCGCAACACACATGAGTGCCTTCTTGCTGCACTACCTGCAACATGACCCTCGAATTGTGAGAATTAGAAATAATCCTGACTACTGGGTTGCCACACTGTTAGATCCCCGGTACAAAAGTAAATTTGCCGAAATTATTCCTGCCATAGAAAGGGATGCACGCATGCAGGAGTATCAGCAGAGACTGTTGCAGAATCTTACATGTGCTTTTCCACAAAACACCAGTGGTGCACGTAGTGAATCTCACAGTTCCAACTTGCCAACCGTGGGACCGTCAAGTGTTCAGCACTCAAACCGTAACAGAACCACAGTATCTGCTGGTAACAATTTTGCGGAATCATTTCACCACTTTTTTAGCCCATCCTTTGCAAGGCCACAGGAGACAAGAAGTCTGACACATAGTCAACGCCTAGAAACGATGGTACAGGAGTATCTCCAAGTAAACATTGAAGCCACGACTGTGTCACTGGACCCTTGCTCTTTTTGGGCTTCCAATCTGGATAAATGGCCGGAGCTAGCCACTTACGCCTTGGAGATCTTGTCATGCCCCGCAGCCAGCGTTCTGTCTGAACGTGTGTTCAGCGCTGCTGGTGGTGTGCTGACAGATAAGCGCACGCGGCTCTCCACTGATAATGTAGACAGACTCACGTTCATAAAGATGAACAAATCATGGATCCGAAACGACTTTTCTACCCCTGTGTCATCCTGGGGAGAGTAAAAGCTTGATGATTGGTTAAAATCACCCTACCAACCGTTTTAAGCTTTCAAATTACAAATCATGTTTATCTGTATCTTGACTGGAAAATAATTTGGGCTTTGTAGCAGTGTGCAGCACTGATCCTATTAGGCCATCTATAATAAGCTTCACCAGATTTAAAATTAAAAATAATTTTTAGCTGCATCTAGCCCGGAAAATAATTTTGGGGCTCCGAGATGCGCAAGACACATAAGTGCCTTCTTGCTGCACTACCTGCAGCATGACCCTCATATTGTCAGAATTCGAAGTAATCATGACTACTGGGTTGCCACACTCTTAGATCCCCCAAACTTTTCGATCAACCTTTTCATTTTAATAAAGACCAAAAAAATGGTCATTTTTGAAATTATAAGCATTAGCAGGTTGTTAGAAACTGAAATCAAACAGTTTTCAACTCAAAACTTTATTCTAGGTGATGTTACATTTTCACATAGGACCCCTTGTTCGAAAGGAGCTTCTGAACTCTCTCGTCCATTGAATTTGTCAGGTTTTGGATGGTTTCTGCTTCAATTGTTTTGCATGAGGACAGAATACCCTCCCAGAGCTGTTGCTTAGATGTGAACTGCCTCCCGCCATCATAGACACTCCTTTTAATGATGCTCCAAAGGTTCTGAATGGGGTAGAGGTCAGGGGAGCATGGGGGTCACACCATAAGTTTGTCCCCTTTTATGCCCATATCAGCCAGAGATGCAGATGTTTTATGTGCAGCATGAGATGGTGCATTATCATGCAGAAAAATGATCTTGCTGTGAAATACACGGTTCTTCTTCTTGAACCATGGCAGGAAGTGCTGTTTGAGAAAATCCACATACATTATGGAGTTCATCTTTAGCGCCTTCAGGGATCCTAAAGGGGCCGACAATCTCTCTCCCCATGATTCCAGCCCAAAACATTACTCCACCTCCTCCTTGTTGGCGCTGTAGCCGTGTTTGCGTGGGGTGTCTATCAACCAGCCATCCTCCACTCCATTCATCTGGACCATCGAGCGCTGCACGGCACTCATCCGTGAACAAAACAGTTTTGAAATCAGTCTTCATGTAATGTTTGGCCCACTGGAGCCGTTTCTGCTTGTGTGAAGTGGATAGAGGAGGTCGACAGGATGGCGTATGCACAGCTGCAAACCTCTGAAGGACCCTGCATCTTGTTGTTCGGGGGACGTTGGAGGCACAAGCAACTTCAAAAACTTGTCTGCTGCTATGACAAGGCTTTTTTGCCGCTGCTCTTTCAACCTGACGTAATTGCCTGTAGGAAAGAGTCCTCAATTTGCCCTTATCAGCACGCACACGTGTGTACTGTGAATCAGCTACATACTTCTTGATTGCCAAGACACTTCATCCTGATCATCGCACAATGTTGATTGTAGTCATGCCTTGACCTAAACACTCCACAATTTGTTGCTTCTCAGCAGCCGACACATCCTTTTTCTTTCCCATTTTGGCAGAAAATGTAGGCTGCTTAATAATGTGAGAGAGCCTTCTTAAGTAGTCTTGCCTTTCATTGGACACACCTGCCAAACTAATTAGCACAGGTGTCTGCAATTGCTTACAGTGATATAAAGAGCCCTGACACACATCACCATCAATGAGTTTAACTGACAAACAAACAAATTCTTCCCTTATCACTCCTAAACACTTTTTGCATAATAATTTGGAACGCAGTGTACATGTGCTTTTCCACAAAACACCAGTGGTTCACGTAGTGAATCTTACAGTTCTAACTTGCCAACCGTGGTCTGTATGGAATTGTTCAATAAAGGGCCCAAAATTAAGATAACATAGATGGGAGAGGTCTCTATGAATAGGAATTCCTAAGTATTTGATACCCTGTGAGGGCCAGGCAAAGGGAAAGTTGGACTGGATGGAATCCTATATGGATTTGGGGAGGGAGACATCGAGGGCCTCAGACTTCGTTGCATTGATTTTAAAATTTTACCATGTAACAAAGTGATCTATTTCAGCCATAACAGCAGGGATGGATATATGTGATTGAGTGATATATACTAGGACATCATCAGCAAATAGAGAGCACTTGTACTCGGTGCCTCCCACCTCAATCCACCTAATATTGGGGTTATGGCGAATTGATGAGAGCAGGTGCTCCGTCACTAGGATGTATAAGAGAGGGGACAGAGGACATCCTTGCCTTGTCCCATTGGTGATTGTGAAAGGTGATGAAAATGTTCTGACGCACCCCCTGGGCCTTGGGACACCCGGAGCCGGACCCTTTTTGGTGGATGCTGGTGGTTGTAGTCTTCGTGGCGGCGACCCGGTTCCGTGGCTCAGGGCGGTCAAACCAGTGGCGGAACTATTTATGTGGTTTTGATGTTTAAATGTCCGACTACGCCACCCGTGGATTGCGGTCAGAGTGAACCGCCGCTACAGGGCAGACCGCTGAGGCTGGTGTTGTGGGTGCAGCAGAGCGTAGCATAACTCCCCACGGGAGGAGTATAGCCTCAGGGCAGTGTATGCGGAGGATGGGGGTGATGGTGCAGGGCAGCAGCAGTAACGACACGGAGTCAGTGATGCAGTCCAGGGCCTTTACTCACAGTTCTTATTATCCAGACCACGTCTGCAGGTAACGGCTGCCCACGTCGTACTGTGCTCACCAGGTGAGGGGCTCAGACAACTCCCAGATAACTTTGGAGCACTTCACAGGACCCCCTTTGTGTGTCCTTTGTCTGGCCTTTCTTACCAACACTTCTGTCCGGCTGCCTTGGGCCTCCTCTTGGTAAACTTGGCGCCAGTTTCCCTGACCCTATGTGGTGCCTTCCTAGCGGGTGTAGCGAGGGGCTGCGCCACATAAAATGTCAGAGCCTCAGGTTTCTAGCTGAGGGTCGTTTCCTGCCTCCACTAGTTCGGGGACCGGTCTCCCCCTTTGGCCTGACCCCTCCACGCAGGTGGATTCGGGCGTGCGGTGGCGACTCGCCCGTCCGCACCCCTGGGATCCCTTCATTCCTCGTTCCTGGAGCCTTCTCCGCTCCTCTTCCTTCCTTCTCCCTCTTCCAGGCCTGGGCCTCTGTTACTAGGCCCGCCTCCGGAGCAGAGCTCATGCAGAGCCCCTGCTCCCTGCCACTTCTGCTCAGACTTCTCTGCACTGAACTAAGATGGTGCCCACCTTTTATACTCCCTTCTCAATGCACCCAGGAACTGCTTCCTCCCTGCTCCTGCACTACAGGGTTCCCCTTCCTCAGTGTTCCCTCCCCCCACTCCAGCCAGGGACAGGGACTGTCGTGCCCATCTCAGGGGCATATTGGTCGCCCTGCCCCACGGCAATGTGGTGTAATGCATGCAGGTGTCGGGTCCTGATCCACACTCCATCCTTATCTGAGAGTGAGATATCACACCTCTGGGTGAGGTGCAATACGTCTGTAGCAACCGAGCCCTCAGGGTGCTACAGTTCCATTTATCTTCAGCCTAGGTGACGTATTGCGATACAGGGCCGTGATTTTGGCTATAAAAGGGTCCCCTAGACCCCTACCCCAAGCTTTTTAAGAGAATCATATATGGCGTGCCAGGAGACTCTATGGAATGCTTTCTCAGCATCCAACGAGAGTATCTAATTATAAATTTTTAACTGCATCTAGCCCAGGAAATACTTTGTGCCTAGTAGCAGTGTCTGCTAGTCAGCAGATTATCCCGGCTGTTAAGCAAGCTACACCACCTGTAGTTTAGACACTTAATTTTTTCAAAGGAAATGCTTCGGGACCATGGGATACTTAGTGAAGAGCATCAGGAGGCACCCCAAGGCATAGGGGCTGGGACTGGCAGTAGGATGCCTTGCGGTGGACAGCCAAGCTCGATCCTTATAAAAGCTTTTTAACTGCAGCAGCTTTAGTGGACGCTACTGGAGCTGGAATAACCGCGGCTGCTGGCATGAGACTTGCCCTCCAATAGATCCTTGTAAATGGATTTAAAGTGTATTCATTCAAATTAGAGAGACAATTTAAATTAAAAAGCTTAGAGCTGCCTCCACCACAGGGGGGCTCGCTCGACCCACCAGCGGACAGGCACCAGTATTGGGAGAGGGGGGCTGGCCGTCAGGGTTCACCGCGGCTCTGGCACAATCCCGGCGACACGGAGGTGGCACGGGCAGGAGCGGACTGGCCGTGGCGGCTTCTCACTTTTTGGATTTTAGAAGGGCATGACATGCCTATATCTGTGTCTCCCCCTCCTTTTACTCCTCCACCTCTTTTATTTTCGCATGACTATATGTACTTGTCACTTTTCCATGTGTTAGTTATGTCTTCTGAGCAGTTTGTCAGCTTTTGGACACCTTTGAAGGTGTTTTCTATGTGTTTCTATGTGTTTTTGTTTGCCTGCCATTGGTTTCAACTGTGTTCGAAGGTGTTCGACGAACAGTTCGACGAACAGTTCGGCGAACACACGGGTGTTCGACGAACCGAACCGAACTCGAACACTACGGGGGTGGCTCAACACTATTAATGACTTCCTTCTGCCATCCAGGCCACCAAAAACTGCGACCCACCAGTCTCTTGGTCTCAGAGATTCCGGGATGACCTGCCAACCGAGATTCGTGACACTCAACAAATAAATCTCTCCTAAAGGTCCCAGGCACAAACAACCTCCCATGGGGAGTGTTAGATGGGGCATTCTCCTGTGCTTTAAGAATCTCATCTTCCAAAACGGAGTCCAAAGCAGCTATCACAACACCTTCTTGTAAAATGTTCTCCTCTTTCTCAGCACCGACTATGGGAGAAAAACTGCGAGACAAGGCATCCGCCTTAACATTCTTAGTACCAGGGATGTAAGTAACGGAGAAATTAAACCGCGAGAAAAACAGTGCCCACCTAGCCTGACGGGCATTCAGGCGCTTGGCAGCATCAAGATATATCAGATTTTTATGATCCGTAAGAACCTGAACGGGAAATTCCGCACCTTCCAAGAAGTGACGCCAGTGTTCAAATGCGAGTTTAATAGCCAATAATTCCCGATTACCAATATCGTAATTCAGTTCAGTCTCCGAAAATTTTTTTGAAAAAAAGGCACAGGGATGTAATCCATCCCCGTTATCCTGAGACAATACTGCGCCAACCCCCACAGAGGAAGCATCAACCTCAACCAAAAACGGCTTAGTCACATCAGGCTGCATAAGGATGGGAGCAGAGGTGAACCTCTCCTTAAGATTAGAGATGAGCGTTGTTCTACTCGAACTGTTCGCCAATCTCAAATTCGAGCTGTTTTGGGCGGTGTTCGAGCCGGTCGGCGAACACGAACAATTTGAGAAAAATTCGGCTGTTCGAGGTTATGTTCGATAACTGTTCGTGCACCAAAATCATAACTGGATTTTTTCTCAGTAATGATGAAAATTAATGTTAATACGCAGTTTGAGTGTACAGCGGGGCGGGGGGAGGGGCAGGGGATGGATCTCTGCAGGAACAATGAAGATCTCCATTTTTTTTTCTCTTTCCCGCATTTGCAGTGGGGAGGTGCAATCTGTCAGCCTATCAGCAGCGCACACACGGAGCGAAGTGCTTTTTTTCACACAAGCAAGGGCATGTGTGACTGGCAGTGTATGTCACATGTCCTTGCCCTATAAGACCAAGCCATTTTCCCCGTCGCCACCATTTTCTCACTGCTGCAGCTGCGTGTTAGACGGCACCGCTGTTGCTGTGTGCGCTATACCTTGTTAATTTCAAGCCAATTTTCGCACAAATATACAGATAGCTTGGGAGTAGGGAATAGTTGTGATTGCTGTCCTTTTAAGGACTAGGTTACAGCATTTCCTACGACTTTTATCAAGCAGGTCTGTGCTCTTAAATAGATAGATTGTGGGAGTAAAGACTAATTGTAATTGGAGTCCTTTTCAGGACTAGGTTACATCAGTTCCTATCAGTTTTTGCCAGGCAGGTCTGTGCCAGTGCTGTGCAAGTTTTTTTCACAGCATTTGGCTGAATCTAGCAAAGCTAATCCTTTTTGGCCTATTGCAGAGTGTGTTAGTCAGTGGAGTAGCCTATCTGTGTTGCAAGATATACCACCTGTGTATAGAATACCAATTTTTTTACTGCACCTAGTGAAGTAAAATCTTTTGGGCATAGCATCATTCTATTAGTCCATCTATACTGACCTCCATCAGGTTGCAAACTGAATATAATTTTTTTCTGCATCTAGCTCTGAAAAAATATTTGGGCTTCTAGCAGTGTGTGGGACTTGGTCTATTAGTCCATCTATACTGACCTCCATCAGGTTGAAAATTAAAAATAATTTTTTTCTTCATTTAGCTCTGAAAAAATATTTGGGCTTCTAGCAGTGTGTGGGACTTGTTCTATTAGTCCTTCTATACTGACCTCCAGCAGGTTGCAAATTGAATATAATTTTTTTCTGCATCTAGCTCTGAAAAAATATTTGGGCTTCTAGCGGTGTGTGGGACTTGGTCTATTAGTCCATCTATACTGACCTCCATCAGGTTGCAAATTAAAAATAATTTTTTTCTGCATCTAGCTCTGAAAAAATATTTGGGCTTCTAGCAGTGTGTGGGACTTGGTCTATTAGTCCATCTATACTGACCTCCATCAGGTTGCAAATTAAAAATAATTTTTTTCTTCATTTATCTCTGAAAAAATATTTGGGCTTCTAGCAGCGTGTGGGACTTGTTCTATTAGTCCATCTATACTGACCTCCATCAGGTTGCAAATTAAAAATAATTTTTTTCTGCATCTAGCTCTGAAAAAATATTTGGGCTTCTAGCAGTGTGTGGGACTTGGTCTATTAGTCCATCTATACTGACCTCCATCAGGTTGCAAAATAAAAATAATTTTTTTCTGCATCTAGCTCTGAAAAAATATTTGGGCTTCTAGCAGTGTGTGGGACTTGGTCAATTAGTCCATCTATACTGACCTCCATCAGGTTGCAAATTGAATAAAAAAATTTTCTGCATCTAGCTCTGAAAAAATATTTGGGCTTCTAGCAGTGTGTGGGACTTGTTCTATTAGTCCTTCTATACTGACCTCCAGCAGGTTGCAAATTGAATATAATTTTTTTCTGCATCTAGCTCTGAAAAAATATTTGGGCTTCTAGCGGTGTGTGGGACTTGGTCTATTAGTCCATCTATACTGACCTCCATCAGGTTGCAAATTAAAAATAATTTTTTTCTGTATCTAGCTCTGAAAAAATATTTGGGCTTCTAGCAGTGTGTGGGACTTGGTCTATTAGTCCATCTATACTGACCTCCATCAGGTTGCAAATTAAAAATAATTTTTTTCTGCATCTAGCTCTGAAAAAATATTTGGGCTTCTAGCAGTGTGTGGGACTTGGTCTATTAGTCCATCTATACTGACCTCCATCAGGTTGCAAATTGAATAAAAAAAAATTCTGCATCTAGCTCTGAAAAAATATTTGGGCTTCTAGCGGTGTGTGGGACTTGGTCTATTAGTCCATCTATACTGACCTCCATCAGGTTGCAAATTAAAAATAATTTTTTTCTGCATCTAGCTCTGAAAAAATATTTGGGCTTCTAGCAGTGTGTGGGACTTGGTCTATTAGTCGATCTATACTGACCTCCATCAAGTTGCAAATTAAAAATAATTTTTTTCTTCATTTAGCTCTGAAAAAATATTTGGGCTTCTAGCAGTGTGTGGGACTTGTTCTATTAGTCCTTCTATACTGACCTCCAGCAGGTTGCAAATTGAATATAATTTTTTTCTGCATCTAGCTCTGAAAAAATATTTGGGCTTCTAGCGGTGTGTGGGACTTGGTCTATTAGTCCATCTATACTGACCTCCATCAGGTTGCAAATTAAAAATAATTTTTTTCTGCATCTAGCTCTGAAAAAATATTTGGACTTCTAGCAGTGTGTGGGACTTGGTCTATTAGTCCATCTATACTGACCTCCATCAGGTTGCAAATTGAATAAAAAAAATTTCTGCATCTAGCTCTGAAAAAATATTTGGGCTTCTAGCGGTGTGTGGGACTTGGTCTATTAGTCCATCTATACTGACCTCCATCAGGTTGCAAATTAAAAATAATTTTTTTCTGCATCTAACCCAGCCAATAGTTTTGGCCTAATACCACAGTTTGGCCACTCAGCTCTGCTCGGTTACCATCCATTGTTTTTTTGTGCAAACAACTCCAGAGTTGTGAATTAGTTAACCACCAAAATGAGTGGAAAAAGGCCTGCTGCTGGTGGAAAGGGGAATAGGCATGTTGGGAAGGGGAAAAAAGGTTGTGTCTGTGGGGTAGGTGCAGAAGAAAGACCATCTTCCAGCCAAACTAAAATGTCTACTTCTTTTAGCGGACAATGTGATAAGATCCCTTTCTTACGGCCACGCCAATCGCTACAAATTCCAGATGAGGCACAAAAACAGCAGGTGCTTCAACGGATATCAAGTGCTCCTTTAAGTGGGCTCTCCTCCACATCAACTTCAACATCACAAATACTCCAGTCCTCAAAGGTGTCACCCAAATCGCACTTGCTTCCTCACAGCTCCCAAATCTCCAGCTGCCCGTCTGAGTATGAGGTAGAACAGATGGTTGAGTCTGCAGAGCTGTTTACTCATACTATAGCCTGGGAATCAGAGGTCGACTCCAGCGCTTCTGTGAATCCAGACGAGGAAATGATCTGCACTGATGCCCAGAATCTTTATGAGTCGGATCCAGGACCAGACGCAGAAGGTTCTGACCATAATGTAGACCCTCATTCCCAAACTGTAACTCCTGTTGGTGGAGACAATGAGGAAGACGATGATAAGACTCAAATACCTGATTGGAGCGACAACTTTAGTTTTTTGTCAGGGCAGGAACAGGTTGGCTCTGAGGACGACGGGTGTGATAACGCACAGGGTGATGATGATGAGGTCGGAGATCCCACTTACTGTCAACCCACAGTCAGCCAAGAGATGAGGTCAGCAGAGGAGGTGGAGGAAGATGCTAGTGACGACGAGGTCAGGTTGCGCCTTCCTGGACAGAGACGTAGTACTGGAAGCACGTCAACAACTGCATCCTCAAACACAACTCTGCCTCTCACCACAAGTCGTGGTGGCTCTTCAGGTCGCATGGGTGCTAAGCCTTGCATAGCCTGGGCATTTTTTAAGATCGATAAAGATGACCCAACTCGTGTTATCTGTAACATTTGTCAGCAAAAGCTAAGTAGAGGCCAAAAAATACATAGTTTGAGTACTTCATGCATGAACCGGCACATGGACATGAAGCATAAGTTGCAGTGGGAAGCTCAGTGTGCTACAATGCGGCCTAGCCGGCCGGGCCAACCACCGTCTGCCATATCTTGTGCATCCGCGGCCTCTTCATCCTCTGTGACTGGGGGGACAGCAGTCACACCTGTTTTGGGGCGCAGACCTGCCACCTCTTTACCCGCAACAGCCAGCGTGATTGGCAGGTCATCATTTTCTTTGAAGGTGGTAACACCAGCTGGTCTTGAGCGCTGTCCGACATCGATAGCACCACCTTTGGATCAAGGCAACCTAACATGTCCGCCTGCATCTTCCTCACAGACCGGCAGTTTGCCGGGGACACCCTTATCAACCCTGTCTAAGCACAATAGCCAGCCCTCGGTCCCTCAGATGTGGACAAGTAAAAGACCATTTCCTCCTAGCCATGAGAAAGCTAAGAGGTTGAATTTCACCATCTGCAAGCTCTTGGCTACAGAAATGCTGCCTTTCCGCCTGGTGGACACAGAGGATTTTCGAGACCTTATGTCCGTCGCAGTGCCCCAGTACCAGATGCCCAGTCGGCACTACTTCTCAAAGAAAGGTGTGCCTGCGCTCCACCAGCATGTCGCACACAACATCACCGCTTCTTTGAGAAACTCTGTGTGTGACAGGGTCCATTTCACCACAGACACTTGGACGAGTAGGCATGGACAGGGGCGTTACATGTCGCTGACTGGGCACTGGGTAACTATGGTGACAGCAGGACAAGGGGCTGCTGTCCAAGTCTTGCCGTCCCCACGAGTTGTGCGTCAATCCTCTTTATGTCAAAGTTCCTCCACTGCTTCTGCCTCCTCAACCTCCTCTCGGTCTTCCACCTGCACCCAAAGCCTGTCTGGTCATGCCACAAGCTTTCTAACTGTGCAGAAGGGATCCTGCACACCTCCTTACTATGCTGGCAGTAGGGCTCAACGTCATCAGGTGGTTTTTACATTGAAATGTCTGGGAAATGTGAGTCACACAGCTGAGGAGTTGTGGTCAGCTGTGGAGAACCAATTTCATGAATGGTTGTCTCCACTGGACCTGAAACCAGGGAAGGCCGTGTGCGACAATGCTGCAAACCTGGGTGCGGCCCTTCGCCGGGGCAATGTCACACACGTGCCTTGTATGGCTCACGTGTTGAACCTGGTTGTCCAGCAATTTTTAGCCCACTATCCCAGACTAGATGGCCTTCTGCAGAGGGCACGGTCGCTGTGTGCTCACTTCCGCCGTTCGCATCCCGCAGCTCAGCGACTTACATCTCTACAGAAGTCGTTGGGCCTGCCACTTCACCGGCTAAAATGCGATGTGCCTACCCGGTGGAATTCAACTCTGCACATGTTGCAGCGACTGTGGCAGCACCGACAAGCCCTGGTGCAATACGTTCTGACGTATAGCCTGGGCCAACGAGATTCAGAGGTGGGGCAAATCACGCTGGAGGAGTGGTCTCAGATCAGGGACCTATGCACCCTTCTGCACAGTTTTGAAATGGCGACGAAGATGTTTAGTGCTGACGATGCCATTATCAGCATGACTATTCCGGTGATTTACATGCTGGAGCACATGTTAAACAGAATTCGGAGTCAGGTGGTGGCACAAGAGGAGGTGGAGGAAGTAGAGGAGGAGGAGTTGTATGCGGAAGGGCTAACATCTGCAAGGTCCAGACGGTCGGCAGCACCAAGGCGGCAGGCATGTGAGGGTGGGGGAGATGATTTTACCAGGGCGCATGGTAGCAGCCAAACTAGTGAGGAAGGTGCAGGAGCCCAGGAAGAAGTGGAGGACGAACTGATGGAAGACTCATCAGATGAGGGAGACCTTGATCACATTTCTGTTGTGCGAGGTTGGGGGGAGAGGACAGAGGAAGGAAGCATGATTGTTACCTCGCCACCAACACAACAGGGACTAGGTGCTCCTGGATGCGCAACACACATGAGTGCCTTCTTGCTGCACTACCTGCAACATGACCCTCGAATTGTGAGAATTAGAAATAATCCTGACTACTGGGTTGCCACACTGTTAGATCCCCGGTACAAAAGTAAATTTGCAGAAATTATTCCTGCCATAGAAAGGGATGCACGCATGCAGGAGTATCAGCAGAGACTGTTGCAGAATCTTACATGTGCTTTTCCACAAAATACCAGTGGTGCACGTAGTGAATCTCACAGTTCCAACTTGCCAACCGTGGGACCGTCAAGTGTTCAGCACTCAAACCGTAACAGAACCACAGTATCTGCTGGTAACATCAATTTTGCGGAATCATTTCACCACTTTTTTAGCCCATCCTTTGCAAGGCCACAGGAGACAAGAAGTCTGACACATAGTCAACGCCTAGAGACGATAGTACAGGAGTATCTCCAAGTAAACATTGAAGCCACGACTGTGTCACTGGACCTTTGCTCTTTTTGGGCTTCCAATCTGGATAAATGGCCGGAGCTAGCCACTTACGCCTTGGAGATCTTGTCATGCCCCGCAGCCAGCGTTCTGTCTGAACGTGTGTTCAGCGCTGCTGGTGGTGTGCTGACAGATAAGCGCACGCGGCTCTCCACTGATAATGTAGACAGACTCACGTTCATAAAGATGAACAAATCATGGATCCGAAACGACTTTTCTACCCCTGTGTCATCCTGGGGAGAGTAAAAGCTTGATGATTGGTTAAAATCACCCTACCAACCGTTTTAAGCTTTCAAATTACTAATCATGTTTATCTGTATCTTGACTGGAAAATAATTTGGGCTTTGTAGCAGTGTGCAGCACTGATCCTATTAGGCCATCTATAATAAGCTTCACCAGATTTAAAATTAAAAATAATTTTTAGCTGCATCTAGCCCGGAAAATAATTTTGGGGCTCCGAGATGCGCAAGACACATAAGTGCCTTCTTGCTGCACTACCTGCAGCATGACCCTCATATTGTCAGAATTCGAAGTAATCATGACTACTGGGTTGCCACACTCTTAGATCCCCCAAACTTTTCGATCAACCTTTTCATTTTAATAAAGACCAAAAAAATGGTCATTTTTGAAATTGTACTTCCTAAGGAAGTTAAGGTCTTTTAATGTGTGTGGCAAAATGCTTGAGGTGTTCTACCAATCCATTGTGGCTAGTGTCACCTTTGCGGCAATAATTTGCTGGGGTAACAGTGTGCGTGTTGCTGACGCCAACAAGCTCAACAAACTTATAAAGAAGGCTAGCGCGACGGTGGGCCTACAGCTTGGGACTTTTGAAGAGGTGGTAGAGGATAGGATTAAGAAGAAGTGCAGAGCTATAATGGGCAACAACACACACCCGCTTTATGAACTGTTTGCGAAACAGAAGAGCACATTCAGCAATCGACTAATACAACTAAGGTGTAAAAAGGAAAAATACAGGAGATCGTTTGTTCCAACAGCTATGGGGGTGTTTAACAAATGTCTGAAAAGCAATGTCTAAAGCATTACAATGTTATGTTATTATATGTGTCATGTTCGAGATCTGTGTTCTGCTGCTGTGATACCGCAATTTCCTCCGGGATAAATAAAGTATATCTTATCTTATCTTATCTTATCTTATCTTAAATTATAAGCATTAGCAGGTTGTTAGAAACTGAAATCAAACAGTTTTCAACTCAAAACTTTATTCTAGGTGATGTTACATTTTCACATAGGACCCCTTGTTCGAAAGGAGCTTCTGAACTCTCTCGTCCATTGAATTTGTCAGGTTTTGGATGGTTTCTGCTTCAATTGTTTTGCATGAGGACAGAATACCCTCCCAGAGCTGTTGCTTAGATGTGAACTGCCTCCCTCCATCATAGACACTCCTTTTAATGATGCTCCAAAGGTTCTGAATGGGGTAGAGGTCAGGGGAGCATGGGGGTCACACCATAAGTTTGTCCCCTTTTATGCCCATATCAGCCAGAGATGCAGATGTTTTATGTGCAGCATGAGATGGTGCATTATCATGCAGAAAATGATCTTGCTGTGAAATACACGGTTCTTCTTCTTGAACCATGGCAGGAAGTGCTGTTTGAGAAAATCCACATACATTATGGAGTTCATCTTTAGCGCCTTCAGGGATCCTAAAGGGGCCGACAATCTCTCTCCCCATGATTCCAGCCCAAAACATTACTCCACCTCCTCCTTGTTGGCGCTGTAGCCGTGTTTGCGTGGGGTGTCCATCAACCAGCCATCCTCCACTCCATTCATCTGGACCATCGAGCGCTGCACGGCACTCATCCGTGAACAAAACAGTTTTGAAATCAGTCTTCATGTAATGTTTGGCCCACTGGAGCCGTTTCTGCTTGTGTGAAGTGGATAGAGGAGGTCGACAGGATGGCGTATGCACAGCTGCAAACCTCTGAAGGACCCTGCATCTTGTTGTTCGGGGGACGTTGGAGGCACAAGCAGCTTCAAAAACTTGTCTGCTGCTATGACAAGGCTTTTTTGCCGCTGCTCTTTCAACCTGACGTAATTGCCTGTAGGAAAGAGTCCTCAATTTGCCCTTATCAGCACGCACACGTGTGTACTGTGAATCAGCTACATACTTCTTGATTGCCAAGACACTTCATCCTGATCATCGCACAATGTTGATTGTAGTCATGCCTTGACCTAAACACTCCACAATTTGTTGCTTCTCAGCAGCCGACACATCCTTTTTCTTTCCCATTTTGGCAGAAAATGTAGGCTGCTTAATAATGTGAGAGAGCCTTCTTAAGTAGTCTTGCCTTTCATTGGACACACCTGCCAAACTAATTAGCACAGGTGTCTGCAATTGCTTACAGTGATATAAAGAGCCCTGACACACATCACCATCAATGAGTTTAACTGACAAACAAACAAATTCTTCCCTTATCACTCCTAAACACTTTTTGCATAATAATTTGGAACGCGGTGTACATGTGCTTTTCCACAAAACACCAGTGGTTCACGTAGTGAATCTTACAGTTCTAACTTGCCAACCGTGGTCTGTATGGAATTGTTCAATAAAGGGCCCAAAATTAAGATAACATAGATGGGAGAGGTCTCTATGAATAGGAATTCCTAAGTATTTGATACCCTGTGAGGGCCAGGCAAAGGGAAAGTTGGACTGGATGGAATCCTATATGGATTTAGGGAGGGAGACATCGAGGGCCTCAGACTTCGCTGCATTGATTTTAAAATTTTACCATGTAACAAAGTGATCTATTTCAGCCATAACAGCAGGGATGGATATATGTGATTGAGTGATATATACTAGGACATCATCAGCAAATAGAGAGCACTTGTACTCGGTGCCTCCCACCTCAATCCACCTAATATTGGGGTTATGGCGAATTGATGAGAGCAGGTGCTCCGTCACTAGGATGTATAAGAGAGGGGACAGAGGACATCCCTGCCTTGTCCCATTGGTGATTGTGAAAGGTGATGAAAATGTTCTGACGCACCCCCTGGGCCTTGGGACACCCGGAGCCGGACCCTTTTTGGTGGATGCTGGTGGTTGTAGTCTTCGTGGCGGCGATCCGGTTCCGTGGCTCAGGGCGGTCAAACCAGTGGCGGAACTATTTATGTGGTTTTGATGTTTAAATGTCCGACTACGCCACCCGTGGATTGCGGTCAGAGTGAACCGCCGCTACAGGGCAGACCGCTAAGGCTGGTGTTGTGGGTGCAGCAGAGCGTAGCATAACTCCCCATGGGAGGAGTATAGCCTCAGGGCAGTGTATGCGGAGGATGGGGGTGATGGTGCAGGGCAGCAGCAGTAACGACACGGAGTCAGTGATGCAGTTCAGGGCCTTTACTCACAGTTCTTATTATCCAGACCACGTCTGCAGGTAACGGCTGCCCACGTCGTACTGTGCTCACCAGGTGAGGGGCTCAGACAACTCCCAGATAACTTTGGAGCACTTCACAGGACCCCCTTTGTGTGTCCTTTGTCTGGCCTTTCTTACCAACACTTCTGTCCGGCTGCCTCGGGCCTCCTCTTGGTAAACTTGGCGCCAGTTTCCCTGACCCTATGTGGTGCCTTCCTAGCGGGTGGAGCAAGGGGCTGCGCCACATAAAATGTCAGAGCCTCCGGTTTCTAGCTGAGGGTCGTTTCCTGCCTCCACTAGTTCGGGGACCGGTCTCCCCCTTTGGCCTGACCCCTCCATGCAGGTGGATTCGGGCGTGCGGTGGTGACTCGCCCGTCCGCACCCCTGGGATCCCTTCATTCCTCGTTCCTGGAGCCTTCTCCGCTCCTCTTCCTTCCTTCTCCCTCTTGCAGGCATGGGCCTCTGTTACTAGGCCCGCCTCCGGAGCAGAGCTCATGCAGAGCCCCTGCTCCCTGCCACTTCTGCTCAGACTTCTCTGCACTGAACTAAGATGGTGCCCACCTTTTATACTCCCTTCTCAATGCACCCAGGAACTGCTTCCTCCCTGCTCCTGCACTGCAGGGTTCCCCTTCCTCAGTGTTCCCTCCCCCCACTCCAGCCAGGGACAGGGACTGTCGTGCCCATCTCAGGGGCATATTGGTCGCCCTGCCCCACGGCAATGTGGTGTAATGCATGGAGGTGTCGGGTCCTGATCCACACTCCATCCTTATCTGAGAGTGAGATATCACACCTCTGGGTGAGGTGCAATACGTCTGTAGCAACCGAGCCCTCGGTGCTACAGTTCCATTTATCTTCAGCCTAGGTGGCGTATTGTGATACAGGGCCGTGATTTTGGCTATAAAAGGGTCCCCTAGACCCCTACCCCAAGCTTTTTAAGAGAATCATATATGGCGTGCCAGGAGACTCTATGGAATGCTTTCTCAGCATCCAACGAGAGTATCTACTTACAAATTTTTAACTGCATCTAGCCCAGGAAATACTTTGTGCCTAGTAGCAGTGTCTGCTAGTCAGCGGATTATCCCGGCTGTTAAGCAAGCTACACCACCTGTAGTTTGGACACTTAATTTTTTCAAAGGAAATGCTTCGGGACCACGGGATACTCAGTGAAGAGCATCAGGAGGCACCCCAAGGCATAGGGGCTGGGACTGGCACTAGGATGCCTTGCGGTGGACAGCCGAGCTCGATCCTTATAAAAGCTTTTTAACTGCAGCAGCTTTAGTGGACGCTACTGGAGCTGGAATTACGTGGCTGCTGGCATGAGACTTGCCCTCCAATAGATCCTTGTAAATGGATTTAAAGTGTATTCATTCAAATTAGAGGGACAATTTAAATTAAAAAGCTTAGAGCTGCCTCCACCACAGGGGGGCTCTCTCGACCCACCAGCGGACAGGCACCAGTATTGGGAGAGGGGGGCTGGCCGTCAGGGTTCACCGCGGCTCTGGCACAAACCCGGCGACACGGAGGTGGCACGGGCAGGAGCGGACTGGCCGTCTCGGCTTCTCACTTTTTGGATTTTAGAAGGGCATGACATGCCTATATCTGTGTCTCCCCCTCCTTTTACTCCTCCACCTCTTTTCTTTTCGCATGACTATATGTACTTGTCACTTTTCCATGTGTTAGTTGTGTCTTCTGAGCAGTTTGTCAGCTTTTGGACACCTTTGAAGGAGTTTTCTATGTGTTTCTATGTGTTTTTGTTTGCCTGCCATTGGTTTTAACGGTGTTCGAAGGTGTTCGACGAACAGTTCGACGAACAGTTCGGCGAACACACGGGTGTTCGACGAACCGAACCGAACTCGAACACTACGGGGGTGGCTCAACACTACTTAAGATACACAAAAGCTTCAATGGCCTCAGAAGACCACTGAACCGCATCAGCACCTTTCCTGGTGAGATCGGTCAGAGGTTTGACAATACTAGAAAATTTTTTTATGAATTTTCTGTAATAATTGGCAAAACCTAAAAACCTCTGTATCGATTTCAAACCAATAGGCCTAGGCCATTCCTGTACAGCTTGAACTTTAACCGGGTCCATCTCAAAACCTTCGCTGGAGATAATGTAACCCAAAAAACTAATTCTCTGTACAGCGAACTCACATATCTCCAGCTTAGCAAAAAGCGAATTGTCCATTAACAACTGTAATACCTCACGTACGCTCCGCCAATGAGACTCCAGATCCGGCGAATAAATCAAAATGTCATCCAAATACACAACCACATTTTTGCCGATCAAAGGTCTCAGGATGTCATTAATAAGATTCTGAAAAAATGCAGGAGCATTAGTAAGACCAAAAGGCATAACCAGATTCTCAAAATGACCCACAGGAGTGCTAAAAGCAGTCTTCCATTCATCACCCTCCTTCATGCGCAACAGATTGTATGCCCCCTTAAGGTCAATTTTAGAGAACCACTTGGCCCCCATTAACTGGTTAAACAGATCAGGAATCAATGGCAGTGGGTAAGGATTGCGTACAGTAATTTTGTTAATCTCACGAAAATCCAGACAAGGACATAAACCGCCGTCCTTTTTTTTTACAAAAAAAAATCCAACCGCCACAGGAGACTTAGAGGGCCTAATGTGACCGGCGGCCAAACTTGTCTGTATGTATTCCTCCAAAGCCTTCCTCTCAGGAATAGTAAGGTTAAATAAACGACTTTTAGGAAGAGTCGCTCCAGGGACAAATTCAATAGAACAATCATAGTCTCTATGGGGAGGCAAAACCTGCGATTCCTTCTCAGAAAAAACTCTCCAAAAATCCTGAATAGGAACAGGCAATTCTCCCCTATCCAAAGCTGCAATACGCCCGTTACAACACTTGTCATAACATTTATGGCTCCAGGATTTAATTTCATTGGTAGACCAATCCAGTACAGGATTGTGAAATTTTAACCAGGGCAATCCCAATATTACTGGAGAAGGCAAGTTATTCAAAACTACCAAATCCAATTTCTCATGGTGAACACCATTAATAGTGAGAGGAAATTCACAGACCTTGAGAGTAATATTCTTCAAAGGGGAACCATCGACAGAAACCACAGCAATGGGGGATGATAAAGGTTCGGGTTTTAAATTGAGTCTTTCCAAGAATCCCCCATCAATTACATTCAGAGTAGACCCACAATCAACAAACACCCGAAATTCCATTAATTTTTCCTGAGCAATCGTGGAAGCAGCTAAAAATACACCCTTGGAATTTAAACAGGCAATACGGGCATGACTGACCATTTTTTTTTCTTTCTTCATACGAAGCTCACAGCCTTTAATCAAATGACCAGATTTTCCGCAATAGAAACACAAGCCTTCAGAAAATCGACGGTCTTTTTCTTGAGAGCGAGGTGCCACCGATCCAATCTCCATCGATTCACCACTGTTAGTACACACATTCTCATAACCAGAAACTGACATAGCAGAGGATTTGCTCTCATTAACCCTTGCACGCAGTCTCCTATCCACCCGTATAGCTAATTGCATAGCCTGTTGCAAATCTTCAGGTGTAGGATAAGCAATTAGCAGGTCTTTAACCCTTTCATTGAGCCCAGCAAGAAATAGACTTTTCAGAGCAGAATCGTTCCACCCTGTTTGAGTAGACCAACGACGGAAATGAGTACAATATTTTTCCACATTACCTGATCCCTGTTTCAAACGTCTCAACTCAGTCTCAGCTGATGCGACACGGTCAGGATCATCATATAATAGTCCCAAAGCAGAAAAAAAACTATCCACTGATCTGAAGCATGTATCACTAGGTTGCAAAGAAAAGGCCCACTCCTGAGGCTCTTTGCGCAAAAGTGACATTATGAACCCTATGCGCTGGGATTCATCCCCAGAGGACTTGGGTCTCAAACGAAAATACAATAAGCAAGCATTTTTAAATGAAAAAAATTCTCGGTGATCACCAAAAAAAAAATCCGGCAAACATACCTTAGGCTCCAAGAAATGTGCTCCAGGACAGTTACTCACGTGCTGATGGAGCTCGGCCACCTCCAGAGAGAGTCCCTGCAGGCGTTTAGCCAAATCCAGAACCGACACCATGATGGAACAGAAAAATCTTTCCTTAGAGAATTTGCTGGCTGGACTTACTGTTATGTTCTGCTACCAGAGCTAAGGAAAGAGAGGAGATCTGTCCCTACGATAGAACTCAGCTGAATCCCTACGATGTAACAGGGAACCTGATCCTGCGATCAGACCTGCTAAAGTCCTAAGCTAGTCTGTACGGAGACCTATAGATGTGGGGAAGGAATCCCTACAAGTACTAAGGACTGGGAGGAATATGGGACACTTCCTAACAGAAATAGTAGCAGACAGACAAACAAACAAAATATATAGAACACTGAGGTCCGTAGACCAAGCAAACTAACAGAGTTAGATACAGAACACAGGCTAGCTAGAAAGTAGTTATACAATGAAGTCCAGCAAAGCCAGAAGGGCGGAGCAGGCTTAAATAGGCCAACAACGTCATGTGACCAGCAAAGTAAAAAAAAAACTAAGACCAAGGTTCTAACACTTAGAGGACAGAGCTACCAGGTGGTAATAGAACCCCTTTGCTCCGAACACAGACCCACACTCTTAACCGCCAGGGGAGTGGTAGACGTACTGTTATGTTCTGCTACCAGAGCTAAGGAAAGAGAGGAGATCTGTCCCTACGATAGAACTCAGCTTGATCCCTACGATGTAACAGGGGACCTGATCCTGCGATCAGACCTGCTAAAGTCCTTAGCTAGTCTGTACGGAGACCTATAGATGTGGGGAAGGAATCCCTACAAGTACTAAGGACTGGGAGGAAAATGGGACACCTCCTAACAGAAATAGTAGCAGACAGACGAGCAAACAAAATATTAAGAACACAGAGGTCCGTAGACCAAGCAAACTAACAGAGTAGATACAGAGCACAGGCTAGCTAGAAAGTAGTTATACAATGAAGTCCAGCAAAGCCAGAAGGGCGGAGCAGGATTAAATAGGCCAACAAGGTCATGTGACCAGCAAAGGAATAAAGCCTAAGAGCAAGGTTCTAACAGTACCCCCCCCTTTCTAAGAGGATCCTCCGGATCCCCTAGGACCAGGCTTATCAGGAAATCTCCTGTGAAACGCTCTGATAAGTCTGGACGCGGAAACATCATCAGACCTCACCCAAGAGTTATCCTCGGGTCCGAAACCTTTCCAGGCCACAAGATACTGCAAACTACCTCTATACCGTCTAGAGTTAAGGATGCGAGAAATTTCATATTCCCCGTCCTCCACCACCGGAGGAACAGAGGCAGAGGCGTCACAATCCGATACAACCGCTTTATTCAACAGAGAGACATGAAATACCGGATTAATTCTCCAGGAGGTAGGAACCTCCAACCTAACAGCAGATTGGTTGACAACCTGAAGCACCTTAAAGGGCCCTACAAACTTGGGACCCAATTTCTTAGAAGGAATCCTCAACCGCAGATTCCTAGAGGACAACCAAACCATGTCACCAACAGCGAACAAAACATCCTGTCGTTTCCTATCAAAGTAGTCTTTAGATTTTCTGTTGGCCTCCTGAAGATTACAACGCACATCCGTCCAAACTCTCTCTAAATCACCGGAAAAATTCTCCTCCTCAGGCACGGCAGATCCCAACTTGGAGAACGACCCAAACGACGGATGTCTTCCAGAACAACAAAAAAAAGGCGAACAACCAGCAGAAGAAGATGTATGGTTGTTAAGAGCAAATTCAGCAAGTGGCAGAAACTCAGACCACCCCTCTTGATTGTCTGCCACAAAACAACGCAAGAACTGCTCAACATCCTGGTTTTTCTTTTCAGTCTGGCCATTAGATTCAGGATGATATCCGGACGAGAACGACAAATGAACTCCCAACCTGTCACAAAAGGCACGCCAAAAACGAGCCACGAACTGAGGACCCCTATCAGAAACAATGTCAGTAGGAACGCCATGAAGTCTGACAATTTCCTTGACAAAGGCCTTAGCGAGAGTTTTAGCGCAGGGCAGTTTGACGAAGGGAACCAAGTGACACATCTTGCTAAAACGGTCCACGACCACCCAGATGACAGTAAAACCCTCAGAGGGGGGAAGGTCAGTTATAAAGTCCATAGCCAAATGTGTCCAAGGAGCACTGGGAACCTCCAAAGGACAAAGCAACCCTGCAGCAGGAGTATGTGAGGACTTAGATCTAGCACATATAGTACATTGACGCACCCACTTAATGACTTCCTTCTGCCATCCAGGCCACCAAAAACTGCGACCCACCAGTCTCTTGGTCTCAGAGATTCCGGGATGACCTGACAACTGAGATTCGTGACATTCAACAAACAAATCTCTCCTAAAGGTCCCAGTCACAAACAACCTCCCATGAGGAGTGTTAGATGGGGCATTCTCCTGTGCTTTAAGAATCTCATCTTCCAAAACGGAGTCCAAAGCAGCTATCACAACACCTTCTTGTAAAATGTTCCCCTCTTTCTCAGCACCGACTATGGGAGAAAAACTGCGAGACAAGGCATCCGCCTTAACATTCTTAGTACCAGGGATGTAAGTAACGGAGAAATTAAACCGCGAGAAAAACAGTGCCCACCTAGCCTGACGGGCATTCAGGCACTTGGCAGCATCAAGATATATCAGATTTTTATGATCCGTAAGAACCTGAACGGGAAATTCCGCACCTTCCAAGAAGTGGCGCCAGTGTTCAAATGCGAGTTTAATAGCCAATAATTCCCGATTACCAATATCGTAATTCAGTTCAGTCTCCGAAAAATTTTTTGAAAAAAAGGCACAGGGATGTAATCCATCCCCGTTATCCTGAGACAATACTGCGCCAACCCCCACAGAGGAAGCATCAACCTCAACCAAAAACGGCTTAGTCACATCAGGCTGCATAAGGATGGGAGCAGAGGTGAACCTCTCCTTGAGATACACAAAAGCTTCAATGGCCTCAGAAGACCACTGAACCGCATCAGCACCTTTCCTGGTGAGATCGGTCAGAGGTTTGACAATACTAGAAAAATTTTTTATGAATTTTCTGTAATAATTGTCGAAACCTAAAAACCTCTGTATCGATTTCAAACCAATAGGCCTAGGCCATTCCTGTACAGCTTGAACTTTAACCGGATCCATCTCAAAACCTTCGATGGAGATAATATAACCCAAAAAACTAATTCTCTGTACAGCGAACTCACATTTCTCCAGCTTAGCAGAAAGCGAATTGTCCATTAATAACTGTAATACCTCACGTACGCTCCGCCAATGAGACTCCAGATCCGGCGAATAAATCAAAATGTCATCCAAATACACAACCACATTTTTGCCGATCAAAGGTCTAAGGATGTCATTAATAGGATTCTGAAAAAATGCAGGAGCATTAGTAAGACCAAAAGGCATAACCAGATTCTCAAAATGACCCACAGGAGTGTTAAAAGCAGTAATCCATTCGTCACCCTCCTTCATGCGCAACAGATTGTATGCCCCCTTAAGGTCAATTTTAGAGAACCACTTGGCCCCCATTAACTGGTTAAACAGATCAGGAATCAATGGCAGTGGGTAAGGATTGCGTACAGTAATTTTGTTAATCTCACGAAAATCCAGACAAGGACGTAAACCGCCGTCCTTTTTTTTTACAAAAAAAAATCCAACCGCCACAGGAGACTTAGAGGGCCTAATGTGACCGGCGGCCAAACTTGTCTGTATGTATTCCTCCAAAGCCTTCCTCTCAGGAATAGTAAGGTTAAATAAACGACTTTTAGGAAGAGTCGCTCCAGGGACAAATTCAATAGAACAATCATAGTCTCTATGGGGAGGCAAAACCTGCGATTCCTTCTCAGAAAAAACTCTCCAAAAATCCTGAATAGGAACAGGCAATTCTCCCCTATCCAAAGCTGCAATACGCCCGTTACAACACTTGTCATAACATTTATGGCTCCAGGATTTAATTTCACTGGTAGACCAATCCAGTACAGGATTGTGAAATTTTAACCAGGGCAATCCCAATATTACTGGAGAAGGCAAGTTATTCAAAACTACCAAATCCAATTTCTCATGGTGAACACCATTAATAGTGAGAGGAAATTCACAGACCTTGAGAGTAATATTCTTCAAAGGGGAACCATCCACAGAAACCACAGCAATGGGGAATGATAAAGGTTCGGGTTTTAAATTGAGTCTTTCCAAGAATCCCCCATCAATTGCATTCAGAGTAGACCCACAATCAACAAACACCCGAAATTCCATTAATTTTTCCTGAGCAATCGTGGAAGCAGCTAAAAATATACCCTTGGAATTTAAACAGGCAATACGGGCATGACTGACCATTTTTTTTTCTTTCTTCATACGAAGCTCACAGCCTTTAATCAAATGACCAGATTTTCCGCAATAGAAACACAAGCCTTCAGAAAATCGACGGTCTTTTTCTTGAGAGCGAGGTGCCACCGATCCAATCTCCATCGGTTCACCACTGTTAGTACACACATTCTCATAACCAGAAACTGACATAGCAGAGGATTTGCTCTCATTAACCCTTGCACGCAGTCTCCTATCCACCCGTATAGCTAATTGCATAGCCTGTTGCAAATCTTCAGGTGTAGGATAAGCAATTAGCAGGTCTTTAACCCTTTCATTGAGCCCAGCAAGAAATAGACTTTTCAGAGCAGAATCGTTCCACCCTGTTTGAGTAGACCAACGACGGAAATGAGTACAATATTTTTCCACATTACCTGATCCCTGTCTCAAACGTCTTAACTCAGTCTCAGCTGATGCGACACGGTCAGGATCATCATATAATAGCCCCAAAGCAGAAAAAAAACTATCCACTGATCTGAAGCATGTATCACTAGGTTGCAAAGAAAAGGCCCACTCCTGAGGCTCTTTGCGCAAAAGTGACATTATGAACCCTATGCGCTGGGATTCATCCCCAGAGGACTTGGGTCTCAAACGAAAATACAATAAGCAAGCATTTTTAAATGAAAAAAATTCTCGGTGTTCACCAAAAAATAAATCCGGCAAACATACCTTAGGCTCCAAGAAATGTGCTCCAGGACAGATACTCACGTGCTGACGGAGCTCGGCCACCTCCAGAGAGAGTCCCTGCAGGCGATGAGCCAAATCCTGAACCGACACCATGATGGAACAGAAAAATCTTTCCTTAGAGAATTTGCAGGCTGGACTTACTGTTATGTTCTGCTACCAAAGCTAAGGAAAGAGAGGAGATCTGTCCCTACGATAGAACTCAGCTTGATCCCTACGATGTAACAGGGGACCTGATCCTGCGATCAGACCTGCTAAAGTCCTAAGCTAGTCTGTACGGAGACCTATAGATGTGGGGAAGGAATCCCTACAAGTACTAAGGACTGGGAGGAAAATGGGACACCTCCTAACAGAAATAGTAGCAGACAGACGAACAAACAAAATATTAAGAACACAGAGGTCCGTAGACCAAGCAAACTAACAGAGTAGATACAGAGCACAGGCTAGCTAGAAAGTAGTTATACAATGAAGTCCAGCAAAGCCAGAAGGGCGGAGCAGGATTAAATAGGCCAACAAGGTCATGTGACCAGCAAAGGAAAAAACCTAAGAGCAAGGTTCTAACACGTACGTAATGGGAGGGTGTCTGTCCGTCTTCTTAACCTAGGGGAAGATGAGGTCAAACTGCCACGTTATGCCACTGTTGCCAAATTACATGCTGTCAATAATAACTGCATTCATGAGGCGGAGTCCTTAACCTCACCAGATGA
The DNA here is from genome assembly GCF_046119375.1 of Phyllobates terribilis. NCBI lineage: Eukaryota > Metazoa > Chordata > Amphibia > Anura > Dendrobatidae > Phyllobates > Phyllobates terribilis. The sequence continues at coordinate 1,174,303,604 of NW_027362761.1, forward strand.
AGTAGAGGATAATGACCCTGCAATCCAGGTGGAGGATTGGTGTCAACAGCTCCATGTTGGGTCGGACACCACTCCTACCCATCAAAAACAGGGTGTACACCGGGTGGTTCAAGAATACTCGCAGGTGTTCAGTAAACATCCACTAAACTTCGGGAGGGTTAAGGAGGTTCAACATCATATCCCCACAGGCAACCATTCCCCAATCAAAGAACGTTATAGGCCTATATCCCCAGCTCACTACCAGAAGGCAAAAGAAATGCTGCATGACATGAGGAAGGTGGGAGTAAAAAGGGATAGTTGTAGTCCCTGGGCAGCTCCCCTAGTGCTGGTTAGGAAAAAGGACGGGAGCATGAGAATGTGTGTAGATTATCATCAAGTAAATTGCATTACACATAAAGATGCATACCCTTTACCATGCATAGAGGAGCCCCTAGCTGCCTTAAAGTCTGCAAATTACTTTTCCACTCTTGACCTCACTAGTGGGTACTGGCAAGTCGCTGTGGCTGAGGAGGATCGGGAGAAGACGGCCTTCACCACCCCGATGGGACTCTGCGAGTTCAACAGTATGCCGTTTGGACTCTGCAACGCCCCCGGAACGTTGCAGAGATTGATGGAGTGCTGCCTATGACACCACAACTTCGAGACTGTGTTACTTTACCTGGACGATGTAATTGTGTACTCCAGAACGTACGAGGACCACTTGCAACACCTGGCAGAGGTATTTGAGTCACTGTCCTGGTACGGGATGAAGTTGAAGGCCTCAAAGTGCCACCTGCTCAAGAAAAAGGTACAGAACCTGTGGCACATTGTCAGTCTGGAAGGGGTAGCACCAGACCCGAAGAAAGTCAAAGCCATCCAGAAGTGGCCGGAGCCGAATAACCTCAAGGAGGTGCGTCAGTTTTTGGGACTAGTCGGGTACTACCGGAGGTTAGTAAAGGACTACACAAAGAAAGCAGCTCCTCTGCAAGACCTCCTGGTAGGGAAGTACCCCAAAGGCAAAAGCCCCCCATTTCATTGGGGTAAGGAGCAAGCCGAGTTGTTTCAGGAGATGAAGGAGTTCCTGACAGGTGATGAGATCCTAGCCTATCCTGACTACAGCCAACCGTTCCTGCTGTATACTGATGCCAGCAGCGAAGGTCTGGGCGCTGTCCTAAGTCAGAAGCAGAATGGCCAAGAGAAAGTGATTGCATACGCAAGCAGGAAGCTCCGCCCGACTGAGAGGAACCCAGAGAACTATAGCAGCTTCAAGTTGGAGTTCCTGGCCTTGGTTTGGGCCATCACTGAAAGGTTCAAACACTACCTGGCCTCCAGCAAGTTCACTGCATTTACTGATAACAACCCCTTGACCCACCTTGAAACAGCTAAGTTGGGAGCACTGGAACAACGATGGATGGCTCGGCTGTCAAACTATCAATTCACAATTAAATACCGGGCGGGCCGCAAGAACGCCAATGCCGATGCCCTGTCTAGGATGCCTCACCAGTCAGACACCCTCATGATAATGGATCAATATAAATAAAACAAACAAGCAATGATTAGTGATGAGCGAGCACTAAAATGCTCGGGTACTCGTTCGGTTCGAGCAAATTGGAATACTCGGGTGCTCGGTCGGAGTAACGAGCTCAATGTAAGTCTATGGGAGCATTTTTCAGGCGGCTACCCCCGGCGGTCTGCAGAGGGCCTAAAAATTGCCCAAATCCAGGGGCGGAACTACCGCCCATGCAGCCGGTTCATTGAACGGGGGCCCCGAGGGAGAGGGGGCCCCTCCAGCCTCCAGCAGGGCCGCCATCAGGGCATGACTGCCCTGACTCCAGTATGGGGCCCGGCCGGTAGGGGCCCCCTCGGAGCCCCGTTGGGGGCCCCCCTCTTGTGCATCTCTCATGATTCCCCTGACTTCCGGTCATGTGACGGTGCCGTCACATGGCCGGAAGTCAGGAGAACCTGGTGTCAGCGATTTGGACGAGCGCCAGGATTCTGCAGGGATTGCATGGGGGTAAGTATAACAAGTTTTATTTTTTTTAAAATACAATTAACTAGGAGTGGGGGGAATGGGAGATGCACATGTGTGTGGGGGGGGGGAATGGGAGATGCACATGTGTGGGGGGGGCAATGGGAGATGCACATGTGGGGGGGGAATGGGAGATGCACATGTGGGGGGGGGAATGGGAGATGCACATGTGGGGGGGATGAGAGATGCACATGTGGGGGGGGAATTGGAGATGCACATGTGGGGGGGGGATGAGAGATGCACATGTAGGGGGGGTGAGAGATGCACATGTGGGGGGGGATGAGAGATGCACATGTGGGGGGGTGAGAGATGCAAATGTGGGGGGGATGAGAGATGCACATGTGGGGGGGGAGATGAGAGATGCACATGTGGGGGGGGGATGAGAGATGCACATGTGGGGGGGGTGAGAGATGCACATGGGGGGATGAGAGATGCACATGTGGTGGAGGGGGATGAGAGAGGTGCACATGTGGGGGAGGGGGATGAGAGAGGTGCACATGTGGGAGAGGGGGATGAGAGAGGTGCACAAGTGGGGGAGGGGGATGAGAGAGGTGCACTTGTGGGGGAGGGGGATGAGAGAGGTGCACATGTGGGGGAGGGGGATGAAAGAGGTGCACATGGGGGGGTGAGAGATGTGCACATGGGGGGGTGAGAGAGGTGCACATGGAGGGGTGGTGAGAGCTGCACATGTGGGGGGGATGAGAGATGCACATGGGGGGGATGAGAGAGGGGCACATGTGGGGGAGGGGGATGAGAGATGTGCACATGGGGGGGTGAGAGATGTGCACATGGGGGGTGAGAGATGTGCACATGGGGGGTGGTGAGAGATGTGCACATGGGGGGGTTGAGAGCTGCACATGGGGGGGTTTGAGAGCTGCACATGGGGGGTGGTTTGAGAGCTGCACATGGGGGGGATGAGAGCTGCACATGGGGGAATTGGGAGAAAATGAGCTGCACATGGGGGAATTGGGAGTAGGGGGATAATGAGCTGCACATAATGAATGTGGGGTGGGGGAGAGTAAATGATAAATGATGATGGGGTGGGGAGAGCACGGACATGATATAATGAATTGGGGCAGGGGGTGCATGTAAATAATGAATGCGGGGAGCAGGAAGCATAGAGTAGGGGGCGTTGCGGATGCAGGAGTGTAACTGGTAACAAATTGGCAGAAAGAGTAGAGGTTCTAATTAAATTATATATTGAGTGCCTATTTACAGTTAATGGGCGCACCGTGGTGGATTACAATTTATATTTGGAATGGTAGGTGGCATAATAACTAACCATATATTGATGGTGGATGCACGTCTGTATTCAGCTGCGTAATGTAGAAGTCGGGGAATGTGCTCTAGATAACTGTGTTATTTTATGCAGAGACGAGTCCTGGCTGGAAGACGCGATGGCGGTCTGTGCTGGATGAAGGAGAAAAGCGTAGCTGAAGGACTTCACCTAGAGACGTCACCAGTGAGTCAGTGTATTACATGTACACTTACACTATATACTATGTACCGGGCTCCTGTGTATAATATCACTGGTGATCACTGTATTACCTGTACACTATAGACAGAGCTCCTGTGTATAATGTCACTGGTGATCACTGTATTACCTGTACACTGACACTATATACAGAGCTCCTGTGTATAATGTCACTGGTGATCACTAGATTTCCTGGACACTTACATTATACATACCATGTATAGAGCTCCCGTGTATAATGACACTTATGGTAATATTAGTAATGTGGTGGTAATATTAGTAATGTGGTGGTAATATGTGGTCTGGTCATGGTGTGGCAGTTTTTCTCCCTTCTGTGTGGTATTATTCGGTCACTATGTTGTGGTAATATGTGGTCTGGTCATGGTGTGGCAGTATTCCCTGTATGTGGTATTATTGGTCATTTAAAAAAAAATGTATATGACACATTCCCTTAAAGAAAACTAAATAAACATATATCTAAAAAGAGTATTGGATATTTTAAGAAAATTTTAATAGGTTAGAGTAGGGCCCTGCCAGAAGAGTCTACCTTATCGTGGTGGCGGCTTTAAAAATCTTTTGGCCAAAACAAAAGCTGATGGCTATGTATGTGGCGCCGTCACATGGCCGAACGTCAGGAGAACGTGGTGGCAGCGACGTGGACGAGCGCCAGGATTCTGCAGGGATCGCATGGGGGTAAGTATAACAAGTTTTATTTTTTTTAAATACAATTAATTAACCAGGAGTGGGGGGAATCAGAGATGCACATGGGGGGGGGATGAGAGATGCACATGGGGGGGGTGAGAGATGCACATGGGGGGGATGAGAGATGCACATGGGGGGGATGAGAGATGCACATGGGGGGGATGAGAGATGCACATGGGGGGATGAGAGATGTACATGGGGGGATGAGAGATGCACATGGGGGGGTGAGAGATGCACATGGGGGGGTGATAGATGCACATGGGGGGATGAGAGATGCACATGGGGGGATGAGAGATGCACATGGGGGGGTGAGAGATGCACATGGGGGGATGAGAGATGCACATGGGGGGGATGAGAGATGCACATGGGGGGGTGAGAGATGCACATGGGGGGGATGAGAGATGCACATGGGGGGGTGAGAGATGCACATGGGGGGGATGAGAGATGCACATGGGGGGATGAGAGATGCACATGGGGGGATGAGAGATGCACATGGGAGGGATGAGAGATGCACATGGAGGGGATGAGAGATGCACATGGGGGGATGAGAGATGCACATGGGGGGGATGAGAGATGCACATGGGGGGGTGAGAGATGCACGGGGGGGTGAGAGACGCACGGGGGATGAGAGATGCACGGGGGGATGAGAGATGCACGGGGGGGTGAGAGATGTACGGGGGGGATGAGAGATGCACGGGGGGTGAGAGATGCACGGGGGGGATGAGAGATGCACGGGGGGGATGAGAGATGCACGGGGGGGATGACATATGCACGGGGGATGAGAGATGCACGGGGGGGATGAGAGATGCACGGGGGGGTGAGAGATGCACGGGGGGATGAGAGATGCACGGGGGGGTGAGCTGCACATGGGATGAGAGCTGCACATGGGGGGGATGAGGGCTGCACATGGGGGGGTTATGTTTACATAACTTTGTTGCCTTATGAAGGGCAGGGGGGGGCCCCCAAAAATTTCTTGCACAGGGGCCCACTACAGTCTGTGTCCGCCCCTGCCCAAATCAATGGGGACAGTGCTCAAATGACATGAGAACAGCATGCGGAAGACCCCTGGAAGCATTTCTGACTCCCATGTCACTGCTGTCAACACCGTTGTCAGAGGTATTATGCCACTTTTACGGACTCACAATAAAATATAGAAAAACTAAACCAAAATGGATTTTCCTTGTAAATATGTTAAGGAACATCCTTTCCAGGGTAATGACTTGGATAGAAGGCAAAATAAATAACCAAAACCAAAAATACTCCTCCACACCTTGGACTATGTTCACACGTAGTGTTTTTGATGCGTTTTTACACTTTTGCATTGCTTTCAACTGTGACAAATGCATTCACCGGGAAATGTGTTCTTAACATTTTACAACCTTATCTGGCCATGTGGTGTGTGAGACATGATCAGACACATCCTGTTTAATTTATGAAGGAGGGACTCTGAAAGTCACAAAGCCTATTTTTATAGGGCCATCAGGCGGCCTTTACTATTCTTAAAGGGCCAGCAGTCGGCCTTCGCTATTCTGAGAGAGCCATCAGCCGACTATGCTTTGCTGTTCCCATTACTAAAGAGTGGGTCTCCTATACTGTTATTGCATATGCAGTGAGTGGCAGGGCTGCCCAAAATTTGGATGCACCCCAATACCCCTTTGAAAATTTGGATGCACCCCAATACCCCTTTGAAGAGACTTAGGTGAGGGCCTCCTACAATGTTCCCATTATTAGGAAGTGGGTCTCCAATTGTATTTGCCTATGTAGTGAATGCAAGGGATGCCAAAATTTTGGACATACTCCAATGCCCCTTGGAAGAGACGTAGAGGAGGGCCTCCTGAAAAAAAATGTTCCCATTATTAGGAAGTGGGTCTCGCATTGTGTTTGCCTACGCAGTGAATGCAAGGGTTGCAAAAATTTGGAGGCACTCCAATACCCCTAAGAAAAGATGTAGAGGAGGGCCTCCTGAAAACAATGTTCCCGTTATTAGGAAGTGGGTCTCCCATAGAGTTTGCCCAAGCAGTGAATGCAAGGGTTGCCAAAAATTCTGAGGCACTCCAGTGCCCCTGTGAAGAGACGTAGAGGGCCTCATGAAAAAATGTTCCAAGTACTAGGAAGTGGGTCTCCCATAGTGTTGGCCTATGCAGTGAATGCAAGGGCTGCCAAAAATTGGGAGGCACTCCAATTCACCTTGGAAAAGACGTGGAGGAGGGCCTCATAAAAAAATGTTCCCATTAGAAAGCATCGGGTCTCCTATACTTGTAATGCCCATGCATTAAGTGTATGGGCAGCCAAACATTTACCCCTGGGGGGTATACATGAACATACTGTATAAAAAAAATTTTGTACGGGCATCATAAACAGCCTTTAAAAAATGATGTGGGTGTTGCATCACGGACCACAGTCATCCTGGTGATATGGTGGTGGAGGATGAGGAGGAGGACAAGAGCAAATAGCCAAAATCAGGAAGCATATACACATGTGCGGGTGTGAAAAGGTGCTTGGGAATACACCTCCCAAAAAAAGAAACTGGATTTGAGTTTGTTACGCTTCTATAATTCGGTGGTCTTGAGAAGTCTGGCCCAATCCAGCCCTTGTTCATTTTTATAAGAGTCAGCCTGTCAGCATTTTCAGTTGACAGGCGGATGCGCTTATCAGTTATAATTCCACCAAAGGCACTAAAAACCCGCTCTGATAAAACACTAGCGGCAGGGCAGGCCAGGACCTCCAAGGCATAGAGAGCCAGCTCATTCCATGTATCAAGCTTGGATACCCAATAATTATATAGGCACAGCGGAATCACGGAGGATGTTGATACGGTCGGAAAGGTACTCCGTCAGCATCTTCCCAAACTTTGCACTTCTTGTAAGCGTACCCCGCGCCTCAGGGCCTGTGCGTTGGGAGGGGTTGAGATAACTCTCCCACAACTTTGACAGTGTTCCCCTGCCTCTGATGGATTGTGGTTGTCTCACTCGGCTGTACTCCTTGGTTGTCCAACGAACTGTGCCCTCTGCCGCCAGCGTTTTCAGATGGGAATTTTTTTAATAGTTCTGCAACAAGGGCCTCCTGGTACTGCCTCATTTTTGTAGACCTGTCCGCCTCAGGAATAAGAGATATAAAGTTCTCCTTGTAGCGTGGGTCAAGAAGTGTCACCAAGCAGCAATGACTGTCACTCCAAAGTTTGAGAATGCGATGGTCATGGGAAAAGCAGCGTAACAAACTCAGCCATGCGTGCCAGACTGCTAACAGGCAAGACTTCGGTGTCCTCACCAAGAGGATGACTGACCATGCTCTCCTCCTCCACTTCCCCCTCCTCCTCGGTTGATTGCCTTGCTTAAAACTGTACAATCCTTTACTGGACTGGTCTACGAATCTGATAGTCTTGGAGTCCGAAGTGCTATGATAAATGTTGTAATGGTCGCATTGGGGCTGTGGAAAAAGGGGAATTACCGGTACCTATTCAAGATTTTTGGAGGTTTTTTTTGGAGGAGGAGTCGCAAGCTTTACCTCCTCATAGGGATTATGATTGTGCCATTGAGTTTGTTCCGAGAGCTACTCTTACCAAGAGTCGCTTGTTTAATCGGACTATCCCTGAAAGAAAGGCATTGGAGGAATACATACTAGCCTGGCCATTAGACCTTCTAAGTCGCCTGTGGCAGTTAGATTTTTCTTTGTTAAAAAAAAGGACAGCGGTTTACGTCCATGTCTGGATTTTCATGAAATTAATAAGATTACAGTACGCAATTCATACCCATTGCCATTAATTCCTGACTTGTTTAACCAGTTAGTGGGGGCCAAGTGGTTCTCTAAAATTGATCTCCTGGGGGCATACAATTTGTTACGAGTGAAAGAGGGTGATGAATGGAAAACTGCTTTTAACACTCTGGTATGTCATTTTGAGAATCTGGTGATGCCTTTTGGTCTTACCAATGCATCTGCATCTTTTCAGAACCTTATTAATGACATCCTGAGACCTTTGATTGGTAAGAATGTGGTTGTGTATTTGGATGACATTTTGATTTATTCACCAGAGTCCCATTGGCAGAGTGTACGTGAAGTTTTGCAGTTATTGAGTGATAATTCACTCTTTGCTAAGCTGGAGAAATGTGAGTTCGCTGTGCAGAAAGTTAGTTTTTTGGGCTACATTATCTCCAGCGAGGGCTTTGAGATGGACCAGGTGAAGGTTCAGTCTGTGCAGGAATGGCCTAGGCCTATTGGTTTGAAATCTATACAGAGATTTTTGGGTTTTGCCAATTATTACAGGAAATTCAATAAGAATTTTTCCGTAATTGTTAAACCTCTAACCAATCTCACCAGGAAAGGTGCCAATACGGCCCAGTGGACTACTGAGGCCATTGAAGCGTTTGAGTATCTCAAAGAGAGGTTCAGTTCTGCCCCTATCTTTATGCAGCCTGATGAGACCAAGCCTTTTTTGGTTGAGGTCGATGCTTCATCGGTGGGGGTCGGATCAGTTTTGTCTCAGGAGAACAGGGATGGAGTACATCCTTGTGCCTTCTTTTTGAAAATTTTTTCGGAAACTTAACTGAATTATGATGTCGGAAATCGGGAGTTGCTGGCGTTTGAACGTTGGCGTCATTTTTTGGAAGGCGCTAGATTTCCTATTCAGGTTTTCACAGATCATAAGAATTTGATCTATCTGGATGCTGCCAAGCGTTTGAATGCCCGTCAAGCTAGGTGTGTACTTTTTTTTTCTCGGTTTCATTTTTCTGCTTGCCAAAGAAGAATGGTCTACAATTCCAGCAGAGCATTGTAAGAAACTCATTGATGGTTACCGGAAGCGGTTGTTCGCAGTTATTTTGGCTAAAGGTTGTGCAACCAAGTATTAGGCTGAGGGTGCCAATACGTTTGTCCGGCCCTTTTTTGGAGTTTTGTGTGAAATGATCAATGATTTGATTTTTGCTTCATTCTCTTGTGTCTTTTTTCCTTGCAAGCAAATTAAATGAAGAGAATAATACCAAAGAAGTTGTGATTGCAATCATTTTCAGGAAGAAACTGAGTATTAACTGACAGAATTGCAGGGGTGCCAATACTTTTGGCCAGCACTGTATATCCCTGGTACTAAGAATGTTAAAGCCGATGCTTTATCTCACAGCTTCTCTCCTATGGTCGGTGCCGAGGAGGAGGAGAGCATTTTACAGAAAGGATTTGTGGTGGCGGCATTGTATTCCGTTTTGGAGGATGGGATTCTGAAAGCTCAAGATGATGCTCCATCTAACACTTTCCATGGGAGGTTGTTCGTGACTAGAACCTTTAGGAGAGATTTTTTTGTGGAGTGTCATGAGTCTCGGTTGACAGGTCATCCAGGAATATCTGAGACTAAGAGACTTATCAGTCGCAGTTTTTGGTGGCCTGGATGGCAGAAGGAAGTCATCAAGTGGGTGCGTCAATGTACTGTGTGTGCTAGGTCAGAGGCTTCACATACTCCTGCTGAGGGGTTACTTTGCCCTCTGGAGGTTCCTAGTGCACCTTGGATGCATCTCACAATGGATTTTATTACTGATCTTCCTGTGTCCGAGGGTTTTACTGTCATCTGGGTGGTCGTGGACTGTTTTAGTAAGATGTGTCATTTGGTTCCATTCATTAAGTTGCCTTGCTCCAAGACACTCGCTAAGGTGTTTGTTAAGGAGATTGTCAAGCTTCATGGCGTTCCCACAGATATTGTTTCTGATAGAGGACCTCAGTTTGTGGCTCGCTTTTGGCGTGCTTTTTGTGACAGGTTGGGAGTCCATTTGTCATTTTCATCTGGGTATCATCCTGAGTCTAATGGACAGACTGAAAGAAAGAACCAGGATGTAGAACAGTTTTTGCGTTGTTTTGTGGTAGACAATCAAGAGGTGTGGTCAGAGTTTCTGCCTCTCATGGACTTTGCTGTTAATCATACATCCTCCTCTGCTGGGTGTTCTCCCTTTTTTTGTTGTACAGGGAGACATCAGTCTTTTGGTTCGTTCTCCAAATTGGGGTCGGCGGTGCCGGAGGAGGAGAATTTTTCCGGTGATTTGGAGAGAGTTTGGACTAATGTACGTTGCAACCTTCAAGAGGCTAACAAGAAGTCCAAGAAGTATTTTGACAGGAAACGTAAGGAGGTTTTGTTTACTGTGGGTGACATGGTTTGGTTATCCTCAAAGAACCTGCGGTTGAGGATTCCCTCTAAAAAACTGGGTCCTAAGTTTGTGGGTCCATTTAAAGTGCTTCAGGTTGTTAACCCGTCTGCTGTTAGGTTGGATGTCCCTACTTCCTGGAAGATTAATCCTATGTTTCATGTTTCCTTGTTGAAAAAGGCTGATGTGTCAGATAGGGATGCCACTGTCACAGTTCCTCCTGTGGTGGAAGATGGCGAATATGAAATTCTCGTATCTTGAATTCTAGATGGCATAGAGGGAGATTACAGTATCTTGCCTCCAGGAAAGGTTTCGGTCCCGAAGACAACTCCTCGGTAAGGACGGATGAGGTCTCTGCTCCTAAGCTTTCCACAAGAGGTTTCTGGATAGGCCTGGGCCTGGAGGATCCACAGCATTCTCATAAAAGAGGGGGTACTGTTAGAACCCTCCTGTTTGTTTTTTTCCATCTTGTGTTTTTTGGTCACGTGACCATCTGTCTTTATATTCCAGCTCCGCCCTTTTCGCTGTGCTGGACTTCAGTGTTTGACTGTTTCTCTAGCCAGGTGCTTTGGTGCCTTTCTCTGTCAGTTCGCTTGGTCCTTCTGGGACCTCTAGTACCTTTTTGTCAGTTTGTCTTTTTGTGTTCTGCACCAACTTCTCTGTTTAGGACGTGTCCCATTTTATCCCAGTCCTTAGTTCTTTTAGGGACCCCTCCCCTTATATTTTAGGTCTTCGTTCAGACTAGCCGAGGGCAAAGGTGGGTCTGTTCGCTAGGAACAGGCAGCCCGCTACATCGTAGGGATTCAGCTTAGTCTTACTGTAGGGACAGCTTTCTCCCTTCTTTCCTTAGTATAAGTTGCAGATCATAACCGGTAAGACGGTTGCGCAGGAAACTAGCTCCTGTTGTTCCTCCTCCTCCTCCTCATCCTCATTATCACCCAATTCACATTGGAATGATGGGCTGTGTGTAATCACCCTGTATGGTTCCTTTCTCCATCTCATCGTGCTCCGCATGCAATGCATCCTCTTTGATTGTGAGCAGAGAGCACTTCAAAAGACAGAAGCGGGATGGTGACACTAATTATGGCGTCATCGCCGCTCACCATCTTAATGGAGTCCTAAAATTTTTGGAGGATGGTACAGGTGTCTGACATCCATGTCCACTCCTGAGGTTTTATGTGTGGAGTCTGAACTGAATACCGACGGCCTTGTTGATGCTGGTAGTCAACAATTGCCCTCTTCTGCTCACAAATCCTTCCCAACATCTGCTGTGTAGAGTTCCAACGGGTGGGGACACCACACACTAGTCGGTGAGCCGGAAGCTGCAAACGCTGCTGAAGTAAGGCAAGGGAGGCGGAAGCTGTAGCTGACTTTCTAAAATGGGCACATGGGCGGCGTACTTTGACAAGCATATCTGGCAGCTCAGGATAGCTTTTGAGAAACCGCTGAACCACGAGGTTAAGCACATGGGCCAGGCATGGTACATGTGTGTGCTTGCCTCGCCTCAGAGCCGCCACCAGGTTCTGGCCATTGTCACACATGACCATGCCTGGCTGTAGGCTCAGCGGTGTCAGACACAGATCTGCTTGCTCTTTCAGAGCTGTTCACAACTCTTCATCATTGCACGGTTTGTCACCTAAGCATATTAGCTTCAGCACAGCCTGTTGCCGCTTGGCCAAGGCAGTGCTGCAGTGCTTCCAGCTTGTGACTGATGTGGTCATTTCAGAAATGGAGGCTGATGAGATGAGGTGCTGGAGCTGTAGACTGTGGGGGCAACCCTGATTGACCTAGGTCCCACAATCCTCAGTGTCGGGAGGATATATTCCATCCCAAGGACTGGAACTGGTTCCCAGCTTCCACTGTTAACCCAGTGTGCCGTCAGCGAGATGTACCTTCCTTGCCCACAAGCACTTGTCCACATGTCTACGTGTCCTTGGTTAGGAGAACTTACCCTATAACTGCATAGTTTAGGGCACGGTCAATGTTGTGGGACACGTGCTTGTGTAATGTGGGGAAGGCGCACCGGGAGAAATAGTGTCGGCTGGGGACCGAGTACCGAGGTACGGCCGCCGCCATCAGGTTGTGGAAAACTTCTGTCTCCACGAGCCTAAAAGGCAACATTTCGAGCACAAGCAGTCGCAAACTGTGGGAATTTAGTAGTGTGGCCTGTGGGGTGTTGCCTGCGTATTTTCGCTTGCGTTCCAAAGACTGGGGTATGGACAACTGAACGCTGCGCTGGGACAAGGACGTGCTTTCTGATGGTGCTAGTTGAGAGTGTGTAATGACAGGTGCAGGGCCGGAGGCATCTTCACATGCACTATGAACAGGGGATTGGCTTTACACGCACAACAGCGAAAGAAGCAGTGGTGTCACCCACAGACACTATTCCTGGACACTGGGGTTCGGCCCATAAAGTTTGGTGCTTTGCTGCCATGAGCCTGATCATGCTGGTGGTGGTCAGGCTGGTAGTTTTGCTACGCCTGGTAATGCTGGCCTGTCAGGTGGTGCATATGGCCTTTTTGGGATAATCGGCAGAGTCTTTAAAAAACAACCAGACTCGGGAAGACCTAACAGTTGTACTGGCAACTTCCGTTGTTTTGATGTTACGGGAATTGGTTGCCCACCTTCAATCTGTGGCCACCACACTGCTTCTTCCTGCCTGTAGGGGTGCTCTGCCTCCCTCCCCCTGTGTACTGCTGTCCTCGCTCTGCATATCCTCCTGCCAGGTTGGGTCAGTTACTATATCATCCACCACCTCGTCTTCCACTTTCGTACCCTGGTTCTCCTCCTGACTTTCTGGCAATTGTGTCTCATCATCGTCCACCTCTTGTGACACTTTCCCACTGCCGCCTTTGTATGACCGTGGCTGCTTAAATATTTGGGCATCGCTACATGCGATCTTCTCTTGCCCCGCTTCACGTGGACCAGACGAGAGCCCCGAATCTATAAATGGAAAAGTGAACAGCTCTTCGGAGTGTCCAAGTGTGAGATCAGTTGACTACGGACACTCGGCATGGTGGGAGGAAGGAGGATCAGGGTGAGGAATATGCGGCCCAGACTCACGGCTACTGAGACTTGACCATGTGGAAGACAGCATGGTGGTAGTGGTGGCTAAGTGACTAGATTCATTATCTGCTATCCAACCAATAACCTTTTTACACTGCTCTGTGTTCAATAGTGGTGTTCTTCAGTCCCCTATTAATTGGGACAGGAAGGTCGAGCAAGAAGATGTGGGTGTTTGTTGTGGCACAATTTTTGCTTGCTCACGGCCTCTGCATGCACCATCATGTCCAGTTACCCGTCCCTTGCCACGTGCCTTGCCCATTATAAATGGAGGACAATATTTTCCACGGTCACTACAAATGGCTGAATTTGGAGCGAATTTATATGTGATCCATGTGATGGACAAACAACAGTTTTAAATAGCTGGCTTGTAGGTAACTATTTGTAACAGCGCCAACCTCGTGTCAATAAGTTCACTGACACACTACAACAAAATTTAAATGGAAGCCAGAAATGGCAATATTTTCAGCGCATTTGTAACGGGTCTGGGAGGCGGAACCTCTGAGCTACTATACAAGGGGGCGGACCTTGTAAGGGAGCGGGTGGCAACCAGGGATGACGGGCAGGCAGTCACAGCAGGTGACCGGGACAGTCTCTGAGAGAACGGGCTGGAGGTCACGGCAAGTGACCGGGCAGTCTCTAGATGAACGGGCAGGGGGTCACGGCAAGTGATCGGGGCAGTCTCTGGAAGAACGGGCAGGGAGTTACGGCAAGCGACCGGGGCAGTCTCTGGGTAAAGGGTAGGTACGACCTGTGATGGCAGAGCCTCCGGGTAGGCTAGCAGGCAGGTGGTAGATGTGTGCTCCCAGGTGAGCAAGCGAGAGTCTCTGGAATGGTAGGTGGTCACAACACGTGACGGCGAAGCCTCCAGGTAGGCTAGCAGGCAGGTAACAGGTGGGCGCTCCCAGGTGAGCGGGCAGGAGTCTCTGGAAAGGCAGATGGTCACAGCACGTGACGGCGGAGCCTCCAGGTAGGCAAGCAGGCAGGTAACTGATGTGCGCTCCCAGGTGAGCGGGCAAGCTGGTCCATAGACAGACTGACATGAGTTGGAAGGCAGACCGTCGGACCTCAGGCTAGCAGGCAGGTAGCAGACGTGCGCTCCCGGGTGAGCGGGCAAGCTGGTCCTTAGACAGACTGACTGGAGTTGGAAGGCAGACCGTCGGACCTCAGGCTGGCAGGCAGGTGACTGGATATCAGGCAGGACAAAGACAGCAAGCTGGCAGGAATCTGGCAGGTAACTGGCAACGGGACCTGAGGGCTGAAGCACAGGTGAGACACAGTGCAAACAACATTGCTCGGGCACCTCCATTTTGGAGGAGGTGCCTTTTATATGGGAGGTCCTCCGGCAATTGGCCGGGGACTCCTTAGGACGGCGTGCGCGGTCCCTTTAAGAGAGGGGGAGCACGCGCGCGCGCCCTAAGCACACTGCCGGGGAAGGAGCGCACGCCGGAAGCAGCGGGGAGAGCGGCGCTGGAGGACGCCGTGCCAGGAGCGGGGAGGTGAGAGGGACGGCGTCTCTGCCTAAAACGGGGCAGAGACGCCGATGCTACAGCATTTATATATGATTTTTGTGACAAAGAAACCACAGATTTAAATAGCTGGATTTTTAGCACTGTAAAGGTAAGAAAAGAAAGAAAAAGAAAAGGTACAAAACACATACAAAACACAAATACAACCACAAATACAAACATTATACAAGAAAACATAAAACCACAGCAAGACATAGCCCAAATCTGAAATTTCCAGAGTCCAATTAAAATAACACGTGGCACAGAAAAGTCGCCGCTCTCCAGGAGACCCCCCAGCAAGGGAAGACCTTAACATGCCTCTTACTCCACAAAGACCAAAACCATCCACCGCATTCATACCTGCACATTCATACCTAACCCACTAATAATAGGAAAACGAAAAACCTGGCCCATCGCCCAAAATAAGAGATAGGCCACCTGGCCGAAACGTAATACTTATGCACACGAAAACCTCTTTTTTTATTTATTTTTTTTCAATTTTAAATTTTTTTCCCCACAACCATTTTTAAACACCCAAGGTCCCATGAGAGTCTGTGGCCTTAACACAACAAGGTCCCACTAAAGTTTGTGGCCATATATTTCAGGCAAAAAAGGGTCCTTTTTCCCGCATCCCGCAGGACGTCCATTTTACCAAACACCCCTCCCCCCTCACCCCTCCCCCCTGAAACCTCCCACGCAACATAAAACTAAACCCCCCACGCGCAATACACATACATATACATACAATACACATATACATACAGTACACAACATAACAATGTAACAATATAACAACTAACCATAACAACAACATAACAACTAACCATAAAGAATCAGCCATGAACCGAAAATCAGACCCAAGTTCAGTGCTTGCAAGCCGTATATTCAGGTTTCCAATACCGTAAAACAAAAAACTACAATGTGAGGGGAGCAGCCCACCACCAGAAAACTGGAGACTACAGAGGGCTCACCCTAATCTAACACACAACACCCTGTCCCTCTCTATTAAAGAAAAATAAAAAAACTGTCACTCTACAAATCTTTCCCTACCTGTCCCTCACTGACCCTCACTACCAACCTAATACTAACTACCTATCCCTGAAGACTGTCCCTGCCTGTCCCTCCCTGACCCTACACAACTATCTGACCCTACAAATAAATATAAAATATAGAAAGAGACTAAACTCACCCTATCACAGACACACGTAACCTAACTCTCCCTAGGGCACATTAAATGAGAACCCCCTCCATAGAAGGGAAGCCCTCCCTACATCCAGCCTCTCATACTCCAGCGAGCGCACTTTTGCCAGGTCACCCAAGATGTTCCTAATCACCTCTTCCTGGGGGAGGGCTTTCTGCTGGGTGGAAACTAAACATCGTGCGTTCCACGTGTAGAACCTAGTTACTAAGCTAACTTAGAAAACAGTGCCCCAATCTCTGCCACCAATGGACCTGAATGCCCCATAGGCCCACTCCGCATAGGAAAGGCCTGCCAGCCTGGGCCAGCCAATGGAAACACCCACCCTACTGTAGACCTCTGTATTAAAGGGACACCAAAGCAGGAAGTGCTCCATGCTTTCAAGCATGCCACCACACTCCTCGCGGGGACAATCCCGGTCATCAGAGTTCCTGTACTTCAGGTTGTCCCTCACATACAGTCTCCCATGGAAGCAGCGCCAAGCCATGTCCCAAAACTTCAAGGGGATCCACTTAGAGTTTAATAACCCAAGCCCTACCTCCAGATCCCGGCTCGGGCAATCCTTGAGTGACAGAGGCTTCTGAAAGTGGATCAACAGGACCCTAATGTCAAGTAACTTCCTTGACAAGGTCCTGATCTCCCACACTCCCAGACCCCACCGGCGGATCACCTTCAGAACCGGGGTAGCATAAGTCGGAAGATGCCCATGAGGCCTTCAAAGGTCCTTCACCTGCCCTCCTGTCTCCCATTCCTGGAAGAAAGGCCAAAAGCACCCCCTACAGGAGAATACCCATGGAGGAGCCCTCTCTAACAAGAGGTTGGCAATGTTTTCCTTAAGAAAGGTGTTTACTAGGAACACCACTGGGTTGACCATACCCAACCCTCCTAGTCTCCTCGTGCGGTACGTGACCTCCCTCTTGATTAGGTTTAGCTTATTCCCCCATAATAGTTGGAAGAACAGGCTGTAGACCCGTGTCCAAAGAGGCTCTGGCAAGATGCAGATGCTGCCCAGGTATATTAATAAAGGGAGCAAATAACCTTTGGCCAGGCTAACCCTTTCCCTCAGGGTCAAGGACCAACACTTCCACTGGTCCACCTTCTGGGCGGCGATCTTAAGTCTGCCCTCCCAATTTTGCTGGGGAAAGTCCCCCGGGACGAAACTGATGCCTAAAATTTTTGCTGTGGCCTGAGGCCCTGGAAGGGTGTCCGGGAGATTGAAACTTGGATCTCCCCCTCCCAACCAGAGACTCTCACACTTATTCCGGTTGACCATGGACCTGGATGCCACCGAGTAGCGTTCAACCTCAGACATGACCCAATCAGCCTCCTCTCTCGAGGATACATAAAGGGAAACGTCATAGGAGTATGCCACTACCCTCAAGGTGGCCTCTGGCTCCGCCTGGTCCATCCTGACTCCCACCAACGGTCCACGCTCCACCTTCCTTAGAAGGGGGTCGATCGCAAACAAGTATAACAGTGGGCTCAAAGGACAGCCCTGGCGGACGCCAGACTTCACCTCAATAGGGTGTCCGATCCAACCGTTCACGAGCGGAAAAGTCTCTGCCCCATTGTATAGCACTCTCAACCAATCAACAAACCTCCCGGGCAGACTGTACCTCAGAAGGACAGACCAGAGGTACTCATGGTTATCCCGGTCGAAGGCTTTCGCCTGGTCTAAGGACAGAAAAAAACCCTTTCCAGTGACCTGCCCTGCTTCACTGCTTCCCGGACACTGAGCACAGTACTAAATATACTGCGGCCTGGAACAGAGCAGTGCTGGCCCCCGAAAGGAGCAGGGGTGCAAATTTCACCAATCGATTAAAAAGCACCTTTGCCAGAACCTTTCAGTCCGTATTGAGAAGTGCTATGGGACGCCAATTCTCAATGCGGGGCGAGTCTTTACCCTTTGACAGAATAATCAAGGCTGACTTCCTCATTGAGCTGGGCAGAGCGTCTGAGGAAAGACACTCAAACACCTCAGTCAAGAGGGGGACCAAGGAGTCCCTAAAAGTCTTGTAAAACTCGGATGTTAAGCCATTCGGACCAGGCGATTTTTTTTTTGGGCCGAAGCCCATCAATCACACGTCTCACTTCCTCTTCCCTGATTGCTTCTGCCAAAACATGAAGAGAGGGGTCATACTCTGGCTCAGTGATGGTTTCAGCCAGGAAAGCTGACATCTGATCCCGATCAGGTTCCCTCTTCCCCAAGAGGAGTGAGTAGAAGGATCTGACCACCTCCAGGATCCCTGATTTGGTTCTGTTCAGGGACCCCGTACTGTCAATCAGTCCTGTTATCACCTTACAACTCACTGACATCCTGCAGTTCCTGTAAGGGTTGGGCGAGCGGTACCTCCCGAAATCCCTCTCAAAAACATAGGATGTGTGCCTATCATATTGACACCCCTTGAGCATGGTCTTAACCCTGGAGATTTCCTCATGGTCCCCTCCAGTCGAGACGAGCTGCTCGAGTTTCCTCCCCAGATCCCGATACAGGCGGTACCTGTTCAGGCCCCTGGGGCTCGAGAGCTGACTGAAGAACCTTGCAACCCTTCTTTTGAAGATCTCCCACCACTCAAACTTAGTGCTACAGAGACCCAAGAGAGGTACCTGGCTCTGAAGAAATTCCTCAAAGGATTGTCTTACATCCGCTTCTTCCAACAGGGACGAATTCAGCTTCCATAGGCCTCTCCCCATCCGGGGGGTATCTGTAACATTCAAGGAAAATAAAATAAAACCGTGGTCGGAGAATTCCACCTCAACAGCGGACACTGTAGAAGAGACGGCTTCCTCCTTTAAAAAAAAAAACCTATCTATCCTAGATCTACTGCTACCCCTATGAAAGGTGAAACCCCTGTGACCTGGGGTGTGCCGGATGTGGACATCCACCGGGCAAGCTTCGCTTGATATCCTACTAAGGGTATTACTATCATAAGCCAGCCGGTCTGCGAGGCCTCCCCTATCACGGGATGTAGTTATAGTATTAAAATCCCCACCGAAGACCACCTGCCGGCTTGTAAAAAGATAGGGCTTGACCTTCAGAAAGAGACATTTACGATCCCACTTAGACTGCGGGCCATAAATATTAATGAGCCGGAGCTCTTGTCCCCTCATGAAGACGTCAAGAACCAAGCACCGCCCCATTTCTACCTCAATCACCCATCTGCATTCCACCGAAGCAGCCTTAAAAAGGACTGCTACCCCGCTATACGGCTCGGTCACAAGAGACCAGTATGAGGGCCCACTCCTCCACTCCCTTTTTGCTTTATAAATGGCCCCCATGTCCGTTAGTCTGGTCTCCTGCAAAAATAAAATGTCAGCCTCAACTCGGGTGCAAAAATCAAAGGCCATAAATCTTGCCGCATCTGACTTTATGCTGGCGACATTAATCGACGCCAGAGTCAACAGGGTAGGCTCCGCCATCATGGGTGATTGAGTTAGATGGCCGCCTTCTTCACCATACCTCCCTTTTTCCTCTCGCCTTCTGAGGAGGAGCCCGAGTTACCCCTCCTCTTCAGCCACACTGAGGTGTCCATGCTCCCCCCTCCTGCATCGGACACCTTCTTCCCAGGACAAGATTCCTCACCTCTGGACCCTGGGGCAGTCCCCCTCTCCCAGGAAAATGTGAGTCCCCCGGAGGATGGACCCCACTGATCCCCGAATGCACCTCAGATGTTACCACCGAACTCCAACACAGTAGAGTCATTGGAACCAGTTGGAGAGGGGGATCAGAGGGGAGCCGGTAAGCCCTTCTGTAGGCACCATAGCAGTCAGGGGGGAGGTCTTTAGATTTTTTTACCCTCTTCCTGTTCTTTTTCCTCCGACTACTGGTACGCTTGTCACCCTTTTTTTTGGCTGCTCCACTACCTCCTCATCCAGACTTTCATACTGGTAGGAGTTATAGGAAGCAGCAGACTCCTCCCTCTCCATCCTCCTAATCTCCTCGCTCACCGCTTTCTCCCCCAGGGCCTCAGAGGCTTCGGTTGCAGCCTCCGGGGAGGGGACAGTCATCACCCCAGTCGCCTGAGGCTTATCCTGCCCCCTGTCCCTTCTGTGCCCCACCTGTTGCAACTGGTGGGCAGGTGTTCTCGCCTCGCCTTTTCTCACTGACCCCTCAGCTTCCCTCCTGCCCCCACCTCCAGATCCAGCAGAAGATGCACTGCTGGGGACACCCCCACAGCTCTCCCCCGCCTGACCAGAGATGGTGTTGGAAAAGGAACGTGGGCAGCGGCTATACAGGTGACCTAGATCACCACACAGGAGACACCTAATGTCACCACAGGCTGCGGCCAGATGACCTACCCCACCACACAAGGCACATTTCTGCACCTTGCAGCCCGCGCTGAAGTGGTGGGGGTCATGGCACCTGTGGCAGACCTTCGTTGCCCCTGGTAGAAGATCAGGATCCTGTCCCTCCCCAGGAATGCCGAGGAGGGGATGTGGGTGACAGTACCACCTGAAACCTTCAATTTCATCATGAAAGTCCAGCCCCCTGACCAAATGCCAAACTCATCCCTGTTCTTTTTTGGGACCTCCGTGACTTCCCCATAGCGAGAAAGCCACGTCATGATATCGATCCCAGAGAGTGACTCGTTACTTGTCAGAACGGTCACATTCGTTACGCCATTTTGGCGACACACTGCCTGCACGGCAAAGTCTCGCCAGCCGGGCTCCCCCTTCACCAGCTCAAAATTTGACCAGAAGAGCTCTAAGCCCTCCGGCCGAACAAAACTGATGTCAAAGATGGAGGTACCAAAGGATGAATCAGGCCAAAGATGTCAATCGCCCTGAAGTCCATCTTCAGGAGGAGCTCCACGACCTTCACTCTAGGCGGGCATGCTTCACTGCCCCTCCACCGAAGACGGACCACATTCCTCCTGGCCACCCCCTGCCCGGCTGTCGGAAGGGACCACACTGTCTCCCCCTCACTTTTATCTTGGAAGGCGGCCAGGCCTTGTCTATCCAGCCAAAAGCCCAGGTCCACCTCTCTTCCCTCTACCGTTATCGTCCGTTCTCCCTTTTTGAGGGCCTCCAGGAAACTGCGTCGCAAGTCACCATCCCTGAGGTCCAGAGGCGAGGGAACCCCCGAGAAGACCCCGAGGCCCTGGCCACTACCCCCGCAAAACTCCGGGGGCTCGCAACTGGGGGGGGAGATGGACCAGCCCCCTCCCCGTGCTCCCCTCTACCAACAGACACTCCATTCACGCACCCTACCACAGACACACCGCCATTTGCATCCTCAACCACAGACACATCCATACCCATACCATCCCCATTTGTGTCCACAATCACCCCACTCGCCCTGCTCCCACTCCCATGCACACTGGGGTTGATGTTTTTTGTTTTTTGGGCACACTTTTTATGCACCATTTCACTATTTCCACCGATGCTATTGGCACTGCCACCTGCTTGTGGCGCCTTCCCTGCCGGGAGGTTCTGCGCGCTGAGCGCTGCTGGCCCCTGAAGGACCATGCTGCATGCCCTAATGAGCACAGCACCACTGCTCCCAGCAGAGCTCCCAGCACTCTGGGAGCCTCCTGCCTTACTGGCATGAAGAGAGCCAGATGCAGCTCTACCTCCAGCACCATCCAGCCCTGCTGCAGCACTCTTGGACACCTGCAGTGCTAGAGCCCCTGCCCCAGGTAATCCCCCAGACACAGGGGACCCCGACAGGCAGGCACCCCCTTCAGCCATAGCCGCAGCCCCCCAACCGGAACTGATTGCAGCTGCGGTCTCTACAGCTCCAGAAGCAACCGTAAGCGCCAAGCTACCCCCCCAGCGTAGCCACGCCCACATGGGTGTACCCCACCTGGGAAGCCACGCCCCCATCACCCGGCAGCACAGCTCTCTGAAGCTGCTCCCACATGGGCGTACCCCACCCAGGAATCCACGCCCCCTGCACCTGGCAGCACAGTGAGGCCCTCTGAGGCCACTCCCACAGGGGCAGAGGACGCCAGGGAGGCTACGCCCCCTGAAACTGGCCGCGCCAGGACCCCCAAAGCCGACCCAGAGCCGGGTCTACTCTCAGGGGTCCCCGGTCTAATGGCACCAGTTCCCAGAGGCACATCACTCCCTAGCGTCACACCCTTGGCCACAAGGAGTTTGGCCACAGCAACTCCGGCGGCCAGCCCCAGGCTAGGCCACTCCCCCTCAGCGTCCACCAGCGTCAAAGCCCCCGGCGCTGACACATTACTGGACCCCTGCGTCGGGGGTCCCGACCTCACTGCGGACCCCGCCAGGGGAGCAGGTCCCTCCACCTTCTTTTTACTAGCTGGCTCTGCCGGAGCTGCAGGCCCTGCACTCTTTGCCTTGCCAGGTCCCTTACCAGGTGCCTGGGTCCCCAAAGGTGATCCAGTTTTAACGGATCCATGAGTGGGGGACCCAGACACCCCAGCACACGCCACCGGAGATGCGGCCCCGGCTGTCAGTGCGCCGCCAGTAGTGCAGGTGGCAGCAGCAGTTACACTCGCCACCCCCCGCATGCCAGCAGGCACACCAGGTGCCAGGCCAGCCCCCTCTCTCACAGGGGACCCAGCCTGAGCACCTCCATAGGTTTTGCCTGCCACCGGACCGCCCTCCGTGCCATGCTCCATGTCAGACACATCCGACACACCACCTTCATTACTAAAAACAGAGGCGGCGCTCTGCGTGCCATGGCATACAGTCTCCCGGCTCCCTTGCAGCGGACCCACAACAGACCTCGAGCCGGGGTGGGTAGCGGGTGCCGCACAATGGGACCGCTGGGCCCCAGAGAGGGGGACAAACACAAATTTATGTGCTACAGATGTTATTTTCTTCTTTGCCTTTTTTGCTTTCTTCCTCTTCATCCCCCTCCCGGTTGCCTCATCCTCGCAGATCTCGTCCCCCTCACTGCTGCTACTAGCGCCTTCCTCATCCTCCCCTTCGCTCCCGCTGCCCTCTGAAGGGCTAGAATCAGACGGGAGAGCCATCTGCTCAGGGGCTATCCCGCTATGCGATGCCTGGAAATCACTTACCAGGCCACCAGATGGCGGGTAGGGCGCGACCTCCTCCTTGCAGTCCTCTTCCTCCTCCTTATCCTCCACCACCACCACCTGGCTGGAGCTCCGTGACCCCTCCAGAGATCCACTGGCCATGGCTCTGAACCGGTCATCGTTCTCAAGCTTTTCCCTGATTGGCCCGCTGCCGGCCAGGATGGCACACCGCCGTCTCTCCACCTCCTGAATGGCCTTCTTGATCCTTCTGACCATGGTGGATAGCTCAGGCTTTTTGCTGTTAGAGACCCTGTCAGACCTCTCCTGAGCTACCCTCAACTTCCCCCAGAGGGATTTTAGCTTCTTTGAGGCGTCCTCATACTCGCAGAGGTGCGCATGGATGCGGGAGCCATAGTTGACAGTGGACTCCTTCGCCACCTTGGTGCCCCACTCAAGGGGCACCACAGCAGCACCCCTGCTTGTATTCGACCTACCTCCGGGGGGAGGAGACACCATGGCCATGGCCTCTGGGGTCCTCCTGGTCTTCATGCCGGACCCCTTGCCTTGTCCGGACCTGGTCATCCTAGCCGGGATGGTATTTCTCCCGGCCCCCGCCGGCTTGGACCGGGGGGCAGGAGCCGGGGGCCCAGTCCCGGAGGCCAGTTCCTGAACAAGCCTGCTTTCCTGGGAAGGGGGCAGACAAAAGTCCCAGATGGAGAAAACCTCCCTTCCCAGGAGCTCTCTCCACACACCAAACGCAGCCCTCACAGCTCACAGCAGGCTCCACCTCTACCTCTTCCTGTCTGGAGCTGCAGCAGACAGAACTGGAACTCTTTTATTATAAAAGTATAAAACAAACCATAAATACACATTATACAAAGAACAAAAATGCAAAACCCCAACAAACCACAACCCAAAGGAAACCCCAACAAGTCCAAAATTATAATGTCCAGTAAAACTTGTAAAGCAAAAAATGTCCTACAATATTCATAGAACATAAAATGTCCATTTTCCCAAAATCCCCCCCAGCAAGGGAAGACCTTAACCTTTTTTTTGTTTTTTTTTTAACCAAAAATATCCCCTTCCAACATTCACTCACATTCATACCAATACATTTATACCTAACCCCCAAAAGAAAACAACAAACTGGCCCACTGCCAAAAATTTAAAGAAATAGACCACCTGTCCGAAAACTTAATACACAGCAAACTTTTTTATTTTTCTCCCACTCCCGACACCCAAGGTCCCACAACAGTCTGTGGCCTCATCACACCAGGGTCCCACTAAAGTTTGCGGCCCACAAAGATACCAGGTCCTTTTGCCTTTTTTTTCCATTCATTTTAGGATGTCCATATCACCAACCATCCACCAAACCTTTCCCCCCTCCCCCCTGAAACGCCCCAACCAACCTACACTAAACCCCACACACACACACACACATCATAATACACATAAAAAATAATATACACAACTTTATAACCAATAAACCTAATAACGTAATCACATTACCATGAATAACACCCATGAACCAAAATCATACCCAAGTTCGGTGGTTGCAAGCCTTATTTACGGGTTCCAATACCATAAAACAAAAAACTACACGTGAGGGTAACAGCCCACCTCCGGGAACTGGAGACTACAGAGGCTCTCACCCTAATCTACCACACAGCACCCTATCCCTCTCTAATAAAGAAAAAGAAAAAACTGTCCCTACCAATCTTTCCCTACCTGTCCCTCACTATCAACCTAATACTAACTACCAGTCCCTAAAGACTGTCCCAATCTGTCCCTCCCTGTCCGTACACATCTATCTGACCCTACAAATAAAGATAAAAAAAACTAAACTCAGCCTATCACAAGCACACAGAACCTACAGTGGTGGCCAAAAGTATTGGCACCCCTGCAATTATGTCAGATAATACTCAGTTTCTTCCTGAAAATGATTACAATCACAAATTCTTTGGTATTATTATCTTTATTTAATTTGTCTTCAATGAAAAAACACAAAAAGAATTGTCCTAAAGCCAAATTGGATACAATTCCACACCAAACCTAAAAAAAGGGGGTGGACAAAAGTATTGGCACTGTTTGAAAAATCATGTGATGCTTCTCTAATTCATGTAATTAAGAGCACCTGTAACTTACCTGTGGCATCTAACAGGTGTTGGCAATAACTAAATCACACTTGCAGCCAGTTAACATGGATTAAAGTTGACTCAACCTCTGTCCTGTGTCCTTGTGTGTACCACATTGAGCATGGAGAAAAGAAAGAAGACCAAAGAACTGTCTGAGGACTTGGGAAACCAAATTGTGAGGAAGCATAAGCAATCTCAAGGCTACAAGTCCATCTCCAAAGACCTGAATGTTCCTGTGTCTTCCGTGCACAGTGTCATCAAGAAGTTAAAGCCCATGGCACTGTGGCTAACCTCCCTAGATGTGGACGGAAAAGAAAAATTGACGAGAGATTTCAATGCAAGATTGTGCGGATGGTGGATAAAGAACCTCGACTAACATCCAAACAAGTTCAAGCTGCCCTGCAGTCCAAGGGTACAACAGTGTCAACCTGTACTATCCGTCGGCGTCTGAATGAAAAGGGACTGTATGGTAGGATACCCAGGAAGACCCCACTTCTTACCCCGAGACATAAAAAAAGCCAGGCTGGAGTTTGCCAAAACTTACCTGAGAAAGCCTAAAACGTTTTGGAAGAATTTTCTCTGGTCAGATGAGACAAAAGTAGAGCTTTTTGCGAAAAAACATCAACATAGAGTGTACAGGAAAAAAAAAGAGGCATTCAAAGAAAAGAACACGGTCCCTACAATCAAACATGGCGGAGGTTCCCTGATGTTTTGGGGTTGCTTTGTTGCCTCTGGTACTGGACTGCTTGACCGTGTGCATGGCATTATCAAGTCTGAAGACTACCAACAAATTTTGCAGCATAATGTAGGGCCCAGTGTGAGAAAGCTGGGTCTCCCTCAGAGGTCATGGGTCTTCCAGCAGGACAATGACCCAAAACACACTTCCAAAAGCACTATAAAATGGTTTGAGAGAAAGCACTGTAGACTTCTAAGGTGGCCAGCAATGAGTCCAGACCTGAATCCCATAGAACACCTGTGGAGAGATCTCAAAATGGCAGTTTGGAGAAGGCACCCTTCAAATATCAGGGACCTGGAGCAGTTTGCCAAAGAAGAATGGTCTACAATTCCAGCAGAGCATTGTAAGAAACTCATTGATGGTTACCGGAAGCGGTTGTTCGCAGTTATTTTGGCTAAAGGTTGTGCAACCAAGTATTAGGCTGAGGGTGCCAATACTTTTGTCTGGCCCATTTTTGGAGTTTTGTGTGAAATGATCAATGATTTTATTTTTGCTTCATTCTCTTTTGTGTTTTTTCATTGAATACAAATTAAATGAGGATAATAATGCCAAAGAATTTGTGATTGCAATCATTTTCAGGAAGAAACTGACTATTATCTGACAGAATTGCAGGGGTGCCAATACTTTTGGCCACCACTGTAACTCTCCCTAGGGCACATTAAATGAGAACCCCCTCCATAGAAGGGAGGCCCTCCCTGCACCCAGCCTCTCATACTCCAGCGAGCGCACTTTTGCCAGGTCACCCAGGATGTTCCTAATCACCTCTTCCCGGAGGAGGACTTTCTGCTGCGTGGACACTAAACACCGTGCGTTCCACGTGTACAACCTAGTCACTAAACTAACTAAGAAAACAGTGCCCCGATCTCGGCCACCAAGGGACCTGAATGCCCCATAGGCCCACTCCGCATAGGAAAGGCCTGCCAGCCTAGGCCAGCCAATGGAAGCACCCACCCTACTGTAGACCTCTGTATTAAAGGGACACTGAAGCAGGAAGTGCTCCATGCTTTCAAGCATGCCGCCACACTCCTCGCGGCGACAATCCCGGTCATCAGAGTTCCTGTACTTCAGGTTGTCCCTCACATACAGTCTCCCATGGAAGCTGTGCCAAGTCAAGTCCCAAAACTTCAAGGGGATCCGCTTAGAGTTTAATAACCCGAGCCCTACCTCCAGATCCCGGCTTGGGCAATCCTTGAGGAATCTGGAAGTGGGTCAACAGAACCCTATTGTCAAGTAACCTCCTTGACAAGGTCCTGATCTCCCACACTCCCAGACCCCACCGGCGGACCACCTTCACAATTAGGGTAGCATAAGCCAGAAGATGCCCATGAGACGTTCGAAGGTCCTTCACCCACCCTCCTGTCTCCCATTCCAGGAAGAAAGGGCGAAACCACCCCCTAGAGGAGAATACCCACAGAGGAGCCCTCTCTAACCAGAGGTTGGCGATGTTTGCCTTAAGAAAGGTATTTACTAGAAACACCACTGGGTTGACCATACCCAACCCTCCTAGTCTCCTCGTGCGGTACGTGACCGCCCTCTTGATTAGGTTCAGCCTATTCCCCTATAATAGTTGGAAGAACAGGCTGTAGATCCGTGTCCAAAGAGGTTCTGGCAAGATGCAGACGCTGCCCAGGTATATTAATAAAGGGAGCAAATACCCCTTGGCCAGGTTAACCCTTTCCCTCAGGGTCAAGGACCAACCCTTCCACTGATCCACCTTCTGGGCAGCAATCTTAAGTCTGCCCTCCCAGTTTTGCTGGGGAAAGTCCCCCGGGCCGAAACTGATGCCTAAAATTTTTGCTATGGCCTGAGGCCCTGGAATGGTGTTGGGGAGATCAAAACTTGGATCTCCCCCTCCCAGCCAGAGACTCTCACACTTATCCCGGTTGATCTTGGACCCAGATGCCACAGAGTAGCGCTCAACCTCAGACATGACCCAGTCTGCCTCCTCTCTCGAGGGAAATGTCGTCGGCCTATGCCACTACCCTCAAGGTGGCCTCTGGCTCTGCCCGGTCCATCCCAACTCCCACCAACGGTCCACGCTCTACTCTACTTAAAAAGGGGTCGATCGCGAACACGTATAACAGTGGGCTCAAAGGACAGCCATGGCGGACACCAGACTTCACCTCATAAGGGTGTCCGACCCAACCGTTCACGAGCGGAAAAGTCTCTGCCCAATTGTATAACACTCTTAACCAATCAACAAACCTCCCGGGCAGAAAGGAGTCGGGGTGCAAACTTCACCAACCGATTAAAAAGCACCTTTGCCAGAACCTTTCGGTCTGTATTGAGAAGCGCTATGGGACATCAATTCTCAATACGGGACGAGACTTTACCCTTCGACAGAATAATCAGGGTGGACTTCCTCATTGAACAGGGCAGAATGTCCAAGGAGAGACATTCATTAAAAACCTCAGTCATGAGGGGAACCAAAGAGTCCCTAAAAGTCCTGTAAAACTCGGATGTTAAGCCATCCAGACCGGGTGATTTTTTGGGCCGGAGCGCATCAATGGCCCATCTCACTTCCTCTTCCCTGATTGCTTCTGCCAAAACATGAAGAGAGGGGTCATCCCCTGGTTCAGGGATGGTTTCAGCCAGGAAAGCCAACATCTCATCCCGATCTGGATCCCTCCTTCCCAAGAGGTGCAAGTAGAAGGATCTGACCACCTCCAAGATCCCTGATTTGGATCTGTTCAGGGAACCCATACTGTCGATCAGTCCTGTTACCATCTTGCAACTCACTGACATCCTGCAGTTTCTGTAGGGGTCGGGCGAGCGGTACCTCCCGAAATCCCTCTCAAAAACTAAGGATGTGTGCCTATCATACTGGCAAACCTTGAGCAAGGCCTTCACCCTGGAGATTTCCTCATGGTCTCCTCCAGTCAAGACGAGCTGCTTGAGTATCCTCCCCAGCTCCTGATACAGGCGGTACCTGTTCAGGCCTCTGAGGCTCGAGAGCTGACGGAAGAACCCAGCAACCCTTCTTTTGAAGATCTCCCACCACTCAGACTTACTGCTACAGAGACCCAAGAGAGGTACCTGGCTCTGAAAAAATTCCTCAAAGTATTGTCTTACATCCGCTTCTTCCAACAGGGATGAATTCAGCTTCCATAGGCCTCTCCTATCCGGGGAGTCTCTGTAACATTCAAGGAAAAAAAAATGAAACAGTGATCGGAGAATTCCACCTCAACAGCGGACACTGCAGAAGAGACGGCGTCCTCCTTTAAAAAAAACCTATCTATCCTAGACCTACAACTACCCCTATGAAAGGTGAAACCCACGTGACCTGGGGTGTGCCGGATGTGGACATCCACCAGGCGAGCTTCGCTTGCTATGCTGTTAAGGGTATTACTATCAAAAGCCAGCCTTCGGTCCCCGAGGCCTCCCCTATCATGGGATCTAGTTATAGTATTAAAGTCCCCACCGAAGACTACCTGCCAGCTCGTAAAAAGATTGGGCTTGATCTTCAGGAAGAGACATTTACGGTCCAACTTTGATTGTGGACCATAGATGTTAATGAGCCGGAGCTCTTGTCCCCTCATGAAGACGTCAAGGACCAAGCACCTCCCCATTTCTACCTCAATCACCCATCTGCATTCCACCGAAGCGGCCTTAAAAAGGACCGCTACCCCGCTATACGGCTCGGCCGCAAGAGACCAGTATGAGGGCCCGCACCTCCACTCCCTCCTTGCTTTGTAAATGGCCCCCATGTCCGTTAGTCTGGTCTCCTGCAAAAATAAAATGTCAGCCTCAACTCTATTGAAAAAATCAAAGGCCATAAATCTGGCCGCATCTGACTTTATACTGGCGACATTAATCGACGCCAGAGTCAACGGGGAAGGTTCCGCCATCATGGGTGATTGAGTTAGACGGCCTTCTTTTTGACCATACCCTCCGATTTTTTGTGCTCACCTTCAGAGGAGGAGCCAGACTCTTCCCTCCTCTTCAGTGACACAGAGGTGTCCATGGCACCTGACACCTCTTTCCCAGTACTGGGTTCCTCAACCCTGGACCCCAGGGCAGTCTCCCCCCCAGAGGAAAGTGAGCCCCCGGAGGATTGACCCCTGCCACTCCCTGAAGGCACCTCAGATGTTACCGCCGGTCCCTCGCCCCCGACCTCCGACACAGCAGAGTCATCGAGGGCATGGAACCGGTTGGAGAGGGGGATCAGAGGGGAGACGGTGAGCCCTTCCGTAGGTATCTTTGTGGCCAGGGGGAGGCTTTAGATGTTTTTGCCCCTTTTCTGTTCCTCCTCCTCCGACTCTTACCGGTCATACTGTCACCTGATTTTTTAGGCTGCTCCACCACCTCCTCCTCCAGACTTTCATAATGGGAAGAGTCATCAGAAGCAGCCACCTCCTCCCTCTCCATCCTCCTGATCTCCTCGCTCACCGCCTACTCCCCCAGGGCCTCAGGGGCTCCGGCTGCCGCTTCTGGGGTGGGGACAGACATCACCCCAGTCGCCTGAGGCTTATCCTGCCCCCTACCCCCACGGCGCCTCACCTGTTGCCACTGGTGGGCAGATGAACTGGCCTCGCCTTCCCTCACTGGCCCCTCAGCTCCTCTCCCACCCCCACCTCCAGCTCCAGCAGAGGATGCACCGCCGGGGACCCCCCCTCGGCTCTCCCTCGCCTAACCAGAGAAGGTGTTAGAAACGGAGCGGGGGCAGTGGCTATACGGGTGACCTAGGTCACCACACAGGTGACACCTAATGTCACCACAAGCTGCGGCAAGATGATCTACCCCGCCACACAAGGCACATTTATGCACCTTGCAGCCCGCGCTGAAGTGGCGGGGATCACCGCACCTGTGGCAGACCTTCGGTTGCCCCTGGTAGAAGATCAGGATCCTGTCCCTCCCCAGAAATGCTGAGGAGGGGATGTGGGTGACAGTACCGCCTGAGACCTTCAACCTCATCATGAAGGTCCAGCCCGCTGACCAAATGCCAAACTCGTCCCTGTTTTTCTTTGGGACGTCCGTGACCTCCCCATAGCGAGAAAGCCAAGTCACGATGTCAATACCAGAGAGTGACTCATTATTGGTTAGATTGGTCACTCTCTTTACTCCGTTTTGGCGAGACCCCGCCTGCACGGCAAAGTTTCGCCAGCCGGGCTCCCCCTTCACCAGTTCAAAATTCGACCAGAAAAGCTCTAGACCCTCTGGCCGAACAAAACTGATGTCAAAGATGGGGGTACCAAAAGGATGAATCAGGGCAAAGATGTCAGTCGACCTGAAGTTCATCTTCAGGAGGAGCTCCACGACCCTCGCTCTTGGCGGGCACGCTTCACTGTCCCTCCACCGAAGACGGACCACATTCCTCCTGGCCACCCCCTGCCCGGTTGTCGGAAGGGACCACGCTGTCTCCCCCTCCATTTTATCTTGGAAGGCGGCCAGGCCATGTCTATCTAGCCAAAAGGCCCGGTCCACCTCTCTTCCCTCTCCCTGGATCGTCCGTTCTCCCTTCTTGAGGGCCTCCAGGAAACGGCGTCGCAAGTCACCATCCCTGAGGTTCAGAGGTGAGGAAGCCCCCCGAGAAGACCCCAAAGCCCCAGCTACTACCCCCGCAAAACTCCGGGGACCAGCTGCCGGGGGGGCAGATGGACCAGCCCTGTCCCCACTCCCCCCCACTGCCAACAGACATACCCACACTCGCATCCTCAACCACAGCCACATCCATACCCACAGTCACACCACTTGCATGCACACTGGGGTCACAGTTTTTTGTTTTCTGCACACACTTTTTGCCAGCATTTTTTTCTCCGGCATTACTACTGCTGCCACCTGCTGGCAGCACCTTCCCTGCCGGGGGGTTTTGGGAGCCAGGTGCTGCTCACACTTCCCCTGCCCCAGATAAGCCCACGGGCACAGGGGACACCGACAGGCAGGCACCCCCTCTGTTGTCTGCCGCAGCCTTGGCACTACTGCTCCCAGTAGCAGGTGCCAGTGCTAAGCCCCTCCCCTTTTCGGGTGGAGCCACGCCCACTTGGGGCGGGTTTACCTGTGAGGTCACGCCCACACACAAGGCAGCATGGTGGGGGCTCCAGAGGCCACTCCCACCGGTGCCGTGTTTGACAGGGATGCCATGCCCCCCGCACCCGACAGCACGGTGGTGGCCCCAGAGGCCTCTCCCACCAGTGCTGTGGATGACAGGGAGGCCACACCCCCTGCACCAGGCAGCACGGTGGGGGCCCCAGAGGCCACTCCCATCGGTGCCGTGGGTGACAGGGAGGCCACGCCCCCCACACCAGGCAGCACAGTGGGGGCCCCAGAGGCCACTCCCACCAGCAGCATGGATGGCCGGGAGGCCACGCCCCTCAAAACCGAGCCAGAACCGGGTCTACTCACAGGGGCCCCTGGACCAGCGGCACCAGCTGTCAGGGGCAGAGCACCCCCTACCGTCACACCCTTCGTCACAAAAAGCCTGGCCACCCCAGCTCCGGCGGCCAGCCCCAGGCTAGGCCACTCCCCCTCAGCACCCACCGGCAGTGGAGCTTCCCGCGCTGACCCATTACTGGGCCCCTGCGCAGGGGGCCCCGACCTCGCCGCGGATTTTGCCAGGGGAGCAATCCCCACCTTTCCCTTATGAGCCGGCTCTGCTGGAGCCACAGGCCCCGCGCCCTTTACCTTACCAGGTGCCAGGGTCCCTAAAAGTGATCAAGATTTTTTAGTGGATCCGTGTGTGAAGGATCCAGACACCCCAGCACACGCCGCCGGAGATGCGGCCCGGCAGCGCAGGAGGCAGCGGCAGATGTACACGCCGGCCCCCGCACGCCAGCAGGCGCACCAGGTGCCAGGCCAGATCCCCATCTTACAAGGGATCCAGCCCGACCACCACCACTGATGACACCCACCGTCGGGCCGCCCTCCGAGCCATGCTCCATATCAGACACCTCTGATCCACTGCTTCCATTACCACAAACAGAGGCAGCGCTCTGCGTGCCATGGCCTATATTCTCCCCGCCCCCTCGCTGTGGACCCACAATAGAGTCCAAGCCAGGGTGGGTGGTGGGTGCCGCACAACGGGACAGGGGGGCCCTAGAGAGGGGGACATACACAAGCTTGTGTGCACCAGATATTTTTCTCCTCTTTCTTTTTGCTTTTCTCTTCATCCCCCTCCCAGGTGCCTCATCCTCGCAGATCTCATCCCCGAACGTAAGCTGACCAAAACGTACCAGGGACTCGATCTGCTGGATCTGCTGCATGATAAGGCAGCCCCCCTTACTACTACTCCCATCCTCCTCATCCTCCCCCTCGCTCCCGCTGCCCTCTGAAGGGCTAGAATCATACGAGAGAGCCATCTGCTCAGGGGCTATCCCGCTATGCGATGCCTGGAGATCACTTACCAGGCCACCAGGCAGTGGGTAGGGCGCAACCTCCTCCACGCATACCTCTTCCTCCTCCAATGCCTGGCCGGGGCCCTGCGACCCCTCCAGAGCCCCACCGGTCATGGCTCTGAACCGGTCATCGTTCATAAGCTTCTCCCGAAAGGGTCCACTGCCCGCCAAGATGTTGCCTCTGCGGTCCTCCAGCTCTTGAATGGCCCGCTTGATCTTCCGGACCGCGGCGGATAGCTCAGGCTTCTTGCTGCCAGAGGCCCTCTCGGACCTCTCCTGAGCTACCCTCAACTCCCCCCAGAGGGAACTTAGCTTTTTTGAGGTGTCCTCATACTCGCAGAGGTGCACATGGATACGGGAGGCATAGGTGACGGTTGCCTCTCTCGCCACCTTGGTACCCCAATCAAGGGGCACCGCTGCAGCACCTCTGCTGGTACTCAACCTACCTCCGGAGGGAGGAGCCGCCACGGTCGTAGCCTCGGGGGTCCTCCGGGTCCTCATGCCGGATCCCTTGCTGCCTCGGCCAGATTTTGCAGCCTTAGCCAGGTTGGTGTTCCTCCCACCCCTCGCCGGCTTAGACCGGGAGGTGGGAGCCGGGGGCTCAGCCCCGGAGGCCAGTCCCACTGTGAGCCTTCTTTCCTGGGAAGGGGGCAGACAAAAAGTCCTAGATGGAAAAAATTACCTCCCTTCCCAGGAGCTCTCTCCAAACGCAACACACAGCTCTTGCAGCTCACAGCAGGCTCCGCTCCAGCTCTTCCTGTAGGGAGCTGCAACAGGCAGAACTGGAACTCTTTTTATTATAAAAATATAAAACACACCATAAATATACATTACAACAGGCAGAACTGGAGCTCTTTTATTATAAAAATATAAAACAAACCATAAATATACATTATTAAAAGAACAAACTGAAAAACCCCAACAAAACACAATCCAAAGGAAACCCCAACAAGTCCGAAATTATAATGTCCAATAAACATAAAGCAAAAATGTCCTGCATAAAATATAAAATGTCAATATTCTCCCAAAGTCCTTATTCCCCCCAGCAAGGGAAGACCTTAACCTTTTTTTTTTTTTTTTAAATACACAGAATATCCCCTTCCAACATTCACTCACATTCATACCTAACCCCCAAAAGAAAACAACAAAACTGGCCCACTGCCAAAAATCAAATAAATAGGCCACCCAGCTGAAAAACTTAATACACATAATCACAGCAAACCGTTTTTTTTTCTTTTTTCCTATATAATTTTTTTTTTCCCCACCACCATTTTTTAACACCCAAGGTCCCACGAGAGTCTGTGGCCTCATCACACCAGGGTCCCACAAAAGTTTGTGGCCCACAAAGATACCAGGTCCTTTTGCCTTTTTTTTCATCCATTTTAGAATGTCCATATCACCTTTTCAACCCATCCACCAAACCCTTCCCCCCTCCCCCAGAAACCCCCACCCAACCTGCTCTAAAAACCCCCACACACACCCACATCATAATACACATACATATAAAAATAACATACACAACTACATATCATCAATATAAAAATAATATACACAACTACATATCATTACAACCTAACACATTACCATAAACAATAACCATGAAACAAAATCAGACCCAAGCTCGGTGCTTGCAAGCCCTATATACGGGTTCCAATACCATAAAACAAAAAACTATATGTGAGGGTAACAGCCCACCACCGGGAACTGGAGACTACAGAGGATCTCACCCTAATCTACCACACAGCACCTTATCCCTCTCTAATAAAGAAAAAGAAAAAACTGTCCCTACCACCCTACCAATCTTTCCCTACCTGTCCCTCACTGACCCTCACTACCAACCTAATGCTAACTACCTGTCCTAAAGACTGTCCCCATCTGTCCCTACACATCTATCTGACCCTACAAATAAAGATAAAAAGACTAAACACACCCTAACACAAGCAAACAGAACCTAACTCTCCCTAGGGCACATTAAATGAGAACCCCCTCCATAGAAGGGAGGCCCTCCCTGCGCCCAGCCTCTCATACTCCAGTGAGCGCACTTTTGCCAGGTCACCCAGGATGTTCCTAATCACTTCATCCCGGGGGAGGACTTTCTGCTGGGTGGACACTAAACACCGTGCGTTCCACGTGTAGAACCTAGTCACTAAACTAACTAAGAAAACAGTGCCCCGATCTCGGCCACCAAGGGACCTGAATGCCCCATAGGCCCACTCCGCATAGGAAAGGCCTGCCAGCCAGGGCCAGCCAATGGAAGCACCCACCCTCTTGTAGAGCTCTGAATTAAAGGGACACCGAAGCAGGAAGTGCTCCATGATTTCAAGCATGCCGCCACACTCCTCGCGGGGACAATCCCGGTCATCAGAGTTCCTGTACTTCAGGTTGTCCCTCACATGCAGTCTCCCATGGAAGCAGAGCCAAGCCAAGTCCCAAAACTTCAAGGGGATCCGCTTAGAGTTGAATAACCCGAGCCCCACCTCCAGATCCCGGCTTGGGCAATCCTTGAGGGCCAGGGGCTTCTGGAAGTGGGTCAACAGAACCCTATTGTCAAGTAACCTCCTTGACAAGGTCCTGATCTCCCACACTCCCAGATCCCACCAGCGGATCACCTTCACAACCAGGGCAGCATAAGCCGCAAGATGCCCATGAGGCGTGCGAAGGTCCTTCACCCGCCCTCCTGTCTCCCATTCCTGGAAGAAAATCCGAAACCACCCCCTACAGGAGAATACCCACAGAGGAGCCCTCTCTAACCAGAGGTTGGCGATGTTTGCCTTAAGAAAGGTGTTTACTAGAAACACCACTGGGTTGACCATACCCAACCCTCCTAGTCTCCTCGTGCGGTACGTGACCTCCCTCTTGATTAGGTTCAGCCTATTCCCCCATAATAGTTGGAAGAACAGGCTGTATACCCACGTCCAAAGAGGCTCTGGCAAGATGCAGACGCTGCCCAGGTATATTAATAAAGGGAGCAAATACCCCATGGCCAGGTTAACCCTTTCCCTCAGGGTCAAGGACCAACCCTTCCACTGATCCACCTTCTGGGCAGCGATCTTAAGTCTGCCCTCCCAAATTTGCTGGGGATAGTTCCCCGGGCCGAAACTGATGCCTAAAATTTTTGCTGTGGCCTGAGGCCCTGGAAGGGTGTCCGGGAGATCAAAACTTGGATCTCCCCCTTCCAGCCAGAGACTCTCACACTTATCCCAGTTGATCATGGACCCAGATGCCACAGAGTAGCGCTCAACCTCGGACATGACCCAGTCTGCCTCCTCTCTCGAGGATACAAAAAGGGAAACGTCGTCGGCGTACGCCACTACCCTCAAGGTGGCCTCTGGCTCCGCCCGGTCCATCCCGACTCCCACCAATGGTCAACTCTCCTTAAAAAGGGGACGAACACGTATAACAGTGGGCTCAGAGGACAGCCCTGGCGGACACCAGACTTCACCTCAAAAGGGTGTCCGACCCAACCATTCACAAGCGGAAAAGCCTCTGCCCCATTGTATAACACTCTCAACCAATCAACAAACCTCCCAGGCAGACAGTACCTCAGAAGGACAGACCAGAGGTACTCATGGTTAACCCGGTCAAAGGCCTTCGCCTGATCAAAGGACAG
This sequence comes from Phyllobates terribilis, assembly GCF_046119375.1. Taxonomy (NCBI): domain Eukaryota; kingdom Metazoa; phylum Chordata; class Amphibia; order Anura; family Dendrobatidae; genus Phyllobates; species Phyllobates terribilis. The sequence goes on from NW_027362761.1 coordinate 1,174,340,435, forward strand.
CAAGTACCCCTTCCAGTGACCCGCCCTGCTCTGCTCCACTGCCTCCCGGACACAGAGCACAGCACTAAAAGTACTGCGGCCTGGAACAGAGCAGTGCTGGGTTCCCGAAAGGAGCCGGGGTGCAAACTTCACCAACCGATTGAAAAGCACCTTAGCCAGAACCTTTCGGTCCATATTGAGAAGCGCTATGGGACGCCAATTCTCAATACGGGACGAGACTTTACCCTTTGACAGGATAATCAGGGCGGACTTCCTCATTGAAACGGGCAGAAAGTCCGAGGAGAGACATTCATTAAAAACCTCAGTCATGAGGGGGACCAAAGAGTCCCTAAAAGTCCTGTAAAACTCGGATGTTAAGTCATCCGGACCGGGCGATTTTTTGGGCCGGAGCCCATCAATGGCCCGTCTCACTTCCTCTTCCCTGATTGCTTCTGCCAAAACATGAAGAGAGGGGTCATCCCCTGGTTCAGGGATGGTTTCAGCCAGGAAAGCCGACATCTCATCCCGATCTGGATCCCTCCTTCCCAAGAGGTGCGAGTAGAAGGATCTGACGACCTCCAGGATCCCTGATTTGGATCTGTTCAGGGAACCCGTACTGACGATCAGTCCTGTTACCATCTTGCAACTCACTGACATCCTGCAGTTCCTGTAGGGGTCGGGCGAGCGGTACCTCCCGAAATCCCTCTCAAAAATTAAGGATGTGTGCCTATCATACTGGCACCCCTTGAGCAAGGCCTTCAACCTGGAGATTTCCTCATGGTCCCCTCCAGTCGAGACGAGCTGCTGGAGTATCCTCCCCAGCTCCTGATACAGGCGGTACCTGTTCAGGCCTCTGAGGCTCGAGAGCTGACGGAAGAACCCCGCAACCCTTCTTTTGAAGATCTCCCACCACTCAGACTTACTGCTACAGAGACCCAAGAGAGGTACCTGGCTCTGAAGAAATTCCTCAAAGGATTGTCTCACATCCGCTTCTTCCAACAGGGACGAATTCAGCTTCCATAGGCCTCTCCTATCCGGGGAGTCTCTGTAACATTCAAGGAAAAGAAAATGAAACGGTGATCGGAGAATTCCACCTCAACAGCGGACACTGCAGAAGAGACGGCGTCCTCCTTTAAAAAAAAACTATCTATCCTAGACCTACAACTACCCCTATGAAAGGTGAAACCCCCGTGACCTGGGGTATGCTGGATGTGGACATCCACCAGGCGAGCTTCGCTCGCTATGCTGTTAAGGGTATTACTATCAAAAGCCAGCCTTCGGTTTCCGAGGCCTCCCCTATCACGGGATGTAGTTATAGTATTAAAGTCCCCACCGAAGACCACCTGCCGGCTGGTAAAAAGATAGGGCTTGATCTTCAGGAAGAGACATTTACGGTCCCACTTTGACTGTGGACCATAGATGTTAATGAGCCGGAGCTCCTGTCCCCTCATGAAGACGTCAAGGACCAAGCACCTCCCCATTTCTACCTCAATCACCCGTCTGCATTCCACCGAAGCGGCCTTAAAAAGGACTGCTACCCCGCTATACGGCTCGGCCGCAAGAGACCAGTATGAGGGCCCGCACCTCCACTCCCTCCTTGCTTTGTAAATGGCCCCCATGTCCGTTAGTCTGGTCTCCTGCAAAAATAAAATGTCAGCCTCAACTCGGTTGAAAAAATCAAAGGACATAAATCTGGACGCATCTGACATTATACTGGTGACATTAATCGACGCCAGAGTCAACGGGGTAGGTTCCGCCATCATGGGTGATTGAGTTAGGCGGCCTTCTTTTTGACCGTACCCCCCGATTTCTTGTGCTCACCTCCAGAGGAGGAGCCAGACTCTCCCCTCCTCTTCAGTGACACCGATGTGTCCATAGCACCTGACACCTCCTTCCCAGTACTGGGTTCCTCACCCCTGGACCCCGGGGCAGTCCCCCCCCCAGAGGAAAGTGAACCCCCGGGAGGATGGACCCCGCCGCTCCCTGAAGGCACCTCAGATGTTACCACCGGTCCCTCACCCCCGACCTCCGACGCAGCAGAGTCATCGAGGGCATGGAACCGGTTGGAGAGGGGGATCAAAGGGAAGCCGGTGAGCCCTTCCATAGGCACCATAGTGGCCAGGGGGGGCTTTAGATGTTTTTGCCCCTTTTCGGTTCCTCCTCCTCCGACTCTTACCGGCCTTACTGTCACCTGATATTTTAGGCTGCTCCACCACCTCCTCGTCCAGACTTTCATACTGGGAGGAATCATCAGAAGCAGCCACCTCCATCCTCCTGATCTCCTCGCTCACCGCTTCCTCATCCAGTGCCTCAGGGGCTCCGGCTGCCGCCTCCGGGGTGGGGACAGACATCACCCCAGTCGCCTGAGGCTTATCCTGCCCCCTACCCCCACGGCGCCTCAACTGTTGCCACTGGTGGGCAGATGAACTGGCCTCGCCTTCTCTCACTGGCCCCTCAGCTCCTCTCCTGCCCCCACCTCCGGCTCCAGCAGAGGATGCACCGCCGGGGACCCCCCCTCGGCTCTCCCTCACATGTCCAGAGATGATGTTAGAAACCGAGCGGGGGCAGCGGCTATATTGGTGACCTAGGTCACCACACAGGTGACACCTAATGTCACCACAGGCCGCGGCAAGATGACCTACCCCGCCACACAAGGCACATTTCTGTACCTTGCAGCCCGCGCTGAAGTGGCGGGGATCACCGCACCTGTGGCAGACCTTCGGTTGCCCCTGGTAGAAAATCAGGATCCTGTCCCTCCCCAGAAATGCTGAGGGGATGTGGGTGACAGTACCGCCTGAGACCTTCAACCTCATCATGAAGGTCCAGCCCCCTGACCAAATGCCAAACTCGTCCCTGTTCTTCTTTGGGACGTCCGTGACCTCCCCATAGCGAGAAAGCCACGTTACGATGTCAATACCAGAGAGTGACTCGTTATTGGTTAGAACGGTCACTCTCTTTACTCCGGGCTCCCCCTTCACCAGTTCAAAATTCGACCAGAAAAGCTCTAGGCCCTCCGGCCGAACAAAACTGATGTCGAAGATGGGGGTACCAAAAGGATGGATCAGGGCAAAGATGTCAGTCGCCCTGAAGTTCATCTTCAGGAGGAGCTCCACGACCCTCGCTCTTGGCGGGCACGCTTCACTGCCCCTCCACCGAAGACGGACTACATTCCTCCTGGCCACCCCCTGCCCGGCTGTCGGGAGGGACCACACTGTGTCCCCCTCCCTTTTATCTTGGAAGGCGGCCAGGCCATGTCTATCCAGCCAAAAGGCCAGGTCCACCTCTCTTCCCTCTACCTCGATCGTCCGTTCTCCCTTTTTGAGGGCCTCCAGGAAACGGCGCCGCAAGTCACCATCCCTGAGGTCCAGAGGTGAGGAAGCCCCCCGAGAAGACCCCGAGGCCCCGGCTACTACCCCCACAAAACTCCGAGGACCAGCATCCGGGGGGGCAGATGGACCAGCCCTGTCCCCACTCCCCGCACTACCAACAGACATACCGTTCTTACCCCCTGCCACAGACACACCAACACTCGTATCCTCAACCACAGCCACATTCATACCCACGCCATCCCCATCCATGTCAACAGTCACCCCACTTGCCCCACTCCCACTCACATGCACACTGGGGTCACAATTTTTCATTTTCTGCAAACATTTTTTTCCAGCAGTTTTTTCACTGCTGCCACCTGCTGGCAGCACCTTCCCTGCCGGGGGGTTTTGGGAGCCAGTTGCTGCTGCCAGTTTTGCCGGCGCCCCTGCCCCAGATAAGCCCACGGGCACAGAGGACACCGACAGGCAGGTACCACCTCCATTTTCAGCCACAGCCGTGGCACCACTGCTCCCAGCAGCTGCTTGCCCTAAGCCCCGCCCCTTTTTGGCAGAGCCAGGCCCACTTGGGTGGGGTTTGCACGCGAGGCCATGCCCCCCACACCAGGCAGCACGGTGGGGGCCCCAGAGGCCACTCCCACGGGTGCCGTGGATGACAGGGAGGCCACGCCCCCAGCACCAGGCAGCACTGTAGGGGCCCCAGAGGCCACTCCCACCGGTGCCATGGATGGCTGGGAGGCCACGCCCCCCAAAGCTGGCTGCGCCGGGACCCCCGAAGCCGACCCGAAACCTGGTCTACTCACAGGGGCCCCTGGACCAGTGGCACCAGCTCTCAGGGGCATAACACCCCCTACCGTCACACCCTTTACCACAAAAAGCCTGGCCACCCCAGCTCCGGCGGCCAGCCCCAGGCTAGGCCACTCCCCCTCGGCACCCAGCGGCCGTGGAGCCCCCCTGCTCTGATCCATTACTGGGCCCCTGCGCAGGGGGCCCCGACCTCACCGCGGATTTTGCCAGGGGAGCACGCCCCACCTTTCCCTTATGAGCCGGCTCTGCCAGAGCCGCAGGCCCCGCGCCCTTTACCTTACCAGGTTTCTGAGTCCCTGAAAGTGATCCAGATTTAGCGGATCCGTGTGTGAGGGACAGAGACACCCCAGCACACGCCGCTGGAGATGCGGCCCCGGCTGTCGGTGCGCCGCCGGCAGCGCAGGAGGCAGCGGCAGATGTACACGCCGCCCCCCGCACGCCAGCAGGCGCACCAGGTGCCAGGCCAGACCCCCCTCTTACAGGGGATCCAGCCCGAGCACCACCACTGATAACACCCACCGTCGGGCCGCCCTCCGGGCCATGCTCCATATCAGACACCTCTGACCCACTGCCTCCATTACCACAAACAGAGGCAGCGCTCTGTGTGCCATGGCCTATATTCTCGCCGCTCCCTCGCTGTGGACCCACAACAGAGTCCAAGCCGGGGTGGGTGGCGGGTGCCGCACAACGGGACAGGGGTGCCCCAGAGAGGGGGACATACACAAGCTCGTGTGCAACAGATATTTTTCTCCTCTTTTTTTTTTGCTTTTCTCTTCATCCCCCTCCCAGGTGCCTCATCCACGCAGATCTCATCCCCGAATGTAAGCTGACCAAAACGTACCAGGGACTCGATCTGCTGGATCTGCTTCATGATAAGGCAGCCCCCCTCACTACTACTCCCATCCTCCTCATCCTACCCCTCGCTCCCGCTGCCCTCTGAAGGGCTAGAATCAGACGGGAGAGCCATCTGCTCAGGGGCTATCCCGCTATGCGATGCCTGGTGATCACTTACCAGGCCTCTAAGCGGTGGGTAGGGCGCAACCTCCTCCACGCATACCTCTTCCTCCTCCAACTCCTGGCCGGGGCCCTGCGACCCCTTCAGAGCCCCACCGGTCATGGCTCTGAACCGGTCATCGTTCATAAGCTTCTCCCGAAAGGGTCCACTGCCCGCCAAGATGTTGCCTCTGCGGTCCTCCAGCTTTTCAATGGCCCGCTTGATCTTCCGGACCGTGGTGGACAGCTCAGGCTTCTTGCTGCCAGAGGCCCTCTTGGACCTCTCCTGAGCTACCCTCAACTCCCCCCAGAGGGAACTTAGCTTTTTTGAGGTGTCCTCATACTCGCAGAGGTGCGCATGGATACGGGAGTCATAGGTGATGGCTGCCTCTCTCGCCACCTTGGTACCCCAATCAAGGGGCACCGCTGCAGCACCTCTGCTGGTACTCGACCTACCTCCGGAGGGAGGAGCCGCCGCGGTCGTAGCCTCGGGGGTCCTCCGGGTCCTCATGCCGGATCCCTTGCTGCCTCGGCCAGATTTTGCAGCCTTAGCCGGATTGGTGTTCCTCCCACCCCCCCGCCGGCTTAGACCGGGAGGTTGGAGCCGGGGGCTCAGCCTCGGAGGCCAGTCCCACTATGAGCCTTCTTTCCTGGGAAGAGGGCAGACAAAAAGTCCCAGATGGAAAAAATTACCTCCCTTCCCAGGAGCTCTCTCCAAACGCAACACACAGCTCTTGCAGCTCACAGCAGGCTCCGCCTCCACCTCTTCCTGTAGGGAGCTGTAACAGGCAGAACTGGAACTCTTTTTATTATAAAAATATAAAACACACCATAAATATACATTACAACAGGCAGAACTGGATTGGATCCTCTTGCTATGTGCACTGCAGTCTGCTATATACCCTGCCTGCCTGCCTAGCACTGATATCTCTGCAGCTGGATTAGTCCTCAGAAGGACAGTTAGTTGAGATGGATATGTGTCTCTAATATAGTCTGTACACCTACACTAACTAGAAACAAAAAACCAGGCAATGTGAACTGAGGTCTAAGATGGTACACATGCAAGAAATAGGAGCATGTTCACACTAGCAAAAAGAAGCAAAACCTACAAAAGACAAAAAATATATCTCATACCCTACCATCATTATATATAAATGTAAAGCAAAGTTGCATATTAAATATAGGGTACTTAGTGAACTATTTTTGATCAAAAAAAGTATACAAGCTAACTAGAAACAAGCAAATCTCGCCCTAGCTCAGCAGCACCTCTCCCTACACTGTCTGATTCCGGAGTGACTGTGACGAACATGGCGGCGCCAGGTCTTATATAGACCTGATGACACTGTGCGGCCAGCCAATCACTGTAATGCCACAACCAACATGGCTGCGGCATTACAGTGTGTGGCAGACAAACCCTGCATGTTGATTGGCTTTCTAAAGAGCGCCAAACATGCAGGGAGGGGACCCGAGCTCCGGCCGAGCGACTCCGGCAGTGAGATGCTCGGGCGAGCATCGAGCAGTAGCGAGCATGCTTGCTCATCACTAGTGGATTCATAAGAAGCATTTCAAGGTCCTGGAGTGGCCTAGCCAGTTTCCAGATCTAAACCCTATAGAAAACTTTTGGAGGGAGTTGAAAGTTCGTGTTGCCCAGCGACAGACCCAAAACATCACTGCTCTAGAGGAGATCTGCATGGAGGAATGAGGCAACATACCAACAACAGTGTGTGCCAACCTTGTGAAGACTTGCAGAAAACTTTGACCTCTGTCATTGCCAACAAAGGATATATAACAAAGTATTGAGATGAACTTTTGTAATTGACCAAATACTTATTTTACAGCAAAATTTGAAAAAAAGTTCTTTCCAAATCAGACAATGTGATTTTCAGGATTTGTTTTCTCATTTTGTCTCTCATAGTTGAGGTCTAACTTTATCAATTACAGGCCTCTCTCATCTTTTTAAGTGGGAGAACTTGCACTATTGGTGGCTGACTAAATACTTTTTTTCCCCACTGTATGTGTTGTGAAATACCTCTACTAACTATGAAGAGGCAAATCTCTCCCTGACGCAGCAGCACCTCTCCCTACTCTGCCTAGTTCCAGAGTAGACTGTGACGAGCATGGCAGCGCCCAGTCATATATACACCTGATGACGCTGTGCGGTGGCCAGCCAATCACTGTAATACCCACAACCAAAGGCTATGGCATTACAATGCATGGTAGGCAGTCTCTGCATGTTCATTGGCTCTCTAAAGGGAGGGGATCCGAGTTTCCCACCTGAGCAACCCGGAAATACTCGCCAAGCTCGGCGAGTACCAAGCAGTGGCGAGCATGTTCGCTTATCACTACCAACCACGAGTCTTCACATTTCCAAAAATTGTTAACATCTGCAGCAGCAGGCACAGAAGCCACAACAAAGATATCACAGACTGCAATTATGCGATATCAATGCAGCACACTAAAAACTACAATATCGCCTCGTCTGTACAGTCTGCGATTGGGGTGCAAAAGTCCTTGGGTATCCATGACTTGTTGATTCTGATGAAATTTAGGCGGTTTACACTTTCAGGCATGGGCCGGGCATGATAAAACCTCCAAGGCGTGACAGGCGAGCTCAGGCCACTCTTTAATTTTTGAAGACCAAAATGTAAAAGGGTCCAAACCCTCCCTGATGGTATTGATATTGCGTTCTAGATACTCCTGCACCATCCTCTCCAGTCATTCATCACGTGTCAGACTTGTACTCTGTTGTACTGGTGCACGAGCTGGTCTAAAAATGTGTGAAAGGACTCAGAAATTGTTTGTGTGACTTACACTGCTGCTGCTAATGTTTTGGCGTTGAGAAAGATGTGGTGTGCTCATTCTCTGAGATCGGTCAAAAACAGCAGGCATGTCCACTTCCATTACGGCTGACGGCTCTCACTCAGCCTGCCTGGAGTGGGTAAACAAGTGGAGGTTCTGCAATTGGAGACCTGTGTGACAGCACTTAACACGGTAACGAAAAGAAGGAGGAAGAAGCAGCAGATGCAGTTGATGGGGCGGCCGATGGTTGGTTAGGTCCCGTAGTCCGCATTTTATCGCAGTGGGATTGCCAGAGTAATGTATGTTGATTACGCATGTGAAGGTTCATGCATGTAGTAGTCAAATTATTGCAATTTTTTTCCCTCTACTGAGATTTTCTTGCAAAGCTGGCAGATAGCGTGAGTTGGCTCATCCTTTGCGGTGTCAAAAAAGGCCCAGGCTAGGCAACCCTTGCCGCCTCTGCATGCTGCAGACCCGCGACTGCCACAGCTGTGGCTAAGGATGCAGTTAATGTCTGGTGACGAGGGTCAGAATGCTGCTCAGACCTTACTTCGTCCTGCCCCGGATCCAACTAAAAAAATAATTTGTGCATCGGAGCAGATGCTTTCTTTTTCTTGAGGCTGTGAATCTTTGGAGCTGACTTCTGATGCCCATGTGTTAGGTGTCGGGTGTTTGCTGGATTCAAAATGGGTCCAGAACCTTCTGTGGTCTCCCATTCCCATCCAGCTGGGGCTGATGCTGCTCAGCATCATTGTCAGTCCCAATGCCTAGCTGGTCCACGAGAAGTACAGGTTGTCTGTTGGACCTTTGTGCCTAGCAACAGGAAGCATAGGTTGCGGAGGGAGACAGGGTTGTTAAAGTCTAAGTCCAGGTTTTTCTGTACTGAGCATGCCTGTGACATGGTGGACCGTGATTGATGGTTTGGGAGTCAGCTGGTCTGGTGACCTGGCACCACCTGATTGGTCGCGGGTGACGTCACCAATGGTGCGATGGTGGGCAGGGCTTAATCTTTAAAAGGCCCGCCCACAAACATGGCGGCGGGCTCTGATCATTGAGCAGTGATGCTGTTGTGTGGACGCTTGGCCTATAGAGCTCCACGTGTGCTTTAGTTTGAAATAGGCAGGTGTAGTGGAAATAGGCAGGCTAGTGGAAATAGGCAGGTAGCTTGGCCGTACAGACTGGCTCCGACTAGGGGGTCGCCATACACCCCGAGCAGTCTGCAGATGCCGTATTCCCAGTACCGCCTGTGAGCCACGTGGTGTGATTCTGCTCAGTCCGGTAGCACACCGGCTGAGAGCACTTACACGCCGGCGTGAATCGCACACGCATCCTAGCGCCCACTCCGTAGTCCCTGTGTAGTTAACAGGGCTACAGCTACTTCCCCGGTCGCTGTTAACGGAGATTGAGCAAACCGCTATACCCATTCCCGTGTGCAGTAATACGGAAGGGTTTATCATTTAAGTTGGTTGCTTTCCTTCTCACCCGGAAAGTGTTCGGCAGCAGTCCACCAGGCTGCATTGCGGACCGCGGGGTCGGTTGCGTTCCATTATAATAAAGTTGTTTGCAACCGTCCCCTTAACACCATGGCATAGAATGTGTGAACAGCTCTGCAGACTCACCAATCTGTGGTTCCCTACAGTCAGTTGGGTGGTTGGAGAGTTGTGATGCGGGGGGAAACAAGGGTAATCAGGGTGGATGAGGCCTGTATAACATAGAATACAGGCTTCAATTGGGGTGGATGAGGCCTGTATAACATATAATATATGCTCCAAACAATTTCAAACTGAGATCTGGCCTGCTGTATCACATTAGTAACAGAAAAAAATAGATTTTTTACTCTGCACAAGCTCTGCATACAGCTGAATTTCATTGCCACTAAATGACAAGCTGAGATGTGGCATGCTGTATCACGTTAGTAGCAGGCAAAATTAGAATTTTAAAGGTGTACTCATGCATGTAGCACAATAGAAGCAATGCACAACAGAGTTCTGTGCTGATATGTGCCCAGCTGTTTTTGTCTGGACCTAACTAATGGCGCAAAAAATAATCTGCTGGAAGGTCGATTTCACAGCCGCACAGGACCCTGTCTATCTAAACTATCTGGCTTAGAAGCAACCGCCTAGCTAACTATGTAACATCGCTCAGTATCCAGGAGAAGATCAGGAGCATCCTCTCTGATCTGTTATAGTCACAAAATGGTGCTAAAACAACATGACTGCTCTTTATATAGAGAGGGATATTTGATTTCAGCAGCCAATGGCACAAGCCCTTGTGTCTGGACATTGTGGATGGTTCCTGCTAGATTACAAGCAAGCCGCTCCTCTGATCTATCCTCATTCCCTCCCCTCATCAAACATGTCCCCCCCCCGATCATCATACACGCGTCCCCCTGCTCATCATACAGCACCACTATCCTAGCCAAAGTGATAAAAATACTGTAGTGGAAACGCAATCATTTTACCGAATTTTTCCGATTTTAAGTAAAAATGCTCGTGTGTCCGATACGAATCCGAATGTGCAATGTTCGTACCGAATTTGAAATTGTAGAACGTTTTTTGAACATGTTTGCTCATATCTAATATTAATCACCATTATTAAAACTTTTCTGATCTACCATTAAATCATATTCCTGATAGTTGTCAGAAGGTGAAATACATGAACAGCATGTAAAATACAGTTTCACATGGCTGCAGGGGAAATAGAGACAGGGAGGGAGAGACAGGACAACCTTATTTTAAAGTCTTCCCCAAAATTGCCAGGTTTGGATTACATCGATTAAACTTGTAAGCCCATTAGACATGAGAGAATTGATTTGCAGGACCCTGTTGAAGCAGCCAAGTTAACATTCCATGGTCACTGGATGTAAGCCTTGCAATACACTTTTTTTCCTGACAACACCTGTGGCTCCTTTTTTGATTAGCCAGCCTGGTGTGGTAATGATACATGAACGACATCACACCAGGCTGGCTAATCAAAAGAGTAGCCTTGGTTGCCATCAGGTAAGAGGCAGTTCACAGATTTTCCATCCGGCAGCCACAGAATACTGACCTTGCTGCTAGACCAAGGTCCTGCAAATTTATTTGCTAAACCCTAAAGCTCTTAAAGCATGATCGATGTGGTCATGATTGAAGATTAGACTTTTTGTCTCATTGGGTCTTAATTAGTGTTGAGCATTCCGGTACTGAACTATCGGGTGTCGGCCGATATATGCGGTATAGGAATTCCGATACTTAATGATACATGAACGACATCACACCAGGCTGGCTAATCAAAAGAGTAGCCTTGGTTGCCATCAGGTAAGAGGCAGTTCACAGATTTTCCATCCGGCAGCCACAGAATACTGACCTTGCTGCTAGACCAAGGTCCTGCAAATTTATTTGCTAAACCCTAAAGCTCTTAAAGCATGATCGATGTGGTCATGATTGAAGATTAGACTTTTTGTCTCATTGGGTCTTAATTAGTGTTGAGCATTCCGGTACTGAACTATCGGGTGTCGGCCGATATATGCGGTATAGGAATTCCGATACTTAATTCCGATACTTTTAGAATATCGTATACCGGAATCGGAAGTTCCCATAATGCAATGAGCCAGTTTCATTTTATTCAGCTAATGAGGATCCTAAGAAGTGTGGGCACATCCTGTTAGGCATGTAGGCATGTTAACTAATGGCATGGCTGTGATTGGCTGCAGAAATGATGTCATGATGCACTATAAAAGCCGCCGCCGCCATTTTGAGCTCACTCTGCTGTGAATTCAGTTAGGGATAGGACGCTGTTGTTCTGAGGGACAGTTTTAGCTACCTATTTGCTCTATTCTGCTTTACCCAAGCTACTTTATAAATCGCTGTGCCTTGCAGCGCTAGTGCACAGTTCTCTGTGCTGTTCACCGCTGTCTGCAAGGTCTCTCTGTGTGAGTGCAGCTCACGCTGTAGTGTGTGCTTCAGCCAAGTCTGGTTGTAGTGCGCTCATCGTGCGTCACTGCCTCATACATTGTCCTATTTTGCTAATTGATCATTTTTCCTGATTTCTCCTATTAGTGTGGTGGTTCCATCCGTATTCAGCTAAATTGGTTCCAAACACACTATATAGGAGTAGAAAGAGAATTTTTTTTTGTCTTGCAGCGCTAGTGCACAGTGCTCTGCATCTGTACTGTTCACCGCTGTCTGCAAGGTCTGTGTGTGTGAGTGCAGCTCACGCTGTAGTGTGTGCTTCAGCCACGTCTGGTTGTAGTGCGCTCAGCGTGCGTCACTGCCTCATACATTGTCCTTTTTTGTTAATTGATAATTTTTCCTGATTTCTCCTATTAGTGTGGTGTTTCCATCCGTATTCAGCTACATTGGTTCCAAACACACTATATAGGAGTAGATAGAGGAGCCTTTCTGCAGCATTGTGCCCTGCAGCCCCAGCCTGATTAGTATTAGCCTATTTTTTGTAGCCTCATCTATTGCATTGTAGGTTAGCTTCCTGCATTGTAATAGCTACAAAAAGTTTGCGATACTATCGGTATTACATCTTTGGGCACATCCAGTGTCTTTTTGTGACAAAAAAATCCTAAATAAAGTTCACCAATACTCAACTTTACAGTTGTGTAGGCCACATTAGCTCATATTAAAGTCTAGTCCACACTTTATAAAATTAGTGTTTCTTATACCTGTTAGCAGCTGTTCAGGAATAAGCACACAAAGCCCTTAGTACTTTTCTGCCTATCTTTATCAGTCTACCAAGATGAAGAAGGCAGGGAGTAAGGCATGTGGTCGTGGGCATGGAGTTTCTGCAGGGAGAGGACGTGAGGATTCTGTACCTGCAGGGAGAGGATGTGGGGATTCTGTGCCTGCTCCGGGCACTAGTGACTCAGCATTCCCCAGTTTTACCAGGGAACAGTCCTTTATGCGCAGCTTTGTAGGAGCTAGTCGTACCCCACTGCTGCGGGAGGACCAAATTGAAGCCATTGTCAGATGGATGGCAGCTAACGCATCGACTTCAATTAGTTCAAGATCCTCTCAGGTCCTGAGCACTGAAGAGCACCCATCTGTCTCTTCACCACCTGCCAAATTGCCCAGGCAGTCAGAGAGCCCTGGACAGGAGCCATCTCTACTTCTGTTCTCTAAATCTCTTGGCTTGGAAAGAGGGGGCCAGCCAAGCAGAATTCGAGAATTTGAAGAAGAGGTAGTTTGCAGTGATGCACAACCGTTTTGTCTCTCTGAATCTGAAGAGGCGGGTGGGCCAGTGCCTATGGTCAGCAGCACACCTCAGTACGCATCTGATGATGAGACTCAGGTGCCGCTTTCTGGTGCGTACTGTGCTGTCGAGACTACCCAGGAGAAGCAGTTGTTGGAAGAGGGTGGTGCAGATGATAAGGTCCTTGACCCATCATGGCGTGAGGGACAGGAAGGTGGTGGGAGCAGCTCTGAGGAAGAGATTCCCCGAACGGCCCAAAAAGGAGGGAGAGGGAGGGGGCAGACTTTGTTGCCTCTAGCCTCCACTTCAGCACCCATTAGGAGCATGGCTCTTCCAAAATCCAAAGCGGGCGCTCCCAAGACTTGCAGTGCCTGGTCCTTTTTTGACACAGTTGCAGATGACATTTGCTTTGTCAAATGCAAGCTGTGTAATCAGAAGGTGAAAAGAGGGAAAAGTGTCAGCAACCTCAATACCACAAATATACGGAAACATGTGCGGAGCAAGCACATGGTGGAGGTACAAAAACACTCTGAAGACCTAGGCCAACCTACAGCGCCACCTACCACCTCTTCAGCTCGTGTTGTAGCCTCTTCCTCCAGCTCACACACAGCTGGTTCGGCTTACTCACAGGATCGCCATGGAAGAACCTCTGGCACTGTTGTACAGAGACACAGTGTAATTCCACCCACAGCACCACTTTCCCTGTCATCCTCACACTCCCAGGCCAGTCTACAGCTATTGTTAGCACAGGCATGGGAGAAAAGACGCCCATACTAGGCAAACCACCCCCGAGCACAGGCTCTGAATGCTGGCATTGCAAAACTACTGGCCCTTGAAATGCTATCATTCAGGCTAGTGGAGACTGACACCTTCCGTAACTTTATGGCATTGGCAGTCCCACAATACAACGTGCCCAGCCGCTTTTATTTCAGCAGGCAAGCCGTCCCTGCCCTGCAACAGCATGTGGAGGGAAAAATTAAACATGCGCTACAAAACGCCGTCAGTAGCAAGATCCACCTAACCACCGATGCGTGGACCAGTACGCATGGACAGGAACGATACCTTTCCCTCACTGCCCATTGGGTAAATGTTGTGGAGCCGGGTACAGATCCTGAGAGTGGCGCTGTACGTGTTCTGCCAACTCCAAGGATTGCAGGAATCCATTCTGTACACATTGACTCCTCCTCATACTCCAGTTCCTCTGAATCAGCGCTGCAGGAGCCGTCACGGTCTACCTCCACATCGACCCATAAACGGTTACCTGTTATGATGACCGATATGAGCACAGGCCGTATTAAAATTAATTTCTTTGGGGAATCGAAGCCACACAGTGCAGGAGCTCTGGAATGCCATCAAGCAGCAGAGCGACGTGTGGTTTGTGCCAGCGAATCTCCAGCCAGGCATGGTAGTGTGTGACAATGGCCGAAATCTGGTGGCAGCTCTGGGCCTAGGCAACCTCACTCACATCCCATGTCTGGCACATGTGCTCAACTTGGTCGTGCAGAGTTTTTTGAGGGACTATCCGGATCTTGATGCACTGCTTCACAAGGTCCGCATAGAGTGCGCTCACTTGCGGCGTTCCAGCAACGCAAGATCGCGCATTGCAGCTCTGCGCGCCGATTACGTCTTCCGGAACATCGCACCATATGTGACCTACCCATCAGGTGAAATTCAACGTTACATATGTTGGAGAGGTTGTTTGAGCAGCAGGCAGCAGAAATGGAGTCCCAGCTGCCGTAGGCGCAAACAAGTCGCAGTGCGCACCGTTCACACTTCACCACCACTGAGTGGGCCTCTATGAAGGACATTTGCCACGTTTTACGTGCCTTCGATTATACCATGTGGATGGCGAGTGCAGATGATGCACTAGTCAGCATGACTATCCCCCTTATCTGCCTGATTGAAAAAACACTGCAAGCACTAAGGGAGGA
Source organism: Phyllobates terribilis (assembly GCF_046119375.1). Classification (NCBI taxonomy): domain Eukaryota; kingdom Metazoa; phylum Chordata; class Amphibia; order Anura; family Dendrobatidae; genus Phyllobates; species Phyllobates terribilis. The sequence goes on from NW_027362761.1 coordinate 1,174,355,448, forward strand.
GGTTTTGGAAGAGGTGGAGGATGAGGAGTCACAAATGCCTTCTGCTTCTGTACAGTCTGCACAACGTGGTTCCTCACAAAGGCCTAGGCAGGGGACACTTTGTGGGGAGGATGAGGAGGAGTCAATGGAGGAGGAAGACATCTGTCCAGAGGAGGGAGGTACACAATGCTCTAGTAGTCAGTATCTAGAGTGAGGGTGGGGTGATGCAGAGCAGGCAGAGATCATGCTTCAAGCAGGGGACAGCATTTCTTGGCCAGTTGGCAGTCTGCAGCACATGGTTGATTTCATGCTGCAGTGCCTGAGAAACGACCGCCGCATCGCCCACATTCTCAACATGGCTGATTATTGAGTGTCCACCTCCTAGATCCTTGCTACCGGGACAACTTACAAAGCCTCATAACACCGTTGAACCTGGAGCGTAAAATGCGGGAGTACCAAGACGCACTGGTGCATTCCATCATGTTCTCCATTCCAACCGAGAGCAGTGCTGCTAGTGCTTTACAAAGCAGCTCAGTGCGTCGAGGCAGTGGAGGAAGCTCTGCACAAAGAGGGAGCAGAAGCAAAACCTCAGCACAAGGCAAGACCAGTATGGCCCAAATGTGGCAAAGTTTTGTGTCACCGCCACCACAAATGTCTACACCATCACAGACGGCTCCAGTCAGCAGGAGGCAACGTTTCCGTCAGATGGTGATAGACTACATGTCTTGCCCTCTCAGTGTACTCCCAGACAGCTCTTCCCCCTTCAAGATTTGGGTCTCTAAGCTGGATACATGGCCAGAGCTTAGCCAGTATGCATTGGAGGTGCTGGCTTGCCCTGCTGCTTGTGTATTATCGGAACGTGTCTTTAGTGGCGCAGGTGGTGTACTAACAGACCGTAGCATGCGGCTATCCTTTGATAACGTTGACCGGCTTACTTTTCTGAAAATGAAAAAGGCCTGGATCTCACATGAATTTGCCAGTCCTCTTCCAGAATAAATAATTGGTTGGCAACAGTATCCAGGTCTCCTGTTGTGTTTATGCTTCTACCACCTGAACTGTAATCCCTGAGCTCCAACACCGCCAGTTGCTGCTCAGAAGTCCCGTCTGCACAGTGAACGCTTGCTCCAGTGTTATTTGGGTTCAGTAAAGTCAGCTGATCCCCAGCTGTGTGTCCGGCAAATTCTCCTGTTCTGTCCATATCCACTGTACTACTAATTTAAAACTTGCTCCAATTACACCTCTGTCTCCTCTGTTTTTAGTATTTTCCCTGGGCTCCAACACCGCTAGTTGCTGCTCAGAAGTCCCGTCTGCACAGTCAACGCTTGCTCCAGTGTTATTGGGGTTCAGTAACGTCAGCTGATCCCCAGCTGTGTGTCCGGCAAATTCTCCTGTTCTGTCCACATCCACTGTACTACTAATTTAAAACTTGCTCCAATTACACCTCTGGCTCCTCTGTTTTTAGTATTTACCCTGGGCTCCAACATCGGTAGTTGCTGCTCAGAATTGCCGTCTGCACAGTCAACGCTTGCTCCAGTGTTATTGGGGTTCAGTAACGTCAGCTGATCCCCAGCTGTGTGTCCGGCAAATTCTCCTGCTCTGTCCACATCCACTGTACTACTAATTTAAAACTTGCTCCAATTACACCTCTGGCTCCTCTGTTTTTAGTATTTACCCTAGGCTCCAACACCGCTAGTTGCTGCTCAGAAGTCCCGTCTGCACAGTCAACGCTTGCTCCAGTGTTATTGGGGTTCAGTAACGTCAGCTGATCCCCAGCTGTGTGTCCGACAAATTTTCCTGTTCTGTCCACATCCACTGTACTACTAATTTAAAACTTGCTCCAATTACACCTCTGGCTCCTCTGTTTTTAGTATTTACCCTGGGCTCCAACACCGCTAGTTGCTGCTCAGAATTGCCATCTGCACAGTCAACGCTTGCTCCAGTGTTATTGGGGTTCTGTAACGTCAGCTGATCCCCAGCTGTGTGTCCGGCAAATTCTCATGCTCTGTCCACATCCACTGTACTACTAATTTAAAACTTGCTCAAATTACACCTCTGGCTACTCTGTTTTTAGTCTTTACCCTGGGATCCAACACTGCTAGTTGCTGCTCAAAAGTGCCGTCTGCACAGTCAATGCTTGCTCCAGTGCTTTTGGGGTTCAGTAACGTCAGATGTTCCCCTGCTGTGCGTACGACAATTTCTCCTGCTCTGTCCACATTCACACTACTACAGATTTTAAAGTTGCTCCAATTACACCTCTGGCTCCTCTGTTTTTAGAATTATCCCTGGGCTTCAACACCGCCAGTTGACACTCAGAAGTGCAGTCTGCACAGTCAACACTTGCTCTCGTGTTATTGGGGTTCAGTAACGTGAGCTGTTCCCCTGCTGTGCGTACGACAATTTCTCCTGCTCTGTCTACATTCACACTACTACAGATTTTAAAGTTACTCCAATTACACCTCTGGCTCCTCTGTTTTCAGTATTATCCCTGAGCTCCAACACCACCAGTTGGCACTCAGAAGTGCCGTCTGCACAGTCAACACTTGCTGCCGTGTTAATTGGGGTCAGTAACGTCAGCTGTTACACTGCTGTGCGTACGGCAATTTCTCCTGCTCTGTCCACATTCACACTACGACAGATTTTAAAGTTGCTCCAATTACACCTCTGTCTCCTCTGTTTTCAGTATTATCCCTGAGCTCCAACATCGGCAGTTGGTGCTCAGAAGTGCCGTCTGCACAGTCAACACTTGCTCCAGTGTTATTGGGGTTCAGTAACGTCAGCTGATCCCCAGCTGTGTGTCCGGCAAATTCTCATGCTCTGTCCACATCCACTGTACTACTAATTTAAAACTTGCTCAAATTACACCTCTGGCTCCTCTGTTTTTAGTCTTTACCCTGGGCTCCAACACTGCTAGTTGCTGCTCAAAAGTGCCATCTGCACAGTCAATGCTTGCTCCAGTGTTTTTGGGGTTCAGTAACGTCAGCTGTTCCCCTGCTGTGCGTACGGCAATTTCTCCTGCTCTGTCCACATTCACACTACTACAGATTTTAAAGTTGCTCCAATTACACCTCTGGCTCCTCTGTTTTCAGTATTATCCCTATGCTCCAACACCGCCAGTTGGCACTCAGAAGTGCCGTCTGCACAGTCAACACTTGCTGCCATGTTATAGGGGTTCAGTAACGTCAGCAGTTCCCCTGCTGTGCGTACGGCAATTTCAACTGCTCTGTCCACATTCACACTACTACAGATTTTAAAGTTGCTCCAATTACACCTCTGGCTCCTCTGTTTTCAGTATTATCCCTGAGCTCCAACACTGCCAGTTGGCGCTCAGAAGTGCCGTCTGCACAGTCAACACTTGCTCCAGTGTTTTTGGGGTTCAGTAACGTCAGCTGTTCCCCAGCTGTGCTTACGGCAATTTCTCCTGCTCTGTCCACATTCACACTACTACAGATTTTAAAGTGGCTCCAATTACACCTCTGGCTCCTCTGTTTTTAGTATTTACCCTGGGCTTCAACATCGGTAGTTGCTGCTCAGAATTGCCGTCTGCACAGTCAACGCTTGCTCCAGTGTTATTGGGGTTCAGTAACGTCAGCTGATCCCCAGCTGTGTGTCCGGCAAATTCTCATGCTCTGTCCACATCCACTGTACTACTAATTTAAAACTTGCTCCAATTACACCTCTGGCTCCTCTGTTTTTAGTCTTTACCCTGGGCTCCAACACTGCTAGTTGCTGCTCAAAAGTGCCGTCTGCACAGTCAATACTTGCTCCAGTGATTTTGGGGTTCAGTAACGTCAGCTGTTCCCCTGCTGTGCGTACGGCAATTTCTCCTGCTCTGTCCACATTCACACTACTACAGATTTTAAAGTTGCTCCAATTACACCTCTGGCTCCTCTGTTTTCAGTATTATCCCTATGCTCCAACACCGCCAGTTGGCACTCAGAAGTGCCGTCTGCACAGTCAACACTTGCTGCCATGTTATAGGGGTTCACTAACGTCAGCAGTTCCCCTGCTGTGCGTACGGCAATTTCTCCTGCTCTGTCCACATTCACACTACTACAGATTTTAAAGTTGCTCCAATTACACCTCTGGCTCCTCTGTTTTCAGTATTATCCCTGAGCTCCAACACCGCCAGTTGGCGCTCAGAAGTGCCGTCTGCACAGTCAACACTTGTTCCAGTGTTATTGGGGTTCAGTAACGTCAGCTGTTCCCCAGCTGTGCGTACGGCAATTTCTCCTGCTCTGTCCACATTCACACTACTACAGATTTTAAAGTGCCTCCAATTACACCTCTGGCTCCTCTGTTTTTACTATTTACCCTGGGCTTCAACATCAGTAGTTGCTGCTCCGAATTGCCGTCTGCACAGTCAACGCTTGCTCCAGTGTTATTGGGGTTCAGTAACGTCAGCTGATCCCCAGCTGTGTGTCCGGCAAATTCTCCTGTTCTGTCCACATCCACTGTACTACTAATTTAAAACTTGCTCCAATTACACCTCTGGCTCCTCTGTTTTTAGTATTTACCCTGGGCTCCAACACCGCTAGTTGCTGCTCAGAAGTCCCGTCTGTACAGTCAACGCTTGCTCCAGTGTTATTGGGGTTCAGTAACGTCAGCTGATCCCCAGCTGTGTGTCCGACAAATTTTCCTGTTCTGTCCACATCCACTGTACTACTAATTTAAAACTTGCTCCAATTACACCTCTGGCTCCTCTGTTTTTAATATTTACCCTGGGCTCCAACACCGCTAGTTGCTGCTCAGAATTGCCGTGTGCACAGTCAACGCTTGCTCCAGTGTTATTGGGGTTCAGTAACGTCAGCTGAACCCCAGCTGTGTGTCCGGCAAATTCTCATGCTCTGTCCACATCCACTGTACTACTAATTTAAAACTTGCTCAAATTACACCTCTGGCTCCTCTGTTTTTAGTCTTTACCCTGGGCTCCAACACTGCTAGTTGCTGCTCAAAAGTGCCGTTTGCACAGTCAATGCTTGCTCCAGTGTTTTTGGGGTTCAGTAACGTCAGCTGTTCCCCCGCTGTGTGTACGACAATTTCTCCTGCTCTGTCCACATTCACACTACTACAGATTTTAAAGTTGCTCCAATTACACCTCTGGCTCCTCTGTTTTTAATATTATCCCTAAGCTTCAACACCGCCAGTTGGCACTCAGAAGTGCCGTCTGCACAGTCAACACTTGCTCTCGTGTTATTGGGGTTCAGTAACGTCAGCTGTTCCCCTGCTGTGCGTACGGCAATTTCTCCTGCTCTGTCCACATTCACACTACTACAGATTTTAAAGTTACTCCACTTACACCTCTGGCTCCTCTGTTTTCAGTATTATCCCTGGGCTCCAACACCGCCAGTTGGCGCTCAGAAGTGCCGTCTGCACAGTCAACACTTGCTGCCGTGTTATTGGGGTTCAGTAACGTCAGCTGTTCCCCTGCTGTGCGTACGGCAATTTCTCCTGCTCTGTCCACATTCACACTACTACAGATTTTAAAATTACTCCAATTACACCTCTGGCTCCTCTCTTTTCAGTATTATCCCTGAGCTCCAACACCACCAGTTGGTGCTCAGAAGTGCCGTCTGCACAGTCAACACTTGCTGCCGTGTTATTGGGGTTCAGTAACGTCAGCTGTTCCCCTGCTATGCGTACGGCAATTTCTCCTGCTCTGTCCACATTCACACTACTACAGATTTTAAAGTTGCTCCAATTACACCTCTGGCTCCTCTGTTTTCAGTATTATCCTTGAGCTCCAACACCACAAGTTGGCGCTCAGAAGTGCCGTCTGCACAGTCAACACTTGCTGCCGTGTTATTGGGGTTCAGTAACGTCAGCTGATCCCCTGCTGTGCGTCCGGCAATTTCTCCTGCTCTGTCCACATTCACACTACTACAGATTTTAAAGTTGCTCCAATTACACCTCCTGCTCCTCTGTTTTCAGTATTATCCCTGAGCTCCAACACCGCCAGTTGGCACTCAGAAGTGCCATCTGCACAGTCAACACTTGCTGCCATGTTATAGTGGTTCAGTAACGTCAGCAGTTCCCCTGCTGTGCATACGGCAATTTCTCCTGCTCTGTCCACATTCACACTACTACAGATTTTAAAGTTGCACCAATTACACCTCTGGCTCCTCTGTTTTCAGGATTATCCCTGAGCTCCAACACCGCCAGTTGGCACTCAGAAGTGCCGTCTGCACAGTCAACACCTGCTCCAGTGTTATTGGGGTTCAGTAACGTCAGCTGTTCCCCTGCTGTGCGTATGGCAATTTCTCCTGCTCTGTCCACATTCACACTAAACAGATTTTAAAGTTGCTCCAATTACACCTCTGGCTCCTCTGTTTTCAGTATTATCCCTGAGCTCCAACATCGCCAGTTGGCGCTCAGAAGTGCCATCTGCACAGTCAACACTTGCTGCCGTGTTATTGGGGTTCAGTAACGTCAGCTGTTCCCCTGCTGTGCATACGGCAATTTCTCCTGCTCTGTCCACATTCACACTACTACAGATTTTAAAGTTGCTCCAATTACACCTCTGGCTCCTCTGTTTTCAGTATTATCCCTGAGCTCCAACATCGCCAGTTGGTGCTCAGAAGTACCGTCTGCACAGTCAACACTTGCTGCCGTGTTATTGGAGTTCAGTAACGTCAGCTGTTCCCCTGCTGTGCGTAGGGCAATTTCTCCTGCTCTGTCCACATTCACACTACTACAGATTTTAAAGTTACTCCACTTACACCTCTGGCTCCTCTGTTTTCAGTATTATCCCTGGGCTCCAACACCGCCAGTTGGCGCTCAGAAGTGCCATCTGCACAGTCAACACTTGCTGCCGTGTTATTGGGGTTCAGTAACGTCAGCTGTTCCCCTGCTGTGCGTACGGCAATTTCTCCTGCTCTGTCCACATTCACACTACTACAGATTTTAAAGTTACTCCAATTACACCTCTGGCTCCTCTCTTTTCAGTATTATCCCTGAGCTCCAACACCACCAGTTGGTGCTCAGAAGTGCCGTCTGCACAGTCAACACTTGCTGCCGTGTTATTGGGGTTCAGTAACGTCAGCTGTTCCCCTGCTATGCGTACGGCAATTTCTCCTGCTCTGTCCACATTCACACTACTACAGATTTTAAAGTTGCTCCAATTACACCTCTGGCTCCTCTGTTTTCAGTATTATCCTTGAGCTCCAACACCACAAATTGGCGCTCAGAAGTGCCGTCTGCACAGTCAACACTTGCTGCCGTGTTATTGGGGTTCAGTAACGTCAGCTGTTCCCCTGCTGTGCGTACGGCAATTTCTCCTGCTCTGTCCACATTCACACTACTACAGATTTTAAAGTTGCTCCAATTACGCCTCTGGCTACTCTGTTTTCAGTATTATCCCTGCGCTTCAACACCGCCAGTTGGCGCTCAGAAGTGCCGTCTGTACAGTCAACACTTGCTGCCGTGTTATCGGGGTTCAGTAACGTCAGCTGATCCCCTGCTGTGCGTCCGGCAATTTCTCCTGCTCTGTCCACATTCACACTACTACAGATTTTAAAGTTGCTCCAATTACACCTCCGGCTCCTCTGTTTTCAGTATTATCCCTGAGCTCCAACACCACCAGTTGGCACTCAGAAGTGCCGTCTGCACAGTCAACACTTGCTGCCATGTTATAGGGGTTCAGTAACGTCAGCAGTTCCCCTGCTGTGCTTACGGCAATTTCTCCTGCTCTGTCCACATTCACACTACTACAGATTTTAAAGTTGCACCAATTACACCTCTGGCTCCTCTGTTTTCAGGATTATCCCTGAGCTCCAACACCGCCAGTTGGCACTCAGAAGTGCCGTCTGCACAGTCAACACTTGCTCCAGTGTTATTGGGGTTCAGTAACGTCAGCTGTTCCCCTGCTGTGCATACGGCAATTTCTCCTGCTCTGTCCACATTCACACTACTACAGATTTTAAAGTTGCTCCAATTACACCTCTGGCTCCTCTGTTTTCAGTATTATCCCTGAGCTCCAACATCGCCAGTTGGTGCTCAGAAGTACCGTCTGCACAGTCAACACTTGCTGCCGTGTTATTGGAGTTCAGTAACGTCAGCTGTTCCCCTGCTGTGCGTAGGGCAATTTCTCCTGCTCTGTCCACATTCTCACTACTACAGATTTTAAAGTGGCTCCAATTACACCTCTGGCTCCTCTGTTTTTAGTATTTACCCTGGGCTCCAACATCGGTAGTTGCTGCTCAGAATTGCCATCTACACAGTCAACGCTTGCTCCAGTGTTATTGGGGTTCAGTAACGTCAGCTGATCCCCAGCTGTGTGTCCGGCAAATTCTCCTGCTCTGTCCACATCCACTTTACTACTAATTTAAAACTTGCTCCAATTACACCTCTGGCTCCTCTGTTTTTAGTCTTTACCCTGGGATCCAACACTACTAGTTGCTACTCAGTAGTCCCGTCTGCACAGTCAATGCTTGCTCCAGTGTTATTGGAGTTCAGTAACGTCAGCTGATCCCCAGCTGTGTGTCCGACAAATTTTCCTGTTCTGTCCACATCCACTGTACTACTAATTTAAAACTTGCTCCAATTACACCTCTGGCTCCTCTGTTTTTAGCATTTACCCTAGGCTCCAACACCACTAGTTACTGCTCAGAATTGCCGTCTGCACAGTCAACGCTTGCTCCAGTGTTATTGGGGTTCAGTAACGTCAGCTGATCCCCAGCTGTGTGTCCGGCAAATTCTCATTCTCTGTCCACATCCACTGTACTACTAATTTAAAACTTGCTCAAATTACACCTCTGGCTCCTCTGTTTTTAGTCTTTACCCTGGGATCCAACACTGCTAGTTGCTGCTCAAAAGTGCCGTCTGCACTGTCAATGCTTGCTCCAGTGTTTTTGGGGTTCAGTAACGTCAGCTGTTCCCCTGCTGTGCGTACGACAATTTCTCCTGCTCTGTCCACATTCACACTACTACAGATTTTAAAGTTGCTCCAATTACACCTCTGGCTCCTCTGTTTTTAGTATAATCCCTAAGCTTCAACACCGCCAGTTGGCACTCAGAAGTGCCGTCTGCACAGTCACTACTTGCTCTCGTGTTATTGGGGTTCAGTAACGTCAGCTGTTCCCCTGCTGTGTGTACGGCAATTTCTCCTGCTCTGTCCACATTCACACTACTACAGATTTTAAAGTTGCTCCAATTACACCTCTGGCTCCTCTGTTTTCAGTATTATCCCTGAGCTCCAACACCGCCAGTTGGTGCTCAGAAGTGCCGTCTGCACAGTCAACACTTGCTCCAGTGTTATTGGGGTTCAGTAACGTCAGCTGTTCCCCTGCTGTGCGTATGGCAATTTCTCCTGCTCTGTCCACATTCACACTAAACAGATTTTAAAGTTGCTCCAATTACACCTCTGGCTCCTCTGTTTTCAGTATTATCCCTGAGCTCCAACATCGCCAGTTGGTGCTCAGAAGTACCGTCTGCACAGTCAACACTTGCTGCCGTGTTATTGGAGTTCAGTAACGTCAGCTGTTCCCCTGCTGTGCGTAGGGCAATTTCTCCTGCTCTGTCCACATTCAAACTACTACAGATTTTAAAGTGGCTCCATTTACACCTCTGGCTCCTCTGTTTTTAGTAATTACCCTGGGCTCCAACATCGGTAGTTGCTTCTCTGAACTGCCGTCTGCACAGTCAACGCTTGCTCCAGTGTTATTGGGGTTCAGTAACGTCAGCTGATCCCCAGCTGTGTGTCCGGAAAATTCTCCTGCTCTGTCCACATCCACTGTACTACTAATTTAAAACTTGCTCCAATTACACCTCTGGCTCCTCTGTTTTTAGTATTTACCCTGGGCTCCAACACCGCTAATTGCTGCTCAGTAGTCCCGTCTGCACAGTCAACGCTTGCTCCAGTGTTATTGGGGTTCAGTAACGTCAGCTGATCCCCAGCTGTCTGTCCTTCAAATTTTCCTGTTCTGTCCACATCCACTGTACTACTAATTTAAAACTTGCTCCAATTACACCTCTGGCTCCTCTGTTTTTAGTATTTACCCTAGGCTCCAACACCGCTAGTTGCTGCTCAGAATTGCCGTCTGCACAGTCAACGCTTGCTCCAGTGTTATTGGGGTTCAGTAACGTCAGCTGATCCCCAGCTGTGTGTCCGGCAAATTCTCATGCTCTGTCCACATCCACTGTACTACTAATTTAAAACTTGCTCAAATTACACCTCTGGCTCCTCTGTTTTTAGTCTTTACCCTGGGATCCAACACTGCTAGTTGCTGCTCAAAAGTGCCGTCTGCACAGTCAATGCTTGCTCCAGTGTTTTTGGGGTTCAGTAACATCAGCTGTTCCCCTGCTGTGCGTACGACAATTTCTCCTGCTCTGTCCACATTCACACTACTACAGATTTTAAAGTTTCTCCAATTACACCTCTGGCTCCTCTGTTTTTAGTATAATCCCTAAGCTTCAACACCGCCAGTTGGCACTCAGAAGTGCCGTCTGCACAGTCAACACTTGCTCTCGTGTTATTGGGGTTCAGTATTGTCAGCTGTTCCCCTGCTGTGCGGACGGCAATTTCTCCTGCTCTGTCCACATTCACACTACTACAGATTTTAAAGTTGCTCCAATTACACCTCTGGCTCCTCTGTTTTCAGTATTATCCCTGAGCTCCAACACCACCAGTTGGCGTTCAGAAGTGCCGTCTGCACAGTCAACACTTGCTGCCGTGTTAATTGGGTTCAGTAACGTCAGCTGTTACCCTGCTGTGCGGACGGCAATTTCTCCTGAAGGTATCGCTCAACACTAGTCTTAATCCTTTGGTCATGCTTAATTAACATTTTCCTTACTATAATTGTTACCATGTGCCACTCTGTTCATAAAATTATTTTCCAGATGCTCTAAGCCATAAGCCAGTTAGTTCATGGAGAATTTATCATTGACATCGGACAAGTTATCTCACTGATATGGATCGCCACAATGGCTCATGTGATGAGTGACAATAAAGGCATCAGGTCATAACAACCTGCTCTTAGCTCCAGGCAGTAGCCGCTGCTGATAAGGCGGCCATCGATCACACTACACCACCACTGCTCAGGTAATAGTGAGACTGGTGACAACAGGCTGCTATCTATGGGGACCATCATCTCTTTATATGACCAACTAATGGGATAACATCTCATTGATACCACCGCCTTGTTTACTCCCAACACTGTGAGAAGCCCATGTACATGAATGAGGAGAAGACTGAAAATTAGTTTTCCGCTGCTCTTGATTTTTTTTTTTAGAGACTGTCTGTGAACTTCAAAAAAATCTTTTTTTGCTTATTTTAATATTCCCTGTTCTAGTTATACTAAGATCAATATTCTTTGTACTGTTTCTTACTGTATTTTCAGAAGATCCCTATTGCGGTGCTTGCTTCACGTCGCTAGGAGAGTGTTTTTAAGGCTATGTTTCCACATAGCATAAGTTATGCTATTTTTTCCACGTACATTTTCCAGTTAAAGCAAAGTGGGTGTGTTTTCTTGAAGACTCATGTCAACTGAGTGTTTAAAGATGCTGTTGAACTGTGTGTATTTTAATGCGTCTTTTCCCCCCTAGGTTTGCAGGATGGCAGGTGCGCTGTGTGACATCCACTCTGTGAAGTAGCCAGTACGGCACCCGGCACATTTAAAGATACAGAAAAATTGCTTTATTGGCTTCTTAAGTCCTGTGGGCCCCCTGCTTGATGCCCCTGATTTAGATTGTGTCCCAGGTCATTTTCCCATCACGTAGTGATCTACAGGGAGGTGAGCAGAAAAACTTTTTCATATATTTTGCAAAATATTTTTATCAATTGAAAAACTATCAATAAATTACCATAGACTATTGTAACAAGCTTCATGGTTATTGGTAATCGTATCAGAATATGTACATCCAGATTATGGTGAGAAGTCTAAACTCCAGCTGCATTTATGTTAAGGAAAACCTTTTTAGGTGGTTTGTCTCCTTCTTCTGACTACTCCATGTCTGTATTGTAAATGAGTGAAGTATATAAACTTGATTCAGGGTCCACCACAACCCTCTTGGGCCCCTATTAAATGCTTATCGGTGATAAGGAAAAAGGATTCCTACAAACATTTTGTCAAGTTAAAGGGCCTTTTTACTCCCCCCATCTCCCCCCTTAATTCATTATCATTTAATAATAATAATCTTTATTTTTATATAACGCCAATATATTCCGCAGCGCTTTATATACATTATCATCACTGTCCCCACTGGGGCTCACAATCTACATTCCCTATCAGTATGTTTTTGGATTGTCATTTGCTGTCCCCCATCCTCCACCCTCAATTCATTATCATTTGCTCTTCGCAACTCTCCAACCTCAATACAGCATCATTTTTTTCCCCATCACCATTTAATTCATTTTATTAAAAAAAAATAGTTTTTCATGCTTACCTCTCCATTCCATACCCTGTAGCTCAACTTCTGATAGCCAGCATGTAAATGGTGGCTCCTGAGTGATGACATCATTATTATCATCATGCAGGCGCCGTTGCCAGCTGACGCACGTCACAAAGATATATGGAAGGAGCTCTCCTGGAGCTGCGCAGCAGTTTTGTTTTTGCCAGCTGTGGAATTTTAAGAAAGCTCACTGAGCCGAGATATGTGCCAACGACGGTGATACTCAATACATTGTAATGAGGGCAATCTGGCCATGGGCCCCCTCGGAGTGCAGTGTCCCGGGTGGTAGCCCAGATTGCCTTCATTGTAATCTGCCTATGACTCTATCGATCCCTAATTACCTCTGCATCTCTTACAACTTCACCCATTAAGAAGCATGGCAGGGAGGATGCAGATCAAACAGCAAAACCTAACACAGTAACTTCATGCACAATAGTCTGCTGAGAAGGCCTTTGGGGCAAGTCCTATGCCAAGATATGTCTGGTGAACATATATCCCAAGGGTCAACTGGAGAAAACTGTAAAGACTTATGCCGTTTTGGACAATCAGAGGACCTGATCGCTTGCAAGGTCTGAACTCTTAGATATCTTCAACTTGAACGGGAATGCTTACCTTTACACCTTGGGTACTTGTAGTGGCATTACAGAGGTCTGTGGAAGAAGAGCCAGTAGTCTTAGAGCAGCTTCTCTTGAGAACACTGTGAAGATACTCTTATCCACACTTGTCTAGAGCAACCAGAAGCTATCCAATAGGGAGGAGATCTCAACACCAGAGACTGCTCCTCATCTCCCTCATCTAAGGAGTATAGCCAACAAGATACTAGCCCTTGGCAACAGCGCAGATTTCCCAATTCTGCCTGCCAGAGACATTCTGTGGCTACACAAGGTACGTCAGCGAATCAATGGACCACATGATTCTCCATTATCCCAACAGTTTGATCTAGCCTGGGTTATTTTGGGAATGTTAGCATTAGAGATGAGCGTTGTTCTACTCGAACTGTTCGCCAATCTCAAATTCGAGCTGTTTTGGGCGGTGATCGAGCCGGTCGGCGAACACGAACAATTTGAGAAAAATTCGGCTGTTCGAGGTTATGTTCGATAACTGTTCGTGCACCAAAATCATAACTGGATTTTTTCTCAGTAATGATGAAAATTAATGTTAATACGCAGTTTGAGTGTACAGCGGGGCGGGGGGAGGGGCAGGGGATGGATCTCTGCAGGAACAATGAAGATCTCCATTTTTTTTTCTCTTTCCCGCATTTGCAGTGGGGAGGTGCAATCTGTCAGCCTATCAGCAGCGCACACACGGAGCGAAGTGCTTTTTTTCACACAAGCAAGGGCATGTGTGATTGGCAGTGTATGTCACATGTCCTTGCCCTATAAGACCAAGCCATTTTCCCCGTCGCCACCATTTTCTCACTGCTGCAGCTGCGTGTTAGACGGCACCGCTGTTGCTGTGTGTGCTATACCTTGTTAATTTCAAGCCAATTTTCGCACAAATATACAGATAGCTTGGGAGTAGGGAATAGTTGTGATTGCAGTCCTTTTAAGGACTAGGTTACAGCATTTCCTACGACTTTTATCAGGCAGGTCTGTGCTCTTAAATAGATAGATTGTGGGAGTAAAGACTAATTGTAATTGGAGTCCTTTTCATGACTAGGTTACATCAGTTCCTATCAGTTTTTGCCAGGCAGGTCTGTGCCAGTGCTGTGCAAGTTTTTTTCACAGCATTTGGCTGAATCTAGCAAAGCTAATCCTTTTTGGCCTATTGCAGAGTGTGTTAGTCAGTGGAGTAGCCTATCTGTGTTGCAAGATATACCACCTGTGTATAGAATACCAATTTTTTTACTGCACCTAGTGAAGTAAAATCTTTTGGGCATAGCATCATTCTATTAGTCCATCTATACTGACCTCCATCAGGTTGCAAACTGAATATAATTTTTTTCTGCATCTAGCTCTGAAAAAATATTTGGGCTTCTAGCAGTGTGTGGGACTTGGTCTATTAGTCCATCTATACTGACCTCCATCAGGTTGCAAATTAAAAATAATTTTTTTCTTCATTTAGCTCTGAAAAAATATTTGGGCTTCTAGCAGTGTGTGGGACTTGTTCTATTAGTCCTTCTATACTGACCTCCAGCAGGTTGCAAATTGAATATAATTTTTTTCTGCATCTAGCTCTGAAAAAATATTTGGGCTTCTAGCGGTGTGTGGGACTTGGTCTATTAGTCCATCTATACTGACCTCCATCAGGTTGCAAATTAAAAATAATTTTTTTCTGCATCTAGCTCTGAAAAAATATTTGGGCTTCTAGCGGTGTGTGGGACTTGGTCTATTAGTCCATCTATACTGACCTCCATCAGGTTGCAAATTAAAAATAATTTTTTTATGCATCTAGCTCTGAAAAAATATTTGGGCTTCTAGCAGTGTGTGGGACTTGGTCTATTAGTCCATCTATACTGACCTCCATCAGGTTGCAAATTAAAAATAATTTTTTTCTTCATTTATCTCTGAAAAAATATTTGGGCTTCTAGCAGCGTGTGGGACTTGTTCTATTAGTCCATCTATACTGACCTCCATCAGGTTGCAAATTAAAAATAATTTTTTTCTGCATCTAGCTCTGAAAAAATATTTGGGCTTCTAGCAGTGTGTGGGACTTGGTCTATTAGTCCATCTATACTGACCTCCATCAGGTTGCAAATTAAAAATAATTTTTTTCTGCATCTAGCTCTGAAAAAATATTTGGGCTTCTAGCAGTGTGTGGGACTTGGTCTATTAGTCCATCTATACTGACCTCCATCAGGTTGCAAATTGAATAAAAAAAATTTCTGCATCTAGCTCTGAAAAAATATTTGGGCTTCTAGCGGTGTGTGGGACTTGGTCTATTAGTCCATCTATACTGACCTCCATCAGGTTGCAAATTAAAAATAATTTTTTTCTGCATCTAACCCAGCCAATAGTTTTGGCCTAAAACCACAGTTTGGCCACTCAGCTCTGCTCGGTTACCATCCATTGTTTTTTTGTGCAAACTACTCCAGAGTTGTGAATTAGTTAACCACCAAAATGAGTGGAAAAAGGCCTGCTGCTGGTGGAAAGGGGAATAGGCGTGTTGGGAAGGGGAAAAAAGGTTGTGTCCGTGGGGTAGGTGCAGAAAAAAGACCATCTTCCAGCCAAACTAAAATGTCTACTTCTTTTAGCGGACAATGTGATAAGATCCCTTTCTTACGGCCACGCCAATCGCTACAAATTCCAGATGAGGCACAAAAACAGCAGGTGCTTCAACGGATATCAAGTGCTCCTTTAAGTGGGCTCTCCTCCACATCAACTTCAACATCACAAATACTCCAGTCCTCAAAGGTGTCACCCAAATCACACTTGCTTCCTCACAGCTCCCAAATCTCCAGCTGCCCGTCTGAGTATGAGGTAGAACAGATGGTTGAGTCTGCAGAGCTGTTTACTCATACTATAGCCTGGGAATCAGAGGTCGACTCCAGCGCTTCTGTGAATCCAGACGAGGAAATGATCTGCACTGATGCCCAGAATCTTTATGAGTCGGATCCAGGACCAGACGCAGAAGGTTCTGACCATAATGTAGACCCTCATTCCCAAACTGTAACTCCTGTTGGTGGAGACAATGAGGAAGACGATGATAAGACTCAAATACCTGATTGGAGCGACAACTTTAGTTTTTTGTCAGGGCAGGAACAGGTTGGCTCTGAGGACGACGGGTGTGATAACGCACAGGGTGATGATGATGAGGTCGGAGATCCCACTTACTGTCAACCCACAGTCAGCCAAGAGATGAGATCAGCAGAGGAGGTGGAGGAAGATGCTAGTGACGACGAGGTCAGGTTGCGCCTTCCTGGACAGAGACGTAGTACTGGAAGCACGTCAACAACTGCATCCTCAAACACAACTCTGCCTCTCACCACAAGTCGTGGTGGCTCTTCAGGTCGCATGGGTGCTAAACCTTGCATAGCCTGGGCATTTTTTCAGATCGATAAAGATGACCCAACTCGTGTTATCTGTAACATTTGTCAGCAAAAGCTAAGTAGAGGCCAAAAAATACATAGTTTGAGTACTTCATGCATGAACCGGCACATGGACATGAAGCATAAGTTGCAGTGGGAAGCTCAGTGTGCTACAATGCGGTCTAGCCGGCCGGGCCAACCACCGTCTGCCATATCTTGTGCATCCGCGGCCTCTTCATCCTCTGTGACTGGGGGGACAGCAGTCACACCTGTTTTGGGGCGCAGACCTGCCACCTCTTTACCCGCAACAGCCAGCGTGATTGGCAGGTCATCATTTTCTTTGGAGGTGGTAACACCAGCTGGTCTTGAGCGCTGTCCGACATCGATAGCACCACCTTTGGATCAAGGCAACCTAACATGTCCGCCTGCATCTTCCTCACAGACCGGCAGTTTGCCGGGGACACCCTTATCAACCCCGTCTAAGCACAATAGCCAGCCCTCGGTCCCTCAGATGTGGACAAGTAAAAGACCATTTCCTCCTAGCCATGAGAAAGCTAAGAGGTTGAATTTCACCATCTGCAAGCTCTTGGCTACAGAAATGCTGCCTTTCCGCCTGGTGGACACAGAGGATTTTCGAGACCTTATGTCCGTCGCAGTGCCCCAGTACCAGATGCCCAGTCGGCACTACTTCTCAAAGAAAGGTGTGCCTGCGCTCCACCAGCATGTCGCACACAACATCACCGCTTCTTTGAGAAACTCTGTGTGTGACAGGGTGCATTTCACCACAGACACTTGGACGAGTAGGCATGGACAGGGGCGTTACATGTCGCTGACTGGGCACTGGGTAACTATGGTGACAGCAGGACAAGGGGCTGCTGTCCAAGTCTTGCCGTCCCCACGAGTTGTGCGTCAATCCTCTTTATGTCAAAGTTCCACCACTGCTTCTGCCTCCTCAACCTCCTCTCGGTCTTCCACCTGCACCCAAAGCCTGTCTGGTCATGCCACAAGCTTTCTAACTGCGCAGAAGGGATCCTGCACACCTCCTTACTATGCTGGCAGTAGGGCTCAACGTCATCAGGCGGTTTTTACATTGAAATGTCTGGGAAATGTGAGTCACACAGCTGAGGAGTTGTGGTCAGCTCTGGAGAACCAATTTCATGAATGGTTGTCTCCACTGGACCTGAAACCAGGGAAGGCCGTGTGCGACAATGCTGCAAACCTGGGTGCGGCCCTTCGCCGGGGCAATGTCACACACGTGCCTTGTATGGCTCACGTGTTGAACCTGGTTGTCCAGCAATTTTTAGCCCACTATCCCAGACTAGATGGCCTTCTGCAGAGGGCACGGTCGCTGTGTGCTCACTTCCGCCGTTCGCATCCCGCAGCTCAGCGACTTACATCTCTACAGAAGTCGTTGGGCCTGCCACTTCACCGGCTAAAATGCGATGTGCCTACCCGGTGGAATTCAACTCTGCACATGTTGCAGCGACTGTGGCAGCACCGTCAAGCCCTGGTGCAATACGTTCTGACGTATAGCCTGGGCCAACGAGATTCAGAGGTGGGGCAAATCACGCTGGAGGAGTGGTCTCAGATCAGGGACCTATGCACCCTTCTGCACAGTTTTGAAATGGCGACGAAGATGTTTAGTACTGACGATGCCATTATCAGCATGACTATTCCGGTGATTTACATGCTGGAGCACATGTTAAACAGAATTCGGAGTCAGGTGGTGGCACAAGAGGAGGTGGAGGAAGTAGAGGAGGAGGAGTTGTATGCGGAAGGGCTAACATCTGCAAGGTCCAGACGGTCGGCAGCACCAAGGCGGCAGGCATGTGAGGGTGGGGGAGATGGTTTTACCAGGGCGCATGGTAGCAGCCAAACTAGTGAGGAAGGTGCAGGAGCCCAGGAAGAAGTGGAGGACGAACTGATGGAAGACTCATCAGATGAGGGAGACCTTGATCACATTTCTGTTGTGCGAGGTTGGGGGGAGAGGACAGAGGAAGGAAGCATGATTGTTACCTCGCCACCAACACAACAGGGACTTGGTGCTCCTGGATGCGCAACACACATGAGTGCCTTCTTGCTGCACTACCTGCAACATGACCCTCGAATTGTGAGAATTAGAAATAATCCTGACTACTGGGTTGCCACACTGTTAGATCCCCGGTACAAAAGTAAATTTGCAGAAATTATTCCTGCCATAGAAAGGGATGCACGCATGCAGGAGTATCAGCAGAGACTGTTGCAGAATCTTACATGTGCTTTTCCACAAAATACCAGTGGTGCACGTAGTGAATCTCACAGTTCCAACTTGCCAACCGTGGGACCGTCAAGTGTTCAGCACTCAAACCGTGACAGAACCACAGTATCTGCTGGTAACATCAATTTTGCGGAATCATTTCACCACTTTTTTAGCCCATCCTTTGCAAGGCCACAGGAGACAAGAAGTCTGACACATAGTCAACGCCTAGAGACGATGGTACAGGAGTATCTCCAAGTAAACATTGAAGCCACGACTGTGTCACTGGACCCTTGCTCTTTTTGGGCTTCCAATCTGGATAAATGGCCAGAGCTAGCCACTTACGCCTTGGAGATCTTGTCATGCCCCGCAGCCAGCGTTCTGTCTGAACGTGTGTTCAGCGCTGCTGGTGGTGTGCTGACAGATAAGCGCACGCGGCTCTCCACTGATAATGTAGACAGACTCACGTTCATAAAGATGAACAAATCATGGATCCGAAACGACTTTTCTACCCCTGTGTCATCCTGGGGAGAGTAAAAGCTTGATGATTGGTTAAAATCACCCTACCAACCGTTTTAAGCTTTCAAATTACTAATCATGTTTATCTGTATCTTGACTGGAAAATAATTTGGGCTTTGTAGCAGTGTGCAGCACTGATCCTATTAGGCCATCTATACTTAAGCTTCACCAGATTTAAAATTAAAAATAATTTTTAGCTGCATCTAGCCCGGAAAATAATTTTGGGGCTCCGAGATGCGCAAGGCACATAAGTGCCTTCTTGCTGCACTACCTGCAGCATGACCCTCATATTGTCAGAATTCGAAGTAATCATGACTACTGGGTTGCCACACTCTTAGATCCCCCAAACTTTTCGATCAACCTTTTCATTTTAATAAAGACCAAAAAAATGGTCATTTTTGAAATTATAAGCATTAGCAGGTTGTTAGAAACTGAAATCAAACAGTTTTCAACTCAAAACTTTATTCTAGGTGATGTTACATTTTCACATAGGACCCCTTGTTCGAAAGGAGCTTCTGAACTCTCTCGTCCATTGAATTTGTCAGGTTTTGGATGGTTTCTGCTTCAATTGTTTTGCATGAGGACAGAATACCCTCCCAGAGCTGTTGCTTAGATGTGAACTGCCTCCCGCCATCATAGACACTCCTTTTAATGATGCTCCAAAGGTTCTGAATGGGGTAGAGGTCAGGGGAGCATGGGGGTCACACCATAAGTTTGTCCCCTTTTATGCCCATATCAGCCAGAGATGCAGATGTTTTATGTGCAGCATGAGATGGTGCATTATCATGCAGAAAAATGATCTTGCTGTGAAATACACGGTTCTTCTTCTTGAACCATGGCAGGAAGTGCTGTTTGAGAAAATCCACATACATTATGGAGTTCATCTTTAGCGCCTTCAGGGATCCTAAAGGGGCCGACAATCTCTCTCCCCATGATTCCAGCCCAAAACATTACTCCACCTCCTCCTTGTTGGCGCTGTAGCCGTGTTTGCGTGGGGTGTCCATCAACCAGCCATCCTCCACTCCATCCATCTGGACCATCGAGCGCTGCACGGCACTCATCCGTGAACAAAACAGTTTTGAAATCAGTCTTCATGTAATGTTTGGCCCACTGGAGCCGTTTCTGCTTGTGTGAAGTGGATAGAGGAGGTCGACAGGATGGCGCATGCACAGCTGCAAACCTCTGAAGGACCCGGCATCTTGTTGTTCGGGGGACGTTGGAGGCACAAGCAGCTTCAAAAACTTGTCTGCTGCTATGACAAGGCTTTTTTGCCGCTGCTCTTTCAACCTGACGTAATTGCCTGTAGGAAAGAGTCCTCAATTTGCCCTTATCAGCACGCACACGTGTGTACTGTGAATCAGCTACATACTTCTTGATTGCCAAGACACTTCATCCTGATCATCGCACAATGTTGATTGTAGTCATGCCTTGACCTAAACACTCCACAATTTGTTGCTTCTCAGCAGCCGACACATCCTTTTTCTTTCCCATTTTGGCAGAAAATGTAGGCTGCTTAATAATGTGAGAGAGCCTTCTTAAGTAGTCTTGCCTTTCATTGGACACACCTGCCAAACTAATTAGCACAGGTGTCTGCAATTGCTTACAGTGATATAAAGAGCCCTGACACACATCACCATCAATGAGTTTAACTGACAAACAAACAAATTCTTCCCTTATCACTCCTAAACACTTTTTGTATAATAATTTGGAACGCAGTGTACATGTGCTTTTCCACAAAACACCAGTGGTTCACGTAGTGAATCTTACAGTTCTAACTTGCCAACCGTGGTCTGTATGGAGTTGTTCAATAAAGGGCCCAAAATTAAGATAACATAGATGGGAGAGGTCTCTATGAATAGGAATTCCTAAGTATTTGATACCCTGTGAGGGCCAGGCAAAGGGAAAGTTGGACTGGATGGAATCCTATATGGATTTGGGGAGGGAGACATCGAGGGCCTCAGACTTCGCTGCATTGATTTTAAAATTTTACCATGTAACAAAGTGATCTATTTCAGCCATAACAGCATGGATGGATATATGTGATTGAGTGATATATACTAGGACATCATCAGCAAATAGAGAGCACTTGTACTCGGTGCCTCCCACCTCAATCCACCTAATATTGGGGTTATGGCGAATTGATGAGAGCAGGTGCTCCGTCACTAGGATGTATAAGAGAGGAGACAGAGGACATCACTGCCTTGTCCCATTGGTGATTGTGAAAGGTGATGAAAATGTTCTGACGCACCCCCTGGGCCTTGGGACACCCGGAGCCGGACCCTTTTTGGTGGATGCTGGTGGTTGTAGTCTTCGTGGCGGCGACCCAGTTCCGTGGCTCAGGGCGGTCAAACCAGTGGCGGAACTATTTATGTGGTTTTCATGTTTAAATGTCCGACTACGCCACCCGTGGATTGCGGTCAGAGTGAACCGCCGCTACAGGGCAGACCACTGAGGCTGGTGTTGTGGGTGCAGCAGAGCGTAGCATAACTCCCCACGGGAGGAGTATAGCCTCAGGGCAGTGTATGCGGAGGATGGGGGTGATGGTGCAGGGCAGCAGCAGTAACGACACGGAGTCAGTGATGCAGTTCAGGGCCTTTACTCACAGTTCTTATTATCCAGACCATGTCTGCAGGTAACGGCTGCCCACGTCGTACTGTGCTCACCAGGTGAGGGGCTCAGACAACTCCCAGATAACTTTGGAGCACTTCACAGGACCCCCTTTGTGTGTCCTTTGTCTGGCCTTTCTTACCAACACTTCTGTCCGGCTGCCTCGGGCCTCCTCTTGGTAAACTTGGCGCCAGTTTCCCTGACCCTATGTGGTGCCTTCCTAGCGGGTGTAGCGAGGGGCTGCGCCACATAAAATGTCAGAGCCTCCGGTTTCTAGCTGAGGGTCGTTTCCTGCCTCCACTAGTTCGGGGACCGGTCTCCCCCTTTGGCCTGACCCCTCCACGCAGGTGGATTCGGGCGTGCGGTGGCGACTCGCCCGTCCGCACCCCTGGGATCCCTTCATTCCTCGTTCCTGGAGCCTTCTCCGCTCCTCTTCCTTCCTTCTCCCTCTTCCAGGCCTGGGCCTCTGTTACTAGGCCCGCCTCCGGAGCAGAGCTCATGCAGAGCCCCTGCTCCCTGCCACTTCTGCTCAGACTTCTCTGCACTGAACTAAGATGGTGCCCACCTTTTATACTCCCTTCTCAATGCACCCAGGAACTGCTTCCTCCCTGCTCCTGCACTACAGGGTTCCCCTTCCTCAGTGTTCCCTCCCCCCACTCCAGCCAGGGACAGGGACTGTCGTGCCCATCTCAGGGGCATATTGGTCGCCCTGCCCCACGGCAATGTGGTGTAATGCATGCAGGTGTCGGGTCCTGATCCACACTCCATCCTTACCTGAGAGTGAGATATCACACCTCTGGATGAGGTGCAATACGTCTTTAGCAACCGAGCCCTCAGGGTGCTACAGTTCCATTTATCTTCAGCCTAGGTGACGTATTGCGATACAGGGCTGTGATTTTGGCTATAAAAGGGTCCCCTAGACCCCTACCCCAAGCTTTTTAAGAGAATCATATATGGCGTGCCAGGAGACTCTATGGAATGCTTTCTCAGCATCCAACGAGAGTATCTAATTACAAATTTTTAACTGCATCTAGCCCAGGAAATACTTTGTACCTAGTAGCAGTGTCTGCTAGTAAGCGGATTATCCCGGCTGTTAAGCAAGCTGCACCACCTGTAGTTTAGACACTTAATTTTTTCAAAGGAAATGCTTCGGGACCATGGGATACTTAGTGAAGAGCATCAGGAGGCACCCCAAGGCATAGGGGCTGGGACTGGCAGTAGGATGCCTTGCGGTGGACAGCCGAGCTCGATCCTTATAAAAGCTTTTTAACTGCAGCAGCTTTAGTGGACGCTACTGGAGCTGGAATTACCGCGGCTGCTGGCATGAGACTTGCCCTCCAATAGATCCTTGTAAATGGATTTAAAGTGTATTCATTCAAATTAGAGAGACAATTTAAATTAAAAAGCTTAGAGCTGCCTCCACCACAGGGGGGCTCGCTCGACCCACCAGCGGACAGGCACCAGTATTGGGAGAGGGGGGCTGGCCGTCAGGGTTCACCGCGGCTCTGGCACAAACCCGGCGACACGGAGGTGGCACGGGCAGGAGCGGACTGGCCGTGTCGGCTTCTCACTTTTTGGATTTTAGAAGGGCATGACATGCCTATATCTGTGTCTCCCCCTCCTTTTACTCCTCCACCTCTTTTATTTTTGCATGACTATATGTACTTGTCACTTTTCCATGTGTTAGTTATGTCTTCTGAGCAGTTTGTCAGCTTTTGGACACCTTTGAAGGTGTTTTCTATGTGTTTCTATGTGTTTTTGTTTGCCTGCCATTGGTTTTAACAGTGTTCGAAGGTGTTCGACGAACAGTTCGACGAACAGTTCGGCGAACACACGGGTGTTCGACGAACCGAACCGAACTCGAACACTACGGGGGTGGCTCAACACTAGTTAGCATAGACAAGATGAAGAGGCCTGCCAAGATTTCCTTATGTAAGATTTCTATCTTGCCAAATGGTTGCAGCACCTAATTTCAACCATGCCCACATTACTGAGTGAAGGAGAAGCTGAGTGATAGTAAGTGGCAGCGAGAACCCCTTGATAAAATAAACACGTTACTGCCCTATGATTACTGTCTCAGATCAACGGTGTTGAATTTTACAAGTGAAGACAACAAGTTGGCATCTGCAAAAGAGAATACATTTTTTATACAGTACAGACCAAAAGTTTGGACACACTTTCTCATTTAAAGATTTTTCTTTATTTTCATGACTTTGAAAATTGTACATTCACAATGAAGGCATCAAAACTATGAATTAACACGTGGAATTATATACTTAACAAAAAAGTGTGAAACAACTGAAAATGTGTCTTATATTCTAGGTTCTTCAAAGTAGCCACCTTTTGCTTTGATGACTGCTTTGCACATTCTTGGCATTCTCTTTATGAGCTTCAAGAGGTAGTCACCAGAAATGGTCTTCCAATAATCTTGAAGGAGTTCCCAGAGATGCTTAGCACTTGTTGGCCCTTTTGCCTTCACTCTGCGGTCCAGCTCACCCCAAAACATCTCGATTGGGTTCAGGTCTGGTGACTGTGGAGGCCAGGTCATCTGGCGTAGCACCCCATCACTCTCCTGCTTGGTCAAATAGCGCTTACACAGCCTGGAGGTGTGTTTGGGGTCATTGTCCTGTTGAAAAATAAATGATGGTCCAACTAAACGCAAACCGGATGGAATAGCATGCCGCTGCAAGATGCTGTGGTAGCCATGCTGGTTCAGTATGCCTTCAATTTTGAATAAATCCCTAACAGTGTCACCAACAAAGCACCCCCACACCATCACACCTCCTCCTCCATGCTTCATGGTGGGAACCAGGCATGTAGAGTCCATCCGTTCACCTTTTCTGTGTCGCACAAAGACACGGTGGTTGGAACCAAAGATCTCAAATTTGGACTCATCAGACCAAAGCACAGATTTCCACTGGTCTAATGTCCATTCCTTGTGTTCTTTAGCCCAAACAAGTCTCTTCTGCTTGTTGCCTGTCCTTAGCAGTGGTTTCCTAGCAGCTATTTTACCATGAAGGCCTGCTGCACAAAGTCTCCTCTTAACAGTTGTTGAAGAGATGTGTCTGCTGCTAGAACTCTGTGTGGCATTGACCTGGTCTCTAATCTGAGCTGCTGTTAACCTTTGATTTCTGAGGCTGGTGACTCGAATAAACTTATCCTCAGAAGCAGAGGTGACTCTTGGTCTTCCTTTCCTGGGGCGGTCCTCATGTGAGCCAGTTTCTTTGTAGCGCTTGATGGTTTTTGCAACTGCACTTGGGGACACTTTCAAAGTTTTCCCAATTTTTCGCACTGACTGACCTTCATTTCTTAAAGTAATGATAGCCACTCGTTTTTCTTTACTTAGCTACTTTTTTCTTGCCATAATACAAATTCTAACAGTCTATTCAGTAGGACTATCATCTGTGTATCCACCTGACTTCTGCACAACACAACTGATGGTCCCAACCCCATTTATAAGGCAAGAAATCCCACTTATTAAACCTGACAGGGCACACCTGTGAAGTGAAAACCATTTCCGGTGACTACCTCTTGAAGCTCATCAAGAGAATGCCAAGAGTGTGCAAAGCAGTCATCAAAGCCAAAGGTGGCTACTTTGAAGAACCTAGAATATAAGACATATTTTCAGTTGTTTCACACTTTTTTGTTAAGTATATAATTCCACATGTGTTAATTCATAGTTTTGATGCCTTCAGTGTGAATGTACAATTTTCATAGTCATGAAAATACAGAAAAATCTTTAAATGAGAAGGTGTGTCCAAACTTTTGGTCTGTACTGTATATGTTATGTAAGAGGAAATCCTCCTCCTAGTGAATTCAACAGCTGGGTAGCACCTTTATCCTTTCATTATTCAAGGACAAAGTTGCCAAACAACCTGCAGCAAGCAACTGCAAGGTTTTCATCTTTAAAAACCAGAGATGAAAAATCCTGTTCTTCATGCAGAATATCTTAGACAGAATTCATGTAGAGCATGCACCACCAGTAAAGGGAGGAGAAGAATGCTTCACCTTCCATCCTTTGATGTCTACCTCACTTGCAAATCTAACCAAATTAGAGTGGTGTTCGACTGCACTGCTCAGTATGAAGACATCTCTCTCAATAACCAAATCCTCACTACGCCTTATTTAAATGACCATATAGGAGTATGGATTTGCTTCAGACAAGACCCTTTTGCAATCATGGCTGA
Source organism: Phyllobates terribilis (assembly GCF_046119375.1). Taxonomy (NCBI): domain Eukaryota; kingdom Metazoa; phylum Chordata; class Amphibia; order Anura; family Dendrobatidae; genus Phyllobates; species Phyllobates terribilis. Next base: position 1,174,381,327 of record NW_027362761.1, read on the forward strand.
CATCTAGCAAGTGTTTTATTGTGAGTGAAGACAGTAAAACTACTTTAGGTTCACATAGAACAAGGACAATGGTGTCTACAAGGAAGTTATAGATTACCGGACATTGGCTGAAATGGTCTCAAACTTTCAGACGTCGTTCAAGTTCCACCTTGTTATGCCTTAAAGTACATTTTAGGAGCCATCAGGAAGGAAGTCCACATTTTCTCTGATGCATCTACAGAGGCCATAGCTGTAGAAGAAGTTATATAAGATGAAATGGACATTCCAATTGATTCATTTACATTCTGCATAGATAGTAGAGTAGTGCTTGGTTACATAGACAACTAAACAAATCAATTCTAATAGAGTGCATCAGAAGTTTTTCTACTCCTGAGTGGCATCACATCTCCACTGACATAAACCCAGATGACTGAGGATCAAGACTTAAAGCCGCATCTGGGCTTAGCGACAATATTTGGCTGTCGCCTCCAAGTTTCCTATATAAGAATTTTTGTTCAATTGGTACCAACAACACCTATGAGCCAGAACCAGAACACCTTCTGTTATGCCATACAGTACAGACCAAAAGTTTGGACACACGTTCTCATTTAAAGATTTTTCTGTATTTTAATGACTATGAAAATTGTACATTCACACTGAAGGCATCAAAACTATGAATTAACACATGTGGAATTATATACTTAACAAAAAAGTGTGAAACAACTGAAGATATGTCTTATATTCTAGGTTCTTCAAAGTAGCCACCTTTTGCTTTGATGACTGCTTTGCACACTCTTGGCATTCTCTTGATGAGCTTCAAAAGGTAGTCACCGGAAATGGTCTTCCAACAATCTTGAAGGAGTTCCCAGAGATGCTTAGCACTTGTTGGCCCTTTTGCCTTCAGTCTGCGGTCCAGCTCACCCCAAACCATCTCGATTGGGTTCATGTCTGGTGACTGTGGAGGCCAGGTCATCTGGCATAGCACCCCATCACTCTCCATGATGGTCAAATAGCCCTTACATAGCCTGGAGGTGTGTTTGGGGTCATTTTCCTGTTGAAAAATAAATGATGGTCCAACTAAACGCAAACCGAATGGAATAGCATGCCGCTGCAAGATGCTGTGGTATCCGTGATGGTTCAGTATGCCTTCAATTTTGAATAAATCCCCAACAGTGTCACCAACAGAGCACCCCCACACCATCACACCTCCTCCTCCATGCTTCACGGTGGGAACCAGGCATGTAGGGTCCATCCGTTCACCTTTTCTGCGTCGCACAAAGACACGGTGGTTGGAACCAAAGATCTCAAATTTGGACTCATCAGACCAAAGCACAGATTTCCACTGGTCTAATGTCCATTCCTTGTGTTCTTTAGCCCAAACAAGTCTCTTCTGCTTGTTGCCTGTCCTTAGCAGTGGTTTCCTAGCAGCTATTTTACCATGAAGGCCTGCTGCACAAAGTCTCCTCTTAACAGTTGTTGTAGAGATGTGTCTGCTGCTAGAACTCTGTGTGGCATTGACCTGGTCTCTAATCTGAGCTGCTGTTAACCTTCGATTTCTGAGGCTGGTGACTCGGATAAACTTATCCTCAGAAGCAGAGGTGACTCTTGGTCTTCTTTTCCTGGGGCGGTCCTCATGTGAGCCAGTTTCTTTGGAGCGCTTGATGGTTTTTGCAACTGCACTTGGGGACACTTTCAAAGTTTGCCCAATTTTTTGGACTGACTGACCTTCATTTCTTAAAGTAATGATGGCCACTCGCTTTTCTTTACTTAGCTGCTTCTTTTTGCCATAATACAAATTCTAACAGTCTATTCAGTAGGACTATCAGCTGTGTATCCACCCGACTTCTGCACAACACAACTGATGGTCTCGACCTCATTTATAAGGCAAGAAATCCCACTTATTAAACCTGACAGGGCACACCTGTGAAGTGAAAACCATTTCCGGTGACTACCTCTTGAAGCTCATCAAGAGAATGCCAAGAGTGTGCAAAGCAGTCATCAAAGCAAAAGGAGGCTACTTTGAAGAACCTAGAATATAAGACATATCTTCAGTTGTTTCACACTTTTTTGCTAAGTATATAATTCCACATGTGTTAATTCATAGTTTTGATGCCTTCAGTGTGAATGTACAATTTTCATAGTCATGAAAATACCGAAAATTCTTTAAATGAGAAGGTGTGTCCAAACTTTGGGTCTGTACTGTATATTGCAACTTAGAACACAACATTTGGATTATTTTGGGCTGGTGGAAGTGTTTATAAGTTGCAGCTTCCCCAATCCAAAGATGGGTTACCAATTGGAGCTCGGACTATATCCTATTATTATGGACTAATCCATCCATAAATTTGGACCATACAATTGTTTGCAGTTTATCGTTACATGTTTGTGTGCTTCTTTTTTTGTCTTTCAGGTTCCAAGAAGGGATGGAAAGGGAAATACTCAATGTGTGCACATAGCATATGTTTTGTGGTTGGTACCAAAATTGCTCTTCCCCTAATCAGTGCTGGCTGGGAGAGGAGACTGGTGGGAGCTGCTCACGTTTGTTCCAATCATTTCCAGAGCAGATGAAACTGATGTCCGCATGATGTGGAGGGAATTTTGGCTGCAAGCTAATTTTAATTATTGTTGTTTGACATTATCATGGCTTGCTCCATCAAATCGTATAGGGATGTTTTTCCATAGAAGATCTGCTCTGATTCAACTAATAGTTTTTGCCAGATTTCTTGTGTAAAACTATTTAAAAAATTGAAAATTCTTAATTGCTACAGGGGTTTTTTTTTTTTTTTTTTAATTTTTATGCCATTTCTGGACAGCTCCGCCAACTTTTTGAAAAGTTGGCAAAACTTTGCCAGGAGCACATCCTGAAAATGGATCCTAATTTATACCATAAAAGTGAATGAACCAAGCACACTTTTAATTAAGATGAATCTGTGCACATATGTGCAATAGTCATGCTAACGTAGGTCTACTATATTAGCAGCTGAGAAAAAAGTTTTGAGAGTCATTGATCTTGCATAAAGCAAAATTCACACCCATATGAGAAGAATGACACAAATCTTCAACCCTTATACCACTGGCACATGCTGACCACAGCTAATACAAAAGATATTTAATTTGGTTGTGTTTAACACTTGCATCAGACAAGTCTGTGATTCTTCCCTTTACTCATATGTAAACTATGACAGGGCGGGGGTCTCCAACCTCTCAGTCGGGGGTCAAGTTCTAGTGTATCCACTGATCAGAGTGGGTGTTTAAAAAATACATTTTAAAAAGTGAATATAATATAAAAAAATAAGACATAAATAAAATACTTAAATACATTAAGTTTACAATAATGACACATAAAGACATGTTTAAAATATACATGTGTGTAAAAATCTAAAGAAAAGGCAAGAAAAAAAACACATGGCAAATACTAGGCTTGTAATAATTACATATAATGTAAAGTGTTTAAAATACGTATAAATAAAAATATTAAAGAAATTAAACATTTAATACAATTTTAGAAATAAAAGACTTAAATACATTAGGTTAAGAATAATTAGATGTAAATGACGCACCCCCTGGGCCATATTCTTTTAGGGGGAATATCCGGAGCCGGATCCGATGGGAGTTGTAGCCTTCCGAGTGGCTGTGACCCGGTCCGTGCCCAGGGTGTCAAACTCAGTTGTATGTGGCAGTCCTACAGATGTTAATAAGTTCTTAATGTCGACTACGCCACCCGTTGTATTGCGGTCACTATGGCCGCCGCTGCAGCAGGGTCCGCTGAGGCTGATGGTGTAGGTGCAGCTTTTGATGGTATAACCCCCAACGGGTGGGGTATAGCCTCAGGGGGATCAGGTGCAGAGGATGGGAGTTGTGGTGATGCAGTGTAGACGGCAATCAGAGACAGAGTCGGGTTATGCAGTTTAGGATGTTTACTCACTGCTGATGTTCTGGTCACTCCAGCTTCGAGTGCGTCCACCAGGTTCTGGATCCAGCCAACTCCCAAATAAGTCCGGAGCGTGACCCTGAGCTCTCCTTCAGTCCTTTCTCTGGCCGTCCCCACTATTGATCCACCCAGGTCCAGCTCCCTCGGGCCTTCTGTTGGGACACCCTTGGCCTTGGGTTCCCTGACCCTCCACGTGGTATGCCTTCGTGGTGGATGTGGTGGGTGACCGTGGCAAACGCTGCCCACGGTCTCCGGTCTCTGGCTGGGGAGTGTTTTTACCCCCACCAGCTTGGGTTCCGGTACCCTGTGCCGACTCTTCACCCGGGGATTTAGTTTGGGGTCTTAGAGTCCTTTTCTTCTGTGCCTCTGGGTCTCTCTCTCTCTCCTCTCTCACTCTGGGTCTCTCTTCTCCTCTGCTCCTGACTTTCTCTCTGCAACTGACCCTGTTCTTAGTTGGTGCCCACCTTATATACACCCTCTATGTGTGAGCTCAGGTGACCAGCACCCAATGAGCTCCTAACTTTACCCAGGCTGCTCCCCCTATCTGCCCCTACACTACTTGGGATGTACCACCCCCCTCCCACTCCAGCCAGGAACAGACTCGGTCGTACCTGCACATTTCTAAGTGGGAGTACCGTCGGTCTGCTCCTCGGAAATGGGATGTGTGTAGTGCATGCAGCCTACCGAGCTCAGTTCCACACTCCATCCTTACCCGGGAGTGGAATATCACACCTCTGGGTTGAGGTGCAATACCCCTGTAGCAGCCGAATCCTCAGGGTGCCACATAAACACATTACGAAAACTAATAGTAACAAATTGAAAATCATTTTATAATGAAATATTACATTTATATGCATTATAGTGTTCAACTGCACTATAACTTAAGGTTATTAATAGTTTAGTCATTTTTTAAATTAAAATAAAATATACAAATATATTAGCACTAGTCACAAAAATTGCAGCAAAGTGTTCATAATGTATTTTTTATACTAATTCTATATAAATAGTGCTATACATACTGATAGGAAATGTAGATTCTGATCCCCAATGGGGACAGTGCCGATATTGTCTGTGAAGCGCTGTTGAATTAATGGCGCTATATAAGTGAGTAAAAAAAAAAAATAGAGAGCGGACGGGTTCCATTCAGAAGAATAATCATGTTAAGTCACATGGCTGGTTAGCTCAGTTTGGTTAGAGCGTGGTGCTAATATCGCCAAGGTCGCGGGTTCGATCCCCCCCTACGGGCCAGTTTTCTTTGGTAATAATTAGTGTTGAGCGATACCTTCCGATATCAGGAAATATCGGATTGGATTGGATCGGGCCGATACTCAAAAAGTATAGGCTATCGCCGATTCCGATACCGGAAACCAATGCAAGTCAATGGGACACAAATATCGGAATGAAAATAAACCCTTTCTTTCCTTGTAGGTTAATTCTACATGAAGGAAAACAACTAACAATAATGTAGAATGTATTGGGGGAGGTGGTTTCCCAAATCGATGGGAACAGTGCTCACAGTGAAACATGAAAAGCCGGCAATTCAGCAGTGGCATACACCGGTACCCGACAATTTAGAACAGAAAGAATAGAGCTTCACACATAGATTAGATAGATAGAAACATGTCAGTCACATATATAATAAGTACAGTGACAGTGTTGCTTACTGTACTTGTCATTTAGTGTAAAGGATTTATTTAAAAAAATAATAGTGTTTTCATGCACCGTCTCTTTAAAAAAGCCGGCCGGCAATTCAGCAGCGGTACCTGACAATTTAGAACAGAAAGAAAGAGCATCACCCGACAATTTAGAACAGAAAGAAAGAGCATCACACATAGATTAGATAGATGGAAACATGTCAGTCACATATATAATAAGTACAGTGACAGTGTTGGTTACTGTACTTGTCATTTAGTGTTAAAATAAAGGATTTATTTAAAAAAAATTGGCGTGGGGTTCCCCGCAATTTTAGTCTCTAGCGGAGGTTAAGCAGACAGCCAGGGCAGATGTTTGAATTCTGGGAAGGGGGTTATACCCATGGAGCTTCCCAGGCTACTAATATCAGTCCCCAGCTGAATACCTAGCCTTTACTAGCTATTAAAATGGGGGACCCCCCAAAAAAATGACTTGGGGTCCCCCTTATTTTAATAGCTAGCAAAGGCTAGGCAGACAGCTGGGGGCTGATATTAATAGCCCAGGAAGGGTGCCATGAATATTGGCCCCCTCCCAGGCTAGAAACACCAGCCGTCAGCCGCCCCTGAAATGACGCATCCATAGGATGTGCCAATTCGGGCACTTAGCCTCGCTCTTCCCACTGCCCTGTAGCGGTGGCAGTGGGGTAATAGGGCTGGGGTTGATGTCAGCTTATAATGCCAGCTGACATCAAGCCCAGGTTAGTAATGGAGAGGCGTCTATAAGACACCCCCATTACTAACCCCATAGTCAAAAGTTAAAAAAAAACACAAACACCCAGAATAAAGTCCTTTAATTGAAATAAACACACAATTCTTTATTGTTCTAAATTAAACGATACTTACCATCACGCCCATTCCAGCTGAAGCCAACTATCTCCTGCAATAAAAGAAAAATAATAAACCAACATCATCCTTACCTTTCCATGGTTCCCAGGGCAGCTCCAGCTCTGCTACATCGAGATGACAGGCTGGACCGCAGCAGAAAGCTGCCATCCAGCCTGTCATCCCGCAGACACTGAGAAGCGCAGATATGCTTGCACTCCTCAGTTTCTGGATATAACGGCATCCAGATGAGCCGACAATGAACTCAGCTCACCTCATGCACATCACTGACAGCGTGGGAGAATTCTCCTGCGCATGCGGTGAGCGTGAGAGAATTCTCACGCTGAAGCGCTTAGCGCAGGAGAATTTTTCCACGCTGTCAGTGACGTGCATGAGGTGAGCTGAGTTCATTGGACATGACCTCGGCTCATCTGGATGCCATCACAGCCAGACACTGCAGAGCGCAAGCATGCCTGCGCTTCTCAGTGTCTGCGGGATGACAGGCTGGATGGCAGCTTTCTGCTGCAGTCCAGCCTGTCATCTCGATGTAGCAGAGCTGAAGCTGTCGTGGGAACCATGGAAAGGTAAGGATGATGTTGCTTTATTATTTTTCTTTTATTGCAGCAGATCGTTGGATTCAGCTGGAATGGGCGTGATGGTAAGTATGGTTTAATTTAGAACAATAAAGAATTGTGTGCTTATTTCAATTAAAGGACTTTATTCTGGGTGTTGTGTTTTTTTTAAATACTTTACTAGAAATTGACGGCGGTCATGTCTAATATTGGCGTGACCGCATGAATTTCGGGCTTAGGGCCAGCTGATAATGCCAAGCTGGCCCTAACCCCTTTATTACCCAGTGAGCCACCGCACCAGGGCCCTGGATGAGTAGGGTACAGCGCCAGAAGATGGCGCTTCTATGAACGCGACATTTTCCGGGGTGGCTGCGGACTGCAATTTGCAGCGGGGGGCAGAAAGCTTGGGCTTCCCTGCGCTGCAGATTCCAGCCCCCAGCTGCCTAGTTGTACCTGACTGGACACAAAAATAGGGCGAAGCCCCACGAATTTTTATTTTTTAATTATTTCATGAAATTCATGAAATAATTAACAAAAAAAGGGCTTACCTATATTGTTGTGTCCGGCCAGGTACTAATAGGCAGCTGGTGGTTGGGGGCAGCCCGTTCCTGCCTGCTGTACCTGGCTGGACACAAATATAGGGCGAAGCCCCACGTCAATTTTTTTTAAATTATTTCATGAAATAATAATAAAAAAAAGGGCTTCCCTTTATTGTTGTGTCCGGCCAGGTACAAATAGGCAGCTGGTGGTTGGGGGCAGCCCATTCCTGCCTGCTGTACCTGGCTGGACACAAATATAGTGCGAAGCCCCACGTCAATTTTTTCATGAATTTCTTGAAATAATTTTAAAAAAATTGACGTGGGGCTTCGCACTATATTTGTGTCCTGTCAGGTACAGCAGGCAGGAACGGGCTGCCCCCAACCACCAGCTGCCTATTTGTACCTGGCCGGACACAACAATAAAGGGAAGCCCTTTTTTTCTTAATTATTTCATGAATTTCATGAAATAATAAAAAAAAAAATACGTGGGGCTTCGTCCTATTTTTGTGTCCAGCCAGGTACAACTAGGCAGCTGGGGGCTGGAATCTGCAGCGCAGGGAGGCCCAAGCTTTCTGCGCCCCCCCCCCCCCGCTGCAAATTGCAGTCCGTAGCCACCCCGGAAAATGGCGCGTTCATAGAAGCGCCATCTTCTGGCGCTGTACCCAACTCATCCAGGGCCCTGGTGCGGTAGCTCACTGGGTAATAAAGGGGTTAGGGCCAGCTTGGTATTATCAGCTGGCCCTAAGCCCGAAATTCATGGGGTCACGCCAATATTAGACATGACCGCCATGAATTTCTAGTAAAGTATTTAAAAAAAACACAACACCCAGAATAAAGTCCTTTAATTGAAATAAACACACAATTCTTTATTGTTCTAAATTAAACCATACTTACCATCACGCCCATTCCAGCTGAAGCCAACGATCTCCTGCAATAAAAGAAAAATAATAAAGCAACCTCATCCTTACCTTTCCATGGTTCCCACGACAGCTTCAGCTCTGCTACATCGAGATGACAGGCTGGTCCGCTGCAGAAAGCTGCCATTCAGCCTGTCATCTCGCAGACACTGAGAAGCGCAGGCTTGCTTGCGCTCCTCAGTGTCTCTCTGTGACGGCATCCCGATGAGCCGAGTTCATGTCCAATGAACTCGGCTCACCTCATGCACGTCACTGACAGCGTGGGAGAATTCTCCTGCACTCAGCGCTTCAGCGTGAGAATTCTCCCACGGTGTCAGTGACGTGAATGAGGTGAGATCATGTCCAATGAACTCAGCTCACCTCATGCACGTCACTGACAGCGTGGGAAAATTCTCACGCTGAAGCGCTGAGTGCAGGAGAATTTTCCCACGCTGTCAGTGACGTGCATGAGGTGAGCCGAGTTCATTGGACATGAGCTCACCTCATGCACGTCACTGACAGCGTGGGAAAATTCTCACGCTGAAGCGCTGAGTGCAGGAGAATTTTCCCACGCTGTCAGTGGCGTGCATGAGGTGAGCTGAGTTCATTGGACATGAACTCGGCTCATCTTTATGCCGTCACAGCCAGACACTGAGGAGCGCAAGCATGCCTGCGCTTCTCAGTGTCTGCGGCATGGCAAGCTGGATGGCAGCTTTCTGCAGTGATCCAGCCTGTCATGTGAATGTAGCAGAGCAAAGCTGTCGTGGGAACCATGGAAAGGTAAGGATGATGTTGCTTTATTATTTTTCTTTTATTGCAGGAGATAGTTGGCTTCAGCTGGAATGGGCGTGATGGTAAGTATGGTTTAATTTAGAACAATAAAGAATTGTGTCTTTATTTCAATTAAAGGACTTTATTCTGGGTGTTTGTGGTTTTTTTTTAACTTTGACTATGGGGTTAGTAATGGGGGTGTCTTATAGACGCCTCTCCATTACTAACCTGGGCTTGATATCAGCTGGCATTATAAGCTGACATCAACCCCAGCCCTATTACCCCACTGCCACCGCTACAGGGCAGTGGGAAGAGCGAGGTTAAGTGCTAGAATTGGCGCATCCTATGGATGCGCCATTTCTGGGGCGGCTGACGGCTGGTGTTTCTAGCCTGGGAGGGGGCCAATATTCATGGCACCCTTCCTGAGCTATTAATATCAGCCCCCAGCTGTCTGCCTAGCCTTTGCAAGCTATTAAAATAGGGGGGACCCCACATCATTTTTTTGGGGGGTCCCCAATTTTAATAGCTAGTAAAGGCTAGGTATTCAGCTGGGGGCTGATGTCAGCAGCCTAGGAAGCTCCGTGGGTATTACCCCCTTTCCAGGCTTCAAACATCTGCCCCAGCTGTCTGCTTAACCTCCGCTAGAGCCTAAAATTACGGGGAACCCCACGCCAATTTTTTTTTAAATAAGTCCTTTATTTTAACACTAAATGACAAGTACAGCAAGCAACACTGTCACTGTACTTCTTATATATGTGACTGACATGTTTCTATCTCTCTAATCTATGTGTGATGCTCTATTCTTTCTGTTGTAAATTGTCGGGTACAGATGCTGAATTGCCGGCCGGCTTTTTTAAAGAGACGGTGCATGAAAACACTATTATTTTTTTAAATAAATCCTTTACACTATATGACAAGTACAGTAAGCAACACTGTCACTGTACGTATTGTATATGTGACTAACATGTTTCTATGTATCTAATCTATGTGTGATGCTCTATTCTTTCTATTCTAAATTGTCTGGTACCGCTGCTGAATTGCCGGACGGCTTTTTTAAAGAGACGGTGCATGAAAACACTATTATTTTTTTAAATAAATCCTTTACACTAAATGACAAGTACAGTAAGCAACTTTGTCACTGAACTTATTATATATGTGACTGACATGTTTCTATGTATCTAATCTATGTGTGATGCTCTATTCTTTCTATTCTAAATTGTCGGGTACCGCTGCTGAATTGCCGGCCGGCTTTTTTTAAGAAACTGTGCATGAAAACATTATTATTTTTTTAAATAAATCCTTTACACTAAATGACAAGTACAGTAAGCAACACTGTCACTGAACTTATTATATATGTGACTGACATGTTTCTATGTATCTAATCTATGTGTGATGCTCTATTCTTTCTATTCTAAATTGTCGGGTACCGCTGCTGAATTGCCGGCCGCCTTTTTTTAAGAAACTGTGCATGAAAACACTATTATTTTTTTTAATAAATCCTTTACACTAAATGACAAGTACAGTAAGCTGAGCGCTGCCATCCAGCTTGTCATCCTTCAGAGACACTGCAGAGCGCAGGCATTATGGGAACATCCGATTCCGGTATTCGATATTCTAAAAGTATCGGAACTCAGTATCGGAACTCCGATACCGCGAATATCGGTCGATACCTGATATTTCAGTATCGGAATGCTCAACACTAGTAATAATATATTGTGAGGTTTAGTCCCAGTTAGTTAGTAAGTTAGTGTAGGGAGTACAATTGGGGGAGGAAGGTTGAACTTTATGGACCTCGGTCTTTATTCAACCTATGTTACTAGTATTCTACCGGTGCATCTCACTAAATTAGAATATCATCAAAAACTTAATTTATTTCAGTTCATCAATATAAAAAGTGAAACTCATATATTAAATAGAGTCATTACAAACAGAGGTATCTCTTTCAAGTGTTTATTTCTGTTAATGTTGATGATTATGGCTTACAGCCAATGAAAACACAAAAGTCATTACCTCAGTAAATTAGAATACTTTATATCAACAGCTTGAAAAATGTTTTTAAACTCCGAAATGTTGGCCTACTGAACAAACCACTGTATGTCAAGGGTTGAAAGAATAGATTAAAATTAACTAGCGCTGGACCCAGGCGTAAAATAAATGAGATGGAGTGAAAGGTATAAAATAAAATTCTTTATTGATAAAATTGATTAAAACCCGATTGTAAAATAAAGTAAAACGGGAGTAATTTATATTAGGTATAGGGTTTAGTAGTAGTGATAAAAGGCTGGTGGTCCTCTGTGGATATTCTCAAAGCGGATCCACGAAGAATTGGCTTCTAGATCAGGGTGATTTTCCTGATGGCGAGGAGGAGATGTGAATCAGAGGAGTCCAAGAAGGTTGTGGGTGACCCAGGGAGATGGTTCACTCTGAAAAGAGGTGTATGAAGTTTAAGAATTAAAAAAGGAATTGGTGATCGTCAATAAGAATAAGTATTTAAGGTATACCTGCTAAGTTCTCCCAAGATAGGTAAGTGGGATAGGGAAGTAGATGTGGTCTTTACAGAAGAAGTACAACTGACTCAGACATATGTTTTGGTTGTTAATTAGTAAAAGGATTAATCTTAAAGAGAGAGACACAAGAAAAGTTAAAGGAGTACTATTTTTAGGAAGTATGAGGTGGTACAAAGGAAGTTCCCTGGACTCGATATGTACCTGGTATTATTGATCCTAAGTCTCTCTGTTGGAGGTAGATGTCCTCATAGGTATGAAGTGGTCCAATGAAGATCTGAATGGGATAATAAATACAGAGTGGGTACCGTGGGGGAATCTTTATTAAGGGTTGCCAATGTGATTTACTTGCTCTATGGACTATTTACCTCTTTTGTGTAGGTATATTATATAGGAGGCTGGTAAGGGTCTTTTGGATCATGACATGCCTTTAAAGGAGTATTGGCTGTCTCCTAATTGCCTCAGATTGAAAATTGGTAACGTGTACTGGTCACTTAGAAACTGGTCACCTCACGACGTGAGGTGCTGGAATGTAAAATAGGAGAAATGTGGGTGATAGAGGCAAGGTCCGAAGTCTATACTGTGGGGAAAAGAGAGCAGTGATACTCACAAGAACGTTGAGTCAATACAGAAAGTGGACGTGTAGTGGGTCACGATGATTCCTGCGGTATGCAGCTGATGGCAGAGCGCGGCAGGAGTAGCGGTGAAAATGGCAGAAGGATGTCCGCGGCTTCGGTCCCAGAGTGCCGCATGCCAGGTAGTAAGAAAGTGCCCTGCTGCGTCGTGCCGATTGAGGGTTTCTACTTACAGGTCTATACTTGCAGGTCCGGGCATGTTTTCAACGATACCAGTTAGAATGGTTGCAGGGTGCCGTGCTGTGTTACCGGAGGATGTAGTCCTTAGACTGATAGTTGCAGATGCTCAGAGGGGAGCAGTCTGTGTAGAAAGAGGGGAGGAAGCGAGAGTGGAGTCCCGACCTATGACTCAACACTCAGGGAGCTTCTCCTGAGCGTGTGGTAGAGGCAGGTCAGGAGGACCTGCAGGGAATACTGTCACGTGACAGTCACATGGTACAAGCTTGTACGAGTGCCTAGTGGGACCAAAAACCTACACGTTTCGGAAACTGAGGACAGTTTCCTTCATCAGGGTAGGGCCATACTAGGCATAGGGTTCTTTATATAGGTCCAGTGGTGTATCAATTGTAAAAAAAAAATACAGTTGATTGAGGAATGGTTCACAGTCTTATGGAAGGATTAGTTGTAGGTGGATAGATCTCATGATGACTTTATCCTTCATTCCAGAAAAGGGGTTACTTGAATGGTGACTATTAGTCATTAAAAGCAAACCGTTCTATTTCAGAGTTTAAACCTCTGAGTTTCAAAGTGTCAAATTGAATATCCAGCTCCTCTCTATCCTGGACATATGTTTTATGTAGTTCCCCTGTCACCAGTGTCTGTCTGTTTTGGTTTTTTTTGTTTGATTTTTCACAATTGATACAGTATTTCTGTAGACCCCATGGATACCCAGATCAAGTGCTGACAGACAGAGGTCCAGCCTTCGAGGCAGAAGTCTTCCAGGAATTTTGCTCCATATATGGGTGTAAAAAGATCAGAACCATGCCATACCACCTACAAGGCAACGGTCTTTGCGAAAAATTGAATCATCTGGCCATCAATTTATTACAGATCTTACTGTTGGAAGAAAGGAACCAATGGCCTGAGAAATTGCCTGATTTGATAGAAATGTACAATCATATCCCAACCAGCTCAACAGGCTATGCCCCAGCCTACCTGATGCGTGCATGGCCAGGTAAACTCCCCATTGACCTGGAAATGGGAGTCCTAACTCCTGAAACTATATCCAGCCAATTAGACATGGATTGGAACACAAAGACAACTGCAGTATCAAAAGGTTCAACAATGCGTAGAACAGAGTCTTGCCCAAGCTAGACAAAGACAGGTGAGAGACTTTAATTGGCACACGATGGCAACTACCTTATCACCAGATGAAGAAGTGTTGAAGAAACCACAAGCTGGACACCAATGGGAGGCCCAGACTTACCCTATTTTACAATCTAACCTTGACAACAGCAAAGTGTGTACCATCTCCAAAGATGGCGGAAAAATGTGTACTACTGTATCCCCAGACAATCTAAAAATATGTCCAGCCTAATTGCGTGAAAGAGTTGAAACTAATGAAGTTCCTCAGCAAATACCAGAGACTAACACAAAGATTGGCACCATCCTAGGTGAATTTCCCCATTCTTGGCTGCAAGTCGACAATGCGAAAGTAGTCCCAGTGATGTTGTTTCCACAATGGTCCTTACCAGAAACACTAAACCCTTCTGAAGGAGAGCAGCAGCTGACACCAACCCCTGATGCTTTGCATGCTCAAAGACCAGAAAACTTGCCCTCTGCTAGCTGTCAGCCTGCCATACCTGTGGTAAGTTCAAAGAGTGGTAGAAAGCTGCCTAGCCTTCCTATTTTGCGCAAATCACAGCGTAGTACACAGGGACAGACCTGTGTACTACAGAATGATTGATAGAGCAAGGAAAACCAATAAGTAGATTTGAATTGTATATATGTTAAACTATGCTTTATGTAACGTTAATGAAAATGTTGAAAAAGATGATGTGCCCACACGGACTAATGTGAGATTTCTGCAACCATTACACTTTCTTTTACTACAAGAACTCTTGTACAGTCCTAAGAACTAAAAGGAGCTCTGTACATCATGCCTTTGTCAAGGAGACATCCAAAACGGCCAGTGCAGTGAATTCTATATTATGGTCTGTGTGCCCCGCAGCTGCACTAGGGGATGATCAGAAGTGGTTTTGGGCTGTAATCCACGACCAGATTAATATGATTGTTTATACAACCCCTGGCAAAAATTATGGAATCACCAGGCTCGGAGGATGTTCATTCAGTTGTTTAATGTTGTTGAAAAAAAAGCAGATCACAGACATGGCACAAAACTAAAGTCATTTCAAATGGCAACTTAAGGGCTTTAAGAAACACTAAAAGAAATCAAGTTTGAAAATGTGGTACTCAGTAAAGGTAATTTTTTTCAGACCAAAAGGAGGTAAAAAATTATGTAATCCCTCAATTCTGAGGAAAAAATTATGGAATCATGAAAAACAAACACACAAAAGAACACTCCAATACATCACTAGTATTTTGTTGCACCACCTCTGGCTTTAATAACAGCTTGCAGTCTCTGAGGCATGGACTTAATGAGTGACAAACAGTACTCTTCATCAATTTGGCTCCAAATTTCTCTGATTGCTGTTGCCAGATCAGCTTTGCAGATTGGAGCCTTGTCATGGACCATTTTCTTCAACTTCCACCAAAGATTTTCAATTGGATTGAGATCCGGACTATTTGCAGGCCATGACATTGACCATATGCGTCTTCTTTCGAGAAATGTTTTCACAGTTTTTGCTCTATGGCAGGATGCATTATCATCTTGAAAAATGATGCCATCATCCCTAAACATCCTTTCAATTGATGGGATAAGAAAACTGTCCAAAATATTAATGTAAACTTGGGCATTTATTGAATATGTAATGACATCCAACTCCCCAGTGCCTTTACCTGACATGCAGCCCCATATCATCAATGACTGTGGAAATTTGCATGTTCTCTTCATGCAGTCATCTTTATAAATCTCATTGGAACGGAACAAAACAAAAGTTTCAGCATCATCATCTTGCCCAATGCAGATTCGCGATTCATCACTGAATATGACTTTCATCCAGTCATCCACAGTCCACAATTGCTTTTCCTTAGCCCATTGTAACCTTGTTTTTTCTGTTTAGGTGTTAATGATGGCTATTGTTTAGCTTTTCTGTATGTACATCCCATTTCCTTTAGGCGGTTTCTTACAGTTCGGTCACAGACATTGACTCCAGTTTCCTCCCATTCGTTCCTCATTTGTTTTGTTGTGCATTTCCTGTTTTGGAGACATATTGCTTTAAGTTTCTGGTCTTGACGCTTTGATGTCTTCCTTGGTCTACCAGTATGTTTGCCTTTAACAACCTTCCCATGTTGTTTGTATTTGTTCCAGATTTTAGACACAGCTGACTGAACAACCAACATCTTTTGCAACATTGCGTGATGATTTACCTTCTTTTAAGAGTTTGATAATCCTCTCCTTTGTTTCAATTAACATCTCTCGTGTTGGAGCCATGATTCATGTCAGTCCACTTGGTGCAACAGCTCTCCAAGGTGTGATCACTACTTTTTAGATGCAGACTAACGAGCAGATCTAATTTGATGCAGGTGTTAGTTTTGGAAATGAAAATTTACTGGGTGATTCCATAATTTTTTCCTCAGAATTGAGTGATTTAATAATTTTTCCCTTTGCTTGGTCTGAAAAAAATTACCCTTTACTGAGTACTACATTTTTAATCTTGATTTCTTTTAGTGTTTCTTAAAGCCCTAAAGTTGCCATTTGAAATGACTTTAGTTTTGTGCCATGTCTGTGATCTGCTTTTTTTCAACAACATTAAACTGAATGAACATCCTCCGAGCCTGGTGATTCCATAATTTTTGCCAGGGGTTGCATATGTTCCGTTAATGTTATTTTGTTTTATTATGGACTGCCTATCTGCTAAGTAGCCTGAGGACATGCTACTCTTCACTAAGGGGGAATGTGGCACCCATGTCTATAGCGCCACAAAATGCCTGCATATGTAATATAATTCATATATATTGACAGCAATGGTGAGGGATAAGTTCTCTGCTGTCTTCTGCTGTCTTCAATACCTACATATATTGTTACTCGATCCCTTACTGGAGGATTTTGCACTTCTGCCAAATCAGGAATTTGTGCACAATCCTTTAAAGGGGAGGAAGTGCTTAGTTGTAGTTTGTAGTGTGTGAGGGAGAACCAGCATCATGGAGTTAACTGTGCAAGAGAGAGAAGTCTGCTCTCTGCATGTTTAAGCTGCACAGCGCAGGGTCCAGTCCCTAGAGCACAGAGACTTCCAGAGTCTGTGCTAAACTGTGAGCCTGCTCGGTCTTCATATAACGAGCAGTGAAGTGTTTTCCCGGGAGCTCAGCAACCGCATGGAGTCAAAGACACTGCTGCAATAGAAAGTGAGTGTTCTGACCGGATTCATGTTGCCTGCTCACTGGAAGGGATCACAGGTCCAGTAACTGTTTACCTTGGATCCCTGGGGATCTAAGGAATTGTCTAACACAGGTAAAATTAGCAGCAGGAAGGCTACACAACCTCACAGCAAAGAAAGTGTACCCTCACCATGCAGGTCTGTCCAAACACCTGTATGTGAACTGTACAGAAGCTGTTAGAGCTGTGTGCTGGATTCCAGTAAAAGATACAAACTGGTTATCACCCTGTCTCAAGCTGATTATTTCCTACTGCGCCATTTCTGCTCCATCTCCCCTGGGAGCCAGCACTGGCTGGGAAGGGTTAATCATCTGGCACTGCTCATCACCACCAAACTCTCAGGGGCCCTCATCAGTGACCGGCCATACCAGGCCAAACATCCCAACTGGCATCACAAACCTTTTTATTATTTTATTAACCCCCCCCACAATTGATAAAGATTGGCGCGCACCCCCGGTCGGACTATACCAGCACTCGGACCGCCATGTACCAGTACTGTGACTGCAGCGGCCCTGCCGGGGTGGCACATACAACCCACAAACATTTTGTCGCATAAGGAACACTTGATGATATATATCATATGATTAATATCAAACTGCTGTGACCCATCTGCATTAAAACATTTTTTTGTTACATATGTGACGCGCCCCCTAGGCCGTGGGGTACTCGGTGCCGGGCCGGTCGATGCTGGGAGATGTCACAATGGCAGTGACCTGGTCCGTGACCCAGGGTGGTCAATAAAAGGGAATATTTACAGGGGATTTATAGTTTTCATATACCTATGGTATGCGGCTAAAGGGAGCTGCCGCTGCGGAGCAGGTCCTCTGGAGCTGTTGTTAATGCAGCAGAGTTGGTTTAGCTCTCCACAGGTAGAGCTTAGCTCCAGGGCAGTGTAGACTTTGCTGTTGCAGTTGTGGTGCAGTGTAGTGCAGAGGATAGCGCAGTTAATAATCAGTCCACAACTTAAAGGCGGTTTCCTCTTATCTTTACTTGCGGTGGTTAGGCAGACCGGGGCATGGGTACTAGCTTGTAGTAGAGGTCCGGGCGGCCTGGAGGCAAGTTGGGGGATCCACCTAGCCAGGTGGAGTTGTAGGCCTTCCATTTTGCGCTACCTCTTTGGCCCTGCTGCTTGTAGCTATGCTGTGGCCCTCGTCCCTGAGTAAAACATCTTTGTGCTCACCCATATGGCAGGCAGCTCGGGCCTTCCTGGAGTGTCGCTCCCACGTGGCGGTGCTGGGCCCTATCATGCTACTGAGCCTCCGGGCGTCTGATGGGGCCAGGAGACCTGCAGTCTCCTGCCTTCTGGATTCTGTTGCTGGGCCTTCGGTGCCCCACAACCTCGGACTCCGGTGTCAGGTTCTTCTGCGCTTCTCTCCTCTGGGGTGAACTGCCGTGCAGCTCCACTCCCTAGGTCCTTCCTCGTCGACGTCCTGACTTCAACTCCTCTCTGCTCTCCTCACACTGACTAACCCCGCCTCCAGATCCCAGTTGCTAAGGGGAGGAGCTCCCCTTGCTGGTCTGGAGCCAGCAAAGTGTTGCATGCTAGCAAAACCTGAATAGGGGACCCCTCCTTGCTTTCAGGCCAGGCATGGCATCACCTGGGGTGCCACATATGCACGATGACACATCCTGCAACGATTGACACCACATTTGTAAAATCTTTTACAATTGAGCCAGGTATGACGATGTACAGTGGATCTAAATGAATTGGGCAATAGTATATTTTACAGTGTCCTTGCTTTTCTTGCCACAACTGAGCAACCCCGACTAAGGCTTTTTGAAAGGATGGTATCCTCGTGCAATAAAGGTAAACATTTTAAAATAATGTTCTTAATTTGACTAAACTGGGGAATGATTTGGAGGGAAATAACTGGTCTATTTTCCTAAGAGCTTTCATTCCTAGGTGAACATGTAATTAAAATTGTGCGATTTTTACCATGGTCAATGTTTCTAGCCTTGTTAAGAGCACAAGTTGGATATCCCCTCCTCCTTAATTTTCGATCGCAATCCAGCAGCTCACCCTCAAGTTTATTAATATCACTACAATTGCGCTTGATGCGGGTGAACTCACCAACCAGAATCACTTTGATATTATGCCTCGGTTGGCCGCTGGATGCATGCAAAATTGTATTACCAGATAAAGGTTTGAAGAAGGTTGAAGTCACAATCTGTAATGCAGCGGTGTTCACACAGTGTGGTAAAGAAGCAGTGACCCAGGTTAGTCCAACTTAAGTCTTTATTTTGGCAACTCACAACAAAAGGAAGAAAAATTTATCAGAATAGTCCATAACAGTCTGTTGCCATGGGCGACTACACCATCGTATCTCCCTTGGGTGCATCAGTGGTTTTCTTTCCTCTGGCCTGGGTTCAGTCTCACACAGACCTGTACTGCAGAGAGCTCCTACTCTCAAGCTGCAAACCAAACACTGGCACACCCAAAGCTCAACTAAAAGTTTAAATGGGTTTCGTGGACATGGGCTACTACCAAAACCCAGAGTGGATGGAGAGGTCCTTCCCACTACCATCCTATAGACCTGTCCAAAATTAAAAACCCCTGCCAGGTTTTCTTAAATCTGACTTGGTGAAATAGCTTGACCACGTCCATACTTACTTTGATTTTGCAATACAACCATAGCTGTGGCTGTGATTGCAATGCACTCCAATATGCCTCTATGCGCATCCTGGTGGAGACACACCGGCCCTCGCATAGGATTTCCCTCACTGTCTCACATATCCCCCCCTCTGTTCAAGCTTGTGGGGTTGAACACCTGTCACTATACAGGGTGCCCGTGACAGGGCATCAGCATTCCCTTGCGACTTCCCAGCTCGATGTTTCACCAAGAAGCTAAAATTTTGCAGTGACAGAAACCATATGGTGACTCGAGCATTCCTTTCCTTGGCATCTCTCATCTAGACCAAGAGTGAATGGTCTATTACGAAGCAAAACTGTCGCCAAAGCAAATAATAATGTGGCGCCCAGCTGCGCTTGGTACCACAGATCCTAGAAGGGTGTATTACCGGAATCCTCCACAAGAGGCCCCCATAAACATTCGCACATCTCCACCTTCCACCTCAGACCAGCAGAGGGAGCCCGTTAGGGATATAAATAGGGAAGGTGGAGCTAGGCAGTTCAGTCTAGCCAGAACAGAGTTCCTGCTCACAGCCAGAGTGACAGAGTTCTCAGTTGGGCTCTGGCAGAAGTCTGTCTGCAGAGGTAAGCCCAGTCTAAACTCAGTTGTAGCTCAGAATAGTGAGCTTAAGGTGTGCCGGTGCCATAAGATCGGTGAAGAGCGGCAAGCTGCCGTTAGTGTGAGTAGCCT
Organism: Phyllobates terribilis; assembly: GCF_046119375.1. Taxonomy (NCBI): domain Eukaryota; kingdom Metazoa; phylum Chordata; class Amphibia; order Anura; family Dendrobatidae; genus Phyllobates; species Phyllobates terribilis. The sequence continues at coordinate 1,174,401,482 of NW_027362761.1, forward strand.
AATGAGGGCCTGAGCGATGCCGAAGGCGAGTGGAAAGTGAGTAGCAGTGGGGGCAGAGGAGCTTACCCAGCTCACCCCGAAACATATACCGGACACCGGGTCCGAGCTTACCGGGATCTCTACGACCCAGTAAGGCATAACCGGAATCCCTGGAGAACTACAGGTCCCAGGTTCACCAGAGAGCTGATAAGTAACAGAGTCAAGAGACACATAGGCCCCATAAGCTGGGAGCGTGCACTCCAAGAGAAGGCCCTACCACAATGTCAGCCAGTGCAGGACAGAGATAAAGTTAGGCCTAGCTTCAGGCAGGTCAGAAACTTACTACGTAGAGGCAAGAAACAGGAGGCCCTACACTCACTCATTGGGGGGGGATCCTGATATGCACCCTTCACCCTACAGTACTCCGGGACGTGCCTGAATTTCCATCAGTAAAAGGTACTGAAGTGACTATCGTGTCTGTCCCTGTTCTTGCTCTGACCCGGCTGGGTCTCGCCTGTCCTGCATCCCCCTCTCCGTATGCTGCCCTGAGGCCTAGCTCCACCTGTGGGGAGCTATACCATCGAGCTGCCTTATAACCGGCCTCAGTGGACTGCCGCAGCGCTTTTGATTCTCACCAGAAACCACAGATGGCGTCACGAACTTTCATAGAGTTAACAAATAATCCCCTTTTAAAAGCTGACCCCAGGGTACGGGCCCGGGAGCCGACCACCGCGACATCCCCAAGGCCAGGCAAAGGCCCGGGTACCGAGTCGTCCCCATTCCCCCTGGGCTAGTCAATAACATAGGGACTTCAAGGCCAACTCAATGGCCAAACACTACTTCTCCACTTAGATATAATTTTTTTTTCTGCCGGGGTAAGTTTCTTACTCAAGTAGGTGACCAGATGTACTTTTCCATTCACCTCCTGTGACAGAACTGCTCCTAGGCCTACCTCAGAGGCATCCATTTGCACAATGAAGCTTTTCTTGAAATTGGGGCTGGTGAGGACAGGCTGTCCAAATTTCATGGATTGGAATGCTTCCTCCTCCTGAGGTTTCCACTACACCATGACCGATTTCTTTCCCTTTAAGAGATCGATCAGGGGTGCCGATCTATTGGCAAAGTTAGGTATACCCAATAATACTGAGGAACGCTCTTACCTGTTTTGCAGTAAGAGGCCTGGGCCAGGTTTTAATGACCTCGATCTTGTATATTTGGGCTTTAATAACCCCACAACCAAACACGTACCAGGCTTCCTCGAGGCCTACCACACATATTTTGGCTTCACTGTCAAGCCCATGACTCTGAGTGAATACACCACTGCTTGTAACTGGGACAAGTGGGTATGCCAGTCGGTACTAAAGATGATAATATCATCCAAATATGCTGACGCAAACTTCTTAAAACTAAAAAAACTTAAAACTTAAAACTAACACTATGTCCATCAGCCTCTGGAAGTTGGCCGAGGCCCCATGTAACCCAAAAGGCAACACGATGTAGCAATCGAAAAAGAAGTAAAAAAAAAAATTTAAAAAAAGCGCAAAGCTAAAGTGGATAAAAAACGATAAGGAATTTTTAATTGAAATATATATTTAAAAAGTGATTAGGGATTATTAAATAGCAAGACATTTAGGATGAAATTCAAGGAATTTTTATGGGATTCCTCTGGTTACTCTGATTTCCTCCCACAATCCAAAGTTAGGGAATTTATACTGTGAGCCCCATTGGAGACAGTGATGATAATGTCTGTAAAGCGCTGTGGAATTTTTGGCGCTATATAAGTGAGTAAAATAAATAAATAAATTCAAGTTTGGTTTTGGACCACCTCTTCAACCCTTACTAAAAGTTGCAAACAACATGGAAGTGTGTATGCTCGGAAAAAGTAAAAGTGATGTTCAAATGTATCATCAATCAGTGGGATCCTTCAGGTCCCTCAGGGAGGTCAACATTCCAGTTTCTGGAATTAAGAATTAATCTCATGACTGCTGGTCTGTGGTCACCTATGTTGGAAACCTTTAATCCTACACTCTATTTCAAGTAATAAATTTTCACTCATTGATACTATTTTCAACAGATACTACTCTACAACTCATCCCAGCCAAATAGTGGCGCAGCAATTTTAACCACTTCGCGCCAGAGCCTGTTTTTGCCTTCGTGACCGGGCCAATTTTTTCAATTCTGACCACTGTCACTTTATGAAGTAATTACTCTGGAACGCTTCAACGTATTCCCCTGATTCTGAGACTGTTTTTTCGTGACATATTGTACTTCATGATAGTGGTAAAATTTCTTCGATATAACTTGTGTTTATTTGTGAAAAAATCGGAAATTTGGCGAAAATTTTGAAAATTTTGCAATTTTCAAACTTTGAATTTTCATGCCCTTAAATCAGAGAGATATGTCACACAAAATAGTTAATAAATAACATTTCCCACATGTCTACTTTACATCAGCACAATTTTGGAACCAAAATTTTTTTTTGTTAGGGAGCTATAAGGGTTAAAAGTTGACCAGCGATTTCTCATTTTTCCAACAAAATTTACAAAAACATTTTTTTAGGGACCACATCATATTTGAAGTCACTTTGAGGGGTCTTTATGACAGAAAATACCCAAAAGTGACACCATTATAAAAACTGCACCCCTCAAGGTGCTCAAAACCACATTCAAGAACTTTATTAACCCTTCAGGTGCTTCACAGGCATTTTTGGAATGTGGAAGAAAAAAATTAACATTTAACTTTTTTCACAAAAATGTTACTTTAGACCCAATTTTTTTTATTTTCACAGGGGTAACATGAAAAAATGGACCCCAAATTTTTTTGTGCAATTTCTCTTGAGCGTGCTGATACCCCATATGTGAGGGAAAACCACTGTTTGGGCGCACGGCAGGGTTCGGAAGGGAAGGAGCGCCATTAGACTTTTTGGATGTAAAATTTGTTTGAATAATTAGCAGACGCTATGTTGCGTTTGGAGAGCTCCTGATGTGCCTAAACAGTGGAAACCCCCCACAAGTGACACCATTTTGGAAACTAGACCCCTTAGGGAACTTATCTAGATGTGTGGTGAGCACCTTGAACCCCAAGGTGCTTCACAGAAGTTTATAATATTGAGCTGTAAAAATAAAATTTTCACATTTTTCCCACAAAACCGTTTTTCATCCCTTAATTTTGCATTATCATAAGGGTAATAGGATAAATTGCACCATGAAATTTGTTATGCAATTTCTCCTGAACACGCTGATACCCCATATGTGGAGGCAAATTACTGTTTGGGCACATGGCAGGGTTTGAAAGGGAAGGAGCGCCATTTGACTTTTTGAATGTAAAATTTGTTTGAATAATTAGCGGACGCCATGTCACATTTGGGGAGCCCCTAATGTGCCTAAACAGTGGAAACCCCCCACAAGTGCCACCATTTTGGAAACTAGACCCCTTAGGGAACTTATCTATATGTGTGGTGAGCACCTTGCACCCCCAGCTGCTTCACAGAAGTTTATAATATTGAGCCGTAAAAATAAAATTTTCACATTTTTCCCTCAAAAAATATTTTTCATTCCCTAATTTTGTATTATCATAAGGGTAACAGGATAAATTGCACCATGAAATTTGTTGTACAATTTCTCCTGAGTACGCCGATACCCCATATGTGGGGGAAAACCACTGCTTTGGTGTACGGCAGGGCTCGGAAGAGAAAGAAGCACTATGTTGGCTGGCATAGGCAGCAGACACCATGTCACATTTGAAGAGTCGCTGACATGCCAAAACAGCAGAAACCCCCACAAGTGACCCCATTTTGTAAACTACACCTCTCAAGGAATTCATCTAGGGAAGTAGTGAGCATTTTTTAATTTTTAAATTTATACCATTGGGCAGTGAAAAAAGCATAATTATATTTTTACCACAAAAAAATGTTTTACCCTCAGATTTTACATTTTCACACAGGGCAATGGGTAAAAATGGTGCCGAAATGTGTCACACAATTTCTTCTAAAAGTGTTAATACCCCATATGTGGCTGTATCGTACCACTTAGCCATACGGTGAGATTTGAGGGGGAAGGAGTGCTATTTGACAATTGGAGAACAAATCATTGTAGAATAGGCATTTGGATTTGGGAGCACAAAATTTTCTGAATTTCTTTTGGGGGGCAAGGACAATTTTGCTTTTCCAGAGCCTTTCTGCTACCAGTAACTTGGAAGTCCCTTATATTTTTAACAGATGATGGACCTGAGTGGGGACTAGCTTTTTTTGAGGACTGAGTTGAAGCTTTTATTGGGAACATTTTACGTAACATTTATCCGGCGCTCTAGGCTGAGCACTTACATCGGGGTTTCCATCTAAATTTCCAAGTGATGTAATTCAGATGAAACCCCTGCAGGATCCATTCACTATAATGAGGCAGCAGAGTTACTCTGGACTCCGTCTGGCCTCTGTTTAGTGGTGTCCTTTTGTTCAGAAGTGCACAAAACTGTGGCCAACCGCACTTTTATGCACGCCTAAAACAAATGACACCGTGGGATCCCAGGCTAGACGGCGTCCACAGTGGCCTATATCTGCCTCATTACAGGGAATCTTCCATCATGGGTTCTGGCTGAATCACGTATTTCAGAGATTTACATGGAAACTCTGGTGTAAGTGCTCAGCGCAGAGCACAGGATAAATGTGAGCAGAGCCTTACTGGGATCTTTGGGAGACATAATAAACAAATCAGTAGCAGGTGAATAATATTTGTTTTATTTATTTTTTATGCCGTTCCTAGTGTGATATAACTGATTAGATTACTTTATTCTTCGGGTCGGTGCGATTACAGAGATACCAGATGTATATCGGGTTTTTATGACTGACAGCTGTCACACACTAAAATACGCTTTTTTTGCAAAATCTAGTTTTTGCATCACCATATTTTGAGAGCTATAATTTTTCCATATTTCGGCCGATAGAGTCATGTGATGGCTTGTTTTTTGCGGGACGAGTTGACATTTTTATTGGAACCATTTTTGGGTACGTGACATTTTTTGATCGCTTTCTATTCCGTTTTTTGGGAGGTAAAGTTAACAAAAACAAACACTTCAGGAATTGTTTTTTGAGTTTTTTTTTATGCCGTTCTGCGTGTGGTAAAAGTGATCAGGCAGCGTTATTCTTCGGGTCAGTACGTTTACAGCGATGCTACACTTATTGTATTTTTTTTATGTTTTGGCGCTTTTACACAATAAAACAATTTTATAGAAAAAAAAAATATTTTTTTTGCATTGCTTTATTCTGAGCGCTATAACTTTTTTATTTTTCGGCTGATGGAGCTGTATGGCAGCTTTTTTTGCAGAACAAGATGAAGTTTTCAGTGGTACCATTTTTATTTCTATTCTGCTTTTTGATCGCATTTTTTCCACTTTTTGTTTGGCGATATGATGAAAAAGCATATTTTTTTGCTCCGTTTTTTATTTATTTTTATTACGGTGTGCACAGAAGGAGTTAATTAGTGTGACAGTTTTATAGCTCGGGTTGTTTCGGACGCGGCGATACCAAATATGTGTACTTTTTTTGGTTTTGTAATAATATACGGATTTATTGGTTTAATATTTTATTTATTTATTTTTATTTATTTTGTGATTTTTTTTTAATAGTTTAAAAACTTTTTTTTTACTTTTTTTTACATTTTTACTTAGTCCCTGTATGGGACATTAATTTTTATTTTTCTGATCACTGATCTCATGTAATGTAATAGACATATATTACATTACATGAGATCTTCACTGACTGTTTCAGTCAGTTTCCTGTCTGGCATCAGCTACATACAGGCTGAAGCCAGACAGGAAGGACACCATATATGGCAGAGCTGGAGGCGGTCATGTGACCTCCAGCTGCCATAGCAACCCCAGGTCCTCAAACGAAACGGAGGTCTTCGGAGGTAAGTAAGACGACCCCCTCTCTTCCTGCTGTCTCCTATATGCCGCGATCACTATAGATCACAGCATATAGAAGACAGCAAAGGGTTAACATCACTGGGACCTGATCTAATCAGGTCCCGATGATGTACCCTGTCAGAGCTAACGCTCTGCACCGGAATCGCAGTGCTTGCAGGACCCTGGTGGTCCTGAGCACTGCGAGACCACCCACCGTTTTTAAACGTCGGCGCTGCACAGAGCCCAGGCAGCGCGGACGTTTATCTACAGTGGGCGGTCGGGAACCGGTTAATGAGCTTCATGCAATACTTATTTTCCCCTGCGGTGGCGCTGTTGGCATATTGAACAGTTATAGCTAAGTTTGCTCATAAATTGCAGGTGATCAATGGACACTCTACTAAAGGGACCTCCTTGGATTCATTTATAATACAGAATGCCTTCTAAAATAAAGGCTCTCAACAAAGGTTTTATTTTCTCCGTATCAATTAACCCTTGAAAATGTAATTAAATCTGCTAACTAAAATGTTTATTGTGCTGTGTTCAAAAGCAGTTTTTGTATTCAGGCAGGTGAATTCACTATACATATACATTTCCTTGTAGTAAGTTCTCCAAATGTTTTCCATTTTTTTTTTATTTTGCGGAGACTATCTGGTTTTTCTTAGAAGCTGCCATTGTTTTTACATGTTGAGTCCCATTACATATGAAAAAGATTGTTCAGATGGACAGGTCTCCTTTATTTATACACAACATTGACACTCATTTACAGGAGCATGCCGTCATCAAGATAAAAAAACAAACAAATTACTCTGGAAAAAAAGTCAAAATATCAAGATCAAGAACGAATTTGTTCCCCCTTTTGTTACATATGCAATGGCGCTCATTAAAAAAAGAGGTAACTGTTACTGGCAGACACCAGGAATGCATCGTAATTAAAGGACTGCAAGATCATTAGCACAGCTGTAATGAAATTACCCAAAGGTAAAAAAAAAGCTACAGACAATTTAGAATTCATGCCACACCTGACTGCTTCCCTGTAGCCGGCCCTGGTCTTTCAATTACCTTAGGTTTGATTGCAAGCCACGAATATACATGTGAGAAGTTGAGCATGGAGACATTTGAAATAAAAGAATGTAGAATTTATTTAAGCGTGTGATTGGAAAGCAAAGGTTCATTTGTAGTGCGGTTGTAGTATATAGGGATAAAATTGAAAGCATTAAAGGATATGATAAAAAGAAAAGAAAATTTAAATTAATAATGATTAAAATAAAAATAAAACTATAAATAATAAAGATGATAATGAGGAGGAAACCAACAAGGACTAATAATCTTTGATTGTACAAACGAAAAAATCTGGCATTGAGTCACTTCAATTATCTAAGCGTGTCATTGAAAAGTGAAAAGCATTTTTGTAATATTAGGGAATAAGACAGAAATAAATGTGTAAACAATTAAAGTACAGCGATAAAAGGGTTTAAAAAAATAAAGAACTGAAATAAAACAAAAATAAAAATGATCTAGAAAGTGAGCTTCACAAGAATATTAAACTGTAAAAATGAAAAACTTGGTGTAATATGAGACAACATTAAGTAATTTTATATAAATTAATGTTAACACTGGCCAGACAATTTCAGTGGCATCTGCCTTCCGTTTAATATTAACAACAAAGTCCCATGATTGGAATCCTATATAATTATTTGAATCATGAAATCAATAATAACATAACACATTTTTCTTCCTATGGGAAATTTTTCCCGGAAAAAATAATACAAGTATATTAGAACGATAAAATATACTTTATTGTATCAAAAATTAAAAAAAAAAAACGGCTTAAAAGATCCATGCTTCACAAAAAATAAGTGGGTCGGTATCACCCTTGAACATGTGCAAAAATATATTACAGGTAAATATTGATTTAGAAATTGAATATTTTTTATGGACACATATTAATCAAATGTAAGCAAACTTATACATGATAATCAGAATTTGACTACAAGAGTATAAAATTATACATGTATAGCAGAGTAAACGTGTACCCAATACAAGATCAAGTCTAATCACACTGGCATCAATGAATGATTTTCATGTCATTCCTGACCTTATCACATATACTGCCAGAAACTGAATAAGTAGTACAAGGATTTACCTGAATAAAGTGCTATGTGCTGGTGCCCGCCCGCCACTCCTAATTCATCTAATATGTATGAGACTCCACCGACTGTTCCCCGATAGATTATGTCAAGGACCATAAGGATCAGATAGTGGGTATAAGTTGGAAATAGTAGAAGATTAACTTGGCACTCAAGTAGAATAAAAAGTGCTAAAGATTTGTTGGCAATCCATACAGTGTAACTTTTCGGTCTTATTTAGACCTTCATCAGAACTGATTGCCGTATCACGAGATTCAACATCATATGGAACGCTAATGCCACATAGCTCTGCCAGTTGACAGTCTCTCTCGACATACGGCGATCAGTTCTGATGAAGGTCTAAATAAGATAAAATCTTTATCAGTTTTTATTCTACTTGAGTGCCAAGTTATTCTTCTACTATTGACTGACGGGTTGGAACCCTACTTGGGCACCTTACTCTACGACCAGGAGTGCCGTAAGTTGGAAATAATCCGTTGCCAAGATCTGTGTCAGTGGCTTTTTCATAAAGAACACAAGAATGGGAGAAGACTAGTGTGCAGGTATAAGGAAGTTGGGATGTCCATCCTAATTTGAACAAAAAAAATGTCCTAAATTAAGACAAAAAAATAAAAAAAAAATTAAAAACAATACACAGAGAAAATGTAATAGTAATCATTTGATTAATTAGATTTTTGTCCTATATAGTGCTTTTTTAATTTCCAAATTATTATTGTTCTTTTTTTTAATACTTTTGAATTGGTCTTTAATCTCTTTTAAAATGGAAAATTTAGGTGTTTCACCTGCTAAAATATATTGGTAATACACAACAAATAGAATTTTTCAATTTGAAAAATATAGAAATATATAAAATATATCAAATATAAAAATACAGAAATTGTTTTTTGTTATTTAATTGATTTATCAATCATTTCTTTCTATTATTAACACTTATTTTCTAGATTGATTAGTATTACATGTGATGCACGAGCTCACCTTCCCTGGGTCCACCAACGAGTCTCTACCACTTCTCCTGGTGTCCATCATCGTCTGTGCCACCGATGTCCCGTTGGCAGCCAATCGGTGAGCTCAGCGGCTCCGAACTTGCCGTCCTGTTTTTTTTTTTTTAAAACAAAATTCACTTAGCAACAAATTATTTTTGAAAGGGAACAACTCTTTTATGCATTCTATTGCTTTGGATAAAACTCTTTTGTGGTATGATATCTTTTTCTTTATTGTGATCTTAAAGCCTCATTCACCCATCAGTTTTTTACATATGCGAGAAAATAGACCAAGTTTTATCAGCGATTTTCATCAGAGTTCGGTCTGAGTGTTATCTGTTTTTCTCGTTCATGGAAAAAAAGTTTCTCCATATTCTATTTAACAGTCCATGAAAATTGAACCGTATTCGGATAACTTCTGAGCGCTGTCTGATTTTTTTCACTGACTCATAGACTTGCATTGCTGATTTTGATCAACATCAGATATATCTCCGCGATTTTGCGTGAACCACCCGATTCGCAAAAAATAACGGACATGTGAATGATCCCATTCTCTATTGTAGGTACGAGTGCTATCTGTGACAAAAAGGGATAGCACTCATATACAAAAAACAGATGTCTGAATGAGGCTTTAGGTTGGCCATACACATTAGATGGTTGTCATCTATAGGATGCTTTTGCCAATCGTTCGGTCAACAGCCATCTCATCTCGCTCGTTCTGCCGAGCACTCCTGTGTTCTCTATGAGAAAGCCACCGCCTGGTACTTCGACCGGTGGCTTACGTCAAGTAGAATAATATGATCGGAGGTCCAAAATCGGACTTGTGTGATCGACATCTCTCCCATCAGTCAGCCAGCATTCCCTTACTCATTAGCCCATCATCCGAGCCCTTCAATATCAGCAGGTTCAGCCAACATTAGTCTCAAGATAATGTGTATGTGGGGCATAAATCAGACATTACTCACTAACTAACAATTCTTGCTCACAAGAGTTTACAAACCTATGAAGAAAGAGGGGTCGCATGAAAAAAAAAGTGGCAATCTTTTTTTGTACAAGGGTTGCCAACTTAATTTTTTTAATTGTTTTGGACAACCAATGATTTTTTTTTACGGACGCATTAGAAAACCATAATGAATCATTTAGATTTTGGTACATAAATTGACACAAAGACCATAATTCTGATATGAAGACACCAGCTTCATTCACCGAGAACTGTAAAATAATTAGTTAGAATTTGTATTAGTTTTTCTAGCTTCAAAAAAAAATAAAGAATGCAAATTCTTTTTTCACGGGCTGGGGGTCTGAAAAGTGACCTAATTTTACAGACTGTCCTGAAATGTCTGGACGGCTGGCACCCCTGTTTTGTATGATTGTCCACTTATCTTTCATAAACACATAAGGAAGTATGAATAAAACTAAATGAGCCTTTCGCCCAGACACCCAATAAGTTCCAAAAACAATACAATCACATAAATGTTTTCTTATGCAAACTTTACAAACTCTGGGCAAAAGACCACCGGAGAGATGTTCATGGGTATTCAATAACGAAGACCTCTTTTTCTAAGACCTGGGCTACAAGCTGCAACAAATTGGATAGAAGCAGACAAGTAGCTGGAGCCAGCATCCCTTGGCTACCAGGAACAAAAGGTCAGAAAAAAAAAGTTCCTCTGAATAGATTGTAGCCCTGGACAAAGGATCAGCATAGGATGGAGGACTTACCCAGTCCCTCGGGGCTATGAATTCTCCCCTTTAAGTGGATAGAATTACAGACCTGTTAAAGAGAATTTGCATTAAGTCCTCTGACCTGTTGCCCTATTTAATACTTTAATTGTTAACCATTTCAAGTCAGAAACTCCCAGTATGTTTTCCCTCAAGATAAATGGCTCCCAACCTGGATGTTAATTTTCACCTTTATCACTTTGGGGCTTTCACATTACTATGGGTCTGACTCATTAAGACTAATGTTGTGCACTGGAGTCTTAAGGATCGGCTCCACTGGAGTGAAATGCGCCTGATTCATTAAGAGGCGCACACCACTTAATGAATTAGGCGCATCTGAAAACTAGCGTGTGTCACTGCCCTAAAGCAGTGTAAACTTTCATAAATTAGAAGAGTGGGTTTAGCCATGCCCTGTCTTGCTTGTGCCCAACCAAATTTATCAAAACTAGGTGGGACTGGCATGAAAATGGCAAATGTTTAAAACATTTTTGCAACTTTCAAGTTGCGCAAAAATTTTCCGACAAATGAAAGTGTTTTACCCTAGTGTAAATATCAACCAATCGTGCTTTAAATGCTCCAAACTAGAAGACTGACATCAGCACCAGGCAAACCTTGGTCAGTGCCATGGACTATGAGAGTTCATAAGAATCTGAGTAGGCTTGCTCTGTGCTTGTAAATTTGAGTTAAAGCCCCCATATATATTATAAAAAAGTTGCCCAAACTTTCAAGTTTTGATTGTACCAAGAGCATCTAATATGTATGGGGGCCTCCTGACTCCCCTCTAACAGATGATGTTCAGGAAGAGGAGAACCGGGCATAATTTGTACATTTTCTTAAGGTAAATTACCAGTCTCAGAGGTACTGGCAGCAGCTACTCCTCTCTCCCTATTAAAAACAGATGCACACTTGGCAGAACTGAACATGTGTGAATCTGGGAGTTTTAAAGGATATCTGTCAGCCAAATTAGAGTTTGATTAATGGGTATCTAAGATGTGTGGCTACTTGTAGACATAAGTTAACTGAGACTGTTGTCCAAAGACTAAATGATTCTCACCTTTTTTCTTATCCCTCTAAGTTGGTTTCCCACCTCCCCATTTTCCCTCTTTTCCAGTTTAGCAGTTCATATGGACTGGAAGACCTGAACAAGATAGTAGAGCTACTCTGAGCTGTGTCTTCCGTCAAATTACATCCAGACCCTAAACCAAGGGAGCAAACCTGGTAGCCGGTGTCCTGTGATGCCATTTTATGTGGCCCCAAACCATCTGGATGCAGAAAGGATCTAATGTGGCTGCATGGAGCCGTTGAATAGATGAAGTCAGAGACTAATGTAGATCATCCCTTAGAGGGCTGTTATCTGAGATGCTATATATTTGCCGCTTCTACAACTGGCAACTGATGAACTCATTCCCTGAAGTACAGGTAATTCTTAAACTTTGCCTGGGATGTTCCTTATGAGAGTTAGTTTTATCATAGTGATTGATGGTTTTCCTCACTGCTCTTGAGGATACCTTCAAGATTATAGCAATTTTCCAGATTAACTGACCATCATGTATTAAAGTTCTCTTTAGTTAATTGGTCCTTGCCATATCATAGCTTGGAATAGATGTGGAATAACTCTCAGCACTGTATGAAACTGGATACCAACACTGCATCTGCAAAACACACCTGATGGTTGCAAACACTTGCAGAAGGCTGGTGAATCCATAAATGAATTCTTAATGAGTCATAGCTCTACATTGGAAGCCATTCCAGTTGACGACCAGATGAAGCTGCTTGAGAGAACACTGTCAAAGTATAAGAGTGGTACTTTGAGGAATCTAAGGTTTAACACATAGTCTGGTTTGTTTCACACTTGCTTCTTTACTCCTTGTTCCATATGTGTCCCTTCATGGTTTTGCTGTCTTCAGTCTAAATCTACAATGTGCACATTCCAATAAAAAGAAGGAAAACTATTGCATTAATAATTGTGTCCAATCTTTTGACTGGTATTAATATTATGTGGCTGCTATGGGGTCCTTGTGCAAGCACATGGTGATTACTGGAGGATGCTGTGGATGCTAATACATAGTTGAATGATTAGACTAAGCACAGGGTTTGTTTATAATCAGAAATGATGACACATTGTTCTGCATAGGAGCTGTATGCTCAAATCAGTAGAATTTTGTAAGACTATTTGTAAAGTTTTTATTTATTTTAGAAGCATTGTTGCATTAAAACATTGTTTGCAAAAGATCTCACACCCTTTAAGATTATGTCTGATAAGATCTTGGTTCCCTATAAACATATCACTAAAAACCAGTTTAGTAGTTGGACATTTCCTCCGATCAGTTTACAGAGTCTCTGTCATCATGGTGTGTTAGAGTCTACACGGCTCATCATTCTTTCCGCTAAATGCTTCACGAATACACCACTGATATCTGCAAATAAAGTTCACCAAGAATGGCTTTCCTACCTGACCCCTTCACCTGAAATAAGAAATAGAGAAGAAAGAATATAATCCTGATGCAAAGCCCTTCACGGGTTTTGTCCTTTCCATAGCTGATGACAGGTGGCTTCCACATCTCATATTTGACTTTGATTTTAGTTGTAAGCCAACTTAAATACTCAGAAGATCAGACTGTGATCCTACTGAAGCTTCGCAAGGGCTTAGGATAAATGGAAGCGTCTTCCTCACCTTACAATGACACAGATCACATGTTTACATGTCCTGAGCCAGAAGTCTACGAAACCCAACACAATGTGTGTTTAATAAAGGAATTAAAGGATTAGTCATGGTGTTATCCAAAATACTATGTAAGCCTTATTTGGTGGACATATTAATATGTAAAAGCTTTATTGTACCATTATCATATTCAAGTTTCTTAATATAAATGCAGTCATATTTGGAATGTCCTTCAGCCAGCAGTCAAGAATTCCATCTTTTATGGCAAGTAAAAATTTTGGGCCAGTGATTTTATACGAAGAGAGAATAGACAGTTGGATAATTACGTAAATTTGTCATTATTGTCCCAGATTTTCTTTTTCAGGATGCTCAGTATACCTAAAAATTAAAACTGTTTAGTGGTCACATGCAAAATTATCCACCAGAATACCAGGAGTTTCCCAGGTGTGCCGAAGTTATGACAGAAGACAGATGAAGAACTCGACACTATTATTAGAGAAAATCACAGATTACTTAATACACCTTCATAAAACTATGTGTAGTGACTAGTGATGAGTGAACGTGTTCGCCACTGCTCTGTACTTGTCCAAGCATCACGGTGCTCGTCTTTTGGCAAGTATTTCCAGGTTGCTCGGGCGGGAACTCGGGTCCCCTCACTGCATGTTTGGCGCTCTTTAGAGAGCCAATGAACATGCAGGGATTGCCTGCCACGCACTGTAATGCCGTAGCCATGTTGGTTGTGGTCATTACAGTGATTGGCTGGCCGCACAGCGTCATCAGGTCTATATAAGACCGGGTGCCGCCATGCTCGTCACAGTCTACCCCGGAATCAGGCACAGTAGGGAGAGGTGCAGCAGCGTCAGGGAGAGATTTGCTTCTTTATAGTTAGTATAGGTATTCCACAACATATATACAGTATATTTCCATTTGAAATAACTGTCCTTCTGAGGACTAATCCAGCTGCATACAGTTAGGTCCATATATATTTGGACAGAGACAACATTTTTCTCATTTTGGTTCTAGACATTACCACAATGAATTTTAAACAAAACAATTCAGATGCAGTTGAAGTTCAGACTTTCAGCTTTCATTTGAGGGTATCCACATTAAAATTGGATGAAGGGTTTAGGAGTTTCAGCTCCTTAACATGAGCCACCCTGTTTTTAAAAGGACCAAAAGTAATTGGACAATTGACTCCAAGGCTATTTCATGGACAGGTGTGGGCAATCCCTTCGTTATGTCATTCTCAATTAAGCAGATGAAAGGCCTGGAGTTGATTTGAGGTGTGGTGCTTGCATTTGGAAGGTTTTGCTGTGAAGTAAACATGCGGTCAAAGGAGCTCTTCATGCAGGCGAAACAAGCCATCCTTAAGCTGCAAAAACAGAAAAAACCCATCCGAGAAATTGCTACAATATTAGGAGTGGCAAAATCTACAGTTTGGTACATCCTGAGAAAGAAAGAAAGCACTGGTGAACTCATCAATGCAAAAAGATCTGGGCGCCTTCGGAAGACAACAGTGGTGGATGATCGCAGAATAATCTCCATGGTGAAGAGAAACCCCTTCACAACAGCCAACCAAGTGAACAACACTCTCCCGGAGGTAGGCGCATCAATATCCAAATCGATCATAAAGAGAAGACTGCATGAAAGTAAATACAGAGGTTTCACTGCATAGTGCAAGCCACTCATAAGCATCAAGAATAAAAAGGCTAGACTGGACTTTGCTAAAAAACATCTAAAAAAGCCAGCACAGTTCGGGAAGAACATTCTTTGGACAGATGAAACCAAGATCAACCTCTACCAGAATGATGGAAAGAGAAAAGTATGGCGAAGGCGTGGTACAGCTCTTGAACCAAAGCATACCACATCATCTGTAAAACACGGCGGAGGCAGTGTGATGGCTTGGGCATGCATGGCTACCAGTGGCACTGGGTCACTAGTGTTTATTGATGATGTGGCACAGGACAGAAGCAGCCGAATGAATTCTGATGTATTCAGAGCCATACTGTGTGCTCAGATCCAGCCAAATGTAGCCAAACTGATTGTCCATCTGTAGTATGAAACGACAACCAATGACCCAAAACATAAAGCCTACAGCAACCCAGGAGTTTATTAAAGCAAAGAAGTGGAATATTCTTGAATGGCCAAGTCAGTCACCTGATCTCAACCCAATTGAGCATGCATTTCACTTATTAAAGACTAAACTTCAGACAGAAAGGCCCACAAACAAGCAGCAACTGAAAACCACCGCAGTGAAGGCCTGGCAGTGCATCAAAAAGGAGGAAACACAGCGTGTGGTGATGTCCATAAGTTCAAGACTTCAGGCAGTCATTGCCAACAAAGGGTTTTCCACCAAGTAATTATTTAATCTGTCCAATTACTTTTGGTCCCTTTAAAAACAGGGTGGCACATGTTAAGGAGCTGAAACTAATAAACCCTTCATCCAATTTTAATGTGGATACCCTCAAATGAAAGCTGAAAGTCTGAACTTCAACTGCATCTTTATTGTTTTGTTTAAAATTCTTTGTGGTAATGTCTAGAACCAAAATTAGAAAAATGTTGTCTCTGTCCAAATATATATGGACCTACCTGTATATTTAGTGGTGATAGCAGGAGTTGGCAGGCAGGCAGGGTATGTGGTAGACTGCAGTGCATATAGTGCAAGAGGGTCCATTGAACGTCCTGTTAGTATAGATATTCCACAACATATATATATATATATCTATATCCATCTGAACTAACAGTCCTTCTGAGGACTAATCCAGCAGCATATAATCAATGATAGGCAGGAGTTAGGCAGGCAGTGTATTTGGCAGACTGCAGTGCATATAGCGCAAGAGGGTCCATTGAACGTCCTCTCTGCTGCTGCTGCTGTAATAATTACAGCTATTTGTAGACATAGCCCCAGATATCAGGGGCCAGGGCAATTTTTTTTTCATTTTAATCCTGGTTATTTGCTTAAAAAGCAATCCAGAGTACACCATTTTTCTGCTCCATTTACTTGTTAACACTGCAGAATACAGCCAGATCTGTTCCATATTTCAGCAATAAAAATACAGAAATTTGAACTGAACGTGGAAATAATTGGCCTCCTTTTCCATTCTAGTGCAGTGTGTTGGTGAAGCTATTCACACGAGGTCTCTGTGTAGAATAATATTAGTAAATTACAGGCCTGCTATTTAAAATCATGGTTCTCTGTCAGACATATCACCTATAAGAGTGTTCCAAAATCAGCCATTTCTTCCATTTTCATTTCATTGCAGTGTGTCAGTCAAGCTATTCACACTAGGCCTCTGAGTAGAATAATATTAATAAATTACAGACCTGCTATTTAAAATCGTGGTTCTCTGTCAGACGTATCACATATAACTGTTATCCAAAATCAGCCATTTCTCGTGAACGTGGAAATTATTGTCCTCCATTTAAAATGGGCAAGGTGCGTGGCAAGGGACAGGGAACTGGAAGTGATGCTTATGGTGCAGGCAGAGGACGTGGCCGTGGGCAAGCTGAAATTGTGCCACAACAAACACCCACACCTTGTAGCTCGACCTTCCTGTCCCAATTACTAGGGGACCACTATTGAACTCACAACAGTGTCAAAAGGTTGTTGGTTAGATAGCAGATAATGCTTCCAGTCACTTTGCCACCACCACCACCCTGTCTTCCACACGGTCAAGTCTTAGCAGCCGCGAGTCTGGACCGCATATTCCTAACCCTGATCTTCCTTCCTCCCACCATGCCGAGTGCCCGGAGACAACTGATCCCACACCACATAGCTGTTCACTTTTCCACTTGTAGATTCGGGCCTCTCACCCGGCCAGCTTCAAGCAAGTTAAGAGGAGAACGCATGTAGCGATGCCCAAATATTTGAGCAGCAACGGTCACAATGGTGGGAAAGTGCAATTACTGTCGCAGGAGGTGGACGATGATGATGAGACACAATTGCCAGAAGTCAGGAGGAGGACCAGGGTGTGAAAGTGGAAGGCGAGGTGGTGGATGATATAGTAACTGACCCAACCTGGCAGAGGGACATGCAGAGCGAGGACAGCAGCACACAGGGGGAGGGAGGCGTAGCAGGACAACAGGCAGGAAGAAGCAGTGTAGTAGCCGCAGACGCAGGTGGGAAAGCGTTCCTCGTAACGCCAACACGACGGAAGTTGCCAGTACAACTATTAGGTCTTCCAGAGTCTGGTTCTTTTTTAAAGACAGCAGATAACCCCCAAAAGGCCATTTGCACCACCTGCCAGGCCAGCATCAGCAGGGGTAACAAAACTAGCAGCCTGACTACCACCAACATGATCAGGCACATGGCAGCAATGCACCCAACTAAGTGAGTCGGACCCCAGGGTCCAGAAACTGTCTGCGGGTGACACCACTGCTTCTTCCGCTGTTGTGCATGCACGCCAATCCCCTGTCCATGGCGATGGCGCATGCGAAGATGCCTCCTGCCCTGCACTTGTCATTACACACTTTCAACTAGCACCATAAGCAAGCACGTCCACGTCCTTGTCCCAGCGCATCGTTCAGTTGTCTCTACCCCAGTCATTGGAACGCAAGCGCAAATATGCAGCCAATGCCCCACAGGCCACACTACTAAATTCACACATTTCTTGAATGCTTGCACTCAAAATGTTGCCTTTTAGGCTCTTGGAGACGGAAGCTTTACGCAACCTGATGGCGGCAGCCGTCCCTCGGTACTTGGTCCTCAGCTGCCACTATTTCTCCCGGTGTGCCGTCGCCGCATTACACGAGCACATGTCCCACAACATTAGCTGTGCCCTTAACAACACAGTTACTGGGAAAGTCCACCTAACCACGGACAGGTGGACAAGTGCTTGTGGGCAGGTACATCTCGCTGACGACACACTGGGTTAATATAGTGGAAGCTGGGACCCAGTTGGACCTTGAGATGGAACACCTCCTCCCGACACAGAGGATTGCGGGCCCAGGGTCAATCAGGGTTGCCCCCACATTCTACAGCTTCTGCACCTCCTCCTCTTCAGCCTCCATCTCCGAAATGACCACATCAGTCACAAGCTGGGAGCACTGCAGCACTGCCTCCAAGCGGCAACAGGCTGTGCTGAAGTTAATATGCTTAGGTGACAAACCGAACAATACTGAAGAGTTGTGGACAGCTCTGAAAGAGCAGGAAGATCTGTGGCTGACACCGCTGACCCTACAGCCAGGCATGGTCGTGTGTGACAATGGCCGGAACTTGGTGGCGGCTCTGAGGCGAGGCGAGCTCACACACGTACCATACCTGGCTCATGTACTTAATCTCGTGGCTCAGTGGTTTCTCAAAACCTACACGGATCTGATGGATCTGCTTGTCAAAGTATGCCACCTGTGTGCCCATTTTAGAAAGTCAGCTACAGCTTCCGCCGCCCTTGCTTTGCTTCAGCAGCGTTTTCAGCTTCCAGCTCACCAACTGATATGCGATGTCCCCACACATTGGAACTCTACATTGCAGATGTTGGGAAGGATTTGTGAGCAGAAGAGGGCAGTTGTTGACTACCAGCATCAACAAGGCCATTGGTATTCAGGTCAGACTCCACACATAAAACCTCAGGCTTGGACATGGATGTCAGACATATGTACCATCCTACAAAACTTTGAGGACTCCACCAAGATAGTAAGCGGCGATGACGCCATAATTAGCATCACCATCCCACTTCTCTGTCTTCTGAAACACTCTCTGGATAGCCTACGCTCTGAAGTGCGCCAGTTAAGTAAAACCCTGGCCACCGTCCTGAGCACCCTGCAGCTACAGACGGCGCCTGAGCCGGAAGGAAGGATCCTACTCGCCGACAGCCCTGAGGATGTCCCCTGGATGAGGAGAAGAAGGAGGACAATGCCACCCCATAGGAGGACAACGCCACCCTGGAGGACAACGCCACCCCATGGGAGGACCAACGACAATGTCGCCCTCCAGGAGACTTCATCTGCTACCGCTGCCACAAGGCAGGCCATACAGCGCGGAACTGTACTTTAAATGAGCAAACCCTGGGGCCGAGGGCTGACACCCTGGAGTAAATCAACCAGGCCCATCAAGCTGGTACCACCGGTTTGTAGGAGGAAGGCCTTTCCTGTCCATTGTGCTGGACGGCATAGCTACACCTGCGTTACTGGACACCGGCTCGCAGGTAACCATCATACCTGATGTGCTCTACAAAAGGTACTGGTCCGTAGATGAACTCTAGCCGCCAGCCCCGAACCTCTCTGTGTATGCCTCTAAAGGCCTTCCTCTTAACCTGGTAGGGGTTAAGGACGTGACAGTGAAGGTGGGGAGAGCGGAACTAAAGGACCAAGGATACCCATTGTGATTCCCCCGATGAGTGAAATGCTGATTTGGTGTAGGGCAGCAATAGTTCTCAAAGGACAGAACTACCAGGCGGTAGTGGAGCCCATTAGCTCAGAGCACAGACCTACACTCTTAACTGCCAGGGGGTGGTTGATGTGCGCAATGGGAGGGTACCCGTACGTCTCCTAAATTGTGGGGAGGATGAAGTTAAGCTACCAAGATAAGCCACTGCTGCCAGGTTGTATACTGTGAATGATGATGCCATACACACAGTGGAATCCTCGACCCCACCAGATACAGTGGAGGACAATGACTTCGAAGCTCAGCTGGAGGATTGGTGTCAACAGCTCCATGTTAAGACTGACGCCACTCCTGTCCATCGAAAACAAGGTGTATACAGGGTGGTCCAGGAATACGAACAGGTATTCAGCAAACACCTACTTGATTTTGGGAGGATTAAAGGGGTACAACACCATATACCCACAGGTGACCATCCACCCATCAAAGAACGTTACAGGCCCATACCACGATCAAGCAGGGCACTTTGGCTGGAAGAAGCTGGAAACCCTCCTGAAGAATCTGTTCTATTGGGTTGGCATGCGGAGTTCCATAGAGAGGTGGTGCCGGGATTGTGGACCCTGTAGCCTCAGAAGAAAAGACTACAGCAGCCAGAAAGCACCCCTGCAGTCCATCAAGACAACCCAGCCCCTGGAGATCGTCGCTCTGGACCACGTCAAGCTGTCACCTAGCAGGTCAGGGTACTGGTATGCCCTGATCATGGTGGATCACTACTCCCTGTTCCTGGTGGTAGCCCCCATCAAGGATCTGACGGCAGAAACTGTAGCAAGGACGTTTCAAGCATACTTCTGCAGGCCCCATGGATGCCCGGAAAAGGTGCTGACGGATCAAGGCCCTGCCTTTGAAGCCGAGCTGTTCAAAGAGTTTTGCTATCTGTACGGGTGTAAGAAGATCCGGACTACACCGTACCACACCCAAACCAAGGGGTTATGTGAAAAGATGAATAACATAGTCATCGACCTGTTGAAGACCTTACCTCTATAAGAAAGAAACCAGTGGCCAGACAAACTACCTGACCTGGTACAATCACATACCTGTGAGTTCCACCAATTGTACTCCAGCGTACCTCATGAGAGCAAGACCCGGAAAGTTGCCCATGGACCTGGAGCTTGGAGTGGTAGAGTCAGAAGCAGATATGTCCACTGAAGACTGGGATACAACCCAACAGGAGCAGTACAAGAGAGTTCAAGCCTGTGTCGAAGACAGTCTAAATAGGGTGAGAGATAAGCAGGAAGCGCAGTACAACAAGAGTGCACCAGCCAAACTCTTGACACCTGGAGAAGCTGTGCTGAAACGAAAGAGAAGAAGCCACAAGCTTGATGACCAGTGGGAAAGGGAACCTTACACTGTGTTGAACTCCAGATTCGACAATAGGAAAACCTGTTTAATTAGCAAACACAGAGGAAGAACAACTGCAACGGTATCAAGAGACCATCTGAAGTTGTGCCCAAGTCCACTGAAGCCCAAGGAGGAAGTGCCTCTTACCGTACCGGAGGAGCCTAAAGAAGAAGTACTCCATACTGTCTTAGGAGATTTCCCGCAGATTGGCCTCAACTGGATGGAGCGGTAATAATACCTGTGCTACACTTCTACCAACAGCCAGAAGACTCTCCACTGCAAGTAAGACCTGTAAGTGCCCCGGAAGAGCCTGCTCAGGAAGAATCTCCGGAAGAAGGATCACCGGTGGAAGCAGAGCCAGTAGGCCCAGTAACCAGTGTACTTGCCAGTCTCGTAGAGAGGTTAAGGCAGTCTTGCAGTCCACCAACACATAGAGCTGATAGAGCGGAAAATAGCGCAAGCATCCACACTACACACATCCCAGTACTACGCCCTGGGGGCATGTCAAAGTGACCTGGGAGTCCTTCCCCATGCTGTTCCCATGTCATTTTGTAACATCCCTGGCGGAGTGCTTGCATGGTGCACCACCTCCCACCATGCAAGACCGCAATCTTACCTGTCAATCCATGCTGCACTCTTTGCTCCAGTACCTATGTCAATTGTCTGATTGCTTAGGGCGTCAGCGTGGCTTTCTGCTTGTTTCTTATAGCTACTGTGTGCACAGTCCTAATGCATCCCCAGCCTATTGCCGTGAGTCACTGGATACTTAAACCCCCTCCACCCAGTAGGAGGTGCCTGAGCAACACTTTCACTCAGTTTGTTCTTTGCAACTGAATTGCCAGGTCCTGTCCTGTATCTAGTCTGTTCTGCCACCCTGGGGGCTGTATACCCAGGCCTGTTACCTGTCTGTTCTGCCACCCTGGGGGCTGTATACCCAGGCCTGATACCTGTCTGTTTCCGCCACCCTGGGGCTGAGTTCCCAGGCTCGTTTCTGTATCTTGTTTCTGTTTCAGTTCCTGTCTGAACAGTGTCCAAGCCCATTTCTTGTTTGTTTCCCTGCAGTGTCTGAACCTGCACCTAACTCAAACTCGTTGTCTGTGTGCTTCTGTTTGTGAGTTTTGTGTCCACTCGCTACTTCATTGTAAGTACCTTGTGTGTATCTGGTTCTGCTCGTTCTTTTTCCCTGCCTCCGTATTTACCTCCTGTGTTCTAGCTATCTTCCTGTATCTTCCAGTCTGTTCCATGTGAACAGAGCCATGTCCTGTCTGCCTTCACCTTCTGCTCTGTTCCGCTCTGCTTGTTCACAGCTCCGGCGGTTCTGCTCTGCTCCGCTTGTTTACTGCACCTGCAGTTCCTCTCTGCTCTGCTTGTTTACCACACCTGCAGTTCCGCTCTGCTCCACTTGTTTATTGCTCCGGCGGTTCCGCTCTGCTCCGCTTGTTTTCCGCCCCTGTGGTTCCACTCTGCTCCGCTTTTTCATCGCTCCAGCGGTTCTGCTCAGCTCCGCTTGTTTACCGCACATGCGGTTCCGCAATGCTTTGCTTGTTTACCGCACCTGCGGTTCCACTCTGCTTCGCTTGTTTACCGCACCTGCGGTTCCACTCTGCTCTGCTTGTTTACCACACCTGTGGTTCCGCTCTACTCTGCTTGTTCACCGCACCTGCGGTTTTGCTCCACTCTGCTTGTTCACCGAACCTGCGGTTTTGCTCCGCTCTGCTTGTTCACCGCTCCTGCGGTTTTGCTCTGCTAGTCCACCGCACCTGCGGCTCTGTTCCTGTACTGGTCCCTATCCAGCCTGCGCTCATACCTGCCAGTATCTGCCTGTCTGCATTCCAGCCATGTCTGTCAGCACCCGCCTGCCTTCATACCAGCCGTGCCTGCTAGTACCCACCTGCCTTCATACCAGCCGTGCCTGCCAGTGCCCACCTGTCTGCATACCAGCTAACCTGCCTGTTTCTGCATTCCCCTGTGTGGGTCAACAGCTGTGTCCGGGGTCTGACCTGGAGTAGCACCTAGTCCCTCTGCTCGGTTCCTCCCTGGTTCACAGAGTCCACTGAGCCGCCGTGTGACCTTGGTCGGATTGGGTTGATACTTAGTTATGCCCCTCCAGGCACTCCTCGGTTCCTAGTACAGTGGGATCACTAATCACGCTCACGCCAGTCAGTCTGGGCGCGAGCGTAACACATTTGAGCACTGTTCCTGTCGATTTGGGCAATTTTTAGGCCCTCTGCAGACCGCCGGGGGGAGCCGCCGGAAAAATACTCGAGTTTCTCATAGACTTACATCGGGCTGGTTACTCAGTCCGAGCACTCGAGTATTCCAATTTTCTTGACCCGAGCAACGAGCACCCGAGCATTTTAGTGCTTACTCATCACAAGTGATGATCTTATTTTTGAAATTCAAATTTACCAGGTTCGACAAATTTTGTGCAAAAATTTGATTTGCAGTTAAATGATTTGTTATAAATTATAATACTGCAAAAGCTTCAATTGTCCACCCCTTAAGGACCGAATGATTTTTATGTTTCTCCTCTTTTGTTTTTTCTTCCCCTTTTACCAAGACCCAGAACTTTTTATTTTTCCAGTGGCATAGTCATATGAGTGCTTGCTTTTTCAAGGACGAGTTGTACTTTTGAATGACACCATCTATTTTATCATGTGGGGTACTGGAAAGGGGGGACAGCATTCCAAGTGTTGGAAAATAGCAAAAACAAGCACAATTCTGCAATTGCTTTTTATTCACAGCACTCATTTTATGGTAAAAATTAGTATATGATTCTCTAGGTCATTCCGGTTATGGAGATGCCAAACTTGTCTAGTTTTTGTTTTATTTAAGTGGAGGAAAAAACAATTCAGATATCTCTAAAAAAATAAAAATAAAATTTGCTTGCGACACCATTCTTTTGAGAACATTTTCAATTTTCAAGAGTTGTGTGAGGGCTTGTTTTTTAATACTTGTGAAATAAGAACTTAACAAGAAATGCTAGGTAGAATGGTACATGTACAGAAAACAAACTATAGTGACAGGCTGCCATATAGGCGTATCCGGCTGTCAAATTGAATTAGTAAAAGAAGAGTGCAAAAACAAACATGTACAGTGAAAAGTTTACTTTTTTTATTTTTAACAGAATTCAACCCTTTTCCCAGAAATGATGTGATATGAAATGCTAGGTAGGTATTTGTCCAACAGGGGGAGTGCTGAAAAAAAAAGGAGGCAATTGAAATGTCAAGAGTAGCTATTTTTTTTGTCACTTCACCTTCCAAAAAGAGAATAAAAAACAATCAGAAAGCTTTATGGACCCTAAAAATTGTAATGGTAACAACTACAGCCCATTACTCAAAAAGAACAACATACAACTCTAATTTGAAAAATAAAAATGTTATAGCTCTTGGAAGTTGAAGAGGAAAAATCAAAAGAGAGAATGGGGTACACCAGGATGTTAACGGCCAACCCGGAATCGACCATACTGTAACATGGAATATGTATAATTGAAAAGTAGAGAACCCAAGTATAAATGTATGAGAGGACCATATTCATAGCTAGTTGGCTGAGTACATTAGATTATTATAATTATATTAATTATAATTTATTAATGTTATTCTTCAATTGATGTTTGGTCATGGATTGCTATATTCCAGAAGTTTCTACATACCATCGAATCAGGGAAAATGGATCCAATTGAACGAAGATGCAGGAAAATCCTTTTTCTAAACTGTTTACTTGGATCTAAGCACAACAGCAATTATTAACTAATTGGGAATTGTCAGGCGAAGAGGGAGAAACACTTTAACTTCTACCTTGCAACCTAGATGGCTAGAGTCATCTAAGAATTGACCACATGAGAACAAAGAACAGAGCGGGCTTCAGATGATGGACGTGGTTCTCTACATTCTCACCTTGCACCGCTCTTATGATCTCACTTTACATTTTGTGTCACCAAAGACATTGAGGCTGTTTAAAATGTTACAGTGATTGATAGGAGCAGGGTTAGGTTACAGAAGTGATGGGGCTGAGAGTGGAGACACCTAGTTCTGCCTCAACTTAGACTTAATAGTATTCACAAATTATTCAACATGGATCTAGGGTGAAATAAGCACAGTCTAGAGCAGAGGTCTCCAACCTGTCGCAACTATAGCTTCTTGCATGCTAAGAGTTGTAATTTGCAGCAGGTTGGAGATGTGGCGCCCCTGAGGGTTCAGTCGCCACAGAGGTACTGCACCTCACCCAGAGGTGTGGTGTCTCCTTCTCTCAGGTAAGGAGGGAGTGCTGCCTGGAACCCCAACACCTGCATCCAACACTACACTGCTCCAAGCCGGCTGGAAGGGCAACAGGCAATGTGTTAGCTGCTGAGCCCTGTCCCCGACTGGAGTGGGGGGAACCCAGAGGTAGGGGAGAACTAGTAGTGGGTGTGGGTGGAGGAAGCAGTTTAGGGGAGCACTATAGAGTGAGATATAAAAAGGGAGGCCATCTTAGTGTGGCAGTTCAGTCTGTGAGAGAAGACAGTCTGGGAGCAGAGTCTCTTTAGGAGCTCTGCTCCACAAGTAGGGCCCAGTCCTAGATGCCCAGGTGGGGAGCAGAGGAGTAAGCTCCATTCTAAAGACGGGATCTTAGGGGGTACGGCGAGTGCAGGACGGCACTCGTACGCCCCGAATCTGTCAGAAGACAGAGGGATCGTAGGCCGCAAGAAGGGGACCGGCCCCTGGTCCAGCCGTGTTACTCCAGGTCTCGGCTGGGAAAACCGGAGGCTTCTGGCTTATATAGTCAGTTGCCGAAGCCTCATTCTAATCCCCGTGAGGGTCAAACAGGTCCGGGAACACCAACAAGACAGGAGGGACTTCAGAACACCCGAGCGGGATTGAGAGTGGGAAGCGCAGGGCAGGAGGGAGAAAGACCCAGCGTGAAGTTGGTCTAGCTAGGAACACAAGAAAATGGGGTTCCGTCAGGTGCTCCTAATCTGCCTGAGGAAGTGCTGAACCCCTGCCTGGTGAACGCAGCGTGACGTGGGAGGCTGACACCTGTACAGTGCACCAGTGGAACTGTCATAACAACTGTGAGTAAAAACTTGGATGACTGCGCCTTACTGCCTCCGTCCATTCTTTCATCTGCTCCATCCTTCCCTCCCGGCACTACAATGCCCAGCGCAACTTACACCACCTACACTGCTCTGGAACTAGCTCTACCCCAAATCCCCTATTAAATAATCCCCCTTTGGGTGACCGCACTGAGCCACGGACCGGGCCAGCCACCGTGATATCCCCCAGCGACCAGAGGCCCGGCTGCCGAGTGCCCCACGGCCCCGGGGGCGCATCAGAGACACCTGGTTTAGCAGTGGTGACAGCTTTATCTTCCCTTTATTGAATTAAAGAGGACCTGTCACCAGGACAAAAGTGACCAGCTTTTGCTCTTAGTTTATTCCCACTGATCACCTGATTATTACAGGTTTTGTGTTTTTGCATATTCCGCCATACGGTTCCAGAGATTATAAGGCTTAATATTCAGTGCTAATTTTTATTGTCTTAATAAGGGGGCGTGGCTCACAGGGTAATTATGCAGAGAAGTATAAATGCACGCCTAAATACACTCCCCAGAGGATCCCATGAGCCCTGCCCCTGTGCTAAAGACCATAAAAATAGGCACTTTATGAAAAGGCTCATATCTCTGGAACCATGTCATAGATTTTAAAGAAGAAAAAGGTAGAATACTCATGAGAAAAGCTATGATAAGACAAAAAAAAAGGATGTTTGACCTGGTGAGAAGTCCTCTTTAAATGTTATCATGCTGTTTATGTGCAGCCTCCACTAGAAGGTGCTTCAGCATTTACTGAATACTGGATTATTTATTGAGTTCAGTGCATACATTTCAAAGCTCCCCCTGGTGGTGCCATTTATCGTTTAACTGCAGGGGATTTGGAGCTGTTTGTCAGTAAAACAGGTCTGTCATGTCCCACGACTTGGGATTTATACTTAATTGTATTGTTGCTGCTATACTGTTATGAAATCAGTTTGCCTTTTGAGGTTTGTAACTTCTGCCTCCCTGTAGTCTAGCTCTGATGTAAGTAACCCCTCCCTTCTTCAGTTAGGTCAGCCATCATTGTCAAGGTTCATCTTCTGTTCACTGCTGGTTAAGAATTCTTTTCACCTGCTGCAAATGCTGCTGCTGCTGTTACTATCGTGTGTGCATAATTGAAGCTTTTCAGTCTGAGAATAAACCTCTCCTGCAATCTCCATACAGGCCTCTGCAGTCGAGTTGACCCTGTCTGACAAAGTTCTTGGTGTGAGTACTGGTTCAATACAGAAATTCATAGGAACACTTGCAGCCCAGTTATGGAGTCAGAATAAGCTCCAGCCACTATCAGAACATGAAATTAATTAACAATACATTTTATACTCCTTTAGATCAAACGTTTAACAGACTTTTTAGACTTTGACATGTGGGCAGGCTAGACATTTGAATGGTGAATTAAGTTATAAGTTGACATGTGTAATGTTACACACCATGGCTGTCCTCTAAGAAGTAGAAATAAGTTGGTAAAAGGCCTCCTCTGGTTGATCAGAAACATGATAGGGCAAGAGGGACACTGACCGCCAAATAACTATGTTTTAGGCTGGGTTCATGGTCCATCTAAGGACTGCAATGCCCGGACTGACAGCAGGTCTCCTGACTCAAACGTACTGCTTCCTAAGCATCTATGGGGCTGAAAGTTTGAGTCAGAGGACCGGGGTCAGTTATGCATTGCGGCCTGAACATGGCCGTCTTAATTTAGTCTTATGTGACATCATTCTCACAAGGGAGGTCTACTTTGGATTATCTTTATTTTTTTAAAAGGGTTTCTATGTACAGAAGAGCTTTTTTTCCAGAAAAGCGAACCAGACGCAAGAGAATGGTCTGGCAGCCGGGTCAGAACCAGGAGGTCGGTGTAGGGACAAAATCGTAAGAATAGAATAGTCAAAAAAGGAGTCAAGGTCAAAATCAGGGAATAAAGCTAGGCACTCAAGTCCACAGAGGGTAGTCAGAATATAACTGACAGTGGACAGCAGGATTTCAGGAGCTTAAATAGCTTGCAGCCACACAGCAGGGAACAAAAACTGACAGAAGTTAATGTTATATCTCTCAGACTGTACAGAATTACAAGTTTCAGAGAATACAGAGCTAAAATTGTCACGTCCACATCGCCCGCAACTAGAGTGCGGAGCTGGCCAGCAACAGAAGCTGAGACAGGAAGGGCAGACATCGATACAGATGTCACACTATTTTTTTCAAAAATAGTGTATGTGGTCCCTAAAATAGACTGAGTATTGGATATTCTACTGTTTAGACTCCCAGCAATAAAATAATCAAATGTAACCTGTAAAGAACCCAGTATGTAGTGTTTAACTTCCTTGCAATGCCCCCCACATGGGAAATGAGGCACTACATAGATTAAAGGGTAATTCACATGAACAGCATGATAAATGTATAATTGCAGGGGGTTTGACCACTGCACCATCCACAAATCCCAAATGCATGGCTCCTTGTATGTCTTGTATGGATAGAGCTGCAGGGTATGTGTGCAATCAATTCACTGTCTATTGGGCTGGAGAAGGTAAGTACAGCACAGGGATATCTCCACCAGTTGCAAAAACAGAGTATGGAGTGGTGATCACACGTGTCCATTTACACGAGGGACTCGGTTCCCAGGATCAGTGCAGCTCCCACCTAAATGCTCCAAAGAGATCATTGCCCTTTCTTGTTGCTCTTTACATTTTGCTGGAGGAGAATCCTAAACAGGATCCTGTAAAAAAGAATAACCTAATAGGGTTTTATAAATCAAACATATATTTCTACAGGGATTCAAATATATACAACCTTAAGTTATTTTGTAAACCTCTACTTAGAAATCACTTATAGGGAATATGGGCTGCGAATCCACCATGGCACAATCTGCACCAAATAGGCTGCCATAGATTTCTTCAGTGATCCCTTTACGCTGCAAATCAGCAATGTTTAGATGAGATTTCAGAAACTCTCACCCACATTGCAGGTACTGAAATACATGGCAGAGTCAGCTTCCAGATTAAAAAAAAACTCTTTGTATCCAACTCGTGAGAACAAACCATTAGGCCAGCGGCAGATGAGCGTATGAAAAATCATCCACATTGCATCCAGAAAACATAGATGATTTTCAACTATTTATGCTTTAGTTATATAGCGCCATCATATTCCTCATCGCTTTACAGACATCACCATCACTGTCCCCATTGGGGCTCACAATCTACATTACCTGTCACTATGTCTTTGGAATGTGGGAGGAAACCGGAGAAAACCCACGAAAACACAGGGAGAACATACAAACTCCTTGGAGATGTTGTCCTTGCTGGGATTTGAACTCAGGACTCCAGCATTGCAAGGCTGCAGTAATAACCGCTAAGCCACCATGCTCATCTGATTTTCAACTGTGAGTCCTTTTTTTATGTCCATGAATTATCCGTTTTTATACATCTGCATTAAAAAATGTGCATGATCAAATACAGTTTCCTTGCTTTATAATGGAAATGTATCAGATGTCGCACAGATGTTCTGTACGTGAAGAATGAAGAATTTCCAGCAGCACTCTTCACATATGATAAAATTCTTCTTTATTGCATTATGTAAAAAGTGAGGTTACAGGCAAGGGGAAAAAAACTGCAATACATGATGGGATAAAGAAGACTTTTATCACGTGGAGAGTGCGGCTGAAAATTCTTCATCCTTGAAATAAATAAATTTGGAACGCTTTCTCAATGGCTGAGCACCTTCTCATGGTATAAAGCAGCCCAACCTGATTATATAATTTCCATTGGATCATAGAAGTCGAAGGGATTAAAGGAAGCGCCAAGACATTTTTCTGACATTGCTCTATGTAGTATCCAATTTTTTTACACACCCATAAATTTGAATGTTGTTCAATAGAGTTGTTCAGATGAACAATTTTTCTCTTGGCTGTGAGAGAAGAACTCAGTATGCACTACTTTTCTGTATTTATAGGATGAGACTCACGCATTCAAACTTATGGGTGCATAAAACAAATCTGATCCTACACAGAACAACCGTGTAGCATCTGATTTTTTACGGATATATTTCTATTATTAACCTAGGAAACTGTATTTACCAGAAAATTTGGCATACCATGAAGGATATGGGTGTGCCGAACCATCTGACCAGTCTCATTAGGAACCTTTACATCCACCAAGAAGCAACAGTCTGAGTGGAACACGGCAACAATCCATGGTTCAAAGTAGAGAGAGGCGTCAGACAAGGCGGCATCCTGTCACCATTTCTTTTCGATTTACAGTATATGCAGAAGCTGTTTGCAGGAAGGCTGGACTTGCCGAAAAATAAGAAGGAATCAAAATAGCTGGATGAATTATTAACAATCTTAAATATGTAGATGATACAACATTGACAGTCACAAGTATAGATGGAATGAAGGACTTATTATAGGGTGTCAAGATGGAAAACTCAAACATGCTGCTGCTCAATACAAGAAAGACAAAGATGTTGACTACTGCCAAGTACGACCGGGACGTATTTGAGATGGACGGACGACAAACTGGAAGCTGTAAAGGATTTCAATCTACTTAGATGAATGATCACTCAAGATGCAGCAATGACTCTGTAAGTCAATAGGAGAATAGATATGGGCAAATTAACAATGAAGTCACTGGGCAATGTCTTCAAATCAAGAAACATTTCACTGGTGATGAAGACATGTACATAGTCTGGTCTTTTCTGTGATAACATATGAATGCAAAACCTGGATGTTAAAAACCAAGGTATAAGAAGAATTGATGCCTTATGGTCCTGAAGAAGGATGTTATCAATACCATGAATGGCAAGGAGAACAAATAAATCAATTTTGGAACAAATCAAGGATCACCAAGTTATGACTTGCCTTTTTTGGACACATCATACGAAGAGAGCAATCACTGGAGAAGGACATTGTGGTCGGAAGAATAGAAGGAACAAGGTAAAGAAGACCAGCAACATGATGGCTTGGTACAATCAAGAAGACTCTGATGGATCTAGCCTTGCACAAGATCGATCTTCCTACAGAACGTTCATCCATCAAGTTGCCATGGCTCGAGATCGAGCTGGAGGCCTTTAATAATAATAAAATAAGAAATGTTTAAAGTAGATGTATGAAAACAGATCGTACACGGTTGTCATACAGACGTAAAAAAAGGACACACCAATGAAAATCAGATGAAAATTATTTAAAAATCATCAGAGTTTTCTGGATGAAATGCAGACAATTTTTCATACGCTCATCTGCAGTCGGCCCAAGGCTTTAACGAGATGTCTTTTCTATTCTAGTTTTTCATGGATAGAACATTATAGTTGCTGCAAAAAAACAAAAACAAAATAACAAATGTCTTTTTTTATATATATAAATCATGTTTCAAACTCACACATTCAAGTAAAAGGGTCTGTGAAAAAACTGACAGCACATCAATACCATCCACATGTCATCAGTTGTCCGATTTTTACTGTTAAAGGGCTCATGCAGATAACCGGAAAAATAAGACGCCTGCCATCTGCTGCTTTGATGGCTAGCACTCGTCCCCACATTATTCTATGGGGCGGTGAACATGCCAGATTTTTTTTCTCGGATTGAGTCAGTTCGAGGAAAAAATAGCAGCATGCACGCGTGGTATCCGATTATCGTATCGCACTCTGCCATTCATGTCTATGGGTTCGTGGAGAAAATCGGTCCACACTTGGACTGACAGAGTGGAGAAGATGGAGAAATTCGTTTTTTATTCTCCACATCTGAGAAAATCAGTTTGATCAGAGTTTGATTAGCACATTCAGACCGATAATATCGAGTGAGAGAAAATTGTTCTTGGAATGCTAGCCTAATGGGTAGCAGAGAAACATTGAATTTTTGGAGGCAATATGGAAATAAAACAGGTAATTAAAGGAGTAAAAATTCATACTTACCGCTAAGGTCAGATCCCGGTAATCTATGGAATTTTGTGGGGGGGATATTAGAAAATCATATGCCACACTAATGGTGAAACTGGGCACATGGACTAAAAATGGATGAGGATCGGAATGGCACACAGAAAAAAAAAGAGTCTGATTTATCACAAACTAGAAAAAATGGACGCCTGAATGAGATATAACAGGCAAGTGGGTGAGACACCTCCACCAAAACTCATCCAAATGGTGATGACTGTTCAGCTCTAAAATTTATCTGCAATGCACATTTTTTATTTCAATGCTGTTGCGGAATTGCATGATTTTCCAATTAACCTTAATGGGAAAGAAGATATCTGCAATCACACTTGCAGTTAATGTTGCGTTGCAGTTTTTTCTATGGATGATCTGCAAAATTCTGCAGATTTGATGCTAAAAAAAATACACAGCAAATGCAGCCTGTGTGAACTTATCCTTTAGTGTTAAAGGAAAAAAACAACTAAAATGTAAAATGAAGACATTTTTCCAATTTCCATAGTAATGTTCCCAATCAAAGCAGTGCAGGTTCCCTGTATGCAGAAGGTGATGGCACATACGATCCTTAGTGGATAGTTTAGAGAAGAGGATGATTTGGGAAGTGATTTTCCTCCTGATTGAGGAGCTATAGGCCGGTTTCACTTTACTGTTTACTCTACATAATAACAAACAAGCTGACAATGTGGTCGCCGGTTACTGTCAGCAGCTCATAGGCTATTGTGAGCGGCCGATCACCGAGACTAAATAAACAAGTGTCAGCGCGGAGGAGGAAGTGTCACACTAGAAGCATAATCCTCACACAGCCGTCACCGACGGGAAGATCTGCCCCCGATACGACCATGGTAGTTTCCACTGTCAGTAATGCTCGCATTTGTATCATCCTAGCAGCTATTCTAGATCGAAAGGATACAATTGGCCATACTTCACGGATTCTAGACGGATGTCTTTAGAACGACTTGTCGTTCATGGTCGCTTTGTGATGTTTGTCACCTTAGAAGATAATGGAATATGTTAAATTGACAGTTCCGGCAAAATGACTGATCTATCGTGATCTGTACCCTGGTTTGAGATTTCAATGATTTGGTGACAGCACCTGACTACAATGCAAAAAATGCAATGTAGGTATGTGCACAAGGTTCATTGTTCCACCGACATTTTTTAGGCAAAGCCGTTTCAATAAATGGTTTTGCCATTGTTTTGGTTTTTTTTACAGCGGCTCCACCACCAGAATCTTTTCTTTGTGTTTTATACTATAGTGACAAGCGACAAAGAATTTATACGTTACTTCTTTTAATTGTTTCTCAGTTTCCAAACCCTGATGCGTTTGAAAGAGGTAGCAAAAGACAGAATATGTGCACAGCAATGTTGTTTTTACATTGCTGTGCACTATGTTAATTTTTAGCTGCAGTTTTTCATTAGATCCCTACCACCACATCAGTATCTCTTGCTGTTCTCTGTGCCCTAAAAAAAGATCCCATGATCAACATTAAGTGGTCTAGATCTGCTTTTGTTTGGTTGTCTGAATAAACAGTACATGCAAAATAAACACACGTTAAGGGTATGTGCACACGTTAAGTATTTGGTGCAGAAATTTCTGCACCATTTCTGCATCTCTTGGCAGGAAAAAAAGCAGAGTAAAATAGGTGCATTTGTCTCGTTTTTGATACGTTTTATACATGTACCAAAATCTGCAAGTCAAAAAGGAACAATGTGTGCATGAGACTTCAGGATTCTAATTCACTTTCTGGCATCAGTAAACCCTCCAGGATTTGTGACAAATATGGAGGGAAAAGAAAAGCAACAAATCTGCAACGTGTGCACAGGCCCTAATACAACAGACAGTCATTCATGTTGTAATAGGAGTTGCAGGAGGTATAGTTGCTGCTCCATCGGGGTACAGGTTATTAGGTGCTCAAACCTTGTTCGGGCTGATGGTTATTTGCCCAGTTTCCTTCACAGACTTAGATGTTCAACTCAACCAAGTGTTAATGAGCAAAGACCCCTTACACATTAGGCTAATGTCAGCTGAACCCGCCAGTATTGAATATCTGATGTGTATGGGGTGCCGGCTGACTGATCGTCAGTAGTGATGTTGATCAGGCATATCCAATTTCTGACTGCCCAACACATTGTTCTCTAGGAGATAAGCCACCATCCAATGTGACCGGGGAGAGTCAGTGGATGTTGTATACCTTGACTTCTCCAAAGCGTTTGATACCGTGCCACACAAAAGGTTGGTATATAAAATGAGAATGCTTGGTCTGGGGGATAATGTGTGCAAGTGGGTAACTAGCTGGCTGAGTGATAGAAAGCAGAGGGTGGTTATCAATGGAGTAAGCTCAGGGGGTGTCAGGGTTACTAGCGGGGTGCCTCAAGGGTCTGTCTTGGGCCCTATATTATTTAATATATTTATTAATGATCTAGTGGAAGGGTTGCATAGTAAAATAGCAATATTTGCAGATGATACTAAACTTTGTAAAGTTGTTAATGCAGATGAGGATAGGGCACAGCTACAGGAGGATTTAGATAAATTGGGGAGTTGGGCCAAAAAATGGCAAATGTGGTTCAATGCCGATAAATGTAAGGTCATGCACATGGTAAAGAAAAACAGCATATTAAATGGGAAACCGTTGGGGAAATCTGACATTGAGAAGGACCTGGGCGTCTTGGTTAACAGCAAATTAAATTGGAGTGCCCAGTGTCAGGCAGCAGCTGCGAAGGCAAATAGAGTCATGGCATGCAACAGAAGAGGAATAGGGGCATATGATGAGAACATTGTTCTTCCTCTGTATAAAGCGCTGGTAAGGCCGCACTTAGAATATTGTGCACAGTTCTGGGCTCCGGTGCTCAGGAAAGACATATTGGAGCTAGAGAGGGTACAAAGGAGGGCGACTAAGGTAATAAAGGGAATGGAGGGACTAGAATACCCAGAGAGGTTGTCCAAGTTAGGCCTATTTACATTGTAAAAGAGAAGGCTTAGGGGAGACCTCCTAAACATGTATAAATACATCAGGGGGCAGTGCAGAGATCTCTCCCATGACCTGTTTATACCTAGAATGGTGACAAAGACGAGGGGGCACACTATGCGTCTGGAGGAAAGGAGGTTCCTGCACCAGCATAGAAGGGGATTCTTTACGGTCAGAGTCGTGAGACTCTGGAACTCTCTGGGAGAGGATGTGGTGATGTCCAACTCACTTAATGAGATCAAGAAAGGCCTGGACGCCTTTCTTGAGAACAATAAAATTACATCTTATGCTTAGTGATAGTTAATTAATCCAGGGATTTAATCTGACTGCCAGATTGGAGTCGGGAAGTGAATTTTTCCTCAATGATGTAAATTGGCCTATACCGCATGGTTTTTTTTTGCCTTCCCCTGGATCAACACTGCGGAATAGCTGCAGTGCACAAGAAATAGGCTGAACTGGATGGACGCTTGTCTTTTTTTGGCCTTATAAACTATGTAACTATGTAACTATGTGTTACTGTGACGTCCTCTACTCGTAAAGCCCGTGTTTTACCCTGGGTGTTGGGGGACTCGGTGTCGGGCCCTGTGATGGGAGAGATGGGATGCAGCCGTGGCCCGGGCCCGACCCGTGCTCAGGGCCGTCAAATTAAAAAGAGATGGAATGGGCTTGTCCGGGTCGAGTGGCTGATTAACGACTACGCCACCTGTGGTGCCTGGTGAAGGCCACCAGCGCCACCGCAGTCCGCTGAGTTATGGCGGCTAAAGTTCTTACTACTCCCCACAGGCGGAGCAAGGCCTCAGGGCAGAGGGACAGGATGGAGGGGGTAGTAGTAGAGGAGAAGGGATCCGTGTCCCGCGGTGTGGCGCAGAAATGACAGTCCGGAGGCCATAGGGGTGAACTTACAAGGCTTTACTCACTCAGATGGCAAAGGAAGGCGACTCTCTGCTCCCTGCGGAGTCCTGCGCTCACCAGAAACGGGGGTCCGACAACCTCCGAGTAAGTCCAGCATTCTGTCGCGACCTTATAGCAGAGAGTTCCTGAACTACAGACCGATTCCTTTCCCGTCCGTGTGTGTGCGAATAGGCCGGGTCTCCCTCTGAACTCCTCTCAGAACAAGGGCACGGGAGCAGCTCCAATCCGACCGATGCCCGGTGGGATCCTCTGGGCCTAACCGGGCTTCCCCGTCCAGGACGTATAGTAGCAAGGTCGGGTGTCGGGGGCTGGTACCCCTCTTGCAGCCGGTGTCCCTCTGAATATATCAGGTAGGCGAGGACAGGTGGCGTACACCGCTCCGTCTGCATCCTGCCCGGGATCCATTTGCTGTGGAGCCACACTCCTGGGCTCCCGGCCTTCTTGATCATGGTCCTTGGCCGGGTTGAGACATTCCCCGTCTACAACTTACCTCTCGTCCCAAGGCCAGGGTACGAGGGCTGTGTCCCTTGCCGGTGCAGGCCCACACAGGATCTTCGCTCCCGGAGGAAGGTCACATTACACACAGTAGTTGACAGCACAGAGTACAGCCAAAGAAGAACAACAGCCGAAGAACCAATATCAAAGATGGCTTTGAATTAAATATGAAATCTAAAGTGTAAGTAACTTGTAAGTCCTCCACCCTCACCCACTAACTGGTTCCTACCACTTTGTGTTCCCCAGTCTCCCTGTAACCAGGGGAGCAGCACCTAGTGCATACTAGTCCCCTCTGGTGGAGAAATGTGGTGTTGGATGCAAAGCTGGGTCACGACTATCACACTGGCCTTACCTCAGAGGAGGAACACTACACTCCACTAGAGAAGTGCAGCATCCCTGTGGCGGTCGAACCCTCAGGGGCGCCACATTACTGAGCATCGTTTTCATAGAGAACACACGAGTTCTTGTCCAAATGAGTGTTCCTGTGTATGGGAGAGTCAGCTGAAAAGGTTGTCAGACGAACGATGGACTGAGATGGCATCTGATGTGCATGTCTAGCTTAAGAAGCCACTGTCAAACTCTTGTGTCTCATCTAGACTGAGGTTCAAATTCGAGCGACCTGAACCTTCCCAACCCAAACAACTCAGATGTTCATCTGTTTCCACCAAAATGGGTAAATGTTCCTACATTAATCTCATGGGAGCATTATATGTAGTCATATACCTTATAAAATTATCGTTAAACAGCTATTCTTCCAAGTATCCTCAATAGGGAGACAAAAAGGGGCACTGTCAGACACTTCTGTTGGATATTCTACAGGAAGAATAGAAGGATAAAGCATTTTAAAATCTGATATGCCCTACCTTATTTTTCCCGAACCACTGGTTGGTTCTGCCAACCTAAACCTAATGAATATGACCTCTTAAAGTCTGTAGTCACACCTGATGCTCAGCTGTCCTGCCTCTGAGTTGCTGTTCAGTATCATATAAATGGAGTCTTCCTCCCCTAGAATGCATTCTTATACCTCTGTCTGCATGGCGTACAATGGAATAGGACACAATATTTTTTCAGTCGGACACATATGTACAGATGCTTCTCACAAAATTAAAATATCAACAAAAAGTTAATTTATTTCAGTTCTTCAATACAAAAAAGTGAAGCTCAAATATTATAGAGAGTCATTACACACAGAGGGATCTATTTCAAGTGTTTATTTCTGTTAATGTTGATGATTATGGCTTACAGCCAATGAAAACACAAAAGTCATTATCTCAGTAAATTAGAACACTACAGTATATAACAACAGCTTAAAAAATGATTTTAAAATCCAAAATGTTGTCCTACTGAAATGTATGTTCAGTAAATGCCCTCAATACTTGGTCGGGGCTTCTTTTGCATCAATTACTGCATCAATGCGGCGTGTCATGGAGGCGATCAGCCTGTGGCACTGCTGAGGTGTTATGGAAGCCCTGGTGGCTTTGATAGCCGCCTTCAGCTCGTCTGCATTGTTGGGTCTGGTGTCTCTCATCTTCCTCTTGACAAATAACCCATAGATTCTCTATAATAGATTCTCTATGGGGTTAAGGTCAGGCGAGTTTGCTGCCAGTCAAGCACAGTGATACTGTTGTGTGTAAACGGGGTATTGGTACTTTTAGCAGTGTGGACAGGTGCCAAGTCCTGCTGGAGAAGGAAATTTCCATCTCCAAAAAGCTTGTCAGCAGAGGGAAGCATGAAGGGCTCTTAAATTTCCTGGTAGACGGCTGCGCTGACTTTGGTCTTGATAAAACACAGTGGACCTACACCAGCAGATGACATGGCTCCCCAAACCATCACTGCTTGTGGTCTAGTGTGAAGTTTCCACAATCAGCTTGGATTGTGGCCTCTCCACTCTTCCTTCAGACTCTAGGACCTTGATTTCCAAATGAAATGCAACATTTACTTTCATCTGAAAACCACACCTTGTAGCACTGAGCAACAGCCCAGGTCTTTTTCTCCTTGGCCCAGGTAAGACTCTTCTGGCATTGTCTATTGGTCATGAGAGACTTGACACAAGTAATGCGACACTTGTAGCCCATGTCCTGGATACGTCTGTGTGTGGTGGCTCTTGAAGCAATGACTCCAGCAGCAGTCCACTACTTGTGAATCTCCCCCAAATTTTTGAATGGCCTTTTCTTAACAATCCTTTCAAGGCTGCGGTTATCCCGGATGCTTGTGCACCTTATTCTACCACACTTTTCCCTTCCACTCAACTTTCCATTAATATGCTTGGATACAGAACTCTGTGAACAGCCAGTTTCTTTAGCAATGACCTTTTGTAACTTACCCTCCTTGTGGAGTGTGTCACTGACTGCCTTCTGGACATCTGTCAACCATAATCATCAACATTAACAGAAATAAACACTTGAAATAGATCACTCTTCTTGTAATGACTTTATATAACATATGAGTTTTACTTTTTGGATTGAAGAACTGAAATAAATTAACTTTTTGATGATATTCTAATTTTGTGAGAAGCACCTGTAATTGGAGGAAGTGTATTTATCACAACTCTCTAAAAAAATGTTTTTATGGTCTTTGGCTCGGATTCGAGCTCAAGCCATGGTGACTTGATGGATGACTGCTCTGTAGGAAGATCGATCTTGTGAAAGCTTAGATTGGTCCACTATGGTCTTATTCGGCGTTATTTTGATAGTATCAAGCCATCAGGTTACTGGTCTTCCTCTTCGCCTTGTTCCTTCTATTCTTCCAACCATGATGTCCTTCTCCAGTGATTGCTCTTTTCTTATGATGTGTTCAAAGTAGGCAAGTCATAGCCTGGTGATCCTTGCTCCAAGTGACATGAAAATAAGAAAGATAATCAACAAGGGAGAATAAAAATATCCTGTGACCCAATGATTGGTATCTTTTCTTGATAATGATTAGCTTTGTGGAAATAGTCAGTGTGACAGATAAAAGGTATATTATACACTGCTCAAAAAAATAAAGGGAACACTCAAATAACCCATCCTAGATCTGAATGAATGAAATATTCTCGTTGAATACTTTGTTCTGTACAAAGTTGAATGTGCTGACAACAAAATCACACAAAAATCATCAATGGAAATCAAATTTATTAACCAATGGAGGCCTGGATTTGGAGTCACCCCCAAAATTAAAGTGGAAAAACACACTACAGGCTAATCCTACTTTAATATAATGTCCTTAAAACAAGTCAAAATGAGGCTCAGTATTGTGTGTGGCCTCCACATGCCTGTATGACCTTCCTACAATGCCTGGGCATGCTCCTGATGGGGTTGCGGTCGGTCTCCTGTGGGATCTTCTCCCAGACCTGGACTAAAGCATCCGCCAGCTCCTGGACAGTCTGTGGTGCAACGTGACGTTGGTGGATGTGTGGCACCCTGCTATCACAGGTACCACAGGATCCAAAAGGGTGCATGGACGGACTTCTCCACAAGAGGCTCTCATTACATAACAGACCCCTCCACCCTTCCACCTCATACCACCAGAGGTTGCCCTGTTAGGGATATATATACTGGAGGGTGGAGTTAGGCAGGGAGAGTGTGCTGGCACTGAGACCAGTGAAGAAGCAGCATGTGAGCTGCTGTGCTGAGGGCCAGCCAGGGTCTAAAGCATGTGCTGAAGCCTCAGGGCCTAGAGCGTGGCCGGAGGCAAGGAGAAGAGTGAGAGGAGTTATGGGGGAAGAGGATCATCTTAGGCTCACCCCAGAACACAAGCCAAACACCGGGTCCGCGCCTACAGGGTCTTCTACGCCCAGTAGGAATAACATTTATACCAGGAGGATTCTAGACCCCTGGTCAACCTGAAGCTACAGTCATCTAAAGAACTAGGAGCCACGAAGGCCCCAGCATCCAGGGATAGTGGTATCCAGAGGAAAGTTCTTACCACCAAGCATACAGGTTAGGAGAGTGAAAGAGTACAGAAGCTAGGCCTAGTTTCAGGCTAGTCAGAAGCTTCAGAGTGAGAGGAAGAAACGGATCAGGAGGCCTTATACCCACTCACTGGGGAGAGTCCAGAAGTGCACCTGACTCGCCCCCTGGGCCGTGGGGCACTCGGAACCGGGAAATAGGGAGACGATGGGGGTAGTAGTGGCGACCCGGTCCGTGGCTCAGGGTGGTCAGACCAGTGGTAGTCCCTTTATGAGTTTTAAGTGATGTCCGACTACGCCACCCGTGGATTGCGGTCAGTGCGGACCGCCGCTGCCAGGTAGACCGCTGGGGCTGATGATGTATGCAGCTGGGATGGTGTGACTCCCTACGGGAAGAGTGCGGCCCCAGGGCAGTATAATGGAAGATGGGGGTGATGGTGTAGGGCGTCCCAGTACCGTTAGTGCTGGAGGAGCAAGGAGCACACAGACAACAGGTTGCAGTCCAGGGTCTTTACTAGAACAGGTGAACTGACCCAAAAACAGTCCCGGCTAGGAGGGGACCTGGATGTCTGAGAGCAATTGGGAAATTGGCCCTGGTCAGGGTGAGGGTGTAGGCCTACCGTGCTCTCTGCGCTCCTTCCGGCTATCTCCTCCTGGTAGGATAACAGCCCACGGTCCCGAGCTAACCGTGTCCTCTCGCCCGTATGGTTTGCAACGTGAGTTCCTTTCTACTCCCGGCCTGGTACGGCTCCGCTGGTCCCTTCTGGTGTGGCGGAACCTCCGGGCTTCTTAGGCCAAGGAACATACAGTCCCCTGCGGACTGGTTATCTGCTGTAGGACGTGGTATCCTCACAGCCTCAGACACGAAAGTCTGGTAGAGTAGTCTCTTTGTCTGCCAGGACAGGCGTACTTCACCTCTTGTCCCTGGCTTGTGGCTCTCCTACTGCCACACGTCCTCTTAGGGTGCAATACAACTGTCCCTCACTGCTCTAGGACACTTCTCAGTCCTGAGACAGGTCATCCAGTTCTCCCTAACCCTGCCCCCCGTTCCAGCTTTTATAGGGGCAGCCTGCTCCCCCTACTGGCCTGAGACAGGAGGTATTGCATGCTAATGTTCCCCTGACCAGAGAACCTCCCCCTTGCTCTCAGACGCATCCAGGCCAGGGTGACACACACCCTTCCTATCAAGTACCCTGGACCGTATCTGCCATCTACACCAGTAAAGGTACAGACCTGGCCACCTCTCACCTGCATCCCTTCCATCAACCCTGCCCCGGGGGCCCGCTCCGCCTGTGGGGAGCAGAAACATCCCAACTGCTATCCCATCACCCCCGGAGGTCTGCACCAGCACTGGTACCCATTACCAGGAGCCACAGGTGGCGTCACGAGACAAAACTGTTTACAAAACCCCTTTTAAAGAGTGACCCCAGGGTACGGGCCCGGGAGCCGACTAACATGACATCCCACTGAAGGTCAAGGCCCGGGTACAGAGTAACCCCCGTATCCCCCTGGGCGCATCAGATGGAGCGAGACATGATGTCCCAGATGTGCTCAATCGGATTCAGGTCTGAGGAACGGGCGGGCCAGTCCATAGCTTCAATGCCTTCATCTTGCCGGAACTGCTGACACACTCCATCCACATGAGGTCTGGCATTGTCCTGTATTAGGAGGAACCCAGGGCCAAACGCACCAGCGTATGGTCTCACAAGGGGTCTGAGGATCTCATCTCGGTACCTAATGGCAGTCAGGCTACCTCTGGCGAGCACATGGAGGGCTGTGCGGCCCTCTAAAGAAATGCCACCCCGCACCATTACTGACCCACTGCCAAACCGGTCATGCTGAAGGATGTTGCAGGCAGCAGATCGCTCTCCATGGCGTTTTCAGACTCTGTCACGTCTGTCACATGTGCTCAGTGTGCACCTGCTTTCATCTGTGAAGAGCACAGGGCGCCAGTTTCGACTTTGCCAATCCTGGTGGTCTGTGGCAAATGCCAAGCGTCCTGCACGGTGTTGGGCTGTGAGCACAACCCCCATCTGTTGACTTCGGGCCCTCATACCACCCTCATGGAGTCGGTTTCTAACCGTTTGTGTAGACACATGCACATTTGTGGCCTGCTGGAGGTAATTTTGCAGGGCTCTGGCAGTGCTCCTCCTGTTCCTCCTTGCACAAAGGCGGAGGTAGCGGCCCTGCTGCAGGGTTGTTGCCCTCCTATGGCTCCCTCCACATCTCCTGCTATCAGCTCCATGCTCTGGACACTGTGCTG
This sequence comes from Phyllobates terribilis, assembly GCF_046119375.1. Taxonomy (NCBI): domain Eukaryota; kingdom Metazoa; phylum Chordata; class Amphibia; order Anura; family Dendrobatidae; genus Phyllobates; species Phyllobates terribilis. The sequence goes on from NW_027362761.1 coordinate 1,174,444,080, forward strand.
ACAGACACAGCTACCCTTCTTGCCACAGCTCGCACTGATGTGCCATCCTGGATGAACTGCACTACCTGAGCAACTTCTGTGGGTTGTACAGTAGATACCGTCTCATGCTACTGCACCTCTAGGGGTGAGAGCAATGGCAAAATAAAAAAGTGACCAAAACAACAGCCAAAAAGGATGAGAACAGAGAAATGGTCTGTGGTCACTACCTGCAGAACCACTCCTTTATAGGGGGTATCTTGCTAATTGCCTATCATTTCTACCAGTTGTCTGATCCATTTACGCAACAGCAAAAGGAATTGATTCACAATCAGTGTTGCTTCATAACTGGACAAGTAGAGTTCGCAGAAGTGTTATTGACTTGGAGTTACATTGTGTTGTTTAAGTGTTCCCTTTATTTTTTTGAGCAGTGTATAAAATACATATAAATGAAGAATCTTCTAAATGATGTTATCTAGTATTTTAAAGAGGTTATACTGGATTAAGACAAACATGGTGGCTTTCTTTCAGAAACCACTCCACCACCTGTCCATAGGTGGTGTCTGGAATAGCAATTAAATTCCATTATACTGAATAAGATTGAGCTGCAGCATACAACCTGTGGCCAAGTGTTGCCACTGTCTTGGAAAGAAAATTGACAACTGAGGTCCCATGCTTTGCTAATTTGTTACAACTCCCTTTTAAGGGTCCCTAATGCTTATCCACAGGATAAGAGACAGCTGTATTAAAATTGGAGGTATGATCGTTGGGACCCCCATTGTTCTTGAAGTCCCATATCAATGTAGCAATAGTTGCCATTCACTCCTATGGGTCTATGTGATCTGCAGCGCACATGTGTGATGTGCACAACCGATCGCCTAGACCTGTAAGAGTGAATGGAGCATGGACTTTACCACTGCATTGACACGGGACTTCAAGAACAATGGTGGTCCCTAAACAAAAACGAATCAGTGATCACGCATTGTGCTTAACTCACAGCAGATGCACAGGACCCCTGCACTCATGATTCAGGGGTGGACATGTCATTGTTGCAACCTGTGCAGCCACACTGGAGCCCAATAGGTAAAGGGGCCCCATTTTCACCTCCAAAACAGGTGGACTTGTGCATTATGATGAACTATTGGGTTGCAAAGAGCCCATATACTGCTCTTGCACAAAGGTCTCTTCTGTGTCTACCAGTGTCATGATTGATGGGGACCCCAGCAAATAGGGCTTCATCGATCATACATTTATCACCTGTGCTCTAGAGAGGTGATGAATATTGTTGGTGGGATTACCGCCTCGAAGCTCTAGAAATTTCATGACTCCTTTGTCAGTTGTTACACCCTTAGCTCCAAGGAAGAGAATTAACAGCAATGGGATCCCACTATCTGAGAAAATCTTCTTCAAGAAGGGATCAACCTCTTCAAGGATAAATTAAAGACCAGAGTATGAAGCAGAATTTCCCCCGCTGTATAGGAAGTGTTCCTAAGAAATTAATCCCACCATAAATTGTCCTTTGAAATGTCTTCAGCTTGCTGCTAATAGCCGGCTGACCTCGCTCTGACTGTATAAGCTTTCAGCAGTGGCTTCTTAAGCAGCTTCTTCTCAGGGAATTATCCCGTACTGATAACATGAATGGAGATGGACCCTGAGATTACACATTACCGTAGGAGATCAGTCACAGGCAGGATGGGAGTGTTTCTTACTGATCACTCTGTTCTTTCAACATCCCAACACCCTGAGCACTACACCTGCTCAGACCCTCGTCTAAATGCTAAAAACTCTGAGGAATGAAGCAGAATGTCCCAACCTGAAATAAAGACATATATACAACACAATCATTGGAAATTGGTGCTGATTGCAACCAGATTTTATATTAATTAGTAACACTCCTGTGTCAATTCTTTGGTTCTGGGTGATTGTGGGTCGCTGGCTGATGGGGTGCGGTTCGAAGATTAACAGATACTCTTTTGACCTCGGTTAGGTTATTGGACCCTTTGGACATCCTAACCCTGTATGTTGGTGGTTTTCACAGTAAAGGAGCAGTCAGACAGCCATATAATTGGACATAGAGCAGAACGCAATGCACGGACTGGCCGACAGCTTTCCCAACCCGAGCGTCACTGCTTCATATATTTCCATGCAGCTGTCATGCTGGTCAGGAGAGCCGCCGGCCAGTCCGGGCATTGTGGTCTAATTTATATGGCCGTCTGATTGCGCCCTAAACAAAGGCCATTAGAGAATGCTACCATAGGCCACTTTCATGCCGCTAATTTTTGTTTAAACTTGAAAAACAGTCCGTATCTTTTTCACTGTGTTAGATGCATTTTTGGTCCGTGTGTCAGTTTTTACAATTCTTGTTGCATCAGTTTTTCTGGTCTAAAAAAAATATAACTTCTCCTACCTATCAAATATTTAAATACAGACAGAACATGGATAACATTCATGTGCTGTCCATTTTTTTCATGCGGCCACTAGCTTGCAATGGCATGTTTGCTGCACAATAAATATTATCGTAGGATATTTCTCCATTTTTTTTGCTGAAAAATTGGACTGCAATAAAAAGGACGTGACAAGACACATTAATTTTAATGCGTCCATGATTTATCCCCAAAAAAAGAGATGACACTGTAAATAAAAGGGGAATTGGATGTTTCGCCCCCAGCAGTTCGCCCCCAGCAATTCGCCCCCAGCAATTCGCCCCCGGGTACATTTCGCCCCCGCACATTTCGTCCCCAGCATTTGGCCCCCAGGATGTTTTGCCCCCGCACATTTCACCCCCGCACATATCGTCCCCAGTTCGCGCCCAGATGTTTCGCCCCGCAAAACGTCCGGGAGCGAAACGTGCGGGGGCGAATCAATGTGAGGGGGCGAAATGTACCTGGGGGCGAACTGATGGGGTCGAATGCTGGGGGCAAATTGCTGGGGGCGAACTGCTGGGGGCGAAACTTCCTATAACCAAATAAAAGTTGTAATAGTGATAATAATGTGACCAAAAGTTCTGCCATGTTCCCCATTAGCATCCCCTAGCAGCTTCACCAATCTCGGTATTCCAGGCCGAATTAGCCCAAGTAGTATTAAATGCGTTCACCAGGAATGCTCTGACCTGTTTTTTTGTGAGGAGGCGAGGCCAGCTCTGTATTGCCTCCTCTGAGACTGCCTCCTGGTGGGCTTCAGGAATTCTATGGGGCTTTAAAGTAACCTGAGCATGAGGCTCGATCCCACGAGGGATACCTGGTAACTACCTGTCCCTATTCTGGTCCACCAATTTCCGCCCGTGTTGTTTTTGGAAAGACAACAACGTTTCTGCCAATTTGATACACTAAGTGTTGGCTTCTGACTGGACCAACACCAAGAAGTTTTGAGAGGGTCTGTATCCTTCCAGGGTTTTAGTAGATTGATAAATCACGAACCCAAAATCCAGTCAAATTAACCCTCTCAGTAACCTACTGTTACTAGTACAGATTTTTACATTACTGAGGCCAGCCACTTCAGTTGCACATACAGGTGCTTCTCACAAAATTAGAATATCATCAAGATGTTAATTTATTTCAGTTCTTTAATACAAAAAGTGAAGCTCATATATTATATAGAGTCATTACAGAGTGATCTATTTCAAGTGTTTTTTTCTGTTAATGTTGATGATTATGGCTTATAGCCAATGAAAACACAAAAGTCATTATCTCAGTAAATTAGAATACTTTATAAGAACAGCTTGAAAAATGTTTTTAAAATCCAAAATGTTCCCCTACTGAAATGTATGTTCAGTAAATGCCCTCAATACTTGGTCGGCTCCTTTTGCATCAGTTACTGCATCAATGCGGCAATGTGGCATGGAGGCGATCAGCCTGTGGCCCTGCTGAGGTGTTATGGAACCCAGGTGGCTTTGATAGCAGCCTTCAGCTCGTCTGCATTGTTGGGTCTGGTGTCTCACATCTTCCTCTTGACAATACCCCATAGATTCTCTATAATAGATTCTCTATGGGGTTAAGGTCAGGCGAGTTTGCTGCCAATCAAGCACAGTGATATTGTTGTGTGTAAACCAGGTATTGGTACTTTTGGCAGTGTGGACAGGTGCCAAGTCCTGCTGGAGAATGACATTTCCATCTCCAAAAAGCTTGTCGGCAGAGGGAAGCATGAAGTGCTCTAAAATGTCCTGGTAGACGGCTGCACTGACTTTGGTCTTGATAAAACACAGTGGACCTACACCAGCAGATGACATGGCTCCCCAAACCATCACTGATTGTGGAAACTTCACACTAGACCTCAAGCAGCTTGGATTTTGGCCTCTCCACTCCTCCTACAGACTCTAGGACCTTGTGGAGTGTGTCAGTGACTGCGTTCTGGACATCTGTCAAGTCAGCAGTCTTCCCCATGATTGTGGAGCCTACTGAAACAGACTAAGGGACCTTCTTAAATGCTTAGGAAGCCTTTCCAGGTGTTTTTTGTCAATTATTCTAATTTAGTGAGATAATGACTTTTGTGTTTTCATTGGCTGTAAGCCATAATCATCAACACTAACAGAAATATACACTTGAAATAGATCATTCTGTTTGTAATGACTCTACATAATATATTAGTTTCACTTTTTACATTGGAGAACTAAAATAAATTAACTTTTTAATGATATTCTAATGTTGTAAGAAGCACCTGCATCTTTCATCCAGGATCTTAAGGCCTGCTTTTTTATAATAGGTTTTAAAATTCCCTAAGCTTTCCCATTTCAGTCGCTTTTTTGACTTTCGCGCAGCATCACTCCATTGCAGAGATATTCACATTTGTTGTTTTTGGAGTGCACTGCAATCTCCATTTGTAGACCAACTGGGCATTTCTTCAGAGTCTTTGGGCATCTGTGTTTTCACCCCTTCGTCAAACACACTGTCAAGCACAGCTGGACAGTATGTGAGACTGCTGAATCAGCTGCCGAGCTGTGATTGGCAGCGTCTTGAAGTGTGAGGTGAAAGCGCACACCCCCAGGGAAGATGCTGAAGAAACGCCCAGTTGCACTATAAACAGAGATTTCACACATTGAACTGCAAAAATAACAAATGTGAATATCTCTACAATGGAACGATGCAGTGCAAAATGGAAAGTGTGGCAGAATCAGGGGAGCACAGGGATCGTTATAAGGTGTTTAATGTAACTCTTTTTGCACAAATGACAGGTCCTCTTTAAAGGGTTTGTCCACTACTGTATTTTGTTTTATGAATGGGCTCATGATGATGCTAAAACTAAAAAGAAACAAACAAACAGATACCAACTTACCAACTGGACCTCCAGTGTTCCCCTGACGGTCTCCTCGCTTCCTCTTCAGATAAGTGATGTCACATAGTCAATGTAGTATTTTTTGGTTCTCTGTTTTGTAAGCAGATTGGTCTTGTCTGGAGGGTCAATATTTCTTAAGGAGTCTGTATTTTTATGCGCAGTGTGATCTAGAGTTTATTTTTTTTTTAATTGTTTTGTAAGTGCGGGGATTTCTGCATGTGGAGCTCATACTCCATACTGAATAAATTCAGATGCTTTTACCTTTTTTATTTCCATATCAGTAACAGGTCTATCCATCCTGTGATTTTCACAATTCCACAAATTTTTGTTCTTGGTGTTTGTAGTTTTAATGATGGCTGGAAATCCGAGTCGCTTTCCTACATTACGCTGCTCTTAGATGAGGCAGCAAAAACCCGGTGACAGATTCACTTTAATACCTTCATTACATTTCCATTTTTTTCATCCTGTGATTTGCAGAATTCCACAAATTTTCCTTCTTGGTGTTCAGTTTTAATAATAAGGAGAATATATAGATTAATACAAGGTACCAAACCCTCTTTGTTAGGACCGAAAAGTGGAACTTTACACTTCCTATAATTTATGCCCTGGAAGAAGACTGCCTTTTAATTAGTAGTTTAATGTCATAATCCTTGTCCCGGAGGCTTCCCGAGCAACATTAGCTGAACTAAGAAGGAAATGGAGCATAATCCCTTCATTGAATCAAAGGGACGTGACACCGCATCACTTAAAAAGAAGTTTTATATAGAGCGGGATGTTCAGGGTTAATGCAAATTTTGCAGATAGGAAGAATCTGCCCTAGACTTTTCCTTATTTTGTGCTCTAGGTTGGAGGGGTCCAGGCGCATACAAATTGGGTCAGACTGTAGGATACCAATGTGTACCAGAATTATACAATCCCAGACCAGCAATGGAAGCTGTGGCCAAAAGTGACACTTTTTTGACTAAATGTACTATATAATCTAATTGAGCTACCACCAAATAATATCCGTACAAGTTCACAATCTGATAAACAGAGAACAGCGGCACCACAAGGCCATGGCTTATCTCCTCCCGTAAAACCGATCTGTGAAAGAATTATGTAGGAAGTTTCTTTTCCTGTGCTAATCTCTATAAATCCGTAATATACACCCCAGCTGCTGCAGAACATCATAATACATTTCAGCTGCTGCAGAACCTCATAGTATACAGGGACTTGTAGAGGTATTCACCACTTTTGGCTTTTTACCTATTTTGTTACATAACCGGTGTTGAAATATTTTTGGAATCTGATTTGAAATTGTCTAAGTTGGTGAAGTGAAGTGAGAAAAATATAGGCAGAAATTAAATTTATGGGCTAAAATACATAAAAATTGGCATGTCCATTTGTAGTTACCCCTTTTGCTATGAAACCCCTAAAAATTTCTGGTGCAGGCAATTACTTTCATAAGTCACATGGGTAGAGAAAGGAAGTCCACCGATGTGCAATCTAAGTGTCACATATCTGTCAGTATATACACTTTACCATTTCTGAAAGGCCACAGGGGCTGCAACACCAATAACAAGAGGCACCACTAACCAAACAACACCATGAAGACCAAGGAGATCTCCAGACAAGTCAGGGACAAAGCTGTTGAGAAGTACAAGTCAGGGTTGAGTTATAAAAAATTTCCCAATCTCTGATGATCCCCCGGAGCCCCATCAAATCCATTATCAAATAGAAAGAACATGGTACCACAACAAACCAGCCAAGAGATGGCCGCCCACCAAAACTCTCAGCCCGGGCAAGGAGGGCATTAATCAGAGAGGCAGCACAGAGACCAAAGGTAACCCTGAAGAGGAACTGCAGGGTTCCCAAGCAGAGATGGTATTATCTGTCCATACGACCACAATAAGCCATACACTCCATAGAGGTGGCCTTTATGGAAGAGTGGGCAGAAAAAAGCCCTTTACTTGCAACAAAAATTGTAAGGCTGGTTTTGAGTTTGCCAAAAGACATGTGGCAGGCTCCCCAAATGTATGGAGGAAGGTGCTGTGGTCAGATGAGACCAAAATTTAACTTTTTGGCCACCAAAGTAAACTCTATGCTTGGCGCCAAACCAACACAGCTCATCAGCCCAGGAACACTAACCCTACAATGAAACATGGTGGTGGTAGCACCATGGTGTATGGATGTTTTTCGGCAGCAGGTACAGGGAAAATGGTTTGAGTCGAGGGGAAGATGGGTGGTGGGATATTCTTGAGCAAAACCTGTTTGTGCAAGGAATAAGATCAAACCAGCACTATACAAGACTGACATACCTTCACTTGTGCTCGAGAATTTTAATGCAGTCGGACTGTTTTCACTTCCAGGGCAACAGGTTCAACGCCTAAGACTGGCAATGTCTTTGGAAAATACAAGTGTAGAGATGAAGGACGGCACTCCGTATCCAAATAAGATTTCCTTTATTCATTAAGACATTATAACATGGATGCGGGGGGAGCGGGTCACCAAGAAAACGAAGGTCGTTTCGCGTGCAAACAACACTTTAACGTCATATATCTTATCAATGGAATCTGCTTCTTTCTCCTTCTGGATCCAGTTGGATGAGCACATAGGTGGGCTGCGCTGCTGGAGTAAATCGATTCTTCAGAAATGATGATGAGAATAAGGTTTTTTATTCAGAACGTATTTAAACGTCGTACTGAAACACGCTGTGGTTGACAAACTTTATTCTCATCATCATTTGTGAGGAATCGATTTACTCCAGTTGCGCAGCCCACCTAAGTGTTCATCCAACTGGATCCAATATCTCCTGGAGGATTCATCTACCAGCAGGGGAGAGCAGTAGCTGTTTTCCTTCATGCCTACATAGGAGTTGTCCCTTCCACAACTCCACCACATGAGAGTAACCAGCACTCTCCTACTCTCCCTCCATAGAGTATCACCTTATTGTGCGCTCTGTTTCCCACTTCTAAATGTATTCTCTCTTCTCCAGGACTGATCATTCATTCTCAATTCTTGGGTAAAATCTGAAAATCTCTTACTGAAATAAGAGATGGTTGGTGCTGATAAGGTTCTATGTAGAGAGGAGGAGGAGGGAGAAGCTAGAGGAACTCACACAAATTCTGCTGTAAGTTCTCCTGAAACAACAGTGTAAGGGTATGTGCACACATTAAGTATTTGGTGCCGAAATTTCAGCCCCTTCTCTGTATCTCTTGGCAGTAACACAGGCACGTCTTTGATGCGATTTTGCTACGTTTTTTTTGCTGTGTTTTCGGTGCTGATTTTCCCCATTCATTACTATGGGTGAAATCTGCAGCAAACACAAAAAGAAGTAACATGCTGCATATATAAATCTGCTCCATAACTGCAAGGAAAAAACAAGCAACATGTGCATGAGACTTCAGGATTCTCATTCACATTGCTGGCACTAGGAAATCTTTCAGGTTTTGTGACAAATCTGTGCAGAAAAAAAAGCAACAAATCTGCAACACGTGCACAGGTTCTTCTTGCACTTAGGCTCTGATTCATCAAATTGTTTATGGCAGAAAAACTGGAGAAAAACAAAGTTGCGCAAAAATGCTGCAACTTTTGTCATTCTTAGGCTATGTTCACAGGTTGCATTTTTTCTGCAGGCAAAACCAGCTCTCTTGGCAGTAAAGAAGCTGCTTAAAAAAGCAGGTTTTGCTGCATTTTTTTGCTGTGTTTTTGCCATTGTTTTTGCTGCGTTTTTCAGGTACATTTGTCTCTTGTGCATGCTGATACAGTTTATTACCTATTGAGCACTGATACTGAAGTTGGCTGACGCAAGGTAAGGTTTAAATATTAGAGATAGGATAGGACTGACTGTCCCGATGGGTACACCTTGTCGTGGTGGGATGGCTTTTATGCTTTTTTAATCAAAATAGTGATAACCAAGTATCCTATGTTATTTACAGGTACTATTACTATTTACTTACTACAGGGTATATGCTCATTTTGTTGTTTTTCTTGGTTTTTCTTCTGTAAAATGGCCACAGTGTAAACATGCTCTTACATGCTGCACGTAAACCAACTTATGCTCCGGCTCCTTTCTTTGGTTTTGCTGTAGTTTCTTGTACTCTTTACAGACAGGGGCTTGGCTCCCCCTTTTTGAGCTAGGCATTTTTTCTATATAGCTTCCCATGGGCAGGTGTTTGCACAGGCGGACCCCCGTCCTGCTCTGCCCTTATTCCCATTGAAGTCGACTGACACAAGGTAAGGTTTTAATACTACAGATATGATAGGAGTATCCTGACTGGGTTCACCTTGTCGCAGTGGGATGGCTTTTACTCTTTTTTGATCAAAATAGTGTTAAATAAAGTACCCTATGTTATTGTCATATACTATTACTATTTACTTATGTACATACTATGGGATATATGCTTATTTTTTTATTTCTTGGGTTTTGCCCATGACATGTTATTACTTCATACACCTGGTACAGGTTTATGTGTGCGGGTGCTGAGCCCACATGACACGGGGCAAGTGCTGGCTGTGTTATACAGCTGGCATCCTCCTCTTACAGGACCAATCATATCTGTTTAACCATTTAAATGCTGCTGTCAATTTCTAACAAAGACAATTTAGTTTGGCTATTGGGGCGACAGTGACTGCATGGACTTTATCCTGCAGGTTTAATATAAACCTTAATTCTCTCTACTTACCAGAGACTTTTTATTTTTGTTCTGGACAATTTTTCAATAAATTACAGACAAACAATATTTTTTACAGACATATTGGAAAACCATACTAAATCCTTATGATTATAAGTGACACATGTCTACAGCGCATAATCCTGATATGAGACATCAGCTGCATTCACTGTACAATGATGATAATTACAGACAACATAATCTGTAGTTTGAAAAAAATCACGGATGCCCTACATTTTTTTTACGGACAGGGAAATAAAGTCCCCTTTTATGGACTGTTCAGGAGTTTCTGGACGGTCGGGCACTCTTCAATGTACTAAAGACCGAGGAGATCCTCAGCAGTGGTGAGTGGGAGATGTGTGTGAAAATTACCAGATGGACACATGACAGTAATGACAGTCTTTTTTTTTTCATGTTTATTACAACTACATTGTGTTACATAGATAATGCTGTATATTTAATGAAGAAGCAGCAGGAATTGATAGCAGCCGCACATGGACTGTTATAGTGCATAACAATGCTGCCACCTAGTGGTAAAGCCTCGCACAAGCTTCGGTGTTAGGGATCCGCAAGATCCACTTTGTGATTTTCTTATTAGTTCCATGTCTACAATAGGGATGACTGGACCCGTGGAAGTTCGGGTTCGATCGTACTTTACTCCAAAGTTCGGCTCGGGTACCAGAACTGTTCGGGAACTTGAACCCCATAGAAATCAATGGGGACCCGAACTTTAGAGCTGGAAAATATCTCTCTCTTTCTGGTTCGCTCATCTCTAGTCTCCAGCTACAAGAAAGACCTCATTATACCAGCACCATCAGTCCATGTAAGGCCTCATTCAGGTGTTTTTATGGATAGAACACATATCCATTATAGACTATTGTGCTGTTCATGTGACGCCTCTACTCAGAGAAGCCCGTGTTTTACCCTGGGTGTTGGGGGACTCGGTGTCGGGACCTATGATGGAGAGGTGGGGTGCAGCAGTGGCCCGGGCCCGACCCGTGCTCAGGGCCGTCACATTAGAAAGAGATGGTGTGGGCTTGTCCGGGTTGAGTGGCTGATTAACGACTACGCCACCTGTGGTGCCTGGTGAAGAGTCACCAGCGCCGCTACAGTCCGCTGAGGCCAGATGTCATGGCGGCCAAAGTTCTCACTGCTCCCCACAGGCGGAGCAAGACCTCAGGGCAGGCAAACAGGAAAGAGAGGGGGTGGTAGTGCGGGGAGTACGGGCACCGCGTCGCATGGTATGGCGCGTAATGAACAGTCCGGAGGCCATAGGGGTGAACTTCCAAGGCTTTACTCACTCAGAGATGACAGTGGGAAGGCGACTCCCTGCTCCCCGCGGAGTCCTGCGGCCACCATGGACGGGGGTCCGACTACCTCCGAGAAAGTCCAGTGTTCGGTAGCGACCCTACACCAGAGTGTTCCTGCACTACAGCATTCACCCTTTCCCGTCTGTGCGTGTGTGGATAGGCCGGGTCTCCCTCTGAGCTCCTCTCAGGACTAGGGCACGGGTGGCAATTCCTCTCCATCCGATGCCCGGTGGGATCCTCAGGGCATAACCGGGCTTTCCCGTCCAGGACATAGAGTACAAGGTTGGGTGTCGGGGGCCGGTACCCCTCTTGCAGCCGGAATCCCTCTGAATAGATCAGGTAGGCGAGGACAGGTGGCGTGCTCCGCTCCGTCTGCATCCTCCCCGGGACCCATTTGCTAGGGAGCCACACTCTAAAGCTCCCGGGCCTTCTTGATCCTGGTCCTTGGCCGGGTTGAGACCTTCCTTGTCTGCAACCTACCTCTCGTCCCAAGGCCAGCGTACAAGGGCTGTGTCCCTTACCGGTACAGGCCCACACAGGATCTGCGCTCCCGGAGGGAAGTCACATTTACACACAGTAGTTTGACAGCACAGTACGACCACTAGAACCGACTAACTAGGACCAAAAAACCAAGATCAAAGATGGCATTCTATTAAATAGGAAATCTAAAGTGTAACTTACTGGTAAGTCCTCCACCCTCACCCACTAACTGGTTCCTACCACTTTGTGTTCCCCAGTCTCCCTGTAACCAGGGGAGCAGCACCTGGTGCATACTAGCTCCCTCTGGTGGAGAAGTGTGCTGTTGGATGCAAAAGGTTAGGTCACAACTATCACACTGGGCTTACCTCAGAGGAGGAACACCACACTCCATTAGGGAAGTGCAGCATTCCTGTGGCGGTCAAACCCTCAGGGGCGCCACATTCACATGTCCATGTTCTTTTTCTGGTTTGCAAAAAACAAAATAGTAGGTATGTCCGATTTTGATCAGTCACAGATCAAACTGACCCATTCAAATCAACGGGTCCATCAAAAAAAAAATGGACGACCTGACGGACACTAACCATGTGTCATCCGAGTGCTGCCTGTCGTTTACTGCCTAAGTTCTCATTCAGACATCCATTTTTTTCACGTATGTTTCATATTGGTGATTTTCACTGATAGAGCACATAACCATTATAAACTATGCAGCTGTTCACATGTCAATTTTTTTTGTGGACTTCTTGACCACCAGAAAAGTCTCAGAGACTTGTCCATTTTTAATTTTCGCCATAGATCAAAACTACCCATGCAAGTCTGTGGATCCATGGATATTACGGGCAGCATCAGTGTACAACCTGTGTGCTGTCCAGGATTAACATCGCAATGGTACAAAAATGGCCAGGATTTTGGACTAAAGAAAGGACCATGGTCTAGAATGAGGAAAACTCCCAAAACAAAACAATGAAAAAAGAACATGAGGAGCATAAATATCCGAGAGGTGATCTGAAATTAATCAAATAACCTTATGCTACACAAAGCAGCAGTGTGTTTCAGGTGTGCATTAAAATACATCCACAGGTGTGTCTCTAATTAACTCAGATGTTGCCAAAAAAAAACTATCAGAAGCTTCCGAACACATGACATCATCATATGGGCAGTCCAGAATTGTTTAAAGGCATAGTAATCTTACTGTATGTAAACTTTTGACCTTGCAGTAAGTAATAAAAATGCCTTAAAACATTCTCTCTCTCTCATTATTGTGGCATTTGGCAAATATTAAAAATTATGGTAATCATAATTGACCTAAAACGGGAAAAGGTTTATTCTGATTTCATATCAGATATTGAGAAAAACATGAAAATGTGTCTTTTTATATTGGAGATGTTGCTTATCCATAAGGTTTTGAGGGGATGCTGGGAACCTTATTCCCCTCTAAAGCTGTTTTAGTGTATTTGTGTAATGTGAAATGTGTTATTTTTAGGATTGGCCATTAGATGGCAGCAGAGTCAACAAAGGTTTACATTTGTATTAATAATAATAATAATAATAATAATAATCTTTATTTTTATATAGCGGTAACATATTCCGCAGCGCTTTACATACATTATCGTCGCTGTCCCCATCGGGGCTCACAATCTAGATTCCCTATCAGTATGTCTTTGGAGTGTGGGAGGAAAGCGGAGAACCAGGAGGAAACCCACGCAAACACAGGGAGAACATACAAACTCCTTGCAGATGTTGTATTACGCTTTCCTCTTGGTAGTTGGGGGCACATAGAGGGTTAACTTAGGATGGGCCTGGCTCAGTGACAAGGAGGAACTGAAGGATCTCTGGGAGTTTAGTTTCGGCCATCTTAGTTCAGTTGTTGTTCAGTGACAGTGAAGAGTGGAGACGTGTCAGCAGGACATAGGAACAAGTACAACAGAAGGGTGTGTGCGTCAGTGAAAAAGGAAGGAAGTGTGAGTCAGTGAAAAAGGAAGGAAGTGTGAGTCAGTGAAAAAGGAAGGAAGTGTGAGTCAGTGAAAAAGGAAGGAAGTGTGAGTCAGTGAAAAAGGGAGGAAGTGTGAGTCAGTGAAAAAGGAAGGGAGTGTGAGTCAGTGAAAAAGGAAGGAAGTGTGAGTCAGTGAAAAAGGAAGGAAGTGTGAGTCAGTGAAAAAGGAAGGAAGTGTGAGTCAGTGAAAAAGGAAGGAAGTGTGAGTCAGTGAAAAAGGAAGGAAGTGTGAGTCAGTGAAAAAGGAAGGAAGTGTGAGTCAGTGAAAAAGGAAGGAAGTGTGAGTCAGTGAAAAAGGAAGGAAGTGTGAGTCAGTGAAAAAGGAAGGAAGTGTGAGTCAGTGAAAAAGGAAGGAAGTGTGAGTCAGTGAAAAAGGGAGGAAGTGTGAGTCAGTGAAAAAGGAAGGGAGTGTGAGTCAGTGAAAAAGGGAGGAAGTGTGAGTCAGTGAAAAAGGAAGGAAGTGTGAGTCAGTGAAAAAGGAAGGAAGTGTGAGTCAGTGAAAAAGGAAGGAAGTGTGAGTCAGTGAAAAAGGAAGGAAGTGTGAGTCAGTGAAAAAGGAAGGAAGTGTGAGTCAGTGAAAAAGGGAGGAAGTGTGAGTCAGTGAAAAAGGAAGGGAGTGTGAGTCAGTGAAAAAGGGAGGAAGTGTGAGTCAGTGAAAAAGGAAGGGAGTGTGAGTCAGTGAAAAAGGAAGGAAGTGTGAGTCAGTGAAAAAGGAAGGAAGTGTGAGTCAGTGAAAAAGGAAGGAAGTGTGAGTCAGTGAAAAAGGAAGGAAGTGTGAGTCAGTGAAAAAGGAAGGAAGTGTGAGTCAGTGAAAAAGGAAGGAAGTGTGAGTCAGTGAAAAAGGAAGGAAGTGTGAGTCAGTGAAAAAGGAAGGAAGTGTGAGTCAGTGAAAAAGGAAGGAAGTGTGAGTCAGTGAAAAAGGAAGGAAGTGTGAGTCAGTGAAAAAGGAAGGAAGTGTGAGTCAGTGAAAAAGGAAGGGAGTGTGAGTCAGTGAAAAAGGAAGGGAGTGTTCTCAGCAAAACTACAGTGTGACAGTGTTCTCCCGGACACTGGAAAGTTGGGGGATCTACAGTGAGGAAGAGACATTTGAGGAACCTTTCTAAGACAGGTGCTGGAGAGGCCCGAGAGCTGGATAGGCCCGAGAGCTGCAGTCAGATGGACGGAGACAGCGAGGTCTGGGCACGTAGTGGAAGAAGATAGTGGGAGAAGCTCCCTTAGGAAAGATTGGTCTGAGAGTAGTTCCACGGCGAAACACATCGACCCGGGTGGTGCTGCATTAGTAATATGGAGGTCCTCTGCCTAAACTGTGAATTGCCAGTAATGTTTGCCACAAGTATTCTGCCGTCACCAGTAACCGCCAAGAACGTGCCTCTGCTTGGTGCAGAAGTGAATAAGTCTAATTTCTGCTATCCTTTGTATGATGATTGTTTGATAAAAACCAAGTCCATTTTACTTGTCAAACTGTCCGGTCTCCTCCTTCTGAAGTCTAAAAGAGTCGACACCCGGGACGGCGGGTCAGAAGTGAGTATGGAGGTCTCCTCCACAGTGTCCCCACAACACACACCCAGGGATTCTCTGAGTCCCCATTGTCTGTAGCGGGTGTCGGGGTGAAGATCCAAACACTGAAACTGACATGCCACTCGCCACTGACTACCACCCTGTGCTTGTGCATGTCTAGCTGAAGCCCCAACTAATATTGCAATGGATAGATAGATAATACATTTATTTATTTTTTCAAACTTGAAAATCTGACACTGACCAAACACTGATGAGACTCGGATGGAAATCGCTGATTAAACTCCCACCATTTTTTGCGCAAATGAAAATCACTGATGTCTGAATGAACCCTAATACGTAGGAGAGGCTTGTTGGGTTTTTTTGCATATAAGAGGGCACACTGATTGGAAAAATAGGTAAAAATTGGATTCACTGACGAAAAACGACTTTTTTCTTGTATGCAAAAAAAAATGATGGCTTAATGAGGCTTCAATAGCTGGAATAATAAGATCAATGACAAGTTCAGAGGGACGTAAAAATCGGACTGAGATCGTATCGCAGTGCTCGTACTGGCTTAATATATCTCGATGCAGCTGTCACGCTCGGGTCGGGAGCGCCGCCGGCCATTCCGTGCATTGCGGTTCGATCTTGGTCCGAATTATACGGCCGTCTGATTGCACCCATAAAACCACTGATTGCGTCACATTTCAACCCTCTCACCTGTGATGATGCTGATGAGTAGCAGGGCGATGGGTAACTCCACTTACACTGAAAGCTCCTTTTTCTGTTATTGTAATTAGTGGCCAATTTTTCTGCCATTTTTTAATAGCAAAATGATCTCATGAGCCACAGCCAGATAAAGAAAGAGCAAATATCCCTTCAATCTTGAGTGGACCATGGGACTGATTTGGCCATTGGTCATTACAGGTCAAGATGACCCTTACCAATCACTATGTCCAGTATAGATGTCATTTAATGGGGTGAAATAGTCCAACTTCATGAACAGATTCTTCTTTATTTAGATTAAATCCATATGCAGGACATAAAAAGTCACGATGACAGGTGATCTAGCGTTAATGGAACGCTCGCCTCTACGCGTTTCAGGTGAACACTCAACCTGTCATTGTGACTTTTTATGTCCTATATATGGATTTCATCCAAATAAAAAAGAATCTGCTCATGACACTGCACTTGTTCTTCCTTTACTGTTTATCTGGGCTGTGGCAGAGCCGTTGACCGAGTTCCGAGTGGATGGGGTCAACATCAATGGTGAGCTGGAATCTACGTTATTGTATTTCTTATTTGCATTTATTTTTTGTTGAAGCTAGAGTTGAGGACCCCAAAGCTATAGCTACAGTATACTTTCCATATATCTGAGAAACATCTTGAAAGCTGCCAGAAGGAGAGACAATCTGGACTCCTGGAAGAATCGGCATTGCATGAACCTCCTACAAGGCAACATTCTTCCAACATCTTCTACAATGTGACGCCAGCGGAGGCAAAAACGGGACATACATAAAAATGTGGCATGGTTTGTTAAACAATGAGGGTGTTTATGCCAAAGAATATTTAGCCTGAATCTGGAGGACGTTTTCAATAGGTTGGCATGCAAGAGATTAAGGGGTTGCTTCCATATACCAAAGATACGATGGCACAAAGTAGGTCTGGGTCCCGTTATCAATTTTAGCTTCAAGTATTGTCTATGACCATGGGCCTTCAGACCAACCCTAAATGCCATCTAGTCAGTCCATCCTGCGTTCTTTGAGAGCAGAGCTTCTTTGATGTTGTTGTAGAGGATCCATGCAGCTTATCTTCATCTGAAGTGATAGAATTCATGTTTCTCCTCACGTAAATATCACACGGGGTGTCCATAAATCTCCCCTCATACAATGAATCTAATGATCTAATGTTCTCTGCAAGTTTTACATCTGCATCATTTTCCATGTGTAATTGGCTGAAGCTCCCAGCGAGCTTCTGGATAGTAAGAAACATAGAATGTGAAGAAGAAACACTGGCTTATTAATTAGACATGAAGCCCTGGGAGCCCGGCCACAACTCAGCACAATAACAGATAAAACACATTTTATGAAGAAGCCATTTTACTCCATTGCCAATACAGACAAACACCCCGAGGCGGGAGATTGATGACTCTTGAGAGTTTTAAAGGCCACAGTGCACAAATGCCTACGACAATATATATGACATTGTTTGTGCCATTTTATTGCAACAGTAAAGCTGGTGGCTCCTAAAACGGTCAGAATAATTATTTTTATGTTGCCGCAGTCCTGATCGAAGAGCTTCACATGCAGCAACGGTTATTAATGCCTGGGGTAAGGGACCACAATGCTTACTATGTCTATGGAGTAAAGATGTGTAGAACTCTTATATATGAAAGGTATATACAGCACAGACCAAAAGTTTGGACACACCTTCTCATTTAAAGATTTTTCTGTATTTTAATGACTATGAAAATTGTACATTCACACTGAAGGCATCAAAACTATGAATTAACACATGTGGAATTATATACTTAACAAAAAAGTGTGAACCAACTGAAAATATGTCTTATATTCTAGGTTCTTCAAAGTAGCCACCTTTTGCTTTGATGACTGCTTTGCACACTCTTGGCATTCTCTTGATGAGCTTCAAGAGGTAGTCACCGGAAATGGTCTTCCAACAATCTTGAAGGAGTTCATGCCTTCAGTGTGAATGTACAATTTTCATAGAAAAATCTTTAAATGAGAAGGTGTATCCAAACTTTTGGTCTGTACTGTATACTACATGGCCATAACTGTGGGCCTCCCATTCAATCATCAGGTTACTCCACTTAAAGCCATAGTTAACAAGCGCAAAAGTCAAGAATCACCACAAAGAAACATAAGCAATGAAATGGGTGGGCGCTCAAGGAGTCAGTGCAGCCTTAGCATGAAACATCAGCTTTCCAACAATCAGTTTATTTTCTGCTCTGCAAGATTCTCAGTCACTTGCGCTGTTTGTAGATACAGGATCATGCACAAAGGTGCATGTATAAAATCCTCTGCATTCATTTCCAGAACGGTGGCTCAGTGGTTAGCACTGTTTCTTTGCAGCTCTGAGGTCCTGGGTTCAAATCCCACCAAAGACAACATCTGCAAGGAGTTTGTATGTTCTCCCCGTGTTTGCGTGTGTTTCCTCCGGGTTCTCCGGTTTCCTCCCACACTCCAAAAACATAGTGATAGGGAATGTAGATTGTGAGCCCCAATGGGGACAGTGATGATAATATCTGTAAAGCGCTGTGGAATTAATGGCGCTATATAAGTGAGTAAAATAAATAAATATCACAAGACCTGTCTAGTATGATGCAAAAATAATGCAGTTTTGAAGGCAAAAGGCCGTCACCAAATATTGATGTGATTTAGATTTCTCTCTCTTTCATTCACTTTGCATTTTGTTAATTGATAAAAATAAACTATCAACACTTCTACTTTGAAAGCATTCTTACTTTGCAGCATTATTTATGTAGAAAAGTAAATATATTTACTTTAAAAGTTGGTGACAGACGTATTCAGTATACATATATATATATATATATATATATATATATACTGTGTATATATATATATATATATATATATATATATATACTGTGTATATATATATATATATATATATATATATATATATATGCGTGAATTTGATTTCAAATGTTGTAAAAAATCCTTTCTCACATCACCATAAGCAGGGGCGTGCATAGGAGTCATAGGGCCCCATAGCAGAAGTTCTAATTGCCCCCCCCCCAAAAAAAAAATAATAAATACTTGTCGGGGTCACAGAAGAGCAGATCTCACAACTTTCCAGCCTTTACATAGTAATTTTCCTCCTGCTGAAGTCCCAGATCCCTCTTTCATTGCGCCCATAAAGTATGATGCAAATAAAAGTGCCCCCTTCTAAACACAGTATGATGCCCCCATGGTGAATTCCCCCACATTGGCCTCCACACAGTATAGTGCACTCCCCATGATCCTCCACACAGTATAGTGCACTCCCCATGGTCTTCCACACAGTATAATGCACTCCCATGATTCTCCACATAGTATACTACACTCACCATGGTCCTCGACACAGTATAATGCACTCACCATGATCCTCGACACAGTATAATGCACTCGCCATGGTCCTCGACACAGTATAATGAACTCCCCATGGTCCTCCATACTGTATAATGCACTCCCCATGGTCCTGCACACAGTATAATACACTCCCTATCATCCTCCTCACAGTATAATGCACTCCCCATGGTCCTGCACACAGTATAGTGCACTCCCCATGGTCCTCCACACTGTATAATGCACTTCCCATGGTCCTGCACGCAGTACAATACACTCCCCATGGTCCTGCACACAGTATAATGCACTCCCATGGTTTTCCACACAGTATACTGCACTCACCATGGTCCTCGACACAGTATAATGCACTCACCATGGTCCTCGACCCAGTATAATGCATTCGCCATGGTCCTCGACACAGTATAATGCACTCCCCATGGTCCTGCACACAGTATAATACACTCCCTATCATCCTCCACACAGTATAATGTACTCCACATGGTCCTCCACACTGTATAATGCACTCCCAATGGTCCTGCACACAGTATAATGCACTTCCATGGTTTTCCACACAGTATACTGCACTCACCATGGTCCTCCACATGGTATAATGCACTCACCATGGTCCTTGACACAGTATAATGCACTCCCCATGGTCCTCCACACTGTATAATGCACTCCCCATGGTCCTGCACACAGTATAATACACTCCCTATCATCCTCCTCACAGTATAATGCACTCCCCATGGTCCTGCACACAGTATAGTGCACTCTCTATGGTCCTCCACACTGTATAATGCACTTCCCATGGTCCTGCACGCAGTATAATACACTCCCCATGGTCCTGCACACAGTATAATGCACTCCCATGGTTTTCCACACAGTATACTGCACTCACCATGGTCCTCGACACAGTATAATGCACTCACCATGGTCCTCGACACAGTATAATGCACTCGCCATGGTCCTCGACACAGTATAATGCACTCCCCAGGGTCCTGCACACAGTATAATACACTCCCTATCATCCTCCTCACAGTATAATGCACTCCCCATGGTCCTGCACACAGTGTAGTGCACTCCCCATGGTCCTCCACACTGTATAATGCACTTCCCATGGTCCTGCACGCAGTATAATACACTCCCCATGGTCCTGCACACAGTATAATACACTCCCTATCATCCTCCACACAGTATAATGCACTCCCATGGTTCTCCACACAGTATAATGCACTCACCATGGTCCTCCACACAGTATAATGCACTCTCCATGGTCCTCGACACAGTATAATGCACTCCCTATGGTCCTCCACACTGTATAATGCACTCCCCATGGTCCTGCGCACAGTATAATACACTCCCTATCATCCTCCACACAATATAATACACTCCCTATGGTCCTGCACACAGTATAGTGCACTCACCATGGTCTTCCACACAGTAAAATGCACTCCCCATGGTCCTCCACACTGTATAATGCACTCCCCATGGTCCTGCACACAGTATAATATACTCCCCATGGTCCTGCACACAGTATAATGCACTCACCATGGTCCTCCACACAGTATAATGCACTCACCATGGTCCTCCACACTGTATAATGCACTCCCCATGGTCCTGCACGCAGTATAATACATTCCCATGGTCCTGCACACAGTATAATGCACTCCCATGGTTCTCCACACAGTATACTGCACTCAGCATGGTCTTCCACACAGTATAATGCACTCGCCATGGTCCTCGACACAGTATAATGCACTCCCCATGGTCCTCCACACTGTATAATGCACTCCCCATGGTCCTCTACACTGTATAATGCACTCCCTATCATCCTCCACACAGTATAATGCACTCACCATGGTCCTGCACACAGTATAGTGCACTCACCATGGTCCTCCACACAGTATAATGAACTCCCCATGGTCCTGCACACAGTACAATGCACTCCCAATGGTCCTCATCCACACAGTATAATGCACTCCTCATGGTCCTGCACACAGTAAAATGCACTCCCCATGATCCTCCATACAGTATAATGCACTCCCCATAGTCCTGCACACAGTATAATGCACTTGCCATGGTCCTCCCCACAGTATAATATACTACCCATGGTCCTCCACACTGTATAATGCACCGCCATGGTCCTCCACACATTATAATGCACCCCCATGCTCCTGCACCCAGTATAATGCACTACCCATGGTCCTCCACACAGTATAATGCACCCCCATGATCCTGCACACAGTATAATGTGCTCCCAATGGTCCTCCACACAGTATAATGCACCCCCATGGTCCTGCACACAGTATAATGCACTCCCAATGGTCCTCCACACAGTAGAATGCAGACCCCCCATAGGGTAAAATGCAGCCCCCTACATATAGTAAAATGCGGCCCCCACCATAGAGTAAAATGCAGCCCTCACCATAGGGTAAAATGCAGACCCCACCATAGGGTAAAATGCAGCCCCTCCATAAGATAAAAATGCAACGCCACCATAGAGTAAAATGCAGCCCCATAGGGTAATTGCAACCCCCCAATACGGTAAAATGCAGCCCCCAATTTTATCAGTACTCCCTGATATATAAAAAAAAAACCCATACTTACCACTCCTCATTTCCCCCCTGCTTCAGTCTCTTCAGCATGTCTCCTCTCATCACCTTAGCGGCGCGGTGAAGCAACGTCATCATGCCGCTGCATCAGTCGCAGAGGGTGAATAATGGGGGAGGGAGTGTCACCTGACCCTTCCTCCTCCATCATTGGGGGGCCCAATGCGAGGGGTGCACGGTGCAGGCGCTGACACTATGCCCCCCAGCTCGCAGGGCCTATAGCAGTCGCGTGGCCTGCCGCCATTGACTGTATGCCACTGACCATAAGGGCTCATGCACGACCGTACGAGTGCTATCTCGTATGTGTGCTATCTATGGTTTTCACGGATAGCACAAGCACCTATAATATTCTATGGGGCTGTGCACATGTTTGTTTTTTTTCCTCAGAATGAGTGGTCCACAGAAAAAAACTGAGATATGTCCGATTTAGATCTGCGTGTCGAATCAAAACCGGCAATGCAAGTCTATGGGTCCATGAAAAATATTGTCCTTGTAAGGTCCTATTTTCATGGACTGACAGAATGGAGAAGGTGAAGAAAATTTTTTTTTTCTTTCCCTGTCTGAGAAAAACTGATCAAACTCTTATCAAAATCTGATCAGAGCAATTGAACTGTTTTTCTTGGATGTGGAGAAATTGGTCGTGTGAACCTACAGTTATCCCACAGTTCCAGACTTCCTACTTGGGAACATATCACCACTCTTGCTGTCATGAGGGTTCTAGCTACTTTTACTGTAGTAACCTCATATTTTGTCCCCATTATCCCTCTCCTGCTACCCAACATGCAGACATATCGTCATCATATTCCCTATTGCAATTTTATCTTTCTATTGAGATGAAACATGGCATGGATAGCATCATGCATCAGACCAATATTAGGTTGGAGAGGTTAAAATGGCCTTACGGTGATGTGTGTGAATGCGTTATGTTCATCCCTTTGCTACAACGCCAAAATATGTCTCTCATAAATATCGGATTCATGCAAACCCCAGTTTTCATCAGGGACCACTGGCTCCAGAAGGTCTGAGAACAAGTGTTTTTAACAGTGGAAGCTCTTGCCTCGGAAATGTACTTCTCTATCTCTGATAAGGATTCATATGAATTTCCATTATAAAAAAAATTCTTATCGACTCCACAGTCACCTCACCTCACCTCTTACCAAAACTTTTGGAAATTGGGACATTTCTAATATACCATAGATGGAATAGCCCAGCTTGCTCCATGTAACATTTTGGGCAGCAGGAAGAGGCTGATACCCCTCTGATACAATCTCTCTTGGGAATAATGGAGTTCATTTAAAATGAGCCACGGAAACCCCTTAAAATATAAATGTCTTAAAACAGACTCACAACTCTACCCTTCCCATTGTTCGAAGTCCCTCTGCCAGAAATACTGTGCCGGAAGCAGAGCATAAGCTCAGTTTGACTGCCATTATTAAATATCTAAACATTTTTGACATGAAGCCCCTTGAGCTTGACGCTTTGGACATTTAGAAACTGCCTTCATTGAGACCTCATTTGCTCATCGTTCACCCTCATGGTTTCCCCACTATGTGAACCAATTGGTTGAAGTGAAATAAAGAAATAGCACAGCTCGGCAATCCAAATTATTTTTTTGAGCAGTTCTTAACAATTTTAGTCGGACATCTTATAATAAATAAAAGATTCAATCTAACTCAATTTTTGGTACAATACCCCTTGTCTGGGAATGCGAACACTTCGTTAAAGTTTCCATTGTTCCAGAAAGGTGTTTTATGGGACATATATTGCTCCCCTAATTGATTTGATCTTAGTCCATTCTCTTATTAAGGCATTTATCAATGGCAAATGCAGATGTAATAAGCCTGATTCCAGGAGTTCCTATACATCTTCAGACCGGGCAGCCCTAACTTCACCACTAAGTGTCTCCATCGGTAAATCCTTCTCTACACAATCAATATTTCTTTATTCCCACCATCTACACACTTTTCTCGCTCACTGCTGTGATTTTTTTTCATATATATTTATTTATATTTTGTAAGAGTTTTAACACATTTTTATGCAACCGCTTCATTTTCACTATAATGCATTATTTCTCTAACACTGCCTCTCCGTGCACTTGTGTGTCCCTTCACTAGTTTGTTTCTTTGTGTTTTGATTCACTTATTTTGCATTTACATAATTTGCATTTTATTTTTTATATTCACGTTTTGCTGTTTGGTGGAACATCTCTTGTGTAACAAATAAAGGCCTTTGATCTATTCAGTAAAAGAATACAAAGAGCATGTGATGTTAAGTATCATGTTATGTCATGTGCTTCTTGACTTATGCCCCTAGTGGGGTGATCCTCATTGAGCACAAGCTTGCAGGCACCACAACATATTACCAAAACTATGTAGGGTGGTGATTAGTGTTGAGCGAGCACTAAATTGCTCGGGTGCTCGAAGCTCGGGCCGAGCTCGCCGTGATACTCGGGTGCTCGACCCGAGCAACGAGCCCAATGTTAATCTATGGGAGACTCGAGCATTTTTGCGGTGGCACCCACGGCAGTCTTTTAAAAGCCTAACAAGTGCCCAAAACGATAGTGACAGTGCTCAAATGACATGGGGACAGCATGGGGATCGCCCCAGGAAGCATTTCTGACCCCCAGGTCACTGCTGTCAACAACGTGGTCAGAGGTATTAAGCCACTTTTACGGGCTCACAATAAAACGTTCAAAAACGAAAGTGAAGCTTTTTTCCTGTGAAATATGTTAAGGAACATCCTTTCCAGGGAAAAGACTTGTGTATAAGTTAAAATAAATGACCAAAAACAAAAATACTCCTCCACACCTTCGGCTATGTTCACAAGTAGCATTTTTTATGCGTTTTTGCACTTTTGTATTGCTTTCAACTATGACAAATGCATTCACTGGGAAATGTCATTTTAACATTTTACAACCTTATCTGGCCATGTGCTGTGTGACACATGCATAAAGTGCTGAAAAGACATGGGAACAGCATGGGGAAGATCCCTGGAAGCATCTCTGACTCCCAGGTCACTGTCTAAAAGTGTGCCCATCATAAGTGATCCTTGCCACATCAGAAGATGCAGACTTGCAACTATCCCCATGCAAGTTCTAGTCCCAGGGCAGTGTTCAATTGTACCTCCCCCATTCCTTGCAATACAAGCGCAAGTATGCAGCCTGCCACCCACCCACCCCCAGGCTGCAATACCATACTGCTTGCTTGCTTGTACTTGAAATTGGGCCTTTTAGGCATGTGGAGGCGGAATCTGGCCACCACGTCATGGTTGTGTTGGCGGCCTGGAATTCATACTCGGTCCCCAGCCGCCCCGCGGCCGGGTGTCCACACACGGTCCCCAGCCGCCTGGGGGCAGCCGGGTGTCCATAAACGGTCCCCAGCCGCCCCTATTTCTCCTTGGAACATCCCCTCACACACTTTTCTTAGCCCGGCCTGCTTTAGGGCAGCATTGGACGAGCCCACCAGAGAACCAGACTCCTCCGATGGGCCCTGACTTCTCCATCGGTGGAGTTGAGAGTGCCAAGGTGAGGAGCATGATGATGATGACAGAAGTTAGCATCTGCTATGTTTTCTTTTAATGCAAGTGTAAGTGTGCAGCCTGCCACCCACCCACCCCCAGACTGCAATTCCATACTGCTAGCTTGCACTTGAAATGGGGCCTTTTAGTTTGGAGGAGGCCAAAGCTGGCCACTACCTCATGGCTGCTTCGGCAGCGAGGTATCCATACTCAGTCCACAGCCGCCCCTATTTGTCCTGGTGTGCCTTATACATAAGATTAAGTGCGTATACCAAAACATTACCTGTGCCCTCCCCAGTGCATTTAGTGGGAAGGAGTGCCTATTCCGCTGTAGTGTGTGCATGCCAAACCCCTGTTCATGGTACATGCGAAGATGCCTCCCACCTTGCACCTGTCATTGCAGACTTGCAACTATCCCCATTCAAGTCCTTGTCCCAGGGCAGTGTTCAATTGTACCTCTCCCATTCCTTGCAATGCAAGCGCAAGTATGCAGCCTGCCACCCACCCACCCCAAGGCTGCAATACCATACTGCTTGCTTGCTTGCTTGCACTTTAAATTGGGCATTTTAGGCATGTGGAGGCGGAATCTGGCCACCACCCCATGGCTGTGTCGGCGGCCTGGTATCCATACTCAGTCCCCAGCCGCCTGGTGGCCGGGTGTCCTCGCTTGCTCCCCAGCCTCCAGGGGGTGGCCAGGTGTCCATACTCGGTCCCCAGCCACCCCTATTTGTCCCGGTAACCTTTCCCACACTTTTCTTAGCCTGGCCTGCTTTAGGGCAGCAATGGCCGAGCCCACCGGACTATCAGACTCCTCCGGTGGGCCCTGGCTTCTCCATCAGGGGAGTTGAGAGTGCCAAGGTGAGGAGCATGATGAGGATGATAGAAGTTAGCATCTGCTTTGCTTTGTTGTAATGCAAGCGCATGTATGTAGTAGCGGCTAGGCCTGAGGTGGTTAGCGTTTTGGCGCATATCCTACCTCCTCCGAGGATTGCTGGATGTTTTCCTGCTACTATCCAAGTTCTATGACTCCCATTAAAACAAAGCTTCAGGTGATAAATGATGGATGAGGTTGTGGCAAAGGAGAAAGAGCAGGAGGAACAGGGACCATTCACATCAATATCAGGCCAGTCAACCAGATATGTCTTGTAGGATATGTTTCTGTAACAAAAGGAGCGGTTCGGCTACACAGTTATAGGGCATACAGTGAGTGCAATGCCTACCAAAAATTTCGAGGCACTCCAATGCCCCTTGCAAATCACATGGAGGTCAGAGGGCATTAACTAAACCTTTTTTTCCATTTATAGCAATTGGGTCTCCTGTGCACTGTTGGCCTAAGCAGTGAATTGAAGGCTTTCCAAAAATTATGAGGAACTGCAATGCCCCTTACAAGAGCCATGTGTGGCACCCCAGGGGTCTGGTCACCACAGTAATAGAGATATTACGTCGGAGAGCAAGTGGGAGGTTTCCTGGTCAGGATCCCTTAAACATGCAACATCCTCCTGCCCCAGTCCTGGGAGGGGAGAATTCTACCCTTATCAACTGGATCTGGGGCGGGGTTGAGTGAGTCAGAGAACAGAGAACAGTCAGAGTCAGAGTGAGAGCAAGGGAAAATAACAGCAAGGAGCTCTGTAGGAGCTAAAGACCAGGGGCTGGAAGCTGAGCAGAGCTCGCCCTGGCAGAAGACAATAGGAACCGGACACAGGAGTCCGAGGCTGTGAGGACTTATATATCCAGCAGCAGAAACCAGCCAGCAGGGGATTTCAGGTCCTCTGGCCATAGAAGCCCGGAGGCTCAGTCACAAGCAAGGGACCAGCACCGCCGTCGTGGAGTGGAGGCTAACAGAAGGCCCCAAGTCACCAGCCATACGGGTGAGCACTACACGGTACACTCAGGGACGTGGGCTACTTCTAACCGCTTACAGCAAGATAGCCAGGAAGAGTGCAGACAGACGGGAAGGCCTACAACTCCACCTGGCCAGGGGAACTCCTGCTTGCTCACAGACTGACCAGGCCTCTTATGCTAGCCAGTACTCCCGGGAGGGTCTACCTTATAATCATCAGTAAAGACCCTGAACTGCACTGCAAAGACTCTGAGTCGTTCCTGCTGCGCTAGTGCACCATCACCCCCATCATCCACACTCACTGCCCTGAGGCTATACTCCTCCCGTGGGGAGTTAGCCCATTCTCTGCTGCGCACACAACACCAGCCTCAGCGGTCTGCCTCGCAGCGGTGGTACTCCCTGACCGCAATCCACGGGTGGCGCAGTCGGACAATTAACCTCAAAACCTAAGAAAGACTGCCACTGGTTGACCAGCCTGAGCCACGGGACCGGGTCACCGCCACGGAGACTACAGACCCCAGAGACTCGGCACTGGGTATCCCACACACGTGTACACACGGCCCAGGGGGCGCGTCACATGCAGTACAGCATATTACAAACATAAGTCCCATTATTGGGGAGTGGGTCTCCCATAGTATTTGCTTATGCCTTGCAAGCAAAAGCTGCCAAAAATTAGGACGGAGCAACTTGCAATGCCCCTTACAAGAGCAATGCAGTACAGCATATTACAAACATAAGTCCCATTATTGGGGAGTGGGTCTCCCATAGTATTTGCTTATGCCTTGCAAGCAAAAGCTGCCAAAAATTAGGACGGAGCAACTTGCAATGCCCCTTACAAGAGCCGTGCAGTACAGCATATTACAAACATAAGTCCCATTATTGGGGAGTGGGTCTCCCATAGTATTTGCTTATGCCTTGCAAGCAAAAGCTGCCAAAAATTAGGACAGAGCAACTTGCAATGCCTCTTACAAGAGCCATGCAGTACAGCATATTACAAACATAAGTCCCATTATTGGGGAGTGGGTCTCCCATAGTATTTGCTTATGCCTTGCAAGCAAAAGCTGCCAAAAATTAGGACGGAGCAACTTGCAATGCCCCTTACAAGAGCCATGCAGTACAGCATATTACAAACATAAGTCCCATTATTGGGGAGTGGGTCTCCCATAGTATTTGCTTATGCCTTGCAAGCAAAAGCTGCCAAAAATTAGGACGGAGCAACTTGCAATGCCCCTTACAAGAGCCATGCAGTACAGCATATTACAAACATAAGTCCCATTATTGGGGAGTGGGTCTCCCATAGTATTTGCTTATGCCTTGCAAGCAAAAGCTGCCAAAAATTAGGACGGAGCAACTTGCAATGCCCCTTTCAAGAGCCATGCAGTACAGCATATTACAAACATAAGTCCCATTATTGGGGAGTGGGTCTCCCATAGTGTTTGCTTATGCTTTCCAAGCAAAAGCTGCCAAAAATTAGGATGGAGCAACTTGCAATGCCCCTTACAAGAGCCATGCAGTACAGCATATTACAAACATAAGTCCCATTATTGGGGAGTGGGTGTCCCATAGTATTTTCTTATGCCTTGCAAGCAAAAGCTGCCAAAAATAAGGACGGAGGAACTTGCAATGCTGGCACCCTGGTGGTATAGTGGTGGTGGAGGCTGAGAATAAGGAGAAGAAGATAAAACAGCCGAAATGAGGAAGCGTATACCCATGTGTGGGTGTGAAGCGGTGCATGTGAATACACCTCCCGAAATAACACAGTGGATTTGACTTTATGTTACTCTGCTGTCATTTGGTGGTGATGAGAAGTCTGGCCCAATCCAGCCCTTGCTCATTTTGATAAGGGTCTGCTTGTCAGCATTGTCAGTTGACAGGCGAGTGCGCTTATCACTTATAATTCCCCCAGCATCACTAAAAACACGCTCCGATAACACGCTAGCGGCAGGGCAGGCCAGGACCTCCAAGGCGTACAGAGGGAGTTCATTCCAAGTGTCCAGCTTGGATACCCAATAATTAAAAGGCACAGAGGAATCACGGAGGACGCTGGTACAGTCTGCAAGGTACTCCCTCACCATCTTTTGAAACTTTCCACTCCTTGTGAGAGTACCCCGCGCCTCAGGGCCTGTAAGCTGGGCGGGTGCCAGAAACCTGTCCCAGAACGTTGACAGTGTTCCCCTGCCTCTGCTGGATTGGAGTTGCATCTCTCTCGCCTGTACGCCTTGGTTGGGCAATGAACTGTGACCTCTGCCGCTAGCGTGTTCAGATGGGAATTTTTTTAAGAGTTCTGCAGCAAGGGCCTTCTGGTACTGCCCCATTTTTGTAGACCTCTCCACCTCAGGAATAAGAGAGTGAAAGTTCTCCTTGTAGCGGTGGTCTACAAGTGTCACCAACCAGTAATGACTGTCACCCAACATTTTGACAACGCGAGGGTCACGGTTAAGGCAGCGTAACATAAAGTCAGCCATGCGTGCCAGACTGGTAACGGGCAAGATTTCCGTGTCCTCACCAAGATGACGACTGACCATGCTCTCCTCCTCCTCCTCCTCCTCTTCCTCCTCCCCCCTGTCCTCAGGCCACCCACGCTGAACCGACGGTATGACACTTGTACAGGTACTACCGTCTACAACGCATGATAGCAGCTCCTGTTCTTCCTCCTCCTCCTCCTCCTCCTCCTCTCCCTCATTGTCCCCCAATGCACGCTGGGATGAGATGAGGCTGGGCTGTGTGTAATCGCCCGCTACGGCTTCTTGAACCATCTCATCATACTCTGGCTGCAATGCCTCCTCTTTAATTCTCTGCAGAGAGCGTTGCAAAAGACAGACAAGTGGGATGCTGACACTAATGATGGCGTCATCGCCACTCACCATCTTGGTGGCCTCCTCAAAGTTTGTCAGGATGGTACATATGTCAGACATCCAGGTCCACTCCTGAGGTCTTATGTGTGGAGTCTGACCTGAATATCGACGGCCTTGTTGCAGCTGGTACTCCACAACTGCTCTCTTCTGCTCACAAATCCTTTGCAACATGTGGAGGGTAGAGTTCCAACGTGTGGGGACATCACACACCAGTCGGTGTGCCGGAAGCTGCAAACGCTGCTGCAACACAGCAAGGGCGGCGGAAGCTGTGGCCGACTTGCGAAAATTAGCTGACAGGCGGCGTACTTTCACGAGCAGATCTGGCAACTCGGGGTACGATTTAAGAAACCGCTGAACCACGAGGTTAAGCACATGAGCCAGGCATGGTACGTGTGTGATCTCACCTCGCCTCAGAGCCGCCACCAGGTTACGGCCATTGTCACACACGACCATGCTGGGATGTAGGTTCAGCGGTCTCAGCCACAGATCTGCCTGCTCTTTCACAGCTGTCCACAACTCACAAGCAGTGTGAGGTTTATCACCTAAGCTTATGAGTTTCAGCACAGCCTGTTGCCGCTTGGCGGAGGCTGTACTGCAATGCTTCCAGCTTGTAACTGATGTGGTGATATCTGAGATGGAGGCTGAACATGAGGAGGAGGAGGAGGATGCGCAGGAGCTGTACACTGTGGGGGCAACACTGACTGACATAGGGCCCGCAATCCTCGGTGTGGGGAGGATGTGTTCCGTCCCAAGGTCCGACTGGGTCTCGGCTTCCACTATGTTTACCCAGTGTGCCGTCAGAGAGATGTACCGTCCCTGGCCACAAGCACTTGTCCACGTGTCCGTTGTCAGGTGGACTCTCCCAGTAACTGCGTTGTTGAGGGCACAGCAGATGCTTTGGGACACGTGCTTGTGTAGTGCGGGGATGGCACACCGGGCAAAATAGTGTCGGCTGGGGACCGAGTACCGAGGGACGGCCACAGCCATAAGATTGCGGAAGGATTCCGTCTCCACCAGCCTAAAAGGCAGCATTTCCAATGCAAGCAGTTGTGAAATGTGCGAACTTAGGACTGTGGCCTGTGGGGCGTTAGCTGCGAATTTCCGCTTTCGTTCAAAGTTCTGGGATATGGACAATTGAACGCTGCAGTGGGACGTGGACGTGGACGTTGATGCTGTTTCTTGAGAAACTGCCATAACAAGTGAAGACTGAGAGGAGGGGGCATCTTTACATGCAGTATGGACAAGGGATTGCCTTGCACACACAACAGGGGGTTCTATTGCACGCACAACAGTGGAAGAAGCAGTGGTGACACCCGCTGACACTGGTCGTGGACCCTGGGTTTCGCCCCACAAAGTCGGGTGCTTTGCTGCCATGTGCCTGATCATGCTGGTGGTGGTCAGGCTGGTAGTTTTGTCACCCCTGTTGATGCTGGCATGGCAGGTGGAACATATGGCCTTTTTGGGGTCATCAGCAGAGTCTTTAAAAAAATTCCAGACTCTGGAAGACCTACCGCTTGTACTGGCAACGTCCCTCGTGTTGGTGTTACGGGGAACGGTTGCCTGCCTTCTGTCTGCGGCCACCACACTGCTTCTTCCTGCCTGTTGGGGTACTCTGCCTCCCTCCGCCTTTGTGCTGCTGGCCTCACTCTGCATGTCCTCCTTCCACATTGGGTCAGTTACTAGATCATCCACCACCTCCTCCTCTTCCACTTGCGCACCATGATCCTCCTCCTCACTTCGTGGCAATTGTGTCTCGTCATCGTCCACCTCTTGTGACAGATTGCCAACGTCGACTTCCTGTGGCCGTGGCTATTCAAATATTTGGGCATCGCAACATGGGATCTCCTCTTCCACCACTTCAAGCGTATCAGGCGAGGGGCCCAAATATGGAAATGGACCAGTGAACAGCTCTTCAGAGTGTCCAAGTGTGGGATCACTTGCTGTCTGACGACGCTCGGCATGGTGGGAGGAAGGAGCATCAGGGTGAGGAGGAGTATGCGGTCGAAACTCACGGCTACTAAGAGTTGACCGTGTGGAAGACAGACCGGAGGTGGTGGTGCCCAGGTAACTGGAAGTATTATCTGCTATCCAATTAATAACCTGTTCACACTGATCAGTTCTCAATACTGGTGTTGTTCTGTGCTTCCCTAGTAATTTGGTCAAGAAGTGGGAGCGAGAAGATGTGGCTATTGGTTGTGGCACATTTTTACCTTGGCCACGGCCCCGTCCTCTGCACAAACCATCACCAGAACGTCCACTTCCATGTCCCTTGCCACGCGCCTTGCCCATTGTAAATTAAGTAAAATAGCTTACACTTGCACTATCAATGGAAAAAGGGTAATAACAAGTAGATTAGAACCGTGGAAGAGGAAAACCACAGTTATTGTTTACTGGGGTATACCACACTTTTTTAAATAGAGATATTTGCGGCTAAACAGTGAGCGACACACTCAAACAGCTTTTTTTTTAGATACCAAAGGCCCAAAACTGGATAGTACAGCGATTTGACCCGTGGAACTGCGAAACCACAATGGGATGTCAGGCCTACACAAGACTATTTTCAACAGATATATTTTTGTGTCACAACAGTCAGGAGACACTACTGTTTTTCTTTACGGAAAAAACTACCAAAAGCTGAATAATAGAGATGTTTTACCGTGGGATGGCAAAACCACAGTTATTGTTTACTGGGGTATACCACACTTTTTTAAATAGAGATATTTGTGGCTGAACAGTGAGCGACACACTCAAACTGCTTTTTTTAGATACCAAAGGCCCAAAACTGGATAGTACAGCGATTTGACCCATGGAACTGCGAAACCACACTGGGATGTCGGGCCTACACAAGACTATTTTCAACAGATATATTTTTGTGTCACAACAGTCAGGAGACACTACTGTTTTTCTTTACGGAAAAAACTACCAAAAGCTGAATAATAGAGATTTTTTACCGTGGGATGGCAAAACCACAGTTATTGTTTACTGGGGTATACCACACTTTTTTAAATAGAGATATTTGCGGCTGAACAGTGAGCGACACACTCAAACTGCTTTTTTCTTTAGATACCAAAGGCCCAAAACTGGATAGTACAGCGATTTGACCCGTGGAACTGCGAAACCACACTGGGATGTCGGGCCTACACAAGACTATTTTCAACAGATATATTTTTGTGTCACAACAGTCAGGAGACACTACTGTTTTTCTTTACGGAAAATATACCAAAACCTGAATAATAGAGATTTTTTACCGTGGGATGGCAAAACCACAGTTATTGTTTACTGGGGTATACCACACTTTTTTAAATAGAGATATTTGCAGCTGAACAGTGAGCGACACACTCAAACTGCTTTTTTTTTAGATACCAAAGGCCCAAAACTGGATAGTACAGCGATTTGACCCGTGGAACTGCGAAACCACACTGGGATGTCGGTCCTACGCAAGACTGTTTTCAACAGATATATTTTTGTGTCACAACAGTCAGGAGACACTACTGTTTTTCTTTACGGAAAAACTACCAAAACCTGAATAATAGAGATTTTTTACCGTGGGATGGCAAAACCACAGTTATTGTTTACTGGGGTATACCACACTTTTTTAAATAGAGATATTTGCGGCTGAACAGTGAGCGACACACTCAAACTGCTTTTTTTTAAATACCAAAGGCCCAAAACTGGATAGTACAGCGATTTGACCCGTGGAACTGCGAAACCACACTGGGATGTCAGGCCTACGCAAGACTATTTTCAACAGATATATTTTTGTGTCACAACAGTCAGGAGACACTACTGTTTTTCTTTACGGAAAAACTACCAAAACCTGAATAATAGAGATTTTTTACCGTGGGATGGCAAAACCACAGTTATTGTTTACTGGGGTATACCACACTTTTTTAAATAGAGATATTTGCGGCTGAACAGTGAGCGACACACTCAAACTGCTTTTTTTTTAAATACCAAAGGCCCAAAACTGGATAGTACAGCGATTTGACCCGTGGAACTGTGAAACCACACTGGGATGTCGGGCCTACGCAAGACTATTTTCAACAGATATATTTTTGTGTCACAACAGTCAGGAGACACTACTGTTTTTCTTTACGGAAAAACTACCAAAACCTGAATAATAGAGATTTTTTACCGTGGGATGGCAAAACCACAGTTATTGTTTACTGGGGTATACCACACTTTTTTAAATAGAGATATTTGCGGCTGAACAGTGAGCGACACACTCAAACTGCTTTTTTTTTAGATACCAAAGGCCCAAAACTGGATAGTACAGCGATTTGACCCATGGAACTGCGAAACCACACTGGGATGTCGGGCCTACACAAGACTATTTTCAACAGATATATTTTTGTGTCACAACAGTCAGGAGACACTACTGTTTTTCTTTACGGAAAATATACCAAAAGCTGAATAATAGAGATTTTTTACCGTGGGATGGCAAAACCACAGTTATTGTTTACTGGGGTATACCACACTTTTTTAAATAGAGATATTTGCGGCTGAACAGTGAGCGACACACTCAAACTGCTTTTTTTTTAGATACCAAAGGCCCAAAACTGGATAGTATAGTGATTTGACCCGTGGAACTGCGAATCCACACTGGGATGTCGGGCCTGCACAAGACTATTTTCAACAGATATATTTTTGTGTCACAACAGTCAGGAGACACTACTGTTTTTCTTTACGGAAAAAAATACCAAAACCTGAATAATAGAGATTTTTTACCGTGGGATGGCAAAACCACAGTTATTGTTTACTGGCGTATACCAGACTTTTTTAAATATATAGATTTGCGGCTGAACAGTGAGCGACACACTCAAACTGTTTTTTTTTTTAGATACAAATGGCCCAAAATGGATAATACAGAGGTTTGAACCGTGGAAGTGCAAAACAACACTTCTGTTTCTCTAGCCTAAACCAGACTATTTTCAACAGTTATATTTGTGTCTGAAAAATCAGAGACACGTTTTTTTTTGGGGGGGGGGGACACACCAAAAGGTTAATAAGACGGGTATTTGTACAGTGTGAAGGAGGGAAAAAAAGGAGGATTTAGATGAAAAAAAAAGGATTTTTCCTGGCCCCCGACACCTGGTGCTAAGTCCAGC
The DNA here is from genome assembly GCF_046119375.1 of Phyllobates terribilis. Taxonomy (NCBI): domain Eukaryota; kingdom Metazoa; phylum Chordata; class Amphibia; order Anura; family Dendrobatidae; genus Phyllobates; species Phyllobates terribilis. The sequence continues at coordinate 1,174,479,266 of NW_027362761.1, forward strand.
AATTTCAGCAACAGGAGCACACAGGACTGTAATGCAGCGTTTGCTGGTATAACCACTGTGTCTCCTATACATCCTGCCTGCCTGGTATCTGGGATGGATATTAGTCCTGAAAAGGACTGTTTGTTCTGGCAGCCTTTACAGACCCTACACTAACTATTTCGCAGTTTATATCTCTCCCTAAATCAGCAGCTCTGTCCCTACACTGTCTGATCAGGAGCGACTGTGTCCAAGATGGCGGCGCCCGGTTTTAAATACTCGAGGTGACGCTGTGCGGCCAGCCAATCACTGTAATGCCCACAACCAACATGGCTGCAGCATTACAGTGACTGGCTGGCAATCCCGGCATGTTCATTGGCTCTGTAAAGAGCGCCAAACATGCAGGGCGGAGACCCGAGCTCCCGCCCGAGTAACCCGGAAATGCTCGGTGCTCGCCGAACATCCCGAGTAGCGTGATGCTCGGGCGAGTACCGAGCAGTGTCGAGCATGTTCGCTCAACACTAGTGGTGATGAATATTTAAATATTACCAAGAAAAAAAGTTTTGATTAGTGTTTAGATTATTATACACCTCCATCTGTAGACAGTGTGGCCACTCCCGACAAAACAGTAACGTAAAATGCATGTCCAGTTGGGTAGGTTCCTGTGATCCAAGGGTATTTTTGATAAATGGACCCTGACATCAATTTCATACTGCCCGAACCACATGGACCTGAATCAGACATTCTTCCTACGTGTGTGTATAGTGAATCAATTTTAGGGGAGCTAGGCATGGAGAATCCATCGGAGATGTGCCTCAGAATAGCATAGTCCCTAACCAAATCTCTGCAACATTTTAGAGTAAGGCTATGTTTGCACATTGCGTTTTTGCTGCAGTGTTTTTCTGCAGGAAAATCTTATCTCTTGCCAGGATTTTTGTTCTGGATTTTTCTTGCTTATTTTGATGCGTTTTTGATTGCGTTTTTGCTGCGTTTTTTTCATTGTCCTTTTGTCTCCTTATGCATGTACATAAAGTTCAGTGAAAATAAAAAATCTCATTCTGGTTTTGGCACAAAAAAAAACATTACTTCCAGTGGGTGAAAAAACGCTGAAAGAAGTGACATGTTCTATTCTGAAAAAAAACCATGCAAAGCACAAAATCCTAATAAAAGATGTGTGCAAGAGATTTATGGAATCTCATAGACTTTGCTGGTACTGTAAAATGCAGCTGCAAATTTGCATTAAAAAAGCATAAAAAAATGCTGAAAAAACCAAGATGTGGGAACATAGCCTTTAGCATACACAACAGCATCCCTGATTCATACTGTGTCGTACTACAGGCAGCATGAATCTATGGTCAGGTTCGCTATTCTAGCGCTAGTGCTCTTTTTCCTGTGGATTAATGTTATGGTATTGTAGTGTCTCTGTAAAGGTGGAGATGTTTGAACCCTCTCTCTGAAGATTTCTGATATGACCTTAAATGTGACATATTGTTTCTGTGTCTTTTATCCTAGTTAAGCTGCAGTTTCTATGATCCAGAGGTGACAGGGTAAACTGTAGGGCCAGCCCATGGTTTGGGAGGAGATAAGTGGGCATTAGGAACTGAGTTCCTGTTTCTAAGCTCTTAGTAAGAGAGTTCTGAAGGAGAAGTAACCCCCAAATTGCAGGCCACCACAGTTCTGTGCTGTTTGTGTAGAAGAGAAGAGAGAGCAGTCTGGAGAACTGATGTAGCAAGTCCTGAAGACAACAAACCAAAGAGTTGCAGAAGTTCCTACCTATAGCAGGCAAGTGGGCACCTAAAGAGAGGAAATTAGCAAAAAAAGCCTTAGGCTATGTGCCCACGATGCAGAAATGCTCAGGATTTTTTCCTGAGCGTTTCTGCATCTCCCTGGCAAAAAAAAAACGCATGCGGATTGTACATGCGTTTTTCATGCCAGGGACATGCGGAAATTAGGCATTCTCCACTTGCATTTCCGCATGCGGGTGTCAAGCGCTTTCCAGGCGATTTTAGCATCACTTGGAAAGTGCTTGTCAACTTGGTCACACTATATAAATCCATGCAACTGGCATGGATTTATATCGTGTGACCCGAGAGAATGGTTAAAAATAAAAAAATAAACCTATACTTACCTTTCGATGACCCGCGCATTCCTGCTGTGCTCCTGTGCTGGCTGCCGGCATATCGCGGTACGCTGTACTGAAAGTCCTGCTGTCACATGACTGTGACATCAGCGCAGGTCCTTCAGTCCTGCGCGATCTGTCGGCAAGCGAAGACAAGGAGACCGGGCGCCGTCGGAAGGTGAATATAATCTTTATATTTTATTTTATTCTTTTTTTTACAGCTTTTAATGGCACCTGTTTGTGGAAGAGAGCCTCCTGTCCTCCACACCCGGGTACCATCCGCACATTAGAACGCGCCAATTACGCAAGTACAGATGCAGTCTTGCGGAATTGGCGCGTTCTAATACAAGTCAATGGCAGCGAAAACGCAGCACTTCCGCAAAATTAATGAACATGCTGCGGATTTTTGAGCGCAGCATAAAAGCTGTGGAAAAATCCACAGCATGGGCATTGAAAGTGCGGAATTGCATTGGAGACCATGGGGGAAGGTCTACCAAGCGTTTCCCAAGCATTTACGCTGCAGAAATTCATTGTGGGCACACAGCCTAAGTGTTTTCCAGACGTGCAAATCTTAGAGAAGGAATATGGGACCAGCCAGGCAGGGGCATATTCATACAAGGAATAGCATCTGGGAGAGTGGCCCTTATATACTCAGAACGTAAGATTATGTGGGAAGTCATTGCGACACACATTGACCCGTGTGACTCTAATACTGATGAGAAGGAAGTGCCCAGGGAAATTGTAACATCCTTTACAAGCAATGTGCCGCCACCATCGGCACATCAAGGTTATACCTCTGTTTTGTGCAGAAGAACTGATTCCAAAGTGTCATACCTGTTACCAATTGTATATATGTTTTACAAGTTTATCCAGTAAAGAAAGGTTTATTTTCATACTTCTGCCTGTCTCAGTCATCTTTAAGTCTTGGGTACTGGCTGGCCACCTAAATCGGCAGCGTGCAGTCTGCAAATGCAATTACCAGAAGTGATTTCACACACCAGGTCCAGGTATATTTGGTGTTTAGGGTTCCAAATGTACAATACATCTCGGCAAGGAAGTAGCCTTACATATCTTCTGCATTGTTTCACTGTGGTTTTTATACAGGCTTCATCCTTAAATGCCTTGATTGTTTCCCCCCCCACAATAGGGTGTTTCATGTTTCTCTGGACCAAGTACCCCTCATTATATTTCTTTTCTTTTGATTCATCTGGCATTACCACCAGTGCTGTGTTTTTAATATCTCATGATCATGTTTAATCATTGTATCTTTTTTTATTATTATTTGATTATTTTTTAATCAAATGTGGCACCCTGCTACTACAGGTACCACAGGACCCAAAAGGGTGCATGGACGGACTTCTCCACAAGAGGCCCTCACTACAAACAGACACCAGTCAGTCAGTCAATTAGTCAGTCAGAGAGTGTGCTGACACTGAGAGCAGTGAGGACGCAGTACATCTGCTGCTGTACTGAGGGCCCCAAGTGTGGCCGAGGCAAGGAGAGAGGAGTTAAGGGGGCAGAGGAGCATCTCAGGCTCACCCCAAGAAACAAGCCTACACCCAGTAGGGACAACCGGCATACCAGGAGGCTTCCAGACCCCTGGTCATCCTGAAGCGGAGAGAGGAGTTAAGGGGGCAGAGGAGAATCTCAGGCTCACCCCAAGACACAAGCCGGGCACTGCGTCCGCGCCTACAGGGTCCTCTACACCCAGTAGGGACAACCGGCATACCAGGAGGCTACCATCAATTACAGGACTAGGAACCACGAAGGCCCCAGCATCCAGGGACAGTGGTTGCCAGAGAAAAGTCCTACTACCAAGCAGTCAGGTGAGAGAGCAAAACAACATAGAGGCTAGGCCAAGTTCCAGGCTGGCCAGAAGCTCAGAGAGAGGAAGAAACGGACCAGGAGGCCCGCTCACTGGGAAGAGTCCTGAAGTGCACCCTTCCTATTATGTACCCTGGACCACACCTGCCGTTACACCAGTAAAGGTACTGAAGCGAATCCCCTGTGTGCGTGTCCGTCATTCCCCCTGACCTGACAGGGCCACCTCTCACCTGCATCCCTTCCATCAACCCTTCCCTGGGGGCCTGCTCCGCTTGTGGGGAGCAGAAACAGCTCCGCTGCCATCCCATCACCCCCCGGAGGTCTGCAGCAGCGCTGGTAACCATTACCAGAAACCACAGGTGGCGTCACAAGACAAACTGTTAACAAAACTCCCCTTTTTAAAGAGTGACCCCAGAGTATGGGCCCGGGAGCCGACTGCTGTGACATCCTACAAAGAAGGTAAAGGCCCGGGTACCGAGTTCCCCCCATATCAACCCTGGGTGAGTCATCTCTTCCTGGCATCACGAACAGGATTTCGTGCCCGTTGCCACCGGGTACTGTGTGCCGTATTTGAACTGTGTTTGAACTGTGGTGAACACCGCCGCCATTACCGCGTCGCTGCGCGGGAAGAAGAGGGGCGTAACCGCAGGAACCAGATAGGTGTGACCATTGGTAGCGCGCGAAGCTCAAGCCCCGCCTCGCGACCGTGATCTGCGGAGCTGCGGCCTACCTGATAAAAGTAAAGAAGGTAGGCTACGGTTTACTAAGGGGGCGCAACCATGGCCAACGACCAGCAAGACGCCGGAGCACCGGTTAACGCTCTCGATGCTCAACTCGCGCCTGGCGCTGCTCAGGCCAGAGCGACCGCCCCACCAGCACGGGTCATGACTCCAGTGATACCCATGGCCCTGCTGGTCCCCGGAGCGAAATGGCTTCCCCAGTATGATGGCAAACCAGACACTCTATCTGGGTTCAAAAGGAAAATATGCTGTGTATTGGACATGTACTCAATGACTGGTAAACAGAGAGCTGCTGTTGTGCTGGGACAATTGGCTGGTGCCACAGAGCGGGAAGATGAAACCTGGCCAGCCGCAGACCAGGAATCAGTATCTATTATATTTAAGAGACTGCAAACTGTCTTTGAAAACCGCACTGAGATAGATCTTCGGATGAGGTTCTACCACTGTACCCAGAAACCTGAGGACAGTATCCGGGACTATGCCTGGAATTTACAAGAGGCCCTGCGGGCCCTGAAACAGGTTAGTCCAGCCAGCATACATGATGAAGAGAAAATGCTGACAGAACAATTCATCCGGGGGTTAAGGTCCCAGGAGGAGAGCAGAACTGTACGGTGGTGGGCCTTAGATCATCCAAATGCCACCTTTGACGCCCTGAAGGACATGACTATTAAGGGCCTTCAGCCCCTGGAAACATCAGATACTGCTATCCAGCGTTACCGGGGTGGGGCCACCCCAATGCCCACAGCACTCACTGCCCCTTCATTAGCGGCTGAGGCAAAAGTGCAAGCAGCGTCCCCTAGCGAGCTGGACAGCCTGCGCTCTGAAGTGCGTCAGCTAAGTAAAACCCTGACCACTGTCCTGAGCACCCTACAGCTACAGACGGAGCCAGAGCCGGATGGAAGGATCCTACTCACCAACAGTCCTGAGGATGTCCCCTGGATAAGGAGAAGAGGGAGGACAATGCCACCCCGTGGGAGGACCAATGACCGACCTCGCCCTCCAGGTGAACTCATTTTTACCATTACCACAAGGTAGGCCACACCACACGGACCTGTCCTTTAAACGGGCAAAACCCTGGGGCCGAGGGCCAACACCCAGGAGTAGACCAACAAGGCCCATCAGGCTGGTACAACCTGTCTTGTAGGAGGAAAGTCTTTCCTGTCCATCGTGCTGGATGGCATAGCAACACCTGCACTACTGGACACCGGGTCACAGGTGACTCTCATACCTGATGTCCTCTACAAAAAGTACTGGTCCATAGATGAACTCCGCCCACCGGACCCAAACCTCACTGTGTATGCCTCCAATGGCCTTCCTCTTAACCTAGTCGGGGTTAAGGACGTGACATTGAATGTGGGAAGAGTGGAACTAAAGGACCAAGGACTGATTGTAATAGTGTCTGACCCTGATGATACAAACGCATATATGATACTTGGCACAAATGTTGTTGGTAACTGTTTGGGAGAAGTGTTGTTTTTACTCCAACAGATTGCTGACACTGCCAAACCAGGGCAGAGGAAGGTGCTCCAGAGAGAGACTCGAGCCCTCCTGTACCAGAAACAGGTAAAACTAACAGGTGGTGAGATTGGTAATGTGCGGGTGACAGACCCGATACCCAATGTGATTCCCCCAATGAGTGAAATGCTGATTTGGTGTAGGGCAGCAATAGGTCTCAAGGGACAGAACTACCAGGCGGTAGTAGAGCCCATTAACTCAGAGCACAGACCTACACTCCTAACTGCTAGAGGGGTAGTTGATGTGCGCAATGGTAGGGTACCCGTACGCCTCCTAAATTGTGGGGAGGAGGAAGTCAAATTGCCAAGATACGCCACTGTTGCCAGACTGTATGCTGTGAACAATAATGCCATACACACAGTGGAATCCTTGACCCCACCAGATACAGTGGAGGACAATGACTCCAAAACCCAGCTGGAGGAATGGTGTCAACAGCTCCATGTTGGAACTGACGCCACTCCTGTCCATCAAAAACACAGTGTTTACAGAGTGGTTCAGGAATATGAACAGGTGTTTAGTAAACACACACTTGATTTTGGAAGGGTCAAAGGGGTACAACATCACATACCCACAGGTAACCATCCACCCATTAAGGAGCATTACAGACCCATACCACCAGCACATTACCAAAAGGCAAAAGAAATGTTGCATGACATGAAAAAGGCAGGGGTATTAAGGGATAGCTGTAGCCCCTGGGCAGCTCCCCTGGTCCTGGTCAGAAAGAAGGACGGTAGCATGAGGATGTGTGTAGATTATAGACAAATTAATCGAATAACACATAAGGATGCATTACCTTTGCCCCGTATGAAGGAATCCCTGGCTGCACTAAAATCTGCCAATTATTTCTCTACATTGGATCTCACTAGCGGGTACTGGCAAGTGTCTGTTGCTGAGGAAGACCGGGAGAAGACAGCCTTCACCACCTCATGGAATTATGCAAATTCAACAGCATGCCATTTGGACTCTGCAACGCACCCGGAACGTTCCAGAGGTTGATGGAGTGTTGCTTGGGACACTGGAACTTTGAGACAGTGCTGCTATACCTGGATGACGTTATTGTGTACTCGAGGACGTATGAAGACTATCTAAAGCACCTGGCGGAGGTATTTGAGGCATTATCCCAATATGGGATGAAACTAAAACCTTCCAAGTGCCACCTGCTCAAATGGAAGGTTCAGTACCTGGGACACGTAGTCAGCTCAGAGGGGGTAGCACCAGACCCGGTGGCCTGAACGAAGGAACATCAAAGAAGTACGTCAATTTCTGGGACTGGTCGGGTACTACAGGAGGTTCATTAAGGACTACACCAAAAAGGCAGCACCTTTATAAGACCTCCTAGTAGGACAGTCCAAAAAAGGTAAAAGTCCCCCATTCCAGTGGGGCAAAGCACAGACTGAGTCCTTTGCATTGATGAAGGAAGCCCTAACCGGTGAGGAAATCCTGGCTTACCCCGACTACAGCCAACCTTTCCTGTTATACACAGATGCCAGCAATGAGGGAGTGGGAGCTGTGTTGTCCCAGAAGCAAAATGGCAGAGAAAAGGTAATTGCCTATGCCAGCAGAAAGCTTCGCCCTACTGAGAGGAACCCGGAGAATTACAGTTTCTTCAAGCTGGAGTTCCTGGCCTTGGTCTGGGCTATCACTGAAAGATTCAAGCATTACCTAGCCTCAACTAAATTCACAGCCTTTACCAACAATAACCCCTTGACACACCTGGAGACAGCCAAGTTGGGAGCCATGGAACAGCGCTGGGTAGCCAGATTGTCGAATTATCAGTTCACAATCAAGTATCGGGCAGGTCATAAGAACACCAATGCTGATGGCCTGTCAAGAATGCCCCACCAGTCAGACACCGAGGATGAAGTGGATGACCTAGAAGAAATTGAATTACCTGCTTTCCACAGAAATGGAATGGTCCACGAGCAACACGCCTCCAGAAGACGCCATGGTAAGATGCTAAATCCTTCACCTCATCACAGCTGGAATGAGACCCAGGACAGTGACCCGGTTGTCAGCCTCATCAAAGGACTGATAACCCAAGAATGTTCTCACCTGGAGAAGGATGCTCCTCCACAAGCCAAACACATGTGGAATCAGAGAAGCTGGCTGTTCATCTACAGAGAAAAGCTGTGCAGAAGGTATGTCAACCCCAGAACCCATGAAATGGTGTGGCAGATTGTTGTACCCAGGATGGATATCCAGATGGTGCTAGAGGCCTACCATAACCAAGCAGGTCATTTTGGCTGGAAGAAGCTGGAAACCCTGCTGAAGGACCGGTTCTATTGGGTTGGAATGCCGAGTTTCATAGAAAGGTGGTGCCGGAATTGTGGGCCCTGTAGCCTCAGAAGGAAAGACTACGGGAGTCAAAAAGCTCCCTTGCAGTCTATCAAAACAACTCAACCCCTGGAGATTGTTGCTCTGGATCACGTGAAACTGTCGCCCAGCAGATCACGCTATTCCTATGCCCTGACCATGATGAATCACTATTCCCGGTTCCTGGTGGTAGCCCCTGTCAAGGGTCTGACAGCAGAAACTGCAGCAAGAACATTCCAAACCTACTTCTGCAGGCCCCATGGATACCCGGACAAGGTGCAAACAGATCAAGGCCCTGCCTTTGAAGCTGAGCTGTTTAAAGAATTCTGTCACCTGTACGGATGCAAGAAGATCCGGACTACACCATATCATCCTCAAACCAACAGTATGTGCAAGAAAATGAATAACATCGTCATTGACCTGTTAAAAACCCTACCTTTGGAGGAGAGGAACCAGTGGCCAGAAAAGCTACCTGACCTAGTGGACCTGTATAACCACATACCTGTGAATTCTACTAATTGAACCCCAGAGTACCTCATGAGTGCAAGACCTGGAAAATTACCCATGGACCTGGAGCTCGGAGTGGTAGAACCTGCTGCAGATATGTCCACTGAAGACTGGGACAGAAATCGACAAGAGCAGTACAGGAGAGTACAGGCCTGTGTCGAAGACAGCCTAAACAAAGTCAGGGAAAGACAGGAAGACCAATATAACAAGCATGCACCAGCAGAACCATTGGCACCCGGAGAAATAGTGCTAAAGCGGAAGAGAAGAGGTCACAAGCTCGATGATCAGTGGGAAAGAGAGCCCTACACAGTGTTAAAATCCAAAGTTGACAGCACCAAAACTTTCCTGATCAGCAAGGATGGAGGAAGGACAACCACAACAGTCTCAGGAGACCACTTGAAATTGTGCCCAGGTCTACTGAAGACATAGGAGGAAGAAGTACCTCTTATAATACTGTAAAAACCCAAGGAAAATGTAGTTCATACAGTCCTAGGAGACTTCCCCGCAGACTGGCCTCAACTCTATGGAGCAGTTATCATACCAGTGATACACTTCTGTCAGCCACCAGAAGAACCTCCACCACAAGAAGAACCTGTGAGCACCCTAGAAGAACCTGCTCAGGAACAGGAAGAGTCCCCAGTAAGAGGAGGATCACCAGTTGAAGCAGAACCTGAGGGTCCAGTAAACAGTGCACTTGCCAGTCCTATAGAGATGTTGAGGCAGTTCTATAACTTACCCGCACGTACACTTGATAGGTCAGCGGATAGTGCATGCACAGACACCAGTATCACCCCAGTGCTACGTAATCCACACGCAGCACACAAGGCCAAATGCCTACCAGGTATAGAGAATAAGGTACAAAATGCCTACAGTGTAAATAGTTACCCGTAAGGGTACAGAAGGAAAATGTTAAATTTTTTTGTGTATGAATTGAAAAAGTTATATGTGTGCCTTTAGTTACCCGTGAGGGTATAAAGACTTGTAGGCTGAGGACGGTGAATAACCGAAAAACTTTCCATTGTACATAGTTGCACTTATCAGAGTGCCCCCCTTGTTTATTTCATATTAAAAAAGACCACAGAACAAAAACCTGTTTGGTGTGGCCGAAGACGTGGTCCAAGACCTGGATCACTTATGCCCAGTAGCCACGCCCAGGGCCTACGTTGGGGGTTTTCAGACGGGTCCCTCATGCTGCTTATGTTACACCTTCATCGGTGAAATGGACACCTGGTGACGGGACTTACTGTAACATTGTTATTGTTATTACTATTGTTTCTTTCTGTTACCTGTTTAAAATGCTTCAGTCCAGGAGTGCTGAATTGTACTAGGGGGGAATGTGGCACCCTGCTACTACAGGTACCACACGACCCAAAAGGGTGCATGGACGGACTTCTCTACAAGAGGCCCTCACTACAAACAGACACCTCCACCCTTCCACCTCACACCACCAGAGGGAGCCCTGTTAGGGATATATATACTGGAGGGTGGAGTCAGCCAGTCAGTCAGTCAGTTAGTCAGTCAGAGAGTGTGCTGACACTGAGAGCAGTGAGGACGCAGTACGTCTGCTGCTGTACTGAGGGCCCCAAGTGTGGCCGAGGCAAGGAGAGAGGAGTTAAGGGGGCAGAGGAGCATCTCAGGCTCACCCTAAGAAACAAGCCTACACCCAGTAGGGACAACCGGCATACCAGGAGGCTTCCAGACCCCTGGTCATCCTGAAGCTACCATCAATTACAGGACTAGGAAGGCCCCAGCATCCAGGGATAGTGGTTTACAGAGAAAAGTCCTACTACCAAGCAGTCAGGTGAGCGAAACAACATAGAGGCTAGGCCAAGTCCCAGGCTGGCCAGAAGCTTAGAGAGAGGAAGAAACGGACCAGGAGGCCTACAACCCGCTCACTGGGAAGATGTTATGATTTGCAACAAGAACTAAGGAAAGAATAGGGGAAAGCTGTCCCTACACTAAGACTAAGCTGAATCCCTACGATGTTGCGGGCTGCCTGTTCCTAGTGAACAGACCCGCCTTCATCCTTGGCTAGTCTGAACGAAGACCTATAGAATTAAGGGAGGGGTCCCTAAAAGAACTAAGGACTGGGACAAAAATGGGACACCTCCTAAACAGAAATTGTTGTAGAACACAAAAGACAAACTGACAAAAAGAACTAGAGGTCCAAGAGGACCAAGCAAACTGACAGAGATAGGCACCGAAGCACCAGGCTAGCAAAACAGTCAAACAACACTGAAGTCCAGCAAAGCCAGAAAGGCGGAGCTGGAATATATAGGCAGATTGTCACGTGACCGCAAAACACAGGATAGAAAAAACTAACAGGAGGGTTCTAACAGTACCCCCTCTTTTATGAGGATCCTTCGGATCCTCCAGGCCCAGGCCTATCCGGAAACCTCCTGTGGAAAGCTTTAACAAGCCTAGGAGCAGAGACATCATCCGTCCATACCCAGGAGTTGTCTTCGGGACCGAAACCCTTCCAGGAGACAAGATACTGTAATCTCCCTCTATGCCATCTAGAATTCAAGATACGCAAAATTTCATATTCGCTGTCTTCCACCACAGGAGGAACTGTGACAATGACATCCCTATCAGATACGTCAGTCTTTTTCAACAAGAAAACATGAAACACAGGATTAATCTTCCAGGAAGTAGGGACATCCAACCTAACAGCAGACTGGTTAACAACCTGAAGCACTTTAAATGGACCCACAAACTTAGGACCCAGTTTTTTAGAGGGAATCCTCAACTGCAGGTTCTTCGAGGACAACCAAACCATGTCACCCACAGTAAACAAAACCTCTTTACGTTTCCTGTCAAAATACTTCTTGAACTTTTTGTTAGCCTCTTGAAGGTTACAATATACATTAGTCCAAACTCTCTCCAAATCACCAGAAAAATTCTCCTCCTCTGGCACCGCCGACCCCAATTTGGAGAACGAACCAAAAAGACAGATGTCTCCCAGTACAACAAAAAAAAGGAGAACACCCAGCAGAGGAGGATGTATGATTGTTAAGAGCAAATTCTGCGAGAGGTGGAAACTCCGACCACACCTCTTGATTGTCCACCTCAAAACAACGCAAAAACTGCTCAATATCCTGGTTCTTTCTTTCAGTCTGTCCATTAGATTTAGGATGATAACCAGACGAAAATGAGAAATGGACTCTCAATCTGTCACAAAAAGCACGCCAAAAGCGAGCCACAAACTGAGGTCCTCTATCAGAAACAATATCCATGGGAACGCCATGGAGCGTGACAATCTCCTTAACAAACGCCTTAGCGAGTGTCTTGGCGCAGGGCAACTTAATGAATGGAACCAAATGACACATCTTACTAAAACGTTCCATGACCACCCAGATGACAGCAAAACCCTCGGACATAGGAAGATCAGTAATAAAATCCATAGTGAAATGCGTCCAAGGTGCACTAGGAACCTCCAGAGGACAAAGCAACCCCGCAGCAGGAGTATGTGAAGCCTTTGACCTAGCGCACACAGTACACTGACGCACCCATCTGCCATCCAAGCCACCAAAAACTGCGACTGATCAGTCTCTTAGTCTCCGAAATTCCTGGATGACCTGCCAACAGAGACTCATGACACTCCACAAACAAATCTCTCCTAAAGGCTCTAGGCACGAACAACATCCCATGGGGAGTGTTAGATGGAGCATCATCTTGAGCTTTCAGAATCCCATTCTCCAAAACGGAGTCCAAAGCCGCCACCACAACTCCTTTCTGTAAAATGCTCTCCTCCTCCTCAGCATCGACCGTAGGAGAGAAGCTGCGAGATAAAGCATTGGCAGTGAAAACCTGAATAGGAAATCTAGCTCCTTCCAAAAAATGACGCCAATGTTCAAACGCGAGTTTATTAGCCAGCAACTGCTGATTTCCAACATCATAATTCAGTTCGGTTTCCGAAAATTTTTTCGAAAAGAAGGCACAAGTATTTACTCCACCCTTGTTCGCCTGAGGCAAAACTGCTCCGATCCCCACCGATGAAGCATCAACCTCAACCAAAAAAGGCTTGGTCTCATCAGGCTGCATAAGGATAGGGGCAGAACTGTACGTCTCTTTGAGATACTCAAACGCTTCAATGGCCTCAGTAGTCCACTGGGCCGTATTCACACCTTTCCTGGTGAGATCGGTTAGAGGTTTAACAATTACAGAAAAATTCTTAATGAATTTCCTGTAATAATTGGCAAAAATCTCTGTATAGATTTCAAACCAATAGGCCTAGGCCATTCCTGCACAGCCTGAACCTTCACAGGGTCCATCTCAAAGCCCTCGCTGGAGACAATGTAGCCCAAAAAACTAATTTTCTGCACAGCGAACTCACATTTCTCCAGCTTAGCAAAGAGTGAATTATCACCCAATAACTGCAAAACTTCACGTACACTCTGCCAATGGGACTCCAGATCTGGTGAATAAATCAAAATGTCATCCAAATACACAACCCCATTCTTACCAATCAAAGGTCTCAGGATGTCATTAATAAGGTTCTGAAAAAATGCAGGTGCATTGGTAAGACCAAAAGGCATCACCAGATTCTCAAAATGACCTACCAGGGTGTTCAAAGCAGTTTTCCATTCATCACCCTCCTTCACACGTAACAAATTGCATGCCCCCCGGAGATCAATTTTGGAGAACCACTTGGCTCCCACTAACTGGTTAAACAAGTCAGGAATTAACGGTAATGGGTAGGAATTGCGTATGGTAATTTTATTAATTTCACGAAAATCCAGACATGGACGTAAACCGCCGTCCTTTTTTTTTAACAAAGAAGAATCCAACTGCCACAGGCGACTTAGAAGGTCTAATGTGACCAGCAGCCAGGCTAGTCTCTATGTACTCCTCCAAGGCCTTTCTTTCAGGAATAGTCAGATTAAACAAGCGACTTTTGGGAAGAGTAGCACCCGGAACAAACTCAAAATCTTGCTGTTTACCATAAAAAACATCAGGCAGTCCTACCTTCCGTTCTACAAAATGCGCTCCAGGACAGCTACTCACATGTTGCTGAAGCTCGGCCACCTTCAGAGACAATCCCTGCAGGCGTTGAGCCAACTCCTGGACGGAAACCATACTGATCCCCGAATTTCTTTCCTTTTAGTTTTTTTTGGGCTGGACTTACTGCTGCAACAAGAACTAAGGAAAGAATAGGGGAAAGCTGTCCCTACAGTAAGACTAAGCTGAATCCCTACGATGTAGCGGGCTGCCTGTTCCTAGTGAACAGACCCGCCTTCGTCCTCGGCTAGTCTGAACGAAGACCTATAGAATTAAGGGAGGGGTCCCTAAAAGAACTAAGGACTGGGACAAAAATGGGACACCTCCTAGACAGAAATTGTTGTAGAACACAAAAGACAAACTGACAAAAAGAACTAGAGGTCCAAGAGGACCAAGCAAACTGACAGAGATAGGCACCGAAGCACCAGGCTAGCAAAACAGTCAAACAACACTGAAGTCCAGCAAAGCCAGAAGGGCGGAGCTGGAATATATAGGCAGATGGTCACGTGACCGCAAAACACAAGATAGTTTTTTGCTACCAGGAGGGTTCTAACAGAAGAGTCCTGAAGTGTACCCTTCCTATTAAGTACCCTGGACCACACCTGCCATTACATCAGTAAAGGTACTGAAGCGAATCCCCTGTGTGCATGTCCGTCATTCCCCCTGACCCAACCGGGCCACCTCTCACCTGCATCCCTTCCATCAACCCTACCCCGGGGGCCCGCTCCGCCTGTGGGGAGCAGAAACAGCTCCACTGCCATCCCATCACCCCCCCGAGGTCTGCAGCAGCACTGGTAACCATTACCAGAAACCACAGGTGGCATCAAGAGACAAACTGTTAACAAAATCCCCTTTTTAAAGAGTGACCCAGGGAGTCGACTGAGCCCGGGATTCGACTGCTGTGACATCCTACAAAGAAGGTAAAGGCCCGGGTACTGAGTTCCCCACATATCAACCCTGGGCGAGTCACATATATCAATAAAGACAAACAATTTTTTATGACTATTTAATATCATGCTGATTATTGCTGATTATTGCTGATGTATGTACCTTTTGAAACAAAGCTATTTCCTCCCTCTAAGCAATACTATTGGTGTCTATTGGGACATGTATTGGTATTTTTTGTCCAGCCAATGCCCAGATGCTTTTAAGGAATTCTACCCACTGCTTTGTCTGAGCAATAAGATTTCATAGTTTCTGTTTGTGCTAGGTTGTTTTCTAGTGATCTCTATTAATTTCTAACGCAGCTTGTTCTTGATTTTTGTCCTCTGCCTGCCCTCATCTTTGGCTTGTGTTCCATGTTAGGTGAACTCAGCCTGCCCTGATCTTCTGTACATCTACCTTCATGAATGAACAATGCCTGCTCTTACCCCAGCTAGTCTCATTATGCTACTCAGATCTCATTTTGGCCTAATGTCTTGGATTTCTACTATCATCAATTACTCTGAAGTTGTGTCCTGGGAGTCTGTGTTGCAAAGTCCATGTAAAGGGGTAAAATATTGAAAACCAGGAGGTACTAGGGATCTCTGCACATAAATTTAGGCTAAGCCTAGTTTGTTGAAGCCCAAACGGTCCTCTGCACACAGGTCAAGCTTGTGTCATGTACAACTTCACTGTGCTTTAAAGAACTCATCACCCTAGGTAGCCACCCAGTTCAACTTCCCCTTCCCCTTGTCCTGGTTATGATGGCCCCATACTGCACCCTTGTGTGCCTACTGTGCATTCACAGAAAATATTGGCTGAGCTGCATTGTACATCTACTTTACTGTGAACAAATCTAAAATGCACAAAAGGTAATTAAATGCAATGAATTATACACAACTAAAATTCTGCAAACTGTTCACTTTCAAATGTAATTTAATCTGCACACTGCGTTTTTAATATAATGAACTCATTAGCTACCATTCACCTCTGACAGTTCATTATAATAAATTCATTAGGAAAAAATGCATAATGACACAAATAAGTGTGATGGTATGTAAATGAGCTGCTGTATATGCACTCGTGACATGTCAGTTACCCCTGACTACTTCATGATTAATGCAGAGGATGCAGTTTATGGAGTTTCGATAATTAATATTCTGGTTTTCTAGGTTTTGTAAAAATTCTGTAATACATTAAATTTGGTTCACATTCTCTTTTCTTATTTTTTAGGGATCCTTCTGTATTTCAACCCTCTTTATAACCAGGTTGGTCAATGATGCATGGTCCAGAAAAAATGGCACATTCAAGGCACATAAACAGTGACTATGGAGCAGCACGTGGAAGCCATACAGCAATGATTGTAAAAAAAAAATTAAAAAAAGGAAGGAGAGGGAAGAGAAAGAAAGGGAAGGAGAGGGAAAGGAAAGGAATGTAAGTAGAGGGAAGAGAAACGAAGGAGAGGGAAGAGAAATAAAGGAGAGGGAAGAGAAAGGAAGGAGAGGGAAGGGAAAGGAAGGAGTGGGAAGACAAAGAAAGGGAAGGAGAGGGAAGAGAAAGGAAGGAGAGGGAAGAGAAAGGAAAGGAAAGAGAGGGAATAGAAAGGAAAGAGGGAAAAGAAAGGAAGGGGAGGGAAGAGAAAGGAAGGGAAGGAGAGGGAAGAGAAAGGAAGTGAAGGAGAGGGAAGAGAAAGGAAATGAAGGAGAGGGAAGAGAAAGGAATAGAATGAGAGGAAAGAGAAAGGAATGGAATGAGAGGGAAGAGAAATGAATGGAAGGAAAGGGAAGAGAAAGGAAAGGAAGGAGAGGGAAGAGAAAGGAAGGCGAGGGAAGAGAAAGGAAGCAAAAGAGAGGGAAGAGAAATGAAGCGAAGGAGAGGGAAGAGAAAGGAAGCAAAGGAGAGGGAAAAGAAAGGAATGGAATGAGAGGGAAGAGAAAGGAAGGAGAGGGAAGAGAAAGGAAAGGAAGGAGAGGGAAGAGCAAGGAAAGAAAGGAGAGGGAAGAGAAAGGAAGGAGAGGGAATAGAAAGGAAAGAGAGGGAAGAGAAAGGAAGGAGAGGGAAGAGAAAGGAAGGAGAGGGAAGAGAAAGGAAGGGGAGGGAAGAGAAAGGAAGGGGAGGGAAGAGAAAGGAAGGGGAGGGAAGAGAAAGGAAGGGAAGGAGAGGGAAGAGAAAGGAATGAAAGGAGAGGGAAGGGAAGGAGAGGGAAGAGAAAGGAATGGAAGGAGAGGGAAGAGAAAGGAATGGAATGAGAGGGAAGAGAAAGGGATGGAATGAGAGGGAAAAGAAAGGAATGGAAGGAAAGGGAAGAGAAAGGAAAGGAAGGAGAGGGATGAGAAAGGAAGGGGAGGGAAGAGAAAGGAAGCAAAAGAGAGGGAAGAGAAATGAAGCGAAGGAGAGGGAAGAGAAAGGAAGCGAAGGCAAGGGAAAAGAAAGGAATGGAATGAGAGGGAAGAGAAAGGAAGGAGAGGGAATAGAAAGGAAGGAGAGGGAATAGAAAGGAAAGAGAGGGAAGAGAAATGAAGAAGAGGGAAGAGAAAGGAAGGAGAGGGAAGAGAAAGTAAGGAGAGGGAATAGAAAGGAATGAGGGAAGAGAAAGGAAGGGGAGGGAAGAGAAAGGAAGGGAAGGAGAGGGAAGAGAAAGGAAATGAAGGAGAGGGAAGAGAAAGGAAATGAAGGAGAGGGAAGAGAAAGGAATGGAATGAGAGGGAAGAGAAAGGAATGGAATGAGAGGGAAGAGAAAGGAATGGAAGGAAAGGGAAGAGAAATGAAAGGAAGGAGAGGGAAGAGAAAGGAAGCAAAAGAGAGTGAAGAGAAATGAAATGAAGGAGAGGGAAGAGAAAGGAAGTGAAAGAGAGGGAAAAGAAAGGAATGGAATGAGAGGGAAGAGAAAGGAAAGGAAGGAGAGGGAAGAGAAAGGAATGGAAGGAGAGGGAAGAGAAAGGAATGGAATGAGAGGGAAGAGAAAGGAATGGAATGAGAGGAAAGTGAAAGGAATGGAATGAGAGGGAAGAGAAAGGAATGGAAGGGAAGAGAAAGGAAAGGAAGGAGAGGGAAGAGAAACGAAGCAAAAGAGAGTGAATAGAAATGAAGCGAAGGAGAGGGAAGAGAAAGGAAGTGAAGGAGAGGGAAAAGAAAGGAATGGAATGAGAGGGAAGAGAAAGGAAGGAGAGGGAAGAGAAAGGAACGGAAGGAGAGGGAAGAGAAAGGAAAGGAAGGAGAGGGAAGAGAAAGGAAGGTAAGGGAAGAGAAAGGAAGGAGAGGGAATAGAAAGGAATGAGTGGGAAGAGAAAGGAAGGAGAGGGAAGAGAAATGAAGTAGAGGGAAGAGAAAGGAAGGAGAGGGAAGAAAAAGGAAGAAGAGGGAAGGGAAAGGTAGAAGAGGGAAGACAAAAGAAGGGAAGGAGAGGGAAGAGAAAGGAAAGGAAGGAGAGGGAAGAGAAAGGAAAGGAAGGAGAGTGAAGAGAAAGGAAGAGAAGGAGAGAGAAGAGAAAGGAAGGGAAGGAGAGGGAAGAGAAAGGAAGGGAAGGAGAGGGAAGAGAAAGAAAGGAAAGGAGAGGGAAGAGAAAGAAAAGAAAGGAGAGGGAAGAGAAAGGAAGCGAAGGAGAGGGAAGAGAAAGGAATGGAAGGAGAGGGAAGAGAAAGGAATGGAAGGAAAGGGGAGAGAAAGGAAAGGAAGGAGAGGGAAGAGAAAGGAAGGGGATGGAAGAGAAAGGAAGCAAAAGAGAGGAAAGAGAAATGAAGCAAAGGAGAGGGAAAAGAAAGGAATGGAATGAGAGGGAAAGGAAAAGAAGGGAAGGAGACGGAAGAGGAAAGGAAGAGAAAGGAAGGGAAGGAGAGGGAAGAGAAAGGAAGTGAAGGAGAGGGAATAGAAAGGAAAGAGAGGGAAGAGAAAGGAGGGGGAAGAGAAAGGAAGGAGAGGGAAGAGAAAGAAAAGGAATGAGAGGGAAGAGAAGGGAAAGGAAGGAGAGGGAAGAGAAAGGAAATGAAGGAGAGGGAATAGAAAGGAAGGGGAGGGAAGAGGAAGGAAAGGAAGGAGAGGGAAGGAAAGGAAAGAGAGGGAAGGAAAGGAAGGAGAGGGAAGAGAAAGGAAAGGAAAGAGAGGGAAGTGAAAGGAAGGAAGGAGAGGGAAGAGCAAGAAAGGGAAGGAAAGGGAAGAGAAAGAAAGGGGAGGGAAGGGAAAGGAAGCAAAAGAGAGGGAAGAGAAATGATGCGAAGGAGAGCGAAAAGAAAGGAATGGAATGAGAGGGAAGGGAAAAGAAGGGAAGGAGAGGGAAGAGGAAAGGAAGAGAAAGGAAGGGAAGGAGAGGGAAGAGAACGGAAGTGAAGGAGAGGGAATAGAAAGGAAAGAAAGGGAAGAGAAAGGAGGGGGAAGAGAAAGGAAGGAGAGGGAAGAGAAAGAAAAGGAATGAGAGGGAAGAGAAGGGAAAGGACGGAGAGGGAAGAGAAAGGAAATGAAGGAGAGGGAATAGAAAGGAAGGAGAGGGAAGAGAAAGGAAAGGAAGGAGAGGGAATAGAAAGGAAAGAGAGGGAAGGAAAGGAAGGAGAGGGAAGAGAAAGGAAAGGAAGGAGAGGGAAGTGAAAGGAAGGAAGGAGAGGGAAGAGCAAGAATGGGAAGGAGGGGGAAGAGAAATAAAGGGAAGGAGAGGGAAGAGAAAGGAAAGGGAAGGAGAGGGAAGAGAAAAGAATATAATGAGAGGTAAGAGAAAGAAAAGGAATGAGAATGAGGAGAAGGGAAAGGAAGGAGAGGGAAGAGAAAAAAATGCAATGAGAGGGAAGAGAAAGAAAAGGAATGAGAAGGAAGAGAAGGGAAAGGAAGAAGAGGGAAGAGAAAGGGAAGGAAGGGGAGGGAAGAGAAAGTAAGGGAAGGAGAGGGAAGAAAAAGGAAAGGAAGGAGAGGGAAGAGAAAGGAAGGGAAGGGGAGGGAAGAGAAAGGAACAGAAGGAGAGGGAAGAGAAAGGAAAGAGAGGGAAGGGAAAGGAAAGAGAGGGAAGGGAAAGGAAAGAGAGGGAAGAGAAAGGAGAGGGAAGAGAATGGAAAGGAAGGAGAGGGAAAAGAAAGGAAGGAGAGGGAAGAGAAGGGAAAGGAAGGAGAGGGAAGAGAAAGGGAAGGAAGGAGGATGAAGAAAAAGGAAAGGAAGGAGAGGGAAGGGAAGAGAAAGGAAGTGAAGGAGAGGGAAGAGAAAGGAATTGAAGGAGAAGGAAAAGAAGGGAAGGAGAAAAAAAAGAAAGGAATTGAAGGAGAAGGAAGAGAAGGAAAGGAGAGGGAAGAGAAATGAAGGGAAGTACGGCCCTTGGAAGATAGGAAAAAAGAAAAAAGAGAAGCAAAGGAAGAAAGAAAAGGAGAAAGAAAGAGGATAAAAAAAAAGAAAAAACATTGCATATTTTTTCTGACACATTCGCATGTCCATATTAAATTGAAGAAATAGTTTTCAAGTGAATGTATTTTTGTAAATTTTTGAAAACAGAAATTCATTTGTTATAATTTGGTTGAATTTCCAAATCTTAGTTTAGCTAACTCAGCTGTCTATAGAAAGACAAGAGGGAGAAATTCTCTGTATCCTCTGTTCAGAATGAGATCTTCTGGTGCTCGGCCACATCTGACATATCAGTTATTATCGTGTCCTATGTAGGTGCACTGAGAAATCTCATTGACTTGTCAGAATGTCCAACTCTGCTCAGTAAATGAAGCCAGCAAGAGAGAAATCATTATATTAACCCTGTGTGGACTGATAAAAAATCCCGAATTTGAGAAAAAAGTGGCTATTCCATATATAAAATATTAAGGACCCATTTGAATCTTTGTTATCGGGCCCTCACACATTTCATGTTGCATCCCTATTTCATCATCTACATCTGCTCTTACAATATGTTTTTGGCAAAATTGGAAGCTGGCACGTTTAGGCGGGCTGTGCTGCGGCAATGAAGAGCCTTGGATTCCAAAACGGTTCTTATTAATATCAACGCGTTTCTACACTGGACTGGCGACTTTCTTAAGGTATGAAAACCAAGTGACTTAATTTATATAGCTTGAGAAAAGTGACAGTCTGGCGCAGAAACACGTTTGTATTGATAAGAACCGTTTTGGAATCCCAAGGCTCTTCATTGCCGCAGCACAGCCCGCCTAAACATGTCAGCTTCCATTTATGCCATTATATCTCTGGAGGAACCTTTCCCTTCTACCATGGGGCAGCAGCAGTGGCTTTCCATGCTTTTTAAAGGAGTTGTGCCTGTACACAACATCTTTCGGTGAGTGCTACCATCGATTATACATATCCCTTACCAGACGGTATTTCCCTATTTTATGTGCGCTTCTGTCCATCTCCAGATCTATACAATATGTTGTTGGCTCCAGCACTTAGGAATGAGAAACATTGAAGGAATTCTTATTTTAAGAAATGACAAAAAGAAAAAGAGAGAACTAGTGAGAGAAAAAGAAAGAAAAAAAAGGGAGAGAGAAAGAGCAAGAATGTGAGAAAGAAAAAGAGAAAGGATGAAGACGAACAAAGAGAAAGCGAAAGAGACAAAAAAGTAGAAAAGAGAAAGAAAAGTAAGAAAGAGAAAGGAAGAATAGGAAACAATGAAAGAGAGAGAAAAAGAAAAACAATGAGAGAAAGAAAGAGAAAGAAGATAAGGATTCAGAATGGGGAGAGTGAGAATGAATAGGAGAATGATAAAAAAAAGAAGAGGATACAGAACGAGAAAGTTAGAAAGAGAGAGAAAAAAGTAGGGCAGAAAGAAAACATACATTTTTTTCTTTCACATTTGCATGTCCTTATGAAACTGATTACATTTTGAGAACTGGAATTTATTGGTCATAATAATCTAGTAGGATTTACAAATGTTAGTTTAGATGTGGTAAAAAATAAAGATAAGTGGTGTAAAGTCTCTTTTTCCTATGTTTAGAACGAGATCTTCTGGTGCTCGGCCACATCTGACATATCAGTTATTATCGTGTCCTATGTCAGTGCAATGAGAAGTCTCATTGACTTGTCAGAATGTCCAACTCCGCTCAGCAGATGAAATCAGCAAGAGAGAAATAATTATTTTAACCCTGTGTGGACTGATACAAAATCCAGAATATGTGGAAAAAGTGTCTTTTTCATATATCTATATATATAATTGTCTTATCCCGTCTGTCTGTCTGTCCAGGAAATCCCGCGTCGCTCATTGGTCCGGCCGCTGTCTGTCCAGGAAATCCCACGTCGCTCATTGGTCCGGCCGCTGTCTGTCCAGGAAATCCCGGGTCGCTCATTGGTCCAGCCGCGGCAAATCAGCGACGCGGGATTTCAGAAAAAAGATGGCGGCCGTTAGCGGCTCATCTGCCGGACAGAGGTCAGCGGCGATGCAGCCGGGAGATGACCGGCGCTAGCAGCAGAACTACCCCGACCGGCGGCGCCGCTGACCTCCATGTGGCTAATGTCGGGAGATCAGTAGCAAGGAACGCTGAGCTCCCGACGGCAAGTGTGAACGGAGGACCGGGGAGCGGCGCTGCCGGTCGGGATGCTTCTGCTGCGAGCAGCCATTCATCTCCCAGCTGCTCGCAGCGGAAGTACACGCACAGGCAGCACCGCTCCCCGGTCCTCACTAATACGATGCTGATTGGTCGCAGCCGCCGGACGCGACCAATCAGCGATATGGGCGGCAAATTTAAAAAACGCTCTGCTGATTGGTCGCGGCCGCCGGCCGACCGGGACCAATCGGCGACATTGGCGCCAAATTTAAATAACGCTCTGCTGATTGGTCGTGGCCGCCGGCCGACCGTGACCCATCAGCGAGATTGGCGCCAAATTTAAACAACGCTTTGCTGATTGGTCGCGGCCGCCGGCCAACCGCGACCAATCAGCGAGATTGGCGCCAAATTTAAACAGCGCTCTGCTGAGTGGTCGCGGCCATGACCAATCAGCGAGATTGGCGCCAGATGTAAACACCGCTCTGCTGATTGGTCCGGCCGCGGCCAATCAGCGACGCAGGATTTCAGAAAAAAGATGGCAGCCGTTAGCGGCTCATCTGCCGGACAGAGGTCAGCGGCAATGCAGCCAGGAGATGTGCAGCGCTAGCAGCAGAACTACCCCGACCGGCGGCGTCGCTGACCTCCATGCGGCTAACGTCGGGAGATCAGCGTCTAGGAACGCTGATCTCCCGATGGCAAGTGTGAACGGAGGACCGGGGAGCGCCGCCGCCGGTCGGGATGCTTCTGCTGCGAGCAGCCGCTCATCTCCCAGCTACTCGCAGCAGAAGTACCTGCACAGGCAGCGGCACTTCCCGGTCCTCGCTAATACGACGCTAATTGGTCGCAGCCGCCGGACGCTACCAATCAGCGATATGGGCGGCAAATTTAAAAGACGCTCTGCTGATTGGTCGCGACCGCTGACCGCGACTAATCAACATTATTGGCGCCAAATTTAAACACCGCTTAGCTGATTGGTCGCGGTCGCCGGCCACGACCAATCAGCATTATTGGCGCCAAATTTAAACAACGCTCTGTTGATTGGTTGCGGTCGCCGGCCGCGAGCACTCAGCGATATTGGTGCCAAATTTAAACACCCCTCTGTTGATTGGTTGCGGCCGGCGGCCGCGACCAATCAGCATTATTGGCGCCAAATTTAAACACCGCTCTGCTGATTGGTCGCGGTCGCCGGCCGCGACCAATCAGCGATATTGGCGCCAAATTTAAACACCCCTCTGCTGATTGGTCGCGGTTGCCGGCCGCGAGCAATCAGCGATATTGGCGCCAAATTTAAACACCCCTCTGCTGATTGGTTGCGGCCGGCGGTCGCGACCAATCTGCATTATTGGCGCCAAATGTAAACACCGCTCTGCTGATTGGTCGCGACCGCCAGCCGCGACCAATCACCGATATTGGCGCCAAATTTAAACACCCCTCTGCTGATTGGTCGCGATCGCCGGCCGCAACCAATCAGCGACATTGGCGTCAAATTTAAACACGGCTCTGCTGATTGGTTGCGGTCGCCGGCCGCAACCAATCAGCGATATTGGCGCCAAATTTAAACACCGTTTTGCTAAGTGGTCGCGGTCGCGACTAATCAGCGATTTTATCGCCAAATTTAAACAAGCTCTCCGGTCCTCACTAACACAGTTCGCTGATTGGTCGCGGCCGCCACCCGCGACCAATCACCGATATTGCCGCCAAATTTAAACACCGTTTTGCTGATTGGTCGCGGTTGCCGGCCGCGACCAATCAGCGATTTTGACGCCAAATTTAAACAACGTTCTGCTGATTGCGCCCAGTCGGCCGCATACATATTCTAGAATACCCGATGCGTTAGAATCGGGCCACCATCTAGTAAAATAATAATGACCCACTTGAATCACTTGAAAAAAGGAGCCCTCACACTGCTATGGACAGCACAGTCATAGAATGATATTTTATTTCTACTCTGTAGTTACAATATTCTTCATCTTCAGCCTTTTTTGGTCAACACAATTATTGGGAGGTCTCAGTGCAGAGGTTAAAGAAATTCTTTCACAAGAAAAATCTGTTGTAGATCACAGAAACTGCTGACAATTTCAAAATGTGAAAAAGGAAAGAACAATAGAAACACATTGATGTTGTCCCAGTAGATGCATCCGCTTTTTTCTTTCAAGAAATATTCCCATGGAATCGGCAACGAGAACAAAACGCCTAAGATGTGGAACAAAATTAAGGAAGAAAAGCATCTGACCCTAGGAGTTTTCTCTACGTTGGCTCCAATACTTAAGAATAAGAAACATTGGAGGATTTTATTTTGAAAAAAGAAAGAACAATATGAAGAAAGACCAGAAAAGAAATGAAGAAAGAGGAAAGAAAGCGAAAGAAAAAATGAAGGGAAGAAAGAAGGGAAAGAAAAGACAAAGAGAGAGAACAAACAAGACAAACAAAAAAGTAGAAAAGTGAGAATGAAACAGAAAAAAAGTAACAAATATAGATATGAATATAGGAAGAAAGGACCGAACGACAGGAGGAAGAAAATAAGAAGTAAAAGAAAAATCAGTAAAAAAATAACAATAGAGCCAAAAAAAGAAAAAGTAAATAAGGAAGAATGAGAAAGAAAGAATAAAAGTAAAAAAAGAGAATGAAAGTAAGATAGAGAGAGAAAAAGAATGAAAAAAAATTAGAAAGATTATTATTACTATCAAATCTGTCAGTGTCTGAGACTAGTGGTGAGCGAGCACTAAAATGCTCGGGTACTTGTTGCTCGGGTCGAGCACATTGGAATACTCGGATGCTCGGTCTGAGTAACGAGCCCAATGTAAGTCTATGGAAAACGCAAGTATTTTTCAGGCGGCTCCCCCCGGCGGTCTGCGGAGGGCCTAAAAATTGCCCAAATCGACGGGAACAGTGCTCAAATTACATGGGAACAGCATGGGGAAGACCCCTGAAAGCATTTCTGACTCCTAAGTCACTGCTGTCAATAACGTTGTCAGAGTATTACGCCACTTTTATGGACTCACAATAAAACATACAAAAACGAAACCAAAATGGATTTTCCTGGGAAATATGTTAAGGGACATCCTTTCCAGGGTAATGACTTGTATATAAGGCAAAATAAATAACCAAGACCAAAAATACTCCTCTACACCTTGGGGTATGTTCACACGTAGCATTTTTGATGCGTTTTTGCACTTTTGCAACCAAGACAAATGCATTCACTGGGAAATGTCATTTCAACATTTTACAACCTTATCTGGCCATGTGGTGTGTGACACATCTTCAGACACATGCATACAGTGTTGAAAAGACATGGGAACAGTATGGGGAAGACCTCTGGTAGCATTTCTGACTCCCTGGTCACTACCTAAAAGTGTGCCCATCATAAGTGATCCTTGGCGCATGCGAAGATGCCTCCTGCCATGCACCTGTCGTTGCAGACTTGCAACAATCACCGTCCACGTCCTTGTCCCAGTGCAGCGTTCAGTTGTCCCTACGCCATTCCTTGGAATGCAAGCACAAGTATGCATCAGCCACCCACTCTCCCATATGCTGCAATACTATATTGCCAAATTTTTGACAGCTGCTTGCACTTGAAATGTGGCCTTTTAGGCTCGTGGAGACGGAAGCTGTCCACAATCTTATGGCGGCGGCGACCGAGTATCCGGCCGCACTATTTTTCCCGGTATCGTCTCCGCCTTCCACAAGCACGGGTCCCACAACATTACCCGTGCCCTCCCCAGTGAACTTACTGGGAACGACCGCCTAACCACAAACACGTGGAGAAGTGAATGAGGCCAGGGATGGTACGGAGCCAGTCCACAGCTTTTATTGCTGAGTTGTATTTCACCACAGCCATATTCTTTAGCTTGGTGAAAGGACTTGGGAAACCATATCTACCCAGCTGTCATTTCTCCCAGGAAGTCCTCTACAGCTGCTTTCACTTGAAATGTGGCCTTTTAAGCTTGTGGAGGCAGAAGCTTTTCACAACCTCATGCCGCGGCAGTCGGGAGTCCATACTCAGTCCCCAGCCGCCACAATTTCTCCCGGTATCGTCTCCGCCTTCCACAAGCACGGGTCCCACAACATTACCCGTGCCCTCCCCAGTGCATTTACTGGGAAGGACCGCCTAACCACAAACACGTGGACAGGTGAATATGGCCAGGGACAGTACGGAGCCAGTCCACAGCTTTTTTTGCTGAGAGTTGAATTTAAGTCGGTGAAAGGACTGGCATAGAGGGAAACCGTATCTACTCTGGGTGTCATTTCTCCCAGGAAGTCCTCTAATGCAGCTTGTTGCAGAAGCAATGGCAGCCTGTCCAACATCAACTCGCACTTGTCGGTGGTACTTTGACCCACAAACATCTTTCCTTGCGCATTTAATTTCATGACTACAGAGTTGGACAATGGCCTGATCTGCAATGCGGTTTGAGAAATAACATGCATAAGCACGTCCGATCCACATTAAAAAAGCAGCCATAGAGTGTCCGGGTACCTTCCCCCACACTTTTCTTAGCCAGGACTGCTTCTCGGCAGGGTTGGACGGTCCCACCAGAGAATCCTCTGGTGTGCCTTGGCTTCCACCTCAGGAGAGTTCATGATAGCGCTAACTTTGCAGCTGCTTTTGAGCGGGGGAGAAAGGTTAGCCCTCAGAATCAAATCCTCTGGTGGGCACAATGTTTTTCAATCTGAAACAGCTTCTCAGTGGGAGTTGTATTTCACCACAGCCATATTCTTTAGCTCAGTGAAAGGACTGGCATAGAGGCAAACCGTGTCTACTCCGGCTGTCATTTCTCCGACACCAGGTTCCACCCATTGTCACACACAACCATGCTTGGCTGTATGTTCAGCGGTGAGAGCCACAGATCAGGCTGCTGTGTTACAGCTTTCAACAACTCTGTAGCGCTGGGCGGTTTGTCACCTAAGCATTAAGCATGTTATCTTCAGCACAACTTGTGACTGATGTGGTCATTTAGGAGATGGAGGAGGAGGTGCAGGAGCTGAACAATGTGATTACATTGAGGTTAAATTGGTGACGCTGTTTTTTATACTAAAGAAAGATCCTATTGTTTTGGGTTTTTTTACGTTATTTTTTAAGACAAATGCATTCACCGGGAAATGTCATTTTAACATTTTACAACCTTATCTGACAATGTGGTGTGTGACACATCAGACACATCCTGTTTTATTTATGATGGAGGGACTCTGAAAGTCATAAAACCTATTTTAATAGGGCCATCAGACGGCCCTTACTATTCTTAAAAGGCCAGCAGTCGGCCCTCGCTGTTGTTAGAGAGCCATCAGCCAGCTATGCTTTGTTGTTCCCATTATTAACAAGTGGGTCTCCTATACTGTTACTAGATGGTGGCCCGATTCTAACGCATCGGGTATTCTAGCATATGTCTCCCGACCCTCCCTTATAATGCCCCATGCAGGATGTCACATCCCCCCCTCCCTTCTAATGCCCCATGCAGGATGTCACATCCCCTGCCTCTCTTATAACGCCCCATGCAGGAAGTCACATCCCCCCTATATAATACCCCATGCAGGATGTCACATCCCCCATATATAATACCCCAAGCAGGATGTGACATCCCCCGTATATAATACCCCATGCAGGATGTCACAACCCCTGTATATAATACCCCATTCAGGATGTCACATCCCCGTATATAATACCCCATGCAGGATGTCACATCCCCCCTATATAATGCCTCATGCAGGAAGTCACATCCCCCCTATATAATACCCCATGCAGGATGTCACATCCCCCCTTAGAGCCCCATGCAGGATGTCAAATCCCCCCTATATAATACCCCATGAGGATGTCACATCCCCCCATAGTGCCCCATGCAGGATGTCACATCCCCCTATATAATACCCCATGCAGAATGTCACATCCCCCTATAGTGCCCCATGCAGGATGTCACATCCCCCCTCCGTTATAATGGCTCCTCCACGATGTGACACACCGCCACCCCACCATTTAATGCAATATGGCCTCATACAATCCAAAAAAAAATCCAATACTCACCTCACTTCTCAGCTGCTTCTCTGGAATCCAGCGTAGTCGGCATCTTCCCGCTGTGCGCTGTGACCGCTCAGGAGAGAGCGCAGTGTAGAGACGTCACCATGCCCTCTGACCTGAGACGTCACAGAGCAGCAGCGGAAGACACAGGAGCTGCTGTGGAGGCACGGGGAGGGGTAAGCATGGCGCCGGGTGCCGGGGTTCTGAGCGAGCGGGGGGAGGGAGGGAGGAGAGGGGAGGAGAGAGAAGAGGAGGGGAGGGGCGTCACACTTGCCGTCGGGAGATAAGCGGCCGTAGCCACTGATCTCCCGACGATAGCCACATGGACGTCAGCGGCGCCTGCTGTCGGGCGACTTATGCTGCGAGCAGCCCGCAGCATCTCTCGGCTGCATTGCCGCTGACCTCCATGCCGCACATGAGCCGCTAATGGCCGCCATGTTTTTCTGAAATGCCACTTCGCTGATTGGCCGCAGCAGGACCAATCAGCAACGCGGGATTTCCTGGACAGACAGACAGACGGGATAAGACAATTATATAGATAGATTGCATATGCAGTGACTGCAAGGGCTGCCAAAAATTTGGACTCAACCCAATACCCCTTTGAAGAGACCTAGAGGAGAGTCTCAGTAAAAAAAGTGTTCCCATTATAAAGGAGCGGGTCTCCTATAGCGGTAATGCCCATGCTGTGACTTCAAGGGCTGCTATAATTTGGGAAAAACTCCACTAAGAATTTAAAGAAACATAAAGCAGGGCTACAGTAATGACAAATTCCCATTAGAAAGGAAAGAGTCTGCTATACAGTTATAGGGTATGCAGTGAGTCCAATGGGTGATCAAATTTAGGAAAAACCCCACTAAGAATTTAAAGACACATAGAGCAGGGCCACAGTAACAACAAATTCCCATTAGAAAGGAAAGAGTCTGCTATACAGTTATAGGGTATGCAGTGAGTCCAACGGGTGACCAGTTTTAGGAAAAACCCCACTAAGAATTTAAAGACACATAGAGCAAGGCCACAGTAACAAGAATGACATGTTCCCATTACACTGTGTTCCAAATTATTATGCAAAAAGTGTTTAGGAGTGATAAGGTAAGAATTTTTTGGTTTGTCAGTTAAACTCATTATTGGTGATGTGAGTCAGGGCTCTTTATATCACTGTAAGCAATTGCAGACACCTGTGCTAGATAGTTTGGCAGGTGTGTCCAATCAAAGGCAAGACTACTTAAGAAGGCTGTCCCACATTATTAAGCAGCCTACATTTTCTGGCAAAATGGGAAAGAAAAAGGATGTGTCGGCTGCTGAGAAGCAACAAATTGTGGAGTGTTTAGGTCAAGGCATAACTACAATCAACATTGCCAAGACACTTCATGGTGATCATCGCACAATCAAGAAGTATGTAGCTGATTCACAGTACACACGTGTGCGTGCTGATATGGGAAAATTGAGGACTCTTTCCTACAGGCAATTACGTCAGGTTAAAAGAGCAGCGGCAAAAAAGCCTTGTCATAGCAGCAGACAAGTTTTTGAAGCGGCTGGTGCCTCCACCGTCCCCCAAACAACAAGATGTACGGTCCTTCAGAGGTTTGCAGCTGTGCGTAAGCCATCCTGTCAACCTCCTCTATCCACTGCACACAAGCAGAAACGGCTCCAGTGGGCCAAACAATACATGAAGACTGACTTCAAAACTGTTTTGTTCACTGATGAGTGCCGTGCAACGCTCGATGGTCCAGATGGATGGAATGGAGGATGGCTGGTTGATGGACACCCCATGCAAACACGGCTACGGCGCCAACAAGGAGGAGGTGGAGTAATGTTTTGGACTGGAATCATGGGAAGAGAGATTGTCGGCCGCTTTAGGATCCCTGAAGGGGTAAAGATGAACTCCATAATGTATGTTGAGTTTCTCAAACAGCACTTCCTGCCATGGTTCAAGAAGAAGAACCGTGCATTCCGCAGCAAGATCATTTTCATGCATGATAATGCACCGTCTCATGCTGCACATAACACATCTGCATCTCTGGCTGATATAGGCATAAAAGGGGACAAACTTATGGTGTGGCCCCCATGCTCCACTGACCTCAACCCCATTGAGAACCTCTGGAGCATCATCAAAAGGAGTGTCTATGATGGCGGGAGGCAGTTCACATCTAAGCAACAGCTCTGGGAGGGTATTCTGTCCTCATGCAAAACAATTGAAGCAGAAACCATCCAAAACCTGACAAATTCAATGGACGAGAGAGTTCAGAAGCTCCTTTCGAACAATGGGTCCTATGTGCAAATGTAACATCACCTAGAATATAGTTTTGAGTTGAAAACTGATTGATTTCAGTTTCTAATAACCTGCTAATGCTTAGAATTTCAAAAATGACCATTTTTTTGTTCTTTATTAAAAAGAAAAGGTTGAAAACTCTGCTGTGCATAATAATTTGGAACATGCATTTTGAGTGCAGTTTGAGTGTTTTATTTTTAAAAAATATATACTGTTATCATAGGCAGTTTGTACGAAAACCTTTCAATTGTACTCTAATAGTTATTTGACTGGAAAATTACAATGACTGCAATTCATATAGGTAATTTGGGAAAATCTGAGAAAATATTATTTGCATAATAACTTGGAACACAGTGTAGAAAGGAAAGGGTCTGCTATACAGTTATAGGGTATGCAGAGAGTCCAATGGCTGACAATTTTAGGAAAAACCCCACTAAGAATTTAAAGACACATAGAGCAGGGCCACAGTAACAACAAATTCTCATTAGAAAGTAGAGGGTCTCCCATAGTGTTGGCCTATGCAGTGAATGCAAGGGCTGCCAGAAATTGGGAGGCACTCCAATGCCCCTTGGAAGAGACTTAGAGGGCCTCATAAAAAAATGTTCCCATTACAAAGGAGCTGGTCTCCTATACTTGTAATGCCCATGCACTAAGTGTATGGGCTGACAAACATTTCCCCTGGGGGGTATACATGAACATACTGTATAATTATTTTTTTTTTACGGGCATCATAAACACCCTTTAAAAAAATGATGTGGGTGTTGCATCACGGACCACGGTCACCCTGGTGATATGGTGGTGAAGGATGAGGATGAGGAGAAGGAGGAGGACAAGAGCAAATAGCCAAAATCAGGTAGCGTATGCCCATGTGTGGATGTGAAGAGGTGCATGGGTATACACCTCCCAAAAAAAGACACTGGATTTGAGTTTATGTTACGCTGCTATCATTCAGTGGTGTTGAGCAGTCTGGCCCAATCCAGCCCTTGTTCATTTTTATAAGAGTCAGCCTGTCAGCATTTTCAGTTGACAGGCGGATGCGCTTATCAGTTATAATTCCACCAGCGGCACTAAAAAATGGCTCTGATAAAACGCTAGTGGCAGGGCAGCCCAGGACCTCCAAGGCTTAGAGAGCCAGTTCATTCCACGTATCCAGCTTGGATACCCAGTAACTAAAAGGCACAGAGGAATCACGGAGGACGTTGGTACAGTCGGCAAGGTACTCTCTCAGCATCTTCCCAAACTTTGCACTCCTTGTGAGAGTACCCCGCACCTCTGTGCCTGTGCAATGGGAGGGTCTGAGAAAACTGTCCCAGAACTTTGACAGTGTTCCCCTGCCTCTGCTAGATTTGTGTCTCTCTCACCTGTACTCCTTGGTTGTCCAACGAACTGTGATCTCTGCCGCCAGCGTTTTCAGATGGGAATTTTTTTAATAGTTCCGCAACAAGGGCCTTTTGGTTCTGCCCCATTTTTGTAAACCTGTCTGCCTCAGGAATAAGAGATATAAAGTTCTCCTTGTAGCGTGGTTCTAGAATTGTCACCAACCAGTAATGATTGTCACCCAAAATTTTGAGAATGCGAGGATCATGGGAAAGGCAGCATAACATAAACTCAGCTATGCGTGCCAGACTGCTAACAGGCAAGACTTCTGTGTCCTCACCAAGAGGATGACTGACCATGCTATCCTCCTCCTTCTCCTCCTCTCTGTCCTCTGGCCATCCATGCTGAACAGACGGTATGACAGTTGTGCAGGTAGTACCATCTATAGCGCATGAAACTAGCTCCTTTCCTTCCTCCTCCTCCTCTTCCTCATTGTCACCCAATCCACGTTGGGATGAGATGAGGCTGGGCTGTGTGGAATCACCCTGTATGGTTCCTTGCTCCACCTCATCGTACTCAGCCTGCAAAGCATCCTCTTTAATTGTGAGCAGAGAGCGTTTCAAAAGACAGTGAAGCGGGATGGTGATGGAGTCCTCAAAGTTTAGGAGTATGGTACATATGTCTGACATCCATGTCCACTAATGAGATCTTATGTGTGGAGTCTGACCTGAATACCGATGACCTTGTTGAGCTAGTAGTCAGCAACTGCCTTCTTCTGCTCACAAATCCTTCCCAACATGTGCAATGTAGAGTTCCAATGTGTGGGGACATCGCAGATCAGTCGCTGAGGTGGAAGCTGCAAGCAGTGCTTGAGCACGGTGAGGGCATGCACAACAGCGGAAGAAGCAATGGTGCCACCCGCAGACACTGTTCCTGGACCCTGGGGTTCGGCCCACTTAGTCGAGCGCTTTGCTGCCATGTGCCTGATCATGCAGGTGGTGGTCAGGCTGCTAGTTTTGCTACCCCTGCTGATGCTGGCCAGGCAGGTGGTGCAAATGGCCTTTTTGGGGTTATCTGCAGAGTCTTTAAAAAACTACCAGACTCGGGAAGACCTAACAGCTCTACTGGCAACTTCGTGTGTTGGCGTTACCGGAAACGCTTTCCCTCCTTGTGTTTGCAGCCAACACATTGCTTCTTCCTGCCTGTTGTGGTGCTATGCTTCCCTCACCCTGTGTGCTTCTGTCCTCACTCTGCATGTCTCCCTGCCAGGTTGGATCAGTTACTATATCATCCACCACCTCGTCTTCCACTTCCGCACTCTGGTCCTCCTCCTGACTTTCTGGCAATTGTGTCTCATCATCATCTTCCATCTCTTGTGACAGTAATTGCACTTTTCCACCTTTTCCTTCGTGTGACTGTGGCTGCTCAAATATTTGGGCATCACTTCACGCGTTCTCCTCTTGACTCACTTGAAGCTGGCCACTCGACATGTTGGAAGAAAGGAGGATCAGGGTGAGCAATTTGCTGTCCAGACTCACGGCTACTGAGACTTGACCTTGTGGAAGACAGGGTGATGGTGGTGGTGGTGGTGGCAAAGTGACTGGAAGCATTATCTGCTATCCAACCAACAACCTTTTGGCACTGCTCTGTGTTCAATAGTGGTGTTCTGTGGTCCACTAGTAATTGGGACAGGAAGGTTGAGTGACAAGATGTGGGTGTTTGTTGTGGCACAATTTCAGCTTGCACACGGCCTCGGCCTCTGAATGCACCATCACCATCACCATCGTCCACTTCCCCATCCCTTGCCATGCACTTTGCCCATTTTAAAAGGAGGACAATATTTTGCACGTTCAGTACAAATGGCTGGATTTGAAACGCAGTTATATGTGATACATCTGACGGAAAACCACGGTTTTAAATAGCGGGCCTGTAGGTTACTAGTCTTCACAGTAACCTCGTGTGAATAGCTTCGCTGACACACTGCAAAAATGGAAATGGAAGCCAGAAATGGCTGATTTTGGAATGAAGTTATATGTGATACGTCTGACGGAGAACCACGGTTTTAAATTGCAGGCCTGTAGTTTACTAATACTATTCTTCACAGCAACCTCGTGTGAATAGCTTTGCCGACACACTGCAACAAAATGGAAATGGAGGCCAATATTTTCCACGTTCACTATAAATTTCTGAATTTTTATTGCTGTAATATGGAAGATCTGGCTGTATTCTGCAGTGCTAACAAGCAAATGGAGCAGAAAAATGGTGTACTCTGGATTGCTTTTTAAACAAATAATCAGGATTAAGATAAAAAAAAAATAGTCCTGGCCTCTGATACTTGGGGCTATGTCTACAAATATCTGTAATAGCAGGATCAGTCAGAACGTGCTATGGACCCTCTTGCACTATATGCACTGCAGTCTGCCACATACACTGCCTGCCTGCATAACTCCTGCTATCACCACTGAATATATGCTGCTGAATTAGTCCTCAGAAGG
Source organism: Phyllobates terribilis (assembly GCF_046119375.1). Classification (NCBI taxonomy): domain Eukaryota; kingdom Metazoa; phylum Chordata; class Amphibia; order Anura; family Dendrobatidae; genus Phyllobates; species Phyllobates terribilis. The sequence goes on from NW_027362761.1 coordinate 1,174,513,718, forward strand.
ACTGTTAGTTCAGATGGATATATATACAGTTGTGCTCAAAAGTTTACATACCCCGGCAGAATTTTTCCTTTCTTGGCCTTGTTTCACAGAATATGAATCATAACAAAAAGACTTTTTATCCACTCATGGTTATTGGTTGGGTGAAGCCATTTATTGTCAAACTACTATGGTTTCTCTTTATAAATCTTAATGACAACCAAAAACATCCAAATGACTCTGATCAAAAGTTCACATACCCTGGTGATTTTGTCTTGATAACATGCACAGAATTTGACACAAATGGGTTTGATTGGCTACTAAAGTTAACATCCTCACCTGTGACCTGTTTGCTTGTAATCAATGTGTGTGCATAAAAGCTGAGTGAGTTTCTGGCATCCAGACAGACTCTTGCATCTTTCATCCAGCCACTGACATTTCTGGATTGTGAGTCATGGGGAAAGCAAAAGAATTGTCAATGGATCTATGGGAAAAGGTAGTTAAACTGTATAACACAGGAAAGGGATACAAAAAAACATCCAAGGAATTGATAGTGCCAGTCAGCAGCGTTCAAAATGTGATTAACAAATGGAAAATAAGGGGCTCTGTAAAAACCAAACCACGGTCAGGTAGACCAACAAGTACTTTGGCCACAACTGCCAGGAAAATAGTTTGGGATGCAAAGAAAAACCCACAAATAACATCAGCTGAAATTCAGGACTCTCTGAAAACTAGCGGTGTGGCTGTTTCAAGATGCACAATAAGGAGGCACTTGAAGAAATATGGGCTGCATGATCGAGTCGCCAGAAGAAAGCCATTATTGCGCAAATGCCACAAAGTATCTCGCCTACAATACGCCAAACAGCACAAGAGACTAACCTCAAAACTTCTGGAACAAGGTAATTTGGAGTGATGAGACCAAAATTGAACTTTTTGGCCACAACCATAAACGTTACATTTGGAGAAAGGTCACCAAGGCCTATGATGAAAGAAACATCATTCCTACAGTAAAGCACAGAGGTGGATCGCTGATGTTTTGGGGATGTGTGAGCTACAAAGGCATAGGAAACTTGGTAAACGTTGAAGGAAAGATGAATGGAGCAGGTTATCAGCTAATACTGGAGGCAAATTTGCACTCATCAGCCTGGAAGCTGCGCATGGGACGTACTTGGACGTTCCAACATGACAACGATCCAAAACACAAGGCCAAGTCAACCTGTGATTGGCTACAGCAGAACAAAGTGAAGGTTCTGGAGTGGCAATCTCAGTCTCCTGACCTCAATATCATTGAGCCACTCTGGGGCGATCTCAAGCGCGCAGTTCATGCTAGACAGCCCAGGAATTTACCAGGTCTGGAGGCTTTTTACTTTTTAGCGGGGACAATACACGGTATTAAGAACTGGGGTATTTGAACTTTTGATCAGGGTCATTTGGATGTGTTTGGCTGTCATTAAGATTTAAACAGAGAAAACACAGTAGTTTGACAATGAATGGCTTCATCCAACCAATAACCATGAGTGGAGAAAAAGTTTTTTTGTTATCAATCATATTCTCTGAAACAATGCCAAGAAAGGAAAAATTCTGCTAGGGTATGTAAACTTTTGAGCACAACTGTATATACAGTGAAGGAAATAATTATTTGATCCCTTGCTGTTTTTGTAAATTTTCCCACTGACAAAGACATGAACAGTCTATAATTTTAAGGGTAGGTTAATTTTAACACTGAGAGATAGAATATCCCCAAAAAAATCAAGAAAATCACATTGTATAAATTAGATAAATTTATTTGCATTTTGCAGTGATAAAGAAGTATTTGATTCCTCTGGCATACAATACTTAATACTTGTTGGCAAGCACAGCAGTCAGACGTTTTTTGTAGTTGATGATGAGGTTTGCGCACATGTCAGGAGGAATTTTGGTCCAATCCTCTTTGTAGATCATATCTATATCATTAAGATTTTGAGGCTGTCGCTTGGCAAATCAGAGCTTTAACTCCCTACATAAGTTTTCTATGGGATTAAGGTCTGGAGACTGGCTAGGCCACTCCATGACCTTAATGTGCTTCTTTTTGAGCCATTCCTTTGTTGCCTTGGCTGTATGTTTTGGGTCATTGTCTTGCTGGAAAACCCAGCCACGATCCATTTGTAATGTCCTGGCGGAGAGAAGGAGGTTGTCACTCAGGATTTTTACGGTACATGGCTCCAGCCATTCTCCCATTGATGCGGTGAAGTAGTTCTGTGCCCTTAGCAGAGAAACACCCCCAAAACATAATGTTTCCACCTCCATGCTTGACAGTGGGGGCAGTGTTCTTTGGGTCATAGGCAGCATTTCTCTTCCTCCAAAAAAAAAAATTTTTTTGTAATTATTTCATGAATTTCGTGAAATAATTAAAAAAAAAAATATGTGGGGCTTCGCCCTATTTTTGTGTCCAGCCAGGTACAGCAGGCAGGAACGGGCTGCCCCCAACCACCAGCTGCCTATTTGTACCTGGCTGGACACAACAATATAGGGAAGCCCTTTTTTTTAAATTATTTCATGAATTTCATGAAATAATTAAAAAAAAAATACGTGGGGCTTCGCCTTATTTTTGTGTCCAGCCAGGTACAACTAGGCAGCTAGGGGCTGGAATCCGCAGGGCAGGGAGGCCCAAGCATTCTGGGCCCCCCCCCCCCGCTGCAAATTGCAGTCCGCAGCCATCCCAGAAAATGGCGCGTTCATAGAAGCGCCATCTTCTGGCGCTGTACCCAACTCATCCAGGGTCCTGGTGCGGTTGCTCACTGGGTAATAAAGGGGTTAGGGCCAGCTTGGTATTATCAGCTGGCCCTAAGCCCGAAATTCATGGGGTCACGCCAATATTAGACATGACCGCCATGAATTTCTAGTTAAGTATTTAAAAAAAACACAACACCCAGAATAAAGTCCTTTAATTGAGATGAGCCAAGATCATGTCCAATGAACAGCGTGGGAAAATTCTCCTGCACTTGCCGTGAGCGTGAGAGAATTCTCCTGCGCTCACGGCAAGCGCAGGAGAATTCTCCCACGCTGTCAAGGACGTGCATGAGGTGAGCTGTGTTCATTGGACATGATCTCGGCTCATCTGGATGCCGTCACAGCCAGACACTGAGGAGCGCAAGCATGCCTGCGCTTCTCAGTGTCTGCGGCATGGCATGCTGGATGGCAGCTTTCGGCTTCGATCCAGCCTGTCATGTCAATGTAGAAGAGCTGGAGCCGTCTTGGGAACCATGGAAAGGTAAAGATGAGGTTGCTTTATTATTTTATTTTTATTGCAGGAGATCGTTGGCTTTATCTGGAATGGGCGTGATGGTAAGTATGGTTTAATTTAGAACAATAAAGAACTGTGTGTTTATTTCAATTAAAGGACTTTATTCTGGGTGTTGTGGTTTTTTTTTAACTTTGACTATGGGGTTAGTAATGGGGGTGTCTTATAGACGCCTCTCCATTACTAACCTGGGCTTGGTGTCAGCTGGCATTATAAGCTGACATCAACCCCAGCCCTATTACCCCACTGCCACCGCTACAGGGCAGTGGGAAGAGCGAGGCTAAGTGCCAGAATTGGCGAATCCTATGGATGCGCCATTTCTGGGGCGGCTGACGACTGGTGTTTCTAGCCTGGGAGGGGGCCAATATTCATGGCACCCTTCCTGGGCTATTAATATCAGCCCCCAGCTGTCTGACTAGCCTTTGCTAGCTATTAAAATAGGGGGGACCCCACGTCAACTTTCTGGGGGTCCCCCATTTTAATAGCTATTAAAGACTAGGTATTCAGCTGGGGGCTGATATTAGTAGCCTGGGAAGCTCCGTGGGTATTACCCCCTTCCCAGGCTTCAAACATCTGCCCCAGCCGTCTGCTAGAGACTAAAATTACGGGGAACCCCACGCCAATTTTTTTTTTAATAAATCCTTTATTTTTACACTAATTGACAAGTACAGTAATCAACACTGTCACTGTACTTCATATATATGTGACTGACATGTTTCTATGTATCTAATCTATGTGTGATGATCTATTCTTTCTGTTATAAATTGTCGGGTACCGAATTGCCGGCCGGCTTTTTTAAAGAGACGGTGCATGAAAACACTATTATTTTTTTTAATAAATCCTTTAACACCAAATGACAAGAACAGTAAGCAACACTGTCACTGTACTTTGAATATATATGTGACTGACATGTTTCTATCTATCTAATCTATGTGTGATGCTCTATTCTTTCTGTTCTAAATTGTCGGGTACCGGTGTATGCCGCTGCTGAACTGCCGGCTTTTCATGTAATACATTCTACATTATTCTTAGTTGTTTTCCTTCATGTAGAATTAACCTACAAGGAAAGAAAGGGTTTATTTTCATTCCGATATTTGTGTCCCATTGACTTGCATTGGTTTCCGGTATCGGAATCGGCGATATCCGATATTTTTTGGGTATCGGTCCGATCCAATCCGATTCGATATTTCCCAATATCGGAAGGTATCGCTCAACACTAATTGACAGTCATTTTGTATTTCTTCCATTTTATTACTATTGCACCAACAGTTGTCTCCTTCTCACCCAGAGTCTTACTTATAGTTTTGTAGCCCATTCCAGCTTTGTGAAGGTCTATGATCTTGTCCCTGACATCCTTAGAAAACTCTTTGGTCTTGCCCATGTTGTAGAGGTTAGAGTCTGACTGATTAATTGAGTCTGTGGACAGGAGTCTTTTATACAGGTGACTATGTAAGACAGCTGTCTTTAATGCAGGTAATGAGTTGATTAGGAGTGTCTAACTGTTCTGTAGGAGCCAGAACTCATAATGTTTTGTAGGGTATCAAATACTTATTTCTCACTGCAAAATGCAAATAAATTTATCTAATTTATGCAATGTGATTTTCTTGATTTTTTTGGGGGATATTCTTTCTCTCAATGTTAAAATTAACCTAACCTTAAAATTATAGACCGTTCATGTCTTTGTTAGGGGGCAAACTTACAAAAACAGCAAGGGATCAAATACTTATTCCCTTCACTGTATGTTGTGGAATACCTATACTAACTATAAACAAGCAAATCTCTTCCTAGCTCAGCAGCACCTCTCCCTACTCTGCCTGTTTCCGGGGTAGACTGTGACGAGCATGGCGGCGCCAGGTCTTATATAGACCTGATGATGCTGTACGACCAGTCAATCACTGTAATGCCACAACCAACATGGCTATGGTATTACAGTGCGTGGCAGGCAATCCCTGCATGTTTATGCAAACATGCAGGGCAAAAACCCGAGCTCCCACCCAAGCAACCCGGAGATACTTGCTGAGCTTGCCATGATGCTTTGGCGAGTATCATGTAGTGGCGAGCACGTTCGCTCATCACTAATCATTATACATTTGTAGAAGCCATCCTCTTTTCACCTTCAGTTTTTTTATAGATGGTGTTATGTTTGCATCAAGAATTTGTTGAAATTTCATTGAATCCATTATTCCCTCTACCTGTGAAATGTTTCCCATGCCATTGGCTACAACACAGCCCCAAAGCATGATTGATCCACCCTCATTCTTAGTGGTTGGTGAGATGTTCTTTTCCTGAAATTCTGTGCCCTTTTTTCTCCACACATACAGTACCTTTGATCATTGTTGCCAAAGAGTTCTATTGTAACCTCATTAGTCCATGGGACTTGTTTCCAAAATGCACCAGGCTTGTTTAGATGTTCTTTTGCATACCTCCGATGCTTAATTTTATGGTGTCGACGTAGGATGGGTTTTCTTCTTATAACTCTTTCATGAAGGCCATATTTGTGCAAGTGTGTCTGAAATGTAGAACATTGTACCACAACTACAAAGTCTAAATCTTTCTGAAGGTCTTTTGTAGTCAAGCAGGGGCTCTGATTTGCCTTTCTAGCAATCCTACGAGCTGCTCTCACTGAAATTTCTGAAATTTTGCTTGGTCTTTCAGACCTTATCTTGACCGCCACTGTTCCTGTTAACTGCCATTTCTTAATTAAATTTGAAAATTGTCTCTTCAGAATGGAAGAGGACTAGAACTCTAGTGCCACCTATTGGAAGCAACAATTCTAAAAGTTTAATATCGACCCTTTAGCAAGCTTTGCCACATGACTTAGGATAAAAGCCAAACCATTCGAACTGAGGAAAGAGCAACTTGAAAATGCTTTGCATTATCGGTCTTTACTCCTCTTTGGTCAGACCGCATCTGGAATACTGTGTACAGTTTTGGGCACCACATTTTAAAAAAGACATAGACAAACTGGAGCAAGTTCAGAGAAGAGCGACCAGAATGGTGACTGGTCTGCAAACCATGTCCTATGAGGAACGGTTGCAGGATTTGGGAATGTTTAGCTTGCAAAAAAGAAGACTGAGAGGAGACTTAATAACTGTCTACAAATATGTCAAGGGCTGTCACATTGTAGAAGGATCATCTTTATTCTCATTTGCACAAGGAAAGACTAGAAGCAATGGGATGAAACTAAATGGGAGGAGACACAGATTAGATATTAGAAAAAACTTTTTGACAGTTAGGGTGATTAATGAGTGGAACAGGCTGCCACGAGAGGTGGTGTCTGAGATGATTTAGTGAATCCTGCTTTGAGCAGGGGGTTGGACCAGATGACCCAGGAGGTCCCTTCCAACTCTACCATTCTATGATTCTATGATTCTATGATTCTATGCTATCTTCTTACATCCTTCTCCTTTGTGGGTCTCCACCATTTTCAGAGTGCTAGTCAGCTGCTTGGAAGAACCCATAGCTGCTGTTTTTTGGCACAAGGTTAGAGGACGCTGGGTTTTATAAAGCTGGGAATTTTCATCACCTGTTTTTTTCTAATGATGATAGTGAACAAGCCTTAACAAAAACTTAACAGGCTAATTAAAGGAGTTGTCCAGTACTTTTTACAATTACACCCAATGTATTTAGCATGTGCCCATAAGTGTTTTTGTAATTACCTTTAGTTGTATGTATTGCCTGTGAGCGGCGCTTTAGCTGGCCGCTCACAGGCATCACATGACCAATGGCTGCAGCCGGCTCTGACATCCGCTGATGTCACATCAAGTTCCGGCTGCAGCCGGGAGTGACTCAGTGCTGCGTGCCATGGTGAGTGACGGGCTGTGGGCGGGGTTACCCCGCAAGTCACACCCAGCATCCACCGCGTGTACTCCCTCTCCTCATTCATTGGGAAAGCATGCGGTGGATGCTGGGTGTGACGCGTGGGGTAACCTTGCCCTCAACCCAGCAGCCTCCGCGGGGACCCCAGCGCTGAGTCACGTCTCACTTGTCGTGACATCAGTGAAAAAAAAAAAGCCGGCTGCCGCCGGGGATCACGTGATGCCGGTGAGCGGCCAGCTATAGCGCCGCTCACAGGCAATTAATACAACTAAAGCTAATTACAAAAACACTTATGGGCACATGCTAAATACATTAGGGTAATTGAAAAAAGTACCTGACAACTTCTTTAAGGACTGAAACCTTGGTCGAAGTTATCTGAGCACACAAATCTCCAAGGTTGCCCAAACTTTGGCATCAGCCCATTTTCCTTTTTGTAATTTTTAAAATGTAAAAAATGACAGTAAATATAAATATATATATATATTTTTTTTTTTTTTGCCTAAAATACAAAGGAAATGTGTCATCTTTAACTTTAGGCCTTTTAGAGATCATTTAATCTTCAACTTGCTTAACTGTTCACAATAACAGTAATTTTGACCAGGGGTGCCCAAACTTTTACATGCCACTGTGTATAGCACAAGCAATCAGATCATCTCAAGTCTAACTCCCCTAAGGAGACTAATAAGATCAGTGAAAAGTTAAAAAAAAAATGTTTAAAAAAATATGGAAAAAATTAACAGAACATTAAAGTTCAAATCAGCCTTCTTTTTCCCCATTAAAATAAATATAATAAAAAAAAATTAAAAATACACATAAGTGGTATTCTTGTGTTCAGAAAAGTCTGATCTCTCAAGATATAAAAAAATAATTAACCCGATCGGTAAATAAAAAAAGTTTAAGAACGCCAAAATTATGTTTTTTCGGTGGCTGCAATACCGCAAAAAAAATGCGGTAACTAGCGATTATGCCCATAGCCATTCTAAACTGAGCTCCATTGACCAAAAACTGAAAACGTTACAGTTCGCGGAAAATGCCGACACAATACCCCCAATTTTTATTTTTTTGTTACACCTACACCATTAAAATAATAAATGGACATGTTTGGTAATGCCATAATCGTGCTGATGAGGAGAATCATATCACAGGGTCATTTTACCACAAAATATACACTGTAAAAACAATTCACAAAAAACAATGTCAGAATTACATTTTTTTCACAATTCTACTGTACTTTTTTTTTCCCTGTTGTCCAGTACACTATGTGGGAGAATTAAAGGAAAAGTTATGGCTCTGGGAAAAAGGGGAGGAAAAAACGAAAAGCAAAAAACGGAAAATGGCCCCATTGTGAAGAAGCTAACCACTAAGCCACTTTAGACCCCAGCAGATAATACTAAAATACAATTCTGACTCCTAAACCACCTCTATGCAAAAATATATGATGTAGAAACTTGGTGAGTTTAATTAGGAGTAACGGCTCACTGAAGGATTCTCAGTCCAGCACTTAAGGCTATAGAAGTGAAATAAAATAATGCAGCATTTTTAATAAGACCCAATTGCAAAAAATATTTTTAACCCCTACTACATGCATTTAACTAAAAAAAATGTCTCTAAAAGGTGGATAACCCTTTTAAAAGGAAATTAATTTTATTTTGTCATGTCATTTCCATGCAGCTTTTAATCCATATTGATAATTGTGGATCTTCCATTGCGACATTAAAATGCATAGCGCGTTGTATGAAGATTGTCCCCGAGATCTCTTACTCAATCTAGTGTGTGATCAAGATATACCCACCAGCAAATTACATGATCTTTAGTTATACATAAGTGCCCAGAGCATTTACTATTAAATATCCGTGCCATGGGAACTGAGAAAAGCTGATTGTGATATGATGGCAGCCAGGGGGAATCTATGTGAAGTGATTCACCCTGTGTTAATGAGACCACAGGATGCTAATATTTAATTCCTTTATGGTAATAAAATGTAATTTTCTGTGAAAAGACTTCAATTGTATTTACTGAAAATTCACAAGTTTTAAGAGTAATAATAATAATAATAGCAATAAAAATAAGAAGAGTGCAAAAGGGCTTTACATACATCCTCAATGAAGACCACTCATCCTCAATGAAAATCGCTCACCTACATGAAGACCACTCACCTACATGAAGACCACTCACTTACATTAAGAACACTCATTCTATGTAAAGTCCACTCATCCTAGATAAAGACCACTCATCCTACATAAAGCCCACTCATTGAAGGCCAGTCATCCTTATTACAGACTGTTTACTTTCATTGAACGCCACTCATCCGCCATGAAGACCACTCATCCTTTACAAAGACAGCTCATCCTTCACGAAGACCCCTCATCCTCCACAAAGATCACTCTCAATGTGGACCATTCATTCTTAGTAAAGACCACTTACCTTACATGAAGAACAGTCATCCTCACTAAACGCCACTCATCCTCCATAAAGACCACTAATCTATCATGAAGACCATTCATCCTCATTGGAGATCATTCTTCCACATTTCTTTGCATATCTGGACTATCTAATAATATTTAACCTAAAGTATTTATTATCTGGGTTTTAAAGGAAATAGTGTTTGGTCTGGGTTTCCTTGGGTCCACCAAAGAAAATTTCTGAACCTTTTGGGATTGTTTTGGTTTAAAATCTGGGCCCAACATAGTTTGGTGGACTAGTCCAATGCCTAAAGCTATTGTCCTGAAAATTTACAGTGTCCTAATATTTTGTTAACGTAAGTTGTTTAAGGAACCCACCCACCCAATACATGTTATCGTCGACCATGTATGAACCTAGTGGCTGAATAATTAACTTTATGTTGTATGTTAACTCCTAATTACTACACTAAGACTTGGTCCTTACAATATGTTTGAGTAATCACCCCGGTGTTTTTGCACCATAATGACTTCTAGTTCTTACCTGTTGTGCTATGCCACTATGAGTCTCTAGGAGACTATTTCATGCTATATCTTGCCCTGTGTATAAACTGCAGATGGGGTTGCAAGAGTCACGAATTACAGATGCTATTCTACGTCTCGCTCCTCCTGGCTTCCTCAACATCGTTACCTTATGCAGAATCCTTGACTACCCATAATGCTGTGAACAAGAGGAATAAAGTCTGAAGCCACAGAATGGCCAACCCTGTTTCCAATCCAATTCTTTGTCAAAAATGGAAACAGTCTCTTTGAAGGACTGCTCCACTCAGGTTGAGGCAAAAATACAACTTTAACTATCTTCACATGGGCTAACTTCATTTTGCAGTATACAGGCCAACACTTCCCCTTTGCAAGGGAGAAATAACTCACTTTTGCGTGGACCTATCATCCAAGAACCTAGTGGACATTACTGCCCCCTTTGTTCTACCAGTCCACTTACTCTATAGCACTTGGATGAACAAGCCTCTCACCAAATCTCAGGGCAACCAGTCTCTCAATATCCGCTGGTGTGTCGGTGTTTCCAGCTCCATAGACATGGCTCATAGACTCTCTCTGTCAACTCACAACTCTGGCACTCTGGATCTTGCAGTCTTTACTCTAGCCCACTCATGAGAATATAATACCACAGCAATCCCTCGACACTGGAGCGGTCTTAAGTGACTAGAGTGATAATGTTCACAGTAAAAAGCAAGGTGCCAGATGTGAAGGGTCTGCCCTGCAATGCCCAGTTGTGCTTGTTGCACTGAGAAAATGAAGCCAGGGATTGTTTTGCATCCCTGAGGGCAGGAGCCCTACAGAAAAGACCAGAGGTGTCCGATACTGGCCAGCATGGCCATAGTTAAAGAAAAAAAGTTTGCTTTTGTCTGTTTTCCCCATCCCAGTTATTTTGCGCTTGTTGACATGCTCCTGTTGAATTACGTGACTGAAACCCCTTCAGGGTTAATTGCTCCTTTTGTAACAGAAATGGACTGTGTGTAGCTGCTCTGACGACTATGCCCTTTCTTTCCTTGAACTGCCTTTACTCTTACCTTGGACTCTCCCTACAGGAGCTGATGAGCAGCACACTTGCTTTAAAGGGGCCATAGCCAGCAAGAAGGAGAGAGGGTGGAAACTGTCAGGATGACCCGAGGATCATGCTGGGTCACTACTCCTGGACTGGTGGAGCTGATATAAATCGGCCAGCAGGCCTGGTGTGTGTTAAAATTGATACTTTCATGGGCCCCAGTAGCAAGGGGGCCAGGGTCAGTAAGACCCATGTATAAAAATGAACTTGGACACTCTGTGTCGGGGTCCCCAGAGCTGTGGGACCGGAGTCATGTGGACTCATGTGAAAAATGGACAGCCCGATGTGCATGCTCGGTTGAAGAAGCAACACACTTTGTTCCTGTGTACATGAACACGGACACTAAAACCTAAGAAAAAATGCGTTCTTTGTTTGTTGCATCTGTCTAAATGTAGTAATATATGCCAATGCACATGTTGGTATTCTACCAGTACCATATGGTCGGGGACGACCATATTTTAGAAGGGAGGAAAGTAAGAGGGTGACCGGGACGGTCATGCGCCTCTTTCCCTTTTGCGAATGTATTTTTCTACTCTGTGTTTATATATGAATATGTAAATGTCTATTGTCTAATGTTAGTTACAGGGACAGTATATGTTAGGAGTGGATCATATATTAGATTAGGAATTGGGTACAGTGCAGTGGTGGGCAAAATAGTTTAGGATAGAAATAGTTAATATATTTTGTAATAGCTACAGTGTAGAAGGGGCCGGGGTAGTAACGGAGTAGTTTTCCCAGCAACCAACAAAGACGATGATTGGTCCAGTTGAAAAAAGGGGAGGAGTTTGGGCTAGAGAGCGCAACGGTTATTCCTGTCAGGAATCAGTTGAGTCAGAGCAGTTGTTGCTGTTGGTAACGTTAAAGTATGTGCTGGAGGAATACTAAGGAGAAGCTCGGGGCCCTTGGGGCTGAAGGTCAATAAGGATACCGACAGTCGATGTTAGAAAGAATTAGGCAGCTTGGGGAACGTTGAAGTGGTAAACTCTGAGAAAAAATCCCTAAACGTCCGAGGCCTGTAGAAGGACTGATGGAGCCAGTCTTCACAACTTCCAAAGAGGGGAGAGCGGACAGGGACATATCTGAGGAGAGTAGGACCGTGTTCTGGAAAGATGCAGTACTGGAGAAAGTAACTCTGAAGATATGACTGAAAGGGACAGAAGAGAGGATGACAAATGTAATTGTGATTTGCAAACGGTATCTGTGACCAGAATTGAGCAACAAAAGAAGCTTAGTAAAGTTATGTTATATAAAAGAGAGACTGTGTGTGACAATGGTTGCTTGCCTCCAATGGCAGGATTCCTAAAGAAGAAGGAGCAACCGAAAACTGTAAGTGTTTTACACAACATGCAAAGCACAATACAACATGGACATTATCTTGTATTTGTGGGCGGTTTGGGTGAGAATATAATACCACAGCAATCCCTCGACATTACTACCACCCTGCACCCCTTACAAAATAACACTAAGATATTTCACGCAGTCCTGTGTAAATCTTGCAGACCACAGAGAGCACATTTTTAGCTGACAGCTGATGTGTTTGTGACGCCTCTACTCAGAAAGCCCGTGTTTTACCCTGGGTGTTGGGGGACTCGGAGTCGGGCCCTGTGTCGAAGAGATGGGATGCAGCCGTGGCCCGGGCGCGACCCGTGCTCAGGGCCGTCACATTAGAAAGAGATGGTGTGGGCTATTCCGGGTTGAGTGGCTGATTAACGACTATGCCACCTGTGGTGTCTGGTGAAGGACCACCAGCGCCGCTAGCAGTCCGCTGAGGCTCGATGTCATGGTGAGTAAAGTTCTCGCTGCTCCCCACGGGCGGAGCAAGGCCTCAGGGCAGGCAAGGCAGGATGAAGGTGGGTAGCAGTAGCGCGGGGAGTACGGGCACCGCGTCGCGTGGTATGGCGTGTAATGAACAGTCCGGAGGCCATAGGGGTGAACTTCCAAGGCTTTACTCACTCAGAGATGTTAGCGGGAAGGCGACTCCCTGCTCCTCGCGGAGTCCTGCGGCCATCAGGGACGGGGGTCCGACTACCTCCGAGGAAGTCCAGTGTTCGGTAGCGACCCTACACCAGAGTGTTCCTGCACTACAGACTTCACCCTTTCCAGTCTGTGCGTGTGTGGATAGGCCAGGTCTCCCTCTGAGCTCCTCTCAGGTGTAGGGCGCGGGTGGCAATTCCTCTCCATCCAACGCCCGGCGGGATCCTCAGGGCCTAACTGGGCTTTCCCGTCCTGGATGTAGAGTACAAGGTCGGGTGTCGGGGGCCGGTACCCCTCTTGCAGCCGGAATCCCTCTGAATAGATCAGGTAGGCGAGGACAAGTGGCGTGCTCTGCTCCGTCTGCTTCCTCTCCAGGACCCATTTGCTAGGGAGCCACACTCTAAAGCTCCCGGGCCTTCTTGATCCTGGTCCTCGGCCGGATTGAGACATTCCTTGTCTGCAACCTACCTATCGTCTCAAAGATCGGGGTACGAGGGCTGTGTCACATGCCGGTGCAGGCCCACACAGGATCTGTGCTCCCGGAGGGAAGTCACATTACACACAGCAGTTTGACAGCACAGTGAGAGCCGACAGACAGACTGCCAGAGACGAAGGACCAAAAGAACAAAAGACAGGACCAAGATCAAAGATGGCATTCTATTAAATATGAAATTTGAAGTGTAACTAACTAGTGTTCCTCCACCCACACCCACAGGAGAGCAGTGTAATGATCGGAGGTCCGAGAGAGATCCAGTGAGTCACAAATTGAGACAGAGACAGAAATAAACAACACTTTATTTACTAAAACAGGGATTAGACTAAAATTCAGTATTGAATGAATCAGTCTCAGGTTCTGCCTGGGACACTATCCCTACTAAATACACACAATCAGCAAAAGCTGAAATCAATGTGCCAATCTCAAGGTTTCCAGCTTGTGTGAATTATTATAGAGATCTGGAACAATTTTACCTAAACACTGTGTCAGTCTAGTGAGGGCGGTCTATGGGGACCCCCTGAGATGGCACACTGCATACAATCCTACCACTATGAACAATAATAATGCATGAAACTATATCAGTTGCTCTTATACCCTTATTATCAGGATATCCGGATATCTTAAAGTTATGGTACTGTTAACCTCAGATGCAGTCTATCACAGGCCTGTGAATCACGTTGGCTGCAGCTAGTCCCGGAAAACTTTGGCGCCAAAACAAAAACAAAGTTCACAAAACAGCAAAAATTCCTTGTCTTGTCGGCCGATGCCGAGCCCACACGCCGGGGACTTTAGTCCTGTAGCCTCAGATTAAGGTCTGGGAAGATCTCTTCACAAAGTCTTGTCAATATCCTCTCAGTAGAAATGGCACCAGATATCTTCTTTCCTCCCGAAGTCTCTCACTCTTATCCAGTACACCAACCGCAGGCTCAGTCACAGAAATGGATTCCTCAGTCCCTTCATCACTCGACACGTGACCCCTCCAGCACAAAGTCTATAATCCACTCAGCATGGACTTCCACAAAACTCCACAGAGCCACACAGCTTCCCCAGCTCAGCACTTGTCCTTAAACAGAGATAGGGGTAAACAAACTCCACACAGAAGAGTGTAAAGACAGCGTCTTATTGCAGCTCCTTTTCACAGACTTCCTGTCTATACTTACACATCAGAAGCTCCTAGAATACACACAGTTTCTAGCACTGCCCCTCCTCTGAGCCCAGCCAGGCAAAAGTCACAGGGTCCTAGTGCTCTCCTGCTGTTATCACATTTCACACACTCACAAGCAGCACCTAGTGCATACTAGCTCCCTCTGGTGGAGAAGTGTGGTGTTGGATGCAAAAGGTTAGGTCACAACCATCACACTGGCCTTACCTCAGAGGAGGAACACCACACTCCATTGGAGAAGTGCAGCATTCCTGTGGCAGGTCGAACCCTCAGGGTGCCACATGTTGGAATATTCCAAGAGGTAGTGACTTAGAATGTCGCTTGTTTGATGGCAGACATAATAGCAGACTATAGCTCCTGCTTAATGCAGTTGCCCTACAGATGGTGTGATTTAAGATTTATAGGAAAAATGTATTTCCTCAATTCTATATTCAATTCTCACAGATTGAATTACTTTATGGTTCTTATTTTCTGTAACTCCAATAGACTTGAAAAAAATAGAGGTGCAGACATGCATAGTCACCATCTCTGGTCAGTAGTTACCCTGCAGCTGGGGCCCCATCATCAGTTAATTACTTGTATATCCTCTTTATTTGCCATGAATGTCTATGGTAAGAAAACTCATTGAAATGTATGTTCAACTTAGGAATAGTACATAGATTTTATCCCTAGCAATAAGACCTTTTTTATTCTCCACGCATTGTACAGTAGTACAACAGTGCAAAAAATGCATTATTAGGGCATATTGAATAATACTGTATGTTAGTAGTATGTTGACGAGCAAAGTGCTGGGATATTAGACAACACAATTGTGAATGTGTAGCGCCCCGAGGGTTCGGTTGCTACAGAGGTATTGCATCTCAACCAGATGCACCCCGACACCTGCATGCATTACACCACATTTCCGGGGGGCAGGGCGACCAATATGCTCCAAGTAGAGCACGACAGTCCCTGTCCCTGGCTGGAGTGGGGGGAGGGAACACCGAGGAAGGGGGGACCCTGTAGTGCATAGGAGGGAGAGGGCAGTTCCTGGGTGCACATAGAGGGAGGTATAAAAGGTGGGCACCATCTTAGTTCTGTGTTCAGTCTGAGAGAAGAAGTGACAGAGTAAGGGCCTCTGCATGGGGCTCTGCTCCGTAGGTGGGCCTAGCCTGTGAGGCCCAACCAGCACTGAAACAGCAGAGAGTGCAGTGGAGGTCAGTTCAGTAAGAGGAGAGGACAGGGAGCAGGGGCTCAGACCGAGCTCTGCTCCGCAGGCGGGCCTGGGAGAGGCCTAAGCCTGGAGGAAGGAGAAGGAAGGAAGAGGAGCGGAGGAGGCTCCAGGAACAAGGAACGAAGGGACCCCAGGGGTGTGGACCGGTGAGTCGCCACCGCACGCCCAAATCTACCTGCGTAGGGGGGTCAGGCCAAAGGGGGAGACCGGTCCCCGAAGCTAGTGGAGGCGGGGTACTACCCCCAGCTAGAAACAGGAGGATGTGACTTTTTATGTGGCGCAGCCCCTCGCTACACCCGCTAGGAAGGCACCATATAGGGTCAGGGAAACTGGCGCCAAGGTTTACCAGAGAAGGCCCGAGGCAGCCGGACAGAAGCCAGGTCACTGGCGGGGTATGACAGGCCAGAGAAAGGACACACAAAGGGGGTCCTGTGAAACGCTTCAAAGTTATCTGGGAGTAGGCCGAGCCCCTCACCTGGTGAACACAGTGCGACGTGTGACGTTATGACCAGCTGTAGTAACGTGGATAAAGAACTGTGAGTAAATATCCTGGACTGCATTACAGGACTCTGTGTCGTTACTGCTGCTCCCGCGCGCCATCACCCCGAACATCCACACTTGCTGCCCTGAGGCTATACTCCTCCCGTGGGGAGTTATACTATCCTCTGCTGCACCCACAACACCAGCCTCAGCGGTCTGCCCCGCAGCGGCGGTTCACTCTGACCGCAATCCATGGGTGGCGTAGTCGGACATTCAGCATATAGACTGCCATTTGGTTTGACCGCACTGGGCACGGACCGGGTCGCCGCCACGGAGACTACAACCCCCAGCATCCACAAAAGGTCCGGTTCCGGGTATCCCCCCACACACACACGGCCCAGGGGGCGGGTCAAATGCAGCAGCCACGTTCAGAGGAGTCACTAATAGTTTATGTGATGTGAGGTTGTATATTGTTAAATTCATATCAGCAGGAGAATTTTTTGTGCTTTGCTGGACTCTATTGCCAGGTCCGGGAATTAAGCTGCTATTGACTCTCCTATAATTGATTGCACTATCTCATGACTTCGGAATTTCACATCTTCCACCGAGGTCTTGTTTATTCAAAATAGATAGAATAAATGTTTGTTTAATGAAGCCAAATGTCCTGTTGTTGATGTAGAGCCTTTTACATGGGACCCCTGGGGCTCAATATTAACAATTTACAACCGTGGAGATTACAATGCGGAACATGCATCATAAAATCCTGAGGAATTAGCGTAAAATTTGTACATTACATTATACATTATAATATTTACTTAAGTTATTTATTAAACATTATAAAAAAATATTTTCACATAGCTTAGCTGTATGATTAATCATTAATTTGAAAATTATTCCACATATACAGCATGTTCATATAGGGCAGTATTATAGAAGCTATATACTTGTACATAGGAGCAGTATTGTAGTAGTTATATTCTTGTACATGGGACAGTATTGTAGTTATATTCTTGTACATAGGGGGCAGTATTATAGTAGCTATATACTTGTACATAAGGGCAGTATTATAGTAGTTATATTCTTCTACATAGGAGCAGTATTATAGTAGTTATATTCTTGTACATAGGGGGCAGTATTACAGTAGTTATATTCTAGTACATACAGGCAGTATTATAGTAGTTATATTCTTGTACATAGGGGGCAGTATTATAGTAGTTATATTCTTGTACATGGGAGCAGTATTATAGAAGTTATATTCTTGTACGTAGGGGCAGTATAATAGTAGTTATACTCTTTTACATAGGGGGCAGTATTATAGTAGTTATTCTTGTACATAGGGGGCAATATTATAGCAGTTATATTCTTGTACAAACAGGCAGTATTATAGTAGTTATATTCCTGTACATAGAGAGCAGTATTGTAGTAGTTATATTCTTGTACATAGGAGCAGTATTATAGTAGTTATATTCTTGTACATAGGGAGCAGTATAATAGTAGCTATATTCTTGTACATAGGGAGCAGTATTATAGTAGTTATATTTTTGTAAATAGGGGCAGTATTATACTAGTTATATTCTTGTAGATACTGGCTGTATTATAGTAGGTTTTTTTTTACATAGGAGCAGTATTATAATACTGTATATTCTTGTACATAAGGGGCAGTATTATAGCAGTTATATTCTTGTACATAGGGGGCAGTATTATAGTAGTTATATTCTTGTACATAGAAGCAGTATTACAGTAGTTATATTCTTGTACATAGGAGCAGTATTATAGTAGTTATATTCTTGTACATAGGGGGCAGTATTATAGTAGTTATATTCTTGTACATAGGGGCAGTTTTATAGTAGTTATATTCTTGTACATAGGGGGCAGTATTATAGTAGTTATATTCTTGTACATAGGGGCAGTATGATAATAGTTATATTCTTGTACATAGGAGCAGTATTATAGTAGATATATTCTTGTACATAGGGGGCAGTATTATACCAGTTATATTCTTGTACATAGGAGCAGTATTATAGTAGTTATATTTTTGTAAATAGGGGCAGTATTATACTAGTTATATTCTTGTAGATACTGGCTGTATTATAGCAGTTATATTCTTGTAGATACTGGCTGTATTATAGTAGTTTTTTTTAAATAGGAGCAGTATTATAATACTGTATAGTCTTGTACATAAGAGGCAGTATTATAGCAGTTATATTCTTGTACATAGGGGGCAGTATTTTAGTAGTTATATTCTTGTACATAGGAGCAGTATTATAGTAGTTATATTCTTGTACATAGGGGGCAGTATTATAGTAGTTATATTCTTGTATGTAGGGGCAGTATTATAGTAGTTATATTCTTGTACATAGGAGCATTATTATAGTAGTTATATTCTTGTACATAGGGGGCAGTATTATAGTAGTTATATTCTTGTACATAGGGGGCAGTATTAAAGTAGTTATATTCTTGTATGTAGGGGCAGTATTATAGTAGTTATAGTAGGAAAAAAGATTTAAATAAACGCTTTGTAAATAAAAATCATATTATCAACTTAAAGACACATTTCTCCGTAATTCTCCACTACTCTCGTTATTCCTAATCTCTAAAGATTTCATCCACGTAAACTCAAACATTATCTAGTTGACAGCAGTGATATGATGGATGAGGTCGCTGTGTAGAGACACTCGGGTTCTTGTGAGCTTATGGTAATATTTTATAGTAGTGATTATTAGGTACATTGCCACCCTGTCGATGTTACCATCAGTTTTTGGGACACCATAATGTCAGGATACTTAAGGTACTGCAGTTTGGGGACTTTTAGATTAGCTTATACTTCCATCCATATTTTTCTGCCTCCCTAGCAAACAAATATAATATGTTCTATGGTCTTCTCCTGCTGACAAGCAAGGGGACAATTGCTATCTGAAACACTAAAGATATTTAAATTTCCACCTCACAAAGATCCTCCCATGTATTGACAGTCAAGCAGTGTCCAAAAACTTTTCAGGCAGTCATTTTCCATTGAGAAACCTGAGACTTTCTTGAAGGGTAATGGTGACACAATCTCTCAGGGCCAGTGGAGAGTAGAAGAAAGTCTTACATATATTTGCATACAGGTCTTTTCTCATTTTACTCTGAATGTAAGATCTCTCTAGTCTCCACTTCTTGACACACTTCAGACCGTACTCCAGATACTGGGGAGGTAGTCACCTCTCAATCTCCTCCTCTTGAGATTGACGCCTCGCACCCATGATTCTGTAAAGGACAATACCCAATACCTGATAGTATTCACCCACAGGGAGCTTTTGTTCTTGTCCATGCTCTCAAAACATACTTTTAGAAACAAGGAGTGAAAGAAACACCTTAGATTTAACATATTCAGCCCACCCTCTCTGTGCTGTAGGTAAGTTATACCGCTCTTTATTAGGTTCAACCTATTTCCCCAAAATAGCTGGAAGAACAGGCTGTAGAGCATTAAAAATATAAAAAAAGATAAAAAAATCTGGCAAAGGAAAGATGATGACAACATACAAGAAGGCATGGACGAAGTAAGTCTTCAACATAGCGACCCTTTCTCTACATAGCAGCCTCCAGTTCTTCCATTGCTGAATCTTTGCTTTTCTGGTTTCTAATTCAGAGGCAAGCAGTGGTAGCTGGTAGTGTTGAGCGAGCACTAAAATGCTCGGGTGCTCGAAGCTCGGGCTGAGCTCACCGTGATACTCGGGTGCTCGACCCGAGCAACGAGCCCAATGTTAGTCTATGGGAGACCAGGGCATTTTTGTGGCGGCACCCCCGGCAGTCTGTAGAAAGCCTAAAAAGTGCCCAAAACAATAGTGACAGTGCTCAAATGACATGGGGACAACATGGGGATCACCCCAGGAAGCATTTCTGACCCCCAGGTCACTGCTGTCAACAATGTGGTCAGAGGTATTAAGCCACTTTTACGGGCTCACAATAAAACGTTCAAAAACGAAACTGAAACAGTTTTCCTGTGAAATATGTTAAGGAACATCCTTTCCAAGGTAAAGACTTGTGTATAAGGTAAAATAAATAACCAAAAACAAAAATACTCCTCCACTCCTTGGGCTATGTTCACAAGCAGCATTTTTTATGCGTTTTTGCACTTTTGTATTGCTTTCAACCATGACAAATGCATTCACCGGGAAATGTCATTTTAACATTTTATAACCTTATCTGCCCATGTGCTGTGTGACACATGCATACAGTGCTGAAAAAAACATGGGAACAGCATGGGGAAGACCCCTGGAAGCATTTCTGACACCCAGGCCACTGCCTAAAAGTGTGCCCATCAGAAGTAATTCTTGTCGCATCAGACTTGCAAGTCCTTGTCCCAGGGCAGTGTTCAATTGTACCTCCCCCATTCCTTGCAATGCAAGCGCAAGTATGCAGCCTGCCACCCACCCACACCCAGGCTGCAATACCAAACTGCTTGCTTGCTTGCACTTGAAATTGGGCCTTTTAGGCATGTGGAGGCGGAATCTGGCATCCATACTCAGTACCCAGCTGCCCGGCGGCCGGGTGTCCACACTTTGTCCCCAGCCGCCAGCAGGCGGCCGGGTGTCCATACTCGGTCCCCAGCCACCCCTACTTGTCCCGGTAACCTTCCCCACACTTTTCTTAGCCTGGCCTGCTTTAGGGCAGCATTGGCCGAGCCCACCAGACAACCAGACTCCTCCGGTGGGAGCTGGCTTCTCCATCAGGGGAGTTGAGAGTGCCAAGGTGAAGAGCATGATGATGATGATAGAAGTTAGCATCTGCTTTGTTTTCTTGGAATGCAAGCGTAAGTGTGCAGCCTGCCACCCACCCACCCCCAGGCTGCAATACCATACTGCTAGCTTGCTTGCACTTGAAATTGGGCCTTTTAGGCATGTGGAGGTGGAATCTGGCCACCACGTCATGGCTGCGTCGGCGGCCTGGTATCCATACTCAGTCCCCAGCCGCCAGGCGGCCGGGTGTCCACACTTGGCCCCCAGCCGCCAGGGGGCGGCCGGGTGTCCATATTCGGTCCCCAGCCGCCCCGCGGCAGGGTGTCCACACTCGGTCCCCAACCGCCAGGGGGTCGGGTGTCCACGCCTGGTCCCCAGCCGCCAGGGGGCGGCCGGGTGTCCATAAACGGTCCCCCGCCGTCTCTATTTGAAGGACAGCCTAACCACAAACACGTGGACAAGTGAATGTGGTTAGGCATTTCGAGGCACTCCAATGCCCCTTGGAAGTGACATGGAGGTCAGAGGGCCTTAACTAAACCATTTTTTCCATTTATAGCAACTGGGTCTCCTGTACACTGTTGGCCTAAGCAGTGAATGGTAGGCTTTCCAAAAATTATGAGGAACTGCAATGCCCATTGAAACAGACGTAGATTACAGCGTACTAAAACCCTTCTACCCATTATTGGGGAGTGGGTCTCCCTTAGTGTTCACCTATGCATTGAAAAGCAAAAGCTGACTAAAATTAAGAGAAAATGCAATGCCCGTTGGAAGAGTCGTGGTTTAACAAGATGGTTTTAATCCCCCTTGGAAGAGCGGTGGAGGTCGCAGTAGCTTAACAAGACGGTTTTAATGCCCCTTGGAAAAGTGGTGGAGGTCACAGTAGCTTAAGAAGACGGTTTTAATGCCCCTTGCAAGAGTGGTGGACGTCGCAGTAGCTTAACAAGACGGTTTTAATGCCCCTTGGAAAAGTGGTGGAGGTCTCAGTGGAATAAAAAGACAATATCAGTGCCCCTTGGAAGAGTGGTGGAGGTCGCAGTAGCTTAACAAGATGGTTATAATGCCCCTTGGAGGAGCGGTGGAGGTCGCAGTAGCTTAACAAGAAGGTTTTAATGCCCCTTGGAAATGTGGTGGAGGTCGCAGTGGAATAAAAAGACAATATCAGTGCCCCTTGGAAGAGTGGTGGAGGTCGCAGTAGCTTAACAAGATGGTTATAATGCCCCTTGGAGGAGCGGTGGAGGTCGCAGTAGCGTAACAAGATGGTTTTAATGCCCCTTGGAAATGTGGTGGAGGTCGCAGTAGCTTAACAAGACTGTTTAAATGCCCCTTGTAAAAGTGATGGAGGTCGCAGTGGAATAAAAAGATAATATCAATGCCCCTTGGAAGAGCGGTGGAGGTCACAGTAGCTGCGTAGGCAGCCTGGCATCCATACTCAGTACCCAGCTGCCCGGCGGCCGGGTGTCCACGCTTGGTCCCCAGCCGCCAGGGGGTGGCCGGGTGTCCATACTCGGTCCCCAGTCACCCCTATTTGTCCCGGTAACCTTCCCCACACTTTTCTTAGCCTGGCCTGCTTTAGGGTAGCATTGGCCGAGCCCACCAGACAACCAAACTCCTCCGGTGGGCGCATGATGATGATGATAGAAGTTAGCATCTGCTTTGTTTTCTCGGAATGCAAGCGTAAGTGTGCAGCCTGCCACCCACCCACCCCCAGGCTGCAATACCATACTACTAGCTTGCTTGCACTTGAAATTGGGCCTTTTATGTATGTGGAGGCGGAATCTGGCCACCAGTCATGGCTGCGTCGGCGGCCTGGTATCCATACTCAGTCCCCAGCCGCCAGGCGGCCGAGTGTCCACGCTTGGTCCCCAGCCGCCAGGGGGCAGCCGGGTGTCCATAAACGGTCCCCAGCCGCCCCTATTTGTCCCAGTAATCTTCCCCACACTTTTCTTAGCCTGGCCAGCTTTAGGGCAGCATTGGCCGAGCCCACCAGACAACCAGACTCCTCCGGTGGGCCCTGGCTTCTCCATCAGGGGAGTTGAGAGTGCCAAGGTGAGGAGCATGATGATGATGATAGAAGTTAGCACCTGCTTTGTTTTCTTGGAATGCAAGCGTAAGTGTGCAGCCTGCCACCCAACCACCCCCAGGCTGCAATACCATACTGCTAGGTTGCTTGCACTTGAAATTGGGCCTTGTAGGCATGTGGAGGCGGAATCTGGCCACCACGTCATGGCTGCATCGGCGGCCTGGTATCCATACTCAGTCCCCAGCTGCCCCGCTGCCGGGTGTCCACACTCGGTCCCCAGCCGCCAGGGGGCCGGGTGTCCACGCTTGGTCCCCAGCTGCCAGGGGGCAGCCGGGAGTCCATAAACGGTCCCCAGCCGCCCCTATTTGATAGACAGCCTAGCCACAAACACGTGGACAAGTGAATGTGGCCAGGGATGGTCCATCTCACTGATGCCTTCACACTGGGTTAATATTGTGGAAGCCGGGACACAGTTGGACACTGGGATGCAACACGTCCTCCAGACATAGAGGATTGCGGGTCCTGGGTCAATCAGGCTTCAACACAAAGTTCAAAAGGTAGACAGCAGCAGTGGTCGGCCTCCTACACAATGAGTAAATTATTCATGATCATGAGACCATCCATCTCCTTAACTTTCTGTTCCTTGGAATGCAAGCGCATGTATGTAGTAGTGGCTAGGCCTGAGGTGGTCAGCGTTTTGGCGCATATCCTACCTCCTCCGAGGATTGCTGGATGTTTTCCTGCTACTATCCCAGTTCTATGAATCCTGTTAAAACAAAGCTTCAGGTGATGAATGATGGATGAGGTGGTGGCAAAGGAGAAAGAGCAGGAGGAACAGGGACCATTCACATCAATATCAGGCCAGACAACCACACATGTCTTGTAGGATATGTTTCTGTACCAAAAGAAGCAGTTTGGCTACACAGTTATAGGGCATACAGTGAGTGCAATGCTTACCAAAAATTTCGAGGCACTCTAATGCCCCTTGGAAGTGACATGGAGATCAGAGGACCTTAGCTAAACCATTTTTTCCATTTATAGCAACTGGGTCTCCTGTACACTGTTGGCCTAAGCAGTGAATTGTAGGCTTTCCAAA
This sequence comes from Phyllobates terribilis, assembly GCF_046119375.1. NCBI lineage: Eukaryota > Metazoa > Chordata > Amphibia > Anura > Dendrobatidae > Phyllobates > Phyllobates terribilis. The sequence continues at coordinate 1,174,537,975 of NW_027362761.1, forward strand.
AATTATCAGGAATTGCAATGCCCATTGAAACAGATGTGGATTACAGCGTACTAAAACCCTTCTACCCATTATTGGGGGGTGGGTCTCCCTTAGTGTTCGCCTATGCATTGAAAAGCAAAAGCTGACTAAAATTAGGAGGAAATGCAATGCCCATTGGAAGAGACATGGAGGTTAGAGTTAATTAAAAACAACATTTCAATGCCCGTTAGAAGAGCTGTGGAGTTCAGAGTGGTTTAACAGATGGTTTTAATGCCCCTTGGAAGAGCTGTGGAGGTCGCAGTGGCTTAACAAGACGGTTTTAATGCCCCTTGGAAGAGTGGTGGAGGTCGCAGTAGCTTAACAAGACGGTTTTAATGCCCCTTGGAAAAGTGGTGGAGGTCACAGTAGCTTAAGAAGACGGTTTTAATGCCCCTTGGAAGAGTGGAGGAGGTTGCAGTAGCTTAACAAGACGGTTTTAATGCCCCTTGGAAAAGTGGTGGAGGTCGCAGTGGAATAAAAAGACAATATCAGTGCCCCTTGGAAGAGTGGTGGAGGTCGCAGTAGCTTAACAAGACGGTTTTAATGCCCCTTGGAAGAGTGGTGGAGGTCGGAGTAGCTTAACAAGACGGTTTTAATGCCCCTTGGAGGAGTGGTGGACGTTGCAGTAGCTTAACAAGACGGTTTTAATGCCCCTTGGAAAGGTGGTGGAGATCGCAGTGGAATGAAAAGACAATATCAGTGCCCCTTGGAAGAGTGGTGGAGGTCGCAGTAGCTTAACAAGACGGTTTTAATGCCCCTTGGAAGAGTGGTGGAGGTAGCAGTAGCTTAACAAGACGGTTTTAATGCCCCTTGGAAATGTGGTGGAGGTCGCAGTAGCTTAACATGACGGTTTTAATGCCCCTTGGAAAAGTGGTGGAGGTCACAGTGGAATAAAAGGACAATACCAATGCCCCTTGGAAGAGTGGTGGAGGTCACAGTAGCTTAACCAGACGCTTTTAATGCCCCTTGGAAAAGTGGTGGAGGTCGAAGTGGAATAAAAGGACAATACCAATGCCCCTTGGAAGAGTGGTGGAGGTCACAGTAGCTTAACAAGACGGTTTTAATGCCCCTTGGAAGAGTGGTGGAGGTCGCAGTAGCTGAACAAGAAGGTTCTAATGCTTCTTGGAATTGTGGTGGAGGTTGCAGTAGCTTAACAAGATGGTTTTAATGTCCCTTGGAAGAGCGGTGGAGGTCGCAGTAGCTTAACAAGACGGTTTTAATGCCCCTTGGAAGAGTGGTGGAGGTTGCAGTGGAATAAAGACAATATCAGTACCCCTTGGAAGAGCGGAGGAGGTCGCAGTAGCTTAACAAGACTGTTTTAATGCCCTTTGGAAGAGTGGTGGAGGTCACAGTGGAATAAAAAGACAATATCAATGCCCCTTGGAAGAGTGGTGGAGGTCGCAGTAGCTTAACAAGACGGTTTTAATGCCCCTTGGAAAAATGGTGGAGGTTGCAGTGGAATATAAACACAATATCAATGCCCCTTGGAAAAGTGGTGGAGGTCGCAGTTGTTATGATCTGCTACAGAGACTAAGGAAAGACAGGAGATCTGTCCCTACAATAGAACTAAACTAGATCCCTACGATGTAACGGGGAACCTGATCCTGCGATCAGACCCGCTAAAGTCCTCGGCTAGTCTGTACGAAGACCTATAGATGTGAGGGAGGAATCCCTACAAGAACTAGGGACTGGGAAAAGTTGGACACCTCCTAGCAGAAATCGTAGCAGTCAAAGACAAACACACAACAAAAAGTAAAGAGGTCAGAAGACCTAGCAAAACTAACAGAGAACGGCAACAGAGCACCAAGCTAGCTCAACAGTAGTAAATATAAATGAAGTCCACAATGCCAGGAGGGCGGAGCCGGATTAAATAGGCAAAACTGGTCATGTGACCAGCAAACTAAAAAAAACCTAACAGGAGAGTTGTAACAGCAGTAGCTTAACAAGACGGTTTTAATGCCCCTTGGAAGAGTGGTGGAGGTCGCAGTAGCTTAACAAGACGGTTTTAATGCCAATTGGAAGAGTGGTGGAGGTCACAGTAGCTGAACAATATGGTTTTAATGCCCCTTGGAAGAGTGGTGGAGGTCGCAGTGGAATAACAAGACAATATCAATGCCCCTTGGAAGAGCGGTGGAGGTCGCAGTAGCTTAACAAGACAGTTTTAATGCCCCTTGGAAGAGTGATGGAGGTCGCAGTAGCTTAACAAGACGGTTTTAATGCCCCTTGGAAGAGTGGTGGAGGTCGCAGTAGCTTAACAAGACGGTTTTAATGCCCCTTGGAAGAGTGGTGGAGGTTGCAGTGGAATAAAAAGTCAATAACAATGCCCCTTGGAAGAGTGGTGGAGGTCGCAGTAGCTTAACAAGACTGTTTTAATGCCCCTTGGAAGAGCAGTGTAGGTCGCAGTAGCTTAGCAAGATGGTTTTAATGCCCCTTGGAAAAGTGGTGGAGGTTGCAGTGGAATAAAAAGACAATATCAATGCCCCTTGGAAGAGTGGTGGAGGTCGCAGTAGCTTAACAAGACGATTTTAATGCCCCTTACAAGAGCCATGCAGTACTGCTTATTAACATTATTCGCATTATAGGAGAGTGGGTCTCTCATAGTCTTTGCCTATGCCTTCGAAGCAAAAGCTGCCAAAATTAGGAAGGAGGAGCTTGCAATGCCCCTTACAAGAGCCATGCAGTACAGCATATTAAAAACATTATTCCCATTATTGGGGAGTGGGTCTCCCATAGTCTTTGCCTATGCCTTCGAAGCAAAAGCTGCCAAAATTAGGAATGAGGAACTTGCAATGCCCCTTACAAGAGCCATGCAGTACAGCATATTAACCCCTTAACGACATGTCACGTATTAGTACGCGCATGTTGTTATCCCCCCGTTCAGTGAGGGCTGCTGCACTGACCCCGCACTGAACCGAGCACATGTCAGCTGATTATTACAGCTGACATGTGCCCGCAACAGGCTCGGGTGGAATCGCGATCCAACCGCGGCTGTTAACGTGTTAAATGCCGCTCTCAATCTCCGACAGCGGCATTTAATGAGCGCTTCCTGGAAGCGCGTCACTTACCCCGCCCATCGGCGATCCCGTCACATGATCGCGGGTCACCGATGGGTGGTCATGACAACCCTGGGTCTGCAGCAGACAACAGTGGTTGTAATGATCCTGTCGCTATGAGCGCCACCTATTGGTCGGCGCTCATAGCACAGGACCATTTCTGCTATATGCAAGGGATCTGCTCGTCCCCTGCATGTAGCAGAGCCGATCAAAAGAGTGCTGCTTCTAGTCTCCTATGGAGACTACAGAAGCAAGCAAAAAGTGAAAAAAAAGTTTTAAAAAATATGAAAAAAAATAAGAAAATATAAAAGTTTAAATCACCCCCCTTTCGCCCCATTCAAAATAAAATCTTAAAAAAACCCCACATATTTGGTATCGCCGCATTCAGAATCGCCCGATCTATCAATATAAGAGAGGAATTAATCCAATCGGTAAATGGCGTAATGAGAAAAAAATTCTAAACGCCAGAATTATGTTTTTTGGTCGCCGTAAAATTGCAATAAAATGCAATAACTGGCGATCAAAACATCAGATCTACCCCAAAATAGCATCAATAAAAACTTCAGCTCGGTGTGCAAAAAATAAGCCCTCACCTGGCCCCAGATCCCAAAAAATGGAGATGCTACGGGTCGCGGAAAATGGCACCATTTTTTTTTTTTACCAAATTTTGGAATTTTTTTTCACCACTTAAATAAAAAATAACCTATACATGTTTGGTGTCTTCGAACTCGAAATGACCTGGAGAATAATAATGGCAGGTCAGTTTTAGCATTCAGTGAACGTGGTAAAAAAAATTAAAAAAAAACCTCAGTGGTATTGCACTTTTTTGCAATTTCACGGCGCTTGGAATTTTTTTCCCGTTTTCCCGTACATGACATGGTAAAACTAGTAATGGCATTGAAAAGTACAACTCATTCCACAAAAATAAGCCCTCACATGGCCATATTGACCCAAAAATATAAACGTTATGGCTCTGGGAACAAGGGGAGCAAAAAATGAAAATGCAAAAACGGAAAATGCTCCAGGGGTTAGGGGGTTACAAACATTATTCCCATTATTGGGGAGTGGGTCTCCCATAGTCTGTGCCTATGCCTTCCAAGAAAAAGCTGCCAAAAATTAGGACGGAGGAACTTGCAATGCTGGCAACATGGACCATGGTCACCCTGGTGTTATAGTGGTGGTGGAGGCTGAGGATGAGGAGAAGAGCAAAAAGCTGCCGAAATGAGGAAGCGTATACCCATGTGTGGGTGTGAAGCGGTGCATGGGAATACACCTCCCGAAATAACACAGTGGATTTGACTTTATGTTACTCTGCTGTCATTTGGTGGTGATGAGAAGTCTGGCCCAATCCAGCCCTTGTTCATTTTGATAAGGGTCAGCTTGTCAGCATTGTCAGTTGACAGGCGAGTGCGCTTATCAGTTATAATTCCCCCAGCGGCACTAAAAAACAAGCTCCGATAACACGCTAGTGGCAGGGCAGGCCAGGACCTCCAAGGCATACAGAGCGAGTTCATTCCTGTAATGCACATGCCCGGGCTGAGCGGCGTGTGCGTGTGATTGTAGTGATTCCACTGGACCGTGCCGGAGAGTGAATGCCTGGAGGGGCGTAACTAGGTATTCACCCGATCCGACCAGGGTCGCACGACGGCATACGACGCCAGTGCACCAAGGAGGAACCGAGCAGAGGGACCAGGTGCTACTCCAGGACAGACCCCAGACACGGCTGTTGACCCACACAGGGGAATACAGGAACAGACTGGTAGGCTGGCACACAGACTGGTGGGTATAGGCTGGCTCAACTGGGATGCAGGCAGGCGGGTATGCAGGCAGGGGGGTACAGGCAAGCACAGCTAGAGTGCAGACAGGGAGGCACTAGCAGGTAGGAACACAGGAGGGATAGGACCCAGTACACACTGGGACTCAGGAACAATACAGGCATAGGGGTACAGGCAAGCACAGCTAGAGTGCAGACAGGGAGGCACTAGCAGGTAGGAACACAGGAGGGATAGGACCCAGTACACACTAGGACTCAGGAACAGAACCACAGATGTGGCGGACAAACACAGCAGAGTGAGGCCGCCCAGAGAGGTGAGCGAGAGCAGGGCAGGACGAGGCCGCCTGGAGCGGTGAGCAAGAGTAGAGCAGGACAAGGCCGCCAGGAGCGGTGAGCAAAGGGTCAGAGCTGAGCGAGACTGCCGGAGCAGTGAGCAAGAGTAAAGCAGGACGAGGCCGCCTGGAGCGGTGAGCAAGAGTGGAGCAAGACTGCCGGAGCAGTGAGCAAAAGGATAAGAGCGGAGCGAGACTGCCGGAGCAGTGAGCAAAAGGATAAGAGCGGAGCAAGGCTGCCGGAGCAGTGAGCAAAAGGGTCAGAGCGGAGCAAGGCTGCCGGAGCAGCGAGCAAAGGAGCCAGAGCAGGCTAGAACCGCCAGAGCGGTGAGCAAAGGAGTCAGAGCAGGCTAGAACCGCCGGAGCGGTGAGCAAAGGAGTCAGAGCAGGCTAGAACCGCCGGAGCGGTGAGCAAAGGAGCCAGAGCAGGCTAGAACCGCCGGAGCGGTGAGCAAAGGAGCCAGAGCAGGCTAGAACCGCCGGAGCGGTGAGCAAAGGAGCCAGAGCAGGGGGGACAGGGCTCTGTTCACACGGAACAGACAGGAAGAGAAAGGCAGAGCCAGATACCCACAGGGTACTTGCAGCGAAGTAGCGAGTGGACCACAAACGGGAGTACAGAGACAACAAGCAGGAGTTAGGTACGAGTTCAGACTCTGCAGAAAAAGGAAGGGAACGGACATAGAGGCAAAACAGGTAAAGGATAGGAGAGAGTTCAGACTGGAACTGAGTGTACGGAGGAGACAGACACTGCAGCGGGATACAGGAGCGGGTCTGGGAATACGGCCCCCAGAGAGGCGGGACGAACAGGAAAGAAGCGTGTTCAGACAGGACAGACAAGATACAGGAACGGATCTAGGTAATCGGCCCCTAGAAGGCGGGAGGAACAGGCTAGGAGCGTGTTCAGACAGGACAGACAAGATACAGGAGCGGGTCTAGGTAATCAGCCCCTAGAAGGCAGGAGGAACAGGCTAGGAGCGTGTTCAGACAGGCCTGGAAATACAGCCTCCAGGATAGGCAGACAAGAGAACACAGAACAGGACCTGGCACCTTCAGAGTGCAAGCACACACTGAATGAAACACTATGCTCAGGCAGGGATTGATTGGAGCAGCTGAGCTATATACCAGGTGACAGACAGCAATAGGCTGAGGACGCACAAGGGGTGTGACCCACAGCAGGTACAAAAAGCAGGAAGTGATCGGGCGCCGCCCTTAAGCAGCAGAAACAGACACAAACAGACAGCATGGAGGGAAGCCAGAGAGACATTCTGGACTGGAGATCAAGTGCACGCTCTTGCACAGTGGGTGATGGACCACCATGCAAGGACGCCGCCAGGTATGTTACAATTCCAAGTGTCCAACTTGGATACCCAATAATTAAAAGGCACAGAGGAATCACGGAGGACGCTGGTACGGTCGGCAAGGTACTCCCTCCCCATCTTTTGAAACTTTCCACTCCTTGTGAGAGTACCCAGCGCCTCAGGGCCTGTAAGCTGGGTAGGTCTCAGAAAACTGTCCCAGAATGTTGACAGTGTTCCCCTGCCTCTGCAGGATTGGAGTTGCGTCTCTCTCGCCTGTACGCCTTGGTTGGTCAACGAACTGTGACCTCTGCCGCTAGCATGTTCAGATGGGAATTTTTAACAGTTCTGCAGCAAGGGCTGTGAGGACCTGGCCACTTTCTAAATACTTTTCCAGCACTGAGCACCCCTTTTCGTCAATCTTAATTTTGTGTTTTGTTAGAAATTTGCTTGCTGTGTTTTGTTAGTGATTTGTTTGCTCATCTGTTCAACCTCAGGTATCTATTCCATTCAGTGACCATATCTCCGAGACCTTGGGCCATTGTTCTCTCCTTCACCACAGGTAGTCTCACATGCAAAACCAGGGGATGGGTTCCACTTGAGAAAATATCTCCACTAAGGCACAATTAGCTGGGGGAGGGAGGGGTGATCTCTTCTGCCGATTCAGGGGCCTGAACCCGGTGCAGGAGAAAGAGAAGAGTGATTGCTAGTCGGACTGAGAGCTGGGTTGTTAGAACCTTGCTCTTAGGTTTTTTCCTTTGCTGGTCACATGACCTTGTTGGCCTATTTAATCCTGCTCCGCCCTTCTGGCTTTGCTGGACTTCATTGTATAACTACTTTCTAACTAGCCTGTGCTCTGTATCTAACTCTGTTAGTTTGCTTGGTCTACGGACCTCTGTGTTCTATGTGTTTTGTTTGTTCGTCTGTCTGCTACTATTTCTGTTAGGAGGTGTCCCATTTTCCTCCCAGTCCTTAGTGCTTGTAGGGATTCCTTCCCCACATCTATAGGTCTCCGTACAGACTAGCTTAGGACTTTAGCAGGTCTGATCGCAGGATCAGGTCCCATGTTACATCGTAGGGATTAAGCTGAGTTCTATCGTAGGGACAGATCTCCTCTCTTTCCTTAGCTCTGGTAGCAGAACATAACAGTAAGTCCAGCCTGCAAATTCTCTAAGGAAAGATTTTTCTGTTCCATCATGGTGTCGGTTAAGGATTTGGCTCATCGCCTGCAGGGACTCTCTCTGGAGGTGGCCGAGCTCCGTCAGCACGTGAGTAACTGTCCTGGAGCACATTTCTTGGAGCCTAAGGTATGTTTGCCGGATTTATTTTTTGGTGAACACCGAGAATTTTTTTCATTTAAAAATGCTTGCTTATTGTATTTTCGTTTGAGACCCAAGTCCTCTGGGGATGAATCCCAGCACATAGGGTTCATAATGTCACTTTTGCGCAAAGAGCCTCAGGAGTGGGCCTTTTCTTTGCAACCTAGTGATACATGCTTCAGATCAGTGGATAGTTTTTTTTCTGCTTTGGGACTATTATATGATGATCCTGACCGTGTCTCATCAGCTGAATCTGAGTTGAGACGTTTGAAACAGGGATCAGGTAATGTGGAAAAATATTGTACTCATTTCCGTCGTTGGTCTACTCAAACAGGGTGGAACGATTCTGCTCTGAAAAGTCTATTTCTTGCTGGGCTCCATGAAAGGGTTAAAGACCTGCTAATTGCTTATCCTACACCTGAAGATTTGCAACAGGCTATGCAATTAGCTATACGGGTGGATAGGAGACTGCGTGCAAGGGTTAATGAGAGCAAATCCTCTGCTATGTCAGTTTCTGGTTATGAGAATGTGTGTACTAACAGTGGTGAACCGATGGAGATTGGATCGGTGGCACCTCGCTCTCAAGAAAAAGACCGCAGATTTTTTGAAGGCTTGTGTTTCTATTGCGGAAAATCTGGTCATTTGATTAAAGGCTGTGAGCTTCGTATGAAGAAAGAAAAAAAAATGGTCAGTCATGCCCGTATTGCCTGTTTAAATTCCAAGGGTGTATTTTTAGCTGCTTCCACGATTGCTCAGGAACAATTAATGGAATTTCGGGTGTTTGTTGATTGTGGGTCTACTCTGAATGTAATTGATGGGGGATTCTTGGAAAGACTCAATTTAAAACCCGAACCTTTATCATCCCCCATTGCTGTGGTTTCTGTGGATGGTTCCCCTTTGAAGAATATTACTCTCAAGGTCTGTGAATTTCCTCTCACTATTAATGGTGTTCACCATGAGAAATTGGATTTGGTAGTTTTGAATAACTTGCCTTCTCCAGTAATATTGGGATTGCCCTGGTTAAAATTTCACAATCCTGTACTGGATTGGTCTACCAGTGAAATTAAATCCTGGAGCCATAAATGTTATGACAAGTGTTGTAACGGGCGTATTGTAGCTTTGGATAGGGGAGAATTTCCTGTTCCTATTCAGGATTTTTGGAGAGTTTTTTCTGAGAAGGAATCGCAGGTTTTGCCTCCCCATAGAGACTATGATTGTACTATTGAATTTGTACCTGGAGCGACTCTTCCTAAAAGTCGTTTATTTAACCTTACTATTCCTGAGAGGAAGGCTTTCGAGGAATACATACAGACAAGTTTGGCCGCCGGTCACATTAGGCCCTCTAAGTCTCCTGTGGCGGTTGGATTTTTTTTTGTAAAAAAAAAGGACGGCGGTTTACGTCCTTGTCTGGATTTTCGTGAGATTAACAAAATTACTGTACGCAATCCTTACCCACTGCCATTGATTCTTGATCTGTTTAACCAGTTAATGGGGGCCAAGTGGTTCTCTAAAATTGACCTTAAGGGGGCATACAATCTGTTGCGCATGAAGGAGGGTGACGAATGGAAGACTGCTTTTAACACTCCTGTGGGTCATTTTGAGAATCTGGTTATGCCTTTTGGTCTTACTAATGCTCCTGCATTTTTTCAGAATCTTATTAATGACATCCTTAGACCTTTGATCGGCAAAAATGTGGTTGTGTATTTGGATGACATTTTGATTTATTCGCCGGATCTGGAGTCTCATTGGCGGAGCGTACGTGAGGTATTACAGTTATTAATGGACAATTCGCTTTTTGCTAAGCTGGAGAAATGTGAGTTCGCTGTACAGAGAATTAGTTTTTTGGGCTACATTATCTCCAGCAAAGGTTTTGAGATGGACCCGGTTAAGGTTCAGGCTGTGCAGGAATGGCCTAGGCCTATTGGTTTGAAATCGATACAGAGGTTTTTGGGTTTCGCCAATTATTACAGAAAATTCATAAAAAATTTTTCTAGTATTGTCAAACCTCTGACCGATCTCACCAGGAAAGGTGCTGATGCGGTTCAGTGGTCTTCTGAGGCCATTGAAGCTTTTGTGTATCTCAAGGAGAGGTTCACCTCTGCTCCCATCCTTATGCAGCCTGATGTGACTAAGCCGTTTTTGGTTGAGGTTGATGCTTCCTCTGTGGGGGTTGGCGCAGTATTGTCTCAGGATAACGGGGATGGATTACATCCCTGTGCCTTTTTTTCAAAAAAATTTTCGGAGACTGAACTGAATTACGATATTGGTAATCGGGAATTATTGGCTATTAAACTCGCATTTGAACACTGGCGCCACTTCTTGGAAGGTGCGGAATTTCCCCTTCAGGTTCTTACGGATCATAAAAATCTGATATATCTTGATGCTGCCAAGCGCCTGAATGCCCGTCAGGCTAGGTGGGCACTGTTTTTCTCGCGGTTTAATTTCTCCGTTACTTACATCCCTGGTACTAAGAATGTTAAGGCGGATGCCTTGTCTCGCAGTTTTTCTCCCATAGTCGGTGCTGAGAAAGAGGAGAACATTTTACAAGAAGGTGTTGTGATAGCTGCTTTGGACTCCGTTTTGGAAGATGAGATTCTTAAAGCACAGGAGAATGCCCCTTCTAACACTCCTCATGGGAGGTTGTTTGTGCCTGGGACCTTTAGGAGAGATTTGTTTGTTGAGTGTCACGAATCTCGGTTGGCAGGTCATCCCGGAATCTCTGAGACCAAGAGACTGGTGGGTCGCAGTTTTTTGTGGCCTGGATGGCAGAAGGAAGTCATTAAGTGGGTGCGTCAATGTACTATATGTGCTAGATCTAAGTCCTCACATACTCCTGCTGCGGGGTTGCTTTGTCCTTTGGAGGTTCCCAGTGCTCCTTGGACACATTTGGCTATGGACTTTATAACTGACCTTCCCCCCTCTGAGGGTTTTACTGTCATCTGGGTGGTCGTGGACCGTTTTAGCAAAATGTGTCACTTGGTTCCCTTCGTCAAACTGCCCTGCGCTAAAACTCTCGCTAAGGCCTTTGTCAAGGAAATTGTCAGACTTCATGGCGTCCCTACTGACATTGTTTCTGATAGGGGACCTCAGTTCGTGGCTCGTTTTTGGCGTGCCTTTTGTGACAGGTTGGGAGTTCATTTGTCGTTCTCGTCCGGATATCATCCTGAATCTAATGGCCAGACAGAAAGGAAAAACCAGGATGTTGAGCAGTTCTTGCGTTGTTTTGTGGCAGACAATCAAGAGGGGTGGTCTGAGTTTCTGCCACTTGCTGAATTTGCTCTGAACAATCATACATCTTCTTCTGCTGGTTGTTCGCCTTTTTTTTGTTGTTCTGGGAGACATCCGTCGTTTGGGTCGTTCTCCAAGTTGGGATCTGCCGTGCCTGAGGAGGAGAATTTTTCCGGTGATTTGGAGAGAGTTTGGACGGATGTGCGTGGTAATCTTCAGGAGGCCAACAGAAAATCTAAAGACTACTTTGATAGGAAACGACAGGAGGTTTTGTTCGCTGTTGGTGACATGGTTTGGTTGTCCTCTAGAAATCTGCGGTTGAGGATTCCTTCAAAGAAATTGGGTCCCAAGTTTGTAGGGCCCTTTAAGGTGCTTCAGGTTGTCAACCAATCTGCTGTTAGGTTGGAGGTTCCTACCTCCTGGAGAATTAATCCGGTATTTCATGTCTCTCTGTTGAAAAAAGCTGTTGTATCGGATTGTGACGCCTCTGCCTCTGTTCCTCCGGTGGTGGAGGACGGGGAATATGAAATTTCTCGCATCCTTAACTCTAGACGGTATAGAGGTAGTTTGCAGTATCTTGTGGCCTGGAAAGGTTTCGGTCCCGAGGATAACTCTTGGGTGAGGTCGGATGATGTTTCCGCGTCCAGACTTATCAGAGTGTTTCACAGGAGATTTCCTGATAAGCCTGGTCCTAGGGGATCCGGAGGATCCTCTTAGAAGGGGGGGTACTGTTAGAACCTTGCTCTTAGGTTTTTTCCTTTGCTGGTCACATGACCTTGTTGGCCTATTTAATCCTGCTCCGCCCTTCTGGCTTTGCTGGACTTCATTGTATAACTACTTTCTAGCTAGCCTGTGCTCTGTATCTAACTCTGTTAGTTTGCTTGGTCTACGGACCTCTGTGTTCTATGTGTTTTGTTTGTTCGTCTGTCTGCTACTATTTCTGTTAGGAGGTGTCCCATTTTCCTCCCAGTCCTTAGTGCTTGTAGGGATTCCTTCCCCACATCTATAGGTCTCTGTACAGACTAGCTTAGGACTTTAGCAGGTCTGATCGCAGGATCAGGTCCCCTGTTACATCGTAGGGATTAAGCTGAGTTCTATCGTAGGGACAGATCTCCTCTCTTTCCTTAGCTCTGGTAGCAGAACATAACATGGGTGGTATCACGGGCTGCGGTCGTGATATCCGTCATCCAAAGGAGCATATGCTGTGACTGCCAATATACCGGTGGGAGATACAAAAAGCTGTGGGCCAACCAAAAGTTAGGGGACAGTTTGTATCACCTGGTACGGGGCAGTGGAACTACTGATCCCAGGTTGGAACTCTAGGACTAAGAGAATTGCCTGTTGGACATTTACCTGGAATTGGTGTTCACCATTGTTAGAAGTAATAAAACTAATTGCATCGATAACCTGCCTAGGTGATTATTAAAATCCACAACCGCACATCTTTACAAGGGCCTTCTGGTACTGCCTCATTTTTATAGACCTGTCCACCTCAGGAATAAGAGAGTGAAAGTTCTGATCATGCTGGTGGTGGTCAGGCTGGTAGTTTGGTCACCCCTGCTGATGCTGGCATGGCAGGTGGTACAAATGGCCTTTTTGGGGTTATCAGCAGAGTCTTTAAAAAAATTCCAGACTCTGGAAGACCTACCTCTTGTACTGGCAACGTCCCTCGTGTTGGTGTTACGGGGAACTGTTGCCCGACTTCTGTGTGCGGCCACCACACTGCTTCTTCCTGCCTGTTGGGGTACTCAGCCTCCCTCCCCCTGTGTGCTGCTGGCCTCGCTTTGCGTGTCCTCCTGCCACATTGGATCAGTTACTGGATCATCCACCACCTCCTCCTCTTCCACTTGCGCACCACGATCCTCCTCCTCACTTCGTGGCAATTGTGTCTCGTCATCGTCCACCTCTTGTGACAAATTGCCAGCGTCCACTTCCTGTGGCCGTGGCTGTTCAAATATTTTGGCATCGCTACATGGGATCTCCTCTTCCACCACTTCAAGCGGAGCAGGCGAGGGGCACAAATATGGAAATGGACCAGTGAACAGCTCTTCAGAGTGTCCAACTGTGGGATCAGTTGCTGTCTGACGACACTCGGCATGGTGGGAGGAAGGAGCATCAGGGTGAGGAGGAGTATGCGGTCGAGACTCACGGCTACTAAAACTTGACCATGTGGAAGACAGACCGGAGGTGGTGGTGCCCAGGTTAACTGAAAGTATTATCTGCTATCCAATTAATAACCTGTTCACACTGATCAGTTCGCAATACTGGTGTTGTAGTGTGCTTCCCTAGTAATTTGGTCAAGAAGTGGGAGCAGGAAAATGTGGCTGTTGGTTGTGGCACATTTTCACCTTGGCCACGGCCCCGTCCTCTACACGCATCATCACCAGAACGTCCAGTTCCACATCCCTTGCCACGCGCCTTGCCCATTGTAAATGAAGTAAAATAGCTTACACTCGCACTATCAATGGAAAAAGGGTAATAAAAAGATGATTAGAACCGTGGAAGAGGAAAACCACAGTTCTATTTCTCTGTCCTACACCAGAATATTTTAAACAGATATATTTGTGTCTGAACAGTCAGGGAGACACTATTACTGTTTTTTTTTTATGTAAAAAAGGCCAAAAGCTGGATAATACTGAGATTTGAACCGTGGAACTGCAAAACCAAACTTCTAGTTATCTGGCCTACACAAGCATATTTTAAACAGATATATTTGTGTCTGAACAGTCAGGGAGACACTATTACTGTTTTTTTATGTAAAAAAGGCCAAAAGCTGCATAATACTGAGATTTGAACCGTGGAACTGCAAAATCAAACTTCTAGTTATCTGGCCTACACCAGAATATTTTAAACAGATATATTTGTGTCTGAACAGTCAGGGAGACACTATTCCTGTTTTTTTTTACGGAAAAAAGGTCAAAAGCTGGATAATACAGAGATTTGAACCGTGGAACTGCAAAACCAAACTTCTAGTTATCTGGCCTACACCAGAATATTTGAAACAGATATATTTGTGTCTGAACAGTCAGGAAGACACTATTACTGTTTTTTTTTAAGGAAAAAAGGCCAAAAGCAGGATAATACAGAGATTTGAACTGCGGAACTGCAAAACCAAACTTCTAGTTATCTGGCCTACACCAGAATATTTTACACAGATATATTTGTGTCTGAACAGTCAGGGAGACACTATTACTGTTTTTATTTTATGGAAAAAAGGCCAAAAGCTGCATAATACTGAGATTTGAACCGTGGAACTGCAAAACCAATCTTCTAGTTATCTGGCCTACACCAGAATATTTTAAACAGATATATTTGTGTCTGAACAGTCAGGGAGACACTATTACTGTTTTTTTTATGTAAAAAAGGATAAAAGCTGGATAATACAGAGATTTGAAACGTGGAACTGCAAAACCAAACTTCTAGTTATCTGGCCTACACCAGAATATTTTAAACAGATATATTGGTGTCTGAACAGTCAGGAAGACACTATTATTGTTTTTTTACAGAAAAAAAGGCCAAAAGCTGGATAATACAGAGATTTGAACCGTGGAACTGCAAAACCAAACTTCTAGTTATCTGGCCTTCACCAGAATATTTTAAACAGATATATTGGTGTCTGAACAGTCAGGGAGACACTATTACTGTTTTTTTTATTGGGGGGGAATACCAAAGGGTTAATAAGATGCATATTTGTACAGTCTGACTGAGGAAAAAAAAATACAAGATTTAGATGAAAAAAAAAGGATTTTTCCTGGCCCCTGGGACCGGGGGATAAGTCTAGCAGTTTGACCAGCAGGAGCACCCAGGACTGTAATGCACTGTTTGTTGGTATAACCACTGCGTCCCCTATACAGCCTGCCTGCCTGATATCTGGGATGGATATTAGTCCTGAGAAGGACTGTTCGTTTGATTTGGCAGCCTTTAGTGACCCTACACTAACTATTTTGCACTATATATCTCTCCCTAACTCAGCAGCACTCTCCCTACACTGTCTGATCCCGGGCGACTGTGTCCAAGATGGCGGCGCCCGGTTTTAAATACTCGAGGTGATGCTGTGCGGCCAGCCAATCACTGTAATGCCCACAAACAACATGGCTGCAGCATTACAGTGACTGGCTGGCAATCCCTGCATGTTCATTGGCTCTGTAAAGAGCGCCAAATGTGCAGGGCGGAGACCCGAGCTCCCGCCCGAGTTATCCAGAAATGCTCGCTCAACACTAGTAGCTGGCCATCCCCGAAAGTCACCCTCAATGACCTCAGAAATGGATCTACTACAAAAACATACAGGAATGGACTCCATATGCAGACCTGTCTCATCCCCGCCTCAACTCCAAAAGTGTGACCCTTCTAACCATTGATCAGAGGAAAGCTCACCGCCTCTCTTCTCTGCACACCTTCCCATAACCACCTCCATCATACTGTTTACAGTTACATGCCATTAAGCAGGATAGCATCCCGTGCATTAGGCTCCACAGCCAGTGATCAGCATGATGGACCTTACCTCTATTTCCTCTCCGCCTCTCTCATAAGCCCCAGAGTCGTCAGACATGTCTCCTGCAAGAAGATGACATCTGCATCTAGATATCTAAGATGTCATAGTCATAGTCTGCGTGTCTCGTCCTTCTCACCTTTATGCTATTTACATTACTACATGTAATTTTTAAAGAAAACCCTGCCATCATAACAAAAATGAGAGAAGAAAAGTAAAGGCTGTTATCATAGGTCTGAGTCGAAGTTGTTCTGCCTACCACCAGTCTTCATGTCAGACTCTATCTGAGCATCTACAGGTAATGACATCCGCGTTGGCGGGGGATGGTCCTCTACGTCCCTGTCAGACTGGCCTCTATTCTTTTTGGTTCTTTCTCAAAATCCCTATCAGACTCAGACAGAACATCAAACCTATTAGATATGACTATTGCACCTTCACCACTCTGGACTTTCTTTATGGCACTTTGTCCAGTGTCATACTCCACCTCAGACTTACGGGAGGTTATGCTCATTTTCCTCTTTTTACTGTGAATCCTGCTAGTATCTTCAGATACAGATGATGATACTGAAATACTGGCTACCTATGGCTGCTGTTCCTGAGGAGCAGCTTCTATGCTTCCCTCTGCACCCCCTGATCACTGCTGCTCTGGTGTTACATGAAAGGACCTCTGGTGGACTTCTGACCTGGTCAGTATTGTCCCTGACAGTAAACTCTCCTCTATCAAAGCCTCAGCCTCTGCCCCTGCCACCAACTTCTCACCAGAAAAGTCCTTGTAGATGTTGTGCTATGCGTCTGGACAGTCCATGTGAGGGTGGCCTATCTTCCCATACATTTTATACTTGATATTCTGTCAGTCTGCAGCTACATGTTTGACTTCCCTGCACAGGCTGCTCTTCACCACAATACAGGCATTTGCCTGGTGACCTGTTTTATCACATGTAAATCACTTTCTGGCCGCCCATGATAGCAACAAACACTCTTTTTCCTGCCAATAATGATGGAGTTGGGTAAGTGGGCAGTGATGTTACTGCACTGGCGCAGCTTCACCAGGACTTTTTACCCTCCCTCCTAACCAGTTACCATTGTCACCTCTGGAGCCACAGCACAGTGTCCTGCAGGAGAACAGTCACATTCCAGAAAATTATGTTAACAATATTGCTATCTTGTTTAGAGACTGGAATAAATTGAATTTATTCCAGCCCTCAGTGTCCCTGAACTTGGGGAGATTGGCCCAGAATCTGTTCAGGTTAGGAATTGGCTTAAAGGTAATATCATAGCCCTGTCTATCTGGAAGATGAATTACCGCCAAGATGTTCACTGGCACAAACCCCATCTGGTGGCACAGGAGCTCCCTGAACACAAACCTCCTGACTGGCAGTGTCTCCTTGGCACCTCTGTGTTTGAACTGCACCACGTTCTTCTTTTTGAATGCCTGACCAGTAAAATTGGCACCAAGGTGCAAATGGAGTGCCATGGCTCCAGACATTACTAGGGGGAACCTGCTGGGTCTCACTAGGTCACTAGACTGTCTGACAGGGTGAGGGTCTACTGCAAAGGGTCCTATCACACATTGTGTGCTAGAAATCAAAAGAGGGAAATCACAGACGTTATTATGCACATTGTTATCAATCTCTACGTCATTATTAGACAATGCAGCTTCCACCACAAATTCTGTTCTCCCCACAGCCCTCGACCCCATGGGTACAGTATAGTTATCCCCAGTCTGCACCCTAGCATTAGAGCTCTCCTGGTCACCATCGGTAAATGCATATTCCTGCTCAATGTCCTGCTGTTGCACTGGGCATCCTGGGACTTGTGGTACATCTGCTGGAATCTGCACACCATGCTCTTGCTTGGGATCTGCTGCAGTTTTCTGCAGCTGCTGGTGTCCTGTTTGACCCTTTTAGAAACAGACACTTGCAGGCTGAGGCACTGGTCGCACCTGCTGCTGGGGCCCACCTGAAATAATGTATGTCACTGAATCAAAGTTCTACTTGTACGACATAAATCATCCCTTGTACCTTTAGGCTATGTGCCCACGATGCAGAAATGAAGCAGAAAATTTCTGCAGCGTTTCTGCATCTCCCTTGCCAGAAAAAACGCATGCAGATTGTGCATGCGTTTTTCCTGCAGAATACATGCGGATTCACATGCGGATTCACATGCGTTAACGCATGTGTTTCCGCATTAGGACTGACAAGCACTTTCCAGGTGATAGCATCGCTTAGAAAGTGCTTGACAACTAGGTCACACAATATAAATCCATGCAAACAGCATGAATTTATATAGTGTGACCGTAAAAATAAAAAAATAAAGCTATACTTACCTCCGATGCCGCCGCGTGTGCTGTCGCGCTCGTCCTGGCTTCTTCCTGGTTGCCGGCATCTCGCGAGACAGCCTGCGGTCACATGACCGCGACGTCATCTCAGGTCCTGGAAGATAAGCGCTGCCGGCAAGCAGAGAGAAGCCGCCGGACAGGTGAATATAAACTTTATTTATTATTTTATTCTTTTTTTTACGGGTACAATGGTACCCAGGTCTGGATGAGAGTCTTCTCTCCTCCAGAACTGGGTACCATACGCACATTGAACCGCATATAATCCGCGTGTACAAATGTACAGAGACGGATTATATGCGTCTAAATGCAAGTCAATGGCGGCAATTCCGCTGCGCTTTCGCAAAATTAATGAACATGCTGCGGATTTATGAGCGCTGCTGAAACGCTGCGGAAAAATCCGCAGCATGTGCATTGACATTGCGGAATGCCATTGGGGACCATAGGGTGCGGATTACCAAGCGTTTTTGATGCGTGAAAAACATGAAAAACGCATCATGGGCACACAGCCTTAGGTCTCTGCGAGGAGTCCCATCCTCTCCAGGACATAGTCTATGTCCCTCACCACATTCGCCAGCTCTACACCCAGTGAGTACAGTCTCTGATTATACTCGGTGTGATTACCGGTATTAGCAGCCTTTAGCTTATACAGTTTAACTCCATCTGAATAACATGTTTTTGCTGCTGTAACGCAATGATTCTCTCAACTAGTCCTGGAATCTCCTCTGCGAGCTGCATCTCAGGTGCACATGGCATCTCCTTGTGGAGTCTTGCTTTCAGCGATGTCTCCGGCTGTTTGAACCCACATGACTCCTTAATTATTAACATTGTTATTTTCCTGTTTCTTGGCTTCACAGCACTATTATTGTTGCCATCTGATTGCGGCCTCATGCATCCAAAGCATGCCATGCTGGTCACCACATCTTGGGACTGGAGGTTCTCCTGAAGTGTCTGTCTCTCCAGAGATGTTTGTATCTGCCTGTGTGCTGGAGGGGTGAGATGCCCACCTGTGGCCTATGATGGGCTCTGGCTCATCCTCTGTGCAATAAGCTGGTTTCCACCATTCAGATTCTCAGCCCAGGATTCCTTTTGGGATTTTATTGGTTGCTCTGGACATTACTTTCCTTGGCTGTGTAGCATGGCGTGGAGCAATAGCCATGGACGAGGTACTCATCTCTTATGCCCCGGCATGTTACATGAAAGAGGGGGTCCTGGGCTGGCTGGGTGTGTGGACTTGTGCTGCCAGGGCACTATGCCTGTGCAGGCCACATATAACCAATGTTGCTGGTTTGCCAGGACCAGGTGTTTCACAGTTCAAAAAGGAAGACTACCATTCAAAAATAAACTTTTTACTGAACGGGAACTGAGTAGGGAATATATACAAGAGATAGCAGGTACAAAGTCTTATGAACGTTTCCTTTACAAATATTTTCCACGCAGTTTCCTTCCTCTTTACCCTCTTCTCCTCTATCTTCACCTTTTCTTTTTACTCTGTTTGTCCTGCGTATTCACTGTTTCTCACTACTTCACCATAACCCAGCTCAGTACAACAGTCTTGTTCAGCAAGAGTCCTTTACTCGACCTGGTGGTCCGTGCCTTCTCTCCCTTTAAAGGGAGCTATGGTACCAGGATGGCTGGCATGTACAGTGAGGACAAAAAGTAATTAGTCAGCCACCAATTGTGCAAGTTCTCCCACTTAAAAAGATGAGAGAGGCCTGTAATTGACATCATAGGTAGACCTCAACTATGAGAGACAAAATGAGAAAACAAATCCTGAAAATCACATTTTCTAATTTGGAAAGAATTGTTTTTCAAATTTTGGTGGAAAATAAGTATTTGGCCAATTACAAATAAGCAAGATTTCTGTCTCTCACAGACCTGTAACTGTCCTCCACTCATTACCTGTAGTACTGGCACCTGTTTGAACTTTTTATCAGTATAAAAGACATCTGTCCGCAACCTGAAACAGTCACACTCCAAACTCCACTATGGTGAAGACCAAAGAGCTGTCGAAGGACGCCAGAAACAAAATTGTAGCCCTAGACCAGGCTGGGAAGACTGAATCTGCAATAGGCAAGCAGATTGATGTGAAGAAATCAACTGTAGGAGCAGTAATTAGAAAATGCAAGACATACAAGACCACTGATAATCTCCCTCGATCTGGGCTCCAAACAAGATCTCAGCCCGTGGGGTCAAAATGATCTCAAGAATGGTGAGTAAAAATCCCAGAACCACACGGGTGGACCTAGTGAATGACCTGCAGAAAGCTGGGACCAACGTTACATAGGCTACCATCAGTAACACACTACGCCGCCAGGGACTCAGATCCTGCAGTGCCAGATGTGTCCCCTTGCTTAAGCCATTACATGTCCGGGCCCATCTGAAGTTTTCTAGAGAGCATTTGGATGATCCAGAAGAGTATTGGGAGAATGTCATATGGTCAGATGAAACCAAAGTAGAACATTTTGGTAGAAACACAACTTGTCGTGTTTGGAGGAGAAAGAATGCAGAGTTGCATCCAAAGAACACCATACTTACTGTGAAGCATGGGGGTGGCAACATCATGCTTTGGGGCTGTTTCTCTGCCAAGGGACCAGGACGACTGATTCGTGTACATGAAAGAATGAATGGGGCCATGATCGTGAGATTTTGAGTGCAAACCTCCTTCCATCAGCAAGGGCATTGAAGATGAAACGTGGCTGGGTCTTTCAACATGACAATGATCCCAAGCACACCACCAGGGCAATGAAGGAGTGGCTTTTTAAGAAGCATTTAAAGGTCCTGGAGTGGCCTAGCCAGTCTCCAGATCTAAACCCTATAGAAAACCTTTGGAGGGAGTTGAAAGTCTGTGCTGCCCAGCGACAGCCCCAAAACATCACTGCTCTAGAGGAGATGTGCATGGAGGAGTAGGCCAACATACCAGTAACAGTGTGTGCCAACCTTGTGAAGACTTACAGAAAACGTTTGACCTCTGTCATTGCCAACAAAGGATACATTTGTGCTCAAAAGTTTACATACCCCGGCAGAATTTTTGCTTTCTTGGCCTTGTTTCAGAGAATATGAATGATAACAAATACTTTTTCTCCACTCATGGTTATTGGTTGGGTAAAGCCATTTATTGTCAAACTATGAAAACTGTGTTTTCTCTTTTTAAATCTTAATGACAACTAAAAACATCCAAATAACCCTGATCAAAAGTTTACATACCCTGGTGATTTTGGCCTGATAACATGCACAGAATTTGACACAAATGGGTTTGAATGGCTACTAAAGGTAACATCCTCACCTGTGACCTGTTAGCTTGTAATCAGTGTGTGTGCATAAAAACTGAGTGAGTTTCTGGGATCCAGACAGACTCTTGCATCTTTCATCCAGCCACTGACGTTTGTGGATTGTGAGTCATGGGGAAAGCAAAAGAATTGTCAACGGATCTACGGGAAAAGGTAGTTGAACTGTATAACACAGGAAAAGGATACAAAAAGAGATCCAAGGAACTGATCATGCCAGTCAGCAGCGTTCAAACTGTGATTAACAAATGGAAAATCAGGGGCTCTGTAAATTCAGGACTCTCTGAAAACTAGCGATGTGTCTGTTTCAAGATGTACAATAAGGAGGCACTTGAAGAAAAATGGGCTGCATGGTCGAGTCGCCATAAGAAAGCCTTTACTGCGCAAATGCCACAAAGTATCTCGCCTACAATACGCCAAACAGCACAAGCCTCAAAACTTCTGGTACAAGGTAATTTGGAGTGATGAGACCAAAATTGAACTTTTTGACCACAAACATAAACGTTACATTTGTAGAGAGGTCAACAAGGCCTATGCTGAAAGGAACACCATTCCTACTGTAAAGCACAGAGGTGGATCGCTGATGTTTTGGGGATGTGTGAGCTACAAAGGCACAGGAAACTTGGTAAAAGTTGAAGGAAAGATGAAAGCAGCACATTATCAGCAAATACTGAAGGCAAATCTGCACTCATCAGCCCGGAAGCTGCGCATGGGATGTACTTGGACGTTCCAACATGATAACGATCCAAAACACAAGGCCAAGTCGACCTGTCATTGGCTACAGAAGAACAAAGTGAAGGCTCTGGAGTGGCCATCTCAGTCTCCTGACCTCAATATCATTGAGCCACTCTGGGGAGATGTCAAGCGCGCAGTTCATGCTAGACAGCCCAGGAATTTACAGCAACTGGAGGCTTTTTGCCAAGAAGAATGGGCAGCTTTACCATCTGAGAAAATAAAGAACCTCATCCACAACTACCACAAAAGACTTCAAACTGTCATTGATGTTAGAGGGGGAACACACGGTATTAAGAACTGGGATATGTAAACTTTTGATCAGGGTCATTTGGATGTTTTTGGTGGTCATTATAAGACTTAAAAAGAGAAAACACAGTAGTTTTTACAATAAATGGCTTCACCCAACCAGTAACCATGAGTGGAGAAAAAGTTTTTTTGTTATCATTCATATTCTCTGAAACAAGGCCAAGAAAGGAAAAATTCTGCTGGGATATGTAAACTTTTGAGCACAACTGTATATAACAAAGTATTGAGATGAAGTTTTGTAATTGACCAAATACTTATTTTCCACCAAAATTTGAAAAAAAATTGTTTCTAAATCAGACAATGTGATTTTCAGGATTTGTTTTCTCATTTTGTCTCTCATAGTTGAGGTCGACCTATGATGTCAATTACAGGCCTCGCTCATCTTTTTAAGTGGGAGAACTTGCACAATTGGTGGCTGACTAAATACTTTTTTTCCACACTGTATCTTCTCTAGTGCTGATGCTCTGGAACTCCCTCCCGGGACAATCTATTCGTCTCACATACTCAGTCCTGTCTAGGCTCTTTACTTTCAAGAGTTATCAACTCTGGGCCTTTCTGCTAGAAGTCTTATCCCAGGACCTATCTTCGGTAGATCATTCTGTCTATTAGTCACTTCTGCTCCGGATGATGCTATCTCTTCCTTAGGTGTCCTCTCACTTTAGGAACACCCCAGAATGTGGCACTGCTCACAATGAGCCTTAGGTCCTCTTTCTATGCACCGCAGGCCCTAGCTGCAATTCTAACTGTAAACCGTCACTTTCCCTTCAACTTAGCTCCTCCCACTCTGGGTTTGTCCCAAATATTAGCTCTCACTATCCCCATTGTCAAGCTACACACCTTATCTACTATCATCTTTAAAGCACAACACAGTTAATACTACATCTACATCACATTAACTTTAGCATTATACTTGCTCGTTCAAGGGGGAACGTGGGCAGCATGTTCATCTCCTTACAGCTGGCCGACTGCTTTACACACAACCATGGCTTTTGCTTCTTTCCTTGCTTCACAAACTTTCATTACTAATTCTTCATACTTGCTGCTGCTCTTACATTCTAAGTTTTCTGCTACATCCACAAGAGATAGGGCTTGGGAGTTTTCTCCCATTGTAGGCCTGGAATCCTGGGCTTTGCTTGAGAAGCTCCTATGCCCTGATGGCCCTTCCCTGGGCTTGCTCTAAACATGAGGAGAGCTAATGACACACAACTTCAAAGCTAATAGGCAATTTTTAATAGAACAAAAAAATGATGACAGATCAATTTTGGCAGAGAACAAAGCAAATTTCTCTCATAAGATATATTACAAAGTTGCCTATTTTCATGTGTACTATTCATTTATAAGCAGGAGAGATATCCAGCGCAGAGTTCTTAAGAAAAAAATCATTTTATTAATCAGAAATCTCAGACTTTCCTGCAAGGTGGTAGTTGTACAATCTCTCAGTGCAGGCTGTACACATAGAAAGTCTGGCATAGCCTGACATACAGATCCTTCCTGGTGCTACTCTCAATATAACACTTTTCTGCTTTCTATTTTTTCAGACACCTGAGACCATATTCCAGATACTAGGGGAGGTAATCACCTGTCAATATCCTCCTCTTGAGATTTCTGCCTTGCACCCAAGACTCTGCAAAAGGCAATATCCAATCCCTGGTACTATTTAACCACAGGGAACTTGAGTCCAGGTTACCAAAATTAACTTTTAGAAACATGGAGTCAAAGAAGACCTTTGGATTTAGCATATCCAGCCCACCCTCTCTACGCTGCAGGTAAGTAATCCTTCTTTTTACTGGGTTCAACCTATTCCCCCACAAGAGCTGGAAGACCAGGCTGAGGAGCCTCGCCGAGAAAGATTCTGGCAATGAAAAACAACAGAGAGATACTGTACAAGAAGATAGGGAACAGGTAGGTTTTCAACATAGCAACTCTTTCTCTGTAGGTTATTATTATTATTTTATTATTATTATTAATTTATTTAGCGCCATTGATTCCATGGCACTGTACATAAGAAGGGGCCACATACCAGATACAGACATCACTTACAGTAACCAAAACTAACAATGATAGACTGGTACGGAGGGAAGAGGACCCTGCCCTTGCGGGCTTACATTCTACAGGAACAGGGAAGGAGACAGTAGGTTGGGGGGGGAGGTTAGCCTCCAGTTCTTTCATCGCTGATCCTTTTCATTTCCGGTTTCCAACTTTTCTTCCTAATGTGGCTTGGTCTTATCCTCCATTCTGAATTTAACCTCTAGGATCCTAATATGGGTAGAGGCTTTGGCAAACTAGCAGATCAAAGCCAAGATGAGGTTCTAATGTCCTCAGAGCTTGATTGTTGTCAAAGTTGACTAAAGACTCTGAGGCCTCTGAGTACCTTCTGATGGCCACAGACAACATCTGCACCTCTTAAGATTTAGATATCCCCAACATCTGCGTAGGCAACAATATTTAATGGTGGATCGGCACCCTCCCAAAGTCGCATTCCTACAGTGACCTCAGAAACGGGTCTACGGCAAAAACATACAGGAGTGTACTCTTTGGGCAGCCCTGTCTAACCCCCGCCTCAACTCCAAAAGTGTAATCTTGCCAACCACTAATCAGAGGAAAGGTCACTACCTCTCTATACAAAGTCTTCAGCCAATCTACAAATTGTACCATACTTTGACAGAGTTGATCATGATTATCTATGGGCCACTTTGTCAAAGACTTTAGCCTGGTCCAGACTGACAACATATCTCCCACACCGCAGAGCTTTACATCTCTCAAACGTATCAAGATGACTGCTCTAGAGACGTTCTACCCTTTAACTGGGCCAAGCTGAGAGCATGCCAACAATGCCAGGGACAAACACACTAACATAGAAAATAGGAATTTGCAGAATTTTCCTCTAGACATTCAATAGGAGAATTGGCCTCCAGTACTTGATGTTGCTCGACTGTTTACATTTGAACAGCAGAACTAACAAGCACACTCACATGGATGAAGGCATCAAATGATTTTCTAGCCAATTTCTATATGCATCCACGAGAATTGGAGCCAGGAGGTCTCTGAATCTCTTATAGAATTCAGCTGTTATACCATCTGGACCTGGTGACTTCTTCAGATGTAACTAATCAATGACCACCTTAACTTCCCGCACCATTAATTCAGGTGTCAAAAAGGAGAAAAGACCAGATTATTAGTATCAGGCATTGGAGTTGCCTGCAAAAATTGAGCTATCTTATCTTTATCCAAACCTTTCTGCTGAAACAAGTCAGTATAGTAAGATCTCACCGCCCCCAGGACACCCTTCCAAGATTCCTACAATACACCTTGGCAGTCAATGAGACCCATTGCCAATTTATTGGCTATCTGCTCCCTGCAATTCTCATAGATTAAAGAACAAAATTAATTGCAAAAAACAAAACTAGTTTGAAACCAAAGACTTAATCACTTGATATTATATTCAGTCACCAGAGAAGGAAAAAACACAAGGAACAGAAACATTCACCATTAGTACAGATCTGAATCAGAGCCATATTGCTGACTGCCTGTTTGCATGTCAGATTCAAGGGGCTGCTCAACTAAAGGGCGTCTCCTGTTCTGATAATAGCTAAATTGCTCCTCTATCTTCTGTAACTCTCTTTCCATCAATTCCTAGACCTCTGCATTGGTCTGGCCTTGGCAACTAATCTCCTGTAACTACTTCCATCTCCTTCTCAGTTTCTGCAATAGTCATGGCACAGTGACTCGTTTTTGGGACTGTTACTAGGATTCCCTATTTGATTTATTTTTGGCTTGTTTTTGGTCAGGACACCCCTCACCCTCAGACTTATGGCTGGATTTATCTTTTTTTTTCCTCTTACTCTGTGTACTCCCATAATCCTCACTGGTGGACACTGGGGCAGGAGAAGAAGCCCACTCTGAATGCTGTAGTGCCACCTTTATGATCTACATGTCCCTCTCGGTGACTCCTGACTGTGGCTGCTCCTGCTCTGTATCACTTATGTTGCTCCGGGGGTCCAGCCCTGTAAGTACCGACCCTGATAGCAGCGCTTTCTCCTCCAGGTCCTCTGCCGCCATCAGCAGGTCCTCATAAGGGTAGTCCCTACAGATGTTGTGCCAGGAGTCAGGACAATCCCTGGGGGTGGAGGTGACCAATCTGACCACATACAATAAATTACACATGATGTTCTGGTACGTAGCGCTCACATGCTTGACCACATCACACAGGCTGCACCACGGAGCAGGCACTTGCCAGGTGACTGACCCAACCACACATAACATTTCCTCGGCTGACAGGCCTTTCTCTCAACTAATGAAAATAGGAATTGGACAGATAATGGGTGACATTTTGGCTCTGACGCACTTTCACCAGGAACGTTCATCCCCCAGTCTAGGCACTGTCCGCGTCACTGTTCATAGAGAGGTCTGATAACAGGTTACAATGTCTCTGCAGATGTCTTGAGGGGTCACCGCTTCATTCGCCATCACCTTTCTCCTGATCCTGATTGGGGCAGTGCTGTACCTGTACCCGTCATCTAGACAAGCATGTGGCATACTAGGACTTGCCCCTTAGGAAGAGAAGGATGGAAATCGGCTGGACATTGTGAGCAAAGTCAGCCTACATGAGTTCCTGGTGAATTTACATGAGACGTTTGGTGGTGTGGCTTCATTTTGGTTTGATAGAAGGCTTGTGGTTAGTCTTGGGTCACTGGATCTTTTAAGACAGCACATTAACCCCAACAAAACCTCCGACCCCTCCGAGAAGATGCTGAAGTTGCTCTTGGGACACCAGTCTGGAGTTATTGGAGAAGCAGCTGAAAGTCATATGCAGAAGAAGCTGTATGAGAACGGCATCAACAAGTCTTTGCGAAGTAATTTCAGTGTAATAGTAAAGCTCTCTGAGGAGTTACTATCAAAGTGGAGTTCAATTCCTCAATCTCAGCATCAATATATGCTTGGATTTGCCATGAAATCTGTTACTTAGACAGCAATGGGCAGCACCTTTGAGGATAACCAGGAGGTTCTCCGATTCCATAAAAACCATGATACTATTTGGTCTGAGATTGGAAAGGGCTTTCTTGATGGATCTATAGAAAGGAGTAATAGTCAGAAAAAACAGTATGAAAATGCTCTCATGGAAAAGGAAACTGTGCTGAAAAAAGGCGTTAAAGAGCGCAGAGGGAAGAACCCTGGCCGACATGTGTTCATTGACTCATTACTACAAGGAAACCTCAACGACAAGCAGGCCCTAGAAGACTGTCTGATCTTCTCTTTGGCAGGGTGTGTGATCACAGCAAACTTGTGCACATGGGCTATATATTTCTTGACAACTGCAGAAGGTGCTCAAGAGAAGTTGACCCAGGTCCTTGGAAAAGGACCTATAACACTGGAGAAGATAGAACAGCTCAGCTATTTCCGACAAATATTGTATGAAACGGTCAGAACAGCCAGTCTTACCCCAATCTCTGCCCATCTGCAAGAACTTGAAGGGATGATTGACCAACATGTCACTTCTAAAGAGACTCTTGTGTTATATGCGCTAGATGTGGTCCTCCAGGATAGCACAGCCTGGCCATCGGCTATCAGAATCAATACAGAACGGTTTGATGAAGAAATAGCCAAGCAGAACTTAACATTATTAGGCTTTTCTGGAAGTCAAGAGTGCCCTGAACTTAGAAGTACTGTTGCAACCATGTAGGCAAACCTAAGTGTTCTCGTCAGGAAGCAGCACTTACTACCTGTGAAAAGTCAGGTTATGGAGACCAAGTATGAACTTGTGACTTCTCCAAAAGAAGAGGCTTGGAACAGTTTGTCTAAAAGGAACTGAAATATCCAGACATGTGTCCTATTTTTTTTTTTCAGCCAAAGACACAGTTATTGTTTTTTGTCTGTATAATCCCTGTTTCAACAATCGGATATTTGTCTGTTTAAAGCACATGACATTCAAGTGCACCGGGATAATTAGATCAAATGACTTATGTGCCTTTTTTGAAGAATTTATTGCCTTCTTCTAAACATCACTGCCATGTAAATGTGTTTTTTTAACTGAAAAGTAAATGATGGTGAAAAAATACCTAAGAAAAAAAGAAAGGGGACAAACCCAAACTTGTTCCAACAGTTTAAATCCCGGAACTTGGTGAAGGTCGCCCAGAAACGTTCCAGGTCAGACATAAGCTTGAAGCTGACATCGTAGCTTTTCCGGTCAGGTTTATCACCGCCAGGATGTTGGCGGGCAGGAAGCCAATATGGCTACACAGGAGCTCTCTGATGAGAAACCTCCGGTCAGGCAGCTCGTCCTTGGAACCTCGATGTCTGAACCGTATGACCAGGGCCGGCGTCAGCACCCGGCATACCCGGGCAAGTGCCGGGGCCCTGGAAAATCAGAGGGGCCCAGCCGCCCACTCACTGTCGGGGCCGGGCCCACACACTGTCGGGGCCGGGCCCACACACCCACCCGCCCACTCACTGTCGGGGCCCGGGCCCACACACCCACCCACCCGCCCACTCACTGTCGGGGCCCGGGCCCACACACTGTCGGGGCCGGGCCCACACACCCACCCGCCCACTCACTGTCGGGGCCGGGCCCACACACTGTCGGGGCCGGGCCCACACACCCACCCGCCCACTCACTGTCGGGGCCGGGCCCACACACCCACCTGCCCACTCACTGTCGGGGCCGGGCCCACACACCCACCTGCCCACTCACTGTCGGGGCCCTGGCCGCTTCCTCGGCACCTGTTGAGGGACGCAGGCGCTGCTTGATTGCCGGCACTTCCCCCAGACATGGCCGTGCGCTGTCCGGCTGTGTCTGCTAGTAATGACACGGCAGGGTCGACGGCACTGCACCTTTAATTGTGCTTGTGTGTCGCTCCTGCCGCGTCATTACTAGCAGACACAGCCGCACAGCGCGCGGCCATGTCTGGGGGAGTGCCGGCAATCAAACACCGTCGGAGCGGAGGTCCTGCACAGATGGGCGGGAGGGGCCCGGACCCGACCGCAAGTGGGCCCCTCTGATGTTCCAGGGCCATGAAGTCTGTGACACGCCGGGGGCCCTGCACTGCCCCATACCCGAGGAGCTGCTGGACAGGACACTGGACCGGGGACAGGTGAGTGAGGCTTCCCCAATCCCCATATTAAAAATATTAGTAATGGGTCTGTGTGAGTGCATGTATGTGAATGTCAGGGTATATGACTGTGTATATATATTTGTCTGTTTTATCTATGTGTATGTCTGTATGTGTACATATGTCTGCGTACCGTGTGTGCGCGCGCGCTATGTCTGCGTACCGTGTGTGCGCGCGCATATGTCTGCGTACCGTGCGTGCGCGCGCATATGTCTGCGTACCGTGTGTGCGCGCGCATATGTCTGCGTACCGTGTGTGTGCGCGCATATGTCTGCGTACCGTGTGTGCGCGCGCATATGTCTGCGTACCGTGTGTGCGCGCGCATATGTCTGCGTACCGTGTGTGCGCGCGCATATGTCTGCGTACCGTGTGTGCGCACGCATATGTCTGCATACCGTGTGTGTGCGCGCATATGTCTGCGTACCGTGTGTGCGCGCGCATATGTCTGCGTACCGTGTGTGCGCGCGCATATGTCTGCGTACCGTGTGCGCGCGCGCATATGTCTGCGTACCGTGTGTGCGTGCATATGTCTGCGTACCGTGTGCGCGCGCGCATATGTCTGCGTACCGTGTGTGCGCACGCATATGTCTGCGTACCGTGTGTGTGCGTGCATATGTCTGCGTACCGTGTGTGTGCGTGCATATGTCTGCGTACCGTGTGTGCGCGCGCATGTCTGCGTACCGTGTGTGCGTGCATATGTCTGCGTACCGTGTGTGCGTGTGCATATGTCTGCGTACCGTGTGTGCGCGCGCATATGTCTGCGTATGTGAAGGATGAGGGGGCAGGCTGGGCCATGTGTAATAAATAAATAAATATATATATATATTTATATATTTATTTCTCCGCCGTATCTGTGCATCATGAATCGTGTATGTGTTAAAAGGGCCCACTGAGACTCTTTCGCCCGGGGCCCAGAAAAACCTGGAGCCGGCCCTGCGTATGACATCTCTCCTCTTAAAGGCCTGTCTGGTATAAGTGATGTCTGACGAGAAAGGTGACCCACGGCTCTAGGCATTACCAGAAGGATCAACACCAGTGCCACTCTGCTGCCTCTGACTGCTGGCACTATGAGGGGCCACCACTGCTCCAGTAACTAATGGGGGAAGTGAGTCCTGCACATTGTACTGCCCCCTCCTCACCATCAAACTCTATAGTAATGTCAGTGCAGTCATCAGTCGAGTTATCTGGCACAGCAGAGTCTACACTACCTCGCACAGCCGTGCCCATATTGTCCCACACAATAGTGTCCACATTTTCTTGCACAACAATGCCCACAATGTGCCGCAGAACAGTGCACACATCATCCGGCACAGCAGAGCCCACATTGTGATGCACAGGAGAGCCCACATTGTTCCGCACAGCTGAGTCCACTTTATTGAGCACAGCAATGCCCATACTGTCCTACACAGTTATAACAGGAGCGCCATGATGTGCAGCTGCACCATTACATTCATATAAAAGTCCTCTGTTTTGTTTAGGCATACTTACTGCTGGGACTTATGGTGTCAGACACTGCAGGTCTTTGCTGCTGCTGCTGCACACTTGCTGCATCTCTCCTGTACAAATTTCCTCCTTCAGTCTTGCTGGCTGCAGTACCGGTCTTGCATAGAACTGCTGGGCATTGTTTACTGGACGATCTATCAGGCTGCGTGCCCACTATGCGTTTTTCAACCGTTTTTGCCGTGGAATTTCCGCAGCGAAAACGCTTAAAAAACACTTGGTAATACGTGCCCCATGGTCCCCAATGATAATCCGCATGTGCTGTGCACATGCTGCGGAAATTTTCGCTGCGGATTACCATTACTGAAAAATACACAGCATGTCCATTAATTTTGCGGACACGCAGCGTAATTGCCGCCATTGACTAGCATTCAAACGCATATTATCCGTGTCAGCACATTTGCACACACGGATATTATGCGATTCTATGTGCGGAAGGTACCCGGGTTTGGAGAAGAGGAGACTCTCCTCCAGACCCAGGTACCATAGAACCTGTTAAAAAAAAGAATTGAAAATAAAAAATAAAGATTCTACTTACCTTCTGATGGCCCCCGGTCTCCTCGCGATGCGTCCGGTCTGTTGTATGGGTCACAGTGGTGTGAAAGGACCTGCCATGACGTCATTTAGTCATGTGACAGGTCACGCGACCGCTGACGTCGGCGGTCGCGTGACCTGTCCCATGACTCAATGACGTCATCGCAGGTCCTAACAGACCGGACGCATCGCTGAGGAGACCGGGGACCATCAGAAGGTAAGTATAATCTTTATTTTTTATTTTTTAACATGTTTATTCTTTTTTTTTTAACTATTACTTGGTCACACTATATAAATCCATGTCGGTTGCATGGATTTATATAGTGTGACCAAGTTGTCAAGCACTTTTCCCAGTGATGCTAAAATCGCTTGATAACCCGCATGCAGAAATGCATGGAAAAACGCTTGACAAACGCTTCTATCTGGCGGGAAAAATGCATGTACAATTCCTGCCAGGGAGAAGCGGAAAAAGTATACAGCATTTCTGCATTGTGAGCACTTAGCCTCACAGGTACAGATTTCTCTCCTCTTGTTCCTGGCACAAGTATCTGTTGGTTCTTACTTGTTGCAGCTGATGGTGGGTCAGAATTTCCAGATTGGAGTCCAGGTTACTTTTCCAGTGGCTGCACTAGTGGCACCATGAAGCTTTCTGATGGTTCTCCCTTAGCCTTTACAGCTCTCTGGTTGCTCCCAGATCGCATGCGGTTGGCCAGTATCACTACAGTCTGCTGCAGATTCTCCTGCATAGTCTGCTTCTCCAGAGACGCTCTCCTCTGCCTGCACGGGGGAAGGTTAACCTGATCACCTGCAGGTGCTTTCACCAAATGTTTACTTTTTGCGTCAACAGTTTCATCATTCTTTCCTGCAGTCATTTTCATTCCATCATCACTTCTCATCACACATGAACCGCTGCCAGACCGTTCCCTCTGTCCTTCCAAAATAAATTTAGGATTTTCATCCACAAACAGAGCCTGAGAGTTAGTTCCCAGAGTAAGCATGGGAGCCCGGGACTTGCTTCAGGATCTCCCCCCCCCCCCCCCCCCCAGAGTGGCCCCGCTCTGGGCTTTTTCCAGACATCAGGAGAGCTGCAAGCACACAACCTCTCAGCTAGGAGGTAGTATTATAGTAGTTCTATTCTTGTACATAGGAGCAGTATTATAGTAGTTCTATTCTTGTACATAGGAGCAGTAATATAGTAGTTAAATTCTTTCACATAAGTGACCGTATTATAGTTATATACTTGTAAATGTGAGCAGTATTATAGTAGTTATATTCTTATACATATTCTTATACATAGAAGCAGTATTATAGTAGTCATATTCTTGTACATAGGGGCAGTTTTATAGTGGTTATATTCTTGTATATAGTGTGGTAAAAAGGCTTGCTCAGCTGAACACGGAGGTAGACATGGAACACTGTCTCTTTAAATTTCGGGTTGGTTTATTAAAAACGTCATAAACCAACCTAGAGTTCACAAGGTAAACACAGCCCATTCGGCATAGTGGCAAAGCTAAACAAAAAGATACAGCACAGACTGTATATAGGCCAGGGTCCGGCCACTCAGGGTTAACCACACATGGTTCTGTTTTAGCACAACACATGCTATCTCCTCTCTGGAGCAAGCCTCTCCAGATACTGAACACTGAATGCCTCAGCAGGCTGAGTATTTAAACCCCAGACCACACCCTGGGGTGGAGATACGGCAAATGGCCTCACGCCTGCACTATAGCCATTCACAACAAAACATGCCCATTTTAAATGTGACACCCCAGGGGTCTGGTTGCCACAGTGATAGAGATATTACGTCTGAGAGCAGGTGGGAGGTCTCTTGGTCAGGGATCCTATGCATGCCACACCTCCTGCCCAGTCCTGGGAGGGGAAGAACTTCCCCTATATAAACCTAGGGCTGAGGCAGGGTTAGTGAGTAGAGAAGAAGTAGAGAAGAGAAGCAGCATAGGAAGAAACAACAGGAGCTCTGTGGGAGCAGTGTTACAAAGAGTCAGGGGCTGGCAGCTGCAGAGCTCGCCCTGACTGAGAAGATTTCTTACTGGACCCGGAGTCCGAGGCTGTGGGGACTAACTCCTACCCAGCAGCAGAATCCGTCAGGCAGGGGATTTCAGGTCCTCTGGCCAAGAAACCCGAAGGCACGGTCACACGCATGGGACCAGCACCGCCGTCGTGGAGCGGAAGCTACTAGAAGGCCCCGAGTCACCGGCCATACGGGTGAGCACCACACGGTACACTCAGGGACGTGGGTTACTTATACCCGCTTTTAGCAAGGTAGCCAGAAGAGTATCGTTAGTTTGGGAGGCCTACAACTCCGCCTGGCCAGGGGAGATCCCATCTGCTCAAGGACTGACCAGGCCCCAATCGCTAGCCAGTACTCCGGGAGGGTCTATCGTTGTCACCAGTAAAGACCCTGAACTACACCGTACCGTCTCTGAGTGGTTCCTGCTACCCCCATCATCCACATCTGCTGCCCTGAGGCCATACCCCTCCCGTTGGGGGTTATACCATCTACGCTGCACCATCCATCCACCGGCCTCAGCGGACTGTCCTGCAGCGGCAGCTCCATAGCTGCATTCAACGGGTGGCGTAGTCGTACAACATCTACTATTAAGAACACTGCCGTCCAGTTTGACTCCCTGGGCACGGACCGGGTCACCGCCACGAGACTACTACCCCCATCTGATCCGGCTCCGGGTAAGCTCCTGCATGCGCAACGCTGTGCGACACAGGCCCAGGGGTGCGTCAACTTTTGGCGTAGTCGGCAGGATCTCGTGCCCGCAACCACCGGGTACTGCGTGCCTGAAAAAGACTGTTCAAACTTACCTGTGGTGAAGATTCCCGCCATCCGGCGCCATCTTCCGCTTCCTTCCCGCCATCGGTGGAGTTTTCCCGCCATCCGGCGCCATCTTCAGCCTTCTTCCCGCCACACGTGGAGTTTTCCCGCCATTGGACGCCATCTTGAGGACGCCGCGCGGGAAGAAGAGGGGCGTGGACTCCGAAAGCGCGCGAGAACTGAAGCCCCGCCTCACGTCCGGACGTTGCGTAAGGTCCTGGAAGGATCCCAGCAGACGCCGACGTCACAGGAGCGCGACGGAAGGTCCTCAACCCTGACGATCCACTGCAGAGCCGCGGCCTACGGAAGAGGATCATCGCAAGGTAGGCCACGGTCCACTAGGGGGGAGAAGGATGTCGGATACGGAGGAGAGCTTCACCGCTTCAACCCCCGCCAGCGCCACCGCTGTTGCGGTCATGCCTTTCACCATGCCCTATATCCCGGGGGCAGCCTGGCTACCCCAGTACTCAGGGGAGTCACATACTCTGCATGACTTTAGAGAAAAGCTGGATAGCCTCTTCCTGGTGTACCCCCTCACAGAGGAGCAAAAAGTGAGCATCCTGGTGGCCCAATTAACCGGGGCAGCCCAAAGGGAGGTAAAGTCCTGGCCACCTGGGGGGAGGACTGTCGCAGGGATACTAACCCGGCTGAGGGACACCTTTGATACCCGCACCGCAGCCGAGATCAAGCTTAGATTCTACGGGTGCAAACAGCGGGCACATGAGAGTATAAGGGACTATGCCCTGAACCTACAAGAGGCCCTGAGAGCCATTAAGCAGACCGACCCTAACGGCGTGGGAGACGAGGACAGGCTGTTGACTGAACAATTTATAGAGGGTTTATATTGCAATGCCCACCGAACCCAGTTGCGGGCAATGGCCTTACAGGACCCTCATCTGGGATTTGCACAGTTCAAGGACAGAGCCATCCGGGTGCTTCGAGAACCGGCACCAGGTGGCGTTGTGACCCACAGACGCCCCACTACCACTTACCACCAGGAGGCGGCGCCCTTGTCAGCAGGGCCTGTGGGAGCTGATGCGCAGGCTTTGAACAATGACCCGGCTCCAGACCTGCACCATCAGGTCCAAGAGCTAGCTAAAAGCGTTGCTGCGCTAACCCGAACTGTGCAGTCTTTACAGGTTTCCACTCCAGGGAAGATCCAGCTGGCATCCGGACCGGAGGACATCCCGTGGCGTCGACCAAGGAGGACCTCACCGGCCAGAGGAAGACCCAGCGACCGATACAACGAGGACGGACGACCCATCTGCCGCCGCTGCAATCAACCCGGACATATGGCAAGGTACTGTCCTTTAAACTGGCACAACCTGGGGTAGAGGGCCAACCCCCAGGAAAAAGATCACCAGGCCCATCGAACTGGCGCGACAAATATGTGGGAGGACGTCCAGTCTTACCCGTGGTACTGGATGGCTTTCCTATGAGTGCCCTACTGGACACCGGGTCACAGGTCACCACCATCCCGTACGTGCTCTTCAAGCAGTACTGGAATGACTCGGATATCACCCGCTACCCTGACGACGACTTGAGTATCATCGCCAGCAATGGTCAGCCCGTGCCACAGATTGGATTTAAAGAGGTGACCATTAAAATCGGTAGAGTCGAACTGGCAGCACAGGGACTGATCATTGTAGACATTGACAAACACGAGAGTCACCCAAAGATAACTCTAGGAACTAATGTAATTGAAAATTGTCTTGCAGAGGTGATTTTCCTTTTACAGCAGGTTGCCAAGAACGCCAGCTCCGGCCAGCAGCGAGTGCTCCAGAAAGAGATCCGGGCACTGATGCGACGGCAACAGCTAGAACTCTCCGATGGTGAGATTGGTAGCGTGCGAATGTGTGACCCTTTCCCTATTGCCATGCCCCCGAAAAGTGAAATGATGATTTGGTGCCGGGCAGCTATTGGTCTGAGAGGTAGAGATTACCAGGCAATGGTAGAACCAGTTTACTCAGACAGTAGGCCCACCATTTTGACAGCACGGGGGTGGTCAATGTACGCCATGGGAGGGTGCCCGTTCGCATAATAAATATCGGGAAGAGGGAAGTGTACCTGCCCCGGTATGCCACGCTAGCCAAATTGTATACCATCAATCAAGATTCCATACAGTCCGTAGAACCCTTGCCTCCATCTTCCCTGGAGGAAGGTAACGGCTCTCAGAAAACAATGGAGGACTGGTGTCAGCAACTACATTTGGGTACTGACTCCACTCCCTCACACCAGAAACAGGGAGTCTATCGGGTGGTTCAAGAGTACGAGAGAGTGTTTAGTAAACACCCGTTAGACTTCGGGCGAGTCAAGGGGGTAGAACACCACATCCCCACGGGAGACCATCCTCCCATAAAAGAGAGGTATCGACCCGTACCCCCTGCACACTACCAACACGCCAAGGGGATGCTTAGAGACATGAAGGAGGCTGGGGTGATCAGGGATAGCTGTAGCCCCTGGGCAGCTCCACTAGTCTTAGTCAAAAAGAAAGACAACACCATGAGGATGTGTGTAGATTACCGGAAAATCAACCGTATCACACACAAGGATGCGTACCCCTTACCAAGGATAGAGGAGTCTTTGGCTGCTTTAAGATCTGCTAACTTCTTCTCTACCTTGGATCTCACTAGTGGGTACTGGCAGGTTCCTGTAGCAGAGGCGGACCGGGAGAAGACCGCATTCACCACCCCGATGGGACTTAGCGAGTTTACCTGCATGCCGTTCGGACTCTGCAACGCACCAGGAACCTTCCAACGATTAATGGAGTGCTGTCTGGGCCACAGAAACTTCGAGACGTTCCTGCTGTACCTGGACGATGTCATCGTATATTCCAAGACGTATGAGGACCACCTGAAACACCTGGCGGAAGTGTTCGAAGCTCTGGCAAGCTACGGCCTAAAGGTGAAACCCTCCAAGTGTCACCTCCTGAAACCAAAGGTGCAGTACCTGGGACACGTGGTGAGCGCTGATGGAGTGGCTCCCGACCCTGATAAGATCACCGCAATTAAGGAATGGCCAAGTCCCTCCAGTGTAAAGGAAGTGCAGCAGTTCCTCGGGTTGGTAGGCTATTACCGCAGATTCATCCCAGGTTTCACCAAAAAGGCAGCTCCTATGCAGGACCTCCTGATAGGCCAGTCCCGGAAGGCCAAGAACCAGAAGCCACCCTTCAGATGGGAGAAGTTAGAAGAAGAGTCCTTCCGTCAGCTGAAGATGGCCCTCACGGGGGATGAAATCCTGGCGTACCCTGATTACAGCCAGCCCTTTATCCTCTACACCGACGCAAGTAACATCGGGCTAGGAGCTGTGCTGTCCCAGATCCAGCAGGGGAAAGAACGAGTAATCGCTTACGCCAGCCGAAAACTGCGACCCACCGAGAGAAACCCTGAGAATTACAGCTCATTTAAGCTAGAGTTCCTGGCAGTGGTGTGGGCAGTCACCGAACGCTTTAAGCACTACCTCGCTTCTTCCCGGTTCACCGTGTACACGGATAACAACCCGTTGACACACCTGGACACGGCAAGACTCTGTGCCCTAGAGCAGAGATGGATGGCCCGTCTGTCCACCTACGAGTTCACAATCAAATACCGGGCAGGACGCTCCAATACCAACGCGGACGCCCTGTCCAGGATGCCAAACCTACCGGACGTAGGAGAAGATCCAGAGGGACTGGAAGAAGTCGAACTCCCCGCGTTCCACCGTCATGGGACTATCCAGTATTCCCATCGGGTAAGGAGTAAGCAAGCCGCTACGTTTAACCCCTTGCCTCACTACAACTGGGAGGAAACGCAAGACAGTGACCCTGCCGTCCGACTGGTGAAGGAGATGCTGACTCGGCCAGAGGCTCGCCTTGACCCAGACGCTCCGGAGGAAGCCAAGCAACTGTGGGCTGAGAAGAGTCGACTGTTCCTTTATAAGGGGAAGTTGTGCTGCCGAATGGTTAACTCCCGGACGCATGAACTAATCTGGCAAGTAGTGGTGCCACGGAGAGACGCAGCCATGGTGATGGAGGCATACCACGACGGGGCTGGACACTTCGGATGGAAGAAGCTGGAGTTCCTGCTGCGCGGGCGGTTCCACTGGGTAGGCATGAGGGGAACCATCGAGAGGTGGTGCAGAGACTGTGGCCCGTGCAACCTAAGAAGGAAGGACCGTGCCAGTCAGAAGACTCCCCTGCAGTCCATCGTCACCCGGCAGCCATTGGAACTGGTAGCCTTGGATCATGTAAAACTGACCCCAAGCAGAAGTGGCTACGTTTACGCACTAACCATCGTGGATCACTACTCCCGGTTCTTGGTTGTCGTCCCCGTCAAGGACTTAACAGCTCGAACAGCAGCTAGAGCCTTCCAGCAGCACTTCTGCCGTCCACACGGGTACCCGGACCAAGTGCTGACGGACCAGGGACCTGCCTTTGAAGCGGAGGTCTTCCAGGAATTCTGCAATCTGTATGGCTGCCGGAAGATAAGGACGACACCCTATCATCCGCAAACTAATGGACTTTGTGAGAAAATGAACCAGGTGGTAATGGATCTTCTGAAAACGTTGCCCCTGGAAGAACGCAGTCTGTGGCCTGAGAAGCTGCCCGATCTGGTGGACCTATACAACCACATCCCGGTAGGTTCCACCAACTGTACCCCGGCTTACCTGATGAGGGCAAGGCCTGGTAAGCTACCTGTTGACCTGGAGATGGGAGTCCTGACACCCGAGGACACTTCACCAGAAGCAGACTGGGACACAGAGAGGCAGCAGCAGTACCGGAAAGTACAGGAGAGCGTGGAGCGAAGTCTCTGTCAAGCTAGGGAAAGACAAGAGAAAACTTACAACCAGTATGCTCCCGCTGTTCCCCTGGTACCCGGAGAGCAGGTCTTGAAGAGGAAAAGGCGGCTCCACAAGTTGGACGACCAGTGGGAGAAGGACCCGTACATCGTACTGCCCTCAAGCCACGACAACCCAAAGGTCTGTACCATCAGTAAAGACGGAGGGGAAACCACAACCATTGTATCCCGGGATCACCTGAAGAAGTGTCCCGAACAGCTACGGAACCCTGAAGAGGAACAAGAAGACCCTCGACCCGTAGGGGAAAGGGAAGACATGGTTAGTACTGTGCTCAGAGACTTCCCTCGGTCTTGGACTCAAGTCAATGGCGCAGTTGTGGTACCCGTACTCACCTTCCTCCAACCAGCATCCCAAGCACCTACGGAGCAACAGGTAGAGCTGGAAGAACAGCCGGTCCAGGAGGCAGAAGACTCCACACAAGCAGAACAGGAGGATCAACCCTCTGCTTATAGTGAGCCTGCCGTACCCCTAGTGAGCTAAAGAGCCGGTAGACAGCTGCCCAGTTTACCCTTGACAGCTCCTACACCCTGTAGTTCAGGGCTAGACAGTCAGCTCCGTAGGTCCACTAGGGCCACTAGAGGCCAGTTACCCGCACGTTGGAGGATTTGAAATGTATAAATTGTTTTATTTGTGGTTACCTGTTTTTCTTGTTGCTTGTAAATAATTATGTGTTTCTAGTTATTTTTAGGAGTCCTTGGTGGATTTACCGGGAATCCTTGTACAATTAGTTGGAGCGTAACCCAGGATGGACTAAAAGACTGATAAGGACTCGGGGCAGGACAGACCCCTACCTGGTTACGTCTCCCTGTTTTGGTGAAATGGACACCTTTGTTTTCTTCAAAACTGCACCCGGTTGCGGACACGCTGTAACCATCTTTATGTGTTTTTCTTATTGTATTATTATTGTTTATACCTTGTTATGTTTTTCTAAAAATATGTTTAGTCCCGGAGTACTAAATTTCACTAGGGGGGAATGTGACACCCGAGGGGTCTGGTTGCCACAGTGATAGAGATATTACGTCTGAGAGCAGGTGGGAGGTCTCTTGGTCAGGGATCCTATGCATGCCACACCTCCTGCCCAGTCCTGGGAGGGGAAGAACTTCCCCTATATAAACCTAGGGCTGAGGCAGGGTTAGTGAGTAGAGAAGAAGTAGAGAAGAGAA
The DNA here is from genome assembly GCF_046119375.1 of Phyllobates terribilis. Lineage (NCBI taxonomy): Eukaryota > Metazoa > Chordata > Amphibia > Anura > Dendrobatidae > Phyllobates > Phyllobates terribilis. The sequence continues at coordinate 1,174,578,127 of NW_027362761.1, forward strand.
GCAGCATAGGAAGAAACAACAGGAGCTCTGTGGGAGCAGTGTTACAAAGAGTCAGGGGCTGGCAGCTGCAGAGCTCGCCCTGACTGAGAAGATTTCTTACCGGACCCGGAGTCCGAGGCTGTGGGGACTAACTCCTATCCAGCAGCAGAATCCGTCAGGCAGGGGATTTCAGGTCCTCTGGCCAAGAAACCCGAAGGCACGGTCACACGCATGGGACCAGCACCGCCGTCGTGGAGCGGAAGCTACTAGAAGGCCCCGAGTCACCGGCCATACGGGTGAGCACCACACGGTACACTCAGGGACGTGGGCTACTTATACCCGCTTCTAGCAAGGTAGCCAGAAGAGTATCGTTAGTTTGGGAGGCCTACAACTCCGCCTGGCCAGGGGAGATCCCATCTGCTCAAGGACTGACCAGGCCCCAATCGCTAGCCAGTACTCCGGGAGGGTCTATCGTTGTCACCAGTAAAGACCCTGAACTACACCGTACCGTCTCTGAGTGGTTCCTGCTACCCCCATCATCCACATCTGCTGCCCTGAGGCCATACCCCTCCCGTTGGGGGTTATACCATCTACGCTGCACCATCCATCCACCGGCCTCAGCGGACTGTCCTGCAGCGGCAGCTCCATAGCTGCATTCAACGGGTGGCGTAGTCGTACAACATCTACTATTAAGAACACTGCCGTCCAGTTTGACTCCCTGGGCACGGACCGGGTCACCGCCACGAGACTACTACCCCCATCTGATCCGGCTCCAGGTAAGCTCCTGCATGCGCAACGCTGTGCGACACAGGCCCAGGGGTGCGTCATAAATATGCTGATTAACCCTCTCTGCACTTACCATGCAGAAGAACACGTCCATGTTTTACATCACTGAAGCTAATAGCCTCAGCTCAGTGAAACATATCTCCCCTCCAGTATTCTGCTAGTGACTTTGTCAAATACCCACCCCCCCCTTTCCCAAAAGCCGGGGGTTTTGGCACCTTCACTAGCTAAACATGGAAGTCTGGACAAGGCATCTGCGTAACCATGTAGTTTCCTGGGCCTGTGCTCTATATGAAAATTAAAGTCCTGGAGGGCTAGAAACTAATTACCTGGGCATTCTTCCCCATCCTTTCCCTCATCCATCTCAAGGGTGCATGGTCTGACACTAACCTGAACTTCCAACCTAATAGGTAGTACCTCAGGGTGGCAACTGCCCATTTGATGGCCAAGCATTCTTTTTCCACAATAGCATAGTTTTTTCACAGACAGAGAGTTTTCTTCTTAGATTTAGAATGGGATGTTCCTCCCCGTTTACTTCTTGAGGCAATACAGCTCCTACCCCGACCTCTGAGGCATCCGTCTGAACTATGAACTCCTTATTGAAGTCAGGTGCTATCAAAACTGACTGCTTACACAGAGCAAGCGTCAATTCCTGGAAAGCCATCTCCGCCTCAGAAGACCATTTGGCCATTGCCATCTTTCTATCTTTAAGCAGGTCGGTCAGGGGTGCGGTTATTATGGAGAAATTTGGGATAAATCGACGATAGTATCCCACAATTCCTAGAAATGTAATCAAATAGGTGTGTTCTGGTTAAAGTATTGCGGCGCTTTCAGATAAGATCCAGTAGGTTTTTTTCATCCAGAATTTATTTTTCAAAAGAATATAAAATACAGAATAGCAAGATACAACGCGTTTCGACTCATTGCAGTCTTCCTCAGGTATAATTTTATAATCATAGATCTAGAACTACCCTTCCTTATATACACCTCTAAACTAAAAAGGTGAAATAGTGACCCGCCTGGTTCCTTAATCGCGTTAATTGAACAAGTTTGTGCGAATAATTATTGTGGCAGTCTGAATTTGTATCTGCTCTAGTAAATACAGTTAAAAAGTACCAACATATTTAAAAATATAAATAAATAAATTTAAAAAAAAAGAGGGAAAAGATCATACATATTCTATTCTATCATTTAAGCCATCTGGATGTAAACATTGCATACGATAAATCCAGAAGGATTATTTTCTATTTAATATTTGAATTCTATTCTGAGTAGAGGCTGGTATATGTTCTACAGGAGTTATTTGTACTTCAAATTTCCCTCCGTGGGTATGCAATAAATGACGTGATAGGTGATAATGTATATAACATAATCTGTTTGACAAGAAAGATGTTTAATTAAAAACTTTTCGCCTGTACTGTAAGATATAATCTCCTTACAGCCATCTGTAATACATCTACAGCAACAGCAGAGTTTCTTTCCACATTTAAATACTCCCACTGTTTTAGCTGTATTAGTTCCTCTTTGTTCAAATTGAATAGGAATACTTTTAAGTTGGCTAGGAGATTCCGAATGGTTTTTCCCCTTCGAAAGGTAATCCCCGGATGGTCAGGTAGGGATTCTCTTAGAAGAGGATCTTGTTGCAGACTACGCCAATGTTTGCCAAGTATTTTTCTAATACTGGCATTTTCCTTATTAAAAGCTGTAATAAAATGAAATTTATATTTATTCTCTTGTGAAGAGATATCTATTTCTGGTTTTACCTTATTACTCATAGCCAAAAGGCAATCTTTCTGTGTTTTCTTCCTATTGATTTCATATGCTGCAGAAATTATTTTTTTCGGGTATTTTTTTATTTTAAACCTGTCTATGAGGATTTTTGCTTGTGTATTATAATCCTCTAATAGTGTATTATTTTTCCTTCTACGTAGAAATTGACTATAGGGAATATTTTTTTTTTCCATTTGTGAAAATGTGCACAGTTGAATTCCAGAAATCCATTTGAATCTACTGGCTTAAAAAAATGTTTTTGTTATTATTAGCGTTTTTTTTTAAAACTGATTTCTTAGTCTAAAAAATAAATTTTGTTTGTACTTATACTACCTGAGAAATTAATACCCCATGTGTTATGATTCAGTTCATGAACAAGTTGTTCTGCCATTTTCTGATCACCCTTCCACAAGATGACTAAATCATCAATATACCTACGGTACAAAATGATGTTTTTTATATAAGTAGCTTTTGTCAGAGCTGATAGGGACTCGAATCGCCCCATAAATAAATTTGCAAAAGTGGGCGCAACCCAAGTCCCCATCCCGGACCGAGTCTCTGAATGTGTAGCTGGCCCTGAAATTCAAATATATTTCTCTTTAGAATGAATTCCAGACCTAGCACAATGAATTGTATCTGTCCTTGTGGCATATTAGTGTGTGTTTCCAAATAATATCTGGTTGCCGATATACCCAATTGATGGTCTATATTTGAGTATAGTGCTGTTACATCGAGAGAGATAAACCAATACCCTTCTTCCCAATATATATTCTGTAATTCTTCTATTAGTTGGGTAGAATCACGTAGATATGATGGAAGTTCTTTCACTAAATTTTGTAGCTGGAGATCAATATAATGTGACAAAAAACTGGTAAGCGAAATAATACCTGCTATAATGGGGCGACCTGGTGGATTAATTGGGTCTTTATGCATTTTGGGCAAATGATAAAAAAAAGCTTGGGAAAATTCATTATTGGTAAGAAACGGCTTTTCTCTTTTGTCAATAATTCCCTTTTCATAGGCGGTATTTATAATTAGATGGTATTCTTTAGAAATATCTTTTGAGGGATCTATATATAATTTATTATAATATTTTGTATCTGACAGTATTCTATATGCTTCTTTAAGATACACCCCTCAATCTTGAATTACTATTCCCCCCCACCTTTATCAGCTTCTCTGATTAAGATAGAATTGTTATTTTTTAGAGTTTTTAAAGCACATTTTTCTTTTTGTGAAATATTACATCTTACTTTCAGATTTTTTGCTGAAAGATATTTTTTATTTCGCAACTGTTTTTTCTTATTGTTTATTTTACGGAATTCATCCCCTACTAGTGAAAGGAAGGTCTCAATATAACTTCCTCTATGATGGATTGGGTTAAAATTGGATCTACTTTTAACCATAAGATGTATATTTCCGTCATATTTTTTTTCCAACTTAGAATCACTTAGAGAATTTTGGAATATTTTTGTTGGTTTAGAATTTTTTTCTTTCATGTTTTTCTTAATCGCAAAATATCTATGAAGAGTAAGACGTCTTATAAATTTGCTAAGATCAATGTATAGATCAAAATTATTTGCTTGCTGATCCGGACAGAAATTCAGTCCTTTTTCAAGAAGAGTTTTTTCATTTTCATGTAATTTGTATTCTGATAAGTTGAAGATTTTTATTTTTTCATTGTTAACTCTTCTATCGGATTTTGGGAGGAGGGATTTATTAGTAATTTTTTTAAAAAATTTCCTGCCTGCCCTTGCACCTCTGGACCTCCTTTTCTTTTTTTGTTGTTGTTTTGGGGTGTAATTGACGGAAAAAATTGGGTTATCTGCTGTTGTGAGGAGGGTAGCATGATAGGGGCTACAGAGGTGAGACTGATTAGGGGAGGAATCAGTGTCTCTAGTAATGGTGGAGGTTGGAGAGGTCCGATCTCTAAAAAAGATATGTGAGAAGCTGTAGAAGAGGGGGAAGGTGTGGGGGCTTGGATCACAGTTACAAAGGGTTGAGAAATATCTTCTACGCTATGTGATGTTATATTTGCCAAATCTGAATTGTCAAAAGAAACTACACATTCAATAATTTTTTGGTTATGACTATTTTCTAACACACAAGGATTGGTCTGTGTTTTAGCTTTTTTGGTCGCTATATTTGTAGGCATTTTAAAGGGTGAAAGACTGAAATTTGATATTGGAGGATTATGCACTTCTGCATTGACTTCTATCTCAATTGGTGAAAAATCAGCGCTGGAAATAGTATTGCTGGGGATTATTATCTCTGTATGTAAAGAATCTTTTCCACTGCTGGGTGTCGACTGACAGGGTGATTGTTTATTATTCAAAGATCCTACATTGCTTCCCCTAGAGGTCTTATTCTGAATAGGGATTGATGGATTTTCCCGAGGATTATTTGAGATATGCATATTCCTCGCAAGTTTAGAATTATAAAAAGTACATACCGTATCTATTGTTTCTCTCTGTCTTTAAAGTTTCTTTTGAATAACTGTTTTTCTTTAATAATTTTAGATGGATAAATGTTTCCAATTGGATTCTGTTTTGAATTTACTTCCTGATTTTTTTTTAGAGTAAAGAATCTTATTGTTAGGTTACATGTCTCTCCTAAGTTTTTTAGTTTTATATTCCATTAGATTATTCTCAAATCTCTGTAAATTCCCATTTGTATCAGAATTCACTATATTAAAATAAGAAGAGTGATTAAATTCGTTCAGTTCAATCAGTAATTTCTAACAGTTTTCTGCAGCATTTTGAGCAAGTATTTTCTGTTTCTGTATCAATAAAGACATTAAATTATAAGAACAATTATCTATAATCTTTCTCCAGTTCTCTGAAAAATCTAGATCTTCAGGGAATGAACTGTCAAAATGAATCTCCAAACCTTTAGGGATAATATTCTTGTCTAAACATATATTTAAAAATTCTGCATCAAGCTGATTGTCTAATTTCCAATTTCATAGCTTTTTCAAAATTAAAAAACAAAGTATTGATCTTCTTTTTAGCATCTAGATCAGTTTCATTAGATGTAAATCCCACTGAACATTCAAATTTATCAATCTGTATAATTTTTGCAAGTGACTTATTTCTCCTTGATGATCTGTTTCTGAAATGTTCCATATTGCCAGATCCTCCCCAAGAATGGGTTAAACCACTCCTAAGCTCCCAGGGTATGTTCCAGGAGCTTCAAACCAATGTGGATATAGCTGTGTCTCAGCTTCTAGAAAGAGAAAATGGAAAAAGGAACGGCGCAGATCTAAGTGCAATATTACTCAAAAAAGTAGTAAAAGGTGGGGTAACTGAATACTGCTGACCTTGTAGAAGTCTTGAGATTCAGCATTTAATAGTGATATGACTCCTGTGACTTACAGAGTCTTCATTTGGCTTGCAGCACACTTTGCCAGGAAAATCAGGCCTCCATATAGGAATATCCTTGCAGAAGTCTTGAAATTCACATAACAATAGAACTTTTGAGGCTTATGGAGTCTTTATTTGGCATGCATGGCACAATTCCTAGAAATGCTCGAAGCTGTTTTTTGGAGGCCGGAAGCAGACAATTTTGGATTGCTTCCACCTTCTTCACTTGTGGCTTTATTTTGCCCCTTCCAATGATGTAGACCAAGTATTTCACCTCTTCTTTTCCCATAGAGCAGTTCTTCGGGTTTATGGTAAAGCCAGCCTTCCTCAGCACATCTAGTACAGCCTGGACCTTCTGTAGGTGACTCTCCCACTCAGAAAGGAAGTAATTCCCAGCACTCATGTGTTCAGAGAATAATTCCTGTTTTATTTCATTACTCCAAAAATAAAAGAGCAATTATTCACTGAACTCGTGAGTGCCGGGAATTACTTCCTTTCTGCATATTTTACTCAACGTGCACCACGGTAATAGAGTGCTGATCCATTATTCCTGTGTCCACTTTCCCACTCAGGGCTAGTGTTGAGCCACCCCCGTAGTGTTCGAGTTTGGTTCGGTTCGTCGAACACCCGTGTGTTCGCCGAACTATTCGTCGAACTGTTCGTCGAACACCTTCGAACACCGTTAAAACCAATGGCAGGCAAACAAAAACACATAGAAACACATAGAAAACACCTTCAAAGGTGTCCAAAAGCTGACAAACTGCTCAGAAGACACAACTAACACATGGAAAAGTGACAAGTACATATAGTCATGCGAAAAGAAAAGAGGTGGAGGAGTAAAAGGAGGGGGAGACACAGATATAGGCATGTCATGCCCTTCTAAAATCCAAAAAGTGAGAAGCCGACACGTTCAGTCCGCTCCTGCCCGTGCCACCTCCGTGTCGCTGGGTTTGTGCCAGAGCCGCGGTGAACCCTGACGGCCAGCCCCCCTCTCCCAATACTGGTGCCTGTCCGCTGGTGGGTTGAGCGAGCCCCCCTGTGGTGGAGGCAGCTCTAAGCTTTTTAATTTAAATTGTCTCTCTAATTTGAATAAATACACTTTAAATCCATTTACAAGGATCTATTGGAGGGCAAGTCTCATGCCAGCAGCCGCGTAATTCCAGCTCCAGTAGCGTCCACTAAAGCTGATGCAGTTAAAAAGCTTTTATAAGGATCGAGCTCGGCTGTCCACCGCAAGGCATCCTACTGCCAGTCCCAGCCCCTATGCCTTGGGGTGCCTCCTGATGCTCTTCACTGAGTATCCCGTGGTCCCGAAGCATTTCCTTTGAAAAAATTAAGTGTCCAAACTACAGGTGGTGTAGCTTACTTAACAGCCGGGATAATCCGCTGACTAGCAGACACTGCTACTAGGCACAAAGTATTTCCTGGGCTAGATGCAGTTAAAAATTTGTAATTAGATACTCTCGTTGGATGCTGAGAAAGCATTCCATAGAGTCTCCTGGCACGCCATATATGATTCTCTTAAAAAGCTTGGGGTAGGGGTCTAGGGGACCCTTTTATAGCCAAAATCACGGCCCTGTATCACAATACGTCACCTAGGCTGAAGATAAATGGAACTGTAGCACCCTGAGGGATCGGTTGCTACAGAGGTATTGCACCTCACCCAGAGGTGTGATATCTCACTCTCAGGTAAGGATGGAGTGTGGATCAGGACCCGACACCTGCATGCATTACACCACATTGCCGTGGGGCAGGGCAACCAATATGCCTCTGAGATGGGCACGACAGTCCCTGTCCCTGGCTGGAGTGGGGGGAGGGAACACTGAGGAAGGGGAACCCTGTAGTGCAGGAGCAGGGACGAAGCAGTTCCTGGGTGCATTGAGAAGTTAGTATAAAAGGTGGGCACCATCTTAGTTCAGTGCAAAGAAGTATGAGCAGAAGTGGCAGGGAGCAGGGGCTCTGCATGAGCTCTGCTCCGGAGGCAGGCCTAGTAACAGAGGCCCAGGCCTGGAAGAGGGAGAAGGAAGGAAGAGGAGCGGAGAAGGCTCCAGGAACGAGGAATGAAGGGATCCCAGGGGTGCGGACGGGCGAGTTGCCACCGCACGCCCGAATCCACCTGCGTGGAGGGGTCAGGCCAAAGGGGGAGACCGGTCCCCGAAACTAGTGGAGGCAGGAAACGACCCTCAGCTAGAAACCGGAGGCTGTGACATTTTATGTGGCGCAGCCCCTCGCTACACCCGCTAGGAGGGCAGCACATAGGGTCAGGGAAACTGGCGCCAAGTTTACCAAGAGGAGGCCCGAGGCAGCCGGACAGAAGGGTTGGTAAGAAAGGCCAGACAAAGGACACACAAAGGGGTCCTGTGAAGCGCTCCAAAGTTATCTGGGAGTTGTCTGAGCCCCTCACCTGGTGAGCACAGTACGACGTGGGCAGCCGTTACCTGCAGACGTGGTCTGGATAATAAGAACTGTGAGTAAAGGCCCTGGACTGCATCACTGACTCCGTGTCGTTACTGCTGCTGCCCTGCACCATCACCCCCATCCTCCGCATACACTGCCCTGAGGCTATACCTATGCTACGCTCTGCTGCACCCACAACACCAGCCTCAGCGGTCTGCCCTGCAGCGGCGGTTCACTCTGACCGCAATCCACGGGTGGCGTAGACGGACATTTAAACATCAAAACCACATAAATAGTTCCGCCACTGGTTTGACCACCCTGAGCCACGGAACCGGGTCGCCGCCACGAAGACTACAACCACCAGCATCCACCAAAAAGGGTCCGGCTCCGGGTGTCCCAAGGCCCAGGGGGTGCATCAGAACATTTTCATCACCTTTCACAATCACCAATGGGACAAGGCAGGGATGTCCTCTGTCCCCTCTCTTATACATCCTAGTGACGGAGCACCTGCTCTCATCAATTCGCCATAACCCCAATATTAGGTGGATTGAGGTGGGAGGCACCGAGTACAAGTGCTCTCTATTTGCTGATGATGTCCTAGTATATATCACTCAATCACATATATCCATCCATGCTGTTATGGCTGAAATAGATCACTTTGTTACATGGTCAAATTTTAAAATCAATGCAGCGAAGTCTGAGGCCCTCGATGTCTCCCTCCCCAAATCCATATAGGATTCCATCCAGTCCAACTTTCCCTTTGCCTGGCCCTCACAGGGTATCAAATACTTAGGAATTCCTATTCATAGAGACCTCTCCCATCTATGTTATCTTAATTTTGGGTCCTTTATTGAACAACTCCATACAGACCACGGTTGGCAAGTTAGAACTGTAAGATTCACTACGTGAACCACTGGTGTTTTGTGGAAAAGCACATGTACACTGTGTTCCAAATTATTATGCAAAAAGTGTTTAGGAGTGATAAGGGAAGAATTTGTTTGTTTGTCAGTTAAACTCATTGATGGTGATGTGTGTCAGGGCTCTTTATATCACTGTAAGCAATTGCAGACACCTGTGCTAATTATTTTGGCAGGTGTGTCCAATGAAAGGCAAGACTACTTAAGAAGGCTGTCTCACATTATTAAGCAGCCTACATTTTCTGCCAAAATGGGAAAGAAAAAGGATGTGTCGGCTGCTGAGAAGCAACAAATTGTGGAGTGTTTAGGTCAAGGCATGACTACAATCAACATTGTGCGATGATCAGGATGAAGTGTCTTGGCAATCAAGAAGTATGTAGCTGATTCACAGTACACACGTGTGTGTGCTGATAAGGGCAAATTAAGAACTCTTTCCTACAGGCAATTACGTCATGTTAAAAGAGCAGCGGCAAAAAAGCCTTGTCATAGCAGCAGACAAGTTTTTGAAGCTGCTGGTGCCTCCAACGTCCCCCGAACAACAAGATGCAGGGTCCTTCAGAGGTTTGCAGCTGTGCATACGCCATCCTGTCGACCTCCTCTATCCACTTCACACAAGCAGAAACGGCTCCAGTGGGCTAAACATTACATGAAGACTGATTTCAAAACTGTTTTGTTCACGGATGAGTGCCGTGCAGCGCTCGATGGTCCAGATGGATGGAGTGGAGGATGGCTGGTTGATGGACACCCCACGCAAACACGGCTACAGCGCCAACAAGGAGGAGGTGGAGTAATGTTTTGGGCTGGAATCATGGGGAGAGAGATTGTCGGCCCCTTTAGGATCCCTGAAGGCGCTAAAGATGAACTCCATAATGTATGTGGATTTTCTCAAACAGCACTTCCTGCCATGGTTCAAGAAGAAGAACCGTGTATTTCACAGCAAGATCATTTTTTTGAATGATAATGCACCGTCTCATGCTGCACATAAAACATCTGCATCTCTGGCTGATATGGGCATAAAAGGGGACAAACTTATGGTGTGACCCCCATGCTCCCCTGACCTCTACCCCATTCAGAACCTCTGGAGCATCATCAAAAGGAGTGTCTATGATGGCGGGAGGCAGTTCACATCTAAGCAACAGCTCTGGGAGGGTATTCTGTCCTCATGCAAAACAATTGAAGCAGAAACCATCCAAAACCTGACAAATTCAATGGACGAGAGAGTTCAGAAGCTCCTTTCGAACAAGGGGTCCTATGTGAAAATGTAACATCACCTAGAATAAAGTTTTAAGTTGAAAACTGTTTGATTTCAGTTTCTAATAACCTGCTAATGCTTATAATTTCAAAAATGACAATTTTTTTGGTCTTTATTAAAATGAAAAGGTTGATCGAAAAGTTTGGGGGATCTAAGAGTGTGGCAACCCAGTAGTCATGATTAGTGTTGAGCCACCCCCGTAGTGTTCGAGTTCGGTTCGGTTCGTCGAGCACCCGTGTGTTCGCCGAACTGTTCGTCGAACTGTTCGTCGAACACCTTCGAACACCGTTAAAACCAATGGCAGGCAAACAAAAACACATAGAAACACATAGAAAACACCTTCAAAGGTGTCCAAAAGCTGACAAACTGCTCAGAAGACATAACTAACACATGGAAAAGTGACAAGTACATATAGTCATGCGAAAATAAAAGAGGTGGAGGAGTAAAAGGAGGGGGAGACACAGATATAGGCATGTCATGCCCTTCTAAAATCCAAAAAGTGAGAAGCCGACACGGCCAGTCCGTTCCTGCCCGTGCCACCTCCGTGTCGCCGGGTTTGTGCCAGAGCCGCGGTGGACCCTGACGGCCAGCCCCCCTCTCCTAATACTGGTGCCTGTCCGCTGGTGGGTCGAGCCCCCCGCGGTGGGGGGGGAGTAACATCTGCAGAAGAAAGACCATCTTCCAGCCAAACTAACATGTCGACTTCTTTTCGTGGACAATGTGATACGATCCCTTTGTTACAGACACGCCCATCGCTACAAATTCCAGATGAGGCACAAAAACAGCAGGTGCTTCAGCGGATATCAAGTGCTCCTTCAAGTGGGCTCTCCTCCACCTCAACTTCAACATCACAAATACTCCAGTCCTCAGAGGTGTCACCCCAATCGCACTTGCTTCCTCACAGCTCCCAAGTCTCCAGCTGCCCGTCTGAGTATGGGGTAACACAGATGGTTGAGTCTGCACAGCTGTTTACTCATACTATAGCCTGGGAAACGGAGGTCTGCTCCAGAGCTTCTGTTAATCCAGACGAGGAAATGATCTGCACTGATGCCCAGAATCTTTATAAGTCGGATCCAGGACCAGATGAAGAAGGTTCTGAGCATAATGTAGACCCTCGTTCCCAAACTGTAACTCCTGTTGGTGGAGACAATGATGAAGACGATGATGAGACTCAAATACCTGATTGGAGCGACAACTTGACTTTTCGGTCAGGGCAGGAAGAGGTTGGCTTTGAGGACGACGGGTGTGATAACACACAGGGTGATGATGACAAGGTTGGAGATCCCACTTACTGTCAACCCACAGTCAGCCAGTCGATGAGGTCACCCGGGCCTTTGCCTGGCCTTTGGGATGTCGCGGTGGTCGGCTCCCTGGCCCGTACCCTGGGGTCACTCTTTAAAAGGGTGGATAATTGTTAATTTTATAAGAGTTTGTGACACCACCTGTTGTATCTGGTGAGAAGCACCAGCGCTGCAGCAGTCCACTGAGGCCCGTGATAAGGCAGCTCGATGGTATAGCTCCCCACAGGTGGAGCTAGGTCTCAGGGCAGCGTATGCAGGGTGAATGCAGGACAGGCGAGACCCAGCTGGGTCAGAGCAAGAACGGAAACGGACACGGTAGTCACTTCAGTACCTTTTACTGGAGGAAATTCAGGCACATCCTGGAGCACTGTAGGGTGAAGGGTGCATATCAGGATCCTCCCCAATGAGCGGGTGTAGGGCCTCCTGTTTCTTGCCTCTGCGCAGTAAGTTTCTGACCTGCCTGGAGCTAGGCCTAACTTTGTCTCTGTCCTGCGCTGGCTGACCTTGTGGTAGGGCCTTCTCTTGAAGTTCACGCTCCCAGTATGCGGGGCCTAAGCGTTTCCTGGCTCTGTTACGTATCAGCACCTTAGCGATCCTGGGACTTGTAGTTCTCCAGGGATTCCGGTTATGCCTTACTGGGTCATAGAGATCCCGGTAATCTCGGATCCGGTGTCCGGTAAATGCTTCGGGGTGAGCTGGTTAAGCTCCTCTGCCCCTTATGTACTAACTCGCCACTCGCCTTCGGCCTACTCGGGCCCTCAATAGGCTATACACACTAACGGCAGCTTGCCGCGCTTCACCGATCTTATGACGCCGGCACACCTTAAGCTCTATCTGGGCTCCCTGAATCTAGCTAGCAGGAGCCTCGTGCTCCACTGCTGAACTATTAACTGAGTTCTCTAGACTAGACTGAGCTCCACTGCAGACTGACCTCTCTTAGGCTTCTCTACTGCAGGAACTCTTCAGAGGAACTGAACTGCCTAGCTCCACCTTCCCTATTTATATCCCTAACGGGCTCCCTCTGCTGGTCTGAGGTGGAAGGTGGAGATGTGTGAATGTTTATGGGGGCCTCTTGTGGAGGATTCCATCAATACGCTCTTCTAGGATCTGTGATACCAAGCGCAGCGGGGCGTCACAGATGCTATTGACGACGAGGTTAGGTTGCGCCTTCCTGGACAGAGACGGAGTACTGGAAGCACGTCAACAACTGCATCCTCAACCACAACTCCGCCTCTGACCACAAGTCGTAGTGGCTCTTCAGGTCGCATGGGCTCTAAGCCTTGCATAGCCTGGGCATTTATTCAGATCGATAAGGATGACCCAACTCGTGTTATCTGTAATATTTGTCACCAAAAGCTAAGTAGAGGCCAAAAAATCCATAGTTTGAGTACTTCATGCATGTACCGTCACATGGATATGAAGCATAAGTTGCAGTGGGAAGCTCACTGTGCTACAATGCGGCCTAGCAGGCTGGGCCAACCACCGTCTGCCCCATCTTGTGCATCCGCGGCCTCTTCATCCTCTGTGACTGGGGGGACAGCAGTCATACATGTTTTTGGACGCAGACCTGCCACCTCTTTACCTGCAACAGCCAGTGTGATTGGCAGGTTGTCAGTTCATTGGGAAGTGGAAACACCTGCTGGTGTTGAGAGCTCTCTGACATCGAGAGCACCACCTTTGGATCAAGGCAACCTAACATGTCCGCCTGCATCTTCCTCACAGACCGGCAGTTTGCCAGGGACACCCTACTCAACCCCGTCAAAGCACAACAGCCAGCCCTCGGTCCCTCAGATGTGGACAAGTAAAAGACCATTTCCTCCTAGCCATGAGAAAGCTAAGAGGTTGAATTTCACCATCTGCAAGCTGTTGGCTACAGAAATGCTGCCTTTCCGCCTGGAGGACACAGTGGATTTTTGAGACCTTATGTCCGTCGCAGTGCCCCAGTACCAGATGCCCAGTCGGCACTACTTCTCAAAGAAAGGTGTGCCTGCGCTCCACCAGCATGTCGCACACAACATCACCGCTTCTTTGAGAAACTCTGTGTGTGACAGGGTGCATTTCACCACACACACTTGGACGAATAGGCATGGACAGGGGCGTTACATGTCGCTGACAGGGCACTGGGTAACTATGGTGACAGCAGGACAAGGGGCTGCTGTCCAAGTCTTGCCGTCCCCACGAGTTGTACGTCAATCCTCTTTATGTCAAAGTTCCTCCACTGCTTCTGCCTCCTCAACCTCCTCTCGGTCCTCCACCTGCACCCAAAGCCTGTCTGGTAATGCCACCTGCTTTCTAACTGAGCACCTCCTTACTATGCTGGCAGCAGGGCTCAACGGCATCAGTGTTTACTTTGAAATGTCTGGGAAATGTGAGTCACACAGCTGAGGACTTGTGGTCAGCTCTGGAGACCCAGTTTCATGAATGGTTGTCTCCACTGGACCTGCAACCAGGGAAGGCCGTGTGCGACAATGCTGCAAACCTGGGTGCGGCCCTTCGCCGGGGCAATGTTACACACGTGCCTTGTATGGCTCACGTGTTGAACCTGGTTGTCCATAAATTTTTAGCCCACTATCCCGGACTAGATGACCTTCTGCAGAGGGCACGGTCGCTGTGTGCTCACTTCCGCCGTTCGCATCCCGCAGCTCAGCGACTTACATCTCTACAGAAGTCGTTGGGCCTGCCAGTTCACCGGCTGAAATGCGATGTGCCGACACGGTGGAATTCAACTCTGCACATGTTGCAGCGACTGGTGCAGCACCGACAAGCCCTGGTGCAATAGTTTCTGACGTATAGCCTGGGCCAACGAGATCCAGAGGTGGGGCAAATCACACAGCAGGAGTGGTCTCAGATCAGGGACCTATGAAGTTGACGCGCCCCCTGGGCCGTGGGGTACCCGGAGCCGGGCCGGTAGACGCTGGGGGTTGTAGTCACTGTGGTGGTGACCCGGTCCGTGACCCAGGGCGGTCAATCCAATGGAAATTTGTATATATGGATTTTATAATGTCCGACTACGCCACCTGTGGAGTGCGGCCAAAGGGGCCGCCGCTGCGGAACAGTCCTCTGAAGCTGGTGGTTTTGCTGCAATGGTATTATTACTCACCACAGGAAGAGTGTAGCTTCAGGGCAGTGTGGGTGGATGATGGTGGTTGTAGTGCAGGGAGTCAGTAATGAACACAGAGTCCGTGTGATGCAGTCCCAAGATCTTTACTCACAGTTGTTGCAGTCCAGATTACAGGTACCAGAGCTATCTCACCCGTCGTGCTGTGCGTACTCAGTGAGGGGCTCAGTCCACCCCCAGATAGCTCCGGAGTACTTAGCAGGACCCCCTTCTGTGTGTCCTTTCTCTGGCCTTCTCCCTGCACCTCACACCCAGTGACACTTCTATCCGGTATCCTCGGGCCTTGGCGGGCGACTTGTGTTCCGTCCCCTGGGTCCTATGTGGCTACCTTCTTAGTGAGACTGGTGTGGACTTTTGCCTGCAGTACATGAAATGCTGCAGCCTCCGGTTTCTAGTTGAGCCTTGCTGTTTCTCCTCTAGTTGAGGGACCGGTTCCCCTTATCTGGCCTGACCCCTCTACCTCCTGGTAGCAGCGGGAGTACAGGTGGCCTTCTGCACGGCCCGTAGCCCTAGGGTCCCTTTGGTTCCTGGAGCCTTCCTGCTCCCACTCCTCTCTTCTCTCCTTCAGTCCTGGGCCTCCCAGGCTAGGCCCGCCTCCGGAGCAGAGCTCATGCCGAGCCTCTGCTCCTGTCACTTTTCCTCCTCTGACTGGCTTGCTCTTTCTAAGATGGCTTCCTATTTATACTCTCCCTGTCATGTGCTCCCCTAAGCTGCTCCCCTAAGCACCCACTACATAGGATCCTCCCACCAGCTAGGGACCTGGGACTGTGCTCTCCCTTAGGAGCAATCTCGCCCTAACCCCACTGCGGGTATGTGTTGGATGCAGGTGTTAGGGTCCCGAGCCATACGCCTTCCTTACCTGAGGGTGAGATACCACACCTCTGGGTGAGATGCAGTAACTCTGTGGTGACTGCACCCTCAGGGGCGCCACACACCTTTCTGCACAGTTTTGAAATGGCAACGAAGATGTTTAGTGCTGACGACGATGCCATTATCAGCATAACTATTCCGGTGATTTACATGCTGGAGCACACATTAAACAGAATTCAGAGTCAGGTGGTCGGACAAGAGGAGGTGGAGGAAGTAGAGGAGGAGTCGTATGCGGAAGGGATAACATCTCCAAGGTCCAGACGGTTGGCAGCACCAAGGAGGCAGGCATGGGAGGGTGGGGGAGAGGGATTAAACAGGGCGCATGGTAGCAGCCAAACTGTTGAGGAAGGTGCAGGAGCCAAGGAAGAAGTGGAGGATGAACTGGCGATGGGCATGGAAGACTCATCAGATGAGGGAGACCTTGATCACATTTCTGTTGTGCGAGGTTGGGGGGAGAGGGCAGAGGAAAGAAGCATGATTCTTACCTCGCTACCAACACAACAAGGACTTGGTCCTCCTGGATGCGCAAGACACATGAGTGCCTTCTTGCTGCACTACCTGCAACATGACCCTCAGATTGCAGAATTCGAAGTAATCTCGACTACTGGGTTGCCACACTCTTAGATCCCCGGTACAAAAGTAAATTTGCCGAAATAATTCCTGCCATAAAAAGGGATTGACGCATGCAGGAGTATCTGCAGACGCTGTTGCAGAATCTTACATGTGCTTTTCCACAAAACACCAGTGGTGCACGAAGTGAATCTCACAGTTCTAACTTGCCAACCGCGGGACTGTCGAGTCTTCATCACTCAAACCGTAACAGTAACACAGTATCTGCTGGTAACAGCAATTTTGTGAAATCGTTTCACCACTTTTTTAGACCATCCTTTGCAAGGCCACAGGAGACAAGAAGTCTGACACATAGTCAATGCCTAGAGAGGATGGTGCAGGAGTATCTCCAAGTGAACATCGAAGCCATGACTGTGTCACTGGACCCTTGCTCATTTTGGTATTCCAATCTGGAAAAATGGCCGGAGCTCGCCACTCACGCCTTGGAGATCTTGTCATGCCCTGCAGCCAGTGTTCTCTCTGAACGTGTGTTCAGCGCTGCTGATGGTGTGCTGACAGATAAGCGCACGCGACTGTCCACTGAGAATGTAGACAGACTCACGTTCATAAAGATGAACAAATCATGGATTCGCAAGGACTTTTCTAATCCTGTGTTATCCTTGGGAGGCTAAAAGCTTGAGGATTTGGTAATATCACCTCACCAACCGTTTTAAGCAACTGTGGGGCAATTGATGCCACTTAACCCTAGAACGCATGACCATAAAAATCTACACTTTCATATACCTGGGGCCTTTTAGGCCCGTGTGCAAATAACATTGAATAACTCAAACTCAAATGACAAACAACTATATACATGAAGAATACCTAGAGTTTCAAAATTCTAACTAAAGTAATCTTGCAGAAAATAGAAAACAATTAACAGGGCGGGACTGCGAGGCCCCAGGTATGCGTTCTAGGGTTAAGTGGTGTCTGTGCCACAATTTTGGGAAAAAATGGAAACTGTTTTTGGAGTCCCCTTGCTGTGTCTTACGTGACGTTGGCATCGTCAATTCCAGGTGGGTTGGGTCGCTCCCCCCCCCCCTTTTAACTGTAAGAAACTACATACACTATGGCTTGGGGTAACACAGATGATTGAGTCTGAAGAGCTGTTTACTCAGAGGTCTGCTCCAAATCTTCAGTGTCTGCTAGTCAGCGTAGAATTTTTAACTGCATCTAGCCTAGGCAATACTTTGGGCGTAGTAGCCCAGCTGCGAAGCAAGCTGCACCGCCTGTGTATCTAATAAGAATTTTTAAATGCATCTAGCCTAGGCAGACCGTGGGGACCCCCAACCAAACCCAGACGCTCAGCCCCCCTACCGCCCCCCTTTCCTTGACAATACAATAATGTAACTCTTACAACTGGATGGGTGAGGATCGGTCACAGCTTTATTAACTCTTTATACTCATTCCATTAGAAAGACATTTTATTTCTAAAATAATTCAGCTTGTTGCAGCATGCCCTGGGTCTCCACTCCGGCAACTTGGCCAACAAGTATAACTCTCCAACATGTCCTTTCTATTTCCAGGCCACGGAGGATCCTGCGTACTCGTATGCAGGACTCTGACCCCCACCCATCACTCTTAACGCTTGTTCCACTCCGTCCTGGAGTCCTGACAGGAATATGTCCAGTCCAATATCCATTAAGTGAACACCGTCGGGCCGTATGAGGCCTGCTTTATCTCCTTCCAGTTGTCGGTGTCGTACCACTACACCGCCTCTGTCTCTTCTAAATTTTGCCATCCGAATATTTATTACCCGCCTTGTCCGTTCGATGGCCGTGATGTCTCGCGCACCTTGCCATACCGCTATCGGCACAATCTCTGACCATACTATAGCTAGTTTTGTGAAAAATTCTCTGAAGCGCTCAGTGTCTAGTTTCATTATTGCCATTAGTTATGCGCTCTTGTGATGACCTAGGTTGTTTCCCCCGGCCTGTATAACTAAGATGACCAGACATCTTGCCTCTCTCCCTACCTTTATACCTCCATTAGTACCTGTGGCCATAGCAGGCCTCTAATACCTCTCCAGTTGAAATATGTGTTATGAAACTCTAATTTCCTCCCGCCTGGGCGGACTTTCGCCCTTTAATCTGCCCAATATATATACGAGTGGCCTATCACCCACACTGTTGGCTTAGCGTCACCTGTAAAAGAAACAAACCACGTTAGGATAACAAGTCCGGTCTTATGTATCTTGCCAAACACGTGGATCACCATCTCTCTATCCTCTGAACTTCCGTTTCTGACAGTCCTGCTCTTGCTGCTTCTGTGGCCGCGCCTATGCGGAATGAGTGTGTCCCGTAATCTTTGGGGTGGTTCCCTGCCGATGTTATGCATTTATTAAATATAGCTTGGAACTGGTATCTTGATAATGGCGTCCCATCAATGTGTGATAGGAACAAATTACTTTGTGATCTGATGGTTATATATGGTTTTACTATTGTTACCCGACTCAGTGTACCCTTTGTGGGTTGTAGAAGTACCCAAGTGCCCCTGCCCGCTGGAACCATTTTCGATTTGTGTATACGTAGACGTATTGCATTATTGCCTATGACTACGTCCTGGTGTAATAAGCCTCCACTGGTGCTAATTTTGGATTGAGGGACTAATTCGCTTATGCATAGCGCCCCGAAGAAGGCGATCACAAATGCAGTAGACAGTAGTGTTGCTTCAAATTGTGAGTGTCATGTTAATGGTGTTAGGGATATGATGTGAGAAATCAGTTTTAGTGACACGGGACGGGACGTCTACACTCCTGACTTGGCTGACCCCTTTTCCACCCTTTTATGGATTGTCTGATGATGAATCTTTGTCACATCTCCCCAATTCAGTAGTTGGAAGTGAAATGCTACTCCGGTCAGACACCGCTGCGCTGACGCCCCTGATATGCCCCTCATCATTAGCTGGTGGAGAAATTCTATGGTGACTTGTGATCTGGCTTGTTCACATTGGTCAACCCGTCTGCCTGCTACTAGTCGTGTCCACTCTTCCCATGCCTTACCGTATGCTTGCCACGTCGACGGGGCAACTGACGCTCTGATTAATGGCATCAACGATTCGCCACTAGATCCCATAGGGAAGGTGGGCAACTGTTGTCCCGATGGGTGGGCATTGTGGAAGAGCTCTGTGAAAATCTGCCAATTGAATTGTTATAAAGCGTTAGCAGCAGCTTTAGACCCCTCAGCATAGTGGTTAGCGCGGACCCATACATTGTGTTTTAGGCACAGTAATGCTAGCCTGGGTAGTAGGCCTAGCACTGGGAGAGACAATGATGCCATCTTATTAATGCAGTGCGCTAAGCTGGTGTTTTTTGTTATGCAGCATATATTTTTGTAAGCCAGGAGCGCGCCCCATATTTCTATTGCTACCACTATTGGGAAGAAAAATTATTATTAAATGAAAAGCTGGTGGAGCTTGGTATAGATGGCCTAATACAATGAGACCCACACACTGCTAGAAGGCCAAATATTTTTTCAGAGTTAGATGCAGAAAAAAATTATATTCAGTTTGCAACCTGATGGAGGTCAGTATAGATGGACTAATAGAACAAGTCCCACACACTGCTAGAAGGCCAAATATTTTTTCAGTGCTAGATGCAGAAAAAAATTATATTCAGTTTGCAACCTTATGGAGGTCAGTATAGATGGACTAATAGAACAAGTCCCACACACAGCTAGAAGCCCAAATATTTTTTCAGAGGTAGATGCAGAAAAAAATTATATTCAGTTTGCAACCTGATGGAGGTCTGTATAGATGGATTAATAGAACAAGTCCCACACACAGCTAGAAGCCCAATATTTTTTCAGAGGTAGATGCAGAAAAAAATATATTCAGTTTGCAACCTGATGGAGGTCTGTATAGATGGATTAATAGAACAAGTCCCACACACAGCTAGAAGCCCAATATTTTTTCAGAGGTAGATGCAGAAAAAAATATATTCAGTTTGCAACCTGATGGAGGTCTGTATAGATGGATTAATAGAACAAGTCCCACACACAGCTAGAAGCCCAATATTTTTTCAGAGGTAGATGCAGAAAAAAATATATTCAGTTTGCAACCTGATGGAGGTCTGTATAGATGGATTAATAGAACAAGTCCCACACACAGCTAGAAGCTCAATATTTTTTCAGAGGTAGATGCAGAAAAAAATATATTCAGTTTGCAACCTGATGGAGGTCAGTATAGATGGACTAATACAACAAGTCCCACATACAGCTAGAAGCCCAATATTTTTTCAGAGGTAGATGCAGAAAAAAATATATTCAGTTTGCAACCTGATGGAGGTCTGTATAGATGGATTAATAGAACAAGTCCCACACACAGCTAGAAGCCCAATATTTTTTCAGAGGTAGATGCAGAAAAAAATATATTCAGTTTGCAACCTGATGGAGGTCTGTATAGATGGATTAATAGAACAAGTCCCACACACAGCTAGAAGCCCAATATTTTTTCAGAGGTAGATGCAGAAAAAAATATATTCAGTTTGCAACCTGATGGAGGTCTGTATAGATGGATTAATAGAACAAGTCCCACACACAGCTAGAAGCCCAATATTTTTTCAGAGCTAGATGCAGAAAAAAATTATATTCAATTTGCAACCTGATGGAGGTCAGTATAGATGGACTAATAGAATGATGCTATGCCCAAAAGATTTTACTTCACTAGGTGCAGTAAAAAAATTGGTATTCTATACACAGGTGGTATATCTTGCAACACAGATAGGCTACTCCACTGACTAACACACTCTGCAATAGGCCAAAAAGGATTAGCTTTGCTAGATTCAGCCAAATGCTGTGAAAAAAACTTGCACAGCACTGGCACAGACCTGCCTGGCAAAAACTGATAGGAACTGATGTAACCTAGTCCTGAAAAGGACTTCAATTACAATTAGTCTTTACTCCCACAATCTATCTATTTAAGAGCACAGACCTGCCTGATAAAAGTCGTAGGAAATGCTGTAACCTAGTCCTTAAAAGGACTGCAATCACAACTATTCCCTACTCCCAAGCTATCTGTAGATTTGTGCGAAAATTGGCTTGAAATTAACAAGGTATAGCGCACACAGCAACAGCGGTGCCGTCTAACACGCAGCTGCAGCAGTGAGAAAATGGTGGCGACAGGGAAAATGGCTTGGTCTTATAGGGCAAGGACATGTGACATACACTGCCAATGACACATGCCCTTGCTTGTGTGAAAAAAAGCACTTCGCTCCGTGTGTGCGCTGCTGATAGGCTGACAGATTGCACCTCCCCACTGCAAATGCGGGAAAGAGAAAAAAAAATGGAGATCTTCATTGTTCCTGCAGAGATCCATCCCCTGCCCCTCCCCCCACCCCGCTGTACACTCAAACTGCGTATTAACATTAATTTTCATCATTACTGAGAAAAAATCCAGTTATGATTTTGGTGCACGAACAGTTATCGAACATAACCTCGAACAGCCGAATTTTTCTCAAATTGTTCGTGTTCGTCGAACGGCTCGAACACCGCCCAAAACAGTTCGAATTTGAGATTGGCGGACAGTTCGAGTAGAACAACGCTCATCTCTAGTCATGATTACTTTGAATTCTGACAATATGAGGGTCATGTTGCAGGTAGTGCAGCAAGAAGGCACTTATGTGTCTTGCGCATCTCGGAGCCCCAAAATTATTTTCCGGGCTAGATGCAGCTAAAAATTATTATTAATTTTAAATCTGGTGGAGCTTAGTATAGATGGCCTAATAGGATCAGTGCTGCACACTGCTACAAAGCCCAAATTATTTTCCAGCCAAGATACAGATAAACATGATTAGTAATTTTAAATCTGGTGGAGCTTATTATAGATGGCCTAATAGAATCAGTGCTGCACACTGCTACAAAGCCCAAATTATTTTCCAGCCAAGATACAGATAAACATGATTAGTAATTTTAAATCTGGTGGAGCTTATTATAGATGGCCTAATAGAATCAGTGCTGCACACTGCTACAAAGCCCAAATTATTTTCCAGCCAAGATACAGATAAACATGATTAGTAATTTGAAAGCTTAAAACGGTTGGTAGGGTGATTTTAACCAATCATCAAGCTTTTACTCTCCCCAGGATGACACAGGGGTAGAAAAGTCGTTTCGGATCCATGATTTGTTCATCTTTATGAACGTGAGTCTGTCTACATTATCAGTGGAGAGCCGCGTGCGCTTATCTGTCAGCACACCACCAGCAGCGCTGAACACACGTTCAGACAGAACGCTGGCTGCGGGGCATGACAAGATCTCCAAGGCGTAAGTGGCTAGCTCCGGCTATTTATCCAGATTGGAAGCCCAAAAAGAGCAATGGTCCAGTGACACAGTCATGGCTTCAATGTTTACTTGGAGATACTCCTGTACCATCGTCTCTAGGCGTTGATTATGTGTCAGACTTCTTGTCTCCAGTGGCCTTGCAAAGGATGGGCTAAAAAAGTGGTGAAATGATTCCGCAAAATTGATGTTACCAGCAGATACTGTGGTTCTGTTACGGTTTGAGTGCTGAACACTTGACGGTCCCACGGTTGGCAAGTTGGAACTGTGAGATTCACTACCTGCACCACTGGTGTTTTGTGGAAAAGCACATGTAAGATTCTGCAACAGTCTCTGCTGATACTCCTGCATGCGTGCATCCCTTTCTATGGCAGGAATAATTTCGGCAAATTTACTTTTGTACCGGGGATCTAACAGTGTGGCAACCCAGTAGTCAGGATTATTTCTAATTCTCACAATTCGAGGGTCATGTTGCAGGTAGTGCAGCAAGAAGGCACTCATGTGTGTTGCGCATCCAGGAGCACCAAGTCCCTGTTGTGTTGGTGGCAAGGTAACAATCATGCTTCCTTCCTCTGTCCTCTCCCCCCAACCTCGCACAACAGAAATGTGATCAAGGTCTCCCTCATCTGATGAGTCTTCCATCAGTTCATCCTCCACTTCTTCCTGGGCTCCTGCACCTTCCTCACTAGTTTGGCTGCTACCATGCGCCCTGGTAAAACCATCTCCCCCACCCTCACATGCCTGCCGCCTTGGTGCTGCCGACCGTCTGGACCTTGCAGATGTTAGCCCTACCGCATACAACTCCTCCTCCTCTACTTCCTCCACCTCCTCTTGTGCCACCACCTGACTCCGAATTCTTTTTAACATGTGCTCCAGCATGTAAATCACCGGAATAGTCATGCTGATAATGGCATCGCCAGCACTAAACATCTTCGTCGCCATTTCAAAACTGTGCAGAAGGGTGCATAGGTCCCTGATCTGAGACCACTCCTCCAGCGTGATTTGCCCCACCTCTGGATCTCGTTGGCCCAGGCTATACGTCAGAACGTATTGCACCAGGGCTTGTCGGTGCTGCCACAGTCGCTGCAACATGTGCAGAGTTGAATTCTACCGGGTAGGCACATCGCATTTTAGCCAGTGAAGTGGCAGGCCCAATGACTTCTGTAGAGATGTAAGTCGCTGAGCTGCGGGATGCGAACGGCGGAAGTGAGCACACAGCGACCGTGCCCTCTGCAGAAGGCCATCTAGTCTGGGATAGTGGGCTAAAAATTGCTGGACAACCAGGTTCAACACGTGAGCCATACAAGGCACGTGTGTGACATTGCCCCGGCGAAGGGCCGCACCCAGGTTTGCAGCATTGTCGCACACGGCCTTCCCTGGTTTCAGGTCCAGTGGAGACAACCATTCATGAAATTGGTTCTCCAGAGCTGACCACAACTCCTCAGCTGTGTGACTCACATTTCCCAGACATTTCAAAGTAAAAACCGCCTGATGACGTTGAGCCCTACTGCCAGCATATTAAGGAGGTGTGCAGGATCCCTTCTGCGCAGTTAGAAAGCTTGTGGCATGACCAGACAGGCTTTGGGTGCAGGTGGAAGACCGAGAGGAGGTTGAGGAGGCAGAAGCAGTGGAGGAACTTTGACATAAAGAGGATTGACGCACAACTCGTAGGGACGGCAAGACTTGGACAGCAGCCCCTTGTCCTGCTGTCACCATAGTTACCCAGTGCCCAGTCAGCGACATGTAACGCCCCTGTCCATGCCTACTCGTCCAAGTGTCTGTGGTGAAATGCACCCTGTCACACACAGAGTTTCTCAAAGAAGCGGTGATGTTGTGTGCGACATGCTGGTGGAGCGCAGGCACACCTTTCTTTGAGAAGTAGTGCCGACTGGGCATCTGGTACTGGGGCACTGCGACGGACATAAGGTCTCGAAAATCCTCTGTGTCCACCAGGCGGAAAGGCAGCATTTCTGTAGCCAAGAGCTTGCAGATGGTGAAATTCAACCTCTTAGCTTTCTCATGGCTAGGAGGAAATTGTGTTTTACTTGTCCACATCTGAGGGACGGAGGGCTGGCTATTGTGCTTAGACGGGGTTGATAAGGGTGTCCCCGGCAAACTGCCGGTCTGTGAGGAAGATGCAGGCGGACATGTTAGGTTGCCTTGATCCAAAGGTGGTGCTATCGATGTTGGACAGCGCTCAACACCAGCTGGTGTTACCACCTCCAAAGAAAATGATGACCTGCCAATCACGCTGGCTGTTGCGGGTAAAGAGGTGGCAGGTCTGCGCCCCAAAACAGGTGTGACTGCTGTCCCCCCAGTCACAGAGGATGAAGAGGCCGCGGATGCACAAGATATGGCAGACGGTGGTTGGCCCGGCCGGCTAGGCCGCATTGTAGCACACTGAGCTTCCCACTGCAACTTATGCTTCATGTCCATGTGCCGGTTCATGCATGAAGTACTCAAACTATGTATTTTTTGGCCTCTACTTAGCTTTTGCTGACAAATGTTACAGATAACACGAGTTGGGTCATCTTTATCGATCTGAAAAAATGCCCAGGCTATGCAAGGCTTAGCACCCATGCGACCTGAAGAGCCACCACGACTTGTGGTGAGAGGCAGAGTTGTGTTTGAGGATGCAGTTCTTGACGTGCTTCCAGTACTACGTCTCTATCCAGGAAGGCGCAACCTGACCTCGTCGTCACTAGCATCTTCCTCCACCTCCTCTGCTGACCTCATCTCTTGGCTGACTGTGGGTTGACAGTAAGTGGGATCTCCAACCTCATCATCATCACCCTGTGCGTTATCACACCCGTCATCCTCAAAGCCAACCTGTTCCTGCCCTGACAAAATACTAAAGTTGTCGCTCCAATCAGGTATTTGAGTCTCATCATCGTCTTCCTCATTGTCTACACCAACATGAGTTACAGTTTGGGAATGAGGGTCTACATTATGGTCAGAACCTTCTGCGTCTGGTCCTGGATCCGACTCATAAAGATTCTGGGCATCAGTGCAGATCATTTCCTCGTCTGGATTCACAGAAGCGCTGGAGTCGACCTCTGATTCCCAGGCTATAGTATGAGTAAACAGCTCTGCAGACTCAACCATCTGTTCTACCTCATACTCAGACGGGCAGCTGGAGATTTGGGAGCTGTGAGGAAGCAAGTGCGATTGGGGTGACACCTTTGAGGACTGGAGTATTTGTGATGTTGAATTTGATGTGGAGGAGAGCCCACTTAAAGGAGCACTTGATATCCGTTGAAGCACCTGCTGCTTTTGTGCCTCATCTGGAATTTGTAGCAATTGGCGTGGCCGTAAGAAAGGGATCTTATCACATTGTCCGCTAAAAGAAGTAGACATTTTAGTTTGGCTGGAAGATGGTCTTTCTTCTGCAGATGTTACTGTTGCTTTAACACCTACCCCACGGACACAACCTTTTTTCCCCTTCCCAACACGCCTATTCCCCTTTCCACCAGCAGCAGGCCTTTTTTCACTCATTTTGGTGGTTAACTAATTCACAACTCTGGAGTTGTTTGCACAAAAAAACAATGGATGGGAACCGAGCAGAGCTGAGTGGCCAAACTGTGGTATTAGGCCAAAACTATTAGCTGGGTTAGATGCAGAAAAAAATTATATTCAATTTGCAATCTGATGGAGGTCTGTATAGATGGATTAATAGAACAAGTCCCACAGACAGCTACAAGCCCAATATTTTTTCAGAGGTAGATGCAGAAAAAAAATATATTCAGTTTGCAACCTGATGGAGGTCAGTATAGATGGACTAATAGAGAAAGTCCCACACACTGCTAGAAGGCCAAATATTTTTTCAGAGCTAGATGCAGACAAAAAATTATTTTTAATTTGCAACCTGATGGAGGTCAGTATAGATGGACTAATAGAGAAAGTCCCACACACTGCTAGAAGGCCAAATATTTTTTCTGAGCTAGATGCAGAAAAAAATTATATTCAGTTTGCAACCTGATGGAGGTCAGTATAGATGGACTAATAGAGAAAGTCCCACACACTGCTAGAAGGCCAAATATTTTTTCAGAGCTAGATGCAGACAAAAAATTATTTTGAATTTGCAACCTGATGGAGGTCAGTATAGATGGACTAATAGAGAAAGTCCCACACACTGCTAGAAGGCCAAATACTTTTTCAGAGCTAAATGCAGAAAAAAATTGTATTCAGTTTGCAACCTGATGGAGGTCAGTATAGATGGACTAATAGAACAAGTCCCACACACAGCTAGAAGGCCAAATAGTTTTTCAGAGCTAGATGCAGACAAAAAATTATTTTTAATTTGCAACCTGATGGAGGTCAGTATAGATGGACTAATAGAGAAAGTCCCACACACTGCTAGAAGCCCAAATATTTTTTCAGAGGTAGATGCAGAAAAAAATTATATTCAGTTTGCAACCTGATGGAGGTCAGTATAGATGGAATAATAGAGAAAGTCCCACACACTGCTAGAAGGCCAAATAGTTTTTCAGAACTAGATGCAGACAAAAAATTATTTTTAATTTGCAACCTGATGGAGGTCAGTATAGATGGACTAATAGAGAAAGTCCTACACACTGCTAGAAGGCCATATATTTTTTCAGGGCTAGATGCAGAAAAAAATTATATTCAGTTTGCAACCTGATGGAGGTCAGTATAGATGGCCTAATAGAGAAAGTCCCACACACTGCTAGAAGGCCAAATATTTTTTCAGAGGTAGATGCAGACAAAAAATTATTTTGAATTTGCAACCTGATGGAGGTCAGTATAGATGGACTAATAGAGAAAGTCCCACACACTGCTAGAAGGCCAAATATTTTTTCAGAGCTAGATGCAGAAAAAAATTATATTCAGTTTGCAACCTGATAGAGGTCAGTATAGATGGACTAATAGAGAAAGTCCCACACACTGCTAGAAGGCCAAATATTTTTTCAGAGCTAGATGCAGACAAAAAATTATTTTGAATTTGCAACCTGATGGAGGTCAGTATAGATGGACTAATAGAGAAAGTCCCACACACTGCTAGAAGGCCAAATATTTTTCAGAGCTAGATGCAGAAAAAAATTATATTCAGTTTGCAACCTGATGGAGGTCAGTATAGATGGACTAATAGAACAAGTCCCACACACAGCTAGAAGCCCAAATATTTTTTCAGAGGTAGATGCAGATAAAAATTATTTTTAATTTGCAACCTGATGGAGGTCAGTATAGATGGACTAATAGAGAAAGTCCCACACACTGCTAGAAGGCCAAATATTTTTTCAGAGCTAGATGCAGACAAAAAATTATTTTGAATTTGCAACCTGATGGAGGTCAGTATAGATGGACTAATAGAAAAAGTCCCACACACTGCTAGAAGGCCAAATATTTTTTGAGAGCTAGATGCAGAAAAAAATTATATTCAGTTTGCAACCTGATGGAGGTCAATATAGATGGACTAATAGAACAAGTCCCACACACAGCTAGAAGCCCAAATATTTTTTCAGAGGTACATGCAGAAAAAAATTATATTCAGTTTGCAACCTGATGGAGGTCAGTATAGATGGACTAATAGAACAAGTCCCACACACAGCTAGAAGCCCAATATTTTTTCAGAGGTAGATGCAGAAAAAAAATATATTCAGTTTGCAACCTGATGGAGGTCAGTATAGATGGATTAATAGAACAAGTCCCACACACAGCTAGAAGCCCAAATATTTTTTCAGAGGTAGATGCAGAAAAAAATTATATTCAGTTTGCAACCTGATGGAGGTCAGTATAGATGGACAAATAGAACAAGTCCCACACACAGCTAGAAGCCCAAATATTTTTTCAGAGGTAGATGCAGAAAAAAATTATTTTTAATTTGCAACCTGATGGAGGTCAGTATAGATGGACTAATAGACCAAGTCCCACACACTGCTAGAAGGCCAAATATTTTTTCAGAGCTAGATGCAGAAAAAAATTATATTCAATTTGCAACCTGATGGAGGTCAGTATACAGTAGATGGACTAATAGAATGATGCTATGCCCAAAAGATTTTACTTCACTAGGTGCAGTAAAAAAATTGGTATTCTATACACAGGTGGTATATCTTGCAACACAGATAGGCTACTCCACTGACTAACACACTCTGCAATAGGCCAAAAAGGATTAGCTTTGCTAGATTCAGCCAAATGCTGTGAAAAAAACTTGCACAGCACTGGCACAGACCTGCCTGGCAAAAACTGATAGGAACTGATGTAACCTAGTCCTGAAAAGGACTGCAATTACAATTAGTCTTTACTCCCACAATCTATCTATTTAAGAGCACAGACCTGCCTGATAAAAGTCGTAGGAAATGCTGTAACCTAGTCCTTAAAAGGACTGCAATCACAACTATTCCCTACTCCCAAGCTATCTGTAGATTTGTGCGAAAATTGGCTTGAAATTAACAAGGTATAGCGCACACAGCAACAGCGGTGCCGTCTAACACGCAGCTGCAGCAGTGAGAAAATGGTGGCGACGGGGAAAATGGCTGGGTCTTATAGGGCAAGGACATGTGACATACACTGCCAATGACACATGCCCTTGCTTGTGTGAAAAAAAGCACTTCGCTCCGTGTGTGCGCTGCTGATAGGCTGACAGATTGCACCTCCCCACTGTAAATGCGGGAAATAGAAAAAAAAATGGAGATCTTCATTATTCCTGCAGAGATCCATCCCCTGCCCCTCCCCCCGCCCCGCTGTATACTCAAACTGCGTATTAACATTAATTTTCATCATTACTGAGAAAAAATCCAGTTATGATTTTGGTGCACGAACAGTTATCGAACATAACCTCGAACAGCCGAATTTTTCTCAAATCGTTCGTGTTCGCCGAACGGCTCGAACACCGCCCAAAACAGCTCGAATTTGAGATTGGCGAACAATTCGAGTCGAACAACGCTCATCTCTACTCAGGGCTTAAGATCACGATGTCATCTAGGAAAGCGGCAGAGTACTTCTTGCGCGAGACTAGGATCAGGTCCATGGCCCTCTGGAAGGTAGCTGGGGCTCCCTGCAGACCAAACGGCATCTTGGTGTACTGAAAACACCTGTCGGGTGTAGAGAAGCCAGTCTTCTCCTTGGCACTCGAAAACAGGAGAATTTGCCAGTACCCTTTTGTTAGGTGCAGGGTGGTGATGTATCTGGCTGGCCCTAGCCTTTCCATAAGTTCATCTACCCAGGGCATCAGATACACGTCAAATTCAGGCACTTCATTTAGCTTTCTGCAGTCATTACAGAACCAACATTCTCTGTCCGGCTTCAGCACAAGAACAATGGGGCTGGACCAGCTGCCGCTCTTTGATTCCTCGATGACGCCCAAGTTCAACATTCTCCGCACCTCCTTGGAGATCACCTCGCAGCGGGCTTCGGGGATTTGATATGGCCTCTGGTTCACGCGTGCATCCGGTTCCGTCAAGATTTCATGTTCCACAACCAGCGTACATCCTGGCAACTCTGAAAACAGGTCTCGGTTTCGCTGAAGCAGCTTTCATCACTGTTGTTTTGGGCTGGTGACAGTGTCTCTGCCACTGTGACTGTGACATCCTTGGCTCTGGCTTCAGGATTGGCCCCCAGACAGGTAGCTTCCAACAGTTCCCTGTCTCGCCACGGTTTAAGCAGGTTGATGTGGTATATCTGGTATGGCTTCCTTCTTCCTGGCTGGTGGATTTTATAGTTGACATTACTCAACTTCTCAACCACCTCATACGGCCCTTGCCACTTGGCCAGAAATTTACTTTCGACCGTTGGTGCTAACATTAATACCCGCTCTCCAGGGCTGAGTTGTCTCAGTTTTGCAGATTGGCTCTTTACCTTTTGACAGCAGAATTAAGGAAGACACTGTCATGGATGGAGACATGTGATTTTCTAGACAATTTTTGTAAACATCCATAAGAATTGTGGTCTGAATTTCTTATAGAATTCTGCTGTTATATCATCTGGACCTGGTGCCTTCTTGAGATGTAAAGTCAGATATCAAAGTCACTTATCAAAGTCACTTGTCAAAGTCAGTTCTCAGACAGGGTATTTAGCCTCAAACTGACATCATTCTGATGTTTGATTTTGATATCTGATCATGTCCTAAAATGGACACTGTACACCAGATGTCATTATGACATTAAAGTCACCTGCCATTACCACCGGGAGAGAGGTGAAGAGATATGGCTTGACATTATTAAACAGCTGGATCCTGTCAGTCACTGTCTGTGGCCCACAGATGTTAATAAGCCTGAACCATCTACCATGAACAGTGACTTCTAGGATCAAACACCTTCCCAAAACCACCTCCTTAATCCTTTGTACAGTCACATTGTTGGTGTTAAACAGGATAGCGACCCCGGCGTAAGGCTCCACAGCCAGTGACCAGAATGATGGGCCGGATCTCCATTTCCTGTAGAAAGATAACATTTGCATCAAGGTATCTAAGATGGTCATACCCCGCGTGTTTCGTCCTCCTCAGCTTAATGCTGTTGAGATTACTTGATGTAATTCTTAAAGAAAACCCCACCATAATAATACAGTATAAGAGGAGCAGAGAAGTAGAACCCACCATCATAATTCAGAGTTGTTCTGTCCATCACCGGTCTCCTTGTCTGACGCTACATTAGTGTCTATAGGTAAGGGATTCCACTTTGCAGGCAGATCGTCCTGTATGTCCCTGTCACACTCGGCCTCTATTCTTTTCAGTTCTTGTTCAAAATCTCCAACTGACTCAGACAGAACTTCACATCTGTTAGACACGACCATCACACCAACATTGCTGCTGACTTTTTTCCTGGTATTTTGGTCAGCGTCATATTGTTCCTCAGGTTTAAAGGATGGTGTGCTTTTTTTCCTCCTTTTGCCTTGCTTGATGTTACTATTATCAGGTAGTAATTGTGATACAGATGCACAGGCTTTCTGTGGCTGCTGGCCTTGAGGGACGACTTCCGTGCTCCCCTCTGAACACTGCTGCTCCGGTGTTACATGGTCTGAACCCTGATCTAGTGAGTATCTCCCCCGACATTAAGACCTTCTCCCTGAGCCTCTGCACCTATCATCAAATCCTCATCAGCAAAGTCCCTTCAGATGGTATGCCAGGCATCTGGATAGTCCTGGTGAAGGCGACAGATCTTCCCACACGGGGTGCACCTTATATTGTGGCAGACTGCAGCTAGATGGCCGACTTCCCCGCACAGGCGGACTTGACCATAGTACAGGGATTTGCCAGATGACCTCCTTTGCCAAATTTAAAGCACTTGCGAAGCAGCCCAGGATAGAAGCAAATGCCCTTCTCCCTCCCAATGAAGAAGGAGTTGGGTAAGTGGGAAGTGATGTTGTTACACTGGTGCAGCTTCACCAGGACCTTGCACCTTCCCATCCAGATACCATCATACCATCATCATCTCCATTCTTGGTGAGGTCAGAGATAAGGTCACAATGTCACTAAAGCCACACCACAATAACCTGCGGGGGAACAGACTCATTCCAGAAGATAATATTTACAGTAACTGTATCTGGCCTGGAATTGGGAACAAAGATAAATTTGTTCAATACGTCCATGTCACTGAACTTGGGAAATTGGCCCAGAATCTGTCCAGATCAGGCATGAGCTTAAAAATTATGTCATAGCTAGAGATGAGCGTTGTTCTACTCGAACTGTTCGCCAATCTCAAATTCGAGCTGTTTTGGGCAGTGTTCGAGCCGTTCGGCGAACACGAACAATTTGAGAAAAATTCGGCTGTTCGAGGTTATGTTCGATAACTGTTCGTGCACCAAAATCATAACTGGATTTTTTCTCAGTAATGATGAAAATTAATGTTAATACGCAGTTTGAGTGTACAGCGGGGTGGGGGGAGGGGCAGGGGATGGATCTCTGCAGGAACAATGAAGATCTCCATTTTTTTTTCTCTTTCCCGCATTTGCAGTGGGGAGGTGCAATCTGTCAGCCTATCAGCAGCGCACACACGGAGCGAAGTGCTTTTTTTCACACAAGCAAGGGCATGTGTCATTGGCAGTGTATGTCACATGTCCTTGCCCTATAAGACCAAGCCATTTTCCCCGTCGCCACCATTTTCTCACTGCTGCAGCTGCGTGTTAGACGGCACTGCTGTTGCTGTGTGCGCTATACCTTGTTAATTTCAAGCCAATTTTCGCACAAATCTACAGATAGCTTGGGAGTAGGGAATATTTGTGATTGCAGTCCTTTTAAGGACTAGGTTACAGCATTTCCTACGACTTTTATCAGGCAGGTCTGTGCTCTTAAATAGATAGATTGTGGGAGTAAAGACTAATTGTAATTGGAGTCCTTTTCAGGACTAGGTTACATCAGTTAATATCAGTTTTTGCCAGGCAGGTCTGTGCCAGTGCTGTGCAAGTTTTTTTCACAGCATTTGGCTGAATCTAGCAAAGCTAATCCTTTTTGGCCTATTGCAGAGTGTGTTAGTCAGTGGAGTAGCCTATCTGTGTTGCAAGATATACCACCTGTGTATAGAATACCAATTTTTTTACTGCACCTAGTGAAGTAAAATCTTTTGGGCATAGCATCATTCTATTAGTCCATCTATACTGACCTCCATCAGGTTGCAAATTGAATACAATTTTTTTCTGCATCTACCTCTGAAAAAATATTGGGCTTCTAGCTGTGTGTGGGACTTGTTCTATTAATCCATCTATACAGACCTCCATCAGGTTGCAAACTGAATATATTTTTTTCTGCATCTACCTCTGAAAAAATATTGGGCTTCTAGCTGTGTGTGGGACTTGTTCTATTAATCCATCTATACAGACCTCCATCAGGTTGCAAACTGAATATATTTTTTTCTGCATCTACCTCTGAAAAAATATTGGGCTTCTAGCTATGTGTGGGACTTGTTCTATTAATCCATCTATACAGACATCCATCAGGTTGCAAACTGAATATAATTTTTTTCTGCATCTACCTCTGAAAAAATATTTGGGCTTCTAGCTGTGTGTGGGACTTGTTCTATTAGTCCATCTTTACTGACCTCCATAAGGTTGCAAACTGAATATAATTTTTTTCTGCATCTACCTTTGAAAAAATATTTGGCCTTCTAGCTGTGTGTGGGACTTGTTCTATTAGTCCATCTATACTGACCTCCATCAGGTTGCAAATTGAATATAATATTTTTCTGCATCTAGCTCTGAAAAAATGTTTGGCCTTCTAGCAGTGTGTGGGACTTGTTCTATTAGTCCATCTATACTGACCTCCATCAGGTTGCAAACTGAATATAATTTTTTTCTGCATCTACCTCTGAAAAAATATTGGGCTTCTAGCTGTGTGTGGGACTTGTTCTATTAATCCATCTATACAGACCTCCATCAGGTTGCAAACTGAATATATTTTTTTCTGCATCTACCTCTGAAAAAATATTGGGCTTCTAGCTGTGTGTGGGACTTGTTCTATTAATCCATCTATACAGACCTCCATCAGGTTGCAAACTCAATATATTTTTTTCTGCATCTACCTCTGAAAAAATATTGGGCTTCTAGCTGTGTGTGGGACTTGTTCTATTAATCCATCTATACAGACCTCCATCAGATTGCAAACTGAATATACTTTTTTCTGCATCTACCTCTGAAAAAATATTGGGCTTCTAGCTGTGTGTGGGACTTGTTCTATTAATCCATCTATACAGACCTCCATCAGGTTGCAAACTGAATATATTTTTTTCTGCATCTACCTCTGAAAAAATATTGGGCTTCTAGCTGTGTGTGGGACTTGTTGTATTAGTCCATCTATACTGACCTCCATCAGGTTGCAAACTGAATATATTTTTTTCTGCATCTACCTCTGAAAAAATATTGGGCTTCTAGCTGTGTGTGGGACTTGTTCTATTAATCCATCTATACAGACCTCCATCAGGTTGCAAACTGAATATAATTTTTTTCTGCATCTACCTCTGAAAAAATATTTGGGCTTCTAGCTGTGTGTGGGACTTGTTCTATTAGTCCATCTTTACTGACCTCCATAAGGTTGCAAACTGAATATAATTTTTTTCTGCATCTACCTCTGAAAAAATATTTGGCCTTCTAGCTGTGTGTGGGACTTGTTCTATTAGTCCATCTATACTGACCTCCATCAGGTTGCAAATTGAATATAATATTTTTCTGCATCTAGCTCTGAAAAAATGTTTGGCCTTCTAGCAGTGTGTGGGACTTGTTCTATTAGTCCATCTATACTGACCTCCATCAGGTTGCAAACTGAATATAATTTTTTTCTGCATCTACCTCTGAAAAAATATTTGGGCTTCTAGCTGTGTGTGGGACTTGTTCTATTAGTCCATCTATACTGACCTCCATAAGGTTGCAAACTGAATATAATTTTTTTCTGCATCTACCTCTGAAAAAATATTTGGCCTTCTAGCTGTGTGTGGGACTTGTTCTATTAGTCCATCTATACTGACCTCCATCAGGTTGCAAATTGAATATAACATTTTTCTGCATCTAGCTCTGAAAAAATGTATGGCCTTCTAGCAGTGTGTGGGACTTGTTCTATTAGTCCATCTATACTGACCTCCATCAGGTTGCAAACTGAATATATTTTTTTCTGCATCTACCTCTGAAAAAATATTGGGCTTCTAGCTGTGTGTGGGACTTGTTCTATTAATCCATCTATACAGACCTCCATCAGGTTGCAAACTGAATATATTTTTTTCTGCATCTACCTCTGAAAAAATATTGGGCTTCTACCTGTGTGTGGGACTTGTTCTATTAATCCATCTATACAGACCTCCATCAGGTTGCAAACTGAATATAATTTTTTTCTGCATCTACCTCTGAAAAAATATTTGGGCTTCTAGCTGTGTGTGGGACTTGTTCTATTAGTCCATCTATACTGACCTCCATAAGGTTGCAAACTGAATATAATTTTTTTCTGCATCTAGCACTGAAAAAATATTTGGCCTTCTAGCAGTGTGTGGGACTTGTTCTATTAGTCATCTATACTGACCTCCATCAGGTTGCAAATTCAAAATAATTTTTTGTCTGCATCTACCTCTGAAAAAATATTTGGCCTTCTAGCAGTGTGTGGGACTTGTTCTATTAGTCCATCTATACTGACCTCCATCAGGTTGCAAACTGAATATAATTTTTTTCTGCATCTAACTCTGAAAAAATATTTGGTCTTCTAGCAGTGTGTGGGTCTCATTGTATTAGTCCATCTATACCAAGCTCCACCAGATTTTCAATTAATAATAATTTTTCGCTGCATCTAGCCCTGAAAATAATTTTTCTTCCCAATAGTGGTAGCAATAGAAATATGGGGCGCGCTCCTGGCTTACAAAAATATACGCTCAATAACAAAAAACACCAGCTTAGCGCACTGCATTAATAAGATGGCATCATCGTCTCTCCCAGTGCTAGGCCTACTACCCAGGCAAGCATTCCTGTGCCTAAAACACAATGTATGGGTCCGCGCTAGCCACTATGCTGAGGGGTCTAAAGCTGCTGCTAACGCTTTATAACAATTCAATTGGCAGATTTTCACAGAGCTCTTCCACAATGCCCACCCATCGGGACAACAGTTGCCCACCTTCCCTATGGGATCTAGTGGCGAATAGTTGATGCCATTAATCAGAGCGTCAGTTGCCCCGTCGACGTGGCAAGCATACGGTAAGGCATGGGAAGAGTGGACACGACTAGTAGCAGGCAGACGGGTTGACCAATGTGAACAAGCCAGATCACAAGTCACCATAGAATTTCTCCACCAGCTAATGATGAGGGGCATATCAGGGGCGTCAGCGCAGCGGTGTCTGACCGGAGTAGCATTTCACTTTCAACTACTGAATTGGGGAGATGTGACAAAGATTCATCATCAGACAATCCATAAAAGGGTAGAAAAGGGGTCAGCCAAGTCAGGAGTGTAGACGTCCCGTCCCGTGTCACTAAAACTGATTTCTCACATCATATCCCTAACACCATTAACATGACACTCACAATTTGAAGCAACACTACTGTCTACTGCATTTGTGATCGCCTTCTTCGGGGCGCTATGCATAAGCGAATTAGTCCCTCAATCCAAAATTAGCACCAGTGGAGGCTTATTACACCAGGACGTAGTCATAGGCAATAATGCAATACGTCTACGCATACACAAATCGAAAATGGTTCCAGCGGGCAGGGGCACTTGGGTACTTCTACAACCCACAAACCGTACACTGAGTCGGGTAACAATAGTAAAACCATATCTAACCATCAGATCACAAAGTAATTTGTTCCTATCACACATTGATGGGACGCCATTATCAAGATACCAGTTCCAAGCTATATTTAATAAATGCATAACATCGGCAGGGAACCACCCCAAAGATTACGGGACACACTCATTCCGCATAGGCGCGGCCACAGAAGCAGCAAGAGCAGGACTGTCAGAAACGGAAGTTCAGAGGATAGAGAGATGGTGATCCACGTGTTTGGCAAGATACATAAGACCGGACTTGTTATCCTAACGTGGTTTGTTTCTTTTACAGGTGACGCTAAGCCAACAGTGTGGGTGATAGGCCACTCGTATATATATTGGGCAGATTAAAGGGCGAAAGTCCGCCCAGGCGGGAGGAAATTAGAGTTTCATAACACATATTTCAACTGGAGAGGTATTAGAGGCCTGCTATGGCCACAGGTACTAATGGAGGTAATCAAGGTAGGGAGAGAGGCAAGATGTCTGGTCATCTTAGTTATACAGGCCGGGGGAAACAACCTAGGTCATCACAAGAGCGCATAACTAATGGCAATAATGAAACTAGACACTGAGCGCTTCAGAGAATTTTTCACAAAACTAGCTATAGTATGGTCAGAGATTGTGCCGATAGCGGTATGGCAAGGTGCGCGAGACATCACGGCCATCGAACGGACAAGGCGGGTAATAAATATTCGGATGGCAAAATTTAGAAGAGACAGAGGCGGTGTAGTGGTACGACACCGACAACTGGAAGGAGATAAAGCAGGCCTCATACGGCCCGACGGTGTTCACTTAATGGATATTGGACTGGACATATTCCTGTCAGGACTCCAGGACGGAGTGGAACAAGCGTTAAGAGTGATGGGTGGGGGTCAGAGTCCTGCATACGAGTACGCAGGATCCTCCGTGGCCTGGAAATAGAAAGGACATGTTGGAGAGTTACACTTGTTGGCCAAGTTGCCGGAGTGGAGACCCAGGGCATGCTGCAACAAGCTGAATTATTTTAGAAATAAAATTTCTTTCTAATGGAATGAGTATAAAGAGTTAATAAAGCTGTGACCGATCCTCACCCATCCAGTTGTAAGAGTTACATTATTGTATTGTCAAGGAAAGGGGGGCGGTAGGGGGGCTGAGCGTCTGGGTTTGGTTGGGGGTCCCCACAGTCTGCCTAGGCTAGATGCATTTAAAAATTCTTATTAGATACACAGGCGGTGCAGCTTGCTTCGCAGCTGGGCTACTACGCCCAAAGTATTGCCTAGGCTAGATGCAGTTAAAAATTCTACGCTGACTAGCAGACACTGAAGATTTGGAGCAGACCTCTGAGTAAACAGCTCTTCAGACTCAATCATCTGTGTTACCCCAAGCCATAGTGTATGTAGTTTCTTACAGTTAAAAGGGGGGGGGGAGCGACCCAACCCACCTGGAATTGACGATGCCAACGTCACGTAAGACACAGCAAGGGGACTCCAAAAAGAGTTTCCATTTTTTCCCAAAATTGTGGCACAGACACCACTTAACCCTAGAACGCATACCTGGGGCCTCGCAGTCCCGCCCTGTTAATTGTTTTCTATTTTCTGCAAGATTACTTTAGTTAGAATTTTGAAACTCTAGGTATTCTTCATGTATATAGTTGTTTGTCATTTGAGTTTGAGTTATTCAATGTTATTTGCACACGGGCCTAAAAGGCCCCAGGTATATGAAAGTGTAGATTTTTATGGTCATGCGTTCTAGGGTTAAGTGGCATCAATTGCCCCACAGTTGCTTAAAACGGTTGGTGAGGTGATATTACCAAATCCTCAAGCTTTTAGCCTCCCAAGGAAAACACAGGATTAGAAAAGTCCTTGCGAATCCATGATTTGTTCATCTTTATGAACGTGAGTCTGTCTACATTCTCAGTGGACAGTCGCGTGCGCTTATCTGTCAGCACACCATCAGCAGCGCTGAACACACGTTCAGAGAGAACACTGGCTGCAGGGCATGACAAGATCTCCAAGGCGTGAGTGGCGAGCTCCGGCCATTTTTCCAGATTGGAATACCAAAATGAGCAAGGGTCCAGTGACACAGTCATGGCTTCGATGTTCACTTGGAGATACTCCTGCACCATCCTCTCTAGGCATTGACTATGTGTCAGACTTCTTGTCTCCTGTGGCCTTGCAAAGGATGGTCTAAAAAAGTGGTGAAACGATTTCACAAAATTGCTGTTACCAGCAGATACTGTGCTACTGTTACGGTTTGAGTGATGAAGACTCGACAGTCCCGCGGTTGGCAAGTTAGAACTGTGAGATTCACTTCGTGCACCACTGGTGTTTTGTGGAAAAGCACATGTAAGATTCTGCAACAGCGTCTGCAGATACTCCTGCATGCGTCAATCCCTTTTTATGGCAGGAATTATTTCGGCAAATTTACTTTTGTACCGGGGATCTAAGAGTGTGGCAACCCAGTAGTCGAGATTACTTCAAATTCTGCAATCTGAGGGTCATGTTGCAGGTAGTGCAGC
This sequence comes from Phyllobates terribilis, assembly GCF_046119375.1. Lineage (NCBI taxonomy): Eukaryota > Metazoa > Chordata > Amphibia > Anura > Dendrobatidae > Phyllobates > Phyllobates terribilis. The sequence goes on from NW_027362761.1 coordinate 1,174,617,433, forward strand.
AAGAAGGCACTCATGTGTCTTGCGCATCCAGGAGGACCAAGTCCTTGTTGTGTTGGTAGCGAGGTAAGAATCATGCTTCTTTCCTCTGCCCTCTCCCCCCAACCTCGCACAACAGAAATGTGATCAAGGTCTCCCTCATCTGATGAGTCTTCCATGCCCATCGCCAGTTCATCCTCCACTTTTTCCTCGGCTCCTGCACCTTCCTCAACAGTTTAGCTGCTACCATGCGCCCTGTTTAAACCCTCTCCCCCACCCTCCCATGCCTGCCTCCTTGGTGCTGCCAAGCGTCTGGACCTTGGAGATGTTATCCCTTCCTCATACGACTCCTCCTCTACTTCCTCCACCTCCTTTTGTCCGACCACCTGACTCTGAATTCTGTTTAATGTGTGCTCCAGCATGTAAATCACCGGAATAGTTATGCTGATAATGGCATCGTCGTCAGCACTAAACATCTTCGTCGCCATTTCAAAACTGTGCAGAAAGGTGTGTGGCGCCCCTGAGGGTGCAGTCACCACAGAGTTACTGCATCTCACCCAGAGGTGTGGTATCTCACCCTCAGGTAAGGAAGGCGTATGGCTCGGGACCCTAACACCTGCATCCAACACATACCCGCAGTGGGGTTAGGGCGAGATTGCTCCTAAGGGAGAGCACAGTCCCAGGTCCCTAGCTGGTGGGAGGATCCTATGTAGTGGGTGCTTAGGGGAGCAGCTTAGGGGAGCACATGACAGGGAAAGTATAAATAGGAAGCCATCTTAGAAAGAGCAAGCCAGTCAGAGGAGGAAAAGTGACAGGAGCAGAGGCTCGGCATGAGCTCTGCTCCGGAGGCGGGCCTAGCCTGGGAGGCCCAGGACTGAAGGAGAGAAGAGAGGAGTGGGAGCAGGAAGGCTCCAGGAACCGAAGGGACCCTAGGGCTACGGGCCGTGCAGAAGGCCACCTGTACTCCCGCTGCTACCAGGAGGTAGAGGGGTCAGGCCAGATAAGGGGAACCGGTCCCTCAACTAGAGGAGAAACAGCAAGGCTCAACTAGAAACCGGAGGCTGCAGCATTTCATGTACTGCAGGCAAAAGTCCACACCAGTCTCACTAAGAAGGTAGCCACATAGGACCCAGGGGACGGAACACAAGTCGCCCGCCAAGGCCCGAGGATACCGGATAGAAGTGTCACTGGGTGTGAGGTGCAGGGAGAAGGCCAGAGAAAGGACACACAGAAGGGGGTCCTGCTAAGTACTCCGGAGCTATCTGGGGGTGGACTGAGCCCCTCACTGAGTATGCACAGCACGACGGGTGAGATAGCTCTGGTACCTGTAATCTGGACTGCAACAACTGTGAGTAAAGATCTTGGGACTGCATCACATGGACTCTGTGTTCATTACTGACTCCCTGCACTACAACCACCATCATCCACCCACACTGCCCTGAAGCTACACTCTTCCTGTGGTGACTAATAATACCATTGCAGCAAAACCACCAGCTTCAGAGGACTGTTCCGCAGCGGCGGCCCCTTTGGCCGCACTCCACAGGTGGCGTAGTCGGACATTATAAAATCCATATATACAAATTACCGTTGGATTGACCGCCCTGGGTCACGGACCGGGTCACCGCCACAGTGACTACAACCCCCAGCGTCTACCGGCCCAGCTCCGGGTACCCCACGGCCCAGGGGGCGCGTCAACTTCATAGGTCCCTGATCTGAGACCACTCCTGCTGTGTGATTTGCCCCACCTCTGGATCTCGTTGGCCCAGGCTATACGTCAGAAACTATTGCACCAGGGCTTGTCGGTGCTGCCACAGTCGCTGCAACATGTGCAGAGTTGAATTCCACCGTGTCGGCACATCGCATTTCAGCTGGTGAACTGGCAGGCCCAAAGACTTCTGTAGAGATGTAAGTCGTTGAGCTGCGGGATGCGAACGGCGGAAGTGAGCACACAGCGACCGTGCCCTCTGCAGAAGGCCATCTAGTCCGGGATAGTGGGCTAAAAATTTATGGACAACCAGGTTCAACACGTGAGCCATACAAGGCACGTGTGTAACATTGCCCCGGCGAAGGGCCGCACCCAGGTTTGCAGCATTGTCGCACACGGCCTTCCCTGGTTGCAGGTCCAGTGGAGACAACCATTCATGAAACTGGGTCTCCAGAGCTGACCACAAGTCCTCAGCTGTGTGACTCACATTTCCCAGACATTTCAAAGTAAACACTGATGCCGTTGAGCCCTGCTGCCAGCATAGTAAGGAGGTGCGCAGTTAGAAAGCAGGTGGCATTACCAGACAGGCTTTGGGTGCAGGTGGAGGACCGAGAGGAGGTTGAGGAGGCAGAAGCAGTGGAGGAACTTCTAGATAAAGAGGATTGACGTACAACTCGCGGGGACGGCAAGACTTGGACAGCAGCCCCTTGTCCTGCTGTCACCATAGTTACCCAGTGCCCTGTCAGCGACATGTAACGCCCCTGTCCATGCCTACTCGTCCAAGTGTCTGTGGTGAAATGCACCCTGTCACACACAGAGTTTCTCAAAGAAGCGGTGATGTTGTGTGCGACATGCTGGTGGAGCGCAGGCACACCTTTCTTTGAGAAGTAGTGCCGACTGGGCATCTGGTACTGGGGCACTGCGACGGACATAAGGTCTCAAAAATCCACTGTGTCCTCCAGGCGGAAAGGCAGCATTTCTGTAGCCAACAGCTTGCAGATGGTGAAATTCAACCTCTTAGCTTTCTCATGGCTAGGAGGAAATGGTCTTTTACTTGTCCACATCTGAGGGACCGAGGGCTGACTGTTGTGCTTTGACGGGGTTGAGTAGGGTGTCCCTGGCAAACTGCCGGTCTGTGAGGAAGATGCAGGCGGACATGTTAGGTTGCCTTGATCCAAAGGTGGTGCTCTCGATGTCAGAGAGCTCTCAACACCAGCAGGTGTTTCCACTTCCCAATGAACTGACGACCTGCCAATCACACTGGCTGTTGCAGGTAAAGAGGTGGCAGGTCTGCGTCCAAAAACATGTGTGACTGCTGTCCCCCCAGTCACAGAGGATGAAGAGGCCGCGGATGCACAAGATGGGGCAGACGGTGGTTGGCCCAGCCTGCTAGGCCGCATTGTAGCACAGTGAGCTTCCCACTGCAACTTATGCTTCATATCCATGTGACGGTACATGCATGAAGTACTCAAACTATGGATTTTTTGGCCTCTACTTAGCTTTTGGTGACAAATATTACAGATAACACGAGTTGGGTCATCCTTATCGATCTGAATAAATGCCCAGGCTATGCAAGGCTTAGAGCCCATGCGACCTGAAGAGCCACTACGACTTGTGGTCAGAGGCGGAGTTGTGGTTGAGGATGCAGTTGTTGACGTGCTTCCAGTACTCCGTCTCTGTCCAGGAAGGCGCAACCTAACCTCGTCTTCAATAGCATCTGTGACGCCCCGCTGCGCTTGGTATCACAGATCCTAGAAGAGTGTATTGATGGAATCCTCCACAAGAGGCCCCCATAAACATTCACACATCTCCACCTTCCACCTCAGACCAGCAGAGGGAGCCCGTTAGGGATATAAATAGGGAAGGTGGAGCTAGGCAGTTCAGTTCCTCTGAAGAGTTCCTGCAGTAGAGAAGCCTAAGAGAGGTTAGTCTGCAGTGGAGCTCAGTCTAGTCTAGAGAACTCAGTTAATAGTTCAGCAGTGGAGCACGAGGCTCCTGCTAGCTAGATTCAGGGAGCCCAGATAGAGCTTAAGGTGTGCCGGCGTCATAAGATCGGTGAAGCGCGGCAAGCTGCCGTTAGTGTGTATAGCCTATTGAGGGCCCGAGTAGGCCGAAGGCGAGTGGCGAGTTAGTACATAAGGGGCAGAGGAGCTTAACCAGCTCACCCCGAAGCATTTACCGGACACCGGATCCGAGCTTACCGGGATCTCTATGACCCAGTAAGGCATAACCGGAATCCCTGGAGAACTACAAGTCCCAGGATCGCTAAGGTGCTGATACGTAACAGAGCCAGGAGACGCTTAGGCCCCGCATACTGGGAGCGTGAACTTCAAGAGAAGGCCCTACCACAAGGTCAGCCAGCGCAGGACAGAGACAAAGTTAGGCCTAGCTCCAGGCAGGTCAGAAACTTACTGCGCAGAGGCAAGAAACAGGAGGCCCTACACCCGCTCATTGGGGAGGATCCTGATATGCACCCTTCACCCTACAGTGCTCCAGGATGTGCCTGAATTTCCTCCAGTAAAAGGTACTGAAGTGACTACCGTGTCCGTTTCCGTTCTTGCTCTGACCCAGCTGGGTCTCGCCTGTCCTGCATTCCCCCTGCATACGCTGCCCTGAGACCTAGCTCCACCTGTGGGGAGCTATACCATCGAGCTGCCTTATCACGGGCCTCAGTGGACTGCTGCAGCGCTGGTGCTTCTCACCAGATACCACAGGTGGTGTCACAAACTCTTATAAAATTAACAATTATCCACCCTTTTAAAGAGTGACCCCAGGGTACGGGCCAGGGAGCCAACCACCGCGACATCCCAAAGGCCAGGCAAAGGCCCGGGTGACCTCATCGACTGGCTGACTGTGGGTTGACAGTAAGTGGGATCTCCAACCTTGTCATCATCACCCTGTGTGTTATCACACCCGTCGTCCTCAAAGCCAACCTCTTCCTGCCCTGACCGAAAAGTCAAGTTGTCGCTCCAATCAGGTATTTGAGTCTCATCATCGTCTTCATCATTGTCTCCACCAACAGGAGTTACAGTTTGGGAACGAGGGTCTACATTATGCTCAGAACCTTCTTCATCTGGTCCTGGATCCGACTTATAAAGATTCTGGGCATCAGTGCAGATCATTTCCTCGTCTGGATTAACAGAAGCTCTGGAGCAGACCTCCGTTTCCCAGGCTATAGTATGAGTAAACAGCTGTGCAGACTCAACCATCTGTGTTACCCCATACTCAGACGGGCAGCTGGAGACTTGGGAGCTGTGAGGAAGCAAGTGCGATTGGGGTGACACCTCTGAGGACTGGAGTATTTGTGATGTTGAAGTTGAGGTGGAGGAGAGCCCACTTGAAGGAGCACTTGATATCCGCTGAAGCACCTGCTGTTTTTGTGCCTCATCTGGAATTTGTAGCGATGGGCGTGTCCGTAACAAAGGGATCGTATCACATTGTCCACGAAAAGAAGTCGACATGTTAGTTTGGCTGGAAGATGGTCTTTCTTCTGCAGATGTTACTCCCCCCCCCACCGCGGGGGGCTCGACCCACCAGCGGACAGGCACCAGTATTAGGAGAGGGGGGCTGGCCGTCAGGGTCCACCGCGGCTCTGGCACAAACCCGGCGACACGGAGGTGGCACGGGCAGGAACGGACTGGCCGTGTCGGCTTCTCACTTTTTGGATTTTAGAAGGGCATGACATGCCTATATCTGTGTCTCCCCCTTCTTTTACTCCTCCACTTCTTTTATTTTCGCATGACTATATGTACTTGTCACTTTTCCATGTGTTAGTTATGTCTTCTGAGCAGTTTGTCAGCTTTTGGACACCTTTGAAGGTGTTTTCTATGTGTTTCTATGTGTTTTTGTTTGCCTGCCATTGGTTTTAACGGTGTTCGAAGGTGTTCGACGAACAGTTCGACGAACAGTTCGGCGAACACACGGGTGTTCGACGAACCGAACCGAACACGAACACTACGGGGGTGGCTCAACACTAGTCATAGCCCGGCCTATCTGGCAGATTAATCACTGCCAAGATGATAATTGGCGCAAATCACATCTGATGGAACAGGAGCTCCCAGACTACAAACCTCCTGTCTGGCAGATCCTCCTTGGCACCTCTGTGCTTAAATCCTTCTTGTGAACACCTGGCGGGTAAAATTAGTGCCAAAGGTGAAGGATGGAGCGCCATGGCTCCAGGCATTATTGGGGCAACACTGCTGGGTCACAGTGACGGGGTGAGGGTCTGCTGCAGGGGGACCTGTCACCTCTTGTGCATTAGGTTTTAAAGGGGGAAAATCGCACACATTCTGCACATTTTTAACAACCATAATATCATTATCATCAGGCAATGCGACTTCAACTACAGACTGTGAGCCCCCTTCAGCCTCCGACCCTATGTCAGAAATAAGGGCTCTGCTGTGCAACATCAATGCACACAGTCACACATGCGGTGTCCTGCTCTTAAGTTCAGCATTTTGAGACTTGTAGTGCCTCTGCTGGAATCTGAGGAGCACGTTGCCATTCAGGCTCAGCTACAGTCTGTTACTGCTGAAGTATTTTTCCCTCCTGGAAACAGAAACATGCAGCTTGTAACACTGTTCGTGTCTGTTGCTTCCAGGGTTTATCCCGTACAGTCTCTGACCCTAATTCAGCCTCAGAGGTCTTGAACTCCACAACAAAATCCTGCTTGTGACATCTTAATCATTCTTGGTTTCTGTAGGTTTCTGCCAGAGGCCTCATCCTCTCCAGGACACCGGCTATGTCCGTCACCACATTCGTCAGCTCCAGACCCAATGAGTAAAGTCTCTGGTCACACACAGTCTTACAGTCAGGATTAGAAGCCTTTAGTTTATACAGTACAGACCAAAAATTTGGACACACCTTCTCATTTAAAGATTTTTCTGTATTTTCATAACTATGAAAATTGTACATTCACACTGAAGGCATCAAAACTATGGATTAACACATGTGGAATTATATACTTAACAAAAAAGTGTGAAACAACTGAAAATATGTCTGTGTGGCATTAACCTAGTCTCTAATCTGAGCTGCTGTTAACCTGCGATTACTGAGGCTGGTGACTCAGATAAACTTATCCTCAGAAGCAGAGGTGACTCTTGGTCTTCCTTTCCTGGGGCGGTCCTCATGTGAGCCAGTTTCTTTGTAGCGCTTGATGTTTTTTGCAACTGCACTTGGGGACACTTTCAAAGTTTTCCCAATTTTTCACACTGACTGACCTTCATTTCTTAAAGTAATGATGGCCACTTGTTTTTCTTTACTTAGCTGCTTTTTTCTTGCCATAATACAAATTCTAACAGTCTATTCAGTAGGACTATCAGCTGTGTATCCACCAGACTTCTGCACAACACAACTGATGGTCCCAACCCCATTTATAAGGCAAGAAATCCCACTTATTAGACCTGACAGGGCACACCTGTGAAGTGAAAACCATTTTTCCGGTGACTACCTCTTGAGGCTCATCAAGAGAATGCCAAGAGTGCAAAGAAAGCAGTCATCAAAGCAAAAGGTGGCTACTTTGAAGAACCTAGAATATAAGACATATTTTCAGTTGTTTCACACTTTTTTATTAAGTATATAATTCCACATGTGTTAATTCATAGTTTTGATGACTTCAGTGTGAATGTACAATTTTCATAGTCATTAAAATACAGAAAAATCTTTAAATGAGAAGGTGTGTCCAAACTTTTGGTCTGTACTGTATATAACGTCAATCTGCATTGGCAGCAACTGTTTTTGCTGTTGCTGTTGTGCTGAGCGCAGGGACATCTCCGGTCATGTGACGGCGGGGGGTCCTGCGGGGGGGCCCCATGAGGAGACGCACAAGAGGGGGACCCCAACGGGGCTCCGAGGGGGCCCCGACAGCCCGGGCCCCATGCTGGAGTCAGGGCAGTCATGCCCTGATGCCGGCCCTGCTGGAGGCTGGAGGGGCCCCCTCTCCCTCGGGGGCCCCGTTCAATGAACCGGCTGCACGTGCGGTAGGTCCGCCCCTGGTTTTACTGCTGGCTCCAGGCTCCACAGTACTTTTACTGCTGTTACCCAAATGCAACCTTGTGTGCACCATTCCAGTCACCATGTCTTGCTGCAGAAGGTTTGCCTGCAATTAGAAACAGGAGAATGCGGAGTATAAATGGTTCAAATAGTAAGTTTTAGGCTATGTGCCCACGATGCAGAAATGAAGCAGAAAATTTCTGCAGCATTTCTGCGTCTCCCTGGCAGAAAAAGCGCATGCAGATTGTGCATGTTTTTTTCCTGCAGAATACATGCGGATCCACATGCGGATTCACATGCGTTTCCGCATGCAGATTGACAAGCGCTTTCCAGGCGATAGCATCACTTGGAAAGTGCTTGACAACTAGGTCACACTGTATAAATCCATGCAACCGGCATAGATTTATACAGTGTGAACCGTAAAAATAAAATAAAATAAAGCTATACTCACCCCCGATGCCCCGGCGTGGCTGCAGCACTGCTTCCTAGCTGCTGGCATATCGCGAGACAGAGCGGTGAAGGGCCTGCGGTCACATGACTGTGACGTCACCGAAGGTCCTTCAGCGATGCCGGCATGCAGAGAAGCCTTCGGAAAGGTGAGTATAAACTTTATTTATTATTTTATTCATTTTTTTACAGGTACAATGGTACCCAATTCTGGATGAGAGTCTTCTCTCCTCCAGACCTGGGTACCATCCGCACATAGAGACGCATAGAATTCGCTTGTAGAAATGTACAGACGCGCATTCTATGCGTCTCAATGCAAGTCAATGGCGGCCATTCCGCTGCGCTTCCGCAAAATTAAATGACATGCTGCGGATTTTTGTACGCAGCATAAACACTGCGGAAAAATCCACAGCATGTCCATAGAACATGCGGAATCCCCTTGGGGACCATGGGGTGTGGATTACCTAGCGTTTCACAAGCGTCTACGCTGCGGAAATTCCGCAGCATAAACGCTTGAAAAACGCTACGTGGGCACCCAGCCTTACTAGTAGAGCAATTAACAATTGTTTAAAGGTTTGTAGAAAAGACAGACAAACACAAAGCAACCATGAGTATCAAAAAGAGTATTTAGAAAAAGTTCATAGACCTATTCTAATAGGTAAGGAGAACCCTAAAAAACGTATACTATATAGTATCTCAAGCCAAGTGGGCATAGTTTACATAGTAATTATAGAGAACCATCTTCCCCATGCATGGAAAAAGACTCAGGCTGTCATCAAGACGGATAACGAAGTCCCTGATGCGTGTTCCACATATTTTAGTCTTACTTTCTCAAGGGGAGATTATAATGTCGGTGCCTGCTAGGACCTTTGTCCATGGCAATGGATCACATGGGGAAACCACGTGATCCGCGGCTGACTTATGGGACTGATTTTGTGGCGCATAGATTTTATCTATCTGAGTTCACACATTATCTAGTTGACAGCATCGTAGATCTGAGTCTGAGTTATTCTGTCCACCACCGGTTTCCATGTCAGACTTTACCTGAGAGACCACAAGTTTCCACTTTGGCGGGGGCTAAACCTCTACGTGTTAGAACCTTGCTCTTAGGTTTTTTCCTTTGCTGGTCACATGACCTCGTTGGCCTATTTAATCCTGCTCTGCCCTTCTGGCTTTGCTGGACTTCATTGTATAACTACTTTCTAGCTAGCCTGTGCTCTGTATCTAACTCTGTTAGTTTGCTTGGTCTACGGACCTCAGTGTTCTATATATTTTGTTTGTTTGTCTGTCTGCTACTATTTCTGTTAGGAGGTGTCCCATTTTCCTCCCAGTCCTTAGTACTTGTAGGGATTCCTTCCCCACATCTATAGGTCTCCGTACAGACTAGCTTAGGACTTTAGCAGGTCTGATCGCAGGATCAGGTTCCCTGTTACATCGTAGGGATTCAGCTGAGTTCTATCGTAGGGACAGATTTCCTCTCTTTCCTTAGCTCTGGTAGCAGAACATAACACTACGTCCCTGTCGCGCTCATCCTCTATTCTTTTAAGTTCATCCTCGAAATTCCTGTCAGACGCAGACTGAACTTCAAACCTATTAGACACGGACATTACACCTGCAGAACTCTGGACCTCCTTCCTGGCACTTTGGCCAGTGTCATACTCCTCCTTAGGTTTGCGGGAGGTCTTGTCCTTTTTCTTTCTTTTACTTTGATTATTGCTATTTTCTGCAGCTATAGATGGTAATACTGAAGTTGTGGCTCCTTGTGACTGCTGTTCTGAGGGACAATCTCTATACTCCCCTGTGCATCCTCTAAACACTGCTGCTCTGGTGTTACCTGAGTGGACCCCTGATGGACCTGGTCAGTATTGCCCCTGACAGCAAACCCTCCTCCTGCAGAATCTATGCTTCTGCTACCAAATCCTCATACGGAAAGTCCTTAAAGATAATGTGCCAGTCATCTGGATAGTCCCTGTAAGGGTGGCTGATCTTCCCACAGAGGTGGCACCTGATGTTCTGGCAGTCTGCAGCTACTGTACATGACTGACTTCCCCGCACAGGCTGCACTTCACCACTGTACAGGCATTCGTCAGGTGACCTGCCTTGCCACATTTGAAGCACTGTCTTGGCTGGCTGGGATAGAAACATACACCCTTCTCCCTCCCAATGAAGAAGGAGTTGGGTAAGTGGGGGGTGATGTTATTACACTGACAGCTTCATTGTTTCTGCTTTTGGTGAGGTCAGAGACAAGGTCACAATGCTTTCAGAGCCACACCATAATGTCCTATGGGGGAACAGACTCATTCCAGAAGATTATGTGGCGCCCCTGAGGGTTCAGTCGCCACAGAGGTACTGCACCTCACCAGAGGTGTGGTGTCTCCCTTCTCTCAGGTAAGATGGGAGTGCTGCACGGAACCCCAAACACCTGCATCCAACACTACATGCTCCAAGCCAGCTGGAGGGGCAAGACGCAATGTATGTTTCTGCTGAGCCCTGTACCTGGCTGGAGTGGGGGGGAACCCAAAGGTAGGGGGAACCAGTAGTGGGTGTGGGTGGAGGAAGTAGTTAGAGGGAGCACTTTGGTAGGAGTATATATAGGGAAGCCATCTTAGAGACTGTGTTCAGTCAGAGGAGGAAAGAGAGAGGAGCAGAGGCTCTGCAGGAGCTCTGCTCCAGAGGCGGGTCTAGCCAGTGAGGCCCAAGTCTGAAGAGAAAAGTTTAGATAGTTCTGGAGAGCAGTTCAGAAGAACAGCTCAGGACAGTTCAGAAGAACAGCTCAGGACAGTTCAGAAGAACAGTCCGGGAGCAGAGTCTCATTAGGAGCTCTGCTCCACAAGTACGGCCAAGTCTGGAGGCCCAGGAGGGGAGCAGGGAGTAGGCTCCGTTCTAAGAAAGGATCCTAGGGGGTACGGCGAGTGCAGGACGGCACCCGTACGCCCTGAATCTGTCAGAAGACAGAGGGATCGTAAGCCGCATTCTAATCTCCCAGGAGGGTCAAGCAGGTCCGGGATCCGATGTACAGGAGGGACTTCAGAGCACCCGAGTGGGATTGAGAGTGGGCAGCGCAGGGCAGGAGGGAGAAAGACCCAGTTTGAAGTCGGTCTAGCTAGGAACACGTGAAAGTGGGGTTCTGCCAGGTACCCCTGATCTATCTGAGGAAGAGCTGAACCCCTGCCTGGTGAACGCAGCACGACACGGGAGGCTATGAACTGACAGTGCACCCTGAGGAACTAAAGAACTGTGAGTAAAGACACGGATGACTGCACCGCACTGCCTCCGTCCATTCTTTAATCTGCACCATCATTCCCTCTCTGCACCACAACGCCTAGCACAACCACCATCTACCTTGCACTGCCCTGGAGCGAGCTCTACCTGTGGAGAGCCACACCACCCCTGCTGCCATAACACCAGCTCCAGAGGACTGCTCTGCAGCGGCGGCTCCCCCTTGCCGCAATCCACAGGTGGCGTCATGAACAATCCTAAAAATCCCATATAAAAATATCCCCTTTTTGCACTGAACGCCCTGGGTCACGGACCGAGCCAGCCAACGTGATATCCCCTATACCGGCATCCATAGGCCCGGCTGCCGAGTACGCCACGGCCCTGGGGGCGCGTCAATAACATTAAAGGTAACAGTATTTGGCTTAGAGATAGGATTCAAACTAAACTTATTTCAGCCATCAGTGTCACTGAACTGGGGGAAATTGTACCAAAATCTTTACAGATCAGGCTTGAGCTTAAACTGACTTCATAGCCCTGTCAGTCTGATAAATTGATTACCGCCAAGATGTTAACTGGTGCAAACCCCATCTGGTGGTACCTCTGTTCCTGAAACGCATGACGTTCCTCCGTTTAAATGCCTGGCCAGTATAATTGGTGCCAGAGGTAAAGGACAGAGCACCACGGCTCCAGTCATTACTGGGTGGAACCTGCTGAGTCACACTGGGCTGACTAATGGGGTGAGGGTCTTCTGCAGGGGGGAGCTATCACACCTTGTGTGCTTGGAATTTAAGGGGGGAAATCACAGACATTATCATACACATTGTTATCATCCACATCAATGCTATTATCAGACAATGTGCAATGTCCACCACAGATTGTGAGCTCCCTCCAGCCCCCGACCCGCAGATAGAATACTGTTATCTCTAGCATCAGAGCCCTGCTGGGCACCATCAGTAACTAATGATAAATGTCTACGGTCCAGCTTTAGTGCTGAGCATCCTGGGACTTATGGTCCCTTTGTTGGACTCAGCACTCCATTCTCCTGCTTTGGATCAGCCGCAGGCTGTTGCGGCTGCAGGTGCAGTATTCGCCCCTTTTGGAACAAGAAGCTTGCGGGTTCCAGCACTGGCCGCACCTGCTTCCGCGGCCCTGGGACAATATCTGACTGGTAATCAGCAGAGTTCTGCTTGTTCAAAATAAACTATTCCTGGTTCTTGTAAGTCTCTGCCAGGGGCCTCATCCTCTCTAGGATGCAGTCTCTGTCACTTACTATGTTTGCCAGCTCTACACCCTGTGATTTTAGACTCTTTGGTCATATCCAGAGTAGGAGCAATATTATAGTAGTTATATTCTTGTACATACGGGGCAGTATTATAGTAGTTATATTCCTGTACATAGGGGCAGTATTATAGCAGTTATATTCTGGTACATAGGGAGCAGTATTATAGTAGTTATATTCTTGTACATAGGTGCCAGTATTATAGTAGTTATATTCTTGTACATAGGAGCAGTATTATAGTAGTTATATTCTTGTACATAGGAGCAGTATTATAGTAGTTATATTCTTGTACATAGGGAGCAGTATTATAGTAGTTATATTCTTGTACATAGGTGCCAGTATTATAGTAGTTATATTCTTGTACATAGGAGCAGTATTATAGTAGTTATATTCTTGTACATAGGGGCAGTATTATAGTAGTGATATTCTTGAACATAGGAGCAGTATTATAGTAGTTATATTCTTGAACATAGGAGCAGTATTATAGTAGTTATATTCTAGTACATAGGAGCAGTATTATAGTAGTTATATTCTTGAACATAGGGAGCAGTATTATAGTATTTATATTCTTGTACATAGGGAGCAGTATTATAGTAGATATATTCTTGTACATAGAGGGCAGTATTATAATAGTTATATTCTTGTACATAGGGGCAGTATTATAGTAGTTATATTCTTGTACATAGGGGCAGTATTATAGTAGTTATATTCTTGAACATAGGAGCAGTATTATAGTAGTTATATTCTAGTACATAGGAGCAGTATTATAGTAGTTATATTCTTGAACATAGGGAGCAGTATTATAGTATTTATATTCTTGTACATAGGGAGCAGTATTATAGTAGATATATTCTTGTACATAGAGGGCAGTATTATAATAGTTATATTCTTGTACATAGGGGCAGTATTATAGTAGTTATATTCTTGTACATAGGGGCAGTAATATAGTAGTTATATTCTTGTACATAGGGAGCAGTATTATAGTAGTTATATTCTTGTACATAGGGGCAGTATTATAGTAGTTATATTCTTATACATAGGGGCAGTATTATAGTAGTTATATTCTTGTACATAGGGGCAGTATTATAGCAGTTATATTCTTGTACATAGGGAGCAGTATTATAGTAGTTATATTCTTGCACATAGGAGCAGTATTATAGTAGTTATATTCTTCTACATAGGGAGCAGTACTATAGTAGATATATTCTTCTACATAGAGGCAGTATTATAGTAGTTATATTCTTGTACATAGGGAGCAGTATTATAGTAGTTATATTCTTGTACATAGGGAGAGTATTATAGTAGTTATATTCTTGTACATAGGAGCTGTATTATAGTAGTTATATTCTTGTATATAGGGGACAGTATTATAGTAGTTATATTCTTCGACATAGGGGCAGTTTATAGTAGTTATATTCTTGTACATAGGGGCAGTATTATAGTAGTTATATTCTTGTACATAGGGAGCAGTATTATAGTAGTTATATTCTTGTACATAGCAGCAGTATTATAGTAGTTATATTCTTAAACATAGGAGCAGTATTATAGTAGTTATATTCTAGTACATAGGAGCAGTATTATAGTAGTTATATTCTTGTACATAGGGAGCAGTATTACAGTAGTTATATTCTTGTACATAGGAGCAGTATTATAGCAGTTATATTCTTGTACATAGGGGCAGTAGTATAGTAGTTATATTCTTGTACATAGAGGGCAGTATTATAGTATTTATATTCTTGTACATAGGGAGCAGTATTATAGTAGTTATATTCTGGTACATAGAGGGCAGTATTATAGTAGTTATATTCTTGTACACAGTGCGCAGTATTATAGTAGTTATATTCTTGTACATAGGAGCAGTATTATAGTAGTTATATTCTTGTACATAGGAAGCAGGATTATAGTAGCTATATTCTTGTACATAGGAGCAATATTATAGTAGTTTTATTCTTGTACATAGGGAGCAGTATTATAGTAGATATATTCTTGTACACAGGGCGTAGTATTATAGTAGTTATATTCCTGTACATAGATGCAGTATTATAGTAGTTATATTTTTGTACATAGGGAGCAGTATTATAGCAGTCATATTCTTGTACATAGGGGGCAGTATTATAGTAGTGAGATTCTTGTACATAGAAGCAGTATTATAGTAGTTATATTCTTGTACATAGGGACAGTATTATAGTAGTTATATCCTTGTACATAGTGAGCAGTATTATAGTAGTTATATTCTTGTACATAGAAGCAGTATTATAGTAGTTATATTCTTGTATATAGGAGCATTATTATAGTAGTTACATACTTGTACATAGGGGGCAGTATTATAGTAGTTATATTCTTAAACATAGGAGCAGTATTATAGTAGTTATATTCTTGTACATAGGAGCAGTATTATAGTAGTTATATTCTTGTACATAGGGAGCAGTATAATAGTAGTTATATTCTTGTACATACGGGGTAGTATTATAGTAGTTATATTCTTGTACATAGGAGTAGTATTATAGTAGTTATATTCTTGTACATACGGGGTAGTATTATAGTAGTTATATTCTTGTACATAGGAGTAGTATTATAGTAGTTATATTCTTGTACATAGGGGGCAGTATTATAGTAATTATATTCTTGTACATAGGAGCAGTATTATTGTAGTTATATTCTTGTACAAAGGGGGCAGTATTATAGTAGGTATATTCTTGTACATAGGAGCAGTATTATAGTAGTTATATTCTTGTACATAGGGAGCAGTATAATAGTAGTTTTATTCTTGTACATAGGAGCAGTATTATTGTAGTTATATTCTTGTACATAGGGGCAGTATTATAGTAGTTATATTCTTGTACATAGGGGCGGTATTATAATAGTTATATTCTTTTACATAGGGGCAGTATTATAGTAGATATATACTTGTACATAGGAGCAGTATTAAAGTAGTTATATTCTTGTACATAGGAAGCAGTATTATAGTAGTTATATTCTTGTACATAGGGAGCAGTATTATAGTAGATATATTCTTGTACACAGGGCGCAGTATTATAGTAGTTATATTCTTGTACATAGGAGCAGTATTATAGTAGTTATATTCTTGTACATAGGGCCAGTATTATAGTAGTTATATTCTTGTACATAGGGGCAGTATTATAGTAGTTATATTCTTGTACACAGGGCGCAGTATTATAGTAGTTATATTCTTGTACATAGGGGGCATTATTATAGTAGTTATATTCTTGTACGTATGAGGTAGTATTATAGTAGTTATATTCCTGTACATAGGAGCAGTATTATAGTAGTTATATTCTTGTACATAGGGAGCAGTATTATAGTGCACTGTTCACTACTCTGGTTCAGCCCTCAGGTCCCGTTGCCAGTTACCTGCCTGATTCCTGCCAGAGTCCTGCCAGTTTGCTGTCTGTTTCCTGCCTGATATTCCTGCTACCTGCTTGCTAGCCTGAGGTCCGACGGTCTGCCTTCCTACTCCTGTCAGTCTGTCTATGGACCAGCTTGGCTGCTCACCTGGGAGCGCACATCTGCTACCTGCCTGCTAGCCTTCCTGGAGGCTCTGCCGTCACGTGCTGTGACCACCTGCTAATCCAGAGACTCCTGCCCGCTCACCTGGGAGCGCACATCTGCTACCTGCCTGCTAGCCTTCCAGGAGGCTCCGCCGTCACGTGCTGTGACCACCTGCTATTCCAGAGACTCCTGCCCGCTCACCTGGGAGCGCTCCTCTGCTACCTGCCTGCTTGCCTACCTGGAGGCTCCGCCGTCACGTGCTGTGACCACCTGCTATTCCAGAGACTCTTGCCCGCTCACCTGGGAGCGCTCATCTGCTACCTGTCTGTTGGACTTCCTGGAGGCTCCGCCGTCACATGCTGTGACCACCCGATTATCCAGAGACTCTCGCCTGCTCACCTGGGAGCTCACGTCTATCATCTGCCGCCACAGGTCATACCAATCCTTTACCCAGAGACTGCCCCGGTCACTTGCCGTGACCTCCTGCCCGTTCATCCAGAGACTGCCCCGGTCACTTGCCGTGACCTCCTGCCCGTTCATCCAGAGACTGCCCCGGTCACTTGCCGTGACCTCCTGCCCGTTCATCCAGAGACTGCCCCGGTCACTTGCCGTGACCTCCTGTCCGTTCATTCAGAGACTGTCCCAGTCACCTGCTGTGACTGCCTGCCCGTCTACCCTGGTCGCCACCCGCTCCCTTACAAGGACCGCCCCCTTGTATAGTAGCTCAGAGGTTCCGCCTCCCAGACCCGTTACAGGGGGCAGTATTATAGTAGTTATATTCTTGTACATAGGGGCAGTATTATAGTAGTTATATTCTTTGACATAGGGGCAGTTTTATAGTAGTTATATTCTTGTAACTATGCAGCAAACCAAAGAGTTTGGAATCTCACGTCCCTTGACACCTGATAATAGTCTGCAGTGGTAGCCGGTAACCTACACAACAAGCAGTAAACTATTAAATTAAAATTCCATCTGCTCTTGAGAACAGAGAGGATTTTTTACTAGCGGCAAGTTGCAAAGTGGCTTGTTTCTACATTCATTTTGCAGTTTTACCTATTTA
Source organism: Phyllobates terribilis (assembly GCF_046119375.1). Classification (NCBI taxonomy): domain Eukaryota; kingdom Metazoa; phylum Chordata; class Amphibia; order Anura; family Dendrobatidae; genus Phyllobates; species Phyllobates terribilis. The sequence goes on from NW_027362761.1 coordinate 1,174,634,620, forward strand.
AGAAGATGAGACAACCAATTTTACTTTAAAGGGGCATTAACTTTTTCGTTTCAGGAGTTATGAATGTTACTTCATTGCCTGTTTATCTAACATTACATTTTGTTAGTTATATGCAGCTAGAGAGGGCATCTGGAAGGGGGCGAACGCTTTTGATATATAACATGTACATGGAAATACAATCTGCAGTGTTTTCAAAATGAATGCTATGAAACTGTGAGAACTAGTGTCCTGGCAGCACATGAAGGAAAACCTGTGTGGGGGCCGCCTGCAACCTGGAAAGAAGACAAATTAATGCCAAGCAACATTATGTTCTTTCCTAGAGCCAGTGATGTGTGGCCACGCCAGGTCCACGCTGCCCAGCGCTGGCACAACAGTTTCATCTGAATATTCAAACATAAGCCTCATAGATATGTAACAGGGAGCAGAGAAATGCTTATGTCTATAATTATAATATAACTTTTATAATAAGAAATATCGGTAGGTAGACAGTAGACAGGACAAAGTTGGGCCCGAAACATCATAGGGAAACATATAGATTGCATTAGCATGAGCTGATTTCAGACTGTTAAACAAGCGCGATCGACCATATTGAAGTTGTTTGTCGTTTGTTTGTCGGCTTCTTTACACAGGCTGAGGAAGAACGATGGGCACAGATCAATTTATAGTATATCATTCTGTCCCCATAAAGTATCATATTAACAGCAGCACATCTCCTGTTTCCTTCGGGCAGTGGCTGCCAAGAACAGTGACTTTTGTTCTGCCATAAACAGCCCAATCACCAATCACCCATCACTCGATGAATGAGCAGCATTTTGCTCCTTCGTTGTGTGATTGCAAACATGTCTACTCTTCCGAGCTCTTGTCTGCACTGCTGGTGTTTATAAATGTGGATGCTACACACCTCTTTGTTACATAGAGCACATGCACACACACAGCACATACACACACACATGAATGTACAGGAGGAGCGAGGACCCTGCCTGCGAGGGCTCACAGTCTACAAGGGATGGGTGAGGATACAGTAGGTGAGGGTAGAGCTGGTCGTGCAGCGGTATGGTGGAGCGGTGGTTACTGCAGGTTGTAGGTTTGTTGGAAGAGGTGGGTCTTCAGGTTCCTTTTGAATGTTTCCACGATCGGCAAGAGTCTGATATGTTGGGGTAGAGAGTTCCAGAGTAAGGGGAGATGCGCAGGATAAATCTTGTATGCGATTGTGGGAGGAGAAAATAAGAGGGGAGTAGAGAAGGAGATCTTGTGAGGATCGGAGGTTGCGTGCTGGTATGTACCGGGATTCTGAATCTATAGAATCCATATTGTTTCCTGTTTGGGCCTACTTAAATACACATGGAAATCTCACTCATTGCTTGAGTATTGTGACTAGCTATTAGCCTAGTTTCAGTCTCCAGCTCCTGAAAATTCTTACCCAGACTGTTCTAATTCATCGACGGATTGTTTCCTACAACTCCTTGCTAACTTCAAGAACTTCTACTACCACTTGCTGTTCCTGCTCGTTTTCCTTCAGCCACTGGTTTCCAGCAGTACTACGCCAGTATCGTAACACATACACACACACAGCACATACACATGTATACTCACAGCACATACATACATAGCACATACACATGTATACACACAACACATACACGCAGCACATGCACATGTATATAATATGTGCATATATATTATATAAAAGATGGTGAACCAAGAGTCTGTATAGCTATGTTAAATAATAATTTTTATTAGAAAATTATGAAAAAGTACATATATTGTATTAGTGAATTCAAAGGATCCCAATATTTAAACTTTTAAGCTATTTGTAACAACAATGGGCAATAACATACAGAAATTGTGGATTATATCAAAAAGCACACAATTATGGCTGTGTGATGTCCTATATATGAAATGGTGTCACAAAATTGAAAAAGTAAGGAAACATGCAGAAAGGACAATCAGTAGCCCATGTTTATATTATCTGCATCTACAATCATAGGACAAACACCATCTCCCTACTTATTAATATGTAGATGGATGGTGTTGAGATCTATAGGTTGCTCGGCAGTACTAAAGTGCAAGTGCAATTGTGTCACCCTACCTGGATGCCACTAGTGTAATAAAGCTGTGTCTGAGAGCAAGGGGGAGGTTCTCTGGTCAGGGGAACATTAGCATGCAATGCCTCCTGTCTCAGGCCAGTAGGGGGAGCAGGCTGCCCCTATAAAAGCTGGTACTGGGGACAGGGTTAAAGAGAACTGGATTGCCTGTCTCAGCTCTGAGATGTGTCCCAGAGTGGAGCAGGGACAGAAAGTTGTATTGCACCTAAGAGGAAGTGTGGCAATAGGAGAGAGCCACCAGCCAGAGACAAGAGACGAGGAAAGCCTGTCTTGGCAGATAAAGACTTACTCTACCAGACTTTGGTGTCTGAGGCTGGAAGGATTCTACATCCCCCAGCAGAGAACCAGTCCGCAAGGGACTGTACATTCCTTGGCCTAAGAAGCCTGGAGGCCCTGCCACAACCGAAGGGACCAGTAAAGCCGTACAAGGCTGGGAGCAGAAAGGAACCCACGTCGCAGGCCATACAGGCGAGAATACACGGAAAGCTCGGAAACGTGGGCTGTTACCCTATCAGGAGGAGATAGCCAGAAGGAGCATAGAAAGCACGGTAGGCCTACACCCTCACCCTGACCAGGGCCAATTTCCCTGTTGCTCTCAGACATCCAGGTCCCCTCCTAGCCGGGACTGTTTATGGGTCAGTTTACCTGTTTCAGTAAAGACCCTGGACTGCAACCTGTCGTCTGTGTGCTCCTTGTTCCTCCAGCACTATCAGCACTGGGACCCTCACTACCATCACTCCCACCATCCACTATACTGCCCTGGGGCCGCACTCTTCCCGTGGGGAGTCACACTACCATAGCTGCACATCTCATCAGCCCCAGCGGTCTGCATGCAGCGGTGGTTCCTAATAACCGCAAATCCACGGGTGGCGTAGTCGGACATAAACAACACATAACGGACTACCACTGGCCTGACCACCCTGAGCCACGGAACCGGGTTGCCACTACTACTCCCATCGTTCCCCCTATTGCCCGGATCCGAGTGCCCCACGGCCCAGGGGGCGAGTCACAATGGTATGAATAAGATACTAATCATAGGATAACCATCATCCCTCCATTCATTTATGTATACAAACTGCTTCGTAGTTCTAAAAATGTGAGTGTACCAGTATGCACAAAACATGTACAGAGGAGAATACATGTAAATATAGGTCATTCATATACTGATATTTACAAAGCAATCAGTTTTTTCTTCCTGTTTTCACTGTCACTCACTACCAAATAGACTTATTAAAAATGCATAGGTCAGGTAATAACAGTGCTTACCTATTGCTGTTAGAGACTAATCCACACAAGTCAAAGTAAAAGTAAATAATAAAGCAAATAATAATAATAATGCAAAAGAAAATAATCACATGACTCAGCCAATCATAAAAAATTGAATGCACGTGTTTTATGAAGGGGACCAAAAGTATGTTTGCTCACCTGGTGATATATATCGTCCAAGCTCAAGGTTTGGGTGGGGACATGGGTGTCGGTACAGCAGGCCAATGAGGCATGTGGGAAAAGGGTAGTAGAAGCACTGGAGGCTGCAGGCAGATAGGAGACTGGGATGCAGATGTACTGATGTCCGCAGGCAGACAGGAGACCGGGAAGCAGATGGTAGATGTCCTGTAGGCTACAGGCGGACAAAAGATCGGGAAGAGGTAGCAGTAGCCTTGGAAGACCGGGAACAGGTAGCTAAGGTCCTTGAAGCGGCAAGATACCTGGAATGCCTGTGTTTTGGTATTAAGACTTTAGTGTTCTTGAGACCTGTTCCTGGTCTCCTGTTTGTCTGCAGTTTACATGTCCTCTGCTATCTGTTCCTGGTCATCCAGAACCTCTGCTAACTATTCCATGTCACCTGTCTACCTGCGGCTTTCAGGACCTCTGGACCTGTTTCCTGCGTGCCTCATCTGCCTTCTGCACTGATGCCCGTGGCCCATTTGCTCATCCGGACCTTGAGCTTGGAGGATCCACCTCACCTAGTGAGGTTAAAAAAGTGCTTCATAGGAGCTGAGGTTTGTCTTTTTCTTTGTGGTAGTTTTCACTGAGCACAAAACTATGGGGAGATATTCAGTTCAAGTTTTCCCTGTCTCTGCCATAGCTTTCTGTATTTTCAGCTGGGGATGCCAAAGAGTCTCTCTACTTTACCACTTGAGTGTGAAATGCTGGGAAACTCTCAAGGCTGTCAGAATTTGCTGCATAATGTTTCATGTTTACAATTTTACCTAGGTTATGACAGACATATATCTTGCAATCTTGCACAAACTATATTGCTCCATTATTGGGGCAACCCAACCAGAAGACACTAAACCACTCCTTAGACTGGTGGCTCTAGCCATGTGTCAAATGCATCATCTTGCAAACAGGTTGTCTTACCATTCCTCTTTATGCCATCATCATCTTGTTTGGCATTTTTCTCTATCTATTCTGTCAATGGAGATTGGTTTTGCACAATGTACATGTGACGCCCAGCTGCGCTTGGTATCACAGATCCTGGAAGAGTGCATTGATGGATTCCTCCACAAGCGGCCCCCATAACCATTCACACATCTTCACCTTCCACCTCAGACCACCAGAGGGAGCCCGTTAGGGATAGATAAATAGGGAAGGTGGAGCCAGGCAGCAGCTAGTTGTGAGTCGATTCTGGTTTAGCAGTGAGTCCAGTGCAGTCTGAGAAGAGTTACCTCAGAGGACAAATGCCTGTTCCAGCTCCTGCAATTGCTATCCTGCAGTGGAGCTTATCCAGATCAAGACTCAGTTGTAGCTCAGGATAGTGAGCTTTAGGTGTGCCGGCGCCATAAGATCGGTGAAGCGCGGCAAGCTGCCGTTAGTGTGTATAGCCTAGTGAGGGCCGAGTAGGCCGAAGGCGAGTGGAGAGTTAGTACATAGGGGGCAGAGGAGCTTAACTAGCTCACCCCGAAGCAGTTACCGGACACCGGGTCCGAAGCTTACCGGGATCTCTATGACCCAGTAAGGCATAACCGTAATCCCTGGAGAACTACAAGTCTCAGGATCGCTAAAGTGCTGATACGTAACAGAGCCAGGAGACACATAGGCCCTGCAAGCTAAGATGCGTGTACTCCAAGAAAAGGCCCTACCACAAGGTCAGCCAGCGCAGGACAGAGACAAAGTTAGGCCTAGCTCCAGGCAGGTCAGAAACTTACTACGCAGAGGCAAGAAACAGAATGCCCAAAACCCACTCATTGGGGAGGATCCTGACATGCACCCTTCACCCTACAGTGCTCCGGGACGTGCCTGAATTTCCATCAGTAAAAGGTACTGAAGTGACTATCGTGTCTGTCCCTGTTCTTGCTCTGACCCGGCTGGGTCTCGCCTGTCCTGCATTCCCCTTTCATACGCTGCCCTGAGGCCTAGCTCCACCTGTGGTGAGCTATACCATCGAGCTGCCTTATCATCGGCCTCAGTGGACTGCGCAGCACTGGTGATCCTCACCAGAAGCCACAGGTGGTGTCACGAACTTTTATAAACGTAACAAATTATCCAACCCTTTTAAAGGAGCGACCCCAGGGTACGGGCCGGGAGCCGACCATCGCAACATCCTTAAGGCTAATGGCCCCGGTACCCGAGTCATCCCCATTACCCTGGGCTAGTCATACAACACAGGCAAGTCCGCCCACTTCCCTTTAATCTGCACGGTTTGTACAGACACAGCCTGGATGGGCAGAAGGGCAGCAGGCTTGGCCACCTCTTGAATGGTTTGCTTGGAGTGGGCTAACTGTTTAGGCAGATTAAGAACATTAAACAATTTGGACCATAAGTTTGCATTCTTACTTGATTTGCTCCAGGATCCCACAATGTTTCTGCTATGCCTGCCAGATAGGCCCATAAACATGGGTGATTCCAAAAGCATACCTTGATCCCATGCACTCATTGGCAGTCTTACCTTTAGCCAGCTAACATCAGTGAGTACTATCAGTTCCACGTGCTGTACTGATCATCCAGGAAGGAGTGGTTCTCAAATTATTACCTCACTGGGAAAACTATGGCATGTCATGTCCTCTATTGTCCATTTTGGTGATATCTGAATCCATCTAAACTGAAAACTCAAAATCTACATTAAGAATCAGATAGTCATTGACATTTTCTAAACATTGTGTTTAACACTTAATTAGCATATTTCCCAAAGGAGCAATGCAGCTTGACATGTCACTCTCTGCAAGGAGAAACGTTACCCCTTGGTTCCTAGAACTTATTGTCTCTTCAATGAGGAAGAGGACTAGAACTCTAGTGCCACCTATAGGAAATAGCAATATTGACTTTTAGGATTGCTACTTCCTATAGGTGGCACTAGAGTTCTAGTCCTCTTCTTCTCTGAAGAGACAATTTGTAAGTTCTAGGAAGAATCATGAAGGGGTTCAAAAGTTTGTTGATCTGTTTCTATATTACCCATATCTTCCCTTCATCTTGGACTTGGCAGAAGCAATTTAGTTGGGTTCAAGACACTGCAACACTTAACAGTAATAAACAAAGGTACGAGAAGTAAGACTTCATACTACGTGAGGTGTGCTGCAGACAAATTCTTAGTTTGAACTTGATATAGGATTTCACTGAATGTGGTACTGTAATGATAAGTGGGTGAATCGGAACGAGATGAGTGGCTTTGTTTCTGAGGACTGAAGGAACGGCTACTTCTCATACAAGAGGGAGCATTGATTAACTAATATATTACACACACATACTTACTAATAGACACCCAATATAACACAAAAAAATGTCTTATACATACACACTAACACTGATTTTATATATATACAGTACGGACCAAACGTTTGGACACACCTTCTCATTTAAAGATTTTTCTTTATTTTCAAGACTATGAAAATTGTACATTCACACTGAAGGCATCAAAACTATGAATTCAACACATGTGGAATTATATACTTAACAAAAAAGTGTGAAACAACTGAAAATATGTCTTATATTCTAGGTTCTTCAAAGTAGCCACCATTTGCTTTGATGACTGCTTTGCACACTCTTGGCATTCTCTTGATGAGCTTCAAGAGATAGTCAGCAGAAATGGTTTTCACTTCACAGGTGTGCCCTGTCAGGTTTAATAAGTGGGATTTCTTGCCTTATAAATGGGGTTGGGACCATCAGTTGTGTTGTGCAGAAGTCTGGTGGATACACAGCTGATAGTCCTACTGAATAGACTATTAGAATTTATATTATGGCAAGAAAAAAGCAGCTAAGTAAAGAAAAACAAGTGGCCATCATTACTTTAAGAAATGAAGGTCAGTCAGTGCGAAAAATTGGGAAAACTTTGAAAGTGTCCCCAAGTGCAGTGGCAAAAACCATCAAGCACTACAAAGAAACTGGCTCACATGAGGACCTTCCCAGGAAAGGAAGACCAAGAGTCACCTCTGCTTCTGAGGATAAGTTTATCCGAGTCACCAGCCTCAGAAATCGCAGGTTAACAGCAGCTTAGATTAGAGACCAGGTCAATGAAACACAGAGTTCTAGCAGCAGACACATCTCTTCAGCAACTGTTAAGAGGAGACTTTGTGCAGCAGGCCTTCATGGTAAAATAGCAAAGGACAGGCAACAATCAGAAGAGACTTGTTTGGGCTAAAGAACAGAAGGAATGGACATTAGACCAGTGGAAATCTCTGCTTTGGTCTGATGAGTCCAAATTTGAGATCTTTGGTTCCAACCACCGTTTCTTTGTGCGACGCAGAAAAGGTGAGCGGATGGACTCTACATGCCTGGTTCCCACCGTGAAGCATGGAGGAGGAGGTGTGATGGTGTGGGGGTGCTTTGCTGGTGACATTGTTGGGGATTTATTCAAAATTGAAGGCATACTGAACCAGCATGGCTACCACAGCATCTTGCAGCGGCAAGCTATTCCATCCGGTTTGCGTTTAGTTGGACCATCATTTATTTTTCAACAGGACAATGACCCCAAACACACCTCCAGGCTGTGTAAGGGCTATTTGACCAAGAGGGAGAGTGAGATGGGATGCTACGCCAGAAGACCTGGCCTCCACAGTCACCAGACCTGAACCCAATCGAGATGTTTTGGGGTGAGCTGGACCGCAGAGTGAAGTCAAAAGGGCCAACAAGTGCTGAGCATCTCTGGGAACTCCTTTAAGAATGTTGGAAGACCATTTCTGGTGACTACCACTTGAAGCTCATCAAGAGAATGCCAAGAGTGTGCAAAGCAGTCATCAAAGCAAAAGGTGGCTACTTTGAAGAACCTAGAATATAAGACATATTTTCAGTTGTTTCACACTTTTTTGTTAAGTATATAATTCCACATGTGTTAATTCATAGTTTTGATGCCTTCATTGTGAATGTACAATTTTCATAGTTATGAAAATACAGAAAAATCTTTAAATGAGATGGAATGTGTCCAAACGTTTGGTCTGTACTGTACTTACTAATAGACACCCCTTATAACACAAAAAATGTCTTATAAATACACACTAACACTGATTTTATATATATATATATATATATATATATATATATATATACATACAATATATAGAGATATATATCTTACATGTAAACAAAAATGTAAATGTTTGTTCAAAATCTTACATTTCCGAAAGTTCATCACCGATTGCTTTGAAATTTTGACACAACTTTGCATTTGAATACACGCATGTTTAACACAACTTTGCATTTGAATACATACTATGTTTTTATATACAAGTTGTTGGATGTAAAAGCAACAAATCAAATTCATGCATTGTTTGCAATCATATTGACCGCCTGCTCTCCTTCATCTCCAACAGAGTTATGGGAGAAATATAAATCGCCCATGATTGAACATATTTTACGTCGAATACGCAACGAAAATTCAAATATGAACATATATTTTACAGCAGAAATCTACAACGAAGCGGTGATAATGACTGAAGATTTGTGCTTAGAAATCATGAACAAAGTTCTCAATCAATTGGGAATGCCATCACCGAATCGATCTGCTGCTGCTTCGTTCGATGTAGAATTACGTCGTGAACAAAATTACAACACGTGTTGTCGTATGTGCAATCAAATATTCCTAAGCTAAAGCTTGAGCAAAAAGGCTTTTACTATCAAATAATGCAGGCTATCAATAACGGAGTTGGAGAAATCTTCTTTTTAGATGTGCCAGGAGGAACTGGTAAAACGTTCCTAATTAGATTGATTCTGGCAGCAATTTGATCCCAAAATGACGTAGCCTTAGCTCTTGCATCGTCCGAAATAGCTGCGACATTGCTACCAGGTGGTAGAAATGCTCATTCCGCTTTGAAATTGCCATTGAACATGCATGTGGGAGTTTCAATGAATTTCAACATTTCCAAAGCATCTGGCAAGGGAAAAGTATTACAGAAATGAAAATTTATTGTTTGGGATGAATGCACAATGGCGCACAAAAAAAATCGCTCAAGGTTCTTAATCAATCATTGCAAGATTTACGTGGAAACATCAGACCATTTGTGAATGCAATAATATTGCTTGCAGGAGATTTCGGCTTGCCAATTATCATGTTGCAAAATATCAACCAGCCAAAGCTTTGCAATGGCAAACGGTGTGCAGTAAAACAATTAATGAGCAACGTGGTTGAAGCAACAATCTTGACAGGACCTTTCAAAGGTGAAGATGTCATCATTCCGTGCATCATGGGCCAGGTTCCGGAATGGCGCCAAAAATGAAGCCCGCCCCATGCATCTGCGGCCATACACATAGACTTGTCCATCAGTCTGGGGGCGCTGCCCCCTGGTGTGGCCATCAGCAAGCTGGAGTGGGACCGCCCTCGAAAGGGGAGAGGAGAAGGAAAACCTTGCAGACCGGGCGGGGCCACAGGCAGAGGGGTCAGAATACACCCGGCAGGCGCCATGAAAGCAGGTGATGATCAGACTCCCGCCCGTGGTCTGCAGCCAGAAGATTCTCTCCTTAACCTAAAGGGGGTCCTGGGCAAACTACCCCTGGAGGATATGGGGTTCCTGCGTGCCGAGGTACAGGAGCTGGGCCGGCGGATGGAAGAACCCAGAAGACCACCGTCGTGCAGTGGAAGGACGAACTGCTGGAAAAGCTGACCCGGCAGCGGTTAACGCCTAGTCCTGCCACCAGCACCCCAGCCCCGGCAGGGCCTGTCCTGGGCCTAGAGGGGACACCTAATACTGCAGCAACAGTGAGCAAAGGTAATAACACCGCCCCTGCCCCAGGCGCCAACGACAACGACACCCTCCTAGGTCCCTTGGGAGAACCCTCAGCCCCTACACCCGGCTGGATGTACGGGCGTGCAACCTAGGACTGGTCCGCAAGGGTTGAGGACCAGCAGAAAGCCCCTTTAATGCCCACGCCCCAGGTTGCCTGCGAGGGAGGAGAGGCGTTCAGGTGGGACAACCTGGAGGGTGATGTTATGGGATTCCCGCAGGAGACCCAAACGGAGGCCCTATGGAGAGAGAAGTATTACTGTCTGGAACTCCTAAAACTGGAAGCAGAGCGACAGGAACATCGAGTGCGATGGGAGGCGATGGAGGCCTGCAACATGCAGGCTAAGACCCGGGCCCGCAAAGCCAATCCCACCAAGCCCAGTCCCTGCGCCGAGGGAACCATGGTCAAGTTTGATCTTGATGGTTGGGGCTTCATTCAGGAGCCTCAAGTGGCCACGGCCCTCTTCTTGAACAGACGGGATGTGGAGTCCCACCTACACCAGGGTCACCCGGGACGGGATCTGTACCCTGGAGACAGGGTCACCTACACCCGCCACCATGGAGAACGGGGGTGGTACACCCTACATGTCAGGAAGGTGGAAGAGGAGGAGAACGCACCCCTGCCATCGGAGGCTGATGACCCGGCAGGGCCATCCAGTGGTGGACAAATGCTTCCCCGGAGGGAGCACCACTACTAAACTGAACTGAAACAAATCAGAAAACTGTAAATAGTTACTCGGAAGTGTATGAGTATAATCTATGTGTGAAAAGTTTTTGTTCATGTTGTGTGTAACCGGTTAAGGAAAAAGACTCTGCGGTTAAGGACAGTGATTAACCCGAAAACTTTTGTTGTAAAAAGTTAGCACTTCTTAAGGTGCTTCTTGTTGGTTTTATCGACAACTGAACAAAAACCCGTTTAGCTTGGCCAAAGACCAGGTCCAACGAGTGGATCAGCTATGCCCTGCAGCCATGCCCAGGGCCTACGTTGGGGGTTTGTTGTGGACAGGTCCCCCCACTTTGCACTTACACCAGTGAGATGGACACCCTGATAAGGATCTCACTACAGCCTACTGAACTTGTTTGATAAAATGTTATTTAAAGTGATCCTATATTGAATTATATACTAAGTAGTTAGATGTAACGCTCAAAAAAAAGGGCATCCCATAAAGGGAAGAAAAAGTTATCTATTTACTGTTCTTCTATGTGATTGCATTCTAAAAACTTTTATGTCCTAATTTCTTGTTTTACTCTGTTCCAGCCCTTGGATGTGCTGTGTTTAATGGGGGGAGGAGGGGGATGTGGCGCCCCTGCAGGTCCAGTCGCCACAAAGGTACTGCATTTCAGCCAGAGGTGTGGTACTCCACTCTCAGGTAAGGAGGGAGCACTAATCGGGACCCACACACTCACATCCAACAACACATCACTCCTGAGGGAAGGGCGACATTGCTCCTGATGGAGAGCACAGTCCCTGTCCCTGTCAGGAGGGTGGAACTAAGTGGAGGAGGTGGTTGGAGGAAAAAGTTTAAGGGAGTACAGACAGAAAGAGTATAAAAGACAGATAGAAACATCTAGAAGGAGAGTCCCCCTCAGGAGAGCAGTGCAGAAGGGTCCATTTTCCTGGCTCCAGTGCTTGGAGCAGGAGTTCAGTGGAGAGTGAGGAGTGGGACCCAGTGAGAGGGGCACAGCAGGAGGAGAGTGAGGAGAGAACACCGGAGCAGTGGGAAAGGCTCCAGAGAGAGAAAGGATCCTAGGAGCACGGAAAGTGCACCCGTGCGCCCAAGTTCACGCTGACCGTAGAGGGATCAGGCCGCAGTAGGGAACCGGCCACAGACTAGAGGAGTACTTTAAGGCTCAGCTAGCAAACCGGAGGTGCAGTATCTTCATGTGCCGTAGCCACAATCCACACATAATCGCTGAAAAGGTGGCCTTAGAGGACCAAGGGGACAGACCAGACATCACCCGACAAGGCCCATAGCCACTGGCTCAGGACACTGTGTGTGAGGCGCAGGGCAGGAGGACGAGAGCAAGCGCAGGGAGAGACGACCTGGAGAGGAATATAGAAAGGGGTCCCGTTCAAGTGCACCCAAACTAACTGAGAGTTGGCTGGATCACTTCCCCGGAGGGCACAGTACGACGTGGGCAGTTATAATCCGGAAAGTGTAACCTAGAGCAGCTTGACAACTGTGAGTAAATATTTGAAGACTGCACCCCACTGTGTCCTTGCCTAATTGCTGCGCCACCTGCCTCGCACTACACCAGCACCGCAGCGGCGGCCCCATATAGCCACATACCATGGGTGGCTTCATGAACATTATCCCCAAATATTTATTTCCCCAATTGACTGTTCTTTATTTGATCGCCCTGGGACACGGACCAGGTCACTGCCACCGTGACTACCCCAATACAGGATCGGCCCGGCTACCGAGTACCGCACGGCCCAGGGGGCGCGTTATTTCCACAAAAAAATTCTAAGTGTGTTGAAATTGCAAAAAAGTTTTTTTTTTATTTACCATGTTCACTATATGGTAAAGTTGATTTGACAATTTGATTTTCCAGGACAGAATGATTACACAGATACCAAATTGTGACTACACAGTATTTATTCTTAATTATGCCAGACGTACTGTATATTTAGTATGCCCAGGGACATAAACTATTATTCACATGAGTCTGAACGTTGACTCTTGTTGTAGATTGTATTGATGTTTGTGAATTTTTGAATGGCTGCTGTTTACCTATTATAACAGATCCTACAGTTTATTGTGCTGCTATCCTTGGAGGACAGGGATGCAGGGTCATTGAACAATTGATGTTTGCTAATATGTCTATTACCTAATTGTATCAGTCCATTCAGCTTGCTGATCTGCAAACATTGAAGGACAAACTATGCAGATTGATTGAATATTCGCACAATGAGAGTTGACCTCATCCCACCTTCCCACTGACCCGTGGATGATGGCCTGAAGACAGACTTTACACAACAAAAACTAGGCACCATGGCTCCAACTGGAGGAATACACATTTGACACTCTACAGGACACCAGCTTAAGGGACAATGGCCCAAACTGGATGGGTACAGATCTGCTCCATTGACTATCACTCAATCCATGGAGATGTTCGAAAAAGCCAGTTTGGGACAATCAGGTCACCTAGCCACGTATTTCAATGGACTGTCAGCTTCCTAAGCTTGTCGTTACCTCCTCTCTGTGGGTACGTGCCAAAAGCGGAGTGCCACTGGTGGGGGTAGTCGACCCTGGAAGCCCCGAAGTCGCAGCTTCTCTAATCCTGGCGAGCCAGTGGAATGGTGAGACTCTGTAATTTGGACCATCTTGAGTGTTTGCTGGGACTGTTGTATATGTTATTTTCTGTTGGTGGTACAATAAAGTATTGGCACACTCTTTTACCTTGTTGTCTGAGTAGTATTATGCCCACAGGGACGGAGTGCGGGCATTCAGTGGGAAAAGCCCTGACCCATACGGTCTTTCTAAAGACAGTCAGACCAGCAGACGAGATCACTCACTGACCCACGTCGCCACACAAATATGTGTAGTTTTTTTTATTTGTGGTAAAAAAATGTTTTGCTTATGACTCCACTTTCCAAGGCCTGCAAATCTGTAATGTTTTACATTTTCGGCTGTCTCAGGCCTGTGTGAGGGCTTATTTTTTGCGCCCTGAGCTGATGTTTTTACTGATACCATTTTGGAGTAGATTCAAAGTTTGATCGCCTCTTATTGCATTTTATTGCAATGATGTAGTGGCCAAAAAAGCCTGTCATTCTGACGTTTCAAATTTTTTTTCTCATTATGCCATTTATCGATCAGATTAATTTATTTTATATTTTCATAGATCAGACTTTTACAAGTGCAGAGATACCAAATATGTGTATTTTTTATTTTTTTTAAATTGTTTTATTTTTAATGGGGCAAAAGGTGGGTGAGTTGAACTTTTTTTGAGTTTTTTTATTTTGTTTATATTTTAAGAATTTTTTTAAGAGACTTGAAGCTGACATCATCTGATTGCTTGTACTATACATAGTGCATCAGTACTACTATCTATAGAAAAAAAATCACAATCTCCTATGAACGCCAGGTAAATATTGGCTTTCAAAGGTAAATTGTCAAGACAAGAATGGGTGTGTCAATGGGCGAGTGGAATGAGCTCCACTCATGGCTGTTAGAGGCACCATCTGTTGGGAAAGATGCGGGCTCGGCATGCGAGCCCGTAAATGTACGTCATATGCCATGAAGGGGTAGAAACAACAGTCTCATTATAATAGCCCTGAAGGAAAATCTGCTCATACTTGCCCGCTGAATAAATAATTGCCCTTCACTGTTCTCCCTGCAAAAAATATGTCCTCCATAATGTCCCTCTTATGATACATAGCCTCCACACTGTCATCTCCTATAAAATATTGCCTTCAAACTGTCTGCTCTTATGAACAATAACCACCACACTGTTCTCCCTTCTGAACTATATCTGCCATACTGTCGCCCTTACTAGCTATAACCACCACACTGTCTGCCCTTTTTAGTTATAACCGTCACACTGTCTGCCCTTTTTAGTTATAACCGTCACACTGTCCACCCTTATTAGTTATAACCCCTACACTGCTGTCTCTCTTATTAGCTAAAATCACCACATTGTCCACCCTAATGAGCTCTAACCGCCACATGGTTCCCCTTATCAATTACAGCTGTCTGCCCTTATAAGCTACAACTATCACACTCTTAGCCCTTATTAGCTACAGTCGCTAAACTGTCAGCCCTTTAATAACTATAATCGCCACACAGTCTGCCCTTGTGACCTATAACTACTACAACACTGTCTGGTCTTATTAGCTAAATCCACTAAACTGTTCATCCTCATAAGTCATAACAGCCATACTGTCCGCCCTTATTAACTAAAACTGCCACACTGTCCATGCTTATGAACTGTAACCAGTGCATTTTCCCATGTCCTCTTACACTATTTTCCCATAATAAAACTCCTTTGTATCTTCAGCTCCATTGGAGGGCTGACCTTCCTGGCATCTTCTTCTCATTTGTGAAGCAGCAGTGACATCAGCAGCATGATCAGGTAACTTCATCATGATTTGGCATATTGTCTCAACCCTGGAAGAGCCGGCGGTCAGAGCTTGAAGATGCAAGTACAATTGATAGACCTTTTACCTGTTCTCTTAGCTGAATGCCCTTCTAACAACAGGGCGGAGAAAGGCTGAATCCCACTAACGCAAGGTGGTAACATGCCGTCCCATAGAACACATTTCCGACTGCCACATGATGTAAGATGCTAATTTAGCCTTATGGCAGAAGCAGCCCAATAACACTCTCCCCTCTGACTACACCCGGGCACATGCCTCACATTCCCCTCCCCAGTTACACACCTGATCTTTAGGCATTTTGCCCATTTTGTCAGCTCACATAGGGGACAACACACATCTAGTCAACATCACCCACACCACCTGTAGTGAAATTTTTGGGAAGGAATGAGTGTATATATCCCTTATAACAGGAGGGAAAATGAGAATCAATTGCGGTAAGAAACAAAGGTCTTACCTTACTGGCTTTTTACGCTTTCTCTTTGCCCTTCTCTTTAGTCCTTGTCTCTGTCTGCTCACCTACATTACCTTCATACCCTATGAGTGACCATTGATTTCTCCACAACATTAGTTTTTTATCATACATTCTCTTGCAAACAATTAGGATTTAAACATCCAGTCGCCTCATATATAATTGCTCACCTTCAATCAGTTTCGCATACCTTTCCTCAAAACCTGCTCATAATGGACAAGATGGACCTGAGTAGTAGCTTGAGGTTTAAAGGGAGGAATGTGTGCCGCTAATGAGGGCTGTGCCATGGGGTTAGCATTTGATGGCAACTCCATGTAAATGGAAAGTGGTGGTGGAGGTAGTGGGATAGGATCTAACTCTAGAATTTGTTTGGTGACCATAGTCAGACACTGTGGGTCTGACTTTATCTCAATTCACCCTTCTGAGTCTTTCTTGTTAAACTGTGAGCCTCTTGCTCTTTGCATGACAAGGTAGCTAATCTTACTCTAAAAGTCCGCAACTACTCCCCATGGGTCTGACTTTTCCTTAGTTTGCCTCTTCGAGTCTTAATATCTGGGGTTCTTGGAAGTGTGCTGTCCTAATCTGACTTCTGGCAGATTGCTCCACAGTGGGACACAAGTCTATCTCACAGAAGTCCTATCCCAATGCACAGGAGGAGTTGGTTATCCACCACTTACCCAAGGACTTTTTCTGATCTGATATCAGTGGACCAAGAGACCAAGACTCGAGGGAACACTTGGAACAAACCTTTTAGTGCTTCCTTGGTCTTTATTCTGGTGTTCCACATCTTGCGTTCATAACAAAAGTACTTTCTTTCATTCACACACCTAGGCTATATTATTCCAAGCACAAGGACATATACAGAAAAAGAACCTGACATGTCAGTTTGGGGACTCCCGTTGGCCCCACGAAGACTTAAGCCGGCTCTACTAGTTAGAGGGGAGAACAGTATAGTTAGTCAAAGGCTTACCTACCTCGCAGTTTCATCCTTCTGTTTCGCTAAAGGGTTCTGGTTTCAATCGTGGCAAGGTGGGTGTTGAGATTCTGGGTTTAAGCACCAAATACTGTTAGAATAAAACTAACAGAGTTTTAAGCTTTCACAAAATCCCAATCGAGACCCAATACACACACGCACACTCAAACAATGAAGTGTGTAATGGAGTTCATTTTTTTTTTTATAGCTACTGATTTATTACACCGTTCTATAAACTGCATAAATCCAATCAACAATAAGTGAGTAATGTATCTAGGCAAAAAATGGGTGTGTGGGTGGGTTACACATTCATTACCAGCCCCTCTGCGCATACAGCCAGTGACCTTGTTTGTGTCTTATTCTTTATCTGATAGACATCAAAATAGAATAACCAGAATGTAGAATGTTGTAGAATGTGAACAATATGCATCTTCACGTACGCTATACATGCCTGCACTATACACTGCGGTCCAAAATCTTATGCAAATGATGATTTTCTCTAATTTTCCTAAATAGTCAATGTAAATGATTCAGTATAATGTTCACATCAACTGTTAGAAAAGAAATCGCATTTATTGGACAATCCTCCCAATGATAACAGTATATTTTTTCCAAACTGATAAAAAAAAAACTCACAATGCACTGTTCCAAATTATTATGCACAACAGAGTTTCCAAACATTTTATAGGTTTTAAAGAACTGAAATTGGTCATTTATTAAATTTTCAGCCTTAAGAGGTCACATTTACTGAAATCAAAAGCTTTTTCAATCAAAAACATCTTAACAGGTCAAATTACATGTTAACACAGGAGCCTTCTTTGATATCGCCTTCACAATTCTTGCATTCATTGAACTTGTGAGTTTTTTGGATAGTTTCTGCTTGAATTTCTTTGCAGGATGTCAGAAAAGTCTCCCAGAGCTGCGGTTTTGATATGAACTGCCTCCCACCCTCATAAATATTTTGCTTGAGGTACTCCAAAGGTTCTCAATAGGGTTGGGGGTCAAGGGAAGATGATGGCCACTCCACCAATTTCTCTCCTTTTATGCCCATAGCAGCCAATGACTCGGAGGTTTTGTTTTCAGCATGAGATGGTGCATTGTCATGCAAGAATATGACTTTGATATGGATGGCGCATTTCTTCTTTTTGTATCATGGAATCAAGTGGTCAGTCAGAAATGCTGTATGCTTTGCCAAGGTCATTTTCACACCTGCAGGAACCATAACTCTCTCCCCGTGATTCCGCCATCTCTTTGCTGAGGTTGCAGCCTTGTTGGGACCCGGTGGCCATCCACAAACCATCCACTTCTCTATCCATCTGGACCATCCAGGGTTGCACAGCACTCATCAGTAAACTAGACTGTTTTCACATGAGTCTTCATGTATGTCTGGGCGCACTGCAACCGTTTCTGATTATGTGAAGTGTTTAGAGGTGGCCGAATAGTAGGTTTTGTACAACTGCACCTGTCGGAGGATTCTACACCTTAAGGTTTGCGGGACTTCAGAGGCATAAGCAGCTTCAAATACCTGTTTCTCTATAATGCTATAATGGTATTTTAGCAGCTGCTCTCTTAATCCAATGAATTTGTCTAGCAAAAATCTTTCTCATTATGCTTTTATCTGCACAAGCCCATGTGCTCTGTATCAGCCACAAATCTCTTCACAGTACGATGATTATGGTTAAGTTTTCGTGACATATCTAATGTTTTCATACCTTGTCCAAGGCATTGCACTATTAGATGCTTTTTGGCAGCAGAGAGATCCTTTTTCTTTCCCATATTGCTTGAAACCTGTGTCTGCTTAATAATGTGGAACTAATTATCACAAGTGTTTGAGATTGATTTCAGTCATCCAAAGAGCCTTGATACACAAATCATCCATGAGTTTATTTTTAAAAAAAATACATCTTTATGACACTCAAATCCAATTTGCACAATAATTTGGAATGTGGTGTAATGGCTGCAGTTTACATAATGACAATGGAGCACAGTACTATCACACTGTGGATGATACTATTATGGGGGAACTGTCTGTGGATGGTACTACTACAGGAGAACTGTCTGTGAATAGTATTGTTAACTGTCTGTGAATGGTTCTGTTATAGGGAAACTGTCTGTGAATGATAATGTTAAGGGAGAACTGTCTGTGGATGGTACTGTTATTGGAGAACTCTCTTTGCATGGTTCTGTTATGGGAGAACTGTCTGTGGATGGTTCTGTTATGGGAGAACTGTCTGGGGATGGTTCTGTTATGGGGGAACTGTCTGTGGATGGTTCTGTTATGGGAGAACTGTCTGGGGATGGTTCTGTTATGGGGGAACTGTCTGTGGATGGTTCTGTTATGGGGGAACTGTCTGTAGATGAAACTGTTATGAGGGAACTGTCTGTGGATGGTACTGTTATGGGAGAACTGTCTGTGGATGAAACTGTTATGGGAGAACTGTCTGTAGATGAAACTGTTATGAGGGAACTGTCTGTGGATGGTTCTGTTATGGGAGAACTGTCTTTACATGGTTCTGTTATGGGGGAATGTCTGTGGATGGTTCTGTTATGGGAGAACTGTCTGTGGATGGTTCTGTTATGAGAGAACTGTCTTTGCATGGTTCTGTTATGGGAGAACTGTCTGTGGATGAAACTGTTATGGGGGAACTGTCTGTGGATGGTACTGTTATGGGAGAACTGTCTGTAGATGAAACTGTTATGAGGGAACTGTCTGTGGATAGTACTGTTATGGGAGAACTGTCTGTAGATGAAACTGTTATGAGGGAACTGTCTGTGGATGGTATTGTTGTGGGAGAACTGTCTGTGGCTGGTTCTATTTTGGGGAAACTTTCTGGATGTAACTGTTATGGGACAACTGTCTGTGGATGTTACTGTTATGGGGGAACTGTCTATGGATGATACTGTTATGGGGGAACTGTCTGTGAATGAAACTATAATGGGACAACTGTCTGGATGCCACTGTTTTGGGGGAACTGTCTGTGGATGGTTCTGTTATGAGGGACTATCTGTGAATGAAACTAATGGGGGAATTGTCTGTGGATGGCACAGTTATGGCGGAATTTTCTGTAGATAGTACTGTTAGGGGTGAACTGTCTACAGATGGTACTATTAAGGAGAAATTGTGTATGCATGATACTGTTATGGGGGAACTGTCTGTGACTGGTTCTGATATAGGAGAACGGTCTGTGGCTGGTTCTGATAAGGGAGAACGGTCTTTGGATGGTTCTGTTAAGAAGGAATTGTCTATGTATGGTAATTAGTGTTGAGCGATACCTTCCGATATCGGGAAATATCGGATCAGATTGGATCGGACAAATACCCAAAAAGTATCGGATATCGCCGATTCCGATACCGGAAACCAATGCAAGTCAATGGGACAGAAATATCGGAATGAAAATAAACCCTTTCTTTCCTTGTAGGTTAATTCTACATGAAGGAAAACAACTAAGAATAATGTAGAATGTATTGGGGGCAGTGGGGGAGACAATAAAGGCATAGAGGTTTAGCCCAATCAAATGGAATAGCAGGAATTAATATTTTTTTTTAAGACGTTCTGAGTTACGGAAATATTGACTATGTTAAGTATTTTTATATTTTGTCAGATATTTATGTTTCACTACTTCCATGCTCTTCACCTTCTTTTTTACTTCTCCCACACTTTCTCCTTCATCATCCTCAGCATCAGCATCTTTTCATCAACTTCTTCACCTTCTTCATCTTCTTCGTATTATTCTTTTTTTTTACATTCTTCATATTCTTCTTATTCAACTATTATTCTTCTTCATATTCTACTTCTTCATCTTCTTCATATTCTTCTTCTTCATCATATTCTTATTTGTGACAGGCATTCCTGTAGTTGTTATCTATAAAAGTTTGAACATTACACCTTTCATTCTGCCCGTCACAAAAGATTTACAACAGAATTTGTCCGCGTTCAGTTTGGCCTGCAGCAGCAGGTCTTTTCCAGTGGCACCACGAGAAGGAATGGACTCACCCCCATACACTGCTTAGTCATCTTCTGCTTATAATTTAGATATTATCTTTTGCTCTGATTTTTAGTCTTATGATTAATGTTCTTCCGCTTTTTGTTCTGCAGCTTCTTGTACTTCTGCTTCTTGGTTTTCTGTCTCTTGTTCTTCTGTATCTTGGTGGTTGTCTTCTTCTTCTTTGTCCTCTTGGTCAACTTCTTCATGGTCATCTTCTTGGTCTTCTTCGGGGTGGTCTTCAGGGTCGTCGTCTTCAGGGTCGTCGTCTTCGGGGTCCTCGTCTTCGGGGCCGTCGTCTTCGGGGTCCTCGTCTTCTTCGGGGTGGTCTTCAGGGTCCTCGTGTTCAGGGTCATCGTCTTCGGGATCGTTGTCTTCTTCGGGGTCGTCTTCAGGGTCCTCGTCTTCAGGGTCCTCGTCTTCGGGGTTCTCGTCTTCTTCGGGTTGGTCTTCAGAGTCCTCGTCTTCGGGGTCCTCGTCTTCTTCGGGTTGGTCTTCAGGGTCCTCGTCTTCAGGGTCCTCGTCTTCAGGGTCCTCGTCTTCGGGGTCCTCGTCTTCTACGGGGTGGTCTTCAGGGTCCTCGTCTTCAGGGTCCTCGTCAGGGAGATCCAGAGTGATTACCAAGAACCATTTAAAAAAGCTTGAACTTGGAAATGTAGCAGAAGGTACAAGAAGGCTGAGGAACTGCCGAGAACAAGCTGATGGTACTGGAACCCGGATGGGTAGCAGAAGGTACAAGAGCCAATGGAACTACCGAAGACTAGCTGACGGTACTGGAACTGGGTTACTAAGCAGGAGGTACCTGTGCCAGAAAGCACTAACAAGGACCAGCAGACGTTGGTGGAACTTGGTTACTGAGAAGGAGGCACCTAAGCCAAAGGCACTGCCGAGAACCAGCTGACGGTACTGGAACCCGGATGGGTAGTAGAAGGTACAAGAGAAAATGGAACTACCGAGGACCAGCTGATGGTACTGGAACCCGGATGGGCAGCAGAAGGTACAAGAGCCAATTGAACTACCGAAGACCAGCTGACAGTACTGGAACTCGGTTGCTAAGCAGGAGGTACCTGTGCCAGAAAGCACTACCAAGGACCAGCAGACGTTGGTGGAACTTGGATACCGAGAAGGAGGCACCTAAGCCAAAGGCACTGCCGAGAACCAGCTGATGGTACTGGAACCCGGATGGGTAGCAGAAGGTACCTATGTAAAAAAAAGTTGCAAGGCCGCAAGCCGGCCGCAGTTACCAAAACCCACAGTCCTACAGGGGGTGCTTGTCCTATTGGCACTATGGAACCAGCCTTCATTGCCAGATCCCGCAGCCCACATAGGAGTCACCTAAACTGCAGGCACCATAGAGTCGGCTATCCCGACCGCAACACGACAGGACAACACATTGGAGGCAAAGTGACGTTGACACTACCCGGAAACAGCTGGCATGCTGGAACCAGGCTGGGCAGGAGGGAGTACCCGTGCCAAAGACACTTGCAAGAACCAGCTGACGGTACTGGAACCAGGATGGGTAGTAGAAGGTACAAGAGCAAATGGAACTACCGAGGACCAGCTGATGGTGCTGGAACCCGGATTGGTAGCAGAAGGTACAAGAGCCAATGGAACTACCGAAGACCAGCTGACGGTACTGGAACTCGGTTACTAAGTAGGAGGTACCTGTGCCAGAAAGCACTACCAAGGACCAGCAGACGTTGGTGGAACTTGGATACCGAGAAGGAGGCACCTAAGCCAAAGGCACTGTCGAGAACCAGCTGATGGTACTGGAACCCGGATGGGTAGCAGAAGGTACCCATGTAAAAAAAAGTTGCAAGGCCGCGAGCCGGCCACAGTTACCAAAACCCACAGTCCTACAGGGGGTGCTTGTCCTATTGGCACTATGGAACCAGCCTTCATTGCCAGATCCGGCAGCCCACATAGGAGTCACCTAAACTGCAGGCACCATAGAGTTGGCTAACCCGACCGCAACACGACAGGACAACGCATTGGAGGCAAAGTGACGTTGACACTACCCGGAAACAGCTGGCGTGCTGGAACCAGGCTGGGCAGGAGGGAGTACCCGTACCAAAGACACTGCTGGGAAACAGCTGCCGGTGCTGGAACCCAGGGTAAATACTAAAAACAGAGTGGAGCCAGAGGCGTAATTGGAGCAACTTTAAAATCTGTAGTAGTGTGAATGTGGACAGAGCAGGAGAATTTTCCGGACACACAGCTGGGGATCAGCTGACGTTACTGAACCCCAATAACACTGGAGCAAGCGTTGACTGTGCAGACGGCACTTCTGAGCAGCAACTAGCGGTATTGGAGCCCAGGGTAAATACTAAAAACAGAGGAGCCAGAGGTGTAATTGAAGCAAGTTTTAAATCAGTAGTACAGTGGATGTGGACAAAGCAGGAGAATTTGCCGGACACACAGCTGGGGATCAGCTGACGTTACTGAACCCCAAAAACACTGGAGCAAGTGTTGACTGTGCAGACGGCACTTCTGAGCAGCAACTAGCGGTATTGGAGCCCAGGGTAAATACTAAAAACAGAGGAGCCAGAGGTGTAATTGGAGCAAGTTTTAAATCAGTAGTACAGTGGGTGTGGACAATGCAGGAGAATTTGCCGTCCGCACAGCAGGGGAACAGCTGACGTTACTGAACCCCAATAACACGGCAGCAAGTGTTGACTGTGCAAACGGCTCTTCTGAGTGCCAACTGGCGGTGTTGGAGCTCAGGGATATTACTGAAAACAGAGGAGCCAGAGGTGTAATTGGAGCAACTTTAAAATCTGTAGTAGTGTGAATGTGGACAGAGCAGGAGAAATTGCCGTCCGCACAGCAGGGGAACAGCTGACATTACTGAACCCCAATAACACGCCAGCAAGTGTTGACTGTGCAAACGGCACTTCTGAGCAGCAACTGGCGGTGTTGGAGCTCAGGGATTACAGTTCAGGTGGTAGAAACATGAACACAACAGGAGACCTGGATACTGTTGCCAATCAATTATTTATTCTGGAAGAGGACTGGCAAATTCATGCGAGATCCAGGCCTTGTTCATTTTGAGAAAAGTAAGCCGGTCAACGTTTTCGGAGGATAGTCGCATGCGACGGTCTGTTAGTACACCACCTGCGGCTCTAAAGACGCGTTCCGATAATACACTAGCAGCAGGGCAAGCTAGCACCTCCAATGCATACTGGCTTAGCTCTGGCCATGTATCCAGCTTACAAACCCAAAACTTGAAGGGAGAAGAGCCGTCTGGGAGTACACTGAGAGGGCAAGACATGTAGTCTGTCACCATCTGACGGAAACGTTGCCTCCTGCTGACTGGAGCCGTCTGTGATGGTGTAGACATTTGTGGCGGCGGGGACACAAAACTTTGCCACATTTGGGCCATACTGGTCTTGCCTTGTGCTGAAGCGCTGCTTCTGCTCCCTCTTTGTGCAGAGCTTCCTCTACAGTCTCGACGCACTGAGCTGCTTTGTAAAGCACTAGGAGCAGCACTGCTCTCGGTTGGAATGGAGAACATGATGGAATGCACCAGTGCGTCTTGGCACTCCCGCATTTTACGCTCCCGGTTCAATGGTGTTATGAGGCTTTGTAAGTTGTCCCTATAGCAAGGATCTAGGAGGGTGGACACCCAATAATCAGCCGTGTTGAGAATGTGGGCGATGCGGCGGTCGTTTCTTAGGCACTGCAGCATGAAATCAACCATGTGCTGCAAACTGCCAACTGGCCAAGAAACGCTGTCCCCTGCTTGAGGCGTGATCTCTGCCTGCTCTGCATCACCCCACCCTCGCTCTAGATACTGACTACTAGAGCATTGTGTACCTCCCTCCTCTGGACAGATGTCTTCCTCCTCCATTGACTCCTCCTCATCCTCCTCACAAAGTGTCCCCTGCCTAGGCCTTTGTGAGGAACCACGTTGCGCAGACTGTAGAGAAGCAGATGGCATTTGTGACTCCTCATCCTCCACCTCTTCCAAAACCTCCTCCCTTAGTGCTTGCAGTGTTTTTTCAAGCAGGCAGATAAGGGGGATAGTCATGCTGACTAGTGCATCATCTGCACTCGCCATCCGCGTGGAATATTCGAAGGCACGCAAAACGTGGCAAATGTCCTTCATAGAGGCCCACTCAGTGGTGGTGAAGTGTGAACGGCGCGCACTGCGACTTGTTTGCGCCTGCTGCAGCTGGTACTCCATTACTGCTGCCTGCTGCTCACACAACCTCTCCAACACATGTAACGTTGAATTCCACATGGTGGGTAGGTCACATATGATGCAATGTTCCGGAAGATGTAATCGGCGCTGCAGAGCTGCAATGCGCAATCTTGCGTTGCTGGAACGCCGCAAGTGAGCGCACTCTATGCGGACCTTGTGAAGCAGTGCATCAAGATCCGGATAGTCCCTCAAAAAACTCTGCACATGGGATGTGAGTGAGGTTGCCTAGGCCCAGAGCTGCCACCAGATTTCGGCCATTGTCACACACTACCATGCCTGGCTGGAGATTCGCTGGCACAAACCACACGTCGCTCTGCTGCTTGATGGCATTCCAGAGCTCCTGCGCTGTGTGGCTTCGATTCCCCAAAGAAATTAATTTTAATACGGCCTGTTGACGTTTGGCCACGGCTGTGCTCATATCGGTCATCATAACAGGTAACCGTTCACGGGTCGATGTGGAGGTAGACCGTGACGGCTCCTGCAGTGCTGATTCAGAGGAACTGGAGTATGAGGAGGAGTCAATGTGTACAGACTGGATTCCTGCAATCCTTGGAGTTGGCAGAACACGTACAGCGCCACTCTCAAGATCTGTACCCGGCTCCACAACATTTACCCAATGGGCAGTGAGGGAAAGGTATCGTCCCTGTCCATGCTTTCTGGTCTACGCATCAGTGGTCAGGTGGACCTTGCTACTGACGGTGTTTTGTAGCGCATGATTAATTTTTCCCTCCACATGCTGTTGCAGGGCAGGGACGGCTTGCCTGCTGAAATAAAAGCGGCTGGGCACGTTGTATTGTGGGACTGCCAATGCCATAAAGTTACGGAAGGTGTCAGTCTCCACCAGCCTGAATGATAGCATTTCAAGGGCCAGTAGTTTAGCAATGCCAGCATTCAGAGCCTGTGCTTGGGGGTGGTTTGCCGAGTATGGGCGCCTTTTCTCCCATGCCTGTGCTAACGATGGCTGTAGACTGGCCTAGGAGTGTGAGGATGACAGGGAAAGTGGTGCTGTGAGTGGAATTACACTGTGTCTCTGTACAACAGTGCCAGAGATTATTCCATGGCGATCCTGTGAGGAAGCCGAACCAGCTGTGTGTGAGCTGGAGGAAGAGGCTACAACACGAGCTGAAGAGGTGGTAGGTGACGCTGTAGGTTGGCCTAGGTCTTCAGTGTGTTTTTGTAACTCCACCACGTGCTTGGTCCGCACATGTTTACACATATTTGTGGTATTGAGGTTGCTGACACTTTTCCCTCTTTTCACCTTCTGATTACACAGCTTGCATTTGACAAAGCAAATGTCATCTGCAACTGTGTCAAAAAAGGACCAGGCACTGCAAGTCTTGGGAGCGCTCACTTTGGATTTTGGAAGAGCCATGCTCCTAATGGGTGCCGAAGTGGAGGCTACAGGCAACCAAGTCTGCCCCCTCCCTCTCCCTCCTTTTTTGGTCGTTCGGGGAATCTCTTCCTCAGAGCTGCTCCCACCACCTTCCTGTCCCTCACTCCATGATGGGTCAAGGACCTCATCATCTACACCACCCTCTTCAAACAACTGCTTCTCCTGGGTAGTCTCGACAGCACAGTATGCACCAGAAAGTGGCACCTGAGTCTCATCATCAGATGCGTACTGAGGTGTGCTGCTGACCATAGGCACTGGCCCACCCGCCTCTTCAGATTCAGAGAGACAAAACGGTTGCACATCACTGCATACTACCTCTTCTTCAAATTCTCGAATTCTGCTTGGCTGGCCCCCTCTGGAGTGTTTGGTGAACTTTATTTAGTTTTTTTTGTCACAAAAAGACACTGGATGTGCCCAAAGATGTAATACCATTAGTATCACAAACTTTTTGTAGCTATTACAATGTAGGAAGGTAACCTACAATGCAATAGATGAGGCTACAAAAAATAGGCTAATACTAATCTGGCTGGGGCTGCAGGGCACAATGTTGCAGAAAGGCTCCTCTAACTACTCCTATATAGTGTGTTTGGAACCAATTTACCTGAATATGGATGGAACCACGACACTAATAGGAGATATCAGGAAAAATTATGAATTGGCAAAAAAGGACAATGTATGAGGCAGTGACACACACTGAGTGCACTATAACCAGACGTGGCTGAAGCACACACTACAGCGTGAGCTGCACTCACACACACAGACCTTGTAGACAGCGGTGAACAGTGCAGATGCAGAGCACTGTGCACTAGCGCTGCAAGACAAAAAAAATTTCTCTATCTACTCCAATATAGTGTGTTTGGAACCAATTTAGCTGAATACGGATGGAACCACCACACTAATAGGAGATATCAGGAAAAATTATGAATTGGCAAAAAAGGACAATGTATGAGGCAGTGACACACACTGAGTGCACTACAACCAGACGTGGCTGAAGCACACACTACAGGGTGAGCTGCACTCACACACACAGACCTTGCAGAAAGCGGTGAACAGCACAGGGAACTGTGCACTAGCGCTGCAAGGCACAGCGATTTATAAAGTAGCTTGGGTGAAGCAGAATAGACCAAATAGGTAGCTAAAACTGTCCCTCAGAACAACAGCGTCCTATCCCTAACTGAATTCACAGCAGAGTGAGCTCAAAACGGCGGCGGCGGCTTTTATAGTGCATCATGACATCATTTCAGCAGCCAATCACAGCCATGCCATTAGTTAAGATGCCTACATGCCTAACAGGATGTGCCCACACTTCTTAGGATCCTCATTGGCTGAATAAAATGAAACTGGCTCATTGCATTATGGGAACTTTCGATTCCGGTATACGATATTGTAAAAGTATCGGAATTAAGTATCGGAATTCCGATACCGCGAATATCGGTCGATACCCGATATTTCAGTATCGGAATGCTCAACACTAATGGTAATGTAACTATGAGACCAATTCTATTAATTTTTGTTTGTTTTATTTTTTTGTTCTTTAAGGAAAACAACTCACGGATGATCACATTTTTATTTGGCCACTGCCTGTTCCTCAGGGTTTGCTGCAGTTTATCTTTTTGATTTTCAGTATATACTATCTTTTGAGATTTTATAGCGTTTTCCTGTCCCTGACTATTTGAGAATCTGACTGTATATAGGGCTGTAGGGCATGGAGCTTTAGTAGTAACCTCTACTGGTATTTTTGCTCTGCCCCAAAGACTTCAGTGAAATAGAAAATCTTCAATGAAAAATGTATGTAATCATTGCAATTGTGGAACAATTCCTAGAATGACTTCTCTAAGAAAATAGTTACCAGAACATGCCAGCGTCCTCTTTCAGAAGTGTTATCTCCGTCCCCAGACCGTGCTTTCCGCTGATCCCTATGATAAAGCCAATTCTATTTATTGCAATGTCCATCATCATAGTGAGTGAATATAAGGACAGGAGCAGCCAAGTGTGAAGATAAGTCACTTATCATCTCTGGAGCCGCAGCGACAACATAATATCATCTCATCACATCAAGAGCCATCCAGCACCTTCTAATGAAATCCCTATTTAGCTGCTTAAATGGAGCAAATTGAATCCCCTTGTGGCCGTGATGAAGACAATGGAAAAGAACAGCAATTATTCTGTGGGAATTGGTGTAAAAAGATCTTAAAATTCAATTACCCACAAGTAACATGAATCTATATTTTATTTCTGTGTGCACATTGTTGTATTTAGGCGTATGATGCACATAATGAGAAATGGTCAAAATGACAATTTTGGAGACATCGATACACAACGGACTCAGTTATTTTACTACTATGCCAAATTTTCCTGTATTATCAAAATGCAAAAAAATGTGACAAAGAACTGTAGTTTAGCAGCAAAACACTGAATTTTGGTAGAAATGCAGCTGTAGTTTAGGAACCTTTGGGTAGTGTAAGGCAGCGCTAGTCATCATCCTCGGGGATACTCGCTGCAGCGCGTCAATCAAAGCACACCAGCCACGACTTTGCGGTGTTTCATAGTCCAACAGTTTATTACACTTCATAAACTGCTGATCACACAGTCCATCTTAGTGCTCACCGGCATATTACACGTATAACATCCAGGAGCCCTTTAAATAGCAGACAGGCCCTCTTGGCTCAGCAAAGGCACTTATATTAATGTCCACATCAATATCCACATCAAGCAGTGTTTTACCTTTTAGGGGTTATAGCTGCTTAAGTCCACTTTGTCCCACCACCACTGTGGCTATAGGGCATACCACACGTGGTCTCCAGCCCTTATCCCGTCCAAGGCTTACTGGCATCCCTTCCGCACAAGGATCCAGGCTTCACCCTCCAGGACACTTATTTTAGTAAGCCTCTGGCCCTCCAAGGCTTACTGGCATCCCTTCCGCACAAGGATCCAGGCTTCACCCTCCAGGAGTCCACCAGGCCTCACCAGGCCTCACACGGTGCCACACACACGGGTAACAGGCCTCACGCCTGTCACACCCCTTGCACCTCTGCACACAGCTGTCTCAAATTACCAGGGTTTTTATATCCTATGGAAACAGCCACAGGACCTGTGCTTATCTCACAGTCACGTGTCCAGACCTTCTGTTGTGCAAAAGGACCTGTGTGATGTCCCAGTCATGTGACCAGTCAGCTGAGGGAGGTACATGGTCCTGTCAAAACATACACTCAACCATTAAAGGGATGCCTGCTGCATCACATATCCCTCCCCCTGTTCAAACTTGTGGGGTTGAACACCTAATATACACAATGACATTCTAACCCCCAGTTCACACAGAGACTATACTTATCAACTGCGCTGTTCAGCCTCTGGAACACTAGTCAATGACATTAGCCCATTCCTTAGGGACCTACCATTTGTCACTGTCACTGACTTTATCAAGTCACATTTCTGGGCCGTAACCTTGTCAGCGCTCCCCCGCACCCAGCGGTCAGTCGAAACCCTGTCAAGTCTCCCCCGCTGCCAGCGGTCAGTCGAAACCCTGTCAGGTCTCCCCCGCACCCAGCGGTCAGTCGAAACCCTGTCAGGTCTCCCCCGCTCCCAGCGGTCAGTCGAAACCCTGTCAGGTCTCCCTCGCTCCCAGTGGTCAAAACAGCAGTGCGACTCACATGTCCTTGTATCTAAGGTCCTGTTCGACTCCATATTGTCCCATCCTCTATTGGGTCGTTTGTATGGGCCACCCCAACCTGAGTTACTGGAGGTCTCACTACCTCTAAACCCACGCCCACTACTCTCAGGGCAGCTTGAAGGATCCCTAACTTCAGCTGTTCTGTTACCTAGGGGGCCCTTTCTCTGTCGGGTCCCACCATTTCCAGACGGCTGCCATCCTCTACTGCTCAGAAGATACTGTCCATCTACTCGCAGTCTAGCGAGATTCAACTGTTCCACCTCTCGCAGGTAGGTCACTCGGTACTCCACCAGCATGCTCATATATGCCAGACTTTCTTCAGTTCCTATAGCGTAGAATAACACCATGCCGTCTTCATCCGGTATCCAGTCCTGACGATCACGTGGACTGCTTACTTTCACCACACCAGACTTCTTCACCATCATCTGCATGACTCGGCCATTTCTCCCAACGAGCTTTCTCACCAGAACATGAGGCACCCGGATGACCTCTTCCCTCAGACTGTGAACTTTGCTCATCAGCTCCAGTTGTCTGGCGGCTTGTTCCGTCTTCAACCGGAGAAACCGCTTTGTGCGAACACATCGCCAATGTATGTCACTTAGGATCGCCACCCTCTACACTGTGACTTCGGCCGTGGACAGGACCACCAACTGTTTAGCTTCTGAGGTCAAGTACACCTTACAGGCTCCCACGGCCTTCTTAAACTCCTCATGCACGGACTCACTTGTGCATTCTTCCCTCAAATCCTCGGGTACATCTGCGAGGCACTTGTTGCGAAACGTTTCGGTCTCCAAACGATCAACCAGCTCATGGTTCAGGGACAACTGACTCTCAGCTTCTTCCCCCTTTACGCTTCCCCTGAGCTGACTCACAGCTACCAATTCGCGAACTTTCGTCTTGATCACTTCCGCAACTTGTTTGCCCTCTTCCTTCTCTAAGGAGGCCTCGTTCATTGAGTGATACTTTGCCAGGCAATCCTTGAGCTTGAGAACTTCTTCTTCTAGCTCAGCTACTCGCCTCTCAGCAGCCCATCTCTGAAGCTCTTCCTGCTTCAACTGCTCCTTCAACAGTAGAGTTCCCTCAGACCTCTCTGTCTCCAATGCGCCCACTCGGCTCTCAATAGCCAGTGTCTCAAGCTTCTCTTGCTTCCAATGGGCTTATAGCGACTCCTTGAGCTCCTTGATCTCGGCTCCTACATCCACCGAATCATCCGAGCTCCCATCACTCGAGGAGGTATTTACTTCATACCTCCCATCACCAGCGGTCAACTCCTGGCTCTGGTCTGAGACTTCTCCGATGGACTCCTCCATCTTTTCCCGCACAGCTTCCATCTTGCTGATCCTTTCTTTAAGACACGTCTCTGCCCTCTGGAGATTATCACAACACGTCTGCAGCTCCTTCACCTGAGCTTCCAGACCTAAGGTCTTTCTTCTGAGATCACCATTTTCACCACGGGTGACTTGCAGAGTGGTCTCAACCAGTTGGCGCTCTTGCTCTGCATCCACCTTACCCTCCTCTAGTTTTTCTTTAACTTTAAGGAGATCCTCATAATCTTTCTTAATCTGTTGCAGTTCCTCACTGAACTTTTCATGCCACTTTTCTGCCTCATGGTCGTGAGCAGACACTTCAACTTTTATTGCCTCTTTCAGGGCGGATAGCTCCTGGTCTCGCTGGTACAGAGAGTCCTCCAGCCGCTCCTTCTCCTGCATTAGAGGCTTTACTTGGTCCTGGAACTGCTGCAGCTTCCTCATGAGTTCACCATACTCCTTTTTGGATTTACACAGCTCCTGGTTGAACCATTCGCGCAGTCGTTCTAGTTCCTGATCACGTCCAGAAACTCCCTCCTGCTGCGCCTCCTTCTCAAGCTTCAACTGCAAAACCTCTTCCTTGATTTTGCGGCGGTCCTCCTTAATTGCGTGGAACATCTCCTTCCAATGGACAACTTCCTCGTTGCTTCCCTTTAGATCTCGCTGTAAGTTCTTCACAACCTGGTAGACCCTCTGCCGTTCAGACTCCAGGCTCCGCTGGTCTGAGGTCACGTTCTCCAGGTCCGTCACCTCCTCTTCTGCCTCTGAAGGAGGATCCACCCTTGTAACAACAGCACACAGCATTACATCTCCTTTATTTTCATTTTCAGCCAAGACTACAGGAGCAACCTTTTTGTGGCCCTTGCGCCGTCTACGAGATGAGGACTTTTTCCCCTCGTCTAGCCCCTCCTGACTGACCTCTCCTTCTACTTGCATAGTGTCACCATCAGCTATGGGGTCTGTGTCACTTTGCGGTGTTTCACAGTCCAACAGTTTATTACACTTCATAAACTGCTGATCACACAGTCCATCTTAGTGCTCACCGGCATATTACACGTATAACATCCAGGAGCCCTTTAAATAGCAGACAGGCCCTCTTGGCTCCAGCTACACCCCTCAGCAAAGGCACTTATATTAATGTCCACATCAATATCCACATCAAGCAGTGTTTTACCTTTTAGGGGTTATAGCTGCTTCAGTCCGCTTTGTCCCGCCACCACTGTGGCTATAGGGCTTACCACACGTGGTCTCCAGCCCTTATCCCATCCAAGGCTTACTGGCATCCCTTCCGCACAAGGATCCAGGCTTCACCCTCCAGGATGCTTATTTTAGTAAGCCTCTGGCCCTCCAAGGCTTACTGGCATCCCTTCCGCACAAGGATCCAGACTTCACCCTCCAGGAGTCCACCAAGCTTCACCAGGCCTCACACGGTGTCACACACACGGGTAACAGGCCTCACGCCTGTCACACCCCTTGCACCTCTGCACACAGCTGTCTCAAATTACCAGGGTTTTTATATCCTATAAAACATACGCTCAACCATTAAAGGGATGCCTGCTGCATCACAGTAGTTTATGACTGAACGGGAGTCTGTCAGCACAAAATGACTGTTCAAACTAAGCACAGGTGCCTGGGACACCCTTGGTGTGGCCAAACAGGTCAGTTTACATTTCTATCACCTTGTTTTCCATCTATATACCGGATTCTTTCTTAATTGACAGCTCTGGCTTTACAGGAGCTAGAGGGGGGCAGAGATAGATGAAAAACCAGCAGGTAGAAATGTGTCCTAAACTGTTTGGCCACACCAAGGGTGCACCGAGTGGATGTGCTTGGTTTGAACTGTAATTTTGCTGGCAGAATCTCTTTAAAGAGGTTGTCCACCTTTTGTGGAGAATTTTTGTTCTTACTTAAATGCATACAATTGGGGCTAAAAATATTTTTTTCTATTGGGTTTCATTAAACATTTTGCATCATTTTCTCCCTATAGGAGCATGTGACCAGACCTGTTCATCATCCTCCCCCAATAGAAAAGTAGTTTTCTCAAGTGAATTTTTCAATTGGACCAGACTGATGGACAGGTCTGGTCTCATGCTCCTCCACCGGCAGCCGCTGTATGGACCGGAGATCTGTGCAGTCTGTGAAGAAAGCGGCACTAACAATATCAGGAGGAGAACCTGTCATATCTACAGTTGTGCTCAAAAGTTTTCATACCCCGGCAGAATTTTTCCTTTCTTGGCCTTGTTTCAGAGAATATGAACAATAACAAAAAAACTTTTTCTCCACTCATGGTTATTGGTTGGGTGAAGCCATTTATTGTCAAACTACTGTGTTTTCTCTTTTTAAATCTTAATGACAACCAAAAACATCCAAATGACCCTGATCAAAAGTTCACATACCCCAGTTCTTAATACCGTGTATTGCCCCCTCTAACATCAATGACAGCTTGAAGTCTTTTGAGGTAGTTGTGCATGAGGGTCTTTATTTTCTCAGATGGTAAAGCTGCTCATTCTTCTTGTCAAAAAGCCTCCAGTTCCTGTAAATTCCTGGGCTGTCTAGCATGAACTGCGTGCTTGAGATCTCCCCAGAGTGGCTTAATGATATTGAGGTCAGGAGACTGAGATGGCTACTCCAGAACCTTCATTTTGTTCTGCTGTAGCCAATGACAGGTCAACTTGGCCTTGTGTTTTGGATTGTTGTCATGTTGGAATGTCCAAGTACGTCCCATGTACAGCTTCCGGGCTGATGAGTGCAAATTTAGCTCCAGTATTTGCTGAAAACGTTCTGCATTCATCTTTCCTTCAACATTTACCAAGTTTCCTGCATCTTTGTAACTCACATCCACAAAACATCAGCGATCCACCTCCGTGCTTTACTGTAGGAATGGTGTTCCTTTCATCATAGACCTTGGTGACCTTTCTCCAAATGTAACGCTTATGGTTGTGGCCAAAAAGTTAAATTTTGGTCTCATCACTCCAAATTACCTTGTTCCAGAAGTTTTGAGTCTCTGTGCTGTTTGGCATATTTTAGGCGAGATACTTTGTGGCATTTGCGCAGTAATGGCTTTCTTCTGGTGATTCGAACATGCAGCCCATTTTTCTTCAAATGCCTCCTTATTGTGCATCTTGAAACAGCCACACCGCTAGTTTTCAGAGAGTCCTGAATTTCAACTGATGTTATTTATGGGTTTTTCTTTGCATCCCAAACTATTTTCCTGGCAGT
The DNA here is from genome assembly GCF_046119375.1 of Phyllobates terribilis. Taxonomy (NCBI): domain Eukaryota; kingdom Metazoa; phylum Chordata; class Amphibia; order Anura; family Dendrobatidae; genus Phyllobates; species Phyllobates terribilis. The sequence continues at coordinate 1,174,669,194 of NW_027362761.1, forward strand.
TGTGGCCAAAATTCTTGTTGGTCTACCTGACCGTGGCTTGGTTTTTACAGAGCCCCTGATTTTCCATTTGTTAATCACATTTTGAACGCTGCTGACTGGCATTATCAATTCCTTGGATATTTTTTGTATCCTTTTCCTGTGTTATACAGTTCAACTACCTTTTCCCATAGATCCATTGACAATTCTTTTGCTTTACTCATGACTCTCAATCTGGAAATGTCAGTGGCTGGATGAAAGATGCAAGAGTCTGTCTGGATCCCAGAAACTCACTCAGCTTTTATGCACACACACTGATTACAAGCAAACTGGTCACAGGTGAGGATGTTACCTTTAGTAGCCATTCAAAACCATTTGTGACAAATTCTGTGCATGTTATCATTCCAAAATCACCAGGGTATGGGAACTTTTGATCAGGGTCATTTGGATGTTTTTAGTTGTGATTAAGATTTAAAAAGATAAAACACAGTAGTTTGACAATAAATGGCTTCACCCAACCAATAACCATGAGTGGAGAAAAAGCTTTTTTGTTATCATTCATATTCTCTGAAACAAGGCCAAGGAAGGAAAAATTCTGCCGAGGTATGTAAAATTTTGAGCACAACTGTATATAATAAATGCCAAAAAATAATGCCCCCAAGACATCTGGTAAAATAAAGATAATGTGGCCGAGCCCAATAACTTATTCTGCAGCCAGCAATAGACCGAGTAATACAGAGACTGTTGGAAGCAAACTAAAAGATGATTTTTAGCCAGAATTGCATGCATTTAAGTAAGAAAAAAATTGTCCCTAAAGGTGGACAACCCCTTCAAAGAGTATCTTCTCCTCTCCCAAGGTAATCATTGGACTCTAAATCATTGAAGAGAAAGCTCATGTGCAGGTTAAGTTTCATGTCTACTGTGAGTGCTACTTACCTCATACCTGAAATCAAAACCTCATTACACTCATCCACAAGAGTGGGGACAGGTGCGACCCGGCCAACTAAAGAGACCTACAGTATGTGTCAGCAGCAACCTCTCAACTGTTCAAATCCAGCGAGTCTGTCCTGAATATGAGGTGTTGTCCACTGTTCTGGGAGGACGGGATAAGTCCTGACATCAGCTCTTTGTAAGGTCACAGATGCAGCTGACTATAGGGCTCACGCACACGACTGTATTTTCGGTCCAAGTGCTATCTGTTAAAAAATAACGTATTGCACTCAGACCATGGGGCAGATTCAGTCAGGTTTTTTTTTTACTGACACATGACCGTGTACGGCCAACCCGGGTTCCACCGTTTAACCTGTTCCTCCCATTTTCCAGCACTCACCTTTTCCCACAAATAAAAACACTGCACCTGTAATTTCTATGGATAAATTTGGCCACAGCGGCCATTTTATTAACAAACAACATTAACACATTAACAGTGTTATAAATAAATAAGAAGGGAGGGTTCTTGGAGTTAAAAATTAGATCTGGCATAAATTAAACCAAACTGGAACCACCATATTACCCTCAGCTGTCCATCACCAGCTCAAGGGCACCAAAAGCTCCCAGGGTAAAACCCCGTCCAGAGCCTAAAAACCAAATGCCAGATCACCCCGCTCAATTAACCAATTGGCTGTAATTTTAACCAAATTATTCCCACCGACACTTCTGTGCCAACTCCAAGAACCCCACCCCCCGCCAAGCCACTGCGACAAACACCCTTCCTCATTTTTCTTTATTTTTTATTCACTTTTTTTTTTTTCAACAATTATATTAGACATATGTCCATCGTACTCCTTAACGTTTTCCACCATACCACCGCCACTTCCCACTTATACTTGAACAGATGCAACCAGAAAAAAGGGGTGGGTGGGTGGGAAATTTCTCCTGTAACTTCCCTGCCGGACTGACTAATTTCCCGCACGTTTTCTTGATATACTCACCCTCCCACCACCAACTGCCCGCCCCTCAGCTCTAATACCCAATCCTGATCCTTTATCTCAAAAATTCCACCCTTGTGGCCCATCCCGGTCATGTGGGGCTTCCATCCAGCTTCCCTTGCTTCCAGCCCCTTTCTTGACCGTGTACAGCCAACCAGGGTTCCACCGTTTAACCTGTTCCTCCCATTTTCCAGCACTCACCTTTTCCCACAAATAAAAACACTGCACCTGTAATTTCTTTTGATAAATTTGGCCACAGCGGCCATTTTATTAACAAACAACATTAACACATTAACAGTGTTATAAATAAATAAGAAGGGAGGGTTCTTGGAGTTAAAAATTAGATCTGGCATAAATTAAACCAAACTGAAACCACCATATTACCCTCAGCCGTCCATCACCAGCTCAAGGGCACCAAAAGCTCCCAGGGTAAAACCCCGTCCAGAGCCCAAAAACCAAATGCCAGATCACCCCGCTCAATTAACCAATTGGCTGTAATTTTAACAAAATTATTCCCACCGACACTTCTGTGCCAACTCCAAGAACCCCACCCCCCGCCACAAACGAACAGCCCTGACCACCTCAGGCTCGTGAGTGCCCCAAAAAAACCGCCAAAGCCCTCTCATTCCCCTCCTGTATAGCCAATGCCCACAAATCGGTACCAATGTCATTCAAATGTACACCATTATTTGCCCAAAAATTTACAACTCGCGCCTCGAGTTCAAAATGTCGAACGCTTACTCCCCCGTTCCTTGACACAAAGGCTGATATGGCTCTATTTAACCTCACTCTCGCCCTATTAATCCCCTTCAAAGATCTAGCCTCCCTCCACCTTTTTTTTTTTTTTTTTTTTTGGCACAATGTCTGACCAGACCGTCAACACCACAGGAAAGGATGTCCATAACCTTAAAAGTTAAATCGAATGTCCCTCATCAGTTCCCTGACCGGGCGAGCCCCCAAGTCATTCCCCCCCATATGCACCACCAAAATATCCAGCGTCCGAACCAAACGGGCTGCCTTATGAAATTCAGGCAGCACCCTTCTCCATACCATGCCTCTGGAGACGAGCCACCGAACCACAACTTGCTCTCTCCTAAAACCCAACTGCCTACCGTCTGGCCTCCCGTCCGCTCACAACACCCCCAGTGGACGAAGGAATGTCCCAGAATCCACGCTAACAATGGGACACCATCTGCAACAAACAACCACAATGTATTCAATACTTAACAAGATGAAAAACAAACCTTAGCCCCCCGTACCTAATGCCGCACAAAGGACAAATAACGATCAGAACTCCACCTCCCTATCCGCTTTGTCACATCCTTGCCTAAGCCCAAGCCATTGGCTTCTGACGCCGCGCCAATTCTAAAAGAATGTGACCCGTACACCTCCGGGCGAAAGCCCAACTCCCGAACTCCTTTCTTAAATACTGCTGTTTAAGAAAAGTCCCCATTTTCATGACATAATAAGGAACCCACTCGCCCAGGCCAAAATTGCCAGTCTACTTGGTGCCACCGATTCAGACAATCTCAGTGCACCAAAAAACGCTAACGAAAAGGTTAACTTAAACAATGTAGCTTCACAACTGAACAACAAGTTTCGTCTAATACTAAACCCAAACGTTCCAAGATGTTAAAAGTGACCGGTCTTCTTTTATCCAGCACCTTATATCCTTTCCTAATGCCCTAAGTGCTTGCTACACTAAAAAGGACTTTGTAACATCTCTTATCCCCACTTTTGAAACAGACCATCCAATCTCCGCTGCCCTACCTACAAGAAAGAACACCGCCATCTCCCCATCACCGACATTCTCCACCAAACCCCCACTGCATTATCCAACTTTTCCATACTCGCCACGATGCCTCGTATGAGGACCAGGTCTGCCTCGTAATGGACTCTCGTATTAAACGTCCCAACTCCTCCATAACCAGCTGCCACAAATGCGAAGGGCATTCCTGTCCCACGTCTTCTGCCTCTGGTGCTAGCGCCCGAAAAACGATCCCACTGAAAACGAGACAAGGCATCTGCGATGGAATTTTTACACCAGCACCTCCTGCAGCATCTGTAAAAAATCTCACAATCACGACTGCTCAAAAACTCGTGCTGAATTAACGACCTGCCGTTATAATTTTCAAAAAAACATTTTCCAAACCTTCAAATCCTCCTTGTGATCCTTATTTAAACGAATGAAATGATGCGGCGCACGCACTCCTGCTGTCGCACCTGACAACCTGCGACAAAATATTCTGCCCATTGGCCTAATCCTGCATGCGAATTTCAAACGACCTAACAGGGATTGTAGCTCCTTCAGCGTCACCTTACGCAACCTCCTGACTCTATCGACCTCCTGCTTGATCAAACTCAATTTATCATCAGGTAACCGACACTCCATCCTCTCCGTATCAATTAGGATGCCCAAAAAGTTAACAAGGTGCAAGGTCCCTCTGTTTTTTTTTTGTTTTTTTTAAATTTCCTGCCAAAGGTATGCCAAAAATGCTCCACTACCCACACCATAGTTCCTAACAAAGTCCTACACAACAACGATTGCTGAGGGCCTATAAACAAAATGTCATCCAAATAATGAATGACCGACTGAACTGATACCAGGTCCCTCACCACCCATTCCAAAAAGGGTACTAAACGTTTCAAACAGGGAACACGTAATTGCGCAGCCCATATGCAAACACCTGTCCACGTAGTATTCCCCTTTCCAAAAACAACCTAACAATGGGAAGCTATCCGGATGTACTGCCAGCAATCCAAAAGCCGATTCGATATCAGTTTTAGCTAGCAACGATCCTGGCCCATATCTCCACACCCATCCCACCGCCGCATCGAATGCTGAATACTCCACCGAACATAATTCCTGAGCAATGCCATCATTTACCGAAAAAAAAAACCCTTAGGGTATGACAAATGCTGAATCAAATGAAACTTATTAGCCTCTTTTTGGGCACGACCCCGAACGGCGAAACAATCACCCTGCTGCTAGGTAAATCCTGAAACGGACCAGCCATCCTGCCCAATTCCACCTCCTTTGCCAGTTTCAAGCTAACCACTTCCGGATGAAGGGAAGCCGACATCAAATTTTTAAGAGAAAAGGGGACCTCATGATCAGGAGGAGGAAATCTAAAACCCTCCAAAAAAGACCATCTGAAATGACCTTAGCCTTCAACTGATCTGGATACCTACTTCGAAAGGGGGCCATCTCATGAACCCTCACCGGAGTCACCCCCTTGACCGGTACCCATTGGCATTTTTCCATTACCCTTCTTAAAGCATTTAGACACTCCGTGTGAACTTCCGTTACAATGGGAGCACACATGTTTAAATTTGCAGGAGTTCCCGTACTTACACTGGCCATCATTAAATTGCCAGCAAGATCCCGCTTCCTTCTTAGTGCTTTGTGCACCCTGGCTACTTCCCCCGTGTCCTGCCGATTAGTTCCCACTACCGCTGCTCCCGTGAAAGGACTGCCCATACCTCACCGGAGCCACAACTTTCAGCCACAACCCAATGTCCTTTGATCCCATCTAATCTGCCTTCCTCTGCAGATATTGCTAACTAAACCTGAGGAATTATCTGGAGCTTTTTTCCCAATGACACTAGCCATTATTGCAAAAGCTTGCAACCAATTAACAAACGTCTGAGGAATGAACCTCCACCTACGCTTTTTTTTTTTTTTTTTTTTTGCTGTCGTCCTTTTCTCCCTTGTCCAAATTAAACTTTTCAAGAGAAAGTAGGGAAAAAATTTCTACAACTTCATCCCGCCCAATTTTTTCTTTAACCTCTTTTTTTTTTTTTTTTTTTTTTTAAATGTGCCCAGCTGCCCCTCAAAGCACACGTATACCTCCCCTTTCGCCCTATCATCCAGTTTTACGGCATCCGCTTTATCCTTTTCTGTCTGTACAGAAACCGATACCCCCTAAAGTCCCCCTCAGTACACACCGCCGCCCTTGCCGATTCACTCCCCGCCTGCGACGCCACAGGTCGACCGGGTAACCAAGCCCCCATCGGAGATAACCCTGCCTCACTGGCTCCACCAGTGCCTAAACTAGCCAGAATTTGTGACATGTTTGCCAAATTATCACTGAGCCCCACGACATCTAACCACGCCTCCCCCTAACATTTACACCACAGGGCCCTGCCAACTGCCTATCCCCTACCCCATCCGCTACAGACCCAGTGGGTGACAAAACAAACATAGACGCATACTCACGGAGCTGCGCAGGTGCTGTGTCCCCACCTGCCGTATGTCCTGAGTCCTGCCGATTCCTTGGGTCGTCCTGATCCTCTCCGTATTCCGATCCTCCTTCTCGCTGTTGCTCAATGCCCGCGCCCCTGGCCTCCTCGTCACCAGGGGGGATCTGAGCACATGTCGATGCCCCTGCAGCTCGTCCGCTGCACGTTTCTGCACCGATCCTTCCTGCCGTCCGTGATCCAGCACGACCTCTGGACCTGGGCCCCCCAGCCCAGTCCGTGCTGATCTGTGGGTGGGGGCTGCCAGGCAGCTCCATGCTGCTGCCCGCCGCTCTGCTACCGTGACTCCGGTGACTGGGGCCAGGCAACAGGTCTCCAAACTGCCACTGCCTGCCCGAAAAATGCCATACTGTCCTCCACTGTCGATTTGACTGGCAGGCACCCCGACTGGTACATCGCCAAGTGTGCCTGACGCGCTGCTGCTCCTCCTGGCCCTTCTTCTTCTTTTTTTTTTTTATAACGGCCATCCGCCGCCGTGAACCGCTGCTGGCCCTGGTTACAGGGGCCAGCGTCATCACTGTCCCACGACTTCCTGTCCGGCCCGGTCATGTGCACAGGAAGTGACGCGGGCCGAACTTCCGGCGAAGCCACGCCCCCTGACTGGTGACGCGGCTCTAGTGCGGGCCTTGCTTCCGGCGCGGCCCGGGCTCTATTACTGCGGCGCGCCGCCGGAGCAGGCCGCACTTCCGGTGGGGCCCTCGGTCCAGACCCTGCTAGCGATCCGCTGACGGAAGCGCCCACAGGCTGGCTGGGCGGATTCCGCAGCGGCGGGCGCAGCGGCAGGGGGGGTTCCGCCGCTGGGCTCACCTGGCTCAGGGTCCCATGAGGGGCTCTGCAGTCTGCATCTGCAGCATGTGGGAGTCTCTGGCAAAAGCCTCTCGGGGGGCCGCGTTCTCCTTGCCCTTCTTCCTGACCCCGCCGCCGATTCCTCGGATGAGCCATGCAGCAACCCTTAAAGCTGTGCCTCCAGCCACCCTCCACGCCTGGATCGAGCCGCATCCCACAGTCTGCTAAACAGAGATTCCATGGGTGAGCGGATATTAAAAATTTTTATTTTTTTTTTGGTGAACTTTCTCCTGTAACTTCCCTGCCGGACTGACTAATTTCCCGCACTTTTTCTTGATATACTCACCCTCCCACCACCAACTGCCCGCCCCTCAGCTCTAATACCTAATCCTGATCCTTTATCTCAAAAATTCCACCCTCGTGGCCCATCCCGGTCATGTGGGGCTTCCATCCAGCTTCCCTTGCTTCCAGCCCCTTTCTAGAATAATGTATCAGCACTCCGTTAACGTGGTGCACATGGAGTAAAATATGCAGAAAGGAAGTAATTCCCGGCACTCACTCGTTCAATGAATAATTGCTCTTTTATTCTATTGCTCCAAAAAAAGCTTTTTTTGATGCAATGAAATAAAAGAGCAATTATTCATTGAACACGTGAGTGCCGGGAATTACTTCCTTTCTGCAGGTTTTTTTTACTGACTGAATCTGAATGTGAAAAAAATTGCAGCATGCATGATTTTCCTCAAAAAATCGGATGAGACTCGCCCATTTAAGTCTATTGGTGTGAGGAAAAAATCTGATGCCGTACAGAGCTGAAGATAACATCTGATTGTTACGGATATATTGCAATTCTGTAACAGGAGACTATAAATGGTCCTGAAAATGATCAAAATCTGCCGTAAAAATAACGGATTGTACACGGATGACAAGTGAGAAAAAAATCGTCCCACTTATCTAGATAAAACTTGAACCGATTTTTTTATACTGTTGTGTGACTGTAGCTTAACGGTGTAGATCAGAGCTGATGTGTTATTCCTCCACTGCTCAGTCTCTGTAAAGACTGAAGGTCCTGCCAGGACTACAAGTGATGGGAAGAGGAGCAGGATACAAGTAGCGTGTTTATGTGTATAGATATTTATTTATTGATGTAGCAGAGCTGTGTGTATGTATTGATTAGCAGATCTGAGTGTGTATGAATGTAGCAGAGCTGTGTGTGTATGAATGTAGCAGAGCTCTGTGTGTATGTAATGATGCAGCAGAGCTGTGTGTATGTAATGATGTAGCAGAGCTGTGTGTGTATGTAATGATGTAGTTGAGCTGTGTGTGTATGAATATAGAAGAGCTGTGTGTTTGTATTAATGTAGCAAAGTTGTATGTGTTTTGACAGAAAAAAGATGTGAAAAAATATCAGAAATAGATATGAGAGAAAGAAAGAAATGATATTGAGACATAGATATTAGATAACAAGATAGATATGAGACCAAAAGCTATGCGAGAGAGTTCACAATTAAACAGATAGATATTAGATTGATAAATAAATGGATAGATATCAGATGGACAGATAGATACAGTAGCTATATATGCGATAGGTATACAGTAGATAGATCGATAGATAATAGATGGATACAGTAGATGGATGATAGATATGTGATAGAATAAATATGAAACAGGCAGATATACAATGGATAGATAGATAGATAGATAGATAGATAGATAGATAGATAGATAGATAGATCAGTTGTACATCCACTGCTCAGAATTTGGCTTCCATATTACAAAGCAGAGACATACTTTAGTATTTCCTACTGACATCCACACAATTTACTAGATACAGTTTTTCTTTCGGACAAATCCAACCATCCATCAAGTTGACCTAAATTGTTTCTTACAGATACAGAGTGGCAGAAGAATACAGAAAATAATACAGCAGTGATGAGCAGCAGAACATATCTCCAGTAGACCTGGTGGAGGTTATCTGGGGAGCGCACGATCTCACACACGTAGATATTGCTTACCTATACACTGTATATACATATAGCTGCCAGGCAAAGTACCCTGTTGTAATGTCCATTTACTGTATGTTGTTAGGATTTTACTACCTTTATTATATCAGTTTTTGAACGTTATTAATACGTTCAAGTTTACACATCTTTGACTTGTTAAATGTTAAAGTGTAAAAAATTAAATACAAATTATCTATCTATGCCTGTATTTTGGTCACAAGCTAAATCTTATATACGCAGATTTTTAAGCAGAGTGTTTTTCAGAGCTGAGACATATAAAGGCAGGTCTGAAATAGGCTCCGTATATAAGGGGGTGTTGACATTGTGTTTTTCAGGCATTTTTTTGAGTGTGTTTGCTCTTAAAAATACTTGCAAAAGCTCTCAGAAAATGCTCAAAAGACTCTTACTCTTTATCTCTACACTGTGTTCCAAATTATTATGCAAATAATATTTTCTCAGATTTTCTCAAATGACCTATATGAATTGCAGTCATTGTAATATTCCAGTCAAATAACTATTAGAGTACAATTGAAAGGTTTTTGTACAAACTGCCTATGATAACAGTATATTGTTTAAAAAATAAAACACTCAAACTGCACTCAAAATGCATGTTCCAAATTATTATGCACAGCAGAGTTTTCAACCTTTTCATTTTAATAAAGAACAAAAAAAATGGTCATTTTTGAAATTATAAGCATTAGCAGGTTATTACACACTGAAATCAAACAGTTTTCACCTCAAAACTTTATTCTAGGTGATGTTACATTTGCACATAGGACCCCTTGTTCGAAAGGAGCTTCTGAACTCTCTCGTCCATTGAATTTGTCAGGTTTTGGATGGTTTCTGCTTCAATTGTTTTGCATGAGGACAGAATACCCTCCCAGAGCTGTTGCTTAGATGTGAACTGCCTCCCGCCATCATAGACACTCCTTTTGATGATGCTCCAGAGGTTCTCAATAGGGTTGAGGTCAGGGGAGCATGGGGGCCACACCATAAGTTTGTCCCCTTTTATGCCCATAGCAGCCAGAGATGCAGATGAGTTATGTGCAGCATGAGACGGTGCATTATCATGCATGTAAATGATCTTGCTGCGGAATTCACGGTTCTTCTTCTTGAACAATGGCAGGAAGTGCTGTTTGAGAAACTCAACATACATTATGGAGTTCATCTTTACCCCTTCAGGGATCCTAAAGGGGCCGACAATCTCTCTCCCCATGATTCCAGCCCAAAACATTACTCCACCTCCTCCTTGTTGGCGCCGTAGCCGTGTTTGCATGGGGTGTCCATCAATCAGCCATCCTCCACTCCATCCATCTGGACCATTAAGTGTTGCACGGCACTCATCGGTGAACAAAACAGTTTTGAAGTCAGTCTTCATGTATTGTTTGGCCCACTGGAGCCTTTTCTGCTTGTGTGCAGTGGATAGAGGAGGTCGACAGGATGGCTTACGCACAGCTGCAAACCTCTGAAGGACCCTGCATCTTGTTGTTCGGCGGACGTTGGAGGCACCAGCAGCTTCAAAAACTTGTCTGCTGCTATGACAAGGCTTTTTTGCCGCTGCTCTTTTAACATGACGTAATTGCCTGTAGGAAAGAGTCCTCAATTTTCCCTTATCAGCACGCACACGTGTGTACTGTGAATCAGCTACATACTTCTTGATTGTGCGATGATCAGGATGAAGTGTCTTGGCAATGTTGATTGTAGTCATGCCTTGACCTAAACACTCCACAATTTGTTGCTTCTCAGCAGCCTACACATCCTTTTTCTTTCCCACTTTGGCAGAAAATGTAGGCTGCTTAATAATGTGGGACAGCCTTCTTAAGTAGTCTTGCCTTTCATTGGACACACCTGCCAAACTAATTAGCACAGGTGTCTGCAATTGCTTTCAGTGATATAAAGAGCCCTGACACACATCACCATCAATGAGTTTAACTGACAAACAAACAAATTCTTCCCTTATCACTCCTAAACACTTTTTGAATAATAATTTGGAACACAGTGTATTGTAAAACAACTTGCAGTTGATATGTTCAGGCTTTTGAGAGTTTTTTTTAACTTAACAGGTTTCCGAAAATTCCAAGCAGTTAAAATCAAGGAGCGGATCCTTCTTCAGCTATGAAGCCGCTCCATACTTTACAATAGAAGACAACTGGAAGGCTAAATTAACACCTTTAAGTGTTTATAAGCGATTTTGCTTGGAAAAAAATGCTTGCATTTTATTAATTGCTTAATAAACATCAAACAATGTGAGATAATCATATCCAAAAAGTTTAAAAACTGATTAAAATACACAAAAAAAAGTTAACGCTTTTCTTGGGCATTTTTTGTTAGCAAAATGCTTATGCTTGATAAACTCATTGTTTTTGACTGCCAGAAAAAAAAAAACGCATTGTGAATATACCTTAGGTGCACACAGAGTTTTTTGAGGAGTTATTTTTGGAGCAGATTCTCCTAAAAATCCTCTTCAAAAATTAGTTCAAAAACTCTTGGGACACTTGTCCCTATTTATATCTATGATGTTCATGCAAGGAGTTTTTTGAGATTTTTTTTTTATGAAGAGGTTTTTAAAAACGTCTCGCACCACTTTCTTGAAGCAGTTCCTCAAAGAAACCTGTCCAAAATAAGCACTATCCAATCAAAAAGCTTCAGGAAAAAAATTCCAAAACTCTTCAAAATCGCTTCAAGAAATGGAGAAACCCAACCAAAAACTTCCCAAAAGGAGCGTTTCCTGAAGCCTTTTTTTCTGGAAACGCTCATGATTTTTGACCTCCTCAAAAACTTTGTGTGCACATAGTCTAAGAGGTCACTCTGCTTTTTCTTCTGGTTTTGGTGCAGCAGAAATGTTGTTTTTCATCTGTTCCTCCTACAACCAAGACCAGGCAATGTTCACTTAACTAAGTCGTATTGTCACTTACCAGTTGGAGATGGACAGACGGGTGGTGGACTTGACCTTCTCTGCCACTTTCTACCACCTTGTTCCCCCCAATGTGATGCACAGTATACCACCACCTCATACTGTGGTCTTGGAAGGTACGTAGCAGTAGCTGTTAGTACACACTTGGTATTCTTTTAGCATATGTTCATAAAAACACCTCTATTACCATTGCTTTTGGTTTGATGGTTTACGACAATGCTAATAATCAGCTGGCTGATTGTGACAGCCGTCTAGTAAGAAAGACTCAATCAATGAGGCCAGGACTCTACTGTCTCCACTTCCTACATAATTGTCTCCATCAAAACAAATCAATACAGTTTATTTATTCTCAAGTGGTTGAATGCAAAACAGTTTGAGAATCCGATGCTTAAAAGGGATGTACCAGCTCCTGCGAAAATGGATGTCTCAGGGAATGTGTTCCGTAGCGCTGCTCCCTAATGATAATGATAATCACGGCTCCAAGTGAAAATGTGATTCAGTCACTTTTATTACCTGCAGTAGCACGGTTCAACCACAGCTAGCAGAAACAGATTTCTTTAAATGCTTCCTTAATATAATACTGCTATACACTGTGCCACTGAAAACAATACTGTAAAACTCTGTACCCTCTGAATAAAATGCTGCCCAACACTATGCTTTTCAATATAATACTGCCACACTGTGTCCCCAGAATATAATACTGACACACTGTGTCCCCAGAATATAATACTGACACACTGTGTCCCCAGAATATAATACTGACACACTGTGTCCCCAGAATATAATACTGACACACTGTGTCCCCTGAATATAATACGGACACACTGTGTCCCCTGAATAAAATACTGCCACACTGTGTCCCCAGAATATAATACTGCCACACACTGTCGCCAGAATATAATACTGACACACTGTGTCACCTGAATATAATACTGACACACTGTGTCCCCTGAAAATAATACTGACACACTGTGTCCCCTGAATATAATACTGCCACACTGTGTGCCCTGAATATAATACTGCCTCACACTGTGCTCCCTGAATATAATACACTCCACTGAGCTCAGCATTATTGTTTTTAGGGGACACAGTGTATGGTAATATCACACAGGATGGGATTGGATCCAGGGCTCAGTGAAGAGTATCACACAGGATGGGATTAGATACCGGGCTCAGCAGAGTGCATAACACAGGATGGGATTGGATCCAGGGCTCAGTGGAGTGTATCATACAGGATGAGATTAGATGAATGCCTCAGCGGACCATTTCACACAAAATGGGATTAGATAAAGTGCTCAGCGGAGTGTATTACACAGGATTGGGATTAGATACACAGTGCAGCTAACTGTATCACACAGGATGGGATTAGATCCATAGCCCAGCTATCTGGATCATACAAGATGGGATCAGATACATGGCTCAGCTGAGTGTGTCACACATGATAAGATTAGATACATGGCTCAGCTCAGTCAGCGTAAAGCCTCATTCAGATGTCTAATGTAGGGACGTCTGAATGAGGCTTTACTGCTGCATCTGAAAAGCATATCAGACTTCTGATGCACTTTGCAAATGCAGCAGTAAAACTTTATTCAGACATCCCTGCTTTACAGACATATGAATGCTGCTTTACGCTGAATGAGCAGAGCTACGTCAGTGTTCAGAGCACAGCAGCATAATGAGTACACTGTTGTGCTCTGAACACTGCAACACTAACAGCGGCAGTGAGATCAGGTCTGCATCCTTGTATTGTACTACTAATCCCAGGCTATCCACCTGCTTTCCCCACTGGAAGAAGTCACCTCCACAGCTCTGCAATGGTGACTTCTTCCAGCGGTGAGAACAGCTCTGTAGCCTGCGATTAGAAATACAATGCCAGACTGCCGACCCTTGCTCACCGCTCCTCACCCTGATACTCCAGTGACCATTGCTGCCCTGCACCTCCTGTCACTGTTCACCGCAGAACACTATGTGAACTGTGACAGGGAAAATTGTAGCTCAGAGCACAACTCTGGACTACAACAAAATGTCACCTGGCTCCTCCACAGGTGTGCACTAGACCGCCCAGGGGTAGTGCCCAGTTCATGGGTGAAGCAGTCACAATATAGGAGATGCGGTCGGACACCGATCACAGTCCCCTATGGCCTGGGGCTGCCATATCTGCAGTGCGTAAGTGTCGTGCGCAGACACTTGCACACCAGAAAATAAAAATGGCAGCTCCCAGTGGCTGCAGAAAACATGAATAAATCAATACATGTTTAAACACTACATTTGTTTTTGTATTAAAAATAATTAATTATAATTAATAATTAATGCAAAAATAAAGAACATGACACATTCACTCTAAGTATAAATGTAGAAGAAGAGTTGAGGAGAGTACCAGAAGGCAAAGTAAAGTATCCCAAGTGCAAACCCACTTTTATTGTTAGATAGTTACATAGATGCAGCGTTGGAAGCGTAAATAGTTTATTTTTTACTAATTAACAAAATGCAAAGTGAATGAGCAAAAGGGAAATCTGAATCAATTAAATTTTTAGTGTGATCACCCTGTGCCTTCAAAACAGCATCAATTCATCTAGGTACTTGTAACTTGTACAGAGTATTTGAAGGAGCTCGACATGAGGTTGTTCAAAACATTTTGGAGAACTGACCACAAATCTTCTGTGGATGACACGTGGGCAAATCTTTCGGTCTCTACATGTAATCCCAGACAGACTGGATGATATGAGATCAGGCCTCTGTCGGAGCCAGATTCTCACTTCCAGGACTCCTTGTTCTTCTTTGCACTGAAGATAAGTCTTAATGACATTGGCTGGATGATTGGGGTCGTTGATCTACTGTACAATCAATTTGGAGCCAATCAGACGCCTCCCTGATGGTATTGCATGATGGAAAAGGTATCTGTCTGTATTTCTCAGCGTTGAGGACATCAAGGAATGGGCAATGTTGAGGACCATCGATGCAGTGGTCAGCCAAGGAAACTTAGTGCAGCAGATGAGAGGATACATTTTGATTACTTCTCTTTGAAATCGGAAGATGTCCAGATGTCATCAGCACAGAACCATGAGCAACCAGTGGGACCCAGGATAGAATCTAAAAACAGGTACTTTCAACATGGAAACAAGGTCAATCAATGTTGTTGCTTTCCTGTGAGCAAAGTTGAGGAAACTGTGAAACTGTCAAGGATATTCATTTGCATTTTTTCACAATTCCAGCCACTGCCACCAATGGAAATTGTATCCACGCTCTTAAGGTGGCAACTTTTGTAAAAGTTTCACCCACCTTCCAACCAACCATTTCATCAACAATAAAAAACATTTGTAATTTTGCAGATTTGTGGCTTTTTATCACACTGTTATGATTGAGGTTTGACCTATAAAAACCATTGTCTCTCAGAACAGAACACTTCAGAATGATGTCGTACACCCTTCTCCTCACTTCAAACTTTGTAGAAGGAAATCTATAGTTATTATGAATAGTAAACATAATGAATTACTGAGAACATGAAGACTTGTCTGTCCTGAGCTTCAGTATGTGTTGGAAGACGGCGGCGATACAGACGGGGGACGCTTATCTTCTTAGATCATTCTTCTTGCCTGTATAAGGTAAAACAAAGTATCTGCCTTTTTAACCTAAGAAGAATTCTTGTTCCGTATTCACAGCACAAGTTAAAATATTCTACTAGGTAAAAGCATGGGGCGGAGGACTGGAGTCTTCCTCTTGAGTTGTCTAAAAATATTTTTATCTGGTTCTTAAAATCATCTACAAGAATAGATATATACAGTTATGGCCGAAAGTATTGGCACTCTTAAAATTGTCCCAGAAAATGAAGTATTTCTACAAGAAATTATTACAATTACACTTGTTTATTTCTTTGCGTGTATTAGAACAACACAAAACAAAAAGAAAAAAAGACAAATTGGACATAATTTCACTCAAAACCCCAAAAATGAGCCAGACAAAATTGTTGACACCCTAACTTAATATTTGGTTGCACACCCTTTGCAATAAAAAACTGCAATTATTCTCTTCCTATAACCATCACCAAGCTTTTTACACTTCTCAACTGGAATTTTGGATGACTCTTATTTTTTAAACTGCCCCACGTCTCTCATATGTGAAGGCATCTTCTCCCAAGAGCAATTTTAAGATTTCTCTGCAGGTGATCAATAGGAATTATATCCGGACTAGAGATGAGCGGTGTTCGACTAGAACTGTTCGCCAATCTCAAATTCGAGCTGTTTTGGGCGGTGTTCGAGTTGTTCGACGAACCCGAACGATTTGCAAAAAATTCGGCTGTTCGAGGTTATGTTCGATAACTGTTCGTGCACCAAAAGCGTGTCCTGCATGTCTGGCGCTATTTAGAGCACCAATCATGCAGGGATTGTCTGCCACTCACTGTAATGCCACAGCCATGGTGGTTGTGGCATTACAGTGATTGCCCAAATCGATGGGAACAGTGCTCACCGTGAAACATGAAAAGCCGGTAATTCAGCAGCGGCATACACCGGTACCCGACAATTTATAACAGAAAGAATAGAGCTTCACACATCGATTAGATAGATAGAAACATGTCAGCCACATATATATGAAGTACAGTGAAAGTGCTGCTTACTGTACTTGTCATTTAGCGTAAAGGATTTATCAAAAAAAATAATAGTGTTTTCATGCACCGTCTCTTTAAAAAAGCTGGCCGGCAATTCAGCAGCGGTACCCGACAATTTAGAATAGAAGGAATAGAGAATCACACATAGATTAGATAGATAGAAACATGTCAGTCACATATATAAGAAGTACAGTGACAGTGTTGATTACTGTACTTGTCATTTAGCGTAAAGGATTTATCAAAAAAAATAATAGTGTTTTCATGCACCGTCTCTTTAAAAAAGCCGGCCGGCAATTCAGCAGCGGTACCCGACAATTTATAACAGACAGAATAGAGCTTCACACATAGATTAGATAGATAGAAACATGTCAGTCACATATATATGAAGTACAGTGATAGTGTTGGTTACTGTACTTGTCATTTAGTATTAAAATAAAGGATTTATTATTAAAAAAATTGGCGTGGGGTTCCCCTTAATTTTAGGCTCTAGCGGAGGTTAAGCAGACGGCTGGGGCAGATGTTTGAAGCCTGGGAAGGGGGTAACACCCACGGAGCTTCCCAGGCTACTAATATCAGCCCCCAGCTGAATACATAGCCTTTACTAGCTATTAAAATGGGGGACCCCCCCAAAAAAATGACGTGGGGTCCCCCCTAATTTAATAGCTAGCAAAGGCTAGGCAGACAGCTGGGGGCTGATATTAATAGCCCAGGAAGGGAGCCATGAATATTGGCCCCCTCCCAGGCTAGAAACACCAGCCGTCAGCCGCCCCAGAAATGGCGCATTCATAGGATGCGCCAACTCTGGCACTTAGCCTCGCTCTTCCACGCTGCCCTGGTGCGGTGGCAGGGGGTAATAGGGTTGGGGTTGATGTCAGCTTATAATGCCAGCTGACATCAAGCCCAGGTTAGTAATGGAGAGGCGTCTATAAGACACCCCCATTACTAACCCCATAGTCAAAGTTAAAAAAAACACAAACACCCAGAATAAAGTCCTTTAATTGAAATAAAGACACAATCCTTTATTGTTCTAAATTAACCCATACTTACCGTCACGCCCATTCCAGCTGAAGCCAACGATCTCCTGCAATAAAAGAAAAATAATAAAGCAACCTCATCCTTACCTTTCCATGGTTCCCACGACAGCTTCAGCTCTGCTACATCGAGATGACAGGCTGGACCGCAGCAGAACGCTGCCATCCAGCCTCTCATCCCGCAGACACTGAGAAGCGCAGGCTTGCTTGCGCTGCTCAGCGTCTCTCTGTGACGACATCCAGATGAGCCGAGTTCATGTCCAATGAACTCGGCTCACCTCATGCACGTCACTGACAGCGTGGGAAAATTCTCAAGCTGAAGCGGTGAGTGCAGGAGAATTCTCCCACGCTGTCAGTGACGTGCATAAGGTGAGCTCATGTCCAATGAACTCAGCTCACCTCCTGCACGTCACTGACAGCATGGGAGAATTCTCCTGCACTCAGCGCTTCAGCGTGAGAATTCTCCCGCTGAAGCGCTGAGTGCAGGAGAATTTTCCCACGCTGTCAGTGACGTGCATAAGGTGAGCTCATGTCCAATGAACTCAGCTCACCTCCTGCACGTCACTGACAGCGTGGGAGAATTCTCCTGCACTCAGCGCTTCAGTGTGAGAATTCTCCCACGCTGAAGCGCTGAGTGCAGGAGAATTTTCCCACGCTGTCAGTGACGTGCATGAGGTGAGCCGAGTTCATTGGACATTAACTCGGCTCATCTGGATGCCCTCACAGAGAGACACTGTGGAGCGCAAGCAAGCCTGCGCTTCTCAGTGTCTGCGGGATGACAGGCTGGATGGCAGCGTTCTGCTGCAGTCCAGCCTGTCATCTCGATGTAGCAGAGCTGAAGCTGTCATGGGAACCATGGAAAGATAAGGATGATGTTGCTTTATTATTTTTCTTTTATTTCAGGAGATCGTTGGCTTCAGCTGGAATGGGCGTGATGGTAAGTATGGTTTAATTTAGAACAATAAAGAATTGTGTGTTTATTTCAATTAAAGGACTTTATTCTGGGTGTTGTGTTTTTTTTAAATACTTTACTAGAAATTCATGGTGGTCATGTCTAATATTGGCGTGACCCCATGAATTTCGGGCTTAGGGCCAGCTGATAATGCCAAGCTGGCCCTAACCCCTTTATTACCCAGTGAGCCACCGCATCAGGGCCCTGGATGAGTTGGGTACAGCGCCAGAAGATGGCGCTTCTATGAACGCGCCATTTTCCGGGGTGGCTGCGGACTGCAATTTGCAGCGGGGGTGGCCCAGAAAGCTTGGGCCTCCCTGCGCTGCGGATTCCAGCCCCCAGCTGCCTAGTTGTACCTGGCTGGACACAAAAACAGGGCGAAGCCCCACGTCAATTTTCTTTAAATTATTTCATGAAATAATTAAGAAAAAAAGGGCTTCCCTATATTGTTGTGTCCGGCCAGGTACAAATAGGCAGCTGGTGGTTGGGGGACAGCCCGTTCCTGCCTGCTGTACCTGGCTGGACACAAATATAGTGCGAAGCCCCACGTCAATTTTTTTTAAATTATTTCATGAATTTCCTGAAATAATTTAAAAAAATTGAAGTGGGGTTTCGCACTATATTTGTGTCCAGCCAGGTACAGCAGGCAGGAACGGGCTGCCCCCATCCACCAGCTGCCTATTTGTACCTGGCCGGACACAACAATATAGGGAAGCCCTTTTTTTCTTAATTATTTCATGAATTTCATGAAATAATTTAAAAAAATTGAAGTGGGGCTTCGCACTATATTTGTGTCCAGCCAGGTACAGCAGGCAGGAACGGGCTGCCCCCATCCACCAGCTGCCTATTTGTACCTGGCCGGACACAACAATATAGGGAAGGCCTTTTTTTCTTAATTATTTCATGAATTTCATGAAATAATTAAAAAAAAAGTACGTGGGGCTTCGCCCTATTTTTGTGTCCAGCCAGGTACAACTAGGCAGCTGGGGGCTGGAATCTGCAGCGCAGGGAGGCCCAAGCTTTCTGGGCCCCCCCCCGCTACAAATTGCAGTCCGCAGCCACCCCGGAAAATGGCGCGTTCATAGAAGCGCCATCTTCTGGCGCTGTACCCAACTCATCCAGGGCCCTGGTGCGGTGGCTCACTGGGTAATAAAGGGGTTAGGGCCAGCTTGGTATTATCAGCTGGCCCCAAGCCCAAAATTCATGGGGTCACGCCAGTATTAGACATGACCGCCATGAATTTCTAGTAAAGTATTTAAAAAAAACACAACACCCAGAATAAAGTCCTTTAATTGAAATAAAGACACAATTCTTTATTGTTCTAAATTAAACCATACTTACCATCACACCCATTCCAGCTGAAGCCAACGATCTCCTGCAATAAAAGAAAAATAATAAACCAACCTCATCCTTACCTTTCCATGGTTCCCACGACAGCTTCAGCTCTGCTACATCGAGATGACTGGCTGGACCGCAGCAGAACGCTGCCATCCAGTCTGTCATCCCGCAGACACTGAGAAGCGCAGGCATGCTTGCGCTCCTCACTGTCTCGCTGTGACGGCATCCAGATGAGCCGAGGTCATGTCCAATGAACTCGGCTCACCTCATGCACGTCACTGACAGCGTGGGAAAATTCTCACGCTGAAGTGCTGAGTGCAGGAGAATTCTCCCACGCTGTCAGTGATGTGCATGAGGTGAGCTCATGTCCAATGAACTCAGCTCACCTCCTGCACGTCACTGACAGCGTGGGAAAATTCTCCTGCAATCAGCGCTTCAGCGTGAGAATTTTCCCACGCTGTCAGTGACGTGCATGAGGTGAGCCGAGTTCATTGGACATGAACTCGGCTCATCTGGATGTCGTCACAGAGAGACGCTGAGCAGCGCAAGCAAGCCTGCGCTTCTCAGTGTCTGCGGGATGACAGGCTGGATGGCAGCGTTCTGCTGCGGTCCAGCCTGTCATCTCGATGTAGCAGAGCTGAAGCTGTCGTGGGAACCATGGAAAGGTAAGGATGAGGTTGCTTTATTATTTTTCTTTTATTGCAGGAGATCGTTGGCTTCAGCTGGAATGGGCGTGATGGTAAGTATGGTTTAATTTAGAACAATAAAGGATTGTGTCTTTATTTCAATTAAAGGACTTTATTCTGGGTGTTTGTGTTTTTTTTAACTTTGACTATGGGGTTAGTAATGGGGGTGTCTTATAGACGCCTCTCCATTACTAACCTGGGCTTGATGTCAGCTGGCATTATAAGCTGACATCAACCCCAACCCTATTACCCCCTGCCACCGCACCAGGGCAGCGTGGAAGAGCGAGGCTAAGTGCCAGAATTGGCGCATCCTATGAATGCGCCATTTCTGGGGCGGCTGACGGCTGGTGTTTCTAGCCTGGGAGGGGGCCAATATTCATGGCTCCCTTCCTGGGCTATTAATATCAGCCCCCAGCTGTCTGCCTAGCCTTTGCTAGCTATTAAATTAGGGGGGACCCCACGTCATTTTTTTGGGGGGGTCCCCCATTTTAATAGCTAGTAAAGGCTATGTATTCAGCTGGGGGCTGATATTAGTAGCCTGGGAAGCTCCGTGGGTATTACCCCCTTCCCAGGCTTCAAACATCTGCCCCAGCCGTCTGCTTAACCTCCGCTAGAGCCTAAAATTAAGGGGAACCCACGCCAATTTTTTTAATAATAAATCCTTTATTTTAATACTAAATGACAAGTACAGTAACCAACACTATCACTGTACTTCATATATATGTGACTGACATGTTTCTATCTATCTAATCTATGTGTGATGCTCTATCTTTCTGTTCTAAATTGTCGGGTACCGCTGCTGAATTGCCGGCCGGCTTTTTTAAAGAGACAGTGCATGAAAACACTATTATTTTTTTAAATAAATCCTTTACACTAAATGACAAGTACAGTAAGCAACACTATCACTGTACTTATTATATATGTGACTGACATGTTTCTATCTATCTAATCTATGTGTGAAGCTCTATTCTTTCTGTTCTAAATTGTCGGGTACAGATGCTGAATTGCCGGCCGGCTTTTTTAAAGAGACGGTGCATGAAAACACTAATATTTTTTTTAATAAATCCTTTACACTAAATGACAAGTGCAGTAACCAACACTGTCACTGTGCTTCTTATATGTGTGACTGACATGTTTCTATCTATCTAATCTATGTGTGATGCTCTATTCCTTCTTGTCTAAATTGTCGGGTACCGGTGTATGCCGCTGCTGAATTTGCCGGCCGGCTTTTTTAAAGAGAGTGTCTTCTGAGCAGTTTGTCAGCTTTTGGACACCTTTGCAGGTGTTTTCTATGTGTTTCTATGTGTTTTTGTTTGCCTGCCATTGGTTTTAACGGTGTTCGACGGTGTTCTAAGGTGTTCGACGAACAGTTCGACGAACAGTTCCTCGAACATCCCGGTGTTCGACGAACCGAACCGAACCCGAACACTACGGGGGTGGCTCAACACTAATCCGGACTCATTGCTGCCACTTCAGAACTCTCCAGCGCTTTGTTTCCATCCATTTCTGGGTGCTTTTGAAGTATGTTTGGGGTCATTGTCCTGTTGAAAGACCATTGACCTAGGATGCAAACCCAGCTTTCTGACACTGGGCACTACATTGGAACCCAAAATCCTTTGGTAATCTTCATATTTCATGATGACTTGCACACAGACAAGGCGCCCAATGCCAGAGACAGCAAAACAACACTTAAACATCTTGAGGACTACAAAGAAAAGAACACAGTACCTACAGTTAAATATGGTGGAGGTTTCATTTCATTTTCAATAAACAGTAGCATAAAATGCTTTACCAAAAAGCTCTATCTTGGTCTCATTTATCCATAAGACGTTTACCCAGAAGGATTTTGGCTTACTCACAAACATTTTGGCAAACTGCAGTCTAGCTTTTTTATGTCTCTGTGTCAGCAGTTGGGACCTCCTGGGTCTCCTGCTATAGCGTTTTATTTAAATCAAATGTCAATGGATAGTTTGCGCTGACACTGATGCACCCCGGAAAAGCATAAATTTATTTGGAACTTGATTGGGGCTGCTTATCCACCATCCAGACGATCCTGCGTTGCAACCTTTCACAATTTTTTCTCTGCCGTCCACATTCAGGGAAGATTATCCACAGTGCCATGAGTTGTAAACTGCGTTGCACCCTTTCACAAATTTTTCTCTGCCGTCCACATTCAGGGAAGATTATCCACAGTGCCATGGGTTGTAAACTTCTTGATTACGTTGAGCGCCAGGGACAAAAGAACATCAAGATCTCTGGAGATAGACTTGTAACCTTGAGATTGTTGATACTGTTCAACAATTTTGGTTCTCAAGCCCTCAGAAAGTTCTCTTCTCCTCTTTCTGTTCTCCATGCTTAATGTGGCACACACAGACACACAAAGCAAATATTGAGTCAACTTCTCCCCTTTTTATGTGGTTTCAGGTGTGATTTTCATATTGTCCACCCCGATTACTTGCCACAAGTGAATTTGAATGAGCATCACATGCTTGAAACAAAGTTGTTTACCCACATATTTGGAAATGTGCCAACAATTTTGTCCAGCCCATTTTTTCTTTTTGTGAAATGATGTCCAACTTGCCTTTTTTTCTCAGTTTTTTTGTGTTGTTCCAATACATAGAAAGGAAATAAACAGGTGTATAAGAAAAAATGTGTAATTGCAATAATTTTTGATAAGAAATACCTTGATTTTCTGGAAGAATTTCAAGGGTGCCAACACTTTCGGCCATGACTGTATATTTCCTGAACATTGAATTTCATTCAATTACCTGGTAAAAACTAGAGATAAACAGATCCAATACAATTAGATTTAACCAGATTTGCTCACATTTGGCTGGGAAAATCAATTTGGGTCAAATTAATTCAGTGCAAATTGCATTGTTTCTAAAAGCCTTTTATTATGCCCTGAAGTCTCTCCAGCCACCAGAGCATAATAACTAGTGTTGAGCGAGCATGCTCGACACTGCTCGGTACTCACCCAAGCATCTCACTACTCGGGATGTTCGGCGAGCACCGAGCATTTCCGGGTTACTCAGGCGAGAGCTCGGGTCTCCGCCCTGCATGTTTGGCGCTCTTTACAGAGCCAATGAACATGCAGGGATTGCCAGCCAGTCACTGTAATGCCGCAGCCATGTTGTTCGTGGGTATTACAGTGATTGGCTGGCCGCACAGCGTCACCTCGAGTATTTAAAACCGGGCGCCGCCATCTTGGACACAGTCGCTCCGGATCAGACAGTGTAGAGAGGGTGCTGCTGAGTTAGGGAGAGATATATAGTGCAAAATAGTTAGTGTAGGGTCTCTAAAGCCTGCAAAATCAAACAAACAGTCCTTCTCAGGACTAATATCCATCCCAGATATCAGGCAGGCAGGCTGTATAGGAGACGCAGTGGTTACACCAGCAAACGCTGCACTACAGTCCTGTGTGCTCCTGTTGGTCAAATTGCTAGACTTATCCCCCGGTCTCAGGGGCCAGGAAAAATTCTTTTTTTTTTCATCTAAATCCTGTATTTTTTTTTTTCCTCAGTCAGACTGTCCAAATACACGTCTTATTAAACTTATGGTATTCCCCCCCCAAAAAAAAAAAATTTGTGTGTCTGTGACTGTTCAGACACCAATATATCTGTTTAAAAGAGTCTGGTGTAGACCAGAAAAATAAAACTGTGGTTTTGCAGTTCCATGGGTCAAATCTCTGTGTTATCCTGCTTTTGGCATTTTTTGCCATAAAAAAAACTGTAATAGTGTGTCCCTGACTGGTCAGACACCAATATATCTGTTTAAAAGATTCTGGTGTAGGCCAGAGAAATAGAACTGTGGTTTTCCTCTTCCACGGTTCTAATCTACTTTTTATTACCATTTTTCCATTGATAGTGCTAGTGTAAGCTATTTTACTTCATTTACAATGGGCTAAGCGCGTGGCAAGGGACCTGGAACTGGACGTTCTGGTGATGGTGCGTGCAGAGGACGGGGCCGTGGCCAAGGTGAAAATGTGCCACAGCCAACAGCCACATCTTCTCGCTCCCACTTCTTGACTGAATTACTAGGGAAGCACACTACAACACCAGTATTGCGAACTGATCAGTGTGAACAGGTTATTAATTGGATAGCAGATAATACTTCCAGTTACCTGGGCACCACCACCTCCGGTCTGTCTTCTACAAGGTCAAGTTTTAGTAGCCGTGAGTCTCGACCGCATACTCCTCCTCACCCTGATGCTCCTTCCTCCCACCATGCCGAGTGTCGTCAAACAGCAACTGATCCCACACTTGGACACTCTGAAGAGCTGTTCACTGGTCCAATTCCATATTTGTGCAACTCGCCTGCTCCGCTTGAAGTGGTGGAAGAGGCGATCCCATGTAGCGATGCCCAAATATTTGAATGGCCACGGCCAGAGAAAGTCGACGATGGCAATTTGTCACAAGAGGTGGACGATGACGAGACACAATTGCCACGAAGTGAGGAGGAGGATCGTGGTGCGCAAGTGGAAGAGGAGGAGGTGGTGGATGATCTAGTAACAGGCCCAACGTGGCAGGAGGACACGTAGAGCGAGGCCAGCAGCACACAGGGTGAGGGAGGCAGAGTACCCCAACAGGCAGGAAGAAGCAGTGTGGTGGCCGCACACAGAAGGCGGGCAACAGTTTCCCATAACACCAACACGAGGGACGTTGCCAGTACAACCGGAAGGTCTTCCAGAGTATGGAATTTTTTTAAAGACTCTGCTGATAACCCCAAAAAGGCCATTTGTACCACCTACCATGCCAGCATCAGCAGGGGTGACAAAACCACCAGCATGATCAGGCACATGGCAGCAAAGCACCCGACTTTGTGGGGCGAACCCCAGGGTCCACGACCAGTGACAACGGGTGTCACCACTGCTTCTTCCGCTGTTGTGCGTGTAATAGAACCCCCTGCTGTGCGTGCAAGGCAATCCCCTGTCCATACTGCATGCAAAGATGCCCCCTCCTCTCAGTCTTCACTTGTTATGGCAGTTTCTCAGGAAACAGTATCAACGTCCATGTCCACGTCCCACCGCAGCGTTCAATTGTCCATATCCCAGAGCTTTGAACGAAAGAGCAAATTCACAGCCAATGCCCCACAGGCCACAGTCCTAAATTTGCACATTTTACGACTGCTTGAGTTGGAAATGCTGCCTTTTAGGCTGGTGGAGACGGAATCCTTCCGCAACCTTATGGCGGTGGCTGTCCCTCGGTACTCGGTCCCCAGCAGACACTATTTTGCCCGGTGTGCCATCCCCGCACTACACAAGCACGTGTCCCAAAACATCTGCTGTGCCCTCAACAACGCAGTTACTGGGAGAGTCCACCTGACAACGGACACGTGGACAAGTGCTTGTGGCCAGGGGCGGTACATCTCCCTGACGGCACACTGGGTGAACATAGTGGAAGCCGGGACCCAGTCAGACCTTGGGACAGAACACATCCTCCCCACACCGAGGATTGCGGGCCCTATGTCAGTCAGAGTTGCCCCCACAGTGTACAACTCCTGCGCATCATCCTCCTCCTCCTCCTCATGTTCAGCCTCCATCTCAGATATCACCACATCAGTTACAAGCTGGAAGCACTGCAGTACTGCCTCAGCCAAGCGGCAACAGGCTGTGCGGAAACTCATAAGCCTAGGTGATAAACCTCACACTGCTTGTGAGATGTGGACAGCTGTGAAAGAGCAGGCAGATCTGTGGCTGAGACCGCTGAAACTACATCCAGGCATGGTCGTGTGTGACAATGGCCGTAACCTGGTGGCGGCTCTGAGGCGAGGTGAGATCACACACGTACCATGCCTGGCTCATGTGCTTAACCTCGTGGTTCAGCGGTTTCTTAAATCGTACCCCGAGTTGCCAGATATACTCGTCAGAGTACGCCGCCTGTCAACTCATTTTCGGAAGTCGGCTACAGCTTCCGCCGCCCTTGCTGTGTTGCAACAGCGTTTGCAGCTTCCGTCACACCGACTGGTGTGTGATGTCCCCACACGTTGGAACTCTACCCTCCACATGTTGCAAAGGATTTGTGAGCAAAAGAGAGCAGTTGTGGAGTACAGGCTGCAACAAGGCCGTCGATATTCTGGTCAGACTCCACACATAAGACCTCAGGAGTGGACCTGGATGTCTGACATATGCACCATCCTGACAAACTTTGAGGAGTCCACCAAGATGGTGAATGGCGATGATGCCATCATTAGCGTCAGCATCCCACTTGTCTTTCTTTTGCAATGCTCTCTGTATAGAATTAAAGAGGAGGAATTGCAGCCAGAGTATGATGAGATGGATCAAGAACCCGTAATGAGCGATTACACACAGCGCAGCCTCATCTCATCCCAACGTGCATTGGGGGACAATGAGGGAGAGGAGGAGGAGGAGGAGGAGGAGGAAGAACAGGAGCTGGTATCATGCGCTGTAGACGGTAGTACCTGTACAACTGTCATACAGTCGGTTCAGCGTGCGTGGCCTGAGGACAGGGGGGAGGAGGAGGAGGAGAGCATGGTCAGTCGTTATCTTGGTGAGGACACGGAAGTCTTGCCCGTTACCAGTCTGGCATGCATGGCTGACTTTGTGTTACGCTGCCTTAACCGTGACCCTCGCGTTGTCAAAATGTTGGGTGACAGTCATTACTGGTTGGTGACACTTTTAGACCCCCGCTACAAGGAGAACTTTCACTCTCTTATTCCTGAGGTGGAGAGGTCTACACAAATGGGGCAGTAGCAGAAGGCCCTTGCTGCAGAACTGTTAAAAAAAATTCCCATCTGAACACGCTAGCGGCAGAGGTCACAGTTCGTTGACCACCAAGGCGTACAGGCGAGAGAGATGCAACTCCAATCCAGCAGAGGCAGGGGAACACTGTCAATATTCTGGGACAGTTTTCTGAGACCCGCCCAGCTTACAGGCCCTGAGGCGCGGGGTACTCTCACAAGGAGTGGAAAGTTTCAAAAGATGGTGAGGGAGTACCTTGTCGACCGTACCAGCATCCTCCGTGATTCCTCTGTGCCTTTTAATTATTGGGTATCCAAGCTGGACACTTGGAATGAACTCGCTCTGTACGCCTTGGAGGTCCTGGCCTGCCCTGCCGCTAGCTTGTTATCGGAGCGTGTTTTTAGTGCCGCTGGGGGAATTATAACTGATAAGTGCACTCGCCTGTCAACTGACAATGCTGACAAGCTGACCCTTATCAAAATGAACAAGGGCTGGATTGGGCCAGACTTCTCATCACCACCAAATGACAGCAGAGTAACATAAAGTCAAATCCACTTTGTTATTTCAGGAGGTGTATTCCCATGCACCGCTTCACACCCACACATGGGTATACGCTTCCTCATTTCGGCTGTATTTTCCTCTTCTCCTTATCCTCAGCCTCCACCACCGCTATACCACCAGGGGGACCGTGGTCCGTGTTGCCAGCATTACAAGTTTCTTCGTCCTAATTTTTGGCAGTTTTGCTTGAAAGGCATAGGCAAAGACTATGAGAGACCCACTCCTCAATAATGGGAATAATGTTTTTAATATGCTGTACTGCATGGCTCTTGTAAGGGGCATGAAAACTGTCTTGTTAAGCTACTGCGACCTCCGCCATTCTTCCAAGGAGCATTAAAACCATCTTGTTAAGCTACTGAGACCTCCACATCTTTTCTAAGGGGCATTAAAACCGTCTTATTAAGCTACTGCGACCTTCACCACTTTACCCAGGGACATTGATATTGTCTTTTTATTCCACTGCGATCTCCACGTCTCTTCCAAGGGGCATTAAAACCGTCTTGTTAAGCTACTGCGACCTCCACGTCTCTTCCAAGGGGCATTAAAACCGTCTTGTTAATCTACTGCGACCTCCACATCTCTTTCAAGGGGCATTAAAACCGTCTTGTTAAGCTACTGCGACCTCCACGACTCTTCCAAGGGGCATTAAAACCGTCTTGTTAAGCTACTGCGACCTCCACGTCTCTTCCAAGGGGCATTAAAACCGTCTTGTTAAGCTACTGTGACCTCCAAGTCTCTTCCAAGGGGCATTAAAATCATCTTGTTAAGCTACTGTGACCTCCACCACTTTTCCCAGGGGCATTGATATTGTCTTTTTATTCCACTGCGACCTCCACATCTCTTCCAAGGGACATTAAAACCGTCTTGTTAAGCTACTGCGACCTCCACCACCTTCTCAAGGGGCATTAAAACCGTCTTGTTAAGCTACTGCGACCTCCACCACTTTTCCCAGGGGCATTGATATTGTCTTTTTATAGCACTGCGACCTCGACGTCTCTTCCAAGGGGCATTAAAACCGTCTTGTTAATCTACTGCGACCTCCACGTCTCTTTCAAGGGGCATTAAAACCGTCTTGTTAAGCTACTGCGACCTCCACGACTCTTCCAAGGGGCATTAAAACCGTCTTGTTAAGCTACTGCGACCTCCACGTCTCTTCCAAGGGGCATTAAAACCGTCTTGTTAAGCTACTGTGACCTCCAAGTCTCTTCCAAGGGGCATTAAAATCATCTTGTTAAGCTACTGTGACCTCCACCACTTTTCCCAGGGGCATTGATATTGTCTTTTTATTCCACTGCGACCTCCACATCTCTTCCAAGGGACATTAAAACCGTCTTGTTAAGCTACTGCGACCTCCACCACTTTCTCAAGGGGCATTAAAACCGTCTTGTTAAGCTACTGCGACCTCCACCACTTTTCCCAGGGGCATTGATATTGTCTTTTTATAGCACTGCGACCTCGACGTCTCTTCCAAGGGGCATTAAAACCGTCTTGTTAAGCTACTGCGACCTTCACGTCTCTTCCAAGGGGCATTAAAACCGTCTTGTTAAGCTACTGCGACCTCCACCACTTTTCCCAGGGGCATTGATATTGTCTTTTTATTCCACTGCGACCTCCACTTCTCTTTCAAGGGGCATTAAAACCGTCTTGCTAAGCTACTGCGACCTCCATGTGTCTTGCAAGGGGCATTAAAACTGTCTTGTTAAGCTACTGCGACCTCCACCACTTTTCCCAGGGGCATTGATATTGTCTTTTTATTCCACTGTGACCTCCATGTCTCTTCCAAGGGGCATTAAAACCATCTTGTTAAGCTACTGCGACCTCCACTACTCTTCCAAGGGGCATTAAAACTGTCTTATTAAGCTACTGCAACCTCCACGTCTTTTCCAAGGGGCAATAAAACCGTCTTGTTAAGCTACTGCAACCTCCACCACTTTTTCAAGGGGCATTGATATTGTCTTTTTATTCCACTGCGACCTCCACCATTCTTCCAAGGGGCATTAAAACCGTCTTGTTAAGCTACTGTGACCTCCTCCACTTTTCCCAGGGGCATTAAAACCGTCTTGTTAAGCTACTGCGACCTCCACCACTTTTTCAAGGGGCATTGATATTGTCTTTTTATTCCACTGCAAACTCCACCATTCTTCCAACGGGCGAACACTAAGGGAGACCCACTCCCCAATAAAGGTTTTTAGTTTGCTGTAATCCTCATCTGTTTCAAGGGGCATTGCAGTTCCTCATAATTTTTGGAAAGCCTTCCATTCACTGCTTAGGCCTACAGTGCACAGGAGACCCAGTTGCTATAAATGGAAAAAAGGTTTAGTTAAGGCCCTCTGACCTCCATGTCACTTCCAAGGGGCATTGCAGTGCCTCAAAATTTTTGTTAGGCATTGCACTCACTGCATGCCCTATAACTGTGTAGTCAAACCGCTCGTTTTGGTACAGAAACATATCCTACAAGACATATGTGGTTGACTGGCCTGATATTGATGTGAATGGTCCCTGTTCCTCCTGCTCTTTCTCCTTTGCCACCACCTCATCCATCATTCATCACCTGAAGCTTTGTTTTAACGAGAGTCATAGAACTGGGATAGTAGAAGGAAAACATCCAGCAATCCTCGGAGGAGGTAGGAAATGCTCCAAAACGCTGACCACCTCAGTCCTAGCCGCTACTACATACATGCGCTTGCATTCCAAGAAAACAATGCAGATGCTAACTTCTATCTAGAGATGAGCGTTGTTCTACTCGAACTGTTCGCCAATCTCAAATTCGAGCTGTTTTGGGCGGTGTTCGAGCCGTTCGGCGAACACGAACAATTTGAGAAAAATTCGGCTGTTCGAGGTTATGTTCGATAACTGTTCGTGCACCAAAATCATAACTGGATTTTTTCTCAGTAATGATGAAAATTAATGTTAATACGCAGTTTGAGTGTACAGCGGGGTGGGGGGAGGGGCAGGGGATGGATCTCTGCAGGAACAATGAAGATCTCCATTTTTTTTCCTCTTTCCCGCATTTACAGTGGGGAGGTGCAATCTGTCAGCCTATCAGCAGCGCACACACGGAGCGAAGTGCTTTTTTTCACACAAGCAAGGGCATGTGTCATTGGCAGTGTATGTCACATGTCCTTGCCCTATAAGACCAAGCCATTTTCCCCGTCGCCACCATTTTCTCACTGCTGCAGCTGCGTGTTAGACGGCACCGCTGTTGCTGTGTGCGCTATACCTTGTTAATTTCAAGCCAATTTTCGCACAAATCTACAGATAGCTTGGGAGTAGGGAATAGTTGTGATTGCAGTCCTTTTAAGGACTAGGTTACAGCATTTCCTACGACTTTTATCAGGCAGGTCTGTGCTCTTAAATAGATAGATTGTGGGAGTAAAGACTAATTGTAATTGGAGTCCTTTTCAGGACTAGGTTACATCAGTTCCTATCAGTTTTTGCCAGGCAGGTCTGTGCCAGTGCTGTGCAAGTTTTTTTCACAGCATTTGGCTGAATCTAGCAAAGCTAATCCTTTTTGGCCTATTGCAGAGTGTGTTAGTCAGTGGAGTAGCCTATCTGTGTTGCAAGATATACCACCTGTGTATAGAATACCAATTTTTTTACTGCACCTAGTGAAGTAAAATCTTTTGGGCATAGCATTATTCTATTAGTCCATCTATACTGACCTCCATCAGGTTGCAAATTGAATATAATTTTTTTCTGCATCTAGCTCTGAAAAAATATTGGGCTTCTAGCTGTGTGTGGGACTTGTTGTATTAGTCCATCTATACAGACCTCCATCAGGTTGCAAACTGCATATATTTTTTTCTTCATCTACCTCTGAAAAAATATTGGGCTTCTAGCTGTGTGTGGGACTTGTTCTATTAATCCATCTATACAGACCTCCATCAGGTTGCAAACTGAATATATTTTTTTCTGCATCTACCTCTGAAAAAATATTGGGCTTCTAGCTGTGTGTGGGACTTGTTCTATTAATCCATCTATACAGACCTCCATCAGGTTGCAAACTGAATATATTTTTTTCTGCATCTACCTCTGAAAAAATATTGGGCTTCTAGCTGTGTGTGGGACTTGTTCTATTAATCCATCTATACAGACCTCCATCAGGTTGCAAACTGAATATATTTTTTTCTGCATCTACCTCTGAAAATATATTGGGCTTCTAGCTGTGTGTGGGACTTGTTCTATTAATCCATCTATACAGACCTCCATCAGGTTGCAAACTGAATATATTTTTTTCTGCATCTACCTCTGAAAAAATATTGGGCTTCTAGCTGTGTGTGGGACTTGTTCTATTAATCCATCTATACAGACCTCCATCAGGTTGCAAACTGAATATATTTTTTTCTGCATCTACCTCTGAAAAAATATTGGGCTTCTAGCTGTGTGTGGGACTTGTTCTATTAATCCATCTATACAGACCTCCATCAGGTTGAAAACTGAATATATTTTTTTCTGCATCTACCTCTGAAAAAATATTGGGCTTCTAGCTGTGTGTGGGACTTGTTCTATTAATCCTTCTATACAGACCTCCATCAGGTTGCAAACTGAATATATTTTTTTCTGCATCTACCTCTGAAAAAATATTGGGCTTCTAGCTGTGTGTGGGACTTGTTGTATTAGTCCATCTATACTGATCTCCATCAGGTTGCAAACTGAATATATTTTTTTCTGCATCTACCTCTGAAAAACTATTGGGCTTCTAGCTGTGTGTGGGACTTGTTCTATTAATCCATTTATACAGACCTCCATCAGGTTGCAAACTGAATATATTTTTTTCTGCATCTAGCTCTGAAAAAATATTTGGCCTTCTAGCAGTGTGTGGGACTTTCTCTATTAGTCCATCTATACTGACCTCCATCAGGTTGCAAATTGAATATAATTTTTTTCTGCATCTAACCCAGCCAATAGTTTTGGCCTAATACCACAGTTTGGCCACTCAGCTCTGCTCGGTTCCCATCCATTGTTTTTTTGTGCAAACAACTCCAGAGTTGTTAATTAGTTAACCACCAAAATGAGTGGAAAAAGGCCTGCTGCTGGTGGAAAGGGGAATAGGCGTGTTGGGAAGGGGAAAAAAGGTTGTGTCCGTGGGGTAGGTGTTAAAGCAACAGTAACATCTGCAGAAGAAAGACCATCTTCCAGCCAAACTAAAATGTCTACTTCTTTTAACGGACAATGTGATAAGATCCCTTTCTTACGGCCACGCCAATCGCTACAAATTCCAGATGAGGCACAAAAACAGCAGGTGCTTCAACGGATATCAAGTGCTCCTTTAAGTGGGCTCTCCTCCACATCAACTTCAACATCACAAATACTCCAGTCCTCAAAGGTGTCACCCCAATCGCACTTGCTTCCTCACAGCTCCCAAATCTCCAGCTGCCCGTCTGAGTATGAGGTAGAACAGATGGTTGAGTCTGCAGAGCTGTTTACTCATACTATAGCCTGGGAATCAGAGGTCGACTCCAGCGCTTCTGTGAATCCAGACGAGGAAATGATCTGCACTGATGCCCAGAATCTTTATGAGTCGGATCCAGGACCAGACGCAGAAGGTTCTGACCATAATGTAGACCCTCATTCCCAAACTGTAACTCCTGTTGGTGGAGACAATGAGGAAGACGATGATAAGACTCAAATACCTGATTGGAGCGACAACTTTAGTTTTTTGTCAGGGCAGGAACAGGTTGGCTCTGAGGACGACGGGTGTGATAACGCACAGGGTGATGATGATGAGGTTGGAGATCCCACTTACTCTCAACCCACAGTCAGCCAAGAGATGAGGTCAGCAGAGGAGGTGGAGGAAGATGCTAGTGACGACGAGGTCAGGTTGCGCCTTCCTGGACAGAGACGTAGTACTGGAAGCACGTCAACAACTGCATCCTCAAACACAACTCTGCCTCTCACCACAAGTCGTGGTGGCTCTTCAGGTCGCATGGGTGCTAAGCCTTGCATAGCCTGGGCATTTTTTCAGATCGATAAAGATGACCCAACTCGTGTTATCTGTAACATTTGTCAGCAAAAGCTAAGTAGAGGCCAAAAAATACATAGTTTGAGTACTTCATGCATGAACCGGCACATGGACATGAAGCATAAGTTGCAGTGGGAAGCTCAGTGTGCTACAATGCGGCCTAGCCGGCCGGGCCAACCACCGTCTGCCATATCTTGTGAATCCGCGGCATCTTCATCCTCTGTGACTGCGGGGAAAGCAGTCACACCTGTTTTGGGGCGCAGACCTGCCACCTCTTTACCCGCAACAGCCAGCGTGATTGGCAGGTCATCATTTTCTTTGGAGGTGGTAACACCAGCTGGTGTTGAGTAGAGATGAGCGGTGTTCGACTAGAACTGTTCGCCAATCTCAAATTCGAGCTGTTTTGGGCGGTGTTCGAGTTGTTCGACGAACCCGAACGATTTGCAAAAAATTCGGCTGTTCGAGGTTATGTTCGATAACTGTTCGTGCACCAAAAGCGTGTCCTGCATGTCTGGCGCTATTTAGAGCACCAATCATGCAGGGATTGTCTGCCACTCACTGTAATGCCACAGCCATGGTGGTTGTGGCATTACAGTGATTGCCCAAATCAATGGGAACAGTGCTCACCGTGAAACATGAAAAGCCGGTAATTCAGCAGCGGCATACACCGGTACCCGACAATTTATAACAGAAAGAATAGAGCTTCACACATCGATTAGATAGATAGAAACATGTCAGCCACATATATACGAAGTACAGTGAAAGTGCTGCTTACTGTACTTGTCATTTAGCGTAAAGGATTTATCAAAAAAAATAATAGTGTTTTCATGCACCGTCTCTTTAAAAAAGCCGGCCGGCAATTCAGCAGCGGTACCCGACAATTTAGAATAGAAGGAATAGAGAATCACACATAGATTAGATAGATAGAAACATGTCAGTCACATATATAAGAAGTACAGTGACAGTGTTGATTACTGTACTTGTCATTTAGTGTAAAGGATTTATTTAAAAAAATAATAGTGTTTTCATGCACTGTCTCTTTAAAAAAGCCGGCCGGCAATTCAGCAGCGGTACCCGACAATTTATAACAGACAGAATAGAGCATCATACATAGATTAGATAGATAGAAACATGTCAGCCACATATATACGAAGTACAGTGACAGTGTTGCTTACTGTACTTGTCATTTAGCGTAAAGGATTTATCAAAAAAAATAATAGTGTTTTCATGCACCGTCTCTTTAAAAAAGCCGGCCGGCAATTCAGCAGCGGTACCCGACAATTTATAACAGACAGAATAGAGCTTCACACATAGATTAGATAGATAGAAACATGTCAGTCACATATATATGAAGTACAGTGATAGTGTTGGTTACTGTACTTGTCATTTAGTTTTAAAATAAAGGATTTATTATTAAAAAAATTGGCGTGGGGTTCCCCTTAATTTTAGGCTCTAGCGGAGGTTAAGCAGACGGCTGGGGCAGATGTTTGAAGCCTGGGAAGGGGGTAATACCCACGGAGCTTCCCAGGCTACTAATATCAGCCCCCAGCTGAATACATAGCCTTTACTAGCTATTAAAATGGGGGACCCCCCCAAAAAAATGACGTGGGGTCCCCCCTAATTTAATAGCTAGCAAAGGCTAGGCAGACAGCTGGGGGCTGATATTAATAGCCCAGGAAGGGAGCCATGAATATTGGCCCCCTCCCAGGCTAGAAACACCAGCCGTCAGCCGCCCCAGAAATGGCGCATTCATAGGATGCGCCAACTCTGGCACTTAGCCTCGCTCTTCCACGCTGCCCTGGTGCGGTGGCAGGGGGTAATAGGGTTGGGGTTGATGTCAGCTTATAATGCCAGCTGACATCAAGCCCAGGTTAGTAATGGAGAGGCGTCTATAAGACACCCCCATTACTAACCCCATAGTCAAAGTTAAAAAAAACACAAACACCCAGAATAAAGTCCTTTAATTGAAATAAAGACACAATCCTTTATTGTTCTAAATTAAACCATACTTACCGTCACGCCCATTCCAGCTGAAGCCAACGATCTCCTGCAATAAAAGAAAAATAATAAAGCAACCTCATCCTTACCTTTCCATGGTTCCCACGACAGCTTCAGCTCTGCTACATCGAGATGACAGGCTGGACCGCAGCAGAACGCTGCCATCCAGCCTCTCATCCCGCAGACACTGAGAAGCGCAGGCTTGCTTGCGCTGCTCAGCGTCTCTCTGTGACGACATCCAGATGAGCCGAGTTCATGTCCAATGAACTCGGCTCACCTCATGCACGTCACTGACAGCGTGGGAAAATTCTCAAGCTGAAGCGGTGAGTGCAGGAGAATTCTCCCACGCTGTCAGTGACGTGCATAAGGTGAGCTCATGTCCAATGAACTCAGCTCACCTCCTGCACGTCACTGACAGCGTGGGAGAATTCTCCTGCACTCAGCGCTTCAGCGTGAGAATTCTCCCGCTGAAGCGCTGAGTGCAGGAGAATTTTCCCACGCTGTCAGTGACGTGCATAAGGTGAGCTCATGTCCAATGAACTCAGCTCACCTCCTGCACGTCACTGACAGCGTGGGAGAATTCTCCTGCACTCAGCGCTTCAGTGTGAGAATTCTCCCACGCTGAAGCGCTGAGTGCAGGAGAATTTTCCCACGCTGTCAGTGACGTGCATGAGGTGAGCCGAGTTCATTGGACATTAACTCGGCTCATCTGGATGCCCTCACAGAGAGACACTGTGGAGCGCAAGCAAGCCTGCGCTTCTCAGTGTCTGCGGGATGACAGGCTGGATGGCAGCGTTCTGCTGCGGTCCAGCCTGTCATCTCGATGTAGCAGAGCTGAAGCTGTCATGGGAACCATGGAAAGGTAAGGATGATGTTGCTTTATTATTTTTCTTTTATTTCAGGAGATCGTTGGCTTCAGCTGGAATGGGCGTGATGGTAAGTATGGTTTAATTTAGAACAATAAAGAATTGTGTGTTTATTTCAATTAAAGGACTTTTTTCTGGGTGTTGTGTTTTTTTTAAATACTTTACTAGAAATTCATGGTGGTCATGTCTAATATTGGCGTGACCCCATGAATTTCGGGCTTAGGGCCAGCTGATAATGCCAAGCTGGCCCTAACCCCTTTATTACCCAGTGAGCCACCGCATCAGGGCCCTGGATGAGTTGGGTACAGCACCAGAAGATGGCGCTTCTATGAACGCGCCATTTTCCGGGGTGGCTGCGGACTGCAATTTGCAGCGGGGGTGGCCCAGAAAGCTTGGGCCTCCCTGCGCTGCGGATTCCAGCCCCCAGCTGCCTAGTTGTACCTGGCTGGACACAAAAACAGGGCGAAGCCCCACGTCAATTTTCTTTAAATTATTTCATGAAATAATTAAGAAAAAAAGGGCTTCCCTATATTGTTGTGTCCGGCCTTGTACAAAAAGGCAGCTTGTGGTTGGGGGCTGCCCGTTCCTTCCTGCTGTACCTGGCTGGACACAAATATAGTGCGAAGCCCCACGTCAATTTTTTTTAAATTATTTCATGAATTTCCTGAAATAATTTAAAAAAATTGAAGTGGGGTTTCGCACTATATTTGTGTCCAGCCAGGTACAGCAGGCAGGAACGGGCTGCCCCCATCCACCAGCTGCCTATTTGTACCTGGCCGGACACAACAATATAGGGAAGCCCGTTTTTTCTTAATTATTTCATGAATTTCATGAAATAATTAAAAAAAAAGTACGTGGGGCTTCGCCCTATTTTTGTGTCCAGCCAGGTACAACTAGGCAGCTGGGGGCTGGAATCTGCAGCGCAGGGAGGCCCAAGCTTTCTGGGCCCCACCCCGCTACAAATTGCAGTCCGCAGCCACCCCGGAAAATGGCGCGTTCATAGAAGCGCCATCTTCTGGCGCTGTACCCAACTCATCCAGGGCCCTGGTGCGGTGGCTCACTGGGTAATAAAGGGGTTAGGGCCAGCTTGGTATTATCAGCTGGCCCCAAGCCCAAAATTCATGGGGTCACGCCAGTATTAGACATGACCGCCATGAATTTCTAGTAAAGTATTTAAAAAAAACACAACACCCAGAATAAAGTCCTTTAATTGAAATAAAGACACAATTCTTTATTGTTCTAAATTAAACCATACTTACCATCACACCCATTCCAGCTGAAGCCAACGATCTCCTGCAATAAAAGAAAAATAATAAACCAACCTCATCCTTACCTTTCCATGGTTCCCACGACAGCTTCAGCTCTGCTACATCGAGATGACTGGCTGGACCGCAGCAGAACGCTGCCATCCAGTCTGTCATCCCGCAGACACTGAGAAGCGCAGGCATGCTTGCGCTCCTCACTGTCTCGCTGTGACGGCATCCAGATGAGCCGAGGTCATGTCCAATGAACTCGGCTCACCTCATGCACGTCACTGACAGCGTGGGAAAATTCTCACGCTGAAGTGCTGAGTGCAGGAGAATTCTCCCACGCTGTCAGTGATGTGCATGAGGTGAGCTCATGTCCAATGAACTCAGCTCACCTCCTGCACGTCACTGACAGCGTGGGAAAATTCTCCTGCAATCAGCGCTTCAGCGTGAGAATTTTCCCACGCTGTCAGTGACGTGCATGAGGTGAGCCGAGTTCATTGGACATGAACTCGGCTCATCTGGATGTCGTCACAGAGAGACGCTGAGCAGCGCAAGCAAGCCTGCGCTTCTCAGTGTCTGCGGGATGACAGGCTGGATGGCAGCGTTCTGCTGCGGTCC
Source organism: Phyllobates terribilis (assembly GCF_046119375.1). Classification (NCBI taxonomy): domain Eukaryota; kingdom Metazoa; phylum Chordata; class Amphibia; order Anura; family Dendrobatidae; genus Phyllobates; species Phyllobates terribilis. The sequence continues at coordinate 1,174,707,620 of NW_027362761.1, forward strand.
AGCCTGTCATCTCGATGTAGCAGAGCTGAAGCGGTCGTGGGAACCATGGAAAGGTAAGGATGAGGTTGCTTTATTATTTTTCTTTTATTGCAGGAGATCGTTGGCTTCAGCTGGAATGGGCGTGATGGTAAGTATGGTTTAATTTAGAACAATAAAGGATTGTGTCTTTATTTCAATTAAAGGACTTTATTCTGGATGTTTGTGTTTTTTTTAACTTTGACTATGGGGTTAGTAATGGGGGTGTCTTATAGACGCCTCTCCATTACTAACCTGGGCTTGATGTCAGCTGGCATTATAAGCTGACATCAACCCCAACCCTATTACCCCCTGCCACCGCACCAGGGCAGCGTGGAAGAGCGAGGCTATGTGCCAGAATTGGCGCATCCTATGAATGCGCCATTTCTGGGGCGGCTGACGGCTGGTGTTTCTAGCCTGGGAGGGGGCCAATATTCATGGCTCCCTTCCTGGGCTATTAATATCAGCCCCCAGCTGTCTGCCTAGCCTTTGCTAGCTATTAAATTAGGGGGGACCCCACGTCATTTTTTTTGGGGGTCCCCCATTTTAATAGCTAGTAAAGGCTATGTATTCAGCTGGGAGCTGATATTAGTAGCCTGGGAAGCTCCGTGGGTATTACCCCCTTCCCAGGCTTCAAACATCTGCCCCAGCCGTCTGCTTAACCTCCGCTAGAGCCTAAAATTAAGGGGAACCCACGCCAATTTTTTTAATAATAAATCCTTTATTTTAATACTAAATGACAAGTACAGTAACCAACACTATCACTGTACTTCATATATATGTGACTGACATGTTTCTATCTATCCAATCTATGTGTGATGCTCTATCTTTCTGTTCTAAATTGTCGGGTACCGCTGCTGAATTGCCGGCCGGCTTTTTTAAAGAGACAGTGCATGAAAACACTATTATTTTTTTAAATAAATCCTTTACACTAAATGACAAGTACAGTAAGCAACACTATCACTGTACTTATTATATATGTGACTGACATGTTTCTATCTATCTAATCTATGTGTGAAGCTCTATTCTTTCTGTTCTAAATTGTCGGGTACAGATGCTGAATTGCCGGCCGGCTTTTTTAAAGAGACGGTGCATGAAAACACTAATATTTTTTTTAATAAATCCTTTACACTAAATGACAAGTGCAGTAACCAACACTGTCACTGTGCTTCTTATATGTGTGACTGACATGTTTCTATCTATCTAATCTATGTGTGATGCTCTATTCCTTCTTGTCTAAATTGTCGGGTACCGGTGTATGCCGCTGCTGAATTTGCCGGCCGGCTTTTTTAAAGAGAGTGTCTTCTGAGCAGTTTGTCAGCTTTTGGACACCTTTGCAGGTGTTTTCTATGTGTTTCTATGTGTTTTTGTTTGCCTGCCATTGGTTTTAACGGTGTTCGACGGTGTTCTAAGGTGTTCGACGAACAGTTCGACGAACAGTTCCTCGAACATCCCGGTGTTCGACGAACCGAACCGAACCCGAACACTACGGGGGTGGCTCAACACTAGTGTTGAGCGCTGTCCGACATCGATAGCACCACCTTTGGATCAAGGCAACCTAACATGTCCGCCTGCATCTTCCTCACAGACCGGCAGTTTGCCGGGGACACCCTTATCAACCCCGTCTAAGCACAATAGCCAGCCCTCGGTCCCTCAGATGTGGACAAGTAAAAGACCATTTCCTCCTAGCCATGAGAAAGCTAAGAGGTTGAATTTCACCATCTGCAAGTTCTTGGCTACAGAAATGCTACCTTTCCGCCTGGTGGACACAGAGGATTTTCGAGACCTTATGTCCGTCACAGTGCCCCAGTACCAGATGCCCAGTCGGCACTACTTCTCAAAGAAAGGTGTGCCTGCGCTCCACAAGCATGTCGCACACAACATCACCGCTTCTTTGAGAAACTCTGTGTGTGACAGGGTGCATTTCACCACAGACACTTGGACGAGTAGGCATGGACAGGGGCGTTACATGTCGCTGACTGGGCACTGGGTAACTATGGTGACAGCAGGACAAGGGGCTGCTGTTCAAGTCTTGCCATCCCCACGAGTTGTGCGTCAATCCTCTTTATGTCAAAGTTCCTCCACTGCTTCTGCCTCCTCAACCTCCTCTCGGTCTTCCACCTGCACCCAAAGCCTGTCTGGTCATGCCACAAGCTTTCTAACTGCGCAGAAGGGATCCTGCACACCTCCTTACTATGCTGGCAGTAGGGCTCAACGTCATCAGGCGGTTTTTACATTGAAATGTCTGGGAAATGTGAGTCACACAGCTGAGGAGTTGTGGTCAGCTCTGGAGAACCAATTTCATGAATGGTTGTCTCCACTGGACCTGAAACCAGGGAAGGCCGTGTGCGACAATGCTGCAAACCTGGGTGCGGCCCTTCGCCGGGGCAATGTCACACACGTGCCTTGTATGGCTCACGTGTTGAACCTGGTTGTCCAGCAATTTTTAGCCCACTATCCCAGACTAGATGGCCTTCTGCAGAGGGCACGGTCGCTGTGTGCTCACTTTCGCCGTTCGCATCCCGCAGCTCAGCGACTTACATCTCTACAGAAGTCGTTGGGCCTGCCACTTCACCGGCTAAAATGCGATGTGCATACCCGGTGGAATTCAACTCTGCACATGTTGCAGCGACTGTGGCAGCACCGACAAGCCCTGGTGCAATACGTTCTGACGTATAGCCTGGGCCAACGAGATCCAGAGGTGGGGCAAATCACGCTGGAGGAGTGGTCTCAGATCAGGGACCTATGCACCCTTCTGCACAGTTTTGAAATGGCGACGAAGATGTTTAGTGCTGACGATGCCATTATCAGCATGACTATTCCGGTGATTTACATGCTGGAGCACATGTTAAACAGAATTCGGAGTCAGGTGGTGGCACAAGAGGAGGTGGAGGAAGTAGAGGAGGAGGAGTTGTATGCGGAAGGGCTAACATCTGCAAGGTCCAGACGGTCGGCAGCACCAAGGCGGCAGGCATGTGAGGGTGGGGGAGATGGTTTTACCAGGGCGCATGGTAGCAGCCAAACTAGTGAGGAAGGTGCAGGAGCCCAGGAAGAAGTGGAGGACGAACTGATGGAAGACTCATCAGATGAGGGAGACCTTGATCACATTTCTGTTGTGTGAGGTTGGGGGGAGAGGACAGAGGAAGGAAGCATGATTGTTACCTCGCCACCAACACAACAGGGACTTGGTGCTCCTGGATGCGCAACACACATGAGTGCCTTCTTGCTGCACTACCTGCAACATGACCCTCGAATTGGGAGAATTAGAAATAATCCTGACTACTGGGTTGCCACACTGTTAGATCCCCGGTACAAAAGTAAATTTGCAGAAATTATTCCTGCCATAGAAAGGGATGCACGCATGCAGGAGTATCAGCAGAGACTGTTGCAGAATCTTACATGTGCTTTTCCACAAAATACCAGTGGTGCACGTAGTGAATCTCACAGTTCCAACTTGCCAACCGTGGGACCGTCAAGTGTTCAGCACTCAAACCGTAACAGAACCACAGTATCTGCTGGTAACATCAATTTTGCGGAATCATTTCACCACTTTTTTAGCCCATCCTTTGCAAGGCCACAGGAGACAAGAAGTCTGACACATAGTCAACGCCTAGAGACGATGGTACAGGAGTATCTCCAAGTAAACATTGAAGCCATGACTGTGTCACTGGACCCTTGCTCTTTTTCGGCTTCCAATCGGGATAAATGGCCGGAGCTAGCCACTTACGCCTTGGAGATCTTGTCATGCCCCACAGCCAGCGTTCTGTCTGAACGTGTGTTCAGCGCTGCTGGTGGTGTGCTGACAGATAAGCGCACGCGGCTCTCCACTGATAATGTAGACAGACTCACGTTCATAAAGATGAACAAATCATGGATCCGAAACGACTTTTCTACCCCTGTGTCATCCTGGGGAGAGTAAAAGCTTGATGATTGGTTAAAATCACCCTACCAACCGTTTTAAGCTTTCAAATTACTAATCATGTTTATCTGTATCTTGGCTGGAAAATAATTTGGGCTTTGTAGCAGTGTGCAGCACTGATTCTATTAGGCCATCTATAATAAGCTCCACCAGATTTAAAATTACTAATCATGTTTATCTGTATCTTGACTGGAAAATAATTTGGGCTTTGTAGCAGTGTGCAGCACTGATCCTATTAGGCCATCTATGCTAAAGCTTCACCAGATTTAAAATTAATAATAATTTTTAGCTGCATCTAGCCCGGAAAATAATTTTGGGGCTCCGAGATGCGCAAGACACATAAGTGCCTTCTTGCTGCACTACCTGCAGCATGACCCTCATATTGTCAGAATTCGAAGTAATCATGACTACTGGGTTGCCACACTCTTAGATCCCCCAAACTTTTCGATCAACCTTTTCATTTTAATAAAGACCAAAAAAATGGTCATTTTTGAAATTATAAGCATTAGCAGGTTGTTAGAAACTGAAATCAAACAGTTTTCAACTCAAAACTTTATTGTAGGTGATGTTACATTTTCACATAGGACCCCTTGTTCGAAAGGAGCTTCTGAACTCTCTCGTCCATTGAATTTGTCAGGTTTTGGATGGTTTCTGCTTCAATTGTTTTGCATGAGGACAGACTACCCTCCCAGAGCTGTTGCTTAGATGTGAACTGCCTCCCGCCATCATAGACACTCCTTTTAATGATGCTCCAAAGGTTCTGAATGGGGTAGAGGTCAGGGGAGCATGGGGGTCACACCATAAGTTTGTCCCCTTTTATGCCCATATCAGCCAGAGATGCAGATGTTTTATGTGCAGCATGAGATGGTGCATTATCATGCAGAAAAATGATCTTGCTGTGAAATACACGGTTCTTCTTCTTGAACCATGGCAGGAAGTGCTGTTTGAGAAAATCCACATACATTATGGAGTTCATCTTTAGCGCCTTCAGGGATCCTAAAGGGGCCAACAATCTCTCTCCCCATGATTCCAGCCCAAAACATTACTCCACCTCCTCCTTGTTGGCGCTGTAGCCGTGTTTGCGTGGGGTGTCCATCAACCAGCCATCCTCCACTCCATCCATCTGGACCATCGAGCGCTGCACGGCACTCATCCGTGAACAAAACAGTTTTGAAATCAGTCTTCATGTAATGTTTGGCCCACTGGAGCCGTTTCTGCTTGTGTGAAGTGGATAGAGGAGGTCGACAGGATGGCGTATGCACAGCTGCAAACCTCTGAAGGACCCTGCATCTTGTTGTTCGGGGGACGTTGGAGGCACAAGCAGCTTCAAAAACTTGTCTGCTGCTATGACAAGGCTTTTTTGCCGCTGCTCTTTCAACCTGACGTAATTGCCTGTAGGAAAGAGTCCTCAATTTGCCCTTATCAGCACGCACACGTGTGTACTGTGAATCAGCTACATACTTCTTGATTGCCAAGACACTTCATCCTGATCATCGCACAATGTTGATTGTAGTCATGCCTTGACCTAAACACTCCACAATTTGTTGCTTCTCAGCAGCCGACACATCCTTTTTCTTTCCCATTTTGGCAGAAAATGTAGGCTGCTTAATAATGTGAGACAGCCTTCTTAAGTAGTTTTTCCTTTCATTGGACACACCTGCCAAACTAATTAGCACAGGTGTCTGCAATTGCTTACAGTGATATAAAGAGCCCTGACACACATCACCATCAATGAGTTTAACTGACAAACAAACAAATTCTTCCCTTATCACTCCTAAACACTTTTTGCATAATAATTTGGAACACAGTGTACATGTGCTTTTCCACAAAACACCAGTGGTTCACGTAGTGAATCTTACAGTTCTAACTTGCCAACCGTGGTCTGTATGGAGTTGTTCAATAAAGGGCCCAAAATTAAAATAACATAGATGGGAGAGGTCTCTATGAATAGGAATTCCTAAGTATTTGATACCCTGTGAGGGCCAGGCAAAGGGAAAGTTCGACTGGATGGAATCCTATATGGATTTGGGGAGGGAGACATCGAGGGCCTCAGACTTCGCTGCATTGATTTTAAAATTTGACCATGTAACAAAGTGATCTATTTCAGCCATAACAGCATGGATGGATATATGTGATTGAGTGATATATACTAGGACATCATCAGCAAATAGAGAGCACTTGTACTCGGTGCCTCCCACCTCAATCCACCTAATATTGGGGTTATGGCGAATTGATGAGAGCAGGTGCTCCGTCACTAGGATGTATAAGAGAGGGGACAGAGAACATCCCTGCCTTGTCCCATTGGTGATTGTGAAAGGTGATGAAAATGTTCTGACGCGCCCCCTGGGCCTTGGGACACCCGGAGCCGGACCCTTTTTGGTGGATGCTGGTGGTTGTAGTCTCCGTGGCGGCGACCCGGTTCCGTGGCTCAGGGCGGTCAAACCAGTGGCGGAACTATTTATGTGGTTTTGATGTTTAAATGTCCGACTACGCCACCCGTGGATTGCGGTCAGAGTGAACCGCCGCTCCAGGGCAGACCGCTGAGGCTGGTGTTGTGGGTGCAGCAGAGCGTAGCATAACTCCCCACGGGAGGAGTATAGCCTCAGGGCAGTGTATGCGGAGGATGGGGGTGATGGTGCAGGGCAGCAGCAGTAATGACACGGAGTCAGTGATGCAGTCCAGGGCCTTTACTCACAGTTCTTATTATCCAGACCACGTCTGCAGGTAACGGCTGCCCACGTCGTACTGTGCTCACCAGGTGAGGGGCTCAGACAACTCCCAGATAACTTTGGAGCGCTTCACAGGACCCCCTTTGTGTGTCCTTTGTCTGGCCATTCTTACCAACCCTTCTGTCCGGCTGCCTCGGGCCTCCTCTTGGTAAACTTGGCGCCAGTTTCCCTGACCCTATGTGGTGCCTTCCTAGCGGGTGTAGCGAGGGGCTGCGCCACATAAAATGTCACAGCCTCCTGTTTCTAGCTGAGGGTCGTTTCCTGCCTCCACTAGTTTCGGGGACCGGTGTCCCCCTTTGGCCTGACCCCTCCACGCAGGTGGATTCGGGCGTGCGGTGGCGACTCACCCGTCCGCACCCCTGGGATCCCTTCGTTCCTCGTTCCTGGAGCCTTCTCCGCTCCTCTTCCTTCCTTCTCCCTCTTCCAGGCCTGGGCCTCTGTTACTAGGCTCGCCTCCGGAGCAGAGCTCATGCAGAGCCCCTGCTCCCTGCCACTTCTGCTCAGACTTCTCTGCACTGAACTAAGATGGTGCCCACCTTTTATACTCCCTTCTCAATGCACCCAGGAACTGCTTCCTCCCTGCTCCTGCACTACAGGGTTCCCCTTCCTCAGTGTTCCCTCCCCCCACTCCAGCCAGGTACAGGGACTGTCGTGCCCATCTCAGGGGCATATTGGTCGCCCTGCCCCATGGCAATGTGGTGTAATGCATGCAGGTGTCGGGTCCTGATCCACACTACATCCTTACCTGAGAGTGAGATATCACACCTCTGGGTGAGGTGCAATACCTCTGTAGCAACCGAGCCCTCAGGGTAATACAGTTCCATTTATCTTCAGCCTAGGTGACGTATTGCGATACAGGGCCGTGATTTTGGCTATAAAAGGGTCCCCTAGACCCCTACCCCAAGCTTTTTAAGAGAATCATATATGGCGTGCCAGGAGACTCTATGGAATGCTTTCTCAGCATCCAACGAGAGTATCTAATTACAAATTTTTAACTGCTTCTAGCCCAGGAAATACTTTGTGCCTAGTAGCAGTGTCTGCTAGTCAGCGGATTATCCCGGCTGTTAAGCAAGCTACACCACCTGTAGTTTGGACACTTCATTTTTTCAAAGGAAATGCTTCGGGACCACGGGATACTCAGTGAAGAGCATCAGGAGGCACCCCAAGGCATAGGGGCTCGGACTGGCAGTAGGATGCCTTGCGGTGGACAGCCGAGCTCGATCCTTATAAAAGCTTTTTAACTGCAGCAGCTTTAGTGGACGCTACTGGAGCTGGAATTACGCGGCTGCTGGCATGAGACTTGCCCTCCAATAGATCCTTGTAAATGGATTTAAAGTGTATTTATTCAAATTAGAGAGACAATTTAAATTAAAAAGCTTAGAGCTGCCTCCACCACAGGGGGGCTCGCTCGACCCACCAGCGGACAGGCACCAGTATTGGGAGAGGGGGGCTGGTCGTCAGGGTTCACCGCGGCTCTGGCACAAACCCGGCGACACGGAGGTGGCACGGGCAGGAGCGGACTGAACGTGTCGGCTTCTCACTTTTTGGACTTTAGAAGGGCATGACATGCCTATATCTGTGTCTCCCCCTCCTTTTACTCCTCCACCTCTTTTCTTTTCGCATGACTATATGTACTTGTCACTTTTCCATGTGTTAGTTGTGTCTTCTGAGCAGTTTGTCAGCTTTTGGACACCTTTGAAGGTGTTTTCTATGTGTTTCTATGTGTTTTTGTTTGCCTGCCATTGGTTTTAACGGTGTTCGAAGGTGTTCGACGAACAGTTCGACGAACAGTTCGGCGAACACACGGGTGTTCGACGAACCGAACTCGAACACTACGGGGGTGGCTCAACACTACTTCTGTCATCTTCATCAAGCTCCTCACCTTGACACTCTCAACTCCCCTGATGGAGAAGCCAGGGCCCACCGGAGGAGTCTGGTTCTCTGGTGGGCTCGTCCAATGCTGCCCTAAAGCAGGCCGGGCTAAGAAAAGTGTGGGGGGAACTTCCAAGGACAAATAGGGCGGCTGGGGACCATTTATGGACACTCGGCCGCCCCCAGGCGGCTGGGGACCATGTGTGGACACCCGGCCGCGGGGCAGCTGGGGACCGAGTATGGACACCTGGCCGCCCCCTAGCGGCTGGGGACCGAGCGTGGACACCCGGCCGCCAGGCGGCTGTGGTCTGAGTGTGGATACCAGGCCGCCAACGCAACCATGACATGGTGGCCGGCGTCTGCCTCCACATGCCTAAAAGGCCCAATTTCAAGTGCAAGCAAGCTATCAGTATGGTATTGCAGCCTGGGGGTGGGTCGGTGGCAGGTTGCACACTTACTCTTGCATTACAGAAAACAAAGCAGATGCTAACTTCTATCATCATCATCATGCTCCTCTTCTTGGCACTCTCAACTCCCCTGATGGAGAAGCCAGGGCCCACCGGAGGAGTCTGGTACTCTAGTGGGCTCGTCCAATGCTGCCCTAAAGACGGCCGGGCTAAGAAAAGTGTGGGGGGAACTTCCAAGGAGAAATAGGGGTGGCAGGGGACCGTTTATGGACACCCGGCCGCCCCCAGGCAGCTGGGGACCGTGTGTGGACACCCGGCCGCTGGGCGACTGGGGACTGAGCATGGATACCTCACTGCCAAAGCAGCCATGAGTTAGTGGCCAGCTTCGGCCTCCTCCAAACTAAAAGGCCCCATTTTAAGTGCAAGCTAGCAGTATGGTATTGCAGCCTGGGGGTGGGTGGGTGGCAGGCAGCATACTTGCGCTTGCATTGCAAGGAATGGGGGAGGTACAATTGAACACTGCCCTGGGACAAGGACTTGCACAGGGATAGTTGCAAGTCTGCATCTTCTGATGCGGCAAGGATCACTTCTGATGGGCACACTTTTAGGCAGTGACCTGGGTGTCAGAGATGCATAGCCCAAGGTGTGGAGGAGTATTTTTCGTTATTTATTTTACCTTATATACAAGTCTTTACCCTGGAAAGGAAGTTCCTTAACATATTTCACAGGAAAACAGTTTCAGTTTCGTTTTTGAACGTTTTATTGTGAGCCCGTAAAAGCGGCTTAATACCTATGACCACGTTGTTGACAGCAGTGACCTGGGGGTCAGAAATGCTTCCTGGGGCGATTCCCATGCTGTCCCCATGTCTTTTTAACACTGTCACCATCGTTTTGGGAACATTTTAGGCTTTCTACAGACTACGAGGGGTGCCGCCGCAAAAATGCTCGGGTCTCCCATAGACTAACATTGGGCTTGTTGCTCGGGTCGAGCACACGAGTATCACGGTGAGCTCGGTCCGAGCTTCGAGCACCCGAGTATTTTAGTGCTCGCTCAACACTAATAATAACCAAAGATGTTACAGAAAAAATTATCACACCAAAGCTCCCCGATGGTTCTCTACTGAATCACTTTTCTCCCAGCTTCAGTCTTCATTTCTTTTTTCACCCTTGTTCACCCTTTGGCACTTAGTAGTGCTCACTGGATGTCATGACATGCGTTGATCTGCGACATCAGGCTCTGAGGTGTGAAGACGGAAGACCAAAAAGAAGACCAGAGCAGGAGGAAAGAAGTGAGCCAGCGGAGAACCAGGTGGGAAGCTATGGAGTTAGGACAAATGATAGGGCAACGTACTTATAATGTTTTTTTTTTCATTATTTTACCCCTTCCCAGCCCTGAAAATATTCAAGGACAATAAATTTTGCTTGATTTGAGTGAAATCAGTTGCAAAATATTGGGATTTTGGGAAATCCAAATGTTTTGTAAAATTCAACGCGAGTTTTGCCTCAAATTGATTCGCTCCTTTTTAGAATAAGCATATAACATTGTTCATCATGATGCTCCTAATTCACAAAATGTTTGCCAGAATGTCAGTGAAGAGTGACACAGAGCCAAAAAAATTGAGTGGATGGGCACAAGGGGACCCAACGGAAAGGTAGCCAGCTCACCTCACCGGGAGATTAGGTGAACGGACTCGATAGCGGCATTGTCCACAACAAAGAAAGATAAATGTCCAGCACTCACATGTAGAAAAAAAGTAGAAAACTCTTTATTTAGCAAAAAAAAACAGTAGAATCCAACACATGGAAGACAGGAAAAAGATATTTTTCAGACGCTTTTCGAGGACTCTGTGTGTTCTTAGTCCTAGGCATTTGTAAAACTGGGAGACAACCATTGGTACTGTAATTGCATATTCATGGTTTTCACCTCGAATGTATTACTAATGTTTGAGACAAACTTTTGAGCAATTGAAATAGCAAATAACCACATTGGGTAGAGATGAGATGAATGCTCACCACCTAATACAAGTGAGAGATAATATGAACAGGGGCCTTAATTTCTGAATAATGAGTCCAGTAGAAAATCTGTAACAGAGCACCCGAAATCCTCATAAACGTCACTGTTCAGATGGATAAATCCAAGTGACAAGGAACCTATGCCGATAAGAATGGAATATAATATTCATCGAATGATCGGTAAAAATTGAATTTGCTATATTTACAAAAGTATAAAACAGTCATAAAAAGAAATGCATGGAGCAATCCACCTCGCGGCAGATGCCGAATGTGCAGCCTTTCTTTTAGGATTCTAGAGATAAATCTCCATACACAGCAAGGTGGGATCAGATTTTATGATGATCGCCGAGGCCTGTCACAACTAATTACCATTATAGGATTAATTGTAAATATTCATTAGTTTAATAGTAATTGCTCTCAGTCATATCTGTCATTGTAAGATGCTCCTCAGTAATTAATTCTGATAAATTCTCTCCAGAAATGCGGGAAGTTGCTGTTGATAAGTCTAATTGAGTACATGGATTAGTCTTCACTTCTCGCCCAAAGGGATTATTCTAATTCTTTGATTAAAACTCATTTAATTTGAATCAGTTTGATTCATTTTATGTTTTACCTGCTGGGTAGGTTTTAAAGGAACAGACTGGCTAAACTGATACATTGTACATTGCCAAATTGGGGTCCTCAGGGGAGGTGCTTGACACAGGGATTCAATGAACACCAATGAGAGAATTCCTGGGTTATAATTCACTAACTTTAACTATTAGTGTAAAAATTACCACACTGCATCTTTAGTCCATGGTATGCCATGATGAAGAGTGGGTTAACCACTCAAAATGCATAGGCTACAGACCCGGTTTTTTGATTTTATTCTATTATAACATGTTTTTTACTCAATATTCGAAAAAGAAGATTTTACTCTCTATCCTTGTGGCTGGATTTTCATTGGAATGCTACAGAGGATCATGGTCTGTGCCTTGGATTAAGCCTTTCCCCACCTAGTGAGGATATACACTTTTCCTTTTTTGACTAAAAATTACCACCCCTGAGAGACCATTCTCAACCATATAGATCAGTATTTTACCACCCCATGGACTTTTAAGAATATTTCTGGTTATAGAGAGCAGGTGCCATGATGTCAAGCTAGGTATGGGAAGGAACCAGTGTACGACGAAGGGAAAAGGGGGAAAGCCCAGCAACTAGGGAAAGGGAAAGTGGAGACCCCTAGGCAGATCTAACAACACCCTGACTCCCCTATCGTCCCTAAATAGGTTCCACACCTATCGCCGACCAGGATACCTAATCGCTAGCTGACCCTAGAGCTATGCACTAGGAAGGGAAGGGGAGGGGTGAGCACTAGTCAACCCCACTGCAACTAAAGACAAACAAGGCAAAGAGACAAGGGGATAACTTATCTTTGAGAAGACACCAGAGAGATTATGACTACAATCCACCACGGTACTCCAAGAAGAAACTAGCTAACTGCTAGAACTCCAGGCCTGAACAGAGGAAAATAATTCTATCACCGGCAACTCTCTGGAGACACTAAGGGCATTTAAACATCAAGCAAGGGTGTGCCAATTAGCAGCAGAAGGTGGAGATCACTACTGGGTCCTAGCGAAAGATGGATACTACTACACAACAGAGATGAAGGGATCAAGAAGGTGTCTGCAAAGCCAAGTGCAGCGACCATCTACAGAACGACTGTCTGTCAAACCTGATACACCCATGGCACATGAGCAGACCACTTCTTCCTTGAACAAGGACCTTCTCCAAGGACCCATACAGAAACAAGTGTACTAAGTAAAGGCTATAATATTTATCTAACGGGGAGCAAAAGAACAAAAATAAGATATTTATGTATCAGTGGCAGGATTTGCTTGACACCTGATTGCAGTATGAGAAGCAGCATTTTCCTTTAATTGCTCATCATCAGGTTGTGTGATCTGACAGGTATTGCTTTCTTCTGCATCCTCCTGGAAAATCACACAACTCACAAAACATCTGATTTCATCTAAGCAATGATTAGTCTCCTTGTTGTCTGAAAGAATTCCAGGATCATTGCCTTAGTCTTTATTGTCCTCTTCACTTAACATAAATTCATGTAATTGCCACTCAGTAAGCGATTGCCAACTCATCATGAAACCTATAAATATGTAGATGGATTTCTGGAGAGATATGGTGTCACTATTTTGGAGACAAGAAAATTAAACATGGCAGTGGGCAATCTGATATTGAGTTTCTTGAGCATTAGAAGAGCCCATTTCCTGCCATTCAGAGTCATATAGCAGTATACAGTGTGCTCCCCCTTGTGGTGACTGCAGGTAGTCAGAATGTTATTGTATAACTCTATGATTATAATGTGATTACCACTGGGTAACGACACCCTAAAATTGGCTTCTCCTTACTGCCAACTACCCATCCCACCAGAGTATGGAGGACCTTGTGGACCAGCAGGAAGTTTTGTCCTACAGTATTAATGATAATGAGAACTAGACCTATAATGAAAGAGGCTCCAGGCATTTTTATCTCCAGTTTAGAGATGTTTTTAAGGCATTGTGGTTGTATTTTTTGGGGAAATTTCTTTTATTACTTATTTTTCGATTAGGTTTCTTTAAAAAAAAATTGTCACCGTTTGACTTGTACAGGCTGTTTGTTTCCCGGCACATTCAACTTTGATGTGGTCTATGGTCATAAATCAGCCAAGAGGAGCTCAAAAAATAGATAAAAGAATTACAAGCTTAAGGGGTTATCATCCTCTGGGGACATTTTGTTTTTTTAACTTTAGTGAATATATTTGGGACAAAAAAAAAAAATCTAGCTTGTAATTGTATTTCATTAAAAAATTGGCACCATTTGACTTTTAAAATCTTAAAGGTCCTAGGCTCTTAAAGGAGATTAGAAAAACATAGCTGCTTTCTCAAAAAAAAAAACAGTGTCATATCCTTTTCCATGGATTGTCCCACAACCTGTGGACAGAAGTCCTCTGTTTTGGAAGAAAGCAACAATGGTTTACTCATCCTGGGGAGGGAAAGGTTTGCCATCCACCACCACCCCCTGCACTTATTACTATGTGACCTCCTATACATGGTATAGATCTGTTTTTCTGTATAAAATTATTTAGAAATCTATTGGAGAGTAAGAGAAAGCTTCAAATGTCCCTGAACTGTCACGTCCTTGAATGGCTTCTTGCCCTTCGTCTATGGGGCTGAGCGGAATAATATACTCCGTGTTGTGTAAATGTCTGATACAAGAGAACAATAGATCCTGTACTCCTGTCCCCATTCTCAGTAATTGACAAGCACATGTGATATAGGGATGGGGGCCATACATTCATGACAGATTTTTAACAGTAAAAGAGTCTTCTGATATAATGGCCCCTTCTCATAGAAGCACATGTGAATGGTCGTCCAGGTGTCACTGTGCCATCATCTGTATACAGCGGGCACCACCAGGGGTATGCAGGGAGGGGGAAGGTTTATTACCCTTCTGTGTCAGAGGGGTGCCCCAAATCCAGTGACCAAACCTATGATGTCAGCCAGAAGACAAGTGCCAAAACCAGTGGAGGATGGGGACGTGGGGTGGGGTTATATAAAGTCCTATATGTATCACTGTGTGACTGTGACTCTCCCCATCGGAATTCTGCTCATATCACTGGATGCAGAATTTGTAGCAGGATCTGGTGTCATAAGGAGGGAGCGGTCATCTGTACCCTCCAGCCGGAGAAAGGAGCCATCAAACGCCTGAGAACTGAGCATCTCTGTACACTGAAACTTTTCTTTCTTTTTCTCTTTTTCTTTCGTTCTTTTTCTTTCTTTCTTACATTTCTTTCTTCATTTCTTTCTTCTCTTGTTCTTTCTTTCTCTTCTTGTTTCTTCCTTTCTGTTTTCTTTCTTTCTTTTTCTTCCTATTTTTTTCCATCTTTCATTCTTTCTCTCTATTTCTTTCTTGTTTTACTTTCTCTCTCTTTCATTCTCTTTCTTTCTTTTTGTCTCCTGTATTTTTCAACTATCTTTTTTTACCTTGTTTTACCTTTTTCTTTTCTTCGTTTTCTTTTCATTTCCTTCTTTTCTATTTTCTTTTTTTTTCTTTCTTGTCTTTTTCCTCCTGTTTTTCTTCATTCTCTTTCTTTTTTCACGCTCTTTTTATTTTTTTCACCTACATTTTCTCATTCTTTCTTCCTATTTCTTTCTTCCTTCTTTCCTTCTATCATTCTTTCTCTTTTCTTCCTTTCTTCTCTTTCTTTCCTTTCCTTTTTTCTTTATTTTTCTCTTTCATTCTTTCTTTTATTCTCTGATCCTCCTTTCTTTCTGTTTTCCTTTCCTCCTTCTTTCTTTTGTTCCTTCTTTCATTCTTCCTTCCTTTCATTCATTCATTCTTTCTCTTCTTTCTTTTCTTCTTTGTTTTCTTTATCACTTTCATTTTTACCTTGTTTCATCTTTTGATTTCTTCATTTTTTTTCCTTCTTTTCTTTCTTTCATTTTTCTTTTTTTCTTTCGTTTTTTCCCTTCCTTTCCTTTCTTTTTTCTTGCTTTCTTTTTTACTTTTCTTTCTTTCCCTCTATATATGTATTTTCGGTAGTATATAGTTTTCTTACTCTTTGTTGCTCTTCGGTTTATTGAAGGTTGACATTCTTAAAATGAACGTTTTCTGTGCTTCATTCATCCATTGCCTTTGGTCGTATATAAAGACTATAGACAGAATCCTTGCCTTGTCCAGCGTTCCCAGGTGTTAGTCAGCACGCAGCTTAATAAGACGTGGGCGCGAGTGAAGAGCCGCCTCTGCATCTTATCAGTCATCATTGCTGCCTTCTGTATCTCTGTCAGCCGCAGCCGTCAGATACAGTCGTCAGTGTTAATCTCTCTTTATGCAGCAACAGCACAGACACCGATTTACAGGCCGCCGGTAAACAAAAGTGACCTTTGCGTCAGGTCCATCGGGTGCTGGAGAGCAGGTGAAATGTCAGTGTACAAATACAGAAGGTGTGAACGTCAACTAGATGTCAGTAATAAGAGGCATCGGGTGCTGCCACTGCGCACCGCCGCTCCTTGGTTATTAAATTTGTTCTTCTACTTAGCAGAAATGTCATTCTTCTCCCCGATAGGTAAAAACATGTGAATGAAAAGAAATCGTCAAAGATGTCCCACCGGCAACTATCATACTCATTGTATAGAACATGCCAAAAAAACAAAAGCTGCCTCTTCCATGGAGTTAATAAGAAGAGGAGTTATATTTAATTATATAGTACAACGCCACCTGGTGTTCAGAATGTATATTTATGTACAGGTCCAACCAATGAGCTGAGAGGTGGGGGACGCACATACTCAGTCTCTCTGATAATTCTTAACACGCCAAGTAGTTAGACTGAAGGGGCTGCAGCTCGGTGGAGAATGTGACTTCATGTTTATTGATTACTAGAAACAGCACCACATATTTAATAATGGCTGAGCCTAGTATTGCAACTCAATTTTGTCTTCATTTTTTTTTCCCCTCCGATCTTTCTTTCCTCCATTCTTTCCTTATTTCCTTCTTTTTTTCCTTCTTTTCTCCTTTCTTTCCTTTTTTCCTTCCTACCTTCTTTCCTTCCTTCCTTCTTTCTTCCTTTCCTTCCTTCCTTCTTTCCTTCTTTTCCGCCTTTCTTTCCTTCTTTTCCACCTATATTTCCTTGTTTCCTCCTTTCTTTCCTTCTTCCTCCTTTCTTTCCTTCTTTCCTTCATTTTATTTATTTCCTTCCTCCTTTCTTTCCTTCCTTCTTTCCTCCTCTCCTTCTTTCCTCCTCTCCTTCCTTCCTTATTTCCTTCTTTTCCTATTTTCTATCCTTCTTTCCTTCTTTCTTTCCTTCCTTCTTTCCTTCTTTTCGCCATTCTTCCCTTCTTTTCCTCCTTTGTTTCCTTTTTTCCTCCTTTGTTTCCTTTTTTCCTCATTTCTTTCCTTCTTTCCTCCTTTCCTCATTTCCTTTTTTCCTCCTTTCTTTCTTACTTTCTTTCGTTTCCTTATTTCCTCCCTTCTTTCCTTCTTTTTTCCTTCTTTCCTCCTTTTGTCCTTCCTTACTTCCTTTCTTTCCTTCTTTTCCTCCTTTCTTTTCATTCTTTCCTCCTTCTTTCCTCCATTCTTTCCTTCTTTTTTCCTTCTTTTCCTCCTTTTCTCCTTTCTTTCCTTCTCTTCTTTCTTTCCTTCCCTTCTTTTCTTCTTTCCTCCTTTCTTTACTTCCTTCCTTCTTTCCTTCTTTCTTTCTTTCCGTCTTTCTTTTTGGGCTGCAGCGCTGCAGAGAATATTGCTTTCCATTTATTATTTACCACATACTTAGGGATAGGGACGGCTGTACCTTGCATTGCAACTCAGTTTTTTTTCTTTTTTTTTTCCCCCTAAGGCAACTAATAAAAAGTGCAAAAACATTAAGGAATATTTTGCAAAAATATGAATTCAACCCCAAAATATTTAAAAGTAAATTATACCCCTTTCCCTAAAATGCACATTGAAATCTAAAAAGTTAAATTTAACATAATTTGCTATCACCGCATGCCTAATTGTCGTAGATAATAAAACAATGGAAATGTCGCTGCTTTTTTTGGTCATGTCACCTCCAACATAGAAAAAAAAAGAGATAATTTTATCCCCTAATGGTAATAAGAAAAACTGCACCTCGTACTACAAAAAAAAGCCCTGATTCAACTATATGGACAGAAAAATAACAAAGTTATTGGAAGAATAAATGAATGCGAACAAATGGCTTTTAACTGCGTATAGCGGCGTCTGCGATATAAAGTGAGCGGTTGGTGATCGCTATAGGAATCCATCCTGCTAAAAAGGAACACAATAGACTGTGTATAGGGCTGAATAGAGCTAACTCAATTTTATGTTTTCCTATGACTCCGCAGCAATGTAGATATTCCCGGTAGATTTTTTTTTTTTAGGCTGGGTGCCCACGTAGCATTTTTCAAGCGTATATGCTGCGGAATTTCCGCAGCGTAAACGCTTGAAAAACGCATGTATATCCGCACCCCATGGTCCCCAATGGGATTCCGCAAGTTCTATGCACATGCTGCGGATTTTTCCGCAGCGTTTATGCCGCGTTCAAAAATCCGCAGCATGTCATTTAATTTTGCGTTTCCGCAAGAGGTCGAATAAGATTCTACAGGTGAACAACTGGCTACGTCGATGGTGCCGTCAACAAGGATTTGGATTTCTGGATCACGGAATGAATTACCTATACGATGGACTACTTGCTAGAGATGGGGTGCACCTTACAAAGACTGGAAAACATGTATTTGGAAGTCGCCTTGCTGCACTCATCAGAAGAGCTTTAAACTAGAACAATGTGGGAAGGGAAGCAAAAGGCCAGAAAAAGCCATACAGCTGACAAATACTATTGAGATCTCTGCTACTGGAAGTGGAAAGGAAGAACAAAGACAAAACAATTTAAATAATAAAAATATGGGAGGAAGAGAAACCAATCACAAACTAAAATGTTTTTATACAAATGCACAAAGCATGGGCAACAAACAAGGAGAATTGGAACTACTAGTGCAGGAAAAGGAATATGATGTCATTGGAATCACTGAAACTTGGTGGGACGATACACATGATTGGAATAAAAGGCTAAAAGGATACAACTTATTTGCAAGAAACAGACTTGATAAACGAGGAGGAGGTGTTGCATTGTATGTTAGAAAAGCGTATATCTGCACAGAGATTGAAGCTTCAGAGACTGGGAGTTCTGTGGAAACTGTTTGGGTAAGAATACAAGGAGAGAACAACGGAAAGGACACCATTGTAGGCATTTACTACAGGCCACCTGGGCAAGCTGAAGATATGGATGAACTCTTTATGTATCAAATGACCAAGTTCTCCAAAAAATATGACGTAGTGGTCATGGGAGATTTCAACTATCCAGACATTTGTTGGGAATCTCTCTCAAGTAAAACTAACAGGTCAAACAAATTCTTATCCTCTCTTGCTGACAACTTTATCTTCCAAAAGGTAGGGGAGAAAACAAGGGGATCTGCTACTTTGGATCTAATCCTTATAAACAGGGAGGAAATGGTTGAGGAGGTAAAGGTGGCTGGGACCCTAGGAGGCAGCGATCATGCTATTATAGAATTTTGGATAACTAGAGGAGGAAGACATGTGAAGACTCAAACTTCAAGGTTAGATTTTAGAAAGGCAGATTTTAAGAGACTCAGAAAGAGAATAGGAGGGATCCAATGGCTGGATGTCCTTAAGGACAAAAATGTCCAGGAAGGATGGGAAATTTTTAAAAATGAGATTCTCAAAGCACAATCGTTAACAATCCCGAAAAGTAGGAAGAATGGCAAGCATTTAAGGAAACCAGGATGGATGAACACAGAACTTAAACACATGCTAAAAAGAAAGAAAGAAATGTTTATTAAATGGAAAGAGGGAGGCATATCTAAAGAAGATTATAATGCAGTCTGCAGATCCTGTAGGGCACGTATCAGGGTAGCTAAAGCTGACAATGAATTAAGGCTTGCAAGAGATGTCAAAAGCAATAAAAAAGGATTTGGGGGGTATGTCAAAAGTAAAAGAAAAGTCAAAGATGCTATAGGATTTTTACAGGATGAAAATGGAGAAATGGTAAGAGAGGATGTTGAGAAGGCCGAACTTTTTAATTCCTATTTTGCATCTGTTTTCTCTCAGAAAGAAAATGTAACATCAACTGATCTTCACTGTCCTTTTAAAGGAATAGAGGAATCCAAGTTATCTGTAAACAGAAAGATTGTGAGGGAATATTTAGCTAACATAAATGAGTTCAAGTCTCCAGGTCCAGATGAATTACACCCCAGAGTACTGAAGGAGATCGTAGAAGAAATTTTAGAGCCACTCTCCATAATCTTTGAAAATTCTTGGAGAACAGGAGAAGTCCCAGAAGACTGGAGAAGAGCAAATGTTGTTCCTATCTTCAAAAAGGGGAAGAAGGTGGACCCAGGGAACTATAGGCCGGTGAGTCTGACTTCTATACCAGGAAAGATCTTTGAACAAATTATTAAACAACATGTATGTAAGTACATGGATAAGAATGAAGTGATTAACCAGAGTCAGCATGGGTTTGTAACTAACAAGTCATGTCAGACTAACTTAATTTCCTTCTATGACAGAATCACTGACTGGGTGGATCAGGGAAATGCTGTAGATATAGTATATCTTGACTTCAGCAAAGCATTTGACAAAGTATCTCACACCATCCTTATTGAAAAAATGACCAAGTATGCAATGGACCAGGCAACTGTTAGGTGGATTCATAACTGGCTTAGTGATCGGACTCAAAGGGTGGTTGTAAATGGCTTCACATCCAGCTGGATGAATGTCTCAAGTGGGGTACCACAGGGCTCCGTCCTAGGACCTGTATTGTTCAACATCTTTATCAATGATTTAGATGAAGGAATTGAGAGTAAACTGATTAAATTTGCTGATGACACAAAGCTAGGAGGTATAGCTAATACTAGAGAAGAGAGAGAGAGGATTCAAAAAGACCTAAATAAACTGGAGCGGTGGGCTGTAACTAACAGAATGTTTTTTAACAGGGAAAAATGCAAAGTACTACATCTGGGCAATAAAAATGAAAAAAGCATATACAGAATGGGAGGAATAGGACTAAGCAACAGTACATGTGAAAAAGACTTAGGTATACTAATAGATCATAGACTAAACATGAGTCAACAGTGTGATGCAGCAGCAAAAAAGGCAAATACAATTCTGGGATGCATTAACAGAAGCATACAGTCTAGATCACGTGAAGTCATTATCGGTCTTTACTCCTCTTTGGTCAGACCTCATCTGGAATACTGTGTACAGTTTTGGGCACCACATTTTAAAAAAGACATAGACAAACTGGAGCAAGTTCAGAGAAGAGCGACCAGAATGGTGACTGGTCTGCAAACCCTGTCCTATGAGGAACGGTTGCAGGATTTGGGAATGTTTAGCTTGCAAAAAAGAAGACTGAGAGGAGACTTAATAGCTGTCTACAAATATGTCAAGGGCTGTCACATTGTAGAAGGATCATCTTTATTCTCATTTGCACAAGGAAAGACTAGAAGCAATGGGATGAAACTAAATGGGAGGAGACACAGATTAGATATTAGAAAAAACTTTTTGACAGTTAGGGTGATTAATGAGTGGAACAGGCTGCCACGAGAGGTGGTGAGTTCCCCTTCAATGGACGTCTTCAAACAGAGGCTGGACAGACATCTGTCTGAGATGATCTAGTGAATCCTGCTTTGAGCAGGGGGTTGGACCAGATGACCCAGGAGGTCCCTTCCAACTCTACCATTCTATGATTCTATGATTCTATGAAGCGGAATTGCCTTTGTCCAATGCATAAAAAACGCAAGGCAATTCCGCATGTGGAAAACGCGTGATAAATGCGTGAAAAATGCGCGATAAACGCGTGCGGAATTTCGCATGCGTTTTTCCGGGAGAGGACTTGCATTTATGCAGCAGAAATTTTCTGCTTCATAAATGCAACGTGGGCACATAGCCTTAGGCTGTGTGCCCACGTAGCATTTTTCAAGCGTATATGCTGCGGAATTTCCGCAGCGTAAACGCTTGAAAAACGCATGTATATCCGCACCCCATGGTCCCCAATGGGATTCCGCAAGTTCTATGCACATGCTGCGGATTTTTCCGCAGCGTTTATGCCGCGTTCAAAAATCCGCAGCATGTCATTTAATTTTGCTTTTCTGCAAGCGGAATTGCCTTTGTCCAATGCATAAAAAACGCAAGGCAATTCCGCATGTGGAAAACGCGTGATAAACGCGCGAAAAATGCGCGATAAACGCGTGCGGAATTCCGCATGCATTTTTCCGGGAGAGGACTTGCATTTATGCAGCAGAAATTTTCTGCTTCATAAATGCAACGTGGGCACATAGCCTTAAACGCGCGAAAAATGCGCGATAAACGCGTGCGGAATTCCGCATGCGTTTTTCCGGGAGAGGACTTGCATTTATGCAGCAGAAATTTTCTGCTGCATAAATGCAACGTGGGCACATAGCCTTAAATTGGTCAACAGGATTGTTAGGCTATGTGCCCACGTTGCATTTATGAAGCAGAAAATTTCTGCTGCATGTGTGCCCACGTTGCGGATTACAAGCGTTTTTGAAGCTTGTAAAACGCTTGGTAACCCGCACCCCATGGTCCCCAAGGGGATTCCGCATATTCTATGCACATGCTGTGGATTTTTCCGCAGCGTTTATGCTGCGTCCAAAAATCCGCAGCATGTCATTTAATTTTGCGGAAGCGCAGCGGAACTCCCACCATTGACTTGCATTGAGACGCATAGAAACCGCGACTGTACATTTTTACAAGCGGCTTCTATGCGTCTCTATGTGCGAATGGTACCCAGTTCTGGAGGAGAGAAGACTCTCATCCAGACCTGGGTACCATTGTACCTGTAAAAAAAGAATAAAATAACAAATAAAGTTTATACTCACCTTTCCGAAGGTTTTTCTCTGAATGCCGGCATCGCTTGAGGACCTGCGGTGACGTCAGTCATGTGACCGCAGGCCCTTCACCGCTCTGTCTCGCGAGATGCCGGCATCCAGGAACCAGACAGGAAGCAGCGCTGCAGCCACGCCGGGGCATCGGGGGTGAGTATAGCTTTATTTGTTTTCATTTTTACGGTCACACTATATATGCTGTTTGCATGGATTTACAGTGTGACCTAGTTGTCAAGCACTTTCCAAGTAATGCTATCGCCTGGAAAGCGCTTGTCAATCTGCATGCGGAAACGCATGTGAACCCGCATGTGGATCCGCATGTATTCTGCAGGAAAAACGCATGCACAATCTGCATGTACAATCTGCATGTACAATCTGCATGTACAATCTGCATGCGTTTTTTCTGCCAGGGAGATGCAGAAATGCTGCAGAAATTTTCTGCTTCATTTCTGCATCGTGGGCACATAGCCTCAGAGGATTTTATTTTAAGTGCAGTTACATCCATCGCAAGTGTTAGTTTATTCATTTCATCCACATCTGATAATTGCTTGGATGGAATCACTTATAAGGGAACAATTCAATTACGCCATCATTAAATCTGCATTTTCCCACAACTCGTGGAGCCGTTCACCGGCCTCTTTTATAATGTCCATCAATATCTCCCTCCGGGGCCTTTAAAGGAATCTATTAGGTGAAGGAAAATGGTGAATCTGAATCTTAGTACTTGGGTTATTTATTAATTTTTCTTTGCAGCTAAATGTCCCAAATTTTTATATTTTCTGGCTAATTCAGTAACAAAACATATATTGGTTTTTGCAAAAAATATTGCATAGTAGATGTCTATTCCGGTGGACATTTTTTGGAAACCACAACGCCCATCATGCCCAGCAACTACAATCTGTAAGTGTATGGTAAGACTTGTAATTTTGCAAGAGATCCACAAGTTGGAGGCTATTGGTCAACTTACGCCATGTGATAGACCATTGTGCAATAGACTTAAAGGGGTTGTCTAGAATTACAATATCGATGACTAAAATTGAGCAAAAAAGATTTGAGGACGACATAGCAGCAGGAATGCTGGCTCCTGAGTTTGTTCTGTCAAGATATAGCTGTCCTGGAGTGCTAATGTGGATATCGGTCCAGGGTCCTGCAAATCTTTTTGCTCATTGCTATTGATGATCTATCTTCCCAGCACCTCCAGTGAATAGTGGTCCAGGGTCCTGCAAATCTTTTTGCTCATTCCTATTGATGACCTATCTTCCCTGCACCTATAGTGAAGAGTGGTCCAGGTTATTGCAAATCTCTTTGCTCATTGCTATTGATGCACTTTCTTCCCGGGACCACAAGAGAATAGTGGTCCAAGGTCCTGCAAATCTTTTTTGCTCATTACTATTGATGACTTATCTTCCCAGCATCTTCAGTGAATAGTGGTCCAGGGTCCTGCAAATCTCTTTGCTCAATGCTATTGATGCCCTATCTTTCCAGCACCTCCAGTGAATAGTGGTCCAGGGTCCTGCAAATCTTTTTGCTCATTCCTATTAATGATCTATCTTCCTGACACCTCCAGTGAATAGTGGTCCAGGGTCCTGCAAATCTTTTTGCTCATTGCTATTGATGACCTATTTTGCCAGCACCTCCAGTGAATAGTGGTCAAGGGTTCTGCAAATCTTTTTGCTCATTGTCATTGTTGACCTATCTTCCCAGAACCTCCAGTGAATAGTAGTTAGCAGATCTTTCAGCCACCGGAAGTACGTAATATATGGAGCCAGAGCTGCATACACTGTGTAGTGGCTGATCTTGAGTACTGAAACTCATCTCACATTCACTTAAATAGGAGCTGAGCTGTAGTACCGGAGAATGACCACTGCATGGTGTACTGATCCACTCCGCATATTGTATGCCTCCGAGGGTCAGGGTGTCAGATACTCACCAATCTGATATTGGCAATCTATTCTAAGTTCTCACCAACCCCTTGAAATTGCATCCTAAAATTTTACACATTCAGCAGGGGTGGATTTTTTAATTTATATGCATTATAGCAGATATATATATACAGTACAGACCAAAAGTTTGGACACACCTTCTCATTTAACGATTTTTCCGTATTTTCATGACTATGAAAATTGTACATTCACACTGAAGGCATCAAAACTATGAATTAACACAGGTGGAATTATATACTTAACAAAAAGTGTGAAACAACTGAAAATATGTCTTATATTCTAGGTTCTTCAAAGTAGCCACCTTTTGCTTTGATGACTGCTTTGCACACTCTTGGCATTCTCTTGATGAGCTTCAAGAGGTAGTCACCGGACATGGTCTTCCAACAATCTTGAAGGAGTTCCCAGAGATGCTTAGCACTTGTTGGCCCTTTTGCCTTCACTCTGCGGTCCAGCTCACCCCAAACCATCTTGTTTATGTTCAGGTCTGGTGACTGTGGAGGCCAGGTCATCTGGCGTAGCACCCCATCACTCTCCCTCTTGGTGAAATAGCCCTTACACAGCCTGGAGGTGTGTTTGGGGTCATTGTCCTGTTGAAAAATAAATGATGGTCCAACTAAACGCAATCCGGATGTTATAGCATGCCACTGCAAGATGCTGTGGTAGCCATGCTGGTTCAGTATGCCTTCAATTTTGAATAAATCCCCAACAGTGTCACCAGCAAAGCCCCCCCACACCATCACACCTCCTCCACCATGCTTCACGGTGGGAACCAGGCATGTAGAGTGCATCCGTTCACCTTTTCTGCGTCGCACAAAGACACGGTGGTTGGAACAAAAGATCTCAAATTTGGACTCATCAGACCAAAGCACAGATTTCCACTGGTCTAATGTCCATTCCTTGTGTTCTTTAGCCCAAACAAGTCTCTTCTGCTTGTTGTCTGTCCTTAGCAGTGGTTTCCTAGGAGCTATTTTACCATGAGGGCCTGCTGCACAAAGTCTCCTCTTAACAGTTGTTGAAGAAATGTGTCTGCTGCTAGAACGCTGTGTGGCATTGACCTGGTCTCTAATCTGAGCTGCTGTTAAACTGCGATTTCTGAGGATGGTGACTCGGATAAAGTTATCCTCGGAAGCAGAGGTGACTCTTGGTCCTCCTTTCCTGGGGCGGTCCTCATGTGAGCCAGTTTCTTTGTAGCGCCTGATGGTTTTTGCAACTGCACTTGGGGACACTTTCAAAGTTTTCCCAATTTTTCACACTGACTGACCTTCATTTCTTAAAGTAATGATGGCCACTCGTTTTTCTTTACTTAGCTGCTTTTTTCTTGCCATAATACAAATTCTAACAGTCTATTCAGTAGGACTATCAGCTGTGTATCCACCTGACTTCTGCACAACACAACTGATGGTCCCAACCCCATTTCAAAGGCAAGAAATCCCACTTATTAAACCTGACAGGGCACACCTGTGAAGTGAAAACCATTTCCGGTGACTACCTCTTGAAGCTCATCAAGAGAATGCCAAGAGTGTGCAAAGCAGTCATCAAAGCAAAAGGTGACTACTTTGAAGAACCTAGAATATAAGACATATTTTCAGTTGTTTCACACTTTTTTGTTAAGTATATAATTCCACATGTGTTAATTCATAGTTTTGATGCCTTCAGTGTGAATGTACAATTTTCATAGTCATGAAAATACAGAAAAATCTTTAAATGAGAAGGTGTGTCCAAACTTTTGGTCTGTACTGTATATATATATATATATATATATATATATACATATATATATATATATATATATATATTACTAGATGGTGGCCCGATTCTAATGCATCGGGTATTCTAGAATATGTATGCGGCCGACCGGGCGCAATCAGCAATGCAGTGTTAAAATTTGGCACCTATATCGCAGATAGGTCACGGCCGGCGGTCGCGAACAATCAGCAGAGCGGGGTTTAAATTTGGCGCCAATAATGCTGATTGGTTGCGGCCGGCGGTCGCGACCAATCAGCAGAGCGTTGTTTAAATTTGGCACCAAAATTGCTGATTGGTCGGGGCTGGCAGCCGCGACCAATCAGCAGAGCGTTGGTTAAATTTGGCGCCAATGTGGCTGATTGGTCGCGGACGCCAGACGCGACCAATCAGCAGAGCGTTGATTAAATTTGGCGCCAATCTCGCTGATTGGTTGCGGCTGGCAACCGCTACCAATCAGCAGAGCGCTGTTTAAATTTGGCACCAATCTCGCTGATTGGTCGCGGCTGGAGTCCGCGACCAATCAGCATAGCGTTGCTTAAATTTGGCGCCAATCTCGCTGATTGGTTGTGGCTGGCGTCCGCGACCAATCAGCACAGCAGTGTTTAAATGTGGCGCCAAGATCGGTGATTGGTCGTGGCTGGCATCCGCGACCAATCAGCAGAGCGTTGTTTAAATTTGGCGCCAATCTCGCTGATTGGTCCCGTCTGGCGTCCGAGACCAATCAGCATAGCGTTGTTTAAATTTGGCGCCAATCTCGCTGATTGGTCGCATCTGGCGAACGCGACCAATCAGAAGAGCGCTGTTTAAATTTGGCGCCAATCTCGCTGATTGGTCGCGGCTGGAGACCACGACCAATCAGCATAGCGTTGTTTAAATTTGGCGCCAATCTCGCTTATTGGTCGCGTCTGGCGTCCACAACCAATCAGCAGAACGTTGTTTAAATTTGGCGCCAATCTCGCTGATTGGTCGCGGCTGGAGACCGCGACCAATCAGCATAGCGTTGTTTAAATTTGTCACCAAAATTGCTGATTGGTCGCGCCCGGCCACCGCGACCAATCAGCAGAGCGGGGTTTAAATTTGGCGCCAATACTGCTCATTGGTCGCGGCCGGCGACCGCGACCAATCAGCAGAGTGGTGTTTCAAATTGGCACCAAAATCGCTGATTGGTCGCGGCCGGCCACCGCAACCAATCAGCAGAGCGATGGTTAAATTTGGCGCCAATGTGGCTGATTGGTCGCGGACGCCAGACGCGACCAATCAGCAGAGCATTGTTTAAATTTGGCGCCAATCTCGCTGATTGGTTGCGGCTGGCAACCGCGACCAATCAGCAGAGCGCTGTTTAAATTTGGCACCAATCTCGCTGATTTGTCGCGGCTGGAGTCCGCGACCAATCAGCATAGCGTTGTTTAAATTTGGCGCCAATCTCGCTGATTGGTCGCGTCTGGCATCCACAACCAATCAGCAGAGCGTGGTTTAAATTTGGCGCCAATCTCACTGATTGGTCGCGGCTGGAGACCGCGACCAATCAGAATAGCGTTGTTTAAATTTGTCACCAAAATTGCTGATTGGTCGCGCCCGGCCACCGCGACCAATCAGCAGAGCGGAGTTTACATTTGGCGCCAAAATCGCTGATTGGTCGCGCCCGGCGGTCGCGACCAATCAGCAGAGCGGGGTTTAAATTTGGCGCCAATACTGCTCATTGGTCGCGGCCGGCGACCGCGACCAATCAGCAGAGCGGTGTTTCAAATTGGCACCAAAATCGCTGATTGGTCGCGGCCGGCCATCGCAACCAATCAGCAGAGCATTGTTTAAATTTGGCACCAATCTCGCTGATTGGTCGCATCTGCCGTCCGCGACCAATCAGCAGAGCGTTGTTTAAATTTGGCGCCAGTCTCGTTGATTTGTCGTGGACGGCCGGCCACCGCGACCAATCAGCAGAGCGGGGTTTAAATTTGCCGCCCATCTCGCTGTTTGGTCACGGCCGGCCACCGCGACCAATCAGCACAGCGGCATTTCAATTTGCCGCCCATCTCGCTGATTGGTCGCGGCCGGCCACCGTGACCAATCAGCGTCGTATTAGTGTGGGGCCGGGAGCGGCGCTGCTTGTGCGGCTCCGTATTAGCAAGGACTGGGGAGCGGCGCTGCGTGTGCTGCTCTTTCTGCTGCGAGAAGCCAGGAGATGAATGGCTGCTCGCAGCAGAAGCATCCCGACCGGCGGCGCCACTCCCCGGTCCTCCGTTCACACTTGCTGTCGGGAGATCAGCGGGCCAAGTCACTGATCTCCCGACGTTAGTCGCATGGAGGTCAGCGGCGCCGGTCGGGGTAGTTGTGCTGCTAGCGGCGCTCATCTCCCCGCTGCATCGCCGCTGACCTCCGTCCGGCAGATGAGCCGCTAACGGCCGCCATCTTTTTTCAAAAATCCCGCGATGCTAATTGGCCGCTGCCGGACCAATGAGCGACGCGGGATTTCCTGGACAGACAGACAGACAGACAGACAGATGGGATAAGACAATTATATAGTAGATAATTGTCCCTTGTGATGTAAAATATCAGTCACAACAATAATATTCTCAAAAGGTAAAAATTATTAAATAAAAGCACCTGAATATACATTGTGCACGGATCAGCAGCTTGTAGTATTATCCTATTAGTATTCATTGCCAGTTCCTACAATAATATAGAAATAGCATGGTGCAGAATAATGCGAGAGGGATTTCCAGTTCACCCTTGCTTCCTGCTGCCATGCACTGTATGATAAAAATGTATAAAATTCACACACCGCAGAGTAGAACATCATCAGAAAATAAATGTAGTTATCAACTCGGCTCCACATGTAGCTCATAATTCTTCCTCTCAAAAGTCACCATCATAGTTCCCACTGTGTTGTGTCCTATGCCTTAGTGCCTTGAATGGCAAAGCTGCCTAATCAAATCATCAGATGCACATTATTTAAATCAGGCTGCTTTAGTAAGGAAGTTTTATTCATATCTGGTTATTATCAATTTAAAAAAGTCATCAAGTATTCCAGCTTCACATTGCCACAATTCCAGACTCTTGTTGTTCCGTTTTCAGCTTTGCTGTATAGTTGGGGACAGAAGGAGCAGTCATTTTTTTTATTAAGTGGATGGAACTATTTTCCAGCATTCCTCACATGTATTAAATTTGTCAAACAGTCGCAAATCATGTTCACGGAGCGACGAAAACTTAAAGCCCGAGCATTCTATAAATACTCGGTGCTCGCCCGAGTATACTAGGCGAAAGGGTTAACAAAACATACTCGCTCATCACTAATTATTACTAGTGATGAGCGAGCATGCTCGCTACTGCTCGGTGCTCGCCCAAGTATCTCACTGCTCGAGATGCTCGGCGCTCGCCGAGTATTCCCGGCTTGCTCGGGTGGGAACTCGGGTCCCCTCCCTGCATGTATGGCGCTCTTTAGATTGCCTGCCATGCACTGTAATGCCATAGCCATGTTGGTTGTGGACATTACAGTGATTGGCTGGACACACAGCGTCATCAGGTCTATATCAGACCTGGCACCGCCATGCTCGTCACAGTCACTCCAGATCAGACAGTGTAGGGAGAGGTGCTGCTGCTGCGTTAGGGAGAGATTTGATCATGTATTAGGTAGTGTAGGGAGAAAAACCGTACATTACACATATCCATTTTAGCAAACAGTCCTTCAGAGCACTAATCCATCTGCAGAGACATCAGGCAGGCAGTGCATATAGCACAAGAGGATCCATTCCAATTCTGCCTTCCGCTGCTGTTAGATATTTCTATACAGAGGCCCAGGTCTCAGGGGCCTTGAATACTTTTCTTTGGATCTTAATCATCATTATTTGCTTAAAAAGCAATCCAGAGAACACTGTTTTTTCTGCACCATGTGCTTGTTGGCACTGCAGAATACAGCCAGGTCCTTTCCATATTACAGCGCTAGAAATCCAGCTATTTAAAACTGTGTTTTCTCCGTCACATGGATCACATATACGTTGTCAGAAAATACTGCCATTTATGGCCTCAATTAAAAATTTCCTTTATTGTGTCAGTGAAGCAATTCACAGCAGTTTGCTGGTCAAACTAGTTACCTTCAGGCCAGGTATTTAAAACTTTGTTTTCTCCATCACACGGATCACATATAAGTTTGCTCCAAACTCAGTCATTTGTAGTGAGCATGGAAGATACTGTCCTCCATTTAAAATGGGCAAGGTACGTGGCAAGGGGCGGGGAACTGGACGTGATGGTAATGGTGCATGCAGAGGCCGAGGACAAAACCGTGGGCAAGCCGAAATTGTGCCACAACAAACACCCACATCTCCTCGCCTGTCCTTCCTGTCCCAATTTCTAGGTGACCGTAGCACACCACTATTGAACCCAGAGCAGTGTCAAAAGGTTGTTGGTTTGATAGCGGATAATGCTTCCAGTCACTTAGCCACCACCACCCTGTCTTCCACACGGTCAAGTCTCAGTACCTGTGAGTCTGGACCGCATATTCCTCACCCTGATCTTCCTTCCTCCCACCATGCCGAGTACCCAGAGACAACTGATCCCACACTTGGACACTCTGAAGAGCTGTTCACTTTTCCATTTATAGATTCGGGCCTCTCGCCCGGTCCACTTGAAACCGGGCAAGAGGAGATCGCGTGTAGCGATGCCCAAATATTTGAGCAGCCATGGTCACATGAAGACGATGGTGGGAAAGTGTCACAAGAGGTGGACGATGATGAGACACAATTGCCAGAAAGTCAAGAGGAGGACCAGGGTGCGGAAGTGGAAGACGAGGGGGTGGATGATATAGTAACTGACCCAACCTGGCAGGAGAACATGCAGAGCGAGGACAGCAGCATACAGGGGGAGGGAGGCAGAGCACCCCAACAGGCAGGAAGAAGCAGTGTAGTGGCCGCAGAAAGAAGGCAGGCAACCATTCCCTGTAACACCAACACGAAGGAAGTTGCCAGTACAACTGGTAGGTCTTCCAGAGTCTGGTTGTTTTTTAAAGACTCTGCTGATAACCACAAAAAGGCCATTTGCACCACCTGCCTGTCACAGGTGTGTCACCACGAAGATCGTCGCGACTACACAGCCTGACTTCTCACAGCTGAGTTTTTGATGCTTTGTGTTTTTTGGTAGTGAGGGAGTTAATTCTCTCCCTCTGTGCTTGACGAGGCTCAGCCTCGCCCAGCTGCAGTTAATGCTGCAGTATTGGGATTCCTTCAAATACCTGCTGGTCTGATAGGGAAGTTGTCGGTGAAAGCATTTCTTGCAGACCTTCAGAGCGGATCGTTGTTTGGTGGAGTTCGGAGCGAAGAGTATGCGGTGTGGTTTCTTCCCTTCTTCCCTTTATCATTTATCTCCTAACCTGTTGTTGTTCCCTCTGTAATTGTGGTGTGAGTTTTTGTATGCAAGGTGGTTTTTTGGTTTTCCCCTTGTTCTGTCTCGTTTGTCTAGTACTGTGTTTTGAGCATTTTCTATCCTGTTTCCCATTGTTGTGATCGGGTTTCTTCTCAGGACTAGATTACTGAGGTTCAGGGATATTCAGGCGTTTAGGGTTACGCTGGCGGCCTGGACCTCTGTACCATTAACAGTAACTCCAGGTTGCGGGATTAGTCAGGGCCCCCGTTTAGGGTCAGCTCAGGCCCCTGACCTCCTGTACGTTGAGAAAGTGTGACATTTTCACCGACCGACACAAAAAAAAAAATTCTCTCCAGCCACCATGGATCCAGTAGCCAGTCTAGGTCGGCAGTTGCAGAGTTTGTCCATGGAGCTGGCGGACGTTAAGTCCAAGGTTTTGTATCCCCAGGAGCAAGCCGGACCTGAACCTAAAGTATCTCTCCCTGACAGGTTCACTGGGGGGCGGGACAAGTTTTTTGTTTTCCAGGAGGCATGCATGTTGTACTTTCGGCTGCGGCCTCGGTCATCGGGGAGTGAGGAGCAAAGGGTGGGAATTGTCATCTCGCTCCTACAAGGGGACCCACAATCTTGGGCGTTCTCTCTTCCCCCAGGCTCCCCGGCTCTCCAGTCAGTGGATAGGTTCTTCGCTGCTCTGGGACTCGTATATGATGACCCGGATCGATCTCCCTTGCTGAATCTAAGTTACGTAGGATCCACCAGGGAGATCGTCCGGCGGAGGAATTCTGTTTGGAGTTCCGTAGGTGGGCCACGGACACCCAGTGGAATGACCCGGCTCTTAGGAGCCAGTTTTGTCAAGGGTCATCTGACAAATTAAAGGATGTGTTGGCACTGTATGATCCTCCCGCCTCACTGGAAGCCGCTATGGCCCTTGCTATTCGCATTGACAGACAGCATCGGGAGAGGTGCGGGATAACTCCGTTCCCTGTGATGACTCCACCTCCTACAAGGTCCCCTCATATGGAGGTTCCCCTGGTCAGTCCAGAGGAGCCTATGCAGTTAGGAGGGACATCATTCCAGGGGAGGGGACCGGCGGTGCGTCACAAGACTGGAAGGTGCTTCTTCTGTGGGAGAAAGGGACATTTTATTGGGGGGTGTCCATCCCGTCCTTTGCAGAGTAAAGAGTCGTCGGAAAACTGTTGATCCCAGGTTGTGTGGTGGACGGCAATCTGGGAGTAGGTATTTCGTCCCTAGGTTCGTCTCAGTTTCTCGTGCCGGCGGAGGTGGTGGTGGGTATGAGAACTGAGAGGATTTCTGTTCTTCTAGATAGTGGAGCCGGGGCTAATCTGGTGGACGCTCGGTTTGCCCGGGTTCAAGGTATGCTATTGAATATGTTGGCTAAACCCATCCCCATATTTTCAATCGACGCCAGGCCTCTCGGTCAGGGAAGTTTTTTGCAAGTTGTGCATAACGTAAATCTTCAAGTGGGGACGATACATAAAGAACTGTTGTCTTGTTACGTGTTGGAGGGTCTTCCCACTCCTATTGTGTAGGGCCTTCCTTGGTTAGCTAAGCATAATCCGGTTATTAATTGGCAATCCAGGGAGATAAGCCAATGGAGTGAATTCTGTAATAAAAACTGCATGAATACGGTCATCGGTGCTGTCACTCCTAGGGTCTTACCTCCATTTCTGGCGGATTTTGAGGATGTATTCTCGGAGAAAGGGTGTCAGGAACTACCTCCTCATCGCGTGTATGACTGTTCTGTAAAATTGCTTCCTGGGGCCAATTTACCTAAATCTAGGTTGTATAACCTATCTGGTCCGGAAAGGCAGGCCATGAAGGATTATATTTCAGAGAGTCTGGCTAAGGGGCATATTAGGCCTTCATCTTCCCCGGTGGCCGCGGGGTTCTTCTTTGTGAAGAAGAAAGATGGAGGCCTACGCCCTTGCCTGGATTTCCGTGAACTTAATCGGATTACGGTCCGAGATCCGTATCCACTCCCACTTATCCCCGATCTCTTTAATCAGATCATGGGCGCCAAGTGGTTCTCTAAGTTGGATCTCAGGGGGGCGTACAATCTGATTAGGATGAAGGAGGGGGATGAGTGGAAGACGGCGTTTAACACTCCGGAGGGGCATTATGAGAACCTTGTCATGCCATTCGGTCTGACTAATGCCCCGGCGGTGTTCCAACACTTTGTTAATGACATTTTTCGCCGCCTGGTGGGTCAATTTGTGGTCATATATCTGGATGACATCTTAATTTACTCGCCTGATCTTGTGTCTCATCAGGAGCATGTTAGGCAGGTGTTACAGATCTTGTGGGATAATAAACTGTACGCCAAATGGGAGAAGTGTGTGTTCGCCATACAGGAACTCCAGTTTTTAGGTTTCCTGGTGTCAGCATCTGGTTTTCTTATGGACCCAGGGAAAGTGCGAGCAGTTCTGGAGTGGGATCTGCCAGAGAATCTTAAGGCACTACAACGTTTCCTGGGGTTTGCTAATTATTACCGGAAATTCATTCGTAATTTCTCATCCATGGTTAAACCTCTCACAGACATGACAAAAAAGGGGACGGATTTTTCTAGGTGGTCTGACAAGGCTTGTCAAGCATTCTCCTCCTTGAAAAAATGTTTTGCCTCGGCACCCATACTCATTCAACCTGATGCGTCACAACCGTTCATTGTAGAGGTAAACGCTTCTGAGGTAGGGGTGGGAGCAGTTTTATCACAAGGTTCGTCCCCTGGTAAGTGGCGTCCGTGCGCTTTTTTCTCAAAAAAATTGTCGTCCGCTGAGAGGAATTACGATGTCGGCAATAGGGAACTCTTGGCCATTAAGTTAGCTTTTGAGGAGTGGCGCCATTTTTTGGAGGGGGCAGTCCATCCGGTCACCGTTATCACCAATCACAAGAACCTGCTATATCTGGAGTCCGCAAAAAGTCTGAATCCCACACAAGCCAGGTGGTCATTGTTTTTTACCAGGTTTAATTTTGTCGTTACATATCGTCCTGGGTCAAAAAATGTGAAGGCGGATGCCTTATCTCGTAGTTTTCCTGGGGCCGGGAATACGGATGATCCGGTTCCTATCCTTCAAGAGGGGGTGGTGGTGTCGGCAGTATGCTCTGAGCTTGAGGAGGAGGTATTGGAGGCTCAGGGGGATGCCCCTGTTGGACCTCCAGGGAGACTGTTTGTTCCAGATCAGTTACGACAAAAGGTGATCGAGGCACACCATAACTCAGTTTTGGCAGGACACCCAGGAAGAAAAGCAACTGTGGATCTCCTCTTGCGTCGGTTTTGGTGGCCTAACTTACATAAGGAGGTGGTAACTTTTGTTGCGTCCTGTGGGGTTTGTGCACGCTCTAAGACCCCACATACCCGTCCGTCTGGGGCCCTCTTACCTTTGAAGATCCCGGAGCGTCCTTGGACTCATCTGTCTATGGACTTTATTACGGACCTCCCTCCGTCCTCGGGTAAAACGGTCATACTCGTTGTAGTAGACAGGTTCAGCAAGATGGCACATTTTATCGCTCTTCCTGCTCTTCCTAATGCTAAAACTCTTGCGCAGGTGTTCATTGGAGAGATTGTGAGGCTTCACGGGGTACCCTCCGATATGGTGTGGGATCGGGGGTCTCAGTTTGTGTCCAAATTCTGGAAGGCTTTTTGTATTCGGCGGGAGATGCAATTATCGTTCTCATCGGCTTTTCATCCTCAGACCAATGGTCAGACGGAACGTCTGAACTAGAATTTGGAGACATATCTCCGGTGTTTTGTGTCAGAGAACCAGGAGGAGTGGGCTTCTTTCTTACCTCTGGCGGAGTTTGCTCTTAATAATAGGCGGAGCGAATCCACTGGTAAGTCCCCGTTTTTTGGGGCATATGGTTTTCACCCCCAGTTTTGTACTTTCAGTAGAGGGGGCTCTTCGGGGGTTCCTGAGGAGGAGCGATTTTCGTCATCACTCGCTTCAGTGTGGAGAGGGGTACTGAATAATCTGAGTACTATGGGGAACCGATACAAACATATGGCTGATAGGAGGAGAGTGTCTGGTCCGGACCTAAGTGTGAACGATCGGGTATGGTTGTCTACTAAGAATATAAAACTCAAGGTTCCCTCCTGGAAACTGGGTCCCAGGTTCATCGGGCCGTACAGGATCAGTTCTATAATTAATCCGGTGGCATTCCGTCTTGACCTACCCCTACATTTAAAATTCATAACGTGTTCCACAGATCTTTGCTTAAGAGGTATGTGGCGCCAATGATACTGTCACCTTTACCTCCTCCTCCAGTGGTGGTCAATGGAAATTTGGAGTTTCAGGTATCGAAAGTCATCGATTCACATTTTAGTCACCGGTCCCTTCACTACCTCGTTCATTGGAAAGGGTATGGTCCTGAGGAGAGAATGTGGGTTCCTGCGTCAGATATTAACGCAGACCGGTTAATTCGGGCCTTCCACACGACTCACCCGGATAAACCAGGCCCTGAGGGTCCGGAGGCCCCTCGTAGAAGGGGGGGTACTGTCACGGGTGTGTCGCCACGAAGATCGTCGCGACTACACAGCCTGACTTCTCGCAGCTGAGTTTTTGGTGCTTTGTGTTTTTTGGTAATGAGGGAGTTAATTCTCTCCCTCTGTGCTTGACGAGGCTCAGCCTCGCGCAGCTGCAGTTAATGCTGCAGTATTGGGATTCCTTCAAATACCTGCTGGTCTGATAGGGAAGTTGTCGGTGAAAGCATTTCTTGCAGACCTTCAGAGCGGATCGTTGTTTGGTGGAGTTCGGAGCGAAGAGTATGCGGTGTGGTTTCTTCCCTTCCTCCCTTTATCATT
Source organism: Phyllobates terribilis (assembly GCF_046119375.1). Taxonomy (NCBI): domain Eukaryota; kingdom Metazoa; phylum Chordata; class Amphibia; order Anura; family Dendrobatidae; genus Phyllobates; species Phyllobates terribilis. The sequence goes on from NW_027362761.1 coordinate 1,174,743,882, forward strand.
TATCTCCTAACCTGTTGTTGTTCCCTCTGTAATTGTGGTGTGAGTTTTTGTATGCAAGGTGGTTTTTGGTTTTCCCCTTGTTCTGTCTCGTTTGTCTAGTACTGTGTTTTGGGCATTTTCTATCCTGTTTCCCATTGTTGTGATCGGGGTCCTTCTCAGGACTAGATTACTGAGGTTCAGGGATATTCAGGAGTTTAGGGTTACGCTGGCAGCCTGGACCTCTGTACCATTAACAGTACCTCCATGTTGAGGGATTAGTCAGGGCCCCCGTTTAGGGTCAGCTCAGGCCCCTGACCTCCTGTACGTTGAGACAGCGTGACACTGCCAGGCCAGCATCAGCAGGGGTGGCAAAACGACCAGCCTGACCACCACCAGCATGATCAGGCACATGGCAGCAAAGCACCTGATTTTGTGGGCCAAACCCCAGGGTCCAGGAACAGTGTCTGCAGGTGGCACCATTGCTTCTTCCGCTGTTGTGCATGCAAGCCAATCCCCTGTCCATGGTGCATGCGAAGATGCCTCCTGCCCAGCACCTGTCTTTGCACACTCCCAGCGCAGCGTTCAGTTGTCCATACCCCAGTCCATGGTACGCAAGCGCAAATATGCAGCCAACGCCCCACAGGCCACACTACTAAATTCTCACATATCATGATTGCTTGCGCTCGAAATGTTGCCTTTTAGGCTCGTGGAGACGGAAGCATTCCACAACCTGATGGTGGCGGCCGTCCCTCGGTACTCTGTCCCCAGCCGCCACTATTTCTCCCGGTGTGCCGTCCCCGCATTACACAAGCATGTGTTCCAAAACATTAGCCATGCTCTCAACAACGCATTTACCGGTTAAGTCCACCTAACCACGGACACGTGGACAAGTGCTTGTGGGAAGGTACTTCTCACTGACGGCACACTGGGTTAACATAGTGGAAGCTGGGACCCAGTCGGACCTTTGGGACGGAACACGCCAAGAACTGCGGGCCCTAGGTCAATCAGGGTTTCCCCCATGGTCTACAGCTCCTGCACCTCATCCTCCTCAGCCTCCTCCTCCTCTTCAGCCTCCATCTCCGAAATTACCACATCAGTCACAAGCTGGAAGCACTGCAGCACTGCCTCGGCCATGCAGCAATAGGCTGTGCTGAGGCTAATATGCTTAGGTGAAAAACCGCACAATGCTGAACAGTTATGGACAGCTCTGAAAGAGCAGGCTGATCTGTGGCTCACACCACAGAACCTACAGCCAGGCATGGTCATGTGTAACAATGGCCGGAACCTGGTGGTGGCTCTGAGGCAAGGCAAGCTCACACACGTACCATGCCTGGCCCATGTGCTTAACCTCGTGGTTCAGCGGTTTCTCAAATCCTACCCAGAGCTTCCGGATCTGCTTGTTAAAGTACGCCACCTGTGTGCCCATTTTAGAAAGTCAGCTACAGCTTCCACCGCCCTTGCAGTGTTTCAACAGCGTTTGCAGCTTCCTGCTCACAGACTGGTGTGTGATGTCCCCACGCGTTGGAACTCTACACTGCAGATGTTGGGAAGGATTTGTGAGCAGAAGAGGGCAGTTGTTGAGTACCAGCATCAACAAGGCCGTCGGTATTCAGTTCAGACACCACACATAAGACCTCAGGGGTGGACATGGATGTCAGACATATGTACCATCCTCCAAAACTTTGAGGACTCCACCACGATGGTGAGCGGCGATGAAGCCATGATTAGTGTCACCATAACGCTTCTCTGTCTTCTGAACCACTCTCTGCTCACAATCAGAGAGGATGCATTGCAGGCGGAGCACGATGAGATGGAGAAAGGAACCCTACAGGGTGATTACACACAGCCAAGCCTCATCTCATCCCAACGTAAATTGGGTGACTATGAGGAAGAGGAGGAGGAGGAGGAAGGACAGGATCTAATTTCATTCACTATAGACGGTACTACCTGCACAGCTCTCATACCGTCTGTTCAGCATGGATGGCCAGAGGACAGAGAGGAGGGGGAGGAGGAGAGCATGGTCAGTCATCCTCTTGGTGAGGACACGGAAGTCTTGCCTGTTAGTAGTTTGGCATGCATGGCTGAGTTTATGTTACGCTGCCTTTCCCATGACCCTCGCATTCTCAAAATTTTGGGTGACAGTCATTACTGGTTGGTGACACTTTTAGACCCTCGCTACAAGGAGAACGTTATATCTCTTATTCCTGAGGTGGACAGGTCTACAAAAATGGGGCAGTACCAGAAGGCCCTTGTTGCGGAACTTTTAAAAAAATTCCCATCTGAAAACGCTGGCGGCAGAGGGCACACTTCATTGGACAACCAAGGAGTATAGGCGAGAGAGACACAACTTCAATATAGCAGAGGCAGGGGAACACTGTCAAAGTTCTGACAGAGTTTTCTCAGACCCTCCCTGAGACGCGGGGTACTCTCACAAGGAGTGCAAAGTTTGGGAAGATGCTGTGGGAGTACCTTGCTGACCATACCAATCTCCTCCGTGATTTCTCTGTGCCTTATAATTATTGGGGTATCCAAGCTAGATACGTGGAATGAACTGGCTCTCTATGACTTGGAGGTCCTGGCCTTCCCTGCCACCAGCGTTTTATCAGAGTGGGTTTTTAGTGCCGCTGGTGGAATTATAACTGATAAGCGCATCTGCCTGTCAGCTGTAAATGCTGACAGGCTGACTCTTATAAAAATGAACAAGGGCTGGATTGGGCCAGACTTCTCAACACCACCGAATGATAGCAGCGTAACATAAACTCAAATCCAGTGTCTTTTCTTGGGAGGTGTATTCCCATGCACCTTTTCACACCCACACATGGGTATAAGCTTCCTGATTTTGGCTATTTGCTCTTGTCCTCCTCCTTCTCCTCATCCTCCACCACCATATCACCAGGGTGACCGTGGTCCGTGATGCAACACCCACATAATTTTTTAAAGGGTGTTTATGATGCCCGTAAAAAAATTTTTTTATACAGTATGTTCATGTATACCCCCAGGGGTAAATGTTTGTCAGCCCATACATTTAGCGCATGGGCATTACAAGTATTGGGAACATTTTTTTATGAGGCCCTCCTCCACCTCTCTTCCAAGGGTCATTGAAGTACCTCCAAATTTTTGGCAGCCCTTGCATTCACTGCATAGGCCAACACTATGGGAGACTCTCTCCTTTCTATTGGGAATTTGTCATTACTGTGGCCCTGCTCTATGTGTCTTTAAATTCTTAGTGGGGTTTTTCCTAAAATTGTCAGTCATTGGACTCACTGCATACCCTATAACTGTATAGCAGACCCTCTCCTTTCTAATAGGAACATGTCGCACCTTGTTACTGTGGCCCTGTTCTGTGTGTCTTTAAATTCTTAGTGGGGTTTTTCCTAAAATTGGTCAGCCGTTGGACTCACTGCATACCCTATAACTGTATAGCAGACCCTCTCCTTTCTAATGGGAACATGTTGTACCTTGCTACTGTGGCCCTGCTCTATATGTCTTTAAATTCTTAGTGGGGTTTTTCCCGAATTTTGGCAGCCCTTGCAGTCACAGCATGGGCATTACCACTATAGGAGACCCGCTCCTTTATAATGGGAACATTTTTTTTACTGAGACCCTCCTCTATGTCTCTTCAAAGGGGTATTGGGTTGCGTCCAAATTTTTGACAGCCCTTGCAGTCACTGGATACGCAATAACAGTATAGGAGACCCACCTGTTAATAATGGGAACAGCAAAGCATAGCCGGCTGATGGCTCTCTTACAATAGCGAGGGCCGACTGCTGGCCTTTTAAGAATAGTACGGGCCCTCTGATGTCCCTATAAAAATAGGCTTTATGACTTTCAGAGTCCCTCCATCATAAATAAAACAGGATGTGTCTGATGATGTGTCACACACCACATTGCCAGATAAGGTTGTAAAATGTTAAAATTACATTTCCCGGTGAATGCATTTGTCTTAAAAAATAACGTAAATAAAACAAAACAATGGGATCTTTCTTTAGTATAAAAAACAGCGTCACCAATTTAACCTCAATGTAATCAAATTGTTAAGCTCATGCACCTCCTCCTCCATCTCCGAAATGACCACATCAATCACAAGCTGACAGCACTGCAGCACTGCCTTGGCCAAGCGGCAACAGGCTGTGCTGAAGGTAACATGCTTAATGCTTAATTGAGAAACTGCCCAACGCTGCAGAGTTGTTGAAAGCTGTAACAGAGCAGCCTGAGCTGTGGCTCTCACCGCTGAACATACAGCCAGGCATGGTCATGTGTGACAATGGGCGGAACCAGGTGACGGAGAAATGACAGCCGGGGTAGATACGGTTTCCCTCTATGCCAGTCCTTTCACCGAGCTAAAGAATATGGCTGTGGTGAAATACAACTCCCACTGAGAAGCTGTTTCAGATTGAAAAACATTGTGCCCAGGGGATTTGATTCTGAGGGCTATCCTTTCTCACCCGCTCAAGAGCCCCATAGCAGCTGCAAAGTTAGCGCTATCATGAACTCTTCTGAGGTAGAAGCCAAGGCACACCAAAGGATTCTCTGGTGGGACCATCCAACCCTGCCGAGAAGCTGTCCTGGCAAAGAAAAGTGTGTGGGAAGGTTCCCGGACACGCTATGGCTGCTTTTTTACTGAAGAGGAAACACACGCAAACACGGGGAGAACATACAAAGTCCTTGCAGATGTTGTCCTTGCTGGGATTTGAACCCAGGATCCCAGAGCTGCAAACCTTCAGTGCTAACCACTGATCCAATGTGCTGCCGTTCACCCTCTAATATCTAACAGGCTGGAGAAACTTGCACCTACTGCCACTCTATTTTCAGCTCCTTTGTGAGAAAATGTATTTGGGCAGCCACTCAGTCTACCAAATAAAATTCATGAGAAGGAAATTGGGGATGGCTTTGCTACTGATACTGGGGGCAGTGCTAATACCATGGCGTCGTACCATAGTTTGCTGGAAATATTCCAGGCTGGTAGGAGGCAAGCAAATTCCCAAAGAAAAGTACCAGCAGTAATGTTCAGGCCACATTTCAAGTGCAAGTTGCTTTAGAGGGTAGATTCGCTTTCCCTCTATGCCAGTCCTTTCACCGATCTAAATACAACTCTTAGCGAAAAAAAAATTGTGGTCCCTGGCCACATTCACCTGTCCACGTGTTTGTGGTTAGGTGGTCATTCCCAGTTAGTGCACTGGGGAGGACACGCGTAATGTGGTGGACCCGTGCTTGTGGAAGGCGGAGGCGATACCGAGAAATATAGTGACGGCTGGGGACCGAGTATGGACACCCGGCCTTCGCCGGTATGAGGTTGTGAAAAGCTTCCGCCTCCACGAGCTTAAAAGGCCATATTTCAAGTGCAAAGAGCTGCCCAGAAATCTGGCGGTTTAGTGTTGCGGCCAGGGGGTGGGTGGGTGGCTGGCTGCATCCATGCACTTGCATTCCAAGTAACAGAAAACTAAGCAGATGGTGGCCTCTATCATCATCATGGCCTCAACTCGGCACTGTGAACTCTCCTGAAGGAGAAGCCAGGGCCCGCCGGAGGAGTCTCCGGTTCTCTGGTGGGCCCGTCCAACCCTGCCGAAAAGCAGCCCTGGGTAAGAAAAGTGTTGGGGAAGGTTCCCGAACACTCTATGGCTGCATTTTTAATGTGGATCGGCCATGCTTATGCATGTTATTTCTCAAACTGCATTACAGATCAGGCCACAGTCCAACTCTGTATTCAAGAAATTAAATGCGCAAAGAAAGATGTGTGTGTGTCAAAGCACCACCGACAAGTGCCAGTTGATGTTGGACGGGCTGCCATTACAGGACTTCCTGGGAGAAATGACACGCAGGGTAGATACGGTTTCCCTCTATGCCAGTCCTTTCACCGAGCTAAATACAACTCTTAGCAGAAAAAGTTGTAGACTGGCTCCGTACCGTCCCTGGCCACATTCACCTGTCCATGTGTTTGTGGATAGGCGGTCCTTCCCAGTAAGTGCACTGGGGAGGGCACAGGTAATGTTGTGGGACCCATGCTTGTGGAAGGCGGAGGCGATACCGGGAAATATAGTGGCGGCTGGGGACCGAGTATGGACATCCGGCTGTCTCCGGCATGAGGTTATGAAAAGCTTCCGCCTCCACGAGCCTAAAAGGCCACATTTCAAGTGCAAGCAGCTGTCAAAAATTTGGCAGTGTAGTATTGCAGCCTGTGGGTGGGTGGGTGACTGGCTGCCTGCATACTTGTGCTTGCATTCCAAGGAATGGGGTAGTGACAACTGAACGCTGCACTGGGTCAAGGACATGGACGGTGATTGTTGCAAGTCTGCAACGACAGGTGCATGGCGGGAGGCATCTTTGCATGTTCCAAGGATCACTTATGATGGGCACACTTTTAGGCAGTGACCAGGGAGTCAGAGATGCTTCCAGAGGTCTTCCCCATGCTGTTCCCATGTCTTTTCAGCACTGTATGCATGTGTCTGATGATATCTCACAAACCACATGGTCAGATAAGGTTGTAAAATGTTAAAATGACATTTCCTGGTGAATGCATTTGTCTTGCTTGAAAGCAATGCAAAAGTGCAAAAATGCATTAAAAACGCTACGTGTGAACATAGCCCAAGGTGTGGAGGAGTATTTTTGTTTTTGGTTATTTATTTTGCCTTATATACAAGTCATTACCCTGGAAAGGATGTTCCTTACATATTTCCCAGGAAAATCCATTTTGGTTTCGTTTTTGTATGTTTTATTGTGAGTCCGTAAAAGTGGCGTAATACTCTGACCACGTTGCTGACAGCAGTGATCTGTGAGTCATTGATGCTTCCAGGGGTCTTCCCCATGCTGTTCCCATGTCATTTGAGCACTGTTCCCATCGATTTGGGCAATTTTTAGGCCCTCTGCAGACCGCCGGGGAGAGCCGCCTTAGAAATGCTCGAGTTTCCCATAGACTTACATTGGGCTCGTTGCTCGGGTCGAGCACCTGAGTATTTCAATGTGCTCGACCCGAGCAACGGGTACCCGAAAATTTTAGTGCTCGCTCATCACTAATTATTACCTTTCTATGAGATGGAGACTTGGGTATTTATTGGCAAATCTTGCCAACATGAAAAGGACCCCCAAAAATTTGTATAGGGAGTGCCCAACTTTTTCCTAATGTCTGCTTTTGGGGAAAACTAGAATTGGACAAAAATTGAGTTGCTTAACTTACGATAAAAACATATATAAAAATCTCCATCAGTGGATTTCTTCTAATTGACAATGCAGGTATTTGTGGCATCAGAGATTTTCAGTAAAGAGGACATCTCTTGTATTTGCTTCCTGGTAGTGTTTGGAGAGGTAGAATAGGGGCCGGTTTTAGACAAAGTGGTCCACTAGAAAAAAAAGATAAAAAAAGGGGGGTCCTAAATGCTAACATATTGCACCATCACACAGAAACATTTAGAGTGCATTTCCAGCAGCTTATATTAGACTGTTAAATGAGCGCAATCGACTATATGCAAGTCGTTCGGTGCTTTTTTATTGGTCTCTTTACACAAGATGAGGAAGAATAATGGGGACAGAACAATCACTAGCAGATCATTCTGCCCCAATACAGTGTCATATTATCAGCAGCAGACATGTATATATAAAGAGGACATAAGCACGTGTATATATACACACAGCACACACACATGTGTATCCAGACAGCACACACACATGTGTATCCAGACAGCACACACACATGTATATCCTGACAGCACACACACATGTGTATCCAGACAGCACAAACACATGAATATCCACATAAACGTATATATACACACGTATATACACACAGCACACATATACATTCATACACATCACATACATATGTATATCCACACAGCACACACACATGTGTATCCAGACAGCACAAACACATGAATATCCACACTGTATACACACAAACGTATATATACACATGTATATACACACACAGCACATACATGCATTCAGACACATCACATACATATGTATATCCACACAGCACATACACATAAATATACACACAGCACATACACACACACAAACATATATACATACAGCACACACATACATTCATACACATCACATACATAAGTATATCCAGACAGCACACACACATGTATATCCACACAGCACAAACGCATGAATATCCATACAGCATACACACAAACGTATATATACACACGTATATACACACAGCACACATATACATTCATACACATCATATACATATGTATATCCACACAGCACACACATTTATATCCACACAGCACATACATACACACAGCACATACACACACACACACGTATATACTGACATAGAAATCTGTATTTCAGGCAAAACATCCATCTTCACAGGTGATTTGAATAAAAGGAAAATTTATTTAGAATAACAGTTACATTTAAAAGAGATAAAGATAAGATATAAAAGGCATATACGGGAACCCTATGAATGTGGGAGAGGGATCTGATGTGTTGCAAAAGGGTGCAGTATTTAAATAAAAATTCTGTCTCACAGCCATGGAGTTTTTCACGCTCGCTCAGACCGAATACTTCAACAATTCAAGTGAAAACATAACAATTTAGTTCTCAAGGAGAATTTCAGGAGATTTGGAGGTATCTATCTTAGGTTGGAATTACTTATCTCTAGAACAACATCTTACAGAACGTTCTAACAAAATCAGCCGGGTCATATTGTTTTTTTTTAGCTGAAATAAAAACATGATTTCATAAAGCTGGTATACATAGTTTACATATAAGTACTATAACATATTAGCAAATTATCGATTATAATCGCTGTATTGATTATTTTAGCCTCCTAACAGTTGCCCCAATTGCTTTACCTATAAATTAATCTGAACTCACTGAGCTAATTGTAAAAATGGGGGAGGAACAAGTTTGGCAACAAACTGGCAGCACAAAAATTAGGCAGGGGCATGATTCAGTACAGTAATAGACTCCAATAGACACTGTCGTAAAGCTGGAGTCACAGAACTTAGCTCAGTACTAATGGAGCAGAGGTAATCAATTCATCATGAGAATAGAAATTAAAAAAGACAAGTACATGTATGTGACGCTCTCAGCCCTACCCTGGGAAATTGGGGTACTCGGGGCCGGGTCAGATGTTGGGGGATGCAGTCGTGGCCTGGACCCGTCCCGTGCCCTGGGCCGTCCCAATAAAAAGTAATGGGCTATCAGGTTTGAGTGGTTGCTAACGACTACGCCACCTGTGGTGTCTGGTGATGGCCACCAGCGCTGTGGCAGTCCTCTGAGGCGGGATATAGTGGCAGCAGACGATGGTATAACTCCCCACAGGCGGAGCTGTGCCTCAGGGCAGCGGAGGCGGATGGAGGGAGTAGTAGTGAAGTGAACTCTGGTGCTGTGTGGTGCGGTGCAGGAATAAAGGAGCCAGAGGCCATAGGGGTAGTCTTCCAGGTCTTTACTCACGATTTAGAGTGCAGCGGCAAGGCTTCTCCCTGCTCCTTACGGCGCTCTGCGGCCACCAGGACCCTGGTTTCGGCAACCTCCGGGGCAATTCAGGTGCTTAATCAGGACCCCGCACTAGAGTGTTCCTAGACTTTTAACTAAGTCCTCTCCTGTCCGTGTGTGTAGAAAGGCTGGGTCTCCCTTTGGACTATGCACAGAACTAGGTTATGGCGGCAATTCCGTTCCGCCCGTCACCCGGTGGGATCCATTAGCCTCCGGTCTTCTCTGACAGAGACGTGACGTAACAAAGTCAGATATCGGGGGGCCGGTACCCCTTTTGCAGCAGGAGTCCCTCTGACTAGGCCAGAATGGAGAGTACAGGTGGCGTATGCCGCTCCGTCCGTATTCCCTGGGATCCTTTTGCCTGTGGAGCTCTTCTACCTTGCTCCCCTCCAGGCCTTCTTAAGCAGGGAACTTGACCGGGTAGAGACCATCGTTAACTCACACCTGCTCCTCGTTTCAAGGTCAGAGCACGAGGACCGTGTATCTCCAGCACACTGCAGGCTCCTACACAAGGCCACTCCCAGCTGTGAAGACCACAATCAAAGACTAGATAAGAAGACATGAACTTAAGATGGCTGGCTATTCAATATGAATTTAGTACGTGTCACTTTAAGTGTGTCCTCCACCCTCACCCACTACTATGTTCCCTGCTATCTTTGGTTCCCCTATCTCCTCTTATCCTGGCTGGGGCAGCACCCTAGTGCACATTAGCCCCCCTGCAGGTGGGAGAAGAGTAGTGCTGGATGCAGAGGTGTGGTCATGACAGCTGCACCATCCTTACCTCGAAGGGAGATACCACATCTCATTAAAGGGATGCAGTACCTCTGTGGTGACCGAATCCTCAGGGGCGCCACATGTACATAGGAGCTTCATGATAATGATGGAAAAGATCTATTTTCTTCATACATATCGTTATATGATTTCACAAAAGCTTTTGGGTCTATGTATCACAGTTCTCATATTCTTTCATTTAATTTCCCTGGATCAGCTGTCAGAAGAAATACAATAAATGACATGACAACACTTGTGGTTAGAGCGGCTGCATTGTGAGAGCCAATTACCCCCAGAGGTGCTTGACTGTATTAAATCAGCTGAGAGTCTGTGTCACCAATAATAACATCATCGTAATTACCAGTAATAATAATAGGAAAGTCTCAGTGCTTGCAGTTGCTACACATATTTTTTACATTTTTATACATTCCTCAACATTGAAATTGCAAAACCAAAGGAAAAGTCGTGGACTTACGGAAATCACAGGAATGGTTCAATAGACGTATTGCTGATATGAAAATGGTGAAAAAATGTAAACAAAATTTTCAAAACTTCTTGATTCATTTAGTATGGGGTATGAGAGTCATATGCAAAAATCCTTACACACTTTGGATGTTATCAATGAGGTTATTAATGGTCGTTTCATGAAGGTTCTGCCACGGTGAATGCACTTGGGCAAATCATCAAGATCCACTGGTGGCAGCTCCTGTGTAATCCCCGACCAATGACGTCCCAGATCCCAGATGTGCTCGATCAGAGACAAGTCCGAAAGTTCTGCAGGCTATAATAGCATATTTAGGCCATGCAGGCTGCTCATAGTAGCCCAACATACAATCTGGCTTTGTCATCTTGAAAAATGGCTCATGGAACACTTTGGAGAATTGGCCGCACCACTAGTTCCACCATTAAATCAATGTAACCTTGAGATTTTAGTGCACCTGGAGTGAAGTTAAGAGGGGTCCAGCTACCGTACATTATGACACCCCACACACCATAATGTCAAGAGTACGACTGTTAAATGATGTTCCCTCTTGAAGGCCTCCTCATGATGTTGCCCACATGGTCTCCAGAAAATGATCAGAGCCTGCAATGGAGGTCTATCAAATTCAGCGATGAGTCCCGCTTTGTCTTGGCTGTAATGATAGCCCTAGATTGGTTTGGAGAACATGTGGTCAATGCCATGAAGAGGCCTTCACAAACATCAAACCAGTTGTACTCCCAGGATTATGGTGCCACCCCACACCAGTCCTACTTCTGGGATTATGGTGTGGGGTGGCATAATGTGCAATAACCAAACCCCTCTAGTCTTCATTCCAGATAAATTAACAATTTAGCTGTCAGGAATTGTAGCTCCATACCTGATTGGGCCACTCGTGCTTCTGGGCTTGCTTTGGCTCTCTGGTGAGTAACTCGTTGCCCTTCACTGGCCATGGGGGGCAGGGTGTCACCTCCGGGAGCAGAGCTTACGGGGGTGCTCGCTCAATCTGGATATCGCATTCTAGGAGATACACTCCTAGCATCGTGGGCAGGTGGGACACCGCTGCTCCCAGCGATTATGCTGTGCGAGGACCCCACGGCGGATCTCCAGGTATTAGCTGCTGCTAGCGGGTGTGTGACGCCGTACCTGCTGAAGCAGTCAAATGGTGGGAGGTTCCCTCCAGTCTTCTCTCCCCTCCTCCGGTGTTTCAACTCGACAGCGCTAGCCCGCATATTGCTTGTGTTACTGTAAGCAGCCTGCATGGTCAAAACGTGCTGCCATAGCCTGCAACGTCACTGGACTCTCATCGAGCACATCACTTCATATGCTGAGCCTGCATTTCTGTTCTGTCATTTAAATGGTCACTGTCATTTCACCAAGCTTTGCATACATTAAAAGTATGAGCAAATAAAAAAAACTATATCATAAATCTTATCTGAGAAGGATACTTTTTTTCTTCTCCACTTATGGGACACTTTTCCTCTTCTTAGAAAGGTATAAGTCCAGCGCTCTAAATCCATAAAAATCCATTCTTCATTTATTTCATAGCTTCGAATAGTATAAAATCGAATAAGTCATAGTCCAGACATTAAAAACATACGCGTTTCGACGCAAAGCAGTGCGTCTTAATCATTGACAAGGATCTGATGGCGACTGAACATTTTAAACTAGTTCACAATTCAGTCCCCACTCACCAGATCCGGCCACTAGATGGGAACAGCTGTGCCGAGAAACCTGGAGGGGGATTAACCCCTTACAGACTGAAAACATACGTTACATCATATATGTATTTCTCTATTCATAATGGTAAATGAGATCCTGCCTGATATTGATACCATGTGGTTCCCTAGTGTTCAGCTGGTAGATCCACCAGGTTTCCCGGCTTATTAGTTTTCTTTTAATATCACCATCCCTGGATGGAATTTTAACCCTTTCTATGCTGACACTTCAAAAGAAGACACATCACCTCGTTCTTAATTACATTTTTCTGATGACATGACTGTGCCAGTAAAGTGGAATTTGTGACTGTACTTTTACGATAGGTGGACACAACAACTTGATTCACAGAATCCAAACTAAGTGTCACATCCAGAAAATTAATGAAATTAATTCCAATTGAATGAGTAAATCTCAAATTCATTCCATTGTCATTACAATGCTGGATAAATTCCGACGCGGATTCTACCATCCCGTCCCACACCAGGAGGATGTCATCAATATAGCGACCCATCCACCTGATGTGGGCGGAAAGGGGATCCGCGCCGGAAAAAACAAAATCCTGTTCCCAGGCAGCCAGATATACAGTAAATTCGCAAGCGATGGCCAGAACACCGCACCCATCGGTGCTCCACGAAACTGTAAATAAAAATCTTTATTGAATGAAAAATAATTATGTTTAAGTAAAAACTCTACCTCCATCACTATAAACTCTTGGATTGTTTTTTTCTAATTACTATATTTATTCAAGTGACTGGATAGAATCTTCAAAGACAAGTCGTGGAGCAGCGACGGGTACAAGGACTCGGCGTCACAAGCAATAAAAATACAATTTTCAGACAGCTCAAAACCATCAAGCAATAGGATGTTTAGAGCCTCTTATGTATCCTGGGATTTGTTGTACTAAAGGCTGTAGATACATGTTGAGCCCGGCACTCAGTTTTTCTCCCACACTCCCTATTCCGGTCACAATCGGCCTCAAAGGTGGAGGAAAAATTTCCTTATGAATTTTTGGAAGGGAGTGTAGATTTGGAATAATAAGTTACTCTACATATAAATCTTCTGATAGTTTTGAACTAATTGCCCCCAATGCTACACCTTTTAAATTTATTCTGAAACACCTCCGTAGGGTTATTATTCAGAGGTCTATAAATGTCCTCATTTTGTAGCATATTCTGATTTAACTTCACATAAAGACAAGAATCCAAGAGGACAACAGCGCCCCCTTTGTCCGCCCTTCTGATAGCTAAAATGGTGTTTAATTTCAGCTCTTTCAGTGCCTCTTTTTCGCCTCTACTGAGATTATCTCTTGTCTTTTCATGGCTGGTGTTTTCCTTCAAACTGATCAAATCCCGTTCAACAATTTCCAGGAATGAGTCTAAGATCTGGGGTCTTGATTTTATTGATTTTTTTCTCTTCCTCCTACCTCCTGAACTCATCATTTACTCTGAAAAGCTGCTAACATCCATCTTCCTGAAAACAAGACAGACTGCAAGCTCAATGAGGGATCGGATTTCAGCTGCATATTAAAGTCTATGAAGAGGGGATGATAAGCAGCAGTGTGAGGAGCCGAGGAATTGAGAGAGCACACATACAAAGACCACTGCTGTTGCATTCTACCAGGAGATGTATATTGCCCAGTGCTGGATTCACAGTTACACTGCTCAGTACCTCTGTATAATGTCCTCAGTACTACTATTGCTTCAGAAATGCAGTTTATAGTGACAGGAGATCAAGAATACCCCAATGTCTCGGTGTGCAATGTATGGGAGACATCATAGTAGCTAGTCTTCATCCACCAGCTCAGAGGCAACTGATAGCTTTGTGCAGAGGCTGCTATAAGGGCCAAATAAAAATTGGCCCCTTCTCCCTTTTGCTATAGGGTGAGTGAATGTGCAGGACTCCCTTCTCCTTAAACTTCAAAAAAATGTAGTAAGGAATCGCCTGCCACAATAGAAATGGATCACATATTGATATTTGCTATGGGGGAACCATTTTTTCAGTACATTGTAAGGACAATCTCTGAATTAGTTGTGTTTCTGATTGGCTCATTAAAGGGGATGTCCTATGTAAATGCAGACTGAACTGCAATGACAGGCATCTATTACCACCACTATTATTAATATGGGTAGCTCAGAGGACCGCCCTAAAGCCGAAAATTGTCAGTCTGTTCTTATCAGTATTGATAAAAGTAGAACAGTCATTATTGTCCATATCGACCAATCACAGAACAACTTTCATTTTTTAACAGCAGAATATGAAATAGAAGCAGGGCTGTGATTGGTTGCTGTGGGCAACAGCGACTCTTTTCATGAATCCGTCTCGCTAGGCCGCATTTATCAATGATGTGATTTTTTTTTTATTGCCAACCAATCAGAGCTCATTTTGTATTTTGCAGTTGAAGAATGAAAGCCGGGCTGTGATAGGTTGGGCAACCAATCTTTTTTTTAGAAAGTTTTTCTAAATCTAGCCCAATGTCTGTCTTCTATTTTTTTTAGATCACGGGTCAGATTGACCCCTCAGGTAGATCCAGCCTGAGATATTGTCCCCATACAGGTTAATGACAACTTGCTTTTTTATAAATTATCCACATTTGCTCCAAATCCATTAACCTTATACCAGCTAATTAAGTGCGATTCATCCCCGCGCTGCCGTCTGAGAAGTATCTCCTGATCTCTCACTTCTGTAACTCCTCGCTTACAAGATAATTGTATTTTTATCTCAGGCAAAATATCGAACAAATTATATTTTCAAGTGCGCTCTCAGGAACGAGCGCCGAAGGAAATCACTATATA
Organism: Phyllobates terribilis; assembly: GCF_046119375.1. NCBI lineage: Eukaryota > Metazoa > Chordata > Amphibia > Anura > Dendrobatidae > Phyllobates > Phyllobates terribilis. The sequence continues at coordinate 1,174,759,077 of NW_027362761.1, forward strand.
ATTACAGTTTTAGAATCGATGTCGCGCCACGCTCCATTTGTTTTAGTCCTAATTTTCTTTTCTAGGACGATCCCATAGATATGTGGAGGAAGGGGGTTAATAATGGGAGGAAAATCACAGTATTAGTCGCAGGAGGACACGCTACATGTCAAAGACAAATTGAAATAACATTACAGGTCATTCTAAGCATTTGTGAGGTTAATACATACCACAAAAATCAGTGTTACTCAGCTGTCCATGCTCCATCGGCTCTCTCTACTTGTTGGCGTACAATCTGAGTTGCCGGCTACTTTTCGTCACTGCTGGTATATGAATTGAACACTATGACAAACCCAGCTCTGCAACACCTGTCTCACATCGCTCAGGAAACTCTGCTATTTCACTGTGCCAGCTCTGCAATACTCAACTTTGCTGCAAACTCAGCTCTGCTATATCACTGAGTCTACTCTTCTATATTACTGTGCCAGCTCTGCAATACAGGACCCTTCTGCAAACTCAGCTCTGCTATATCACGGAGTCTACTCTTCTATATTGCTGTGCCAGCTCTGCAATACTGGACCCTGCTGCAAACTCAGCTCTGCTATATCACTGAGTCTACTCTTCTATATTGCTGTGCCAGCTCTGCAATACTGGACCCTTCTGCAAACTCAGCTCTGCTATATCACAGAGTCTACTCTTCTATATTGCTGTGCCAGCTCTGCAATACTGGACCCTGCTGCAAACTCAGCCCTGCTATATCACTGAGTCTACTCTTCTATATTGCTGTGCCAGCTCTGCAATACTGGAACCTGCTGCAAATTCAGCTCTGCTATATCACTGAGTCTACTCTTCTATATTGCTGTGCCAGCTCTGCAATACTGGACCCTGCTGCAAACTCAGCTCTGCTATATCACTGAGTCTACTCTTCTATATTGCTGTGCCAGCTCTGCAATACTGGACCCCACTGCAAACTCAGCTCTGCTATAACACTGAGTCTACTCTTCTATATTGCTGTGCCAGCTCTGCAATACTGGACCCTGCGGCAAACTCAGCTCTGCTATATCACTGAGTCTACTCTTCTATATTGCTGTGCCAGCTCTGCAATACTGGACCCTGCTGCAAACTCAACTCTGCTATATCACTGAGTCTACTCTTCTATATTGCTGTGCCAGCTCTGCAATACTGGACCCCACTGCAAACTCAGCTCTGCTATATCACTGAGTCTACTCTTCTATATTGCTAGTGAGAGACAGAAACACAGATGCAAACAACACAGTGAAGATAAATCTAATCCCAATGGACCCATGTTATTGCATATAGGACTAATAAAGAGAACGGGCCATCATCTTGTAACAGTAAAGGAAAGGGGGGATTGCTCCTCTGTGAAGCAGAGAAACAAAAAGATGGCCACACAAGTTCAAAATTGTAAAGAAGTAAGAAAATTCCTTTATTAACACATGTAGTAAACACAAATTACAAAGATAAATGCGGACGACAGAGTGGACACAGAGTGCTGGATCCACATGAATAAAACAATGTTAAAAACTGTGACACAGCGCCCGAAAGGTCAGCCTATATAGCAAGTGGAAATATAAGGGGGACAGCAACAGGGTCACATGTATTAATAAATATATACCACCCATCAAGAATTCCTTTTCCAAATTGTACCCCCAAAACAATAATATCCCATCACAATCAAAATGCCCAGAAACAAAAGGGTTAAAACACTTATACAGATGGAAGTAATACAAACAATTGGTCATAAATAAGCTAAAATAGCTATGTACCTGGGTAAGGCCACCAGACAGGCTCTGCTACCGTCACCCCGACGCACGTTTCGGTAGGAAAACCTTTTTCAAGGGGTGCTATATCACTGAGTCTACTCTTCTATATTGCTGTGCCAGCTCTGCAATACTGGACCCTGCTGCAAACTCAACTGTGCAATATCGCTGAATCTCTAGGAAGGGAGATAAAAGGAGAGAATAGTTCATATTCTTACATCTCATCTGCAGCTGTTTTTTACATTTTTTTAAAAAAGCTAAAAAACACTGAATTATTGCAGTATAAAGTAGAAGCGATCAAAAAAATGACAGGTTCAACTCCTCCTAGGGAATAAAATAAAATTAAATAATAATTAAAAAAATAATCTTAAAAAAATAAAATTCCTAATTCAAAAATAACCCAAAAAAATGATGGCCTTAAAAACAAAATCCTAAAAACAATCGTGATGTGTTTTTTTCACCATATCACTTCATTTGAAATTTTTTTTTTTAAGTTATAGCTCTTGGAGGAAGGGGAGTTGAAAACAAAAGCGCAAAAAATAAAATTTTCTGCTTCCTTAAAGGGAATCTGTCAGCAGGTTTTTTTGCTATGTAATCTGAGAGCACCATGATGTAGGGGAAGAGAGCCTGATTACCACGATGTGGTTTCTCGATAACGGAGGAATGGACTGTCTGTGTAAAGGTATTGCTGGACTTGTCTTTGTAAGAGCTACTGTACATGCATATGCAGGGTGATTGTAAAAGATTCATCGGGTTTTGCATTCATATTACTGCAAAGATATAAATTTCACCCATTTGTAATGCAGTAGTAACTAGAGATGAGAGTTGTTCTACTCGAACTGTTCGCCAATCTCAAATTCGAGCTGTTTTGGGCGGTGTTCGAGCCGTTCGGCGAACACGAACGATTTGAGAAAAATTCGGCTGTTCGAGGTTATGTTCGATAACTGTTCGTGCACCAAAATCATAACTGGATTTTTTCTCAGTAATGATGAAAATTAATGTTAATACGCAGTTTGAGTGTACAGTGGGGTGGGGGGAGGGGCAGGGGATGGATCTCTGCAGGAACAATGAAGATCTCCATTTTTTTTTCTCTTTCCCGCATTTGCAGTGGGGAGGTGCAATCTGTCAGCCTATCAGCAGCGCACACACGGAGCGAAGTGCTTTTTTTCACACAAGCAAGGGCATGTGTCATTGGCAGTGTATGTCACATGTCCTTGCCCTATAAGACCAAGCCATTTTCCCCGTCGCCACCATTTTCTCACTGCTGCAGCTGCGTGTTAGACGGCACCGCTGTTGCTGTGTGCGCTATACCTTGTTAATTTCAAGCCAATTTTCGCACAAATCTACAGATAGCTTGGGAGTAGGGAATAGTTGTGATTGCAGTCCTTTTAAGGACTAGGTTACAGCATTTCCTACGACTTTTATCAGGCAGGTCTGTGCTCTTAAATAGATAGATTGTGGGAGTAAAGACTAATTGTAATTGCAGTCCTTTTCAGGACTAGGTTACATCAGTTCCTATCAGTTTTTGCCAGGCAGGTCTGTGCCAGTGCTGTGCAAGTTTTTTTCACAGCATTTGGCTGAATATAGCAAAGCTAATCCTTTTTGGCCTATTGCAGAGTGTGTTAGTCAGTGGAGTAGCCTATCTGTGTTGCAAGATATACCACCTGTGTATAGAATACCAATTTTTTTACTGCACCTAGTGAAGTAAAATCTTTTGGGCATAGCATCATTCTATTAGTCCATCTATACTGACCTCCATCAGGTTGCAAATTGAATATAATTTTTTTCTGCATCTAGCTCTGAAAAAATATTTGGCCTTCTAGCAGTGTGTGGGACTTTCTCTATTAGTCCATCTATACTGACCTCCATCAGGTTGCAAACTGAATATATTTTTTTCTGCATCTACCTCTGAAAAAATATTGGGCTTGTAGATGTGTGTGGGACTTGTTCTATTAATCCATCTATACAGACCTCCATCAGGTTGCAAACTTAATATAATTTTTTTCTGCATCTACCTCTGAAACAATATTTGGGCTTCTAGCTGTGTGTGGGACTTGTTCTATTACTCCATCTATACTGACCTCCATCAGGTTGCAAATTGAATATAATTTTTTTCTGTATCTAGCTCTGAAAAATATTGGGCTTCTAGCTGTGTGTGGGACTTGTTCTATTAATCCATCTATACAGACCTCCATCAGGTTGCAAACTGAATATAATTTTTTTCTGCATCTAGCTCTGAAAAAATATTTGGCCTTCTAGCAGTGTGTGGGACTTTCTCTATTAGTCCATCTATACTGACCTCCATCAGGTTGCAAATTAAAAATAATTTTTATCTGCATCTACCTCTGAAAAAATATTTGGGCTTCTAGCTGTGTGTGGGACTTGTTCTATTACTCCATCTATACTGACCTCCATCAGGTTGCAAATTGAATATAATTTTTTTCTGCATCTAGCTCTGAAAAAATATTGGGCTTCTAGCAGTGTGTGGGACTTGTATTAGTCCATCTATATTGACCTCCATCAGGTTGCAAACTGAATATATATTTTTCTGCATCTACCTCTGAAAAAATATTGGGCTTCTAGCTGTGTGTGGGACTTGTTCTATTAATCCATCTATAGAGACCTCCATCAGGTTGCAAACTGAATATAATTTTTTCTGCATCTACCTCTGAAAAAATATTGGGCTTCTAGCTGTGTGTGGGACTTGGTCTATTAGTCCATATATACAGACCTCCATCAGGTTGCAAACTGAATATATTTTTTTCTGCATCTACCTCTGAAAAAATATTGGGCTTCTAGCTGTGTGTGGGACTTGGTCTATTAGTCCATATATACTGACCTCCATCAGGTTGCAAACTGAATATAATTTTTTTCTGCATCTAGCTCTAAAAAAATATTTGGCCTTCTAGCAGTGTGTGGGACTTTCTCTATTAGTCCATCTATACTGACCTCCATCAGGTTGCAAATTAAAAATAATTTTTATCTGCATCTAGCTCTGAAAAAATATTTGGCCTTCTAGCAGTGTGTGGGACTTTCTCTATTAGTCCATCTATACTGACCTCCATCAGGTTGCAAACTGAATATTTTTTTTTCTGCATCTACCTCTGAAAAAATATTTGGCCTTCTAGCAGTGTGTGGGACTTGTTCTATTAGTCCATCTATACTGACCTCCATCAGGTTGCAAATTGAATATAATTTTTTTCTGCATCTAGCTCTGAAAAAATATTGGGCTTCTAGCAGTGTGTGGGACTTGTTCTATTAATCCATCTATACAGACCTCCATCAGGTTGCAAACTGAATATAATTTTTTTCTGCATCTAGCTCTGAAAAAATATTTGGCCTTCTAGCAGTCTGTGGGACTTTCTCTATTAGTCCATCTATACTGACCTCCATCAGGTTGCAAACTGAATATAATTTTTTTCTGCATCTAGCTCTGAAAAAATATTTGGCCTTCTAGCAGTGTGTGGGACTTTCGCTATTAGTCCATCTATACTGACCTCCATCAGGTTGCAAATTAAAAATAATTTTTATCTGCATCCAGCTCTGAAAAAATATTTGGGCTTCTAGCTGTGTGTGGGACTTGTTCTATTACTCCATCTATACTGACCTCCATCAGGTTGCAAATTGAATATAATTTTTTCTGCATCTAGCTCTGAAAAAATATTGGGCTTCTAGCTGTGTGTGGGACTTGTTGTATTAGTCCATCTATACTGACCTCCATCAGGTTGCAAACTGAATATATTTTTTTCTGCATCTACCTCTGAAAAAATATTGGGCTTCTAGCTGTGTGTGGGACTTGTTCTATTAATCCATCTATACAGACCTCCATCAGGTTGCAAACTGAATATAATTTTTTTCTGCATCTAGCTCTGAAAAAATATTTGGCCTTCTAGCAGTGTGTGGGACTTTCTCTATTAGTCCATCTATACTGACCTCCATCAGGTTGCAAATTAAAAATAATTTTTATCTGCATCTAGCTCTGAAAAAATATTTGGCCTTCTAGCAGTGTGTGGGACTTTCTCTATTAGTCCATCTATACTGACCTCCATCAGGTTGCAAACTGAATATTTTTTTTTCTGCATCTACCTCTGAAAAAATATTTGGCCTTCTAGCAGTGTGTGGGACTTGTTCTATTAGTCCATCTATACTGACCTCCATCAGGTTGCAAATTGAATATAATTTTTTTCTGCATCTAACCCAGTCAATAGTTTTGGCCTAATACCACAGTTTGGCCACTCAGCTCTGCTCGGTTCCCATCCATTGTTTTTTTGTGCAAACAACTCCAGAGTTGTGAATTAGTTAACCACCAAAATGAGTGGAAAAAGGCCTGCTGCTGGTGGAATGGGGAATAGGCGTGTTGGGAAGGGGAAAAAAGGTTGTGTCCGTGGGGTAGGTGTTAAAGCAACAGTAACATCTGCAGAAGAAAGACCATCTTCCAGCCAAACTAAAATGTCTACTTCTTTTAGCGGACAATGTGATAAGATCCCTTTCTTACGGCCACGCCAATCGCTACAAATTCCAGATGAGGCACAAAAACAGCAGGTGCTTCAACGGATATCAAGTGCTCCTTTAAGTGGGCTCTCCTCCACATCAACATCAACATCACAAATACTCCAGTCCTCAAAGGTGTCACCCCAATAGCACTTGCTTCCTCACAGCTCCCAAATCTCCAGCTGCCCGTCTGAGTATGAGGTAGAACAGATGGTTGAGTCTGCAGAGCTGTTTACTCATACTATAGCCTGGGAATCAGAGGTCGACTCCAGCGCTTCTGTGAATCCAGACGAGGAAATGATCTGCACTGATGCCCAGAATCTTTATGAGTCGGATCCAGGACCAGACGCAGAAGGTTCTGACCATAATGTAGACCCTCATTCCCAAACTGTAACTCCTGTTGGTGGAGACAATGAGGAAGACGATGATGAGACTCAAATACCTGATTGGAGCGACAACTTTAGATTTTTGTCAGGGCAGGAACAGGTTGGCTCTGAGGACGACGGGTGTGATAACGCACAGGGTGATGATGATGAGGTTGGAGATCCCACTTACTGTCAACCCACAGTCAGCCAAGAGATGAGGTCAGCAGAGGAGGTGGAGGAAGATGCTAGTGACGACGAGGTCAGGTTGCGCCTTCCTGGACAGAGATGTAGTACTGGAAGCACGTCAACAACTGCATCCTCAAACACAACTCTGCCTCTCACCACAAGTCGTGGTGGCTCTTCAGGTCGCATGGGTGCTAAGCCTTGCATAGCCTGGGCATTTTTTCAGATCGATAAAGATGACCCAACTCGTGTTATCTGTAACATTTGTCAGCAAAAGCTAAGTAGAGGCCAAAAAATACATAGTTTGAGTACTTCATGCATGAACCGGCACATGGACATGAAGCATAAGTTGCAGTGGGAAGCTCAGTGTGCTACAATGCGGCCTAGCCGGCCGGGCCAACCACCGTCTGCCATATCTTGTGCATCCGCGGCCTCTTCATCCTCTGTGACTGGGGGGACAGCAGTCACACCTGTTTTGGGGCGCAGACCTGCCACCTCTTTACCCGCAACAGCCAGCGTGATTGGCAGGTCATCATTTTCTTTGGAGGTGGGAACACCAGCTGGTGTTGAGCGCTGTCCGACATCGATAGCACCACCTTTGGATCAAGGCAACCTAACATGTCCGCCTGCATCTTCCTCACAGACCGGCAGTTTGCCGGGGACACCCTTATCAACCCTGTCTAAGCACAATAGCCAGCCCTCGGTCCCTCAGATGTGGACAAGTAAAAGACCATTTCCTCCTAGCCATGAGAAAGCTAAGAGGTTGAATTTCATCATCTGCAAGCTCTTGGCTACAGAAATGCTGCCTTTCCGCCTGGTGGACACAGAGGATTTTCGAGACCTTATGTCCGTCGCAGTGCCCCAGTACCAGATGCCCAGTCGGCACTACTTCTCAAAGAAAAGTGTGCCTGCGCTCCACCAGCATGTCGCACACAACATCACTGCTTCTTTGAGAAACTCTGTGTGTGACAGGGTGCATTTCACCACAGACAATTGGACGAGTAGGCATTGACAGGGGCGTTACATGTCGCTGACTGGGCACTGGGTAACTATGGTGACAGCAGGACAAGGGGCTGCTGTCCAAGTCTTGCCGTCCCCACGAGTTGTGCGTCAATCCTCTTTATGTCAAAGTTCCTCCACTGCTTCTGCCTCCTCAACCTCCTCTCGGTCTTCCACCTGCACCCAAAGCCTGTCTGGTCATGCTACAAGCTTTCTAACTGCGCAGAAGGGATCCTGCACACCTCCTTACTATGCTGGCAGTAGGGCTCAACGTCATCAGGCGGTTTTTACTTTCAAATGTCTGGGAAATGTGAGTCACACAGCTGAGGAGTTGTGGTCAGCTCTGGAGAACCAATTTCATGAATGGTTGTCTCCACTGGACCTGAAACCAGGGAAGGCCGTGTGCGACAATGCTGCAAACCTGGGTGCGGCCCTTCGCCGGGGCAATGTCACACACGTGCCTTGTATGGCTCACGTGTTGAACCTGGTTGTCCAGCAATTTTTAGCCCACTATCCCAGACTAGATGGCCTTCTGCAGAGGGCACGGTCGCTGTGTGCTCACTTCCGCCGTTCGCATCCCGCAGCTCAGCGACTTACATCTCTACAGAAGTCGTTGGGCCTGCCACTTCACCGGCTAAAATGCGATGTGCCTACCCGGTGGAATTCAACTCTGCACATGTTGCAGCGACTGTGGCAGCACCGACAAGCCCTGGTGCAATACGTTCTGACGTATAGCCTGGGCCAACGAGATCCAGACGTGGGGCAAATCACGCTGAAGGAGTGGTCTCAGATCAGGGACCTATGCACCCTTCTGCACAGTTTTGAAATGGCGACGAAGATGTTTAGTGCTGACGATGCCATTATCAGCATGACTATTCCGGTGATTTACATGCTGGAGCACATGTTAAACAGAATTCGGAGTCAGGTGGTGGCACAAGAGGAGGTGGAGGAAGTAGAGGAGGAGGAGTTGTATGCGGAAGGGCTAACATCTGCAAGGTCCAGACGGTCGGCAGCACCAAGGCGGCAGGCATGTGAGGGTGGGGGAGATGGTTTTACCAGGGCGCATGGTAGCAGCCAAACTAGTGAGGAAGGTGCAGGAGCCCAGGAAGAAGTGGAGGACAAACTGATGGAAGACTCATCAGATGAGGGAGACCTTGATCACATTTCTGTTGTGCGAGGTTGGGGGGAGAGAACAGAGGAAGGAAGCATGATTGTTACCTCGCCACCAACACAACAGGGACTTGGTGCTCCTGGATGCGCAACACACATGAGTGCCTTCTTGCTGCACTACCTGCAACATGACCCTCGAATTGGGAGAATTAGAAATAATCCTGACTACTGGGTTGCCACACTGTTAGATCCCCGGTACAAAAGTAAATTTGCAGAAATTATTCCTGCCATAGAAAGGGATGCACGCATGCAGGAGTATCAGCAGAGACTGTTGCAGAATCTTACATGTGCTTTTCCACAAAACACCAGTGGTGCACGTAGTGAATCTCACAGTTCCAACTTGCCAACCGTGGGACCGTCAAGTGTTCAGCACTCAAACCATAACAGAACCACAGTATTTGCTGGTAACATCAATTTTGCGCAATCATTTCACCACTTTTTTAGCCCATCCTTTGCAAGGCCACAGGAGACAAGAAGTCTGACACATAGTCAACGCCTAGAGACGATGGTACAGGAGTATCTCCAAGTAAACATTGAAGCCATGACTGTGTCACTGGACCCTTGCTCTTTTTGGGCTTCCAATCTGGATAAATGGCCGGAGCTAGCCACTTACGCCTTGGAGATCTTGTCATGCCCCGCAACCAGCGTTCTGTCTGAACGTGTGTTCAGCGCTGCTGGTGGTGTGCTGACAGATAAGCGCACGCGGCTCTCCACTGATAATGTAGACAGACTCACGTTCATAAAGATGAACAAATCATGGATCCGAAACGACTTTTCTACCCCTGTGTCATCCTGGGGAGAGTAAAAGCTTGATGATTGGTTAAAATCACCCTACCAACCGTTTTAAGCTTTCAAATTACTAATCATGTTTATCTGTATCTTGGCTGGAAAATAATTTGGGCTTTGTAGCAGTGTGCAGCACTGATTCTATTAGGCCATGTATAATAAGCTCCACCAGATTTAAAATTACTAATCATGTTTATCTTTATCTTGGCTGGAAAATAATTTGGGCTTTGTAGCAGTGTGCAGCACTGATCCTATTAGGCCATCTATACTAAGCTCCACCAGATTTAAAATTACTAATCATGTTTATCTGTACCTTGGCTGGAAAATAATTTGGGCTTTGTAGCAGTGTGCAGCACTGATCCTATTAGGCCATCTATACTAAGCTCCACCAGATTTAAAATTAATAATAATTTTTAGCTGCATCTAGCCCGGAAAATAATTTTGGGGCTCCGAGATGCGCAAGACACATAAGTGCCTTCTTGCTGCACTACCTGCAACATGACCCTCATATTGTCAGAATTCGAAGTAATCATGACTACTGGGTTGCCACACTCTTAGATCCGCCAAACTTTTTGATCAACCTTTTCATTTTAATAAAGACCAAAAAAATGGTCATTTTTGAAATTATAAGCATTAGCAGGTTATTAGAAACTGAAATCAAACAGTTTTCAAATCAAAACTTTATTCTAGGTGATGTTACATTTTCACATAAGACCCCTTGTTCGAAAGGAGCTTCTGAACTCTCTCGTCCATTGAATTTGTCAGGTTTTGGATGGTTTCTGCTTCAATTGTTTTGCATGAGGACAGAATACCCTCCCAGAGCTGTTGCTTAGATGTTAACTGCCTCCCGCCATCATAGACACTCCTTTTGATGATGCTCCAGAGGTTCTGAATGGGGTAGAGGTCAGGGGAGCATGGGGGTCACACCATAAGTTTGTCCCCTTTTATGCCCATATCAGCCAGAGATGCAGATGTTTTATGTGCAGCATGAGATGGTGCATTATCATGCAAAAAAATGATCTTTCTGTGAAATACACGGTTCTTCTTCTTGAACCATGGCAGGAAGTGCTGTTTGAGAAAATCCACATACATTATGGAGTTCATCTTTAGCGCCTTCAGGGATCCTAAAGGGGCCGACAATCTCTCTCCCCATGATTCCAGCCCAAAACATTACTCCACCTCCTCCTTGTTGGCGCTGTAGCCGTGTTTGCATGGGGTGTCCATCAACCAGCCATCCTCCACTCCATCCATCTGGACCATCGAGCGCTGCACGGCACTCATCCGTGAACAAAACAGTTTTGAAATCAGTCTTCATGTAATGTTTGGCCCACTGGAGCCGTTTCTGCTTGTGTGAAGTGGATAGAGGAGGTCGACAGGATGGCGTATGCACAGCTGCAAACCTCTGAAGGACCCTGCATCTTTCTGATCGGGGGACGTTGGAGGCACCAGCAGCTTCAAAAACTTGTCTGCTGCTATGACAAGGCTTTTTTGCCGCTGCTCTTTTAACCTGACGTAATTGCTTGTAGGAAAGAGTCCTCAATTTGCCCTTATCAGCACGCACACGTGTGTACTGTGAATCAGCTACATACTTCTTGATTGCCAAGACACTTCATCCTGATCATCGCACAATGTTGATTGTAGTCATGCCTTGACCTAAACACTCCACAATTTGTTGCTTCTCAGCAGCCGACACATCCTTTTTCTTTCCCATTTTGGCAGAAAATGTAGGCTGCTTAATAATGTGAGACAGCCTTCTTAAGTAGTCTTGCGTTTCATTGGACACACCTGCCAAACTAATTAGTACAGGTGTCTGCAATTGCTTACAGTGATATAAAGAGCCCTGACACACATCACCATCAATGAGTTTAACTGACAAACAAACAAATTCTTCCCTTATCACTCCTAAACAGTTTTTGCATAATAATTTGGAACACAGTGTACATGTGCTTTTCCACAAAACACCAGTGGTTCACGTAGTGAATCTTACAGTTCTAACTTGCCAACCGTGGTCTGTATGGAGTTGTTCAATAAAGGGCCCAAAATTAAGATAACATAGATGGGAGAGGTCTCTATGAATAGGAATTCCTAAGTATTTGATACCCTGTGAGGGCCAGGCAAAGGGAAAGTTGGACTGGATGGAATCCTATATGGATTTGGGGAGGGAGACATCGAGGGCCTCAGACTTCGCTGCATTGATTTTAAAATTTGACCATGTGACAAAGTGATCTATTTCAGCCATAACAGCATGGATGGATATATGTGATTGAGTGATATATACTAGGACATCATCAGCAAATAGAGAGCACTTGTACTCGGTGCCTCCCACCTCAATCCACCTAATATTGGGGTTATGGCGAATTGATGAGAGCAGGTGCTCCGTCACTAGGATGTATAAGAGAGGGGACAGAGAACATCCATGCCTTGTCCCATTGGTGATTGTGAAAGGTGATGAAAATGTTCTGACGCGCCCCCTGGGCCTTGGGACACCCGGAGCCGGACCCTTTTTGGTGGATGCTGGTGGTTGTAGTCTCCGTGGCGGCGACCCGGTTCCGTGGCTCAGGGCGGTCAAACCAGTGGCGGAACTATTTATGTGGTTTTGATGTTTAAATGTCCGACTACGCCACCCGTGGATTGCGGTCAGAGTGAACCGCCGCTCCAGGGCAGACCGCTGAGGCTGGTGTTGTGGGTGCAGCAGAGCGTAGCATAACTCCCCACGGGAGGAGTATAGCCTCAGGGCAGTGTATGCGGAGGATGGGGGTGATGGTGCAGGGCAGCAGCAGTAACGACACGGAGTCAGTGATGCAGTCCAGGGCCTTTACTCACAGTTCTTATTATCCAGACCACGTCTGCAGGTAACGGCTGCCCACGTCGTACTGTGCTCACCAGGTGAGGGGCTCAGACAACTCCCACATAACTTTGGAGCGCTTCACAGGACCCCCTTTGTGTGTCCTTTGTCTGGCCTTTCTTACCAACCCTTCTGTCCGGCTGCTTCGGGCCTCCTCTTGGTAAACTTGGCGCCAGTTTCCCTGACCCTATGTGGTGCCTTCCTAGCGGGTGTAGCGAGGGGCTGCACCACATAAAATGTCACAGCCTCCGGTTTCTAGCTGAGGGTCGTTTCCTGCCTCCACTAGTTTCGGGGACCGGTCTCCAACTTTGGCCTGACCCCTCCACGCAGGTGTATTCGGGCGTGCGGTGGCGACTCGCCCATCCGCACCCCTGGGATCCCTTCATTCCTCGTTCCTGGAGCCTTCTCCGCTCCTCTTCCTTCCTTCTCCCTCTTCCAGGCCTGGGCCTCTGTTACTAGGCCCGCCTCCGGAGCAGAGCTCATGCAGAGCCCCTGCTCCCTGCCACTTCTGCTCAGACTTCTCTGCACTGAACTAAGATGGTGCCCACCTTTTATACTCCCTTCTCAATGCACCCAGGAACTGCTTCCTCCCTGCTCCTGCACTACAGGGTTCCCCTTCCTCAGTGTTCCCTCCCCCCACTCAAGCCAGGGACAGGGACTGTCGTGCCCATCTCAGGGGCATATTGGTCGCCCTGCCCCACGGCAATGTGGTGTAATGCATGGCCCTCACAGGGTATCAAATACTTAGGAATTCCTATTCATAGAGACCTCTCCCATCTATGTTATCTTAATTTTGGGCCCTTTATTGAACAACTCCATACAGACCACGGTTGGCAAGTTAGAACTGTAAGATTAACTACGTGAACCACTGGTGTTTTGTGGAAAAGCACATGTACACTGTGTTCCAAATTATTATGCAAAAAGTGTTTAGGAGTGATATGGGAAGAATTTGTTTGTTTGTCAGTTAAACTCATTGATGGTGATGTGTGTCAGGGCTCTTTATATCACTGTAAGCAATTGCAGACACCAGTGCTAATTAGTTTGGCAGGTGTGTCCAGTGAAAGGCAAGACTACTTAAGAAGGCTCTCTCACATTATTCAGCAGCCTACATTTTCTGCCAAAATGGGAAAGAAAAAGGATGTGTCGGCTGCTGAGAAGCAACAAATTGTGGAGTGTTTAGGTCAAGGCATGACTACAATCAACATTGTGCGATGATCAGGATGACGTGTCTTGGCAATCAAGAAGTATGTAGCTGATTCACAGTACACACGTGTGCGTGCTGATAAGGGCAAATTGAGGACTCTTTCCTACAGGCAATTACGTCAGGTTGAAAGAGCAGCGGCAAAAAAGCCTTGTCATAGCAGCAGACAAGTTTTTGAAGCTGCTTGTGCCTCCAACGTCCCCCGAACAACAAGATGCAGGGTCCTTCAGAGGTTTGCAGCTGTGCATACGCCATCCTGTCGACCTCCTCTATCCACTTCACACAAGCAGAAACGGCTCCAGTGGGCCAAACATTACATGAAGACTGATTTCAAAACTGTTTTGTTCACGGATGAGTGCCATGCAGCGCTCGATGGTCCAGATGGATGGAGTGGAGGATGGCTGGTTGATGGACACCCCACGCAAACACGGCTACAGCGCCAACAAGGAGGAGGTGGAGTAATGTTTTGGGCTGGAATCATGGGGAGAGAGATTGTCGGCCCCTTTAGGATCCCTGAAGGCGCTAAAGATGAACTCCATAATGTATGTGGATTTTCTCAAACAGCACTTCCTGCCATGGTTCAAGAAGAAGAACCGTGTATTTCACAGCAAGATCATTTTTCTGCATGATAATGCACCATCTCATGCTGCACATAAAACATCTGCATCTCTGGCTGATATGGGCATAAAAGGGGACAAACTTATGGTGTGACCCCCATGCTCCCCTGACCTCTACCCCATTCAGAACCTTTGGAGCATCATTAAAAGGAGTGTCTATGATGGCGGGAGGCAGTTCACATCTAAGCAACAGCTCTGGGAGGGTATTCTGTCCTCATGCAAAACAATTGAAGCAGAAACCATCCAAAACCTGACAAATTCAATGGACGAGAGAGTTCAGAAGCTCCTTTCGAACAAGGGGTCTTATGTGAAAATGTAACATCACCTAGAATAAAGTTTTGAGTTGAAAACTGTTTGATTTCAGTTTCTAACAACCTGCTAATGCTTATAATTTCAAAAATGACCATTTTTTTGGTCTTTATTAAAATGAAAAGGTTGATCGAAAAGTTTGGGGGATCTAAGAGTGTGGCAACCCAGTAGTCATGATTACTTCGAATTCTGACAATATGAGGGTCATGCTGCAGGTAGTGCAGCAAGAAGGCACTTATGTGTCTTGCGCATCTCGGAGCCCCAAAATTATTTTCCGGGCTAGATGCAGCTAAAAATTATTATTAATTTTAAATCTGGTGAAGCTTTAGTATAGATGGCCTAATAGGATCAGTGCTGCACACTGCTACAAAGCCCAAATTATTTTCCAGCCAAGATACAGATAAACATGATTAGTAATTTGAAAGCTTAAAACGGTTGGTAGGGTGATTTTAACCAATCATCAAGCTTTTACTCTCCCCAGGATGACACAGGGGTAGAAAAGTCGTTTCGGATCCATGATTTGTTCATCTTTATGAACGTGAGTCTGTCTACATTATCAGTGGAGAGCCGCGTGCGCTTATCTGTCAGCACACCACCAGCAGCGCTGAACACACGTTCAGACAGAACGCTGGCTGCGGGGCATGACAAGATCTCCAAGGCGTAAGTGGCTAGCTCCGGCCATTTATCCAGATTGGAAGCCCAAAAAGAGCAAGGGTCCAGTGACACAGTCGTGGCTTCAATGTTTACTTGGAGATACTCCTGTACCATCGTCTCTAGGCGTTGACTATGTGTCAGACTTCTTGTCTCCTGTGGCCTTGCAAAGGATGGGCTAAAAAAGTGGTGAAATGATTCCGCAAAATTGATGTTACCACCAGATACTGTGGTTCTGTTACGGTTTTAGTGCTGAACACTTGACGGTCCCACGGTTGGCAAGTTGGAACTGTGAGATTCACTACGTGCACCACTGGTATTTTGTGGAAAAGCACATGTAAGATTCTGCAACAGTCTCTGCTGATACTCCTGCATGCGTGCATCCCTTTCTATGGCAGGAATAATTTCTGCAAATTTACTTTTGTACCGGGGATCTAACAGTGTGGCAACCCAGTAGTCAGGATTATTTCTAATTCTCACAATTCGAGGGTCATGTTGCAGGTAGTGCAGCAAGAAGGCACTCATGTGTGTTGCGCATCCAGGAGCACCAAGTCCCTGTTGTGTTGGTGGCGAGGTAACAATCATGCTTCCTTCCTCTGTCCTCTCCCCCCAACCTCGCACAACAGAAATGTGATCAAGGTCTCCCTCATCTGATGAGTCTTCCATCAGTTCGTCCTCCACTTCTTCCTGGGCTCCTGCACCTTCCTCACTAGTTTGGCTGCTACCATGCGCCCTGGTAAAACCATCTCCCCCACCCTCACATGCCTGCCGCCTTGGTGCTGCCGACCGTCTGGACCTTGCAGATGTTAGCCCTTCCGCATACAACTCCTCCTCCTCTACTTCCTCCACCTCCTCTTGTGCCACCACCTGACTCCGAATTCTGTTTAACATGTGCTCCAGCATGTAAATCACCGGAATAGTTATGCTGATAATGGCATCGTCAGCACTAAACATCTTCGTCGCCATTTCAAAACTGTGCAGAAGGGTGCATAGGTCCCTGATCTGAGACCACTCCTCCAGCGTGATTTGCCCCACCTCTGAATCTCGTTGGCCCAGGCTATACGTCAGAACGTATTGCACCAGGGCTTGTCGGTGCTGCCACAGTCGCTGCAACATGTGCAGAGTTGAATTCCACCGGGTAGGCACATCGCATTTTAGCCGGTGAAGTGGCAGGCCCAACGACTTCTGTAGAGATGTAAGTCGCTGAGCTGCGGGATGCGAACGGCGGAAGTGAGCACACAGCAACCGTGACCTCTGCAGAAGGCCATCTAGTCTGGGATAGTGGGCTAAAAATTGCTGGACAACCAGGTTCAACACGTGAGCCATACAAGGCACGTGTGTGACATTGCCCCGGCGAAGGGCCGCACCCAGGTTTGCAGCATTGTCGCACACGGCCTTCCCTGGTTTCAGGTCCAGTGGAGACAACCATTCATGAAATTGGTTCTCCAGAGCTGAGCACAACTCCTCAGCTGTGTGACTCACATTTCCCAGACATTTCAATGTAAAAACCGCCTGATGACGTTGAGCCCTACTGCCAGCATAGTAAGGAGGTGTGCAGGATCCCTTCTGCGCAGTTAGAAAGCTTGTGGCATAACCAGACAGGCTTTGGGTGCAGGTGGAAGACCGAGAGGAGGTTGAGGAGGCAGAAGCAGTGGAGGAACTTTGACATAAAGAGGATTGACGCACAACTCGTGGGGACGGCAAGACTTGGACAGCAACACCTTGTCCTGCTGTCACCATAGTTACCCAGTGCCCAGTCAGCGACATGTAACGCCCCTGTCCATGCCTACTCGTCCAAGTGTCTGTGGTGAAATGCACCCTGTCACACACAGAGTTTCTCAAAGAAGCGGTGATGTTGTGTGCGACATGCTGGTGGAGCGCAGGCACACCTTTCTTTGAGAAGTAGTGCCGACTGGGCATCTGGTACTGGGGCACTGCGACGGACATAAGGTCTCGAAAATCCTCTGTGTCCACCAGGCGGAAAGGCAGCATTTCTGTAGCCAAGAGCTTGCAGATGGTGAAATTCAACCTCTTAGCTTTCTCATGGCTAGGAGGAAATGGTCTTTTACTTGTCCACATCTGAGGGACCGAGGGCTGGCTATTGTGCTTAGACGGGGTTGATAAGGGTGTCCCCGGCAAACTGCCGGTCTGTGAGGAAGATGCAGGCGGACATGTTAGGTTGCCTTGATCCAAAGGTGGTGCTATCGATGTCGGACAGCGCTCAACACCAGCTGGTGTTACCACCTCCAAAGAAAATGATGACCTGCCAATCACGCTGGCTGTTGCGGGTAAAGAGGTGGCAAGTCTGCGCCCCAAAACAGGTGTGACTGCTGTCCCCCCAGTCACAGAGGATGAAGAGGCCGCGGATGCACAAGATATGGCAGACGGTGGTTGGCCCGGCCGGCTAGGCCGCATTGTAGCACACTTAGCTTACCACTGCAACTTATGCTTCATGTCCATGTGCCGGTTCATGCATGAAGTACTCAAACTATGTATTTTTTGGCCTCTACTTAGCTTTTGCTGACAAATGTTACAGATAACACGAGTTGGGTCATCTTTATCGATCTGAAAAAATGCCCAGGCTATGCAAGGCTTAGCACCCATGCGACCTGAAGAGCCACCACGACTTGTGGTGAGAGGCAGAGTTGTGTTTGAGGATGCAGTTGTTGACGTGCTTCCAGTACTACGTCTCTGTCCAGGAAGGCGCAACCTGACCTCGTCGTCACTAGCATCTTCCTCCACCTCCTCTGCTGACCTCATCTCTTGGCTGACTGTGGGTTGACAGTAAGTGGGATCTCCAACCTCATCATCATCACCCTGTGTGTTATCACACCCGTCGTCCTCAGAGCCAACCTGTTCCTGCCCTGACAAAAAACTAATGTTGTCGCTCCAATCAGGTATTTGAGTCTTATCATCATCTGCCTCATTGTCTCCACCAACAGGAGTTACAGTTTGGGAATGAGGGTCTACAATATGGTCAGAACCTTCTGCGTCTGGTCCTGGATCCGACTCATAAAGATTCTGGGCATCAGTGCAGATCATTTCCTCGTCTGGATTCACAGAAGCGCTGGAGTCGACCTCTGATTCCCAGGCTATAGTATGAGTAAACAGCTCTGCAGACTCAACCATCTGTTCTACCTCATACTCAGACGGGCAGCTGGAGATTTGGGAGCTGTGAGGAAGCAAGTGCGATTTGGGTGACACCTTTGAGGACTGGAGTATTTGTGATGTTGAAGTTGATGTGGAGGAGAGCCCACTTAAAGGAGCACTTGATATCCGTTGAAGCACCTGCTGTTTTTGTGCCTCATCTGGAATTTGTAGCGATTGGCGTGGCCGTAAGAAAGGGATCTTATCACATTGTCCGCTAAAAGAAGTAGACATTTTAGTTTGGCTGGAAGATGGTCTTTCTTCTGCAGATGTTACTGTTGCTTTAACACCTACCCCACGGACACAACCTTTTTTCCCCTTCCCAACACGCCTATTCCCCTTTCCACCAGCAGCAGGCCTTTTTCCACTCATTTTGGTGGTTAACTAATTCACAACTCTGGAGTTGTTTGCACAAAAAAACAATGGATGGTAACCGAGCAGAGCTGAGTGGCCAAACTGTGGTATTAGGCCAAAACTATTGGCTGGGTTAGATGCAGAAAAAAATATATTCAGTTTGCAACCTGATGGAGGTCAGTATAGATGGACTAATAGAGTAAGTCCGACACACTGCTACAAGGCCAAATATTTTTTCAGAGGTAGATGCAGAAAAAAATTATATTCAGTTTGCAACCTGATGGAGGTCTGTATAGATGGATTAATAGAACAAGACCCACACACAGCTAGAAGCCCAATATTTTTTCAGAGGTAGATGCAGAAAAAAATATATTCAGTTTGCAACCTGATGGAGGTCAGTATAGATGGACTAATACAACAAGTCCCACACACAGCTAGAAGCCCAATATTTTTTCAGAGGTAGATGCAGAAAAAAATATATTCAGTTTGCAACCTGATGGAGGTCAGTATAGATGGACTAATACAACAAGTCCCACACACAGCTAGAAGCCCAAATATTTTTTCAGAGGTACTGTAGATGCAGATAAAAATTATTTTTAATTTGCAACCTGATGGAGGTCAGTATAGATGGACTAATACAACAAGTCCCACACACAGCTAGAAGCCCAAATATTTTTTCAGAGGTACTGTAGATGCAGATACAAATTATTTTTAATTTGCAACCTGATGGAGGTCAGTATAGATGGACTAATACAACAAGTCCCACACACAGCTAGAAGCCCAAATATTTTTTCAGAGGTACTGTAGATGCAGATACAAATTATTTTTAATTTGCAACCTGATGGAGGTCAGTATAGATGGACTAATAGAGAAAGTCCGACACACTGCTAGAAGGCCAAATATTTTTTCAGAGCTAGATGCAGAAAAAAATTATATTCAGTTTGCAACCTGATGGAGGTCAGTATAGATGGATTAATAGAACAAGACCCACACACAGCTAGAAGCCCAAATATTTTTTCAGAGGTAGATGCAGAAAAAAATATATTCAGTTTGCAACCTGATGGAGGTCAGTATAGATGGACTAATACAACAAGTCCCACACACTGCTAGAAGCCCAAATATTTTTTCAGAGGTACTGTAGATGCAGATAAAAATTAGTTTTAATTTGCAACCTGATGGAGGTCAGTATAGATGGACTAATAGAATGATGCTATGCCCAAAAGATTTTACTTCACTAGGTGCAGTAAAAAAATTGGTATTCTATACACAGGTGGTATATCTTGCAGCACAGATAGGCTACTCCACTGACTAACACACTCTGCAATAGGCCAAAAAGGATTAGCTTTGCTAGATTCAGCCAAATGCTGTGAAAAAAACTTGCACAGCACTGGCACAGACCTGCCTGGCAAAAACTGATAGGAACTGATGTAACCTAGTCCTGAAAAGGACTCCAATTACAATTAGTCTTTACTCCCACAACCTATCTATTTAAGAGCACAGACCTCCCTGATAAAAGTCGTAGGAAATGCTGTAACCTAGTCCTTAAAAGGACTGCAATCACAACTATACCCTACTCCCAAGCTATCTGTATATTTGTGCGAAAATTGGCTTGAAATTAACAAGGTATAGCGCACACAGCAACAGCGGTGCCGTCTAACACGCAGCTGCAGCAGTAAGAAAATGGTGGCGACGGGGAAAATGGCTTGGTCTTATAGGGCAAGGACATGTGACATACACTGCCAATGACACATGCCCTTGCTTGTGTGAAAAAAAGCACTTCGCTCCGTGTGTGCGCTGCTGATAGGCTGACAGATTGCACCTCCCCACTGCAAATGCGGGAAAGAGAAAAAAAAATGGAGATCTTCATTGTTCCTGCAGAGATCCATCCCCTGCCCCTCCCCCCACCCCGCTGTACACTCAAACTGCGTATTAACATTAATTTTCATCATTACTGAGAAAAAATCCAGTTATGATTTTGGTGCACGAACAGTTATCGAACATAACCTCGAACAGCCGAATTTTTATCAAATTGTTCGTGTTCGCCGAACGGCTCGAACACCGCCCAAAACAGCTCGAATTTGAGATTGGCGAACAGTTCGAGTAGAACAACGCTCATCTCTAGTCCTGATCCACACTCCATCTTTACCTGAGAGTGAGATATCACACCTCTGGGTGAGGTGCAATACCTCTGTAGCAACCGAGCCCTCAGGGTAATACAGTTCCATTTATCTTCAGCCTAGGTGACGTATTGCGATACAGGGCCGTGATTTTGGCTATAAAAGGGTCCCCTAGACCCCTACCCCAAGCTTTTTAAGAGAATCATATATGGCGTGCCAGGAGACTCTATGGAATGCTTTCTCAGCATCCAACGAGAGTATCTAATTACAAATTTTTAACTGCATCTAGCCCAGGAAATACTTTGTGCCTAGTAGCAGTGTCTGCTAGTCAGCGGATTATCCCGGCTGTTAAGCAAGCTACACCACCTGTAGTTTTGACACTTAATTTTTTCAAAGGAAATGCTTCGGGACCACGGGATACTCAGTGAAGAGCATCAGGAGGCACCCCAAGGCATAGGGGCTGGGACTGGCAGTAGGATGCCTTGCGGTGGACAGCCGAGCTCGATCCTTATAAAAGCTTTTTAACTGCAGCAGCTTTAGTGGACGCTACTGGAGCTGGAATTACGCGGCTGCTGGCATGAGACTTGCCCTCCAATAGATCCTTGTAAATGGATTTAAAGTGTATTCATTCAAATTAGAGAGACAATTTAAATTAAAAAGCTTAGAGCTGCCTCCACCACAGAGGGGCTCGCTCGACCCACCAGCGGACAGGCACCAGTATTGGGAGAGGGGGGCTGGCCGTCAGGGTTCACCGCGGCTCTGGCACAAACCCGGCGACACGGAGGTGGCACGGGCAGGAGCGGACTGAAAGTGTCGGCTTCTCACTTTTTGGATTTTAGAAGGGCATGACATGCCAATGTAGCACCCTGAGGATTCGGCTGCTACAGGGGTATTACACCTCAAGCCAGAGGTGTGGTATTCCACTCCCGGGTAAGGATGGAGTGTGGAACTGAGCTCAGTTAGCTGCATGCACTACACACATCCCATTTCCGGGGAACAGACCGATGGTACTCCCACTAGAGAAATGTGCAGGTACGACAGTGTCTGTTCCTGGCTGGAGTGGGAGGGGGGTGGAACATCCCAGTAGTGTAGGGGCAGATAGGGGGAGCAGTCTGGGTAGTGCTAGGAGCTCATTGGGTGCTGGTCACCTGAGCTCACACATAGAGGGAGTATATAAGGTGGGCACCATCTTAGATCAGGGTCTTTGCAGAGGAGTCTTTTGCAGAAGGCTGGTCAGTCTGTCAGTCTTTTGCAGAGCAGTGGAGGAAAGCAGAGGAGCAGAGCAGCCCCAAGGCCAAGAGTGAGAGAGGAGAAAGAAAGACCCAGAGGGGGAGAGAGAAGGAACTCCAAGAGCCCAAATTAGACCAGAGGGTGAAGAGTTGGCAACAGGGTACCGGATCCCAAGCTGGCAGAGGCTACAGCACACCTTAGCCAGGAACCGGAGGCCGTGGGCAGAATCTGCCACGGCCACCCACTATATCCACCCGGAAGGCAGACCACGCATAGGGTCAGGGAACCCAGAGACAAGGGTTCACCAACAAGAGGCCCGAGGGAGCCGGACTTAGGTGGATCCCTGGTGGGGAAGGCCAGAGACGAGGACAGGACAGAAAGGGAGCTCAGAACCACGCTCCAGAACTACTTGGGGGTTGGCCGAGTCCAGGACCTGGTGGACGCAGCACGGCTCGGGTGGTCACTTAAGGCCGGAGTGACCGGTACAAGAACAGCAGTAAGTAAACAAACCCTGAACTGCACAGCCCGACTCTGACTCTCATTACCATCCTCACTGCACCTCCACAACCACCATCCTCTGCACCTGACCCCCTGAGGCTATACCCCTCCCGTTGGGGGTTATACTACCTGGGCTGCACAAACACCATCAGCCTCAGCGGACCCTGCTGCAGCGGCGGCCGTAGTGACCGCAATTCAACGGGTGGCGTAGTCGACACAAAAGAACATCTAGTAACATCATAAGGACTGTCACACACTGAGCTTGACACCCTGGGCACGGACCGGGTCACAGCCACTCGGAGACTACAACCCCCATCTGATCCGGCTCCGGGTATCCCTAACAGCACTGGCCCAGGGGGCGCGTCACCTATATCTGTGTCTCCCCCTCCTTTTACTCCTCCACCTCTTTTCTTTTCGCATGACTATATGTACTTGTCACTTTTCCATGTGTTAGTTGTGTCTTCAGTATTTTCTATGTGTTTCTATGTGTTTTTGTTTGCCTGCCATTGGTTTTAACGGTGTTCGACGAACAGTTCGACGAACAGTTCGGCGAACACACGAGTGTTCGACGAACCGAACCGAACTCGAACACTACGGGGGTGGCTCAACACTAGTAGTAACGTATCGAAAGTCACATCTCAGAGTTAGTAGCTCGTGCGTGCAGACTCACTTGTGAATCACCTGGTGACAGGGCACCATCAGATCCCAAAATTTTGTGTTTTAGAATATGAGAAGTGTAAATCGCTTGTTAACGTGCAGCAAGCGTTCCGAAGACAGCATGAAAATGACCCTCCTGGTCAGCAGAGCATTCTGCGGTGGAATTGACAATTTCAGGACACAGGATACTTGTATAAAGAGGCCCCGGATGACCGAGTGGTACAGGCGAAGCAGTGGAGAGGGTTCGAGAGAGCTTTGCACGTAGCCCACAGAAATCAACACGTTGCGCAAGTCGTGAACTTGGCTTTCCTCAGCCGACTATTTGGAATATTCCACAGCAACAATTGCGCCAGAAACCATATCGCATACAGGTATTGCAACATTTTCACTTCCCGGCTAGTGTTCAGTGACGAGGCAAACCTTCGACTCAAACGGAAAGGTGAACCGTCGCAATGACGGAACGGAACGGAAAATCCTAATGCCACTGTGGAAATCAACAGAAATTCTCCTAAAGCAAATTGCTTTCTGAGCAATTTCGAAAAGAAAGGTGTACAGGCTCTTGTTCTGCTGAAAAGACTGTGAAGGGTACATCGTACCTTGATATGTTACAGTTTCCGCAACTGACAATTGGTTTCAGAAATTTCATTTTCCAACAAAACGGAGCTCCATCCCACTGGCATTCAGAGGTGCGCTGCTGTCTCAATGAGGAACTCCCAAACCGGTGGATTGGGTGCTGTACTGGTAGTGACTTGGCACTCTTCAGACTGCCCTCAGGTCTCCCGATTTGTCATTGTGTGACTTCTTCCTTTGGTGGTACATCAAAGACATAGTTTACGTGCCGCCTTTGCCAGCAACTCTGGATGAGCTCCGGGATCTCATTGCCACCACTCTAATGACCATCGACGGGGACATGCTGCAGCGTATTTGGGTCAAACTGGATTATCACATAAATATGTGTCGGAGGAGGACGCATAGAACATTTGTAAACATTATTTGTTAAACACGGAGAGTTTATGTTCGCTATCATGTGCCATTTACCATTGTGCAAGTAATACATTTTACCTTTTTGAAACCCGATGAATCTTTTATAATCACCCTGTACTGTATAAATAGTTTTTAGGGGGTGAAATCCTGCTGACACGTTCCCTTTAAGAAAAATTTTGAAATGGGAAAAAAATATATATTAACACAAAAAAACAGATTTTCACAATAATTAATTTGACCCATTTTCACAAGTTTCATTATTTTCCATGCTGAACAATATTCGAATAAAAATGGAAAGTTTACTGTAACAATTTCCTTATGTTGCTTTTTTCTAACTTTGTCATTTATCATAGAAAGCAAAACGTAGATACATTGCACTGGGCATTTTATAAAAACCTAACCGGCATATATTATTTATTAGCTGTAAACTCCAAACACATAGGACTCTTCAGCCACTTTTGTTTTTACAGTACTTTTCCCATATGTAACCTGCAGAACCAGCAGAGGACAAATTTAATGAGGAGCATAAATAAATCGAGACTGGAAGGAGGTGAATTGGGTTAGAAAAAAAAAAAACGCTACCCACCGGAAAGACAACCGAGGGAAACATCAAAACTCATTCATAGTTGTGTTCAATATTCTTTGGCAGTGATATATCAGCAGCTGCTTCCGAGATATTTCCAGACTGATGGCCCCGACTTAAATTGACCCTCCTGGGTTTTTGGCTAGCAGTATGGTCCAGGCTTAGAGATTAACAAATGAATTGTGACAGTATCCCACATTGACAAATATACTAGAGAGTAGATCAAAAGATTTATATTATATCCATCTGTATAAGAAACTAATAGGACATCAGGGGAGCAGATCCCCAACCGGAATTACCAATTGCATGCTAGATAGTTAGGATTTTACAGATGAGGAATGAAGTCGTCTTTGTTGAAATCTCTATCGGCTGACCTTTCAAAATATCTATTTTCTTTCAGGATTTATAATCCTATTGATAGCAAGTATTCCATATGTTCTGCTACATGTGAATGTGTTTGACCTCCTTTAAGAGAAGAAAATAGCAAGGAGCAGTTGCAGCTCGTTTTTCTCATTTCTGCCTTACGTTTCGTAAAAAAAAAATCCTAATAAGTAATAATTGCAACATGATTTTATTAAACTGACACTAAACTTAGAAATAAATGATTGAATTAAGCAATAGATATTATTGATCTGACTGTTTGTTCATCTGCAGAATTTAAACAGAAAGGTAGAAATCCTACTGCCAACATCGGGGACGGCTGATTGCCAGGGGTGCCAACTGTCGTACCCTAACTGATCAGACATTGGTGACCTATCCTAAGGGTAGGCCATCACTGTTAAAGTCCTGAACAAACCCATTTAATGTCTTGCTAATCAGTTCTATGTTCATGCACTTTACCTAAGGTGCAGGGATTTGCAATCTCTTGTCTAGGGAGGAGGATCCTGCTGCAGCCAGTTATCTTATTATTATTTTTTTCTTTAGTTTTCTGCATTTTTTTTGTGTTATTGTTTCTTTAAAGAGAAAGTATTATACATATTCAATTAAAGTTCAATTAGAGTTTTTTAAAGTTTTGAAGTAACATAATTGTACATTATAGGCTGGCTCTTCCTGTAACTTTTCATGTTGTATAATGTGCAATCACATCATTACAATTACAATTAAAGGTAACACTTATGTTATAAAGCTGGTTCATTGACAATAGGAGACATCTCCTGTTCCCTCTCTCCTCTCTCTGCTCAGTGATTACTGCACATGACACAGAGCATGCTCTCTGCACTCTCCTATATAGCAGACAGGATGGCTGCCACCATAATTAATTATGTAAATACAACCTCAATTCCAAAAAAGTTGGGTTGCTGTGTAAAATGGAAAAAAAATAAGAATGGGTTGGGAAAGCTCTTATAGCCAATTTTTATTCACAATAGAACTTTGGACATTTTTTTCGATTTCATTAATTAAATTAACTCATTTAGAAATTGATGGCACCCACAGATCTCAAAAACAAGTTGGGACAGGGCTGTGTGTACCATTATGTAGCATCCCCTCTTCTTTTTGCAAGTGTGTAACCGTCTGGGAAGTGAGAAGACGTTTGCTGGACTTTTGAGAGAGGAACGTTGTCTCATCCTTGTCTGTTGTAGGATTTTCTCTGCTCCACAGTTCGGGGTCTTTGCCGGATTTTTAATTTCATAATGCACGAAATATTTTCTATTGGTGAAAGGTCCGGACTGCAGGTGACCAGTTCCTCATCTGAACTCTACTGCGGAGCCGTGCTGTTGTGATGGATGCAGAATGTGGTTTACCATGGTCTTGCTGAAATACACAAGGTTTTCCCTGAAATAGAAGAAAAATATGTTGTTCTAAGATTTCTATATAATGCTCAGCATTGATGGCGCCTTTCAAGATGTGTAAGCCGCCGACGCAAAGGCACTAATGCCCCTCATAACATCAGAGATGCAGAACTGTGCACTGATAAACAAGCTGGATGGTCCTTTTCCAGTTCATAGTTACCATAAAGAATTTCACATTTTGATTTATCTGACCACAGAACAGTTTTACCTCAGTCCAATATAAATGAGTTTTGGCCCTGAAAAGACGGCAATGTTTCTGTATTGTGTTGGTTTGTGGCTTCCTTTTTGCATGATAGACTCTTAAAGGGGTTGTCCACTACTTGGACAACTCATTATTGATCAAAATGTTTGGCCCTGATAAAATAAAAAAAACCTATACTCTCTTCCTGTGCTGGCGCTGATCCAGCGGTGGCAGCAATCGCTTTCCCGGGGCTTTCGTGTGGTTGTTGTGACATGTGACCCCGGCGCCCAATCAGTGCTGGCGTCACTGTCTCTGCCTTCTGTCGAATTGAACATGGAGAGGAAGTGAGGTCGGCAGTTGATCTTTGACTTCCTCTTCATGTTCAAGTCGACAGGAGGTGGAGACAGTGATGCCGGCACTGATTGGGTGCCAGTGTCACATGTCACAACAACAATAGCACGGGAGCCCCAGGAACGTGAGTGCAGACACCGCGAGAACGGCATTGGCACGGGAGGTGAGTATAGGCTGTTTTATTTTATTGGGGCCAAGGCTGGGGTATGAGAAGGAGTTGTCCAAGTGATGTGTCCAAGTGATGGACAACGTCTTTAACTTGCATTTGTGAACTGCACAGCAAACTGAGCCCATGCAGTGATTTTCATGAACTGATCATGCCTGTTTTGAAATGGCGGTTATATAATGAAACTATACACTTAGAAAAATGTAACTCTTATAATAACAAGAATGCTTTCCCCTTAATTGTGAGGATGCAAAATTAAGAGGGATGCCGGGTAAACGTTAGCTTTTAGGTCACCAAGAATTGAGTTTACTGTTACTTTTCCTTAAGGAGCAAAACCTTGAAAGTTGCAATAAGTTCCTTGGGTCCCAATCATCCAGTCATTCCCTGCTTCTAGCACATGTTCTTGGATGCTCCTGGTCCTCTAAGCTTTGCCTCCATGTTGACTATTGACTGTAGATTTAGTGCTGGTCAACTTGATTATGAAGACCTACACTGTTGAGTGCCATCTTGCTATCCTGTTCCTCTTCGACTGCCCCAAAACACTATTATTATAATGATACATAACCAGATACATACAAATAACATACATAAGAAGTTTAAACCCGAAAATAGACTACATTTGTAATGTGGTATAGAAATTATGGAAAAAAACAGCTTTCAGTGATGACCTGATATTGCCGAATACTAAAGACTACAATGCACAGAAAATCAACTTGTCACCTTAACCCTTCTCTAACATGTGACATACTATAACATCATATGTCGGGTCCCTGTCTTTGAAGCAGGCTCAGAAACTGATGATGGCTGTGTTATGCAGCCATCATCGGCCTCTAACAGCAGCGAGCAGAGCCAAGCTCCACTTGCTGCTATAAAATCCTTAAATGCCATTGTCAATTTTTAACAGTGCGAGTGCGGATGCCACCCGTGCACCTGAATTCATGCTGACGTGGAGGGATCAGGCCACAGTAGAGGACCGGCCCCAGCCTCGTGGAATACTTTAAGTCTCAGCTAGCCAACCGGAGGCTGCAGCATTTCAGGTGCTGCAGCCACACTCCACACTTAATTGCCAAAAAGGTGGCCATAGAGGACCCAGGGGACAAACAGGACGTCGCCCGACAAGGCCCGTGGCCACTGGCTTGGGACTGGCGCAGTGCAGGAGGGAGAGAGCCAGCACAGTGAGAGGACCTGGAAAGGTACATAGAACGGGGTCCCGTCTAAGTGCTCCTGAGATACCTGAGAGTTTGCTGTACCACTACCCGGAGGACCCAGAACGACGTGGGTGGTTACAGACCAGTAACTGTAACCTGGAGAATTGAACAACTGTGAGTAGAACCTGAAGACTGCACCCCACTGTGTCCTTGAATAATTGCTGTGCCATCACCAGCCCTGCACTACACTGCACCAACAATGTCTACCTCATCAAATTTACCATATACTGCCCTGGAGCTAAGCTCTGCCTGTGGAGAGCTGAACCAACTCTGCTGCGTCACCATCAGCTCCAGTGGATCTGCACCGCAGCGGAGGCCCAATATAGCCGCATACCACAGGTGGCGTCACGAACATTAGCCAAAAAACTTTATTCCCCTTTTCTTTAATTATTATTTGACCACCCGAGGCCATGGATCGGGTCACTGCCACCCGTGACTAACCCAGAAAAGGACTGGCCCGGTTACCGAGTACCCCACGGCCCCAGGAGGCACGTCAAAGGCATGAGCCGCTCAAGTTAACGATTGGCTAACGTGACGTCAGTGTTGCATACAATACCAGACACCAGGAATAGCTGTGGATGAGTTTTTTTTATAACTGAGGAACCATGTTTTTTTATAACCGAGGGACCAGGTTTTTCGAAACTAGAAAACCCCTTTAATAGTTTGTTGATTCATCTCTTAGTTTTGCAGTTTGTTAAGGTATATTCTGATCCTCATAGCCTCTACACATATTTCAGTTTTGTAAATTACATCGTTAAATACTACATATTTGCTATTGAGAGCAGTTCATCGTTATTAACCTTAAAAGATGAATAAACCTAAGACAAGAGTGTTATTGACTTCTCAAGACCAATACACATCTTCATTTTCAGCATCAAAAACATTTCAAAAACTTTATTATAAAGCAGTTCAAGAACAGTTTTCCTCTTTCACCGTGTGACATTATGCCAAAAAAGAGCAATCCAAATAGAAATGTAAGAAAATTCAGATTTCAATGAGCATAAAGTGGCCGCACTATCTGCACAGCTGATAAAAGCTTTGTGATCTAGATATTCCTAGCTATAACAGAAATTCCCCCGAGCTATCTCCTGCCATAAATGATATATTGTAACATGAATCCATAGAGGAGGCAGCAATAAAAATAACTTATCTCAAACTCTGAGGAGGGAATAATAACTTTGTATTAGGTGGAACATCCAGAGAATGGATAAATACTGTCAGTTGGAAGTAGAGGGCGAGGTGGAAAGTTTAATCTCAAGTATAACTTTGTGCTGTTTGCAATTTTTTCAACAAAAATTCGCCACAGAATGATGCTTTTTTCTGACTTCTGGCAGAATTATTCATCCATTAAAGACAAGCATCTTTAGTACTCTGTAGTGCCCCTTTGGCTGTTATGACTTGCTTCTCCTCTGGCTGTTATAACCTGCTGTAAACATGATGCATAGCCAAATATAGAATGGCCTCCAGTTCACTAATATTCTTGGCTTGTCAAGACAATGGTCTAAAAAGGTAAGAGAAAAAATCATTGAATTGCTCAAACAAGGAAAAGGATGCAGATAGATACAAAGACATTGCTTTTTCCTAGAGATATAACTGAAAGAAAATTTAGCAGTTCAGAGTTACAGGAACACAACTTGAAGATTCTAGAGTGGCCATCACCGTCGCCTAACTTGAACCCCATAGAAAATCTTTTGTGGGATTTGAATAAGACAGTTCTAGCATGTAAAGCAAAGAAAATTAGTGACCTGGAGGCCACTGCCCATGAGGAATGGGCTAAGATTCCTCAGGAATGCTGGAAGAAGTGTGTGTCTGATTATACATTGTCAGAGACGAGATGTTCTCTCTCAGGTAGAATTGATCGGCCTAGGTACCCAAGCTTGTTGAAGACTAAACAGTAAAGACACGCAGACCAGGTTGTCTTTCAAGGAAGTCTCTCTGTATTATGTCATGAGCCCATCTTTTATAAGGGGCTCTGGTTGTGCAGAGTATTTCACAATATTACACAATGTTTGGCATGAATATTGGTAGAAAAAATCATTCGGCAGAGACCATAACTTTTGATATGATGGATTATACTTGTGGCACCATCATGATGCCTAGAATATGTCTCAAAGATCACCGTAAACAGTTTGTCCTTGGCCGGAATAGAAACTTCTATGCTTTCTCATTATTTCTGAGAAAAAGGGGGCTTTGCTCCACCAAAAACTCCCATCCGGTCAAGGTCAACTATTACTCAATTTTTAGGAGAACAAGGATAATATGGAGACACAGATAATAACCACAAAAAAAAACAAATACATTCTGAAACAAACAGATTTTATCCACTTCTGTAACAACATCAAGTTTGCAGGGGATCATAACAGCCAGAGAGGCAATAGGTTATAACAGCCAGAGGGTACAGCGGGTAATAACAGCCAGAGGGGCTTTACCAAGTACAAAAGATGCTGGTCATATAAGGGTGAATAATACTTATACTGCAGTAGTCTGTAAAAGTGGTATTCTGTGTCGATTTGGAGATGCTACTTGTTATATTAGTCGTGTTGACATAATTACCTTGTTCTTGTTTGATTAGATTATTGCAAACAAGCAGAAGGTTTGGAAATTTCGCAAATAAAAATAATTTGCAATAGGTGTTCAATATTTTGATTGTAACTGTAGGTGAGAAGTTTGGTCTTGATCAGGTGTGACTTTTGGAGGTTTTTATTTTGTATTGTTTTCTTTGCATTTTTGTACAAGCCTTTTATTAAGAATTAATATTTTTTTACTTCAGGACCATGTACCGTGCTAGCCAGACATGTGTTGCCCCCGCCTTTATCATGGGGGTCTGCTGCATCCTGCTAGTGCATTGGTAATCTGACCTGGTGTTGGTAAGGCTTTATCTTTTTCTGTGATGCTTTTGTATGCTCGATTTTGATACAGGGAAAATATATATCTTTGCACCACGTTAGCCAATAGATAGAAACATATTTCGATCTGAGAGTCCTCAGTGGTTAATACTAGTGTTGAGCGAGCACTAAAATGCTCGGGTGCTCGAAGCTCGGACCGAGCTCGCCGTGATACTCGGGTGCTCGACCCGAGCAACGAGCCCAATGTTAGTCTATGGGAGACCCGAGCATTTTTGCGACGGCACCCCTGGTAGTCTGTAGAAAGCCTAAAAAGTTCCCAAAACAATAGTGACGGTGCTCAAACGACATGGGGGCAGCATGGGTATCGCTCCAGGAAGCATTTCTGACCCCCAGGACACTGCTGTCAACAACGTAGTCAGAGGTATTAAGCCACTTTTACAGGCTCACAATAAAGCGTTCAAAAACTAAACTGAAACTGTTTTCCTGTGAAATATGTTAAGGAATTTCCTTTCCTGGGTAAAGACTTGTGTATAAGGTAAAATAAAAAACCAAAAACAAAAATACTCCTCCACACCTTGGGCTATATTCACAAGTAGCATTTTTTATGTGTTTTTGAACATTTGTATTGCTTTCAACCGTGACAAATGCATTCACCGGGAAATGTCATTTTAACATTTTACAATTTTATCTGGCCATGTGCAGTGTGACACATGCATACAGTGCTGAAAAGACATGGGAACAGCATGGGGAAGACCCCTGGAAGCATCTCCGACACCCAGGTCACTGCCTAAAAGTGTGCCCATCAGAAGTGATGCTTTCCGCATCAGAAGATGCAGACTTGCAACTATCCCCGTGCAAGTCCTTATACCAGGGCAGTGTTCAATTGTACCTCCCCATTCCTTGCAATGCAAGCGCAAATATGCAGCCAACCACCCACCACCCGCAGGCTGCAATACCATACTGCTAGCTTTCACTTGAAATGGGGCCTTTTAGTTTGGAGGAGGCCGAAGCTGGCCACTATCTCATGGCTGCTACGGCAGCGAGGTATCCATACTCAGTTCCCAGCCGCCCGGCGGCCGGGTGTCCACGCTCGGTCCCCAGCCACCAGGGGGCGGCCGGGTGTCCATACTCGGTCCCCAGCCGCCCCGCAGCCGGGTGTCCACACATGGTCCCCAGCCGCCTGGGGGCGGCCGGGTGTCCATAAACGGTCCCCAGCCGCCCCTATTTCTCCTGTCACCTTCCCACACACTTTTCTTAGCCTGGCCTGCTTTAGGGCAGCATTGGACGAGCCCACCAGAGAACCAGACTCCTCCGGTGGGCGCTGGCTTCTCCATCAGGGGAGTTGAGAGTGCCAAGGTGAGGAGCATGATGATGATGATGATAGAAGTTAGCATCTGCTTTGTTTTCTTTTAATGCAAGCGTAAGCGTGCAGCCTGCCACCCACCCACCCGCAGGCTGCAATGCCATACTGCTAGCTTGCACTTGAAATGGGGCCTTTTAGGTTGGAGGAGGCCAAAGCTGGCCACTACCTCATGGCTGCTTCGGCAGCGAGGTATCCATACTCAGTCCCCAGCCGCCTGGCGGCCGGGTGTTCACGCTCGGTCCCCAGCCGCCAGGGGGCGGCCGGGTGTCCATACTCGGTCCCCAGCCGCCCCACGGCCGGGTGTCCACACACGGTCCCCAGCCGCCTGGGGGCGGCCGGGTGTCCATAAACGGTCCCCAGCCGCCCCTATTTCTCCTGTCACCTTCCCACACACTTTTCTTAGCCTGGCCTGCATTAGGGCAGCATTGGACGAGCCCATCAGAGATCCAGACTCCTCTGGTGGGCCCTGGCTTCTCCATCAGGGGAGTTGAGAATGCCAAGGGGAGGAGCATTGTTAGGAGGGCGGTGGCAGACAACTTTATTTTAATGGAACGCAACCGACCCCGGGGTCCGCGATGCAGCCTGAAAGACTGCTGCCGAACACTTTCCGGGTGGAAAGGCAAATGACAACTAAAATGTTAAACCCTTCTGTGTTAATTCACACAGGAACGGGTAAAGCGGTATGCTCTATCTCCGTTAACTGCACGGAGGGAGAGAGCGACCGGCGACGCACCTAACAAATATCTTAACCCTTCGCGTTAAGGCACACGGAAGGGTAAGACGGTTCGCACAATCTCCAAGAACCGCAGGAAGACATGCGACCGTGGGAACAGCAGTAGCCCTGTCTTTGATACAGGCGCTACGCTATGGGGATTGGCGCTATAGCGGTTCACACAATCTCCAAGAACCGCAGGGAGACGTGTGACCGGACTAGGAGCAGTAGCCCTGTCTTCGACACAGGAGCTATGCTCTAGGAGAAGGCACTAGCGTGCGGGTGTGATTCCCACCGGGTATTCGAGCACTCAGCCGGCGAGCTACCGGACTGAGCCAACCCGCTCTATATAGCTCACAGGCGGCTCGGGTGTAAGGCGAACCCCCTGGTCAGAACAAGTCTGCAAGGTGAAGCTACCTGCCTACTTAATCTGACCTGCCTAACTAAAGCTAAAGCTCTTAGAGGAGCCCAGAGAAAGCGTGCACACCACAAACAGCTAGCTCAAATGATCTGAGCGGGTCGTCATCTTTGTGGGCGGTCCTTTTAAAGACTAAGCCCTGCCCACCGACGCGCTATTGGTGACGTTA
This sequence comes from Phyllobates terribilis, assembly GCF_046119375.1. Classification (NCBI taxonomy): domain Eukaryota; kingdom Metazoa; phylum Chordata; class Amphibia; order Anura; family Dendrobatidae; genus Phyllobates; species Phyllobates terribilis. The sequence goes on from NW_027362761.1 coordinate 1,174,793,228, forward strand.
CTCGTGAACCAATCAGGCGGTGCCAGGTCACCGGGTCAGGTGGGTGCCAACCCACCAATCATGAACCGCCAGGTCACGGACATGCTCAGTGCGGCAAAACCTGGACTTAGATTCCACAAGCCCTGTCTCACTCTACAACCCAGGCTTAACATTGCTATGCACAACTACCTGGGAGACAAACAGGGCTCGTGGACCAGCTAGGTGTTGGAGCTGATGGTGATGCTGAGCAACGTCAGCCCTGGCTGGACTGAAATGGGAGACCACAGAAGGTCCTGGACCCATTTCAAATCCAGCACCAGACCGATGCCTAACAGCATGATGATGATGATAGAAGTTAGCATCTGCTTTGTTTTCTTCTAATGCAAGTGTGCAGCCTGCCACCCATTCACCCCCAGGCTTTAATGCAATACTGCTAGCTTGTACTTAAAATGGGGCCTTTTAGTTTGGAGGAGGCCGAAGCTGGCCACTACCTCATGGCTGCTTCGGCAGCAAGGTATCCATACTCAGTCCCCAGCCGCCCGGCGGCCGGGTGTCCACACATGGTCCCCAGCCGCCTCGGGGCGACCGGGTGTCCATAAACAGTTCCCAGCCACCCCTATTTCTCCTGTCACCTTCCCACACACTTTTCTTAGCCTGGCCTGCTTTAGGGCAGCATTGGACGAGCCCACCTGAGAACTAGACTCCTCCGGTGGGCCGTGGCTTCTCCATCAGGGGAGTTGAGAGTGCCAAGGTGAGGAGCATGATGATGATGATAGAAGTTAGCATCTGCTTTGTTTTCTTGGAATGCAAGTGCATGTATGTAGTAGCGGCTAAGCCAGAGGTGGTCAGCGTTTTGGCGCATATCCTACCTCCTCCGAGGATTGCTGGATGTTTTCCTGCTACTATCCCAGTTCTATGACTCCCGTTAAAACAAAGCTTCAGGTGATAAATGATGGATGAGGTGGTGGCAAAGGAGAAAGAGTAGGAGGAACAGGGACCATTCACATCAATATCAGGCCAGTCAACCACATATGTCTTGTAGGATATGTTTCTGTAACAAAAGGAGCGGTTCGGCTACACAGTTATAGGGCATACAGTGAGTGCAATGCCTACCAAAAATTTCGAGGCACTCCAATGCCCCTTGGAAATGACAGGGAGGTCAGAGGGCCTTAACTTAACCATTTTTTCCATTTATAGCAACTGGGTCTCCTGTACATTGTTGGCCTAAGCAATGAATGGAAGGCTTTCCAAAAATTATGAGGAAATGCAATGCCCCTTGAAACAGACGTGGATTACAGCGTACTAAAAATCTTCTACCCATTATTGGGGAGTGGGTCTCCCTTAGGTTTCGCCTTTGCATTGAAAAGCAAAAGATGACTAAAATTAGGAGGAAATGCAATCCAGTTGGAAGAGTCGTGGAGGTTAGAGGTAATTAAAAACAACATTTCAATGCCCCTTGGAAGAGCTGTGGAGTTCAGAGTGGTTTAAGAAGACGCTTTTAATGCCCCTTTGAAGAGACGTGGAGGTCACAGTAGCTTAACAAGATGGTTTTAATGCCCCTTGGAAAAGTGGTGGAGGTCGCAGTAGCTTAACAAGATGCTTTTAATGCCCCTTGGAAAAGTGGTGGAGGTCGCAGTAGCTTAACAAGACGGTTTGAATGCTCCTCGAAAGAGACGTGGCGGTCCCAGTAGCTTAACAAGACGCTTTTAATGCCCCTCGGAAGAGACGTGGAGGTCGCAGTAGCTTAACAAGATGGTTTTAATGCCCCTTGGAAAAGTGGTGGAGGTCACAGTAGCTTAACAAGACAGTTTTATTGCCCCTCGGAAGAGACGTGGAGGTCGCAGTAGCTTAACAAGACGGTTTTAATGCCCCTTGGAAAAGTGATGGAGGTCACAGTAGCTTAACAAGACGGTTTTAATGCCCCTCGGAAGAGATGTGGAGGTCCCAGTAGCTTAACAAGATGGTTTTAATGCCCCTCGGAAGAGACATGGACGTCACAGTAGCTTAACAAGATGGTTTTAATGCCCCTTGGAAAAGTGATGGAGGTCGCAGTAGCTTAACAAGACGGTTTTAATGCCCCTTGGAATAGTGGTGGAGGTCACAGTAGCTTAACAAGACATTTTTAATGCCCCTCGGAAGAGACGTGGAGGTCGCAGTAGCTTAACAAGACAGTTTTAATGCCCCTTGGAAAAGTGGTGGTGGTCACAGTAGCTAATCAAGACGGTTTTAATGCCCCTCGGAAGAGATGTGGAAGTCACAGTAGCTTAACAAGACGGTTTTAATGCCCCTCGGAAGAGACGTGGAGGTCGCAATAGCTTAACAAGATGGTTTTAATGCCTCTTACAAGAGCCATACAGTACAGCATCTTAAAAATATTATTCCCATTATTGGGGAGTGGGTCTCCCACAGTCTTTGCTTATGCCTTCCAAGCAAAAGCTGACAAAAGTAAGGACGGAGGAACTTTCAATAATGGCAACACGGACCACGGTCACCCTGGTGGTATAGTGGTGGTGGAGGCTGAGGATAAGGAGAAGAATATAAAACAGCCAAAATGAGGAAGCGTATACCCATGTGTGGGTGTGAAGCTGTGCATGTGAATGCACCTCCCGAAATAACACAGTGGATTTGACTTTATGGTGTACAGAGCAAGTTCATTCCAAGTGTCCAGCTTGGATACCCAATAATTAAAAGGCACAGAGGAATCACGGAGGACGCTGGTACAGTCGGCAAGGTACTCCCTCACCATCTTTTGAAACTTTCCACTCCTTGTGAGAGTACCCCGCGCCTCAGGGTCTGTCTGAAGGGAGGGTCTGAGAAAACTGTCCCAGAACGTTGACAGTGTTCCCCTGCCTCTGCTGGATTGGAGTTGCGTCTCTCTCACCTGTACGCCTTGGTTGGGCAACGAACTGTGACCTCTGCCGCTAGCGTGTTCAGATGGGAATTTTTTTAACAGTTCTGCAGCAAGGGTCTTCTGGTACTGCCCCATTTTTGTAGACCTCTGCACCTCAGGAATAAGAGAGTGAAAGTTCTCCTTGTAGCGGGGGTCTAAAAGTGTCACCAACCAGTAATGACTGTCACCCAACTTTTTGACAACGCGAGGGTCACGGTTAAGGCAGCGTAACATAAAGTCAGCCATGCGTGCCAGACTGGTAACGGGCAAGACTTCCGTGTCCTCACGAAGATGATGACTGACCATGCTCTCCTCCTCCTCCTCCCCCCTGTCCTCAGGCCACCCACGCTGAACCGACGGTATGACAGTTGTACATGTACTACCGTCTGCAGCACATGATACAAGCTCCTGTTCTTCCTCCTCCTCCTCCTCTCCCTCATTGTCCTCCAATGCACATTGGAATGAGATGAGGCTGGGCTGTGTTTAATCAACCTCTACGGCTTCTTGATCCATCTCATCATACTCTGGCTGCAATGCCTCCTCTTTAATTCTCTGCAGAGAGCGTTGCAAAAGATAGACAAGTGGAATGCTGACACAAATGATGGCGTCATCGCCACGCTCCATCTTGGTGGACTCCTCAAAGTTTGTCAAGATGGTACATATGCCAGACATCCAGGTCCACTCCTGAGGTCTTATGTGTGGAGTCTGACCTGAATATCGACGGCCTTGTTGCAGCTGGTACTCTACAACTGCTCTCTTCTGCTCACAAATCCTTTGCAACATGTGGAGGGTAGAGTTCCAACGTGTGGGGACATCACACATCAGTCAGTGTGACGGAAGCTGCAAACGCTGCTGCAACACAGCAAGGGCGGCGGAAGCTGTAGCCGACTTGCGAAAATGAGCTGACAGGCGGCGTACTTTGACGAGCAGAACTGGCAACTCAGGGTACGATTTAAGAAACCGCTGAACCACGAGGTTAAGCACATGAGCCAGGCATGGTATGTGTGTGATCTCGCCTCGCCTCAGAGCCGCCACCAGGTTACGGCCATTGTCACACACGACCATGCCTGGATGTAGATTCAGCGGTGTCAGCCACAGATCTACCTGCTCTTTCACAGCTGTCCACAACTCACAAGCAATGTGAGGTTTCTCACCTAAGCTTATGAGTTTCAGCACAGCCTGTTGTCGCTTGGCGGAGGCAGTACTGCAGTGCTTCTAGCTTGTAACTGATGTGGTGATATCTGAGATGGAGGTTGAACATGAGGAGGAGGAGGATGATGCGCAGGAGCTGTACACTGTGGGGGCAACTCTGACTGACATAGGACCCGCAATCCTCAGTGTGGGGAGGATGTGTTCCGTCCTAAGGTCCGACTGGGTCCCGGCTTCCACTATGTTTACCCAGTGTGCCGTTGGGGAGATGTACCATCCCTTTGCCACAAGCACTTGTCCACGTGTCCGTTATCAGGTGGACTCTCCCAGTAACTGCGTTGTTTATGGCACGGCAGATGTTTTGGGACACGTGCTTGTGTAGTGCGGGGATGGCACACCGGGCAAAATAGTGTCGGCTGGGGACCGAGTACCGAGGGACAGCCACCGCCATAAGGTTGTGGAAGGATTCCGTCTCCACCAGCCTAAAAGGCAGCATTTCCAACGCAAGCAGTCATGAAATGTGCGAATTTAGGACTGTGGCCTGTGGGGCGTTAGCCGCGAATTTCCGCTTTCGTTTAAAGGTCTGGGATATGGACAATTGAACGCTGCGGTGGGACGTGGACGTGGACGTTGATGCTGTTTCTTGAGAAACTGCCATAATAAGTGAAGACTGAGGGGAGGGGGCATCTTTGCATGCAGTATGGACAGGGGATTGCCTTGCACACACAACAGGGGGTTCTATTGCACGCACAACAGCGGAAGACGCAGTGGTGACACCCGCTGACACTGGTCGTGGACCCTGGGGTTCGCCCCACAAAGTCGGGTGCTTTGCTACCATGTGCCTGATCATGCTGGTGGTGGTCAGGCTGGTAGTTTTGTCACCCCTGCTGATGCTGGCATGGCAGGTGGTACAAATGGCCTTTTTCGGGTTATCAGCAGAGTCTTTAAAAAAATTCCAGACTCTGGAAGACCTACAGGTTTTACTGGCAAGGTCCCTCGTGTTGGTGTTACGGGGAACTGTTGCCCGCCTTCTGTGTGCAGCCACCACACTGCTTCTTCCTGCCTGTTGGGTTACTCTGCCTCCCTCACCCTGTGTGCTGCTGGCCTCGCTCTGCATGTCCTCCACCACCTCCTCCTCTTCCACTTGCGCACCACGATCCTCCTCCTCACTTCCTGGCAATTGTGTCTCGTCATCGTCCACCTCTTGTGACAAATTGCCAGCGTCGACTTCCTGTGGCCGTGGCTGTTCAAATATTTGGGCATCGCTACATGGGATCTCCTCTTCCACCACTTCAAGCGGAGCAGGCGAGGGGCACAAATCTGGAAATGGACCAGTGAACAGCTCTTCAGAGTGTCCAAGTGTGGGATCAGTTGCTGTCTGATGACACTCGGCATGGTGAGAGGAAGGAGCATCAGGGTGAGGAGGAGTATGCGGTCGAGACTCACGGCTACTAAGATTTGACCGTGTGGAAGACAGACCGGAGGTGGTGGTGCCCAGGTAACTGCAAGTATTATCTGCTATCCAATTAATAACCTGTTCACACTGATCAGTTCGCAATTCTGGTGTTGTTCTGTGCTTCCCTAGTAATTCGGTCAAGAAGTGGGAGCGAGAAGATGTGGCTGTTGGTTGTGGCACAGTTTCACCTTGGCCCCGGCCCCGTCCTCTGCACGCACCATCACCAGAACGTCCAGTTCCCCGTCCCTTGCCACGTGCGTTGCCCATTGTATAGGAAGTAAAATAGCTTACACTCGCACTATCAATGGAAAAAGGGTAATAAAAAGTAGATTAGAACCATAGAACTGCAAAACCACACTTCTATTTCTCTGTCCTTCACCAGACTATTTTCAACAGATATATTTGTGACTGAACAATCAGGAGACACTATTACTGTTTTTCTTTACGGGAAAAAATGCCAAAAGCAGGATAATACAGACATTTGGCCTGTGGAACTGCAAAACCACACTTCTATTTCTCGGGCCTACACCAGACTATTTTCAACAGATATATTTGTGTCTGAACAATCAGGGAGACACTATTACAGGTTTTTTTACGGCAAAAAATGCCAAAAGCAGGATAATAGAGATTTTTTACCGTGGAACGGCAAAACCACAGTTATAATTTACTGGTGTATACCAGACTCTTTTAAACAGATATATTGGTGTCTGAACAATCAGGAGACACTATTACTGTTTTTCTTTACTACAAAAAATGCCAAAAGCTGGATAATAGAGATTTTTTTACTGTGGGACGGCAAAATCACAGTTAAATTTACTGGTGTATACCAGACTCTTTTAAACAGATATATTGGTGTCTGAACAATCAGGAGACACTCTTACTGTTTTCTTTATTGCAAAAAATGGCAAAAGCAGGTTAATACAGAGATTTGACCTGTGGAACTGCAAAACCACACTTCTATTTCTCGGGCCTACACCAGACTATTTTCAACAGATATATTTGTGTTTGAACAATCAGGCAGACACTATTACAGTTTTTTTTTTATGGCAAAAAATGGTAAAAGCAGGATAATAGAGATTTTTTACCGTGGAACGGCAAAACCACAGTTATAATTTACTGGTGTATACCAGACTCTTTTAAACAGATATATTGGTGTCTGAACAATCAGGAGACACTATTACTGTTTTTCTTTACGGCTAAAAATGGCAAAAGCAGGATAATACAGAGATTTTTTACCGTGGAACAGCAAAACCACAGTTATAATTTACTGGTGTATGCCAGACTATTTTAAATATATATATTTGCGGCTGAACAGTGAGCGACACACTCAAACTGGTTTTTTTTAGGTACAAATGGCCCAAAAGTGGATAATACAGAGGTTTGAACCGTGGAACTGCAAAACCACACTTCAGTTTCTCTGTCCTACACCAGACTATTTTAAACAGATATATTTGTGTCTGAACTGTCACAGACACACTTTTTTTTGGGGGGGGGGGAGGGGAGACACCAAACGGTTAATAAGACAGGTATTTGTACAGTGTGAAGGAGGAAAAAAAAAGAGGATTTAGATGAAAATAAAAGGATTGTTCCTGGCCCCCCAGTACCTGGAGCTAAGTCCAGAAGTTTCAGCAACAGGAGCACACAGGACTGTAATGCAGCGTTTGCTGGTATAACCACTGCATCTCCTATACAGCCTGCCTGCCTGCCTGATATTTGGGATGGATATTAGTCCTGAGAAGGACTCTTTGTTTGATTTGGCAGCCTTTACAGACCCTACATTAACTATTTTGCAGTATAAATCTCTCCCTAGCTCAGCAGCGCTTTCCCTACACTAGCTGATCCGGAGCGACTGTGTCCAAGATGGCGGCGCCTGGTTTTAAATACTTGAGGTGACGCTGTGCGGCCAGCCAATCAATGTAATGCCCACAACCAACATAGCTGCGGCATTACAGTGACTGGCTATCAATCCCTGCATGTTTATTGGCTCTGTAAAGAGCGCCAAACATGCAGGGCGGAGACCCGAGCTCCCGCCAGAGTAACCCGGAAATGCTCGGTGCTCGCCGAACATCCTGAGTAGTGAGATGCTCGGGCGAGTACCGAGCAGTGTCGAAAATGTTCGCTCAACACTAGTTGATACCTTTAAATGGCTAACTGAAAAGATAGTAACAAATTGCAAGTGTAGCGTCGGCGTCTCTGCCTCCTGCTAGGCAGGGACGCCGTTCCCCTCACCTCTCCGCTCCGTGCCTGGCGTCCTCCTCCCGCTCTGCTGGCAGCACGCGCTGCTTCCCGGTCACTGTGCTTAGGGCACGTGCGCGCACCCTCTCTCTTAAAGGGGACGCGCGCGCCGTCCTAAGGAGTCCCCGGCCAATGGCCGGAGGATCTCACCACATATAAGGCACCTCCTTCAAAATGGAGGTGCCCGAGCAATGTTGTTGCAAAGCCTTTCAACTCTGCTTCAGCCCTCAGGTCCCGTTGCCAGCTTGTTTTCCAGTGCTGAAACAAGAACCGAACAACATGGTATAATTTCATAATAAGTCAAAATAAGGTACTCCTGCATAAACATTAGACCTAAAGAGAATAGGAGTGAGACACCCTATAAAAAATACAAGGAAATATAAGTATATTTAAAATAGCATTTTATTGAGTAGAAAAATAGATAAAAAAGGATTCATGTGACACTAAAAGAGAAAATAAAGGCAGGGTCAGAATACACACATAGCAGCCACGGCTATGGATTCGTGGGTCCCCCAAAGGGTTAAGTACAGAATTGCATTGGTCAGTAAATGATCCGTAAAGTAATTAGGCTAGTACCTATAGATATAGTGACAGCATCCATATATAAGTCCAAATAGTACCGGTAAAAAGAAGGACTAACAACTGAATGATGTAATACACACCAGGAGAAGTCACATAATCCCAAAAGTCAACGGAAAACAATACTGAAGACTCACCCATGGGGACAGTGGTAGCCACAGAGCCGTGCTACAAGCCCCGACGCGCGTTTCGCGTGGCTTCCTCGGGGGGCTGTGGCTGTGGATAGGGTAGGCACCATTAAATACCCCCTTGTAGGTCATCGCTGATGAAAGCAGCGCATGCGGAGTGACTGCGTCCCCCCCTGAGCGTCGCGTCACGTGCAGGCCAGTTTCCCGGGGGATCGCGGGCAGGGACGCGAAAGAACCGCGTCACTACCCACAACCCCCTCGTACGGAAGCCCGACGGGGCGCGGCCGGAGGAGACGGCACTGCGCATGCGCGGCACAGCGGCGGCCATAATGAAAAAGGGCAGAAATATGGGCAAAAGCAGAACCCAGAGCTCAAAGGTACCCATCATCATAATGAGTGAAATGTCTGAAAGATACAGATTCTTATATTATAAAGAGGGCCATAAACTCACATATGAGCATAGTCAAATATATCAATACATGTCAGAAAAATACATCCATAGTCCCAATATAGGTTAACACAGAGTTCGAAAAACCATATAGTGAAAATATACATTCATCATTGGGTAGAGTATATAGCAAGCTGGCACAGTGGATAGCCATCCAGACGATTGTTTGTGGTGTGGATATTCCGGATGGCCAATTCCATATAAATCAGAAGGAATCCTGCATATGATGTAGAGGTGTAGATAATGATGCCTAGATATGCACAATATAAATAAGAAAAAGAAAAGAAGTAAGTGAAAAACAATATAAGACAGAAAATAAAAACCACAATTAAAAACGGAGAAGATGAGGAACTACAAAAAAGAAGAATCATAGAATCATAGAATCATAGAATGGTAGAGTTGGAAGGGACCTCCTGGGTCATCTGGTCCAACCCCCTGCTCAAAGCAGGATTCACTAAATCATCTCAGACAGATGTCTGTCCAGCCTCTGTTTGAAGACGTCCATTGAAGGGGAACTCACCACCTCTCGTGGCAGCCTGTTCCACTCATTAATCACCCTAACTGTCAAAAAGTTTTTTCTAATATCTAATCTGTGTCTCCTCCCATTTAGTTTCATCCCATTGCTTCTAGTCTTTCCTTGTGCAAATGAGAATAAAGATGATCCTTCTACAATGTGACAGCCCTTGACATATTTGTAGACAGCTATTAAGTCTCCTCTCAGTCTTCTTTTTTGCAAGCTAAACATTCCCAAATCCTGCAACCGTTCCTCATAGGACATGGTTTGCAGACCAGTCACCATTCTGGTCGCTCTTCTCTGAACTTGCTCCAGTTTGTCTATGTCTTTTTTAAAATGTGGGGCCCAAAACTGTACACAGTATTCCAGATGAGGTCTGACCAAAGAGGAGTAAAGACCGATAATGACTTCACGTGATCTAGACTGTATGCTTCTGTTAATACATCCCAGAATTGTATTTGCCTTTTTTGCTGCTGCATCACACTGTTGACTCATGTTCAGTCTATGATCTATTAGTATACCTAAATCTTTTTCACATGTACTGTTGCTTAGCTCTATTCCTCCCATTCTGTATATGCTTTTTTCATTTTTATTGCCCAGATGTAGTACTTTGCATTTTTCCCTGTTAAAAACCATTCTGTTGGTTGCTGCCCACTGCTCCAGTTTATTTAGGTCTTTTTGAATCCTCTCTCTCTCTTCTCTAGTATTAGCTATCCCTCCTAGCTTTGTGTCATCAGCAAATTTAATCAGTTTACCCTCAATTCCTTCATCTAAATCATTGATAAAGATGTTGAACAATACAGGTCCCAGGACGGAGCCCTGTGGTACCCCACTTGAGACATTCATCCAGCTGGATGTGAAGCCATTTACAATCACCCTTTGAGTCCGATCACTAAGCCAGTTATGAATCCACCTAACAGTTGCCTGGTCCATTGCATACTTGGTCATTTTTTCAATAAGGATGGTGTGAGATACTTTGTCAAATGCTTTGCTGAAGTCAAGATATACTATATCTACAGCATTTCCCTGATCCACCCAGTCAGTGATTCTGTCATAGAAGGAAATTAAGTTAGTCTGACATGACTTGTTAGTTATAAACCCATGCTGACTCTGGTTAATCACTTCATTCTTATCCAGGTACTTACATACATGTTGTTTAATAATTTGTTCAAAGATCTTTCCTGGTATAGAAGTCAGACTCACCGGCCTATAGTTCCCTGGGTCCACCTTCTTCCCCTTTTTGAAGATAGGAACAACATTTGCTCTTCTCCAGTCTTCTGGGACTTCTCCTGTTCTCCAAGAATTTTCAAAGATTATGGAGAGTGGTTCTAAAATTTCTTCTACGATCTCCTTCAGTACTCTGGGGTGTAATTCATCTGGACCTGGAGACTTGAACTCATTTATGTTAGCTAAATATTCCCTCACAATCTTTCTGTTTACAGATAACTTGGATTCTTCTATTCCTTTAAAAGGACAGTGAAGATCAGTTGATGTTACATTTTCTTTCTGAGAGAAAACAGATGCAAAATAGGAATTAAAAAGTTTGGCCTTCTCAACATCCTCTCTTACCATTTCTCCATTTTCATCCTGTAAAAATCCTATAGCATCTTTGACTTTTCTTTTACTATTGTTTTCATTGAGGCCCCCAGGGGTCACCGTGTCCAGTGTAGCTATCCAGCGGCACTCCAATTGCGCCAAAGTACGCTTATAATTGCCACCCCTGGTGCCTAATTGCACCATATCAATCCCAACAAACTTAAGGAGTGAGGGGTCACAACCATGGTGCAGCTTAAAGTGCCGTGGGACTGTCTTGAGTGTCGAGAAATCCGCAACATCCCTCGCAGCTACCACGTCCCTGACGTGTTCTCTGACACGGACTCGAAATTCGCGGGACGTGAGGCCCACGTAGTTTAATCCACATGGACACGTGGCCATGTAGACCACGTGCGTAGAGCTGCAGGAGATATGGCGGGTAATCCGAAACTCCCTACCCTGACTAGCAGAGAATGACTTAGTCCGAATAATGTTTCGACAGGCCATGCATGACCCACATGGATAACAACCCCATCGTGATTTGGTCACCCCGAAGGGAGTAGAGGTAGGGGCGACATAGTGGCTCCTGACCAGAGAATCCTTCAGGCTTTTCCCCCTTCGGGCCGTCATCAATGGTCTATCGGGCAGGATTTTATTGAGTACTGGCTCTGTTTTAAGGATAGGCCAATGTCTATTAAGGATCTCACGAATAGTCTGCCAGTGGCTGTTGTATGTTGATATAAATCTGATTGGAGGATCTCCTCCATACGATCTATCAGAGTTGATCAGAAGGAGGTCACGTGGGGTTCTCTGAGCCCGTCTGTAGCCTCTCCTAATAGATCTCGCACTGTAGCCACGTTCCCGGAATCTTTCGCATAGGTCGCGAGACTGAGCCTCAAATGCCGCATCGGTAGAACAGATGCGTTTGGCTCTGAGGTACTGTCCAACAGGAATGGCCCGAATGGTGGCCGGTGTATGGGCTGATGTTGCATGTAGCAATGCATTGACCGATGTTTTCTTACGAAAAACATCAGTCTGTAATAGGCCATCCTGCTGGACAGTAATGCCAATATCCAAAAAGTCAATATGGGTAGGATCCCATATATATGTGAGTCTTATGTTCAATTCATTCCTATTCAGAAGAGCAATGAAATTATGAAGCTCAGTCTCGGAACTCTGCCAAATAACAAAAATATCATCTATATACCTAAACCAACACTGCGCCTGGGCAGCGGCGCGCGCGCCACCCCCGAAAATCTCCCTCTCCCAAAAACCGAGAAAGAGATTAGCATAGGATGGCGCACACGCCGCTCCCATCGCAGTGCCGCGTCTCTGAAGAAAAAAACGATCTTTAAATGTGAAAAAATTGTGGGTGAGTATAAATTCAAGTAGTTCCAAGACCAGTGCACGAAGGGAGGCGTCCAGAGCACTGCTCTCAAGGAAGAACCCAACTGCACGTAAGCCATCCGTATGGCCAATACTAGTGTATAATGATTCAACATCAACAGCCACCAGCAGACTACCCGGGTCAAGATATATGCCATCAATTTTACTGAGGACGTCCCCAGTGTCTCTGACATAGGAGGGCAGCGTCTCCACCAAAGGGTGCAAATAATGCTCAATAAATTTACAAATAGGGTCGCATAGCCCACCAATGCCAGAGACAATGGGACGTCCTGGTGGATCTGAAAGGTTTTTGTGGATCTTTGGGAGAAGGTAAAAGGTCGGAATGACCGGATACCTAGTGCAGAGGCCGTCAAGGACTTTTTTGGGGATAATACCCTGTTCGTATGCACGTTCTAAAATGTCAAAAAGGTCTGCTCTGAAGGATGTCATGGGGTTGTCAGGTAAGGTGCTGTAAGATGTACGGTCTCTAAGAAGTTTAAAAGCTTCCTTCTCGTACTTCGCAATAGGCCAAATCACGACATTTCCCCCCTTGTCCGCTGGTTTAAAGACCACATCTTTTAATGATTGTAACTCATTTAGGGCTTGTCTCTGTTCCATCGTAAGATTATGGTTCTTTGATCTCCCGGACAATGCCCTAAGGTCCCTACTGACCAATTTATTAAATATTTCCACTTGTGGGCAGAGGGAAAAGGGGGGAAACGTCGTAGATCTGGCCAAAACAGAGCCCGGAAAAATACCTGCTTGAGTTGAGGCGCTTTCACTCTCTAACTCCTCCAGAGCCGACAGAGCCTCTCTCTCTAAAGTCGTGTCCAAATCACAGTCAGGCATTGTTTTTGCATGTAGTTTACGTAATATCACTTTTCTAAGAAATAGCTGTAGGTCCTTCAGTACTGTAAAGAAATTATAGCCATTAGTCGGAACAAAGGTCAGACCCAAAGAGAGAACTTCCTTTTGACTATCAGACAGAATATGTGTAGACAGATTGATTACCTCTAAGTTGTTCGACTTGGATTTCTTCTTCAAAACATGGGGAGGGGTCAATTTACGTTTTGGATATGTTTTGCCCCTTAATTGACCATACTGTTGATCACCCAAAGTTTTTGTACCACCAGAGTTAGCTGGATTACTTCTAGGGGGTTCTTCATCCATAGAGGATAATGATGAGACTGAATTCCACCGATTACCCGGTATCTGTCTGTTGGAGCCCTTAGTCCCTTTCCATTTGTAAACCCGTTTCAGATTAAAGTCGGAGAGATCTCTCTGATATTTTTTCGTCTTAATGGTCAATATATCCTTCTCCCATTTAAGGAAGTCAGAGTCCAAGTCCGCATTAAATTTCCTCCACATCTCAGGGGTCAGTTTAGCTATTAAAATATCCTGTAACCGACTAATCTCTATGTCAATAGTCTGTAGAGAAGATTCATTGGATTTAATTAAAAGTTCCATATAGCCCTTCGAGCATGTAGAGGATAAGTGTTCCCACTGCGTTTTAAATGTATCATCTTCAAAGTTATACGCTGGAAACACCTGAACGCGTAAACCCCTGGGGATAAGCCCCTTAGTAATATAGCGTTCAAGAAAAGATTTATTCCACCAAAGGCGGATCTTTTTATTATGTAAAGTTCTCAATTGATCAAGTAGCTCCTCATTCTCCCCCGCATTTAAAACCACAGTGGTTTCCTCCCCAAAAACCTTGTTAAGTTGCGTGAGCCAGGTCTGCTCACGTGTTTTGTGATCCATCTGTTCGGATCCACACGCTGTGAAAAGACACAGTATTAGCCAATAATGAAACAAGAACCGAACAACATGGTATAATTTCATAATAAGTCAAAATAAGGTACTCCTGCATAAACATTAGACCTAAAGAGAATAGGAGTGAGACACCCTATAAAAAATACAAGGAAATATAAGTATATTTAAAATAGCATTTTATTGAGTAGAAAAATAGATAAAAAAGGATTCATGTGACACTAAAAGAGAAAATAAAGGCAGGGTCAGAATACACACATAGCAGCCACGGCTATGGATTCGTGGGTCCCCCAAAGGGTTAAGTACAGAATTGCATTGGTCAGTAAATGATCCGTAAAGTAATTAGGCTAGTACCTATAGATATAGTGACAGCATCCATATATAAGTCCAAATAGTACCGGTAAAAAGAAGGACTAACAACTGAATGATGTAATACACACCAGGAGAAGTCACATAATCCCAAAAGTCAACGGAAAACAATACTGAAGACTCACCCATGGGGACAGTGGTAGCCACAGAGCCGTGCTACAAGCCCCGACGCGCGTTTCGCGTGGCTTCCTCGGGGGGCTGTGGCTGTGGATAGGGTAGGCACCAGTTTGTCTACCTGCTTGCTGTCTACCTGCTTGCAATCCTGCGGTCCGACAGTCTGCCTACCAGCATCTGCCAGTCTGTCTATGGATCAGTCCGCCTGCGGACCAGGAAGCATCTGCCAGATACCTGCCTGATACCTGCCTGATACCTGTCTACCTGCTTGCAATCCTGCGGTCCGACAGTCTGCCTACCAGCACCTGCCAGTCTGTCTATGGATCAGTCCGCCCGCGGACCAGGAAGCACCTGCCAGATACCTGCCTGATATCCGCCTGCTAGCCTACCTGGAGGCTTAGCCGTCACTTGCTGTGACCACCTGCCTGTCCAGAGACTCTTACCCTGCTGTCACTTGCCGTGACCACCTGCCTGTCCAGAGACTCTTATCCTGCTGTCACTTGCCGTGACCACCTACCTGTCGAGAAACTCTTACCCTGCTGTCACTTGCCGTGACCACCCGCCTGTCTTGAGACTCTTATCCTGCTGTCACTTGCCGTGACCACCCGCCTGTCAAGAGACTGTCCCCGTCACTCGCCGTGACCTCCTGCCCTTCTACCCAGAGACTATCCCTGTCACTTGACGTGACTGCCTGCCCGCTTTCCCTGGGAGCCACCCGCTTCCTTACAAGGACTGCCCCTTTGTATAGTAGTTCAGAGGTTCCACCTCCCAGACCCGTTACAGTTTGCTCGGGCCATGGAACCCGGTGGCACCCAAACTCCCTCGCTCTCGTACCTATGCCATGAACTATCCTGTCAGAGGTCCCAACAGTAGTCCATCCTGAGCCACCTGCGTAGTGTTAACTCCCGCCTGGACACACTGACTACCTCTTCGGGACCTGCTTCCAGTCGCACGACTCCTACCCCAGCAGCGTCGCTGCCCATCAATACCATGGCATCCCTTCCCGGTCCCCACCTTTCCGCCCCGCCTCGTTTTAGTGGAGATCCCGGTCAGGCACGGGGCTTCATTAACCAGTGCACCCTGCACTTTGAACTTTTGGCATACCAGTTCACCACTGACCGAGCCAAGGTGGCCTTCATCATGTCCCATCTCACTGGGGAGGCACTGGCTTGGCTAAATCCTCTATGGGAGAGAGGAGACCCCCTGGTATCCAACCTGCCAGCCTTTCTCACGGCCTTCCGGAAAGTTTTCGACGAACCAGGACGAAAGACCTCATCCGCCTCATCACTGCTACGCCTCCGTCAAGGAAGTCTCACCGTGGGCCAATATGCCATACGGTTCCATACCCTTGCTTTCGAGCTTGTCTGGGATAATGAGGCACTGGTTTCCGTCTTCTGGGAGGGCCTGTCCGGCCGGATTAAAGATGAACTTGCCGGTCGGGACATTCCTACCACTCTCGATGACTTAGTGACACTTGCCACCCGGATTGACATCCGGTTCCAGGAGCGCACCAAAGAGGTCACCCGTGAGAGGAGGTTTCCACGCCTTGCTCCTACTTTTCTGAATCCGGTCTCTTCCTCTGTAACTCCCCGGGCGCACTTGCCAGAGCCCATGCAGGTCGGCCAAACCAAGATGGTCAAAACCCGTCAAGAGTCTCGCCGTGCCGAGGGGAGCTGTTTCTACTGTGGTAGTAAGGAGCACCGGATACGTTCCTGCCCGGAGAGGTCGGGAAACGCCTGTGTCTAGGATCGCTCAGAGAGGTCGTCCTAGACAAGAATAAATCCTCTCCTTCTCTGATGCTGTCGGTCTCTATCATCTGCGGGGAGAACCGTTACTTTGAACTTGCTCAACTTGATTCTGGAGCTGCCGGAAATCTCATTTCTCAGTCCCTGGTAGAGAAATACCGCATTCCCACCAAACCTCTGGCTGTACCCTTATCTGTCGCCTCCGTGGATGGGGGTCTCTTACCACATCCCATCCAACTCATCACCGAATCCATAACTCTTCAGGTGGGAATGCTGCACTCTGAGAGCATCTTCTTCCATGTTCTGCCTGGACTCTCTCACACCCTCTTGCTAGGCCTACCTTGGCTCCATAGACATGCACCCGTGCTTGATTGGCAGACCGGAGAAGTCCTTTGCTGGGGGCAGGACTGCCATAAGACTTGTTTAGTTCCCGTTCGTCCTGCCCGTCCTTCTCCTTCCCCAGCCAATCTACCCGGCCTACCGGTTCCCTATTGGACTTATGCGGACGTCTTTAACAAAAGAGAAGCAGAGACATTACCCCCGCATAAACCATACGATTGCCCAATCGACCTGATACCCGGCGCTACTCCTCCCCGTGGGCGTATTTACTCTTTGTCCGCTGCTGAAACCCGGTCCATGTCTGAATATATCGAGGAGAATCTGGCCCGGGGATTTATCCGGAAATCTAGCTCCCGGGCAGGAGCAGGCTTCTTCTTCGTCAAAAAGAAAGACGGCTCACTCCGTCCCTGTATAGACTATAGAGGCCTTAACCAGAACACGGTGAAAAATAAATACCCCCTTCCGCTCATTCCTGAATTATTTGACCGTCTGAGGGGTGCTAGAATCTTCACCAAGCTGGATCTCCGTGGGGCGTATAACCTGGTCCGCATCCGTCAGGGAGATGAATGGAAGACGGCATTCAACACCCGGGACGGCCACTATGAATACCTCGTAATGCCCTTCGGTCTCTGTAATGCTCCCGCCGTCTTTCAAGAGTTGGTCAATGACATCTTCCGTGACCTTCTCTACTCCTGCGTGGTGGTGTACCTGGACGACATCTTGGTCTTCTCTCCGGATCTTCCCACACACCGGAGGGACGTTCGTCAGGTCCTGCTCAGGCTCAGGCAGAACCACCTCTACGCAAAATATGAGAAGTGCCTCTTTGAGCAGACCTCGCTTCCGTTTCTGGGCTACATAATCTCTCAGACCGGCCTACGAATGGATCCTGAGAAACTGTCTGCCATCCATAAGTGGCCCCGACCGGAGGGGTTGAAGGCTATTCAGCGGTTCCTGGGCTTCGCCAACTACTACCGCCTCTTCATTCCGCACTTCTCTTCCCGGACTGCCCCTATCTCTGCGCTCACCCGTAAGGGCGCTAATCCCAAAGAATGGCCGCCCGAAGCAGAGGAGGCCTTCCTTTCCTTGAAACAAGCTTTCTCCTCCGCCCCTGTGCTGCATCGTCCGGACGGCAACAAACAATTCTTCCTAGAAGTAGACGCTTCCTCCTCCGGAGCCGGAGCGGTACTCACCCAAAAGTCATCTTCTGGAAGAATGGTAACCTGCGGCTTCTTCTCCAAACTCTTCTCCTCTTCTGAGCGCAATTATTCTATAGGAGACCGAGAATTATTAGCCATTAAGCTGGCACTGGAGGAGTGGCGTTACCTGCTCGAGGGGGCTCTTCACCCGGTAATAATTTACACGGACCACAAGAACTTGGCTTACCTCCAGAGTGCCCAGAGACTTAACCCGCGCCAAGCCCGGTTGCCCTTGTTCTTCGCCCGCTTTGATTTCATTCTTCATTTTCGCCCGGCAGACAAAAACATCAAAGCTGATGCCTTGTCCCGATCCTTTTTGGTCTCTGATCTAGAGGAGGAGCCTAAGCACTTCATCGACCCCGCCAAAGTAATGCAGGTGGCCCCCGTGAATCTAAATCGTCTTCCACCCGGTAAGACGTTCGTAACAGTACCTGATCGTGAGAAGGTCCTACACTGGGGACATTCGTCTAAGCTAGCTGGCCATGCTGGTCAGAAAAAGACCCTCCAGCTTATTACCCGGCATTACTGGTGGCCTACCCTGCACAAGGACGTAATAGACTTTGTTTCAGCCTGTGCGTCCTGCGCCCGTAACAAGGTTCCTAGACTCCTGCCAGCCGGCCGCCTCCTGCCTCTTCCTGTACCTGCTGCCCCGTGGCAGCATATAGCCATGGACTTTATAACGGACCTCCCTGTCTCTGCCGGTTGTACGGTCATTTGGGTGGTCGCTGAAAGCTTTTCTAAGATGGCTCACTTCATTCCCCTGCCGGGCCTCCCGTCTGCATCTGAGTTGGCTAAAGACTTTATCCATCATATTTTCCGTCTTCATGGTCTTCCTCTCCACATCATATCCGATTGAGGAGTTCAGTTCACCTCTCGCTTCTGGCGAGCCATGTGTAAATTGCTGGGGGTCACCTTGGACTTCTCTTCTGCTTATCACCCACAGTCCAATGGTCAAGTAGAGCGGATCAACCAAATTTTAACCAGTTACCTCCGGCACTTTGTTAATGCTCACCATTCCGACTGGGTGGATCTTTTACCGTGGGCCGAATTTTCCTACAATAATCACGAGAGCGAATCTTCCTCCAAATCCCCGTTTTTTATAGTCTACGGTCAGCATCCTCGGATCCCGTTTCCCGTCTCCACCTCGGTGGACAATCCGGCTGCGGAATCTCTTGTTAGCGAATTTTCCTCCATTTGGGAAAGTACCAGATCCGCACTTCTTCAATCATCCGAGCGGATGAAAAAACAGGCTGACAAAAGACGTCTGGATCTGCCACAATTCCGTCCTGGAGATAAAGTCTGGCTCTCGTCCAAATATGTCCGGCTCAAGATTCCTTCCTACAAGTTAGGGCCTCGGTTCATCGGCCCACTGGAAGTTATCAAACAAATCATCCCGGTGGCCTATAAATTGAAATTCCGGCCAACTTGCGGATCCCTAACTCCTTCCATGTATCTCTACTCAAACCCGTTGTACTTAACTCTTTTTCCAAGTCTACAGGTACGCCTCCTGCTCCGGCTTCCGCTGAAAACGAGTTTGAGGTAGAGAACATTCTGGCCACCAAAAGGGTAAGAGGAAAGACCTTTTTTCTAGTGGATTGGAAGGGGTTTGGTCCTGAGGAGAGAACGTGGGAGCCCCGGGAGAACATCCATGCCTCTCTCATCCTTGATAAATTTCTCTCTGGCCTAAAAAAGGGGGGGCCTAAAGGGGGGGGTACTGTAGTGTCGGCGTCCTTGCCTCCTGCTAGGCAGGGACGCCGTTCCCCTCACCTCTCCGCTCCGTGCCCGGCGTCCTCCTCCCGCTCAGCTGGCAGCGCTGTGACCACCTGCCTGTCCAGAGACTCTTACCCTGCTGTCACTTGCCGTGACCACCTGCCTGTCCAGAGACTCTTACCCTGCTGTCACTTGCCGTGACCACCCACCTGTCTAGAGACTCTTATCCTGCTGTCACTGGCTGTGACCACCCGCCTGTCAAGAGACTGACCCCGTCACTCGCTGTGACCTCCTGCCCTTCTACCCAGAGACTATCCCTGTCACTTGACGTGACTGTCTGCCCGCTTTCCCTGGGAGCCACCCGCTTCCTTACAAGGACTGCCCCTTTGTATAGTAGCTCAGAGGTTCCACCTCCCAGACCGGTTACAGCAAGTTTCTGAAGAGACGTGCACAATTGGACAGCAACATTGTTTTCTTATCTAAATGCAAAAAGGAGAATCTAAGGCATTATTTCTGTGTCTTGTTGTGTATAAATATGTAAATCTTCAGATTTTGTGTTATACTATGCCTGATGAGAGTAGTCTCGAAAGCTTGCAATTTGTTACAGTCTTTTCAGTTAGTCATTAGAAGGTATCAACCACTGAGGACTCTCAAATCTAAATATTTTTCCATTTTTTTGCTTTACATTTTTGCAAAAGAAAAAAAAATGTTGGTCCATAATGGCTTTTCTTAAATTCATTCTCAAGATTCTCCAGGATGATTAATGTCAAAAGTCATTAGTCCATAACGGTTGTAGACAATCCGGACACTGCATCGTCCACAATATATTCAGTATTTGTGCCCTTCGGGAAAGCAGCCGGACACCAGCGACTGAAGTAAACTATTCCGGGTAGCGGCAGTTAGCAGACCATGGAGTTGTTGGTATTTTGGATGCAGCATCCCTGAGTGGGACATGAACATTTCCAGAAGTCAAGTAAAAGCCCTCATGTGCCAGGCTCTATTGGTCATCATGTATCTTACTGTATATGCAAATTCACTCTTTTTATTCATCTCTTTTCACTTATAGATGACAGATTATGAATTTTCTATGAATCAGTTTCTGTTTTCAGCATAAAGACCAATGACGGCCTAGATAAAGGCTCTTTTCCTTGGATGTCTCGACTTAGAAGATATCATGTTCCAATAAAAAAAATGTCACAGATCATGAGACTGTGGATTAATGGCTGAGATCTGTAGGCTTCACTAGTTAATGTGGCAAAAAGAAAGAAAACAGTAAAAAAAAAAATTGGTATAAATCTTTCAGTTTTCATTTTCTCTCAAGTTGCTAAAAAAAATGTATGAAACGAGATGAACAGAATTTTTAACCCATCAAAAAAAGAAAACATTTTAGAGATTTTACTATTTGCTTTTTAATTTTGCTTTTTTTTTTTCATTTCTGAGGCAAATCCTATTTAGATATGAAACAAGAATAATGGAAATGCAGTTTTAACTCATTAAAGACCCATTTGCACTTTTTTTCTACTCCGCCCTTGATTTTTTTAGCTTATTTTTGTAGACATGAAATGTATTCTGTGTATGTAACTAGAAATTGTAAAAAAAAAAAATGGGTGCATCATACTGTGTTGCGGGGCATTGTGTGATCATTATACTATGTGTGTGGAGGAAGAATTCTATGAAAGAACAACACTATGAAGACCAAAGAGATCGCCAAACAAGTCAGGGACAAAGATGTTGAGTCAGGGTTGGGTTATAAAAAAATTTCCCAATCTCTGAAGATCCACAAGAGCAACATAAAATCCTTTATCATCAAATGGAAAGAACATGGTACCATAATAAACCTGCCAAGAGAATGACGTCCACCAAAACTCTCAGCCCGGGCAAGGAGGGCATTAATCAGAGAGGCAGCACAGAGACCAAAGGTAACCCTCAAGGAGCTGCAGAGTTCCCAGACAGAGACTGGAGTACCTGTCCACATGACCACAATAAGCCGTACAATCCATAGAGGTGGCCTTTATGGAAGAGTGGGCAGAAAAAAGCCTTTATTTACACAAAAAATTTGTACGTTTTGTGTTTGCCAAAAGACATGTAGGAGACTCCCCAAATGTATAGAGGAAGGTGCTGTTGGCAGATGAGACGAAAATTGAACTTTTTGACCACCAAGGTATGTCTGGTGCCAAACCAACACAGCTCATCACCCCAAGAACACCATCATGCTGTGGGGATGTTTTTCAGCAGCAGGTACAGGAAAAATGGTCCAAGTTGAGGGGAAGATGGATGGTGCGAAATACAGGGATATTCTTGAACAAAACCTGTTTCAGTCTGTCAGTGATTTGAGACTAGGATGAAGGTTCACCTTCCAACAAGACAATGACCCAAAGCATACTGCTAAATCAACACTTGAGTGGTTTAAGGGGAAACATGCAAATGTTTTGGAGTGGCCTAGTCAAAGCCCAGACCTTAATCGAATTGAAAATCTGTGGTCAGACTTGAAGATTGCTGTTCACCAGAGGAAACCATCTAAGTAGAAGGAGCTGGAGCAGTTTTGCCTTGAGGAATGTGTAAAAATCCCAATGGCAAGATGTGGAAAGCTCATAGAGACTAATACAAAGCAACTTGCAGCTGTAATTCCTGCAAAAGGAGGTTCTATTAAGTAATGGTTTTAGGGGGGTGAACAGTTATGCACACTGAATTTTCAGTAATTTTTTCCTATTTGTTGTTTGCTTCACAATAAAAAGAAAACCAAATGTTCTTTACGTGAACTGATGCAAACTCAAAATAAATCTGTGAAATTCCAAGTTGTGAGGTAGCAAAACACAAAAAATATCAAGGGGGTGAATACTTTGGCAAGCCACTGTAAATATAAAAGGAACTTGTCAGATCCTCCAAGCCTTCTAAATTTCTCCTACTACTATTATGAGCACTGATTTAGTGCTTATTAATTCCTTATTTTTTGTGCACTAAAACAACTTTTTTTTAGCTATTTTTGGCATATGCTGATTATACCAGACTAGTTTGGTGGGGGGTTAGTTCACCCAGAACATTATGGCCTTAGATGACAACAACCACCTCACTACACTGCAGAGAGGAGGTGGACAGTGAGGAGGATGTCAATCCTGCCAAGGGGGTCACTATTAAAATATCTGAGGCCGGAATGTACTAGTGAAGTAATGCTCACAAAACTAGTATGAATTACTGTCTGCATTAGAATGGACTTTACTAGTGTGCAGGGTTAGGGTTCTTAATCATGCTGGGGGTGGATTTGAATGCTTAAAGGTAGTAGAAGGTTTTGGGCTAAATGCAAAACGCTATTTGTGTCAGAAATCTACACATCACCTTGAAAACACCATCCCCACCGTCAGACATGGTGGTGGCAGCACCATGCTGTGGGGAGGCTTTTATTCAGCAGGGACAGGGAACCTGGTCAGAGTTGATGGGAAGATGGATGAAGATAAATACAGGGCAATCCTGGAGGAAAACCTGTTAGAGGCTGCAAAAGACTTTGTGGGTGTAACGAGAAAAAAATGTTGAAAAGTTCACAGGGTATGAATAATTTTTAAAGGCACTGTATTATCTAAATTTATCTGAACCCTAAACTCTTCCCTAAACCAAGAGTTCCACACAGATTAGTGGCACAGTATGTCCACTCCCATTATTAAAGTACAATTCCACCATGCTATATAGGTTTCCTCAAACCATTTTATATACAAATTTAATTTACAAAAAGTGCTTTTAAGTTTCTGATGTGAACCCCTGCCATCTGTAATAATAAAAAGAAATGAAGAAAAAGCAGAATAATTGCACTTCATAATTTATTGTGCACACTATGAACTTACCGTGGCTATTTCCTTGCTTGATTTGACGCCTCCACAAATTATATAAATCTAAAGTACAGACTTTCTCATGAAACAATCAAGTTCTTAGTTACATCTCTCAATAAGTGCATCAGACAAAAGACAAAATAATTAGTTCAGACTCCCAGTGCATTAAATCCCAGTTTCTTGCAATTAACCAAACCCGGATTTACTGTAGCTAATAGCGTTATCAAGATTACAGAGTGTAACTTACAAGCCCAAATCACACACAAGGGAATCATCTGAGTAGAGATGAGCGTTGTTCGACTCGAACTGTTCGCCAATCTCAAATTCAAGATGTTTTGAGCGGTGTTCGAGCCGTTCAGCGAACACGAACGATTTGAGAAAAATTCGGCTGCTCGAGGTTATGTTCGATAACTGTTCGTGCACCAAAATCATAACTGGATTTTTTTCACAGTAATGCTGATAATTAATGTTAATACGCAGTTTGAGTGTACAGCGGGGCGGGGGGAGGGGCAGGGGATGGATCTCTGCAGGAATAATGAAGATCTCCATTTTTTTTTCTCTTTCCCGCATTTACAGTGGGGAGGTGCAATCTATCAGCCTATCAGCAGCGCACACACGGAGCGAACTGCTTTTTTTCACACAAGCAAGGGCATGTGTCATTGGCAGTGTATGTCACATGTCCTTGCCCTATAAGACCCAGCCATTTTCCCCGTCGCCACCATTTTCTCACTGCTGCAGTTGCGTGTTAGACGGCACCGCTGTTGCTGTGTGCGCTATACTTTCAGTGTTAATTTCAAGCCAATTTTCTCTGAAATATACAGATAGCTTGGGAGTAGGGAATAGTTGTGATTGCAGTCCTTTTGAGGACTAGGTTACAGCATTTCCTACGACTTTTAGCAGGCAGGTCTGTGCTCTTAAATAGATAGGTTGGGAGTAGGGACTAATTGTAATTGTAGTCCTTTTGTGGACTATTTTACAGCATTTCCTAGGACTTTTTGCCAGGCAGGTCTGTGCCAATGCTGTGCAAGTGTTTTTCACAGCATTTGGCTAAATCTAGCTAAGCAAATCCTTTTTGGCCTCTTGCAGTGTGTGTTAGTCAGTGGAGTAGCGTATCTGTGTTGCAAGCTACACCACCTGTGTATAGAATACAATTTTTTTTACTGCACCTTGCCAAGTAAAACCTTTTGGGCATTGCATCATTCTATTAGGCCATCTATACTAAGCTCCACCAGCTTGCAAATTAGTAATAATTTTTATCTGCATCTAGCTCGGAAAATAATTTTGGGCTTGTAGCAGTGTGTGGGACTTATTCTTAGTCCATCTATACTAAGCTCCTCCAGCTTGCAAATTACAAATAATTTTTATCTGCATCTAGCTCGGAAAATAATTTTGGGCATAGTAGTAGTGTGTGGTACTCATTGTATTAGGCCATGTATACCAAGCTTCACCAGCTTTGAAATTAATAATAATTTTTAGCTGCATCTTGCCTGTAAAATAATTGTGGGCATATTAGCAGTGTGTGGTACTCATTCTATTAGGCCATCTATACTAAGCTCCACCAGCTTTCAAATTACAAATAATTTTTAGCTGGATCTTGCCTGGAAATTAATTTTGGGCATAGTAGCAGTGTGTGGTACTCATTGTATTAGGCCATCTATACCAAGCTCCACCAGTTTTGAAATTAATAATAATTTTTAGCTGCATCTTGCCTGGAAAATAATTTTGGGCATAGTAGTAGTGTGTGGTACTCATTGTATTAGGCCATCTATACCAAGCTCCACCAGCTTTGAAATTAATAATAATTTTTAGCTGCATCTTGCCTGTAAAATAATTTTTGGCATATTAGAAGTGTGTGGTACTCATTCTATTCGGCCATCTATACTAAGCTCCACCAGCTTTCAAATTAATAATAATTTTTAGCTGCATCTTGCCTAGAAAATAATTTGGGGCATAGTAGCAGTGTGTGGTACTCATTGTATTAGGCCATCTATACCAAGCTCCACCAGTTTTGAAATTACTAATAATTTTTATCTGCATCTTGCCTGGAAAATAATTTTGGGCATAGTAGCAGTGTGTGGTACTCATTGTATTAGGCCATCTATAACAAGCTCCACCAGCTTTGAAATTAATAATAATTTTTAGCTGCATCTTGCCTGTAAAATAATTTTGGGCATATTAGCAGTGTGTGGTAGTCATTCTATTAGGCCATCTATACTAAGCTCCACCAGCTTGCAAATTGCAAATAATTTTTATCTGCATCTAGCTCTGAAAATAATTTTGGGCTTGTAGCAGTGTGTGGGACTTATTCTTAGTCCATCTATACTAAGCTCCTCCAGCTTGAAAATTACAAATAATTTTTATCTGCATCTAGCTCGGAAAATAATTTTGGGCTTGTAGCAGTGTGTGGGACTTATTCTTAGTCAATCTATACTAAGCTCCACCAGCTTGCAAATTACAAATAATTTTTATCTGCATCTAGCTCGGAAAATAATTTTGGGCTTGTAGCAGTGTGTGGGACTTAATCTTAGTCCATCTATACTAAGCTACTCCAGCTTGCAAATTACAAATACTTTTTATCTGCATCTAGCTCAGAAAATAATTTTGGGCTTGTAGCAGTGTGTGGGACTTATTCTTAGTCAATCTATACTAAGCTCCTCCAGCTTGCAAATTACAAATAATTTTTATCTGCATCTAGCTCGGAAAATAATTTTGGGCTTGTAGCAGTGTGTGGGATTCATTCTATTAGTCCATCTATACTAAGCTCCACCACCTGTGCATGTAATAAAATTGTTTTACTGCATCTTACCCAGCCAATCCTTTTGGGCTAATACCACAGTTTGGTCATTCAGCTCTGCTCGGTTCCCATCCATCGTTTTTTGTGCAAACAACTTCAAAGTTGTCAATTAGTTAAAAACTAGTGTTGACCGAACATGCTCGACACTGCTCGGTACTCGCCCGAGCATCACGCTACTCGGGATGTTCGGCGAGCACCGAGCATTTCCGGGTTAATCGGGCGGGAGCTCGGGTCTCCGCCCTGCATGTTTGGCGCTCTTTACAGAGCCAATGAACATGCAGGGATTGCCAGCCAGTCACTGTAATGCCGCAGCCATGTTGTTTGTGGGCATTACAGTGATTAGCTGGCCGCACAGCGTCACCTCGAGTATTTAAAACCGGGCGCCGCCATCTTGGACACAGTCGTTCCGGATCAGACAGTGTAGGGACAGCGCTGCTGATTTAGGGAGAGATATATCCTGCAAAATAGTTAGTGTAGGGTCTGTAAAGGCTGCCAGATCAAACAAACAGTCCTTCTCAGGACTAATATCCATCCCAAGTATATCAGGCAGGCAGGCAGGCTGTATAGGAGACGCAGTGGTTATACCAGCAAACACTGCATTACAGTCCTGTGTGCTGCTCCTGTTGCTGAAATTGCTGGACTTAGCTCCAGGCCCCGGGGGCCAGGAAAAATCCTTTTTTTATCTAAATCCTCTTTTTTTTTTTCCTCCTTCACAATGTACAAATCCCCATGTTATTAACCTTTTGGTGCCCCCACCCCCCCAAAAAAAAAGTGTGCCTCTGATTTTTCAGACACAAATATATCTGTTGAAAATAGTCTGGTGTAGGCCAGAGAAATAGAAGTGTGGTTTTGCAGTTCTATGGGCCATTTGTATCTAAAAAAACAGTTTGAGTGTGTCGCTCACTGTTCAGCCGCAAATATATATATATTTTAAAAAGCCTGGTATACACCAGTAAATTATTACTGTGGTTTTGATGTTCCACGGTAAAACATCTCTATTATCCTGTTTTTGGCATTTTTTGCTGTATAAAAATAATAATAGTGTCTCCCTGATTTTTCAGACACAAATATATCTGTTGAAAATAGTCTGGTGTAGGCCAGAGAGACAGAAGTGTGCTTTTGCTGTTCCACGGTAAAAAATCTCTATTATCCTGCTTTTTGCATTTTTTGCTGCAAAAAAAAAAAAAAATAGTGTCTCCCTGATTTTTCAGACACAAATATATCTGTTGAAAATAGTCTGGTGTAGGCCCGAGAAATACAAGTGTGGTTTTGCAGTTCCACGGTACAAACCTCTGTATTATCCACTTTTGGGCCATTTGTATCTAAAAAAAACAGTTTGAGTGTGTCGCTCACTGTTCAGCCGCAAATATATATATATTTTAAAAAGCCTGGTATACACCAGTAAATTATTACTGTGGTTTTGATGTTCCACGGTAAAACATCTCTATTATCCTGTTTTTGGCATTTTTTGCTGTATAAAAATAATAATAGTGTCTCCCTGATTTTTCAGACACAAATATATCTGTTGAAAATAGTCTGGTGTAGGCCAGAGAGACAGAAGTGTGCTTTTGCTGTTCCACGGTAAAAAATCTCTATTATCCTGCTTTTTGCATTTTTTGCTGTAAAAAAAAAAATAAATAGTGTCTCCCTGATTTTTCAGACACAAATATATCTGTTGAAAATAGTCTGGTGTAGGCCCGAGAAATACAAGTGTGGTTTTGCAGTTCCACGGTACAAACCTCTGTATTATCCACTTTTGGGCCATTTGTATCTAAAAAAAACAGTTTGAATGTGTCGCTCACTGTTCAGCCGCAAATATATATATATATTTTAAAAAGCCTGGTATACACCAGTAAATTATAACTGTGGCTTTGCTGTTCCACGGTAAAAAATCTCTATTATTCAGGTTTTGGTAGTTTTTTCCGTAAAGAAAAACAGTAGTGTCTCCTGACTGTTGTGACACAAAATATATCTGTTGAAAATAGTCTTGTGTAGGCCCGACATCCCAGTGTGGTTTTGCAGTTCCACGGGTCAAATCGCTGTACTATCCAGTTTTGGGCCTTTGGTATCTAAAAAAAAAGCAGTTTGAGTGTGTCGCTCACTGTTCAGCCGCAAATATCTCTATTTAAAAAAGTGTGGTATACCCCAGTAAACAATAACTGTGGTTTTCCTCTTCCACGGTTCTAATCTACTCTTTATTACCCTTTTTCCATTGATAGTGCAAGTGTAAGCTATTTTACTTCATTTACAATGGGCAAGGCGCGTGGCAAGGGACGTGGAAGTGGACGTTCTGGTGATGGTTCGAGGACGGGGCCGTGGCCAAGGTGAAAATGTGCCACAACCAACAGCCACATCTTCTCGCTCCCACTTCTTGACCGAATTACTAGGGAAGCACAGAACAACACCAGTATTGAGAACTGATCAGTGTGAACAGGTTATTAATTGGATAGCAGACAATACTTCCAGTTACCTGGGCACCACCACCTCCGGTCTGTCTTCCACACGGTCAACTCTTAGTAGCCGTGAGTCTCGACCGCATACTCCTCCTCACCCTGATGCTCCTTCCTCCCACCATGCCGAGTGTCGTCAGACAGCAAGTGATCCCACACTTGGACACTCTGAAGAGCTGTTCACTGGTCCATTTCCATATTTGGGCCCCTCGCCTGATACGCTTGAAGTGGTGGAAGAGGAGATCCCATGTTGCGATGCCCAAATATTTGAACAGCCACGGCCACAGGAAGTCGACATTGGCAATCTGTCACAAGAGGTGGACGATGACGAGACACAATTGCCAGGAAGTGAGGAGGAGGATCGTGGTGCGCAAGTGGAAGAGGAGGAGGTGGTGGATGATCTAGTAACTGACCCAACGTGGAAGGAGGACATGCAGAGTGAGGCCAGCAGCACACAGGCGGAGGGAGGCAGAGTACCCCAACAGGCAGGAAGAAGCAGTGTGGTGGCCGCAGACAGAAGACAGGCAACCGTTCCCCGTAACACCAACACGAGGGATGTTGCCAGTACAAGCGGTAGGTCTTCCAGAGTCTGGAATTTTTTAAAGACTCTGCTGATAACCCCAAAAAGGCCATATGTTCCACCTGCCATGCCAGCATCAGCAGGGGTGACAAAACTACCAGCCTGACCACCACCAGCATGATCAGGCACATGGCAGCAAAGCACCCGACTTTGTGGGGCGAAACCCAGGGTCCACGACCAGTGTCAGCGGGTGTCACCACTGCTTCTTCCACTGTTGTGCGTGCAATAGAACCCCCTGTTGTGTGTGCAAGGCAATCCCCTGTCCATACTGCATGTAAAGATTCCCCCTCCTCTCAGTCTTCACTTGTTATGGCAGTTTCTCAAGAAACAGCATCAACGTCCACATCCACGTCCCACCGCAGCGTTCAATTGTCCATATCCCAGACCTTTGAACGAAAGCGGAAATTCGCAGCTAACGCCCCACAGGCCACAGACCTAAATTCACACATTTCACGACTGCTTGCATTGGAAATGCTGCCTTTTAGGCTGGTGGAGACGGAATCCTTCCGCAATCTTATGGCGGTGGCCGTCCCCCGGTACTCGGTCCCCAGCCGACACTATTTTGCCCGGTGTGCCATCCCCTCACTACACAAGCACGTGTCCCAAAGCATCTGCCGTGCCCTCAACAACGCAGTTACTGGGAGAGTCCACCTGACAACGGACACGTGGACAAGTGCTTGTGGCCAGGGACGGTACATCTCTCTGACGGCACACTGGGTAAACATAGTGGAAGCCGGGACCCAGTCGGACCTTGGGACGGAACACATCCTCCCCACACCGAGGATTGCGGGCCCTATGTCAGTCAGAGTTGCCCCCACAGTGTACAGCTCCTGCGCATCCTCCTCCTCCTCCTCCTCCTCCTCATGTTCAGCCTCCATCTCAGATATCACCACATCAGTTACAAGCTGGAAGCATTGCAGTACTGCCTCCGCCAAGCGGCAACAGGCTGTGCTGAAACTCATAAGCTTAGGTGATAAACCTCACACTGCTTGTGAGTTGTGGACAGCTGTGAAAGAGCAGGCAGATCTGTGGCTGAGACTGCTGAACCTACATCCCGGCATGGTCGCGTGTGACAATGGCCGTAACCTGGTGGCGGCTCTGAGGCGAGGTGAGATCACACACGTACCATGCCTGGCTCATGTGCTTAACCTCGTGGTTCAGCGGTTTTTTAAATCGTACCCCGAGTTGCCAGATCTGCTCGTGAAAGTACGCCGCCTGTCAGCTCATTTTCGCAAGTCGGCTACAGCTTCCACCGCCCTTGCTGTGTTGCAGCAGCGTTTGCAGCTTCCGGCACACCGACTGGTGTGTGATGTCCCCACACGTTGGAACTCTACCCTCCACATGTTGCAAAGGATTTGTGAGCAGAAGAGAACAGTTGTGGAGTACCAGCTGCAACAAGGCCGTCGATATTCAGGTCAGACTCCACACATAAGACCTCAGGAGTGGACCTGGATGTCTGACATATGTACCATCCTGACAAACATTGAGGAGGCCACCAAGATGGTGAGTGGCGATGACGCCATCATTAGTGTCAGCATCCCACTTGTCTGTCTTTTGCAACGCTCTCTGCAGAGAATTAAAGAAGAGGCATTGCAGCCAGAGTATGATGAGATGGATCAAGAAGCGATTACACACAGCCCAGCCTCATCTCATCCCAACGTGCATTGGGGGACAATGAGGGAGAGGAGGAGGAGGAGGAGGAAGAACAGGAGCTGCTATCATGCGTTGTAGACGGTAGTACCTGTACAAGTGTCATACCGTCGGTTCAGCGTGGTTGGCCTGAGGACAGGGGGGAGGAGGAAGAGGAGGAGGAGGAGAGCATGGTCAGTCGTCATCTTGGTGAGGACATGGAAATCTTGCCCGTTACCAGTCTGGCACGCATGGCTGACTTTATGTTACGCTGCCTTAACCGTGACCCTCGCGTTGTCAAAATGTTGGGTGACAGTCATTACTGGTTGGTGACACTTGTAGACCCCGGCTACAAGGAGAACTTTCACTCTCTTATTCCTGAGGTGGAGAGGTCTACAAAAATGGGGCAATACCAGAAGGCCCTTGCTGCAGAACTCTTAAAAAAATTCCCATCTGAACACGCTAGCGACAGAGGTCACAGTTCGTTGCCCAACCAATGCGTACAGGCGAGAGAGATGCAACTCCAATCCAGCAGAGGCAGGGGAACACTGTCAACGTTCTGGGACAGTTTTCTGACACCCGCCCAGCTTATAGGCCCTGAGGCGCGGGGTACTCTCACAAGGAGTGGAAAGTTTCAAAAGATGTGAGGGAGTACCTTGCCGATCGTACCAGCGTCCTCCGTGATTCCTCTGTGCCTTTTAATTATTGGGTATCCAAGCTGGACACTTGGAATGAACTCGCTCTGTACACCTTGGAGGTCCTGGCCTGCCCTGCCGCTAGCGTGCTATCGGAGCGTGTTTTTAGTGCCGCTGGGGGAATTATAACTGATAAGCGAACGCGCCTGTCAACTGACAATGCTGACAAGCTGACCCTTATCAAAATGAACAAAGGTTGGATTGGGCCAGACTTCTCATCACCACCGAATGACAACAGAGTAACATAAAGTCAAATCCACTGTGTTATTTCGGGAGGTGTATTCACATGCACCGCTTCACACCCACACATGGGTATACGCTTCCTCGTTTCGGCTGTTTAATCTTCTTCTCCTTATCCTCAGCCTCTACCACCACTATACCACCAGGGTGCCAGCATTGCAAGTTCCTCCGTCCTAATTTTTGGCAGCTTTTGCTGGGAAAGCATAAGCAAATACCATGGGACACCTACTCCCCAATAATGGGACTTAGGTTTGTAATATGCTGTACTGCATGGCTCTTGTAAGGGGCATTGCAAGTTGCTCCGTCCTAATTTTTGGCAGCTTTTGCTGGGAAAGCATAAGCAAATACTATGGGAGACCCACTCCCCAATAATGGGACTTATGTTTGTAATATGCTGTACTGCATGGCTCTTGTAAGGGGCATTGCAAGTTGCTCCGTCCTAACTTTTGGCGGCT
Organism: Phyllobates terribilis; assembly: GCF_046119375.1. Lineage (NCBI taxonomy): Eukaryota > Metazoa > Chordata > Amphibia > Anura > Dendrobatidae > Phyllobates > Phyllobates terribilis. The sequence continues at coordinate 1,174,825,429 of NW_027362761.1, forward strand.
TTTGCTTGCAAGGCATAAGCAAATACTATGGGACACCCACTCCCCAATAATGGGACTTATGTTTGTAATATGCTGTACTGCATGGCTCTTGTAAGGGGCATTGCAAGTTGCTCCGTCCTAATTTTTGGCAGCTTTTGCTGGGAAAGCATAAGCAAATACTATGGGAGACCCACTCCCCAATAATGGGACTTATGTTTGTAATATGCTGTACTGCATGGCTCTTGTAAGGGGCATTGCAAGTTGCTCCGTCCTTATTTTTGGCAGCTTTTGCTTGCAAGGCATAAGCAAATACTATGGGACACCCACTCCCCAATAATGGGACTTATGTTTGTAATATGCTGTACTGCATGGCTCTTGTAAGGGTCATTGCAAGTTGCTCCGTCCTAATTTTTGGCAGCTTTTGCTGGGAAAGCATAAGCAAATACTATGGGAGACCCACTCCCCAATAATGGGACTTATGTTTGTAATATGCTGTACTGCATGGCTCTTGTAAGGGGCATTGCAAGTTGCTCCGTCCTAATTTTTGGCAGCTTTGGCTTGCAAGGCATAAGCAAATACTATGGGACACCCACTCCCCAATAATGGGACTTATGTTTGTAATATGCTGTACTGCATGTGACGCGCCCCCTGGGCCGTGTGTACACGTGTGTGGGATACCCGGTGCCGGGTCTCTGGGGTCTGTAGTCTCCGTGGCGGTGACCCGGTCCCGTGGCTCAGGCTGGTCAAACCAGTGGCAGTCTTTCTTAGGTTTTGAGGTTAATTGTTCGACTGCGCCACCCGTGGATTGCGGTCAGGGAGTACCACCGCTGCGAGGCAGACCACTGAGGCTGGTGTTGTGTGCGCAGCATAGAATGGGAGGAGTATAGCCTCAGGGCAGTGAGTGTGCATGATGGGGGTGATGGTGCACGAGCGCATCAGGAACGACTCAGAGTCTTTGCAGTGCAGTTCAGGGTCTTTACTGATGATTATATGGTAGACCCTCCCGGGAGTACTGGCTAGCATAAGAGGCCTGGTCAGTCTGTGAGCAAGCAGGAGTTCCCCTGGCCAGGTGGAGTTGTAGGCCTCCCCTTCTGTCTGCACTCTTCCTGGCTACCTTGCTGTAAGCGGGTAGAAGTAGCCCACGTCCCTGAGTGTACCGTGTAGTGCTCACCCGTATGGCTGGTGACTTGGGGCCTTCTGTTAGCCTCCGCTCCACGACGGCGGTGCTGGTCCCTTGCTTGTGACTGAGCCTCCGGGCTTCTATGGCCAGAGGACCTGAAATCCCCTGCCGGCTGGTTTCTGCTGCTGGATATATAAGTCCTCACAGCTTCGGACTCCTGTGTCTGGTTCCTATTGTCTTCTGGCAGGGCGAGCTCTGCTCAGCTTCCAGCCCCTGGTCTTTAGCTCCTAGCTCCTACAGAGCTCCTTGCTGTTACTTTCCCTTGCTCTCACTCTGACTCTAACTGTTCTCTGACTCACTCAACCCCGCCCCAGATCCAGTTTATAAGGACAGAATTCTCCCCTCCCAGGACTGGGGCAGGAGGATGTTGCATGTTTAAGGGATCCTGACCAGGAAACCTCCCACTTGCTCTCCGACGTAATATCTCTATTACTGTGGTGACCAGACCCCTGGGGTGCCACACATGGCTCTTGTAAGGGGCATTGCAGTTCCTCATAATTTTTGGAAAGTCTTCCATTCACTGCTTAGGCCAACAGTGCACGGGTTGCCCCAGTTGCTATAAATCGAAAAAAAGGTTTAGTTAACGCCCTCTGACCTCCATGTCATTTCCAAGGGGCATTGGAGTGGCTCGAAATTTTTGGTAGACATTGCACTCACTGTATGCCCTATAACTGTGTAGCCGAACCGCTCCTTTTGTTACAGAAACATATCCTACAAGACATATCTGGTTGACTGGCCTGATATTGATGTGAATGGTCCCTGTTCCTCCTGCTCTTTCTCCTTTGCCACCACCTCATCCATCATTTATCACCTGAAGCTTTGTTTTAACGGGAGTCATAGAACTGGGATAGTAGCAGGAAAACATCCAGCAATCCTCGGAGGAGGTAGGATATGCGCCAAAACGCGGACCACCTCAGGCCTAGCCGCTACTACATACATGCGCTTGCATTCCAAGAAAACAAAGCAGATGCTAACTTCTATCATCATCATCATGCTCCTCACCTATGCACTCTCAACTCCCCTGATGGAGAAGCCAGGGCCCACCGGAGGAGTCTGGTTGTCTGGTGGGCTCGTCCAATGCTGCCCTAAAGCAGGCCAGGCTAAGAAAAGTGTGGGGGAAGGTGACAGGAGAAATCAGGGCGGCTGGGGACCGAGTATGGACACCTGGCCGCCACCTGGCGGCTGGGGACTGAGCGTGGACTCCCGGCCGCCGGGCGGCTGGGGACAGAGTATGGATACCTCGCTGCCGAAGCGGCCATGAGGTAGTGGCCAGCTTCGGTCTCCTCCAAACTAAAAGGCCCCATTTCAAGTGAAAGCTAGCAGTATGGTATTGCAGCCTGCGGGTGGGTGGGTGGTTGGCTGCATATTTTCGCTTGCATTGCAAGGAATGGGGGAGGTACAATTGAACACTGCCCTGGGACAAGGACTTGCACGGGGATAGTTGCAAGTCTGCATCTTCTGATGCGGCAAGGATCACTTCTGATGGGCACACTTTTAGACAGTGACCTGGGGGTCAGAGATGCTTCCAGTGGTCTTCCCCATGCTGATCCCTTGTCTTTTCAGCACTGTATGCACGTGTCACACAGCACATGGCCAGATAAGGTTGTAAAATGTTAAAATGACATTTCCCGGTGAACGCATTTGTCACGGTTGAAAGCAATACAAAAGTGCAAAAACGCATGAAAAATGCTACTTGTGAACATAGCCCAAGGTGTGGAGGAGTATTTTTGTTTTTGGTTATTTATTTTACCTTATACACAAGTTTTTACCCTGGAAAGGAAATTCCTTAACATATTTCACAGGAAAACCGTTTCAGTTTCGTTTTTGAACGTTTTATTGTGAGCCCGCAAAAGTGGCTTAATACCTCTGAACACGTTGTTGACAGCAGTGACCTGGGGGTCAGAAATGCTTCCAGGGGCGATCCCCATGCTGCCCCCATGTCTTTTGAGCACTGTCACTATCGTTTTGGGCACTTTTTAGGCTTTCTACAGACTGCCGGGGGTGCTGCCGCAAAAATGCTCGGGTCTCTCATAGGAAGACGTGGAAGAGACCTCCACGTCTCTTCCACGGGACATTGATATTGTCTTTTTATTCCACTGTAACCTCCACCACTCTTCCAAGGGGCATTAAAACTGTCTTGTTAAACCACTCTGAACTCCACGTCTCTTCCAAGGGGCATTAAAACCATCTTGTTAAGCTACTGTGACCTCCACATCTCTTCCAAGGGGCATTAAAACAGTCTTGTTAAACCACTCTGAACTCCACGTCTCTTCTAAGGGGCATTAAAACCGTCTTGTTAAACCACTCTGAACTCCACAGCTCTTCCAAGGGGCATTGACATGTTGTTTTTAATTACCTCTAACCTCCACGACTCTTGCAACGGGCATTGCATTTCCTCCTAATTTTTGTCAGCTTTTGCTTTTCAATGCATAGGCGAACACTAAGGGAGACCCACTCCCCAATAATGGGTAGAAAGTTTTTAATACGCTGTAATCCACGTCTGTTTCAAGGGGCATTGCAGTGCCTAATAATTTTTGGAAAGCCTTCCATTCCCTGCTTAGGTCAACACTGTACAGGAGACCCAGTTGCTATAAATGGAAAAAATGGTTTAGTTAAGGCCCTCTGACCTCCATGTCACTTCCAAGGGGCATCGGAGTGCCTCGAAATTTTTGGTAGGCATTGCATTCACTGTATGCCTTATAACTGTGTAGCTGAACCACTCCTTTTGGTACGGAAACATATCCTACAAGACATGTGTGGTTGGCTGGCCTGATATTGATGTGAATGGTCCCTGTTCCTCCTGCTCTTTCTCCTTTGCCACCACCTCATCCATCATTCATCACCTGAAGCTTTGTTTTAACGGGAGTCATAGAACTGGGATAGTAGCAGGAAAACATCTAACAATCCTCGAAGGAGGTAGAATATGCGCCAAAACGCTGACCACCTCAGGCCTAGCTGCTACTACATACATGCGCTTGCATTCCAAGGAACAGAAAGCTAAGGAGTTGGATGGCCTCATGATCATGAATAATTTACTCGTTGTGTAGGAGGCCGACCACTGCTGCTGTCTACCTTCTGAACTTTGTGTTGAAGCCTGATTGACCCAGGACCCGCAATCCTCTATGTCTGGAGGACGTGTTGCATCCCAGTGTCCAACTGTGTCCCGGCTTCCACAATATTAACCCAGTGTGAAGGCGTCAGTGAGATGGACCATTCCTGGCCACATTCACTTGTCCACGTGTTTGTGGTTAGGCTGTCCTTCCCACTAAATGCACTGGGGAGGGCACAGGTAATGTTTTGGTATGCGCGCTTGTGTATAAGGCGCGCCGGGACAAATAGGGGCGGCTGGGGACCGTTTATGGACACCCGGCCACCCCCACGCGGCTGGGTACTGTGTGTGGGCACCCGGCCGCGAGGCGGCTGGGGACTGAGTATGGACACCTGGCCGCCCCCTGGCGGCTGGGGACCAAGCGTGGACACCCGGCCGCCGGGCGGCTGGGGACTGAGTATGAATACCAGGCTACCGACGCAGCCATGACGTGGTGGCCAGATTTACCAGGGCGCATGGTAGCAGCCAAACTAGTGACGAAGGTGCAGGAGCCCAGGAGGAAGTGGAGGACGAACTGATGGAAGACTCATCAGATGAGGGAGACCATTATCACATTTCTGTTGTGCGAGGTTGGGGGGAGAGGGCAGAGGAAGGAAGCATGATTGTTACCTCGCCACCAACACAACAGGGACTTGGTGCTCCTGGATGCGCAAGACACATGAGTGCCTTCTTGCTGCACTACCTGCAACATGATCCTCGAATTGTCAGAATTCGAAATAATCCTGACTACTGGGTTGCCACACTCTTAGATCCCCGGTACAAAAGTAAATTTGCCGAAATAATTCCTGCCATAGAAAGGGATTCACGCATGCAGGAGTATCAGCAGAGACTGTTGCAGAAACTTACATGTGCTTTTCCACAAAACACCACTGGTGCATGTAGTGAATCTCACAGTTCTAACTTGCCAACCGTGGGACTGTCGAATGTTCAGCACTCCAACCGTAACAGAAACACAGTTCGCGGAATCAATTCACAGCTTTTTTAGCCCATCCTTTGCAAGGCCACAGGAGACAAGAAGTCTGACACATAGTCAACGCCTAGAGACGATGGTACAGGAGTATCTCCAAGTAAACACCGAAGCCATGACTGTGTCACTGGACCCTTGCTCTTTTTGGGCTTCCAATCTGGATAAATGGCCGGAGCTCGCCACTTACGCCTTGGAGATCTTGTCATGCCCCGCAGCCAGCGTTCTGTCTGAACGTGTGTTCAGCGCTGCTGGTGGTGTGCTGACAGATAAGTGCACGCGGCTCTCCACTGATAATGTAGACAGACTCACGTTCATAAAGATGAACAAATCATGGATCCAAAACGATTTTTCTACCCCTGTGTCATCCTGGGGAGAGTAAAAGCTTGAGGATTTCGTAAAATCACCTCACCAATCGTTTTAAGCTTTCAAATTACTAATAATTTTTAGCTGCATCTTGTCTGGAATATAATTTTGGGCCTGTAGCAGTGTGCGGTACTCATTCTATTATGCCATCTATACTAAGCTCCACCAGCTTGCAAATTACTAATAATTTTTAGCTGCATCTTGTCTGGAAAATAATTTTAGGCCTGTAGCAGTGTACGGTACTCATTCTATTATGCCATCTATACTAAGCTCCACCAGTTTGCAAATTACTAATAATTTTTAGGCATAGTAGCAGTGTGTGGTACTCATTCTAATCCACTGTTTTAAACAACTTTGGGGCAACAGATGCCACTTAAGTGGTGTCTGTGCCACAAATTTTTGGAAAAAATGGATACTCTTTTTTGGAGTCCCCTTGCTTTGTTTTACGTGTCGTTGCCATCTTCAATTAGAGGTGGGTGGGGTCTCCCCCCCCCCCCTTTTTAACCGTAAGAAAATACATACACTATGGCTTGGGGTAACACAGATGGTTGAGTCTGAAGAGCTACTTACTCAGAGGTCTGCTCCAAAGCTTCAGTGTCTGCTAGTCAGCGTAGTAACCCAGCTGCGAAGCAAGCTGCACCGCCTGTGTATCTAATAATGATTTTTAAATGCATCTAGCCTAGGCCGACTGTGGGGACCCCTAACCAAACCCAGACGCTCAGCCCCCTAACGCCCCCCTTTCATTGACAATACAATCATGTAACTCTTACAACTGGATGGGTGAGGATCGGTCACAGCTTTATTAACTGTTTATACTCATTCCATTAGAAATGCATTTTATTTCTAAAATAATTCAGCTTGTTGCAGCATGCCCTGTGTCTCCAGTCTCCACAACGGCAAGTTGGCCAACAAGTGTAACTCTCCAACATGTCCTTTCTATTTCCAGGCCACAGAGGATCCTGCTTACTTGTATGCGGGACTCCGACCCCCATCCATCACTCTTAACGCTTGTTCCACTCTGTCCTGGAGTCCTGACAGGAATATGTCCAGTCCAATATCCATTAAGTGAACACCGTCGGGCCGTATGAGGCCTGCTTTATCTCCTTCCAGTTGTCGGTGTCGTATCACTACACTGCCTCTGTATCTTATAAATTTTGCCATCCGAATATTTATTACCTGCGTTGTCCGTTCGATGGCCGTGATGTGTCACGCACCTTGCCATGCCATTCTCGGCACAATCTTTGACCATACTATAGTTAGTTTTGTGAAAAATTCTCTGAAGCGCTCAGTGTCTAGTTTCATTATTGCCATTAGTTATGCGCTCTTGTGATAAGCTATGTCATTTCCCCCGGCCTGTATAACTAAGATGACCGGACCTCTTGCCTCTCTCCCTACCTTGATTACCTCCATTAGTACCTGTGGCCATTGCAGGCCTCTAATACCTCTCCAGTTCAAATATGTGTTATGAAACTCCAATTTCCTCCCGCCTGGGCGGACTTTCACCCTTCTTTCTGCACAATATATATACGAGTTCTTAATCATTGCATAGCAAAAAAACAGCAAGGAAGTGGTATTTATATGTCATGTCCTGCTATGCACCTGTTCAAGGCTGAGTTAATCAGAAATTTTAACACACATACCATGTTAAAATCGTATAGCATAGAAACAATGCATATAAATGTAAATAATCAAAAAGAAAAAGAAAAGAAGAAAAAAGGAACATATACAGTATAATAATAATCTATAAATGATCACTCATAATGATACATCAAATCATGTCTGATGTTTAAACCCGCTGGTACACGTGTATTTAAAGTATAAATCCACCAACTTTCTCTATTAAGGAGCTTTCTCCTATAATCATCCACCAAATCTCCACCAATTGCCACAGCCCACAGAGGGGCCACCACAGTCAGTGAATCCTTCCTTATTTAGTATAGATTCTACCAATACTTTGGGCGTATTAGCCCAACTGCGAAGCAAGCTGCACCGCCTGTGTATCTAATGAGAATTTCTAACTGCATCTAGCCTAGGCAGACTGTGGGGACCCCCAACCAAACCCAGACACTCTGCATCTAACCCAGCCAATCATTTGATAGTATTGCTAGTAGCAGAGTCGCAAACCTTGCATAGCCTGTGCATTTTTTCAGATCGCTAAGGATGACCCAACTCGTGTTATCTGTAACATTTGTCACCAAAAGCTAAGTAGAGGCCAAAAAATCCATAGTTTGAGCACTTCATGCATGAACCGTCACATGGATATGAAGCATAAGTTGCAGTGCAAAGCTCACTGTGCTACAATGCGGCCTAGCGGGCCGGGACAACCACCATCTGCCCCACCTGTGTCATCCTGGGGAGACTAAAAGCTACTGCATAGTCTTTTCCAGAAATTTGAGGGAATTACCACGGGAATGGTTTGGAAGAGGTATAAGAGTTTAGGTAGGACGTTCATTTTTAGTATACTTATTCTGCCGAACCAGGAAAAATCCTTCACCGTCCAAGAAGTAAGATCTTTATGGAGTTGTTCAATAAAGGGCCCAAAATTAAGATAAAATAGATGGGAGAGGTCTCTATGAATACGAATTCCTAAGTATTTGAGGGCCAGGCAAAGGGAAATCCTGTATGGATTTGGGGAGGGAGACATCGAGGGCCACAGACTTCGCTGCATTGATTTTAAAATTTGACCATGTAACAAAGTGATCTATTTCAGCCATAACAGCAGGGATGGATATATGTGATTGAGTGATATATACTAGGACATCATCAGCAAATGCAGAGCACTTGTACTCGGTGCCTCCCACCTCAATCCACCTAATATTGTGGTTATCGCGAATTGATGAGAGCAGGTGCTCCATCCCTAGGATGTATAAGAGAGGGGACAGAGGACATCCCTGCCTGGTCCCATTGGTGATTATGAAAGGTGATGAAAATGTTCCTAGCTGACGGATTTCGATACAGGGCCATGTTTTTGCCTATAAAAGGGTCCCCTAGACCCCTACCCCAAGCTTTTTAAGAGAATAATATATGGCGTGCCAGGAGACTCCATGGAATGCTTTCTCAGCATCCAACGAGAGTATCTAATTACAAATTTTTAACTGCATCTAGCCCAGGCAATACTTTGGGCCTAGTAGCAGTGTCTGTTAGTCAGTGGAGTAGCCACCGCCTGTAGATCTAATTACAAATTTTTAACTGCTTCTAGCCCAGGAAATATTTTGGACCTAGTAGCAGTGTCTGCTAGTCAGCGAATTAACCCACCTGTTAAGCAAGCTACACCACCTGTAGTTTGGACACATAATTTTTTCAAAGGAAATGCTTCGGTCCCATGGGACACTCAGTGAAGAGCATCGGGGAGGCACCCCAAGGCACAGGGGCTGGGACTGGCGGTAGGATGCCTTGCGGTGGACCGCCAAGTTCGATCCTTATAAAAGCTTTTTAACTGCAGCAGCTTTAGTGGACGCTACTGGAGCTGGAATTCCCGCGGCTGCTGGCATCAGACTTTCCCTCCAATAGATCCTTGTAAAAGGATTTAAAGTGTACTCATTCAAATTACAGAGACAATTTAAATTAAAAAGCTTAGCCCTGCCTCCACCGCAGGGGGGGCTTGCTCGACCCACCAGTGGACAGGCACCAGTATTGGGAGAGGGGGGCTGGCTGTCAGGGTCCACCGCAGCTCTGGCACAAACCCGGCGACACGGAGGTCGCACGGGCAGGAACGGACTGGCCGTGTCAGCTTCGCACTTTTTTGGTTTTAGAAGGGCATGACATGCCTATATCTGTGTCTCCCCCTCCTTTTACTCCTCCACCTCTTTTCTTTTCGCATGACTATATGTACTTGTCACTTTTCCATGTGTTAGTTGTGTCTTCTGAGCAGTTTGTCAGCTTTTGGACACCTTTGAAGGTGTTTTCTATGTGTTTCTATGTGTTTTTGTTTGCCTGCCATTGGTTTTAACGGTGTTCGACGGTGTTCGACGAACAGTTCGACGAACAGTTCGACGAACATACAGGTGTTCGATGAACCGAACCGAACTCGAACACTACGGGGGTGGCTCAACTCTACATCTGAGGAGAAAATACTGCAATTTACACAGGAAAAAGTTAGAGGGCAATTCAATAAGCCTGGCATAGTGCACATCAGTCTTAAAGAAGTGCTCAGTGGTGTACAGTGACCTGCATGTCTGATACCCAGCGTGCGCTGCCGTCAGAAATGTCCGCCAGTCGGGTGATGACATACATTTCTGCAGTGAGTTTCGTCACTTTAGTGGTGTAACATGATGAATTTGACAAGCAGATGTGACCACTCCCCATCCCGCCCATGTCCTGCCCATGTACCGCCCATCTCCCGCCCATATTGGCATAGCTGGTCAACACTGGCATGTAAATGATACAAGTTACAATATTTTTATGCAACTGCAAAAGTATTACAACTTACAGTATTAAGGTGATTGCTCCAGATTTCTGCTGTAATCACCTATATGAATTACCCCTTAGCGTCTTCTTATACTGCAAAACTTGTCCAAAAGATTTTCAAGAATATTTTAAGACCACCATTGTGTCCAGTAGCCCCCAAGACCAAAGTGGCCAAAACCAATATCTATCTATCTATCTATCTATCTATCTATCTATCTATCTATCTATCTATCTACTGTATCTAGGGCGAATATAAAAATCATTGGGCCATATAGTAAAAGTCCTAAGCCTCCATCTCCTCAGAAAAAAAACAATTCAGCGGTGTAGGCGGGGTCGCGGCAGTTAGACAGTCACAGAAAGGCGAACTTTCCAACTTTCCACTCCAACCTTCCTTTTAAAGACTGACAGAGGAACATGGAGTGTGGCATTTACAAAGTAAATTTGCCCCTATTGAGGCCACTTAGTGTTCTTACTGACTATGATACCATTTTCATGGCTACCATAAAGTATGAGGCCAACAAAAATGCCCCCCAAGCACAATACGATAACCCCACAGTCAATTCTTCCATATTGTCCGCCACGCACATAGTATGATGATCTCACAGTGCCCCACAACACAGTATAATACACCCATAGTGACTCTAACACAGTGAAATCTGTCTGTTCCTCCACACATTATGAGGTCCCCAGTGACCTCCACATAGTTTGATGGCCCCCTCAGTCCCACAACATATTATAATGGCTCTCACAGTCCCACAACAAAGTATGATGACCCCACAGTCCAGCACCACAGTATGATGGTCCCCATAGTTCCACACCACAGTATGATGGGCCTCACAGTCCCAATTCACTAATTGATGGCTCCACACTCCCTCAATACAGTACAATGGCCCCCTTACAGTTGCACAACACAGAATAAGGCCCCCACACAGTCCTTCTCACAACAGGAGCACACACATCACATAAGCACAGCACATGCATCACACAAGCACAGTGAACACATCACAAAAGCACAGCACACATTTCACACAAGCATAGGATATACACAACACAAACACAATTATTAATGCATAAATCACATTATAAACATGCTAGTAAAGCGTCAGTCACATGTTATGAATACTAACCGCGTCCAGTGCTGATTTCCAACAAAGTCAGTCCTGCAGATTGTTATTAGGATCCCCCACTTATGTCAGTAATTCCCGCTCCTAGCCCAGTGGACCATAAGCTGTTTCTTCTTGAAATGTTTTCCTCAGGACCCCAATTCTCTCTTTTGGGCCCCTAAGTAGCTGACTGACTGCACAAACTGCCACTAGTAATATGCACGGCCAAAGGATGTTTGACTGCAGTAATGAGAACCCACATGCAGAGTGTGACAACGCAACATTTCTTCTTAATTATCCAGACGTCTAAATTCAGTAGGCCAGGAGAAATACACTATTATCTTTATGTTAACTTTTGAATTTATGTGTTTTTCTTTGGTTGGTCAAGAAGGACAGACTATTATTTGTATAAGGCTGAATGTTGACACCTGTGTTGATATTTACTGCAACTTATTGTCTGTTATCTCTGGGTGACAGGGACGCAGGGTCATTGCACAATAATGTTTGCTAATATTCTGATTACATATTGTCCCAGGCAGGCTAATTTGCTGAGTCACAAAACAGGAGGACAAACTATGCAGATCAATTAGATGTTCTAACAATGTAAGTTAAACTCATCTCTCCTCCCCCTGACTTGTGGATAATGTCTAAAAGGACAGTTGTGAATTATTAAAGGGGGATATGCCTCTGTATCAGAGAAACTTTACAAAATCACAACCAAGAGAGACTCTTCAAAACAGCAACCAAGAAGCATGGCTCCATCAAGAGGAATATAGATCTGCTCCATTGACTATCACTGAACTCTCAGAGATGTTATTAAAAAAATCCAGGTTGGGACAATCAGGTCACCTGGCCATATAGCTCACTGCTCTATTCCTGGCGGGCCAGCAGAAGGTTGAGATTCTGTAATTTGCACCATCTTGTGTATTTGCTGGGACTGTTCTGTATGTTTATTATCTGTTTGGTCGTTCAATATATTATTGCCACACTGTTTTACCCTCACCCTTTGTTGTCTGAGTAATATTATGCCCGCGGGAGACCCCCATGTCTCTACATAGAGCGAGACCAGGAGCTGGTAAAGTGAAACAACACTAGCACCACCCACAGTGTACATCCAAACATCTGTCAGACACCACTGCAGGAGCTGCATGTCAGCATGTAAGCATGGCCCGCCAGTAATCGGCCCGGGTGGGCAGATGGCCAGTCCAGGCCTGTGTTTACTAATCAATATAGGCCATCAGAGCTCTAAATACTGTGCATATGCATTGATTTAAAATACAGCCCCTTTTCACAGTATGAGGCTCTCACAGCCCTCAACACAATAGGATGGCCCACACACAGCCCTCTATTCAATATGATGGCTCCACACAGCCCTCCGCACAGTATAATGGCCCTCACACAATACTGCACACAATATAATGGTCACCATACACGCCTAAACACAGTTTGATCACCACACAGTCGCGCCACATAAAGTTGATGGCCTCTAAAGCTCCCCACACTTTATGATGGCCCCACATCCCCTTACACACAGTATGATGGCCCACAGTATATCAACTATGCACAGAATGACATCCCCATACTCATTGATAAAATTAAATTGAAAAAAGCGAACTACTCACCTCTCTCCATCAGCCTTGCCAGCCATACAAAAATAGGGCTCTTTTCCCCCATTCCTTAAAAAAAATGTGATTTTTTTGAAGCTGAAAAAACTTGAACAGATTTTTATGGCTGTATTTACCACCCTTTTACAGTTCACAGTGGATGCACTTAATGTCTTTGTATAGGATTTATGATTTGAAGACATGTATCACTTATAATCTTAATGAGTTATTATGGTCTTCTATTGTGTATCTGTGATTTTGTGAGAAGCTGTCCAGAAAAAAAATAAATATCAAATTGGAAATCCTGCTCTCTGTCCCCAAAATGCCCTGGTCTCTATACCACGTGGTCTGTAGTTGCGCACAGTGGGCGTAATGAAGTGATGTCATCGCACCCGCTGGCCTGAGACGTCAGAGATCAAACTCACAGGGAGAATGATGGCTGCCTGTTACATAGTTGCTTTCAACTTTATCTGCATCCAGAATTGCGGATTTTGTGAAAGCCATAGCAGCCCCGTTGCCTGCCGCTATTAGGGGTACACCATTGCTATCTGTCTAGCCATCCTGCTATCTATATGTCTTTCTAGCTGTTGAAGTATACAATAAGTGCACGTTTATGCTGTGGAGGGTCTATCTTTAGCAAACAGTAGTATCTTTAGCAAATCTCCTTTTGTGATTATACAGATAATGGTGGATGTATGTCCTGAGTTAACAGTAGTGTTGAGTAGAGATGAGCGGTGTTCGACTAGAACTGTTCGCCAATCTCAAATTCGAGCTGTTTTGGGCGGTGTTCGAGTTGTTCGACGAACCCGAACGATTTGCAAAAAATTCGGCTGTTCGAGGTTATGTTCGATAACTGTTCGTGCACCAAAAGCGTGTCCTGCATGTCTGGCGCTATTTAGAGCAACAATCATGCAGGGATTGTCTGCCACTCACTGTAATGCCACAGCCATGGTGGTTGTGGCATTACAGTGATTGCCCAAATCGATGGGAACAGTGCCAACAGTGAAACATGAAAAGCCGGCAATTCAGCAGCGGCATACACCGGTACCCGACAATTTAGAACCGAAAGAATAGAGCTTCACACATAGATTAGATAGATAGAAACATGTCAGCCACATATATATGAAGTACAGTGACAGTGTTGCTTACTGTACTTGTCCATGGGATGCGCCAATTCTGGCACTTAGCCTCGCTCTTCCCACTGCCCTGTAGCGGTGGCAGTGGGGTAATAGGGCTGGGGTTGATGTCAGCTTATAATGCCAGCTGACATCAAGCCCAGGTTAGTAATGGAGAGGCGTCTATAAGACACCCCCATTACTAACCCCATAGTCAAAGTTAAAAGAAAACACAAACACCCAGAATAAAGTCCTTTAATTGAAATAAAGACACAATCCTTTATTGTTCTAAATTAAACCATACTTACCACCACGCCCATTCCAGCTAAAGCCAACGATCTCCTGCAATAAAAGTAAAATAATAAAGCAACCTCATCCTTACCTTTCCATGGTTCCCACGACAGCTTCAGCTCTGCTACATCGAGATGACAGGCTGGACCGCAGCAGAACGCTGCCATCCAGCCTGTCATCCCGCAGACACTGAGAAGCGCAGGCATGCTTGCGCTCCTCAGTGTCTCGCTGTGACGGCATCCAGATGAGCCGACAATGAACTCGGTTCACCTCATGCACGTCACTGACAGCGTGGGAGAATTCTCCTGCACTCAGCGCTTCAGCGTGAGAATTCTCCCACGCCGTCAGTGACGTACATGAGGTCAGCTGAGTTCAATGGACATGAATGAGCTCACCTCATGCACGTCACTGACAGCGTGGGAAAATTCTCACGCTGAAGCGCTGAGTGCAGGAGAATTTTCCCACGCTGTCAGTGACGTGCATGAGGTGAGCTCATTCATGTCCATTGAACTCAGCTGACCTCATGTACGTCACTGACAGCGTGGGAGAATTCTCACGCTGAAGCGCTGAGTGCAGGAGAATTCTTCCACGCTGTCAGTGACGTACATGAGGTGAGCTGAGTTCATTGGACATGACCTCGGCTCATCTGGATGCCGTCACAGCCAGACACTGAGGAGCGCAAGCATGCCTGCGCTTCTCAGTGTCTGCGGGATGACAGGCTGGATGGCAGCGTTCTGCTGCGGTCCAGCCTGTCATCTCGATGTAGCAGAGCTGAAGCTGTCGTGGGAACCATGGAAAGGTAAGGATGAGGTTGCTTTATTATTTTTCTTTTATTGCAGGAGATCGTTGGCTTCAGCTGGAATGGGCGTGACGGTAAGTATGGTTTAATTTAGAACAATAAAGAATTGTGTGTTTATTTCAATTAAAGGACTTTATTCTGGGTGTTGTGTTTTTTTTAAATACTTTACTAGAAATTCATAGTGGTCATGTCTAATATTGGCGTGACCCCATGAATTTCGGGCTTAGGGCCAGCTGATAATGCCAAGCTGGCCTTAACCCCTTTATTACCCAGTGAGCCACCGCACCAGGGCCCTGGATGAGTTGGGTACAGCGCCAGAAGATGGCGCTTCTATGAACGCGCCATTTTCCGGGGCGGCTGCGGACTGCAATTTGCAGCGGGTGGGGCCCAGAAAGCTTGGGCCTCCCTGCGCTGCAGATTCCAGCCCCCAGCTGCCTAGTTGTACCTGGCTGGACACAAAAATAGGGCGAAGCCCCACGTATTTTTTTTTTTTAATTATTTCATGAAATTTATGAAATAATTAAGGAAAAAAAGGCTTCCCTATATTGTTGTGTCCGGCCAGGTACAAATAGGCAGCTGGTGGTTGGGGGCAGCCCGTTCCTGCCTGCTGTACCTGGCTGGACACTAGAGATGAGCGTTGTTCTACTCGAACTGTTCGCCAATCTCAAATTCGAGCTGTTTTGGGCGGTGTTCGAGCCGTTCGGCGAACACGAACAATTTGAGAAAAATTCGGCTGTTCGAGGTTATGTTCGATAACTCTTCGTGCACCAAAATCATAACTGGATTTTTTCTCAGTAATGATGAAAATTAATGTTAATACGCAGTTTGAGTGTACAGCGGGGTGGGGGGAGGGGCAGGGGATGGATCTCTGCAGGAACAATGAAGATCTCCATTTTTTTTTCTCTTTCCCGCATTTACAGTGGGGAGGTGCAATCTGTCAGCCTATCAGCAGCGCACACACGGAGCGAAGTGCTTTTTTTCACACAAGCAAGGGCATGTGTCATTGGCAGTGTATGTCACATGTCCTTGCCCTATAAGACCAAGCCATTTTCCCCGTCGCCACCATTTTCTCACTGCTGCAGCTGCGTGTTAGACGGCACCGCTGTTGCTGTGTGCGCTATACCTTGTTAATTTCAAGCCAATTTACGCACAAATCTACAGATAGCTTGGGAGTAGGGAATAGTTGTGATTGCAGTCCTTTTAAGGACTAGGTTACAGCATTTCCTACGACTTTTATCAGGCAGGTCTGTGCTCTTAAATAGATAGGTTGTGGGAGTAAAGACTAATTGTAATTGGAGTCCTTTTCAGGACTAGGTTACATCAGTTCCTATTAGTTTTTGCCAGGCAGGTCTGTGCCAGTGCTGTGCAAGTTTTTTTCACAGCATTTGGCTGAATCTAGCAAAGCTAATCCTTTTTGGCCTATTGCAGAGTGTGTTAGTCAGTGGAGTAGCCTATCTGTGTTGCAAGATATACCACCTGTGTATAGAATACCAATTTTTTTACTGCACCTAGTGAAGTAAAATCTTTTGGGCATAGCATCATTCTATTAGTCCATCTATACTGACCTCCATCAGGTTGCAAACTGAATCTAATTTTTTTCTGCATCTAGCCCTGAAAAAATATTGGGCTTCTAGCTGTGTGTGGGTCTTGTTCTATTAATCCATCTATACTGACCTCCATCAGGTTGCAAACTGAATATAATTTTTTTCTGCATCTAGCTCTGAAAAAATATTGGGCTTCTAGCTGTGTGTGGGTCTTGTTCTATTACTCCATCTATACTGACCTCCATCAGGTTGCAAACTGAATATAATTTTTTCTGCATCTAGCTCTGAAAAAATATTTGGCCTTCTAGCAGTGTGTGGGACTTGTTCTATTAGTCCACCTATACTGACCTCCATCAGGTTGCAAACTGAATATATTTTTTTCTGCATCTACCTCTGAAAAAATATTGGGCTTCTAGCTGTGTGTGGGACTTGTTGTATTAGTCCATCTATACTGACCTCCATCAGGTTGCAAACTGAATATATTTTTTTCTGCATCTACCTCTGAAAAAATATTGGGCTTCTAGCTGTGTGTGGGTCTTGTTATATTAATCCATCTATACTGACCTCCATCAGGTTGCAAACTGAATATAATTTTTTTCTGCATCTAGCTCTGAAAAAATATTGGGCTTCTAGCTGTGTGTGGGTCTTGTTCTATTAATCCATCTATACTGACCTCCATCAGGTTGCAAACTGAATATAATTTTTTTCTGCATCTAGCTCTGAAAAAATATTTGGCCTTCTAGCAGTGTGTGGGACTTGTTCTATTAGTCCACCTATACTGACCTCCATCAGGTTGCAAACTGAATATATTTTTTTCTGCATCTAGCTCTGAAAAAATATTGGGCTTCTAGCTGTGTGTGGGACTTGTTGTATTAGTCCATCTATACTGACCTCCATCAGGTTGCAAACTGAATATATTTTTTTCTGCATCTACCTCTGAAAAAATATTGGGCTTCTAGCTGTGTGTGGGACTTGTTGTATTAGTCCATCTATACTGACCTCCATCAGGTTGCAAATTGAATATAATTTTTTTCTACATCTAACCCAGCCAATAGTTTTGGCCTAATACCACAGTTTGGCCACTCAGCTCTGCTCGGTTACCATCCATTGTTTTTTTGTGCAAACAACTCCAGAGTTGTGAATTAGTTAACCACCAAAATGAGTGGAAAAAGGCCTGCTGCTGGTGGAAAGGGGAATAGGCGTGTTGGGAAGGGGAAAAAAGGTTGTGTCCGTGGGGTAGGTGTTAAAGCAACAGTAACATCTGCAGAAGAAAGACCATCTTCCAGCCAAACTAAAATGTCTACTTCTTTTAGCGGACAATGTGATAAGATCCCTTTCTTACGGCCACGCCAATCGCTACAAATTCCAGATGAGGCACAAAAACAGCAGGTGCTTCAACGGATATCAAGTGCTCCTTTAAGTGGGCTCTCCTCCACATCAACTTCAACATCACAAATACTCCAGTCCTCAAAGGTGTCACCCAAATCGCACTTGCTTCCTCACAGCTCCCAAATCTCCAGCTGCCCGTCTGAGTATGAGGTAGAACAGATGGTTGAGTCTGCAGAGCTGTTTACTCATACTATAGCCTGGGAATCAGAGGTCGACTCCAGCGCTTCTGTGAATCCAGACGAGGAAATGATCTGCACTGATGCCCAGAATCTTTATGAGTCGGATCCAGGACCAGACGCAGAAGGTTCTGACCATAATGTAGACCCTCATTCCCAAACTGTAACTCCTGTTGGTGGAGACAATGAGGAAGACGATGATAAGACTCAAATACCTGATTGGAGCGACAACTTTAGTTTTTTGTCAGGGCAGGAACAGGTTGGCTCTGAGGACGACGGGTGTGATAACACACAGGGTGATGATGATGAGGTTGGAGATCCCACTTACTGTCAACCCACAGTCAGCCAAGAGATGAGGTCAGCAGAGGAGGTGGAGGAAGATGCTAGTGACGACGAGGTCAGGTTGCGCCTTCCTGGACAGAGACGTAGTACTGGAAGCACGTCAACAACTGCATCCTCAAACACAACTCTGCCTCTCACCACAAGTCGTGGTGGCTCTTCAGGTCGCATGGGTGCTAAGCCTTGCATAGCCTGGGCATTTTTTCAGATCGATAAAGATGACCCAACTCGTGTTATCTGTAACATTTGTCAGCAAAAGCTAAGTAGAGGCCAAAAAATACATAGTTTGAGTACTTCATGCATGAACCGGCACATGGACATGAAGCATAAGTTGCAGTGGGAAGCTCAGTGTGCTACAATGCGGCCTAGCCGGCCGGGCCAACCACCGTCTGCCATATCTTGTGCATCCGCGGCCTCTTCATCCTCTGTGACTGGGGGGACAGCAGTCACACCTGTTTTGGGGCGCAGACCTGCCACCTCTTTACCCGCAACAGCCAGCGTGATTGGCAGGTCATCATTTTCTTTGAAGGTGGGAACACCAGCTGGTGTTGAGCGCTGTCCGACATCGATAGCACCACCTTTGGATCAAGGCAACCTAACATGTCCGCCTGCATCTTCCTCACAGACCGGCAGTTTGCCGGGGACACCCTTATCAACCCCGTCTAAGCACAATAGCCAGCCCTCGGTCCCTCAGATGTGGACAAGTAAAAGACCATTTCCTCCTAGCCATGAGAAAGCTAAGAGGTTGAATTTCACCATCTGCAAGCTCTTGGCTACAGAAATGCTGCCTTTCCGCCTGGTGGACACAGAGGATTTTCGAGACCTTATGTCCGTCGCAGTGCCCCAGTACCAGATGCCCAGTCGGCACTACTTCTCAAAGAAAGGTGTGCCTGCGCTCCACCAGCATGTCGCACACAACATCACCGCTTCTTTGAGAAACTCTGTGTGTGACAGGGTGCATTTCACCACAGACACTTGGACGAGTAGGCATGGACAGGGGCGTTACATGTCGCTGACTGGGCACTGGGTAACTATGGTGACAGCAGGACAAGGGGCTGCTGTCCAAGTCTTGCCGTCCCCACGAGTTGTGCGTCAATCCTCTTTATGTCAAAGTTCCTCCACTGCTTCTGCCTCCTCAACCTCCTCTCGGTCTTCCACCTGCACCCAAAGCCTGTCTGGTCATGCCACAAGCTTTCTAACTGCGCAGAAGGGATCCTGCACACCTCCTTAGTATGCTGGCAGTAGGGCTCAACGTCATCAGGCGGTTTTTACATTGAAATGTCTGGGAAATGTGAGTCACACAGCTGAGGAGTTGTGGTCAGCTCTGGAGAACCAATTTCATGAATGGTTGTCTCCACTGGACCTGAAACCAGGGAAGGCCGTGTGCGACAATGCTGCAAACCTGGGTGCGGCCCTTCGCCGGGGCAATGTCACACACGTGCCTTGTATGGCTCACGTGTTGAACCTGGTTGTCCAGCAATTTTTAGCCCACTATCCCAGACTAGATGGCCTTCTGCAGAGGGCACGGTCGCTGTGTGCTCACTTCCGCCGTTCGCATCCCGCAGCTCAGCGACTTACATCTCTACAGAAGTCGTTGGGCCTGCCACTTCACCGGCTAAAATGCGATGTGCCTACCCGGTGGAATTCAACTCTGCACATGTTGCAGCGACTGTGGCAGCACCGACAAGCCCTGGTGCAATACGTTCTGACGTATAGCCTGGGCCAACGAGATTCAGAGGTGGGGCAAATCACGCTGGAGGAGTGGTCTCAGATCAGGGACCTATGCACCCTTCTGCACAGTTTTGAAATGGCGACGAAGATGTTTAGTGCTGACGATGCCATTATCAGCATGACTATTCCGGTGATTTACATGCTGGAGCACATGTTAAACAGAATTCGGAGTCAGGTGGTGGCACAAGAGGAGGTGGAGGAAGTAGAGGAGGAGGAGTTGTATGCGGAAGGGCTAACATCTGCAAGGTCCAGACGGTCGGCAGCACCAAGGCGGCAGGCATGTGAGGGTGGGGGAGATGGTTTTACCAGGGCGCATGGTAGCAGCCAAACTAGTGAGGAAGGTGCAGGAGCCCAGGAAGAAGTGGAGGACGAACTGATGGAAGACTCATCAGATGAGGGAGACCTTGATCACATTTCTGTTGTGCGAGGTTGGGGGGAGAGGACAGAGGAAGGAAGCATGATTGTTACCTCGCCACCAACACAACAGGGACTTGGTGCTCCTGGATGCGCAACACACATGAGTGCCTTCTTGCTGCACTACCTGCAACATGACCCTCGAATTGTGAGAATTAGAAATAATCCTGACTACTGGGTTGCCACACTGTTAGATCCCCGGTACAAAAGTAAATTTGCAGAAATTATTCCTGCCATAGAAAGGGATGCACGCATGCAGGAGTATCAGCAGAGACTGTTGCAGAATCTTACATGTGCTTTTCCACAAAATACCAGTGGTGCACGTAGTGAATCTCACAGTTCCAACTTGCCAACCGTGGGACCGTCAAGTGTTCAGCACTCAAACCGTAACAGAACCACAGTATCTGCTGGTAACATCAATTTTGCGGAATCATTTCACCACTTTTTTAGCCCATCCTTTGCAAGGCCACAGGAGACAAGAAGTCTGACACATAGTCAACGCCTAGAGACGATGGTACAGGAGTATCTCCAAGTAAACATTGAAGCCACGACTGTGTCACTGGACCCTTGCTCTTTTTGGGCTTCCAATCTGGATAAATGGCCGGAGCTAGCCACTTACGCCTTGGAGATCTTGTCATGCCCCGCAGCCAGCGTTCTGTCTGAACGTGTGTTCAGCGCTGCTGGTGGTGTGCTGACAGATAAGCGCACGCGGCTCTCCACTGATAATGTAGACAGACTTACGTTCATAAAGATGAACAAATCATGGATCCGAAACGACTTTTCTACCCCTGTGTCATCCTGGGGAGAGTAAAAGCTTGATGATTGGTTAAAATCACCCTACCAACCGTTTTAAGCTTTCAAATTACTAATCATGTTTATCTGTATCTTGACTGGAAAATAATTTGGGCTTTGTAGCAGTGTGCAGCACTGATCCTATTAGGCCATCTATACTAAAGCTTCACCAGATTTAAAATTTAAAATAATTTTTAGCTGCATCTAGCCCGGAAAATAATTTTGGGGCTCCGAGATGCGCAAGACACATAAGTGCCTTCTTGCTGCACTACCTGCAGCATGACCCTCATATTGTCAGAATTCGAAGTAATCATGACTACTGGGTTGCCACACTCTTAGATCCCCCAAACTTTTCGATCAACCTTTTCATTTTAATAAAGACCAAAAAAATGGTCATTTTTGAAATTATAAGCATTAGCAGGTTGTTAGAAACTGAAATCAAACAGTTTTCAATTTTATTCTAGGTGATGTTACATTTTCACATAGGACCCCTTGTTCGAAAGGAGCTTCTGAACTCTCTCGTCCATTGAATTTGTCAGGTTTTGGATGGTTTCTGCTTCAATTGTTTTGCATGAGGACAGAATACCCTCCCAGAGCTGTTGCTTAGATGTGAACTGCCTCTCGCCATCATAGACACTCCTTTTAATGATGCTCCAAAGGTTCTGAATGGGGTAGAGGTCAGGGGAGCATGGGGGTCACACCATAAGTTTGTCCCCTTTTATGCCCATATCAGCCAGAGATGCAGATGTTTTATGTGCAGCATGAGATGGTGCATTATCATGCAGAAAAATGATCTTGCTGTCAAATACACGGTTCTTCTTCTTGAACCATGGCAGGAAGTGCTGTTTGAGAAAATCCACATACATTATGGAGTTCATCTTTAGCGCCTTCAGGGATCCTAAAGGGGCCGACAATCTCTCTCCCCATGATTCCAGCCCAAAACATTACTCCACCTCCTCCTTGTTGGCGCTGTAGCCGTGTTTGCGTGGGGTGTCCATCAACCAGCCATCCTCCACTCCATCCATCTGGACCATCGAGCGCTGCACGGCACTCATCCGTGAACAAAACTGTTTTGAAATCAGTCTTCATGTAATGTTTGGCCCACTGGAGCCGTTTCTGCTTGTGTGAAGTGGATAGAGGAGGTCGACAGGATGCCGTATGCACAGCTGCAAACCTCTGAAGGACCCTGCATCTTGTTGTTCGGGGGACGTTGGAGGCACAAGCAGCTTCAAAAACTTGTCTGCTGCTATGACAAGGCTTTTTGGCCGCTGCTCTTTCAACCTGACGTAATTGCCTGTAGGAAAGAGTCCTCAATTTGCCCTTATCAGCACGCACACGTGTGTACTGTGAATCAGCTACATACTTCTTGATTGCCAAGACACTTCATCCTGATCATCGCACAATGTTGATTGTAGTCATGCCTTGACCTAAACACTCCACAATTTGTTGCTTCTCAGCAGCCGACACATCCTTTTTCTTTCCCATTTTGGCAGAAAATGTAGGCTGCTTAATAATGTGAGAGAGCCTTCTTAAGTAGTCTTGCCTTTCATTGGACACACCTGCCAAACTAATTAGCACAGGTGTCTGCAATTGCTTACAGTGATATAAAGAGCCCTGACACACATCACCATCAATAAGTTTAACTGACAAACAAACAAATTCTTACCTTATCACTCCTAAACACTTTTTGCATAATAATTTGGAACGCAGTGTACATGTGCTTTTCCACAAAACACCAGCGGTTCACGTAGTGAATCTTACAGTTCTAACTTGCCAACCGTGGTCTGTATGGAGTTGTTCAATAAAGGGCCCAAAATTAAGATAACATAGATGGGAGAGGTCTCTATGAATAGGAATTCCTAAGTATTTGATACCCTGTGAGGGACAGGCAAAGGGAAAGTTGGACTGGATGGAATCCTATATGGATTTGGGGAGGGAGACATCGAGGACCTCAGACTTCGCTGCATTGATTTTAAAATTTGACCATGTAACAAAGTGATCTATTTCAGCCATAACAGCAGGGATGGATATATGTGATTGAGTGATATATACTAGGACATCATCAGCAAATAGAGAGCACTTGTACTCGGTGCCTCCCACCTCAATCCACCTAATATTGGGGTTATGGCGAATTGATGAGAGCAGGTGCTCCGTCACTAGGATGTATAAGAGAGGGGACAGAGAACATCCCTGCCTTGTCCCATTGGTGATTGTGAAAGGTGATGAAAATGTTCTGACGCGCCCCCTGGGCCTTGGGACACCCGGAGCCGGACCCTTTTTGGTGGATGCTGGTGGTTGTAGTCTCCGTGGTGGCAACCCGGTTCCGTGGCTCAGGGCGGTCAAACCAGTGGCGGAACTATTTATGTGGTTTTGATGTTTAAATGTCCGACTACGCCACCCGTGGATTGCGGTCAGAGTGAACCGCCGCTCCAGGGCAGACCGCTGAGGCTGGTGTTGTGGGTGCAGCAGAGCGTAGCATAACTCCCCACGGGAGGAGTATAGCCTCAGGGCAGTGTATGCGGAGGATGGGGGTGATGGTGCAGGGCAGCAGCAGTAACGACACGGAGTCAGTGATGCAGTCCAGGGCCTTTACTCACAGTTCTTATTATCCAGACCACGTCTGCAGGTAACGGCTGCCCACGTCGTACTGTGCTCACCAGGTGAGGGGCTCAGACAACTCCCAGATAACTTTGGAGCACTTCACAGGACCCCCTTTGTGTGTCCTTTGTCTGGCCTTTCTTACCAACCCTTCTGTCCGGCTGCCTCGGGCCTCCTCTTGGTAAACTTGGCGCCAGTTTCCCTGACCCTATGTGGTGCCTTCCTAGCGGGTGTAGCGAGGGGCTGCGCCACATAAAATGTCACAGCCTCCGGTTTATAGCTGAGGGTCGTTTCCTGCCTCCACTAGTTTCGGGGACCGGTCTCCCCCTTTGGCCTGACCCCTCCACGCAGGTGGATTCGGGCGTGCGGTGGCGACTCGCCCGTCCGCACCCCTGGGATCCCTTCATTCCTCGTTCCTGGAGCCTTCTCCGCTCCTCTTCCTTCCTTCTCCCTCTTCCAGGCCTGGGCCTCTGTTACTAGGCCCGCCTCCGGAGCAGAGCTCATGCAGAGCCCCTGCTCCCTGCCACTTCTGCTCAGACTTCTCTGCACTGAACTAAGATGGTGCCCACCTTTTATACTCCCTTCTCAATGCACCCAGGAACTGCTTCCTCCCTGCTCCTGCACTACAGGGTTCCCCTTCCTCAGTGTTCCCTCCCCCCACTCCAGCCAGGGACAGGGACTGTCGTGCCCATCTCAGAGGCATATTGGTCGCCCTGCCCCACGGCAATGTGGTGTAATGCATGCAGGTGTCGGGTCCTGATCCACACTCCATCCTTACCTGAGAGTGAGATATCACACCTCTGGGTGAGGTGCAATACCTCTGTAGCAACCGAGCCCTCAGGGTGCTACAGTTCCATTTATCTTCAGCCTAGGTGACGTATTGTGATACAGGGCCGTGATTTTGGCTATAAAAGGGTCCCCCAGACCCCTACCCCAAGCTTTTTAAGAGAATCATATATGGCGTTCCAGGAGACTCTATGGAATGCTTTCTCAGCATCCAACGAGAGTATCTAATTACAAATTTTTAACTGCATCTAGCCCAGGAAATACTTTGTGCCTAGCAGCAGTGTCTGCTAGTCAGCGGATTATCCCGGCTGTTAAGCAAGCTACACCACCTGTAGTTTAGACACTTAATTTTTTCAAAGGAAATGCTTCGGGACCATGGGATACTCAGTGAAGAGCATCAGGAGGCACCCCAAGGCATAGGGGCTGGGACTGGCAGTAGGATGCCTTGCGGTGGACAGCCGAGCTCGATCCTTATAAAAGCTTTTTAACTGCAGCAGCTTTAGTGGACGCTACTGGAGCTGGAATTACGCGGCTGCTGGCATGAGACTTGCCCTCCAATAGATCCTTGTAAATGGATTTAAAGTGTATTCATTCAAATTAGAGAGACAATTTAAATTAAAAAGCTTAGAGCTGCCTCCACCACAGGGGGGCTCGCTCGACCCACCAGCGGACAGGCACCAGTATTGGGAGAGGGGGGCTGGCCATCAGGGTTCACCGCGGCTCTGGCACAAACCCGGCGACACGGAGGTGGCACGGGCAGGAGCGGACTGGCCGTGTCGGCTTCTCACTTTTTGGATTTTAGAAGGGCATGACATGCCTATATCTGTGTCTCCCCCTCCTTTTACTCCTCCACCTCTTTTATTTTCGCATGACTATATGTACTTGTCACTTTTCCATGTGTTAGTTATGTCTTCTGAGCAGTTTGTCAGCTTTTGGACACCTTTGAAGGTGTTTTCTATGTGTTTCTATGTGTTTTTGTTTGCCTGCCATTGTTTTTAACGGTGTTCGAAGGTGTTCGACGAACAGTTCGACGAACAGTTCGGCGAACACACGGGTGTTCGACGAACCGAACCGAACTCGAACACTACGGGGGTGGCCCAACTCTACTGGACACAAATATAGTGCGAAGCCCCACATCAATTTTTTTTTAAATTATTTCATGAAACTAGATGGTAGCCCGATTCTAACGCATCGGGTATTCTAGAATATGTATGCGGTAGACCCGGCGCAATCAGCAGAGCGGTGTTTAAATTTGGCGCCAAAATCGCTGACTGGTCGCGGCCAGCAACCGCAACCAATCAGCAAAGTGGTGTTGAAATTTGGCGACTATATCACTGATTGGTCACGGCCGGCGGTCACGACTAATCAGCAGAGCGGGGTTTAAATTTTGCGCCAATAATGCTGATAGGTTGTGGTCGCGACCAATCAGCAAAGCGGTGTTTAAATTTGGCGCCAATGATGGTGATTGGTCACGACCTCGACCATTCAGCAGAGCGGTGTTTAAATTTGGCGGCAACAATGTTGATTAGTCGCGGCCGGCGGTCGCGACCAATCAGCAGAGCGGGGTTTAAATTTGGCGCCAATAATGCTGATTGGTCGCAATCGCCGGCCGCGACCAATCAGCAGAGCGGTGTTTAAATTTGGCGTCAAAATCGCTGATTGGTCGCGGAAGACAACTGTGACCAATCAGCCGAGCAGGGTTTAAATTTGGCGCCAATACTACTGATTGGTCGCGGACGGCGACCGCGATCAATCAGCAGAGCGGTGTTTAAATTTGGCGCCAATAATGCTGATTAGTCGCGGCCGGCATCCGCGACCAATTAGCAGAGCGGGGTTTAAATTTGGCGCCAATCTCGCTGATTGGTCGCGGCTGGAGTCCGCGACCAATCAGCAGAGCGTTGTTTAAATTTGGCGCCAATCTCACTGATTGGACGCGTCTGGCGTCCGCGACCAATCAGCAGAGCGTTGTTTAAATTTGGCGCCAAGCTCGCTGATTGGTCGCGGCCGCTATTTAAATGTGGCGCCCAAATCGGTGATTGGTCGCGGGCAGTTTCCGCGACCAATCAGCAGAGCGGTGTTTAACTTTAGCGCCAAGATCACTGATTGGTCGCGTGCGGAGAGCGCGACCAATCAGCTAATCGTATTGGTGAGGACCGGGGAGCGCCGCTGCCTGGTCGGATACTTCCGTTGCGAGAAGCCGGGAGATGAGCGACTGCTCGCAGCAGAAGTATCCCGACCCGCAGCGCCGCTCCCCGGTCCTCCCTTGACACCCTAGCCGCTGATGTCCCCACAGTATCCGCATGGTGTTACAAAGATCCGGACATTTGTGTTAAAAATCGCTGATTGGTCGCTGGCGCTGCCCGCGACCAATCACCGATTTGGGCGCCAAATTTAAATGTCGGCCGCAACCAATCACCAATCTTGGCTCCACATTTAAACACCGCTGTGCTGATTGGTCGCCGACGCTGGGCGCGACCAATCACCGATTTTGGCGCCACATTTAAATAGCGTCCGCGACCAATCAGTACAGCGGTGTTTAAATGTGGAGCCAAGATGGGTGATTGGTCGCGGAGGATATTTAAATTTGGCGCCCAAATCGGTGATTGGTCGCGGCTGATATTTAAATTTGGCGCCCAAATCGGTGATTGGTCGCGGGCAGCGCCAGCGACCAATCAGCGATTTTTAACACAAATGTCCGGACCTTTGTAACACCATGCGGATACTGTAGGGACATCAGCGGCTAGGGTGTGAAGGGAGGACCGGGGAGCGGCGCTGCGGGTCGGGATACTTCTGCTGCGAGCGCCCGCTCATGTCCCGGGTTCTCGCAGCGGAAGTATCCGCACAGGCAGCGCCGCTGACATCCATGCGGCTAGGGTGTGAAGGGAGGACCGGGGAGCGCCGCTGACATCCAATTGGTAGGGGACGCTATTTAAATGTGCCGCACAAATCGGTGAGTGGTGGCCGTCTTGACCGCGACCAATCACTGATCTTGCCGCCAAAGTTAAACACTACTGTGCTGATTGGTCGCGGACGCTGCCCGCGACCAATCACAGATTTGTGCGCCAAATTTAAATATCGGCCGCGACCAATCACCGATCTTGGATCCACATTTAAACAACGCTGTGCTGATTGGTTGCGGCCGATATTTAAATGTGGCGCCCAAATCGGTGATTGGTCGCGGACGCTGCCCGCGACCAATCACCGATTTGTGCACCAAATTTAAATATCAGCCTCATGCACGTCACTGACAGCGTGGGAAAATTCTCCTGCACTCAGCGCTTCAGCGTGAGAATTCTCCCACGCTGTCAGTGACGTACATGAGGTGAGCTGAGTTCATTGGACATGACCTCACCTCATGCACGTCACTGACAGCGTGGGAAAATTCTCACGCTGAAGCGCTGAGGGCAGGAGAATTCTCCCACGCTGTCAGTGACGTGCATGAGGTGAGCCGAGTTCATTGGACATGACCTCGGCTCATCTTTATGCCGTCACAGCGAGACACTGAGGAGCGCAAGCATGCCTGTGCTTCTCAGTGTCTGCGGGATGACAGGCTGGATGGCAGCGTTCTGCTGCGCTCCAGCCTGTCATCTCGATGTAGCAGAGCTGAAGCTGTCGTGGGAACCATGGAAAGGTAAGGATGAGGTTGCTTTATTATTTTATTTTTATTGCAGGAGATCGTTGGCTTCAGCTGGAATGGGCGTGATGGTAAGTAGGGTTTAATTTAGAACAATAAAAGATTGTGTCTTTATTTCAATTAAAGGACTTTATTCTGGGTGTTTGTGTTTTCTTTTAACTTTGACTATGGGGTTAGTAATGGGGGTGTCTTATAGACGCCTCTCCATTACTAACCTGGGCTTGATGTCAGCTGGCATTATAAGCTGACATCAACCCCAGCCCTATTACCCCACTGCCACCGCTACAGGGCAGTGGGAAGAGCGAGGCTAAGTGCCAGAATTGGCGCATCCTATGGATGCGCCATTTCTGGGGCGGCTGAAGGCTGGTGTTTCTAGCCTGGGAGGGGGCCAATATTCATGGTACCCTTCCTGGGCTATTAATATCAGCCCCCAGCTGTCTGCCTAGCCTTTGCTAGCTATTAAAATAGGGGGGACCCCACGTCATTTTTTGGGGGGGGGGTCCCCCATTTTAATAGCTAGTAAAGGCTAGGTATTCAGCTGGGGGCTGATATTAGTAGCCTGGGAAGCTCCGTGGGTATTACCCCCTTCCCAGACTTCAAACATCTGCCCCAGCTGTCTGCTTAACTTCCGCTAGAGACTAAATTTACGGGGAACCCCACGCCAATTTTTTTTTTTATAAATCCTTTATTTTAACACTAAATGACAAGTACAGTAATCAACACTGTCACTGTACTTCTTATATATGTGACTGACATGTTTCTATCTATCTAATCTATGTGTGATTCTCTATTCTTTCTGTTCTAAATTGTCGGGTACCGATGCTGAATTGCCGGCCGGCTTTTTTAAAGAGACGGTGCATGAAAACACTATTATTTTTTTAATAAATCCTTTACACTAAATGACAAGTACAGTAAGCAACACCGTCACTGTACTTCTTATATATGTGACTGACATGTTTCTATGTATCTAATCTATGTGTGATTCTTTATTCTTTCTATTCTAAATTGTCGGGTACTGAATTGCCGGCCGGCTTTTTTAAAGAGACAGTGCATGAAAACACTATTATTTTTTTTAATAAATCCTTTACACTAAATGACAAGTACAGTAACCAACACTATCACTGTACTTATTATATATGTGATTGGCATGTTTATATCTATCTATGTGTGAAGCTCTATTCTTTCTGTTATAAATTGTCGGGTACCGCTGCTGAATTGCCGGCCGGCTTTTTTAAAGAGACGGTGCACGAAAACACTATTATTTTTTTAAATAAATCCTTTACACTAAATGACAAGTACAGTAAGCAACACTGTCACTGTGCTTCTTATATGTGTGACTGACATGTTTCTATCTATCTAATCTATGTGTGATGCTCTATTCCTTCTTGTCTAAATTGTCGGGTACCGGTGTATGCCGCTGCTGAATTGCCGGCCGGCTTTTTTAAAGAGAGCGTCTTCTGAGCAGTTTGTCAGCTTTTGGACACCTTTGAAGGTGTTTTCTATGTGTTTCTATGTGTTTTTGTTTGCCTGCCATTGGTTTTAACGGTGTTCGACGGTGTTCTAAGGTGTTCGACGAACAGTTCGACGAACAGTTCCTCGAACATCCCGGTGTTCGACGAACCGAACCGAACCCGAACACTACGGGGGTGGCTCAACACTAGTGTTGAGCCACCCCCGTAGTGTTCGAGTTCGGTTCGGTTCGTCGAACACCCGTGTGTTCGCCGAACTGTTCGTCGAACTGTTCGTCGAACACCTTCGAACACCGTTAAAACCAATGGCAGGCAAACAAAAACACATAGAAACACATAGAAAACACCTTCAAAGGTGTCCAAAAGCTGACAAACTGCTCAGAAGACATAACTAACACATGGAAAAGTGACAAGTACATATAGTCATGTGAAAATAAAAGAGGTGGAGGAGTAAAAGGAGGGGGAGACACAGATATAGGCATGTCATGCCCTTCTAAAATCCAAAAAGTGAGAAGCCGACACGGCCAGTCCGCTCCTGCCCGTGCCACCTCCGTGTCGCCGGGTTTGTGCCAGAGCCGCGGTGAACCCTGATGGCCAGCCCCCCTCTCCCAATACTGGTGCCTGTCCGCTAGTGGGTCGAGCGAGCCCCCCTGTGGTGGAGGCAGCTCTAAGCTTTTTAATTTAAATTGTCTCTCTAATTTGAATGAATACACTTTAAATCCATTTACAAGGGTCTATTGGAGGGCAAGTCTCATGCCAGCAGCCGCGTAATTCCAGCTCCAGTAGCGTCCACTAAAGCTGCTGCAGTTAAAAAGCTTTTATAAGGATCGAGCTCGGCTGTCCACCGCAAGGCATCCTACTGCCAGTCCCAGCCCCTATGCCTTGGGGTGCCTCCTGATGCTCTTCACTGAGTATCCCATGGTCCCGAAGCATTTCCTTTGAAAAAATTAAGGTTCTAAACTACAGGTGGTGTAGCTTGCTTAAGAACAGGGATAATCCGCTGACTAGCAGACACTGCTACTAGGCACAAAGTATTTCCTGGGCTAGATGCAGTTAAAAATTTGTAATTAGATACTCTCGTTGGATGCTGAGAAAGCATTCCATAGAGTCTCCTGGCACGCCATATATGATTCTCTTAAAAAGCTTGGGGTAGGGGTCTAGGGGACCCTTTTATAGCCAAAATCACGGCCCTGTATCACAATACGTCACCTAGGCTGAAGATAAATGGAACTGTAGCACCCTGAGGGCTCGGTTGCTACAGAGGTATTGCACCTCACCCAGAGGTGTGATATCTCACTCTCAGGTAAGGATGGAGTGTGGATCAGGACCCGACACCTGCATGCATTACACCACATTGCCGTGGGGCAGGGCGACCAATATGCCTCTGAGATGGGCACGACAGTCCCTGTCCCTGGCTGGAGTGGGGGGAGGGAACACTGAGGAAGGGGAACCCTGTAGTGCAGGAGCAGGGAGGAAGCACTTCCTGGGTGCATTGAGAAGGGAATATAAAAGGTGGGCACCATCTTAGTTCAGTGCAGAGAAGTCTGAGCAGAAGTGGCAGGGAGCAGGGGCTCTGCATGAGCTCTGCTCCGGAGGCGGGCCTAGTAACAGAGGCCCAGGCCTGGAAGAGGGAGAAGGAAGGAATAGGAGCGGAGAAGGCTCCAGGAACGAGGAATGAAGGGATCCCAGGGGTGCGGACGGGCGAGTCGCCACCGCACGCCCGAATCCACCTGCGTGGAGGGGTCAGGCCAAAGGGGGAGACCGGTCCCCGAAACTAGTGGAGGCAGGAAACGACCCTCAGCTAGAAAACGGAGGCTGTGACATTTTATGTGGCGCAGCCCCTCGCTACACCCGCTAGGAAGGCACCACATAGGGTCAGGGAAACTGGCGCCAAGTTTACCAAGAGGAGGCCCGAGGCAGCCGGACAGAAAGGCCAGACAAAGGACACACAAAGGGGGTCCTGTGAAGCGCTCCAAAGTTATATGGGAGTTGTCTGAGCCCCTCACCTGGTGAGCACAGTACGACGTGGGCAGCCGTTACCTACAGACGTGGTCTGGATAATAAGAACTGTGAGTAAAGGCCCTGGACTGCATCACTGACTCCGTGTCGTTACTGCTGCTGCCCTGCACCATCACCCCCATCCTCCGCATACACTGCCCTGAGGCTATACTCCTCCCGTGGGGAGTTATGCTACGCTCTGCTGCATCCACAACACCAGCCTCAGCGGTCTGCCCTGCAGCGGCGGTTCACTCTGACCGCAATCCACGGGTGGCGTAGTCGTACATTTAAACATCAAAACCACATAAATAGTTCCGCCACTGGTTTGACCACCCTGAGCCACGGAACCGGGTCGCCGCCACGAAGACTACAACCACCAGCATCCACCAAAAAGGGTCCGGCTCCGGGTGTCCCAAGGCCCAGGGGGTGCATCAGAACATTTTCATCACCTTTCACAATCACCAATGGGACAAGGCAGGGATGTCCTCTGTCCCCTCTCTTATACATCCTAGTGACGGAGCACCTGCTCTCATCAATTCGCCATAACCCCAATATTAGGTGGATTGAGGTGGGAGGCACCGAGTACAAGTGCTCTCTATTTGCTGATGATGTCCTAGTATATATCACTCAATCACATATATCCATCCATGCTGTTATTCCTGAAATAGATCACTTTGTTACATGGTCAAATTTTAAAATCAATGCAGCGAAGTCTGAGGCCCTCGATGTCTCCCTCCCCAAATCCATATAGGATTCCATCCAGTCCAACTTTCCCTTTGCCTGGCCCTCACAGGGTATCAAATACTTAGGAATTCCTATTCATAGAGACCTCTCCCATCTATGTTATCTTAATTTTGGGCCCTTTATTGAACAACTCCATACAGACCACGGTTGGCAAGTTAGAACTGTAAGATTCACTACGTGAACCACTGGTGTTTTGTGGAAAAGCACATGTACACTGCGTTCCAAATTATTATGCAAAAAGTGTTTAGGAGTGATAAGGGAAGAATTTGTTTGTTTGTCAGTTAAACTCATTGATGGTGATGTGTGTCAGGGCTCTTTATATCACTGTAAGCAATTGCAGACACCTGTGCTAATTAGTTTGGCAGGTGTGTCCAATGAAAGGCAAGACTACTTAAGAAGGCTGTCTCACATTATTAAGCAGCCTACATTTTCTGCCAAAATGGGAAAGAAAAAGGATGTGTCGGCTGCTGAGAAGCAACAAATTGTGGAGTGTTTAGGTCAAGGCATGACTACAATCAACATTGTGCGATGATCAGGATGAAGTGTCTTGGCAATCAAGAAGTATGTAGCTGATTCACAGTACACACGTGTGCGTGCTGATAAGGGCAAATTGAGGACTCTTTCCTACAGGAAATTACGTCAGGTTGAAAGAGCAGCGGCAAAAAAGCCTTGTCATAGCAGCAGACAAGTTTTTGAAGCTGCTTGTGCCTCCAACGTCCCCCGAACAACAAGATGCAGGGTCCTTCAGAGGTTTGCAGCTGTGCATACGGCATCCTGTCGACCTCCTCTATCCACTTCACACAAGCAGAAACGGCTCCAGTGGGCCAAACATTACATGAAGACTGATTTCAAAACTGTTTTGTTCATGGATGAGTGCCGTGCAGCGCTCGATGGTCCAGATGGATGGAGTGGAGGATGGCTGGTTGATGGACACCCCACGCAAACACGGCTACAGCGCCAACAAGGAGGAGGTGGAGTAATGTTTTGGGCTGGAATCATGGGGAGAGAGATTGTCGGCCCCTTTAGGATCCCTGAAGGCGCTAAATATGAACTCCATAATGTATGTGGATTTTCTCAAACAGCACTTCCTGCCATGGTTCAAGAAGAAGAACCGTGTATTTCACAGCAAGATCATTTTTCTGCATGATAATGCACCATCTCATGCTGCACATAAAACATCTGCATCTCTGGCTGATATGGGCATAAAGGGGACAAACTTATGGTGTGACCCCCATGCTCCCCTGACCTCTACCCCATTCAGAACCTTTGGAGCATCATTAAATGGAGTGTCTATGATGGCGGGAGGCAGTTCACATCTAAGCAACAGCTCTGGGAGGGTATTCTGTCCTCATGCAAAACAATTGAAGCAGAAACCATCCAAAACCTGACAAATTCAATGGACGAGAGAGTTCAGAAGCTCCTTTCGAACAAGGGGTCCTATGTGAAAATGTAACATCACCTAGAATAAAGTTTTGAGTTGAAAACTGTTTGATTTCAGTTTCTAACAACCTGCTAATGCTTATAATTTCAAAAATGACCATTTTTTTGGTCTTTATTAAAATGAAAAGGTTGATCGAAAAGTTTGGGGGATCTAAGAGTGTGGCAACCCAGTAGTCATGATTACTTCGAATTCTGACAATATGAGGGTCATGCTGCAGGTAGTGCAGCAAGAAGGCACTTATGTGTCTTGCGCATCTCGGAGCCCCAAAATTATTTTCCGGGCTAGATGCAGCTAAAAATTATTATTAATTTTAAATCTGGTGAAGCTTTAGTATAGATGGCCTAATAGGATCAGTGCTGCACACTGCTACAAAGCCCAAATTATTTTCCAGTCAAGATACAGATAAACATGATTAGTAATTTTAAATCTGGTGGAGCTTATTATATATGGCCTAATAGAATCAGTGCTGCACACTGCTACAAAGCCCAAATTATTTTCCAGCCAAGATACAGATAAACATGATTAGTAATTTGAAAGCTTAAAACGGTTGGTAGGGTGATTTTAACCAATCATCAAGCTTTTACTCTCCCCAGGATGACACAGGGGTAGAAAAGTCGTTTCGGATCCATGATTTGTTCATCTTTATGAACGTGAGTCTGTCTACATTATCAGTGGAGAGCCGCGTGCGCTTATCTGTCAGCACACCACCAGCAGCGCTGAACACACGTTCAGACAGAACGCTGGCTGCGGGGCATGACAAGATCTCCAAGGCGTAAGTGGCTAGCTCCGGCCATTTATCCAGATTGGAAGCCCAAAAAGAGCAAGGGTCCAGTGACACAGTCGTGGCTTCAATGTTTACTTGGAGATACTCCTGTACCATCGTCTCTAGGCGTTGACTATGTGTCAGACTTCTTGTCTCCTGTGGCCTTGCAAAGGATGGGCTAAAAAAGTGGTGAAATGATTCCGCAAAATTGATGTTACCAGCAGATACTGTGGTTCTGTTACGGTTTGAGTGCTGAACACTTGACGGTCCCACGGTTGGCAAGTTGGAACTGTGAGATTCACTACGTGCACCACTGGTATTTTGTGGAAAAGCACATGTAAGATTCTGCAACAGTCTCTGCTGATACTCCTGCATGCGTGCATCCCTTTCTATGGCAGGAATAATTTCTGCAAATTTACTTTTGTACCGGGGATCTAACAGTGTGGCAACCCAGTAGTCAGGATTATTTCTAATTCTCACAATTCGAGGGTCATGTTGCAGGTAGTGCAGCAAGAAGGCACTCATGTGTGTTGCGCATCCAGGAGCACCAAGTCCCTGTTGTGTTGGTGGCGAGGTAACAATCATGCTTCCTTCCTCTGTCCTCTCCCCCCAACCTCGCACAACAGAAATGTGATCAAGGTCTCCCTCATCTGATGAGTCTTCCATCAGTTCGTCCTCCACTTCTTCCTGGGCTCCTGCACCTTCCTCACTAGTTTGGCTGCTACCATGCGCCCTGGTAAAACCATCTCCCCCACCCTGACATGCCTGCCGCCTTGGTGCTGCCGACCGTCTGGACCTTGCAGATGTTAGCCCTTCCGCATACAACTCCTCCTCCTCTACTTCCTCCACCTCCTCTTGTGCCACCACCTGACTCCGAATTCTGTTTAACATGTGCTCCAGCATGTAAATCACCGGAATAGTCATGCTGATAATGGCATCGTCAGCACTAAACATCTTCGTCGCCATTTCAAAACTGTGCAGAAGGGTGCATAGGTCCCTGATCTGAGACCACTCCTCCAGCGTGATTTGCCCCACCTCTGAATCTCGTTGGCCCAGGCTATACGTCAGAACGTATTGCACCAGGGCTTGTCGGTGCTGCCACAGTCGCTGCAACATGTGCAGAGTTGAATTCCACCGGGTAGGCACATCGCATTTTAGCCGGTGAAGTGGCAGGCCCAACGACTTCTGTAGAGATGTAAGTCGCTGAGCTGCGGGATGCGAACGGCGGAAGTGAGCACACAGCAACCGTGCCCTCTGCAGAAGGCCATCTAGTCTGGGATAGTGGGCTAAAAATTGTTGGACAACCAGGTTCAACACGTGAGCCATACAAGGCACGTGTGTGACATTGCCCCGGCGAAGGGCCGCACCCAGGTTTGCAGCATTGTCGCACACGGCCTTCCCTGGTTTCAGGTCCAGTGGAGACAACCATTCATGAAATTGGTTCTCCAGAGCTGACCACAACTCCTCAGCTGTGTGACTCACATTTCCCAGACATTTCAATGTAAAAACCGCCTGATGACGTTGAGCCCTACTGCCAGCATACTAAGGAGGTGTGCAGGATCCCTTCTGCGCAGTTAGAAAGCTTGTGGCATGACCAGACAGGCTTTGGGTGCAGGTGGAAGACCGAGAGGAGGTTGAGGAGGCAGAAGCAGTGGAGGAACTTTGACATAAAGAGGATTGACGCACAACTCGTGGGGACGGCAAGACTTGGACAGCAGCCCCTTGTCCTGCTGTCACCATAGTTACCCAGTGCCCAGTCAGCGACATGTAACGCCCCTGTCCATGCCTACTCGTCCAAGTGTCTGTGGTGAAATGCACCCTGTCACACACAGAGTTTCTCAAAGAAGCGGTGATGTTGTGTGCGACATGCTGGTGGAGCGCAGGCACACCTTTCTTTGAGAAGTAGTGCCGACTGGGCATCTGGTACTGGGGCACTGCGACGGACATAAGGTCTCGAAAATCCTCTGTGTCCACCAGGCGGAAAGGCAGCATTTCTGTAGCCAAGAGCTTGCAGATGGTGAAATTCAACCTCTTAGCTTTCTCATGGCTAGGAGGAAATGGTCTTTTACTTGTCCACATCTGAGGGACCGAGGGCTGGCTATTGTGCTTAGACGGGGTTGATAAGGGTGTCCCCGGCAAACTGCCGGTCTGTGAGGAAGATGCAGGCGGACATGTTAGGTTGCCTTGATCCAAAGGTGGTGCTATCGATGTCGGACAGCGCTCAACACCAGCTGGTGTTCCCACCTCCAAAGAAAATGATGACCTGCCAATCACGCTGGCTGTTGCGGGTAAAGAGGTGGCAGGTCTGCGCCCCAAAACAGGTGTGACTGCTGTCCCCGCAGTCACAGAGGATGAAGAGGCCGCGGATTCACAAGATATGGCAGACGGTGGTTGGCCCGGCCGGCTAGGCCGCATTGTAGCACACTGAGCTTCCCACTGCAACTTATGCTTCATGTCCATGTGCCGGTTCATGCATGAAGTACTCAAACTATGTATTTTTTGGCCTCTACTTAGCTTTTGCTGACAAATGTTACAGATAACACGAGTTGGGTCATCTTTATCGATCTGAAAAAATGCCCAGGCTATGCAAGGCTTAGCACCCATGCGACCTGAAGAGCCACCACGACTTGTGGTGAGAGGCAGAGTTGTGTTTGAGGATGCAGTTGTTGACGTGCTTCCAGTACTACGTCTCTGTCCAGGAAGGCACAACCTGACCTCGTCGTCACTAGCATCTTCCTCCACCTCCTCTGCTGACCTCATCTCTTGGCTGACTGTGGGTTGACAGTAAGTGGGATCTCCAACCTCATCATCATCACCCTGTGCGTTATCACACCCGTCGTCCTCAGAGCCAACCTGTTCCTGCCCTGACAAAAAACTAAAGTTGTCGCTCCAATCAGGTATTTGAGTCTTATCATCGTCTTCCTCATTGTCTCCACCAACAGGAGTTACAGTTTGGGAATGAGGGTCTACATTATGGTCAGAACCTTCTGCGTCTGGTCCTGGATCCGACTCATAAAGATTCTGGGCATCAGTGCAGATCATTTCCTCGTCTGGATTCACAGAAGCGCTGGAGTCGACCTCTGATTCCCAGGCTATAGTATGAGTAAACAGCTCTGCAGACTCAACCATCTGTTCTACCTCATACTCAGACGGGAAGCTGGAGATTTGGGAGCTGTGAGGAAGCAAGTGCGATTGGGGTGACACCTTTGAGGACTGGAGTATTTGTGATGTTGAAGTTGATGTGGAGGAGAGCCCACTTAAAGGAGCACTTGATATCCGTTGAAGCACCTGCTGTTTTTGTGCCTCATCTGGAATTTGTAGCGATTGGCGTGGCCGTAAGAAAGGGATCTTATCACATTGTCCGCTAAAAGAAGTAGACATTTTAGTTTGGCTGGAAGATGGTCTTTCTTCTGCAGATGTTACTGTTGCTTTAACACCTATCCCACGGACACAACCTTTTTTCCCCTTCCCAACACGCCTATTCCCCTTTCCACCAGCAGCAGGCCTTTTTCCACTCATTTTGGTGGTTAACTAATTCACAACTCTGGAGTTGTTTGCACAAAAAAACAATGGATGGGAACCGAGCAGAGCTGAGTGGCCAAACTGTGGTATTAGGCCAAAACTATTGGCTGGGTTAGATGCAGAAAAAAATTATATTCAATTTGCAACCTGATGGAGGTCTGTATAGATGGATTAATAGAACAAGTCCCACACACAGCTAGAAGCCCAATATTTTTTCAGAGGTAGATGCAGAAAAAAATATATTCAGTTTGCAACCTGATGGAGGTCTGTATAGATGGATTAATAGAACAAGTCCCACACACAGCTAGAAGCCCAATATTTTTTCAGAGGTAGATGCAGAAAAAAATATATTCAGTTTGCAACCTGATGGAGGTCTGTATAGATGGATTAATAGAACAAGTCCCACACACAGCTAGAAGCCCAATATTTTTTCAGAGGTAGATGCAGAAAAAAATATATTCAGTTTGCAACCTGATGGAGGTCAGTATAGATGGGCTAATACAACAAGTCCCACACACAGCTAGAAGCCCAATATTTTTTCAGAGGTAGATGCAGAAAAAAATATATTCAGTTTGCAACCTGATGGAGGTCTGTATAGATGGATTAATAGAACAAGTCCCACACACAGCTAGAAGCCCAATATTTTTTCAGAGGTAGATGCAGAAAAAAATATATTCAGTTTGCAACCTGATGGAGGTCTGTATAGATGGATTAATAGAACAAGTCCCACACACAGCTAGAAGCCCAATATTTTTTCAGAGGTAGATGCAGAAAAAAATATATTCAGTTTGCAACCTGATGGAGGTCTGTATAGATGGATTAATAGAACAAGTCCCACACACAGCTAGAAGCCCAATATTTTTTCAGAGGTAGATGCAGAAAAAAATATATTCAGTTTGCAACCTGATGGAGGTCTGTATAGATGGATTAATAGAACAAGTCCCACACACAGCTAGAAGCCCAATATTTTTTCAGAGGTAGATGCAGAAAAAAATATATTCAGTTTGCAACCTGATGGAGGTCTGTATAGATGGATTAATAGAACAAGTCCCACACACACTAGAAGCCCAATATTTTTTCAGAGCTAGATGCAGAAAAAAATATATTCAGTTTGCAACCTGATGGAGGTCTGTATAGATGGATTAATAGAACAAGTCCCACACACAGCTAGATGCCCAATATTTTTTCAGAGCTAGATGCAGAAAAAAATTATATTCAATTTGCAACCTGATGGAGGTCAGTATAGATGGACTAATAGAATGATGCTATGCCCAAAAGATTTTACTTCACTAGGTGCAGTAAAAAAATTGGTATTCTATACACAGGTGGTATATCTTGCAACACAGATAGGCTACTTTACTGACTAACACAAAATGCTGTGAAAAAAACTTGCACAGCACTGGCACAGACCTGCCTGGCAAAAACTGATAGGAACTGATGTAACCTAGTCCTGAAAAGGACTCCAATTACAATTAGTCTTTACTCCCACAATCTATCTATTTAAGAGCACAGACCTGCCTGATAAAAGTCGTAGGAAATGCTGTAACCTAGTCCTTAAAAGGACTGCAATCACAACTATTCCCTACTCCCAAGCTATCTGTAGATTTGTGCGAAAATTGGCTTGAAATTAACAAGGTATAGCGCACACAGCAACAGCGGTGCCGTCTAACACGCAGCTGCAGCAGTGAGAAAATGGTGGCGACGGGGAAAATGGCTGGGTCTTATAGGGCAAGGACATGTGACATACACTGCCAATGACACATGCACTTGCTTGTGTGAAAAAAAGCACTTCGCTCCGTGTGTGCGCTGCTGATAGGCTGACAGATTGCACCTCCCCACTGCAAATGCGGGAAAGAGAAAAAAAAATAGAGATCTTCATTGTTCCTGCAGAGATCCATCCCCTGCCCCTCCCCCCACCCCGCTGTACACTCAAACTGCGTATTAACATTAATTTTCATCATTACTGAGAAAAAATCCAGTTATGATTTTGGTGCACGAACAGTTATCGAACATAACCTCGAACAGCCGAATTTTTTTCAAATTGTTCGTGTTCGCCGAACGGCTCGAACACCGCCCAAAACAGCTCGAATTTGAGATTGGCGAACAGTTCGAGTAGAACAACGCTCATCTCTAGTAACAATGCTTTGAACTTTTGACTCTCAGTCTCCATATCTCACCATCCACTACTGCTTCTAATGTGAGACTACCATCATTTTATAGACAATCATCTTGGCTATCTCATAAATAGATTTGAATTGCAACTATTTAGCATATTATTAGTTATGCAGATTCTTGTCATGTCACTGCATTGTTACTGTTTTGCTTCTGGTGGTGGAAAAATCTTTTTCTTCCCATATACTACAAAATACAACCTGTTCTCACATTCCCAAATAGCTCAGTGTGTTATTAGGTTGGTTCCCAAGCGAAAGGTCACTTGTTTGAATCGAGGAGCGGCCATGAAGAAGATTTCCCAAGAGAAGAGAAACAGCATCATCTAGCTCATCGATAGCAGTTTCTCGGCCAAAAAAATTGCCAAACTGCATCATGTGAATGCCATGACAATTGGAAGGATATGAAACAAAGTCTGTCCATCCATTTAAAAGCCAAGAGGTGGACATCCAGACAAAATATTGGAGTCAACAAGTCGGCTCATCACAAGGTCTATCAGTTCAAACACAGCAGTGGAGGCGGCTCATATGCTTCGTAATAGTGAGATCACAGATGTGCATGCAAGCAACGTGTGATGCACATTACACAAGACTGGAATGGTGGCCCAAAAAAAGGTGAAGAACCCTCAACTTCAATATCGTCATTAGAAGCTTCAGCTCGAGTTTGCAAAGAAGTACAAAAAGTGGAGAGTAGAAGAATGGAAACAGGTGGTTTGTAGCGATGAGACGAAAGTCCATAGACAGGCTCTGATGGGTGCAATTGGGTCTGGAATAAACAAGAGAAAAAGGGGCAAACGGATTGAGAAATTGAAGGAACTGTCAAGTTCAGTGGATGAAGCCTGATGATATGGGGTTGTTTCACTACCAAAAGCATTGGATATGACTCGCCCCCTGGGCCGTGGGGCACTCGG
Organism: Phyllobates terribilis; assembly: GCF_046119375.1. NCBI lineage: Eukaryota > Metazoa > Chordata > Amphibia > Anura > Dendrobatidae > Phyllobates > Phyllobates terribilis. Next base: position 1,174,866,765 of record NW_027362761.1, read on the forward strand.
AATCGGGCTTCAGGGCAATGCTGGGAGTAGTAGTGGCGACCCGGTCACGTGGCTCAGGGTGGTCAGACCAAATGCGGTGGCAGTGTATTTGTAGGTTTTGAAAGTGTCCGACTACGCCACCCGTGGATTGCTCTCAGGGAGGACCGCCGCTGCAAGGCAGGCCGCTGAGGCTGGTGTTGGGGGTGCAGCAGGGAATAGTACAACTCCCCACGGGAGGAGTGTAGCCTCAGGGCAGTGAGGATAGATGGTGGGGATTGTAGTGCAGGGCATCCCAGCACCGGTAATGCTGGCGCGGCAAGAAATGCAAAGACAACGTGTTGCAGTCCAGGGTCTTTTACTCACAGTTCGTATACTCCAAGTCACTTCGGCCTGCAATGACTGCCCAAGCCGTGCTGCGTCCACCAGGTGAGGGGCTCGGTCAACCCCCAGGCAATTCAGGAGTATGGCACAGGACTCCCTTCTATCCTTCCTCTGGCTCGTACCCCACCAGTGACCAAACTTTTGTCCAGCTGCCGCGGATCTATGAGGGTAAACGTGGGCTCCGTTTCACGCTATCCTGTATGGTGCCTTCCTAGCAGGTTTAACAGGGGGTCGCACCAAGTGATGATCACAACCTCCGGTTCTTAGCTGAGGGATAATTTACCTCCACCAATTTGGGATCCAGTACCCTTTTCTGCCTGACCCTTCACCCGATATCTCGTGGGTTCTTAGGATCCCTTCTTCCTTCTTGTTTCTGAGCCCTTCTGCTTCTCTGTCACTTCTCCTCCTTTCCTGTTCCTTCTTCTCCTCCTTCCTCTCAGGCTCCGGCCTTCACCGTAGGCCTGCCTTTGAGCAGAGCTCCTACAGAGCCTCCGCTCCCTGTCTTCTCCTCTCACTGACTGAACAAACTCCTAAGATGGTGCCCACCTTTTATACCTCCCCCTCTGAGTGTGAGCTCAGGTGACCAGCACCCAATGAGCTCCTTCCTATGCTCCAGAAACCATCCCCTTCTGCTCCTACATCACTGGGTGTTCCTCCCCCCTCCCCACTCCAGCCACGGACATGGTCTGTCGTGCCTGCATTACTGTATAAATGGGAGCACTGTTGAGCTGTCCCCCGGAAATGGGGTGTGTGTGATGCATGCAGCTAACTGAGCCCCGGTCCACACTCCATCCTTACCCGGGAGTGGAATACCACACCTCTGGCAGAGGTGCAATACCCCTGTAGCGGCCGAACCCTCGGGGCGCTACAGATAGTTGACCAGGATTGATGGTAGTCTCAATGCTGAACTATATGTGAGTATCCTACAAGACAAGTTACTTTGTATATTCAAGTACTAAGAGAATGAAAAGGACGACTTAGTGTTTTAGCTGGACAACGACCCAAAGCATACATCGAGATTGGTGAAGAAATGGTTCAATGACATTGAAGCAGATGTGCTAGATTGGCCCCCACAGTCCCCAGACCTCAACCCAATCAAACACTTGTGGGTAGAGTTGAAGAAAAAGCTGTGTACATACCCAAGTGAGTCGACCAGTTGGCGCCAACTTTGGGAACTTGTAGAAGAAACCTGAGATCAGATTTCGGTCTAGACTTGTTTAAATTTGATGGAGAGCATGCTGAGAAGGATTCAGGCAGTGTTGAAAAAAAAGGTGGGTTTATAAAGCACTAACAAAATGAGAAAAAATAAAATCTAGATTTTTAGGAGTAAAACAGTAACAATGGAGTGACATGACAAGAACTTGCATAACTAATCATATGCAAAATATTTGCAAGTTAAATTTATGTATGAGATAGCCAAAATGATTGTCTATATAGTGATGATAGTCTCATGTTCAAAGCAGTAGTGGATGGTGAGATATGGACCCTTAAAGTCAAAAGTTCAAACCATTGCTACCCTTTTGCTCATCACTGTAAGTCGCACAAGTACAGCGTAAATGACACGCCCCCTGGGCCGTGGGGTAACCGGTGCCGGGCCGGTAAATGCTGGGGGATGTCACAGTGGCGGTGACCCGATCCATGACTCAGGGCGGTCATTCAAAAGGGGATTTTTATAGGGGATTTATGTAAAAAGTTTGTGACGCCACCTGTGGTATGCGGCTAAAGGGAGCCGCCGCTGCGGAGCAGGTCCTCTGGAGCTGATGTTAGTGCAGCAAAGCTGGTGTGGCTCTCCACAGGCAGAGCTTAGCTCCAGGGCAGTGTAGATGTTATAGGTGATGCTGGGCGTATGAGTGCAGGGGGTGATGGCGCAGACAATAACCACAGAGACAGTGGGGTGCAGTCTTCCGAGTTTACTCACAGTTATTAAGTTACTCAGGTTACAGGGTCCAGACTACAACCTCCCACGTCGTGCTGCGTTCACCAGGCCGGGGTTCAGCAATTCCTCAGGTAATTCAAGAGTGCCTGACAGGACCCCTTTCTATGTGCCTTCCTCAGTTGTCTTCCTGCACTGGCTCTCGTCCTCCTGCCCTGCGCCTCGCCACCAGTGTCCCAATCCGGTAGACTCGGGTCTTGTTGGGCGACCGGACCCTATGTGGCCACCTTTTCAGCGATATAGTTGCGGATGTGGCCACTGCACCTTGCAAGTACAGCAGCCTCCGGTTCCTAGCTGAGCCTTGTAGTTCTCCACTGGTTTAGGGGCCGGTCCCCTCTGCGACTCGATCCCTCCACTACCTGGCAGATTCGGGCATACGGGTGGCCTCCACCACTTCCCGTACCCCTGGGATCCCTTCAGTTCCTGGAGCCTTTCTCCTGCTCCCTCTCCTCTTCTCTCCCTCCTTCTCCTGGGCTTCTCACTAGGCCCGCCTCTGGAGCAGAGCTCCTGCAGTGCCTCCGCTCCACACACTCTCCTCCTCTGACTGGCTTGTCTTTCTAAGATGGCTCCCTATTTTATACAGCTTCCTTTCATGTGCTCCCCTAATCTGCTTCCTCCACCCACACCCACTACATGGTTCCCCCTCACTTGGTTCCCCTCCACTCCAGCCAGGGACCAGGGACTGTGCTCTCCCGTAGGAGCGATCTCGCCCTGCCCTACTGAAGTGGATGTGTTGGATGCAGGTGTTAGGGCCCCGGGCAGCACTCTATCCTTGCCTGAGAGATGGATACCACACCTCTGGGTGAGATGCAGTACCTCTGTGGCGACTGAACCCTCAGGGGCGCCACATAAACATCACAGAAGCACAATGCACATCACACAAGAACAGCACACACATCACACAAATCCGCCACCTCCTTGCTGACGTCGCAGCCTTGTTGAGACATGGTGGACATCCATCAACCATCCACTACCCTATCCATCTATACAATCCAGGGTTGCATGGAACTCATCAGTAGACAAGACTGTTTTAAAATCAGTTTTAGTGAAATATCTAATGTTTTCATACCTTGTCCAAGGCATTGTACTATTTGATGCTTTTCAGAAGAAATGAGATCCTTTTTCTTTCCTATATTGCTTGAAACCTGTGGCTGCTTAATAATGTCGAATGCCCTTCTTAAGTAATTTTCCTTTAATTGGGCTCATCTGGCAAACTAATTATCACAGGTTTTTATGATTGATTTCAGTGATTCAAAGAGCCCTGAGGCCCAAACCATCCATGAGGTTACTGGAAAAACAAAAATGACATCTTTATGATATTTAAAACCAATTTGCATAATAATTTGGAACATGGTGTATGTATATATATATTTCTGAAAAGTGGATCTGACTTTCCCCCTGGGCCGTGGGGTACTCGACAGCCGGGCCTATGGCTGCTTGCTGGGATTATCATGGTGGCTGGCCCGGTTCGTGACCCAGGGTGGTCAGTAAAAAGACAAAACAAAAGGGAATAGTTTATATGGGATAGGGAAAATGTTCGTGAAGCCACCTGTAGATTCTGGTGAGGATCACCAGCGCTGCGGCAGTCCTCTGAGGCCGGTGTTTAGGCAGCTTAGTTGGTGTAGCTCCCCGCAGGTGGAGCGGGGCCTCAGGGCAGCGTGAGTGCGGGGATGCAGGACAGAGGGGACCCAGCCGGGTCAGGGAAAGGATAGGCACACACACAACAGTTCACTTCAGTACCTTTACTGGTGGTGTTTCAGGCACGAACCGGGGCACTTTAGGGTGAAGGGTGCATTTCAGGACTCTCCCCAGTGAGCGGGTGTGGGGCCTCCTGTTCCTTGCCTTTCCTTGCTAAGTTTCTGATCTGCCTGGAGCTAGGCCTAACTTGGTTTCCGTCTTGCACCTGCTGATCCTGTGGTAGGGCCTTCTGTTGGAGTACGCACTCCCTAGTTTCTGGGGTTTCAGTGGCTCCTGACCCTAGTATAACAGTCAGCGTTTGGTATTCCTGGGACATGTAGTTCACCAGGGGCTCCGGCTGTTTCTGTTGGATATAGGAAATCCTTGCAGACGCGGACCCGGTGTCTGGTATATGGTTTTTGGGGTGAGCTGGTAACGCTCCTCTGCCCCCTATGTTACTCTCTCTCCACTCGCCTTCGGCCTCGAGGCCCTGACTAGGTTTCACACAGGCAGTAGGCCTCGCTACTCTTCACCGCTCTTATGGCGTCGGCACGCCTTTGGCTCACTAACCTGAGCTTCTTGAGTCTGGACTGTGCTCGACTGCAGGCTAGCAACTGCAGGAGTTCCTCTACAGACTGTACTTCTCCCAGACTGCTCCAGACTGAACTGCCTAGCTCCACCTTCCCTATTTATATCCCTAACGGGCTCCCTCTGGTGGTCTGAGGTGGAAGATGGAGGTGTGTGAATGCTATGAGGGCCTCTTGTGGAGGAATCCATCCATGCACCCCTCTGTGATCTGTGGTACCCAGCGCAGCTGGGCACCACAAATCTTACTAAAATCCTAACTTGGAACCTGCGAGGCTTGAATGACAGACTTAAAAGGTGTTGTGATTTTGATCTTGTCAATATTCATTTTCCGGGTATAATTTGCTTCAAAAGTTTGTCCAATACTTTTACATTGATGCTCTATCCTAAGGATAGGCCATTAATGTCTGATCGGCCGGGGTCCGACACCTGGCACCCCCGCTGATCAGCTGTCATCAGTGCCGGCGGCAGTGGTGGCCGCCGGCTGGAAGTACTTACTTGCTGGGCTTGGCCGTCTACTTGTAATGGCTGCTGCGGGGTACTGCACATTCAGATTAGAATAGGAGGAGGATGTGTAGTACTAAGCCTCGGCCACTACAAGTAGACGGCCATAGAATTTTATGAACTTTCTTCTTTGAATAAATGAATGATAGTAAATCCTATTAATCTTGATGTATTTGTCTGGGATCCTGTGCGTTGTGCCGCGTGCTCTGTACTGTACAGGGAAGATTCATTAATAGTGATGTCCGCACAGGAAATCTCTGTAAATAAATAAAGCATTTACTTGTCGCTGACATTTAGGATGACAGATCAGCATCGCAGCGCTACATTTCCTTGTCTCATAAGTTTATTTCTCTCTATTCCGGATTCATCCAATTTTCTTGCCTCTATTTGTCACTGCTGAATTTACATGAAATAAAATCTTTACACCAAGTCAGTAAATGATGAAAATGTCAGGAGAGAAACTTACTCAATGCAAATCCAGATTTGTCAAACATTTAGGAACACGGTCAATCATGCAATTTGATTTTGCGATAGATAAATATACAGTTAAATGATCTGCTTCTTCTGTCAGCTCGGGATCAAGTGATGCCTCAACTGTCGTTGATGGAGGAGATTCCAAGGTACCTAAATGCTCTGGACGTGGTCATGATTGTGTCCAGTCCTATGTGCTGTCATCTCAGGTGTGGTAATTTTTTTCTATGCCACTGGAGGACCATTCTATTGCATTGTGCAGGCTGCACAGCCATTAAATAAGTTTGTGGTACTACATGATAAATGACTATGAACAATAGCTCTCCATCAGTACATGAAGCGGCATCACCTGCTCACCTGCAAAAGGCAAACTACGTAGCAAGACTCAAGCTGTTCTTCTTATGATTGTCTTTCTGTTAGCCAGACAGCATCCTCAAGCAGTGTCTGATAATTGCCATCATCACCATCATTATCTTCTACTGCTTTTCATACTCTTTCTCCTCTTCCATTGTTGTATTGTCAATTCTCCATAAGTCTGGCCAGGAAACATCATTATGCATTCAGTTGTCCATTCGCGTGAAAACTCAACTTCCAGATGTGTATAAGTTCACCACAGTTGCTGCAATACTATGTGGATTCTGTTGCTTTTTGTAAAATGATGGTTTGTGCCCAGCTTCAACGGACAATACCAAACCGCCATTATTTCCTAAAGAAAGCAGTCTCTGCTTTGTACTCTTGTATGTCAGAGACTGAGGGCCACTCCTTGGAATTTTCATTTTGCTTCAAAGTGTATTACGTTGTCAACTGCAGCAATTATGGTCATGACAGTATGTTTTTTATGGCCCACTGAGTCAATGTTTTGATTAGCGATGATGCACTACCACAAGCAGGCCAGGTGTTGACTGGTGAAACCTCTACTCTTGATTACTAAGTCTGGTTCCGACACCAAGTGGTGCTTATGCAGCTCCTTCACCTCCTCCTCATCCTGCCGTCTCAGAATTGGGCGCCTTTTTGGCCCGGGCACACGATCCTGGTGTATAGCATTTTATTGTTGATTGATGTGATCCACATCAAATGCTCCACTGTAACAAGTCAAAGTGCTAATGACACCTCCAAGCTTTAGCAAATCTGGTTCCAACACCAATGGAGTCCTGCACAGAACTGGGAACATAAAAAGCTGTTGTAGGGCGATTTTTCGTCTTTCTTGGTTGGACAGGGTTTTTAAATCAAGAATTGAAACCTGATTCTACTTTAGCAATTGTTTAACCAACATGGTAGCCACAGAAAGCAATATACAAAGTTGGTAAGGCAGACAGTGACATTAGAATGGATGGTAATCCTCAAGTCCTGGCCCCTAGCATTCATCGTTTATAAAATGCATGGTCCAACCAGGTTTGTCAAGGACCACACGCCTAGAAAGGTTCATTCTCATAGGCCACTGTGTAGGAAATTTGAGCCATTCTCCTGGACTTGCATGCATTGACAGAATGGTCTACCTGATCATAAAAAAAATGATATTTTTTAGTCCAGTTTTTCATTTTAAAAAGCTTAAAAAATCTATCACTGCAATACATTATTAAAGCACCACTCCAGCGTTTTTTAATCTCATTGCTAGTGTGATGCCACTAATATAAGTTCCCTGACCCTATTCTTATACTTAATCGTCGCCATCTTTAGCTGTCCCTCGTGCCACTTCGGTCCTGTGCCGCCATCTTGTGACTGCAGCTTCAGACTGACTGGAAGTCAGAGGTAACAGTCAAAAGTCTATGAGAGCCCCGTTCTCGCTCTGAGGCCACGGCCCATCTATCAGTATTTGGTCAGTATTTTTTCTCAGAAGTGGGAGCCAAAACCAGGAGTGGGTGATAAATGCAGAATTGGTGACTTGTTTCTATTGTACCTTTTCTCTGATTGTTCCTCACCTGGTTCTTGGCTTCCACTTCTGAGAAAAAATACTGACTGAATACTGACCAAATACTGATAGCGGGGCCTTGGCCTGAGACTTACATTGAGTAGTGACTTCCAGCTCGCCCAACAAACACTGGAGCGATCCAGCAGGTCACACCCTGCAGAAAATGATCGTAGAGCAGAGAACAGATGTAAACGACGGCTGGTAAGTATAGAACTAGGAACAGGGCACTTACAGTAGTAGCACCACACCAGCACTGCAAAAAATATGCCAGGGTGGTGCTTTAATAGCCTGTTGTTTACCATCCGTTTACCCTTGGCCAGATATGTTGAGGCCACTTGAACATTACTACGGTTATTTTTGCATTAAAGAGCTTGAAAAGTGCTCAATACAGTCCTAGCAGACCTTAGGGTGTTACCCATAATGAAAGCCAAGTGACTTGCTAGAGGTGTAGCTTGAATCTCCTTGGGCACAATACAATATCTGCAACAGAACCTCTACCTACCATGAGTCACTTATAATACTTGTGCTATCTACACCTTTGGGCCCCCACTAGCACAAGTGCCCAGGTGTGGCTGCAGCCTATGTATCCCTAAAGTTACTCCCCTGGCCCCTGTTACAGTTTCATCTCTAGAAACTCATTATAATGAAACCCAACAAAGCCAATTAGAAGACCCTATAAGATTAGTCTCTTCTATAATTGACTGAAGTAAGAGGATGGCTCAGAGGTTTTTTTTTATAGATCTCCTGCCTTAGATAACTAGTACCAAGTAACAAGTATCTTTCATTGATCCATGAAACCTTTGTGCCGCCCCGGCCGGGCCGCTGCGGTCACAGTACTGGTGCAAGGCAGTCCGAGTCCTGGTCTGCTCCAACCAGGGGTGCGCGCCAGTCTTTATTAATTGTGAGGTTAATAATAAAATAATAAAAGGTTTGTGACGCCAGTTGGGATGTTCGGCCTGATATGACCGGGCACTGATGGAGGCCCCTGGGAGTTAGGTTGTGATGAGCAGTGCCAGATTATTAACCCTTCCCAACCAGGGCTGCCTCCCAGGGGAGTTGGAGCAGGAATGGCGCAGCAGAAAATAATCAGTGTTAGACGGGGTAATAACCATTTTGTACCTTTTACTGAAGTTTTGTAAACAGTTCCAGAAGATTCCATATAATTCACATACAGGGTTTTGGTCAGACCTGCACCATGAGAGCTCAGTTTCTCAGCTGTGATGTAATCTAGCCTTCCTGCTGCTAATCATATCTCTGGTAAAAGACTCATTGACCCTAAAGATCCAAGATATACAGGTACTGGATCCACGATCCCTTCCAGGGAGCAGGCAGATTAAATCCGGTGGGAAAACCCTTACTTTCTCTTGCAGCAGTGTCCCTGACTCTATGTGCTGCTGAGCTCCTGGGCATAACACTTCACTTCTCATTATATGAAGACCATTTAGCACTGACTCTGGAAGTCTCTTTGCTTTAGGGGCTGATACTGTGCCTCATGCAGCTTGTCCTCTGCAGAGAGCACACTGCTCTTCTCCATCTAGACCTCCATGTTGCTACATCTCCTCACATCTTCATTGCTCCACTGGAGCACACTACACTTCAGAAGCACCTCCTCCCATCTGTGGGATTGTGCACAACTTCCTGATTCAGACAGAAGTGCACAGTCCTTCAGTAAAGGATCGGGTAACAATGTGTTGATGCAATTAAAACAGCAGAGAAATCAGCCCTCACCATAACTGGCAATGCATATGAAATTATATTACACATGCAGGCATTTTGTGGTGCTACAGACAAGGGCTCCACACCTTCCCTTGCATCTCCAATGTCCAGTTTTTTTTTGTTTTTTATTCTTTCTATTTCATTTATCCTAGACTCGAAAGAATTAGCTGTTGGCTAACAGTCAGTTGTTTATGACCACCTTCACTCCTGTATATCTGATGATAACTGTTTTAACATAGTTTTAAGGTTGAAAGAAGACTAAGTCCATCTAGTTCAACCCATAGCCTAACTTGTTGATCCAGAGGAAGGCAAAAAAAACCCATGTGGCAAACACTAAGTTCCACATTGGGGAAAAAAAAATTCCTTCCCAACTCCATACGACAATCAGACTAGTTCCCTGGATCAACGCCCTATCAAGGAATCTAGTATTTATATCTTGTAATATTATACTTTTCAAGAAAGGCATCCATGCCCTTCTTAAATTTTAACAGTGAATCACTCATTACAACATCTTGCGGCAGAGAGTTCCATAGTCTTACTGCTCTTTAGTGTTGAGCCACCCCCGTAGTGTTCGAGTTCGGTTCGGTTCGTCGAACACCCGTGTGTTCGCCGAACTGTTCGTCGAACTGTTCGTCGAACACCTTCGAACACCGTTAAAACCAATGGCAGGCAAACAAAAACACATAGAAACACATAGAAAACACCTTCAAAGGTGTCCAAAAGCTGACAAACTGCTCAGAAGACATAACTAACACATGGAAAAGTGACAAGTACATATAGTCATGCGAAAATAAAAGAGGTGGAGGAGTAAAAGGAGGGGGAGACACAGATATAGGCATGTCATGCCCTTCTAAAATCCAAAAAGTGAGAAGCCGACACGGCCAGTCCGCTCCTGCCCGTGCCACCTCCGTGTCGCCGGGTTTGTGCCAGAGCCGCGGTGAACCCTGACGGCCAGCCCCCCTCTCCCAATACTGGTGCCTGTCCGCTGGTGGGTCGAGCGAGCCCCCCTGTGGTGGAGGCAGCTCTAAGCTTTTTAATTTAAATTGTCTCTCTAATTTGAATGAATACACTTTAAATCCATTTACAAGGATCTATTGGAGGGCAAGTCTCATGCCAGCAGCCGCGGTAATTCCAGCTCCAGTAGCGTCCACTAAAGCTGCTGCAGTTAAAAAGCTTTTATAAGGATCGAGCTCGGCTGTCCACCGCAAGGCATCCTACTGCCAGTCCCAGCCCCTATGCCTTGGGGTGCCTCCTGATGCTCTTCACTAAGTATCCCATGGTCCCGAAGCATTTCCTTTGAAAAAATTAAGTGTCTAAACTACAGGTGGTGCAGCTTGCTTAACAGCCGGGATAATCCGCTCACTAGCAGACACTGCTACTAGGCACAAAGTATTTCCTGGGCTAGATGCAGTTAAAAATTTGTAATTAGATACTCTCGTTGGATGCTGAGAAAGCATTCCATAGAGTCTCCTGGCACGCCATATATGATTCTCTTAAAAAGCTTGGGGTAGGGGTCTAGGGGACCCTTTTATAGCCAAAATCACGGCCCTGTATCGCAATACGTCACCTAGGCTGAAGATAAATGGAACTGTAGCACCCTGAGGGCTCGGTTGCTACAGACGTATTGCACCTCACCCAGAGGTGTGATATCTCACTCTCAGGTAAGGATGGAGTGTGGATCAGGACCCGACACCTGCATGCATTACACCACATTGCCGTGGGGCAGGGCGACCAATATGCCCCTGAGATGGGCACGACAGTCCCTGTCCCTGGCTGGAGTGGGGGGAGGGAACACTGAGGAAGGGGAACCCTGTAGTGCAGGAGCAGGGAGGAAGCAGTTCCTGGGTGCATTGAGAAGGGAGTATAAAAGGTGGGCACCATCTTAGTTCAGTGCAGAGAAGTCTGAGCAGAAGTGGCAGGGAGCAGGGGCTCTGCATGAGCTCTGCTCCGGAGGCGGGCCTAGTAACAGAGGCCCAGGCCTGGAAGAGGGAGAAGGAAGGAAGAGGAGCGGAGAAGGCTCCAGGAACGAGGAATGAAGGGATCCCAGGGGTGCGGACGGGCGAGTCGCCACCGCACGCCCGAATCCACCTGCGTGGAGGGGTTGGGGCCAAAGGGGGAGACCGGTCCCCGAACTAGTGGAGGCAGGAAACGACCCTCAGCTAGAAACCGGAGGCTCTGACATTTTATGTGGCGCAGCCCCTCGCTACACCCGCTAGGAAGGCACCACATAGGGTCAGGGAAACTGGCGCCAAGTTTACCAAGAGGAGGCCAAAGGCAGCCGGACAGAAGTGTTGGTAAGAAAGGCCAGACAAAGGACACACAAAGGGGGTCCTGTGAAGTGCTCCAAAGTTATCTGGGAGTTGTCTGAGCCCCTCACCTGGTGAGCACAGTACGACGTGGGCAGCCGTTACCTGCAGACGTGGTCTGGATAATAAGAACTGTGAGTAAAGGCCCTGAACTGCATCACTGACTCCGTGTCGTTACTGCTGCTGCCCTGCACCATCACCCCCATCCTCCGCATACACTGCCCTGAGGCTATACTCCTCCCGTGGGGAGTTATGCTACGCTCTGCTGCACCCACAACACCAGCCTCAGTGGTCTGCCCTGTAGCGGCGGTTCACTCTGACCGCAATCCACGGGTGGCGTAGTCGGACATTTAAACATGAAAACCACATAAATAGTTCCGCCACTGGTTTGACCGCCCTGAGCCACGGAACTGGGTCGCCGCCACGAAGACTACAACCACCAGCATCCACCAAAAAGGGTCCGGCTCCGGGTGTCCCAAGGCCCAGGGGGTGCGTCAGAACATTTTCATCACCTTTCACAATCACCAATGGGACAAGGCAGTGATGTCCTCTGTCCCCTCTCTTATACATCCTAGTGACGGAGCACCTGCTCTCATCAATTCGCCATAACCCCAATATTAGGTGGATTGAGGTGGGAGGCACCGAGTACAAGTGCTCTCTATTTGCTGATGATGTCCTAGTATATATCACTCAATCACATATATCCATCCATGCTGTTATGGCTGAAATAGATCACTTTGTTACATGGTAAAATTTTAAAATCAATGCAGCGAAGTCTGAGGCCCTCGATGTCTCCCTCCCCAAATCCATATAGGATTCCATCCAGTCCAACTTTCCCTTTGCCTGGCCCTCACAGGGTATCAAATACTTAGGAATTCCTATTCATAGAGACCTCTCCCATCTATGTTATCTTAATTTTGGGCCCTTTATTGAACAACTCCATACAGACCACGTTGGCAAGTTAGAACTGTAAGATTCACTACGTGAACCACTGGTGTTTTGTGGAAAAGCACATGTACACTGCGTTCCAAATTATTATACAAAAAGTGTTTAGGCGTGATAAGGGAAGAATTTGTTTGTTTGTCTGTTAAACTCATTGATGGTGATGTGTGTCAGGGCTCTTTATATCACTGTAAGCAATTGCAGACACCTGTGCTAATTAGTTTGGCAGGTGTGTCCAATGAAAGGCAAGACTACTTAAGAAGGCTCTCTCACATTATTAAGCAGCCTACATTTTCTGCCAAAATGGGAAAGAAAAAGGATGTGTCGGCTGCTGAGAAGCAACAAATTGTGGAGTGTTTAGGTCAAGGCATGACTACAATCAACATTGTGCGATGATCAGGATGAAGTGTCTTGGCAATCAAGAAGTATGTAGCTGATTCACAGTACACACGTGTGCGTGCTGATAAGGGCAAATTGAGGACTCTTTCCTACAGGCAATTACGTCAGGTTGAAAGAGCAGCGGCAAAAAAGCCTTGTCATAGCAGCAGACAAGTTTTTGAAGCTGCTTGTGCCTCCAACGTCCCCCGAACAACAAGATGCAGGGTCCTTCAGAGGTTTGCAGCTGTGCATGCGCCATCCTGTCGACCTCCTCTATCCACTTCACACAAGCAGAAACGGCTCCAGTGGGCCAAACATTACATGAAGACTGATTTCAAAACTGTTTTGTTCACGGATGAGTGCCGTGCAGCGCTCGATGGTCCAGATGGATGGAGTGGAGGATGGCTGGTTGATGGACACCCCACGCAAACACGGCTACAGCGCCAACAAGGAGGAGGTGGAGTAATGTTTTGGGCTGGAATCATGGGGAGAGAGATTGTCGGCCCCTTTAGGATCCCTGAAGGCGCTAAAGATGAACTCCATAATGTATGTGGATTTTCTCAAACAGCACTTCCTGCCATGGTTCAAGAAGAAGAACCGTGTATTTCACAGCAAGATCATTTTTCTGCATGATAATGCACCATCTCATGCTGCACATAAAACATCTGCATCTCTGGCTGATATGGGCATAAAAGGGGACAAACTTATGGTGTGACCCCCATGCTCCCCTGACCTCTACCCCATTCAGAACCTTTGGAGCATCATTAAAAGGAGTGTCTATGATGGCGGGAGGCAGTTCACATCTAAGCAACAGCTCTGGGAGGGTATTCTGTCCTCATGCAAAACAATTGAAGCAGAAACCATCCAAAACCTGACAAATTCAATGGACGAGAGAGTTCAGAAGCTCCTTTCGAACAAGGGGTCCTATGTGAAAATGTAACATCACCTAGAATAAAGTTTTGAGTTGAAAACTGTTTGATTTCAGTTTCTAACAACCTGCTAATGCTTATAATTTCAAAAATGACCATTTTTTTGGTCTTTATTAAAATGAAAAGGTTGATCGAAAAGTTTGGGGGATCTAAGAGTGTGGCAACCCAGTAGTCATGATTACTTCGAATTCTGACAATATGAGGGTCATGCTGCAGGTAGTGCAGCAAGAAGGCACTTATGTGCCTTGCGCATCTCGGAGCCCCAAAATTATTTTCCGGGCTAGATGCAGCTAAAAATTATTTTTAATTTTAAATCTGGTGAAGCTTTAGTATAGATGGCCTAATAGGATCAGTGCTGCACACTGCTACAAAGCCCAAATTATTTTCCAGTCAAGATACAGATAAACATGATTAGTAATTTGAAAGCTTAAAACGGTTGGTAGGGTGATTTTAACCAATCATCAAGCTTTTACTCTCCCCAGGATGACACAGGGGTAGAAAAGTCGTTTCGGATCCATGATTTGTTCATCTTTATGAACGTGAGTCTGTCTACATTATCAGTGGAGAGCCGCGTGCGCTTATCTGTCAGCACACCACCAGCAGCGCTGAACACACGTTCAGACAGAACGCTGGCTGCGGGGCATGACAAGATCTCCAAGGCGTAAGTGGCTAGCTCCGGCCATTTATCCAGATTGGAAGCCCAAAAAGAGCAAGGGTCCAGTGACATAGTCGTGGATTCAATGTTTACTTGGAGATACTCCTGTACCATCGCCTCTAGGCGTTGACTATGTGTCAGACTTCTTGTCTCCTGTGGCCTTGCAAAGGATGGGCTAAAAAAGTGGTGAAATGATTCCGCAAAATTGATGTTACCAGCAGATACTGTGGTTCTGTTACGGTTTGAGTGCTGAACACTTGACGGTCCCACGGTTAGCAAGTTGGAACTGTGAGATTCACTACGTGCACCACTGGTATTTTGTGGAAAAGCACATGTAAGATTCTGCAACAGTCTCTGCTGATACTCCTGCATGCGTGCATCCCTTTCTATGGCAGGAATAATTTCTGCAAATTTACTTTTGTACCGGGGATCTAACAGTGTGGCAACCCAGTAGTCAGGATTATTTCTAATTCTCACAATTCGAGGGTAATGTTGCATGTAGTGCAGCAAGAAGGCACTCATGTGTGTTGCGCATCCAGGAGCACCTAGTCCCTGTTGTGTTGGTGGCGAGGTAACAATCATGCTTCCTTCCTCTGTCCTCTCCCCCCAACCTCGCACAACAGAAATGTGATCAAGGTCTCCCTCATCTGATGAGTCTTCCATCAGTTCGTCCTCCACTTCTTCCTGGGCTCCTGCACCTTCCTCACTAGTTTGGCTGCTACCATGCGCCCTGGTAAAACCATCTCCCCCACCCTGACATGCCTGCCGCCTTGGTGCTGCCGACCGTCTGGACCTTGCAGATGTTAGCCCTTCCGCATACAACTCCTCCTCCTCTACTTCCTCCACCTCCTCTTGTGCCACCACCTGACTCCGAATTCTGTTTAACATGTGCTCCAGCATGTAAATCACCGGAATAGTCATGCTGATAATGGCATCGTCAGCACTAAACATCTTCGTCGCCATTTCAAAACTGTGCAGAAGGGTGCATAGGTCCCTGATCTGAGACCACTCCTCCAGCGTGATTTGCCCCACCTCTGAATCTCGTTGGCCCAGGCTATACGTCAGAACGTATTGCACCAGGGCTTGTCGGTGCTGCCACAGTCGCTGCAACATGTGCAGAGTTGAATTCCACCGGGTAGGCACATCGCATTTTAGCCGGTGAAGTGGCAGGCCCAACGACTTCTGTAGAGATGTAAGTCGCTGAGCTGCGGGATGCGAACGGCGGAAGTGAGCACACAGCGACCGTGCCCTCTGAAGAAGGCCATCTAGTCTGGGATAGTGGGCTAAAAATTGCTGGACAACCAGGTTCAACACGTGAGCCATACAAGGCACGTGTGTGACATTGCCCCGGCGAAGGGCCGCACCCAGGTTTGCAGCATTGTCGCACACGGCCTTCCCTGGTTTCAGGTCCAGTGGAGACAACCATTCATGAAATTGGTTCTCCAGAGCTGACCACAACTCCTCAGCTGTGTGACTCACATTTCCCAGACATTTCAATGTAAAAACCGCCTGATGACGTTGAGCCCTACTGCCAGCATAGTAAGGAGGTGTGCAGGATCCCTTCTGCGCAGTTAGAAAGCTTGTGGCATGACCAGACAGGCTTTGGGTGCAGGTGGAAGACCGAGAGGAGGTTGAGGAGGCAGAAGCAGTGGAGGAACTTTGACATAAAGAGGATTGACGCACAACTCGTGGGGACGGCAAGACTTGGACAGCAGCCCCTTGTCCTGCTGTCACCATAGTTACCCAGTGCCCAGTCAGCGACATGTAACGCCCCTGTCCATGCCTACTCGTCCAAGTGTCTGTGGTGAAATGCACCCTGTCACACACAGAGTTTCTCAAAGAAGCGGTGATGTTGTGTGCGACATGCTGGTGGAGCGCAGGCACACCTTTCTTTGAGAAGTAGTGCCGACTGGGCATCTGGTACTGGGGCACTGCGACGGACATAAGGTCTCGAAAATCCTCTGTGTCCACCAGGCGGAAAGGCAGCATTTCTGTAGCCAAGAGCTTGCAGATGGTGAAATTCAACCTCTTAGCTTTCTCATGGCTAGGAGGAAATGGTCTTTTACTTGTCCACATCTGAGGGACCGAGGGCTGGCTATTGTGCTTAGACGGGGTTGATAAGGGTGTCCCCGGCAAACTGCCGGTCTGTGAGGAAGATGCAGGCGGACATGTTAGGTTGCCTTGATCCAAAGGTGGTGCTATCGATGTCGGACAGTGCTCAACACCAGCTGGTGTTACCACCTCCAAAGAAAATGATGACCTGCCAATCACGCTGGCTGTTGCGGGTAAAGAGGTGGCAGGTCTGCGCCCCAAAACAGGTGTGACTGCTGTCCCCCCAGTCACAGAGGATGAAGAGGCCGTGGATGCACAAGATATGGCAGACGGTGATTGGCCCGGCCGGCTAGGCCGCATTGTAGCACACTGAGCTTCCCACTGCAACTTATGCTTCATGTCCATGTGCCGGTTCATGCATGAAGTACTCAAACTATGTATTTTTTGGCCTCTACTTAGCTTTTGCTGACAAATGTTACAGATAACACGAGTTGGGTCATCTTTATTGATCTGAAAAAATGCCCAGGCTATGCAAGGCTTAGCACCCATGCGACCTGAAGAGCCACCACGACTTGTGGTGAGAGGCAGAGTTGTGTTTGAGGATGCAGTTGTTGACGTGCTTCCAGTACTACGTCTCTGTCCAGGAAGGCGCAACCTGACCTCGTCGTCACTAGCATCTTCCTCCACCTCCTCTGCTGACCTCATCTCTTGGCTGACTGTGGGTTGACAGTAAGTGGGATCTCCGACCTCATCATCATCACCCTGTGCGTTATCACACCCGTCGTCCTCAGAGCCAACCTGTTCCTGCCCTGACAAAAAACTAAAGTTGTCGCTCCAATCAGGTATTTGAGTCTTATCATCGTCTTCCTCATTGTCTCCACCAACAGGAGTTACAGTTTGGGAATGAGGGTCTACATTATGGTCAGAACCTTCTGCGTCTGGTCCTGGATCCGACTCATAAAGATTCTGGGCATCAGTGCAGATCATTTCCTCGTCTGGATTCACAGAAGCGCTGGAGTCGACCTCTGATTCCCAGGCTATAGTATGAGTAAACAGCTCTGCAGACTCAACCATCTGTTCTACCTCATACTCAGACGGGCAGCTGGAGATTTGGGAGCTGTGAGGAAGCAAGTGCGATTTGGGTGACACCTTTGAGGACTGGAGTATTTGTGATGTTGAAGTTGATGTGGAGGAGAGCCCACTTAAAGGAGCACTTGATATCCGTTGAAGCACCTGCTGTTTTTGTGCCTCATCTGGAATTTGTAGCGATTGGCGTGGCCGTAAGAAAGGGATCTTACCACATTGTCCGCTAAAAGAAGTAGACATTTTAGTTTGGCTGGAAGATGGTCTTTCTTCTGCAGATGTTACTGTTGCTTTAACACCTACCCCACGGACACAACCTTTTTTCCCCTTCCCAACACGCCTATTCCCCTTTCCACCAGCAGCAGGCCTTTTTCCACTCATTTTGGTGGTTAACTAATTCACAACTCTGGAGTTGTTTGCACAAAAAAACAATGGATGGTAACCGAGCAGAGCTGAGTGGCCAAACTGTGGTATTAGGCCAAAACTATTGGCTGGGTTAGATGCAGAAAAAAATTATTTTGAATTTGCAACCTGATGGAGGTCAGTATAGATGGACTAATACAAATAGTCCCACACACTGCTAGAAGCCCAAATATTTTTTCAGAGGTACTGTAGATGCAGATAAAAATTATTTTTAATTTGCAACCTGATGGAGGTCAGTATAGATGGACTAATAGACCAAGTCCCACACACTGCTAGAAGCCCAAATATTTTTTCAGAGCTAGATGCAGAAAAAAATTATTTTTAATTTGCAACCTGATGGAGGTCAGTATAGATGGACTAATAGACCAAGTCCCACACACCGCTAGAAGCCCAACTATTTTTTCAGAGCTAGATGCAGAAAAAAATTATATTCAATTTGCAACCTGCTGGAGGTCAGTATAGAAGGACTAATAGAACAAGTCCCACACACTGCTAGAAGCCCAAATATTTTTTCAGAGCTAAATGAAGAAAAAAATTATTTTTAATTTGCAACCTAATGGAGGTCAGTATAGATTGACTAATAGACCAAGTCCCACACACTGCTAGAAGCCCAAATATTTTTTCAGAGCTAGATGCAGAAAAAAATTATTTTTAATTTGCAACCTGATGGAGGTCAGTATAGATGGACTAATAGACCAAGTCCCACACACTGCTAGAAGCCCAAATATTTTTTCAGAGCTAGATGCAGAAAAAAATTATTTTTAATTTGCAACCTGATGGAGGTCAGTATAGATGGACTAATAGACCAAGTCCCACACACCGCTAGAAGCCCAACTATTTTTTCAGAGCTAGATGCAGAAAAAAATTATATTCAATTTGCAACCTGATGGAGGTCAGTATAGAAGGACTAATAGAACAAGTCCCACACACTGCTAGAAGCCCAAATATTTTTTCAGAGCTAAATGAAGAAAAAAATTATTTTTAATTTGCAACCTGATGGAGGTCAGTATAGATTGACTAATAGACCAAGTCCCACACACTGCTAGAAGCCCAAATATTTTTTCAGAGCTAGATGCAGAAAAAAATTATTTTTAATTTGCAACCTGATGGAGGTCAGTATAGATGGACTATTAGACCAAGTCCCACACACCGCTAGAAGCCCAAATATTTTTTCAGAGCTAGATGCAGAAAAAAATTATTTTTAATTTGCAACCTGATGGAGGTCAGTATAGATGGACTATTAGACCAAGTCCCACACACCGCTAGAAGCCCAAATATTTTTTCAGAGCTAGATGCAGAAAAAAATTATTTTTAATTTGCAACCTGATGGAGGTCAGTATAGATGGACTATTAGACCAAGTCCCACACACCGCTAGAAGCCCAAATATTTTTTCAGAGCTAGATGCAGAAAAAAATTATTTTTAATTTGCAACCTGATGGAGGTCAGTATAGATGGACTAATAGACCAAGTCCCACACACCGCTAGAAGCCCAACTATTTTTTCAGAGCTAGATGCAGAAAAAAATTATATTCAATTTGCAACCTGCTGGAGGTCAGTATAGAAGGACTAATAGAACAAGTCCCACACACTGCTAGAAGCCCAAATATTTTTTCAGAGCTAAATGAAGAAAAAAATTATTTTTAATTTGCAACCTGATGGAGGTCAGTATAGATGGAATAATAGACCAAGTCCCACACACTGCTAGAAGCCCAAATATTTTTTCAGAGCTAGATGCAGAAAAAAATTATATTCAGTTTGCAACCTGATGGAGGTCAGTATAGATGGACTAATAGAATGATGCTATGCCCAAAAGATTTTACTTCACTAGGTGCAGTAAAAAAATTGGTATTCTATACACAGGTGTTATATCTTGCAACACAGATAGGCTACTCCACTGACTAACACACTCTGCAATAGGCCAAAAAGGATTAGCTTTGCTAGATTCAGCCAAATGCTGTGAAAAAAACTTGCACAGCACTGGCACAGACCTGCCTGGCAAAAACTGATAGGAACTCATGTAACCTAGTCCTGAAAAGGACTCCAATTACAATTAGTCTTTACTCCCACAACCTATCTATTTAAGAGCACAGACCTGCGTGATAAAAGTCGTAGGAAATGCTGTAACCTAGTCCTTAAAAGGACTGCAATCACAACTATTCCCTACTCCCAAGCTATCTGTATATTTGTGCGAAAATTGGCTTGAAATTAACAAGGTATAGCGCACACAGCAACAGCGGTGCCGTCTAACACGCAGCTGCAGCAGTGAGAAAATGGTGGCGACGGGGAAAATGGCTTGGTCTTATAGGGCAAGGACATGTGACATACACTGCCAATCACACATGCCCTTGCTTGTGTGAAAAAAAGCACTTCGCTCCGTGTGTGCGCTGCTGATAGTCTGACAGATTGCACCTCCCCACTGCAAATGCGGGAAAGAGAAAAAAAAATGGAGATCTTCATTGTTCCTGCAGAGATCCATCCCCTGCCCCTCCCCCCGCCCCGCTGTACACTCAAACTGCGTATTAACATTAATTTTCATCATTACTGAGAAAAAATCCAGTTATGATTTTGGTGCACGAACAGTTATTGAACATAACCTCGAACAGCCGAATTTTTCTCAAATTGTTCGTGTTCGCCGAACGGCTCGAACACCGCCCAAAACAGCTCGAATTTGAGATTGGCGAACAGTTCGAGTAGAACAACGCTCATCTCTACTGCTCTTACAGTAAAGAATCCCCGTCTGTGATTATGATTAAACCTTCTTTCCTCCAGACGTAGAAGATGCCCCCTTGTCCCCGTCTCAGGCCTCAGAGTAAAAATATCAGTAGAAAGGTCTTTGTACTGTCCCCTCATATACTTGTACATAGTACTTAGGGGTCTTCTAAATCTGAGAGTGCTTAAAAAATGTTTTTCAAGAAGACAACATTGTATATCATTTGTTAACGTGGAAGGAGGGTGCAATAAAACAATAGAAATTAAATTAAAAATGTAATATTTTATTATTTTATTATTTCTAGAAATATACTGCATGTTTTCTGCTTGTACTTTATGGCCACTTCAACTGAAAATTCAATAATATTTTACATTATGGTTATTATATCATTTAATTTTCTGTTTACAGTGAAGGTAAATAGGAAAAATGTAAGATTTCAGACTCTCCGTGGGACACTTGTTTATTTTTAACTGCACAGTGACATATGGTAATATGCGAGTATCTCCCGGAGCCGTCGCAGCCAGCAGTCATATAGAATAAAAAGAGATAATCAGTCAACAACTCGTTATAAACAATGAGCTCCACAACTGCTGAGAGGGGCTACAATGGGTCTTGGTATCTGTGGAGATTACATACATCTATGCAGGAATGGAGTACTGCACAACTTTATGAAATTTCCTATACTTAGGGGACTTAAAGGGGTTGTCCAAACCTTTTTTTAGTTTAAAAAATCTATCCATGGTCCTAAAAGAAAAAGAAAAACACATGCTCGCTTACCAGATTATTATGTGCTGATACCAGTTTTCCTGTAAAGATTCTTCAACGACTCGTCAAAAATATGAAAAAAGCCACAAATCCTGTAAAGATGAAGGGTAGAGAGTTCAAGTAAAGTAAATATTTGAGGCTTATGTAATTATTTTCATGGTATTGTATCTTATGCAAAGGAAATTTCAGTTTAAGAAGTATTTGACCCACAATAGGGGCAGCACAGTGGCTCAGTGGTTAGTACTGATGCGTTGAAGCGCTGGGGTCCTGGGTTCAAATCCCTCCAAGGACAACATCTGCAAGGAGTTTGTATGTTCATCCCATGTTTTTTGGTGGATTTTCTCCAGGTTCTTCAATGTCCTCCCACACTCCAAACACATACTGATATAGAGAACTTGTGAATTCCTTTGGAGACAGCAATGATAATGTCAGTAAAGCTTTGAAAGACTTTGAGAACCTCCACCAATGTTCTTCATGAGAGCCCAATCTGCAATATCTTTATTTTGAGATTGCAGCAAGGATCCTTTAATCCAGGGTCTAAAATGTTGTTAATTCCTTTGACTTGGCACTCGCCTCCATCACAGAGTTGCTCGATGACAAGGGAAGATAACTGAACAGAAAATTCCACTCAAGGATATAGGTAGACTTCCAATCAACGAGAGCAAAAAAGTAACTCTGCCTCTAAATTCATTGGCACGTGGCTTGTTGAGGCCCCATGGCACTCAGTGGCCAAGATACACCCTGCCAATCTCTTCTTTGCTGCATCTTTTATTTCAGAGATTGGCAATCCAAAACTGGGGATATTTCTCTTTAATTTAGGGGTAATCCTCTAATGTTTCTTTGTCTAAATGTGTAGTCCCTGCTTTCTTCATTTCTATAAAATTCAGAAAAATAATATAACATCTGCTAATCCCCATGGAAAAGAGAAATAGTCACAAGTTAGTGCTGAGCAGTAAATACATTTATCTTCTGGACTATTAGTGATTTGGAGATTTATAAAGGTTACATTGCAATTGGTCTCCATTACGTAAGAAATCTGGGACTTGCAAACTGTGACCGTGCTCCACATTCCTCAAAATATACCATGTGTACTCTCTATACAGTTGAAGTCATAACTTTATATACATCTTAGCCACATTCATTATAACTCAGTTTTTCCACTTCCTGACATTTCATCCTAGTGCACATTGCCTCTTAGGTCTGTCCGGATAACAACTATAGCGCAAGAGTATGAAATGTGAGAATAATACTGGAGACAATGATTTATTTCAGCTTTCATATCTTTCATCACCTTTTTTTCATTCCCAGTGGCTCAAAAGTTCACATACACGTGGTTAGTATTTGGGAGCATTGCCTTCAAATGTTCACACATATCGGGTCGCCTTCCAAAGATTCTCACAATAAGTAGCTGAAATTCTGGCCCATGCCTCCTGACAGAACTGGTGTACTTGAGTCAGGATTGTAGACCTCCGTGCTCATACATGCTTTATCACTTCTGTCTATACATTTTTTATTGGGACTGAGGTCAGGTCTTTGTGATAGTCACTCCAGTAGCTTTACTTTGTTGTCCTTAAAGCGCACCTGTCAGCAGGATTGTGCTTAGTAAACCACATACACTGTCAGGTGGACACCATTACAATAAGTAAAATGATACCTTTATTGATTAAATCCGTACAGTGGTTCTTTGATAATCTTTACTTTCATTTCTAACATAATGATATGCATGTGCTCTGGAGCTCTCATTATGGATTCATGTATGCCTATCTCGGCCTTGTGACAGGTCACTGTGCTTTCAGTGACCTGCCTACTATTTTAAATACTGACTATGTAATTTCACATGCAGTATTTAAAATAGTAGGCAGATCATTGAAAGCACAGTGATCTGTCACGAGGCAGAGATAGGAATACATGAATACATAATGAGAGCACCAGAGCACATGCATATCATTATGCAAGAAATAAAAGTAAATATTATAAAAGAACCACTGGATGGATTTCATCAACAAAGGTATCATTTTACTCAATATAACGGCGCCCACCCGACAGTGTATGTACTGTACTAAGCACAATCCTGCTGACAGGTGTGCTTTAACTCAGTTTGCTGCAATTTTGTAAGCATGCTTGGGGACATTGTCCATTTAGAAGACCCTTTTGCACAGAAGCTTGAACTTTTTGGTTGATGTATTAAGATGTTACTTTAAAAGCAACCTGTCATGCGATTCATGCTGCCAAAACTGTGGTAAGCATGAATTAGAGCCTGGTTACACGAATGCAGCCAGGTATATTTTTCTCTGAAAAGCTCCTGGGTTTTTAGAGAAAACATAGTTAGTCCATAACCGGAGACGAGACTATTTAGGTGTCACCCCTGGTAGGCTTCTCGAAGCGCTGCACAGGTGATTGGCAGGTCTTTCCCTTGTGTGTACATAGGGAGAGACCTGTCAATAACCTGCAGTGGCGCTGGGAGGAGCTAGTCTCTCCCCATTTTCCCTGGTCAGATATTGTAACTGTATTTCATGCATTGTGCAGCCAGACTCTGATGTAGTCTCCCTGTGGTTTGAGCAGCATAAATCAGATGACAGGTTGCTTTTACTATCCACATAGTTTGCCTTCCCCATAATGCCATCTATTTTGTGACATCTTTGAGTCTATCCTGCAGTAAAGCTTCATAGCTTGCAAGTCCCACTCTTTCACTTTATCTTCATACATAATGATGAACATCATGGCCAAACAATTCCATTTTTGCTTCAGCAGACCAGAAGAAATTTCTACAAAAAAAGTAAAATCCTTGTCCTCATGTGGGGTTGCACAACTCTAGCCTGGTCATCCTTTTTTGTGGTTTTGAATCAGTTGCCTTTTCTTAGCTGAACGGACTTTCAGGTCATGTCAATTTAGAACATACTTTATTACTGATATTGATACTACTGTACTTGCTTCCTCCAGCAACTTCACAAGGTCTTTCACTGTTGTTCTTGGATTGACATGTAGTTTACAGAAAGTGTCTCCTTCTTGAATGGAATGATGGTTGCATGGTTCAATAGTGTTTAGTCCTAAACAAACGATATGACTGCTGTGTGGTACACCCTTTAGGTGACAAAATGCCTCTCCTTCATGGCAGTGTGCTCCCATGGTGTTCAGTACGTTCATCCCTAGGAGACAAAAAGGTGCCTCCTTCCTGAACAGTAAGATGACTGCTTATTCCCATGGTGTTTAGTACGTCCACCTCTTGTAGACAGAACGAGTCTCCTCCGTGAACAGTATGATGGCTGTGTGTTCCAATGCTGTTTAGTATGTGCACCTCTTGGAGACAGAATGTGCCTCCTTCCTGAAGAGTATGATGACTACTTGGTGTTTAGTACGTTCATCTCTACGAGACAGAACATGTGTCCTTCCTGAACGTTATGATGATTGCTTGGTCCCATGATTTGTAATAGGTTCATATATAGGAGACAGAACATGTTTCCATCCTGAACAGTATGATGACTGCTTGGTCCCATGCTGTTTAGTACGTCCACCTCTTGGAAGCAGAAAGTGTCTCCTTTCTGAACAGTATCATGGCTGCAAACTCCCATGGTGTTTAGTACAACTTCTTGGAGACAGAATGCACAGAATGTGTCTCCTTCCTGAACGGTATGATGGCTGCTTGCTCCCATGGTGTTTAGTACATCCAACTCTTTGAGACAGATCATGTCTTCTTACTGAGTGTTATCATGATTGCATGCTCCCATGGTGTTTAGTACTTCCACCTCTAGGAGACAGAACTTGTCTCCTTCATTAACAGTATAATAGCTGCATGTTCCCATGGCATTTAGTATATCCATCTCTTGGAGACAAAACATGTCTCCTTCCTGAACAGTATAATAACTGCATGGTCCCATGGTGTTTAATACGTCCACCTCTAGGAGACAGAATGCACCCCTTCATGAATGGTATGATGACTTTATGTTGCCATGGTGTTTAGTACATCCACCTCTTGCAGACATAATGTGTCTCCTTCTTGAACGGTGTGATGGCTGCGTGGTCCCATGGTGTTTAGTACATCCACCTCTTGGAAAAGAACTTAACTCCTTCCCGAATGGTATGATGGCTGGGGGCTCCCATGGTGTTTAGTGCATCCACCTCTTGAAAACAGAATTCATCTCCTTCCTGAACAGTATGATAGGTACGTGCTCCCATGGTGCTTAGTACATCCACCTTTTGTAGAAAGGTCGCGTCTCCTTCCTGAACAGTATAATGGCTGCGTGCTCAAATAGTGTTTAGAACATGTAATTCTTGAAGACAAAACATGTTTCCTCCCCAAACAGTATGATGACTGCATGGTCCCATGGTGTTTATTACGTCCACCTCTTGGAGACAGAACATGTCTCCTTCCTGACTAGTATGATGGCTCCGTACTCCGTTTGAACTTGTAGATGATTGAGTAGATGAACGACATTTGGAAATCACTCCAAGAATGCCCCAGTCTACAATTTTTCTGACGTCTTGGCTGATTTATTTTGATTGTCTCGTGTTGACAAGCCAATAGGCAAAGAAAGCCTTGAAAGTAAGCCTTAAAATACTGCCACTTGTACATTTCCGTAACGCAAATGATGTTACTCAACCTGTCAGAAGCTTCTACAGCCATGACATCATTTTTGAAAAATGTCCAAGCTATTTAAAGGTTTAGTCAACTTGGTATATGTAATTTTCTGACCTCCTGGAATTTTAATTGTGAATTAGAAATAAAATTATCTTTTTGTGAAAAAGTAGCTGGTGTCATGTAGAAAAGAGACATCCAAAACAAATTGCTTCGTTTTCTGACATGGAATCTGTGGAGGGGATAAATATGTTTTAATGACTTAAACCTGAGTGTATAAGGATGTATCTATTGTATTATGCATATATCCCGTTACATAAGGTCCAAGGCTATATTCAAATGTGCAAGTTTTAAAAAAAAAAAAAAAAACATTTAAAAATATATTAATAAAAAAAAATATGAAATTTTATATTACATATAGTAGTTGTATTTATTAAACTATAGAAATAACTTTGAAATATTCTCATATTTACTCATTTATTACGAGCATTTTATACCTTTCTTTGCTCATATATCTTTAGAATGAAACTGTTATATATATAATACAGTCATCCAAGCTATTATCTGGCTTTGTATTATACCTTTGTGACCTTTCCTATGCAGAATGACCCAATTACCGGTATTATAAATATACATATACTTTCTTCATATTCCTGCTGACAGATGAAGTTATGATACATCATAAAATACATTTTTATACAAATATACTGTATACAATAGTATTCTCTCTGCTACATAAAATAACTGCTCAGGTTTTTTTTCATTCTGCAAATCATATTTATATACCGATGAACCCCAGCCTGCAGTCCAATGCTGCAATGTTACAGCATTGCAGTAGTGTATTGTACAAGAGATCCTGCAGGTTCAAGTCCCCTAGAATGGCTAATAAAAATGTAGAAAAAAATAATAATAATATACAGTATACATATATTTATATACAGTACATGGTATTTTTCGGACTATAAGACTCACCCAGGTTTTAGAGGTGGAATATATTTAAAAAATGTAAGCAAAAAAATGTGGTCGTGATGCACTGTTATTGAGGTGGGGGAATCTGCTGCTGACACTTTTATAGGGGTAATGTCCTCCAATTCTGTACTAATATCCCCCATCCTGGTATATACAGTATATGTCCCCATTCTCGTATATATATGGCCCCCAGTCCAGGTATACATGGCCACCCCATCCTGGTATACATGGTCCCCCATCCTGGCATACATGGTACCCCCATCCTAGTATACATGGCACCCGCATCCTCGTATACATCCCCCCCATCCTAGTATACATGGCCCCCATGCTAATCCGGGTATACATGGCCCCCTCTTCCCCATCCTGGTATACAAAGCCCCACCACCATCCTGGTATACATGGTCCCCTCATCCCCATCCTGATATACATGATCCTCTTATCCCCATCCAGGTGTACAAGGCCCCCTCATCCCCATCAAGGTGTACATGGCCCCCTCATCCCCATCCCGGTATACATGACCCCTTCATCCCCATCCTGGTATACATGACCCCCTCATCCCCATCCTGGTATACATGGCCCGTCATCCCAATCCTTGCATAAATAAAAGATTCTACTCACCTCCCCTCTGCTCCAGCGCTGTGTTCTGCTCTGCTGCCAGCAGCTTATCTCAGCTTGTAAGCAATGCTTGACGTCACTGCCATGCACCCTCACACATTGGGGTCAGCTGCCGGGATATTCACTGCTCCCCATGCCTGACACTATGGGCATGGGCAGTACCTAAACCCAACTGGCCCCGTTACCGTGAGTGAACAGTAGAAGTGATGGCCCTGTTCACGTATGCAACTCCTCTGCTTTCACTGGCATGACTTTCCTGGTGCAGCCATCTCCTGACTCCTCTCTTCCTGGCCGTTGGAGGCAGTCTCTCAAGCCGTAAATAAGGGGGTCTAGATCTCGTCTGTCGGCAGGCGACGTCAGGTTCCGCAAACTCACTCAGCACCGCAAGCAGGTTCCGACTCTCCTCAGTAGGCACAGCACTCGGGGCACATCTGTGAGGGATCCGGAGCTCATCCACCAGTGTCCAGCTGTGGCACCTCACAGGCCTTTGGCTTAAGCCTGCCACGTGGGGCTTCTCAGCACGTAGGGAGCACGTCTGCTCCTCTCTGCTGCTTGGCACCAAAACCACCACAGGCTTGGCGCGCTGGCCTCTTATACCCAGGAACTCCTTCCTGGAAATCACCTGACTTGGTCCAGGGTCTAAATCTGCTCCCCCTTCAACTTCCCTTACACATCTTGGTTCCGCTTGACTGTGCCTGACCAGCAGATGGCAATCTCTCTCCATCTTTGAAGCATCCTGTAAGAATTCTCTTAAAGGCTCTCTCGCCTCTGCTACATGTGCTTGCTATTGACCCCTTTACACCCCAAGGTGGTTTGCATGTTAATGACCAGGCCAATTTTTGCAATTCTGACCACTGTCATTTTATGAGGTAATTACTCTGGAACGCTTCAACGGATCCCCCTGATTCTGAGAATGTTTTTTCATGACATATTGTACTTCATGATAGTGGTAAAATTTCTTTGATATCACTTGCGGCTATTTGTGAAAAAAATGAAAATTTTGCAATTTTCAAAATTGTAATTCTTATGCCCTTAAATCAGAGAGATACTGTATGTCACACAAAATAGTTAATAAATAACATTTCCCACATGTCTACTTTACATCAGCACAATTTTGGAACCAACATATATTTTATTAGGGAGCTAAAAGGGTTAAAAGTTGACCAGCGATTTCTCATTTTTACAACAAAATTTACAAAACCATTTTTTTAGGGACCACATCACTAGAGATGAGCGGTGTTCGACTAGAACTGTTCGCCAATCTCAAATTCGAGCTGTTTTGGGCGGTGTTCGAGTTGTTCGACGAACCCGAACGATTTGCAAAAAATTCGGCTGTTCGAGGTTATGTTCGATAACTGTTCGTGCACCAAAAGCGTGTCCTGCATGTCTGGCGCTATTTAGAGCACCAATCATGCAGGGATTGTCTGCCACTCACTGTAATGCCACAGCCATGGTGGTTGTGGCATTACAGTGATTGCCCAAATCGATGGGAACAGTGCCAACAGTGAAACATGAAAAGCCGGCAATTCAGCAGCGGTACACTGGTACCCGACAATTTAGAACCGAAAGAATAGAGCTTCACACATAGATTAGATAGATATAAACATGTCAGTCACATATAAGAAGTGCAGTGACAGTGTTGATTACTGTACTTGTCATTTAGTGTAAAGGATTTATTTAAAAAAATAATAGTGTTTTCATGCACTGTCTCTTTAAAAAAGCCGCCGGCAATTCAGCAGCGGTACCCGACAATTTATAACAGACAGAATAGAGCATCACACATAGATTAGATAGATAGAAACATGTCAGCCACATATATACGAAGTACAGTGACAGTGTTGCTTACTGTACTTGTCATTTAGCGTAAAGGATTTATCAAAAAAAATAATAGTGTTTTCATGCACCGTCTCTTTAAAAAAGCCGGCCGGCAATTCAGCAGCGGTACCCGACAATTTATAACAGACAGAATAGAGCTTCACACATAGATTAGATAGATAGAAACATGTCAGTCACATATATATGAAGTACAGTGATAGTGTTGGTTACTGTACTTGTCATTTAGTATTAAAATAAAGGATTTATTATTAAAAAAATTGGCGTGGGGTTCCCCTTAATTTTAGGCTCTAGCGGAGGTTAAGCAGACGGCTGGGGCAGATGTTTGAAGCCTGGGAAGGGGGTAATACCCACGGAGCTTCCCAGGCTACTAATATCAGCCCCCAGCTGAATACATAGCCTTTACTAGCTATTAAAATGGGGGACCCCCCCAAAAAAATGACGTGGGGTCCCCCCTAATTTAATAGCTAGCAAAGGCTAGGCAGACAGCTGGGGGCTGATATTAATAGCCCAGGAAGGGAGCCATGAATATTGGCCCCCTCCCAGGCTAGAAACACCAGCCGTCAGCTGCCCCAGAAATGGCGCATTCATAGGATGCGCCAATTCTGGCACTTAGCCTCGCTCTTCCACGCTGCCCTGGTGCGGTGGCAGGGGGTAATAGGTTTGGGGTTGATGTCAGCTTATAATGCCAGCTGACATCAAGCCAAGGTTAGTAATGGAGAGGCGTCTATAAGACGCCCCCATTACTAACCCCATAGTCAAAGTTAAAAAAAACACAAACACCCAGAATAAAGTCCTTTAATTGAAATAAAGACACAATCCTTTATTGTTCTAAATTAAACCATACTTACCGTCACGCCCATTCCAGCTGAAGCCAACGATCTCCTGCAATAAAAGAAAAATAATAAACCAACCTCATCCTTACCTTTCCATGGTTCCCACGACAGCTTCAGCTCTGCTACATCGAGATGACAGGCTGGACCGCAGCAGAACGCTGCCATCCAGCCTCTCATCCCGCAGACACTGAGAAGCGCAGGCTTGCTTGCGCTGCTCAGCGTCTCTCTGTGACGACATCCAGATGAGCCGAGTTCATGTCCAATGAACTCGGCTCACCTCATGCACGTCACTGACAGCGTGGGAAAATTCTCAAGCTGAAGCGGTGAGTGCAGGAGAATTCTCCCACGCTGTCAGTGACGTGCATAAGGTGAGCTCATGTCCAATGAACTCAGCTCACCTCCTGCACGTCACTGACAGCGTGGGAGAATTCTCCTGCACTCAGCGCTTCAGCGTGAGAATTCTCCCACGCTGAAGCGCTGAGTGCAGGAGAATTTTCCCACGCTGTCAGTGACGTGCATGAGGTGAGCCGAGTTCATTGGACATTAACTCGGCTCATCTGGATGCCCTCACAGAGAGACACTGTGGAGCGCAAGCAAGCCTGCGCTTCTCAGTGTCTGCGGGATGACAGGCTGGATGGCAGCGTTCTGCTGCGGTCCAGCCTGTCATCTCGATGTAGCAGAGCTGAAGCTGTCATGGGAACCATGGAAAGGTAAGGATGATGTTGCTTTATTATTTTTCTTTTATTTCAGGAGATCGTTGGCTTCAGCTGGAATGGGCGTGATGGTAAGTATGGTTTAATTTAGAACAATAAAGAATTGTGTGTTTATTTCAATTAAAGGACTTTTTTCTGGGTGTTGTGTTTTTTTTAAATACTTTACTAGAAATTCATGGTGGTCATGTCTAATATTGGCGTGACCCCATGAATTTCGGGCTTAGGGCCAGCTGATAATGCCAAGCTGGCCCTAACCCCTTTATTACCCAGTGAGCCACCGCATCAGGGCCCTGGATGAGTTGGGTACAGCGCCAGAAGATGGCGCTTCTATGAACGCGCCATTTTCCGGGGTGGCTGCGGACTGCAATTTGCAGCGGGGGTGGCCCAGAAAGCTTGGGCCTCCCTGCGCTGCGGATTCCAGCCCCCAGCTGCCTAGTTGTACCTGGCTGGACACAAAAACAGGGCGAAGCCCACGTCAATTTTCTTTAAATTATTTCATGAAATAATTAAGAAAAAAAGGGCTTCCCTATATTGTTGTGTCCGGCCAGGTACAAATAGGCAGCTGGTGGTTGGGGGCAGCCCGTTCCTGCCTGCTGTACCTGGCTGGACACAAATATAGTGCGAAGCCCCACGTCATTTTTTTTTTAATTATTTCATGAATTTCCTGAAATAATTTAAAAAAATTGAAGTGGGGCTTCGCACTATATTTGTGTCCAGCCAGCTACAGCAGGCAGGAACGGGCTGCCCCCATCCACCAGCTGCCTATTTGTACCTGGCCGGACACAACAATATAGGGAAGCCCTTTTTTTCTTAATTATTTCATGAAATAATTTAAAGAAAATTGACGTGGGCTTCGCACTATATTTGTGTCCAGCCAGGTACAGCAGGCAGGAACGGGCTGCCCCCAACCACCAGCTGCCTATTTGTACCTGGCCGGACACAACAATATAGGGAAGGCCTTTTTTTCTTAATTATTTCATGAATTTCATGAAATAATTAAAAAAAAAGTACGTGGGGCTTCGCCCTATTTTTGTGTCCAGCCAGGTACAACTAGGCAGCTGGGGGCTGGAATCTGCAGCGCAGGGAGGCCCAAGCTTTCTGGGCCCCCCCCCCCGCTACAAATTGCAGTCCGCAGCCACCCCGGAAAATGGCGCGTTCATAGAAGCGCCATCTTCTGGCGCTGTACCCAACTCATCCAGGGCCCTGGTGCGGTGGCTCACTGGGTAATAAAGGGGTTAGGGCCAGCTTGGTATTATCAGCTGGCCCCAAGCCCAAAATTCATGGGGTCACGCCAGTATTAGACATGACCGCCATGAATTTCTAGTAAAGTATTTAAAAAAAACACAACACCCAGAATAAAGTCGTTTAATTGAAATAAAGACACAATTCTTTATTGTTCTAAATTAAACCATACTTACCATCACACCCATTCCAGCTGAAGCCAACGATCTCCTGCAATAAAAGAAAAATAATAAACCAACCTCATCCTTACCTTTCCATGGTTCCCACGACAGCTTCAGCTCTGCTACATCGAGATGACTGGCTGGACCGCAGCAGAACGCTGCCATCCAGTCTGTCATCCCGCAGACACTGAGAAGGGCAGGCATGCTTGCGCTCCTCACTGTCTCGCTGTGACGGCATCCAGATGAGCCGAGGTCATGTCCAATGAACTCGGCTCACCTCATGCACGTCACTGACAGCGTGGGAAAATTCTCACGCTGAAGTGCTGAGTGCAGGAGAATTCTCCCACGCTGTCAGTGATGTGCATGAGGTGAGCTCATGTCCAATGAACTCAGCTCACCTCCTGCACGTCACTGACAGCGTGGGAAAATTCTCCTGCAATCAGCGCTTCAGCGTGAGAATTTTCCCACGCTGTCAGTGACGTGCATGAGGTGAGCCGAGTTCATTGGACATGAACTCGGCTCATCTGGATGTCGTCACAGAGAGACGCTGAGCAGCGCAAGCAAGCCTGCGCTTCTCAGTGTCTGCGGGATGACAGGCTGGATGGCAGCGTTCTGCTGCGGTCCAGCCTGTCATCTCGATGTAGCAGAGCTGAAGCTGTCGTGGGAACCATGGAAAGGTAAGGATGAGGTTGCTTTATTATTTTTCTTTTATTGCAGGAGATCGTTGGCTTCAGCTGGAATGGGCGTGATGGTAAGTATGGTTTAATTTAGAACAATAAAGGATTGTGTCTTTATTTCAATTAAAGGACTTTATTCTGGGTGTTTGTGTTTTTTTTAACTTTGACTATGGGGTTAGTAATGGGGGTGTCTTATAGACGCCTCTCCATTACTAACCTGGGCTTGATGTCAGCTGGCATTATAAGCTGACATCAACCCCAACCCTATTACCCCCTGCCACCGCACCAGGGCAGCGTGGAAGAGCGAGGCTAAGTGCCAGAATTGGCGCATCCTATGAATGCGCCATTTCTGGGGCGGCTGACGGCTGGTGTTTCTAGCCTGGGAGGGGGCCAATATTCATGGCTCCCTTCCTGGGCTATTAATATCAGCCCCCAGCTGTCTGCCTAGCCTTTGCTAGCTATTAAATTAGGGGGGACACCACGTCATTTTTTTGGGGGGTCCCCCATTTTAATAGCTAGTAAAGGCTATGTATTCAGCTGGGGGCTGATATTAGTAGCCTGGGAAGCTCCGTGGGTATTACCCCCTTCCCAGGCTTCAAACATCTGCCCCAGCCGTCTGCTTAACCTCCGCTAGAGCCTAAAATTAAGGGGAACCCCACGCCAATTTTTTTAATAATAAATCCTTTATTTTAATACTAAATGACAAGTACAGTAACCAACACTATCACTGTACTTCATATATATGTGACTGACATGTTTCTATCTATCTAATCTATGTGTGATGCTCTATCTTTCTGTTCTAAATTGTCGGGTACTGCTGCTGAATTGCCGGCCGGCTTTTTTAAAGAGACAGTGCATGAAAACACTATTATTTTTTTAAATAAATCCTTTACACTAAATGACAAGTACAGTAAGCAACACTATCACTGTACTTATTATATATGTGACTGACATGTTTCTATCTATCTAATCTATGTGTGAAGCTCTATTCTTTCTGTTCTAAATTGTCGGGTACAGATGCTGAATTGCCGGCAGGCTTTTTTAAAGAGACGGTGCATGAAAACACTAATAATTTTTTTAATAAATCCTTTACACTAAATGACAAGTGCAGTAACCAACACTGTCACTGTGCTTCTTATATGTGTGACTGACATGTTTCTATCTATCTAATCTATGTGTGATGCTCTATTCCTTCTTGTCTAAATTGTCGGGTACCGGTGTATGCCGCTGCTGAATTTGCCGGCCGGCCGGCTTTTTTAAAGAGAGTGTCTTCTGAGCAGTTTGTCAGCTTTTGGACACCTTTGCAGGTGTTTTCTATGTGTTTCTATGTGTTTTTGTTTGCCTGCCATTGGTTTTAACGGTGTTCGACGGTGTTCTAAGGTGTTCGACGAACAGTTCGACGAACAGTTCCTCGAACATCCCGGTGTTCGACTAACCGAACCGAACCCGAACACTACGGGGGTGGCTCAACACTACACATCACATTTGAAGTGACTTTGAGGGGTCTATATGACATAAAATACCCAAAAGTGACACCATTCTAAAAACTTCACCCCTCAAGTTGCTCAGAACCACATTCAAGAAGTCTATTAACCCTTAACATGCTTCACAGGAATTAATTGAACGTGAAAGGAAAAAATGAACATTTAACTTTTTTCACTAAAATTTTACTTTAGACCCAAATTGTTTTATTTTCACGAGGGTTAGAGGAGAAATTGAACCCAAAAAGTTGTTGTGCAATTTCTCCTAAGTACGCCGATACCTCATATGTGGAGGAAAGCCATTGTTTGGGCACACAGCAGGGCTTGGAAGGCAAGGAGCTCCTTTTGACGTTTTCAATGCAAACCTTGCTGGAATTGACAGCGGACCCCATGTTGCGTTTGTGGAGCCGTTGATGTGGCTAAACAGTGGAAACCCCCACAAGTGACCCCATTTTGGAAACTAGACCCCTCAGGGAACTTATTTAGATGTGTGATGAGCACTTTGAACCCCCAAGTATTTCTCAAAAGTTTTTGATGCAGAGCCGTGAAAAAATAAATGTTTTTTTTTCCCACAAAAATGATGTTTTAGCCACAATTTTTTTATTTTCACAAGGGTACCAGGAGAAATTGGACCTCAAAAGTTGTTGTTCAATTTATCCTGAGTACGCTGATGCCCCATATGTGGGAAAAGCCATTGTTGGGGGCTCAGAAGGAAAAGAGCGCCATTTAACGTTTTCAATGCAAAACTTGCTGGAATTGATAGCTGACCCCATGTCGCATTTGGAGAGCCCCTGATGTGCCCAAACAGTGGAAACCCCCCACAAGGTACCCCATTTTGGAAACTAGACCCCTTAAGGAACTTATTTAGATGTGTGGTGAGCACTTTGAACCCCCAAGTGTTTCGCAAAAGTTTATGACGTAGAGCCATGAAAAAAAAATCTTTTTTTTCCACAAAAACTATCTTTTAGCCGCATTTTTTTATTTTCACAAGGGTACCAGGAGAAATTGGACCCCAAAAGTTGTTGTGCAATTTCTCGTGAGTACTCTGATATCCCATATGTGGGGTAAAGCCATTGTTTTGGTGCACGCCAGGGCTCGGAAGGGAAGGAGTGATGCTTTGGAATGCAGACTTTGGTCTGTGGACGTCATGTCACGTTCTCAGAGCCCCTGATGTGCCTAAACAGTGGAAACTTGCCATAAGTGACCCTAATTTGGAAACTAGACCCCCATTGAACTTATCTAGAGGTGTTGTGAGCACCTTGAACCCCCGGGTGCTTCACAGAAAATTATTATTATTTTCACGTTGACTTGTGAAAATAAAAAAAACACATTTTTTCCACAAAAATGTAAAAAAAAATATTCTCACAAGGGTAACAGGAGAAAGTGGTCCTCAAAATCTGTTGTCCAATTCCTCCTGAGTATGCTGATACCCCATGTGTTGGAGAATACTACTGTTTGGGTGCACGTCAGGGCTCAGAAGGGAAGGAGTGATGCTTTGTAATGAAGACTTTGATGGAATGGTCTCAGAGCCCCTAATGTGCCTAAACAGTGGAAATGCCCAACAAGTGTCCCCTTTTTGGAACTGATACCCGATTTGTGAATTTTATAATGTAGTGTCATGCGTCAGTTGTGTATGACAACCTGATGAACACTACACAACTAACATATGACAATCTGATGAACACTAAGTCAGTTGTGTAGTGTTCGTCAGGTTGTCATACGTCAGAAATTAATTTAGTAGTGCATGGAAGTATGGTACCTTCTGAAGCATTCTTTCATGCACAGGCCAGGTTTGTCAGGGCAGGTGTCGCATTGGTAAGTGATGTCTTTGCGTATTCCCTTTTGGAACACGCTCGGCACCTCTTTTGTGACTTACCTTTTTTCCCTGTTTGAGGGACCTCTCCCGGGAAATGATGGCCGGGTACAATTCGAGGTCCTTCAGTTCCGAAAGTACTGGGGCCCGCTCCGTCATCGCTGCCAAATATGAGGGCCTTGATAACTACCTCCTGTAAGTGAAGGTACGACGTAGAAGTCTGGCCTGCACATTGTGACAGAAGGAAAGAGTTGTGCATTGCCATCTGTACGATATGCATGGTCAACTTCTTGTACCACACCTTGGCCTTTCTCAAAGCACTGTATGCTGGAGGTCTTGATCAGTGAGATCAACTCCCCCCATGTACTTGTTGCACCCCACTATGCAGTCTGGTTTGACAACCTGTGTAGTGGAACCTCGTACAGTGCTGAGGGTGCTGCCATCACCATGTATGGTGGTCAATAAAAGGACATCCCTCTTGTCTTGTACTTGACCACCAGAAGGTGGCCACTACATTGTGCTTTGCTCTCACCCTTTCTGAGCAGCTGCCCAATTAGCGTCTTCGGGAGGCCTCTCTGATTTTTGCGGACAGTACCGCAGGCTGCGGTATGTCACGCAGAGAGGGACTTGAAGAGCGAGATGCTTGTATATAAGTTATCCACGTAGAGGTGATAACTAGTGATGAGCAAGCACTAAAATGCTTGGGTACTCGTTGCTCGAGTCGAGCAAATTGGAATGCTCAAGTGCTCGGACCGAGTAACGAGCCCAATGTCTATAGGAAACTCGAGCATTTTTCAGGTGGCTCCCCTCGGCAGTCTGCAAAGGGCCTAAAAATTGCCCAAATCAATGGGAACAATGCTCAAATGACATGGGAACAGCATGGGAAAGACCCCTGGAAACATATCTGACTCACAGGTCACTGCTGTCAACAACATTGTTAGAGGTATTACGCCACTTTTACGGACTCACAATAAAACATACAAAAACTAAACCAAAATGGATTTTCCTGGGAAATATGTTAAGGAAGATCCTTTCCAGGGTAATGACTTGTATATAAGGCAAAATAAATACTCAAAAACAAAAATGCTCCTCCACACCTTGGGCTATGTTCAAAAGTAGCGTTTTTGCATTTTTGTATTGCTTTCAACCAAGACAAATGCATTCACCAGGAAATGTCATTTTAACATTTTACAACCTTATCTGGCCATGTGGCGTGCGACACATCATCAGACACATCCTGTTTCATTTATGATGGAGGGACTCTGAAAGTCACAAAGCCTGTTTTTATAGGGCCATCATGTGGCCCTTACTATTCTTAAAGGGATAGCAGTCAGCCCTTGTTATTGTTAGAGAGCCATCAGCCGGCTATGCTTTGTTGTTCCCATTATTAATGAGTGGGTCTCCTATACTGTTATAGTGTATGCAGTGACTGCAATGGCTGCCAAAAATTTGGAGGAACTTTAATGCCCCTTGCAAGAGACATAGAGGTTGGAGGGCCTGCTGCAAAAAAATGCTTCCATTATTAGGAAGTGTGTCTCCCACACTGTTTGCCTATGCAGTGAAGAAACGGCTGCCAAAAATTTGGAAGAACTCCAATGTCCCTTGCAAGAGACGTAGATATGTTGATATGGTACATATGATGGTGATATGGTAGTGGAAGATGAGGATGTGGAGAAGGAGGAGGACAAGAGCAAATAGATAAAATCAGGAAGCATAAACCCATGTCTGGGTGTGAAGACAAAGGTGCATGGGAATAGAGTTAGATCTCCATAAAAAAAAGACACTGTATTTGAATTTAGGTTACGCTGTTACCATTCGGTGGTGTTGAATGTCTGGCCCAATCCAGCCCTTGTTCATTTTTATAAGAGTCAGCCTGTCAGCATTTTCAGTTGACAGGTGGATGCGGCTATCGGTTATAATTCCACTGGCGGCACTAAAACCCCGCTTTGAAAAAACGCTAGCGGCTGGGCAGGCCAGGACCTCCAAGGCATAGAGGGACAGTTCATGCCACGTGTCCAGCTTGGATACCCAATAATTATAAGGCACAGAGGAATCACTGAGGACGTTGGTACAGTCAGCAAGGTACTCCTTCACCATCTTCTGAAACTTTTCATTCCTTGAGATAGGACTTCGCGCATCAGGGCTTGTGCGATGGGAGGGTCTGAGAAAACTGTCCCAGAACTTTGACAGTGTTCCTCTGCCTCTGCTGGATTACATTTGTGTCTCTCTTGCCTGTACGCTTTGGTTTTCCAACGAACTGTGACCTCTGCCGCCAGCGTTTTCAGATGGGAATTTTTTTAATAATTCCGCAACAAGGGCCTTCTCGTACTGCCCCATTTTATTAGGCTTGTCCTGCAAAGGAGTAAGAGACAGAAAGTTCTCATTGTAGTGTGGGTCTAGAAGTGTCACCAACCAATAATGACTGTCACCCAAAATTTGGACAACGCGAGGGTCACGGGAAAGGCAGCGTAACATAAACTCAGCCATGTGTGCCAGACTGCAAAGAGGCAAGACTTCCGTGTCCTCACCAAGAGGATGACTCACCATGCTCTCCTCCTCATGCTCTTCCTCCTCCTCCCTGTCCTCAGGTCATCCACGCTGAATAGACGGTGTGACAGTTGTGCAGGTAGTACCGTCTATAGAACATGAAACTAGCTCCTGTTCTTCCACCTCCTCTTCCTCATTGTCACCCAATCCACGTTGGGAAGAAATGAGGCTTGGCTGTGTGTAAATGTGGCGCCCCTGAGGGTTCGACCACCACAGAAATGCTGCACTTCTTTAATGAAGTGTGGTGTTCCTCCTCTGAGGTAAGGCCGGTGTGATGGTAGTAACCTAGCCTTTTGCATCCAACACCACATTTCCACCAGAGGGAGCTAGTATGCACTAGGTGCTGCTCCCCTGGTTACAGGGATACTGGGGAACACAAAGTGGTAGGAACCAGTTAGTGGGTGTGGGTGGAGGAACAGTCAGTCAGTGACACTTCTAATTTCATATTTAATAGAATGCCATCTTTGATCTTGGCCCTTCGGTCCTTTTCGGTTCTTTGTGGTCCATCTGTCCTTTGTGGGCTCGGACAGTCTGTCTGTCAAGTGGTCGTACTGTGCTGTCAAAATACTGTGTGTAATGTGACTTCCCTCCGGGAGCGCAGATCCTGTGTGGGCCTGCACCGGCATGGGACACAGCCCTCGTACCCTGTTCTTGGGACGAGAGGAAGGTTTCAGACGGAGGAATGTCTCAACCCGGCCAAGGACCAGAATCAAGAAGGCCCGGGAGCTTTAGAGTATGGCTCCCTAGCAAATGGGTCCCGGGGAGGATGCAGACGGAGCGGAGCACGTCACCTGTCCTCGCCTACCTGATCTATTCAGACGGATTCCGGCTGCAAGAGGGGTACCGGCCCCCGACACCCGACCTCGGACTCTACGTCCAGGACGGGAAAGCCCGGTTAGGCCCTGAGGATCCCACCAGGCTTCGGATGGAGAGGAATTGCCACCCGAGCCCCACACCTGAGAGGAGCTCAGAGGGAGACCCGGCCTATCTACACACGCACAGACGGGAATGGGTGAAGTCTGTAGTGCAGGAACACTCTTGTGTAGGGTCGCTACCGAACACTGGACTTCCTCGGAGGTAGTCGGACCCCCGTCCCTCGTGGCCACAGGACTCCGCGAGGAGCAGGGAGTCGCCTTCCCGCTAACATCTCGGAGTGAGTAAAGCCTTGGAAGTTCACCCCTATGGCCTCCGGACTGTTCATTACGCGCCATACCACGCGACGCAGTGCTCATACTCCCGCACTACTACCCCCCTTTATCCTGCCTTGCCTGCCCTGAGGCCTTGCTCGGCCTGTGGGGAGCAGTGAGAACTTTCGCCGCCATGACACCGGGCCTAAGCGGACTGCTAGCGGCGCTGGTGGCCCTTCACCAGACACCACAGGTGGCGTAGTTGATAAATACATCTCAATCCTGAAAGCCCTTACATCCTTTTTAATGTGACGGCCATGGGCACGGAACGGGTCCAGGCCACGGCTGCATCCCCTCAACATCTGACCCTGCTCCGAGTTTCCCCCATCTTCCCAGGGCAGGGCTGCGAGCGTCACATAATCACCCTGTGTAGTTCCTTGCTCCATCTCATCATGCTCCGCCTACAATGCATCCTCTTTAATTGTGACCAGAGAGCGTGTCAGAAGGCAGAGAAGCGGAATGGTGATGCTAATTATGGCATCATCGCTGCTCACCATTTTGGTGGAGTGCTCAAAGTTTTGAAGGATGGTACATATGTCTGACATCCATGTCCACTCCTGAGGTCTTATGTGTGGAGTCTGACCTGAATACCGATGGCCTT
Source organism: Phyllobates terribilis (assembly GCF_046119375.1). Classification (NCBI taxonomy): domain Eukaryota; kingdom Metazoa; phylum Chordata; class Amphibia; order Anura; family Dendrobatidae; genus Phyllobates; species Phyllobates terribilis. Next base: position 1,174,907,412 of record NW_027362761.1, read on the forward strand.
GTGAATGCTGGTAGTGAACAACTGCCCTCTTCTGCTCACAAATCCTTCCCACCATCGGCAATGTAGAGTTCCAATGCGTGGGGACATCACAGATCAGTCGGTGAGCTGGAAGCTGTAAACTGTTATGATCTGCAACAAGTACTAAGGAAAGATAGGGGAAAGCTGTCCCTACAGTAAGACTAAGCTGAATCCCTACGATGTAGCGGACTGACTGTTCCTAGCGAACAGACCCGCCTTAGTCCTCGGCTAGTCTGAACGAAGACCTATAGCATAAAGGGAGGGGTCCCTAAAAGAACTAAGGACGGGGACAAAAATGGGACACCTCCTAAACAGAGAAGTTGTTGCAGAACACAAAAAGACAAACTGACAAAAAGGTACTAGAGGTCCCAGAAGGACCAAGCGAACTGACAGAGAAAGGCACCGAAGCACCTGGCTATAGAAACAGTCAAACACTAAAGTTCAGCACAGCCAAAAGGGCGGAGCTGGAAAATAAAGCCAGATGGTCACGTGACCACAAAACACAAGATGGAAAAAAAAACAAACAGGAGGGTTCTAACAGTACCCCCTCTTTTATGAGGATCCTCCAGATCCTCCAGGCCCAGGCCCATCCGGAAACCCCTTGTGGAAAGCTTTAACAAGCCTAGGAGCAGAGACATCATCCATCCTTACCCAGGAGTTGTCTTCAGGCCCGAAACCCTTCCAGGAGAAAAGATACTGTAATCTCCCTCTATGACATCTAGAATTCAAGATACGAGAAATTTCATATTCACCGTCTTCCACCACAGGAGGAACTATGACAGTGGCGTCCCTATCTGATACATCAGCCTTTTCAACAAGGAAACATGAAACACAGGATTAATCTTCCAGGAAGTAGGGACATCCAACCTAACAGCAGACGGGTTAACAACCTGAAGTATCTTAAATGGACCCACAAACTTAGGACCCAGTTTTTTAGTGGGAATCCTCAACCGCAAGTTCTTTGAGGACAACCAAACCATGTCACCCACAGTAAACAAAACCTCCTTACGTTTCCTGTCAAAATACTTCTTGGACTTCTTGTTAGTCTCTTGAAGGTTGCAACGTACATTAGTTCAAACTCTTCAAATCACTGCAAAAATTCTCCTCCTCCGGCACCGCCGACCCCAATTTGGAGAATGAACCAAAAGACGGATGTCTCCCAGTACAACAAAAAAAGGAAAACACCCAGCAGAGGAGGATGTATGATTGCTAAGAGCAAATTCTGCGAGAGGCAGAAACTCAGACCACACCTCTTCATTATCTGCCACAAAACAACACAAAAACTGTTCAACATCATGGTTCTTTCTTTCAGTCTGTCCATTAGACTCAGGATGATAACCAGACGAAAATGACAAATGAACTCCCAACCTGTCACAAAAAGCACGCCAAAAGCGAGCCACAAACTGAGGTCCTCTATCAGAAACAATATCCGTGGGAACGCCATGGAGCTTGACAATCTCAACAAACGCCTTAGCGAGAGTCTTGGCGCAGGGCAACTTAATGAATGGAACCAAATGACACATCTTACTAAAACGGTCCACGACCACCCAGATGACAGTAAAACCCTCGGACACAGGAAGATCAGTAATAAAATCCATTGTGAGCTGCGTCCAAGGTGCACTAGGAACCTCCAGAGGGCAAAGCAACCCCGCAGCAGGAGTATGTGAAGCCTTTGACCTAGCACACACAGTACATTGACGCACCCACTTGATGACTTCCTTCTGCCATCCAGGCCACCAAAAACTGCGACTGATAAGTCTTTTAGTCTCCGAAATTCCTGGATGACCTGCCAACTGAGACTCATGACACTCCGCAAACAAATCTCTCCTAAAGGCTCTAGGCATGTACAACCTCCCGAGGGGAGTGTTAGATGGAGCATCATCTTGAAATTTCAGAATCCCATTCTCCAAAATGGAGTCCAATGCCGCCACCACAACTCCTTTCTGTAAAATGCTCTCCTCCTCCTCGGCACCGACCGTAGGAGAGAAGCTGAGAGATAAAGCATTGTCTTTAACATTCTTAGTACCAGGGATATAGGTAACAGAAAAATGAAACCGAGAAAAAAAAAGTGCCCACCTAGCTTGACGGGCATTCAAGCGCTCGGCAGCATCAAGATAGAACAAATTCTTATGATCTGTGAAAACCTGAATAGTAAATCTAGCGCCTTCCAAAAAATGACACCAATGTTCAAACGCGAGTTTAATAGCCAGCAACTCCCGCTTTCCAACATCATAATTCAGTTCGGTTTCCAAAATTTTTTTCGAAAAGAAGACACAAGGTTGTACTCCATCCTTGTTCTTCAGAGACAAAACTGCACCGACCCCCACCAATGAAGCATCGACCTCGACCAAAAAAGGCTTGGTCTCATCAGGCTGCATAAGGATAGAGGCAGAACTGAACCTCTCTTTGAGATACTCAAACGCTTCAATGGCCTCAGTAGTCCACTGGACCGTATTCGCACCTTTCCTGAGATTGGTCAGAGGCTTAACAATTATAGAAGAATTCTTAATGAATTTCCAGTAATAATTGGCAAAACCCAAAAATCTCTGTATAGATTTCAAACCAATAGGCCTAGGCCATTCCTGCACAGCCTGAACCTTCACCGGGTCCATCTCAAAGCCCTCGCTGGAGACAATGTAGCCCAAAAATCTAATTTTCTGCACAGCAAACTCACATTTCTCCAGCTTAGCAAAGAGTGAATTATCACTCAATAACTGCAAAACTTCACGTACACTCTGCCAATGGGACTCTAGATCTGGTGAATAAATCAAAATGTCATCCAAATACACAATCACATTCTTACTAATCAAAGGTCTCAGGACGTCATTAATAAGGTTCTGAAAAAATGCAGGTGCATTGGTAAGACCAAAAGGCATCATCAGATTCTCAAAATGACCTACCGGAGTGTTAAAGGCAGTTTTACATTCATCACCCTCCTTCACTCGTAACAAATTGTATGCCCCCCGGAGATCAATTTTAGAGAACCACTTGGCCCCCACTAACTGGTTAAACAAGTCAGGAATTAACAGCAATGGGTAGGAATTGGTAATCTTATTAATTTCACAAAAATCCAGACATGGACGTAAACCCCCGTCCTTTTTTTTAACAAAGAAAAATCCAACAGCCACAGGCGACTTAGAAGGTCTAATGTGACCAGCAGCCAGGCTAGTCGGTATGTACTCCTCCAAGGCCTTTCTTTCAGGAATAGTCAGATTAAACAAGCGACTCTTGGGAAGAGTAGCTCCAGGAACAAACTCAATGGCGCAATCATAATCCCTATGATGAGGTAAAACTTGCGACTCCTCCTCTGAAAAAACCCTCCAAAAATCTTGAATAGGTACAGGTAATTCCCTTTTTTCCACAGTCGCAATGCGACAATTACAACATTTATCATAGCACTTCGGACTCCAAGACTTAATCACATTAGTAGACCAGTCCAGGAAAGGATTGTGCAGTTTTAACCAAGGCAAACCTAAAACGACCGGAGAGGGTAAATTATCTAATACAACCAAGCCCAAAATTTCTTGGTGAACTCCATTGATAGTGAGGGGAAGTGCAGCAGTCTTGTGAGTAATACAATTCAAGGGAGTGTTATGTGACGCCTCAGGCCGTTGCAAGCCTGTGTTTTACCCTGGATGTTGGGGGACTCGGTGTCGGGCCCTATGATGAAGAGATGGGATGCAGCCGTGGCCCGGGCCCAACCCGTGCTCAGGGCCGTCACATGAAAAGGAAGATGTTGTGGGCTTGTCCAGGTTGAGTGGCTGATTAACGACTACGCCACCTGTGGTGCCTGGTGAAGGGTCACCAGCGCCGCTGCAGTCCGCTGAGGCCTGGTGTTATGGCGGCCAAAGTTCTTGCTACTCCCCACAGGCGGGGCAAGGCCTCAGGGCAGAGGGACAGGATGGAGGGGGTAGTAGTAGAGGAGAAGGGATCCCGCATCCCGCTGTGTGGCGCAGAAATAACAGTCCGGAGGCCATAGGGGTGAACTTCAAAGGCTTTACTCTTGGTTCCCCAGTCTCCTTTTAACCAGGGGAGCAGAACCTAGTGCCTACTAGCTTCCTCTGGTGGAGAGGTGTGGTTTTGGATGCAAAAGGTTAGGTCGCGACTATCACACCGGCCTTACCTCAGAGGAGGAACACCACACTCCATTAAAGAAGTGCAGCATCCCTGTGGCGGTCAAACCCTCAGGGGCGCCACATTCCCCCCTGGTAAAACACAGCACGTCCGCGGGCTGCAAAAGAAGTAACACCCAAGAAATTTTCTTTTTATAATAACAAAACTATCTTCCCTTTATGGGAGGCACATTTCTTAAATGTTGCATAACAAGGTATATAATATAAAAAAACAAAAGTATAAAATTACAAAATTATAAAAGTGCTAGCATTTTTCCAGAGACATTTTGCAAACAGACAGATAAAAGTGCAAGGACACAGAGTTAGTTCAGAAGTGCGAGGGACCTGCCCTAAGCCCTCAACGTGGGCATGGGGTGGCTGCAGGGCATGAAGATCCCGAGTTGGACCTCCCGGAGAGCCACCCTGACAAGTTTTTCTTCTGAGATTTTGAGGTAGAAAATATCCGTGGTTTTGTATAAAACCAATATGGAGCACCTAAAGAGATGCAAACTATGTACAATGTAAAGAGTCTGTCTGCTGCCAGTCCGCAGGGACACGTGTCTCTACAAAACCGGGTAAGAAATTAAGCATAATAGAAAAAGTCAACAGATTAAACTTGTAAACAAGAACAGAAACAGCCGGGGGCTGCTTTAAACCTTGGGTTCTCTTCTTGGAAAGGGCTCATTCCTCCCGACGGAGGCTAGCCGGTCCCCTGAGGCTGAGAGCGGGGTGGCGTCTCTCCCGGACACTTTGTGTACCTCCAGGACGTACCATCCTCGCTCCCCCTGGTGGCGAGAGAAAGTTACTGTGTCGCCCGGGAAGAGGTTCCGACCAGGGTGTCCCTTCTTGAGGAGCGGCTCGACGTCTCGCCGGCTGACGAACACATCGTCCTGGAACTGGGGACACCGAATGAACCCCCACCCCGCCTCATGGTGGAAACGGACGACTTGGCCTTCAAATCGGGGACTGGGACGGGTGGCCTCCTCCTGACGCGCCCGAGATTTAAAACCAAGCAATGTGAACTGAGGTCTAAGATGGTACACATGCAAGAAATAGGAGCATGTTCACACTAGCAAAAAGATGCAAAACCAACAAAAGACAAAACATATATCTCATACCCTACCATCATTATATATAAATGTAAAGCAAGTTGCATATGAAATATAGGGTACTTAGTGAACTATTTTTGATCAAAAAAAGTATACAAGCCGTCCCACCAGCGACAAGGTGACTCAAAATTGGGACGGTCCTACACTGTCTATATTAAAAACCTTACTGTATATCAAAGTTGAAGTAATGCATATAAAAGGGTAGACAAATAGAACCGGGTCCCAATATCAGACCACCTAAGCCCGTGGTAAGCTACATATATACTAACCAGCTCAACAAGGGGCATGCCACACCCCTAATTTGCACAGAATGCAAACAAGACAGAAAACCAAGCAATGTGAACTGAGGTCTAAGATGGTACACATGCAAGAAATAGGAGCATGTTCACACTAGCAAAATGATGCAAAACCTACAAAGGACAAAAAATATATCTCATACCCTACCATCATTATATATAAATGTAAAGCAAAGTTGCATATGAAATATAGGGTACTTAGTGAACTATTTTTGATCAAAAAAAGTATACAAGCCGTCCCACCAGCGATAAGGTGACCCTAAATTGGGACGGTCCTACACTGTCTATATTAAAAACCTTACTGTATATCAAAGTTGAAGTAATGAGATTTAGCAGCCTTAGCCCGCACCTCGAGGCGCTCGCAGCGTTGCTCCCGCTGACGCTGCTCCCGTGCGAGCTGAAAGATCTGATCACTGCACCACTGGCTCCTCCTCCTCGCTTCAGCCCGGGTCTCCCTGGGGAAGCTCATCAAGTCGCCCCCCTGGTTTTCCCAGGCCCACTCCTCAGCCTCGGGCCAGGCTACTGCTGGTGCGGGTAGCGGGGTGAGAACGGGTTGCTGCGAGTCCTCTGTAGGCGCGGATCAGTCCGGGTTGGAGCCGGTAGTTTCCTCCGCGGCTTCAGGCGCCTCCGAGTCAGGGTGTGGGCAGCATCGCAGGTCCCCACCCATGGCTGCTGATTGCAGCTCTGGAGCCAACGCTTGCTCCCAGGTGACTGCATGGGGGATTAGGTACTCCGTCATGAGGTCCAGGATAGTCACGGTAGGCTCTGCAGCCGGGGCAGGGGTTGCACACTCACCCGCCGCTGGGCCGCCCTCGACCTCTGTCACCGCGTCGCCTTGTCCTGGGACCTCAACTCCTTGACGGCGGTCCCGGATACGCAGCAGCATCTCCTCCCGCCACACAGCCGTCGCCGCCTCCTGGGCCTCTCTCTGCCTTCTCAAGAGTCCCGGAGCTTCCTGCCGGAAAAATGCAAAATCTCCCGGTGTCAACACGCTGCCGCCTTGCTCTCTGCCGGGTGAAGGGCCTGAACCGGGTTCAGTAGATGCGTGGCCTTGCTACCCAGAGGCATCCATGTCTGCCTCTGTTGATTTCCAAGCTCCGACTGTCAAGGCCACACCTTGTTGCTTTTCTTCTTCCTCCTCTTTCGGGGCGGTTCCTGGGCGGAATGCTGACAGGCCCACCTTCGTTCAGCCCATCCGGTTTGACTGGCATTACCCCGCGGACAGCCTCTGATGGAAGGGGCAGTCCACATTTTTGGCGCCAAGTGGGAGCCCAGCCCACGATGGGAGGCATTCAAAGACAGTCTTTTCACAGCATTTTGGCGCCTGTTCTTCTTGGGCGGGTGCCATTTTAAGTGTAAAACAACAGTTCAAGGTGTAAGGCACACAGTACCCGATAGCAATGGGCACTTCTTCCTTTGCTGCAGGCACGCGATCCTGCCGACTACGCCAGGTTTGTGACGCCTCAGGCCGTTGCAAGCCCGTGTTTTACCCTGGATGTTGGGGGACTCGGTGCTCAGGGCCGTCACATGAAAAGGAAGATGTTGTGGGCTTGTCCGGGTTGAGTGGCTGATTAACGACGTGAAGGGTCACCAGCGCCGCTGCAGTCCGCTGAGGCCTGGTGTTATGGCGGCCAAAGTTCTTACTACTCCCCACAGGCGGAGCAAGGCCTCAGGGCAGAGGGACAGGATGGAGGGGGTAGTAGTAGAGGAGAAGGGATCCCGCATCCCACTGTGTGGCACAGAAATAACTGTCCGGAGGCCATAGATGTGAACTTCCAAGGCTTTACTCACTTTAGAGATGGCAGAAGGAAGGCGACTCCCTGCTCCCCGCGGAGTCCTGCGGTCACCAGGGACGGGGGTCCGATAACCTCCGAGTAAGTCCAGAATTCAGTCGTGACCTTACACCAGAGTGTTCCTGAACTACAGACCGAATCCTTTCCTGTCCGTGTGTGTGCAAATAGGCCGGGTCTCCCTCTGAGCTCCTCTCAGAACAAGGGCACGGGTGGTAGCTCCGCTCCGTCCGATACCCGGTGGGATCCTCTGGGCCTAACCGGGCTTTCCCAACCAGGACGTAGAGTAGCAAGGTCGGGTGTCGGGGCCTGTACCCCTCTTGCAGCCGGAGTCCATCTGAATATATCAGCATGGCGAGGACAGGTGGCGTACACCGCTCCGTCTGCATCCTGCCTAGGATCCATTTGCTGTGGAGCCACACTCTTAAGCTCTGGGCCTTCTTGATCCTGGTCCTTGGCCGGGTTGAGACATTCCTTGTCTACAACCTGCCTCTCGTCCCAAGGCCGGGGTACGAGGGCCCCATCTCCCTCCCCTGCAGGTCCACACAGGATCCACGCTCAGGGTGGGAGGCCACAGTAACACACAGTAATTTGGCAGCACAAAGACCGACTAGCCAGGTTGTGCCAAAGATCAAGACCAAAGATGGGTTTTTATTAAATATCAAATTTAAAGTGTAATTAACTTGTAAGTCCTCCACCCTCACCCACTATCTGGTTCCCCTCACTCTTGGTTCCCCAGTCTCCCTGTAACCAGGGAAGCAGCACCTAGTGCATACTAGCTCCCTCTGGTGGAGAAGTGTGGTGTTGGATGCAAAAGGTTAGGTCACGACTATCACACCGGCCTTACCTCAGAGGAGGAACACCACACTCCATTAAAGAAGTGCAGCAACCCTGTGGCGGTTGAACCCTCAGGGCGCCACAGTTATCAACTGCAATCACAGAAATAGGTGATGACAAAGGTTTGGATTTCAACTTAAGTTTTTCCAAAAACCCTTTATCAATCACATCAAGTGTTGAACCACAATCCACAAATACCTGAAATTCAATCAAATTTTCCTGCAAAGTAGTACTCCCTGAAAGAAATACTCCTGCAGAGCGTAAAAAAGCTATACGGGCGTACCTGATCTTTTTTTTTTTCTTTACTTAAACGAAGCTCACAATACTTAATCAAATGGTCAGCTTTACCACAATAAAGACACAATTCCCCGGCGAACCTCCGGTTTCTTTCTTGAGAGGAGAGCGACTTCACCCCAACCTCCATCGGTTCTCCACCGTCAGAGCAGATTTTCTGGGGACTAGGATGTTACATTACAGGAGTCTTTACCTCATTCACCCTGGACCTCAGTCTCCTGTCCACACGAACAGCTAACTGCATGGCATCCTGCAGAGTCTCAGGTGCGGGGAATGCAATAAGCAGATCCTTAACGATTTCACTCAGACCGGCAAGAAATAAACATTTCAGCGCAGGATCATTCCATTTAACAGGCCCATCTCCTGAAGTGTGTGCAATAATTTTCAACATCACCTGACCCCTGATTCAAATGCCTGAGTTCTGCCTCAGCAGATAAGATTCTATCAAGATCGTCATATAATAGCCCTATAGCAGAAAAATATTCTTCTACAGACCTTAAACATGGATCATTAGGTTGAAAAAGGCCCACCCCTGTGGTTCATTGCGCAAAAGTGACATAATAAAACCAATGCGCTGTGATTCATTCCCAGAGGACCTTGGTCTCAAACGAAAATATAACAAACAAGCATTTTTAAAGGAAAAAAAATCTTGCTGTTACCATAAAAAACATCAGGCAGTCGTACCTTGGGTTCCACAAAATGTGCTCCAGAACAGCTACTCACGTGTTGCTGTAGCTCGGCCACCTCCAGAGACAATCTCTGCAAGAGTTGAGCCAAATCCTGGACGGAAACTATACTGAATCCCTACGATGTAGCGGGCTGACTGTTCCTAGCGAACAGACCCGCTTTAGTCCTCGACTAGTCTGAATGAAGACCTATAGCATAAAGGGAGGGGTCCCTAAAAGAACTAAGGATGGGGACAAAAATGGGACACCTCCTAAACAGAGAAGTTGTTGCAGAACAAAAAAAGACAAACTGACAAAAAGGTACTATAGGTCACAGAAGGACCAAGTGAACTGACAGAGAAAGGCACCGAAACACCTGGCTAGAGAAACAGTCAAACACTGAAGTCCAGCACAGACAAAAGGGCGGAGCTGGAATATAAAGGCAGATGGTCACGTGACTGCAAAACACAAAATGGAAAAAAAACAAACAGGAGGGTTCTAACACAAACGCTGTTGAGTCACGGCAAGAGCGGCGAAAGCTGTAGCTGACTTTCTAAAATGGCCACACAGGGGGCGAACTTTGACAAGCAGATCCGATGAATGCGCCATTTCTGGGGCGGCTGACGGCTGGTGTTTCTAGCCTGGGAGGGGGCCAATATTCATGCCACCCTTCTTGGGCTATTAATATCAGCCCCCAGCTGTCTGCCTAGCCTTTGCTAGCTATTAAAATAGGGGGGACCCCACGTCATTTTTTTGGGGGTCCCCCATTTTAATAGCTAGTAAAGGCTAGGTATTCAGCTGGGGGCTGATATTAGTAGCCTGGGAAGCTCCGTGGGTATTACCCCCTTCCCAGGCTTCAAACATCTGCCCCAGCCGTCTGCTTAACCTCCGCTAGAGACTAAAATTACGGGGAACTCCACGCCAATTTTTTTTTTAATAAATCCTTTATTTTAACACTAAATGACAAGTACAGTAATCAACACTGTCACTATACTTCTTATATATGTGACTGACATGTTTCTATCTATCTAATCTATGTGTGATGCTCTATTCTTTCTGTTATAAATTGTCGGGTACAGATGCTGAATTGCCGGCCGGCTTTTTTAAAGAGACAGTGCATGAAAACACTAATATTTTTTTTAATAAATCCTTTACACTAAATGACAAGTACAGTAACCAACACTGTCACTGTACTTCTTATATATGTGACTGACATGTTTCTATGTATCTAATCTATGTGTGAAGCTCTATTCTTTCGGTTCTAAATTGTGGGGTCCAGGTGTATGCCGCTGCTGAATTGCCGGCTTTTCATGTTTCACTGTGAGCACTGTTCCCATCGATTTGGGCAATCACTGTAATGCCACAACCACCATGGCTGTGGCATTAAAGTGAGTGGCAGACAATCCCTGCATGATTGGTGCTCTAAATAGCGCCAGACATGCAGGACACGCTTTTGGTGCACGAACAGTTATCGAACATAACCTCGAAGAGCCGAATTTTTTGCAAATCGTTCGGGTTCGTCGAACAACTCGAACGCCGCTCATCTCTACTTGTAATAAATTAGTCTGGCCCTTGCTCTGCCCATTTTGGTGGAGCTAGCCAGGATTAGAGTGAAAATGCTAAAAAGTTACAAAATATTTACACATTCCAAATTTCTCAGAATTTTGTGACTTAAGGTGTTTTATGCCAGAATTCTGGTGTAAAGCACTTTAAAAGGGTTGTCCAGGTTTGGCATAAAAGTTAGTAGTCACTTTATGTGAATGCAGACTTGTGAATCCTCACAGTGTGCAGTGTGTGCACTGTCAGGATTCTCCAGTGCCAGGAGTGGGCAGGCACTTGACTGCAAGTATGTGATTTGCATACATAAGGCCACATGCTAACTAGACATGCGCGGCCCTGCACAGTACAAGTGAATTGAGCAAGGCCAGATACAGTGGGGGAAAAAAGTATTTAGTCAGCCACCAATTGTGCAAGTTCTCCCACTTAAAAAGATGAGAGAGGCCTGTAATTAACATCATAGGTAGACCTCAACTATGAGAGACAAAATGAGAAAAAAGTATTTGGTCAATTACAAACAAGCAAGAATTCTGGCTCTCACAGACCTGTAACTTCTTCTTTAAGAGGCTCCTCTGTCCTCCACTCATTACCTGTAGTACTGGCACCTGTTTGAACTTGTTATCAATATGAAAGACATCTGTCCGCAACCTCAAACAGTCACACTCCAAACTCCACTATGGTGAAGACCAAAGAGCTGTCGAAGGACACCAGAAACAAAATTGTAGCCTTGCACCAGGCTGGGAAGACTGAATCTGCAATAGGCAAGAAGCTTGGTGTGAAGAAATCAACTGTGGGAGCAGTAATTAGAAAATGGAAGACATACAAGACCACTGATAATCTCCCTCGATCTGGGGCTCCACACAAGATCTCAAGAATGGTGAGCAAAAATCCAAGAACCACATGGGGGGGACCTAGTGAATGACCTGCAGAGAGCTGGGACCAACGTTACACAGGCTACCATCAGTAACACAAAACACCGCCAGGGACTCAGATCCTGCAGTGCCAAATGTGTCCCCCTGCTTAAGCCAATACATGTCCGGGCCCGTCTGAAGTTTGCTAGAGAGCATTTGGATGATCCAGAAGAATATTGGGAGAATGTCATATGGTCAGATGAAACCAAAGTAGAACAGTTTGGTAGAAACACAACTTGTCGTGTTTGGAGGAGAAAGAATGCTGAGTTGCATCCAAAGAACACCATACCTACTGTGAAGCATGGTGTTGGCAATAACTAAATCACACTTGCAGCCAGTTAACATGGATTAAAGTTGACTCAACCTCTGTCCTGTGTCCTTGTGTGTACTACATTGAGCATGGAGAAAAGAAAGAAGACCAAAGAACTGTCTGAGGACTTGAGAAACCAAATTGTGAGGAAGCATGAGCAATCTCAAGGCTACAAGTCCATCTCCAAAGACCTGAATGTTTCTGTGTCTTCCGTGCGCAGTGTCATCAGGAAGTTTAAAGCCCATGGCACTGTGGCTAACCTCCCTAGATGTGGACGGAAAAGAAAAATTGACAAGAGATTTCAACGCAAGATTGTGTGGATGGTGGATAAAGAACCTCGACTAACATCCAAACAAGTTCAAGCTGCCCTGCAGTCCGAGGGTACAACACTGTCAACCCATACTATCCGTCGGCGTCTGAATGAAAAGGGGCTGTATGGTAGGATACCCAGGAAGACCCCACTTCTTACCCCGAGACATAAAAAAGCCAGGCTGGAGTTTGCCAAAACTTACCTGAGAAAGCCCAAAACATTTTGGAAGAATGTTCTCTGGTCAGATGAGACAAAAGTAGAGCTTTTTGGGAAAAAGCATCAACATAGAGTGTACAGGAAAAAAAAAGAGGCATTCAAAGAAAAGAACACGGTCCCTACAGTCAAACATGGCGGAGGTTCCCTGATGTTTTGGGGTTGCTTTGCTGCCTCTGGCACTGGACTGCTTAACCGTGTGCATGGCATTATGAAGTCTCAAGACTACCAACAAATTTTGCAGCATAATGTAGGGCCCAGTGTGAGAAAGCTGGGTCTCCCTCAGAGGTCATGGGTCTTCCAGCAGGACAATGACCCAAAACACACTTCCAAAAGCACTATAAAATGGTTTGAGAGAAAGCACTGGAGACTTCTAAGGTGGCCAGCAATGAGTCCAGACCTGAATCCCATAGAACACCTGTGGAGAGATCTCAAAATGGCAGTTTGGAGAAGGCACCCTTCAAATATCAGGGACCTGGAGCAGTTTGCCAAAGAAGAATCGTCTACAATTCCAGCAGAGCATTGTAAGAAACTCATTGATGGTTACCGGAAGCGGTTGTTCGCAGTTATTTTGACTAAAGGATGTGCAACCAAGTGTTAGGCTGAGGGTGTCAATACTTTTGTCCGGCCCATTTTTGGAGTTTTGTGTGAAATTATGAATGATTTGATTTTTGCTTCATTCTCTTTTGTGTTTTTTCCTTGCAAGCAAATTAAATGAAGATAATAATACCAAAGAATTTGTGATTGCAATCATTTTCAGGAAGAAACTGAGTATTATCTGACAGAATTGCAGGGGTGCCAATACTTTTGGCCACCACTGTATAAATTCTAACCGTGCTCAGTGAATTGAACCTTGGACATATCCGTTTATCTGTACGTTTGTAACCTTCATTGCTCACATGAGATGTTGTAATTACATATAATTTCGTCCAATTAGCTAATATTGCCCTCCACACAAGTAATGAATCCCGGGAGGTGCTGCTTAGCTCCTGACCTGTGCACTTTCCAGCTTGTTCATTAATATACCGCCCGGGAGTGTGTAGTCACACCATCCTACCTGATATTTTACAGCCTATCCTAATTGCTGCTCAGTGCACCTCTGCTCATCATATACAATTCAAGGAAACAAGTAGAATTCCCAGCATCACTTTACATTCCAGGATGACCTGAATAAATTATTATAATATGATATTGTACTATGCCCAAGGCCGGTCGCAGAGGGGCAATTGTGCTAAGTTCATTTTTCCATCAATTGGAAAGAAGGAAGAGAAGAGCAAGTGAATATTCAATGCCCCGGACAACTAGGGACTTTATCATTAAACCCTTCACTATTTTAGGACTGTATATTGGTGTCATATGGACACTAAATGGCAGCTTATATTGGGCTTTGAATGGCAGATGTGTGAAATTTATGTAAGTTTTATTTGGGTACTAGATAGCAGATTAACAGTATTTGAATAGTCAATAGAGGTGTTATTAAAGGTTTATTCCTATAATTAAAAGTTATCACCTTATCCTGGGGATAAATGAAAACTGGAGGATTGGCAGGGGTCAAAATGCAGTGACCTTCAACATACCCAAAAATCAGTCTCGGACATGCCCCACTACTCTATTCATTCTGTATTTGGGTATGTGCACACGATCAGTGTTCACTGCGGATTGGACGTAGTGCAAGGGCGCTTCGTGCAATCCTCAGCGGCCAGATGTTACAGCATAGTGGATGGGATTTATACAAATCCCATGTCCACTATGCACACCTGCAGAAATTGACATGCGGCGCGTATTTTCAGACCGCAGCATGTCAATTTCTCCTGCGGGTCCGCATGCGGGCTTTCCCCATTGACCTAATCTCTATGGGGAAAGTCTGCAGGTGAACAAAAAAAAAGAGGCCGGCGCTCATTTGCATAATGAGCGGAAGCCGGAGGCGGCTTCTCCGCAGCCTCTGGGCCGCAGCTGTCTCCGGATGGTCTGCACATACCCTTAAAGTGCCACAGACAGCAGAGTGCGCGGCCAGTGACAACTCTCAATGATGGGATAACCCTTTATGTCGCATCACATTGTATTTTGGAGGGTATATATATACTTCAAATACACATTTATTTCCCTTGCTTGTATTGGAACAACACAAAAAAAAACAGAAAAAAAGGCAAACTGGATCTACTGTAATTTCACACAAAACCCCAAAAATGGATGGACAAAATTGTTGGTACCCTTCCAAAATTGTGGGTAAACAACTTTGTTACAAGCATGTGATGCTCGTTTAATCTCACCTGTGGCAAGTAACAGGTGTGGGCAATAGGAAAATCTCCCCTGAAACCAGATAAAAAGGGGAGACGTTGACTCAGTCTTTGCACTGTGTGTCTGTGTGTGCCACACTAAGCATGGAGAACAGAAAGAGAAGAAAAGAACTGTCTAAGGACTTGAGAACCAAAACTGTTGAACATTATCAACAATCTCAAGGTTACGAGTCCATCTCCAGAGACCTTGATGTTCCTTTGTCCCGGGTGCACAACATAATCAGGAAGTTTACAACCCATGGCACTGTAGTTAATATCTCTGGACGTGGACAGCAGAGAAAAATTGATGACAGGTTGCAATGTAGGATAATGCAATGGTGGATAAGCTGCCCTAATCAAGTTTCCTAGAAATTCAAGCTGTCTTGTAAGCTTAGGGTGCATCAGTGTCAGCGCGAACTATCTGTTCACATTTAAATTAAATTAAATGCTATGGCAGAAGACCCAGGAGGTCCCCACTGCTGACACAGAGACATAAAAAGCAAGATTGCAGTTTGCCTAAATGTACATGAGCAAGCCAAAATCCTTCTGGGAAAGTGTCTTGTGGATAGATGAGACCAAGATAGAGCTTTTTGATAAAGCACATCATTCTAATGTTTACCAAAAACAGAATGAGGCTTACAAAGAAAAGAACACAGTACCTACAGTCAAGTATGGTGGAGGTTCAAATATTTTTTGGGGTTGTTTTGCTGCCTCTGGCACTGGGTACCTTAACTGTGTGCAAGGCATCATGAAATCTAAAGATTACCAAGCGATTTTGGGTCACAATGTAGTGCCCAGTGTCAGAAAGCTGAGTTTGCGTTCTAAGTCATAGATCTTCCAGCAGGACAATGACCCCAAACATACTTCAAGAAGCCCCCATAAATGGATTGAAAGAAAGCGGCGGAGAGTTCTGAAGTGCCCAGCAATGCATCTGAATCTAAATCCCATTCCCTGTGGAGAAATCTTAAAATTGCTGCTGGGAGAAGACGCCGTCACATATTAGCAACCTGGAGCAGTTTGCAAAAGAATAATTGTACAAAATTCCACTTGAGAAGTGTAAACTTTTAATGGCCTCTTGCGGTTTTGAGGTTCAGAAAATTGGCGTTGAGCATCCACCATTTTGCTGAATCCTCACGGAAGCGTATTACAAAAAATTAGCATTTTGGCAAATGAGGATTTTTGTAAAATTCAAGTAGAATTCAAGTCCACTCAAATTTATTCACTCATCTCTATTTAGCACCCAATTTGGAGCTAAATCAACTAACATAAAAGGAAAGACAAGACAGTAAACTGACAATTGTTGAATTGGCCTTGATATATTATGAAAAGTTGCAGAACTTTTCATGAGTTTCACTATCCCTACTTGTTAGAAATAAAGGTGTCCTGCTCCTGGGATCTGTTATTGATGGGGGAACCTGGCAATGAGTGTTTTATTCTCCTACAGCGCCACCACAGGAAAAATAAGGTATTACATGGGTGGTCTAAGCATTGGTAGTGTACTTGGTCCTTCATTTAATGACACTCTCGTTTTAGCTCCCCTGGAAAAAAATGAGTGTCTGATAGAGACCCCTCTATAGTAACTCAGAATTGAGGGATTTGGAAAAGGATTTTCTAGACCTGACAATTCCATTTAAGGTTTGGTTACATATAACCTGGTAATTCCTTTAATCAGCAGTTCTCATACATAAGTACTATACAGCAGAGCATCTGGTAATATAAAATAGTCATATAAAATATAGGAAAATAAAAAGAGAGAAAGCGTTTGGGGAAACTCAATGGCCGTAACTGTATTTAAAAGCAAGGAGAAAGGCACGGTAAGCCTCTTAAAGTGGGATTTACTGCGCATTTCCTGAGAATTACAAAGTAAAGCATGTGAACAAAAGAAATGAGCATTAGCATTCAGCCAGTGTGCAGCCGCCACCGACGGACACTCCAATCTCAGCATGTGTAACACGGGTACTTTAGATGCAGTGACACAGAAACACAGAGCAGCCAATACAGGGTTAATAAACAGGGGAGGTTTATGATAACAGGGTCAATTTCCACGCAGGGAGTAACAGGGGAAAATATGGGGATGAACAAGGGAAGTAGCAGGTAAAAGTCTATAACTGACAGTTCACAGTTTAACTAGATGTAGCAGAGTCGAACCGGTTGTAATCGACAGTTTTTACACTTAGCTGACTCTTATCCTCCACAAGGCAGTTGCCTGCTGATGCCGGTGTTGCTTACTTCAGGCTTCCCCGCCCAAACAATGCTCCGTCTTTTGGCGGCAGTGGGCGGTCTCCAGTTTTACCCTCTGAGACCCTAGTCCATAACACGGCACCTCACGTGCTTGGCTCTTCTCCCTCTAGTCGGCTTGACTCCTCCGGTCCACTGCACTCGGATCTTGCTCCAAGCCTGGAGCCAGGAGTCTGGACCCTCTCACACTGCTCTCCTGAGTGGGACTCTCATGCCGCTTTCCCACGCAAAAGTCCTCGTCTCCCCCTCTGTCTAGCCACGCCACCAGTTTCCCAGTCACCTGACCTCCCAGCTCTCACTCTGGACACGCCCCCAGCTTCCCAGTCACCTGACTCCTGTGCTCACAGTCTGTCTTCCCCCTGCAACCAAAGGTACGGCCCCGGCCGTTCCGGATGCCTTGTTCTCAAAGTACTTACACCCCGGTCTTCCCCCTTACACCCCCGCTCTCCTTTAACTCGCCATTCCACGGGCGAGAGTTCCTTCACCAAATGTTCACATTCTTGGACTTCCTGGACGATACTGTGCCATATGAATTGATCTTGTTCGTAATGGTGAGGAGGCTGTTGTCCGTTCTGACCGGCGTAACTCAGTTTGACCGATGGGGGGTGCAGGGTCACTCGGATTCCCAATCTCCGCCTGCCCGGTGACTTCAACCGATGTTGTTCCCTCGCTGCCTGCACTGCGGACTGCAGGTAAAAGAGTGCTGGGGCTCGGAGGTAGAATCAACAATTCTTCTTCGTCCACATCATGGCTTGGGGCAACTGTGACAGGACCTTCTCTAGTAGCAGGTGATTCTTCTCCATCCTCGTCATCTTTAGACAGACAGGGTCGCAGCATACTATGATGAACCACTCTGGTAGGGGCTCCTTCAGCCCCCTCGGGTTGAACTTCATGCACAGGTCCTTCAGCACCAAACCTGCTCTTCACTCTGTGCGGGGTCCGTTCCCACCGCCACTCAATTTGCCCCAGGGCCGCCTGTCCCGAACCAACACCTGCTCCCCGGGCCTCAGAGCAGTCCCTCGAAGAGGCAATGTCTCATGATGTTTGAGCTCCTGAAACTTTTGATGTACCAACCGTCGGAGGGTCTGCAGTCGATGCTGATGTTCCCGGACCCAGGAAGACATCCCCGTCCATGGGTAGTCCTCCTCAGGGTCCAGCTCTAACTCGGTAATCTCTCGCCCCTTTCGCCCGAACAGCAAGGTATAAGGAGTGAACCCCGTCGTACTATTCACTCAGTTGCTGTAGACCCACACCAGCTCAGCCACAAACTCAGGCCATCGTACCTTCCAATCAGTGGATCAGTGTCCGATTAAAGCATTCACAGGCCCCATTTCCTTGAGGGTGGTAAGGAGTAGTCCGTGACTTCTCAATCTTGTACAACCGGTGTAGCTCTTCCATCACCCGGCCTTGGAAGCAGGCGCCTTGATCGGAATGGATCCTCTTTGGGCAGCCGTACACCCGAATAAAGTCTCGGCAGATGGCCTGCACAGCTGACTCGGCGGTCTGGTCTCTGGTCGGGGTCACTACCGCAAACTTTGTGAAGTGGTCAGTCATTACCAGGCAATGTTCATACCCGAGATGCGCCGGTCCAACAGTCAAATAGTCAATCATCAGCACCTCCAAGGGGGCAGAAGTCACAATGGTTTGTATGGGGACCCGTTGCTCCGGGGGCTTAACAAGCTCACAGCTCCGACATCTTCGACAAGTATCTTCTTGTTGCTCGCAGTCGGGGATGATACACCAGCCTCTGCAGCCACTGAAATGTCTTCTCTGGTCCGAAGTGAGCCCCTCGTTCATGAGCCTCTGTTACGCACACGCCTGGACTGACTGGTGTGAGCGTGGTTAGTGGTCCCACTAGACCATAAACCGAGGAGTGCCTGGAGGGGCGTGACTAAGTATCAACTCGGTCCGACCAAGGTCACATGGCGTCTCAATCGACTCGAACCAGGGAGGAACCGAGCAGAGGGACCAGGTGCTACTCCAGGTCAGACACCGGTCACAGCTGTTGACCCACACCGGGGAATGCAGGAACAGGCAGGTTAGGCTGGCATACTGACAGGTGGGTACTGGCAGGTACAGCTAGTATGCAGACAGGTGGATACTAGCAGGCACGGCTGGTATACAGACAGGTGAGTACTGGCAGGTGGGAACGCAGTCAGGATAGGGACCAGTACAGACTGGGATACAGGAACAGAGCCACAAGTGCGGCAGACAACCAGAGCAGAACAAAACCCGCAGGTGCGGTAGACATGCAGAGCAGAGCTAAACCCGCAGGTGCAGTAGACAAGCAGAGCAGAGCAAAACCCGCAGGTGCGGTAGACATGCAGAGTAGAGCTAAACCTGCAGGTGCGGCAGACAAGCAGCGCAGAGCAAAACCCGCAGGTGCGGTAGACAAGCAGAGCAGAGCAAAACCCGCAGGTGCAGTAGACAAGCAGAGCAGAGCAAAACCCGCAGGTGCGGTAGACAAGCAGAGCAGAGCAAAACCCGCAAGTGCGGTAGACGAGCAGAGCAGAGCAAAACCCGCAGGTGCGGTAGACGAGCAGAGCAGAGCAAAACCCGCAGGTGAGATAGACAAGCAAAGCAAATACACACAAGGTACTTACAATAAAGTAGCAAGTGGACACTAAACTCACAAACAGAAGTACAGAGATGAGTTGAAGTTAGGTGCAGGTTCAGACACTGCAGGAAAAGGAAAGATACGAACATAGAGACAAACAAATAATGGGCTAGGACACTGTTCAGACAGGAACTGAACCAGGAACAAGATACGGGAACGAGCCTGGGAACTCAGCCCCCAGGGTTGCGGAAACAGACTAGAAGTCACAGATACAGGCAACGGGCCTGGGTATACAGCCCCCAGGGTGGTGGAACAGACTAGAAGTCATAGATACAGGCAACAGGCCTGGGTACTCAGCCCCCAGGGTGGCGGAAACAAACAAGATGCAGAACAGTACCTGGCAACTCAGTTGCACAGAACACACTGAAAGAAAGTGTTGCTCAGGCCCCTCCTACTGGGTGGAGGGGGTTTAAGTATTCAGTGACTCACAACAATAGGCTGGGGACGCATTAGGAGTGCACACACAGTAACTATAAGAATGAGGCAGTAACCGCGCCGCCGCCCTAAGCAATCAGACAAGAGACATGCACACAGCAGGTACTGGAGCAAAGTGTGCAGCCTGGACTGATAGGTAAGATGGCGATCTTGCATGGTGGGAGGTGGTAAACCATGCCAGCACATCGCCAGGGATGTTACAGCCTCCTTAGCCACTACTCCGATCAAGTTCTCTGGGATCACCACTTGCCAGGTGGTCCCGAACTCTCGCAGTAGCTGCACCCGTCAGTACAGCAGCCCATCTCGCAAACACAGTCTCTCCCATTGTCCCAGCATTTTCAGTGCTTCCGGGGACAGGGTACTCCTCTCTTCTCGACTGGGGACTTGCCGCAAAGCCACCCATTGATGTAATTGAGCAACTTCTCTGTCAGTCTGTTGAAGTCGGATCCAGTCATCTCTTGGCCGCCCTAGCACTTGTTCTTCCGACATCTCTCCGATCTGTCCCTGCACCGCGGCCAGTGGTCCCACGAAACTTCGGAAGCTAGGGGTCTCATCCGCCTCCAAATCTTCATCGCGGTCATGATCAGGCCGTTCATATGTCACTCTGGAGAGTGCGTCGGCGTGAGTATACTCTGCCTTAGGCCGGTAGGCGATCTTATACCGGTACCTGGCCATGCGGGCCACCCACTGCTGCTCCAGGGCCCCCAATTTCGCATTCTCCAAGTGGGCCAGCGGGTTGTTATCTGTTCTCACCAGTACTTCGGACCCGGACAAATACTCTGCAAACTTCTCGGTCATTGCCCAAACCAGAGACAGCAACTCTAATTTGAAAGAGCTATAATTATCTGGGTTCCTCTCGGAGTCATGAAGGGAGTGGCTGGCGTACGCAATCACGCGCTCTTTCCCCTCCTGTACTTGGGATGACACGGCTCCCAGACTATGTAGGCTCCCATCAGTGTGGAGTATGAATGGTTGGGAGAAATCCGCATAGGCAAGTATTGGGGCCTCGGTCAGGGCCATTTTTAGGGCACAGAAGGCCTCTTCCTGGCTGCTTCCTTACCGAATCGCCTGATTCTTGGAGCCCGCCGGCACTCCCTTAAGTAGCTCCAGCAATGGGTTGGCTATGCTGGTGAAGTTCTTCACGAATCTTCGGTAGTATCCGGCAAGTCCCAGGAAAGCCTGAACGTCCTTCTCTGTCTTCGGGGTAGGCCACGCCTGTACGGCGGCCACCTTTTCCTGTGTGGGCCTGACTCCTTCACCGGACACAGTATGACCGAGATATTCAATC
Organism: Phyllobates terribilis; assembly: GCF_046119375.1. NCBI lineage: Eukaryota > Metazoa > Chordata > Amphibia > Anura > Dendrobatidae > Phyllobates > Phyllobates terribilis. Next base: position 1,174,928,688 of record NW_027362761.1, read on the forward strand.
TGTTTGCGGAACAAGTGGCACTTCTGGGGCTTGACCTTTAGGCCACGACTCTGTAGGCAACTCAGTACTTGCTCCAGTCGAAGGTGGCGGCATAGACAATTATTTCGTCAAGGTAAATCAGTGTCGCCTCGAAGTTCAAATCGGCCAGGCACCTCTCCAACGGACGCTGGAACGTCCCGGGGTCATTAGTCAGGCCGAAGGGCATCGATTTAATTCGAACAGTCCTATGGGTAATATGAACGCCGTCTTCGCACGGTCATGCTCGGCCACGGGCACCTGCCGGTACCCACTGGCCAGATCCAAGGAGGAAAAGTATCTTGCCTTCCCTAAGGCCGATAGGGACTCTTCGATTCGAGGTAGTGGGTAAGATTCCTGTACTGTACAGGCATTCAGTCGTCTATAGTCCACACAGAAAAGCAGGGTCCCATCTCTCTTCCATACCAGGACAATCGGGGCTGCCCACGGACTCTGACTCTCCCGTATCATACCATTCTGTAACATATAGGCTAGCATCTCTTTAACTTCTTTATACATCAGGGGAGGTATCTTCTGGTATCTCTCCCATACTGGGGCAGCGCTCCCCGTGGGTATCTCGTGGGTAATAGCTTAGGTGCAACCAAAATCATCCTCATGATGAGCAAAGACTTCCTGGTACCGCTCCAGTACCTCCTCAACCTGCTGCACATGTCGAGGTGTAAGTCCCGTCAATTCAGCCCGCATTCATTCTAGGATTCTTCGTCCCCCCTTCGCACTAGCCCGGTGGGATTCCGGCAGCACGGTGACCGCCAGAGTCCAGGGGTCTCCTCGTACAGCGGACAGCTGTACCACATCAGGTCACACCAACTTCTCTGGCATTCCCAGAATCTGGGCTATTTCCGCCCTGGGAGGGAGTGTGAGATCATCTTTGTCCAGATTAACACACCGCACTATAACATTGCCACCCTGAACGGTGGCCAGTGTCCGAGCCACCAAGAGTCCGGGGGGTACTTTGTCCATCGATGTTGGTTCTATCTGAACTTTGACCCCCTCAAGAGGTGTGCAGGCCCGTGCGGATAACGTGAGTACAGTTTGTCTGGGCGGTAAGGTGATCACCGTAGCTGCGGGCACTATTATTTTCCCCAAGATCTTCCCTTCACTCGACGTCTCCTGAGCCTGGGCAGCTCGGATTAGTTCTTGAAAGAACCTCTCTTTGGGGGTCCCACTGGTCTAGAGGAATCTCCTTCGGCTCACTAATCAGGATTTGCCCGATCTCTTTCAGCACGTTCATTCCGAGGGTCACCGGGGGTCCACTTCCGGTTCCCCCTGTGACCAGGACGACTCCTTTTTTTCCCACATCTTTTCCACACACTTGGATCTTCATCCACACCACCCCTGCGACCGGGATGGGTAATCAATTTGCTGCCGTGAGTCTAATTACTGGTCCCGATTCAGGCCGCGCTATCTCTGGAAATCGCTGTTGAAAGTAGGCTTCTGTCATCATAGTCACCTGGGATCCCGTGTCAATCAGGCAGTGAACAGCCCGACCGCTTATTTCGGCCCAGACAGTCGGGCTGGTGGAAACCAGGTCCTTGGAACTTCCTCTTTTTCTTTCTCGTTCCTCAGGCTCCGGGCTGTGTCTCCCAAACACGGAGCCCGCTAATTTAATGGCTGCAGCGACAGGGGCCGCCCTTGGCTAGCACAGCCCTGGAGTAATGTCCTGCGCCTCCACCCTTCCAGCAGGTTGTGTTTCTGTCTGTGTAGGGCTGCCTCACTCCTCTACGGAACTCTCCTGCAGGGGGGGGCCTGAATGAAATTCTTTCCATAACTGGGGCAATCGATCTGGGTATCTCTGGTGTCGGGGCAGGGGTCTTCTTGAGACTGGACCATTCATCCCGCATCTCCTGTATCTCCTTTTGCATCTCACGAGCTCATTCCTCTTCAGCTGCAGGTGGGGTGGGTACCTCGTTACTCCGGACCATCCCTAGCAGGGCCGTCATCCCCATCTCCTGCTCTCTCACACGTGCCTCCGCCCCCACTTCTAAAAAAGTCATACGTGGGTTGGTGCGCAGGCGCTCCCTCAAGGCCAGCTTCAGCTGCACATCCATGAGGCCTGCCACAAACTGGTCCCTTAAGATCACGTCAGGGGGGCCCATTCCCAAATTCCCCATGTCGTCGTTTCTAGTGATATAGGCATGCACCCTCTGTAAGGCACTAACATACTGCGTCACAGTCTCCCCCTCCAGCTGCACTTGGTGAAACAGCCGTATCCTCAGCTCTCCTACACTGGTGGGATCCCATTCATCTCCTCCAGTATCTGCACCACTTTTTCTACAGTATCCCTGTCATGGGGAGGGTGGTACATCACGGATTGTCGGGCCTCGGCGTCAAGGGCCAGTAAGGCTATTTCGGCTTGCATAGCTGGGGTCATCGGATGCATACGTAACATACTCCTAACTCTCTCAATCCAGTCCCACAGTATCATATTGTCCCCGGTGAACTTTGGGAGATTTATGAGCATGGCCCCCAGCGGCAAGCTAGATTTAGGGGCTCCCAGGATGGACTGTTCTGCAGTGTCTGTGTCTAATGACTGCATCCTGCCGACTACGCCAAATGTAACACGGGGACTTAAGATGCAGTGACACAGAAACACAGAGCAGCCAATACAGGGTTAATAAACAGGGGAGGTTTATGATAACAGGGTCAATCTCCACGCAGGGAGTAAAAGGGGAAAATATGGGAATGAACAAGGGAAGTAGCAGGTAAAAGTCTATAACTGACAGTTCACAGTTTAACTAGATGTAGCAGAGTCGAACCGGTTGTAATCGACAGTTTTTACACTTAGCTGACTCTTATCCTCCACAAGGCAGTTGCCATCTGATGCCGGTGTTGCTTTCTTCAGGTTTCCCCGCCCAAACAATGCTCCGTCTTCTGGCGGCAGCGGGCAGTCTCCGGTTTTACCCGCTGAGCCCCTAGTCCATAACACGGCACCTCACGTGCTCGGCTCCATGGAACCTGCGTCTCTTCTCTCTCTAGTCGGCTTGACTCCTCCGGTGCACTGCACTCGGATCTTGCTCCAAGCCTGGAGCCAGGAGCCTGGACCCTCTCACACTGCTCTCCTGAGCGGGACTCTCAAGCCGCTTTCCCACGCAAAAGTCCTCGTCTCCCCCTCTGTCTAGCCATGCCACCAGTTTCCTGGTCACCTGACCTCCCAGCTCTCACTCTGGACATGCCCCCAGCTTCCCAGTCACCTGACTCCTGTGCTCGCAGCCTGTCTTCCCCCTGAAACCAGAGGTACTGCCCCGGCAGTTCCGGATCCCTTGTTCTGAAAGTACTTACACCCCGGTCTTCCCCCTTACACATGCATCGGAAGTAAAATGCACAGGTCCCAGCGGTGATACAATCCACCATATTATAAAGGCCTATACATTTAACAGGAGACACGTCAGGACGCTGATAATCATTCTGTCACAATATGACGGCAAAGCCAGGTAGGACAGGGTTAAATCCCAACTCTGCATGGTTTGATTAGAGGCACCTGCATAGCTTTTTACTAAAAGCAGGAAGTAGGCTCACTTGGTGTGCAGTGTGCTGGAGAACTGAGAAGTGTGTTGATTCCGCTGGGAGCTGCAGAGTACCATTTATGGCAGAATAAACTGAGCCAGGTGAAGTGCCAGGATTGCCGCACTGGTGAGAGACTGTGGTCTGTGTCTGGGAGGAGAAAAGACCTCTCAGGCTATGTGCCCATGATGCAGAAATGAAGCAGAAATTTTCCTGACCATTTCTGCATCTCCTTGCCAGAAAAACGCATGCGGATTCTATGTGCGTTATTGATGCGTTTTTGACGAGCTTTTGATGCATTTTTTCATGCGTTTTGTAAGCGTTTTTTTACACGTTTTTGAAGCCAAATAAAGTTAGTGAAAAAAAAAAAAAGGCCAATAATGATGTAATTTCCTAGTCAAACCCCTATTCACCATTTTAGAAGTATTCAGGATGCCACAAGAACTGCAATCCCTTTAATTAATATAAAAAAATTATATATACACATACATACGCTATGCAGAAATGTACGCGTGTGTATACATGGGCACACACACCCACACACACACCCCCCACTCCTCACCCAATATCCAATTACGGCTCTTTCACACGTCAGAATCTCCGGTATGAGTGGTGATGACTTTTTCCACACATACCGGAGACACACACAGACCCATTTCAGTGTATGCTTGGTCACGCATACGCTGTAAAATAATCTTACATTTCAATGTATTAAAAAAAAAATGGGTGGGCTCACGCATATTTTTAATAACCAGCTGAGGGAAAGCAGACGGCTGAGGGCTGATATAGTCTGGGAAGTAGCCAAGGATCATGGCCCCTTCCCTTGCTATTAATATCAGGCCGCAGCAGTTTGCTTAGCCTTTACTGCCCATTCTACGGGGGGACCCCCAAAAAAAATTACATAGGGTCCCCCTATAAATTGGAGCCACCAAAGGCTAGGCGGACAGCTGCGACCTCATATTAATAGCCTAGAAAGGAGCTAAGGTTATAGGCCTCCTCCCAGGCTATAATATCAGCCCTCAGCCACCCCAGATTTGGCGCATCATATTTGTGCGCCAAATCTGGTGCTTAGCCTTGCTCTTCCACGCTTCCCTGGTGCGGTGGCAGGGGGTAATAGTGGTGGGGTTCATGTCAGCGCCAGCTGCCATGAAGTCCAGGTTAGTAATGAGGGGCTTCTATAAGACACCCCCATTACTAACCTACAAAGAGTTAAAAAAAAAAAACACACACTACACCCAGAAAAAAAATATTTATTTGAAATAAAACACACAATTTTATTTAATTATTAATTTACTAAAAAAAAATAATTACCTGTCCACGTTCCTGCGATGATCTCCAATGCACATCTGTCATGTCTGGAGATGAGACAGCTGTCATGGCTGCTGTAAGCTCACACTGCCGGGAACACCTCCGCTCCCGGCAGCGTGAGCCACTGACTGAGGTCAACGGAGTGCATTCAGTCAGTGCAGCTCCGGTGACCTCCTTTACGGCCCTGCTGTACCGTGGGAATTTCTCACGGTCAGCGGGGCCGTAAAGGAGCTCACCGGAGCAGCGCTGCCTGAACTCCGGTGTACTCGCTTATGCAATGACTGGGCTGCTTTACGGCCCCATCATTGTAGCGGTGGCAGTGGTTTAGAGCGGTCACATTTTATGTGGCTGCTCTAAACTGGAGATCTTCGTGGGACACTCGTGGACTACTACGGAGGGATAAGGATAAAATTGTGTGTTTTTTTATATTTTATTACAGGAGATCGATAGCTTCGGGGAATTTGGTGTCTAGGTGAGTATAGGTGTAGTTTTTTATTTTTTACTTTATTTTAGGTGGCGATCGGTGGGGACAGGTAATGTATAAACTAAATTTCTTTTAGGCAACCACTGGCCACCAATTAAATGTATTTTTAAAATTTATTGGGGACCCAAAAAAAAAAAAAATGGGGACCGTAAATTAAAAAAAAAAATAGGTTGCCAAAAAAAAAATAAAAAATGGGGGCATACAAAAAATAAAAAATGTATAGTGGTAAAAATATAAATCTATGGGGGCCAAAAATAAACATATGGGGGCAGTTTAAAGGACACCTTAGGGCAATTTTAACAGCAGGATCAGGCTGATGGGAACTACTGCTCCCATCGAGCTGATCCTGCTGGCACTAGTGGACGGTGGACAGACATAGGCCGATGGGAGTAGTAGTGTCACGTCGACCTATGTCTGCCTGCACAGAGCCCACGCAGACACCGCACAGAGCCCACGCAGACAACCGCAGACACTTACCACACTAATCATGACCGGGACATTCAGGTCCATCCTCAGGTGCACAGCCATGATCCAGGAAGACGGGAAAGGTATGGGATTCTCGTCTTCCTGGATTTATGGGATGGTCTGGGATGGCTAGAAAGCCCCCACATGAGGTCACTTCCCATTTGCTGCGGTCTTGTGTTCCAAAATCGCAGCAAATATGCTTCAATTCTGCAATTAGTTTTACATATTTGCAGATTTGAAGCGTTCCAATGCAAGTCTATGGCGGCAAAAACACAGCGCTTCCGCAAAATAATTGGTAGTGCTGCGTTTTTTTTCCCCATGATAACCCGCAGCAGAAATTTGAGCAGCATGTGCGCAGCACATGCGGATTATCATTGGGGAACATGGCAGACCTTCTACCAAGCGTTTTTGAAGCGTTTCTGCAGTGTTTTTGCTGCTGCGGAAACGCTTCAAAAACACATTGTGGGCACACAGCCTCAATGCTGGTCTCTCTGATAGAACTTGATAGACAGAGACATTTATCTGAACAGGTGAGTCCGCATGTGCCTGTATATGGACTGTTTAACTTGTTCCTTTGTGCCAGAGATAGGTTGTTTGTATTTCATTCTGCTGGAAGTTTATGCACTTCAATAAACCTTCCATTTTGACTCAGAAACTACGTGCCTTGTGAATGCTACCAGCTGCCTAAAAGCAAGTAAATCCCTACAATTGGTGGATGTAATGTGGGTGTGAAGTCCCAGACACCACAGGTGACCAGTTTATTAATCTTGTTTAGCTGGATTAAATCTGTATGTCCTGGGTGAAAGCAGCTACAGTGGTGCAGGCATGGTCGGACAAAATGGAAGAGATTGTGAAGCAACCGATGCAGGACTAAAAAGAGACCAACAAACACCTGAAGCAACAGTTTCAACAGCAACAGCAGAAGTGGCAACCGCAACAGCAGCAGTGGCAACAGCAGCAGCAGATGACTTTTTTGGCAAAAACTACCCTAGGCAGTGAGAATGCACTTTCATCCAGCCAAATGGACGGCATTCGTATGAGGCGAACATTACGAGAGGGCTTGCAGAAAATGACTCTTGAGGATGGTGTCGAGGCTTTCCTGACTGTATTTGAGAGGGTGGCAGACAGCGAAAAACTGCCCCCAGAGCAATGGGCAGAGGTACTGGTGCCATATCTTACTGGGTAACCACAGAAAGAGTATTATGACCTTGCTCTGCAAGATGCCAAGAAGTATGACACTCTGAAGGTGGAGATTAAGGCATGTTTGGCGTAACCCTGGCAGCTAGGGTGCAACGGGTGCACCTCTGGCGCTACCAAAAGTACAAACCTCCATAGACTCAGATGTTCAACCTGTTACACCTGATGCAAAAATGGCTGCAGTCTGAGACCTGCTCTCCAGTACAGATGATGGAAAGGGTGGTAATGGACCAATTTATCCATTTACTACTGAAATCCATGCAAAGCTGGGTTGCCCAAGTAGGTCCCCAGAACGCAGATGACCTAGTGAAACCTGGTGGAAAGATAATTTGCTGCAAAGAACTCCCTGAGCAGTCAAGGGAGCCTGACTTCCCCTGTCAGGGACACTCAAAAGAAGGGGCCCAAGGCCACATCTGAGGGATGCACAAAGACCCAGGAGGGGTCAGAGCCAGGTTTAAGTGGTACATCTTGTCACATTGTCTGTTGGAGGTGTCATGCCCAAGGCATTCAGTGGGGAAAAAAAGTATTTAGTCAGCCGCCAATTGTGGAAGTTCTCCCACTTAAAAAGATGAGGTCGGCCTGTAATTGACATCATAGGTAGACCTCAACTATGAGAGACAAAATGAGAAAACAAATCCTGAAAATCATATTGTCTGATTTGGAAAGAATTTTTTTTTAAATTTTGGTGGAAAATAAGGATTTGGTCATTTACAAACAAGCAAGATTTCTGGCTCTCACAAACCTGTAACTTCTTCTTTAAGACGCTCCGTCGGGTGTGGGGAGGACACAGCAGGTCTTCCTGTGTGCTGCCTTATACGATTACATTTTTCATTATTTACGAGGCCATATTGTGTTTCCTATCCCCCCTTTTTTTGGAGGTTTATTTCCCTGTCTATTTTATTACACTTTTTATCTATTGCTTGAAATAAAATTGTTGTGATTTTATTATCTCATTGTCAGAATCTCTTCTTATCTGGCGGTCATATACCGTTGTAGATTTTTTTGTGGTGTATTAATTTTGAAGTTGTTTGACCTCATGTTATTGGACTATTTTTGGGTTTAATATTGTTCCATGCTCCATAAAGTGAGAGTGGTCAAAATCTTGTCACATCTTATAATTGTCAGTTGTAATTTTCCTTTGATTGTTATTTGTGAGGAAAGTGATACCGCCTGGTAGTACGGCTTTCAACCAAGTTACAGTGATAAAAACCTTGTCACAAACCATGGCCAACAAGTTGCCATTGTCTGTACATGTTGGCACTAAGGATGTGGAAGTACCCATTAAAGTCATTATCCCTGAGCTGGAGGTGTCCACAAAAAAATTTTGAACTGCCCAAATCATGGACTTAACCTTGAAAAGTACCCCGGAAAATGTAAGAGTGGTAAATATTGTTCCTCAGGATGCAGGAGCCGGTGTTCAGTTTTCACATTTGGCCAGACATATTGATCTGTTGTGTCAAGAGACCAAAGTGAGGAGCCAGGTAAAAGAGCTCCTCCTCAAGGCACATCCAGGGGGTATTTTCCGGTGACTAGGGTGACACAATTTAATCCTGGGGATCGGGTGCAGGTCTTCGTGCCCACAGTGGGGAACAAATTTCTTGCCAAGTGCTAAGGGCCTTATAGAGTTGTGGAAAGGGTTGGTGAGGGCCACTATAAAGTTTACCAGCCCAAGCCTTGGCAGAACGGGGTTCACTGTGGGTTGCAAATGGTGCCCAGCCCTCGGCTTTGGGCAGAGGGGGAAGGTATGTAGCAAAACCAAAAAGAGCAGGGTTAAATCCCAACTCTGCAGGGTTTGATTAGAGACACCTGCATAGCTTTTTATTAGAAGCAGGTTCATTTGGTGTGCGGTGTGCTGGGGAACTGAGCAGTGTGTAGATTCTGCTGGGAGCTGCAGAGTACTGTTTGTTGCAGACTAAACTGAGCCAGGTGAAGTGCCAGGATTGCCGTACAGGTGAGAGACTGTCATCTGTGTCTGTGAGGAGAGGTGAAAGCACCTTTTGGTGCTGGTTTCTCTGACAGAACTTGAGAGACAGAGACATTTATCTGAACAGGTGAGTCTACATGTGCCTGTATATGGATAGTTTATTTTGTTCCTTTCTGCCAGAGAAAGGCTGTTTGTTCTCCGTTCTGCTGGAAGTTTGTGTACTTCAATAAACCATCCTGTTTGACATAGAAAATACATGTCTGTGTGAATGCTACCAGCTGCCTTAAAGCAAGTATATCCCTACAATACACAGACATATTATCTTACTCACAATGACTTAGAATAGAATAATACCGGCACTCATAGAATGGTAGAGTTGGAAGGGACCTCCTAGGTCATCTGGTCCAACCCCCTGCTCAAAGCAGGATTCACTAAATCATCTCAGACAGATGTCTGTCCAGCCTCTGTTTGAAGACGTCCATTGAAGGGGAACTCACCACCTCTCGTGGCCGCCTGTTCCACTCATTAATCACCCTAACTGTCAAAAAGTTTTTTCTAATATCTAATCTGTGTCTCCTCCCATTTAGTTTCATCCCATTGCTTCTAGTCTTTCCTTGTGCAAATGAGAATAAAGATGATCCTTCTACAATGTGACAGCCCTTGACATATTTGTAGACCGCTATTAAGTCTCCTATCAGTCTTCTTTTTTGCAAGCTAAACATTCCCAAATCCTGTAACCGTTCCTCATAGGACATGGTTTGCAGACCAGTCACCATTCTGGTCGCTCTTCTCTGAACTTGCTCCAGTTTGTCTATGTCTTTTTTAAAATGTGGTGCCCAAAACTGTACACAGTATAACAGATGAGGTCTGACCAAAGAGGAGTAAAGACCGATAATGGCTTCACGTGATCTAGACTGTATGCTTCTGTTAATACATCCCAGAATTGTATTTGCCTTTTTTGCTGCTGCATCACACTGTTGACTCATGTTCAGTCTATGATCTATTAGTATACCTAAGTCTTTTTCACATGTACTGTTGCTTAGATCTATTCCTCCAATTCTGTATATGCTTTTTTCATTTTTATTGCCCAGATGTAGTACTTTGCATTTTTCCCTGTTAAAAACCATTCTGTTAGTTACAGCCCACCGCTCCAGTTTATTTAGGTCTTTTTGAATCCTCTCTCTCTCTTCTCTAGTATTAGCTATCCCTCCTAGCTTTGTGTCATCAGCAAATTTAATCAGTTTACCCTCAATTCCTTCATCTAAATCATTGATAAAGATGTTGAACAATACAGGTCCCAGGACAGAGCCCTGTGGTACCCCACTTGAGACATTCATCCAGCTGGATGTGAAGCCATTTACAACCACCCTTTGAGTCCGATCACTAAGCCAGTTATGAATCCACCTAACAGTTGCCTGGTCCATTGCATACTTGGTCATTTTTTCAATAAGGATGGTGTGAGATACTTTGTCAAATGCTTTGCTGAAGTCAAGATATACTATATCTACAGCATTTCCCTGATCCACCCAGTCAGTGATTCTGTCATAGAAGGAAATTAAGTTAGTCTGACATGACTTGTTAGTTACAAACCCATGCTGACTCTGGTTAATCACTTCATTCTTATCCATGTACTTACATACATGTTGTTTAATAATTTGTTCAAAGATCTTTCCTGGTATAGAAGTCAGACTCACCGGCCTATAGTTCCCTGGGTCCACCTTCTTCCCCTTTTTGAAGATAGGAACAACATTTGCTCTTGTCCAGTCTTCTGGGACTTCTCCTGTTCTCCAAGAATTTTCAAAGATTATGGAGAGTGGTTCTAAAATTTCTTCTCCTTCAGTACTCTGGGATGTAATTCATCTGGACCTGGAGACTTGAACTCATTTATGTTAGCTAAATATTCCCTCACAATCTTTCTGTTTACAGATAACTTGGATTCTTCTATTCCTTTAAAAGGACAGTGAAGATCAGTTGATGTTACATTTTCTTTCTGAGTGAAAACAGATGCAAAATAGGAATTTGTATACTTGCTGCAATAAGTGGTGAGCCGTTTGCTGCGGCTTACTTCCAATTAAAAAGAAAAAAAATGCAAACTGCTCTATGTGCACTTACAGATATTCTCAACAATTATTGACACACATATATAGGTGGTACACAGGATGATCCTATGAAAGTTGGCATCAAGAGTCCAAATATGTTGCGGTACAGCAATAATCCAATCAAGAAAGGTAAAGGTGATGTATCCTGATTGTCTCTTTATATGTGAACAAACGGTATGAACGAAGAAATGTCTCTTGATTGCCCTTTTGTATACCATCAGTATGGTTGAAGATAATGTATCTTACTCTCCTCTTTTTATATAAATACTGTCCTCTCTTTAAATGAACAATCAATGTAAGTGGATCTGCGCAGTGTTCTGACCGGCAGCGTTGTAGACTAACCACAGTCCTAATAAAGTGATCCGCCTCCGACGGTGTGACGTTACCTGCTACACAATAGTCCATGGAAAAAGGAGAAAACTATGCATTTCCTATGCATTTCGAAGAAGTTGTCCTTCTTCTTTTGTAGGATCATCCTATGTACCAGGGTAGGATCACCTATATATGTGCGCCAAAAATTGTTGGGAATATCTGTAAGTACACACAGCGCTGTTTGCATTTTTTATTTGTAATACTATCATCCACTCCTCCCATCGAAATTTTTATCCTTTAATATGTTGCAGTCACCATATTATATATCACTGTGTACTTACAATTGCTAATTTTGCTTTTCTACCCAGCTAATTCTTCTCTTTTCCATTAGGTCTATGACATCATGTGATTTAAAACTAAAAGCTGAATCCTTCTAAGCTCTATGTAGAAACAGGAGGTTAATTTTCCCTATATGACTCATCAGTCACTGCAAAAGTCATTGGCAGGGGGGAAGGAGGGAGCAGCTGGGTCAGGAGTATAAGAGCGGAACGTTAAATGCAATGACTAGAGATTTCTTGTTTCTACCTAGGGCAGGGAAAAAAGAAGAATTTACTGGATTGAAAGGCAAAATTAACAATTGTAGGTACCCAGTGCTATATAATATGATGACTGCAGCATCTATCTTCAGGAATGTACCATTTCTTACCCTCATGACTTCTTGATATTTGGGGGGTGCGTGGACCTCTTTGACTGACAACATTCTTGTCAGTCTATGCAGCATCAGAGGTCCCAGGAATGGGACAACCTGCTATGGTTAGCTTGGTTTCCACTATCCCTCTATTGCACTCTTACCAGATGCTATGAAGCAGCTTATGGATTGGCTAGTAATGGGGGAGTTGAGGAGAGTTAAAGAAGAGTTGGAGGTGAGCGGCGCTGCAGAGAGGCTCGAGTGTTACTGTACATGTCCAGGAGCTGGTCTTCAGTTATTAATGCTGGTGACATAGTATTTGTAATGCTGGCGGACACCCTGGCCGGGGTTTTTTTTTGTGTCCCTGGACATTACAGAAAAATGGGTCTCCTGGCTGGGAGTGTTTGCTTTAGTATTAGTGATATGCCACTGCAGACCCCATACTGCCGCTTCACATGGCAGGCCAGGACCTAATGAAGTAGAGATGAATGTTGGAGACCAGAGTCCAAAAATAAGCTTTTCTTTACTGAACTGTAAGATGAGGCGACAATACTCCTGAAAAATATCAGCGCTGTGTATCGCTGGTGCAAGAAGGCTGGAATCTACTGTTCAGATGGGACCATGCGGAACTAACCGGTACAGGAAGAGTTGCTGAATAAACACTTTTGATGACGGAGTTCCTGAATATAAAGGGTCTGCATGCCAAACCGGAGTGGGTTTTAGCTCCAAAAGAGAGAGTGGTACAGAGGTCCTCAGGAGGAGACGCTGCAGCCAGAGTTAGAGACCAGGACAAGAAGCCGGTGCCAGCGGGCTGCTGTCAGGTTACACATAGGACCTCAGTGGCACCAAGTGAGACCCAGAGTCGCCCAGTTTATTGTTCCTCCAGTGTATTGCCTACAGTCTCCAGTTTGTTGCTTTTCCAGTTTACTGCCTCCAGTCCCCCCCAGTTTATTGCTCCCCCAGTGTATTGCCTCCAGTCCCCCCAGTTTATTGCTCTTCCAGCGTATTGCCTTCAGTCCCCCCCCAGTTCATTGCTCCTACAGCGTATTGCCTTCAGTCCCCCCAAGTTTATTGCTCCTACAGTGTATTGCCTCCAGCCCCCCCCAGTTTATTGCTCTTCCAGCGTATTGTCTTCAGTCCCCCCAGTTTATTGCTCCAACAGTGTATTGCCTTCAGTGCCCCCCAGTTTATTGCTCCTACAGTGTATTGCCTCCAGCACCCCCCCCCCCAGTTTATTGCTCTTCCAGCGTATTGCCTTCAGTCCCCCCCAGTTTATTGCTCCTACAGTGTATCGCCTGCAGTCTCCAGTTTATTGCTTTTCCAGTTTACTGCCTCCAGTCCCCCCCAGTTTATTGCTCCCTCAGTGTATTGTAAAAAAAAAAACATACAGAGACATTCATTTATTCACCTCTCCACACGTTCCCCGCCGCAGCAATTGCAGCATCACTTGTTTCTCTTCACTGGAAATTTTGGATGACGCAGGCGCGTGCAGAGTGATGACGCACGCACCTGTGGCACAGAGAAAGTGCCGGGAAGAAAGCTAAGGATGTGTTCCTTCCTGCAGCTCCGCTGCCACAGCGGAGCCAAAGGAACAATCCCTGTCCTGCACACCGCCTATGATGAGGGCAATCTGGCCATTGGCCCCTCGGAGCCTCTAGCCAGATTGCTCTCATTATTAATCACCCTACAAGGGCCCCTCCTCCACCTTTGGGCCCCGGTGCAGCTGCACTGGTGGTATGTCGCCCCTGGAGGAATCTCTCTGGTCTCTGTGTGCACCGACGCACCGTCATGCATTTAGTCTCCATCCACTAGTGCAGAGACAACTGAAAATTAGGGCCAAAGCCTGCAGTGGGGAAAATGCAGGATACAAGTCCAGTAATGAGCAGAAATAGTGTTATTCCTCATGTGCACACATGGCAGCTTATTCTCATCTAGTATGACAGATTTGCTTTAACTTTCAGAAAAGCATAATACATTTGTAAGAGCCATTAGTGAAGAATAGTTTTTCTTATTTATGTGCCTTTGTCTCCCATTCCCATTTACTGCGGCAGGTAAGGCCATAGATGGTATATGCTTCACTATGGCCATACTGGTTCAAAGCATCCAGAGGAAGATACAGAAGCTGCAATTATGGGAATTATTAACATGTAGGAATGTAGTACCTGATCACACCCCTGATGAAGCCATAAGCATTTGGCGTAACGCGTAGGTTATTTATACTTTTTCCTTTTCTCTGTGCATTTTTATTTTCTGGTACTCTCCTTATTCCTACATTGCTTTATGCTTAATTTATTTGTGGGCTTGATAGTGGAGCATAGATATTTTCTACTATGCTCTCTTACCAATTGATTTACCTATACCATGCCATATATATTTTAGCGATATTTGGAATTATGTACCATTGTTATTGAAGTACATTTATCTTGCACAGTTGTGTAATACATCTTTGACATATCTATTGATTATTTTTTTTTGTTTGGGTGAATTTTTTTCCTTTTTTGTCCTTTGTCCTGTGTATGTTTTTTATCATGTTTTTTAATAATGTCCTATGTAGTGTGTTTTGAGACTAATAAAATTTTGCATATTCTTGTACATTAGTGTCTTTATATCTATTTATCAATTGTATTTGGTGCCCTGGATTTGTCCCAATCCCCCTTGTCTTTTTCTTATGCTTGTTTGCATTCATGGGGACATTGGCACAAATACATAATTAATATTTAGTGTGGTGCTAGGTCTGCCCCTTACTTCTTACAAATGTAGTACCTGTAATATGGCGAGGGGCGGTAGCCATGGTCGAGGCACTGGTTTGTTGCGCCCAGCTCGTTACATGAAGTTGGGTGTCCTGCCTGGGTATGTAAGCTTGTGCTGTGAGGGCATTACACCCATGAAGGTTGCATGTCACCGATGTTGCTGGTTTGACAGGACCAGATGTTTCACAGTTCATTGAGGGAGACCACCAGTCAAAAATAACATTTTTACTGAACGGGATCTTGGTAGGGAATATATACAGTGGATAGCAGGTACACAAGCATTTTCCACACAGTTTCCTTCCTTTTTTTCTCTATCTTCACCTTTCCTCTCTACTGTCTCTACTTGTCCTATGTCTCCACGGTATCGCACTACTTCACCACAACCCAGCTTTTGACTCTACAGTCCTGCTTAGCAAGAGTCCTTTGCTTGAGCTGTAGTTCCAAGTCTTCTGTAGCATCGGCATCTCTGCCCCCTGACAGGCAGAGACGCCGTCCCCCTTACCGCCGCGCTCCTGGCCCGGTGTCTTCTGGCCCTCCTGCTGCTGCTGCTGCCGGCGCGTGCAGCTTCCCGAGCACTGTGCTTAGGGCGCGCGCGCGCGCTCCCTCCCTCTTAAAGGGGCCGCGCGCGCCATCCTAAGGAGTCTCCGGCCAATGGCCTTAGGACCTCTCATTTAAAAGGTTCCTCCATCAAAATGGAGGTGCCCATGCAAGGTTGTAGCTCTGTATTCTAACTCTGCTTCAGCCCTCAGGTCTCACTGCTAGTCTGACTATCAGTCCAGTCCGCCAGCCTGACTACCAGTTCAGTCCGCCAGCCTGACTACCAGTCCAGTCCACCAGCCTGACTACCTGTCTCCGCCAGCCAAGTACACTCTCCAGCCCGACGGTCTGCCTACGGTCCAAACCCGCCAGTCTGTCTATGGGCCAGGCTTGCCGGCCTACCCGGAGAACGTACCAGTTACCTGCCATGCCTACCAGCCAGCCTGCCTGGACGCCAGTTACCCGTGGTGTCTGCCAGTCCGTCTACACAGATCACCCGTCAGCCTGCCTGCCATGCTCATCTGCTGTACCGGTCAGTCCCTGCCTTCTGACCCGTGGGAGTCACCTGCTCTCATACAAGGACAGGTCCAGAGTAGCACCTGGTCCCTCTGCTCGGTCCTTCCCTGGTTCACGGAGTCAATTGAGCCGCCGTGTGACCTTGGTCAGTCTGAGTTGATACCTAGTTCCGCCCCTCTGGTCCCTCCTTGCACCGCAGCACAGAGGTTCCACCACCCGGATCCGTAACATCTTCTTTCCCCTCAGGGTTCCAGTATGGCCGGTACTTATCTTTACTAATACTGATGCCCCACTGGGGGCATTTTACTCATCTCACGTACTCAGTCCTGTCTAGGCCCGTTACCTTCAAAACTTATAAACTCTGGGCATTTCTTCTAGGTGTCCTCTCCTAGGACCCATCTCTAGTAGATCACTTTGCCTCTTAGTCACTTCTGCTCTGGATCTCGCTATCTCTTCCTTTCAGTCTCCTCTTACTTAGGAACACCCAAAATGAGGCACTGCTCACACTGGACCTTAGGTCCTTTTTCTATTCACTCCAGGCCCTAGCTAACTCTCTGACAGGAAATCATCACTTTCCCTTCAACTTTCCCCTCCCACTCTGGGTTAGTCCCAAACATTAACTCTCACTATCCCTACTGTCAAACTATACACGCTATCAATACTACTAACACCTTTAACGCATATCAAAATTCACATTACACATCACAGTTTACATTACATCACATAATATTATACTTGTTTCTTCAAGGGGGAACGTGGGCAGTATGTCCGTCTCTTTACATACCATCCAGCTGCACAGATAATAGGGGTTCTAAGAATTAGCTCTAAGATGCAAATAACAGTGCTCTTGTCCAGCTGAACAAAAATTAGCTGGAATTAGCCCCCAAATGACTGGGGTAATGATTAATACATTATCAGCCTCTATGAACAGCCATAACCAATATCATATTCTCCTTTTCTCCACCTAGTCATGAGCTCAGATGTGATGGCGTGAAGTGGGGGTGGGGGGTTGTATTAATGGAAGTACTAATTAACACTCATGTAGAGAGGAGAAAACAGAAAAGACTCTCCGGAGAGGCAGAAAAGCCTTGTACCCCGGAGACTCAATGACTGAACATGCATTTCTTGACTTTTTAGTTGCCAGTCATGTATACAGTATATAGGATGTAGCATGTACACAGTGTGGAGGGGCTTTGCCGGCGGAGATCACAGCTGCTGGTAAATGTAAATCACACGCTGACTATGTGTGATGAATTTCTAATGCTGAGGGATGAGAGAAGGCTGCGGATGACTGGAAACTGTGTAAAGGACTTTATAATTGGTCTATCCCTTATTTCCCATCGATTGACTGGGAGAGGTAGTGATCATGGCTGTGATTATCTTATCAATCTAATGGGACTGTAATACGGAGGCTTCTCAATCCACAGACCATGTGGTGTATGTGTATTAATGGCAACGATACAGATGATAACCTAGACAGGAGCAGGAATGTGGCTGCCCATGAAATCCCCGGTGGGAGGCTCCTGAGACGTCAGGTATGGAGACGGTGCGGTGCTTCCCCTGTGGCCCCCCCGCTCATCACTGCACTTTTCATTATACAATTCAGTTTTATTTATATTTGTTAGAAATTTGATGTAAAAAACACTAAACGTAGAAAAAAAATAAAATTACCCCTGCACCTCCTCCTCCTCGCTAATCTCATATTGCATTAAAAACTGTGAAATATTCTCTGTGAGTCTCAGGAGCTTAGACATGTCCCTCTTCCCCCTCCACTTCTTCACTGCCTTGTGTCTACTGTAAGGCCACTTATTACTTCCCTCTCCTGGCTACAGTGCTGGGCGCTGTGTCCTCCGTTCTCTTCCGTTAGATCTCTCTGCTCCTGCATGTCTCCTGTGAAATCGCTCTCCTGGGTGTTATAGCCTGAGGTGGTGGGAAGCTGCCAGAGTTTTCAGGTACTTCTTACCTCCCCACCACATGTTGACTGAAATCATCTCACTATCAGACATTGCTGCATGAACTCTGCTACATCACTGTGCCAGCTCTCCTGCACTGAACCTCAATTGCAAACTCAACTCTGCTGCATTAGCTCCACATTGCTGTGTGAACTCTTCTACATCACCATGCCAGGTCTGCTACACTGAACCTCAATTGCAAACTGAGCTCTGCTGGATGGGTTCCACATTACTGTGTCAACTCTGCTACATCACCATACCAGCTCTGTTATACTGAACCTCAATTGCAAACTGAGCTCTACTAAATTGGTTCCACATTGCTGTCAACTCTGCTACATCACTGTGTCAGCTCTACTACATTGAACCTCAGTCGCAAACTCAGCTCTGCTGCAGCTGCTCCAGATTGCTGTGTCAACTCTGCTACATCAACCTATCAGTTTTACTTCACTGAACCTCAATCGCAAACTGAGCTCTGCTTCATCAGTTCCACATTGCTGTGTCAACTCTGGTACATCACTGTGACAGCTCTGCTACACTGAACCTCAATTGTAAACTGAGCTCTGCTGTATCGGTTCCACATGTCTGTCTGCTGCATTAGATGTCTTCATTCCAACTCTGCCATTGTTCCATCCCGGGTGCATCTGTTGCTCCAGTTCAGCTTCTCTAGTGGCCGTTGTTTCAGCTCTGCCAATGTTGTTTCAACTTGACCGTTCTGGTGCACCAGCTCCACCGTCAGTGATGCATAAGAACTGCTTATCCATAAGAAATATATACACTGACAAATAGGTAGATAGATATTCCATAGATATATAGAAAAAAATAAAAGGAAATAGTCATGGTCGAAAGTGTTGGCACCCTTGAAATTGTTCCAGAAAATGAAGCATTTCTCCCCAGAAATTATTGCCGTTTCACATGTTTTGTTATTCACATGTTTATTTCCTTGTGTGTATTGGAACAACACAAACAAAGAGAGAAAAAATGGCAAATTGGTCAGAATTTCACAGAAAACCCCCAAAATGGTCTGGACAAAATTGTTGGCACCCTCAACATAACAATTAGTTTCACACCCTTTTGGAATAAATAACTGATATCAATCACTTTTTATAACCATCAACAAGCTTCTGACACCTCTCAGTTGGAATTTTGGATGACTCTTCTTTTGCAAACTGCTCCAGGTCTCTCATATGTGAAGGCGCCTTCTCCCAACAGCAATTATAAGATCTCTCCTCAGGTGATCAATGGGATTTCGATCCAGACTCATAGCTGCCACTTCAG
Organism: Phyllobates terribilis; assembly: GCF_046119375.1. Lineage (NCBI taxonomy): Eukaryota > Metazoa > Chordata > Amphibia > Anura > Dendrobatidae > Phyllobates > Phyllobates terribilis. The sequence continues at coordinate 1,174,947,732 of NW_027362761.1, forward strand.
AACTCTCCAGTACTTTGTTTCTGTTAATTTCTGGGGGCTTCTTGAAGTATGTTTGGGTCATTGTCCTACTGGAAGACACATGACCTAGGACGAAAACCCAACTTTCTGACACTGGGCACTACATTGCGACCCAAAATCCATTGGTAATATTCAGATTTTATGATGCCTTGCATACAGTCAAGGCACCCAGTGCCATAGGCAGCAAGAAAAAAACAAAACATATTTGAACCTTCATCGTATTTGACTGTAGGTACTATGCTCTTTTCTTTGTAGGTCTCATCCCGTTTTAATGAACAGTAGAATGATGTGCTTTACCAAAAAGCTCTACTTTGGTCTCATCTGTTCACAAGATGCTTCCCCAGAAGGATTTTGGCTTACATTTGGATTAGGATTTGGCTTACATTACATTTGGCGTACATTTTGGCAAACTGAAGTATAGCTTTTTTATGTCTCTGTGTCAGCAGTGGGGTCGTCCTGGGTCTCCTGTCATAGCATCTCATTTCATTCAAATGTCGACGAATATTTCACGCTGACACTGATGTACCCTGAGTTTACAGAACAGCTTGAATTTCTTTGGAACTTTATTTTGGCTGTGTGAAGACACGGGGTCTTCCGTGGGCGTAACGCTACTCAGACAACACAGGGTGAGGGTAAAACAGCGTGGCAATACTTTATTGAAACACAAAGCGGACAATAAACACCCAGAACAGTCCCAGCAAATACCCAAGATGGTACAACATTATACAGTCTCACCCTTCCTTCTCCGCCCGCCTGGGATAGAACAGCTGCGACTTTAGAGACTTCTAGGACTGACTACCTCAACCAGTGGCCCCCCCGCTACTGGTGGACCCCCACATAGAGGAAGTAGTGGCAAGCTTAGGAAGCTAGCAGTCCATCGAGGTACAAGACCCAAGAGTCCCACCCTGGCCTCTCTGAGAGTTTCCATGGGTAGCAGGCGACCGGTGGGTCCCTCTTGGCAACCCCAAACAACATATCCATGGGGCCAGGTGACTTCTTTGTCCCAACCTGGTCTCCCCAAAATGTATCCATGGTTTCCCTGATGGTAAATGGAGCAGATCTGTATCTTTCCAGTCAGGGCCATACTCTTAGGCAAGAATCATATAGAGTTCAAATTTGTGTCTCTTTGGGTAATGCCATGCAATCCATCTGCTGTCCTGAAGGATGTCTCTCATTCTCCTTGTAAAGTCTTTCTCCAATCTCTGTTTCAAGTCCCACTGCTACAGAAGCACATGTCCTTTTTAAATACACATCCATAGTTTAAGGGTCATTAGTCACATGTCAGAGGCAAAGGTGCAGGGCTCAGCTATCATTGTTTGAGCTAATCTATTTACATAGGTGGTATCACAGGGGCTGTTGTAAATAAACATCTAGCTGACTTTTAGTACAATTTGTCATTAGCATAGTAAGCATGATTGTTTCCAAAGGACTAGAATTCAACATTCAGGGTTATACAAATACTGGTCTGTTCTCATTCACCAGACACAAACACACAAAGATTATAGGGTATTTCTATTGGATTAACAAATCTAAACATCTGGCTTATTAAGATTTTAGGCTGTATCGTCAGAGTCTGCTTATCCACCATCAGGACTATCCTGCGTTACAACCTTTCATCAATTTTTCTCTGCCGTCCACGTCCAGGGAGATTAGCTACAGTGCCATGGGTTGTAAACTTCTTGATTATGTTGAGCACTGTGGACAAAGGAACATCAAAATCTCTGGAGGTGGACTGTTAACCTTGAAACTATTGATATTGTTCAACAATTTTGGTTCTCAAGTTTTCAACCAGTTCTCTTCTCCTCTGTCTGTTCACACAGGCAATGCCATTTTGGTCCAAACACATTTAGTTTTTATTGCTTTCCACAGGTTGCACAGCACCAAAACAAACTCATAAACATAAATCCATATCTTTGTCCAGGTGCTAACTAAACAGCACAGACCCTGGCTACTCATACACAGCTGAGGTAGCCCCAGGTCTGTCAAACAAAGCAGCTATTGTCCATAGCAATCACTGATACTTGCGGTTCTCAGCACACAGCCTGTGCAGACTCTTCTCAGAGAGAGGGATTCTTAGCTCCAAGACACATTCAGTCTGGTCAGCTTCCCCAGCAGACTAACTAAGGAAAACAGCTATCCTAGTTATATGCAGAGCCAGCCAGGTGATCTAATCAGAACCAGTAAAGCTAGGATTTAACCCTAGACTACCTGGCTTTGCTGCACTATCAATCTCATATCTATCTATCTATCTATCCCCCCCATACTGTATCTACTGTATACTACTATATTGATCTATTATCTACCTACTTAATATCTATCACATAAGGAGTCATATCTTATCAGAGACATTTTACACTGCTCAAAAAAATAAAGGGAACACTTAAACGACAGAATATAACTCCAAGTAAATCAAACGTCTGTGAAATCAAACTGTCCACTTAGGAAGCAACACTGATTGACAATCAATTTCACATGCAGTTCTGCAAATGGAATAGACAATAGATGGAAATTATTGACAATTATCAAGACACCCTCAATAAAGGAGTGGTTCTGCAGGTGGGGGACCACAGACCACATCTCAGTACCAATGCTTTCTGGCTGATGTTTTGGTCACTTTTGAATGTTGGTTGTGCTTTCACATTCGTGGTAGCATGAGAAGGAGTCTACAACCCACAGAAGTTGCTCAGATAGTGCAGCTCATCCAGGATGGCACATCAATGCAAGCTGTGGCAAGAAGGTTTGCTGTGTCTGTCAGCGTAGTGTCCAGAGGCTGGAGGCACTACCAGGAGACAGGCCAGTACACCAGGAGATGTGGAGGGGGCCGTAGGAGGGCAACAACCCAGCAGCTGCACCGCTACCTCCGCCTTTGTGCAAGGAGGAACAGGAGGAGCACTGCCAGAGCCCTGCAAAATGACCTCCAACAGGCCACAAATATGCATGTGTCTGCTCAAACGGTTAGAAACCAACTCTATGAGGGAGGTATGAGGGTCCGACGTCCACAGATGGGGGTTGTGCTCACAGCCCAACACCGTGCAGGACGCTTGGCATTTGCCACAGAACACCAGGATTGGCAAAGTCGCCACTGGCGCCCTGTGCTCTTCACAGATGAAAGTCTGGAGACACCGTGGAGAGCGATGCCTGCAACATCCTTCACTTGACCGGTTTGGCAGCGGGTCAGTAATGTTGTGGGGTGGCATTTCTTTGGAGGGCCGCACAGCCCTCCATGTGCTCACCAGAGGTAGCCTGACTGCCATTAGGTACCAAGATGAGATCCTCAGACCCCTTGTGAGACCATATGCTGGTGCGGTTGGCCCTGGGTTCCTCCTAATGCAGGACAATGCCAGACCTCATGTGGCTGGAGTGTGTCAGCAGTTCCTGCAAGATGAAGGTATTGAAGCTATGGACTGGCCCGCCCGTTCCCCAGACCTGAATCTGATTGAGCACATCTGGGACATCATGTCTCGCTCCATCCACCAACATCACGTTGAACCACAGACTGTCCAAGAGTTGGTGGATGCTTTAGTCCAGGTCTGGGAGGAGATTCCACAGGAGACCATCCGCAACCTCATCAGGAGCATGCCCAGGCGTTGTAGGGAGGTCATACAGGCACGTGGAGGCCACACACAATACTGAGCCTCATTTTGACTTGTTTTAAAGACATTGCATCAAAGTTGGATCAGCCTGTAGTGTGTTTTTCCACTTTAATTTTGGGGGTGACTCCAAATCCAGGCCTCCATTGGTTAATAAATTTGAGTTATATTGATGATTTTTGTGTGATTTTGTTGTCAGCACATTCAACTTTGTACAGAACAAAGTATTCAATGAGAATATTTCATTCATTCAGATCTAGGATGTGTTACTTGAGTGTTCCATTTATTTTTTTGAGTAGTATATTTTTTTTGAATATTAAGTTCACAATTATCATTTTTTGCGCAAAATTTATAAAATGTCGTACACTGGCACCGATTAATCAAAACTTTTACGGCATTTCTGGAGTAAAATGCTTTAAAAAGTACCAATATTTTTTCACAACGCAGAGCTGCACAAAAACATTGTGATTTTTGCCGTTTTCTGACCAATCTAAACCACCTCCAACAAAATGGGCAGAGCTGGGTGGGATGAGACGTGGCCACACAAAAGAAAAAGAGAAAGATATGCAAAACCATGGATCTCTCAAAGGTGAATTTATTGATGCAAAATCAGAAACAACAAAAAATTATGTTAAAAACACTTAAAAAATCCAAAGGCCATGTGATATTGAGCAAACAACTCAAAATGGAATTGTGGTACACCCTACCTAACATATGATGCACAGGCTATCAATACAGATAAAAATACTAGAATGGTGAGCTTTGTATTAAAGGACAAAAAGATCCCACTGCAAGGACACAGCCATGATTCATACAGGGTCAGTATGCATCGAGGAATAAAGAAAATGCAATATACTTAAATCAAAATAGTACAATGCATAATATATAAAATATGAATAAATAAAGTGTATTTCAAGATAACAAAGTTGTGCAAACAATCAAATAAGATATATATGGCACATGGACAAAATAGCCACAATTTATCAATTGGTATATAAAAGACAAAAGCTGATCATGTAGGATTTATAAAGCGAGTGCATGCATATAGAAAACCTAGTCCTGCAAAAAATCATGTGAGAAAATATATCAGCGATATTTTTCAGTCAATATATCAATAAATAAAACCTGTGTCAATCATAGAGTTTAGTTAGGGACCAGACCTCAAGTGTTTCGCCACAGAAAAGTGCGGCTTCCTCAGGGGCAATTGTGTGTATAAAGATGCTTGTTAGGTATATATACAATAATATATCAGGGTAAATTGATTAAAAGATAGCGACGAGAAAATAAGCTCATATATTCACCCACAATTGCGCAGTGCAGAACATAATACAGGTTTGACGGAGCATAATAATGACCCATGATCGCAAGATCGGCGCAGTACAAAGGGAAAGTAAGATGCACAGTGACGACACACAAATGTGTGACGCTCGCAAGCCCTGCCCTGGGAAGATTGGGTACTCGGAGCCGGGTCAGATGTTGAGGACGGGGATGCAGTCGTGGCCTCGACCCGTTCCGTGTCCAGGGCCGTCACATTGAAAATGATGTTAGGGCTTTCCGGGTTGAGTGGTAATTGTCGACTACGTCACCTGTGGTGTCTGGTGATGCGCCATCAGCGCCGCTAACAGTCCACTGAGGCCCGATGTCATGGCGGCTAAAGTTCTCGCTGCTCCCCACAGGCGGAGTGCGGCCTCAGGGCAGGCAAGGCAGGATAAAGGAGGGTAGCAGTGTGGGAGTGCGGCACCGTGTCACGTGGTATGGCGCGTAATGAACAATCCGGAGGCCATAGGGATGAATTTCCAAGGCTTTACTCACAGTTCTCATAAGCAGCGCAAGGCTTCTCCCTGCTCCTCGCGGAGTCCTGCGGCCACCAGGGACGGGAGTCCGACTACCTCCGAGGAAGTCCAGTATGAGGTAGCATCCCTACACCAGAGTCTTCCTGCACTACAGACTTTACCCCTTCCCGTCTGTGCGTGTGTAGATAGGCCGGGTCTCCCTCTGAGCTCCTCTCAGGTGTATGGCTCGGGTGGCAATTCCTCTCCATCCCAAGCCCGGCGGGATCCTCAGGGCCTAACCGGGCTTTCCCGTCCTGGACATAGAGTACGAGGTCGGGTGTCGGGGGCCGGTACCCCTCTTGCAGCCGGAATCCCTCTGAATAGATCAGGTAGAAGAGGACAGGTGGCGTACTCCGCTCCGTCTGCATCCTCCCCGGGACCCATTTGCTAGGGAGCCACACTCTAAAGCTCCCGGGCCTTCTTGATCCTGGTCCTTGGCCGGGTTGAGACATTCCTCGTCTGCAACCTCCCTCTCGTCCCATAGATCGGGGTACGAGGGCTGTGTCCCATGCCGGTGCAGGCCCACACAGGATCTGCGCTCCCGGAGGGAAGTCACATTACACACAGTAGTTTAGACCGCTTGACAGCCCAAGAACAACGAACGAACAAGATCAAAGATGGCATACTATTAAATATGAAATTAGAAGTGTCACTAACTAACTGTTCCTCCACCCACACCCACTAACTGGTTCCTACTACTTTGTGTTCCCCAGTCTCCCTGTAACCAGGGGAGCAGCACCTAGTGCATACTAGCTCCCTCGGGTGGAAATGAGGTGTTGGATGCAAAACTAGGTAACTACCATCGCACCGGACTTACCTCAGAGGAGGAACACCACACTCCATTAAAGAAGTGCAGCATTCCTGTGGCGGTCGAACCCTCAGGGGCGCCACATTCTCCCCTGGTAAAACACAGCACGTCCGCAGGCTGCAAAGGAATAGCACCCAGGAAAATTCTTTTTATATAACAAGTAAAACTATCATCCCTTTATGGGAGGCACATTTCTTGTAACGTTGCATAACAGTTATAAAAGTACAAAAAGTGCAAGAGTATAAAATTATAAAAAACACAGAGATATAAAAGTGCAAAATTATAAATTAAGACAAGAGACCTTTTGATCAAGACAGCGGACTGCTTAAAGGTGACGACGGTCAGTTCAGTAGCAAGAGGGACCTGCCCTAAACCCTCTACGTGGGCCCTGGGGTGGCGGCAGGGCATGAAGATCTGGAGCTGGACCCCCACACAAGCCACTCCAGACAGGTTTTGCTTCTGAGGTCTGAGGTAGAAAGTAGGCACGGTTTTGTATAAAACCAATAGGGAGCACCTAAATAGGTGCATAACTATTTACAATGCAGTCCGCCGCCTGCCATAGTCCGCAGGGACCAAAGTCTCTATAAATGAAGAAACACACAAAAATAGCAGCAATAATCAAACTTCAAACACTAACTACAGCAGTCGGGGCTGCTTTAGACTTGGGGCTCAAGTGGAGGGAAGGGCTCATTCCTCCCGACAGAGGCTAGCCGGTCACCTGAGGCTGAGGGTGGGGTGGCGTCACTCCCAGACACTTTGCGGACGTCCAGGGTGTACCACCCACGCTCCCCCTGGTGGCGAGTGAAAGTCACAGTATCGCCCGGGAAGGGGTTCCGGCCGGGGTGTCCCTTCTTAAGGCGCGGCTCAACGTCCCGCCGGCTGACGAAAACATCGTCCTGGAACATGGGACACCGGATAAACCCCCACCCCGCCTCATGGTGAAAACGCACAACCTGGCCTTCATACCGGGGACTAGGACGGGTGGCCTCCTCCAGTCGCGCCCGAGTCTTTGTAGCCTTGGTCCTCACCTCGAGGCGCTCGCAGCGTTGCTCCCGCCGACGTTGCTCCCGTGCCAGTTGGAAGACCTGGTCGCTGCACCATTGGCTCCTCCTGCGCGCTTCAGATCTGGTCTCCCGCGGGAAGCCCATAAGGTCGCCCCCCTGGTTTTCCCAGGCCCACTCCTCGGCCTCGGGCCAGGTTACCGCTGGTGCAGGTAGCGGGGTCAGGACGGGTTGCTGTAAGTCCTCCCGTAGTGCGGACCAGTCCGGGTTGGAGCCGGTAGCCTCCTCCGCAGCTCCAGGCACCTCCGTTGTAGAGCTCTCGTGGCAGATCAAGTCCCCACCTATAGCTGCCGCTTGCAGCTCAGGAGCTAGCGCCTGCTCCCAGGTGACGACTTGGGGATGTATATACTCCGTCATGAGGTCCAAGATTAACTCCGATGGCTCCGCAGCCGGGGCAGGGGTTGCACTCTCACCTGTCGTTAGGTCAGTCTCTACTTCGACCTCCAGGCCGACTGCTTCCAGAGCCTCCACTCCTCGGCAGCGGGCTTGTATGCGCTGCAGCATTTCAGCTTTCCACGCTGCCGTTGCCGCCTTCTGGGCCTCCTTCTGTCTCCTTGCAAGTTCTGGAGCTTCCTGCTGGAGAAACTCAAAGTCTCCCGGAGTCAATGCGCTGCCACTAGGTTCTCCGCCGGGTGAAGGGCCTGAACCGGGCTCAGTGGTTGCGTGGTCTCGTTCCCCAGAGGCCTCCATGACTGCCGCCGTTCACTGCCAAGCTCCAACTGACATGGCCGCACGTTGTTGCTTTCCTTCTTCTTCCTCCTCTTTCGGGGCGGTTCCTGGGCGGCATGCTGACAGGCCCTCCTTCGTTCAGCCCATCCTGTTTGACGGGCATTACCCCACGGACAGTCTCTGATGGAAGGGGCAGTCCACAATTTTGGCGCCAAGCGGGAGCCCAGCCCACGATGGGAGGTGTACAAAGACAGTCTTTTCACAGCATTATGGCACCTGTCCTTCTTGCGCGGGCGCCATTTTTAAGTGCAAAACAACAGTCCAAGGTGTAAGGCACACAGTACCCGATAGCAATGGGCACTTTTCTCCGTTGCTGCGGGCACGATATCCTGCCGACTACGCCAGAGATGTGACGCTCGCAAGCCCTGCCCTGGGAAGATGGGGTACTCGGAGCCGGGTCAGATGTTGAGGACGGGGATGCAGTCGTGGCCTCTACCCGTTCCGTGCCCAGGGCTTTCCGGGTTGAGTGGTAATTGTCGACTACGCCACCTGTGGTGTCTGGTGATGCACCACCAGCGCCGCTAACAGTCCGCTGCTCCCCACAGGTGGAGCGTGGCCTCAGGGCAGGCAAGGCAGGATAAAGGGGGGTAGTAGTGTGGGAGTGCGGGCACCGTGTCGCGTGGTATGGCGCGTAATGAACAATCCGGAGGCCATAGGGATGAATTTCCAAGGCTTTACTCACAGTTCTCATAAGCAGCGCAAGGCTTTTCCCTGCTCCTCGCGGAGTCCTGCGGCCACCAGGGACGGGGGTCCGACTACCTCCGAGGAAGTCCAGTATGAGGTAGCATCCCTACACCAGAGTGTTCCTGCACTACAGACTTTACCCCTTCCCGTCTGTGCGTGTGTAGATAGGCCGGGTCTCCCTCTAAGCTCCTCTCAGGTGTATGGCTTGGGTGGCAATTCCTCTCCATCCCAAGCCCGGCGGGATCCTCAGGGCCTAACCGGGCTTTCCCGTCCTGGACATAGAGTACGAGGTCGGGTGTCGGGGGCCGGTACCCCTCTTGCAGTCGGAATCCCTCTGAATAGATCAGGTAGAAGAGGACAGGTGGTGTACTCCGCTCCGTCTGCATCCTCCCCGGGACCCATTTGCTAGGGAGCCACACTCTAAAGCTCCCGGGCCTTCTTGATCCTGGTCCTTGGCCGGGTTGAGACATTCCTCGTCTGCAACCTCCCTCTCGTCCCATAGATCGGGGTACGAGGGCTGTGTCCCATGCCGGTGCAGGCCCACACAGGATCTGCGCTCCCGGAGGGAAGTCACATTACACACAGTAGTTTAGACCGCTTGACAGCCCAAGAACAACGAACGAACAAGATCAAAGATGGCATACTATTAAATATGAAATTAGAAGTGTCACTAACTAACTGTTCCTCCACCCACCCCCACTAACTGGTTCCTACCACTTTGTGTTCCCCAGTCTCCCTGTAACCAGGGGAGCAGCACTAGTGCATACTAGCTCCCTCTGGTGGAAATGTGGTGTTGGATGCAAAACTAGGTAACTACCATTGCACCGGACTTACCTCAGAGGAGGAACACCACACTCCATTAATGAAGTGCAGCATTCCTGTGGCGGTCGAACCCTCAGGGGCGCCACAAATGCGGCGCATGGTAATGGTGGAAATAGTAAAAGCGCCGGAAGTCACATAAGAATCACTCTGCACAGTTGTAGATACATTGTTATGGATAACTGTCTAATAGACAGAAATCTTAGATATGACGGCAGTACGGAAGACAAAATCAGGAAACGAGAATAAGATGTACATAAGTGTTGCAAAAGGACACGAAGAAGGTAGACGATCACATAGTAGAAAGGCATCCCTATTCAGAATCAAATATATATAGAGATAAAATATAGAAAGTATAAAAATACATGCAAATAACAGCTAAGTGTGTGCAAGTGTTAGTTATATTAATCATATAAACGACTAATAAATATGCGTATACAGCAAGTAGTTAATTAGTTAAATATTACGACCACCATAAGGGTGGAAAGATAATATAAAGGGTTTTTTTAATCCCTCGAGACACACTGACAGAAACATAGTGAACAATTAAAAAGCTGAAAGCGACAATATTCTAATGAGAATGAATTTATCATCCAAAAGTGATCACGCAGTCCCAGGTTGACAACTTTGTCCTTATGTTGGACACATCCAACAGTCAAATTCTGCTAAAGTTTGTGTTTCTTACTCCAGAGATGTTACTCCAGTCCCTGACCGGAGTAGCATTTCTACCGCAGCGCACGGAAGCACACTCCACTGAGAAGACGCAATCAATTCATTGAGTGGCATGCTTCTCTTACTGAATTTGGTGGATCGTACACCGGCGAGCCCTTCATTAAGACAGACACGTATAACACCAATCTTAATGAATCGGCCACAATGTTTTGTAAATTTGCCACATTTTAAGCTTCCATGTAGAACTCTTGCACCCGTTTTTAATCTACTCCTTTTATTGCAGTGACTTTGTAATGTTTTTTGAGAATTTTTTAAAAGTCACAATTGCTAAATTGCAACACGAAACCACCTCTACTTTGTATACAAAAAATATATAAAGAAAGGAACATCACAATTTACTCCGAATACTTGGAGGTAAAGCAATAAGAACAGAAGACCGTGGTGTCCGTTCACCTCCAATATCAAATTGCCACCGGTAAGAGACAACTAAATAACAAGTCCGGCTCTGCTACATCTTTAGTCCTCATAATCCACATTGCTACGTTTCCATTCAAGGCTGAAGCGCTGAATGTCGCCGTGCACCATCTGTGATAGAGGAATCAATGGCTCAGATTCATTTACTCAATAGCAGCATTAGCGTTCTGTACTCCTTCATCGCGTGGTGCCGCATAAAAACCGCTGTCACCGGGGCTCACGAGCTGGCGTCCTCCTCTGCCCCCTCATTATTAATAGTATCCGAATGTCTCCTACTGCCGGACCCTAGGAATAAAAGATGCACTGCATGTAATGTGAGCCACCGTGCCGGGACAATGCGGAGCTCTGCACATACTCATAGGGTCATAGTACTTTATGTGGCACTGTGTGCTCAATATCACGTGCTTCCCCGGCCGGGGAATACACCTCTTGGATGACTAGTCTGATGGAGTAACTGGTCACTTCTCCTTGCCCCGCTTCCCTTCTGAAAGGTCTGTAGGTCTCAGTGGCGTAACTAGAGTCCGATGGGCCCCTGTGCAAAATTTGGACCTGGGCCCCCACCGGCATGCTGCTCAGATGTATGAGCCCTTGTAGCGTTGTAGATCCTATAAGACTTAATAATGTTCTCATCCTGGCACCTTCCTGTAATAATGTCACTTGTCCTGGCCCCTTTGTGAAATAATATCCCCCTTCGTAGCCCGTTTTTATAATAATGTCCCCAAGCTTGGCCCCTTTCTGTAATAACGTGCCCTCATCCTGGACCCCATCCATTAATAATGTCCCCCATCTTGTGCTCCCTCCTGTTAATATGTACTCATCCAGGGCCCCTTCCTGGAATAATGTACCCCATCCTGGTATAATGTCTCCCATCCCGGGCCCCTTCCTGGTATAAAATTTCCCATCTTGGGCCCAATCTAGGTATAAGGGGCTCCATCCAAAAAAATGGCCCCCATCCTGGTATAATATTCCCCATCCTGGGCCCCATCTAGGTATAATGGGCCCCATCCAAATATAATGTCCACCATCTAGGTATAATGTCCCCCATACTGGTGTAGTGTCCTCATCCTGGGCCCCATCCTGATATAATGTCCCCTATAATGGGCCCCATCCAAATATAAAGTCCCCCATCCAGGTATAATGTCCCACATCCTGGTATAATGCTCCTCATCCTCGGCACTGTCTAGGTATAATGGGCCCCATCCAAATATAATGTCCCCCACCATGGTATAATGTCTCCCATCCTGGTATAGTGTCCCTCATCCTGGGCCCTATCTAGGTATAATGGGCCGCATCCATATATAATGTCCCCCATACAGGTATAATGTCCCCCATCCTGGGTCCACCTGGTATAATGTTCCTCATCCTGGGCCCCATCTAGGTATACCGGGCCCCATCCAAATATAATATCCCCCACCATGGTATAATGTCCCCCATCTCGGTATAATGTCTTTCATCCTGGGCCCCATCTTGGTATAATATCCCCCACCCTGGGCCCCTTCCTGGTATAATATTTCCCATGATGGGCTCCATCCTGGTATAATGTCCCCCATCCTGGTATAATGTCCCCCATCCTCGGCCCCATTTTAGTATAATGACCACCATACTGATATAATGTCCCCCATTCTCGGATGCACATCCAGCTGAAATAGGTGCTGGTGTCGGCGGGCTTTATGTCATCACAATCACAACTCTACGACAAGCCAGATCAGCTTATTTCCTTCAAAACTTTCCTATCCCATGCATACGAGAAGGGTATTATTGTTGATGCTATTGATATAGCCGCCATTAATAGAAAATATTCTGAATGCTCTTTGGACTGTCCAGGAATCTGTCAAAATAAGGGGGTGAATTCCTGTAAATGACGGCAGCAGTTGCCACCAGGGGCAGCTATCTTCACACGTATTTATTGTATATCACTCCCATTGATTTTGAAGGAGGCTGTATAAATGTGTGCTGACTGAGCTCCCTCTAGTGGTGACTACAAGTAGCCAGCCTTATTGAATACTATTCCAGCTGAGGGTCACACTGTTTAGGAGACATTCTGCAGGCGGACATAGGAGTAAGAAGTATGCATGGCATGGGGCCCCATAGCAAAACGAGAAGGGTCTCCTTGAGCTAATGGCCGGAAACTGAAAAAGAAACATAAGTACAAGTGTGGATAACAGCGTCATATATCAGAGGACTCTATAGTGCAATGTTCTTGCACTTGTTTTGGCTCCTCAATCTCTGGGCCGCGTAGCAGATCCTATATGGTTACGTCTATGCAGGTAGTATTGTACAGGTGCTTCTCACAAAATTAGAATATCATCAAAAAGTTAATTTATTTCAGTTCTTCAATACAAAAAGTGAAGCTCATATATTATATAGAGTCATTACACACAGAGTGATCTATTATATAGAGTCATTACACACAGAGGGATCTATTATATAGAGTCATTACACACAGAGGGATCTATTATATAGAATCATTACACACAGAGGGATCTATTATATAGAATCATTACACACAGAGGGATCTATTATATAGAGTCATTACACACAGAGGGATCTATTATATAGAGTCATTACACACAGAGGGATCTATTATATAGAGTCATTACACACAGAGGGATCTATTATATAGAATCATTACACACAGAGGGATCTATTATATAGAATCATTACACACAGAGGGATCTATTATATAGAGTCATTACACACAGAGGGATCTATTATATAGAGTCATTACACACAGAGGGATCTATTATATAGAGTCATTACACACAGAGGGATCTATTATATAGAATCATTACACACAGAGGGATCTATTATATAGAATCATTACACACAGAGGGATCTATTATATAGAGTCATTACACACAGAGGGATCTATTATATAGAGTCATTACACACAGAGTGATCTATTACATAGAGTCATTACACGCAGAGTGATCTATTATATAGAGTCATTACACACAGAGGGATCTATTATATAGAGTCATTACACGCAGAGTGATCTATTATATAGAGTCATTACACGCAGAGTGATCTATTATATAGAGTCATTACACACAGAGGGATCTATTATATAGAGTCATTACACACAGAGGGATCTATTATATAGAGTCATTACACACAGAGGGATCTATTTCGTGTGTTTATTTCTGTTAATGTTGATGATTATGGCTTACAGCCAATGAAAACACAAAAGTCATTATCTCAGTAAATTAGAATACTTTATAACTACAGCTTGAAAAATGTTTTTAAAATCTGAAATGTTCCCCTACTGAAATGTATGTTCAGTAAATGCCCTCAATACTTGGTCGGGCTCCTTTTGCATCAATTACTGCATCAATGCGGCAATGTGTCATGGAGGCGATCAGCCTGTGGCCCTGCTGAGGTGTTATGGAAGCCCAGGTGGCTTTGATAGCAGCCTTCAGCTCGTCTGCATTGTTGGGTCTGGTGTCTCTCATCTTCCTCTTGACAATACCCCATAGATTCTCTATAATAGATTCTCTATGGGGTTAAGGTCAGGCCAGTTTGCTGCCAATCAAGCACAGTGATGCTGTTGTGTAAACCAGGTATTGGTACTTTTGGCAGTGTGGACAGGTGCCAAGTCCTGCTGGAGAATGACATTTCCATCTCCAAAAAGCTTGTCGGCAGAGGGAAGCATTAAGTGCTCTAAACTTTCCTGGTAGACGGCTGCGCTGACTTTCGTCTTGATAAAACACAGTGGACCTACACCAGCAGATGACATGGCTCCCCAAACCATCACTGATTGTGGAGACGTCACACTAGACCTCCAGCAGCTTGGATTGTGTGTCTCTCCACTCTTCCTCCAGACTCTGGGACCTGGATTTCCAAATTAAATGCAAAATTTACTTTCATCTGAAAACACCTTGGACCACTGAGAACAGTCCAGGTCTTTTTCTCCTTGGCCCAGGTAAGACGCTTCTGGCGTTGTCTATTGGTCATGAGTGGCTTGACACAAGGAATGTGACACTTGTAGCCCATGTCCTGGATACGTCTGTGTGTGGTGGCTCTTGAAGCAATGACTCCAGCAGCAGTCCACTCCTTGTGAATCTCAAATTTCTGAATGCCCTTTTCTTAACAATCCTTTCAAGGCTGCTGTTATCCCGGTTGGGAAATAGAATATAAAATCAGGGGCGCTGGTAGGTAAGCTTAGTATATCTGCTGCAGATGGTATGTGTCACCATAGACCACTATAGAAAGTAAAACCAAAAATATATAAAACCACTGTGCTGATGTACTGAGAGGAGTAAGTGAGGATTACTGGGAGTAGTAATGGAAGAATATACAAATGTTGATGAATATTAATATTTTTATTTTTATTGTGAACCAATATTAAAAATGTTATGGATACATATTAGTATTAAAACAAGGGTTAAAAATAGTGCATTGGGTAATTCCTCCAGGGATCCAGAGCTGTTTGGGACCTGTAGTGGGACAAATAAGGACTATGATTACTGACCTGTATAGGTTAGTTGATTCTCTGTAGAACTACTGGGCATGTGTTTACCTGGGATGTCAGGAGGATCTTATTAGAAGATGAGGAGGAGAATACGAACGGAATAATAGATCTTCTTATTAGATGAAATATTGGAGTGATTGCTGTAATAAAAAGAATTTTATATTTAAACACCAGTTAAATCTTCCTATAGATAACTCTACAAAAGACAAAAGTATATATCTCATACCCTACCATCATTATATATAAATGTAAAGCAAAGTTGCATAATAAATATAGGGTACTTAGTGAACTATTTTTGATCAAAAAAAGTATACAAGCTGTCCCACCAGCGGCAAGGTGACCCTAAATTGGGACGGTACCTATACTGCCTATATTAAAAACCTTACTGTATATCAAAGTTGAAGTAATGCATATAAAAGGGTAGACAAATAGGACCGGGTCCCAACTCCAGACCACCTAGGCCCGTGGTAAGCTACATATATACCAATCAGCTCAACAAAGGGGATGCCACACCCTTAAATTGCACAGAATGCAAACAAGACAAAAAACCGAGCAATGTGAACTGAGGTCTAAGATGGTAGACATGCAAGAAATAGGAGCATGTTCACACTAGCAAAAAGAAGCAAAACCTACAAAAGACAAAAATATATCTCATACCCTACCATCATTATATATAAATGTAAAGCAAAGTTGCATAATAAATATAGGGTACTTAGTGAACTATTTTTGATCAAAAAAAGTATACAAGCCGTCCCACCAGCGGCAAGGTGACCCTAAATTGGGACGGTACCTATACTGCCTATATTAAAAACCTTACTGTATATCAAAGTTGAAGTAATGCATATAAAAGGGTAGACAAATAGGACCGGGTCCCAACTCCAGACCACCTAGGCCCGTGGTAAGCTACATATATACCAATCAGCTCAACAAAGGGGATGCCACACCCTTAAATTGCACAGAATGCAAACAAGACAAAAAACCAAGCAATGTGAACTGAGGTCTAAGATGGTAAACATGCAAGAAATAGGAGCATGTTCACACTAGCAAAAAGAAGCAAAACCTACAAAAGACAAAAATGTATCTCATACCCTATCATCATTATATATAAATGTAAAGCAAAGTTGCATAATAAATATAGGGTACTTAGTGAACTATTTTTGATCAAAAAAAGTATACAAGCCGTCCCACCAGCAGCAAGGTGACCCTAAATTGGGACGGTACCTATACTGTCTATATTAAAAACCTTACTGTATATCAAAGTTGAAGTAATGCATATAAAAGGGTAGACAAATAGGACCGGGTCCCAACTCCAGACCACCTAGGCCCGTGGTAAGCTACATATATACCAATCAGCTCAACAAAGGGGATGCCACACCCTTAAATTGCACAGAATGCAAACAAGACAAAAAACCAAGCAATGTGAACTGAGGTCTAAGATGGTAGACATGCAAGAAATAGGAGCATGTTCACACTAGCAAAAAGAAGCAAAACCTACAAAAGACAAAAATATATCTCATACCTTACCATCATTATATATAAATGTAAAGCAAAGTTGCATAATAAATATAGGGTACTTAGTGAACTATTTTTGATCAAAAAAAGTATACAAGCCGTCCCACCAGCGGCAAGGTGACCCTAAATTGGGACGGTACCTACACTGTCTATATTAAAAACCTTACTGTATATCAAAGTTGAAGTAATGCATATAAAAGGGTAGACAAATAGGACCGGGTCCCAACTCCAGACCACCTAGGCCCGTGGTAAGCTACATATATACCAATCAGCTCAACAAAAATAGTTCACTAAGTACCCTATATTTATTATGCAACTTTGCTTTACATTTATATATAATGATGGTAGGGTATGAGATATATTTTTGTCTTTTGTAGGTTTTGCTTCTTTTTGCTAGTGTGAACATGCTCCTATTTCTTGCATGTCTACCATCTTAGACCTCAGTTCACATTGCTTGGTTCTATAGATAACTCTATAGTGATGGTTTACATAAAAGAGCGTAATCCTAGATATTGGTTAAATACCCAGGGGTGTGTCTTCAGTTGATGAGTATATGCTTCTGTGGGGTTATGGAAGCTTAATTTGGGTTAAAAAAGCTGGTAGAGCCTGTGGTTTTAGAATGATAAATAGAAATTAGGATTATAATTATAATTATGAACTATATGGGGCTTTTAATGAATGAATAGGGGTTTACCTGGTATAGTTCAGGTAAGCTGGTGGATGCATAGAAACCTGATCGGGGTGTTTATTTGGATCTGTAGAGGTAGAGCAACAACCTGTGTGGTAGGTAGTAATCCCCGTCAGATGAACCCTAAAACCAGGGGGAGTAGCTGTAGGTTGAGCTGCCGGCTGATGGCTGGTGTGGGTAGCTAATGAGAAAAAAAGGGGGGGTTATTCAATAAACATGAGTAGAATGGGGAAGTATATAAGAGGAAAAACCTCTATGTGTCCTTAGTGTTCAAAGTTCAACGCCCGTTGGTGATACAGTTCAGTACCTTAATGTATAGCCAGGGCGTCTGATGGTTGCCTTGTAATATCCAGTGGTTCTGGTCACTCAGTTGCGGGGAGCATACTTATCTTCCGCTTGAATCTTGCTGGGTGAGCAGAGAAAGAAAACGAGATGCAGGAGAAAAGAGGTGTCGGGGTCCCGGCCGGAGACTCCGACACCACAATGCAGCGTGCGGCGTGCAGCGAGCGCTTCCGGGAGGACGCGCTGAGAGAGAGCGAGAGGACCTTCGTGCAGGGCCTTGTGTGACGTCACGGGTAGCGATCACGTGCTACCAGCAGCAGAGAGGACCAAAAAGTCTTTTCCTACGCGTTTCGGATACGCGGTATCCTTCATCAGGGATAGCCTTTGGTCTCCTGGTCCTGTTTAAGTATCCTTCCAATCAGAGGGTAACGATTAGCAGGTGTAGTTAATCAAATGCAAACAATTCTATAGCGCAGTTGAGACCTCTTGGTTTCAAAGAGTCCATTTCATATATCCATTTCGTTTCATTTCTTGACATCTGATTGATGTAGTTCCCTTTTCTCCAGTCTTTTTGTATAAGCTGTATACCTGTCACTTCACTTCCCAAAATTGAGCCATCATGTTTGTCTTTAAAATGTTTAGATAAAGGGTGGCCTTCAAATTTATTTCTGATATTTCGTAAATGCTCACTTAGTCTTTTTTTCAAGGGGCGGATAGTGCGTCCTATGTAGAGTTTTTTACAGGGACATTTAAGCCCATATATCACTCCCTTGCTAGTACAAGTTATAAAATCTTTTATTGGATGTTCGATCTTTCCATGGGAAATGGTGTTTTGTTTTTTAGTCTTTAAGGTTTTACAAGCTGAGCATTTTTTGCATGGGAAGAAGCCGGGCGGCTTATGAGAAAGAGAGATGGGTGGATGTGTTATTGTTGGAGCTACCCTATTGCCAATATTTCGCGCTTTCCTAAATATAAATTGAGGATATGGCGGTATTAATTCCCCCAATATTTGATCATCCTTCAGTATGCCCCAATGTTTTTTTATGATATTTTTGAACACTAAGGACACATAGAGGTTTTTCCTCTTATATACTTCCCCATTCTACTCATGTTTATTGAATAACCCCCCCTTTTTTTCTCATTAGCTACCCACACCAGCCATCAGCCGGCAGCTCAACCTACAGCTACTCCCCCTGGTTTTAGGGTTCATCTGACGGGGATTACTACCTACCACACAGGTTGTTGCTCTACCTCTACAGATCCAAATAAACACCCCGATCAGGTTTCTATGCATCCACCAGCTTACCTGAACTATACCAGGTAAACCCCTATTCATTCATTAAAAGCCCCATATAGTTCATAATTATAATTATAATCCTAATTTCTATTTATCGTTCTAAAACCACAGGCTCTACCAGCTTTTTTAACCCAAATTAAGCTTCCATAACCCCACAGAAGCATATACTCATCAACTGAAGACACACCCCTGGGTATTTAACCAATATCTAGGATTACGCTCTTTTATGTAAACCATCACTATAGAGTCATCTATAGGAAGATTTAACTGGTGTTTAAATATAAAATTCTTTTTATTACAGCAATCACTCCAATATTTCATCTAATAAGAAGATCTATTATTCCGTTCGTATTCTCCTCCTCATCTTCTAATAAGATCCTCCTGACATCCCAGGTAAACACATGCCCAGTAGTTCTACAGAGAATCAACTAACCTATACAGGTCAGTAATCATAGTCCTTATTTGTCCCACTACAGGTCCCAAACAGCTCTGGATCCCTGGAGGAATTACCCAATGCACTATTTTTAACCCTTGTTTTAATACTAATATGTATCCATAACAGTTTTAATATTGGTTCACAATAAAAATAAAAATATTAATATTCATCAACATTTGTATATTCTTCCATTACTACTCCCAGTAATCCTCACTTACTCCTCTCAGTACATCAGCACAGTGGTTTTATATATTTTTGGTTTTACTTTCTATAATGGTGTATGGTGACACATACCATCTGCAGCAGATATACTGAGCTTACCTACCAGCGCCCCTGATTTTATATTCTATTTCCCTACCTCACACCATACTAGGTGGTGTAACATACCTGGCGGCGTCCTTGCATGGTGGTCCATCTCCCACTGTGCAAGAGAGCGCACTTGATCTCCTGTCCAGAGTGTCTCTCTGGCTTCCCTCCATGCTGTCTGTTTGTGTCTGTCTCTGCTGCTTAAGGGCGGCGCCCGATCACTTCCTGCTTTTTGTACCTGCTGTGGGTCACACCCCTTGTGCGTCCTCAGCCTATTGCTGTCTGACACTTGGTATATAGCTCAGCAGCTCCCTTCTATCCCTGCCTGAGCATAAGTGTTTCCTTCAGTGTGTGCTTTCATTCTGAAGGTGCCAGGTCCCGTCTTTGTTTCCTCGTCTGCCTTTCCTGGAGGCTGTATTTCCAGGCCTGTCTGAACTTAGTCCTGTATGTCTCCTGCTTTGCGGTATTAGTTCCCGTGTCTGAACTAAGTCCTGTATGTCTCCTGCTTTTCGGTATTAGTTCCCGTGTCTGTACTGAGTCCTGTATGTCTCCTGCTTTTTGTATCAGTTTCCGTGTCTGAACTGAGTCCTGTATTTCTCCTGCTTTGCGGTATTAGTTCCCGTGTCTGAACTAAGTCCTGTATGTCTCCTGCTTTTTGTATCAGTTCCCGTGTCTGAACTGAGTCCTGTATGTCTCCTGCTTTTTGTATCAGTTCCCGTGTCTGAACTGAGTCCTGTATGTCTCCTGCTTTGCGGTAATCAGCTCCCGTGTCTGAACTGTGTCCTGTATGTCTCCTGCTTTGCGGTATTAGTTCCCGTGTCTGAACTATGTCCTGTATGTCTCCTGCTTTGCGGTATTAGTTCCCGTGTCTGAACTGAGTCCTTTCTGTGTTCTTTTGTCTGTCCTGTCTGAACACGCTCCTTGCCTGTTCGTTCCGCCTCTCTGGGGGCCGTATTCCCAGACCCGCTCCTGTATCCCGCTGCAGTGTCGGTCTCCGCCGTACACTCAGTTCCAGTCTGAACACTCTCCTGTCCTTTACCTGTTTTGCCTCTATGTCCGTTCCCTTCCTTTTTCTGCAGAGTCTGAACTCGTACCTAACTCCTGCTTGTTTTCTCTGCAAGTACTGTGTGAGTATCTGGCTCTGTCTTTCCCTTCCTGTCTGTTCCGTGTGAACAGAGCCCTGTCCTCCCTGCTCAGCCTTGTCTGCACTCTAGCTGTGCTTGCCTGTAACCCTCTGCCTGTATTGTTCCTGAGTCCCGGTGTGTACTGGGTCCTATCCCGCCTGTGTTCCTACCTGCTAGTGCCTCCCTGTCTGCACTCTAGCTGTGCTTGCCTTTACCCCCCTGCCTGCATACCCGCCTGCCTGCATACCAGTCGTGCCTGCCTATACCCTCCAGTCTGTGTGCCAGCCTACCAGCCTGTTCCTGTATTCCCCTGTGTGGGTCAACAGCCGTGTCCGGGGTCTGTCCTGGAGTAGCACCTGGTCCCTCTGCTCGGTTCCTCCTTGGTGCACTGGCGTCGTATGCCGTCGTGCGACCCTGGTCGGATCGGGTGAATACTTAGTCACGCCCCTCCAGGCATTCACTCTCCGGCACGGTCCAGTGGAATCACTACCAATCCCACGCACACGCCGCTTAGCCCGGGCGTGTGCATAACAGCATGCTCAGGCCATGGTTCCCGTTGAGCCCCACGGCCTTCGCTCTTTGAGAAGTTTTTCCAGCGAATACATGCATTAAAATAAAATAAATAAATTTTTTTTCCCTTAGCTGAGTTCCAGGCGAATTACGCACCGTCCAGATGGATCTATCAGCTCTCGTTCCTGCGGATCCGCCACGTTACTATGGGGATCCAAGACAGTGTCGTGCATTTGTGGAGCAATGCATGCTACACTTTAAGGCCTACCCTCTTTATTTTCCTTCCGATTGGGCTAAAGTGGCCTTTATGATGTCTTACCTGGCGGGTGATGCCTTGGAATGGATCAACCCCCTATATGAAACACAGGATCCGATCCTCCGGGACCTAATGGCCTTCCTGGTGGCCTTTCTAATGGTCTTCGATGATCCTAACCCGGAGGCTCCTGCTGAAGCTTCACTTCCCAATATCCTGGAGCAGCCCCAATGGGTAATGTGTGTGGGTAGCGCAATAGTCCTCCAGCCCAATGAGACTACTGCCCACCCAGAATCCTCTCAGGGTGACTACGCTTTCCGGAATACTTCTCTCAACCTCAAGAGGCAGTCCAGACGTGCTAGACTTAGAGGCAAGCCGTCACGCCAGGGCCTGTCCTCCCTGAGACCTCCTGACCCCAACCTTGAAGTCCCTACTGAAGCTTCATCTCCCTGTATCCCGGAGAAACCCCAATGGGTAGTGTGCGTGGGTAGTGCACCAGTTCTCCTGCCCGAAGAGACTTCTGCCCATCCAGACTCCACACAGGAGAACTTCCTGCACCCGGCATCAGATGCTTCTCTCTCTTTAACCGGTGTGCATGTCCAAGGATGCTCCAAAGCTGTGGTTACCTCTGAGTCTGTGCACCTCTACTACCTGGCGGAGGATCCCCTGTTGCCTCCTGAATCCTCCGGGATACCACTCGATGACAAATGGAGAGAGACTTCTCTACACCCGGTACTCAATACTTTGTCCGCTTCGTCCTGTGAGCCTGACAATGGGTACCCCAAAGTGGTAGTTACCTCCGAGTCTCTACACCCCTCCGACCAGGCGGAGGATCTCCAGTTGTCTCCAGAATCCTTCGGGGTGCCACCTGGTGGTGAATGGACAGAGACTTTCCTATACTCTGTACCTGATACCTCGCTCGCTTCGTCCAGTGAGTCCAACCTAGTGTACTCCGAAGCAGAGGTTACTCCTGAGTCTCTACACCCCTCCGACCAGGCGGAGGACCTCCAGTTGTGTTCAGAATCCTTCGGGGTGCCACCTGGTGGTGAATGGACAGAGACTTTCCTATATCCTGTACCTGATACCTCGCTCGCTTCGTCCAGTGAGTCCAACCTAGTGTACTCCGAAGCAGAGGTTACTCCCGAGTCTCTACACCCCTCCGACCAGGCGGAGGACCTCCAGTTGTGTTCAGAACCCCTCGGGGTGCCACCTGGTGGTGAATGGACAGAGACTTTCCTATACTCGGTACCCGATACCTCGCCTGCTTCCTCCAGTGAGTCCGACCTAGTGTACTCTGAAGCAGTTGTTTTCTCTGAGCCTCTGCACTCTTCTGACCCGGCGGAGGACCTCCAGTTGTTTCCTGAATCCTCCGGGGTACCACCAGATAACAAAGAGACAGTGACTTTTCCTCATTATGTACCTGATAACCCGTCTATTTTTTCCTGTGAGCTTGACAAGATGTACCTCGAAGCAGAGATTACCCTCAAGTCTCTGTCCCCCTCCAACCCAGTGAACGACTGGTCCTCGAATTCCCTGCGGAAGATTCTGGCAGGCCTGAAGAAGAGGGGGCGTAAGGGGGGAGGTACTGTAACATACCTGGCGGCGTCCTTGCATGGTGGTCCATCTCCCACTGTGCAAGAGAGCGCACTTGATCTCCTGTCCAGAGTGTCTCTCTGGCTTCCCTCCATGCTGTCTGTTTGTGTCTGTCTCTGCTGCTTAAGGGCGGCGCCCGATCACTTCCTGCTTTTTGTACCTGCTGTGGGTCACACCCCTTGTGCGTCCTCAGCCTATTGCTGTCTGACACTTGGTATATAGCTCAGCAGCTCCCTTCTATCCCTGCCTGAGCATAAGTGTTTCCTTCAGTGTGTGCTTGCATTCTGAAGGTGCCAGGTCCCGTCTTTGTTTCCTCGTCTGCCTTTCCTGGAGGCTGTATTTCCAGGCCTGTCTGAACTTAGTCCTGTATGTCTCCTGCTTTGCGGTATTAGTTCCCGTGTCTGAACTAAGTCCTGTATGTCTCCTGCTTTTCGGTATTAGTTCCCGTGTCTGTACTGAGTCCTGTATGTCTCCTGCTTTTTGTATCAGTTTCCGTGTCTGAACTGAGTCCTGTATTTCTCCTGCTTTGCGGTATTAGTTCCCGTGTCTGAACTAAGTCCTGTATGTCTCCTGCTTTTTGTATCAGTTCCCGTGTCTGAACTGAGTCCTGTATGTCTCCTGCTTTTTGTATCAGTTCCCGTGTCTGAACTGAGTCCTGTATGTCTCCTGCTTTGCGGTAATCAGCTCCCGTGTCTGAACTGTGTCCTGTATGTC
Source organism: Phyllobates terribilis (assembly GCF_046119375.1). Classification (NCBI taxonomy): domain Eukaryota; kingdom Metazoa; phylum Chordata; class Amphibia; order Anura; family Dendrobatidae; genus Phyllobates; species Phyllobates terribilis. The sequence continues at coordinate 1,174,971,605 of NW_027362761.1, forward strand.
TCCTGCTTTGCGGTATTAGTTCCCGTGTCTGAACTATGTCCTGTATGTCTCCTGCTTTGCGGTATTAGTTCCCGTGTCTGAACTGAGTCCTTTCTGTGTTCTTTTGTCTGTCCTGTCTGAACACGCTCCTTGCCTGTTCGTTCCGCCTCTCTGGGGGCCGTATTCCCAGACCCGCTCCTGTATCCCGCTGCAGTGTCGGTCTCCGCCGTACACTCAGTTCCAGTCTGAACACTCTCCTGTCCTTTACCTGTTTTGCCTCTATGTCCGTTCCCTTCCTTTTTCTGCAGAGTCTGAACTCGTACCTAACTCCTGCTTGTTTTCTCTGCAAGTACTGTGTGAGTATCTGGCTCTGTCTTTCCCTTCCTGTCTGTTCCGTGTGAACAGAGCCCTGTCCTCCCTGCTCAGCCTTGTCTGCACTCTAGCTGTGCTTGCCTGTAACCCTCTGCCTGTATTGTTCCTGAGTCCCGGTGTGTACTGGGTCCTATCCCGCCTGTGTTCCTACCTGCTAGTGCCTCCCTGTCTGCACTCTAGCTGTGCTTGCCTTTACCCCCCTGCCTGCATACCCGCCTGCCTGCATACCAGTCGTGCCTGCCTATACCCTCCAGTCTGTGTGCCAGCCTACCAGCCTGTTCCTGTATTCCCCTGTGTGGGTCAACAGCCGTGTCCGGGGTCTGTCCTGGAGTAGCACCTGGTCCCTCTGCTCGGTTCCTCCTTGGTGCACTGGCGTCGTATGCCGTCGTGCGACCCTGGTCGGATCGGGTGAATACTTAGTCACGCCCCTCCAGGCATTCACTCTCCGGCACGGTCCAGTGGAATCACTACCAATCCCACGCACACGCCGCTTAGCCCGGGCGTGTGCATAACAGCATGCTCAGGCCATGGTTCCCGTTGAGCCCCACGGCCTTCGCTCTTTGAGAAGTTTTTCCAGCGAATACATGCATTAAAATAAAATAAATAAATTTTTTTTCCCTTAGCTGAGTTCCAGGCGAATTACGCACCGTCCAGATGGATCTATCAGCTCTCGTTCCTGCGGATCCGCCACGTTACTATGGGGATCCAAGACAGTGTCGTGCATTTGTGGAGCAATGCATGCTACACTTTAAGGCCTACCCTCTTTATTTTCCTTCCGATTGGGCTAAAGTGGCCTTTATGATGTCTTACCTGGCGGGTGATGCCTTGGAATGGATCAACCCCCTATATGAAACACAGGATCCGATCCTCCGGGACCTAATGGCCTTCCTGGTGGCCTTTCTAATGGTCTTCGATGATCCTAACCCGGAGGCTCCTGCTGAAGCTTCACTTCCCAATATCCTGGAGCAGCCCCAATGGGTAATGTGTGTGGGTAGCGCAATAGTCCTCCAGCCCAATGAGACTACTGCCCACCCAGAATCCTCTCAGGGTGACTACGCTTTCCGGAATACTTCTCTCAACCTCAAGAGGCAGTCCAGACGTGCTAGACTTAGAGGCAAGCCGTCACGCCAGGGCCTGTCCTCCCTGAGACCTCCTGACCCCAACCTTGAAGTCCCTACTGAAGCTTCATCTCCCTGTATCCCGGAGAAACCCCAATGGGTAGTGTGCGTGGGTAGTGCACCAGTTCTCCTGCCCGAAGAGACTTCTGCCCATCCAGACTCCACACAGGAGAACTTCCTGCACCCGGCATCAGATGCTTCTCTCTCTTTAACCGGTGTGCATGTCCAAGGATGCTCCAAAGCTGTGGTTACCTCTGAGTCTGTGCACCTCTACTACCTGGCGGAGGATCCCCTGTTGCCTCCTGAATCCTCCGGGATACCACTCGATGACAAATGGAGAGAGACTTCTCTACACCCGGTACTCAATACTTTGTCCGCTTCGTCCTGTGAGCCTGACAATGGGTACCCCAAAGTGGTAGTTACCTCCGAGTCTCTACACCCCTCCGACCAGGCGGAGGATCTCCAGTTGTCTCCAGAATCCTTCGGGGTGCCACCTGGTGGTGAATGGACAGAGACTTTCCTATACTCTGTACCTGATACCTCGCTCGCTTCGTCCAGTGAGTCCAACCTAGTGTACTCCGAAGCAGAGGTTACTCCTGAGTCTCTACACCCCTCCGACCAGGCGGAGGACCTCCAGTTGTGTTCAGAATCCTTCGGGGTGCCACCTGGTGGTGAATGGACAGAGACTTTCCTATATCCTGTACCTGATACCTCGCTCGCTTCGTCCAGTGAGTCCAACCTAGTGTACTCCGAAGCAGAGGTTACTCCCGAGTCTCTACACCCCTCCGACCAGGCGGAGGACCTCCAGTTGTGTTCAGAACCCCTCGGGGTGCCACCTGGTGGTGAATGGACAGAGACTTTCCTATACTCGGTACCCGATACCTCGCCTGCTTCCTCCAGTGAGTCCGACCTAGTGTACTCTGAAGCAGTTGTTTTCTCTGAGCCTCTGCACTCTTCTGACCCGGCGGAGGACCTCCAGTTGTTTCCTGAATCCTCCGGGGTACCACCAGATAACAAAGAGACAGTGACTTTTCCTCATTATGTACCTGATAACCCGTCTATTTTTTCCTGTGAGCTTGACAAGATGTACCTCGAAGCAGAGATTACCCTCAAGTCTCTGTCCCCCTCCAACCCAGTGAACGACTGGTCCTCGAATTCCCTGCGGAAGATTCTGGCAGGCCTGAAGAAGAGGGGGCGTAAGGGGGGAGGTACTGTAACATACCTGGCGGCGTCCTTGCATGGTGGTCCATCTCCCACTGTGCAAGAGAGCGCACTTGATCTCCTGTCCAGAGTGTCTCTCTGGCTTCCCTCCATGCTGTCTGTTTGTGTCTGTCTCTGCTGCTTAAGGGCGGCGCCCGATCACTTCCTGCTTTTTGTACCTGCTGTGGGTCACACCCCTTGTGCGTCCTCAGCCTATTGCTGTCTGACACTTGGTATATAGCTCAGCAGCTCCCTTCTATCCCTGCCTGAGCATAAGTGTTTCCTTCAGTGTGTGCTTGCATTCTGAAGGTGCCAGGTCCCGTCTTTGTTTCCTCGTCTGCCTTTCCTGGAGGCTGTATTTCCAGGCCTGTCTGAACTTAGTCCTGTATGTCTCCTGCTTTGCGGTATTAGTTCCCGTGTCTGAACTAAGTCCTGTATGTCTCCTGCTTTTCGGTATTAGTTCCCGTGTCTGTACTGAGTCCTGTATGTCTCCTGCTTTTTGTATCAGTTTCCGTGTCTGAACTGAGTCCTGTATTTCTCCTGCTTTGCGGTATTAGTTCCCGTGTCTGAACTAAGTCCTGTATGTCTCCTGCTTTTTGTATCAGTTCCCGTGTCTGAACTGAGTCCTGTATGTCTCCTGCTTTTTGTATCAGTTCCCGTGTCTGAACTGAGTCCTGTATGTCTCCTGCTTTGCGGTAATCAGCTCCCGTGTCTGAACTGTGTCCTGTATGTCTCCTGCTTTGCGGTATTAGTTCCCGTGTCTGAACTATGTCCTGTATGTCTCCTGCTTTGCGGTATTAGTTCCCGTGTCTGAACTGAGTCCTTTCTGTGTTCTTTTGTCTGTCCTGTCTGAACACGCTCCTTGCCTGTTCGTTCCGCCTCTCTGGGGGCCGTATTCCCAGACCCGCTCCTGTATCCCGCTGCAGTGTCGGTCTCCGCCGTACACTCAGTTCCAGTCTGAACACTCTCCTGTCCTTTACCTGTTTTGCCTCTATGTCCGTTCCCTTCCTTTTTCTGCAGAGTCTGAACTCGTACCTAACTCCTGCTTGTTTTCTCTGCAAGTACTGTGTGAGTATCTGGCTCTGTCTTTCCCTTCCTGTCTGTTCCGTGTGAACAGAGCCCTGTCCTCCCTGCTCAGCCTTGTCTGCACTCTAGCTGTGCTTGCCTGTAACCCTCTGCCTGTATTGTTCCTGAGTCCCGGTGTGTACTGGGTCCTATCCCGCCTGTGTTCCTACCTGCTAGTGCCTCCCTGTCTGCACTCTAGCTGTGCTTGCCTTTACCCCCCTGCCTGCATACCCGCCTGCCTGCATACCAGTCGTGCCTGCCTATACCCTCCAGTCTGTGTGCCAGCCTACCAGCCTGTTCCTGTATTCCCCTGTGTGGGTCAACAGCCGTGTCCGGGGTCTGTCCTGGAGTAGCACCTGGTCCCTCTGCTCGGTTCCTCCTTGGTGCACTGGCGTCGTATGCCGTCGTGCGACCCTGGTCGGATCGGGTGAATACTTAGTCACGCCCCTCCAGGCATTCACTCTCCGGCACGGTCCAGTGGAATCACTACCAATCCCACGCACACGCCGCTTAGCCCGGGCGTGTGCATAACAGCATGCTCAGGCCATGGTTCCCGTTGAGCCCCACGGCCTTCGCTCTTTGAGAAGTTTTTCCAGCGAATACATGCATTAAAATAAAATAAATAAATTTTTTTTCCCTTAGCTGAGTTCCAGGCGAATTACGCACCGTCCAGATGGATCTATCAGCTCTCGTTCCTGCGGATCCGCCACGTTACTATGGGGATCCAAGACAGTGTCGTGCATTTGTGGAGCAATGCATGCTACACTTTAAGGCCTACCCTCTTTATTTTCCTTCCGATTGGGCTAAAGTGGCCTTTATGATGTCTTACCTGGCGGGTGATGCCTTGGAATGGATCAACCCCCTATATGAAACACAGGATCCGATCCTCCGGGACCTAATGGCCTTCCTGGTGGCCTTTCTAATGGTCTTCGATGATCCTAACCCGGAGGCTCCTGCTGAAGCTTCACTTCCCAATATCCTGGAGCAGCCCCAATGGGTAATGTGTGTGGGTAGCGCAATAGTCCTCCAGCCCAATGAGACTACTGCCCACCCAGAATCCTCTCAGGGTGACTACGCTTTCCGGAATACTTCTCTCAACCTCAAGAGGCAGTCCAGACGTGCTAGACTTAGAGGCAAGCCGTCACGCCAGGGCCTGTCCTCCCTGAGACCTCCTGACCCCAACCTTGAAGTCCCTACTGAAGCTTCATCTCCCTGTATCCCGGAGAAACCCCAATGGGTAGTGTGCGTGGGTAGTGCACCAGTTCTCCTGCCCGAAGAGACTTCTGCCCATCCAGACTCCACACAGGAGAACTTCCTGCACCCGGCATCAGATGCTTCTCTCTCTTTAACCGGTGTGCATGTCCAAGGATGCTCCAAAGCTGTGGTTACCTCTGAGTCTGTGCACCTCTACTACCTGGCGGAGGATCCCCTGTTGCCTCCTGAATCCTCCGGGATACCACTCGATGACAAATGGAGAGAGACTTCTCTACACCCGGTACTCAATACTTTGTCCGCTTCGTCCTGTGAGCCTGACAATGGGTACCCCAAAGTGGTAGTTACCTCCGAGTCTCTACACCCCTCCGACCAGGCGGAGGATCTCCAGTTGTCTCCAGAATCCTTCGGGGTGCCACCTGGTGGTGAATGGACAGAGACTTTCCTATACTCTGTACCTGATACCTCGCTCGCTTCGTCCAGTGAGTCCAACCTAGTGTACTCCGAAGCAGAGGTTACTCCTGAGTCTCTACACCCCTCCGACCAGGCGGAGGACCTCCAGTTGTGTTCAGAATCCTTCGGGGTGCCACCTGGTGGTGAATGGACAGAGACTTTCCTATATCCTGTACCTGATACCTCGCTCGCTTCGTCCAGTGAGTCCAACCTAGTGTACTCCGAAGCAGAGGTTACTCCCGAGTCTCTACACCCCTCCGACCAGGCGGAGGACCTCCAGTTGTGTTCAGAACCCCTCGGGGTGCCACCTGGTGGTGAATGGACAGAGACTTTCCTATACTCGGTACCCGATACCTCGCCTGCTTCCTCCAGTGAGTCCGACCTAGTGTACTCTGAAGCAGTTGTTTTCTCTGAGCCTCTGCACTCTTCTGACCCGGCGGAGGACCTCCAGTTGTTTCCTGAATCCTCCGGGGTACCACCAGATAACAAAGAGACAGTGACTTTTCCTCATTATGTACCTGATAACCCGTCTATTTTTTCCTGTGAGCTTGACAAGATGTACCTCGAAGCAGAGATTACCCTCAAGTCTCTGTCCCCCTCCAACCCAGTGAACGACTGGTCCTCGAATTCCCTGCGGAAGATTCTGGCAGGCCTGAAGAAGAGGGGGCGTAAGGGGGGAGGTACTGTAACATACCTGGCGGCGTCCTTGCATGGTGGTCCATCTCCCACTGTGCAAGAGAGCGCACTTGATCTCCTGTCCAGAGTGTCTCTCTGGCTTCCCTCCATGCTGTCTGTTTGTGTCTGTCTCTGCTGCTTAAGGGCGGCGCCCGATCACTTCCTGCTTTTTGTACCTGCTGTGGGTCACACCCCTTGTGCGTCCTCAGCCTATTGCTGTCTGACACTTGGTATATAGCTCAGCAGCTCCCTTCTATCCCTGCCTGAGCATAAGTGTTTCCTTCAGTGTGTGCTTGCATTCTGAAGGTGCCAGGTCCCGTCTTTGTTTCCTCGTCTGCCTTTCCTGGAGGCTGTATTTCCAGGCCTGTCTGAACTTAGTCCTGTATGTCTCCTGCTTTGCGGTATTAGTTCCCGTGTCTGAACTAAGTCCTGTATGTCTCCTGCTTTTCGGTATTAGTTCCCGTGTCTGTACTGAGTCCTGTATGTCTCCTGCTTTTTGTATCAGTTTCCGTGTCTGAACTGAGTCCTGTATTTCTCCTGCTTTGCGGTATTAGTTCCCGTGTCTGAACTAAGTCCTGTATGTCTCCTGCTTTTTGTATCAGTTCCCGTGTCTGAACTGAGTCCTGTATGTCTCCTGCTTTTTGTATCAGTTCCCGTGTCTGAACTGAGTCCTGTATGTCTCCTGCTTTGCGGTAATCAGCTCCCGTGTCTGAACTGTGTCCTGTATGTCTCCTGCTTTGCGGTATTAGTTCCCGTGTCTGAACTATGTCCTGTATGTCTCCTGCTTTGCGGTATTAGTTCCCGTGTCTGAACTGAGTCCTTTCTGTGTTCTTTTGTCTGTCCTGTCTGAACACGCTCCTTGCCTGTTCGTTCCGCCTCTCTGGGGGCCGTATTCCCAGACCCGCTCCTGTATCCCGCTGCAGTGTCGGTCTCCGCCGTACACTCAGTTCCAGTCTGAACACTCTCCTGTCCTTTACCTGTTTTGCCTCTATGTCCGTTCCCTTCCTTTTTCTGCAGAGTCTGAACTCGTACCTAACTCCTGCTTGTTTTCTCTGCAAGTACTGTGTGAGTATCTGGCTCTGTCTTTCCCTTCCTGTCTGTTCCGTGTGAACAGAGCCCTGTCCTCCCTGCTCAGCCTTGTCTGCACTCTAGCTGTGCTTGCCTGTAACCCTCTGCCTGTATTGTTCCTGAGTCCCGGTGTGTACTGGGTCCTATCCCGCCTGTGTTCCTACCTGCTAGTGCCTCCCTGTCTGCACTCTAGCTGTGCTTGCCTTTACCCCCCTGCCTGCATACCCGCCTGCCTGCATACCAGTCGTGCCTGCCTATACCCTCCAGTCTGTGTGCCAGCCTACCAGCCTGTTCCTGTATTCCCCTGTGTGGGTCAACAGCCGTGTCCGGGGTCTGTCCTGGAGTAGCACCTGGTCCCTCTGCTCGGTTCCTCCTTGGTGCACTGGCGTCGTATGCCGTCGTGCGACCCTGGTCGGATCGGGTGAATACTTAGTCACGCCCCTCCAGGCATTCACTCTCCGGCACGGTCCAGTGGAATCACTACCAATCCCACGCACACGCCGCTTAGCCCGGGCGTGTGCATAACAGGTGGCAGCTAGAGGTAAGTCCTTCCTACTTCTATTAACAATCCAAAAACAAGGATAACACCCCTTCACTCCTAACCAGACCAACCGGTGCCCCCACCAACAATATGGGTGACCTATGGTCAGACAGAGTAGACAGAATCTATAAGATCAAAAGTTTTTTTAATACAGCATGTCAACAGAGACCTACCCATACAGAAACCAGCAATTTAAACCCTATCAAAGAATCCTTAAGAGTATTAGAGCAATTGCTTCTAAAAGAAATGCGAGATCTCTGGGAGGTTGCCACTTTGGAAAAATATCTTCTGCATAACATCATCCCTAAGGGCCTTCTCATCACTAAACCTCTCTCAGGAGATATTGGCGACCCAACTACATTATAAGAATGGGAGGATATGCTTAAATCCTTCTCTAAACAAGCAGTAGTCTTTATTATCGAAAAAAGGAAACAGCATCTAATGGATAGTAAAATAAAAATCTCTAAACGTTTTAGAGAAATCAAACCCTACTACAACCACCCTGAGATCATCCACTTATCTAATAGCATCAAACTAAGAATCAATAGTAAAGAGAAAGAAATCATTCAAAAGAAAAGAAGGAAATTTGGCAGAGACTCAATTCCAGAGTCCACCTCTGCAACACCAATAACCGAATTTCAGATCATTGACCAAATAGCCCAATAAGCCTTGACGACCCAGAAGAAGACTTCTCTATACATCCTACCCCGGACAATGAAACAATGGAAAATGGCCCTGACACCCCCAAAGAGCACAAGGGGATACTATCCGTTCGGAATCTAACATTCCCAACACCCCCATTTCCACTCAAAACCGTTTCGAGGTTTTAGAACAGCTAGAAGAATCCTCTCCCCTCTTACCCCTACCCTCGACCTCTAACTATGCTTTGAATAATACTCATCAACCTAACAACAGGATCAATAAAACCACCACCAGACCCCAGGACAAAACCAGAGGCCCGCAAGTCAGAAAAACACAATCGACTACTAATTTTTTTCACAGGGGCAACCAAAGAAACGGAAAAGAGGCTGTAGGGGGGGGCAATTCTCCAAAAAAAAGATACAATCTCAGAAGGTAGATAAAGATAAAGAAAAGGAAAACCTCCACCCCCCCCCCTACTACCATCTACAACCTCAGCAAATATCAGTTACAGCCGAACGAAATACAATTATTAAATAAAGGCCTCAAATACACGCCCGCCACCAGGTTTAATAAGTTTGATGCCTTTTTAGGGGTCAAACAATTTATGAGAAAATTAGCTATTAAAAAGCATTTTATTAAAAACAAACAACCGGATACAGCATCACCACCCAATCCAATGTTTTCCCAATACATTCATACGAATGTGAAAAAGAAATCTAAATTTCACCCTACTCATGAATACTCAGAAGCATTTGAAACCTTCCAAAAAAATGTGATCGACGATATCAGGAAAACAAGTGACAAAAAATGTCTCAGATATAAATATAACCTCACAGCCAGCGAACAAAAAGCCATTCAACAATTGTCCAAAAATAAAAACGTGGTCATACGCCCAGCCGACAAAGGAGGTGGCATTGTCGTGCTGGACTATGAACAATACCACGCAGAATCTATGAAGCTACTAAGTGACACACGTACCTATGAGCTACTAAGCAATGATCCCACTAAACATCATCTTGAAGATATGAAAATCTTGATTAAGAAGGGCCTCGAAATGGGCTTTCTTAATAAACAAGAATTTGATTACATAAATACTCCATTCCCTAGGATTGCCATGTTTTACCATCTACCCAAGATTCACAAAACCTTGGAAAACCCGCCAGGTAGGCCAATTATCTCAGGGATCCAGAGCCTGACCTCAAATTTATCCAGATATGTTGACTGCCACATCCAAAAACTAGTACCCCAACAACCGGCCCACCTGAAGGACACTAAACACACACTACAATTGCTCAGTCAAATCCAATGGCAGGACCATTACATCCTAGGAACCATAGATATTACCTCCTTGTACACGGTAATACAGCACGAAAAAGGTTGCCAATCCACATGTTTTTTTCTTAAGGAATTTGGCAATATGCCAAATACCCAAATCGACTTCATCAAGGACTGTATGCTTTTTATTTTAAATCATAACTCTTTTAAATATGAACAAAACTTCTATACACAGAGATGGGGGACCGCCATGGGAACCAGATTCGCACCAAGTTATGCAAATTTATACGTAGGCATGTGGGAACATAATAACATATACCCAAATGGTAAGCTATGTGCGAATCTGGTCCTATGGCGCCGTTTTATAGATGATATTATATTCATCTGGTCAGGAGACCGTCCTTCCTTGGACACCTTTTTAACTGATATTAATAAAAATGATTTTTATTAAAATTTTATTTCCTCCACAAGCCAGAAAGAAATTAGTTTCTTAGATCTTAACATTTTTATAAACGGAGGACGATTATGCACTAGGACACACTTTAAGCCTACTGACACAAATAGTTTGATTCATATGGACAGCTGCCATCTACCCAGTTGGCTACTAAATGTACCTAGAAGCCAGTATTTGAGACTTCAAAGAAACTGCTCTCACAACCAAGACTTCACAAATGAAGCAGACATACTAACACAGAAATTTATTGACAAAGGATATAATGAAGTATTCCTCAACAAAACCAAAGAGGAAGTAAGCAAAATACCTCGCTCAAACATACTTATGGATAAGAAACAGGAATCAGACAGACCCACAATGGACATTCCCCCAATTATAACTACATACAACTCAAACGTCTACATCCTCAAAAACATCATAAAAAAACATTGGGGCATACTGAAGGATGATCAAATATTGGGGGAATTAATACCGCCATATCCTCAATTTATATTTAGGAAAGCGAGAAATATTGGCAATAGGGTAGCTCCAACAATAACACATCCACCCATCTCTCTTTCTCATAAGCCGCCCGGCTTCTTCCCATGCAAAAAATGCTCAGCTTGTAAAACCTTAAAGACTAAAAAACAAAACACCATTTCCCATGGAAAGATCGAACATCCAATAAAAGATTTTATAACTTGTACTAGCAAGGGAGTGATATATGGGCTTAAATGTCCCTGTAAAAAACTCTACATAGGACGCACTATCCGCCCCTTGAAAAAAAGACTAAGTGAGCATTTACGAAATGTCAGAAATAAATTTGAAGGCCACCCTTTATCTAAACATTTTAAAGACAAACATGATGGCTCAATTTTGGGAAGTGAAGTGACAGGTATACAGCTTATACAAAAAGACTGGAGAAAAGGGAACTACATCAATCAGATGTCAAGAAATGAAACGAAATGGATATATGAAATGGACTCTTTGAAACCAAGAGGTCTCAACTGCGCTATAGAATTGCTTGCATTTGATTAACTACACCTGCTAATCGTTACCCTCTGATTGGAAGGATACTTAAACAGGACCAGGAGACCAAAGGCTATCCCTGATGAAGGATACCGCGTATCCAAAACGCGTAGGAAAAGACTTTTTGGTCCTCTCTGCTGCTGGTAGCACGTGATCGCTACCCGTGACGTCACACAAGGCCCTGCACGAAGGTCCTCTCGCTCTCTCTCAGCGCGTCCTCCCGGAAGCGCTCGCTGCACGCCGTACGCTACATTGTGGTGTCGGAGTCTCCGACCGGGACCCCGACACCTCTTTTCTCCTGCATCTCGTTTTCTTTCTCTGCTCACCCAGCAAGATTCAAGCGGAAGATAAGTATGCTCCCCGCAACTGAGTGACCAGAACCACTGGATATTACAAGGCAACCATCAGACGCCCTGGCTATACATTAAGGTACTGAACTGTATCACCAACGGGCGTTGAACTTTGAACACTAAGGACACATAGAGGTTTTTCCTCTTATATACTTCCCCATAATATATGTTTTCTACTCATGTTTATTGAATAACCCCCCCTTTTTTTCTCATTAGCTACCCACACCAGCCATCAGCCGGCAGCTCAACCTACAGCTACTCCCCCTGGTTTTAGGGTTCATCTGACGGGGATTACTACCTACCACACAGGTTGTTGCTCTACCTCTACAGATCCAAATAAACACCCCGATCAGGTTTCTATGCATCCACCAGCTTACCTGAACTATACCAGGTAAACCCCTATTCATTCATTAAAAGCCCCATATAGTTCATAATTATAATTATAATCCTAATTTCTATTTATCGTTCTAAAACCACAGGCTCTACCAGCTTTTTTAACCCAAATTAAGCTTCCATAACCCCACAGAAGCATATACTCATCAACTGAAGACACACCCCTGGGTATTTAACCAATATCTAGGATTACGCTCTTTTATGTAAACCATCACTATAGAGTCATCTATAGGAAGATTTAACTGGTGTTTAAATATAAAATTCTTTTTATTACAGCAATCACTCCAATATTTCATCTAATAAGAAGATCTATTATTCCGCTCGTATTCTCCTCCTCATCTTCTAATAAGATCCTCCTGACATCCCAGGTAAACACATGCCCAGTAGTTCTACAGAGAATCAACTAACCTATACAGGTCAGTAATCATAGTCCTTATTTGTCCCACTACAGGTCCCAAACAGCTCTGGATCCCTGGAGGAATTACCCAATGCACTATTTTTAACCCTTGTTTTAATACTAATATGTATCCATAACATTTTTAATATTGGTTCACAATAAAAATAAAAATATTAATATTCATCAACATTTGTATATTCTTCCATTACTACTCCCAGTAATCCTCATTTACTCCTCTCAGTACATCAGCACAGTGGTTTTATATATTTTTGTTATCCCGGTTGCTTGTGAACCTTTTTCTTCCACACTTTTTCCTTCCACTCAGCTTTCCATTAATATGCTTGTGTGGCACCCCAGGGGTCTGGTTTCCACAGTAATGCAATGTTATGTCTGAGAGCAGGTGGGAGGTCTCTTGGTCAGGAATCCTATGCATGCCACACCTCCTGCCCAGTCCTGGGAGGGGAAGAACTTCCCCTATATAAACCTGGGGCTGAGGCAGGATTAGAGAGTTCAGAGGGAGAGTTCGGCCAGGAGGGTTGACAGGGAGCTGTGGCTCCGGCTGGGCCCAGCTCCTGGGCCATGCCAGAAGTAGAGAAGAGAAGCAGCATGGGAAGAAACAACAGGAGCTCTGTGGGAGCAGTGCTACAAGGAGTCAGGGGCTGGCAGCTGCAGAGCTCGCCCTGACTGAGAAGTTATCACCGGACCCGGAGTCCGAGGCTGTGGGGACTAATCCTTACCCAGCAGCAGAAACTGACCGGCAGGGGATTGCAGGTCCTCTGGCCCAGAAACCCGAAGGCACGGTCACACGCGTGGGACCAGCACCGCCATCGTGGAGTGGAAGCCATTAGAAGGCCCCGAGTCACCGGCCATACGGGTGAGCACCACACGGTACACTCAGGGACGTGGGCTACTTTTACCCGCCTCTAGCAAGGTAGCCAGAAGAGTACAGTTAGCTGGGAAGGCCTACAACTCCGCCTGGCCAGGGGAGATCCCATCTGCTCAAGACTGACCAGGCCCCGATCGCTAGCAAGTACTCCGGGAGGGTCTATCTTTGTCACCAGTAAAGACCCTGAACTACACGCATCGTCTCTGAGTGGTTCCTGCTACCCCCATCATCCACGTCGGCTGCCCTGAGGCCATACCCCTCCCGTTGGGGGTTATACCATCCCCGCTGCACCATCCTTCCACCGGCCTCAGCGGTCTGCCCTGCAGCGGCAGCTCCAAAGCTGCATTCAACGGGTGGCGTAGTCATCCAACATCTACTGCTAATAGACTCGCCACTTAGTTTGACTCCCTGGGCACGGACCGGGTCACCGCCACGAGACTACTACCCCCATCTGATCCGGCTCCGGGTAAGCCCCCGTGCACGCGATGCCGCACGACACAGAAGGCCCAGGGGCGCGTCAACTTTTGGCGTAGTCGGCAGGATTTCGTGCCCGCAACCACCGGGTACTGCGTGCCTGAAAAAGACTGTTCAAACTTACCTGTGGTGAAGATTCCGGCGCCATCTTCCGCTTCCTTCCCGCCATCGGTGGAGTTTTCCCGCCATCCGGCGCCATCTTCGGCCTTCTTCCCGCCATACGTGGAGTTTTCCCGCCATTGGACGCCATCTTGAGGACGCCGCGCGGGAAGAAGAGGGGCGTGGACTCCGAAAGCGCGCGAGAACTGAAGCCCCGCCTCACGTCCGGACGTTGCGTAAGGTCCTGGAAGGAGCCCAGCAGACGCCGACGTCACAGGAGCGCGACGGAAGGTCCTCAACCCTGACGATCCACTGCGGAGCCGCGGCCTACGGAAGAGGATCATCGCAAGGTAGGCCATGGTCCACTAGGGGGGAGAAGGATGTCGGATACGGAGGAGAGCTTCACCGCTTCAACCCCCGCCATCGCCACCGCTGTTGCGGTCATGCCTTTCACCATGCCCTATATCCCGGGGGCAGCCTGGCTACCCCAGTACTCAGGGGAGTCACATACCCTGCATGACTTTAGAGAAAAGCTGGATAGCCTCTTCCAGGTGTACCCCCTCACAGAGGAGCAAAAAGTGAGCATCCTGGTGGCCCAATTAACCGGGGCAGCCCAAAGGGAGGTAAAGTCCTGGCCACCTGGGAGGAGGACTGTCGCAGAGATACTAACCCAGCTAACCGAGGAGGAGCTGCAGTACTACCAATACGAGGAAAGCCAAGAGGACCCGGACGGGTCTGAGGACTACCCTCAGGAGGGAGCACAAAGAGGACATAGCTACTGAAGGGAAGTAGCGTGAATAAAGAGCTGTAAATAGTTACCCGTAAGGGTACAAGGACTGCTGCTAATTAAAATATGGTCCCCGTTGGGATTAGTGAATTGTTCCCCATGTGCCCCTATCTTAAACCAGGCTGAGGACTGTGAGCAGCCATTCCTTATCCCCACTGGCCGAGGACTGAGAGCGGCCATATCTTGTGTATAATTATGTGTTTCTAGTAATTTATGGGAGTCTTTGGTGGATTTGCCGGGAATCCTTTGTACATAGTTGGAGCGTAACCCAGGACGGACTAAAGACTGTTAAGGACTCGGGGCAGGACAGACCCCTACCTGGTTACGTCTCCCTGTTTTGGTGAAATGGACACCTTACTTTTCTTCAAAAACTGCACCCGGTTGCGGACACGCCGTAACCATCTTTATGTGTTTTTCTTATTGTATTATTATTGTTTATACCCTGTTATGTCTTTCTAAAAAAAATATGTTTAGTCCCGGAGTACTAAATTTCACTAGGGGGGAATGTGGCACCCCAGGGGTCTGGTTTCCACAGTAATGCAATGTTATGTCTGAGAGCAGGTGGGAGGTCTCTTGGTCAGGAATCCTATGCATGCCACACCTCCTGCCCAGTCCTGGGAGGGGAAGGACTTCCCCTATATAAACCTGGGGCTGAGGCAGGGTTAGAGAGTTCAGAGGGAGAGTTCAGCCAGGAGGGCTGACAGGGAGCTGTGGCTCCGGCTGGGCCCAGCTCCTGGGCCATGCCAGAAGTAGAGAAGAGAAGCAGCATGGGAAGAAACAACAGGAGCTCTGTGGGAGCAGTGCTACAAGGAGTCAGGGGCTGGCAGCTGCAGAGCTCGCCCTGACTGAGAAGTTATCACCGGACCCGGAGTCCGAGGCTGTGGGGACTAATCCTTACCCAGCAGCAGAAACCGACCGGCAGGGGATTGCAGGTCCTCTGGCCCAGAAACCCGAAGGCACGGTCACACGCGTGGGACCAGCACCGCCATCGTGGAGCGGAAGCCATTAGAAGGCCCCGAGTCACCGGCCATACGGGTGAGCACCACACGGTACACTCAGGGACGTGGGCTACTTTTACCCGCCTCTAGCAAGGTAGCCAGAAGAGTACAGTTAGCTGGGAAGGCCTACAACTCCGCCTGGCCAGGGGAGATCCCATCTGCTCAAGGACTGACCAGGCCCCGATCGCTAGCAAGTACTCCGGGAGGGTCTATCTTTGTCACCAGTAAAGACCCTGAACTACACGCATCGTCTCTGAGTGGTTCCTGCTACCCCCATCATCCACGTCGGCTGCCCTGAGGCCATACCCCTTCCGTTGGGGGTTATACCATCCCCGCTGCACCATCCTTCCACCGGCCTCAGCGGTCTGCCCTGCAGCGGCAGCTCCAAAGCTGCATTCAACGGGTGGCGTAGTCATCCAACATCTACTGCTAATAGACTCGCCACTTAGTTTGACTCCCTGGGCACGGACCGGGTCACCGCCACGAGACTACTACCCCCATCTGATCCGGCTCCGGGTAAGCCCCCGTGCACGCGATGCCGCACGACACAGAAGGCCCAGGGGCGCGTCACTTGGATACAGCACTCTGTGAACAGACAGCTTCTTTAGCAATGACCTTTTGTGGCTTACCCTCCTTGTGGAGTGTGTCAATGACTGCCTTCTGGACATCTGTCAAGTCAGCAATCTTCCTCATGATTGTGGAGCCTACTGAAACAGACTAAGGGACCCTTTTAAATGCTTAGGAAGCCTTTGCAGTTGTTTTTTATTAATTATTATAATTTACTGAGATAATGACTTTTGTGTTGTCATTGGCTGTAAGCCATAATCATCAACATTAACAGAAATAAACACTTGAAATAGATCTCTCTGTTTGTAATGACTCTATATAATATATGAGCTTCACTTTTTGTGTTGAAGAACTGAAATAAATTAACCTTTTGATGATATTCTAATTTTGTGAGAAGCACCTGTATATCGGGACCACTCTCCTTTCCCTATATACGTAGGCTGCTTTGCTGTCACTCTCGTACTGTTTATGGGGGCACTCCAGCTTTATTTATGGGGGAAAAGACTATAATGAGCGGAGCAGAACGTGATGCATCTCAAGTCTCCTTGGAATTGATTCTTAGAACTATGAAGCAGCGCAGACAGACTCATAAAGCCCCTTGCGGCCCCTCTCCACCCTGCCGTGCCGCTTCCCTGCAGGTCTCTATATTCGCTCTGTATAGAAGGAATAATACTTTATATACAACATATGGAAATATAAGAAGGAGCCTGCTGGTAGGAACTGAACACATCATTCTTATCCGCCAATATTGTCACAGCGCACAATATCCCATTTATCCACATGTAGGGATGTATGAGCAGAGCCACATTCTGTCTGATATTTATTCTAGGGGGAGGGGGGCAGATAAGAAAAGCTTTACATGTAACTTCACTTCTCTTGCATCCCTTACACCCCCCAGGGAAGCTGTTTTCTAGCAGTGCCCTGTCCTCTCCATCCTGGCACTGCTCTCTAAGAATCCTATAAGTGGCTGTAATATTATGTAACATTCAGCTGCGCCCTCTTGTGGCGATCTTTGGTATTGCTACCCTGTCTGTTGCTGATGCTGAGCCTTTTTTTTTCCATTGCTGTCACATTGTTACTTCACATCATTGAGTTTGCTGATTTTCTACCTTCTCCATACCCACCACAGGCTGCAGGGTGGCACCTTCTGTCTTCTCTCTCTGTATGGTCATAGGGATTGCAGCTGCTGCCCCCTCTGCAGGCTTTTATCAATGGAGTGGAGGTGGAGGAGCTCCAGCTGGCACAGCTCCATGTGTGCATCAGTCACCCTGGCAGCCTGTCTGCCCTGGGGCTCTGTGCTGCTGCTGCTGGCTTTATGAATGGAGGAGCTGAGGAGGAGGAATCCTGGGAAGAGCTCTGCCACTGCTGCACCCTCACCCTGCCTGCTCCATGCCAAGTAAGTGCCAGCTGGCATCTGTGCAGAATGTGCCCTGGTCCTGTGTCTGTGCAGCCTGAGAGCTGTGAGGGAAAGGAACCACTCACCTGCTTTACCTGCCTGCAGTCCTATGTAAAAGCAAACTCAGCTCTGCTACATATCTGCATATAATGGACCTGATTATATATAATCCTTTATTACTGATATTCTGCTTGTTGGGGAAACCAGACTGGATGATTGTATCCAAGCTCTGAGCTCCTGTGTAACATTGTATGTGGGTCTCTAGGTCAATGTGATGGTGCTGGGTCAGCAGCAGTCCTGTGTAAGAGGTTACTCTGTAATGTCAGGATGAACGCAGGGGCGATGGACAAAAGAATAGCCATAACTGGGCACGTTACCAGATTAATAGATTGAATGTTTGGTATTGTATATATATATGCTGATGGAAAAAAAACTTAATAGATTTAATAATGGGTAGAATCTATGTATATTATTATTATTATTATTATTATTATTATTATTATTATCTTAATAGATTGAATGCTTGGTAATGTCTATGCACATGCTGATAAAAATAGTAATAATTTAATAGATTTAATATTGGATAGTGTCTGCATATTCTGATATTATTATTATTATTATTGTTATTATATTAATAGATTGAATGATTTGTAATGTCTATGAATATTCTGATATAATAATAATTTAATAGATTTAATGTTGGGTAGTGTCTGTGCATATTCTGATATTACCAATATTATTATTATTATTATTATTATTATTATTATTATTATTATTATTACTACCATTTTAATAGATTGAATGCTGGTAGTGTCTATATAGATGATGATAATGATAATAATAATGATAACTTAATGGATAAAATGTTTGTTATTATCTATTGATATAATAATAATGTTGTTGTTATTATTAATATTTTTTATTTAATTTTTATTTATTTTTTATTCAATATTTTTAAGTCAATATCAAAACCTTTGTACAATACAGAATGAATTGACAAGTAACATTGTTTTATTATTATTATTATTATTATATTGCTATGTTTTATTATTATTATTTATTAGTAGTAGTAGTATTGTTATCATATAGTTTTTGCATTGTGATGTGTAAGGTAAGGTGCCTGACTCGGTTTCTCAGCAGTCGTGTGGGACCACGTAGGCGACATATTACCATATTATTAGCTCTGCTCCATGTGTCTCCTGTATGGGAGACATAACCCGCTATTAGTTGCACTCTTCTTCTGCTCCTAGTACAAAATCTTTGTTTCTTACTGCTTTTATATACATTAGGCGTCTGTATGGAGAGGTACTTTTATTATTAATTATTAACTCTTTAAATTTGTCCAAAAGACATTCATGGCCTGAGTACAGAACAGGGACTTGACCCTTTCTATACCCCCTCCCATAATAACTGGGCGTCCATCTCTACCCACCAACAACCGCAACCGTCTAATAGAGGCAATGACACCTTGTACCCCCAATATGTGGGGATCCTTGTGGACTTACTCCATTTCTATGGGGAAACAAGTCTCCTGGACTATGCCGCCAGTCTCTGTGCTATAGAGTGGTATACAGAACATAGAATGGGCTCTTACTCTCCGCATTCTTAGCCGATTATATAGTGTGCGAGCCGACAACCGTCTCCACATTGTGAACTAGTGGACAGTATTCTGTAGGATACTTTCTACACTTGTGACTTTTTTTAAAAAAAAAAAAAAAGTAGAGAATCCAAGTGATTGGAGCCGGAGACGGTTGTCGGCTCGCATACTATATAATCGGCTAAGAATGCGGAGAGTAAGAGCCCATTCTATATTCTGTATACCAAAGAATGCGAAGATACTGTAGCTTCACATTTATCCTGCAGTGGCCACTACAGGAGAAGTGTGGTATTACATGCTGATAGTCCAAATGAATAGGTGACCAGGTCTTGTGAAGTCCTCCAGAGTGGGAGGCGCTGTTTGCCGCTAGATAAGAAAAGAAAGATGACCTGAGGAACAGCTCCTTTTTACACAAATTCTCCCCACATAGTATTTATACAGGAGCACATTGAGCAGCCGCACGTACATGTAGAATTATTAAGGCTGACGACGCTAATCACAGCTAAATACAAAGGATCTGACAGATGGTGGAGGGTATATGGAGTGTGATTGGGACATGGTCACCCCATGCGCTTTCTGTTGTAGCAGCCCCAGGACACGTTGGTAGAAATGATATTATATGACATCACATATCGGAGGGAATTATATTCACGTGAACAGTCACCGGCTGCAGTTTTAGAAAATCAATCAATGGTCATGCCAATAATTGTAAGTGGCAGAGTCTGAAACAGGATCTATTGTGTCGTGACTTCCATCCTTAAATCCAAACTACTATGTATATTAAGCTCTGATCAAAGAAGAATTATACAGATCTTCACGCTACACCCACAAACTTATATATATTTTATTGGGATTTTATGTGATATAATAAAACTAATTAACAAGTATTTGTGAAGTGTAAAGGAAATGATACAGGGTTTTCTAATTATTTTAAAAATATAAATGTGTAAATTGTGATGTACATTTGTATTCAGCCCCCTGAGTCAATACTTTGTAGGACCACCTTTTGTTACTCCTGTAAGTCTTTTGGGGTCTGTCTCTTCTAGCTTTGCACATCTAGAGGTGACCTATTTGCCCCTTCTTCTACACTCGCTCTCGCTTAGTGAGATTGGATGGAGACGTCTTTGATTTGGAATTTTCACGTCTTGTCACAGATTCTCTATGGGATTTCGGTCTGGACTGTGACTGGGCTGTTCACACACATGAATATGCTTTGATCTAAACCATCCATTATAGCTATGGCAGGATGTTTAAGGTCGTTGTCCTGCTTGAAGGTGAACCTACGACCCAGTCTCAAGTCTTTTGTAGCCTCTAGCATGCTTTCCTCCAGGATTGTCCTATATTTAGCTCCATCCATCTCCCCATCATCTCTGACCAGCTTCCCTGCCCCTGCTGAAGAAAAGCATCCCCACAGCATGATGCTGCCACCACCATGGTTGATTGATAATTGTCCTGTGGACAGATTCTCCCATCTGAGCTGTAGATCTCTGCAGCTCCTCCAGAGTGACCATGGACCTCTTGGCTGCTTCTATAATTAGTGTTCTCCTTGCTTGGGATGTCAGATTAGGTAGACGCCATATCTTGGTAGGTTTACAGTTCTACCATACTCCTTCCATTTTTGGATGATGGATTGAATAGTGCGCCGTGAGATGTTCACAGCTTGGGCTATTTTTTTATAACCTAACCCTGCTTTACTCTTCTTCACAACTTTATCCCTGACCTGTCTAGTGTGCTCCATGGTTTTCATGATGCTGTTTGATCCCTAATGTTCTCACACAAACCTCTGAGGCCTTCACAGAACCGCTGTAGTTATACTGAGAAGAAATTACATACCGGTGGACTCAATTTACTAATTATGTGACTTCTGGAGGCAATGGGTCACTCAGGATTTTATTTAAGCACATCAAACTACAGGAATACAAATGCATCTCACAATTTTCAGATTTATATTTTTAAAATATTTAGAAAACCATGTATCATTTCCTTTACTTTGTACAAATACTTGCTACTTTGTGTTGGTATGACATAAAATACTTTTTAGTTTGTGGGCGTGACGTGAAAAAATTGGAAAAATTCATGGGGTTTGAATACCTTTTCACTCTCCTCAACATTAATTGCAATAATAAGATTGAAAAGTTCTTGAAATCACAGGATAGATAGATATTTTACTGTTATTGCCAATTATGAAAAAATGGAACAAAAATAGTGTAAGCGCCACATGCATAAATCCCAGCTCTTACACCTCGGCTGCTATCAGTGAGGTCATTAATGGTTGCAGTGTCGGACTGGAGTGCTAAGGATCCCCCAGTAACATCATTGATGCTAGGGGCCCACTTTTCAGCTACTAACAATATTACCTGACCCTCATTCATTACCTTGCCTATACTTCTATATAATAAACTGTGTAGTTTGATAAATGAATGATGAAATGCTGCCTTTGTCTGTAAATAATGTATTAAGTATACTGTGCCAAGCACTGTTCATATGCGTGGCCGGCTCCTGAATACAGGCCCACTGGGTGTCTCACCAGTTCCCCTATGGACTAGACTGAGCATGAATAGTTATCTAGGAAATGTTCTACAATGCCGTATGTACTTTGGCACACAAATCATCAAGATCCGCTGCTGACAGCTCCTTTTGCAATTGACCCAGATGTGTTCAATCGGAGACAAGTCCAGCGAAGCTGCAGGGCATGGTAGTAGGTTTACACCATACAGGCTGCTCACAGTACCACAAGCAACATATGGCATGGAGTTGTGTTGAAAAACGGCTTCTGGGACACTTTGGAGAAATGGATCGGCCTTGTTTTTCCTTTTTTCCACACATTGTCTAGTTGCTTGATTATATTGAGATCTGGGAATTTGGACACAAGTAATCACCTTGAACTCCTATTCCCTAAACCATTACTGAGCAATCTTTGTTTTCTGGCTACGGCATTATTCTGCTGAAACAGGCACTGCCTTTAGGGGATACCACTGTCATGTATCATGAAGAGGTAAACTAGGTCTGTACAATGTAGGTGGTAGGTGGTATGTGTCACATCCACATGAATACCAGGACTCAAGGTTTCCAGCAGAACATCCCCTGAAGGGTCACACTCTTGCAGAAGGAAAAATCCCAAATGAGCTTTATCAGCTAAAATGCAAAGAAAGAGTGTACAGTGTTAGACAAGATCTGCATAAGAACTGTATCCATATATGGCACAGACGTCTTGGGCACAGAAACCCAGAAGCAATAAGGAAGCTAGGTCAACTTGCAAATGGTGTGGAAATAAAGCAATGTAGTCAAATGATGAAGTGCACTAGCTGTCTTAAAGGGAAAATGTCCAGAAAATCCTTTCCTAAAGTAAGCACCACTAGATCTGCACAGCCACTGGATTTGATACACACAGATGTTTGCGGTCCAATGAGTGTTTAAACTCCAAGCAAGAAGAGATATTTTCTCATATTTATTGATTACTACTCCAGATATACAGTCACTTACCTGCTTCACAGTAAGGATGAAGTTCCACGGAAACTTGAAGAATATCTTGCCGTAGTATTTAACAAATTTGGAAGAATTCCAAAAGCCCTGCGTGCAGATAATGGGACTGAATATACAAGTGGTAAGGTGCAAACCATTTTGAAAAAGAATGGAATCGTGTTCCAGACTACCATCCCATACAACCCAGAACAGAATGGCATTGCAGAGAGAAAGAACCGCACTCTCTGTGAAAGTGGAAGAAATATGTTTGATGCGAATCTACCTACAACGTATTGGGGAGAAGACATCACGACAGCTTGCTATCTTCAAAACAGACTGCCAGGTAAAGCCACAAATAAAACTCCATATGAGCTATGGAACTGTGAGAAGCCTAACCTGAAGCACCTAAGGATATTTGGAAGCAAAACGTTTGTGTATGTTTCCAAAGAAAAACATTCCAAGTGGAAATCACATGCAAAGCAATGAGTCCTGGTGGGCTATAACGAAGCTCAAAAGGGATACAGAATCTTGCACCCAGAGACCAACACAGTAACAATCAGCCAAGACGTAGTGATTGTTGAGAACTCAGTTTCGCTCAAATTCCATGAAGTTACACCAGTCATTCAAGCCAAGAAACAAGAACAAGAATCTCAATCACCAAACCCAGACACTGAAAAAGAAAACACTGAAGTCTGGATAAGCTCTGAAGCCAGCAAGAAAGAAACAGAAGAACCAAGTCAACCTTCAGTCAGGAGATCAGAAAGACCAAGCAAAGGTATCCCAGCTCGACGCCTTTCTTATATGGTCAGAACACTTCCTGAGCCAGAGCCACAGTCATGGCAAGAGATGCAAAAACTGCCTGTCCACGAGAAGCAGAAGTGGATAAATGCCGCTAATGAAGAGATGGAGTCCCTTCACCAACTCCAGACATGGGAGCTTACGGAGCTACCACAAGGAAAAAGAGCTATCAGATGTAAGTGGGTCTTCAAAAACAAATATGACTCAGAAGGTAAAGTTCACCGGTTTAAGGCAAGATTGGTCGCAAAAGTGTACTCGCAAAAATATAGTTAAGATTATGTTGCTATATTTGCTCCAGTTGCGAAGCAAACCACCTTAAGAACTTTAATGTCCGTAGCTGCAGTTCAACAGATGACAGTGAGACATTTTGACATCAAAACAGCCTTCCTACATGGTGATATTGAAGAAGAGTTGTACATGAGCCAACCCGAGGGATATATTAAAAAGGGTGAAGAGCACTTTGTTTATAGAATGCAAAAATCTCTCTATGGACTTAAGCAGTCGGGAAGAGCATAGAACTCAAAAATGAACAAAGTTTTTATGGATGAAGGATTTAAAGGGTCTCAAGCTGATCCATGTTTGTATACGAAAATTGTAGCAAAGAAGTGGATGTATGTTCTCCTATATGTAGACGATGTAAACATGTCTCATCGAGATGAAAAGGAAATTACAAAGCTAGGTGAAATTCTCAACTAGCGCTTTGAGACTAAGGACCTTGGAAATGTGACATATTATTTGGGAATCCAAATTCAAAGAGAGGAAGATGAGAGTTTTCTTCTCAAAGTTCTAAAATTTCCGCAATCCTGAACCAATTTGGACTGTCAGAAGCCAAAGGTGCGTCAACACCAATGGATCCATCCTACTTAAAGTTGGAATGAGAAGAAGATCTGCTACCCACCAATGATAGTTACAGACAAGCAGTGGGGGCACTTCTGTATATAGCAACCACAACTCGTCCAGATATTACAGCCAAAGTTGGAATTCTCTGCCGACATGTAAGCAAGCCACGCCAAAGAGACTGGAACGCAACTAACAGAATTCTACAATATCTTAAGGAAACTCAAATCTTAAAATATCTGCATCAGGAGATCTCACTCTCAGAGGTTATGTGGATGCAGATTGGGCTGGAGATACAAGTGATCGGAAATCAACAAGTGGTTACTTGTTCAAGTTAGGAGAAAATTCAATTTCTTGGTCCAGCAGAAAACAAGTGTCAGTCACATTGTCTTCTACAGAAGCAGAATATGTGTCAGCTGCTTATGCAAGTCAAGAAGTTATTTGGTTGAAACAACTTTTGGAAGATTTCGGCAAGCTACTAGCTCAGCCAACAGTTATCTATGAGGACAACCAAGGATGTATTAAACTTGCCAGCAGTGAGAAGATTAGTGCAAGGACTAAACACATCAACGTTAAACATCACCACTTACGTGACTTAGTAGAACGTGATGTACTAGAGTTTATTTATTGCAAGTCTGACAAGATGTTTGCTGATGGTATGACAAAACCAGGATAAGTAGTTGTTGAGTGGGGGTGTTGGAATATGTTTAGTGCAACAACTCCATTCCTGTGTATGTAAATGTTCTATCGCTAGGTTTGTGTATTGTCTATAAAGTTAAAAAAAAACAACTCCCGGAGGCGCACACACAGAAAAGACCATGTGACTGTGTTCAGTTTCCTGTGTCTGTGCATGAGAGGAGAAGCAGCCTGCTGATGCTGCACAGAGACACTTCAGATATGTATATTCCTGATTCCACAAAGCCTATCATATCTGTACCTGTTTATAGCTAATTAAAGCTTTGTTCTGTGGTCAACACGCTTTGAGAGTATCCTGAATGGTCCACTGCCAACACTTCCCCAGCTAAGTGACACAAACACATCCGACTATCCACATAGAGTACAAGAAAGTGAGATTCATCAGACCCGGCCACCTTCTTCCATTACTGCATGGTCCAGTTTTTATGCTCATGTGCTCATTCCTGGTACTTTTGTGTAGACCAACGCCTCAATTTTCCTGACTCCCAACGACTCTGACTCTACAGCCCTGGACAGAGGTCAGAATGAACACTCAGACCGACACTCAGCAAACTACTTGTTTTAACACATTTCTATCATCACCAGCAGGATTATTTTTCAGAAATTTGGATTGTAGTTTCTGCAGGACCATGACCCTTCCCTGGTTTACCTGTTTTCGTTTCTTAGATCACTCTTGGTAGGTACTAACAGGGGCAGATTTCCCATAAGGCCAACCTAGGCCATGACCTAGGGTGCAGCAGTCAGGGGGGGGGCGTATATACAGAAAAAATAACATACAAAATTTAACAAATTTTTCTTTGAAACGGCCATATAAAATGCTGTTTTTATTCTTATATCCATATACATTAAATAAATTGAGTTGTAGTTTTACCTTGCTATCTCTACAGATTGCGCTGTCTTGCTCAATCACAGGCAAAGAGCATTTATTATTTCTCTCTCACACACTCAGCATAAACCATGTGTTAAAGGAAAACTTCAGATTTGGCGGTAGAATAGTTATTCCAAGTGTTCCATTACGCTCATATCTCTTGACTTCTACATATCTACTGCCATCATAGATGCTCTAAATACCTTGAAAGTGATGAAACCCAAAAATCAGGAACTCGAGCAGAAGCTAGAGGTATACTCATCAAGCAGCAAAAACTTGAAACAGCGTTCATGGCTCAGTTTTGGGCAACGGTGTTGCTCAGATTGCACCAAGTGAACAAGTATGTGCAAAACATTGGAATTGATGTTTTGAAAGTTGTCAAAGTTCTCCAATCACTAGTAAAGTTCTAGATAGAACTGTGAGAACAGTTTTATTTATATGTGGAAAAACGCTCTCAGCATTTCTGAAAAGAAAGTACATGAGCGTGACGAAAAGCGTTGGATTCTCAGGAAACTTCAATCTGATGAGACACATTATGGTGAAGATTGGGTAAGCGATAGTGATGAGCGAACGTGCTCTCCACTACTTGGTACTCGCCCGAGCATCACGGTGCTCGATAAGCTCAGTGAGTATTTCTGGGTTGTTCGGGAAGAAACTCGGGTTCCTGCCCTACATCTTTAACGCTCTTTAGAGCTCCAATGAACATGCAGGGATTGCTTGCCACGCACTGTAATGCCGTAGCCATGTTGGTTGTGGGCATTACAGTGATTGGCTGGCCACATAGTGTCATCAGGTCTATATAAGATCTGGCGCTGCTGTGCTCGTCACAGTCTACTTCGGAAACAGGCAGAGTAGGGAGAGGTGCTGCTGCTGAGTCAGTGAGAGACTTACTTGTTTATAGTTAGAATAGGTATATCCAACTGAACTAACAGTCCTTCTGAGGACTAATCCAGCTGCATATTTTCAGTGGTGAAGGTGATAGCAGGAGTTCGGCAGGCAGGGTATGTGGCAGACTGCAGTGCATGATACCGCACAAGAGGGTCTATTGCATGTTCAACTTCTGACTGATTCTGCTGTGACAAATATTTCTAGACATAGCCCCAGGTATCAGGGGCCAGAGCAATTTTTTTTTATCTTAATCATGGTTATTTGCTTAAAAATCAATCCAGTGTACACCATTTTTCTGCTCCATTTGCTTGTTAGCACTGCAGAATACAGCCTGAACTTTTCCATACTACAGCGATAAAAATCCAGAAATTTGAACTGAATGTGGAAAATATTGGCCTCCATTTCCATTTTGTTGCAGTGTGTCGGTGAAGCTATTCACACAAGGTCTCTGTGAAGGATAGTATTAGTAAACTACCGGCCTACTATTTAAAACAGTGTTTCTCTTTCAGACGTATCACATATAACTGCATTCCAAAATCAGCCATTTCTGGCTTCCATTTTCATTTTGTTGCAGTGTGTCGGTCAAGCTATTCACACTAGGTCTGTCTGAAGAATAGTATTAGTAAACTACAGGCCTGGTATTTAAAACCGTGGTTCTCTGTCAGACGTATTGCATATAACTGCGTTCCATAATCAGCCATTTCTAGTGAACGTGGAAAATATTGTCTTCCATTTAAAATGGGCAAGGTGCGTGGCAAGGGACGGGGAAGTGGACGTGATGGTGCATGCAGAGGCGGAGGCCGTGGCCTTGGGCAAGCTGAAATTGTGCCATAACAAACACCCGCATCTTGTAGCTCGACCTTCCTGTCCCAATTACTAGGGGACCGCAGTACACCACTATTGAACACACAGCAGTGTTAAAAGGTTGTTGGTTGGATGGCAGATAATGCTTCCAGTCACTTTGCCACCACTACCCTGTCTTCAACACGGTCAAGTTTCAGTAGACGTGAATCTGGACCGCATATTCCTCACCCTGATCCTCCTTCCTCCCACCATGCCAAGTTCCCAGAGACAACGGATCCCACACTTGGACACTCAGAAGAGCTGTTCACTTTTCCATTTGTAGATTCGGGCCTCTCACCCGGCCAGCTTCAAGCAAGTTAAGAGGAGAACGCGTGTAGCGATGCCCAAATATTTGAGCAACCACAGTCACACAAAGGCAACAGTGAAAAACTGCAATTACTGTCGCAAGAGGTGGATGATGATGATGATGAGACACAATTGCCAGAAAGTCAGGAGGAGGACCAGGGTGCGGAAGTGGACGACCAGGTGGTGGATGATATAGTAACTGACCCAACCTGGCAGGGGGACATGCAGAGTGAGGACAGCAGCACAAAGTGGGAGGGAGGTGTAGAACCACAACAGGCAGGAAGAAGCAGTGTGGTGGCCGCAGACACAAGGCGGGAAAGCGTATCCCGTACGCCAGTACAACTGAAGTTGCCAGTACAACTGTTAGGTCTTTCCGAGTCTGGTTGTTTTTTAAAGACTCTGCAGATAACCCCAAAAAGGCCATTTGCACAATCTTCCAGGCCAGCATCAGCAGGGGTATCAAAACTACCAGCCTGACCACCACCAGCATGATAAGGCACATGGCAGCAAAGCACCCGACTAAGTGGGCCGAACCCCAGGGTCCAGAAACAGTGTCTGCGGGTGACACCACTGCTTCTTCCGCTGTTGTGCGTGCATGCCAATCCCCTGCCCATGGATCATGCCAAGATGCCTCCCACTATGCACGTGTCGTTGCACACTCTCAACTAGCACCATCAGCTAGCATTTCCTTGTCCCTGCGCAGCGTTCAGTTGTCCCTACCCCAGTCCTTGGAACGCAAGCGCAAATACGCAGCCAACGCCCCACAGGCCACACTACTAAATTCACACATTTCGCAAATGCTTGCGCTCGCAATGTTGCCTTTTAGGCTCAAGGAGACGGAAGCTTTCCGCAACCTGATGGGGGCGGCCGTCCCTTGATACTCGGTCCCCAGCTGTCACTATTTCTCCCGGTTTGCCATCCTGGCATTACACGAGCACATGTCCCACAACATTAGCCGTGCCCTCAACAACGCAGTTACTGGGAAAGTCCACCTAACCACGGACACGTGGACAGGTGTTTGTGGGCAGGGACCGTACATCTCGCTGACGGCACACTTAGTTAATATAGTGGAAGCCGGGACCCAGTAGGACCTTGGGATGGAATACGTCCTTCTGACGCCAAGGATTGCGGGCCCTGGGTCAATCAGGGTTGCCCCCACATTCTACAGCTACTGCACTTCCTCCTCTTCAGCCTCCATCTCCGAAATGACCACATCAGTCAGAAGCTGGAAGCACTGAAGCACTGCCTCGGCCAAGCGGCAACAGGCTGTGCTGAAGCTAATATGCTTAGGTGACAAACCGCACAACACTGAAGAGTTGTTGACAGCTCTGAAAAAGCAGGCAGATCTGTGACTGACACCGCTGACTTTACAGCCAGGCATGGTCGTGTGTGACAATTGCCGGAACCTGGTGGCAGCTCTGAAGCAAGGCGAGCTCACATATGTACCATGCCTGGCCTATGTGCTTAACCTCGTGGTTCAGCAGTTTCTCAAAACCTACCCGGATCTGCTGGATCTGCTTGTCAAAGTACGCCACGTTTGTACCCATTTTAGAAAGTCATCTACAGCTTCCGCCGCCCTTGCCATGTTTCATCAGCATTTGTAGCTTCTAGCTCACTGACTGGTGTGCAATGTCCCCACGCATTGGAGCTCTACATTGCACATGTTGGGAAGGATTTGTGAGCAGAAGAGGGCAGTTGTTGACTACCAGCATCACCAAGGCCGTCGGTATTCATGTCAGACTCCACACATAAGACCTCAGGAGTGGACATGGATGTCAGACATCTGTACCATCCTCCAAAACCTTGAGGACTCCACCAAGATGGTGAGCGGCGAAGACGCCATAATTAGCGTCACCATCCCGCCTCTCTGTCTTCTGAAACGCTCTCTGCTCACAATTAAAGAGGATGCATTGCAGGCGGAGCACGATGAGATGGAGCAAGGAACCATACAGGGTGATTCCACACAGCCCAGCCTCATCTCATCCTAACGTGGATTGGGTGACAGTGAGAAAGAGGAAGAGAAGGAGGAAGAACAGGAGCTAGTTTCCTGTGCTTTAGACAGTACTACCTGCACAACTGTTCAGCGTGAATGGCCTGAGGACAGGGAGGAGGAGGAGAATGAGGAGGAGAGCATGGTCAGTCGTCCTCTTGGTGAGGACACGGAAATCTTGCCTGTTAGCAGTCTGGCACGCATAGCTGAGTTTATGCTACGCTGCCTTTCCTGTGACCCTCGCATTGCGCAAATTTTGGGTGATAGTCGTTACTGGTTGGTGACACTTCTGTACCCACTCTACAAGAAGAACTTTCTGTGTCTTATTCCCTTGCCGGAAAGGCCTAATAAAATAGGGCAGTACCAGAATGCCCTTGTTGCGGAATTATTAAAAAAATTCCCATCTGAAAGCGCTGGCGGCAGAGGTCACAGTTCGTTGGACAACCAAGGAGTACAAGCAAGAGAGACACAAATGCAATCCAGCAGAGGCAGGGGAACACTGTCAAAGTTCTGGGACAGTTTTCTCAGACCATCCCATCGCACAGGCCCTGAGGTGCAGGGTACTCTCAAAGGAGGCAAAAGTTTTGGAAAATGTTGAGGGAGTACCATGCTGACCGTACCATTGTCCTCCATGATTCCTATGTGCCTTATAATTATAGGGTATCCAAGCTGGACACGTGGCATGGACTTGGATGTCCTGGCCTGCCCTGCCGCTAGAATTTTGTCAGAGCGGGTTTTTAGCTCTGCTGGTGGAATTATAACTGAGAGGCGCATCTGCCTGTCAACTGAAAATGCTGACAGGCTGACTCTTATAAAAATGAACAAGGGCTGGATTGGGCCAGACTTCTCAACACCACTGAATGATAGCAGCGTAACATAAACTCAAATCCAGTGGGGTTTTTTTTGGGAGGTCTAACTCTATTCCCATTCACCTCTGTCTTCACACCCAGACATGGGTATATGCTTAATGATTTTGTCTATTTGCTCTTATCCTCCTCCATCTCCTCATCCTCATCCACCACCATATCACCACAGTGTCTACCATATATACGTCTCTTGCAAGGGGCATTGGAGTTCCTCCAAATTTTTGGCAGCTCTTGCATTCATTGTATAGGCAAACAGTATGGAAGACCCACTTCCTAATAATTGGAACTTTGTTTTCAGGAGGCCCTCCGACCTCTACGTCTCTTGCAAGGGGCATTGGAGTTCCTTCAAATTTTGCAGTCACTGCATAAGCAAGAACAGTATGGGAGACCCACTCCTTTCTAATGGGAACATGTCATTACTCTGGCCAAGCTCTTTGTGTCTTTAAATTGTTATTGGGGTATTTCCAAAATTTTGGCAGCCGTTGGACTCACTGGATACCCTATAACTGTATAGCAGACCCGCTCATTTCTAATGGGAACATGTCGTACTCATTACTGAGACCCACCTCTATGTGTCTTTAAATTGTTATTGGGGTTTTTCCCAAATTTTGGCTGCCCTTGCAGTCATTGCATGGGCATTACCACTATGGGAGTGACGCGCCCCTGGGCCTGCTGTGTCGCGCAGCGTCTAGCGCATGGGGGCTTACCCGGAACCGGATCAGATGAGGGTTGTAGTCTCCGAGTGGCGGGGACCCGGTCCGTGCCCAGGGAGTCAACTCAGTGTGTGGCAGTCTTGATAGATGTTATTTGAGTGTCGACTACGCCACCCGTTGATTTGCAGCTATGGAGCTGCCGCTGCAGGGCAGACCGCTGAGGCCGGTGTAGAATTGTGCAGCGTGATAGTATAACCCCCAACGGGAGGGGTATGGCCTCAGGGCAGCCGACGTGGAAGATGAGGGTAGCAGGAACCACTCAGAGACGGTGCGGTGTAATTCAGGGTCTTTACTGGTAACAACGATAGACCCTCCCGGAGTACTTGCTAGCGAACGGGGCCTGGTCAGTCCTTGAGCAGATGGGATCTCCCCTGGCCAGGCGGAGTTGTAGGCCTCCCAAACTGACTGTACTCTTCTGGCTACCTTGCTAGAAGCGGATATAAGTAGCCCACGTCCCTGAGTGTACCGTGTGGTGCTCACCCGTATGGCCGGTGACTCGGGGCCTTCTAATGGCTTCCGCTCCACGATGGCGGCGCTGGTCGCACGCGTGTGACTGTGCCTTCGGGTTTCTGGGCCTGAGGACCTGAAATCCCCTGCCGGTCGGCTTCTGCTGCTGGGTAAGAGTTAGTCCCCACAGCCTCGGACGCCGGGTCCGGTAAGAAAGCTTCTCAGTCAGGGCGAGCTCTGCAGCTGCCAGCCCCTGACTTGTAGTAGTATTGCTCCCACTGAGCTTCTGCTGTTTCTTCCTGTGACTGTTTCTTGTCTCTACTCTCCTTGACTGACTAACCCTGCTTCAGCCCCGGGTTTATATAGGGGAAGATCTTCCCCTCCCAAGACTGGGCAGGAGGTGTGGCATGCACAGGATCCCTGACCAAAGGACCTCCCACCTGCTCTCAGACATAACATTACATTACTGTGGAAACCAGACCCCTGGGGTGCCACATTCCCCCCTAGTGAAATTTAGTACTCCGGGACTAAACATATTTTGGAAAAACATAACAGGATATAAACAATAATAATACAATAAGAAACACATAAAGGTGGTCACGGCATGTCCGTAACCGGGTGCAGTCTTTGAAGAAAGCAAGGTGTCCATTTCACCAAAACAGGGAGACGTAACCAGGTAGGGGTCTGTCCTACCCCGAGTCCTTAACAGTCTCTAGTCCATCCTGGGTTACGCTCCAACTATGTACAAGGATTCCCGGTAATCCACCAAGGATTCCTAAAAGTAACGCCGGAGAGTTCCACCTGTTGCCGTCGCATCAGTGCCCGGATCTCTTTCTGGAGCACCCGCTGCTCGCCGGAGCTGGCGTTCTTGGCAACCTGCTGTAAAAGGAAAATCACCTCTCTTTAAATCCGATCTGTGGCACGGGCTGGCCATTGCTGGCGATGATACTCAAGTCGTCATCAGGGTAGCGGGTAATATCCGAGTCATTCCAGTACTGCTTAAAGAGCATGTACGGGATGGTGGTGACCTGTGACCCGGTGTCCAGTAGGGCACTCATGGGAATGCCATCCAGTACCACAGGCAAGACTGGACGTCCTCCCACATATCTGTCGCGCCAGTTCGATGGGCCTGGTGATCTTTTTCCTGGGGGTTGGCCCTCTACCCCAGGTTGTGCCCGTTTAAAGAACAGTACCTTGCCATATGTCCGGGTTGATTGCAGCGGCGGCAGATGGGTCGTTCGTCCTCGCTGTATCGGTCACTGGGTCTTCCTCTGGCCGGTGGGGTCCTCCTTGGTCGACGCCACGGGATGTCCTCCGGTCCGGATGCCAGCTGGATCTTCCCTGGGGTGGAAGCCTGTAAAGACTGCACAGTTCGGGTTAGCGCAGCAATGCTCTTAACTAGCTCTTGGACCTGATGGTGTAGGTCTGGAGCCGGGTCATTGTCCAAAGCCTGTGCATCAGCTCCCACAGGCCCTGCCGACAAGGGCGCCGCCTCCTGGTGGTAAGTGATAGCAGGACGCCTGTGGGTCACAACGCCACCCGGTGCCGGTTCTCGGAGCACCCGGATGGCTCTGTCCTTGAACTGTGCAAAGCCCAGATGGGGATCCTGTAAGGCCATTGCCCGCAACTGGGTTCGGTGGGTATTACAATATAGTCCCTCTATAAACTGTTCGGTCAACAGCCTGTCCTCGTTTCCCACTCCATCAGGGTCGGTCTGCTTAATGGCCCTCAGGGCCTCTTGTAGGTTTAGTGCATAGTCCCTTATACTCTCATGCGCTCGCTGCTTGCACCCGTAGAATCTAAGCTTAATCTCGGCTGAGGTGCGGGTATCAAAGGTGTCCTTCAGCCGGGTTAGTATCCCTGCGACAGTCCTCCTCCCAGGTGGCCAGGATTTTACTTCCCTTTTGGCTGCCCCGGTTAGTTGGGCCACCAGGATGCTCACTTTTTGCTCTTCTGTGAGGGAGTACACCTGGAAGAGGCTATCCAGCTTTTCTCTAAAGTCATGCAGGGTATGTGACTCCCCTGAGTACTGGGGTAGCCAAGCTGCTCCCGGGATATAGGGCATGGTGAAGGGCATAACTGCAGCAGCGGTAGCGCTGGCGGGGGTTGAGGCAGTGAAGCTCTCCTCCGTATCCGACATCTTCCTCCCCCCTAGTGGACCGTGGCCTACCTTGCGATGATCCTCTTCCGTAGGCCGCGGCTCCGCAGTGGATCGTCAGGGTTGAGGACCTTCCGTCGCGCTCCTGTGACGTCGGCGTCTGCTGGGCTCCTTCCAGGACCTTACGCAACGTCCGGACGTGAGGCAGGGCTTCAGTTCTCGCGCGCTTTCGGAGTCCACGCCCCTCTTCTTCCCGCGCGGCGTCCTCAAGATGGCGTCCAATGGCGGGAAAACTCCACGGATGGCGGGAAGAAGGCAGAAGATGGCGCCGGATGGCGGGAAACTTCACCGATGGCGGGAAGAAGGCTGAAGATGGCGCCGGATGGCGGGAATCTTCACCACAGGTAAGTTTGAAAAGTCTCTTTTTCAGGCACGCAGTACCCGGTGGTTGCGGGCACGAAATCCTGCCGACTACACCAAAGTTGACGCGCCCCTGGGCCTGCTGTGTCGCGCAGCGTCTAGCGCACGGGGGCTTACCCGGAACCGGATCAGATGAGGGTTGTAGTCTCCGAGTGGCGGGGACCCGGTCCGTGCCCAGGGAGTCAACTCAGTGTGTGGCAGTCTTGATAGATGTTATTTGAGTGTCGACTACGCCACCCGTTGATTTGCAGCTATGGAGCTGCCGCTGCAGGGCAGACCGCTGAGGCCGGTGTAGAATTGTGCAGCGTGATAGTATAACCCCCAACGGGAGGGGTATGGCCTCAGGGCAGCCGACGTGGAAGATGAGGGTAGCAGGAACCACTCAGAGACGGTGCGGTGTAATTCAGGGTCTTTACTGGTAACAACGATAGACCCTCCCGGAGTACTTGCTAGCGAACGGGGCCTGGTCAGTCCTTGAGCAGATGGGATCTCCCCTGGCCAGGCGGAGTTGTAGGCCTCCCAAACTGACTGTACTCTTCTGGCTACCTTGCTAGAAGCGGATATAAGTAGCCCACGTCCCTGAGTGTACCGTGTGGTGCTCACCCGTATGGCCGGTGACTCGGGGCCTTCTAATGGCTTCCGCTCCACGATGGCGGCGCTGGTCGCACGCGTGTGACCGTGCCTTCGGGTTTCTGGGCCTGAGGACCTGAAATCCCCTGCCGGTCGGCTTCTGCTGCTGGGTAAGAGTTAGTCCCCACAGCCTCGGACGCCGGGTCCGGTAAGAAAGCTTCTCAGTCAGGGCGAGCTCTGCAGCTGCCAGCCCCTGACTTGTAGTAGTATTGCTCCCACTGAGCTTCTGCTGTTTCTTCCTGTGACTGTTTCTTGTCTCTACTCTCCTTGACTGACTAACCCTGCTTCAGCCCCGGGTTTATATAGGGGAAGATCTTCCCCTCCCAAGACTGGGCAGGAGGTGTGGCATGCACAGGATCCCTGACCAAAGGACCTCCCACCTGCTCTCAGACATAACATTACATTACTGTGGAAACCAGACCCCTGGGGTGCCACAGGAGACCCACTCCTTTATAATGGGAACATTATTTTTATTAAGGCCCTCCTCTATATGTCTTCAAAGGGGTATTGTGGTGTGTCCTAATTTTTGGCAGCCCTTGCGGTCACTGCATACCCAATAACAGTATAGGACACACTCTTTAATAATGGGAACAACAAAGCATAGCCGACTGCTGGCCCTTTAAGAATAGTAAGGCCTTTAAAAATAGTGTTTGTAACTTTCAGAGTCCCTCCTTCATAAATGAAACAGGATGTGTCTGATCATGTCTCATACACCACATGGCAAGATAAGGTTGTAAAATGTTAAAATGACATTTACTGGTGAATGTATTTTTCACCATTGAAAGCAATGCAAAAGTGCAAAAACACATCAAAAATGCTACGTGTGAACATAGCCCAAGGTATGGACGACCATTTTTGGTTTTGGCCATTTCTTTTGCCTTATATACAAGTCATTATCCTGGAAAGGATGTTCCTTAACATTTTTCCCAGGAAAATCCATTTTGGTTTCGTTTTTGTATGTTTTATTGTGAGTCCGTAAAAGTGGCGTAATACCTCTGACAACGTTGTTGACAGAAGTGACCTGGGAGTCAGAAATGCTTCCAGAGGTCTTCCCCATGCTGTCCCATGTCATTTGAGCACTGTTTCCATCGATTTGAGCAATTTTTAGGCCCTCTGCAGACCGCCGGGGGGGAGCCGCCTGAAAAATGCTCGAGTTTCCCATAGACTTACATTGGGCTTGTTACTCGGGCCGAGCACTCGAGTATTCCAATTTGCTCGACCTGAGCAACGAGCACCCGAGCATTTTAGTGCTCGCTCATCACTAGTAAGCGAGTGTGACAAATTTTGAACCAATACATTTTTAATTAACTTATTTTCATTGGTGGAGGTGGGGAAGAGAATGCAGAATTATGTGCCTTGGCCTAGGGCATAGTAATATGCAAATCCAGCCCTGGGTATGAACTATTGATTACTAGGAACACTCCACAAGACCTGTTTATTTCTTAGGTGCTCTGTAATCAATTTGGCCCTTGCCTACATTATTAGATCCTTACACTTGTCCATTTTTCCTGTTTCCAAAACATCAACTTTAAAGTTTACCTATGATTTAATCAAACTATGAAGTAAATGCTCAGGCTTGTAACTTTGGCTGGCTGTGCAGCCCCTAAACTGCTGCCAGGAGTATCTGAACTGCAACTTCTGCCTATACTGCAGTGAGAGCAAGAGAGGAGAACAATTAGACAGAAGCACAGTGAGAGCCAGAGAGGAGATCAAGATCATGGTGACACAGAACCAAGGATGAGATCAGGAAAACAGCAGCACAGTGAGACCAAGAGAGGATATGAAGGTGACAGCAGCGCAGTAAGAACCAGAGTGGAGATCATGTAGCTAGCAGCACAGTAAAAACCAGAGAGAAAATCAAGATCGCAGCAGCACAGTGAGAACCAGAGAGGAGATCAAGTAGACAGCAGCACAGTGAGAAACTGGAAGGAGATTAAGTAGACAGCAGCACAGTGAGAACCAGGGAGGAGATGAAGTAGACCGCTGCACAGTGAGAACCAGAGAGGAGATCCAGTAGACAGCAGCATAGTGAGAACCAGAGATGAGATCAAGTGGACAGCAGCACAGTGAGAACCTGGAAGGAGATCAAGTAGACAGCAGCGCAGTGAGAACCAGAGAGGAGATCAAGTAGACAGCAGCACAGAGAGAACTAGAGAGGAGATCTAGTAGACAGCAGCATAGTGAGAACCAGAGATGAGATCCAGTAGACAGCAGCATAGTGAGAACCAGAGATGAGATCCAGTAGACAGCAGCATAGTGAGAACCAGAGAGGAGGTCAAGTAGACAGAAGCACAGTAAGAACCAGAGAGGAGGTCAAGTAGACAGCAGCACAATGAGAACCAGAGAGGAGATCAAGTAGACAGCAGCACAGTGAGAACCAGAGAGGAGATCCAGTAGACAACAGCATAGTGAGAACCAGAGAGGAGGTCAAGTAGACAGAGGTACAGTAAGAACCAGAGAGGAGGTCAAGTAGACAGAAGCACAGTGAGAACCAGAGAAGAGGTCAAGTAGACAGCTGCACAATGAGAACCAGAGAGGAGGTCAAGTAGACAGAAGTACAATGAGAACCAGAGAGGAGGTCAAGTAGACAGAAGCACAATGAGAACCAGAGAGGAGGTCAAGTAGACAGAAGCACAATGAGAACCAGAGAGGAGGTCAAGTAGACAGAAGCACAGTGAGAACCAGAGAGGAGGTCAAGTAGACAGAAGCACAGTGAGAACCAGAGAGATCAAGTAGACAATGGAACAGTGGGTTCAGAGAGGAAATCAAAATTACAAAAACATGGTGAAAAACAGATAGGAGTTTGAGGATAGAGCAACACAGTCAGAGACCTGAGAGGAGGTCAAGGTAACAGCAACACAGTGAGAGCCAGATGGGAGATCATGATGACAGTATGGTGAGAGAAGAGCGATTTAGCTGAGAGATGGCATCATAAATAGTTATAGTCACTGTCTCTCATATTAACCCTGTTTGGTTACAATGTCATCTATATATTTAAATCCTTCTATATGTTATTAGACAATGGGCTAGTG
Source organism: Phyllobates terribilis (assembly GCF_046119375.1). NCBI lineage: Eukaryota > Metazoa > Chordata > Amphibia > Anura > Dendrobatidae > Phyllobates > Phyllobates terribilis. The sequence continues at coordinate 1,175,009,505 of NW_027362761.1, forward strand.
CAGGCAGTGAAATTTGTGAGCTATTGCTAAAAAATATTTTACAGCTGCATGGGGAGATTGAAGAGCTGATTATGAGGGTGCAGCAGAGCTTACTTGTAGAGGTGGGAGACAGAGATTTCTCTAATTACAGCATTGGCAGTAAAGATTTTGGACAGTACAGTGAACGAGGAAAGAAGGAACACAAGAATGACACTGGATAAGCTGAGCAGGACAGGGAAATCCTCAGTTCTATCTGCTCTATGTACAGCAGTTCACAGCAAGTAGACATAATGTTCTGCCCCGACGCCTTGTGATTTGTCTGTGCGGTAGATTTGACCTAACAACAGGCAGTAGACAGCAAGTTACAGAGGAGGGAGATACCTAGTGGCCGGCACTTTAAGGAACATTTACACGTGTAAGACAACATTTTCTGTAAGTAAAGTAATTTACAATTTTGCTATTTAGTGCACTGACTCAAATAAAGATAGGTCTAGTGAGACAAAAGTGACATTTAAGTCGCTCAATAGTCAGTAGTCTTAATCTTATGACTATATACATTCTGCGTATAAATGTATAATGTATATTGTAATGCAGCGGCTTGTGGCATTACTGTAATGGTCCAGGGTGTGTTTTGGCTGACCATGTACCTCCCCCTCAGGTGACTGATCACATGACTGTGACATCAGCACAGGTCCTGTGTGCACTGGAAGATATATAAACCCTGGTAGTTTTGAAACAGGTGTGAAAGGCTTGAGGCCTGTTCCCCCTGTGTGGGACACCGTGAGAGTGTGAAGCCTGGTGAAGCCTGAAAGGCAGAGGCTGGATCCCCGTGTGTGGGGGATGCCAGGAGCCTTGGACGGCAAGAGTCCTGAAAGGCAGAGGTTGGATCCCTGTGTGTAAGAGATGCCAGTAGCCTTGGAGGGCAAGAGGCTTGCACGGCAAGAGTTCTGAAAGGCAGAGGCTGGATCCTTGTGTGTAAGAGATGCCAGTAGCCTTGGAGGGCAAGAGGCTTGGAAGTTAAGAGTCCTGAAAGGCAGAGGCTGGATCCTGTGTGTGTAAGAGATGCCAGTAGCCTTGGAAGGTACGAGGGCTGGAGACCCCCATCTGGGAAGCCGTAAAGCCACAGCGGTGGCAGAACTGAACTGACTGAAGCAGCTATGACCTGGCAAAGGTAAAAACACTGCTTGATGTGGACATTTATATTGTTACCTTGCTAAAGGCTGTATCTGGAGCCAAGTGGACATATCTGTCACTGGAAAGGCTCTTGGATGTTATGTGTGTAAACATGCCGTTGAGCCACTGAGACGGACTATGTTATAAGCAGTTATGAATAGAGATGAGCGTTGTTCTACTCGAACTGTTCGCCAATCTCAAATTCGAGCTGTTTTGGGCGGTGTTCGAGCCGTTCGTCGAACACGAACAATTTGAGAAAAATTCGGCTGTTCGAGGTTATGTTCGATAACTGTTCGTGCACCAAAATCATAACTGGATTTTTTCTCAGTAATGATGAAAATTAATGTTAATACGCAGTTTGAGTGTACAGCGGGGTGGGGGGAGGGGCAGGGGATGGATCTCTGCAGGAACAATGAAGATCTCCATTTTTTTTTCTCTTTCCCGCATTTACAGTGGGGAGGTGCAATCTGTCAGCCTATCAGCAGCGCACACACGGAGCGAAGTGCTTTTTTTCACACAAGCAAGGGCATGTGTCATTGGCAGTGTATGTCACATGTCCTTGCCCTATAAGACCAAGCCATTTTCCCCGTCGCCACCATTTTCTCATTGCTGCAGCTGCGTGTTAGACGGCACCGCTGTTGCTGTGGGCGCTATACCTTGTTAATTTCAAGCCAATTTTCGCACAAATATACAGATAGCTTGGGAGTAGGGAATAGTTGTGATTGCAGTCCTTTTAAGGACTAGGTTACAGCATTTCCTACGACTTTTATCAGGGAGGTCTGTGCTCTTAAATAGATAGGTTGTGGGAGTAAAGACTAATTGTAATTGGAGTCCTTTTCAGGACTAGGTTACATGAGTTCCTATCAGTTTTTGCCAGGCAGGTCTGTGCCAGTGCTGTGCAAGTTTTTTTCACAGCATTTGGCTGAATCTAGCAAAGCTAATCCTTTTTGGCCTATTGCAGAGTGTGCTAGTCAGTGGAGTAGCCTATCTGTGTTGCAAGATATACCACCTGTGTATAGAATACCAATTTTTTTACTGCACCTAGTGAAGTAAAATCTTTTGGGCATAGCATCATTCTATTAGTCCATCTATACTGACCTCCATCAGGTTGCAAATTAAAACTAATTTTTATCTGCATCTACAGTACCTCTGAAAAAATATTTGGGCTTCTAGCAGTGTGTGGGACTTGTTCTATTAATCCATCTATACTGACCTCCATCAGGTTGCAAACTGAATATATTTTTTTCTGCATCTACCTCTGAAAAAATATTGGGCTTCTAGCTGTGTGTGGGTCTTGTTCTATTAATCCATCTATGCTGACCTCCATCAGGTTGCAAACTGAATATAATTTTTTTCTGCATCTAGCTCTGAAAAAATATTTGGCCTTCTAGTACTGTGTCGGACTTTCTCTATTAGTCCATCTATACTGACCTCCATCAGGTTGCAAATTAAAACTAATTTTTATCTGCATCTACAGTACCTCTGAAAAAATATTTGGGCTTCTAGCTGTGTGTGGGACTTGTTGTATTAGTCCATCTATACTGACCTCCATCAGGTTGCAAACTGAATATATTTTTTTCTGCATCTACCTCTGAAAAAATATTTGGCCTTCTAGTAGTGTGTCGGACTTTCTCTATTAGTCCATCTATACTGACCTCCATCAGGTTGCAAATTAAAAATAATTTTTATCTGCATCTACAGTACCTCTGAAAAAATATTTGGGCTTCTAGCTGTGTGCGGGACTTGTTGTATTAGTCCATCTATACTGACCTCCATCAGGTTGCAAACTGAATATATTTTTTTCTGCATCTACCTCTGAAAAAATATTTGGCCTTCTAGTAGTGTGTCGGACTTTCTCTATTAGTCCATCTATACTGACCTCCATCAGGTTGCAAATTAAAACTAATTTTTATCTGCATCTACAGTACCTCTGAAAAAATATTTGGGCTTCTAGCAGTGTGTGGGACTTGTTCTATTAGTCCATCTATACTGACCTCCATCAGGTTGCAAACTGAATATATTTTTTTCTGCATCTACCTCTGAAAAAATATTTGGCCTTCTAGTAGTGTGTCGGACTTTCTCTATTAGTCCATCTATACTGACCTCCATCAGGTTGCAAATTAAAACTAATTTTTATCTGCATCTACAGTACCTCTGAAAAAATATTTGGACTTCTAGTAGTGTGTCGGACTTTCTCTATTAGTCCATCTATACTGACCTCCATCAGGTTGCAAACTGAATATAATTTTTTTCTGCATCTAGCTCTGAAAAAATATTTGGCCTTCTAGCAGTGTGTCGGACTTTCTCTATTAGTCCATCTATACTGACCTCCATCAGGTTGCAAATTAAAACTAATTTTTATCTGCATCTACAGTACCTCTGAAAAAATATTTGGGCTTCTAGCAGTGTGTGGGACTTGTTCTATTAGTCCATCTATACTGACCTCCATCAGGTTGCAAACTGAATATATTTTTTTCTGCATCTACCTCTGAAAAATATTGGGCTTCTAGCTGTGTGTGGGTCTTGTTCTATTAATCCATCTATACTGACCTCCATCAGGTTGCAAACTGAATATATTTTTTTCAGCATCTACCTCTGAAAAAATATTTGGCCTTCTAGTAGTGTGTCGGACTTTCTCTATTAGTCCATCTATACTGACCTCCATCAGGTTGCAAATTAAAACTAATTTTTATCTGCACCTACAGTACCTCTGAAAAAATATTTGGGCTTCTAGCAGTGTGTGGGACTTGTTCTATTAGTCCATCTATACTGACCTCCATCAGGTTGCAAACTGAATATAGTTTTTTCTGCATCTACCTCTGAAAAAATATTGGGCTTCTAGCTGTGTGTGGGTCTTGTTCTATTAATCCATCTATACTGACCTCCATCAGGTTGCAAACTGAATATATTTTTTTCTGCATCTACCTCTGAAAAAATATTTGGCCTTCTAGTAGTGTGTCGGACTTTCTCTATTAGTCCATCTATACTGACCTCCATCAGGTTGCAAATTAAAACTAATTTTTATCTGCATCTACAGTACCTCTGAAAAAATATTTGGGCTTCTAGCTGTGTGTGGGACTTGTTGTATTAGTCCATCTATACTGACCTCCATCAGGTTGCAAACTGAATATATTTTTTTCTGCATCTACCTCTGAAAAAATATTTGGCCTTCTAGTAGTGTGTCGTACTTTCTCTATTAGTCCATCTATACTGACCTCCATCAGGTTGCAAATTAAAAATAATTTTTATCTGCATCTACAGTACCTCTGAAAAAATATTTGGGCTTCTAGCTGTGTGCGGGACTTGTTGTATTAGTCCATCTATACTGACCTCCATCAGGTTGCAAACTGAATATATTTTTTTCTGCATCTACCTCTGAAAAAATATTTGGCCTTCTAGTAGTGTGTCGGACTTTCTCTATTAGTCCATCTATACTGACCTCCATCAGGTTGCAAATTCAAAATAATTTTTTTCTGCATCTAACCCAGCCAATAGTTTTGGCCTAATACCACAGTTTGGCCACTCAGCTCTGCTCGGTTACCATCCATTGTTTTTTTGTGCAAACAACTCCAGAGTTGTGAATTAGTTAACCACCAAAATGAGTGGAAAAAGGCCTGCTGCTGGTGGAAAGGGGAACAGGCGTGTTGGGAAGGGGATAAAAGGTTGTGTCCGTGGGGTAGGTGTTAAAGCAACAGTAACATCTGCAGAAGAAAGACCATCTTCCAGCCAAACTAAAATGTCTACTTCTTTTAGCGGACAATGTGATAAGATCCCTTTCTTACGGCCACGCCAATCGCTACAAATTCCAGATGAGGCACAAAAACAGCAGGTGCTTCAACGGATATCAAGTGCTCCTTTAAGTGGGCTCTCCTCCACATCAACTTCAACATCACAAATACTCCAGTCCTCAAAGGTGTCACCCAAATCGCACTTGCTTCCTCACAGCTCCCAAATCTCCAGCTGCCCGTCTGAGTATGAGGTAGAACAGATGGTTGAGTCTGCAGAGCTGTTTACTCATACTATAGCCTGGGAATCAGAGGTCGACTCCAGCGCTTCTGTGAATCCAGACGAGGAAATGATCTGCACTGATGCCCAGAATCTTTATGAGTCGGATCCAGGACCAGACGCAGAAGGTTCTGACCATAATGTAGACCCTCATTCCCAAACTGTAACTCCTGTTGGTGGAGACAATGAGGAAGACGATGATAAGACTCAAATACCTGATTGGAGCGACAACTTTAGTTTTTTGTCAGGGCAGGAACAGGTTGGCTCTGAGGACGACGGGTGTGATAACGCACAGGGTGATGATGATGAGGTCGGAGATCCCACTTACTGTCAACCCACAGTCAGCCAAGAGATGAGGTCAGCAGAGGAGGTGGAGGAAGATGCTAGTGAAGACGAGGTCAGGTTGCGCCTTCCTGGACAGAGACGTAGTACTGGAAGCACGTCAACAACTGCATCCTCAAACACAACTCTGCCTCTCACCACAAGTCGTGGTGGCTCTTCAGGTCGCATGGGTGCTAAGCCTTGCATAGCCTGGGCATTTTTTCAGATCGATAAAGATGACCCAACTCGTGTTATCTGTAACATTTGTCAGCAAAAGCTAAGTAGAGGCCAAAAAATACATAGTTTGAGTACTTCATGCATGAACCGGCACATGGGCATGAAGCATAAGTTGCAGTGGGAAGCTCAGTGTGCTACAATGCGGCCTAGCCGGCCGGGCCAACCACCGTCTGCCATATCTTGTGCATCCGCGACCTCTTCATCCTCTGTGACTGGGGGGACAGCAGTCACACCTGTTTTGGGGCGCAGACCTGCCACCTCTTTACCCACAACAGCCAGCGTGATTGGCAGGTCATCATTTTCTTTGGAGGTGGTAACACCAGCTGGTGTTGAGCGCTGTCCGACATCGATAGCACCACCTTTGGATGAAGGCAACCTAACATGTCCGCCTGCATCTTCCTCACAGACCGGCAGTTTGCCGGGGACACCCTTATCAACCCCGTCTAAGCACAATAGCCAGCCCTCGGTCCCTCAGATGTGGACAAGTAAAAGACCATTTCCTCCTAGCCATGAGAAAGCTAAGAGGTTGAATTTCACCATCTGCAAGCTCTTGGCTACAGAAATGCTGCCTTTCCGCCTGGTGGACACAGAGGATTTTCGAGACCTTATGTCCGTCGCAGTGCCCCAGTACCAGATGCCCAGTCGGCACTACTTCTCAAAGAAAGGTGTGCCTGCGCTCCACCAGCATGTCGCACACAACATCACCGCTTCTTTGAGAAACTCTGTGTGTGACAGGGTGCATTTCACCACAGACACTTGGACGAGTAGGCATGGACAGGGGCGTTACATGTCGCTGACTGGGCACTGGGTAACTATGGTGACAGCAGGACAAGGGGCTGCTGTCCAAGTCTTGCCGTCCCCACGAGTTGTGCGTCAATCCTCTTTATGTCAAAGTTCCTCCACTGCTTCTGCCTCCTCAACCTCCTCTCGGTCTTCCACCTGCACCCAAAGCCTGTCTGGTCATGCCACAAGCTTTCTAACTGCGCAGAAGGGATCCTGCACACCTCCTTACTATGCTGGCAGTAGGGCTCAACGTCATCAGGCGGTTTTTACATTGAAATGTCTGGGAAATGTGAGTCACACAGCTGAGGAGTTGTGGTCAGCTCTGGAGAACCAATTTCATGAATGGTTGTCTCCACTGGACCTGAAACCAGGGAAGGCCGTGTGCGACAATGCTGCAAACCTGGGTGCGGCCCTTCGCCGGGGCAATGTCACACACGTGCCTTGTATGGCTCACGTGTTGAACCTGGTTGTCCAGCAATTTTTAGCCCACTATCCCAGACTAGATGGCCTTCTGCAGAGCGCACGGTCGCTGTGTGCTCACTTCCGCCGTTCGCATCCCGCAGCTCAGCGACTTACATCTCTACAGAAGTCGTTGGGCCTGCCACTTCACCGGCTAAAATGCGATGTGCCTACCCGGTGGAATTCAACTCTGCACATGTTGCAGCGACTGTGGCAGCACCGACAAGCCCTGGTGCAATACGTTGTGACGTATAGCCTGGGCCAACGAGATTCAGAGGTGGGGCAAATCACGCTGGAGGAGTGGTCTCAGATCAGGGACCTATGCACCCTTCTGCACAGTTTTGAAATGGCGACGAAGATGTTTAGTGCTGACGATGCCATTATCAGCATGACTATTCCGGTGATTTACATGCTGGAGCACATGTTAAACAGAATTCGGAGTCAGGTGGTGGCACAAGAGGAGGTGGAGGAAGTAGAGGAGGAGGAGTTGTATGCGGAAGGGCTAACATCTGCAAGGTCCAGAAGGTCGGCAGCACCAAGGCGGCAGGCATGTGAGGGTGGGGGAGATGGTTTTACCAGGGCGCATGGTAGCAGCCAAACTAGTGAGGAAGGTGCAGGAGCCCAGGAAGAAGTGGAGGACGAACTGATGGAAGACTCATCAGATGAGGGAGACCTTGATCACATTTCTGTTGTGCGAGGTTGGGGGGAGAGGACAGAGGAAGGAAGCATGATTGTTACCTCGCCACCAACACAACAGGGACTTGGTGCTCCTGGATGCGCAACACACATGAGTGCCTTCTTGCTGCACTACCTGCAACATGACCCTCGAATTGTGAGAATTAGAAATAATCCTGACTACTGGGTTGCCACACTGTTAGATCCCCGGTACAAAAGTAAATTTGCAGAAATTATTCCTGCCATAGAAAGGGATGCACGCATGCAGGAGTATCAGCAGAGACTGTTGCAGAATCTTACATGTGCTTTTCCACAAAATACCAGTGGTGCACGTAGTGAATCTCACAGTTCCAACTTGCCAACCGTGGGACCGTCAAGTGTTCAGCACTCAAACCGTAACAGAACCACAGTATCTGCTGGTAACATCAATTTTGCGGAATCATTTCACCACTTTTTTAGCCCATCCTTTGCAAGGCCACAGGAGACAAGAAGTCTGACACATAGTCAACGCCTAGAAACGATGGTACAGGAGTATCTCCAAGTAAACATTGAAGCCACGACTGTGTCACTGGACCCTTGCTCTTTTTGGGCTTCCAATCTGGATAAATGGCCGGAGCTAGCCACTTACGCCTTGGAGATCTTGTCATGCCCCGCAGCCAGCGTTCTGTCTGAACGTGTGTTCAGCGCTGCTGGTGGTGTGCTGACAGATAAGCGCACGCGGCTCTCCACTGATAATGTAGACAGACTCACGTTCATAAAGATGAACAAATCATGGATCCGAAACGACTTTTCTACCCCTGTGTCATCCTGGGGAGAGTAAAAGCTTGATGATTGGTTAAAATCACCCTACCAAACATTTTAAGCTTTCAAATTACTAATCATGTTTATCTGTATCTTGACTGGAAAATAATTTGGGCTTTGTAGCAGTGTGCAGCACTGATCCTATTAGGCCATCTATAATAAGCTCCACCAGATTTAAAATTAAAAATAATTTTTAGCTGCATCTAGCCCGGAAAATAATTTTGGGGCTCCGAGATGCGCAAGACACATAAGTGCCTTCTTGCTGCACTACCTGCAGCATGACCCTCATATTGTCAGAATTCGAAGTAATCATGACTACTGGGTTGCCACACTCTTAGATCCCCCAAACTTTTCGATCAACCTTTTCATTTTAATAAAGACCAAAAAAATGGTCATTTTTGAAATTATAAGCATTAGCAGGTTGTTAGAAACTGAAATCAAACAGTTTTCAACTCAAAACTTTATTCTAGGTGATGTTACATTTTCACATAGGACCCCTTGTTCGAAAGGAGCTTCTGAACTCTCTCGTCCATTGAATTTGTCAGGTTTTGGATGGTTTCTGCTTCAATTGTTTTGCATGAGGACAGAATACCCTCCCAGAGCTGTTGCTTAGATGTGAACTGCCTCCCGCCATCATAGACACTCCTTTTAATGATGCTCCAAAGGTTCTGAATGGGGTAGAGGTCAGGGGAGCATGGGGGTCACACCATAAGTTTGTCCCCTTTTATGCCCATATCAGCCAGAGATGCAGATATTTAATGTGCAGCATGAGATGGTGCATTATCATGCAGAAAAATGATCTTGCTGTGAAATACACGGTTCTTCTTCTTGAACCATGGCAGGAAGTGCTGTTTGAGAAAATCCACATACATTATGGAGTTCATCTTTAGCGCCTTCAGGGATCCTAAAGGGGCCGACAATCTCTCTCCCCATGATTCCAGCCCAAAACATTACTCCACCTCCTCCTTGTTGGCGCTGTAGCCATGTTTGCGTGGGGTGTCCATCAACCAGCCATCCTCCACTCCATTCATCTGGACCATCGAGCGCTGCACGGCACTCATCCGTGAACAAAACAGTTTTGAAATCAGTCTTCATGTAATGTTTGGCCCACTGGAGCCGTTTCTGCTTGTGTGAAGTGGATAGAGGAGGTCGACAGGATGGCGTATGCACAGCTGCAAACCTCTGAAGGACCCTGCATCTTGTTGTTCGGGGGACGTTGGAGGCACAAGCAGCTTCAAAAACTTGTCTGCTGCTATGACAAGGCTTTTTTGCCGCTGCTCTTTCAACCTGACGTAATTGCCTGTAGGAAAGAGTCCTCAATTTGCCCTTATCAGCACGCACACGTGTGTACTGTGAATCAGCTACATACTTCTTGATTGCCAAGACACTTCATCCTGATCATCGCACAATGTTGATTGTAGTCATGCCTTGACCTAAACACTCCACAATTTGTTGCTTCTCAGCAGCCGACACATCCTTTTTCTTTCCCATTTTGGCAGAAAATGTAGGCTGCTTAATAATGTGAGAGAGCCTTCTTAAGTAGTCTTGCCTTTCATTGGACACACCTGCCAAACTAATTAGCACAGGTGTCTGCAATTGCTTACAGTGATATAAAGAGCCCTGACACACATCACCATCAATGAGTTTAACTGACAAACAAACAAATTCTTCCCTTATCACTCCTAAACACTTTTTGCATAATAATTTGGAACGCGGTGTACATGTGCTTTTCCACAAAACACCAGCGGTTCACGTAGTGAATCTTACAGTTCTAACTTGCCAACCGTGGTCTGTATGGAATTGTTCAATAAAGGGCCCAAAATTAAGATAACATAGATGGGAGAGGTCTCTATGAATAGGAATTCCTAAGTATTTGATACCCTGTGAGGGCCAGGCAAAGGGAAAGTTGGACTGGATGGAATCCTATATGGATTTGGGGAGGGAGACATCGAGGGCCTCAGACTTCGCTGCATTGATTTTAAAATTTTACCATGTAACAAAGTGATCTATTTCAGCCATAACAGCATGGATGGATATATGTGATTGAGTGATATATACTAGGACATCATCAGCAAATAGAGAGCACTTGTACTCGGTGCCTCCCACCTCAATCCACCTAATATTGGGGTTATGGCGAATTGATGAGAGCAGGTGCTCCGTCACTAGGATGTATAAGAGAGGGGACAGAGGACATCCCTGCCTTGTCCCATTGGTGATTGTGAAAGGTGATGAAAATGTTCTGACGCACCCCCTGGGCCTTGGGACACCCGGAGCCGGACCCTTTTTGGTGGATGCTGGTGGTTGTAGTCTTCGTGGCGGCGACCCGGTTCCGTGGCTCAGGGCGGTCAAACCAGTGGCGGAACTATTTATGTGGTTTTGATGTTTAAATGTCCGACTACGCCACCCGTGGATTGCGGTCAGAGTGAACCGCCGCTACAGGGCAGACCGCTGAGGCTGGTGTTGTGGGTGCAGCAGAGCGTAGCATAACTCCCCACGGGAGGAGTATAGCCTCAGGGCAGTGTATGCAGAGGATGGGGGTGATGGTGCAGGGCAGCAGCAGTAACGACACGGAGTCAGTGATGCAGTCCAGGGCCTTTACTCACAGTTCTTATTATCCAGACCACGTCTGCAGGTAACGGCTGCCCACGTCGTACTGTGCTCACCAGGTGAGGGGCTCAGACAACTCCCAGATAACTTTGGAGCACTTCACAGGACCCCCTTTGTGTGTCCTTTGTCTTGCCTTTCTTACCAACACTTCTGTCCGGCTGCCTCGGGCCTCCTCTTGGTAAACTTGGCGCCAGTTTCCCTGACCCTATGTGGTGCCTTCCTAGCGGGTGTAGCGAGGGGCTGCGCCACATAAAATGTCAGAGCCTCCGGTTTCTAGCTGAGGGTCGTTTCCTGCCTCCACTAGTTCGGGGACCGGTCTCCCCCTTTGGCCTGACCCCTCCACGCAGGTGGATTCGGGCGTGCGGTGGCGACTCGCCCGTCCGCACCCCTGGGATCCCTTCATTCCTCGTTCCTGGAGCCTTCTCCGCTCCTCTTCCTTCCTTCTCCCTCTTCCAGGCCTGGGCCTCTGTTACTAGGCCCGCCTCCGGAGCAGAGCTCATGCAGAGCCCCTGCTCCCTGCCACTTCTGCTCAGACTTCTCTGCACTGAACTAAGATGGTGCCCACCTTTTATACTCCCTTCTCAATGCACCCAGGAACTGCTTCCTCCCTGCTCCTGCACTACAGGGTTCCCCTTCCTCAGTGTTCCCTCCCCCCACTCCAGCCAGGGACAGGGACTGTCGTGCCCATCTCAGGGGCATATTGGTCGCCCTGCCCCACGGCAATGTGGTGTAATGCATGCAGGTGTCGGGTCCTGATCCACACTCCATCCTTACCTGAGAGTGAGATATCACACCTCTGGGTGAGGTGCAATACGTCTGTAGCAACCGAGCCCTCAGGGTGCTACAGTTCCATTTATCTTCAGCCTAGGTGACGTATTGCGATACAGGGCCGTGATTTTGGCTATAAAAGGGTCCCCTAGACCCCTACCCCAAGCTTTTTAAGAGAATCATATATGGCGTGCCAGGAGACTCTATGGAATGCTTTCTCAGCATCCAACGAGAGTATCTAATTACAAATTTTTAACTGCATCTAGCCCAGGAAATACTTTGTGCCTAGTAGCAGTGTCTGCTAGTCAGCGGATTATCTCGGCTGTTAAGCAAGCTACACCACCTGTAGTTTAGACACTTAATTTTTTCAAAGGAAATGCTTCGGGACCATGGGATACTCAGTGAAGAGCATCAGGAGGCACCCCAAGGCATAGGGGCTGGGACTGGCAGTAGGATGCCTTGCGGTGGACAGCCGAGCTCGATCCTTATAAAAGCTTTTTAACTGCAGCAGCTTTAGTGGACGCTACTGGAGCTGGAATTACGCGGCTGCTGGCATGAGACTTGCCCTCCAATAGATCCTTGTAAATGGATTTAAAGTGTATTCATTCAAATTAGAGAGACAATTTAAATTAAAAAGCTTAGAGCTGCCTCCACCACAGGGGGGCTCGCTCGACCCACCAGCGGACAGGCACCAGTATTGGGAGAGGGGGGCTGGCCATCAGGGTTCACCGCGGCTCTGGCACAAACCCGGCGACACGGAGGTGGCACGGGCAGGAGCGGACTGGCCGTGTCGGCTTCTCACTTTTTGGATTTTAGAAGGGCATGACATGCCTATATCTGTGTCTCCCCCTCCTTTTACTCCTCCACCTCTTTTATTTTCGCATGACTATATGTACTTGTCACTTTTCCATGTGTTAGTTGTGTCTTCTGAGCAGTTTGTCAGCTTTTGGACACCTTTGAAGGTGTTTTCTATGTGTTTCTATGTGTTTTTGTTTGCCTGCCATTGGTTTTAACGGTGTTCGAAGGTGTTCGACGAACAGTTCGACGAACAGTTCGGCGAACACACGGGTGTTCGACGAACCGAACCGAACTCGAACACTACGGGGGTGGCTCAACACTAGTTATGAAGTGTAATAAACTGCTGGATTGTGAAATACTGGAAAGGCGTTGCATGTGTGCGTTAATTGTCCCGGTGAAACGAGTGTCCCCCAGCATGATGACTAGCGCTGCCTTACATGTGGGTGGCAACTGCAGGCCGGTTGCTAGGGGCAACTACAGCCCGGTTGCTAGGGGCAACTGCAGCCTGGTTGCTAGGGGTAACGGCACAGGACGACGAGTGTGGATACAAGCTTCTTGCTGTGGCTCGGCGGGGTCACGAAGATTAAAGCATCTTGCTGTAACTTGGCGGGGTTATGAAAATTGTCCTCGCACTCAAACCTGGTTTGCTGTGGCTCGGCAGGGCCACGAAAATTTTCCGGGGAGAGCGGTGTGAAGTGTCTAGTGTGAATAGTATACCACGATGGCTGTGAATGGAGCAGCAAATGAAACTGAAGCTATTGAGCGATTAAAGTGCCGGTTAAAACCGCAGCAGGTATTTGAGAAACGTCTACAGGACATTGTACAGGAATGGCAGGAGCTGTTGGCACCGTATAGAATGGTGGCAGTGGACCATTCGGTGAACTCTCCGGGGGGACCAGTATTGTCTCAGAGTGATCGGGGAGGTGGTAAGAGATGTTGTGAACTGGGTCCTAAGACTATTGCTGATTTTTTTTTTTAAAATCCCCCTACAGGTGTTGGTGTCCAAAAGGGGGCGGAGTCTCAAAAGGGGGCGGATTTTCAAAGGAGCATGGAGTATAGAAAACCAAAATTTTTTACTGGTTGTGGGTTGGTACCTCCTAAAAATTACAATTTGACCGTTGATAATGGGGTAGCTCCAGTAGAAGGGGTTGACGTCAAAGTGGGAGGTGACCTGTTAGTCCACAAAACCATGGGGAGTGACACAGACCCCGTAGCTGACGGTGACACTATGAAAGTAGAAGGAGAGTTCAGTCAGGAGGAGCTAGACGAGGAGAGAAAGTCCCCCTCTCGTCGTCGACGGCGCAAGGGCCACAAAAGGTTGCTCCTGTAGTCTTTGCTGCAAGTGAAAATAAAGAAAATGTAGTACTGTGTGCCTTTGTTCCAAGTGTGGATCCGCCTTTAGAGGCAGAAGAGGAGGTGACGTTGCCAGTAGCAACCTCCGGTACAGTACTGAGACAGAAGGATCAGGATCTGACAGCCCTGAAAGAGGAGGTGGCCAGTCAAAACCAAGAGCTGGAGCCTATCAGACAGCAGTGTCAGAGTGACGTGCAGCAACTATGGGAAAACCTAGAGAACGTGTCCTCCGACCAGCGGAGCCTGGAGTCTGAACGGCAGAAAATATACCAGCTTATGAGGAACTTACAGCGAGAACTGGAGGGAAGCAGCGAGGAAGTTAACCAATGGAAGGAAATGTTCCAGGAAATTAAGGAGGACCGCCGCAAAACCAAGGAAGAGGTTTTTCAATTGGAGATTGACAAAGCGGAGTGTGAAGATGAGTTGTGCAAGGTGAAAGATCGTTTCACCCTGGTACAGTTAGAGCTGTACCAAGTAAAGAAAGAGCTGTGTGAATCCAAGAAGGAGTATGGTGAACTCAGTGGGAAACTGCAACAAATTAAGAGAGACTATGAGGATCTCCTCAAGGTTAAGGAAAAACTAGAGGATGATAAGGCGGATGCAGACCACATGCGCCAAGTGGTTGAGACCACTCTGCAGGACACCCGTGATGAAAATGATGATCTCCGCAGAAAGACCCTAGGTCTGGAAGCTCAGGTGAATTAGCTGCAGACGTTCTGTGATAATCTCCAGAGGGCAGAGTTGTGCCTTAAGGAAAGAATCAGCAAGATGGAAGCTGAGTGGTAAAAGATGGAGGAGTCTATCAGAGAAGCCACAGACCAGGGCCAGGAGTTGGCCACTGGAGATGGGAGGTATGAAACAAATACCTCCTCGAATAATACGAGCTCGGATGATTCGGTGGATGTAAGAGCCGAGATCAATGAGCTCAAGGAGACCCTACAAGCCCATTTGAAGCAAGAGAAGCTTGAGAGACTGGCTGTTGAGAGCCGAGTGGGTGCATTGGAGACAGAGAGGTCTGAGAGAACTCTACTGTTAAAGGAGCAGTTGAAGCAGGAAGAGCTTCAGAGATGGGCTGCTGAGAGGCGAGTAGCCGGGCTAGAGGAAGAAGCTGAAAGTCAGTTGCCCCTGAAACCTGAGCCAGATGATCGTTTGGAGACCACTGGTGAGATAGAAACCCCTCGGTACAAGTGCCTCATAGATGTCCCCGAGGATTTGAGAGAAGAATGCACCAGTGAGTCCGTGCATGAAGAGTTTAAGAAGGCCGTGGGAGCCTGTAAGGTGTACTCGACCTCAGAAGCTAAACAGCTGTTGGTCCTGTCCACAACCGAAGTCACAGTGAAGAGGATGGCTATCCTAAGTGACATGCACTGGCGATGTATTCGCACAAAGCGGTTTGTCCGGTTTAAGACGGAACAAGTCATTAGACAACTGGAGCTTATGAGAAAAGCTCAAAGTCTGCGTGAAGAGGTCATCCGGGTGCCTCATGCTCTGGTAAGAAAGCTCATTGGGAGAAATGGCTGAGTCATGCAGATGATGGTAAAGAAGTCTGGTGTGATGAAAGTAAGCAGTCCACGTGATCGACAGGACTGGATACCAGATAAAGACGGCATGGTGTCATTCTCCGCTGTAGGAAAGGAAGAAAATCTTGCATATGTACGCATGCTGATGGAGTACTGAGTGACCTACCTGCGAGAGGTAGAACAGTTGAATCTCGCCAGACTGCAAATGGAAAGGCAGCATCACCTGAGTAGCAGAAGGTGGCAGCTGTCTAGAAATTGTGAGACCAGACAGAGAAAGGGCCCCCTAAATAACAGAACAGCTACAGCTGAAGTTAGGGACCTTT
Source organism: Phyllobates terribilis (assembly GCF_046119375.1). Lineage (NCBI taxonomy): Eukaryota > Metazoa > Chordata > Amphibia > Anura > Dendrobatidae > Phyllobates > Phyllobates terribilis. The sequence continues at coordinate 1,175,025,307 of NW_027362761.1, forward strand.
CAAGATGTCCTGAGAGTAGTGGGCGTGGGTTTAGAGGTAGTGAGACCTCCATTAACTCAGGTTTGAGAGGCCCATACAACCGACCCAATAGAGTACGGGACAGTACGGAGTCTAACCGGACCTTAGATACAAGGGCATGTGAGTCACACTGCTTTATTGACCGCTGGGAGCGGGGGAGGTCTGACAAGGTTACGACTGACCGCTGGGAGCGGGGGAGGTCTGACAAGGTTATGACCCGGAAAGGTGACTTGACGAAGTCAGTGACAATGACAGATGGTAGGTCCCTAAGGAATGGGTTAATGTCGATGACTAATGTTCCAGGGGCTGAGCAGCGCAATTGTCAAGTACATGGTCTCGGTGTGAACTGTGGGTTATAATGTCATTGTGTATATTATGTGTTCAACCCCACAAGTTTGAACAGAGCGGGGGGATATGTAATGCAGCGGCTTGCGGCATTACTGTAATGGTCCAGGGTGTGTTTTGGCTGACCATATACCTCCCTCTCAGGTGACTGATCACATGACTGTGACATCAGCACAGGTCCTGTGCACACAGAAGGTCTGATCACATGACTGTGACATCAGCACAGGACCTGTGTGCACTGGAAGATATATAAACCCTGGTAGTTTTGAAACAGGTGTGAAAGGCGTGAGGCCTGTTCCCCCTGTGTGGGACACCGTGAGAGTGTGAAGCCTGGTGAAGCCTGAAAGGCAGAGGCTGGATGCCCGTGTGTGAGGAATGCGAGTAGCCTTGGACGGCAAAAGTCCTGAAAGGCAGAGGTTGGACCCTTGTGTGTAAGAGATGCCAGTAGCCTTGGAGGGCAAGAGGCTTGGACGGCAAGAGCCCTGAAAGGCAGAGGCTGGATCCTTGTGTGTAAGAGATTCCAGTAGCCTTGGAGGGCAAGAGGCTTGGAAGACAAGAGTCCTGAAAGGTAGAGGCTGGATCCTGTGTGTGTAAGAGATGCCAGTAGCCTTGGAAGGTACGAGGGCTGGAGACCCCCATCTGGGAAGCCGTAAAGCCACAGCGGTGGCACAACCGGACTGAAGCAGCTATGACCCGGCAAAGGTAAAAACACTGCTTGATGTGGACATTTATATTGTTACCTTGCTAAAGGCTGTATCTGGAGCCAAGTGGACATATCTGTCACTGGAAAGGCTCTTGGATGTTATGTGTGTAAACATGCCGGTGAGCCACTGAGACGGACTATGTTATAAGCAGTTATGAAGTGTAATAAACTGCTGGATTGTGAAATACCGGAAAGGCATTGCATGTGTGCGTTAATTGTCCCGGTGAAGCGAGTGTCCCCCAGCATGATGACTAGCGCTGCCTTACAATATATATATATTGTGACAGAGTCTTTGGTGTTATATACGAGGGGAGGTATGTGTCACTCCGGCTGCTAGCCTGTGTGAACTGAAACCTACAAACTTTCTGCCAGCATGTTATATTAACTCACTTAAAGGTTTTTTGTGAATGACAAAGAGGGTGGGAAGTCAGTCACCCTACCTCCCCTCAGGGTGTGGCTGAGCAAGTTTAAATGCTCAGTCACTATTTTTTTTTCTGGTGTTGAGTTTGGAGAGGCAAGGTCTCCAGAGTGGAAAGCCATAGCTCAAGAAGGAGCTGAAGGCTGGACTATAACCACATGCCTATGGATTGTGCTATCATTTATACTTTTGTTTTCTTGTTTTACCAATAAGGCCATGTTTATTTTGCTGGAGCTGCAGGGCTTTATGCCACATAATAAAGCCTGCAGAGAAAACCAGTTTCCTGAGTCTACTTCCGGAAGCGGCCGAGTGAGGCGTGTTACCACAGTGTATATATATTTATATATATATACACACATATATATGGAGGTTAAACTATGTGACCCCCCATTTGCAGTATAGATTGCACATGTATACTTTGCTGTTGCCTGTTTCTTAAAAAAAATTGCTGGGAGTTGTAGTTTTGTAATAACTGAACGTGCACAGGTAGGAGATCCCTGTAATACAGGTATTTTACTATACTATAATCACTATAATTCAGCTCCTTTACATATTGACCTTCATTTATCGGCATAGTATTGCCCTGAATTAATAATGGATAGTTTTGGGTTCTATGGATATTTTTCATGTAATTGTTACTTGATTTCATTGTTTATATAGTTTTATAGCAGAGCTGATATAATTAACTCAGCAGAGTAAAACTCATAATAAATTATCTAGCAACTTTAACATCGCTGGATTAATCATCTATGAAAGGTCTGAAATCATAATGAGACATAACGATATCTTCTCAGCTCAACATGGTGTAATATAATAGACCATCTAATATAAATAATATATACAATAGGAGAATAGACTCTACGTCCATTATGAATTTCCTAGAGCTGCTGTTTCTAATTGAATATTTTACATTCCTCTTAATCGTATTGTGTAAAGATTGAACATAATGACATTCAGATTGTGTTATTCAAGGATGTCAATGTCTTAGATCCTGTTCACAGATCCCTGGAGTCATATACAGCCTACACTTATTACAATCATATCTCTGCTATACTGTACATTAATTGTTCATGTGAGAGATTAGAAAAAAATCCTCTGGACATAGGACAACTTCTGTCCGTGGACTGTGACTGATAATACATCTCTGCCACAATTGAGTGGATATCAAAAAACTTCATACAATTACTGTATACAACCCCCAATATTGCTACCAAGGCTTGGACTTTGTCTCTGGCAGGACTTGGACTTTTGTTGCCCACTGGACTTGACACTATAATATTACAGGATGTCCGCAAGGGAGATGAGGTCTAACGTAGATATATGTAGAGTAATGCACCTAGGACGGAGTAATCCTATTGCTACATATACATTAAATGGGAGTATACTCAGAATTACAGAGCAGGAGAAGGATTTGGGTATTCTGGTTACAAGTAAGCTGAGCAGCAGTACTCAATGTCAATCAGCAGCCACAAAAGCAAACAAGATTTTAGGGTGTATAAAAGGAGAGATAAAATCCCGTGATCCCAGCATATTGTTACCCCTTTAATATTCACTGGTGAGGCCACATCTAGAACATGGGATCCAGTTTTGGGCTCCACATTTTAAAAAGGATATTCAGAAGTTAGAGTCAATTTAAAGGCGGCAACTAGATTATTACAAGGGATGGAGGTCTCTCATATGATGAGAGGTTGGAAAAGTTGAGCTTGTTTAGCTTAGAAAAAGGATGCCTGAGAGGAGATCTCATTTACATGTATAAATATATGTGTGCTCAGTACGAAGGACTAGCACATGACTTCCCAAGACCTTACAATGGACCAGGGGGCACTCATTATGAATGAAGGAAAGGTGATTCCGTCATTTCAGTAGAAAAGGGTTCTTAATCAAGGGCATAACAATTGCTGTTGATAAGGGTGCGACTAGATCTGTGCTGGAGGAGGGCGTGCTGACGCCAGCGCCTATTTCATGGATGTACATCAGAGGATGCACATTGAGCTGAAATGTATTGCAGCGAGGAGTACCTCTGGCTCCCTGCACTGCAATACATGTTGCCAGAAAATCAGAGGCTGGCAGCTGACATTGGCGTGCCTGTCATAGGCGGCGCATGGCAGTGACGTCAAACTTGGGCAATGGCTGACATGGTGGAGTCAGCTGCCCGCCAGCGATAGAAAAGAATGACATGCATTGTAGGAGCATTATAACAGGAAGTGGCCAGGATGGGGTACATTATTACTGGAAGGGGTCCAGGATAATGGACATTATAAAAGGAAGAGGCCCATGGTCAGGGGTACTATTACAGAAAAGAGCCAAGGCCATGGCATTGACCATACTGTAGAAAAAAATGTATAGGGCATGGTATACTTTTCTGACATTATTACCGGAAGGGGCCAGGATGGGGACATTATTACAGAGTCAGATGATGGGGGGACATTATACCAGGATGTGGGGCATTATTACAGGAAGAGGCCAGGATGGGGGACATTATTACTGGAAGGTGCCCAGGATAGGGGACAAAATAACAGGAAGTGGCTAGGATGGGGACATTATTACAGGAAGGGGAGTATGCTGAGGATAGAGGACATTATTACAGGAAGAGGCCAAGATGGAGCCATTATTACTGGAAGGGCCCAGGTTGGGGGACATCATTACAGGAAGAGGTCAGGATGGGGGACATTATTACAGGAAGAGGCCAGGATGGGGACACTATTACAGGAAGGGGCAAATGATGGGGGACATTGCAGGAAGAGGCTCAGTATGGGGGACATTATTACTGGAAGGGACCCACGATGGGGAACATTTTACCAGGCAAGAGCCTAGGATGGTGGTCATTACTAAAGGAAAGGACCCTGGATGGTGGACATTATTACAGGAAGGGGCCAAAGATGGGGGACATTATTACAGGAAGGTGCCAGGATTGGGGACATTATCACATTATGGGGACGTTATTACATTACATTATGTCTTTATAGGATCTAGAACGCTACTAGGGCCAATACAACTGACTAACATGCATGTGAGGGCCTAGGTCTAAATTTTGCTTCAGAGCCCATTGGACTCTAGTTTCACCACTGTTCCTTACAGTTAGAGCAGTCAGACTGTGGAATGTCCGATCACAAGAGGTAGACAGATACTATATCAGCCATAGGAGGGCCGGAGGCTTTTCAAATAACCAATAATATTGTGGGTTATAAATAATCATGTGATATAGAATATAACTGGTGAAGAAAGGGTGAATGTGATGGACCTGCGTCTTTTTTCAACCTACAGTGGGTACGGAAAGTATTCAGACCCCTTTAAATTTTTCACTCTTTTTTTCGTTGCAGCCATTTGGTAAATTCTAAAAAGTTCTTTTTTTTTTCTCGTTAAAGTACACTCTGCACCCCATCTGGACTGAAAAAAACTGAAATGTAGAATTTTTTTCAAATTTGTTAAAAAAGAAAAAATGAAATATCACATGGTCATAAGTGTTCAGACCCTTTGCTCAGACACTCATATTTAAGTCACATGCTGTCCATTTACTTGTGATCGTCCTTGAGATGGTTCTTCTTCTTCATTGGAGTCCAGCTGTCTTTAATTAAACTGATAGGACTTGATTTGGAAAGGCACACACCTGTCTATATAAGACCTCACAGCTCACAGTGTATGTCAGACCAAATGAAAATCATGAGCTCAAAGGAACTGCCCAAGGATCTCAGAGACAGAATTGAGGCAAGGCACAGATCTGGCCAAGGTTACAGAAGGATTTCTGCATTACTCAAGGTTCCTAAGAGCACAATGGCCTCCATAATCCTTAAATGGAAGAAGTTTGGGACCACCAGAAGTCTTCCTAGACCTGGCAGTCTAGCTAAACTGAGCAATCGTGGGAGAAGAGCCTTGGTGAGAGAGGTAAAGAAGAACCCCAAGATCACTGTGGCTGAGCTCCAGAGATGCAGTAGGGAGATGGGAGAAAGTTCCACACAGCCAACTATCACTGCAGCAAGCCACCAGTCGGGCCTTTATGGCAGAGTGACCCGACGGAAGCCTCTGCTCAGTGCAGGATATATGAAAGCCCGCATAGAGTTTGCTCAAAAACACATGAAGGACTCCCAGACTATGAGAAATAAGATTCTCTGGTCTGATGAGACGAAGATAGAACTTTTTGGTGATAATTCTAAGCGGTATGTGTCGAGAAAACCGGGCACTGCTCATCACCTGCCCAATACAATCCCAACAGTGAAACATGGTGGTGGCAGCATCATGCTATGGGGGTGTTTTTCAACTGCATGGACAGGACGACTGGTTGCAATTGAAGGAAACATGAATGCTGCCAAGTACAGAGATATCCTGGATGAAAACCTCTTCCAGAGTGCTCTGGATCTCAAACTTGGCCGAAGGTTCATCTTCCAACAAGACAATGACCCTAAGCACACAGCTAAAATAACAAAGGAGTGGCTTCAGAACAACTCTGTGACCATTCTTGACTGGCCCAGCCAGAGCCCTGACCTAAACCCAATTGAGCATCTCTGGAGAGACCTGAAAATGGCTGTCCACCAACGTTCACCATCCAACCTGACGGAACTGGAGAGGATCTGCAAGGAAGAATGGCAGAGGATCCCCAAATCCAGGTGTGAAAAACTTGTTGCATCATTCCTAAGAAGACTCATGGCTGTACTATCTCAAAAGGGTGCTTCTACTCAACGCTGAGCAAAGGGGCTGTATACTTATATGACCATGTGATTTCAGTTATTCCTTTTTAATAAATTTGCAAAAATTTCTACATTTGTTTTTTTTTTCAGTCAAGATGGGGTGCAGAGTATACTTTAATGAGAAAAAAAATGAACTTTTTAGAATTTACCAAATGGCTGCAATGAAACAAAGAGTGAAAACTTTAAAGGGGTCTGAATACCTTCCGTACGCACTGTATGTAACTATGATCTTATCACTAGCAGGACTTGTATACAATATAGGTAGATCATGGGATTAATATGGGGGGATGGTGATTTAGTAAATAAGAATATAGACTGCTTTCTATCCCATTATATGGACTTCCTGAGGGAACCACATGGTTTTTATAGCTCCTACTGAGGTGTATAGCTCTAGCGTCCCCTAGTGTAGGCTTCAGGGAGCACGACTTGTTTGATTAAACTCCAAGACCTTGTGAAGAGAAGTCGCCCATATTAAATCCACTTTTTAAAAGTGGTAGAAGCAGCTAAAAATATTAAAAAGACCAACGTATAGCGCAAAAATAGTGTGCAACAAAATTTTCCAAATCCCAAAAATACTTGATAAATTCCATTTATTTGTTGAAAAAAACCCCACAGATCTGACTCCTATAAAGGTATATTGTAAGATTATGGATAGGACATGTGGAGTTTTTGGAGGGGCGTCAAATTTTGACTCGGCGTCCTATCATTTCTGGGCACATCATCACTGACATATTGATTAAACATCATGCGAAATGAGTTATCAAACGTATCAGTACTGTTAAGGATGTATCAGATCAGAATCTTCCAGAGCTTTGTTTTTTGTGCGAAGAGCAGATGAATAGTAAAAATCAGCGAGGGAGGAAGTGGCTCTGTTCTCCGCCTGCTGGTGGAAATCAATATAGCATTTAGCCTTCAGCCTTTTATGTCATACAATTTAAGAATTATTATTTTCCTTTGGAAATTTTCTAGCAATTATATTAAAAATGACTATTCTTTTCTTATTGTCTGGCGGATACAATGGAAATAGGTTGCACACAAATCTTGTTCAGAAGTTACTTCATTCTTTTAAAGTAAATTCTTCGAACGTGAAATGTAACTTCTGCCGCTATTACTGTAAATGTCTCCAAAACGTTTGCTATTATTATTTTTCAGTATGAAATTATGGAACACGCTGCATGTAATTCATGTTCAGCCCTCGATTGCTGTACATTATCAAAACCCTAATTATCCTAAACAGAAATGCCAATCGCAGCGTAGGTAATTGCTTTATATAATGCTGCAATACACATTGTGGCAACCTGCCGACAGGTGCTGAGAAGTAGCTATGTGATGTGTTAAAGTGTCATATGGAAGGTTAAGAAGTCAGTGGCCGGTGACACATCTACTGCAGCGACATCTTAAACTATATGGGACTTTCGTTTTGCAGAAAAAGTCTTGGTCCGTGATTCATCTTGTGCCTCTTTCCTTTTATGTCTCGTGGTATTAGTCACCGTTTTTTGGCGCCAAATTCTTCAAAATGAAGAATTTATGAATTTGGTGCAAAGTCAAAAATTGTCTGTCTTTTTCTGTCTTGAACTGTTTTTTTGTGACTTATTGGCACCAAAAGTCACCCTTTATACAAAATAGCGCAAAAGTTGCTGCAAAAATACTATGCAAATTGCCTCTTCATAGAGAAAGAAGACTTGAGCTCTATAGCGCCGTCTATTGGAAGCAGCAATCCTACAAGTCACAATCGACACTTTAACGAGTCGTGCAATATGACTTAGGATAATAGCCAAATCAGAATCTCAATTTGCAGACACGGTGTTTCGGGCTATTGGCCCTCGTCAGTGCAAAGTGTGAGAACTGATTTGGCTAGATGAGAGGCTCTGGACTGAGGTCTTAAAGGCTCAAAAATACAGCAAAAAGAAAAAGAATAAATAAATCAGTTCACTGTTTCGACTAGTTTAGTGGTTAGATGGTCATCTAGCATCTGGAGAAAAAGTAGTAGATCCAGTTCCAAAGCAAAATAATGCAAAATACGTAACAAATTCAAGTTTATTTCATCCTCGATAAAATCACATAGGTGGATAAAAAAGAAACAAAAAAAACACATGTCCAATGTTTCTAACCCATTGCAGGTTTTTAATTATATCCAATATTTCTATGATTAAGAACTCGCAATGAGTTTGAAACGTGAAGGCCATTTGTTTCTTCTTTCATAACCATCTTTGATGCACCTGTGGGATTTTTTAGAGTCATATCAATTTTTTTAGGTATTTTGCATTATTTTGCATTAGAGCTGGATCTACTACTCAAAAATACACCAGATGGGGTCTGCCAATTTTTGTGACTTTTTAAAAAGTCGCAATTGTTGAATTAAGCAAAAATATCTGAAATCACTAAAATCCGCCCACCCACAAAGCGGGAAAAAAAACACAGGCGAGTGCATATAAAATTGATTTCCAAAAAGGCTTGAATAGAATAATCTATTGGTGCAAACAAAAAAAGGCATACAATGCACAAAAGTAGACAAAAAACAGCGTCAAAGGTCATGATGAATCACTCCCTTGGTGTTTCATAATGGCTGTTACTCCTGGATCCAGTGCTAGACACAATGTCCTCCGCCTGCCCCAACCTATCTCTGCTCCTTGGAGTGTCTGGTTTCAATGGCAACCCTGTGTGCAGCATTGACATCATACCCCAAAGCCTTATAGTCTGGCTTAGGACTCAGTTGACTACCTGTATTCTTTAATCACTATAAAAACCTAGCTCTGCTACATCGCTGGGTCCTCTGCTATGCTGGACTCTGTGGCAAATACACCTCTATTATACCATTAACCAGCTCTTTTTTACTGGACTATGTGACAAACCTAGCTCTGGTTTATTGCTGATTCATCTCTGGTGTGCTGCTGCCGGTTCTAAATTGGACTCTGTGACATATTCAGGACCACTTTAATACTGTCAGCTCCTCCAAACCGTCATCAGCTTTGCTTTGGACTCTGTGACAAACTCAGCTTTGCTATATCCCAACTTAACCACTTTACACCACTTGATCAGTGCTGCCATAAAACCTGATATGTAACTCGATTTGGCCTTACCAGTTTCTCATCGCTATATCTCCTCTGTTTCCTTATGGTTTACAACTTTGCCACGCCTGTTCCTGATTTTTTAACACTTTTTCATCTGATCCAATAATTCCTGTTTGCTGTTCCTGTTGCCATTCTGCCACCACTGTGTCTGTTGTTCCATCTGGATCTCCCTGCTGCACCGATATCTGTCCTTGCTGGATAACTGCTCATTTGGACCAAGGGCTTCGAGGATCCACCTCACCAGGCGAGACATAACAGTGATTTTTTTTTTCATGAATCACAATTTTTGACGTCATATCTGATGAAATTGCCAAAGAAGCCTAATCGAAATGTTGGAAATTATGCCACATACTAAAAAGACTTTGAAATGTGGGAATGGGGGTTGTGTAAATCTATTGGTCTGTGCAGGTTGGGGACATTCCTGGATAGGACTGGGGGCAGGATTTAAACGTCCCTCTCCTGCCAACAGCAGTGTTGGTAATTATGTAGTATTTGGGGACTATGTGGTTCTGTTTATGTTGCACCTCGGAGAACAGTTTTCCTTTTATTTTTTTTAAACATAAATTCATGTACTCAGGGTTAAAAATATTTTTTGCATTTGGTTTCATTAAGAATTTTACGCCGTTTGTCTTCTATAACCTCTGAATTGCACTGTCTGTTGCTGGCTGCAAAGTTAACTGAGAATCCATCAGTGAGCCCATTCTGACGATCTGTCATGAGAGTTTGTAACCATTTTATCTGTCTTTTTCTCAGCTCCTCTTAATTTTTTATGACCTTAGACCACAACAAAGTTGAATCTGTTTGAAAATACAGAGCCTGTAAAAGCCAAACAATGCAAAATTTTTAATGACGCCCAAGTACAAAACTGACTTTCCATGCATTTCCAAAGATGGACGACCCTTATGAGTGTCACTACCGGTAATATGAAGTCTAAAGCCCCTTTAAAGCAATACTTATAAGACACGCCAAGATTGGCAATGATTGGTGGATACATCAGAACGTCCGGGCTTATCTAACCTCCATGATATGAAGTCTTGATGCAGAATATATGGGACTTATTCATTACACATCTTATCAACTGCCATAATTGCCTTCTAATAATGGAAGCCATTAAACAAAAAAGAGTTAACATGACAGTTCTTCCCACATTACAATGGATAAGTGGAATATAATTAGAAATAAATCTCCTTGCTCATGTGATCTGCCTGACTCGTCTTGTCAGATATTTATGGCTTCAGGTAAACTGTAACGTGACTTCTTAGGAGGCATTAAAGCTCATTTATATGGGACTTCTTCAATGCATCTTCTAGAGGTGATCCTCAGGAGTTGTGGAATAAAACACAATTAGAAATTGGTGAGGACAACCTTGCTCGTTGATTTACCTTCTCCTCCACCAGAACCCTGCTTCATCCGACACCTCCAGAAAGGCTTGTAGGACAGTGTTTTATTTGTACATTATATTTTATAACATTTATTTTACTGTCTTTTATTACATATAAGTCAGTTTACACCAGTTTTTGGCCAATACTGTTTGTTTAAAAGTTTACAATTCATGAACATAACTTTTGCAAAAGTTTGCACCTTTTTTCCACATGGCCAACGACATTTGTAAGGGGTGCGTTGGATGTTGTGGTTTGCCCCTTTAACTCACGTGGAAAGACTGTGCCTTGTTGGACGGAGTGGTTTCGCCACTCAGGGATGATAAAATAATGGAGACTGACACCAGCAACAGTTCAATTTGATTTTTCTCAATGGAAGGCAATAAACTTGATGGTTACAAAGCCTCTTTGAAGGGACTTAGTTTCAACAGTAATTCTGTGTTGACAAAGTCTCAGTGCTTCTTGGTGGAGCCAATCATTTAAATATACCGTCCTAGCTGCTTGTTGTCCCTCTATCTCCACCCCCTTATTTGATTGACATCCCTGGCTTCATATAGCCAGAGTAGGGCGGAGACAAGGGGAAAACAAGCAGGTGGAACTTGTATTTAAAGAAGTTGTATACTACTTTATATTACCCCCCCACCCCCCAATGTATCCCCCCGGGGCCCCTAAGACTTTTGTAAATACCTTATGTTGCAGATAATGCCTGTGAGTGGCGCTATCGGTGGCCGCTCACAGGCATCACGTGACCCCCCGCTGATGTCACGACAAGTGAGGCATGACTCGGTGCTGGGGTCCCCGCGGTGGCTGCTGGGTTGTGAGTGGGGTTACCCCTCGTGTCACACCCAGCATCCACTGCGCGCTTTCCCAATGAATGGGGAGAGGCAGAGCGCGCGGTGGATGCCGGGTGTGACGCAGGGGGTAACCCCGCCCACAGCCTGACATCCACCTGGAATGCGAAAGACAAAGACCCCCGGCTGCTGCCAGCACTTGTCGTGACATCAGCGGATGTCAGAGCCGGCTGCAGCCGGGGATCACATGATGCCTGTGAGCGGCCAGTGATAGCGCCGCTCACAGGCATTATATGCAACATAAGGTATTTACAAAAAGTCTTTGGGGCCCCGGGGGGGATACATTGGGGGAGGTAATATAAAGTAGTGTACAACCCCTTTAAATGATTGGCCGCACCGAGCGCCTGTACTTGGTTTGAACAGTCGTTCAGTGCTGACAGAGTCTCTATAAGGGGTGAACAGTCATGAACAGAGATAGATGGTTGGTATACAGCAATGGGCCCACAATGGCAACACTTTCCTGGCACTTGCAACTCTCATCCAGGAGGGCTAATCTCTTCCTCCTGGGGTACAGTACAACAAAGCTCCCAACCATCCCGAATTCAGGGGGACTGTCCCTCTAGGTCAAGGATTTGTCTCTACTTCCACTCACTTCTCTTCAATACTCCTCCTCTTTGAGGGGGGCAGCATCTCTCCTCTGCCCTTAAATTAATTAAACAATTCTCTTCTTGTGATCTGGTCTCCCTGAAAATTGAACCTACGACCTCTATTTTTGCAGGCAGCAGCTAAAGCTATGAGTCACAGTCCACATTAATCAGCATAGGAGAATTTTATATACTTAAACTAAATTGCAGACTCTGAACCCACAGGTAAATTATACTGGTACATAGAGATACAGTGTATTTCCAGATTCCTGTATTCTAGAAGGAAAATTAAAGTCAGACTTTTTTTCTTCCCATAACAATGTTAAAAATGTAATAAAAAACAATTCTAAAAATGCTATTTTCTTTTCTTGTGATTTGGACTCTACACAATTTAATATCACACCCTCTATCATTGCAAGTAGAAGCTAAATCAATGAGCTGCAGGTTGCACTGACGATTGTTAGAGAATTTTGTAATCTTGAAGCTGCATTGCAGGCTCTGAACCCACAGGATTATATTGGTACATAAAGATACATGTGTGCATAGCAGTGTGTTTCTATGTCCTTATACTCTAGATGTGAAGAAGTCAGATTTTTTTCTTCCTATAACATTACTAAAAAACTCTGAAAAACAATTACAAAAATGAATTTTTTACTGAACTTTTTTAAAAAATAATAAACATCACAAACCATCAAATAGCAGGTATGTTTGGTGTCACTGTAATGGTAACAACCCGCACAATGCATCAATCACACTATTTATGGTGATTGGTAAATGGCGTAAAAAATTATGTGATTCATTTTTTTTCTCCATTAAACCCATAAAAATGTAATAAAATGCAGCGCTGAGGCCGTGCTCATCTATAGCGTAACTGCTGCGTTTTTTGTACTGTTTCTTTTTGCCCGTTTTCTGCAGGTGTCTGCACAACATGATGGAGTAATAATCTGCTCTTATTATTGTTTTTGATACTTTTTTGGTGCAAATTTTAATGTGATTTTTATAATACTGAAAAGCTTGGATTCTGCTCTTAAAAATCCAACAGCATTTTTGTTTTATATGCATTTTTGTGGAGCCTAAAAAAAACACATGTAAAAAACAGAGTTGCTTTTAAATGCAGAATCAAATCTTTTCTGTACTATAAAAACACATTACAAAAACTGCTTCACCTCTGAACCAAAAATGCATTAAACAAGAAGCTAAAGGCATAAAAATGCAATAATCACCACCCCTTCAAACAATCTCCTCCTGACAGGGTAGAAAGAAATAGATAAATAATTGTGGCTTGTGGCGTGACCAAAATGTGCCCTGATGCGCGTTGTGCGCCACATGGTTTGTCCCTCTTTCTTTTCAATGAAATTGGGAGGTCTAAAGAACATGTTCCTCTGTTTCTATAACTAGTACCCTGGGGTAGCACACCATTTAGCAAGAGTTAGTCATCCACTTAATTGCTATCTAGGTATCTGGGCTTCTTTGTTGCTTCTGTCTGCAAATCCTTCTTCTGTCTATCAATGCATGGTGACTAGAAGGGCTATGAATAGACATGCCAATGCCAACTTCACATAACTCAGTATTTCACACAGCATCTCAGTGCGTTAACTCTTTATGCTCTGCATTCATAACTTCAGACCTCACTCTTGCTACTCAGTGGTATCCGGTCTGGGCATGTTAAACCTGGGACATACAGTTAGGTCCATATATATTTGGACAGAGACAACATTTTTCTAATTTTGGTTCTAGACATTACCACAATGAATTTTAAACAAAGCAATGCAGATGCAGTTGAAGTTCAGACTTTCAGCTTTCATTTGAGGGTATCCACATTAAAATTGGATGAAGGGTTTAGGAGTTTCAGCTACTTAACATGTGCCACCCTGTTTTTAAAGGGACCAAAAGTAATTGGACAATTGACTCCAAGGTTATTTCATGGACAGGTGTGGGCAATCCCTTCGTTATGTCATTCTCAATTAAGCAGATAAGAGGCCTGGAGTAGATTTGAGGTGTGGTGCTTGCATTTGGAAGGTTTTGCTGTGAAGTAAACATGCGGTCAAAGGAGCTCTCCATGCAGGTGAAACAAGCCATCCTTAAGCTGCAAAAACAGAAAAAAAACATCCGAGAAATTGCTACAATATTAGGAGTGGTAAAATCTACAGTTTGGTACATCCTGAGAAAGAAAGAAAGCACTGGTGAACTCATCAATGCAAAAAGACCTGGGTGCCCACGGAAGACAACAGTGGTGGATGATCGCAGAATAATCTCCATGGTGAAGAGAAACCCCTTCATAACAGCCAACCAAGTGAACAACACTGGACAATGACCCAAAACATAAAGCCAAGCAACCCAGGAGTTTATTAAAGCAAAGAAGTGGAATATTCTTGAATGGCCAAGTCAGTCACCTGATCTCAACCCAATTGAGCCTGCATTTCACTTGTTAAAGACTAAACTTCAGACAGAAAGGCCCACAAACAAACAGCAACCGAAAACCACCGCAGTGAAGGCCTGGCAGAGCATCAAAAAGGAGGAAACACAGCGTCTGGTGATGTCTATGAGTTCAAGACTTCAGGCAGTCATTGCCAACAAAGGGTTTTCAACCAAGTACTAGAAATGAACATTTTATTTACAATTATTTAATCTGTCCAATTACTTTTGGTCCCTTTAAAAACAGGGTGGCACATGTTAAGGAGCTGAAACTCCTAAACCCTTCATCCAATTTTAATGTGGATACCCTCAAATGAAAGCTGAAAGTCTGAACTTCAACTGCATCTGAATTGTTTTGTTTAAAATTCATTGTGGTGATGTCTAGAACCAAAATTAGAAAAATGTTGTCTCTGTCCAAATATATATGGACCTAACTGTACCTCCAAGAAGCTCATTAGCAATCTGCTGCATAAACACAATCCTTTTACTAATGGTAATGTATTAGTGGAAAAATCACTGTTCTTACACTTTGGCACAATTGTGAAGGCTGCAGTCAATCAATGGCTGTTGATTTGCTGCAGTGCTCATGTTACTTATAAGACTGGTGGGGAGCATAGGGCTAAGAGCGGTGGAGTGCCGCCGGTATTGGAGGGAAGTATACTTTTTTTTTTTTTCATTTATGCAGCACATTGGGGCAATTAATAAGGGGTTGTCTGGTAGTGTACAACCCCTTTAATGCTGAAATACCCCTTTAAGAATATTATACTATGAATATTAGCCTTATCTACCAAGCAGTGATCTGCATAGTAAGAAGAGTTTGCCTTTCGGTTCCCAAACTGTCGGGGAAGCTGAAAGAAATGGGGGAGGAGAGGTGGAGACAGAAAAAGTGAATGAAGTGACTAGGCGACTAATGACGGATGTCAGTAGCTTTCAAAATGGCTGACTATATACATCTTCTTGCCACATCTGAGCAGACTATTGTGACTGTATATAAGCCTTCAAATGTGAACAGAAAGTCAACTTAAAATGGTTGTCCAGGATAAAAATAACATGGCTATTTTCTTCCCAAAATAGCACCACTCCTGTCTAGAGGTTGTGTGTGGTATTGCAGCCCAGCCCCATTCTTGTCAATGGAGCTGAGCTGCAATACCACATACAACCAGTAGGCAGATGTGGAGCTGTTTTTGCAAGAACGCAACCATATTTTTCTAATACTAGACAACCCCTATAATAGAGTAACGTTAGAGTGAATGGTTGGACATAAGGAGTTTTTAGCAAGGATATAATGTAATTCTATAAATACTTTGCCGTGGGCTCGGCAGATGTGGGTCGCCGTTCTTATTTGGATGCTAAATTAATTTTCTTTCAACTAGAAATTGAGTCACATAACGCGTCGTCCCCGAGGTTGTGTTCCTATTTAGGATTATCTACTCTGCGATGTATGGCTATGAGCTCTCCCTGACAAATAAGCAAAGTACAAAGAAGCTTTTCCTTTTTGTTGTATGTGATAAGAGATAAAAGCTGCCTGTCCTCAGTTCTAGGAGACTGATTTAATCCATAATTATATAAACATCAGCGGAAAACTGTTCTGTATATTATATATCCTACATACCTGGAGCTATGAACTTTTAATAGATCTCCGATAGCTTATAAAGAGGTGTATACAGATATTGTTATATTGTGGAATGCTATAAATATTGTGTTTTAACTCTGTCACATTATATTACCTAATCCTCCCTATAATAAAATAATATTGTTATGTCTCATATGGGGAGGTGGATCATCAAAGCCCTAAGGTTATGCAGCACGGACTGGTGACACTGGTGCAGCGGAGGAATCCAGATGGAACAACGGAAGCTATAGTGGCAGAACGGCATCAGAAGGAGAAAATGGGGATCACAGGATCAGAAGAAGGAGAGCAGAAATCCGTAAAGAACAGAGGAGACTCAGTGATGATGAACTTTTGATGCAGAGCTGATTTGACTGAGGCCTGGGTTTGTCACAAATACCAATGCAGCAGTATACAAAATTTGATTTAAAGCGCACTTTTCAGCAAGATTGTGCTTGGTAAACCACATACACTGTCAAGTTGGCTGCTTTACACTGAGTAAAATGATACCTTTGTTGATGAAATCCGTCCAATGGTTCTTGTGTAATTTCACAAGCAGTATGTAAAATAGTAGGCAGGTCACTGAAAGCACAGTGACCTGTCAGAAGGCAGAGATATGAATACATAAGCCGAGCACCAGAGCACATGCATATCATTATGTCAGAAATGAAAGTAAAGATTATAAAAGCACCACTGGACGGATTTCATCAACAAAGGTATCATTTTACTCAGTGTAATGGCGCCCACCTGACAGTGTATGTGGTTTACTAAGCACAATCCTGCTGACAGGTGCGCTTTAAGGATATGACAGAGCTGGCTTTGTAAGAGAGTCCAGTGCAGAACTGACTAGTAGTTTAGCACAGTGTGTAACAAGTCCAATGAGGACCAAGAATGTGGTCTAGCAAAGTCCCCAGCAATGTAGCAAACCAGGGTTTGCAGAAGTAGCCTGTTGTATAGCAGAGCTAAGTTTGTCATAGAGTCCATTGTAGAGCTGGCAGCAATATAGGAAAATTGACTTTTGGCAGGGCTTGTTTTGTCACAGTTTAGATCTAGCCAGTGGAATAGTAAAGTACCCAGCTATGTAGCAGACATGGGTTGAGGTCCACAAGATAGCAGCGTGGACACCAACTATCTGAGTACTTGGGCATGTCCTGCCATCTAATCCAGCCTATTAACGCCTGGGAACATGGTGGTGCCTGTCAGGTTGTCATGGTAATGTTACATCCTGCAGAATAGGGAGAATCAGTGGAAGGAAGAGGATGCAGTGTCCAATGCTGGATTCTGGAGAGTAACAAATATGAATACAGTATCTCTCTTTAATATATCATCTATACATCTTTATAATTTTCCAGTGAGCCGTGACAAAGAATCCTTTGTTGTCATTGTGTAGTTTGTGCAGGTTGATGCTCAACACATAGATCCCAACTGTCCCGGATCCAGCGGGACAGTCCCGATTTTTGTCCTGTGAAGGACAATGTCCCGCCTTTCACTCACTGTCTTTGCGATGTCGTGTTTAACTGCTTGTGTGCATTGCTCCATTGTTCCTCCTCTGATACAGGGGGTGAGGTTGCATCTCTCTGCTCTTTCATTCATTTAAATAACTCATTCTTGTTTTTCTTGTAGTCTGGTCTTCCCCGTGATTCGAACCTCCAACTTGTATCATTGGAGGAAGCAGCTGAAGCTGTGTGCCACAGACTGTACTGTTAAGTGTAGAAGAACTCTCTGGACTTGAATGTGCATTGTATTCTGCTTCATTACATGCAGATTGTGCTGCGTAGTTTTGTTCACACACCTGCAAAAAAAACATCCAGATAAAAAGCTGCAAAAAAAATAATATAATGCAGCGTTTAAGCTTCGTGTGAATACGGCCTTTCAGATGCGAAAAAGCAAGTCCTAATATAGTGAAGCTCACGTAAAAATAAGGAAGTAATGGGTGATACAATTATAAATGAATGAACAAAAAAAATTAATAAATCCATAGGCCTCAATCGTCCTGGATACAGCTGGACAGTCCCGGATTTGGTTTACGCCCTCTAGTCTTGGGCATGTGCTAAATGTCCCTCACGGCCACCATCCCCTCTGATACCTCCTCCTGCCAGGGTAGAAAGAAATTGTAGATTAGTGTGACTTGTGGGTGTGGCTATGGGGTGGCCCATAAATTAACCATGCCTCGTAATTTCTATCTCTTACGATTCTGTAAAACTTGAGAGGTATGCTTATCGGGCCTACATTAGATTTGTCTTTATTTGCCATAGTAACGAATCAGCGCTTGGCTTTCATTTTATCATTGCAACCAATCAGAACTCAACTTTCATTCACAGCAACCAGTCAAAGCTCAGCTTTGTTTTTACCAGAGCAACTAATTAGAACTCAGATTTCACTTTTACCATAGTAACCAGAGCTCAGCTTTCATTTTACTATAGCAACGAAACAAAGCTCAGCATCAGTAATCTGTGGCTTTTGAGCAGGAGACCTAAAAACCGCCTCTTACCTGCCAAAATATTTACTCTACTTCATTGTTGTGCGATGATGCACATGTGACGTCTTCCGGGCCGGCTAATCAGAAGTCGAGCCACTGATGCTGGTAAGTGGTAAGCAGTTCTTAGTGATAGATTGCTGAAATGGCCGATGGAGCGGGTCCTGTGAATCGATTCGCTCCAACATAAATTTGGAGACAATCAGATTCTTCCCTGATGGTGTTACATGATGGGTAAGTATCTGCCTGAATATCTCAGCATTGAGGACACCAATAATCTTGACCAAATCCACAATTCCATTTTCTGAAATGCAGCCGGAAGTGCAGGATCCTCCACCATGCTTCACTGTGTCCTGCAGACTCTCATTATTGTGCCTCTCTCCAGCCCTTTGGTGACAAACTTCCTTCTGTTACATCCAAATATTTCACATTTTAACTCATCCGTCCGGAGCACCGGCTGCCATGTTTCTGCACCCAATTCCTATGTTTTTGTGCATAGTTAAGTCACTCGGCCTTGATTCCTTGGCGAACATCTGGATTTTTAGCTACAATTCTTCTATGAAGACCACTGCTGCCCGGACTTCTCTGAACAGTTAATGTGGCTACCTGTGTCTTACTTGTTGCTGCCAGTTCTGAACTGATGGCACTGCTGGACAATTTCCGTTTTTAATGGGAATGATAATGCAGCATTTTTTTCACACCTGCCTAAAACTTTTTGCACAGTATTGAATATATGTATATGTTTTTAGAATAAAATCTAATTTTCTATCCTTTTTTTTACATTTTGGAATTTTATTTCTTGCTGAACAACTCATGTTAGTATCAAGTATGAATGAAAGACTGGCGGCAGCAATGTTCTACTGATTTCCATAGTACGGTATCATGAGCCGCGCTTTCCCGGAGTTCACAATTTCTGATTATTTTATCACATAAGCAAACAATTGAGTAAAGCAGCAGGTCATAACATTGTTTAGAGTCAGAGGTTTCCAGCGGAGATTGAGAATAATAGCGGGGTATACTTCGTCTCCACCGTCTCAGCCAGGCGTTAATAGAGCGTTATATCAACCGGGAGACGTCCACATGCTGGAATAGCGCTGTGTGAAGAGAATAGCAGAGGAGGGAAGGACTAAATGATGCCGGAACTGAATAATATCACATTGTTTCTTTTTTTGATACTTTGAAGTTCACAATTACTTATATGTAAATATGCAGTTTGATGAAAATCAATCGCCAATTACAGAACTATTACAGCTGTGTCTATGATAAAGCTTATGAACACCAGCAGTCTATTGTCATTGTATAGCCCATTCTTCTATATATTCTTCCCCAGTGTTTCTTGCTTTAGGCTATGTGCCCACGTTGCGGAAATGAAGCGGAAACTTTGCGCTTCATTTCCGCATGTCCTTTCAAGGAAAAATGCATGCAGAATTTTGCAAGCGTTTATAGCACGTTTTTCGCGCGTTTTCGCCATGCAGAATTGCCTTGCGTTTTTTAATGCATTGAAAAGGCAAATTCCGCTTGCGGAAATGCAAAATTAATTGACATGCTGCGGATTTTTGTGCACATCAAAAACGCTGCGGAAAAATCCGCAGCATGGGCATAGAACTTGCGGATACTCATTGGGGACCATGGGGTGCGGAATAACAAGCGTTTTACAAGCGTTTCCGCTGCGGAAATTCTGCATCAAATACACTTGTAAAACGCTACGTGGGCACATACCCTGACAAGGAATTCCCTGGGTCCTGTAGCAAAAATGAGAATGGACTTCCCCCGTATCCAACTTATTGTCCCCCATTGTGTTTTCAGGTCCTAAATTCTGTCCTAATTAACCCTCTATTATACCTATAGAAGGGAGCCCATGCATATGTGCACGTAGTTACTTATATGTCAGATATAGCTCACTACATACATACAGTATGTATACAGCAGGTATTGAACTTAGTGTAAATTCTGTATGCAAAGAGAGAAAGTGCCATGATAAGCAAAGGAGAGCAGCGAGTCTGACAGTACATATAACACTGTTTGTTCTATAAAATGTCAGATATATTTATTCATATGTCAGTGGGACTCACAGAGGAAGTAAATGACTGATAGAATCTTTTATCATCAGAATTTGGAATTTATTGAACAATATGAACTACCCCAATAATTTCTCTAAACATTGGATTGTGTTCACTAAAGCCGTATAGAGCAGCATTACTACATACTGTAATATTGTAACATCAAAATTACTGCAATACTGCTTCCTCTGGACAAGGAGATAACTACTATGATACTGGAATTATAAAACGGAAAAGCTAGGTCCAGCATAATGAAAGTCTATTTTATTGGTAAAGCGATTAAAAAAGGATGTACAGTCCATAACCAAGACAAAAGTCTTTTTTCTAACACAGTAGCAAGACACTGCAAAGAATAAGATCTGTTGTGATCGAAACGCATCACTTTGTACTTGCTAGATTTAACCTTGCTCTTGGTTATGGACTGCACATCCTTTTTTAATTGCTTTACCAATAAAATGGACTTTTTAGAGGACTTTCATTATGATGGACCTTGCTTTTCCATTTTATAATTCCTGCAGCATCGTGGGGGTCCATGCAATTGAACACTTGTTCAGGATAGGTGAGCTGACAAACCCTTTCTTTTACTATAAAACTGCTCTTATATACACCAATATAACTAATATAGTACTGCCCCCTATGTACAAGGATATAACTATTATAATACTGCCTCTATGTACAAGAATATAACTACTATAATACTGCTCCTATGTACAAGAATATAACTACTATAATACTGCTCCTATGTACAAGAATATAACTACTATAATACTGCCCCTATGTACAAGAATATAACTATTATAATACTGCTCCTATGTACAAGAATATAACTACTATAATACTGCCCTCTATATCATAGAATCATAGAATGGTAGAGTTGGAAGGGACTTCCTGGGTCATCTGGTCCAACCCCCTGCTCAAAGCAGGATTCACTAAATCATCTCAGACAGATGTCTGTCCAGCCTCTGTTTGAAGACCTCCATTGAAGGGGAACTCACCACCTCTCGTGGCCGCCTGTTCCACTCATTAATCACCCTAACTGTCAAAAAGTTTTTTCTAATATCTAATCTGTGTCTCCTCCCATTTAGTTTCATCCCATTGCTTCTAGTCTTTCCTTGTGCAAATGAGAATAAAGATGATCCTTCTACAATGTGACAGCCCTTGACATATTTGTAGACAGCTATTAAGTCTCCTCTCAGTCTTCTTTTTTGCAAGCTAAACATTCCCAGATCCTGCAACCGTTCCTCATAGGACATGGTTTGCAGACCAGTCACCATTCTGGTCGCTCTTCTCTGAACTTGCTCCAGTTTGTCTATGTCTTTATTAAAATGTGGTGCCCAAAACTGTACACAGTATTCCAGATGAGGTCTGACCAAAGAGGAGTAAAGACCGATAATGACTTCACGTGATCTAGACTGTATGCTTCTGTTAATACATCCCAGAATTGTATTTGCCTTTTTTGCTGCTGCATCACACTGTTGACTCATGTTCAGTCTATGATCTGTTAGTATACCTAAGTCTTTTTCACATGTACTGTTGCTTAGCTCTATTCCTCCCATTCTGTATATGCTTTTTTCATTTTTATTGCCCAGATGTAGTACTTTGCATTTTTCCCTGTTAAAAACCATTCAGTTGGTTGCTGCCCACTGCTCCAGTTTATTTAGGTCTTTTTGAATCCTCTCTCTCTCTTCTCTAGTATTAGCTATCCCTCCTAGCTTTGTGTCATCAGCAAATTTAATCAGTTTACCCTCAATTCCTTCATCTAAATCATTGATAAAGATGTTGAACAATACAGGTCCCAGGACGGAGCCCTGTGGTACCCCACTTGAGACATTCATCCAGCTGGATGTGAAGCCATTTACAACCACCCTTTGAGTCCGATCACTAAGCCAGTTATGAATCCACCTAACAGTTGCCTGGTCCATTGCATATTTGGTCATTTTTTCAATAAGGATGGTGTGAGATACTTTGTCAAATGCTTTGCTGAAGTCAAGATATACTATATCTACAGCATTTCCCTGATCCACCCAGTCAGTGATTCTGTCATAGAAGGAAATTAAGTTAGTCTGACATGACTTGTTAGTTACAAACCCATGCTGACTCTGGTTAATCACTTCATTCTTATCCATGTACTTACATACATGTTGTTTAATAATTTGTTCAAAGATCTTTCCTGGTATAGAAGTCAGACTCACCGGCCTATAGTTCCCTGGGTCCACCTTCTTCCCCTTTTTGAAGATAGGAACAACATTTGCTCTTCTCCAGTCTTCAGGGACTTCTCCTGTTCTCCAAGAATTTTCAAAGATTATGGAGAGTGGTTCTAAAATTTCTTCTACGATCTCCTTCAGTACTCTGGGGTGTAATTCATCTGGACCTGGAGACTTGAACTCATTTATGTTAGCTAAATATTCCCTCACAATCTTTCTGTTTACAGATAACTTGGATTCCTCTATTCCTTTAAAAGGACAGTGAAGATCAGTTGATGTTACATTTTCTTTCTGAGAGAAAACAGAAGCAAAATAGGAATTAAAAAGTTCGGCCTTCTCAACATCCTCTCTTACCATTTCTCCATTTTCATCCTGTAAAAATCCTATAGCATCTTTGACTTTTCTTTTACTTTTGACATACCCCCAAAATCCTTTTTTATTGCTTTTGACATCTCTTGCAAGCCTTAATTCATTGTCAGCTTTAGCTAACCTGATACGTGCCCTGCAGGATCTGCAGACTGCATTATAATCTTCTTTAGATATGCCTCCCTCTTTCCATTTAATAAACATTTCTTTCTTTCTTTTTAGCATGTGTTTAAGTTCTGTGTTCATCCATCCTGGTTTCCTTAAATGCTTCCCATTCTTCCTACTTTTCAGGATTGTTAACGATTGTGCTTTGAGAATCTCATTTTTAAAAATTTCCCATCCTTCCTGGATATTTTTGTCCTTAAGGACATCCAGCCATTGGATCCCTCCTATTCTCTTTCTGAGTCTCTTAAAATCTGCCTTTCTAAAATCTAACCTTGAAGTTTGAGTCTTCACATGTCTTCCTCCTCTAGTTATCCAAAATTCTATAATAGCATGATCGCTGCCTCCTAGGGTTCCAGCCACCTTTACCTCCTCAACCATTTCCTCCCTGTTTATAAGGATTAGATCCAAAGTAGCAGATCCCCTTGTTTTCTCCCCTACCTTTTGGAAGATAAAGTTGTCAGCAAGAGAGGATAAGAATTTGCTTGACCTGTTAGTTTTACTTGAGAGAGATTCCCAACAAATGTCTGGATAGTTGAAATCTCCCATGACCACTACGTCATATTTTTTGGAGAACTTGGTCATTTGATACATAAAGAGTTCATCCATATCTTCAGCTTGCCCAGGTGGCCTGTAGTAAATGCCTACAATGGTGTCCTTTCCGTTGTTCTCTCCTTGTATTCTTACCCAAACAGTTTCCACAGAACTCCCAGTCTCTGAAGCTTCAATCTCTGTGCAGATATACGCTTTTCTAACATACAATGCGACACCTCCTCCTCGTTTATCAAGTCTGTTTCTTGCAAATAAGTTGTATCCTTTTAGCCTTTTATTCCAATCATGTGTATCGTCCCACCAAGTTTCAGTGATTCCAATGACATCATATATACAAGAATATAACTACTATAATACTGCTCCTATGTACAATAATATAACTATTATAATACTGCTCCTATGTGCAAGAATATAACTACTATAATACTGCTCCTATGTACAAGAATTTAACTACTATAATACTGCCCCTATGTACAGGAATATACAGTACAGACCAAAAGTTTGGACACACCTTATCATTTAAAGATTTTTCTGTATTTTCATGACTATGAAAATTGTACATTCACACTGAAGGCATCAAAACTATGAATTAACACATGTGGAATTATATACTTAACAAAAAAGTGTGAAACAGCTGAAAATATGTCTTATATTCTAGGTTCTTCAAAGTAGCCACCTTTTGCTTTGATGACTGCTTTGCACACTTTTGGCATTCTCTTGATGAGCTTCAAGAGGTAGTCACCGGAAATGGCCTTCCAACAATCTTGAAGGAGTTCCCAGAGATGCTTTGCACATGTTGACCCTTTTGCCTTTACTCTGCGGTCCAGCTCACCCCAAACCATCTCGATTGGGTTCAGGTCTGGTGACTGTGGAGGCCAGGTCATCTGGCGTAGCACCCCATCACTCTCCTTCTTGGTCAAATAGCCCTTACACAGCCTGGAGGTGTGTTTGGGGTCATTGTCCTGTTGAAAAATAAATGATCGTCCAGCTAAACGCAAACCAGATGGAATAGCATGCCGCTGCAAGATGCTGTGGTAGCCATGCTGGTTCAGTATGCCTTCAATTTTGAATAAATCCCCAACAGTCTCACCAGCAAAGCACCCCCACACCATCACACCTCCTCCTCCATGCTTCATGGTGGGAACCAGGCATGTAGAGTCCATCCGTCCACCTTTTCTGCTTCGCACAAAGACACAGTGGTTGGAACCAAAGATCTCAAATTTGGACTCATCAGACCAAAGCACAGATTTCCACTGGTCTAATGTCCATTCCTTGTGTTCTTTAGCCCAAACAAGTCTCTTCTGCTTGTTGCCTGTCCTTAGCAGTGGTTTCCTAGCAGCTATTTTACCATGAAGGCCTGCTGCACAAAGTCTCCTCTTAACAGTTGTTGAAGAGATTTGTCTGCTGCTAGAACTCTGTGTGGCATTGACCTGGTCTCTAATCTGAGCTGCGATTTCTGAGAGTGGTGACTCGGATAAACTTATCCTCAGAAGCAGAGGTGACTCTTGGTCTTCCTTTCATGGGGCGGTCCTCATGTGAGCCAGTTTCTTTGCAGCGCTTGATGGTTTATGCAACTGCACTTGGGGACACTTTCAAAGTTTTCCCAATTTTTCAGACTGACTGACCTTCATTTCTTAAAGTAATGATGGCCACTCGTTTTTCTTTACTTAGCTGCTTTTTTCTTGCCATAGTACAAATTCTAAGAGTCTATTCAGTAGGACTATCAGCTGTTTATCCACCAGACTTCTGCACAACACAACTGATGGTCCCAACCCCATTTATAAGGCAAGAAATCCCACTTATTAAACCTGACAGGGCACACCTGTGAAGTGAAAACCATTTCTGGTGACTACCTCTTGAAGCTCATCAAGAGAATGCCAAGAGTGTGCAAAGCAGTCATCAAAGCAAAAGGTGGCCACTTTGAAGAACCTAGAATATAAGACATATTTTCAGTTGTTTCACACATTTTTGTTAAGTATATAATTCCACATGTGTTAATTCATAGTTTTGATGCCTTCAGTGTGAATGTACAATTTTCATAGTCATGAAAATACAGAAAAATCTTTAAATGAGAAGGTGTGTCCAAACTTTTGGTCTGTACTGTAGATACTATAATACTGCCCCCTATGTACAAGAATATAACTACGATAATACTGCCTCCTATGTACAAGAATATAACTACTATAATACTACTCCTATGTACTAGAATATAACTATATAACTACTATAATACTGCTCCTATGTACTAGAATATAACTATATAACTACTATAATACTGCCCCATATATACAAGAATATAGCTACTATAATACTGCCTCCTATGTACAAGAATATAACTACTATAATACCTCTCCTATATACAAGAATATAGCTACTATAATAGTGCCCCTATGTACAAGAATATAACTATTATAATACTGTTCCTATGTACAAGAATATAACTACTATAATACTGCTCCTATGTACATGGATATAACTACTATAATACTGCCCCTATGTACAAGGATATCACTACTATAATACTGCTCCTATGTACAAGAATATAACTACTATGATACTGGCCCCTATGTACAAGGATACAACTACTATGATACTGTCCTGTACATTAACATTAGATGCGCCCATTTGGTCATGATTGTGTTACCATTAGCAGGTGTCAGACAATGTGTGAGGTGCAGTCACTTTCGGAAGCTTCTGTTCTTCAGAATTATGTAACTAGGACACATGCTGCTCGGTAATTTTTCTCTTCTCTTCAGTCTTGCTATTAAACATAAACAATTCTCTGGAGAATCTGCTGAACTGCTATAATAAGAGCATCGAATATTATGCGTGGAACAAATTATTTTCTACCAGACCAATTTTCCGTCTCTTTTGTATTCTAGGACATAAGAGCTGAAAATGCCGATGGACAAAGATGTGTCATTGACCTCCAACTTCTCGTTTAGTACCTCGGGGATGAGACGAGACGGGAATAAAACATCTGAAATAGCTCCTCAGCAGGTGGTGGTTGGGTTGTTACTGACTATTATTGACCTGGTCACCTTCTTGGGAAACACAGTGGTCTTCATTTGTCCTGCGGTGGAAAAGAGACTGAGAACAGTGACGTACATGTTCATCATGTCCCTGGCTATGGCTGACCTCCTGGTGGCTTGTCTTGTTATGCCTTTTAGGTAAGAATTCCATTTTATATAAGAAATGTATCAACAGTTTCCTTTCATTTTATGGCGGTGTAATTTCACAATAGAGTCAAGGAACGTGTGCAAAAATACATTGAATAGCATTTTTCTCATCCATTTTCACACAATTCACCATAAGAATAAAATAAATTTGGATATTTTAAAATTTTTACTAATTTATTGTATACAAATTTTATCTTTCTTTGAACACAAAGTGCAGCCTAGTAGAGGTGGCAACCTTATAAATGTGACCCTTTAACCAATTCAGGGCCGGGCCATTTTCCCCCGTTTCAGACCAGGCACATTTTAGGGTTTTATCGCAAATGCGCTTTTAACGGATCAAACATTTTTTTTCTCTTTCAGATACTTAAATAATTTTTGCCTCTTTTTTTGTGATCCTTGAGTCTTATTTTTGTATTTCTTTTTTTTTGCTGACATTGAGGGAAAATGTGAAATAGAGAAATAAGAAATGAATGTCTTTTTTTTTCCATTTTGATTTTTGATTTTTTTTGCAACCACAATGGAGAACTAAAAAACATTTTAAATTGCATTCCGCTTTCCGTAGAAAATGTTTAGTTTCTTATCGTTTTCTCATTGGGGGCAGTGTTGCTAATTACAATTTGGACTGGCTGAGTCTCTTTTTTCTTGCCTTTTTTAATTACTTATTTTTTTTAATTTATTTCACACTTTCTGGGTGCATTTTAAAATACTATTAATATATTCTTTTTATTGATGATTTCCCCTGGAACTGAGGCTGGTACATTAACCCAAGTTCCAGAGGAAATTCAATCTCCAGACTGCACAGCAGAACTGGCTGGGTTTCCTTGGACAAAGCAGCTCTTGCTCTTTCCGTATACACAGTAATCACATGATCACTGGCTCCAGAAGCAAAAAGCATCTTCAGCACTTCCTATACTTGTTCAGCACTGTGTACAAGGCAAGTAGGAAAGCAGAGATGGTAATATACCATCTCTGCCTTCTCTGTGGGGAGTCTGGCTGTGTCTGACATTCGGCGCCTCGATCCTGCAGCTGCACAGTCTCGTGCAAGCCCTTTACTCTACATTGACTTTTTAGAGAGTCACAGCAGAGTAAAGTGCGGATCAAAAGTCTATGAGCCATTCGGATCAAGTTAAGAAGCCTTGCAAACAACGCTAGGGATATTAGACAAGTCACATACCCATCACAATCTGTTTTTTTCCAAAATGAGCCAGTTACTATCAAGCTAAACAGCATCCTTAAAACAGTTGTTAAGGCAGCAAGCATCCTGGATGGCCCCAAAAGAATGATCTCCATGTAATAGTCTATAAAGTAGCAAGTTGGACATATTACTTTACAGAGCATCTGACAGGCTCTGTAGAGCGCGATAACCAAAGATGTGCAAAGATGTTTCCTTCACGAGATTTGTGCATGACTGACTGGATGGGCAGTCCACTCGGTATTGCCATCCACAACAAGTCATTGTGCCTCTTGGTCAACCAGTCAAAAGACACATTAGTCCATACAGTCTCTACGATGGTGGCAGAGAGCCCTAGAATAGTTTCCAGCAAGACTTAGCACTGATGAGCTTGTGGATCATCTTGGGTTTCCTATTTAGCTGTCTTGGGATATTTGCCTTTCATTAGCATAGATTAGGGGTTGGTTGGCTGAGTTGAGACGCCATTGAAATAACTTTGCGAAAGCGGGCTGGCTCTCCTTATGAGACCTTCTATGTATCAAATCTTATGGGTACTGCATCATGGGACAACTGTGCAAACTAGTTCAAATATCTCACTAGGGCCACTTAGTAGAGATCACTACCATATAAGACAATCCTTTAAGAAGCCTTGCACTATAGAGATTTTAACCAAGCCAAACTCTCAATTACAGAGAGCTGCTTTATGGTACTTTGGAAAGCTGGTGGTTACCTGTGGTTAGGAGTTTCGTTGGCAATGTAACACAGGAAAAAAACATGCAAATTTGTTTGCTTTCTTTCTGAGATAGGGCAAATTTGTATACTTCTTCTATGGAGCATTGCGAGTAAGACTTAATTTACAGCTGGTCTCCTTAACCCCTTTCTGAAGTGAGACGTATCCATACGTCCCTGTGACCTGGGCCTTAATGACCAAGAACATATGGATATGTCTCGGCGATCACGCTAAATTTTGGGGTCCATTTTCTCCTGCTATCCTTGTGAAAATGAAAAAATTTGGGGCTAAAACATTTTTGTGGGAAAAATGTATTTTTTTAATTTTTACAGATCCACGTTGTAAAATTCTGTGAAGCACCTGTGGGTTTAAGATGCTCACCACACATCTAAATAAATTCCTTGAGGGGTCTAGTTTCCAAACTAGGGTCACTTGTGGGGGCTATCCACTGTTTAGGTACATCAAGGGCTCTCCAAACACGATATGACACCCGCAAACCATTCCATTAAAGTCTGCATTCCAAAATGTCACTCCTTGCTTTCTGAGCCCTGCAGTGCGCCCAAACAATGGTTTTCCCCCACATATGCGGTATCTGCGTGCTCATGGGAAATTGCACAACACATTTTGGGGTCCATTATCTCCCTTTACCCTTTTGAAAATAAAATATTTGGTGCTAGAAAACATTTTTGTGGGAAAAATTAGATTTTTTTATTTTCATGGCTCCACGTTATAAACTTCAAGGTTCTCACCACATATCTAGATAAATTCCCTGAGGGGTCTAGTTTCCAAAATAATGTCACTTGTGGGGGCTTCCACTGTTTAGGCACATCAGGGGCTCTCCAAACGCGACATGGTGTCCACTAATTATTCAAGCAAATTTTATATTCAGAAAGTCAAATGGCGCTCCTTCCCTTCCGAGCCCTGCCGTGCACCCAACAGTGGTTTTCCCTCACATATGGGGTATCCGCGTGCTTAGGAGAAATTGCACAACAAATTTTGGGGTCCATTTTTTCCTGTTATCCTTGTGAAAATAAAAAAAATGGGTCTAAATAAAATTTCTGTGAGAAAAGTTAAATGTTCATTGTTTTTTTCCACATTCCAAAAATTTCTGTGAAGCACCTGAAGGGTTAATAAACTTCTTGAATGTGGTTTTGAGCACCTTGAGTGGTGCAGTTTTTAGACTGGTGTCACTTTTGGGTATTTCCTGTCATGTAGGCCCCTCAAAGTCATTTCAAATGTGATGTGGTTCGTAATTAAATAGTTTTGTAAATTTTGTTGGAAAAATTAAAAATCGCTGGTCAACTTTTAACCCTTATAACTTCCTAACGAAAAAAAATGTTGTTTCCAAAATTGTGCTTATGTAAGGTAGACATGTGGGAAATGTTATTTATTAACTATTTTGTGTGACATATCTCTCTGATTTAAGGGCATGAAAATTCTAATTTTGAATTTTTCACCAAATTTCCAATTTTTTTTTTTCTGAAATAAACGCAAGCCATGTCAAATAAATTTTACCACCATCATAAAGTACAATATGTCACAAAAAAACATTCTCAGAATCAGCGGGATCCGTTGAAGCGTTCCAGAGTTTTTACCCCATAAAGTGACAGTGGTCAGAATTGTAAAAATTGGCCTGGTCATTAACGTGCAAACCATCCTCAGGGGTAAAGGGGTTAAGGAGAGACAGTCTCCATCTTTCAAAAGGAAAAACCCACTGAGCTACACACTGTATGTCCTCATGGATAAAGATGCCTCCCGCTTACCACTCATAGCCTTTAAACTTTACCTTTTGTATTTACCTTGAGTCTTCTTGGATATGAGTCTACAGGCTTGGTATACTTGCATTTGAACTTTTATTCCAGTTCTTCTCTGTAGATCCTTTCACAAATCATCAGATTGGATGATGAGTGTTGATGAACAGCTATGTTTAGGTCTCTCCACAAATTTTGGTCAGTTTCAACTCCAGTTTGGACCACATTCAGAGACTTTTCCCCAAATCACTTCTATGTTATTTTGGCTGATGTCCTGCAGAAAAGGTGAATCTTCTCCCCTGGTGGAGCATTTACAACATTATCTTCAGGCTTAAAGTGTGTGTAGTTCTTCTTAACCAAGATCGGCAGATGTCTACCTATGGCGCACATGATTAGGTATTCATAGCATCAGTATTTGTGGGCCAGTTGCGGACTGGACAAGCATTTCACTAACAGCTTATGTGTTTGACAATGATTACACTCTAAAAAAAAATGCAATTTCCGCTCTTTTACATCAGTGTAGTATAAAAGGTAATGAAATAATCAGACAGGATCACTTAATTTTCCAGAGTATTTTCCAGAAAGAAAATGTTCTAGAATCAATTTACACACTTAAATTCATCTGCGCGGCATCCTTCCCATTCATCAATGTTCTGGGCTTATTACTTGAAAATCTTGACATAATGTAGATCTCTGCAAAGAAAATAAGGATCCATTTCCTTATATGCGTGGTTTAGTCACTTTTTGCCTTGGTATGTTTGACTTTTTTTCCCCAAAAATTCTTTAAAATATTGTTCATTGAGTGCAATCAAAAATTCTCTTTATTTTGTTCTTTAATCTTTTTTTTTCTCCTTTTAAGAACAAAATGTCACACACAACTCTAACATATGGGCAAAAAAAAAATTCTGGCTTCCAAAAAAAATCACTCTAAGAGGGAATTTGCACCAAAATGTTGTGACTTTTTAAAAAATTGGCCGCAAACATCTGGAAAATAAAAACCACAAACATTACAAAAATGCCAGGTGAACACATATAAAATTGACTTAAAAAATGCACAAATTAATAGTAGAATTTGGCACAAATCAAAAACAAGCTTAATGGCAGTCTGCCACCCCAAATTTACACTTCAAACTAACCACATAGCCTTGTAGGAGATGGAGAAGCCATAAAGATGGTTGTTTTTGTTTTTAAATCTGTTCCACCGACTTATTTAGGTTACTGCCACTCCTTCTATTTTGATATACAGCTCTAGATTGCCTGAGCCATCACTGTCGAAAGATAAACCTCCGTTATGTGATCACTGTACCTGTGCAGAAGAGAGAATGCAAATCATTCTCTCCTCGCTGATATCACTTGTCTCCTCTGCTACCTCTTTAGTGCTAGAGCGAGTGCGAACAGCACTCTCTCCTCACTGCTGACATTGTTGATCTCCTCTATCTGGTATCACTTCAGTGCAGGAGAGAGCACACAAATCACTCTCTTCTCGCTTCTGACATTTATACTACCTTATTATATTGCTTAGGTGTCGCTGTGTAGTGATGTCAGCTGAAAGTGGAGAGTGATTTGTGTGCTCTCTCCTGCACTGAAGTGATAGCAGAGTAGATGAGCAAATGTCAGAAGCGAGGAGAGAGTGATTTCTGTGCTGTCTCCTGCACTAAAGTGATAGCAGGGGAGAGGAGCATTTTCAAAAGCAAGGAGATATGCAAATTGTCTCTTCAGGGAGGAAGAGGACCAGAACTCTAGTGCAACCTACAGGAATTAGCAATCCTAAAAGTCAAGAGTGACACTTTAACAAGCCTTATCACATGACTTAGGATATAAGCCAGAAGCAGAAAATCAATTTTCAGACACTGTGTTTCGGGGTACTGCCCCTCATCAGTTCAAAGTGTGAGTTCTGGTTTGGCTGGGTGAGAGGCGTCAGACCGGTATCTAAGGGGTAACATATTTCCTTGCAGAGAGTGACATGTTAAGCATGTCACTGTGAGGAGACTTTTAAAGCTGCAATGCTCCTATGGGAAATATGCAAATTGTCTCTTCAGAGAGGAAGAGGACCAGGACTCTAGTGCCACCTACAGGAAGTAGCAATCCTAAAAATCAATAGTGACCTTTTAACGAGCCTTATCACATGACTTAGGATATAAGCCAGAACCATCAATTTGCAGACACTGTGTTTCGGGATACTGCCCCTCGTCGAAAGTGATTTGTGAGCTTTTTCTGCACTGAAGTGATAGCAGTGGAGACGAGCAATGTCAGAAGCAAGGATAGAGTGATTTGTGTGCTCTCTCCTGAACTAGCAGAAGTGACAAGCTCTCCAGATTGCAGAGGAAACAAGCAATGTCAGAAGCGAGGAGAGAGTGATTTATGTTTTCTATCCCGCACTGAAGTGATAGTAGAGAAGAAGAGCAATGTCAGCAGCGAGGAGAGAGTGATTTATGTAGTCTCTCCTGCACAGGATCAGTGCTGTCAATCAGCATAGAAGGAGTGGGTGGAACAGTGCACCCTGGCATTTAGCCCTGCCAATGGTGCATTGAGCATCTTCACTTCATATTACAATAAAGTTGCTTTTGGGAACAACAGAAGAACCGAAAAAATGATTTTTATTGTTGCTATATCCCCTACAAGGCTATGTGGTTAGAATGAAATGTATATTTGGAGTGATAGACTCACTTTAAAAAAACTCAAACTAGACCAAAAGCAGGCACAAATGCAATAATGAATCAGACCCTTAGAATTCACGTTAATTAAATAACCTATAACCCAACAATGCTGGTTCCTTTGAGCTATAAACATTAGTATAGGATAGTTTTCCCTAGAATGGTCAAGTTATGGCTGAGTGATGGAAGGATTTCACATATTGGAGGAAAATATCAAAGCACGCTAAGATTTTTCCAGTAATGACCCTTCCACCATTATTACAGCCGACTATGGTCACTCGGTGGCATCAGAAATGAAATGTTTTATGGCCCTGTGCGATGGAGCTGAATGGTCTGATCAACCTGATTTAGTTTCCAGGATTTATCTACGTTGTCAGGAGGCCAATAATGAGCAGAGGGAGAAGCTAATGAACTTTATAATGTGATTCAGAACATGTCCCTGTAATCCAGGACGTACTGGCCTTTTCATGAAATCGATCTGCTCCGACGGCTTTACCTTCTAGCTGGTCACTTAGGAAGACACTGAATCTTACACGTCCTCTTTGGTACTTGTTTTTCGACGACTTATTTTTAGCTAAATTAGTTCTTCCTACGACCTCATAAACTATGCCAAACTATGTTTTTCTAAGAATATCAACCAGAATTGAGTTTGGCCTATAGAAACAGGCCATTAAATGACTGCCGGTTGGCTTGCATATAGGCTATCGACGGTCATTTAACAGCCGCTGTCGGCTTGTCTAGATGTGCCCTCAGGGTCAATATTTGTCATTGTGTACCAGTCCCTTCTTTATAGTCTGATGAGCTTACTTGTAAATTATTAAGAAGTCGGCAACTAGTTGTACGGAGTGTGGGTCATCATTAGTGTTGAGCCACCCCCGTAGTGTTCGAGTTCGGTTCGGTTCGTCGAACTCCCGTGTGTTCGCCGAACTGTTCCTCGAACTGTTCGTCGAACACCTTCGAACACCGTTAAAACCAATGGCAGGCAAACAAAAACACATAGAAACACATAGAAAACACTTTCAAAGGTGTCCAAAAGCTGACAAACTGCTCAGAAGACACAACTAACACATGGAAAAGTGACAAGTACATATAGTCATGAGAAAAGAAAAGAGGTGGAGGAGTAAAAGGAGGGGGAGACACAGATATAGGCATGTCAAGCCCTTCTAAAATCCAAAAAGTGAGAAGCCGACACGTTCAGTCCGCTCCTGCCCGTGCCACCTCCGTGTCGCCGGGTTTGTGCCAGAGCCGCGGTGAACCCTGACGGCCAGCCCCCCTCTCCCAATACTGGTGCCTGTCCGCTGGTGGGTCGAGCGAGCCCCCCTGTGGTGGAGGCAGCTCTAAGCTTTTTAATTTAAATTGTCTCTCTAATTTGAATGAATACACTTTAAATCCATTTACAAGGATCTATTGGAGGGCAAGTCTCATGCCAGCAGCCACGTAATTCCAGCTCCAGTAGCGTCCACTAAAGCTGCTGCAGTTAAAAAGCTTTTATAGGGATCGAGCTCGGCTGTCCACCGCAAGGCATCCTACTGCCAGTCCCAGCCCCTATGCCTTGGGGTGCCTCCTGATGCTCTTCACTGAGTATCCCGTGGTCCCGAAGCATTTCCTTTGAAAAAATTAAGTGTCCAAACTACAGGTGGTGTAGCTTGCTTAACAGCCGGGATAATCCGCTGACTAGCAGACACTGCTACTAGGCACAAAGTATTTCCTGGGCTAGATGCAGTTAAAAATTTGTAATTAGATACTCTTGTTGGATGCTGAGAAAGCATTCCATAGAGTCTCCTGGCACGCCATATATGATTCTCTTAAAAAGCTTGGGGTAGGGGGTCTAGGGGACCCTTTTATAGCCAAAATCATGGCCCTGTATCGCAATACGTCACCTAGGCTGAAGATAAATGGAACTGTAGCACCCTGAGGGCTCGGTTGCTACAGAGGTATTGCACCTCACCCAGAGGTGTGATATCTCACTCTCAGGTAAGGATGGAGTGTGGATCAGGACCCGACACCTGCATGCATTACACCACATTGCCGTGGGGCAGGGCGACCAATATGCCCCTGAGATGGGCACGACAGTCCCTGTCCCTGGCTGGAGTGGGGGGAGGGAACACTGAGGAAGGGGAACCCTGTAGTGCAGGAGCAGGGAGGAAGCAGTTCCTGGGTGCATTGAGAAGGGAGTATAAAAGGTGGGCACCATCTTAGTTCAGTGCAGAGAAGTCTGAGCAGAAGTGGCAGGGAGCAGGGGCTCTGCATGAGCTCTGCTCCGGAGGCGGGCCTAGTAACAGAGGCCCAGGCCTGGAAGAGGGAGAAGGAAGGAAGAGGAGCGGAGAAGGCTCCAGGAACGAGGAACGAAGGGATCCCAGGGGTGCGGACGGGCGAGTCGCCACCGCACGCCCGAATCCACCTGCATGGAGGGGTCAGGCCAAAGGGGGAGACCGGTCCCCGAAACTAGTGGAGGCAGGAAACGACCCTCAGCTAGAAACCGGAGGCTGTGACATTTTATGTGGAGCAGCCCCTCGCTACACCCGCTAGGAGGGCAGCACATAGGGTCAGGGAAACTGGCGCCAAGTTTACCAAGAGGAGGCCCGAGGCAGCCGGACAGAAGGGTTGGTAAGAAAGGCCAGATAAAGGACACACAAAGGGGATCCTGTGAAGCGCTCCAAAGTTATCTGGGAGTTGTCTGGGCCCCTCACCTGGTGAGCACAGTACGACGTGGGCAGCCGTTACCTGCAGACATGGTCTGGATAATAAGAACTGTGAGTAAAGGCCCTGGACTGCATCACTGACTCCGTGTCGTTACTGCTGCTGCCCTGCACCATCACCCCCATCCTCCGCATACACTGCCCTGAGGCTATACTCCTCCCGTGGGGAGTTATGCTACGCTCTGCTGCACCCACATCACCAGCCTCAGCGGTCTGCCCTGCAGTGGCGGTTCACTCTGACCGCAATCCACGGGTGGCGTAGTTGGACATTTAAACATCAAAACCACATAAATAGTTCCGCCACTGGTTTGACCACCCTGAGCCACGGAACCGGGTCGCCGCCACGAAGACTACAACCACCAGCATCCACCAAAAAGGGTCCGGCTCCGGGTGTCCCAAGGCCCAGGGGGTGCATCAGAATATTTTCATCACCTTTCACAATCACCAATGGGACAAGGCAGGGATGTCCTCTGTCCCCTCTCTTATACATCCTAGTGACGGAGCACCTGCTCTCATCAATTCGCCATAACCCCAATATTAGGTGGATTGAGGTGGGAGGCACCGAGTACAAGTGCTCTCTATTTGCTGATGATGTACTAGTATATATCACTCAATCACATATATCCATCCATGCTGTTATGGCTGAAATAGATCACTTTGTTACATGGTCAAATTTTAAAATCAATGCAGCGAAGTCTGAGGCCCTCGATGTCTCCCTCCCCAAATCCATATAGGATTCCATCCAGTCCAACTTTCCCTTTGCCTGGCCCTCACAGGGTATCAAATACTTAGGAATTCCTATTCATAGAGACCTCTCCCATCTATGTTATCTTAATTTTGGGCCCTTTATTGAACAACTCCATACAGACCACGGTTGGCAAGTTAGAACTGTAAGATTCACTACGTGAACCACTGGTGTTTTGTGGAAAAGCACATGTACACTGTGTTCCAAATTATTATGCAAAAAGTGTTTAGGAGTGATAAGGGAAGAATTTGTTTGTTTGTCAGTTAAACTCATTGATGGTGATGTGTGTCAGGGCTCTTTATATCACTGTAAGCAATTGCAGACACCTGTGCTAATTAGTTTGGCAGGTGTGTCCAATGAAAGTCAAGACTACTCAAGAAGGCTGTCTCACATTATTAAGCAGCCTACATTTTCTGCCAAATTGGGAAAGAAAAAGGATGTGTCGGCTGCTGAGAAGCAACAAATTGTGGAGTGTTTAGGTCAAGGCATGACTACAATCAACATTGTGCGATGATCAGGATGAAGTGTCTTGGCAATCAAGAAGTATGTAGCTGATTCACAGTACACACGTGTGCGTGCTGATAAGGGCAAATTGAGAACTCTTTCCTACAGGCAATTGCGTCAGGTTAAAAGAGCAGTGGCAAAAAAGCCTTGTCATAGCAGCAGACAAGTTTTTGAAGCTGCTGGTGCCTCCAACGTCCCCCGAACAACAAGATGCAGGGTCCTTCAGAGGTTTGCAGCTGTGCATACGCCATCCTGTCGACCTCCTCTATCCACGTCACAAAAGCAGAAACGGCTCCAGTGGGCCAAACATTACATGAAGACTGATTTCAAAACTGTTTTGTTCACGGATGAGTGCCGTGCAGCGCTCGATGGTCCAGATGGATGGAGTGGAGGATGGCTGGTTGATGGACACCCCACGCAAACACGGCTACAGCGCCAACAAGGAGGAGGTGGAGTAATGTTTTGGGCTGGAATCATGGGGAGAGAGATTGTCGGCCCCTTTAGGATCCCTGAAGGCGCTAAAGATGAACTCCATAATGTATGTGGATTTTCTCAAACAGCACTTCCTGCCATGGTTCAAGAAGAAGAACCATGTATTTCACAGCAAGATCATTTTTTTGCATGATAATGCACCATCTCATGCTGCACATAAAACATCTGCATCTCTGGCTGATATGGGCATAAAAGGGGACAAACTTATGGT
Organism: Phyllobates terribilis; assembly: GCF_046119375.1. Lineage (NCBI taxonomy): Eukaryota > Metazoa > Chordata > Amphibia > Anura > Dendrobatidae > Phyllobates > Phyllobates terribilis. Next base: position 1,175,063,338 of record NW_027362761.1, read on the forward strand.
GTGACCCCCATGCTCCCCTGACCTCTACCCCATTCAGAACCTCTGGAGCATCATCAAAAGGAGTGTCTATGATGGCGGGAAGCAGTTCACATCTAAGCAACAGCTCTGGGAGGGTATTCTGTCCTCATGCAAAACAATTGAAGCAGAAACCATCCAAAACCTGACAAATTCAATGGACGAGAGAGTTCAGAAGCTCCTTTCGAACAAGGGGTCCTATGTGAAAATGTAACATCACCTAGAATAAAGTTTTGAGTTGAAAACTGTTTGATTTCAGTTTCTAATAACCTGCTAATGCTTATAATTTCAAAAATGACCATTTTTTTGGTCTTTATTAAAATGAAAAGGTTGATCGAAAAGTTTGGGGGATCTAAGAGTGTGGTAACCCAGTAGTCATGATTACTTCGAATTCTGACAATATGAGGGTCATGTTGCAGGTAGTGCAGCAAGAAGGCACTTATGTGTCTTGCGCATCTCGGAACCCCAAAATTATTTTCCGGGCTAGATGCAGCTACAAATTATTATTAATTTTAAATCTGGTGGAGCTTAGTATAGATGGGCTAATAGGATCAGTGCTGCACACTGCTACAAAGCCCAAATTATTTTCCAGTCAAGATACAGATAAACATGATTAGTAATTTGAAAGCTTAAAACGGTTGGTAGGGTGATTTTAACCAATCATCAAGCTTTTACTCTCCCCAGGATGACACAGGGGTAGAAAAGTCGTTTCGGATCCATGATTTGTTCATCTTTATGAACGTGAGTCTGTCTACATTATCAGTGGAGAGCCGCGTGCGCTTATCTGTCAGCACACCACCAGCAGCGCTGAACACACGTTCAGACAGAACGCTGGCTGCGGGGCATGACAAGATCTCCAAGGCGTAAGTGGCTAGCTCCGGCCATTTATCCAGATTGGAAGCCCAAAAAGAGCAAAGGTCCAGTGACACAGTCATGGCTTCAATGTTTACTTGGAGATACTCCTGTACCATCGTCTCTAGGCGTTGACTATGTGTCAGACTTCTTGTCTCCTGTGGCCTTGCAAAGGATGGGCTAAAAAAGTGGTGAAATGATTCCGCAAAATTGATGTTACCAGCAGATACTGTGGTTCTGTTACGGTTTGAGTGCTGAACACTTGACGGTCCCACGGTTGGCAAGTTGGAACTGTGAGATTCACTACGTGCACCACTGGTGTTTTGTGGAAAAGCACATGTAAGATTCTGCAACAGTCTCTGCTGATACTCCTGCATGCGTGCATCCCTTTCTATGGCAGGAATAATTTCTGCAAATTTACTTTTGTACCGGGGATCTAACAGTGTGGCAACCCAGTAGTCAGGATTATTTCTAATTCTCACAATTCGAGGGTCATGTTGCAGGTAGTGCAGCAAGAAGGCACTCATGTGTGTTGCGCATCCAGGAGCACCAAGTCCCTGTTGTGTTGGTGGCGAGGTAACAATCATGCTTCCTTCCTCTGTCCTCTCCCCCCAACCTCGCACAACAGAAATGTGATCAAAGTCTCCCTCATCTGATGAGTCTTCCATCAGTTCGTCCTCCACTTCTTCCTGGGCTCCTGCACCTTCCTCACTAGTTTGGCTGCTACCATGCACCCTGGTAAAACCATCTCCCCCACCCTCACATGCCTGCCGCCTTGGTGCTGCCGACCGTCTGGACCTTGCAGATGTTAGCCCTTCCGCATACAACTCCTCCTCCTCTACTTCCTCCACCTCCTCTTGTGCCACCACCTGACTCCGAATTCTGTTTAACATGTGCTCCAGCATGTAAATCACCGGAATAGTCATGCTGATAATGGCATCGTCAGCACTAAACATCTTCGTCGCCATTTCAAAACTGTGCAGAAGGGTGCATAGGTCCCTGATCTGAGACCACTCCTCCAGCGTGATTTGCCCCACCTCCGGATCTCGTTGGCCCAGGCTATACGTCAGAACGTATTGCACCAGGACTTGTCGGTGCTGCCACAGTCGCTGCAACATGTGCAGAGTTGAATTCCACCGGGTAGGCACATCGCATTTTAGCCGGTGAAGTGGCAGGCCCAACGACTTCTGTAGAGATGTAAGTCGCTGAGCTGCGGGATGCGAACGGCGGAAGTGAGCACACAGCGACCGTGCCCTCTGCAGAAGGCCATCTAGTCTGGGATAGTGGGCTAAAAATTGCTGGACAACCAGGTTCAACACGTGAGCCATACAAGGCACGTGTGTGACATTGCCCCGGCGAAGGGCCGCACCCAGGTTTGCAGCATTGTCGCACACGGCCTTCCCTGGTTTCAGGTCCAGTGGAGACAACCATTCATGAAATTGGTTCTCCAGAGCTGACCACAACTCCTCAGCTGTGTGACTCATATTTCCCAGACATTTCAAAGTAAAAACCGCCTGATGACGTTGAGCCCTACTGCCAGCATAGTAAGGAGGTGTGCAGGATCCCTTCTGCGCAGTTAGAAAGCTTGTGGCATGACCAGACAGGCTTTGGGTGCAGGTGGAAGACCGAGAGGAGGTTGAGGAGGCAGAAGCAGTGGAGGAACTTTGACATAAAGAGGATTGACGCACAACTCGTGGGGACGGCAAAACTTGGACAGCAGCCCCTTGTCCTGCTGTCACCATAGTTACCCAGTGCCCAGTCAGCGACATGTAACGCCCCTGTCCATGCCTACTCGTCCAAGTGTCTGTGGTGAAATGCACCCTGTCATACACAGAGTTTCTCAAAGAAGCGGTGATGTTGTGTGCGACATGCTGGTGGAGCGCAGGCACACCTTTCTTAGAGAAGTAGTGCCGACTGGGCATCTGGTACTGGGGCACTGCGACGGACATAAGGTCTCGAAAATCCTCTGTGTCCACCAGGCGGAAAGGCAGCATTTCTGTAGCCAAGAGCTTGCAGATGGTGAAATTCAACCTCTTAGCTTTCTCATGGCTAGGAGGAAATGGTCTTTTACTTGTCCACATCTGAGGGACCGAGGGCTGGCTATTGTGCTTAGACGGGGTTGATAAGGGTGTCCCCGGCAAACTGCCGGTCTGTGAGGAAGATGCAGGCGGACATGTTAGGTTGCCTTGATCCAAAGGTGGTGCTATCGATGTCGGACAGCGCTCAACACCAGCTGGTGTTACCACCTCCAAAGAAAATGATGACCTGCCAATCACGCTGGCTGTTGCGGGTAAAGAGGTGGCAGGTCTGCACCCCAAAACAGGTGTGACTGCTGTCCCCCCAGTCACAGAGGATGAAGAGGCCGCGGATGCACAAGATATGGCAGACGGTAGTTGGCCCGGCCGGCTAGGCCGCATTGTAGCACACTGAGCTTCCCACTGCAACTTATGCTTCATGTCCATGTGCCGGTTCATGCATGAAGTACTCAAACTATGTATTTTTTGGCCTCTACTTAGCTTTTGCTGACACATGTTACAGACAACACGAGTTGGGTCATCTTTATCGATCTGAAAAAATGCCCAGGCTATGCAAGGCTTAGCACCCATGCGACCTGAAGAGCCACCACGACTTGTGGTGAGAGGCAGAGTTGTGTTTGAGGATGCAGTTGTTGACGTGCTTCCAGTACTACGTCTCTGTCCAGGAAGGCGCAACCTGACCTCGTCGTCACTAGCATCTTCCTCCACCTCCTCTGCTGACCTCATCTCTTGGCTGACTGTGGGTTGACAGTAAGTGGGATCTCCAACCTCATCATCATCACCCTGTGCGTTATCACACCCGTCGTCCTCAGAGCCAACCTGTTCCTGCCCTGACAAAAAACTAAAGTTGTCGCTCCAATCAGGTATTTGAGTCTCATCATCGTCTTCCTCATTGTCTCCACCAACAGGAGTTACAGTTTGGGAATGAGGGTCTACATTATGGTCAGAACCTTCTGCGTCTGGTCCTGGATCCGATTCATAAAGATTCTGGGCATCAGTGCAGATCATTTCCTCGTCTGGATTCACAGAAGCGCTGGAGTAGACCTCTGATTCCCAGGCTATAGTATGAGTAAACAGCTCTGCAGACTCAACCATCTGTTCTACCTCATACTCAGACGGGCAGCTGGAGATTTGGGAGCTGTGAGGAAGCAAGTGCGATTGGGGTGACACCTTTGAGGACTGGAGTATTTGTGATGTTGAAGTTGATGTGGAGGAGAGCCCACTTAAAGGAGCACTTGATATCCGTTGAAGCACCTGCTGTTTTTGTGCCTCATCTGGAATTTGTAGCGATTGGCGTGGCCGTAAGAAAGGGATCTTATCACATTGTCCACTAAAAGAAGTAGACATTTTAGTTTGGCTGGAAGATGGTCTTTCTTCTGCAGATGTTACTGTTGCTTTAACACCTACCCCACGGACACAACCTTTTTTCCCCTTCCCAACACGCCTATTCCCCTTTCCACCAGCAGCAGGCCTTTTTCCACTCATTTTGGTGGTTAACTAATTCACAACTCTGGAGTTGTTTGCACAAAAAAACAATGGATGGGAACCGAGCAGAGCTGAGTGGCCAAACTGTGGTATTAGGCCAAAACTATTGGCTGGGTTAGATGCAGAAAAAAATTATATTCAATTTGCAACCTGATGGAGGTCAGTATAGATGGACTAATAGAGAAAGTCCCACACACAGCTAGAAGCCCAAATATTTTTTCAGATGTAGATGCAGAAAAAAAATATATTCAGTTTGCAACCTGATGGAGGTCAGTATAGATGGACTAATAGAGAAAGTCCCACACACTGCTAGAAGGCCAAATATTTTTTCAGAGGTAGATGCAGAAAAAAATTATATTCAGTTTGCAACCTGATGGAGGTCAGTATAGATGGACTAATAGAACAAGTCCCACACACAGCTAGAAGCCCAAATATTTTTTCAGAGGTAGATTCACATAAAAATTATTTTTAATTTGCAACCTGATGAAGGTCAGTATAGATGGACTAATAGAGAAAGTCCCACACACTGCTAGAAGGCCAAATATTTTTTCAGAGCTAGATGCAGACAAAAAATTATTTTCAGTTTGCAACCTGATGGAGGTCAGTATAGATGGACTAATAGAACAAGTCCCACACACAGCTAGAAGCCCAAATATTTTTTCAGAGGTAGATGCAGAAAAAAATTATATTCAGTTTGCAACCTGATGGAGGTCTGTATAGATGGATTAATAGAACAAGTCCCACACACAGCTAGAAGCCCAATATTTTTTCAGAGGTAGATGCAGAAAAAAAATATATTCAGTTTGCAACCTGATGGAGGTCAGTATAGATGGATTAATAGAGAAAGTCCCACACACTGCTAGAAGGCCAAATATTTTTTCAGAGCTAGATGCAGACAAAAAAATATTTTTAATTTGCAACCTGATGGAGGTCAGTATAGATGGACTAATAGAGAAAGTCCCACACACTGCTAGAAGGCCAAATATTTTTTCAGAGGTAGATGCAGAAAAAAATTATATTCAGTTTGCAACCTGATGGAGGTCAGTATAGATGGACTAATAGAACAAGTCCCACACACAGCTAGAAGCCCAAATATTTTTTCAGAGGTAGATGCAGTTAAAAATTATTTTTAATTTGCAACCTGATGGAGGTCAGTATAGATGGACTAATAGAGAAAGTACCACACACTGCTAGAAGGCCAAATATTTTTTCAGAGCTGAATGCAGATAAAAATTATTTTTAATTTGCAACCTGATGGAGGTCAGTATAGATGGACTAATAGAGAAAGTCCCACACACTGCTAGAAGGCCAAATATTTTTTCAGAGCTAGATGCAGAAAAAAATTATATTCAGTTTGCAACCTGATGGAGGTCAGTATAGATGGACTAATAGAACAAGTCCCACACACAGCTAGAAGCCCAAATATTTTTTCAGAGGTAGATGCAGAAAAAAATTATATTCAGTTTGCAACCTGATGGAGGTCTGTATAGATGGATTAATAGAACAAGTCCCACACACTGCTAGAAGGCCAAATATTTTTTCAGAGGTAGATGCAGAAAAAAAATATATTCAGTTTGCAACCTGATGGAGGTCAGTATAGATGGACTAATAGAGAAAGTCCCACACACTGCTATAAGGCCAAATATTTTTTCAGAGCTAGATGCAGACAAAAATTATATTCAATTTGCAACCTGATGGAGGTCAGTATAGATGGACTAATAGAATGATGCTATGCCCAAAAGATTTTACTTCACTAGTTGCAGTAAAAAAATTGGTATTCTATACACAGGTGGTATATCTTGCAACACAGATAGGCTGCTCCACTGACTAACACACTCTGCAATAGGCCAAAAAGGATTAGCTTTGCTAGATTCAGCCAAATGCTGTGAAAAAAACTTGCACAGCACTGGCACAGACCTGCCTGGCAAAAACTGATAGGAACTGATGTAACCTAGTCCTGAAAAGGACTCCAATTACAATTAGTCTTTACCCCCACAATCTATCTATTTAAGAGCACAGACCTGCCTGATAAAAGTCGTAGGAAATGCTGTAACCTAGTCCTTAAAAGGACTGCAATCACAACTATTCCCTACTCCCAAGCTATCTGTAGATTTGTGCGAAAATTGGCTTGAAATTAACAAGGTATAGCGCACACAGCAACAGCGGTGCCGTCTAACACGCAGCTGCAGCAGTGAGAAAATGGTGGCGATGGGGAAAATGGCTTGGTCTTATAGGGCAAGGACATGTGACATACACTGCCAATGACACATGCCCTTGCTTGTGTGAAAAAAAGCACTTCGCTCCGTGTGTGCGCTGCTGATAGGCTGACAGATTGCACCTCCCCACTGTAAATGCGGGAAAGAGAAAAAAAAATGGAGATCTTCATTGTTCCTGCAGAGATCCATCCCCTGCCCCTCCCCCCACCCCGCTGTACACTCAAACTGCGTATTAACATTAATTTTCATCATTACTGAGAAAAAATCCAGTTATGATTTTGGTGCACGAACAGTTATCGAACATAACCTCGAACAGCCGAATTTTTCTCAAATCGTTCGTGTTCGCCGAACGGCTCGAACACCGCCCAAAACAGCTCGAATTTGAGATTGGCGAACAGTTCGAGTAGAACAACGCTCATCTCTAGTCATCATGTAAGGAATGGATACAAGTACAGATAATAGGTCGGCAACAAGACGAGTACAACTTTGTTTTTGTACGAAGTTCCCAAAAGAAACTGAACCCAAGATCACCCTAAGATCTGTGCTGTTCGTCTCAGTATCCGTTTTTATTTTTTTACCATTACTGCAAAAATCTCTCTTGTGTTTTAATCCTTTTATATCACTCACGGGAGGATGAGATATGTGATGCTGTTTGTTGCACTCCATAAACTTGAACGGTGGCTTAAGAAGGTTGTACAGTCTTATAGAGAACTTACAAAATGGTAAAAATGAAAGAGAATCCATCAGCAGCTTTTTGCTACGGAATCTGAAAGCTGCATGATGAAGAGGTTGAGACCCTGATTCCAACGAGTCATCACTTACCGGATTGTTTGGTTCAATTTTGTTAAAATTCTGCTGTACATGTAGCAGTGCTATGACTGCTGAGGTGTGTATTACCCCGCCCACTACTCTGATTGACAGCTTTCTGTGTACATTGTCAGCAAGCAGCCAATAAGTGTTGCGGGCGGGGTTAAACAGATTAGCTGGACTGTCTGGCACAGGACACCTTGTCCTGCAGTAATAATCTCCTGCTGATAAAACACTGATTATATTGAAACTACAGCAAGATACTGAACAAGTGATACATCCCTGGAATCAGGCTCTCGGCCCCTACATTATTCTGCTCTCAGATTAAATAGCAAAAACCTTTGGACAGATTCCCTTTAAAATAAGGATATTAGAGAGTCATAGAGAGTACCACAGTATCACAGACAACCAGCTGAGAATGATCATGTTTGAGTGTTGTTTAGTTGATGTAGTAAACCCCATCCTTTGGAGTAATGCCCCAAGTACTGAGAAAGGCTCATAAAGAGCCGAAATGCGTGGCAACAATGCGATGTATGCTGGAATTGGAATAAACTTGTGAAGAACAATGAAATATGAAAAAGTCACTGTCTTTCTTTCTATTGTGTTATCGAGACTGATGTTTGCACCACTGATGTTACAGAGCTCTGGCTCAACCACTACATACTTATAGAGATGTGCGAATCATTTTGCAGGACCCTGGTCCAGTGGCCAGGTAACTATTCTGTGGCCTCCAGATGGGAACCCTGTGAACCGCTTCCTACCTGCATCTATTTGATTATCTGGCCTGGGGCAACGTCATCGTTATGGCATCATATACACGTGATGTCAACCTAGGCTGGCTAATAAAAAGAGAAGCCGTGAATGCCGGCAGGTAAGAGATGGCTCTCAGGGCTGCCGTCCATCAGCCATGGAATACTGCCCAGGCCGCTAACCGGGAGTGCCCGGAGAAAACCCACACAAACACGGGGAGAACATACAAACTCCTTGCAGATGTTGTCCTTGGTTGGATTTTAACCCAGGACCTCAGTGTTGCAAAGCAACAGTGCTAACCACTGAGCCATCTGTGTTGACCATTATTCATTATTTAATTTGTACCATTTTTAAAATTAACTTTGTTTTCTGTTTTTATCCCTCGACAATGTGGTCAAGGATTTCCTCATCCAGATGCTTTATCCTAATTCATCATTTGCAACTTTTCGAAATGTCGCAAAATTTTTGTGCAATTTGTCCAGTACCTTATTCGAGAGAAAAATCTGCCAAATGTTATTTTTTGCACAGTTGAAGAATAACCTGTAATATTTTTAAAGGATCGTGTGACTTGGAGCTCTTAAGAGGCGTAAAAAAACGTAAAGGACAAAAAAAAAGAGCAAATGTCATCAACTTGTATGAGACATTTGAAGAATTTGGTTCAAAGAAACTGCAACAAATACTGCAAGAAACAAAAAAAAACGTAAATGATGGATCAGGGCCTTTGTGTTGTGTGTGTAATGTAGGAATGGACAGGTCCCCTCGCGAGAGAAACACTTTTTATTACCGCTCTTTTCTCCGATGACGATCCTGAACAGGGGAACTCTTTCTATTAACTCGCTAAACGGGAAAATAATTTTAGGAGACGGAGCAGACTGGTCTTTCAGAGCCACAGTCGCTGGCCGTGGTGCTGAATGTAATGGTAGATAGATCTATATTTCTATATTATTTAATCCTACCAACATTCGCCCTTTTTTATTGTTATTTAGAAGCAGTTTATTATTATTATAGATGCAGAAGGTCTCAGTTTTACAAGTTGATGTAGAGTAAATCACGATTGCAGGATTCTGCAGCTCAGCAATGATCCCAAATCGACTGTCATAAGGAAAGCCATAGATATTATTAAACCCTTCCTGCCAAGACCAATTTTAATTTTTTCCCTTTTTTTTTTCTCCCATTCTTTCCAAAATTTTTCTTCCAAGAGTAATAACTTTTCTATTTTCCTGTCGACATTACGACATGACAGATGTTTGTTTGCAGGTCGAGTTATAATATAATGTTCTGAAAAACTGGAAAAAAATCCAAATACAGTTTAATACCAAAAAAAAAAAAAAAAAACATTCTTCTTTAGCTTTTTGTTTTTACAGCATTCATTGTGTGGTAAAAATGACCCAAAGATATGTTTCTCCAGGTCGATATAATGATGGTGATCCCAAAATTCAGAACTTCGTAACGAAAAATAAAAAGATAATTGTAACATTTTTAATTTTCTATTGCGTGTGGACTTGCTTTCTGCCTGGTGATCCAATGTTTTTATTGGTACTTTTTTGGGGTACATACTTTATCATAGCACCCACTCAATCTGGCAGGGGTTACCCATTAAATGGGAACTGGACTTTGCAAAAATCAATAGTACCAGCAAATATAAGAAACTTTCTAATATATATTATCAGAAAATTTTCTTCTCCACCTATGACACCCTTCTTCCTCTTCTCCCTGTGAGATGGGGGGCACTGTTCTTGGCAATCTGACAGCATTTATAATGGTTTGCATAGGGTTGGTGCAAGCCACTCCATCTACCCGATCTATTTGGTTGCCTTGACCTGTACCCTTTAAGCTTTGTACAGGAAACTTAGGACTTACCCTGTTTTTCGGATTATAAGACGCACTTTTTTCCCCCAAATTTGGAAGGAAAAATGAGGGGGTCGTCTTATAACCCGAATATAGCTTACCAGGGGATGGCAGCAGTGGAGCGGAGTCACAGTAGGTAGGGTCGCAGCTACAGGAAGCTGGCGGCAGCAGGATTGAGGCGATGCTGCGTGCCCCAGGCTGAGAGAGAGGGGTATTCAGCGGTGCGAGGTTGTGGTGGGCCCCGGACTTTCACAAAATGTCGGCGGAGTCCCCACACTACCCATTTTTTTCATTGCGGTGGGCTTTGGAAAAATGGCCACCGGAGGCAGCGCATGCACAGATTGTGATCTCGGCTCCGGCCGCCGCTGCCAGCTTCCTTCAACAGCGACCCTGCCTCATGTGACCCCGCACCACTGCAGCCACCCTTCCCCTTATAAGCTACCATAAATTCAGACTATAAGATGCACCATTTTATTTTTTAAAAAAAGTTCCAATTTTCCTCCCCAAAATTTCGGGTGCATCTTATGGTCTGATGCGTCTTATAATCCTCAAAATACAGTATACAAGAGTCTCTGGGTTGGGGCCACAGAGTCAGCTGCTGGCTAGTGGTGCAATCTGGCCACAAGAAGGGTCATCATGTCAAGTCGGTACCATCTAGTAATTGGTAAGCAAGTAGGCAAGCAGGTAGTTAAAAAAATGCTAAGGTCAAAAAACAGGATGAAAAAAATGGCACAACAGGAGTAATAGCACTGTGGGTGTGAAACAGAGAACATCAGAGAATATTTAACTTGTAGTGAGAGCTTGAGGTTCAGGTTAATAAACGTAGTCTTTGGAGACTTTGACTACGTCTTCGGAGACTCTGACTCCGTATTGCTCAAATGGGAGGAGGAGGACAGTAGAACAAAGTGAGGAAACAAGTGGAGAAAGGCACAGAAGATCATGCTGAGCTTTCTAACAAGTCGTGTATCTCACCCTAGAGCTGGTTTCACATCTACACTGCTCAGTACTGATGGATAATATCCTCCATGCTGCTGCTGCTTCCCTTTGTGTGTTAACCCCCGTAAGGACCTTGGGTTTTTCCATTTTTGCATTTTCGTTTTTTGCTCCCCTTCTTCCCAGAGCCATAGCCTTTTTATTTTTCAGTCAATATGGCCATATGAGGCCTTATTTTTTGCAGACGAGGTGTACTTTTAAACACCATCACTGGTTTTACCATATCGTGTACTGGAAAATGGGAAAAAAATTCCAAGTGCGGTAAAATTGCAAAATAGATGCAATTGCGCAGTTGTTTTTTTTTTTTTTTTTACCACGTTCACTGAATGCTAAAACGAACCTGCCATTATTATTCTCCAGGTCATTACGAGTTCGTAGACACCAAACATGTATAGGTTCTTTTTTATTTAAGTGGTGAAAAAAAATCCAAAGTTTGCTAAAAAAAAAAAAAAAAAAAAAAATGGCGGCATATTCCGAGATCCGTAGCGTCTCCATTTTTCGGGATCTGGGGCCGGGTGAGGGCTTATTTTTTGTGTGCCGAGCTGACGTTTTTATTGATACCATTTTGGGATTAATATGATGTTTTGATCGTCCGTTATTGCATTTTATTGCAATGTTGTGATGACAAAAAAAAAGTGATTCTGGCATGTAGAATTTTTTTGTCATTACGCCGTTTACCGATTGGATTAATTATTTTATTATATTGATAGATCGGGCGATTCTGAACGCGGCGATACCAAATATGTGTATGTGGGAATTTTTTTTTAATATTTTATTTTGAAAAGGGAGGTGATTTAAACTTTTATATGTTTTTTATTTTTTTTATATTTTTAAAACCATTTTTTTTACACTTTTTGCATGCTTCAGTAGTCTCCATAGGAGACTAGAGGCTACAGTTTCCTGATCGTTTCTACTGCATACAGGTGATGAGCAGATCGCCTGTATGCAGGAGAAATGTTCCTGTTCTATGAGCGCTGACCACTCGGTGGCGCTCATAGCTAGCGAGACATGACAACCACAGGGGTCTGCTGCAGACCCCGGGTTGCCATGCCCACCCATCAGTGACCCGTGATCACATGACGGGGTCACTGATGGGCGGGGCTAAGGCCGCGCTTCTGGCGCTGTGCTGTTAAATGCCGATGTCAGAAATTGACAGCGGCATATAACTGGTTAACAGCCGTGGCTGGATCGCGATTCCACCCACGGCTGTTGCGGGCACATCTCAGCTGTATAAATCAGCTGACTTGTGCCCAGTTCAGTGCAGGCTCACCGCCGGAGCCCTCACTGAACCGGGGGTGATGGCCTGGGGCATACTAATACGCCCCAGGCTTTAAAGGGGTTAAAGTATGAAGAGCAATAATCCATCCCACTGTGTTGTGTATGGGAGAGATCATAGCAGCTAGTCTCCTCTCACCAGCTCCGAGTCAATTGCAAAATAAAGCCAAGGGCATATGTCACAAATTTCCGGTGCAGAGTTAGCACCCTGAATCAGCTGCAATGCAATACAAGTACAACACCTGGCAAAAATTATGGAATTACCGGGCTCGGAGGATGTTCATTCAGTTCTTTAATGTTGTTGAAAAAAAACAGATCACAGACATGGCACAAAACTAAAGTCATTTCAAATGGATGGCAACTTTAGGGCTTTAAGAAACACTCAAAGAAATCAAGATTAAAAATGTGGTACTCAGTAAAGGTAATTTTTTTCAGACCAAGCAGAGGGAAAAAATTATGGAATCACTCAATTCTGAGGAAAAAATTATGGAATCACCCTGTAAATTTTCATTTCCAAAACTAACACCTGCATGATTCCATAATTTTTTCCTCAGAATTGAGGGATTCCATAATTTTTTCCCTCTGTTTGGTCTGAAAAAAAATAGCCTTACTGAGTACCACATTTTTTATCTTGATTTCTTTTAGTATTTCTTAAAGCCCTAAAGTTGCCATTTGAAATGACTTTAGTTTTGTGCCATGTCTGTGATCTGCTTTTTTTCAACAACATTAAACAACTGAATGAACATCCTCCGAGCCCGGTGATTCCATAATTTTTTCCAGGGCTTGTATATGGGTTTTTCAAAATCTCATTCACATGTTGTGGAAAATAATCTACGGGAAGCTGAAAGCATAATCCAGATTTCAACTCTGCAGCATGCTCATTGTTATGCGGATTTTCATTGCGTGTTTCAAGCTATTCAATGCTTATTAAAGGAGTAGGGTGAAATCTGCAAAGAAATCCAGATGTAACACACGTGGATTCTGTCTGCGGATTGATCACAAATCCCCAATGGAAATTTTCTGCAACATGTGAACATGGCCTTAGGGATGGAGCCTGCAGAAGGGAAAACTGGTGAAAATGCAGGACACGAGTCATACATTGGCCAAAAATACTGTTATCCCTCGTTTACACACAGCAGATTATTCTGAAAAGTTACTTGGAACTGTATAATTATAGCTTTAATCCGAGCGGGCTCCTAGTTTGTGGTCCCTTGGGTAGTTATAGTCTCACTGTGCCTTTTTGCTGCAGTGTGATCTGCTGCAGAAAACTGCGTACATTATAAATAGTTGTCAACTTACTAAACAAATCATCCTCGGTCATCCACTTTAGCCAATACTGTATTCTCAGATCAGAAAAACTCCAGTAATAACCCAGCATCAGCAGCAAGAAATATAGATATCCAGTAGGACTGCAGGATACAGCCGAGCGGAGACATCAATAATTTGCCAGCACAGTCCAAGGATACAGACACAATCATCCAGCGATAGGTCCCACCATGGTTTCAATCCGCAGATTTATTGCAATCCCTGCGAGGCTCCTTCTTGATAATAGCTGTGCCCATATGATATAAGTCTTGCGTTTTCTCTTTCTGCTGTACCATATAGTATATAATTACCACCATACAGTATAGAAATCAATGATCGCTCACAGCTTGCAGCGTATAATTGTAGAGAAGGGAAATAAATAAATTCATTTATAGTTACAGAACCCCTAAAACTGCATATTAAAAATTGCCAGCATAGGATATCTAAGTATTAGCCACCGGATTTCAGCCGCATAATTGCAATTATACACTTATAAGGAGCATAAAAAGTGTTCAATATGTTAGACGTTGCTTTTCAGGGAAGTTGGGGGCTTTGCAGCACTTGCAATTCGCAACAAAACAAATTTTTGGAAAAATTTGATGAAGCTGATGAATTTCACTTTCAAAATACAACCCCTGGCAAAAATTATGGAATCACCGGGCTCGGAGGATGTTCATTCAGTTGTTTAATGTTGTTGAAAAAAAGCAGATCACAGACATGGCACAAAACTAAAGTCATTTTAAATGGCAACTTTTGTGCTTTAAGAAACACTAAAAGGAATCAAGATTAAAAATGTGGTACTCAGTAAGGGTAATTTTTTTCAGACCAAGCAGAGGGAAAAAATTATGGAATCACTCAATTCTGAGAAAAAAATTATGGAATCACGCTGTAAATTTTCATTTCCAAAACTAACACCTGCATCAAATTAGATCTCCTCGTTAGTCTGCATCTAAAAATGAGTGATCACACCTTGGAGAGCTGTTGCACCAAGTGGACTGACATGAATCATGGCTCCAACACAAGAGATGTCAATTGAAACAAAGGAGAGGATTATTAAACTCTTAAAAGAAGGTAAATCATCACGCAATGTTGCAAAAGATGTTGGTTGTTCACAGTCAGCTGTGTCTAAAATCTGGACCAAATACAAACAACATGGGAAGGTTGTTAAAGGCAAACATACTGGTAGACCAAAGTAGACATCAAAGCGTCAAGACCGGAAACTTAAAGCAATATGTCTCCAAAACAGGAAATGCACAACAAAACAAATGAGGAACGAATAGGAGGAAACTGGAGTCAATGTCTGTGACCGAACTGTAAGAAACCGCCTAAAGGAAATGGGATTTACATACAGAAAAGCTAAACATAAGCCATCATTAACACCTAAACAGAAAAAAACAAGGTTACCATGGGCTAAGGAAAAGCAATCATGGACTGTAGATGACTGGATGAAAGTCATATTCAGTGATGAATCACGAATCTGCATCGGGCGAGGTGATGATGCTGGAACTTTTGTTTGGTGCCGTTCCAATGAGATTTATAAAGATGACTGCATGAAGAGAACATGCAAATTTCCACAGTCATTGATGATATGGGGCTGCATGTCAGGTAAAGGCACTGGGGAGATGGCTGTCATTACATCTTCAATAAATGCCCAAGTTTACATTGATATTTTGGACAGTTTTCTTATCCCATCAATTGAAAGGATGTTTGGGGATGATGACATAATTTTTCAAGATGATAATGCATCCTGCCATAGAGCAAAAACTGTGAAACCTTCCTTTAAAGAAGACACATAAGGTCAATGTCATGACCTGCAAATAGTCCGGATCTCAATCCAATTGAAAATCTTTGGTGGAAGTTGAAGAAAATGGTCCATGACAAGGCTCCAACCTGCAAAGCTGATCTGGCAACAGCATTCAGAGAAAGTTGGAGCCAGATTGATGAAGAGTACTGTTTGTCACTCATTAAATCCATGCCTCAGAGACTACAAGCTGTTATTAAAGCCAGAGGTGGTGCAACAAAATACTAGTGATGTATTGGAGTGTTCTTTTGTGTGTTTGTTTTTCATGATTCCATATTTTTTTCCTCAGAATTGAGGGATTCCATAATTTTTTCCCTCTGCTTGGTCTGAAAAAAATTACCCTTACTGAGTACCACATTTTTAATCTTGATTTCTTTTAGTGTTTCTTAAAGCCATAAATTTGCCATTTGAAATGACTTTAGTTTTGTGCCATGTCTGTGATCTGCTTTTTTTCAACAACATTAAACAACTGAATGAATATCCTCCGAGCCCGGTGATTCCATAATTTTTTCCAGGGGTTGCATTTGCACATCTTTAGTAATGACAAATATTAGCTAAACTATGTGTGGCTGCATCACTGGCATGATCAATCACCAGACGAATGTTCATTCAACGGTTGTTCAATCATCAACCAACTTCCAACATTTCATGTGCAAGGCTACCTTAAAGCCAATCTTCATTCTATCACTAAAAGGTGACTGTACATATCTCATGATACTCACAATACCTGATGTTCTTTGTTTGCCTCACACCTGCTCCTCTGCTCTGATTGGCGTTCCTTTCCAGAAATGCACAGTCACTTTTTAGTGGAGGGTCACTTTAAAAGGAACATGTTGCTTTGCTATTTTCCAGCAGATATAGGGTTGATAAGCAGGTAAATAGTGTTACAATGCTGCCCGGTCTTTGTACTGAAAGTGCGGCACCCAAAAGAAAATTATCTTGCTTTCTCCTGGGAGCCGACGGCTTTCAGTCATGGAAGCGATGAAGGGAGCCGCTATATACAACGCTCACTATATTGTAAATGACATCTTTAAGCATGCCTCAGCACTTTGACACCTCGCTCTGCACAGATGCGCTGCTGAGCTAGCTGTCAAGGTTCTAGTGCATGCTTAAAGATGCCACTCAGGGTCGGCATTAAGGAGGGGGAGAAACTGGGCAATTTCCCAGGGTCCTCACTCTTTCAAGGGCCCCCAGCATCTACATCAAAAATTAGATTGATAATAGCTCTGCATTATCAATCTAATTTCCGATGTTGAGACTGCTTAAAGCCCTTTGGTGACATCACAGTAATGTGACTGTGATATTGTAGTAGAAGGCAATGAGCCATCCATCAGGAGAACTCTTGCAGGGAGTGCCAGTGATGAGGAGAGATTGCCATCGGCTGGCCAGGCGAAATCAAGCGGAACCAAGTTGTGCTAGAAGAGTTGAAGGGAGAGCAAATTCAGATGCTGAACCTGATCAGGTGACCTCCAGCAAGGATTTACTGGATATAAAAGTTCAGCGCACCACGTCACAAGGAGATTTGGTGCCAGGCTGCAGAGTGGGGCAAATGTGCTCCATAGATACCACAGAGCCCAGCGCGACAGGCCTCAGCCCGAGGTCTGCATCGCACAAGAGCCAGACACCACTTGATAAGCTCCGGACTCCTCGCAGAAGTGTCCCAAGTTCTGTGTAAGTTGATATTAGAGCCAGGACCTGCACTCTGTACTGAGTAAGTTCCCAGAACCCGACGTCGCCTGTCAAGAGTCAAGGTCTGAGGGAGAGACCGCGACAGGAGAGATGCACCAGCAGTAGCACAGGAACCGTGCAAGTGAACAGGGCCGTCACTTCCAACTTTCACCTATGGTACTGGGGACAGTTGAAGTTAGGACTTCAGGTTGGGAGAGGGCTGATTGGTGCGTGGTAGGCTAAACAGGATCTGATAGACTTTATCCAGAAGAGACTTGCAGCCTAGCAGGAAGAATCGGTGACCCCCGCTAGAGACATATAAAGAGAACTCACGTGGTGACTCCCCTGACTGGATGCATCACATTTTTGCAAAGAACTTTACTGTTATTCACTGAAAATACTTCTTATTGTTATTTCAGATTATTGTTTACTACCCTTGTTACTAACCCCCTTACATAATAATTATTATACATATAAAGTGGTTTTATCAGCCCCTGACTGTTCCCGCCTTGTGTCTCTGTGCATTTCATCCCGGCACCTGTGTCACAATATCACCACAGACCCTGCACTGTGCGGAGTTTAGAAGAACTGAACAAGAGGACAATGGTGACTATTCTATAGTGTGTGTATTATACAGTGGGAAAAATCAGTATATGATACACTGCTGATTTTGCAAGATTTCCCATTTACAAAGAATGGAGAGGTCTGTAGTTTTTATCGTAGGTAAACTTCACCTGTAAGAGACATAATCTAAAAATAAAAACCAGAAAATCACATTGTATGATTTTTACTTAATTAATTTTCATTTTATTGCATGAAATAAGTATTTGATACAATAGAAAAACAGAACTTAATATTTGGTACAGAAACATTTGTTTGCAATTACAGAGGCCACATATTTCCTGTAGTTCTTGACCAAGCTTGCACAAACTGCAGCAGGGATTTTGTCCCACTCCTCCATACAGATCTTCTCCACATCTTTCAGGTTTCAGGTTTCAACTCCCTCCAAATATTTTCTATTGGGTTCAGGTCTGGAGACTGACTAGGCCACTCTAGGATATTGAAACGCTTCTTATGGATCCACTCTTTAGTTGCCCTGACTGTGTGTTTCAGGTCCTTGTCATTCTGGAAGACCTAGCCATGGCCCATCTTCAATGCTTTTACTGAGGGAAGGAGGTTGTTGGCCAAAATCTCGCTATATGTGACCCCATCCTCCTTCCCTTCAATACGGTGCAGTCATTCTGTCCCCTTTGCAGAAAAGCATCCCCAAAGTATGAGGTTTCCCTCACCATGTGTCATGGTTGGGATGGTGTTTTTGGGGCTGTACTCATCCTTCCTTCTTCCTCCAAACCCGACGAGTAGAACTGATACCAAAAAGTTCTATTTTGGTCTCATCTGACCACATGACCTTCTCCCATGCCTCCTCCAGATCATCCATATGGTCATTGGCGAACTTCAGCAGGGGAGGGGCTAACGTGCCCTTCAGGATTTTAATCCTTGACAGCGTAGTGCAATGCTTGAGACTGTGGACCCAGTTCTCTTCATGTCATTGACCGGGTCCTCCCATGTAGTTCTGGGCTGATTCCTGACCTTAGACATCTCTTTGGTCTTGGCCACGGTGGAGAGGTTCAAGCAGGTGCAATTTATACAGGTAATGAGTGCAGGGTAGGAGGGCTTCTTAAAGAAAAACTAACAAGTTTTTGAGAGCCAGAATTCTTGCTGGTTGGTAGGTGATCAAATACTTGTTTCATGCAAAAAAAATGCAATTTAATTATTTAAAAATCTTACAATGTGATTTACTGGTTTTTATTTTTAGATTCTGTCTCTCACAGGTGAAGTGTACCTACGATAAAAATTACAGACCTATCCACTCTTTGTAGGTGGGAAAACTTGCAAAATTGGCAGTGTATCAAATACTTATTTTCTCCACTGCGCCCTGTGCTCTTCACAGATGAAAGCAGGTTCACACTGAGCACATGTGACGCCGTGGAGAGCGATCTGCTGCCTGCAACAGCCCTCCATGTGCTCGCCAGAGGTAATAAATTTCTTTCCATTGATGATTTTTGTGTGATTTTGTTGTCAGCACATTCAACTTTGTACAGAACAAAGTATTCAATGAGAATATTTCATTCATTCAGATCTAGGATGTGTTATTTGAGTGTTCCCTTTATTTTTTTGAGCAGTGTATATGTATATATGTATATATATATATATATATATATATATATATATATATATATATGTATATGTAGCGCCCCGAGGGTTCGGCCGCTACAGGGGTATTGCACCTCTGCCAGAGGTGTGATATTCCACTCCCGGGTAAGGATGGAGGGATGGAGTGTGGACCAGGGCTCAGTTAGCTGCATGCATCACACACACCCTATTTCCGGGGGACAGCTCAACGGTGCTCCCATTTATACAGTAATGCAGGCACGACAGACCATGTCCCTGGCTGGAGTGGGGAGGGGGGAGGAAAACCCAGTGATGTAGGAGTAGAAGGGGACGGTTTCTGAGCATAGATAGGAGCTCATTGGTTGCTAGTCACCTGAGCTCACACTCAGAGGGGAGGTATAAAAGGTGGGCACCATCTTAGGACAGCAGTCGTTCAGACAGTCAGAGTGAGAGGAGAAGACAGGGAGCGGAGGCTCTGTAGGAGCTCTGCTCAAAGGCAGGCCTAGGGTGAAGGTCGGAGCCTGGGAGGAGAAGGAGAAGTAGGCCTGGAGAAGAGGCCGAGGGAAGGAGGAGAAGAAGGAACAGGAGAAGAGGAGAAGTGACAGAGAAACAGAAGGGCTCAGAAACAAGAAGGCAGAGGGGACCCTAAGGACCCAGGAAATTACAGGTGATGGGTCAGGCAAGAAAAGGGTACCGGATCCCAAGTTGGTGGAGGTAAATAATCCTCAGCCAAGAACCGGAGGTCGTGATCATCACTTGGTGCGACCCCCTGCTAAACCTTGCTAGGAAGGCACCATATAGGATAGCGGGAAACGGAGCCCATGTTTACTCGCATAGATCGGCGGCAGCTGGACAAAAGCTTGGTCACTGGTGGGGCACGAGCCAGAGGAAGGATAGAAGGGAGTCCTGTGCCATACTCCGGAATTGCCTGGGGGTTGACCGAGCCCCTCACCTGGTGGACACGGCACGGCTTGGGCAGTCACTACCTGTACAGAAGTGGCTTGGAGTATACGAACTGTGAGTAAAGGACCCTGGACTGCAACATGTTGTCTTTGTACTTCTTACTTCGCCAGCACTAACGGTACTGGGACTCCCTGCACCATCACCCCCACCATCTACTACATTGCCCTGAGGCTACACTCTTCCCGTGGGGAGTTATACTAACTCAGCTGCACACACCATCAGCCTCAGGGGACTGCCTTGCAGCGGCGGTTCATGATAGCCGCAATCCACGGGTGGCGTAGTCGGACATTGCCTAAAACATATAAAAGACTGCCACTGGTCTGACCACCCTGAGCCACGGGACCGGGTCGCCACTACTACTCCCAGCATTGCCCTGAAGCCCGGTCCTGAGTGCCCCATGGCCCAGGGGGCGAGTCAGCTTTGGCGTAGTCGGCAGGATTGTGACCAACCCGCCACAGACGGGTATTGCGCGCCTGAAAAGAGACTGTTTCACTGTACTAAAGATGGCGCCCGCCCCAGAAGAACGAGCGCCATAATGTGCGCGCCAAAAGACAACAGGAAGCAACCTCCCATCGTGGGCCAGGTCCCAGAATGGCGCCAAAGAAGGAGCCCACCCCCAACAGCCATGAATGCGGCTGTGGAGATGACCATCAAGGTGGGGGGGCTGCCCCTGAAAGTGATTGTCAGCAAATGGCCCCAAGACCACCCCCAGTGGGGGCGGAAAGAGAAGAAAACTGTGGGGCAGGGTGCGGTCTGGATCAGTCTGTACGGACCGCACCCGGGAATGGAGGAAGAGAACAGCACCAGCACCCTGGCGCGTGGCCTGCTGCAGGCCAAGCCACCCTGCAGCTTTGCGGAGCTGCTAGCACAGCTCCCCAAGAACCCGGAGCGTGCGCGAGCTGCGTTAGAAGATCTGGACCGGAGGATGGTCCGGGCGCAGCGGGATGTGATCGCTGGGTGGAAGGAGGAGTTGGCCCGGCAAGCCGTGACCCGACCGCAGGAGGCGCTACCACCGCCCAGCAGCACGCCTGCCTCCGAGGGCGGTGAAGGTGGACCGGAGTCCGGGGACGACACTGCGGAGGAGGCTGCAACGACCGAGGCAGGTAACGGGGACGTCACCACCCCCAGCCCTGAAGCCGCGAGCCTGCCTCAGCCTCCCGTTGCGAGTGTCATGGGTGTGTCGCCACGAAGATCATCGCGACTACACAGCCTGACTTCTCGCAGCTGAGTTTTTGGTGCTTTGTGTTTTTTGGTTGTGAGGGAGTTAATTCTCTCTCTCTGTGCTTGACGAGGCTCAGCCTTGCCCAGCTGCAGTTAATGCTGCAGTATTGGGATTCCTTCAAATACCTGCTGGTCTGATAGGGAAGTTGTCGGTGAAAGCATTTCTTGCAGACCTTCAGAGTGGATCGTTGTTTGGTGGAGTTCGGAGCGAGGAGTGGTTTGTTCCCTTCCTCCCTTTATCATTTATCTCCTAACCTGTTGTTGTTCCCTCTGTAATTGTGGTGTTAGTTTTTGTATGCAAGGTGGTTTTTGGTTTTCCCCTTGTACTGTCTCGTTTGTCTAGTACTGAGTTTTGGGCATTTTCTATCCTGTTCCCCATTGTTGTGTCGGATCGGGGGTCTCAGTTTGTGTCCAAATTCTGGAAGGCTTTTTGTACTCGGCGGGGGATGCATTTATCGTTCTCATCGGCTTTTCATCCTCAGACCAAGAACGTCTGAACCAGAGTTTGGAGACATATCTCCGGTGTTTTGTGTCAGAGAACCAGGAGGACTGGGCTTCTTTCTTACCTCTGGCGGAGTTTGCTCTTAATAATAGGCGGAGCGAATCCACTGGTAAGTCCCCGTTTTTTGGGGCATATGGTTTTCACCCCCAGTTTTGTACTTTCAGTAGAGGGGGCTCTTCGGGGGTTCCTGAGGAGGAACGATTTTCGTCATCACTCGCTTCAGTATGGAGAGGGGTACTGAATAATCTGAGTACTATGGGGAACCGATACAAACGTATGGCTGATAGGAGGAGAGTGTCTGGTCCGGACCTAAGTGTGAACGATCGGGTATGGTTGTCTACCAAGAATATAAAACTCAAGGTTCCCTCCTGGAAGCTGGGTCCCAGGTTCATCGGGCCGTACAGGATCAGTTCTATAATTAATCCGGTGGCATTCCGTCTTGACCTCCCCCCTACGTTTAAAATTCATAACGTGTTCCACAGATCTTTGCTTAAGAGGTATGTGGCGCCAATGATACCGTCACCTTTACCTCCTCCTCCAGTGGTGGTCAATGGAAATTTGGAGTTTCAGGTATCGAAAGTCATCGATTCACGTTTTAGTCGCCGGTCCCTTCAGTACCTGATTCATTGGAAAGGGTATGGTCCTGAGGAGAGAATGTGGGTTCCTGCGTCAGATATTAACGCAGACCGGTTAATTCGGGCCTTCCACACGACTCACCCGGATAAACCTGGCCCTGAGGGTCCGGAGGCCCCTCGTAGAAGGGGGGGTACGGTCATGGGTGTGTCGCCACGAAGATCGTCGCGACTACACAGCCTGACTTCTCGCAGCTGAGTTTTTGGTGCTTTGTGTTTTTTGGTTTTGAGGGAGTTAATTCTCTCTCTCTGTGCTTGACGAGGCTCAGCCTCGCCCAGCTGCAGTTAATGCTGCAGTATTGGGATTCCTTCAAATACCTGCTGGTCTGATAGGGAAGTTGTCGGTGAAAGCATTTCTTGCAGACCTTCAGAGTGGATCGTTGTTTGGTGGAGTTCGGAGCGAGGAGTATGCAGTGTGGTTTGTTCCCTTCCTCCCTTTATCATTTATCTCCTAACCTGTTGTTGTTCCCTCTGTAATTGTGGTGTTAGTTTTTGTATGCAAGGTGGTTTTTGGTTTTCCCCTTGTACTGTCTCGTTTGTCTAGTACTGAGTTTTGGGCATTTTCTATCCTGTTCCCCATTGTTGTGATCGGGGTCCTTCTCAGGACTAGATTACTTAGGTTCAGGGATATTCAGGAGTTTAGGGTTACGCTGGCGGCCTGGACCTCTGTACCATTAACAGTATCTCCAGGTTGAGGGATTAGTCAGGGCCCCCGTCTAGGGTCAGCTCAGGCCCCTGACCCCCCTGTACGCTGAGACAGCGTGACAGCGAGGCCCGAAGCCCCGGGAACCATACATGTTACCACGCCTCTGCCGCTACCAGCTAGGCCTCAGGCTGCAAGCGCTGCGGTTACGCCCCGCGCCGTGCCCTTTAACCCGGGGCGCGATTAAGAAACGGATGCCACAGGCCGGGTCCCAAGGCCTAGTACTTCTGGGTGCCGCTACCCCGCCAGCGCCCCTTGCCTCAGCTGTGCCACTCCCGGGCACGACCGGAAGACGACCACTGGCCTGGTCGCAAGGCCGAGTGCCCCCGGGCGCCGCTCCCCCACCGGTGCCCCCTGCCATACAGCCCCTGGGCGCGGACTTGTTCGCCCAGCACACCGGTCCGGACGGGCGGCCTTTCATCTGGCCGCCCGAGTATGTCAACCCCTGCCTACAGAGAAGCCTGTCTGCGGAGGCCGGAGCCACACCTGAACCCCTGATAACTGTTCCGGAGCCCATGGACGTTGCCCAACACCCGCTCGAGGATGCCCAGTTCGAATGGGACCCCACCGGAGAAAATCTGATGGGGCTCACCCAAGAAACCCGGGCGGACGCTGCCCGTCGACGAGAGTCCTGCCGTCAGCAGTTGGTGATGTTTGAGAGAGAGCGGCGGGAGCGGCGTGTCCGGCAAGAGCGGCTCCAAGTACAAAGTGCGGAGCAGAAAAGGAGAGCCCGACAGGACCCCCGAGCCGCCAGCGGTCCCAGAGTCACCGGGACCGTGGTGAAATTTCAAATGGAGCATGGCTGGGGCTTCATCAAAGATCCTGGGACCATCAGCGACGTCTTTGTGACCCGGAGGAACGTCCAAAGTCACCTGCCAGAGGGACATCGAGGACGAGACCTGTACCCTGGTGACGTGGTGACCTACACCCGTCATAAGGGTGTAAAAGGGTGGTACGCCCTCCACATCCACCGGCTAACAGAGGAAGAGCTGCAGTATTATCATGGAGGGAGTCAGGAGGGCCCGGATGGGCCTGAAGATGACCAGGAGGAGCAAGGCGCGTATGGAGGACGACTGTAAAAAGCAAGGAAAAAGCGCCAATATACATAGTTACCCGTCAGGGTAAAAAGAACTGTTTTGGGACTGTTGTGAATTTGATTGTGGTCCCCATTGGGACTGTTATGGGACTATTACCTGCTAAAGTTGTCCCCTTCCCCAAGTTACCTGGCTGAGGACTGAGAACAGCCGCCCATTTTCCTTAACCTGGCTGAGGACTGAGAACAGCCGCCCCTTTTCCTTAACCTGGCTGAGGACTGAGAGCAGCCATCCCCTTCCTAAACTGGCCGAGGACTGAGAACGGCCGCCCATGTAAATAGTTGCACTTCCTAAAGCGCCCCCTACTGGTTTTATAAAAAGACTGCAACGTCTACCTCAAGACAAGTTTGCCCAAGTGTTGCACCTTTAAGAAGAATGAACACCTGGTCGCAAGTTGCACCGCGGCCAGGGCACAAGAATATGTCTTACTTAAAAATATTTAATATGAAGAGTTTTATATGCTGCTAGGTGATAATGCAAATGTTTTATATGATGTTTTATGTGACAAAAGAGTTCCGGTAGTATTAACAATGACAAAGAAAAGTGTTTCCCATAAAGGGAATTGAACAATGTCGTCCGTTTTCTAATGTAAAAAGTTATTGAAAAAGTTTTGCATGTCTTGTAATCAATTGTCTTTGCTCTTTTCCCGCCCGAGGACGTGCTGTGGTTTACCAGGGGGGAATGTAGCGCCCCGAGGGTTCGGCCGCTACAGGGGTATTGCACCTCTGCCAGAGGTGTGATATTCCACTCCCGGGTAAGGATGGAGTGTGGACCAGGGCTCAGTTAGCTGCATGCATCACACACACCCCATTTCCGGGGGACAGCTCAACGGTGCTCCCATTTATACAGTAATGCAGGCACGACAGACCATGTCCCTGGCTGGAGTGGGGAGGGGAGAGGAAAACCCAGTGATGTAGGAGTAGAAGGGGACGGTTTCTGAGCCTAGGTAGGAGCTCATTGGCTGCTGGTCACCTGAGCTCACACTCAGAGGGGAGGTATAAAAGGTGGGCAGCATCTTAGGACAGCAGTCATTCAGATGGTCAGAGTGAGAGGAGAAGACAGGGAGCTGAGGCTCTGTAGGAGCTCTGCTCAAAGGCAGGCCTAGGGTGAAGGCCGGAGCCTGGGAGGAGAAGGAGAAGTAGGCCTGGAGAAGAGGCCGAGGGAAGGAGGAGAAGAAGGAACAGGAGAAGAGGAGAAGTGACAGAGAAACAGAAGGGCTCAGAAACAAGGAGGCAGAGGGGACCCTAAGGACCCAGGAAATTACAGGTGATGGGTCAGGCAAGAAAAGGGTACCGGATCCCAAGTTGGTGGAGGTAAATAATCCTCAGCCAAGAACCGGAGGTCGTGATCATCACTTGGTGCGACCCCCTGCTAAACCTTGCTAGGAAGGCACCATATAGGATAGCGGGAAATGGAGCCCATGTTTACTCGCATAGATCGGCGGCAGCTGGACAAAAGCTTGGTCACTGGTGGGGCACGAGCCAGAGGAAGGATAGAAGGGAGTCCTGTGCCATACTCCGGAATTGCCTGGGGGTTGACCGAGCCCCTCACCTGGTGGACACGGCACGGCTTGGGCAGTCACTACCTGTACAGAAGTGGCTTGGAGTATACGAACTGTGAGTAAAGGACCCTGGACTGCAACATGTTGTCTTTGTGCTTCTTACTTCGCCAGCACTAACGGTACTGGGACTCCCTGCACCATCACCCCCACCATCTACTACATTGCCCTGAGGCTACACTCTTCCCGTGGGGAGTTATACTAACTCAGATGCACACACCATCAGCCTCAGGGGACTGCCTTGCAGCGGCGGTTCATGATAGCCGCAATCCACGGGTGGCGTAGTCGGACATTACCTAAAACATATAAAAGACTGCCACTGGTCTGACCACCCTGAGCCACGGGACCAGGTCGCCACTTCTACTCCCAGCATTGCCCTGAAGCCCGGTCCCGAGTGCCCCATGGCCCAGGGGGCGAGTCATATATATATATATATATATATATATATGTAAATATTTATTTATTTATTTACATATATATATATCTATATATACAGTACAGGCCAAAAGTTTCTCATTTAAAGATTGAAATGAAAACCATTTCCGGTGACTACATCTTGAAGCTCATCAAGAGAATGCCAAGAGTGTGCAAAGCAGTCATCAAAGCAAAAGGTGGCTACTTTGCAGAACCTAGAATATAAGACTTATTTTCAGTTGTTTCACACTTTTTTACTAAGTATATAATTCCACATGTGTTAATTCATAGTTTTGATGCATTCCGTGTGAATATACAATTTTCAAAGTCATGAAAATACAGAAAAATCTTTAAATGAGAAGGTGTGTCCAAACTTTTGGTCTGTACTGTATATATACGGATATATAGATATATCTATATGCCTGCAATATATATGCTTGTGCAAGCATGTCTCTGTATGTATTGTAGGAAAGCCAGGAATGCCAGGTAGGCTAGGGCTAAATCACCTGGCTGGCCCTACATATGACCAGGTTATCTGTTCTTCTTAGTCAGTCTGCTGGGGAATCTGACCAGACTGGATGTGTCTTTAAGCTGAATGGAGAGACAAGCAAGAATCCCTCTCTCTGAGAAGAGTCTGTACCAGCCGTGTGCAGGGAACCGCAAGTATCAGTGATTGCTATGGACAATAGCTGTTTTGTTTGACTGAGCTGGGGCTTGCTCAACCGTGTATGAGTAGACAGGGTCTACTCTGCTTTTTTAGTGCCTGGACAAGTCTAGGGCTAGGGATTTATGTTTATGATTTTGTTTTGGTGCTGTGCAACCTATGGAAAGCAATAAAACTGCACGTGTTTGGACCAAAGCCACATTGCTTGTGTGAACGCTACCTAATGCCTACCAGAGAGAGTGAATCCCTACAGTATGTGCCCGTGCATGCATGTATCTGTATGTATGTGCATGTGGATGTGACAGGTTCCCTTTAAGTCTCAGACCTTTTTTCTCCTTTTCAGTGGTTATCCTACAGTATTCTTTCATCCACACACAAGTAAAAAATACAGGCTGTCCTCCAAAGCGTTAACCTGTATTTCATTTTCAGTTGGACAAGCTCTTATATTAGAGGGATAGTCAAGATGAAAACCTCTCTATTTTGATGAAACCTCCAGGAGACGTGCCCATTATGTACAGTATTTTACCAGTATGGCAGAAATAATAGCTATGTATGGGCACTTAAAGAACTCGCTCTTGAAAATAATAAGTAATACCGCCAAGAGAAGCGAGCGCACAGCGAATGTGATGTCCTTGGCGTGAGCTGTTATTGACTCGCTGTACTGTCGGAGCTCCAGGATTGTCTTGTCGGAGGTTTTGTAAACTTCTCCTCAGGCTACAATCAGTGTCAAGCACACATTGCACAATTTGCACTGCTCACTACTCCCTTCCTATACTGTGACTAACAGAGCCATGCTGTGAGACGGATGGGACTCCTCTGCTTTCCCACAGTGATCTTGGTTATTATTCTGTGTATGGCCGGCTCTACAGGCATCAACTCTTATTTCTAGAATCAAAGAAGTAAATGAATCTGTCATTGCCTAATCACACCATCAGGCTTCTCATGCTGAAACCTCAAGTTCGGGCAAGTACTTCTCCTCTCTGAATATAAATATATTATGTGACATCATATTCTGATAAGGAAACTCAAGGAAGTCAGAAACTTTTAGAAAATTTATATTTTTGACAAGAGCAGCCTATAATTTATGTAGAATATTCTACAATACTCTAAAATACTTGTCTAATGATTTCAGATATATTCTGCCACTTTTACCATTATGTACCGATTCCAAGCAAACATACTCACTAGAGAAATTCGAGATTTCGAGCGTCCAAAAAATTTGATTCACCAGGAATCAAAGCCTCCAATTGTCTCTTGAGGACTGTGTTTAACATATTTCAAGCTTACACATCCTTCGTAATGTTAAAGTGACCTAAATTATATAATTATCGGTAAAGGGATGGTAGCTATTTTTGCTGCTGTGCTGTCATACACTATTTGTAATTTTAGTTAGTGTTTTCAAGATTTCTCTCCTATCTATATTGCTAAGCTGGAGGTTTGACGTCCTCTCACTGTCCAGATTCACTACATAATGGCTGCTTCATTCCTTGCCTAGGCTTTCATACAGTCTCTGAATGTCCCTCCTGATTGTTTCTGCTATACCATGTAATGTGATAGCTTGAAAGCATTTTGGGAAAGCCCTTACGGACACCCCTTGGATCACACGTGCCTTCTCTGGCTCATGCAATGCTCTGTGCAAAAGGCCAGTAGGCATAATTTGGAAGATTTACACAAATTGAATCGCAATTGTTCAATTTTGCCACTTCCAACAAATTTCCTAAAATTCAGCAAAAAATTGAATTCTTTAAATTCTAATACTCACCTTCTCTGTTTCTGTGTTGTGTTTCCAGAACTTAGTGGCCAAGCCAACTTGTTATTCTTGTTTGCTAACACAGTTCAGCACCCGCTGTCATAATTCACCAACCTCAGCAATTAAAATTGATCTTGGGTAGGGATGAGCGGACCCGTGTTCTGGTAAACGACCCAAACTTTAGTCCAAAGTTCGGTTTGGGTACCAGAGCCATACCAGAACTTTGACCAGCACCCGTACCCCTTGAAAACAATGGGGACTTGAACTTTGGAGCAGGAAAAGTCTCTCACTCTCTCCTCGAACTTCCACTGAAACTCCTAACATTAAAACAGACTTCCAGGAGAAGTCCACGTTCGGAGTTTAGCACTGGACACTAACTGTCCAGTACGAACCCCGAAATTTTAAGTTCAGGTTCACTAATCTCTAATCTTGGGAGATCTACAAACTTAGTACAAACTTAGTGTACTGCAATCAGCTCATCATTGGGTTGCTGTCTCTAGAGTGGGGTTGTTCTCATAATATTACAGTCCAGCTCAACTCGGCTGAGCAATACCACACGACACTAGTGATAGTTGTGGCACTGGTTTTGGAAAAAATCATACATCACCACTTATCAAATCCAATTTGCACTAGCATATTTACAGTGGATATAAAAAGTCTACACACCCCTGTTAAAATGCCAGGTTTTTTGTCATGCAAAAATATCCTACCAAGTAGTTTTTCCACCTTTTAATCTGTATAATTCAATTGAAAAATAAACAGAATTTTTTTTCTGGTGGAAAAATAAAAATAAAGTCCCAATTCCAGCAGCCAAAAAAGAGCCCAAAGCATAATACTGCCTCCACCATGTTTCACTGTGGGTATGGGGTTCTTTTGGTCATGTGCAGTGCTGGCTTTGTGCCAAACATGAAATTTGGAATTATCGTAAAAAAAATCTAACCTTCTCAGGACATAACACATTTTCCCAAACGCTTTTGGTACACTTGATATAGGTTTTGGCAAAACATAGCTGGGCTTGGATGTTTTTCTTTGTCAGAAAAGGCTTTCATTTTGCCAACCTACTGACAGGCCAGACATATGAAAAATATGGCAGATTTTTGTCACATGCAGTACACAACCACTATATGACAGAAATTCCTGCAGCTCCTTTAATTTTGCTGTAGGCCTCTTGACAGCCTCCCGAGCCAATTTTTTTCTTGTTTTTTTCATAAATGTTTGAGGCACATCGAGTTCTAACTAATATCTCTCTTGTGCCAAATTTAAGCCATTTCTTTATGACCCTCTTCACAGTGATCCATGGTATGTCCAAAGCCTTGAAAATATTGTTGAACCCTTCTCCTAACTGATAACTTGCAACAATAAGATCCCTTTGCTGTGTTGTAAGCTGTTTATGGACCATGGCTTTTGCTGTAAATTGCAACCAATCAAATGTCAGGAACATTCTACTAGAACAGCTAAACTTTATATGGGAGTAATCAGAATCACTGTAAATGATGACAGCTGTGCGCTGACAACTATTTACCATGAGTGTAAATGTGAATAGCTAATTCTGAACACATCCACATCTCCAAATGGTATTAGTAAGAACATAAGCTCATCACGCGCAAAATAAAAACACTCACAAAACTTGATGGAAAAATAAAAATGTTACAGATCTTGGAAAATGTCAACACAAGCTAATTTTTTTTCACCTCTTAAATAATAAAAAAAACTATACAAGTCAAAACATTATTACAGCACAAAGAATGCTGTAAAAACAAAGGCAAAAAATCAATTGTGAAATAGCATTTTTTGGTGTCATTTTATCGCACCATATGGTAAAATGAATAAATGACATTCAAATCTACAAGTTGTCCTGCAATAAAAAAAAAAAACACTCCATGGTTATGTCAAAGGAATATTGCAGAGGAAGATGAGGATTAAATGAAAGCACAAAAATGCAAAATTTCCTAGTCAGGATTACATTTTAGATGACTATTTTCCATGATTTTAATAAAGTAAAACGTGCCATGTAGTTTTTTGGCTCAATAGTCACAGTAATTTCTTACAGTCCTCCTTTACCAAGGAATGAATAAAGTAAATGTACAATTTCATATATCTAACACGTTGTCCTTGCCATTACGTAGTAACTAGTGATGAGCGAGCACTAAAATGCACGGGTGCGCGAAGCTCGGGTCGAGCACATTGGAATACTCGGGTGCTCGACCCGAGCAACGAGCCCAATGTAAGTCTATGGGAAACTTGAGCATTTTTCTGGGACACTCCAGCGGTCTGCAGAAGGTCAAAAATTGCCCAAATAGATGGGAACAGTGCTCAATTAAACGTCAGGCAGGCAGAATATTTAGGCAGACAGGCAGGCAGGGTATATAGGAGGGTGCACGAAAAACATAGCAGGGCTCTTGGAACACACTAGTGCCCTCCAATTTTCATGCACCCGTCTCTTTAAAAAAGCCGGCCGGCAATTCAGCAGCGGCATACACCGCTACCCGACAATTTAGAACAGAAAGAATAGAGCATCACACATAGATTAGATAGATAGAAACATGTCAGTCACATATATAATAAGTACAGTGATAGTGTTGGTTACTGTACTTGTCATTTAGTGTTAAAATAAAGGATTTATTAAAAAAAAAATTGGCGTGGGGTTCCCCGTAATTTTAGTCTCTAACGGAGGTTAAGCAGACGGCGGGGGCAGATGTTTGAAGGGGGTAGGAAGGGGGTAATACTCACGGAGCTTCCCAGGCTACTAATATCAGCCCCCAGCTGAATACCTAGCCTTTACTAGCTATTAAAATGGGGGACCCAAAAAAAAAAGATGTGGGCCCCCCCCCTATTTTAATAGCTAGCAAAGGCTAGGCAGACAGCTGGGGGCTGATATTAATAACCCAGGAAAGGTGCCATGAATATTGGCCCCCTCCCAGGCTAGAAACACCAGCCATCAGTCGCCCCAGAAATGGCGCATCCAATTCTGGCACTTAGCCTCGCTCTTCCCACTGCCCTGTAGCGGTGGCAGTGGGGTAATAGAGCTGGGTTGATGTCAGCTTATAATGCCAGCTGACAT
The DNA here is from genome assembly GCF_046119375.1 of Phyllobates terribilis. NCBI lineage: Eukaryota > Metazoa > Chordata > Amphibia > Anura > Dendrobatidae > Phyllobates > Phyllobates terribilis. Next base: position 1,175,095,123 of record NW_027362761.1, read on the forward strand.
CGAGCCCAGGTTAGTATTGGAGAGGCGTCTATAAGACACCCCCATTACTAACCCCATAGTCAAAGTTAAAAAAACACAAACACCCAAAATAAAGTCCTTTAATTGAAATAAACACACAATTCTTTAATGTTCTAAATTAAACCATACTTACCCACACGCCCATTCCAGCTGAAGCCAACGATCTTCTGCAATAAAAATAAAATAATACACCAACCTCATCCTTACCTTTCCATGGTTCCCAGGACTTCTCCAGCTCTGCTGCATTCACATGACAGGCTGGATCGCAGCAGAACACTGCCATCCAGCTTGCTATGCCGCAGACACTGAGAAGCGTGGGCATATTTGCGCTTCTCAGTGTCTCGCTGTGTCGGCATCCAGATGAGCCGAGTTCATGTCCAATTAACTCAGCTCACCTCATGCACGTCACTGACAGCGTGGGAGAATTCCCCTGCACATGCGGTGAGCGCAGGAGAATTCTCCCACGCTGTCAGTGACGTGCATGCTGTGAGCCGAGTTCATTGGACATGAACTCGGCTCATCTGGATGCCGTCACAGCGAGACACTGAGGAGCGCAAGCATGCCTGCGCTTCTCAGTCTCTGCGGCATCGCAAGCTGGATGGCAGCTTTCTGCTGCGATCCAGCCTGTCAGGTCAATGTAGCAGAGCTGAAGCTATCCTGGGAACCATGGAAAGGTAAGGATGAGGTTGTTTTATTATTTTACTTTTATTGCAGAAGACATTGGCTTCAGCTGGAATGGGCGTGACGGTAAGTATGGTGTTTGTGTTTTTTTAACTTTGACTATGGGGTTAGTAATGGGGGTGTCTTATAGACGCCTCTCCATTACTAACCTGGGCTTGATGTCAGCTGGCATTATAAGCTGACATCAACCCGGCCCTATTACCCCACTGCCACAGCTACAGGGCAGTGGGAAGAGCGAGGTTAAGTGCCAGAATTGACGCATCCAATGGATGCGCCATTTCTGGGGCGGCTGACAGCTGGTGTTTCTATCCTGGGAAGGGGCCAATATTCATGTCACCCTTCCTGGGCTATTAATATCAGCCCCCAGCTGTCTGCCTAGCCTTTGCTAGCTATTAAAATAGGGGGGACCCCACGTCATTTTTTTTCCAGATGCATCTTAAAAACTTGGAAGATTGAGTCTGAGTTTAATCTCGTTACTTTAGGTCAACATCTTGAAAGGAAATACTCAAAAACTAAAAGGTTCACTGGCTCCTCTTCACCCTCCTTTTTGTATCAAGATGCCAGAAGACTCTCATTATTTGATGCCCTCATCACTTGAGGTGGAACTAGATCCCCTCATTATTTGAGGTGGCACTAGATTCCCTCATTACTTGAGGTGGCACTAAATGCCCTCATCACTTGAGGAGGCACTAGATCCCCTCATTATTTGAGGTGGCACTAGATACCCTCATCACTTGAGGTGGCACTAAATCCCCACATCATTTGAGGTGGCACTAGATGCCCTCATCACTTGAGGTGGCACTAGATGCCCTCATCACTTGAGGTGGCACTAGATCCCCTCATCACTTGAGGTGGCACTAGATCCCCTCATCACTTGAGGTGGCACTAGATGCCCTCATCACTTGAGGTGGCACTAGATGCCCTCATCACTTGAGGTGGCACTAGATCCCCTCATCATTTGAGGTGGCACTAGATGCTCTCATCACTTGAGGTGGCACTATATCCCCTCATCACTTGAGGTGGCACTAGATGCCCCATGTTAACGGCCCTGGCATTGCAGGAAGGACGGGTGCAATGCTTTCATCATATGAGCACGTTGATTTTCTCAAGAAGTAAGACATAACATTGGAATGAAATGTCTTTGAAGTAGATCTGTAAATCATAAAATATTAATCAAGGGTATGGAGGAAATGATGAAATATAATTGATTAATATTTGCAAACCCATCTAGATCAAAGACACCCCACCAAGGAGCGGCATATGCTGAAAACAGTCCAAATCCAGAATAGGAGATTAAATAAGAGGATATCAAATCTGGGAAATAAACTAATTCCATACCTGGAACAGTGGTAAAAAAAATGCAACCCTCATTATAAGACTACATAGGACTATGTGCCCACGATGCAGAAATGCTCCGGATTTTTCCTTGAGCGTTTCTGCATCTCACTGGCAGAAAAAACGCATGCGGATTGTACATGCAGATTCTACATGCGGATTGTACATGCAGATTGTACATGCGGATTGTACATGCAGATTGTACATGCGGATTGTACTTGCGGATTTTACATGCGGATTGTACATGCAGATTCTACATGCGGATTGTACATGCGGATTGTACATGCAGATTCTACATGCGGATTGTACATGCGGATTGTACATGCGGATTGTACATGCAGATTGTACATGCGGATTGTACTTGCGGATTTTACATGCGTTTTTCCTGCCACATAGAAGCGTTTGTCAAGCGTTTTGCATCAAGCGCTTTTCCAGGCGATTTTAGCATCACTTGGAAAGTGCTTGACAACTTGGTCACACTATATAAATCCGTGCAAGCATCATGGATTTATATAGTGTGACCGTAAAGAATGGTAAAAATTAAAAATAAATATTATACTTACCTTCTGATGGCCCCCGGAGTACTTGTCTCGGTTTACCGGCAGCTTGCGGTAGATTTAAGGACCTGCCGATGTCAGTGGTCGCGTGACCCGTCACATGACTAAATGACGTCAGCGAAGGTCCTTGAGTCCACCGCGAGCTGCCGGCAAGCAGAGACAAGGACATCGGGGGCCGCCAGAAGGTAAGTATATATTTATTTTTTATTTTATTCTTTTTTTTACAGGTTCTATGGTACCCGGGTCCGGAGGAGAGTCTCCTGTCCTCCAGACCCGGGTACCATCCGGAAATTGAAACGCATGGATTCTGCATGTACAGATGCAGTGATGAGTATTCCATGCGTTTCAATGCAAGTCAATGGCAGCGAAAACGCAGCGATTATGCAAAATAATTGGTAATGCTGTGGATTTTTCCGCAATGATAATCCGCAGCGGAAATTTCCGCAGCATGTGCACAGCACATGCGGATTATCATTGAGGAACATAGCAAACCTTCTACCGGAATTGTGGCTGCGGAAATGCTTAAAAAACGCATAGTGGACACAGAGCCTAAACAATACTGTGCAAAAGTTTAGGCAGGTGTGGAATAAATGGTGCATATTAAGGGTCTTTTAGACATTGGTGTACCCGCTGACTTTTTGCAGCAGAAGATGCTCAGGAAAATGCAATGTTTTTCCTGAAGCATCTTCCATGGCATCTTTTTGGATGTCTTATCGGCAGTCATGTGGCTGGCATCTTTTTGTCCTTCTTGTATATATAAAGTAAGTGAGCTAAACGGAAGACACCTGAAGAATCATCAGGTCACTTTTTTTATACACTTCATGGCTATTGAAGACTGAGGTGGTTAAAAGAAGCTTCATAACACTGTCCATATGCACAAGTAATTTTGACGTTGCAGTGCGCATATGTTAAATTTTTATTTTTTTTAGTGTTTTTTCAGACAAGCTCCTCTATGGATCCTCCCAAAGAAGTGAAAAAGACCTCATATGCCCATACCCTAAAGATGCTTTCAAAAATAGAACCGTTAATAGTTTATTTTTAGCAATTAGCAAAGGGCAAAGTGAATGAGCAAAAGAGAAATCTAAGGCTACGTTCGCACAACCATATTTTCTCTCATCCGAGAAAATTGGTGCTTTTATGCTAATCACACTCTGACCACACTCTTATCAGAATGTGATCAGAGTGTGTTCCTATTTTCTTGGTTGTGGAGAAGATGGAAAAGTAAATTTCTCCATCTTCTCCATTCTGCCAGTCTGTGAAAATGTGACCACACTCGGATGTCATCCAAGTGTGGTCCGATTTTTTTGATGAACGCATGGACTTGCATGGTTGAGTGTGATCCGATTTACGAATGAAAATCGTCCATGCTCTGATTTTTTCCTTGGGAAGACTCCGAGAAAAATTTGGACATGTGCTTTGATCCGATGTTTTGTCTGACCGCACTCGGACTTAAAATACTGTCATCTGCACGGGCCCTTAACCCAATCAATATTTGGTGTGACTGCACTTTCCCTTCATCAGGTCTTCTTGGTACTTGTTACTTGTACACAGTTGTTGAAGGAGCTCGGCAGGGAGATTGTTCCAAACATCTTGGAGAACTAACCAAAATCTTGTGTAGATGTCACTTGGGCAAATTCTTCTGTCTCTTCATGTAAATCCCATACAGACTGGATGATGTGCGATCAGGGCTCTGTGGTGGCCGGATCATCACTTCCAGGACTCCTTGTTCTTCTTTACATTGAAGATCGTTCTTAATGATATTAGCTGCATGTTTGAGGTCGTTGTCCTGCTGCAGAATACATTTGGAGTCAATCTGACACCTCTTTTCTTCAGTGGGATCCTTGAAGAGAGTGGTCCTATCATTGATGAATTTATCCCTTTTTCTCTTGGGAGGGAAACCCTGTTCAGGGCTTGCCTCTGCAGAGGGTCTACATTGAAAGCAAACCAGGGTGTGGGGAATTGGCATAGAGTGTTCAAAAGAGTTTTGTTGGTAAAATTCTGTCATGTGTGGCGAAGGCAAACCCCATAATGGTAGGGTGATGATGTTTGCTAGGTGACCACTGTCATGAAGATATATGCTACTACATGTGATATACACTGAATGGCAATGGTTCTTAGATACATCCATCTAGTAACATCAGCAATTCATCACAGTATAGGTACCTATAGATGTTAAAATTGTTCTGCAGGAATATTGACCAACGCGGACAACCTAACTTCTCTCATTGGCTACAAAATAGATGGAGGTACTGACAAGCTCCAAACAGCCCAAACTACTCCATGCTAAAGATTCTCTCTAGGATTAAAGGGAGTCTGTCGGCACAGAATGACAAACGTTTAAGTGCATGCTCCCACCCGCTTGTTTTCCATGTATCTCCACCCTTCTCTGGTTCTATAAAGCGAGAGCTGTCAATCAAAGAAGAGGGATAGGGTGGAGATAGATGTGGGAAGGTGCACTGAACTGTTTGGCCACACCAAGGGTGCACTGAACGCACTGGTGGGCACAGACAGACAAGGCCCCTGTGCAAGAACAATATATGGAGCCTATGTGGTCCAAAATCTCATCATAATGCTCATTTCCACCTGCTTTGGAAGTTGTAGTGGCCCCTGTACCTATTGTTCCCCTATGTGGCCACACAGGATGCCCCAATAATATGTCTGCCCCTGACCGAGCACTTGTACTTGGCTTGAACAGTCTTTCTGTGCTGATAGATTCCCTATATGATCTGGGGACTGTGGGAAACATTCTAAACACTGTTACCCCATCTCCATCCACCTGACAGGAAGGGTTCATCGATTGCTTACATCCTCCTCTAACTGGGTGATGTTTTTCCACTGTCAACTAATCCAGTTTTGGGCTATTTTGCCCACTAGAGTTTTGCTCATCTGTTTCCCCTAGGACACAATTATACATCCATGTGTCACAGTGTCTGATTCACAGACCAGCTGTCGAGCTCCCTACCCGAACTTAAAGGGAACCTGTCACCATGAAAATGCTGTCCAATCTGCAGGCACCATGTTATAGAGCAGGGGGAGTGGAGTAGATTGATATAGTTTGGTGAGAAAAGATTGAGTATAACTTGTGTTTTCATCATTTAAACCTCTGCACTTTCTGGCATTTTCAGTCCAGTGGGCGGTCCTATTAGTGACTGACAGCTATCACAGTATGCACACTGACACAAAGAAAGCAGTCAGTCACTAATAGGACCGCCCACTGGACTGAAAATGCCAGAAAGTGCAGAGGTTTAAATGATGAAAACACAAGTTAGACTCAATCTTTTCTCACCAAACTATATATCAATCTGATCAGCTCGTCGTGCTCTACAACATGATGCCTAAAGATTGGACAGCAGTTTCATGATGACAGGTTCCATTAACATCCCCATAGACATATATGAGGCTGTCAAGTTTGGGTCAGGAGACCTGCAGACAGTCCTTACATTGCAGTCTGGGTATGGACCACAACACATGGATGTGTGAACCTCAGACAGTAATGGCATTGGACTGGTCATCTGCTGTTTTACCTTGACTTTGGTAAGGAGTAATGAATGCCCATCTGGACATGTTAGTTGGACACTAGTGCCGCATTTGTTTGACTGTGCTCCACTTGTTCATCAGAAAATGCTATCCTCCTTTGACCCATTTCTTAGATTGTTCATGTCCACGTGATCTCCGGTCACTGGAGATCATGGTATACACTCAACACAAGAATTCACCAAATGGCTGGTGATTCCTAACAAACTGTCCCCAGCTACATCTAGCATCATGGCTTATTAAAAGTCACTCAGATCCTTTGATGCTCTCATTCTAAGGCCATGTTTTGGTTTCTAAATACTGATCTAAAATACTGACCAAATACTGAACGTGTGAACGAGGCCTAATCTGGATTCACACTGAACTGGTCCACTGAAATTTATTCAACCACGGAGGACTGTCAAATCTAAATATTTTTCTCTCTTAACTTTGTGCTGCCTCCGAGGTCACATATCTGATTTTCATGAAAGGACCTCCAATAATGAGCGGGCACTGGTGCTACGTCCTTCAGGTTTATTGTGTGCAGCGATGCAATTTTCCTGCTCATTAATCATCTCGTCTATAAAGGTCTGGTGCTCATAGTGTCAGGGACTTGTCCAGAACCCTGGGTTCTTCTGTAGTGTCTCTTAAATGTAGGACTGGGTCTAAGCCCTTTATGCCCAAGTGATTTTTTTTTTGGTTTGTTTTCATGCTTTCGTTTATTCCCCCATCTTCTTCTTCCAAATACATTACTTTTGTTTTCTCCTCCTGTAGGATGATTTGTTTTTTTCGCTGGATTTGATGTATTTTTCCATATAATGTACTGGAAAGTGGGAAAAAATTTCAAGTGTGCTGAAATGTTAAAAAAAAAGTTCCGTCATTGTTTTTGGGTTTTGTAATTACAGTGTTCATCATGCAGTAAAAATAACCTCACAACATAATTCATCAGGTCAGTACAATTTCGGTGAACCCAAAAATGTATAGTTTATTTTCTTATTCATAAATTCCTACATTTGTAAAAAAAAAAAAAAAAAAAAAACATTTTCTGAGAGATGCAATATAATGATGGATATTGGAGACACAAACAACATCAATACCACAGGAAAAATCCAAAAGTGAAGGTGAAGATAAAGTAAAGTCAGTAACGGAGAGCTCACCCACCAAACACCCGATGCACGTTTCACAAATGCTTCATCAGGGGTGATAAAGCCATGAAGAGCATGCGAACCCCAATGATCGCACTATTTAAATACCACTTTCAGTGATTGAAGGGTGACATTTAAATGTTTAATCCATCAACAATCACAACTAGCTCTGGTCGCTGATTTTACAGGAAGATGCCGGCTGTGTGACACAGTGGGCATCTCCTGGGTATAGTGTTCCATACACTGGCACCTGGTATGTTGCTCCATACACCAGCTGTCACGCAAGGTGTGGGAAAGACTAAGTGCAATACGAAAGGGAAGAGGGGGAGGAAGCCCAAACACTAGGGAAAGGGGAAGTGGAGACCCCTAGGCAGATCTAATATCACCCTGCCTACCCTACCGTCCCTATATAGGTTCCACACCTATCGCCATCGTCCCTATATAGGTTCCACACCTATCGCCGAACAGGACCCTAAGTCCTGGATGTCCCTAGAGCTAGGCCCTAGATAGGAAGGGGGAGGTGTGAGCACTGGTCAGGCTCCACTACAAACTAAAGACAACAAGGTAGACAAACAAAGGGGATACACTTAGCTGTAGCAACACCAGAGGAGTAACGCCAACTGTCCTCCAAGGGCACCAGAGACGAAGCTAGCCAACTGCTAGTGCTCCAAGCCTGTACATAGAAGTATCGCCGGCAACTGCCTGGAGCAAACTGAGAGATTTTAACTCCCATGCAAGCGTGTATCAAACAGCAGCAGGAGGGAGGTCGCCGCTGGTATTAAAAGAAGAAGGATTAAGAAGGTGTCTGCAATGCCAAGCGCAGTGACTTTCTATAGCCAGAACCAGAGCGACTGTCTATCATACCTGACACACCCGTGACACCAGCATCCGACATGCGACGCACTATTACGTCTCATGTCAGGAAAGGGGTAAGAAGAACTATGTGGTCAGTGCAATGTCCTCTACTGAAAACTTGTTCTTTACGGTAAAATAAGGGATAAATACTATATGACCCACTGACTGGAGGACCTGCCTGAATTACCCAGAAAATCCATTGATATGAATGGACAAGATGTAAAGCTTAATTTCTTCTTAGTGCCAGGGTTCAGCTGTTTGCTACCTAGTCCCATTTATTAAAGAAACAATATGTAATACCCCATACTGCCTACTGTAGCAGTAGAGAGCTTTCCAACCTGAAAACACCTGATCATAGCGGGTTAGAGAGGCCGGCATGGCGTCGATCAGCTGATCGTCAGGACGGCTTCATACCTAAAATCAGGTTATCGGATGAGAAAAGTGCAAATTCCCTTCCCTCATCAATAAATAGTATATTATTCTTTTCACAAGTTTTCCTTTTCAAATGTAAAAAGACGTGCTTTTCTTCCTTTTTTTTCCTATTCGGTGTCTTGATCTGTCACATTTAACTCTAAATGACTCTTTTTACAGTGTTTAAGCCTGTCAAAATATGCAATACGCGTTCTCCTGCCAGACGATGAGGAGCTTGCTATCCTATGAATACTCATTAATAATAATGGAGGCCCAGGAGATTGTTAGGAGATTGTTAATAGAGATGATGGAAAATTCTTTTTTTTTGTTGTCATTTCTCCAAAATGCAAATCTCTCTGATTCTCCGCAAATCACAAATCTGGGAATTGCATTCTACCATCTGTGAGCTTCACGTGTAGAACTATTTACTGGAGCATTGTTGCAAAGAAGCCCCCATACGTCACACACAATGGGTCAGATCTATAGTATTAAGTGCAGTGCCTTGAGGTCCAAAATACAGAGCTAGGCAGGAGGAATTTACAAGAGGTTGCAAAGACCTAGGCAACAAAACCACCCACTGCACATCCCGTAGTCAAATGTGACCAAAGTCATCATTAGAACTTACTTTTTTCCATATAGTGCATGTTAGGAAAGCTTTTTTCTTCTTGGCTAATCACTAAGCATGCATTAGGTTGATCTCCTTAATAGTGGTGCTCTCTTAGTTTGCATTTCTCTTTACACCACTGCATCCGACACTCTTCATTGTGCTTGGTGATGTAAGGCTGTATAAAGCTCCCAACGGGGGTGCAGTGTTTGTGCTGATGTTAATAGAAGAGGAAGTTTGGACTCTGGAGTTATGGAGTCATGCAAAAACAAAACGAGGCCACAAGATTCTATGCGTATAAGAAAAAATCTTTATTGACAAATACTGAACAGGAAGGATGGGGGAAGAAAAGTGCAAAACGTGCAGGCAACTGTGTGCACAAGGGCGCACAGCACTGGAGTCATAATATATAACTGTAAAATGACAACATGTCAATATATTAACCTAGGTACATCCCCACATGCATCACATGTTCAATAATATGCATCACTAAGGTAACAGTTAAAGCAACAGCTTCTTATACAATTGACTTACAGTTATATGAAAAAGTTTGGGCACCCCTATTAATCTTAAGCTTAATGTTTTATAAAAATTGGTGTTTTTGCAACAGCTATTTCAGTTTGATATATGTAATAACTGTTGGACACAGTAATGTTTCTGCCTTGAAATGAGGTTTATTGTACTAACAGAAAATGTGCAATCTGCATTCAAACAAAATTTGACAGGTGCATAAGTATGGGCACCCTTATCATTTTCTTGTTTTAAATACTCCTACCTACTTTTTACTGACTTACTAAAGCACTTTTTTTGGTTATGTAACCTCATTGAGCTTTGAACTTCATAGCCAGGTGTATGCAATCATGAGAAAAGCTACTTAAAGTGGCCACTTGCAAGTTGTTCTCCTGTTTGAATCTCCTCTGAAGAGTGGCATCATGGGCTCCTCAAAACAACTGTCAAATGATCTGAAAACAAAGATTATTCAACATAGTTGTTCAGGGGAAGGATATAAAAAGCTGTCTCAGAGATTTAACCTGTCAGTTTCCACTGTGAGGAACATAGTAAGGAAATGTAAGAACACAGGGACAGTTCTTGTTAAGGCCAGAAATGGCAGGCCAAGAAAAACATCAGAAAGGCAGAGAAGAAGAATGGTGAGATCAGTCTAGGACAATCCTCAGACCACCTCCAGAGAGCTGCAGCATCAACTTGCTGCAGATGGTGTCACTGTGCATCGGTCAACTATACAACGCACTTTGCACAAGGAGAAGCTGTATGGGAGATTGATGCGAAAGAAGCCATTTCTGCAAACACGCCACAAACAGAGTCGGCTGAGGTATGCAAAAGCACATTTGGAGAAGCCAATTTCTTTTTGGAAGAAGGTCCTGTGGACTGATGAAACCAAGATTGAGTTGTTTGGTCATACAAAAAGGCGTTATGCATAGCGGCAAAAAAACACAGCATTCCAAGAAAAACACTTGCTACCCACAGTAAAATTTGGTGGAGATTCCATCATGCTTTGGGGCTGTGTGGCCAATGCCGGCACCGGGAATCTTGTTAAAGTTGAGGGACACATGGATTCCACTCAGTATCAGCAGATTCTTGACAATAATGTTCAAGAATCAGTGATAAAGTTGAAGTTACGCAGGGGATGGATCTTTCAGCAAGACAATGATCTAAAACACCGCTCCAAATCTACTCAGGCATTCATGCAGAGGAACAATTACAATGTTCTTGAATAGCCATCCCAGTCCCCAGACCTGAATATCATTGAACATCTGTGGGATCATTTGAAGAGGGCTGTCCATGCTCGGCGACCATCAAACTTAACTGAACTGGAATTGTTTTGTAAAGAGGAATGGTCAAAAATACCTTCATCCAGGATCCAGGAACTCATTAAAAGCTACAGGAAGCGACTAGAGGCTGTTATTTTTGTAAAAGGAGGATCTACTAAATATTAATGTCACTTTTCTGGTGAGGTGCCCATACTTATGCACCTGTCAAATTTTGTTTGAATGCAGATTGCACATTTTCTGTTAGTACAATAAACCTCATTTCAAGGCAGAAACATTACTGTGTCCAACAGTTATTACATATATCAAACTGAAATAGCTGTTGCAAAAACACCAATTTTTATAAAACATTAAGCTTAAGATTAATAGGGGTGCCCAAACTTTTTCATATAACTGTATCAGTCTAACAATACAGGTACATGACAAGGTCTAAAGAAGGATCAATTATATATATATATATATATATCCGGTCATATTGACCTCTCATATTAATGTCATTGAACTACCTTAGATATGAATACCTGGGATGCAGGAGAAAAGTAAGGGAGACTCCAATGTCAGCGCTCCCACCCCGACGCGCGTTTCGGTTCTGCTTTTGTCAGGGGGCATGTGGAGTCAGCGGAGCGGTGGTGACTTGTTGATGTTGGAAAGTTTCATAATCGGACTTGTTACCTTGGTGGTTCCTATTACAAGACCTCGCTGGTATCAGTGATCTCTGGACCACCAGCCATTGTGCCACAAATGTTTGTAAAGGCGGACGTCATGGCGAGTGGTCATTATAGTAATGGTGATAAAGTTGATACATATTAAAAGTAGTTCATGTCTGATCACACTTTTTTTTAGACCAGATTTGTCTTGTCTTTAAGTTCTTAGGTACCCAATTAGTTTTTGGTCAACATTGTATGGCAGCTGAGTTACAGCTTTCATTCCCTCTTGAATGACAAACCTATTGGCGGACGCCATCACAGAAGCCATATACTATGGTCACAGGTGCTCATTATGAATCAAGAGAAGCCGTACAAACTCACTAGTCACATAGGCAAGTTATTGCCAAGTATGGCCAATGAACTAAGAAGAACTAGAGGTTACAAAGTTGTATCTGGTTGTATCCATGGTTCGTCATGTCCCCATTAGTACTCTACATAGAAGGATACATTTTATTGCCGACATGGTGACCTTCTATGTATGATGTTCTGCACCTCATTGGTGATGCGTAACATCTTCCCATTAACTATTCAGGGTTTTAGATCTCCTTAAAGCAGGCCACACACATGTGATAGCTGTCAAACAATTGTTTTTTCTTCTGATAGTTCATTTCTCACTCATATAAATGATTTAGCAGAATGTTCATCGATTTTCAATGGGGAGAGTGGAGTAAGTCACAACCAGCGGCTTTTCTCCCAGAGAACTAAGGGGTCGGTGGTTTACATTGAAATAACAGACCCAACATCATCTGTCTTGGGACAGTTGAGACTTTTTTGATATCTTGTCTTACCCATGATGGAATAAACATTTTTCCTATGGGGTTAAGAACTAACAGGCAGGTAGTTTCTAACTAACTTGCCCTTTTGGCACAGCAATGATCTCTTTCGGTACAGGCGGTGACTTTTCTGCTTTATTTTCCCTCTCATCAACAGTGCAGCTCTTTCTCTTCCGCTCTGCTCTGTCAATGGGGTGTGACTGCTGATGTCATGCCAATTGATAGGTGGTTCCCCGCAGTTAGGCGACGGGCAGCTGGCTGTTAATTAGCATGACATTGGCAGAGATGCCTCATTGATAGAACAGATAGGAAGAGAAGATGCTGCTCTGTCAACCTGACGTCTTCAGAAACCGCAGAATCGCTGGCAGGAGAAGTCCGTGACCGCTCTGAACCTATAGAGATTGGTGCCGGACAGAACAGGCAGGTAGTCAACAATTACCTTCCTGTAAGTTCTTAACCTCATAGAGAAAAATAACCAAAGTCCCAAATTGCCCCTTTAAGTCTTACCCCTTTAAGTATTATCTCTGCATAGCTGGACTCTTCAAGTTTGATATTAAAATATGTTTGTGTAAGAAGCCCTGCAGACAAAAGAAGGCATCATGGCGGTCTTGTCCACATGGAGAAGACAGGCAAAGTGACGACTCCCATCAGAAAGAACGTCGCCTGTAAGTCACTTTATAGGTGATACCCCCATTGTATTGACAGAGTTGATATTTATAACCATATGTTGGTTATATTGGAGCGTGTTTTTACTTAGTAATTTGTGCAATTCTTTAGTGCACTGCTATATAGTGCAGAGAGGTATATAGTAGTGATGAGCGAGCATACTCGCAAGCACTCGGTACTCGTCCGAACATCTCAGTACTCGAGATGCTCGGAGCTCACCGAGTACTTGCGAGATGCTCGGGCGGATGCTCAGGTCCCCTCCCTGCATGTTTGGCGCTCTTTACAGAGCCAGTGAACATGCAGGGATTGCTTGCCACTCACTGTAATGCTGCAGCCATGTTGGTTGTGGCATTACAGTGATTGGCTGGCTGCACAGCGTCATCAGGTCTATATCAGACCTGGCGCCGCCATGCTCGTCACAGTCACTCCGGAATCAGACAGTGTAGGGAGAGGTGCTGCTGAGCTAGGGAGAGATTTGCTTGTTTCTAGTTAGTGTAGGTGTACAGACTATATTAGAGACACATATCCATCTCAACAAACAGTCCTTCTGAGGTCTAATCCATCTGCAGAGATATCAGGCAGGCAGTGTATATAGGCAGGCAGGCAGGGTATATAGCAGACTGCAGTGCATATAGCACAAGAGGCTCCATTCTAGTACTGCCTTCTGCTGCTGTTAGATATTTCTAGAAATAGGCCGAGGTCTCAGGGGCCAGGAATATTTTTTTTTAATCTTAATCCTCATTATTTCCTTAAAAAGCAGTCCAGAGAACACCGTTTTTCTGCGCCATTTGCTTGTTGGCAGTGCAGAATACAGCCAGGTCCTTTCCATATTACAGTGCTAAAAATCCAGCAATTTAAAACTATGGTTTGTCCGTCACACGGATCACATATACGTTTTCAGAAAATACTGCCATTTCTGGCCTCCATTAAAAATTTGTTTCAGTGTGTCAGTGAAGTTTTTGACACCGGTTTGCTGTTCAAAATAGTTACCTACAGGCCAAGTATTTAAAACTGTGGTTTCTCCGTCACACGGATCACATATAACTTCGCTCCAAATTCAGCCATTTGTAGTGAGCATGGAAGATATTGTCCTCCATTTAAAATGGGCAAGGCGCATGGCAAGGGACGGGGAACTGGACGTAATGGTGATGGTGAATGCAGAGGCCCAGGCCTAGGCCGTGGGCAAGCTGAAATTGTGCCACAACAAACACCCACATCTTCTCGCCCGACCTTCCTGTCCCAATTCCTAGGGGACCATGGCACACCACTATTGAACCCAGAGCAATGTCAAAAGGTTATTGGTTGGATAGCAGATAATGATTCCAGTCACTTTGCCACCACCACCACCCTGTCTTCCAGACTGTCAAGTCTCAGTAGCCGTGAGTCTGGACTGCATATTCCTCACCCTGATCCTCCTTCCTCCCACCATGCCAAGTGCCCGAAGACAACTGATCCCACAATTGGACACTCCGAAGAGCTGTTCACTTTTCCATTTATAGATTCGGGCCTCTCGCCCGGTCCACATGAAGCGTGTCAAGAGGAGATCGCATGTAGCGATGCCCAAATATTTGAGCAGCCACGGTCACACGAAGGCGACGATGGGAAAGTGTCACAAGAGGTGGACGATGATGAGACACAATTGCCAGAAAGTCAGGAGGAGGACCAGGGTACAGAGGTGGAAGACGAGGTGGTGGTTGATATAGTAACTGACCCAACCTGGCAGGAGGACATACAGAGCGAGGACAGCAGCACACAGGGGGAGGGAGGCAGAGCACCCCAACAGGCACGAAGAAGCAGTGTGCTGGCTGCAGACAGAAGGCAGGCAACCGTTCCCCCATAACACCAACACAAAGGAAGTTGCCAGTACAACTGTTAGGTCTTCCCGAGTCTGGTTGTTTTTTAAAGACTCTGCCGATAACCCCAAAAAGGCCATTTGCACCACCTGCCAGGCCAGCATCAGCAGGGGTGGCAAAACGACCAGCATGATCAGGCACATGGCAGAAAAGCACCCGACTTTGTGGGCCAAACACCAGGGTCCAGGAACAGTGTCTGCGGGTGACACCACTGCTTCTTCCGCTGTTGTGCATGCAAGCCAGTTCCCGGTCCATGGTGCAGGCAAAGATGCCTCCTGCCCTGCACTTGTTGTTGCACACTCTCAAGTAGCAGCTTCAGGAAGCACGTCCTTGTCCCAGAGCAGCATTCAGTTGTCCATACCCCAGTCCTTGGAACACAAGCGCAAATATGCAGCCAACGCCCCACAAGCCACACTACTAAATTCTCACATTTCACGACTGCTTGCGCTCGAAATGTTGCCTTTTAGGCTCATGGAGATTGAAGCATTCCGCAACCTGATGGCGGCGGCCGTCACTCGGTATTCGGTCCCCAGCTGCCACTATTTCTCCCGGTATGCCGTCCCTGCATTACACAAAACATTAGCCGTGCCCTCAACAACGCGGTTACCGAGAAAGTCCACCTAACCACGGACACGTGGACAAGTGCTTGTGGGCAGGGACGGTACATCTCGCTGATGTCACACTGGGTTAACATAGTGGAAGTCGGGACCCAGTCGGACCTTGGCACGGAACACGTTCTCCCGATGCCAAGGATTGCGGTCCCTAGGTCAATCAGGGTTGCCGTCACAGTCTACGGTTCCTGCACCTCATCCTCCTCAGCCTCCTCCTCTTCAGCCTCCATCTCCGAAAAGACCACATCAGTCACAAGCTGGAAGCCTGCAGCACTGCCTCGGCCAAGCGGCAAAAGGCTGTGCTGAAGCTAATATGCTTAGATGACAAACCGCACAATGCTGAAGAGTTGTGGACAGCTCTGAAAGAGCAGGCAGATCTGTGGCTCACACCGCTGAACCTACAGCCAGGCATGGTCATGTGTGACAATGGCCGGAACCTGGTGGTGGCTCTGAGGCGAGGCGAGCTCACACACGTACCATGCCTGGCCCATGTGCTTAACCTCGTGGTTCAGCGGTTTCTCAAATCCTGTCCGGAGCTGCCGGATCTGCTTGTTAAAGTATGCCGCCTGTGTGCCCATTTTAGAAAGTCACCTACAGCTTCCGCCACCCTTGCCGTGTTTCAGCAGCAATTGCAGCTTCCGGCTCACAGACTGGCGTGAGATGTCCCCACACATGGGAACTCTACACTGCAGATGTTGGAAGGATTTGTGAGCAGAAGAGGGCAGTTGTTGAGTACCAGCATCAACAAGGCCGCGGTATTCAGTTCAGACTCCACACATAAGACCTCAGGAGTGGACATGGATGTCAGACATATGTACCATCCTCCAAAACTCCACTAAGATGGTGAGCGGCGATGACGCCATAATTAGCGTCACCATCCCGCTTCTCTGTCTTCTGAAACGCTCTCTGCTTGCAAATAAAGAGAATGCATTGCAGGCGGAGCACGATGAGATGGAGCAAGGAACCATACAGGGTGATTGCACACAGCCCAGCCTCATCTCATCACAATGTGGATTGGGTGACAATGAGGAAGAGGAGAAAGAGGAACAGGAGCTAGTTTCCTGCGCTACAGACGGTACTACCTGCACAACAGTCATACCGTCAGTTCAGCTTGGATGGCTTGAGGACAGAGGAGGAGGAGGACAAGGAGAGCATGGTCAGTCGTCCTCTTGGTGAGGACACGGAAGTCTTGCCTGTTAGCAGTCTGGCACGCATGCCTGAGTTTATATTATGCTGCCTTTCCCATGAGCCTCGCATTCTCAAAATTTTGGGTGACAGTCATTACTGGTTGGTGACACTTCTAGACCCACGCTACAAGGAGAACTTTATATCTCTTATTCTTGAGGCGGACATGTCTACAAAAATGGGGCAGTACCAGAAGGCCCTTGTTGCGGAACTATTAAAATAATTCTCATCTGAAAACGCTGGCAGCAGAGGTCACACTTCTTTGGACAACCAAGGAGTACAGGGGAGAGAGATACAAATGCAATCCAGCAGGGGAACACTGTCAAAGTTCTGTGGGAATTTTCTCAGCCCCTCCCATTGCACAGGCTCTGAGGCGCGGGGTACTCTCACAAGGAGTGCAAAGTTTGGGAAGATGCTGAGGGAGTACCTTGCCGACCGTACCAACGTCCTCCGTGATTCCTCTGTGCCTTATAATTATTCGGTATCCAAGCTGGATACGTGGAATGAACTGGCTCTCTACGCCTTGGAGGTCCTGGCCTGCCCTGCCCAGCGCATCTACCTCTCAACTGAAAATGCTGACAGGCTGACTCTTATAAAAATGAACAAGGGCTGGATTGGGTCAGATTTCTCAACACCACCAAATGATAGCAGCGTAACATAAACTCAAATCCAGTATCTTTTATTGGGAGGTGTATTCCCATGCACCTTTTCACACCCACACATGGGTATACACTTCCTGATTTTGGCTATTTGCTCTTGTGCTCCTTCTTCTCCTCATCCTCCACCACCATATCACCAGAGTGACCGTGGTCCGTGATGCAACACCCACATAATTTTTTTAAAGGGTGTTTATGATACCCATAAGAAATTTTTTTTATACAGTATGTTCATGTATACCCCCCAGGGGTAAATGTTTGTCAGCCCATACACTTAATGCATGGACATTACAAGTATAGGAGACCCGCTCCTTTCTAATGGGAACATTTTTTTATGGGGCCCTCCTCCATGTCTCTTCCAAGGGGCATTAGAGTGCCTCCCAAATTTTGGCAGCCCTTGCATTCACTGGCCAACACTATGGGAGACCCACTTCCTAATAATGGGAACATTTTTTCTTGAGGCCCTCTACGTCTCTTCCAAGGGGCATTGGAGTGCCTCCCAATTTTTGGCAGCCCTTGCATTCACTACATAGGCCAACACTATGGGAGACCCACTTCCTAATAATGAGAACATTTTTTCATGAGGCCCTCTACGTCTCTTCCAAGGAGCATTGGAGTGCCTCCCAATTTTTGGCAGCCCTTGCATTCACTGCATAGGCCAACACTATGGGAGACACACTTCCTAATAACGGGAACATTTTTTCATGAGGCCCTCTACGTCTCTTCCAATGGGCATTTGAGTGCCTCCCAATTTTTGGCAACCCTTGCATTCACTGCATAGGCCAACGCTATAGCAGACCCACTTCCTAATAATGGGAACTTATTTTCATGAGGCTTTCTACGTCTCTTCCAAGGGGCATTGGAGTGCCTCTCAATTTTTGGCAGCCTTTGCATTCACTGCATAGGCAAACACTATGGTAGACCCACTTCCTAATAATGGGAACATTGTTTTCAAGAGGCCCCCTGACCTCCACGTCTCTTCCAAGGGGCATTGGAATGCCTCCAAATTTTTGACAACCCTTGCATTCACTGCATAGGCAAACACAATGGGAGACCCACTTCTTAATAATGGGAACATTTTTTTCAGGAGGCCCTCTGACCTCCATGTCTTTTTCAAGGGGCATTGGAGTGCCTCCAAATTTTTGGCATCCCTTGCATTCACTGCATAGGCAAACACTATGGGAGACCCCCTTCCTAATAATGGGAACATTTTTTCATGAAGCCCTCTACATCTCTTCCAAGGGGCATTGAAGTGCCTCACAATTTTTGGCAGACATTGCATTCACTGCATAGACCAACACTATGGGAGACCCACTTCCTAATAATGGGAACATTTTTTCATGAGGCCCTCTACGTCTCTTCCAAAGGGCATTTGAGTGCCTCCCAATTTTTGGCAGCCTTTGCATTCACTGCATAGGCCAACACTATGACAGACCCACTTCCTAATAATGGGAACATTTTTTCATGAGGCCCTCTACGTCTCTTCCAAAGGGCATTTGAGTGCCTCACAATTTTTGGCAGCCTTTGCATTCACTACATAGGCCAACACTATGGGAGACCCACTTCCTAATAATGGGAATATTGTTTTCAAGAGGCCCTTTGACCTCCACGTCTCTCCCAAGGGGCATTGGAGTGCCTCCAAATTTTTGGCAACCCTTGCATTCACTGCATAGGCAAACACAATGGGAGACCCATTTCCTATTAATTGGAACATTGTTTTCAAGAAGCCCTCTGACCTCCACATCTCTTCCAAGGGGCATTGGAGTGCATCCAAATTTTTGGCAACCCTTGCATTCACTGCATAGGCAAACACAATGGGAGACCCAGTTCCTAATAATGGGAACATTGTTTTCAGGAGGCCCTCCTCTAAGTCTCTTCAAAGGGGTATTGGGGTGCGTCCAAATTTTCAAAGTGATATTGGGGTGCGTCCTAATTTTGGGCAGCACTGCCACTCACTGCATACGCAATAACAGTATAGGAGACCCACTCTTTAGTAATGAGAACAACAAAGCATAGGCGGCTGATGGATCTCTAAGAATAGTGAGGGCCGACTGCTGGTCCTTTAAGAATAATAAAGGCCCCCTGATGGCCCTATAAAAATAGGCTTTGTGACTTTCAGAGTCCCTCCTTCATAAATGAAACAGGATGTGTCTGATAATATCTCACACACCATATGGCCAGATAAGGTTGTAAAATTTTAAAATGATATTTCCCGGTGAATGCATTTGTCACTGTTGAAAGCAATGCAAAAGTGCAAAAACGCATCATAAATGCTACGTGTGAACATAGTCCAAGGTGTGGAGGAGTATTTTTGGTTTTGGATTATTTATTTTGCCTTATATACAAGTCATTACCCTGGAAAGGATGTTCCTTAACATATTTCCCAGGAAAATCCATTTGGTTTTGTTTTTGTATGTTTTACTGTGAGTCCGTAAAAGTGGCGAAATACCTCTGATAACGTTGTTGACAGCAGTGACCTGGAAGTCAGAAATGCTTCCAGGGGTCTTCCCCATGCTGTTCCCATGTCATTTGAGCACTGTTCCCATCGATTTGGGCAATTTTTAGGCCCTCTGCACACCGCCAGGGGGGAGCCGCCTGAAAAATGCTCGAGTTTCCCATAGACTTACATTGGGCTCGTTGCTCGGGTCGAGCACCCGAGTATTCCAATGTGCTCGACACGAGCAACGAGCACCCGAGCATTTTAGTGCTCGCCCATCACTAGTGTATAGCGGTATTATTGGTAATTTTTGTCTGTAAATCTGTTCACACCACTTGGATGGCCCTGATCAACCATTGTTGAGATGTTCTGAAATCAATTGTCTCAGACCATTCACACTGTTTCCAGTATGTTTCTTATATTTCGCCCATTCATTGTATTAATATATTCATTATACAAGTGCTTAGTATGCAGGAAGTATCTTCTTATTTCCCCTGAACATCTCTATTAAATTGGTATCCATCCCCCTTCTGCCAATGAGTTGTTCAGTGGAGATTCCCTCTACAATATTAAAATGGAACAGATTTAAAGAGTGTTCATTATAAGAAGCCTCCAGACTTCATTTATTCTGGGGTTGACCTATAAATGGATTACTTTTAAGGCTATACATCGAAGGCAGGCTTTAATATCTGCACTAGATGAATCGTACCCTATGGAACATTATTACAAAAAGCGAACAACACGGAGTTTTTTAAAATTTTTCTATAAAGTAAATTCAGCTTTATTGATACGTATAGTTAATTTAATACAAAAGGTAAAAACAGACAAGATATGGGCAGGAGGGAGATGGAAAATAGCAGCAAGAGGCGCAAGCACTGACAAGGGAACTTATAACAGTACCTGGGAAAATTTATTGAGGGGTGTCCGTGTGCACAAGCAATCTATAGAGCTACAATGCCTGAGACAGCTGAAAAGATAAGCAACCAATGTATGTATACTGCAGTACTATCAGCTGCGCAGGCAGTAGCGATATGGTCAGAGCTGGTGCCCCCAAAAACAATCAAAGCCTGAGCACACAAACATTGTAAGCCTCGGTACTGTTTACCCTTTGTCAACGATGCGCCTCCAACAATGGTATGGTTGGTACTGGCTTCCCAACGCGCGTTTCGCGTGGAGTACCAAACAGCTTTCTCAAGAGAAGATGAACATTAGCAAACTGTTTTTTTTGGAGAATGTCACGTTAAGGAACCTTAAAATAAAAGATAAATTTGCAAAAAAGTCTTAACCTACGGGGGGAAAAAAAATGTAAACATTTCAAACAAAGCAAAATATGGATGAAAGGTCTGATTTGTTCTTTGTCTGGAAATTATTTTGGCTCCTGCTCAGGCACTGGAGTTATTTTCTCTGATGTATGTTTCATGACTGCCCACAAGATGCATGGATAAGTAACTCTAAGGTTGTAGCTGGTGGTTGAACCACAATCTACGAGGGGATGTATTCCTCAGACGTACAGAAATTGATAAGAACGCTTCTGAAAATGATGCTCAAAGCTTCTCAATAGACCAGAATGCTGGAAAATGCATCATTAGTGGTCAAAAGGTGACTTTACTCCAGGCTGGTGGTCAATGGTCATAAATTCTTCTGAACTCTCTAACACCTAATATTTACTCAGACTGTAACCTAACTCCAAGTATAATATCTGGTGAATGGGGAATACGGCTGTTCATCACCTATAGAAAACTGTTACAAGTTTTCGACAAACCCTAGAACATAAACACATAGGGGACAATTTTTATCTTGTGGAATCCGTTGACGTTTTTTGCACCATATTCTTCATGCAGCTAATATGGTCAGCACCAAGGACAGCAGCAGGCTCCAGACTACAGGACCCAGGAGGGCTAAACTTTACTTTGCAGATTGCACATTGTTTTATCTACCGAGATTTCTTTCTTTGTGTCAAATAATATACATCTAATTATATCTGCAATTCTTCCGTCTCATAAAGATGCCATCTGCTACGCAGAGAAAGAGGCCCCATGTGTGCATGGGAATATTCATATAAAGCCTATATTAATGGTACCCTCACGTAACAGAGCAACTGTACATGGATATGAAATAACAAACAGAGCAACGGAAAGAACGATAGTAGGCCACAATATTAATCAAACATAACTTTTATTTATAAAAATATACAGATAGATGGGGGAACAAAGTGCAAGGTACATATGGTTACGAACCAAAGGTTACGTCACCGTGAAACCCCTGAGAGCATAAATGAATAGGTATTACAAGGTATGCCATAAAAAAGATAATGTAATATAATATAATATAACACCCCTGTAGAGTATATAGCAAAAGAGATCAAAATATACAGACAAAACTGTGTAGGTCTGTCAGATGCATGTTCTCAATATCAGACTGATCGCTGCATGACACATAATCATATATATGTATATATACAGATGTACATACAACTCAGGTGAGTCAGGAGCAGTCACAGGGATGTATGAAAGATAGCTGGGGTTACACAGATGGTGTGCCCGCCCCGACGCGTGTTTCGGTTTCCCTTCATCAGGGGGCGTGAAGGAGTGAAGCGTGCAGGGGTTTAAAAAGGATATTACAATGGATATGAGATGATAGATAATACATAGATGGATATATAGATATATAGATAATAAAAAGCTAGATAGATATAAATAGATACAGTAGATACTGTAGATAGATACTGTGGATAGATAGATAGATAGATAGATAGATAGATAGATAGATAGATAATATAGATAGATAGATAGATACTGTAGATAGATAGATAGAGATAGATAGATAGCTAGATAGATAGATAGATATTAGAGATTAATCCCAGACAGACTGGATGATGTGAGATCAGGGCTCTGCGGGGGCCGGATCATCACTTCCAGGACTCCTTATTCTTAATGACATTGGCAGGATGTTCTGAATCGTTGTTCTGCTGCAGAATAAATTTGGAGCCAATGAGACGCCTCCCTGATGACATTACATGATAGATAATTATCTGCCTGTGTTTCTCAACATTGAGGACACCATTAATCCTGACCAAATCCCCAACTCCATTTACTGAAATGCAGCCCCAAACTTGCAGGACCCACCATGCTGCCCGCAGACCCTCATTATAGTGCTGCTCTTAGACCCTTCAGACTTCCTTCTATTACAGCCAAATATTTAACACCTGAAGCTTCTGCTGCCATGTTTCTGCACCCCAGTTCAGAATTCTCTGAACAGTATGTGGGAGTAGCAGTGTCCCACTTGTTGCTACCAGTTCTGAGCTGATGGCACTGCTGGACATCTTCCGATTTTGAAGTGAAGTAAGCACAAGGTGTCTTATCTTCTTCTGCATACTTTGTTTGGTCAGCCATGGCATCCAAACTGCTTAACGTTGCGCATTTCTTGTTGCTTCCTCAAAAGATCTTAAACCACACATTTTGAAGCCCCAGTCTGCTTAAATATCTCTGCCAGTGAGAGACTTTGCTGATGCAGTATAACTACCTTGTGTCTTTTTGCTGTGTACCGTCTTATCATGGTGTATGTCCTGTGACTTGAAACTGTTTTTCACAACCTCACCTTTAAAGCAGAGTTTGTCTGTTCCTCACCCAGTTTTAAGCCTTTCATAGAGCTGTTTCTGTTTCAGTTAATGGCTGTGTTTCAACTCAAATATGAACTAGATATCAGAATGATGAGGATTGTGGTTGTCATGTAGAATTGATTACTATAATCCTGCAAGTGAACCTGTAAGAATTGATGCCTTGATGTTGTTTTAAAGGCGAATGGCGGTCACACTAAATAGTAATTTAATTTAAATCTTTTTTGTTCATTCATGTTGCATTTTGTTTCCATACCTGCCTAAAATTTTTGCACAGTACTGTATATATATAATTATTATAGAAGGTAGATAGATAGATAGACAGATAGACTGTACTGCAGCTTCTGCATTATTTATGCCGCCATTATAAGAGTTAGCACAGCATAGTTACCTCCTGCAGGGAGAAGACAGTTAGTTACACAGAAAATGAGACATGAGATGTTCCCGCCAGGCGTGCAGAATAAAACATTCATTAATTGTCACCGCAGTTTTTACAAGAAGCCATTTACATCAACGGTGAGCCTGTATCATAGGCTCTGTAGAATATGCGCTCTCATTTCCAGCAGACTTTTCTCTGTACTCTACTTTTTTAGGTCAAGTAGGTAACTTTGGTCTCATGGTCTTGCAACTCAAGGTGACCATGGCAGGTGAGGGCACTATTTATGCCATATGGCGCAATGGGGTGACAGTCACACTGCAAAATAGATTAATTACCTAAAAAGGTCCTAAAAATGTGGATGTACTACATAGTCCAATGGCCCGACCCTCTATTTCACTTGTGCATGCTTTTAGTCGAGTCTTTAGTCTTTTTTTGAAAAGTCCCAAAATTTAGTGGAAATGTACCACTAAAATAATTGAATGTTTGCCTGGAACTTTCATGCAATTTTTGCTTCATTTTAGCTGAAGTTGCATATTTTTGCGCAAAAATTTACAAATCAGGTTAAAAACAAAAATAAAGAGTGTTTTTAATTTTGCACAAAATTCATCAACCACACAAATCATTTTGATTCACTTTGCATAAAAATGTCAGCAAATATCACAACACATAAAAAGAGGAGAGACTACTAAAAAAATCACAAGTGATGATGCATCAGCTCTAAATGTTAAAGGGAAGCGTCTATTTTAAAAAGAAATTAAAGTGTGTGTTATGGTGCCGGGCAGGGCCAGCTCCAGGTTTTTCTGGGCCCCGGGCGAAAGAGTCTCAGTGGCCCCTTTAACACATACCACGATTCATGATGCACAGATACCACAGAGAAATATAGATATAGTACAATGCCAAAGATTTCACTTCTTACATTACATGAGCGATATCTATTGTAAATTCCACAATAGCTCAGAAACCGGCGAATCGCTCCACACAGTATACTGGCCCCCATAAAATGCTCCATACAGAATACTGGCCCCCATAAAATGCTCCATACGGAATACTGGCCCCCATAAAATGCTCCATACGGAATACTGGCCCCCATATAATGCTCAATACAGAATACTGGCCCCCATAAAATGCTCCATACGGAATACTGGCCCCCATATAATGCTCCATACGGAATACTGGCCCCAATATAATGCTCCATACAGAATACTGGCCCCCATATAACGCTCCATACAGAATACTGGCCCCCATATAACACTCCATACAGAATGCTGGCCCCCATAAAACGCTCCGTACAGGATACTGGTCCCCTTATAACGCTCCATACAGGATACTGGCCCCCATATAATGCTCCATGCAGGCTGTTCCCCCCACATAATGTCCTATGCAGGCTGTCCCCCCCTTATAATGCCCCATGCAGGCTGTTCCCCCCCTTATAATGCCACATGCAGGATGTCACTCCTAGTGTTGAGCCACCCCGGTAGTGTTCGAGTTCGGTTCGGTTCGTCGAACACCCGTGTGTTCGCCGAACTGTTCGTCGAACTGTTCGTCGAACACCTTCGAACACCATTAAAACCAATGGCAGGCAAACAAAAACACATAGAAACACATAGAAAACACCTTCAAAGGTGTCCAAAAGCTGACAAACTGCTCAGAAGACATAACTAACACATGGAAAAGTGACAAGTACATATAGTCATGCGAAAAGAAAAGAGGTGGAGGAGTAAAAGGAGGGGGAGACACAGATATAGGCATGTCATGCCCTTCTAAAATCCAAAAAGTGAGAAGCCGACACGGCCAGTCCGCTCCTGCCCGTGCCACCTCCGTGTCACCGGGTTTGTGCCAGAGCCGCGGTGAACCCTGATGGCCAGCCCCCCTCTCCCAATACTGGTGCCTGTCCGCTGGTGGGTCGAGCGAACCCCCCTGTGGTGGAGGCAGCTGTAAGCTTTTTAATTTAAATTGTCTCTCTAATTTGAATGAATACACTTTAAATCCTTTTACAAGGATCTATTGGAGGGCAAGTCTCATGCCAGCAGCCGCGTAATTCCAGCTCCAGTAGCGTCCACTAAAGCTGCTGCAGTTAAAAAGCTTTTATAAGGATTGAGCTCGGCTGTCCACCGCAAGGCATCCTACTGCCAGTGCCAGCCCCTATGCCTTGGGGTGCCTCCTGATGCTCTTCACTGAGTATCCCGTGGTCCCGAAGCATTTCCTATGAAAAAATTAAGTGTTCAAACTACAGGTGGTGTAGCTTGCTTAACAGCCGGGATAATCCGCTGACTAGCAGACACTGCTACTAGGCACAAAGTATTTCCTGGGCTAGATGCAGTTAAAAATTTGTAATTAGATACTCTCGTTGGATGCTGAGAAAGCATACCATAGAGTCTCCTGGCACGCCATATATGATTCTCTTAAAAAGCTTGGGGTAGGGGTCTAGGGGACCCTTTTATAGCCAAAATCACGGCCCTGTATCACAATACGTCACCTAGGCTGAAGATAAATGGAACTGTAGCACCCTGAGGGCTCGGTTGCTACAGCGGTATTGCACCTCACCCAGTGGTGTGATATCTCACTCTCAGGCAAGGATGGAGTGTGGATCAGGACCCAACACCTGCATGCATTACACCACATTGCCGTGGGGCAGGGCGACCAATATGCCTCTGAGATGGGCACGACAGTCCCTGTCCCTGGCTGGAGTGGGGGGAGGGAACACTGAGGAAGGGGAACCCTGTAGTGCAGGAGCAGGGAGGAAGCAGTTCCTGGGTGCATTGAGAAGGGAGTATAAAAGGTGGGCACCATCTTAGTTCAGTGCAGAGAAGTCTGAGCAGAAGTGACAGGGAGCAGGGGCTCTGCATGAGCTCTGCTCCGGAGGCGGGCCTAGTAACAGAGGCCCAGGCCTGGAAGAGGGAGAAGGAAGGAAGAGGAGCGGAGAAGGCTCCAGGAACGAGGAACGAAGGGATCCCAGGGGTGCGGACAGGCGAGTCGCCACCGCACGCCCGAATCCACCTGCGTGGAGGGGTCAGGCCAAAGGGGGAGACCGGTCCCCGAAACTAGTGGAGGCGGGAAACGACCTTCAGCTAGAAACCGGAGGCTGTGACATTTTATGTGGCGCAGGCCCTCGCTACACCCGCTAGGAAGGCACCACATAGGGTCAGGGAAACTGGCGCCAAGTTTACCAAGAGGAGGCCCGAGGCAGCCGGACAGAAGGGTTGGTAAGAAAGGCCAGACAAAGGACACACAAAGGGGGTCCTGTGAAGCGCTCCAAAGTTATCTGGGAGTTGTCTGAGCCCCTCACCTGGTGAGCACAGTACGACGTGGGCAGCCGTTACCTGCAGATGTGGTCTGGATAATAAGAACTGTGAGTAAAGGCCCTGGACTGCATCACTGACTCCGTGTCGTTACTGCTGCTGCCCTGCACCATCACCCCCATCCTCCGCATACACTGCCCTGAGGCTATACTCCTCCCGTGGGGAGTTATGCTACGCTCTGCTGCACCCACAACACCAGCCTCAGCGGTCTGCCCTGTAGCGGCGGTTCACTCTGACCGCAATCCACGGGTGGCGTAGTCGTACATTTAAACATCAAAACCACATAAATAGTTCCGCCACTGGTTTGACCACCCTGAGCCACGGAACCGGGTCGCCTCCACGGAGACTACAACCACCAGCATCCACCAAAAAGGGTCCGGCTCCGGGTGTCCCAAGGCCCAGGGGGCGCGTCAGAACATTTTCATCACCTTTCATAATCACCAATGGGACAAGGCAGGGATGTCCTCTGTCCCCTCTCTTATACATCCTAGTGACGGAGCACCTGCTCTCATCAATTCGCCATAACCCCAATATTAGGTGGATTGAGGTGGGAGGCACCGAGTACAAGTGCTCTCTATTTGCTGATGATGTCCTAGTATATAACACTCAATCACATATATCCATCCCTGCTGTTATGGCTGAAATAGATCACTTTGTTACATGGTCAAATTTTAAAATCAATGCAGCGAAGTCTGAAGCTCTCGATGTCTCCCTCCCCAAATCCATACAGGATTCCATCCAGTCCAACTTTCCCTTTGCCTGGCCCTCACAGGGTATCAAATACTTAGGAATTCCTATTCATAGAGACCTCTCCCATCTATGTTATCTTAATTTTGGGCCCTTTATTGAACAACTCCATACAGACCACGGTTGGCAAGTTAGAACTGTAAGATTCACTACGTGAACCACTGGTGTTTTGTGGAAAAGCACATGTACACTGTGTTCCAAATTATTATGCAAAAAGTGTTTAGGAGTAATAAGGGAAGAATTTGTTTGTTTGTCAGTTAAACTCATTGATGGTGATGTGTGTCAGGGCTCTTTATATCACTGTAAGCAATTGCAGACACCTGTGCTAATTAGTTTGGCAGGTGTGTCCAATGAAAGGCAAGACTACTTAAGAAGGCTGTCCCACATTATTAAGCAGCCTACATTTTCTGCCAAAATGGGAAAGAAAAAGGATGTGTCGGCTGCTGAGAAGCAACAAATTGTGGAGTGTTTAGGTCAAGGCATGACTACAATCAACATTGTGCGATGATCAGGATGAAGTGTCTTGGCAATCAAGAAGTATGTAGCTGATTCACAGTACACACGTGTGCCTGCTGATAAGGGCAAATTGAGGACTCTTTCCTACAGGCAATTACGTCAGGTTAAAAGAGCAGCGGCAAAAAAGCCTTGTCATAGCAGCAGACAAGTTTTTGAAGCTGCTGGTGCCTCCAACGTCCCCCAAACAACAAGATGCAGGGTCCTTCAGAGGTTTGCAGCTGTGCATACACCATCCTGTCGACCTCCTCTATCCACTTCACACAAGCAGAAACGGCTCCAGTGGGCCAAACATTACATGAAGACTGATTTCAAAACTGTTTTGTTCACGGATGAGTGCCGTGCAACGCTCGATGGTCCAGATGGATGGAGTGGAGGAAGGCTGGTTGATGGACACCCCACGCAAACACGGCTACAGCGCCAACAAGGAGGAGGTGGAGTAATGTTTTGGGCTGGAATCATGAAGAGAGAGATTGTCGGCCCCTTTAGGATCCCTGAAGGGGTAAAGATGAACTCCATAATGTATGTGGAGTTTCTCAAACAGCACTTCCTGCCATGCTTCAAGAAGAAGAACCGTGTATTCCACAGCAAGATCATTTTTATGCATGATAATGCACCATCTCATGCTGCACATAACACATCTGCATCTCTGGCTGATATGGGCATAAAAGGGGACAAACTTATGGTGAGACCCCCATGCTCCCCTGACCTCTACACCATTCAGAACCTCTGGAGCATCATCAAAAGGAGTGTCTATGATGGCGGGAGGCAGTTCACATCTAAGCAACAGCTCTGGGAGGGTATTCTGTCCTCATGCAAAACAATTGAAGCAGAAACCATCCAAAACCTGACAAATTCAATGGATGAGAGAGTTCAGAAGCTCCTTTCGAACAAGGGGTCCTATGTGCAAATGTAACATCACCTAGAATAAAGTTTTGAGTTGAAAACTGTTTGATTTCAGTTTCTAATAACCTGCTAATGCTTATAATTTCAAAAATGACCATTTTTTTGGTCTTTATTAAAATGAAAAGGTTGATCGAAGAGTGTGGGGGATCTAAGAGTGTGGCAACCCAGTAGTCAGGATTACTTCGAATTCTGACAATCTGAGGGTCATGTTGCAGGTAGTGCAGCAAGAAGGCACTTATCTGTCTTGCGCATCTCGGAGCCCCAAAATTATTTTCCGGGCTAGATGCAGCTAAAAATTATTATTAATTTTAAATCTGGTGGAGCTTAGTATAGATGGCCTAATAGAATCAGTACTGCACACTGCTACAAAGCCCAAATTATTTTCCCGCCAAGATACAGATAAACATGATTAGTAATTTTAAATCTGGCGGAGCTTAGTATAGATGGCCTAATAGAATGAGTACTGCACACTGCTACAAAGCCCAAATAATTTTCCAGCCAAGATACAGATAAACATGATTAGTAATTTGAAAGCTTAAAATGGTTGGTGAGGTGATTTTAACCAATCATCAAGCTTTTACTCTCCCCAGGATGACACAGGGGTAGAAAAGTCGTTTCGGATCCTTAAATTTTTCTTCTTTATAAACATGAGTCTGTCTACATTATCAGTGGAGAGCCGCGTGCGCTTATCTGTCAGCACACCACCAGCAGAGCTGAACACACGTTCAGACAGAACACTGGCTGCGGGGCATGACAAGATCTCCAAGGCGTAAGTGGCTAGCTCTGGCCATTTATCCAGATTGGAAACCCAAAAAGAGCAAAGGTCCAGTGACACAGTCATGGCTTCAATGTTTACTTGGAGATACTCCTGTACCATCGTCTCTAGTCGTTGACTATGTGTCAGACTTCTTGTCTCCTGTGGCCTTGCAAAGGATGGGCTAAAAAAGTGGTGAAATGATTCCGCAAAATTGATGTTACCAGCAGATACTGTGTTTCTGTTACGGTTTGAGTGCTGAACACTCGACGTTCCCACGGTTGGCAAGTTGGAACTGTGAGATTCACTACGTGCACCACGGGTGTTTTGTGGAAAAGCACTTGTAAGATTCTGCAACAATCTCTGCTGATACTCCTGCATGCGTGCATCCCTTTCTATGGCAGGAATAATTTCTGCAAATTTACTTTTGTACCGGGGATCTAACAGTGTGGCAACCCAGTAGTCAGGATTATTTCTAATTCTCACAATTCGAGGGTCATGTTGCAGGTAGTGCAGCAAGAAGGCACTCATGTGTGTTGCGCATCCAGGAGCACCAAGTCCCTGTTGTGTTGGTGGCGAGGTAACAATCATGCTTCCTTCCTCTGTCCTCTCCCCCCAACCTCGCACAACAGAAATGTGATCAAGGTCTCCCTCATCTGATGAGTCTTCCATCAGTTCGTCCTCCACTTCTTCCTGGGCTCCTGCACCTTCCTCACTAGTTTGGCTGCTACCATGCGCCCTGGTAAAGCCATCTCCCCCACCCTCACATGCCTACCGCCTTGGTGCTGCCGACCGTCTGGACCTTGCAGATGTTAGCCCTTCCGCATACAACTCCTCCTCCTCTACTTCCTCCACCTCCTCTTGTGCCACCACCTGACTCCGAATTCTGTTTAACATGTGCTCCAGCATGTAAATCACTGGAATAGTAATGCTGATAATGGCATCGTCAGCACTAAACATTTTCGTCGCCATTTCAAAACTGTGCAGAAGGGTGCATAGGTCCCTGATCTGAGACCACTCCTCCAGCGTGATTTGCCCCACCTCTGGATCTCGTTGGCCCAGGCTATACGTCAGAACGTATTGCACCAGGGCTTGTCGGTGCTGCCACAGTCGCTGCAACATGTGCAGAGTTGAATTCCACCGGGTAGGCACATCGCATTTTAGCCGGTGAAGTGGCAGGCCCAACGACTTCTGTAGAGATGTAAGTTGCTGAGCTGCGGGATGCGAACGGCGGAAGAGAGCACACAGCGACCGTGCCCTCTGCAGAAGGCCATCTAGTCTGGGATAGTGGGCTAAAAATTGCTGGACAACCAGGTTCAACATGTGAGCCATACAAGGCACGTGTGTGACATTGCCCCGGTGAAGGGCCGCACCCAGGTTTGCAGCATTGTCGCACACGGCCTTCCCTGGTTTCAGGTCCAGTGGAGACAACCATTCATGAAATTGGTTCTCCAGAGCTGACCACAACTCCTCAGCTGTGTGACTCACATTTCCCAGACATTTCAAAGTAAAAACCGCCTGATGACGTTGAGCCCTACTGCCAGCATAGTAAGGAGGTGTGCAGGATCCCTTCTGCGCAGTTAGAAAGCTTGTGGCATGACCAGACAGGCTTTGGGTGCAGGTGGAGGACCGAGAGGAGGTTGAGGAGGCAGAAGCAGTGGAGGAACTTTGAGATAAAGAGGATTGACGCACAACTCATGGGGACGGCAAGACTTGGACAGCAGCCCCTTGTCCTGCTGTCACCATAGTTACCCAGTGCCCAGTCAGCGACATGTAATGCCCCTGTCCATGCCTACTCGTCCAAGTGTCTGTGGTGAAATGCACCCTGTCACACACAGAGTTTCTCAAAGAAGCGGTGATGTTGTGTGCGACATGCTGGTGGAGCGCAGGCACACCTTTCTTTGAGAAGTAGTGCCGACTGGGCATCTAGTACTGGGGCACTGCGACGGACATAAGGTCTCGAAAATCCTCTGTGTCCACCAGGCGGAAAGCCAGCATTTCTGTAGCCAAGAGTTTGCAGATGGTGAAATTCAACCTCTTAGCTTTCTCATGGCTAGGAGGAAATGGTCTTTTACTTGTCCACATAGGGCTGGCTATTGTGCTTAGACGGGGTTGATAAGGGTGTCCCCGGCAAACTGCCGGTCTGTGAGGAAGATGCAGGCAGACATGTTAGGTTGCCTTGATCCAAAGGTGGTGCTATCGATGTCGGACAGCGCTCAACACCAGCTGGTGTTACCACCTCCAAAGAAAATGATGACCTGCCAATCACGCTGGCTGTTGCGGGTAAAGAGGTGGCAGGTCTGCGCCCCAAAACAGGTGTGACTGCTGTCCCCCCAGTCACAGAGGATGAAGAGGCCACGGATGCACAAGATATGGCAGACGGTGGTTGGCCCGGCCGGCTAGGCCGCATTGTAGCACAGTGAGCTTCCCACTGCAACTTATGCTTCATGTCCATGTGCCGGTTCATGCATGAAGTACTCAAACTAAGTATTTTTTGGCCTCTACTTAGCTTTTGCTGACAAATGTTACAGATAACACGAGTTGGGTCATCTTTATCGATCTGAAAAAATGCCCAGGCTATGCAAGGCTTAGCACCCATGCGACCTGAAGAGCCACCACGACTTGTGGTGAGAGGCAGAGTTGTGTTTGAGGATGCAGTTGTTGACGTGCTTCCAGTACTACGTCTCTGTCCAGGAAGGCGCAACCTGACCTCGTCGTCACTAGCATTCTCCTCCACCTCCTCTGCTGACCTCATCTCTTGGCTGACTGTGGGTTGACAGTAAGTGGGATCTCCAATCTCATCATCATCACACTGTGCGTTATCACACCCGTCGTCCTCAGAGCCAACCTGTTCCTGCCCTGACAAAAAACTAAAGTTGGATCCGACTCATAAAGATTCTGGGCATCAGTGCAGATCATTTCCTCGTCTGGATTAACAGAAGCTCTGGAGCCGACCTCTGATTCCCAGGCTATAGTATGAGTAAACAACTCTGCAGACTCAACCATCTGGTCTACCTCATACTCAGACAGGCAGCTGGAGATTTGGGAGCTGTGAGGAAGCAAGTGCGATTGGGGTGACACCTTTGAGGACTGGAGTATTTGTGATGTTGAAGTTGATGTGGAGGAGAGCCCACTTAAAGGAGCACTTGATATCCGTTGAAGCACCTGCTGTTTTTGTGCCTCATCTGGAATTTGTAGCGATTGGCGTGGCCGTAAGAAAGGGATCTTATCACATTGTCCGCTAAAAGAAGTAGACATTTTAGTTTGGCTGGAAGATGGTCTTTCTTCTGCAGATGTTACTGTTGCTTTAACACCTACCCCACGGACACAACCTTTTTTCCCCTTCCGAACATGCCTATTCCCCTTTCCACCAGCAGCAGGCATTTTTCCACTCATTTTGGTGGTTAACTAATTCACAGCTCTGGAGTTGTTTGCACAAAAAAACAATGGATGGGAACCGAGCAGAGCTGAGTGGCCAAACTGTGGTATTAGGCCAAAATTATTGGCTGGGTTAGATGCAGAAAAAAATTATATTCAGTTTGCAACCTGATGGAGGTCAGTATAGATGGACTAATAGAACAAGTCCCACACACAGCTAGAAGCCCAAATATTTTTTCAGAGCTAGATGCAGAAAAAAATTATATTCAGTTTGCAACCTGATGGAGGTCAGTATAGATGGACTAGTAGAACAAGTCCCACACACTGCTAGAAGGACAAATATTTTTTCAGAGCTAGATGCAGATAAAAATTATTTTTAATTTGCAACCTGATGGAGGTCAGTATAGATGGACTAGTAGAACAAGTCCCACACACTGCTAGAAGGACAAATATTTTTTCAGAGCTAGATGCAGAAAAAAATTATATTCAATTTGCAACCTGATGGAGGTCAGTATAGATGGACTAGTAGAACAAGTCCCACACACTGCTAGAAGGACAAATATTTTTTCAGAGCTAGATGCAGAAAAAAATTATATTCAATTTGCAACCTGATGGAGGTCAGTATAGATGGACTAATAGAACAAGTCCCACACACTGCTAGAAGGCCAATATTTTTTCAGAGCTAGATGCAGACAAAAAAATATTTTTAATTTGCAACCTGATGGAGGTCAGTATAGATGGACTAATAGAACAAGTCCCACACACTGCTAGAAGCCCAAATATTTTTTCAGAGCTAGATGCAGATAAAAATTATTTTTAATTTGCAACCTGATGGAGGTCAGTATAGATGGACTAATAGAACAAGTCCCATACACTGCTAGAAGGACAAATATTTTTTCAGAGCTAGATGCAGAAAAAAATTATATTCAATTTGCAACCTTATGAAGGTCAGTATAGATGGACTAATAGAATGATGCTATGCCCAAAAGGTTTTACTTCACTAGGTGCAGTAAAAAAAATTGGTATTCTATACACAGGTGGTGTATCTTGCAACACAGATAGGCTACTCCACTGACTAACACACTCTGCAATAGGTCAAAAAGGATTTGTTTTACTAGATTCAGCCAAATGCTGTGAAAAAAACTTGCACAGCACTGGCACAGACCTGCCTGTCAAAAACTGATAGGAACTGATGTAACTTAGTCCTGAAAAGGACTGCAATTACAATTAGTCTTTACTCCCACAACCTATCTATTTAAGAGCACAGACCAGCCTGATAAAAGTCGTAGGAAATGCTGTAACCTAGTCCTTAAAAGGACTGCAATCACAACTATTCCCTACTCCCAAGCTATCTGTAGATTTGTGCGAAAATTGGCTTGAAATTAACAAGGTATAGCGCACACAGCAACAGCGGTGCCGTCTAACACGCAGCTGCAGCAGTGAGAAAATTGTGGCGACGGGGAAAATGGCTGGGTCTTATAGGGCAAGGACATGTGACATACACTGCCAATGACACATGCCCTTGCTTGTGTGAAAAAAAGCACTTCGCTCCGTGTGTGCGCTGCTGATAGGCTGACAGATTGCACCTCCCCACTGTAAATGCGGGAAAGAGAAAAAAAAATGGAGATCTTCATTATTCCTGCAGAGATCCATCCCCTGCCCCTCCCCCCGCCCCGCTGTACACTCAAACTGCGTATTAACATTAATTTTCATCATTACTGAGAAAAAATCCAGTTATGATTTTGGTGCACAAACAGTTATCGAACATAACCTCGAACAGCCGAATTTTTCTCAAATCGTTCGTGTTCGCCGAACGGCTCGAACACCGCCCAAAACAGCTCGAGTTTGAGATTGGCGAACAGTTCGAGTCGAACACCGCTCATCTCTAGTCACTCCCCCCCATATAATGCCCCATGCGGGATGTCACTCCCTCCCATATAATGCCCCATGCAGGATATCACTTCCACCCCCCCATGTAATGCCCCATGCAGGATGTCACCCCCCGTATAATGCCCCATGCAGGTTGTCACCCCCCCATATAATGCCCCATGCAGGATGTCCCTTCTCCTCCCCATATAATGCCCCATGCAGAATGTCCCTTCCCCCCCCATATAATGCCCCATGTAGGATGTCACTTGTCCCCCCCCCCCCATATACAGTTATATGAAAAAGTTTTGGCACCCCTATTAATCTTAAGCTAAATGTTTTATAAAAATTGGTGTTTTTGCAACAGCTCTTTCAGTTTGATATATGTAATAACTGTTGGACACAGTAATGTTTCTGCCTTGAAATGAGGTTTATTGTACTAACAGAAAATGTGCAATCTGCATTCAAACAAAATTTGAAAGGTGCATAAGTATGGGCACCCTTGTCATTTTCTTGTTTAAGCAACAAACTAACAACTTTGCCCAGGCACCTCCATGTTGGGGGAGGTGCCTTATATAGTAGATGCCCTTGGCCGGGGAAATCTTAGGACGCGCGCGGGGCCCCTTTCACAGACAGGGAGCGCGGCCTAAGCACAGTGCCCGGGGATCTGCGCGCGGTGCGCGCACCCCAAGCAGGCTGAGCGTGGAGACCAGAAGGTGGAGCACAGGACCGGGGCCACGGTGGTAAGGTGTTCGGCGTCTCTGCTGGGGGAGAAAGGCAGAAGGCAGAGACAGTGGCGCTACATTACCCTCCCTTTACGCCAACTCTTCCTCAAACCCGCAAGAAATTTTTCCAGAAGATGAGGAGCATGAATGCTCTCCCTGGACCAAACCCCTTCCAATTCACAAGAAAAAAGGGTTTTCCTCTTACCCGCTTGGTAGCCAGAATGTTCTCTACCTCAAAAACGTCCTCGGAGGAGATTGGAGCTGGAGTGGCACCTGGAACATCAGAGAAAGGATTGAGGATGACAGGCTTGAGGAGAGACACACAAATCAATTGGGAATCCGTAAAGAGGCAGGGAGTTTCGTTTTTTACGCCACAGAATTAATTGGTCTCAAACCCTCGAAAGGACCAATGAAGCATGGACCCAACTTGTATGAAGGAATTTTGAGACAGACATACTTGGATGACACCAGACCTTGTCCCCTGGACAGAATAGAGGTGGATCCAGACTTTTCTTGTCTGCATGTTTCTTCATCCGCTCAGAGGACTGAAGCAATGCAGACTTTGTGTCCTCCCAGATCTCAGAAAAGTTCTTAACGAGAGACTCCGCAACAGGATTGTCAACAGAAGTAGAGACAGGAAACGGAATATTGGGATGCTGACCATATACCACAAAAAACAGAGATTTGGCAGAGCATTCGTTCACATGGTTATTGTACGAAAATTCAGCCCAAGGCAGGAGTTCCACCCAGTTGCTATGGTGGGCGTTGACGAAGTGCCAGAGGAAGTTAGTGAGGATCTGATTGATATGCTCAACCTGGCCATTAGACTGCGAATGATAAGCCGAAGAGAAATCCAAAGCGACGTTCAGGAGCATGCACATGGCTCTCCAGAAGCGTGAAGTAAACTGAACTCCTCTATCCGAGACAATATGAAGAGGTAGGCCGTGGAGACGGAAGATGTGCGAAATGAACTTCTCAGCCAGTACTGGTGCAGAGGGAAGACCAGGCAAGGGAACGAAGTGAGCTATTTTGGAGAAGCGGTCAGCAACCACCCAAATGACAGTACAGCTGGCCAATACAGGAAGGACCGTGATGAAATCCATCGCAATATGCTGCCACGGAGCGGAAGGCACAGGTAGAGGAAGTAGTCGATCAGTCGGAAGTTGCCTAGGAGTCTTGTTTCGGGCACTGGAAGAGCAGGCGGAGACAAAATCCGCAACATCCTTGCACAAGGTCGGCCACCAATAATGTCATGAAATGAGCAGAACTGTTTTCTTCTGTCCGGCGAGACCTGCCAGTTTAGACGAATGACCCCAGAGTAGGACCCTCTTCTTATCTGGAGCTGTAACGAAAGTCTTACCAGGGGGATCAAACGGGGCAACCTTAATTATCCTGGAGAGCTCAATGATATGTTGAGGCTCCTACTCCTGGTCGGTCAACAGAAATGATCTGGAGAGTGCGTCTGCCTTGATATTTCTCCGGAAGTGGAGAGAGAAATTGAAGCGGGCAAAGAGCAGAGACCATCTGGCCTGTCAAGGATTAAGCCGTTGAGCGGACTGAAAGTAGGCAAGATTCTTATGGTCCGTGTAGATGACCACCGGATGCAGGGCCCCCTCCAGTAAGAATCACCACTTCTCCAGCGCCAGTTTGATGGAAAGCAGTTCCCGATCTCCAATGGAATAATTGCGCTCCAAGGGAGCGAAGAGCTTGGAGAAGAAGCAGCAGGTCACCATTCGACCAGAAGAGGATTTCTGGATGAGAACTGCTCCGGCCCCTGAGGAAGAAGCATCCACCTACATGAACAACTGCTTGTTACAGTCAGGACGATGCAGCACCAGAGCTGAAGAGAAGGCTTGTTTCAAAGCAATGAAGGCACTTTCTGCCTCAGGAGTCCATTCCCTGGGATTCACCCCTTTGCGAGTCAGGGCAGAGATGGGAGCAGTCCAGGAAGAGAAATAAGGAAAGAACAAGCGGTAATAATTTGCAAATCCAAGAAACCACTGAATGACCTTCAGCCCTTCAGGTCTGGGCCATTTTAGAACTGCAGACAACTTTTCGGGATCCATCTTTACACCGGTCTCTGAGATTATGTATCCCAGGAATGGAAGAGAAGTCCGCTCAAAAACACATTTTTAGAATTTGGCATACAGACGATTCTTCCTAAGCCTCTGCAATACCTCTCGAATGTCTCTCTGATATGAGGGCAGATCTGGAAAGAACATAAGAATATCGTCCAGGTAAACTACCACGCATGTGTAGAGAAGATCTCGAAATATGTCATTCAGCAGCTCTTGAAAGACTGCTGGTGCGTTGCGGAATGCAAAGGGCATCACGCGGTATTCATAGTGGCCATCCCGAGTGTTGAATGCCATCTTCCATTCGTCACCTCGGAGAATCCGGATCAGGTTGTATGCTCCACGGAGATCAGGTTTCATGAAGATTTTAGAGCCTTTGAGGTGATCGAACAACTCGGAGATGTGAGGCAGAGGATACTTGTTCCTAATATAATTTGATTTAGTC
This sequence comes from Phyllobates terribilis, assembly GCF_046119375.1. Taxonomy (NCBI): domain Eukaryota; kingdom Metazoa; phylum Chordata; class Amphibia; order Anura; family Dendrobatidae; genus Phyllobates; species Phyllobates terribilis. The sequence goes on from NW_027362761.1 coordinate 1,175,133,620, forward strand.
CCCTATAGTCGATACTTGGCCAAAGAGAGCCGTCCTTCTTCTTGACAAAGAAGAATCCTGCTCCAGCCGGAGAGGTGGACTTCTAGATGAAGCCCCTAGAAAGATTCTCCTCAATGTATTCAGACATGGCACAGGTTTCGGCCAACGGCAGGGGGTAGATTCGACCTCAGGGAGGTGAGGCACCGGGGATGAAGTCAATGGGACAATCATACGGCCTATGAGGAGGCAGTGTTTCGGCCTCTTTGTTGTCAAAGACGTTGGCGTATGACCAGTAGGGTGCCGGCAAGCCAGGTAGACTAGATGGAGTGGACAGAAGTCAAGCAGGACGGACGGAAACCAGGCAGGTTTTTTGACACTTCTGTCTCCAGTGGAGCACCTCTCCCGAACTCCAATTCAAGACCGGCTCGTGTCTCTGTAGCCATGACAGACCTAGCAACAAGGGATGAGAGAGACCGAACAGAACATAGAAGGAGATTTTCTCCGAGTGTAGCATTCCAATCTGGAGGACCACGGACGAACAAGATGGATTCGGTAAGGGGTGTCCCATCCACTGAAGAAACCGCCAATGGATCCAGAAGACGTTGGATAGTGATTTGATACCTCTCCACAATGGCTTGTTGGATGAGATTTCCAGCAGTGCCGGAATCCAGATAAGCGGCCTCGACAAAATGGATATTGCCGCAGGATATCGCTACTGATAGAGTCAGGGATGGTGTCAGGGATGGTGTCACGGGTGTGTTAGAGGTGACAGACAGTCGCTCTGCAGTCGGTTGCAGGAGATATCTATGTTTGGCCTTACAGACATCTTCTTAGAGGCTGACTGTCTCTAGGACCCAGAGGCTACCTCCCTCTGGCTAATTAGCTCCATGGCCTAGGTGTACCTTGTGTGTCTGAGAGGGAGGTGCCGGCGATATTCATTACTACTTGTGAGGCTTTAGCAAGAGCAGTACTTCCTCCTCTCTGGAGCTTGAGGCCGTGTGCGCATTTGTCTGGAGTTGTCTAAAGCTAAGCAATTCTCCCCTGTTTGTCTACCCTTGTTGTCTATAGAGTTTAGAGGAGATTGACTAGTGCTCATCTCCTTCCTTCCCTAGCCTTAGCCATACGTCAGGGAAAGTCAGGGCGAGGCACGCGTGTGGCGATTGGTGAAGAGCCAATATAGGGATGGTAGTTGAGACAGAGTGACACTAGACCAGACTAGGATGTCTCCATTTCTTATTTTCCCTAGTGTCTGGGCTCTCTTTCCCTCTTCCCTCTGTGGTGCACTAAGTCTTTCCCACACCTTGCGTAACAGATGGAGAGGAAAGATTCTTGCCCAGGATGACCTCTCCAAGTGGTCCTAGAGTCTGGAGTTTCCCAGTCTTTCTGGACAGGAGCAGATTACATGCTCCAAACTGCCACAATAAAAGCATCATCCCTCAGCGTGGCGGACCTCCTGGTGAGCCTTGCCCATCGTCACCTGGTCCACTTGCATAGATTCTGTGGTAGATACCGAGGCAGAGGCTTGTTGCGAGCCTGGTTTTTGAAAGGTAGGTGAAAGGCTTAAAGGTCTTCTCTCACGCACCACCTCCTTAGAACGCTCCTGGAACCTGATGTCAGTCCGTGTGGCCAAAGACACTAGGTCATCCAGAGAGGTGGGTATGTCACAACCGGCCAGTTTGTCTTTGATCCGCCCAGAAAAGCCTTCTCAAAAGGTAGCCACCTCGTTATTCCAGAAGAGTTCAGATGAGAGGGTGTGGAAACGTACAGCGTACTTTCCCACTGTGAGGTTCCCCTGGCACAGACGGAGGAGAGAGGAGACTGTTGAGGAAATGCGTCCGGGCTCTTCGAAAACCCTCCGGAAAGCCACAATGAAAGCCTGGAAATTAGCCACCAGAGGGTCCCCCCTTTCCTACAGGGGATTGACCCACGCCAATGCCTCTCCTGTGAAATAACACATGATGAAGGCCACTTTAGCCAGGTCAGAAGAAAACTGATGAGCCAGGAGCTCAAAGTGCAGCGTGCACTGATTTACACAGCCCCGACATAGAGCGGGATCACCGCCAAAGCATGGAGGAGCGGACAATCGGGGTCCAAAGCCGGGTACAACACCGCCACTGGACTGAGATGTTGCTGGAGCGGTTAACGCTTGGGTAGAGGCAGACACGGATGGGGTAGACAGTGCATCCAGATGGGAGTTCATAGTCTGCAGAAAGGACAGGATAGTGTCCTTTTGAGATTTCTGGCGGGAGACCTCTTGGTAAAGGGCAGAGACCGAGGGAGCCTGGGAGACACTGGATTCCATGGCCTGAGCTGTTACGGTGCCGGGTGGTGGAACCACTGTGCCGTGGTACAAGGAGGGACCAGAGGGGCATAACTAGGGACCTCACCATGACCAACATTGGCTATAAGGCGGCTTAGTCGACTCCGTGAACCAAGGAAGGACCGGAAAGATGGACCAGGTTCTACTCCGTGACCGACCTTGTGTGAGAGCAGGCGACTCCCATGGGACTGATGACAGGTACTGACTGGCACGGCAGATAGGCAGGTTGGTAGGCAGGCAGACAGGCATGGCTGGTAGGCTGGCGGGCACGGCCAATAGACAGGCTGGCGGGCACGGCCAATAGACAGGCTGGCAGGCATGGCTGATTAACGGACTGGCGGGAATGGCTGATAGACAGGCTGGTGGGCACGACTGATAGACAGGCTGGCAGGCACAGCTGATAGACAGGCTGGTGGCCAGCACTGGGACCTGAGAACTAACAAGAGAGTTTAAGCAACAAACTTACAACATTGCTCAGGCACCTCCATGTTGGGGGAGGTGCCTTACACAGTAGATGCCCTCCGGCCATTGGCCGGGGACATCTTGGGATGGCGCGCGCAGCCCCTTTAAGAGACAGGGAGCGCTTGCGCGCACCCTACGCACAGTGCTTTTTTTCCTTGATGAAGGGTCCTGCTGTATTCTATTCACTATTTTACATGTATACCGGTAGCTGCCTGGACACTTTTTTATTGAACTGTAACTAGGACACAAGTTTGGATACTCCAAAAATCCTGAAAAAATCATACTAGGGCTTATACTAGCTGCCTTTCACCAGCTGGGCTTTCTAATAGCCTCAAGGTAGCCCATAAACACTCCACAAATGCCATGGGGGTGAGGGGTGCTTGAACCAAGCCCAACACCAGTTAGAACCACGTATATGCCACTGTCAGAGGTTGATACTGGTAGTAAATGGTAAAATTGCAGTGTTTAGTCCCACAACCGACGTGTGATGTACATGTATGTCACAAAATGAGCACACACTCTGCCATAGGGGGTGCAAAAATTACAGCCTGGCCCAAATGATGGGAAAAGAGGGCAAAAACCCCTCCGCCGGAGAAGAGAATCCACCGGTTCATGATAGAAGATGGTGCTGGAGCTCCAAGTTATGGCCAAGTACGACTCTGAAGACATCCACGGAGAACCTTACAATTACTTCTGTTTTTCTTCACCGCGCTGAGCATTATATTGTATCTGACAGGGCTTTGATATTCTTCTACCGTCATTTCTTTTTCTAATAATTTCATGGTGCTTTTATGTGAAGATGGAGGATCTCACAGTGGGAAGACTTCACATCATAATGGATTAGTCATGGATCCGCTCCTTATATGAGACTCACGGAGCGGCTGAATGTGTCAGAGGCTGGAAAGGAAGAATTATAGGAATGGGGGTAATATACCAGTCCAGACAAAATTAAAATAATAAACTTTGTTAGTTTTACAGCCAGTTTAGTGCTTGTCAAGTCAGTGATGGGAATGTTGCAGAGCTAGGTTTGCTTGTGCATCATGGCTGAATCAGTGCTGTGGATGTGGAAGAGCTAGGTTTGCTTGTGCATCATGGCTGAATCAGTGGTGGGGATGTCGTAGAGCTAGATTTGCTTGTGCATCATGTCTGAATCAGTGGTGGGGATGTCGCAGAGCTAGGTTTGCTTGTGCATCATGGTTGAATCAGTGGTGGGGATGTCGCAGAGCTTGGTTTGCTTGTGTATCAGAGCTGAATCAGTGGTGGGGATGTCTCAGAGCTTGGTTTGCTTGTGCATCAGGGCTGAATCAGTGGTGGGGATGTTGCAGAGCTAGGTTTGCTTGTGCATAATGGCTGAATCAGTGGTGGGGATGTCACAGAGCTTGGTTTGCTTGTGCATCATGGCTGAATCAGTGGTGGGGATGTCGCAGAACTTGGTTTGCTTGTGCATCAGGGCTGAATCAGTGGTGGGGATATCGCAGAGCTAGGTTTGCTTGTGCATTATGGTTGAATCAGTGGTGGGGATGTTGCAGAGCTTGGTTTGCTTGTGCATCAGGGCTGAATCAGTGGTGGGGATGTCTCAGAGCTTGGTTTGCTTGTGCATCAGGGCTGAATCTGTGGTGGGGATGTTGCAGAGCTTGGTTTGCTTGTGCATCAGGGCTGAATCAGTGGTGGGGATGTCGCAGAGCTTGGTTTGCTTGTGCATCAGGGCTGAATCAGTGGTGGGGATGTCGCAGAGCTTGGTTTGCTTGTGCATCAGGGCTGAATCAGTAGTGGGGATGTTGCAGAGCTTGGTTTGCTTGAGCATCATGGCTGAAGTTAAGGTGATAACTAGGGGAATTATAGGTGGCCTGCACAAAACTGAGTGATATTCAGCTCTGTTACATCTGTAAAAATTTTGGAAGTCAGAGAGTTGAGCATCATTTTTTAATGTGTAACTCTAAGCAAGAACTAAAAATTCAGTTTTAAGTTACACTTATGATGCTTTTGGACAACTTCTCGTTTTTTGAGCCTTGCTACTGAAAACTGTTTGCAGTAATGTAAATCTCAGAACAGCTAAGCTTGAAGTGGAAACTGTAATGTCTGAGCAAAAAGAGCATCCGAAAATGTCTTTCCCTTGACAAACCCTTATGATGTATGTATGTATGTAGACTCAGTTGCGTACAAATTTTGCATAGACATTAATGGCTAGAGAAAGACTATGGGTCCACTGAAACAACTGCCCTTGTAACGGGACAGGAACCCCGGATTTAAGGACAGAATCACAGCAAGGTTTATAACCCTCAAATGTAATCCCGCCATGTGATTTTCTATATATCCGTTAGAAAAATAAAATGATTTCTAGATGCAGAGACGTAATTATAGTAGAAGACAAAAATGCAGCAAAAAGAATCCTAAAAATTCACCTTTATTACAAAAAATACAAAAATCCCGAAAAATCCGTCCAACGTCCTTAGTCATTGCCTTTTTCCTTATACTGTAATTGTAAGTGCAGGAGTTGCAGCTCCATGTGGAACCTAGTTCCTAGATCCCTTTGGCCCATATGAGAAAATCAAAAATATTAAAAAGATTTTCTAGTTTTAATACCAGATTTCAGCTGCAGTTTGTTAAAAAAAAAAAAAGTTCTTTACAGACCCTCCCCGGGTCCAACTCTGAGTCCCTGGTGTCCCTGCATCTGCTCCCACTGTTTGTTATTGTCAGCAGCGCTGGCATGACATTGGTAGCGCCGCAGGCAGTCAGTGGTGAACCCAGCTGTTCTGTCCAAGTAATGGCGTGAGCCACTGAGCACTTTTGGCACAATACAATAGCAGAGGTGGAGATTCAGCGCTGGACCTGGGGAGGGTGAGTAAATGATATATTTTTTTGTTATAAAACAAACTGCAGCCAAGGGACAGGGGTTTTCTAATACTGTAAAGACCTGTGATAGTTGGGGACCCAACTTTTGCATTTGGACTTCCAAGCTTTATGTTTTGTCACTATTTATATGTTACCTATAATGGCCACATATAGGAGACTAAAGCATATCTTGTTGTTCCATCAGACAGATCAAGATTTCCCCCTGGAGGACCCACCGTGTCCATGCATTACAGAGACAGCCTTTGATATTAATGACCAGCATGTAATACTTAGTTTCTCCACTGGTTGTGCTGCAGGGAAATGAACATGTGCTACCAGTTTTCTCCACCGATCACAGCTGATCACTATGATGATTGGGGGCTATTCTTAAAAAAAGGATTTTCCAAAGCAATCAACCCCTCTAAACCTTTCTGGCCAGAGTTGTAATTATACAACGTTTGTAAATGTAAAATTGTTATTGGAGAATAACAAGAAAAAAACATGAATGCCGAGTTATTATTGGTGTCCTAGTGATGTACAAGAGCTCATGTTTTGTTTTGCAGTATCATCTATGAAGTCACCGGGATGTGGCTGTTCGGGAGACAGTTCTGCAAGGTGTGGATCTCATTTGATGTCATGTTCTGCACGGCATCCATCGTCACCCTGTGCTTTATAAGTCTGGACAGATACTGCTCTGTGGTCACTCCATATCATTATTCCAAGAGGATGTCACGTCGCCGGTGAGTACTAGTCACGTTCACTTACATAGTATAGACATTACCATGGGCTCCAAACCTGGCAACAGGAGTAATGGCGGCATCAGTAGAAGAGTGTGTTGATCTTGTTGCAGGCAGTGACCCATCTACTGGTAATTAAAACAAGGTTGCATATGATGGTGAAATTGCATGCAATAGACATGGATGGAAATCAAAGTGATCATGAAAGGTACAGTATGCGTAGGGGTTCATGCTCTCAAGTAGGCATTAGGTAGCGTTCACACAATGCTGTTTGATCCAAATATGCAGTTTTATTGCTTTCATAAAACTCCAACAGATTCAAAACCAAAAACAGCCTCTTTTGGGCACAAAAATATAACAGAAAATAAACAATTCATTCAGCAGGCACGTACTGTATATGTCAGTGCGGACTCACTCGAACATATTACAGTCCTTTCTCCCAGAGCAAACTTTACACACCGAAGAGTTAGTGTCCTAAAAGTCCCAGTATTAACTTAAGCCTGAACTTCAGCAGCTTCCAGCGCCAAACAGAAGTGTTCAACTCTGTGCACAGTTCACACTGAACAAGCTGCAGCTTCCGCACATTACTCTGGAGCTCCAACAGACAGACTGCTCAGCTTTCCTAGCTGACCTATGCTGTCTCCATCCAGAGAGAGACTCTGGCTTGTCTCTCTTCCAGTTAAAGCTCACATTTTGGCTGGTCACTCACCTTATCAACACACTCTACTCTGTTCAACATCCAGCAGACTGACACAAGGCGAACCCATTTCCTGGTTCTTAGTCAAAGCTAGCCAGGTGCATCTAATTAAGACCTGCAGTGTTAGGATTTAACTCATTCCTCGTGGCTTTCCTACATATGGTACCACAAAAGATAAGTGAGCTAAATATGTGAGGGGCAGTGCCCTCTGACTTCCATATGATGGGGCAGTGATTAAGAACAGAAAATATAGCAAATAATAAGCTATAATGATTAATGGCAGCAGCAGATGAGTGTACTAATATTACTGGAGACAGTGACCTGCAAATTTATGTGATTATGTTAGAAATCACAGGACTTATCTTAGGGACAGAATAATGAAGGAGATAGCATTGGCACATACTGCTGCCAACCAGATGATGACAAAGATGACTTCAGCAGAGGAGGAGGGTGCTGATTTTGTAAATTACAGTTACCTGTAGATTTATGTGACTATATTGAGAGATTAGGAATACACCTGACAGTGACCATATCATCATGTGATCGGTAATAGAAAATGTAGAAGCCAATCAGATTATGGAAAGTATAATAGCAGTATAAGAAGAATGTGCTGAACTTGAGGGAGGCAGTGACCACTCAATGTACTTTCATGTGTATATATTATAGGGAAAAGAAAAGAATACAAGATACAAGCAGGGGCGTACATAGGAATCATGGGGCCCCATAGCAGAAGCTCTAATTGGGCCCCCTCCCCCCAAAAAAAAGTTAATAATTGTCGGGGTCACCAAAAATCAGATCTCACAACTTTCCATCCTTTACATAGTAATTTTCCTCCTGCTGAAGTCCTAGATCTCTCTTTCATTGCCCCATAAAGTGTGATGCCAATAAAAGGGCCGCCCAAACACAGTATGATACCCCCATGGTGAATTCCTCCACATATGCAGTATAATGACCCTACTGTACCCCACTTCAACTCCCAGGGCCAAGTATGCTGACCCCAACACAGTATGATCCCCCCACTGTGAGCCCCTAGAGCTAGAGAGGATGGTTCATAATAAGGGAGGGTGTTATACATAATAAAAGAGGAAACTATATAACTAAGGACGGCGCTATACATAATAAGTGAGTACACTATATACTAAGGGACTGTGCTATACATAATACGGCTACATTCCTGCATCTGTGTGCAGTGTCGGTGTGCTGCCCTGTTTTACCGACGCATTGAGCATGTCCTATTCTAATCCTCAAAATCGGATCAAAACAGGACATTCTCTAACCCTCTTAGATCTCATTCTCAGATCCGTGATTTTCATGGATGTGTGAATGGATCTATAAAACTCTACGAGTCCGTAGACCATCCTATAAACAAATCTGGCAGCACACGGACATTTCACACAAATGTGAGAATGAAGCCTAAGGGATTTTACAGATAACATTATCACTCCTAGTCACACAGTGGAGATACAGAATAATACTTACATCCAGGCACTTACCGCTGACGTGTCATATGATCAGAGTCGGTTTCTGCTGCTTCTTCTCCATCTGGTCAGACCTTCATGTCGACATCTCCCAGCCACAACTCATCTTGCCATGATGATCTCCAGCCTAGAGAATAACAAGGTCACATATTGTATGTATACATGTGTCTCCCCCGCTCTGCGTCCTCAAATACAGATATGTACCCCCCCCCATTAATATACTATTAGCCACTTAGTAATCAAAATATAAAGTGATAAGCAGCACTGTGCCCCCCATTAACTATAATCTCCACCAGCCAATAATATAAATTATTCAGTCTCTGTGAATCTCCCCAATTAACTGTAAGGCTATGTGCACACGGAAAACATACAAGGCTTCAGAGTACAAACAAAGTGAAATCCCCATCATTGCTCTCAACCAGCACCCCCATCATTGCTCTCTCCCACCACCTCCATCATTGCTCTCTCCCAGCACCCCCATCATTGCTCTCTCCCAGCACTCCGTCATTGCTGTCCCACCTCCCCCATCATTGCTCTGTCCCAGCACCCCCATCATTGCTCTCTCCCAGCACCCCCATCATTGCTCTCTCCCAGCACCCCCATCATTGCTCTCTCCCAGCACCCCATCATTGCTCTGTCCCAGCACCTCCATCATTGCTCTCTCCCAGCACCCCCATTATTGCTCTCTCCCAGGACCTCCATCATTGCTCTCTCCCACCACCCCCATCATTGCTCTCTCCCAGCACCCCCCTGTCATTGCTCTCTCCAAGCAACACGTCTTTGCTCTCCCCTTCCCCACCATCCCCATCATTTCTCTCCCCAGCCCTATCAGTCCCATTATTGCTCTTCCCAGCCCCATCACTCCTCTCCCCAGCCCCATCAGCACCATTATTGCTCTTCCCAGCCCCATCACTCCTCTCCCCAGCCCCATCAGCACCATTATTGCTCTTCCCAGCCCCATCACTCCTCTCCCCAGCCCCATTATTGCTCTTCCCAGCCCCATCATTCCTCTCCCCAGCCCCATCAGCCCCATTATTGCTCTCCCCAGCCCCACCATCCCACCATTGCTCTCCCCCCACCTCACCTCCCCAGCGTTTCAGTAAAAAAAAAAAACAACTTACCTCAGCTCGCTCGCCTGCAGCAGCATCCTCCTGGTTGCCGGCAGCTTTCTTCCTGACCCAGGCGCGCGCTGCATGATGACACGTCATCAAGCTGCGCGCGCCTTGGTCAGGGAGGAAGCAGAGGATGAACCCTCCAGCTCCGCTGCTATTCTCCTCCTGACAGCAGCGGAGCTTCAGGGATCGCTCCCTGTCCGCCGCGTGCAGGGAGCAGCTGCACCTTGCGGGCCCCTTGGTGCAGCTGCATGGTGGGGACCCGGCGCAGCTGCACCGGCGGCGGTATGTCCACCCTTGGACTGCTATGGGCCCCCCCCGGCTCACGGGCCTCATAGCAGTCGCGTGGTCTGCCGCCATTGGCGGTACGCCACTGAATACAAGAGAGCTGAGGAGTCGAGGAACACCAGTCTCAGGGATTGAATGTTTTCATGGAAGAAATTGCTGTACTCAAACACAGGAGGATTGTCCTCCATAACAGTTGAAATTGCAACTAAATATACACTGTGTGCAGAATTATTAGGCAAATGCGTATTTTGATCACATGATACTTTTTATACATGTTGTCCTACTCCAAGCTGCATAGGCTTGAGAGCCAACTACCAATTAAGTAAATCTGGTGATGTGCATCTCTGTAATGAGGAGGGGTGTTGACTAATGACATCGACACCCTATATAAGGTGTGCTTAATTATTAGGCAACTTCCTTTCCTTTGGCAAAATGGGTCAGAAGAGATTTGACGGGCTCTGAAAAGTCCAAAATTGTGAGATGTCTTGCAGAGGGATGCAGCAGTCTTGAAATTTCCAAACTTTTGAGGTGTGATCACCGAACAATCAAGCGTTTCATGGCAAATAGCCAACAGGGTCGCAAGAAGCGTGTTGGCCAAAAAAGCTGCAAAATAACTGCCCATGAATTGAGGAAAATCAAGCGTGAAGCTGCCAAGATGCCATTCGCCACCAGTTTTGCCACATTTCAGAGCTGCAATGTTACTGGAGTATCAAAAAGCACAAGGTGTGCGATACTCAGGGACATGGCTAAGGTAAGGAAGGTTGAAAAATGACCACCTTTGAACAAGAAACATAAGATAAAACGTCAAGAATGGGCCAAGAAATATCTTAAGACTGATTTTTCAAAGGTTTTATGAACTGATGAAATGAGAGTGACTCTTGATGGGCCAGATGGATGGGCCAGAGGCTGGATCAATAAAGGGCAGAGAGCTCCACTCCGACTCCAGCGAGGTGGAGGTGGGGTACTGGTATGGGCTGGTATCATCAAAGATGAACTTGTGGGACCTTTTCGGGTTAAGGATGGAGTGAAGCTCAACTCCCAGACCTACTGCCAGTTTCTGGAAGACAACTTCTTCAAGCAGTGGTACAGAAAGAAGTCGGTATCGTTCAAGAAAAACATGATTTTCATGCAGGGCAATGCGCCATCACATGCATCCAACTACTCCACAGCGTGGCTGGCCAGTAAAGGTCTAAAAGAAGAAAAATAATGACATGGGCCCCTTGTTCACCTGATCTGAACCCCATAGAGAACCTGTGGTCTATCATAAAATGTGAGATCTACAGGGAGGGAAAACAGTACACCTCTCGGAACAGTGTCTGGGAAGCTGTGGTGGCTGCTGCATGCAATGTTGATCGAAAACAGATCAAGCAACTGACAGAATCTATGGATGGAAGGCTGTTGAGTGTCATCATAAAGAAAGGTGGCTATATTCATCACTAATTATTTTTGTTTTTGTTTTTGCATGTCAGAAATGTTTATTTCTAAATTTTGTGCACTGATATTGGTTTACCTGGTGAAAATAAACAAGTGAGATGGGATTATATTTGTTTTTTTATTAAGTTGCCTAATAATTCGGCACAGTAATAGTTACCTGCACAAACAGATATCCTCCTAAGATAGCCAAATCTAAAAGAAAAACACTCCAACTTCCAAAAATATTAAGCTTGGATATTTGAGTCTTTTGGGTTGATTGAGAACATAGTCGTTGATCAATAATAAAAATAATCCTCTAAAATACAACTTGCCTAATAATTCTGCACACAGTGTATATTAAAGGGGTTTTCCAGAATCAAACAGTTGATTACAGGGTAAGTCATCATTATGAGATCGGTAGAGATCTGACACCTGGCACCACTGATCAGAGGATATTAACTGCGGCAGGTGCCAGAACTAAGCAAAGCACTGGGCGAAACACAGCAGTCCCATACCTTATTAGTAGCCACTGATACAAATGATACACCAAGTCTACTGTGACAGGGTCCATGTACTTCCTTGGTGACTTCCAACATGCATGCAATAATCATTTTTATTTCGGTAGCGCCAAAATATTCCTTAGCACTTTATAATTAAGAGGGGATTTGTACAAGCTAAAAACGAGATTCCAAGAGGAGTGAGGGCGCTGCTTGGAAGCTTACAATCTATGAGGAAAAAGGGGGGATACAAAAGGGAAAAATGTTCTTGTAGTGTATGTTACAGGCATCATTATAATAAATAAAGGCATTAAAATAAAGCAACATAAACTAGTCACCAGCCAGTATGCATACAGTACAGATACAAAGTGCTACTGAGTGCATGGAGGATGTGGGAACTGATGATACAAGGGACCATATTCTGGGAAAAAGTTAGGAAGGGAAAACAGGGAATAGTTATGTTAGTGAGATGAGGTGATAGGCCTGCCTAAAAAAAATGTGCTTTTTGGGTGCACTTAAAAATGGGGATAATGGAAATTAGCTGGATTGTCTGGGATAGAGCATTCTAGTGAACGTGGTTCAGCACGAGTAAAGTCCTGGAGATGAGAGTGGGAGGTTTGGATTATGGAGGATGTTAGTCTTAGGTGGAGCAGAATGCATAGGTAGGGTGGTAGACAAACAAGAGCTAGGAGTTATAGGGTGGTACATAACTATGGAGTGCTTTGTGAGTGAGAGTGGTAAGTTTATATTTGATTCTGTAGAGGATGGGTAACTAGTTCAATGACTGGCACAGGGTGGAGGCATCGGTACAGCGGCAGGACATGTATTAAAGGTTGAACTTGATGGGCCTAGGTCTTTTTTCAATCTATGTAACTATGTATGGCAGAAGTGTCAATTCACTGTATGAGGAGTACTCAGGAGAAGAGCTTGCACCATATAGCGTGGGTGCCGGCAGTGTTATACAGCCAGCACCTTAGATTAACTTCCACAATAGGAGCTAGCTCCAATCACAACACTTTAAACTTAGATACTACTGTCAATTATGGCATCAAAGGTTAGGAATTGGAGGGCAATCATTTTTTGCACAAATTGCTGTCCCCACTCCATGTGATCATAGGGTGATGATGGGTTGCCATGATACTTGGGGGCCTGCTGAAAGAGACCATGATTTTCATTATATGCTTCAATACTGTAATATTGCCATAAGAATATAAGTGATCAAACTAATAGGTTCAAGTCCCCATCGGAGACAAAAAAATAAAATGAAAAATAGAAAATATGAATATAAAAAAAACCATAAAGATTAGAATCACCCCCCTTTTTCTCAATTAAAAATAAAAATTCTGAAATAAAAGAATATTCATATTCAGTATTTCCACATTTGTAAAAATCAGTCTACCAAAATACAAAATGATTTACCAAAAAAGGTAAATGCTTTAAAGAAAAATAAAAAAAAAAATGCCAAAATTGCTGTTTTTTGCTCTCCACACCTCCCATAAATTCAAATGCAAAAAGTGGAATAAAAAGAAATCACAATGTCATATGAAACCCAAAATGGTATCAATAAAAATGTCTGTTCACCACGCAAAAAAAACTAAATTTTATCAATGGAAAAATATAAAAGTTATTGGCCTCAAAAAATAAGCCAAATTATTTTTTTACAAAGTTCAGAACTTTTTTAAGCCACTAATATAATATTAAATAATACAAGTTTGACATCGCTGTATTCATACTCACCTGGAGAATCCAGTTTACCACAATGAACGTTGAAAAATGAAACCCAAAAAATAATGATGGAATTGCATTTTTTTTTCAGTATTTCGCCTAAGAGTGGTTTCACACGTCCAGATATTTCCGGTACCTGAAAAACCTGTACCAGAGATATCCGTGTCCGTGTGTGGCACACATGTGTCAGCCATGTGCCGCATCAGGAGTACACGTACCGGTGCTTGGGAATCATTGTACAGTTAGCGCTGTCCCCAAGCGGTGGCTGCGGAACGCTGCCCTCTTCATTGTCTCCTGTTGGTGCCGCAATCAGCACCAGCAGGGACCATGATGAGAGTAGTTTTGTCTTTTCCTGCAGTGTCCAACTGTAAAAATAGGAATAAAATAAAAAAAACATATGCTCACCTGTCCTAAGTGTCTCCCGCTGTAATTCATGCGACCTCTCAGCAGAGGAGCCGGGGAGAATGACTCCTGCAGCAAGCGAGCCCCGGACAATTGCTGAGCTCAGGAGTAGTGTCCTGTCATTCACTGAGCGCAGCTCCGGGGCCGCTCGCTACAGGAGTCATTCTCCCCAGCTCCTCTGCTTAGCGGTCACATGGATTACAGTGGGTAACATTTAGGACAGTATAAGGATTTTTTATTTTATTCCTATTTTTACAGATGGACAATGTAGGAGCAGACAATACTACTCTCATCATGGTCCATGCTGGTGCTGATTGCAGCACCAACAGGAGACAATGATGAGGGCAGCGTTCAGCACCCAGCATTTGGGGACAGCGCTAACTGTACACTCATTCCCAGGCGCCGGTACGTGTGCTCCTGATGCGGTGTAACACGGGTACTTTAGATGCAGTGACACAGAAACACAGAGCAGCCAATACAGGGTTAATAAACGGGGGAGGTTTATGATAACAGGGTAAATCTCCACGCAGGGAGTAACAGGGGAAAATATGGGGAAAAACAAGGGAAATAGCAGGTAGAAGTCTATAACTGACAGTTCACAGTTTAACTATATGTAGCAGAGTCAAACCGGTTGTAAACGACAGTTTTTACACTTAGCTGACTTTTATCCTCCACAAGGCAGTTGCCAGCTGATGCTGGTGACACTTTCTTCAGGCTTCCCCACCCAAACAATGCTCCGTCTTCTGGCGGCAGCGGGCAGTCTCCGGTTTTACCCGCTGAGCCCCTAGTCCATAACAGTGCACCTCATGTGCTCGGCTCCATGGACCCTGCGTCTCTTCTCTAGTTGGCTTGACTCCTCCGGTCCAGTGCACTCAGATCTTGCTCCCAGTACTGGAGCCAGGAGCCTGGACCCTCTCACACTGCTCTCCTGAGCAGAACTCTCTTGCTGCTTTCCCGCGCAAAAGTCCTCGTCTCCCCCTCTCTCTAGCCACGCCACCAGTTTCCCGGTCAACTGACCTCCCAGCTCTCTCTCTGGACACGCCCCCAGCTTCCCAGTCACCTGACTCCTGTCTGTCTTCCCCCTGCAACCAGAGGTACGGCCCCGGCAGTTCCGGATCCCTTCTTCTGAAAGTACTTACACCCCGGTCTTCCCCCTTACAGCGGCACACGGCTGCCACATGTACACAGACACGGATATCTCTGCTACGGGTTTTTCAAGTACGTGTCACACGGATGGCATCCGTGTGCAGTACGTGTTTACATGGACCCATTGACTTGAATGGGTCCGTGTGAGCCTTGCTGTCGGCCAAAAACGGACATGTCTCCATGTGGAAATACGGTCCATGGAAACACACTGACATGTGCACAGAGAATGGGTCTATGTGTGTCAGTGTCGCCAGTACATGTGGAAACTGTCTCCACACATACCGGACACACTGACCTGTGAAAGAGCCCTAACTTGGACTTTTTTCTCTCTTTTTTTGGTACAATATATAGTAAAAAGATCGATGTAATTTGAAAACTACAACTTCTCCCACAAATAAACCCTCATGTGTCTAGGTCAGTGGACAAATAAGAAAGAAATGATGTCTCTAAGAAAGCGAGGAGGAAAAAGTGAAGAATTCTCCTTGTCGATCAGTTCTATTGTTTGTGCACAGGTGGTTTTCTAACCAAACATTTATCTGTCTTAACATGAAAAGACTCAGGAAAACATCTTACATTGTTACCGCACATTCACACTGCTGTCACCTGCGCTCCATTATTACAAGGATTATGATTATTATTAGAATGGGATCCACTTACGTGGAGTGTCCGCGCCGCACATATAGTATTACCACGTTGTCCAAAGTGACGGCTCAATTGTTCCTTACCACTTAGAGATTTCCTATATTTCAATGGGTAGCGGACTTAAAAGATGTTATCAACCATACATAAGACATATAATGGATTGATGTGGACATTATCAGGCAGGAAGCATCTGTAATTTCCACCCCTGCTACCTCAACCTAAATTACAATCATCTATATAGATCCCGCAGGCGTTAGTGCTGCTATGATAAGAATGAAGACTTTCAATAGTAATACAGTAGTTAAAGGGAATCTGTCAGCAGTTTTATTGTGTAATTTGAGAGCAGCATAATATAGGAACAGAGACACTGATTCTAGCAATGTGTAACTTACTAGTCTGTGTTTTGCTGTAGTTTCAATACAATCAGTGTTTTATCAGCAGGACATTAGCACTACAGGACTAGGTTCCTCTTGCCTCCTAGTCCAACCACGCCCCCAATTCTGATTGGCAGATTTCTGACAATGCACACAGAAAGCAACCAATAAGTGATGTGGGCGGGGTTATACACAGAAAGTGGCCAATCAGTGGTGTGGGCGGGGTTATACACAGCTCAGCATTCCGGGCTCTGCTAGATCTGCATCAGAGAAAACTGTGATTCTACATCCCTGGAATTAGTTTCTCTCTCCCTACATCATGCTGCTATCAGATTACATAGCAAAAAAATGCTGACATATTCCCTTTAAAGCTGATCAATGCAGAGAGACTACATGTGATCAGTTTATTTTCGGGAAAAGCTTCTATTAAAAATGGTTTGTCCAAAGAGGGCAATCCCATTAAGGTTTGCTTGGGTTTACAATGTTGACCATTTTGCTTATGAAAACCCTACACAAGTTTATGTTTACTTTGTGATGACCAATGTCATATTTAAAGGGATCATCCTCCGGCACAACAATTTTTTACAAACCGCAAAAGGTGGGAAAGAAGGAGGTGGGGAAGTTCAGCTCACCAGTCTTGGTGGCTTAGAAGGTCCTGGACCAAGGAGCGATGATATTAAATGTAAAAAGTAGATAACATTTCCGAACTACTTGGTGAAAAATTTGATAATTGTACATAAATTACCAAAGTAGTAACATTCACCATATCAATCTCCTGCCACACTCACTCCAACACATATTTGGCCCCCTGCAAGTCTATGTTCTTCTGGCTCTTGAAATGTCATGTCGGCACATGTGTATGACTACAGTCGTGATCTCATCGATCAATACAGCCAATCACTATGCATGTTGTTACGCCATGCTATGCTAATCCCTAAACAGATAGGTGATAGCTTCTAGATCACTCAATTGATCTTGAGATAATAGGACTTCTATTACCCTCTTGAATGGAGCAATAAGTGGGCTTGCTCAACCACCTCTCCATTCCTCTGACTTAGAATTGTTCACCTATCATGTGGATAGGGGATAACTTCTTCTTACCAGAATTAATCTTCAGTGCTCAAATGATCCTTCTAACAACAGAAAAATGTTTTCCTTTTCCATGTACAAAAAATTATTTTAGGACAATTCATGGTTATATCTGTTTTATCTTTTTTTTTTTTGTAGATGTATCATCATGACAGTGACAATATGGGTCTACTCCTCATTAATCTCCTTCCTACCGGTCATGCAAGGCTGGAATGAAATACCGGGCATAGACTTTGACAATGGCAAGGAATGCATCTTTGTGACCAACTGGACCTTTGCGATTGTTGCATCTTCTCTGGCCTTCTACATCCCATTTATGATCATGTGCAGTATGTACTTCTTCATCTACAGAGCTTCACGCTTAAAGGCCACCCGGATTGTTTCCCAGACTCTAGACCTCCATTATCATCCAAATAGCAAGCGCCAAAACAACTTACAACTGGAACATAAAGCCACCAGGACCATGAGTATCATCATTTCAGTCTTCGTCATGTGTTGGCTACCTTACTTTGTCTTGAACGTTTGGATAGCAGCAAAGGGTACAAGTTCCACCAGCGCGGTGCTGGTCAACGCGTTCAAGTATATTACATGGTTAGGATATTGTAATTCGACTATTAATCCCATGCTATACGCATTTCTAAACCGAGACTTCCAGAGAGCTCTCAAAAAGCTCCTCATTTGTAGACGATGGAGATCGGAGGTGGACATCGGAGATGACATGGTCTCCATTGTCACCTTCTCGAAGACTGCCCAAGATCCAGAATACAATATTAAGTTACCAATGTCAAATTGTGTGTTAAAAAGCAAGCAAGCAATGAAATGTCCTCCTACAGTGCACTACTAATCTGGATGTTACATGTCTAGACCACAAAGCTGATCTTCTGATGTCCCCATGATTCTAACAGTACAATGTCACCAGAGGGAAGACCTTGCGGAATTCATATTTTATGGCTTGACTAAGTTGGAAAATTATTTATTTATAATGTAAATTGGATCCAAATCAAAGAACTGAGTCTGAATGAATTTATAAAATAAAAATGTTTGCAAACTTAAAAAAAAAAAAAAAATACTGAAAAAGAAAATAGTTTTCTAAATGACAGAGAAGCGAGACTTCAAATGTGTGGTTTGGAGCTGAAACCTTAATCTTAATTATTCTTCCACTAAGGCACTTGGAATGTGTTATCACAAACAAAAAAAATAGAATAAAAGATTTGAAAATTGGATTCCAATTTTAAAATTGAAATCAAATTTTATTTTTTTTTTTTTTCAAAGACTTTTCAGACTTTTAGTTTACATCATCTGATCGCAACTTGTTGCGAAAGACAATAGATTTTTTTTCTACAATTTTAATGGAACTTTTTACTACTGTTTGTATCTCCACAACACGTTAATGAAGATAATATGGTACGGATGTTCATTTAGTCATCTGTATATGAAATTTACTACCTGATGTCTATATCTTTATATCTGTACGCAAAGGCATTATTTATATTCAGTACAAAGGAGCCATGTGAAGCTCGGGTATTACTCCTGACATTCATCAATGAGAAAACGTAAACCTCCCGGCTATTAGAAACCTTTTCCGTGCTTAATGCGGGCAGAAGATTTATAATTTTTCCATAAATTACTGGTTTAACGATCAGACAGATTGGAGCCCAGAGGGAAAGGCAGCAGATGAGACTTCTAAAGGACCTGAAATACATAAAGTAAATAGCATCTTAAAGAAGTGTCTTCATCCTAAAGAGAATTCCATATTCAAACATGACCTGTCACTTGCCAGAAATATGTAATTTTTTTATCTGGCGTAAATGCCGCCTTTCTCCTGAATCCGGTGCTGTTTTTCTTTTGTTCATGCGCCTCTCCGTTCCGGGAATTTGGCCCCTTCTTTTCTGCAGGTAAATCTACTCTTGTTAGCCAAGAGGGTGTTTCCACCACGCATCTCTGGTGACTACGCCCAGTTGGCTAACAAGAGTAGATATTAATATACAGAGAAGAAGGGGCCATATCACTGGATTGGATAGGAGCAGGAACAAAAGAAAAACACATTTTTGGCAAGTGACAAGTCCTTTTTAAAGCTCGCTATTTCACTACTTAAAGGGATTCTTCACTACTTGGACAATTCTTTCTCATTCCCCATATTTGGCCTCGTTAAAATAAAAAATGCTTATACTCACCTCCCGTGCTAGCGCCATTCCAGCGGAGTCGGTACTCACGTTCCCAGGTCTTACGTGAGGTTGTTATAACACGTGAGCCCTGCGCCCAATCAGCCCTGGCATCACTGTCCTCGCCTTCGGGCGATGGCGAATAATCAAGAGGAAGTGAGAGCTGTCACTTTCTCTTGATTACGTATACGTCCGAAAGTGACAGCTCTCACTTCCTCTTGATTATTCGTCATCGCCCGAAGGCGAGGACAATGACGCCAGCCCCAGAAACGCGAGTGCTGACACTGCTGGAACAACGCCGGCATGGGAGGTTAGTATAAGCTTTTTTATTTGACGAGAAGGGATTGTCCAAGTAGTGGACAACCCCTTTCATTGTCCAAAAAAATAATAAGTTGTTTGTTGAATTTGCATCCAGAGCTGCATTCAAAATTTATCTACCACTTGAAGTTGTCAGATCTACCCTTAAAGGGGTTTTCCCACGAACAAAAGTTCATTTTAATCAATAGATCTTGGAATAATAATAACTTCCACAATTGGATGTGTTTAAATAAAATGTTCCTGTGCTGAGATAATCTTATAAATGTGCCCCTGCTGTGTACTGTGTAATGGCTGTGTCTGACCGTACAGGAACATGGTCTGATCATACCACATCTCCTGGGAAAGGGAGGAAGCAAAAGAGTATACAGACAGGACAGCATGGGATCACAGCTGATGCTTTCTGTGAGGTAAAACATTTCCCTGCCTGTTTTTAAACAATGTTTTACGTCAAAGAAAAAAACATTTGCGATCCCGTGCTATAACATCTGTATACTCTCTTTTCCTTCCTCCCCTGCCCAGGAGCTGTGGTATGATCAGACCATGTTCCTGTACGGTCAGACACAGCCATTACACAGTACACAGCAGGGGCACATTTATAGGATTATCTCAGCACAGGAACATTTTATTTAAACACATCCAATTGTGAAACTTATTATTATTCCAAAATCTATTGATTAAAATGAACTTTAGTTTGTGTGAAAACCCCTTTAAGAACTTTCACTGTACAGTGTCAGAGCAGGGGGCGACATCATTACACAGAATGCCAAGGAAGGATGTCTGGACCCATAGGGCTTGGTGCAATCTGGGAAATGATACTGAAGGAGTTAAAGTGATTCTTTCATCTCGGACATTTATGTTCTATTCACAAGGATGTGCCATGAATATCTGATAAATGGTTGTCCCGCCTTCTGGAAATCTCGAAAATGGAGGTATGCTGTCCACCATCTTGTGACAGCTTTTAGTGGGGAGGTGACCATATTTGCATGGTTCTCCAGCCAAGTCAGTAGCCAAGCCCAGTATCAGGCCTTTTGGATGCCATAAATGTCTGGGATGAGAACACCCTTTATTTTAGGTGGGAACCACTGTGACTTGGCATCGAAAGGTCCATATATACCCAAAGCCGGCCCTTTGTATATGGTTAATTGAGCATGAGAGTCACAATGGGCCAACTCCAAAAGCATTTAGTTCACTTTGGTGCATTGTATCATGGGGGCTTTTTCTCTACATCAAACTACTGCAAAGTGTCTGAAACATGGACATGGGCAGCATCACTACAGAGGGCGTCTAAGCCGATGCCAGGGTCCAAGGCTTGGTACAATCTGGATGAAGATACCTAATAATTGGAGCAACTTGAGTACATGGAGGCACTACCCTAGGATCAGATGCCCGGGGCATGTCTGAAGTGATTCTCTGCCATTTTCTCTTTTATAAACCACTTTACAAAATGTCCGAACTACTTGCAAGATGTCAGGGTCCGAGTACAGACGGTGAGCTGCTGTCACTACATGGCACAGCCCGCTCTGAGCCGCTGACTTGGCCAGAAGAAGCCTAACATGATTATAAGTGTCACTGTTTGCTTGGTTAAAGGGGGAGCTGTGTTTGTGTCTAGACATTAGGGGGTACATTACTATTAGGGCGCACAAAGGTGGGCATTGTGTGGGGTCAGTAGAGCTGCCAATAATCATAACATGGCAAGTTCTAAATCACTGGATACGTACCTGACATCGATGTAGAATTTGCTGCCACTTTTCTGAATTTTGAAACTCAACCTCGACCAAGGCCGGGTTCACACGCGTGTATTTAATGGTCCGTATGGCCATAGATCTCTCAAATCAAACTCCGTATAGTCACATATGAGCCTGAACGTTCGGTTTGGGAGACTACTGCCAGACCGTCATTGTGGTCCATATACGGCCCGTCATATAAGCTTGTGTGAACCAGGCCAAATTCAGAGTGTCTCGGACCAAAAGGGAGAGTGGTTCATGTAAATCACACCCTAAAATGAATGTTCTGGGATGGGCTGGAGGTGTTACCAAGAGGTTTGGTGTGTTCCTGGGTGGTGTTGGTGGACTGCCCTTAAAGATCCCCAGTCCTGCCAAAAGAAATATTGTTAAAGAGGTTGTCCACTACTTTACATTGATGACTTATCTTTAAGATAGGCCATCAATGTCTGATCGGCCGGGGTCCGACACCCAGTACCCCAAGCTGATCAGCTGTTGTCGATGGCGGTGCCCATCGTCCGGTAGTGCTCACTTGCCAAGCTGCTTCGTCTACTTGTAGTGACCGGGGCTTGGTACTGCACATCCGCCTCCAATTCAAATGAATAGGAGGCAGATGTGTAGTACCCCTCGGCAGCCACTACAATTAGAAAGAGCAGCTCGGCAAGTGGCTACTTTCGGCTGACGCCGCCAACACCGATAACAGCTGATCGACGGGGGTGCCGGATGTCGGACCCCAGCTGATCAGACTTTGAAGACCTATCTTAAGGATACATCATCACTGATAAAGTAGTGGACAACCTCTTTAAGCATATTGGATGACTGCTAAGAGATCTGATACCATCAAGTGAATACATAATCAGCAGAATTGTGATTGCAGCTGTGGATATTACAAGAGAACATGATGTACAGATATCAAACCAATAGTCAACTTTTTGTAGGTTTGAATCATGAAAAACAGAGGAAAAATTAGGTTAGTATCTGGGCTTTCCTACCTGTTTAAAAAGTTCAAAGCTGGACAAAATAACAAAAGAAGCTTTGCTCACCCCAGTAATCCGCTCTTGGCTCCAACTAATTGGCTGCAAGGTCAGGAGACTGGTGGTCGGGATATCATTGCTTCTGGTCCAGCAGAAAACCACTGGAGCACTGGAACGTTGAGCGGATTCCCAGGATGAGTGTACTTTATTTTCTTCTTTTATCCAGATGGTTTCACAAAGTAAATTTTTTTTTAAAGCCGATAAGAAAACCTTTTAACGCTGTAATAGGATTTGTTCAGGGGATGAAGTGGAAAACAATGTGTCCTGCGATATCTCAGCTCCACCAAATAGCGAACATGACTTCATTAGCAATCACTACGACGAGCCGAGGACGGAGAGCGGAGGAAACAAAGCGCGCGCCGCACACAGGCTGAAGGGTCGGCCATGGCGCAGAATGGAACAGCTGGGCTCGTTCTCGCGTACACATCCAGATGGCGTTGTCTTCCTTGTACATAGCGGCATATTGAGATGATTTCGCTCCTTCTCTGATCTCTCTGAGCATTTTTAACAGTTACTTGCTGGGCAAGCCTGGCCCTGTGTATAATTACTGCTATATCCTATAATAAAACACTTTGGGTTTGATGTAAAAATCTGACGTCTTATTTATTAGTCCCAGGCTGCCATGCATTGTATGCAGAGGTGTACTTAGGTTTTTGGGCACCCGGAGCAAGAATTTAGTTTGGCGCCCCCTACCCCAGCACATATGTGATTTTCACACATGCCGACGAGCTGCTCTTCCTAATTCTCTCAATGTTCAGTGAAAAACTGAGAGAAGCAGAAGAGAAGCTCGTTGTCACGTGACTGCATGAAAATCGCATATGAGTGAAGTGGCCATTAGATGACTGCTGGAACCTGCAAGCAGAGCTGAATCCTGACAGTGAGGATATTACACACTCTTAGGATTGGCGACAGGGCTTCAGTTTATAATTAAAGGGGTCATCCAGGTTTGAGATCAAAGTCTGCCATCACTCTATGTGACTGCAGGCTTCCGAATTCTCACAGCTCGTGCACTGGACACCTTTAGGATTCTCCCTTGCACAAGTATGCGATTTGTATATTTCTGGCAACATTCCAACTAGACATGTCCGATCTCAATTCATTTTTATTGAGTGAGGCCACGCATGTCTAGTCAGCATGTGACCATATGTATGCGAATAGCCGGCTCGAGAGAATCCTGACAGCTTGCAGTGCGCACTGTGAGAATTTAGAAGTCTGCGGTCACATAGAATTACTGCAGACTCATCACAAACTTGGACAACCCCTTTAAAGCTCCTAACAGAAGCAAAAATATGAGATCAGTCAGTATCACAAAAAACATTTACATCCATGTACCTTATAGATAACGTTGTACCTTATAGATAGTCGCTTTCATCATTTCCTTCATCTTGTCCAGACGCCATGATAACTTTTCTCATTCACAGCTCATCTCTGCAGACTTCTATCTTCTCCAATCCTCTGCAGCATATCCCCACATAGTGCCCTTAAAAATAAGTGTTAGTGTCATTATAATGCTCCTGAATAAAAATATCTGCCCTACGCCGAGTCCCTGAATAAATAATTGTCCCTCACTATATTCCCTGCAGAAAATATCACCCACACACTGTCCTTGTTATGGACATGCCCTCCACATTGCCCTCTCCTTTCCATACTGGGCCCCCTCACAATGTGTCACTCCAATAGGGCCCAGTCTCTATACTGTGCCCCATCATCACACTTCCCCTTCTTGGCTTACTGTCCCCTCCTGGCTGTGACCTTTTATTTTCACAACCCATGCTACCCCCCTATGCTACTCAGTCTTTATTCTGTGCCTATTCACACTTTTCTCCTCCATACTGTCTCCTCACACTATTCCTCTCAATAGTATTCTCACACATTTCCCCCTTCCTCCCCTCCTTATACTGTCTCCTCTGACATCCCTCAGATAACCATACTGTCTCCTCATATATTTAACGCTTCACTCTCCATACTGTCTCCTCACACACCCCCCCAATTCCCCATACTGTGTCCACATCCATACCATCACCCTTGCTCCCCATAATGTGTCCCCATACTGTGTTGCCATACATTCTTCCCCTTGATCCCCATACTGTCTGCATACATTTTTCCCCTCACTACTCATACTGTGTGTGCACCCATCCACCCACTCACCATACTGTGTCTGCACCCACCCCCCCTTGCTTTCCATACTATGTCTGCATAAATTCCCCTCCTTTGCTCACCATACTGTGTCTGCACCAATCCCCCCACTCACCTATGTCTGCACCCATCTCCCTCGCTCCTCATACTGTGTCTGCACTCACCCCCCTCTCATACTGTGTCTGCACCTGTCCCCCATACTGTTTCCTCATTCATGCCTCTCCATGTCCCTCCTTGCTCTTCATACTGTGCCTTGAAATGTGTCCCACTCCCCATATTGTGTCTGCACCTGTTCATTCCTTGCTATTCAAACTTGTGTCCTCAAATGTCACCCACCCCTCTCCCCACACTAAATCTCCCCACACTGAATCTCCCCCCAACCACACACTAAATCTCCTAACACTAAATCTCCCCCCCAACGACACACTAAATCTCCCTACACTTATAATCTTCCCCCAACGACACACTAAATCTCCCCCCACTAAATCTCCCCCCAACCACACACTAAATCTCTCCCCACTAAATCTCCCCCCAACCACACACTAAATCTCCCTACACTAAATCTCCCCCCAACCACACACTAAATCTCCCTACACTAAATCTCCCCCCAACCACACACTAAATCTCCCTACACTAAATCTCCCCCCAACCACACACTAAATGTCCCTACACTAAATCTCCCCCCAACCACACACTAAATGTCCCTACACTAAATCTCCCCCCAACCATACACTAAATGTCCCTACACTAAATCTCCCCCCAACCACACACTAAATCTCCCCTCTGTTACACTAAATTATTATTATTTATTTATATACAGTAGCACCATTGATTCCATGGTGTTCTTTGGTGTCTTCATTTCCATTGGAAAACTTACCACCAATGCGCACCTCTGCAGCGCCGGCGAGTGACATCAACAGCGTGATCCCATGACCTGATCACGCTGCTGACGTCGCCCTGACCCGGTGGTCAGAACTTCAATTGTACTTGTGTCTGAAAGACGCGAGAACAATTGATCACTGGGAGCCGGCACGCTGCACCTTCTCAAAACCTGCTGTCAGTTTGACACCCCGCTCAGAGAACTGCCAACTCCCAGTTCGGGGGGCGTCAAAATGCAGACACCAGGGAAAACACCTCGGACCGCCGCATTAAGTGGCCCGACGGCGCCCCCCTGCCAGCAGCGCCAGGGGCAGATGCACCGCCTGCTCCCACTAGAGACGCCTCTGATTGTATGCAACAGAAAATGTAAAATTATCTATAATCAATAGTGTTTAAAAAAAAGTACATGTTCTCTTTATCAGGTGGAGCTAGTTACAAAGCAGTGGGGAGGAGAGAGCAGGATTATGCTTTTCTATGAAGCCTTGGTGACTCTGTGACTAAATAATGTCCCAATAAGTATCTGTGGCAGGCAGGGCATGCTGGGGTTATACTTTATATCTATCTGGAGAGCTGCAAAATTGCAGATGATTCAGAGCACATCACAGAGTTTGCAGTGGTGTAACTAGAGTCCTACGAGCCCTGGTGCAAGATTTGGACAGAGGTCCCCAGCAGCATGTTGGTCAGATGTATGTGCCCTTGTAATAACACCCTCTATCCTGGCCTTTTTACAGTAATAATGTCCACATTGTGAAATAATGTCCCCCAACCTGGCCCTTATCCTGCATTAATGTCTGTCCTGTAATAGTGTCCCCCATCCTGGACTCTTTCCGCAATAATGCCCCCCATGCTGTAACAATGGCCCCAAACCTGGACCCTTCCTGTAATAATGTCCCCCATCCTGTAATAATGGCCCCCAACCTGCACCCTTCCTGTAATAATGTCCCCCATCCTGTAATAATGGTCCCCAACCTGCACCCTTCTACTATATAATTGTCTTATCCCGTCTGTCTCTGTCTGTCTGTCTGTCTGTCTGTCTATCTGTCTTTCTGTCCTCGAAATCCCGCGTCGCTCATTGGTCCAGCCAATGAGCGCCGCGGGATTTCTGAAAAAAGATGGCGGCCGTTAGCAGCTCATCTGGCGGCCGGCCACCGCGACCAATCAGCGAGATGGGCGGCAAATTTAAACGCCGCTGTGCTGATTGGTCGCGGTGGCCGGCTGCGACCAATCAGTGAGATGGGCGGCAAATTTAAACGCCGCTCTGCTGATTTGTCGCGGCCGGCCACCGCGACCAATCAGCAGTATTGGCTGCAAATTTAAACGTCGCTCTGCTGATTGGTTGCGGTGGCCGGCCGCGACCAATCAGCGATATAGGCTGCAAATTTAAACGCCGCTCTGCTGATTAATCGCGGCCGGCCACCGCGACCAATCAGCGAGATGGGCGGCAAATTTAAACGCCGCTGTGCTGATTGGTCGCGGTGGCCGGCCGCGACCAATCAGTGAGATGGGCGGCAAATTTAAACGCCGCTCTGCTGATTTGTCGCGGCCGGCCACCGCGACCAATCAGCAGTATTGGCTGCAAATTTAAACGCCGCTGTGCTGATTGGTTGCAGCCGGGCACCGCGACCAATCAGCGAGATGGCCGGCAAATTTAAACGCCGCTCTGCTGATTGGTTGCGGTGGCCGGCCGCGACCAATCAGCGAGATGGGCGGCAAATCTAAACGCCGCTCTGCTGATTGGTTGCGGTGGCCGGCCGCGACCAATCAGTGAGATGGGCGGCAAATCTAAACGCCGCTCTGCTGATTGGTTGCGGTTGCCGGCCGCGACCAATCAGCGATATAGGCTGCAAATTTAAACGCCGCTCTGCTGATTGGTCGCGGTGGCCGGCCGCGACCAATCAGCGAGATTGGCGCTAAATTTAAACACCGCTCTGCTGACTGGTCGCGGCCGCCGGCCGACCGCGACCAATCAGCGAGATTGGCGCCAAATGTAAACACCGCTGTGCTGATTGTTCGCGGCTGCCAGCCGTGACCAATCAGCGAGATTGGCGCCAAACTTAAACAACGCTCTGCTGAGGTCGCGGCCGCCAGCGACCGCTACCAATCAGCGATTTTGGCGCCAAATTTAAACACCGCTCTGCTCATTGGTCCCGGCCGCCGGCCGGCCGAGACCAATCAGCGAGATTGCCGCCAAATTTAAACAACGCTCTGCTGATTGGTCGATTTTATCGCCAAATTTAAACAAGCTCTCCGGTCCTCACTAACACAGTTCGCTGATTGGTCTCGGCCGCCACCCGTGACCAATCACCGATATTGCCGCCAAATTTAAACACCGTTTTGCTGATTAGTCGATTTTGGCGCCAAATTTAAACAACGTTCTGGTGATTGCGCCCAGTAGGCCGCATACATATTCTAGAGTACCCGATGCGTTAGAATCGGGCCACCATCTAGTCCAGTAATAATGTCCCCCATCCTGTAAAAATGTTTACCGTCATGGGCCCCATCCTGTAATAATGACCCCTGTCCTGTAATAACATCCCCCATCCTGCACCCTTTCTGTAATAATGTCCCCCATCCCATAAAAATGTTTCCTATCTTGGGCTTCATCCTGTAATAATGTCCCCCGTCTTGGCCCTTTGTTGCGTCCCTGGTAATTTGGTGATGGCAGAATGTATCATTGCAATTAGAGAAAAGCAAATCGATTCATTAATCTGTTTCGGTTAAGAATTTCCTGAAAATGTAAAATTTTCCACGAATCCAGCAAAGTAAAAGCCAGCAAGCTCCTATTTTACTGGTTTCTTTTGACAGTAGAAAAATAAGAAATTGAAATTTCCGCTGATTATGCTTTTGGGTCTGGAGAGACTTGAGAGCACAATAACAGCAATCAGGGAACTTTTTTCATTTGAACTGAATCGAATCTGTCCAAAGCTAATTTTTGGAAATTCTCTCCCTTCTGATTACATTGAATGGTAACATTTCCATTATAAAACTGGAGAGAGATATTACAATATCCACCACTGACAATAGATAGATGTGAGCGAATACATTAGCGTGGAATTAAATTCTACAAAATTCCACCACACAATGATGGAAATTTAACTATACGGCCGTACACCTGGTGTAAAAAGAAAAAAAAAAGCCACAGGTGTTGGCACAGAAATTTGCAATATTTTGCCATTTTGTGCTACTCATCACTTAAAGTGATTGTGCCACGAACAAAAGTATATTTTAATCAACAGATCTTGATATAAAAATAAACTCCACAATTAAATGCGTTTAAAAAAAATGTTCCTGTGCTGAGATAATCCTATAAATGTGCCCCTGCCGTGTACTGTGTAATGGCTGTGTCTGACTGTACAGGAACATGGTCTGATCATACCACATCTCCTGGGCAGGGGAGGAAGCAAAAAGAGAGTACACAAAGGACAGCAGGGGATTGCAGCTGATTCTTTTTGTGAGTAAAACATTTCGCTGCCTGTTTTTAAACAATATTTAAACTTAAAGAAAGAATCTACTGTGATCCCATGCTGTAATGTCTGTATAGTCTTTTGCTTCCCCCCCTGCCCAGGAGATGTGGTATGATCAGACCTGTATCTTCATGGTCAGACACAGCCATTACACAGCACACAGCAGGGGCACATTTATAAGATTATCTCCGCACAGGAACATTTTTTTTTAAACACATCCAATTGTCGAGTTTATTTTTATTCCAAAATCTGTTGATTAAAACATACTTTTGTTCATGGCACAATCCCTTTAAGTGACAAGAAAAATGGGAAGAGTTTAGAAGGAGGGGACAGGGCATCCCGCTAACCAACAGATTTATTATAATTTAGGCCACAAATATCCAGAAAAATCAGAAATGTAGGTAGGGGCTGTGCATGTAAGAAGTATCAGAATGCTCCCAGAATATATACGGTGAAAGTCTACGCTTCCCTCCACCTGGGGTCAGTCGCAGAGGACAAGTGGAGTTGGTAGGAGCTACGCTACCGAAGAAAAGCCCGGGACTTGCAAGTCAGGCTATGCTCATGAGGCCGAGAAAGTGAGAAGGTCCTCTGACACTGCCAGGTGTGAGCCGACTTATGACACCCAGACAGAAGCAGGTCCAATCAGGGTCGGGACAAGGTATTTTGGTGCCCCAGGCAGATGAAACCGATAGCGCCACCCCCTTCATCCCCCCATGCAAAGGAATGGGTCAGAGACTAAGGTAACAGGACCCCTAACGCATCATCCCCCTCCGATGGGTCAGGTAAACTCTGACCACCACTTCCACTAGAATTATTACCCATTTTACCAAATATACCAGCAAAAGTGAAAAAAAGGGACATACTTTAGGGGTGAAGCTCAACAGGGAGAGCAATTTCAAAGTTAGATATAAAATCGTTGCTTGTTTGCCGACCATTTACACAATACAAGGGACAAATAGCGATATTCATCCCTGACATCCTATATTATAATGTCAGACCCAAGGTCATGGAAACTAATATAGCTTATCTATAACGGGGGCCGTTTGGTTTCAATTACGATGTCCAGCATTTGGCAGATGCCCTAATAAAAACTACTGTCCCCCTACACAGTATAATGGTCACCGCAGCAACCATACAAAATGATGTCCACAACAGCCCCAAAATATACACTATGATGTTCATTACAGCCCCCCATTACAGTATATAGTATGGTCACCACCACAGCCCCTCATTATATAGTATGGTCACCACCACAGCCCCTCATTATATAGTATGGTCGCCGCCACAGCCCCTCATTATATAGTATGGTCACCACCACAGCCCCTCACTATATAGTATGGTCACCGCCACAGCCCCTCATTACATAGTATGGTCACCACCACAGTCCCTCATTATATAGTATGGTCACCACTAGTGTTGAGCCACCCCCGTAGTGTTCGAGTTCGGTTCGGTTCGTCGAACACCCGTGTGTTCGCCGAACTGTTCGTCGAACTGTTCGTCGAACACCTTCGAACACCGTTAAAACCAATGGCAGGCAAACAAAAACACATAGAAACACATAGAAAACACCTTCAAAGGTGTCCAAAAGCTGACAAACTGCTCAGAAGACACAACTAACACATGGAAAAGTGACAAGTACATATAGTCATGCGAAAAGAAAAGAGGTGGAGGAGTAAAAGGAGGGGGAGACACAGATATAGGCATGTCATGCCCTTCTAAAATCCAAAAAGTGAGAAGCCGAGACGGCCAGTCCGCTCCTGCCCGTGCCACCTCCGTGTCGCCGGGTTTGTGCCAGAGCCGCGGTGAACCCTGACGGCCAGCCCCCCTCTCCCAATACTGGTGCCTGTCCGCTGGTGGGTCGAGAGAGCCCCCTTGTGGTGGAGGCAGCTCTAAGCTTTTTAATTTAAATTGTCCCTCTAATTTGAATGAATACACTTTAAATCCATTTACAAGGATCTATTGGAGGGCAAGTCTCATGCCAGCAGCCGCGTAATTCCAGCTCCAGTAGCGTCCACTAAAGCTGCTGCAGTTAAAAAGCTTTTATAAGGATCGAGCTCGGCTGTCCACCGCAAGGCATCCTAGTGCCAGTCCCAGCCCCTATGCCTTGGGGTGCCTCCTGATGCTCTTCACTAAGTATCCCGTGGTCCCGAAGCATTTCCTTTGAAAAAATTAAGTGTCCAAACTACAGGTGGTGTAGCTTGCTTAACAGCCGGGATAATCCGCTGACTAGCAGACACTGCTACTAGGCACAAAGTATTTCCTGGGCTAGATGCAGTTAAAAATTTGTAAGTAGATACTCTCGTTGGATGCTGAGAAAGCATTCCATAGAGTCTCCTGGCACGCCATATATGATTCTCTTAAAAAGCTTGGGGTAGGGGTCTAGGGGACCCTTTTATAGCCAAAATCACGGCCCTGTATCACAATACGTCACCTAGGCTGAAGATAAATGGAACTGTAGCACCGAGGGCTCGGTTGCTACAGACGTATTGCACCTCACCCAGAGGTGTGATATCTCACTCTCAGATAAGGATGGAGTGTGGATCAGGACCCGACACCTGCATGCATTACACCACATTGCCGTGGGGCAGGGCGACCAATATGCCCCTGAGATGGGCACGACAGTCCCTGTCCCTGGCTGGAGTGGGGGGAGGGAACACTGAGGAAGGGGAACCCTGCAGTGCAGGAGCAGGGAGGAAGCAGTTCCTGGGTGCATTGAGAAGGGAGTATAAAAGGTGGGCACCATCTTAGTTCAGTGCAGAGAAGTCTGAGCAGAAGTGGCAGGGAGCAGGGGCTCTGCATGAGCTCTGCTCCGGAGGCGGGCCTAGTAACAGAGGCCCAGGCCTGCAAGAGGGAGAAGGAAGGAAGAGGAGCGGAGAAGGCTCCAGGAACGAGGAATGAAGGGATCCCAGGGGTGCGGACGGGCGAGTCGCCACCGCACGCCCGAATCCACCTGCGTGGAGGGGTCAGGCCAAAGGGGGAGACCGGTCCCCGAACTAGTGGAGGCAGGAAACGACCCTCAGCTAGAAACCGGAGGCTCTGACATTTTATGTGGCGCAGCCCCTTGCTCCACCCGCTAGGAAGGCACCACATAGGGTCAGGGAAACTGGCGCCAAGTTTACCAAGAGGAGGCCCGAGGCAGCCGGACAGAAGTGTTGGTAAGAAAGGCCAGACAAAGGACACACAAAGGGGGTCCTGTGAAGCGCTCCAAAGTTATCTGGGAGTTGTCTGAGCCCCTCACCTGGTGAGCACAGTACAACGTGGGCAGCCGTTACCTGCAGACGTGGTCTGGATAATAAGAACTGTGAGTAAAGGCCCTGAACTGCATCACTGACTCCGTGTCGTTACTGCTGCTGCCCTGCACCATCACCCCCATCCTCCGCATACACTGCCCTGAGGCTATACTCCTCCCGTGGGGAGTTATGCTACGCTCTGCTGCACCCACAACACCAGCCTTAGCGGTCTGCCCTGTAGCGGCGGTTCACTCTGACCGCAATCCACGGGTGGCGTAGTCGGACATTTAAACATCAAAACCACATAAATAGTTCCGCCACTGGTTTGACCGCCCTGAGCCACGGAACCGGATCGCCGCCACGAAGACTACAACCACCAGCATCCACCAAAAAGGGTCCGGCTCCGGGTGTCCCAAGGCCCAGGGGGTGCATCAGAACATTTTCATCACCTTTCACAATCACCAATGGGACAAGGCAGGGATGTCCTCTGTCCCCTCTCTTATACATCCTAGTGACGGAGCACCTGCTCTCATCAATTCGCCATAACCCCAATATTAGGTGGATTGAGGTGGGAGGCACCAAGTACAAGTGCTCTCTATTTGCTGATGATGTCCTAGTATATATCACTCAATCACATATATCCATCCCTGCTGTTATGGCTGAAATAGATCACTTTGTTACATGGTAAAATTTTAAAATCAATGCAGCGAAGTCTGAGGCCCTCGATGTCTCCCTCCCTAAATCCATATAGGATTCCATCCAGTCCAACTTTCTCTTTGCCTGGCCCTCACAGGGTATCAAATACTTAGGAATTCCTATTCATAGAGACCTCTCCCATCTATGTTATCTTAATTTTGGGCCCTTTATTGAACAATTCCATACAGACCACGGTTGGCAAGTTGGAACTGTGAGATTCACTACGTGCACCACTGGTATTTTGTGGAAAAGCACATGTAAGATTCTGCAACAGTCTCTGCGGATACTCCTGCATGCGTGCATCCCTTTCTATGGCAGGAATAATTTCTGCAAATTTACTTTTGTACCGGGGATCTAACAGTGTGGCAACCCAGTAGTCAGGATTATTTCTAATTCTCACAATTCGAGGGTCATGTTGCAGGTAGTGCAGCAAGAAGGCACTCATGTGTGTTGCGCATCCAGGAGCACCAAGTCCCTGTTGTGTTGGTGGCGAGGTAACAATCATGCTTCCTTCCTCTGTCCTCTCCCCCCAACCTCGCACAACAGAAATGTGATCAAGGTCTCCCTCATCTGATGAGTCTTCCATCAGTTCGTCCTCCACTTCTTCCTGGGCTCCTGCACCTTCCTCACTAGTTTGGCTGCTACCATGCGCCCTGGTAAAATCATCTCCCCCACCCTCACATGCCTGCCGCCCTGGTGCTGCCGACCGTCTGGACCTTGCAGATGTTAGCCCTTCCGCATACAACTCCTCCTCCTCTACTTCCTCCACCTCCTCTTGTGCCACCACCTGACTCCGAATTCTGTTTAACATGTGCTCCAGCATGTAAATCACCGGAATAGTCATGCTGATAATGGCATCGTTAGCACTAAACATCTTCGTCGCCATTTCAAAACTGTGCAGAAGGGTGCATAGGTCCCTGATCTGAGACCACTCCTCCAGCGTGATTTGCCCCACCTCTGAATCTCGTTGGCCCAGGCTATACGTCAGAACGTATTGCACCAGGGCTTGTCGGTGCTGCCACAGTCGCTGCAACATGTGCAGAGTTGAATTCCACCGGGTAGGCACATCGCATTTTAGCCGGTGAAGTGGCAGGCCCAACGACTTCTGTAGAGATGTAAGTCGCTGAGCTGCGGGATGCGAACGGCGGAAGTGAGCACACAGCGACCGTGTCCTCTGCAGAAGGCCATCTAGTCTGGGATAGTGGGCTAAAAATTGCTGGACAACCAGGTTCAACACGTGAGCCATACAAGGCACGTGTGTGACATTGCCCCGGCGAAGGGCCGCACCCAGGTTTGCAGCATTGTCGCACACGGCCTTCCCTGGTTTCAGGTCCAGTGGAGACAACCATTCATGAAATTGGTTCTCCAGAGCTGACCACAACTCCTCAGCTGTGTGACTCACATTTCCCAGACATTTCAATGTAAAAACCGCCTGATGACGTTGAGCCCTACTGCCAGCATAGTAAGGAGGTGTGCAGGATCCCTTCTGCGCAGTTAGAAAGCTTGTGGCATGACCAGACAGGCTTTGGGTGCAGGTGGAAGACCGAGAGGAGGTTGAGGAGGCAGAAGCAGTGGAGGAAAAATGACATAAAGAGGATTGACGCACAACTCGTGGGGACGGCAAGACTTGGACAGCAGCCCCTTGTCCTGCTGTCACCATAGTTACCCAGTGCCCAGTCAGCGACATGTAACGCCCCTGTCCATGCCTACTCGTCCAAGTGTCTGTGGTGAAATGCACCCTGTCACACACAGAGTTTCTCAAAGAAGCGGTGATGTTGTGTGCGACATGCTGGTGGAGTGCAGGCACACCTTTCTTTGAGAAGTAGTGCCGACTGGGCATCTGGTACTGGGGCACTGCGACGGACATAAGGTCTCGAAAATCCTCTGTGTCCACCAGGCGGAAAGGCAGCATTTCTGTAGCCAAGAGCTTGCAGATGGTGAAATTCAACCTCTTAGCTTTCTCATGGCTAGGAGGAAATGGTCTTTTACTTGTCCACATCTGAGGGACCGAGGGCTGGCTATTGTGCTTAGACGGGGTTGATAAGGGTGTCCCCGGCAAACTGCCGGTCTGTGAGGAAGATGCAGGCGGACATGTTAGGTTGCCTTGATCCAAAGGTGGTGCTATCGATGTCGGACAGCGCTCAAGACCAGCTGGTGTTACCATCTCCAAAGAAAATGATGACCTGCCAATCACGCTGGCTGTTGCGGGTAAAGAGGTGGCAGGTCTGCGCCCCAAAACAGGTGTGACTGCTGTCCCCCCAGTCACAGAGGATGAAGAGGCCGCGGATGCACAAGATATGGCAGACGGTGGTTGGCCCGGCCGGCTAGACCGCATTGTAGCACACTGAGCTTCCCACTGCAACTTATGCTTCATGTCCATGTGCCGGTTCATGCATGAAGTACTCAAACTATGTATTTTTTGGCCTCTACTTAGCTTTTGCTGACAAATGTTACAGATAACACGAGTTGGGTCATCTTTATCGATCTGAAAAAATGCCCAGGCTATGCAAGGCTTAGCACCCATGCGACCTGAAGAGCCACCACGACTTGTGGTGAGAGGCAGAGTTGTGTTTGAGGATGCAGTTGTTGACGTGCTTCCAGTACTACGTCTCTGTCCAGGAAGGCGCAACCTGACCTCGTCGTCACTAGCATCTTCCTCCACCTCCTCTGCTGACCTCATCTCTTGGCTGACTGTGGGTTGACAGTAAGTGGGATCTCCGACCTCATCATCATCACCCTGTGCGTTATCACACCCGTCGTCCTCAGAGCCAACCTGTTCCTGCCCTGACAAAAAACTAAAGTTGTCGCTCCAATCAGGTATTTGAGTCTTATCATCGTCTTCCTCATTGTCTCCACCAACAGGAGTTACAGTTTGGGAATGAGGGTCTACATTATGGTCAGAACCTTCTGCGTCTGGTCCTGGATCCGACTCATAAAGATTCTGGGCATCAGTGCAGATCATTTCCTCGTCTGGATTCACAGAAGCGCTGGAGTCGACCTCTGATTCCCAGGCTATAGTATGAGTAAACAGCTCTGCAGACTCAACCATCTGTTCTACCTCATACTCAGACGGGCAGCTGGAGATTTGGGAGCTGTGAGGAAGCAAGTGCGATTTGGGTGACACCTTTGAGGACTGGAGTATTTGTGATGTTGAAGTTGATGTGGAGGAAAGCCCACTTAAAGGAGCACTTGATATCCGTTGAAGCACCTGCTGTTTTTGTGCCTCATCTGGAATTTGTAGCGATTGGCGTGGCCGTAAGAAAGGGATCTTATCACATTGTCCGCTAAAAGAAGTAGACATTTTAGTTTGGCTGGAAGATGGTCTTTCTTCTGCACCTACCCCACGGACACAACCTTTTTTCCCCTTCCCAACACGCCTATTCCCCTTTCCACCAGCAGCAGGCCTTTTTCCACTCATTTTGGTGGTTAACTAATTCACAACTCTGGAGTTGTTTGCACAAAAAAACAATGGATGGTAACCGAGCAGAGCTGAGTGGCCAAACTGTGGTATTAGGCCAAAACTATTGGCTGGGTTAGATGCAGAAAAAAATTATTTTTAATTTGCAACCTGATGGAGGTCAGTATAGATGGACTAATAGACCAAGTCCCACACACCGCTAGAAGCCCAAATATTTTTTCAGAGCTAGATGCAGAAAATTTTTTTATTCAATTTGCAACCTGATGGAGGTCAGTATAGATGGACTAATAGACCAAGTCCCACACACTGCTAGAAGCCCAAATATTTTTTCAGAGCTAGATGCAGAAAAAAATTATTTTTAATTTGCAACCTGATGGAGGTCAGTATAGATGGACTAATAGACCAAGTCCCACACACCGCTAGAAGCCCAAATATTTTTTCAGAGCTAGATGCAGAAAAAAATTATTTTTAATTTGCAACCTGATGGAGGTCAGTATAGATGGACTAATAGACCAAGTCCCACACACCGCTAGAAGCCCAAATATTTTTTCAGAGCTAGATGCAGAAAAAAATTATATTCAATTTGCAACCTGCTGGAGGTCAGTATAGAAGGACTAATAGAACAAGTCCCACACACTGCTAGAAGCCCAAATATTTTTTCAGAGCTAAATGAAGAAAAAAATTATTTTTAATTTGCAACCTGATGGAGGTCAGTATAGATGGACTAATAGACCAAGTCCCACACACTGCTAGAAGCCCAAATATTTTTTTCAGAGCTAGATGCAGAAAAAAATTATTTTTAATTTGCAACCTGATGGAGGTCAGTATAGATGGACTAATAGACCAAGTCCCACACACTGCTAGAAGCCCAAATATTTTTTCAGAGCTAGATGCAGAAAAAAATTATTTTTAATTTGCAACCTGATGGAGGTCAGTATAGATGGACTAATAGACCAAGTCCCACACACCGCTAGAAGCCCAAATATTTTTTCAGAGCTAGATGCAGAAAAAAATTATATTCAATTTGCAACCTGCTGGAGGTCAGTATAGAAGGACTAATAGAACAAGTCCCACACACTGCTAGAAGCCCAAATATTTTTTCAGAGCTAAATGAAGAAAAAAATTATTTTTAATTTGCAACCTGATGGAGGTCAGTATAGATGGACTAATAGACCAAGTCCCACACACTGCTAGAAGCCCAAATATTTTTTCAGAGCTAGATGCAGAAAAAAATTATATTCAGTTTGCAACCTGATGGAGGTCAGTATAGATGGACTAATAGAATGATGCTATGCCCAAAAGATTTTACTTCACTAGGTGCAGTAAAAAAATTGGTATTCTATACACAGGTGGTATATCTTGCAACACAGATAGGCTACTCCACTGACTAACACACTCTGCAATAGGCCAAAAAGGATTAGCTTTGCTAGATTCAGCCAAATGCTGTGAAAAAAACTTGCACAGCACTGGCACAGACCTGCCTGGCAAAAACTGATAGGAACTGATGTAACCTAGTCCTGAAAAGGACTCCAATTACAATTAGTCTTTACTCCCACAATCTATCTATTTAAGAGCACAGACCTGCCTGATAAAAGTCGTAGGAAATGCTGTAACCTAGTCCTTAAAAGGACTGCAATCACAACTATTCCCTACTCCCAAGCTATCTGTAGATTTGTGCGAAAATTGGCTTGAAATTAACAAGGTATAGCGCACACAGCAACAGCGGTGCCGTCTAACACGCAGCTGCAGCAGTGAGAAAATGGTGGCGACGGGGAAAATGGCTTGGTCTTATAGGGCAAGGACATGTGACATACACTGCCAATCACACATGCCCTTGCTTGTGTGAAAAAAAGCACTTCGCTCCGTGTGTGCGCTGCTGATAGGCTGACAGATTGCACCTCCCCACTGCAAATGCGGGAAAGAGAAAAAAAAATGGAGATCTTCATTGTTCCTGCAGAGATCCATCCCCTGCCCCTCCCCCCGCCCCGCTGTACACTCAAACTGCGTATTAACATTAATTTTCATCATTACTGAGAAAAAATCCAGTTATGATTTTGGTGCACGAACAGTTATCGAACATAACCTCGAACAGCCGAATTTTTCTCAAATTGTTCGTGTTCGCCGACCGGCTCGAACACCGCCCAAAACAGCTCGAATTTGAGATTGGCGAACAGTTCGAGTAGAACAACGCTCATCTCTAGTCACCACCACAGCTCCCCAATATATAGTATGGTCACCACCACAGGCCCCAATTATATAGTATGGTCACCA
This sequence comes from Phyllobates terribilis, assembly GCF_046119375.1. Taxonomy (NCBI): domain Eukaryota; kingdom Metazoa; phylum Chordata; class Amphibia; order Anura; family Dendrobatidae; genus Phyllobates; species Phyllobates terribilis. The sequence goes on from NW_027362761.1 coordinate 1,175,172,142, forward strand.
CCACAGCCCCTCATTATATAGTATGGTCACCACCACAGGCCCCAATTATATAGTATGGTCACCACCACAGCCCCTCATTATATAGTATGGTCACCACCACAGCCCCTCATTATATAGTATGGTCACCGCCACAGCCCCTCATTATATAGTATGGTCACCACCACAGCCCCTCACTATATAGTATGGTCACCGCCACAGCCCCTCATTATATAGTATGGTCACCACCACAGTCCCTCATTATATAGTATGGTCACCACCACAGCTCCCCAATATATAGTATGGTCACCAACACAGGCCCCAATTATATAGTATGGTCACCACCACAGCCCCTCATTATATAGTATGGTCACCACCACAGCCCCTCATATATATAGTATATTTACCACCACAGCCCCCATTATATACAGTTATATGAAAAGGTTTGGGCACCCCTATTAATCTTAATGTTTTATAAAAATTGGTGTTTTTGCAACAGCCATTTCAGTTTGATATATGTAATAACTGTTAGACACAGTAATGTTTCTGCCTTGAAATGAGGTTTATTGTACTAACAGAAAATGTGCAATCTGCATTCAAACAAAATTTGACAAGTGCATAAGTATGGGCACCCTTATCATTTTCTTGTTTTAAATACTCCTACCTACTTTTTACTGACTTACTAAAGCACTTTTTTGGGTTTTGTAACCGCATTGAGCTTTGAACTTCATAGCCAGGTGTATGTAATCATGAGAAAAGCTACTTAAAGTGGCCACTTGCAAGTTGTTGTCCTGTTTGAATCTCCTCTGAAAACAAAGATTATTCAACTTAGTTGTTCAGGGGAAGGATACAAAAAGCAGTCTCAGAGATTTAACCTGTCAGTTTCCACTGTGAGGAACATAGTAAGGAAATGGAAGAACACAGGGACAGTTCTTGTTAAGGCCAGAAGTGGCAGGCCAAGAAAAGGCCATCGGAAAGGCAGAGAAAAAGAATGGTGAGATCAGTCAAGGACAATCCTCAGACCACCTCCAGAGTGCTGCAGCATCAACTTGCTGCAGATGGTGTCACTGTGCATCGGTCAACTATACAACGCACTTTGTACAAGGAGAAGCTGTATGGGAGAGTGATGCGAAAGAAGCCGTTTCTGCGAGCACGCCACAAACAGAGTCAGCTGAGGTATGCAAAAGCACATTTGGAGAAGCCAATTTCTTTTTGGAAGAAGGTCCTGTGGACTGATGAAACCAAGATTGAGTTGTTTGGTCATACAAAAAGGCGTTATGCATGGCGGCAAAAAAACACAGCATTCCAAGAAAAACACTTGCTACCCACAGTAAAATTTGGTGAAGGTTCCATCATGCTTTGGGGCTGTGTGGCCAATGTTGGCACCGGGAATCTTGTTAAAGTTGAGGGACGCATGGATTCCACTCAGTATCAGCAGATTCTTGACAATAATGTTCAAGAATCAGTGACAAAGTTGAAGTTACGCAGGGGATGGATCTTTCAGCAAGACAATGATCCAAAACACCGCTCCAAATCTGCTCAGGCATTCATGCAGAGGAACAATTACAATGTTCTGGAATGGCCATCCCAGTCCCCAGACCTGAATATCATTGAACATCTGTGGGATCATTTGAAGAGGGCTGTCCATGCTCGGCGACCATCAAACTTAACTGAACTGGAATTGTTTTGTAAAGAGGAATGGTCAAAAATACCTTCATCCAGGATCCAGGAAATCATTAAAAGCTACAGGAAGTGACTAGAGGCTGTTATTTTTGCAAAAGGAGGATCTACTAAATATTAATGTCACTTTTCTGGTGAGGTGCCCATACTTATGCACCTGTCAAATTTTGTTTGAATGCAGATTGCACATTTTCTGTTAGTACAATAAACCTCATTTCAAGGCAGAAACATTACTGTGTCCAACAGTTATTACATATAACAGCTGAAATAGCTGTTGAAAAAACAATAATTTTTATAAAACATTAAGCTTAAGATTAAAAGGGGTGCGTAAACTTTTTCATATAACTGTAGTATAATCACCACCACAGCCCCAATTATATAGTATATTCACCACCACAGGTCCCCATTATATAGTATAATCACAACCACAGCCCCCATTATATAGTATGGTCACCACCACAGCCCCCATTATATAGTATGGTCACCACCACAGCCCCTCATATATATAGTATGGTCACCACCACAGCCCCCATTATATAGTATAATCACTACCACAGCCCCCATTATATAGTATATTCACCACCACAGGCCCCCATTATATAGTATGGTCACCACCACAGGCCCCAATTATATAGTATGGTCACCACCACAGCCCCTCATATATATAGTATGGTCACCACCACAGCCCCCATTATATAGTATAATCACTACCACAGCCCCCATTATATAGTATATTCACCACCACAGGCCCCCATTATATAGTATGGTCACCACCACAGGCCCCAATTATATAGTATGGTCACCACCACAGCCCCTCATATATATAGTATGGTCACCACCACAGCCCCCATTATATAGTATAATCACCACGACAGCCCCCATTATATAGTATATTCACCACCACAGGTCCCCATTATATAGTATGGTCACCACCTCAGCCCCCATTATATAGTATATTCACCACCACAGGTCCCTATTATATAGTATGGTCACCACCACAGCCCCTCATATATATAGTATGGTCACCACCACAGCCCCCATTATATAGTATAATCACCACCACAGCCCCCATTATATAGTATATTCACCACCACAGGTCCCTATTATATAGTATGGTCACCACCACAGCCCCTCATTATATAGTATGGTCACCATCACAGCACCCCAATATATGGTATGGTCACCACTACAGTCCCTCATTATATAGTATGGTCACCACCACAGCCCCAATTATATAGTATATTCACCACCAAAGGCCCCCATTATATAGTATGTTCACCACCACAGTCCCAATTATATAGTATATTCACCACCACAGGCCCCCATTATATAGTATGGTCACCACCACAGCTCCCCAACATATAGTATGGTCACCACCACAGGCCCCAATTATATAGTATGGTCACCACCACAGCCCCTCATATATATAGTATGGTCACCACCACAGCCCCCATTATATAGTATAATCACCACCACAGCCCCCATTATATAGTATATTCACCACCACAGGTCCCCATTATATAGTATGGTCACCACCTCAGCCCCCATTATATAGTATATTCAACACCACAGGTCCCTATTATATAGTATGGTCACCACCACAGCCCCTCATTATATAGTATGGTCACCATCACAGCACCCCAATATATGGTATGGTCACCAATACAGTCCCTCATTATATAGTATGGTCACCACCACAGCCTCAATTATATAGTATATTCACCACCAAAGGCCCCCATTATATAGTATATTCACTACCACAGGCCCCCATTATACGGTATGGTCACCACCACAGCTCCCCAATATGTAGTATATTAACCACCACAGGCCCCCATTATATAGTATGATCACCACCACAGCCCCCCATTATATAATAAATTCACCACCACAGGCCCCCATTATATAGTATATTCACCACCACAGACCACCATTATATAGTATATTCACCACCACAGGCCCCCATTATATAGTATGGTCACCACCACAGACCAACATTATATAGTATATTCACCACCACAGGCCCCCATTATATAGTATGGTCACCACCACGTCCCCCATTATATAGTATATTCACCACCAGAGGCCCCCATTATATAGTATGGTCACCACCACAGCCCCCAATTATATAGTATATTCACCACCACAGCCCCCAATTATATAGTATATTCACCACCACAGCCCCCCATTATATAGTATTTTCACCAACATAGCTCCCCATTATATAGTATATTCACCACCACAGGCCCCATTGTATAGTATATTCACCACCACAGGCCCCCATTATATATTATTGTCACCACCACAGCCCCCTATTATATAGTATATTTACCATCACAGGTCCCTATTATATAGTGTGGTCACCACCAAATGCCCCCATTATATAGTATGGTCACCACCACAGCCCTCCATTATATAGTATATACAACACCATCACAGGACCCCATTATATAGTATATTCACCACCACAGGCCCCATTACTAGTATGGTCACCACCACAGGCCCCATTATATAGTATATTCACCAACACAGGCCCCATAATATAGTATATTCACCACCACAGGCCCCCATTACTAGTATGGTCACCACCACAGGCCCCATTATATAGTATATTCACCACCACAGGTCCCCATTATATAGTATATTTACCACCACAGGTGCCTATTATATAGTATGGTCACCACCTCAGACCCCCATTATATAGTATGGTCACCACCACAGCTCCCCATTATATAGTATATACAACACCACAGGCCCCCATTATATTGTATGGTCACCACCACAGCCCCCCATTATATAGTATAATCACCACCACAGCCCCCATTATATAGTATATTCACCACCACAGGCCCCCATTATATAGTATGGTCACCACCACAGCTCCCCAATATATAGTATGGTCACCACCACAGGCCCCAATTATATAGTATGGTCACCACCACAGCCCCTCATATATATAGTATGGTCACCACCACAGCCCCCATTATATAGTATAATCACCACCACAGCCCCCATTATATAGTATATTCACCACCACAGGTCCCCATTATATAGTATATTCAACACCACAGGTCCCCATTATATAGTATGGTCACCACCTCAGCCCCCATTATATAGTATATTCAACACCACAGGTCCCTATTATATAGTATGGTCACCACCACAGCCCCTCATTATATAGTATGGTCACCATCACAGCACCCCAATATATGGTATGGTCACCACTACAGTCCCTCATTATATAGTATGGTCACCACCACAGCCCCAATTATATAGTATATTCACCACCAAAGGCCCCCATTATATAGTATGTTCACCACCACAGCCCCAATTATATAGTATATTCACCACCACAGGCCCCCATTATATAGTATGGTCACCACCACAGGCCCCAATTATATAGTATGGTCACCACCACAGCCCCTCATATATATAGTACGGTCACCACCACAGCCCCCATTATATAGTATAATCACCACCACAGCCCCCATTATATAGTATATTCACCACCACAGGTCCCCATTATATAGTATGGTCACCACCTCAGCCCCCATTATATAGTATGGTCACCATCACAGCACCCCAATATATGGTATGGTCACCACTACAGTCCCTCATTATATAGTATATTCAACACCACAGGTCCCTATTATATAGTATGGTCACCACCACAGCCCCCATTATATAGTATATTCAACACCACAGGTCCCTATTATATAGTATGGTCACCATCACAGCCCCTCATTATATAGTATGGTCACCACCACAGCCCCAATTATATAGTATGGTCACCATCACAGCACCCCAATATATGGTATGGTCACCAATACAGTCCCTCATTATATAGTATGGTCACCACTACAGCCTCAATTATATAGTATATTCACCACCAAAGGCCCCCATTACATAGTATGTTCACTACCACAGGCTCCCATTATACGGTATGGTCACCACCACAGCTCCCCAATATGTAGTATATTAATCACCACAGGCCCCCATTATATAGTATGGTCACCACCACAGCCCCCCATTATATAGTAAATTCACCACCACAGGCCCCCATTATATAGTATATTCACCACCACAGACCAACATTATATAGTATGGTCACCACCACAGACCAACATTATATAGTATATTCACCACCACAGGCCCCCATTATATAGTATGGTCACCACCACGTCCCCCATTATATAGTATATTCACCACCAGAGGCCCCCATTATATAGTATGGTCACCACCACAGCCCTCAATTATATAGTATGTTCACCACCACAGGCCCCTATTATATAGTATGGTCACCACCTCAGCCCCCCATTATATAGTATGTTCACCACCACAGCCCCCCATTATATAGTATATTCGCCACCACAGGCCCCCCATTATACTGTATGGTCACCACCACAGGCCCCCATTATAAAGTACAGTCACCACCAAAGGCCCCTATTATATAGTATATTCACCACCACAGGCCCCCTTTTATATAGTATATTCACCACCACAGGCCTCCATTATATACTATATTCACCACCACAGGCCCCCTTTTATATAGTATATTCACCACCACAGGCCTCCATTATATACTATATTCACCACCACAGGCCCCCATTATATAGTATATTCACCACCACAGCCCCCCACTATGTAGTATATTCACCACCACAGACCCCCATTATATAGTATGGTTACCAGCACAGCACCCCATACAGTATAATGACCCCCATAGGCCCTTATATACAGTATAATGCCCCCACAGCCCCCCTCACAGTATGATATTCACCACAGCCCCTATAGACTATGGTCACAACAGCCCCTAATACAGTATGTCCCCTACCGCCCCTACAGACCCCTCTCCTATACAGCCCCTTTGCTTGTTGTCATCTCTAATAGCCTGAGGGCCCCTTTCCCACTGTGTTACTCCAAGTTGCCTTATAGTTCCCCCCTTTTACAGTGTGTCAAACCTAATTGCCTGAGGGCATTTACTACCAGTGCTGGTGTTGGGGGGTGAATAATTTGGCACGCATTTTCCTCCCACGTGACTCCAGTGAATAGGTCAGATGCCAGCAGGGAGCCATCAACCTTCCTCTGCTCCTCCACCGGCTGCGCCAGATTACCGTGCAGGCGACCAATCACAGCACAGCTCCTTTTCCGAGCTGTGAGTTGAGTTGCAGAGGACACACAAACAAAACTAACACTGATTGGCTGTGCTGTGACCAATCAGTGTGAGGCTAATGGCAGAAGCACTGCTCCTCAGGGTTGTGTAACCTGGGGTAGAGCTGCCAGTAAATTGATAGTAACAGTGTCCTCCTCCATGACAGCGTGCATGGCTCCTCAATCTGTTCAGGGGCCAGCAAGTGCAGCCTTTAATGTAGTGCTGGGCGTCAGTGTGCTGACAGCCTATGGCCGGAAAGGCGCTGGCGGCCGCAGACATTCAGCAATGTCAGTGTCTTTTTTTTCAAAGTGTGCCCCCCTTGTGGAGGTAAGAGGTAGCACACTGGGTGGATGCCTACCCTGCCTTTCCCTCATCTCGGCTCTGGGTCTAAGTATCCCATAGGTGTAACACAGTCTCTGCTGGAGAGAGAGTGAAAGATACTTAAAGTAGTGTAAGAGAGTATCAGGCTGCAACAGTGATGAGCTGTGACTTGTGTGGGCCGGAGGGGGCCTGAAGTACCCAGCTGGAGTGGGCATCCCCTGAATCAAAGAAGTGAGTCAGAGAGAGACTATAAAGTTATTGAAGTAGCGTTCAAGATTGTGCTTCCAACTGAGTAGAATCAAAGAATGGTAGAGTTGGAGGGGACCTCCTGGGTCATCTGGTCCAATCCCCTGTTCAATGCAGGATTCACTAAACCATCTCAGACAGATATCTGTCCAGCCTCTGAAGACTTCCATTGAAGGGGAACTCACCACCTCTCGTGGCAGCCTGTTCCACTCATTGATCACCTAACTGTCAAAAAGGTTTTTTTCTAATATGTAATCTATATCTTCTCCCTTTCAGTTTCATCCCATTACTTCTTATGTTTCCATGTGCAAATGAGAATAAGGATGATCCCTCTACAGTGTGACAGCCCTTCAGATATTTGAAGACCGCTATTAAATCTCCTCTCAGTCTTCTCTTTTGCAGATCCTCTGGTTCCTCATAGCGCATTGTTTGTAGATCGGTCACCATCCTGGTAGCTTTTCTCTGAACTTGCTCCAGTTTTTCGAGACCTTTTTTAAAATGTGGTGGACACAGTATTCCAGATGAGGTCTGACCAAAGAGGAGTAGAGGGGGATAATTACTACCCAATTCTGGGTTGCGTTAACAGAAGCATACAGTCTAGATCACGCGAAGTAAAGTTATGAAACTTCGTTGTCATGATTTATCCTGGTGGGACCGCAGTCTTAAGTGTCAACGCCTAAGACAACTCTGGCGAGACAGTCATTCAGTAGATGGGTAGTAGTGTTGATCGAGCACTGAAAGGCACGAGTGCTCGATACTCGAATGGAGCAGGTCGGACGCTCAGACGGGCTCGACTTGAGTAGCGAGCATAATGGACATGAACGGCGTTACTCATGTACTCGACACTGCTCGCTACTCCATCAAGCCCCCGATGCACGCTCGCCCATCACTAGTATTAACCAGAGCTTAGCGTCTTCTCCCTGCACTGTGACCTCTCTACAGACCATATAATGCTCTGTGCATCCATCTTTCCAGGGTCAGTTGCAGAGGACAAGTGGACAATACTTCACCAAGGTTGTCCGAGCAAATCCCACATAGGCTACCAATAGTTAGGCAAGGAAAATAAAAACGAAAATAAAGGAAATGCATTGAGAAGATTCTATCATCCCAGAGTTATTTTCCAAGCACGTTAATATTCCGTCGCCATTATAGCAGTTTCCAGGCTTTATAATGCACATTGTATTGGGTTAAAAGTCACTGATTAAAATGGAAAAACAGGAAAAAAAAATATATATTAGGCGGGTGTCGAATTGCAGAGCGCGCAGCTTTACGCCCTCTTGCTAAACACTGAATTTTCCACTGTTGATCCACAAATAATTATATGTTTCTTTTTGCTATTTTCTGCCAATTCCTGTGTCTTCGGCTTCCAGCTGAGCGCTTAATAAGACTGATGTATGGAGCCAAGCCTCCACAGAGGCGGTGGGTGTACTCGGCGACAAGTGCGCCTCTTCCACACAATGTAAAACCAAAAGTTATAGTCTCAAGATAAATTAATACAAATGATAATAACTTGATACAATATATTGAGGAGCATTATCAGTTATATTACATCACAATTGCCCAATTATTTTGATCTATTAATGTTACATTGTATGGCCCCATACTGAGAATATTGCAGCTCTCTCCCCCCTCTCCCAGGAGGAAGTCACAGCACATCTAGTTAATCAATACAGTACAGTATACCCCAACAGTTTTTTGTTTTTGAAGATGAGGACACCCCTAATACTAGTAGTTTTGCGCTAAATGAAAAGGCCAAGGGCTCTTTCAGGTGTCCAATCTCAGATCGCAATTCCCAGACTGACCACGCGTTTCCCATCCCCGAAGCATCACTGCTTCATATATTTCTATGCCTAGACTGCCTGTCACGTTCGGGCAGTCTGGGCATTGCGACCTGAGATTGGACCGATGATCATGGACGTCTGGAAGAGCCCTTACTTTAAGGATAATTGTAAAGGCTAAAGAATGACAAAAAGCGCAATAGGGTCTTATCTGGATGTAAAATATGAATCAGAATGCACAATCATGCTCACTTAGTTAGTTTCTGTTCACACAACCATTGAATGGACTTGGGCTGCTGCAGATCCACGAGGAAAGTTCAAGGAAGAAAACGGAAATAATTGGTTAACCTGCGCTGCCTTCAAAGGATGATGAAAAGACAGGAATCCAAATAATATGGTATATTTGTCAACGCGTTTTGAAGTGTTAAAACTTCATCAGGACAAACCACAATCAGGTTCCTGGTTTCTCATCATCCTTAGACAGCAGCACAGGTTAACTCATTACTTCAGTTTTCTTCCTTACTTTTAGGATAGTTGAAGTAGTAGCTATCGTTGAAGACAGATGCAGACACATCCATATTTCCACTCTGGCTAAGAAATAGTCATGACATATGGCTTTTCCAATGTGAGACTATTGAAAAAAAAACACTAACTCCTACTATGCCTTTCTAGCCTAAATACTCTTCAATAAACAACATATCCACGCAGACAGTTTGTCCTAACTGGACAACCCCTTTAAGAATGACCCATCTTTGGCTGAAAACATAATATTTAAACTGGTGTAAATGCCACCGTTCTCCTGAATCCGGCGATGTTTTTATTTTGTACCTGAGCCTCTCCCATTCCTGAGATATGGACCTCTGTTCCCAGTATAGAAATCAAGTCTTGCTAGACAAGTGGGTGTGGTTATCAACACCACACCCAGAAAAGAGCTGATGTTCACACCCACTTGGAAAACAAGACTAGATTTATATACAGGAAAGAGAGGGCCACATCTCTGGAACAGAGAGGCGCAGGAAAAAGAGGATCACATCGTCGGATTCAGGAGAACAGTGGCATTTACACCAGATAAAAAAAACAAAAGTGACAGATTGTTTTTAAAGTGGTTCACCACTTAAAATGTCCATATGGACAAGATGTTTCCTATGGAGCAATGTAGGCTGGCAAGAAATGATGGGTCCCATTTAATAGCATTCCTTGGAGTGTGGGGGGGGTCCTTGGAGTGGGGGATGGGGGGGGGGGGGGGAGAGCTACCCTCCCAGTGCTTTTAGATTCTTTACCCCAATGTCCACATGACAACTATTCCTGCCAATTAATCTGTAAGTAGATGTAGAAGATGGTCTAAATATACTTGATCATTAGAAATGCCAGTCTTTAACATAGATCTCCTTGAGAAGAAATGTACCCAGTGAGAACACAAGTAGGAAGAGTTGTCATAGGGACATACGAGTAGGCAAGTTGCAGACATTTATGTTTGACTTCAACCATGCAAGTATCCAGCACTGATGTAGGACTCAATTCTTCCATCCTTTTCATGAACATGATGAGCTCTTATATAACACTCATGGTAGATCTGCACAGTGTATTCATGGCCCACAATAAAGCTCTTCACACTCCGGTGGAAGAGACAGGTGCTGAGCCTGCACCTCAGGACTAATTACCAGCCATCCTCCAGTGCAGACTTTCATGTTATACACATGTACAGTGTAAATTCATCCTTTATGTCAGATCTCTCCGAGCCGTGGAAGCGGCCACTTGTACGTGTCCCAATTATGCAAAGTGTATATAAAGCTAATCATGCTGGAGGAGGCGGATAATGGGGCACTGATTGAAGCACAGCCCGAAACAATCTTGGACTCTCTAATATAAGATGAGCTACAGCATTTTCTTGTGCATTTTTCTGCCATTTTTCCTGTGTTTTTGGGGACACAACAGAAAAAAAAAAAAAAAAAATCCTCCTTCTGCTCTAGTGTTCTGGGTGTCAAAAACACATTTGTGCAAAAATATCAAGTCCAGTCACTGTCCCCAAAAAGTGGGTTTGGACAGCAATCACAAATTTACTAAAACATGTGGCAGAAAGTGTAGCTGAAGTCTGTGCCAGCACGTGGCTGGTGTACGGACAACCCAAAGATGCACTACATTTGTTAGACAGCAGAAATCTTGCCTTAGCCTCCGATGCATAAAATCTGGCCCCACTGTCCCCTGGCGTATAAATATCCAACTCCTCGCCTGTCATTACTAACATGTGACAGACTGGATGGCGGTGCAGAGCTCACGGATACCTGTAATAGAAGTCACAGGGTAACAAGTCCGTTCAAGACATTTCCTCCCTCCTAAATCTTCCCCCATCACCTACCTGTGAGTGATATTGAGAAGTGGAACGATTCACAGCAACTCAGCCACAAAGTGGAAACCCTGTCATGTTACAGAGTGGGGGACCGAGTGCTGAGGAGCAGAGGGCAGAAAAGTCACCAACACTCTGTTGACTCCATAACTGCAGCGTACAGACGTCCTTTGGTATATCAGCACAGACACTGCGCCCCCGCCGGGAGCTTCTTAGCAGAGCAGCTGCATGCAGCCATACATCACCAAGCACAATGCCGATCATCAGATGGGTTGGTGTAAAGTTGTCACCACTGGACTCTGGAGCAAACGCGTTCTCTGTGCAGTGACGGATCACACTTCTCTATCTGTATCTGATGGACAAGTCTGTTTTGTGATTCCAGGAGAAAGTTACCCGCCTGACTGTATTGTGCCAGATGTACAGTTTGTTAGATGAGGGATAATACTATGGGCTTGTTATCAGGGGTCGGCATTGGGCCCTTAGTTCCTTCAATGGGAAGTCTTAATGCTTCAGCACAAGACCCTGTATACATTGTAGCTTCCAGCTTTGTGGGAACAGTTGGGGAAAGTCTCGTTTCTGTTTCCCATGAATGTGCCCAGTGCAGAAGGTCCATACAGACATGAAGGGGAGAGTTTTGTGGAAGAAAATGACCGACTGTACAGAGAACCAACCACATGCCTCACCAATAATGGAGATTGGGACCTCGGCCTCTCCCCAACATCAGGGTCTGACCTCACAAATTCCCAGACTCCTCCAAAGTCTTGTAGAAATGTTTCTGGAGGTAGAATGGGAGGTCAGGAAAGCTCCTGTAGGGTAATGTAGAGGGGGCACATACTTTTGTCTATACGAGTATAGTATAGTATATTAGTCCTTAGATGTACCTGTATTTTAGGGTTTTGGGTAATGCCTAGGGAGAGAATCAGAAATAAACTCATTTAATATTAGAAGCTTTGGGTTTATTTTTCCTCCCCGACCTATGAAGCAATAACTCCGTTCTCCGGCAGGCAAGCCCCGGAAGTCCGGACAGGCACAAACCACTCAGGAAATAAATCAAGGACCGATAAATTTAAAAAATTTTTTTTTTTATTATTAAATCACTTAAAGACTTGAAAAAAGTCCCATAATGTAATGCACTTAGTGTGGTGGATCTGTAATAAGTGCTCAGTACGGCACCAACCCAACGGATTGACTGTGCCCCATAAATAAAACCTATGTACATAAAACATTACAACTTCACCCCTTCAATGAGTCACAAGCCGGGAACTGCTGGTCACAAAGCATGGAGCAAGTAAGACATTAAGAGGAAACCATCAGAAACTAACAAAAAATACCCCCAACAAACGTACGAGAAAAATCGCCATCCAGAGAGAACGGTGACGGCCGGCGAAGCCGCGTCCTAGTGCAATCAGGGATTTATTTATTTGTGCAATGGAAAAAAGGAATATGGCCGCCAGTAAGTGACCATAGGCCGGGGGCAGGGGGCGCAACAGAGTCTAGAAGAGTCGCCAGCCTTCCAGGAGCAGGGAACCTTAACAGAAAGTTGGACAAGACAGAAAAAAAAAAACATTGACAAAAAGAGCAGACTCCGGACTACAAGGGTGTAAACGACAGCAGCCAATAAGTGAACCAATAAAAAAAAAAAGGATCAGTAGTTATTAGCGCCACTCAAGCCCTGAGGATGTGTTTGGTATTGCAGCTTCAGGCTGTGTGCCCACGATGCGTTTAAGCAGCAGCAAAAACGCATAGTAGAAGGCCTGCCATGTTCCCCAATGATAATCCGCGTGTGCTGTGTACATGCTGCGGAAATTTCCGCTGCGGATTATCATTGCGGAAAACGCAGCACTACCAGTTATTTTGCGGAAGAGCGGCGTTTTCACTGCCATTGACTTGCATTGGAACACATGGAATCCGCATCACTGGATCTGTAGATGCGGAATCCAAGCGTTTCAATGTGCGGATGGTACCCGGGTGTAGAGGACAGGAGTCTCTCCTCCGGACCCAGGTACCACAGAACCTGTAAAAAAAAAAAAAAGAATATAATAAAAAAAATAAATATTATACTTACCTTCTGATGGCCCACAGTGTCCTGGTCTCGACTTGCCGGCAGATCGCGATGGACTGAAGGACCTGTGCTGACATCATCTAGTCATGTGACGGGTCACGCGACCGCTGACGTTGGCAGGTCCTTTAGTCTACCGCGAGCTGCCGGCAAGCAGAGACAAGGACACCGGGGGTCATCAGAAGGCAAGTATAGATTTTTTACCATTTTACGGTCACACTATATATGCCGGTTGCATGGATTTATATAGTGTGACCAAGTGACAAGCACTTTCCAAGTGATGCTAAAATCGTTTGGAAAGCGCTTGTCAACCCGCATGCAGAAATGCAAGTGAAGAACGCTTCACATCCGCATGTCCCTGGCAGGAAAAATGCATGTACAATCCGCATGTACAATCCGCATGCGTTTTTTCTGCCAGGGAGATGCAGAAACGCTCAGGAAAAAATCCTGAGCATTTCTGCATCGTGTGCACATAGTCTGAGTCCATTCAAATGAATGAGGCTTAAAAAGGATACGGCTGCCTTAAGGGGAATTATTTTTCCCCTTTCTTAAATGCATGTTTTTTTGTTTGTTTTTTGCAGTGCACCGTTTAGCTTTTACAGGCTCCCTCCCCCACCTTCAGAGAGAATCAGTCAGTGAGCTCTTTCCAATAAGAAAGTCTACGACCCTTATCTTTCTTTCTTCTGAGCTCCTCTCGGCTGATTTTGGACCATAAAGTTAATCTCCACCTTCAAGTGGTCGAAAAAAATCAGCACAGAGGGACCCGGAAAACAGATAAAAAAAAAAAAAAAAAGAATTAAAAACCCCTCAAGCGGGGTAAGCTCGCTGACAGATTATCAGGTAGCTCATTGTCCAACCAGCAATGTCTAGGGGTGGGGAGGTGGTGTGTGTGTGTGTAGTGGGTGGGAGTGAGGTGAAAAGAAAAAAAAAAAAAAAAAAAACATGCAAGTGCCAAAAATGGTGAAAAATTCATTGCAAAAGTGATTTTTAGGCCAAAAAAACGTGCATTTAAGAAAAAAAAAAAAAAAAAAGTATATTATTTAACTGCAACAGCAAATGCAAACCAGAGACGTGCGGACATTTTTTCCCCCTTCTAGTCCTGACAGCGCTCTTTAAAAAAGGTGTATAATCCATGACATCGAAGCGTGGAGAGACGCGACTGCATCATAGGCAGCCATTGGTAAAGTGACCCCCTCCAAAATATGGTGCCTGGGTCCTATCCGAAGTAACCAGGACCGTGTACAAGACTCGCCGGCCCATGATACGGTCGCATCTCACCCTTTAAAGTCCGCACAGTCATCAGACCCGGCCCTGGGATCTCAGGAAGCTTTGGGAGAGGCCCATCGCTTTCCCCTAGGAGGGGGATCCACCCGGACCCCAAAATATAAAAACTCCTCCTGGATCCATAAAAGAAAAACATAAAAAAAGATGTGGCTCCTGAATGATTGCAGCGGGCAACCATTCCAGTATTAATACATGGTTTCTGGGAGATCGGTAGTCTTTATATTGGACAGACGGGCCAAGGATGGGCAATTACAGCACAAGAATAAAATAAAATAAAAAAAAAAAAAAATAGACCATATATAAAAAAAAAAATTATAAAATAAAAATAAAAGCAAAGAAAAAGGGAGAAAAAAATAAAAATTTGTTCAGTCCAGACAGATTTGTACATTAAATCTAAAAGTCCATAATACGACAGCTAACGCAGACCTGTCATTATGTCACAGCCTTAAAGGGATTGTTGAGGATTAGGAAAACCTGCCTCCATGTGTGCACAGGTCACGTCCGGTATTGCAGCTTCACTTCATTGGGACCAAACACGACCAATAGAAAGATGCGGCATGAAACACATTGTGCTTTTCTCAACCCCTTTAAAAAATGGACTTCATCCAACAGAAAAGAATGTTCTCCATTTTAGAAAAATATTTGTTCTCATAGAAACCATTACCTGACCCCTCCACAACCCAACATCTTCTCCAGTCTGTGCTTCAAGTCATGTAAAAAAAAAAAATATATAAAAAAAACAAGTAAAATAAAAAAAAAGCCAGTCGAGACACCAAGACAGTCTTCTAGAAGACTACGGGGTCTGGAGCGAACATTACGAGGTGCGGTGACCCAAAAGGACAGATCAAGGGGAGAAAAAGAAAAGTCCTCATAATGCCACCGGGTCCACTGTGCTCCTAGTCTATTGAAGGTGTCCGAACGGTGTAAAACAAGTCTTGTGCCAGTACTGGGCCCGGACTGGTCACTGGCGTGGATGGAGACGTTCCGGGGGCCCGGACTGGTCACTGGCGTGGATGGAGACGTTCCGGGGGCCCGGACTGGTCACTGGCGTGGATGGAGACGTTCCGGGGGCCCGGACTGGTCACTGGCGTGGATGGAGACGTTCCGGGGGCCCGGACTGGTCACTGGCGGTCACTTGCTGGAATGTTTCAGGTTTTTCAGACCGGAGGAGCTGAGTGTCCGCGAGCGCTGCCGGAGAATCAGCTTACTGGGGAGTTCCACGTTTTCGAACACTGGGCTGTCTATGATGTCTTCAGCCTCCGGCCGCTCGCTCGGGTTGTGGGAAAGCATGTGCCGGACCATGGTGTGCTGCAAGGACAAACACAGGAGGTCAGATATCAGGCTGTGAGAGTGGTCCTGCCTCAATATATCTGCTAATGTGGGGGGGAATGACAGTAGCTGGCATGGTCACCCGCTCTCCGCCCCATGCATCTAGCGGCTCCACCGGCACAGGAAGCAGTGACATCACCGTTCTAGTTAAAGGACCGCCGAGTTCTGTGATTGGTGGCAGCTTTCACGTGACCAGAACTGTCCATCAGAAACAGACCACTGCAGCCAATCACAGTCCACAGCAATCCTACGACAGGGAAACTGAAAAGGACATCACCTGGTGACAGCAGATCAATGTTACATTGTTATTATTCTAGTCCACAACCGTTTTTTTCCTCTGAGAGCTGCATTCACACTTCAGAGCTGAACTCTTCTAGATCTTATGCTTATACAGAGCAAGAAGGAATAACCTTCAGAGGACTGCATGTAGGAAGGAGCACATCTGCCCTTCGTAAGACCTCAGCTAAACTGTTAGGGGGGCATGCATGACTGATGATATACAGATGGGTTCTAAAAACAAGCAGAATGGTGAGTGCAGCTCTAGGGTATAATCTCATTAGTTTCTATGCATCTCGTAAACACCACGGGGAATGTCAGCATATTTTATCCCATTTTCTCTCCTCTCGGCAGATACATGACCACATCAAAGGAGAGCAGAACTTCCATGTGGTCATTAGTCAGTGAAAAATTTCTTTTGCGCAGCAAATGTAGCCCCAGCCTAAACGTTAGAAAAATCCATCAGATTCTCCACAAGTAGCTTACCTCCTGGGGATACTGCTGTGTAAACAGGGCTGGAAACTTCAGGTCCCTCAAGTCCGTTAATATCTACAAGGAGGAAAAAAAGAAAAAAAAAAAAGTAAAACAGAAACGTCAGTCGAAATAGTCCAGAAGTGCGAGCGACATGGACGCACTACTGTATACAGCGAGGAGCGCACATTACAAAGCACATACTACCACCTAGTGGACAGCTTGGATATTGCATGCAATACATCCAATCACAAAGAAACTTAGAGCTCTAGGGACAGATTTTGCAACACTAGAGTACTTTCTGGCACAGTCACTGACCTGCACTCTCTCCATATTGGTACCGAACGGATACAGCAGCTCAAATAAGATCAGGCCCAGGGAGAAGATGTCCACCTTGTGCGAGTAACTCTGGCCGTACATCTGGGGACAAAGCAGAAGACGTCCTGAGGAAGAGTCCCTCCATACACAAACTGCTGACGTCTGCATCTCAGCCACCTACCTGCTCAGGGCTCATGTACAGCTTGGTTCCCACCTGCCCGGTGTGACGGGCGTAGGCTGGCATGGGCGTCAGAACGGCTTCTTCATCTTCTTCCTGGTCCATCTCTGTCACCAACCCGAAGTCTCCGACCTTCACGACATCGTCCATTGTAAAGAAAATGTTGGATGGCTGCAAAAGGAGAAGAGGAAGAGTCCATCAAGAGACAGCACGGCACCGGATCAGTAGCCCCCCCCCCCCAATGTCATCTCCCCTTATAGTCACAGCAGAGCCCTTTCCCATTTCCCATTATTTACAGCAGTCACATCAGGCCTCTCTTAGCTCTTGTACTTGCTGCCATGCGTCTTCACCGGCCAGCAGAGTCTTCAAAAAACAGCAACTGCTTCCCCAAGTCATCATATAAGCTAAATAAAAAGATGGGGATCCAACCTTTAGTTCTCTGCTGGATCAGTGGTGGCTGTAATCGGGGCGGAGAGCCTCTTGGACAAGTTTCCCTGCACATCATGGATCATATCCACCTGTTACACGGTGCAGGAAATTCTCTACGATGGAGTCGTTGCCCTATCCAAATAGTGACCAGTGGCATCACAGTGCTGGGAGAAAAAAAGGCACCCGGCCACTAAGAAGACAGTGGTGCATGCTGGGCATTACTGCTCAAGGTGGCCCCCTACAGAACACCTGAGGAGGTGCTTGTGGAGTCTACGCCTATTTAACCCCTTCACAACCATGGGATTCTCCAGGTTTTTTTTGCTCCCTTTCTTCCCAGAGTCATAACTTTTTATTTTTCCGTCAATATGACGGGCTTATTCTTTGAGAGAAAAGTTGTACTTTTGACCACCACCATTGATTTTCCCATATAGTGTACTGGAAAAATGGAGAAAAATATTCCAAGTGCTGTGAAACAAAAGTGCAATTCCACAATCGTCTTAAACTGACCTGCCCATTTTTCACGATCTGGGGCCGGGTGAGGTCTTTTTTTTTTTTTTGGCCGTCGAGCTGATTTTTTTTTTTTTTTTTTTTTTTATTATTGATACCTTGTTTGGGGCAGATACGATTTCTTGATCGCCCGTTCTATCAATGTTGGTGACCCCCCCCCCCCCCCCCCACGAAAGCTGGCCACAGGCGGCGCTCATCGCAGATCGGCTATGACAACCTCAGGGGTCTCCTGCAGACCCTGGGTTGTCATGCAAAGTCATCGGTGGCCCACGATCATATGACTGGTGCGCCGATGGGCGGGATTAGTGACGCGCTTCCGCCACGGCCATGTTAAATGCCGCTGTCGGAGATTGACAAGGACATTTAACACGTTAATCACGATTCCACCCGTGGCTACTCGGGGCACATGCCAGCTGGTCAGATTAGTTGTCATGTCCCAGAAAAGACGCGGGCTCCTCACCGGAGCCTGCATCAAAGGCAGGGACACGACCGACGACGTATACATATGTCATAGGCTGTGAAAGGGTTTATGGGCCCCTTCACGAGACTCTTCAGTTATTGTGTGGTCGTCTCGGCACGTATCCCATCTTGCAAGATCAGGCAGGAGACCAAAACTCAGTGACTTTAAAAGGGTTGTCAAGGTCCTAGATACTGAAGACCTCTCTTAGGAAAGGTCACTGATGTCCAATCCCCACCGATCTAATATTTTTCAGCAGTTTGGAGGTGTCGCAGCGGTTGCATGCAGACAGTGTCGTCACCGTGTAGTTTCTGTAGCTCAGATCCCATTCAAGCGAATAGGAACAGAGCGGAGGCTACACTGCCTGTGCAGCTGTGACCATCTAGACCAGCAGTTTACATCCATCTGCTGTAAGCGCTTGTGACAGAAGCTCGGTGGTGGTATCCGATATGAATGGTCTACAGACGAGTGAAGACTTCACATCAAAGTTATGCAAAACCCACTGATGAAACCAAAACTTAGGAAACTATCCCCTAGATGACCAGACGTCCATACCTTCAGATCCCGGTGCATTAGACCTTTACTGTGCAAAAACTGAACGGCTTCCGCAATCTGCAGAAATATATGGAGGCTTTCAGGCCGTGGCCGGTCCTCCAGGGTGCAGCGAGCCTCCATCCAGTCTTTGAGGTTCTCCTGGCGACACAGCTGCATCTGTATGTAGAGGTACACCTTAGGGGAGCCGGGGTTCAGCTTCTCCAAAGTATTTTTGGTTAAGTCCAAGTTCAAAGTTTTAGGTCTAGGAGGCGAAATAGACAAAGTGCTGGGTTTGCTCCTCTCGCTGGAGGACGAGTCCTTGGTTCCTGAGTCTCTCATAGAAAACTCGCTTGTTGTGACCACAACGGAAACATCCGGCCTGTTCTCTACGTTGTTGGATGCGTTGTCACAACCAGAGTCTTCAAAGATGATGGAGGAGGAGGTCCTCTCGTGTAACCGGAGATCCCGTGGAGCATAAACCACTCCAGGGCCCTTGTCATCCCCCGTGCTGTGCTCCAGATCACAGTCTGTAAGGACGCTGTCCTGCAGGTTCACAACAGAGGCATCACCCGAGGAGAAGCGGCGAGGAAACGAGCGCCTCCGATGCCGGCCAGGATCAATGAGGATAAATCCGGTGGACGGCGAGCTCCGACTCTCTAAAGAAGGGGTGATAACTTCCACCTGCTCCTTCATGGAGTAGGGGTCTGCACTCCGGACCTTGACGGAAAGGCCGTCCACAGGGGTCGGGGAGCTGTAGGGCCACTCCGTGCTGAAACGATAAAAAGAAGAAGTCTCAATATGGAGTTACAATGACTATTTCACCAACTGGTCTTCTCAACCGGGTGGTTAGCTCCCCGGCGAGACCAATCATTAAAAATACACCTTCCCTCCATCTCCGTTTGACTGACAGCTCTGGCTTCATAGAGCCAGAGCACGGCAGAGATAGATGAAAACCAAGCAGGTGAGAAACGTTTGGCCACGCCGTGAAGCACCGAGCCGTGGGACTTTATCAGCACAGAATGACTGTTCAAACCAAGTCCCTGTAAGGGTAGACTAGAAAGATAATAGGTTTATAGTTTGGTGTTCCACTGCAGCAGCTACTCCACCACAACCACCCACCGCTCAGCAGCAGCAGCAGCAGCTACTCCACCACAGCCACCCACCGCTCAGCAGCAGCAGCAGCTACTCCACCACAGCCACCCACCGCTCAGCAGCAGCAGCAGCTACTCCACCACAGCCACCCACCGCTCAGCAGCAGCAGCAGCTACTCCACCACAGCCACCCACCGCTCAGCAGCAGCAGCAGCTACTCCACCACAGCCACCCACCGCTCAGCAGCAGCAGCAGCTACTCCACCACAACCACCCACCGCTCAGCAGCAGCAGCTACTCCACCACAACCACCCACCGCTCAGCAGCAGCTACTCCACCACAACCACCCACCGCTCAGCAGCAGCAGCAGCTACTCCACCACAACCACCCACCGCTCAGCAGCAGCAGCAGCTACTCCACCACAACCACCCACCGCTCAGCAGCAGCAGCAGCTACTCCACCACAACCACCCACCGCTCAGCAGCAGCAGCAGCTACTCCACCACAACCACCCACCGCTCAGCAGCAGCTACTCCACCACAACCACCCACCGCTCAGCAGCAGCTACTCCACCACAACCACCCACCGCTCAGCAGCAGCAGCAGCTACTCCACCACAACCACCCACCGCTCAGCAGCAGCAGCAGCTACTCCACCACAACCACCCACCGCTCAGCAGCAGCAGCAGCTACTCCACCACAACCACCCACCGCTCAGCAGCAGCTACTCCACCACAACCACCCACCGCTCAGCAGCAGCAGCAGCTACTCCACCACAACCACCCACCGCTCAGCAGCAGCAGCAGCTACTCCACCACAACCACCCACCGCTCAGCAGCAGCTACTCCACCACAACCACCCACCGCTCAGCAGCAGCTACTCCACCACAACCACCCACCGCTCAGCAGCAGCTACTCCACCACAACCACCCACCGCTCAGCAGCAGCTACTCCACCACAACCACCCACCGCTCAGCAGCAGCAGCAGCTACTCCACCACAACCACCCACCGCTCAGCAGCAGCAGCAGCTACTCCACCACAACCACCCACCGCTCAGCAGCAGCTACTCCACCACAACCACCCACCGCTCAGCAGCAGCAGCAGCTACTCCACCACCACCCACCGCTCAGCAGCAGCTACTGCACCACTACCACCCACCGCTCAGCTACACCACTGAACTTCTTCCAGGACTGCTACTGATCACATGACCTGAAAAAGTCTTGCAGCTACTTAGGACTTGTAGGGTACATGCAGCTGTAGTGATGTGCAGGTCCTGGCAGCTTCCTCCCCTGATCACACAGAGCAGTTATGTCCGTTCTCCTCCATTGTATACTGCCACTAGACTAAGGGTATGAGCATTTCCCCTCCATCTTTTTCAGGCAAGTAAACCCACTGAGTTTTCAAAAAGCACCAGTGTTTTAGCTTTTTTTTTTGGGAAGGGGTTGTTTCCTTTGGGATGTCCTTGGCCGCCGACTGCTTTTTGAGCCTCCCCAATGACTGCATTGCACAGTATAGAGCGTCACCGTAGCAGAAAAGGCTTGAAAAACCAGTCCGGTCACTTTTAACCACTTGGCATATTTGGAAATCTGAAGCGATCAAAAAGATTGAACATATTCCCTTGTATGTAAAAATAATTACTTGCTGTATTATAGGTTCATTCTTTTAGAGCTCTTATGAAACTCAGCATCTGGATGGGCTTGAATGAAAAAAAAGTTCAAATTGATGCAAGCTGAGCCATGTACAAGTCATGTTACTGTTGGGTGCTGGCAAGATTGAGCGTGGAGCATGCTAAGAATTTAATAGTAACTGGAAAATCCATCATTAAAAATAAACAAGCTTTATAGGAGAAAGTGTTGAGAGCATGCTCTGTCAGCTGAGCAGAAGTTACTGTGCAGAGAGGGTGGAGGAGCAGCACCGTCTCCTATTGCAATAGACTGACCCTTTCTTTTCCCATCCTTGTAATCGTATATGTGGCAATGGGATGACAGCCCCACATTCTACACAGTGAAACCTTACATTTTCTTCCCACCATGTTTCTGAAAGTGGTTTAAAAAAAAAAAAAAAAAAAAAAAAGTTAAATTAAAAAGAAAATTATGATGCTCCTTTGCCCACATAATAATGAGTAAATCTGATAGCAGACTTTAGCCCCAGTAAGTATAAAAGTTGGTCTTAGGCAATAAAGGCTGAAGACAATAGCCCTCACCATCCATCCTTCAGCCACAGCTCATCCATTTTCTCCTGCCATAACTCTGGCGGCTCTTCACGCCAAGCATTGAAATAGCGCACGATCCCAGGATGCTCCAGTTTGGCGAGAGCCTTCACCTCTCTCATCACCTTCTCTCGGGCCAGTTTCCTAGAGAGCGGGCAGAACACATCTGGGTTAGCAGAATGCCGACACCGATCAGTAGACAATTGTGAGAAAAAAAAGGTAGTAATTACATGCAAAAGCATTTATATCTGCATATATCCATACAGCAGCCCATGCAAGCTGATGTATAGACAGAAGGGGGCTGGCTTGGCTATTGAGATAAGAGGCCAGCCAGTCCCCTTTACATTGCCCTGGATGTATGACGGCAGAGGATTTATAGCAAAAAGATAAAAATCCTCCGAAGCTTCTGCTTCTAATAAGTCTCTCTGTTCTCCCCAATGTATTTGTGTGTATTTGCCGCCATCTTTGTTATCCACAGTGTGGAGAGGAGTGCTAGGGGAAGTATCTACAGTTTGAGAGGGTAGAGACACCAGGTTAGAAGCAAAGAATAAAGCATACGGAGGAAAAAAAATAAAAAATAAAATAAAGTGCAGGATAGAAGCTGTGCCGATACAGGAGCTGATGAAGACATCAGCACACTGAACACAGAGCTCACATCCAGCCTGTATTACTGGGAGAGAAAATCCCACATAAGAAAAATCTGAAACTTTGATCGGGCTGCAAATGAATGAAGGGATTTAAAAAAAATAATAATTAAACAAACCACGGTTCAAACTAAAAAAGGTAAGAATATAATAAATTACTGCAATTTTATTAACTAGAACATGAGTCCATATCCTTTAACAGTAAAGGAAAAAAAAAAAAATTTCTAACTTGGGAAAATTTCCTCAAGTATTATATATCCACTTTAATCGCTAGGGTGAAACATGGCTGAAATACAGCAGAATCCAAGGAGCATCTGATAGTAATGCAGCAAAAACTACAGAGTGGAAAACGCAAAGTGTTACCGGTTGGGGAGGCGGATTCTCTTGATGGCGTAGTTACAATCATCAACTTTATTCCTGGCTTCAAACACCACTCCGAAGCCCCCGCGTCCTAAACACCGGATAGGTTCAAAGTCAGTGAGGTACCTAAAATGAGAAGTAAGGGGTTAAACCCCAACAGCCACCAGTAAAGGAGTTTTTCCATTAAATGTACGTATCCCCCCAATCACATTATTGGTAATCAATGTCTGACCACTGGTGGATGAGACAACGGGATCCCTGAGCAGTGGCGTGCACGCTCCTCTTCCTCTGCTGGGCTCCGCTTTCTCCATCAGTCCCATAGAAGTCAACGGAGGAGAAGGAAGTCCATGCAGATGGACAACGCGAGTATGTGGCGGTACTTTACCGTGACACGTATCCGCTGTACTCGCTTCTGATCTCCGCCGGGTCCCCGCTCACGGCTTCGTACTTGGTGTCCGTCTGACACTGAGTCTCCGATTCTTTCCTCTTCTGCAGGAATATAGGGGGGGGGAAATAAAAAATAATATTCTAATGACAAGCGGATCTGGGGGATGAGTCCACTCTGTAAGGGCAGGTGCCGGCTGTGTTATACAGTCTTTGCCTAGAGCGAGCATCACTAACCACTAAAGGGCTGCCGTATATGACCATTCTGTCACCCAATGACCCCCATGCCATAACACTAAGGGCCCCCCCACATTCACCGCCTTTGTACTCCCCTACACTGAAGCACGGTAATATGTCAGTATATCAAAAACAATTGTAGGATCAGGTATCCTAAAAAAAAAATATATATATATATTAAAAAAAAAAAAGTATTAAAACAGAAAATATAAGGGGTGGAGGGGGTCACATTCACTGACAAACAGGAGATTACAGTAATGCAGAAGAATTGCCCCAGGACCACCAGCAGGGGACTCCCCGTACACACCCGGGCGCTGCTGATCGGCTGGAAGAGCCTGCGGACAATGTAGGTGGTGGCAGTGATGCACAGCAGGATGGTGCCGATGATCTCCTTCCACCAGGGGAGAAGAACCACAGGATCCTTCTTGCGAATGTTCTTGTAGTTCGGGTTCTCCTGGATCCCAATGGTGATCTGTGTGCCGCGCTTGTTCCGCTCCCGCTTGTAGTACGGCAGGTAATAACCATTATCTGGAGAAGAGAACAGAACGTTACAGCAGAATAGTGATTG
Source organism: Phyllobates terribilis (assembly GCF_046119375.1). NCBI lineage: Eukaryota > Metazoa > Chordata > Amphibia > Anura > Dendrobatidae > Phyllobates > Phyllobates terribilis. Next base: position 1,175,196,967 of record NW_027362761.1, read on the forward strand.
CAGCTCTGGAGTATAATGCAGGATGTAACTCAGGATCAGTAATGTAATGTATGTACACAGTGACTGCACCAGCAGAATAGTGAGTGCAGCTCTGGAGTATAATACAGGATGTAACTCAGGATCAGTAATGTAATGTATGTACACAGTGACTCCACCAGCAGAATAGTGAGTGCAGCTCTGGAGTATAATACAGGATGTAACTCAGGATCAGTAATGTAATGTATATACAGTTGTGCTCAAAAGTTTACATATCCCAGGAGAGTTTTTGCTTTCTTGGCCTTGTTTCAGAGAATATGAATGATAACTTTCTCCACTCATGGTTATTGGTTGGGTGAAGACATTTATTGTCAAACTACTGTGTTTTCTTTGTTTAAATCTTAATGACAACCAAAAACATCCAAATGACCCTGATCATAAGTTCACATACCCCAGCTCTTAATACCGTGTATTGCCCCCTCTGACATCAATGACAGTTTGAAGTCTTTTGTGGTAGTTGTGGATGAGGTTCTTTATTTTCTCAGATGGTAAAGCTGCCCATTCTTCTTGGCAAAAAGCCTCCAGTTCCTGTAAATTCCTGGGCTGTCTAGCATGAGCTGCGCGCTTGAGATCTCCCCAGAGTGGCTCAATGATATTGAGGTCAGGAGACTGAGATGGCCACTCCAGAACCTTCACTTTGTTCTGCTGTAGCCAATAACAGGTTGACTTGGCCTTGTGTTTTGGATTGTTGTCATGTTGGAACGTCCAAGTACGTCCCATGCGCAGCTTCCGGGCTGATGAGTGCAAATTTGCCTCCAGTATTAGCTGATAACGTGCTCCATTCATCTTTCCTTCAACTTTTACCAAGTTTCCTGCATCTTTGTAGCTCACACATCCACAAAACATCAGCGATCCACCTCCGTGCTTTACTGTAGGAATGGTGTTCCTCTCATCATAGGCCTTGTTGACCCCTCTCCAAATGTAACGTTTATGGTTGTGGCCAAAAAGCTAAATTTTGGTCTCATCACTCCAAATTACCTTGTTCCAGTAGTTTTGAGGCTTGTCTGTGCTGTTTGGCGTATTGTAGGCGAGATACTTTGTGGCATTTGCGCAGTAATGGCTTTCTTCTGGCAACTCGACCATGCAGCCCATACTTCTTCGAGTGCATCTTGAAACAGCCACACCTCTAGTTTTCAGAAAGTCCTGAATTTCAGCTGATGTTATTTGTGGGTTTTTCTTTGCATCCCAAACTATTTTCCTGACAGTTGCGGTTGAAATTTTTGTTTGTCTACCTGGCCGTGGCTAGGATTTTACAGAGGCCCTGATTTTCCATTTGTTAATCACATTTTGAATGCGGCTGACTGGCATTATCAATTCCTTGGATATCTTTTTGTATCCTTTTCCTGTGTTATACAGTTCAACTACCTTTTCCCGTAGATCTGTTGACAATTCTTTTGCTTTCCCCATGACTCACAATCCAGAAACATCAGTGCCTGGATAAAAGACGCAAGAATCTGTCTGGATCCCAGAAATTCACTCAGCTTTTATGCACACACACTGATTACAAGCTAACAGGTCACAGGTGAGGATGTAACCTTTAGTAGCCAGTCAAACCCATTTGTGTCAAATTCTGTGCATGTTATCAGGCCAAAATCACCAGGGTATGTGAACTTTATATCAGGGTCATTTGGATGCTTTTGGTTGTCATTAAGATTTAAAAAAAAAAAAAAAAAAAAAAAAAAAACAGTAGTTTGACAATAAATGGCTTCACCCAACCAACTATGTATGAAGAAAAAGGTTTTTTTTGTTCTCATTCATATTCTCTGAAACCAGGCCAAGAAAGGAAAAATTCTGCTGAGGTATGTAAACTTTTGAGCACAACTATAGGTACATAGTGAATGCAGCACCGAGGTATAATACAGGATCAGTAATGTAATGTATGTACACAGTGACTGCAGCAGAATAGTGAGTACAGCTCTGGGGTATAATACAGGATGTAACTCAGGATCAGTAATGTAGTGTATGTGAGGGAATATTTAGCTAACATAAATGAGTTCAAGTCTCCAGGTCCAGATGAATTACACCCCAGAGTACTGAAGGAGATTGTAGAAGAAATTTTAGAACCACTCTCCATAATCTTTGAAAATTCTTGGAGAACAGGAGAAGTCCCAGAAGACTGGAGAAGAGCAAATGTTGTTCCTATCTTCAAAAAGGGGAAGAAGGTGGACCCTGGGAACTATAGGCCGGTGAGTCTGACTTCTATACCAGGAAAGATCTTTGAACAAATTATTAAACAACATGTATGTAAGTACATGGATAAGAATGAAGTGATTAACCAGAGTCAGCATGGGTTTGTAACTAACAAGTCATGTCAGACTAACTTAATTTCCTTCTATGACAGAATCACTGACTGGGTGGATCAGGGAAATGCTGTAGATATAGTATATCTTGACTTCAGCAAAGCATTTGACAAAGTATCTCACATCATCCTTATTGAAAAAATGACCAAGTATGCAATGGACCAGGCAACTGTTAGGTGGATTCATAACTGGCTTAGTGATCGGACTCAAAGGGTGGTTGTAAATGGCTTCACATCCAGCTGGATGCATGTCTCAAGTGGGGTACCACAGGGCTCCGTCCTGGGACCTGTATTGTTCAACATCTTTATCAATGATTTAGATGAAGGAATTGAGGGTAAACTGATTAAATTTGCTGATGACACAAAGCTAGGAGGGATAGCTAATACTAGAGAAGAGAGAGAGAGGATTCAAAAAGACCTAAATAAACTGGAGCAGTGGGCAGCAACCAACAGAATGGTTTTTAACAGGGAAAAATGCAAAGTACTACATCTGGGCAATAAAAATGAAAAAAGCATATACAGAATGGGAGGAATAGAGCTAAGCAACAGTACATGTGAAAAAGACTTAGGTATACTAATAGATCATAGACTGAACATGAGTCAACAGTGTGATGCAGCAGCAAAAAAGGCAAATACAATTCTGGGATGTATTAACAGAAGCATACAGTCTAGATCACGTGAAGTCATTATCGGTCTTTACTCCTCTTTGGTCAGACCTCATCTGGAATACTGTGTACAGTTTTGGGCACCACATTTTAAAAAAGACATAGACAAACTGGAGCAAGTTCAGAGAAGAGCGACCAGAATGGTGACTGGTCTGCAAACCATGTCCTATGAGGAACGGTTGCAGGATTTGGGAATGTTTAGCTTGCAAAAAAGAAGACTGAGAGGAGACTTAATAGCTGTCTACAAATATGTCAAGTGCTGTCACATTGTAGAAGGATCATCTTTATTCTCATTTGCACAAGGAAAGACTAGAAGCAATGGGAGGAGACACAGATTAGATATTAGAAAAAACTTTTTGACAGTTAGGGTGATTAATGAGTGGAACAGGCGGCCACGAGAGGTGGTGAGTTCCCCTTCAATGGACGTCTTCAAACAGAGGCTGGACAGACATCTGTCTGAGATGATCTAGTGAATCCTGCTTTGAGCAGGGGGTTGGACCAGATGACCCAGGAGGTCCCTTCCAACTCTACCATTCTATGATACACAGTGACTGCACCAGCAGAATAGTGAGTGCAGCTCTGGAGTATAATACAGGATGTAACTCCGGATCAGTACAGGATCAGTAATGTAATGTATGTACACAGTGACTGCACCAGCAGAATAGTGAGTGCAGCTCTGGAGTATACATAATATAAGATGCATTACTCATAAGTAATAGTTTGTCACCATGTGGTGTAATCATCTAAAAAAAAAAAAAAAAAAAAAAAAAAAAAAAAGACAAAACCAGTGACCATGACAAGTGAGGATGATGACTGCACACATACAGTTTATGTCACACAATATGTATGAACACTAGTGAGGAGTTGGATTTACAGACCATTTGCCTGGAGAGCAGATGAACATGGGGGGGGGGGGGGGGATGGAGCCGCAGGACTTTAACACTGATGGGTCTTAATCTTATTTTAAAGGGATTGTCCGGTCCAAACCGGTAAGTCTGCAGTCACGCTGCGAGGATTCACCGCTTCCTGAGCGAGGACATGTATGAGTTATACAGGCTCCCGGGCAGAGCCCGTCCAGTGGGTGCAGCCTCGCTCTGTACAAGTGTATGGATCATGGCTGTGCCCACTGGCCGGGAGTATGTATAGTGCACACAATCCCCTTCCGTCCCCGGTCTGAAACCGGAGAATCACGTGCGCTGGGGGGGGATTCATAAGTCTGGCGACACAGTTCGGTTTGGACCAGACAAACCCTTTTAATAAAAGGTCTGAAGACAAATCATATTTAGCCGATGCTCAAAATCTCTGGGATGTTCTAGATCAGCATTTCAGGGGTTAAGGTAATAGTGACCGCTCCCTAGATCAGCCCATGCACATTATTTGTCACCATCCCTAAATGGAGGACGTTACAGGGTGAGGAGGCACGAGGACAATGGTCGGGGTGAAGTCACACAGTACACGCATGTACCGAGAGCAGAAGGGTGCTGGCCAGGGAGGACAGCCAGGCGGACGGCCGCTACCGGGGGCAGAGGAGGCTCTTGCTCTTCTAGGCTGATGGATTCTCCATTCTTTGCTGGAAACAAGGTACAAGGTCAGAAGTCTGTGGGGTAACCGTGGCATGGACATTAGGGTGCCCTGGGGGGAGTCTGGTAAGCCTAGACTAAAGGGGGATACAATGTACAGACAGTATTCCCCATTAGGACACATGGACCCCACAGATGATCCCTGATCTCCATGTAAGATAGTGGGGCTATCTGATATCATCTGTGCCCCCACAGCCGCCAGCCAGCTCTCCCGGCCAGCCGCACCATACACAGCCGCGCTCCTGTATTTTCAACATGCGAGCCGCCATTACACCTTATCCGGCAGAGAACAAAAGGAATCAGCAGGCCGATCCTCATCTCCCCTGACAATTCGTGGAGGAAGAGTCGGAAGCCCCTCATTCAAAGACTGTCAGCAAAGATCGGTGGGTTCAGGCGACGCAGGTCTAATGTGTACAGGGACTTTAAAATGACAAAAGCTGCTTCTCTAGCAGAGAATCTGGTGTAGACACTTACACCCAAAAGGAATAATCTAATGACCCCGATAGGACACCACATTAAACTGTGCAAGGTCCCTCCAGAAGTCACCTCCCGGCGCAGACTTACCGTACGGATACTGAAGCACGGACAGCGCCCCGTTGCTGTACTCCTCATGGGAGAACTTGTCGTTACTGAGACATTTATCAAACTCTTCTGATCCAACCAACACGGGCGTCCGGGAAGGAGAATCTAAGTAAGGAGGATTAGATCTCAATATGTTGTATGTGGAAACAAAAAAGTATGGAACTACAACTCCCAGCATTCCCTGACAGCTCACTGGAGTCACAGGTGGCAGAACATAAGCAGTGGCGGAGCGTGAGTTGTAAGTGCCCGGGCAACTAGTCACGTACTGAACCCCTTAATATACAATACATACTTGTCAGATAAGTATGTAAAAAAAATTAAAGTTGCTGCCTATGCAGAGTAGAGAAGCAGCCAATGACAAACTCTCCTTGACTACTGCGCTCTGCATAGGATGCAGTGGCACCAACCAAGAGGTCAAGGCAGTCCCTGGCTACTTTACTCATCTAGCTCGCTGACCGCCACTCATTGCACTGCTCCAAGAAGGCAAAATTATGGCGCCCCCACTGGATACAAGCTACATAGATGAGGGACGGGCGTACAAAGACTTACGGATTAAAGGCTTCCACTTGATCCTGGGCAGAGATATTATAGCGTTTCCATCGTTCCTGGTATCCAAAGCGGTGGGATTAACTGGGAATTTCTCAGATGGGCGGACAGAGGCCTGCAGGTACAGCTGCCCCCGGTACATCCCTGCAGGCGGGAGATATACGCATCAGCCAAGCCCATCACTTACACAAGAAAGCAGAAGACCAAAAGGGCAAGAAGCAGCTTAGATATTACTGAAATTAAAAGGGATGCCCGCTATGATGTTTTAATGGTAGCAGGGAGGGGAGAGCAACTCGGGAGGGGAGAGCAACTCGGGAGGGGAGAGCAACTCGGGAGGGGAGAGCAACTCGGGAGGGGAGAGCAACTCTGCCAACGCAGGACACAGCTGATATAAAGTCAGAAAAGCAAACAGACCAAGGAGGGGGTGTACACATCCATCCAAGTCGTATGAAAAAGTCCCCACGGGCCCATGTGCACAATAAAATATTTATATAGTGCACCTTCCCTATAAAAATGCTTTTTTTAAAAACACAAACACACATGATTCATGATGACGTCCATCGGCAAAACATACACAAGTCTTTCCTCCCCAGATGAATTATATAGTTAGCGTGCAACCAGCAGGGCTGCAGGGATAAAAAGGATGAGAAAGAAAAACCAGGCACCATAACAGAGGCGCCATTTCTGCTGTCGGGAGCAGTACACACACGCAGTATCAGCATCACACGCACCGAGGTAGAAGCTGGACTCTGTAGCTCCTCTGGCAGCTTCCACCAGATCCTCCTCGTCCTCCAGGACGTCATCATCCGATGAGTAACTGGTGTCATCGAACAGACTGATAGGCACGACCTTCCCATCCCGGACTAACCAGGCCGATGCTATGGGAGTGCAGAACTGCAGAGAGGAGAACAAAAAGAGTTAAAGGGACTCTACTGCGATCAAAGGCCGTTCTATACAAGGGTTTGTATGAAGCAGCAATGTGTGGGTAAACCCGGCAGCAAGTGTTCAGTTTACCGGCGGCATCACTGGGGAAGTGAAGCATTGAACTATTAATGGGCTGTCTGTAGGATACAGGACCCCCAGAGAGATGGACGCCTTCTGTAGCCAGTCATGAATGACTACACTTTTTTACCCTGGATGTTTTGAACCCATTTAATACCAAATCACAGATGAGCGTTTGTTATAATATTTTTAAAGGGAATCTGTCAGCAGGTGTTTGTATATGTAATCCGAGCCCAGCATAGTGTAGGGACAGAGCCCGATTCCAGCGATGTGACACTTATTAGACTATGCTGTACTTTCTATACAACCAGTGTTTTATCAGCAGGAGATTATCACTAGAGGACTAGGTCTCACATGCAGAGCAGTCCAGCTAATCAGTAACCCCAACACCAATTGGTAGCTTCGTGTGTACACTGTCAGCAATCTGCCAATCAGTGGCGTGGGCAGAGTTACACAGCTAAGCATTTGAGCACTGCTGCATCTACAGCAGATAAAACAGGGATTAAAAACAAAATGAAAGCTGGAATCAGGCTCTCTGCCTCTACATAATGCTGCTGCCAAACGGTTATGGAGAAGTTACACATGGAAAGAATGACCTATTATTTTTATTAGTGGTTACCCTTAGTTAATAAAGTAGTACTAAGATTGTCTGTGACGTTCATTCATTCATTTACGACCCCCAGATGGGCAGTATGCAGCCAAGTTTCCGATGTTTCTCTTGTAGCAGTGTCCCTCCCAGTAATATAGGCTGGATCCAGTGTGCGGATGTCTTTGTCAGCTCATATTAGCACAACTTCTATCCTGCATGTATTTTATCTCTTCTACAGCCTTTTTTCTCTGCCTTCTCAGACTGCACATGCTTTCTCCCCTCTCCATGCTAGTCTGTGTACAACCCCTTGCTGACTCGGCAGCTGCAAAATGGTAAGCATTCTTCTAAAAAGAGCAAATAAAATCTGTATGAAAGTTTACAAATCCTTTAACGTGAGCACAAACCAGTGCAGGTATAATGTAATTGTCCAGATAAGCAGCCAGGACTCGGGGCCAAGTATTAGCTAAGCCACCACTAATGACTTGTGCCGGTTTGGGCATATAATGGAGCTCCGCCAGGTTATGCGTTGACGCTGTGCTCACCATCCCCTGCCCAGGAGACTGTGTGCTCTGTACCTGGTGCTCCCACTCCAGGTGTCCCAGTTGTCTGTTAAAAGCCATGACCTTCCAGTCAGCCACCGAGATCTTGATGACCACGTCCTTCGTGCCGACTTCTTGCTCGTCAATGTCCATGATGATTTTGGAGTCATCGGTGCCACCGCTGGGTTCAATGTGGCCTTCGATAAAACCCACAACCGGCTCAACGTCTGGGATGTAACGCAACTCGAAATGACCGACGCTGAAATTCCACCTGAGAGGAAGTAAAGGCACAATAAGAGAAGGGGTCAGAGGGACCCTCATCCATCACCAAACCGGGACATCAGAGGCCCGGACAGTCCTGCTGGGGGCACAAAGAGGGAACCGGACCCCTCCGATTGCTTCACACGCGCTACCGGAAACAGCTTGAGAAATAAGACAAAGGCTCTGCTCACGAGACCTATAGTATGTGGGGAGGGGAAATGGGATTCCCCTTCTAGATTTAATACAACCGGATGACAACTGGGGCAGCAGTGGTCCCATCCTCATCTAACATTAAACGGATTAATCACATCTCCAAAATCCCATCCCAATATGTAGTAGGTGTAATAATGGCAAATGTAGTAGAGTTCTTCTGATTCTCTATGTCACTTACCCCATGTGCAGAGCATTGCAGTAGCTTAGGTATCCATGGTTACGACCACTAGCTGTCACTACGTCCGTGGTCGTAACCATGGATGCCCAAGCTACTGCAGTGCCCTGCACATGGGGTTAGTGACATAGTGAATCAGAAGAACTATACTACATTTCTAATTGGAGGCATTTGCCATAATTACACCTACTACATATTGAGATGGGATCTTGGAGATGGGAATACCCCTTTAAGCCCTCGTGCACATGTAGGCTGCCTTCCATCAGATTTTCGATCTGCCTTCGTAATACAACAGTGGATGGAAACTGATGTGAGGGGGACAGATTGCAATGGGATCACCCCACCTCACCGCCGGTCGGCCCGGGGGGCTGATAACAGATTATGCACTTTACAATAAGAAAACCCATATAATGAATATAGACTTTTGCGAAAATTTTTCAATTAAATGTCTCATTAAATCTAGTGCAAGACGGACCCTGGGGGGCAGGGAGGGAGATATTTTAAGGCACCAAATGGAGAAGAGCAAAAAAATAAGTGACGAACTGAAGATCTACAGCCACATCCATCCTCGTATGGAAGATCCGGGCCCCCAGACCACTTCGGCAGCCGCCCATTGCCCCACAATGCCCTAATTACATATAGAATTCACCAGCCCCAGAGGGGGCTTACTTTTCACTCCCGCTGCGGGGTCCCACCGCTCGCACAGTCTTCTGCTTGCGATGTAAGAGTAGGATGTCGTCCTGCTCCGTCTCCTCTTCGTTCCACCGCCGGCAGCCCATGGCAGAGCAGATGTACTTCACCTGTCGGCGTGAACACGGCACCATTACGTCAGTAAAGTCACCGCCCCGGGGGTAACGGCAGCTCGTCATCTTGATAGTCTTCATTCTTCTGGCCCGCGATGAGACTCACCTTACCGCTGCTGGCACTCAGCCCGTATGTCGTCAGGGACTTTCCTCCAACTAACACGACGTCGTCCCCAAACTTATAGGACGACTCCAGGAGGGACTCCACCGTGAAGGGGACGGCTTCCATGCTCTCCCTGTCCCGGTCCCACTGAAAGAGGTCTCCGTCCAGGGAGGGGATTATCATCTTATTCCCGAAGACCTAAGGAGAGAAGAACGGTGGGGGTCATAATATGGACGAGACAAAAGGGAAGCACCGGGGAGGTGTCCTCATGTGTGCGACTCTGGCGATAAAAGGGTTGAATAAAGCGGGTACGACCTATATAGCACCAGGGGAGGGTTTATATTAAGAGTGTGTATAATCGGTATCAAAGATCTCAAAGGTTCACGAAACGCAAGCGATTCAATACGGCCTCATGCACGGCCCTAAATAAGACCCCCCCACCCCCTAAAGTCTGCTTTAATAAATACTAATTTATGAATTACCCATAAAAACACAAACTGGTGAAACTTTACTTAGATCTCAATGTTGTATCATCCCTCTGAAAATGTATGAAGAAATGTGATGCGTATATCGCCAAGAGGAATAACAGAGGAACTTAAAGAAGAACGAGTACAACTTTACATAAAGCATCAATATGTCTCCATTAGGCACAGGAGGCAATTGGATATAAAACTGCCCAACACCCCAAGTTTCACAGCAAATATCCACCCTCATCATTAAGATAACAAGAAACTATCCTTTATTGCCCTTGAGGATGAATGAAAGCTTAACCGGAGAGAGATGAAGTTGTAACAGATGAGAGGTGATAACATGAAGAAAAGCTCCTGTATCCCCACCGAGATCTCACAGGGGAAAGAGGAGAGTAAAAGCTGTGATTGAAGAGGGGCAATAACATTAAGAAAAGCTCCTGTATTCCACCAAGATCACTGGAGAGCTGACTGTAATAAAGCTGTGATCGAAGAGGGGGTGTCAACATGAAGAAAAGTTCCCGCATCGCACCAAGATCACTGGAGAGATTACAGTAAAGAGCTGTGACATGACAAAAGAGTGATATGAAGAAAAAAAAAAAAAAAAGATTGTATTCCTTCTAGGATTACTGGAGGTCACACAGGGCAGAGATAAGCTGTGATAAGGAGGGGTGGATAACATGAAGAAAAGTTCCTGTATCCCACAGACCCCTGGAGAGACGGCAGAGAGCTGGGACCCTTAGAAGGGTGACAACATGAAGAGAAGTTCCTGCATTCCACCGAGATCCCTGGAGGGCTGGGATATGTTAGAAGAGGTGAAAACATGAAGAAGAGCTCCAGTATTCCACCAAGATCATTGGGGAGATGATAACAACAAGCTGTGATAGATAAGAGGAGTGACAACATGAAGAAAAGTTCCTGTATCCTACTGAGATCACAGGAGAGGTGACGGAGAGCTGGGACATCTTAGAAGGGTGATAATATGAAGAAAAGTTCCAGAATTCCTTCTAGGATGACTGGAGGGCACACAGGCAGGGCTGTGGAGTTGTTAAGCCAAACCTCTAAGTCAGACTCCACAGCCCTGCACACGGGGCAGAGGGGACTAGAACAGACTGCAATCTATCTTGGCAAGAAAGTAAAAACTTCTCCATGAAATCCCTGAGTTCTGCCCCAAATATCGGCCTAAATTATACCCTATATCCTACCCCTGGGGCTTCACATCTCTGCCAGTGAAGAGGGTGACAGACACCCGAAAAGAAGAAAACGAGGGAGCAGAAATCATCCACAAGAACGTAGCTAAATCTGGGTGGATTTTAAAAAAAAGAAAAAAAGAAGAAGGTTCAATGTGCTGTAAAAGGAAAACAGAGGCTGAGACAGTAAAGGCCTGATTTATAGGGAGCCGCCATGTCCCTTGTACATTAGTGCCGGCCCGGTGCACAGGTGCCAGGACAGGCACCATGAATATTTATGAATGAGCCGCCTGAGGCTCCACATCCGCGCCGTTCAGTGTCGCCCCCCAGGGACTGCAGAGGTGAAGACCAGTGTAGCTGCGGGATGACATCAGCCCCTCTATGAGGACATTACCTCACCGCTCGTGTAATGAGTCACAGGGCCCGAGCCTGCGCAGGGTAAACACCGCCGCCTGACAGAGGAGGATTAGCCATCAGGTGGTTTCCCTTCAATAAAAAGAAAACCATCTGATGTTACAGAGATAAGGACGCGGCTAATCCTGCCCTGACACTGGGGGAGGCGGTGATCAGTGCAGGCCTGAAAGAAGATCTCATCTCCCCGGGCGAATAGTGACATTGCCGAGGACTCGACGCTGGATGACGGAATGTCACTGGTTCTCACCAGCACGGTGACAGATGCTAGATCACTAAAGGATCAACCAATTATTAGAATCCATGATCTAGCACTTAAAAATATAAACATAATACACTGCTCAAAAAAGTAAAGGGAACACTCAAATAACCCATCCTAGATCTGAATGAATGAAATATTCTCATTGAATACTTTGTTCTGTACAAAGTTGAATGTGCTGACAACAAAATCACACAAAAATCATCAATGGAAATCACATTTATTAACCAATGGAGGCCTGGATTTGGAGTCACCCCCAAAATTAAAGTGGAAAAACACTACAGTCTGATCCAACTTTGATGTATTGATTTGATGATTATTAACCACAAAAGCTACATTACATTAATGGAGGGTCTGACATATTTTCAGTTACTGCAAATTATACAGTCATGGCCAAAAGTATTGAGAATGAGACAAATAGTAATTTTTCCAAAGTTTACTGCTTCATTTTTTGCAATGGCAATTTGCATATACTCCTGAATGTCAAAGAGTGATCAGCTTAACAGCAATTACTGTACTTGCAAAGTCAATATTTGCCCAGAAAATGAACTTTAACCCCCAAAACACATTTCAACATCATTGCAGTCCTGCCTTAAAAGGAGCAGCTAACATCGTTTTAGTGATTGATCCATTAACACAGGTGTGGGTGTTGATGAGGACAGGGCTGGCGATCAGTCATGATTAAGTAAGAATGACATCACTGGACACTTTAAAAGGAGGCTGGTTCTTGGTATCATTGTTTCTCTTCAGTTAACCATGGTTATCTCTAAAGAAACACGTGCAGCCATCATTGCACTGCACAAAAATGGCCTAACAGGGAAGAATATCGCAGCTACAAAGATTGCACCTCAGTCAACAATCTATCGCATCATCAAGAACTTCAAGGAGAGAGCTTCCATTGTTGTCAAAAAGGCTCCAGGGCACCCAAGAAAGACCAGCAAGTGCCAGGACCGTATCAGCCTGTAGTGTGTTTTTCCACTTTAATTTTGGGGGTGACTCCAAATCCAGGCCTCCATTGGTTAATAAATGTGATTTCCATTGATGATTTTTGTGTGATTTTGTTGTCAGCACATTCAACTTTGTACAGAACAAAGTATTCAATGAGAATATTTCATTCATTCAGATCTAGGATGAGTTATCTGAGTGTTCCCTTTATTCTTTTGAGCAGTGCACATCACATCTGTGACCTCTGGGTCCTGCCCCATTGTTAGCAGCGGATGAGCACAGAATATCCAAAAGGATATATCAGAGGTCCACGGTGTCCATGACGAAGACCATGCTTGTGTCATATACATGGCCCTCCATGACTATGCACCGCTGTATACATCACCGACCAGCACAGCATTCACGTACACCAGACATCACGCTTCTCCAGCCACCCTACAATATTATAGCCATGCTGCCAGGGTTCCGCCATCTAGAGACAGAGCGGGTCATCTGTGCCATTGGCTGGGAGCAGCGGCCCGTCTTTTGGGGGTCCTCTCTGATGAGAAAACCCCTTTAAAAATAAGTGTTAGTTTGTATCCAGCAGAGCACCGCGGATCCCGAAACTTGACAGCTGGGACAAGTGGCGAGGCTGACCACTGCAGACAATCACAGGTCGCAGCGATCCAGCAACTGGTTGACATCACCACTTCCTATTGCTGCACAGATTGCTGCACTGGATCCAGGTGTTTGACTGTTTGCACAGAGGAATGGATAGGTAAAAAAAATAAACTCATACCGGCCGGATTACACCTTTAAAAATACTCAATATTCTTAACAGCAGAAAGACTTGAAAATTCAATAAAAGTTTACAGCTTGTTGTTAAGGTTACTGGCCACCTCAGAGATGGAGTCTCCTAGGCGAGAAGCATGCGCTTACAAGCAGTCTGCTTTACAGCTCCTGAGCACTGGCCAGACTCAGAGCAACACTTGTGTGTCACTGCTGCATCTGCTAGGAGCCTGGAAGAGGGGCCGGCGGGTGCCTGAGAGTAGGAGCGGGCGGGAGCAGGAGAGCAGCCGGCGGGGGCCCCCCCGAGAGTAGGAGCGGGCGGGCGCAGGAGAGCAGCCGACGGGAGCCCGAGAGTAGGAGCCGGCGGGGGCCCGAGAGCAGGAGCCGGCGGGAGCAGAAGAGCAGCAGGCGAGGGCCCGAGAGCAGGAGCCGGCGGGAGCAGAAGAGCAGCAGGCGAGGGCCCGAGAGCAGGAGCCGGCGGGAGCAGAAGAGCAGCAGACGTGGGCCCGAGAGCAGGAGCCGGCGGGAGCAGAAGAGCAGCCCGTGGGGGCCCGAGAGTAGTAGCCGGCGGGAGCAGAAGAGCAGCCAACGATCCTGGTCCAAACTGTCAATCATCCCAGCAAACAAGAAGGAAGGGAAGGCGGGGAAGAATCGGTGATAGTCTGATTATTAACCACAAAAGCTACATTACATTAATGGAGGGTCTGACATATTTTCAGTTACTGCAAATTATACAGTCATGGCCAAAAGTATTGAGAATGAGACAATTAGTAATTTTTCCAAAGTTTACTGCTTCATTTTTTGCAATGGCAATTTGCATATACTCCTGAATGTCAAAGAGTGATCAGCTTAACAGCAATTACTGTACTTGCAAAGTCAATATTTGCCCAGAAAATGAACTTTAACCCCCAAAACACATTTCAACATCATTGCAGTCCTGCCTTAAAAAGGAGCAGCTAACATCGTTTTAGTGATTGATCCATTAACACCGGTGTGGGTGTTGATGAGGACAGGGCTGGCGATCAATCAGTCATGATTAAGTAAGAATGACATCACTGGACACTTTAAAAGGAGGCTGGTTCTTGGTATCATTGTTTCTCTTCAGTTAACCATGGTTATCTCTAAAGAAACACGTGCAGCCATCATTGCACTGCACAAAAATGGCCTAACAGGGAAGAATATCGCAGCTACAAAGATTGCACCTCAGTCAACAATCTATCGCATCATCAAGAACTTCAAGGAGAGAGCTTCCATTGTTGTCAAAAAGGCTCCAGGGCGCCCAAGAAAGACCAGCAAGCGCCAGGACCGTATCTTAAAACTGTTTCAGCTGCGGGATGGGACTACCAGCAGTGCCGAGCTTGCTCAGGAATGGCAGCAGGCTGGTGTGAGTGCTTCTGCACGCACTGTGAGGCGGAGACTCTTTGAGCAAGGGCTGGTTTCAAGGAGGGCAGCAAAGAAGCCACTTCTCTCCAGAAAAAACATCAAGGACCGACTGATATTCTGCAAAAGGTACAGGGAGTGGACTGCTGAGGACTGGGGCAAAGTCATTTTCTCTGATGAATCCCCTTTTCGATTGTTTGGGACATCTGGAAAACAGCTTATTCGGAGAAGAAGAGGTGAGCGCTACCACCAGTCTTGTCTCATGCCAACTGTAAAGCATCCTGAAACCATTCATGTGTGGGGTTGCTTCTCAGCCAAGGGAATCGGCTCACTCACAGTCTTGCCTAAAAACACAGCCATGAATAAAGAATGGTACCAGAATGTCCTCCAAGAGCAACTTCTCCCAACCGTCCAAGAGCAGTTTGGCGCCCAACAATGCCTTTTCCAGCATGATGGAGCACCTTGCCATAAAGCAAAGGTGATAACAAAATGGCTCATGGAACAAAACAGAGATTTTGGGTCCATGGCCTGGAAACTCCCCAGATCTTAATCCCATTGAGAACTTGTGGTCAATCATTAAGAGACGGGTGGACAAACAAACCAACAAATTCTGGCAAAATGCAAGCATTGATTATGCAAGAATGGACGGCTATCAGTCAGGATTTGGTCCAAAAGTTGATTGAGAGCATGCCAGGGAGAATTACAGAGGTCTTGAAGAAGGGGCAACACTGCAAATATTGACTTGCTGCATTAACTCATTCTAACTGTCAATATAACCTATTGGTACTCATAATATGATTGCAATTATATTTCTGTATGTGATATAAACATCAGACAAACACTAATAAAAACCAGAGGCCAGCAGATCATGTGAAAATATAATTTTGGTGTCATTCTCAAAACTTTTGGCCATGACTGTACTCTCCTGCTTGAACAAGAATAGTCCTCGAAAATACTAAAAAGGAGTATTGTCACCTAGGGTGATATATGTAGGGCAACCGCTGGTCAACTGACAATTAGACCTTCATAAGATATGACCGCTGTGTCATAGCAACTATTTTATTCCACCGCCCGCCCCGAGGACCCCGACGTACCTCTGGCTTACTGAGGCTGGAGGATACGAGAGACCCCGAGCCCACGTCCAGGTCCCACTGCTTCCTGCCATGATTGTCTGCATCCAGCGCTGCGATTCTGCCATCCAGTGTGCTGATGATCACCAGGGATCTGGAGAGGGGGGAAAAAAAAAAAAAAAACCCACACTTAAAATAGCCATATCAGGGGAGGGGGAACTACAAACACCTGCATGCACGTCTCATTCTATGGACTCTGCAATCTCTTCATTACATCGTGGCCTGGAGATTTTTCTCGTTTGCTGCCCTGATGACATCATCGGAGGCCACAGATCTACAGGAGACTGTGGAAATCCCCATCCATGCTCGCTGGCACTGGAGACCTGCTCCTCGGCACACAGCACTGCTGCTACAGCGCCAGGGATTAACTCTTTCACTTCACATTCTGTGAAATGACCCCATCACAATTCACATGAAAAAGGTTGCAGAGATGTCATACTATGTGTAGGGGAGCTGTGGGGTCCCATTATACTGTGTATAGGGGAGCTGTGGGGGCATTACACTGTATGTGTATAGAGGAGCTGATGTCCGCCCCCATACTGTATATAATGAAGCTGTGTGTGGAGAGATATAGACATGTATGTTATAGCTCTGTATATCTGGCCCTCCCTGGGTGGGGAGAATGGGCTTGTTTTTTACCGAATGAGATTCATTGGTATTTTAGGGTACACAAATTTTTTATTTTTTTTAAAAAAACACTTTTGATTGCGTTTTCATTTATCCAATTTGCAAAAACTGCAATTCCAACTTTTTTTTTTGGTAGCTGTGGAAATTACAATTCCGTCGGTACAATTTATGTGCATTTTGCTAAATGTAATATAGAAACAGTAATCACTTTAACGACTCTAGGTCGGTGTCACTGGAGGACTTGCACATGCTCAGTCGCTCATATAGTAGACTGCAATACTTCTGGCTTACAGCGCACTTTGCCTGTGTATAACTGGGGGGGGCTTTAATTTAGTTGTTTTTTTTTTTTACAAAACAGGTGCTGTCAGATTACAGGGAGCAGAGTCCGAGTCGGTATAAAATGGACCGAAGTAGCAGAGCTGGATGTGCTGTAAAGGTCTTCATAAGAAAGTTATGAAATGTCCTATATGTCTGTCCTGTTCCTGATCTAAGGATCTCGGCTTTTAGTTGAGATGAATCTGTGCTGCGCTTTATGTACACGCTCAGTGGGGAGGCCGGGATGTAGAGTCAGGTAACTTGAGGAGTCGGAGGTTTGGCTTACCGACTCCACAGCCCTGGTCAGAAATCATACATAGAGATCTACACTGGCGGCATGGTAGGACATGTTGTTTGGTCTTCAGTCCTAGAGTATGACCAATCTTAAAGGGAACCTGTCAGCAGTGGAGTTAGTAGTATGGCGGTATATGCACTTGTCCCTTGATGAAAATGACACTTTTTTTGGCAGAGATCCGATGTGCCAGTCATGAGAAATCTAGCATAGAAGCCATATGCAAATCAGACAGGAAGTGCACTGGGGCGTGTCCGTGAACTAAGCAGTTGATAGGCAGTGACACACCCCCAGTGCACTTCCTGTCTGATTTGCATATGGCGTCTACGCTAGATTTCTCATGACTGGCACATCGGATCTCTCCAAAAAAAAAAAAAAAGGGGTGTCATTTTCATCAGGGGACAAGCGCGTATACCATCATACTACTATTTCCGATGCCGACAGACTCCCTCGAAAAGCAAAAGGCTACGTATTCAGATTACAATTGCCCCTTCATATAAGCAATCGGTGGGGTCTGACCACCCAAACCCTCAAGTGTAATGGAGGTTGGACAGAGACCGCCCTTCCACCACCCGCATAGAGGTGTCGTGTTGGTTCAGCACATAGACCACAGCACCAGTCAGTAGGACTTTAGACCCCTATTCTGGGGATCATGAATGACCGACAAATATATTTTGTGCCACGAGCCCTGTAAAAGGGATTCTCCAGCACATGGGTCTTCCGTATCATTTGGAATGTGGTCCGACCCCCGGCAGCCTCCGCAGCAGCAGAAAGCCAGGAGACCAGAGCGCTGCACACTGTAGTGGCCAACCTCAGGTACTGCAGCTCAGATCACATACCCTTTAATGGGTCAAACCCCCATGATCTGATCAATATCAAAAGGCCTGGTAAACACCTTTAATCTTGACTTAAAGGGGGGTACCATTTCAGATTTTTTTTTTTTTTTTGCAGGGTAAAACTAGATCTGCCATCTTTGCAGATCCCAAGTACTCTATACAGAGAGAAAACAAGTTCACTTACTACTCTGGTCTCCAGGAAATCTTGGCAACACTACTACGAGGGCAACACTACTACGAGGGCGTGACAGAAGGTTTTACTGCAGCGGTTGCTAGAGAAGAAGAAAAAAAAAAAAAAAAAAAAAAAAGGAGCGCCAGCAACGAGGCGACAATTCCCTCCGCTCTCCTCCTCTGTCGTCTAATTGCCCCCAAGGGGCAGAAGAGGGAGCAGAAATAGCCCAGATGGCAGAGCAGCAGCAGAATCAACAAAGCACGCTGCCCAATAATCAGAAGGAAGCTAAAAAGTTCAGAAGGCAAAAAGGAGAAAAATACATTTACATGGGACTGACTCCACTACTCCCAATGGATTGGGAAGGAGGGAGGGGTAGAAATTTCTCAAAGCAGGCATTGCCACCTGCAATGGAAACGTCTCACCAGGTGATGTGACCTACGCAAATATTTGCTGTGCACAGAGCGGAACGGAGCAAGATTTACTGATCGGATCAGGAGCCGAGCGGAGATGGAAAATAGACGAGAAACTGTCAGAGGAAGGAGACGGGTTATCGGATATTCTGGATTAATGGACGGAGAAAAGGGCATAAAAGTTACTAAGAACAAGACGAGACGTTTCTGACCAAGCTCAATGCCAGACTGAAGCCGTGCTGCCCGTGAAAGTCTATGGCACCCAAGCTCATCTGCATCAGTCCCATAGACTTTGAGAGTTGTAGTCTTGTAATTAGACACGAGCTAAATCAATTTGTTGCCGAAGTCCAGCATCCAGGCAGGTCTTCCATGGCCGCCAGTCTTCAGTTCTGTGCCCGGCCTCTGTCCTGAAGCTTTGTGATAGTTTGGGTCCCAGAAAGTGACAGAGCGGCCCAAGATGCCGGGCACAGAGTGACCACAGCCAGAGGACCAGACCAACCTCAAGACGGGCGGCAGCAGTGACACAACAGAAGTGGCTCGTAGCCGTCCTACATGTGATGCCGGGTGTCCAGTCTGAATGGGAGTAGGAGACCACCATGACAAGTGTGATGATGTGCCCCTTTAAGAGATGCTAATGCACAATAGATGGCACAGAGCTGGGCAGCACAACAAGCCCCACAAGGTCACAAGACTCAGCGTCTTCCTCTCTGACTCACAGCAGTACAAGTTATGGGAACATGACAACTATGATGGGCCATATTCATTTCTACTGTTCAGAGGATCACTAGGATGGTGGGCGAGCACGTGCTGTACCGCGCCAACGCTGCGCAGAAAGACAGAAGAGTCCTGAGGATGACACAGACCAAAGCCTGAAAATGAAGATGGTGCAGACTGATGAGACCCCCGATCCAGGCCAAAGATGGCAATAATACACTGTGCCAGCACTGCATGAACCCACAGCTCATTAATCTTACTATACCTACTGAGGTAGGCACACAGGACCAGAGCAGCACCCGCTGTCAGCCCCGACCCTGACCTATGGGCCACAACAGGTAGGAGATCCTATGGCCTAGTTTCTAGAACTGTGATAAACGGCTCCTAAAGTAACCGCACGCCATCGCTCCGCCACCGCACGATAAGCTGAAGTTACAGGTCTCAGAAGCTGAACTAGAGCGAGGAAGACTGCAGTAGCGAGACCGAGGCCGATCAGACTGGGGTTATTCAGTGCGGAAAACTGAGGCTTAAGGGAAACTTATTACTGTGTACAAATATGAGGGGACAAAACTTCTGTGTGTAATGATCTTATCACAGCTAGGCCGCCGACAAGGGGGCGACACTGAGTCTAGAGGAAAGAAGGTTTAATCATAATAGGACCAGCAGAGACACTCAGGCCGGCCTCTTTGCAGGACCAGCAGAGACACTCAGGCCGGCCTCTTTGCAGGACCAGCAGAGACACTCAGGCCGGCCTCTTTGCAGGACCAGCAGAGACACTCAGGCCGGCCTCTTTGCAGGACCAGCAGAGACACTCAGGCCGGCCTCTTTGCAGGACCAGCAGAGACACTCAGGCCGGCCTCTTTGCAGGACCAGCAGAGACACTCAGGCCGGCCTCTTTGCAGGACCAGCAGAGACACTCAGGCCGGCCTCTTTGCAGGACCAGCAGAGACACTCAGGCCGGCCTCTTTGCAGGACCAGCAGAGACACTCAGGCCGGCCTCTTTGCAGGACCAGCAGAGACACTCAGGCCGGCCTCTTTGCAGGACCAGCAGAGACACTCAGGCCGGCCTCTTTGCAGGACCAGCAGAGACACTAAGTACAGGGAGGCCTGGATGCTTTTCCATATACATTATGATGGGGCGCTGGTCCCGGCAACTCGTCTGGTTGCTGAGTGCAGCCGGGAAGGAGCGTTCCCCCTAACCCGGGGAGATCAGTTTTGGCCTCATGGGGCTGCCGCCTCGCTCTGGATCAGCATCTTAGGTCGATGGAAACAGAAAATGATTGAAAACGTGTCTTACAAGTACAGGGCCACATGCAGGCTCTGCAGTCACAGCGGGCAGCACCCATGGACTGGCATCAGGGGCCACAGGTGCAATACAGGGATTTACCCCATGTGGGGCCCCATAATGCAGCCATACAGCAATGCCAGGAGCGGGGAGAGGGCCACCAGTGACTGCAGACCCCTATAGGAGCAGTAATCAGGGGGGGGGACTACAAGCCCCAGCACAGCTCCTGCTGAGTGTAGTAGTCCCAGTGAGGGCCAGTGACTGCAGACCCCTATGGGCAGCTATGGCAGCAGTGATCTACTTCAGGGGAATTACAAGCCCCAGCACAGCCTCTGCTGGGAGCATGCCACGGCCTCGGCAGCGCCCCCTGCGGTCACACCTGGGTCTGCGCTCCTCCCGGCCGCTCTCCTCCTGCTCCGCTCCAGTCTCATCGTCCTCCACGATCACATCTCCGGTGGGAAAAGCCGCAGCAGCACCGAGTCCTGGCGCCAGAGAGCGGAGCCCGCTGCTCTCCTCCTGCTCCTCCTCCCAGGGGTATCCGGCATCTCTCCCCGGAGCTCCCTGCTCCACCAGCCCGGCCGCGACCACTCCAAGCAGCAGCAGCACCGCGGTCACAGGCCAGCACAGCCACCGCATCCGGCACGCCATGGCCAAGCGCACATCTGCACTGAGCCCCAGAGTCAGCGCTGCTCACACGTCCTCCCTCCGCGCCGCCATGATAGCTTTATAGGTATTGAAAGCTCCCCCCGAGTGCTCCGACACCAGTCCCGCCTCCGAGCCAATCACAGGGCGAAGAGATGACACATCGTCTGTGTATTGGTTAACAAACCTGTCACTCTGTTCTCTGGGTCTCCGCCCACTAACAAACTCAGCCCGAGTCTATTGGTGAATGAGTGAAGCGCTGTCAGTAGAGCATGCAAGGCATCACGGGAAGCTCCCTGCGTGTTCACCACCTGTCAGCCAATCACGTCCTTCCATCGCTTCCTTCTGTTTACTATTTTTTTTTTCCGGAACGACCTTTGACGCTGATTGGACGAGGGATTTAGTGAGAAATTGCATTCAATTGGCTGCTGATAACGTCAACAGAAGACGGAGGCGGGACCCTGAGGGGCAGGCAGGGCGCTGATTGGCTGGGGCCTCACTACATACGTGGCTGGATTTGAGTGTCTCAGCCGCCGCCATTGAATTTTGGAAATAGTGTAAAGGGGGGCGGAGCTACGGGTCACGTGGAGCAAGGGTTCTCAAAATAAACAGACGTCACCCTTAACCCCTTCCTGCCCCAAGAATCCGCCGCTCAGAAATGTCACATTCTAGTATTTGTGGTGTAATGTAACTGATATATTCACATGAAAGTGAGCGGATATATGTATACTCCCCAGCTGAGCTGCACTATGCTGTGCTATCAGGTTCTGCAGCAGCTGAGGTGTAGTATGAGGTTCTGCAGAAGCTGAGGTGTATGATGAGGTTCTGCAGCAGCTGAGGTGTATTATGAGGTTCTGCAGCAGCTGAGGTGTATGATGAGGTTCTGCAGCAGCTGAGGTGTATTATGAGGTTCTGCAGCAGCTGAGGTGTATTATGAGGTTCTGCAGCAGCTGAGGTGTATTATGAGGTTCTGCAGCAGCTGAGGTGTATGATGAGTTTCTGCAGTAGCTGAGGTGTATTATGAGGTTCTGCAGCAGCTGAGGTGTATGATGAGGTTCTGCAGCAGCTGAGGTGTATGATGAGGTTCTGCAGCAGCTGAGGTGTATTATGAGGTTCTGCAGCAGCTGAGGTGTATTATGAGGTTCTGCAGCAGCTGAGGTTTATGATGAGGTTCTGCAGCAGCTCAGGTATATTATGAGGTTCTGCAGCAGCTGAGGTGTATGATGAGGTTCTGCAGCAGCTGAGGTGTATGATGAGGTTCTGCAGCAGCTGAGATGTATTATGAGGTTCTGCAGAAGCTGAGGTGTATGATGAGGTTCTGCAGCAGCTGAGGTGTATGATGAGGTTCTGCAGCAGCTGAGGTGTATGATGAGGTTCTGCAGCAGCTGAGGTGTATGATGAGGTTCTGCAGCAGCTGAGGTGTATTATGAGGTTCTGCAGAAGCTGAGGTGTATGATGAGGTTCTGCAGCAGCTGAGGTGTATGATGAGGTTCTGCAGCAGCTGAGGTGTATGATGAGGTTCTGCAGCAGCTGAGGTGTATGATGAGGTTCTGCAGCAGCTGAGGTGTATTATGAGGTTCTGCAGCAGCTGAGGTGTATGATGAGGTTCTGCAGCAGCTGAGGTGTATTATGAGGTTCTGCAGCAGCTGAGGTTTATGATGAGGTTCTGCAGCAGCTCAGGTATATTATGAGGTTCTGCAGCAGCTGAGGTGTATGATGAGGTTCTGCAGCAGCTGAGGTGTATGATGAGGTTCTGCAGCAGCTGAGGTGTATGATGAGGTTCTGCAGCAGCTGAGGTGTATTATGAGGTTCTGCAGAAGCTGAGGTGTATGATGATGTTCTGCAGCAGCTGAGGTGTATTATGAGGTTCTGCAGCAGCTGAGGTGTATGATGAGGTTCTGCAGCAGCTGAGGTGTATTGTGAGGTTCTGCAGCAGCTGAGGTGTATTATGATGTTCTGCAGCAGCTAAGGTGTATTATTAGGTTCTGCAGCAGCTGAGGTGTATGATAAGGTTCTGCAGCAGCTGAGGTGTATGATAAGGTTCTGCAGCAGCTGAGGTGTATTATGAGGTTCTGCAGCAGCTGAGGTGTATTATGAGGTTCTGCAGAAGCTGAGGTGTATTATGAGGTTCTGCAGAAGCTGAGGTGTATTATGAGGTTCTGCAGAAGCTGAGGTGTATGATGAGGTTCTGCAGAAGCTGAGGTGTATTATGAGGTTCTGCAGCAGATGAGGTGTATGATGAGGTTCTGCAGCAGATGAGGCGTATAATGAGGTTCTGCAGCAGCTGAGGTGTATTATGAGGTTCTGCAGAAGCTGAGGTGTATTATGAGGTTCTGCAGCAGCTGAGGTGTATGATGAGGTTCTGCAGCAGATGAGGCGTATAATGAGGTTCTGCAGCAGCTGAGGTGTATTATGAGGTTCTGCAGTAGCTGAGGTGTATTATGAGGTTCTGCAGTAGCTGAGGTGTATTATGATGTTCTGCAGAAGCTGAGGTGTATTATGAGGTTCTGCAGCAGCTGAGGTGTATTATGAGGTTCTGCAGTAGCTGAGGTGTATTATGATGTTCTGCAGAAGCTGAGGTGTATTATGAGGTTCTGCAGTAGCTGAGGTGTATTATGAGGTTCTGCAGAAGCTGAGGTGTATTATGAGATTCTGCAGCAGCTGAGGTGTATGATGAGGTTCTGCAGCAGCTGAGGTGTATTATGAGGTTCTGCAGAAGCTGAGGTGTATTATGAGGTTCTGCAGAAGCTGAGGTGTATTATGAGGTTCTGCAGCAGCTGAGGTGTATGATGAGGTTCTGCAGCAGATGAGGCGTATAATGAGGTTCTGCAGCAGCTGAGGTGTATTATGAGGTTCTGCAGAAGCTGAGGTGTATTATGAGGTTCTGCAGCAGCTGAGGTGTATGATGAGGTTCTGCAGCAGATGAGGCGTATAATGAGGTTCTGCAGCAGCTGAGGTGTATTATGAGGTTCTGCAGTAGCTGAGGTGTATTATGAGGTTCTGCAGTAGCTGAGGTGTATTATGATGTTCTGCAGAAGCTGAGGTGTATTATGAGGTTCTGCAGAAGCTGAGGTGTATTATGAGATTCTGCAGCAGCTGAGGTGTATGATGAGGTTCTGCAGCAGCTGAGGTGTATTATGAGGTTCTGCAGAAGCTGAGGTGTATTATGAGGTTCTGCAGAAGCTGAGGTGTATTATGAGGTTCTGCAGCAGCTGAGGTGTATGATGAGGTTCTGCAGCAGATGAGGCGTATAATGAGGTTCTGCAGCAGCTGAGGTGTATTATGAGGTTCTGCAGTAGCTGAGGTGTATTATGAGGTTCTGCAGTAGCTGAGGTGTATTAAGAGGTTCTCCAGAAGCTGAGGTGTATTATGAGGTTCTGCAGTAGCTGAGGTGTATTATGAGGTTCTGCAGCAGCTGAGGTGTATTATGAGGTTCTGCAGAAGCTAAGGTGTATTATAAGGTTCTGCAGCAGCTGAGGTGTATTATGAGGTTCTGCAGAAGCTGAGGTGTATGATGAGGTTCTGCAGCAGCTGAGGTGTATTATGAGGTTCTGCAGAAGCTGAGGTGTATGATGAGGTTCTGCAGCAGCTGAGGTGTATTATGAGGTTCTGCAGCAGCTGAGGTGTATGATAAGGTTGTGCAGCAGCTGAGGTGTATGATGAGGTTCTGCAGCAGCTGAGGTGTATTATGAGGTTCTGCAGCAGCTGAGGTGTATGATGAGGTTCTGCAGCAGCTGAGGTGTATGATGAGGTTCTGCAGCAGCTGAGGTGTATTATGAGGTTCTGCAGAAGCTGAGGTGTATTATGAGGTTCTGCAGAAGCTGAGGTGTATTATGAGGTTCTGCAGCAGCTGAGGTGTATGATGAGGTTCTGCAGCAGATGAGGCGTATAATGAGGTTCTGCAGCAGCTGAGGTGTATTATGAGGTTCTGCAGAAGCTGAGGTGTATTATGAGGTTCTGCAGCAGCTGAGGTGTATGATGAGGTTCTGCAGCATATGAGGCGTATAATGAGGTTCTGCAGCAGCTGAGGTGTATTATGAGGTTCTGCAGTAGCTGAGGTGTATTATGAGGTTCTGCAGTAGCTGAGGTGTATTATGATGTTCTGCAGAAGCTGAGGTGTATTATGAGGTTCTGCAGTAGCTGAGGTGTATTATGAGGTTCTGCAGCAGCTGAGGTGTATTATGAGGTTCTGCAGTAGCTGAGGTGTATTATGATGTTCTGCAGAAGCTGAGGTGTATTATGAGGTTCTGCAGTAGCTGAGGTGTATTATGAGGTTCTGCAGAAGCTGAGGTGTATTATGAGATTCTGCAGCAGCTGAGGTGTATGATGAGGTTCTGCAGCAGCTGAGGTGTATTATGAGGTTCTGCAGAAGCTGAGGTGTATTATGAGGTTCTGCAGAAGCTGAGGTGTATTATGAGGTTCTGCAGCAGCTGAGGTGTATGATGAGGTTCTGCAGCAGATGAGGCGTATAATGAGGTTCTGCAGCAGCTGAGGTGTATTATGAGGTTCTGCAGTAGCTGAGGTGTATTATGAGGTTCTGCAGTAGCTGAGGTGTATTAAGAGGTTCTCCAGAAGCTGAGGTGTATTATGAGGTTCTGCAGTAGCTGAGGTGTATTATGAGGTTCTGCAGCAGCTGAGGTGTATTATGAGGTTCTGCAGAAGCTAAGGTGTATTATGAGGTTCTGCAGCAGCTGAGGTGTATTATGAGGTTCTGCAGAAGCTGAGGTGTATGATGAGGTTCTGCAGCAGCTGAGGTGTATTATGAGGTTCTGCAGAAGCTGAGGTGTATGATGAGGTTCTGCAGCAGCTGAGGTGTATTATGAGGTTCTGCAGCAGCTGAGGTGTATGATAAGGTTGTGCAGCAGCTGAGGTGTATGATGAGGTTCTGCAGCAGCTGAGGTGTATTATGAGGTTCTGCAGCAGCTGAGGTGTATGATGAGGTTCTGCAGCAGCTGAGGTGTATGATGAGGTTCTGCAGCAGCTGAGGTGTATGATGAGGTTCTGCAGCAGCTGAGGTGTATTATGAGGTTCTGCAGAAGCTGAGGTGTATTGTGAGGTTCTGCAGCAGCTGAGGTGTATTATGATGTTCTGCAGCAGCTGAGGTGTATTATGAGGTTTTGCAGCAGCTGAGGTGTATTATGATGTTCTGCAGCAGCTGAGGTGTATTATGAGGTTCTGCAGCAGCTGAGGTGTATTATGATGTTTTGCAGCAGCTGAGGTGTATTATAAGGTTTTGCAGCAGCTGAGGTGTATTATGATGTTCTGCAGCAGCTGAGGTGTATTATGAGGTTCTGCAGCAGCTGAGGTGTATTATGAGGTTCTGCAGCAGCTGAGGTGTATGATGAGGTTATGCAGCAGCTGAGGTGTATGATGAGGTTCTGCAGCAGCTGAGGTGTATTATGAGGTTCTGCAGCAGCTGAGGTGTATGATGAGGTTCTGCAGCAGATGAGGCGTATAATGAGGTTCTGCAGCAGCTGAGGTGTATTATGAGGTTCTGCAGAAGCTGAGGTGTATTATGAGGTTCTGCAGTAGCTGAGGTGTATTATGAGGTTCTGCAGTAGCTGAGGTGTATTATGAGGTTCTGCAGCAGCTGAGGTGTATGATGAGGTTCTGCAGCAGCTGAGGTGTATGATGAGGTTCTGCAGTAGCTGAGGTGTATTATGAGGTTCTGCAGTAGCTGAGGTGTATTAAGAGGTTCTGCAGAAGCTGAGGTGTATTATGAGGTTCTGCAGTAGCTGAGGTGTATTATGAGGTTCTGCAGCAGCTGAGGTGTATTATGAGGTTCTGCAGAAGCTGAGGTGTATTATGAGGTTCTGCAGCAGCTGAGGTGTATTATGAGGTTCTGCAGAAGCTGAGGTGT
Organism: Phyllobates terribilis; assembly: GCF_046119375.1. Classification (NCBI taxonomy): domain Eukaryota; kingdom Metazoa; phylum Chordata; class Amphibia; order Anura; family Dendrobatidae; genus Phyllobates; species Phyllobates terribilis. Next base: position 1,175,224,063 of record NW_027362761.1, read on the forward strand.
ATGATGAGGTTCTGCAGCAGCTGAGGTGTATTATGAGGTTCTGCAGAAGCTGAGGTGTATGATGAGGTTCTGCATCAGCTGAGGTGTATTATGAGGTTCTGCAGCAGATGAGGTGTATGATAAGGTTGTGCAGCAGCTGAGGTGTATTATGAGGTTCTGCAGAAGCTGAGGTGTATTATGAGGTTCTGCAGCAGCTGAGGTGTATTATGAGGTTCTGCAGCAGCTGAGGTGTATGATGAGGTTCTGCAGCAGCTGAGGTGTATGATGAGGTTCTGCAGCAGCTGAGGTGTATGATGAGGTTCTGCAGCAGCTGAGGTGTATTATGAGGTTCTGCAGAAGCTGAGGTGTATTTTGAGGTTCTGCAGCAGCTGAGGTGTATTATGATGTTCTGCAGCAGCTGAGGTGTATTATGAGGTTTTGCAGCAGCTGAGGTGTATTATGATGTTCTGCAGCAGCTGAGGTGTATTATGAGGTTCTGCAGCAGCTGAGGTGTATTATGATGTTCTGCAGCAGCTGAGGTGTATTATAAGGTTTTGCAGCAGCTGAGGTGTATTATGATGTTCTGCAGCAGCTGAGGTGTATTATGAGGTTCTGCAGCAGCTCAGGTGTATTATGAGGTTCTGCAGCAGCTGAGGTGTATGATGAGGTTATGCAGCAGCTGAGGTGTATTATGAGGTTCTGCAGCAGCTGAGGTGTATTATGAGGTTCTGCAGCAGCTGAGGTGTATGATGAGGTTCTGCAGCAGATGAGGCGTATAATGAGGTTCTGCAGCAGCTGAGGTATATTATGAGGTTCTGCAGAAGCTGAGGTGTATTATGAGGTTCTGCAGTAGCTGAGGTGTATTATGAGGTTCTGCAGAAGCTGAGGAGTATTATGAGATTCTGCAGCAGCTGAGGTGTATTATGATGTTCTGCAGCAGCTGAGGTGTATTATGATGTTCTACAGCAGCTGAGGTGTATTATAAGGTTTTGCAGCAGCTGAGGTGTATTATGATGTTCTGCAGCAGCTGAGGTGTATTATGAGGTTCTGCAGCAGCTCAGGTGTATTATGAGGTTCTGCAGCAGCTGAGGTGTATGATGAGGTTATGCAGCAGCTGAGGTGTATTATGAGGTTCTGCAGCAGCTGAGGTGTATTATGAGGTTCTGCAGCAGCTGAGGTGTATGATGAGGTTCTGCAGCAGATGAGGCGTATAATGAGGTTCTGCAGCAGCTGAGGTATATTATGAGGTTCTGCAGAAGCTGAGGTGTATTATGAGGTTCTGCAGTAGCTGAGGTGTATTATGAGGTTCTGCAGAAGCTGAGGAGTATTATGAGTTTCTGCAGCAGCTGAGGTGTATTATGAGGTTCTGCAGAAGCTGAGGTGTATGATGATGTTCTGCAGCAGCTGAGGTGTATTATGAGGTTCTGCAGCAGCTGAGGTGTATGATGAGGTTCTGCAGCAGCTGAGGTGTATGATGAGGTTCTGCAGTAGCTGAGGTGTATTATGAGGTTCTGCAGAAGCTGAGGTGTGTTATGAGGTTCTGCAGTAGCTGAGGTGTATTATGAGGTTCTGCAGTAGCTGAGGTGTATTATGAGGTTCTGCAGAAGCTGAGGTGTATTATGAGGTTCTGCAGAAGCTGAGGTGTATTATGAAGTTCTGCAGTAGCTGAGCTGTATTATGAGGTTCTGCAGTAGCTGAGGTATATTATGAGGTTCTGCAGCAGCTGAGGTGTATTATGAGGTTCTGCAGAAGCTGAGGTGTATTATGAGGTTCTGCAGTAGCTGAGGTGTATTATGAGGTTCTGCAGCAGCTGAGGTGTATTATGAGGTTCTGCAGAAGCTGAGGTGTATTATGAGGTTCTGCAGGAGCTGAGGTGTATTATGAGGTTCTGCAGAAGCTGAGGTGTATTATGAGCTTCTGCAGCAGCTGAGTTGTATTATGAGGTTTTCCAGCAGCTGAGGTGTATGATGAGGTTCTGCAGTAGCTGAGGTGTATTATGAGGTTCTGCAGAAGCTGAGGTGTATGATGAGGTTCTGCAGCAGCTGAGGTATATGATGAGGTTCTGCAGCAGCTGAGGTGTATGATGAGGTTCTGCAGAAGCTGAGGTGTATGATGAGGTTCTGCAGTAGCTGAGGTGTATTATGAGGTTCTGCAGCAGATTAGGTGTATGATGAGGTTCTGCAGCAGATGAGGTGTATGATGAGGTTCTGCAGCAGATGAGGTGTATGATGAGGTAATGCAGCAGCTGAGGTGTGTTATGAGGTTCTGCAGTAGCTGAGGTGTATTACGAGATTCTGCAGCAGATGAGGTGTATTATGATGTTCTGCAGCAGCTGAGGTGTATTATGAGGTTCTGCAGCAGCTGAGGTGTATGATGAGGTTCTGCAGCAGCTGAGGTGTATTATGAGGTTCTGCAGTAGCTGAGGTGTATTATGAGGTTCTGCAGCAGCTGAGGTGTATTATGAGGTTCTGCAGAAGCTGTGGTGTATGATGAGGTTCTGCAGCAGCTGAGGTGTATTATGAGGTTCTGCAGAAGCTGAGGTGTATGATGAGGTTCTGCATCAGCTGAGGTGTATTATGAGGTTCTGCAGCAGATGAGGTGTATGATAAGGTTGTGCAGCAGCTGAGGTGTATGATGAGGTTCTGCAGCAGCTGAGGTGTATGATGAGGTTCTGCAGCAGCTGAGGTGTATGATGAGGTTCTGCAGCAGCTGCGGTGTATGATGAGGTTCTGCAGCATCTGAGGTGTATGATGAGGTTCTGCAGCAGCTGAGGTGTATTATGAGGTTCTGCAGAAGCTGAGGTGTATTGTGAGGTTCTGCAGCAGCTGAGGTGTATTATGAGGTTTTGCAGCAGCTGAGGTGTATTATGATGTTCTGCAGCAGCTGAGGTGTATTATGAGGTTCGGCAGCAGCTGAGGTGTATTATGATGTTCTGCAGCAGCTGAGGTGTATTATAAGGTTTTGCAGCAGCTGAGGTGTATTATGATGTTCTGCAGCAGCTGAGGTGTATTATGAGGTTCTGCAGCAGCTGAGGTGTATGATGAGGTTATGCAGCAGCTGAGGTGTTTTATGAGGTTCTGCAGCAGCTGAGGTGTATTATGAGGTTCTGCAGCAGCTGAGGTGTATGATGAGGTTCTGCAGCAGATGAGGCGTATAATGAGGTTCTGCAGCAGCTGAGGTATATTATGAGGTTCTGCAGAAGCTGAGGTGTATTATGAGGTTCTGCAGTAGCTGAGGTGTATTATGAGGTTCTGCAGAAGCTGAGGTGTATGATGAGGTTCTGCAGCAGCTGAGGTGTATTATGAGGTTCTGCAGAAGCTGAGGTGTATGATGAGGTTCTGCATCAGCTGAGGTGTATTATGAGGTTCTGCAGCAGATGAGGTGTATGATAAGGTTGTGCAGCAGCTGAGGTGTATGATGAGGTTCTGCAGCAGCTGAGGTGTATTATGAGGTTCTGCAGCAGCTGAGGTGTATGATGAGGTTCTGCAGCAGCTGAGGTGTATGATGAGGTTCTGCAGCAGCTGAGGTGTATTATGAGGTTCTGCAGAAGCTGAGGTGTATTGTGAGGTTCTGCAGCAGCTGAGGTGTATTATGATGTTCTGCAGCAGCTGAGGTGTATTATGAGGTTTTGCAGCAGCTGAGGTGTATTATGATGTTCTGCAGCAGCTGAGGTGTATTATGAGGTTCTGCAGCAGCTGAGGTGTATTATGATGTTCTGCAGCAGCTGAGGTGTATTATAAGGTTTTGCAGCAGCTGAGGTGTATTATGATGTTCTGCAGCAGCTGAGGTGTATTATGAGGTTCTGCAGCAGCTCAGGTGTATTATGAGGTTCTGCAGCAGCTGAGGTGTATGATGAGGTTATGCAGCAGCTGAGGTGTATTATGAGGTTCTGCAGCAGCTGAGGTGTATTATGAGGTTCTGCAGCAGCTGAGGTGTATGATGAGGTTCTGCAGCAGATGAGGCGTATAATGAGGTTCTGCAGCAGCTGAGGTATATTATGAGGTTCTGCAGAAGCTGAGGTGTATTATGAGGTTCTGCAGTAGCTGAGGTGTATTATGAGGTTCTGCAGAAGCTGAGGAGTATTATGAGATTCTGCAGCAGCTGAGGTGTATTATGATGTTCTGCAGCAGCTGAGGTGTATTATGATGTTCTACAGCAGCTGAGGTGTATTATAAGGTTTTGCAGCAGCTGAGGTGTATTATGATGTTCTGCAGCAGCTGAGGTGTATTATGAGGTTCTGCAGCAGCTCAGGTGTATTATGAGGTTCTGCAGCAGCTGAGGTGTATGATGAGGTTATGCAGCAGCTGAGGTGTATTATGAGGTTCTGCAGCAGCTGAGGTGTATTATGAGGTTCTGCAGCAGCTGAGGTGTATGATGAGGTTCTGCAGCAGATGAGGCGTATAATGAGGTTCTGCAGCAGCTGAGGTATATTATGAGGTTCTGCAGAAGCTGAGGTGTATTATGAGGTTCTGCAGTAGCTGAGGTGTATTATGAGGTTCTGCAGAAGCTGAGGAGTATTATGAGTTTCTGCAGCAGCTGAGGTGTATTATGAGGTTCTGCAGAAGCTGAGGTGTATGATGATGTTCTGCAGCAGCTGAGGTGTATTATGAGGTTCTGCAGTAGCTGAGGTGTATGATGAGGTTCTGCAGCAGCTGAGGTGTATGATGAGGTTCTGCAGTAGCTGAGGTGTATTATGAGGTTCTGCAGAAGCTGAGGTGTATTATGAGGTTCTGCAGTAGCTGAGGTGTAGTATGAGGTTCTGCAGTAGCTGAGGTGTATTATGAGGTTCTGCAGAAGCTGAGGTGTATTATGAGGTTCTGCAGAAGCTGAGGTGTATTATGAAGTTCTGCAGTAGCTGAGGTGTATTATGAGGTTCTGCAGTAGCTGAGGTATATTATGAGGTTCTGCAGCAGCTGAGGTGTATTATGAGGTTCTGCAGAAGCTGAGGTGTATTATGAGGTTCTGCAGTAGCTGAGGTGTATTATGAGGTTCTGCAGCAGCTGAGGTGTATTATGAGGTTCTGCAGAAGCTGAGGTGTATTATGAGGTTCTGCAGCAGCTGAGGTGTATTATGAGGTTCTGCAGAAGCTGAGGTGTATTATGAGCTTCTGCAGCAGCTGAGTTGTATTATGAGGTTTTCCAGCAGCTGAGGTGTATGATGAGGTTCTGCAGTAGCTGAGGTGTATTATGAGGTTCTGCAGAAGCTGAGGTGTATGATGAGGTTCTGCAGCAGCTGAGGTATATGATGAGGTTCTGCAGCAGCTGAGGTGTATGATGAGGTTCTGCAGAAGCTGAGGTGTATGATGAGGTTCTGCAGTAGCTGAGGTGTATTATGAGGTTCTGCAGCAGATGAGGTGTATGATGAGGTTCTGCAGCAGATGAGGTGTATGATGAGGTTCTGCAGCAGATGAGGTGTATTACGAGATTCTGCAGCAGATGAGGTGTATTATGATGTTCTGCAGCAGCTGAGGTGTATTATGAGGTTCTGCAGCAGCTGAGGTGTATGATGAGGTTCTGCAGCAGCTGAGGTGTATTATGAGGTTCTGCAGTAGCTGAGGTGTATTAAGAGGTTCTGCAGAAGCTGAGGTGTATTATGAGGTTCTGCAGTAGCTGAGGTGTATGATGAGGTTCTGCAGAAGCTGAGGAGTATTATGAGATTCTGCAGCAGCTGAGGTGTATTATGATGTTCTGCAGCAGCTGAGGTGTATTATGATGTTCTACAGCAGCTGAGGTGTATTATAAGGTTTTGCAGCAGCTGAGGTGTATTATGAGGTTCTGCAGCAGCTGAGGTGTATTATGAGGTTCTGCAGCAGCTGAGGTGTATTATGAGGTTCTGCAGAAGCTGAGGTGTATTATGAGGTTCTGCAGCAGCTGAGGTGTATTATGAGGTTCTGCAGAAGCTGAGGTGTATGATGAGGTTCTGCAGCAGCTGAGGTGTATTATGAGGTTCTGCAGAAGCTGAGGTGTATGATGAGGTTCTGCATCAGCTGAGGTGTATTATGAGGTTCTGCAGCAGATGAGGTGTATGATAAGGTTGTGCAGCAGCTGAGGTGTATGATGAGGTTCTGCAGCAGCTGAGGTGTATGATGAGTTTCTGCAGCAGCTGAGGTGTATGATGAGGTTCTGCAGCAGCTGCGGTGTATGATGAGGTTCTGCAGCATCTGAGGTGTATGATGAGGTTCTGCAGCAGCTGAGGTTCTGCAGAAGCTGAGGTGTATTGTGAGGTTCTGCAGCAGCTGAGGTGTATTATGAGGTTTTGCAGCAGCTGAGGTGTATTATGATGTTCTGCAGCAGCTGAGGTGTATTATGAGGTTCGGCAGCAGCTGAGGTGTATTATGATGTTCTGCAGCAGCTGAGGTGTATTATAAGGTTTTGCAGCAGCTGAGGTGTATTATGATGTTCTGCAGCAGCTGAGGTGTATTATGAGGTTCTGCAGCAGCTCAGGTGTATTATGAGGTTCTGCAGCAGCTGAGGTGTATGATGAGGTTATGCAGCAGCTGAGGTGTTTTATGAGGTTCTGCAGCAGCTGAGGTGTATTATGAGGTTCTGCAGCAGCTGAGGTGTATGATGAGGTTCTGCAGCAGATGAGGCGTATAATGAGGTTCTGCAGCAGCTGAGGTATATTATGAGGTTCTGCAGAAGCTGAGGTGTATTATGAGGTTCTGCAGTAGCTGAGGTGTATGATGATGTTCTGCAGCAGCTGAGGTGTATTATGAGGTTCTGCAGAAGCTGAGGAGTATTATGAGATTCTGCAGCAGCTGAGGTGTATGATGAGGTTCTGCAGCAGCTGAGGTGTATTATGAGGTTCTGCAGAAGCTGAGGTGTATGATGATGTTCTGCAGCAGCTGAGGTGTATTATGAGGTTCTGCAGCAGCTGAGGTGTATGATGAGGTTCTGCAGCAGCTGAGGTGTATGATGAGGTTCTGCAGTAGCTGAGGTGTATTATGAGGTTCTGCAGAAGCTGAGGTGTATTATGAGGTTCTGCAGTAGCTGAGTTGTATTATGAGGTTCTGCAGTAGCTGAGGTGTATTATGAGGTTCTGCAGAAGCTGAGGTGTATTATGAGGTTCTGCAGCAGCTGAGGTGTATTATGAGGTTCTGCAGTAGCTGAGGTGTATTATGAGGTTCTGCAGAAGCTGAGGTGTATTATGAAGTTCTGCAGTAGCTGAGGTGTATTATGAGGTTCTGCAGTAGCTGAGGTGTATTATGAGGTTCTGCAGCAGCTGAGGTGTATTATGAGGTTCTGCAGAAGCTGAGGTGTATTATGAGGTTCTGCAGTAGCTGAGGTGTATTATGAGGTTCTGCAGCAGCTGAGGTGTATTATGAGGTTCTGCAGAAGCTGAGGTGTATTATGAGGTTCTGCAGCAGCTGAGGTGTATTATGAGGTTCTGCAGAAGCTGAGGTGTATTATGAGCTTCTGCAGCAGCTGAGTTGTATTATGAGGTTTTGCAGCAGCTGAGGTGTATGATGAGGTTCTGCAGCAGATGAGGTGTATAATGAGGTTCTGCAGAAGCTGAGGTGTATGATGAGGTTCTGCAGTAGCTGAGGTGTATTATGAGGTTCTGCAGAAGCTGAGGTGTATGATGAGGTTCTGCAGCAGCTGAGGTATATGATGAGGTTCTGCAGCAGCTGAGGTGTATGATGAGGTTCTGCAGAAGCTGAGGTGTATGATGAGGTTCTGCAGTAGCTGAGGTGTATTATGAGGTTCTGCAGCAGATGAGGTGTATGATGAGGTTCTGCAGCAGATGAGGTGTATGATGAGGTTCTGCAGCAGCTGAGGTGTATGATGAGGTTCTGCAGTAGCTGAGGTGTATTATGAGGTTCTGCAGTAGCTGAGGTGTATGATGAGGTTCTGCAGTAGCTGAGGTGTATGATGAGGTTCTGCAGAAGCTGAGGTGTATGATGAGGTTCTGCAGCAGATGAAGTGTATTACGAGATTCTGCAGCAGATGAGGTGTATGATGAGGTTCTGCAACAGATGAGGTGTATGATGAGGTTCTGCAGCAGCTGAGGTGTATGATGAGGTTCTGCAGCAGATGAGGTGTATTACGAGATTCTGCAGCAGATGAGGTGTATTATGATGTTCTGCAGCAGCTTAGGTGTATTATGAGGTTCTGCAGCAGCTGAGGTGTATGATGAGGTTCTGCAGCAGCTGAGGTGTATGATGAGGTTCTGCAGTAGCTGAGGTGTATTATGAGGTTCTGCAGTAGCTGAGGTGTATTAAGAGGTTCTGCAGAAGCTGAGGTGTATTTTGAGGTTCTGCAGTAGTTGAGGTGTATTATGAGGTTCTGCAGCAGCTGAGGTGTATTATGAGATTCTGCAGAAGCTGAGGTGTATTCTGAGGTTCTGCAGCAGCTGAGGTGTATTATGAGGTTCTGCAGAAGCTGAGGTGTATGATGAGGTTCTGCAGCAGCTGAGGTGTATTATGAGGTTCTGCAGAAGCTGAGGTGTATGATGAGGTTCTGCAGCAGCTGAGGTGTATTATGAGGTTCTGCAGCAGCTGAGGTGTATGATGAGGTTCTGCAGCAGCTGAGGTGTATGATGAGGTTCTGCAGCAGCTGAGGTGTATGATGAGGTTCTGCAGCAGCTGAGGTGTATTATGAGGTTCTGCAGAAGCTGAGGTGTATTGTGAGGTTCTGCAGCAGCTGAGGTGTATTATGATGTTCTGCAGCAGCTGAGGTGTATTTTGAGGTTTTGCAGCAGCTGAGGTGTATTATGATGTTCTGCAGCAGCTGAGGTGTATTATGAGGTTCTGCAGCAGCTGAGGTGTATGATGAGGTTATGCAGCAGCTGAGGTGTATTATGAGGTTCTGCAGCAGCTGAGGTGTATGATGAGGTTCTGCAGCAGATGAGGCGTATAATGAGGTTCTGCAGCAGCTGAGGTGTATTTTGAGGTTCTGCAGAAGATGAGGTGTATTATGAGGTTCTGCAGCAGCTGAGGTGTATTATGAGGTTCTGCAATAGCTGAGGTGTATTATGAGGTTCTACAGAAGCTGAGGTGTATTATGAGATTCTGCAGCAGCTGAGGTGTATGATGAGTTTCTGCAGCAGCTGAGGTGTATTATGAGGTTCTGCAGAAGCTGAGGTGTATGATGATGTTCTGCAGCTGCTGAGGTGTATTATGAGGTTCTGCAGCAGCTGAGGTGTATGATGAGGTTCTGCAGCAGCTGAGGTGTATGATGAGGTTCTGCAGCAGCTGAGGTGTATGATGAGGTTCTACAGTAGCTGAGGTGTATTATGAGGTTCTGCTCCAGCTGAGGTGTATTATGAGGTTCTGCAGTAGCTGAGGTGTATTATGAGGTTCTGCAGTAGCTGAGGTGTATTATGAGGTTCTGCAGTAGCTGAGGTGTATTATGAGGTTCTGCAGCAGCTGAGGTGTATTATGAGGTTCTGCAGAAGCTGAGGTGTATTATGAGGTTCTGCAGCAGCTGAGGTGTATTATGAGGTTCTACAGAAGCTGAGGTGTATTATGAGGTTCTGCAGTAGCTGAGGTGTATTATGAGGTTCTGCAGTAGCTGAGGTGTATTATGAGCTTCTGCAGCAGCTGAGGTGTATTATGAGGTTTTGCAGCAGCTGAGGTGTATGATGAGGTTCTGCAGCAGATGAGGTGTATAATGAGGTTCTGCAGAAGCTGAGGTGTATGATGAGGTTCTGCAGTAGCTGAGGTGTATTATGAGGTTCTGCAGAAGCTGAGGTGTATGATGAGGTTCTGCAGCAGCTGAGGTGTATGATGAGGTTCTGCAGCAGCTGAGGTGTATTATGAGGTTCTGCAGAAGCTGAGGTGTATGATGAGGTTCTGCAGTAGCTGAGGTGTATTATGAGGTTCTGCAGCAGATGAGGTGTATGATGAGGTTCTGCAGCAGATGAGGTGTATTACGAGATTCTGCAGCAGATGAGGTGTATTATGATGTTCTGCAGCAGCTGAGGTCTATTATGAGGTTCTGCAGCAGCTGAGGTGTATGATGAGGTTCTGCAGCAGCTGAGGTGTATGATGAGGTTCTACAGTAGCTGAGGTGTATTATGAGGTTCTGCAGAAGCTGAGGTGTATTATGAGGTTCTGCAGCAGCTGAGGTGTATTATGAGGTTCTGCAGTAGCTGAGGTGTATTATGAGGTTCTGCAGAAGCTGAGGTGTATTATGAGGTTCTGCAGTAGCTGAGGTGTATTAAGAGGTTCTGCAGAAGCTGAGGTGTATTATGAGGTTCTGCAGTAGCTGAGGTGTATTATGAGGTTCTGCAGCAGCTAAGGTGTATTATGAGGTTCTGCAGAAGCTGAGGTGTATTATGAGGTTCTGCAGCAGCTGAGGTGTATGATGAGGTTCTGCAGCAGATGAGGTGTATTATGAGGTTCTGCAGAAGCTGAGGTGTATTATGAGTCTCTGAAGAAGCTGAGGTGTATTATGAGGTTCTGCAGTAGCTGAGGTGTATTATGAGGTTCTGCAGAAGCTGAGGTGTATTATGAGGTTCTGCAGAAGCTGAGGTGTATTATGAGCTTCTGCAGCAGCTGAGGTGTATTATGAGGTTTTGCAGCAGCTGAGGTGTATTATGATGTTCTGCAGCAGCTGAGGTGTATTATGAGGTTCTGCAGCAGCTGAGGTGTATTATGATGTTCTGCAGCAGCTGAGGTGTATTATGAGGTTCTGCAGCAGCTGAGGTGTATTATGAGGTTCTGCAGCAGCTGAGGTGTATGATGAGGTTATGCAGCAGCTGAGGTGTATTATGAGGTTCTGCAGCAGCTGAGGTGTATTATGAGGTTCTGCAGCAGCTGAGGTGTATGATGAGGTTCTGCAGCAGCTGAGGTGTATTATGAGGTTCTGCAGAAGCTGAGGTGTATTATGAGGTTCTGCAGTAGCTGAGGTGTATTATGAGGTTCTGCAGAAGCTGAGGAGTATTATGAGATTCTGCAGCAGCTGAGGTGTATGATGAGGTTCTGCAGCAGCTGAGGTGTATTATGAGGTTCTGCAGAAGCTGAGGTGTATGATGATGTTCTGCAGCAGCTGAGGTGTATTATGAGCTTCTGCAGCAGCTGAGGTGTATTATGAGGTTTTGCAGCAGCTGAGGTGTATTATGATGTTCTGCAGCAGCTGAGGTGTATTATGAGGTTCTGCAGCAGCTGAGGTGTATTATGATGTTCTGCAGCAGCTGAGGTGTATTATGAGGTTCTGCAGCAGCTGAGGTGTATTATGAGGTTCTGCAGCAGCTGAGGTGTATGATGAGGTTATGCAGCAGCTGAGGTGTATTATGAGGTTCTGCAGCAGCTGAGGTGTATTATGAGGTTCTGCAGCAGCTGAGGTGTATGATGAGGTTCTGCAGCAGCTGAGGTGTATTATGAGGTTCTGCAGAAGCTGAGGTGTATTATGAGGTTCTGCAGTAGCTGAGGTGTATTATGAGGTTCTGCAGTAGCTGAGGTGTATTATGAGGTTCTGCAGAAGCTGAGGAGTATTATGAGATTCTGCAGCAGCTGAGGTGTATGATGAGGTTCTGCAGCAGCTGAGGTGTATTATGAGGTTCTGCAGAAGCTGAGGTGTATGATGATGTTCTGCAGCAGCTGAGGTGTATTATGAGGTTCTGCAGCAGCTGAGGTGTATGATGAGGTTCTGCAGCAGCTGAGGTGTATGATGAGGTTCTGCAGTAGCTGAGGTGTATTATGAGGTTCTGCAGAAGCTGAGGTGTATTATGAGGTTCTGCAGTAGCTGAGGTGTATTATGAGGTTCTGCAGTAGCTGAGGTGTATTATGAGGTTCTGCAGAAGCTGAGGTGTATTATGAGGTTCTGCAGCAGCTGAGGTGTATTATGAGGTTCTGCAGTAGCTGAGGTGTATTATGAGGTTCTGCAGAAGCTGAGGTGTATTATGAGGTTCTGCAGTAGCTGAGGTGTATTATGAGGTTCTGCAGTAGCTGAGGTTTATTATGAGGTTCTGCAGCAGCTGAGGTGTATTATGAGGTTCTGCAGCAGCTGAGGTGTATTATGAGGTTCTGCAGCAGCTGAGGTGTATTATGAGGTTCTGCAGAAGCTGAGGTGTATTATGAGGTTCTGCAGTAGCTGAGGTGTATTATGAGGTTCTGCAGTAGCTGAGGTGTATTATGAGGTTCTGCAGAAGCTGAGGTGTATTATGAGGTTCTGCAGTAGCTGAGGTGTATTATGAGGTTCTGCAGTAGCTGAGGTGTATTATGAGGTTCTGCAGAAGCTGAGGTGTATTATGAGGTTCTGCAGCAGCTGAGGTGTATTATGAGGTTCTGCAGTAGCTGAGGTGTATTATGAGGTTCTGCAGAAGCTGAGGTGTATTATGAGGTTCTGCAGTAGCTGAGGTGTATTATGAGGTTCTGCAGTAGCTGAGGTGTATTATGAGGTTCTGCAGCAGCTGAGGTGTATTATGAGGTTCTGCAGAAGCTGAGGTGTATTATGAGGTTCTGCAGTAGCTGAGGTGTATTATGAGGTTCTGCAGTAGCTGAGGTGTATTATGAGGTTCTGCAGAAGCTGAGGTGTATTATGAGGTTCTGCAGCAGCTGAGGTGTAATATGAGGTTCTGCAGCAGCTGAGGTGTATTATGAGGTTCTGCAGCAGCTGAGGTGTATGATGAGGTTCTGCAGAAGCTGAGGTGTATTATGAGCTTCTGCAGCAGCTGAGTTGTATTATGAGGTTTTGCAGCAGCTGACGTGTATGATGAGGTTCTGCAGCAGCTGAGGTGTATAATGAGGTTCTGCAGAAGCTGAGGTGTATGATGAGGTTCTGCAGTAGCTGAGGTGTATTATGAGGTTCTGCAGAAGCTGAGGTGTATGATGAGGTTCTGCAGCAGCTGAGGTGTATTATGAGGTTCTGCAGCAGCTGAGGTGTATGATGAGGTTCTGCAGAAGCTGAGGTGTATGATGAGGTTCTGCAGTAGCTGAGGTGTATTATGAGGTTCTGCAGCAGATGAGGTGTATGATGAGGTTCTGCAGCAGATGAGGTGTATGATGAGGTTCTGCAGCAGATGAGGTGTATTACGAGATTCTGCAGCAGATGAGGTGTATTATGATGTTCTGCAGCAGCTGAGGTGTATTATGAGGTTCTGCAGCAGCTGAGGTGTATGATGAGGTTCTGCAGCAGCTGAGGTGTATGATGAGGTTCTGCAGTAGCTGAGGTGTATTATGAGGTTCTGCAGTAGCTGAGGTGTATTAAGAGGTTCTGCAGAAGCTGAGGTGTATTATGAGGTTCTGCAGTAGCTGAGGTGTATTATGAGGTTCTGCAGCAGCTGAGGTGTATTATGAGGTTCTGCAGAAGCTGAGGTGTATTATGAGGTTCTGCAGCAGCTGAGGTGTATTATGAGGTTCTGCAGAAGCTGAGGTGTATGATGAGGTTCTGCAGCAGCTGAGGTGTATTATGAGGTTCTGCAGAAGCTGAGGTGTATGATGAGGATCTGCAGCAGCTGAGGTGTATTATGAAGTTCTGCAGCAACTGAGTTGTATGATAAGGTTGTGCAGCAGCTGAGGTGTATGATGAGGTTCTGCAGCAGCTGAGGTGTATTATGAGGTTCTGCAACAGCTGAGGTGTATGATGAGGTTCTGCAACAGCTGAGGTGTATGATGAGGTTCTGCAGCAGCTGAGGTGTATGATGAGGTTCTGCAGCAGCTGAGGTGTATAATGAGGTTCTGCAGAAGCTGAGGTGTATTGTGAGGTTCTGCAGCAGCTGAGGTGTATTATGATGTTCTGCAGCAGCTGAGGTGTATTATGAGGTTCTGCAGAAGGTGAGGTGTATGATGAGGTTCTGCAGCAGCTGAGGTGTATTATGAGGTTCTGCAGAAGCTGAGGTGTATGATGAGGTTCTGCAGCAGCTGAGGTGTATGATAAGGTTGTGCAGCAGCTGAGGTGTATGATGAGGTTCTGCAGCAGCTGAGGTGTATTATGAGGTTCTGCAGCAGCTGAGGTGTATGATGAGGTTCTGCAACAGCTGAGGTGTATGATGAGGTTCTGCAGAAGCTGAGGTGTATTGTGAGGTTCTGCAGAAGCTGAGGTGTATTGTGAGGTTCTGCAGTAGCTGAGGTGTATTATGAGGTTCTGCAGTAGCTGAGGTGTATTATGAGGTTCTGCAGCAGCTGAGGTGTATGATGAGGTTCTGCAGCAGCTGAGGTGTATTATGAGGTTCTGCAGAAGCTGAGGTGTATTGTGAGGTTCTGCAGCAGCTGAGGTGTATTATGATGTTCTGCAGCAGCTGAGGTGTATTATGAGGTTCTGCAGCAGCTGAGGTGTATGATGAGGTAATGCAGCAGCTGAGGAGTATGATGAGGTTCTGCAGTAGCTGAGGTGTATGATGAGGTTATGCAGTAGCTGAGGTGTATTATGAGGTTCTGCAGCAGCTGAGGTGTATTATGAGGTTCTGCAGCAGCTGAGGTGTATGATGAGGTTCTGCAGTAGCTGAGGTGTATTATGAGGTTCTGCAGTAGCTGAGGTGTATTATGAGGTTCTGCAGTAGCTGAGGTGTATTATGAGGTTCTGCAGTAGCTGAGGTGTATTATGAGGTTCTGCAGAAGCTGAGGTGTATTATGAGGTTCTGCAGCAGCTGAGGTGTATTATGAGGTTCTGCAGAAGCTGAGGTGTATTATGAGGTTCTGCAGCAGCTGAGGTGTATTATGAGGTTCTGCAGAAGCTGAGGTGTATTATGAGGTTCTGCAGCAGCTGAGGTGTATTATGAGGTTCTGCAGCAGCTGAGGTGTATTATGAGCTTCTGCAGTAGCTGAGGTGTATTATGAGCTTCTGCAGTAGCTGAGGTGTATTATGAGGTTCTGCAGAAGCTGAGGTGTATTATGAGGTTCTGCAGAAGCTGAGGTGTATGATGAGGTTCTGCAGAAGCTGAGGTGTATTATGAGGTTCTGCAGAAGCTGAGGTGTATTATGAGCTTCTGCAGAAGCTGAGGTGTATTATGAGGTTCTGCAGAAGCTGAGGTGTATTATGAGCTTCTGCAGCAGCTGAGTTGTATTATGAGGTTCTGCAGAAGCTGAGGTGTATTATGAGGTTCTGCAGCAGCTGAGGTGTATTATGAGGTTCTGCAGAAGCTGAGGTGTATTATGAGGTTCTGCAGCAGCTGAGGTGTATTATGAGGTTCTGCAGTAGCTGAGGTGTATTATGAGGTTCTGCAGAAGCTGAGGTGTATTATGAGGTTCTGCAGCAGCTGAGGTGTAATATGAGGTTCTGCAGCAGCTGAGGTGTATTATGAGCTTCTGCAGCAGCTGAGTTGTATTATGAGGTTCTGCAGCAAATGAGGTATATAATGAGTTTCTGCAGAAGCTGAGGTGTATGATGAGGTTCTGCAGTAGCTGAGGTGTATTATGAGGTTCTGCAGAAGCTGAGGTGTATGATGAGGTTCTGCAGCAGCTGAGGTGTATGATGAGGTTCTGCAGCAGCTGAGGTGTATTATGAGGTTCTGCAGAAGCTGAGGTGTATGATGAGGTTCTGCAGTAGCTGAGGTGTAATATGAGGTTCTGCAGCAGATGAGGTGTATGATGAGGTTCTGCAACAGATGAGGTGTATGATGAGGTTCTGCAGAAGCTGAGGTGTATGATGAGGTTCTGCAGTAGCTGAGGTGTATTATGAGGTTCTGCAGCAGCTGAGTTGTATTATGAGGTTCTGCCGAAGCTGAGGTGTATTATGAGCTTCTGCAGCAGCTGAGTTGTATTATGAGGTTCTGCAGCAGCTGAGGTGTATTATGAGGTTCTGCAGAAGCTGAGGTGTATTATGAGCTTCTGCAGAAGCTGAGGTGTATTATGAGCTTCTGCAGCAGCTGAGGTGTATTATGAGGTTCTGCAGAAGCTGAGGTGTATTATGAGCTTCTGCAGCAGCTGAGTTGTATTATGAGGTTCTGCAGAAGCTGAGGTGTATTATGAGGTTCTGCAGCAGCTGAGGTGTATTATGAGGTTCTGCAGAAGCTGAGGTGTATTATGAGGTTCTGCAGCAGCTGAGGTGTATTATGAGGTTCTGCAGTAGCTGAGGTGTATTATGAGGTTCTGCAGAAGCTGAGGTGTATTATGAGGTTCTGCAGCAGCTGAGGTGTAATATGAGGTTCTGCAGCAGCTGAGGTGTATTATGAGCTTCTGCAGCAGCTGAGTTGTATTATGAGGTTCTGCAGAAGCTGAGGTGTATTATGAGGTTTTGCAGCAGCTGAGGTGTATTATGAGGTTTTGCAGCAGCTGAGGTGTATGATGAGGTTCTGCAGCAAATGAGGTATATAATGAGGTTCTGCAGAAGCTGAGGTGTATGATGAGATTCTGCAGTAGCTGAGGTGTATTATGAGGTTCTGCAGAAGCTGAGGTGTATGATGAGGTTCTGCAGCAGCTGAGGTGTATGATGAGGTTCTGCAGCAGCTGAGGTGTATTATGAGGTTCTGCAGAAGCTGAGGTGTATGATGAGGTTCTGCAGTAGCTGAGGTGTATTATGAGGTTCTGCAGCAGATGAGGTGTATGATGAGGTTCTGCAACAGATGAGGTGTATGATGAGGTTCTGCAGAAGCTGAGGTGTATGATGAGGTTCTGCAGTAGCTGAGGTGTATTATGAGGTTCTGCAGCAGCTCAGGTATATTATGAGGTTCTGCAGTAGCTGAGGTGTATTATGAGGTTCTGCAGTAGCTGAGGTGTATTATGAGGTTCTGCAGTAGCTGAGGTGTATTATGAGGTTTTGCAGAAGCTGAGGTGTATTATGAGGTTCTGCAGAAGCTGAGGTGTATTATGAGGTTCTGCAGTAGCTGAGGTGTATTATGAGGTTCTGCAGAAGCTGAGGTGTATTATGAGGTTCTGCAGTAGCTGAGGTGTATTATGATGTTCTGCAGCAGCTGAGGTGTATTACGAGATTCTGCAGCAGATGAGGTGTATTATGATGTTCTGCAGCAGCTGAGGTGTATTATGAGGTTCTGCAGCAGCTGAGGTGTATTATGAGGTTCTGCAGTAGCTGAGGTGTATTATGAGGTTCTGCAGAAGCTGAGGTGTATTATGAGGTTCTGCAGAAGCTGAGGTGTATTATGAGGTTCTGCAGCAGCTGAGGTGTATTATGAGGTTCTGCAGTAGCTGAGGTGTATTATGAGGTTCTGCAGAAGCTGAGGTGTATTATGAGGTTCTGCAGCAGCTGAGGTGTAATATGAGGTTCTGCAACAGCTGAGGTGTATTATGAGCTTCTGCAGCAGCTGAGTTGTATTATGAGGTTCTGCAGAAGCTGAGGTGTATTATGAGGTTTTTCAGCAGCTGAGGTGTATTATGAGGTTTTGCAGCAGCTGAGGTGTATTATGAGGTTCTGCAGCAGCTGAGGTGTATGATGAGGTTCTGCAGCAAATGAGGTATATAATGAGGTTCTGCAGAAGCTGAGGTGTATGATGAGGTTCTGCAGTAGCTGAGGTGTATTATGAGGTTCTGCAGCAGATGAGGTGTATGATGAGGTTCTGCAGCAGATGAGGTGTATGATGAGGTTCTGCAGTAGCTGAGGTGTAATATGAGGTTCTGCAGCAGATGAGGAGTATGATGAGGTTCTGCAGAAGCTGAGGTGTATGATGAGGTTCTGCAGTAGCTGAGGTGTATTATGAGGTTCTGCAGCAGCTGAGTTGTATTATGAGGTTCTGCAGAAGCTGAGGTGTATTATGAGCTTCTGCAGCAGCTGAGTTGTATTATGAGGTTCTGCAGCAGCTGAGGTGTATTATGAGGTTCTGCAGAAGCTGAGGTGTATTATGAGCTTCTGCAGAAGCTGAGGTGTATTATGAGCTTCTGCAGCAGCTGAGGTGTATTATGAGGTTCTGCAGAAGCTGAGGTGTATTATGAGCTTCTGCAGCAGCTGAGTTGTATTATGAGGTTCTGCAGAAGCTGAGGTGTATTATGAGGTTCTGCAGCAGCTGAGGTGTATTATGAGGTTCTGCAGAAGCTGAGGTGTATTATGAGGTTCTGCAGCAGCTGAGGTGTATTATGAGGTTCTGCAGTAGCTGAGGTGTATTATGAGGTTCTGCAGAAGCTGAGGTGTATTATGAGGTTCTGCAGCAGCTGAGGTGTAATATGAGGTTCTGCAGCAGCTGAGGTGTATTATGAGCTTCTGCAGCAGCTGAGTTGTATTATGAGGTTCTGCAGAAGCTGAGGTGTATTATGAGGTTTTGCAGCAGCTGAGGTGTATTATGAGGTTTTGCAGCAGCTGAGGTGTATGATGAGGTTCTGCAGCAAATGAGGTATATAATGAGGTTCTGCAGAAGCTGAGGTGTATGATGAGGTTCTGCAGTAGCTGAGGTGTATTATGAGGTTCTGCAGAAGCTGAGGTGTATGATGAGGTTCTGCAGCAGCTGAGGTGTATGATGAGGTTCTGCAGCAGCTGAGGTGTATTATGAGGTTCTGCAGAAGCTGAGGTGTATGATGAGGTTCTGCAGTAGCTGAGGTGTATTATGAGGTTCTGCAGCAGATGAGGTGTATGATGAGGTTCTGCAACAGATGAGGTGTATGATGAGGTTCTGCAGAAGCTGAGGTGTATTATGAGGTTCTGCAGCAGCTCAGGTATATTATGAGGTTCTGCAGTAGCTGAGGTGTATTATGAGGTTCTGCAGTAGCTGAGGTGTATTATGAGGTTCTGCAGTAGCTGAGGTGTATTATGAGGTTTTGCAGAAGCTGAGGTGTATTATGAGGTTCTGCAGAAGCTGAGGTGTATTATGATGTTCTGCAGCAGCTGAGGTGTATTACGAGATTCTGCAGCAGATGAGGTGTATTATGATGTTCTGCAGCAGCTGAGGTATATTATGAGGTTCTGCAGTAGCTGAGGTGTATTATGAGGTTCTGCAGAAGCTGAGGTGTATTATGAGGTTCTGCAGTAGCTGAGGTGTATTATGATGTTCTGCAGCAGCTGAGGTGTATTACGAGATTCTGCAGCAGATGAGGTGTATTATGATGTTCTGCAGCAGCTGAGGTGTATTATGAGGTTCTGCAGCAGCTGAGGTGTATTATGAGGTTCTGCAGTAGCTGAGGTGTATTATGAGGTTCTGCAGAAGCTGAGGTGTATTATGAGGTTCTGCAGAAGCTGAGGTGTATTATGAGGTTCTGCAACAGCTGAGGTGTATTATGAGGTTCTGCAGTAGCTGAGGTGTATTATGATGTTCTACAGTAGCTGAGGTGTATTATGAGGTTCTGCAGTAGCTGAGGTGTATTAAGAGGTTCTGCAGAAGCTGAGGTGTATTATGAGGTTCTGCAGAAGCTGAGGTGTATTATGAGGTTCTGCAACAGCTGAGGTGTATTATGAGGTTCTGCAGTAGCTGAGGTGTATTATGATGTTCTACAGTAGCTGAGGTGTATTATGAGGTTCTGCAGAAGCTGAGGTGTATTATGAGGTTCTGCAGTAGCTGAGGTGTATTAAGAGGTTCTGCAGAAGCTGAGGTGTATTATGAGGTTCTGCAGTAGCTGAGGTGTATTATAAGGTTCTGCAGCAGCTGAGGTGTATTATGAGGTTCTGCAGCAGCTGAGGTGTATGATGAGGTTATGCAGCAGCTGAGGTGTATTATGAGGTTCTGCAGCAGCTGAGGTGTATTATGAGGTTCTGCAGCAGCTGAGGTGTATGATGAGGTTCTGCAGCAGCTGAGGTGTATTATGAGGTTCTGCAGAAGCTGAGGTGTATTATGAGGTTCTGCAGTAGCTGAGGTGTATTATGAGGTTCTGCAGAAGCTGAGGAGTATTATGAGATTCTGCAGCAGCTGAGGTGTATGATGAGGTTCTGCAGCAGCTGAGGTGTATTATGAGGTTCTGCAGAAGCTGAGGTGTATGATGATGTTCTGCAGCAGCTGAGGTGTATTATGAGGTTCTGCAGCAGCTGAGGTGTATGATGAGGTTCTGCAGCAGCTGAGGTGTATGATGAGGTTCTGCAGTAGCTGAGGTGTATTATGAGGTTCTGCAGAAGCTGAGGTGTATTATGAGGTTCTGCAGTAGCTGAGGTGTATTATGAGGTTCTGCAGTAGCTGAGGTGTATTATGAGGTTCTGCAGAAGCTGAGGTGTATTATGAGGCTCTGCAGCAGCTGAGGTGTATTATGAGGTTCTGCAGTAGCTGAGGTGTATTATGAGGTTCTGCAGAAGCTGAGGTGTATTATGAGGTTCTGCAGTTGCTGAGGTGTATTATGAGGTTCTGCAGTAGCTGAGGTGTATTATGAGGTTCTGCAGCAGCTGAGGTGTATTATGAGGTTCTGCAGCAGCTGAGGTGTATTATGAGGTTCTGCAGAAGCTGAGGTGTATTATGAGGTTCTGCAGCAGCTGAGGTGTATTATGAGGTTCTGCAGAAGCTGAGGTGTATTATGAGCTTCTGCAGCAGCTGAGTTGTATTATGAGGTTTTGCAGCAGCTGAGGTGTATGATGAGGTTCTGCAGCAGCTGAGGTGTATAATGAGGTTCTGCAGAAGCTGAGGTGTATGATGAGGTTCTGCAGTAGCTGAGGTGTATTATGAGGTTCTGCAGAAGCTGAGGTGTATGATGAGGTTCTGCAGCAGCTGAGGTGTATTATGAGGTTCTGCAGCAGCTGAGGTGTATGATGAGGTTCTGCAGAAGCTGAGGTGTATGATGAGGTTCTGCAGTAGCTTAGGTGTATTATGAGGTTATGCAGCAGATGAGGTGTATGATGAGGTTCTGCAGCAGATGAGGTGTATTACGAGATTCTGCAGCAGATGAGGTGTATTATGATGTTCTGCAGCAGCTGAGGTGTATTATGAGGTTCTGCAGCAGCTGAGGTGTATGATGAGGTTCTGCAGCAGCTGAGGTGTATGATGAGGTTCTGCAGTAGCTGAGGTGTATGATGAGGTTCTGCAGTAGCTGAGGTGTATTAAGAGGTTCTGCAGAAGCTGAGGTGTATCATGAGGTTCTGCAGTAGCTGAGGTGTATTATGAGGTTCTGCAGCAGCTGAGGTGTATTATGAGGTTCTGCAGAAGCTGAGGTGTATGATGAGGTTCTGCAGCAGCTGAGGTGTATTATGATGTTCTGCAGAAGCTGAGGTGTATGATGAGGTTCTGCAGAAGCTGAGGTGTATTATGAGGTTCTGCAGCAGCTGAGGTGTAATATGAGGTTCTGCAGCAGCTGAGGTGTATTATGAGCTTCTGCAGCAGCTGAGTTGTATTATGAGGTTCTGCAGAAGCTGAGGTGTATTATGAGGTTTTGCAGCAGCTGAGGTGTATTATGAGGTTTTGCAGCAGCTGAGGTGTATGATGAGGTTCTGCAGCAAATGAGGTATATAATGAGGTTCTGCAGAAGCTGAGGTGTATGATGAGGTTCTGCAGTAGCTGAGGTGTATTATGAGGTTCTGCAGAAGCTGAGGTGTATGATGAGGTTCTGCAGCAGCTGAGGTGTATGATGAGGTTCTGCAGCAGCTGAGGTGTATTATGAGGTTCTGCAGTAGCTGAGGTGTATTATGAGGTTCTGCAGAAGCTGAGGTGTATGATGAGGTTCTGCAGCAGCTGAGGTGTATGATGAGGTTCTGCAGCAGATGAGGTGTATGATGAGGTTCTGCAACAAATGAGGTGTATGATGAGGTTCTGCAGAAGCTGAGGTGTATGATGAGGTTCTGCAGCAGCTGAGGTGTATGATGAGGTTCTGCAGTAGCTGAGGTGTATGATGAGGTTCTGCAGTAGCTGAGGTGTATTAAGAGGTTCTGCAGAAGCTGAGGTGTATCATGAGGTTCTGCAGTAGCTGAGGTGTATTATGAGGTTCTGCAGCAGCTGAGGTGTATTATGAGGTTCTGCAGAAGCTGAGGTGTATTATGAGGTTCTGCAGCAGCTGAGGTGTATTATGAGGTTCTGCAGAAGCTGAGGTGTATGATGAGGTTCTGCAGCAGCTGAGGTGTATTATGAGGTTCTGCAGAAGCTGAGGTGTATGATGAGGTTCTGCAGAAGCTGAGGTGTATTATGAGGTTCTGCAGCAGCTGAGGTGTAATATGAGGTTCTGCAGCAGCTGAGGTGTATTATGAGCTTCTGCAGCAGCTGAGTTGTATTATGAGGTTCTGCAGAAGCTGAGGTGTATTATGAGGTTTTGCAGCAGCTGAGGTGTATTATGAGGTTTTGCAGCAGCTGAGGTGTATGATGAGGTTCTGCAGCAAATGAGGTATATAATGAGGTTCTGCAGAAGCTGAGGTGTATGATGAGGTTCTGCAGTAGCTGAGGTGTATTATGAGGTTCTGCAGAAGCTGAGGTGTATGATGAGGTTCTGCAGCAGCTGAGGTGTATGATGAGGTTCTGCAGTAGCTGAGGTGTATTATGAGGTTCTGCAGTAGCTGAGGTGTATTATGAGGTTCTGCAGAAGCTGAGGTGTATGATGAGGTTCTGCAGCAGCTGAGGTGTATGATGAGGTTCTGCAGCAGATGAGGTGTATGATGAGGTTCTGCAACAGATGAGGTGTATGATGAGGTTCTGCAGAAGCTGAGGTGTATGATGAGGTTCTGCAGTAGCTGAGGTGTAATATGAGGTTCTGCAGCAGCTCAGGTATATTATGAGGTTCTGCAGTAGCTGAGGTGTATTATGAGGTTCTGCAGTAGCTGAGGTGTATTATGAGGTTCTGCAGTAGCTGAGGTGTATTATGAGGTTCTGCAGAAGCTGAGGTGTATTATGAGGTTCTGCAGTAGCTGAGGTGTATTATGAGGTTCTGCAGAAGCTGAGGTGTATTATGAGGTTCTGCAGTAGCTGAGGTGTATTATGATGTTCTGCAGCAGCTGAGGTGTATTACGAGATTCTGCAGCAGATGAGGTGTATTATGATGTTCTGCAGGAGCTGAGGTGTATTATGAGGTTCTGCAGTAGCTGAGGTGTATTATGAGGTTCTGCAGAAGCTGAGGTGTATTATGAGGTTCTGCAGAAGCTGAGGTGTATTATGAGGTTCTGCAGCAGCTGAGGTGTATTATGAGGTTCTGCAGTAGCTGAGGTGTATTATGATGTTCTACAGTAGCTGAGGTGTATTATGAGGTTCTGCAGAAGCTGAGGTGTATTATGAGGTTCTGCAGTAGCTGAGGTGTATTAAGAGGTTCTGCAGAAGCTGAGGTGTATTATGAGGTTCTGCAGTAGCTGAGGTGTATTATAAGGTTCTGCAGCAGCTGAGGTGTATTATGAGGTTCTGCAGCAGCTGAGGTGTATGATGAGGTTATGCAGCAGCTGAGGTGTATTATGAGGTTCTGCAGCAGCTGAGGTGTATTATGAGGTTCTGCAGCAGCTGAGGTGTATGATGAGGTTCTGCAGCAGCTGAGGTGTATTATGAGGTTCTGCAGAAGCTGAGGTGTATTATGAGGTTCTGCAGTAGCTGAGGTGTATTATGAGGTTCTGCAGAAGCTGAGGAGTATTATGAGATTCTGCAGCAGCTGAGGTGTATGATGAGGTTCTGCAGCAGCTGAGGTGTATTATGAGGTTCTGCAGAAGCTGAGGTGTATGATGATGTTCTGCAGCAGCTGAGGTGTATTATGAGGTTCTGCAGCAACTGAGGTGTATGATGAGGTTCTGCAGCAGCTGAGGTGTATGATGAGGTTCTGCAGTAGCTGAGGTGTATTATGAGGTTCTGCAGAAGCTGAGGTGTATGATGAGGTTCTGCAGCAGCTGAGGTGTATGATGAGGTTCTGCAGCAGCTGAGGTGTATTATGAGGTTCTGCAGAAGCTGAGGTGTATGATGAGGTTCTGCAGTAGCTGAGGTGTATTATGAGGTTCTGCAGCAGATGAGGTGTATGATGAGGTTCTGCAGCAGATGAGGTGTATGATGAGGTTCTGCAGAAGCTGAGGTGTATGATGAGGTTCTGCAGTAGCTGAGGTGTGTATTATGAGGTTCTGCAGCAGCTCAGGTATATTATGAGGTTCTGCAGTAGCTGAGGTGTATTATGAGGTTCTGCAGCAGCTGAGGTGTATTATGAGGTTTTGCAGAAGCTGAGGTGTATTATGAGGTTCTGCAGCAGCTGAGGTGTATTATGAGGTTCTGCAGTAGCTGAGGTGTATTATGAGGTTCTGCAGAAGCTGAGGTGTATTATGAGGTTCTGCAGTAGCTGAGGTGTATTATGATGTTCTGCAGCAGCTGAGGTGTATTACGAGATTCTGCAGCAGATGACGTGTATTATGATGTTCTGCAGCAGCTGAGGTGTATTATGAGGTTCTGCAGCAGCTGAGGTGTATTATGAGGTTCTGCAGTAGCTGAGGTGTATTATGAGGTTCTGCAGAAGCTGAGGTGTATTATGAGGTTCTGCAGAAGCTGAGGTGTATTATGAGGTTCTGCAGTAGCTGAGGTGTATTATGAGGTTCTGCAGCAGCTGAGGTGTATTATGAGGTTCTACAGTAGCTGAGGTGTATTATGAGGTTCTGCAGAAGCTGAGGTGTATTATGAGGATCTGCAGTAGCTGAGGTGTATTAAGAGGTTCTGCAGAAGCTGAGGTGTATTATGAGGTTCTGCAGTAGCTGAGGTGTATTATGAGGTTCTGCAGAAGCTGAGGTGTATGATGAGGTTCTGCAGCAGATGAGGTGTATTATGAGGTTCTGCAGAAGCTGAGGTGTATTATGAGGTTCTGCAGAAGCTGAGGTGTATGATGAGGTTCTGCAGCAGATGAGGTGTATTATGAGGTTCTGCAGCAGCTAAGGTGTATTATGAGGTTCTGCAGAAGCTGAGGTGTATTATGAGGTTCTGCAGCAGCTGAGGTGTATTATGAGGTTCTGCAGAAGCTGAGGTGTATGATGAGGTTTTGCAGCAGCTGAGGTGTATTATGAGGTTCTGCAGCAGCTGAGGTGTATTATGAGGTTCTGCAGCAGCTGAGGTGTATTATGAGGTTCTGCAGAAGCTGAGGTGTATTATGAGGTTCTGCAGAAGCTGAGGTGTATTATGAGCTTCTGCAGCAGCTGAGGTGTATGATGAGGTTCTGCAGCAGATGAGGTGTATTATGAGGTTCTGCAGAAGCTGAGGTGTATTATGAGGTTCTGCAGCAGCTGAGGTGTATTATGAGGCTCTGCAGAAGCTGAGGTGTATTATGAGGTTATGCAGTAGCTGAGGTGTATGATGAGGTTCTGCAGAAGCTGAGGTGTATTATGAGGTTCTGCAGAAGCTGAGGTGTATTATGAGCTTCTGCAGCAGCTGAGGTGTATGATGAGGTTCTGCAGCAGCTGAGGTGTATTATGAGGTTCTGCAGAAGCTGAGGTGTATTATGAGGTTCTGCAGCAGCTGAGGTGTATTATGAGGTTCTGCAGAAGCTGAGGTGTATGATGAGGTTCTGCAGCAGCTGAGGTGTATTATGAGGTTCTGCAGTAGCTGAGGTGTATTATGAGGTTCTGCAGCAGCTGAGGTGTATTATGAGGTTCTGCAGAAGCTGAGGTGTATTATGAGGTTCTGCAGCAGCTGAGGTGTATCATGAGGTTCTGCAGAAGCTGAGGTGTATGATGAGGTTCTGCAGCAGCTGAGGTGTATTATGAGGTTCTGCAGAAGCTGAGGTGTATTATGAGGTTCTGCAGCAGCTGAGGTGTATTATGAGGTTCTGCAGAAGCTGAGGTGTATTAAGAGGTTCTGCAGAAGCTGAGGTGTATTATGAGGTTCTGCAGAAGCTGAGGTGTATGATGAGGTTCTGCAGCAGATGAGGTGTATTATGAGGTTCTGCAGAAGCTGAGGTGTATTATGAGGTTTTGCAGCAGCTGAGGTGTATTGTGAGGTTCTGCAGAAGCTGAGGTGTATTATGAGGTTCTGCAGCAGCTGAGGTGTATGATGAGGTTCTGCAGCAGCTGAGGTGTATTATGAGGTTCTGCAGCAGATGAGGTGTATTATGAGCTTCTGCAGCAGCTGAGGTGTATTATGAGCTTCTGCAGCAGCTGAGGTGTATGATGAGGTTCTGCAGCAGCTGAGGTGTATTATGAGGTTCTGCAGAAGCTGAGGTGTATTATGAGGTTCTGCAGCAGCTGAGGTGTATTATGAGGTTCTGCAGAAGCTGAGGTGTATTATGAGGTTCTGCAGCAGCTGAGGTGTATGATGAGGTTCTGCAGCAGCTGAGGTGTATTATGAGGTTCTGCAGAAGCTGAGGTGTATTATGAGCTTCTGCAGCAGCTGAGGTGTATGATGAGGTTCTGCAGCAGATGAGGTGTATTATGAGGCTCTGCAGAAGCTGAGGTGTATTATGAGGTTCTGCAGCAGCTGAGGTGTATTATGAGGTTCTGCAGCAGCTGAGGTGTATGATGAGGTTCTGCAGCAGCTGAGGTGTATTATGAGGTTCTGCAGAAGCTGAGGTGTATTATGAGCTTCTGCAGCAGCTGAGGTGTATGATGAGGTTCTGCCGCAGATGAGGTGTATTATGAGGCTCTGCAGAAGCTGAGGTGTATGATGAGGTTCTGCAGAAGCTGAGGTGTATGATGAGGTTCTGCAGAAGCTGAGGTGTATGATGAGGTTCTGCAGCAGCTGAGGTGTATTATGGAGGTTCTGCAGCAGCTGAGGTGTATTATGAGGTTCTGCAGAAGCTGAGGTGTATTATGAGGCTCTGCAGAAGCTGAGGTGTATGATGAGGTTCTGCAGAAGCTGAGGTGTATGATGAGGTTCTGCAGAAGCTGAGGTGTATTATGAGGTTCTGCAGCAGCTGAGGTGTATTATGAGGTTCTGCAGAAGCTGAGGTGTATGATGAGGTTTTGCAGCAGCTGAGGTGTATTATGAGGTTCTGCAGCAGCTGAGGTGTATTATGAGGTTCTGCAGCAGCTGAGGTGTATTATGAGGTTCTGCAGAAGCTGAGGTGTATTATGAGGTTCTGCAGAAGCTGAGGTGTATTATGAGCTTCTGCAGCAGCTGAGGTGTATGATGAGGTTCTGCAGCAGATGAGGTGTATTATGAGGTTCTGCAGAAGCTGAGGTGTATTATGAGGTTCTGCAGCAGCTGAGGTGTATTATGAGGCTCTGCAGAAGCTGAGGTGTATTATGAGGTTATGCAGTAGCTGAGGTGTATTATGAGGTTCTGCAGAAGCTGAGGTGTATTATGAGGTTCTGCAGAAGCTGAGGTGTATTATGAGCTTCTGCAGCAGCTGAGGTGTATGATGAGGTTCTGCAGCAGCTGAGGTGTATTATGAGGTTCTGCAGAAGCTGAGGTGTATTATGAGGTTCTGCAGCAGCTGAGGTGTATTATGAGGTTCTGCAGAAGCTGAGGTGTATGATGAGGTTCTGCAGCAGCTGAGGTGTATTATGAGGTTCTGCAGTAGCTGAGGTGTATTATGAGGTTCTGCAGCAGCTGAGGTGTATTATGAGGTTCTGCAGAAGCTGAGGTGTATTATGAGGTTCTGCAGCAGCTGAGGTGTATCATGAGGTTCTGCAGAAGCTGAGGTGTATGATGAGGTTCTGCAGCAGCTGAGGTGTATTATGAGGTTCTGCAGAAGCTGAGGTGTATTATGAGGTTCTGCAGCAGCTGAGGTGTATTATGAGGTTCTGCAGAAGCTGAGGTGTATTAAGAGGTTCTGCAGAAGCTGAGGTGTATTATGAGGTTCTGCAGAAGCTGAGGTGTATGATGAGGTTCTGCAGCAGATGAGGTGTATTATGAGGTTCTGCAGAAGCTGAGGTGTATTATGAGGTTTTGCAGCAGCTGAGGTGTATTGTGAGGTTCTGCAGAAGCTGAGGTGTATTATGAGCTTCTGCAGCAGCTGAGGTGTATGATGAGGTTCTGCAGCAGCTGAGGTGTATTATGAGGTTCTGCAGCAGATGAGGTGTATTATGAGCTTCTGCAGCAGCTGAGGTGTATTATGAGGTTCTGCAGCAGCTGAGGTGTATTATGAGCTTCTGCAGCAGCTGAGGTGTATTATGAGCTTCTGCAGCAGCTGAGGTGTATGATGAGGTTCTGCAGCAGCTGAGGTGTATTATGAGGTTCTGCAGAAGCTGAGGTGTATTATGAGGTTCTGCAGCAGCTGAGGTGTATTATGAGGTTCTGCAGCAGCTGAGGTGTATTATGAGGTTCTGCAGAAGCTGAGGTGTATTATGAGGTTCTGCAGCAGCTGAGGTGTATTATGAGGTTCTGCAGCAGCTGAGGTGTATGATGAGGTTCTGCAGCAGCTGAGGTGTATTATGAGGTTCTGCAGAAGCTGAGGTGTATTATGAGCTTCTGCAGCAGCTGAGGTGTATGATGAGGTTCTGCAGCAGATGAGGTGTATTATGAGGCTCTGCAGAAGCTGAGGTGTATTATGAGGTTCTGCAGCAGCTGAGGTGTATTATGAGGTTCTGCAGCAGCTGAGGTGTATGATGAGGTTCTGCAGCAGCTGAGGTGTATTATGAGGTTCTGCAGAAGCTGAGGTGTATTATGAGCTTCTGCAGCAGCTGAGGTGTATGATGAGGTTCTGCAGCAGATGAGGTGTATTATGAGGCTCTGCAGAAGCTGAGGTGTATGATGAGGTTCTGCAGAAGCTGAGGTGTATGATGAGGTTCTGCAGAAGCTGAGGTGTATGATGAGGTTCTGCAGCAGCTGAGGTGTATTATGGAGGTTCTGCAGCAGCTGAGGTGTATTATGAGGTTCTGCAGAAGCTGAGGTGTATTATGAGGCTCTGCAGAAGCTGAGGTGTATGATGAGGTTCTGCAGAAGCTGAGGTGTATGATGAGGTTCTGCAGAAGCTGAGGTGTATTATGAGGTTCTGCAGAAGCTGAGGTGTATTATGAGCTTCTGCAGCAGCTGAGGTGTATTATGAGGTTCTGCAGAAGCTGAGGTGTATTATGAGGTTCTGCAGAAGCTGAGGTGTATGATGAGGTTCTGCAGCAGCTGAGGTGTATTATGAGGTTCTGCAGAAGCTGAGGTGTATTATGAGGTTCTGCAGTAGCTGAGGTGTATTATGGAGGTTCTGCAGCAGCTGAGGTGTATTATGAGGTTCTGCAGCAGCTGAGGTGTATTATGAGCTTCTGCAGCAGCTGAGGTGTATGATGAGGTTCTGTCCCGCGTGTGATGCAATGTGATACAGTATTGCTAGCAGTGGTGATGGCGGCTCTGTCCGGTGCTCGGGTCGCTGTGTATTGATCTGTGCTGCGCTCAGTCTGTTCCCGGGGAGGAATCACTGTTGTGGATGAGCTCATGGTGGGGGGGGATTCTCCTGTCTCTCCGCTGTCTGCCGGCCTCATCTCAGATGCAGAGGAGCCTTCCTGTCACTGCTCGGCCTCCGATGATCTCACCCGCTCTCCTCTCCGGGGACCAGTCATATTTACACTCCTTATACTTATCGCTGATCTCATCTCATGGTTTCCATTCATAAAAAGATACCTCGGCGCCAAAGCGAACCGTCATCTTCCTCCACGCTGAAAAAGTGTCCGACAAGCCGCACCCCGATGACCAGACCATTATCTCATATAAAAATGAGTATAATACACTGAGAAAATGATTAAAACCAGTGCAAAATGTAAAAAAAAATGCCCTCTTTTCATTTATTTACTAAGACGCCTCCGAAAAAGAGCGATGGGATCTGATTGGTTGCAACTACACAACTTTCCCTTTGCAGCAGTCTTGATGAATCCCCCCCAACATAGATCTATGAGTGATGAAAAAAATAAAAAGTTGGCACGCAAAAGTTTTCAAACTTTATTTAAGAAATTTATCAGATTTTTATTCATTTTTTTTTTCAAAATGAACCAAATTTTCCAAGCACTAACTGTACTATGGAGGTGTAGGATTAACCCCTTGCAATTCAGATAGTGTTTTTTGGGAAGAGTATTAATGGTGTACATTGTGTGGTAAAAATGACCTGGCGGTATTATTCTGCTCATCAGTACGATTACGGTGATACCAAACATGTCCAGTTTTTTTTCTTATTTCAGTGGGGTCAAAAAAAAAAAAAAAACGGGTTTGTGTCTCCATTTTCCGAGACCCATAACATTTTCAGTTGATGGAGCTGTGTGACGGCTTATTTTTTGCGGGGCGAGATGATGTTTTTACTGATACCACTTTGGGATAGGTGTGACATTTTGATCCCTTGTTGCAGCATTTTTTTGTGTTAAAAAAAGTTATTTTGGCGTTCTTGAATTTTTTGTCATCTTGATAGATCTGACTTTTCTGAACGCAAAGATGCCATTGTGTTTTTTTTACATTTTTTATTTTCCTTATTTTTAATGGGAGTAAAAAAGGGTGATTTGAACTTTTATGGGTTTTATTATTTATTTATTTTTTTTTTTTAAACTTTTTTTTTTTTTTTACTTTTCACTATATTTATTGGTCCCCTTAGAGGAATTAAACCTGCAATCGTCTGATCGCTTGTACTATATACAGCGATACCACAGTAATGCTGCATACATTTACTAATTGTTAATCTTCAGGAGAGTACCGCCCTTTGCCAAGCCTGAAGCCAGGAGGCTGGAAAGTGATGCGTTCCTGAAGAAAGACCCTTTAAAGCGTAGCTAAACCCTTTTTATATCATTTAGTTATCTTCCAGGCATTGCAACGTTATACATTTTTGTAATATACTAATTATCTTAGGTTCTTTCCTTTTCTTGCAAATGCTATGCTGCAGTGCGATTACATGTGGCATGTTCATGCTTTCTTTAGAAGTTCCCTTTAACTGTGGCCGAGCAAAGATCTTTATTCTATTTAGGCCACAGCCCCACTATCAGTATTCGGTCAGTATTTTTTCTCAGGAGTGGGAGACAGAACCAGGTGAGGAACAATCAGAGAAAAGGTATAATAGAAACAAGTCACCAATTCTGCATTTATCACCCACTCCTGGTTTTGTCTCCCACTCCTGAGAAAAAATACTGACCGAATACTGATAGTGGGACCGTGGCCTTTCAAACAAAGTACCGACTTTCCCTCTCCGACCCTCTCTGCTTTCTTCCCTGTACTCAAATAACCAGGTAGGGAAATTTTCCTACTCTGTATACTCTGTATACACAGCACTGCTTATGGCTGAGCAGCAGTTAAAAGTCGCTTGTAAAGGAGCATCCATTGGCCATGTGAAACAGCACTGTTTGGGAGAAAAGGAAGTAAAATAAGCTAATGAAGAATGTTACAAAACTTCATAACTTTGCAGTTGGGGCTGTTGTTTCCCTGTTCTTTATAGATCATCGGAGATGTTGGGTTAAACCCATATTCACCAATTCTACTAGAATGTCCAAAAGGCTCCGAGAAAAAAATAGACCTCCTGGAAAAGATGCAAAAGTCACTCACAAGGCAGCGCTCCCCCCATTTCACTGTGATGCCAAGGTGCACGTTCATGGGGCAGGAACGTTGCCTCAATTCTCTGCATCAGAGTTGATGTTACCATTTAATGATGCAGACCACTAAGGATGATATTACTAAGTCACATACCACTGTAGACCCCCAAACTTTTGTGCCTTCCATACTTTCTTCAAGAATGCACCGCTTTCCTACCTTCATGCCTGCCAAGGGGCAGTGTGCTCCTGATGATTGGGGTTTGGACCAGCAGCATTGTTACGACGCTGGTCCAAACTGTTCCCTACCATGCTGCTAGCAGAGGCAGCGTTACCTCTGCAGTGTCGGAGCAGGTCCCAGCCATCCTGCCAGCTCCTGAACAACACTCTCCTTGTATAGGAAGATGGCCGCTTCTGAGCTACTCTGTCTGCTCCTCTGTAACTGGGACACTGTGGTTCCCATCACTAAAAGTTTTTTTTAATTACATATGAAGGTCTTTTTCATGTTTGTGTTCTTATAATATTTATCTAAAATCAAGAAAAAATAATATTGCAAAGGTTCTTATTAATTGTTATTAATTCACAAATAATCTCTCATTTTTTTCTCTTTTTTTTTCACTCCAGGAATCCATTCATTCATGTAATACAATTCCTATGGTAGATGACTCATTGACTTTTTCGTACCCCGGGGACAGTCAATACTCATATCCTTTGATCATTCATTTCCGGAGGTGAACAACCATTAGGTATTGCAAGGAAGTGAGCGTGGTGGTAATCGAACATTACTTACTTGTCTGGTGAAAGAACGGGGAAAGTCTCCAAGAGTCAGATCAATCATTTCCATTGTCAAATCTGTGAATGGGAAAAGAAGACACTGCGGTGTACGAGGGCTTTGGCTATGATACTTATCAGGAGCTAGAAGGATAAGGGATCTGCTGCATTCATCAGACTATAAAAAGGGTCTTCCCCTCCGGTATCCCACCACATAGGGTCTGATTATATCCCTTCTTCTAAACCAGCCTCATAGTTCTGGTGTTTGAATGGCAGGTTACCCGTAGACGATGAATGGAGCGGCAGGACGCACGCGTGACCTCACTGTAATGGGGGATGTGGGACCCAAGTATCTAGTCTAATATATACTCACCCTGTAATGTCTTCACATTCTGTTCCGTCCACATCCCAGAATTCCAAGCAGCAAAAAGTTCGCCAACCGCCATATTGGGACACCCAAGTGATGAGTGCCTCAATATGGAAACCGCTGGTGGTACCGGCCTCTTGTGCAGTACCAGCGGAACACCGTCACAGCACACACACACTATATACGCCGTACGCACCACACACACACTGTATACACCATAGACACCACACACACACTGTATACACCACACACACCACACACACACTGTATACACCACACACACCACACACACACTGTATACACCACACACACCACACACACACTGTATACACCACACACACCACACACACACTGTATACACCACACACACCACACACACACTGTATACGCCGTACGCTCCACACACACACTGTATACACCATACACACACACACACTGTATACACCATACACACCACACACACACTGTATACACCACACACACCACACACACACTGTATACACCACACACACCACACACACACTGTATACACCACACACACCACACACACACTGTATACGCCGTACACACCACACACACACTGTATACGCCGTACGCACCACACACACACTGTATACACCATAGACACCACACACACACTGTATACACCACACACACCACACACACACTGTATACACCACACACACCACACACACACTGTATACACCACACACACCACACACACACTGTATACGCCGTACGCTCCACACACACACTGTATACACCATACACACACACACACTGTATACACCATAGACACCACACACACACTGTATACACCATAGACACCACACACACACTGTATACACCATACACACCACACACACACTGTATACGCCGTACGCTCCACACACAAACTGTATACGCCATACACACACACACACTGTATACACCATAGACACCACACACACACTGTATACACCATACACACCACACACACACTGTATACGCCGTACGCTCCACACACACACTGTATACACCATACACACCACACACACACTGTATACACCATAGACACCACACACACACTGTATACACCATAGACACCACACACACACTGTATACACCATACACACCACACACACACTGTATACGCCGTACGCACCACACACACACTGTATACACCATAGACACCACACACACACTGTATACACCACACACACCACACACACACTGTATACACCACACACACCACACACACACTGTATACACCACACACACCACACACACACTGTATACACCACACACACCACACACACACTGTATACACCACACACACCACACACACACTGTATACGCCGTACGCTCCACACACACACTGTATACACCATACACACACACACACTGTATACACCATACACACCACACACACACTGTATACACCACACACACCACACACACACTGTATACACCACACACACCACACACACACTGTATACACCACACACACCACACACACACTGTATACGCCGTACACACCACACACACACTGTATACGCCGTACGCACCACACACACACTGTATACACCATAGACACCACACACACACTGTATACACCACACACACCACACACACACTGTATACACCACACACACCACACACACACTGTATACACCACACACACCACACACACACTGTATACGCCGTACGCTCCACACACACACTGTATACACCATACACACACACACACTGTATACACCATAGACACCACACACACACTGTATACACCATAGACACCACACACACACTGTATACACCATACACACCACACACACACTGTATACGCCGTACGCTCCACACACAAACTGTATACGCCATACACACACACACACTGTATACACCATAGACACCACACACACACTGTATACACCATACACACCACACACACACTGTATACGCCGTACGCTCCACACACACACTGTATACACCATACACACCACACACACACTGTATACACCACACACACACTGTATACACCATAGACACCACACACACACTGTATACACCATACACACCACACACACACTGTATACGCCGTACGCACCACACACACACTGTATACACCATAGACACCACACACACACTGTATACACCATAGACACCACACACACACTGTATACACCATAGACACCACACACACACTGTATACGCCGTACGCACCACACACACACTGTATACACCATACACACCACACACACACTGTATACGCCGTACGCACCACACACACACTGTATACACCATAGACACCACACACACACTGTATACACCATACACACCACACACACACTGTATACACCATAGACACCACACACACACTGTATACGCCGTACGCACCACACACACACTGTATACACCATAGACACCACACACACACTGTATACGCCGTACGCACCACACACACACTGTATACCCCATACACACCACACACACACTGTATACACCATAGACACCACACACACACTGTATACACCATACACACCACACACACACTGTATACACCATAGACACCACACACACACTGTATACACCATACACACCACACACACACTGTATACACCATACACACCACACACACACTGTATACACCGTACACACCACACACACACTGTATACACCGTACACACCACACACACTGTATACCCCATACACACCACATACACACTGTATACACCATAGACACCACACACACACTGTATACACCGTACACACCACACACACACTGTATACACCATACACACCACACACACACTGTATACACCATACACACCACACACACACTGTATACACCATACACACCACACACACACTGTATACACCGTACACACCACACACACACTGTATACACCGTACACACCACACACACACTGTATACGCCGTACACACCACACACACACTGTATACACCATAGACACCACATACACACTGTATACACCATAGACACCACACACACACTGTATACACCATAGACACCACACACACACTGTATACACCGTACACACCACACACACACTGTATACACCATACACACCACACACACACTGTATACACCATACACACCACACACACACTGTATACACCATACACACTGTATACACCGTACACACCACACACACACTGTATACACCGTACACACCACACACACACTGTATACGCCGTACACACCACACACACACTGTATACGCCATAGACACCACACACACACTGTATACACCATACACACCACACACACACTGTATACACCATAGACACCACACACACACTGTATACGCCATACACACCACACACACACTGTATACACCATACACACCACACACACACACTGTATACACCATAGACACCACACACACACTGTATACACCATAGACACCATACACACACTGTATACACCATAGACACCACACACACACTGTATACACCATACACACCACACACACACTGTATACACCACACACACCACACACACACACTGTATACACCATAGACACCACACACACACTGTATACACCATACACACCACACACACACACTGTATACACCATAGACACCACACACACACTGTATACACCATAGACACCACACACACACTGTATACGCCATACACACCACACACACACTGTATACACCATACACACCACACACACACTGTATACACCATAGACACCACACACACACTGTATACGCCATACACACCACACACACACTGTATACACCATACACACCACACACACACACTGTATACACCATAGACACCACACACACACTGTATACACCATAGACACCATACACACACTGTATACACCATAGACACCACACACACACTGTATACACCATACACACCACACACACACTGTATACACCACACACACCACACACACACACTGTATACACCATAGACACCACACACACACTGTATACACCATACACACCACACACACACACTGTATACACCATAGACACCACACACACACTGTATACACCATAGACACCACACACACACTGTATACACCATAGACACCACACACACACTGTATACACCATAGACACCACACACACACTGTATACACCATAGACACCACACACACACTGTATACACCATAGACACCACACACACACTGTATACGCCATACACACCACACACACACTGTATACACCATAGACACCACACACACACTGTATACGCCGTACGCACCACACACACACTGTATACACCATAGACACCACACACACACTGTATACACCATACACACCACACACACACTGTATACACCATACACACCACACACACACTGTATACACCATAGACACCACACACACACTGTATACGCCGTACACACCACACACACACTGTATACGCCATAGACACCACACACACACTGTATACACCATACACACCACACACACACTGTATACACCATACACACCACACACACACTGTATACACCATAGACACCACACACACACTGTATACGCCGTACACACCACACACACACTGTATACACCATAGACACCACACACACACTGTATACGCCATAGACACCACACACACACTGTATACACCATACACACCACACACACACTGTATACACCATAGACACCACACACACACTGTATACACCATACACACCACACACACACTGTATACACCATAGACACCACACACACACTGTATACACCATACACACCACACACACACTGTATACACCATAGACACCACACACACACTGTATACACCATAGACACCACACACACACTGTATACACCATAGACACCACACACACACTGTATACACCATACACACCACACACACACTGTATACACCATAGACACCACACACACACTGTATACACCATAGACACCACACACACACTGTATACACCATAGACACCACACACACACTGTATACACTATACACACCACACACACACTGTATACACCATAGACACCACACACACACTGTATACACCATAGACACCACACACACACTGTATACGCCGTACACACCACACACACACTGTATACGCCATAGACACCACACACACACTGTATACACCACACACACCACACACACACTGTATACACCATAGACACCACACACACACTGTATACACCATAGACACCACACACACACTGTATACACCATAGACACCACACACACACTGTATACGCCGTACGCACCACACACACACTGTATACGCCATACACACCACACACAAACACTGTATACACCATAGACACCACACACACACTGTATACACCATAGACACCACACACACACTGTATACGCCGTACACACCACACACACACTGTATACGCCGTACACACCACACACACACTGTATACGCCATACACACCACACACAAACACTGTATACACCATAGACACCACACACACACTGTATACACCATAGACACCACACACACACTGTATACGCCGTACACACCACACACACACTGTATACACTATACACACCACACACACACTGTATACACCATAGACACCACACACACACTGTATACACCATAGACACCACACACACACTGTATACGCCGTACGCTCCACACACACACTGTATACACCAAACACACCACACACACACTGTATACACTATACACACCACACACACACTGTATACACCATAAACACCACACACACACTGTATACACCATAGACACCACACACACACTCTATACGCCGTACGCTCCACACACACACTGTATACACCAAACACACCACACACACACTGTATACGCCATAGACACCACACACACACTGTATACACCATACACACCACACACACACTGTATACACCATAGACACCACACACACACTGTATACACCATAGACACCACACACACACTGTATACACCATACACACCACACACACACTGTATACACCATAGACACCACACACACACTGTATACGCCGTACGCACCACACACACACTGTATACGCCATACACACCACACACACACTGTATACACCATACACACCACACACACACTGTATACACCATACACACCACACACACACACTGTATACACCATAGACACCACACACACACTCTATACGCCGTACGCTCCACACACACACTGTATACACCAAACACACCACACACACACTGTATACGCCATAGACACCACACACACACTGTATACACCATACACACCACACACACACTGTATACACCATAGACACCACACACACACTGTATACACCATAGACACCACACACACACTGTATACACCATACACACCACACACACACTGTATACACCATAGACACCACACACACACTGTATACGCCGTACGCACCACACACACACTGTATACGCCATACACACCACACACACACTGTATACACCATACACACCACACACACACTGTATACACCATACACACCACACACACACTGTATACACCATACACACCACACACACACACTGTATACACCAAACACACCACACACACACTGTATACACCATAGACACCACACACACACTGTATACACCATAGACACCACACACACACTGTATACACCATAGACACCACACACACACTGTATACACCATACACACCACACACACACACTGTATACACCATAGACACCACACACACACTGTATACACCATAGACACCATACACACACTGTATACACCATAGACACCACACACACACTGTATACACCATACACACCACACACACACTGTATACACCACACACACCACACACACACACTGTATACACCATAGACACCACACACACACTGTATACACCATACACACCACACACACACACTGTATACACCATAGACACCACACACACACTGTATACACCATAGACACCACACACACACTGTATACGCCATACACACCACACACACACTGTATACACCATACACACCACACACACACTGTATACACCATAGACACCACACACACACTGTATACGCCATACACACCACACACACACTGTATACACCATACACACCACACACACACACTGTATACACCATAGACACCACACACACACTGTATACACCATAGACACCATACACACACTGTATACACCATAGACACCACACACACACTGTATACACCATACACACCACACACACACTGTATACACCACACACACCACACACACACACTGTATACACCATAGACACCACACACACACTGTATACACCATACACACCACACACACACACTGTATACACCATAGACACCACACACACACTGTATACACCATAGACACCACACACACACTGTATACACCATAGACACCACACACACACTGTATACACCATAGACACCACACACACACTGTATACACCATAGACACCACACACACACTGTATACACCATAGACACCACACACACACTGTATACGCCATACACACCACACACACACTGTATACACCATAGACACCACACACACACTGTATACGCCGTACGCACCACACACACACTGTATACACCATAGACACCACACACACACTGTATACACCATACACACCACACACACACTGTATACACCATACACACCACACACACACTGTATACACCATAGACACCACACACACACTGTATACGCCGTACACACCACACACACACTGTATACGCCATAGACACCACACACACACTGTATACACCATACACACCACACACACACTGTATACACCATACACACCACACACACACTGTATACACCATAGACACCACACACACACTGTATACGCCGTACACACCACACACACACTGTATACACCATAGACACCACACACACACTGTATACGCCATAGACACCACACACACACTGTATACACCATACACACCACACACACACTGTATACACCATAGACACCACACACACACTGTATACACCATACACACCACACACACACTGTATACACCATAGACACCACACACACACTGTATACACCATACACACCACACACACACTGTATACACCATAGACACCACACACACACTGTATACACCATAGACACCACACACACACTGTATACACCATAGACACCACACACACACTGTATACACCATACACACCACACACACACTGTATACACCATAGACACCACACACACACTGTATACACCATAGACACCACACACACACTGTATACACCATAGACACCACACACACACTGTATACACTATACACACCACACACACACTGTATACACCATAGACACCACACACACACTGTATACACCATAGACACCACACACACACTGTATACGCCGTACACACCACACACACACTGTATACGCCATAGACACCACACACACACTGTATACACCACACACACCACACACACACTGTATACACCATAGACACCACACACACACTGTATACACCATAGACACCACACACACACTGTATACACCATAGACACCACACACACACTGTATACGCCGTACGCACCACACACACACTGTATACGCCATACACACCACACACAAACACTGTATACACCATAGACACCACACACACACTGTATACACCATAGACACCACACACACACTGTATACGCCGTACACACCACACACACACTGTATACGCCGTACACACCACACACACACTGTATACGCCATACACACCACACACAAACACTGTATACACCATAGACACCACACACACACTGTATACACCATAGACACCACACACACACTGTATACGCCGTACACACCACACACACACTGTATACACTATACACACCACACACACACTGTATACACCATAGACACCACACACACACTGTATACACCATAGACACCACACACACACTGTATACGCCGTACGCTCCACACACACACTGTATACACCAAACACACCACACACACACTGTATACACTATACACACCACACACACACTGTATACACCATAAACACCACACACACACTGTATACACCATAGACACCACACACACACTCTATACGCCGTACGCTCCACACACACACTGTATACACCAAACACACCACACACACACTGTATACGCCATAGACACCACACACACACTGTATACACCATACACACCACACACACACTGTATACACCATAGACACCACACACACACTGTATACACCATAGACACCACACACACACTGTATACACCATACACACCACACACACACTGTATACACCATAGACACCACACACACACTGTATACGCCGTACGCACCACACACACACTGTATACGCCATACACACCACACACACACTGTATACACCATACACACCACACACACACACTGTATACACCAAACACACCACACACACACTGTATACACCATAGACACCACACACACACTGTATACACCATAGACACCACACACACACTGTATACACCATAGACACCACACACACACTGTATACACCATACACACCACACACACACTGTATACACCATACACACCACACACACACTGTATACACCATACACACCACACACACACTGTATACACCGTACGCTCCACACACACACACACTGTATACACCATACACACCACACACACACTGTATACACCATAGACACCACACACACACTGTATACGCCGTACACACCACACACACACTGTATACACTATAGACACCACACACACACTGTATACGCCATAGACACCACACACACACTGTATACACCATACACATCACACACACACTGTATACACCATAGACACCACACACACACTGTATACACCATACACACCACACACACACTGTATACGCCATAGACACCACACACACACTGTATACACCATACACACCACACACACACTGTATACACCATAGACACCACACACACACTGTATACACCATAGACACCACACACACTGTATACACCATAGACACCACACACACACTGTATACACTATACACACCACACACACACTGTATACACCATAGACACCACACACACACTGTATACACCATAGACACCACACACACACTGTATACGCCGTACACACCACACACACACTGTATACGCCATAGACACCACACACACACTGTATACACCATACACACCACACACACACTGTATACACCATAGACACCACACACACACTGTATACACCATAGACACCACACACACACTGTATACACCATAGACACCACACACACACTGTATACGCCGTACGCACCACACACACACTGTATACGCCATACACACCACACACACACTGTATACACCATACACACCACACACACACACTGTATACACCAAACACACCACACACACACTGTATACACCATAGACACCACACACACACTGTATACACCATAGACACCACACACACACACTGTATACACCAAACACACCACACACACACTGTATACACCAAACACACCACACACACACTGTATACACCATAGACACCACACACACACACTGTATACACCAAACACACCACACACACACTGTATACACCATAGACACCACACACACACTGTATACACCATAGACACCACACACACACTGTATACACCATACACACCACACACACACTGTATACACCATAGACACCACACACACACTGTATACACCATAGACACCACACACACACTGTATACACCATACACACCACACACACACACTGTATACACCAAACACACCACACACACACTGTATACACCATAGACACCACACACACACTGTATACACCATAGACACCACACACACACTGTATACACCATAGACACCACACACACACTGTATACACCATACACACCACACACACACTGCATACGCCATACACACCACACACACACACTGTATACACCATAGACACCACACACACACTGTATACACCATAGACACCACACACACACACTGTATACACCATAGACACCACACACACACTGTATACACCATACACACCACACACACACACTGTATACACCAAACACACCACACACACACTGTATACACCATAGACACCACACACACACTGTATACACCATAGACACCACACACACACACTGTATACACCATAGACACCACACACACACTGTATACACCATACACACCACACACACACACTGTATACACCATAGACACCACACACACACTGTATACACCATAGACACCACACACACACACTGTATACACCATAGACACCACACACACACTGTATACACCATACACACCACACACACACACTGTATACACCATAGACACCACACACACACTGTATACACCATAGACACCACACACTCACTGTATACGCCGTACGCACCACACACACACTGTATACGCCATACACACCACACACACACTGTATACGCCGTACGCACCACACACACACTGTATACGCCATACACATCACACACACACTGTATACACCATAGACACCACACACACACTGTATACACCATAGACACCACACACACACTGTATACGCCGTACGCACCACACACACACTGTATACGCCATACACACCACACACACACTGTATACACCATAGACACCACACACACACTGTATACACCATAGACACCACACACACACTGTATACACCATAGACACCACACACACACTGTATACACCATACACACCACACACACACACTGTATACACCATACACACCACACACACACTGTATACACCATAGACACCACACACACACTGTATACACCATAGACACCACACACACACTGTATACGCCGTACACACCACACACACACTGTATACGCCATAGACACCACACACACACTGTATACACCATAGACACCACACACACACTGTATACACCATAGACACCACACACACACTGTATACGCCGTACGCACCACACACACACTGTATACGCCATAGACACCACACACACACTGTATACACCATAGACACCACACACACACTGTATACACCATACACACCACACACACACTGTATACACCATAGACACCATACACACACTGTATACACCATAGACACCACACACACACTGTATACACCATACACACCACACACACACTGTATACACCACACACACCACACACACACTGTATACACCATAGACACCACACACACACTGTATACGCCGTACGCACCACACACACACTGTATACGCCATACACACCACACACACACTGTATACACCATAGACACCACACACACACTGTATACACCATAGACACCACACACACACTGTATACACCATACACACCACACACACACACTATATACGCCGTACGCACCACACACACACTGTATACACCATAGACACCACACACACACTGTATACACCATA
Source organism: Phyllobates terribilis (assembly GCF_046119375.1). Taxonomy (NCBI): domain Eukaryota; kingdom Metazoa; phylum Chordata; class Amphibia; order Anura; family Dendrobatidae; genus Phyllobates; species Phyllobates terribilis. The sequence goes on from NW_027362761.1 coordinate 1,175,268,515, forward strand.
GACACCACACACACACTATATACACCGTACACACCACACACACACACTGTATACGCCATAGACACCACACACACACTGTATACACCATAGACACCACACACACACTGTATACACCATAGACACCACACACACACTGTATACGCCATACACACCACACACACACTGTATACACCATACACACCACACACACACACTGTATACACCATAGACACCACACACACACTGTATACACCATAGACACCACACACACACTGTATACACCATAGACACCATACACACACTGTATACACCATAGACACCACACACACACTGTATACACCATACACACCACACACACACTGTATACACCACACACACCACACACACACACTGTATACACCATAGACACCACACACACACTGTATACACCATACACACCACACACACACACTGTATACACCATAGACACACCACACACACTGTATATACCATAGACACCACACACACACTGTATACACCATAGACACCACACACACACTGTATACGCCGTACGCACCACACACACACTGTATACGCCATACACACCACACACACACTGTATACACCATACACACCACACACACACTGTATACGCCATAGACACCACACACACACTGTATACACCATACACACCACACACACACTGTATACACCATACACACCACACACACACTGTATACACCATACACACCACACACACACTGTATACACCATACACACCACACACACACTGTATACACCATAGACACCACACACACACTGTATACGCCGTACACACCACACACACACTGTATACACCATTCACACCACACACACACTGTATACACCATAGACACCACACACACACTGTATACACCATAGACACCACACACACACTGTATACACCATAGACACCACACACACACTGTATACACCATAGACACCACACACACACTGTATACACCATAGACACCACACACACACTGTATACGCCGTACACACCACACACACACTGTATACACCATAGACACCACACACACACTGTATACACCATAGACACCACACACACACTGTATACACCATACACACCACACACACACTGTATACACCATAGACACCACACACACACTGTATACGCCATAGACACCACACACACACTGTATACACCATACACACCACACACACACTGTATACACAATAGACACCACACACACTGTATACACCATAGACACCACACACACACTGTATACACCATAGACACCACACACACACTGTATACACCATACACACCACACACACACTGTATACACCATAGACACCACACACACACTTTATACACCATAGACACCACACACACACTGTATACGCCGTACACACTACACACACACTGTATACGCCATAGACACCACACACACACTGTATACACCATACACACCACACACACACTGTATACACCATAGACACCACACACACACTGTATACACCATAGACACCACACACACACTGTATACACCATAGACACCACACACACACTGTATACACCATAGACACCACACACACACTGTATACGCCGTACGCACCACACACACACTGTATACGCCATACACACCACACTCACACTGTATACACCATACACACCACACACACACACTGTATACACCAAACACACCACACACACACTGTATACACCATAGACACCACACACACACTGTATACACCATAGACACCACACACACACTGTATACGCCGTACACACCACACACACACTGTATACGCCATAGACACCACACACACACTGTATACACCATACACACCACACACACACTGTATACACCATAGACACCACACACACACTGTATACGCCGTACGCACCACACACACACTGTATACGCCATACACACCACACACACACTGTATACACCATAGACACCACACACACACTGTATACACCATAGACACCACACACACACTGTATACACCATAGACACCACACACACACTGTATACACCATACACACCACACACACACACTGTATACACCAAACACACCACACACACACTGTATACACCATAGACACCACACACTCACTGTATACGCCGTACGCACCACACACACACTGTATACGCCATACACACCACACACACACTGTATACGCCGTACGCACCACACACACACTGTATACGCCATACACACCACACACACACTGTATACACCATAGACACCACACACACACTGTATACACCATAGACACCACACACACACTGTATACGCCGTACGCACCACACACACACTGTATACGCCATACACACCACACACACACTGTATACACCATAGACACCACACACACACTGTATACACCATAGACACCACACACACACTGTATACACCATAGACACCACATACACACTGTATACACCATACACACCACACACACACACTGTATACACCATAGACACCACACACACACTGTATACACCATACACACCACACACACACTGTATACACCAAACACACCACACACACACTGTATACGCCGTACGCTCCACACACACACTGTATACACCATACACACCACACACACACTGTATACACCAAACACACCACACACACACTGTATACACCATAGACACCACACACACACTGTATACACCATACACACCACACACACACTGTATACACCAAACACACCACACACACACTGTATACACCAAACACACCACACACACACTGTATACGCTGTATGCACCACACACACACTGTATACGCCGTACGCTCCACACACACACTGTATACGCCGTACGCTCCACACACACACTGTATACACCATACACACACACACACACTGTATACACCATACACACCACACACACACTGTATACGCCGTACGCTCCACACACACACTGTATACACCACACACACACTGTATACCCCATACACACACACACACACTGTATACACCATACACACCACACACACACTGTATACGCCGTACGCTCCACACACACACTGTATACGCCGTACGCTCCACACACACACTGTATACACCATACACACACACACACTGTATACACCATAGACACCACACACACACTGTATACCCCATACACACCACACACACACTGTATACACCATACACACCACACACACACTGTATACGCCGTACGCTCCACACACACACTGTATACGCCGTACGCTCCACACACACACTGTATACACCATACACACCACACACACACTATATACGCCGTACGCACCACACACACACTGTATACACCATAGACACCACACACACACTGTATACGCCGTACGCTCCACACACACACTGTATACACCATACACACCACACACACACTGTATACACCATACACACCACACACACACTGTATACACCATAGACACCACACACACACTGTATACACCATACACACCACACACACACTGTATACACCAAACACACCACACACACACTGTATACACCATGCACACCACACACACACTGTATACGCCGTACGCACCACACACACACTATATACGCCATAGACACCACACACACACTGTATACGCCGTACGCACCACACACACACTATATACGCCATAGACACCACACACACACTGTATACACCATAGACACCACACACACACTGTATACACCATAGACACCACACACACACTGTATACACCATAGACACCACACACACACTGGATACGCCGTACGCACCACGCACACACTGTATACGCCATAGACACCACACACACACTGTATACACCATAGACACCACACACACACTGTATACACCATACACACCACACACACTGTATACACCATACACACCACACACACACTGTATACACCATAGACACCACACACACACTGTATACGCCGTACGCACCACACACACACTGTATACACCATACACACCACACACACACTGTATACGCCGTACGCACCACACACACACTGTATACACCAAACACACCACACACACACTGTATACACCATAGACACCACACACACACTGTATACGCCGTACGCACCACGCACACACTGTATACGCCATAGACACCACACACACACTGTATACACCATAGACACCACACACACACTGTATACACCATACACACCACACACACACTGTATACACCATACACACCACACACACACTGTATACGCCATACACACCACACACACACTGTATACACCATACACACCACACACACTGTATACACCATACACACCACACACACACTGTATACACCATAGACACCACACACACACTGTATACACCATACACACCACACACACACTGTATACACCATAGACACCACACACACACTGTATACGCCGTACGCACCACACACACACTGTATACGCCGTACGCTCCACACACACACTGTATACACCAAACACACCACACACACACTGTATACACCATAGACACCACACACACACTGTATACGCCGTACGCTCCACACACACACTGTATACACCATACACACACACACACACTGTATACACCATAGACACCACACACACACTGTATACGCTGTACGCTCCACACACACACTTTATACACCATAGACACCACACACACACTATATACGCCGTACGCACCACACACACACTGTATACGCCATAGACACCACACACACACTGTATACACCATACACACCACACACACACTGTATACACCATAGATACCACACACACACTGTATACGCCGTACGCTCCACACACACACTGTATACACCATACACACCACACACACACTGTATACACCATACACACCACACACACACTGTATACACCATACACACACACACACACTGCATACACCATACACACACACACACACTGTATACACCATACACACCACACACACACTGTATACACCATAGACACCACACACACACTGTATACGCCGTACGCTCCACACACACACTGTATGCACCACACACACACTGTATACACCATACACACCACACACACACACTGTATACACCAAACACACCACACACACATTGTATACACCATAGACACCACACACACACTGTATACACCATACACACACACACACACTGTATACGCCATACACACCACACACACACTGTATACACCATACACACCACACACACACTGTATACGCCATACACACCACACACACACTGTATACACCATACACACCACACACACACTGTATACGCCGTATGCTCCACACACACACTGTATACGCCATACACACCACACACACACTGTATACGCCATACACACCACACACACACTGTATACACCATACACACCACACACACACTGTATACGCCGTACGCTCCACACACACACTGTATACACCAAACACACCACACACACACTGTATACACCATAGACACCACAAACACACTGTATACGCCGTACGCTCCACACACACACTGTATACACCATAGACACCACACACACACTGTATACACCATAGACACCACACACACACTGTATACGCCGTACGCTCCACACACACACTGTATACACCATACACACACACACACACACACTGTATACGCCATACACACCACACACACACTGTATACACCATACACACCACACACACACTGTATACGCCGTACGCTCCACACACACACTGTATACACCATACACACCACACACACACTGTATACACCATACACACCACACACACACTGTAAACGCCGTACGCTCCACACACACACTCTATACACCATACACACACACACACACACACTGTATACGCCGTACGCTCCACACACACACTGTATACACCATACACACCACACACACACACTGTATACACCGTACGCTCCACACACACACTGTATACACCATACACACCACACACACACTGTATACACCATACACACCACACACACACTGTATACGCCGTACGCTCCACACACACACTGTATACACCATACACACCACACACACACACTGTATACGCCGTACGCTCCACACACACACTGTATACACCATACACACCACACACACACTATATACGCCGTACGCACCACACACACACTGTATATGCCATAGACACCACACACACACTGTATACGCCGTACGCACCACACACACACTGTATACACCATACACACCACACACACACTGTATACACCATACGCTCCACACACACACTGTATACGCCATAGACACCACACACACACTGTATACACCATACACACCACACACACACTGTATACACCAAACACACCCCACACACACTGTATACACCACACACACACATTGTATACACCATAGACACCACACACACACTGTATACACCATACACACCACACACACACTGTATACGCCGTACGCTCCACACACACACTGTATGCACCATACACACACACACACACTGTATACGCCATACACACCACACACACACTGTATACGCCATACACACCACACACACACTGTATACACCATACACACCACACACACACTGTATACGCCGTACGCTCCACACACACACTGTATACGCCATACACACCACACACACACTGTATACGCCATACACACCACACACACACTGTATACACCATAGACACCACACACACTGTATACGCCGTACGCTCCACACACACACTGTATATGCCATACACACCACACACACACTGTATACACCATACACACCACACACACACTGTATACGCCGTACGCTCCACACACACACTGTATACACCAAACACACCACACACACACTGTATACACCATAGACACCACACACACACTGTATACGCCGTACGCTCCACACACACACTGTATACACCATACACACCACACACACGCTGTATACACCATAGACACCACACACACACTGTATACGCCGTACGCTCCACACACACACTGTATACACCATACACACACACACACACACACTGTATACGCCATACACACCACACACACACTGTATACACCATACACACCACACACACACTGTATACGCCATACACACCACACACACACTGTATACACCGTACACACCACACACACACTGTATACACCATACACACTACACACACACTGTATACGCCATACACACCACACACACACTGTATACACCGTACACACCACACACACACTGTATACACCATACGCACCACACACACACTGTATACGCCATACACACCACACACACACTGTGTACACCATACACACCACACACACACTGTATACGCCGTACGCTCCACACACACACTGTATACACCACACACACCACACACACACTGTATACCCCATACACACCACACACACACTGTATACACCATACACACCACACACACACTGTATACGCCGTACGCTCCACACACACACTGTATACACCACACACACCACACACACACTGTATACACCACACACACCACACACACACTGTATACACCGTACGCACCACACACACACTGTATACGCCATAGACACCACACACACACTGTATACGCCGTACGCACCACACACACACTGTATACACCACACACACCACACACACACTGTATACGCCACACACACCACACACACACTGTATACCCCATAGACACCACACACACACTGTATACGCCATAGACACCACACACACACTGTATACACCATACACACCACACACACACTGTATACGCCGTACGCTCCACACACACACTGTATACGCCATACACACCACACACACACTGTATACACCATAGACACCACACACACACTGTATACACCATACACACCACACACACTGTATACGCCGTACGCTCCACACACACACTGTATACGCCGTACGCTCCACACACACACTGTATACACCATACACACCACACACACACTGTATACACCACACACACCACACACACACTGTATACACCACACACACCACACGCACACTGTATACACCATACACACCACACACACACTGTATACGCCGTACGCTCCACACACACACTGTATACGCCATACACACCACACACACACTGTATACGCCGTACGCTCCACACACACACTGTATACGCCGTACACACCACACACACACTGTATACACCACACACACCACACGCACACTGTATACACCATACACACCACACACACACTGTATACACCACACACACCACACGCACACTGTATACGCCGTACGCTCCACACACACACTGTATACGCCATACACACCACACACACACTGTATACACCATACACACCACACACACACTGTATACGCCGTACGCTCCACACACACACTGTATACACCGTTCGCTCCACACACACACTGTATACACCACACACACACTGTATACACCACACACACCACACACACACTGTATACCCCATACACACCACACACACACTGTATACACCACACACACCACACGCACACTGTATACACCATACACACCACACACACACTGTATACGCCGTACGCTCCACACACACACTGTATACACCACACACACCACACACACACTGTATACACCGCACACAACACACACACACTGTATACCCCATACACACCACACACACACTGTATACACCACACACACCACACACACACTGTATACGCCATACACACCACACACACACTGTATACGCCGTACGCTCCACACACACACTGTATACACCACACACACCACACACACACACTGTATACACCATACACACCACACACACACTGTATACACCATACACACCACACACACACTGTATACGCCGTACGCTCCACACACACACTGTATACACCGTACGCTCCACACACACACTGTATACACCACACACACCACACCCACACTGTATACATCACACACACCACACACACACTGTATGCACCATAGACACCACACACACACTGTATACACCACACACACCACACACACACTGTATACACCACACACACCACACACACACTGTATACGCCATAGACACCACACACACACTGTATACGCCGTACGCTCCACACACACACTGTATATGCTGTACGCACCACACACACACTGTATACACCACACACACCACACACACACTGTGTACGCCGTACGCTCCACACACACACTGTATACGCCGTACGCAACACACACACACTGTATACACCATACACACCACACACACACACTGTATACACCATAGACACCACACACACTGTATACGCCCTACGCTCCACACACACACTGTATACACCATACACACCACACACACACTGTATACACCAAACACACCACACAGACACTGTATACACCACACACACACACTGTATACACCATACACACCACACACACACTGTATACACCAAACACACCACACACACATTGTATACACCATAGACACCACACACACACTGTATACGCCGTACGCTCCACACACACACTGTATACACCATAGACACCACACACACACTGTATACACCATAGACACCACACACACACTGTATACGCCATACACACCACACACACACTGTATACACCATACACACACTGTATACACCATAGACACCACACACACACTGTATGCACCATACACACACACACACTGTATACGCCATACACACCACACACACACTGTATACACCATACACACCACACACACACTGTATACGCCGTACGCTCCACACACACACTGTATACGCCATACACACCACACACACACTGTATACGCCATACACACCACACACACACTGTATACACCATACACACCACACACACACTGTATACGCCGTACGCTCCACACACACACTGTATACACCAAACACACCACACACACACTGTATACACCATAGACACCACACACACACTGTATACGCCGTACGCTCCACACACACACTGTATACACCATACACACCACACACACACTGTATACACCATAGACATCACACACACACTGTATACGCCGTACGCTCCACACACACACTGTATACACCATACACACACACACACACTGTATACGCCATACACACCACACACACACTGTATACACCATACACACCACACACACACTGTATACGCCATACACACCACACACACACTGTATACACCATACACACCACACACACACTGTATACGCCATACACACCACACACACACTGTATACACCATACACACCACACACACACTGTATACGCCGTACGCTCCACACACACACTGTATACACCACACACACCACACACACACTGTATACGCCGTACGCTCCACACACACACTGTATACACCACACACACCACACACACACTGTATACCCCATACACACCACACACACACTGTATACACCATACACACCACACACACACTGTATACGCCGTACGCTCCACACACACACTGTATACACCGTACGCTCCAATCACACACTGTATACACCACACACACCACACACACACTGTATACACCACACACACCACACACACACTGTATACCCCATACACACCACACACACACTGTATACACCACACACACACTGTATACACCATACACACCACACACACACTGTATACGCCGTACGCTCCACACACACACTGTATACGCCGTACACACCACACACACACTGTATACGCCATACACACCACACACACACTGTATACACCATACACACCACACACACACTGTATACGCCATACACACCACACACACACTGTATACGCCATACACACCACACACACACTGTATACACCATACACACCACACACACACTGTATACGCCGTACGCTCCACACACACACTGTATACACCATACACACCAAACACACACTGTATACACTACACACACCACACACACACTGTATACACCACACACACCACACACACACTGTATACACCATACACACCACACACACACTGTATACGCCGTACGCTCCACACACACACTGTATACACCACACACACCACACGCACACTGTATACACCATACACACCACACACACACTGTATACGCCGTACGCTCCACACACACACTGTATACGCCGTACGCTCCACACACACACTGTATACACCGTACGCTCCACACACACACTGTATACACCACACACACACTGTATACACCACACACACCACACACACACTGTATACCCCATACACACCACACACACACTGTATACACCACACACACCACACGCACACTGTATACCCCATACACACCACACACACACTGTATACACCATACACACCACACACACACTGTATACGCCGTACGCTCCACACACACACTGTATACGCCATACACACCACACACACACTGTATACGCCATACACACCACACACACACTGTATACACCATACACACCACACACACACTGTATACGCCGTACGCTCCACACACACACTGTATACACCGTACGCTCCACACACACACTGTATACACCACACACACCACACACACACTGTATACACCACACACACCACACACACACTGTATACACCATAGACACCACACACACACTGTATACACCACACACACACTGTATACACCACACACACCACACACACACTGTATACGCCATAGACACCACACACACACTGTATACACCATAGACACCACACACACACTGTATACACCATAGACACCACACACACACTGTATACGCCGTACGCACCACACACACACTGTATACGCCATACACACCACACACACACTGTATACGCCGTACGCTCCACACACACACTGTATATGCTGTACGCACCACACACACACTGTATACACCACACACACCACACACACACTGTGTACGCCGTACGCTCCACACACACACCGTATACACCACACACACCACACACACACTGTATACACCACACACACCACACACACACTGTATACACCACACACACCACACACACACTGTATACGCCATAGACACCACACACACACTGTATAGCCATAGACACCACACACACACTGTATACGCCATACACACCACACACACACTGTATACGCCGTACGCTCCACACACACACTGTATACGCCATACACACCACACACACACTGTATACACCATAGACACCACACACACACTGTATACACCATACACACCACACACACACTGTATACGCCGTACGCTCCACACACACACTGTATACGCCGTACGCTCCACACACACACTGTATACACCATACACACCACACACACACTGTATACACCACACACACCACACACACACTGTATACACCATAGACACCACACACACACTGTATACACCACACACACCACACACACACTGTATACGCCATAGACACCACACACACACTGTATACGCAGTACACACCACACACACACTGTATACACCACACACACCACACACACACACTGTATACACCATAGACACCACACACACACTGTATACACCATAGACACCACACACACACTGTATACGCCATACACACCACACACACACTGTATACACCATACACACCACACACACACTGTATACACCATAGACACCACACACACACTGTATACACCAAACACACCACACGCACACTGTATACACCATACACACCACACACACACTGTATACGCCGTACGCTCCACACACACACTGTATACGCCGTACGCTCCACACACACACTGTATACACCATACACACCACACACACACTGTATACACCATAGACACCACACACACACTGTATACACCAAACACACCACACGCACACTGTATACACCACACACACCACACGCACACTGTATACACCATACACACCACACACACACTGTATACGCCGTACGCTCCACACACACACTGTATACACCATACACACCACACACACACTGTATACACCATACACACCACACACACACTGTATACGCCGTACGCTCCACACACACACTGTATACCCCATACACACCACACACACACTGTATACACCACACACACCACACGCACACTGTATACACCATACACACCACACACACACTGTATACGCCGTACGCTCCACACACACACTGTATACACCATACACACCACACACACACTGTATACACCATACACACCACACACACACTGTATACGCCGTACGCTCCACACACACACTGTATACACCGTACGCTCCACACACACACTGTATACACCACACACACCACACACACACTGTATACACCACACACACCACACACACACTGTATACACCATAGACACCACACACACACTGTATACACCACACACACCACACACACACTGTATACACCACACACACCACACACACACTGTATACGCCATAGACACCACACACACACTGTGTACGCCGTACTCTCCACACACACACTGTATACACCACACACACCACACACACTTTATACACCACACACACACACTGTATACACCATAGACACCACACACACACTGTATACACCATAGACACCACACACACACTGTATACACCATACACACCACACACACACTGTATACGCCGTACGCTCCACACACACACTGTATACACCAAACACACCACACACACACTGTATACACCATAGACACCACACACACACTGTATACGCCGTACGCTCCACACACACACTGTATACACCATACACACCACACACACACTGTATACACCATAGACACCACACACACACTGTATACGCCGTACGCTCCACACACACACTGTATACACCATACACACACACACACACACTGTATACGCCATACACACCACACACACACTGTATACACCATACACACCACACACACACTGTATACGCCATACACACCACACACACACTGTATACACCATACACACCACACACACACTGTATACGCCATACACACCACACACACACTGTATACGCCATACACACCACACACACACTGTATACACCATACACACCACACACACACTGTATACGCCGTACGCTCCACACACACACTGTATACACAGTACGCTCCAATCACACACTGTATACACCACACACACCACACACACACTGTATACACCACACACACCACACACACACTGTATACCCCATACACACCACACACACACTGTATACGCCATACACACCACACGCACACTGTATACACCATAGACACCACACACACACTGTATACACCATAGACACCACACACACACTGTATACACCATACACACCACACACACACTGTATACACCGTACGCTCCAATCACACACTGTATACACCACACACACCACACACACACTGTATACACCACACACACCACACACACACTGTATACCCCATACACACCACACACACTGTATACGCCATACACACCACACACACACTGTATACGCCATACACACCACACACACACTGTATACGCCATACACACCACACACACACTGTATACACCGTACACACCACACACACACTGTATACACCATACACACCACACACACACTGTATACACCATAGACACCACACACACTGTATACACCATACACACCACACACACACTGTATACGCCGTATGCTCCACACACACACTGTATACACCGTACGCTCCAATCACACACTGTATACACCACACACACCACACACACACTGTATACACCACACACACCACACACACACTGTATACACCATACACACCACACACACACTGTATACACCATACACACCACACACACACTGTATACGCCGTACGCTCCACACACACACTGTATGCACCATACACACCACACACACACTGTATACACCACACACACCACACACACACTGTATACGCCATAGACACCACACACACACTGTATACGCCGTACGCTCCACACACACACTGTATACACCACACACACCACACGCACACTGTATACACCATACACACCACACACACACTGTATACGCCATACACACCACACACACACTGTATACACCATACACACCACACACACACTGTATACACCATACACACCACACACACACTGTATACGCCGTACGCTCCACACACACACTGTATACGCCATACACACCACACTCACACTGTATACACCATACACACCACACACACACTGTATACACCGTACGCTCCACACACACACTGTATACACCACACACACACTGTATACACCACACACACCACACACACACTGTATACCCCATACACACCACACACACACTGTATACACCACACACACCACACGCACACTGTATACACCATACACACCACACACACACTGTATACGCCGTACGCTCCACACACACACTGTATACGCCATACACACCACACACACACTGTATACACCATAGACACCACACACACACTGTATACGCCGTACGCTCCACACACACACTGTATACACCGTACGCTCCACACACACACTGTATACACCACACACACCACACACACACTGTATACACCACACACACCACACACACACTGTATACGCCATAGACACCACACACACACTGTATACGCCGTACGCTCCACACACACATTGTATATGCTGTACGCACCACACACACACTGTATACACCACACACACCACACACACACTGTATACACCATACACACCACACACACTTTATACACCACACACACACACTGTATACGCCGTACGCTCCACACACACACCGTATACACCACACACACCACACACACACTGTATACACCACACACACCACACACACTTTATACACCACACACACACACTGTATACGCCGTACGCAACACACACACACACACTGTATACACCGTACGCACCACACACACTGTATACGTCGTACGCACCACACACACACTGTATATGCCGTACTCACCTCCACACACATACTCTATACGCTGTACACACCACACACACTGTATACACCACACACACACACTGTATACACCGTACGCACCACACACACTGTATACGCCGTACGCACCACACACACACTGTATACGCTGTACGCACCACACACACACACTGTATACACCACACACACACTGTATACACCACACACACCACACACACTGTATATGCCGTACACACCACACACACACTGTATACACCACACACACCACACACACACTGTATACACCATACACACCACACACACACTGTATACACCAAACACACCACACACACACTGTATACACCACACACACACACTGTATACACCAAACACACCACACACACATTGTATACACCATAGACACCACACACACACTGTATACGCCGTACGCTCCACACACACACTGTATACACCATACACACACACACACTGTATACGCCATACACATCACACACACACTGTATACACCATACACACCACAAACACACTGTATACGCCGTACGCACCACACACACACTGTAAACACCATACACACCACACACACACTGTATACGCCGTACACACCACACACACACTGTATACACCATAGACACCACACACACACTGTATACGCCATACACACCACACACACACTGTATACACCATACACACCACACACACACTGTATACGCCATACACACCACACACACACTGTATACCCCATACACACCACACACACACTGTATACACCATACACACCACACACACACTGTATACGCCGTACGCTCCACACACACACTGTATACACCAAACACACCACACACACACTGTATACACCATAGACACCACACACACACTGTATACGCCGTACGCTCCACACACACACTGTATACACCATACACACCACACACACACTGTATACAACATAGACACCACACACACACTGTATACACCGTACGCTCCACACACACACTGTATACACCATACACACCACACACACTGTATACACCATACACACCACACACACACTGTATACGCCGTACGCTCCACACACACACTGTATACACCGTACGCTCCAATCACACACTGTATACACCACACACACACTGTATACACCACACACACCACACACACGCTGTATACGCCATAGACACCACACACACACTGTATACACCATACACACCACACACACACTGTATACGCCATAGACACCACACACACACTGTATACACCACACACACCACACACACACTGTATACACCACACACACCACACACACACTGTATACACCATACACACCACACACACACTGTATACGCCATACACACCACACACACACTGTATACACCATACACACCACACACACTGTATACGCCGTACGCTCCACACACACACTGTATACGCCATACACACCACACACACACTGTATACACCATACACACCACACACACACTGTATACGCCGTACGCTCCACACACACACTGTATACGCCGTACGCTCCACACACACACTGTATACGCCATACACACCACACTCACACTGTATACACCATACACACCACACACACACTGTATACGCCGTACGCTCCACACACACACTGTATACACCGTACGCTCCACACACACACTGTATACACCACACACACCACACACACACTGTATACACCACACACACCACACACACACTGTATACCCCATACACACCACACACACACTGTATACACCACACACACCACACGCACACTGTATACACCGTACACACCACACACACACTGTATACGCCATAGACACCACACACACACTGTATACCCCATACACACCACACACACACTGTATACACCACACACACCACACACACACTGTATACACCACACACACCAC
The DNA here is from genome assembly GCF_046119375.1 of Phyllobates terribilis. NCBI lineage: Eukaryota > Metazoa > Chordata > Amphibia > Anura > Dendrobatidae > Phyllobates > Phyllobates terribilis. Next base: position 1,175,286,067 of record NW_027362761.1, read on the forward strand.
ACACACACTGTATACGCCATAGACACCACACACACACTGTATACCCCATACACACCACACACACACTGTATACACCACACACACCACACGCACACTGTATACACCATACACACCACACACACACTGTATACGCCGTACGCTCCACACACACACTGTATACGCCATACACACCACACTCACACTGTATACACCATACACACCACACACACACTGTATACGCCGTACGCTCCACACACACACTGTATACACCGTACGCTCCACACACACACTGTATACACCACACACACCACACACACACTGTATACACCACACACACCACACACACACTGTATACCCCATACACACCACACACACACTGTATACACCACACACACCACACGCACACTGTATACACCGTACACACCACACACACACTGTATACGCCGTACGCTCCACACACACACTGTATACGCCATACACACCACACACACACTGTATACACCATACACACCACACACACACTGTATACGCCGTACGCTCCACACACACACTGTATACGCCGTACGCACCACACACACACTGTATACACCACACACACCACACACACACTGTATACACCGTACGCTCCACACACACACTGTATACACCACACACACCACACACACACTGTATACACCACACACTCCACACACACACTGTATACACCATAGACACCACACACACACTGTATACACCACACACACCACACACACACTGTATACGCCATAGACACCACACACACACTGTATACGCCGTACGCACCACACACACTGTATACGTCGTACGCACCACACACACACTGTATACGCTGTACGCACCACACACACACTGTATACACCACACACACACTGTATACACCACACACACCACACACACTGTATATGCCGTACACACCACACACACACTGTATACGCCATACACACCACACACACTGTATACGCCGTGCACACCACACACACACTGTATACGCCGTACACACCACACACACACTGTATACGCCGTACTCACCTCCACACACATACTCTATACGCTGTACACACCACACACACTGTATACACCACACACACACACTGTATACACCGTACGCACCACACACACACTGTATACGCTGTACGCATCACACACACACTGTATACGCCGTACGCTCCACACACTCTATACACCATACACAACACACACACACTGTATACACCACACACACCACACACACACTGTATACGCCATAGACACCACACACACACTGTATACACCACACACACCACACACACACTGTATACACCACACACACCACACACACACTGTATACCCCATACACACCACACACACACTGTATACGCCATACACACCACACACACACTGTATACACCATACACACCACACACACACTGTATACGCCGTACGCACCACACACACACTGTATACACCACACACACCACACACACACTGTGTACGCCGTACGCTCCACACACACACTGTATACACCACACACACCACACACACTTTATACACCACACATACACACTGTATACGCCGTACGCACCACACACACTGTATACGTCGTACGCACCACACACACACTGTATACGCTGTACGCACCACACACACACTGTATACACCACACACACACTGTATACACCACACACACCACACACACTGTATATGCCGTATACACCACACACACACTGTATACGCCATACACACCACACACACTGTATACGCCGTGCACACCACACACACACTGTATACGCCGTACACACCACACACACACTGTATACGCCGTACTCACCTCCACACACATACTCTATACGCTGTACACACCACACACACTGTATACACCACACACACACACTGTATACACCGTACGCACCACACACACACTGTATACGCTGTACGCATCACACACACACTGTATACGCCGTACGCTCCACACACTCTATACACCATACACAACACACACACACTGTATACACCACACACACCACACACACACTGTATACGCCATAGACACCACACACACACTGTATACACCACACACACCACACACACACTGTATACACCACACACACCACACACACACTGTATACCCCATACACACCACACACACACTGTATACGCCATACACACCACACACACACTGTATACACCATACACACCACACACACACTGTATACGCCGTACGCTCCACACACACACTGTATACGCCGTACGCTCCACACACACACTGTATACACCATACACACCACACACACACTGTATACGCCGTACGCTCCACACACACACTGTATACACCGTACGCTCCACACACACACTGTATACACCACACACACCACACACACACTGTATACACCACACACACCACACACACACTGTATACCCCATACACACCACACACACACTGTATACACCACACACACCACACGCACACTGTATACACCATACACACCACACACACACTGTATACGCCGTACGCTCCACACACACACTGTATACGCCATACACACCACACACACACTGTATACACCATACACACCACACACACACTGTATACGCCGTACGCTCCACACACACACTGTATACGCCACACACACCACACACACACTGTATACACCATACACACCACACACCCACTGTATACACCGTACGCTCCACACACACACTGTATACACCACACACACCACACACACACTGTATACACCACACACACCACACACACACTGTATACACCACACACACCACACACACACTGTATACACCATAGACACCACACACACACTGTATACACCACACACACCACACACACACTGTATACACCACACACACCACACACACACTGTATAGGCCATAGACACCACACACACACTGTATACGCCGTACGCTCCACACACACACTGTATATGCTGTACGCACCACACACACACTGTATACACCATACACACCACACACACACTGTGTACGCCGTACGCTCCACACACACACTGTATACACCACACACACCACACACACTTTATACACCATACACACCACACACACACACTGTATACGCCGTACGCAACACACACACACACACTGTATACACCGTACACACCTCCACACACATACTCTATACGCTGTACACACCACACACACTGTATACACCATACACACCACACACACACTGTATACACCATAGACACCACACACACACTGTATTCGCCGTACGCTCCACACACACACTGTATACACCATACACACCACACACACACTATATACGCCGTACGCACCACACACACACTGTATATGCCGTACGCACCACACACACACTGTATACACCACACACACACTGTACACACCACACACACACTGTATACGCCGTACACACCACACACACACTGTATACGCCGTACGCACCACACACACACTGTATACACCATACACACCACACACACACTGTATACACCATAGACACCACACACACACTGTATACGCCGTACGCTCCACACACACACTGTATACACCATACACACCACACACACACTATATACGCCGTACGCTCCACACACACACTGTATATGCCGTACGCACCACACACACACTGTATACACCACACACACACTGTACACACCACACACACACACTGTATACGCCGTACACACCACACACACACTGTATACGCCGTACGCACCACACACACACTGTATACACCATACACACCACACACACACTGTATACACCATAGACACCACACACACTGTATACGCCGTACGCTCCACACACACACTGTATACACCATACACACCACACACACACTGTATACACCATAGACACCACACACACACACTGTATACACCACACACACACACTGTATACACCATACACACCACACACACACACTGTATACGCCATACACACCACACACACACTGTATACACCATACACACCACACACACACTGTATACGCCATACACACCACACACACATTGTATACACCATAGACACCACACACACACTGTATACGCCGTACGCTCCACACACACACTGTATGCACCATACACACCACACACACACTGTATACACCATACACACCACACACACACTGTATACGCCGTACGCTCCACACACACACTGTATACACCAAACATACCACACACACACTGTATACACCATAGACACCACACACACACTGTATACGCCGTACGCTCCACACACACACTGTATACACCATAGACACCACACACACACTGTATACACCAAACACACCACACACACACTGTATACACCATAGACACCACACACACACTGTATACACCATAGACACCACACACACACTGTATACACCATAGACACCACACACACACTGTATACACCAAACACACCACACACACACTGTATACGCCGTACGCTCCACACACACACTGTATACACCATAGACACCACACACACACTGTATACACCAAACACACCACACACACACTGTATACACCATAGACACCACACACACACTGTATACGCCGTACGCTCCACACACACACTGTATACACCATACACACACACACACACTGTATACGCCATACACACCACACACACACTGTATACACCATACACACCACACACACAATGTATACGCCATACACACCACACACACACTGTATACACCATACACACCACACACACACTGTATACGCCATACACACCACACACACACTGTATACACCATACACACCACACACACACTGTATACGCCGTACGCTCCACACACACACTGTATACACCACACACACCACACACACACTGTATACCCCATACACACCACACACACACTGTATACGCCGTACGCTCCACACACACACTGTATACACCGTACGCTCCAATCACACACTGTATACACCACACACACCACACACACACTGTATACACCACACACACCACACACACACTGTATACGCCTTAGACACCACACACACACTGTATACACCGTACGCTCCAATCACACACTGTATACACCACACACACCACACACACACTGTATACACCACACACACCACACACACACTGTATACGCCATAGACACCACACACACACTGTATACGCCATACACACCACACACGCACTGTATACACCATACACACCACACACACACTGTATACGCCGTACGCTCCACACACACACTGTATACGCCGTACGCTCCACACACACACACTGTATACACCATACACACCACACACACACTGTATACACCACACACACCACACACACACTGTATACGCCATAGACACCACACACACACTGTATACCCCATACACACCACACACACACTGTATACACCACACACACCACACGCACACTGTATACACCATACACACCACATACACACTGTATACGCCGTACGCTCCACACACACACTGAATACGCCATACACACCACACTCACACTGTATACACCATACACACCACACACACACTGTATACGCCGTACGCTCCACACACACACTGTATACACCGTACGCTCCACACACACACTGTATACACCACACACACCACACACACACTGTATACACCACACACACCACACACACACTGTATACCCCATACACACCACACACACACTGTATACACCACACACACCACACGCACACTGTATACACCATACACACCACACACACACTGTATACGCCGTACGCTCCACACACACACTGTATACGCCATACACACCACACACACACTGTATACACCATACACACCACACACACACTGTATACGCCGTACGCTCCACACACACACTGTATACGCCATACACACCACACACACACTGTATACACCATACACACCACACACACACTGTATACGCCGTACGCTCCACACACACACTGTATACACCACACACACCACACACACACTGTATACACCACACACACCACACACACACTGTATACACCACACACACACTGTATACGCCATAGACACCACACACACACTGTATACGCCGTACGCTCCACACACACACTGTATATGCTGTACGCACCACACACACACTGTATACACCACACACACCACACACACACTGTGTACGCCGTACGCTCCACACACACACTGTATACACCACACACACCACACACACTTTATACATCACACACACACACTGTATACACCGTACGCACCAAACACACTGTATACGCCGTACGCACCACACACACACTGTATACGCTGTACGCACCACACACACACTGTATACACCACACACACACAGTATACACCACACACACCACACACACTGTATATGCCGTACACACCACACACACACTGTATACACCACACACACCACACACACTGTATACGCCGTACACACCACACACACACTGTATACGCCGTACACACCACACATACACTGTATACACCATACACACCACACACACACTGTATACACCAAACACACTACACACACACTGTATACACCACACACACACACTGTATACACCAAACACACCACACACACATTGTATACACCATAGACACCACACACACACTGTATACGCCGTACGCTCCACACACACACTGTATACACCATACACACACACACACTGTATACGCCATACACATCACACACACACTGTATACACCATACACACCACACACACACTGTATACGCCATACACACCACACACACACTGTATACACCATACACACCACACACACACTGTATACGCCATACACACCACACACACACTGTATACACCATACACACCACACACACACTGTATACACCATAGACACCACACACACACTGTATACGCCGTACGCTCCACACACACACTGTATACACCAAACACACCACACACACACTGTATACACCATAGACACCACACACACACTGTATACGCCGTACGCTCCACACACACACTGTATACACCATACACACCACACACACACTGTATACACCATAGACACCACACACACACTGTATACACCGTACGCTCTACACACACACTGTATACACCATACACACACACACACACACACTGTATACGCCATACACACCACACACACACTGTATACACCATACACACCACACACACACTGTATACGCCATACACACCACACACACACTGTATACACCATACACACCACACACACACTGTATACGCCATACACACCACACACACACTGTATACACCATACACACCACACACACACTGTATACGCCGTACGCTCCACACACACACTGTATACACCACACACACCACACACACACTGTATACCCCATACACACCACACACACACTGTATACACCATACACACCACACACACACTGTATACGCCGTACGCTCCACACACACACTGTATACGCCATACACACCACACACACACTGTATACACCATACACACCACACACACACTGTATACGCCATACACACCACACACATACTGTATACACCACACACACCCCACACACACTGTATACGCTGTACACACCACACACACACTGTATACGCCATACACACCACACACACACTGTATACACCACACACACCACACACACACTGTATACGCCATAGACACCACACACACACTGTATACACCACACACACCACACACACACTGTATACACCATACACACCACACACACACTGTATACGCCATACACACCACACATACACTGTATACGCCATACACACCACACACACACTGTATACGCCACACACACCACACACACACTGTATACGCCATAGACACCACACACACACTGTATACGCCATAGACACCACACACACACTGTATACACCACACACACCACACACACACTGTATACACCATACACACCACACACACACTGTATACGCCATACACACCACACACACACTGTATACACCATACACACCACACACACACTGTATACGCCATAGACACCACACACACACTGTATACACCACACACACCACACACACACTGTATACCCCATACACACCACACACACACTGTATACACCACACACACCACACACACACTGTATACACCATACACACCACACACACACTGTATACGCCGTACGCTCCACACACACACTGTATACGCCATACACACCACACACACACTGTATACACCATACACACCACACACACACTGTATACGCCGTACGCTCCACACACACACTGTATACGCCATACACACCACACACACACTGTATACACCATACACACCACACACACACTGTATACGCCGTACGCTCCACACACACACTGTATACGCCATACACACCACACACACACTGTATACACCATACACACCACACACACACTGTATACACCATACACACCACACACACACTGTATACGCCGTACGCTCCACACACACACTGTATACGCCGTACGCTCCACACACACACTGTATACACCATACACACCACACACACACTGTATACACCACACACACCACACACACACTGTATACGCCATAGACACCACACACACACTGTATACACCACACACACCACACACACACTGTATACGCCATACACACCACACACACACACTGTATACACCATAGACACCACACACACACTGTATACACCATAGACACCACACACACACTGTATACACCATAGACACCACACACACACTGTATACACCATACACACCACACACACACTGTATACGCCGTACGCTCCACACACAAACTGTATACACCATACACACCACACACACACTGTATACGCCGTACGCTCCACACACACACTGTATACGCCGTACGCTCCACACACACACTGTATACACCATACACACCATACACACACTGTATACACCACACACACCACACACACACTGTATACCCCATACACACCACACACACTGTATACGCCGTACGCTCCACACACACACTGTATACACCGTACGCTCCACACAAACACTGTATACACCACACACACCACACACACACCGTATACACCACACACACCACACACACTGTATACACCATAGACACCACACACACACTGTATACACCACACACACCACACACACACTGTGTACGCCGTACGCTCCACACACACACTGTATACACCACACACACCACACACACTTTATACACCACACACACACACTGTATACGCCGTACGCAACACACACACACACACTGTATACACCGTACGCACCACACACACTGTATACGTCGTACGCACCACACACACACTGTATATGCCGTACTCACCTCCACACACACACTGTATACACCACACACACTGTATACACCACACACACACACTGTATACACCGTACGCACCACGCACACTGTATACGCCGTACGCACCACACACACACTGTATACGCTGTACGCACCACACACACACTCTATACACCACACACACACTGTATACACCATACACACCACACACACTGTATACGCCGTACACACCACACACACACTGTATACGCCGTACACACCACACACACACTGTATACGCCGTACGCACCACACACACACTGTATACACCACACACACCACACACACACTGTATACGCCGTACACACCACACACACACTGTATATACCACACACACCACACACACACTGTATACACCACACACACCACACACACACTGTATACACCATACACACACACACAAACTGTATACACAGTACACACCACACACACACTGTATACACCATACACACCACACACACACTGTATACACCATACACACCACACACACACTGTATACACCATACACACACTGTATATGCCGTACACACCACACACACACTGTATACACCATACACACCACACACACACTGTATACACCATACACACACACTGTATACACCACACACACACACACACTGTATACCCCATACACACCACACACACACTGTATACACCATACACACCACACACACACTGTATACGCCATAGACACCACACACACACTGTATACACCAAACACACACTGTATACACCATACACACACTGTATACTCCATACACACACTGTATACGCCGTACACACCACACACACACTGTATACGCCGTACACACACACACACTGTATACGCCGTACACACCACACACACACACTGTATACGCCGTACACACCACACACACACACTGTATACGCCGTACACACCACACACACACACTGTATACACCACACACACACTGTATACGCCGTACACACACACACACTGTATACGCCGTACACACCACACACACACACTGTATACGCCGTACACACCACACACACACACTGTATACGCCGTATACACCACACACACACACTGTATACGCCGTACGCACCACACACACACTGTATACGCCGTACACACACACACTGTATACGCCGTACACACACACTGTATACCCCATACACACACTGTATACGCCGTACACACCACACACACACACATTGTATACACCACACACACACTGTATACGCCGTACACACCACACACACACTGTATACACCACACACACACTGTATACGCCGTACACACCACACACACACTGTATACGCCATACACACCACACACACACTGTATACACCACACACACACACAATCTGTATACGCCGTACACACCACACACACACACTGTATACGCCAAACACACACGCTGTATACACCACACACACACTGTATACGCCGTACACACCACACACACACTGTATACACCGTACACACCACACACACACTGTATACGCTGTACACACAAACACTGTATACGCCATACACACACACACACTGTATACGCCGTACGTACCACACACACACTGTATACGCCGTACACACCACACACACACTGTATACACCATACACACACACACTGTATATGCCACACACACACGCTGTATACACCACACACACACTGTATGCGCCGTACGCACCACACACACACTGTATACGCCGTACGCTCCACACACACACTGTATACAGCATACACACCACACACACACTGTATACACCATACACACCACACACACACTGTATACGCCGTACGCTCCACACACACACTGTATACGCCGTACGCTCCACACACACACTGTATACACCATACACACCACACACACACTGTATACACCATACACACCACACACACACTGTATACGCCGTACGCTCCACACACACACTGTATACACCGTACGCTCCACACACACACTGTATACACCACACACACCACACACACACTGTATACACCACACACACCACACACACACTGTATACACCATAGACACCACACACACACTGTATACACCACACACACCACACACACACTGTATACACCACACACACCACACACACACTGTATACGCCATAGACACCACACACACACTGTGTACGCCGTACTCTCCACACACACACTGTATACACCACACACACCACACACACTTTATACACCACACACACACACTGTATACACCATACACACCACACACACACACTGTATACACCAAACACACCACACACACACTGTATACACCATACACACCACACACACACTGTATACGCCGTACGCTCCACACACACACTGTATACACCAAACACACCACACACACACTGTATACACCATAGACACCACACACACACTGTATACGCCGTACGCTCCACACACACACTGTATACACCATACACACCACACACACACTGTATACACCATAGACACCACACACACACTGTATACGCCGTACGCTCCACACACACACTGTATACACCATACACACACACACACACACTGTATACGCCATACACACCACACACACACTGTATACACCATACACACCACACACACACTGTATACGCCATACACACCACACACACACTGTATACACCATACACACCACACACACACTGTATACGCCATACACACCACACACACACTGTATACGCCATACACACCACACACACACTGTATCCACCATACACACCACACACACACTGTATACGCCGTACGCTCCACACACACACTGTATACACAGTACGCTCCAATCACACACTGTATACACCACACACACCACACACACACTGTATACACCACACACACCACACACACACTGTATACCCCATACACACCACACACACACTGTATACGCCATACACACCACACGCACACTGTATACACCATAGACACCACACACACACTGTATACACCATAGACACCACACACACACTGTATACACCATACACACCACACACACACTGTATACACCGTACGCTCCAATCACACACTGTATACACCACACACACCACACACACACTGTATACACCACACACACCACACACACACTGTATACCCCATACACACCACACACACTGTATACGCCATACACACCACACACACACTGTATACGCCATACACACCACACACACACTGTATACGCCATACACACCACACACACACTGTATACACCGTACACACCACACACACACTGTATACACCATACACACCACACACACACTGTATACACCATAGACACCACACACACTGTATACACCATACACACCACAAACACACTGTATACGCCGTATGCTCCACACACACACTGTATACACCGTACGCTCCAATCACACACTGTATACACCACACACACCACACACACACTGTATACACCACACACACCACACACACACTGTATACACCATACACACCACACACACACTGTATACACCATACACACCACACACACACTGTATACGCCGTACGCTCCACACACACACTGTATACACCATACACACCACACACACACTGTATACACCACACACACCACACACACACTGTATACGCCATAGACACCACACACACACTGTATACGCCGTACGCTCCACACACACACTGTATACACCACACACACCACACGCACACTGTATACACCATACACACCACACACACACTGTATACGCCATACACACCACACACACACTGTATACACCATACACACCACACACACACTGTATACACCATACACACCACACACACACTGTATACGCCGTACGCTCCACACACACACTGTATACGCCATACACACCACACTCACACTGTATACACCATACACACCACACACACACTGTATACACCGTACGCTCCACACACACACTGTATACACCACACACACACTGTATACACCACACACACCACACACACACTGTATACCCCATACACACCACACACACACTGTATACACCACACACACCACACGCACACTGTATACACCATACACACCACACACACACTGTATACGCCGTACGCTCCACACACACACTGTATACGCCATACACACCACACACACACTGTATACACCATAGACACCACACACACACTGTATACGCCGTACGCTCCACACACACACTGTATACACCGTACGCTCCACACACACACTGTATACACCACACACACCACACACACACTGTATACACCACACACACCACACACACACTGTATACGCCATAGACACCACACACACACTGTATACGCCGTACGCTCCACACACCCATTGTATATGCTGTACGCACCACACACACACTGTATACACCACACACACCACACACACACTGTGTACGCCGTACGCTCCACACACACACCGTATACACCACACACACCACACACACACTGTATACACCACACACACCACACACACTTTATACACCACACACACACACTGTATACGCCGTACGCAACACACACACACACACTGTATACACCGTACGCACCACACACACTGTATACGTCGTACGCACCACACACACACTGTATACGCCGTACTCACCTCCACACACATACTCTATACGCTGTACACACCACACACACTGTATACACCACACACACACACTGTATACACCGTACGCACCACACACACTGTATACGCCGTACGCACCACACACACACTGTATACGCTGTACGCACCACACACACACTGTATACACCACACACACACTGTATACACCACACACACCACACACACTGTATATGCCGTACACACCACACACACACTGTATACACCATACACACCACACACACACTGTATACACCAAACACACCACACACACACTGTATACACCACACACACACACTGTATACACCAAACACACCACACACACATTGTATGCACCATAGACACCACACACACACTGTATACGCCGTACGCTCCACACACACACTGTATACACCATACACACACACACACTGTATACGCCATACACATCACACACACACTGTATACACCATACACACCACACACACACTGTATACGCCGTACGCACCACACACACACTGTAAACACCATACACACCACACACACACTGTATACGCCATAGACACCACACACACACTGTATACGCCATACACACCACACACACACTGTATACACCATACACACCACACACACACTGTATACGCCATACACACCACACACACACTGTATACCCCATACACACCACACACACACTGTATACACCATACACACCACACACACACTGTATACGCCGTACGCTCCACACACACACTGTATACACCAAACACACCACACACACACTGTATACACCATAGACACCACACACACACTGTATACGCCGTACGCTCCACACACACACTGTATACACCATACACACCACACACACACTGTATACACCATAGACACCACACACACACTGTATACACCATACACACCACACACACACTGTATACACCATACACACCACACACACACTGTATACACCATACACACCACACACACACTGTATACGCCATAGACACCACACACACACTGTATACGCCGTACGCTTCACACACACACTGTATACACCATACACACCACACACACACTGTATACACCATACACACCACACACACACTGTATACCCCATACACACCACACACACACTGTATACACCATACACACCACACACACACTGTATACACCATACACACCACACACACACTGTATACACCATACACACCACACACACACTGTATACACCATACACACCACACACACACTGTATACACCATACACACCACACACACACTGTATACCCCATACACACCACACACACACTGTATACACCATACACACCACACACACACTGTATACGCCGTACGCTCCACACACACACTGTATACACCAAACACACCACACACACACTGTATACACCATAGACACCACACACACACTGTATACGCCGTACGCTCCACACACACACTGTATACACCATACACACCACACACACACTGTATACACCATAGACACCACACACACACTGTATACACCGTACGCTCCACACACACACTGTATACACCATACACACCACACACACTGTATACACCATACACACCACACACACACTGTATACGCCGTACGCTCCACACACACACTGTATACACCGTACGCTCCAATCACACACTGTATACACCACACACACACTGTATACACCACACACACCACACACACGCTGTATACGCCATAGACACCACACACACACTGTATACACCATACACACCACACACACACTGTATACGCCATAGACACCACACACACACTGTATACACCACACACACCACACACACACTGTATACACCACACACACCACACACACACTGTATACACCATACACACCACACACACACTGTATACGCCATACACACCACACACACACTGTATACACCATACACACCACACACACTGTATACGCCGTACGCTCCACACACACACTGTATACGCCATACACACCACACACACACTGTATACACCATACACACCACACACACACTGTATACGCCGTACGCTCCACACACACACTGTATACGCCGTACGCTCCACACACACACTGTATACACCATACACACCACACACACACTGTATACACCACACACACCACACACACACTGTATACGCCATAGACACCACACACACACTGTATACCCCATACACACCACACACACACTGTATACACCACACACACCACACGCACACTGTATACACCATACACACCACACACACACTGTATACGCCGTACGCTCCACACACACACTGTATACGCCATACACACCACACTCACACTGTATACACCATACACACCACACACACACTGTATACGCCGTACGCTCCACACACACACTGTATACACCGTACGCTCCACACACACACTGTATACACCACACACACCACACACACACTGTATACACCACACACACCACACACACACTGTATACCCCATACACACCACACACACACTGTATACACCACACACACCACACGCACACTGTATACACCGTACACACCACACACACACTGTATACGCCGTACGCTCCACACACACACTGTATACGCCATACACACCACACACACACTGTATACACCATACACACCACACACACACTGTATACGCCGTACGCTCCACACACACACTGTATACGCCGTACGCACCACACACACACTGTATACACCACACACACCACACACACACTGTATACACCGTACGCTCCACACACACACTGTATACACCACACACACACTGTATACACCACACACACCACACACACACTGTATACACCATAGACACCACACACACACTGTATACACCACACACACCACACACACACTGTATACGCCATAGACACCACACACACACTGTATACACCACACACACCACACACACACTGTATACACCACACACACCACACACACACTGTATACGCCATAGACACCACACACACACTGTATACACCATACACACCACACACACACTGTATACGCCGTACGCACCACACACACACTGTATACACCACACACACCACACACACACTGTGTACGCCGTACGCTCCACACACACACTGTATACACCACACACACCACACACACTTTATACACCACACATACACACTGTATACGCCGTACGCACCACACACACTGTATACGTCGTACGCACCACACACACACTGTATACGCTGTACGCACCACACACACACTGTATACACCACACACACACTGTATACACCACACACACCACACACACTGTATATGCCGTACACACCACACACACACTGTATACGCTGTACACACCACACACACTGTATACACCACACACACACACTGTATACACCGTACGCACCACACACACACTGTATACGCTGTACGCATCACACACACACTGTATACGCCGTACGCTCCACACACTCTATACACCATACACAACACACACACACTGTATACACCACACACACCACACACACACTGTATACGCCATAGACACCACACACACACTGTATACACCACACACACCACACACACACTGTATACACCACACACACCACACACACACTGTATACCCCATACACACCACACACACACTGTATACGCCATACACACCACACACACACTGTATACACCATACACACCACACACACACTGTATACGCCGTACGCTCCACACACACACTGTATACGCCGTACGCTCCACACACACACTGTATACACCATACACACCACACACACACTGTATACGCCGTACGCTCCACACACACACTGTATACACCGTACGCTCCACACACACACTGTATACACCACACACACCACACACACACTGTATACACCACACACACCACACACACACTGTATACCCCATACACACCACACACACACTGTATACACCACACACACCACACGCACACTGTATACACCATACACACCACACACACACTGTATACGCCGTACGCTCCACACACACACTGTATACGCCACACACACCACACACACACTGTATACACCATACACACCACACACCCACTGTATACACCGTACGCTCCACACACACACTGTATACACCACACACACCACACACACACTGTATACACCACACACACCACACACACACTGTATACACCATAGACACCACACACACACTGTATACACCACACACACCACACACACACTGTATACACCACACACACCACACACACACTGTATACGCCATAGACACCACACACACACTGTATACGCCGTACGCTCCACACACACACTGTATATGCTGTACGCACCACACACACACTGTATACACCATACACACCACACACACACTGTGTACGCCGTACGCTCCACACACACACTGTATACACCACACACACCACACACACTTTATACACCATACACACCACACACACACACTGTATACGCCGTACGCAACACACACACACACACTGTATACACCGTACACACCTCCACACACATACTCTATACGCTGTACACACCACACACACTGTATACACCATACACACCACACACACACTGTATACACCATAGACACCACACACACACTGTATTCGCCGTACGCTCCACACACACACTGTATACACCATACACACCACACACACACTATATACGCCGTACGCACCACACACACACTGTATATGCCGTACGCACCACACACACACTGTATACACCACACACACACTGTACACACCACACACACACTGTATACGCCGTACACACCACACACACACTGTATACGCCGTACGCACCACACACACACTGTATACACCATACACACCACACACACACTGTATACACCATAGACACCACACACACACTGTATACGCCGTACGCTCCACACACACACTGTATACACCATACACACCACACACACACTATATACGCCGTACGCTCCACACACACACTGTATATGCCGTACGCACCACACACACACTGTATACACCACACACACACTGTACACACCACACACACACACTGTATACGCCGTACACACCACACACACACTGTATACGCCGTACGCACCACACACACACTGTATACACCATACACACCACACACACACTGTATACACCATAGACACCACACACACTGTATACGCCGTACGCTCCACACACACACTGTATACACCATACACACCACACACACACTGTATACACCATAGACACCACACACACACACTGTATACACCACACACACACACTGTATACACCATACACACCACACACACACACTGTATACACCAAACACACCACACACACATTGTATACACCATAGACACCACACACACACTGTATACGCCGTACGCTCCACACACACACTGTATGCACCATACACACACACACACACACACTGTATACGCCATACACACCACACACACACTGTATACACCATACACACCACACACACACTGTATACGCCATACACACCACACACACATTGTATACACCATAGACACCACACACACACTGTATACGCCGTACGCTCCACACACACACTGTATGCACCATACACACACACACACACACACTGTATACGCCATACACACCACACACACACTGTATACACCATACACACCACACACACACTGTATACGCCGTACGCTCCACACACACACTGTATACACCAAACACACCACACACACACTGTATACACCATAGACACCACACACACACTGTATACGCCGTACGCTCCACACACACACTGTATACACCATAGACACCACACACACACTGTATACACCAAACACACCACACACACACTGTATACACCATAGACACCACACACACACTGTATACACCATAGACACCACACACACACTGTATACACCATAGACACCACACACACACTGTATACACCAAACACACCACACACACACTGTATACGCCGTACGCTCCACACACACACTGTATACACCATAGACACCACACACACACTGTATACACCAAACACACCACACACACACTGTATACACCATAGACACCACACACACACTGTATACGCCGTACGCTCCACACACACACTGTATACACCATACACACACACACACACTGTATACGCCATACACACCACACACACACTGTATACACCATACACACCACACACACAATGTATACGCCATACACACCACACACACACTGTATACACCATACACACCACACACACACTGTATACGCCATAGACACCACACACACACTGTATACACCATACACACCACACACACACTGTATACACCATACACACCACACACACAATGTATACGCCATACACACCACACACACACTGTATACACCAAACACACCACACACACACTGTATACACCATAGACACCACACACACACTGTATACGCCGTACGCTCCACACAAACACTGTATACACCATACACACACACACACACTGTATACGCCATACACACCACACACACACTGTATACACCATACACACCACACACACAATGTATACGCCACACACACCACACACACACTGTATACACCATACACACCACACACACACTGTATACGCCGTACGCTCCACACACACACTGTATACACCACACACACCACACACACACTGTATACCCCATACACACCACACACACACTGTATACGCCGTACGCTCCACACACACACTGTATACACCGTACGCTCCAATCACACACTGTATACACCACACACACCACACACACACTGTATACACCACACACACCACACACACACTGTATACGCCATAGACACCACACACACACTGTATACGCCATACACACCACACACGCACTGTATACACCATACACACCACACACACACTGTATACGCCGTACGCTCCACACACACACTGTATACGCCGTACGCTCCACACACACACACTGTATACACCATACACACCACACACACACTGTATACACCACACACACCACACACACACTGTATACGCCATAGACACCACACACACACTGTATACCCCATACACACCACACACACACTGTATACACCACACACACCACACGCACACTGTATACACCATACACACCACACACACACTGTATACACCATACACACCACACACACACTGTATACGCCGTACGCTCCACACACACACTGAATACGCCATACACACCACACTCACACTGTATACACCATACACACCACACACACACTGTATACGCCGTACGCTCCACACACACACTGTATACACCGTACGCTCCACACACACACTGTATACACCACACACACCACACACACACTGTATACACCACACACACCACACACACACTGTATACCCCATACACACCACACACACACTGTATACACCACACACACCACACGCACACTGTATACACCATACACACCACACACACACTGTATACACCATACACACCACACACACACTGTATACACCATACACACCACACACACACTGTATACACCATACACACCACACACACACTGTATACGCCGTACGCTCCACACACACACTGTATACGCCATACACACCACACACACACTGTATACACCATACACACCACACACACACTGTATACGCCGTACGCTCCACACACACACTGTATACGCCATACACACCACACACACACTGTATACACCATACACACCACACACACACTGTATACGCCGTACGCTCCACACACACACTGTATACACCACACACACCACACACACACTGTATACACCACACACACCACACACACACTGTATACACCACACACACACTGTATACGCCATAGACACCACACACACACTGTATACGCCGTACGCTCCACACACACACTGTATATGCTGTACGCACCACACACACACTGTATACACCACACACACCACACACACACTGTGTACGCCGTACGCTCCACACACACACTGTATACACCACACACACCACACACACTTTATACATCACACACACACACTGTATACACCGTACGCACCAAACACACTGTATACGCCGTACGCACCACACACACACTGTATACGCTGTACGCACCACACACACACTGTATACACCACACACACACAGTATACACCACACACACCACACACACTGTATATGCCGTACACACCACACACACACTGTATACACCACACACACCACACACACTGTATACGC
This sequence comes from Phyllobates terribilis, assembly GCF_046119375.1. Taxonomy (NCBI): domain Eukaryota; kingdom Metazoa; phylum Chordata; class Amphibia; order Anura; family Dendrobatidae; genus Phyllobates; species Phyllobates terribilis. The sequence continues at coordinate 1,175,307,912 of NW_027362761.1, forward strand.
CGTACACACCACACACACACTGTATACGCCGTACACACCACACATACACTGTATACACCATACACACCACACACACACTGTATACACCAAACACACTACACACACACTGTATACACCACACACACACACTGTATACACCAAACACACCACACACACATTGTATACACCATAGACACCACACACACACTGTATACGCCGTACGCTCCACACACACACTGTATACACCATACACACACACACACTGTATACGCCATACACATCACACACACACTGTATACACCATACACACCACACACACACTGTATACGCCATACACACCACACACACACTGTATACACCATACACACCACACACACACTGTATACGCCATACACACCACACACACACTGTATACACCATACACACCACACACACACTGTATACACCATAGACACCACACACACACTGTATACGCCGTACGCTCCACACACACACTGTATACACCAAACACACCACACACACACTGTATACACCATAGACACCACACACACACTGTATACGCCGTACGCTCCACACACACACTGTATACACCATACACACCACACACACACTGTATACACCATAGACACCACACACACACTGTATACACCGTACGCTCTACACACACACTGTATACACCATACACACACACACACACACACTGTATACGCCATACACACCACACACACACTGTATACACCATACACACCACACACACACTGTATACGCCATACACACCACACACACACTGTATACACCATACACACCACACACACACTGTATACGCCATACACACCACACACACACTGTATACACCATACACACCACACACACACTGTATACGCCGTACGCTCCACACACACACTGTATACACCACACACACCACACACACACTGTATACCCCATACACACCACACACACACTGTATACACCATACACACCACACACACACTGTATACGCCGTACGCTCCACACACACACTGTATACGCCATACACACCACACACACACTGTATACGCCGTACGCTCCACACACACACTGTATACACCACACACACCACACACACACTGTATACCCCATACACACCACACACACACTGTATACACCATACACACCACACACACACTGTATACGCCATACACACCACACACACACTGTATACACCATACACACCACACACACACTGTATACGCCGTACGCTCCACACACACACTGTATACACCACACACACCACACACACACTGTATACCCCATACACACCACACACACACTGTATACACCATACACACCACACACACACTGTATACGCCGTACGCTCCACACACATACTGTATACACCACACACACCCCACACACACTGTATACGCTGTACACACCACACACACACTGTATACGCCATACACACCACACACACACTGTATACACCACACACACCACACACACACTGTATACGCCATACACACCACACACACACTGTATACGCCATACACACCACACACACACTGTATACGCCATAGACACCACACACACACTGTATACACCACACACACCACACACACACTGTATACACCATACACACCACACACACACTGTATACGCCATACACACCACACACACACTGTATACGCCATACACACCACACACACACTGTATACGCCACACACACCACACACACACTGTATACGCCATAGACACCACACACACACTGTATACGCCATAGACACCACACACACACTGTATACACCACACACACCACACACACACTGTATACACCATACACACCACACACACACTGTATACGCCATACACACCACACACACACTGTATACACCATACACACCACACACACACTGTATACGCCATAGACACCACACACACACTGTATACACCACACACACCACACACACACTGTATACCCCATACACACCACACACACACTGTATACGCCATACACACCACACACACACTGTATACACCATACACACCACACACACACTGTATACGCCGTACGCTCCACACACACACTGTATACGCCATACACACCACACACACACTGTATACACCATACACACCACACACACACTGTATACGCCGTACGCTCCACACACACACTGTATACGCCATACACACCACACACACACTGTATACACCATACACACCACACACACACTGTATACGCCGTACGCTCCACACACACACTGTATACGCCATACACACCACACACACACTGTATACACCATACACACCACACACACACTGTATACACCATACACACCACACACACACTGTATACGCCGTACGCTCCACACACACACTGTATACGCCGTACGCTCCACACACACACTGTATACACCATACACACCACACACACACTGTATACACCACACACACCACACACACACTGTATACGCCATAGACACCACACACACACTGTATACACCACACACACCACACACACACTGTATACGCCATACACACCACACACACACACTGTATACACCATAGACACCACACACACACTGTATACACCATAGACACCACACACACACTGTATACACCATAGACACCACACACACACTGTATACACCATACACACCACACACACACTGTATACGCCGTACGCTCCACACACAAACTGTATACACCATACACACCACACACACACTGTATACGCCGTACGCTCCACACACACACTGTATACGCCGTACGCTCCACACACACACTGTATACACCATACACACCACACACACACTGTATACACCACACACACCACACACACACTGTATACGCCATAGACACCACACACACACTGTATACACCACACACACCACACTCACACTGTATACACCATACACACCACACACACACTGTATACGCCGTACGCTCCACACACACACTGTATACACCGTACGCTCCACACAAACACTGTATACACCACACACACCACACACACACTGTATACACCACACACACCACACACACACTGTATACACCATAGACACCACACACACACTGTATACACCACACACACCACACACACACTGTGTACGCCGTACGCTCCACACACACACTGTATACACCACACACACCACACACACTTTATACACCACACACACACACTGTATACGCCGTACGCAACACACACACACACACTGTATACACCGTACGCACCACACACACTGTATACGTCGTACGCACCACACACACACTGTATATGCCGTACTCACCTCCACACACACACTGTATACACCACACACACTGTATACACCACACACACACACTGTATACACCGTACGCACCACGCACACTGTATACGCCGTACGCACCACACACACACTGTATACGCTGTACGCACCACACACACACTGTATACACCACACACACACTGTATACACCATACACACCACACACACTGTATACGCCGTACACACCACACACACACTGTATACGCCGTACACACCACACACACACTGTATACACCACACACACACTGTATACACCATACACACCACACACACTGTATACGCCGTACACACCACACACACACTGTATACGCCGTACGCACCACACACACACTGTATACACCACACACACCACACACACACTGTATACGCCGTACACACCACACACACACTGTATACACCACACACACCACACACACACTGTATACACCACACACACCACACACACACTGTATACACCATACACACACACACAAACTGTATACACGGTACACACCACACACACACTGTATACACCATACACACCACACACACACTGTATACACCATACACACCACACACACACTGTATACACCATACACACACACTGTATACACCACACACACACACACACTGTATACCCCATACACACCACACACACACTGTATACACCATACACACCACACACACACTGTATACGCCATAGACACCACACACACACTGTATACACCAAACACACACTGTATACACCATACACACACTGTATACTCCATACACACACTGTATACGCCGTACACACCACACACACACTGTATACGCCGTACACACACACACACTGTATACGCCGTACACACCACACACACACACTGTATACGCCGTACACACCACACACACACACTGTATACGCCGTACACACCACACACACACACTGTATACACCACACACACACTGTACACACCACACACACTGTATACGCCGTACGCACCACACACACACTGTATACGCCGTACACACACACACTGTATACGCCGTACACACACACTGTATACCCCATACACACACTGTATACGCCGTACACACCACACACACACACATTGTATACACCACACACACACTGTATACGCCGTACACACCACACACACACTGTATACACCACACACACACTGTATACCCCATGCACACCACACACACACTGTATACACCATACACACCACACACACACTGTATACACCACACACACACTGTATACGCCGTACACACCACACACACACTGTATACGCCATACACACCACACACACACTGTATGCACCACACACACACACAATCTGTATACGCCGTACACACCACACACACACACTGTATACGCCAAACACACACGCTGTATACACCACACACACACTGTATACGCCGTACACACCACACACACACTGTATACACCGTACACACCACACACACACTGTATACGCTGTACACACAAACACTGTATACGCCATACACACACACACACTGTATACGCCGTACGTACCACACACACACACACTGTATACGCCGTACACACCACACACACACTGTATACACCATACACACACACACTGTATATGCCACACACACACGCTGTATACACCACACACACACTGTATACGCCGTACGCACCACACACACACTGTATACGCCGTACACACCACACACACACTGTATACACCGTACACACCACACACACACTGTATACGCCATACACACCACACACACACACTGTATACGCCGTACACACCACACACACACTGTATACACCGTACACACCACACACAAACACTGTATACACCATACACACCACACACACACTGTATACACCACACACACCACACACACACACACTGTATACGCCGTACACACCACACACACACTGTATACGCCGTACACACCACACACACACACACTGTATACGCCGTACACACCACACACACACTGTAAACACCATACACACACACACTATATACGCCGTACACACACACTGTATACACCATACACACACACACTATATACGCCGTACACACACACACTGTATACGCCGTACGCACCACACACACACTGTATACGCCATACACACACACACTGTATACACCATACGCACACACACTGTATACACCATACACACACACACTGTATACACCATACGCACACACACTATATACGCCGTACACACACACTGTATACACCATACACACACACACTGTATACACCATACACACACACACTGTATACACCATACACACACACTGTATACACCATACGCACAGACACTATATACGCCGTACACACACACTGTATACACCATACACACACACTGTATACGCCGTACACACACACACTGTATACGCCGTACGCACCACACACACTGTATACGCCGTATACACCACACACACACTGTATACGCTGTACGCACCACACACACACTGTATACGCCGTACGCACCACACACACACTGTATACGCCGTACGCACCACACACACACTGTATACACCACACACACTGTATACACCATACACACCACACACACACACTGTATATGCTGTACGCACCACACACACACTGTATACGCCGTACACACCACACACACACTGTATACACCACACACACACTGTATACACCACACACACACTGTATACACCATACACACACACACACTGTATACACCACACACACACACACTGTATACCCCATACACACCACACACACACTGTATACACCACACACACACACACACACACACTGTATACCCCATACACACCACACACACACTGTATACCCCATACACACCACACACACACTGTATACACCATACACACCACACACACACTGTATACGCCATAGACACCACACACACACTGTATACACCAAACACACACTGTATACACCACACACACACTGTATACGCCGTACACACCACACACACACTGTATACGCCGTACACACACACACACTGTATACGCCGTACACACCACACACACCACACACACACTGTATACGCCGTACACACCACACACACACTGTATACACCACACACACACTGTACACACCACACACACTGTATACGCCGTACGCACCACACACACACTGTATACGCCGTACACACACACACTGTATACGCCATACACACACTGTATACGCCGTACACACCACACACACACTGTATACACCACACACACACTGTACACACCACACACACTGTATACGCCGTACGCACCACACACACACTGTATACGCCGTACACACACACACTGTATACCCCATACACACCACACACACACTGTATACCCCATACACACCACACACACACTGTATACCCCATACACACACTGTATACGCCGTACACACCACACACACACACACAGTGTATACGCCGTACACACACACTGTATACGCCGTACACACCACACACACACACACTGTATACACCACACACACACTGTATACGCCGTACACACCACACACACACTGTATACACCATAGACACCACACACACACTGTATACACCATACACACACTGTATACACCATACACACCACACACACCACACACACACTGTATACGCCGTACACACCACACACACACTGTATACACCACACACACACACTGTATACGCCACACACACACGCTGTATACACCACACACACACTGTATACGCCGTACACACCACACACACACTGTATACACCGTACACACCACACACACACTGTATATGCCGTACACATAAACACTGTATACACCATACACACACACACTGTATACGCCGTACGCACCACACACACACACACTGTATACGCCGTACACACCACACACACACTGTATACACCATACACACACACACACTGTATATGCCACACACACGCTGTATACACCACACACACACTGTATACGCCGTACGCACCACACACACACTGTATACGCCGTACACACCACAACCACACACACTGTATATGCCGTACGCACCACACACACACTGTATACACCGTACACACCACACACACACTGTATACGCCGTACACACAAACAGTGTATACACCATACACACACACTGTATACGCTGTACGCACCACACACACACACTGTATACGCCGTACACACCACACACACACTGTATACGCCGTGCACACCACACACACACAATGTATACGCCGTACACACCACACACACACTGTAAACACCATACACACCTACACTATATACGCCGTACACACACACTGTATACACTATACACACACACACTATATACGCCGTACACACACACACTGTATACGCCGTACGCACCACACACACACTGTATACGCCGTACGCACCACACACACACTGTATATGCTGTACGCACCACACACACACTGTATACACCATACACACACACACACTGTATACACCATACGCACACACACTATATACGCCGTACACACACACTATATACACCATACACACACACACTGTATACGCCGTACACACACACACTGTATACGCCGTACGCACCACACACACTGTATACGCCGTACACACCACATACACACTGTATACGCTGTACGCACCACACACACACTGTATACGCCGTACGCACCACACACACACTGTATACGCCGTACGCACCACACACACACTGTATACGCCATACACACCACACACACACTGTATACACCATACACACCACACACACACTGTATACACCATAGACACCACACACACACTGTATACGCCGTACACACCACACACACACACTGTATACGCTGTACGCACCACACACACACTGTATACGCCGTACGCACCACACACACACTGTATACGCCGTACACACCACACACACACACACTGTATACGCCGTACACACCACACACACACTGTATACACCACACACACCACACACATTGTATACACCATACACACCACACACACACACTGTATATGCTGTACGCACCACACACACACTGTATACGCCGTACACACCAGACACACACACTGTATACGCCATACGCACCACACACACACTGTATACGCCGTACACACCACACACACACACTGTATATGCTGTACGCACCACACACACACTGTATACGCCGTACACACCACACACACACTGTATACACCACACACACACTGTATACACCACACACACACTGTATACACCATACACACACACACACTGTATACACCACACACACACACACTGTATACCCCATACACACCACACACACACTGTATACACCACACACACACACACACACACACACTGTATACCCCATACACACCACACACACACTGTATACCCCATACACACCACACACACACTGTATACACCATACACACCACACACACACTGTATACGCCATAGACACCACACACACACTGTATACACCAAACACACACTGTATACACCACACACACACTGTATACGCCGTACACACCACACACACACTGTATACGCCGTACACACACACACACTGTATACGCCGTACACACCACACACACCACACACACACTGTATACGCCGTACACACCACACACACACTGTATACACCACACACACACTGTACACACCACACACACTGTATACGCCGTACGCACCACACACACACTGTATACGCCGTACACACACACACTGTATACGCCATACACACACTGTATACGCCGTACACACCACACACACACACACACACTGTATACGCCGTACACACACACACTGTATACGCCATACACACACTGTATACGCCGTACACACCACACACACACACACACTGTATACACCATACACACCACACACACACTGTATACGCCATAGACACCACACACACACTGTATACACCAAACACACACTGTATACACCACACACACACTGTATACGCCGTACACACCACACACACACTGTATACGCCGTACACACCACACACACACTGTATACGCCGTACACACACACACACTGTATACGCCGTACACACCACACACACCACACACACACTGTATACGCCGTACACACCACACACACACTGTATACACCACACACACACTGTACACACCACACACACTGTATACGCCGTACGCACCACACACACACTGTATACGCCGTACACACACACACTGTATACCCCATACACACACTGTATACGCCGTACACACCACACACACACACACACTGTATACGCCGTACACACACACTGTATACGCCGTACACACCACACACACACACACTGTATACACCACACACACACTGTATACGCCGTACACACCACACACACACTGTATACACCATAGACACCACACACACACTGTATACACCATACACACACTGTATACACCATACACACCACACACACACTGTATACACCACACACACACTGTATACGCCGTACACACCACACACACACTGTATACACCACACACACACACTGTATACGCCACACACACACGCTGTATACACCACACACACACTGTATACGCCGTACACACCACACACACACTGTATACACCGTACACATAAACACTGTATACACCATACACACACACACTGTATACGCCGTACGCTCCACACACACACACTGTATACGCCGTACACACCACACACACACTGTATACACCATACACACACACACTGTATATGCCACACACACGCTGTATACACCACACACACACTGTATACGCCGTACGCACCACACACACACTGTATACGCCGTACACACCACACACACACACACTGTATACACCGTACACACCACACACACACTGTATACGCCGTACACACAAACAGTGTATACACCATACACACACACTGTATACGCTGTACGCACCACACACACACACTGTATACGCCGTACACACCACACACACACTGTATACGCCGTGCACACCACACACACACTGTATACACCATAGACACCACACACACACTGTATACACCATACACACCACACACACACTGTATACACCATAGACACCACACACACACTGTATACACCATAGACACCACACACACACTGTATACACCATAGACACCACACACACACTGTAAACACCATACACACCTACACTATATACGCCGTACACACACACACTGTATACGCCGTACGCACCACACACACACTGTATACGCCGTACGCACCACACACACACTGTATATGCCGTACGCACCACACACACACTGTATACACCATACACACACACACTGTATACACCATACGCACACACACTATATACGCCGTACACACACACTGTATACACCATACACACACACACTGTATACGCCGTACACACACACACTGTATACGCCGTACGCACCACACACACTGTATACGCCGTACACACCACATACACACTGTATACGCTGTACGCACCACACACACACTGTATACGCCGTACGCACCACACACACACTGTATACGCCGTACGCACCACACACACACTGTATACGCCATACACACCACACACACACTGTATACACCATACACACCACACACACACTGTATACACCATAGACACCACACACACACTGTATACGCCGTACACACCACACACACACACTGTATACGCTGTACGCACCACACACACACTGTATACGCCGTACGCACCACACACACACTGTATACGCCGTACACACCACACACACACACACTGTATACGCTGTACACACCACACACACACTGTATACACCACACACACCACACACACTGTATACACCATACACACCACACACACACACTGTATATGCTGTACGCACCACACACACACTGTATACGCCGTACACACCACACACACACACTGTATATGCCGTACGCACCACACACACACTGTATACGCTGTACACACCACACACACACTGTATACACCACACACACCACACACACTGTATACACCATACACACCACACACACACACTGTATATGCTGTACGCACCAAACACACACTGTATACGCCGTACACACCACACACACACTGTATACACCATACACACACACACTGTATATGCCACACACACACGCTGTATACACCACACACACACTGTATACGCCGTACGCACCACACACACACTGTATACGCCGTACACACCACACACACACTGTATACACCGTACACACCACACACACACTGTATACGCCATACACACCACACACACACACTGTATACGCCGTACACACCACACACACACTGTATACACCGTACACACCACACACAAACACTGTATACACCATACACACCACACACACACTGTATACACCACACACACCACACACACACACACTGTATACGCCGTACACACCACACACACACTGTATACGCCGTACACACCACACACACACACACTGTATACGCCGTACACACCACACACACACTGTAAACACCATACACACACACACTATATACGCCGTACACACACACTGTATACACCATACACACACACACTATATACGCCGTACACACACACACTGTATACGCCGTACGCACCACACACACACTGTATACGCCATACACACACACACTGTATACACCATACGCACACACACTGTATACACCATACACACACACACTGTATACACCATACGCACACACACTATATACGCCGTACACACACACTGTATACACCATACACACACACACTGTATACACCATACACACACACACTGTAAACACCATACACACTCACTGTATACACCATACGCACACACACTATATACGCCGTACACACACACTGTATACACCATACACACACACTGTATACGCCGTACACACACACACTGTATACGCCGTACGCACCACACACACTGTATACGCCGTATACACCACACACACACTGTATACGCTGTACGCACCACACACACACTGTATACGCCGTACGCACCACACACACACTGTATACGCCGTACGCACCACACACACACTGTATACACCACACACACTGTATACACCATACACACCACACACACACACTGTATATGCTGTACGCACCACACACACACTGTATACGCCGTACACACCACACACACACACTGTATATGCCGTACGCACCACACACACACTGTATACGCCGTACACACCACACACACACTGTATACACCACACACATTGTATACACCATACACACCACACACACACACTGTATATGCTGTACGCACCACACACACACTGTATACGCCGTACACACCAGACACACACACTGTATACGCCATACGCACCACAAACACACTGTATACGCCGTACACACCACACACACACACTGTATATGCTGTACGCACCACACACACACTGTATACGCCGTACACACCACACACACACTGTATACACCACACACACACTGTATACACCACACACACACTGTATACACCATACACACACACACACTGTATACACCACACACACACACACTGTATACCCCATACACACCACACACACACTGTATACACCACACACACACACACACACACACTGTATACCCCATACACACCACACACACACTGTATACCCCATACACACCACACACACACTGTATACACCATACACACCACACACACACTGTATACGCCATAGACACCACACACACACTGTATACACCAAACACACACTGTATACACCACACACACACTGTATACGCCGTACACACCACACACACACTGTATACGCCGTACACACACACACACTGTATACGCCGTACACACCACACACACCACACACACACTGTATACGCCGTACACACCACACACACACTGTGTACACCACACACACACTGTACACACCACACACACTGTATACGCCGTACGCACCACACACACACTGTATACGCCGTACACACACACACTGTATACGCCATACACACACTGTATACGCTGTACACACCACACACACACTGTATACACCACACACACACTGTACACACCACACACACTGTATACGCCGTACGCACCACACACACACTGTATACGCCGTACACACACACACTGTATACCCCATACACACACTGTATACGCCGTACACACCACACACACACACACACTGTATACGCCGTACACACACACTGTATACGCCGTACACACCACACACACACACACTGTATACACCACACACACACTGTATACGCCGTACACACCACACACACACTGTATACACCATAGACACCACACACACACTGTATACACCATACACACACTGTATACACCATACACACCACACACACACTGTATACACCACACACACACTGTATACGCCGTACACACCACACACACACTGTATACACCACACACACACACTGTATACGCCACACACACACGCTGTATACACCACACACACACTGTATACGCCGTACACACCACACACACACTGTATACACCGTACACACCACACACACACTGTATATGCCGTACACATAAACACTGTATACACCATACACACACACACTGTATACGCCGTACGCACCACACACACACACACTGTATACGCCGTACACACCACACACACACTGTATACACCATACACACACACACTGTATATGCCACACACACGCTGTATACACCACACACACACACTGTATACGCCGTACACACCACACACACACACACTGTATATGCCGTACGCACCACACACACACTGTATACACCGTACACACCACACACACACTGTATACGCCGTACACACAAACAGTGTATACACCATACACACACACTGTATACGCTGTACGCACCACACACACACACTGTATACGCCGTACACACCACACACACACTGTATACGCCGTGCACACCACACACACACAATGTATACGCCGTACACACCACACACACACTGTAAACACCATACACACCTACACTATATACGCCGTACACACACACTGTATACACTATACACACACACACTATATACGCCGTACACACACACACTGTATACGCCGTACGCACCACACACACACTGTATACGCCGTACGCACCACACACACACTGTATATGCCGTACGCACCACACACACACTGTATACACCATACACACACACACTGTATACACCATACGCACACACACTATATACGCCGTACACACACACTGTATACACCATACACACACACACTGTATACGCCGTACACACACACACTGTATACGCCGTACGCACCACACACACTGTATACGCCGTACACACCACATACACACTGTATACGCTGTACGCACCACACACACACTGTATACGCCGTACGCACCACACACACACTGTATACGCCGTACGCACCACACACACACTGTATACGCCATACACACCACACACACACTGTATACACCGTACACACCACACACACACTGTATACACCATAGACACCACACACACACTGTATACGCCGTACACACCACACACACACACTGTATACGCTGTACGCACCACACACACACTGTATACGCCGTACGCACCACACACACACTGTATACGCCGTACACACCACACACACACACACTGTATACGCTGTACACACCACACACACACTGTATACACCACACACACCACACACACTGTATACACCATACACACCACACACACACACTGTATATGCTGTACTCACCACACACACACTGTATACGCCGTACACACCACACACACACACTGTATATGCCGTACGCACCACACACACACTGTATACGCTGTACACACCACACACACACTGTATACACCACACACACCACACACACTGTATACACCATACACACCACACACACACACTGTATATGCTGTACGCACCAAACACACACTGTATACGCCGTACACACCACACACACACTGTATACACCACACACACACTGTATACACCACACACACACTGTATACGCCATACACACACACACTGTATACACCACCACACACACACACTGTATACGCCGTACACACCACACACACACTGTATACACCACACACACACTGTACACACCACACACACTGTTTACGCCGTACACACCACACACACACTATATACACCAAACACACACTGTATACACCACACACACACTGTACACACCACACACACTGTATACGTCGTACGCACCACACACACACTGTATACGCCGTACACACACACTGTATACGCCGTACACACACACACACTGTATACCCCATACACACACACTGTATACCCCATACACACACTGTATACGCCGTACACACCACACACACACACTGTATACACCGTACACACACACTGTATACACCACAGACACACTGTATACGCCGTACACACCACACACACACTGTATACACCACACACACACTGTATACGCCATACGCACCACACACACACTGTATACACCATACACACCACACACACACTGTACACACGACACACACACGACACACACACACTGTATACGCCACACACACACGCTGTATACACCACACACACACTGTATACGCCGTACACACCACACACACACACACTGTATACGCCATAGACACCACACACACACTGTATACGCCGTACACACCACACACACACTGTATACACCAAACACACACTGTATACACCACACACACACTGTATACGCCGTACACACACACACACACTGTATACCCCATACACACACTGTATACGCCGTACACACCACACACACACTGTATACGCCGTACACACACACACACTGTATACGCCGTACACACCACACACACACTGTATACGCCGTACACACCACACACACACACACTGTATACGCCGTACACACCACACACACACACTGTATACGCCGTACACACCACACACACACTGTATACGCCACACACACACGCTGTATACACCACACACACACTGTATACGCCGTCCACACCACACACACACTGTATACACCAAACACACACTGTATACACCACACACACACTGTATACGCCGTACACACACACACACTGTATACCCCATACACACACTGTATACGCCGTACACACCACACACACACTGTATACACCATACACACACACACACACTGTATACCCCATACACACACTGTATACGCCGTACACACCACACACACACTGTATACGCCGTACACACACACACACTGTATACGCCGTACACAGCACACACACCACACACACACTGTATACGCCGTACACACCACACACACACACACTGTATACGCCGTACACACCACACACACACACACTGTATACGCCGTACACACCACACACACACTGTATACACCATACACACACACACACACTGTATACCCCATACACACACTGTATACGCCGTACACACCACACACACACTGTATACGCCGTACACACACACACACTGTATACGCCGTACACAGCACACACACCACACACACACTGTATACGCCGTACACACCACACACACACACACTGTATACACCATACACACCACACACACACTGTATACGCCGTACACACCACACACACACTGTATACACCAAACAGACACTGTATACACCACACACACACTGTACACACCACACACACTGTATACGCCGTACGCACCACACACACACTGTATACGCCGTACACACACACACACTATATACGCCGTACACACACACACACTGTATACCCCATACACACACACTGTATACCCCATACACACACTGTATACGCCGTACACACCACACACACACACACACTGTATACGCCGTACACACACACTGTATACACCACACACACACTGTATACGCCGTACACACCACACACACACTGTATACACCACACACACACTGTATACGCCGTACGCACCACACACACACTGTATACACCACACACACACACACACACACACTGTATACGCCGTACACACCACACACACACACTGTATACGCCACACACACACGCTGTATACACCACACACACACTGTATACGCCGTATACACCACACACACACTGTATACACCGTATAAACCACACACACACTGTATACGCCGTACACACAAACACTGTATACGCCGTACGCACCACACACACACACACTGTATACGCCGTACACACCACACACACACTGTATACACCATACACACACACACACTGTATATGCCACACACACACGCTGTATACACCACACACACACTGTATACGCCGTACGCACCACACACACACTGTATACGCCGTACACACCACACACACACTGTATACGCCGTACACACACTGTATACGCCGTACACACCACACACACACACTGTATACACCGTACACACCACACACACACTGTATACGCCGTACACACAAACACTGTATACACCATACACACACACTGTATACGCCGTACGCACCACACACACACACACTGTATACGCCGTACACACCACACACACACTGTATACGCCGTACACACCACACACACACTGTAAACACCATACACACACACACTATATACGCCGTACACACACACTGTATACACCATACACACACACACTGTATACGCCGTACACACACACACTGTATACGCCGTATGCACCACACACACACTGTATACGCCGTACGCACCACACACACACTGTATACGCTGTACGCACCACACACACACACTGTATACGCCGTACACACCACACACTGTATACGCCGTACGCGCCACACACACTGTATACGCCATACACACACACACTGTATACACCATACACACCACACACACACTGTATACGCTGTACGCACCACACACACACTGTATACACCGTACGCACCACACACACACTGTATACGCCGTACACACCACACACACACACTGTATACGCTGTACGCACCACACACACACTGTATACGCCGTACACACCACACACACACTGTATACACTGTACGCACCACACACACACTGTATACGCCGTACACACCACACACACACTATATACGCTGTACGCACCACACACACACTGTATACGCCGTACACACCACACACACACTGTATACGCTGTACGCACCACACACACACTGTATACACCGTACGCACCACACACACACTGTATACGCCGTACACACCACACACACACTGTATACACCGTACACACCACACACACACTGTATACGCCGTACACACCACACACACACTGTATACACCGTACACACCACACACACACTGTATACACCGTACACACCACACACACACTGTATACGCTGTACGCACCACACACACACTGTATACGCCGTACACACCACACACACACTGTATACGCCGTACGCACCACACACATACTGTATACGCCGTACATACCACACACACTGTATACACCATACACACACTGTATACGCCATACACACACACACTGTATACACCGTACACACACACACTGTATACACCATACACACACACACTGTATACGTCGTACACACCACACACACACACTGTATACGTCGTACGCACCACACACACACTGTATACGCCGTACACACCACACACACACACTGTATACACCATACACACCACACACACACTGTATACGCCGTATGCACCACACACACACTGTATACGCCGTACACACACACACACTATATACGCCGTACACACACACACACTGTATACCCCATACACACACACTGTATACCCCATACACACACTGTATACGCCGTACACACCACACACACACACACACTGTATACGCCGTACACACACACTGTATACACCACACACACAATGTATACGCCGTACACACCACACACACACTGTATACACCACACACACACTGTATACGCCGTACGCACCACACACACACTGTATACACCACACACACACACACACACACTGTATACGCCGTACACACCACACACACACACACACTGTATACGCCGTACACACACACTGTATACACCACACACACAATGTATACGCCGTACACACCACACACACGCTGTATACACCACACACACACTGTATACGCCGTACACACCACACACACACTGTATGCACCGTATAAACCACACACACACTGTATACGCCGTACACACAAACACTGTATACACCATACACACACACACTGTATACGCCGTACGCACCACACACACACACTGTATACGCCGTACACACCACACACACACTGTATATGCCACACACACACGCTGTATACACCACACACACACTGTATACGCCGTACTCACCACACACACACTGTATACGCCGTACACACACTGTATACACCATACACACACTGTATACGCCGTACGCACCACACACACACTGTATACGCCGTACACACCACACACACACTGTATACACCATACACACACTGTATACACCATACACACACACACTGTATATGCCACACACACACGCTGTATACACCACACACACACTGTATACGCCGTACGCACCACACACACACTGTATACGCCGTACACACACTGTATACACCATACACACACACACTGTATATGCCACACACACACGCTGTATACACCACACACACACTGTATACGCCGTACACACCACACACACACTGTATACACCGTACACACCACACACACACTGTATACGCCGTACACACAAACACTGTATACACCATACACACACACTGTATACGCCGTACGCACCACACACACACACACTGTATACGCCGTACACACCACACACACACTGTATACGCCGTACACACCACACACACACTGTAAACACCATACACACACACACTATATACGCCGTACACACACACTGTATACACCATACACACACACACTGTATACGCCGTACACACACACACTGTATACGCCGTATGCACCACACACACACTGTATACGCCGTACGCACCACACACACACACTGTATACGCCGTACACACCACACACTGTATACGCCGTACGCGCCACACACACTGTATACGCCGTACACACCACACACACACTGTATACACCATAGACACCACACACACACTGTATACACCATACACACCACACACACACTGTATACGCTGTATGCACCACACACACACTGTATACACCGTACGCACCACACACACACTGTATACGCCGTACACACCACACACACACACTGTATACGCTGTACGCACCACACACACACTGTATACGCCGTACACACCACACACACACTGTATACGCCGTACGCACCACACACATACTGTATACGCCGTACATACCACACACACTGTATACACCATACACACACTGTATACGCCATACACACACACACTGTATACACCATACACACACACACTGTATACACCATACACACACACACTGTATACGTCGTACGCACCACACACACACACTGTATACGTCGTACACACCACACACACACTGTATACACCACACACACCACACACACACTGTATACACCATACACACCACACACACACTGTATACGCCATACACACCACACACACACTGTATACACCATACACACACTGTATACGTCGTACGCACCAGACACAACAGTGATTCCTCCCCGGGAACAGACTGAGCGCAGCACAGATCAATACACAGCGACCCGAGCACCGGACAGAGCCGCCATCACCACTGCTAGCAATACTGTATCACATTGCATCACACGCGGGACAGAACCTGATCATACACCTCAGCTGCTGCAGAACCTCATCATACACCTCAGCTGCTGCAGAGCCTCATAATACACCTCAGCTACTGCAGAACCTCATAATACACCTCAGCTACTGCAGAACCTCATAATACACCTCAGCTACTGCAGAACCTCATCATACACCTCAGCTGCTGCAGAATCTCATAATGCACCTCAGCTTCTGCAGAAGCTCATAATACACCTCAGCTTCTGCAGAACCTCATAATACACCTCAGCTTCTGCAGAAGCTCATAATACACCTCAGCTACTGCAGAACCTCATAATACACCTCAGCTTCTGCAGAAGCTCATAATACACCTCAGCTTCTGCAGAACCTCATAATACACCTCAGCTTCTGCAGAACCTCATAATACACCTCAGCTTCTGCAGAAGCTCATAATACACCTCAGCTGCTGCAGAACCTCATCATACACCTCAGCTGCTGCAGAACCTCATCATACACCTCAGCTGCTGCAGAACCTCATAATACACCTCAGCTGCCGCAGAACCTCATCATACACCTCAGCTGCTGCAGAACCTCACCATACACCTCAGTTGCTGCAGAACCTCATCATACACCTCAGCTGCTGCACAACCTCATCATACACCTCAGCTGCTGCAGAACCTCATCATACACCTCAGCTGCTGCACAACCTCATCATACACCTCAGCTGCTGCAGAACCTCATCATACACCTCAGCTGCTGCAGAACCTCATCATACACCTCAGGTGCCGTACAACCTCATCATACACCTCAGCTGCTGCAGAACATCATAATACACCTCAGCTGCTGCACAACCTCATCATACACCTCAGCTGCTGCAGAACCTCATCATACACCTCAGCTGCTGCAGAACCTCACCATACACCTCAGCTGCTGCAGAACATCATAATACACCTCAGCTGCTGCACAACCTCATAATACTCCTCAGCTGCTGCAGAACCTCATAATACTCCTCAGCTGCTGCAGAACCTCATAATACACCTCAGCTGCTGCACAACCTCATAATACACCTCAGCTGCTGCAGAACCTCATAATACACCTCAGCTACTGCAGAACCTCATAATACACCTCAGCTGCAGAACCTCATCATACACATCAGCTGCTGCACAACCTCATCATACACCTCAGCTGCTGCACAACCTCATCATACACCTCAGCTGCTGCAGAACCTCACCATACACCTCAGCTGCTGCAGAACATCATAATACACCTCAGCTGCTGCAGAACCTCGTAATACACCTCAGCTGCTGCAGAACCTCATAACACACCTCAGCTGCTGCACAACCTCATCATACACCTCAGCTGCTGCAGAACCTCATAATACTCCTCAGCTGCTGCAGAACCTCATAATACACCTCAGCTGCTACAGAACCTCATAATACACCTCAGCTGCAGAACCTCATCATACACATCAGCTGCTGCAGAACCTCATAATACACCTCAGCTGCTACAGAACCTCATAATACACCTCAGCTGCTACAGAACCTCATAATACACCTCAGCTGCTGCGGAACCTCATCATACACATCAGCTGCTGCAGAACCTCATAATACACCTCAGCTGCTACAGAACCTCATAATACACATCAGCTGCTGCAGAACCTCATAATACACCTCAGCTGCTGCAGAACCTCATCATACACATCAGCTGCTGCAGAACCTCATAATACACCTCAGCTGCTACAGAACCTCGTAATACACCTCAGCTGCTGCAGAGCCTCATCATACACCTCAGCTGCTGCAGAGCCTCATAATACACCTCAGCTACTGCAGAACCTCATAATACACCTCAGCTACTGCAGAACCTCATAATACACCTCAGCTACTGCAGAACCTCATCATACACCTCAGCTGCTGCAGAATCTCATAATACACCTCAGCTTCTGCAGAAGCTCATAATACACCTCAGCTTCTGCAGAACCTCATAATACACCTCAGCTTCTGCAGAAGCTCATAATACACCTCAGCTGCTGCAGAACCTCATCATACACCTCAGCTGCTGCAGAACCTCATCATACACCTCAGCTGCTGCAGAACCTCATCATACACCTCAGCTGCTGCAGAACCTCATCATACACCTCAGCTGCCGCTGAACCTCATAATACACCTCAGCTTCTGCAGAACCTCATAATACACCTCAGCTTCTGCAGAAGCTCATAATACACCTCAGCTGCTGCAGAACCTCATCATACCCCTCAGCTGCTGCAGAACCTCATCATACACCTCAGCTTCTGCAGAACCTCATAATACACCTCAGCTTCTGCAGAACCTCATAATACACCTCAGCTTCTGCAGAAGCTCATAATACACCTCAGCTGCTGCAGAACCTCATCATACACCTCAGCTGCTGCAGAACCTCATCATACACCTCAGCTGCTGCAGAACCTCATCATACACCTTAGCTGCTGCAGAACCTCATAATACACCTCAGCTGCCGCAGAACCTCATCATACACCTCAGCTGCTGCAGAACCTCACCATACACCTCAGTTGCTGCAGAACCTCATCATACACCTCAGCTGCTGCACAACCTCATCATACACCTCAGCTGCTGCAGAACCTCATCATACACCTCAGCTACTGCAGAACCTCATAATACACCTCAGCTGCCGCAGAACCTCATCATACACCTCAGCTGCTGCAGAACCTCACCATACACCTCAGTTGCTGCAGAACCTCATCATACACCTCAGCTGCTGCACAACCTCATCATACACCTCAGCTGCTGCACAACCTCATCATACACCTCAGCTGCTGCAGAACCTCATCATACACCTCAGCTGCTGCAGAACCTCATCATACACCTCAGGTGCCGTACAACCTCATCATACACCTCAGCTGCTGCAGAACATCATAATACACCTCAGCTGCTGCACAACCTCATCATACACCTCAGCTGCTGCAGAACCTCATCATACACCTCAGCTGCTGCAGAACCTCACCATACACCTCAGCTGCTGCAGAACATCATAATACACCTCAGCTGCTGCAGAACCTCGTAATACACCTCAGCTGCTGCAGAACCTCATAACACACGTCAGCTGCTGCACAACCTCATCATACACCTCAGCTGCTGCAGAACCTCATAATACTCCTCAGCTGCTGCAGAACCTCATAATACACCTCAGCTGCTGCACAACCTCATAATACACCTCAGCTGCTGCAGAACCTCATAATACACCTCAGCTACTGCAGAACCTCATAATACACCTCAGCTGCAGAACCTCATCATACACATCAGCTGCTGCACAACCTCATCATACACCTCAGCTGCTGCACAACCTCATCATACACCTCAGCTGCTGCAGAACCTCACCATACACCTCAGCTGCTGCAGAACATCATAATACACCTCAGCTGCTGCAGAACCTCGTAATACACCTCAGCTCCTGCAGAACCTCATAACACACCTCAGCTGCTGCACAACCTCATCATACACCTCAGCTGCTGCAGAACCTCATAATACTCCTCAGCTGCTGCAGAACCTCATAATACACCTCAGCTGCTACAGAACCTCATAATACACCTCAGCTGCAGAACCTCATCATACACATCAGCTGCTGCAGAACCTCATAATACACCTCAGCTGCTACAGAACCTCGTAATACACCTCAGCTGCTACAGAACCTCATCATACACCTCAGCTGCTGTAGAACATCATAATACACCTCAGCTTCTGCAGAACCTCATAATACACCTCAGCTACTGCAGAACCTCATAATACACGTCAGCTGCTGCAGAACCTCATAATACACCTCAGCTGCTGCAGAACATCATAATACACCTCAGCTGCTGCAGAACCTCATAATACACCTCAGCTGCTGCAGAACATCATAATACACCTCAGCTGCTGCAGAACCTCATAATACACCTCAGCTGCTACAGAACCTCGTAATACACCTCAGCTGCTACAGAACCTCATCATACACCTCAGCTGCTGTAGAACATCATAATACACCTCAGCTGCTGTAGAACATCATAATACACCTCAGCTGCTGCAGAACCTCATAATACACCTCAGCTGCTGCAGAACCTCATAATACACCTCAGCTGCTGCAGAACATCATAATACACCTCAGCTGCTGCAGAACCTCATAATACACCTCAGCTGCTACAGAACCTCGTAATACACCTCAGCTGCTACAGAACCTCATCATACACCTCAGCTGCTGTAGAACATCATAATACACCTCAGCTGCTGCAGAACCTCATAATACACCTCAGCTGCTGCAGAACATCATAATACACCTCAGCTGCTGCAGAACCTCATAATACACTTCAGCTGCTGCAGAACATCATAATACACGTCAGCTGCTGCAGAACCTCATCATACACCTCAGCTGCGGCAGAACCTCGTAATACACCTCAGCTGCTGCAGAACTTCATAATACGCAGTACACACACACACACTGTATACACCACACACACCACACACACACTGTATACGCCGTACACAACACGCACACACTGTATACGCCGTACGCACCACACACACACTGTATACACCATACACACCACACACACACTGTATACGCCGTACGCACCACACACACACACACTGTATACACCATACACACACACTGTATACGCCGTACGCACCACACCCACACACACTGTATACACCATACACACACACACTGTATACGCCGTACGCACCACACACACACACTGTATACTCCGTACGCACCACACACACACACACTGTATACGCCGTACGCACCACACACACACACTGCATACGCCGTACGCACCACACACACACACACTGTATACGCCGTACGCACCACACACACACTGTATACGTCGTACTCACCACACACACACTGTATACACCACACACACCACACACACTGTATACGCTTTACGCACCACCACACACACACTCTGTATACGCCGTACGCACCACAAACACACTGTATACGCCGTACCCATCACACACACACACTGTATACACCGTACGCAACACACACACACACTGTATACGCCATACACACCACATCCACACACACTGTATACACCGTACGCACCACAAACACACTGTATACGCTGTACACAGCCTCTTGCGCGGTACCACCAGGGGAACATTGTAGCAAACACGTCGTACACGCCGCCGCCGGGATCAGCCGAATGAATCACTGACCGCCGCCATCCTTGTACAGGAGGAGCGCATTTGCAGTTTTATTGTGACCGCCACTATCTGCCTGCACAAAGATGGCAGCGGTCTGATTTACTGCGCGGGGAGACAGCTCAAATGAGAGAACACATGAGGGAAGGAGACAGCACAGGGGTAGAGAGCAGACAAGGGGGACACAGGTCAAAGAAGAGATCACATGAGAGGAGAAGACAGCAGATGGGGGAGAGAGAGCACAGGGGGGAGACAGCTCAAACGGGACAGCACATGAGGGGAGAACACAGCACAGGAAGGAGAGAGACAGCAGACAAGGGGGAGAGCACATGGGGTAGACAGGTCACAGAAGAGAGCACAGACGGGAGAAGTCAGCACATGGGGGGAAAGAGAGAGTGGATAGGTGGGTGAGCACATGGGGGGGAGAGATTCTCAACACTGTAAAGCCTGCCCCCATCGTGACATTACCACCCTCCTGATGCCATAGCATCGGGTCTCCATCTAGTTTAGGAATATTTCTATTCTGTGAATATGCCATAAATATTCTAGAATAGAATACTCCTTTATAGGTCCTAACCTCACATCTCCAAGATCCTATCCCAATATCTAGTAGGAATGATAATAATAATATTAGCAAATACCTCCAATTAGAAATGTAGTATAGTTCTTCTTATAACCTATGTCGCTTATCCCATGTTCCGGGCGTTGCAGTAGCTTAAGTATGCATGGTTACAACCACTCACATAGTGACAGTTAGTTGTGAGTGTTCGTAACCATAGATACCTACAATGCCCTGCTCATGGGGTAAGCGACATAGTGAATCAGAAGAACTATACTATATACTACATTTATAATTGGAGGTATTTGCTCTATAATTTGTTGTCAACACAATCCACACATAGGTGTAATAATAATATTAGCAAATACATACAATTGGAAATGTGGTATAGTTCTCCTGATAACCTTTGTTGTTTACCCCATCTGCAGGTCATTGCAGTAGCTTAAGTATCCATGGTTACGACGACTCATATAGTGACAGTTAGTTGTGAGTGGTCGTACCCATAGATACCTACAATGCCCTGCTCATGGGGTAAGCAACATAGCGAATCAGAAGAACTATACCACATTTCTAATTGGAGGCATTTGCTCTATAATCTGTTGTCAACACAATCCAGAGATAAATCTGTGATTGGGGGACATAACTGCGTCTGGAGTATCAAGCACCAGTATTTTCAGCTTGGGAAACCATAGAAATGTAATATCAACTCGAATTCTGGATGTTTGGTGTATCTAGGTCTAGGATGATAAAAAAAAAGCTTGGGAACATGGTGGTCATAGGTAGAGATGAGCGTTGTTCTACTCGAACTGTTCGCCAATCTCAAATTCGAGCTGTTTTGGGCGGTGTTCGAGCCGTTCGGCGAACACGAACAATTTGAGAAAAATTCGGCTGTTCGAGGTTATGTTCGATAACTGTTCGTGCACCAAAATCATAACTGGATTTTTTCTCAGTAATGATGAAAATTAATGTTAATATGCAGTTTGAGTGTACAGCGGGGCGGGGGGAGGGGCAGGGGATGGATCTCTGCAGGAACAATGAAGATCTCCATTTTTTTTTTCTCTTTCCCGCATTTACAGTGGGGAGGTGCAATCTGTCAGCCTATCAGCAGCGCACACACGGAGCGAAGTGCTTTTTTTCACACAAGCAAGGGCATCCATCAGGTTGCAAATTGAATATAATTTTTTCTGCATCTACCTCTGAAAAAATATTGGGCTTCTAGCAGTGTGTGGGACTTTCTCTATTAGTCCATCTATACTGACCTCCATCAGGTTGCAAACTGAATATATTTTTTTCTGCATCTACCTCTGAAAAAATATTGGGCTTCTAGCAGTGTGTGGGACTTGTTGTATTAGTCCATCTATACTGACCTCCATCAGGTTGCAAATTAAAAATAATTTTTTTCTGCATCTACCTCTGAAAAAATATTTGGCCTTCTAGTAGTGTGTGGGACTCATTGTATAAGGACATCTATACCAAGCTCCACCAGCTTTTCAATTAATAATAATTTTTCGCTGCATCTAGCCCTGAAAATAATTTTAGTGGTAGCAATAGAAATATGGGGCGCGCTCCTGGTTTACAAAAATATACGCTTCATAACAAAAAACACCAGCCTAGCGCACTGCATTAATAAGATGGCATCATCGTCTCTCCCAGTGCTAGGCCTACTACGCCGGCTAGCATTCCTGTGCCTAAAACACAATGTATGGGTCCGCTCTAGCCACTATGCTGAGGGGTATAAAGCTGCTGCTAACGCTTTATACAATTCAATTGGCAGATTTTCACAGAGCTCTTCCACAACGCCCACCCATCGGGCAACAGTTGCCCACCCTCCCTATGGGATCTAGTGGCGAATAGTTGATGCCATTAATCAGAGCGTCAGTTGCCCCGTCGACGTGGCAAGCATACGGTAAGGCATGGGAAGAGTGGACACGACTAGTAGCAGGCAGACGGGTTGACCAATGTGAACAAGCCAGATCACAAGTCACCATAGAATTTCTCCACCAGCTAATGATGAGGGGCATATCAGGGGCGTCAGCGCAGCGGTGTCTGACCGGAGTAGCATTTCACTTCCAACTACTGAATTGGGGAGATGTGACAAAGATTCATCATCAGACAATCCATAAAAGGGTGGAAAAGGGGTCAGCCAAGTCAGGAATGTAGACGTCCCGTCCCGTGTCACTAAAACTGATTTCTCACATCATATCCCTAACACCATTAACATGACACTCACAATTTGAAGCAACACTACTGTCTACTGCATTTGTGATCGCCTTCTTCGGGGCGCTATGCATAAGCGAATTAGTCCCTCAATCCAAAATTAGCACCAGTGGAGGCTTATTACACCAGGACGTAGTCATAGGCAATAATGCAATACGTCTACGCATACACAAATCGAAAACTGTTCTAGCGGGCAGGGGCACTTGGGTACTTCTACAACCCACAAACGGTACACTGAGTCGGGTAACAATAGTAAAACCATATCTAACCATCAGATCACAAAGTAATTTGTTCCTATCACACATTGATGGGACGCCATTATTAAGATACCAGTTCCAAGCTATATTTAATAAATGCATAACATCGGCAGGGAACCACCCCAAAGATTACGGGACACACTCATTCCGCATAGGCGCGGCCACAGAAGCAGCAAGAGCAGGACTGTCAGAAACGGAAGTTCAGAGGATAGAGAGATGGTGATCCACGTGTTTGGCAAGATACATAAGACCGGACTTGTTATCCTAACGTGGTTTGTTTCTTTTACAGGTGACGCTAAGCCAACAGTGTGGGTGATAGGCCACTCGTATATATATTGGGCAGATTAAAGGGCGAAAGTCCACCCAGGCGGGAGGAAATTAGAGTTTCATAACACATATTTCAACTGGAGAGGTATTAGAGGCCTGCTATGGCCACAGGTACTAATGGAGGTAATCAAGGTAGGGAGAGAGGCAAGATGTCTGGTCATCTTAGTTATACAGGCCGGGGGAAACAACCTAGGTCATCACAAGAGCGCATAACTAATGGCAATAATGAAACTAGACACTGAGCGCTTCAGAGAATTTTTCACAAAACTAGCTATAGTATGGTCAGAGATTGTGCCGATAGCGGTATGGCAAGGTGCGCGAGACATCACGGCCATCGAACGGACAAGGCGGGTAATAAATATTCGGATGGCAAAATTTAGAAGAGACAGAGGCGGTGTAGTGGTACGACACCGACAACTGGAAGGAGATAAAGCAGGCCTCATACGGTCCGATGGTGTTCACTTAATGGATATTGGACTGGACATATTCCTGTCAGGACTCCAGGACGGAGTGGAACAAGCGTTAAGAGTGATGGGTGGGGGTCAGAGTCCTGCATACGAGTACGCAGGATCCTCCGTGGCCTGGAAATAGAAAGGACATGTTGGAGAGTTACACTTGTTGGCCAACTTGCCGGAGTGGAGACCCAGGGCATGCTGCAACAAGCTGAATTATTTTAGAAATAAAATGTCTTTCTAATGGAATGAGTATAAAGAGTTGGAATAATGCAAATAAAGAGGCGCTGGCAGGCTAGTCAATCTACAGCAGCGAATTTGGGAGACACAAACCACTATGTGTCAGTGAGTAGGGATATCAATATATCAAGTAGTAATTCGCGCTTAAGGAACGGGATACAGACGCAAAGGGAGGTATTGGAAGTAAAAAGTGGGTCTTTATTAGAATATCAAGACATAAAATGTAAAAGGTATAAAAAGGTATAAAATATATAAGGAAGGGGGGGTTTTTGGAGTAAGAGCTAAAAGAAGGGGGGTCTAGAATCTAAAAAACACACACTGAGGTGTGTATAGTGAAACAATGGTCCTGAGGAACAATAATTGCTGGGTACAGATAGATCCTCTGTGGAGCTCAGAGTGGGAGGACCTGTAAGGAAGAGGAGTGGGTGGTTAGGATATTTAAGATTTTTTAAAGATATTTTAAAATCATTTAATTTAAAATGGGTCCTGGAAGAGTAGTAGGGGTGGTATGAATGGATAAATACCTGATCAGATGAGTAGGGATGATCAGGTGGGTCGTCTCGGGCGATCCTCAGGTTAATACCTATGGTATCATAGATAATGAGTAACTGGTATGATGCGGTATTAGGGTACAATATGGGGGTCTTAGTACCTGTATATGGGGTCGTGCTCCTGAGTCCAATCTGTTGATCACGTAGTAGGGATGCGGCTTATTGGGGGGTATGGTAACCTGCTCAGTGGCTGGGTTCCATTGCAGGTGGTACCTCTGAATGGTAGCAATAAAATAAGTAAGGCTAGTAAGAGGGTGGTGGGTTGGGTGTGTTGATCTAAGATGGGGGGGGGGGGAATGGAGGTTACCTGGCTTTCATCATACTCAGATATGCTGTGGTAGGTATCTAAATGGTCCAGAGAAATCTGGTATATAAGTAGCCGTGGGGATCCACAAGTGGTATTTGATATCACCTGTAAATGAGAATACAATATTATAGTATTGGGCAGAGATAGAGACCAGGAGGAGTAAGTGGTTGTAGGTTACCTGAGTCACTAGATATTTGAGTGCTATCCTATAATATTCCTGGTGGGATGATAATGAGCTGTTGGTGGCCTATAGCCTCTGATCCAATATGTCCAGTGGTAAATAATATTACCTGTAGACGGAAATACAGGATTATGGTATTGGGCAGAGATAAGGACCAGAAGTAAGTGGTTATTGATTGATTACCTGAGTCGCTGGGTTTATAAGTGCTATCCTATAATATTCCTGGTGGGATAGTGATGAACTGTTGGTGGCTAATAGCCTCTGATCCAATATGTCCAGTGGGGCACGAAAGTGGATGGTAACGTCTTTAAGAGGTCGTCCCTGGATGGGGTAGATAGTACTGGAGGGAGGTCAAGGGATAAGATTAATGAACAGAGGGAGACGGTGCAGAGTGCAGTATACTCACAGTTGGATGGCCTTACGTGGGGGTAGTCGCGGTCGGTCGTGCAGGATGTACCGCTGTCTGATGGGGCTGGTAGAAGTGTCCTGGATCCGGAGCGGGAGCGGAGTCCCGGCCGGTGACTACCGCTTCCCGCGTCTTCCGGATATAGAAGTAAGTGTGCTCCCTGCAGAGAGCGCTTGAGGACCTGGGTCACGTGACGGCACGTGATGCTAAAGATACGGTGGCTGTAGTGGGGCAATCTTCCAGTATAAAGAGTTAATAAAGCTGTGACCGATCCTCACCCATCCAGTTGTAAGAGTTACATTATTGTATTGTCAAGGAAAGGGGGGCGGTAGGGGGGCTGAGCGTCTGGGTTTGGTTGGGGGTCCCCACAGTCTGCCTAGGCTAGATGCATTTAAAAATTCTTATTAGATACACAGGCGGTGCAGCTTGCTTCGCAGCTGGGCTACTACGCCCAAAGTATTGCCTAGGCTAGATGCAGTTAAAAATTCTACGCTGACTAGCAGACACTGAAGATTTGGAGCAGACCTCTGAGTAAACAGCTCTTCAGACTCAATCATCTGTGTTACCCCAAGCCATAGTGTATGTAGTTTCTTACAGTTAAAAGGGGGGGGAGCGACCCAACCCACCTGGAATTGACGATGCCAACGTCACGTAATACACAGCAAGGGGACTCCAAAAAGAGTTTCCATTTTTTCCCAAAATTGTGGCACAGACACCACTTAACCCTAGAACGCATACCTGGGGCCTCGCAGTCCCGCCCTGTTAATTGTTTTCTATTTTCTGCAAGATTACTTTAGTTAGAATTTTGAAACTCTAGGTATTCTTCATGTATATAGTTGTTTGTCATTTGAGTTTGAGTTATTCAATGTTATTTGCACACGGGCCTAAAAGGCCCCAGGTATATGAAAGTGTAGATTTTTATGGTCATGCGTTCTAGGGTTAAGTGGCATCAATTGCCCCACAGTTGCTTAAAACGGTTGGTGAGGTGATATTACCAAATCCTCAAGCTTTTAGCCTCCCAAGGATAACACAGGATTAGAAAAGCCCTGTGAATCCATGATTTGTTCATCTTTATGAACGTGAGTCTGTCTACATTCTCAGTGGACAGACGCGTGTGCTTGTCTGTCAGCACACCATCAGCAGCGCTGAACACACGTTCAGAGAGAACACTGGCTGCAGGGCATGACAAGATCTCCAAGGCGTGAGTGGCGAGCTCCGGCCATTTTTCCAGATTGGAATACCAAAATGAGCAAGGGTCCAGTGACACAGTCATGGCTTCGATCTTCACTTGGAGATACTCCTGCACCATCCTCTCTAGGCATTGACTATGTGTCAGACTTCTTGTCTCCTGTGGCCTTGCAAAGGATGGTCTAAAAAAGTGGTGAAACGATTTCACAAAATTGCTGTTACCAGCAGATACCGTGTTACTGTTACGGTTTGAGTGATGAAGACTCGACAGTCCCGCGGTTGGCAAGTTAGAACTGTGAGATTCACTTCGTGCACCACTGGTGTTTTGTGGAAAAGCACATGTAAGATTCTGCAACAGCGTCTGCAGATACTCCTGCATGCGTCAATCCCTTTTTATGGCAGGAATTATTTCGGCAAATTTACTTTTGTACCGGGGATCTAAGAGTGTGGCAACCCAGTAGTCGAGATTACTTCGAATTCTGCAATCTGAGGGTCATGTTGCAGGTAGTGCAGCAAGAAGGCACTCATGTGTCTTGTGCATCCAGGAGGACCAAGTCCTTGTTGTGTTGGTAGCGAGGTAAGAATCATGCTTCTTTCCTCTGCCCTCTCCCCCCAACCTCGCACAACAGAAATGTGATCAAGGTCTCCCTCATCTGATGAGTCTTCCATGCCCATCGCCAGTTCATCCTCCACTTCTTCCTCGGCTCCTGCACCTTCCTCAACAGTTTGGCTGCTACCATGTGCCCTGTTTAATCCCTCTCCCACACCCTCCCATGCCTGCCTCCTTGGTGCTGCCAACCGTCTGGACCTTGGAGATGTTATCCCTTCCGCATACGACTCCTCCTCTACTTCCTCCACCTCCTCTTGTCCGACCACCTGACTCTGAATTCTGTTTAATGTGTGCTCCAGCATGTAAATCACCGGAATAGTTATGCTGATAATGGCATCGTCGTCAGCACTAAACATCTTCGTCGCCATTTCAAAACTGTGCAGAAAGGTGTGTGGCGCCCCTGAGGGTTCAGTCACCACAGAGTTACTGCATCTCACCCAGAGGTGTGGTATCTCACCCTCAGGTAAGGAAGGCGTATGGCTCGGGACCCTAACACCTGCATCCAACACATACCCGCAGTGGGGTTAGGGCGAGATTGCTCCTAAGGGAGAGAACAGTCCCAGGTCCCTAGCTGGTGGGAGGATCCTATGTAGTGGGTGCTTAGGGGAGCAGCTTAGGGGAGCACATGACAGGGAGAGTATAAATAGGAAGCCATCTTAGAAAGAGCAAGCCAGTCAGGGGAGGAAAAGTGACAGGAGCAGAGGCTCGGCATGAGCTCTGCTCCGGAGGCGGGCCTAGCCTGGGAGGCCCAGGACTGAAGGAGAGAAGAGAGGAGTGGGAGCAGGAAGGCTCCAGGAACCGAAGGGACCCTAGGGCTACGGGCCGTGCAGAAGGCCACCTGTACTCCCGCTGCTACCAGGAGGTAGAGGGGTCAGGCCAGATAAGGGGAACCGGTCCCTCAACTAGAGGAGAAACAGCAAGGCTCAACTAGAAACCGGAGGCTGCAGCATTTCATGTACTGCAGGCAAAAGTCCACACCAGTCTCACTAAGAAGGTAGCCACATAGGACCCAGGGGACGGAACACAAGTCGCCCGCCAAGGCCCGAGGATACCGGATAGAAGTGTCACTGGGTGTGAGGTGCAGGGAGAAGGCCAGAGAAAGGACACACAGAAGGGGGTCCTGCTAAGTACTCCGGAGCTATCTGGGGGTGGACTGAGCCCCTCACTGAGTACGCACAGCACGACGGGTGAGATAGCTCTGGTACCTGTAATCTGGACTGCAACAACTGTGAGTAAAGATCTTGGGACTGCATCACACGGACTCTGTGTTCATTACTGACTCCCTGCACTACAACCACCATCATCCACCCACACTGCCTTGAAGCTACACTCTTCCTGTGGTGAGTAATAATAACATTGCAGCAAAACCACCAGCTTCAGAGGACTGTTCCGCAGCGGCGGCCCCTTTGGCCGCACTCCAAAGGTGGCGTAGTCGGACATTATAAAATCCATATATACAAATTACCGTTGGATTGACCGCCCTGGGTCACGGACCGGGTCACCGCCACAGTGACTACAACCCCCAGCGTCTACCGGCCCGGCTCCGGGTACCCCACGGCCCAGGGGGCGCGTCAACTTCATAGGTCCCTGATCTGAGACCACTCCTGCTGTGTGATTTGCCCCACCTCTGGATCTCGTTGGCCCAGGCTATACGTCAGAAACTATTGCACCAGGGCTTGTCGGTGCTGCCACAGTCGCTGCAACATGTGCAGAGTTGAATTCCACCGTGTCGGCACATCGCATTTCAGCCGGTGAACTGGCAGGCCCAACGACTTCTGTAGAGATGTAAGTCGTTGAGCTGCGGGATGCGAACGGCGGAAGTGAGCACACAGCGACCGTGCCCTCTGCAGAAGGCCATCTAGTCCGGGATAGTGGGCTAAAAATTTATGGACAACCAGGTTCAACACGTGAGCCATACAAGGCACGTGTGTAACATTGCCCCGGCGAAGGGCCGCACCCAGGTTTGCAGCATTGTCGCACACGGCCTTCCCTGGTTGCAGGTCCAGTGGAGACAACCATTCATGAAACTGGGTCTCCAGAGCTGACCACAAGTCCTCAGCTGTGTGACTCACATTTCCCAGACATTTCAAAGTAAACACTGATGCCGTTGAGCCCTGCTGCCAGCATAGTAAGGAGGTGCGCAGTTAGAAAGCAGGTGGCATTACCAGACAGGCTTTGGGTGCAGGTGGACGACCGAGAGGAGGTTGAGGAGGCAGAAGCAGTGGAGGAACTTCTAGATAAAGAGGATTGACGTACAACTCGCGGGGATGGCAAGACTTGGACAGCAGCCCCTTGTCCTGCTGTCACCATAGTTACCCAGTGCCCTGTCAGCGACATGTAACGCCCCTGTCCATGCCTACTCGTCCAAGTGTCTGTGGTGAAATGCACCCTGTCACACACAGAGTTTCTCAAAGAAGCGGTGATGTTGTGTGCGACATGCTGGTGGAGCGCAGGCACACCTTTCTTTGAGAAGTAGTGCCGACTGGGCATCTGGTACTGGGGCACTGCGACGGACATAAGGTCTCAAAAATCCATTGTGTCCTCCAGGCGGAAAGGCAGCATTTCTGTAGCCAACAGCTTGCAGATGGTGAAATTCAACCTCTTAGCTTTCTCATGGCTAGGAGGAAATGGTCTTTTACTTGTCCACATCTGAGGGACCGAGGGCTGGCTGTTGTGCTTTGACGGGGTTGAGTAGGGTGTCCCTGGCAATCTGCCGGTCTGTGAGGAAGATGCAGGCGGACATGTTAGGTTGCCTTGATCCAAAGGTGGTGCTCTCGATGTCAGAGAGCTCTCAACACCAGCAGGTGTTTCCACTTCCCAATGAACTGACGACCTGCCAATCACACTGGCTGTTGCAGGTAAAGAGGTGGCAGGTCTGCGTCCAAAAACATGTGTGACTGCTGTCCCCCCAGTCACAGAGGATGAAGAGGCCGCGGATGCACAAGATGGGGCAGACGGTGGTTGGCCCAGCCTGCTAGGCCGCATTGTAGCACAGTGAGCTTCCCACTGCAACTTATGCTTCATATCCATGTGACGGTACATGCATGAAGTACTCAAACTATGGATTTTTTGGCCTCTACTTAGCTTTTGGTGACAAATATTACAGATAACACGAGTTGGGTCATCCTTATCGATCTGAATAAATGCCCAGGCTATGCAAGGCTTAGAGCCCATGCGACCTGAAGAGCCACTACGACTTGTGGTCAGAGGCGGAGTTGTGGTTGAGGATGCAGTTGTTGACGTGCTTCCAGTACTCCGTCTCTGTCCAGGAAGGCGCAACCTAACCTCGTCGTCAATAGCATCTGTGACGCCCCGCTGCGCTTGGTATCACAGATCCTAGAAGAGTGTATTGATGGAATCCTCCACAAGAGGCCCCCATAAACATTCACACATCTCCACCTTCCACCTCAGACCAGCAGAGGGAGCCCGTTAGGGATATAAATAGGGAAGGTGGAGCTAGGCAGTTCAGTTCCTCTGAAGAGTTCCTGCAGTAGAGAAGCCTAAGAGAGGTCAGTCTGCAGTGGAGCTCAGTCTAGTCTAGAGAACTCAGTTAATAGTTCAGCAGTGGAGCACGAGGCTCCTGCTAGCTAGATTCAGGGAGCCCAGATAGAGCTTAAGGTGTGCCGGCGTCATAAGATCGGTGAAGCGTGGCAAGCTGCCGTTAGTGTGTATAGCCTATTGAGGGCCCGAGTAGGCCGAAGGCGAGTGGCGAGTTAGTACATAAGGGGCAGAGGAGCTTAACCAGCTCACCCCGAAGCATTTACCGGACACCGGATCCGAGCTTACCGGGATCTCTATGACCCAGTAAGGCATAACCGGAATCCCTGGAGAACTACAAGTCCCAGGATCGCTAAGGTGCTGATACGTAGCAGAGCCAGGAGACGCTTAGGCCCCGCATACTGGGAGCGTGAACTTCAAGAGAAGGCCCTACCACAAGGTCAGCCAGCGCAGGACAGAGACAAAGTTAGGCCTAGCTCCAGGCAGGTCAGAAACTTACTGCGCAGAGGCAAGAAACAGGAGGCCCTACACCCGCTCATTGGGGAGGATCCTGATATGCACCCTTCACCCTACAGTGCTCCAGGATGTGCCTGAATTTCCTCCAGTAAAAGGTACTGAAGTGACTACCGTGTCCGTTTCCGTTCTTGCTCTGACCCAGCTGGGTCTCGCCTGTCCTGCATTCCCCCTGCATACGCTGCCCTGAGACCTAGCTCCACCTGTGGGGAGCTATACCATCGAGCTGCCTTATCACGGGCCTCAGTGGACTGCTGCAGCGCTGGTGCTTCTCACCAGATACCACAGGTGGTGTCACAAACTCTTATAAAATTAACAATTATCCACCCTTTTAAAGAGTGACCCCAGGGTACGGGCCAGGGAGCCGACCACCGCGACATCCCAAAGGCCAGGCAAAGGCCCGGGTGACCTCATCGACTGGCTGACTGGGTTGACAGTAAGTGGGATCTCCAACCTTGTCATCATCACCCTGTGTGTTATCACACCCGTCGTCCTCAAAGCCAACCTCTTCCTGCCCTGACCGAAAAGTCAAGTTGTCGCTCCAATCAGGTATTTGAGTCTCATCATCGTCTTCATCATTGTCTCCACCAACAGGAGTTACAGTTTGGGAACGAGGGTCTACATTATGCTCAGAACCTTCTTCATCTGGTCCTGGATCCGACTTATAAAGATTCTGGGCATCAGTGCAGATCATTTCCTCGTCTGGATTAACAGAAGCTCTGGAGCAGACCTCCGTTTCCCAGGCTATAGTATGAGTAAACAGCTCTGCAGACTCAACCATCTGTGTTACCCCATACTCAGACGGGCAGCTGGAGACTTGGGAGCTGTGAGGAAGCAAGTGCGATTGGGGTGACACCTCTGAGGACTGGAGTATTTGTGATGTTGAAGTTGAGGTGGAGGAGAGCCCACTTGAAGGAGCACTTGATATCCGCTGAAGCACCTGCTGTTTTTGTGCCTCATCTGGAATTTGTAGCGATGGGCGTGTCCGTAACAAAGGGATCGTATCACATTGTCCACGAAAAGAAGTCGACATGTTAGTTTGGCTGGAAGATGGTCTTTCTTCTGCAGATGTTACTCCCCACCCACCGCGGGGGGCTCGACCCACCAGCGGACAGGCACCAGTATTAGGAGAGGGGGGCTGGCCGTCAGGGTCCACCGCGGCTCTGGCACAAACCCGGCGACACGGAGGTGGCACGGGCAGGAACGGACTGGCCGTGTCGGCTTCTCACTTTTTGGATTTTAGAAGGGCATGACATGCCTATATCTGTGTCTCCCCCTCCTTTTACTCCTCCACCTCTTTTATTTTCGCATGACTATATGTACTTGTCACTTTTCCATGTGTTAGTTATGTCTTCTGAGCAGTTTGTCAGCTTTTGGACACCTTTGAAGGTGTTTTCTATGTGTTTCTATGTGTTTTTGTTTGCCTGCCATTGGTTTTAACGGTGTTCGAAGGTGTTCGACGAACAGTTCGACGAACAGTTCGGCGAACACACGGGTGTTCGACGAACCGAACTCGAACACTACGGGGATGGCTCAACACTAGTCATAGGGTCTTGAAGGAAAATATGGGGTAAGGGCCTGGGTGGGACCCTTTATAAACTCACATCTAGTGAGACCCAGGAGAAACAATTTACAATATTTTGTGGACCATAAGATGCTCCGGACCGTAA
This sequence comes from Phyllobates terribilis, assembly GCF_046119375.1. Lineage (NCBI taxonomy): Eukaryota > Metazoa > Chordata > Amphibia > Anura > Dendrobatidae > Phyllobates > Phyllobates terribilis. Next base: position 1,175,346,748 of record NW_027362761.1, read on the forward strand.
GATGCACCCCAAATTTTGAGGAGGAAAATAAGAAAAAAAAATGTTTAATGTGTCAAATGGGGGTCCGAGTTATAGTCTGAATTTAGCAGCGGCGGTGGAGCGGGGTCACAGGAGGCAGGTTGGAGGAATCTAGCGGTGGCAGGAGTCGGGCAAATCTGCAAGCACTGGGCTGGGAGGAGGGGGTGTGCCGACAGTGGGCTTCAAGAAAATGTCAGCATGGCAAGGCAGGAGCGGAGTCCATTAATCTCCCGGCGGTGGGCTTCAGGAAAATGGCCGCCGGTGGCGGCCCATGTGCAGATTGAGATCTCGACTCCACCGCCACTGCCGCTCCCCATCCCCCAATAAGCTGCATTCGGACTATAAGATGCACCCCCATTTTCCTCTCAAATTTGGGGGGGGAAAGTGTGTCTTGTAGTCTGCAAAATACGGTGTGCAGTGACTCCTCCATAAGGATCACTCACTGATTAAATCCATAAGATCTTACTTTATCTCTTTTATTTTTATACTGTTTTTGGCTTTTATGTTTGTCTTTTTGTAATGTCATCTTTTTGTAAGCACTGTTACTTTTTTGTATATTAAATCTAACATTTTATAAGTTTGTTCCTTGCTGCTCTAAAAGTACCCACAACCTCAAAGAAGGAAAAGAGCTAGAAAAGTAATTGTTTGGCGCTGGAAAGCTGGGCAGCAGGTGTAGTGTATTACCCGGGGCAGACATCTCACTGGCCTAATAAAACAGCGACTGGTGGCATCAAAACAGTGTAGTGTGGATCGGCTGTGCGGTCCGCTTATGGCATGGGTGTGTCAGGTGTAACAGACAGTGGCTCTGGATCCGGCTGTAAAAGGTCACTGCGCTTGACATTGCAGACACCTTCTTGATCCTCTCATCTCTGTGGTGTACTTTTATCCTCCTTCCTTTAGGACCCAGCAGTGACCTCCACCTTCTGCTGCTGATTGACACACCCTTGCTTAGTAGTTAAAAACTCAGTTTCTCCATAGAGTCGGCGGTGATAGTTCTATGTACCTCTGTGCAGACTTGGAGTACTGGCAGTCGGCTAGTCTCATCTTTGGGGCCCTTGGAGGACGGTTGGCGTTATCTCTCTGGTGTCTGCTCAAGCTAAGTGTATCCCCTTTGTTTGTCTACCTTGTTGTCTTTAGTTTGTAGTGGGGCCTGACTAGTGCTCACCCTGTCCCCTCCCTATCTAGGGCCTAGCTCTAGGGACATTCAGGGATTAGGGTCCTGCTAGGCGATAAGTGTGGAACCTATATAGGGACGATAGGGGAGTCAGGGTGATATTAGATCTGCCTAGGGGTCTCCACTCCCCCTTTCCCTAGTTGTTGGGCTCCCTTCCCCTCTTCCCATCGTTGCGCACTTAGTCTTTCCCTCACCTTGCCTGACAGCTTAGCTCACTGTTAGCCTATTGCGTCAGGTGAGAAGCAGATCCCCCCTTTACAGTCGCATCCGTGTCACGTATGCAGCGAGTGGACTGTATTCATGACAGATACCATTTTGGGATTTTGATTGCTTTAGTATTGCATTTTTTGGGTGGTTGTGGCGATCAAAAAAATGGTAATTCTGTCGTTTTGATTTTTATTTTAGTGTTTACCCTAAAATATTTATTTGATGATAGAGCAGGATCTTGCCGTTGTAGCGACACCAATAGACTTTTTACTGCTACTTTTTATTTTTTTGTATTTTGTATTGGGAAAAGGGGGGAGTGATTTAAATTTATGTTTTTCAATTTGTTCATATTTTTAAAACTTTTTTTGAATACTTTTTACATTTTGTTTAGTCCCCATAGGGGACTTGAAGCTGCGATCATCGTATTGCTTGTCATGCAGTACGGTTGATATTTTATGAATTTTGAGTACAAAAGCCATGAGCAAAAGACTGACTAGTTCTCCGAGGAGAAACGGAGTATTTTGGTTTATTAGGGAGATCTCGTCTCCCGAGATCTCAATCTGCACATGCTCCAGTGACCATTTTCCCGAAGCCCACCACAGGGCTATGTACGGGAGAGAGAATCCACTCACCACCAAATTCTTTTGAGAGGACAGGGCCCGCAGCATCGCCGCCAATCTCCTGTATCTGTGACCCCACTCCACTTACGTCACCCCCCCCCCAGGTAAAATATCGTACCTTCGCATTATAAGACGCACCCCCTTTTCCTCCTGAATTTGGGGGGAGGGGAGAGTGCGTCTTATAATCCGCAAAATATGGTAGTTTTTTTATATTTTTCTGAATAAAATAGTGTTTTTTTATTAAAAAATAATTGTTTTTTGTCTCCACTTTCCAGGTTGTATTTTTTTTTTTTGCATAATTTTGGAGTGCATAAAATTTTCTGTTTGACTTTTAAACTCCAGTGCGGCCAGTGCCTGAACCCGTAGTCCCTGGTCCTAGTGCTGCCAGTGCCTGAACCCGTAGTCCCTGGTCCTAGTGCTGCCAGTGCCTGAACTTCATCCCCTGGTCTGTGTTTGGCCAGTGCCTGAATCAGTATCTGAGACCTGTATGTCTGAACGTGTGCCTATCCGAGTATCCCGTGTATCTGTACTGTCCTATCAGTGTCCGAATCAGCCCTGTCTGAGAATCCGTGCCAGTAACTGTTCTACCTGTTCTATTCTGAGCCTAGTAGTCTGAACGGAGCCCGATTTTGATTTGAGGGTCAGATCACGATCGGCCATGCAAGTCAATGGTTCCGTGAAAAAAAAATCGGACAGCACTCGGATGGCATCCGAGTATGGTCCGATTTCCACGGACTGTCAAAATGGAGAAGGTGGAATTTTTTTCTGATCAGAATAACAGTCCGTTTTTTCTCGTACATACGTTGAAAAATTGTACTTGTGCATCAGCCTTTATAGAATAAATGTAACGGGTCATTTATATCGCGCTGTGAATTGCATGAAATCAAACCTGCAAAAAAAAAAACGAAAAAAACGTGGAATGGCGTTCTTTTTTTATTTTCCCTCAAAACTATTTTCTAAGCATTTTTCATCTCATGATTTAAAAAAAAATACAACTCATCCTACGGACGCGAGCCCATCTATAAGGAAATATTGGAGGAAAAATTAAACGGCTATGACTCTAGGAACGCAGCGATGAAAAATCCAAGTCTTAAAAAATTTGCCAGCAACGTCCTCCAATTGTCATCTCCATCCCATTTTCTGGATTCTATTTTCTGTGCGGACACGTCACCTCTCCAGGTGCTGACACTACAAGAAACTACCAGCGACATGTGGACGGCTATTTATTAACCACCTCAGGACAAACACTCTTATCTCCCGAGAGAACGACTGTTTACCCAGCTGTAAGACTTCCGAGCCTCAAGGTCAGGGATGGAGGGTGGACTGGAAGGAGACTGTCCAATATCCCATGTATTAGGTCATGTTCTTTTCCCGTCCAATCCTTCTCATAGTTCTCATAGTAGTTAGCAAATAAACAGTTCCACCCCTCATTCAATCAGAGTAATTCCAAAAACCGATCTGTCCTCAGGTTAGATTGTCAGTATCAGATCAGTGGTCGTCCAACAACCGGCACCTCCGCCGATCTGCTGTTACCTGCCCCTGCGTCAAAACACCAACACTCCATGTACTGCCTAGTGACCATTCTCGGATACTGCAGCTCAGCTCCAATTTATTACAATGGGTCAGACCCCAACCAATCTCATATAGATGACTTATTGTTATTGGGGGTCTTGTCACTATTACTGGGGAGTACTGACATCGTTGCTGGAGATGCTTCAGCTGTCGCTGTTATTTCGGTCATTGGGTAGTGCAAGAGGTTTTTCCAACAGAGGATTGTGAAAGAAGGATCTGGTCTGGGATCTAAATTAAATTTATACTTTTTTATGTTTATGTTACTTTCACAAAATAAAAACACCTTTGAAAAAAAAAAAATAGAGATTTTTTTTTGTGTGTCGTCGTAATCTGAAAGCCAAAACTTTTTTTTTCTTTTGATGGAAAAACACAAACAAACCCTGAAAGAGCTAAGAAAAAAAAATAAAGGTTATGGTTCTTGGAAGAGGCTGGAGGAAAGAAAAAAGGATAGAACAACAACAAAAATTGGCTTTGACGGGGTTAAATGTAAAAAAAATAAATAAAAATAAAACACTTTATGATTTAGGGGTTTATTAAGTGGGTTTGGCCTGGGGTACATATTACTGAGGTCCGTAGTAAGGGTGGTCTGGTCTGGTTAATGTATGTAACAAGGGGATTCTGGGTTCTTTATAAACAGGGTCTGGTTTGGGTTTTGTATTAAGAGGATTTGGTCTGAGATCTGCATTTATTTAGAGGTCTGTTCTAGGGTTTCTATAAATTTATGCTTCAGGGGTCTTTATCTAGGGGGTCTAGAGGAATCTAGATTTATATAATTTCTTTAACGGCCTTCAACTCTATCTCAAGTTATGGCGTCTTGATAGGTGAACGCTCTGTAGGAAGATCGATATCGTGTAGCCTAGCTAAGCCCACCAGGGTCTTCTCCACCTTTATTTTGATAGTATCAAGCCATCGGGTTGCTGGTCTTCCTCTTCACCTTGTTCCTTCTATTCTTCTGTCCATGATGTCTTTCTCCAGTGATAGATCTCTTCGTATGATCTCTCCAAAGTAGGCAAGTCATAGCCTGGTGATCCTTGCTTCGAGTGACATGTCTGGCTTGATTTGTTTATTCTTCTTACCATCCATGGATTTGATAACATTCTTCTCCAGCACCACATTTTGAAGGAGTGGATTCTTCTTCATTCTTGTTTCTTTATCTCCCAGGTTTCACATCCATATGTTACCACTGAAAAGACCAAACTATGTATGAGGTGTGTCTTGGTCGCCAGTGAAATATTCCTCAGTTTGAAGACCTTGTCCAGTGACTTCATTGTTGATGTGCCCATAGCTATTCTCCTATTGACTTCCATTCCGGTGTCGTGGCTGCATTTTGAGTGAACATCGATCCGAGTAGGTCGAAGTCCTTTACAACTATCAGTTCAACGCCGTCCATCTCAAATGAGTCCCGATTGTACCTGGCAGTAGTCAACATCTTTGTCATCTTTGTGTTGAGGAGCAGTCCCAAGTTTGAGCTTTCCATCTTGACGCTCTGTAATAAGTCCTCTATTTCATCTACGCTTGTTGGTCTGAATGTAGTGTCATCTGTGTGTTTAAGATTTTAAGTAGGGGTAAATATTTGTTTCAAGGGTCTTGGTCTGGAGGATTTACCATAGACTTTATTTACAGGGTCTATATTAATTTCAGGGGTCTGGTTTGGGTGGTTTTATTTCAAGGCTCTGTTGTGGGATTGCATTTATATTTTGGGTCAACTGTGCCCTATATTAGTTTAGGGGGGGTCTAGTCTGTTGTCCTTATGGGGGTCATATGTACCATTTGTGATTAAATCACCATAAAATATAGAGGTACAAGGTATGAATCGTATATTGTGTCTTTTTTGTTTATTTTTTTACTTGGACCTTCATCTCCAGATGCCGATGGACTCCCATATGTTTGGATTACCATTGGATTATTGATGGCTCATAGTGTATTGTTGTAACAGCTTTATTTCCACCTCTTCTTGCTCTGGGATGTTATTACCTATTTTTTGAGCATTTTAAGCCTGATTCATCATTTGTATTTTTTTCAAGTTTCTTTTTTATTTTGTCTCGTGGTATTCATTGACATTTTTTAGCTCCGAATCCTTCAAAAAGGCGCATGCGATTCATGAATTTTACGCAAAATAAAAAATAAAATATTTTTTGGTTTTGTATTTGACCCGTTCTTAAACTTTTTTAGCAACAAAAGCTGCACGTTCTGATAAAGTGTCGCAAAATTTGCACAAAAAATTCCAAGCGTATGTAAAGTCTCTCCGAAGGGGAACTGTAGTAAATTTGCAGAAAAATTTTGCAACTTTTTAAAAAGTCACAATTGATGAATCGTCTGACAACATCTGGAAACCACAAGCTCGACCACAATGGTAAACATAAAAAAACAAACAAACAAGTGAACATGTATAAAATAAACTTTTAAAAAAGTCGCTAATAAAACAAAAATAAGGCACAAATAAAAAACAAAATAAAAACACCAAAAACCGGACAAAAAAGGTGAGAATGCAATAATGAATCTTGCACTTATTTATGTTTGAAACATATTTATTCTTATTTCTTGTTTCTAATTTTTTGCCTCTGTGCTTGTTTAAAGCCTGATGAAGGGTCTTTTGACCAGAAACGTTGGCTACAAGATATTTTGCTTCACATGTGGTAATTGATTGGACCTGGGAGATATAAATTGTTTTTTTTTTTTTCTGAAGGCAGCTGTTATACGTATTGAGCAATGTTCTGCAGGGAAACCTTGGTATCTTTTGTGCAGCACCTACCAGAATATTGTTCTAGTATCACCTTCGGGGTAGCAGGACTCCCTAATAGCAGTGGCGTATTTCAGCAGGATAATGGCTGGTCAGAAATGGCCTAAGGAACCACAAAAAGTTCAACTTGTCTCAAAGTTCTGAGATCCTAGCTTCCTGCAGAACGGCTCATTTACAGAAGCTATATTGCCCTCTCGTGGTAAAACTAGAAATCATATTCAGGCAAACAAAGCCTTTTAGTAGGAAACAAAGTCCATGGTTGGAAATGGAAAAACTCACGGCTGGATTCGTTATTGCATTTGCCCCTTTTTTTGTCTAGTTGTAATTTTTCGCCTGTTTTTACTTCATTTTTGCATTTGCGCCTTTTTTGTCTATTTTTTGTAATTTTTCGCCTGTTTTTACTTCATTATTGCATTTGCCTCCTTTTTATGTCTAGTTGTAATTTTTCGCCTGTTTTTACTTCATTATTGCATTTGCGCCTTTTTTGTCTATTTTTTGTAATTTTTCGCCTGTTTTTACTTCATTATTGCATTTGCCTCCTTTTTATGTCTAGTTGTAATTTTTCGCCTGTTTTTACTTCATTTTTGCATTTGCGCCTTTTTTGTCTATTTTTTGTAATTTTTCGCCTGTTTTTACTTCATTATTGCATTTGCGCCTATTTTGTCTGTTTTTTGTAATTTTTCGCCTGTTTTTTTTTGCGTCTTACCCCTCTTTTCATTTGCGTTACTTTTAAAGTCTATTTTTTTTTTTAGGTGTTCGCCTGTTCTTTTTTATTGTACCTTCGTCATTATAGTCAGAGTTTCGAGTTTCCACACGTTTTTGGTCGATTCATCAATTGCAACTTTTTAGAAACTGTCAAAATTTTACTAATGTCCTCCTGTTCCATGGGATAATTTTATGTATGCCTGTGTTATTTTTTTTTTTTTTTTGCTGAATTTTTGCCACGTTTTATCAGAATATTTGATCTTTTTACACTAAAAAGTCACAAAACAAGTTTAAGACAAAAAAAGAAAGAGCATTTTTCATAAGGCACAAAAGTCATGAAGCACTTGCACCATTTTAAATTTTAATTTTTTTCGGCTCAAAAGTTTCAAGAACAACAAAAAAGAAAAAAAAAAAAGAAAAGTAACTTAAAAAAAGATGCAAGTGATGAACTGGCTAATAAGTTTTTAACCCGTGAGGTGAGAAATTGTCCTGGAAAGAGATGTCATTATCCCCTTACCATCACAGGCAATTTTTTTAATATTTGTGCTTTTGTTCTTCTTGTTCCAAAAGCAATATGTTTTTTATTATTCCGCAGCCACACGAGAGCTTGTTTTTTTTTTTTTTGCAGGACAATGAATTACACCATTTACTTTACCATACAATGCGCAGTGCAATTCCGGACAAAAAAAAATACAAATTTGCCATTTTTTTTAGGTTTTGTTGGTACAGTAAACAATGGTCTACAAAAATTATTCCCCAGGTCAGCACAATTTCGGTGACACCAAATGTGTATATATTTTTTTTTTTATATTTTAGAGGTTAAAAAAACTTTTCGTTTTGTGTGTAGAGCTGATACTTTTAATTGATACTATTTTGGAGAAAATATGATGTGTTGCTTTTTATTGCGACAATTCTGGCGTTTCAAGTTTGTTTATTTTGTGCTTTGTTTTTTTTATGACATTTACAATAGGAGTTGTGTGTATATATATATATATATATATATATATATGTATATAAATATATATATATATATATATATATATGTATGTTGATCAGACTTATACTGATGTGTAGCGCCCCGAGGGCTCGGCCACTACAGGGGTATTGCACCTCTGCCAGAGGTGTGATATTCCACTCCCTGGTAAGGATGGAGTGTGGACCAGGGCTCGGTTAGCTGCATACAGCACACTCACCCCATTTCCGAGGGACAGCTCAACGGTGCTCCCACTAGACAGAAATGCAGGTACGACAGACCATGTCCCTGGCTGGAGTGGGGAGGGGGGAGGAATACCCGGTGATGTAGGAGCAGATAGGGGACGGTTCCTGAGCGTAGGTAGGAGCCCATTGGTTGCTGGTCACCTGGGCTCATGGCTAGAGGGAGGTATAAGAGGTGGGCACCATCTTAGGACACAGGTCAGTCTGTGCAGAGAGAGGAGAAGACAGGGAGCAGAGGCTCTGTAGGAGCTCTACTCCAGATCTAGTTAGTATAGTGTACATGGGACTTGATTTACCAGGCTTGTGGTATTCAACATCCAGTGGACTGGTATTGAGCTATTTTGGGAAGAAAGTGTCATATTTCCTCTACTCCTGGACAACCCTTTTAAGGACTCTTTACATAGAAATATGAGACAAAAAAGAGTCAAAAGGACTTTTTATTTATTTTTTTGTATATTTTCTACATTTAATGTTCATTTAAATTTTCCAGTCCAATTTTTACCTGAATTTCGCTCCACGTTGAAGCCATGTCCCCACTGCATTTACTCAGGTGTCTCGGTGGTTGCAGTTGAATAGGACATATTGACTTAGTGTGTGGCAATGGCCGTCAGTAATGACAGCTAACATGTGGGACTATTAACCATCCCCGCAAGAGGTATGTATCAATATTAGGATCGCTGAAGGACATGAAGCTTATGACCGGCGCCTGACCGCTATGCAAATACATTGCTCAAAAAAATAAGGGGAACACTGAAATAACACATCCTAGATCTGAATGAATGAAATATTCTCATTGAATACTTTGTTCTGTACAAAGTTGAATGTGCTGACAACAAAATCACACAAAAATCATCAATGGAAATCAAATTTATTAACCAATGGAGGCCTGGATTTGGAGTCACCCCCAAAATTAAAGTGGAAAAACACACTACAGGCTGATCCAACTTTGATGTAATGTCCTTAAAACAAGTCAAAATGAGGCTCAGTATTGTGTGTGGCCTCCACGTGCCTGTATGACCTCCCTACAACGCCTGGGCATGCTCCTGATGAGGCTCAGTATTGTGTGTGGCCCCCACGTGCCTATATGACCTCCCTACAACGCCTGGGCATGCTCCTGATGAGCTGAGTATTGTGTATGGCCTCCACGTGCCTGTATGACCTCCCTACAACGCCTGGGCATGCTCCTGATGAGGCTGAGTATTGTGTGTGTCCTCCACGTGCCTGTATGACCTCCCTACAACGCCTGGGCATGCTCCTGATGAGGCTCAGTATTGTGTGTGGCCTCCACGTGCCTGTATGACCTCCCTACAACGCCTGGGCATGCTCCTGATGAGGCTCAGTATTGTGTGTGGCCTCCACGTGCCTGTATGACCTCCCTACAATACCTGGCCATGCTCCTGATGAGGCTCAGTATTGTGTTTGGCCTCCACGTGCCTGTATGACCTCCCTACACCGCCTGGGCATGCTCCTGATGAGCTGAGTATTGTGTATGGCCTCCACGTGCCTGTATGACCTCCCTACAACGCCTGGGCATGCTCCTGATGAGGCTCAGTATTGTGTGTGGCCTCCACGTGCCTGTATGACCTCCCTACAACGCCTGGGCATGCTCCTGATGAGCTGAGTATTGTGTATGGCCTCCACGTGCCTGTATGACCTCCCTACAACGCCTGGGCATGCTCCTGATGAGGTTGCGGATGGTCTCCTGTGGAATCTCCTCCCAGACCTGGACTAAAGCATCCGCCAACTCCTGGACAGTCTGTGGTGCAACGTGATGTTGGTGGATGGAGCGAGACATGATGTCCCAGATGTGCTCAATCGGATTCAGGTCTGGGGAACGGGCGGGCCAGTCCATAGCTTCAATGCCTTCATCTTGCAGGAACTGCTGACACACTCCAGCCACATGAGGTCTGGCATTGCCCTGCATTAGGAGGAACCCAGGGCCAACCGCACCAGCATATGGTCTCACAAGGGGTCTGAGGATCTCATCTCGGTACCTAATGACAGTCAGGCTACCTCTGGCAAGCACATGGAGGGCTGTGCGGCCCTCCAAAGAAATGCCACCCCACACCTTTACTGACCCACTGTCAAACCGGTCATGCTGAAGGATGTTGCAGGCAGCAGATCGCTCACCATGGCGTCTCCAGACTCGGTCACGTCTATCACATGTGCTCAGTGTGAACCTGCTTTCATCTGTGAAGAGCACAGGGTGCCAGTGGCGACTTTGCCAATCCTGGTGTTCTGTGGCAAATGCCAAGCGTCCTGCATGGTTTTGGGCTGTGAGCACAACCCCCATCTGTGGACGTCGGGCCCTCATACCACCCTCATGGAGTCGGTTTCTAACCGTTTGTGCAGACACATGCACATTTGTGGCCTGCTGGAGGTCATTTTGCAGGGCTCTGGCAGTGCCCCTCCTGTTCCTCCTTGCACAAAGGCGGAGGTAGCCGTCCTGCTGCTGAGTTGTTGCCTTCCTATGGCCCCCTCCACGTCTTCTGGTGTTCTGGCCTGTCTCCTGGTAGCGCCTCCAGCCTCTGGACACTACGCTGACAGACACAGGAAACCTTGTTGCCACAGCTCGCATTGATGTGCCATCCTGGATGAGCTGCACTACCTGAGCAACTTCTGTGGGTAGTAGAGTCCGTCTCACGCTACCACAAGTGTGAAAGCACAACCAACATTCAAAAGTGACCAAAACATCAGCCAGAAAGCATTGGTACTGAGATGTGTTTGTGGTCCCCACCTGCAGAACCGCTCCTTTATTGAGGGTGTCTTGATAATTGCCAATAATTTTCATCTATTGTCTATTCCATTTGCAGAACAACATGTGAAATTGATTGTCAATCAGTGTTGCTTCCTAAGTGGACAGTTTGATTTCACAGAAGTTTGATTTACTTGGAGTTATATTCTGTTGTTTAAGTGTTCCCTTTATTTTTTTGAGCAGTGCACAGGACTGCCCTATATCAGGTCATAGGATGTAAATAACAAGCTCTACAGAAAGAAAATTATGGCAACCACTTGCCAACAGAGCTTACTATCCAAAATACGATAAATCTGTCGGATGTGCTTGGTCACGTCCTGGCCCACCTGAGCTCTAAATACTTTTCTAAAACTTGGTGGAGCCGGCCCGGGCTGGCGAAAAATTGGAAAAAGTTGCAAAATTTCGAAGGATATTTATGCCAGAATTCTGGTGAATGAATACTCGGACAACTGCTTCTCAATCTTAAGTGTTTCCAACTTTTAAAAAGTAACAGGTATACTCACCTCCCGTTCCAGTGATGTTGGCACTGGCGATCACGTCATGGTGTGAAGTCACGCATCCCTGCAACCAATCAGTGGTCCTTTCACTAGCCCCACCTTCAGACAAATCGCTAACATCCGGAGGAAGTGAGCGCTGCTGCTCTCTCTCTTCCTCCGGATGATTGTATCCAGTCTTGTGACAATACTCTGTGAGCTTAAAAAGGACCTTTCACTTGCCATAAATATATATTTTATTACTTGGTGTAAATGCAGATGTTCTCCTGAATCCGGCATTGTCTTTATTTTTTTCTGCGCCTCTCCGTTCCTGAAATATGGTCTTCTCTTCCATCTATGTAAACCTAGTCTTTTTAGCCAACTAGGCGTGTCCCTCATGAACGACTCCCATTCAAAATTACAAGTCGTCCCATAAAAAAAAAAAAAACAAGCCTTCAAACATCTACTGTATGTCAACTAAGAAGTAAAAAAAAAAGAAAAACTTATGGCTCTTGGAAGAATGGAAGGAAAAATGAAAAAGCAAACAACGAATGATCTCCTGGTTTTTAAGGGGTTACACATTACTTACAGTACTTGTTTGAATATTTCTAGATTACTTTTGTCCATTAAAATATATATACATATATATTTCTATGTTATGTAAATCCTGTTGGTTGGGTGGTCCAGCAGGCTTGTACCTTCATCAGTATTCAGTTTAATTTCCTCGTTCCTGCCCCAGAGCAACATGGTTGCCAAGACGTTCCAGAAGTCTGGACAAATCTACCATGTCCTACCATAGACATGATCTGCGGATATGTAGACTGGCCCTTGGTGAGTTTTCGTCTTGCAGCAGATGGTACTAGAAGCTTATTATACAGTGAAAGTTCTACTGAGAGATGGTGTCACAGGTGTGTCAGGTGTAATAGACAGTCACTCTGGATCTGGCTGTAGAAGATCACTGCGTTTGGCATTACAGATGCCGTCTTAATCCTTATTCCTTTAGGACCAAGCGGCGACCTCCCTCTTGCTGCTGTTTGACACACCCTTGCCTGGGAGATAACACACTCAGTTTGCTCCAGGAAATCGCCGGTGATACTTCTACGAATCTTGATGCAGGCTTGGAGCTCTAGCAGTCAGCTAGCTTCTTCTCTGGTGCCATTGGAGGACAGTTGGCGTTACTCCTCTGGTGTCTGCTCAAGTTAAGTTTATCCCCTTTGTTTGTCTTCCTTGTTGTCTTTAGTTTGTCATGGGGTCTAACCAGTGCTCACCTCTCCCCTTCCCTATCTAGGGCCAAGCTCTAGGGACATCCAGGGCTTAGGGTCCTGCTTGGTGATAAGTGTGGAACCTATATAGGGGTGGTAGGGTAGGCAGGGTGATATTATATCTGCCTAGAGGTCTTCACTCCCACTTTCCCTAGTGGGACAATGGGAGGAACCTTGTGACGGAGAAATGACAGCCGGGGTAGATACGGTTTCCCTCTATGCCAGTCCTTTCACCGAGCTAAAGAATATGGCTGTGGTGAAATACAACTCCCACTGAGAAGCTGTTTCAGATTGAAAAACATTGTGCCCACCAGAGGATTTGATTCTGAGAGCTAACCTTTCTCACCTGCTCAAGAGCCCCATAGCAGCTGCAAAGTTAGCGCTATTATGAACTCTTCTGAGGTAGAAGCCAAGGCACACCAGAGGATTCTCTGGTGGGACCGTTCAACCCTGCTGAGAAGCAGTCCTTGCTAAGAAAAGTGTGTGGGATGGTTCCCGGACACTCTATTTTTACTCGGGAGGAAACACACGTAAACACGGGGAGAACATACAAAGTCCTTGCAGATGTTGTCCTTGCTGGGATTTGAACCCAGGATCCCAGCGCTGCAAGACTTCAGTGCTAACCACTGATCCGATGTGCTGCCATTCACCCTCTAATATCTAACAGGCTGGAGAAACTTGCACCTACTGCCACTCTATCTTCAGCTCGTTTGTGAGAAAATGTATTTGGGCAGCCACTCAGTCTACCAAATAAAATTCCTGAGAAGGAAATTGGGGATGGCTTCGCTACTGGTACTGGGGGCAGTGCTAATACCATGGCGTCGTACCATAGTTTGCTGGAAATATTCCAGGCTGGTAGGAGGCAAGCAAATTCCTACAGAAAAGTACCAGCAGTAATGTTCAGGCCACATTTCAAGTGCAAGCAGCTTTAGAGGACTTCCTGGGAGAAATGACACGCAGGGTAGATACGGTTTTCCCTTATGCCAGTCCTTTCACCGAGCTAAATACAACTCTCAGCAAAAAAAGTTGTGGACTGGCTCCGTACCATCCCTGGCCACATTCACCTGTCCACGTGTTTGTGGTTAGGTGGTCCTTCCCAGTAAGTGCACTTGGGAGGGCAGCACGGGTAATGTTGTGGGACCCGTGCTTGTGGAAGGCGGAGGAGATACTGGGAAATATAGTGGCGGCTGGGTACCGAGTATGGACACCCGGCCACCACCGGCATGAGATTGTGAAAAGCTTCCGCCTCCACAAGTCTAAAAGGCCACATTTCAAGTGCAAGCAGCTGTCAAAAATTTGGCAGTATAGTATTGCAGCCTGTGGGTGGTTGGGTGGCTGGCTGCATACTTGAGCTTGAATTCCAAGGAATGGGGTAGGGACAACTGAACGCTGCAGTGGGACAAGGACGTGGACGGTGATTGTTGCAAGTCTGCAACGACAGGTGCATGGCGGGAGGCATCTTCGCATGCGCCAAGGATCACTTATGATGGGCACACTTTTAGACAGTGACCTGGGTGTCAGAGATGCTTCTAGAGGTCTTCCCCATGCTATTCCCATGTCTTTTCAGCTCTGTATGCATGTGTCTGATGATGTGTCACACACCACATGGCCAGATAAGGTTGTAAAATGTTAAAATGACATTTCCTGGTGAATGCATTTGTCTTGGTTGAAAGCAATGCAAAAGTGCAAAAATGCATCAAAAACTCTACTTGTGAACATAGCCCAAGTTGTGGAAGAGTATTTTTGTTTTTGGTTATTTATTTTGCCTTATATACAAGTCATTACCCTGGAAAGGATGTTCCTTAACATATTTCCCAGGAAAATCCATTTTGGTTTTGTATGTTTTATTGTGAAACCGTAAAAGTGGCGTAATACTCTGACCACGTTGTTCACAGCAGTGACCTGGGAGTCAGAGATGCTTCCAGGATTTTTCCCCATGCTGTTCCCATGTCATTTGAGCACTGTTCCCATCGATTTGGGCAATTTTTAGGCCCTCTGCAGACCGCCGGGGGGGAGCCGCCTGAATAATGCTCGAGTTTCCCATAGACTTACATTGGGCTCGTTGTTCGGGTCGAGCACCCGAGTATCCCAATGTGCTCGACCCGAGCAACGAGTACCCGAGCATTTTAGTGCTCGCCCATCACTAATTCTTACCCAAACAGTTTCCACAGAACTCCCAGTCTCTGAAGCTTCAATCTCTGTGCAGATATACGCTTTTCTAACATACAATGCAACACCTCCTCCTCGTTTATCAAGTCTGTTTCTTGCAAATAAGTTGTATCCTTTTAGCCTTTTATTCCAATCATGTGTATCGTCCCACCAAGTTTCAGTGATTCCAATGACATCATATTTCTTTTCCTGCGTTAGTAGCTCCAATTCTCCTTGTTTGTTGCCCATGCTTTGTGTTATGTAATGTGTATGAGTCTAGAGATGAGCAAATCAATTTACAGGACTCTGGTTCACCTCCCACGTTACTACTCCTTGGCCGCCAGACAGGTGTCCTGCAAACCACTCTACTACCTGCCAAAATCTCAGTTACTTCTTATGATTAGCAATCCTGGTGCGATGTCATTGTTGCGACAATGTCACTCCGGGCTGCAATACCGAACAAGGATGCTCCAGTAGAATCCAAACCCGTACTACAATTAGGAATAACCTCGGCACTCAATGGTTCATATAAGAAAAAAATGTTTAATGCAGTCCCAAAACAAAAATAAACGTTTCAGTCGATTTGACCTTTATCAGTAATAGACTGCTGGCTGGTATTCAAAATTAGGATAACGAGGGAAGATGCAGTGTCACTTGTTGCATGGGTCTGTGACCCCTGGTGGGTGCTAATGGAGAAATGCTACACGTGGTGAGAGGAGAAACGCGGTGTCCACCGGTGTACACTAGGAACTAGCGGTGGACACCGCGTTCCTCCTCTCACCACCTGCAGCACTTCTTCATATGCACCTATTATGAACCATTGAGTGCCGAGGTTATTCCTAATATTAATCATATGAGACACAGTTGATGCCTGTATGTTTGAGGCAAGGACTCCCTTCTGTTGGCCACGTACTTCTGACGTGGCCACTGGACCAGGTTCTTGCAAATCGATTTGCTCATCCCTTAGTATTGGGACCTTTAGTAGTGCTATGGAAACAGCAGTTTATACTGAGCACTTGCCAAAATAAAGCAGCAGGACTGTAAGTGGACAGTGAGAAGAGTTTTTCAATCAAGCCAAGTGGGTACAGATAGAGTTTCCCACCTGAATATGTGACATCACAGAAAAGCCGTGAGGCTGAGTAGTCAAGAGGTCAAGGTCAAAAGCCAGAAGGGTACGTCATAAACAGAGAGATGAGACAAAGCCATAGTCAGGTAACAGTCCAATGTCAAAATTCCAACAAAGTAGTGGATCACCACAAAAAGGGCTAGGTAAACGGATGGTAAAGGCAAATCCAAGTTCGAGCGGCAAAGATCAGAATACAAGATTAGGAGCACAGAGCAAACACACAACGCACAGGCAGACACATGGATGAAGCCCCGGCACACACTGGTATTGATTGGATGACTAAACTGTCACTCAAGACACTGACCACTCAGCACACCCCAGCATCCGATTGGATGGCTGAGCTGTCAATCACCATACTGACAGCTCAGCATGGTCCTGTCCTAGATTGGACGGCAGAACTGTCATTTACTGCATCCAGATACACTGCTGCTAGGAATTGTGACAATATCCCCTCTTCTAGGGAGACCACCAGACCTCAGGTTTCTCAGGAAACATATGATAAAAGGCCCTGACCAGAAGATCAGCATTCATTTAACAAGCCAGAATCCAGGATCTCTCCTCGGATCTGTATCCCCTCCAATGAACGAGATATTGGAAAGAATTTCGGACCCCCGAGAATCCATAATCTTCTGTACATCGTACTCCAAACCTCCATCGACAGAAACCGGATGAGGCGGAGACGAGGCAGACAACACTGATGGGACAAACACCTTTAATAGGGATTTATGGAACACATTTGGGATACAAAGCATTGGAGGAAGTCTGAATTTTAAGGCCACCGGATTAACTACCTCCAGTATCTCATACGGGCCAATAAATTTAGGACCCAACTTCGCAAAGGGTACTTTAAGCTTAATGTTTTTGGATGAGACCCAAAACGTATCAACTATATTGAAGATGGGACCTGTCAAACCTTTCCTATTGGCCTTCCGTTTTTGACAAAGCTGAGCCACCCCGATATTATTCTGAACATCCCTCCAGACATCCCCAAATTTCTGTATGGCAACCTCTACTCCTCGACACCCAGAAGTCATCCTAGAAAATCCAGCAAAATGGAGATGAAAACCATAATTGCAAAAAAGGTGAGGTTCCAGTGGACTGATTGACCCGACTGTTAAAGGCGAACTGAGTAAGATGTAAAAATGAAGACCAGTCCTCCTGCTGAGCCGCAACGAAACTCCTTAAAATTTGTGATTTGCATTCTGTGCCTGCTGTTTCACCATTGTTGATATTAACAAATATTATGGATTAATAAAGCATCATTTATATAGAAGAAGTAAGTGCCGGCTTTCTGCTTGGATTTTTACTGCCATAGATATGGGAATAGTACTGGACATTCTACATAGATATTGTACTACAACCAAACTTACTGAGAAAATATAGCACCAGAACCAAGCTTACTACATAAATACAGTACCAGAATCCATCTTAGTACTTAGATACAGGAACTTAACTGCATTTACTACATAGATACAGGAAAATAACCAAGCTTAGTACATATATATGGAAGCAGAACCAAACTTACTACATATCTATGAGAACGTAACCAAACTATCTGCATATATATGGTACCAGAACAAAGCTTACTACATATGGGAATGGAACCAAACTTATTTCATAGATAAAGTTCCAGAACTGAGCTTACTATATAGATACAGGAACAGAAATGAGCTTACTACATGAATATGGAAACTGAACCAAACCTTCTACATAGATATGATACTTCATAGACACAGGAACAGAACCAATCTTGCTACATAGATGTGGGAAAACCAAAATCAAGGGCCAGCTGTACCTGTTCATATAAGTGTAATGCGTAGGTGCACATTCACACTGTGGCAATTGGCAGACAAATATAACCTGGAAAAAAACAATAAATAGATTCCTGCAATAAGCAAATAAATAGTAGTAATACATGTAAAAACATAGAATACTTTGGGCTGTGCACCTTGCCTATTTAACTTTCCACAGGCCAGTGTATAACAGTCAGTTAGTCAGGTCTAGGTCCTGCTCTGCCCATGACTATTTTGAGGCTGCTGGCACATAGTGAGGTCAGTCACTAAAATAGGGACCATCTCGTTTGGTTACACCTTGTCATGGTGGGGTGGATTTTATGCTTTCTTGCTACAAAAAAATGTTAACTAAGAAATCTATGTTTTTGCATTTTTATTTCTTACCACTACTTATTTACTTACTACAGGGTATATATTTATTGTTTTTATTTTATTTGTCCATCAATGGCCAAAGTGTGAATGTGCACCTACACATTACCCTTCTACTAACAGGTTTGCTGGGCCTTGTTTTTGTTTTTTCATTTACATATTTGAAAAATTTGGATTTCCCAGGAACCATTCATCGGATTATAAATATCAAGGTGTCAATTGTTTCAACTTTCTATGATCTACATGCCCATATAGACAGTTTAGAAGGATTCATTTTACTGACAGATGCCCTTTAATGAAAGTTAATATCTTGGCGCAGTTTTTGGCAGCCTTGAGCTTGTTCTGCATGCTGTAAAGATCATCTAGAAGGTGGGCGGTTTGGGGGGCCAAAGACCCTGCTGGATCCTCAAGTCCAAAGTGCTCATATCCAATACCCCACTCCTAAATGTGTACTGGTGGACAGGTCTGGGGGGGCAAATGCTATCCTATCCTTCGGTCCACACTGTCCTGCTCTTCAACATCCAAGACTCCAGACTGTAGAGATTTGTATTGCTGATGTATTTAGCTCAC
The DNA here is from genome assembly GCF_046119375.1 of Phyllobates terribilis. Taxonomy (NCBI): domain Eukaryota; kingdom Metazoa; phylum Chordata; class Amphibia; order Anura; family Dendrobatidae; genus Phyllobates; species Phyllobates terribilis. The sequence goes on from NW_027362761.1 coordinate 1,175,365,495, forward strand.
AGAGCATATTCTAAACTGGGTATCCACCACCATGTTTCACTGTAGGCACCATGCATTTAGAAAAAGAGCACTTCTACATAATGCACAGGGTGATGGCAGCATCTTATCTTTCAATATAGAGCATTACATCTGTGAATTCATGATTAAATGTTACCCCCCCCCCGACACCAGCAGCACTCATGCAGCCCCACATAAAGACACTGCCACCACCATGTTTCATTGTAGGCACCATACATTTTTCTAAACTCATTTTTATAAATTTAATTTCATCAAAAATTCGGACATGTTTGGATTTTTGTGACCAAAGATGTAATTTTAGATTACACTAATAGGTAGACAGGGACATTGTGCAATATCACAAATATCATAATGCAGATTTCTAAGACCATAAAGTGCAATAAACATAGCACTTAACCTCTTTATGACATATGATGCAGCTGTTAACCTGTTAAATTCTGCTGTCAATCATGGCTTTTAACACATGCTGGTAAGGGGGTGCGCAGTTCCGTGCTCCCATCGGAGTTCCCATGATGTCAATGGATTCTCATGACAGCCAAGTGTCTGCTGATTACCACCATGCCTGTCATTATGATCCTCCTGTGAACGCTGGCCCGTGGCTGGAGTTCATAGGAGATTGTGATTTTCTCTACACATAGCAGTTATGATACACTGCTATGTATGGCACAAGCAGTCAGATGATCGCAGCTTCAAGTTTCCCAAAGGGACTAGCAAATACAGTAAAAAAAGTTGTAAAAAATATGACCCCCCCCCCCCACAAAAGTTAAAATCACCATTCTTTTTCCCCCATTAAAAATAAAGCAATAAATAAAGAAAATATGTACATATTTTGTATCTCTATGTTTGTAAAAATCTATCAAAATATAAAGTAAATTTATCTGATCGGTAAACGTTGTAACGATAAAAAAAATAAAATGGCAAAATTTAGTTTTCTTTTGCAGAAGCAACATTGCAATAAAATGCAATAAGAAGTGTTCAAAATATCATATCTGCCTCAAATCGTCAGCTCCGGGAGCAAAAAAAATAAGCCATCACACAGCCCCAGATCCTGAAAAATGAAGACGTTACTGGTCCCGGAAAATGGCGACAACAGCAATTATTTTTCACACATTTTTGAATTATTATTTTTTTTAACCACTTAAATAAATAAAAAAAAAACTATACATGTTTGGTATCTGCATACGCGTACTGACCTGGAGAATCATATTGTCAGGTCAGTTTTACCATATAGGGAGCATGGTAAATAAAATAAAAACAAAAAACAATTGTGCAATTTGAACGCGTTTGGATTTTTTTCCCCCCCATTTTCCAGTACACTTTGTGATAAATTGAATGGTGTCATTTAAAAAAATACAATTCGTCCCACGATAAACAAGACGTCGTATGGTTATGCTGATGGAAAAATATAAAAAGTTATCGCTCTTGGAAGATGAGGAGGAAAAAAAAAAGAAAACAAAATAAAAAAAAAAATAAAAAAAAGGGAAATCGCCATATCATGAAGGGGTTAAATAAACCAAGTGCGAGCATCACTGCTGGTTTATAACAACAAGTAAATAAGTATATGGCCACAGCCCCACTATCAGTATTCGGTCAGTATTTTTTCTCAGCAGTGTGTGATAAATGCAGAATTGGTGACTTGTTTCTATTATACCTTTTCTCTGATTGTTCCTCATCTGGTTTTGTCTCCCACTCCTGAGAAAAAAATACTGACCAAATACTGATAATGGGGCTGTGGTCTATATGTAATATTTCGCATAATAATAATAGTATAATAATAAATAATAATAATAATAGACTTTCCCACTAATTGTAATAATAGTGATACAAAACTGCTGGAAAAAAAAATACCTGCTTCACAAATAACACATAGCATTTTAAATCAGCACAAAACAAGTTGCTAAAAAGTTTCTGGTTATTATAGGGTTAATTCGGTCGCAGCCCAATCTCTTTAAGTGGCTCCGCCCCTTTTAGTGACATGCAGTGCCCCAGTGCATTACTGGGAAGAGAGCATGCTGTGTGCGGTGTGAGATCAGCAGCAGCAGCCTCAGGAGCAGCACTCTCTGCAGTAAGTCTCAGCCCCTTGTTACAGGTTGATACATTGTGTCCTGGGGATTAGTAAATATTGACGGTTACTGTGGGAGCAGCTGTGTATAGACACAATGTATCAGTGAGCAGGCAGCAGGGGATACAGTGTAACGCAGCAGGGGATACAGTGTAACGCAGCGGGGGATAGAGTGTAACGCAGCAGGGGATACAGTGTAACGCAGCAGGGGATACAGTGTAACGCAGCGGGGGATACAGTGTGACGCAGCGGGGGATAGAATGTGACGCAGCGGGGGATAGAATGTGACGCAGCGGGGGATAGAATGTGACGCAGCGGGGGATAGAATGTGACGCAGCGGGGGATAGAATGTGACGCAGCGCTGCATGTAGCATGTGAGGTGTAACATCATCCGCAGCAGCCGCCTCTTCTGCGCCATGTAATGGGATCCAATTAATGAAACTTATTGTAAAATAATTACACGGTGTGCGATTTCTTTTGTATCTTGTTACAAGTTGTGTTATACCGCCACACGTTGCATATATCATGGCTGCAGCCGGGGAGGGAGGGAGGGTGCACTGGTGTATACTGGTTCTCTGTAATGTAGAAGGCGTAGTTATCTGTTTGGTGCCATGGTAAATAATCTCGAGATATAAACTTTAAAAGGGTTTGATCAGCGGGGATCCGACCTCTGGTGCGCCCACAAGATGTCAGATCGCGAGCCCTTTTATCCCCATGAAGGCTCATGAAACACGGATTGTCCTCTGGCTTCCTGACCTGAGCTCGTCAGCCTTCGGACACGTTCAGTATTTGGTCAGTATTTCACATCAGTATTTATTAGCCAAAACCAGGTATGGGTGAAAAATACAGAAGTGGTGACGTGTTTCTATTAGGGTATGTTCACACGTTTAAGTATTTGGTGCAGAAATTTTTGCATCTCTTGGCAGGAAAAACAGTACGTAAAATATGTGCGTTTCTGGTGCAGATTTCTCCCCGCTCGTTAGTATGGGTGACATCTGCAGCGAAAACCCTGAAAGAATTGACATCCTGCAGATTTAAATCTGCACGTCAAAAGTAAGCAATGTGTGCATGAGACATCAGGATTCGCATTTATTTTGCTGGTGTTCGGAAACCCTTCAGGTTTTTTGACAAGTCTACTCAGAAAAAAAATGACAAATCTGCAACATGTGCACAGGCTCTTATACTTTTCCTCTGATTGTTCCGCCCCTGATTTTGGCTTAGAAATACCGAACATGTGAGCTTGGCCTTAATGCCATTTTATGAGGCTGCCAGGTTTTGGTCAAGAGACTTGTGGAAAATCTGTGCGTTGCAGTCCGAGCTCGGACAGAGTTTTGCGGACGTCTGCATGATCGCAACTCCATGTATTCTCTATGAAGCTGCTGGAAAAGCAGAGGTTGGCGCTTGGCTGCCTCATAATGAATGAATGAGTGAGTGGAGCCGTGGTTGAGCATGCACTCTGCCATTCTAGTCTAAGGGTTGTGTACATTGTCGGTCCCAGTGCGATCCGATGTTTTGCCCAATGTGGGGCCGTGCACGCTTCAGATTTTTTTTCCATGGACCGAGCCCGTCCCAGGAAAAAATTGCTTTGTGCCTGAATTTGATCTGATATTTGAAATGCACTCAACCATGCAAGTCAATGAAAACCATCGGACTGCACTCGGATGGCATCAGAGCGCAGTTCGATTTCCATCCAAGGACTGACAGAATGGCAGAGAAGAGAATGGCAGACATTGTGTAATGTGTTTAGCATAATCGGATCGCAATCAGACTTGAAAAAAATCGCAGCATGCTGGGATTGTAATCGCAAATCGGTTCACATTCAGCAGTAAACATCAATGGATGCAATTTTTAAATTGGACGGCACTCGAGTAATCCGAATGCCATGCAATGTTATAGTAACATTCTCCACTGTCCCAGGAAATTGCATCACAATCCCATGAAAAACATATGTAAATAGTATCACATACACTGAGAGTAGGAAAAAAAAAAAATGAAGAATCGGAAACAAAATCGCAGAACTCTCCTGTGTCAAAATCGGACTGATTTTAAATTTGCTAGTGTGGCCTTACTGTGATTGTCTTATTCTGCTGGCCAGTGGGAGTAACACATGTGGATTTACCTGCTTTCAATAGAATGCAACGTTCTGGATGCAGAAAAAATTTGCATCCAAAGCGCTGATACGTCTGAATTATGGGCACAGAGCCAAAAATAAAAAAATGGTGTGGGCTCCCGTGTCATTTTTATAGCCAGCAGAGGGAAAGCTGGGGGCTGATATTAGTAATTGGGGAAGGGGCCATTAGCCAACAATGTTCCCTGGCTATTAATATCAGCCCACAGCTATTTATTTAGCCTTTACTGGCCAGATTACAGGGGGACCCCAGAAAAAAATTGACGTGGGGTCCTCCTATAAAATCTAACCAGCAAAGGCTAAACAGACAGCTGTGGGCTGATATTAATAGCCATTAAAATCGCCGCGGAAACTCATTAAAACTGCATCGTGTGCACATAGCTTATGGCGAGTAGAAACCCCTCATCCCTGGGGTGGTACAGGTCAACGCTCCAAATCAGTGACACCACTACCCCAGTAAACATCCTCCCTCCAAAAGCCCCCCATTGTCTGCATAGGCTTCCACTAGATCCCCAGATCACAAAACATAACTAAACAAGACGTACATCTCTACATTCGTAGCTCTCCTGGAACCAGATTTATTATCGGTTCGTCCTATACAGGAGCATGAAGCACCATTTCACACTCATGTTGCTGCATAACGGGGAAATTTTAGGAAAGACGACGGTAAACCCCTCCAGGGAAACAATAGAAAGTTTGAGGATTTTTCTTGTCTCTGGCAGAAACATTTGTGTCATTTTCTAGATTATTACAATGTTTCCTCATCAAACAGTTACAAATAGTTTCAAAACTTCCGCAATAATTAGTAAAGACTTCAGTGTTTTAGCTGACAAATTCTGGACTTAAAGGGCAACTCCATCCAGCAAGCATAATTCTAGAAACCTCATTTGTCCATGAGATTTCAGTATAGAACAAGCCAAGCCATTTGTCTCTTGTGATCAACGCCTATTTATAAAAGAAAATACAAAGCTCCAGTATTCTAGGTATTACTGTAAGGGTCTGTTCACAAGTGGCCGATTCGCTGAAGATTTTTCATCCGGATTTTAAAAATGGAAAACCCACATTATTTACAGTAGCAGGAAAGTGGATACAATGTGGCTAAATCCAAATCACATGTTGGTTTAAATGGAAAATTGTATCTGCTGCAGGCTTAAATCTCACCGAGCCCTGGGATAGCGAGTGCTACTCACTCCCACTTGAGAGCTAGCTATGGTGCGTGCATTTACTCCATATGACTTCTCATGGTGGGATCAGGGTAACTTTTAGGCTTTCTGTAATGCTAGCATAGAAACACCTACAGCGCTGATGCCATGCAGCCCTAATCACCAGCAAGTCCATGAACAAAACTATCATTCTCAATGAATAATACTTCAGACTTTAATACGGCTACATATGAACACCCTGAGCGAGGCAATTCTTGACCGTCAGTGTATTTCACATATTCAACATTGCCCATTTACTGACTCATGTGAAGTCTCACGCATACGTGTAGCATTAATAAACACTATTGTGGTCCAATTGTACATTGCAGCAGATATACCAGAAAATAATGTATCACACGACATTTGCATGGTGAAAGTCAAGTGTAACACATAGGAATCCGGTGCGGTATGAGTTGTTCATTGCAGACCATGTGCATTGCCTTGTGACTGGGCTGCTAATAGTCACAAGTAATGAAGGCATTTTTGCAGACCCCATGATACTGTTATGTTTCCTGGACAGGTTTGACCCCCTCTGCATCAGATCCTTGTGTTGTGGACTCTGCATGCTCCACCGCCGGCTGCTCACCACAATCTGCAGGATGACCGAAGAGGCGAAGAGACTGGCGGGATGTGCGGCTGTGGACAATCATGTCAAGGTATGGAGTGGTGGGGAAGATCTCATGTCTGTAGAGGTCATTGCTCACCATCATCTCCCTTCTCATCTGCTCTAAGTATACTGAAGCTGGTATATCCGAGGGTTCTACATCATGGAGCTTAGCTCACACTAGTATTGTGGTTTCTGTGCCTATCATTCAGATTTGTTGCCTGGAGAACTCCATTTACTTATTCCAGTTTCTGCTATATGTCTCGTTCTCCGCAGTAGTGTGCATACGTAACATTCATTCATAGATTGGGGGGGGTCAAGGTACAGAACCCGACTGCGAACATAGGGCCCGATTCATCGAGACCGGCGTGCTGCAGTCACACACTCCTGATCCATAAAGAAGTGAATGCCTCTTCATGAATCGGGAGCGTTGCACGAGTCGCGCACATCTCCGTGTGCACCTTCACCAGAAAGCCAACTGCTGCTGGAATAAGTATTGTGGTGTAGTGAATGCCGCCGCTCATCATAAACTTGCCGAGCAGCGGTCGCCGTGCCTTCCTTCCTTGTCAGAGCTGGAAAAACTGGCGTGGAAATGCCAAAGGTGGCCAAACTCCAATTTTTGCCTAAATTTTGCATCCCTCACCCAAAAAAAAGTTTTTATGCCAGAATTCAGGCGCTAAAGCTTTGCTGAATTGGGGCCCTAAATGTCACATGTCAGAACATGTTTTACATAAACCTTCCCTTTAACAATTTTCGTTTTTTATTTTGCTTATGCAACGGTAAAAAATTCCGCAGCGCTTCACAGACCTCATCGCTGTCACCATTGGGGCTCACAATCTAAATTTCCTATTAGTACATCTTTGGTGTGTGGGAGGAAATCCACACAAACACACGATGCTAACCACTGAGCCACCATGCTGCCCATAACTGATTGACCATCACTTAATCGCTATCCTCGGTGCATTCGTGGGAGAGACTTTCCCTTTAAAAACAACTTTTTGCTTTCACTTCCCTCATTAAAGGAGAACTAAGCTTTGAATATGATTTTTCATATTTGCAGACACTTTAATTGCTTGCAAAATTGTTGGGGGTCCAGGACCTGAGACCGACCCTCCCTAATTGCTTAATAGACCCCCCCGAACAGTACGCAGCTCAGCAGACATGAGCGCACATGGGGTTACGGATTGCGTAGAAAGCTTGGGCTTTCGTAGTCTATAGAAGCAGTTTCGTGTGGAGTGTACCCAGGGAGTGCCCGAGCTCTTGTAATATTCCAGTGACCTCGGCTAGCCTTCATTTTGGCAGTGATGATGATGATATAACACAAAGCCTGCAGGTTGGCAATCCTAGGTTCTGTGTGTATAAGAATTACTGCTGGGGCGATGTTCTGCTCCTGCACAAAACAGAAATTTTTCACTTTTCAAATCTGTTGCAACCTATTGATTGCTATATCCCTGTTCTCACTTTACCCCCAGCGCTCTTCATCGTGGTAGGATTTTGCGTCTGGCACTATTCAGGGTCTTATATGTCATTGTTTTATGGTCTACAAGAGTGTTCCTCAACTCCGGTCCTGAAGAGTCCCCCAACAGGTCATGTTTTTAGGATTTCCTTAGAATGGCACAAGTGCCAATTGTATCACGTACACAAGCAATAATTTCTTCCTCTGTGCAATACTAAGAAAATTCTATTCGGATCGCTGATTCCAACAGGTGGCGCTAGAGTTCAAGTCCTCTCTGAAGGTGCAATTTGCATATTTAATTTCCCAGAGGAGCATGCATGGCTTATAAGTCTCCTCACTCCAGACCTGGTTTGTCACTCTCCGCAAGGAGAAACCTTTCCCCTTAGATCTAAGAAAATCCTAAAAACATGACTTGTTGCTGGCTCTTAAGGACTGGAGTTAGGGATTACTGGTCTAGAAGGTACGGTTTCTCCTTGTGGTGTCCACCAACTGTCTTAGAGAAAGCTATAAGTTTGGCACTGATACTTGGGGGGGGGGGGGGGGAATCATGCAAATTAGCTCTTCTCCAAAAGGAAATAAAACTTGCTCTCTAGTGCCACCCATTGGAGCTAACTACACAATATAAGTCAATGAGCAAGGCTTGCACGAGACTCGGGATATGGAAATAAAGTTGATTCTCCTCCCGAGAAAAGTGACCCATGAGTAGACAGTTGTTTGGGGTTTTTCCTCCTTGTCTGGGTACTTCTTTGCTTTGTAAGAAGCCTTTGATGGAGGTCAGGTGGGGGGTTAGGGACCGGTCTCGCCTTATGGAAAGCGACAAGTTGGCATTGGGAAACTAGTAGATCAGGCAATGCTCTCTGGGGAAAAAAGTGCACAAATTACTGTAGATCTTCTCCAAGAGGAACAAAACTGTCTCAAGTTGGAGTTGGCTACCCTCTGACTGTAGTGTGCGAGAACCCCATAACTACTGTCTGAAGATGGTGGTCTCCTGCTTTTGGACAAGACTCTGGTTTGTCGAAGTTCTCTAAATCCTGTGCCAAAGCTCATTAGAGGGTCAAACTCTGATTTATAGGGATATTACTCCACAATAGAGGACACGAGAGATGTCTTTCTTCCTCTTGGAGGTGAGCTAATTTGCATATGTGACTGTCCTGTGGCATGATGGAAGATATGGACTTCTTACAGGGATGTAGCCATTTGGCATAAAATACTCTGCTCTCTGCAATGTGGATTATGATGACCCTTGTTCTTCTCTTTGCAGAATAATCAGGTGCTTGGCATTGGGAGCGGCTCAACCATTGTCCACGCTGTGAATCGGTTAGGTGCGTTGTTGCCCCCTGCGTGATACCATCTCTGAATTATTAATCTCTGCCCTGGTAGATGCACCTCACATCTGCAATAATTGTATCGTTATTTGCAGGATATATTACAACATTTATTTATTTTATTAATGAATCTTTGTACTTTATTACCCTATTTTGCTTCCTATCTTTAAAGCTAACCTGTCATTAGGGCTAACCCACCTAAGCCGTAAATATGGGCATGTAGGTCGTAGGAAGCTGAATAAAATGATACCTTCATATATGTGATCCGATGTTTTTTATTCCAGAGAAATCCATGTTTTTCTTAATAAGTTAAATGAGCTGTTAAGATCTATGGGCCGGACATAGATCTCCCTGAGAATCTACCTCCAGAGCTATAATCTCACTCAGCAGAACAGATTTTTATCTCCTTACAAACCCATCTACAGCTGCAGTACAGCTGAACTTTGTCTCATTACAAACACATCTGCAGCTGCAGTTGTCCTCTTATAATGCTTTCAGCTCTGCTGTTCCTGATTTCAACTAACTCACAGGCAGCCAGTGTGAGGGAAGGAGCAGTACAGCTGAACTTTGTCTCATTACAAACACAGCTGCAGGTGTAGTTCTCCTCTCGTGGTGCGGTCAGCACTGCTGGACTGCCCTTCTCCCTACATTGGCTGCCTTTGTGATGAAAGCTAAAGTAGTGTTAGTTGTAGTTAGTCACAGTCCTGCAGCTGAGTTGACAGCAGAAGTGCCGACGTGTTTGTAATGAGACTAAGTTCAGTTCTGCTGTACTGTCAGATTTGATGTATGGTGATAGTTGTAATCATGTGCATCTCTGCTGTGAGATCAGAAGAGTAGACTGTCCGTCATTACATGTCTCACACTGGTAACGCTCCCTTTCATTTACAATAAGCCCTGGAGGAAGATCCTCAGGGAGATCTATGCCCAGCCCTTAGATCTTAACGGCTCATTAACATGTAAGAAAAAAATGTGATCTAAGAAAAACTGATACCTTTATATCTGCTATCATTTTATTACGCTTCCTGTGACCTGCATGCCCATATAGATGGCTTAGAAGGGTAGATCATACTGACAGATGTTCTTTAAGCTTGATCCACTCAGGAATAGTGCCACTTTGGGCACATTTGCATTATCACTGGCCAGTTTAAGCTTTGTTTTATAGGAAAAATAGAGGATCCTGCTGTCAGGATTCCTCATTCAGCGCCACACATGTCTTCAGGTTGTCTATGGTATTGCACTAAGCACCATGTACTTTGATACTGGAATACCAAGCGCAACCAGTGGACTTGTTTGCGTTCTTCTTCAGGTAAAAAGCAGTCCCGCTTTACATCTTCTTAGGGACGTTTTCTAAACCTTTGCTGTATTTATTTTTGCCTCTTAGCTGAGCGGGTGAAAAATGAAAACCTCCATGTGTCCTGTGTCCCCACATCCTTCCAGGTGAGTACTTGTAGGATTTCCTCTCCATAAAGGAACACTAAACTCTCAGACAATTCACAAAAAGAATCCCAGCTGTTCCTTTCTTAACCCCTTACAGCTGTATGATGCACCATTATATCATGGTACGTGGAGCAGGCTCAGGCGCTGGGCCCACACCATACCTGGCCTGTATTATACGGCCTGCATCTGCATGAAGCAGCAGCAGTGATCAGAGCCAGCTCGGATTGCTGCGGTTAACTCCTTAGATGCTGCTGTCTGAAAACTTTTTTTTTTTTTTTTCTTTTCTTAATAGGCTCGGCAGCTAATCCTGCAGAATGGATTGACCCTAACTGACTTGGAGAGACACCCAGAGGTAAGACTAAAACTGAGCTTAAATGAAACCATTAAGAGGAGAATAGAAACATTTCCATGGCACACAAAGCTCCTCCGAAAGAAAAAAAAAAAAAAAAAAATGGTCCCAAAATTGGGAGCATCTAGGGACAAGTCTACACCCACCATGACAAGTAGCTGGCACCATGAAATTTTATATTGTCTACATGTATAAATCTGTTTGCGTATAGCTCCCCCTAGTGGTAGCTGCAGGCAGACAAAATTTAATATTTTTAAATTTAGGTGTTTTGTAAGAACCAAAGAATTTGGAGCGCTGTAATAATTCCTGAAATCCGGCTGAGCTAAAACTTCCGTAATTGTCCATATATAATTTTCTATACACTGCAGCAGTTATTGATTCTGTGTCTTCCCTACAGCTTGATGTGGCCATCGATGGCGCTGATGAAGTGGATTCTGAACTCAACCTCATCAAAGGTGGAGGGTAAAGTGTTCTCCTACTTATTACCTGAATCCAATACAAATATATTATGAACATTTTTGACCTGTGTGAATGGAGTCCTAGGCTCCCAGAGATCCTCTGCTGCAATTATATATCAGCAGGGTTTGCCCATATAAGCTAGGAATGGTGTTTCTCGTACATAAAAAAAAAAAAAAAAAAAAAAATCTGACTTCTCAATAAGGCTGTATAGATGGCAGCAACAGGAGCCTTCAGTAGGCCGCTGACTGTCATACTAACCCATCGGCTCCCCGCGATCTCTTTGCAGGGCGCCAATGGTGGACTTATGGGAAAATTAACAATTCAGCACAAGCTGACGATATGCTGTTGTCAGTGATTGAAAGCGGCATTTAAATGGCTAAACAGTGATTGATCCTGACTCCGGTTGCTGCTGTTAGAGGCAGGTGCTGTCTGTATAACACACCTGGCACCTGCCATGTTTGGAGCTGGCTCAGATATACAATTACACCTTTTTTGAGAAGGGGTTTATATAGCGATGTCACATGGTCTATTTATCTGAACTATTCAAAGAGGTGTGCAGCAGCTTCCTCTGCCAATATCCAGCCCACAGGGGAGTGATTAATATCCCAGCCCAGACCCTCTCCTCCACCCCCTGTGCAACCATATCAGTTCTGCATGATAATAAATGGCATTTTTTGCAAAATTCCAGGGACCTTTAGATAAATGATGGGAGTCGGGGGGGGGAAATATGCCGGCAGTACTTTATGTAATAATCCAGCATTACCACAAGCTTTTAGACTGTAATGTGAATGTGTGGGCCTCTGCAGGGTCCGCTACGCAGGAGTAATGGAGGGCTGATCTGGCCCGTGTTTTGGCAATAGCCGGGCTGCCTAGTATGTAGCCTACATGTATTCGGGTCAGTGCTTGTTACTTCTGAAGATCCTTTTCTCTTTGGTTTTTAGGGGCTGTTTAGCCCAGGAGAAGATCGTCGCTGGTTGTGCCAAGTCCTTTATTGTCATTGCCGACTACAGGTAAGACTATAGAGGCAGATGTTTATTCTGACCACTAGAGGGCGCCTGCTGCATAATATAACACAATATGCACATGTTAGCCCTTAACCCTTTACACCCGGTCTTGTTTTTATGCCAGCTGTTAAAGGGGCTTCTTCTGCATCCCAGAAGACTGTTGCAGCACTACCATGTCTTAATGGCCAGGAAGCTTTACGTAGCCTTGGGCAGAAGTTGTTCTTCCATTATTGAACCTCTTAGATGCTGTGATCTATACTGGACACCGTATCTAAGCGGTTTGATGGAGGGACGGAGCTCCTACTGGCAACATGACTGCAGGGGAGGGTAATATTGTAGCTGGGGACTTAATGAGGGTTTGTGATTTAAATATATATATATATATATATATATATATATATATATATATATATATATATATATATATATTTTCTTCATTGCATAGATAAGTTAAAAAGTCTGCAAAACACAATAATACAAAAAAAAATAAAAAATTTGAAACCACTGGAAGAAATAAAGCCTAAAAAACTGCTCAGGAAACAACCAAAAACAACAATAAAATGTTCTGCATTAAGTTTAGAAAATTCCAGAGAATATAGGAGAGATTCCTGTAAAGTGTGTTCTGCCTGAAGAATGGACATTTTTTGATCACCAGTAAAAGAGTGTTAACATGCCCCAAGGGAACAAGAAAAATAAGTAATAAAGTTTGAAAAATAACAAAGGATCCTATAGAAAAACAAACAACCAAAAAATCTGATCCCTATATGAGTTGCATATTCTGTACTGTGGCAATCTACCACCTGTAGAATAAAGTGGACTTTGTTTTTCAGTAAACAATGAAAAGAAAAAAAAAAAAAAAAAATCCAATTTTTGTTTCCTGCATTTCTCTTTGATTACTCTTAAATAAAATTTATTGCAACACAAAAATGGTGACAAAAATTGAAACCCAAAAAATAAAATGGCAACAGTGATGGAAAATGGCATTTATTTTACTCACTTATATAGCGCCATTAATTCCACAGCGCTTTACAGACATTATCACTGTCCCCATAGGGAATGTAAATTGTGAGCCACAATCAGTATGTCTTTGGAGTGTGGGAGGAAACCGGAGAACCTGGAGGAAACCCACACAAATATGGGGAGAACATGCACTGCTCAAAAAAACTAAAGGGAACACTGAAATAACCCATCCTAGATCTGAATGAATGAAATATTCTCATTGAATACTTTGTTCTGTACAAAGTTGAATGTGCTGACAACAAATCACACAAAAATCATCAATGGAAATCAAATTTATTAACCAATGGAGGCCTGGATTTGGAGTCACCCCCAAAATTAAAGTGGAACAACACTACAGGCTGATCCAACTGTGATGTAATGTCCTTAAAACAAGTCAAAATGAGGCTCAGTATTGTGTGTGGCCTCCACGTGCCTGTATGACCTCCCTACAACGCCTGGGCATGCTCCTGATGAGGCTGAGTATTGTGTGTGGCCTCCACGTGCCTGTATGACCTCCCTACAACGCCTGGGCATGCTCCTGATGAGGCTGAGTATTGTGTGTGGCCTCCACGTGCCTGTATGACCTCCCTACAACGCCTGGGCATGCTCCTGATGAGGCTCAGTATTGTGTGTGGCCTCCACGTGCCTGTATGACCTCCCTACAACGCCTGGGCATGCTCCTGATGAGGCTCAGTATTGTGTGTGGCCTCCACGTGCCTGTATGACCTCCCTACAACGCCTGGGCATGCTCCTAATGAGGCTGAGTATTGTGTGTGGCCTCCACGTGCCTGTATGACCTCCCTACAACGCCTGGACATGCTCCTGATGAGGTTGCAGATGGTCTCCTGTGGGATCTCCTCCCAGACCTGGACTAAAGCATCCGCCAACTCCTGGACAGTCTGTGGTGCAACGTGATGTTGGTGGATGGAGCGAGACATGATGTCCCAGATGTGCTCAATCGGATTCTGGTCTGGGGAACGGGCGGGCCAGTCCATAGCTTCAATGCCTTCATCTTGCAGGAACTGCTGACTCACTCCAGCCATATGAGGTCTGGCATTGTCCTGCATTAGGAAGAACCCAGGGCCAACCGCACCAGCATATGGTCTCTCACAAGGGGTCTGAGGATCTCATCTCGGTACCTAATGGCAGTCAGGCTACCTCTGGCGAGCACATGGAGGGCTGTGCGGCCCTCCAAAGAAATGCCACCCCACACCATTACTGACCCACTGCCAAACCGGTCATGCTGAAGGATGTTGCAGGCAGCAGATCGCTCTCACCGGCGTCTCCAGACTCTGTCACGTCTGTCACATGTGCTCAGTGTGAACCTGCTTTCATCTGTGAAGAGCACAGGGTGCCAGTGGCGACTTTGCCAATCCTGGTATTCTGTGGCAAATGCCAAGCGTCCTGCACGGTGTTGGGCTGTGAGCACAACCCCCATCTGTGGACGTCGGGCCCTCATGGAGTCGGTTTCTAACCGTTTGTGCAGACACATGCACATTTGTGGCCTGCTGGAGGTCATTTTGCAGGGCTCTGGTAGTGTTCCTCCTATACCTCCTTGCACAAAGGCGGAGGTAGCGGTCCTGCTGCTGGGTTGTTGCTCTCCTACGGCCCCCTCCACATCTCCTGGTGTACTGGCCTGTCTCCTGGTAGCGCCTCCAGCCTCTGGACACTACGCTGACAGACACAGCAAACTTTCTTGCCACAGCTCGCATTGATGTGCCATCCTCCTGGATGAGCTGCACTACCTGAGCAACTTCTGTGGGTTGTAGAGTCCGTCTCATGCTACCACGAGTGTGAAAGCACAACCAACATTCAAAAGTGACCAAAACATGAGCCAGAAAGCATTGGTACTGAGATGTGGTCTGTGGTCCCCACCTGCAGAACCACTCCTTTATTGAGGGTGTCTTCATAATTGCCAATAATTTTCATCTGTTGTCTATTCCATTTGCAGACCAACATGTGAAATTGATTGTCAATCAGTGTTGCTTCCTAAGTGGACAGTTTGATTTACTTTGAGTTATATTCTGTTGTTTAAGTGTTCCCTTTATATTTTTGAGCAGTGTACAAACTCCTTGCAGATGTTGTCCTTGGTGGGATTTGAACTCGGGACCCCTGCACTGGAAGGCTGCAGTGCTGACCATTATTTTAACACTTTAAAAAGAATATATATATTTTTAAAAAAAAAAAACACCTTGCTGCACAAAAGTCGTCTTTGGGAGGCTGCATTCATAGAGCTCTATCATTATCCTTTTCCATCATTGTTGCCTTATTTATATATAAAAAAAAAAAAAAAAATTGGAATTGTGATTTTATTCTACAAGTTGGTACAAATGAGTCAATCAAACTGCAGCAAGAATAACCAGGAAGGAATTTCAGTTTTTTTTTTTTTTTTCCCCCCCTGTTCTTCCACAGAAGGAGTGATCAATAAAGGGCTCCATAAATCATCCTATACTTGCGATAATCTTTTTATCCAATCTGTTGATATACAGGAAGGATTCCAAGAACTTCGGAGACCAATGGAAGAAGGGGATCCCTATAGAAGTTTTCCCTATGGCTTATGTCCCGGTGACCAAAACCATTCAGCAGAAGTTTGGTGGCGTGGCCGAGCTGCGGATGGCTGTCAGCAAAGCTGTAAGTTACACAGCGCTGTATGTGTGTTTGCGGTGTATATATATATATATATATATATATATAATTATTTTTTTTTTTAATTGTCCTGCAAAGTTATCTTCCAGTGAGCAGTGGTCGGCGGTGGTTTGTTTTTCTGTTACATATTCCCCATAATCATCTTATTTTAAGTCCAAAATAGTAGTTTTATTTTACATTTTTATAGGGGGGTTAGATCTGTTTTATCTGTTACAGAGCTCAGTCACTCTCCTCTTTGCTCACAGCAATTATTCTATTTGCCCGTGGCCACCACCAGGGGGAGCTCACTGCAGATGATGAACAGCTGTAGTTGTCGATGTGCAGTGAGCTCCCCCTAGTGGTGTCTGCAGGCAGCTAGAATCCTATGGAAGGGACGCTAAGTGTTTTTTAGCTGTTACTGGAAATTGTAGCTCTAATCTCTGTACAAATCTTTTATGAAAGTGGTTGATTCACAATGGTGCACCCAAGAAGAGAAAGGGGCTCAAAGTCGGAAGAACTCTTAAAAAAAAATAAAAATAAATAAAAATCAAGAACTTTGACTACTCTACCCCCAATTACTGTCAAGGACCATTCTCTGAATCTGTCAACTCCTTCATAATCTGAATAAATGCTTTTGTTTTATTCTATTGACTGGTTGATTATTTTTCCTCCTTGCAGGGCCCGGTGGTGACTGATAACGGAAATTTTTTGCTTGACTGGAAGTTTGACAAAGTTCATGACTGGGCGACTGTTAATACGACCATCAAAATGATTCCAGGTGAGTCTGACGTGTCTGCACCTGATATGATTGCACTGAGTTTATCTAGAAATAAGACCAAGATGAGTGTTGGAGTCCGGGCCGTCGGTCTGCTCCATGCGGTGGTGCGACGGCCTCTCATTATGGTGCACCGCTTTCGATGTGCGGGAGGATCTGGTGACTCTTCTCCTCTCTGCACCTTTCTACTACAGGTAAGTCCAGTCTGTCCACCCTTTATTACATGAACCCTGAAGAAGAGTCCTGCAGGTATTCATTGACTGGTAACAAAGAGGATGGGCCGATAGGGTCATGGTCCCCTGGAAAAAATGGTTCTCCTCCTGGTGAATAGCTTTAATTTTGGGTCTTCTGTTAGAGAAAATAGTTATCCAGCAGGGGGCAGCATCGGGTGACTGCAGTTTTAGGATGGGTAAGTATTTTGCATAGGACATAGGATGGAGTCTGTGACATAACTGGAGTAGGGGTGGTTAGAGGGACGCAAAATTCTTAGGGGTGCAAAAATTCAGAAGCGGGCAAAACTAAAAATTTAGCTTCCCTCAAACCACCCCTACTCCAGTTATGTCACCGACACCATCCTATGTCCTATGCAAAATACTTACCCATCCTAAAACTGAAGTCACCCGATGCTGCCCCCTGCTGGACACACAGGATCCAACTTAGGGGTGCAAAAACTCAAAAGCGGGCAAAACTAAGTTGGATCCTCTGTGTCCAGCAGGGGGCAGCATTAGTTGACTGCAGTTTAAGATGAGGGTGGTTAGATGGGCTGCCGAGATGCAAAACTTCTAAAGAGGGGAAAACAAAGTTGTGATGGATCAGGGAGCTATAGGTCGCCCCTCAACGTCCGTTCTGGTGGTCTCAGGCTGGTTTAGATCTACAAGAAGTTAATGTCCTGGTGGAGGTGGTGCAGTGACGGACAGTGTGCAGAATACAAGGGGGCTTGGTTGTTCAGGTCAGGTGATTATAAACTACTTTTTTTTTTTTTTTTTTTTTTTTGCTGTGGAATCCATGGCAAATAACTAGAAATAACAGATGCAATCTCGGTGATAGTCCACTTGTAATGGCATTACAAATATTGTTATAGTCTGTAATGCCAGAAATGGCCACAAGGTGGCAGCATCGTACTACAGAAGCAAAGATGGGAAAAGGTGCAGCGTTTGTAGGGTAGGACGGAGGGATGAGCCGAGCGCGCGATGTACAGAGCAAATGATTCTCGGCAATGTTCAACTAGTCGGGAGACTATTGTAAAGCAAGTTCTTGGGTGAGGAATAAAGGACAAGCATAGAGTATATCTATGGTCAAGTGCCGTCCGTCCGCCTGTATGTGCAGTTGTTATCTGGCATCTTAAATCCGATCTGTCACCAGATGTCCCAATAGCTGCAAACTGCATACGTTAATACATAGATCTTATGTCTGATGAGGCTGGTGTACTTACTCTGAATGTCCATGTTAGAATGGCTGAGTAATTTAGCCTTTTCTAGAGCTGAACTCCTAAAATGCTCATTGTAATATTGGGCTGGACAACTTTTCAAAAAGGATTATACGGTCATTCTGATATGGATTTTACAAGTACACCAGCCGGCGCCTGTCACGGTCAGTCCTGGTGGGGTGTCCACTCAGGTACCTATGGTTGCTGAATTCACTAAATGCAGCAATACTATACTAATGCTCTATATAGTACAAGCAAGCAACAGTCACTGATTCAAGTCCCTTTAGGGCAGTGTTCCCCAACTCCAGTCCTCAAGGCCCAACAGGTCCTGTTTTCAGGGTTTCCTTAGTATTGCACAGGTGATGTAACTATTGCCTGTGCTGATGATGGAATTATCACCTGTGCAATACTAAGGAAACCCTGAAAACATGGCCTGTTGGTGGGCCTTGAGGACTGGAGTTGGGGAACACTGCTCTAGGGGACTAAAAAATAAAGAAACCCGAGTCCCCTAATTTCTCAATATGAAAATAAAGCCATTTAAGGATCCACATCTAAAAAAAAAAAAAATCTCTATTATATTTATATTAAATTGTTTTGTTAATTGATCTAAATAAAGTATAAACATAAGAAAAGAGGGGGGGGGGGGGGGATGATGGCCGCCTTTTGCCTTCATCACTTCTAGATACTCGCACATAATTTTTGAAAGAACTTGGCAGGGAGGTTGTTCCAAACATCTTGGAGAACTGACCACAGATCTTCTGTGGATGTCACTTGTGCAAATCCTTCATGTGATCCCAGACAGACTGGATGATGTGAGATCAGGGCTCTGCGGGGGCCGGATCATCACTTCCAGGACTCCTTATTCTTAATGACATTGGCTGGATGTTCTGAATCGTTGTTCTGCTGCAGAATAAATTTGGAGGCGATCAGACTCCTCCCTGACGGCATTACATGATGGATAAGTATCATCCTGCGTTTCTCAGGATTGAGGACTCCATTAATCCTGACCAAATCTCTAACTCCATTTGCTGAAATGCAGCCCCAAACTTGCAGGACCCTCCACCGCTCTTTACTGTTCCTGCAAACACTTATTATACTGCTCTCCAGCCCTTCAGAGAACAAGCTGCCATTTGTTATATCCAAATATTAGACCTTTTGACTCATCTGTCCAGAGCACCTGCGGCAATTTTTCTGCAACCAGTTCCTATGTTTTCAGCATAATTAAGTCACTTGGCCTTGTTTCTACATCAAAGATCTGGATTTTGGCTGCAGTTCTTCCATGAAGACCACTCCTTGCCAGTAGTGGTGAGCGAGCACTAAAATGCTAGCGTACTCGTTGCTTGGGGCGAGCAAATTGGAATACTCTGGTGCTCGACCCGAGCAATGAGCCCAATGTAAGTCTATGGGAAACGCAAGCATTTTTCAGGCGGCTCCACCCGGCGGTCTGCAGAGGGCCTAAAAATTGCCCAAATCGATGGGAATAGTGCTCAAATGACATGGGAACAGCATGGGGAAGACCCCAGGAAGCATTTCTGACTCCCAGATCACTGCTGTCAGCAACGTGGTCAGAGTATTGCGCCACTTTTACGGACTCACAATAAAACCTACAAAAACGAAACCAAAATGTATTTTCCTGGGAAATATGTTAAGGAACATCCTTTCCAGGGTAATGACTTGTAAATAAAGCAAAATATATAACCAAAAACAAAAATACGCCTCCACACCTTGGGCTATGTTCACACGTTGCGTCTTTGAAGCGTTTTTGCACTTTTGCATTGCTTTCAACCAAGACAAATGCATTCACCAGGAAATGTCATTTTAACATCTTACAACCTTATCTGGCCATGTGGTGTGTGTGACACATCATCAGACACATGCATACAGTGCTGAAAAGACATGGGAACAGCATGGGGAAGACCTCTGGAAGCATCTCTGACTCCCAGGTCACTGCCTAAAAGTGTGCCCATCATAAGTGAACCTTGGCGCATGCGAAGATGCCTCCCGCCATGCACCTGTCGTTGCAGACTTGCAACAATCGACGTCCACGTCCTTGTCCCACTGCAGCGTTCAGTTGTCCCTACCCCATTCCTTGGAATGCAAGCGCAAGTATGCAGCCAGCCACCCACCCACCCACAGGCTGCAACACTATACTGCCAAATTTTTGACAGCTGCTTGCACTTGAAATGTGGCCTATTAAGCTCATGGAGGTGGAAGCTTTTCACAACCTCATGCCGGCGGCGGCCGGGTGTCCATACTCGGTCCCCAGCCGCCACTATATTTCCCTGTATCGCCTCTGCCTTCCACAAGCACGGGTCCCACAACATTACCCGTGCCCTCCCCAGTGCACTTACTGGGAAGGACCCCCTAACCACAAATACGTGGACATGTGAATGTGGCCAGGGACGGTACGGAGCCAGTCCACAACTTATTTTGCTGAGAGTTGTATTTAGCTCGGTGGAAGGACTGGCATAGAGTGAAACTGTATCTACCCTGCGTGTCATTTCTCACAGGAAGTCCTCTAATGCAGCTTGTTGCAGAAGCAATGGCTGCCCGTCCAACATCAACTCGCACTTGTCGGTGGTGCTTTGACACACGCATCTTTCTTTGCACATTTAATTTCTTGAATACAGAGTTGGACAATGGCTTGATCTGTAATGCGTTTTGAGAAAGAACATGCATAAACATGGCCGATCCACATTAAAAAAGCAGCCATAGAGTGTCCGGGAACCTTCCCCCACACTTTTCTTAGCCAGGGCTGCTTTTCGGCAGGGTTGGACGGACCCACCAGAGAACCGGAGACTCCTTCAGCGGGCCCTGGCTTCTCCTTCAGGAGAGTTCATAGTGCCGAGGTGAGGCCATGATGATGATGGAGGCCACCATCTGCATAGTTTTCGGTTACTTGGAATGCAAGTGCAAGTATGCAGCCACCCACCCACAGACTGCAACACTAAGCTACAGATTTCTGGGCAGCTTTTTGCACTTGAAATATGGCTTTTTAAGCTTGTGGAGGCGGAAGCTTTTCATAACCTCATGTCGGCGGCAGCCGGGTGTCTATACTCTGTCCCCAGCCGCCACTATATTTCCCGGTATCGCCTCCGCCTTCCACAAGCATGGGTCCCACAACATTACCCGTGCCCTCCCCAGTGCACTTACTGGGATGGACCGCCTTACCACAAACACGTGGACAGGTGAATGTGGCCAGGGACGGTACGGAGCCAGTCCACAACTTTTTTTTGCTGTCAGTTGTATTTAGCTCGTTGAAAGGACTGGCATAGAGGGAAACCGTATCTAGCCTGTATGTCATCTCTCACAGGAAGTCCTGTAAAGCTGCTTGCACTTGAAATGTGGCCTTTTAGGCTCGTGGAGGCAGAAGCTTTTCACAACCACATGCCTCATGCCTCGTGTCCATACGCAGTCCACAGCCGTCACTATTTCTCCAGGTGTTGTCTCCGTCTTCTACAAGCGTGGGTCCCTGAACATTACTGCTGGTACTTTTCTGTGGGAATCTGCTTGCCTCCTACCAGCCTGGAATATTTCCAGCAAACTATGGTACGACGCCATGGTATTAGCACTGCCCCCAGTACCAGTAGCGAAGCCATCCCCAATTACTCAGGAATTGTATTTGGTAGACTGAGTGGCTGCCCAAATATATTTTCTCACAAAGGAGCTGAAGATAGAGTGGCAGTAGGTGAAACTTTCTCCAGCCTGTTAGATATTAGAGGGTGAATGGCAGCACATTGGATCAGTGGTTAGCACTGAAGCTTTGCAGCGCTGGGAACCTGGGTTCAAATCCCAGCAAGGACAACATCTGCAAGGACTTTGTATGTTCTCCCCGTGTTTACGTGTGTTTCCTCCTCAGTAAAAAAAGCAGCCATAGAGTGTCCGGGAACCTTCCCACACACTTTTCTTAGCCAGGACTGCTTCTTGGCAGGGTTGGACGGTCCCATCAGAGAATCCTTTGGTGTGCCTTGGCTTCTACCTCAGGAGAGTTCATGATAGCGCTAACTTTGCAGCTGCTATGGGGCTTTTGAGCGGGGGAGAAAGGTTAGCCCTCAGAATCAAATCCTCTGGTGGGCTCAATGTTTTTCAATCTGAAACAGCTTCTCAGTGGGAGTTGTATTTCACCACAGCCATATTCTTTAGCTCGGTGAAAGGACTGGCATAGAGGGAAACCGTATCTACCCCTGGCTGTCATTTCTCCGTCATCAGGTTCTGCCTATTGTCACACACTACCATGCCTGGCTGTATGTTCTGCGGTGAGAGCCACAGATCAGGCTGCTGTTACAGCTTTCAACAACTCTGCTGCACTGGGCGGTTTGTCAATTAAGCATTAAGCACGTTATCTTCAGCACAGCCTGTTGCCGCTTGGCCAAGGCAGTGCTGCAGTGCTGTCAGCTTGTGACTGATCTGGTCATTTCAGAGATGGAGGAGGAGGAGGTGCATGAGCTGAACAATGTGATTACATTGTTGTTATATTGGTGACGCTGTTTTTTTATACTAAAGAAAGATCCTATATTTTTTATTTTTTTATGTAATTTTTTTAAGACAAATGCTTTCACCTGGAAATGTAATTTTAACATTTTACAACTTTATCTGGCAATGTGGTGTGTGACACATCAGACACATCCTGTGTTTTTTTTTTTTTTTTTTTTTTATGATGGAGGGACTCAAAGTCATAAAGCCTGTTTTTATAGGGACATCAGACAGCCCTTACTATTCTTAAAAGGCCAGCAGTCGGCCCTAGCTATTGTTAGAGAGCCATCAGCCGGCTATGCTTTGTTGTTCCCATTATTAACAAGTGGGTCTCCTATACTGTTATTACGTATCCAGTGACTGCAAGGGCTGCCAAAAATTTGGACGCAACCCAATAACCCCTTTGAAGAGACAAAGGAGGGTCTCAGTTAAAAAAAAAAAAAAAAAAAAAAAAAAAAGATCCCATTATAAAGGCGTGGGTCTCCTATAGTGGTAATACCCATGCTGTAACTGCAAGGGCTGGCAAAATTTGGGAAAAACCCCACTAAGAATTTAAAGACACACGTAGCATGGCCACAGTAACAAGGTACGACATGTTCCCATTAGAAAGGAGTGGGCCTCCTATACTTGTAATGCCCATGCACTTAGTGTATGGGCTGACAAACATTTATCCCTGGCGGGTATATATGAACATACAGTATCAAATTTTTTTACTGGCATCATAAACACCCTTTAAAAAATTACGTGGGTGTTGCATCACAGACCACGGTCACCCAGGTGATGTGGTGGAGGATGAGGAGAAGCTGGAGGACAAGACCAAATAGCCAAAATCAGGAAGCATATACCCATGTGTGGGTGTGAAAAGGTTCATGGGAATACACATCCCAAGAAAAGACACTGGATTTGAGTTTATGTTACGCTGCTATCATTCGGTGGTGTTGAGAAGTCTGGCCCAATCCAGCACTTGTTCATTTTTGAGTCAGCCTGTCAGCATTTTCAGTTGACAGGCGGATGCGCTTATCAGTTATAATTCCACCAGCGGCACTAAAAACCCGCCCTGATAAAACGCTGGCGGCAGGTCAGGCTAGGACCTCCAAGGCATAGAGAGCCAGTTCATTCCACGTGTCCAGCTTGGATACCCAATAATTATAAGGCACAGAGGAATCACGGAGGAAGTTGGTAACCCGTGCCTCAGGGCCTGACCAATGGGAGGGTCTGAGAAAACTCTCCCAGAGCTTTGACATTGTTCCCCTGCCTCTGCTGGATTGAAGTTCTCTCTCGCCTGTACTCCTTAGTCGTCCAACGAAGTGTGCCCTCTGCCGCCAGCGTTTTCAGATGGGAATTTCTTTAATAGTTCCGCATCAAGGGCCTTCTGGTACAGCCCCATTTTTGTAGACCTGTCCGCCTCAGGAATAAGAGATAGAAAGTTCTCCTTGTAGCGTGGGTCTAGAAGTGTCACCAACCAGTAATGGCTGTCACCCAAAATTTTGAGAACGTGAGGGTCATGGGAAAGGCAGCATAACATAAACTCAGCCATGTGTGCCAGACTACTAACAGGCAACACTTCCATGTCCTCACCAAGAGGATGACTGACCATGTTCTCCTCTTCCTGCTGAACAGACGGTATGACAGCTATGCAGGTAGTACCGTCTATAGTGCATGAAACTAGCTCTTGTCCCTCCTCCTCTTCATTGTCACCCAGTCCACGTTGGGATGAGATGAGGCTGAACTGTGTGTAATCACCCTGTATGGTTCCTTGCTCCATCTCATCGTGCTCCGCCTGCAATGCATCCTCTTTGATTGCGAGCAGAGAGCGTTTCAGTAGAGAGAGAAGCAGGATGGTGATGCTAATTATGGCGTCATCGCCGCTCACCATCTTGGTGGAGTTCTCAAAGTTTTGGAGGATGGTAGATATGTCTGACATCCATGTCCACTCCTGAAGTCTTATGTGTGGAGTCTGAACTGAATACCGATGGCCTTGTTGATGCTGGTACTCAACAACTGCCCTCTTCTGCTCACAAATCCTTCCCAACATCTGCAGTGTAGAGTTCCAACGCGTGGGGACATCAAACACTAGTCTGTGAGCCGGAAACTGCATACACTGCAAGGGCGGCGGAAGCTGTAGCTGACTTTCTAAAATGGGTGCACAGGTGGCATACTTTAACAAGCAGATCTGGCAGCTCCAGGTAGGATTTGAGAAACCACTGAACCACGAGGTTAAGCACATGGGCCAGGCATGGTACGTGTGTGAGCTCGCCTTGTCTCAGAGCCGCCACACACGACCATGCCTGGCTGTAGGTTCAGCGGTGTGAGCCACAGATCTGCCTGCTCTTTCAGAGCTGTCCCCAACTCTTCAGCACTGTGCGGTTTTTCACCTAAGCATATTAGCTTCAGCACAGCCTGTTGCCGCTTGGCCGAGGCAGTGCTTCCAGCTTGTGACTGATGTGGTCATTTCGGAGATGGAGGCTGAAGAGGGGGAGCGGGGGGGGGGGGGAGGATGAGGTTCAGGAGCTGTAGACCGTGGGGGCAACCCTGATTGACCTAGGGCCCGCAATCCTTGGCGTCGAGAGGACGTGTTCCGTCCCGAGGTCCGACTGGGTCCCGGCTTCCACTATGTTAACCCAGTGTGCCGTCGGCAAGATGTACCGTCCCTGCCCACAAGCACTTGTCCACATGTCCGTGGTTAGGTGGACTTTACCGGTAACTGCGTTGTTGAGAGCACGGCTAATGTTTTGGGACACGTGCTTGTGTAATGCGGGGACGGCACACCCGGAGAAATAGTGGCGACTGGGGACCGAGTACCGAGGGACGGCCGCCGCCATCAGGTTGCGGAATGCTTCCGTCTTCACGAGCCTAAAAGGCCACATTTCGAGCGCAAGCAGTCGTGAAATGTGAGAATTTAGTAGTGTGGCCTGCATATTTGCGCTTGCTTTCCAAGGACTAGGGTATGGACAACTGAACGCTGCGCTGGAACAAGGAAATGGACGTGCTTCCTGATGCTGCTACTTGAGAGTGCGCAACGACAAGTGCAGGGCAGGAGGCATCTTCGCATGCACCATGGACAGGGGATTGGCTTGCATCCACAACAGCGGAAGAAGCAATGGAGCCACCCTCGGACACTGTTCCTGGACCCTGGGGTTCGGCCCACAAAGTCGGGTGCTTTGCTGCCATGTGCCTGATCATGCTGGTGGTGGTCAGGTTGGTTGTTTAGCCACCACTGCTGATGCTGGCCTGGCAGGTGGTGCAAATGGCCTTCTTGGGGTTATCGGCAGAGTCTTTAAAAAACAACCAGACTCGGGAAGACCTAACAGTTGTACTGGTAACTTCCTTCGTGTTGGTGTTACGGGGAACGGTTGCCTGCCTTCTGTCTGCGGCCACCACACTGCTTCTTCCTGCCTGTTTCGGTGCTCTGCTTCCCTCCCCCTGTATGCTGCTCTCCTCGCTCTGCATGTCCTCCTGCCAGGTTGTGTCAGTTACTATATCGTCCACCACCTTGTCTTCCACTTCCGCACCCTGGTCCTCCTCCTGACTTTTTGGAAATTGTCTCATCATCGTCCACCTCTTGTGACCCTTTCCCACCGTCTCCTTTGTGTGACCGTGGCTGCTCAAATATTTGGGCATCGCTACACGCAATCTCCTTTTTCCCCGCTTCAAGTGGACCGGGCGAGAGGCCCGAATCTATAAATGGATAAGTGAACAGCTCTTCAGAGTGTCAAAGTGAGGGATCAGTTGTCTCTGGGTACTCTGCATGGTGGGAGGAAGGAGGATCAGGGTGAGGAATATGCGGTCCAGACTCACGGCTACTGAGACTTGACCATGTGGAAGACAAGGTGGTGGTGGCTAAGTGACTGGAAGCATTATCCGCTATCCAACCAACAACCTTTTGACACTGCTCTGGGTTCAATAGTGGTGTTCTGCGGTCCCCTAGAAATTGGGACAGGAAGGTCGGGCGAGAAGATGTGAGTGTTTGTTGTGGCACAATTTCAGCTTGCCCATGGCCTTGTCCTCGGCCTCTGCATGCACCATTACCATCACGTCCAGTTCCTCCGTCCCTTGCCACGTGCCTTGCCCATTTTAAATGGAGGACAGTATCTTCCACGCTCACTACAAATGACTGAGATCGGTGTGAACTTATATGTGATCTGTGTGACGGAGAAAACGGTTTTAAATACCTGGCCTGTAGGTAACTATTTTGAACATCAAACTGCTGTGAATTGCTTCACTGACACGCTGAAATTTTTTTTTTTTTTAACGGAGGCCAGAAATGGCAGTATTTTCTGAAAACATATATGTGATCCGTGTGACGGAGAAAACACCGTTTTAAATAGCTGGATTTTTAGCGCTGTAATATGGAAAGGACCTGGCTGTATTCTGTAGTGCCAACAAGCAAATGGCGCAAAACAACCTTGTTCTCTGGATTGCTTTTTAAGCAAATTATGAGGATTAAGATGCAAAAAAAATTATTCCTGGGCCTATTTCTAGAAATCTAACAGCAGCAGAAGGCAGAATTGGAATGGAGCCTCTTGTCCTATGTGCACTGCTGTCTGCTATATACCCTGCCTGCCTGCCTATATACACTGCCTGCCTGATATCTCTGCAGATGGATTAGTCCTCAGAAGGACTGTTTAAGATGGATATGTGTAATTTACGGTTTTTCTCCCTACACTACCTAATACACAAGCAAATCTCTCCCTGACGCAGCAGCAGCTCTCCCTACACTGTCTGATCCGCAGTGACTGTGACTAGCATGGCGGCGCCAGGTCTGAGATATAGACCCGATGACTCTATGCGGCCAGCCAATCACTGTAATGCCCACAACCAACATGGCTATGGCACTACAGTGCATGGCAGGCAATCCCTGCATGTTCATTGGCTCTCTAAAGAGCACCAAACATGCAGGGAGGGGACCTGAGTTCCCACCCGAGCAACACGGAAATACTCGCCGAGCTTGTCGAGCACCATGATGCTCGGGCGAGTGCATTCGCTCATCATTACTTGCCAGACTTCTCCGAACAGTAAATGGGTGTAGCTGTATCCTACTAGTTGCTGCCAGTTCTGAGCTGATGCCACTGTTGGACGCCTTATTTTGTAGGGAAGTGAGCATGAAGTATCTTTCATCTGCTGCGCTAAGTTTCCTTTGACCACTGTGTCTACTGTCCACAACCTTGCCCATTTGTTGGTGTGATCAGTACTGCGAAATACAGGAAGATCCTTATCCATCGTGCAATACCATCAGGGAGGTTTCTGCCTCCACTATTATTCTGTAGCCAATGTCGTTAGAACTTTCTTTTTAGTACTATGTGTTATCCTATGTATACAGCGAGTGAAATAAGTATTGAACACGTCACTAATTTTCTAAGTAAATCTATTTCTAAAGGTGCTATTGGCATGAAATTCTCACCAGATGTCAGTAACAACCCATCCAATCCACACAGGCAAAAATCACCATGGATGTCCATAAATTGTATAATCATGAGAAATCGCACAGGGGGGAAAAAAAGAGGAGCAAAAATCCCTGGAAAGTCCTGACACCGGCTGAGATCTATCGGTAATTAGAAAGCAATCTTGCCACCACGTAGTGAAAAATATCTGAGTTCAACTGATGGATGATAAAAAGGTGTCAGTTTATGGTCATATTATGTGGTTTCTGTCCTCTCTGGAGATGACTCCATGAGATAAATTTTCTTTTGTTAGGTCGGTTATTGAGTTACAAGTCCAGTCTAGCCTTAGAAACTGGGTCTCGGATAAGGATTACTTAGTGGCACATGGAATATGAAAATAAAGCTGGAGGAAGTGCAGGGCTTGGCTCGCTCAGGTTGTCTCAAACAATGAATGGAGCAGAGCTAGAGCATACACGCCTTCGTTCCAGCAAAGACTAGGTCTCTGCAGAACCCTTTTGAGGATACCAGAGCTCCAATCTCTGGATCACTGGGTGGCTCCACCGTCGGACCCCCAGTGATCTGCGAATTATCCCCTACAAAGTGGATGGAGAACAACTTGTGTGGGTTTTTTTTTTTTTTTTTTTCTTCTATGGTTTATTTTATTTTGTGTTTCGGGAATTAGGTTTTTAAGTGAATGTCACCATTTCAAATGCAGAAGACGTCATCAATATAGCGCTAACAAAATGTGGATTGGGGTGAATATACAAAGCTAAAAAAAAATAAAGGGAACACTTTTAAACAGAATATAACTCCAAGTAAATCAAACGTCTGTGAAATCAAACTGTTCACTTAGAAGCAACACTGATTGACAATCAATTTCACATGCTGTTGTGCAAATGGAATAGACAATAGATGGAAATTATTGGCAATTATCAAAACACCCTCAATAAAGGAGTGGTTCTGCAGGTGGGGACCACAGACCTCACCTCGGTACCAATGCTTTCTGGCTGATGTTTTGGTCACTTTTGAATGTTGGTTGCGCTTTCACACTCGTGGTAGCATGAGACGGACTCTACAACCCACAGAAGTTGCTCAGGTAGTGCAGCTCATCCAGGATGGCACATCAATGCGAGCTGTGGCAAGAAGGTTTGCTGTGTCTGTCAGCGTAGTGTCCAGAGGCTGGAGGCGCTACCAGGAGACAGGCCAGTACACCAGGAGACGTGGAGGGGGTCGTAGGAGGGTAACAACCCAGCAGCAGGACCGCTACCTCCGCCTTTTGTGCAAGGAGGAACAGGAGGAGCACTGCCAGAGCCCTGCAAAATGACCTCCAGCAGGCCACAAATGTGCATTTGTCTGCACAAAGGGTTAGAAACCGACTCCATGGGGGTGGTATGAGGGCCCAAAGTCCACAGATGCGGGTTGTGCTCACAGCCCAACACTGTGCAGGACGCTTGGCATTTGCCACAGAACACCAGGATTGGCAAAGTCGCCACTGGCGCCCTGTGCTCTTCACAGATGAAAGCAGGTTCACACTGAGCACATGTGACAGACGTGACAGTCTGGAGACGCCGTGGAGAGCGATCTGCTGCCTGCAACATCCTTCTGCATGACCGGTTTGGCAGTGGGTCAGTAATGGTGTGGGGTGGCATTTGTTTGGAGGGCCGCACACAGCTCTCCATGTGCTCGCCAGAGGTAGCCTGACTGCCATTAGATACCGAGATGAGATCCTCAGACCCCTTGTGAGACCATATGCTGGTGCGGTTGGCCCTGGGTTCCTCCTAATGCAGGACAATGCCAGACCTCATATGGCTGGAGTGTCAGCAGTTCCTGCAAGATGAAGGCATTGAAGCTATGGACTGGCCCGCCCGTTCCCCAGACCTGAATCCGATTGAGCACATCTGGGACATCATGTCTCGCTCCATCCACCACCATCACGTTGCACCACAGACTGTCCAGGAGTTGGTGGATGCTTTAGTCCAGGTCAGGGAGGAGATCCCACAGGAGACCATCCGCAACCTCATCAGGAGCATGCCCAGGCGTTGTAGGGAGGTCATACAGGCACGTGGAGGCCACACACAATACTGAGCCTCATTTTGACTTGTTTTAAGGACATTACATCAAAGTTGGATCAGCCTATAGTGTGTTTTTCCACTTTAATGTTGGGGGTGACTCCAAATCCAGGCCTCCATTGGTTAATAAATTTGATTTCCATTGATGATTTTTATGTGATTTTGTTGTCGGCACATTCAACTTTGTACAGAACAAAATATTCAATGAGAATATTTCATTCATTCAGATCTAGGATGTTATTTTTTTGAGCAGTGTAGTAATGCTCTTCAAACAATTCCATATAGTCAGTTAAGAGAAAATCTTAGGTTCCTTGGTCTCAGCTGGGATCCAGAGATCAGCTTAGCCCCTGTCCTTAGATCATGGTGGTGTTGTACAGGGACATCGATGGTCCCAAAGATGGAATAACTCAGAATTCTCTTTAGATTCATGAGGATGGAAGTACATGGCCAGTGTTCAGAAAAAAGAATCTGGTTTGTTTTCACCAAGGGTGTCAAAATTTTCTCTAGAACTTCGAGTAAGAAAATCAATTTTGTAGATGACGCAGTGCTTCTCCATGGAGTCGGGCAGAAAACAAATCCTTTCTGTAGTAAGATAAATTCAGGGTTGGATTATTTGGTAGATGTGATATTAAGAACTACTGTGAATTGTTGTATCCCTGCCCTCCTGGTCGGTCAGGGCTTGGGTTTGTATGGTGTTTCCTGTTCCCCCATGAACCATTATTCCCTCTGTGGGAGCTGCTCGCCTGGTGTTGGGGCAGCATCTTATTTGTGGCCTCCTATAACTCAATGGTGGCCATGTGCTCCTGTGGTGTAGATCTACTGGAACTTGCTCGTTTCTCCGATATTATCTAATGGATTTGTTAGGAGCACAGGACATCGATGCTGACTAATGTTTCTTATATATGGCTACTAATATTGGCAAAGGCTCTGATAGATATTTTTGAAAGGATCGTATAGAACATTATTTGTCGTCCTAGAACATTCTAGGAAATATTCAAACTTTGTTCTGTGACATGTTCTCCACCACTATTGGGCATCTCTGTGGATGCGCGAAAACTGCATAAACCCACCATCTCTGCACAGTCCACCTTCCGAAGTACAAACATGGAATTGATTTAAATGCGGTTCCTGCTGTTTTCAATGAGTCGATACAACCTGTTTCTATACTGGCGATTATACTCCTTTTTAGTGTATGTTCACGTAGAGTGTTTTGTTTTATTGGTGCAGAAAAGTGTAGGCTGGAAAAATGCTGTGTAAAATGCGCTCTCTTGTCATAATTATGTCCCATTTTTACTTGCGAATTTTTTTTTTTTTTTTGTTTTTTTTCACCACCACCATTTAGCTTGGTTGAGAAACGCTGAAAGAATTGACATGGTGCAAATTTCAAAAACTACTCAAGCTAAAAAAAAGAAAAAAAACACTTCTAAAAATTGAATGCATGAGATTTTTTTTTAATCTTTCACTTTTGTTAGTACTGTAAAACCAATTCAATTTTGTTGCAGGGGGGAAAAAAAAAAAACACAGCTGCAAAAAAGTAAAGCAATGTGTGAACATACACTTACCGTACGGACCAGTAGGTGGTGGCAAAGTGCTCTTGTACGTGAGATTTTACACATGTCACTGCAGTTTTTCTAAAATTCCACTAGTGGGCAGAGTGTTCTTACTTTATACAATGGAACATGGCTGCATCACATACCCAGAACAAGACCAGTTTTTTTTTTTTTTTTTTTTTTTAGTATAGCAAGGAAAAAAGACTGTCCTAAATTAATAGCCTATTTCCGCTCACATGTAGCCACTGGGCTATGGATAACTTGCTGATTTCACTAGGAGGCTGGCACCATACAGAGTTCGCTAAGGGAATGTTCCCATCACGTCTTTTAAAATACCGAGCTTTTCAAGTTGAAGACTCTTCACGAAAGTGGCAGCAATATTTTTCCTAAAACGTCTTCATCCATTGGGAGTGACTTGCAAACAGAAGCTGCCCCAAAGAATTGACAGGTCACCTGTTTTAGCCAATTCCCGGCTGAAGGCCACTTTCTCATTCTTGACATCTGTCCACAGAAGCTAAAGTCCTCACTGAATGGCGGCCATTGTCTTTCTCCAACCCCTCAGGGTAACTGTCCATCAGTGCTTCTACGGAGTGTCCACCATGGACAGCTATGGCTAATCCACAGTATGTCTGATGGACATTGGACCCACCTCTGCAGTCTGCTTGGCGATTAGGTCGCTACATCCAACCACAGAATGAATGGAGAGGTGGCCACCACCTCCTACAAGTGAGTGTGCATGTGTGGCCACCTCTCCAGTCCTCCTTCTGGATATGGCAGTCTTTCTTAATATACTGCTCAAAAAAATAAAGGCAACACTCAAATAACACATCCTAGATCTGAATCAATGAAATATTCTCATTCAACTTTGTAAAGAACAAAGTATTCAGTGTGCTGACAGGAAAATCACACAATCATCAATGGAAATCAAATTTATTAACCAATGGAGGCCTGGATTTGAAGTCACCCCCATAATTAAAGTGGAAAAACACACTACAGGCTGATCCAACTTTGATGTAATGTCCTTAAAACAAGTCAAAATTAGGCTCCGTATTGTGTGTGTGGCCTCCACGTGCCTGTATGACCTCCCTACAACGCCTGGGCATGCTCCTGATGAGGTTGCGGATGGTCTCCTGTGGGATCTCCTCCCAGACCTGGACTAAAGCATCCGCCAACTCCTGGAAAGTCAGTGGTGCAACGTGATGGTGGTGGATGGAGCGAGACATGATGTCCCAGATGTGCTCAATCGGATTCTGGTCTGGGGAATGGGCGGGCCAGTCCATAGCTTCAATGCCTTCATCTTGCAGGAACTGCTGACACACTTCAGCCACATGAGGTCTGGCATTGTCCTGCATTAGGAGGAACCCAGGGCCAACCGCACCAGCATATGGTCTCACAAGGGGTCTGAGGATCTCATCTCGGTACCTAATGGCAGTCAGGCTACCTCTGGCGAGCACATGGAGGGCTGTGCGGCCCTCCAAAGAAATGCCACCCTACACCATTACTGACCCACTGCCAAACCGGTCATGCTGAAGGATGTTGCAGGCAGCAGATCGCTCTCCATGGCGTCTCCAGACTCTGTTACCTCTGTCACATGTGCACAGTGTGAACCTGCTTTCATCTGTAAAGAGCACAGGGCACCAGTGGCAACTTTGCCAATCCTGGTGTTCTGTGGCAAACGCCAAGCGTCCTGCACAGTGTTGGGCTGTGAGCACAACCCCCATCTGTGGACGTCGGGCCCTCATACCACCCTCATGAAGTCGGTTTCTAACAGTTTGTGCAGACACATGCACATTTGTGGCCTGCTGGAGGTCATTTTGCAGGGCTCTGGCAGTGTTCCTCCTTGCTCAAAGGCAGAGGTAGTGGTCCTGCTGCTGGGTTATTGCCCTCCTATGGCCCCCTCCACGTCTCCTGGTGTACTGGCCTGTCTCCTGGTAGCGCCTCCAGCCTCTGGACGCTACGCTGACAGACACAGCAAACCTTCTTGCCACAGCTCGCATTGATGTGCCATCCTGGATGAGCTGCACTACCTGAGCAACTTCTGTGGGTTGTAGAGTCCGTCTCATGCTACCACGAGTGTGAAAGCACAACCAACATTCAAAAGTGACCAAAACATGAGCCAGAAAGCATTGGTACTGAGATGTGGTCTGTGGTCCCCACCTGCACAACCACTCCTTTTATTAAGGGTGTCTTGATAATTGCTAATAATTTCCATCTATTGTCTATTGCATTTGCACAACAGCATGTGAAATTGATTTTCAATCAGTGTTTCTTCCTCTGTGAAATGAAACTGTCCACTTAAGTTTGATTTACTTGGAGTTGTATTCTGTTTTAAGTATTCCTTTTATATTTTTGAGTAGTGTATTTGTGGGACCAGCATCTTTCTTATATGTATTACATACATGAAAAGAAGGCTATAGATGTCCAAGGTGGGAGTCCTGCTATCTAATTAAGGTCTACACAAGTGGCTGGGAGGACTGATGAGTTTCCTTCTGGTCGCTGCCTTCATTGTTAAACCTAAGCCCATATTATGGTTGCCGCTTGGCTGTAACTGACCCAAAATTGATTGTATCTGGAATGAGTAATTCTTGTTTTTTTATATACATTTTGGAATTTAAAGTATTAATAATTATTATTAATAAGTTTTGACTTATGGCATTCGCTGCTACTTTTTTGCAATACATTCTTGACAATGGCACACTCAGATTGAGATATTTATATTTAATTTTTTATTTTATTTTTTTGGCTAGCTGGGTGAAGTATTGGGCAGGTGATATATTCTTGTTGGGTCCTCACACTGTATAGACTTCTGTAAGGATGCTATTCTGGCAATATGATTTTGAAAGTGGCATCTGGAACGTCCAAAATCCATCTGAAGTATGAAAAAATTTAAAAAGGCATGAGCTTATAAAGTATCACATGTTAATCTTCAATTATGCAAAAATTAAAATTGACAGATTTTATACTGGAGAACTCTGGCACAAAAGGTTTTCAACATTTTCAAAAAATAAAGAATTGGGTTAAAATATCTTTATAACCAAAAGCATGCAAACCATGTTTAACCCCAAAAAAAACCCATCGCGGCAGAGGGACTCCTTTTTTGGAGCTGCACAGTCATTCAGTTTTGATGGCCGTGGAGCTCCAAGAAGGCTCCCTGCGCCGAGATGTGCTCCACTGGTGCATGATACCCTGGGGCCCGGTGAGCAGAAGCACATGAGGGGGGCCCGGACTGGATCCGAGAACCCCATCTTTACTTCTGTTCACTGGGCCCCATACAGCAGTAAGGGCAGTAATGCCCTGATGGTAGCACGTAAGCTATGGGGATTGTGAGTTGAGAGGGCAGCCCTGTCCCACACGCTAAAATTGGACTTTTGCTTTAGAGCCCAATGGTTTCTATGTACGCCCCTGACCCCAAGTTGGGCTGTCCTGCTCAGGTTGGACCTTTCATCGGTGAGACTAATACAATGTTACCGACACTGTGGCCAGTCAGTATGTTAGTTAGACAAAGTCCTATTTTAAGACCTTGGTATCACAGGGTTTTCCCATCATAAAGTATGGTGTATCCTCAGAATATCAGATTTACTGAGATGCTGTGTCAGTATTTAAGATATATTTCAGCACAATGGCGCAGACTTGTGAAACTTGTTTTTGTTTTTTATTTTTGCTCGTAGCAACCAATCCCAGCGCTGCTTTCATCTTGTCTAGTGCACTTGAAAGATGAAAGCTGTGCCATGATTGGTTGCTATGGGTGACCAGTTTATTTTCTTTTTAGACCGGTTCATAAATCTGCCCCGATTTCCGTGTTGCACCATCTTTGAATCTTGTTCCTAAATAGGAAGTGTTGTGTTTTTGTAATCTGCTCTCTATCAGCCCAGTGACCATGTGTTCAGTCCAAAAAGATGGTAGCAGCTGAATCATGATATGGTCTCTTTAACCTACATATAGACATAGAAGGCAGCCATATTTTCTGACCTTGTACAATGCTTTAACCCCTTTCAATGCGTGTTACACATTTTACATTGCGTGTCTGCCGTCAGAGCTTATCATAAACTTATCTGTGTGAGACATGTAATGACTGACAGTCTGCTCTCCTGATCTATGTGTCTCACCCTAGCAATGGAACCTTTCATTTAAACTCTGGAGGTGGATTCTCTGGAAGATCTATGTCCAGCCCATAGATCTTAACAGCTCACTAAAAAAAAAAAAAATAAATAAATAAAAAAAAAAAAAATGTGGATTTCTCTGGCATAAAACCTCAGATCGCAGATATCAAGGCATCATTTTATTCAGCTTCCTATGACCTACATGCCCTTATAGGAGCTTAGATTGATTGTACTGACAGATTCCTTTTTAAGATAAATCCACAGAATGAGTCATGAATTTTCATGCAGAAAATTTACTACATAATACTGTACCAGCAAAGTGTATGAAAATCTACGGTGGAAGTTGACCTACACTGCCCACTTAGAGGTTGTCCACTACTTTTATCGTTGATGGCCTATCCTTAGGATAGGTCATCAATGTCTGATCGGTCAGGGTCCAACACCTGAGACCCCGGCCGGTCAGCGGTTTCCAGTGTCGGCAGCGGCCGATAATAGTCAATTGCAGAGCTGCTCAATCTTCTGATAGTGGCCTGGGTAAGGTACTACACATCCGCCTCCTATTCAAATCAATATGAGGCTTATGTGCAGTACCCTGCCACTGTTTTGGCCAACACCGAGAACATCTGATAGGTCAGGGTCCAACACCCAGGACCCCAGCCAATCAGACATTGATGACCTATCCCAAGTATAGGTCATCAATGAGTAAAATAGTGGACAACCTCCTTAATTTCGGTAGCATGTCAATTTTAACCTGCAGACTTCACCCCTTTGCAATTCACAGAATAGAATCTGTAGCATTTCCACAATTTTACATGTCTCTGTAGAAGGTCCACAGCGGCTCTGTCCCACATCAACAGACCATTATCCTCCTGACATTGCGAATCATTAACATGGTAATGATCGGGGATGGTATACGTGGACCAGGTGCAGCTCTCTGCTTCTTTCACAGTCGCCCTCCCGAAACTGTCTCTAGTTTCTCTGACTAATACCCTAACTGACTTGCACGTACAGCTCATGGAAACCATAATGAAAGCTCCACGTGGAAAACACAGAAATTTGAAACACCAGTTACAATGGGAAACTTAATTTTTATTTGATATTAATCCGCATAATTTTGCTTCTGAATTGAACTTTAAGGAAGAGTTAAAGCCCTGTATAACTGCTTTTCTACTGATGTCTGAAGATGGCATTAATAGAGTTTGTGCCATTGATCACACAAATTAAAGGGATCCTGTCACCAGAAATAACGCTGTTAATCTGCAGGTTAACAGTGTTATTATGCTGCCCGGCGCCTGCACGCTGCCGAATGCAGCGGGGAGAAAATTTGTTTTATTCTCCACACCAACATTCGGGTTCAGTCATGGAGGTGGGGGCGGTGCCGGTTCTGCAAATACAGAGCGACAGCTCTAACTGCGTCCCCAACCCTGACTGACACTCGCTCTGCATTGGGACTCAACTGTCAGTCAGGATCGGGGGCGCAGTTACAGTGGCCGCTCTGTATGCTCCGAGTGGTGACTGAACCAGTGGTACCCCCTCCATGAATGAACGCTGCATGCTGGTGGGGAGAATAAAGTTAATTTTCTCCCCGTTGTGTGCAGGCGCCGGGCAGCATAACGCTGTTTAACCACATATATCTGCAGGCTATTTCCAGTGACCGGTTCCCTTTAAGTAATACAATCTGTGACTTGGAGATAGAAATGTTCTTTGAGCAGGATTTAACATCTTCTATTGAGATCTAAAATATATTTGGAGAAAATCCGTGCAAAATAAAGTAAAGCGATGACTCTACGTTCTAAATCGTGCCGCTTACAGTGGCACACATTTTCTGAGCTCTGGATAAATTCACTTTTTAATGCAGTATAAGCACTCCACAAATTGCCACTAAAAGCTCTATGCAATCGCTGTATGGCTAGAAATGCTGCAAGATTTCAGCTCTGAAGCCCACAGAGTTGTAAATGCAGCTGTCAATTAAGACAAGTAACTTTCTTTTGACGTTTTCTTTTCTCTAGGAAGCCTAGAAATTTTGTGTACAGACTGTGATATTGCAGCTAGACCTCACTCACCTTAGCAATTCCATGTAGCACAAAAGTGGCACGGTTTGTGAAAAAAAGCAGATGTCTCTATTCTTCTACAACCTCTTAATTACTTTATACTCTCCTCTGGTACAGGCGCCATTCCTGAAGTGCTGGCATGGTCTCTTCTGGGGCTAAATGATCTATTTCTGGCTACATGCAGGCACCACTAGGGGGAGCTCTTTATCCATTTATATGAATTTATATTGGACCCATAGAAATCTGTAGATGGTGAGCTCCCCCTAAATATTGGTAACCGCTAGGACAGTGATTGTGAGTGGTGCATTCATTTCTACCCCTGGCCTTATAGTCATGTGTTTTGCTCTTATAGTAGATATGAAGTTCTACACATAAAATTTTACATTGTGCGTTGCCTTCAGGGGACATTATCAAAATGTTGGGTTTGTGGTTTTTTTTTTTTTTTTTTGGAAACCTACTGACCTTTTATTACTTTTTTGCAGGTGTGGTGGACACTGGGCTCTTCATAAATATGGCTGAAAGAGTCTACTTTGGCATGGAGGATGGAACGGTTTCTATTCGTGACAAGTCTGTACATTAGCCACTAAACGTGCTTTTTGTGCCTTACTCAAAGCCAATCATTTGTGCCATTCTGTACTTTTTGCTGTTTGTTTTTTTTGTTTTAAATGTCCACATTTTTGCCTTGTTTTTCGGTGGTACATTTGTGTTTTTACATAAGGGATTCAAGTGTTATCAAACCACATTCTAATCTGTTCCATGTACATGGGAACATACCCTTGGCTGACACCCAATGATGGCAACCATGCTAAACATGCAAACTATCACTGCACCTTTGGCCAAGGACGTTACTGAGGTACTTTAACACTTATGCCATTGCTTGTGGGTTAGTTGTGGGGCTGCGACTTCATGTTCATTCCTATAGCGCCATGCAAACATATTCTCCAACTTATGACTTTGCACTCTGTTGGGTTATCAGAAAATTGGGGATGAGCACAAGTGCTCGTTACTTGAGTGTTCCTTGGTTGCTTGGGTATGCGCAGTGAATCGCGGGGGCTCGAGTGACATGTTCAAGTCCCCGCGGCTGTTAGACAACCACAAAACATGCGGGGATTGCCTGACAGCCGCAAGACCTACAACCGCGGGGACTCTAACATGTCACTCGAGCAACCGTAATACTCCTTGCATACCCGGAGCACTTGTGCTCATCACTACAACTACTTGATTTTGTCTGCTCTTTAAGGGGAACTCCACTCTTAAAATAATTTGCAGTTCAACTCTACACAGCTTGTAGAGAAATGCTGCAAATCTTTTTTTGCTTTACTGTCTTTGTAGTGCATTTTTGAGTTTACAGATATTCATTTTGCCGGTATTTTGGTGAATTTGGGCGTTTAAGTCTATTTGAACTGAATTTTTTTTTTTAACTCCTCTTTTGCCTTATTTATTCAGCAGCAGCATAACTGAGAAAATTAACTTTAATTCTATCTTACAATTAATACACATTAACTAACTAGTGCATGTCCACTGGACGTTGCCTTTGCCAGGAAAGTGTCCTGGCTTTGAATCAGTAATTTCTCCCCAACTCCTCCCCTTTTAACTTGACTGACGGGTCTATTCTTCTGCTTGCTGTTAAAAATCTTGCATCTGTGTCACGCACTCCAGAGGCGGTACATGTGCACTGACTTTTCCTACTCTGGGTTGCGACCTTGGTGATCTACTGTGCATGCGCTGCCTCTTAATTGCACGGCATAGGTGCAGTATTTCAGTGCCAATTCAGGGACGAAGGAGAATACCAGACACGTGAGTCAGACCATGGCGGTTATGATCATTGTGACAAAGGGGCCGTGTTTTTGGAAAAAAATACAACATACCAGTGCAGCATGCTTGCCTTACAGTCATGATGGAAATGGTGTTGGAACCACGAGTGATGTGTAGCACCACCGCCACGTCCTATATTCAGGACTTGCCACAAGCAAAACTGAAAACTTGTATCATTTCTCAAGCTTCACAAACCAATCAATCATACATCCTAATGGTTCCACAAACATTTCATGTATTAGCAGAACCAAGCCTAAAAGTGGGCATTGGGGGATGGTTCTGTAAATGTCTCATATTGTGTGTTCTATATGTTGGTAAGTAGTCCAACAAAACCAAGAATCTTTTATTTTCCATAGTAGTAACCTGAAATTTTAAGATTTCTACAAGGGTTAAGCTTTAGTGATGAGCGCACGTGCTCGATACTTGAATTCGCCAAGGGTGCTCTGGCATGCAGAGTATCGCCGGTACTCTAGTGACTGTTCGTGTCCCCACAGCCCCATATTACGCAGATGTGAAACGGCCACAAAACATGCAGGGATTGCCTGTCAAACAAGGGCGAACCCCTGCATGTTTTATGGCTGTCGAAGAGCCTCGAAACATGTGGCCATGGGGTCAAGAACATGTCACTCGATCACCCGTGATACTCTTCATACCCGAGCACCCTCTGCGAACTCTAGTAATGAGCGCTTGTGTCCATCACTATTTAACTCTACAACCTCAGTCATCTAAGCTGAGCATTAGGGTTATGTCCATATGAAACGGAAAAATCCACCTTGTGGGGTTTAGCCATCTTTACCGCAAGTCAGTTTCTGTGGAGATATTCTGCAATGTGCAGAGGAAGTTGTTAGTATTTCTCCACTTTCCTGCCACTGCATCCCATGGTGGATTTTTATTTTATTTTTTTTTCCTGTGAAATTCTGCACAAAAAATCCAAAACGTATCCATCTTGTGTGGACCTATCTTACTTCGTAATTGTCAAGTTTCCATAATACATGTTTCTCTAGTAACTGGAAACCACCATAATTGTTGGCTTTAGAATATGACTGGAGGAGAAAACATTCGTAACTTGAAATCTGCAGATCAGTAAAGTGAAGGATTTATGAAGTTACTGAACATTTCATAATATATTTATCACTCTTGTAAAGTCTTGCTCAGCGTGGTTCTTCAATATAAAACTAGTGCACAAACTCCATAAGGCTGAGCGTTCCTTATGATGGGTCATCAATATCAATTTCTTGGGAATCCGACCCCTGATACTCACTGATCGGCTGTTGTCAGATCCAGCAGCGGCCAAATGTAGACCTTGCACGGGGCCGGAACACAACTTGGTAGTGGCCACTGCCGGGTTCTGAAGATCAACTTTTTATTATTTTCTATTGGGGACACACCATGGACCAATGTGGGAAAATTAAAAGTAATGTTTGTTTCTCTAATCCTCTGTCCTGCCTGCTGTGTTACACAGAGGTGTTATAACTGGATTGGGATATTTTGACCTGTTTTTGGTCAGTGATGCCCTCTGTCGCCATACTATGCCCCCTCTCCCACTCCCCACATTGATGTTCTGTAAACACCTAGCCTGGCATCATCCATATGGGACCGTGTAACACTGAATATACAGTATGTTGCTGCTATAATGTAGTCTGAATATGTTGCAGTAATGAAAACCTGAGTATGAAGCACAATTCTGAATCTTTCTACCAATGCAATGATTAATGTAATGCCATATTCCAAAAATAAAAAATTCTGAAATGTTGCTCAATGTATATATTTATTTTTATAAATTTGGGATTCACCTTTTTTACATCAATGGCCTAATATGAAAAACTGCCTGTTTCATAGTGTTTTGTGTGTCTTTGTGCTCCATTTATGTAATGATAGAAAAATAGGAGAACAAGACAGACAACATGGTATTAAGTTAAAAATTCATTTTATTAGTTAACAGTATAAAAAGCGGTTAAAAAAGACAGTGCACAATTGGAAGCATATGACTGTATATGTCAATATATTACTCCGGATGGGTCTGAAAGAGGCACCCTAACAGGAATAAATGCAGTCAAAAAGTACCATTATTGCATTATGCCCTAATGACCTACAGATAATTCCCACACATTTAAGTAGTTGGTGATAAACACACCTGGGGGCACAATGGCCCATCATATGAGAGAGGTATACAGGTGCACTGGAGGGTTTAAGGCAACTGTCAAAGATAGTTAGGGAGGCACTACATGGGGCAATAAAGGTGCCAGTGTGCTTACCAGGGAAAAGTGAGAGGCAGGTAGACTGCAACAATGCG
The DNA here is from genome assembly GCF_046119375.1 of Phyllobates terribilis. NCBI lineage: Eukaryota > Metazoa > Chordata > Amphibia > Anura > Dendrobatidae > Phyllobates > Phyllobates terribilis. Next base: position 1,175,407,096 of record NW_027362761.1, read on the forward strand.
CCCAACGCGCGTTTCGCGGACCAACCATCCGCTTTCTCAAGGGCACCTCTGACCTGACAGTCTATGGTCGGGGGGAACCGCTGCCCAAGGTTGGCACAGGGACTCGCCCCCTCTGTGAGAATTGTGTGTTTTCAGCCATGTTTTGGTGTCTAATATGTAATGATAGAGTAGCAGCAATATAGCTGCTACTTTATAGCAGCTTATGACCATTCTCCCATAATATACAAGTGTTAGAATAGTAGAGAAGTTGTCCAAGAGTCTCCTACCTCACCTCAAACTGGTGTGGAGGAACAACATGGACTCTACTCAATAAGGATCATGCACTGCTGGCATTAATTAGGCAAGGACCCTTGCACAGTACTTTTGGGGTGCCATATGGTTGCTGTGCCATCCAGTGTGTAGTTCTAGTCCTCTATTCCTGATGCCAAAGGGATGTCCAGGATTAGAAAAAAACATGGCTTCTTTTTTTCTCAATTATAGCACCACACCATCTACCTGAACTGAAAAGTAACCTGCCTATCAGGGCTGTGGAGTCGGTCTGCGTCCATTTTGATGGAGTCCGTATGAAATGGACAAACTCCGACTCCAGAAATATATTTAATAAATTGGGTACAGGATGTGCTGTAAATGTTTATAAGAATTTGGGAAAGTTATGAAATGTCCTGTTCCTGATCTATGCATGTAGGCTTTTAGTTGAGATGAATCTGTGCTGCGCTTTATGTACACGCTCAGTAGTAAGGCCGGGCTGTGGAGTTGGAGTTAGAAATCATGGAAATTGAGGAGTCTGAGTCGGTGGCTTGGCTTACCGACTCCACAACCCTGATGCCTATAAAGTAGTCAGTTGGCGGATGCACACAGTCTTGGGACAACTAAAGCTCCAACTGGGATAGGCAACATAAAAAAAAAAAAAAAAAAGTCGAAAGGAGGTGATCTTTTAAAATCTATTATAGAAATTCACTTTAACACTAGACTTAGATTAAGAATCTTGCCCAAAATCATCAGAACATTGTTGGAAAGTTAAGTGGCTTCCACAAAAGTTTTGGTCCAGTTTCTTGGTTAAGAAATTGGTATTTTTTTTTTTTGGGGGGGGGGGGGGGGGATTTTTTTTTCTACAGATAATTTATATATAAAGGTGTTAAAAATATTAAAATAAAATGGATATAAAACAAGTCTTTGATATAGTGAAAATTGGTAGATTGATGCTAGGACTGATAGCATCGATGTGTAAAAGGTTTCTTTTTATTTTAATTTTTCAAGCACAAAAAAAAATTCAGTACTTTGTGTGATGCAACAAAGCGTTGACGGTGCTCATCGGACCGTCTGACACACACCTGCCTGTTTCACTTCTCTTATGCAAATCACACGTTATCCAGAAAGCCAAGTGTGAGATCCTGTAAATGGGTATAATATTTTATAGAGAACTTTATAAAAATTTTATTTCTATTAAGTGTCTATTATTGTACTGGACACTACAATGGATAACTTGCCTCTGCGTTTTGGATCTGTCTTCTTTGTATTTTTTTTTATGCTTCTTCTAGTCTATAATTAGTCTCAAACATACAATAGTAATCATTCATGGCCGGTCAGTTAAAGTTGTCATTAGAGATGAGCAAACCTGAACTATAAAGTTCTGGGTTCGAACTGGACACCTTGTGTCCGGTGCTGAACTTCGAACATAGAGTTCTCCTGGAAGTACTTTTTACAGTTTGAGAGAGATTCCAACTCCAAAGTTTGGGTTCACATTAATTTCTATGGGGTTCAAGTTTGGGTAAAGTTCTGGTACCCAAAGCGAACTTTGACCTTAACGATCAAACCTTAACTTCCATGGGTCCCACTCATCCAGAGTGGTCATTCAAAGTACCTACTGATGCAATGTCACCAACACCATAGGAAACTGAATTGGGGGTTCCTTGATCTAAACCTATTTGAAGGACACAGTGCTACTTTCACGTATAGTTATCTATTTAGCATCTCACATTAAAGAGTAAAGATATGAGACACTATATGGACACAAGTATGTGCTCCTTCCACATTCTACTTCTGACCTTTTCTAACCTCCTATGCTGCATCTATAGACATTGATATGGAGTAGGCCTCTGCCAATATGATGGCTCCTGCTCTTCGGCGATGGACTTTGGAGGCCTCTGTGGCATTTTTTGCCCCTTCATCCAGAAGAGCATTTGTGAGGTTAGACCCTGATGTTGGGGAGAGGCCGGGGTCACAATCTATTAGGTGTTTAATGGGGTTGAGGTTCGGGCTCAGTGCTGCCGGTCATGTTCTCCTCCAGCCATGTCTCTATGGATCTTTTGTTTGGACCCAGTGCCGGGGAACAGAAAAGTGTCTTTCCCAATACTGTTCCCACAAAGCTGGATGCTACAGTTGTCCACAATTTTTTTTTTTTTCCTGCTGAAGAATGAAAACTTTCCATCCATGGAACTAAGGGTCCATTTATATAGTAACATTATCGTGAAGAAGCATTCTTACAAAGGCTCGTTCACAATAATTGCGCAATCTAAACAGGCGGCCGATCCCCTGATGACCGAGCAAAATGCTGCACAAAACTTCATCGTTCTTGGCGGTTCATCATCCTGTGGAAACAATTGCAGCCGGCGGACACTGATCTATTCCACATTGCTTAGTGCGCATTATTTGTGGTCTAGCTGTCTAAACGGGCTATTAATTGACTGCCGCATCAGTAAATGTTTACAAATTAAGACCACGGCCCCACTATCAGTATTCGGTCAGTATTTTTTCTCAGGAGTGGGAGCCAAAACCAGGAGTGGGTGATAAATACAGAATTTGTGACTTTGTTTCTATTCTACCTTTTTCTCTGATTGTTCCTCATCTGGTTTTGGCTCCCACTTCTGAGAAAAAATACTGACCAAATACTAATAATGGGGCGGTGGTCGAACTCGTTTAATCCCTTAATTATTACTGGTAATTTTTTAATGACGATCATTAAGGGGCCTTAATCAACAGTGTAATAGAAAAAAAAAAAGTGGCATTAAATATTTAAAAGAATATCACCTCTCCCCCCACCCCAAAGGGCAAAAATGCCATGGGTGACATCTGTATATGGCCGCTGCCACCCTGCTAAATTAGTCCCGCTCAGTTTTAGCAGTTTGAAATTTAAGATTACAATTGTGCCAGCGGCAGCTAAATGGTTAAAGAAGAGGGCTCCCACTTTGCAGTTTTTTTTAAATGTGTGAACCTCAAATGAGGTCTTAGCGGTCTAGGCCTGGGACTTAAGTTTGCGGTCACTCTATGTGACTGCAGACTTGTGAATCCTCACAGTGCACACTGACAGGATTCACCCGGAGCGGAGGGGTCATGTGACTGCAAGTATGCGACTTGTGATCAGTATATGTGTATAGAATAGATAGAGAGATGAAGGTTTCTAAAATATCAATAAAAATAAAATACAAAAAAATACAAATGACTAAATCAAGGTTTCCGGCCACATTCTGACTAGACTTGTCCGGCGTCACTCAGTTCACTCGTATTGGTCTAGGCCATGCACTACTAGTCGGCATGTGACCGCATATATGTAAATTATAGACTTGCGATCACACCCGCTAGCTCCTGGTGCTGGCACCAGAAAATCCTGGCAGAGCACACACTGCGTGCTGTGAGGATGCACAACTCTGCAGTCATATATAGGGACTGAAGACTTGATCCTGGACAACCCCATTAATTCAATAATAAAGATGTGTGTCCCAAAGCTTTTGTCCATAATTTTTTTTTTTTTATGAGGATATATTGAGGGTATGTAATAAGATTTTATGATAATGATATCGATAAGATATGAAAGATTTTAGAAATATGAAGGATATGAAATGAGATTACCTATATAGTCAGATGTAAGATAATACGTAGTTAAAGCTATAAGAAATAGGATTTACAATATGTAATTATCCATCTAAGATGGTATGATAGAGAGGTCTCGGTGCCTGCTGAGAGTTGCAGTTTGACAACAGCAGGAGACCCCCTTGCAGCACTAACTCCTCATATCTGGAGCCCCCTATAACAGTATAATTTACTGCTCCTCGCACAGTAATACATCTGTACTTGGGTAATGACACATAACCCAGGTGTGGCTATAAAACCGTACTGCACAGCTGGCGTGGTCTTCCTGCCATCACCATGCGTCACCCCTTAGGGTTACGGGACGGTTACCTATGTGCAGTTACACGTCAGGGCATCTTTTCTCTCCACTGAACAGAAGCATGTAGGAGATGCGTGTCGGAGGGCGATGCTCATGGGTCAGCGCACAGAAGCCATAGTCATGATACAATGATCAAAATCTATAAAATCATTTTCCTATTCTATAGAAATCCCATTCCCTTTATAACTCGAGAACATCCTATATAATAATTTCTGGACCAGGTGCCAGAACAAGGCACAGGCGGGTAGGCTACTATCTAGGATGCCATATTGTAACAGACATCCGGGGGCACAATGTAATTAAAATAGTCACATTTTTCTTCATCTTTCCAGACCAATTTCCAGGTTTTCTATATCTGAATAGGAAACATGATGACCCTTTTCATATATGGTTGCTCTTTCTTGTAAGGCTATGTTCACACAGTTTTTTTTTTTAGAGCAGATCTTCTCCAAAATGCTTTTAAAAAGCTGCTTCAAAAATGTTTGGAAAACTCTCTGTTCATTTCTATGGGAAATCCACTGTGCGGTTCCCATGAGGAGTAATTTTTTTTTTTTTCAGAAGAGGTTTTGAAAAACGTTTGGTGGAAAAAGAAAGTGCATGTCATTACTTTGGAGCAGATTCCATCAGGATCCTCTTCAAAGTAGGCACTGTCACATCAAAAGGCTTCAAAGAATGCTTTAGGAAAAAAAGGTTATCTTCACGCAGTACTATGGGTTTTTCAAGAGAAAACCACTTCAAAAACTTCAGTTTTTCTTCTCCTGAAGTGTTCACAGAGGAAAGTCTTTTCCTGGCAGATTCCACCGTGAACTGGCCAGAAAAAGGCACTTAAAATTGCAAAAAAGAATGAAATCCAAGGGGTAATGTTTCTCCTTGCGGAGAGTGACCTGTCAAACCTAACATGCCAAGGTGAGGAGACTTAAGCCACAGTGCTCCTCTGGGAAATATGCAAATTATCTCAGAGATGAAGAGGTCAATATCGACACTGCACTGATGAAGGGCAGTACCCCAAAGGACAGTGTCTGCAAATTGAGATTCTGGTTTTGGCTTTTATACCAAGTCATGTGACAAGGTTTGCTAGAGAGTCAATATTGACTTTTAGGATTGCTACTTCCAATAGGTGGCACTAGAGTTCTAGTCCTCTTCCTCTCTGAAGAGACAATTTGCATATTTCCCAGAGGAGCACTGTGGCTTAAAAGTCTCCTCACCTTGGCATATTAGGCTTGACACGTCACTCTCCGCAAGGAAACCCGTGACCCATTGGATCCCGGTCAGATGCCTCTCACCCAACCCAACCAGATCTCACACTTTGCACTGACGAAGGGCAGTACCCCAAAACACAAATTGTGAGATCTGGTTGGGTTGGGTTGAGTGAGAGGCATCTTGCTGGGATCCAATGGGTCACTTTTCTCCTTGCGGAGAATGACATTTCAAGCCCGACATGCCAAGGTGAGAAGACTTTTTAAGACGCTTTTATCCTAACTCATGTGTCAAGGCTCATTAGAGAGTCTATACTGATTTTTAGGATTGCTGCACTAGAGTTCTAGTCCTCTTCCTCTCTGAAGAAACAATTTGCAAAAAAGAATGAACGAATGCACTGTAATTTCAAAACGACTTGCTGTGCATATGTTCTTTTAAAACTTTTATTTAATCGCTCCAGACTTCGAAAGCCATGAAACTGCTTAAAGAAGTGACCTGTCCATTCTTCAGGCAGCTTCCTCCAACAAAACAAAAGAAAGGCAGCAAAGCAGCTGCAAAAGGCAGCCCCAGTGACCTCAAAAAAGTCTTTCTCCTTCAAAAACAATGTGGGTATGCCTAAATGTGTAAAAGATATTGTGTGCACATAACTTTAGAGAGGAGTTTTTTTTTAAAGCTTTATTGCAGTCTTTTCACTTGCCCAATTTGGAGCAGATTCCATCAAGATTTGTTTCAAACAAGGAGCCTGCGTTTAATTTTTCAATCAGATGTTTTTAAAAATCTCTTCAGGGAAAAAAAAAAAATTCTCATATGAATGAGAGTAATTTCCATAGAAACGAGTAAGATGAATTTTTCAAGTGTTTTTCTGTGGACTATTTTGGAGTGAATCTGCTAAAAAATAAAAAATCTCCATAAACTTCCCAAAACTAAAAACTTCTCAACAACTCTCCAAAAAAGGAGCATTTCAAAAATAATTTCTGATTGAAAAACTAATTATTTTTCAATCCCTCATAAAACTCTGTGTGAGCATAGCCTTACACCACCCGTAGATTTCTGACTTTGAATGATGCTACGGAATTAAGTTGACAATAGACCTGTTTAAAATACCAGTTGTCTATGATTCTAACAATCATTTTACAAGCAATTAACCGATTGGTTCCAAATAGTAGTAATTTACTGTGTATGGGGCTGCGATGGCCATCATACTGTGTATGGAGGCTGTGGGAGACATACTGTCTATTGGTGGCTATGGTGATCATCTTACTGTGTGGGGAGCTCTGTGGGCATCATACTATGTATGGGAGGCTGTGAGGCCATCATACTGTGTTTGGGGCCTGTGGGAGACATCATACTGTGTATTGGTGGCTATGGGGATCATCTTACTGTGGGGGGGCTGTAAGGCATTTTTAACAAGGCACACTGTGAGACGATTATCATTATAGGGAAGCACAGGGGTATTAATATTATATGAAATAATGGAAGTTATAGCCCATAAAGGCTGATGGTCTAGAGGTTATAGATCATAAAAGGTGATGGTGTCTTATAGTTCATAAAAACGGATGGTGTGGACACTATTTTATAGTAAAGGACGTTGTGGAGACCATGTACCATAAAAGGAACTCTGTGGTAATCATATTGTGTGCAGGGAGCACAGTGCGGGACAATTATTCAGGGGACAGCATAGAGCAGATATTTTTATTCAGGTGCATTATAATGACACCGTTACTATAAAGGGCACAGTGTCAGGATGTGCAGCAGAAAACCAGAGAAGACGGAAGCCTACAGAGATGAGCTGTTGATGTCCAAAGTCATTATGGAGATGAAAGGGATAAGAATGACTCCAATCAGAGAAGACATCACCTATATGGTACCTGGATGTAAATGTTTATTTGTGATACTGTCTGTGTCTAATCAATACTGTGGTTCATGTATGGTCGGCAGTCTGATGATGGCTGGTAACAACAACTCCTAGTTAGTGATGACAGAATAAATTTGAGTGGAGTTGAATTATACTTGAATTATACAAACATTCGCCAAAATGTGTGGGGCGCCCCTGAGGGTTCGACCGCCACAGGGATGCTGCACTTCTGTAATGGAGTGTAGTGTTCCTCCTCTGAGGTAAGAACAGTGTGATGGTCAGGACTCCACCTCCACATTCAACACCACATTTCTCCATCAGAGGGGGCTAGAATGCACTAGGTGCTGCCCTCCTGGTTACAGGGAGACTGGGGAACCAAGAGTTAGGAGAACCATTTAGTGGATGAGGGTGGAGGACTCACATTTTAGTGACACTTAATAATTCATATTTAATAAACAGCCATCTTGGTCTTTGGTCTTTTGTCCCTTGGTCCTTTTGATGTCTTGTGATGGATCTTTGACTGAACTACTGTGATCTCCTACCCTGGACGCGGATCCTGTGTGGGCCTGCATCGGATGGAGACACAGCCCTCGTACCTTGGCCTTGCGTCGAGGTGCAGGCTGCAGATAATGTGTGTCTCAGCCCGGTCAAGGACCATGACCAAGAAGGCCTGGAGCTTTAGAGTGTAGCTCCACCGCAAATGGATCCGAGGGAGGATGCAGACGGAGCGGTGTACGCCACCTGTCCTCGCCAACCTGATATATTCAGAGGGAGTCCGGCTGCAAGAGGGGTACCGGCCCCCGACACCCGACCTTGCTACTCCACGTCCTGGTCGGGAAAGCCCGGTAGGCCCTGAGGATCCCACCGGGTAACGGAAGGAGCAGAGCTGCTACCCGTGTCCTTTTTCTGAGAGGAGTTCAGAGGGAGACCCGGCCTATCCACACACATACAGACAGGAAAGGACTCTGTCTGTAGTTTAGGAACACTCTGGTGTGGGGTCCTGATCGAATACTGGACTTACTCGGAAGTTGTCAGACCCCCGTCCCTGGTGACCGCAGAAATCTGCGAGGAGCAGGGAGTTGCCTTCCTACTGCCATCTCTTATGTGAGTAAAGCCTTGGATGTTCAGCCCTATCGCCTCTGGACCTTTATTCTGCGCCACACCACACTATGCAGACTTTCCAGACTACTACCCCCATCTTCCTGCCTCTCTGCCCTGAGGCCTTGCTCCGCCTGTGGGGAGTAGTAACAACGATGGCCGCCATACCACCATGCCTCAGCGGACTGCAGCGGCGCTGGTGGCCTTCACCAGGTGCCACAGGTGGCGTAGTCGTAATCAGCCACTCAACCCGGATAAGCCCGTACCATCCTTTTTAATGTGACGTCCCTGGGCACGGAGCGGGTCCGGGCCATGGCTGCATCCCATCTCTCCATCACAGGACCCGACTCCGAGTCCCCCATCTCCCAGGGTAAAGGGGCTTACAGGAGGCTTTGAGGCGTCACATGTGGATATAGCAAAACTGTGGCTGCTGGCTGCAATTTTTCTGAACCATAAAGTGCTATCAAATGTTTATTTTGTGTTTTTTTTAAAAAATTAAAAATCCTTGCTTACGATAGAATCCACGAGATGAGTTCGGTGCAAGCTTGCTCCAGGGTCCCATGAATGCCGGAAGTCCCAACTCTGCGTGTGAGGCCCAGGAACACCAACACCAGCTATGCGGGATTAGAAGATTCTGTGGACCAGATAGATGGCGATATGTAGCTGAGGAACCAAAGAGGTGAGGGGTGAGGTAGGTATAAATTTTTATTTTTCACATATTATATTTATTATGCTCTGGAGAGTGACTTGACATTACAGTTCATCTCTATACTAACCTTGGTGGTGTATTCATGCACTTTTGTTTTTTTGTCTTTGGTCTATTTATTTAATAAAATTGTCTCATTTATTTATTTTTTATCTGATTAATAAACATTTTATAGCCTACATAAATGATTCAGTGTGTACATTTTTCCTATATATGCCTTGATATCTTTCTAATCCAGAACATCTGTATATTTTACTAACATATTACTAGGTGGTAAATTTTATTAACTCTACATATTTTGGTTAATGTAGATACATTAAGTCAGGGTACATAATGCAAATGGTAACTATAGATCTTTTATGTTGGAGCTGGTGATGTATTCATGCACTGATGGTGGTTCTGGTACTGGATTCCTGTACTGATGGTGGTTCTGGTGCCATGTTCATGTACTGATGGTTGATTTGGTGTTGTATTCCTGTACTGATGATGGTTCTGGCAATACATCATGTATTGATGATGGTTCTGGTGAAGTTTTCACGTACTGATGATGCATTAATATACAGATGGGGATTCTGGTGATGTTTTCATGTGCTGATGGTTGTTCTGGCGATGCATTCATTCATAAAAAGATGGTTGTACTGGTGATGTTTTCCTGTACTGATGGTGGTTCTGGTGCTATATTCATGTACTGATGGTGGTTCTGTTGATGTATTTTATCACAAAAGACAGTGATTTGTTCTATATACGGCAAAACTTCGGTATTAACGTGTATAGTATAAGCGATCAGAAGAGTGCAGGTTCAACTCCCCTAAGGAGACTAAATAGTAATGAGTGAATATAAAAAAAATGACAGAATTGCGTTTGTTCATTGCAGAGTTAAAGGGAAGAATGCTTTCTGCAGCAGAAAGGCTAGAATTGTCCCTGGAATCCTGTATGAGTGTTTTTTTTTTCTTATATCCTTTTAAAAGGTCATTTATAAAATGACCGTAATATGTAATTTGGAATTTATTATGACTTTTTTTTGCATCATTTTTTACACACATACACCCATAAACTTATGTATATATAAATGTAAAATGACAAAGCAAGAAATGTCAGGAAGTAAATTACAATTCAAATAAAAATAAATAAATGTAAAATAATGATATAAAAAAATGTCATAGAAAATTCCAAATTACATTAATTTTATGCATTTAGTATATGTTAGATTTGTTGTATGAATTAAAACTCTTACTCTACTAGTTTTAAAAATGTGATTCTTACTTGGTAGAAAGCTGCTATCAATGTCCTGGGGAAAACCCAGAAAAGCTATTGAATAATTACTGAATCTTGGTCGGTTAAGACACGTGTGGCAGTTACTGGATGAAGAGGCAAAAAAAAAAAAGAATATGAAACATGTGCTCTGAAATTTCACAGAATTAGTGACCATTTTTTAAAAAAAAATCTGTTTTATTTTTTAATGCACTGGATTGATCTGGGTGCACTGGGCTTCATTTATCTAAACTGTTTCAAACCTGTCTTATCTGTACAATCAATCAGAGCTTTGGTTTACTTTTTGAACCCCTTCCCAACACAGCTTCCGCCATATATGTATGGAGCATGTCAGGTTCCGGTGTATAGAACAGAGTCGAAGAGCTGAGCTTACGCCATACCTGGCGGGTGGTAGCTGTGTTATACAGCTGCCATCTGCCTCTAACAGCTAGCTCCAATCGCTGCTGTTTAACCACTGAAATGCCACTATGAATCTTCCTATTCATTACTGCTGCTCAACGTAGAATTCACAGGAACCTTCATGATCACTATCTCCAGAGCTGGCAAAGTGTACTCCCTCCCTAATAACCTCTATTTAGGATAATGTTGAAGGGATCAGAGTTTTAGCTTATCTGACCGTTGTCTCTAGACCAGTGTTTCCCAAACTCCAGTCCTCACGGCCCCCCACAGGTCATGTTTTCAGGATTTCCTTAGTGTTACACAGGTGATGGACGTATCATCAAGGCATCAGGAATTCTCTCATCTGTGCAACACTATGGAAATCCTGAGGGTCCGTGAGGACTGGAGTTTGGGAAACACTGCTCTAGACGATGGATGTCAATCACAGATGCCCTTCAATGGCTGGTGATTACAAAGGCACAACCACTGTACTTAATATTACTGACACTTTAGTATCTATATGAGGGGTCTCAAACACATGGCTCATAGGCCTCATGTTGCCCCCGGCCCATAAGATGATCGCGGCCTGGTCCAGGGGCCGCCAATGCCGGTGCTTTTCTTCAGCTGAATGTGCATCCTTGGAAGTACATTCAATTGAAATGTAATGTGTCGCAGAGACCGACTTTCTGCACCACAATACCAGTACCAGCCACCAGCAAATGAGAGGCCGGCAGCTAATGTCAGCATTTCCGTCGCATCTTTGCCATGCGCTATCCCTTCTGTAGAGGAGGAAGAGGTCGCTGTTCGTTAAGGAAGCAAGGTCAGGTGAGAAGGATTTTTTTTGTGTGTATGTAAAGAGCGATAGAATGTGGAACAGTGTTACAAGTACAAGATGGGGACATTAATACAAGAAGAGGACAAGGATAGGGACATTACTACAGGACAAGGATAGGGACATTACTACAGGACAAGGATAGGGACATTAATATATGATGGCGACCAGGATTAGACATTACTGTATATTGGCAACCAGGATGGGGACATTACTATAAGATGAGGGCCAGGATGGGGACATTACTATAAGACGGCGACCAGGATGGGGGTATTGCTATATGATGATGACCAGGATTGGGACATTACTATATAATGGCAACCACGCTGAGAACATTACTATATAATGGCAACCAGGATCGGGACATTACTGTAAGATGAGGACAAGGATGGGGACATTACTGTAAGATGAGGAGGAGCAAAATGGGGACATTACTACAAGATGTGGCCCAGGATGGTGACATTACTACAAGATGGAACCAGAATGGGGACATTACTGCAAGATGGCAACCCAGATGGGGACCTTACTATAAGATGAGGACCATGATGGGGACATTACTACAAGATGGAGACATTACTATATGATGGCAACCAGGATGGGGACAAGAAAGGGGTGTAAAGCGGCGGTGTTCACATCGTGCAGTAACTGAGGCAGTGACACAAGCAAGTTCAACATAAACAGGTTTAATTCAGCAACTCACGGGTAAACAGAAAGTCCTCCGGTTCGCAGCCGGGTTAACATGAGTCCATAAACAACGGTTGCCAGGGGCAACGGCCGCGCCGGGCCACTCAGAGCCTGACAGGTGCAGAGGCTTCCCAGGCGTGGGTTCAGCCACCCTCAATCCTGCTGAGCTTCCCTGCTGTGCTCCTAGCAGGTTCCAACATAGAACAACACTAATCCTTACTGCAGGGGTTTTAAAGGACCTGTGGCACTGGAAAACCCGGGTTGGAGGGAGGAGGCCACCCCACTGCCTCCTGTGACCTCCTCCAAGAAATGAAAGCCCTGCCGGGTTTTACTTAATCTGCCTTAGCCAGGTAGTCTGACCAGGTCAATGCTCACCTTCATTCCTGCATTGTAGCCGCTGGTGTGCCTGTGACTGCAATGCACTCCAATGGTTTTAATAGGTCTCTGTACACATTCTGGGGGAGATATAACGTCCCTCGTATACGATCCCGGTCACTGCCTCACATATCCCCCCCCTCTGTTCAAACTTGTGGGGTTGAACATTTGCCATCAGACAGGGTGCCCGGGACAGGGCATCCGCGTTTCCCTATGACTTCCCAGGGCGATGTTCTACAGAGAAACTGAAATTTTGCAGTGATAGGAACCACCTGGTGACTCGCGCATTCCTCTCCTTGTCATTTCTCATCCATACCAAGGGTGAGTGGTCCGTCACCAAGCGGAACTGATGCCCAAGTAAATAATAACGTAGCGATTCCAAGGCCCACTTAATAGCCAAACACTCCTTCTCTACCACGCTATAGTTTTTCTCTGCTGGGACAAGTTTTCTACTTAAGTAGGTGACCGGGTGCTCTTCACCATTCACTTTTTGTGACAATACCGCCCCTAGGCCCACCTCCGAGGCATCTGTCTGTACAATGAAGGTTTCCTTAAAGTTGGGGCTGATGAGGACCGGCTGTCCACACAGGGCCAACTTCATGGACTGAAAAGCTTTTTCTGCCTGAGGATTCCACCGAACCATTACTGATTTTTTTCCCTTTCAAGAGATTGGACAGGGCCGCCATTCGCCCAGCAAAATTAGGTATAAACCGGCGGTAATACCCACGGATGCCAATGAATGCCCTCACCTGCTTTGTACTTGACGGTTTAGACCAGTTTTTTATGGCCTCAACTTTATTGATTTGGGGCTTGATAGCTCCTCTGCCTATCACATACCCCATATATCGGGCTTCCTCTAGCCCTATCACACATTTTTTTGGGTTTGCCGTTAACCCCGCGACTCTGAGAGAATCCACCACCTCTTGTACCTGTGATAGGTGCGTATGCCAGTCAGTGCTAAAGATGATAATATCATCTAGATACGCGGACGCATACTCCTGATGAGGCTTGAGCACTATGTCCATCAACCTCTAGAATGTAGCCGGGGCCTCATGTAACCCAAAAGGTAAGACCACATAGTGATATAGACTCTCCGGAGTTACGAAAGTGGTCTTTTCCTTCGCCGATTTTGTGAGAGGTACCTGCCAGTAACCGTTGGTGAGACCGAGCGTGGTAAAGTACTGGGCCTGCCCCAGTCTCTCAATCAGCTCATCCACCCTGGGCATTGGATAAAGGTCAAACTCTGACACTTCATTTAATTTCCGGAAATCGTTACAGAAACGGAACGATCCATCTGGTTTCGGAATCAGTACGATGGGGCTAGCCCACTCACTCTGTGATTCCTCTATGACACCTAACTGAAGCATTTGTTTTACCTCAGCCATGATGGCTTGCCTCCGGGCTTCGGGTACCCAGTACGGTCTCATTCGCACCCTTACCCCAGTTTTGGTGACAATGTCATGTTGGATAACCGTAGTCCTACCCGGTAGCTCTGAGAACACTTCGGTATTGTGCTGCACCAGTGAGCGAGCCTTCCGTCGCTGCTGTTTAGTGAGGGCATCACTTATCCTGACTTCCCCCTCGGACGCTTCCCTGGCTGAAGGTAGAGAACTCTCTGGCGATATGCCCGGGGTGACGTCTGTAACTAAACACTCTCGATCTTTTCAAGGCTTTAGCAGGTTTACATTGTAAAGCTGCTCAGGTTTCCTCCTTCCGGGCTGATACACCCGGTAATTTACCTCCCCCACTTTTTCTTGAACCTTATATGGCCCTTGCCACTTGGCCACTGTGGGTACCAGTACTAACACCCGATCGCCCTTGTTAAAAGACCTGACTCTGGCTCTTTCATTATATGTGCGCCTCTGGGCTGCTTGGGCATCTAACAGACGTTCTTTCACAATGGGCATGACCGCTGCGATCCGGTCCTGCATACTAGCCACGTGTTCAATTATACTCCTATGTGGAGTCGGCTCTTGTTCCCATGTGTCTTTGGCTACGTCCAACAGACCCCTAAGGTGTCTGCTGTACAATAACTCAAAGGGAGAGAACCCTGTGGAAGCCTGGGGTACCTCACGGATGGCGAACATCAAATAGGGTAGCAACATGTCCCAATCCCTTCTGTCCTTAGAAACCACCTTTTTTAACATGGACTTGAGGGTTTTATTGAACCGTTCTACTAGCCCGTCGGTTTGAGGGTGGTACACCGAGGTGTGCAATTGTTTAATTTTTAGCAATTTGCAGAGTTCCCTTGTCACTTTGGACATAAAAGGGGTCCCCTGATCCATCAGGATCTCCTTAGGTAGTCCAAGGCGACAGAACATGGCAAACAGCTCCCGTGCAATCAGTTTTGCCGAGGTGTGGCGTAGCGGTATAGCCTCCGGGTACCGGGTGACATAGTCGACGACCACCAGTATATGTTGGTGGCAATGGGTGGATTTAACAATGGGCCCTACCAAGTCCATTGCAATCCGTTCAAAAGGTACCTCTATCACTGGCAGGGGTACCAATGGGCTACGGAAAATTGCGACGGGTGTGGTCAACTGACATTCGGGGCAGGATTCGCAGTACCTTTTGACCTCCGCGTAAACGCCAGGCCAAAAGAACCGCTGCAAGATACGTTCTTGCGTTTTTTTTTACCCCTAAGTGTCCACCCAGCAGGTGTGTGTGTGCCAAATCTAGAACCACCCGCCGGTACGACTGAGGTACCACCAACTGTTCCACGGCCTCGTCCCTGATCTTATCTATCCTATATAGCAACTCACCGTTGACTACCATGCATGGAAATTCAGCATCTGCACCGGGCTGTTGGGCTACGCCATTTACCTCTAACACCCTTTCCCGCGCCCGAGTCAGGGAGGGATCCTGTAGCTGGGCCGTCCCAAACGTGTCCCGGGACACTTCCAGCTCGGGGATCGATGGGGTTTCCTCGACCTCTCCTGCCAGCACCTCTAAGGGAAACCTATCGGGGTCACACTCTGTCCCTAGGTTGGACACCCCTATGGCAGGTTCCCCTGACTCAGGTTCGTCGGGTACAGCGCCTGCAATACATTTTACCGGGGGAGAGTGGATTTTGTTTTTCCACAGAGTCCAGAACAGGGGCAAGTCTCTTCCCAACACAGTCCCATAGGGAAGAGTTTTTACCACCTCCACCACATGTTTTATATCTCCACATGGCGTGGACAAAACTACCTCCGCAGTTGGGTACTCTCGGAGGTCCCCATGGATACACACAACCCCGACTGGCTGTCCACTGGGGTTGTCTCCTGCCACCAGCGACCCATGTACCAAAGTCACGAGGCTCCCTGAGTCCAGGAGGGCCTCCGTGGGGTACCCATTAACCAGTACCTGGCATACTTGGAGTTCACTGTCCCGGGGGTCGGCGCTCGCCGTGCAGACGATCTGTGCATACATTGAGACCCGGCGGCTATATCCACAGTCCATGGGTTCTGTAGTCAGGGGACAATTAGCAACCACATGTCCCAGCCCCTGACACCGCCTGCACCTAAGGGTGGAGGTACTGTTAGGCCTTATGACAGTTTGGGAGGGAATCGGTCTCCTGCCACTCTCACTCCTTGGTACCCCTTCAGTACAGGCACGGTGCTGACTGTCCTCAGCAGAGGGACGCGACCCCTTTCCTGATTCCTGGGTTGGCAGGGATCGGCGTGACAGCCGAGAGGAGGCGGAGTCTCGAATGAAGTCCTGAGTGGCCGAGTAGCGCTCGATCAAACTGACCATCTGGTCGAGGGTGCCGGGGTCCCCTTGCCCCACCCAACATTTGATAGCGGCCGGCAGAGTCCTAACCAGCCTGTCAACCACCACCTCTCCACCATCTGGGCTGGAGACAAAGTCTCAGGCTGAAGCCACCCCTTTACTAGCTGCAGGAGGTCATAAGCCTGAGACCGGGCGGGTCGGGTCTCCACAAAGGCCCACGAAAACACACGCTGAGCCCTCACGTATGTATTAACCCCCAGCTGGGCCAGGATCTCACCTTTGAGCCTCTGGTAGTCCTGGGCATCCTCCCAACTGAGGTCGAAGTAGGCCTTTTGGGCATCGCCGACCAGAAACGGAGCCACCACTTCTGCTCACTGGCCGGCCGGTAGGTTTTCCCGCTCCGCTGTGCGCTCATAAATGGTCAGGAAGACTTCCACGTCGTCCTCTGGTCCCATCTTCCTCAACGCTGAGCGAACCTTGTCCCGGGCCTCTTGACGTTCCAGGACTGGTGCCGTTGACATCTCCCCCAAGGCAGCAATCTGTTGCAGCAAAAATTCATTTGTTTTTGCTGCTGCTGCTGGGTGAGTATCAGCTGCTTATACAGTTCCATTTTGTCCATGGGGTGGAACTGAAAGGTGGCAGGCCGGATTGTGGTCATGCAGCTGCCGGTGGGGTTATGCCTCAGTCACTATGCCCGCATTCTCCACCAAGCTGTAAGGCGGCGGTGTTCACACCGTGCAGTAACTGAGGTAGTGACCCAAGCAAGTTCAACATAAACAGCTTTAATTCAGCAACTCACGAGTAAACAGAAAGTCCTCCGGTTCGCAGCCGGGTTAACATGAGTCCATAAACAACGGTTGCCGGGGGCAACGGCTGCGCTGGGCCGCTCAGAGCCTGACAGGTGCAGAGGCTTCCCAGGCGTGGGTTCAGCCACCCTCAATCCTGCTGAGCTTTCCTGCTATGCTCCTTGCAGGTTCCAACATAGAACAACACTAATCCTTAGGGATTTTAAAGGACCTGTGGCAAGAGCCACTGGAAAACCCGGGTTGGAGGGAGGAGGTGGCCCCACTGCCTCCTGTGACCTCCTCCAAGAAATGAAGGCCCTGCCGGGTTTTACTTAATCTGCCTTAGCCAGGTAGTCTGACCAGGTCAATGCTCACCTTCATTCCTGCATTGCAGCCGCTGGTGTGCCTGTGACTGCAATGCACTCCAATGGTTTTAATAGGTCTCTGAATTAGTGTTGAGCTACCCCCGTAGTGTTCGAGTTCGGTTCGGTTCGTCGAACACCCTTGTGTTCGCCGAACTGTTCGTCGAACACCTTCGAACACCGTTAAAACCAATGGCAGGCAAGCAAAAACACATAGAAACACATAGAAAACACCTTCAAAGGTGTCCAAAAGCTGACAAACTGCTCAGAAGACATAACTAACACATGGAAAAGTGACATGTACATATAGTCATGCGAAAAGAAAAGAGGTGGAGGAGTAAAAGGAGGGGGAGACACAGATATAGGCATGTCATGCCCTTCTAAAATCCAAAAAGTGCGAAGCTGACACGGCCAGTCCGTTCCTGCCCGTGCCACCTCCGTTTGTGCCAGAGCCGCGGTGGACCCTGACGGCCAGCCCCCCTCTCCCAATACTGGTGCCTGTCCGCTGGTGGGTCGAGCGAGCCCCCCTGTGGTGGAGGCAGCTCTAAGCTTTTTAATTTAAATTGTCTCTCTAATTTGAATGAATACACTTTAAATCCTTTTACAAGGATCTATTGAAGGGCAAGTCTCATGCCAGCAGCCGCGTAATTCCAGCTCCAGTAGCGTCCACTAAAGCTGCTGCAGTTAAAAAGCTTTTATAAGGATCGAGCTCGGCTGTCCACCGCAAGGCGTCCTACCGCCAGTCCCAGCCCCTATGCCTTGGGGTGCCTCCGGATGCTCTTCACTGAGTATCCCGTGGTCCCGAAGCATTTCCTTTGAAAAAATTAAGTGTCCGAACTACAAGTGGTGTAGCTTGCTTAACAGCCGGGATAATCCGCTGACTAGCAGACACTGCTACTAGGCACAAAGTATTTCCTGGGCTAGATGCAGTTAAAAATTTGTAATTAGATACTCTTGTTGGATGCTGAGAAAGCATTCCATAGAGTCTCCTGGCACGCCATATATTATTCTCTTAAAAAGCTTGGGGTAGGGGTCTAGGGGACCCTTTTATAGCCAAAATCACAGCCCTGTATCGCAATGCGTCACCTAGGCTGAAGATAAATGGAACTGTAGCACCCCGAGGGCTCGGTTGCTGCAGAAGTATTGCACCTCACCCAGAGGTGTGATATCTCACTCTCAGGTAAGGATGGAGTGTGGATCAGGACTCCGACACCTGCATGCATTACACCACATTGCCGTGGGGCAGGGCGACCAATATGCCCCTGAGATGGGCACGACAGTCCCTGTCCCTGGCTGGAGTGGGGGGAGGGAACACTGAGGGAGGGGAACCCTGTAGTGCAGGAGCAGGGAGGAAGCAGTTCCTGGGTGCATTGAGAAGGGAGTATAAAAGGTGGGCACCATCTTAGTTCAGTGCAGAGAAGTCTGAGCAGAAGTGACAGGGAGCAGGGGCTCTGCATGAGCTCTGCTCCAGAGACGGGCCTAGTAACAGAGGCCCAGGCCTGGAAGAGGGAGAAGGAAGGAAGAGGAGCGGAGAAGGCTCCAGGAACGAGGAACGAAGGGATCCCAGGGGTGTGGACGGGCGAGTCGCCACCGCACGCCCGAATCCACCTGCGTGGAGGGGTCAGGCCAAAGGGGGAGACCGGTCCCCGAAACTAGTGGAGGCGGGAAACGACCCTCAGCTAGAAACCGGAGGCTGTGACATTTTATGTGGCGCAGCCCCTCGCTACACCCGCTAGGAGGGCAGCACATAGGGTCAGGGAAACTGGCGCCAAGTTTACCAAGAGGAGGCCCGAGGCAGCCGGACAGAAGGGTTGGTAGGAAAGGCCAGACAAAGGACACACAAAGGGGGTCCTGTAAAGCACTCCAAAGTTATCTGGGAGTTGTCTGAGCCCCTCACCTGGTGAGCACAGTACGACGTGGGCAGCCGTTACCTGCAGAAGTGGTCTGGATAATAAGAACTGTGAGTAAAGGCCCTGGACTGCATCACTGACTCCGTGTCGTTACTGCTGCTGCCCTGCACCATCACCCCCATCCTCCGCATACACTGCCCTGAGTCTATACTCCTCCCGTGGGGAGTTATGCTACGCTCTGCTGCACGCACAACACCAGCCTCAGTGGTCTGCCCTGCAGCGGCGGTTCACTCTGACCGCAATCCACGGGTGGCGTAGTCGGACATTTAAACATCAAAACCACATAAATAGTTCCGCCACTGGTTTGACCGCCCTGAGCCACGGAACCGGGTCGCCGCCACGGAGACTACAACCACCAGCATCCACCAAAAAGGGTCCGGCTCCGGATGTCCCAAGGCCCAGGGGGCGCGTCAGAACATTTTCATCACCTTTCATAATCACCAATGGGACAAGGCAGGGATGTCCTCTGTCCCCTCTCTTATACATCCTAGTGACGGAGCACCTGCTCTCATCAATTCGCCATAACCCCAATATTAGGTGGATTGAGGTGGGAGGCACCGAGTTCAAGTGCTCTCTATTTGCTGATGATGTCCTAGTATATATCACTCAATCACATATATCCATCCCTGCTGTTATGGCTGAAATAGATCACTTTGTTACATGGTCAAATTTTAAAATCAATACAGCGAAGTCTGAGGCCCTCGATGTCTCCCTCCCCAAATCCATACAGGATTCCATCCAGTCCAACTTTCCCTTTGCCTGGCCCTCACAGGGTATCAAATTCTTAGGAATTCCTATTCATAGAGACCTCTCCCGTCTATGTTATCTTAATTTTGGGCCCTTTATTGAACAACTCCATACAGACCACGGTTGGCAAGTTAGAACTGTAAGATTCACTACGTGAACCACTGGTGTTTTGTGGAAAAGCACATGTATACTGTGTTGATAAGGGAAGAATTTGTTTGTTTGTCAGTTAAACTCATTGATGGTGATTTGTGTCAGGGCTCTTTATATCACTGTAAGCAATTGCAGACACCTGTGCTAATTAGTTTGGCAGGTGTGTCCAATGAACGGCAAGACTACTTAAGAAGGCTGTCCCACATTATTAAGCAGCCTACATTTTCTGTCAAAGTGGGAAAGAAAAAGGATGTGTCGGCTGCTGAGAAGCAACAAATTGTGGAGTGTTTAGGTCAAGGCATGACTACAATCAACATTGTGCGATGATCAGGATGAAGTGTCTTGGCAATCAAGAAGTATGTAGCTGATTCACAGTACACACGTGTGCGTGCTGATAAGGGCAAATTGAGGACTCTTTCAAACAGGCAATTACGTCAGGTTAAAAGAGCAGCGGCAAAAAAGCCTTGTCATAGCAGCAGACAAGTTTTTGAAGCTGCTGGTGCCTTCAACGTCCCCCGAACAACAAGATGCAGGGTCCTTCAGAGGTTTGCAGCTGTGCGTACGCCATCCTGTCGACCTCCTCTATCCACTGCACACAAGCAGAAATGGCTCCAGTGGGCCAAACATTACATGAAGACTGATTTCAAAACTGTTTTGTTCACGGATGAGTGCTGTGCAACGCTCGATGGTCCAGATGGATGGAGTGGAGGATGGCTGGTTGATGGACACCCCACGCAAACACGGCTACAGCGCCAACAAGGAGGAGGTGGAGTAATGTTTTGGGCTGGAATCATGGGGAGAGAGATTGTCAGCCCCTTTTGGATCCCTGAAGGGGTAAAGATGAACGCCATAATGTATGTGGAGTTTCTCAAACAGCACTTCCTGCCATGGTTCATGAAGAAGAACCGTGTATTCCGCAGCAAGATCATTTTCATGCATGAAAATGCACCGTCTCATGCTGCACATAACACATCTGCATCTCTGGCTGATATGGGCATAAAAGGGGACAAACTTATGGTGTGACCCCCATGCTCCCCTGACCTCTACCCCATTCAGAACCTCTGGACCATCATCAAAAGGAGTGTCTATGATGGCGGGAGGCAGTTCACATCAAAGCAACAGCTCTGGGAGGGTATTCTGTCCTCATGCAAAACAATTGAAGCAGAAACCATCCAAAACCTGACAAATTCAATGGACGAGAGAGTTCAGAATCTCCTTTCGAACAAGGGGTCCTATGTGCAAATGTAACATCACCTAGAATAAAGTTTTGAGTTGAAAACTGTTTGATTTCAGTTTCTAATAACCTGCTATTGCTTATAATTTCAAAAATGACCATTTTTTTGGTCTATATTAAAATGAAAAGGTTGATCGAAGAGTGTGGGGGATCTAAGAGTGTGGCAACCCAGTAGTCAGGATTACTTCGAATTCTGACAATCTGAGGGTCATGTTGCAGGTAGTGCAGCAAGAAGGCACTTATGTGTCTTGTGCATCTCGGAGCCCCAAAATTATTTTCCGGGCTAGATGCAGCTAAAAATTATTATTAATTTTAAATCTGGTGGAGCTTAGTATAGATGGCCTAATAGGATCAGTACTGCACACTGCTACAAAGCCCAAATTATTTTCCAGCCAAGATACAGATAAACATGATTAGTAATTTGAAAGCTTAAAATGGTTGGTGAGGTGATTTTAACCAATCATCAAGCTTTAACTCTCCCCAGGATGACACAGAGGTAGAAAAGTCGTTTCGGATCCATGATTTGTTCATCTTTATGAACGTGAGTCTGTCTACATTATCAGTGGAGAGCCGCGTGCGCTTATCTGTCAGCACACCACCAGCAGCGCTGAACACATGTTCAGACAGAATGCTGGCTGCGGGGCATGACCAGATCTCCAAGGCGTAACTGGCTAGCTCCGGCCATTTATCCAGATTGGAAGCCCAAAAAGAGCAAGGGTCCAGTGACACAGTCATGGCTTCAATGTTTACTTGTAGATACTCCTGCACCATCGTCTCTAGGCGTTGACTATGTGTCAGACTTTTTGTCTCCTGTGGCCTTGCAAAGGATGAGCTAAAAAAGTGGTGAAATGATTCCGCAAAATTGATGTTACCAGCAGATACTGTGTTTCTGTTACGGTTTGAGTGCTGAACACTCGACGGTCCCACGGTTGGCAAGTTGGAACTGTGAGATTCACTACGTGCACCACTGGTGTTTTGTGGAAAAGCACATGTAAGATTCTGCAACAGTCTCTGCTGATACTCCTGCATGCGTGCATCTCTTTCTATGGCAGGAATTATTTCTGCAAATTTACTTTTGTACCGGGGATCTAACAGTGTGGCAACCCAGTGGTCAGGATTATTTCTAATTCTCCCAATTCGAGGGTCATGTTGCAGGTAGTGCAGCAAGAAGGCACTCATGTGTCCTGCGCATCCAGGAGCACCAAGTCCCTGTTGTGTTGGTGGCGAGGTAACAATCATGCTTCCTTCCTCTGTCCTCTCCCCCCAACCTCGCACAACAGAAATGTGATCAAGGTCTCCCTCATCTGATGAGTCTTCCATCAGTTCGTCCTCCACTTCTTCCTGGGCTCCTGCACCTTCCTCACTAGTTTGGCTGCTACCATGCGCCCTGGTAAAACCATCTCCCCCACCCTCACATGCCTGCCGCCTTGGTGCTGCCGACCGTCTGGACCTTGCAGATGTTAGCCCTTCCGCATACAACTCCTCCTCCTCTACTTCCTCCACCTCCTCTTGTGCCACCACCTGACTCCGAATTCTGTTTAACATGTGCTCCAGCATGTAAATCACCGGAATAGTCATGCTGATAATGGCATCGTTAGCACTAAACATCTTCGTCGCCATTTCAAAACTGTGCAGAAGGGTGCATAGGTCCCTGATCTGAGACCACTCCTCCAGCGTGATTTGCCCCACCTCTGGATCTCGTTGGCCCAGGCTATACATCAGAACGTATTGCACCAGGGCTTGTCGGTGCTGCCACAGTCGCTGCAACATGTGCAGAGTTGAATTCCACCAGGTAGGCACATCGCATTTTAGCCGGTGAAGTGGCAGGCCCAACGATTTCTGTAGAGATGTAAGTCGTTGAGCTGCGGGATGCGAACGGCGGAAGTGAGCACACAGCGACCGTGCCCTCTGCAGAAGGCCATCTAGTCCGGGATAGTGGGCTAAAAATTGCTGGACAACCAGGTTCAACACGTGAGCCATACAAGGCACGTGTGTGACATTGCCCCGGCGAAGGGCCGCACCCAGGTTTGCAGCATTGTCGCACACGGCCTTCCCTGGTTTCAGGTCCAGTGGAGACAACCATTCATGAAATTGGTTCTCCAGAGCTGACCACAACTCCTCAGCTGTGTGACTCACATTTCCCAGACATTTCAAAGTAAAAACCGCCTGATGACGTTGAGCCCTACTGCCAGCATAGTAAGGAGGTGTGCAGGATCCCATCTGCGCAGTTAGAAAGCTTGTGGCATGACCAGACAGGCTTTGGGTGCAGGTGGAGGACCGAGAGGAGGTTGAGGAGGCAGAAGCTGTGGAGGAACTTTGAGATAAAGAGGATTGAGGCACAACTCGTGGGGACGGCAAGACTTGGACAGCAGCCCCTTGTCCTGCTGTCACCATAGTTACCCAGTGCCCAGTCAGCGACATGTAACGCCCCTGTCCATGCCTACTCGTCCAAGTGTCTGTGGTGAAATGCACCCTGTCACACACAGAGTTTCTCAAAGAAGCGGTGATGTTGTGTGCGACATGCTGGTGGAGCGCAGGCACACCTTTCTTTGAGAAGTAGTGCCGACTGGGCATCTGGTACTGGGGCACTGCGATGGACATAAGGTCTCGAAAATCCTCTGTGTCCACCAGGCGGAAAGGCAGCATTTCTGTAGCCAAGAGCTTGCAGATGGTGAAATTCAACCTCTTAGCTTTCTCATGGCTAGGAGGAAATGGTCTTTTACTTGTCCACATCTGAGGGACTGAGGGCTGGCTGTTGTGCTTAGACGGGGTTGATAAGGGTGTCCCCGGCAAACTGCCGGTCTGTGAGGAAGATGCAGGCGGACATGTTAGGTTGCCTTGATCCAAAGGTGGTGCTATCGATGTCGGACAGCGCTCAACACCAGCTGGTGTTACCACCTCCAAAGAAAATGATGACCTGCCAATCACGCTGGCTGTTGCGGGTAAAGAGGTGGCAGGTCTGCATCCCAAAACAGGTGTGACTGCTGTCCCCCCAGTCACAGAGGATTAAGAGGCCGCAGATGCACAAGATGGGGCAGACGGTGGTTGGCCCGGCCGGCTAGGCCGCATTGTAGCACAGTGAGCTTCCCACTGCAACTTATGCTTCATGTCCATGTGCCGCTTCATGCATGAAGTACTCAAACTATGTATTTTTTGGCCTCTACTTAGCTTTTGTTGACAAATGTTACAGATAACACGAGTTGGGTCATCTTTATCGATCTGAAAAAATGCCCAGGCTATGCAATGCTTAGCACCCATGCGACCTGAAGAGCCACCACGACTTGTGGTCAGAGGCAGAGTTGTGTTTGAGGATGCAGTTGTTGACGTGCTTCCAGTACTACGTCTCTGTCCAGGAAGGCGCAACCTGACCTCGTCGTCACTAGCATCCTCCTCCACCTCCTCTGCTGACCTCATCTCTTGGCTGACTGTGGGTTGACAGTAAGTGGGATCTCCAACCTCATCATCATCACCCTGTGTGTTATCACACCCGTCGTCCTCAGAGCCAACCTGTTCCTGCCCTGACAAAAAATACCTGACAGGTATTTGAGTCTCATCATCGTCTTCCACATTGTCTCCTCCAACAGGAGTTACAGTTTGGGAATGAGGGTCTACATTATGGTCAGAACCTTCTGCGTCTGGTCCTGGATCCGACTCATAAAGATTCTGGGCATCAGTGCAGATCATTTCCTCGTCTGGATTCACAGAAGCGCTGGAGCCGACCTCTGATTCCCAGGCTATAGTATGAGTAAACAGCTCTGCAGACTCAACCATCTGTTCTACCTCATACTCAGTTGGGCAGCTGGAGATTTGGGAGCTGTGAGGAAGCAAGTGCGATTGGGTTGACTCCTCTGAGGATTGGAGTATTTGTGATGTTGAAGTTGATGTGGAGGAGAGCCCACTTAAAGGAGCACTTGATATCCGTTGAAGCACCTGCTGTTTTTGTGCGTCATCTGGAATTTGTAGCGATTGGCGTGGCCGTAAGAAAGGGATCTTATCACATTGTCCGCTTAAAGAAGTAGACATTTTAGTTTTGCTGGAAGATGGTCTTTCTTCTGCAGATGTTACTGTTGCTTTAACACCTACTCCACGGACACAACCTTTTATCCCCTTCCCAACACGCCTATTCCCCTTTTCACCAGCAGCAGGCCTTTTTCCACTCATTTTGGTGGTTAACTAATTCACAACTCTGGAGTTGTTTGCACAAAAAAACAATGGATGGGAACCGAGCAGAGCTGAGTGGCCAAACTGTGGTATTAGGCCAAAACTATTGGCTGGGTTAGATGCAGAAAAAAATTATATTCAGTTTGCAACCTGATGGAGGTCAGTATAGATGGACTAATAGAACAAGTCCCACACACTGCTAGAAGGCCAAATATTTTTTCAGAGCTAGATGCAGAAAAAAATTATATTCAATTTGCAACCTGATGGAGGTCTGTATAGATGGACTAATAGAACAAGTCCCACACACTGCTAGAAGGCCAAATATTTTTTCAGAGCTAGATGCAGAAAAAAATTATATTCAATTTGCAACCTGATGGAGGTCAGTATAGATGGACTAATAGAACAAGTCCCACACACAGCTAGAAGCCCAAATATTTTTTCAGAGGTAGATGCATAAAAAAATTATATTCAGTTTGCAACCTGATGGAGGTCAGTATAGATGGACTAATAGAACAAGTCCCACACACAGCTAGAAGCCCAAATATTTTTTCAGAGGTAGATGCAGAAAAAAATTATATTCAATTTGCAACTTGATGGAGGTCAGTATAGATGGACTAATAGAACAAGTCCCACACACAGGTAAAAGCCCAAATATTTTTTCAGAGGTAGATGCAGAAAAAAATTATATTCAATTTGCAACCTGATGGAGGTCAGTATAGATGGACTAATAGAACAAGTCCCACACACTGCTAGAAGGCCAAATATTTTTTCAGAGCTAGATGCAGAAAAATATTATATTCAATTTGCAACCTGATGGAGGTCAGTATAGATGGACTAATAGAACAAGTCCCACACACTGCTAGAAGGCCAAATATTTTTTCAGAGCTAGATGCAGAAAAATATTATATTCAATTTGCAACCTGATGGAGGTAAGTATAGATGGACTAATAGAACAAGTCCCACACACTGCTAGAAGGCCAAATATTTTTTCAGAGGTAGATGCAGAAAAAAATTATATTCAATTTGCAACCTGATGGAGGTCAGTATAGATGGACTAATAGAACAAGTCCCACACACTGCTAGATGCCCAAATATTTTTTCAGAGGTAGATGCAGAAAAAAATTATATTCAATTTGCAACCTGATAGAGGTCAGTATAGATGGACTTATAGACCAAGTCCCACACACTGCTAGAAGGTCAAATATTTTTTCAGAGCTAGATGCAGAAAAATATTATATTCAATTTGCAACCTGATGGAGGTCAGTATAGATGGACTAATAGAACAAGTCCCACACACAGCTAGAAGCCCAAATATTTTTTCAGAGGTAGATGCAGAAAAAAATTATATTCAATTTGCAACCTGATGGAGGTCAGTATAGATGAACTAATAGAACAAGTCCCACACACTGCTAGAAGGCCAAATATTTTTTCAGAGCTAGATGCAGAAAAATATTATATTCAATTTGCAACCTGATGGAGGTCAGTATAGATGGACTAATAGAACAAGTCCCACACACAGCTAGAAGCCCAAATATTTTTTCAGAGGTAGATGCAGAAAAAAATTATATTCAATTCGCAACCTTATGGAGGTCAGTATAGATGGACTAATAGAATGATGCTATGCCCAAAAGGTTTTACTTCACTAGGTGCAGTAAAAAAATTGGTATTCTATACACAGGTGGTGTAGCTTGCAACACAGATAGGCTACTCCACTGACTAACACACTCTGCAATAGGCCAAAAAGGATTAGCTTTGCTAGATTTAGCCAAATGCTGTGAAAAAACTTGCACAGCAGTGGCACAGACCTGCCTGGCAAAAACTGATAGGAACTGATGTAACTTAGTCCTGAAAAGGACTGCAATTACAATTAGTCTTTACTCCCACAACCTATCTATTTAAGAGCACAGACCTGCCTGATAAAAGTCGTAGGAAATGCTGTAACCTAGTCCTTAAAAGGACTGCAATCACAACTATTCCCTACTCCCAAGCTATCTGTAGATTTGTGCGAAAATTGGCTTGAAATTAACAAGGTATAGCGCACACAGCAACAGCGGTGCCGTCTAACACGCAGCTGCAGCAGTGAGAAAATGGTGGCGACGGGGAAAATGGCTGGGTCTTATAGGGCAAGGACATGTGACATACACTGCCAATGACACATGCCCTTGCTTGTGTGAAAAAAAGCACTTCGCTCCGTGTGTGCGCTGCTGATAGGCTGACAGATTGCACCTCCCCACTGTAAATGCGGGAAAGAGAAAAAAAAATGGAGATCTTCATTATTCCTGCAGAGATCCATCCCCTGCCCCTCCCCCCGCCCCACTGTACACTCAAACTGCGTATTAACATTAATTTTCAGCATTACTGAGAAAAAATCCAGTTATGATTTTGGTGCACGAACAGTTATCGAACATAACCTCGAACAGCCGAATTTTTTTCAAATCGTTCGTGTTCGCCGAACGGCTCGAACACCGCCCAAAACAGCTCGAATTTGAGATTGGCGAACAGTTCAAGTCGAACAACGCTCATCTCTACTCTGAACACATTCTGGGGGAGATATAACGTCCCTCGTATATGATCCCGGTCACTGCCTCACATGGGACATTACTACAATATGGGAACAAGGATAATTACTTTATTGAAAGATGAGGACCAGGATGGGGGACATTATTACAAGATGGGACCAGGATGAGGGCATTACTACAAGATTAGACCAGGATGGTGACATTACTACAAGATGGAGACATTACTACAAGATGGGACCCGGATGGGGATATTAATGTGGCACCCCAGGGGTCTGGTTGCCACAGTAATAGAAATATTATGTCTGAGAGCAAGTGGGAGGTTTCTCTGGTCAGGAGCCCTAAGCATGCAACACGACCCACCCAGACCTGGGAGGGGAGGAATCTGCCCTTATAAACTGGTCTGGGGCGGGATTAGGACAGACAGAGCCTGCAGAACAAGCAGAGCAGTCAGAGTCAGAGTGAAGTCCCAGACAGAGACACAGTCAGGTCTGGAAGACAGCAGACACAGGGAAAGTGACAACAGGAGCTCTGTAGGAGCAGGAGCGAGTGCCAGAGGCTGGAAGCTAGAAAGCTCGCCTTGGCTGAAGACACTAAACCCGGACACGGAGTCCGAGGCTGTGGGGACATCCAGGTCCAGCAGCAGAATCCAACCGGCAGGGGATTCCATGTCCTCTGGCCTTAGAAGCCCGGAGGCACGGTCACAAGCAAGGGACCAGCACCGCCATCGTGAAGCGGAGGCTAACGGAAGGCCCCAAGTCACCGGCCATACGGGTGAGCACCACACGGTATACTCAGGGACGTGGGCTACTTCTACCCGCATAGAGCAAGGTAGCCAGGAAAGAGTGCAGATAGTCGGGGAGGCCTACAACTCCACCTGGCCAGGGGAGATCCTACTTGCTTACAGACTGACCAGGCCCCTACTGCTAACCAGTACTCCCGGGAGGGTCCGCGTTATACCATCAGTAAAGACCCTGAACTGCACGACACGTCTCTGTGTTTCATCGCCGCACCAGCACCATCAGTCCTGGGACGCTCACACCATCACTCCCATCATCCACACTAGCTGCCCTGAGGCAATACTTCTCCCGTGGGGAGTTATCCCATACTCGGCTGCGCAAAGAACATCAGCCTCAGCGGTCTGCAGCGCAGCGGCGGTCCCCACTGACCGCAATCCACGGGTGGCGTAGTCGGATATTGTTATTACCAAAGACTGCCACGGGTTTGACTGCCCTGGGCACGGACCGGGTCA
This sequence comes from Phyllobates terribilis, assembly GCF_046119375.1. Lineage (NCBI taxonomy): Eukaryota > Metazoa > Chordata > Amphibia > Anura > Dendrobatidae > Phyllobates > Phyllobates terribilis. Next base: position 1,175,436,486 of record NW_027362761.1, read on the forward strand.
CAGCCACGGAGGACTACAACCCCCAGCGATCCGGCTCCGGGTATCCCCTACACAGCACAGGCCCAGGGGGCGCGTTAACTTTGGCGTATTCGGCAGGATTTCGTGCCCGCAACCACCGGGTACTGCGTGCCTGAAAAAGACTTTTATACTTACCTGTGGTGAAGTTTCCCGCCGTCCGGAGTCGTTTCCCGCCATCGGACGCCATCTTGGACCGTTTCCCGCCGTCTTCTGCCGTCTTCCCGCCATCCGCAGCTGCTTCCCGCCATCGGACACCATCTTCAGGACGCCGCGCGGGAAGAAGAGGGCCGTGGACGCCGAAGCACGCAAGATCTGAAGCTCCGCCCCATGCACTGACGCTGCGCAAGGTCCTGGAAGGGAGGAAGTGCGACGCTGACGTCATCGGAGTGCGACGCCAGGTCCTCAACCCCAACGATCGACTGCGGAGCCGCGGCCTACGGAAGAAGAGCATCGCAAGGTAGGCCACGGTCCACTAGGGGGGAAGGAGGATGTCGGACACCGAGGGGAGCTCCACCGCCACACCGGCCGCCAGCGCAACCGCTGCAGTGGTCATGCCATTCACCATGCCCTATATCCTGGGGGCAACCTGGCTACCCCAGTACTCAGGGGAGTCACATACCCTGAGTGACTTTAGGGAAAGACTTGATAGCCTCTTCCAGGTATACCCCCTCACGGAAGAGCAAAAAGTGAGCATCCTGGTGGCCCAGTTAATCGGGGCGGCCCAAAGGGAGGTAAAGTCCTGGTCACCTGGGAAGAAGAGGACTGTCAGAGAAATACTAGCCCGGCTGAAAGACACATTTGATACCCAAACCTCAGCCGAGATAAAACTAAGATTTTACGGGTGCAAACAGCGGGCACATGAAAGTATAAGAGACTATGCTCTAAACCTACAAGAGGCCCTGAGAGCCAATAAGCAGGCAGACCCTGACAGCGTGGGAAATGAAGACAAGCTGTTGACTGAACAATTTATTGAGGGTCTACTGTGCAATGCCCACCGAACCCAGTTGCGAGCAATGGCCTTACAGGACCCTGACCTGGACTTTGCACAGTTCAAGGACAGAGCCATCCGGGTGCTCCGAGAACCGGCACCAGGTGGCGCTGCGACCCACAGGCACCCTGCTATCACTTATCACCAGGAGACGGCGCCTTTGTCTTCAGGGCCTGTGGGAGCTGATGCGCAGGCTTTGAACAATGACCCGGCAACAGACCTGCACCATCAGGTCCAAGAGCTGACTAAGAGCGTTGCCGCGCTAACCAGAACTGTGCAGTCTTTACAGGTCTCTTCTCCAGGAAAGATCCAGCTGGCATCCGGACCAGAGGACGTCCCGTGTCGCCGACTGAGGAGGACCCCACCGGCCAGAGGAAGACCCAGCGACCGGTACAACGAGGACGGACGACCCATCTGCCGCCGCTGCAATCAACCCGGACATATGGCAAGGTACTGTCATTTAAACGGGCACAACCTGGGGTAGAGGGCCAACCCCCAGGCTTAAGATCATCAGGCCCATCGAACTGGCGTGACAAATATGTAGGGGGACGTCCGGTCTTGCCTGTGGTACTGGACGGCATTCCTATGAGTGCCCTACTGGACACCGGGTCACAGGTCACCACCATCCCGTACGAGCTCTTCAAGCAGTACTGGAATGACTCGGACATAACCCGCTACCCAGATGACGACCTGAGCATTATCGCCAGCAATGGTCAGCCCGTGCCACAGATAGGATTTAAGGAAGTGACCATCAAGGTCTGTAAAGTTGAACTGCCGGCACAAGGACTTATCATTGTGGACATTGACCGTCGCGAGAGTCACCCAAAAATAACCCTAGGTACTAACGTAATTGAAAGCTGTCTTGCAGAGGTGATTCTTATTTTGCAACAGGTTGCCAAGAACGCCAGTTCCAGCCAGCAGCGTGTCCTCCAAAAAGAGATCCGGGCACTGATGAAACGGCAACAGGTGGAAGTATCTGGTGGTGAGATAGGTAGCGTGAGAATGTGTGACCCGTTCCCTATTGCCATGCCCCCGAAAAGTGAGATGATGATTTGGTGCCGGGCAGCTATTGTTCTAAGAGGTCGAGACTACCAAGCAATGGTAGAACCCGTCTACTCAGACAGTAGGCCCACCATTTTTACAGCACGGGGGGTGGTCGATGTACACCATGGGAGGGTGCCCGTCCGCATCATAAATATCGGGGAGAGAGAAGTATACCTGCCCCGGTATGCCACGCTAGCCAAATTGTTCACGATCAACCAGAACTCTGTACAGGCCGTGGAACCCTTGCCTCCATCTCAACCAGAGGAAGGTAACGGCTCTGAGAAACCAATGGAGGACTGGTGTCAGCAACTGCATTTGGGTACTGACTCCACTCCCTCACACCAAAAGCAGGGAGTCTATCGGGTGGTTCAGGAGTACGAGAGAGTGTTTAGCAAACACCCGCTAGACTTTGGGCGAGTAAAGGGGGTAGAACATCACATCCCAACGGGAGACCATCCTCCCATAAAAGAGAGATACCGACCCGTACCCCCTGCACACTATCAACACGCCAAGGGGATGCTAAAAGACATGAAGGAGGCTGGGGTAATTAGGGACAGCTGTAGCCCCTGGGCAGCTCCATTAGTCTTAGTGAAAAAGAAAGACAACACCATGAGACTGTGTGTAGACTACAGGAAGGTCAACCGTATCACACACAAAGATGCGTACCCATTACCAAGGATAGAAGAGTCCTTAGCTCCATTAAAATCTGCTAACTTCTTCTCTACTTTGGATCTCACTAGCGGGTACTGGCAGGTTCCTGTAGCAGAGGCAGACCGGGAGAAGACCGCATTCACCACCCCGATGGGACTCAGCGAATTTAACTGTATGCCGTTCGGACTCTGCAACGCACCAGGAACCTTCCAACGGTTGATGGAATGCTGTCTGGGACACCGGAACTTCGAGACGGTCCTATTATACCTGGACGACGTCATAGTCTATTCCAAGACCTATGAGGACCATCTGGAACACCTAGCAGAAGTGTTTGAAGCCCTGGCAAACTATGGCCTAAAGGTAAAACCCTCAAAGTGTCATCTACTGAAGCCAAAGGTACAGTACCTGGGACACGTGGTGAGTGCTGACGGAGTAGCCCCCGACCCTGACAAGATCACCGTGATTAAGGACTGGCCAAGACCATCCAGCATAAAGGAAGGGCGGCAGTTCCTCGGGTTGGTAGGCTACTACCGAAGATTCATTCCCGGTTTTACCAAGAAGGCAGCTCCTATGCAGGACCTCCTGATAGGCCAGTCCAGGAAGGCCAAAAACCAGAAGCCACCCTTCAAATGGGAAAAGCTGGAAGAGGAGTCCTTCCGCCAGCTGAAGATGGCCCTCACGGGGGATGAAATCCTGGCGTACCCTGATTACAGCCAGCCCTTTATCCTCCACACGGACGCAAGCAACATCGGGTTAGGAGCCGTACTGTCCCAGATCCAGCAGGGGAGAGAACGGGTAATTGCTTACGCCAGCCGAAAACTGCGACCCACGGAAAGAAACTCTGAGAATTACAGCTCGTTCAAGCTAGAGTTCCTGGCTGTGGTGTGGGCAGTAACCGAACGTTTTAAGCATTACCTTGCCTCTTCCAGGTTCACCGTGTACACGGACAACAACCCGTTGACACACCTGGACACTGCAAGACTGGGTGCCCTGGAGCAGAGATGGATGGCCCGCCTGTCCAATTATGAGTTCACAATCAAATACCGGGCAGGGCGCTCCAATACCAACGCGGATGCCCTGTCCAGGATGCCAAACCTACCGGACGAAGGGGAGGATCCAGGAGAATTGGAAGAGATCGAACTCCCTGCGTTTCACCGTCATGGGATTACCCAGTATTCCCACCGTTTGAGGGGCCAGCGATCCGCTACGTTCAACCCCTTACCCCACTACAACTGGGCGGAGACGCAAGACAGTGACCCCGCAGTCCGTCTGGTAAAGGAGATTCTGACCCAGGCTGACGCCCGCCTGGACCCAGATGCTCTGGAAGAGACCAAGCAACTGTGGACGGAAAAGAGCAGACTGTTTCTCTACAAGGAGAAGTTGTGCCACAGAATGGTCAATTCCCGGACACATGAACTGATCTGGCAGGTTGTGGTACCGAGACGGGATGCAGCTATGGTGCTGGAGGCCTACCACAATGGGGCAGGGCACTTCGGATGGAAGAAGCTGGAGTTCCTGCTGCGCGAACGGTTCTACTGGATAAGCATGAGAGGAGCCATTGAGAGGTGGTGTAGAGACTGTGGGCCGTGCAATCTAAGAAGAAGGGACCGTGCCAGCCAGAGGACTCCCCTGCAGCCCATCATCACCAGGCAGCCGCTGGAACTGGTCGCTCTGGACCATGTTAAACTGGCTCCAAGCAGAAGCGGGTATGTCTACGCCCTAACCATCGTGGATCACTACTTCTGGTTCCTGGTGGTGGTCCCTGTCAAAGACCTGACTGCTCAGACAGCAGCCAGAGCCTTCCAGCTGCACCTCTGCCGCCCACACGGGTACCCGGATCAAGTGCTGACGGACCAAGGACCAGCCTTCGAAGCGGAGGTCTTCCAGGAGTTCTGCAACCTGTATGGCTGCAAGAAGATAAGAACAACGCCCTATCACCCCCAAACCAATGGACTCTGCGAAGAGATGAACCAGGTGGTGATAGATCTGCTAAAAACATTGCCCCTGGAAGAACGCAGTCTGTGGCCTGAGAAACTGCCCGATCTGGTGGACCTGTATAACCACATCCCGGTAGGTTCCACCAACTGTACCCCGGCTTACCTAATGCGAGCAAGACCTGGTAAGCTGCCTGTTGACCTGGATATGGGAGTCCTGACACACCTCGCCAGAAGCTGACTGGGATACAGAACGGCAGCAACAGTACCGGAAAGTACAGGAGAGCGTCGAGCGAAGTCTCTGTCAATCAAGAGAAAGGCAGGAGAGGACTTATAACCAATATGCTCCCGCTGTTCCCCTGGTACCTGGAGAGCAGGTCTTGAAAAGAAAAAGGCGGCTCCATAAGTTGGACGACCAGTGGGAAAAGGACCCGTACACTGTACTGCCCTCAAGCCACAATAATCCAAAGGTGTACGTCATCAGCAAGGATGGAGGAGAGACCACAGGCACTGTCTCCAGAGACCACCTGAAAAAGTGTCCCGAGAAGTTGCAAAGCACGGATGAAGATCAGGAAGACCCTCAACCCGTAGAGGAAAAGGAGGAAATGATCAGCACCGTACTCGGAGACTTTCCCCGGTCCTGGACACAAGTAAACAACGCTATCGTGGTGCCCGTCCTCACCTTTCTCCAGCCAGCCCCTCAAGTGCCTACAGAAGACCAGGTAGAGCTGGAAGAGCAGCCGGCCCAGGAGGCAGAAGAATCCATACCAGCAGCCCAGGAGAATCAACCCTCTGCTAGTAGTGAGCCTGCCGTGCCCCTAGTGAGCCAAAGAGTGCGCAGACAGCTGCCCAGCTTACCCATAACACCTCCTACACCCTGTAGTGCAGGACCAGTTAGTGAGCTCCGTAGGTCCACTAGAGTCACTAGAGGTCAGATGCCCGCTCGCTGGAAAATCTAAACGAATGCACTGTGAATTTATCTGTTTAACTGTTTATGGTTTATGTTTGTTGCCTGTTATTAATTATGTTTCTCAGTTACCCTGCAGATTTATTTGGACTAACAGGTTATGGACACAGGATAACCGGAACAGTTTGTAGATAGTTGCACATTGTGCCTCTTGCGAAGACGGCCGCAGATGAGAAAACCTGTCTGGCATGGCCTCCTTGCGGCCCAAAGTAGTTAGCTTCAGCCTTGCAGCAACGCCCAAGGCCAACGCAAGGGGTTTGCTTTGGACAGGTCCCCTACTTCGCTTAAAGCTTCACCTTGGGTGACATGGACGCCCTCTTGTTTCACAAACTTCACCTTGGGTGATATGGACACCCGGTTACGGACACGCCGTGACCTTTAAAGAACTAAAGCTTCTTGTAAATATGTTATTGTATTATTGTTATACCCTGCATTTATGTTTCTTTAAAAATGTGTTTAGTCCCGGAGTACTAAAATTTACTAGGGGGGAATGTGGCACCCCAGGGGTCTGGTTGCCACAGTAATAGAAATATTATGTCTGAGAGCAAGTGGGAGGTTTCTCTGGTCAGGAGCCCTAAGCATGCAACACGGCCCACCCAGACCTGGGAGGGGAGGAATCTGCCCTTATAAACTGGGTCTGGGGCGGGATTAGGACAGACAGAGCCTGCAGAACAAGCAGAGCAGTCAGAGTCAGAGTGAAGTCCCAGACAGAGACACAGTCAGGTCTGGAGGACAGCAGACACAGGGAAAGTGACAACAGGAGCTCTGTAGGAGCAGGAGCGAGTGCCAGAGGCTGGAAGCTAGAAAGCTCGCCTTGGCTGAAGACACTAAACCCGGACACGGAGTCCGAGGCTGTGGGGACATCCAGGTCCAGCAGCAGAATCCAACCGGCAAGGGATTCCATGTCCTCTGGCCTTAGAAGCCCGGAGGCACGGTCACAAGCAAGGGACCAGCACCGCCATCGTGAAGCGGAGGCTAACGGAAGGCCCCAAGTCACCGGCCATACGGGTGAGCACCACACGGTATACTCAGGGACGTGGGCTACTTCTACCCGCATAGAGCAAGGTAGCCAGGAAAGAGTGCAGATAGTCGGGGAGGCCTACAACTCCACCTGGCCAGGGGAGATCCTACTTGCTTATAGACTGACCAGGCCCCTACTGCTAACCAGTACTCCCGGGAGGGTCCGCGTTATACCATCAGTAAAGACCCTGAACTGCACCACACGTCTCTGTGTTTCATCGCCGCACCAGCACCATCAGTCCTGGGACGCTCACACCATCACTCCCATCATCCACACTAGCTGCCCTGAGGCAATACTTCTCCCGTGGGGAGTTATCCCATACTCGGCTGCGCAAACAACATCAGCCTCAGCGGTCTGCAGCACAGCGGCGGTCCCCACTGACCGCAATCCACGGGTGGCGTAGTCGGACATTGTTATTACCAAAGACTGCCACTGGTTTGACCGCCCTGGGCACGGACCGGGTCACAGCCACGGAGGACTACAACCCCCAGCGATCCGGCTCCGGGTATCCCCTACACAGCACAGGCCCAGGGGGCGCGTCATTAACATAAGATGGGGACCAGGATGGGAACAATCCTATACGATGGGGACCAGGATGAGGATATTACTACAAGATAGGGATCAGGATTATGATATTTCTACAGGATGGGGACCAGGGTGAGGGACATTACTGCAAGATCGGAATCAGGATGAGGATATTACTACAAGAAGGGGAGCACTATTACAGGGCAGTGACCATTTCTACAGGTTTCGTGAAATTATTACAGGACAGGGGACATTATTACAAGACAGGGATCATTACTACAGGAAGACGAACATTATTGCAGAATTGTGGACATTTTTATAGGATAAAGAACATTATTACAGGATTGGGGACATTTTAACAGGATTGATGATATTATTACAGGACAGGGGACATTATTACAGGAATGGGGACAATATTACCGGAAAGGGAACATTATTACTGGATTGGGGACACTATTACAGGACAGGACATTATTACAGGGCAGGGGACATTTTTACAGGATTGGGGACATTGTTTAACAATTAGCCCCTTATAGTATTCTGACTCCTATCCTGTAACAATCATACTGTATGGGTCTGATTGGGGAACAAAAAAAAACAATTTAATTTATTTAAAAAATAATAATTAAAAATTAAAGTATGAAAAAATATTTGGCCACTAAAAATGCTGTTTTATTTAAAAACTGAAGTAAAAAAGAAGACCTGTTCCACAACCCATATGATAAACACCATTAAAAAGAATAAAAACATGCCAAAAATTGAAAAAAAAATGCTGCTAAAAGTCATATAGAAAAATAATGGCATCACTGAAAATGCTATCTTCTCCCGCAATGAATGTGGCCCTTCATTTTCAATTTTTTTTTATGTGCGGCCCATGAGTTTGAAACCCCCTGATCTATAACATATCGCATCTTTCACTTTTATGGTTCTGTGGCAATTGACATGACTGCCCATAATTCATGTTATTTAGGATTTTGACACTGGATTGAATAGCGATACCATAATGTCAAGCTTTAGTAACAATAGAGGAACTAACCCCTAAACCCCAACGGGCATAACAATATGTCTGTTCTTGGGTCCGCAATTGTAGAGGAGGCTCAGGAACAAAGCCCATTTCGTACGTGACAGATTTTGGCTGTTTTACACAGCCGGCATACTGTATATCTCACTCGTTACTGTTAAACTATTTAGGTGCCACTGTCAATCTCTGTTAGCAGCATGTAAATGGAGAAGTTGCACTTCAGCTCCCAATGGTTTCCCCCGTGATGTGATCACGGGGTACCCAGCTTAATAGGAGACCATGAATTACACTATAGATTACATTACTGTGGTTTTGCAGTATAAAAAAAACTGAATATTTGAATCACCCTGCTTTTATGTATAAATGTAAATATATATACATATATAATATTCCTCTCTTTTTCTCTTATGTATATACAGTGGGTACGGAAAGTATTCAGACCCCTTTAAATTTTTCACTCTTTGTTTCATTGCAGCCATTTGGTAAATTCTAAAGTTCATTTTTTTTCTCATTAAAGTATACTCTGCACCTCATCTTGACTGAAAAAAACAGAAGTGTAGAAATTTTTGCAAATTTATTTAAAAAGAAAAACTGAAATATCACATGATCATAAGTATTCAGACCCTTTGCTCAGTATTGAGTAGAAGCACCTTTTGAGCTAGTACAGCCATGAGTCTTCTTGGGAATGATGGAACAAGTTTTTCACACCTGGATTTGGGGATCCTCTGCCATTCGTCCTGGCAGATCCTCTCCATTTCCGTCAGGCTGGATGGTGAATGTTGGTAGACAGCCATTTTCAGGTCTCTCCAGAGATGCTCAATTGGGTTTAGGTCAGGGCTCTGGCTGGGCCAGTCAAGAATGGTCACAAAGTTGTTCTGAAGCAACTCCTTTGTTATTTTAGCTGTGTGCTTAGGGTCATTGTCTTGTTGGAAGGTGAACCTTCGGCCAAGTCTGAGGTCCAGAGCACTCTGAAAGAGGTTTTCATCCTGGATATCTCTGTACTTGGCCGCATTCATGTTTCCTTCAATTTCAACCAGTTGTCCTGTCCCTGCAGCTGAAAAACACCCCCATAGCATTGTGACGCCTCTCAAGCCCTGCCCTGGGAAGATGGGGTACTCGGAGCCGGGTCAGATGTTGAGAACGGGGATGCAGTCTTGGCCTTGACCCGTTCCGTGCCCAGGGCCGTCACATTGAAAATGATGTTAGGGCTATCCGAGTTGAGTTGTAATTTATCGACTATGCCACCTGTGGTGTCTGGTGATGCGCCACCAGCGCCGCTACAGTCCGCTGAGGCCCGGTGTCACGGCGGCTAAAGTTCTCGTTGCTCCCCACAGGTGGAGCGCCGCCTCAGGCCAGGCAGGATAGGATGAAGGGTGGTAGTAGTGCGGGAGTAGAGACGCGGGCACCGTGTCACGTGGTATGGCGCGTAATGAACAGTCCGGAGGCCAAAGGGATGAATTTCCAAGGCTTTACTCACAGTTCTCATAAGCAGCGCAAGGCTTCTCCCTGCTCCTCGCGGAGTCTTGCAGCCACCAGGGACGGGGTTCCGACTACCTCAGAGGAAGTCCAGTGTCCGGCAGCGTCCCTACACCAGAGTGTTCCTGCACTACAGACTTTACCCTTTCCCGTCTGTGCGTGTGTAGATAGGCCGGATCTCCCTCTGAGCTCCTCTCAGGTGTACGGCTCGGGTGGCAATTCCTCTCCATCCCAGGCCCGACGGGATCCTCAAGGCCTAACCGGGCTTTCCCGTCCTGGACGTAGAGTACGAGGTCGGGTGTCGGGGGCCGGTACCCCTCTTGCAGCAGGAATCCCTCTGAATAGATCAGGTAGGAGATGACAGGTGGCGAACTCCGCTCCGTCTGCATCCTCCCCGGGATCCATTTGCTAGGGAGCCACACTCTAAAGCTCCCGGGCCTTCTTGATCCTGGTCCTTGGTCGGGTTGAGACATTCCTTGTCTGCAACCTCCCTCTCGTCCCATAGATCGGGGTACGAGGGCTGTGTCCCATGCCGGTGCAGGCCCACACAGGATCTGCGCTCCCGGAGGGAAGTCACATTAGCACACAGTAGATGACAGCACAGTACGACCACTTGACAGACACACTGTCAGAGACCACACAGGTCTGCAGGGCTGGACAGAAGGACCAAAAAGAACGAAAAGGACCAAGGATCAAGATGGCATTCTATTAAATATGAAATTAGAAGTGTCACTAACTAACTGTTCCTCCACCCACACTCACTAACTGGTTCCTACCACTTTGTGTTCCCCAGTCTCCCTGTAACCAGGGGAGCAGCACCTAGTGCATACTAGCCCCCTCTGGTGGAGAAATGTGGTGTTGGATGCAAAGCTAGGTAACTACCATCGCACCGGACTTACCTCAGAGGAGGAACACCACACTCCATTAAAGAAGTGCAGCATTCCTGTGGCGGCCGAACCCTCAGCGGCGCCACAGCATGATGCTGCCACCACCACCATGTTTCACTGTTGGTATTGAATTAGGCAGTTTGGGAATTATCACCAAAAAGTTCTATCTTCGTCTCATCAGACCAGAGAATCTTATTTCGCATAGTCTGGGAGTCCTTCATGTGTTTTTGAGCAAACTCTATGAGGGCTTTCATATGTGTTGCACTGAGGAGAGGATTCCGTCAGGCCACTGTGCCATAAAGGCCCGACTAGTGGAGGGATGCAGTGATAGTTGACTTTGGGTCACTCTCTCCCATCTCCCTAGTGCATCTCTGGAGCTCAGCCACAGTGATCTTGGGGTTCTGCTTTACCCCTCTCACCAAGGCTCTTCTCCCATGATTGCTCAGTTTGGCTGTACATCCAGGTCTAGGAAGACTTCTGGTGGTCCCAAACTTTTTCCATTTAAGTATTATGGAGGCCACTGTGCTCTTAGGAACCTTGAGTAATGCAGAAATTATTTTGTAAAGTTGGCCAGATCTGTGCCTTGCCACAATTCTGTCTCTGAGCTCCTTGGGCAGATCCTCTGAGCTCATGATTCTCATTTGGTCTGACTTGCACTGTGAGCTGTGAGGTCTTATATAGACAGGTGTGTGCCTTTCCAAATCAAGTCCTATCAGTTTAATTAAACACAGCTGGACTCCAATGAACGAGTAGAACTATCTCAAGGAGGATCACAAGGAAATGGACAGCATGTGACTTAAATATGAGTGTCTGAGCAAAGTGTCTGAATACTTATGACCATTTGATATTTCAGTTTTTATTTTTTAATAAATTTGAAAAAGACAGAAATGTAGAAATTTTTGCAGTCAAGATGGGGTGCAGAGTGTACATTAAAGCGAAAAAAATGAACTTTTTAGAATTTACCAAATGGCTGCAATGAAACAAAGAGTGAAACATTTAAAGGGGTCTGAATACTTTCCGTACCCACTGTATGTGTATGTGTGTATATATGTGTATGTATGTGTGTGTGTGTGTGTGTGTGTATAATATACAGTTGAAACCAGAAGTTTACATGCATATGTGTCTTTTTATATAATGTATGTTTTTCTCAATATCTGACATGAAATCAGAATAAACCTTTCCTGTTTTAGGTCAATTAGGATTACCATAATTTTTAATATTTGCCAAATGCAAATGCCAGAATAATGAGAGAGAGAGAGAATGTTTTAAGACGTTTTATTACTTACTGCAAAGTCAAAAGTTTACATACACTAAGATTACTATGCCTTTAAACAATTCTGGACTGCCCATATGATGATGTCATGTATTTGGAAGCTTCTTTTTTGGCAACATCTGAGTTAATTAGAGACATACGGTACAGACCAAAAGTTTGGACACACCTTCTCATTTAAAGATTTTTCTGTATTTTCATGACTATGAAAATTGTTCATTCACACTGAAGGCATCAAAACTATGAATTAACACATGTGGAATTATATACTTAACAAAAAAGTGTGAAACAACTGAAAATATGTCTTATATTCTAGGTTCTTCAAGGTAGCCACCTTTTGCTTTGATGACTGCTTTGCATACTCTTGGCATTCTCTTGATGAGCTTCAAGAGGTAGTCACCGGAAATGTATTTCACTTCACAGGTGTGCCCTGTCAGGTTTAATAAGTGGGATTTCTTGCCTTATAAATGGGGTTGGGACCATCAGTTGTGTTGTGCAGAAGTCTGGTGGATACACAGCTAATAGTCCTATTGAATAGACTGTTAGAATTTGTGTTATGGCAAGTAAAAGGAGCTAAGTAAAGAAAAACGAGTGGCCATCATTACTTTAAGAAATGAAGGTCAGTCAGTCTGAAAAATTGGGAAACTTTGAAAGTGTCCCCAAGTGCAGTTGCAAAAACCATCAAGCGCTACAAAGAAGCTGGCTCACATGAGGACCGCCCCAGGAAAGGAAGACCAAGAGTCACCTCTGCTTCTGAGGATAAGTTTATCTGAGTCACCAGCCTCAGAAATAGCAGGTTAACAGCAGCTCAGATTAGAGACCGGGTCAATGCCACATAGAGTTCTAGCAGCAGACACATCTCTACAACAACTGTTAAGAGGAGACTTTGTGCAGCAGGCCTTTATGGTAAAATAGCTGCTAGGAAACCACTGCTAAGGACAGGCAACAAGCAGAAGAGACTTGTTTGGGCTAAAGAACACAAGGAATGGACATTAGACCAGTGGAAATCTGTGCTTTGGTCTGATGAGTCCAAATTTGAGATCTTTGGTTCCAACCACCGTGTCTTTGTGAGACGCAGAAAAGGTGAACGGATGGACTCTACATGCCTGGTTCCCACCGTGAAGCATGGAGGAGGAGGTGAGATGGTGTGAGGGTGCTTTGCTGGTGACTCTGTTGGGGATTTATTCAAAATTGAAGGCATACTGAACCAGCATGGCTACCACAGCATCTTGCAGCGGCATGCTATTCCATCCGGTTTGCATTTAGTTGGACCATCATTTATTTTTCAACAGGAAAATGACCCCCAAACACACCTCCAGGCTGTGTAAGGGCTATTTGACCAAGAAGAAGAGTGATGGGGTGCTACGCCAGATGACCTGGCCTCCACAGTCACCAGACCTGAACCCAATCGAGATGGTTTGGGGTGAGCTGGACCGCAGAGTGAAGGCAAAAGGGCCAACAAGTGCTAAGCATCTCTGGGAACTCCTTCAAGATTGTTGGAAGACCATTTCCGGTGACTACCTCTTGAAGCTCATCAAGAGAATGCCAAGAGTGTGCAAAGCAGTCATCAAAGCAAAAGGTGGCCACTTTGAAGAACCTAGAATATAAGACATATTTTCAGTTGTTTCACACTTTTTTGTTAAGTATATAATTCCACATGTGTTAATTCATAGTTTTGATGCCTTCAGTGTGAATGTACAATTTTCATAGTCATGAAAATACAGAAAAATCTTTAAATGAGAAGGTGTGTCCAAACTTTTGGTCTGTACTGTACCTGTGGATGTATTTTAATGCACACCTGAAACACACTGCTTCTTTGTGTAGCATCATGGGAAAGTCTAAAGAAATCAGTTAAGATATCAGGAAGAGAATTGTGGATTTGCACAAGTCTGGCTCATCCTTGGGTACAATTCCAAGATATCTGAAGGTGCCTTGTTCATGTGTACAAACAAATATATGCAAATACAAACAAAATGGGAATGTCCAGCCATCATACCACTAAGGAAGGAGACAGGTTTTGTGTCCCAGAGATGAACGTGCTTTGGTCCGACATGTGCATATCAACCCAAGGACAAAAGCAAAAGACATTGTGAATATGATGGCGGAAGCTGGTAAGATTGTGTCAATATCCACCGTGAAATGAGTATTGTATCAACATGGGCTGAAAGGCCACTCTGCCAGGAGGAAGCCATTACTCCGAAAGAAGCATAAAAAAAAAACAGATTAATCTTTGCAAATGCACACAGGAACACAGAGCTTAATTTATGGAGACATGTCATGTGGTCTGATAAAACTAAAATTGAACTTTTGGCCATAATGACCATCGTTACATTTGAAGGAAAAAGAGAGAAACCTAAAAATACCATCCCAACTGTGAAACATGGAGGTGGCAGCATCATGTTGTGGGTTTGTTTTGTTGCAGGAGGGACTGGTGCACTTCAAAAAATAGATGGCATCATGAGAAAAGATTATGTGGCAATACTGAAGCAAGATCTCAAGACATCACTCAGGAAGTTAAAGCTTGGGCGGAAATGGGTCTTACAAATGGACAATGACCAGAAGCATACTGCCAAAATGGTAACAAAGTGGCTTAAGGATAACCAAGTCAATGTTTTGGAGTGGCCATCACAAAGCCCTGATCTCAATCCTATTGAATATTTATGGGCAAAGCTGAAAAGGCTGCGAGTAAGGTGGCCTACAAACCTGGATCAGTTACACCAGTTTTGTCAGGAGGAATGGGCCCAAATTCCAACCATTATTGTGAGAAACTTGTGGAAGGAGATCCCAAACGTTTCACCCAAGTCATTCAGTTTAAGGGCAATGGTAGCAAATACTAATGAAATGTATGTAAACTTTTGACTTTACAGTAAGTAATAAAAATGCCTTAAAACATTCTCGCTCTCTCATTATTCTGGCATTTGGCAAATATTACAAATGATGGTAATTGTAATGGACCTAAAACTGGAAAAGTTTATTCTGATTTCATGTCAGATATTGAGAAAAAACATGCAGATGTGTCTTTTTATATAGTGTATGGAAACTTCTGGTTTCAACTGTAGCTAGATAAAGAGATAAATAGATAGACAGTTATGGGATAGGATAGGATAGATGGATGGATGGATAGACAGAGAGACCAAAAGACAGGTTCCATGTCGAAGTTGAAGCTTCTTATTTGATATCAGTGAAAAAATGAAACAACATTTTTCAAATTGCAATTTGGAGTGTTTCTGTGTTTTGTACCTACTTTGATAGATAGATAGATAGATAATTTAATACTTTTCTTCAACTTTTGCAAAATAAAACAGTTTTGTAGGCCAGCTGGCAACTCAAAAGTCACTTAGATAACTTGAAAGTTTGTCTATTTCTTATGAGAAATTGAATTATTTGCCCTTCGTCCCATCTAGTCATATCTGTAGGGTGTGCCACCTATGAAACATGAGTTCTTAACACAAAAAAAAGTAAGTTCATGCTCTACTTCACCCACCTGTAGGGCCTCATCAGTTTTCGGTTCCTCTGAAAAAGAGAACTGAAGATACTATAGAAATCTCTGTATCTGAAGGAGACGTGTACTGTGGAAACTTTCTGAACGCTGAATCTGAAACTTAGCACAATCTCACATTGGCATCTAACATACAGGAATATTCTGTAATCCATGTCTAGGAAATATTTTAGATTTATATGTAGTGTTATATCTAAGAGTGGAATAATATAATAAGAATGACTCCAAGTATATAACAGATTTATAGATAAAAGATGTATAGATGGGTAGACCGAAACATGTACAGATAAATATGTAATAAATCTATAAATTGATACATATGTATTATATATGAATAGATAAAGAGAGATGGATAGAGAGAAAATTGATAAATAGGAATGAGATAAATAGATAAACATGAGATAAACACATACATGTACACATTACTATACACACATGTAAAAGGAATAAATGGATTTTTGTGAGATGCACTGATAAATATGACCAAATATGTCTATGCTATTTACTTTATTAAAAAAATGGAATTGATATAATTATTTTTGTGCTGTTCTTTTTTTAGTAACTTTATTTTTTCTTTAGTGAAAATGTACTGATACACAGTCTGTATGTACAATTACAACATAGCTATAAAGAAGAAGTAAAGCATTTACAGTGGGGAAAATAAGTATTTGATACACTGCCGATTTTGCACGTTTTTTCACCTACAAAGAATGGAGAGGTCTGTAATTTTTATCGTAGGTACACTTCACTTGTGAGAGACAGAATCTAAAAATAATCCAGAAAATCACATTGTATGATTTTAACATAATTAATTTACATTTTATTGCATGAAATAAGTATTTGATACAATAGAAAAACAGAACTTAATATTTGGTACAGAAACCTTTGTTTACAATTACAGAGGTCAGACGTTTCTTGTAGTTCTTGACCAGGTTTGCACGCACTGCAGCAGGGATTTTGGCCCACTCCTCCATACAGATCTTCTCCAGATCTTTCAGTTTTCGGGGTTGTCGCTGAGAAACATGGAGTTTCAGCTCCCTTCAAAGATTTTCTATTGGGTTCAGGTCTGGAGACTGGCAAGGCCACTCCAGGACCTCAAAATGCTTCTTACAGAGCAACTCCTTAGTTGCCCTGGCTGTGTGTTTCGCGTCATTGTCATGCTGGAAGACCCAGCCATGACCCATATTAAATGCTCTTACTGATGGAAGGAGGTTGTTGGCCAAAATCTCGTGATACAGGACCCCATCCACCTTCCCTTCAATACAGTGCAGACATCCTGTTCCCGTTGCAGAAAAGCATCCTCAAAGTATGATGTTTCTACCACCATGCTTCACGGTTGAGACGGTGTTCTTGGGGTTGTACTCATCCTTCTTCTTCCTCCAAACACGGCCAGTAGAGTTGATACCAAAAAAGTTCTATTTTGGACTCCTCTGACCACATGACCTTCTCCCATACTGCCTCTGGATCATACAGATGGTCATTGGTGAACTTCAAACAGGTGTAGTGTGTTACTAATGGTAATGTTTGAAACTGTTGTCCCAACTCTCTTCAGGTCATTGACCAGGTCCTCCCCTGTAATTCTGGGCTCATTCCTGACTTTTCTCAGAATCATCCTTACCCCATGAGGTGAGATCTTGCATGGAGCCCCAGTCTATTTTCTAATAATTGCCTTCTCACCAAGTTGCTTGTCTATTGTCCTGTAGCCCATCCCAGCCTTGTGCAGGTCTACAATTTTGTCCCTGGTGTCTACAGCTCTTTGGTCTTGCCCATGGTGGAGAGGTTGGACTGTGATTGAGTGTGTGGACAGGTGTCTTTTATACTGGTAACGATTTCAAACAGGTGCAATTAATCCAGGTAATGAGTGCAGAGTAGGAGGGCTTCTTAAAGAAAAACTAACAGGTTTGTGAGAGTCAGAATTCTTGCTGGTTGGTAGGTGATCAAATACTTATTTCATGCAATAAAATGCAATTTAATTATTTAAAATGATACAATGTGATTTTCTGGATTTGTTTTTAGATTCTGCCTCTCACAGGTGAAGTGTACCTATGATAAAAAATTACAGACCTCTCTATTCTTTGTAGGTGGGAAAACCTGCAAAATTGGCAGTGTATCAAATACTTATTTAACCCGCTGTAGATCTTTAGGCAGAAAAAATTCTGCGATACATAACAGTGCGGCCTGTAGCTCACTCGTAGAGGCTCTGCCTTTCACACTACAGGTCTTGAACTTGAATCTCATCAAAGACCAGCTACAAAAAACGCAAATAATTAATGTTAATTACTTTTTCACTGCTTGACAATATTATTAATTACCTCAGCGAGCTGCACAACGTTTTTTAAAAGATTGATACTTAACTTTAGAATAGTTCTGCTTCGTTCTCAGCCCAGTGTCCCCCTCCTTACATAAACAAAGTCATGTGACTGCTGATCAGTTGCAGTTTTCGGAATTTCATATAAGCAGCGGAAACATTGTTCTTCAGTTCATATGGAATAGTGAATGCTGTGGACGATGATTGGCTGCAGCAGTAACCTGACATTGTTTATGTTGGGAGACACAGATTGACAGTTGGCTCACCGTTGCCTATCAGCATGATGTTGGCAGTGACGCCCTGTCAACAGAACAGAGAGGAAGAGAAGAAACTGCTTTGTTGACATGGTGCTACCAGAAGCAGGGTATTCGCCGGCAGTAGTGGTCCGTGCAAAAATCATCATCAGGCAGGTAGTTTGCAAATAACTGACTATAAGTTCTTAGCCCCATAAGAAAAAATAACCAAAGTCCCAGAAAACCCCTGTTTACAGTTCTAGGTTGGCGTAAAAGATCTAAAAAGTGAATACTTACCTCCGAGATCGGCGCTGATCCTGAGATCTTACCGCTGCATCACATCACTGCTGCAGCCAATTAGTGACGACTGATTGGCTGCAGACTTTTAGTATTCCAGTGTTCTAGGTTCAATTTACAGTAAAGATTAGATCCAGTAAGAACATGAGGCTGATTAAATTGTTTATTGTAAGTAATAGACAGTAGTTAGCATGCTAGACTTATTTTTACTTGCTGAATAATTGTTAACAAGGCACTTTTAGCAATTATACCTACTGTATCTACTAAAAAATACCAAACAAAAAAAAATCTTCTAAATGATGCTTTAGTGTGCTAACCTATTTGTTATTTAGGTTATATATAAGATTATAATCAGAACGACACTGAAACAGGTGTTTGGTCACTGTCGGATCATCAGTTTTGATAAACACAAATATCAGGCTAAATTAATAGTCTCAAAAATAAAACATTAAAATATATTAAAGATGTTCAAAAAGAAAACATGTTATATTAAGAACAATTTGCATAGCCATCTGTAGGACTGGGCATACTAGCACAGGAAATAATATAAAAATGCAATAATCGGAACATGCACAAGAATGCATAAAAAATGCTAAATGCAATATACACTGCTCAAAAGAATAAAGGGAACACTCAAATAACACATCCTAGATCTGAATGAATGACATTTTCTCATTGAATACTTTGTTCTGTACAAAGTTGAATGTGCTGACAACAAAATCGCACAAAAATCATCAATGGAAATCAAATTTATTAACCAATGGAGGCCTGGATTTGGAGTCACCCCCAAAATTATAGTGGAAAACACACTACAACTTTGATGTAATGTCCTTAAAACAAGTCAAAATGAGGCTCAGTATTGTGTGTGGCCTCCACGTGCCTGTATGACCTCCCTACATTGCCTGGGTATGCTCCTAATGAGGTTGCGGATGGTCTCCTGTGGGATCTCCTCCCAGACCTGGACTAAAGAATCCGCCAACTCCTGGACAGTCTGTGGTGCAACGTGACGTTGGTGGATGTGACTCGCCCCCTGGGCCGTGGGGCACCCGGAACCGGGCTTCAGTGCAATGATGGGGGTAGTAGTGGCAACCCGATCCCGTGGCTCAGGGTGGTCAGACCAAATGCTGTGGCAGTCTATTTGTAGGGTTTTTAATGTCCGACTACGCCACCCGTGGATTGCGGTCAGGGACGACCGCCGCTGCAAGGCAGACCGCTGAGGCTGATGTTGGTATGCAGCACAGGGATAGGATAACTCCCCACGGGAAGAATGTAGCCTCAGGGCAGTGTAATAGCATGCTGGGGGTGATGGTGCAGGCCACAATAATAAGGGTTCAGAGTCTGCTTCAAACAGTCCAGGGTCTTTATTGTAGGTAGTACTAATGACCCAACAGGAGTACAGGGTAGGAATGGGCCTGGGTGTCTGAGAGCATTCGGGCGAGCCCCACTGGTCAGGGTGAGTGGGTAGGCCTACCATTCTCTCTCTGCCCTTGCTGACTATCCCCCTTTTCATGGTGTGATAGCCCACGTCCCTGAGCTGGCCGTGTACTACGCCTGTATGGCTTGCGACTCGGGCCTTAGGTACCTGTTGCTTCTCCGTGCTGTACCGGTCCCTCTGTGTGGCGGAGCCTCCAGGCTTCTTAGGCCAAGGGACCTGAAATCCCTCGCGGGTTGGTTATCTGCTGCCGGGCTTGCAACCCTGACAGCCTCGGACCCCAGTGTCCGGTTGTGTAGATCTCTCTCAGCCAGGACTGGCTCTCGTCACCTCTGTCCCTGGCTTGCTGTTCCTCCTCTGCCTCCCGGACTCCTCAGCTGCTGCTGACCTGTCCTTCTCCTCTGGGAACCCTTCTGGATGCTTCAGAAGTGGGTCCTGGTCTCTCTAACCCTGCCCTCAGTTCCAGCTTTTATAGGGGCAGCCTGCTCCCCCTACTGGCCTGGGACAGGAGGTGCTGCATGCTAATGGTCCTTGACCAGGGAACCTCCCTCCTGCTCTCAGACACTGCCTTTAATGTTTGTGGCATCCAGACCTGGGGTGACACATTCCCCCCTAGTAAATTTTTAGTACTCCGGGACTAAACAGGAAACACAAATACAGGGTATAAATGCATGACCATAAACACAACAGGGAAAGAAATAACAAACAACATCACATATTGAGTTCTTTAGGTCACAGTGTGGTCCGTGACCGGGTGTCCATTCCACCCAATAAGGCGAAGTTTTTGAGCCATGTGGGGACCTGTCTCCATAAACCCCAAGTTCCTGGCCTTGGGCGTAGTGACAAGGCTGAGCTACCTACTTTGGGCCACAAAGGGGCCACGCCGGACAGGTTTTTCTT
Source organism: Phyllobates terribilis (assembly GCF_046119375.1). NCBI lineage: Eukaryota > Metazoa > Chordata > Amphibia > Anura > Dendrobatidae > Phyllobates > Phyllobates terribilis. The sequence goes on from NW_027362761.1 coordinate 1,175,456,957, forward strand.
CTGTGGCCAACTTCACAAGAGGGCACCAGGTGCAACTATCTACTTGGTAGTTCCGGTTATTCACTGTCCATAACCTGTCAGTCCATTGTATCTAGGAAAACTGGAGAACAGTATTAATAATCAGGGTACAAACATAAAACATTAAATATATACACTGTACATTTAGATCTTCCAGCGAGCTGGTACTTGACCCCTAGTGCTCCGGGTTGACCTCCGTAACCCACTGTCTGGTGGTGGTCTACCCTGGCTTTCCCCACTTTCACTTAGGGTACAGCTACTAGCTGGGTTTATAGGCAGAGCAGGCAGCTGTCTGCGGGTCCTTTGGCTTACCGCAGGCATGGCAGGCTCACTGTCAGCAGAGGGTTGACTCTCCTGGGCTGCTGGCTTGGGTTCTTCTGCCTCTGGGGCTGCTTGTTTTTCTTGTTCTTCTTGCTCTCCTGTAGGCTCCTGCTGGGTAGGTTGAAGGAAGTGTAGGACGGGTACCACTATCGCGTCATTTATCCGAGTCCGGGTCCGGGGGAACTCTCCGAAAACTGTGCTGATCAATTCTTCCTTGTCCTCTGCGGGTTCAAGGTCATCTTGATCTTTACTTGTACTCTGTAGTTGCTCGGGGCACCGTTTTAGGTGGTCTCTGGAGACAGTGCTAGTGGTTTCTCCTCCATCCTTGGTAATCACACATACCTTCGGGTTGTTGTGGTCGGACTGCCGTACTGTGTACGGGTCTCTCTCCCACTGGTCGTCCAGCTTGTGAAGCCTTCTCTTCCGCTTCAGAACCTGCTCTCCAGGTTCCAGGGGACCAGCAGGGGCGTGTTGGTTGAAGAGCCTCTCTTGCTTTTCTCTCGCTTGAGCCAGACTCCTCTCCACACTCTCCTGTACCTTCTTGTACTGTAGCCGCCGTTCCGTATCCCAGTCCGCGTCTGGGGAGGTGTCCTCGGGTGTCAGGATTCCCATCTCCAGGTCTATAGGCAGCTTACCTGGTCTTGCTCGCATCAGGTAAGCCGGGGTGCAATTTGTAGCATTCACCCGGATGTGGTTGTACAAGTCAATCAGGTCTGGCAACTTCTCCGGCCACAGGCTGCGTTCTTCCAGGGGCAACGTCTTGAGGAGATCAATGACGATATTATTCATTTTCTCACACAGCCCATTGGTTTGCGGGTGGTAAGGCGTTGTCCGAATCTTCCTACAGCCGTAGAGGTTGCAGAACTCCTGGAATACTTCAGCCTCAAACTCTGGACCTTGATTTGTCAAGACCTCTTCCAGATACCCTTGTGGACGGCAGAAGTGTTGCTGGAAGGCTCTGGCCGCTGTTTGGGCTGTCAGGTCTTTAACAGGAACCACCACCAGGAACCGGGAGTAATGGTCCACAATCGTCAGGGCATAGACGTAGCCCCACAGGCTTGGAGCCAATTTCACATGGTCCAGAGCTACCAGCTCAAGAGGCTGCCTGGTGACGATGGCCCTCAAGGGTGTCTTCTGGCTGGTACGATCCTTCCTCCTGAGGTTACATGGGCCGCAGTCCCTGCTCCACTTCTCTATGGCCCTTCTCATACCGACCCAGTAGAACCGCTCTCTCAGTAGGAACTCCAGTTTCTTCCACCCGAAGTGTCCCGCTCTGTCATGGTAGGCCTTCAGGACCATTGCTGCATCTCGCCTTGGACCACTACCTGCCAGGTCAGCTCGTGTGTCTGGTGGTTGACAAGCCTTCTGCACAGCTTACCCTCATAGAGGAATAGCCTGCTTTTCTCCTTCCATAACTGCTTGGCTTCCTCTGGAGCGTCCGGACCAGGGCTAGCGTATGCCTGGGTTAACAGGTCCTTCACCAGGCGAATTGCAGGGTCACTATCTTGTGTTTCAGCCCAGCCATGGTGGGGTAAGGGGTTGAACATGACGGTGGTTAGGTCTTTGTCTCTTACCCGGTGAGAATACTGGCCCCATACCGGTGGAACGCAGGGAGCTCTACTTCCTCCAGCTCTTCCGAATCCTCTTCTCCTTTGGGTAGGCGAGGCATTCTTGATAGGGCGTCTGCGTTGGCGTTGGTTCTGCCTGCCCGGTATTTGATTGTGAAGTCATAATTGGATAGCCGGGCCATCCACCGCTGTTCTAGGGCACCTAGTCTTGCATTGTCCAGGTGTGTCAGCGGGATGTTGTCCGTGTACACAGTGAACTTTGCGGAGGCCAGGTAATGCTTAAACCGTTTGGTGACGGCCCACACCACTGCCAAGAATTCTAGCTTGAAGGAGCTGTAATTCTCCGGGTTTCTTTCAGTGGGCCTCAGCTTCCGGCTGGCGTACGCGATCACCCTTTCTCTGCCCTGTTGATTCTGCGAAAGTACGGCTCCCAGCCCCACATTACTGGCGTCTGTGTGGAGGATAAAAGGCTGGCCATAATCGGGGTAGGACAGGATCTCATCCCCCGTGAGGGCCATCTTCAACTGGCGGAAGGACTCCTCTTCCGGCTTGTCCCACTTAAAGCGTGGCTTGTGACTTCTGGATTTAGACTGGCCTATCAGGAGGTCCTGCATTGGAGCTGCCATCTTTGTGAACCCGGGGATGAACCTTTGGTAGTAGCCTACCAACCCGAGGAACTGCCTCACTTCTTTGATGTTTGAGGGGCTTGGCCAGCTCTTGATTGCTGTAACCTCGTCGGGGTCGGGGGCTACTCCCTCTGCACTCACCACGTGTCCTAGGTACTGGACCTTCTGTTTCAACAGGTGACACTTTGAGGGTTTCACCTTCAGGCCATAGCCTGCCAGGGCTTCGAACACCTCGGCCAGGTGCTTTAGAAGGTCCTCGTAGGTCTTCGAATAGACAATAACATCGTCCAGGTAGAGTAGGACCGTCTCGAAGTTTCGGTGCCCTAGACAGCATTCCATCAGCCTCTGGAAGGTCCCTGGTGTGTTGCAGAGCCCGAAGGGCATACAGTAGAATTCACTCAATCCCATCGGGGTGGTGAAGGCGGTCTTCTCCTTGTCAGCCTCTGCCACAGGAACCTGCCAGTACCCGCTAGTAAGATCCAAAGTAGAGAAGAAGTTAGCTGATTTTAGGGCTGCTAAAGACTCCTCTATCCTAGGTAACGGGTGCGCGTCTTTATGGGTGATACGATTGACCTTTCTATAGTCTACACACATTCTCATGGTACCGTCTTTCTTCTTTACCAAAACTAAGGGAGCTGCCCAGGGGCTACAGCTATCTCTAATGACCCCAGCTTCTTTCATTTCTCTCAGCATGCCCTTTGCGTTCTGACAATGTGCAGGAGGTACAGGTCTGTGTCTCTCTTTTATTGGTGGGTGGCTCCCCGTGGGAATGTGGTGTTCTACTCCCTTTACTCGGCCGAAGTCTAGCGGGTTCTTACTAAAAATTCTCTCATACTCCTGAACCACCCAGTAGACTCCTTGTTTTTGGTGCAGGGGAGTGGAGTCAGCACCCACATGGAGTTTCTGGCACCAGTCCTCCTTGTGTTTCTGGGAGCCATTACCCTCCACCTGCGGAGATGGAGGCAAGGGTTCTACGACCCTGATAGCATTGTGCTCGACGGCAAACAATTTGGCTAGTGTAGCGTACCGGGGCAAGTGTGCTTGCCTTTCCCCGATGTTTAAGATCCGGACGGGCACCCTTCCACGGCGGACATCAACCACCCCCCGGGCTGTCAAAATGGTGGGCCTGCTGTCTGAGTACACAGGTTCTACCATGGCTTGGTAGTCACTCCCTCTTAACCCGATTGCAGTCCGACACCAGATCATCATTTCACTTTTGGGAGGCATGGCAATGGGGAACGGGTCGCTCATCCTCACGCTACCGATCTCACCACCAGACAGTTCTACCTGTTGCCGTCTAATCAGGGCTCTTATCTCTTTCTGGAGGACCCTCTGTTGGCTGGAGCTCGCATTCATCGCCACCTGCTTCAAAATCATAATTACTTCTGGAAGACAGTTTTCAATCACATTAGTACCCAAGGTTATTTTAGGGTGACTTTCACGACAGTCCACAATGATCACTCCCTGTGCCGGCAGTTCAACCTTACCAATCTTGATGGTCATCTCTCTGAACCCCACCTGCGGCACGGGTTGGCCATTGCTGGCGATGATGCTTAAGTCATCGTCTGGATAGCGGGTTATGTCAGCGTCACTCCAGTACCGCTTGAAAAGTACGTAGGGGATGGTAGTCACTTGAGACCCGGTGTCCAGCAGTGCACTCATAGGGATACCGTCCAGCACCACAGGGAGAACAGGGCATCCCCCCACGTACTTATCGCGCCAATTAGACGGGCCTGATGACCTTATGCCTGGGGGTTGGCCCTCTGCCCCAGGTCGGACCCATTTAAAGTACAGTACTTTGCTATGTGTCCTGGCTGGCTGCAACGGCAGCAAATCGGCTGTCCATCCTCAGTGTAACGGTCGGCGGGCCTCCCTCTGAACGACGGGGTCCTCCTCTGTCGATGCCACGGGACAGCCTCCGGACTGGAAGTCAGCTTGATTGGTCTTGACGGTTCCACCTGCAACGACTGTACGGTCCTGGTCAATGCAGCCACACTCTTTTGTTAGCTTTTGGACCTGATGGTGCAGGTTTGCAGGCTGGGATGGATTAAGGGCCTGTGCATCAGCCCCCACAAGGTCTGCGGGGTAGGGCGCCGCCCCCTGGTGGTAAGTGATGGCAGGGCGCCGGGAAGCTACAGCGCGTCCTGGTGCGGGTTCTCGGAGCACCCGGATTGCCCTATCTTTGAACTGTGCAAAAGTCAAATCAGGGTTCTGTAGGGCCATCAGGCGCAGCTGGGTTCTGTGGGCGCTGGACAGCAGACCTTCTATGAACTGGTCAGTCAACAGTTTATCGGTGTCTTGCCCGCTGCCAGGGTCAGCTTGTTTAATTGCTCCCAGAGCTTCTTGCAGGTTCAAGGCATAGTCTCTGATACTATCTTGGGCTCGCTGCTTACAGCCATAGAACCGCATTTCTGCTGAGGTACGGGTGTCAAAGGTGTCCCGTAGACGGGTCAGAACCCCCTTTACAGTCCTTTTCTCCTCAGCTGTCCAAGACTTTACCTCCCGCTGAGCCGCACCAATTGACTGCCCTATCAGTATGCTTACTTTCTGCTCTTCTGTCAGGGGATAAACCTTAAATAAGCTATACAGTCTTTCTTTAAAGTCGCCCAAGGTATGCGACTCGCCAGCATACTGTGGCAGCCAGGCCGCTCCGGGGATATAGGGTATGGAGAACGGCATCACAGCTGCAGCGGCTACGCTGGTGGTAGAGGGCCCCTCCGCGTCCGACATCTTCCTCCCCTCTAGTTAACCGTGGCCTACCTTCCGTTGATCCTCTTCTGTAGGCCGCGGCTCCTCTCGCGCTGCTCTGGGTGAGGACCTTACGTCGCGTCCTGGTGACGTCAGCGTCGCTCTCTCTCCTTCCAGGACCTTGCGCAGCGTCTCAGCGTAGGGCGGAGCTTCAGGTCTCGCGTGTTTTGGACATCCACGCCCCTCTCCTTCTCGCGCGGCGTCCCGAAGATGGCGTCCGATGGCGGGAAAACGGCTGAAGATGGCGGGAAATGGCTCCGAATGGCGGGAAACCTCGTTTTAAGGTACGTATACAGTCTTTTCAGGTGCGCAATATCCATTTGTGGTGGGTTGGTCACAATCCTGCCGACTACACCAAAGCGGACTCGCCCCCTGGGCCGTGGGACACCCGGAACCGGTCTTCAGTGCAATGTTGGGGGTAGTAGTGGCAACCTGATCCCATGGCTCAGGGTGGTTAGACCAAATGCTGTGGCAGTCTATTTGTAGGGTTTTGAATGTCCGACTACGCCACCCGTGGATTGCGGTCAGGGACGACCGCCGCTGCAAGGCAGACCACTGAGGCTGATGTTGGTATGCAGCACAGGGATAGGATAACTCCCCACGGGAAGAGTGTAGCCTCAGGGCAGTGTAATAGGATGCTGGGGGTGATGGTGCAGGCCTCAATAATAAGGGTTCAGAGTCTGCTTCAAACAGTCCAGGGTCTTTATTGTAGGTAGTACTAATGACCCAACAGGAGTACAGGGTAGGAATGGGCCTGGGTGTCTGAGAGCATTCGGGCGAGCCCCACTGGTCAGGGTGAGTGGGTAGGCCTACCGTTTTCTCTCTGCCCTTGCTGACTATCCCCCTTTTCGTGGTGTGATAGCCCACGTCCCTGAGCTGGCCGTGTACTATGCCTGTATGGCTTGCGACTCGGGCCTTAGGTATCTGTTGCTTCTCCGTGCTGTACTGGTCCCTCTGTGTGGCGGAGCCTCCAGTCTTCTTAGGCCAAGGGACCTGAAATCCCTCACGGGTTGGTTATCTGCTGCCGGGCTTGCAACCCTGACAGCCTCGGACCCCAGTGTCCGGTTGTGTAGTTCTCTCTCAGCCAGGACCGGCTCTCGTCGCCTCTGTCCCTGGCTTGCTGTTCCTCCTCTGCCTCTCGGACTCCTCAGCTGCTGCTGACCTGTCCCTCTCCTCTGGGAACCCTTCTGGATGCTTCAGAAGTGGATCCTGGTCTCTCTAACCCTGCCCTCAGTTCCAGCTTTTATAGGGGCAGCCTGCTCCCCCTACTGGCCTGGGACAGGAGGTGCTGCATGCTAATGGTCCCTGACCATGGAACCTCCCTCCTGCTCTCAGACACAGCCTTTAATGTTTGTGGCATCCATCCCTGGGGTGACACAGATGAAGCGTGACATGATGTCCCAGATGTGCTCAATCGGATTCAGATCTGGGGAACGGGCGGGCCAGTCCATAGCTTCAATGCCTTCATCATGCAGGAACTGCTGACACACTCCAGCCACATGAGGTCTGGCATTGTCCTGCATTAGGAGGAACCCCAAAAGAAATGCCACCCTACACCATTACTGACCCACTGCCAAACCGATCATGCTGAAGGTTGTTGCAGGCAGCAGATCGCTCTCCACGGCGTCTCCAGACTCTGTCATGTCTGTCACATGTGCTCAGTGTGAACCTGCTTTCATCTGTGAAGAGCACAGGGCGCAAGTGGCGACTTAGCCAATCCTGGTGTTCTGTGGCAAATGCCAAGAGTCCTGCACGGTGTTGGGCTGTGAGCACAACCCTCATCTGTGGACATCGGGCCATCGGGTATTCATATCTAGCTAACATCCACTCTATTGCTTAGCATGCTGGAACATCACCACTAGATGGCCACATGGCACGCCACCCATTATTTCACATGTACTATAAACAGCTCCAATATCCTTTTGAATTCAGCTTATATATGATGGATTGAGCTGAATTATCATGTGACATTTGTTGATCCCTTATATCTATAGCTGTTACGCGATATTTATGTATTGACATTTATTGAATCATATTTGAACTTGCTGGTCTCTCTGGTGTCAGCTGTAATTGATATGCCTATAGAGTGTTTGCAGTGACCTGGGACTGTCAGTGCAGGGCTTTCTGTCACTTATTGGGATTCTGAACCCTGTATCCCTCTTCTGTTTTAGCTGTCCTTCTCCCAACACTTACTATGTGATGTTTTTTATATATAAAAATATTTGTATTTAATAAAATGATGGCATATTTCTCATATCTCCGATGTGTCTGAGGTATTCCTTATATAGTTATCAATGACATAATCACCTTTGTAATACCTATTAGACTTTTAGTTAGGCTTTTACATGCACATTTGTGGCCTGCTGGAGGTCATTTTGCAGGGCTCTGGCAGTGCTCCTCCTGTTCCTCCTTGCACAAAGGTGGAGGTAGCGGTCCTGCTGCTGGATTGTTGCCCTCCTACGGCCCGCTCTACGTCTCCTGGTGTACTGGCCTGTCTCCTGGTAGCTCCTCCAGCCTCTGGACACTACACTGACAGACACAGCAAACCTTCATGCCACAGCTTGCATTGATGTGCCATCCTGGATGAGCTGCACTACCTGAGCAACTTCTGTGGGTTGTAGAGTCCGTCTCATGCTACCACGACTGTGAAAGCACAACCAACATTCAAAAGTGACCAAAAGATCAGCCATAAAACATTGGTACTGAGTTTTGGTCTGTGGTCCCCACCTGCAGAACCACTCCTTTTTTGAGGGTGTCTTGATAATTGCCAATAATTTCCATCTATTGTCTATTCCATTTGCACAACAGCATGTGAAATTGATTGTCAATCAGTGTTGCTTCCTAAGTGGACAGTTTGATTTCACAGAAGTTTGATTTACTTGGAGTTATATTCTGTTGTTTAAGTGTTCCCTTTATTTTTTTGAGCAGTGTAGTATCGCATGATAAACTGAAATTAATGTTGTAAAACACAAAATAAAGATCCTAAATTAGCTAAAGGTTTTCCCTTAGAAGTTATCTATCATCATACAATGCTAATTCCTATTATAAACCAAGATAAAGACACCACAAGTAGATGTCTCAACTGCAAATTCAAGTTAATCTTAGTGTTTTTAAGGAAAAATTTGATTTGTGCCAAATAGATTTTTCTGGAATCAAAAGTAAAGTCTCATCTTGACCTTAAAGGACAAATATGGCGCTCTGAGGTCTCCTAGACTTTAACTTTACATGAGTTTAAAACCTATCAGAAACAAAAGAAAGAACAATTGAGAAGAAAAGATGTCTAGAGCCGGAACTGCAGCACAGGAATATGGGGAAGTATTAGCTGGTGTCCATCCTGGCATTGTATCCAACCCCTGGCAAGCTCTTCAACACAAACACAGCCTAAGTAATGTCAAACAATGTGTCCTCACCATATATACATGGGTAACCAGGCCATCATTAGTAACAAACAGCCTGCTTAATAGCACACAGCACTGATTAAAGTTAATAACATGTTAAAAAAAAGTATTCCTTTTTATGATCGGGTAGACCATTCTGTCACTTCTTGCAAGTCCAGTAGAATGACTATAACTTCCTGCAAAGGGGGCTAAGGATTCACCTACCTAGGCCTGTGTTCCAAGCCAACCCTGGTTGGACCATGCATTTTATATAGAGTTTTAGGATTGCTACTTCCAAAAAGTGCCGCTTGAGTTCTCTTTTAGTGATGAGCGAGCATACTTGCAAGTACTCTTTACTCGCCCGAGCATCTCAGTACTCGAGATGCTCGGAGCTCGCCGAGTACTTGCGAGATGCTCGGGCGGGAGCTCCGGTCTCCTCCCTGCATGTTTGGCGCTCTTTACAGAGCCAATGAACATGCAAGGATTGCCTGCCACTCACTGTAATGCCGCAGCCATATTGGTTGCGGCATTACAGTGATTGGCTGGCCGCACAGCGTCATCAGGTCTATATCACACCTGGCGCCGCTGTGCTACTCACAATCTACACTGGAATCAGACAATGTAGGGAGAGGTGCTGCTGAGCTAGGCAGAGATTCACTTGTTTATTAGGTAGTGTAGGTAGAACAGAAGCATATTACACATATCCATCTCAACAAACAGTGCTTCTGAGGTCTAATCCATCTGCAGAGATATCAGGCAGGCAGGGTGTATAGGCAGGAAGAATAGCAGTCTGCAATGCACATAGCACATGAGGCTCCATTCCAGTTTTGTGTGCTGCTGCTGTTTAGAGATGAGCGGTGTTCGACTCGAACTGTTTGCCAATCTCAAATTCGAGCTGTTTTGGGCGATGTTCGAGTCGTTCGACGAACTCGAACGATTTGCAAAAAATCTGGCTGTTCGAGGTTATGTTCGATAACTGTTCGTGCACCAAAAGCGTAACTGGATTTTTTCACAGTAATACTGTTAATAAATGTTAATAGACAGTTTCAGTGTAGAGTAGGCGGGGGAAGGGGCAGGGGATGGATCTCTGCAAAAATAATGCCGATCTCCATTTTTTTCTCTTTTCCGCATTTACAGTGGGGAGGTGCAGTCTGTCAGCCTATCAGCAGCGCACACACGCAGCAAAGTGCTTTTTTTTCACACAAGCAAGGGCATGTGTCATTGGCTGTGTATGTCACATGTCCTTGCCCTATAAGACCCAGCCATTTTCTCCGTCGCCACCATTTTCTGACTGCTGCAGCTGAGTGTTAGACGGCACCGCTACTGTGGACGCTATACAGTATAACTGTGTGATTTGCGAGGAAATTTCCAGTTACATAGAGAGATAGGTTTAGGGAGTAGGGACTAGTTCTAATTGCAGCCCTTTTGAGGGCTAGGTTACAGCAGTTCATAGCACTTTTTGCCAGGCAGGTCTGTGCCAGTGCTGTGTAAGTGTTTTTCACAGTATTTGGCGAAATGTAGCTCAGCCAATCATTTTGGGCCTGTAGCAGTGTCTGTTAGTCATTGGAGTAGCCTATCTGTGTTGCAGTCTATACCACCTGTGTATCTAATAACAATTTTTTACTGCATCTAACCCAGTAAATCCTTTTGGGCCTAGTAGCAGTGTCTGGTAGTCAGCGGAGTAGCCCACCTGTGAAGGAAGCTACACCGCCTGTGTATCTAATTCTAATTTTTTACTGCATCTAACCCAAGAAATCTTTTTGGGCCTAGTAGCAGTGTCTGGTAGTCAGTGGAGTAGCCCACCTGTGAAGGAAACTACACCGTCTGTGTATCTAATTCTAATTTTTTACTGCATCTAACCCAAGAAATCTTTTTGGGCCTAGTAGCAGTGTCTGGTAGTCAGTGGAGTAGCCCACCTGTGAAGGAAGCTACACCGCCTGTGAATCTAATTCTAATTTTTTACTGCATCTAACTCAGGAAATCCTTTTTGGCCTAGTAGCAGTGTCTGGTAGTCAGTGGAGTAGCCCATCTGAAGCAAGCTACACCACCTGTGTATCTAATATCAATTTTTTACTGCATCTAACCCAGGAAATCCTTTTGGACTAGTAGCAGTGTCTCGTAGTCAGCGGAGTAGCCCATCTGAAGCAAGCTACACCGCCTTTGTATCTAATAACAATTTTTAACTGCATCTAGCCCAGGCAATACTTTAGGCCTAGTAGCAGTGTCTGCTAGTCAGTGGAGTAGCCCAGTTTTTAAGCAAGCTACACCGCCTGTAGATCTAATTACACATTTTTAACTGCATCTGTGGCACCCCTACGGGTTCAGTAGCCACAGAGGTACTGCATCTCACCCAGAGGTGTGGTATCTCACTCTCAGGTAAGGATGGAGTACTGCCCGGGACCCTAACACCTGCATTCATTACACCACACTTCAGAGGGCAGGGCGAGATTGCTCCTACGGGAGAGCACAGTCCCTGGTCCCTAGCTGGAATGGGGGGCGAACCAAAAGTGAGGGGAAACCATGTAGTGGGTGTGGGTGGAGGACGTAGAACAGGGGAGCACATGAAAGGAAGCTGTATAAAAAGGGGAGCCATCTTAGAAAGACAAGCCAGTCAGAGGAGGAAAGTGAGGGGAGCAGAGGCTCTGTAGGAGCTCTGCTCCACATTCGGGCCTAGTGAGTGGCCCAGGACTGAAAGAGGAGAAGGAGAGAGAGAAGGGGAGAGGGAGCAGGAGAAAGGCTCAAGGAACAGAAGGGATCCCAGGGGTACGGGAAGTGCTGGAGGCCACTCGTACGCCCGAATCTGCCAGGCGGTGGAGGGATCGAGCCACAGAGGGTGACCGGCCCCTAAACTAGTGGAGAACTACAAGGCTCAGCTAGAAACCGGAGGCTGCTGTACTTGCAAGGTGCAGTGGTCACATCCGCAACTATATCACCGAACAGGTGGCCACAGAGGGTCCAGGGGACTGCATGTCGCCCTACAAGTCCCTAGGCTACTGGATTGGGACACTGGTTGCGAGGCGCAGGGCAGGAGGGCGAGAGCCAGCGCAGGAAGATGACTGAGGAAGGCACATAGTAAGGGGTCCTGTCAGGCACTCTGGAATTACCTGAGGGATTGCTGAACCCCTGCCTGGTGAACGCAGCACGACGTGGGAGGTTGTGGTCCGGACCCTGTAACCTGAGGGACTTAACAACTGTGAGTAAACTCGGGAGACTGCACCCCACTGTCTCTGTGATTATTGCTGCGCCATCAACCCCTGCACTACACCGCCCAGCACCACCTATAACATCTACACTACCCTGGAGCTAAGCTCTACCTGTGGAGAGCCACACCATCCCTGCTGCACTCACATCTGCTCCAGATGACCTGCTCCACAGCAGCGTCTCCACATAGCCGCATACCACAGGTGGCGTCACAAACTGTATACAAACACTGTAAATCCCCTATAAACAAACCCTTTTATTAACTGCCCTGGGTCACGGACCGGGTCACCGCCACTGTGACATCCCCCAGTATCTACCGGCCCAGCACCGGGTACCCCACGGCCCAGGGGGCGCGTCACATCTAGCCCAGGCAATACTTTGGGCCTAGTAGCAGTGTCTGCTAGTCAGCGGAGTAGCCCAGCTCTTAAGCAAGCTACACCGCCTGTAGATCTAATTACAAATTTTTAACTGCATCTAGCCCAGGCAATACTTTGGGCCTAGTATCAGTGTATGCTAGTCAGCGGAGTAGCCCAGCTGTTAAGCAAGCTACACCACCTGTGCTTTGGACACTTAATTTTTTCAAAGGAAACGCTTCGGGCCCCCGGGACACTCAGTCAAGAGCATCGGGGAGGTGCCCCAAGGCAAAGGGGCTGGGACTGGCGGTAGCACGCCTAGTGGTGGACCGTCAAGCTTGATCCTTATAAAATCTTTTTAACTGCAGCAGTTTTAGTGGATGCTACTGGAGCTGGAACTCTTTTTTTATTTATAAAAGTACAAAAACACAAAAACAAAACACAAATACAAACCACAAATACAAACATTATACAAGAAAAACCAAAAACCCCAGCAAGACAAGCCCAAATCCAAAATTATACAGAGTCCAACAAACTACCACATGACACTTGAACAAAACGTCCTCATTTTTCCAAAAGACCCCCCAGCAAGGGAAGACCTTCCGTACCTACCAGCCAGGCCATGCCCTAAAGCGCACAAGACCCCTAACATCCGCAACATTCATACCTGCACATTCACACCTAACCCCAAAAAGGAAAACTAAATAACTGACCCACCGCCCAAAATAAGAGATGGGCCACCCGGCCAAAACTAACACTCTACACACACAATTTTTTTTTTTTTAATTTTTTTTATTTTTATTTTTATTTTTTCCCACCACCATTTCTAAACACCCAAGGTCCCACGAAAGTCTGTGGCCTCTTAACACCAACAAGGTCCCACGAAAGTTTGTGGCCATATACACGCAAAAAGGGTCCTTTTTCCCGCATCCTGGAGGACGTCCTTTTACAAAACACCCCTTCCCCCTCCCCCCCTGAAACCCCCCACCCAACCTAAAACTACACCCCCCCACGCGCAATACACATAAATATACATACAATACACATATACATACAATACACAACATAACAAGTCTGTTTTAACAATATACTTAGCAATGACATGATAATATAAACTAACCACAAAGAATCAACCATAAATCAAAAATCAGACCCAAGTTCAGTGCTTGCAAGCCCTATATTCCGATTCCGATACCGCAAAACAAAAACCTTCAATGTGAGGGGAGCAGCCCTCCACCAGGGAACTGGAGACTACAGAGGCTCTCACCCAAATCTAACACACAACACCCTGTCCCTCCCTATTAAAGAAAAAGAAAACCATGTCCCTACCGCCCTACCAATCTTTCCCTACCTGTCCCTCACTGACCCTCACTACCAACCTAATACTAACTAACTATCCCTAAGGACTGTCCCTATTAGTGTTGAGCCACCCCCGTAGTGTTCGAGTTCGGTTCGTCGAACACCCGTGTGTTCGCCGAACTGTTCGTCGAACTGTTCGTCGAACACCTTCGAACACCGTTAAAACCAATGGCAGGCAAACAAAAACACATAGAAACACATAGAAAACACCTTCAAAGGTGTCCAAAAGCTGACAAACTGCTCAGAAGACATAACTAACACATGGAAAAGTGACAAGTACATATAGTCATGCGAAAATAAAAGAGGTGGAGGAGTAAAAGGAGGGGGAGACACAGATATAGGCATGTCATGCCCTTCTAAAATCCAAAAAGTGAGAAGCCGACACGGCCAGTCCGCTCCTGCCCGTGCCACCTCCGTGTCGCCGGGTTTGTGCCAGAGCCGCGGTGAACCCTGACGGCCAGCCCCCCTCTCCCAATACTGGTGCCTGTCCGCTGGTGGGACGAGCGAGCCCCCCTGTGGTGGAGGCAGCTCTAAGCTTTTTAATTTAAATTGTCTCTCTAATTTGAATGAATACACTTTAAATCCATTTACAAGGATCTATTGGAGGGCAAGTCTCATGCCAGCAGCCGCGGTAATTCCAGCTCCAGTAGCGTCCACTAAAGCTGCTGCAGTTAAAAAGCTTTTATAAGGATCGAGCTCGGCTGTCCACCGCAAGGCATTCTACTGCCAGTCCCAGCCCCTATGCCTTGGGGTGCCTCCTGATGCTCTTCACTAGGTATCCCATGGTCCCGAAACATTTCCTTTGAAAAAATTAAGTGTCTAAACTACAGGTGGTGCAGCTTGCTTAACAGCCGGGATAATCCGCTCACTAGCAGACACTGCTACTAGGCACAAAGTATTTCCTGGGCTAGATGCAGTTAAAAATTTGTAATTAGATACTCTCGTTGGATGCTGAGAAAGCATTCCATAGAGTCTCCTGGCACGCCATATATGATTCTCTTAAAAAGCTTGGGGTAGGGGTCTAGGGGACCCTTTTATAGCCAAAATCACGGCCCTGTATCGCAATACGTCACCTAGGCTGAAGATAAATGGAACTGTAGCACCCTGAGGGCTCGGTTGCTACAGACGTATTGCACCTCACCCAGAGGTGTGATATCTCACTCTCAGGTAAGGATGGAGTGTGGAACAGGACCCGACACCTGCATGCATTACACCACATTGCCGTGGGGCAGGGCGACCAATATGCCCCTGAGATGGGCACGACAGTCCCTGTCCCTGGCTGGAGTGGGGGGAGGGAACACTGAGGAAGGGGAACCCTGTAGTGCAGGAGCAGGGAGGAAGCAGTTCCTGGGTGCATTGAGAAGGGAGTATAAAAGGTGGGCACCATCTTAGTTCAGTGCAGAGAAGTCTGAGCAGAAGTGGCAGGGAGCAGGGGCTCTGCATGAGCTCTGCTCCGGAGGCGGGCCTAGTAACAGAGGCCCAGGCCTGGAAGAGGGAGAAGGAAGGAAGAGGAGCGGAGAAGAATCCAGGAACGAGGAATGAAGGGATCCCAGGGGTGCGGACGGGCGAGTCGCCACCGCACGCCCGAATCCACCTGCGTGGAGGGGTCAGGCCAAAGGGGGAGACCGGTCCCCGAACTAGTGGAGGCAGGAAACGACCCTCAGCTAGAAACCGGAGGCTCTGACATTTTATGTGGCGCAGCCCCTCGCTACACCCGCTAGGAAGGCACCACATAGGGTCAGGGAAACTGGCGCCAAGTTTACCAAGAGGAGGCCCGAGGCAGCCGGACAGAAGTGTTGGTAAGAAAGGCCAGACAAAGGACACACAAAGGGGGTCCTGTGAAGTGCTCCAAAGTTATCTGGGAGTTGTCTGAGCCCCTCACCTGGTGAGCACAGTACGACGTGGGCAGCCGTTACCTGCAGACGTGGTCTGGATAATAAGAACTGTGAGTAAAGGCCCTGAACTGCATCACTGACTCCGTGTCGTTACTGCTGCTGCCCTGCACCATCACCCCCATCCTCCGCATACACTGCCCTGAGGCTATACTCCTCCCGTGGGGAGTTATGCTACGCTCTGCTGCACCCACAACACCAGCCTCAGTGGTCTGCCCTGTAGCGGCGGTTCACTCTGACCACAATCCACGGGTGGCGTAGTCGTACATTTAAACATGAAAACCACATAAATAGTTCCGCCACTGGTTTGACCGCCCTGAGCCACGGAACCGGGTTGCCGCCACGAAGACTACAACCACCAGCATCCACCAGGGGGTGCGTCAGAACATTTTCATCACCTTTCACAATCACCAATGGGACAAGGCAGTGATGTCCTCTGTCCCCTCTCTTATACATCCTAGTGACGGAGCACCTGCTCTCATCAATTCGCCATAACCCCAATATTAGGTGGATTGAGGTGGGATGCACCGAGTACAAGTGCTCTCTATTTGCTGATGATGTCCTAGTATATATCACTCAATCACATATATCCATCCATGCTGTTATGGCTGAAATAGATCACTTTGTTACATGGTAAAATTTTAAAATCAATGCAGCGAAGTCTGAGGCCCTCGATGTCTCCCTCCCCAAATCCATATAGGATTCCATCCAGTCCAACTTTCCCTTTGCCTGGCCCTCACAGGGTATCAAATACTTAGGAATTCCTATTCATAGAGACCTCTCCCATCTATGTTATCTTAATTTTGGGCCCTTTATTGAACAACTCCATACAGACCACGGTTGGCAAGTTAGAACTGTAAGATTCACTACTTGAACCACTGGTGTTTTGTGGAAAAGCACATGTACACTGCTTTCCAAATTATTATACAAAAAGTGTTTAGGAGTGATAAGGGAAGAATTTGTTTGTTTGTCAGTTAAACTCATTGATGGTGATGTGTGTCAGGGCTCTTTATATCACTGTAAGCAATTGCAGACACCTGTGCTAATTAGTTTGGCAGGTGTGTCCAATGAAAGGCAAGACTACTTAAGAAGGCTCTCTCACATTATTAAGCAGCCTACATTTTCTGCCAAAATGGGAAAGAAAAAGGATGTGTCGGCTGCTGAGAAGCAACAAATTGTGGAGTGTTTAGGTCAAGGCATGACTACAATCAACATTGTGCGATGATCAGGATGAAGTGTCTTGGCAATCAAGAAGTATGTAGCTGATTCACAGTACACACGTGTGCGTGCTGATAAGGGCAAATTGAGGACTCTTTCCTACAGGCAATTACGTCAGGTTGAAAGAGCAGCGGCAAAAAAGCCTTGTCATAGCAGCAGACAAGTTTTTGAAGCTGCTTGTGCCTCCAACGTCCCCCGAACAACAAGATGCAGGGTCCTTCAGAGGTTTGCAGCTGTGCATGCGCCATCCTGTCGACCTCCTCTATCCACTTCACACAAGCAGAAACGGCTCCAGTGGGCCAAACATTACATGAAGACTGATTTCAAAACTGTTTTGTTCACGGATGAGTGCCGTGCAGCGCTCGATGGTCCAGATGGATGGAGTGGAGGATGGCTGGTTGATGGACACCCCACGCAAACACGGCTACAGCGCCAACAAGGAGGAGGTGGAGTAATGTTTTGGGCTGGAATCATGGGGAGAGAGATTGTCGGCCCCTTTAGGATCCCTGAAGGCGCTAAAGATGAACTCCATAATGTATGTGGATTTTCTCAAACAGCGCTTCCTGCCATGGTTCAAGAAGAAGAACCGTGTATTTCACAGCAAGATCATTTTTCTGCATGATAATGCACCATCTCATGCTGCACATAAAACATCTGCATCTCTGGCTGATATGGGCATAAAAGGGGACAAACTTATGGTGTGACCCCCATGCTCCCCTGACCTCTACCCCATTCAGAACCTTTGGAGCATCATTAAAAGGAGTGTCTATGATGGCGGGAGGCAGTTCACATCTAAGCAACAGCTCTGGGAGGGTATTCTGTCCTCATGCAAAACAATTGAAGCAGAAACCATCCAAAACCTGACAAATTCAATGGACGAGAGAGTTCAGAAGCTCCTTTCGAACAAGGGGTCCTATGTGAAAATGTAACATCACCTAGAATAAAGTTTTGAGTTGAAAACTGTTTGATTTCAGTTTCTAACAACCTGCTAATGCTTATAATTTCAAAAATGACCATTTTTTTGGTCTTTATTAAAATGAAAAGGTTGATCGAAAAGTTTGGGGGATCTAAGAGTGTGGCAACCCAGTAGTCATGATTACTTCGAATTCTGACAATATGAGGGTCATGCTGCAGGTAGTGCAGCAAGAAGGCACTTATGTGCCTTGCGCATCTCGGAGCCCCAAAATTATTTTCCGGGCTAGATGCAGCTAAAAATTATTTTTAATTTTAAATCTGGTGAAGCTTTAGTATAGATGGCCTAATAGGATCAGTGCTGCACACTGCTACAAAGCCCAAATTATTTTCCAGTCAAGATACAGATAAACATGATTAGTAATTTGAAAGCTTAAAACGGTTGGTAGGGTGATTTTAACCAATCATCAAGCTTTTACTCTCCCCAGGATGACACAGGGGTAGAAAAGTCGTTTCGGATCCATGATTTGTTCATCTTTATGAACGTGAGTCTGTCTACATTATCAGTAGAGAGCCGCGTGCGCTTATCTGTCAGCACACCACCAGCAGCGCTGAGCACACGTTCAGACAGAACGCTGGCTGCGGGGCATGACAAGATCTCCAAGGCGTAAGTGGCTAGCTCCGGCCATTTATCCAGATTGGAAGCCCAAAAAGAGCAAGGGTCCAGTGACACAGTCGTGGCTTCAATGTTTACTTGGAGATACTCCTGTACAATCGTCTCTAGGCGTTGACTATGTGTCAGACTTCTTGTCTCCTGTGGCCTTGCAAAGGATGGGCTAAAAAAGTGGTGAAATGATTCCGCAAAATTGATGTTACCAGCAGATACTGTGGTTCTGTTACGGTTTGAGTGCTGAACACTTGACGGTCCCACGGTTGGCAAGTTGGAACTGTGAGATTCACTACGTGCACCACTGGTATTTTGTGGAAAAGCACATGTAAGATTCTGCAACAGTCTCTGCTGATACTCCTGCATGCGTGCATCCCTTTCTATGGCAGGAATAATTTCTGCAAATTTACTTTTGTACCGGGGATCTAACAGTGTGGCAACCCAGTAGTCAGGATTATTTCTAATTCTCACAATTCGAGGGTCATGTTGCAGGTAGTGCAGCAAGAAGGCACTCATGTGTGTTGCGCATCCAGGAGCACCAAGTCCCTGTTGTGTTGGTGGCGAGGTAACAATCATGCTTCCTTCCTCTGTCCTCTCCCCCCAACCTCGCACAACAGAAATGTGATCAAGGTCTCCCTCATCTGATGAGTCTTCCATCAGTTCGTCCTCCACTTCTTCCTGGGCTTCTGCACCTTCCTCACTAGTTTGGCTGCTACCATGCGCCCTGGTAAAACCATCTCCCCCACCCTCACATGCCTGCCGCCTTGGTGCTGCCGACCGTCTGGACCTTGCAGATGTTAGCCCTTCCGCATACAACTCCTCCTCCTCTACTTCCTCCACCTCCTCTTGTGCCACCACCTGACTCCGAATTCTGTTTAACATGTGCTCCAGCATGTAAATCACCGGAATAGTCATGCTGATAATGGCATCGTCAGCACTAAACATCTTCGTCGCCGTTTCAAAACTGTGCAGAAGGGTGCATAGGTCCCTGATCTGAGACCACTCCTCCAGCGTGATTTGCCCCACCTCTGAATCTCGTTGGCCCAGGCTATACGTCAGAACGTATTGCACCAGGGCTTGTCGGTGCTGCCACAGTCGCTGCAACATGTGCAGAGTTGAATTCCACCGGGTAGGCACATCGCATTTTAGCCGGTGAAGTGGCAGGCCCAACGACTTCTGTAGAGATGTAAGTCGCTGAGCTGCGGGATGCGAACGGCGGAAGTGAGCACACAGCGACCGTGCCCTCTGCAGAAGGCCATCTAGTCTGGGATAGTGGGCTAAAAATTGCTGGACAACCAGGTTCAACACGTGAGCCATACAAGGCACGTGTGTGACATTGCCCCGGCGAAGGGCCGCACCCAGGTTTGCAGCATTGTCGCACACGGCCTTCCCTGGTTTCAGGTCCAGTGGAGACAACCATTCATGAAATTGGTTCTCCAGAGCTGACCACAACTCCTCAGCTGTGTGACTCACATTTCCCAGACATTTCAATGTAAAAACCGCCTGATGACGTTGAGCCCTACTGCCAGCATAGTAAGGAGGTGTGCAGGATCCCTTCTGCGCAGTTAGAAAGCTTGTGGCATGACCAGACAGGCTTTGGGTGCAGGTGGAAGACCGAGAGGAGGTTGAGGAGGCAGAAGCAGTGGAGGAACTTTGACATAAAGAGGATTGACGCACAACTCGTGGGGACGGCAAGACTTGGACAGCAGCCCCTTGTCCTGCTGTCACCATAGTTACCCAGTGCCCAGTCAGCGACATGTAACGCCCCTGTCCATGCCTACTCGTCCAAGTGTCTGTGGTGAAATGCACCCTGTCACACACAGAGTTTCTCAAAGAAGCGGTGATGTTGTGTGCGACATGCTGGTGGAGCGCAGGCACACCTTTCTTTGAGAAGTAGTGCCGACTGGGCATCTGGTACTGGGGCACTGCGACGGACATAAGGTCTCGAAAATCCTCTGTGTCCACCAGGCGGAAAGGCAGCATTTCTGTAGCCAAGAGCTTGCAGATGGTGAAATTCAACCTCTTAGCTTTCTCATGGCTAGGAGGAAATGGTCTTTTACTTGTCCACATCTGAGGGACCGAGGGCTGGCTATTGTGCTTAGACGGGGTTGATAAGGGTGTCCCCGGCAAACTGCCGGTCTGTGAGGAAGATGCAGGCGGACATGTTAGGTTGCCTTGATCCAAAGGTGGTGCTATCGATGTCGGACAGCGCTCAAGACCAGCTGGTGTTACCACCTCCAAAGAAAATGATGACCTGCCAATCACGCTGGCTGTTGCGGGTAAAGAGGTGGCAGGTCTGCGCCCCAAAACAGGTGTGACTGCTGTCCCCCCAGTCACAGAGGATGAAGAGGCCGCGGATGCACAAGATATGGCAGACGGTGATTGGCCCGGCCGGCTAGGCCGCATTGTAGCACACTGAGCTTCCCACTGCAACTTATGCTTCATGTCCATGTGCCGGTTCATGCATGAAGTACTCAAACTATGTATTTTTTGGCCTCTACTTAGCTTTTGCTGACAAATGTTACAGATAACACAAGTTGGGTCATCTTTATCGATCTGAAAAAATGCCCAGGCTATGCAAGGCTTAGCACCCATGCTACCTGAAGAGCCACCACGACTTGTGGTGAGAGGCAGAGTTGTGTTTGAGGATGCAGTTGTTGACGTGCTTCCAGTACTACGTCTCTGTCCAGGAAGGCGCAACCTGACCTCGTCGTCACTAGCATCTTCCTCCACCTCCTCTGCTGACCTCATCTCTTGGCTGACTGTGGGTTGACAGTAAGTGGGATCTCCGACCTCATCATCATCACCCTGTGCGTTATCACACCCGTCGTCCTCAGAGCCAACCTGTTCCTGCCCTGACAAAAAACTAAAGTTGTCGCTCCAATCAGGTATTTGAGTCTTATCATCGTCTTCCTCATTGTCTCCACCAACAGGAGTTACAGTTTGGGAATGAGGGTCTACATTATGGTCAGAACCTTCTGCGTCTGGTCCTGGATCCGACTCCTAAAGATTCTGGGCATCAGTGCAGATCATTTCCTCGTCTGGATTCACAGAAGCGCTGGAGTCGACCTCTGATTCCCAGGCTATAGTATGAGTAAACAGCTCTGCAGACTCAACCATCTGTTCTACCTCATACTTAGACGGGCAGCTGGAGATTTGGGAGCTGTGAGGAAGCAAGTGCGATTTGGGTGACACCTTTGAGGACTGGAGTATTTGTGATGTTGAAGTTGATGTGGAGGAGAGCCCACTTAAAGGAGCACTTGATATCCGTTGAAGCACCTGCTGTTTTTGTGCCTCATCTGGAATTTGTAGCGATTGGCGTGGCCGTAAGAAAGGGATCTTATCACATTGTCCGCTAAAAGAAGTAGACATTTTAGTTTGGCTGGAAGATGGTCTTTCTTCTGCAGATGTTACTGTTGCTTTAACACCTACCCCACGGACACAACCTTTTTTCCCCTTCCCAACACGCCTATTCCCCTTTCCACCAGCAGCAGGCCTTTTTCCACTCATTTTGGTGGTTAACTAATTCACAACTCTGGAGTTGTTTGCACAAAAAAACAATGGATGGTAACCGAGCAGAGCTGAGTGGCCAAACTGTGGTATTAGGCCAAAACTATTGGCTGGGTTAGATGCAGAAAAAAATTATTTTGAATTTGCAACCTGATGGAGGTCAGTATAGATGGACTAATACAAATAGTCCCACACACAGCTAGAAGCCCAAATAATTTTTCAGAGGTACTGTAGATGCAGATAAAAATTAGTTTTAATTTGCAACCTGATGGAGGTCAGTATAGATGGACTAATAGAGAAAGTCCGACACACTACTAGAAGGCCAAATATTTTTTCAGAGGTAGATGCAGAAAAAAATATATTCAGTTTGCAACCTGATGGAGGTCAGTATAGATGGACTAATACAAATAGTCCCACACACAGCTAGAAGCCCAAATATTTTTTCAGAGGTACTGTAGATGCAGATAAAAATTATTTTTAATTTGCAACCTGATGGAGGTCAGTATAGATGGACTAATAGACCAAGTCCCACACACTGCTAGAAGCCCAAATATTTTTTCAGAGCTAGATGCAGAAAAAAATTATTTTTAATTTGCAACCTGATGGAAGTCAGTATAGATGGACTAATAGACCAAGTCCCACACACCGCTAGAAGCCCAACTATTTTTTCAGAGCTAGATGCAGAAAAAAATTATATTCAATTTGCAACCTGCTGGAGGTCAGTATAGAAGGACTAATAGAACAAGTCCCACACACTGCTAGAAGCCCAAATATTTTTTCAGAGCTAAATGAAGAAAAAAATTATTTTTAATTTGCAACCTGATGGAGGTCAGTATAGATGGACTAATAGACCATGTCCCACACACTGCTAGAAGCCCAAATATTTTTTCAGAGCTAGATGCAGAAAAAAATTATTTTTAATTTGCAACCTGATGGAGGTCAGTATAGATGGACTAATAGACCAAGTCCCACACACCGCTAGAAGCCCAAATAGTTTTTCAGAGCTAGATGCAGAAAAAAATTATTTTTAATTTGCAACCTGATGGAGGTCAGTATAGATGGACTAATAGACCAAGTCCCACACACTGCTAGAAGCCCAAATATTTTTTCAGAGCTAGATGCAGAAAAAAATTATTTTTAATTTGCAACCTGATGGAGGTCAGTATAGATGGACTAATAGACCAAGTCCCACACACCGCTAGAAGCCCAAATATTTTTTCAGAGCTAGATGCAGAAAAAAATTATTTTTAATTTGCAACCTGATGGAGGTCAGTATAGATGGACTAATAGACCAAGTCCCACACACCGCTAGAAGCCCAAATATTTTTTCAGAGCTAGATGCAGAAAAAAATTATTTTTAATTTGCAACCTGCTGGAGGTCAGTATAGAAGGACTAATAGAACAAGTCCCACACACTGCTAGAAGCCCAAATATTTTTTCAGAGCTAAATGAAGAAAAAAAATATTTTTAATTTGCAACCTGATGGAGGTCAGTATAGATGGACTAATAGACCAAGTCCCACACACTGCTAGAAGCCCAAATATTTTTTCAGAGCTAGATGCAGAAAAAAAATATTTTTAATTTGCAACCTGATGGAGGTCAGTATAGATGGACTAATAGACCAAGTCCCACACACTGCTAGAAGCCCAAATATTTTTTCAGAGCTAGATGCAGAAAAAAATTATTTTTAATTTGCAACCTGATGGAGGTCAGTATAGATGGACTAATAGACCAAGTCCCACACACTGCTAGAAGCCCAAATATTTTTTCAGAGCTAGATGCAGAAAAAAATTATTTTTAATTTGCAACCTGATGGAGGTCAGTATAGATGGACTAATAGACCAAGTCCCACACACCGCTAGAAGCCCAACTATTTTTTCAGAGCTAGATGCAGAAAAAAAATATATTCAGTTTGCAACCTGCTGGAGGTCAGTATAGAAGGACTAATAGAACAAGTCCCACACACTGCCAGAAGCCCAAATATTTTTTCAGAGCTAGATGCAGAAAAAAATTATATTCAGTTTGCAACCTGATGGAGGTCAGTATAGATGGACTAATAGAATGATGCTATGCCCAAAAGATTTTACTTCACTAGGTGCAGTAAAAAAATTGGTATTCTATACACAGGTGTTATATCTTGCAACACAGATAGGCTACTCCACTGACTAACACACTCTGCAATAGGCCAAAAAGGATTAGCTTTGCTAGATTCAGCCAAATGCTGTGAACAAAACTTGCACAGCACTGGCACAGACCTGCCTGGCAAAAACTGATAGGAACTCATGTAACCTAGTCCTGAAAAGGACTCCAATTACAATTAGTCTTTACTCCCACAACCTATCTATTTAAGAGCACAGACCTCCCTGATAAAAGTCGTAGGAAATGCTGTAACCTAGTCCTTAAAAGGACTGCAATCACAACTATTCCCTACTCCCAAGCTATCTGTATATTTGTGCGAAAATTGGCTTGAAATTAACAAGGTATAGCGCACACAGCAACAGAGGTGCCGTCTAACACGCAGCTGCAGCAGTGAGAAAATGGTGGCGACGGGGAAAATGGCTTGGTCTTATAGGGCAAGGACATGTGACATACACTGCCAATGACACATGCCCTTGCTTGTGTGAAAAAAAGCACTTCGCTCCGTGTGTGCGCTGCTGATAGGCTGACAGATTGCACGTCCCCACTGCAAATGCGGGAAAGAGAAAAAAAAATGGAGATCTTCATTGTTCCTGCAGAGATCCATCCCCTGCCCCTCCCCCCACCCCACTGTACACTCAAACTGCGTATTAACATTAATTTTCATCATTACTGAGAAAAAATCCAGTTATGATTTTGGTGCACGAACAGTTATCGAACATAACCTCGAACAGCCGAATTTTTCTCAAATTGTTCGTGTTCGCCGAACGGCTCGAACACCGCCCAAACCAGCTCGAATTTGAGACTGGCGAACAGTTCGAGTAGAACAACGCTCATCTCTAGTCCCTATCTGTCCCTCCCTGACCCTACACAACTATCTGACCCTACAAATAAATATAAAATATAGAAAGGGGCTAAACTAACCCTATCACACACACACGTACCCTAACTCTCCCTAGGGCACATTAAATGAGAACCCCCTCCATAGAAGGGAAGCCCTCCCTGCACCCAGCCTCTCATACTCCAGCGAACACACTTTTGCCAGGTCACCCAGGATGTTCCTAATCACCTCTTCCCGGGGGAGGGCTTTCTGCTGGGTGGACACTAAACACCGTGCATTCCACGTGTAAAACCTAGTCACTAGGCTAACTAAGAAAACAGTGCCCCGATCTCGGCCCCCAAGGGACCTGAATGCCCCATAGGTCCACTCCACATAGGAAAGGCCTGCCAGCCTGGACCAGCCAATGGAAGCACCCACTCTACTGTAGACCTCTGTATTAAAGGGGCACTGAAGCAGGAAGTGCTCCATGCTCTCGAGCATGCCGCCACACTCCTCGCGGGGACAATCCCGGTCATCAGAGTTCCTGTACTTCAGGTTGTCCCTCACATACAGTCTCCCATGGAAGCAGCGCCAAGCCAAGTCCCAAAACTTCAAGGGGATCCGCTTAGAGTTCAATAACCCAAGCCCTACCTCCAGATCCCGGCTCGGGCAATCCTTGAGCGCCAGGGGCTTCTGAAAGTGGGTCAACAGGACCCTATTGTCAAGTGACCTCCTTGACAAGGTTCTGATCTCCCACACTCCCAGACCCCACCGGCGAATCACCTTCAGAACCGGGGTAGCATAAGCCGGAAGATGCCCATGAGGCGTTCGAAGGTCCTTCAACTGCCCTCCTGTCTCCCATTCCTGGAAGAAAGGCCGAAACCACCCCCTACAGGAGAATACCCACGGAGGAGCCCTCTCTAACCAGAGGTTGGCGATGTTTGCCTTAATAAAGGTGTTTACTAGGAACACCACTGAGTTGACCATACCCAACCCTCCTAGTCTCCTCGTGCGGTACGTGACCTCCCTCTTGATTAGGCTCAGCCTATTCCCCCATAATAGTTGGAAGAACAGGCTGTAGACCTGTGTCCAAAGAGGCTCTGGCAAGATGCAGACGCTGCCCAGATATATTAATAAAGGGAGCAAATAAACCTTGGCCAGGCTAACCCTTTCCCTCAGGGTCAAGGACCAACCCTTCCACTGATCCACCTTCTGGGCGGCGATCTTAAGTCTGCCCTCCCAATTTTGCTGGGGATAGTCCCCCGGGCCGAAACTGATGCCTAAAATTTTTGCTGTGGCCTGAGGCCCTGGAAGGGTGTCCGGGAGATCAAAACTAGGATCTCCCCCTCCCAGCCAGAGACTCTCACACTTATCCCGGTTGATCATGGACCCGGATGCCACCGAGTAGCGCTCAACCTCAGACATGACCTAATCTGCCTCCCCTCTCGAGGATACAAAAAGGGAAACGTCATCGGCGTACGCCACTACCCTCAAGGTGGCCTCTGGCTCTGCCTGGTCCATCCTGACTCCCACCAATGGTCCACGCTCCACCCTCCTTAGAAGGGGGTCGATCGCGAACGCGTATAACAGTGGGCTCAGAGGACAGCCCTGGCGGACACCAGAATTCACCTCAAAAGGGTGTCCGACCCAACCGTTCATGAGCGGAAAAGTCTCTGCCCCATTGTATAACACTCTCAACCAATCAACAAACCTCTCGGTCAGACCGTACCTCAGAAGGACGGACCAGAGGTACTCATGGTTAACCCGGTCAAAGGCTTTCGCTGGTCTAAGGACAGCAAGTACCCCTTCCAGTGACCTGCCCTGCTCTGCTCCACTGCCTCCCGGACACTGAGCACAGCACTAAATGTACTACGGCCTGGAACAGAGCAGTGCTGGGACCCCGAAAGGAGCCGGGGTGCAAATTTCACCAACCGATTAAAAAGCACCTTTGCCAGAACCTTTCGGTCCATATTGAGAAGCGCTATGGGACGCCAATTCTCAATACGGGACGAGTCTTTACCCTTTGACAGGATAATCAGGGCTGACTTCCTGGGCAGAGTGTCCGAGGAGAGACACTGATTAAACACCTCAGTCAAGAGGGGGACCAAAGAGTCCCTAAAGGTCTTGTAAAACTCGGATGTTAAGCCATCCGGACCAGGTGACTTTTTGGGCCGAAGACCATCAATCGCCCATCTCACTTCCTCTTCCCTGATTACTTCTGCCAAAACATGAAGAGAGGGGTCATCCCCTTGCTCGGGGATGGTTTCAGCCAGGAAAGCCGACATCTCATCCCGATCAGGTACCCTCCTCCCCAAGAGTAGAGGGATCTGACCACCTCCAGGATCCCTGATTTGGATCTGTTCAGGGACCCCGTACTGTCGATCAGTCCTATTACCACTTTACAACTCACTGACATCCTGCAGTTCCTGTAAGGGTCGGGCGAGCGGTACCTCCAGAAATCCCTCTCAAAAACCAAGGATGTGTGCCTATCATACTGACACCCCTTGAGCAAGGTCTTCACCCTGGAGATTTCCTCGCGGTCCCCTCCAGTCGAGACGAGCTGCTCGAGTTTCCTCCCCAAATCCCGATACAGGCGATACCTGTTCAGGCCCCTGAGGCTCGAGAGCTGACGGAAGAACCTTGCAACCCTTCTTTTGAAGATCTCCCACCACTCAGACTTAGTACTACAGAGACCCAAAAGAGGTACCTGGCTCTGAAGAAATTCCTCAAAGGATTGTCTTACATCCGCTTCTTCCAACAGGGACGAATTCAGCTTCCATAGGCCTCTCCCCATCCGGGGGGTCTCTGTAACATTCAAGGAAAAGAAAATTAAACAGTGGTCGGAGAATTCCACCTAAACAGCGGACACTGCAGAAGAGACGGCTTCCTCCTTTAAAAAAAAACCTATCTATCCTAGACCTACAGGTACCTCTATGAAAGGTGAAACCCCCGTGACCTGGGGTGTGCCGGATGTGGACATCCACCAGGCGAGCTTCACTTGCTATGCTATTCAGGGCTATGCTATCATAAGCCAGCCGGTCTCCGGGGCCTCCCCTATCACGGGATCTCATTATAGTGTTAAAATCCCCACCAAAGACCACCTGCCGGCTCGTAAAAAGATAGGGCTTGACCTTCATGAAGAGACTTTTACGGTCCCACTTAGACTGCGGTCCGTAGATATTAATGAGCCGGAGCTCCTGTCCCCTCATGAAGACGTCAAGAACCAAGCACCTCCCCATTTCTACCTCAATCACCCGTCTGCATTCCACCGAAGTGGCCTTAAAAAGGACCGCTACCCCGCTATACGGCTCGGCCGCAAGAGACCAGTATGAGGGCCCACACCTCCACTCCCTCTTTGCTTTTTAAATGGCCCCCATGTCCGTTAGTCTGGTCTCCTGCCAAAATAAAATGTCAGCCTCAACTCGGGTGAAAAAATCAAAGGCCGTAAATCTTGCCGCATCTGACTTTATACTGGCGACATTAATCGATGCCAGAGTCAACGGGGTAGGTTCCACCATCATGGGTGATTGAGTTAGATGGCCTTCTTTTTCACCTTACCCCCCTACTTCCTCTCGCTGTCTGAGGAGGAGCCCGAGTCACCCCTCCTCTTTAGAGATACCGAGGTGTCCATGCCCGCCCCTCCAGCATCAGACACCTCATTCCCAGCACAGGTTTCCTCACCTCTGGACCCCGGGGCAGTCCCCCCCCAAGGGGCAACCGAGTCCCCCGGCCTCTGAAGGCACATCAGATGTTGTCTCCGGCTCCTTACCCCCGACCTCCGACACAGCAGAGTCATCGAAGGCTTGGAACCGATTGGAGAGGGGGATCAGAGGGGAGCCGGTAAGCCCTTCCGTAGGCACCGTAGCGGTCGGGGGGGGGCGCTTTAGATTTTTTTACTCTTTTCCTGTTCTTTTTCCTCCGACTACTGGTACTTTTGTCACCCGATTTTTTTGGCTGCTCCACCACCTCCTCATCCAGACTTTCATACTGGGAGGAGTTATCGGAAGCAGCCGCCTCCTCTCTCTCCATCCTCCTGATCTCCTCGCTCACAGCCTCCTCCCCCATGGCCTCAGAGGCTCCGGCTGCAACCTCTGGGGAGGGGACAGCCATCACCCCAGTCGCCTGAGGCTTATCCTGCCCCCTACCCCTTCGGCGCCCCACCTGTTGCCACTGGTGGGCAGATGTATTCGCCTCGCCCTTCTTCACTGACCCCTCAGCTACCCTCCCGCCCCCACCTCCAGTTCCAGCAGAAGATGCACCGCCGGGGACCCCCCCACGGCTCTCCCCCTCCAGGCCAGAGATGGTGTTGGAAAAGGAACGGGGCAGCGGCTATACGGGTGACCTAGATCACCACACAGGTGACACCTAATGTCACCACAGGCCACGGCCAGATGACCTACCCCACCACACAAGGCACATTTCTGCACCTTGCAGCCCGCGCTGAAGTGGCGGGGGTCACCGCACCTGTGGCAGACCTTCGGTTGCCCCTGGTAGAAGATCAGGATCCTGTCCCTCCCCAGAAAAGCTGAGGAGGGGATGAGGGTGACAGTACCACCTGAAACCTTCAACCTCATCATGAAGGTCCAGCCCCCTGACCAAATGCCGAACTCGTCCCTGTTCTTCTTTGGGACCTCCGTGACTTCCCCATAGCGAGAAAGCCACGTCATTATATCGATCCCAGAGAGTGACTCGTTACTTGTTAGAACGGTCACCCTCTTTACGCCATTTTGGCGAGACACTGCCTGCACAGCAAAGTCTCGCCAGCCGGGCTTCCCCTTCACCAGTTCAAAATTCGACCAGAAAAGCTCTAAGCCCTCCGGCCGAACAAAACTGATGTCAAAGATGGGGGTACCAAAAGGATGGATCAGGGCAAAGATGTCAGTCGCCCTAAAGTCCATCTTCAGGAGGAGCTCCACGACCCTCGCTCTTGGCGGGCACGCTTCACTGCCCCTCCACCGAAGACGGACCACATTCCTCCTGGCCACCCCCTGCCCGGCTGTCGGGAGGGACCATACCGTTTCACCCTCCCTTTTATCTTGGAAGGCAGCCTGGCCGTGCCTATCCAGCCAAAAGGCCAGGTCCACCTCTCTTCCCTCTACCATGATCGTCCGTTCTCCCTTTTTGAGAGCCTCCAGGAAACGGCGTCGCCACCATCCCTGAGGTCCAGGGGCGAGGAAACCCCCTGAGAAGACCCCAAGGTCCCGGCCACTACCCCCACAAAACTCCGGGGACTCGCGGCCGGGGGAGCAGATGGACCAGCCCCCTCCCCGTGCTCCCCGCTACCCACAGACGCTCCATTCATGCCCCCTACTGCAGACACACCCCCATTTGCATCCTCAGCCACAGCCACTTCCAAACCCACACCATCACCATTTGTATCCACGGTCACCCCACTCGACCTGCTCCCACTCCCATGCGCTCTGGGGTCAATGTTTTTCTTTTTCTGGGTGCACTTTCTGGGCACAGTTTCACCACCGTCCATATTATCAGTGACAGTACTGCCACCTGCTGGTGGCGTCTTCTCTGCCGGGGGGTTTGCACACTCAGTGCTGCTGGCCCTTTAAGTACCACACTGCATGGTTTAAGTAGGGCAGCATTACTGCTCCCAGTATGCCTGGAGCTTCCTGTCTTACAGGCAGGAAAAGAGTCAGGTGTAGCTCCTCCCCCTGCACCAACCAGCCCTGCTGCAGCCCTTTTGGAGACCTGCACTGCTGGAGCCCCTGCCCCAGGTAAGCCCCCAGACACAGGGGACCCCGACACGCAGGCACCTGTATTCACCACGGCTGCAGCCCCCCCACTGGCACTGACCGCAGCTGTGGTCTCTGCTGCTCCAGGAGCAGCCACCGGCGCTGGCGCTAAGCCCCGCCCCTGGCCGTGGCCACACCCACATGGGCGGACCCGGCCCGGGAAGCCATGCCCCCAGCGTCCGGCAGCACAGTACTGCTCACTGTGGCCACTCCTACATGGGCGGGCCCTGCCCGGGAAGCCACGCCCGCTGCACCCGACAGTGCAGTGCGACCCTCTGAGGCCACTCTCACATGGGCGGGGGATGCCAGAGAAGCCACGCCCCCCGAAAACGGCCGCGACAGGACCCTCAAAGCCGACCCGGAGCCGGGTCTACTCTCAGGGGTCCCCGGTCCAGCGGCACCAATTCCCGAAGGCACAGCACCCCCCACTGTCACTCCCTTGGCCACAAAGAGCTTGGCCACAGCAACTCCGGCGGCCGGCCCCAGGCTAGGCCACTCCCCCTCGGCGTCCACCGGTGGCGGAGCCCCCAGCACCGACCCATTACTGGGCCCCTGCGCCGGGGGCCCCGACTTCGCCACGGACACCGCCAGTGGAGCAGGCCCCACCACCTTCCTTTTACAAACCGGCTCTGCCGGAGTCGCCGGCCCAGCACTTTTTGCCCTGCCACATGCCGTACCAGGTGCCTGGATCCCCAAAAGCGATCCAGATTTTTTAACGGATCCGTGAGTGAGGGACCCAGACACTTTCCCAGCACACGCCGCCGGAGATGCGGCCCCGGCTGCCGGTGTGCCGCCAGCAGTGCAGATGGCAGCGGCAGTTACACTCGCCGCCCCCCGCACGCCAGCAGGCACACCAGGTGCCAGGCCAGCCCCCTCTCTCACAGGGGACCCAGCCTGAGCACCACCATGTTTTTTGCCCGCCGCCGGGCCGCCCTCCGTGCCATGCTCCATGTCAGACACATCCGACACACCACCTTCATTACTGCAAACAGAGGCGGCGCTCTGCGTGCCATGGCCTATAGTCTCCCCGCTCCCTCGCTGCGGACCCACATCAGGGCCCGAGCCGGGGTGGGTAGCGGGTGCCGCACAACGGGACCGGGGGGCCCCAGAGAGGGGGACAAACACAAATTTATGTGCAACAGATGATATTTTTTTTTCCTTGCCTTCTTTGCTTTCCTCTTCATCCCCCTCCTGGTTGCCTCGTCCTCGCAGATCTCATCCCCGAACATCAGCTGATTAAAATGTACCGGGGACTCGATCTGCCGGATCTGCTTCATGACGAGGCAGCTCCCCTCACTGCTGGTACTACCACCCTCCTCATCCTCCCCCTCGCTCCCGCTGCCCTCTGAAGGGCTAGAATCTGACGGGAGAGCCATCTGCTCGGGGGCTATCCCGCTATCCGACGCCTGGAGATCACTTACCAGGCCACCAGATGGCGGGTAGGGCGCAACTTCCTCCTCACAGTCCTCTTCCTCCTCCTCATCCTCTACCGCCACCATCTGGCTGGAGCTCCGCGACCCCTCCAGAGATCCACCGGCCATGGCTCTGAACCGGTCATCATTCACGAGTTTTTCTCGGAATGGCCCGCTGCCGGCCAGGATGGTACACCGCCGATTCTCCACCTCCTCAATGGTTTTCTTGATCTTCCTGACCGCGGCGGATAGCTCAGGCTTCTTGCTGCTAGAGGCCCTGTCGGACTTCTCCTGAGCTACCCTCAACTCCCCCCAGAGGGATTTTAGCTTCCTAGAGGCGTCCTCATACTCACAGAGGTGCGCATGAATGCGGGAGCCATAGCTGACCGTGGACTCCTTCGCCACCTTGGTGCCCCATTCAAGGGGCACCGCTGCAGCACCCCTGCTCATACTCGGCCTACCTCCGGGGGGAGGAGCCGCCGTGGCCTCGGGGGTCCCTCTGGTCTTCATGCTGGACCCCCTGCCTTTTCCGGACCTGGTCATCCCGGCTGGGATGGTATTCCTCCCGCCCCCCGCCGGCTTGGACCAGGGGGGCAGGATCCGGGGGCCCAGCCCCGGAAGCCAATCCCAGGACAAGCATACTTTCCTGGGAAGGGGGTAGACAAAAAGTACCAGATGGAAAAGCAAAACCTCCCTTCCCAGGAGCTCTCTCCACACCCCAAACACAGCAGCACACGGCAGGCTCCGCCTCTTCCTCTTCCTGCTACCGCGGCTGCTGGCATGAGACTTGCCCTCCAATAGATTGTTGTAAAAGGATTTAAAGTGTACTCATTCAAATTACAGAGTCAATTTAAATTACAGAGCTTAGACCTGCCTCCACCGCGGGGGGTCTCGACCCACCAGCGGACAGGCAACAGTACTGGGAGAGGGGGGCTGGCCGTCAGGGTCCACCGCGGCTCTGGCGCAAACCCGGCGACACGGAGGTCGCACGGGCTGGAACGGCCTGGCCGTGTCGGCTTCGCACTCCAGCGTAGTCCCTCTGCCCGCTCGCACCCGTATCCTGAAAGGGATGCGCAAGCGGCTTTTCTTCCCAGGGCTGTTCCCCACTGAGCGGGAACGTGGGGGAGCTCAGGTCGGCCTTCTACCATACTACCTTACCTCCCTCGCCCTCTTTCCTTCTTCCGTTCTCCATCTAACCCCTAGGCTCTGTGGTGTCCGCTCTCCCTCCAGCTCTCTCCTTCTCACAGGTGGACTACCGCGTGTATTCACACTGTGGCGAACCTTTTGGGCCCAGGCATAAGAAGTTGTCGAGGTAATGGATAATATGTGCCCCCTTTGAAACGTCCATGATGACCCATTAGAGGAAGCAACTAAATGCCTCAAATAGTGAGCAGGATATGGAGCACCCCATGGGCAAACAACGATCTATATAGTATGCTCCTTCCTAGAAGCAGCCCAATAGGTGGACACTATTCGGAGGCACAGGTAGTAAGTAACCGGAACGCCCCCTCAATGTCTGTTTTGGCCATTAGGGTGCCCCTTCCCAACTTCTTGACCCGCCTGATTGTCTTGTCAAAGGAGGTACAGTATATACTACTGTACTTGGTTGCGCGTCGATGTTGTCGTTTACTGACCTGCCCCTTGGATATGACAAATGGTGGATTAGTCCGAATGTATTGGGTTCCGTTTTTGGCATGACACCAACTACGTCTTGAAAGGAAAGTGTTCTGTATGGAACCGCCATTCTACCTAAAGATATTTCTTTCTTTAATTTTCTTGTCACGACGTCTGGGTGTTGGTAGGCTGATTTTAGATTTTTACTCCAGCCTTTCTTGATTTTAGAAGGGCATGACATGCCTATATCTGTGTCTCCTCCTCCTTTTACTCCTCCACCTCTTTTCTTTTCGCATGACTATATGTACTTGTCACTTTTCCATGTGTTAGTTGTGTCTTCTGAGCAGCTTGTCAGCTTTTGGACACCTTTGAAGGTGTTTTTTATGTGTTTCTATGTGTTTTTGTTTGCCTGCCATTGGTTTTAACGGTGTTCGATGAACCGTTCGGCGAACATGCCGGTGTTCGACGAACCGAACTGAACCCGAACACTACGGGGGTGGCTCAACACTACTTGCTATTAGATATTTCTAGAAATAGGATCTTAATCCTCATTATTTGCTTAAAAAGCAATCCAGAGAACACCGTTGTTCTGCGCCATTTGCTTGTTGACAGTGCAGAATACAGCCAGGTCCTTTCCATATTACAGCGCTAAAAATCCAGCTATTTAAAAGTGTGGTTTCTCTGTCACATGGATCACATATACGTTATCAGAAAATACTGCCATTTCTGGCCTCCATTAAAAATTTGTTTCAATGTATCAGCGAAGTTTTTGACACCAGTTTGCTGTTCAAAATAGTTA
This sequence comes from Phyllobates terribilis, assembly GCF_046119375.1. Classification (NCBI taxonomy): domain Eukaryota; kingdom Metazoa; phylum Chordata; class Amphibia; order Anura; family Dendrobatidae; genus Phyllobates; species Phyllobates terribilis. The sequence continues at coordinate 1,175,491,255 of NW_027362761.1, forward strand.
CCTACAGGCCAGGTAACTATTGGTTTCTTCGTCACACGGATCACATATAAGTTCGCTCCAAATTCAGCCATTTGTAGTGAACGTGGAAGATATTGTCCTCCATTTAAAATGGGCAAGGCGCGTGGCAAGGGATGGGGAACTGGACATGATGGTGATGGTGCATGCAGAGGCCGAGGCCATCGGCAAGCTGAAATTGTGCCACAACAAACACCCACATCTTCTCGCCCGACCTTCCTGTCCCAATTCCTAGGGTACCGTAGTACACCACTATTGAACCCAGAGCAGTGTAAAAAGGTTGTTGGTTGGAAAACGGATAATGCTTCCAGTTATTTTGCCACCACCACCACCACCACCACCCTGTCTTCCACACGGTCAAGTCTCAGTAGTCGTGAGTCTGGACTGCATATTCCTCACCCTGATCCTCCTTCCTCCCACCATGCTGAGTGCCCGGAGACAACTAATCCCACACTTGGACACTCTGAAGAGCTGTTCACTTTTCCATTTATAGATTCGGGCCTCTCGCCCAATCCACTTGAAGCTGGGCAAGAGGATATCACATGTAGTGATGCCCAAATATTTGAGCAGCCACGGTCACATGAAGGCGATGGTGGGAAAGTGTCACAAGAGGTGGGCGATGATGAGACACAATTGCCAGAAAGTCAGGAGGAGGACTAGGGTGTGGAAGTGGAAGGCGAAGTGGTGGATGATATAGTAACTGACCTAACCTGGCAGGAGGACATGCAGAGCGAGGACAGCAGCACACAGGGGGAGGAAGGCAGAGCACCCCAAAAGGCAAGAAGAAGCAGTGTGGTGGCCGCAGACAGAAGGCATGCATCGTTCCCCATAACACCAACATGAAGGAAGTTGCCAGTACAACTGTTAGGTCTTCCCGAATCTGGTTGTTTTGTAAAGACTCTGCTGATAACCCCAAAAAGGCCATTTGTACCACCTGCCAGGCCAGCATCAGCAGGGGTGGCAAAACGACCAGCCTGACCACCACCAGAATGATCAGGCACATGGCAGCAAAGCACCCGACTTTGTGGGCCGAACTCCAGGGTCCAGGAACACTGTCTGCGGGTTGCCCCACTGCTTCGTCCGCTGTTGTACATGCAAGCCAATCCTCTGTCCATGGTGCATGCGAAGATGCCTCCTGCCCTGCACCTGTCATTGCACACTCTCAAGTAGAAGAATCAGGAAGCACGTCCACGTCCTTGTCCCAGTGCAGTGTTCAGTTGTCCATACCCAAGTCCTTGGAACGAAAGCGCAAATACTCAGCCAACGCCCCACAGGCCACAATACTTAATTCCCACATTTCGCGACTGCTTGCGCTCGAAATGTTGCCTTTTAGGCTCGTGGAGATGGACGCATTCCACAACCTGATGGCGGCGGCCATCCCTCGGTACTCGGTTCCCAGCTGTCACTATTTCTCTGGTATGTGATTTGACTGGTGTGTGATGTCCCCACGCATTGTAACTCTACACTGCAGATGTTGGGAAGGATTTGTGAGCAGAAGAGGGCAGTTGTTGAGTACCAGCATCAACAAGGCCGTCGGTATTCAGTTCAGACTCCACACATAAGACCTCAGGAGTGGACATGGGTGTCAGACATATGTACCATCCTCCAAAGCTTTGAGGACTCCACCAAGATGGGGAGCAGCGATGACGCCTTAATTATCACCACCATCCCACTTCTCTGTCTTCTGAAACGCTCTCTGCTCACAATCAAAGAGGATGCATTGCAGGCAGAGCACGATGAGATGGAGAAAGGAACCATACAGGGTGATTACACACAGTTCAGCCTCATTTCATCCCAACGTGGATTGGGTGACAATGAGGAAGAGGAGGAGGAGGGGGAAGAACAGGAGCTAGTTTCATGTGCTATAGATGGTACTACCTGCACAACTGTCATACCGTCTGTTCAGAGTGCATGGCCTGAGGACAGAGAGGAGGAAGAGGAGAGCATGGTCAGTCGTCCTCTTGGTGAGGACACGGAAGTCTTTCCTGCTAGCAGTCTGGCACGCATGGCTGAGTTTATGTTACACTGCCTTTCCCATGACCCTCGCTTTCTCAAAATTTTGGATGACAGGCATTACTGGTTGGTGACACTTCTAGACCCATGCTACAAGGAGAACTTTATATCTCTTATTCCTGAGGTGGACAGGTCTACAAAAATGGGGCAGTCCCAGAAGGCCCTTGTTGCGGAACTATTAAAACAATTCCCTTCTGAAAACGCTGGCGGCAGAGGTCACAGTTCGCTGGACAGCCAAGGACTACAGGCAAGAGAGACACAGCTCCAATCCAGCAGAGGAAGGGAAACACTATCAACGTTCTGGGAGAATTTTTTCAACTCCTTCCATCGCACAGGCTCTGAGGTGCGGGATACTCTCACAAGGAGTGCAAAGTTTGGGAAGATGCTGAGGGAGTACCTTGCCGACTGTAAGAACGTCCTCCATGATTCCTCTGTGCCTTATAATTATTGGGTATCCAAGATGGATACGTTGAATGAACTGGCTCTCTACGCCTTGGACATGCTGGCCTGCCCTGCTGCCAGCGTTTTATCAGAGCGGATTTTTAGTGCTGATGGTGGAATTATAACTGATAAGCACATCCGCCTGTCAACTGAAAATGCTGACATGCTGACTCTTATAAAAATGAACAAGGGATGAATTGGGCCAGACTTCTCAACACCACCGAATGATAGCAGTGTAACATAAACTCAAATCCAGTGTCTTTTTTTGGGAGGTTTAATTCCCTTGCACCTTTTCACACCCACACATGGGTATACGCTTCCTGATTTGGGCTATTTGCTCTTGTCCTCCTCCTCCTCATCCTCCACCACCATATCACCAGGGTGACCGTGGTCCGTGATGCAACACCCACATCATTTTTTTAAAGGGTGTTTATGATGCCTGACGCGCCCCCTGGGCCATATTCTTTAGGGGAATACCCGGAGCCGGATCAGATGGGGGTTGTAGTCTTCCGAGTGGCTGTGACCCGGTCCGTGCCCAGGGTGTCAAGCTCAGTTGTATGTGGCAGTCCTACAGATGTTATTAAGTTCTTAATGTCGACTACGCCACCCGTTGTATTGCGGTCACTATGGCCGCCGCTGCAGCAGGGTCCGCTGAGGCTGATGGTGTTGGTGCAGCTTTTGGTAGTATAACCCCCAACGGGTGGGGTATAGCCTCAGGGGGTCAGGTGCAGAGGATGGGGGTTGTGGTGGTGCAGCATAGATGTTAAGTGAAGACAGAGTCGGGTTGTGCAGTTTAGGGTATTTACTCACTGCTGATGTTCCGGTCACTCCAGCTTCAAGTGACCACCCGAGCCGTGCTGCGTCCACCAGGTCCTGGATTCAGCAAACCCCCAAACAAGTCCGGAGCGTGACCCTGAGCTCTCCTTCTGTCCTTTCCTCTGGCCGTCCCCACTAGTGATCCACCTAGGTCCAGCTCCCTCGGGCCTTCTGTTGGGAGACCCTTGGCCTTGGGTTCCCTGACCCTCCACGTGGTATGCCTTCGGGGTGGATGTGGTGGGTGGCCGTGGCAGACGCTGCCCACGGCCTCCGGTCTCTGGCTAGGGTGTGCTTTTGCCCCCACCAGTTTGGGATCCGGTACCCTATTGCCGACTCTTCACCCGGGGATTGAATTTGGGTTCTCAGAGTCCTTGCTTTTTCCCTCTCTGGGTCTTTCCTTCTCTGCTCCACTCTCTCTCTGCAGGCTCATCTGGACCTCTGCTTCTTGCTCTGACAGACTGACTCCTCTGCAAAGACTGACTGACTCTGGTCTTTGATGGTGCCCACCTTATATACTCCCTCTATGTGTGAGCTCAGGTGACCAGCACCCAATGAGCTCCTATCTTTACCCAGGCTGCTCCCCCTATCTGCCCCTACACTACTTGGGATGTACCACCCCCCTCCCACTCCAGCCAGGAACAGACTCGGTCGTACCTGCACATTTCTAAGTGGGAGTACCGTCGGCCTGTTCCTCGGAAATGGGATGTATGTAGTGCATGCAGCCTACCGAGCTCAGGTCCACACTCCATCCTTACCCGGGAGTGGAATATCACACCTCTGGGTTGAGGTGCAATACCCCTGTAGCAGCCGAATCCTCAGGGTGCTACATGCCCATAAAAAAAAAAATTATACAATATGTTCATGTATACCCCCCAGGGGTAAATGTTTGTCAGCTCATACACTTGATGTATGGGCATTACAAGTATAGGAGACCCGCTCCTTTCTAATGGGAACATTTTTTTATGAGGCCCTCCTCCACGTGTCTTCCAAGGGGCATTGCAGTGCCTTCCAATTTTTGTCAGCCCTTGCATTCACTGCATAGGCCAACACTATGGGAGACCCACTTCTTAATAATGGGAACATTTTTTCATGAGGCCCTCTACGTCTCTTCGAAAGGGCATTGGAGTGCCTCCCAATTTTGGGCAACCCTTGCATTCACTGCATAGGCCAACACTATAGGAGACACACTTCCTAATAATGGGAACATTTTTTCATGAGGTCCTCTACGTCTCTTCCAAGGGGCATTGGAGTACCTGCCAATTTTTGGCAACCCTTGCATTCACTGCATAGGAAAACACAATGGGAGACCCACTTCCTAATAATGGGAACATTGTTTTCAGGAGGCCCTCCTCTAAGTCTCTTCAAAGGGGTATTGGGGTGCATCCAAATTTTCAAAGGGGTATTGGGGTGCGTCCAAATTTTGGGCAGCCCTGCCACTCACTGCATACGCAATAACAGTATAGGAGACCCACTTTTAAGTAATGGGAACAACAAAACAGAGCACTGTTGGCCCTTTAAGAATAGTAAAGGCCGACTGATGGCCCTATAAAAATAGGCTTTGTGACTTTCAGAGTCCCTCCTTCATAAATGAAACAGGATGTGTCTGATCATGTGTCACACACCACATGGCCAGATAAGGTTGTAAAATGTTAAAATGACATTTCCCGGTGAATGCATTTCTCACGGTTGAAAGCAATGTAAAAGTTCAAAAACGCATCAAATACGCTATGTGTGAACATAGCCTATGATGTGGAGGAGTATTTTTGTTTTTGGTTATTTATTTTGCCTTATATACAAGTCATTTCCCAGGAAAATCCATTTTGGTTTCGTTTTTGTATGTTATATTGTGAGTCTGTAAAAGTGGCGAAATACCTCTGACAACATTGTTTATAGCAGTGACCTGGGTGTCAGAAATGCTTCCATGGGTCTTCCCCGTGCTGTTCCCATGCCATTTGAGCACTGTTCCCATCGATTTGGGCAATTTTTAGGCCCTCTGCAGACCGCCGGGGTGAGCCACCTGAAAAATGCTCGACTTTCCCATAGGCTTACATTGTGTTTATTGCTTGGGTCGAGCACCCGAGTATTCCAATGTGCTCGACCCGAGCAACGAGCACCCGAGCATTTTAGTGCTCGCCCATCACTATTCTCTTTCTCTCCTTTCTCTCTGTAGAGGCAATTTGAAACCCCTTAGATCCCAATTAGAGGCCTCTTATACAGCCAATTCAGATCTCATGCTGTGCACTGAGGAGGGGCAACACCCTGAAACACGTATCTGCAAATTGAGATTCTGGTATATCCTGCGTCATGTGGCAAGGCTTGTAAAAGGGTTGTTATTGACTTTTAGGGTTTCTACTTCCAATAGGTGGCATTACAGTTCAAGTCCTCTTCCTCTGTGAAGAGGAAATTTGCATATTTTATAAATTAATTACGCATCAGGGCACAGGGCTTGATATGCACCATCCATTCTGTCAGCATCTTCCCTATCCACTTTGTATGTTGCTTTGTGTTGCTTCTATGGTGACCAGAGCAGGTATAACATAGAATTAGGGTTTGATTCCTGGGTAGATTAACTTATCCAACTGGGGTGCAGAAGAATGCTACAACAGTCTTTTGTGTCCCAAATGGATGGCAACTAAAATGTTTTTGGCATGTTACATACCAAGTTGCCAAATTGTAGTTGATGGGGAGCTGCCAGTGTGACATCTGATACCACGGTCTACCTTGCTGCTGTTGGAGATGAGTAGATGCTTATTGAGGAGGATGTGGAGGAGATGTATAAGTGTTGCCTGGTGCGGATATGTCATCAGTCACCAAAAGACCTACTTGCGATTACTGCCAACATTGACACAATGGGCCGTGAAAAACATGTAAAATCCTTGGTCATAATTGCCTCTGTAAATGGTGGAGTGTACCTTCCAGCAGAACAATTCGTAGGAGTCACTCACGTGCTCTGCTACAGGAGGGTGACTGTATTGAATTTGGACATCTGGGATTATATTTAAGCCCAAAATCAAATGACTGGACACGTTTCCAATGGCATACTTATGGCTAACTGATGATGCATTGGACACAGATGGAAGAGAGACCCTATGTAGGAACAAAACATGGACCATATGCAGTCCAATAACTCATCATAATGCACAATTCCACCTTCTTTGGAGCTGGAAGTAGGCCCCCTTACCTCTTGGGTCATGGTGTGGCTGTACAGGCTGCACCAGTGGTATGTCTGCCCCTGCATTGGAGGAAAAGGAGAACGAATAAAGATGCATTAGATGATTATAATGATGCTGATGTAAATAACCAGATACCTTTTGAGAATGCCACCAGAACAGGAGGGATGTATAGATCACTGACTCAAACTGATGATGCCACTGTCAGAGCTAATATTATTCTGCAGTGACTGAGAAGAGTCATATGCCATATATTTCATTTTACAGTGCTTCCTCCCCACTTATACGCTTACTGGAGGCAAAAGTGGACAATTGTGACCTACGTTTGGTAGTACAGCCAGGACAGCTGGTGCCATTGGTGCCGAAGCTTGTGGCGCCAACATTCTTATTTCAAGATGCACAGCTACAAAAAAACAAAAAGGAGCGCCAGGTAGGAAGTAGTGCCGGTAAGCGCTCCTTTTTGTCTTTTCAGCAGCTGGCATTCTGATTATTCGTACATAGGGTGACCAGTGTGGAAGTTACGTGCCGACTCAACGCACTAGAGGCTCTATCTGTTATGTGAGTGGTCTTGTCCTCACAAAGTGTAAGTTTCTTTACCACTTTCTGGGGATTTTTTTGGGGATCATGGAATGATCTTTTCCATGTCTGATTGAAAATGTTACGATTAAACCCTTTTTTCTGTTTTTTTTTCATATTGCCGGATGCAGTGATGTGTTTTTCACATTACCCTGTCCATACTGTCAGTTTTACCACACATTTTTTACTACAATAGAATTAACTTTTCTCTCTGTTTTCAACAACAAATCCCCTTCCCAAAATGGCACAACCAAGAAATGCTAGTTACTTGAGAAGCCCAAAAAACAACAGTGGCAACAGTCTGCAGTCATGGTGTGGTATGTATATGTAAGGGTGCGGACTGTATTGCCCTGTTCCTGCCCCTGAAGACAACAATTGCTTAATATAGATAATATAATGTCATGCGTTATATATATATATATACAGGGTCAGACTGGCCTGGCGGGGTACCGGTGAAATGCCTGGTGGGCCCCGCCCCCCGCCCCAGAAAAGAAGAGAAGAAAAAGTTTTTCAGGGCATGGGCCATTTAAAACCGAAGATGGGGGCGCTCGCATGCAGGGGTCTTTCCTGACCCGCCGCAGCGACGCACGACGCACATCCTACAGTAGATGCGGGCTGCAGCGGTGAGAGGGCGCTCTGCTCTGACAGGCCGCGTGCCGACGTCACATAGCAGTGACATTACATGGCCGCCGGCCTATCAGAGGCCGCACTTGTCAGCTTGCGATCTCTGATAGGCCAGTGACCTTCAATGTTCCTGCTATGTGAGTCAGAGCGTGGCCTGTCAGAGCAGAGCGCCCTGACACAGCTGCAGCTGGCGGCCATTTAAAAGACCGCGCCAAGTATGAAGGACACCGGGGGAGTGCAGGAAGGTAAGAAGAATTTTTTTTTTTAATCCCCCCCACCCTCCTTGACTGTGACAAAGCATCCCAGGATGGGGACATTACTAGGTGGGGGGGCGCAGGATGGGGACATTACTAGGTGGAGGGCCCCAGGATGGGGACATTACTAGGTGGGGGGCCCCAGGATGGGAATATTACTAGGTGCGGGGCCCCAGGATGGGGACATTACAAGGTAGGGGGCCCCAGGATGGGGACATTACTAGGTGAGGGGCCCCAGGATGGGGACATTTCCTCGTGGGGGGCCCAGGGTGGGGTGACATAGGGGCTTAGGATGGGGACATCATTACTAATTGGAGGGGCCCAGGATGGGGACGCTACTGACTGGAGGGGCCCAGGGTGGGGATGCTACTGACTGGAGGGGCCCAGGGTGGGGACACTATTAAAGGGAACCTGTCATGTCAGTTGGAGCGTGTAAACTGCCCCCAGGTTGTTGTTAGTGATGCAATGTGCATCATTAACATGCTTTTTGCATAAATATCGGTGCTGTAATCTTTAGTAAAAAACACTTTATATATTTAAATCTTACTTGCTCGTTTTGCCATAGGGGTGTTCCTTTCTTTATTCAGTCCGTCTTGTCGCCACCCACTCAATTTGAGTTGTCCCCAGTTTGCGCCAATGTCACATGATTAGGCTTGTTGTGGTCCCACGCTTGCGCACTTTATGCTGTCACCAACGCTTGCGCAATGTGTATTGTAAAGCCGCGTGTCGCTGCGACGATCGGCTCCCGCACGTGCGCAGTGACAAGAGGCTCGCGTGCACTCAATTGGGAGCGCGGGAGCCGATCGTCACTGTGCGCGCACACGCGGTGACACGGTGCTGTGCAATACACATTGGGCAAGCGTGGGTGACAGCATACAGTGCGCATGCGCGGGACCACAGCAAGCCTAATCATGTGACAACTGGAGACAACTCAAATTGAGTGAGCGGCGATAAGCCGGACTGAATAAAGAAAGGAACACCCCTATGGCAAAACTAACAAGTAAGATATAAATATATAAAGTATTTTTTTACTATAGATTATAGCGCCAATATTCATGCCAAAAGCATGTTAGTGATGCACATTGCAGTGGGCAGTTTACATGCTACAACTGATGTGCCAGGTTCCCTTTAAATAAAAGTGGCCCAGGATGGGGAAACTATTAAATAAAGGGGCACAGGACAGGGACCTTAAAGTGGACATAGGGGTCCAGGATGGGAGCATTAAATAAAGGGGCTCAGGATCTGAGACCTTATTAAATAAAGGGGTGACATAATTACTCTATGGGGATCAGGATGAGGAACTTACATTATTGGTTTATGGTGGCAAGTGGGGGACATAACTACTGTAGGGGCCACTCATAGGACATTATTACTGCTGTCATTTAATTTACTTTTGTGGATATTATTTTCCATGGGGAGAAACAAAAGGGGGGTCCTGTTATTGTGCAAGGCGGCACTTTGTCGCTTTTTTTCTTCATCTAATGTAGTGTAGAAGTCAGGGGGAAGGGGGGAGGGTGGAGAGTGGGGAATGTGCTCCAGAAGTGGTGAGCTATCAATGACTGTGTTATTTTATGCAGAGACGAGTCCTGTCTGTAAGAAGTGATGGCGGTCTGTGCTGGATGAAAAAGAAAAGCAAAGATGAAGAACTTAATCTAGAGATGTCACTGGTGAGTCAGTGTGTTACATGTACACTTACACTATACACGATATACTATGTACAGAGCTCCTGTGTATATCATCACTGGTGATCCCTGTATTACCTGTACACTGACACAATATACTGTACACTATGTACAGAGCTCCTGTGTATAATGTCACTGGTGATCCCTTTATTATGTGTACAATGACAGTATATACAGTGCTCCTGTGTATAATGTCTCTGGTGATCACTGTATTACCTGTACACTGACACTATATACAGAGCTCCTGTGTGTAATGTCACTGGTGATCCCTGTATTACCTATACACACACACTGACACTATATACAGAACTCCTGTGTGTAATGTCACTGGTGATCCCTGTATTACCTGTACACTGACACAATATACAGAGCTCCTGTGTATAATGCACTGGTGATCACTGTATTAGATGTATACTATATACACTGTTTCTCCCAGTGTCGTCTCTGCCTTCCACAAGCACGGGTCCCACAACATTACCCGTGCCATCCCCAGTGCACTTACTGGGAAGGATTGCCTTACCACAAACACGAGGACAGGTGAATGTGGCCAGGGACGGTACAGAGCCAGTCCACAGCTTTTTTTCCTGAGTTGTATTTCACCACAGCCATATTCTTTAGCTTGGTGAAAGGACTTGGTAAACCATATCTACTCCAGCTGTGATTTCTCCCAGGAAGTCCTCAAAAGCTGCTTTCACTTGAAATGTGGCCTTTTAGGCTCGTGGAGGCGGAAGCTTTTCACAACCTCATGCCTCGTGTCCATACTCGGTCCCCAGCCGCCACTATTTCTCCAGGTGTTGTCTCCGCCTTCTACAAGCGCGGGTCCCTGAACATTACTGCTGGTACTTTTCTGTGGGAATCTGCTTGCCTCCTACCAGCCAGGAATATTTCCAGTAAACTATGGTACGACGCCATGGTATTAGCACTGCCCCCAGTACCAGTAGCGAAGCCTTCCCCAATTTCGTTCTCAGGAATTTTATTTGGTAGACTGAGTGGCTGCCCAAATAAATTAGTTTCTCACAAAGGAGCTGAAGATAGAGTGGCAGTAGGTGCAAGTTTCTCCAGCCTGTTAGATATCAGAGGGTGAATGTGTGATCCCCAGCTGTGCTTGGTATCACAAATCCCAGACGGGTGTATTGAAGGATTCCTCCAAAAGAGGCCCCCATAACCATTCACACATCTCCACCTTCCACCTCAGATCACCAGAGGGAGCTCCTTAGGGAGATATAAAAGGGAAGGTGGAGCCAGGCAGCAGTCAGTCTGTCTAGACAGGGGTTGGAGTCAGAGTTCAGTCTGGTTTAGCAGTGAGTCCACTGCAGTCTGAGACGAGTTACCTCAGAGGACAAAAGTCTGTTCCAGCTCCTGCAATTGCTATCCTGCAGTGGAGCTTATCCAGATCAAGACTCGGTGTAGCTCAGTGAGGTGAGCTTTAGGTGTGCCGGTGCCATAAGATCGGTGAAAAGCGGCACGCTGCCGTTAGTGTGAGTAGCCTATTGAGGGTCTGAGTAGGCCGAAGGCAGAAGGAGTAGAGAGTTAGCTCATAGGGGGCAGAGGAGCTTAATTAGCTCACCCCGAAGAAGAAGCAGTTACCGGACACCGGGTCCGAAGCTTACCGGGATCTCCACAACCCAGTAAGATAAACCGGAATCCCTGGAGAACTACAAGTCCCAGGATCGCTAAAGTGCTGATACGTACCAGAGCCAGGAGACACATAGGCCCATTAGGTCGGGAGCGTGCACTCCAAGAGAAGGCCCTACCACAAGGTCAGCCAGCGCAGGACAGAGACAAAGTTAGGCCTAGCTCCATGCAGGTCAGAAACTTATTAAGCAGCAGCAAGAACCAGGAGGCCCAAAACCTGCTCATTGGGGAGGATCCGGACATACACCCTTCGCCCTACAGTGCTCCGGGGAGTGCCTGAATTTCCATCAGTGTGAGGTACTGAAGTGACTATTGTGTCCGTCCCTGTTCTTGCTCCGACTTGGCTGAGTTTCCTTGTCCTGCATCCCCGTCCGTACCCTGCCCTGAGGCCTAGCTCCACCTGTGAGGAGCCATACCATCTAGCTGCCTTATCACCGGCCTCAGTGGACTGCGCAGCGCTGGTGAATATCATCAGAAACCATAGGTGGCGTCACGAACTTTTATAAACTTAACATCTATCAACGCCTTTTTAAAGAGAGACCCCAGAGTACGGGCTCGGGAGCCGACCACCGCGACCTCCTTAAGGCTAAAGGCCCGGGTAACCGAGTCATCCCCCATCCCCTGGGCTTGTCAAATGGCAGCACATTGGCTCAGAGGTTAGCACTGAAGCCTTGCAGCGCTGGAATCCTGGGTTCAAATCCCAGCAAGGACAACATGTGCAAGGACTTTGTATGTTCTCCCCATGTTTGTGTGTGTTTCCACCTCAGTAAAAAAGCAGCCATAGAGTGTCCAGGAACCTTCCCACACACTTTTCTTAGCCAGGACTGCTTCTTGGCAGGGTTGGACGGTCCCACCAGAGAATCCTCTGATGTGCCCTGGCTTCTACATCAGGAGAGTTCATCATATCGCTAACTTGCAGCTGCTATGGGGCTCTTGAGCAGGGGAGAAAGGTGAGCCCTCAGAATCAAATCCTCTGGTGGGCCCAATGTTTTTCAATCTGAAACAGCTTCTAAGTGGGAGTTGTATTTCACCACAGCCATATTCTTTAGCTCGGTGAAAGGACTGGCATAGAGGGAAACTGTATCTACTCCGGCTGTCATTTCTCCATCACCAGGTTCCGCCCATTGTCACACACGACCATGCCTGGCTGTATGTTCAGCGTTAAGAGCCACAGGTCAAGCTGCTGTGTTACAGCTTTCAACAACTCTGCAGCGCTGGGCGGTTTGTCACCTAAGCATTAACATGCTATCTTCAGCACAGCCTGTTGCTGCTTGGCCAAGGCAGTGCTGCAGTGCTTTCAGCTTGTGACTGATGTGGTCATTTCAGAGATGTTAGAGGAGGTGCCTGAGCTGAACAATGTGATTACATTGAGGTTACATTGGCGACTCTGTTTTTATACTAAGAAAGATCCTACTTTTTTTTTTTACGTTATTTTTTAAGACAAATGCATTCACTGGGAAATGTCATTTTAACATTTTACAACCTTATCTGGCACATACTGTTTCATTGATGATGGAGGGACTATGAAAGACACATAGAGCAGGACCACAGTAACGAGTATGACATGTTCCCATTAGAAAGGAGAGAGTCTGCTATACAGTTATAGGGTATGCAGTGAGTCCAACGGCTGACCAAATTTAGGAAAAACCCCACTAAGAAATTAAAGACACAGAGCAGGGCCACAGTAATGACAAATTCCCATTAGAAAGGAGAGAGTCTCCCATAGTGTTAGCCTATACAGCAGTGAATGCAAGGGCTGCCAAAAATTTGGAGGCACTTCAATGCCCCTTGGAAGAGACGTGGAGGAGGGCCTCATAAAAAAATGTTCCCATTAGAAAGGAGCGGGCCTCCTATACTTGTAATGCCCATGCACTAAGTGTATGGGCTGACAAACATTTACCCATGGGGGGTATACATGAACATACTGTGTAAATTTTTTTTTTTACGGGCATCATAAACACCCTTTAAAAAAATTATGTGGATGTTGCATCATGGACCACGGTCACCCTGGTGATATGGTGGTGGAGGATGAGGAGACGGAGAAGGACAAGAGCAAATAGCCAAAATCAGGAAGCGTATACCCAAGTGTGTGTGTGAAAAGGTGCATGGGAATACACCTCCCAAGAAAAGACACTGGATTTGAGTTTACGTATGTTACACTGCTATCATTCGGTGGTGTTGAGAAGTGTGGCCGAATCCAGCCCTTGTTCATTTTTATGAGTCAGCCTGTCAGCATTTTCAGATGACAGGCGGATGCGCTTATCAGTTATAATTCCACCAGCGGCACTAAAAACCCGCTCTGATAAAACGCTGGCGGCAGGGCAGGCCAGGACGTCCAAGGCATAGAGAGCCAGTGCATTCAACGTATCCAGATTGGATACCCAATAATTATAAGGCACAGAGGAATCACAGAGGACATTGGTATGGTCGGCAAGGTACTCCCTCAGCATCTTCCCAAACTTTGCACTCCTTGTGAGAGTACCCCGCGCCTCAGGGCCTGTGAGATGGGAGGGTCTGAGAAAACTGTCCCAGAACTTTGACTGTTCCCCTGGTGAGCGGCGATGAATACCGACGGCCTTGTTGATGCTGGTTCTCAATAACTGCCCTCTTCTGCTCACAAATCCTTCCCAACATCTGCAGTGTAGAGTTCCAATGCGTGGGGACATCACACACTGGTCTGTGAGCCAGAAGCAGAAACACGGCAAGGCAGCGGAAGCTGTAGCTGACTTTCTAAAATGGGCACACAGGCGACGTACTTTAACAAGCAGATCTGGCAGGTCCGGGTAGGATTTGAGAAACCGCTGAACCACGAGGTTAAGCACATGGGCCAGGCATGGTACGTGTGTGAACTCGCCTCACCTCAGAGCCGCCACCAGGTTCCTGCCATTGTCACACACGACCATGCCTGGCTGTAGGTTCAGTGGTGTGAGCCACAGATCTGCCTGCTCTTTCAGAGCTGTCCACAACTCTTCAGCTTTGTGCGGTTTGTCACCTAAGCATATTAGCTTCAGCACATCCTGTTGCCACTTGGCCGAGGCAGTGATGCAGTGCTTCCAGCTTGTGACTGATGTGGTCATTTCGGAGAAGGAGGCTGAAGAGGAGAAGGAGGCTGAGGAGGATGAGGTGCAGGAGCTGTAGACCGTGGGGGCAACCCTGATTGACCTAGGGCCCGCAATCCTTGGCGTCGGGAGGACGTGGTCCTTCCCAAGGTCCGACTGGGTCCCGGCTTCCACTATGTTAACCCAGTGTGCCGTTAGTGAGATGTACCGTCCCTGCCCACAAGGACTTGCCCACGTGTCCGTGATTAGGTGGACTTTCCCAGTAACAATGTTGTTGAGGGCACGGCTAATGTTTTGGGACACGTGCTTGTGTAATGCGGGGATGGCACACCAGGAGAAATAGTGGTGGCTGGGAACCGAGTACCGAAGGATGGCCGCCGCCATCATGTTGCGGAATGCTTCCGTCTCCATGAGCCTAAAAGGCAACATTTCGAGCGCAAGCAGTCGTGAAATGTGAGAATTTAGTAATGTGGCCTGTGGGGCGTTGGCTGCATATTTGCGCTTGCGTTCCAAGGACTGGGGTATGGACAACTGAACGCTGCGCTGGGACAAGGACCTGGATGTGCTTCCTGATTCTGCTACTTGAGAGTGCGCAACGAGGAGGCATCTTCGCATGCACCATGGACGTTGGATTGGCTTGCATGCAGAACAGCGGAAGAAGCAATGGTGCCACCTGCAGCCACTGTTCCTGGACCCTGGGGTTCGGCCCACAATGTCGGGTGCTTTGCTGCCATGTGCCTGATTATGCTGGTGGTGGTCAGGCTGGTTGTTTTGCCACCCCTGCTGATGCTGGCCTGGCAGGTGGTGCAAATGGCCTTTTTCTGGTTATCGGCAGAGTCTTTAAAAAAACAACCGGACTCAGGAAGACCTAACAGTTGTACTGGCAACTTCCTTCGTGTTGGTGTTACGGTGTATGGTTGCCTGCCTTCTGTTTGTGGCCACCACACTGCTTCTTCCAGCCTATTGGGGTGCTCTTCCTCCCTCCCCCTGTGTGCTGCTGTCCTCGCTCTGCATTTCCTCCTGCCTGGTTGGGTCAGTTACTATATCATCCACCACCTCGTCTTCCACTTCCGCACCCTGGTCCTCCTCCTGACTTTCTGGCAATTGTGTCTCATCATTGTCCACCTCTTGTGACACTTTCTCACCGTTGCCTTCGTGTGACCGTGGCTGCTCAAATATTTGGGCATCGCTACATGCGATCTCCTCTTGCCCCGCTTCAAGTGGACCGGACGAGAGGCCCGAATCTATAAATTGAAAAGTGAATAGCTCTTTAGAGTGTCAAAGAGTGGGATTAGTTGTCTCCGGGCACTCTGCATGGTGGGAGGAAGGAGTATCAGGGTGAGGAATATGCAGTCCAGACTCATGACTACTGAGACTTGACCATGTGGAAGACAGGGTGGTGATGGTGGTGGTGGCTAAGTGACTGAAAGCATTATCTGCTATCCAACCAACAACCTTTTGACACTGCTCTGGGTTCAATAGTGGTGTGCTGCGGTCCCCTAGGAATTGGAACAGGAAGGTCAGGCGAAAAGATGTGGGTGTTTTTTGTGGCACAATTTCAGCTTGCCCACGGCCTTGTCCTCGGCCTCTGCATGCACCATTACCATCATGTCCAGTTCCCCGTCCATTGCCACGTGTCTTGCCCATTTTATATGGAGGATAGTATCTTCCATGCTCACTACAAATGACTGACTTTGGAACGAACTTATATGTGATCCGTGTGACGGAGAAAACAGAGTTTTAAATACCTGGCCAGTAGGTAAGTAGTTTGAACAGCAAACTGGTGTGAATTGCTTCACTGACACACTAAAGTAAATTTTTAATGGAGGCCAGAAATGGCAGTATTTTCTGACAACATATATGTGATCCTTATGACGGAGAAAACGGAGTTTTAAATACCTGGC
This sequence comes from Phyllobates terribilis, assembly GCF_046119375.1. Lineage (NCBI taxonomy): Eukaryota > Metazoa > Chordata > Amphibia > Anura > Dendrobatidae > Phyllobates > Phyllobates terribilis. Next base: position 1,175,507,444 of record NW_027362761.1, read on the forward strand.
CTGTAGGTAACTAGTTTGAACAGCAAACCGGTGTCAAAAATGTCGCACACAGTGAACAAAAATTGGAATGGAGGCCAAAAATGGCAGTATTTTCTGAAAACGTATATGTGATCCGTGAGACGGAGAAAACACAGTTTTAAATAGCTGGATTTCTAGCGCTGTAATATGGAAAGGACCTGGCTGTATTCTGCAGTGCCAACAAGCAAATTGCACAGAAAAACGGTGTTCTCTGGATTGCTTTTTAAGCAAATAATGAGGATTATCTATAATATCTAACAGCAGCAGAAGGCAGAATTGGAATGGAGCCTCTTGTGCTATATGCACTGCAGGCTGCTATATACCCTGCCTGCCTGATATCTCTGCAGATGGATTAGTCCTCAGAAGTACTGTTTGTTGTGATGGTATGTGTAATGTACGGTTTTTCTCCCTACACTGCCTAATACACAAGCAAATCTCTCCTTAGCTCAGCAGCAGCTCTCCCTACTCTGTCTGTTTCCGGAGTGACTGTGACGAGCACAGCGGTGCCAGGTCTGATATAGACCTGATGACGCTGTGCGGCCAGCCAATCACTGTAATGCCACAACCACCATGTCTGCGGCATTACAATGAGTGGCAGGCAATCCCTGCATGTTGATTGGCGCTGTAAAGAGCGCCAAACATGCAGGGAGGGGACCCGAGCTCCCTCCGAGCAACCCCGGAAATACTCGGCGAGCGCCGAGCATCTCGAGCAGTGATATGTTCGGGCGAGCACCGAGCAGTAGCGAGCATGCTCGCTCATCACTAGTCATTTTGCATCACTTTCTCCAAATTTTTACAAGATGATTATGCGTCACTCTATCCAAATTTTTAGAGGATCATTATAGTCACTTTCTCCAAATTATTGCAAGGTCGTTATGTGCCACTATCTTTAAATTTTTAGAGGGTCATCATGTGGCACTCGTTCAAAATTTTAGTGTTCCAGGGTGTTTTGCAGTCACTCCTTCTAATTTTTGTCTGCCCTTGCACTTAGTGCATAGGCTTTATGAGTCTAGGAGTCCCACTACCTAATAATTTTAACAAAGTTTATGAAGTCCTCCTTTATGTCTAATACAGGGTGTATCGGAGTCCCTCTTCCTTCTAATTGTTGGCAATTCTTGCATTGTCCGCATAGACTTTGTGAGTTTCAGAGTCCCTCCTTCATAAATTTAACAGGATGTGTCTGACCATGTCATAACCTACATGCCCAGATAAAGTAATAAAATGTTAAAATTACATTTACCAGTGACTACAGGTGGATGTAGTTTTATTTCCCCCTGTCATCTACTGTAGTCATAGGTGACTGGGAAATATGGTGAGAGAGGGCCAGGCTTTTAAGGGGTGGAGGAGGCAGGTTTTCTTTTTCTATTTTTAATTTTGCCTTATGCACAAGTCGTCATACAGGATAGAATGTTTCCTAACATTTTTTCTTGTAAAATCCATTTAATCTTCTGTTTTGTATGTTTTATTGTCAGTCCATAAAAGTTGCGTAATATTCTGACAACATTCTTCTCAGCAGCGACCCGGGAGTCAGAGATGTGTCCAGGCGTCTTCCCAAGGCTGTTCCATTTGAGCGATTTTCTTGCCCCCCCTAGGCTTCCTGTTAGGGTCTTCTGGAAAAATGCTTGAGTTTCCCATTGAATTCCATTGTACTCGTTACTCTAGTCGAGCTCATCTGAGCATCCGACATGCTTGACTGGAGTACCGAATACTTGAGCATTTTAGTGCTTGATCATCACTATTTATAATTGATTTTTATCAATTAACAAAATGCAAAGTGAGTATGTATGAGCTGCATGGGCTGAGATGTTCTGTTATGAAATATCTATAATAATAATAATAATAATAACATATCCCCTCTCTTTAACTGTTACCGTCCTCAGTAACTGGATCTAGAAGACAAAAACAGCAATACATTACATGCCTTTTGTAAATAAGGCAAATAGGATAGTCTCTCTTGATGGCAAGTCACAGTCCTTGCATTGGACACAATCTGTTCTTTCAACATGATAAGAGCTCACCATCCTTTCTATAACAGGCACAGTACTCTGTGGATTATTGTAGAAAGACACAGTACATGGCACAGTCCTTGGAACAAAGAGGAAAAAGAGCACAGTCCATTAGAATGGGAACAAAGAACACAGTCCATTCTGTCAATGGGTAAAGGAATACAGTCCTTGGTGGATGCGGTTCAGTCCATAGTTGAGAGCGTAGAACACTGCGACTGTTCCAGTGCCCTTCATCCAACAGAAAGGGACATGATAGGGTGATAAAGAAATAGAAAAATAACTAAAATCATGGCCTACTCTGCTTCCTTTTACTAAATTTCAGCCCTTAGCAGGGGCTAATCAAGGAACTCAATGGCAATCCCCCTGCAGCGAACAAACCAAACAGCCATTAGGTCCAGCAAGGATGTCTGGAGATTGACAACATGGCCAACAACAACCACGATAATGGCGTACTGGCACCCACATCACCTGTTTACTCCTTCGTGGCTGAATCTCTAGAGGCAGGTTTCTTTTCCCGCTGGTGACCTCAGCCCCCTCCAGGGATGGTTGTAATGTCTCCTGGTGGGCAGCACTACTGGCACTTGCAGAACCACTGTAAGGTGCCCCAGAGAGGTAGTCGTGGGTGAGCTGTAGCCCCCTCTCGCTCTGGCACCCTACAGACAATTCGTGTCCTCCCTTTGATGTGTGGCTGTGTATGTGGGGCTCTCCACTTACTTCAAACCATCCGATCGCGGCTGTCTCCAGGCATTTCTCTTCTGGGACCAGGGCAGCAATAAATTCAGAGGACACGAGGTTCTTAACCATAACTTGTACTTTACTTGGGGAAAAGGAATATGTACAGTATTTACAGGCAGATATAATGGATAAGGCCCAACAGGTTATTATCTCCCTCACAGGCGCTGGCAACATCTTCAGCCCTGGTTCCCTCTTTAAGTGAAGCATTTCTGTGACCCTAATCTCTAGTCCAAGAGACTCTTCTGCAATACCAACAGTGTTCCGGATCCGATATCTCCCCCACGTCTTAGCCTGGAGTCCTATTTATCTTCCTCTGCTACCTGCAGACTAGAAGTGCCCCGGGTCCTCAATATCTCCGTTGAGTTTCTCCGGCCGGCTAACAGGACTCTTGCGTAGGGAGACTTTTACACTGGTGATCCCACTGTCTGAGGGTATGGAGCTCCCGTCTACCCTAGCAGCCACCATATAGTCAGGCTGCCCGTACAGTTCACTGTCCTATCTCTTAATACTCATCACTTCCTGCTTCTGGAAACTAAGCAGAGATTTTCCTGATGTGCCCACCCTCTGTGGGCTGTCATCACACACCTTTAACCCCTTCACTGTCTGCAATACTGCTGGCAGACTCAACATGACATCTGCACCCGGGACAGTGGCATCTTGTGGCCGATTACAAGTACAGCAACCCACAAGGAATTATGTCAGGAACAAGCTCTATAAACACTCGAGGCTTGATCAGGGCACTAAGTTCCCCCTCTACTCTGCTGGCTGGACCACTGCAGCTAACCCCTTAGCTTGGCCTAACAACAGTTCAGAGAGATCTAACTCCGGGAACATTTTCTTTAACTACTTCAGTGTCAAAGGAAGGTTACATCCTTCCTCACTATTACACCACCACAAATACAAATGCCATTGGGCTTCTAAAGAAGTTATGGAGACATGTCCCATGAAAGGTGTAGCTGTTTAGTAACTTCCTTCTTCTGTAAATATTCACTCCCATTTTTCCCCGACCAGGGTATGTGAGGCCAGGTGAAGATGACCTAGTTATAGATACCTTCTCAAAGCTTTTGAAACTTCCAAAGGCATTGATCCATCCAGTGGGCCTTTTTTGCCCCACATTGTAATTTTTCTTCCTCTGTTCCCCTCCATAGTAATAATATTCCCTTTGTGCCTCTACATAGTAATAATTTTATAAGTTATACAGCCCCCATAATGTTACATTGCTCCATGTGCTCCTCATAGTTATACAGCCCCTTTTAGTAATAATGCTCCTCATTGTGCCTCTTTATAATAATGCCCTTCATTTTGCCTGTTTGCAATAATGCTCCCCATTGTGCTTTCTTATAACAATGCCCCCAATTATTGCTCTTTATTTTAATAATGCCCACCATTGTGCCTCCTTCTAATAATGCATGCTCCCCTGTGTCTCTTAAAGTAATAATGTCCCCCATTCTGCCTTATAACAATGCCTCCCATTGTGCCTCCATATACCAATGTACAGCATTGTCACCTTCATGTCCCCCTTTGTCACCCTCATTGTCACCTTACGTTAATATTGCTCTGATTGAAAAAAAAATAAAATAAACTTAAAAGTGTTGCTGGCTATGCAGCCCACTGCCAAACCGGCCCATCTGGCATTTGACAAAATTGACAGATAGCCAGTCCAGCCCTCTTTGCAATCCTAGAGCACCAGATATAGTAAGTGACCATGACAGAACAAGTATCTATACAACCAAATCATGAATAGACACCATTATGTAATGTAATGTAATGGATGATCCGTATAAATTGATGCATTTTTTTAAATGGAACCTATTACTCTATTCATTCAGCCAAACCGTGGGCAGCAAGAATCACAGCCTGGTTGCATGATTATAGTTAAGGCATCCCTTTCTCTGAAACGTTCTGACGTTTCAGAGAAAATATATTTTAAAGAACCGGCCAGGGACCATAGGCAGAGAAGAGACTAGTGCGGCGCTGCCCCCGGCTGGCTCCTCCCAGGGCCGCTTCTGGGAATTTACAGGTATCTCCCACATAGTTTGGGCATCCACTTTGCAAATTAGGTTCAATATGAAAAAAAAGTAAAGTCATTCATCTGCGTACTATTAATTGCACCAAACGTCCTAGGAAAATTAAACCTGTAAGAATCACATGTCGAGGAGGATCTGGTAGAATTTTCAAAAACATATGCTGTCAATCAGCTGCATCTAAGGACATCAGAATACTGTCATTTATTGCATATGCAGTTCAGTTGTGGGAAATGATTCATAGAAATATTGTCCTGAAGTTGAGAAGGTACACAGTGAAGTAATGAAAATAGGTACGGAGTAAAGTATTAAGAGCCACAGAGGATTTTAGTTCTGATAAAAAAGGACAGCTAAGAGTGAGGCATGATGACTTTGAATATAAAAGACACATACAAAATATATGGTGAAAACATGTTCCATATAAAACCAGCTCAAAAAACAAATTGGCACTCCACCATCTGAAGAACGAGGTGATGGGTTCATGGAAGGTTTAGACAATTTCTTTGAAGAAAGTAACCTTATTGCTTAGAGTATAACAACATAGAATTTTTTTAAAGGAATTTGTAATTAGAATGTAACCCTAGAAGGTATTGGGAGGACTTTTTCAGCTTACTCATACCCTCTTTAATGTTGCCTGTATTATTCCTAAACACTAAGTGTACTTGTTTAAAAATGAAGTTTAATTGTCCCTGCTCTTCCTGCCTGTGGTCAATGGACTAGTCCTGGACTGCTATCGATCAACGCCCACAGCGGTGTGACTGACATCCTGGCATGTGCAAGAAGACCGGGAGGAGGAGAAGAAGCCTTCCCTTTTCTCCTTCTCTGTGCTCTCCTCACACAAGCCAGGAAGTCAGTTACGCTACGTAGGGTGTGCTCACCCCACACAGTAGCATTGATTGTTAGGTTGACTGATGCCTTATGGAAGATTTTGATTTTCTGTGGATCAATACAAGGAATGAAAGATCAAAACGTTAATCCTCAAACTTAATTTCCTCGACACTTTCTCTTTTGGTTAAAACTGATGGCCAAATAAATTGTTGTGAATTGAGTTTCAAGTAATACATGTTTATTCAAACTTCAAACTCTAGAATAAAATAAACAGAGGTGTTAAAAAAAAAACCCACAACATTTCATTCTCCTCACCTGTCCTGGAGCTGCAGGTCTCCACCCGGTTCTCCTTTGGATCGCTTCCTCCCTCTGTCTCCAATCTTCTCTTCTACTTTCACTCTTCAGCACTTTCGGCGCTGAATAAGCCTCAATTGACATCATAATAAAAAGTGATTCACGTCATAATGTCATGCGAGGCCTAGTCAGTGCCAGCGGCACCACAGATGGAGGTAGGTGAACCAGCGAGAACGAGGCAGAGCGTTGCGACTCCAGGAAAGATAAGAGATGAGGCGAATAGAATGTTTTTGTTTTTTTTAATCTCTTCTTTGCCCTGGCTGAATCCAAAGTTTTGTGAAATTAACATGTAATTATTACTCATCTATAGTCATCTTTCTTTATTAAAACCACCCCAGAAGACCACTTTTCAATGCAATTTTGTGTTGACATCTCAGAGAGATTTCATTCACTATATCCATATTTCTTGCTTTCTTGTTCCAGGAGAAAGTGAAATGAAACCCATGCAAGCTAAAGTCAGACATGGCCTGCTGCCAAGCATTATTTTAATCTTTCCGATATGAGCACAGTGCTAGCTTTGCTTGGAGCAGAGGCATGAGTTTAAGCTTCTGGACCACAATTCAAAATGTGTAACATGGACTGCCTACCTACCATGTGGTATTACAATACAGACGTCTTGAAACCTTGCACTCACATCGCTTGAAAGAGTGCTGTTTCAATTTTTTATTTAAGCTAGATAAATTGCGTTTTGTTTCCTCTGAAATAAAGAACTGGAGGTACTACAGAAATCTCTCTATCTGAAGGACACATTTATTATGGTATCCTTTAGAACACTGAAATTAAAACTTGGCACAACGGTGTTCAATGTGAGGGCACACGGTTATCTGACATACAAGAGATTTCTGTAATCAGTAAGAAATATTATGGATTTATATGTAGTGTAAAAAGATAGATAGATAGAGTTAAACCTCTACAAAGGACCTCCTGTATTGACCCAATATATTGATCCTCTACTTTGAAAGGATCATCCCACTAGAAGACCTACATCTTCAGGTGGTCATCTCAAAGAAGTTGGAATTTTGTAGGAACTTTCTAGTACTCTATTATGTGGCCACTATAATAAATATCTGGATCCCCAGTGGATAAATATACATAGCGCTCCGGAGCTCCATATGATCCATCTGGATTTGTTGGGCACCTGAGGAAGGCTGTTACAATTGATTTTGACCACAGAACGGTGTAAGGTGTATCTATATGAATTTTACATAGCCTTTCAGGTCTATGTCGAATGTTTAGTCCAAGGGATATTAAGTGAACCCTATTTACACAGATGGCAGGAGGGTGAGTGGAAATCTAGAAGGCGATTATGGGAGTCCTACATACCTGTGCCTTTAAAGGGTTAGTCCAGTCCAAAAATGTTTTCCCCTCTAATCAAGATAGGGGATAAGTTACTGATTATTGAGGGGGACCCTCAGAGATCCTGAGTTTGGAGGTATTGGTTTTATCTGGCAGTCCCATATATAGCAGTGGTCAAGAATGTGCATCTTTGCTACATTCAAGATGTGATCTCATGGTCAGCAAGATATCCTCTTGTCTATGCATAAGAGGTAACATTCGGAGGGGACTTCTAGTCACCCCTTTTTCTTCCTTTATGGTATCTTTTTTTATTATTTGATTTTTATAACCTTTAATTTTGAACATTTAAGGATAAGGTAAGAAACTCATTGAGTTTAGTGACCTGTTTATGTAATTTACCTCTGGACAGAGAGAAGTTCTCTGCTATGGATAATTTATGAGGGTCCTCAATGAAGAACGTCCTTTAATAAATCTAATACAGATTTATTTATTTTTTTAAAATAATTAAAGAATAAATAATTACAAACCAAACTAGTATGAAGCAGAATATTTTTTTATTTATTTTTATGACATATTAAGAAAAGAAGCAGAAAACAATTATCATTTGTTTCTTTTACGTGATTTACAATTATACAGAAAGTTGTTTTTTGCCATATATGATCGCATGGCATATATAAGGCGTATTATGTTGTAAATCGACATACAGCACGGAATGCATTAAATAGAGAAACAGGGAAAAGTCTCCTAACACTCTGCCGTCTTGAAGCTCTTCGCCACCGCTGAGGACAGAGTCTTATGCGTCACCTCACACGCTATTTCAGTATACTTTCTGTACTCCTCAGAGCTGAGGGTGAGCATACTATTCATTCTGTAGGTATTGTCTTCATCCTTGATATAGTCACTGTCCTTCACATCACTGGTTACAACCTTTTTGTCTGCCTTCCATACCACCTTGACATCCCTTGGGTAGAATTTTTCGATCAGACAGACACTTGTTGCTTTTCCTATATTTAATTCTTCTTCAGATGCACGGAAGATTGATACAGAAGGAGCCGCATCTTCTCTTCCTGTAACAAAGAGTGGAAATGGTTTAGTTATTTCTAAAGTAAAATGGAGAAAATGTATTTCATGTAGAAAAAAAACACTTGGTCGCACATTTGGCAAAGTCTAAAGAACAGCAAAGCTGAATATTAAAAAATTGTATGTAAGAACAACAAAATTATATATTATTACTCCAAATAAGTAGTATTATGTTAAGTATCTATCTATCCATATCTATCTATCTAAGATATGTGCCAATCTATCGATGATGTGCTAACCTAAGTTTTTCTAATCTTTAGATTTGCTTTGGTTAAAAATAAGAATATTAACTTTACTTATCCCCGTGCTACCTTAGCTATACCAGCAATGATAGATAGATACATATATATTAGATAGATAAATAGACAGATAGATAAAAGATAGATAGATAAAAATAGATCAAAAATGAAAAAAGGGACTTTATTAGCCCATATGGTGTGGCAACATTTCAGATGTGAACAACCTTTCTTAAGCCACAACCGAAACGTTGCCGCACCATATGGTCTAATAAAGTCCCTTTTTTCATTTTTAATCTTTTAGCGTGCTGCCTGCTTTTCTTATTTTTATCTACAATACAAACTGGATATTTGTTTGGGAGGCTTACATCCACAATTACTTTACCAATGCTGTTCCAATTTATTCTAATAGATAGATATATAGATAATAGTTGATAGACATATAGATAGATAGATAATAGCTAAAAGACAGATTTGTATTGTATAGATAGATATAGAGATAGATGGTAGATAGATGATAGATAGATGATCGATAGATAATAGATTGATAATAGAAAGATGATAGATAGATGATAGATAATAGATAGATAGATAATAAATAATAGATAGATGATAGATAGATAATAGATAGATAGATAATAGATAGATGATAGATAGATATAGAGATAGATGATAGATAGATAGATAGATATAGAGATAGATGATATATAGATAATAGATAGATGATAGATAATAGATGATAGATAGATAGCTATGGATAGATAGATTGATAGATGATATATAGATAGAAAAATAGATAGAAATAGATGATAGATATGGATAGATAGATATAGATAGATATTAGATAAATATACATATATAAAGAGATACAGTACAACCTCTATAAAATAGAGACGATCACTTCTAACCTAAACTAGATTTTTGACTTTCAACTCCCTTTTGTCCTCTAATAATTGTTGAGTTCACCCACTTCTTTGAGAGGACCATCCTTCAAGAAGTTCTGCACTTGTCATTGTTTAAAATAACTAATAAAGATGACATAGGACAGAACTGGCACCAGCTGCACTCCGGTATATCTGCTATTGCAGTTCGTTGAGCATGATGGGGACGCACAGGTGTGCGGATGTCTCATGAAAACTGACATTTTAAAATCTTTGGGGATTATAATGACATAATTCAGAACAGATGGTCTGCACGGTTAGCTATTAGCAGCAATCAATATAACTATATTCCTTGTTAAAAAAAATACTATGTGAATAGTATATAAATATACTGTAATAATGATGTGAAATATACTATATCACCTGATAAAAAAAATCAATAAACTTAATTTTATGTTAAGTACAAGTTCTCTAAGAAGCGGATACAAGTAAGCCTTACTGATATGTTGATCTTAAATGTCACAATTCTAACACTAACTTTTTTTTCAAGGACTTTTTTACACTTATTATTGCAATAGAATGATCTATTCCTAGTTGTAAATTGACTTTATTGTAATTTTACCTAATTTGAAAAACTGTGTTAAAAATCTTAATTAAAGGCAAATAACATATAAAAAAAAACCAATTTCTAAAAAAAAACACTTAAGAATGTTGTTATAAATTGGATACCTGTAACAATGAGTATTTTTTTTATTTTAATATCTAATAAATTTAATAAGTGATCAATGATGAATGGAATGATAACTTTTCGATGACCTGCTATTGAATACTGAAAATATTAGACTTAGTTATGGAGCATTACTTACTTCTTCATTTTATCCTATGTCATGGCCCAAGATGAACCACAATAACTTATTGTAGTTACTTCCTCATACAAATACTCAGATGTGTAATTAGTTTTAGTCACTTTAACGGTATCATTTTGGAGCATGTTAATAAAATAAAGTTTTTTAAACTTTTTTTTTTTCAAAAAGTTTAATTTTTGTTACTCGTAGTTTAAATTCTAAAAAATACTAGAATATTAATTTAAACCACAGATATATAATAATTCTATATTTAATTACTCTGTTAATTTACATTTTGAAAAATAAAAGGATTAATCATTTATGCCATAGAAGAAAAAAAAAAACATGAAAATTCCTAAAGGAATTCTATATTGTGACTTAAATATCTACTTGCTATGTCATGATATTTATGTGGAAAATACACTAAACTTATTATACAAACCCGTACTAACTTTTTAAAATTTCTTTTTAATCTTTTTTCAAAAGTTAAAATTGGATGGTAGTCTAAATGATCACTATTAGCCCCAAAAATCTTAATTCATGGATGTGCCTTCATTATTACTCACAGCAGGTGCCTATTTTTGTGCTCTCCACATTTTACCTTTAAGTAAAATTACCTACACTCACTCCTAACCACACGAAATAATTAAATATTTAAAAAAAATCTATTTTAATAAAAAATATGTTATATTTTTGTATAATTTTATTACCTACGTAAGAAACAAGAATACATAGAAAAAAAATTAAAATGAAAAGAAAACATAGCAAAGTAATGAGAATAGATACTTACCAAGGAAAATAAAAGAAGATAAAAGTTTACATCTTAAAGTATACTTACGTTTAATCTCTACTGTGGTTTTGCTGCCAAAAGTGCGCCACAGTAGATACTACCTCTATACTCAACGTACAAAAACCTACTGTATACTGCATTGCCTTAAGTTTCATGTCCTCTTGAAGATCACTTCTATGTAACTTTTTTATTGCTTACTTTACTTATTTATTAGTTAAAACTTAACTCTAGCCAGAACGATCCTTATTCCCCACAACCCTAAAATCCCTAAAGAGACCATATTTAAAAAAAACATATTTGCTAAAAGCAATAAAAAATGATGGTAATACTATCATAATATTCTAATATAATGATATGTAATAATATCATATATAAGTATATGTATATATATATATATATATATATATATATGTGATAATTTATAATTATATGCATAATGTCATATATATATAAATATATATATACATATATAAAATAATATATCATCATAATATATTGATTCAAGTATATTTAAAAACTAAGACAAAATGAGTGTATTACCTATGATAACTCTATCATAATATTAAAATAATATGTTTTATGTATTCCCATTTCTATATATGAAATCACTATAAAATTTACTATGTACCTGATACAAAAACCCAAACTGCTATGGTTAAAGTTACCTCACTATTATTCCCAGCTGGCACCATATACGTTTTTTTGCGCTTTTTTTGGTATTTTTTTTTTCTCTTAAGTCAAATTAATTAGATTCTCTCAAAGCCAAGTAATGCAATCAAATATCTTAAATATATTGAGATATACAAAAGCAAAAAAACCCCCATAAAATTAATAAGAATAACATAAAAAAATTGTGAAAGTTAAAACTTACATTTAAAAATGTACTTACGCTTAATTTCTACAGTGGTTTTTTGGCCAAAAGTGAGCCACAGTAGATAGTTCCCCTATAATCATTGTACAAAAACCTATTGTATCTACCTATTACTTACTGTAACTTTTTTCAATGTTTTCTTTATTGTTTTACTAGGTGAAATTGGAATCTAATCAGAATAACCACTACTTATCAAAAAAAAAAAATCTTAATCTGTGATTGTGGCAATTTTTAAAATTATACTTTAACAATTCATAGAAGAAAAAAAATTATCATATTTGGTAATACTATAATCTGCTCTAAATCATATATGTTATGATTTCTACGTGAAAAAATCTCTCTAAAGTTAACTTTATTCATCGTATAAAAACCCACAGAGCAGTGGCTAAAGTTTTAAACCTTACTATTACAGGTATATCATGAATATTTTTACTTTTTAATTTTAACTGAAATTATTTAGATTCATTTAACGTCCATCGAAATAATAAAAAATGTTGAATATTTTTTTTTTTAAAGAGCAGGTTAAAAAGATATACAAAAAAACTCTAAAAGTAACAAGAATAGATTCTAATCAAAAATAATGAAAAACATAAAACTTACATTTAAAGGTGTACTTACGTTTGATCTCTACAGTGGTTTTTTGGCCAAAAGTGAACCACAGTACAAAGTTCCCCTATAATCGTCATACAAAAACCTACTGTATACTGCTGTGGCTCAATTTACACATCATCTTTAAAATTACCTAAATAGTGAAATTTTTAATTTTTACTTTAACTTTTTATTTTTTTTTCAAAATAGGACCTAAAAAGAACGGTCATTATTTATCTCCCTTACCACCTAAAATCTTAATTTATGGTTGTACTCAATTTTTTATTGATCTAAAATATACATACTGAAGTCTTAGAAGAAAAAAATGACAAATATGGTATATATTTGTTTGCCAAAAACAACATACAAAAACACATACCACATGCCAAAAAAAAACAACTTGCAAAAAAGGTAAAAAAAATAACAAGAAGATATGCTAATCAAGAAAAAAATAAAGAAAGATAAAACTTGCATTTAAAGGTATGCTTACGTTTAATCTCTACAGTAGTTTTTTGGCCAAAAGTGTACCACAGTAGATAGATCCCCTATACAAAAACCTCCTCTGTAGTACTGAGAATCAACTTACATGTTCCCTTTATCTGACTTTTTAATGGTTTTCTCCACTTTATATTTTTTTAAAAATGGACTCTACCACAAATAACCATTAGCTACTCCCCCAATATTTATCTAAGGTTGTGCCCCTTTATAAACTAAAGTATACCTACCAAAGCCGTAGAGGAAAAATAACTAATATATCATAATAAATTAATCTATTACCTATGGTAATACTATAATGATATTTTTAAAATAGTGTAGTTAATATAATTTCTTACTATACTATAATTTCTATGAGGAAAGTTACTATTCACATAGTACCAAGAAAAGATAAAAAAGGCAGAAAAAATAAAAACCAAAACTTATAAAAGTAACAAAAAAGAGATACTAGTCAAGAAGAAAACGATAAAGATAAAACTTACATTTAAAGATGTACTTACGTTTAATCTCTACAGTGGTTTTTTGGCCAAAAGTGTACCACAGTAGATAGTTCCCCTTTACTCGTCATACAAAAACCTACTGAGGATCAACTTACATGTCCCCTTTAAAGTCACCTACATTGTGTAACTTTTTATTAGCTTTCTCTACTTTATATTTGTTTTAAATGGACCCTACCACGAAAGACCATTATCTACTCCCCGAATATTATCTACTCCACGAATATTTATATGAGATTTTGCCCATTTCTAAATTAAACTATAAACAAAACTAATATGTTAATATATCACTTATGGTAATACTATAATGATATTTTAAAAATAGTCTAGTTAATATAGTTACTTACTGTACTACTGTATAATTTCAATGTGAAAATTAACTGTTCATATAGCTTCCAGAACAAATAAAAAAAAGGCAGAGAAAAAAAAACAAATGCTATAAAAAGTAACACGAATAGATACTAATCAAGAAAAAACGAGAAAGATAAAACTTACATTTAAAGGTGTACTTACTTTTAATCTCTACAGTGGTTTTTTGACGAAAAGTGTACCACAGTAGATAGTTCCCCTATACTCGTCATACAAAACCTACTGAGGATCAACTTACATGTCTTTAAAGCCACCTAAGTTGTGTAACTTATTAATAACTTTCTCTAACTTAGATTTTTTTTAAATAGACCCTACCACGAATGACCATTATCTACTCCCCGAATATTTATCTAAGATTTTGCCCATTTCTAAATTAGACTATACATACCAAAGCCGTAGAGAAAAAAAACAAAACTAATATGTTAGTATATTACTTATGGTAATAGTATAATAATATTTTAAAAATAGTGTACTTAAAATAGTTACTTACTAAACTATCATTTCTATGTGAAAAGTTACTATTCATGTAGTTTCCAGAACAGATTAAAAAAAGCAGGGAATAAAAACAAAACCTATAAAAGTAACAAGAATAGATACTAATCAAGAAAACACCAGAAAGATAAAACTTACATTTAAAGGTGTACTTACTTTTAATCTCTACAGTGGTTTTTTGGCCAAAAGTGTCCCACAGTAGATAATTCCCCTATACTCGTCATACAAAAACCTACTGAGGATCAACTGATGTCCTCTTTTTTTTAGTCATCTACTTTGTGCAACTTTTTATTTGCTTTCTTTACTTTTTATTTTTATAACATGGACCCTAACAAAAATGCCCCTTATCTACTCCCCAAATATTAATCTATGGTTGTGCCTATTTTTAATTAAATTATATATACAAAAGCGAAAAAAAAAATAAAAAATTGCTATAAACATCATACAAAAACCCCTTGCATTTATTCGTTATTTCACACAGCACATGTTTTTGTGATTTCCAAAACTTCATACTTTTGCAGGTAAAACTCTTTACTCTATTATTATCTCTAGCCTGCATATTTTTGGGGCTTTTCTTGTTATATATATTTTTAAATGGAAGTCAAATTACCTAGATTCACTAAAATCCATGTAAAATAATCAAATGTTTCATACATTTTTTATTGCCAAAAACAGATAAAAAAGCACAGAAAAACCAAAACTTTTAACAAAATGAGAAAGATAAAGCTTACATTTAAAGTTATACTTGCTTTTAATGCCTGCAGTGGTTTTATTGCCAAACGTGTACCGCAGTACTTGTACAAAAACTTACCGTATACGTCTCGTCCTCTTAAAAGTTATTTACATCACGTGATGTTTCTATTTAATTTTTTGAAAACTTTTTATTCGTTACACCACTACTTAGCCCCTCAAAAATTTATAGGAGAATAAAAACCTCTGCTTTACAATAATAAGGTCAATAATGCTCCAAAAAGATGAACAAAAACAAACTGGATAAAGACACAAAACTAGTCACAATAAGCTGATACAGAATAAACAATGCTTACATTTAAAGGTGTACTTACGTTTTATTTCAACCTTGGTTCCTTTACCGAAAGTCCACCACAGTGACAAGTTTGTGTTACCTGACTGTACAAAAACCTTTCTTAAATATGAAGGGTCTTTGGGGTTTATTTTGCAGATGTATTTCTAATTTTAGCTGAGGTTAAAATACTTCAAAATCAGTCACCTGAGGAGAAGAAAAAAAATTACATCAAATGACTTAACCACATCCCGTCACCTCACAGGGTCCTTGTGTCATAATGGATGTGCCACTTTCGATTAGGCTAAGTTCACTCAACGTATACATTTTTTTTTTACGATTTTCATCCAGAAAAAAAACAATTTTTCATCAGTATCCTCATTCATATGCCAAATCCCCCGCCCCCCAAAAAATATATATATTGTTTCCTCTTTTAAGACGAATCGGATACTATATGGCTGATCTCTTTGGGATCTGATAGTTTTGCGCATGCGTAGACTTTATCTGAAATATGGAAGAGACTAGAACTTTTTGATATTTTTTTCCTGTGGACATTTGGTCAGTGTTAAAAAATTGATCATCTGAACAGTCCAATTGTATAAAATTCGTCCGAGTGCTCTCTATGTACGTTTTTTCCACAGACATCACGCAGAAAGGAAATAGGGGGGGGGGTGTGAGCATAGCCTTATTTATTTATTTTACTCACTTATATAGTGCCATTAATTCCACAGCGCTTTACAAACAATATCATCGCTGTCCCCATTGGGGCTCACAATCTACATTCCTTATCAGTCTTTGGAGTGTGGGAGACAACTGGAGAACCCGGAGAAAACTCACATAAACAGGGGGAGCTCATATAAATCCAGTGTATCTTCACCCTGGGAACGCAATACAGGGACTATTGTTGACTAACATCATTAAAAACCTCAAAAACATCTCCAGAATCTGACCTTTTCTTACCTTTGTTTCTGCAATACTCTTACTGTTGCTCTTATTCATTCTTGTCTGGACTATTGCAGCTCTCTACTATAATCGGTCTGCCTCTTACTAAACTCTTACCTCTCCAAACCATCCTGAATTCAGCAGCCAGGATCATATTCCTCTCCAACCGCTACACCGATGCCTTTACCATGTGCCAGTCATTGCACTGGTTGCCCATCCACTGCAGAGTCCAATATAAACTTACCACTTTCACCTACAAAGTGCTTCACAGTTCTGCACCACCCTATATCTCCTCTCTCATCTTGGTCTATCACCCTACCAATGCCCTCCATTCCGCTAATGACTTACACTAATGAGCAAAAGGGTAACAATGTTTTGAACTTTTGACTTTCAGACTCCATATCTCATCATCCACTACTGCTTTGAACATGAGACTACCGTCATTTTATAGACAATCATCTTGGCTATCGAATACCATAAATTTGACTTGCAACTATTTAGCATATGATTAGTTATGCAGATTCTTGTCATGTCACTGCATTGGTACTGTTTTTCTCCTGATGGTGGAAAAATCTTTTTCTTCCGGTATACTACAAAATACAAACTGTTCTCATAGCTAAGTGTGTTGTTAGGTTGATTCCCAAGCAAAAAGGACCCTGGTTCAGATCGAGGAACAGCCATGAAGAAGATTTCCCAAGAAAAGCGAAACAGCATCATCCAGCTCATGGTCTCTCGGCCAAGAAAATTGCCAAACTGCATCATGTGACAAGCATTACAGTTGGATGAATATGAAATGAAGTCCATCCATCCATTTAAACGCCAAGAGGTGGATGTTAGGCGTCGGTCTGGTGCTGGATTCAAAATGGGTCCAAGACCTTCCGTGGTCTCCCATTCCAGGCAAGCACAGGCTGATGCTGCTCAGCATCATTGTCAGCCCCAATGACTAGCTGTTCCACGAGCCGTGCAGATTGTCTCCCAGGCATTTGTGCCTAGCAGTGTTAAGCATAGGCTGCAGAGGGAGACAGGGCTTGTGGAGTTTAAGTCCAGGATTCGCCACACTGAGCATGTCCGTGACCTGGCGGATCATGATTGGTGGGTTGGCACCCACCTGACTCGGTGACCTGGCACCGCCTGATTGGTCCACGGGTTTCGTCACCAATAGCGCGTCGGTGGGCAGGGCTTAGTCTTTAAAAGGCCCGCCCACAAAGATGGCGACGCGCTCAGATCATTTGAGCTGGTTGTTTGTGGTGTGCATGCTGAAACTCTTGGGCTCCTCTAAGAGCCATTTTTTTTTCAGGCAGGTAGCCATATAGAGCGGGTCTGCTCAGTCCGGTAGCACGCCGGCTGAGTGCACGAATACCCGGCGGGTATCACACCCACATACTAGCGCCGACTGCTATAGCGTAGCGCCTGTACCGAAGACAGGGCTACTGCTCCTAGTCCGGTCACACGTCTCCCTGCGGTTCTTGGAGATTGTGTGAACCGCTTTAGTGCCAATCCCCATAGCGTAGCGCCTGTATCAAAGACAGGGCTACTGCTGTTCCCACGGTCGCACGTCTCCCTGCGGTTCTTGGAGATTGTGCGAACCGTCTTACCCTTCCGTGTGCCTTAACACGAAGGATTAAGATAATTGTTAGGTGCGTCGCCGGTCGCTCTCTCCTCCGTGCAGTTAACGGAGATAGAGCGTACCACTTTACCCGGTCTGGTGTGCTGTTAACACGGACGGGTTATCTGTTTAGTTGTCGCTTTTCCTTTCCACCCGGAAAGTGTTCGGCAGCAGTCCATTAGGCTGCATTGCGGACCCCGGGGTCGGTTGCGTTCCATTAAAATAAAGTTGTCTGCAACCGCCCTCCTAACAGTGGACGTCCAGACAAAATATCAGCGTCAGCAAGTCAACTCATCACAAGGTCTATCAGTTCTGGTATGACAAACATGGCAGTAGAGGTGTCTCGTATGCATTATAGTGAGATCACAGAAGTTGATGTAAGCACAGTGTGACTTGCGACTTGCATTACACAAGTCGGCAATGGTGGATCAAAAAAAGGTGAAGAAGCCTTGACTTCAATATTGTTATAAGAAGCGTCAGATTGAGTTTGCCAAAAAGTACGAAAAGTGGACAGTAGAAGATTGGAAACAATGAGATGAAAGTCAATAGACTAGGCTCTGATAGGTGCAAATGGCTCTGGAATGATTTGCTAATGGACTGAAAAATTTGATAATGAATCGAAAAATTGAAGAAACTATCAAGTTTGGTAAAGGAAGCCTGATGATATACAGTACAGACCAAAAGTTTGGACACACCTTCTCATTTAAAGATTTTTCTGTATTTTCATGACTATGAAAATTGTACATTCACACTGAAGGCATCAAAACTATGAATTAACACATGTGGAATTATATACTTAACAAAAAAGTGTGAAACAACTGAAAATATGTCTTATATTCTAGGTTCTTCAAAGTAGCCACCTTTTGCTTTGATGACTGCTTTGCACACTCTTGGCATTCTCTTGATGAGCTTCAAGAGGTAGTCACCGGAAATGGTCTTCCAACAATCTTGAAGGAGTTCCCAGAGATGCTTAGCACTTGTTGGCCCTTTTGCCTTCACTCTGCGGTCCAGCTCACCCCAAACCATCTCAATTGGGTTCAGGTCTGGTGACTGTGGAGGCCAGGTCATCTGGCGTAGCACCCCATCACTCTAATTCTTGGTCAAATAGCCCTTACACAGCCTGGAGGTGTGTTTGGGGTCATTGTCCTGTTGAAAAGTAAATGATGGTCCAACTAAGCGCAAACCGGATAGAATAGCATGCCGCTGCAAGATGCTGTGGTAGCCATGCTGGTTCAGTATGCCTTCAATTTTGAATAAATCCCCAACAGTGTCACCAGCAAAGCACCTCCACACCATCACACCTCCTCCTCCATGCTTCATGGTGGGAACCAGGCATGTAGAGTCCATTGGTTCACCTTTTCTGCGTCGCACAAAGACACGGTGGTTGGAACCAAAGATCTCAAATTTGGACTCATCAGACCAAAGCACAGATTTCCACTGGTCTAATATCCATTCCTTGTGTTCTTTAGTCCAAACAAGTCTCTTCTGCTTGTTGCCTGTCCTTTACAGTGGTTCCCTAGCAGCTATTTTACCATGAAGGCCTGCTGCACAAAGTCTCCTGTTAACAGTTGTTGTAGAGATGTGTCTGCTGCTGGAACTCTGTGTGGCATTGACCTGGTCTCTAATCTGAGCTGCTGTTAACCTGGTGACTCAGATAAACTTATCCTCAGAAGCAGAGGTGACTCTTGGTCTTCCTTTCCTGGGGCGGTCCTCATGTGAGCCAGTTTCTTTGTAGCGCTTGATGGTTTTTGCAACTGCACTTGGGGACACTTTCAAAGTTTTCCCAATTCTTCGGACTGACAGACCTTCATTTCTTAAAGTAATGATGGCCACTCGTTTTTCTTTACTTAGCTGCTTTTTGCTTGCCACAATACAAATTTTAACTGTCTATTCAGTAGGACTATCAGCTGTGTATCCACCTGACTTCTGCACAACACAACTGATGGTCCCAACCCCATTTATAAGGCAAGAAATCCGACTTATTAAACCTGACAGGGCACACCTGTGAAGTGAAAACCATTTTCGGTGACTACCTCTTGAAGCTCATCAAGAGAATGCCAAGAGTGTGCAAAGCAGTCATCAAAGCAAAAGGTGGCTACTTTGAAGAACCTAGAATATAAGACATATTTTCAGTAGTTTCACACTTTTTTGTTAAGTGTATAATTCCACATGTGTTAATTCATAGTTTTGATGCCTTCAGTGTAATGTACAATTTTCATAGTCATGAAAATACAGAAAAATCTTTAAATGAGAAGGTGTGTCCAAACTTTTGGTCTGTACTGTACGTAGGGTTGTTTCACAGCCAAAGGCATTGGATACTTTACCAGGATCAATGGTGGTCTCAATACTGAGCTATAAGTGAGTATTCTACACGACAAGTTACTTCGTACACTCGAGTACTATGGGTATGAAAAAGACAACATAGTGTTCCAGCAGTTCAACGACCCGAAGCATACTTCGAGATTGGCGAAGAAATGGTTCAATTACAATGAAGTAGAGGTGCTGGATGGGCCCCCACAGTCCATAGACTTCAACCCAATCAAACACGTGGGTAGAGTTGAAGAAAAAGTTTTATACATACCCAAGTGAGTCAAACAGTATGCATCAACTTTGGGAACTTGTAGAAGAGACCTGGAATCAGATTTTGGTCAAGACATGCTTGTATCTAATTGAGAACATGCCCAGATGGATTCAGGCAGTGTTGAAAACCAAAGTTGGATTTACAAAATACTAACAAAATTATAACCATTAAAATTTAGATTTTTAAGAGCAGAACAGTAACAATGCAGTGACATAACAAGAATCTCCATAACTAATCATATGCAAAATAGTTGCAAGTGATATATATGTATGAGATAGCCAAGATGATTGTCTATTAGTGTTGAGCGAGCACTAAAACGCTCGGGTGCTCGAAGCTCGGGCCGAGCTCGCCGTGATACTCGGGTGCTCGACCCGAGCAACGAGCCCAATGTTAGTCTATGGGAGACTCGAGCATTTTTGCGGTGGCACCCCCGGCAGTCATTTAAAAGCCTAACAAGTGCCCAAAACGATAGTGACAGTGCTCAAATGACATGGGGACAGCATGGGGATCGCCCCAGGAAGCATTTCTGACCCCCAGGTCACTGCTGTCAACAACGTGGTCAGAGGTATTAAGCCACTTTTACAGGCTCACAATAAAACGAAAGTGAAACTTTTTTCCTGTGAAATATGTTAAGGAACATCCTTTCCAGGGAAAAGACTTGTGTATAAGTTAAAATAAATGACCAAAAACAAAAATACTCCTCCACACCTTCGGCTATGTTCACAAGTAGCATTTTTTATGCGTTTTTGCACTTTTGTATTGCTTTCAACTATGACAAATGCATTTACCGGGAAATGTAATTTTAACATTTTACAACCTTATCTGGCCATGTGCTGTGTGACACATGCATAAAGTGCTGAAAAGACATGGGAACAGCATGGGGAAGACCCCTGGAAGCATCTCTGACTCCCAGGTCACTGTCTAAAAGTGTGCCCATCATAAGTGATCCTTGCCGCATCAGAAGATGCAGACTTGCAACTATCCCCATGCAAGTTCTAGTCCCAGGGCAGTGTTCAATTGTACCTCCCCCATTCCTTGCAATACAAGCGCAAGTATGCAGCCTGCCACCCACCCACCCCCAGGCTGCAATACCATACTGCTTGCTTGCTTGAACTTGAAATTGGGCCTTTTAGGCATGTGGAGGCGGAATCTGGCCACCACGTCATGGCTGTGTTGGCGGCCTGGAATCCATACTCAGTCCCCAGCCGCCCGGCGGCTGGGTGTCCATACTCAGTCCCCAGCCGCCACGCGGCCGAGTGTCCACACGGTCCCCAGCCGCCTGGGGGCAGTCGGGTGTCCATAAACGGTCCCCAGCAGCCCCCATTTCTCCTTGGAACATCCCCCCACACACTTTTCTTAGCCTGGCCTGCTTTAGGCAGCATTGGACGAGCCCACCAGAGAACCAGACTCCTCCGGTGGGCCCTGACTTCTCCATCGGTGGAGTTGAGAGTGCCAAGGTGAGGAGCATGATGATGATGACAGAAGTTAGCATCTGCTATGTTTTCTTTTAATGCAAGTGTAAGTGTGCAGCCTGCCACCTACCCACCCCCAGACTGCAATTCCATACTGCTAGCTTGCACTTGAAATGGGGCCTTTTAGTTTAGAGGAGGCCGAAGCTGGCCACTACCTCATGGCTGCTTCGGCAGCGAGGTATCCATACTCAGTCCCCAGCCGCCCCTATTTGTCCTGGTGTGCCTTATACATAAGATTAAGCGCGTATACCAAAACATTACCTGTGCCCTCCCCACTGCATTTAGTGGGAGGAGAGCCTATTCCGCTGTGTTGTGTGCATGCCAAACCCCTGTTCATGGTACATGCGAAGATGCCTCCCACCTTGCACCTGTTGTTGCAGACTTGCAACTATCCCCATTCAAGTCCTTGTCCCAGGGCAGTGTTCAATTGTACCTCTCCCATTCCTTGCAATGCAAGCGCAAGTATACAGCCTGCCACCCACCCACCCCCAGGCTGCAATACCATACTGCTTGCTTGCTTGCACTTTAAATTGGGCCTTTTAGGCATGTGGAGGCAGAATCTGGCCACCACGCCATGGCTGTGTCGGCGGCCTGGTATCCATACTCAGTCCCCAGCCGACTGGTGGCCGGGTGTCCCCGCTTGCTCCCCAGCCTCCAGGGGGTGGCCGGGTGTCCATACTCGGTCCCCAGCCACCCCTATTTGTACCGGTAACCTTTCCCACACTTTTCTTAGCCTGGCCTGCTTTAGGGCAGCATTGGCCGAGCCCACCGGACTATCAGACTCCTCCGGTGGGCCCTGGCTTCTCCATCAGGGGAGTTGAGAGTCCGAAGGTGAGGAGCATGATGAGGATGATAGAAGTTAGCATCTGCTTTGTTTTGTTGTAATGCAAGCGCATGTATGTAGTAGCGGCTAGGCCTGAGGAGGTCAGCGTTTTGGCGCATATCCTACCTCCTCCGAGGATTGCTGGATGTTTTCCTGCTACTATCCAAGTTCTATGACTCCCATTAAAACAAAGCTTCAGGTGATAAATGATGGATGAGGTAGTGGCAAAGGAGAAAGAGCAGGAGGAACAGGGACCATTCACATCAATATCAGTCAACCAGATATGTCTTGTAGGATATGTTTCTGTAACAAAAGGAGCGGTTCGGCTACACAGTTATAGGGCATACAGTGAGTGCAATGCCTACCAAAAATTTCGAGGCACTCCAATGCCCCTTGGAAATGACATGGAGGTCAGAGGGCGTTAACTAAACCTTTTTTTCCATTTATAGCAACTGGGTCTCCTGTGCACTGTTGGCCTAAGCAGTGAATGGAAGGCTTTCCAAAAATTATGAGGTACTGCAATGCCCCTTACAAGAGCCATGTGTGGCACCCCAGGGGTCTGGTCACCACAGTAATAGAGATTACATCGGAGAGCAAGTGGGAGGTTTCCTGGTCAGGATCCCTTAAACATGCAACATCCTCCTGCCCCAGTCCTGGGAGGGGAGAATTCTGCCCTTATAAACTGGATCTGGGGTGGGGTTGAGTGAGTCAGAGAACAGAGAACAGTCAGAGTCAGAGTGAGAGCAAGGGAAAGTAACAGCAAGGATCTCTGTAGGAGCTAGGAGCTAAAGACGAGGGGCTGGAAGCTGAGCAGAGCTCGCCCTGGCAGAAGACAATAGGAACCGGACACAGGAGTCCGAAGCTGTGAGGACTTATATATCCAGCAGCAGAAACCAGCCGGCAGGGGATTTCAGGTCCTCTGGCCATAGAAGCCCGGAGGCTCAGTCACAAGCAAGGGACCAGCACCGCCGTCATGGAGAGGAGGCTAACAGAAGGCCCCAAGTCACCAGCCATACGGGTGAGCACTACACGGTACACTCAGGGACGTGGGCTACTTCTACCCGCTTACAGCAAGGTAGCCAGGAAGAGTGCAGACAGACGGGGAGGCCTACAACTCCACCTGGCCAGGGGAACTCCTGCTTGCTCACAGACTGACCAGGCCTCTTATGCTAGCCAGTACTCCCGGGAGGGTCTACCTTATAATCATCATTAAAGACCCTGAACTGCACTGCAAAGCCCCTTAAAAGAGCCATGCAGTACAGCATATTACAAACATAAGTCCCATTATTGGGGAGTGGGTCTCCCATAGTATTTGCTTATGCTTTCCCAGCAAAAGCTGCCAAAAATTAGGACGGAGCAACTTGCAATGCTCCTTACAAGAGCCATGCAGTACAGCATATTACAAACATAAGTCCCATTATTGGGGAGTGGGTGTCCCATGGTATTTGCTTATGCTTTCCAAGCAAAAGCTGCCAAAAATTAGGACGGAGCAACTTGCAATGCCCCTTACAAGAGCCATGCAGTACAGCATATTACAAACATAAGTCCCATTATTGGGGAGTGGGTTTCCCATAGTATTTGCTTATGCCTTGCAAGCAAAAGCTGCCAAAAATTAGGACGGAGCAACTTGCAATGCCCCTTACAAGAGCCATGCAGTACAGCATATTACAAACATAAATCCCATTATTGGGGAGTGGGTGTCCCATGGTATTTGCTTATGCTTTCCCAGCAAAAGCTGCCAAAAATTAGGACGGAGGAACTTGCAATGCTGGCACCCTGGTGGTATAGTGGTGATGGAGGCTGAGGATAAGGAGAAGAAGATTAAACAGCTGAAACGAGGAAGCGTATACCCATGTGTGGGTGTGAAGCGGTGCATGTGAATACACCTCCCGAAATAACACAGAGGATTTGACTTTATGTTACTCTGCTGTCATTTGGTGGTGATGAGAAGTCTGGCCCAATCCAGCCCTTGTTCATTTTGATAAGGGTCAGCTTGTCAGCATTGTCAGTTGACAGGCGAGTGCGCTTATCAGTTATAATTCCCCCAGCGGCACTAAAAACACGCTCCGATAACACGCTAGCGGCAGGGCAGGCCAGGACCTCCAAGGCGTACAGAGCGAGTTCATTCCAAGTGTCCAGCTTGGATACCCAATAATTAAAAGGCACAGAGGAATCACGGAGGACGCTGATACGATCGGCAAGGTACTCCCTCACCATCTTTTGAAACTTTCCACTCCTTGTGAGAGTACCCCGCGCCTCAGGGCCTGTAAGCTGGGCGGGTGTCAGAAAACTGTCCCAGAACGTTGACAGTGTTCCCCTGCCTCTGCTGGATTGGAGTTGCATCTCTCTCGCCTGTACGCCTTGGTTGGGCAACGAACTGTGACCTCTGCCGCTAGCGTGTTCAGATGGGAATTTTTTTAAGAGTTCTGCAGCAAGGGCCTTCTGGTATTGCCCCATTTTTGTAGACCTCTCCACCTCAGGAATAAGAGAGTGAAAGTTCTCCTTGTAGCGGGGGTCTACAAGTGTCACCAACCAGTAATGACTGTCACCCAACATTTTGACAACGCGAGGGTCACGGTTAAGGCAGCGTAACATAAAGTCAGCCATGCGTGCCAGACTGGTAACGGGCAAGATTTCCGTGTCCTCACCAAGATGACAACTGACCATGCTCTCCTCCTCCTCCTCCTCTTCCTCCTCCCCCCTGTCCTCAGGCCACCCACGCTGAACCGACGGTATGACACTTGTACAGGTACTACCGTCTACAACGCATGATAGCAGCTCCTGTTCATCCTCCTCCTCCTCCTCCTCTCCCTCATTGTCCCCCAATGCACGTTGGGATGAGATGAGGCTGGGCTGTGTGTAATCGCCCGCTACGGCTTCTTGATCCATCTCATCATACTCTGGCTGCAATGCCTCCTCTTTAATTCTCTGCAGAGAGCGTTGCAAAAGACAGACAAGTGGGATGCTGACACTAATGATGGCGTCATCGCCACTCACCATCTTGGTGGCCTCCTGAAAGTTTGTCAGGATGGTACATATGTCAGACATCCAGGTCCACTCCTGAGGTCTTATGTGTGGAGTCTGACCTGAATATCGACGGCCTTGTTGCAGCTGGTACTCCACAACTGCTCTCTTCTGCTCACAAATCCTTTGCAACATGTGGAGGGTAGAGTTCCAACGTGTTGGGACATCACACACCAGTCGGTGTGCCGGAAGCTGCAAACGCTGCTGCAACACAGCAAGGGCTGCGGAACCTGTAGCCGACTTGCGAAAATGAGCTGACAGGCGGCGTACTTTCACGAGCAGATCTGGCAACTCGGGGTGCGATTTAAGAAACCGCTGAACCACGAGGTTAAGCACATGAGCCAGGCATGGTACGTGTGTGATCTCACCTCGCCTCAGAGCCGCCACCAGGTTACGGCCATTGTCACACACGACCATGCCGGGATGTAGATTCAGCGGTCTCAGCCACATATCTGCCTGCTCTTTCACAGCTGTCCACAACTCACAAGCAGTGTGAGGTTTATCACCTAAGCTTATGAGTTTCAGCACAGCCTGTTGCCGCTTGGCGGAGGCAGTACTGCAATGCTTCCAGCTTGTAACTGATGTGGTGATATCTGAGATGGAGGCTGAACATGAGGAGGAGGAGGAGGATGCGCAGGAGCTGTACACTGTGGGGGCGACTCTGACTGACATAGGGCCCGCAATCCTCGGTGTGGGGAGGATGTGTTCCGTCCCAAGGTCCGACTGGGTCCCGGCTTCCACTATGTTTACCCAGTGTGCCGTCAGAGAGATGCACCGTCCCTGGCCACAAGCACTTGTCCAAGTGTCCGTTGTCAGGTGGACTCTCCCAGTAACTGCGTTGTTGAGGGCACGGCAGATGCTTTGGGACACGTGCTTGTGTAGTGCGGGGATGGCACACCGGGCAAAATAGTGTCGGCTGGGGACCGAGTACCGAGGGACGGCCACCACCATAAGATTGCGGAAGGATTCCGTCTCCACCAGTCTAAAAGGCAGCATTTCCAATGCAAGCAGTCGTGAAATGTGCGAATTTAGGACTGTGGCCTGTGGGGCGTTAGCTGCGAATTTCCACTTTCGTTCAAAGGTCTGGGATATGGACAATTGAACGCTGCGGTGGGACGTGGACGCGGACGTTGATGCTGTTTCTTGAGAAACTGCCATAACAAGTGAAGACTGAGAGGAGGGGGCATTTTTACATGCAGTATGGACAGGGGATTGCCTTGCACACACAACAGGGGGTTCTATTGCACGCACAACAGTGGAAGAAGCAGTGGTGACACCCTCTGACACTGGTCGTGGACCCTGGGTTTCGCCCCACAAAGTCGGGTGCTTTGCTGCCATGTGCCTGATCATGCTGGTGGTGGTCAGGCTGGTAGTTTTGTCACCCCTGCTGATGCTGGCATGGCAGGTGGAACATATGGCCTTTTTGGGGTTATCAGCAGAGTCTTTAAAAAAATTCCAGACTCTGGAAGACCTACCGCTTGTACTGGCAACGTCCCTCGTGTTGGTGTTACGGGGAATGGTTGCCTGCCTTCTGTCTGCGGCCACCACACTGCTTCTTCCTGCCTGTTGGGGTATTCTGCCTCCCCCTGTGTGCTGCTGGCCTCACTCTGCATGTCCTCCTTCCACGTTGGGTCAGTTACTAGATCATCCACCACCTCCTCCTTTTCCACTTGCGCACCACGATCCTCCTCCTCACTTCCTGGCAATTGTGTCTCGTCATCGTCCACCTCTTGTGACAGATTGCCAACGTCGACTTCCTGTGGCCGTGGCTGTTCAAATATTTGGGCATCGCAACATGGGATCTCCTCTGCCACCACTTCAAGCGTATCAGGCGAGGGGCCCAAATATGGAAATGGACCAGTGAACAGTTCTTCAGAGTGTCCAAGTGTGGGATCACTTGCTGTCTGACGACACTCGGCATGGTGGGAGGAAGGAGCATCAGGGTGAGGAGGAGTATGCGGTCGAGACTCACGGCTACTAAGAGTTGACCGTGTGGAAGACAGACCGGAGGTGGTGGTGCCCAGGTAACTGGAAGTATTGTTTGCTATCCAATTAATAACCTGTTCACACTGATCAGTTCTCAATACTGGTGTTGTTCTGTGCTTCCCTAGTAATTCGGTCAAGAAGTGGGAGCGAGAAGATGTGGCTGTTGGTTGTGGCACATTTTCACCTTGGCCACGGCCCCGTCCTCTGCACGAACCATAGAATCATAGAATCATAGAATCATAGAATGGTAGAGTTGGAAGGGACCTCCTGGGTCATCTGGTCCAACCCCCTGCTCAAAGCAGGATTCACTAGATCATCTCAGACAGATGTCTGTCCAGCCTCTGTTTGAAGACGTCCATTGAAGGGGAACTCACCACCTCTCGTGGCAGCCTGTTCCACTCATTAATCACCCTAACTGTCAAAAAGTTTTTTCTAATATCTAATCTGTGTCTCCTCCCATTTAGTTTCATCCCATTGCTTCTAGTCTTTCCTTGTGCAAATGAGAATAAAGATGATCCTTCTACAATGTGACAGCCCTTGACATATTTGTAGACAGCTATTAAGTCTCCTCTCAGTCTTCTTTTTTGCAAGCTAAACATTCCCAAATCCTGCAACCGTTCCTCATAGGACATGGTTTGCAGACCAGTCACCATTCTGGTCGCTCTTCTCTGAACTTGCTCCAGTTTGTCTATGTCTTTTTTAAAATGTGGTGCCCAAAACTGTACACAGTATTCCAGATGAGGTCTGACCAAAGAGGAGTAAAGACCGATAATGACTTCACGTGATCTAGACTGTATGCTTCTGTTAATACATCCCAGAATTGTATTTGCCTTTTTTGCTGCTGCATCACACTGTTGACTCATGTTCAGTCTATGATCTATTAGTATACCTAAGTCTTTTTCACATGTACTGTTGCTTAGCTCTATTCCTCCCATTCTGTATATGCTTTTTTCATTTTTATCGCCCAGATGTAGTACTTTGCATTTTTCCCTGTTAAAAACCATTCTGTTGGTTGCTGCCCACTGCTCCAGTTTATTTAGGTCTTTTTGAATCCTCTCTCTCTCTTCTCTAGTATTAGCTATCCCTCCTAGCTTTGTGTCATCAGCAAATTTAATCAGTTTACCCTCAATTCCTTCATCTAAATCATTGATAAAGATGTTGAACAATACAGGTCCCAGGACGGAGCCCTGTGGTACCCCACTTGAGACATTCATCCAGCTGGATGTGAAGCCATTTACAACCACCCTTTGAGTCCGATCACTAAGCCAGTTATGAATCCACCTAACAGTTGCCTGGTCCATTGCATACTTGGTCATTTTTTCAATAAGGATGATGTGAGATACTTTGTCAAATGCTTTGCTGAAGTCAAGATATACTATATCTACAGCATTTCCCTGATCCACCCAGTCAGTGATTCTGTCATAGAAGGAAATTAAGTTAGTCTGACATGACTTGTTAGTTACAAACCCATGCTGACTCTGGTTAATCACTTCATTCTTATCCATGTACTT
This sequence comes from Phyllobates terribilis, assembly GCF_046119375.1. Lineage (NCBI taxonomy): Eukaryota > Metazoa > Chordata > Amphibia > Anura > Dendrobatidae > Phyllobates > Phyllobates terribilis. Next base: position 1,175,536,815 of record NW_027362761.1, read on the forward strand.
ACATACATGTTGTTTAATAATTTGTTCAAAGATCTTTCCTGGTATAGAAGTCAGACTCACCGGCCTATAGTTCCCTGGGTCCACCTTCTTCCCCTTTTTGAAGATAGGAACAACATTTGCTCTTCTCCAGTCTTCTGGGACTTCTCCTGTTCTCCAAGAATTTTCAAAGATTATGGAGAGTGGTTCTAAAATTTCTTCTACAATCTCCTTCAGTACTCTGGGGTGTAATTCATCTGGACCTGGAGACTTGAACTCATTTATGTTAGCTAAATATTCCCTCACAATCTTTCTGTTTACTGATAACTTGGATTCCTCTATTCCTTTAAAAGGACAGTGAAGATCAGTTGATGTTACATTTTCTTTCTGAGAGAAAACAGATGCAAAATAGGAATTAAAAAGTTCGGCCTTCTCAACATCCTCTCTTACCATTTCTCCATTTTCATCCTGTAAAAATCCTATAGCATCTTTGACTTTTCTTTTACTTTTGACATACCCCCAAAATCCTTTTTTATTGCTTTTGACATCTCTTGCAAGCCTTAATTCATTGTCAGCTTTAGCTAACCTGATACGTGCCCTACAGGATCTGCAGACTGCATTATAATCTTCTTTAGATATGCCTCCCTCTTTCCATTTAACAAACATTTCTTTCTTTCTTTTTAGCATGTGTTTAAGTTCTGTGTTCATCCATCCTGGTTTCCTTAAATGCTTCCCATTCTTCCTACTTTTTGGGATTGTTAACGATTGTGCTTTGAGAATCTCATTTTTAAAAATTTCCCATCCTTCCTGGACATTTTTGTCCTTAAGGACATCCAGCCATTGGATCCCTCCTATTCTCTTTCTGAGTCTCTTAAAATCTGCCTTTCTAAAATCTAACCTTCAAGTTTGAGTCTTCACATGTCTTCCTCCTCTAGTTATCCAAAATTCTATAATAGCATGATCGCTGCCTCCTAGGGTCCCAGCCACCTTTACCTCCTCAACCATTTCCTCCCTGTTTATAAGAATTAGATCCAAAGTTTATAAGAATTAGATCCATCACCAGAAGGTCCACTTCCACGTCCCTTGCCACGCGCCTTGCCCATTGTAAATGAAGTAAAATAGCTTACACTTGCACTATCAATGGAAAAAGGGTAATAAAGAGTAGATTAGAACCGTGGAAGAGGAAAACCACAGTTATTGTTTACTGGGGTATACCACACTTTTTTAAATAGAGATATTTGCGGCTGAACAGTGAGCGACACACTCAAACTGCTTTTTTTTAAGATACCAAAGGCCCAAAACTGGATAGTACAGCGATTTGACCCGTGGAACTGCGAAACCACACTGGGATGTCGGGCCTACACAAGACTATTTTCAACAGATATATTTTTGTGTCACAACAGTCAGGAGACACTACTGTTTTTCTTTACGGAAAAAACTACCAAAACCTGAATAATAGAGATTTTTTACCGTGGAACAGCAAAACCACAGTTATAATTTACTGGTGTATACCAGGCTTTTTAAAATATATATATATTTGCGGCTGAACAGTGAGCGACACACTCAAACTGTTTTTTTTAGATACAAATGGCCCAAAAGTGGATAATACAGAGGTTTGTACCGTGGAACTGCAAAACCACACTTGTATTTCTTGGGCCTACACCAGACTATTTTCAACAGATATATTTGTGTCTGAAAAATCAGGGAGACACTATTATTTTTTTTTTTACAGCAAAAAATGCAAAAAGCAGGATAATAGAGATTTTTTTACCGTGGAACAGCAAAAGCACACTTCTGTCTCTCTGGCCTACACCAGACTATTTTCAACAGATATATTTGTGTCTGAAAAATCAGGGAGACACTATTATTATTTTTATACAGCAAAAAATGGCAAAAACAGGATAATAGAGATGTTTTACCGTGGAACATCAAAACCACAGTAATAATTTACTGGTGTATACCAGGCTTTTTAAAATATATATATATTTGTGGCTGAACAGTGAGCGACACACTCAAACTGGATTTTTTACATACAAATGGCCCAAAAGTGGATAATACAGAGGTTTGTACCGTGGAACTGCAAAACCACACTTGTATTTCTTGGGCCTACACCAGACTATTTTCAACAGATATATTTGTGTCTGAAAAATCAGGGAGACACTATTATTTTTTTTTTACAGCAAAAAATGCAAAAAGCAGGATAATAGAGATTTTTTTACCGTGGAACAGCAAAAGCACACTTCTGTCTCTCTGGCCTACACCAGACTATTTTCAACAGATATATTTGTGTCTGAAAAATCAGGGAGACACTATTATTATTTTTATACAGCAAAAAATGCCAAAAACAGGATAATAGAGATGTTTTACCGTGGAACATCAAAACCACAGTAATAATTTACTGGTGTATACCAGGCTTTTTAAAATATATATATATTTGCGGCTGAACAGTGAGCGACACACTCAAACTGTTTTTTTTACATACAAATGGCCCAAAAGTGGATAATACAGAGGTTTTACTGCAAAACCACACTTGTATTTCTTGGGCCTACACCAGACTATTTTCAACAGATATATTTGTGTCTGAAAAATCAGGGAGACACTATTATTTTTTTTTTACAGCAAAAAATGCAAAAAGCAGGATAATAGAGATTTTTTACCGTGGAACAGCAAAAGCACACTTCTGTCTCTCTGGCCTACACCAGACTATTTTCAACAGATATATTTGTGTCTGAAAAATCAGGGAGACACTATTATTATTTTTATACAGCAAAAAATGCCAAAAACAGGATAATAGAGATGTTTTACCGTGGAACATCAAAACCACAGTAATAATTTACTGGTGTATACCAGGCTTTTTAAAATATATATATATTTGCGGCTGAACAGTGAGCGACATACTCAAACTGTTTTTTTTACATACAAATGGCCCAAAAGTGGATAATACAGAGGTTTGTACCGTGGAACTGCAAAACCACACTTGTATTTCTTGGGCCTACACCAGACTATTTTCAACAGATATATTTGTGTCTGAAAATCAGGGAGACACTATTATTTTTTTTTTTTTACAGCAAAAAATGCAAAAAGCAGGATAATAGAGATTTTTTTACCGTGGAACAGCAAAAGCACACTTCTGTCTCTCTGGCCTACACCAGACTATTTTCAACAGATATATTTGTGTCTGAAAAATCAGGGAGACACTATTATTATTTTTATACAGCAAAAAAATGCCAAAAACAGGATAATAGAGATGTTTTACCGTGGAACATCAAAACCACAGTAATAATTTACTGGTGTATACCAGGCTTTTTAAAATATATATATATTTGCGGCTGAACAGTGAGCGACATACTCAAACTGTTTTTTTTACATACAAATGGCCCAAAAGTGGATAATACAGAGGTTTGTACCGTGGAACTGCAAAACCACACTTGTATTTCTTGGGCCTACACCAGACTATTTTCAACAGATATATTTGTGCCTGAAAAATCAGGGAGACACTATTATTTTTTTTTTTTACAGCAAAAAATGCAAAAAGCAGGATAATAGAGATTTTTTACCGTGGAACAGCAAAAGCACACTTCTGTCTCTCTGGCCTACACCAGACTATTTTCAACAGATATATTTGTGTCTGAAAAATCAGGGAGACACTATTATTATTTTTATACAGCAAAAAATGCCAAAAACAGGATAATAGAGATGTTTTACCGTGGAACATCAAAACCACAGTAATAATTTACTGGTGTATACCAGGCTTTTGAAAATATATATATATTTGCGTCTGAACAGTGAGCGACATACTCAAACTGTTTTTTTTACATACAAATGGCCCAAAAGTGGATAATACAGAGGTTTGTACCGTGGAACTGCAAAACCACACTTGTATTTCTTGGGCCTACACCAGACTATTTTCAACAGATATATTTGTGTCTGAAAAATCAGGGAGACACTATTATTATTTTTATACAGCAAAAAATGGCAAAAACAGGATAATAGAGATGTTTTACCGTGGAACATCAAAACCACAGTAATAATTTACTGGTGTATACCAGGCTTTTTAAAATATATATATATTTGTGGCTGAACAGTGAGCGACACACTCAAACTGGTTTTTTTACATACAAATGGCCCAAAAGTGGATAATACAGAGGTTTGTACCGTGGAACTGCAAAACCACACTTGTATTTCTTGGGCCTACACCAGACTATTTTCAACAGATATATTTGTGTCTGAAAAATCAGGGAGACACTATTATTTTTTTTTTACAGCAAAAAATGCAAAAAGCAGGATAATAGAGATTTTTTTACCGTGGAACAGCAAAAGCACACTTCTGTCTCTCTGGCCTACACCAGACTATTTTCAACAGATATATTTGTGTCTGAAAAATCAGGGAGACACTATTATTATTTTTATACAGCAAAAAATGGCAAAAACAGGATAATAGAGATGTTTTACCGTGGAACATCAAAACCACAGTAATAATTTACTGGTGTATACCAGGCTTTTGAAAATATATATATATTTGCGTCTGAACAGTGAGCGACATACTCAAACTGTTTTTTTTACATACAAATGGCCCAAAAGTGGATAATACAGAGGTTTGTACCGTGGAACTGCAAAACCACACTTGTATTTCTTGGGCCTACACCAGACTATTTTCAACAGATATATTTGTGTCTGAAAAATCAGGGAGACACTATTATTATTTTTATACAGCAAAAAATGGCAAAAACAGGATAATAGAGATGTTTTACCGTGGAACATCAAAACCACAGTAATAATTTACTGGTGTATACCAGGCTTTTTAAAATATATATATATTTGTGGCTGAACAGTGAGCGACACACTCAAACTGGTTTTTTTACATACAAATGGCCCAAAAGTGGATAATACAGAGGTTTGTACCGTGGAACTGCAAAACCACACTTGTATTTCTTGGGCCTACACCAGACTATTTTCAACAGATATATTTGTGTCTGAAAAATCAGGGAGACACTATTATTTTTTTTTTACAGCAAAAAATGCAAAAAGCAGGATAATAGAGATTTTTTTACCGTGGAACAGCAAAAGCACACTTCTGTCTCTCTGGCCTACACCAGACTATTTTCAACAGATATATTTGTGTCTGAAAAATCAGGGAGACACTATTATTATTTTTATACAGCAAAAAATGCCAAAAACAGGATAATAGAGATGTTTTACCGTGGAACATCAAAACCACAGTAATAATTTACTGGTGTATACCAGGCTTTTTAAAATATATATATATTTGCGGCTGAACAGTGAGCGACACACTCAAACTGTTTTTTTTACATACAAATGGCCCAAAAGTGGATAATACAGAGGTTTTACTGCAAAACCACACTTGTATTTCTTGGGCCTACACCAGACTATTTTCAACAGATATATTTGTGTCTGAAAAATCAGGGAGACAGTATTATTTTTTTTTTACAGCAAAAAATGCAAAAAGCAGGATAATAGAGATTTTTTACCGTGGAACAGCAAAAGCACACTTCTGTCTCTCTGGCCTACACCAGACTATTTTCAACAGATATATTTGTGTCTGAAAAATCAGGGAGACACTATTATTATTTTTATACAGCAAAAAATGCCAAAAACAGGATAATAGAGATGTTTTACCGTGGAACATCAAAACCACAGTAATAATTTACTGGTGTATACCAGGCTTTTTAAAATATATATATATTTGCGGCTGAACAGTGAGCGACATACTCTAACTGTTTTTTTTACATACAAATGGCCCAAAAGTGGATAATACAGAGGTTTGTACCGTGGAACTGCAAAACCACACTTGTATTTCTTGGGCCTACACCAGACTATTTTCAACAGATATATTTGTGTCTGAAAATCAGGGAGACACTATTATTTTTTTTTTTTACAGCAAAAAATGCAAAAAGCAGGATAATAGAGATTTTTTTACCGTGGAACAGCAAAAGCACACTTCTGTCTCTCTGGCCTACACCAGACTATTTTCAACAGATATATTTGTGTCTGAAAAATCAGGGAGACACTATTATTATTTTTATACAGCAAAAAAATGCCAAAAACAGGATAATAGAGATGTTTTACCGTGGAACATCAAAACCACAGTAATAATTTACTGGTGTATACCAGGCTTTTTAAAATATATATATATTTGCGGCTGAACAGTGAGCGACATACTCAAACTGTTTTTTTTACATACAAATGGCCCAAAAGTGGATAATACAGAGGTTTGTACCGTGGAACTGCAAAACCACACTTGTATTTCTTGGGCCTACACCAGACTATTTTCAACAGATATATTTGTGTCTGAAAAATCAGGGAGACACTATTATTTTTTTTTTTTTACAGCAAAAAATGCAAAAAGCAGGATAATAGAGATTTTTTTACCGTGGAACAGCAAAAGCACACTTCTGTCTCTCTGGCCTACACCAGACTATTTTCAACAGATATATTTGTGTCTGAAAAATCAGGGAGACACTATTATTATTTTTATACAGCAAAAAATGCCAAAAACAGGATAATAGAGATGTTTTACCGTGGAACATCAAAACCACAGTAATAATTTACTGGTGTATACCAGGCTTTTTAAAATATATATATATTTGCGGCTGAACAGTGAGCGACACACTCAAACTGTTTTTTTTACATACAAATGGCCCAAAAGTGGATAATACAGAGGTTTGTACCGTGGAACTGCAAAACCACACTTGTATTTCTTGGGCCTACACCAGACTATTTTCAACAGATATATTTGTGCCTGAAAAATCAGGGAGACACTATTATTTTTTTTTTTTACAGCAAAAAATGCAAAAAGCAGGATAATAGAGATTTTTTACCGTGGAACAGCAAAAGCACACTTCTGTCTCTCTGGCCTACACCAGACTATTTTCAACAGATATATTTGTGTCTGAAAAATCAGGGAGACACTATTATTATTTTTATACAGCAAAAAATGCCAAAAACAGGATAATAGAGATGTTTTACCGTGGAACATCAAAAGCACAGTAATAATTTACTGGTGTATACCAGGCTTTTGAAAATATATATATATTTGCGTCTGAACAGTGAGCGACATACTCAAACTGTTTTTTTTACATACAAATGGCCCAAAAGTGGATAATACAGAGGTTTGTACCGTGGAACTGCAAAACCACACTTGTATTTCTCGGGCCTACACCAGACTATTTTCAACAGATATATTTGTGTCTGAAAAATCAGGGAGACACTACTATTTTTTTTTTTTACAGCAAAAAATGCAAAAAGCAGGATAATAGAGATTTTTTACCGTGGAACAGCAAAAGCACACTTCTGTCTCTCTGGCCTACACCAGACTATTTTCAACAGATATATTTGTATCTGAAAAATCAGGGAGACACTATTATTATTTTTGTACAGCAAAAAATGCCAAAAACAGGATAATAGAGATGTTTTACCGTGGAACATCAAACCCACAGTAATAATTTACTGGTGTATACCAGGCTTTTTAAAATATATATATATTTGCGGCTGAACAGTGAGCGACACACTCAAACTGTTTTTTTTAGATACAAATGGCTCATAGAGCTGCAAAACCACACTTCTGTTTCTCTGGCCTACACCAGACTATCTTCAACAGATATATTTGTGTCTGAAAAATCAGAGGCACACTTTTTTTTTGGGGGGGGGGGGGACACCAAAAGGTTAATAAGATGGGTAGTTGTACATTGTGAAGGAGGAAAAAAAAAAGAGGATTTTGATTAAAAAAAAAAGGATTTTTCCTGGCTGCGGCATTACAGTGACTGGCTGGCAATCCCTGCATGTACATTGGTTCTGTAAAGAGCGCCAAACATGCAGGGCGGAGACCTGAGCTCCCGCCCGAGTAACCCGGAAATGCTCGGTGCTCGCCGAACATCCCGAGTAGCGTGATGCTCGGGCGAGTACCGAGCAGTGTCGAGCATGTTCGCTCAACACTATTGTCTATGTAATGATTGTAGTCTCTCGCTGGAAGCAGTAGTGGATGGTGAGTTATGGATCCAGAAAGTCAAAAGTTCAAAACAATGTTACCCATTTGCTCTTCTGTATAAGACTAACATCCTGAATAATCCAAACTTCCCACCCCGTCTCCAAGACTTTTGGCGTGTTTCGCCAATTTTCTTAAATGCACTACCCAGGACAATTTGATTAATTCCCAACACCCATAGTTTTAAGCGTGCCCTAAAAACATATTTCTTTAAATCTATCTCCTCACCTCACATATGTAACTATTCCCTTTTTGCCCTTACAAAATTTTCTTCCAAATTTAGTTTCCCGTAGCATCTGTTTACGCACCCTCCATACACCTAATAGCATTCTGTTTCTGTACTGTACATATACTGTCAAGTTACTGTACAGACACTGGCTGCTGACCTGTTCATGCAGCGTTATGTGAATACCCCATCTATAATTTAACGGGAGATGCGCGTCTCTGTCTGAAGCCTTTACAGACTGCGCATGCGCGATGCGCAGTCTGGCTCCAGACAGAAGACTGCATCCAGCCGTTACAGGTAAGAGGAGTGTATAGCGCCGGAGATCACAGTATGCGTAGACACTGAACGCATACCACAATCTCCGGCGCCATACTTACATACTTACCTGACCGGGAGGAGCATTACCGCGGCACCTCTCTTCGCCAGAGACCGGGGCAGGAGTGAGGCGTCGGATCGGCGCATGCTCATAGCGCTATCCGGGGCCATTTTACTGAAGACACATTTGCAGTGTGTCTTCAGCAAAATGGCGCCGGACAGCGCGGTATGGGCACGAGCGTACTCTGGTGCCACACTCCTCCCCTGGCCTCCGGCAGAACAGGACACCGCAGCGCTGGAGCACAAGGAAGAAAGGTGAGTATAAGTGTTTATTTTTTTGTATATGTGTACAGCGTGAAAGGGATGAGGGGGCCACACATACCAGGATTGGGGGATGAGGGTGCCACACATACCAGGATTGGGGGATGAGGGGGCCACACATACCAGGATTGGGGGATGAGGGGTCCACACATACCAGGATTTGGGGATGAGGGTACCAAGCATACCAGGATTGTGGGGTGAGGGGACCATACATACCAGGATTGGGGGGTGAGGGGACGATGCATACCAGGATGGAGGGGTACAACACATACCAGGATTGGGGGGGGTGAGGGGACCATGCATACCAGGATTGTGGTATGAGGGGGATCATGCATACCAGGATGAGGGGTACCACAGATACCAGGATTGGGGGGTGAGGGGACCATAAATACCAGGATTGGAGGGTGAGGGGACCATGCATACCAGGATTGGGGGGTGAGGGGATCATGCATACCAGGATGAGGGGTACCACATATACCATTATTGGGGGGTGAGGAGACCAGGCATACCATTATTGGGGGATGAGGGGACCATGCATACGAGGATTGGAGGGTGAGGGGACCATGCATACCAGGATTGGGGGGTGAGGGGACCATGCATACCAGGATTGGGGGGGAGTGAGGGGACCATGCATACCAGAATGAGGGGTACCACACATATCAGGATTGGGGGTGAGGGGACCATGCATACCAGGATGGGGGGGCATGCATACCAGGATTCAGGGTTGAGGGGTGCCATGCATACCTGAATAGAGATGAGGGGTACCATGCATACCATGATAAGGATGAGGGATGCCATGCATACTAGGATGAGGGATTGGGTGCCATGCATACTAGGATGAGGGATTGGGTGCCATGCATACCAGGTTTCTGGGATGAGGAGGCCATACATACCAGAATTGGTATGAGGGGTGCCATGCATACCAGGATGAGGGGTACCATACATACCAGAATAGGGATGAGGGGTACCATGCATACCAGGAGGAGGGATGGGGTGCCATGTATACCAGGATGAGGACAACCATACATACCAGGATAGGGATGAGGGGTACCATGTATACCAAGATTGGGAATGAGGGGCCCATGCATACCAGGATAGGGATGAGGAGTGCCATGCATACCAGGATAGGGATGAGGAGTGCCATGCATACCAGGATTGGGGATGACGGAGCCATGCATACCAGGATAGGGATGAGGAGGGCCATGCATACCAGGATTGGGGACGAGGGGTGCCATGCATACCAGGATTGGGGACGAGGGGTGCCATGCATACCAGGATTGGGGATGAGGGAGCCATGCATACCAGAATTGGGGATGAGGGGTGCCATGCATATCAGGATTGTGGATGAGGGATGGGGTACCATGCATACCAGGATAGGGATGAGGAGTACCACACAAACCAGGATTGGGGATGAGGGGTGCCACGCATACCAGGATTAGGGGTGAGGGGTGCCATGCATACCAGGATTGGGGATGAGGGGTGCCATGCCTTCCAGGATTGGGGTTGAAGGGTGCCATGCATACCAGGATTGGGGGTGAGGGATGCCATGCATATCAGGATTGGGGGTGAGGGGTGCCGTGCATACCAGGATAGGGATGAGGAGTGCCATGCATACCAGGATGGGGGTGAGGGATGCCATGCATAGCAGGATGAGGGAAATCATACATACCAGGATAGGGATGAGGGATGAGGTACCATGCCTACCAGGATAGGGATGAGGAGTACCACACATACCAGGATTGGGGGTGAGGGGTGCCATGCCTTCCAGGATTGGGGTTGAGGGGTGCCATGCATACCAGGATTGGGGTTGAGGGGTGCCATGCATATTAGGATTGGGGGTGAGGGGTGCCATGCATGCCAGGATTGGGGGTGAGGGGTGCCATGCATTCTAGGATTGGGGGTGAAGGGTGTCATGCATTACAGGATAGGGATGAGGGGTGCCATTCATACCAGGATAGGGATGAGGGGTGCCATGCATACCAGGATAGGGATGAAGGGTGCCATGCATTACAGGATAGGGATCAGGGGTGCCATGCATACTTAGATAGGGATGAGGGGTGCCATGCATACCAGGATAGGATGGTGGGGACAGGAGGGGGGCAACACATACCAGCATGGGAGACCATATACCAATAAAAATGCTCGCCACCCAGGCGTAGAACGGGTTCAATAGCTAGTTTATTATATTGATGGCTGGACCATACAATAAAATCACTTTTTACCATTGACCTTTTGTCCCTCCCCTATTTCCTCATAAATTGTATTGCGAACAGGGACCTCACTCCTGCTAGTATTTGTTGAATTATGTGGTTACTGTTATGTCTTTATTGTCTGTACAAGTCCCCTCTAAAAGGTAAAGTACTGCGGAATATCCTAGTGCTATAGAAATAAAATTATTATTATTATTTGTCCAGAGTGTAAGAGATTCCCCTTTAATATGAGGTTTTGAGATTCGGGGAGGAGACCAATCTATTGCTTTGTCGTAGTGCAATATCATATTATGAAGGTTGCACGGGCTGAGATGTTCTGTTAGGCACCAGTGAAAAGGGTTCCTCTAGGTGTGTGTGATGTTGTTTGCTGTAGATGTTTCCTGCTGAGACTGCATACCCTCAGATGACTCAGGAACTCCAAATGTAAAGCACTCACATGGAAGGATACAGTCCATTTTATAAAAATAAAGTGACCTTTACTATTGGAACTAGTGTATATACAGTAGACAGCAGGTACAAAGCTTGGTTTTCACATCATCTTCTGTTTTACACAAAGGCACAGACTTATTGGTATCAAGTGGTGTCACATCACCTGTAAATAACATTTCAGCAATACATGTACTGTATGTATGTAATCCTCCATTCTTTTTATCCATCCTTCACTGACCACAGCTCTCTACAGTGATCCCATTGTCACAGCCTGATTAGTTCTGTTTTTCTTCACTAAGACTCCTAGGTTGGGTCTACACATTGCCTCTTCAGCCCCACTTTGCCTGTGCTGTCCCAGGGCTCTCCCACATCTATACCTTTTTTTGGGATCCAGACTAAACCCACTACAATTGAGCTCTCCTTCCTTGTCGGTTCCACTTCCTAGAATCCAAAAAGTTTGGGTTGTATTAGGATGCAGACTGACACTTTATCCAGTACAGTTACAGGGCTTCCTAAGAAAATCTCTTCCTTGCACGCTCACAATATGCGGTTACCCTTCAGGTCTCTCTCTCTTTATTCATTCCATATTACTAGCTTTTCTAACCAGGAAGTAACTATCTTCTTACTCCTAAAAACTCTTCCCATGTGCAGGGATAGTTTACTGTAACCCTTTCTTTACTATGTACTTTTGATGTTACTTTCACTTATACCACACATTTGCATTAGGAGGCAATAATTTGATATTAAACACCAACATTCAGGAATATTTTAGAGTATCATCATATAAAAAAAACCCAAAACAATCCAAATGTCTTAAGGGGGTGTCAGGCATCTTTTCACTCATTTACATTGTTATAAAATTAATCGCTTTACCCCCGAGGGTGGTTTGCACGTTATTGACCGGGCCAATTTTTACAAATCTGACTACTATCACTTTATGAGGTAATACCTCTGGAACGCTTCAACAGATCCCACTGATTCTGATAATGTTTTTCCGTGACATATTGTACTTCATGATAGTGGTAACATTTCTTCAATATCATTTGCGTTTATTTGTGAAAAAATCTGAAATTTTGCAATTTTCAAAATTTTAATTTTTATGCCCTTAAATCAGAGAGATATATCACACAAAATAGTTAATAAATAACATTTCCCACATGTATACCTTACATCAGTACAATTTTGGAACCAAATTTTTTTTTTATTAGGCAGCTATAAGGGTTAAAAGTTGACCAGCGATTTCTCATTTTTACAACAAAATTTGCAAAACCATCTTTTTAGGGATCACATCACATTTGAAGTGACTTTGAGGAGCCTTTATATCAGAAAATACCCAAAAGTGACAACATTCTAAAAACTGCACCCCTCAAGGTGCTCAAAACCACATTCAAGAAGTTTATTAACCCTTCAGGTGCTTCACAGGAATTTTTGGAATGGGGAAGAAAAAAAATAACATTTAACTTTTATCACAAAAATGTTACTTTAGACCCCAATTTTTTATTTTTACAGGGGCAACAGGAAAAGTGGACCCCAAAATTTATTGTGCAAATTCTCCTGAGCACGCAGATACCCCACACGTGGGGAAAAAACACTGTTTGGGTGCACGGCAGGACTCAGAAGGGAAGGAGCGCCATTTGACTTTTTGAATGTAAAATTTGCTTGAATAATTAGTGGACGCCATGTTGCGTTTGGAGAGCCACTGATGTGCCTAAACAGTGGAAACCCCCCACAAGTGACACCATTTTGGAAACTAGACCCCTCAGGGAACTTATCTAGATGTATGGTGAGCACCTTGAACCTACAGGTGCTTCACAGAAGTTTATAACATGGAGCCGTGAAAATAAAATTTTCACATTTTTCCCACAAAAATGTTTTTCAGCCCCCAGTTTTGCATTTTCGTAAGGGTAGCAGGAGAAATTGCACCATGCAACTTATTGTGCAATCTCTCCTGAGTAAGCCGATACCCCATATGTCGGGGAAAACCACTGATTGAGCACACGGCAGGATTCGTAAGGGAAGGAGCGCCATTTGACTTTGCTTGAATAATTAGCGGATGAGCCCCTGATGTGCCTAAACAGTGGAAACCCCCCACAAGTGACACCATTTTGGAAACTAGACCCCTCAGGGAACTTATCTAGATGTGTGGTGAGCACCCTTAACCCCCAGGTGCTTCACAGAAGTTTATAACATGAATCTGTGAAAATAAAAAAATCTTTTTCCACAAAAATAATCTTTCAGCCCCAATTTTTTTAGTTTCACAAGGGTAAGAGGAGAAAACAGAACCTAAAAGCTGTTGTGCAATTTCTCCTGAGTGCACCAATACCCCATATGTGGCGAAATTACACTGTTCGGGCACCCGTAAGGGGTCAGAAGGGAAGGAGCACTGTGTGACTTTTTGAACGCAAAATTGTCTGGAATCAAGAGCGAACGCCATGTTGCATTTCGTGAGCCCCTGGTGTGCCTAAATAGTGGAAACCCCCCACAATTGAATCCATTTTGGAAAGTAAACCCCTCAAGGATTTTATCAAGGGGCATAGTGAACATTTTGAACCCAGAGGTACGACAGAATTTGATAACATTAGGTCATCATATTGAATAAGTTGTCATTAGTCTTGAGCGCAAGTGCTCTCTACTTGAATTTGCATTGGGTAAACGGGTATGCACCATGTATCATGGGTGCTCGAGTGACATGCTCGAGTCCCTGCCCCGCATGTTTCACCGTTGTTAGACACCCAAAAAAAACATGCGGGGATTGCTTGTGCATGGCAGGCAGCAACGTTTTTTTTGGCCGCGAAGCATATGGGGCAGAGACTCGAGCATGTCACTCGAACACCCACAATGCTCAGTGCATACACGAGCATCCAATGCAAACTTAAGTACTGCACCCGATGCAAACTCAACCCTAACCCTAACCCTAACGCTCAACACTGGTCTCCTTATCGTCATCATTTTTTTTCTTTACTTTTGAAAAAATCCCAACCCTAACCCCAACCCTAATACAACCCCAACCCTAACCCTAACCGCAACCCTAAACCAACCCTAACCATAGCCCAACCCTAACCCTAACACAGCCCTAACCCTAATACAACCCTAACCCTAAAGTTTATTTTTTTACACCGTTCCTCGTGTGGTATAAGTGATTAGACGACTTTACTCTTTGGGTTTGTGCAACTACAGCAATACCAGATATCGGGTTTTTATGATTGACAGCTGTCACACTAAAAGACGCTTTTTTTGCAAAGACTAGTATTTGCATCGCCATATTTTTTCCATATTTTGGCCAACAGAGTCATGTGACAGCTTGTTTTTTGCAGGACAAGTTGACGTTTTTATTGGTACTATTTTCGGGCATGTGACATTTTTTGATCTCTTTCTATTCCGATTTTTGGGAGGCAGAATAAACAAAAAACAGCAATTCCGGAATTGTTTTTATGGATTTTTTTTTATGCCACTCCGCGTGTGGTAAAATTAATAAGGTATATTTATTCTTCTGGTCAGTACGTTTACAGCGGTACCACATTTATATAGTTTTTCTATGTTTTGGCGCTTTTACACAATAGAAACTATTTTCTAGAAAAAAAAATTTTTTTGTATCGATTTATTCTGAGAGCTACACCTTTTTTATTTTTCAGATGATGGAGCTGTGTGGCAGCTTATTTTTTGCGGGACAAGATGACGTTTTCAGCGCTACCATTTTTATTTACATTTGTCTTTTTGATTGCGTGTTATTCCATTTTTCGTTTGCGGGATATGTTGATAAAGCATTGTTTTTTGGTTCGTTTTTTTTTTTACTGTGTTCACTAAAGGGGTTAACTAGTGGGACAGTTTTATAGGTCAGGTCGTTCCGGACGCGGTGATACCAAATATGTGTACTTTTATTGGTTTTTTTTTTTTTTCATAATAAATAAATATTATGGGTTTAATATATTTTTATTTTTTGGGGATTATTTTTTTCATTTTTTTAAATATTTTTACAAATTTTTATTTTTTTCACTTTTCTACTTTTTTTTTTTACTTTTACACATTGTCCCACTATGGGACTTTCACTATTTGCAGCCTGATCGGCTGCATAGCATAGAGAGCAGCAGCTCCCTATGTCATGCAGCCTGTCAGCGCTGCCACACAGGGGAGACATTACTTTGGTCATGCACTGCACATGACCAAAGTAACGTCCTGGTGACTCGGATGTTGTCATGACGACATCAGGTTGTCATGACAACATACGGAAGCAGCCGCAGACACCGCGGGATGCCGGCAGGAGAGGTGAGTATAGCGATCACCTCCCCCCTTGCCACTTCAATGCTGCGATCGACTTCGATCACAGCATTGCGGGGGTTAATGTGCAGGGAGCAGTGCGGGACCACTCCCTGCACATAGCATCAAGTGTCAGCTGCGCGATCGCCGCACGCGTAATAGTACGTAGCTGGTCCATAAGTCCCAGGGCACAGCTACGTACCACAACCCCTGGCAAAAGTTATGGAATCACAGGGCTTGGAGGATGTTCATTCAGTTGTTTACTGTTGTTGAAAAAAAGCAGATTACAGACATGGCACAAAACTAAAGTAATTTCAAATGGCAACTTTAGGGCTTTAAGAAACACTAAAAGAAATCAAGATTAAAAATGTGGTACTCAGTAAGGGTAATTTTTTTCAGACCAAGCAGAGGGAAAAATTATGGAATCACGTAATTCTGAGGAAAAAATTATGGAATCACCCTGTAAATTTTAATTTCCAAAACTAACACCTGCATCAAATTAGATCTGCTCGTTAGTCTGCATCTAAAAAGGAGTGATCACACCTTGGAGAGCTGTTTCACCAAGTGGACTGACATGAATCATGGCTCTAACACGAGAGATGTCAATTGAAACAAAGGAGAGGATTATCAAACTCTTAAAAGAAGGTAAATCATCACGCAATGTTGCAAAAGATGTTGGTTGTTCACAGTCAGCTGTGTCTAAAATCGGACCAAATACAAACAACTAGGGAAGGTTGTTAAAGGCAAGCATACTGGTAGACCAAGGAAGACATCAAAGCGTCAAGACCGGAAACTTAAAGCAATATGTCTCCAAAACAGGAAATGCACAACAAAACAAATGAGGAACGAATGGGAGGAAACTGGAGTCAATGTCTGTGACCGAACTGTAAGAAACCGCCTAAAGGAAATGGGATTTACATACAGAAAAGCTAAACATAAGCCATCATTAACACCTAAACAGAAAAAAACAAGGTTACAATGGGCTAAGGAAAAGCAATCGTGGACTGTGGACGACTGGATGAATCGCGAATCTGCATTGGGCGAAGTAATTATGCTGGAACTTTTGTTTGGTGCCATTCCAATGAGATTTATAAAGATGACTGCATGAAGAGAACATGCAAATTTCTACAGTCATTGATGATATGGGGCTGCATGTCAGGTAAAGGCACTGTGGAGATGGCTGTCATTACATCTTCAATAAATGCCCAAGTTTACATTGATATTTTGGACAGTTTTCTTATCCCATCAATTGAAAGGATGTTTGGGGATGATGACATCATTTTTCAAGATGATAATGCATCCTGCCATAGAGCAAAAACTTTGAAAACATTCCTTGAAAGAAGACACATTAGGTCAATGTCATGGCCTGCAAATAGTCCGGATCTCAATCCAATTGAAAATCTTTGGTGGAAGTTGAAGAAAATGGTCCATGACAAGGCTCCAACCTGCAAAGCTGATCTGGCAACAGCAATCAGAGAAAGTTGGAGCCAGATTGATGAAGAGTACTGTTTGTCACTCATTAAGTCCATGCCTCAGAGAATGCAAGCTGTTATTAAAGCCAGAGGTGGCGCAAGAAAATACTAGTGATGTATTGGAGTGTTCTTTTGTGTGTTTGTTTTTCATGATTCCATAATTTTTTCCTCAGAATTAAGTGATTCCATAATTTTTTCCTTCTGCTTGGTCTGAAAAAAATGACCCTTACTGAGTACCACATTTCTAATCTTGATTTCTTTTAGTGTTTCTTAAAGCCCTAAAGTTGCCATTTGAAATGACTATAGTTTTGTACCATGTCTGTGATCTGCTTTTTTACAACAACATTAAACAACTGAATGAACATCCTCCGAGCCCGGTGATTCCATAATTTTTGCCAGGGGTTGTATTACTGACGTCTGAAAGGGGTTAATATCTCCAAACTCTTAAACATGGGCCTCCTCCCAAACATATTTAACCATTTGGTCAAACAATTTAAAAAGCACAGGGAATGAAGTGCAACATAAAAAAAACTCAGACAGAACTGAAACTAATGGAATTTCTCAGGCAGGTTGAACTGCATCAGTTAAAATGACCAGATTACCGAAAATTCTACATTCTAAATTCCACATTATTTCTGCAACTTCCCAATCTATCTCCCGATGGTGTATCTTAAAAATATACAAATATTTATTCTTCAATTTGTTGGAAGTAAACGAAAATAGAGAAGATGGGCATTTTTTTATTACTTTTTTTTTTATTACTTTCCAGAAAAAGTCTTTTAAATTGAAATCTAGGCTCTCCGTCATCAATGTGACACTATAGAAATTTACTATTTAGCAGAAAAGAAATTTAAAGACCATTTTGAAGACTCAAGATTGAAAAGAGTCTATTATTTGTGCACTCATAAAATATGTTTGTATTTTTGGTTATTGCCATGAGATGGCAGCAGAGCCCCGTGGAAAGTCAGTAAGGCCTGAAAGGACACGAGACTGTTTTTTATATATGTCAGATTTTATAAGAAGCAGCTTCTTTATTTGTATTTATATGTTTTGGAGCACTTATTGACATGAAAAGTGAGAAAGTCTTTGGTTTAAGCACTTAAATACTTAATTACTGTGATCGCTTCTTTCTTTTTTTGTTGTCATCTGTTCCCTTTTGGTTAATATACAGTCATGGCTGAAAGTATTGGCACCCTTGAAATTGTTCCAGAAAATGAAGTATTTCTTCCAGAAAAATATTGTAATTACACATGTTTTTGTTATCCACGTGTTTAATTCCTTTGTGTGTATAGGAACAACACAAAAAAAACCTGGAAAAAAAGCAAAATGGACATAATTTCACAAAAAAAAAATGGGCAGGACAAAATTGTTGGCACTTTTCCAAAATTGTGCGTAAACAACTTTGTTTCAAGCATGTGATGCTTGTTCAAACTCACCTGTGACAAGTAACAGGTGTGAGCAATATGAAAATCACACCTGAAAGCAGATGAAAAGGTGGAGATGTTAACTCAATCTTTGCATTGTGTGTCTGTGTGTGCTTAGTGTGCCACACTAAGCACAGAGAACAGAAAGAGGAGAAGAGAACTGTCTGAGGACTTGAGAACCAAATTGTTGAACAATATCAACAATCTCAAGGCTACAAGTCCATCTCCAGAGACCTTGTTGTTCCTTTATCCATGGTGTGCAACATAATAAAGAAGTTTACAACCCATGGCACTGTAGCTAGTCTCCGTGGACGTGAACCACAAAGAAAAATTGATAAAAGGTGGCAATGCAGAATAGTCTGGATGATGGATAAGCAGCCCCAAACAAGTTCCAAAGAAATTCAAGCTGTCCTGCAGGCTCAGGGTGCATTTGTGTCAATGTGAACTATCAGCATTTGAATGAAATGAAACGCTATGGCAGGAGACCCAGGAGGATCTCACTGCTTACACAGAGACATAAAAAAGCTAGACTACACTTTGCCAAAATGTGCATGAATAAGCCAAAATAGTTCTGGGAAAGTGTCTTGAGGACAGAGGAGACCATGATAGAGCTTTTTGGTAAAGAATATCATTCTACTGATTACTGAAAATGGAATTAGGCCTACAAAGAAAAGAACACAGTTCCTACAGTCAAATATGGTGGAGGTTCAAAGATATTTTGGGGTTGTTTTACTGCCTTTGGCACTGGGTGCCTTAACTGCGTGCAAGGCATCATGAAATCTGAAAATTACCAAAGGATTTTGGGTCGTAATGTAGTGCCCAGTGTCAGAAAGCTGGGTATGCATCCTAGGTCATGGGTCTTCCAGCAGGATAATGACCCCGAACATACTTCAAGAAGCACCAAGAAATGGATGGAGAGTTCTGAAGTGGCCAGCAGTCCAGATCTAAATCCCATTGATCACCTGTGGAGAGATCTTAAAATTCCTGTTGGGAGAAGACGTCTTCAGATATGAGAGACCTAGAGCAGTTTGCAAAAGAAGAGTGGTCCAAAATGCCAGTTGAGAGGTGTAGGAAGCTTGTTGATGGTTATAGGAAGCGATTGATTGCAGATATTTATTCCAAAGGGTGTGCAACCAAACATTATGTTGAGGGAGGCAACAATTTTGTCCGGCCCATTTTTACGTTTTTTTTAAATTTTGTCCAATTTGCCTTTTTTCTCAGTTTTTTTTTTTTTTTCCAATACACGCAAACAAAATAAACCTGTACAAGACAAAACACGTGTAATTGCAATAATTTTTGGGGAGAAATACTTCATTTTCTGGAACAATTTCAAGGGTGCCAACAATTTTGGAAGGCTGTGTGTGCATGTAATACATATATACTGTATATATATATACTAGCTATTGAGCCCATTCTACGCCCGGGTGGCAAGCATTTTTATTGGTATATGGTCTCCCATGCTGGTATGTGCTGCCCCCATCCTGGTATTTGTGCTCCCCAATCCTGTTCCTCCATCCTGTTATGTGCTGCCCTCATCCCTATCCTGGTATGCATGGCACCCCTCACCCCCAATCCTGGTATGCATGGCACCCCTCACGCCCAATCCTGGTATGCATGGCACCCCTCACCCCCAATCCTGTATGCATGGCACCCCTCATCCCCAATCCTGGTATGCATGGTACCCCATCCCTCATCCCTATCCTGGTATGTATGGTATCCCTCATCCTGGTATGCATGGTACCTCTCATCCCTATTCTGGTATGCATGGCACCCCATCCCTCACCATGATATACATGGTACTCCTCATTCCTATCCTGGTATACATGGCCCCTCATCCAAATCCTGGTATGCATGGCCCCCCCAGATCCCTATCCTGGTATGCATGGTACCCCTCATCCCTATCCTGGTATGCATTGCACCCCTCATCCCAAATCCTGGTATGCATGGCACCACTCATCTCCAATCCTGGTATGCATGGCACCCCTCATCCCCAATCCTGGTATGCATGGCATCCCTCATCCCCAATCCTGGTATGCATGGCACCCCTCATCCCCAATCCTGGTATACATGGCACCCCTCATCCCAAATCCTGGAATGCATGGCAGTCCTCATCCCCAATCCTGGTATACATTGCACCCCTCATCCCCAGTCCTGGTATGCATGGCACCCCTCATCCCGAAATGCTGGTATGCATGGCACCCCTCATCCCCAATCCTGGTATTCATGGCACCCCTCATCTCCAATCCTGGTATGCATGGCACCCCTCATCCCCAATCCTGGTATGCATGGCACCCCTCATACCCAATCCTGGTATGTATGGCACCCCTGATCCCAAATCCCGGTATGCTTAGCACCCCTCATCCCCAATCCCGGTATGCATGGCACCCCTCATCCCCAATCCTGGTATGCATGGCACCCCTCATCCCCAATCCTGGTATGCATGACACCCCTCATCCCCAATCCTGGTATGCATGGCACCCCTCATCCCCACTCCTGGTATGCATGGCACTCCTCATCCCCAAATCCTGGTATGCATGGCACCCCTCATCCCCAGTCCTGGTTTGCATGGCACCCCTCATCCCCAGTCCTGGTATGCATGGCACCCCTCATCCACAATCTTGGTATGCATGGCACCCCATCTCTCATATTGGTATGCATGGCCCCCTCATCCCAAATTTGATTGATATGGCACCCTTCATCCCAATCCTGGTATGTATGGCACCCCTCATCCCCCAATCCTGGTATGTATGGTACCCAATCCCTCATCCTGGTATGCATGGCTTCCTCATCCCCAATCCTGGTATGCATGGTACCCCTCACCTTCCAATCCTCGTATGCATGGTCCCCTCACCCACCAATCCTGGTATGCATGGTACCCCTCATCCCCCAATCCTGGTATGTGTGGCCCCCTCATCCCCCAGTGCTGGTATGTGTGGCCCCCTCATCCCCCAATCCTGGTATGTGTGGCCCCCTCATCTCCCAATCCTGGTATGCGTGGCACCCCTCATCCCCCAATCCTGGTATGTGTGGCCCCCTCATCCCCCAATCCTGGTATGTGTGGCCCCCTCATCTCCCAATCCTGGTATGTGTGGCCCCCTCATCCCCCAATCCTATTATGTGTGGCCCCCTCATCCCCCAATCCTGGTATGTGTGGCCCCATCATCCTCCAATCCTGGTATGTGTTGCCCCCTCTCCCCACAATCCTGGTATGTGTGGCCCCCTCACACCCCAATCCTGGTATGTGTGGCCCCCTCATCCCTTTAACACTGCACACATACAAAAAACCCCCACTTATACTAACCTTTCTTCCCTGTGCTCCAGCGCCGCAGTGTCCTGTTCTGCCAGAGGCCGGGGGATGAGTGTGGCGCCGTGCTACGCGCATGCCCATACCGTGCTATCCGGCGCCATTTTGCTGAAGACACACTGCAAATATGTCTTCAGTAAAATGGCGCCGGATAGCGTTATGCACATGCGCTGACTCCGATGCCTTCACTCCTGCCCCGGTCTCCGGCGAAGAGAGGCGCCGCGGCAACACTCCTCCCGGTCAGGTAAGTATGTAAGTATGGCGCCGGAGATCGTGGTATGCATTCAGTGTCTACGCATACCGCAATCTCCGGCGCCATACACTCCTCTTACCTGTAACGGCCCCATGCGTTCTTCTGTCTGGAGCCAGTCTGCGCAGGTGTGTCGCACTTGCGCAGTCTATAGAGGTTTCAGACAGAGGGACGCTTGTAGCGTTATATATATACTAGCTATTGAGCCCGTTCTAAGCCCGGGTGGCGAGCATTTTTATTGGTATATGGTCTCGCATGCTGGTATGTGCTGCCACCATCCTGGTATTTGTGCTGCCCCCATCCTGCAATTTGTGCTGGCCCCATCCTGGTATTTGTGCTCCCCAATCCTGTTCCTCCATCCTGTTATGTGCTGCCCTCATCCCTATCCTGGTATGCATGGCACGCCTCATCCCTGTCCTGGTATGCATGGCACGCCTCACCACTAATCCTGGTATGCATGGCACCCCTCAACCCCAATCCTTGTATGCATGGCACCCCTCATCCCAAATCTTGTATGCATGGCACCCCTCACCCTCAATCCTGGTATGCATGGCACCCCTCATCCTGGTATGCATGGCACCCCTCATCTCCAACCCTGTCATGCATGGTACCCCATCCCTCATCCCTATCATGGTATGTAAGGTACCCCTCATCTTGGTATACATGGTACCCCTTATCCCTATCCTGGTATACATGGCCCCTCATCTGAATCCTGGTATGCATGGCCCCCCCAGATCTCTATCCTGGTATGCATGGTACACCTCATCCCTATCCTGGTATGCATGGCACCCCTCATCCCAAACCCTGGTATGCATGGCACCCCTCATTCCCAATCCTGGTATGCATAGCACCCCTCATCCCCAATCCTGGTATGCATGGCACCCCTCATCCACAATCCTGGTATGCATGGCACCCCTCATCCCCAATCCTCGTATGCATGGCACCCCTCATCCCCAATCCTAGTTACGCATGACACCCCTCATCCTCAATCCTGGTTTGCATGGCACCCCTCATCCCTAATCCTGATATGCATGGCACCCCTCATCCCCAATCTTGGCATGCATGGCACCCCTCATCCCCAATCCTGCTTTGCATGGCACCCCTCATCCACAATCCTGGTATGCATGGCACCCCTCATCCCCAATCCTCGTATGCATGGCACCCCTCTTCCCATCCTGGTATGCATTGCACCCCTCATCCCCAATCCTGGTTACGCATGACACCCCTCATCCCCAATGCTGGTTTGCATGGCACCCCTCATCCCCAATCCTGGTATGCATGGCACCCCTCATCCCCAATCTTGGTATGCATGGCACCCCTCATCCCCAGTCCTGGTATGCATGGTCCCCTCACCCCCCAATCCTGGTATGCATGGTACCCCTCACCCCCCAATCCTCGTATGTATGGTACCCCTCACCCCCAATCCTGGTATGCATGGTACCCCTCATCCCCCAATCCTGGTATGCATGGTCCCCTCACCCCCAATCCTGGTATGCATGACCCCCTCATCCCCTCAATCCTGATATGTGTGGCCCCCTCACTCCCCAATCCTGGTATGTGTGGTCCCCTCACCCCCCCAATCCTGGTATGCGTGACCCCCTCATCACCCAATCCTGGTATGTGTGACCCCCTCATCCCTCAATCCTGGTATGTGTGACCCCCTCATCCCCCAATCCTGGTATGTGTGGCCCCCTCACCCCCCAATCCTGGTATGCGTGACCCCCTCATCCCCCAATCCTGGTATGTGTGACCCCCTCACCCCCCAATCCTGGTATGTATGGCACTCCTCATCCCTTTCACACTGCACACATACAAAAAACCCCACTTATACTCACCTTTCTTCCCTGTGCTCCAGCGCTGCGGTGTGCTGTTCTGCCGGAGGCCGGGGGATGAGTGTGGCGCCGGAGTACGCGCGTGCTCATACAGTGCTATCTAGTGCCATTTTGCTGAAGACACACTGCAAATGTGTCTTCAGTAAAATGGCGCCGGATAGTGCTATGCGCATGTGCCGACTCTGACGCCCTCACTCCTGCCCCGGTCTCCGGCGAGAAAAGAGGCGCCGCGGCAACTCTCCTCCTGGTCAGGTAAGTATGTGAGTATGGCGCCGGAAATCGCGGTATGCGTTCAGTGTCTACACATACCGCGATCTCCGGCGCCATACACTACTTTTACCTGTAACGGCTCCATGCGTTCTTCTGTCTGGAGCCAGACTGCGCAGGTGTGTTGCGCGTGCGCAGTCTATAGAGGCTTCAGACAGAGGGACACTTATAGCGTTATATTATAGATATCCTTTTAACAAAACAAAAAACAAACACACATCCAATCAATGAAATAATAAAAATGTATTAAAACTATTCAGTAAACTCCCTAAAGTTTTTATTTAGCCTCCCTTTTGTTGTTGGGGAATATATATACTAGGAAGGGGTCCAGATTGGGGGTCATATATACCAGAATGGGGAACATATATACCAACAGTATAACTTTACTGTTATTCACTGAAAATACTTGCTATTGTTATTTCAAGTTGCTGTTTATTACTCTTGTTACTAACCCCTCTTTCAGAATAATTGTTATACATATACTGTAAACTGATTATACTAACCCATGTCTGTTCCCGCCATGTGTCTCTGTGCATTGCATTCTGGCACCTGTGTTACATAGCAATACTGAAGCAACATCTCAAGACATCAGTCAGAAAGTTAAGGCTTGGGCGGAAATGGGTCTTCCAAATGGACAATGACCCGAAGCATACTGCCAAAATGGTAACAAAGTGGCTTAAGGATAACAAAGCCAATCTTTTGGAGTGGCTATCACAAAGCCCTGATCTCAATCCTATTGAAAATTTATGGGCAAAGCTGAAAAGGCTGCGAGCAAGGCGCCCTACAATCCTGGGTCAGTTACAGCAGTTTTGTCAGGAGGAATGGGCCCAAATCCCAACCATTATTGTGAGAAACTTGTGGAAGCATATCCCAAACGTTTCACCCAAGTCATTCAGTTTAAGGGCAATGGTAGCAAATACTAATGAAATGTCTGTAAACTTTTGACTTTGCAGTAAGTAATAAAAATGCCTTAATACATTCTCTCTCTCTCATTATTCTGGTATTTGGCAAATATTAAAAATTATGGCAATCCTAATTGACCTAAAAAAATGAAAGGTTTATTCTGATTTCATGTTAGATATTGAGAAAAAACATCATATGTGTCTTTTTATATAGTGTATGTAAACTTCTGGTTTCAACTGTATATATACCAGTATAAGGGACAAACAGTATATATCAGGATGAGTGACATATATACCAGGATGGGGGACATATATATCATTATAAGCCCAGGATGAGGAACATATATACTAGGAAGGGGCCCAGGATGGAGAACATATATACCAGGATGGGCCCAGGATGGGGGCATTACTAAAGGGCCAAAACATCTGACCATACTGAGGTTTTTGGATTCCACTGGTCTTTCTTTTAGAGATATCTCACCGTGCTATAAGCTTTTGAACCAACCTCAATCTTTTCCTTTACAAAAGTTCAGAGAGACATGGGAATGTGATATTTCTATTTCGGTGACCAAGAGCCAATGAGAAGAATTATCTGCTCATATTATCAGTCTAGCCAAAGGCATAAACCATCATCTAAAATATCTATTAAAGATGGAATTCATGTCCAACCAAACTATCTCCTACTCCCACCTACTTGCTGGAAGTGTGAATCCTTAGAAAGCTTGTTTATCCACATGTGATGGAAATGCAGACAAATTAACAACGTTCAGAGAAAAGATTTCAATCTCAAAAGTTAAGCAGGATACATGTCCCTCCTGACCCGGCTTTGACTCTTCTTTCCATCTTCCGTTCCAACCCTCCGTGCAGACAATAATTCTTCATATGTGTACAATCATTAGACTGAGGATCACCAATATGTGCAAGGAGAGAAATACACCAACTATGAAGGCTTTGACTCCATTCAACAAAAAAAAAATACTTATTTTATAATAGATGGAAGCTATGGTTGACTTGTAAGTTTAACTCCACGACTGTATCGACACTTTGCGAAGTAGATCATCCTTGACTTTGTCTAACTACTCTAGCAAAGCAATGTTAACTTTGCACACTATACTGAAGTGTGTTCATATTTTCTGAATGCTTTTTTTTCTTAAATCTGTTCAATAAAAATTTGATATTAAAAAACAGAGGCAAAAGAAGATTTCAGTAGTCGAGGATGGATTTTTTTTACATCTTTGAGATAGACTTCCATATAAAGTCCCGAAAAATTGCAACTACGCAAGTCTTTGAAGGTGTAAGAGAAAAATCTCCTGCATGACAGAGAATAAATTTAAAGACCACTTTAAAGACTCAAGAGTGATAAGAATCTTTTAGTTTGTGCAATCATAAAATATGTTTGTGCTTTTAGTTATTGCTACAAAATGGAAGTAGAGCCTTGTACAAAAGTCAGTGTGCCTGAACTGAGATATGAAAGACTGTATTTTGTGTAGAAGTAGGATTTTATAAGTGGCAGTGTCTTTATTAGTATTTATATGTTTAGGAGTGTTTATGGACAGCAAATAGTGGAACGTCATTGGTTTAAGCAGTTGCAGTGAATATTTTGTTAATGTGATCCCTGCTTCCATTGTTGTGGTTATCTGCTTTTTTGTGGTCATCTGTGGTGCTGAAGGGTATCTGCTGGTCAATTCCAGATAGTTTATTAATATTAACATGTATCGGGGCACCATACTGATTCCCTTCTGTGGTGTTCAGTCTCATTGTAGGAAGTCCAATGATGAGGTGTAAGAAGATGGACATATTGCCCACATTCCCCATTGAAGAACAAGTGTAATGCTATATTGTGTAATGTGAATTGTGATATGCATTAATGATGTTGGTAATGTGTGTTACTCAATGGTAGGGAGAGTAAGAGTTAAGTTTGGGACGAGCCTAGAGTTCGTTAGGCTGAAGGGACAGAGACCGTTTCCCATCAGAACGTCAGATAGGGCCCAGTGTGTAGAAAGTAGACCTAAGGTCTAGACATTAGCTGAAGTAGTGAGGAACGGTGAAGATAGAGGACAAGTGAGTAAAGAGGAAGGAATTGAAATTGTGTGTGGAAAATGCTCCATATTGTGAACGAAACATTCATCAAGATGTGTACCCGCTATCTTCTGTATATAATCCCTACCAAGTTATCATTAAATAAAAAGTTTATTTTAGACTGGTGGTCTCCCTACTTGAAATGTCCAACACCTGGTCCTGGCAAAGTCATCGGTACAGTGTGGCCGGCAAGGGCGTAGCGCCCCCATAGCACAAGTCCACACACCCAGCCATGACCTCCACAAATACCTCTCCCACTGCTACCACCCCACACCATGTTAATGAAGTTCAAAGCCAACTTCCACAGTTTTACCTTTGTCTCATTCATTATGTTTAGTGTTTAAAACCCATGAGAGCTGCTATTGTTTCTCTCTTCTCTTTTGCTTGAACCTTACATATTTTTAAACTGTTCGTTCGTCCACCGTACCAGTTAGATATATCTGTCCACCAATAGTTAATATTCCAGCATCTACTGTACATGTCCAATGACTATCTCATTCCCCTCCCCCCCATCCCCCCCAAAAAAAATAGATAAATCTGCAAAGTTAAATTCTATATGAAGGTTAAAAATTTCTAGGAATACAGTAAAAAAATTACAGCAACAGAGCAATATTGGATGGTGTACAACTAAATTTATAGAAAGAACAGATGCAAGATACAGATCAGTGCTGTATGATACATATCATTTTTGACATGACTTAGCCAGTATTTGATGACTTTTCATTTTTGTGCTTTCATTATTATTTAACACAATTCGTTTTACCATATAATGTAAAGAAAAACAGAAAAAAATTACTAGTGGGTGGACATGGTGAAAAACACCCAAATCTATTATTGTTCTTTGGGTTTTGTTTTTACAGTGCTGCTTGTGCAGTAAAAATAACCAGCTCAAATGATTCTTCCAACCAATATGATTACATCGATACCAAACTTATGTATTTTTAACTTTTTTCTTTTAGTGATTAAAAAATGTAAGAACTTTGTAGAAAAAATTATGTTACCATTTTCTGAGAACCGTAATTTTTTATTTTTCCAATGATGGAGTGGTTTGAGGGCTTGTTTTTTTGCACCATTTTGGGGAACAGCA
Source organism: Phyllobates terribilis (assembly GCF_046119375.1). Lineage (NCBI taxonomy): Eukaryota > Metazoa > Chordata > Amphibia > Anura > Dendrobatidae > Phyllobates > Phyllobates terribilis. The sequence goes on from NW_027362761.1 coordinate 1,175,565,165, forward strand.
ATTCTGCTTTTTCAATATTTTTCTTTCTGGTGTTTAACGTATGGTTTAAATAATTTTCTATGTACATTTTTTAATTTTTGAAAGTGGAAAATAGAGGCGATTTTAATATTTAATTATTAGTCTTTTTATACCGTTTTAAAACATCTTCTTTTTATTTCTACTTTATTTTAGATTGCTAAGAGTCTAATTAGATTTAACGTACAGACGACAATCCCAGGGGGATGGGGATTACTCGGGTACCCGGGCCTTTAGCCTGACCTTGGGGATGTCGCGGTGGTCTTCTCCCGGGCCCGTACCCTGGGGTCACTCTTTAAAAAGGGGCTAATAGATTTCTTAGTTTTCTGAAAGTTCGTGACGCCACCTGTGGCTTCTGGTGAGAATCACCAGCGCTGCGCTGTCTACTGAGGCCGATGATAAGGCAGCTCGATGGTATAGCTCCCCACAGGTGGAGCTGGGCCTCAGGGCAGCGTACGGAGAGGGGAATGCAGGACAGGTGAGACCCAGCCGGGTCAGAGCAAGAACAGGGACAGACACGATAGTCACTTCAGTACCTTTTACTGATGGAAATTCAGGCACGTCCCGGAGCACTGTAGGGTGAAGGGTGCATGTCAGGATCCTCCCCAATGAGCGGGTTTTGGGCCTCCTGTTTCTTGCATCTGCGTAGTAAGTTTCTGACCTGCCTGGAGCTAGGCCTAACTTTGTCTCTGTCCTGCGCTGGCTGACTTTGTGGTAGGGCCTTTCCTTGGAGTACACGCTCCTCAGCTTGCGGGGCCTATGTGTCTCCCGGCTCTGTTACGTATCAGCACTTTAGCGATCCTGGGGCTTGTAGTTCTCCAGGGATTCCGGTTATGCCTTACTGGGTCATAGAGATCCCGGTAAGCTTCGGACCCGGTGTCCGGTAAATGCTTCCGGGTGAGCTTGTTAAGCTCCTCTGCCCCCTATGTACTAACTCTCCACTAACGGCAGCTTGCCGCGCTTCACCGATCTTATGGCGCTGGCACACCTTAAGCTCCCTATTTCGAGCTTCAACTGAGTCTAGACTGGGCTTACCTCTGCAGACAGCTTTCTGCAGGAACCGAACTGAGAACTCTGTCCCTCTCTGACTGTGAGCAGGAACTCTGTTCTGGCTAGACTAAACTGCCTGGCTCCACCTTCCCTATTTATATCCCTAACGTGCTCCCTCTGCTGGTCTAAGGTGGAAGGTGGAGATGTGTGAATGTGGAGGAATCCATCAATGCACTCTTCCAGGATCTGTGATACCAAGCGCAGCTGGGCATCACAAATACAGCCAAGTAAACTTTATGGCACCTTCATATACATAACAAAAACCTACAAGGAATTGGAAGTCAAAGCCATCATGATAGAAATGAATCAATCTTTATTATCAGAAAATTAAAAACATGTTAAAAAATGGGGAAAAGAAATCTAGCAGAAAATAAATCCATCCACTGGTCATACCAGATTACTCCACAAGGGAGAGCCCAAACTCCATCCCACAGTATAAATACAAGCTCTCATCTCATCATATAATTTCTTATTTCTATTTCCCAAGTTGGGCAAAGAAAATAATAGCAAAGTAAGCTTATACCTTAGGCAGAGATATAAAGTGCAAATGTGCTCAATAAATGCAGAAAATGAAATAAGGATAATCCTCCTATACCTGCTTACTGTATATACAGTACAGACCAAAAGTTTGGACACACCTTCTCATTTAAAGATTTTTTTGTATTTTCATGACTATGAAAATTGTACATTCACACTGAAGGCATCAAAACTATGAATTAACACATGTGGAATTATATACTTAACAAAAAAGTGTGAAACAACTGAAAATATGTCTTATATTCTAGGTTCTTCAAAGTAGCCACCTTTTGCTTTGATGACTGCTTTGCACACTCTTGGCATCTCTTGATGAGCTTCAAGAGGTAGTCACCGGAAATGGTTTTCACTTCACAGGTGTGCCCTGTCAGGTTTAATAAGTGGGATTTCTTGCCTTATAAACGGGGTTGGGACCATCAGTTGTGTTGTGCAGAAGTCTGGTGGATACACAGCTGATAGTCCTACTGAATAGACTGTTAGAATTTGTATTATGGCAAGAAAAAAGCAGCTAAGTAAAGAAAAATGAATGGCCATCATTACTTTGGGAAAAATTGGGAAAAATTGGGAAAAATTGGGAAAACTTTGAAAGTGTCCCCAAGTGCAGTTGCAAAAACCATCAAGCGCTACAAAGAAACTGGCTCACATGAGGACCGCCCCAGGAAAGGAAGACCAAGAGTCACCTCTGCTTCTGAGGGTAAGTTTATCCAAGTCACCAGCCTCAGAAATCGCAGGTTAACAGTAGCTCAGATTAGAGACCAGGTCAATGCCACACAGAGTTCTAGCAGCAGACACATCTCTACAACAACTGTTAAGAGGAGACTTTGTGCAGCAGGCCTTCATGGTAAAATAGCTGCTAGGAAACCACTGCTAAGGACAGGCAACAAGCAGAAGAGACTTGTTTGGGCTAAAGAACACAAGGAATGGACATTAGACCAGTGGAAATCTGTGCTTTGGTCTGATGAGTCCAAATTTGAGATCTTTGGTTCCAACCACCGTGTCTTTGTGCGACGCAGAAAAGGTGAATGGATGGACTCTACATGCCTGGTTCCCACCGTGAAGCATGGAGGAGGAGGTGTGATGGTGTGGGGGTGCTTTGCTGGTGACACTGTTGGGGATTTATTCAAAATTGAAGGCATACTGAACCAGCATGGCTACCACAGCATCTTGCAGCGGCATGCTATTCCATCCGGTTTGCGTTTAGTTGGACCATCATTTATTTTTCAACAGGACAATGACCCCAAACACACCTCCAGGCTGTGTAAGGGCTATTTGACCAAGATGGAGAGTGATGGGGCACTACGCCAGATGACCTGGCCTCCACAGTCACCAGACCTGAACCCAATCGAGATGGTTTGGGGTGAGCTGGACCGCAGAGTGAAGGCAAAAGGGCCAACAAGTGCAAAGCATCTCTGGGAACTCCTTCAAGATTGTTGGAAGACCATTTCCGGTGACTACCTCTTGAAGCCAAGAATGCCAAGAGTGTGCAAAGCAGTCATCAAAGCAAAAGGTGGCTACTTTGAAGAACCTAGAATATAAGACATATTTTCAGTTGTTTCACACTTTTTTGTTAAGTATATAATTCCACATGTGTCAATTCATAGTTTTGATGCCTTCAGTGTGAATGTACAATTTTCATAGTCATGAAAATACAGAAAAGTCTTTAAATGACAAGGTGTGTCCAAACTTTTGGTCTGTACTGTATGTCAAAGTGACAAATTAATTTTTCAAAGAGGACAATAGTCCACCTAAAAATAATGACATCACAAATCTAGTCAAGCAAAATCAAAATCACATAGTGGCAAAATGCCTAACATAGTGCAGGGGTATAGCAGGATCAATCTAATTAGACCAAACAGGATCACATATGTCACGAAAGGTGAGGGAAAGACTAAGTGCACAATAACGGGAAGAGGGGGAGGAAGTCCAAAAACTAGGGAAAGAGGGAGTGGAGACCCCTAGGCACATCTTGACAGAACCCTGGCTCCTCTAACGTCCCTAAATAGGTTCCGCACCTATCGCTGAGCAAGAAACCTAATCCCTGACTGCACCTAGCAATAGGACCTAGAAAGGGAGGCGACAGGGTGAGCACTAGTCAGCTACCACTGCAACTAAAGACAAGTAGGTAACAGACAAAGGAAAGCACTTAGCTTGAGAAGGCACCAGAGAGATCTCGCCAACTATCCTCCAAGGGAACTCCAAGAAGACACTAGCCGACTACTAGTACTTCAAGCCTGGACAGAGGATAATAGAGCTATCACGGGCAACTCTTTGGAGAGACTGAAGGTATTTAAACATCCAGCAAAGGTGTGTCAATTAGTAGCAGAAGGTGGAGGTCACTGCTAGGTCCTGGAGGGAGATGGATATCACTACACTACCGAGATGAAAAGATCAAGAAGGTGCCTGCAGAGCCAAGCACAATGACCTTCTACAGTTGGATCCAGAACGACTGTCTGTCACACCTGACACACCCGTGGCAACATACTAGCAAAGTGCCTAGCATAGTGCAGGATAAGTAGAAAATTCAGATCCAATGTGCAAGGTACTGATGTTTATGAGGCAGGTAAGAGCAAAGTGCTGGTAGTGAGAAATCATTAATAGCAGAGGCAAGTAAGTAGGAGTAACTGGTATGACCTGAAAATGAATCACTGGCCCCGACGCGCGTTTTGCAGTGTACTTCTTCCAGGGGGAGAAGTCGAAAGACTGGAGGTCATATGGTCTTTTTTATATACCTGTATCCTGATTGATGCAGTCTGCGAGTTGGACGGCGCTCGCCTTGGATAATCAAAAGTCGCGTCACCACTAGTCAGTGTCACACGCCGCACATCCTCGCCCCGATCCGACATGTCAGGATGGGGGTGCAGAATGCGCAGTGCTACAGATGCGTCTCCATGGCAACGCAAGAGCCAGGTGCCCGAAGGAGCGCTCACCAGAGTGGGGGTATAGAGTGGTCCCGGTGGACGGACGTATAGCAGGGGACAGACTAGGTAGCATAAGATAAGTACATCACTAGGCTCTGTATTGATTAAGTAAAGAGCACACCGGGCGGTCTTTTATTATCCCAGTGGGGGTCAATAGGTTGAATGGTAGTGTAATGTTACACAGTGTAGGTGAGTAAGAGAGCCACATACAGTGTGAATAGGAACTTGAAAGTTGAAAATGTGGTGCCATGAAGTGTAATGTAAAAAAAGAAGTGAGGTTCCATAGAATGTATAGAATAAAGGCAATAAATACCTGTGGGGATAGTATAATGTAAGAGAAGAAATATATAAACAGAGTGCCATATTATAGTGCATAATCAAGTAAAAAATGCTAGATATAAACTAGGTGACAGGACATAAAAACACACACAGGGGTGTGTAAAACACATGTACAAGGAGTGAAATTCATACCATGTGACAATTAATAATCAATGTAGATTCCCTATACTAAACTAGGAGGGAAGGGGGTGAAAGAGCACATATAAGTCAGCAGAAAAACAATAGAAGAAAAGGAGTGCACATGTGTAACGATGTGCTCCCAGGGGATCAACCGAAGGGAGGCCCACCACAATAAAATAAAGTCCACTGACCTAGGCCACCCACACATATTAATCCTTAGATATACAGAGAAGGGAAATACTAATAAAATGCATCCATATTCAATATAAAAAAGAAGTATAAATCTAAAATTACACATATATAATGCTTATAAAAGACAAGCGGCATATATTAGTCACATAAATTACATATGTCCGACATCAGATAGTGATTATTTAGTTTCTCCAGTCACTACAGTAAGGAAGGATAAAATCCAAGCACCACACTCAGCTCCAGTTCCTCCAGTCGGTGAATGAGTTGAGGGGGAATATATCCAAAAATTGAACAATAATATTCCAGAAAGTAAATCCAGATCAGGAAGATAAGTCCACGTCGCTTCTCATGATGTATAATTCATTTCTAGGTTCACATTCTTCACACCCGTCCAGTCCACCTCCACCAACAACAACTTAACAAAGAGTTCACGGACGCGACTCAAGCTCACAGGTAAGTTTATGACAATCAACCTCAGCAGACTTCAAAGAGAGGTGTTAAAATCAAATAAAATACAATTTAAAATAAACATTTTAAAAAATATATGTAAACATACAGTGGTGGCCAAAAGTATTGGCACCCCTGCAATTCTGTCAGATAATACTTAGTTTCTTCCTGAAAATGATTGCAATCACAAATTCTTTGGTATTATTATCTTCATTTAATTTGCTTGCAAGGAAAAAACAAAAAAGAGAATGAAGCAAAAATCAAATCATTGATCATTTCACACAAAACTCCAAAAATGGGCCAGACAAAAGTATTGGCACCCTCAGCCTAATACTTGGTCGCACAACCTTTAGCCAAAATAACTGCGAACAACCGCTTCCGGTAACCATCAATGAGTTTCTTACAATGCTCTGCTGGAATTGTAGACCATTCTTCTTTGGCAAACCGCTCCAGGCCCCTGATATTTGAAGGGTGCCTTCTCCAAACTGCCATTTTGAGATCTCTCCACATGTCTTCTATGGGATTCAGGTCTGGACTCATTGATGGCCACCTTTGAAGTCTCCAGTGCTTTCTCTCAAACCATTTTATAGTGCTTTTGGAAGTGTGTTTTGGGTCATTGTCCTGCTGGAAGACCCATGACCTCTGAGGGAGACCCAGCTTTCTCACACTGGGCCCTACATTATGCTGCAAAATTTGTTGGTAGTCTTCAGACTTCATAATGCCATGCACACGGTCAAGCAGTCCAGTGCCAGAGGCAGCAAAGCATCCCCAAAATATCAGGGAACCTCCGCCATGTTTGACTGTAGGGACCGTGTTCTTTTCGTTGAATGCCTCTTTTTTTTTTCCTGTACACTCTATGTTGATGCTTTTTCCCAAAAAGCTCTACTTTTGTCTCATCTGACCAGAGAACATTCTTCCAAAACGTTTTAGGCTTTCTCAGGTAAGTTTTGGCAAACTCCAGCCTGGCTTTTTTATGTCTCGGGGTAAGAAGTGGGGTCTTCCTGGGTATCCTACCATACAGTCCCTTTTCATTCAGACGCCGACGGATAGTACGGGTTGACACTGTTGTACCCTCGGACTGCAGGGCAGCTTGAACTTGTTTGGATGTTAGTTGAGGTTCTTTATCCACCATCCGCACAATCTTGTGTTGAAATCTCTCGTCAATTTTTCTTTTCCGTCCACATCTAGGGAGGTTAGCCACAGTGCCATGGGCTTTACACTTCTTGATGACACTGAGCACGGAAGACACAGGAACATTCAGGTCTTTGGAGATGGACTTGTAGCCTTGAGATTGCTCATGCTTCCTCATAATTTGGTTTCTCAAGTCCTCAGACAGTTCTTTGGTCTTCTTTCTTTTCTCCATGCTCAATGTACACACAAGGACACAGGACAGAGGTTGAGTCAACTTTAATCCATGTTAACTGGCTGCAAGTGTGATTTAGTTATTACCAACACCTGTTAGGTGCCACAGGTAAGTTACAGGTGCTGTTAATTACAAGAATTAGAGAAGCATCACATGATTTTTCAAACAGTGCCAATACTTTTGTCCACACACTTTTTTAGGTTTGGTGTGGAATTATATCCAATTTGGCTTTAGAACAATTCTTTTTGTGTTTTTTTCATTGAAGACAAATTAAATGAAGAGAATAATACCAAAGAATTTGTGATTGCAATCATTTTCAGGATGAAACTGAGTATTATCTGACAGAATTGCAGGGGTGCCAATACTTTTGGCCAGCACTGTAGTTGCACCTGGTAAGGTGCCCTCTTTTGATGACGACCACAGAACACAAAACCCATGGAGGTGGCCGAAGACGTGGTCCAACTGATCATCAAAGCCCTGCAGCCACTCCAGGGCCTACGTGGAGGGTTTGGGACGGGTCCTTCAAAGTGCATCATGGGTGATAAGGACACCTGATTACGGGAGCGCCATGACCTTTAGGACAATTCTTGTTGTGTTTTTTCATTGAAGACAAATTAAAAGAAGATAATAATACCAAAGAATTTGTGATTGCAATCATTTTCAGGAAGAAACTGAGTATTATCTGGCAGAATTGCAGGGGTGCCAATACTTTTGGCCACCACTGTATTAGAGGAAAGGGGCAAAGCTTAATACTTCATTGAGACAATGCGGTTGGATGGACCCAATCTTGTGGATCCAGTTCGCTTCCAGCTGGGCCAAGTTTTTCTTCCAGTTTCCACCTCGTTTTGTGATGTGTACTTTGTCAATCCCTTTTACTTTCAAAAGTCCAGCATCACAGTCATGGATCAACTTAAAATGTCTTGGTATTGGTTTGAGTGAGGACACCTCCTCTATATCCATAGCATTCCTAATATCCCTGATGTGTTCTCGTATCCAAACTTTCAGAGGTCTGTATGTCAACCCGACGTATACTTTATTGCAGGGACACATTGCCTAATATACTACTCCAATAGTATTGCAAGTAATATATTGAATGATTGTGAATTTTTTAATTTCATCACTAGATTCAAAGTTTGATGCCTGAATCATGTTACGGCACGCAATGCACTCATTACAGGGAAAGAATCCCCATTTTGGACCCTTTGACCCAAATGATTTTTCAAAACTTGGTCCAGCATAGTAACTGTGCACCAGATGGTCTTCTTAGTTGAGACCTTCTGTAGGTTATGGAGGGGTAGTCGCACGTATATTTCACCAACGTTTCATCCATCCTCAAGATTTGCCATTACTTCTGAAGTGTGTTTCTAACATCTGACCATTTTTCATGGTAAGTAGAGATAAATCTCACCTGGGTTTCAGATGAGGATCTATTTTTAGGCCTCAGTAGATCCACTCTTTTGGCTGATGAAGCTCTCTTGAAGCCTCTTTTAATACTCCGCCTGGAATAACCCCTCTCCTGAAATCTGGATGACGAATCCTGGGCCTGTGTGTGAAAGGCATAGTCATTAGAGCAGATTCAACGGCCCTGAGGAATTGACCAGTCGGCTTGCCGTTGATAAGCGTCCAGGAATGTGATGAGGAGGCGTGAAGAATGGAATTCACCCCTGTCTCCTTCCTAAAAACATCCATTTGGAAACAGTTGTTGGCTCCTTTAAAGATCCGTACATCCAAAAAAATCTATGGAGGACAGGCTATACCGACACGTCAATTTAATATTCATGTTGTTGGTATTCAAAATTTCCAAAAAGGACAATAACTCCAATTCAGTTCCCTGAGCCCTTTTTTAACATGTTTTTTATTTTCTGATAATAAAGATTGATTAATTTCTACCATGATAGCTTTGACTCCCAGTTCCTTGTAGGTTTTTGCTAAGAGTCTAATTAGTTTGTGCAATCATAAAATATGTTTGTTCTTTTGGTTATTGCCACAAGATGACAGTAGAGCCTTGTACAAAGTCAGTGTGCCTGAAAGGACATGAGGCTATTTTTATTTACAAGTTGTTTTTTAGAAGAGACAGCTCCATGTACTGTATATGTTTCGAAGCACTTATGGACAGCAAAAAGGATAAAGTCCTTGTTTTAAGCACTTGCAGTAAATACTTTATTAATGTGATACATTCTTCCTTTTTTGTGGTCATCTGCTCCCTTTTAGTTAATATATATTTTGCAGAACACTGTTGAATGTTGTGCTTTCTGTGTGTATGCTGGTCGAGTAAGTACAGTTTATTAATATTAACGTGCATTAGGGGTGCAATACTCAATCATCTCTGTTGTGTTCAGCGTCACTGAATGCAAATTCTTAGGCTAAGGCAGGGGTGGGGAACCTCAGGCCCCCAGGCCATTTACGGCCCTTGATGACCTTTTATCCGGCCCTCTGGCAGATTTTTAGGGACTGCAGTGCTTGGATCGGCAGCTGTATTTTGATGGCCACTAGTAGTGATGAGGGAGCACTAAAATGCTCAGGTACTCGTTGCTCGGGTCGAGCAAATTGGAATACTCAGGTGCTCGACCCGAGCAACGAGCCCAATGTAAGTCTATGGGAAACTCGAGCATTTTTCTTGCGGCTTCCTCCCCGCGGTCTGCAGAAGGCCTAAAAATTGCCCAAATCGATGTGAACAGTGCTCAAATGACATGGGAACAGCATGGGGAAGACCCCTGGAAGCATCTGTCACTTCTGTCAACAACGTGGTCAGAGTATTACGCCACTTTTACGGACTCACAATAAAACAAACAAAAACTAAACCAAAATGGATTTTCCTGGGAAATATGGTAAGGAACATCCTTTCCAGGGTAATGACTTGTATAGAAGGCAAAATAAATAACCAAAAATAAAAATACTCCTCCACACCTTGGGCTATGTTCACACATAGCGTTTTTGATGCATTTTTGCACTTTTACATTGCTTTCAACCAAGACAAATGCATTCACCAGGAAATGTCATTTTAACATTTTACAACCTTATCTGGCCATGTGGTGTGTGACACATCATCAGATACGTGCATACAGTGCTGAAAAGACATGGGAACAGCATGGGGAAGACCTCTGGAAGCATTTCTGACTCCCAGGTCGCTGCCAAAAAGTGTGCCCATCATAAGTGATCCTTGGCACATGTGAAGATGCCTCCCGCCATGCACCTGTCGTTGCAGACTTGCAACAATCACCATCCACGTCCTTGTCCCACTGCAGCGTTCAGTTGTCCCTACCCCATTCCTTGGAATGCAAGCGCAAGTATGCAGGCAGCCACCCACCCACCCACAGGCTGCAATACTATACTGCCAAATTTTTGACAGCTGCTTGCACTTGAAATGTGGACTTTTAAGCTTGTGGAGGTGGAAGCTTTTCATAACCTCATGCCGGCGGCGGCCGTGTGTCCATACTCGGTCCCCAGCCGCCACTATATTTCCCGGTATCGCCTCCGCCTTCCACAAGCATGGGTCCCACAACATTACCCGTGCCCTCCCCAGTGCACTTACTGGGAAGGACCGCCTAACCACAAACACGTGGACAGGTGAATGTGGCCAGGGACGGTACGGAGCCAGTCCACAACTTTTTTTGCTGAGAGTTGTATTTAGCTCGATGAAAGGACTGGCATAGAGGGAAACCCTATCTACCCTGCATGTCATTTCTCCCAGGAAGTCCTGTAATGCAGCTTGTTGCAGAAGCAATGGCAGCCCGTCCAACTTCAACTCGCACTTGTCGGTGGTGCTTTGACACACACACACATCTCTCTGTGCGCATTTAATTTCTTGAATACAGAGTTGGACAATGGCCTGATCTGTAATGCGGTTTGAGAAATAACATGCATAAGTGTGTCACCCAGGGGGAATATAGGGGACTCGGTACCCGGGCCTTTTACCTTGTTTAGGAGGTCATGGCAGTCAGCTCCCGGGCCCGTACTCTGGGTCTCTCTTTAAAAAGGGATTTTAGTATACAGTTTGTCTCGTGACGCCACCTGTGGTTTCCGGTAATGGTTACCGGCGCTGCTGCTGACCCCCGGGGGTGATGGGATGGCAGCTGGGATGTTCTTGCTCCCCACAGGGGGAGCGGGCCCCCGGGGCAGTGTAGGTGCAGATGGTGGTGATGCTGAGGCTTGTAGTGCAGGCGGGATGGCGCAGCAGGAGTAACTGACAGAGACAGGAGATTCACTTCAGTACCTTTACTGGTGCGGATGTCAGGTACGGTCCAGGGTACTCGGTAGGAAGGGTGCACTTCAGGACTTCTCCCCAGTGAGCGGGTATAAGGCCTCCTGGTCCGTGTCTCCCTCTCTCAAAGCTCCTGGCCAGCCTGCAACTGGGCCTAGCTTCTGTGTCGTGCTGTTCCTTCACCTATCGCTTGGTAGTAGGACCTTTTTCTGGCAACCACTATCCCTGGAAGCCGGGGCCTTCGTGGTTCCTAGTCCTGTCAAGGGTTTAGCTTCAGGTCGACCAGGGACTTGTAGTCCTCCTGGTATGCCGGTGATCCCTTCTGGGTATAAAGGACCCTGTAGGCGCGGACCCGGTGTCCGGTTCGTGTCTTGGGGTGAGCTTATGATGCTCCTCTGCCCCCTCAACTTCTCTCTCCTCTCCTCCTTGTCTCCGGCCACACTCAGGGCCCTCATTACAGCAGAAGACGTGCTGCGTCTTCACTGCTCTCAGTGGCAGCACACTCTCTGACTAAACTCACCCTCCGACTTGACTGCCTAACTCCACCCTCCATATATATATCCCTAACGTGCTCCCTCTGGTGGTATGAGGTGGAAGGGTGGAGGTGTTTGTTTGTAATGAGGGCCTCTTGTGGAGAAGTCCATCCATGCACCCTTTTGGGTCCTGTGGTACCTGTGGTAGCAGGGTGCCACATAAGCATGGCCGATCCACATTAAAAAAGCAGCCATAGAGTGTCCGGGAACCTTTCCCCACACTTTTCTTAACCAGGGCTGCTTTTCGGCAGGGTTGGACGGGCCCACCAGAGAACCGGATACTCCTCTGGCGCGCCCTGGCTTCTCCTTCGGGAGAGTTCATAGTACCGAGGTGAGGCCATGATGATGATAGAGGCCACCATCTGCTTAGTTTTCTGTTACTTGGAATGCAAGTGCAAGTATGCAGCCAGCCACCCACCCACCCACAGGCCGCAACACTAAACTGCCAGATTTCTGGGCAGCTTTTTGCACTTGAAATATGGCCTTTTAAGCTCATGGAGGAGTAAGCTTTTCACAACCTCATGCTGACGGCGGCCGGGTGTCCATACTCGATCCCCACCCGCCACTATATTTCCCGGTATCGCCTCCGCCTTCCACAAGCATGGGTCCCACAACATTACCCGTGTCCTCCCCAGTGCACTTACTGGGAAGGACCGCCTAACCACAAACACGTGGACAGGTGAATGTGGCCAGGGACAGTACGGAGCCAGTCCACAACTTTTTTTGCTGAGAGTTGTATTTAGCTCGGTGAAAGGACTGGCATAGATGGAAACACTATCTACCCTGCATGTCATTTCTTCCAGGAAGTCCTGTAATGCAGCTTGTTGCAGAAGCTATGTCAGCCTGTCCAACATCAACTCGCCCTTGTTGGTGGTGCTTTAACACACACACATCTTTCTTTGCGCATTTAATTTCTTGAATACAGAGTTGGACAATGACTTGATCTATAATGCGGTTTGAGAAATAACATGCATAAGCATGGCCGATCCACATTAAAAAAGCAGCCATAGAGTGTCTGGGAACCTTCCCCCACATTTTTCTTAGCCAGGGCTGCTTTTCTGCAGCGTTGGACGGGCCCACCAGAGAACCGTAGACACCTCCGGCGGGCCCTGGCTTCTCCTTCAGGAGAGTTCATAGTGCCGAGGTGATGCCATGATGATGATAGAGGCCACCATCTGCTTAGTTTTCTGTTACTTGGAATGCAAGTGCAAGTATGCAGCCAGCCACTCACCGACCCACAGGCCGCAACACTAAACTACCAGATTTCTGGGCAGCTTGTTGCACTTGAAATATGGCCTTTTAAGCTCGTGGAGGTGGAAGCTTTTCACAACCTCATGCAGGCGGCGGCCAGGGGGTCCATACTCGGTCCCCAGCCGCCACTATATTTCCCGGTATCACCTCTGCCTTCCACAAGCACGGGTCCCACAACATTACCCGTGCCCTCCCCAGTGCACTTACTGGGAAGGACTGCCTAACGGTACGGAGTCAGTCCTCAACTTTTTTTGCTGACTTTTGTATTTAGCTCGGTGAAAGGACTGGCATAGAGGGGGTCTTTCAGGCTCGTGGAGGCGGAAGCTTTTCACAACCACATTCCTCATGCCTCGTGTCTATACTCGGTCCCCAGCCATCACTATTTCTCCCGGTGTTGTCTCCGTTTTCTACAAGCGCGGGTCCCTGAACATTACTGCTGGTACTTTTCTGTGGAAATTTGCTTGCCTCCTACCAGCCTGGAATATTTCCAGCAAACTATGGTACGACGCCATGGTATTAGCACTGCCCCCAGTACCAGTAGCGAAGCCATCCCCAATTTACTTCTCAGGAATTTTATTTGGTAGACTGAGTGGCTGCCCAAATACATTTTCTTACCAAGGAGCTGAAGATAGAGTGGCAGTAGGAGCAAGTTTCTCCAGCCTGTTAGATATTAGAGGGTGAACAGCAGCACATTGGATCAGTGGTTAGCACTGAAGACGCAGCGCTGGGATCCTGGGTTCAAATCCCAGCAAGGACAACATCTGCAAGGACTTTGTATGTTCTCCCCGTGTTTGCGTGGGTTTTCACCTCAGTAAAAAAGCAGCCATACAGTGTCCGGGAACCTTTCCACACAGTTTTCTTAGCCGGGACTGCTTCTTGGCAGGGTTGGACGGTCCCACCAGAGACTCCTCTGGTGTGCCTTGGCTTCTACCTCAGGAGAGTTCATGATAGCGCTAACTTTGCAGCTGCTGTGGGACTCTTGAGCGGGGGAGAAAGGTTAGCCCTCAGAATCAAATCCTCTGGGGGGCACAATGTTTTTCAATCTGAAACAGCTTCTCAGTGGGAGCTGTATTTTTCCACAGCCATATTCTTTAGTTTGGTGAAAGGACTGGCATAGAGGGAAACCGTATCTACCCCGGCTGTCATTTCTCCGTCACCAGGTTCTGCCCATTGTCACACACGACCATGCCTGGCTGTATGTTCAGCGGTGAGAGCCACAGATCAGGCTGCTGTGTTACAGCTTTCAACAACTCTGAAGCGCTGGTCGGTTTGTCAATTAAGCATTAAGCATGGTATCTTCAGCACAGTCTGTTGCCGCTTGGCCAAGGCAGTGCTGCAGTGCTGTCAGCTTGTGACTGGTGTGGTCATTTCGGAGATGGAGGAGGAGGTGCATGAGCTGAACAATGTGATTACATTGTTGTTAAATTGGTGATGCTGTTTTTTATACTAAAGAAAGATCCTATTGTTTTGTTTTTTTACGTTTATTTTTAAGACAAATGCATTCACCGGGAAATGTCATTTTAACATTTTATAACCTTATCTGGCAATGTGGTGTGTGACACATCATCAGACACATCTGTTTCATTTGTGATGGAGGGACTCTGAAAGTCATCAAGCCTATTTTATAGGGACATCAGACACCCCTTACTATTCTTAAAAGGCCAGCAGTCAGCCCTAACTATTGTTAGAGAGCCATCAGCCGGCTATGCTTTGTTGTTCCCATTATTAACAAGTGGGTCTGCTATACTGTTATTGCGTATCCAGTGACTGCAAGGGCTGCCAAAAATTTGAACGCAACCCAATACCCCTTTGAAGAGACTAGAGGAGGGTTTCAGTAAAACAAATGTTCCCATTATAAAGGAGCAGGTCTCCTATAGTGGTAATGCCCATGCTGTGACTGCAAGGGCTGCCAAAATTTGGGAAAAACCCCACTAAGAATTTAAAGACACACAGGGCAGGGCCACAGTAACAAGATACAACATGTTCCCATTAGAAAGGAGAGGGTCTGCTATACAGTTATAGGATATGCAGTAAGTCCAATGGCTGACCAATTTTAGGAAAAACCCCACTAAGAATTTAAAGACACACAGAGCAGGGCCACAGTAACAAGGTACGACATTTTCCAATTAGAAAGGAGAGAGTCTGCTATACAGTTATAGGGTATGCAGTGAGTCCAATAGCTGACCAATTTTAGGAAAACCCCCACTAAGAATTTAAAGACACACGGAGCAGGGCCACAGTAACAAGTACGACATGTTCCCATTAGAAAGTAGAGGGTCTGCTATACAGTTATAGGGTATGCAGTGAGTCCAACGGCTGACAATTTTAGGAAAAACCCCACTAAGAATTTAAAGACACACGGAGCAGGGCCACAGTAACAAGGTACGACATGTTCCCATTAGAAAGTAGAGGGTCTGCTATACAGTTATAGGGTATGCAGTGAGTCCAATGGCTGACCAATTTTAAGAAAAACCCCACTAAGAATTTAAAGACACACGGAGCAGGGCCACAGTAACAAGGTACGACATGTTCCCATTAGAAAGTAGAGGGTCTGCTATACAGTTATAGGGTATGCAGTGAGTCCAACGGCTGACCAATTTTAGGAAAAACCCCACTAAGAATTTAAAGACACACGGAGCAGGGCCACAGTAACAAGGTACGACATGTTCCCTTTAGAAAGTAGAGGGTCTGCTATACAGTTATAGGGTATGCAGTGAGTCCAATGGCTGACCAATTTTAGGAAAAACCCCACTAAGAATTTAAAGACACATAGAGCAGGGCCACAGTAACAAGGTATGACATGTTCCCATTAGAAAGGAGAGGGGCTGCTATACAGTTATAGGGTATGCAGTGAGTCCAACGGCTGACAATTTTAGGAAAAACTCCACTAAGAATTTAAAGACACACAGAGCAAGGCCACAGTAACGACAAATTCCCATTAGAAAGGAGAGAGTCTCCCATAGTGTTGGCCTATGCAGTGAATGCAAGGGCTGCCAAAAATTTGGAGGCACTTCAATGCCCCTTGGAAGAGACGTGGAGGAGGGCCTCATAAAAAAATGTTCCCATTAGAAAGGAGTGAGCCTCCTATACTTGTAATGCCCATGTACTAAGTGTATGGGCTGACAAACATTTACCCCTTGGGGGTATACATGAACATACTGTTTAAAACATTTTTTTTACGGGCATCATAATCACCCTTTAAAAAAAATAGGTTGGTGTTGCATCACGGACCACGGTCACCCTGGTGATATGGTGGTGGAGGATGAGGAGAAGGAGGAGGACAAGAGCAAATAGCCAAAATCAGGAAGCGTATACCCATGTGTGGGTGTGAAAAGTTGCATGGGAATACACCTCCCAAGAAAAGACACTGGATTGGAGTTTATGTTACGCTGCTATCATTCGGTGGACCTCCAAGGCATAGAGAGCTAGTTCATTCCACGTATCCAGCTTGGATACCCAATAATTATAAGGCACAGCGGAATCATGGAGGATGTTGGTACGGTCGGCAAGGTACTCCATCAGCATCTTCCCAAACTTTGCACTCCTTGTGAGAGTACCCCGCGCCTCAGGGCCTGTCTGATGGGAGGGTCTGAGAAAACTCTCCCAGAACTTTGACAGTGTTCCCCTGCCTCTGCTCGATTGAAGTTGTGTCTCTCTCGCCTGTACTCCATGGTTGTCCAACGAAGTGTGCCCTCTGCCGCCAGCGTTTTCAAATAGGAATTTTTTTAATAGTTCCGCAACTAGGGCCTTCTGGTACAGCCCCATTTTTGTAGACCTGTCCGCCTCAGGAATAAGAGATATAAAGTTCTCCTTGTAGCGTGGGTCTAGAAGTGTCACCAACCAGTAATGATTGCCACCCAAAAGTTTGAGAACGCGAGGGTCATGGGAAAGGCAGCGTAACATAAACTCGGCCATGCGTGCCAGACTACTAACAGGCAAGACTTCCGTGTCCTCACCAAGAGGATGACTGACCATGCTCTCCTCCTCTCTGTCCTCTGGCCATCCACGCTGAACAGACGGTATGACAGCTGTGCAGGTAGTACCGTCTATAGTGCATGAAACTAGCTCATGTCCTTCCTCCTCCTCTTCCTCATTGTCACCCAATCCACGTTGGGATGAGATGAGGCTTGGCTGTGTTAAATCACCCTGTATGGTTCCTTGCTCCATCTCATCGTGCTTCGCCTGCAATGTATCCTCTTTGATTGTGAGTAGAAGACAGAGAAGTGGGATGGTGACGCTAATTATGACGTCATTGCCACTCATCATCTTGGTGGCATCCTCAAAGTTTTGGAGGATGGTACATATGTCTGACATCCATGTCCACTCCTTGTGGATGCCAGGCGTAGTCCTGAACATTGTCCTCCAGCTGTTGGAAACAGCTGTAGAACCTCATCCAGAGGTCCACCTCAGTAAGAGCCTCAAAGACAGTCTGTAGCTTTTGAAAGATTGCCGACACTGACTCCTGGTCTGCGGCCGACCATGTTTCCACTTCCCGTTCCGCAGCACCAGTCAGTTATCCTAATACTGGGTCAGAGCAAGAACAGGGACAGACACGATAGTCACTTCAGTACCTTTTACTGATGGAAATTCAGGCACGTCCCGGAGCACTGTAGGGTGAAGGGTACATGTCAGGATCCTCCCCAATGAGCGGGTGTAGGGCCTCCTGCTCCTTGCCTCTGCGTAGTAAGTTTAGGACCTGCCTGGAGCTAGGCCTAACTTTGTCTCTGTCCTGCGCTGGCTGACCTTGTGGTAGGGCCTTTCCTTGGAGTACACGCTCCTCAGCTTGCGGGGCTTATGTGTCTCCTGGCTCTGTTACGTATCAGCACTTTAGCGATCCTGGGACTTGTAGTTCTCCAGGGATTCCGGTTACGCCTTACTGGGTCATAGAGATCCCGGTAAGCTTCGGACCCGGTGTCCGGTAAATGCTTTGGGGTGAGCTAGTTAAGCTCCTCTGCCCCCTATGTACTAACTCTCCACTCGCCTTCGGCCTACTCGGGCTCTCACTAGGCTATACACACTAACGGCAGCTTGCCGCGCTTCACCAATCTTATGGCGCCGGCACACCTAACGCTCACTATTCTGAGCTACAACTGAGTCTGGACTGTACTCCACTGCAGACTGACCTCTCTCAGGCTTCTCTACTGCAGGAACTCTCTCAACAGACTTGGTTCTCTGTCGACTCCAGACTAGACTAGACTGAGCTACCTAGCTCCACCTTCCCTTCTTATATATCCCTAACGGGCTCCCTCTGCTGGTCTGAGGTGGAAGGTGGAGATGTGTGAATGGTTATGGGGGCCTCTTGTGGAGGAATCCATCAATGCACTCTTCCAGGATCTGTGATATCAAGCGCAGCTGGGCGTCACACATGGAGAGGTCAATTTGGGAACTTCACCTTACATGCCGTGACAGGACAACCTTAAAGGGAAGGTGGATCCAAGCAGGTCAGGCAGTGGGACAGAAAATGAAGTTACCCCTAGGGCTGGCGCATTCCGCTTTAATCTTCATATCCAAATCTGTGTTTATGTCTTCCATCACTGGTAAAGTGCTGCCCTATGCGAAGAAAACACAAAAAGACCGTATTACTTGTTACTCCCTGAATTTGACCATTGCTGTTACAAGAGGTTTTTACATTTTTAAGCTGGTCCGGTTTCCTCCTTCTGCAGAGTAAAAGAGTCGGCACCCAGGATGATGGGTCAGAAGTGAGTATGGAGGTCTCCTCCACAGATGCACCACAGCACACACACACCCAGTGATTCTCAGAGTCCCCTATTTCTGTAGCGGGCCGGGGTGAAGAGAAAGTCACTGAAACAGACGTGCCACTCGCCACTGACTACCACCCTGCCCCCGTTACAGGTGGAGGACGGAGCCTCAGACTCCTCCTACCACCAGTCAATGTGTGCGCCTGAGACACCAGACATGATGATGTCACTTCATCGCATCTGCTGTATGGGGAGTAAGTGCACCAGAGACCAGAGCAGAGCACTAGGTCAATGGAAACGAGGTATATGCTGTTTATTTTTTTTCATATATGAATGGGATGTTTTCATGTGAGGACTCATACTGTATAAAGGAGACTATATGAGGGCTCATACTGTATATAGGAGGCTATGTGAGTGGTCACACTGTATACAAGGGGCTATGTAAGTGCTCACACTGTATACACGGGCTATGTGGGGGCCCATACTGTATGCAGGGGGCTGTGCATGGACTCATACGGCATACAGGGAGAATGTTTGTGAGCTCATAGGGTATATAGGTGGATGTCAGCATACTTAATTCTGCTCAATTTTAAGTGATACAACTAATTATAAATAATAATTATAATGAATATGTTAATGTTAATATTGAGCAGAATTAATTTCAGCCTATTGGTTTGGTTTCTCATATTGTAATAAGCAAAACTGGGCACTCCAGTGGAACGAATTTCATATAAATTTTACTTGCAGCTCAGCGCAATGAACAGACGTTTCGGTCGGTAAGACCTTCATCAGTGTGTGCAGACTGCGTAAGGGAGACACATGCAGAGTAGAAATAGAGACACCATTGCAGGGGCAAAAGATTGGGTCCAAAAATGTAGATACAGCAATGGCGAGGAACGCGTTGTCCACCGCCTATCAGTGATATAATAGACAAGCGGTGGACACCGCGTTAGTCTGACAGGGATCCATGGATCTTTTGTGCACATGCCTTCGCTAAGATGATGAACGCCTCTACTCTTGCTATCAGACTACATACAGTACAGACCAAAAGTTTGGACACACCTTCTCGTTTAAAGATTTTTCTGTATTTTCATGACTATGAAAATTGTACATTCACACTGAAGGCATCAAAACTATGAATTAACACATGTGGAATTATATACTTAACAAAAAAGTGTGAAACAACTGAAAATATGTCTTATATTCTAGGTACTTCAAAGTAGCCACCTTTTGATTTGATGACTGCTTTGCACACTCCTGGCATTCTCTTGATGAGCTTCAAGAGGTAGTCACCGGAAATGGTCTTCCAACAATCTTGAAGGAGTTCCCAGAGATGCTTAGCACTTACACAGCCTGGAGGTGTGTTTGGAGTCATTGTCCTGTTGAAAAATAAATGATGGTCCAACTAAACGCAAACCGGATGGAATAGCATGCCGCTGCAAGATGCTGTGGTAGCCATGCTGGTTCAGTATGCCTTCAATTTTGAATAAATCCCCAACAGTGTCACCAGCAAAGCACCCCCGCACCATCACACCTCCTCCTCCATGCTTCACGGTGGGAACCAGGCATGTAGAGTCCATCCGTTCACCTTTTCTGCGTCGCACAAAGACACGGTGGTTGGAACCAAAGATCTCAAATTTGGACTCCTCAGACCAAAGCACAGATTTCCACTGGTCTAATGTCCATTCCTTGTGTTCTTTAGCCCAAACAAGTCTCTTCTGCTTGTTGCCTGTCCTTAGCAGTGGTTTCCTAGCAGCTATTTTACCATGAAGGCCTGCTGCACAAAGTCTCCTCTTAACAGTTGTTGAAGAGATGTGTCTGCTGCTAGAACTCTGTGTGGCATTGACCTGGTCTCTAATCTGAGCTGCTGTTAACCTGCGATTTCTGAGGCTGGTGCTGGTGACTCGGATAAACTTATCCTCAGAAGCAGAGGTGACTCTTGGTCTTCCTTTCCTGGGGCGGTCCTCATGTGAGCCAGTTTCTTTGTAGCGCTTGATGGTTTTTGCAACTGCACTTTTGGACACTTTCAAAGTTTTCCCAATTTTTCGGACTGACTGACCTTCATTTCTTAAAGTAATGATGGCCACTCGTTTTTCTTTACTTAGCTGCTTTTTTCTTGCCATAGTACAAATTCTAACAGTCTATTCAGTAGGACTATCAGCTGTGTATCTGACTCCCCCCCTGGGCCGTGGGGCACTCGGAGCCGGGCAATCGGGAAACGATGGGGGTAGTAGTGGCAACCCGGTTCCGTGGCTCAGGGTGGTCAGACCATTGGTAGTCTGCGATGCGCTGTTGATGTGTCCGACTACGCCACCCGTGGATTGCGGTCAGTGCGGACCGCCGCTGCCAGGTAGACCGCTGGGGCTGATGATGTATGCAGCTGAGATAGTGTGACTCCCCATGGGAAGAGTGCGGCCCCAGGGCAGTATAATGGAAGATGGGGTTGATGGTGCAGGACGTCCCAGTACCGTTAGTGCTGGAGGAGCAAGGAGCACACAGACAACAGGTTGCAGTCCAGGGTCTTTACTAGAACAGGTGAACTGACCCACAAACAGGCCTGGCTAGGAGGGGGCCTGGATGTCTGAGAGCAAACGGGAAATTGGCCCTGGTCAGGGTGAGGGTGTAGGCCTACCGTGCTTTCTGCGCTCCTTCTGGCTATCTCCTCCTGGTAGGGTAACAGCCCACGGTCCCGAGCTCACCGTGTCCTCTCGCCCGTATGGTTTGCAACGTGGGTTCCTTTCTACTCCCGGCCTGGTACGGCTCTGCTGGTCCCTTCTGCTGTGGCGGAGCCTCCGGGCTTCTTAGGCCAAGGAACGTACAGTCCCCTGCGGACTGGTTATCTGCTGTAGGACGTGGAATCCTCACAGCCTCAGATGCCAAAGTCTGGTAAATTTGGTTCTTTATCTGCCAGGACAGACGTACTTCACCTCTTGTCCCTGGCTTGTGGCTCTCCTACTTCCACACGTCCTCTTAGGGTGCAATACAACTGTCCCTCACTGCTCTGGGACAACTCTCAATCCAGAGACAGGTCGTCCAGTTCTCCCTAACTCTGCCCCCAGTTCCAGCTTTTATAGGGGCAGCCTGCTCCCCCTACTAGCCTGAGACAGGAGGTATTGCATGCTAATGTTCCCCTGACCAGAGAACCTCCCCCTTGCTCTCAGACACAGCTTTATTATATTTGTGGCATCCAGGCCAGGGTGACACATTCCCCCCTAGTAGAATTTAGTACTCCGGGACTAAACAGTAAACAAAGATAATATACATGACTATAAAACATTAGTAGACAAACGACGCACAGATTGAGTTCTTAAGGTCACAGTGTGGTCTGTGACCGGGTGTCCATATCACCAATACAACGGGGAGCCTTAACCAGGTGTGGGTCTGTCCTACCCCAAGTCCTTCACCGTCTTAGTTCATTCCTTGGTCAGGCTCCGAACGCAGTCCATACAAAGTCACAGTTATTAAAAGTCCATAACCTTTGAGTCCGTACGGTAACTGCAAGAAACTGAAATACACTTTTAATAATCATGCAGGTAACTTGGCAAACATTTCAACATTTGGCAACAGGGTTATTTACAATTTTAGTGCACCCTATATTCTCCAGCGAGCGGGTATCTGCCCCTTTGTGCTCCTGGTTGACTTGCGTAACCCACTGTCTGGTGGTGGACCGACCTGGCTTTCTCCACTAGCGTTAGGGGTACAGCTACCAGCTGGGTGTACAGGTAGGGCAGGCAGCTGTCTGCGGGTCCTTTGGCTTACCGCAGGCATGGCAGGCTCACTGTCAGCAGAGGGTTGGCTCTCCTGGGCTGCTGGTACAGGCACTTCTGCCTCTGGAGCTGCTTGCTCTTCTTCGCCTTTCGGCTCTGGTGTAGGTTGTTGCTGAACCGGTTGCAAGAAAAGCAGGATGGGTACCACTATGGCATCGTTTATTCGAGTCCAGGATTGAGGGAACTCTCCGAGAACGGTGCTGATCATTTCTTCCTTGTTCTCTGCGGGTTCAAGGTCACTTTGATCCTCTTCTGCACTACGGAGTTGCTCGGGGCATCATTTGAGGTGGTCCCAGGAGACGGTACTAGTGGTTTCTCCTCCGTCCTTGGTGATCACGCACACCTTCGGGTTGTCGTGGTCAGACTGCAGTATGGTGTAGGGTTCCCTTTCCCACTGGTCGTCCAACTTGTGAAGCCTTCTCTTTCGCTTCAGGACCTGCTCACCAGGTTCTAGGGGACCAGCAGGGGCGTGTTGGTTGAAGAGTCTTTCTTGCCTTTCTCTCACCTGGGCCAGGTTCTTCTCCACACTCTCCTGTACCTTCTTGTACTGCAGTTGCCTTTCCGTATCCCAGTCCGCATCCGGGGAGGTGTCCTCAGGTGTTAGGACTCCCATCTCCAGGTCTACGGGCAGCTTACCTGGTCTGGCTCTCATCAGGTAAACCGGGGTGCAGTTTGTAGCATTCACCGGGATATGGTTGTACAAGTCTATTATGTCCGGCAGTTTTTCTGGCCACAGGTTGCGTTCCTCCAGGGGCAATGTCTTCAGGAGATCAATGACTATATTGTTCATTTTCTCACACATCCCGTTGGTTTGTGGGTGGTAAGGCGTTGTCCGAATCTTCTTACAGCCATAGAGGTTGCAGAACTCTTGGAAGATTTCGGCCTCGAACGCTGGACGCTGGTCCGTCAGAACTTGTTCTGGATACCTGTGGGGACGGCAGAAGTATTGCTGGAAGGCTCTGGCCACCGTTTGGGCTGTCAGGTCTTTTAGCGGGACCACCACTAGAAAACGGGAATAGTGGTCCACGATTGTCAGGGCGTAGATGTATCCTGACCGGCTTGGAGCCAATTTGACGTGGTCCAGAGCTACCAGCTCAAGAGGCTGCTGGGTGACGATGGGCTTCAAGGGTGCCTTCTGGCTGGCACGGTCCTTCCTCCTTAGGTTACAAGGGCCACAGTCTCTGTACCACTTCTTTACAGCCCCTCTCATGCCGACCCAAAAGAGCCGTCCTCTTAGCAGGAATTCCAGTTTCTTCCAACTAAAGTGCACCGCTCTGTCATGGTAAGCCCCCAGGACCATAGCTGCATCCCGCCTTGGGACCATGACTTGCCAGGTCAGCTCGTGCGTCCGGTGGTTGACAAGCCTTCTGCACAGCTTGCCTTCGTAGAGGAACAGCTTGCTCTTCTCTTTCCATAGCTGCTTGGCTTCCTCTGGAGCATCCGGATCTATGCGGGCATCTTCCTGGGTCAGCAGATCTTTCATCAGGCGGATTGCAGGGTCACTATCTTGGGTCTCGGCCCAGCTGTGGTGAGGTAGGGGATTGATCATAATGGTGGTTAAATCTTCCTCCTTCACGTGGTGGGAGTATTGAGCGGCTTCGTACCGGTGAAACGCGGGGAGTTCTACCTCCTCCAGCTCTTCTGGGTCTTCGTCACCTTCAGGTAAGTGAGGCATTCTCGATAGGGCATCAGCGTTGGCATTGGTTTTGCCTGCCCGGTACTTGATCACGAAGTCATAATTGGAGAGACGGGCCATCCACCGCTGTTCCAGGGCACCAAGCCTTGCACTGTCTAGGTGTGTTAACGGGTTGTTATCCGTATACACAGTGAACTTTGCGGAGGCCAGGTAATGCTTGAAGCATTCCGTTACGGCCCACACCACCGCCAAGAATTCTAGCTTGAAGGAGCTGTAATTCTCCGGGTTCCTCTCGGTGGGCCTCAGCTTCCAGCTGGCGTACGCGATCACCCTTTCTCTGCCCTGCTGGTTTTGTGACAGTACGTCTCCCAGTCCCACATTACTGGCGTCTGTGTGGAGAATAAAAGGCTGGCCATAATCAGGGTAAGCCAGGATCTCATCCCCTGTGAGGGCCATCTTCAACTGGCGGAAGAACTCCTCTTCCGGTTTATCCCACTTGAAGGGTGGCTTTTGGCTCCTGGACTTAGACTGTCCTATCAGGAGGTTCTGCATAGGAGCTGCCATCTTAGTGAACCCGAGGATGAACCTTCGGTAGTAGCCTACCAACCCGAGGAACTGCCTCACTTCCTTGATGTTCGAAGGGCTTGGCCAGCTCTTGATTGCCGTGACCTTGTCAGGGTCGGGGGCCACTCCGCACTTACCACGTGCCCTAGGTACTGGACCTTTAGTTTCAACAGGTGACACTTTGAGGGTTTCACCTTCAGGCCATAGCCTGCCAGGGCTTCGAACACCTCGGCCTGGTGCTTTAGATGGTCCTCGTAAGTCTTCGAATAGACGATCACATCGTCCAGGTAAAGGAGGACCGTCTCGAAGTTTCCATCAGCCTCTGGAAGGTCCCTGGTGCGTTGCAGAGCCCGAAGGGCATACAGTTGAACTCGCTCAGTCCCATCGGGGTGGTGAAGGCGGTCTTCTCCTTGTCAGCCTCTGCCACAGGAACCTGCCAGTACCAGCTAGTAAGGTCCAAAGTAGAAAAGAAGTTAGCCGATTTTAGTGCGGCTAAAGACTCCTCTATTCTAGGCAGCGGATATGCGTCTTTGTGGGTGATACGGTTGATTTGTCTGTAGTCTACGCACATTCTCATGGTGCCGTCTTTCTTTTTCACCAGAACCAAGGGGGCTGCCCAGGGGCTACAGCTATCTCTAATGACCCCAGCATCTTTCATTTCTCTTAGCATGCCCTTGGCGTTCTGATAATGTGCAGGGGGTACAGGTCTGTGTCTCTCTTTTATTGGTGGGTGGCTCCCTGTGGGGATGTGGTGTTCTATCCCTTTTACTCTGCCGAAGTCTAGCGGGTGCTTACTAAAGACTCTCTCGTACTCCTGTACCACCCAGTAGACTTCTTGTTTTTGGTGCAGGGGAGTGGAGTCAGCACCCACATGGAGTTTCTGGCACCAGTCCTCCTTTTGTTTCTGGGAGCCATTACCCTCTGCCTGTGGAGATGGAGGCAAGGGTTCCACGGCCCTGATAGCTTTGTGCTCAACAGCAAACAGTTTGGCAAGTGTAGCATACCTGGGTAAATGTACCTCCCTCTCCCCAATGTTGAGGATGCGGACGGGCACCCTCCCATGACGGACATCAACCACCCCCCTGGCTGTCAAAATGGTGGGCCTGCTGTCTGAGTACACAGGTTCTACCATGGCTTGGTAGTCTCTACCTCTCAACCCGATTGCAGTCCGACACCAGATCATCATTTCACTTTTGGGAGGCATGGAAATGGGGAATGGGTCACTCATTCTTACGCTACCGATCTCACCACAAGACAGTTCTACCTGCTGCCGTCTCATCAGGGCTTTTATCTCCTTGTTGATGACTCTCTGTTGGCTGGAACTAGCATTCACCTGTTGTAGAATTACAATTACCTCTGAAAGACAATTTTCAATCACGTTAGTACTAGTGTTGAGCCACCCCCGTAGTGTTCGAGTTCGGTTCGGTTCGTCGAACACCCGTGTGTTCGCCGAACTGTTCGTCGAACTGTTCGTCGAACACCTTCGAACACCGTTAAAACCAATGGCAGGCAAACAAAAACACATAGAAACACATAGAAAACACCTTCAAAGGTGTCCAAAAGCTGACAAACTGCTCAGAAGACATAACTAACACATGGAAAAGTGACAAGTACATATAGTCATGCGAAAATAAAAGAGGTGGAGGAGTAAAAGGAGGGGGAGACACAGATATAGGCATGTCATGCCCTTCTAAAATCCAAAAAGTGAGAAGCCGACACGGCCAGTCCGCTCCTGCCCGTGCCACCTCCGTGTCGCCGGGTTTGTGCCAGAGCCGCGGTGAACCCTGACGGCCAGCCCCCCTCTCCCAATACTGGTGCCTGTCCGCTGGTGGGTCGAGCGAGCCCCCCTGTGGTTGAGGCAGCTCTAAGCTTTTTAATTTAAATTTTCTCTCTAATTTGAATGAATACACTTTAAATCCATTTACAAGGATCTATTGGAGGGCAAGTCTCATGCCAGCAGCCGCGTAATTCCAGCTCCAGTAGCGTCCACTAAAGCTGCTGCAGTTAAAAAGCTTTTATAAGGATCGAGCTTGGCTGTCCACCGCAAGGCATCCTACTGCCAGTCCCAGCCCCTATGCCTTGGGGTGCCTCCTGATGCTCTTCACTAAGTATCCCATGGTCCCGAAGCATTTCCTTTGAAAAAATTAAGTGTCTAAACTACAGGTGGTGTAGCTTGCTTAACAGCCGGGATAATCCGCTGACTAGCAGACACTGCTACTAGGCACAAAGTATTTCCTGGGCTAGATGCAGTTAAAAATTTGTAATTAGATACTCTCGTTGGATGCTGAGAAAGCATTCCATAGAGTCTCCTGGCACGCCATATATGATTCTCTTAAAAAGCTTGGGGTAGGGGTCTAGGGGACCCTTTTATAGCCAAAATCACGGCCCTGTATCGCAATACGTCACCTAGGCTGAAGATAAATGGAACTGTAGCACCCTGAGGGCTCGGTTGCTACAGACGTATTGCACCTCACCCAGAGGTGTGATATCTCACTCTCAGGTAAGGATGGAGTGTGGATCAGGACCCGACACCTGCATGCATTACACCACATTGCCATGGGGCAGGGCGACCAATATGCCCCTGAGATGGGCACGACAGTCCCTGTCCCTGGCTGGAGTGGGGGGAGGGAACACTGAGGAAGGGGAACCCTGTAGTGCAGGAGCAGGGAGGAAGCAGTTCCTGGGTGCATTGAGAAGGGAGTATAAAAGGTGGGCACCATCTTAGTTCAGTGCAGAGAAGTCTGAGCAGAAGTGGCAGGGAGCAGGGGCTCTGCATGAGCTCTGCTCCGGAGGCGGGCCTAGTAACAGAGGCCCAGGCCTGGAAGAGGGAGAAGGAAGGAAGAGGAGCGGAGAAGGCTCCAGGAACGAGGAATGAAGGGATCCCAGGGGTGCGGACGGGCGAGTCGCCACCGCACGCCCGAATCCACCTGCGTGGAGGGGTCAGGCCAAAGGGGGAGACCGGTCCCCGAACTAGTGGAGGCAGGAAACGACCCTCAGCTAGAAACCGGAGGCTCTGACATTTTATGTGGCGCAGCCCCTCGCTACACCCGCTAGGAAGGCACCACATAGGGTCAGGGAAACTGGCGCCAAGTTTACCAAGAGGAGGCCCGAGGCAGCCGGACAGAAGTGTTGGTAAGAAAGGCCAGACAAAGGACACACAAAGGGGGTCCTGTGAAGTGCTCCAAAGTTATCTGGGAGTTGTCTGAGCCCCTCACCTGGTGAGCACAGTATGACGTGGGCAGCCGTTACCTGCAGACGTGGTCTGGATAATAAGAACTGTGAGTAAAGGCCCTGGACTGCATCACTGACTCCGTGTCGTTACTGCTGCTGCCCTGCACCATCACCCCCATCCTCCGCATACACTGCCCTGAGGCTATACTCCTCCCGTGGGGAGTTATGCTACGCTCTGCTGCACCCACAACACCAGCCTCAGCGGTCTGCCCTGTAGCGGCGGTTCACTCTGACCGCAATCCACGGGTGGCGTAGTCGGACATTTAAACATCAAAACCACATAAATAGTTCCGCCACTGGTTTGACCGCCCTGAGCCACGGAACCGGGTCGCCGCCACGAAGACTACAACCACCAGCATCCACCAAAAAGGGTCCGGCTCCGGGTGTCCCAAGGCCCAGGGGGTGCGTCAGAACATTTTCATCACCTTTCACAATCACCAATGGGACAAGGCAGGGATGTCCTCTGTCCCCTCTCTTATACATCCTAGTGACGGAGCACCTGCTCTCATCAATTCGCCATAACCCCAATATTAGGTGGATTGAGGTGGGAGGCACCGAGTACAAGTGCTCTCTATTTGCTGATGATGTCCTAGTATATATCACTCAATCACATATATCCATCCCTGCTGTTATGGCTGAAATAGATCACTTTGTTACATGGTAAAATTTTAAAATCAATGCAGCGAAGTCTGAGGCCCTCGATGTCTCCCTCCCCAAATCCATATAGGATTCCATCCAGTCCAACTTTCCCTTTGCCTGGCCCTCACAGGGTATCAAATACTTAGGAATTCCTATTCATAGAGACCTCTCCCATCTATGTTATCTTAATTTTGGGCCCTTTATTGAACAATTCCATACAGACCACGGTTGGCAAGTTAGAACTGTAAGATTCACTACGTGAACCATTGGTGTTTTGTGGAAAAGCACATGTACACTGCGTTCCAAATTATTATGCAAAAAGTGTTTAGGAGTGATAAGGGAAGAATTTGTTTGTTTGTCAGTTAAACTCATTGATGGTGATGTGTGTCAGGGCTCTTTATATCACTGTAAGCAATTGCAGACACCTGTGCTAATTAGTTTGGCAGGTGTGTCCAATGAAAGGCAAGACTACTTAAGAAGGCTCTCTCACATTATTAAGCAGCCTACATTTTCTGCCAAAATGGGAAAGAAAAAGGATGTGTCGGCTGCTGAGAAGCAACAAATTGTGGAGTGTTTAGGTCAAGGCATGACTACAATCAACATTGTGCGATGATCAGGATGAAGTGTCTTGGCAATCAAGAAGTATGTAGCTGATTCACAGTACACACGTGTGCGTGCTGATAAGGGCAAATTGAGGACTCTTTCCTACAGGCAATTACGTCAGGTTGAAAGAGCAGCGGCAAAAAAGCCTTGTCATAGCAGCAGACAAGTTTTTGAAGCTGCTTGTGCCTCCAACGTCCCCCGAACAACAAGATGCAGGGTCCTTCAGAGGTTTGCAGCTGTGCATACGCCATCCTGTCGACCTCCTCTATCCACTTCACACAAGCAGAAACGGCTCCAGTGGGCCAAACATTACATGAAGACTGATTTCAAAACTGTTTTGTTCACGGATGAGTGCCGTGCAGCGCTCGATGGTCCAGATGGATGGAGTGGAGGAAGGCTGGTTGATGGACACCCCACGCAAACACGGCTACAGCGCCAACAAGGAGGAGGTGGAGTAATGTTTTGGGCTGGAATCATGGGGAGAGAGATTGTCGGCCCCTTTAGGATCCCTGAAGGCGCTAAAGATGAACTCCATAATGTATGTGGATTTTCTCAAACAGCACTTCCTGCCATGGTTCAAGAAGAAGAACCGTGTATTTCACAGCAAGATCATTTTTCTGCATGATAATGCACCATCTCATGCTGCACATAAAACATCTGCATCTCTGGCTGATATGGGCATAAAAGGGGACAAACTTATGGTGTGACCCCCATGCTCCCCTGACCTCTACTCCATTCAGAACCTTTGGAGCATCATTAAAAGGAGTGTCTATGATGGCGGGAGGCAGTTCACATCTAAGCAACAGCTCTGGGAGGGTATTCTGTCCTCATGCAAAACAATTGAAGCAGAAACCATCCAAAACCTGACAAATTCAATGGACGAGAGAGTTCAGAAGCTCCTTTCGAACAAGGGGTCCTATGTGAAAATGTAACATCACCTAGAATAAAGTTTTGAGTTGAAAACTGTTTGATTTCAGTTTCTAACAACCTGCTAATGCTTATAATTTCAAAAATGACCATTTTTTTGGTCTTTATTAAAATGAAAAGGTTGATCGAAAAGTTTGGGGGATCTAAGAGTGTGGCAACCCAGTAGTCATGATTACTTCGAATTCTGACAATATGAGGGTCATGCTGCAGGTAGTGCAGCAAGAAGGCACTTATGTGTCTTGCGCATCTCGGAGCCCCAAAATTATTTTCCGGGCTAGATGCAGCTAAAAATTATTATTAATTTTAAATCTGGTGAAGCTTTAGTATAGATGGCCTAATAGGATCAGTGCTGCACACTGCTACAAAGCCCAAATTATTTTCCAGTCAAGATACAGATAAACATGATTAGTAATTTTAAATCTGGTGGAGCTTATTATAGATGGCCTAATAGAATCAGTGCTGCACACTGCTACAAAGCCCAAATTATTTTCCAGCCAAGATACAGATAAACATGATTAGTAATTTGAAAGCTTAAAACGGTTGGTAGGGTGATTTTAACCAATCATCAAGCTTTTACTCTCCCCAGGATGACACAGGGGTAGAAAAGTCGTTTCGGATCCATGATTTGTTCATCTTTATGAACGTGAGTCTGTCTACATTATCAGTGGAGAGCCGCGTGCGCTTAGCTGTCAGCACACCACCAGCAGCGCTGAACACACGTTCAGACAGAACCATCATTTATTTTTCAACAGGACAATGACCCCAAACACACCTCCAGGCTGTGTAAGTGCTAAGCATCTCTGGGAACTCCTTCAAGATTGTTGGAAGACCATTTCCGGTGACTACCTCTTGAAGCTCATCAAGAGAATGCCAAGAGTGTGCAAAGCAGTCATCAAAGCAAAAGGTGGCTACTTTGAAGAACCTAGAATATAAGACATATTTTCAGTTGTTTCACACTTTTTTGTTAAGTATATAATTCCACAAGTGTTAATTCATAGTTTTGATGCCTTCAGTGTGAATGTACAATTTTCATAGTCAAGAAAATACAGAAAAATCTTTAAATGAGAAGGTGTGTCCAAACTTTTGGTCTGTACTGTATATGCACACAGACAAAGTAAAGATAGGTTTCATTTTACTATTCTGTCACCAATGTATGTAGGTGAGATGTGTCTGAAGGATGGGAGCATGAATCTCTGTACAAGCAATGGTAGATAGGTTACTCGCTGTCCTCTCTTGCCAGACCAGATGCAAATAGACGAGGGACAAAGATGCAGTGGACAAACATTTAGGTACTTTATTGACTTTATCTTGAGAAATGATGAGGAATAGTTGTCTATAGATGATGAAGAGACAAGGATGAAGAATAAAGAATTAGGATATAGGTAACAGGAAAATCCTCTCGCCAGCTCTGATGCACGTTTCTGCCAAGATGGCACTGATTAGAAAGAACAGGATGCGAGGGACCAAGATAGGAGGAGTTACAGACAGAGAGAGGCATGCTGGGAAATTACAGTTGTAGATACATGAAAACTTATTATAATAATGGCCAGTAGATGGCAGCAAAGGAATACAAACACTGTACACCAACCTCACTATGCATAATGAATACAGTAAGTCCTAATACAGAAATTGTGTTATTGTTCTTTTCCATACACTTTTTTGACGGCATGTGTGAATGGGCCAGTGAACGAGCTCTTGAGCAATCACCTGCTAGTTCACCAGTACTGAGGAGAAGATCGAGATCTTGCAAACAGGGTAAATTAAGCTTATTTTTAAACCCTATGGTGTGTTTCTATATGAGAAAGCTATTTTGTAAATCTATAGTGTTTCAACATCTAGAAGTCTTTACCAAGCCTGTAAAATGTATCGTAAGGCTATGTGCGCACGATCAGGATTTGAAGCAGAAATTTCCTGAGCGTTTCTGCATCTCCTTGGCAGGAAAAATGCTGAGCGGTTTTGATGTGTTTTTGATGCTTTTCTGCATGCGGTTTTTGAAGAGTTTTTGAAGCATTTTTGTAGATCAATGAAAACTTTATTTAGCTTCAAAAAGCAATTTGGTGGGACATTGCTTAAACCTTGGATTACCATCCGAACTGGGGTGAGTATATTGGTTAATTTGAATGATTAAAGAATGTGTCCATTGTAATTCAAATAAAGTGTTTACTCTGTTTCTGTGTGTTTATTTAACTCTTTACTTTACATTAATTGGATTTGGTCATGAAAAGGTCTCATTGACACCTTGTCATCACCAAACAAAAGAGCTGGGTGTCAGCTAGTCACCCAATCTTCATTAGCATTTCTATTGATATAATTTATGCGGCTGCTGTGAGCTGGTATTTTTAGCCTGGGAAGGTGCCATTTGCAAACATTTTCCCTGGCCATAATTAATATCTCAAAGCTGGTTCATTAGCCCCTTGTCCCCCCAATCAGCACTCAGCAGCGCTTTGGACGCAGCATATTTTTGTTGCATCCAAAACGCGGTGATATAATGCCGCACTTTTGTTGTCGGTACATGTGAATCCACCGCATATAATGACACTTCAATCGGTCAAAATCTGCTGCAGAGAGTTTGGGTACGTGGCCACAGTCAGGAGCCACTGCAAGTTTGATACTGCGTGTTTATACGGCATCAAACCCACAGAGTCCATATCTACAGCATTGTGGATGGAATCTCTAGAAATCCCATGTTTACTATGCGTGCATCAAAGGCTGCGGATCACTTGTGGGCACTGACATGCGGTGTGTCTTTCAGGACCGCAGCATGTCAAATTCTCTTGTGGAGTCGCTAGTCTCAGCAACAGAAATTTGACCACTAGAAAGTATAGAATGTGGTAAATCCGCATGGTTCAGTAAACACATGCGGATTTACCTGCGTTCAATAGAATGCTGTGTTTTGGATGCAGCAAAAAATATGCATCCAAAGCGCTAGTACGTCCGGATCGTGAGCACAGAGCCGAATTTTTTTTTAAAAAAAATGGCGTAATTTTTATAACCAGCAGAGGGAAAGCTGACCACCGGGGGCTGATATTAGTAGCTGGGTAAGGGACCATTACCCAACAATGTTCCCTGGCTATTAATATCAACCCACAGCTGTTTGTTTAGCCTTTACTGGCTAGGTTACAAGGGGACCCCAGAAATTTGAAATCTAACCAGAAAAGGCTAAACTAGACAGCTGCGGGCTGATATTAATAGCCAGGGAAGGGGCCATGGATACTAGACCCCTGCGTGGCTATTAATATCACCCCTCAGCAGTCCCAGAAATGGCGCATCCATAAGATGCACCAAATCTGGCGCTTAGCCTCCGATCTTCCCATTGCCCTGTAGTGGTGGCGAGTGGGGTAATGGGATTTGGGTTCACGTCAGCCTTTTATTGGTGGCTGACGTGAGGAGGCTGGCGCTGACTAACCACGTAGTAAAATGGTCGCCGCTTTTTCAATAAAAGACACGGTCAGAATAAAGTATTTTAATGAAATAAAAACACGCGGTTCTACAATTTTTTTTATTACACTCCATCTGCGAAGCCATCGATCTCCTGAAAAAAAGTAAAATAACAAACAACCATATCCCTCACCTATCCACCGTCAACAATGCAGTCCACGTACCGCCAACGATTGTCCCATGACTATTCGGGTCACTTCTACAGCAGTGACATCAGCCATCACCCCTGTCAGTATACATTCTGCAGGAGGTCACTGGGGTTGATCAGCTGAAGATCAGCTGATCATCCCCAGTGAGCTTACCACCCTGGGTCAGGTGAGCATCAGCTGATCGGTCACGTGACTGAGCAGCTGATCACAGGTGTCACCAATCAGCTGATGGTCATCTGACCATCAGCTGATCGCTGATGTCACCGATCAGCTGATGATCACAAGACCGCTCAGCTGATCGGTGATGTCAGCGCAGGTCCTGAAAGCCCGCTCCCCACAGTATACCACTGGCTGCCGGGAGGATCGCAACCAGGTGCCACCGGACAGGTGAGTATAGAGGTTTATTTTTTTCTTTTTCTTTTTTTTTTACAGCGGGCACGCGGACTGGGCAGAGCAGACTATGGCTCCTCCCATCCACGCCGCTCTCGCTGTTATCAGTGAGAGCGGCGGTCGGATGAGAGGAGATGTAGTCCTCCTCTCCCGACCTGGGTAGCATCCGCAGTGTGGTTCCGGTGCGATTTCACGCCCATTAACTTTCATTGAAATGCGGCATATCCGCAGGTATAGATATTATACCTGCGGGTTTGCTGCGATTCAATGCAAGTCAAGGGGCGCGAATTCGCGGAGGAAACGCCCAAGCAATCAAACAATGGTGATGCTGCGATTTTTACCACAATGCGAATCCAGAGTGGAAATTTCCTCATCATGTGCACAGCACATCCGGATTCTCATTGCTATACCTGGCAGACCTATTAACAAGCATTTTTGCAGCGTTTCTGCGGCGGGAAAACCGCCGTGAAAATGCATCAAAAACGCATCGTGAGAACTTAACCTAAAGAGGATTTTTCAGAATGAATTGGACACAAGATGTAATAGTGGCTGCACAGCAGCATAAAACTTTTTTTTTTTTTAATTTAGACTCTCCGTTGCAAAAATATTAGCAGTCAAAGTATTTGGCACCTAATGAGAACTTTTTGTCCAAGTAACCATTTTCTTTTCCAGGAGCCATAACTTTATTTTTATGTTGTCATACACGTATGAGGCCTTTTTTTTGCTAGATGAGTAGTAGATTTGAATGACACCATTAATTATACAATGTAATGTACTATGAAATGTGAACAAAATTGCAAGTGGGATGAAATGATGAAAAAAAATGCATTTATACCTACGTGCTTTAGGTTGTTTTTACGTCATTCAATGTGCAGTAAAAAATACCTTCCAATATATTTCCACAGGTCAGTATTACAGTGATACCAAATTTATAAGGTTTGTTTTATATTTTAGTGCCTAAAAAAATTAGAACCTTGTAAATAAATAACTTTTTTATTTTTCCATTGATGAAAAATGAGTTTTTAATGATACCATTTTGTGCTACTTGCATAATTTTGATAGCTTGTAATTGATTTTTTTGGAGGGGGGTGTATTTTTGGTGTTTAACATGCAGTTTAAATGATTTAATATTTTGATAGATTGGACTTTTGCAGACACGACAATACCAAATACGTTTTTTTTCTTATTTTTTAGTTCTATATTTCTGAAAGCGGAAAAGATGGTGATTTAAAAAACAAGCATCATTCTATTTAATTTTATTTTTAAGAACTGAATAGTACATGTGAAAATAAAAAACTTTTTAATATATCATCAGAAAAATCTGCTCCTTTCCCTTTCTGGACTGATCTTTCGCTCTGATTTTATGGGTAACATCTGTCTTTAGTGAATGCAAACTCTCCCATTACTGAGATAGGAGAGGACAGTTGATGTTCACAAGATTCTTTGTAAAGGGAAGGGATATGCTAGCGGCAGGTGCAGATATTCTGTTGCAAGTTCTCCTGAAGGAGGGGACTTGAACCTGCAATTTTTTGATTGCTTACACTATATATTGCAGTATTGTGAGATATATTGTAATTGCAGTTCTCCTATAAACCCCAGGAAGACTAAGACTGCAGCAATAGGGGACTTTAAACCTAACAGCCAAGGCAACCCATCAGCTCACCGAAATTGTATCGCGTGGGGCCGATGTAAGCCACACTGGTAAGCAGGCAATTTAAAAGCTGCTGTCAGTGACTGACAACAGCATCTAAATAGTTAACAGCAGTGATCAGAGCTCACTGATGTTACAGGCAGATGCCGGTTATGTAACACAGCCAGCATCTGCCTTGTACAAAGCAGCCTCAGTTTTTGAGCCTGCTTCATTTAAGGGGTGGTTCATAGACGAAAGTAAATTTTACCTAAGTCCCTATCTATTTGATGCCATTATCTAAGATATTTTCTAATATACTTGCTTTAAAAATTCCTTACCGTTCCCAAACTACAACGTCTAACTGCTATTCTAATTTGTGTTTTACTTCCTGTTTGACGATTTGTTTGAGGGCCTCCAGTACATTCTGGGATACTCAAACTAAGCATCATCAGAGCAGGGGGCAGAGGCTGCAGTCACTGACAGAGCCTCTACCCCCTCCCTGAAACAAAACTTCATCAGTGACACTCCTGTAAGGGGTGAGGTTGGTTCCTACTCTGTCCTTATGCTATGCACTGTGCGATGTGCACAATGACAGATCTGCAGTAATGAGCTGGCAACACATCGATGCTACAATACCCGGCGTGCAGGACTTCAGCGCTGCCCCAGCAGGTGATCTCCGCTGGGTATTGTAACACTACTCTGTTGTTTCATTGTCAGATATTAATGACTAGTGTTGAGCGATACCTTCCGATATCAGGAAATATCGTATCGGATTGGATCGGGCCGATACCCAAAAAGTATCGGATATCGCCGATTCCGATACCGGAAACCAATGCAAGTCAATGGGACACAAATATCGGAATGAAAATAAACCCTTTCTTTCCTTGTAGGTTAATTCTACATGAAGTAAAACAACTAAGAATAATGTAGAATGACATGAAAAGCCGGCAATTCATCAGCGGCATACACCGGTACCCGACAATTTACAACAGAAAGAATAGAGCTTCACACATAGATTAGATAGATAGAAACATGTCAGTCACATATATAAGAAGCACAGTGACAGTGTTGCTTACTGTACTTGTCATTTAGTGTAAAGGATTTATTTAAAAAAATATTAGTGTTTTCGTGCACTGTCTCTTTAAAAAAGCCGGCCGGCAATTCAGCATCTGTACCCGACAATTTATAACAGTCAGAATAGAGCTTCACACATAGATTAGAGAGATAGAAACATGTCAGTCACATATATATGAAGTACAGTGACAGTGTTGGTTACTGTACTTGTCATTTAGTGTAAAGGATTTATTTAAAAAAATATTAGTGTTTTCGTGCACCGTCTCTTTAAGAAAGCTGGCCGGCAATTCAGCATCTGTACCCGACAATTTAGAATAGAAGGAATAGAGAATCATACATAGATTAGATAGATAGAAACATGTCAGTCACATATATATGAAGTACAGTGACAGTGTTGATTACTGTACTTGTCATTTAGTGTTAAAATAAAGGATTTATTTAAAAAAAAATTGGCGTGGAGTTCCCCTTAATTTTAGACTCTAGCGGAGGTTAAGCAGACAGCTGGGGCAGATGTTTGAAGCCTGGGAAGGGGGTAATACCCACGGAGCTTCCCAGGCTACTAATATCAGCCCCCAGCTGAATACCTAGCCTTTACTAGCTATTAAAATGGGGGAACCCCCCCCAAAAAAATAACGTGGGGTCCCCCCTAATTTAATAGCTAGCAAAGGCTAGGCAGACAGCTGGGGGCTGATATTAATAGCCCAGGAAGGGAGCCATGAATATTAGCCCCCTCCCAGGCTAGAATCACCAGCCGTCAGCCGCCCCAGAAATGGCGCATCCATAGGATGCGCCAATTCTGGCACTTAGCCTCGCTCTTCCCACTGCCCTGTAGCGGTGGCAGTGGGGTAATAGGGCTGGGGTTGATGTCAGCTTATAATGCCAGCTGACATCAAGCCCAGGTTAGTAATGGAGAGGCGTCTATAAGACACCCCCATTACTAACCCCATAGTCAAAGTTAAAGAAAAACACAAACACCCAGAATAAAGTCCTTTAATTGAAATAAAGACACAATTCATTATTGTTCTAAATTAAACCATACTTACCGTATCGCCCATTCCAGCTGAAGCCAGCGATCTCCTGCAATAAAAATAAAATAATAAACCAACCTCATCCTTACCTTTCCATGGTTCCCACGACAGCTTCAGCTCTGCTACATCGAGATGACAGGCTGGACCGCAGCAGAACGCTGCCATCCAGCCTGTCATCCCGCAGACACTGAGAAGCGCAGGCATGCTTGCGCTCCTCAGTGTCTGGCTGTGACGGCATAAAGATGAGCCGAGGTCATGTCCAATGAACTCAGCTCACCTCATGCACGTCACTGACAGCGTGGGAAAATTCTCCTGCACTCAGCGCTTCAGCGTGAGAATTTTCCCACGCTGTCAGTGACGTACATGAGGTGAGGTCATGTCCAATGAACTCAGCTCACCTCATGCACGTCACTGACAGCGTGGGAAAATTCTCCTGCACTCAGCGCTTCAGCTGAGTTCATTGGACATTACCTCGGCTCATCCGGATGCCGTCACAGCCAGACACTGAGGAGCGCAAACATGCCTGCGCTTCTCAGTGTCTGCAGGATGACAGGCTGGATGGCAGCGTTCTGCTGCGGTCCAGACTGTCATCTCGATGTAGCAGAGCTGAAGCTGTCGTGGGAACCATGGAAAGGTAAGGATGAGGTTGCTTTATTATTTTACTTTTATTGCAGGAGATCGTTGGCTTCAGCTGGAATGGGCGTGACTGTAAGTATGGTTTAATTTAGAACAATAAAGAATTGTGTGTTTATTTCAATTAAAGGACTTTATTCTGGGTGTTGTGTTTTTTTAAATACTTTACTAGAAATTCATGGTGGTCATGTCTAATATTGGCGTGACCCCATAAATTTCGGGCTTAGGGCCAGCTGATAATGCCAAGCTGGCCTTAACCCCTTTATTACCCAGTGAGCCACCGCACCAGGGCCCTGGATGAGTTGGGTACAGCGCCAGAAGATGGCGCTTCTATGAACGCGCCATTTTCCGGGGCGGCTGCGGACTGCAATTTGCAGCGGGTGGGGCCCAGAAAGCTTGGGTCTCCCTGCGCTGCGGATTCCATCCCCCAGCTGCCTAGTTGTACCTGGCTGGAAGCAAAAATAGGGAGAAGCTTCACGTATTTTTTTTTTTTAATTATTTCATGAAATTCATGAAATAATTAAAAAAAATTGATGTGGGGCTTCGCCCTATATTTGTGTCCAGTCAGGTACAGCAGGCAGGAACGGGCTGCCCCCAACCACCAGCTGCCTATTTGTACCTAGCCGGACACAACAATATAGGGAATAGAGATGAGCGTTGTTCTACTCGAACTGTTCGCCAATCTCAAATTCGAGCTGTTTTGGGCGGTGTTCGAGCCGGTCGGCGAACACGAACAATTTGAGAAAAATTCGGCTGTTCGAGGTTATGTTCGATAACTGTTTGTGCACCAAAATCATAACTGGATTTTTTCTCAGTAATGATGAAAATTAATGTTAATACGCAGTTTGAGTGTACAGCGGGGCGGGGGGAGGGGCAGGGGATGGATCTCTGCAGGAACAATGAAGATCTCCATTTTTTTTTCTCTTTCCCGCATTTGCAGTGGGGAGGTGCAATCTGTCAGCCTATCAGCAGCGCACACACGGAGCAAAGTGCTTTTTTTCACACAAGCAAGGGCATGTGTGATTGGCAGTGTATGTCACATGTCCTTGCCCTATAAGACCAAGCCATTTTCCCCGTCGCCACCATTTTCTCACTGCTGCAGCTGCGTGTTAGATGGCACCGCTGTTGCTGTGTGCGCTATACCTTGTTAATTTCAAGCCAATGTTCGCACAAATATACAGATAGCTTGGGAGTAGGGAATAGTTGTGATTGCACTCCTTTTAAGGACTAGGTTACAGCATTTCCTACGACTTTTATCAAGCAGGTCTGTGCTCTTAAATAGATAGATTGTGGGAGTAAAGACTAATTGTAATTGGAGTCCTTTTCAGGACTAGGTTACATCAGTTCCTATCAGTTTTTGCCAGGCAGGTCTGTGCCAGTGCTGTGCAAGTTTTTTTCACAGCATTTGGCTGAATCTAGCAAAGCTAATCCTTTTTGGCCTATTGCAGAGTGTGTTAGTCAGTGGAGTAGCCTATCTGTGTTGCAAGATATACCACCTGTGTATAGAATACCAATTTTTTTACTGCACCTAGTGAAGTAAAATCTTTTGGGCATAGCATCATTCTATTAGTCCATCTATACTGACCTCCATCAGGTTGCAAACTGAATATAATTTTTTTCTGCATCTAGCTCTGAAAAAATATTTGGGCTTCTAGCAGTGTGTGGGACTTGGTCTATTAGTCCATCTATACTGACCTCCATCAGGTTGCAAATTAAAAATAATTTTTTTCTTCATTTAGCTCTGAAAAAATATTTGGGCTTCTAGCAGTGTGTGGGACTTGTTCTATTAGTCCTTCTATACTGACCTCCAGCAGGTTGCAAATTGAATATAATTTTTTTCTGCATCTAGCTCTGAAAAAATATTTGGGCTTCTAGCAGTGTGTGGGACTTGGTCTATTAGTCCATCTATACTGACCTCCATCAGGTTGCAAATTAAAAATAATTTTTTTCTGCATCTAGCTCTGAAAAAATATTTGGGCTTCTAGCAGTGTGTGGGACTTGGTCTATTAGTCCATCTATACTGACCTCCATCAGGTTGCAAATTAAAAATAATTTTTTTCTTCATTTAGCTCTGAAAAAATATTTGGGCTTCTAGCAGTGTGTGGGACTTGTTCTATTAGTCCTTCTATACTGACCTCCAGCAGGTTGCAAATTGAATATAATTTTTTTCTGCATCTAGCTCTGAAAAAATATTTGGGCTTCTAGCGGTGTGTGGGACTTGGTCTATTAGTCCATCTATACTGACCTCCATCAGGTTGCAAATTAAAAATAATTTTTTTCTGCATCTAGCTCTGAAAAAATATTTGGGCTTCTAGCAGTGTGTGGGACTTGGTCTATTAGTCCATCTATACTGACCTCCATCAGGTTGCAAATTGAATAAAAAAATTTTCTGCATCTAGCTCTGAAAAAATATTTGGGCTTCTAGCGGTGTGTGGGACTTGGTCTATTAGTCCATCTATACTGACCTCCATCAGGTTGCAAATTAAAAATAATTTTTTTCTGCATCTAACCCAGCCAATAGTTTTGGCCTAATACCACAGTTTGGCCACTCAGCTCTGCTCGGTTACCATCCATTGTTTTTTTGTGCAAACAACTCCAGAGTTGTGAATTAGTTAACCACCAAAATGAGTGGAAAAAGGCCTGCTGCTGGTGGAAAGGGGAATAGGCGTGTTGGGAAGGGGAAAAAAGGTTGTGTCCGTGGGGTAGGTGCAGAAGAAAGACCATCTTCCAGCCAAACTAAAATGTCTACTTCTTTTAGCGGACAATGTGATAAGATCCCTTTCTTACGGCCACGCCAATCGCTACAAATTCCAGATGAGGCACAAAAACAGCAGGTGCTTCAACGGATATCAAGTGCTCCTTTAAGTGGGCTCTCCTCCACATCAACTTCAACATCACAAATACTCCAGTCCTCAAAGGTGTCACCCAAATCGCACTTGCTTCCTCACAGCTCCCAAATCTCCAGCTGCCCGTCTGAGTATGAGGTAGAACAGATGGTTGAGTCTGCAGAGCTGTTTACTCATACTATAGCCTGGGAATCAGAGGTCGACTCCAGCGCTTCTGTGAATCCAGACGAGGAAATGATCTGCACTGATGCCCAGAATCTTTATGAGTCGGATCCAGGACCAGACGCAGAAGGTTCTGACCATAATGTAGACCCTCATTCCCAAACTGTAACTCCTGTTGGTGGAGACAATGAGGAAGACGATGATAAGACTCAAATACCTGATTGGAGCGACAACTTTAGTTTTTTGTCAGGGCAGGAACAGGTTGGCTCTGAGGACGACGGGTGTGATAACGCACAGGGTGATGATGATGAGGTCGGAGATCCCACTTACTGTCAACCCACAGTCAGCCAAGAGATGAGGTCAGCAGAGGAGGTGGAGGAAGATGCTAGTGACGACGAGGTCAGGTTGCGCCTTCCTGGACAGAGACGTAGTACTGGAAGCACGTCAACAACTGCATCCTCAAACACAACTCTGCCTCTCACCACAAGTCGTGGTGGCTCTTCAGGTCGCATGGGTGCTAAGCCTTGCATAGCCTGGGCATTTTTTCAGATCGATAAAGATGACCCAACTCGTGTTATCTGTAACATTTGTCAGCAAAAGCTAAGTAGAGGCCAAAAAATACATAGCTTGAGTACTTCATGCATGAACCGGCACATGGACATGAAGCATAAGTTGCAGTGGGAAGCTCAGTGTGCTACAATGCGGCCTAGCCGGCCGGGCCAACCACCGTCTGCCATATCTTGTGCATCCGCGGCCTCTTCATCCTCTGTGACTGGGGGGACAGCAGTCACACCTGTTTTGGGGCGCAGACCTGCCACCTCTTTACCCGCAACAGCCAGCGTGATTGGCAGGTCATCATTTTCTTTGGAGGTGGTAACACCAGCTGGTCTTGAGCGCTGTCCGACATCGATAGCACCACCTTTGGATCAAGGCAACCTAACATGTCCGCCTGCATCTTCCTCACAGACCGGCAGTTTGCCGGGGACACCCTTATCAACCCCGTCTAAGCACAATAGCCAGCCCTCGGTCCCTCAGATGTGGACAAGTAAAAGACCATTTCCTCCTAGCCATGAGAAAGCTAAGAGGTTGAATTTCACCATCTGCAAGCTCTTGGCTACAGAAATGCTGCCTTTCCGCCTGGTGGACACAGAGGATTTTCGACACCTTATGTCCGTCGCAGTGCCCCAGTACCAGATGCCCAGTCGGCACTACTTCTCAAAGAAAGGTGTGCCTGCGCTCCACCAGCATGTCGCACACAACATCACCGCTTCTTTGAGAAACTCTGTGTGTGACAGGGTGCATTTCACCACAGACACTTGGACGAGTAGGCATGGACAGGGGCGTTACATGTCGCTGACTGGGCACTGGGTAACTATGGTGACAGCAGGACAAGGGGCTGCTGTCCAAGTCTTGCCGTCCCCACGAGTTGTGCGTCAATCCTCTTTATGTCAAAGTTCCTCCACTGCTTCTGCCTCCTCAACCTCCTCTCGGTCTTCCACCTGCACCCAAAGCCTGTCTGGTCATGCCACAAGCTTTCTAACTGCGCAGAAGGGATCCTGCACACCTCCTTACTATGCTGGCAGTAGGGCTCAACGTCATCAGGCGGTTTTTACATTGAAATGTCTGGGAAATGTGAGTCACACAGCTGAGGAGTTGTGGTCAGCTCTGGAGAACCAATTTCATGAATGGTTGTCTCCACTGGACCTGAAACCAGGGAAGGCCGTGTGCGACAATGCTGCAAACCTGGGTGCGGCCCTTCGTCGGGGCAATGTCACACACGTGCCTTGTATGGCTCACGTGTTGAACCTGGTTGTCCAGCAATTTTTAGCCCACTATCCCAGACTAGATGGCCTTCTGCAGAGGGCACGGTCGCTGTGTGCTCACTTCCGCCGTTCGCATCCCGCAGCTCAGCGACTTACATCTCTACAGAAGTCGTTGGGCCTGCCACTTCACCGGCTAAAATGCGATGTGCCTACCCGGTGGAATTCAACTCTGCACATGTTGCAGCGACTGTGGCAGCACCGACAAGCCCTGGTGCAATACGTTCTGACATATAGCCTGGGCCAACGAGATTCAGAGGTGGGGCAAATCACGCTGGAGGAGTGGTCTCAGATCAGGGACCTATGCACCCTTCTGCACAGTTTTGAAATGGCGACGAAGATGTTTAGTGCTGACAATGCCATTATCAGCATGACTATTCCGGTGATTTACATGCTGGAGCACATGTTAAACAGAATTCGGAGTCAGGTGGTGGCACAAGAGGAGGTGGAGGAAGTAGAGGAGGAGGAGTTGTATGCGGAAGGGCTAACATCTGCAAGGTCCAGACGGTCGGCAGCACCGCACCAAGGCGGCAGGCATGTGAGGGTGGGGGAGATGATTTTACCAGGGCGCATGGTAGCAGCCAAACTAGTGAGGAAGGTGCAGGAGCCCAGGAAGAAGTGGAGGACGAACTGATGGAAGACTCATCAGATGAGGGAGACCTTGATCACATTTCTGTTGTGCGAGGTTGGGGGGAGAGGACAGAGGAAGGAAGCATGATTGTTACCTCGCCACCAACACAACAGGGACTTGGTGCTCCTGGATGCGCAACACACATGAGTGCCTTCTTGCTGCACTACCTGCAACATGACCCT
Source organism: Phyllobates terribilis (assembly GCF_046119375.1). Lineage (NCBI taxonomy): Eukaryota > Metazoa > Chordata > Amphibia > Anura > Dendrobatidae > Phyllobates > Phyllobates terribilis. The sequence continues at coordinate 1,175,609,177 of NW_027362761.1, forward strand.
CGAATTGTGAGAATTAGAAATAATCCTGACTACTGGGTTGCCACACTGTTAGATCCCCGGTACAAAAGTAAATTTGCAGAAATTATTCCTGCCATAGAAAGGGATGCACGCATGCAGGAGTATCAGCAGAGACTGTTGCAGAATCTTACATGTGCTTTTCCACAAAATACCAGTGGTGCACGTAGTGAATCTCACAGTTCCAACTTGCCAACCGTGGGACCGTCAAGTGTTCAGCACTCAAACCGTAACAGAACCACAGTATCTGCTGGTAACATCAATTTTGCGGAATCATTTCACCACTTTTTTAGCCCATCCTTTGCAAGGCCACAGGAGACAAGAAGTCTGACACATAGTCAACGCCTAGAGACGATGGTACAGGAGTATCTCCAAGTAAACATTGAAGCCACGACTGTGTCACTGGACCCTTGCTCTTTTTGGGCTTCCAATCTGGATAAATGGCCGGAGCTAGCCACTTACGCCTTGGAGATCTTGTCATGCCCCGCAGCCAGCGTTCTGTCTGAACGTGTGTTCAGCGCTGCTGGTGGTGTGCTGACAGATAAGCGCACGCGGCTCTCCACTGATAATGTAGACAGACTCACGTTCATAAAGATGAACAAATCATGGATCCGAAACGACTTTTCTACCCCTGTGTCATCCTGGGGAGAGTAAAAGCTTGATGATTGGTTAAAATCACCCTACCAACCGTTTTAAGCTTTCAAATTACTAATCATGTTTATCTGTATCTTGACTGGAAAATAATTTGGGCTTTGTAGCAGTGTGCAGCACTGATCCTATTAGGCCATCTATAATAAGCTTCACCAGATTTAAAATTAAAAATAATTTTTAGCTGCATCTAGCCCGGAAAATAATTTTGGGGCTCCGAGATGCGCAAGACACATAAGTGCCTTCTTGCTGCACTACCTGCAGCATGACCCTCATATTGTCAGAATTCGAAGTAATCATGACTACTGGGTTGCCACACTCTTAGATCCCCCAAACTTTTCGATCAACCTTTTCATTTTAATAAAGACCAAAAAAATGGTCATTTTTGAAATTATAAGCATTAGCAGGTTGTTAGAAACTGAAATCAAACAGTTTTCAACTCAAAACTTTATTCTAGGTGATGTTACATTTTCACATAGGACCCCTTGTTCGAAAGGAGCTTCTGAACTCTCTCGTCCATTGAATTTGTCAGGTTTTGGATGGTTTCTGCTTCAATTGTTTTGCATGAGGACAGAATACCCTCCCAGAGCTGTTGCTTAGATGTGAACTGCCTCCCGCCATCATAGACACTCCTTTTAATGATGCTCCAAAGGTTCTGAATGGGGTAGAGGTCAGGGGAGCATGGGGGTCACACCATAAGTTTGTCCCCTTTTATGCCCATATCAGCCAGAGATGCAGATGTTTTATGTGCAGCATGAGATGGTGCATTATCATGCAGAAAAATGATCTTGCTGTGAAATACACGGTTCTTCTTCTTGAACCATGGCAGGAAGTGCTGTTTGAGAAAATCCACATACATTATGGAGTTCATCTTTAGCGCCTTCAGGGATCCTAAAGGGGCCGACAATCTCTCTCCCCATGATTCCAGCCCAAAACATTACTCCACCTCCTCCTTGTTGGCGCTGTAGCCGTGTTTGCGTGGGGTGTCCATCAACCAGCCATCCTCCACTCCATTCATCTGGACCATCGAGCGCTGCACGGCACTCATCCGTGAACAAAACAGTTTTGAAATCAGTCTTCATGTAATGTTTGGCCCACTGGAGCCATTTCTGCTTGTGTGAAGTGGATAGAGGAGGTCGACAGGATGGCGTATGCACAGCTGCAAACCTCTGAAGGACCCTGCATCTTGTTGTTCGGGGGACGTTGGAGGCACAAGCAGCTTCAAAAACTTGTCTGCTGCTATGACAAGGCTTTTTTGCCGCTGCTCTTTCAACCTGACGTAATTGCCTGTAGGAAAGAGTCCTCAATTTGCCCTTATCAGCACGCACACGTGTGTACTGTGAATCAGCTACATACTTCTTGATTGCCAAGACACTTCATCCTGATCATCGCACAATGTTGATTGTAGTCATGCCTTGACCTAAACACTCCACAATTTGTTGCTTCTCAGCAGCCGACACATCCTTTTTCTTTCCCATTTTGGCAGAAAATGTAGGCTGCTTAATAATGTGAGAGAGCCTTCTTAAGTAGTCTTGCCTTTCATTGGACACACCTGCCAAACTAATTAGCACAGGTGTCTGCAATTGCTTACAGTGATATAAAGAGCCCTGACACACATCACCATCAATGAGTTTAACTGACAAACAAACAAATTCTTCCCTTATCACTCCTAAACACTTTTTGCATAATAATTTGGAAAGCGGTGTACATGTGCTTTTCCACAAAACACCAGTGGTTCACGTAGTGAATCTTACAGTTCTAACTTGCCAACCGTGGTCTGTATGGAATTGTTCAATAAAGGGCCCAAAATTAAGATAACATAGATGGGAGAGGTCTCTATGAATAGGAATTCCTAAGTATTTGATACCCTGTGAGGGCCAGGCAAAGGGAAAGTTGGACTGGATGGAATCCTATATGGATTTAGGGAGGGAGACATCGAGGGCCTCAGACTTCGCTGCATTGATTTTAAAATTTTACCATGTAACAAAGTGATCTATTTCAGCCATAACAGCAGGGATGGATATATGTGATTGAGTGATATATACTAGGACATCATCAGCAAATAGAGAGCACTTGTACTCGGTGCCTCCCACCTCAATCCACCTAATATTGGGGTTATGGCGAATTGATGAGAGCAGGTGCTCCGTCACTAGGATGTATAAGAGAGGGGACAGAGGACATCCCTGCCTTGTCCCATTGGTGATTGTGAAAGGTGATGAAAATGTTCTGACGCACCCCCTGGGCCTTGGGACACCCGGAGCCGGACCCTTTTTGGTGGATGCTGGTGGTTGTAGTCTTCGTGGCGGCGATCCGGTTCCGTGGCTCAGGGCGGTCAAACCAGTGGCGGAACTATTTATGTGGTTTTGATGTTTAAATGTCCGACTACGCCACCCGTGGATTGCGGTCAGAGTGAACCGCCGCTACAGGGCAGACCGCTAAGGCTGGTGTTGTGGGTGCAGCAGAGCGTAGCATAACTCCCCACGGGAGGAGTATAGCCTCAGGGCAGTGTATGCGGAGGATGGGGGTGATGGTGCAGGGCAGCAGCAGTAACGACACGGAGTCAGTGATGCAGTTCAGGGCCTTTACTCACAGTTCTTATTATCCAGACCACGTCTGCAGGTAACGGCTGCCCACGTCATACTGTGCTCACCAGGTGAGGGGCTCAGACAACTCCCAGATAACTTTGGAGCGCTTCACAGGACCCCCTTTGTGTGTCCTTTGTCTGGCCTTTCTTACCAACACTTCTGTCCGGCTGCCTCGGGCCTCCTCTTGGTAAACTTGGCGCCAGTTTCCCTGACCCTATGTGGTGCCTTCCTAGCGGGTGGAGCAAGGGGCTGCGCCACATAAAATGTCAGAGCCTCCGGTTTCTAGCTGAGGGTCGTTTCCTGCCTCCACTAGTTCGGGGACCGGTCTCCCCCTTTGGCCTGACCCCTCCACGCAGGTGGATTCGGGCGTGCGGTGGTGACTCGCCCGTCCGCACCCCTGGGATCCCTTCATTCCTCGTTCCTGGAGCCTTCTCCGCTCCTCTTCCTTCCTTCTCCCTCTTGCAGGCCTGGGCCTCTGTTACTAGGCCCGCCTCCGGAGCAGAGCTCATGCAGAGCCCCTGCTCCCTGCCACTTCTGCTCAGACTTCTCTGCACTGAACTAAGATGGTGCCCACCTTTTATACTCCCTTCTCAATGCACCCAGGAACTGCTTCCTCCCTGCTCCTGCACTACAGGGTTCCCCTTCCTCAGTGTTCCCTCCCCCCACTCCAGCCAGGGACAGGGACTGTCGTGCCCATCTCAGGGGCATATTGGTCGCCCTGCCCCACGGCAATGCGGTGTAATGCATGCAGGTGTCGGGTCCTGATCCACACTCCATCCTTACCTGAGAGTGAGATATCACACCTCTGGGTGAGGTGCAATACGTCTGTAGCAACCGAGCCTTCAGGGTGCTACTGTTAGAACCTTGCTGTTAGGTTTTTTTTCCTTTGCTGGTCACATGACCTTGTTGGCCTATTTAATCCTGCTCCGCCCTTCTGGCTTTGCTGGACTTCATTGTATATCTACTTTCTAGCTAGCCTGTGCTCTGTATCTAACTCTGTTAGTTTGCTTGGTCTACGGACCTCTATGTTCTATCTATTTTGTTTGTTCGTCTGTCTGCTACTATTTCTGTTAGGAGGTGTCCCATATTCCTCCCAGTCCTTAGTACTTGTAGGGATTCCCTCCCCAAATCTATAGGTCTCCGTACAGACTAGATTAGGACTTTAGCAGGTCTGATCGCAGGATCAGGTTCCCTGTTACATCGTAGGGATTCAGCTGAGTCTTATAGTAGGGACAGATCTCCTCTCTTTCCTTAGCTTTGGTAGCAAAACATAACAGCTACAGTTCCATTTATCTTCAGCCTAGGTGACGTATTGCGATACAGGGCCGTGATTTTGGCTATAAAAGGGTCCCCTAGACCCCTACCCCAAGCTCTTTAAGAGAATCATATATGGCGTGCCAGGAGACTCTATGGAATGCTTTCTCAGCATCCAACGAGAGTATCTAATTACAAATTTTTAACTGCATCTAGCCCAGGAAATACTTTGTGCCTAGTAGCAGTGTCTGCTAGTCAGCGGATTATCCCGGCTGTTAAGCAAGCTACACCACCTGTAGTTTAGACACTTAATTTTTTCAAAGGAAATGCTTCGGGACCATGGGATACTTAGTGAAGAGCATCAGGAGGCACCCCAAGGCATAGGGGCTGGGACTGGCAGTAGGATGCCTTGCGGTGGACAGCCGAGCTCGATCCTTATAAAAGCTTTTTAACTGCAGCAGCTTTAGTGGACGCTACTGGAGCTGGAATTACCGCGGCTGCTGGCATGAGACTTGCCCTCCAATAGATCCTTGTAAATGGATTTAAAGTGTATTCATTCAAATTAGAAAGACAATTTAAATTAAAAAGCTTAGAGCTGCCTCCACCACAGGGGGGCTCGCTCGACCCACCAGCGGACAGGCACCAGTATTGGGAGAGGGGGGCTGGCCGTCAGGGTTCACCGCGGCTCTGGCACAAACCCGGCGACACGGAGGTGGCACGGGCAGGAGCGGACTGGCCGTGTCGGCTTCTCACTTTTTGGATTTTAGAAGGGCATGACATGCCTATATCTGTGTCTCCCCCTCCTTTTACTCCTCCACCTCTTTTATTTTCGCATGACTATATGTACTTGTCACTTTTCCATGTGTTAGTTATGTCTTCTGAGCAGTTTGTCAGCTTTTGGACACCTTTGAAGGTGTTTTCTATGTGTTTCTATGTGTTTTTGTTTGCCTGCCATTGGTTTTAACGGTGTTCGAAGGTGTTCGACGAACAGTTCGACGAACAGTTCGGCGAACACACGGGTGTTCGACGAACCGAACCGAACTCGAACACTACGGGGGTGGCTCAACACTAATAGGGAAGCCCTTTTTTTCTTAATTATTCCATGAATTTCATGAATTTAAAAAAAAAATACGTGGGGCTTCGCCCTATTTTTGTGTCCAGCCAGGTACAACTAGGCAGCTGGGGGCTGGAATCTGCAGCGCAGGGAGGCCCAAGCTTTCTGGGCCCCACCCGCTGCAAATTGCAGTCCGCAGCCGCCCCGGAAAATGGCGCGTTCATAGAAGCGCCATCTTCTGGCGCTGTACCCAACTCATCCAGGGCCCTGGTGCGGTGGCTCACTGGGTAATAAAGGGGTTAAGGCCAGCTTGGCATTATCAGCTGGCCCTAACCCCGAAATTCATGGGGTCACGCCAATATTAGACATGACCACTATGAATTTCTAGTAAAGTATTTAAAAAAAACACAAACACCCAGAAAAAAGTCCTTTAATTGAAATAAACACACAATTCTTTATTGTTCTAAATTAAACCATACTTACCGTCACGCCCATTCCAGCTGAAGCCAACGATCTCCTGAAATAAAAGTAAAATAATAAAGCAACATCATCCTTACCTTTCCATGGCTCCCACGACAGCTTCAGCTCTGCTACATCGAGATGACAGGCTGGACCGCAGCAGAACGCTGCCATCCAGCCTGTCATCCCGCAGACACTGAGAAGCGCAGGCATGCTTGCGCTCCTCAGTGTCTGGCTGTGACGGCATCCAGATGAGCCGAGGTCATGTCCAATGAACTCGGCGCACCTCATGCACGTCACTGACAGCGTGGGAAAATTCTCTCGCTGAAGCGCTGAGTGCAGGAGAATTTTCCCACGCTGTCAGTGACGTGCATGAGGTGAGCTGAGTTCATTGGACATGACCTCACCTCATGTACGTCACTGACAGCGTGGGAGAATTCTCACGCTGAAGCGCTGAGTGCAGGAGAATTTTCCCACCCTGTCAGTGACGTGCATGAGGTGAGCTGAGTTCATTGTCGGCTCATCTTTATGCCGTCACAGCCAGACACTGAGGAGCGCAAGCATGCCTGCGCTTCTCAGTGTCTGCGGGATGACAGGCTGGATGGCAGCGTTCTGCTGCGGTCCAGCCTGTCATCTCGATGTAGCAGAGCTGAAGCTGTCGTGGGAACCATGGAAAGGTAAGGATGAGGTTGCTTTATTATTTTTCTTTAATTGAAGGAGATCGTTGGCTTCAGCTGGAATGGGCGTGACTGTAAGTATGGTTTAATTTAGAACAATAAAGAATTGTGTCTTTATTTCAATTAAAGGACTTTTTTCTGTGTGTTTGTGTTTTTTTTAAATACTTTACTAGAAATTCATGGCGGTCATGTCTAATATTGGCGTGACCCCATGAATTTCGGGCTTAGGGCCAGCTGATAATGCCAAGCTGGCCTTAACCCCTTTATTACCCAGTGAGCCACCGCACCATGGCCCTGGATGAGTTGGGTACAGCGCCAGAAGATGGCGCTTCTATGAACGGGCTGCCCCCAACCACCAGCTGCCTATTTGTACCTGGCCGGACACAACAATATAGGGAAGCCCTTTTTTTCTTAATTATTCCATGAATTTCATGAAATAATTAAAAAAAAAATACGTGGGGCTTCGCCCTATTTTTGTGTCCAGCCAGGTACAACTAGGCAGCTGGGGGCTGGAATCTGCAGCGCAGGGAGGCCCAAGCTTTCTGCCCCCCCCTCCCCGCTGAAAATTGCAGTCCGCAGCAGCCCCGGAAAATGGCACGTTCATAGAAGCTGGATGCTGTACCTGGCTGGCATACAAAAATATGGCGAAGCCCACGTCAAAAGTTTTGGGAAAAATTAATTAAAAAATAAATAATAATTTAGGGACTGCATCTTTATTAACTCCTCAAATGTCATTTAGTGTTAAAATAAAGGATTTATTTAAAAAAAAAAATGGCGTGGGATCCCCCATAATTTTAGTCTCTAGCGGAGGTTAAGCAGACGGCTGGGGCAGATGTTTGAAGCCTGGGAAGGGGGTAAAACCCACGGAGCTTCCCAGGCTACTAATATCAGCCCCCAGCTGAATACCTAGCCTTTACTAGCTATTAAAATGGGGGACCCCCCCAAAAAAAATGACGTGGGGTCCCCCCTATTTTAATAGCTAGCAAAGGCTAGGCAGACAGCTGGGGGCTGATATTAATAGCCCAGGAAGGGTGCCATGAATAATGGCCCCCTCCCAGGCTAGAAACACCAGCCGTCAGCCGCCCCAGAAATGGCGCATCCATATGATGCGCCAATTCTGGCACTTAGCCTCGCTCTTCCACGCTGCCCTGGTGCGGTGGCAGGGGGTAATAGTGGTGGGGTTCATGTCAGCGCCAGCTGCCATGAAGCCCAGGTTAGTAATGATGGGCGTCTATAAGACACCCCCATTTCTAACCTACAAAGTGTTAAAAAGAAAAAACACACTACACCCAGAAAAAAATAATTTATTTGAAATAAAACACACAATTTTATTTAATTCTTAGTTTACTAAAAATAATAGTTACCTGTCCACGTTCCTGCGCTGATCTCCCATGCACAGCTGTCACATCTGGAGATGGTGACAGCTGTGCATGGCTGCTGTAAGCTCACGCTGCCGGGAACACGTCCGCTCCCGGCAGCGGGAGCCACTGACTGAGGTCACCGGAGTGCATTCAGTCAGCGCTGCTCTGGAGACCTCCTTTACGGCAGTGCTGTACCGTGGGAATTTCTCACGATACAGCAGGGCCGTAAAGGAGCTAACCGGAGCAGCGCTGCCTGAACTCCGGTGAACCCTTACGGCCTCGTTATTCTAGCGGCGGCAGCGGTTCAGAGCGGTCACATTCTATGTGGCTGCTCTGAACTGGAGATCTTCGTGGGGCACTCGTGGACTACTACGGAGGGGTAAGGATAAGGTTGTGGTTTATTATTTTATATTTTATTACAGGAGATCGATGGCTTCGGGGAATTAGGTGTCTAGGTGAGTATAGGTGTAGTTTTTTATTTTTTACTTTATTTTAGGTGGCGATCGGCGGGGACAGGTAATGTATGAACTAATTTATTGTAGGTAACCACTGGCCACCAATGACATGTATTTAAAATTTATTGGGGACACAGTTGAGCAATTTATATATCAGGATCAGGCTGATGGGAACTACTGCTCCCATCGAGCTGATCCTGCTGGCACGAGTGGACGGGGGACAGACATAGGCCGATGGGAGTAGTAGTGTCACATCGGCCTATGTCTGCCTGCACGCACACACCCGCACACCCGCACAAACATCGCACGGACACCGCGCACACACTAATCATGACGGGCTGATGGTCTGGGAGGTGAGGCTGACCTGTGCCGCCGTGGGAAAGTTCATGTGAGTTCATGCAGTCAAGCATGAACTCACATGAACCCTCTGATGGCACCGCGGCTCATTCAAATGAACAGCTGATCGCCATCACCTGATACCTCAGCTGTTCATTTGAAATAACCGGCGGGAAAGCGCAGCACAGAACGAGAAAGCCGGCGGTGAAGTCTTTTCACTGCCGGCTTCCCCGCCCGGGTCCTTCGCTCCCCGCTCCTTGGTGCTGCGCTCCCCGCCCGGTCCTAACTTACGATTGGGATTGGAGGTGGCGAGGGGAGCGGAGGATCGGGGTGGGAGGCTGCGGGGAAGCAGTATGGGGCTGTGTGATTGTTTAAAAGCCGGCGGCTTTTTACCGCCCGCCGGCTTTTAAACAATCAGGAGAATTCTCCCACGCTGGGATGGCATTCTGATGACAGGCTGGATCTCAGCTGAGCGCTGCCATCCAGCTTGTCATCCTTCACAGACACTGCAGAGCGCAGGCATTATGGGAACTTCCGATTCCGGTATACGATATTGTAAAAGTATCGGAATTAAGTATCGGAATTCCGATACCGCGAATATCGGCCGATACCCGATATTTCAGTATCGGAATGCTCAACACTATTAATGACCTATCCTAAGGATAGGCCATTAATATAAAAAGTCTAACCTCTTTAACTTGACAAACAGCGAGCTACGTGGCTACATTAACAATGTTGTGTTTCTTCTAACTATTTAAAGGGGTTGTCCCACAAACAAAATTCATTTAAAAAAAAAGATCTTGGAATAATAATAACTTCCACAATTGGATGTGTTTAAAAAAAGTGTTCCTGTGCTGAGATAATCTTATAAATGTGCCCCTGCTGTGTACTGTGTAATGGCTGTGTCTGACTGTGCAGGAACACGGTCTGATCATACCATTGCTCCTGGGCAGGGGAGGAAGCAAAAGAGAGTATACAGACAATACAGCATTGGATCACAGCTGATTTTTTCTGTGAGGTAAAACATTGTTTAAAAACAGGCAATGAAATGTTTTACCTCACAGAAAGAATCATTTGTGATCCCGTGCTGTCCTGTCTGTATACTTTTTTGCTTCCTTCCCTGCCCAGAATCTGTGGTACATCCAACCATGTTCCTCCATGGTCTTGGGGAAGAGTGGAGAGGCCACAATCAAAGCTGCTTGAGGTCTAGTATGAAGTTTCCACAATCAGTGATGGTTTGGGGAGCCATGTCATCTGCTGGTGTAGGTCCACTGTGTTTTATCAAGACCAAAGTCAGTGCAGCCGTCTACCAGGAAACTTTGGAGCATTTCATGCTTCTGTTACGCTCGCGCCCGGACTGACTGGCGTGAGCGTGATTAGTGATCCCACTGTACCATGAACCGAGGAGTGCCTGGAGGGGCATAACTAAGTATCTACCCGATCCGACCAAGGTTGCATGGCGGCTAACGACTCCGTGAACCAAGGAGGAACCGAGCAGAGGGACCAGGTGCGACTCCAGGTCAGACCCCGGTCATAGTTGTTGACCCACACCGGGGAATGCAGGAACAGGCAGGTAGACTGGCATACAGGCAGGTGGGTATTGGCAAGTACGGCTGGTATGCAGACAGGTGGGTACTGGGAAGTACGGCTGGTATGCAGACAGGTGGGCACTGGAAAGCACGGCTGGTATGCAGACAGGGAGATACTGGCAAGCACGGCTGGAGTGCAGACCGGATAGGGCCCAGTACAGACTGGGAGACAGGTACAGAGCCCCAGATGCGGTAGACAAGCAGAGTAAAGCGAAACCGCCGGAGCGGAGGACAAGACAGAGCAGAGAGAAGCCGCCGGAGTGGTGGGCAAGTCAGAGCAGAGAGAAACCGCTGGTGCAGTGAGCAAGGCAGAGAGAAGCCGCCGGAACGGTGGGCAAGTCAGAGCAGAGAGAAGCCACTGGAGCGGTGGGTAAGGCAGAGCAGAGGGAAGCCGCAGGAGCAGTGGGCAAGTCAGAGCAGAGAGAAACCGCCGGAGCGGTAGGTAAGGCAGAGCAGAGGGAAACCGCTGGTGCGGTGAGCAAGGCAGAGCAGAGAGAAACAGCCGGAGCGGTAGGTAAGGCAGAGCAGAGGGAAACCGCTGGTGCGGTGAGCAAGGCAGAGCAGAGAGAAGCCGCTGGAGCGGTGGGCAAGTCAGAGCAGAGAGAAACTGCTGGAGCGGTGGGTAAGGCAGAGCAGAAGCGAAAAGGGACAAGCAGAACCAGATTCACACAAGGTACTTCCTATGAAGTAGTGAAGGGACACAAAACTCACAGACAGAAGTACAGAGACAACAAGTTGGAGTTAGGTGCAGGTTCAGACACTGCAGGAAAAGGGAAGGTACGGACATAGAGACAAACAGGTAACAGGCTAGGATACAGTTCAGACAGGAACTGCTACTGCAAGAGATACAAGAACGAGCCTGGGAATACAGCCCCCAGAGTGGCGGAAACAGACTAGAAGTCACAGGTAACAGGCCTGGGAATACAGGCCCCAGAGTAGCGGAAACAGACTAGAAGTCAGAGATAACAGGTCTGGGAATGCTGCCCCCAGAGTGGCGGAAACAGACTAGAAGTCAGAGATAACAGGACAGGACCTGGCAATACAGTTGCAAAGACAAACTGAGTGAAGGTGTTGCTCAGGCACCTCCTACTTGGTGGAGGGGGTTTAAATATCCAGTGACTCACAGCAATAGGCTGGAGATGCATTAGGGGTGTGCCCACAGCAGCTATAAGAATCAGGAAGTAACCAGGCCGCCGCCCTAAGCAGTCAGTCGAGGGACATGCACACAGCATGAACTGGAGCAGGAATAGCAGAATGGACAGAAAGGTAAGATTGCGGTATTGCATAGTGGGAGGTGGTGCACTATGCAAGCACGCCGCCAGGGATGTTACAGCCTCCTTCTGCCGACAAGATTTTTGGAGATGGAAATGTCATTCTCCAGCAGGACTTGGCCCCTGTCCACACTGCCAAAAGTACCAATACCTGGTTTAAAAACAACTGTATCACTGTGCTTGATTGGCCAGCAAACTTGCCTGACCTTAATCCCATAGAGAATCTATGGGGTATTGTCAAGAGGAAGATGAGACACCAGACCCAACAATGCAAATGAGCTGAAGACTGCTATCAAAGCAACCTGGGCTTCCATAACAACTCAGCAGTGCCACAGGCTGATCGCCTCCATGCCACATTGCCGCATTGATGCAGTAATTGATGGAAAAGGAGCCCAAGTATTGAGTGCATTTACTGAACATACATTTCAGTAGGGGAACATTTCAGATTTTAAAATCATTTTTCAAGCTGTTGTTATAAAGTATTCTAATTTACTGAGATAATGACTTTTGTGTTTTCATTGGCTGTAAGCCATAATCATCAACATTAACAGAAATAAACACTTGAAATAGATCACTGTTTGTAATGACTATGTTACTGTAAAAGTCAGAAGGCCGGTAAAACCTAGGATTTACCGGTCAATCTGGACATTTACCGAGGCCGTCGGTAAAAGCTCAAAATGAAAAGTAAAATTGGACTTTTACCTGTGAAGTCTTGGTAAATGTTAACATTTACTGTCGAGCGTGGTAAAAGTCAGAAATATCAGGTGTGAAGATGGAACATCTGACTTTAACCAAGCGCAGTTGGTAAATGTGCACATTTACCACGGCTTCTTGGTAAATGTAGCTGAGAAGGGTGTTCTGTGACTCAAAGTTACTTTTACCAACACATGCTGGTAAATGTAAAGATTTACCAATTCGCCCAGGTAAAAGTCCAAAATCGTTCGTTTATATGGAATACATCTGACTTTTACCAACGCTGTTGAGAAATGTTAAGATTTACCAAGACTTCACAGGTAAAAGTCCAATTTTACTTTTCATTTTGAGCTTTTACCGACAGCCTCGGTAAGTGTCCAGATTGACCGGTAAATCCTAGGTTTTACCGGCCTTCTGACTTTTACAGTAACAACTATATATAATATGAGTTTCACTTTTTGCATTGAAGAACTGAAATAAATGAACCTTTTGATGAGGAGCACCTGTATATTTTATAGATATTACAACAAATTTACAGTTAGATACTACATAGTTTTTGCACGGAATGACCGATACAAACAGTAGCCCAATGCAGCGTGTGCAAGAAAAACAAGGAACCACTGTGCACTGTGGGGAAAAAAAGGCTAATGGGCAAGGGTATATAATCTTAGAATGTTATAGAATGTTAGAGTTGGAGGTGACCTCCAGGGTCATCTGGTCCAACCCCCTGCTCAATGCAGGATTCACTAAACCATCTCAGACAGATGTCTGTCCTGCCTGTGTATGGAGACTTCCATTGAAGGAGAACTCACCATCTCTCGTGGCCGCCTGTTCCACTCATTGATCACCCTAACAGTCAAAAAGTTTTTTCTAATATCTAACCTGTATCCTTTCCCATTTAGTTTCATCCCATTGCTTCTAGTCTTTCTTTGTGCAAATGAGAATATAGTTGATATCTCTACAGTGTGATAACCCTTGAGATATTTGTAGGGAGCTATTAAGTCTCCTCTTAGTCTTCTCTTTTGCAAGATAAACATTCCCAAATCCTCTAACCATTCCTCAGGACATTGTTTGGAGACTGGTCACCATTGTGGTTGCTCTTCTCTGAACTTGCTCCAGTTTCTTCATGTCTTTTTTAAGATGTGGTGTCCAGAACTGGACATAGTGTTCAAGATGAGGTCTGACAAAAGAGGAGTAAAGTAGGATAATTGCTTCATGTGATCTAGACTATAGGCTTCTGTTAATGCAAACCAGAATCGTGTTTGCCTTTTTTGCTGCTGCATCACACTGTTGACTCATGCTCAGTCTGTGATCTATTAGTATACCTAAGTCTTTTTCACATGTACTGTTGCTTAGCTCTATTCCTCCCATTCTGTATATGCTTTTTTCATTTTTCTTGCCCAGATGTAGGACTTTGCATTTCTTCTTGTTAAAAACCATTCTGTTAGTTGCTGCCCACAGTTACAGTTTAATATCTTTTTGATTCCTCTCTCTCTTTTCTCTAGTATTAGCTATCCCTCCTAGCTTTGTGTCATGAGTAAATGTAATCAGTTTAACCTCAATTCCTTCATCTAAGTCATTGACCCAGTGAGTGATTCTGTCATAGATGGAAATTAAGTTAGTCTGACATGACTTATTAGTTACAAATCCATGCTGGCTCTGGTTAATCACTTCATTCTCATAAAGGTACTTGCATATAGGTTGTTTAATAATTTGTTCAAAGATCTTTCCTGGTATAGGTAAGGCCCACTTTATTGAGGCTATGCATTTCAGCATCATATAGGTGCCTTCATCAAGCCATCAACCAATGCATTATGCAATAAATGCCTGATGAAGGAACCTATACAATGCTCAAACTTGAAGCCTCAATAAAGTGACCATACCTGTGCCCATGAGCCGCCTATTTTCTAGCAGCCCCCAGTGGTTCCTTGTTTTTCTTCAACACCCTATGCCTGTTCTAAGCACATCTCACCAAGGTAAGCACTTCCGCTTACTCTCAGTCACTACATTTACCTAAATCTTCAACACTATGGAGCATTGCTTTTTTTCTTTTTCTTTTAGACACAGTAGTCCAAGAAAGCAATCACAGAAACCGCATGCCTAAATGGCCTTAACCATAAGGTCACGTTCAGACAGCTGTATTTCTTTGCCAATATATGGCCCAAAATACATGGACTTACTGCTAGTTTCCAGTCCTGACCCAAAGTAAGACTCTAAGTTCGAGTAAAGAGACCTACAATCAGTCCATACATTGCAGACTATATATAGACTGTTAAATACAGCCGACTGAACCCGGCATTACACCACATATGCATAGGATATAGTGTTCTCCAAAGAGGGAGTATACTAAGCAGATTTTAAAGCTCAAAATTAAGAATGAAGAGTTGGTGTGAATTGATTTGCACGACCAGGTCCTTCGGTCATGACTGTGGTCTGTGGCTGCTGGATGGGAGCGGGAGAACTAACTCTTACCTGATGGTATCCATGGCTCATCTTTTGATTAGGCAACCTGACGCCAGGTTGGATAATCAAAAGAAGAGTCAAGAATGCTGCCAGGTAAGAGGCGGTTCTCCTAAGAAGAGTGTCATGCCTTGGTTTTGGGACTCGATCTGATGATCTTTTGCTGCGTTGGCAGTTTCCATTTCTGTTGAGTCACAGCTAGTTTGGTTTCTGTCCAATTGTTGATGGTTCTTTTGTCTTTTCTTTCCTTTCTTTAGTTTTGCTTCTATTCCTATCACTTCTTGAGAGGGGCTACTTATATTCATTTTTCACCTGCATCTTTACTGGATATATTTCAAGACAGATGATGTTTGGAGATCCAGCTCTTCCTCTATGGATTATCTTACCTGGTTAATATCTGTTGCTTTTCCTATGGTTTGTTTGTGTGTCTTCCTTCCCAGTACCCTTTCCTTTCTATAACATTTGTGTTCTGGGAGGGTTTCCACGTATTCCATTTGTTGTGTGATTCTTCTTATTTTCTTCCCTCTTTCCTGTGTGTATGTGTGAACATGTTCATAGGCCTGTGCCTTTTCCTCAGATTTTTGTGTATTTCACTTTATAGTTATTATTGTTTTAGTGTTGCACATTGTTTATAGAGAGGGTGCAGTTAAGGACATTTGGGGTAAGTCGATGTTGAGTGGGGGCAACATTGTGTATACTTAGGGTGCCAACCTCCACGATCAGACAGGGACAAATCAGGGTCAGAATATGGACTTTCCAAGTCTGAACAGGGACCTCTTGGGTTCAGGTATTTGTCTCTCCTGGTGTTGTTCGTAACCTGTGTGAGTGTGCTTATACAGTCATATTATTGTAGCCAGTCTATTTGGTGTGTGGCATCATCATGGATACTGTGAATGCTTTGACTGCACAACTTCAAACTTTGTCCTTGGAAGTTGCGGACATCAGGCATCATCAACAGTTCTCTAATCCTAATGGGGCAGTGGAACCCAAGGTAAAGTTACCAAACTGCTTCGACAGGGATAGAAGTAAGTTTTCAATTATTTTGTCTTTACTCCATGGGCATCCGGAGACCTGAGCATTTTTTTTTTGCCGAGGATTCGCCGGCATTTTCCTCTGTAGAGACATTTTTCTTGGCTCTTGGCCTCATCTATAATAACCCTGACAAAGTCACTGTTGCTGAATCAAAGATTCGTAAGATGGTTCAGGGAGACCGTAGAGTTGAGGACTACTACTCACAGTTTACACGTTGGGCACTGGAAACCTCCTGGAATGACTCTGCTTGTCGGAGTCAGTTCTGTTAGGGACTTTCAGCTCAGATTAGGGTCATGATGATTTACAGTCCCTCCCTGCAGTTTCTAGAGGACACTATGACACTGGATATTTGTTTAAATAGAGAGGTAGAGACACATTTAAATGTGTTTCAGTGGCATTTTTCTAGCTACTAGTTGAGACTGGTGAACCTATAGAAACTGGTGCTTGCAGAGACACCAGAGGGGGACCTGAACTTGGAGCATCAGTTTGGTTCTGTTTACATATCGGTGGTTCTGGTCACGTCATGGTTCAATGTTTCAAATATATTAATGAGTTTCAAAAGGGAAATAAAGAAGAGACTTTTCATAGAGATGCAGGTTCCAAGAGTCTGATATTGTCTCTGGTACAGGCGTTTGTTTTATTCTCACAAGCATCCCTTGAGACTAAGTCTGGTTTTGTTTACACGCCTACATTTGTGGATTCAGGTTCTACCTTGGATCTAATTGACCATGACTTTGCTGTTGATTGTGGTCATAATTTCTCCTCTCTCAATCTTCCCATTCAAGTCTCTGCTACTGATAACTCTCCTCTTTCACAAAGTAATGTTACTATGCAGGTTGAGAACCTATGTATGAAGGTAGGAGGGTTACACATTGAATCCATTTCATTTATGGTTTACCTTCTCTTCCTGCCAAGTAAGTGCTAGGCCTGCCATGTTTATTAAAGGACAACCCAGCTATCAATTGGGAGACACAAGAGGTTTGGTCATGGGATGATCCCTGTTTTTCTAGATATCTGTCGAGATCCTTGGTTTCCGTATCGTGTCACTCCAGATCTAAGAATGTTAACGCTGATGTTTTGTCTCGTAGTGATGTCCATAATTGCAGAACTTGTGCCAGGACTAAAACCTCTCAGCAGGTCCCAGCGAGTTTTCTCTCGCCAAGCGAGGTTCCGTTACAGCCCTGTATTCACTTCTCCATGGACTTTGTCACTGATCTGCCTAATAGTGTTGAGCCACCCCCGTAGTGTTCGAGTTCGGTTCGGTTCGTTGAACACCCGTGTGTTCGCCGAACTGTTCGTCGAACTGTTCGTCGAACACCTTCGAACACCGTTAAAACCAATGGCAGGCAAACAAAAACACATAGAAAACACTTTCAAAGGTGTCCAAAAGCTGACAAACTGCTCAGAAGACACAACTAACACATGGAAAAGTGACAAGTACATATAGTCATGCGAAAAGAAAAGAGGTGGAGGAGTAAAAGGAGGGGGAGACACAGATATAGGCATGTCATGCCCTTCTAAAATCCAAAAAGTGAGAAGCCGACACGTTCAGTCCGCTCCTGCCCGTGCCACCTCCGTGTCGCCGGGTTTGTGCCAGAGCCGCGGTGAACCCTGACGGCCAGCCCCCCTCTCCCAATACTGGTGCCTGTCCGCTGGTGGGTCGAGCGAGCCCCCCTGTGGTGGAGGCAGCTCTAAGCTTTTTAATTTAAATTGTCTCTCTAATTTGAATAAATACACTTTAAATCCATTTACAAGGATCTATTGGAGGGCAAGTCTCATGCCAGCAGCCGCGTAATTCCAGCTCCAGTAGCGTCCACTAAAGCTGCTGCAGTTAAAAAGCTTTTATAAGGATCGAGCTCGGCTGTCCACCGCAAGGCATCCTACTGCCAGTCCGAGCCCCTATGCCTTGGGGTGCCTCCTGATGCTCTTCACTAAGTATCCCGTGGTCCCGAAGCATTTCCTTTGAAAAAATGAAGTGTCCAAACTACAGGTGGTGTAGCTTGCTTAACAGCCGGGATAATCCGCTGACTAGCAGACCCTGCTACTAGGCACAAAGTATTTCCTGGGCTAGATGCAGTTAAAAATTTGTAATTAAATACTCTCGTTGGATGCTGAGAAAGCATTCCATAGAGTCTCCTGGCACGCCATATATGATTCTCTTAAAAAGCTTGGGGTAGGGGTCTAGGGGACCCTTTTATAGCCAAAATCACGGCCCTGTATCGCAATACGTCACCTAGGCTGAAGATAAATGGAACTGTAGCACCCTGAGAGCTCGGTTGCTACAGAGGTATTGCACCTCACCCAGATGTGTGATATCTCACTCTCAGGTAAGGATGTAGTGTGGATCAGGACCCGACACCTGCATGCATTACACCACATTGCCGTGGGGCAGGGCGACCAATATGCCCCTGAGATGGGCACGACAGTCCCTGTCCCTGGCTGGAGTGGAGGGAGGGAACACTGAGGAAGGGGAACCCTGTAGTGCAGGAGCAGGGAGGAAGCAGTTCCTGGGTGCATTGAGAAGGGAGTATAAAAGGTGGGCACCATCTTAGTTCAGTGCAGAGAAGTCTGAGCAGAAGTGGCAGGGAGCAGGGGCTCTGCATGAGCTCTGCTCCGGAGGCGGGCCTAGTAACAGAGGCCCAGGCCTGGAAGAGAGAAAAGGAAGGAAGAGGAGCGGAGAAGGCTCCAGGAACGAGGAACGAAGGGATCTCAGGGGTGCGGACGGGCGAGTCGCCACCGCACGCCCGAATCCACCTGCGTGGAGGGGTCAGGCCAAAGGGGGAGACCGGTCCCCGAAACTAGTGGAGGCAGGAAACGACCCTCAGCTAGAAACAGGAGGCTGTGACATTTTATGTGGCGCAGCCCCTCGCTACACCCGCTAGGAAGGCACCACATAGGGTCAGGGAAACTGGCGCCAAGTTTACCAAGAGGAGGCCCGAGGCAGCCGGACAGAAGGGTTGGTAAGAAAGGCCAGACAAAGGACACACAAAGGGGGTCCTGTGAAGCGCTCCAAAGTTATCTGGGAGTTGTCTGAGCCCCTCACCTGGTGAGCACAGTACGACGTGGGCAGCCGTTACCTGCAGACGTGGTCTGGATAATAAGAACTGTGAGTAAAGGCCCTGGACTGCATCACTGACTCCGTGTCATTACTGCTGCTGCCCTGCACCATCACCCCCATCCTCCGCATACACTGCCCTGAGGCTATACTCCTCCCGTGGGGAGTTATGCTACGCTCTGCTGCACCCACAACACCAGCCTCAGCGGTCTGCCCTGGAGCGGCGGTTCACTCTGACCGCAATCCACGGGTGGCGTAGTCGGACATTTAAACATCAAAACCACATAAATAGTTCCGCCACTGGTTTGACCGCCCTGAGCCACGGAACCGGGTTGCCGCCATGGAGACTACAACCACCAGCATCCACCAAAAAGGGTCCGGCTCCGGGTGTCCCAAGGCCCAGGGGGCGCGTCAGAACATTTTCATCACCTTTCACAATCACCAATGGGACAAGGCAGGGATGTTCTCTGTCCCCTCTCTTATACATCCTAGTGACGGAGCACCTGCTCTCATCAATTCGCCATAACCCCAATATTAGGTGGATTGAGGTGGGAGGCACCGAGTACAAGTGCTCTCTATTTGCTGATGATGTCCTAGTATATATCACTCAATCACATATATCCATCCATGCTGTTATGGCTGAAATAGATCACTTTGTTACATGGTCAAATTTTAAAATCAATGCAGCGAAGTCTGAGGCCCTCGATGTCTCCCTCCCCAAATCCATATAGGATTCCATCCAGTCCAACTTTCCCTTTGCCTGGCCCTCACAGGGTATCAAATACTTAGGAATTCCTATTCATAGAGACCTCTCCCATCTATGTTATCTTAATTTTGGGCCCTTTATTGAACAATTCCATACAGACCACGGTTGGCAAGTTAGAACTGTAAGATTCACTACGTGAACCACTGGTGTTTTGTGGAAAAGCACATGTACACTGTGTTCCAAATTATTATGCAAAAAGTGTTTAGGAGTGATAAGGGAAGAATTTGTTTGTTTGTCAGTTAAACTCATTGATGGTGATGTGTGTCAGGGCTCTTTATATCACTGTAAGCAATTGCAGACACCTGTGCTAATTAGTTTGGCAGGTGTGTCCAATGAAAGGCAAGACTACTTAAGAAGGCTGTCTCACATTATTAAGCAGCCTACATTTTCTGCCAAAATGGGAAAGAAAAAGGATGTGTCGGCTGCTGAGAAGCAACAAATTGTGGAGTGTTTAGGTCAAGGCATGACTACAATCAACATTGTGCGATGATCAGGATGAAGTGTCTTGGCAATCAAGAAGTATGTAGCTGATTCACAGTACACACGTGTGCGTGCTGATAAGGGCAAATTGAGGACTCTTTCCTACAGGCAATTACGTCAGGTTGAAAGAGCAGCGGCAAAAAAGCCTTGTCATAGCAGCAGACAAGTTTTTGAAGCTGCTTGTGCCTCCAATGTCCCCCGAACAAAAAGATGCAGGGTCCTTCAGAGGTTTGCAGCTGTGCATACGCCATCCTGTCGACCTCCTCTATCCACTTCACACAAGCAGAAACGGCTCCAGTGGGCCAAACATTACATGAAGACTGATTTCAAAACTGTTTTGTTCACGGATGAGTGCCGTGCAGCGCTCGATGGTCCAGATGGATGGAGTGGAGGATGGCTGGTTGATGGACACCCCACGCAAACACGGCTACAGCGCCAACAAGGAGGAGGTGGAGTAATGTTTTGGGCTGGAATCATGGGGAGAGAGATTGTCGGCCCCTTTAGGATCCCTGAAGGCGCTAAAGATGAACTCCATAATGTATGTGGATTTTCTCAAACAGCACTTCCTGCCATGGTTCAAGAAGAAGAACCGTGTATTTTACAGCAAGATCATTTTTCTGCATGATAATGCACCATCTCATGCTGCACATAAAACATCTGCATCTCTGGCTGATATGGGCATAAAAGGGGACAAACTTATGGTGTGACCCCCATGCTCCCCTGACCTCTACCCCATTCAGAACCTTTGGAGCATCATTAAAAGGAGTGTCTATGATGGCGGGAGGCAGTTCACATCTAAGCAACAGCTCTGGGAGGGTATTCTGTCCTCATGCAAAACAATTGAAGCAGAAACCATCCAAAACCTGACAAATTCAATGGACGAGAGAGTTCAGAAGCTCCTTTCGAACAAGGGGTCCTATGTGAAAATGTAACATCACCTAGAATAAAGTTTTGAGTTGAAAACTGTTTGATTTCAGTTTCTAACAACCTGCTAATGCTTATAATTTCAAAAATGACCATTTTTTTGGTCTTTATTAAAATGAAAAGGTTGATCGAAAAGTTTGGGGGATCTAAGAGTGTGGCAACCCAGTAGTCATGATTACTTCTAATTCTGACAATATGAGGGTCATGCTGCAGGTAGTGCAGCAAGAAGGCACTTATGTGTCTTGCGCATCTCGGAGCCCCAAAATTATTTTCCGGGCTAGATGCAGCTAAAAATTATTATTAATTTTAAATCTGGTGAAGCTTTAATATAGATGGCCTAATAGGATCAGTGCTGCACACTGCTACAAAGCCCAAATTATTTTCCAGTCAAGATACAGATAAACATGATTAGTAATTTTAAATCTGGTGGAGCTTATTATAGATGGCCTAATAGAATCAGTGCTGCACACTGCTACAAAGCCCAAATTATTTTCCAGCCAAGATACAGATAAACATGATTAGTAATTTGAAAGCTTAAAACGGTTGGTAGGGTGATTTTAACCAATCATCAAGCTTTTACTCTCCCCAGGATGACACAGGGGTAGAAAAGTCGTTTCGGATCCATGATTTGTTCATCTTTATGAACGTGAGTCTGTCTACATTATCAGTGGAGAGCCGCGTGCGCTTATCTGTCAGCACACCACCAGCAGCGCTGAACACACGTTCAGACAGAACGCTGGCTGCGGGGCATGACAAGATCTCCAAGGCGTAAGTGGCTAGCTCCGGCCATTTATCCAGATTGGAAGCCCAAAAAGAGCAAGGGTCCAGTGACACAGTCGTGTCTTCAATGTTTACTTGGAGATACTCCTGTACCATCGTCTCTAGGCGTTGACTATGTGTGAGACTTCTTGTCTCCTGTGGCCTTGCAAAGGATGGGCTAAAAAAGTGGTGAAATGATTCCGCAAAATTGATGTTACCAGCAGATACTGTGGTTCTGTTACGGTTTGAGTGCTGAACACTTGACGGTCCCACGGTTGGCAAGTTGGAACTGTGAGATTCACTACGTGCACCACTGGTATTTTGTGGAAAAGCACATGTAAGATTCTGCAACAGTCTCTGCTGATACTCCTGCATGCGTGCATCCCTTTCTATGGCAGGAATAATTTCTGCAAATTTACTTTTGTACCGGGGATCTAACAGTGTGGCAACCCAGTAGTCAGGATTATTTCTAATTCTCACAATTCGAGGGTCATGTTGCAGGTAGTGCAGCAAGAAGGCACTCATGTGTGTTGCGCATCCAGGAGCACCAAGTCCCTGTTGTGTTGGTGGCGAGGTAACAATCATGCTTCCTTCCTCTGTCCTCTCCCCCCAACCTCGCACAACAGAAATGTGATCAAGGTCTCCCTCATCTGATGAGTCTTCCATCAGTTCGTCCTCCACTTCTTCCTGGGCTCCTGCACCTTCCTCACTAGTTTGGCTGCTACCATGCGCCCTGGTAAAACCATCTCCCCCACCCTCACATGCCTGCCGCCTTGGTGCTGCCGACCGTCTGGACCTTGCAGATGTTAGCCCTTCCGCATACAACTCCTCCTCCTCTACTTCCTCCACCTCCTCTTGTGCCACCACCTGACTCCGAATTCTGTTTAACATGTGCTCCAGCATGTAAATCACCGGAATAGTCATGCTGATAATGGCATCGTCAGCACTAAACATCTTCGTCGCCATTTCAAAACTGTGCAGAAGGGTGCATAGGTCCCTGATCTGAGACCACTCCTCCAGCGTGATTTGCCCCACCTCTGGATCTCGTTGGCCCAGGCTATACGTCAGAACGTATTGCACCAGGGCTTGTCGGTGCTGCCACAGTCGCTGCAACATGTGCAGAGTTGAATTCCACCGGGTAGGCACATCACATTTTAGCCGGTGAAGTGGCAGGCCCAACGACTTCTGTAGAGATGTAAGTCGCTGAGCTGCGGGATGCGAATGGCGAAAGTGAGCACACAGCGACCGTGCCCTCTGCAGAAGGCCATCTAGTCTGGGATAGTGGGCTAAAAATTGCTGGACAACACGTGAGCCATACAAGGCACGCGTGTGACATTGCCCCGGCGAAGGGCCGCACCCAGGTTTGCAGCATTGTCACACACGGCCTTCCCTGTGGAAGGTCCAGTGGAGACAACCATTCATGAAATTGGTTCTCCAGAGCTGACCACAACTCCTCAGCTGTGTGACTCACATTTCCCAGACATTTCAATGTAAAAACCGCCTGATGACGTTGAGCCCTACTGCCAGCATAGTAAGGAGGTGTGCAGGATCCCTTCTGCGCAGTTAGAAAGCTTGTGGCATGACCAGACAGGCTTTGGGTGCAGGTGGAAGACCGAGAGGAGGTTGAGGAGGCAGAAGCAGTGGAGGAACTTTGACATAAAGAGGATTGACACACAACTCGTGGGGACGGCAAGACTTGGACAGCAGCCCCTTGTCCTGCTGTCACCATAGTTACCCAGTGCCCAGTCAGCGACATGTAACGCCCCTGTCCATGCCTACTCGTCCAAGTGTCTGTGGTGAAATGCAGCCTGTCACACACAGAGTTTCTCAAAGAAGCGGTGATGTTGTGTGCGACATGCTGGTGGAGCGCAGGCACACCTTTCTTTGAGAAGTAGTGCCGACTGGGCATCTGGTACTGGGGCACTGCGACGGACATAAGGTCTCGAAAATCCTCTGTGTCCACCAGGCGGAAAGGCAGCATTTCTGTAGCCAAGAACTTGCAGATGGTGAAATTCAACCTCTTAGCTTTCTCATGGCTAGGAGGAAATGGTCTTTTACTTGTCCACATCTGAGGGACCGAGGGCTGGCTATTGTGCTTAGACGGGGTTGATAAGGGTGTCCCCGGCAAACTGCCGGTCTGTGAGGAAGATGCAGGCGGACATGTTAGGTTGCCTTGATCCAAAGGTGGTGCTATCGATGTCGGACAGCGCTCAAGACCAGCTGGTGTTACCACCTCCAAAGAAAATGATGACCTGCCAATCACGCTGGCTGTTGCGGGTAAAGAGGTGGCAGGTCTGCGCCCCAAAACAGGTGTGACTGCTGTCCCCCCAGTCACAGAGGATGAAGAGGCCGCGGATGCACAAGATATGGCAGACGGTGGTTGGCCCGGCCGGCTAGGCCGCATTGTAGCACACTGAGCTTCCCACTGCAACTTATGCTTCATGTCCATGTGCCGGTTCATGCATGAAGTACTCAAACTATGTATTTTTTGGCCTCTACTTAGCTTTTGCTGACAAATGTTACAGATAACACGAGTTGGGTCATCTTTATCGATCTGAAAAAATGCCCAGGCTATGCAAGGCTTAGCACCCATGCGACCTGAAGAGCCACCACGACTTGTGGTGAGAGGCAGAGTTGTGTTTGAGGATGCAGTTGTTGACGTGCTTCCAGTACTACGTCTCTGTCCAGGAAGGCGCAACCTGACCTCGTCGTCACTAGCATCTTCCTCCACCTCCTCTGCTGACCTCATCTCTTGGCTGACTGTGGGTTGACAGTAAGTGGGATCTCCAACCTCATCATCATCACCCTGTGCGTTATCACACCCGTCGTCCTCAGAGCCAACCTGTTCCTGCCCTGACAAAAAACTAAAGTTGTCGCTCCAATCAGGTATTTGAGTCTTATCATCATCTTCCTCATTGTCTCCACCAACAGGAGTTACAGTTTGGGAATGAGGGTCTACATTATGGTCAGAACCTTCTGCGTCTGGTCCTGGATCCGACTCTTAAAGATTCTGGGCATCAGTGCAGATCATTTCCTCGTCTGGATTCACAGAAGCGCTGGAGTCGACCTCTGATTCCCAGGCTATAGTATGAGTAAACAGCTCTGCAGACTCAACCATCTGTTCTACCTCATACTCAGACGGGCAGCTGGAGATTTGGGAGCTGTAAGGAAGCAAGTGCGATTGGGGTGACACCTTTGAGGACTGGAGTATTTGTGATGTTGAAGTTGATGTGGAGGAGAGCCCACTTGAAGGAGCACTTGATATCCGTTGAAGCACCTGCTGTTTTTGTGCCTCATCTGGAATTTGTAGCGATTGGCGTGGCCGTAAGAAAGGGATCTTATCACATTGTCCGCTAAAAGAAGTAGACATTTTAGTTTGGCTGGAAGATGGTCTTTCTTCTGCAGATGTTACTGTTGCTTTAACACCTACCCCACGGACACAACCTTTTTTCCCCTTCCCAACACGCCTATTCCCCTTTCCACCAGCAGCAGGCCTTTTTCCACTCATTTTGGTGGTTAACTAATTAACAACTCTGGAGTTGTTTGCACAAAAAAACAATGGATGGGAACCGAGCAGAGCTGAGTGGCCAAACTGTGGTATTAGGCCAAAACTATTGGCTGGGTTAGATGCAGAAAAAAATTATATTCAATTTGCAACCTGATGGAGGTCAGTATAGATGGACTAATAGAGAAAGTCCCACACACTGCTAGAAGGCCAAATATTTTTTCAGAGCTAGATGCAGAAAAAAATATATTCAGTTTGCAACCTGATGGAGGTCTGTATAGATGGATTAATAGAACAAGTCCCACACACAGCTAGAAGCCCAATATTTTTTCAGAGGTAGATGCAGAAAAAAATATATTCAGTTTGCAACCTGATGGAGGTCTGTATAGATGGATTAATAGAACAAGTCCCACACACAGCTAGAAGCCCAATATTTTTTCAGAGGTAGATGCAGAAAAAAATATATTCAGTTTGCAACCTGATTGAGGTCAGTATAGATGGACTAATACAACAAGTCCCACACACAGCTAGAAGCCCAATATTTTTTCAGAGGTAGATGCAGAAAAAAATATATTCAGTTTGCAACCTGATGGAGGTCTGTATAGATGGACTAATACAACAAGTCCCACACACAGCTAGAAGCCCAATATTTTTTCAGAGGTAGATGCAGAAAAATATATATTCAGTTTGCAACCTGATGGAGGTCAGTATAGATGGACTAATACAACAAGTCCCACACACAGCTAGAAGCCCAATATTTTTTCAGAGGTAGATGCAGAAAAAAATATATTCAGTTTGCAACCTGATGGAGGTCTGTATAGATGGATTAATAGAACAAGTCCCACACACAGCTAGAAGCCCAATATTTTTTCAGAGGTAGATGAAGAAAAAAATATATGCAGTTTGCAACCTGATGGAGGTCATTATAGATGGACTAATACAACAAGTCCCACACACAGCTAGAAGCCCAATATTTTTTCAGAGCTAGATGCAGAAAAAAATTATATTCAATTTGCAACCTGATGGAGGACAGTATAGATGGACTAATAGAATGATGCTATGCCCAAAAGATTTTACTTCACTAGGTGCAGTAAAAAAATTGGTATTCTATACACAGGTGGTATATCTTGCAACACAGATAGGCTACTCCACTGACTAACACACTCTGCAATAGGCCAAAAAGGATTAGCTTTGCTAGATTCAGCCAAATGCTGTGAAAAAAACTTGCACAGCAGTGGCACAGACCTGCCTGGCAAAAACTGATAGGAACTGATGTAACCTAGTCCTGAAAAGGACTCCAATTACAATTAGTCTTTACTCCCACAATCTATCTATTTAAGAGCACAGACCTGCCTGATAAAAGTCGTAGGAAATGCTGTAACCTAGTCCTTAAAAGGACTGCAATCACAACTATTCCCTACTCCCAAGCTATCTGTAGATTCGTGCGAAAATTGGCTTGAAATTAACAAGGTATAGCGCACACAGCAACAGCGGTGCCGTCTAACACGCAGCTGCAGCAGTGAGAAAATGGTGGCGACGGGGAAAATGGCTTGGTCTTATAGGGCAAGGACATGTGACATACACTGCCAATGACACATGCCCTTGCTTGTGTGAAAAAAAGCACTTCGCTCCGTGTGTGCGCTGCTGATAGGCTGACAGATTGCACCTCCCCACTGTAAATGCGGGAAAGAGAAAAAAAAATGGAGATCTTCATTGTTCCTGCAGAGATCCATCCCCTTCCCCTCCCCCCACCCCGCTGTACACTCAAACTGCGTATTAACATTAATTTTCATCATTACTGAGAAAAAATCCAGTTATGATTTTGGTGCACGAACAGTAATCGAACATAACCTCGAACAGCCGAATTTTTCTCAAATTGTTCGTGTTCGCCGAACGGCTCGAACACCGCCCAAAACAGCTCGAATTTGAGATTGGCGAACAGTTCGAGTAGAACAACGCTCATCTCTACTGCCTAACCCGGAGGAGAGACTTACTTGCCAGTTAATTAAAGCCAGGAAGAAGGTAGAAGTGGGTGTTTCGGTAACCAGTAACCGGGCCCAAAAATGTGCCAACTGCAGATGTGGGAAGGCCTCTTCAGGGTTGGGGGGCTTGTGTGGCTGTCCACAAAAAATCTACGTCTTAAAGTTGTATATAAAAGATTTGCCCCCAAAATTGTAGGGCTTTATAAGATTATTGGAGTTTTGAATCCTGTGATGGTTAAACTTCAACACGCTGTGGCTTGGAAGATCAATAACTCCTTTCATTCTTCCCCATTAAAAAGGTTTGAGGGGACATCTGATTTTCAAGACATAGTTAAGATGGATTTGGAGTGAGAAGCACAAGTGTTGTGGACCTGAAGATTACTGCTAGGTTAATTCAGAGGATCATCTGGTGAGAGATGGTGAGAGAGTTTGATCAGCAACGTCAGATGGTAGGGGCTCCTGAGGTTTCAGTGGCTCCATGTAGAGCGGGAGACTACTGTCATGACTTGGTTTTGGGACTCGATCCTGTGACCTCTTGCAGCGTGGTCAGTTTCCCTTTCTGCTGAGACACAGTCAGTTTGGTTTTCATCCAACTGCTGATGGTTCTTTTGTCTTTTCTTTAGTTTTATTGCTATTCAGGTGTCTCTCACTTCTCACTTTGGTTCAGTCCTATCACTTCTTGAGAGGGGCTATTTATACTCACTTTGCACCTGCATCTTTGCTGGTTATGTTTCAAAACAGATAGTATTTGGAGTTCCAGCTCCTCATCTAGGGATTATTGTACCTGGTTAATCTCTGTTGCTTTTCCTACAGTTTGTTTGTGTGTCTTTCTCCCCTGTACCTTTCCTTTCCTTTAGGTTTGGGGTCTGGGAGGTTTTCCATATATTCCGTTTGTTGTGAGGCTCTTATTTTTTTCCATCTTCCCTGTGTGTCTGTGTGAACACATTCCTAAGACTGTGCCTTTTCCTCAGATTTTTGTGTATTTCACTTTATAGTTATTATTATTTTAGTGTTGCACATTGTTTATAGAGAGTGTGCAATTAAGGACATTCTTGGCAAGTCGACGATGAACCATTGCATATACTTAGGGTGCCAACCTCCGCAGTCAGACAGGTACAAATCTGGGTCAGATTAAGGACTTTCCTAGTCCGAACAGGGACCTGTTGGGTTCAGGCATTTGTCTCTCCTGGTTTGTACGTAACCTGTGTGAGTATGCTTATACAGTTATAACAAAAGGACACTATTTCATAAAGGGAAGCACTTTAAATAGTAAGAAAGCCCTTTCTATATAAATTATTGCACTATAAATAATATCTTTCATTATGTAATAAGGGATATCACTATACATAGTAAGGGAAGACACAGTAATAAAAGACAGCACTATACAAAATAATCAAATCTCTTGAAATTTGAATTCATCAGCTTCAACAAATTTTTCCAAAAAGATGTGATTTGCAGTGAATTGATTTACCGAAAACTGCAAATGATGGAAAACTTCCAATTGATCTGAAAAGACATGTAACATTTTGAGGGGTCCAAGGACTGTATCAAACCCCTTTCAAGCTCTTTAAGACAAACAGACTTAGTAATGTCTAAGTGATTTTCACATATATGACTATGGGTAAGATATGCTGTCACGCACAATCTGAAATGTTTATTCAGTGTTTTATTGCTTTCTCTTCTGAATTCTATTGTCCAGCAAATTCAACATAAATTCATATATTCCTCACAAGGGGTTAAAGGAGCATTTCATATTCTATCTGCATTATATCCAGTGTCAGCTATTATCTGGTATCAGCCAGAGTCAGAAAAGCATGATGGTGGTGATCAGACATCATAACAGGAAATTCTGTGTTATCATCACCTGCAGTGTTATATTTATATCTATATCATGTCTCACTGCTTCTTCTATGGAGGAAATGAGGAAGGAGGTTTTGGTACGGCTCTGTATCACTGTGTAATGGATATTTCCAATTCTGCTGACAGTAATAATCTGCTGCATCGTCCTCTGTTACTCCTCCTATTGTAAGTTTGTGATCAGTATAAGAAAATTCAGATGCAGTGAACCGGTCAGGAACTCCTGTATATCTGAAACTTGTGCCATAGATAAAAAGTGTTGGACGTTGTCCTGATTTTTGTTGGTACCAGTGCAATTTATCTTTATATACAATACTATTGGATGTACATGAGATGGTGATTGTATCTCCTGGGGACACAGTGATGAGATCTGGAGATTGGGTCAGCACAATCTGTGCACAGGAGTCTAAGGAAAGATAAAGAAAACATAAGTGTTAGTGTTAATGTCGCCTCATTGTGCTGTTCTCTACTACTGTCCTGTCCATCATCTCATGAACCTCTCACCATGAATGAGAAGAAGAATTACACCCAGTACAACTCCCTGTAAACCCATCGTCATCTCCCTGGACTGATGGCCACAGACTATAGAGATGTCACCTGCACAATGTCCCCTATATACCAGCTGTAATCACTGGAGGAGACGTCCCCTGAGAGCAGAGATGTAAAGCAGGAGACATGTAAATTGTGCCGTGTGTCAGCGATCAGTGATCTGGATCTTACTGCAATCAGGGATTTCCTCCAGAAGAGATATAATCATTATCCTGAGACATACATTGACCATCAGTGATGTCCTTATTGTTCTCTTGAAAACACTCAACATTGAAATTGCGACACCTAAAAGGAAAAACTGTGAAACAATGAAAATCACAAGATTGATAGACATGTCAATGATATGCAATTAATGAATAAATGGAAACAAAATTTATTCAGTATCAAGTATGAGCGCCAAGTGCAGAAATACACACATTTACACACCTTTTCATGCTATCAATAAAGTTAATAATGGTTGTATGAAGAATGTTCTACCACGTTAAAGGTATTTGGGCACATCAATCATCAAGATCCTCTGCTGATAGCTTCCTTGGCAAATGCTAACCAATGAAGTCCCAGATGCCTCAATGTAAGACAGGTCCAGAAATGTTAAAAGCCATGGTTTAGGCCACACAGGCTGCTCACAACATTAATATGTGGCTTGGAGTTGTGTGGTTGAAAAAGAACACCTTAGAAACTTTGTAGAAATGGGGGAACTGCTAGCTCTACAACCAAGTAAATCTAACACAGTTGTTAGAGTACCTGGAATGGAGACTTGAGGGGTCCAGCTACTGTACAATATGGCAACCCACACTATAAATTCTGGAGTAGGACTAGTATAGGAACTTATCGCTGAAGAGAATAGACCTCCATTCCAGTCTCTATTTTTGTCTTACTCTGCAACATGATATCCTTTGCAAGCAGTGGCATTATTTAACTGGAAAACTTGTAGCTGGTTTTCTGTCTCAAAGCCCATTACTATGCAAACACATTCTGATGACTTGCGTAGACACTGTGTGACAACTTACATTTGTTATGTGTAGTCCATTTTTACTTGCAGTACAGAATGGATCAATCTTGGAACTAGCCATTTTTCCAATCTGACCCAGGAGACATTTTGCAACTTGACAACACCAGGCCTCATGTTGCTGCTGCTATTGTGAGCAGCTTACGTGGCCTAAACATGCTACCGTGGCTTGTAGCATCTCAGGACTTGTCTCCCATCAAAATCGGTGCTTTTTTATTGTGATGTTTTGGTTTTGGAACATTCCAGTACTTTCGAATTCACCTATAAACCAAACTTCTCAAATCAAATTGTCCAATAACCTTACTAGCAGTGATCATTGCCAATACATTAAGGATAAGTTTCCATGAGGAATTTTTGTTGAGTTTTTGTTGTTGAGTATTTTGACTTTGTAAAAAATGCCACATTTTACAGTTCCTGGAAAGTAGATGAGATTTATAGAAATCTCATGTCTACTGTGCAATGATTAACGACCACAAAGAAAGGCGTTGTCCTTATCTATTCATGGTTTCCCTCTATGCCTCATGGACTACTGCTGTGTGAACTGTTGCTGATTTTATCTTTACTGAAATAAATCTCTTTTTTATGGATGAAGCGAGTGCTGGTCTCTTCCTGGACTATATGCACACACACACTTTAGACTTTGTTTTCTTTTTACTATTCCGCCATCGATGTACGAAAGTGAGATGTGTGTGAAGGATGGGCGCACAAATCTTTGTACAAGCAATGGTAGATAGGTTACTCACTATCTCCTCTCTTGTCAGACCAGCTGTAAATAGATAATCGAGGGAGGAAAATGCAGTGAACGAACGTTTAGGTAGTTTATTGACTGTGCCTTGAAAAATGATGAAGTACAGATGTTTAGAGAAGATGAAGAGACAAGGATGACGGCGAGAAGATAGAGGATAAAGCCAACAGGAAAATCCTCTGCCAAGATGGCACTGAGCAGAAAGAACAGGAAGTGATGTAGGAGGATAGGAGGAGTTACAGCGAGAGAGGCATGGTGGGAAATTACAGTTGTAGATACATGAAAACGTATTATAGCAATGGTCAGTAGATGGCAGCAAAGGCATAAAAATACTGCCCACCAGCCTAACTATATGTAATTAATACAGTAAGTCCTAATACAGAAGTGATTGAACATCACAATTGTGTTAGTGATTATTCTTTCCCATACACTTTTTGATGGCATCTATGAATGGGTCATTATACAAGCTCTTGAGGAGTCACATGTGGCTTCACCAGTACTGAGGAGAACATCTAGGTCTTAGAAACATGGTAAATGAAGTTTCTTTTTAAACTCTATGATGCGTATGCTGGGATATCTATCTGAGAAAGTAGTTTTGTAAATCCATAGTGTATCAACGTCTAGAAGTCTTAACCAGACCTGTTTTGATGTCCCTTAAAGAGGACCTTTCACCAAATGTTCCATGTTGAATTGACCACATGAAGTAATAGTGGCTGCAGTGCAGAATAAATAAATTGTTTTAGTATGTTTTTGTATTTTGCCTCTCTGTTGGAGAGATTAGCAATCAAAGTATTTGGCACTTAATAAGTTAACTTTTGTTAAAGGGAACCTGTCACCAGGTTTTCCTATATTATGTAGGGCCAGCACCTGTAAGACCAATGTGTGACAGCATTCTAGAATGCTGTATACACGCGTGGTCAAAATTGTTGGTACCCCTCGTTTAATGAAAGAAAAACCCACAATGGTCACAGAAATAACTTGAATCTGACAAAAGTAATAAATTAGAAATCTATGAAAATAAACAAATGAAAGTCAGACATTGCTTTTCTGCTTCCACAGAATTAAAAAAAAAATTAAACTTATGAAATAGGCCTGGACAGAAATGATGGTACTCTTAATATTTTGTTGAACAACCTTTTGAGGCAATCACTGCAATCAAATGATTCCTGTAACTGTCAATGAGACTTCTGCGCCTCTCGACAGGTATTTTGGCCGACTCCTCATGAGCAAACTGCTCCAGTTGTCTCGTGTTTGAAGGTTGCCTTTTCCAGACGGCATGTTTCAGCTCTTTCCAAAGATGCTCAATAGGATTTAGGGCTCATAGAAGGCCACTTTAGAATAGTCCAATGTTTTCCTCTTAGCCATTCTTGGGTGTTTTTAGCTGTGTGTTTTGGGTCATTATCCTGTTGCAAGACCCATGACCTGCGACTGAGACCAAGATGTCTGACACTGGGCAGCACATTTCTCTCCAGAATCCCTTGAT
Organism: Phyllobates terribilis; assembly: GCF_046119375.1. NCBI lineage: Eukaryota > Metazoa > Chordata > Amphibia > Anura > Dendrobatidae > Phyllobates > Phyllobates terribilis. The sequence continues at coordinate 1,175,642,180 of NW_027362761.1, forward strand.
AGTCTTGAGATTTCATTGTACCCTTCACAGATTGTGCCAGATTTCATTGTACCCTGCACACCCTGTGCCAGATGCAGCAAAGCAGTCCCAGAACATAACAGAGCCTCCTCCATGTTTCACAGTAGGGACAGTGTTCTTTTCTTGATATGCTTCATTTTTCCATCTGTGAACATAGAGCTGATGTGCCTTGCCAAAAACTTCCATTTTTGTCTCATCTGTCCATAGGACATTCTCCCAGAAGCTTTGTGGCTTGTCAACATGTAGTTTGACAAATTCCAGTCTGGATTTTTTATGATTTTTTTTCAACAATGGTGTTCTCCTTTGTCGTCTCCCATGAAGTCCACTTTGGATCAAACAACGACGGATGGTGCGATCTGACACTGATGTTCCTTGAGCTTGAAGTTCACCTTAATCTCTTTAGAAGATATCCTGGGCTCTTTTGTTGCCATTCGCATTATCCGTCTCTTTGATTTGTCATCAATTTTCCTCCTGCAGCCACGTCCAGGGAGGTTGACTACAGTCCCGTGGATCTTAAATTTCTGAATAATATGTGCAACTGTAGTCACAGGAACATCAATCTGCTTTACCTTTAACATGCTTGTCTATAATTTTCTTTCGAATCTCCTGAGACAACTCTTTCCTTTGCTTCCTCTGTTTCATATTGAGTGTGGTACACACCATGTCACCAAACAGCACAGTGAGGATCTGTAGCCCTATGTACTGACTGATTACAAGATTGTAGGCACCTGTGATGCAAATTACTGGACACAACTTGATTAAACATGTCCATTTTGTCACATTATTTTCAGGGGTACCATCATTTCTGTCCAGGCCTATTTCATGAGTTTAATTTTTTTTAAAATTCTCTGGAAGCAGGGTTGAAAAGCAATGTCTGACTTTCATTTGTTCATTTTCATAGATTTTTAATTTATTATTACTTTTGTCAGATTCAAGTTATTTCTGTGACCATTGTGGGTTTTTCTTTCATTAAACGAGGAGTACCAACAATTTTGACCATGTGTGTATATGTCCCCAATGTGCTTTTGTGTCACCCTGGCCTGGATGCCACAAGTGTAATTAAAGCTGTGTCTGAGAGCAAGGGGGAGGTTCTCTAGTCAGGGGAACATTAGCATGCAATGCCTCCTGTCTCAGGCCAGTAGGGGGAGCTGGCTGCCCCTATAAAAGCTGGTACTGGGGGCAGGGTTAGAGAGAACTGGACGACCTATCTGAGGATTCAGGTCCCAGAGCAGAGAGGGACAGTTGTATTGCACCTAAGAGGAAGTGTGGCAGGAGGAGAGCCACAAGCCAGAGACAAGAGGCGAAGAGAGCCTGTCTTGGCAGATAACGGACTTAATCTACCAGACTTTGATGTCTGAGGCTGGGAGGATTCTACATCCCCCAGCAGAGAACCAGTCCGCAAGGGACTGTACATTCCTTGGCCTAAGAAGCCTGGAGGCCCTGCCACAACTGAAGGGACCAGTAAAGCCGTACAAGGCTGGGAGCAGAAAGGAACCCACGTCGCAGGCCATACAGGCGAGAATACACGGAAAGCTCGGAGACGTGGGCTGTTACCCTATAACGAGGAGATAGCCAGAAGGAGCGCAGAAAGCACGGTAGGCCTACACTCTCACCCTGACCAGGGCCAATTTCCCCGTTGCTCTCAGACATCCAGGTCCCCTCCTAGCCGGGACTGTTTATGGGTCAGTTTACCTGTTTCAGTAAAGACCCTGGACTGCAACCTATTGTCTGTGTGCTCCTTCGCGCCTCCAGCACTACCGGTACTGGGACTCTCACCACCATCACTCCCACCATCCACTACACTGCCCTGGGGCCGCACTCTTCCCGTGGGGAGTCACACCATCCCAGCTGCACACCTCATCAGCCCCAGCGGTCTGCCTTGCAGTGGCGGTACCTAATGACCGCAAATCCACGGGTGGCGTAGTCGGACATAATCAATAGCACATAACGGACTACCACTGGCCTGACCACCCTGAGCCATGGAACCGGGTTGCCACTACTACTCCCACCATTTCCCTAATTGTCCGGATCCGAGTGCCCCACGGCCCAGGGGGTGAGTCAGCTTTGGCGTAGTCGGCAGGATTTCGTGCCCGCAACCACCGGGTACTGCGTGCCTGAAAAAGACTTTTGTAACTTACCTGTAGCGAAGTTTCCCGCCGTCTAAAGTCGTTTCCCGCCATCCGGACCCGATTCCCGCCATCAGACGCCATCTTGGACCGTTTCCCGCCGTCCTCTGCCGTCTTCCCGCCATCCGCAGCTGCTTCCCGCCATCGGACACCATCTTCAGGACGCCGAGCAGGAAGAAGAGGGGCGTGGATGCCGAAAGCACGCGAGACCCGAAGCTCCGCCCCACGCACCGACGCTGCGCAAGGTCCTGGAAGGGAGAGAGAGCGACGCTGACGTCATCAGGACGCGACGCAAGGTCCTCGTCCAGAGCAGCAGCAGCGGAGCCGCGGCCTACAGAAGAGGATCGTCGGAAGGTAGGCCACGCTTAACTAGGGGGGAGGAAGTTGTCGGACACAGAGGCGCCCACTACCACCAACGCAGCTGCAGCAGCGGTGATGCCCTTTTCCCTGCCCTACATCCCTGGAGCGGCCTGGCTGCCCAAGTACTCAGGGGAGCCCCATGCCCTGACTGATTTTAAGGAAAGGCTGTACAGTTTGTTCCAGGTTTACCCCCTGACAGAGGAACAGAAGGTCAGCATATTGACAGGGCAGTTAACTGGCGCAGCCCAGAGGGAGGTAAAATCATGGCCCGCTGAGGAGAAAAGGACCGTAAAGGGTATTCTGGCCCGGCTGCGGGGTACCTTTGACACACGTACCTCCGCTGAGATTAAAATGAGGTTCTATGGATGTTAGCAGCAGGCACAGGACAGCATCAGAGACTATGCCCTAAATTTGCAGGAAGCCCTGAGGGCCATCCAACAAACTGACCCTGGCAGCGTGCAGGAAATGGATAAGCTGCTAACAGAACAATTCATAGAAGGTCTGCTGTCCAGCGCCCACAGGGCCCAGCTGCGCCTCATGTTCTTTCAGAACCCCGACCTGACCTTTGCCCAATTTAAAGACAGGGCCATAAGGGTGCTCCGTGAATCTGCAACCAGTGGCGCTATAAACCCCCGGCGCCCTTCTCTCACCTACCACCAGGGGGCGGCGCCCTCCTCTATGGACCCCGTGGGGGCTGATGCACAGGCCCTGAATCAAGCCCCGTCGAAAGACCTGCACCACCAAGTCCAGGAGCTGACCAGGAGCGTCGCGGCGTTGACCAGGACCGTCCAGGCGTTGCAAGTGGACCCGTCAAGACCCATCGAGCTGGCTTCAAGTCCGGAGGATGTCCCGTGGCGTCGACAGAGGAGGATCCCGTCGTTTCGAGGGAGGCCCACAGACCGCTACGCAGAGGATGGACAGCCCATTTGCCGTCGATGCAACCAGCCCGGACACATTTCCAGGTACTGTAATTTAAACGGGTCCAACCTGGGGCAGAGGGCCAACCCCCAGGCATAAGATCACCAGGCCCTTATAATTGGTGTGATAAGTACGTTGGGGGGCGCCCGGTTTTACCCGTGGTGCTGGACGGTATCCCCATGAGCGCCTTGCTGGATACTGGGTCACAAGTAACCACTATCCCTTATGTACTTTTTAAGCAGTATTGGACTGATGCTGATATCACACGGTATCCAGACTGTAACTTGAGCATCATCGCCAGTAATGGCTTACCCGTGCCGCAGATGGGGTTCAAGGAGATGACCATAAAAATTGGTAAAGTTGAACTACCGGCACAGGGAGGAATTATTGTGGACATTGACCGTCGTGAAAGTCACCCTAAAATAACTGTGGGTACTAATGTAATTGAAAATTGTCTTTCAGAGGTAATTGTAATTCTACAACAGGTGGCGGTGAATGCTAGTTCCAGCCAACAGAGAGTCCTCAACAAGGAGATAAAAGCCCTGATGAGACGGCAGCAGGTAGAACTGTCTGGTGGTGAGATCGGTAGCGTAAGAATGAGTGACCCATTCCCCATTTCCATGCCTCCCAAAAGTGAAATGATGATCTGGTGTCGGACTGCAATCGGGTTGAGAGGTAGAGACTACCAAGCCATGGTAGAACCCGTGTACTCAGACAGCAGGCCCACCATTTTGACAGCCCGGGGGGTGGTTGATGTCCGTCATGGGAGGGTGCCCGTCCGCATCCTCAACATTGGGGAGAGGGAAGTACACTTACCCAGGTACGCTACACTCGCCAAACTGTTTGTTGTCGAACACCAAGCTATCAGGGCCGTGGAACCCTTGCCTCCATCTCCTCAGGCGGAGGGTAATGGCTCCCAGAAATAAAAGGAGGACTGGTGCCAGAAACTCCATGTGGGTGCTGACTCCACTCCCCTGCACCAAAAACAAGGAGTCTATCGGGTGGTACAGGAGTACGAGAGAGTCTTTAGTAAGCACCCTCTAGACTTCGGCAGAGCCAAAGGGATAGAACACCACATCCCCACAGGGAGCCACCCACCAATAAAAGAGAGGCACAGACCTGTACCCCCTGCACATTATCAGAACGCAAAGGGCATGCTAAGAGAAATGAAGGAAGCTGGGGTCATTAGAGACAGCTGTAGCCCCTGGGCAGCCCCCTTGGTTCTGGTGAAAAAGAAAGACGGCACCATGAGAATGTGCGTGGACTATAGACAAATCAACCATATCACCCACAAAGACGCATATCCGCTGCCTAGAATAGAGGAGTCTTTAGCCGCACTAAAATCTGCTAACTTCTTTTCTACTTTGGACCTTACTAGCGGGTACTGGCAGGTTCCTGTGGCAGAGGCTGACAAGGAGAAGACCGCCTTCACCACCCCGATGGGACTGAGCGAATTCAACTGTATGCCTTTCGGGCTCTGCAACGCACCAGGGACCTTCCAGCGGCTGATGGAATGCTGTCTAGGGCACCGAAACTTCGAGACGGTCCTCCTCTACCTGGACGACGTGATCGTCTATTCGAAGACCTACGATGACCATCTAAAGCACCTGGCCGAGGTGTTCGAAGCCCTGGCAGGCTATGGCCTGAAGGTGAAACCATCGAAGTGTCACCTGTTGAAACCAAAGGTCCAGTACCTAGGGCACGTGGTAGGGCGCGGAAGGAGTGGCCCCCGACCCTGACAAGGTCACGGCAATCAAGAGCTGGCCAAGCCCCTCGAACATCAAAGAGGTGAGACAGTTTCTCGGGTTGGTAGGCTACTACCGAAGGTTCATCCCCGGGTTCACTAAGATGGCAGCTCCTATGCAGGACCTCCTGATCGGACAGTCTAAGTCCAGAAGTCAAAAGCCACCCTTCAAGTGGGATAAACCGGAAGAGGAGTCCTTCCGCCAGCTAAAGATGGCCCTCACAGGGGACGAGATCCTGGCCTACCCTGATTATGGCCAGCCTTTCATTCTACACACAGACGCCAGTAATGTGGGACTGGGAGCCGTACTGTCCCAAAACCAACAGGGCAGAGAACGGGTGATCGCATACGCCAGCCGGAAGCTGAGGCCCACGGAGAGGAACCCGGAGAATTACAGCTCCTTCAAGCTAGAATTCTTGGTGGTGGTGTGGGCCATGACGGAACGCTTCAAGCATTACCTGGCCTCCGCAAAGTTCACCGTGTACACGGACAACAACCCGTTGACACACCTGGACAATGCAAGACTGGGTGCCCTGGAACAGCGGTGGATGGCCCGTCTCTCCAACTATGACTTCGTGATCAAGTACCGGGCCGGCAAAACCAATGCCAACGCAGACGCCCTGTCGAGGATGCCTCACTTACCTGAAGGTGACGAAGACCCAGAAGAGCTGGAGGAGGTAGAACTCCCCGCGTTTCACCGGTATGGAGCCGCTCAATACTCCCACCGCGTGAAGGAGGAGGATCTAACAACCGTGATGATCAATCCCCTACCTCACCACAGCTGGGCCGAGACCCAAGATAGTGACCCTGCCATCCGTCTGGTGAAAGAACTGCTGACCCAGGAAGACGCCCGTATGGATCCGGATGCTCCAGAGGAAGCCACGCAGCTGTGGAAGGAGAAGAGCAAGCTGTTCCTCTACGAAGGCAAGTTGTGCAGAAGGATTGTCAACCACCGGACGCACGAGCTGACCTGGCAAGTCGTGGTTCCAAGGCGGGATGCAGCTATGGTCCTGGGAGCTTACCATGACAGGGCGGGACACTTCGGTTGGAAGAAACTGGAGTTCCTGCTAAGAGGAAGGTTCTTTTGGGTCGGCATGAGAGGAGCTGTAGAAAAGTGGTGCAGAGACTGTGGCCCTTGTCACCTGAGGAGGAAGGATCGCACCAGCCAGAAGACACCCTTGAGGCCCATCGTCACCACGCAGCCTCTTGAGCTGGTAGCTCTGGACCACGTCAAATTGGCTCCAAGCCGGTCAGGATACATCTATGCCCTGACAATCGTGGACCACTATTCCCGTTTTCTAGTGGTGGTCCCGGTAAAGGACTTGACAGCCCAAACAGCGGCCAGAGCCTTCCAGCAATATTTCTGCCGTCCACACGGGTATCCGGAACAGGTCCTGACAGACCAGGGTCCAGCGTTCGAGGCTGAAATCTTCCAGGAGTTCTGCAACCTCTATGGCTGTAAGAAGATTCGTACAACGCCTTACCACCCCCAAACCAACGGGATGTGTGAGAAGATGAACAATATAGTCATTGATCTCCTGAAGACGTTGCCCCTGGAGGAACGCAGCCTGTGGCCAGAAAAACTGCCGGACCTGATAGACCTATACAACAATATCCCGGTCAATGCTACAAACTGCACCCCGGCTTACCTGATGCGAGCTAGACCAGGTAAGCTGCCCGTAGACCTGGAGATGGGAGTCCTAATACCTGAGGACACCTCCCCGGATGCGGACTGGGATACAGAAAAGCAACTGCAGTACAAGAAGGTACAGGAGAGTGTGGAGAAGAGCCTGGCCCAGGTGAGAGAGAGGCAAGAAAAACTCTTCAATCAACACGCCCCTGCTGGTCCCCTAGAACCTGGTGAGCAAGTCCTAAAGCGAAAAAGAAAGCTACATAAGTTGGACGACCAGTGGGAAAGGGAACCCTACACCGTACTGCAGTCTGACCACGACAACCCAAAGGTGTGCGTAATCACCAAGGACGGAGGAGAAACCACTAGTGTCGTCTCCTGGGACCACCTCAAAAGATGCCCCGAGCAACTCCGTAGTGCAGAAGAGGATCAGAGTGACCTTGAACCCGCAGAGGACAAGGAAGAAATGATCAGCACCGTTCTCGGAGAGTTCCCTCAGTCCTGGACTCGCATAAATGATGCCATAGTGGTACCCGTCCTGCATTTCCTGAGCTGGAAGGTGAAGAGGAGCAAGCGATTCCAGAGGCAGAAGAGCCTGTACCAGCAGCCCAGGAGAGTCAACCCTCTGCTGACAGTGAGCCTGCCATGCCTGCGGTAAGCCAAAGGACCCGCAGACAGCTGCCTGCCCTACCTGTACACCCAGCTGGTAGCTGTACCCCTAACGCTAGTGGGGAAAGCCAGGTTGGTCCACCACCAGACAGTGGGTTAAGGAGGTCAACCAGGAGCACAAAGGGGCAGATACCCGCTCGCTGGAGAATATAGGGTGCACTAAGATTGTAAATAACCCTGTTGCCAAATGTTGAAATGTTTGCAAAGTTACATGCATGTTTGGTAATTCTGTGTTTCAGTTTCTTGCAGCTACCGTGAGGACTCAAAGGTTATGGACTTTTTATAACCGAGACCTTGTATGGACTGCGTTCGGAGCCTAACCAAGGAATGAACTAAGACTGTGAAGGACTTGGGGTAGGACAGACCCCCACCTGGTTAAGGCTCCCCGTTGTGTTGGTGATATGGACACCCGGTCACAGGCCACACTGTGACCTTAAGAACTCAAGCTGTGCGTCGTCTGTCTGATAATGTTTTATGGTTATGCATGTTATTCTTTATTTACCGTTTAGTCCCGGAGTACTAAATTTCACTAGGGGGGAATGTGTCACCCTGGCCTGGATGCCACAAGTGTAATTAAATCTGTGTCTGAGAGCAAGGGGGAGGTTCTCTAGTCAGGGGAACATTAGCATGCAATGCCTCCTGTCTCAGGCCAGTAGGGGGAGCTGGCTGCCCCTATAAAAGCTGGTACTGGGGGCAGGGTTAGAGAGAACTGGACGACCTATCTGAGGATTCAGGTCCCAGAGCAGAGAGGGACAGTTGTATTGCACCTAAGAGGAAGTGTGGCAGGAGGAGAGCCACAAGCCAGAGACAAGAGGCGAAGAGAGCCTGTCTTGGCAGATAACGGACTTAATCTACCAGACTTTGGTGTCTGAGGCTGGGAGGATTCTACATCCCCCAGCAGAGAACCAGTCCGCAAGGGACTGTATATTCCTTGGCCTAAGAAGCCTGGAGGCCCTGCCACAACCGAAGGGACCAGTAAAGCCGTACAAGGCTGGGAGCAGAAAGGAACCCACGTCGCAGGCCATACAGGCGAGAATACACGGAAAGCTCGGAAACGTGGGCTGTTACCCTATAACGAGGAGATAGCCAGAAGGAGCGCAGAAAGCACGGTAGGCCTACACCCTCACCCTGACCAGGGCCAATTTCCCCGTTGCTCTCAGACATCCAGGTCCCCTCCTAGCCGGGACTGTTTATGGGTCAGTTTACCTGTTTCAGTAAAGACCCTGGACTGCAACCTATTGTCTGTGTGCTCCTTCACGCCTCCAGCACTACCGGTACTGGGACTCTCACCACCATCACTCCCACCATCCACTACACTGCCCTGGGGCCGCACTCTTCCCGTGGGGAGTCACACCATCCCAGCTGCACACCTCATCAGCCCCAGCGGTCTGCCTTGCAGCGGCGGTACCTAATGACCGCAAATCCACGGGTGGCATAGTCGGACATAATCATCAGCACATAACAGACTACCACTGGCCTGACCACCCTGAGCCACGGAGCCGGGTAGCCACTACTACCCCCATCGTTCCCCTATTGCCCGGATCCGAGTGCCCCACGGCCCAGGGGGCGAGTCACTTTCCATAAACAAAAAATTGCGGTTATTATACTCCTCTACAGGGAGGTCTGGTCCGATGGGCGTCCCTGTTCTTGATCATGTGGATGATGCGTTCTTCGTCATCCATACAATATCCTCGTCATGTGCACTTCTCTGCCCTGCTGAGGTCAGAGCAAAGTATTGTAGTGCACATGCGCTGCCGCTCTTGGGCCTTTCCCCATGCATGCGCATTATAGTACTTTGCTCTGCCCTCAGCACGGCAGAGAATTAGCTCCTGCGCAGGAGCGCTATGCCGAGGACACTTTGTGGATGACGTAGAACGCATCATCCACATGAAGGAAAAAGACAGGAGTCGTCAAATCAAGAACAGCAACAAGAACTGCGACACCCATCAGAACAGACTGCCCTGTAGGTGGGTATAATAAAAGCTATTTTTGTTTCATGATTAGCTCATTGGAGACTTATAGACAGCATTCTGGATATGGCTTACAGGTGCTGGCCCTTACTTTTTATGCTAAAAACCTGGTGACCGGTTCCCTTTAAGTCCAAGTGGCCATTTCTTGTTTCCAGCAGCCATAACTTCATTTTTATGCTGCCATACACATATGATGCCATAGATTTGAATGACACCATTCATTTTACCATGTAATGTACTACAAAATGTGAAAAAAATTCCAAGTCGGGTGAAATTATGGAAAAATGCATTTTTATCATTATTTTTTAGGTTTTATTTTTATGTCATTCAATGTGTAAAAATTACCTGTCAATATGATTCCCCAGGTCAGTATGACAATAATAACAAATTTATACATTTTATTTTATATTTTAGTGGTTACATTTTTTTTTAGAACCTTGTAAACCTTTCCTATTTTTCCACTGATGCACCTGTGTGAGAGCATGTTTCTTTGTGCTGTGCTGTTGTTTTTATTGATACCATTTATGCTACTTACCTTATTTTTCGCGCTATAAGATGCACCAGAAAATAAGATGCATCTAGGTTTTAGAGAAGGAAAATAGAAAAAAAAAATGTAAGCAAAACATTTGGTCATGATGCACTGCTAAGGGGCAAGGGATCTGCTTCTGACACTGTCATAAGGGTAATGTCCTCCAATTCTGATAATATCCCCCATCCTGGTATATATGGCCCCCATCCCCATCCTGATATGCATGGCACCCAAATCCCCATCCTGGTATGCATGGCACCCCTCATCACCAATCCTGGTATGCATGCCCCCCTTCATCCTTGTATGCATGGTACCCTTCATCCTCTTCCTGGTATACATGGCACCCCTCATCACACATCCTGGTATGCATGGCCCCCCTCATTCTGTTATGCATGACACCCCTCATGCTTGTATGCATGGCACCCATCATCCCTCTTACTGGGAATGGTACCCCTCATTCTGGTATGCATGGAACCCATTAACCCTAATCCTGGTATACAAGGCTCCGCTCATCTTGGTATGCATGGCACCCCCTCATCCCTCTTCCTGGTATGCATGGCACCCTTCATCCCTCATCCTGGTATGTGTGGCCCCACTCATCTTGTTATGCATGGCACACCTCATCCCTCTTACCGGTATGCATGGTACCTCTTATCCTGGTAGGAATGGCACCTCCATACCCATCATGCTGCACATAAAAAATAAACAATTATACTCGCCTTCCTTCCCTCTGCTCCAGTGCTGCGTCCCGTTCTGCTGCCAGCAGCGGATCTCACTGTGTGAGCCATGCATGACGTCACTGCCATGCACCCTCACAAGGTAAGATGAGATGACGGAATAGTCACTGCTCCCCACGCTGGTACTATGGATGAGGGGAGCAGCGACTATTAACTCTCCTTAATAGCATGCACAGTGTAGCCGCAGCCGCGGCTCCTGCTTGGCGATTGCATGTGCCCGCTATTAAAGAGCATGAATATTCACTACTCCCTGCGCCCATGGGAGTGGGGAGTAGTGAATATCTATGGTCTTTAATAGCAGGCACACGTGACAGCCGAGCAGCTGCAGGAGCTGCACTGCGACTACACTGTGAGTGCTCTTAAGGGGAATGAATATTCAGTGCTCCACACGTCCATGGGTGTGGGGAGCAGTGAATTTACATTTTCTTTAGCAGCGGGCACAGCGTTAACTGGAGCAGGCGGCTCCTGCCTCCTGTGCCCCACTCCTCCGCCGCTGCCACTCCACATACACCACCCACCATCCACAGCCACAGTATATATTTATATATATACACAAATTCCTTCAAAATATTGGAGAAAAAAGTGCGTCTTATAGTCCGAAAAATACGGTACATCATTTTGATAGCTTATAATTGATTTTTTTTTTGGGGGGTGACAAAGTGTGCGCCACAAAAAATGACAATTATGCATTTTAAAAATTTTTGTTTTTGGTGTTTAACATATAGTTTAAATAATTTTATATTTTAATAGATTGGACTTTTGCGGATCGAACGATAAAAAAAAGTTTTTTTTTTTTTTTTTTTATTTCTTTATTTCTGAAAGGGGAACAGATGGTGATTTAAAGCGTGAGCATCATTTTATTTTTAAGAACTCAATAGTACAATATCATACGTGAAAATAAGAAACTTTGCAATAGATTTCATCAGAGAAAATCTGCTCCTTTCTCCTTCTGAATTAATCTTTCACTCTCATTTTCTGGGTAACATCTGTCTTCAGTGATTGTGGACTCTCCCATTACTGAGATAGGAGAGGACAGTTGGAGTTCACAAGATTCTATGTAAAGGGGAATGGGTAGCTAGAGGCAGGCGCAGACATTCTGTTGCAAGTTCTCCTGAAACGAGTCACATTTTAAACCTTTACATTTTTTATTTTGACTTTTTTAGCTGCCCTAGGGGGGACTTGAACCTGCGATTGTTTGATTGCTTATACTATATGCTGCAGAATTGAAGGATATATTGTAATTGAGTTTCTCCTATCAAGTCCGGGAAGACTAGGACTGCAGCTGAAGGGGGCTTTAAAAAGATTTTCCACTATTAATTTAACCGTCTTTCATTCATTCCCCCATTTTAATAGCTAGTAAAGGCTAGGTATTCAGCTGGGGGCTGATATTAGTAGCCTGGGAAGCTCCGTGGGTATTACCCCCTTCCCAGGCTTCAAACATCTGCCCCAGCCATCTGCTTAACTTCTGCTAGAGACTAAAATTACGGGGAACCCTACGCCAATTTTTTTTTAATAAATCCTTTATTTTAACACTAAATGACAAGTACAGTAACCAACACTATCACTGTACTTATTATATATGTGACTGACATGTTTCTATCTATCTAATCTATGTGTGATGCTCTATTCTTTCTGTTCTAAATTGTCGGGTACCGATGCTGAATTGCCGGCCGGCTTTTTTAAATAGATGGTGCATGAAAACATTATTATTTTTTTTTAATAACTCCTTTAACACTAAATGACAAGTACAGTAACCAACACTGTCACTGTACTTCTTATATATGTGACTGACATATTTCTATCTATCTAATCTATGTGTGATGCTCTATTCTTTCTGTTCTAAATTGTCGGGTACCGATGCTGAATTGCCGGCCGGCTTTTTTAAAGAGAATGTCTTCTGAGCAGTTTGTCAGCTTTTGGACACCTTTGGAGGTGTTTTCTATGTGTTTTTAGTTGCCTGCCATTGGTTTTAATGGTGTTCGAAGGTCTTTGACAGTGTTCTAAGGTGTTCGACGAACAGTTCCACGAACATCCCGGTGTTCGACGAACTGAACCGAACCCGAACACTACGGGGGTGGCTCAACACTACCTGTGACCTGTTTGCTTGTAATCAGTATGTGTGCATAAAAGCTGAGTGAGTTTCTGGGATCTTTCATACAGCCACTGACATTTCTGGATTGTGAGTCATTGGGGAAAGCAAAAGAATTGTCAAAGGATCTACGGGAAAAGGTAGTTGATTGTATAACACAGGAAAGGAATATAAAAAACTATCCAAGGAATCGATAATGCTAGTCATCAGCATTCAAACTGTGATTAACAAATAGAAAATCAGGGTCGCTGTAAAAACCAAACAACAGTCAGGTAGACCAACAAAAATTTTGGCCACAACTGCCAAGAAAATTGTTCGGAATGCAAATAAAACCCCCCAAATAACATCAGCTGCAATTCAGGACTCTCTGAAAACTAGCGGTGTGGCTGTTTCAAGATGCACAATAAGGAGGCACTTGAAGAAAAATGGGCTGTATGGTCGAGTCCCCAGAAGAAAGCCATTACTGCGCAAATGCCACAAAGTATCTCACCTACAACACGCCAAACAGCACAGAGACAAGCCTCAAAACTTCTGGAACATAGTAATTTGGGGTGATGAGGCCAAAATTGAGCTTTTTGGCCACAACCATAAACGCTACATTTGGAGAGAGGTCAAAAAGGCCTGTGATGAAAGGAACACCATTCCTACAGTAAAGCACGGAGGTGTATCGCTGATGTTTTGGGGATGTGTGAGCTACAAAGGCACAAGAAACTTGGTTAAAGTTGAAGGAAAGATGAATGCAGTAAATTATCAGCAAATACTGGGGGCAAATTTGTACTCATCAGCCCGGAAGCTGCGCATGGGATGTATTTGGACGTTCCAAAATGACAACGATCCAAAATACAAGGCTAAGTCGACCTGTCATTGGCTACAGCAGAACAAAGTGAAGGTTCTGGAGTAGCCATCTCAGTCTCCTCACCTCAATATTATTGAGCCACTCTGGCGAGATCTCAAGCGCGCAGTTCATGCTAGACAGTCCAGGAATTTACAGGAACTGGAGGCTTTTGCCAAGAAGAATGGGCAGCTTTACCATCTGAGAAAATAAAGAACCTCATCCACAACTACCACAAAAGACTTCAAGCTGTCATTAATGTTAGAGGGGGCAATACACGGTATTAAGAACTGGGGTATGTGAACTTTTGATTAGAGTCATTTGGATGTTTTTGGTTGTCATTAAGATTTAAAAAGAGAAAACACACTAGTTTGACAATGAATGGCTTCACCCAACCAATAATCATGAGTGGAGAAAAAGTTTTTTTTATCATTCATATTTTCTGAAACAAGGCCAAGAAAGGAAAAATTCTGCCGCGGAATGTAAACTTTTGAGCACAACTGTACATACAAATGGAGAGTGACAGGTCTTCTCTGAGTTCTTATATAACACATAGAAGCAAGTGAAGCTCTGATTCAGATAAAATTGAGCAAACTGTCTGTGTCCCCCTTTAGTTTCTTTCCCCTTCCCTCTGCATCGATGTTTTTGAGTTACTGATGGCTGATTATTTTTATCTCTGAAATGTGAAAATCTATATTCGCTAAAGACATATTTTGCTGTAAACTGAGCGGAAGTAATCAATCCAGGATAAGAAATAAGCTTTTTTCTCTAATAAGACATATTAAGGGTCTAATCTTTACACAAACTATTAATGTTTTGGGAAAAAACATACAAAAGAATGAATACTCTTTGTGTATCGTGATCATTGCACATATTGTAAATTAGATTATCAGGATTATTCCCCCTCTTCATCGGTTTATAGTCACAGTCATGGTTTGCGTTACTGAACCAGGTAAGAACATTTGTGGTGAAAAATGTAAAAAAAACAAAATGCTTCTGTTGTATGATTTATTGTAATTATTTTTTTACACCCATCCTCATAAATTGGTATTGTCGAACAGTGCTTGTAATTACAAGCAATTTTACACTTCACTGCTTGTAAAATTTTCAGCTGTTCTTGACAAATTAACACTTTTTTTTTGCTTACAGCTCACTGCCCTGGAGACCGACCACCGCTGCTAGACAGCAGAAGATGTGCAGCGGTTACAAGCTCAACAGAAAAAAGCTTGTAAGCACAGTTTTGAAGGTGGCCAGGATCGCTGAAGCACGATGATAACTCCTAATCCAGCCAGCTTAAGTGCAGTGCTTGTGACGTGCCCCCTGGGCCGTGGGGTACTCGGTAGTCGGGCCAGTCGATGCTAGGGGATGTCACAGTGGCAGTGGCCCGCTCCGTGACCCAGGGTGGTCAATAAAAGGGGATTAGTGGAAGGGGAAATAAAGTTTTTAGAGATAATGTATGGGGCCGCCGCTGCGGTGCAGATCCTCTGGAGCTGATGGTGACGCAGCAGATTTGGTTCAGCTCTCCACAGGCAGAGCTAAGCTACAGGGCAGTGTAGTGATGATTTGAGGTAGATGTTGCTGGTGCTGTGTAGTGCAGGTGATGGCGCAGCAATTATTCACAGACACAGTGGGGTGCAGTCTTCAAGATTTTACTCACAGTTGTCAGACTCCAGGTTACCAGCGCCAGGGTAACCTCCCACACCATCCTGTGTTCACCAAGGGAGGGGATCAGCAATCTCCCAGGTATCTCAGGAATACTTAATGGGACCCCATTCTGTGTGCCTTCCTCGGTCGTCTTCCTGCGCTGGCTCTCACCCTCCTGCCCTGCGCCTCGCAACCAGTGTCCCAAGCCAGTAGCTTCGGATTTTAGCGGGAACGTGCAGTTCACTGAATCCTATGTGGCCACCTTTTTAGCGATATAGTTGCGCTAGTGAGCAGCTGCACCCTGAAAGTACAATAGCCTCCGGTTCCTAGCTGAGCCTTGTAATTCTCCACTAGTTAGGGCCCGGTCCCCTTTGCGGCCTGATCCCTCCACGATCCTGTTGATTCGGGTGCACGGGTGGCTTTCTGCACTCGCAGTGCCCCTGGGATCCCCTCTCCTCCTGGAGCCTTCCCTCTGCTCCTGTCCTCTTCCAGCCTGTCCTCCTGGGCCTCTCAGTCTAGGCCCGCTCCTGTCTTTCTGAGCAGAGCTCCTGCTCCCACTACTCCTCTCAGACTGAACTCACTCCTTCAAGATGGTTCCCCTTTTTATACTCCTACTCAAAGTGCTCCCCTGTTATACTTCCTCCACCCACACCCACTACATGGTTCTCCCTCACTCGGTTCCCCCCACTTCCAACCAAGGACAGGGCTCAGCATAAGCCAGTGCATCTTGCCCCGCCTGCTGGTCTGGAATGGTGTAGTGTTGGATGCTGGTGGGTGGGTCCTGGGCAGTACTCCCTCCTTACCTGAGAGTGGGGCACCACACCTCTGGGTGAGATGCAGTACCTCTGTGGCGACTGAACCCGCAGGGGCACCACATATCCCCCTGGTAAAACACAGCACGTCCGTGGGCTGGAACAGAGGAAAAACAAGATGTTTTAGACATACAAAATTTTTTAGAATGCATTCACATAGAAGAACAATTATAACTTTTTCTTCCCTTTATGGGAGGCACATTTTCTTGAACGTTACATGTTTCTTATCAGCATACAAAACATTATAAAACCACTTTTCAATAAAATTTTCTTCACATCTATAAACACTTTTCCATATCAAACATTTTTCAGCTCCACACAGTGAGATCCATAACCGGGTGTCCATCTCACTGAAGAAGGTGCAATTTGAGGGACCCGTCCGAAAACCCTCAACGTTGGCCCTGGGCGTGGCTGCAGGGCATAGGTGATCCAGCTGTTGGACCACGTCTTCGGCCACGCCAAACAGGTTTTTGTTCTGCGGTCTGTATAAAACCAATAAGAAGCACTTTAAGAAGTGCAAACTATATACAAGGGAAAGTTTTTTGGTTGTTCACCGTCCACAGCCTAAAAGTCTTTTTTAACCAGGTAACGATAAAACTTTAAACACACAATCATTATTACTATACCCTTCCGGGTAACTATTTACAGTCTCTGTCTTCTCTCAATGAAAACAGTTCAGTAGTGGTATTCCCTCCAGGGGAATATTGGCCCACCACTAGATGGCCCAGCTGGGTCATCTTCTTCAGATGGCGAGGGCATACTCTCCTCCTCCACCACCCTGTGAACATTTAGAGCGTACCAGCCACGCTCTCCTCTGTGCCGAGTATAGGTGACTCGGTTACCAGGGTAGTGGTCTTGGCCGGGATGTCCTTGCTGGAGGCGGGACTCCAAGTCCCTCCTGTTAACAAAGAGGTCCTTTGCTACTTGTAGGTCTCTTATGAAGCCCCACCCTGCTTCCAGGTCGAACTTCATGACAGTCCCTTCTGTACGGGGATTGGGTGTGGCCACCTTGTTCTTGCGGGCCCGGGTTTTGGCTGCCATGTTGCGGGCCTCCATCTTCTCCCACCTTTCTTGCTGTTCCCGGCGCTCCGCGATCAGCTTTCGGAGCTCCCGTTCACACTGATCTTCCCTCTGGAGGGCCTCTGTCTCCATCTCCCTTGGGAACCCCATGAAGTTACCCTCCGGTTTGTCCCACCGGTATGCTTCTCCTCCCTGGCAGGTAACCGGGTGCGCTGGCGTGGGATGAAGAGGGGCTCTCTGCTGGTCCTCATATTGGCTGACCAGTCCCACACAGGGCGCCCGTACACCCATGCGGGTGCAGGCAAAGGAGGTTCCTGTAGGGGGCCCAGGAGCTGGTTGTCACTGCAGGCACCCAGGGAAGGGGGTTCCTGTACAGGGCCCAGGAGCAAGTTGGCATAGTAGGCGCCCGGGGAAGGAGGCTCCGGTAACGGACCCAGGAGCGAGTCGGCGGGGCAAGCGCCCAGGGAAGGAGGTTCTGCTAAAGGGCCCAGGAGCAGGTCAAGGTTTTCAGCGCCCGGGGCAGGGGCATCGTCCTTACCTGCTCCTGCTGCCCTCCAGCTCGGCTTGTCACCTCCTGGTCCAGGAGTTGCTCCGCCGGGGCTGGGGCGCTGCCAAGTGCATGATGCGCGGACTTCTGCCCGGTCAGCAACTTCTCCAACAGTTCGGCTCTCCAGATGGTAACGGCAGCCTGCTGGGCCTCCTCCTTCCACCGGCCCAGCTCCTGTACCTCATCGCGGAGGAAGCTCGTATCCTCCAGGAACAGTTGAGATAATACCCCTTCCAGGTTAAGGGGTGCAGATGCAGGCTGCAGGCCATGAGCCGAAGTCACAGGTTGGTCTCCCTCCATCGTGCCTGCCGGGTGCGGTCTGTCTGCACTGCTGGAGACCTCGCTCTGTCTCCAAGGTTTCTCTTCTCCTCTCCCCTTTCTGGGGCGGTTCCATGGCTGCTTGCTGTCGGCCACACCTGGGGGTAGCTTCCCCAGACTGATGGACAAGTCTAGGTAGAATGCCACAGGCGCATGGGGCAGGCTGTGCTTTTGGCGCCATTCTGGGACCCAGCCCACGATGGGAGGTTCTTTGTTGTCTTTGATCACGCACATAATGGCGCCCGTTCTTCTGGGGTGGGCGCTACATTCAGTATACAACACAGTCTCTAGGCGCACAATACCCAGTTACAACGGGTTGGTTGATATCCTGTTCGTGACGCCAAATATGACGCGCCCCCTGGGCCGTGGGGTACTCGGTAGCCAGGCTGGTCGATCCTGGGGGATGTCACAGTGGCAGTGGCCCACTCCGTGCCCCAGGGCGGTCAATAAAAGGGGATTAGTGGAAGGGGAAATAAAGTTTTTAGAATTAATGTTCGTGATGCCACCCATGGTATGCTGCTATATGGGGCCGCCGCTGCGGTGCAGATCCACTGGAGCTGATGATGCTCCAGGGCAGTGTAGTGATGATTTGAGGTAGATGTTGCTGGTGCTGTGTAGTGCAGGGCTGGTGATGACGCAGCAATTATTCACAGACACAGTGGAGTGCAGTCTTCAAGATTTTACTCACAGTTGTCAGACTCCAGGTTACCAGTGCCAGGGTAACCTCCCATGCAGAAAAGCATGATGGGAGCGATCAGACATCATAACAGGAAATTCTGTGTGATCATCACCTGCAGTGTTATATTTATATCTATATCATGTCACACTGCTTCTTCTATGGAGGAAATGAGGATGGAGGTTTTTGAACGGCTCTGTATCACTGTGTGACTGGTTCTCTCTGATACTGCTGACAGTAATAATCTGCTGCATCGTCCTTTGTCGCTCCTCTTATTGTAAGAGCGAAGTCAGTAGCAGATCCAGATCCAGTGAACCGGTCTGGGACTCCTGCATGTCGGTTTCTTATCCCATAGATTATAACTTTTGGACGTTGTCCTGATTTCTGTTGGTACCAGTGCAAGCGATTATTATTATGTATATCACTACTGGCCTTACATGAAATGGTGGCTGTTTCTCCCGGGGACACAGTGATGAGATCTGGAGATTGGGTCAGTACAATCTGTGCACAGGAGTCTAAGGAAAGATAAAGAAAACATAAGTGTTAGTGTTAATGTCGCCTGATTGTGCTGTTCTCTACTACTGTCCTGTCCATCATCTCATGAACCTCTCACCATGAATGAGAAGAAGAATTACACCCAGTACAACTCCCTGTAAACCCATCGTCATCTCCCTGGACTGATGGCCACAGACTATAGAGATGTCACCTGCACAATGTCTCCTATATACCAGCTGTAATCACTGGAGGAGACGTCCCCTGAGAGCAGAGATGTAAAGCAGGAGACATGTAAATTGTGCCGTGTGTCAGCGATCAGTGATCTGGATCTTACTGCAATCAAGGATTTCCTACAGAAGAAATATAATCCCCAATCATTATCCTGAAATGGACATTGACCATCAGTGATTTCCTGAGTGTTCTCATGAAAGCACTCCTCAATATTGAAATTGCGACACCTAAAAGGAAAAAATGTTGAGTAATGGAAATCAGATTGATAGGCATGTCTGTGATATACAAGTTATTAATTATCGTCTTTGGAATGTTCTACCACATTGAAGACATTTTGGCATGCAAATCATCAAAATCCACTGCTGGCAGGTTCCTTGGCCCAACCCTGACCAATGACATCCTAGATGTACTCAATGTAAGACAAATCTGGAAAAGTGAAAAGTCACAGTAGCACGTTTAAGCCACACAGGCTGATGACAATAGTAGTATGTTGCTTGGAGTTGTGTTGTTGAAAAAGTTGAAAAATAACTCCTTTGGAGAAATGTGATACCACTAGTACCACAACCAAATTAACATAACACTGAGCTGCTAGTTTACCTGGAATGCAGGCTAGAGGGGTCTAGCTACCATACAATATGGCACCACACACCATAAACCCGGGAGTGAGACTAGTGTGACGTTGCCTCTTGAAGGCCACCTTATGATGTTGTCTTCAAATGAATCTTTGGCTATTATTGTATCCACGACAAAAGTGGAACTCATTGCAGAAGAGTATAGACCTCAATTCCAGCCTCCGTTTTTGGAGCATGTTATAAACAAGTATATTGATACTTTCATTTTCATAAATGCACAACTTATTCATGATGCAATTTCATTGCACGCACAACAGCGGAAGAAGCAGTGGTGACACCCGCTGACACTGGTCGTGGACCCTGGGGTTCACCCCACAAAGTCGGGTGCTTTGCTGCCATGTGCCTGATCATGCTGGTGGTGGTCAGGCTGGTAGTTTTGTCACCCCTGCTGATGCTGGCCTGGCAGGTGGTACAAATGGCCTTTTTTGGTTATCAGCAGAGTCTTTAAAAAAATTCCAGACTCTGGAAGACCTACAGGGCAACGTCCCTCATGTTGGTGTTACGGGAAACTGTTGTCTGCCTTCTGTGTGCGGCCACCACACTGCTTCTTCCTGCCTGTTGGGGTACTCTGCCTCCCTCACCCTGTGTGCTGATGGCCTCGCTCTGCGTGTCCACCTGCAACGTTGGGTCAGTTACTAGATCATCCACCACCTCCTCCTCTTCCACTTGCGCACCACGATCCTCCTCCTCACTTCCTGGCAATTGTGTCTCGTCATCGTCCACCTCTTGTGACAAATTGCCAGCGTCGACTTCCTGTGGCCGTGGCTGTTCAAATATTTGGGCATCACTACATGGGATCTCCTCTTCCACCACTTCAAGCGGAGCAGGCGAGGGGCACAAATCTGGAAATGGGACCAGTGAACAGCTCTTCAGAGTGTCCAAGTGTGGGATCACTTGCTGTCTGACGACACTCGACATGGTGGGAGGAAGGAGCATCAGGGTGAGGAGGAGTATGCGGTCGAGACTCACGGCTACTAAGATTTGACCGTGTGGAAGACAGACCAGAGGTGGTGGTGCCCAGGTAACTGGAAGTATTATCTGCTATCCAATTAATAACCTGTTCACACTGATCAGTTCGCAATACTGGTGTTGTTTTGTGCTTCCCTAGTAATTCGGTCAAGAAGTGGGAGCGAGAAGATGTGGCTGTTGGTTGTGGTACATTTTCACCTTGGCAACGGCCCTGTCCTCTGCACGCACCATCACCAGAACGTCCAGTTCCACGTCACTTGCCACGCGCCTTGCCCATTGTAAAGGAAGTAAAATAGCTTACACTCGCACTACACCCGACTCTTTTAAACAATCAGAACAATCAGGGAGAAACTATTACTGTTTTTCTTTACGGAAAAATACCAAAAGCTGAATAATAGAGATTTTTTACCGTGGAATGGCAAAACCACAGTTATAATTTACTGGGGTATACCAGACAATTTTAAATAGATATATTTGCGGCTGAACAGTGAGCGACACACTCAAACTGTTTTTTTTAGGTAAAAATGGCCCAAAAGTGGATAATACAGAGGTTTGAACCGTGGAACTGCAAAACCACACTTCTATTTCTCTGGCCTACACCAGACTCTTTAAAAAAAATATATTTGTGTCTGAACTGTCACAGACACGCTTTTTTTTGTTGTTTTTTTTTTGGGGGGGGGGACACCTAAAGTTTAATAAGATGGGTATTTGTACAGTGTGAAGGAGGAAAAAAAAAAGAGGATTTAGATGAAAGAAAAGGATTTTTCCTGGCCCCCGAGACCTGGAGCTAAGTCCGGCAATTTCAGCAACAGGAGCACACAGGACTGTAATGCAGCGTTTGCTGGTATAACCACTGCGTCTCCTATACAGCCTGCCTGCCTGCCTGATATCTGGGATGGATATTAGTCCTGAGAAGGACTGTTTGTTTGATTTGGCAGCCTTTACAGACCCTACACTAACTATTTTGCAGGATATATCTCTCCCTAAATCAGCAGCGCTGTCCCTACACTGTCTGATCCCAGCCGTCTGTGTCCAAGATGGCGGCGCCCGGTTTTAAATACTCGAGGTGACGCTGTGCGGCCAACCAATCACTGTAATGCCCACAACCAACATGGCTGCGGCATTACAGTGACTGGCTGGCAATCCCTGCATGTTCATTGGTTCTGTAAAGAGCGCCAAAGATGCAGGGCGAAGACCCGAACTCCCGCCCGAGTAACCCGGAAATGCTCGGTGCTCGCCGAACATCCCGAGTAGCGTGATGCTCGGGCGACTACCGAGCAGTGTCGAGCATGTTCGCTCAACACTAGGCCTCATATTGCTGCTGCTATTGTGAGCAGCTTACGTGGCCTAAACATGCTACCATGGCCTGTAGCATCTCAGGACTTGTCTCCCATGAAAATCGGTGCTTTTTTATTGTGATGTTTTGGTTTTGGAACATTCCAGTACTTTCGAATTCACCTATAAACCACACTTCTCAAATCAAATTGCCCAATAACCTTACTAGCAGTGATCATTGCCAATACATTAAGGATAAGTTCCCATGAGAAATTTTTGTTGAGCTTTTGTTGTTGCGTATTTTGACTTTGTAAAAAATGCCGCATTTTACAGTTCCTGGAAAGTAGATGAGATTTATAGAAATCTCATGTCTACTGTGCAATGATTAACGACCACAAAGAAATGCGTTGCCTTATCTATTTATGGTTTCCCTCTATGCCTCATGGAGTACTGCTGTGTGAACTGTTGCTGATTTTATCTTTACTGAAATAAATCTCTTGTTTATGGATGAAGCGAGTGCTGGTCTCTTCCTGGACTATATGCACACACACACTTTAGACTTTGTTTTCTTTTTACTATTCTGCCATCGATGTACGAAGGTGAGATGTGTGTGAAGGACGGGTGCACGAATCTTTGTACAAGCAATGGTAGATAGGTTACTCACTATCTCCTCTCTTGTCAGACCAGCTGTAAATAGATAATCGAGGGAGGAAAATGCAGTGAACGAACGTATAGGCAACTGTATGTGCCCACGATGCAGAAATGCTCAGGATTTTTTCCTGAGCGTTTCTGCATCTCCCTGGCAGAAAAAAAATGCATGCGGATTGTACATGCGGATTGTACATGCGGATTGTACATGCGTTTACCTGCCAGGGACATGCGGAAGTGAAGCGTTCTTCACTTGCATTTCTGCATGCGGGTTGACAAGCGCTTTCCAAGCGATTTTAGCATCACTTGGAAAGTGCTTGTCACTTGGTCACACTATATAAATCCATGCAAACAGCATGGATTTATATAGTGTGACCGAGAGATTGTCAAAAAATAAAAATATACTTACCCTCCGATGGCCCGCGCTGTCTTGCTTCACCGTCCAGGCTGCCAGCAGCGGTGGATTGAAGGACCTGCCGACGTCAGCGTCGCGTGACCCGTCACATTACTCTGATGTCAGCGCGGGTCCTTCATTCCATTGCGAAATGCTGGGACGCAAGGAGGAGCGCACCGCGGGCCGCCAGAAGGTAAATATACATTTATTTTTTATTTTATTCTTTTTTACAGCTTTTTTAATGGTACCTGGGTGTGGATGAGACTCTCCTCTCCTCTACACCCAGGTATCATCCACACATTAGAACGCGCCAATTACGCAAGTACAGATGCAGTCTTGCTGAATCGGCGCGTTCTAATGCAAGTCAATGGCGGCGAAAACGCAGCACTTCCACAAAATAATTGGTAGTGCTGCGTTTTTTTCTGCAATGATAATCCGCAGCGGAAATTTCCGCAGCATGTGCACAGCACATGCGGATTATCATTGGGGAACATGGCAGACCTTCTACCATGCATTTTTTAAGCGTTTCTGCAACGTTTTTGCCGCTGCGGAAATGCTTAAAAAACGCATCGTGGGCACACAGCCTTAGGTAGTTTATTGACTGTGCCTTGAAAAATGATGAAGTACAGATGTTTAGAGAAGATGAAGGGACAAGGATGAGGGCGAGAAGAGAGAGGATGAAGCCTACAGGAAAATCCTCTGATGCATGTTTCTGCCAAGATGGCACTGACCAGAAAGAACAGGAAGTGATGTAGGAGGATAGGAGGAGTTACAGCGAGAGAGGCATGGTGGGAAATAACAGTTGTAGATACATGAAAACGTATTATTGCAATGGTCAGTAGATGGCAGCAAAAGCATACAAACACTGCCCACCAGCCTAACTATATGTAATTAATACAGTAAGTCCTAATACAGAAGTGATTGAACATCACAATTGTGTTAGTGATTATTCTTTCCCATACACTTTTTGATGGCATCTATGAATGGGTCAGTAAACAAGCTCTTGACTAGAGGAGTCACATGTGGCTTCACCAGTACTGAGGAGAACATCTAGGTCTTAGAAACATGGTAAATGAAGTTTCTTTTTAAACTCTATGATGCGTATGCTGGGATATCTATCTGAGAAAGTAGTTTTGTAAATCCATAGTGTATCAACGTCTAGAAGTCTTAACCAGACCTGTTTTGATGTCCCTTAAAGAGGACCTTTCACCAAATTTCTCATGTTGAATTGACCACATGAAGTAATAGTGGCTGCAGTG
Source organism: Phyllobates terribilis (assembly GCF_046119375.1). NCBI lineage: Eukaryota > Metazoa > Chordata > Amphibia > Anura > Dendrobatidae > Phyllobates > Phyllobates terribilis. The sequence goes on from NW_027362761.1 coordinate 1,175,666,722, forward strand.
CAGAATAAATTGTTTTAGTATGTTTTTGTATTTTGCCTCTCTGTTGCAGAGATTAGCAATCAAAGTATTTGGCACTTAATAAGTTAACTTTTGTTAAAGGGAACCTGTCACCTGGTTTTTCCTACATTATGTAGGGCCAGCACCTGTAAGCCTAATGTGTGACAGCATTCTATACACACGTGGTCAAAATTGTTGGTACCCCTCGTTTAATAAAGGAAAAACCCACAATGGTCACAGAAATAACTTGAATCTGACAAAAGTAATAATAAATTAAAAATCTGTGAAAATGAACAAATGAAAGTCAGACATTGCTTTTCTGCTTCCACAGAATTTAAAAAAAAATTAAACTCATGAAATAGGCCTGGACAGAAATGATGGTACTCTTAATATTTTGTTGAACAACCTTTTGAGGCAATCACTGCAATCAAATGATTCCGATAACTGTCAATGAGACTTCTGCGCCTCTCGACAGGTATTTTGGCCCACTCCTCATGAGCAAACTGCTCCAGTTGTCTCGTGTTTGAAGGTTGCCTTTTCCAGACGGCATGTTTCAGCTCTTTCCAAAGATACTCAATAGGATTTAGGTCAGGGCTCATAGAAGGTCACTTTAGAATAGTCCAATGTTTTACTCTTAGCCATTCTTGGGTGTTTTTAGCTGTGTGTTTTGGGTTATTATCCTGTTGAATGACCTGCGACTGAGACCAAGCTTTCTGACACTGGGCAGCACATTTCTCTCCAGAATCCCTTGATATTCTAGAGATTTCATTGTACCCTGCACAGATTGTGCCAGATTTCATTGTACCCTGCACACCCTGTGCCAGATGCAGCAAAGCAGTCCCAGAACATAACAGAGCCTCCTCCATGTTTCACCGTAAGGACAGTGTTTTTTTCTTGATATGCTTCATTTTTCCATCTGTGAACATAGAGCTGATGTGCCTTGCCAAAAACTTCCATTTTTGTCTCATCTGTCCATAGGACATTCTCCCAGAAACTTTGTGGCTTGTCAACATGTAGTTTGACAAATTCCAGTCTGGCTTTTTTATAATTTTTTTCAGCAACGGTGTTCTCCTTTGTCGTCTCCCATGAAGTCCACTTTGGATCAAACAACGACGGATGGTGTGATCTGACACTGATGTTCCTTGAGCTTGAAGTTCACCTTAATCTCTTTAGAAGTTATCCTGGGCTCTTTTGTTACCATTCGTATTATCCGTCTCTTTGATTTGTCATCAATTTTCCTCCTGTGGCCACGTCCAGGGAGGTTGGCTACAGTCCCATGGATCTTAAATTTCTGAATAATATGTGCAACTGTAGTCACAGGAACATCAATCTGCTTGGAAATGGTCTTATAAGCTTTACCTTTAACATGCTTGTGTATAATTTTCTTTCTAATCTCCTGAGACAACTCTTTCCTTTGCTTCCTCTGGTCCATGTTGAGTGTGGTACACACCATGTCACCAAACAGCACAGTATCTGTAGCCCTATATACAGGCCCACTGACTGATTACAAGATTGTAGACACCTGTGATGCTAGTTACTGGACACAACTTGATTGAACATGTTCCTTTTGTCACATTATTTTCAGGGGTACCATCATTTCTGTCCAGGTCTATTTCATGAGTTTAATTTTTTTTTTTAATTCTGTGGAAGCAGAAAAGCAATGTCTGACTTTCATTTGTTCATTTTCATAGATTTTTAATTGATTATTACTTTTGTCAGATTCAAGTTATTTCTGTGACCATTGTGTTTTTTTCTTTCATTAAACGAGGGGTACCAACAATTTTGACCACGTGTGTATATGTCCCCAATGTGCTTTCCATAAACAAAAAATTGTGGTTATTATACTCTTCTACAGGGAGGTCTGGTCCGATGGGTGTCGCTGTTCTTGATCCGGTGCCTCCTCTCTTCTTGCTTCATGTGGATGATGCGTTCTTCGTCATCCATACAATATCCTCGTCATGTGCACTTCTCTGCCCTGCTGAGGTCAGAGCAAAGTATTGTAGTGCACATGTGCCGCCGCTCTTGGGCCTTTCCCCATGCATGCGCATTATAGTACTTTGCTCTGCCCTCAGCACGGCAGAGAATTAGCTCCTGCGCAGGAGCGCTATGCCGAGGACACTTTGTGGATGACGTAGAACGCATCATCCACATGAAGGAAAAAGACAGGAGGTGTCAAATCAAGAACAACAACAAGAACTGCGACACCCATCAGATCAAACTGCCCTGTAGGTGGGTATAATAAAAGCTATTTTTGTTTCATGATTAGCTCATTGGAGACTTATAGACAGCATTCTGGATATGGCTTACAGGTGCTGGCCCTTACTTTTTATGCTAAAAGCCTGGTGACCGGTTCCCTTTAAGTCCAAGTGGCCATTTCTTGTTTCCAGCAGCCATAACTTCATTTTTATGCTGCCATACACAAATGATGCCATAGACTTGAATGACACCATTTATTTTACCATGTAATGTACTACAAAATGTGAAAAAAATTCCAAGTGGGGTGAAATGATGGAAAAAATGCATTTTTATCATTATTTTTTAGGTTTTATTTTTATGTCATTCAATGTGTAAAATTACCTGTCAATATGATTCCCCAGGTCAGTATGATTACAATGATAACAAATTTATAAATTTTATTTTATATTTTAGTGGTTAAATTTTTTTTTAGAACCTTGTAAACCTTTCCTATTGTAATGCACGCGCCAGGACTCACTGGAGTGTGCGTGATTAGTGATTCCACTGTGCCATGAACCGGAGAGTGCCTGGAGGGGCGTAACTAAGTATCTGCCCGATCCGACCAAGGTCGCACGACGGCATACGACGCCAGTGCACCAGGGAGGAACCGAGCAGAGGGACCAGGTGCCACTCCAGGTCAGACCCCGGACATGGCTGTTGACCAACACCGGGGAATACAGGAACAGGCAGGCTAGAAGGCTAGAGCGCAGGCTGGGTAGGGTTCAGTACAGACTGGGAGACGGGTTCAGGGCCGCAGATGCGGTAATCAAGCAGAGCAAAGCGAAACCGCAGGTGCGGCAGACAAGGCCGAGCAGAGCGAAACCGCAGACGCGGTAGACAAGGCTGAGCAGAGCGAAACCGCAGACGCGGTAGACAAGGCTGAGCAGAGCGAAACCGCAGACGCGGTAGACAAGGCTGAGCAGAGCGAAACCGCAGACGTGGTAGACAAGGTTGAGCACAGGGAAACCGCAGATGCGGTAGACAAGGCCGGGCAGAGCGAAACCGCAGACGCGGTGGACAAAGCCGAGCAGAGCAAAACCGCAGACGCGGTGGACAGGGCTGAGCAGAGCAAAACCGCAGACGCGGTGGACAGGGCTGAGCAGAGCGAAACCGCAAACGCAGTAGACAAGGCCGAGCAGAGCGAAACCGCAGGCGCTGTAGACAAGGCCGAGCAGAGCGAAACCGCAGACGTGGTAGACAAGGCCGAGCAGAGCGAAACCGCAGACGCAGTGGACAAGGCCGAGTGGAGCAAAACCGCAGATGCGGTGGACAGGGCTGAGCAGGGCAAAACCGCAAGTGCGGTGTACAAGGCTGAGCGGGCAGGAGCCGCTGAAGCGGTAAGTAAGACAGGACAGAGATAAATCGCCGAAGCGGGAAACAAAGACAAAGCAAAGGGGACAGGGCTCTGTTCACACGGAACAGACTGGAAAAGAAAGGCAGAACCAGATACACACAAGGTACTTGCAAAGAAGTAGCGAAAGGACTCCAACTCACAAACGGAAGTACAATGACAACGAGTAGAAGTTAGGTGCAGGTTCAGACTCTACAGAAAAAGGGAGCAAACGGACATAAAGACAAAACAGGTAAGAAGCTAGGAGTCAGTTCAGACAAGAACAGTTACTGCAACAAAATGCAGGAACGAGCCTAGGTAAAGCGAAGTGCTGGTTCAGACACTGCAGAAAAAAGGAGCAAACGGACATAAAGACAAAACAGGTAAGAAGCTAGGAGACAGTTCAGATAGGAACTGTACTGTAGCAAGATACAGGAGCGAGTCTGGGTATGCGGCCCCCAGAGGGCGGGACGAACAGGCTAAGAGCGTGTTCACACGGGCCTGGAATTACAGCCTCCATTAAAGGCAGAAAGACAGCTGGCTAGAGTGCACAGACAGGACACAGTTCAGACACGGGAACTGATACCGCAAGGCAGGAAACATAGACAGGACCTGGCACATCAATGACTAGAAGCCAACTGACAGAACAAGATGCTAAGGCATAGATTCCAAGGAGGAGCTGGTTTAAATACCAGGTGACAGAGAGCAATAGGCTGAGGATGCATTAGGGGTGTGTCTGCAGCAGCTACAAGAAACAGGAAGTTCAGCGGGCGTCGCCCTAAGCAGCCAGAGCAGAGCAAAGCAGACAGTATGGAAAGAAGCCAGAGTGGCAGTCTGGACAGGAAATCAAGTGCGCGCTCTTGCACAGTGGGAGATGGACCACTATGCAAGGACGCCGCCAGGTATGTTACACCTATTTTTCCACTGATGCACCTGTGTGAGAGCATGTTTCTTTGTGCTGTGCTGTTGTTTTTATTGATACCATTTATGCTACTTACTTTATTTTTCGCACTATAAAATGCACCGGAAAATAAGATGCATCTAGGTTTTAGAGAAGGAAAATAGAAAAAAAAAGGAAGCAAAAAATTTGTTCATGATTCACTGCTAAGGGGCACGGGATCTGCTGTTGACACTGTCATAAGGGTAATGTCCTCCAATTCTGATAATATCCACCATCCTGGTATATATGGCCCCCATCCCCATCCTGATATGCATGGCATCCCAATCCCCATCCAGGTATGCATGGCACCCCAATCCCCCATCCTGGTATGCATGCCCCCCTTCATCCTCGTATGCATGGTACCCTTCATCCTCTTCCTGGTATGCATGGCACCCCTCATCACACATCCTGGTATGCATGGCCCCCCTCATTCTGTTATGCATGACACCCCTCATCCTTGTATGCATGGCACCCATCATCCCTCTTCCTGGGAATGGCACCCTTCATTCTGGTATGCATGGTACCCCTCATCCCTCTTCCTGGTATGCATGGCACCCCTTATCTTGGTATGCATGGTACCCGTTATCCCTCATCCTGGTATGCGTGGCTCCGCTCATCTTGGTATGCATGGCACCCCTCATCCCTCTTCCTGGTATGCATGGCACCCCTCATCCCTCATCCCTCATCCTGGTATGCATGGCCCCCCTCATCCTGGTATGCATGGCACACCTCATCCTTCTTACCGGTATGCATGGCACCCCTTATCCTGGTAGGAATGGCACCTCCATCCCCATCATGCTGCACACAAAAAATAAACAATGATACTCGCTTTCCTTCCCTCTGCTCCAGTGCTGCATCCCGTTCTGCTGCCAGCAGCTGATCTCACTGTGTGAGCCACGCATGACGTCACTGCCATGCACCCTCACAAGGTAAGATGAGCTGACGGAATAGTCACTGCTCCCACGCTGGGACTATGGACGTGGGGAGCAGTGACTATTAACTCTCCTTAATAGCATGCACAGTGTAGCCGCAGCCGCGGCTCCAGCTTGGCGATTGCATGTGCCCGCTATTAAAGAGCATGAATTTAGCAGCGGGCACAGAGTTAACTGCAGCAGGCGGCTCCTGCCTCCTGTGCCCCACTCCTCCACCGCTGCCACTTCACATACACCACCCACCATCCACAGCCACAGTATATTTTTATATCTATCTATATATATATATATATATATATATATATATATATATATATACACAAACAGTACAGACCAAAAATTTTTCTTTTACGGCAAAAAATGACAAAAGCAGGATAATAGAGATTTTTTACAGTGGAACGGCAAAACCACAGTTATAATTTACTGGTGTATACCAGACTTTTTTAAATATATATACAGTATATATATATATATATATATATATATATATATATATATATATATAGCACATTCGGACAATAAGACGCATCCCACAATTTCCTTCAAAATTTTGTAGAAAAAAGTGCGTCTTATAGTCCGAAAAATACAGTACATCATTATCATAGCTTATAATTGATTATTTTTGGGGGGGTGACGAAGTATGCGCCACAAAAAATGACAATTATGCATTTTAAATTTTTTCCTTTTTGGTGTTTAACATATAGTTTAAATAATTTTATATTTTAATAGATTGGACTTTTGCAGATCGAACGATAAAAAAAAGTTTTTTTTTCTTATTTTTTATTTCTTTATTTCTGAAAGGGGAACAGATGGTGATTTAAAGCGTGAGCATCATTTTATTTTTATTTTTAAGAACTCAATAGTACAACATTATACGTGAAAATAAGAAACTTTGCAATAGATTTTATCAGAGAAATCTGCTCCTTTCTCCTTCAAGGAGGCACTTGAAGAAAAATGGGCTGCATGGTCGAGTCGCCAGAAGATAGCCATTACTGCACAAATGCCACAAAGTATCTCGCCTACAATACGCCAAACAGCACAGAGACAAGCCTCAAAATTTAGCTTTTTGGCCACAACCATAAACGTTACATTTGGAGAGAGGTCAACAAGGCCTGTGATGAAAGGAGCACCATTCCTACAGTAAAGCACAGAGGTGTATCGCTGATGTTTTGGGGATGTGTGAGCTATAAAGGCACTTGGTAAAAGTTGAAGGAAAAATGAATGCAGCACGTTATCAGCAAATACTGGAGGCAAATTTGAACTCATCAGCCCAGAAGCTACGCATGGGACTTACTTGGACATTCCAAAATGACAACGATCCAAAACACAAGGCCAAGTCAACCTGTCATTGGCTACAGCAGAACAAAGTGAAGGTTCTGGAGCAGCCATCTTAGTCTCCTGACCTCAATATCATTGAGCCACTCTGGGGAGATCTCAAGCGCGCAGTTCATGCTAGACAGCCCAGGAATTTACAGGAACTGGAGGCTTTTTGCCAAGAAGAATGGGCAGCTTTACCATCTGAGAAATTAAAGAACCTCATCCACAACTACCACAAAAGACTTCAAGCTGTCATTGATGTTAGAGGGGGCAATACACGGTATTAAGAACTGGGGTATGTGAACTTTTCATCAGGGTCATTTGGATGTTTTTGGTTGTCATTAAGATTTAAAAAGAGAAAACACAGTAGTTTGACAATACATGTCTTCATTAGTGTTGAGCATTCCGATACTGAAATATCGGGTATCGGCCGATATTCGCGGTATCGGAATTCCGATACTTAATTCCGATACTATTGCAATATCGTATACCGGAATCGGAAGTTCCCATAATGCAATGAGACATTTTCATTTTATTCAGCCAATGAGGATCCTAAGAAGTGTGGGCACATCCTGTTAGGCATGTAGGCATCTTAACTAATGGCATGGCTGTGATTGGCTGCTGAAATGATGTCATGATGCACTATAAAAGCCACCGCCGCCATTTTGAGCTCACTCTGCTGTGAATTCAGTTAGGGATAGGACGCTGTTGTTCTGAGGGACAGTTTTAGCTACCTATTTGCTCTATACTGCTTTACCCAAGCTACTTTCTAAATCACTGTGCCTTGCAGTGCTAGTGCACAGTTCCCTGTGCTGTTCACCGCTATCTGCAAGGTCTGTGTGTGTGAGTGCAGCTCACCCTGTAGTGTGTGCTTCAGCCAAGTCTGGTTGTAGTGCACTCAGTGTGTGTCACTGCCTCATACATTGTCCTTTTTTGCCAATTCATAATTTTTCCTGATATCTCCTATTAGTGTGGTGGTTCCATCTGTATTCAGCTAAATTGGTTCCAAACACACTATATAGGAGTAGATAGAGAAATTTTTTTCCGTCTTGCAGCACTAGTGCACAGTGCTCTGCATCTGTACTGTTCACCGCTGTCTGCAAGGTCTGGTGTGTGAGTGCAGCTCACCCTGTAGTGTGTGCTTCAACCCCGTCTGGTTGTAGTGCACTCAGTGTGTGTCACTGCCTCATACATTGTCCTTTATTGCCAATTCATAATTTTTCCTGATATCTCCTATTAGTGTGGTGGTTCCATCTGTATTCAGCTAAATTGGTTCCAAACACACTATATAGGAGTAGATAGAGAATTTTTTTTCCGTCTTGCAGCACTAGTGCACAGTGCTCTGCATCTGTACTGTTCACCGCTGTCTGCAAGGTCTGGTGTGTGAGTGCAGCTCACCCTGTAGTGTGTGCTTCAACCCCGTCTGGTTGTAGTGCACTCAGTGTGTGTCACTGCCTCATACATTGTCCTTTATTGCCAATTCATAATTTTTCCTGATATCTCCTATTAGTGTGGTGGTTCCATCCATATTCAGCTAAATTGATTCCAAACACACTATATAGGAGTAGATAGAGGAGCCTTTCTGCAGCATTGGGCCCTGCAGCCCCAGCCAGATTAGTATTAGCCTATTTTTTGCAGCCTCATCTATTGCATTGTAGGTTACCTTCCTACATTGTAATAGCTACAAAAAGTTTGTGATACTATCGTTATTACATCTTTAGGCACATCCAGTGTCTTTTTGTGACAAAAAAAACCTAAATAAAGTTCACCAAACACTCCACTTTACAGTTGTGTAGGCCACATTAGCTCATATTAAAGTCTAGTCCACACTTTATAAAATTAGTGTTTCTTATACCTGTTAGCAGCTGTTCAGGAATAAGCACACTAAGCCCTTAGTACTTTTCTGCCTATCTTTATCAGTCTACCAAGATGAAGAAGGCAGGGAGTAAGGCATGTGGTCGTGGTCGTGGGCGTGGGCGTGGAGTTTCTGCAGGGAGAGGACGTGAGGATTCTGTGCCTGCAGGGAGAGGACGTGGGGATTCTGTGCCTGCTGCGGGCACCAGTGACTCAGCATCCCCCAGTTTTACCAGGGAACAGTCCTTTATGCGCAGCTTTGTAGGAGCTAGCCGTACCCCACTGCTGCGCGAGGACCAAATTGAAGCCGTTGTCGGATGGATGGCAGCTAACGCATCGACTTCAATTAGTTCCAGATCTTCTCAGGTCCTGAGCACTGAAGAGCACCCATCTGTCTCTTCACCACCTGCCAAATTGCCCAGGCAGTCAGAGAGCCCTGGACAGGAGCCATCTCTACTTCTGTTCTCTGAATCTCTTGGCTTGGAAAGAGGGGGCCAGCCAAGCAGAATTCGAGAATTTGAAGAAGAGGTAGTATGCAGTGATGCGCAACCGTTTTGTCTCTCTGAATCTGAAGAGGCGGGTGGGCCAGTGCCTATGGTCAGCAGCACACCTCAGTACGCATCTGATGATGAGACTCAGGTGCCACTTTCTGGTGCGTACTGTGCTGTCGAGACTACCGAGGAGAAGCAGTTGTTTGAAGAGGGTGGTGTAGATGATGAGGTCCTTGACCCATCATGGCGTGAGGGACAGGAAGGTGGTGGGAGCGGCTCTGAGGAAGAGATTCCCCGAACGGCCCAAAAAGGAGGGAGAGGGAGGGGGCAGACTTGGTTGCCTGTAGCCTCCACTTCGGCACCCATTAGGAGCATGGCTCTTCCAAAATCCAAAGCGGGCGCTCCCAAGACTTGCAGTGCCTGGTCCTTTTTTGACACAGTTGCAGATGACATTTGCTTTGTCAAATGCAAGCTGTGTAATCAGAAGGTGAAAAGAGGGAAAAGTGTCAGCAACCTCAATACCACAAATATGTGGAAACATGTGCGGACCAAGCACGTGGTGGAGTTACACAAACACACTGAAGACCTAGGCCAACCTACAGCGCCACCTACCACCTCTTCAGCTCGTGTTGTAGCCTCTTCCTCCAGCTCACACACAGCTGGTTCGGCTTCCTCACAGGATCGCCATGGAAGAATCTCTGGCACTGTTGTACAGAGACACAGTGTAATTCCACCCACAGCACCACTTTCCCAGTCATCCTCACACTCCCAGGCCAGTCTACAGCCATCGTTAGCACAGGCATGGGAGAAAAGGCGCCCATACTCGGCAAACCACCCCCGAGCACAGGCTCTGAATGCTGGCATTGCTAAACTACTGGCCCTTGAAATGCTATCATTCAGGCTGGTGGAGACTGACACATTCCGTAACTTTATGGCATTGGCAGTCCCACAATACAACGTGCCCAGCCGCTTTTATTTCAGCAGGCAAGCCGTCCCTGCCCTGCAACATCATGTGGAGGGAAAAATTAAACATGCGCTACAAAACGCCGTCAGTAGCAAGGTCCACCTGACCACTGATGCGTGGACCAGTAAGCATGGACAGGGACGATACCTTTCCCTCACTGCCCATTGGGTAAATGTTGTGGAGCCGGGTACAGATCTTGAGAGTGGCGCTGTACGTGTTCTGCCAACTCCAAGGATTGCAGGAATCCAGTCTGTACACATTGACTCCTCCTCATACTCCAGTTCCTCTGAATCAGCGCTGCAGGAGCCGTCACGGTCTACCTCCACATCGACCCGTGAACGGTTACCTGTTATGATGACCGATATGAGCACAGCCGTGGCCAAACGTCAACAGGCCGTATTAAAATTAATTTCTTTGGGGAATCGAAGCCACACAGCGCAGGAGCTCTGGAATGCCATCAAGCAGCAGAGTGACGTGTGGTTTGTGCCAGCGAATCTCCAGCCAGGCATGGTAGTGTGTGACAATGGCCGAAATCTGGTGGCAGCTCTGGGCCTAGGCAACCTCACTCACATCCCATGTCTGGCACATGTGCTCAACTTGGTCGTGCAGAGTTTTTTGAGGGACTATCCGGATCTTGATGCACTGCTTCACAAGGTCCGCATAGAGTGCGCTCACTTGCGGCGTTCCAGCAATGCAAGATCACGCATTGCAGCTCTGCAGCGCCGATTATGTCTTCCGGAACATCGCATCATATGTGACCTACCCACCAGGTGGAATTCAACGTTACATATGTTGGAGAGGTTGTGTGAGCAGCAGGCAGCAGTAATGGAGTACCAGCTGCAGCAGGCGCAAACAAGTCGCAGTGCGCGCCGTTCACACTTCACCACCACTGAGTGGGCCTCTATGAAGGACATTTGCCACGTTTTGCGTGCCTTCGATTATTCCACGCGGATGGCGAGTGCAGATGATGCACTAGTCAGCATGACTATCCCCCTTATCTGCCTGCTTGAAAAAACACTGCAAGCACTAAGGGACGAGGTTTTGGAAGAGGTGGAGGATGAGGAGTCACAAATGCCATCTGCTTCTCTACAGTCTGCGCAACGTGGTTCCTCACAAAGGCCTAGGCAGGGGACACTTTGTGAGGAGGATGAGGAGGAGTCAATGGATGAGGAAGACATCTGTCCAGAGGAGGGAGGTACACAATGCTCTAGTAGTCAGTATCTAGAGCGAGGGTGGGGTGATGCAGAGCAGGCAGAGATCACGCCTCAAGCAGGGGACAGCGTTTCTTGGCCAGTTGGCAGTCTGCAGCACATGGTTGATTTCATGCTGCAGTGCCTCAGAAACGACCGCCGCATCGCCCACATTCTCAACACGGCTGATTATTGGGTGTCCACCCTCCTAGATCCTCGCTACCGGGACAACTTACAAAGCCTCATAACACCATTGAACCGGGAGCGTAAAATGCGGGAGTACCAAGACGCACTGGTGCATTCCATCATGTTCTCCATTCCAACCGAGAGCAGTGCTGCTAGTGCTTTACAAAGCAGCTCAGTGCGTCGAGGCAGTGGAGGAAGCTCTGCACAAAGAGGGAGCAGAAGCAGCGCCTCAGCACAAGGCAAGACCAGTATGGCCGAAATGTGGCAAAGTTTTGTGTCCCCGCCGCCACAAATGTCTACACCATCACAGACAGCTCCAGTCAGCAGGAGGCAACGTTTCCGTCAGATGGTGACAGACTACATGTCTTGCCCTCTTAGTGTACTCCCAGACGGCTCTTCTCCCTTCAAGTTTTGGGTCTGTAAGCTGGATACATGGCCAGAGCTTAGTCAGTATGCACTGGAGGTGCTAGCTTGCCCTGCTGCTAGTGTATTATCGGAACGCGTCTTTAGTGCCGCAGGTGGTGTACTAACAGACCGTCGCATGCGACTATCCTCCGATAACGTTGACCGGCTTACTTTTCTCAAAATGAACAAGGCCTGGATCTCTCATGAATTTGCCAGTCCTCTTCCAGAATAAATAATTGGTTGGCAACAGTATCCAGGTCTCCTGTTCTGTTCATGTTTCTACCACCTGAACTGTAATCCCTGAGCTCCAACACCGCCAGTTGGCGCTCGGAAGTGCCGTCTGCACAGTCAACACTTGCTGCCGTGTTATTGGGGTTCAGTAACGTCAGCTGTTCTCCTGCTGTGCGGACGGCAATTTCTCCTGATTTGTCCACATCCACTGTACTACACATTTTAAAGTTGCTCCAATTACTCCTCTGGCTCCTCTGTTTTCATTCTTATCCCTGGGCTCCAGCACCGCCAGTTGGCGCTCGGAAGTGCTGTCTGCACAGTCAACACTTGCTACCATGTTATTGGGGTTCAGTAACGTCAGCTGTTCCCCTGCTGTGCGGACGGCAATTTCTCCTGCTCTGTCCACATTCTCACTACTACAGATTTTAAAGTTGCTCCAATTACACCTCTGGCTCCTCTGTTTTCATTCTTATCCCTGGGCTCCAGCACCGCCAGTTGGCGCTCGGAAGTGCCGTCTGCACAGTCAACACTTGCTGCGGTGTTATTGGGGTTCGGTAACGTCAGCTGTTCCCCTGCTGTGTTCACGGCAATTTCTCCTGCTCTGTCCATATTCACTGTGCTACTTATTTAAAACTTGCTCCAATTACACCTCTGGCTCCTCCGTTTTTAGTATTTACCCTGGGCTCCAACACCGCCAGTTGGCGCTCGGAAGTGCTGTCTGCACAGTCAACACTTGCTGCCGTGTTATTGGGGTTCAGCAACGTCAGCTGTTCTCCTGCTGTGCGGACGGCAATTTCTCCTGCTTTGTCCACATCCACTGTACTACACATTTTAAAGTTGCTCGAATTACACCTCTGGCTCCTCTGTTTTCATTCTTATCCCTGGGCTCCAGCACCGCCAGTTGGCGCTCGGAAGTGCCGTTTGCACAGTCAACACTTGCTGCGGTGTTATTGGGGTTCGGTAACGTCAGCTGTTCCCCTGCTGTGTTCACGGCAATTTCTCCTGCTCTGTCCATATTCACTGTGCTACTTATTTAAAACTTGCTCCAATTACACCTCTGGCTCCTCCGTTTTTAGTATTTACCCTGGGCTCCAATACCGCTAGTTGCTGCTCAGAAGTGCCGTCTGCACAGTCAACGCTTGCTCCAGTGTTATTGGGATTCAGTAACGTCAGCTGATCCCCAGCTGTGTGTCCGGCAAATTCTCCTGCTTTGTCCACATCCACTGTAGTACGGATTTAAAACCTCCTCCAAATACACCTCTGGCTCTTCTGTTTTTAGTATTTACCCTGGGCTCCAGCACCGCCAGCTGGTTCTCGGCAGTTCCATTGGCTCTTGTACCTTCTGCTACCCATCCGGGTTCCAGTACCGTCAGCTGGTTCTCGGCAGTGTCTTTGGCACGGGTACTCCCTCCTGCCCAGCCTGGTTCCAGCACGCCAGCTGTTTCCGGGTAGTGTCAACGTCACTTTGCCTCCAATGCGTTGTCCTGTCGTGTTGCGGTCGGGTTAGCCGACTCTATGGTGCCTGCAGTTTAGGTGACTCCTATGTGGGCTGCGGGATCTGGCAATGAAGGCTGGTTCCATAGTGCCAATAGGACAAGCACCCTCTGTAGGACTGTGGGTTTTGGTAACTGCGGCCGGCTCGCGGCCTTGAACTTTTTTTTTACATGGGTACCTTCTGCTACCCATCCGGGTTCCAGTACCGTCAGCTGGTTCTCGGCAGTGCCTTTGGATTAGGTGCCTCCTTCTCGGTATCCAAGTTCCACCAACGTCTGCTGGTCCTTGGTAGTGCTTTCTGGCACAGGTACCTCCTGCTTAGTAACCGAGTTCCAGTAACATCAGCTGGTCCTCGGTAGTTCCATTGGCTCTTGTACCTTCTGCTACCCATCCGGGTTCCAGTACCGTCAGCTGGTCCTCGGTAGTTCCATTTGCTCTTGTATCTTCTGCTACCCATCCGGGTTCCAGTACCGTCAGCTGGTCCTCGGCAGTGTCTTTGGCACGGGTACTCCCTCCTGCCCAGCCTGGTTCCAGCACGCCAGCTGTTTCCGGGTAGTGTCAACGTCACTTTGCCTCCAATGCGTTGTCCTGTCGTGTTGCGGTCGGGTTAGCCGACTCTATGGTGCCTGCAGTTTAGGTGACTCCTATGTGGGCTGCGGGATCTGGCAATGAAGGCTGGTTCCATAGTGCCAATAGGACAAGCACCCTCTGTAGGACTGTGGGTTTTGGTAACTGCGGCCGGCTCGCGGCCTTGAACTTTTTTTTTACATGGGTACCTTCTGCTACCCATCCGGGTTCCAGTACCGTCAGCTGGTTCTCGGCAGTGCCTTTGGATTAGGTGCCTCCTTCTCGGTATCCAAGTTCCACCAACGTCTGCTGGTCCTTGGTAGTGCTTTCTGGCACAGGTACCTCCTGCTTAGTAACCGAGTTCCAGTAACATCAGCTGGTCCTCGGTAGTTCCATTGGCTCTTGTACCTTCTGCTACCCATCCGGGTTCCAGTACCGTCAGCTGGTCCTCGGTAGTTCCATTTGCTCTTGTATCTTCTGCTACCCATCCGGGTTCCAGTACCGTCAGCTGGTCCTCGGCAGTGTCTTTGGCACGGGTACTCCCTCCTGCCCAGCCTGGTTCCAGCACGCCAGCTGTTTCCGGGTAGTGTCAACGTCACTTTGCCTCCAATGCGTTGTCCTGTCGTGTTGCGGTCGGGTTAGCCGACTCTATGGTGCCTGCAGTTTAGGTGACTCCTATGTGGGCTGCGGGATCTGGCAATGAAGGCTGGTTCCATAGTGCCAATAGGACAAGCACCCTCTGTAGGACTGTGGGTTTTGGTAACTGCGGCCGGCTCGCGGCCTTGAACTTTTTTTTTACATGGGTACCTTCTGCTACCCATCCGGGTTCCAGTACCGTCAGCTGGTTCTCGGCAGTGCCTTTGGATTAGGTGCCTCCTTCTCGGTATCCAAGTTCCACCAACGTCTGCTGGTCCTTGGTAGTGCTTTCTGGCACAGGTACCTCCTGCTTAGTAACCGAGTTCCAGTAACATCAGCTGGTCCTCGGTAGTTCCATTGGCTCTTGTACCTTCTGCTACCCATCCGGGTTCCAGTACCGTCAGCTGGTCCTCGGTAGTTCCATTTGCTCTTGTATCTTCTGCTACCCATCCGGGTTCCAGTACCGTCAGCTGGTCCTCGGTAGTTCCATTTGCTCTTGTATCTTCTGCTACCCATCCGGGTTCCAGTACCGTCAGCTGGTTCTCGGCAGTGCCTTTGGATTAGGTGCCTCCTTCTCGGTATCCAAGTTCCACCAACGTCTGCTGGTCCTTGGTAGTGCTTTCTGGCACAGGTACCTCCTGCTTAGTAACCGAGTTCCAGTAACATCAGCTGGTCCTCGGTAGTTCCATTGGCTCTTGTACCTTCTGCTACCCATCCGGGTTCCAGTACCGTCAGCTGGTCCTCGGTAGTTCCATTTGCTCTTGTATCTTCTGCTACCCATCCGGGTTCCAGTACCGTCAGCTGGTTCTCGGCAGTGCCTTTGGATTAGGTGCCTCCTTCTCGGTATCCAAGTTCCACCAACGTCTGCTGGTCCTTGGTAGTGCTTTCTGGCACAGGTACCTCCTGCTTAGTAACCGAGTTCCAGTAACATCAACTGGTCCTCGGTAGTTCCATTGGCTCTTGTACCTTCTGCTACCCATCCGGGTTCCAGTACCGTCAGCTGGTCCTCGGTAGTTCCATTTGCTCTTGTATCTTCTGCTACCCATCCGGGTTCCAGTACCGTCAGCTGGTTCTCGGCAGTGTCTTTGGCACGGGTACTCCCTCCTGCCCAGCCTGGTTCCAGCACGCCAGCTGTTTCCGGGTAGTGTCAACGTCACTTTGCCTCCAATGCGTTGTCCTGTCGTGTTGCGGTCGGGTTAGCCGACTCTATGGTGCCTGCAGTTTAGGTGACTCCTATGTGGGCTGCGGGATCTGGCAATGAAGGCTGGTTCCATAGTGCCAATAGGACAAGCACCCTCTGTAGGACTGTGGGTTTTGGTAACTGCGGCCGGCTCGCGGCCTTGAACTTTTTTTTTACATGGGTACCTTCTGCTACCCATCCGGGTTCCAGTACCGTCAGCTGGTTCTCGGCAGTGCCTTTGGATTAGGTGCCTCCTTCTCGGTATCCAAGTTCCACCAACGTCTGCTGGTCCTTGGTAGTGCTTTCTGGCACAGGTACCTCCTGCTTAGTAACCGAGTTCCAGTAACATCAGCTGGTCCTCGGTAGTTCCATTGGCTCTTGTACCTTCTGCTACCCATCCGGGTTCCAGTACCGTCAGCTGGTCCTCGGTAGTTCCATTTGCTCTTGTATCTTCTGCTACCCATCCGGGTTCCAGTACCGTCAGCTGGTCCTCGGCAGTGTCTTTGGCACGGGTACTCCCTCCTGCCCAGCCTGGTTCCAGCACGCCAACTGTTTCCGGGTAGTGTCAACGTCACTTTGCCTCCAATGCGTTGTCCTGTCGTGTTGCGGTCGGGTTAGCCGACTCTATGGTGCCTGCAGTTTAGGTGACTCCTATGTGGGCTGCGGGATCTGGCAATGAAGGCTGGTTCCATAGTGCCAATAGGACAAGCACCCTCTGTAGGACTGTGGGTTTTGGTAACTGCGGCCGGCTCGCGGCCTTGAACTTTTTTTTTACATGGGTACCTTCTGCTACCCATCCGGGTTCCAGTACCGTCAGCTGGTTCTCGGCAGTGCCTTTGGATTAGGTGCCTCCTTCTCGGTATCCAAGTTCCACCAACGTCTGCTGGTCCTTGGTAGTGCTTTCTGGCACAGGTACCTCCTGCTTAGTAACCGAGTTCCAGTAACATCAGCTGGTCCTCGGTAGTTCCATTGGCTCTTGTACCTTCTGCTACCCATCCGGGTTCCAGTAACATCAGCTGGTCCTCGGTAGTTCCATTGGCTCTTGTACCTTCTGCTACCCATCCGGGTTCCAGTACCGTCAGCTGGTTCTCGGCAGTGCCTTTGGATTAGGTGCCTCCTCATCGGTATCCAAGTTCCACCAACGTCTGCTGGTCCTTGGTAGTGCTTTCTGGCACAGGTACCTCCTGCTTAGTAACCGAGTTCCAGTAACATCAGCTGGTCCTCGGTAGTTCCATTGGCTCTTGTACCTTCTGCTATCCATCCGGGTTCCAGTACCGTCAGCTGGTCCTCGGTAGTTCCTCAGCTTTCTTGTACCTTCTGCTACATTTCCAAGTTCAAGCTTTTTGAAATGGTTCTTGGTAATCACTCTGGATCTCCCTGACGAGGACCCTGAAGACGAGGACCCTGAAGACCAACCCTAAGAAGACGAGGACCCCGAAGACAATGACCCTGAAGACGAGGACCCTGAAGACCACCCCGAAGAAGACGAGGACCCTGAAGACCACCCCGAAGAAGACGAGGACCCTGAAGACCACCCCGAAGAAGACGAGGACCCCGAAGACGAGGACCCAGAAGACCAACCCGAAGAAGACGAGGACCCCGAAGACGAGGACCCCCGAAGACGACGACCCTGAAGACCACCCCGAAGAAGACCAAGAAGATGACCCTGAAGAAGTTGACCAAGAAGACAAAGAAGAGAAGACAAGCACCAAGATACAGAAAAACAAGAGACAGAAAACCAAGAAGCAGAAATACAAGAAGCTGCAGAACAAAAAGCGGAAGAACATTAAGCATAAGACTAAAAATCAGAGCAAAAGATAATTTCTAAATTATAAGCAGAAGATGACTAAGCAGTGTATGGGGGTGAGTCCGTTCCTCCTCGTGGTGCCCCTGGAAAAGACCTGCTGCTGCAGGCCAAACTGAACGCGGACAAATCCTGTTGTAAATCTTTTGTGACGGGCAGAACGAAAGGTGTAATGTCCAACCTTTTATAGATAACAACTACAGGAATGCCTGTCACAAATAAGAATATGATGAAGAAGAAGAATATGAAGAAGATGAAGAAGTAGAATATGAAGAATGTAAAAAAAAGAATAATACGAAGAAGGTGAAGAAGAAGAAGGTGAAGAAGAAGTGGATGAAAAAGATGCTGAGGATGATGAAGGAGAAAGTGTGGGAGAAGTAAAAAAGAAGGTGAAGAGCATGGAAGTAGTGAAACATAAATATCTGACAAAATATAAAAATACTTAACATAGTTAATATTTCCGTAACTCAGAACATAATAAAAAAATATTAATTCCTGCTATTCCATTTGACTGGGCTAAACCTCTATGCCTTTATTGTCTCCCCCACCTCCCCCAATACATTCTACATTATTCTTAGTTGTTTTCCTTCATGTAGAAATAACCTACAAGGAAAGAAAGGGTTTATTTTAATTCCGATATTTATGTCCCATTGACTTGCATTGGTTTCCGGTATCGGAATCGGCGATATCCGATACTTTTTCGGTATCGGTCCGATCCAATCCGATCCGATATTTCCCGATATCGGAAGGTATTGCTCAACACTAGTCTTCATCCAACCAATAACCTTGAGTGGATAAAAAGTTTTTTTGTTATCATTCATATCCTCTGAAACAAGGCCAAGAAAGGAAAAATTCTGCCGGGGTATGTAAACTTTTGAGCACAACTGTAGCTACATATGGAAAGTGACAGTTTTTCTCTGAGTTCTTATATAACACATAGAAGCAAGTGAAGCTCTGTTTAGATTACAGCAGATTTAAAGTGTGTTGTTTCAGATGAAATTGAGCAAACTGTCTGTGTCCCCCTTTAGTTTCTTTCCCCTTCCCTCTGCATCGATGTTTTTGAGTTACTGATGGCTGATTATTTTTATCTCTGAAATGTGAAAATCTATATTCGCTAAAGACATATTTTGCTGTAAACTGAGCAGAAGTAATCAATCCAGGATAAGAAATAAGCTTTTTTCTCTAATAAGACATATTAAGTTTCTAATCTTTACACAAACTATTAATGTTTTGGGAAACAAAAACAAAAGAATGAATACTCTTTGTGTATCGTGATCATTGCACATATTGTAAATTAGATTATCAGGATTATTCCCCCTCTTCATCGGTTTATAGTCACAGTCATGGTTTGCGTTACTGAACAATATAAGAACATTTGTGGTGAAAAATGTAATAAAAACAAAATGCTTCTGTTGTATGATTTATTGTAATTATTTTTTTTATACCCATCCTCATAAATTGGTATTGTCGAACAGTGCTTGTAATTACAAGCAATTTTACACTTCACTGCTTGGTAAAATTTTCAGCTGTTCTTCACAAATTAACACTTTTCTTTTTGTTTACATCTCGCTGCCTTGGAGACCGACCACCGTTGCTAGACAGCAGAAGATGTGCAGCGGTTACAAGCTCAACAGAAAAAAGCTTGTAAGCACAGTTTTGAAGATGGCCGGGATCGCCGAAGCACGATGATAACTCCTAATCCAGCCAGTTTAAGTGCAGTGCTTACAAGCTAGAAAGCAGTGGTGGTCGGTCTCCTTGGCAACAGGATGGAAAAAACAGAAAAAGGTTAATATCCCAAAGACAAATTTTAATAAGCAATACATTGCAAAAGTGCTTGTTTTACAGTGACTATTCTATGAAGATGAGAACAACCCTTAAATATCAAGTAAGCAGCTTGTATTCAATGTGGATTGCCAGGCATTATATCAAAAATTTCTTTCTGTAGAAATCATGTTATACTGATATTCAGCACAGTCTATATTCTTCACAAGGGGTTAAAGAGACATTTCATATTATCTGGTATCAGCCAGGGGCAGAAAAACAGAAAAGCATGATGGGAGCAATCAGACATCATAACAGGAAACTCTGTGTGATCATCACCTGCAGTGTTATATTTATATCTATATCATGTCTCACTGCTTCTTCTATGGAGGAAATGAGGACGGAGGTTTTTGCACGGCTCTGTATCACTGTGTGATGGGAAAGCTGTGATACTGCTGACAGTAATAATCTGCTGCATCGTCCTCTGTCGCTCCTCGGATTGTAAGAGCGAAGTCATTACCAGATCCAGATCCAGTGAACCGGTCTGAGACTCCTATATGTAGGTTTCTTATGCCATAGATTATAACTTTTGGAAGTTGTCCTGATTTCTGTTGGTACCAGTGTAAGTAGTTATTATGTACATTACTACTGGCCTTACATGAAATGGTGGCTGTTTCTCCTGGGGACACAGTGATGAGATCTGGAGATTGGGTCAGTACAATCTGTGCACAGGAGTCTAAGGAAAGATAAAGAAAACATAAGTGTTAGTGTTAATGTCGCCTCATTGTGCTGTTCTCTACTACTGTCCTGTCCATTATCTCATGAACCTCTCACCATGAATGAGAAGAAGAATTACACCCAGTACAACTCCCTGTAAACCCATCGTCATCTCCCTGGACTGATGGCCACAGACTATAGAGATGTCACCTGCACAATGTCCCCTATATACCAGCTGTAATCACTGGAGGAGACGTCCCCTGAGAGCAGAGATGTAAAGCAGGAGACATGTAAATTGTGCCGTGTGTCAGCGATCAGTGATCTGGATCTTACTACAATCAGGGACTTCCTACAGAACAAAATATAATCCCCAATCATTATCCTGAGATGGAGATTGACCATCAGTGATTTCCTGATTGTTCTCATGAAAGCACTCCTCAATATTGAAATTGAGACACCTAAAAGGAAAAAATGTTGAATAATGGAAATCAGATTGATAGACATGTCTGTGATATACAAATGATGATTAAAAATGCTTTTGCATGCTATCAATAAAGTTATTAATTATCGTCTCTGGAATGTTCTACCACATTGAAGGCATTTTGGAATGCAAATCATCAAAATCCACTGCTGGTAGCTTCTTTGGCCAATCCTGACCAACGACGTCCTAGATGTACTCAATGTAAGAAAATCTGGAAAAGTGAAAAGTCACAGTAGCACGTTTAAGCCGCACAGGCTGGTGACAATAGTAGTATGTGGCTTGGAGTTGTGTTGTTGAAAAATAACTCCTTTGGAGAAATGTGGTACCACTAGTACCACAACAAAATTATTATAACACTGAGCTGCTAGTGTACCTGGAATGCAGACTAGAGGGGTTTAGCTACCATACAATATGACATCACACACCATAAACCCGGAAGTGAGACTAGTGTGACGTTGCCTCTTGAAGGCCACCTTATGGTGTTGTCTTCAAACGAATCTTTGGCTATTATTGTATCCACGACTAAAGTGGAAGTCATTGCTGAAGAGTATAGACCTCAATTCCAGCCTTTGTTTCTGGAGCATGTTATAAACAAGTATATTGATACTTTGATTTTCACAAATCCACAACTTATTCATGTTGCAATTTCAATGTTGAGGAGTGAGTATTCACTCCATTTTTTTCCCTTCTGACCAGTGAAAAGGGAAAGCAGAGAGAATTGCATTAGCAGGACACGAGCAGTGAAGTGCATGTTCCCTCGGTGAAGAGATTAGAGGAGACACCAGGTTAGGTGATAACTGTGGCACAGATAGTAATAATAAAAGGCCCAGGAGGGCAGTGAAAGGGAGGAGTCAACGCCTGGACATGTAGCAGGATAGACATGTGAGACTGCGGAGTTGGATTATAGCTGCCATTATGAGAGGCCAGACCCGAGTGAAGAATTGAGTGACCAAATCTGAGTGAAGAACCAAGAGCCAAGTGAAGAACTGAGAGACCAGACCCGGATGATCAGAAATGAAGAAGAAAGACCAGAGCTGGGAGATTCAAGCTGAGTAAGCAGAGCCAGAACCGAAAGGAAAACCAAGAGGTCACAGAAGAGAAACGTTTGTGTGAGCTGTAACCTCCAGTGTAGACGAACAGTACAAAAACAAGGGACTGGGACCAAGGTACAGGGGACGGAGGCGGCCAGAGTGAGGGACATGCAAAGTGACTCTTAGATCCGGAACTTGCGGGTTAATGGCGGAGTACTGTAGACTCTCGTTAGGGCTTGTATCATGTTTCATATTGCCTAGAGTGACAGAGTATGAGGACGGTTACAGGCCCAATAGAGTTGGTGACGCACTTAGGGCTAAAGAGAGTCAATTCATCACACACTCTCAAGTAAGTTAATGCAATTTTTTGTGATGCAAAAGTATTTTATTATAGTCCATAAACAATAGAAATTTGTGACATTGCAATTACCTATATAGCGTTAGACGTTTCAGCCCCGTTCTGGGCCTTAATCATTATGTTGCTGTTGTACATAGCTGTATAGAGCGAGCATATAGGGGTAGTGGAGCAAAAGGAGAGATATTCCCACATCAAATACTGTTGAAGAGTGCTTTCTAGCTGTGGTGTAGAGAGGCGCTTCCGCGCCTTGCTGTTGGCACAGGAGCACCACTCTACACTGCAGCTAGAAAGCATTCATTATCAGTTTGTGATGCCTCAAAGCATTATCTTAAACAGGATTTGATGTGGGGATCTCTCTCTCCTTTTGCTCCACTACTCCTATATGCTCGCTCTATACATCTAAGTACAACAGCGACATAATGATTAAGGCCCAGGACAGGACCGAAACATCTAACACTATAAAGTCGCTTGCCACGTCACAAATTTCTATTGTTTATGGACTATAATAAAATAATTTTGCATCACAAAAAATTGCATTAACTTACTTGAGAGTGTGCGTTGAATTAACTCTCTATAGTATTTGGGGACTAACTACCCCTTTACACCAGCACCTTGCCCTTGACTAGAGTGCACGCTAATTATCTCCATAGCACTTAGGGCTAAGACATTAGGACCAAGACACGTTTGATGATACAAGTGTTTAGTTATAATAAAAGGAATAGGAGTGTGCAGTTAGAATTGCGTAAATACAGTATTTTTCGGACTATGAGCCGCACTTTTTTCCTCTAAAACTTTGGAGGAAAGTAGGGGGTGCATCTTATTGTCCTAATACTATCTCCCTGTATATACTGTGACTCTGTGTGGGGCAGGAGGTCTGGGGGAGGAGCAGCGGGGGATCAGCAGGGCACAGGAGGCAGCAGCCAACTGCTGCAGCCTGCGCGGTGCCTGCTACTAAAGAAAATGAGGCGTGGGGAGCAGGGAATATTCATTTTTGTTAATAGTGGGCGCACTGTACCGCAGCGCGGCTCCTGCTGTGCTCTGCGGTCTGTGTGCCCGCTATTAAAGCTCATGAATATTCACTACAACCCACTCCCATGGGTTGTAGTGAATATCCATGGTCTTTAATAGCAGGCACACTGACCGCAGAGCGGCAGCAGGAGCTGCACTGCGGTACAGTGTGCGCGCCCTCTCACTGTGTGAGGGTACATGGCAGGAACGTCGTGCACGCCCTGCCATGCGTGGCTCACACAGTGAGAGTGTCAGCAGCAGAGCGGGACAGCACTGGAGGAGAGGAAGTGAGTATGATTGTTTATTTTTTTTGTGGGCAGCAGGATGGGGGCTCAAGGGGTGACAAGCATACCAGGATGGGGGCTCAAGGGGTGCCAAGCATACCAGGATGGGGGCTAAAGGGGTGCCAAGCCTACCAGGATTAGGGCTCAAGGGGTGCCAAGCATACCAGGATGGGGGCTCAAGGGGTGCCATGCATACCAGGATGGGGGCTCAAGGGGTGCCATGCATACCAGGATGGGAGCTCAAAGGGTGCTATACATACCAGGATGGGTGATAAAGGGGTGCTGTACATACCAGGATGGGGATCAGGGGGGTGCCATGCATATCATGATGGGGTATCAAGGGGTGCCATGCATACCAGGATGAGGGAATCAAGGGGTTCCATGCATTCCAGGATGGGGATAAGGGGGGCCATACACACCAAGGATGTGTGATCAAGGGGTGCCATGCATACCTGGATGGGGGCTCAAGAGGTGCCATACATACCAGAATGGGGGATCAAGGGGTGCCATGCATGCCAGGAAGGGTGATCAAGGGGTGCCATGAATACCAGGATGGAGGATCAAGGGGTGCCATGCATACCAGGATGGGTGATCAAGGGGTGCCATGAAAACTAGGATGGGGATCAGGGGGTGCCATGCATAGCAGGATGGTAGATCAAAGGGGTGCCATGAATACCAGGATGGGGGATAAAGGGGTGCCATGCATTCCAGGATGGGGATGAGGGCCACGTATACCAAGATGGGATGGGGGCCACGTATACCAGGAAAGAGGGGCCTTGCATACCAGAATGGAGGAAATTAACAGAATTGGGGACATTACCCCAATACCAGTGTCTGCAGCAGACTCCCTCCCCTATAACAGGGCATCTTGACCACATTGTTTTGCGTAAATATTTTTTTCCTATTTTCCTCCTCTAAAACCTAGGTGCGTTTTATGGTCCGGTGCTTCTTATAGTCCGAAAAATACGATAATCTGTGTAGCCAAATTTACTATATTTTAATTGTTTATTATGTTAATTGATTTTGTGCTATAGGTACCCCTTTAATTGTGTTAATAAAATAAATAAGTATTGGTTAAGTTGCCACTATCTCCTCATTCGCTGCGCTGTTGCATCCACGCACGTCTTCACAGAAGGTGTTAAACAAATCTCTCAGAATAACTGATTGAATGTTTTTCTGTGAGGAGGGAAACAAAATCAGGTAAGAAAACAGGTCTGGTTCCGGTGTTAATATTAAGATGGACTGAACAACAATATAGTAGACAGGCGGTAGTTACTTAAATGTAAGATTGAGAAGGTCAGTGAGATTATATAAGTAGATTAAGCAACGTGGCAGAGAAAAGCACATATTACGGAGGACGCTGGTACTGTAGGCAAAGTACTCCTTCAGCATCTTCGTAAAATTGTCCCTACTTGTGAGAGTACCCTGTGCATCAGGGCCTGGACACTGCGAGGGTCTGAGAAAACTGTTCCAGACGTTTGCAGTGATCCCCTGCCTCTGCTGCATCTGCTTTGTTTCTCCCTCACCTGTACTCCTTGGTTGTCCAAGACACTGTGACCTCTGCCGCCAGCGTTGTCAGATGGGATTTTTTTTAAATAATTCTTCAACAAGGGTCATCTGGTACTGCAATATACAATATAGGAGTGGGTTTCCTATACTGTTATTGCATATGCAGCAAGTTCAAGGGCTGCTCAAAATTAGGACGCACTGCAATACCCATTTGAAGAGATGTAAATGAGGGCCTCATTAAAAAAAATTGTTCCCATTATTAAGGAGTGGGACTCCTATACTGGTAATGCCCATGCACTAAGTGCATGGGCTGAAAAACATTTACCCCTGGGGGGTATACATGAACATACTGTATACATGAACATACTATATAACATACAGAATGTTAGAGGTAGGCCTCTAAAAATAGTTCCTACGGGCATCATAAACATCCTTAAAAAAATGTTGTGCATGTTGCATGATGGTCATCCTGTTGATTTGGTGGGGGAGGATGAGGAGAAGGAGTTGGGTGACATAAAATAGACAAAATCATGAAGCGTATACCCATGTCTCGGTGAGAAGAGGTGCATGGGAATACACTAACCCTAAAAAAACCCCACTGAATTTGACTTTATGTTCCACTGCTATCAACCGGTGGTGTCGAAACGTTTGGCCCAATCCAGCCCTTGTTCATTTTGATACGAGCCAGTTCATGCCACGTGTCCAGCTTGGATACCCAATAGTTATAAGGCACTGAAGAATCACGGAGGACGCTGATATGGTTGGCAAGGAACTCTTTAAACATATTCCAAAACAGTTTCCCTCCTTGTCAGAGTACCCCACGCATCATGGTCTGGGCGCTGGGAAGGGCTGAGAAAACTGTCCCAGACCTTTGACAGTGTTCCCCTGCCTCTACTGCATCTGGTTTGCGTCTCCCTCACCTGTACTCCTTGGTTGTCCAAGGAACTGTGACCTCTGCTGCCAGCGTTGCTAGCTTTGAATTTGTTTAATAATTCTTCAACAAGGGCCTTCTAGCAGCATTTATAACACCTGTCCGCCACGGGAAGGAGAGATATAAAGTTCTCGTTCTAGATTGGGTCTAGAAGTGTGACCAACAAGTAATTACTGTCGCCCATAATTACTGTCTTTCACGGGAAAGACAGCGGAACATAAAGGCCGCCATGGGACCAGACTGCCAACAGCCAAGACTTCCTTGTCCTCTCCAAGAGGATGACTGTCCATGCTCTCCTCCTCATCCTCTTCTTGGTCCTCCCCCTTGTTCTCCCTCTCCTCAGGTCATCCACGCTGAACAGACTGTATGAATGTTCTGTGGCTAGTACTGTCTTCAGAGTAGAAAATTAACTCCTGTTCCTCCTCCTCCTCCTCCACATTATCACCCAATTCACGTTGAGATGAGATGAGGCTGGGCTGTGTAGCAACACCTTGTATAGTTCCTTGCTCCATCTCATCGTGCTCTGCCTATAATGCCTCCTCTTTAATTGTGAGCACCAAGCATTTGAGTAGACAGAGAAGCGGGATGGAGATGCTAATTATAGCGTCATTGCCGCTCACCATCTTGGTGGGGTCCTCAAAGTTTTGGAGGACGACACAGATGTCAGACATCCATGCCCACTCATCAGCTGTTATGTGCGGAGGCTGACCTGAATACCGACAGGCGTGTTGAAGCTGGTTTCTCAGCAACTGCCCTCTGCTGCTCGCAAATCCTTCCCAGCATATGCAACGTTGAGATCCAAAGTGTGGTGACATCGCACACCAGTCGGTGAGCTGGAAGCTGCAAACGCTGCTGAAGCACGGCAAGGGCAGTGGAAGCTGTAGCTGACTTTCTGAAATGAGCACACACACGACGTACTTTCACAAGCAGCTCAGGAAGATCCGGGTAGGTTTTGAGAAACTGCTGAACCACTAGGTTGAGCACATGGGCCAGGCATGGCCCATGTGCGAGGTTGCCAAGCTTCAGTGCTAACACCAGGTTCTGGCCATTGTCACATACGACCATGCCTGACTGTAGGTTCAGCGGTGAGAGACACACATCTGCCTGCTCTGTTACAGCTTTCAACAACTCTGCAGTGGTGTGCAGTTTTTCACCTAAGCAGATAAGATTCAGCAGAGCCTGTTGCCGCTTGGTCGAAGCAGTGCTTCAGTGCTTCCAACTTCCGACTGATGTGGTCATTTCAGAGATGCAGGCTGGATAGGAGGAGATGCAGGAGCTGTAGAATGTGGGGGAAACCCTGGTTGACCCAGGGCCCACAATCCTTGGGTTCCGTCCCAGGGTCTGACTGGATCCCGGCTTCCACAATATTAGCCAAGATGTACCGTCCCTTGGCAAAATGCTTGTGTAAGGCGGGGAAGGCACTCCAGGAGAAATAATGGTGGCTGGGGACCGAGTACCGAGGGACAGCTGTCGCCATGAGGTTGCGGAAAGCTTGTGTCTCCAAGAGCCTAGAAGGCAACATTTCCAGTGCAAGCAGTTGAGAAATGTGGCAGTTTAGTATTGTGGACTGTGGGTGGTTGGCTGAATGTTTGCGCTTGCGTGCTTGGAAAATCTATGTGAGATGCCTAAAGACTAAGGTAAGACTTGCTCATAGTTACTGTTCGAATATTTTCAACATATAGAATGGTCAGACATTTGATCAATCTTCCTCATACTGTGGTGCTACAGAGGTGGCACAGTTATATCTCAGTATACTATGGGTCAGTAAGAGTCCTATACTGGTGTTTTGTTATACAGTGCATCTGGGATCATACTCTTATTACTTCTGTTTGGATATTTATGTGTTACAGACGTATATGAAGTTTACATAATTTATTCACAAAGGAATCAGATTATCAGTGCAAAAAAAACCACTGAATGCTCTGTTACCTTTATCTCCTCTCTGAAATTCTGAAGTAGAAATGTGATCGTAAATGAGGGAGAAGGTTTTTGTATGGCTCTGTATCACTGTGTGAGAGGATTTCTATGATTCTGCTGACAGTAATAATCTGCTGCATCGTCCTCTGTTGCTCCTTTGATTGTTAGTTTGTAATTAGTATAAGAAGATCCTTCACTAACACCAATGAACTGGTCAGAGACTCCTGTATATCGGGTGGTTGTACTATAGATAAGAAGCTTTGGCTGCTGTTCTGATTTCTGTTGGTACCAGGCTATAGCACCCCCTATATAAATGCTAGATGTACATAAGATGGTGACTGTATCTCCAGGGGACGCAGAGATATAATCTGGAGTCTGGGTCATCACAATCTCTCCACAGGATCCTGAGGATTAGAAGACACATTCATTACTTATACATGTCGGGATCTTCTAAGAAATCCTGATCTGATTATGGATCCACTGTAGAGATTTCTCTACACACAATCATGGAAGGATCCGAATCTCTCACCCTGAATAGAAATGAAGATCACAGCCAGCAGATAACTGCGAGAAACCATCCTGATGTGTCTGGACCGTCAGATAGAAACTATAAGATGAGACAATCTGTACAATGAGATCTATATAGAGAGTGACAGGGGGATACAGGAGACCCCCAGAGACTGTGTATGGAAATACTGGGGACATGTAAATTCTGTGGTGTTAATGTATTAAGGAACAAGTAATTATAAAGCACAAACTTTGCAGCTGTTCCGAGACACAACAAGAAACTTCTTTATATCTGAGCATCTTCCATTTCCTGTAATAACATAAGATGAGCTCCTGCCGGCTCAGTGATTGCACATAGTACATGGTCAATAAAAATGATATGTGAAAAAGGGGTATACATAGCAAAAACAACTACAATAATCTTGAACAAAAACGTGACGGTGACCGGTACAGGAGGAGAGAGGACCCTGCTCAAGAGGGCTCACAGTCTACAAGGGATGGGTGAGGATGCAGTAGGTGAGGGTATAGCTGGTCATACAGTGGTATGGTGGAGAAAGGGTTACTTCAGGTTGTACACTTGTCAGTGGGTCTTCAGGTCCCATGTTAAGTTTTCAACAGTAGGCGAGAGTCTGATATGTTGGGGTAGAGAGTTCCAGAGTGAGGTGGATGTATGGGAGAAATCTTGTATGCGATTGTGGGAAGAGGAGATAAGAGGGGTGTAGAGAAGGAGATCTTATGAGTATCGAAGGTTGTGACGCGCCCCTGGGCCTGTGCCGAATAGCGTTGCGCACGCGGGGGCCTACCCGGAGCCGGATCTGATAGGGGTAGTAGTTTCGTGGCGGTGACCCGGTCCGTGCCCAGGGAGTCAAACTAAGTGGCAGTGCTTGTCAGAAGATGTTATATTGCTCGACTACGCCACCCGTTGAATGCGGTTATGAGACCGCCGCTGCAGGGCAGACCGCTGAGGCCGGTGGTACGGTTGTGCAGCGTTGATGGTATAACCCCCAACGGGAGGGGTATGGCCTCAGGGCAGCGGACGTGGATGATGAAACACTCAGAGACGGTGCGGTGTAGTTCAGGGTCTTTACTGGTGGCAAAGGTAGACCCTCCCGGAGTACTGGCTAGCGATCGGGGCCTGGTCAGTCCGTGAGCAGATGGAATCTCCCCTGGCCAGGCGGAGTTGTAGGCCTCCCCAACTAATCGTACTCTTCTGGCTACCTTGCTAGAGGCGGGTAAAAGTAGCCCACGTCCCTGAGTGTACCGTGTGGTGCTCACCCGTATGGCCGGTGACTCGGGGCCTTCTGGTAGCTTCCGCTCCACGACGGCGGTGCTGGTCCCTTGCGTGTGACCGTGCCTTCGGGACCTGAAATCCCCTGCCGGGCGGTTTCTGCTGCTGGGTAAGGATTAGTCCCCACAGCTTCGGACTCCGGGTCCGGTAAGAACTCTTCAATCAGGGCGAGCTCTACAGCTTCCAGCCCCTGATCTCTTTTAGCACAGCTCCCACAGAGCTCCTGATCTTTCTTGTTCCTAAAGCTGCTCCACTACAGACCAGACTGTGTCTCTGTCTGTGTTCCCTGCTCTTTCTCTCTCACCCTGCCTCAGCACTAGTTTTATATAGGGGAAGTTCTTCCCCTCCCAGGACTGGGCAGGAGGTGTGGCATGCATAGGATGTCTGACCAGGAAACCTCCCACCTGCTCACAGACGTAATATTGCTATTACTGTGGAAACCAGACCCCTGGGGTGCCACATTCCCCCCTAGTGAAATTTAGTACTCTGGGACTAAACATATTTTTGTAAAACATAACAAGTAAAAACAGAAACAGTACAATAAAGAAAAACACATTAGGATGGTCACGGCATGTCCGCAACCGGGTGCAGTCTTTGAAGAAAACAAAGGTGTTCATTTCACCAAGAGACCGGGAGCCGTAACCAGGTAGGGGTCTGCCCTACCCCGAGTCTTTAACAGTCTTAGTCCTTTCCTGGGTTACGCTCCAACATATGTACAAAGGATTCCGGATAATCCCTAAACGACACCTATAAACTAACTAAAAATACACAATTATTTACAGGCAACAATAAACAGGTAAATACAAATAAAGCAGTCTAAACACTTAGATCCTCCAACGTACGGGCAACTGGCCTCTAGTGGCTCTAGTGGACCTACGGAGCTGACTGACTGGTCCTGAGCTACGGGGTGTAGGAGCTGTCAAAGGTAAACTGGGCAGCTGTCTACGGGCTCTTTGGCTCACTAGGGGTACGGCAGGCTCACTATAAGCAGAGGGTTGATCCTCCTGGTCTGCTTGTGTGGGGTCTTCTGCCTCCTGGACCGGCTGCTCTTCCAGCTCTACCTGTTTCTCCGTAGGTACTTGAGATGCTGGTTGGAGGAAGGTGAGGACGGGTACCACAACAGCGCCATTGACTTGAGTCCAAGACCGAGGGAAGTCTCCGAGTACAGTACTAACCATCTCCTCCCTTTCCTCTACGGGTTGAGGATTTTCTTGATCTTCTTCAGGGTTTCGTAACTGCTCGGGACACTTCTTCAGATGATCTCGGGATACAATGGCTGTGGTTTCTCCTCCGTCCTTACTGATTATGCAGACTTTCGGGTTCTCATGGCTTGAGGGCAGTACGGTGTACGGGTCCTTCTCCCACTGGTCGTCCAACTTGTGGAGCCGTCTCTTCCTCTTCAAGACCTGCTCTCCAGGTACCAGGGGAACAGCGGGAGCATACTGGTTGTAAGTCTTCTCCTGTCTTTCTCTAGCTTGACAGAGACTTCGCTCAACGCTCTCCTGTACTTTCCGGTACTGCTGCTGCCTTTCTGTGTCCCAGTCTGCTTCTGGTGAAGTGTCCTCGGGTGTCAGGACTCCCATCTCCAGATCAACAGGAAGCTTACCAGGTCTTGCTCTCATTAGGTAAGCCGGGGTACAGTTGGTAGAACCTACTGGGATGTGGTTGTATAGGTCCACCAGATCAGGCAGTTTCTCAGGCCACAGACTGCGTTCCTCCAGGGGCAATGTTTTCAGAAGATCTATCACCACCTGGTTCATTTTCTCGCAGAGCCCATTGGTTTGCGGATGATAGGGTGTTGTTCTTATCTTCCGGCAGCCATACAGAGTACAGAACTCCTGGAAGACTTCCGCTTCAAAGGCAGGTCCCTGGTCCGTCAGCACCTGCTCCGGGTATCCGTGTGGACAGCAGAAGTGCTGCTGGAAGGCTCTAGCTGCTGTTTGAGCCGTTAAGTCCTTGACCGGGACCACCACCAGGAACCGGGAGTAATGATCTACGATTGTGAGGGCGTAGACATACCCAGATCTGCTTGGAGCGGCTTCTGGTTCTTGGCCTTCCTGGACTGGCCTATCAGGAGGTCCTGCATAGGAGCTGCCTTTTTGGTGAAACCGGGAATGAACCTTCGGTAGTAGCCTACCAACCCGAGGAACTGCCGCACTTCTTTTACGCTGGAGGGGCTTGGCCATTCCTTAATTGCGGTGATCTTATCAGGGTCGGGAGCCACTCCGTCAGCACTCACCACGTGTCCCAGGTACTGCACCTTTGGTTTCAGGAGGTGACACTTGGAGGGTTTCACCTTTAGGCCGTAGTTTGCCAGGGCTTCGAACACTTCTGCCAGGTGTTTCAGGTGGTCCTCGTAGGTCTTGGAGTAGACGATGACATCGTCCAGGTATAACAGGACCGTCTCAAAGTTTCGGTGTCCCAGACAGCATTCCATCAACCGTTGGAAGGTTCCTGGTGCGTTGCAGAGTCCGAACGGCATGCAGGTAAACTCGCTAAGTCCCATCGGGGTGGTGAATGCGGTCTTCTCCCGGTCCGCCTCTGCTACAGGAACCTGCCAGTACCCGCTAGTGAGATCCAAAGTAGAGAAGAAGTTAGCAGATTTTAAAGCAGCCAAAGACTCCTCTATCCTTGGTAAGGGGTACGCATCTTTGTGTGTGATACGGTTGATTTTCCGGTAATCTACACACATTCTCATGGTGTTGTCTTTCTTTTTAACCAAGACTAGTGGAGCTGCCCAGGGGCTACAGCTATCCCTGATTACCCCAGCCTCCTTCATGTCTCTAAGCATCCCCTTGGCGTGTTGGTAGGGTGCAGGGGGTACGGGTCGGTATCTCTCCTTTATGGGAGGATGGTCTCCCGTGGGGATGTGGTGTTCTACCCCCTTTACTCGCCCGAAGTCTAACGGGTGTTTACTAAACACTCTCTCGTACTCTTGAACCACCCGATAGACTCCCTGTTTCTGGTGTGAGGGAGTGGAGTCAGTACCCAAATGTAGTTGCTGACACCAGTCCTCTATTGTTTTCTTAGAGCCGTTACCTTCCTCTGGTTGAGATGGAGGCAAGGGTTCCACGGCCTGTACAGAATTCTGGTTTATGGTGAACAATTTAGCTAGCGTGGCATACCGGGGCAGGTGTACTTCTCTCTTCCCGATGTTTATTATGCAAACGGGCACCCTCCCATGGCGTACATCAACCACCCCCCGTGCTGTCAGAATGGTGGGCCTACTGTCTGAGTAGACGGGTTCTACCATTGCTTGGTAGTCTCTACCTCTTAGACCAATAGCTGCCCGGCACCAAATCATCATTTCACTTTTTGGGGGCATGGCAATAGGGAAAGGGTCACACATTCTCACGCTTCCAATCTCACCACCGGAGAGTTCCACCTGTTGCCGTCGCATCAGTGCCCGGATCTCTTTTTGGAGCACTCGCTGCTGGCCGGAGCTGGCGTTCTTGGCAACCTGCTGTAAAATGAAAATCACCTCTGCAAGACAATTTTCAATCACATTAGTTCCTAGCGTTATCTTTGGGTGACTCTCGCGCTTGTCAATGTCTACAATGATCAGTCCCTGTGCTGCCAGTTCGACTCTACCGATTTTAATGGTCATCTCTTTGAATCCGATCTGTGGCACGGGTTGACCATTGCTGGCGATGATACTCAAGTCGTCGTCAGGGTAGCGGGTTATATCCGAGTCATTCCAGTACTGCTTGAAGAGCACGTACGGGATGGTGGTGACCTGTGACCCGGTGTCAAGTAGGGCACTCATAGGAATGCCATCCAGTACCACAGGCAAGACTGGACGTCCTCCCACATATTTGTCACGCCAGTTCGATGGGCCTGGTGATCTTATTCCTAGGGGTCGGCCCTCTACCCCAGGTTGTGCCAGTTTAAAGGACAGTACCTTGCCATATGTCCGGGTTGATTGCAGCGGCGGCAGATGGGTTGTCCGTCCTCGTTGTATCGGTCGCTGGGTCTTCCTCTGGCCGGTGGGGTCCTCCTTGGTCGACGCCACGGGATGTCCTCCGGTCCGGATGCCAGCTGGATCTTCCCTGGAGCAGAAACCTGTAACAACTGCACAGTTCGGGTTAGCGCGGCAACGCTTTTAGCTAGCTCTTGGACCTGATGGTGCAGGTCTGGAGCCGGGTCATTGTTCAAAGCCTGCGCATCAGCTCCCACAGGCCCTGCCGACAAGGGCGCCGCCTCCTGGTGGTAAACGGTAGTAGGGCGCCTGTGGGTCACAACGCCACCCGGTGCTGGTTCTCGGAGCACCCGGATGGCTCTGTCCTTGAACTGTGCAAAGTCCAGATGAGGATCCTGTAAGGCCATTGCCCGCAACTGGGTTCGGTGGGCATTGCAATATAGTCCCTCTATAAATTGTTCGGTCAACAGCCTGTCCTCGTTTCCCACGCCGTCAGGGTCGGTCTGCTTAATGGCTCTCAGGGCTTCTTGTAGGTTTAAAGCATAGTCTCTTATACTCTCATGTGCTCGCTGTTTGCACCCGTAGAATCTAAGCTTAATCTCGGTTGAGGTGCGGGTATCAAAGGTGTCCTTCAGCCGGGTTAATATCCCTGCGACAGTCCTCCTCCCAGGTGGCCAGGACTTTACCTCCCTTTGGGCTGCCCCGGTTAGTTGGGCCACCAGGATGCTCACTTTTTGCTCTTCTGTGAGGGGGTACACCTGGAAGAGGCTATTCAGCTTTTCTCTAAAGTCATTCAGGGTATGTGACTCCCCTGAGTACTGAGGTAGCCAGGCTGCCCCCGGGATATAGGGCATAGTGAACGGCATGACCGCAGCAGCGGTGGCGCTGGCGGTGGCTGCGGCAGTGAAGCTCTCCTCCGTATCCGACATCTTCCTCCCCCCTAGTGGACTGTGGCCTACCTTGCGATGATCCTCTTCCGTAGGCCGCGGCTCCGCAGTGGATCGTCAGGGTCGAGGACCTTCCGTCGCGCTCCTGTGACGTCGGCGTCTGCTGGGCTCCTTCCAGGACCTTACGCAACGTCCGGACGTGAGTCGGGGCTTCAGTTCTCGCGGGCTTTTCGGAGTCCACGCCCCTCTTCTTCCCGCGCGGCGTCTTCAAGATGGCGTCCAACGGCGGGAAAACTCCACGGATGGCGGGAAGAAGGCAGAAGATGGCGTCCAACGGCGGGAAAACTCCACGGATGGCGGGAAGGAGGTAGAAGATGGCGTCGGATGGCGGGAATCTTCACCACAGGTAAGTTTAAAAGTCTCTTTTTCAGGCGCGCAGTACCCGGTGGTTGCGGGCACGGAATCCTGCCGACTACGCCAAAAGTTGACGCGCCCCTGGGCCTGTGCCGAATAGCGTTGCGCACGCGGGGGCCTACCCGGAGCCGGATCTGATAGGGGTAGTAGTTTCGTGGCGGTGACCCGGTCCGTGCCCAGGGAGTCAAACTAAGTGGCAGTGCTTGTCAGAAGATGTTATATTGCTCGACTACGCTACCCGTTGAATGCGGTTATGAGACCGCCGCTGCAGGGCAGACCGCTGAGGCCGGTGGTACGGTTGTGCAGCGTAGATGGTATAACCCCCAACGGGAGGGGTATGGCCTCAGGGCAGCGGACGTGGATGATGAAACACTCAGAGACGGTGCGGTGTAGTTCAAGGTCTTTACTGGTGACAAAGGTAGACCCTCCCGGAGTACTGGCTAGCGATCGGGGCCTGGTCAGTCCGTGAGCAGATGGAATCTCCCCTGGCCAGGCGGAGTTTTAGGCCTCCCCAACTAATCGTACTCTTCTGGCTACCTTGCTAGAGGCGGGTAAAAGTAGCCCACGTCCCTGAGTGTACCGTGTGGTGCTCACCCGTATGGCCGGTAACTTGGGGCCTTCTGGTAGCTTCCGCTCCACGACGGCGGTGCTGGTCCCTTGCGTGTGACCGTGCCTTCGGGTTTCTTGGCCAGAGGACCTGAAATCCCCTGCCGGGCGGTTTCTGCTGCTGGGTAAGGATTAGTCCCCACAGCTTCGGACTCCGGGTCCGGTAAGAACTCTTCAATCAGGGCGAGCTCTACAGCTTCCAGCCCCTGATCTCTTTTAGCACAGCTCCCACAGAGCTCCTGATCTTTCTTGTTCCTAAAGCTGCTCCACTACAGACCAGACTGTGTCTCTGTCTGTGTTCCCTGCTCTTTCTCTCTCACCCTGCCTTAGCCCTAGTTTTATATAGGGGAAGTTCTTCCCCTCCCAGGACTGGGCAGGAGGTGTGGCATGCATAGGATGTCTGACCAGGACACCTCCCACCTGCTCACAGACGTAATATTGCTATTACTGTGGAAACCAGACCCCTGGGGTGCCACAGTTGCATGCAGGCAAGGGAAGAGAGCAGAGAGGAGAGGCCAGGGAATAGCAGGGAGACAGGTGAATTAGTCGGGCAGCAGAGTTTAGGATAGATTGGAGGGGTGCAAGAGTGTTAAAAGGGAGGCCACTGAGCAGGAGGTTTCAGCTGTTGAGGCGGGAGATGATGAGGGCATGCACAATTGTTTTTGCAGATTCTTGTTAGAGGAATGTGCGGATCCGGGAGATTTTTTTTACTTGGAGTTGGCATATTCCTCATCCTGATCCTCCTTCCGCCCACCATGAGACAACTGATCCCACACTTGGAGGCTCTGAAGAGCTGTTTTGTTCATCTTTCCTTTTATAGATTCTGGCCTCTCACTTGGTCCACTTCAACTGGGGCAACAGGAGATCGCATATAGCAATGCCCCAATATTTCAGCAGCTATGGTCACATGAAGGTGACGGTGGGAAAGTGCAATTACTGTTGCAAAAGGTGGATGATGATGAGACAAAATGGACAGAAAGTCAGGAGGAGGACCATGGTGCGGAAGTGTAAGACGAGGTGGTGGATGATGAAGTCACTGACCCAATCAGGTAAGGTGACATGCATATCAAGGACAGAAGCACAGAGGGGGAGCTAGACATGGCCCCACAACAGGCAGGAAGAAGCAGTGGGGTGGCCACAGACACTAGGCGGGCAACTGTTCCCCAAAACACTAATACCAGGGAAGTTGCCAGTCTAACTGCTAGGTCTTCCCGAGTCTTGCTCTTTTTTAAAGACTGTCCAGTTAACCCCAAAAGGCCATTTGCAACATCTGTCATGCCCGAATTAGCAAAGGCAGCAAAACTACCAGCCTGACCACCACCAGCATGCTCAGGCACATGACAGGAAAGCACCCGAGTAGTTTGGCCGAATGCCAGGGTCCAGAAACAGTGTCTGCAGGTGACACCACTGCCTGTTCCATTGTTGTCCGTGCACGCCAAGCCTCCATCCATGATGCAGGTTTAGATGCCTCCCACACTGCACCTGTTGTTGCACACTTGCAACCATCACTGTCAGCAATGACATCCACATCCTTGTCCCAGCACAGCATTCAGTTGTCCCTACCCCAGTCCTTGAAATGCAATCGCAAAT
Organism: Phyllobates terribilis; assembly: GCF_046119375.1. NCBI lineage: Eukaryota > Metazoa > Chordata > Amphibia > Anura > Dendrobatidae > Phyllobates > Phyllobates terribilis. The sequence goes on from NW_027362761.1 coordinate 1,175,703,683, forward strand.
GTGGCGCCCCTGAGGGTTCAGTCGCCACAGAGATACTGCACCTCACCCCGAGGTGTGGTGTCTTCCTTCTCTCAGGTAAAGAGGGAGTGCTGCACGGAACCCCAACCACCTACATCCAACACAACACTGCTCCAGGCCAGCCGGAGGGGTAAGACGCAATGTAGTTTTCTGCTGAGCCCTGGCCCTGGCTGGAGGTGGAGGGGAACTCAAAGGTAGGGGGAGCCAATAGTGGGTGTGGGTGGAGGAAACAGTTACACAGAGCACATATATTGTAAGTATATAATAGGAAGCCAAGGTCGAGGGAGTTAATTTCAGCACGCAGTGCAGAGCAGTCAGGGAGCAGAGGCTCAGTCAGAGCTCTGCTCCACAAGTTAGGGCCCAGGATAGAGGCCCCGGAGGGGAGCAGGGAGCAGGCTCCATTATACTTAAAGGATCCCAGGGGGTACGGCGCGTGCAGGTCGGCACCCGTATGCCCCGCTCCTGCCAGGTGATCAGGAGGGATCGGTTGCTACACTCAAAACCCCAGGGGGTCAGGTTGGTCCCGGATTCGACGTATAGGAAGGATTTCAGCATACCCGGGCGGGAATGAGAGTGAGCAGCGTAGGGCAGCGGTGAGAAGGACCGAGTGTGGAAAAGGTCAAGATAGGTACATTAGAAAGTGGGGTTCCGTCAGGCATTCCTAAATTTGCTGAGAAAGGACTGAACCCCTGCCCGGAGAACACAGCGCGACGAGGGAGGCCTTCACCTGCAAAGTGCATTTGTGACTTGCCTAAGGACTGAAAGTAAAACCTTGGATGACTGCATTGAACAGCCTCTGTCTGTTTCTTCACCGGCATCGCTGATCCTGACCACACTACAACGCCCAGCACACCATTCCACCATCCATCTATCTACACTGCCCTGAGGCCCGCTCCACCTGTGGGGAGCTGTACCATCTTTAGCTGCCTTGTCACCTGCTTCAGAGGACTGCTGCAGCGCTGGTGACTTTCACCAGACACCACAGGTGGCGTCACGACAAATCCCCTATAAATATCCCCTTTTTGCACTGACCACCCTGGGTCACGGACTGGGCCAGCCACCGTGATATCCCCCAAGAGCAGCCATAAGGCCCGGCCGCTGAGTACCCCACGGCCCTGGGGGCGAGTCAGTTCTGGCGTCACGAACAGGATGCGTGACCAGCCCGTACCAGCGGGTGAAGTGTGCCTAAACAGTTGTGTTGTGATACTGAATGTGGCGCCCGCCCCAGAAGAACGGGCACCATTGTCTGCATGTCAAAAGACAACAAAATGGAGCATCCCATTGTGGTCCGGGTCCCAGAATGGAGCCGAAAGCAGACTCGGCCCCTGGCCACAGTGACTGTCCGCATAGATGTGTCCGTCAAAGCGGGGAGGCCGTCACGGGGAGTGACCGACAGCAAGTTGCCATGGGACCGGCCCCAAAAGAAGAAAGGAGGCAGAGAGAAAGAATGGAGACTGGGGGTGGTCTCCACCTGTCTGGTCAGACCGCACCCGGCAGCCGAGATGGAAGCATGCGAGAGCCCAACCTCCATCTCAGGCCTGCCGTTGCAGCAAGTGACCCCCCTCATCCAGGAGGGAAAGAAGATGTCCCCGGAGGACGTGGAGTTCCTCGAGAGTGAGTTTCTCGAGCTGGGCCAGCAGGTCGAGCATTCCCAGCAGGCAGTGTTGCGCCCAGGGGATAGGGAGGACTCGGCGCCCGGGTCTCATTGTTAGTTTTGGGGGATGTCGCAGTGGCCGGCTCCCGGGGCCGTACCCTGGGCCTCTCTTTAAAAGGGTGGAAAATTATATAGAAGTTCGTGACGCCACCTGTGGTGTCTGGTGAGGATCACCAGCACTGCGGCAGCCCACTGAGGCCGGTGTTAAGGCAGCTTGCGTGGTATAGCTCCCCACAGGTGGAGCTAGGCCTCAGGGCAGCAGGTATGGAAGGATGCAGGACAGATGGGACCCTGCCGGGACAGAGCAAGAACAGGGACAGACACGATAGTCACTTCAGTACCTTTTACTGATGTTATTCAAGGCACAATCTGGAGCACTGTAGGGTGAAGGGTGCGTATCAGGATCCTCCCCAGTGAGCGGGTATAGGGCCTCCTGTTTCTTGCCTTCGTGTAGTAAGTTTCTGACCTGCCTGGAGCTAGGCCTAACTTTGTCTCTGTCCTGCACCGGCTGACTTTGTGGTAGGACCTTCTCTTGGAGTATGCGCTCCCAGCTTGCGGGGCCTTCGTGACTCCTGGCTCTGGTATGTATCAGCTCTTGGGTGATCCTGGGACCTGAAGTCTTCCAGGGCTCTTCGGTTGTCTCTACAGGTGGGTATACGACCCTGTAGACGTGGACCCGGTGTCTGGTATATGTTTTCTGGGGTGAGCTTGTTCAGCTCCTCTGCCCCCAACGCTACTCACTCCTCTAGCCTTCGGCCTACTCGGGGCCCTCACTAGGCTATAGACACTGGCAGCTAGCTGGCTGCTTCTTCTGCCGCTCTCTGAGCATCGGCACGCTCCTAGCTCACTAACTTGAGCTTCAACTGAGTCTGGACTGTGCTCTATTGCAGGCTGACCTCTCTCAGGCTTAACTACTGCAGGAACTCTCTCAACAGACTGGAATGAGCTCGACTCTGTATTCAGATCTGCACTTGCTGAACTCTCCAGAGTAACTGCTAGACTCTCCTGCCTAGCTCCACCTTCCCTTTTTATATCCCTAACGGGCTCCCTCTGGAATCCTTTCATGCACCCCTCTAGGATCTGTGGCACTCATGGACAGCAGGGGCGCCACAACAGCGATCGCCAAATGGAAAGGCGAGCTGCTACATAAATTAAAGGCACGCCGGAAGACAGCACCGGAAGTCGGCAGTGGTGTTCCAGCCCCGGCGGAGAACCAGGAGGCCGTGAAGAATCCGGGAGCATGTAGGAGAGAATCCCCAGTCCCGGGCGCTGCCAGCGCCAACCTGCTCCTGGGCCTCCTTCCCCCACCCTCGCCATATGCCGCCATGCCCTGGTGGGAACAAATGTGCAGCCTGGAACTCTCAACCCCGGGCGCGGAACCAAAAGGCCACCCACCTGGAGCCGTCCCGGAACTGCCGCTCCCAGGTGCTGCACCGGAAGACGACATATATAGCGCCTATCCGGAACCGTTAATCCCGGGCGCTGAAACCGTGAGCCCACTACTGCTGGACGCTCTCCCGCCACCTCCGGCACCCCAGTGGGTGTGCGGAGCGCCGGCCTTAGACTGGTCCGCCCGGACGGAGGACCCGCAGCCATACCTGCTGCTCCCGACACGAGGGCCCCCGGTCGCCTATACCAGCGGGGTGGAGTTACGCTGGGACAACCGGGGTGGGGGATCTGATGGGGTTCCCACGGGAGACCAAGGCCGAAGCACTACAAAGGCAGGAGTTCTGCAAGCGGGAGCTCAGGCAGCTCGAGAGGGAGCGACGCGCGCGGGCGGCGCGCAGTGAACGCCAGGAGGCCCGAGACAAGGCCGCCAAGGCGCAGACCTGCCAGGCAGAGGTGTTCAACCCCAGCCCCCGTGAGGAAGGCCTCATCGTCTAGTTCAACCTCCAGGCGGGATGGGGCTTCATCCGAAGTCCCGAAATTAATCGGGACATTTTTGTGAAAAAACGGGATGTGGAGCCCGAGTTTGAAGAAGGCCATCCCGACCGGAACCTCTACCCTGGGGATCATGTCATGTTCACCTGGCATCATGGTGAACGTGGCTGGAATGCCCTGCAGGTGTACCGTGTCTCCAAGGATAACCCCCTGCAGGAAGTCCCTTGTGACCCGGCTGGGTCAAGGAAGCATCAAGAATACCCCAGGAGGGGTCCCCAGTACTAGGCTTAGTACTGGGACTGCAAATAACTGTTTATAGTCACCCGTTCGGGTGCTGTGTTGTTTTCTTTTTGCTAAAGTTTACCAGGTTGACTTTATAAGAATGTGTTCATAGTGTGAAGTTTTCTATAAATACCCATCAGGGTACACAGGCTGAGGACTGTGAGCAGCTGGACATTGACTTTGTATATAGTTTAGCCCTTCTTAAAGTGCACCCTCTTGGTTTTATACTTGAAACATAATACCTCAGAACAAAAACCCGTTGGCGTGGCAGAAGACGAGGTCCAGTATCTGGATCATCTATGCCCTGCAGCCACGCCCAGGGCCTACGTTGAGGCTTTTGGGCTTTGGGCAGATCCCTCATGCTACTACTGTTGCACCCTGGTGCAGGAACATTCTTGAAAAGTGCTCCTATTATGTTTTATGAGAAAAGTACCTCCCATAAAGGGAAGAAATGTTTTATAAAATTTTGTATGTCATTTATCCCTGTTTTGCTTTGTTCCAGCCCGAGGACATGCTGTGTTTTACCGGGGGGAATGTGGCGCCCCTGAGGGTTCAGTCGCCAAAGAGATACTGCACCTCACCCCGAGGTGTGGTGTCTCCCTTCTCTCAGGTAAGGAGGGAGTGCTGCACGGAACCCCAACCACCTACATCCAACACAACACTGCTCCAGACCGGCCGGAGGGGTAAGACGCAATGTAGTTTTCTGCTGAGCCCTGGCCCTGGCTGGAGTAGGGGGGAAACCCAAAGGTAGGGGGAACCAATAGTGGGTGTGGGTGGAGGAAACAGTTACACGGAGCACATATACAGTAAGTATAAAATAGGAAGCCATATTAGGTCGAGGGAGTTCATTTCAGCACGCAGTGCAGAGCAGTCAGGGAGCAGAGGCTCAGTCAGAGCTCTGCTCCACAAGTTAGGGCCCAGGATAGAGGCCCCGGAGGGGAGCAGGGAGCAGGCTCCATTATACTTAAAGGATCCCAGGGGGTACGGTGCGTGCAGGACGGCACCCGTACGCCCCGCTCCTGCCAGGTGATCAGGAGGGATCGGTTGCTACACTCAAAACCCAAGGGGGTCAGGTTGGTTCCGGATCAAAATCCAGAAGGATTTCAGCATACCTGAGTGGGAATGAGAGTGAGCAGCATAGGGCAGCGGTGAGAAGGACCGAGTGTGGAAAAGGTCAAGATAGGTACATATGAAAGTGGGGTTCCGCCAGGCATTCCTAAATTTGCTGAGAAAGGACTGAACCCCTGCCCGGTGAACACAGCGCGACGAGGGAGGCCTTCACCTGCAAAGTGCATTTGTGACTATCTACACTGCCCTGAGGCCCGCTCCACCTGTGGGGAGCTGTACCATCTTTAGCTGCCTTGTCACCTGCCTCAGAGGACTGCTGCAGCACTGGTGTCTTTCACCAGACACCACAGGTGGCGTCATGACAAATCCCCTATAAATATCCCCTTTTTGCACTGACCGCCCTGGGTCACGGACCGGGCCAGCCACCGTGATATCCCCCAAGAGCAGCCATAAGGCCCGGCTGCCAAGTACCCCACGGCCCTGGGGGCGAGTCACAAATACGCAGCCACCCACAGGCCGCAATACAAAACTGCCACATTTCTCGCCTGCTTGCACTAGAAATTTTGTCTTTTAGGCTCGTGGAGGTGGAAGCTTTCCACAACCTCATGGCGACGGCTGTCCATCGGTACATAATCCCCAGCCGCCACTATTTCTCCCGTTGTGCTGTCCCTGCCTTATACAAGCACGGGTCCCAGAATATTAGCTGTACCCTCGCCAACTCAGTTACTGGGAAGACACGTGGACAAGTGCTTGTGGCTAGGGACAGTACATCTCACTGATGGGACACTCGGTTAATATTGTGGAAGCCGGGACCCAGTTGGACCCTGGGATGGAACACGTCCTCCCGACGCAGAGGATTGCATGACCTGGGTCACTCAGGGTTGCCCCCACATTCTACAGCACCTGCACCTCCTCCTCCTCTTCGGCCTCCATCTCCGAAATGGCCACATCAGTAGCAAGCTGGAAGCACTGCAGCACTACCTCGGCCAAGCCACAGCAGGCTGTGCTGAAGATAATATGCTTATGTGACAAGCCGCACACCGCTGCAGAGTTGTTGAAAGCAGTAACAGAGCAGGCAGATCTGTGGCTCTCACCGCTGAACCTACAGCCAGGTATAGTCATGTGTGACAATAGCCGGAACTCGGTGGGGACTCTGAGGCTTGGTAACCTCGCATACATATAATGGGTGGCCCATGTGCTCAGCTTAGTTTTTCAGTGGTTTCTCAAAACCTACCCGGATCTGCCTGAGCAGCTTGTGAAAGTACGCCACATGTGTGCCCATTTCAGGAAGTCAACTACAGCTTCCGCCGCCCTGACAGTGTTTCAGAAGCATTTGCAGCTTCCAGCTCACCGACTGGTGTGCGATGTGACCACACGTTGGAAATCAACGTTGCAGATGAAGGATTTGTGAGCAGCAGAGGGCAGTTGTTGAGTACCAGCTTCAACATGTTCATTTGATTTCAAATCAGCCTCTGCACATAAGAGCTGATGAGTGGGCATGGATGTCTGACAAAACTTTGAAGACTCCACCATGATGGTGAGCAACGATGATGTCATAATTAGCATCACCATCCCGCTTCTCTGTCTACTGAAACGCTCGCTGCTTACAACTAAAGAGGAGGCATTGCAGGCGGAGCAAGGAACTATACAAGGTGATGCTACACAGCCCAGCCTCATCTCATCTCAACTCGGATTGGGTGATAATGAGGAGGATGAGGAAAATAAGGAGGAGAACATGGACAGTCGTCCTCTTGGTGAGGAAAGGGAAGTCTTGGCTGTTGGCAGTCTGGCACACATGGCTGACTTTATGTTCTGCTGCCTTTACCATGATCTTCGCGATGTACGCATTTTGGGTAGTATTAAGTGAATTTGTTCGGCATTTCGAGTTTGGGTTCGTGTTCGGGGTTCCGGCTTGTTCGCACCAAAAAAATCGGCTCCGCCCACGAACGTCCCTGATTTGCCACGCTGTCACGCAGATGTTATCATTTCCAGTGAAGCTATTGACACCAGTTTGCTGTTACCTACAGGCCAGCTATTTAAAACTGGTTTGTCCGTCACACGGATCACATATAATTGCGCTGAAAATACTGCCATTTCTGGCCTCCATTGAAATTTTAGTACAACAAAATAACAATGACAGATAGGACCTTGGATGTAATAGGGGGCATACCGCTAAACATTATATAAACCAGAGAAACCATAGGTATTTACAAAACCCCAAAATAACATAATTAAAACACCATATGTTGACTAAAAGAGATAAATGCGGTCTCGGGTGGGCGGCGTCCCGGAACATGTGATGTCAGTGGGGGAGTTCCCCTTTTCCTGGACGCCGCCTAAGACCGCGCCGCTGTCACCAATGTCTGCTGTTATGCGGCGACATGCGCCGCTATTGGTCAGTAGCTAATTGCTTCACATAGGACCCACATGTATATAAGAGGCCCTGTATCCACACACACCCCACCACGCCCCCTGAGGAAGTACGGAAACACGTGTCGGGGCCTGCCCTGGCACTGCTGGTCACCTGTTTACTTTCACTAAGTATGTCTTACTTAACCCTTTCCATATGATGCTTGTACTTTTTATGTGTTGCTGAAAAAACCTCTGATGGTTGTTTATACTGTGTCTTGTTATAGGTCACTTGATCTATGTTATTTAACTTTTTCTGCACACATTGTCTGTGACTTATGGATTGTATGGGTTGGACTATGTGACCTATTATAGGTCCAATGTGAATTTGATACCAGCTGTGTCTCCATCTATCCCCTGCTGCCTCACATGCCCATGTTATGTCTTGTCACACATGTTATTTATACCTATGTGTTATTTTTTTAAAAATACATAAATAAAGCATTTATCTCTTTTAGTCAACATATGGTGTTTTAATTATGTTATTTTGGGGTTTTGAAAATACCTATGGTTTCTCTGGTTTATACTCCATTGAAATTTTGTTGCAATGTATCAGCGAACTTATTGACACAAGGTCGGCGCTTTTAAAAATAGTTACCTACAGGTCAGCTATTTAAAACTGTAATTTGTCCGTCACACGGATCACATAATTGCGCTGAAAATACTGCCTTTTCTGGACTCCATTTAAATTTTGCTGCAGTGTGTCAACGAACTTATTGACATGAGGTCGGCGCTGTTAAAAATAGTTACCTACAGGCTTGTCCGTCACACGGATCACATATAAGTGCGCTGAAAATAATGCCATTTCTGGCCTCCATTTAACAACTGATCCCACACTTGGACACTCCAAAGAGCTGTTCACTTTTCCATTTATAAATTCGGGCCTATTGCCTGGTCCACTTGAAGCGGGGCAAGAGGAGATCGCATGTAGCGATGCCCAAATATTTGAGCAGCCATTGTCATACGAAGGCGACGATGGAAAAGTGTCACAAGAGGTGGACGATGATGAGACAAAATTGCCAGAAAGTCAGGAGGAGGAATAGGGTGCAGAGGAGGTGGATGATATAGTAACTGACCCAACCTGGCAGGAGGACATGCAGAGCGAGGACAGCAGAACACAGGGGGAGGGAGGCAGAGCACCCCAACAGGCAGGAAAAAGCAGTGTAGTGGCCGCAGAGAGAAGGCGGGCAACCGTTCCCTGTAACACCAACACGACGGAAGTTGCCAGTACAACTGTTAGGACTTCCTGAGGCGGGTTGTTTTTTAAAGACTCTGCCGATAACCCCAAAAAGGCCATTTGCATCACCTGCCAGGCCAGCATCAGCAGGGTTAGCAAAACTAGCAGCCTGACCACCACCAGCATGATCAGGCACATGGCAGCAAAGCACCCGACTTTGTGGGCCGAACCCCAGGGTCCAAGAACAGTGACTGCGGGTGACACCACTGCTTCTTCCGCTGTTGTGTGTGCAAGCCAACCCTCTGTCCATAGTGCATGCGAAGATGCCTCCTGCCCTTCACCTGTCGTTGCACACTCTCAACTAGCACCATCAGCAAGCACGTCCACGTCCTTGTCCCAGCACAGCGTTCAGTTGTCCATACCCCAGTCCTTGGAACGCAAACCCAAATACGCAGCCAACGCCCCCCCAGGCCACATTACTAAATTCCCACATTTCGCGACTGCTTGCGCTCGAAATGTTGCCTTTTAGGCTCGTAGAGATGGAAGCTGTTACGCTCGCGCCCGGACTGACTGGCGTGAGCGTGATTAGTGATCCCACTGTACCATGAACCAAGGAGTGCCTGGAGGGGCGTAACTAAGTATCAACTTGGTCCGACCAAGGTCACACGGTGGCTCAGTCGGCTCCGTGAACCAGGGAGGAACCGAGCAGAGGGACCAGGTGCTACTCCAGGTCAGACCCCGGTCACAGCTGTTGACCCACACCGGGGAATGCAGGAACAGGCAGGTTAGGCTGGTATACAGACAGGTGGGTACTGGCTGGCACGGCTGGTATGAAGACAGGTGGGCATTGGCAGGCACGGCTGGTATGCAGACAGGAGGGGACTGGCAGGCTCGGCTGGCAAGCAGACAGGTGGGCACTGGCAGGCACGGCTGGTATGCAGACTGGCAGCTACTGGCAGGTAGGAACGCAGGTAGGATAGGGACCAGTTCAGACTGGGACACAGGAACGGAGCCGCAGGTGCGGTGGACAGCAGAGCAGAGCGAAACCGCAGATGCGGTGAACAAGCAGAGCAGAACCGCCGGAGCGGTGAGCAAACAGAGCGGAGCAAAACCGCAGGTGCGGTGAACAAGCAAAGCGGAGCAAAATTGCCGGAGCGGTGAACAAGCAGAGCGGAGCAGAACCGCAGGTGCGGTAAACAAGCAAAGCAGAGCGGTACCGCCGGAGCGGTGAACAAGCAGAGCAGAATAGAACCGCAGGTGCGGTAAACAAGCGGAGCAGAGCGGAACCGCCGGAGCGGTGAACAAGCAAAGCTGAGCAAAACCGCAGGCGCAGTGAACAAGCAGAGCGGAGCAAAACCGCAGGCGCGGAGAACAAGCAGAGAGGAGCAAAACCGCCGGAGCGGTGAACAAGCAGAGCGGAGCAGAACCGCAGGTGCGGTAAACAAGCAAAGCAGAGCGGAACCGCCGGAGCGGTGAACAAGCAGAGCAGAATAGAACCGCAGGTGCGGTAAACAAGTGGAGCAGAGCGGATTTCCGGAGCGGTGAACAAGCAGAGCAGAACAGAGCAGAAGGTGAAGGAAGACAGGACAGGGCTCTGTTCACATGGAACAGACTGGAAAATACAGGAAGATGGTTAGAACACAGGAGGTAGATACGGAGGCAGGGAAAGGGGACAAGCAGAACCAGATACACACAAGGTACTTACAATGAAGTTGCAAGTGGACACAAAACTCACAAACAGAAGTACAGAGACAACGAGTTGGAGTTAGGTGCAGGTTCAGACACTGCAGGCAAAGGAAAGGTACGGACATAGAGAGAAACAAGTAACGGGCTAGGACACTGTTCAGACAGGAACTAAACCGGGAACAAGATACAGGTACGAGCCTGGGAACTCAGCCCCCAGGGTGGTGGAAACAGACTTGAAGTCAGAGATACAGGTAGCGGCCCTGGGTACTCGGCCCCCAGGGTGGCGGAAACAGACTAGAAGTCACAGGTACAGGAAAAGGCCCTGGGTACTCAGCCCCCAGGGTGGTGGACAGACTAGAGTCAGGACAGGACCTGACACCTCAGTTACGAAAGACAAACTGAGTGAAAGTGTTGCTCAGGCACCTCCTACTGGGTGGAGGGGGTTTAAGTATCCAGTGACTCACAGCAATAGGCTGGGGACTCATTAGGACTGTGCACACAGTAGCTATAAGAAACAAGCAGAAAGCCGCGCTGACGCCCTAAGCAATCAGACAAGAGACATGGACACAGCAGGTACAGGAGCAAAGAGTGCAGCATGGACTGACAGGTAAGATTGCGGTCTTGCATGGTGGGAGGTGGTGCACTATGCAAGCACGCCGCCAGGGATGTTACAGAAGCTTTCCGTCCCTTGGTACTCGGTCCCCAGCTGCTACTATTTCTCCTGGTGTGCCGTCCCCGCATTACACAAGCACGTGTCCCGCAACATTAGCCGTGCCCTCAACAATGCAGTTACTGGGAAAGTCCACCTAACCACGGACACATGGACAAGTGCTTGTGGGCAGGGACGTTACATCTCACTGACGGCACACTGGGTTAACATAGTGAAAGCCGGTACCCAGTTGGACCTTGCGACGGAACACATCCTCCCGACACCGAGGATTGTGGGCCCTTGGTCAATCAGGGTTGCCCAAACAGTCTACAGCTCCTGCATCTCATCCTCCTCAGCCTCCTCCTCCTCTTCAGCCTCCAACTCCGAAATTGCCACATCAGTCACAAGCTGGAAGCACTGCAGCACTACTTCAGCGAAGCGGCAACAGGCTGTGCTGAAGCTGATATGCTTGGGTGACAAACCGCACAATGCTGAAGAGTTGTGGACAGCTCTGAAAGAGCAGGCAAATCTGTGGCTGACACTGCTGAACCTACAGCCAGACATGGTCATGTGTAACAATGGCTGGAACCTGGTGGCGACTCTGAGGTGAGACAAGCTCACACATGCACCATGCCTGGCCCATGTGCTTAACCTTGTGGTTCAGAGGTTTCTCAAAACCTACCCGGAGCTGCTGGTTCTGCTTGTCAAAGTACGCTGCCTGGGTGCCCATTTTAGAAAGTCAGCTACAAGTTCCACCACCCTTGCCGTGCTTCAGCAGCGTTTGCAGCTTCCGGCTCACCGATTGGGTGTGATGTCCCCATGCGTTGGATCCCTACACTGCAGATGTTGGGAAGGATTTGAGGGCAGTTGTTAAGTGCCAGCATCAACAAGGCCATCGGAATTCAGTTCAGACTTCACACATAAGACCTCAGGAGTGAACATGGATGTCAGACATATGTACCATCCTCCAAAACTTTGAGGACTCCACCAAGATGGTGAGCGGCAATGATGCCATAATTAGCGTCACCATTAGTGTTGAGCGATACCTTCCGATATCGGGAAATATCGGATCGGATTGGATCGGACCGATACCCAAAAAGTATCGGATATCGCCGATTCCGATACCGGAAACCAATGCAAGTCAATGGGACAGAAATATCGGAATAAAAATAAACCCTTTCTTTCCTTGTAGGTTAGTTCTACATGAAGGAAAACAACTAAGAATAATGTAGAATGTATTGGGGGAGGTGGGGGAGACAATAAAGGCATAGAGGTTTAGCCCAATCAAATAGAATAGCAGGAATTAATATTTTTTTTAAGACGTTCTGAGTTACGGAAATATTGACCATGTTAATTTTTTTTATATTTTGTCAGATATTTATGTTTCACTACTTCCATGCTCTTCACCTTCTTTTTTACTTCTCCCACACTTTCTCCTTCATCATCCTCAGCATCAGCATCTTTTTTATCAACTTCTTCTTCACCTTCTTCATCTTCTTCTTCCTCACCTTCTTCGTATTATTCTTTTTTTTTACATTCTTCATATTCTTCTTATTCAACTATTATTCTTCTTCATATTCTACTTCTTCATATTCTTCTTCTTCATCATATTCTTATTTGTGACAGGCATTCCTGTAGTTGTTATCTATAAAAGTTTGAACATTACACCTTTCATTCTGCCCGTCACAAAAGATTTACAACAGGATTTGTCCGCGTTCAGTTTGGCCTGCAGCAGCAGGTCTTTTCCAGGGGCTCCACGAGGAGGAACGGACTCACCCCCATATACTGCTTAGTCATCTTCTGCTTATAATTTAGATAATATCTTTTGCTCTGATTTTTAGTCTTAGGCTCAATGTTCTTCCACCTTTTGCTCTGCAGCTTCTTGTACTTCTGCTTCTTGGTTTTCTGTCTATTGTTCTTCTGTATCTTGGTGGTTGTCTTCTTGTTCTTTGTCCTCTTGGTCAACTTCTTCAGGGTCATCTTCTTGGTCTTCTTCGGGGTGGTCTTCAGGGTCGTCGTCTTCAGGGTCGTCGTCTTCGGGGTCCTCGTCTTCTTCGGGGTAGTCTTCAGGGTCCTCGTCTTCAGGGTCCTCACCATCGGGGTCCTCGTCTTCTTCGGGGTGGTCTTCAGGGTCCTCGTCTTCGGGGTCCTCGTCTTCAGGTTCCTCGTCTTCTTCGGGGTGGTCTTCAGGGTCCTCGTCTTCAGGGTCGTCGTCTTCGGGGTCCTCGTCTTCTTCGGGTTGGTCTTCAGGGTCCTCGTCTTCAGGGTCCTCGTCTTCGGGGTCCTTGTCTTCTTCGGGGTGGTCTTCAGGGTCCTCATCTTCAGGGTCCTCGTCAGGGAGATCCTGAGTGATTACCAAGAACCATTTCAAAAAGCTTGAAATTGGAAATGTAGCAGAAGGTACAAGAAGGCTGAGGAACTGCCGAGAACCAGCTGATGGTACTGGAACCCGGATGGGTAGCAGAAGGTACAACAGCCAATGGAACTACCGAGGACCAGCTGACGGTACTGGAACTCGGTTACTAAGCAGGAGGTACCTGTGCCAGAAAGCACTACCAAGGACCAGCAGACGTTGGTGGAACTTGGATACCGAGAAGGAGGCACCTAAGCCAAAGGCACTGCCGAGAACCAGCTGACGGCACTGGAACCCAGATGGGTAGCAGAAGGTACAAGAGCAAATGGAACTACCGAGGACCAGCTGACGGTACTGGAACCAGGATGGGTAGCAGAAGGTACAAGAGCCAATGGAACTACCGAGGACCAGCTGACGGTACTGGAACTCGGTTACTAAGCAGGAGGTACCTGTGCCAGAAAGCACTACCAAGGACCAGCAGACGTTGGTGGAACTTGGATACCGAGAAGGAGGCACCTAAGCCAAAGGCACTGCCGAGAACCAGCTGACGGTACTGGAACCCGGATGGGTAGCAGAAGGTACAAGAGCAAATGGAACTACCGAGGACCAGCTGACGGTACTGGAACCCGGATGGGTAGCAGAAGGTACAAGAGCCAATGGAACTACCGAGGACCAGCAGACGGTACTGGAACTCGGTTACTGAGCAGGAGGTACCTGTGCCATAAAGCACTACCAAGGACCAGCAGACGTTGGTGGAACTTGGATACCAAGAAGGAGGCACCTATGCCAAAGACACTGCTGGGAAACAGCTGGCAGTGCTGGAACCCAGGGTAAATACTAAAAACAGAGTGGAGCCAGAGGCCTAATTGGAGCAAGTTTAAAATCAGTAGTAGTGTGAATGTGGACAGAGCAGGAGAATTTGCCGGACACACAGCAGGGGAACAGCTGACGTTACTGAACCCCAATAACACGGCAGCAAGTAATGACTGTGCAGACGGCACTTCTGAGCGCCAAGTGGCGGTGTTGGAGCTCAGGGATAATACTGAAAACAGAGGAGCCAGAATTGTAATTGGAGCAGCTTCAAAATCTGTAGTAGTGTGAATGTGGACAGAGCAGGAGAATTTGCCGGACACACAGCAGGGGAACAGCTGACGTTACTGAACCCCAATAACACGGCAGCAAGTGTTGACTGTGCAGACGGCACTTCTGAGCGCCAACTGGCGGTGTTGGAGCTCAGGGATAATACTGAAAACAGAGGAGCCAGAGGTGTAATTGGAGCAAGTTTTAAATTAGTAGTACAGTGGATGTGGACAGAGCAGGAGAATTTGCCGGACACACAGCTGGGGATCAGCTGATGTTACTGAACCCTAATAACACTGGAGCAAGCGTTGACTGTGCAGACGGAACTTCAGAGCAGCAACTAGCGGTGTTGGAGCCCAGGGTAAATACTAAGAGCAGAGGAGCCAGAGGTGTAATTGGAGCAAGTTTTAAATCTGTAGTACAGTGGATGTGGACAGAGCAGGGGAATTTGCCTGACACACAGCTGGGGATCAGCTGACATTACTGAACCCCAATAACACTGGAGCAAGCGTTGACTGTGCAGATGGCACTTCTGAGCAGCAACTAGCGGTGTTGGAGCCCAGGGTAAATACTAAAAACAGAGGAGACAGAGGTGTAATTGGAGCAAGTTTTAAATCTGTAGTACAGTGGATGTGGACAGAGCAGGAGAATTTGCCGGACACACAGCTGGGGATCAGCTGATGTTACTGAACCCCAATAACACTGCAGCAAGCAATGACTGTGCAGAAAGCACTTCTGAGCAGCAACTGGCGGTGTTGGAGCTCAGGGATTACAGTTCAGGTGGTAGAAACATGAACACAACAGGACACCTGGATACTGTTGCCAACCAATTATTTATTCTGGAAGAGGACTGGCAAATTCATGCGAGATCCAGGCCTTGTTCATTTTCAGAAAAGTAAGCCGGTCAACGTTATCTGAGGATAGTCGCATGCGACGGTCTGTTAGTGCACCACCTGCGGCACTAAAGCTAGCACCTCCAATGCATACTGGCTGAGCTCTGGCCATGTATCCAGCTTAGAGACCCAAAACTTGCAGGGGGAAGAGCCGTCTGGGAGGTACACTGAGAGGGCAAGACATGTAGTCTGTCACCATCTGACGGAAACGTTGCCTCCTGCTGACTGGAGCCGTCTGTGATGGTGTAGACATTTGTGGCGGCGGGGACACAAAACTTTGCCACATTTGGGCCATACTTGTCTTGCCTTGTGCTGAGGCGCTGCTTCTGCTCCCTCTTTGTGCAGAGCTTCCTCCACTGCCTCGACGCACTGAGCTGCTTTGTAAAGCACTAGCAGCACTGCTCTCGGTTGGAATGGAGAACATGATGGAATGCACCAGTGCGTCTTGGTACTCCCGCATTTTATGCTCCTTGTTCAACGGTGTTATGAGGCTTTGTAAGTTGTCCTGGTAGCGAGGATCTAGGAGGGTGGACACCCAATAATCAGCCGTGTTGAGAATGTGGGTGAGGCAGCGGTCGTTTCTCAGGCACTGCAGCATGAAATCAACCATGTGCTGCAGACTGCCAACTGGCCAAGAAACGCTGTCCCCTGCTTGAGGCGTGATCTCTGCCTGCTCTGCATCACCCCACCCTTGCTCTAGATACTGACTACTAGAGCATTGTGTACCTCCCTCCTCTGGACAGATGTCTTCCTCCTCCATTGACTCCTCCTCATCCTCCTCTCAAAGTGTCCCCTGTCTAGGCCTTTGTGAGGAACCACGTTGCGTAGACTGTACAGAAGCAGATCGCATTTGTGACTCCTCATCCTCCACCTCTTCCAAAACCTCCTCCCTTAGTGCTTGCAGTGTTTTTTCAAGCAGGCAGATAAGGGGGATAGTCATTCTGACTAGTGCATCATCTGCACTCGCCATCCGCGTGGAATAATCCAAGGCACGCAAAATGTGGCAAATGTCCTTCATAGAGGCCCACTCAGTGGTGGTGAAGTGTGAACGGCGCGCACTGTGACTTGTTTGCGCCTGCTGCACTGGTACTCCATTACTGCTGCCTGCTGCTCACACAACCTCTCCAACATATGTAACGTTGAATTCCACCTGGTGGGTAGGTCACATATGATGCGATGTTCCGGAGGACGTAATCGGCGCTGCAGAGCTGCAATGCGCGATCTTGCGTTGCTGGAACGCCGCAAGTGAGCGCACTCTATGCGGACCTTGTGAAGCATCAAGCATCAAGATCCGGATAGTCCCTCAAAAAACTCTGCACGACCAAGTTGAGCACATGTGCCAGACATGGGATGTGAGTGAGGTTGCCTAGGCCCAGAGCTGCCACCAGATTTCGGCCATTGTCACACACTACCATGCCTGGCTGGAGATTCGCTGGCACAAACCACACGTCGCTCTGCTGCTTGATGGCATTCCAGAGCTCCTGCGCTGTGTTGCTTCGATTCCCCAAAGAAATTAATTTTAATATGGCCTGTTGACGTTTGGCCATGGCTGTGCTCATATCGGACATCATAACAGGTAACCGTTCAAGGGTCGATGTGGAGGTAGACCGTGACGGCTCCTGCAGCGCTGTGTGGCGCCCCTGAGGGTTTGACCGCCATAGGAATGCTGCATTTCTTTAATGGAGTGTGGAATTCCTCCTCTGAGGTAAGGCCAGTGTGATGGTAGTGACCTAGCATTTAGCATCCAACACCACATTTCCACCAGAGGGAGCTTGTATGCACTAGTGCTGCTCCCCTGGTTACAGGGATACTGGGGAACACAAAGTAGTAGGAACCAGTTAGTGGGTGTGGGTGGAGGAACAGTTAGTTTGGTACACTTCTAATTTCATATTTAATAGAATGCCATCTTTGATCTTGGTCTTGGTTGCTGAAAAACTAGTGTGTATTATGTGACCTCACTCTGGGAGCGCAGATCCTGTGTGGGCCTGCACCGGTATGGGACACAGCCCTTGTACCCCGATCTATGGGATGAGAGGAAGGTTGCAGACAAGGAATGTCTCAACCCGGCCAAGGACCAGGATCAAGAAGGCTCGGGAGCTTTAGAGTGTGGCTCCCTAGCAAATGTGTCCTGGGGAGGATGCAGATGGAGCGGAGTATGCCACCTGTCCTCGCCTACCTGATCTATTCAGAGGGATTCCGGCTGCAAGAGGGGTACCGGCCCCCGACACTCGACCTCGTACTCTACGTCCAGGACGGTAAAGCCCGGTTAGGCCCTGAGGATCCCGGCGGGCTTGGGATGGAGAGGAATTGCCACCCGAGCCATACACCTGAGAGGAGCTCAGAGGGAGACCCTATCTACACACGCACAGACGGGGAAGGGTAAAGTCTGTAGTGCAGGAACACTCTGGTGTAGGGATGCTACCTCACACTGGACTTCCTTGGAGGTAGTCGGACCCCCGTCCCTGGTGGCCGCAGGACTTCGCGAGGAGCAGGGAGAAGCCTTGCGCTGCTTGAGAGAACTGTGAGTAAAGCCTTGGAAATTCATCCCTATGGCCTCCGGACTGTTCATTACGCGCCATACCACGCGACGCGGTACCCGTACTCCCACACTACTACTCCCCCTCCATCCTGCTTTGCCTGCCCTGAGGCCACGCTCCGCCTGTGGGGAGCCACGAGAACTTGAGCCGCCATGACACCGGGCCTCAGTGGACTGTAGCGGCGCTGGTGGCTCATCACCAGACACCACAGGTGGCATAGTCGACAAATTTCCACTCAACCCGGAAAGCCCTAACATCATTTTTAATGTGACGGCCCTGGGCACGGAACGGGTCAAGGCCACGGCTGCATCCCCCTCAAACATCTGACCCGGCTCCGAGTACCCCAACCTCTTCCCAGGGCAGGGCTTGCGAGCGTCACATCACTGGCGTAGTCGGCAGGATTGCGTGCCCGCAGCAACGGAGAAAAGTGCCCATTGCTATCGGGTACTGTGTGCCTTACACCTTGGACTGTTGTTTTACACTTAAAATGGCGCTCGCCCAAGAAGAACAGGCGCCATGATGCTGTGAAAAGACTGTCTTTGTACACCTTCCATCGTGGGCTGGGCTCCCGCTTGGTGCCAAAAATGTGGACTGCCCCTTCCATCAGAGACTGTCCGCGGGGTAATGCCCGTCAAACTGGATGGGCTGAACGAAGGCGGGCCTGTCAGCATGCCACCCAGGAACCGCCCTGAAAGAGGAGGATGAAGAAGAAAAGCAACAAGGTGCGGCGATTGCAGTCGGAGCTTGGCAGTCAACGGAGGCAGACATGGATGCCTCTGGGGAGCGAGACCATGCAACCACTGAACCCGGTTCAGGCCCTTCACCCGGCAGAGAGCTAGGCGGCAGCGTATTGACTCTGGGAGATATTGAGTTTCTCCACATGGAAGCTCCGGGACTGCCAAGGAGACAGAAGGAGGCCCAGGAGGTGGCAACGGCAGCGTGGAAAGCAGAGATGCTGCAACGTATTCGAGACCGCCGCCGAGGAGTGGAGGTTCCAGGACCAGTCGACCCGAAGGTCAAAGTCGAGAGTGACCTAGCGGCGAGTGAGTCTGCAACCCCTGCCCCGGCTGCAGAGCCAACAGAGACTATCCTGGACCTCATGGTGGAGTACATAGTCCCCCACGCGGTCACCTGGGAGCAAGCGCTAGCTCCTGAGCTGCAATCGGCAGCCATCGGTGGGGACCTGCGCTGTCGCGAAAGCTCAGAAACGGAGGTGCCTGGAGCTGCGGAGGAGGCTACCGGCTCCAACCCGGACTGGTCCGCATCTTCCAAGGACTTGCAGCAACCCGTCCTCTCCCCGCTACCTGCACCAGCGGTGACCTGGCCCGAGGCCGAGGAGTGGGCATGGGAAAACCAGGGGGGCGACCTAATGGGCTTCCCGCGGGAGACCCGAGCGGAAGCGCGAAGGAGGAGCCAATGGTGCAGCGATCAAATCTTCCAGCTAGCACGGGAGCAACGTCGGCGGGAGCAACGCTGCGAGCGCCTCGAAGTCAGGACCAAGAAGGAGGCCACCCATCCCAGTCCCCGGTATGAAGGCCAGATCGTCCAATTTCACCATGAGGCGGGGTGGGGGTTCATCCGGTGTCTCCTGTTCCAGGACGATGTGTTCGTCAGCCGGCGGGACGTTGAGCCGCGCCTTAAGAAGGGACACCCCGGCCGGAACCTCTTCCCGGGCGATACTGTGACTTTCACTCGCCACCAGGGGGAGCGTGGGTGGTACGCCCTGGACGTCTGCAAAGTGTCTGGGAGTGACGCCACCCTGCCCTCAGCCTCAGGTGACCGGCTAGCCTCTGTCGGGAGGAATGAGCCTTTCCCTCCACGTGGGCCCCAAGTCTAGAGCAGCCCCCGGCTGCTGTTGTTGTTTTTCAGGTTTAAATAATTGCTGCTATTTTTGTGTTTTTTCCTATATATAGAGACTTTGGTCCCTGCGGACTATGGCAGGTGGCGGACTGCATTGTGAATAGTTAAGCATCTATTTAGGTGCTCCCTATTGGTTTTATGCAAAACCGTGTCTTCCTTCTACCTCAGACCTCAGAAGCAAAACCTGTCTGGAGTGGCTTGTGTGGGGGTCCAGCTCCGGATCTTCATGCCCTGCAGCCACCCCAGGGCCCACGTAGAGGGTTTAGGGCAGGTCCCTCTTGCTACTGAACTGACCGTCGTCACCTTTAATCAGTCCGCTGCCTTGATCAAAAAGTCTCATGTCTTAATTTATAATTTTGCACTTTTATATCTTTGTACTTTTATAATTTTATACTTTGCACTTTTGTACTTTTATAACTGTTATGCAACGTTACAAGAAATGTGCCTCCCATAAATGGATGCTAGTTCTATTTGTTTATATAAAAAGAATTTTCCTGGGTGTTGCTTCCTTTGCAGCTCACGGACGTGCTGTGTTTTACCAGGGGGGAATGTGGCGCCCCTGAGGGTTCGACCGCCACAGGAATGCTGCACTTCTTTAATGGAGTGTGGAGTTCCTCCTCTGAGGTAAGGCCAGTGTGATGGTAGTGACCTAGCCTTTAGCATCCAACACCACATTTCCACCAGAGGGAGCTAGTTTGCACTAGGTGCTGCTCCCCTGGTTACAGGGATACTGGGGAACACAAAGTAGTAGGAACCAGTTAGTGGGCATGGGTGGAGGAACAGTTAGTTAGTGACACTTCTAATTTCATATTTAATAGAATGCCATCTTTGATCTTGGTCCTGGTCTCTAGCAGTCTTTCTGTCAAGTGGTCGTACTGTGCTATCAAAAATACTGTGTGTAAAGTGACTTCCCTCCGGGAGCGCAGATCCTGTGTGGGCCTGCACCAGTATGGGACACAGCCCTCGTACCCCGATCTATGGGACGAGAGGAAGGTTGCAGACAAGGAATGTCTCAACCCGGCCAAGGACCAGGATCAAGAAGGCCCGGGAGCTTTAGAGTGTGGCTCCCTAGCAAATGGGTCCCGGGGAGGATGCAGACAGAACGGAGTACGCCACCTGTCCTCGTCTACCTGATCTATTCAGAGGGATTCCAGCTGCAAGAGGGGTACCGGCCCCCGACACTCGACCTCGTACTCTACGTCCAGGACGGGAAAGCCCGGTTAGGCCCTGAGGATCCCGCCGGGCTTCGGATGGAGAGGAATTGCCGCCCGAGCCCTACACCTGAGAGGAGCTCAGAGGGAGACCCGGCCTATCTACACACGCACAGACGGGAAAGGGTAAAGTCTGTAGTGCAGGAACACTCTGGTGTAGGGATGCTACCTCACACTGGACTTCCTTGGAGGTAGTCGGACCCCCGTCCCTTGTGGCCGCAGGACTCCGCGAGGAGCAGGGAGAAGCCTTGCGCTGCTTGAGAGAACTGTGAGTAAAGCCTTGGAAATTCATCCCTATGGCCTCCGGACTGTTCATTACGCGCCATACCACGCGACGCGGTACCCATACTCCCACACTACTACTCCCCCTCCATCCTGCTTTGCCTGCCCTGAGGCCACGCTCCACCTGTGGGGAGCCGCGAGAACTTTAGCCGCCATGACACTGGGCCTCAGGGGACTGTAGCGGCGCTGGTGGCTCATCACCAGACACCACAGGTGACGTAGTCGACAAATTACCACTCAACCCGGAAAGCCCTAACATAATTTTTAATGTGACGGCCCTGGGCACGGAACGGGTCAAGGCCACGGCTGCACCCCCCTCAAACATCTGACCCGGCTCCGAGTACCCCAACCTCTTCCCAGGGCAGGGCTTGCGAGCGTCACAGCTGATTCAGAGGAACTGGAGTATGAGGAGGAGTCAATGTGTACAGACTGGATTCCTGCAATCCTTGGAGTTGGCAGAACACGTACAGCGCCACTCTCAAGATCTGTACCCGGCTCCACAACATTTACCCAATGGGCAGTGAGGGAAAGGTATCATCCCTGTCCATGCTTACTGATCCACGCATTGGTGGTCAGGTGGACCTTGCTACTGACGGCGTTTTGTAGCGCATGTTTAAATTTTCCCTCCACATGCTGTTGCAGGGCTGGGACGGCTTGCCTGCTGAAATAAAAGCGGCTGGGCACATTGTATTGTGGGACTGCCAATGCCATAAAGTTACGTAAGGTGTCAGTCTCCACCAGCCTGAATGATAGCACTTCAAGGGCCAGTAGTTTAGCAATGCCAGCATTCAGAGCCTGTGCTCGGGGGTGGTTTGCCGATTATGGGCGCCTTTTCTCCCATGCCTGTGCTAACGATGGCTGTAGACTGGCCTAGGAGTGTGAGGATGACAGGGAAAGTGGTGCTGTGGGTGGAATTACACTGTGTCTCTGTACAACAGTGCCAGAGGTTCTTCCATGGCGATCCTGTGAGGAAGCCGAACCAGCTGTGTGTGAGCTGGAGGAAGAGGCTACAACACGAGCTGAAAAGGTGGTAGGTGGCGCTGTAGGTTGGCCTAGGTCTTCAGTGTGTTTTTGTAACTCCACCACGTGCTTGGTCCGCACATGTTTCCACATATTTGTGGTATTGAGGTTGCTGACACTTTTCCCTCTTTTCACCTTCTGATTACACAGCTTGCATTTGACAAAGCAAATGTCATCTGCAACTGTGTCAAAAAAGGACCAGGCACTGCAAGTCTTGGGAGCGCCCGCTTTGGATTTTGGAAGAGCCATGCTCCTAATGGGTGCCGAAGTGGAGGCTACAGGCAACCAAGTCTGCCCCCTCCCTCTCCCTCCTTTTTGGGCCGTTCGGGGAATCTCTTCCTCAGAGCTGCTCCCACCACCTTCCTGTCCCTCACGCCATGATGGGTCAAGGACCTCATCATCTACACCACCCTCTTCAAGCAACTGCTTCTCCTGGGTAGTCTCGACAGCACAGTAAGCACCAGAAAGTGACACCTGAGTCTCATCATCACATGCGTACTGAGGTGTGCTGCTGACCATAGGCACTGGCCCACCCGCCTCTTCAGATTCAGAGAGACAAAATGGTTGCGCATCACTGCATACTACCTCTTCTTCAAATTCTAGAATTCTGCTTGGCTGGCCCCCTCTTTCCAAGCCAAGAGATTCAGAGAACAGAAGTAGTGATGGCTCCTGTCCAGGGCTTTCTGACTGCCTGGACAATTTGGCAGGTGGTGAAGAGACAGATGGGTGCTCTTCAGTGCTCAGGACCTGAGAGGATCTGGAACTAATTGAAGTCGATGCGTTAGCTGCCATCCATCCGACAACGGCTTCAATTTGATCGTCCCGCAGCAGTGGGGTACGGCTAGCTCCTACAAAGCTGCGCACAAAGGACTGTTCCCTGGTAAAACTGGGGGATGCTGAGTCACTGATGCCCGCAGCAAGCACAGAATCCCCACGTCCTCTCCCTGCAGGCACAGAATCCTCACGTCCTCTCCCTGCAGAAACTCCACGCCCACGCCCACGACCACATGCCTTACTCCCTGCCTTCTTCATCTTGGTAGACTGATAAAGATAGGCAGAAAAGTACTAAGGGCTTAGTGTGCTTATTCCTGAACAGTTGCTAACAGGTATAAGAAACACTAATTTTATAAAGTGTGGACTAGACTCTAATATGAGCTAATGTGGCCTACACAACTGTAAAGTGGAGTGTTTGGTGAACTTTATTTAGGTTTTTTTTGTCACAAAAAGACACTGGATGTGCCCAATGATGTAATACCGATAGTATCACAAATTTTTTGTAGCTATTACAATGCAGGAAGGTAACCTACAATGCAATAGATGAGGCTACAAAAAATAGGCTAATACTAATCTGGCTGGGGCTGCAGGGCACAATGCTGCAGAAAGGCTCTTCTGTCTACTCCTATATAGTGTGTTTGGAACCAATGTAGCTGAATACGGATGGAACCACCACACTAATAGGAGAAATCAGGAAAAATTATCAATTAGCAAAAAAGGACAATGTATGAGGCAGTGACGCACGCTTAGCGCACTACAACCAGACGTGGCTGAAGCACACACTACAGTGTGAGCTGCACTCACACACAGAGACCTTGCAGACAGGCGTGAACAGTGCAGATGCAGAGCACTGTGTACTAGCGCTGCAAGACAAAAAAAAATTATCTACTCCTATATAGTGTGTTTGGAACCAATTTAGCTGAATACGGATGGAACCACCACACTAATAGGAGATATCAGGAAAAATTATCAATTAGCAAAAAAGGATAATGTATGAGGCAGTGACGCACGCTGAGCGCACTACAACCAGACGTGGCTGAAGCACACACTACAGCGTGAGCTGCACTCACACACAGAGACCTTGCAGACAGCGGTGAACAGTGCAGATGCAGAGCACTGTGCACTAGCGCTGCAAGACAAAAAAAAAATTCTCTATCTACGCCTATATAGTGTGTTTGGAACCAATTTAGCTGAATACGGATGGAACCACCACACTAATAGGAGAAATCAGGAAAAATTATCAATTAGCAAAAAAGGATAATGTATGAGGCAGTAATGCACACTGAGCGCACTACAACCAGACTTGGCTGAAGCACACACTATAGCGTGAGCTGCACTCACACACACACACCTTGCAGACAGCGGTGAACAGCACAGAGAACTGTGCACTAGCATTGCAAGGCACAGCGATTTATAAAGTAGCTTGGGTAAAGCAGAATAGAGCAAATAGGTAGCTAAAACTGTCCCTCAGAACAACAGCGTCCTATCCCTAACTGAATTCACAGCAGAGTGAGCTCAAAATGGCGGCGGCGGCTTTTATAGTGCATCATGACATCATTTCAGCAGCCAATCACAGCCATGCCATTAGTCAACATGCCTACATGCCTAACAGGATGTGCCCACACTTCTTAGGATCTTCATTGGCTGAATAAAATGAAACTGGCTCATTGCATTATGGGAACTTCCGATTCCGGTATACGATATGCTAAAAGTATCGGAATTAAGTATCGGAATTCCGATACCGCGAATATCGGCCGATACCCGATATTTCAGTATCGGAATGCTCAACACTAATCACCATCCCACTTCTCTGTCTTCTGAAATGCTCTCTGCTCACAATCAAAGAGGATGCATTGCAGGTGGCGCACGATGAGATGGAGCAAGGAACCATACAGGGTGATTACACACAGCCCAGCCTCATCTCATCTCAATGTGGATTGGGTGACAATGAGGAAGAAGAGGAGAAGGAGGAGGAAGAACAGGAGCTAGTTTCATGTGCTATAGACGGTACTACCTGCACAACTGTCAAACCATCTGTTCAGCATGGATTGCCTGAAGACAAGGAGGAGGAGGAGGAGAGCATGGTCAGTCGTCCTCTTGGTGAGGACATGGAAATCGTGCCTGTTAGCAGTTTGGCATGCATGGATGAGTTTGTTACACTGCCTTTCCCGTGACCCTAGATTTCTCCAAATTTTGGTGGTAGTCATTACTGGTTGGTGACACTTCTAGACCCACGCTACAAGGAGAACTCTCTATCTCTTATTCCTAAGGCGGGCAGGTCTAAAAAAATGGGGCAGTACCAGAAGGCCCTTGTTGCGGAACTATTAAAAAAATTCCCATCTGAAAACGCTGGCGGCAGAGATCACAGTTCGTTGGACAACCAAGGAGTACAGGCGAGAGAGACACAACTCCAATCCAGCAGAGGCAGGGGAAAACTGTCAAAGTTCTGGGAGAGTTTTCTCAGTCCCTCCCATCGCACAGGCCCTGAGGCTCGGGGTACTCTCACAAGGAGTGCAAAGTTTGGGAAGATGCTGAGGCAGTACCTTGCCGACCGTACCAATGTCCTCTGTGATTCCTCTGTGCCTTTTAATTATTGGGTATCCAAGCTGGACACATGGCATGAACTGGCTCCCTGCGCCTTGGAGGTCCTGGCCTGCCCTGCCGCTATCATTTTATCAGAGCGGGTTTGTAGTGCCGCTGGTGGAGTTATAACTGATAAGGACATGCGCCTGTCAACTGAAAATGCTGACAGGCTGACTCTTATAAAAATGAACAAGGGTTGGATTGGGCATTACAATTATAGGAGACCCACTCCTTTCTAATGGGAACATTTTTTTATGAGGCCCTCCTCCACGTCTTTTCCAAGGGGCATTGGAGTGCCTCTAAATTTTTGGCAACCCTTGCATTCACTGCATAGGCCAACAGTATGGGAGACCCACTTCCTAATAATGGGAACATTGTTTTCAGGAGGCCATCTGACCTCCAAGTCTCTTCCAAGGGGCATTGGAGTGCCTCCAAATTTTTGGCAGCCCTTGCATTCACTGCATAGGCAAACACAGTGGGAGACCTACTTCCTAATAATGCGAACATTTTTTCATGAGTCCCTCTACATCTCTTCCAAGGGGCATTGGAGTGCCACCCAATTTTTGGCAGCCCTTGCATTCACTGCATAGGCAAACAGTATGGGAGACCCAGTTCCTAATAATGGGAACATTGTTTTCAGGAGGCCCTCCTCTAAGTCTCTTCAAAGGGGTATTGGGGTGCGTCCAAATTTTCAAAGGTGTATTGGGGTGCATCCAAATTTTGGGCAGCCCTGCCACTCACTGCATATGCAGTAACAGTAAACTCTTTAGTAATCGGAACAACAAAGCATAGCGGGCTGAGGGCTCTCTAAGATTAGCCAGGCCCGGCTGAGGGCTCTCTAAGATTAGCCAGGCCCGAATGCTGGCCCTTTAAGAATAGTAAAGGCCGCCTGATGGCCCTATAAAAACATACTTTGTGACTTTCAGAGTCCCTCCTTCATAAATGAAGCAGGATGTGTCTGATGATGTGTCACACACCACATGGCCAGATAAGGTTGTAAAATGTTAAAATGACATTTGTCGGTGAATGGATTTGTCTTGGTTGAAAGCAATGCAAAAGTGTAAAAACACATCAAAAACGCTACGTGTGAACATAGCCCAAGGTGTGGAGGAGTATTTTTGTTTTTGTATATTTATTTTGCCTTATATACAAGTCATTACCCTGGAAAGGATGTTCCTTAACATATTTTCCAGGAAAATCCATTTGGGTTTCGTTTTTGTATGTTTTATTGTGAGTCCCTAAAAGTGGCATAATATCTCTGACAACATTGTTCACAGCAGTAACCTAGGAGAGTCCGAAATGCTTCCAGGGGTCTTCCCCATGCTGTTCCCATTTGAGCACTGTTCCAGTCGATTTGGTCAATTTTTAGGCCCTCTGCAGACCGCCGGGGGGAGCCGCCTGAAAAATGCTCGAGTTTCCCATAGACTTACATTGGGCTCGTTGCTCGGGTCGAGCACCCGAGTATTCCAATGTGCTCGACCCGAGCAACGAGCACCCGAGAATTTTAGTGCTCGCCAATCACTACTGCTGACAGCAGTTCCTGTGCTTTAGATAGTTCCTGTGTTCTAAATAGCAGATCAATTGCCTCTTAGGCACATCATATACGTATAATTTCTTTTCCACAAATAGATGAGCATCAGATCCATACTCTCTCCCACCTTCCTGGGTTGTTCGTCTCGGTCCATTCCTTGCCACGGCAGGTGAGGGACTGTTCCCGAAGACATGTACCTTCATCCGGTAGTGTGTGACCTCGTTGTGGATGACATTGTCTTTGTGCCATAGCAACCTGTCATCACAGGAACGGGAACATGTTCATGATGTCAGGGGTTTCTTGCTGCCACTTACTGTCACTCAGCTTCTCTTTCACCCAGTATTAATGTGGGCATGTCTGAAAGTAAGTGCTGCAACCATTTGGCAAGGTATGAGTCTTAAATGAGGAAATCCTTGTAGGTCTCTTTTATCCTTTCCATGCAGACATCGCCAATGATAACCCAGCCTAGATCAAAGCATTGAGCAAATGGAGCATCATGTGGTCCATTGATTTGCTGATGTACCATTTGCAGCCAAAGAATGTCTTTGCCAAGCAGAATCAGGATATTTGCGCTGTTGTCAAGAGCTGCAATCTTTTTGGCCATAGTCTTTAGATGAGGGTGATGAAGCGCAGCATCTGGGGTTGGGATCTCCTTTCTGTTGGATGGTATCTGGTTACACTCGACAAGAGTGGGTAGGGGTATCTTCACATTTTTCTCAAGAGAAGATACTATGAGTCCATTGGCTCTTCTCCCAGAGACCTCCATAACACCACTACTGGTGCCAGGGTGTAGGGTTGAGCATTTTCCCTTTAAACAGATCAATGAGTTCTGACCTTGCAAGGGATCGGTTGCTCTGATCATCCAGAATCGCATACATCTTTACGGTTTTCTCTGGTTGACCCTTAGGATGCACGTTCACCAGACATATCTTCGCACAGGACTTGTCGCACAGGTCTTCTGTGCATGAAAATATTGTGGTAGGACTTGCCACTTGATCTGCATCCTCCCCGCCATGCCTTGTGGTGGAAGAAGGCATAAGAGGTGCATAGTTAGGTCGGGATAGATGGAGCGCTTGTACATGGTCCTCATTGTCACACTCAAAACACTTAATAGGGGTTTTACAATCTTTAGCAAAGTGTTCAGTAGAAACACAACATCTGTAACATACTCCAAAGTTCTTTAGAATCTCCTTGCGTTACTGGAGCGGTTTCTTTCTGAAACCGATGCACTTCTTTAGGGGATGTGGCATCTTATGAATGGGACAGATACGATTAGGATTTTCAACCTTTTCACATACCTCAGTCTTGTCTGGAGCTGGTGAAGATGTGGGAAAAACATCAGTCTTCTTCACTGACACTGGACTGCTGCGGTTTGTAATGCTTCTCTGTAGGTTAAAGCTTGGGTCAGTTTTATACTCTGCAATGTCCTTGATAAACTTATAGAAGTAGGACAGTGGAGGAAAGGAGACTTGGTTAGCTCTTTTGTATCTTGATCCAATTATGGTCCACTTATCTTGAATATTGAATGGTAGCTTAGAAACGATTGGGTTTACCCCACGAGCAGTGTCCAGGTAGCTGAGGTCAGGTGGGTGCATGTCTGCTTTGGCCAGCTGAAGCTCTAACAGGAGGTCACTGAGCTCTTGGAATTTTAAACTGTCTTTACTGGATATTTTTGGAAAATCCTCTAGTCTCTTGAACTGTGCATTTTCTATGGCTTCAGTACTACCATAGCTTTGTTCTTGTCTCTCCCATGCAGCAGTGAGACCCTCCACTGGATTACTAATGTGGACAGATCTAAGTCTCTTGACCCATTCTGTAGATTGTGGCCTGAGCCACCTGATCAGCAGATCTAGCTCTTCAGCAGCAGTGATGCCGAGGTCACTAATTGCGGTTCTAATGGCACATTTCCAACCTCTGTTGTTTTCAGGTTGATCATCGAACCTTGTGGGACCGGTCTTAGTTAGTTCATGGCAAACCATGTACCTTGCAAAGGCAGACATGTCAGTACTCTCTGATTTTGGAAAGACGGTTGCTGGCTGAGAAGCATTGCTCATATAGTCTGTGGCATTTTGATCTAGGAATGCAGGAAAGTATGGTGCAGCGTAGGCATTCTGTCCAGTAACTTGCTTAATGTGCATAGTTTCTGCCACAGCTGGAACTGTGTGGCTGACCGGAATGTGATGACTTGCCTGTGTATTGGTTTGCATGTGAGCTTTCATGTATAGGGTTTGGTGAGGTGCAGGGGTCTGGTATATTCTGGTACACAAAAGAGGCTCAGGATGAGGGGTTGGCAGCGTGTTGTACTGACCTTGAATGCAGGATACTGATAAAGGATCTGCGTCTTGTTGCCTTAGGTAAGTTTCTGTGCCATCAGGAATGATTGCTGGAGTCAGGGAAGCACTATTTTGGCTTAGTACATAGCCTCTTGTATGCTTAAGAGGGTCTTCAGCATCAAAATCAATTAAACTGATGCTGTCTCTTTGGCTCCCACTGATAGCTTGTTCCAGGACCTTTAACCTCGCCATGGCTGTGGCGTGTTCACACTCCTTTTCTAGGGCCTCCATTTCTGCCTTTTGGTGTACTGCGCTGGCTTCCATTTCTGCCTTTTGGTGTGCTGCTTCGGATGCTTCCACTTCTATCTCAGTTTTCTTTTGTGCAAAGGCGGCTTGTACCTTAGTAGCCTTGGCTTATGCACGTGCTCTTATAAGCTGTTTGCTTAGTGTTGAAGATTTCAAAGAGCGTGACTTAGATGAACGTTTTGACTGCCTGGCTGACCCAGAAATGTGATGTGATGACGTCTCAGCTATTTGTGCAATTCTTGCCTCTGTCTTGGCTTTAATATCATGCACCATGCATTCTCTCTAAGAGTTAACTTGTTGGAAAACCTGCAGCTCTTCAAGAGAAACAGATGTATTAAGCTTTTGCAGGATTGTAAGGTATTCGTTTGTCCTTCTGACATAGATTTGATAATCTGAACACAGTTGTCCAAGGGCGCCCTCTAGTGGTAGTTCTAGAGAAGCAGGCTGAGAGAGGCTGTTGATGTGGCTCAGCAATTTTTGCCATAAATCTGATATTGCACAAGAAAGTTTATGTTTAATGGATTCAAAGTTCTCTCTAACTTTCCATGTAGGTTTTGTAGAACGTTTAGCCTTTTCACTGGACTGTGGATTAAACTCTATACATTCTTCATCTAACAGTGGATCTGGTAGTCTTTCCCTCAGCCATAATTCACAGGCAGAATGAACCCTGAATGATATGCTGAGAGCACATGCTCTGATGACTGTTCTGTAGCTTTATAGAGGCTGTAGACTGGCTTTACAGATGAATCTGGCAAAAGTCTTTTTTCTATTCTGACTCCATGACCAGGGGTATACATAGAAATCATGGGGCCCCATAGAAGAAGCTCTAATCGGGCATCCCCTCCACAAAAAAATGATTATTTGTCTTTATCACAGAAGAG
Source organism: Phyllobates terribilis (assembly GCF_046119375.1). NCBI lineage: Eukaryota > Metazoa > Chordata > Amphibia > Anura > Dendrobatidae > Phyllobates > Phyllobates terribilis. Next base: position 1,175,734,091 of record NW_027362761.1, read on the forward strand.
CAGATCTCACAACATTCCATCCTTTACACAGTAATTTTCCTCCTGCTGAAGTCCTAGATTCTTTTATTGACCCATAAAGTGTGATTCCAACAAAAGTGCCCCCCAAGCACAGTATGATACCCCCATGGTGCATTCCTTCACATGCGCAACATAATGACCCTATTGTACCCCACTTCAACTCCCAAGGCAAAGTATGGTAACCCCAACACAGTATGATCCCCCAACTGTGACCCCCACACAGCCCTCCATACACTATAATGTGCCTACATACAGTATAATGGCCTGCACTAGCCCTCCAAACAGTATGCTGGGCCTACATACAGTATAATGGCCCACACTAGCGCTCCAAACAGTATAATGGACCCCACACAACCCTTCACACTGTATAATTGCTTTCATACAATATAATGGCCCCCCACATAGCCCTCAAAATATTATAATGGTCTCCATCTAGCCTTCCATATAGTATAATGCACCCCCCATAATCCTCCATATAGTATAATGCGCCCCCCATAATCCTCCATATAGTATAATGCGCCCCCCATAATCCTCCATATAGTATAATGTGCCCTCCATAATCCTCCATATAGTATAATGTGCGCTCCATAATCCTCCATATAGTATAATGTGCCCTCCATAATCCTCCATATAGTATAATGTGCCCTCCATAATCCTCCATATAGTATAATGTGCCCTCCATAATCCTCCATATAGTATAATGTGCCCTCCATAATCCTCCATATAGTATAATGTGCCCTCCATAGTCCTCCATATAGTATAATGTGCCCTCCATAATCCTCCATATAGTATAATGTGCCCTCCATAATCCTCCATATAGTATAATGTGCCCTCCATAATCCTCCATATAGTATAATGTACCCTCTATAATCCTCCATATAGTATAATGTGTCCTCCATAATCCTCCATATAGTATAATGTGCCCTCCATAATCCTCCATATAGTATAATGTGCCCTCCATAATGCTCCATATAGTATGTCTGATGTAAAGTCGGTGATTCATTTTTTTCAAGTAAAGCTTTACAGGGCTTAATAAGAGTTACTTTTGTACCGTATAACCAGCGCCCAATAACGACGGGTGCTTACTGATATATTATCTGTTTTGAATAAGATTTGTGTTTCATTTTAGAAGTGTTGTTATTGAGAGTCTTTTTTTGGTCACTTTTTTTGCAGCCTTGAAGAATAGTGACATGGTTTCTGCTAAAATATTTCTTATTCAGGTATTTTCTTTTCTGACAATTTTCCTGAGTCTAGGGGGCTTTAGACTTTTCATTAGGAGGTCCAAGATTAAACAAACCGGTAGAATGGGCATACTTGTTGTGGTCAGTGATTAATAAGCTTCGCTCTTAGAAGGGCTTGTTGGACTACATGTCCATCTGACCAGTAACTGACGGTCGCTGTTCATACATGCAGATAAGTATTTTACAAAGAGGTTCCAATTTAACCATGTTTTCAAAAAAATATAAAAAAATTAAAAAGCTATTTGTTTATTGAGCCTGAGCCAGCTTAAAATTTTCTTCCCACTTATTTAGGATTGGGGCTGCCACAGAAGCTACCAGGTTTGGTCTGCGTAGTGATACGGTAAAACAGCTAGGTAGATGGGTCTCAGATAGGTACAACATTTACGTTAGGCCTTAGTTAATTTTGCCTTAATTATGTCTTCTTAGGTCAAAAGAGAAAATGTTTGTGGGTCACTCATTTGTTCATTATGCTGTAAGATGAGCCACTAGGTGTATATATGGTACCATTCTTGGTCTAAATTCAGACTCTTTGTAGTGTGTTGATTATTAGGCTTTGTAGTGGAAGAACCTCCAAGGTCAGCTACTGCGTGCTAGGAACATGTTTCTGGACCCTGATTTAATTGTTTTTCACGCCGGTGGGAACGATGTTGGGAGAACAGAAGCTAGCCGTCTGATTGAAGCCGTCTTATTTATATACTCATTATTCCCTACAGTTCAAATAGTTTATTCAGAGATCATGCCTTGGTTATTTTGGTCTTGTCCGGAGTAAAAAATTTATGGTCAGAATCCGGAAGTGAGTAACAGACTGATAAATAAATTCATGTCATCATTACACATTTTTTCTTATGGCCATGCAGACTTGGCGGTTTTATCCCGGGTCTTTTCAGATATTATTTTGTGCACCTGTCAGAGATTGGTTTAGACATATTCAATCTTAATATGCAGAACATAATGGAGGCCGCAGTGTTTGGAGGGGCCGGCTGGCTAGTTTCACCATAGGGCCTGGTGGGAGGTTATACTCAGCTCTACGGCTGGGTGGTGTTGGTCGAATTGAAATATTTATGGTCGGCTCGAGTCAATTAATGACTGAGCTGCAGTTTACTGAATTGATTATTTATTATTGATTATTTATTATTGATTATTATGGTTTATTTATTAATTGTTGATTAAACCCTTAATAAAACATTGCGGCCTGTTTTCCCAACACTTGGTTGGTTCTTAGAGTTAATGTATAGACTTTATAATCCCATGTAATGTTGCATTTTTTTTTTATTCACTTTGCGTTCATTCCTGTAAAGCTCCTAAAAACTTCCTTAATGCGGTTTTGAATACTTTGAGGGGTGCAGTTTTTAAAAATGTATCACTTTTTGGAGTTTTCTGACATTGAAGCACCTCAAAGTCACTTCAAAACTTTATCAGTCTGTAAAAAATAGATTTTGGAAATTTTGAAAAAATAAAAATTGCTACTAAATTTTTACCCTTCCAACATCTTAACAATATAAAACCGTGTTTCAGAACTGATTCTGATGTAAAGTAGATATGTGGAAAATGTTACTTATGAACTGTTTTCAGTGGTATGACTATCTGTTACACAGGCACACAAATTCAAAGTTTGAAAATGTAACATTGTGCAACATTTTTGCCAAATTTCTGTGTTTTATTTAAAATAAATAAATATTTTATTAACTTAAATACATCACTAAGGCTGCGTTCACACATTGCGTATTTTCACGCGCTTTTTTGCGCGCACTTTATCAAAATACGCAATGTGCCTTGTGCCTGCCAGCAAAGTGAATGGGAAATTCACTTTGCCGTTCAGACACTCTGTGATTTTACGCAGCGCGAAAGCGCAGCTGCGTAAAGAATTGACATGTCAATTCTTTACGCAGCTGCGTCCCGCGCTTTCTCACTATTGTGCCCATTATAAGCGCTGGAATTACACAGCGGTGTTCACACACTGCGCAATTCCAGCGCTTTTTTACGGAGGCGCAGGACAAACTATGGATATTCACCTATCCGATGGATGGGAGAGGCGTCCGGTCCGGTCCAGCGCTTCCAGCATCTGCTGGTGAAGCGATCAGCTGTTAGCTAACCGGCTTGTAAACGGCCTGTAACCAGCCGGTCAGCTGATTTACAAGCCGGTCAGTTGACAGTCAGCTGATCGCTTCACGGCAGATGCTGGAAACCGCGGGACCGGAACGGACGCCTCTCCCATCCATCGGATAGGTGAGTATCCATAGTTTTTTTCTTTTAATAACTTAGCAGTGTATGTACTGCAGCCAGAAGCTGTCTGTGCATACACTGCTAGGGGGACACTCACACACACGACACATAGACACAGACAGTACACACACGACACACAGACACATAGACACAGACCAAAAGTTAGGACACACGTTCTCATTTAAAGATTTTTCTGTATTTTCATGACTATGAAAAAAGTACATTCACACTGAAGGCATCAAAACTATGAATTAACACATGTGGAATTATATACTTAACAAAAAAGTGTGAAACAACTGAAAATATGTCTTATATTCTAGGTTCTTCAAAGTAGCCACCTTTTGCTTTGATGGTTCACACTTTTTTGGTAAGTATATAATTCCACATGTGTTAATTCATAGTTTTGATGCCTTCAGTGTGAATGTACAATTTTCATAGTCATGAAAATACAGAAAAATCTTTAAATGTGAAGGTGTGTCCAAACTTTTGGACTGTACTGTACATTACATTACATACAGACACATACATTACAATACATACAGGTGTCCATGCTCGTCACACTTCATTTCTCCTGCACCTCCGTAAAAAAACGCAGTGTGTGAATGGAGGTGCTTTTTTTACCTGCGTAAAAAAACGCAGGTAAAAAAAGCAGGAAAATATGCGCGCGTAAAAAAATACGCAATGTGTGAACGCAGCCTAAGAAGAACAATGTGTCATGAAAAAACAGTCTCCAAATCACTGGGATTGGAACAAGCCTTCCAGAATGACTCTGGTGGTAAGTAGTGATGAGCAAGCACTAAAATACTCGGGTACTCGTTGCTCGGGTCGAGCACATTGGAATACTCTGGTGCTTGACCTGAGCAACGAGCCCAATGTAAGTCTATGGGAAACTCGAGCATTTTTCAGGCGGCTCCCCCCGGCGGTCTGCAGAGGGCCTAAAAATTGCCCAAATCGAAGGGAACAGTGCTCAAATGACATGGGAACAGCATGGGGAAGACCCCTGGAAGCATTTCTGACTCCCAGGTCACTGCTGTCAGCAACATGGTCAGAGTATTACGCCACTTTTACGGACTCACAATAAAACGTACAAAAACGAAACCCAAATGGATTTTCCTGGGAAATATGTTAAGGAACATCCTTTCCAGGGTAATGACTTGTATAGAAGGCAAAATAAATAACCAAAGTCAAAAATACTCCTCCACACCTTGGGCTATGTTCACATGTTGCGTTTTTGATGCGTTTTTGCATTGCTTTCAACCAAGACAAATGCATTCACCAGGAAATGTATTTTTAGCATTTTACCACCTTATCTGGCCATGTAGTGGGTGACACATCATCAGACACATGCATACAGTGCTGAAAAGACATGGGAACAGCATGGGGAAGACCTCTGGAAGCATCTCTGACTTCCAGGTCACTGGCTAAAAGTGTGCCCATCATAAGTGATCCTTGGCGCATGCAAACATGCCTCCCGCCATGCACCTGTCATTGCAGACTTGCAACAATCACCGTCCACGTCCTTCTCCCAGTGCAGCGTTCAGTTGTCCCTACCCCATTCCTTGGAATGCAAGCGCAAGTATGCAGGCAGCCACCCACTCACCCACGGGCTGCAATACTATACTGCCAAATTTTTGACAGCTGCTTGCACTTGAAATGTGGCCTTTTAGGCTCATGGAGGCGGAAGCTTTTCATAACCTCATGCCGGTGGCAGCCGGGTGTCCATACTCGGTCCCCAGCCGCCACTATATTTCCCGGTATCGCCTCCGCCTTCCACAAGCACTGGTCCCACAACATTACCTGTGCCCTCCCCAGTGCACTTACTGGGAAAGACCGCCTAACCACAAACAAGTGGACAGGTGAATGTGGCCAGGGACGGTACGGAGCCAGTCCACAACTTTTTTTACTGAGAGTTGTATTTAGCTTGGTGAAAGGACTGGCATAGAGGGAAACCGTATCTACCCTGCATGTCATTTCTCCCAGGAAGTCCTGTAATTGAGCTTGTTGCGGAAGCAATGGCAGCCCGTCCAACATCAACTCGCACTTGTCGGTGGTGCTTTGACACACACACATCTTTCTTTGCGCATTTAATGTCTTGAATACAGAGTTTGACAATGGCCTGATCTGTAATGCGTTTTGAGAAATAACATGCATAAGCATGGCGATCCACATTAAAAAAGCAGCCATAGAGTGTCCGGGAACCTTCCTCCACACTTTTCTTAGCCAGGACTGCTTTTCGGCAGGGTTGGACGGGCCCACCAGAGAACCGGAGACTCCTTCGGCAGGCCCTGGCTTCATCTTCAGGAGAGTTCATAGTGCCGAGGTGAGGCTATGATGATGATAGAGGGCATCATCTGCTTGGTTTTCTGTTATTTGGAATGCAAGTGCAAGTATGCAGCCAGCCACCCACCCACAGGCCGCAACACTAAACTGCTAGATTTCTGGGCAGCTCTTTGCACTTGAAATATGGCCTTTTAAGCTCATGGAGGTGGAATCTTTTCACAATCTCATGCCGGCTGCGGCCGGGTGTCCATACTTGGTCCCCAGCCGCCACTATATTTCCCGGTATCGCCTCCGCCTTCCACAAGCATGGGTCCCACAACATTACCCGTGCCCTCCCCAGTGCACTTACTGGGATGGACCGCCTAACCACAAACACGTGGACAGGTGAATGTGGCCAGGGACGGTACGGAGCCAGTCCACAACTTTTTTTGCTGAGAGTTGTATTTACCTCTGTGAAAGGACTGGCATAGAGGGAAACCGTATCTAACCTGCGTGTCATTTCTCCCAGGAAGTCCTCTAAAGCTGCTTACACTTGAAATGTGGCATGAACATTACTGCTGGTACTTTTCTGTGGGAATTTGCTTGCCTCCTACCAGCCTGGAATATTTCCAGCAAACTATGGTACAACGCCATGGTATTAGCACTGCCCCCAATACCAGTAGCGAAGCCATCCCCAATTACTCAGGAATTGTATTTGGTAGACTGAGTGGCTGCCCAAATATATTTTCTCGCAAAGGAGCTGAAGACAGAGTGGCAGTAGGTGCAAGTTTCTCCAGCCTGTTAGATATTAGAGGGTGAACAGCAGCACATTGGATCAGTGGTTAGCACTGAAGCCTTGCAACGCTGCAATCCTGGGTTCAAATCCCAGCAAGGACAACATCTGCAAGGACTTTGCATGTTCTCCCCGTGTTTGTGTGTGTTTCCTCCTCAGTAAAAAAAGCAGACATAGAGTGTCTGGGAACCTTCCCACACACTTTTCTTAGCCAGGACTGATTCTCAGCAGGGTTGGACAGTCCCACCAGAGAATCCTCTGGTGTACCTTGGCTTCTACCTCAGGAGAGTTCATGATGGCACTAACTTTTCAGCTGCTATGGGGCTTTTGAGCGGGGGAGAAAGGTTAGCCCTCAGAATCAAATCCTCTGGTGGGCTCAATGTTTTTCAATCTGAAACAGCTTCTCAGTGGTAGTTGTATTTCACCACAGCCATATTCTTTAGCTCGGTGAAAGGACTGGCATAGAGGGAAACTGTATCTACCCCGGCTGTCATTTCTCCGTCACCAGGTTCCGCCCATTGTCACACACGACCATGCCTGGCTGTATGTTCAGTGGTGAGAGCCACAGGTCAGGCTGCTGTGTTACAGCTTTCAACAACTCTGCAGCGCTGGGCGGTTTGTCAATTAAGCATTAAGCATGTTATCTTCAGCATAGCCTGTTGCCGCTTGGCCAAGGCAGTGCTGCAGTGCTTTCAGCTTGTGACTGATGTGGTCATTTCAGAGATGGAGGAGGAGGTGCATGAGCTGAACAATGTGATTACATTAAGGTTAAATTGGTGATGCTGTTTTTTATACTATTGTTTTGGTTTTTTTACGTTATTTTTTAAGACAAATGCATTCACCGGGAAATGTAATTTTAACATTTCACAACCTTATCTGGCAATGTGCCTTATCTGGCAAAGGAGGGTCTCAGTAAAAAAAAATATTCCCATTATAAAGGAGCGGGTGGTAATGCCCATGCTGTGACTGCAAGGGCTGCCAAAATTTGTGAAAATCCCCACTAAGAATTTAAAGACACATAGAGCAGGGCCACAGTAATGACAAATTCCATTTAGAAAGGAGAGAGTCTGCTATACAGTTATAGGGTATGCATTGAGTCCAACGGCTGACGAATTTTACAAAAAACCCCACTAAGAATTTAAAGACACACAGAGCAGGGCCACAGTAACAAGGTACGACATGTTCCCATTAGAAAGGAGAGGGTCTGCTATACAGTTATAGGGTATGCAGTGAGTCCAACGGCTGACCAAATTTAGGAAAAACCCCAGTAAGAAATTAAAGACACACAGAGCAGGACCACAGTAATGACAAATTCCCATTAGAAAGGAGAGGGTCTGCTATACAGTTATAGGGTATGCAGTGAGTCCAACGGCTGACCAGTTTTAGGAAAAACCCCACTAAGATATTAAAGACACACAGAGCAGAGCCACAGTAACAAGGTACGACATGTTCCCAGAAGAAAGGAGAGGGTCTGCTATACAGTTATAGGGTATGCAGTGAGTCCAACGGCTGACCAATTTTAGGAAAAACCCCACTAAGAATTTAAAGACACATAGAGCATGGCCACAGTAACGACAAATTCCCATTAGAAAGGAGAGAGTCTCCCATAGTGTTGGCCTATGCAGTGAATGCAAGGGCTGTCAAAAATTTGGAGGCACTTCAATGACCCTTGGAAGAGACGTGGAGGAGGGCCTATTAAAAAAAATGTTCCCATTAGAAAGGAGCGGGCCTCCTATACTTGTAATGCCCATGCACTAAGTGTATGGGCTGACAAACATTTACCCCTGGGGGTATACATGAACATACTGTATAAAAAGTTTTTTTTACGGGCATCATAAACACCCTTAAAAAAAATTATGTGGGTGTTGCATCATGGACCACGGTCACCCTGGTCATATGGTGGTGGAGGATGAGGAGAAGGAGGAGGACAAGAGCAAATAGCCAAAATCAGGAAGTGTATACCCATGTGTGGGTGTGAAAAGGTGCATGGGAATACACCTCCCAAGAAACGACACTGGATTTGAGTTTATGTTACGCTGCTATAATTCGGTGGTGTTCAGAAGTCTGGCCCAATCCAGCCCTTGTTCATTTTTATAAGAGTCAGCCTGTCAGCATTTTCAGTTGACAGGCGGATGCGCTTATCAGTTATAATTCCACCAGCGGAACTAAAAACCCGCTCTGATAAAACGCTTGTGGCAGGACAGGCCAGGACCTCCAAGAGACAGTTCATTCCACGTATCCAGCTTGGATACCCAATAATTATAAGGCACAGAGAAATCACGGAGGACGTTGGTACGGTCGTCAAGGTACTCCCTCAGCATCTTCCCAAACTTTGCACTCCTTGGTAGAGTACCCCGCGCCTCAGGGCCTGTGGGATGGGAGAGTCTGAGAAAACTGTCCCAGAACTTTGACAGTGTTCCCCTGCCTCTGCTGGATTGGAGTTGTGTCTCTCTCGCCTGTACTCCTTGGTGGTCCAACGAAGTGTGCCCTCAGCCACCAGAGTTTTCAGATGGGAATTTCTTTAATAGTTCCGCAACAAGGGCCTTCTGGTACAGCCCCATTTTTGTAGACCTGTCCACCTCAGGAATAAGAGATAGAAAGTTCTCCTTGTAGTGTGGGTCTAGAAGTGTCACCCAAAATTTTGAGAACGTGAGGGTCATGGGAAAGGCAGCGTAACATAAACTCAGCCATGCGTGCCAGACTACTATCAGGCAAGACTTCCGTGTCCTCACCAAGAGGATGACTGACCATGCTCTCTTCCTCCTCCTCTCTGTCCTCTGGCCATCCACGCTGAACAGACGGTATGACAGCTGTGCAGGTAGTGTCGGGGTTGTAGCGACATTCCACTCGTCCTCCAGTCACTCCAAATTAAGGCTATGAGCATGGGTCAACTATTCAAAGAATGAGTCAGACAACAAGCTGGTTCAAACTCAGAGCATGCTCAGAGGCTACTGGCAAGCCACGATCTCAGCAATGTTCTGTCTTTATTTCCACATGCACAAACCTAAATACACTACATAATGGGGAGGGGAAAGGGAGTGTTCGGGGCGGGGTAAGCCATAAATGTCTAGTATCCAGCCACTCCTGATTGGTCCACGACTCCTTAACTCAGTCTCTGGGCAGACAACAGTCAGTTGATGATTCGGTTTCATTTCTCTGAAACAGGTGCTTGGCTGATACTGGCGCCATCTTAGCATAAGTTTCGATCTAAGTAACACGTAGCAAGGAAAGCTTATTGTTATAAGACACAAAATGGTGGTTAGTACATAAGCAAAGCGTATAAAAATATAAAAGTATAAAAGTAGAGAAAATATATATTCTTTCTTACCCTGATATTCCCCCCTAAACACTAAGCTTTCCCTTGCTTCGGGGCCTTTGAGACTGTCCATGTGTGGGGAGAGGGGAGGTGGATTTCTTCACCCAATTATCTTAGACGCTGCCCCCTTATGGGACGCCCCCAAACAATTGAGCCCTACCCTAAATAACACATGGAGTTCTCCCAACTGACCCTAAACTAGATCTCTCAATTGGACTCTGTCATGGGGGGTCTGGTCAGGCTTGTTCAAAGGAGTGTATTTCTCCATATCTTCCTTACTGGTATCATCATGTAACAGAGATGTGGTTTCTTGATTCAAAAAGGTCTCGGAGGTTGGAACAGCATTGTTTATAGCTTTCCTGTATAAGGGGACTATGCAGCATACCATGTCATTCCTGCGCAATTCACTATGTCACAGTAATCAAATCGATAAATCTGGATTTTTGCGTGAGTATCTACCCAAAATGTGGTAGCTGTCCACCCTGGGACAGACAGTAAGCATATGGAAAGGATATAGAAGAAGGTAGTCATCTTTTATAGGCTCGCTTTGTCTCTCTTGCAGTGGGAGGCGTGAATCCAGGTGCTCTTGCCCTCAAGCTTCAGAGCTGTAGGAGTAGTCAGGATCACAGTGTAGGGGCCCTCAAATCTGGGTTGGAGACAGTCTTTCCGGACAAACTTCTTTACGTACACCAGGTCGCCTGGGGTGAAATCATGTACCGCATCACCTGTGGATTCTGGGAGAGAAGCAGACACTGTAGAGCGGGTGTTAGTCAATTCTTTAGACAGCGCAATCACAAATTTTACTACGCTATCATGTGTTTCAGACAACTCTTGGGGCCTAATTTCTCCTATTTTAGGTGGGGTCCCAAACAAAATTTCATAGGGAGTTAGCCCATGTTTAGCTTGTGGGGTGTGTCTGATATGATACAATACTATAGGGAGTAGGTCGGGCCAGGGGAGGGGATGATCTTGGGTCATTTTCAAGAGCTGGGTCTTGAGTGTGGAATTCATCCTTTCCACTTTGCCTGAACTGGCAGGATGGTATGGAGTGTGGAGGCCCAAATCTGTTCCCAACATGTTCCAAAGTTCTTTGTAGATATTTGCTGTGAAAGCTGGTCCTTGATCCGATTCTATGACTTGGGGAACTCCAAATCTGCAGGCAATTTCAGTGATCAGTTTCTTGGCTGTGACTTTAGCAGTCATGTTGACAACCGGGTAGGCCTCGGGCCAGGCTGAGAACATATCCACGGCTACCAAAACGTACTCATATTTTCCTGCTTTAGGCATTTGGATATGGTCGACTTGTATTCTCTGCCAAGGATAGTCTGGTTTAGCCAGGTGTTGGAGAGGGACCCGTGCCGTACACGTTGGGTTGCAGGTAGCGCAGACAGAGCAAGGTTTTGAGTATGCAGTCACAGTGGAAGAGATTCCAGGTGCAAAGTACAGTTTCTTGATACATGCCAAGGCTTGATTCTTTCCTCTGTGTGTAGGCCCGTGAGCCCATGCTGCCACGGCTGAGTACATGCGCCTGGGCAAGCAAGGTTTTCCGTCCACTTGGTAAAGAGTTGAGTCGACCTTTAAATCTTTGCGACCTGCCAGCACGGCTCCCGCCGCTTTCCATTGCTTGACTTCTTCAGTGGGGGTCTTCCTTTGCTCTTCACACAATTTTTCATCAGGCATCCTGACCCCCCTGGATTCCACTCGTGTCTCCGCTGGACTTGTATGGTCTTCCGCCGGCTGTTCTTTGGCTCTTGCTCTAGTGAGCGCCACAGCTACGGTTTGCAGGGTCTCCCCCATCTCTTCTTCCTTTTCCTGCCACTTTGATGACACATTCTCCACTGCTGCAGTCTTGGCTGCTTGGTCAGCTAGGTGGTTGCCCCTGGCTTCCCTGGAATCTAGTCTTCCATGAGCCTTGACCTTGATAACAGCAACCTGAATGGGTAGTTCCAGGGCCTTCATTAGGGCCTTAATCCATGAGGCATGTTTCACTGGTGTACCTGCAGCTGTGATGAATCCTCTAGACTTCCACAAGAGTCCAAAATCATTGCAAATTCCATGTCCATACCTAGAATCGGTATATATTTTTGCCGTTGTTCCAGCTGCCAGGTGGCAGGCTTCTGTGAGAGCTACAAGTTCAGCTTCTTGTGCAGACATGTATGGTGGTAGAGCTTCAGCCTTGAGGACTGTTAGGTCTGTTGTGACAGCATATCCCGTGTGGAACTTCCCTTGAGGGTCTGCGAAACGGGATCCATCAGTCCATAGATGCAAGGCAGGGTGTGCGAGCGGATGTGCCACCATATTCTCTGGAGCAGAAGTCTCTTCCTGCAAAATTTTTATACAATTATGAGGTTCCACCAATGGACTTTCACCCTGTTCGTCTTCCCCCCTAGAAGGTGGAAGCAAAGTGGCAGGGTTGATAGACATCTGGTAAATGTTATATTGGAGGGCAACAATAGGGAACACTGCAGCCGCAGGTGTCTTTGGTTGGTTAGATGTTTCGGAGAGGTTTGTTGCAGAACAGCCGAGAGATCATGGCCAGCCTGTATAACTAGATCATGTCCAAGGACGATATCAGCTGACTTGTCAAGGAGGATGTGAGCAGTGTGGACCGCCTTAAGGCACGTGGGGGCAGTTCGGGCGACAGGGTCCAGGCGGGCTGAGTAGTAGCCTAAAGGCCGATACTTATGATCATAGCGTTGTGCTAGAACTCCAGAGGCATGACCTTCCGATTCAGAGACAAAGAGGTGAAATGGCTGAGTATAGTCTGGTAAGCCCAAGGCCGGGGCAGAGACAACAGCCTGTTTAAGGCTGTCAAAACATAGTCTGCGTTGGTGAGAGATACGTGGATCTTCAGCATGAAGCCAGACGGAGCCTTCGTCCTTAAGACAGTCACACAGGGGTTGCATAAGCTTTGAGGCATCCGGGATCCATTGCCTGCAGTAAGTGATGAGGCCAAGGAAAGTCTGCATAGCGGAGTAGGTGGTTGGGAAGGTGATATCCATGATGGCTTGTTTTCTTTCTTCAGTCAGATGTCTAGCACCTTGTGATATACAATGTCCAAGGAAAATTACCTTGGGCAGACACCATTGGACTTTGCCTTTCGAGACTTTACAGTTAGCTGAGTGAAGAAACCAGAGAAGGGATGCTGACATCTCTGGCAAATTTTCTTCAGTGCTGCAGAGTAAAAGATCATCCACATATTGTAGAAGAGTGACCTGAGGGTTCTCTTGAACCCATGGCTCCAGAATAGACTTCATAGAATGAATGAATTGGTTAGGAGAGTTCTGGGCTCCTTGAAAGGTAGAGGCAAAAAGAAACCACGAATCTTCATGCAAGGGTATACTGAAGAAGGCGTTGGCCAGATCTAACACCGTAAACAAGGTGGCCGTTGGAGGCACCTGAGACAAGAAGGTGTTTGGGTTGGGTACCACTGGAGTTTCTAAAATGGTAGCTGCATTGACGGCTCTGAGATCCTGAACCAAACGGTATCTTGGAGGCTCTCCCGGAGCGGTTTTCTTTTTTACAGGAAAGAGGGGTGTATTGCATGGAGATACACATCTGACAAGGACTCCTGACTCCAGGAGGGAAGCGATTTGGGTACCCAAGCTTTGTTCTTGTGCTGCCTTGAGGGGGTATTGTGGCAACCGTGGGTACCTGTGTCCAGGCTTGAGGTGTACTTGGACCGGGGGAACCTGCAGGAGGCCAACGTCCTCTGGCCCGCTGGACCACAGAGAGTGAGGGAACTGTGAGGAAGAAATGACAGATGTGGCTGCCCCAGTGTCCACCAGGAACTTCAATGGTTGATGGTCCACCTGTAAAGTGACAGTCCCACAGGCGGCCGTGGGGTGCGTAGCTGGGAAAGTGGACACTGGTTGACCGGGCCGTCATTGGCGTGGGTGAGATGGTTCACGGGAAGGTCCATGGTTGTGTGGACCATCATAAAATGAGCGGTCATGGTACTGTCTGCGGGTTGGACAGTCTCTGAGAATGTGATTAGGGCTACCACATTCCCAACACAGTATGCGTCCTTCAGAATCACGAGATTATCTCTTGTCTCTAGGTGGCCCCCTGTCATTTCTTCTGTCTTGTTTTCTATATGTGGGAGGAGTATCATCACCTGTGCCTTTAACCATTACCCACTTGATTCCATGTTGGTTGCCAGGGGGTGGGTAGCTTTCTTGAGCTTGATATACCATGGCAGGAGCGGCTTTCTTCTTTGGCTTAGTATCCTTTTCCATTTTTTAGCATGGCTTTTTGGAAAGCTTTGACAATGTCCACCGCGTCGTTAAAAGAAGAAGAACGGATCTCGGGGCGTACCCTCAGAACCTCATCTCTGAGGGCGTCTTGTAGGCCATCTACTAGGGCCTGAACCAACAGGGCGGCCTGCGTCTTGACGTGAGGACTGTATCCGAGATCCTCAAAATGCATGCTGAGTCTTGCAGCATATCTTTCCACAGATTCATCAGGGTCTTGTTGAACATCTTGTACAGACCCAGCTTGATCTGACAAGCGATCCTGAGCCCAGGCTTTTAACTGTTTCATGTATTCTAGGCCGGATTCATATGTACTAAGGGATCCTGCTTTTGTGGAATCCATGGCCTTTTGAAAGCTCTCCGTTTTCGGCTAAGTGAGCCTGGCATTCTGTAGCCAGAGTGGAACCAGCAGCAAGGGCAATTTTACGAGCCAATCCTCCAGCATGGCTCATACGGGTGTTTGCAGGGTTGACTATGGCCCCCACCATATGTGTAAGGATGTCACCATAGCCTATTGACAGAGTGACAGGGCGTCCTGATGGGTCTACTAGATTCCGGGAGCGGCAGGGGTCCCAGACTTCTGAGGGGCTGGGGGGTGGTGTTTTTTCAGCAGTTGCTTGGAGCAAGGGCCGGAGTATGGGTAATGGATGTGGGGTGGAGGATGCCATAGGAGACGTATGGGATAAAAGGGGGGGGGCTGGAGTATCTTGAGCCCATCCCTCATCTGGCTCCTTATCGTCTTGAGTAACAGTATGTTGGCGGAGGGAGAGCAGTCTGGCCTGAAATTCTGAGGAGTTGAGGAGGATATCCCCAGGATTATGGGCGACCCCTATGGGGAACAGAGGGAGCGCCTCAGCATCGTGGACTGGAGCAGAGGGTATCACATTAGTTTCAGATGGGTGCTCTGGGACTGCGGGCTTTTCCACCCGTGCTGGCGGCTGGTAATAAGCACCGGACGGATCTAGTAGTGGATATAGGCCGGATTGGGGCTTTCCGGGCCTCCCACAACAAGTAAAAGGTGTAGTATGATGGCCGTTGGAGGGAGGAGTTGGAGTGGGAGTGGGATTGTTCTTGGAGGCAGGCTGGGCATCGTGCCATGGGCGGCCCGCCCCACAGACACAGCAGAACTCCGCCCAGGGCGGGTTCTGCTCTCCACACATACGACATGTCCATCCTTCCGATGATTTGGCGTCGGCGCCATTATAGGGTGGTGGCTGAGGGCTCGGTGTAGTGACAGGCATCAACGGGGTTACGGCCAATTTAGGGTCACATAACAAATCACATTCTGCAGCTTTCATGTATCCGAACAAAGGCTCGGCATTCTCTGTTCCCCCTGCACCATCTACTCTAAGATGTGTCTGAGCCTGGTGCAGGTGTCCTTCATCACTCAACTTCCCTTTTTTTTTTTTTTTTGTTACGCATTCCTTCTACACTGAAGGCTGAAGTCTGCCCGTACTGGGTAAACTTATCATTTTATACAAATTCCTAACATTCTTAACAGCCTCCTTGCTTTCCCGTGACTCTACTAATTGGATGACTCCCACTGCACCATCCGGCATCTTGCCAGGTCTTTCAGATTTGAACATACGCAACATTTTCTTATAGAATGCAATGATCTGTCGCGACTCAGATCACTGGTGCAGTCCACAGGTCGCCACCCCTCAGTGTAGAGCACACCTCAATACACTGATGAGATAGAGAGACACCTCAATCTATCTCCTTTCCTAACCTTCAGTGTAGAGCACACCTCAATACACTGATGAGATAGAGAGACACCTCAATCTATCTCCTTTCCTAACCTTGAATGGCGACTTTACAGTGCGACTCACCACGGCACCCTGATTACAGGTCACCACCCGTCAGTGTAGAGCACATCTCAATACACTGATGAGATAGAGAGACACCTCAATCTATCTCCTTTCCTAACCGTCAGTGTAGAGCACACCTCAATACACTGATGAGATAGAGAGACACCTCAATCTATCTCCTTTCCTAACCTTGACTTTACAGCAGTCTCTGTGGTAGACGAAGAGCACTCCTCAATTCGTCACAGATTCTTTCTTCCTTACACTACAATCTAGGGATGGCTTGGAATCGACTATCAGTCACGGGAGGCAACTATCTAAGAAAAGTACAGTGACCGGGGGAGGAGGAGGTGGTGTGCACACAAGCACGCGCAGGCATGCGACGTCACTCGGTCTCACAGTTGCTGGTACGGGACGTGGCGCGGGACGCCTGAGGTCTCACCACTCGACCGGTCACCCACCCAGATCCAAACTGACAACCCCACAGGAACCGCTGCGGCTGACACACAGGCAAGTGAAACATATAAAATATATCTCAACTTACCGTGTTCAATGGAGGTTGATCAGGCCTCAGATTCAGCCGCCGCGGTCACCACCAGGGAAGTCAGCAATATGGGTCCGAGAGGGCGGCGTACCGCTAGCCACGCCCCACGTTGGGCGCCATTTGTCGGGGTCGTAGCGACATTCCACTCGTCCTCCAGTCACTCCAAATTAAGGCTATGAGCATGGGTCAACCATTCAAAGAATGAGTCAGACAACAAGCTGGTTCAAACTCAGAGCATGCTCAGAGGCTACTGGCAAGCCACGATCTCAGCAATGTTCTGTCTTTATTTCCGCATGCACAAACCTAAATACACTACATAATGGGGAGGGGAAAGGGAGTGTTTGGGGTGGGGTAAGCCATAAATGTCTAGTATCCAGCCACTCCTGATTGGTCCACGACTCCTTAACTTAGTCTCTGGGCAGACAACAGTCAGTTGATGATTCGGTTTCATTTCTCTGAAACAGGTGCTTGGCTGATACTGGCGCCATCTTAGCATAAGTTTCGATCTAAGTAACACGTAGCAAGGAAAGCTTATTGTTATAAGACACAAAATGGTGGTTAGTACATAAGCAAAGCGTATAAAAATATAAAAGTATAAAAGTAGAGAAAATATATATTCTTTCTTACCCTGACAGTAGTACCGTCTATAGTGCATGAAACTAGCTATCCTTCCTCCTCCTCCTCCTCTTCCTCATTGTCACCCAATCCACGTTGGGATGAGATGAGGCTTGGCTGTGTATAATCACCCTGTATGGTTCCTTGCTCCATCTCATCGTGCTCTGCCTGCAATGCATCCTCTTTGATTGTGAGCAGAGAGCGTTTCAGAAGACAGAGAAGCAGGATGGTAATGCTAATTATGGTGTCATCGCCGCTCACCATCGTGGTGGAGTCCTCAAAGTTTTGGAGGATAGTACATATGTCTGACATCCATGTCCACTCCTGAGGTCTTATGTGTGGAGTCTGAACTGAATACCGACGGCCTTGTTGATGCTGGTACTCAACAACTGCCCTCTTCTGCTCACAAATCCTTCCCAACATCTGCAGTGTAGAGTTCCAACACATGGGGATATCACACACCAGTCTGTGATCCGGAAGCTGCAAACGCTGCTGAAGAACGGCAAGGGCGCTGGAAGCTGTAGCTGACTTTCTATAATGGGCACACAGGCGGCCTACTTTAACAATCATATCCGGCAGCTCCAGGTACGATTTGAGAAACCACTGAACCACGAGGTTAAGCACATGGGCCAGGCATGGTACGTGTGTGAGCTCGCCTCGCCTCAGAGCCGCCACCAGGTTCCGGCCATTGTCACACACGACCATGCCTGGCTGTAGGTTCAGTGGTGTGAGCCACCGATCTGCCTGTTCTTTCAGAGCTGTCCACAACTCTTCAGCATTGTTCGGTTTTTCAGCTAAGCAAATTAGCTTCAGCACAGCCTGTTGCCGCTTGGCCGAGGCAGTGCTGCAGTGCTTCCAGCTTGTGACTGATGTGGTCATTTCGGAGATGGAGGCTGAAGAGGAGGGGGAGGCTGAGGAGGATGAGGTGCAGGAGCTGTAGACCGTGGGGGCAACCCTGATTGACCTAGGGCCCGCAATCCTTGGCGTCGGGAGAACGTGTTCCGTCCCAAGGTCTGACTGGGTCCCGGCTTCCACTATGTTAACCCAGTGTGCCGTCAGTGAGATGTACCGTCCCTGCCCACAAGCACTTGTCCACGTGTCCGTGGTTAAATGGACTTTACCCGTAACTGTGTTGTTGAGAGCACGGCTAATGTTTTGGGACATGTGCTTGTGTAATGCGGGGACGGCACACCGGGAGAAATAGTGGCGGCTGGGGACCGAGTACCGAGGGACTGCCGCCGCCATCAGGTTGCGGAATGCTTCCCTCTCCACCAGCCTAAAAGCAACATTTTGAGCGCAAGCAGTCGTGAAATGTGAGAATTTAGTAGTGTGGCCTGTGGGGCGTGGGCTGCATATTTGCGCTTGTGTTCCAGGGACTGGGGTATGGTCAACTGAACGCTGCACTGGGACAAGGATATGGACGTGCTTCCTGATGCTGCTACTTGAGAGTGTGCAATGACAGGTGCAGGGCAGGAGGTGTCTTCGCATGCACCATGGACAGGGGATTGGCTTGCATGCACAACAGCGGAAGAAGAAATGGTGCCACCCACAGACACTGTTCCTGGACCCTGGGGTTTAGCCCACAAAGTCGGGTGCTTTGCTGCCGTGTGCCTGATCATGCTGGTGGTGGTCAGGCTGGTCGTTTTGCCACCCCTGATGATGCTGGCCTGGCAGGTGGTGCAAATGGCCTTTTTGGGGTTATCGACAAAGTCTTTAAAAAACAACCAGACTCGGGAAGACCTAACAGTTGTACTGGCAACTTCCTTCGTGTTGGTGTTACGGGGAACGGTTGCCTGCCTTCTGTCTGCGGCCACCACACAGCTTCTTCCTGCCTGTTGGGCTGCTCTGCCTCCCTCCCCTGTGTGCTGCTGTTCTCGCTCTGCATGTCCTCCTGCCAGGTTGGGTCAGATACTATATCATCCACCACCTCGTCTTCCACTTCCGCACCCTGGTCCTCCTCCAGACTTTCTGGCAATTGTGTCTCATCATCGTCCACCTCTTGTGACACTTTCCTACCGTCGCCTTCGTGTGACCGTGGCTGCTCAAATATTTGGGCATCGCTACACGCGATCTCCTCTTGCCCCGCTTCAAGTGGACCGGGCCAGAGGCCCGAATCTATAAATGGTAAAGTGAACAGCTCTTCTGAGTGTCCAAGTGTGGGATCAGTTGTCTCTGGGTACTCGGCATGGTGGGAGGAAGGAGGATCAGGGTGAGGAATATGTGGTCCAGACTCACGGCTACTGAGACTTTACCGTGTGGAAGACCGGGTGGTCGTGGCTAAGTGACTGGAAGCATTATCCGCTATCCAACCATCAACCTTTTGACACTGCTCTGGGTTCAATAGTGGTGTGCTGCGGTCCCCTAGAAATTGGGACAGGAAGGTCAGGCGAGAAGATGTGGGTGTTTCTTGTGGCACAATTTCGGCTTGCCCATGGCCTTGTCCTCGGCCTCTGCATACACCATTACCATCATGTCCAGTTCCCTGTCCCTTGCCACGTGCCTTGCCCATTTTAAATGGAGGACAGTATCTTCCACGCTCACTACAAATTACTGAGTTTGGAGCGAACTTATATGTGAGCCGTTTGATAGAGAAAACACAGTTTTAAATACCTGGCCTGTAGGTAAGTAGTTTGACCAGCAAACTGCTGTGAATTGCTTCACTGATACACTGAAAGAAATTTTTAATGGAGGCCAGAAATGGCAGTATTTTCTGACAATGTATATGTGATCCGTTTGACGGAGAAAACACAGTTATAAATAGCTGAATTTCTAGCACTCTAATATCGAAAGGACCTGGCTGTATTCTGCAGTGCCAACAAGCATATGGCGCAGAAAAAATGGTGTTCTCTGGATTGTTTTCTAAGCAAATAATGAGTATTAAGATCCAAAGAAAAGTATTCCTGGCCCCTGAGACCTGGGCCTTTGTATAGAAATATCTAACAGCAGCAGAAGGTAGAATTGGAATGGAGCCTCTTGTGCTATATGCACTGCAGTCTGCTATATTCACTGCCTGCCTATATACCCTGCCTGTCTGATATCTCTGCAGATGGATTAGTCCTCAGATGGACTGTTTGTTAAGATGGATATGTGTAATGTACGGTTTTTCTCCCTACACTGCCTAATACACAATCAAATCTCTCCCTGACACAGCAGCAGCTCTTCCTACACTGTCTGATCCGGAGTGACTGTGACGAGCATGGCGGCGCCAGGTCTGATATAGACCCGATGACGCTGTGCGGCAAGCCAATCACTGTAATGCCCACAACCAACATGGCTACGGCAGTACAGTGCATGGCAGGCAATCCCTGTGACGCGCCCGCTGGGCCGTGGTAGAACACGGCAGCCGGGCCTTTGTGTATGTCGGTGGGGGATATCTCGGTGGCTGTCCCGGTCTGTGACCCAGGGCGGTCAGTAAAAAGGGGAATTTATAGGGGATTTGGAAAGTCTGTGACCCCACCTGTGGAATGCGGCAAAAGGGGTGCTGCCACTCTGGAGCAGTCCTCTCGAGCGGGTGTTACGGCAGCAGGGATGGTGTGGCTCTCCACAGGTAAAGCTAGCTCCAGGGCAGCGTGGGGTGTAATGGAGGATGCTGGGGAGAGACGACAGGACGGTCCCGGAGGAAAGACGGACACTCACACGGGGGTAAGCTTCAGTACCTTTACTGGTGATGGTGCAGGCACGGTCTAGGGTACTCCGGGCGAAGGGTGCACTTTTTGACTCTCCCTAGTGAGCGGGTATAGGGCCTCCTGATCCATGGCTTTTCTCGTTAAGCTTCTGGCCTGCCTGAAACTAGGCCTAGCTTGGTTACTGTCTCTCTCTCCCTTGCGCCTGCTGACCTGGTGGTAGAGCCTTCTATTTGGAGATCACTCTCCCTGGATGCTGGGGCCTCCGTGACTCCTAGTCCTGGTACTGTAGTCAGCATTTGGCAGACCTGGGACCTGTGGTCCTCCAGGGGTTCCGGTAGTCCCTACTGGGTGTAAAGAGTCCCTGTAGGCGCCGACCCGGTGTCCGGTATATATCTCGGGGTGAGCCTGGTATGCTCCTCTGCCCCCCTTGCTACTTTTTCCTTCTCCTCTCTTCCTCTCACCTTCAGCCCACTCAAGGCCTTCACTAGGCCTTCACACGTGCTGTAGACCTTGGCTCGTCTAAGCACAGCAGCCAACGTGCTGCCTCTTCACTGCTCTCTGAGCGTCAGCACGTTCTCTCTTTGACTGAGCTCCAAACTAAAACTGAGCTGCCTGGCTCCACCCTCTCTATATATATCCCTATCAGGGCTCCCTCTGCTGGTCTGAGGTGGTAGGGTGGAGGTGTGTGAATGTGTGAGGGCCTCTTGTGGAGAAGTCCATCCATGCACCCTTCTGGGTTCTGTGGCACCAATGCGCAGCAGGGCGCCACACCTGCATGTTCATTGGCTCTCTAAAGAGAGCCAAACATGCAGGGAGGGAACCCGAGTTCCAGCCCGAGCAACCCGGAAATACTCGGCGAGCGCCTAGCATCTCGAGCAGTGAGATGCTCGTGCAAGCACCGAACAGTAGCGAGCATGCTCGCTCATCACTAGTGGAAAGGGGTTAAAATTGTGATATTGGACGTAACAGCAACAGAAACTCTCACATTCATCTTCCTCTTTCTTTGTTTAACTTCTCCTTTCAGATGTGATAATCTAACCTGCATTCTGTGTATTTAGTATCTGAGTTAGAATAGAAAATGAGAACGGAGGTTTTTGTACATCTCTGTATCACTGTGTGGGAGGAAAATATCCACTCTGCTGACCGAAATAATCTGCTGCATCGTCCTCTGTCGCTCCTCTGATTGTAAGAGTGAAAGAAGTTCCAGATCTAGAACCAGAGAACCGGTCTGGGATTCCTGATTGTCGAGTGTCTGCATTATAGATGAGAAGATTTGGAGGCTGCCGGGGTTTCTGTTGATACCAGAGTATTCTTTTAACAAAACCGATATAGAGACTTTGACTAGATTTACATGAGACGGTGACTGTATCTCCCGGTGACACCGACAGATAATCCGGAGTCTGAGTCATCACAATCTCTCCACAGGACACTGGGAGCAGAAGAGAAGAGATAATGGTGACAATCACTGATATAATGACGTGCGCTCCTTCACCTCTTACTACATGTATACAGCCATGGTCTGTATACTCTCATCTATCCCACATAGTATAACCCTCACCGGACATTACCTTGTATGTAAAGATACAGCACACAGAGCAGAGATCTCAGGGAAACCATTGTCATTCTTCTGGACGCTCACAGACACAGATCATTGGTTTCATGTCTTATTTATATCACATGAAATCTACAGGGAAATCGTCTGAGATTATGTAACAGGAAATAGGCAAATCACCGGATTATCAGAGATTACATCATCTGCTGCTTTCATGGCTGATAATCAGTGAGATAAATAACGGGGGATTTAATCCTGTCCACAGATATCACAAGTAACAATCTAATCCATCTCATCAGTGATATTGTAAATGTAGAAGTTTCCTGATCTGTGGATTTTGCTCGGTGTTGGATCAGTACCGGCTCCTTGTATAAAGCTAAAGTAAGATCAGATTTGTCAAATCTTTATTACAAGTAATAGTGTGAAGTATGACACTGATAGAAGTGATGAAGTGATGAAACCCTTTGTGATGACAATCAGCGTTTTCCTGGGTGATTTCTGATACAATAAATCCTCCTTATGTCTCTATCACATGGCAGAATTATGCACAGAAGAGGAGCAGATCTTTCTATGTTTCTGTGTTGGTTCTGTGGCGCCCCTGAGGATTCGACCGCCACAGGGATGCTGCACCTCTTTAATGGGGTGTGGTGTCCCTCCTTCGAGGTAAGAACGGTGCCATGGTCAGGACCCCACCTCCACATCCAACACCACACTTCTCCCACCAGAGGGGGCTAGTAGGCACTAAAGTGCCGCCCCTACTGGAAAATGGGAGACTGGGGAACCAAGAGATGGTTCATGGTTCTTTGATTGTGATCTCCCTCCCTGAACGTGTCTTCTGGGAGAACCTGCAGCGGATGGGGACACGGCCCTCGTACCCTGGCCTGGGGTCGAGGGGCAGGTTGCAGATAACGTATGTCTCAACCCGGTCAAGGACTATGACCAAGAAGGCCCGGAGCTTAGGAGTGTAGCTCCACTGCAAAAGGACCCCAGGGGGATGCAGACGGAGCGGTATACCCCACCTGTCCTCGCTATTCTGGCCTAGCCAGGGGGATTCCGGCTGCAAGAGGGGTACCGGCCCCCAACACCTGACCTTGCTACTCTACGTCCTGGTCAGGGAAGCCTGGTAGGCCCAGAGGATCCCACTGGGTAACGGAAGGAGCGGAACTGCCACCCGTACCCTTTTTCTGAGCAAAGTCCGGCCTATCTACACACACGCAGACAGGAAAGGACCCGGTCTGAAGTCTAGGAACACTCTGGTGCGGGGTCCTGATCGAGCACTTGAGTTACTCGGAGGTAGTCGGACCCCCGTTCCTGGTGACCGCAGAACTCCGCGAGGAGCAGGGAGAAGCCTTGCAGCTATACTCTCCACCGTGAGTAAAAATCCTGGAAGTCGACCCCTATGGCCTCCGGACTCTTTATTCTGCACTGCACCGCACTACTTAGCTTTACATTTATATATAATTATGGTAGGGTATGAGATATATTTTTGTCTTGCTTCTTTTTTGCTAGTGTGAACATGCCTCTGTTTCTTGTATGTCTGCCATCTTAGACCTCAGTTCACATTGTCTGGTTTTTTGACTTGTTTGCATTCTGTGCAATTTAAGGGTGTGGCATGCCCTTTGTTGAGCTGATTGGTATATATGTAGCTTACCACGGGCCTAGGTGGTCTGGAGTTGGGACCCGGTCCTATTTGTCTACCCTTTTATATGCATTACTTCAACTTTGATATACAGTAAGGTTTTTAATATAGGCAGTATAGGTACCGTCCCAATTTAGGGTCACCTTGCCGCTGGTGGGACGGCTTGTATACTTTTTTTGATCAAAAATAGTTCACTAAGTACCCTATATTTACTATGCAACTTTGCTTTACATTTATATATAATTATGGTAGGGTATGAGATATATTTTTGTCTTGCTTCTTTTTTGCTAGTGTGAACATGCCTCTGTTTCTTGTATGTCTGCCATCTTAGACCTCAGTTCACATTGTCTGGTTTTTTGACTTGTTTGCATTCTGTGCAATTTAAGGGTGTGGCATGCCCTTTGTTGAGCTGATTGGTATATATGTAGCTTACCACGGGCCTAGGTGGTCTGGAGTTGGGACCCGGTCCTATTTGTCTACCCTTTTATATGCATTACTTCAACTTTGATATACAGTAAGGTTTTTAATATAGGCAGTATAGGTACCGTCCCAATTTAGGGTCACCTTGCCGCTGGTGGGACGGCTTGTATACTTTTTTTGATCAAAAATAGTTCACTAAGTACCCTATATTTACTATGCAACTTTGCTTTACATTTATATATAATTATGGTAGGGTATGAGATATATTTTTGTCTTGCTTCTTTTTTGCTAGTGTGAACATGCCTCTGTTTCTTGTATGTCTGCCATCTTAGACCTCAGTTCACATTGTCTGGTTTTTTGACTTGTTTGCATTCTGTGCAATTTAAGGGTGTGGCATGCCCTTTGTTGAGCTGATTGGTATATATGTAGCTTACCACGGGCCTAGGTGGTCTGGAGTTGGGACCCGGTCCTATTTGTCTACCCTTTTATATGCATTACTTCAACTTTGATATACAGTAAGGTTTTTAATATAGGCAGTATAGGTACCGTCCCAATTTAGGGTCACCTTGCCGCTGGTGGGACGGCTTGTATACTTTTTTTGATCAAAAATAGTTCACTAAGTACCCTATATTTACTATGCAACTTTGCTTTACATTTATATATAATTATGGTAGGGTATGAGATATATTTTTGTCTTGCTTCTTTTTTGCTAGTGTGAACATGCCTCTGTTTCTTGTATGTCTGCCATCTTAGACCTCAGTTCACATTGTCTGGTTTTTTGACTTGCTTGCATTCTGTGCAATTTAAGGGTGTGGCATGCCCTTTGTTGAGCTGATTGGTATATATGTAGCTTACCACGGGCCTAGATGGTCTGGAGTTGGGACCCGGTCCTATTTGTCTACCCTTTTATATGCATTACTTCAACTTTGATATACAGTAAGGTTTTTAATATAGGCAGTATAGGTACCGTCCCAATTTAGGGTCACCTTGCCGCTGGTGGGACGGCTTGTATACTTTTTTTGATCAAAAATAGTTCACTAAGTACCCTATATTTACTATGCAACTTTGCTTTACATTTATATATAATTATGGTAGGGTATGAGATATATTTTTGTCTTGCTTCTTTTTTGTTAGCACCAGACCTCCTACATTACAATGCCCTCCATCCTTGTCACTGCCCTGAGGCCCTGCTCCGCCTGTGGGGAGTAGTAACAACTTTGGCTGCCACAACATCCCACCTCGGAGGACTGCAGCAGCGCTGGTGGCCTTCACCAGGTACCACAGGTGGCGTAGTCGATAGCAACCACTCAACCCTGATAGCCCATTACATCCTTTTTCATATGACGGCCCTGGGCACGGAACGGGACCGGGCCATGGCTGCACCCCATCAAGAACATAGGACCCGGCTCCGAGTAATCCTCCCATCTTCTCAGGGTTAGGGCTGTGAGCGTCACATACTTGGCGTAGTCGGCAGGATTGCGTGCCCGCAGCAACAGGAGAGATTGCCCATTGCTACCGGGTACTGTGTGCCTTACACCTTAGACTATTGTTTCCACTTAAAATGGCGCCCGCCAAAGAATAACGGACGCCATAGTACACCAAAAAGACAGTCTCCTAGCACCTCCTATCGTGGGCCAGGCTCCCCAATGGCGCCAAAAGAGCAGACCGCCCCTTCCATCAGAGACTATCCGCGGGGTAATGCCCATCAAAATGGATGGGATGTACGAAGGCGTGCCTGTCAGCCTACCGCCCTGGAGCCGCCCCAAAAAGAGGTGGGAATGGAAAACAACAAGGTGCGGCCATAGCAGTTGGAGACTTGCAATCGTCAGGAGCTGACATGGACGTTGCTGGAGCGAGTCAGGCGGAACTTTCCGAACCCGGCCCAGGTTCTTCTCCAACCAGAATTGGCATGGTTTGCCATAGAGGAGGCATGGCCTAAGGTGCATCTGTAAGGGACCCAAGGTGGCGAGGTTTGCTTCAACGGGTCCCAGGTATGGTGAGCACCTGATTACTGCCTTTTTAACAGGTAGCATGTTACAAACACACATACAGATAATAAAGTGCATTAAAACAGTGCGTTAAAAACAATACCATACATTTTGCGGTTCAGCAATAATAGTATTTGATATAGAGAATACATGGAAGATTATGGGAAAACAGTAAATAGAGAATACATGGAAAATTATAAGAAAACGGAAAGATCTATTTTCTCATTAAGACCCAATGGTCCTTGGGCTTCGGAATTTAAAATCCATTTAGCCTCATGTTGTCACCTCCTTCTGTAGGATTTTTTACCTGTTCCAGCCCTGCAAACCGTAACACGTTGGGGTCTGCATTGTGACAATCAACTATGTGTTGTATTAATTTAGGGGAGCCTTTCCTTGATGTGATTGAATTATAATGTTCCATAAACCACACAAAAAGGGATCTGATGGTTTTTCCAATATAAAGAATTGGCACCGACATGTGATTAGATATACTGCATAATTGGATCTGCACGAGATAAAATCCTTCACAATATGTGTTAAGGCACCTATTCTCAGTGCTTTTGTCAGTATTATGAAAAATACAGAAAGAGCAATGCTCACATTTGAAATTCCCTTTCGGGATGCTTTTTTCCAGCCAGGTCTGCCCACTTTCAATATATCTATTGTGGACAATCATGTCACCCAAATTTCGACTACGGCAGTACGAAATAATTGGCTTTTTTATAGCTCTTTCTGATAAATCTTTATCACTTTCTAATAGGTGCCAGTTGTTCCTGATGGCTTTATTTATTATGTTAGAAATTGGATTAAATTTAAAATTAAAAATAAACCTTTCTTCTTTTTTATGGTCCAGCTTTCTTTTCGTCAATAATTCTGATTGCGTTTTTTTGCAGGCTCTTGAACAGGCTGATGTAATCATTTGGGTGGGATAGCCTCGAGCTAACAATCTATCTGACAAATCTTGAATTTGCTCTTTAAACTTAGTATCAGAATTATTAATTTTTCAAAGTCTCAGATATTGACTATAAGGTACCCCACGTTTTATATGAACAGGATGATAACTGGTGTGGTGCAGTAACATATTCGTTGCCGTTTTTTTACGGAATGATTCAGTTATTAGACTGTTATTCTGAATGGAAATTCGTACATCCCAAAAATCTAAATTATAGCCGCCAAACACGGATGTAAACCTCATAATTAATGTGTTTTCTGAGTTTAAATATTGTACAAACTCGTTGAATTGTGCTTCAGATCCAGCCCATACCATAAATATGTCATCAACGTATCTGTGGTAGGCTCTTATGTATTTCAGGAATGGATTTTACTGTATATATACATTTCCTCGAACACCGCTAGAAACAAATTTGCAAATGTACATGCAACAGGGGTACCCATCGCGGTCCCCGTTGTTTGTGTATACCACGTTTTCCCAAATTGAAAGGCATTATGTGTGAGGATATACAGTGGTGGCCAAAAGTATTGGCACCCCTGCAATTCTGTCAGATAATACTCAGTTTCTTCTTGAAAATGATAGCAATCACAAATTCTTTGCTATTATTATCTTCATTTAATTTATCTTCAATGAAAAAACACAAAAATAATTGTCCTAAAGCCAAATTGGATATAATTCCACACCAAACCTAAAAAAGGGGGTGGACAAAAGTATTGGCACTGTTTGAAAAATCATGTGATGCTTCTCTAATTCGTGTAATTAACAGCACCTGTAACTTACCTGTGGCACCTAACAGGTGTTGGCAATAACTAAATCACACTTGCAGCCAGTTAACATGGATTAAAGTTGACTCAACCTCTGTCCTGTGTCCTTGTGTGTACCACATTGAGCATGGAGAAAAGAAAGAAGACCAAAGAACTGTCTCAGGACTTGAGAAACCAAATTGTGAGGAAGCATGAGCAATCTCAAGGCTACAAGTCCATCTCCAAAGACCTGAATGTTCCTGTGTCTTCCGTGCACAGTGTCATCAAGAAGTTTAAAGCCCATGGCACTGTGGCTAACCTCCCTAGATGTGGACGGAAAAGAAAAATTGAGGAGAGATTTCAACGCAAGATTGTCCGGATGGTGGATAAAGAACCTCGACTAACATCCAAACAAGTTCAAGCTGCCCTGCAGTCCGAGGGTACAACAGTGTCAACCCGTACTATCCGTCGGCGTCTGAATGAAAAGGGACTGTA
The DNA here is from genome assembly GCF_046119375.1 of Phyllobates terribilis. Lineage (NCBI taxonomy): Eukaryota > Metazoa > Chordata > Amphibia > Anura > Dendrobatidae > Phyllobates > Phyllobates terribilis. Next base: position 1,175,762,573 of record NW_027362761.1, read on the forward strand.
TGGTAGGATACCCAGGAAGACCCCACTTCTTACCCCGAGACATAAAAAAGCTAGGCTGGAGTTTGCCAAAACTTACCTGAGAAAGCCTAAAACGTTTTGGAATAATGTTCTCTGGTCAGATGAGACAAAAGTAGAGCTTTTTGGGAAAAAGCATCAACATAGAGTGTACAGGAAAAAAAAAAAAGGCATTCAAAGAAAAGAACACGGTCCCTACCGTCAAACATGGCGGAGGTTCCCTGATGTTTTGGCTTTGCTTTGCTGCCTCTGGCACTGGACTGCTTGACCGTGTGCATGGCATTATGAAGTCTGAAGACTACCAACAAATTTTGCAGCATAATGTAGGGTCCAGTGTGAGAAAGCTGGGTCTCCCTCAGGGGTCATGGGTCTTCCAGCAGGACAATGACCCAAAAGACACTTCCAAAAGCACTATAAAATGGATTGAGAGAAAGCACTGGAGACTTCTAAGGTGGTCAGCAATGAGTCCAGACCTGAATCCCATAGAACACCTGTGGAGAGATCTCAAAATGGCAGCTTGGAGAAGGCACCCTTCAAATATCAGGGACCTGGAGCAGTTTGCCAAAGAAGAATGGTCTACAATTCCTGCAGAGCATAGTAAGAAACTCATTGATGGTTCCCGGAAGCGGTTGTTCGCAGTTATTTTGGCTAAAGGTTGTGTAACCAAGTATTAGGCTGAGGGTGCCAATACTTTTGTCTGGCCCATTTTTGGAGTTTTGTGTGAAATGATCAATGATTTGATTTTTGCTTGATTCTCTTTTGTGTTTTTTCCTTGCAAGCAAATTAAATGAAGATAATAATACCAAAGAATTTGTGATTGCAATCATTTTCAGGAAGAAACTGAGTATTATCTGACAAAATTGCAGGGGTGCCAATACTTTTGGCCACCACTGTATGCTAACCCCTTTTTTACTAATTTAATATACGCATCCCACATTATGCAGGTGTACAGGAAATTTGCAACATCTTGGAGAAAGCCGGTAGGGAGGACAGATATATTGAATTCGTAAAAATGGGGTTAGCATTGGGACCCGTTGAAGTGCCGTAAGGCAGCGAAACTGCCGTCGTCCTCAGTCCCACTCCCCCGCACAATCTTCAGGGTCTCCGCCCCATGCCGCTGGCCATCATGCATTGTTGGCAGTAAGAAAGGATATTTTCAGACATATCGGTGAGTGCTACCTTTACTTTTTTCTTCAATTCAATGATTATTTACTTGGTTATGCATCACCGTTGATGTGGGAGCACTTGTTCTGAAAGTGAATTAATTTGATAGAGCAGAGGTGGTGCCGTGAATCCTTCTCTTCGCTTGTGAGTGTATTTGTATGATTGCAAAAAGAAAAAAGGGTTCTCCAGTGATGACAGACAGTTAAAAATCCATCTTTATTAAAATCTGTATGCACCGATTCACAAGGAATGTCCAAAGATACAAAACCTACGCGTTTCAGCGAGATGCCTTAATCATGGTGTGTGAATGAGCCCTTAGTGTTTCCCTAAATAAGCATATTTCCAAAAAGCTGCAAGGGTCTGAGGTCAGTAAATTAGTGAATATCACCTGAGAATTAACTCTATGGGTGTTGGTAACAAGAAGGTCTCCTAATGCTCATAAATATAGACGGAGAGAACAAAAAGTGAGATTAAAAACAAGTAAAAACATAAACATTAATTATCATGTGAAGTACAAATCTACAGCGAAGATTAATAATCCTTTTGATTAATTATATTGTAGTATAAAATCCTGGCGGGGATTCATACCTTGTGGTACTCTAGTATGTAACTTAAAAATCCAAAAAGTTTCTTTATTTAATACCTTTCTCCTTAAATCCCCACTTATTACTGGTCTAAAAACTTTCTCTATACCTGAAAACTTCATTGCATTAATCGCCTAAGGCTATGTGCCCACGTTGCATTTATGAAGCAGAAAATTTCTGCTGCATAAATGCAAGTCCTCTCCCGGAAAAACGCATGCGGAATTCCGCACGCGTTTATCGCGCATTTTTCGCTCGTTTATCACGCATTTTCCACATGCGGAATTGCCTTGCGTTTTTTATGCATTGGACAAAGGCAATTCCGCTTGCGGAAACGCAAAATTAAATGACATGCTGCGGATTTTTGAACGTGGCATAAACGCTGCGGAAAAATCCGCAGCATGTGCATAGAACTTGCGGAATCCCATTGGGGACCATGGGGTGCGGATATACATGCGTTTTTCAAGCGTTTACGCTGCGGAAATTCCGCAGCATATACGCTTGAAAAATGCTACGTGGGCACACAGCCTAATACAACTAAGGTGTAAAAAGGAAAAATACAGGAGATCGTTTGTTCCAACAGCTATGGGGGTGTTTAACAAATGTCTGAAAAGCAATGTCTAAAGCATTACAATGTTATGTTATTATATGTGTCATGTTCGAGATCTGTGTTCTGCTGCTGTGATACCGCAATTTCCTCCGGGATAAATAAAGTATATCTTATCTTATCTTATCTCCCCTGCGAGTATGGGAGAAGTGTTTAGATACCACTGACATGTTGCAAGCTGTAGGATTAAATGTATCTGATAAACGTCCACGAATACTTTTCTTCAGGGGTCCCATAGTACAACTAACATATTGTAACGCACATTGCATGCATTCTACAAGGAATGTGACACCTGTAGTATTGCAATTAATAAAACTGTTAATTGCAAATTCTCTCCTTATAACCAAAGACTTAAATTTTATTTTTTTATTTTCCACCTGCAAACATGCTTTACAAGGGTGATGTCCATATTTATAAAGTCCCTGCAAGGAAAGCCATGTACATGAGGGAGTTTGCTTACACAAGTATTAAACAAGATGGGCGAAAGAAAGTTTCCTAAAGTAGGAGCCCTCTTTGCTGCATATCTAATTAAATTTTTTTTCAGGATTTCTGCAAGCTTTGGATCGTCTTTGAATGCAATGAAAAAACACAGGCAAAAACGTGACAGAATTGCAGCAAAAAAATGCATCAAAATCGCAGCAAAAATGCAGGCAAGAAACACATCAAAATAGCAGCAAAATCGCAGGTAATAAAACGCCTGCATTTTTGCCTCAATTTTACTGCGATTTTGATGTGTTTTATTGCCTGCGTTTTTGCCACAATGTTGATGCATTTTATTGCCTGCGATTTTGCCTCAATTTTGATGCATTTTATTGCCTGCGATTTTGCCGTGATTTTGATGTGTTTTATTACCTGTGTTTTTTATGTGTTTTATTGCCTACATTTTTGGCACAATTTTGTCGTGATTTTGATGCGTTTTATTGCCTGTGTTTTTCCCACGATTTTGCCGCAATTTAGTCACGATTTTGATGCATTTTATTGCCTTCATTTTTGCCGCAATTTTGATGCATTTTTTGCCTTTGATTTTGATGTGTTTTATAGCGTGCGTTTTTGCCGCAATTTTGATACATTTTTTGCCACGATTTAGCTGCAATTCTGCTACAATTTTGATGCATTTTTCGCCTGCATTTTTGCTGCGAGTTTGCTGCATTTTATTGTCTTTGTTTTTGCTGCAATTTTGATGCATTTTTTGCCTCGTTTTTTGTCTCGATTTTGCACAAACGTACAGAGAATTGACATGCTAAAGATTATTTTCTATTTTTGCTTTTGGTGAGTTTCGCCTGCGTTTTTCACCTATTGAATGCACTGAAAAAAGGCACAGAGAATTAACATGCTGATGATTATATTCTGCACCAAATCTGCAAGTCAGAAAATACTCAACGTGTGCATGACACTTAAGACTTTTCACTCACTTTGCTGCAGAAAAAACGCGTTTTTAGATGCATTTTTTGTATGCGTTTTTGATGCGTTTTTTTACAGCAATGAATGCTTTTTGGAGCTAAATAGAGATATTTGAAAGAAGAAATATGGGACATCGCTTTAACCCTTGGATTACCGTCGGACCCGGGGTGAGTATTTTCTCTGCATACAAAATGCTGCGTTCTATTGCTGCACTTGTTTTGTCAGTACATGTGGATCCACCACATGTCATGACATTTCAATTGGTCAAAATCTGCAGTGGAGACAAGTCTCCACTAGAGAAATTGACATGCTGCAGGTGAGTTTATGCAGCGTCAAAAACAAGCACAGTGGGCATGGGATTTCATATAAACAAATTAACATGAAGAATTAAATAAAAAAATGGGGTGAGCTACTGTGTCATTTTCAGAACCAGCAGAGGGAAACTGACCGCTGGGGGCTGATATTACTTGCCGGGGAAGGGGCCATTAGCCAAAGATGTTCCCTGGCTATTACTAACAGCTCACAGCTGTTTGCTTAGCCTTTACTGGCTAGATTACAGGGGAACCCCAGAAAAAAATTGACGTAGGGTCCCCCTATAAAATCTAACCAGCAAAGGCAAACACCTGTGAGCTGATATTAATAGCCAGGGAAATAAATAGATATGACCCAGCACCACCATATATCTAAACATATACTTGTGCCAAAGTCCCTGTAAAGACAATTGGAGAAGAAAGGCAAGGGACAGTGCAGGCATCAAGCATGATGATTAATCAAATATAGAGGCAGTATATTGAAAACATTATAGAAATGTTATTATAGTTAGGACATACAACACCACCAATTAAAAACATAGTTAAAAAGACATGTAAGACAGAAAAAAGACATGGGAACAGTAATATCCCCTTACAGAGTTTTGGCATATAAAACCAATTTAATCTTACATACGCATAGATTCGTATGTAGAAAATGTTACACAGGTATGGTACATGATCTAATAATTCTAATGATATAGACACATAGCTAAAATACACCCTCTAGATTAATTATACGTACTGTTGGTCTAATAAATGATTCCAACAAGAGGGAAAAGAAATATTCTCCCTAAAAATATATCAAAATGGACAAATACCTAATAACAAATAATGAGAAAGGAGAAATACGTAAGCCAAATACAAGAGGAACAAAATATACCAGCCATATAAATCCACAATGGAATAAGATGTGGTACGGCAGATACATCGGAGGTCTCCTCTGCCGGTGACTTATCTCCCCTGGAGTCAGTGATGTCTCCATGGTGTATGTATTCCTGACTTGTGATCAGGAGACAGTGTTGGAGCCCGCACCATCACCTTCATGTTATAGACAGTCAGGGAGCCTTTCTGGAAATGTACCTAGAAGAACTGATGCTGTTTAGAAAGAAAACAGAGGTCACAACAAATACCGATGGGATTTCGATTTCTCTTTTGTTTATTCATTTTGCATTTTGTTACTTGACAAAAATAAACTATTAACACAGTGTTTGCTTGGGTTTCCTCCATATTCTCTGGTTTCCTCCCACACTTCAAAAATATAGTGATAGGGAGTTTAGATTGTGAGCCCCAATGGGGACAGCGATGCTGATGTCTGTACAGCGCTGTGGAATATGATGGCGCTTTGTAAGCAAAAAAAGATAATAATAAATAATTTATATTTATGAAATATTTTTTACTTTACAGCCGTTTTTCCACATCTAACTGGTTTATACAATGATCTGTACAGAAATAATCTATTCCCAGAGGAAGAAGAGAAGACAGAAATAATCCCTGAGCGCTCTGCTAATTCTCTGCACCTTCATCTACACAACATTGTATTACAGCGACATCATGGGGGATGAGGACGGAGGTTTTTGTACGGCTCTGTATCACTGTGTGTATGGAGTGCTATAACCCTGCTGACAGTAATAATCTGCTGCATCTTCCGTCTCCAGACCTGTAATTGTCAGAGTAAAATCTAACCCTGATCCTGATCCAGTGAATCTCTCTGGGATCCCGGACTGACGTGTTGTCGCCCAGTAGATGAGAAGTTTTGGGGCTTGTCCTGACTTCTGCTGGTACCAGTTTATATAAGTGTACGAGCCGGTGACACCAGAACTGGTTTTACATTGTATCTTGATGGTTTCTCCTGGAGAAGCGGCCATATATCCTGGGGTCTGAGTCACTACAATCTCTCCATAAGAAACTGTCAGAAACAGAGAAAAGATTATATTAGTCACTTAGTGATATCTCTACATCGCCACAACAGACCCTGATCCCAGTAAGGGGTTAATGAGTAAAATGTCATCGGAGGTGACACTAGTGCTGCACCTTGTGTGTAGAGATACAGGACACAGAGGAGACAACTCAGAGGCACCATCTTTATGGGTCAGGATTGTGTCAGGCAGACCACTGAGGACACGGATCACTGAGGACACGGATCACTGAGGACACGGATCACTGAGGACACGGATCACTGAGGACACGGATCACTGAGGACACCGATCACTGAGGACACCGATCACTGAGGACACCGATCACTGAGGACACCGATCACTGAGGACACGGATCACTGAGGACACGGATCATTGAGGACACCGATCACTGAGGACACGGATCACTGAGGACACGGATCACTGAGGACACGGATCACTGAGGACACGGATCACTGAGGACACGGATCACTGAGGACACCGATCACTGAGGACACCGATCACTGAGGACACCGATCACTGAGGACACCGATCATTGAGGACACCGATCACTGAGGACACAGACATTTATACTGAGCGACGTCTACAGGGAATTCAACGCAGTTTCATTATGCAAAGAAGGAACAAAAAATCTATATTACTACTAATATACCTCATAAACTACAAGCAGTGAGCGGTTTGTACATGATATTATATTTCTATTATATTATTATATTACAGTAAGATGAATAATTTATAGGATTGGGGACGAGTCACTGAACATTTTTTTGCCACCAATAATTTAGTTTTACCTCAAGGAAGCCAGAAGCCATAGAGCCAATAAATTACTAGACCAGACATATATACAAGGTTTCTATGTCTTCTTCTTGCTATAGATGTTCCTTAGAACAATCCACTGAGTTCTCAATGTGTAGCCTCAGGAGCCATAAATGTGGTTATCACCGGTGCGCTCAGTGCCGTCGCTCATCTGTACATAGAGCCCAATACATTTTTGGACTGGACATTAGGGCAATATTTGGATTAATAGGTTTTTCTCCCTTTTTTTCTTATTACCCTAAATAATGTGCAGCCTCAGGTGCCATAAATATGGTTATCACAGGTGCCGCCACTACCACAGGGCACATATAACAGTGGGGTAGTGATATATCATTATTCCATTGTGTGCCTGCCATAAATTCTGTAAAAATAGTGCGCGCCATCCACCGATACTGCTGAGGAGTCTTTCACAGCTGGATGTCAACCTCTAATTCCCTTATACAATGCCTTGAAAAAGTGTTCATGCCTAGTGAACTTTTTTACGTTACATCCACAAACTTAAATATACTTTACTAGCTATTGAACCCGTTCTACGCCCGGGTGACGAGCATTTTTATTGGTATATGGTCTCCAATACTGGTATGTGCTGCCCCCTCCTGTTATTTGTGCTGCACCCATCCTGTCCCCACCATCTTATGCTGGTATGCGTGGCACCCCTCATCCCCAATCCCGGTATGCGTGGCACCCCTCATCCCCAATCCCGGTATGCGTGGCTCCCCTCATCCCCAATCCCGGTATGCATGGCACCACTCATCCCCCCAATCCTGGCATGCATCGTACCCCTCACCCCCCAATCCCGGTATGTGTGATACCCCTCATCCCCCCAATCCTGGTATGTTTTGTACCCCTCATCTCCCCAATCCTGGTATGTGTGGTACCCCTCATCCCCCCAATCCTGGTATGCGTGGTACCCCTCATCCCCCCAATCCTGGTATGCGTGGTACCCCTCACCCCCATATCCCCGTATGCATGGTACCCCTCACCCCCCAATCCTGGTATGCGTGGTACCCCTCACCCCCAAATCCTGGTATGTGTGGTACCCTTCACCCCCCAATCCTGGTATGTGTGGTACCCCTCATCCCCCCAATCCTGGTATGTGTGGTACCCCTCATCCCCCCAATCCTGGTATGTGTGGTACCCCTCATCTCCCCAATCCTGGTATGTGTGGTACCCCTCATCCCCCCAATCCTGGTATGTGTGGTACCCCTCATCCCCCCAATCCTGGTATGTGTTGTATCCCTCATCTCCCCAATCCTGGTATGTGTGGTACCCCTCATCCCCCAATCCTGGTATGTGTGGTACCCCTCACCTCCCAATCCAGGTATGCATGGTACCCCGCATCCCCCCCAATCCTGGTATGGGTGGAACCCCTATCCCACCAATCCTGGTATGCGTGGTACCCCTCATCCCCCCAATCCTGGTATGTGTGGTACCCCTCATCCCCACAATCCTGGTATGCGTGGTACCCATCATCCCCACAATCCTGGTATGCATGGTACCCTTCACCCCACAATCCTGGTATATGCATGGTCCCCTCACCCCACAATCCTGGTATGTGTGGCCCCCTCATCCCTTTCACACTGTACACACATACAAAAAAAATAAACAGTTATATTCACCTTTCTTCTCTGTACTCCAGCGCTGCAGCGTCCTGTTCTGCTGGAGGCTATGGGAGCAGTGCGATGTGCTGTCCGGCGCCATTTTGCTGAAGACACACTGTAAATGTGTCTTCAGTAAAATGGCGCCGGACAGCGCTATGCGCATGCGCCAATCCGACGCCTCACTCCGCCCCCTGTCTCCGGCCAGAAGAGAGGCGCCGCGGCAACGCTCCTCCCGGTCAGGCAAGTATGTAAGTATGACGCCGGAGATCGCGGTATGTGTTCAGTATCTACGCATACCACGATCTCCGGCGCCATACACTCCTCTTACCTGTAATGGCTGGATGCCTGCTTCTGTCTGGAGCCAGACTGCGCGTCACGCATGCGCAGTCTATCGAGGCTTCAGACAGAGGGACGCTTAGCCGCTTATATTATAGATTGGGATTTTATGTGATACCAACACTAAGTAGCAAGTATTTGTGAAGTGTAAAGGAAATGATACAGGGTTTTCTAAAAATATTAACAATATTAATCTGAAAATTGTGACGCGCATTTATTCACTCCCCGAGTCAATACTTTGCAGGACCACCTTTTGTTACGATTACTGTTGCAAGTCTTTTACGGTCTGTCTATCCAGCTTCGCACATCTAGAGGTGACATTGTTGCCCATTCCTCTTTGCACTCGCTCTCGCTCAGTGAGATTGGGTGGAGACGTCTGTGATCAGGAATTTTCAAGTCTTGTCACAGATTCTCAATGGAATTTAGGTATGGACTGTAATTGGGCCATTCACACACATGAATATGCTTTGATATAAACCATCCATTATAGCTCTAGCAGTATATTTAGGGTTCTTGTCCTGCTGGAAGGTGAATCTCTACCCAAGTCTCAAGTCTTTTGCAGCCTCTAACAGGTTTTTCCCCCTGCAGGATTTTCCTGCATTTAGATTCATCCATCTGCTCATCAACTCTGGCCATCTTCCCTGTCCCTGCTGAAGAACAGCCTCCCTACAGCATGATGCTGCCACCACCATGTTTGACACTGAGGATGTAGTTTTCAGGGTGATGTGCAGTATTACTTTTTAATAACACACAACATTTTGCTAAAAAAGTTTTACTTTGGTCTCATCTGATAAAAGCATCTTCTTCCACATGTCATGTAAAGGACACAGCTAGCATGTGGAAGAAGGTGCTCTAGTCCTTTTTCTTATGAGGAAATCTGATGAAACCTTGATGGTAACAACTGACACTGACCAAAATCTGATGAAAACCAGATAAAACACTGATGACGATCGGTCCATTTTTAGGTACTAGAAAAATCACTGATGTCTGAATGATCCCTAATACTAGTGAGCCATCGCCCCATGGACGCTCGGTGTGAGTGGTTGTTCATCAGTATTTTATGCCTGTACTGTCTCCATCTTATATCACTTGGGGACTGCGGCATCCTGCAGAGCATTAGTAATGTCACCGGGGATTGGGAGGTAGGATGATTTATTTCTGATGTTTTTCGTAAGTGGTAAAAAAAACAGCAGTCTCCTTATGCTTCCTCATGTAATTTTGGGTTTTGCTTCTCACACATTCCCTGACAGGTATAAATTATGTGATCACTTTTTTCTCCTGTCACTATGATTATGAGAATACTAAATTTATAAAGTTTTATGTTTTCATTATTTTGCCCAATAAAAAACTTTTGTTTTTGCAAATTGATTTTGTATCTCTACATTCAAAGACCCTAAATATTTGTATCGTTCAGATCCTGAAGCTGTATGTGTCTGGCTGTTTAGCAGGACGACAAGTAGTTTTTACTAGCAACATGTTAGGACACATACAATTCTATAATCACTTTCTACTGTGATATTTGGTGGAGAACGACGAAAAACATAAATTCTGGCATTGCTGTTAGGATGATATCTACAGCGTTCATTGTGTGGGATAAATAATGTTTTCTTTATCTATTAAGTCCTTTTGTTTATTGAAAAGGCCTTTATAAGGGTGTGGCAAGTCGACTTGCTCGGCTCTCCTGGAGGCAGACTCAGGACACACGTTCTCAGGTTTTCCTCTCTGCTGGTTTATTATCAGCCATAAACTCATGCAGGTTTCACAGGAAAAACAAACATGACCCCTCTGGGTTAAACGAAAAAACAAAACAAAGTATAACTCAGTCCATAGATGAGCGGGTTCCGCCCGCTCTCGGTAGCATAAACTGCACTGCTACAGTCCATGTGAAAAGCTCTGCAGTTTCCACAATACTGTCTGGAGACATCCCTCTCCAGACCACACTCCAGAGAAAAAAAAAAGGGACTGAGCTTTTACGCATTGCTCAGCCACACCCTGAGGGGAGGTAGGGGGAATGGCGTCCCGCCCTCTTTGCCATTCCCATAAAACAGCACACCCTTTAACAGAGTAAGCCTACCAGCATATAACACGCTGGCAGAAAAATAAAGTAGGTCTTAGTTCACACTGGAGAGCATCCTGAGTGACACATACCTCCCCTCACATATAAAACCAGTGACACTGTCACATATTCCCCCCCTCTGCCCAAAGCCTGGGGTTTGGGCACCTTCTGACACCAGGCAGGGAATCCTAGAGAGGGTATCTGCATTCTCATGTAACTTCCCGGGCCTATGCTCCATGTGAAAGTTAAACTCTTGAAGTCCTAGGAACCATCTAGTTACCCTGGCATTTTTACCCCTCTTCTCCCTCAACCATCTCAACGGGGCATGGTCTGATACTAATCTAAACTTCCAGCCTAGTAGGTAATATTTCAGTGTATCCACGGCCCATTTTATGGCTAAACACTCTTTCTCTACTATGGCGTAGTTCTTCTCGCAGGAGGACAGCTTTCGGCTTAGATAGAGAATGGGATGTTCTTCCCCATTTATCTCTTGGGAGAGTACAGCCCCTAGACCAACCTCTGAAGCGTCCGTCTGGACCACAAATTCTTTCTTGAAGTCTGGCGCGACCAGGACCGGCTGCTTGCACAATGTTAGCTTCAACTGTTGAAACGCGGTCTCCGTTTCTTCCGTCCATTTCACCATGGTTGATTTGGTGCCTTTTAGAAGATCCGTTAGTGGCGCAGCAATCATGGCGAAATTCGGGATAAACCGCCGGTAGTATCCTACCATTCCTAGGAATGCTCTCACCTGCTTCTTCGAGAGTGGTTGCGGCCAGGTTTGAATTGCCTCCACTTTCTTGATTTGCGGCTTTATTTCGCCTATACCAACAACATAGCCCAGGTACTTGGCCTCCTCCTTCCCGATGGCACACTTTCTTGGATTTATGGTAAACCTTGCCTTGCTTAGCGCGTCCAGAACGGCCTGTAGTTTAGGTAGGTGACTAGCCCAGTCTGCGCTAAAGACCACAATGTCGTCGAGGTAGGCTGCGGCATACTTCTTATGTGGGGCTAGGATCCGATCCATAGCCCTCTGGAAAGTGGCTGGGGCCCCCTGTAGTCCGAACGGCATCCGCGTGTGTTGAAAGCACCCATCAGGTGTTGAGAAAGCCGTCTTCTCCTTATCCATCTAGGACATGGGGATCTGCCAGTAGCCCTTCATCAGGTCGAGAGTGGTGATGTACCTCGCCGGTCCAAGCCTCTCGATGAGTTCGTCGACGCGGGGCATCGGGTACGCGTCACACTTGGATACCTCATTCAGCCGGCGGTAGTCATTACAAAACCTCCACTCTCCATTTGGTTTTGGCACGAGGACGATTGGGCTCGACCACCCACTCTTTGACTCCTCTATTACTCCGAGGTCTAACATCCTCTTCACCTCGGTCGAGATCACCTCCCGGCGTGCTTCTGGAATCCGATACGGCTTCAGATTCAGTCGTACGTGCGGCTCTGTCAGCACATCATGCTCTACCACTTGAGTATGCCCCGGCAACTCTGAGAACAGCTCCCGATTCCGCTGTAGTAATTCTCGACACTGTTGCTTCTGGGCCGATGATAGAGTCTCTGCAATAGTGACCTCCTCCACCTTGCCTTCTGGTGCGGCTCCCAGGCAAGGAGATTCCACAGGTTCACGGTCCCGCCACGGCTTGAGAAAATTTACATGATATATTTGATGCGGCTTTCTTCGGCCAGGCTGGTGGACTTTATAATTAACCTCGCTGACTTTCTCCACCACCTCGTATGGACCTTGCCATTTGGCGAGGAACTTGCTCTCGATGGTAGGGATGAGCACCAAAACACGGTCCCCGGGCTGGAACTGTCTTAGTCTCGCCGACCGGTTATAGACCCTCGCCTGGGCTTCCTGCGCCTGGAGGAGGTGTTCCTTCACGATGGGCATCACCTTTAACATTCTCTCCTGTAACTGGGCGACATGTTCGATGATACTCCGGTGTGGTGTGACTTCAGCCTCCCAAGTTTCCTTGGCGATGTCTAGGAGACCTCTTGGATGCCGCCCATATAGGAGCTCAAATGGAGAGAAGCCAGTGGAGGCTTGAGGAACTTCTCTGACCGAGAAAAGCAGAAATGGGAGCAGGTAGTCCCAGTCTCGCCCATCCTTTTCAATAACCTTCTTGAGCATAGCCTTTAAGGTCTTGTTGAAGCGTTCCACTAGGCCGTCCGTCTGTGGATGATAAACTGAGGTCCGAAGCTGAGTTATCTGAAGGACTCTGCAAAGCTCCTTCATCACCTTGCTCATGAAGGGGGTTCCTTGGTCTGTCAGAATCTCTTTTGGTAGACCTGTCCGAGGAAAAATATGGACCAGCTCTCGGGCTGGACATGTTCCTTAGGGGAACCGCTTCCGGATACCGAGTCGCGTAGTCCATGATGACCAGGATATATTGGTGGCCCTGAGCTGATTTAACTAAGGGGCCCACGAGGTCCATGGCAATCCTCTCAAAGGGAACCTCTATCACAGGTAGTGGGACTAAGGGGCTACAGAAGTGGGAGGAGGGAGCGGTTATTTGGCAGGTGGGGCAGGACCTACAATAGTTTTGAACTTCTCGATAGCACCCTGGCCAATAAAACCTTCTCAATATCCTCTCCTGAGTTTTCTCGACCCCTAGGTGTCCCCCCAGGACATGTGAATGGGCCATATCTAGCACCCGCCGTCTGTATGGCCCCGGCACTAACAGCTGTTCCACTATCTCACCGCCCCTCGGTTTGGCCACCCGATATAGCAACTCCCCCTGCACTGCAAAGTGGGGGAATCTGGTGTCAGCCCCCAACTCTTGGGCAACCCCATTATATACAGTAACCTGGTCAAACGCCCCTTTTAAGGTCAGGTCTCGAACTTGAGCAGTCCCAAAGTTCTCTTTGGACATATCTAACGCAGGGAGGTCGGCCTACTCGGTAACCGTCTCACCCTCATCCCCGACAAGGACGCACAGTGGGAACTCCTCCATCTGAGACTTCGTCGGGGGTTCTTCTTCAAGGACCTGGCTTTTCCCCATACTACTTAGTCCAGTTCCCTTCCCCCACAAGTCCCAGAATAAGGAAAAATCACGGCCCAATATGACGGGATGTATCAGGTCCTTTACTACCCCGACTTCATGGGATTGGGCACCACAGTCTGTCCCCACTGTTACTGTGGCCACGGGATAGTCCTTGGTGTCACCATGGATGCACCGAACGCCCAGGGTTTTGGAAGGGATCAACTGATGGGGAAGGGATGCTCTGATCAAGGTCACCAGACTCCCGGAGTCCAACAGCCCAAGCACTTTTACTCCATTAATGGACACTGCACACGCCTGCGGCCCCTCGCCGGGTTGACAGTCCACGCTACAGGCTGGATAGGCATAAGAGGAGACCCGTCTGCCTAGGCTGCAGTCCATGGGCTCAGGGGATATTTGACACCTGGCGGCTACATGTCCAGGGTTGTGACACCGCCAGCAAACTATATCTTTACCAACTGTTCTAAAGGCACCTTCAGTAGTAATGGGACGTCCCCCAGTGGTGGCTCTAGACCCCTTCCATGGTGAACCCGCCCCCTTTTGGGTATCCCAGTAGGGAGAAGTGACTGCATCTGGTTTTCCAAGAGATCTCTCGACTATCTGGTACCTCTCTACCAGGTCGATGAAGTCATCTGCATTCTGGGGATCACCCTGGGCAACCCAGGTCTGTACTGGCTTGGGAAGGGAATGCATGAACCTGTCAATCACCACCCGCTCAACCATCTGGGCCGGAGTGGAGGACTCCGGTTGTAGCCACTTCTGAACAAGATGCAGGAGGTCAAACATCTGCGAGCGAGGGGGTTTGTTGCTAGCATACACCCAGTGATGAACTCGCTGGGCTCTTACCGCCATATTTACTTCTAGACGTGCTAAGATCTCTGTCTTTAGTTTGGCATATTCCTTAGCATCTTGCAGCGCCAAGTCAAAATACGCCTTCTGGGGTTCACCCGATAAATATGGCGCCAGAACCTTTGCCCACTGTGCTGGAGGAAGTCTCTCACGATCAGCCACCCTCTCAAAAACAGTCAGAAATGCTTCTACATCATCCCCAGGGGTCATCTTCTGCATGGCCCGCCTTACCGCCTTCCCGACATGAGAATCATCAGTCGGCCCTGGGGGTGGGGCGGCTGCCCTGCTCTGGATGGCATCCGCCAAAAGCTGTATCTGCTGTTGCGCCTCCTGCTGGTGCTGCTGCGCCTCCTGCTGGTGCTGCTGCTGTGACTTTTGCTGCAACTGGATCTGCTGAAGCAACAGTTTGGTCGTCTCCTGGTGCTGCTGCTGCATGCTCCGCTGGGCCTGCTGCATACTCTCCTGGTGCTGCTGCTGCATTCTCCACTGGGCCTGCTGCATACTCTCCTGGGCCTGCAGGTGTTGCTGCTGCATGCTCTGCTGGGCCTGGACCAGGTGCTTAACGAGCTCCTCCATGCTGCTAGACTTCCCTGGCTGGCTGGCGGCCTTCACCCAGGACATCCACCGGTCTTTGTAGCAGGTACACGTGTTCCTGGAATCCTGCACGCACTCTCACACCAACTGTGGCAAGTCGACTCGCTCGGCTCTCCTGGAGGCAGACTCAGGACACACGTTCTCAGGTTTTCCTCTTTGCTGGTTTATTATCAGCCATAAACTCATGCAGGTTTCACAGGAAAAACAAACATGACCCCTCTGGGTTAAACGAAAAAACAAAACAAAGTATAACTCAGTCCATAGATGAGCGGGTTCCGCCCGCTCTCGGTAGCATAAACTGCACTGCTAAAGTCCATGTGAAAAGCTCTGCAGTTTCCACAATACTGTCTGGAGACTTCCCTCTCCAGACCACACTCCAGAGAAAAAAAAAAAAGGGACTGAGCTTTTACACTTTGCTCAGCCACACCCTGAGGGGAGGTAGGGGGAATGGCGTCCCGCCCTCTTTGCCATTCCCATAAAACGGCACACCCTTTAACAGAGTAAGCCTACCAGCATATAACACGCTGGCAGAAAAATAAAGTAGGTCTTAGTTCACACAGGAGACCATCCTGAGTGACACATACCTCCCCTCACATATAAAACCAGTGACACTGTCACAAGGGATATATATATATATTTTTTTTTATTTGTGTATCTTGAAAGGTACATGAACATATTACTGTACGGCAGTGTACACACAGCACTGTCAAGAGATTAGAATCACCCGTTACAACAGGCCCCATCTTCTATGGGGCTCACAATCTACTTCTTTATTCAATCTTTATGTGTTGTCCTATACACATGACACATGGTTTATGTGCTGCACACTTTCTTCTACATACTAGCTGTGTCCCATTAATAAAACGTGGAAGAAGCTACTCTGGTCAGATGAGACCAAAGTAGAACATTTTGGGCCAAATGCAAAACGTTACGTGTGGCAGAAAACTAACACTGCACCTTGAACCTTGAAAGCACCATCCCAACCGTCACACATGGTGATGGCAGCATCATGCTGTGGGGTTGCTTTTCTTCATCAGGGACAGGGAAGCTGGTCAGAGTTGATGATCATTTATTTTTCAATAGGACAATGACCCCAAACACACTTCCAGGCTGTGTAAGGGCTATTTGACCAAGTAGGAGAGTGATGGGGTGCTACGCCAGATGACCTGGCCTCCGCAGTCACCAGACCTGAACCCAATCGAGATGGTTTGGGGTGAGCTGGACCGCAGAGTGAAGGCAAAAGGGCCAACAAGTGCTAAGCATCTCTGGGAACTCCTTCAAGATTGTTGGAAGACCATTTACGGTGACTACCTCTTGAAGCTCATCAAGAGAATGCCAAGAGTGTGCAAAGCAGTCATCAAACCAAAAGGTGGCTACTTTGAAGAACCTAGAATATAAGACATTTTCAGTTGTTTCACACTTTTTTGTTAAGTATATAATTCCACATGTGTTAATTCATAGTTTCGATGCCTTCAGTGTGAATGTACAATTTTCATAGTCATGAAAATACAGAAAAATCTTTAAATGAGAAGGTGTGTTCAAACTTTTGGTCTGTACTGTATATATCCAACTGAACTCACAGTCCTTCTGAGGACTAATCCACCTGCATATATTTAGTGGTGATATCAGGAATTAGGCAGGCAGGCAGTGTATGTGTCAGACTGCAGTACATGATACAGCACAAGAGGGTCTATTGAACGTCTTGTTAGTATAGGTATTCCACAACATATATATATATATATATCCATCTGAACTAACAGTCCTTATGAGGACTAATGCAGCTGCATATATTCAGTGGTGATAGCAGGAGTTAGGCAGGTAGGCAGTGTAAGTGGCAGACTGCAGTGCATGATACAGCACAAGAGGGTCCATTGAACGTTCCTGCTGCTGCTGTTCTTACCGATATTTGTAGACATAGCCCCAGATATCAGGGACCAGGGAAATTTTTTTTCATCTTAATCCTGGTTATTTGCTTAAAAAGCAATACAGAGGACCCCATTTGCTGCTCCATTTGCTTGTTCTCACTGCAGAATAAAGCCAGATCTGTTCCATATTTCATCGATAAAAATCCAGAAATTTAAACTGAACGTGGAAAATATTGGCCTTCTTTTCCATTCTGTTGCAGTGTGTCGGTCAAGCTATTCACACTAGGTGTCTGTGAAGAATAGTATTAGTAAATTACAGGCCTGTTATTTAAAACCTTGGTTCTCTGTCAGACCTAACACCTATAAGAGTGTTCCAAAATTAGACATTTCTTCCATTTTCATTCCGTTGCAGTGTGTCGGTCAAGCTATTCACACTAGGTGTCTGTGAAGGATAGTATTAGCAAATTACACGCCTGCTATTTAAACCCGTGGTTCTCTGTCAGACATAACACCTATAAGAGTGTTCCAAAATCAGACATTTCTTCCATTTTCATTCTGTTGCAGTGTGTTGGTCAAGCTATTCACACTAGGTGACTGTGAAAGATAGTATTAGCAAATAACAGGCCTGCTATTTAAAACCGTGGTTCTCTGTCAGACATAACACCTATAAGAGGGTTCCAAAATAAGACATTTCTTCCACTTTCATTCCATTGCAGTGTGTCAGTCAACCTATTCACACTAGGTGTCTGAGAAGAATCGTATTAGCAAGTTACAGGCCTGCTATTTAAAATTGTGGTTCTCTGTCAGACGTATCACAAATAACTGCGTTCCAAAATCAGCCATTTCTCGTGAACGTGGAAAATATTGTCCTCCATTAAAAATGGGCAAGGTGCGTGTCAAGGGACAGGGAAGTGGACGTGATGGTGCATGCAGGAGCTGAGGATGTGGCCATGGGCAAGCTGAAATTGTGCCACAACATACACCCACATCTTGTCGCTAGACCTTCCTGTCCCAATTACTAGGGGACCTCAGAATACCACTATTGAACATAGAGCAGTGTCAAAAGGTTATTGGTTGAATAACAGAAAATGCTTCCAGTCCCTTTGCCACAACCACCACCGCCCTGTCTTGAACACAGTCAAGTCTCAGTAGCCATGAGTCTGGACCGCATATTCCTCACCCTGATCCTCCTTCCTCCCACCATGCTGAGTGCCCGGAGACAACTGAACCCACACTTGGACACTCAGAAGAGCTGGTCACTTTTCCATTTATAGATTCGGACTTCTTGCCCGGCCAGCTTCAAGCAAGTCAAGAGGAGAACGCATGTAGCGATGCCCAAATATTGGAGCAGCCACGGTCACACAAATGTAATGGTGGGAAAGTGCAATTACTGTCGCAAGGGGTGGATGATGATGATGATGAGACATAATTGCCAGAAAGTCAGGAAGACGACCAGGGTGCAGAAGTGGAAGACGAGGTGGTGGATGATATAGTAACTGACCCGACCTGGCAAGAGGACATACAGAGCAAGGACAGCAGCATATAGGGGGAGGGAGGTGTAGCACCACAACAGGAGGAAGAAGCAGCATGGTGGCTGCAGACACAACAAGGTGGGAAAGCATTCCTCATAACGCCAACACAATAGAAGTTGCCAGTACAACTGTTAGGTCTTCCCAAGTCTGGTTATTTTTTCAAGACTCTGCAGAAAACCCCAAAAAAGCCATTTGCACCACCTCCCAGGCCAGCATCAGTAGGGGTAGCAAAACTAGCAGCCTGACCACCACCAGCACGATCACGCACATGGAAGCAGACCACTGAACTAAGTGGGCCGAACCCCAGGGTCCAGCAACAGTGTCTGAGGGTGACACCACTGCTTGTTCCGCTGTTGTGCATACACACCAATCCCCTGACCATGGCACATGCCAAGATGTCTCCCGCCCTGCACCTGTTGTTGCACACTTTCAACTAGCACCATCAACAAGCACATCCACGTCCTTGTCCCAGTGCAGCGTTCAGTTGTCCCTACCCCAGTGCTTGTAGCGCAAGCGCAAATACTCAGCCAATGCCCCACAAGCTACACAACTAAATTAACACATTTCGAGAAAGCTTGCGCTCGAAATGTTGCCTTTTTAGCTCGTGGAGATGGAAGTTTTTCGCAACCTGATGGCGGCAGCCGTCCCTCGGTACTTGGAGCCAAGCCGCTACTATTTCTCCAGGTGTGCCATCCCCAAATTACACTAGCACGTGTCCCACAACATTTGAAGTGCCCTCAACAATGCAGTTATCGGGAAAGTCCACATAACCACAGACACGTAGACAAGTTCTTGTAGGCAGGGACGGTCCATCTCACTGACGGCACACTGGGTTAACATAGTGGAAGCCGGGACCGAGTCGGACCTTGAGATGGAACACGTCCTCCAGACACCGAGGATTGCGGGCCCTGAGTCAATCAAGGCTGCCCCCACATTCTACAGCTCCTGCACCTCCTCCTATTTCTCCTCCTCTTCAGCCACCATCTCTGAAATGACCACATCAGTCGCAATCTGGAAGCACTGCAGCACTGCCTTGACCAAGCGGCAACAGGCTGTGCTGAAGCTAATATGCTTAGGTGACAAACCGCACAATGCTGAAGAGTTGTGGACAGCTCTGAAGGAGCAGGAAGATCTGTGGCTGACATCGCTGAACGTACAGCCAGGCATGGTCATGTGTGACAATGACTGGAACCTGGTGGAGGCTCTGAGGTGAGGCGAGCTCACACACGCACCATGCCTGGCCCATTTGTTTAACCTTGTGGTTCAGCGGTTTCTCAAAACCTACCCGGATCTGTCGGATCTGCTTGTTAAAGTACGCTGCCTGTGTGCCCATTTTAGAAAGTCAACTACAGCTTCCACCGGCTTTGCCGTGCTTCAGCAGTGTTTGCAGTTTCCGGCTCACCGACTGATCTGCGATATCCCCACACATTGTAACTCTACATTGCAGATATTGGGAAGGATTTGTGAGAAGAAGAGGGCAGTTGTTGACTACCAGCATCAACAAGGCCATCGGTATTCAGGTCCGAATCCAGACATAAGACCTCAGGAGTGGACATGGATGTCAGACATATTTACCATCCTCCAAAACTTTGAAGACTCCACCAAGATGGTGAGCGGCGATAACGCCATAATTAGCATCACCATCCCGCTTCTCTGTCTTCTGAAACGCTCTCTACTCACAATCAAAGAGCAAAAAAAAAAGCAAGACAAAAATATATCTCATACCCTACCATAATTATATATAAATGTAAAGCAAAATTGCATAATAAATATAGGGTACTTAGTGAAAAAAAGTATACAAGCCGTCCCACCAGCGGCAAGGTGACCCTAAATTGGGTATATACCAATCAGCTCAACAAAGGGCATGCCACACCCTTAAATTGCACAGAATGCAAACAAGTCAAAAAACCAGACAATGTGAACTGAGGTCTAAGATGGCAGACATACAAGAAACAGAGGCATGTTCACACTAGCAAAAAAGAAGCAAGACAAAAATATATCTCATACCCTACCATAATTATATATAAATGTAAAGCAAAATTGCATAATAAATATAGGGTACTTAGTGAACTATTTTTGATCAAAAAAAGTATACAAGCCGTCCCACCAGCGGCAAGGTGACCCTAAATTGGGACGGTACCTATACTGCCTATATTAAAAACCTTACTGTATATCAAAGTTGAAGTAATGCATATAAAAGGGTAGACAAATAGGACCGGGTCCCAACTCCAGACCACCTAGGCCAGTGGTAAGCTACATATATACCAATCAGCTCAACAAAGGGCATGCCACACCCTTAAATTGCACAGAATGCAAACAAGTCAAAAAACCAGACAATGTGAACTGAGGTCTAAGATGGCAGACATACAAGAAACAGAGGCATGTTCACACTAGCAAAAAAGAAGCAAGACAAAAATATATCTCATACCCTACCATAATTATATATAAATGTAAAGCAAAATTGCATAATAAATATAGGGTACTTAGTGAACTATTTTTGATCAAAAAAAGTATACAAGCCGTCCCACCAGCGGCAAGGTGACCCTAAATTGGGACGGTACCTATACTGCCTATATTAAAAACCTTACTGTATATCAAAGTTGAAGTAATGCATATAAAAGGGTAGACAAATAGGACCGGGTCCCAACTCCAGACCACCTAGGCCCGTGGTAAGCTACATATATACCAATCAGCTCAACAAAGGGCATGCCACACCCTTAAATTGCACAGAATGCAAACAAGTCAAAAAACCAGACAATGTGAACTGAGGTCTAAGATGGCAGACATACAAGAAACAGAGGCATGTTCACACTAGCAAAAAAGAAGCAAGACAAAAATATATCTCATACCCTACCATAATTATATATAAATGTAAAGCAAAATTGCATAATAAATATAGGGTACTTAGTGAACTATTTTTGATCAAAAAAAGTATACAAGCCGTCCCACCAGCGGCAAGGTGACCCTAAATTGGGACGGTACCTATACTGCCTATATTAAAAACCTTACTGTATATCAAAGTTGAAGTAATGCATATAAAAGGGCAGACAAATAGGACCGGGTCCCAACTCCAGACCACCTAGGCCCGTGGTAAGCTACATATATACCAATCAGCTCAACAAAGGGCATGCCACACCCTTAAATTGCACAGAATGCAAACAAGTCAAAAAACCAGACAATGTGAACTGAGGTCTAAGATGGCAGACATACAAGAAACAGAGGCATGTTCACACTAGCAAAAAAGAAGCAAGACAAAAATATATCTCATACCCTACCATAATTATATATAAATGTAAAGCAAAATTGCATAATAAATATAGGGTACTTAGTGAACTATTTTTGATCAAAAAAAGTATACAAGCCGTCCCACCAGCGGCAAGGTGACCCTAAATTGGGACGGTACCTATACTGCCTATATTAAAAACCTTACTGTATATCAAAGTTGAAGTAATGCATATAAAAGGGTAGACAAATAGGACCGGGTCCCAACTCCAGACCACCTAGGCCCGTGGTAAGCTACATATATACCAATCAGCTCAACAAAGGGCATGCCACACCCTTAAATTGCACAGAATGCAAACAAGTCAAAAAACCAGACAATGTGAACTGAGGTCTAAGATGGCAGACATACAAGAAACAGAGGCATGTTCACACTAGCAAAAAAGAAGCAAGACAAAAATATATCTCATACCCTACCATAATTATATATAAATGTAAAGCAAAATTGCATAATAAATATAGGGTACTTAGTGAACTATTTTTGATCAAAAAAAGTATACAAGCCGTCCCACCAGCGGCAAGGTGACCCTAAATTGGGACGGTACCTATACTGCCTATATTAAAAACCTTACTGTATATCAAAGTTGAAGTAATGCATATAAAAGGGTAGACAAATAGGATCGGGTCCCAACTCCAGACCACCTAGGCCCGTGGTAAGCTACATATATACCAATCAGCTCAACAAAGGGCATGCCACACCCTTAAATTGCACAGAATGCAAACAAGTCAAAAAAACAGACAATGTGAACTGAGGTCTAAGATGGCAGACATACAAGAAACAGAGGCATGTTCACACTAGCAAAAAAGAAGCAAGACAAAAATATATCTCATACCCTACCATAATTATATATAAATGTAAAGCAAAATTGCATAATAAATATAGGGTACTTAGTGAACTATTTTTGATCAAAAAAAGTATACAAGCCGTCCCACCAGCGGCAAGGTGACCCTAAATTGGGACGGTACCTATACTGCCTATATTAAAAACCTTACTGTATATCAAAGTTGAAGTAATGCATATAAAAGGGTAGACAAATAGGACCGGGTCCCAACTCCAGACCACCTAGGCCCGTGGTAAGCTACATATATACCAATCAGCTCAACAAAGGGCATGCCACACCCTTAAATTGCACAGAATGCAAACAAGTCAAAAAACCAGACAATGTGAACTGAGGTCTAAGATGGCAGACATACAAGAAACAGAGGCATGTTCACACTAGCAAAAAAGAAGCAAGACAAAAATATATCTCATACCCTACCAAAATTATATATAAATGTAAAGCAAAATTGCATAATAAATATAGGGTACTTAGTGAACTATTTTTGATCAAAAAAAGTATACAAGCCGTCCCACCAGCGGCAAGGTGACCCTAAATTGGGACGGTACCTATACTGCCTATATTAAAAACCTTACTGTATATCAAAGTTGAAGTAATGCATATAAAAGGGTAGACAAATAGGACCGGGTCCCAACTCCAGACCACCTAGGCCCGTGGTAAGCTACATATATACCAATCAGCTCAACAAAGGGCATGCCACACCCTTAAATTGCACAGAATGCAAACAAGTCAAAAAACCAGACAATGTGAACTGAGGTCTAAGATGGCAGACATACAAGAAACAGAGGCATGTTCACACTAGCAAAAAAGAAGCAAGACAAAAATATATCTCATACCCTACCATAATTATATATAAATGTAAAGCAAAATTGCATAATAAATATATTGTACTTAGTGAACTATTTTTGATCAAAAAAAGTATACAAGCCGTCCCACCAGCGGCAAGGTGACCCTAAATTGGGACGGTACCTATACTGCCTATATTAAAAACCTTACTGTATATCAAAGTTGAAGTAATGCATATAAAAGGGTAGACAAATAGGACCGGGTCCCAACTCCAGACCACCTAGGCCCGTGGTAAGCTACATATATACCAATCAGCTCAACAAAGGGCATGCCACACCCTTAAATTGCACAGAATGCAAACAAGTCAAAAAACCAGACAATGTGAACTGAGGTCTAAGATGGCAGACATACAAGAAACAGAGGCATGTTCACACTAGCAAAAAAGAAGCAAGACAAAAATATATCTCATACCCTACCATAATTATATATAAATGTAAAGCAAAATTGCATAATAAATATAGGGTACTTAGTGAACTATTTTTGATCAAAAAAAGTATACAAGCCGTCCCACCAGCGGCAAGGTGACCCTAAATTGGGACGGTACCTATACTGCCTATATTAAAAACCTTACTGTATATCAAAGTTGAAGTAATGCATATAAAAGGGTAGACAAATAGGACCGGGTCCCAACTCCAGACCACCTAGGCCCGTGGTAAACTACATATATACCAATCAGCTCAACAAAGGGCATGCCACACCCTTAAATTGCACAGAATGCAAACAAGTCAAAAAACCAGACAATGTGAACTGAGGTCTAAGATGGCAGACATACAAGAAACAGAGGCATGTTCACACTAGCAAAAAAGAAGCAAGACAAAAATATATCTCATACCCTACCATAATTATATATAAATGTAAAGCAAAATTGCATAATAAATATAGGGTACTTAGTGAACTATTTTTGATCAAAAAAAGTATACAAGCCGTCCCACCAGCGGCAAGGTGACCCTAAATTGGGACGGTACCTATACTGCCTATATTAAAAACCTTACTGTATATCAAAGTTGAAGTAATGCATATAAAAGGGTAGACAAATAGGACCGGGTCCCAACTCCAGACCACCTAGGCCCGTGGTAAGCTACATATATACCAATCAGCTCAACAAAGGGCATGCCACACCCTTAAATTGCACAGAATGCAAACAAGTCAAAAAACCAGACAATGTGAACTGAGGTCTAAGATGGCAGACATACAAGAAACAGAGGCATGTTCACACTAGCAAAAAAGAAGCAAGACAAAAATATATCTCATACCCTACCATAATTATATATAAATGTAAAGCAAAATTGCATAATAAATATAGGGTACTTAGTGAACTATTTTTGATCAAAAAAAGTATACAAGCCGTCCCACCAGCGGCAAGGTGACCCTAAATTGGGACGGTACCTATACTGCCTATATTAAAAACCTTACTGTATATCAAAGTTGAAGTAATGCATATAAAAGGGTAGACAAATAGGACCGGGTCCCAACTCCAGACCACCTAGGCCCGTGGTAAGCTACATATATACCAATCAGCTCAACAAAGGGCATGCCACACCCTTAAATTGCACAGAATGCAAACAAGTCAAAAAACCAGACAATGTGAACTGAGGTCTAAGATGGCAGACATACAAGAAACAGAGGCATGTTCACACTAGCAAAAAAGAAGCAAGACAAAAATATATCTCATACCCTACCATAATTATATATAAATGTAAAGCAAAATTGCATAATAAATATAGGGTACTTAGTGAACTATTTTTGATCAAAAAAAGTATACAAGCCGTCCCACCAGCGGCAAGGTGACCCTAAATTGGGACGGTACCTATACTGCCTATATTAAAAACCTTACTGTATATCAAAGTTGAAGTAATGCATATAAAAGGGTAGACAAATAGGACCGGGTCCCAACTCCAGACCACCTAGGCCCGTGGTAAGCTACATATATACCAATCAGCTCAACAAAGGGCATGCCACACCCTTAAATTGCACAGAATGCAAACAAGTCAAAAAACCAGACAATGTGAACTGAGGTCTAAGATGGCAGACATACAAGAAACAGAGGCATGTTCACACTAGCAAAAAAGAAGCAAGACAAAAATATATCTCATACCCTACCATAATTATATATAAATGTAAAGCAAAATTGCATAATAAATATAGGGTACTTAGTGAACTATTTTTGATCAAAAAAAGTATACAAGCCGTCCCACCAGCGGCAAGGTGACCCTAAATTGGGACGGTACCTATACTGCCTATATTAAAAACCTTACTGTATATCAAAGTTGAAGTAATGCATATAAAAGGGTAGACAAATAGGACCGGGTCCCAACTCCAGACCACCTAGGCCCGTGGTAAGCTACATATATACCAATCAGCTCAACAAAGGGCATGCCACACCCTTAAATTGCACAGAATGCAAACAAGTCAAAAAACCAGACAATGTGAACTGAGGTCTAAGATGGCAGACATACAAGAAACAGAGGCATGTTCACACTAGCAAAAAAGAAGCAAGACAAAAATATATCTCATACCCTACCATAATTATATATAAATGTAAAGCAAAATTGCATAATAAATATAGGGTACTTAGTGAACTATTTTTGATCAAAAAAAGTATACAAGCCGTTCCACCAGCGGCAAGGTGACCCTAGATTGGGACGGTACCTATACTGCCTATATTAAAAACCTTACTGTATAATCAAAGTTGAAGTAATGCATATAAAAGGGTAGACAAATAGGACCGGGTCCCAACTCCAGACCACCTAGGCCCGTGGTAAGCTACATATATACCAATCAGCTCAACAAAGGGCATGCCACACCCTTAAATTGCACAGAATGCAAACAAGTCAAAAAACCAGACAATGTGAACTGAGGTCTAAGATGGCAGACATACAAGAAACAGAGGCATGTTCACACTAGCAAAAAAGAAGCAAGACAAAAATATATCTCATACCCTACCATAATTATATATAAATGTAAAGCAAAATTGCATAATAAATATAGGGTACTTAGTGAACTATTTTTGATCAAAAAAAGTATACAAGCCGTCCCACCAGCGGCAAGGTGACCCTAAATTGGGACGGTACCTATACTGCCTATATTAAAAACCTTACTGTATAATCAAAGTTGAAGTAATGCATATAAAAGGGTAGACAAATAGGACCGGGTCCCAACTCCAGACCACCTAGGGCCTAGGTGGTCTGGAGTTGGGACCCGGTCCTATTTGTCTACCCTTTTATATGCATTACTTCAACTTTGATATACAGTAAGGTTTTTAATATAGGCAGTATAGGTACCGTCCCAATTTAGGGCCTAGGTGGTCTGGAGTTGGGACCCGGTCCTATTTGTCTACCCTTTTATATGCATTACTTCAACTTTGATATACAGTAAGGTTTTTAATATAGGCAGTATAGGTATCGTCCCAATTTAGGGTCACCTTGCCGCTGGTGGGACGGCTTGTATACTTTTTTTGATCAAAAATAGTTCACTAAGTACCCTATATTTATTATGCAATTTTGCTTTACATTTATATATAATTATGGTAGGGTATGAGATATATTTTTGTCTTGCTTCTTTTTTGCTAGTGTGAACATGCCTCTGTTTCTTGTATGTCTGCCATCTTAGACCTCAGTTCACATTGTCTGGTTTTTTGACTTGTTTGCATTCTGTGCAATTTAAGGGTGTGGCATGCCCTTTGTTGAGCTGATTGGTATATATGTAGCTTACCACGGGCCTAGGTGGTCTGGAGTTGGGACCCGGTCCTATTTGTCTACCCTTTTATATGCATTACTTCAACTTTGATATACAGTAAGGTTTTTAATATAGGCAGTATAGGTACCGTCCCAATTTAGGGTCACCTTGCCGCTGGTGGGACGGCTTGTATACTTTTTTTGATCAAAAATAGTTCACTAAGTACCCTATATTTATTATGCAATTTTGCTTTACATTTATATATAATTATGGTAGGGTATGAGATATATTTTTGTCTTGCTTCTTTTTTGCTAGTGTGAACATGCCTCTGTTTCTTGTATGTCTGCCATCTTAGACCTCAGTTCACATTGTCTGGTTTTTTGACTTGTTTGCATTCTGTGCAATTTAAGGGTGTGGCATGCCCTTTGTTGAGCTGATTGGTATATATGTAGCTTACCACGGGCCTAGGTGGTCTGGAGTTGGGACCCGGTCCTATTTGTCTACCCTTTTATATGCATTACTTCAACTTTGATATACAGTAAGGTTTTTAATATAGGCAGTATAGGTACCGTCCCAATTTAGGGTCACCTTGCCGCTGGTGGGACGGCTTGTATACTTTTTTTGATCAAAAATAGTTCACTAAGTACCCTATATTTATTATGCAATTTTGCTTTACATTTATATATAATTATGGTAGGGTATGAGATATATTTTTGTCTTGCTTCTTTTTTGCTAGTGTGAACATGCCTCTGTTTGTTGTATGTCTGCCATCTTAGACCTCAGTTCACATTGTCTGTTTTTTTGACTTGTTTGCATTCTGTGCAATTTAAGGGTGTGGCATGCCCTTTGTTGAGCTGATTGGTATATATGTAGCTTACCACGGGCCTAGGTGGTCTGGAGTTGGGACCCGGTCCTATTTGTCTACCCTTTTATATGCATTACTTCAACTTTGATATACAGTAAGGTTTTTAATATAGGCAGTATAGGTACCGTCCCAATTTAGGGTCACCTTGCCGCTGGTGGGACGGCTTGTATACTTTTTTTTGATCAAAAATAGTTCACTAAGTACCCTATATTTATTATGCAATTTTGCTTTACATTTATATATAATTATGGTAGGGTATGAGATATATTTTTGTCTTGCTTCTTTTTTGCTAGTGTGAACATGCCTCTGTTTCTTGTATGTCTGCCATCTTAGACCTCAGTTCACATTGTCTGGTTTTTTGACTTGTTTGCATTCTGTGCAATTTAAGGGTGTGGCATGCCCTTTGTTGAGCTGATTGGTATATATGTAGCTTACCACGGGCCTAGGTGGTCTGGAGTTGGGACCCGGTCCTATTTGTCTACCCTTTTATATGCATTACTTCAACTTTGATATACAGTAAGGTTTTTAATATAGGCAGTATAGGTACCGTCCCAATTTAGGGTCACCTTGCCGCTGGTGGGACGGCTTGTATACTTTTTTTGATCAAAAATAGTTCACTAAGTACCCTATATTTATTATGCAATTTTGCTTTACATTTATATATAATTATGGTAGGGTATGAGATATATTTTTGTCTTGCTTCTTTTTTGCTAGTGTGAACATGCCTCTGTTTCTTGTATGTCTGCCATCTTAGACCTCAGTTCACATTGTCTGGTTTTTTGACTTGTTTGCATTCTGTGCAATTTAAGGGTGTGGCATGCCCTTTGTTGAGCTGATTGGTATATATGTAGCTTACCACGGGCCTAGGTGGTCTGGAGTTGGGACCCGGTCCTATTTGTCTACCCTTTTATATGCATTACTTCAACTTTGATATACAGTAAGGTTTTTAATATAGGCAGTATAGGTACCGTCCCAATTTAGGGTCACCTTGCCGCTGGTGGGACGGCTTGTATACTTTTTTTGATCAAAAATAGTTCACTAAGTACCCTATATTTATTATGCAATTTTGCTTTACATTTATATATAATTATGGTACGGTATGAGATATATTTTTGTCTTGCTTCTTTTTTGCTAGTGTGAACATGCCTCTGTTTCTTGTATGTCTGCCATCTTAGACCTCAGTTCACATTGTCTGGTTTTTTGACTTGTTTGCATTCTGTGCAATTTAAGGGTGTGGCATGCCCTTTGTTGAGCTGATTGGTATATATGTAGCTTACCACGGGCCTAGGTGGTCTGGAGTTGGGACCCGGTCCTATTTGTCTACCCTTTTATATGCATTACTTCAACTTTGATATACAGTAAGGTTTTTAATATAGGCAGTATAGGTACCGTCCCAATTTAGGGTCACCTTGCCGCTGGTGGGACGGCTTGTATACTTTTTTTGATCAAAAATAGTTCACTAAGTACCCTATATTTATTATGCAATTTTGCTTTACATTTATATATAATTATGGTACGGTATGAGATATATTTTTGTCTTGCTTCTTTTTTGCTAGTGTGAACATGCCTCTGTTTCTTGTATGTCTGCCATCTTAGACCTCAGTTCACATTGTCTGGTTTTTTGACTTGTTTGCATTCTGTGCAATTTAAGGGTGTGGCATGCCCTTTGTTGAGCTGATTGGTATATATGTAGCTTACCACAGGCCTAGGTGGTCTGGAGTTGGGACCCGGTCCTATTTGTCTACCCTTTTATATGCATTACTTCAACTTTGATATACAGTAAGGTTTTTAATATAGGCAGTATAGGTACCGTCCCAATTTAGGGTCACCTTGCCGCTGGTGGGACGGCTTGTATACTTTTTTTGATCAAAAATAGTTCACTAAGTACCCTATATTTATTATGCAATTTTGCTTTACATTTATATATAATTATGGTAGGGTATGAGATATATTTTTGTCTTGCTTCTTTTTTGCTAGTGTGAACATGCCTCTGTTTCTTGTATGTCTGCCATCTTAGACCTCAGTTCACATTGTCTGGTTTTTTGACTTGTTTGCATTCTGTGCAATTTAAGGGTGTGGCATGCCCTTTGTTGAGCTGATTGGTATATATGTAGCTTACCACGGGCCTAGGTGGTCTGGAGTTGGGACCCGGTCCTATTTGTCTACCCTTTTATATGCATTACTTCAACTTTGATATACAGTAAGGTTTTTAATATAGGCAGTATAGGTACCGTCCCAATTTAGGGTCACCTTGCCGCTGGTGGGACGGCTTGTATACTTTTTTTGATCAAAAATAGTTCACTAAGTACCCTATATTTATTATGCAATTTTGCTTTACATTTATATATAATTATGGTAGGGTATGAGATATATTTTTGTCTTGCTTCTTTTTTGCTAGTGTGAACATGCCTCTGTTTCTTGTATGTCTGCCATCTTAGACCTCAGTTCACATTGTCTGTTTTTTTTTTTTCACAATCAAAGAGGATGCATTACAGGCGGAGCACAATGAGATGGAGCAAGGAACCATGCAGGGTGATTCCACACAGCCCAGACTCATCTCAACTCAACGTGGATTGGGTGACAATGAAGAAAAGGAGGAGGAGGATGAAGAACAGGGGCTAGTTTCCTGCGATATAGACTGTACTACCTACACAACTGTCATACCGTCTGTTCAGCGTGGATAGCCTGAGAACAGGGATTAGGAGGAAGAGGAGGAGGATGAGGAAGAGAGCATGGTCAGTCATTGGTGAGGATACGGAAGCCTTGCCTCTTTGCAGTCTGGCACACATGGCTAAGTTTATGTTATGCTGCCTTTCCTGTGACCCTCACTTTGTCCAACTTTTGGGTGACAGTTATTATTGGTTGGTGACACATCTAGACCCACGCTACAAGGAGAACTTTCTGTTTCTTATTCCCTTGCAGGACAGGCCTAATAAAATGGTGCAGTATGAAAAGGCCCTTGTTGCGGAAATATTTAAAAAATTCCCATCTGAAAACGCTGGCGGCAGAGATTACAGTTCGTTGGACAACCAAGGAGAACAGTCGAGAGAGACACAAATGCAATCCAGAAGAGGCAGAGGAACACTATAAAAGTTCTGGGACAGTTTTCTCAGACCCTTTCATCGCACAAGGCCCTGATGGGTACTCTCTCAAGGAGGGAAAAGTTGCGGAAGATGCTGAGGGAGTACCTTGCCGACCGTACCAATGTCCTCAGTGATTCCTCTGTGCTTTATAATTATTGGGTACCAAGCTGGACACGTGGCATGAACTGGCTCTCTATGCCTTGGAGGTCCTGGCCTGCCCTGCTGCTAGCGTTTTGTGCCGCCGGTGGAATTATAACCGATAGGCGCATCCACCTGTCAACTGAAAATGCTGACAGGCTGACTCTTATAAAAATGAACAAGCGCTGGATTGGGTCAGACTTCTCAATACCACTGAATGATTGCAGCGTAACATAAACTCAAATACAGTGTCTCTTTTTTGGGAGGTCTAACTCTATTCCCATGCACCTCTGTCTTCACACCCAGACATGGGTATGCGCTTCCTGATTTTGTCTATTTGCTCTTGTCCTCCTACTTCTCCGCATCCTCATCCCCACTACAATATCTCCACCATATGTACCATATCAACATATCTACGTTTCTTGCAAGGGACATTGGAGTTCCACCAAATTTTTGGCATCCGTTGCTTCACTGCATAGGCAAACAGTATGAAAGACCCACTTCCTAATAATGGGAGCATTTTTTGCAGGAGGTCCTCCGACCTCTACATCTCTTGCAAGGGGCATTAGAGTTCCTCCAAATTTTTGGCAGCCGTTGCTTCACTGCATGGGCAAACAGTATGGGAGACCCACTTCCTAATCATGGGAACATTGTTTTCAGGAGGCCCTCCAACCTTTACATCTCTTGCAAGGGGCATTGGAGTTCCTTCAAATTTTTGACAGCTGTTGCTTCACTGCATAGGCAAACAGTATGAGAGACACACTTCCCAATAATGGGAGCATTTTTGCAGGAGGCCCTCCGACCTCTACGTCTCTTGCAAGGAGCATTGGAGTTCCTCCAAATTTTTGGCAGCCGTTGCTTCACTGCATGGGCAAACAGTATGGGAGACCCACTTTCTAATAATGGGAGCATTTTTGCAGGATGCCATCTGACCTCTACGTCTCTTGCAAGCGGCATTTGAGTTCTTCCAAATTTTTGGCAGCTGTTGCAGTCACAGCATACACAATAACAGTATAGGGGACCCACTCGTTAATAGTGAGAACAACAAAGCATAGCCGACAGCTGGCCCTTTAAGAATAGTAAGGGCCGCCTGATGGCCCTATAAAATGAGTCTTTGTGACTTTCAGAGTCCCTCCATCATAAATGAAACAGGATGTGTCTGATGATGTGTCACACACCACATGGCCAGATAAGGATATAAAATGTTAAAATGACATTTCCCGGTGAATGCATTTGTCTTGGTTGAAAGCAATGCAAAAGTGCAAAAATGCATCAAAAATGTTACGTGTGAACATAGCCCAAGTTGTGGAGGAGCATTTTTGCTTTTGGTTATTTATTTTCCCTTATATATGTCATTACCCTGGAAAGGATGTTCCTTAACATATTTCCCAGGAAAATCCTTTTTGGTTTCGTTTTTGTATGTTTTATTGTGAGTCCGTAAAAGTGGCGTAATACCTCTAACAACATTGTTGACAACAGTGACCTGGGAGTCAGAAATGCTTTCAGGGGTCTTCCCCATGCTGTTCCCATGTCATTTGAGCACTGTTCCCATCAATTTGGGCAATTTTTAGTCCCTCTGCAGACCGCCGGGGGGATCAGCCTGAAAAATAATCTTACATTGGGCTTGGTACTCGGTCCGAGCACCCGAGTATTCCATTGTGCTCAGCCCGAGCATCGAGCACCCGAGCATTTTAGTGCTCGCTATTCACTAGTAATTACACGAAAGGTGGTCCCACATTTATTTACTTAGGGGGGTTGAATACAAATGTACATCACAATTTTCAGATTTATGTTTTTAAAATATGTAGAAAATCATGTATCATTTCTTTTATACTTCACAAATACTTGCTACTTTGTGTTGGTATCACAAAAAATTCCAATAAAATACATTTAAGTTTATAGGTTTAACATGAACAAATGTGGAAAAATTCATTGGATTAGAATACCTTTTTAAGGCACTGTATCAGAGAGGGGTAGAAAAGCATTATGGGAGCAGCCAGACATCATAACAGGAAATTCTGTGTGATTTTCACCTTCTGTGTTATATTTTTATCTATATCACGTCTCACTGCTTCTTCTATGGATGGAAATGAGGAAGGAGGTTTTTGTATGGCTCTGTATCACTGTGATACCAACTAGCACTCTGTTGACAGTAATAATCTGCTGCATCATCCTCTGTTGCTCCGCTGATTGTAAGACTGAAAGCAGTACCATAGCTTGGTCCAGATCCAGATCCATAGAACCGGTCTGGGACTCCTGTTTGTCGGTTGCTTGTACCATGGATGAGAAGTGTTGGACGTTGTCCTGGTTTCTGTTGGTACCAGTGTAAGTAGCCATTACCTACATTACTAACGGCGTAACATGAGATGGTGACTGTTTCTCCTGGGAACACAGTGATGAGATTTGGAGATTGGGTCAGTGCAATCTGTGCACAGGATTCTAAAGAATGATGAAGAAAACATAAGTGTTAGTGTTAATGTCGCCTCATTGTGCTGTTCTCTACTACTGTCCTGTCCATCATCTCATGAACCTCTCACCATGAAGGAGAAGAAGAATTGCACCCAGTACAACTCCCTGTAAACCCATCGTCATCTCCCTGGACTGATGGCCACAGACTATAGAGATGTCACCTGCACAATGTCCCCTATATACCAGCTTTAATCACTGGAGGAGACGTCCCCTGAGAGCAGAGATGTAAAACAGGAGACATGTAAATTGTGCCGTGTGTCAGCGATCAGTGATCTGGATCTTACTGCAATCAGGGATTTCCTACAGAAGAGATATAATCCCCAATCATTATCCTGAGATGTACATTGACCATCAGTGATGTCCTTATTGTTCTTATAAATACTGCATAATCAGAGCCAAAGAAATATTACCATCCTTAGATGTTTCAGAATTTGTCAAATACACACACGTACACACAGGTACTTGTTTCTTGTGTAAAACAGTCTTTGTTTTTTTTATTTTTTTTAAACCTTCAGAAAGAAACAATAGGGCTTTTCTTCAGCCAAATAAAAACATCCCTTACTTTTAGGGTAAGTTTGTCACTGCAATGGCTTCTGGCACTGTCTGTTCACCATTAGAGCTCACACTCCAGCTCCACAACCTAAGATACAACTGAGCCAATTCTGCTGCCTGTTATAGGAGATGCAAAGTCTGGACTGGAGCTATGGAAGAGACCATTCTCACCCAGCTCTTTTGGTCGCTCCTAAAGCCCAGGACCAAAGTCCGGTCCCATTAAAAACTTCTCAGCAACCTATTCTTGCTTGAACATATCTAGCATCCGGGACTTTACCACTTTATCCTTTACATACGCCCTCTCTTCCCAATGCCTGGGGGGAGGGGATGGACACCTTTTGCCACCGAATAGTGTAACCTGGAGAGCGCATCAACTTTTCCATTTAGTTTCCCAGGTCTATGTTCTACATGAAAATCAAAATCCTGTAAAACCAAGAACCATCTTGTTACCTAGGCATTGTTCCCTTTTCTCTTCCGCTTCCATCTTAGCGGGGCATGGTGGAGCACTAGCCTAAATTTCGAGCCAAACAAGTAGTATCTTAACACTTTGAGTATCCATTTGATGGCTAACCACTCTATTTCTCCATGACAGAGTAATTTTTCTTGCATGGGGACAGCTTCCAGCTCATGTAGATGACAGGAAGCTCCTTCCCATTTACCTCCTGTGACATGACAGCACCCAACATCCAACGCATCCACCTGGATTATGTACTCCTTTAAGAAGTCAGGCACTATCAAAACTGGCTGTCTACAGAGAGCTAGTTTCAGTTTCTGAAAGGCCCTCTCAGCTTCCGGAGTTCACTCAGACATAGTCAGCTTTGTACCGTTTAGGAGATCCATTAGAGGGTCTTCTATGAGGGCAAAGTTAGGTACAAACCTCAGGTAATAGCCCACAATTCCTAAAAATGCTCTGACCTGCTTTTTTGAGAAGGGTTGTGGACAGCTCTATATCGCCTCTAACTTATTTATCTGGCCTTTGATCTCGCCTTTGCCTGCAACATAGCCCAAAATACTTGGCTTCCTCCATCCCCATGGCGCATTTCTTTTTGTTGATTGTAAAGCCAGCCTTTCTTAGAGCATCAACTGTGGTGCCCCTGAGGGTTCAGTCGCCACAGAGGTACTACAACTGGTGGTGCCTCACTCTCTGGTAACGAAAGGGTGCAGCTTGGGACCCCAACACCTGCATCCAACACTACACTTCTCCAGGCCGGCTGGAAGGGCAAGATGCACTGTGTTCTGCTGAGCCCTGTCCCTGGCTGGAGTGGGGGGAACCAGAGTGAGCGGGAATCAAGTAGTGGGTGTGGGTGGAGGAAGGAGTTTAGGGGAGCATTTGTTAGGAGTATAAATAGAGAATCCATCTTAGTTAGAAAGAGAAGTGTGCAGTGAGTAGGGGAGAGTTCCTACTCTAGTGAGTGGAGCAGGTGGTCTGCAGGAGCTCTGCTCCGGAGTGGGCCTAGTAAATGAGGCCCAGCGGAGAAGAAGAGAGGAGGGGAGCAGAGGAGGAAGGCTCCGGTAACTGAAGGGGTCCCAGGGGTACGGAAGGAGCAGGAAGCCACCCGTATGCTCTAATCTGTCAAGTGTCGGAGGGACCAGACCGCAAGAAGGGAACCAGTCCCTGGGCTAGTCGTGTCACTTTAGGTCTCGGCTAGGAAACCGGAGGCTTCTGACTTTTATGGTGCAGTTGCCACAGCCTCACCCTAGTCACCGAGGAGGGCAGCAAGTAGGTCCAGGAGCTCCAGGTTGCCCAGAGGGACTTCAGAGCACCCTATCGGGACTTTGTGTGGGGAAGCGCAGGGCAGGAGGGAAAAAGACCCAGAGCGGAAAGTCGGCTGAGGAAAGGAACATATAGAAAGGGGGTCCCGATAAGTACTCTCGAATTGCCGGAGGGACTTCTGAACCCCTGCTTGGTGAACGCAGCGCGGCGCGAGAAGTGGTAACCTGTACAGTGTACCGAGGAATCTAGAAAGAACTGAGTAAAATCGGACAACTGCACTCCACTGTCTCTGTCGGTTTTTGCCGCTGCGCCATCATCCCTTCTACGCCACAAAGCCCCTGCATCCCATCCATCAACCCTGCCCCGGGGGGCTCGCTCCGCCTGTGGGGTGCAGAAACATCCCAGCTGCCATCCCATCACCCCCGGAGGTCTGCAGCAGCGCCGGTAACCATTACCGGAAACCACAGGTGGCGTCACGAGACAAACTAAAAACATTAAAACCAGTTTTAAAGAGTGACCCCAGGGTACGGGCCCGGGAGCCGACTGCCGTGACATCCCCAGAAGGTCAAGGCCCGGGTACCAAGTCTCCCCCATATATCCCTCTGGGTGAGTCACAAGTATTGCCTGAACTTTGATCAGATAACTTCCTTAATACAGGATGAATGTGATGTCATCTATGTAGGCCACTGCATACCCTTTGTGAGGGGCTAGGACCCAATCCCTGGCTCTCTGAAAGATGGCCAGAGCCTCCTGTTGCCCAAACTGTGTCCTGAAGTATTGATAACAACCATCTGGTTTTGAGAAGGCTGTATTTTCCCTGGCCTCTTTGGACAGAGGGATCTTCCAGTAAACCTTTGTAACATCAAGGGTGGTGATGTACCACATTGGCCCTAGCTTTTCAGTGAACTAATCCACCCAGCGACTTGATCAGCCACTCTTAGATTTTTTAATGACTCGCAGCTCAGCATCCATTTCACCCCTTTCTACATCACCACTCCTCGTGCTTCTGGAATTCGATAGGGCTTCACGTGGATGCGAACATGAAACTCCGTGAAAACCTCTTGCTTTATGACCTAAATGAGACCTGATAACTCAGAGAAGAGGTTTATATTTTGGTACAACTCCCAGAACTGCTGCTTTCGAGAGGGCAACAAAGTTTCTGCCACTTTGATGTCTTTGACATTGGTTTTGGAGTTGACTAACCAACAAGGAGATTTGAGAGGGTCCCTTTCCTCTCAAGGTTTGATTAGATTTACTTGATAAACCTGGTAGGGCTTCCTCTTACCTGGTTAATGAAGTTTTATAATTGACCTCTCCAACCCTGTCCATCACTTCATAGTGTCGCTGCCATTTGGTAAGGAACTTGCTTTCCACTGTGGGCACCAGCGCATGTACCTGGTCTTGGTCGCCTGTTATTACATTTTATTGCAATGTTGTGTCGGCCCAAAAAATGTAATTCTGGAGTTTCAATTTTTTTCTCGTTATGCTGTTTAATGATCGGATTAATCTACTTTATATTTTGATAAATCATACATTTCTGAATGCAGCGATACCAAACATATGTATTTATTATTATTGTTTTGTTTTGAATGGGGCAAAACGGGGGTGATTTGAACTTTTGTGATTTTTTTTATATATATTTTTTAAAACTTAGCCCTGCTATGTGTAGCATAAATCATGATTTCCTATGAACACTGGCCAGGGTTGTAGGAGATTTACAATGACAGACACGGGGGTCTTCTGTCATGACAACACATCTGCATCACGTTACAGGGGCGCTGATGAGTGTGTCTTGTAACACACTTTCGGCCAGCGCATGTTAAATGCAGCTGTCAGAGACTGACAGTGACATTTTACTTGTTAACTTATTAACAGCCGTAGGTGGATCTCTGATGGGCCCAATGTTTGTCAGTTTGAATCTGCTTCTCAGTGAGAGTTGTATTTCACCACAGCCATATTCTTTAGCTTGGTGAAAGGACTGGCATAGAGGAAAACCATATCTACTCTGGGTGTCATTTTGTAAAGGACATATTGATATTCATGCTATAGCTACTCCATTTTTGCAGCTTGCTCCTAAAATCATGTTGTTATTATTACTATATACATTCTTTCATTCTTTTATCCTGCTTCACATGCAATTTTCTCACAAGAACTTTTTCTCTCAAGAACATTCTATGAGACAACCTGCTCCTGTTATCTAACTAGTCTGAGCCAGAATGTATAACCTTGTAACTTTCCATCATGCACCGAACTAACGATAATATGACCATATGTGTGTTTCCATAATAATTGTACTAACATTGGTTCAAGCCTGTAGTATGGCTGCAGGTGATTGGCTATTGATACACTCAAAACAATATATAATGCTAAGTAGAAATAAACGGGGTTAGAGATTCTCGAATCCTCCCATACAGAGCTTTGCCTCCGTCTGGTTTCCTGATTGCAATCAACCTTATAACATAATAATTTGACACTCACTTGGTCAACCATGAAGGGTCATTGCTGCCCTCCCTCAACAGCTTGGTGCCGTGACTCGGATCCCTAACCAGGGACGCCCCACCACCCCTGGACATCCACAAAGAGAGATTCGCTTTCGGCTTCCCCCACTGGAATTGGGACTGATCATCCCCTACAAAAGCCACGGTAAGTGCACAAGTTCTTTACTAGTGATACTGACCGTTTGCCGTGGTTTCCACATGGTGCGCGGTTGCTTGCATTATCTCCGGACGTCCTGGTTGGATATAGTCAGAGGTGAGACTATAGGGGTGTAGTCCCATTAGGGGTCTGATATTGATAACTTTTAAAACAATACCACCTCGGATTGACAAGTGAATAATGTATGAATCTTCCTTAACTTCTGACAAAGATTCTTAGGAGACTGAACACTATTAGTTTCAGTCGTGGCAGGTGATTGAAGATTGGGTAGGACATGCACACAGATATAACTATATCGAGTGTCCGGAGAGCTGCGGACGAGAGTTCTCCTTCTTTCACCTAGTGCCGTACGTGACTCCCCCGACGGGAGGGGTGAGTCAGTGGAACAGCAGCTGAGGCCGGCCGGACTCGTACTGTGCACAAATCAAGGATCTTTGTCAGTCAAAAGGCAGCAGTGCAGTGATTAATCAATGTTTCCATGGAGCAGACAGAAAGTGTCTCCCCCTCAGGAGGGAGAGGATGTGATGACTATCATGGTCAGTCGAGAAGGGAAAAGATCATTTAAGAATGCACCAAAAGTGTTTAAGGTGTTAAACTTTCCCTTGGAGGGGAGACTTCAGCCTACATTGTGGGATGAAGGAATCCGGCAGAAAAGGGGTAGACTAGTTGACTGTGGATTGTTGGAAGACGCTGAAAAGTTTAGGAAAGTTGCACATGAGATTTGTGATGAAGGATATGTTGAAATAGAGGAGGAGATGAAGCCTGGTTATTTCAATTATCTTTATGTCAAGAAGGGAAAATTATCTAGCGCTGTAACAAAGACTGGCTGTTTTGTGCTACAAAATGAAGCTGATGGGAAAAAGGTAGAGGAGGAAGTAGATTCCCCTTCCCAACTTATGTGTCCACAAATCGAATCTGAAGCCCCTAAAGAAGCATTCCTTACCCCCACAAATGTAGCCGTACCCCAGCCCCTGAATCCGGAAACTGAGCAATTTATACCTAAGGAGATTAAATACGCTGCACTTCCCACTGGTGGCCAGCCACCATCATATAACCCAGATGGCTGGCTCTGTAATGTGTGTTGGGCCACTAATCCGGGATGGCGCGAGACGTGCTATAATTGTGGAGCACGCAGACCCGGTGCTGCAGCACCAGCCTTCCCATTACTTAACGCTGACGGCGGGTATTATAGACCATTGCTCCCACCATGGTCCACACTCCATTCGGGGAGACCCAGGGTCCTCCGAACTCTACCCTATTCACCGTCTCCCGAACTGGGGAAATAGAACATGGACACGAGTACCAGGAGGTGGCGTCTGTTTTACTGAATGATCCTTCGGAATTTTCCACTATACTGAAAATAGGCATTGGGAGTATACCGCAGCTTGGTTTACAGTAATTGATCTAGCAAACGCCTTTTTCAGCATTCCACTACACAAAGACTGTCAGTTTCTGTTTGCATTTACATATCAGGGCAGGCAATTGACTTGGACGGTGATGCCTCACGGAGCGCAGAATAGCCCTAATCAGTTTGCAAAGAACATGTCTAGCTGTCTGCTGCCGTGGCAGCTGGACAACTCTGAGGTAGTACTATTACAATACGTGAATGATCTTCTCTTGTGTGCCCCCACGGAGCAAATGTCCATCAGGGCCAGTGTTAGCCTCCTCAAGCATCTAGCAAAACTGAATTGTCGAGTCTCAGCCTCAAAATTACAGTTTGGCCTCGGTCAAGTGGTTTTCTTAGGCCACTGCCTTACTCAGGGTGCCAGACATCTCACAGAAGAAAGAAAGACGGCCATCTACCTACTACCATTCCCAAAAGATCCCATAGAGCTGCAACGGTTCCTCGGACTATGTACATATTGCAGAAAATGGATTCCAGATGCCTCACGTCTGATGCAACCCCTATATGATGCACTAAAAGAAAACACTCTGGCTGATGTAAACAACAAGGACCACCAAGAACAGCTGCAACAAGCCTTTGAGCAACTAAAATCAAGGATAATGACAGCCCCTGCATTTGGAAACCCGGATTATGCTCAACCTTTCCATTTGTATGTCTCCGAGACAGGAGGGCATGCAGCCGGGGTACTCACGCAGAGACACTGTACAAAGCAGCACCCAGTCGGTTATTACTCAGCGCATCTGGACCTGGTAGCTAGGGCCTCCCCCAGCTGTCTACGAGCGGTTCACGCCACACAGCAGTTACTTGAGAAGACGGTGGACATCATCCTTGGACATGAGACTCACATTTATGCTCCACACAATATTGCGGCTGTTTTGGCTTTACAGCAATCTAAACATATGTCCACACAGAGACACCTGCGGCTGCATTGTTCATTGATTTTGCCAGAAAATGTAAAATTACATCGGTGCACCACCATCAACCCGGCCACCCTGCTGCCAGCACCTGAACGAGAGAGGAAAGAGGCTCCACCACATGACTGTCTGGAACAAATTACTGCGGAGTCAACTCCACTTGTTCTAGTGGAGGAAGTACCCTTGGATGATCCAGAACTCACGTTATATACGGATGGTTCCAGATATGCTGATACCTCTGGCAGGTTTCATACTGGATATGCTGTCACAACTGAAGATACATTGGTAGAGGCTGCAGCCTTACTTCCCAGTATGTCAGCACAGGAAGCAGAGCTCAAAGCTCTGATTGCTGCTTGTCAACAGGCCGAAGGAAAACGTGTGAATACATTTACTGACTCGAGATACGCCTTCGGGATTGCACATGACTTTGGGGAGATCTGGGCAAGGAGAGGCTTTGTCACGACGGCAGGTTCTCCTGTGAAAAATGCTGAAAGCGTCAGATAATTAATGGAAGCGGAACAACTACCAAGACAATTGGCTGTTGTAAAGATGAAAGCTCATACCTGACAAGATGCCCCTGAGGCAAGAGGTAATGCACTTGTTGATCTCCATGCTAAGCGAGCAGCTCTTCTTCCGACATCCATGTCCATGGCTGTTACGCGGCAGCAGACCAAACAGCTAAATTCCGTGCCAACTCAGGATCAAACTGCAGAAGAGTATCAACCGGTCCCTCCAATCACAAAGCTACGCTCCACACAGCAAAAAGTCTCTAAAGAGGAACACCAGTCATGGAAGGAGGCGGGTGCTAAATTGATAGATTGGCTATGGAAAAAGGAACAACTGTATTGTTTACCTACGACTCCTATATCCTGCCGTTGCAGTCTGGGCTCATGGACCAGTGCATCGAGGGAAGAATCAAGCTTTGCTACTGGTACAGAAACTCTATTGGGCCCCAGGAATTTCCACCGTGTTGAGCGCACAGAACAAAGGTTGCACAATATGCCAAACCTGCAACCCAGGCAGATTACAGAATGTACCGACAAAACAGCTTGCTAAACCAGAGTATCCGTTCCAGCAATTGCAAGTTGATCATATCACTCTCCCTAAAGCAGGACGATATGAATACTGCTTAGTGGTAGTGGATATGTTTTCCAGCTGGCCAGAAGCATTCGCCGTTCCAAACATGACTGCCAAGACTACCGCCAAGAAGCTGGTCTCATAAGTTGTTTGCCGGTATGGAGTCCCAGAAGTTGTCGAAAGTGATCAAGGACCAGCCTTTTCGTCATGCGTATATCAAGAAATACTTATCATGATTGGATCAACAGTGGCGTTACATACTCCTTACCATCCACAGTCAAGCGGCAAGATGGAGAGATTGAATGGCACACTGAAAAGGCAATTGAACAAAATGATGCAGGAGACTACGGCCCAGTGGCCTGAGCTCCTTCCCATTGCAATATATGCACCACCCCCATAGGGAAACACAAACTGTCACCCTATGAGATACTATTTGGGTCACAACCAGCTATAGCTCGATTTACCCCAGAACAATTATCAGAAGAAACAGATCATGTTGTGCAGTATGTGATTCAGCTTGCCAAAGCCTTAACTAACACCCATGCGTTAGTATCATCTTCTATTCCAGATCCAGCTGATGCAGAAGGTTGTCATACCCTCAAGCCCGGAGATTATGTGTATGTGAAGAAGCATGTTCGCAAACACGGACTAGAACCATTGTATGACGGACCATACCAAGTGCTCCTCACAACCTCAACAGCTGTAAAACTTGAAGGGAAGTCAACATGGATCCATGGTTCACAATGCAAACATCAACCATCCTGAGAGGTTTTATGATAATATGTATGGTTAGACTAGTCAATACCTGGAATAGCCTACAGCAGAGTGCTGACCGTTTAAAAAACAAGTTCATTACTCACCACCAGATTTTGGTACAAGAATTGAGCCAATTAGAGAACAACCAGATCAGTGACTGTTGGATATGTACTCACTCACCAGTTTCAGCCGCCAGTATGCCTTTTCTGGCAGTCCCAGTCACTCTGGAGGAATTACTAAACTGGCCCAATTGTAGTGACGCCCTTGCTAATAATGCTACTAAGTTTAGTAGATTATGGAACACCACTGTAGGTATACCAGTAGTTGGGTGGGTGGATCTCCCCTGGTGGCAAGGAAATCTTACTACCACCAGTAAATACCTACAATTTCTTGCCCTTAACGGAAACAAGTGGGTGCCCAGAAACAAGTCTTCCTTGACTAATTTAGGCTTCATACCAACTGAAGGTCTACAAATCAGTTTTAATGCTACCTCTAGTACGGCAGATGCTTTTAAACCGTCATTGTTGGAAAGGTACATTCATAATCACTCATGGGTACATGCAAATTTGTTTATAAAAGGTACCAATGACACGTTATAAAATATCTGGTAACATCCCTTGCAATGAATTTTCTGAATATAAGCTTAGTGATTCAACATGTGGCAGTCCGGATGTTGGATATTGTAGCCCCCTGGGACAAATGCCTTCATGGTGTATGTTATCAAATAACACCGTTTTTATCGATTTGGTACATAAATTAGTATTATAGCACTCTGTTTTATGGGATCTGCCATCAGC
This sequence comes from Phyllobates terribilis, assembly GCF_046119375.1. NCBI lineage: Eukaryota > Metazoa > Chordata > Amphibia > Anura > Dendrobatidae > Phyllobates > Phyllobates terribilis. The sequence continues at coordinate 1,175,806,283 of NW_027362761.1, forward strand.
CACATATTGGGTCTGTGGGAATAATGCGTACAAATGGCTCCCAGTCGGAGTAGGGGGGACTTGTATGTTGGCCCGGCTAACTCCAGCCACTTATCTTATTCCCCATAGTAAAGTAGATATGAAAGCCATCTCTCTTCATACCATCTATATACATGCCAAGGACAACACCCCACGCCCATCAGGAAGACCTCATTTAGTACAAATGAGTATACCCAATAATATAGCCAGTACCGTCTTCCTCTACCCTATGGTAACACAAATGTGGGACAAATTAGTGGAAGTCACTGACTACTTAGATGACCAGATTTGGAGTGTATTGGAAGTAATTAATACTACTGTTGCAGTGCAGAATCAACTTATTATAGTAGCTAATCAACATACTTTAGTGCTGGACTATTTGACAGCAGCTCAAGGAGGGATGTGTCAGGTTATAGGCCCAGCCTGTTGTCACTATATTGACCCCAACTCTACCATACGGTTAAAGACTAAAATGGAAGACATTAGGAAACTCAGGGAGGAATATAACAAACATAACGAATTGACCAAAGACAGTTGGTGGTCTGATACGTTCTCCTTTTTAAATCCTGCTAATTTGTTTAAAGGGATTGGTGGATGGATTGCTGGAATATTACAAGGAGTGTTGCATATTGCTGTTTGCATTTTGTTAATATATGTCTTACTAAAACTAGTTTTTTATTGTATCCCAATTTGCATGAGGAAAACCTGCCAGTCATCAGAGAGCAAGGAGGACGCTGTGAACCAGCATCCAGTGCTACTATACACAGACCTCCCAGATGTAACCAACATTGAGGACCTGGACGACAAGGGAATGATGACCTTTACCCGCTTGTCCCGACCAACCTCACGTCTGAATATCATAGCTTTATGATTATATTGACAAACAAAGGGGATGGACATGCTGCGACGGCCTCAATTGGTAACAAGGGCACTAATCGAGTGAAGACCATGTCCCTCAGGCTTAAAGCATGACCCTGCGAAAGCACCTCTATTGTTGATAATAACATAATTTTTAGGGGGAAATGTAAAGGACATATTGATATTCATGCTATAGCTACTCCATTTTTGCAGCTTGCTCCTAAAATCATGTTGTTATTAGTACTATATACATTCTTTCATTCTTTTATCCTGCTTCACATGCAATTTTCTCACAAGAACTTTTTCTCTCGAGAACATTCTATGAGACACCCTGCTCCTGTTATCTAACTAGTCTGAGCCGGGATGTATAACCTTGTAACTTTCCATCATGCACCGAACTAAAGATAATATGACCATATGTGTGTTTCCGTAATAATTGTACTAACATTGGTTGAAGCCTGTAGTATGACTGCAGGTGATTGGCTATTGATATACTCAAAACAATATATAATGCAAAGTAGAAATAAACGGGGTTAGAGATTCTCGAATCCTCTCATACAGAGCTTTGCCTCCGTCTGGTTTCCTGATTGCAATCAACCTTGTAACATAATAATTTGACACTCATTTGGTCAACCGTGAAGGGTCATTGCTGCCCTCCCTCAACAATTTCTCCCGGAAAGTCCTCTAATGCAGCTTGTTGCATAAACAATGGCAGCCCGTCCAACATCAGCTCGCACTTGTCGGTGGTGCTTCGACACACAAACCTCTTTCTTTGCGCCTTTAATTTCATGACCACAGAGTTGGGCAATGGCCTGATCTGCAATGCTGTTTGAGAAATAACATGCATAAGCAAGTACAATCCACATAAAAAAAGCATCCATAGCATGTCCGGGAACCTTCCCACATATTTTTCTTAGCCAGGGCTGCTTCTCGGCAGAGTTGGACGGGCCCACCAGAAAACCGAAGACTCCTCCGGTGGGCCCTGGCTTCTCCATTGGGAGAGTTTATAGTACCGAGTTGAGGCCATGATGATCAGAGACGCTACCACCTGCTTAGTTTTCTGTTACTTGGAATGCAAGCGCAAGTATGCAGCCAGCCAAAACAGACCGCAATAGTAAATTGCCAGATTTCTGGGCAGCTGCTTGCACTTAAAATGTGGCCTTTTCGGCTTGTGGAGGCGGAAGCTGCCCACAGCCTCATGGCGGCGACAGCCAGGTGTCCATACTCGGTCCCCAGCCGCCATTATTTCTCCCAGTGTCGTCTCCGTCTTATACAAGCACGGGTCCCACAATATTACCCGTGCCCTCCCCAGTGCACTTAGGTGGGAAGTGCCGCCTAACCACAAACACGTGGACAGGTGAATGTGGCCAGGGAAGGTATGGAGCAAGTCCACATTAAAAATGCAGCCCATCCAACATCAGTTCTCACTTGTCGGTGGTGCTTCGACACACAAACATCTTTCTTTGCGCCTTTAATTTCATGACTACAGAGTTGGACAATGGCCTGATCTGCAATACGGTTTGAGAAATAACATGCATAAGCACGTCCAATCCACAATAAAAAACATGTCCGGGAACCTTCTCACATACTTTTCTAAGCCAGGGCTGCTTCTCGGCAGAGTTGGACGGGCCCACCAGAGAATCATCGGGTGGGCCCTCGCTTCTCCATCAGGAGAGTTCATGATAACGCAAACTTTGCAACAACTATGGGGCTCTTCAGCAGGGGAAAAAGTTGAGCCCTCAGAATCAAATCCTCTGGTGGGCCCATTGTTTTTCAGTTTGAAACTGCTTCTCAGTGGGAGTTGTATTTCACCACAGCCATATTCTTTAGCTCTGTGAAAGGACTGGCATAGAGGGAAACCGTATCTACTCCGGCTGTCATTTCTCCGTCATCACCAGGTCCTGCCCATTGTCACATACGACCATGCCTTGCTGTATGTTCAGCGGTGAGAGCCACAGATCAGGCTGCTGGGTTACAGCTTTCAACAACTCTGAAGCGGTGGGCGGATTGTCACCAAAGCATTAAGCATGTTATCTTCAGCACAGCCTGTTGCTGCTTTGCCACGGCAGTGAGGCAGTGCCTTCAGCTTGTTACTGATGTGGTCATTTCGGAGATAGAGGCTGAACTGGAGGAGCAGGTGCAGGAGATGAACAATGTGATTACATTGAGGTTACATTGGCGAGTCTGGTTTTTATACTAAACAAAGATCCTACTGTATTTTTATTTTTTTTATTTATTTATTTTTTTACATTATTTTTTATGACAAATGCATTCACTGGGAAATGTCATTTTAACATTTTACAACCTTATCTGGCCATGTGGTGTGTGACACATCATCAGACACATCATGTTTCATTTATGATGGAGGGACTCTGAAAGTCACAAAGCCTATTTTTATAGGGTCATCCATATCCCCTTACTATTCTTAAAGGGCCAGCAGTCGGCCCTCACTATTGTTAGAGAGCCTTCAGCCGGTTATGCTTTGTTGTTCCCATTATTAACAAGTGGGTCTCCTATACTGTTATTGCGTATGCAGTGACTGCAAGGGCTACCAAAAATTTGGACGCAACCCAATACCCCTTTGAAGAGACATAAAGGAGGGTTTCAGTAAAAAAAATGTTCCCATTATAAAGGAGTGGGTCTCCTATAGTGGTAATGCCCATGCTGTGACAGCAAGGGCTGCCAAAATTAGGGAAAAAACCCACTAACAATTTAAAGACACATAGAGCTGGGCCACAGTAACAACATGTTCCCATTAGAAAGGAGAAGGTCTGGTATACAGTTAAACGGTATGCAGTGAATGCAATGGTTGCCAAATATTTGGAGGAACTCCAATGTCCCTTGCAAGAGACGTAGTGGTAGGAGGGCCTCCTGCAAAAAATGCTCCCATTATTAGGAAGTGTGTCTCCCATACTGTTTGCCTATGCAGTAAAGCAACGGCTGCCAAAAATTTGGAGGAACTCCAATGCCTCATGCAAGAGATGTAGAGCTCGGAGGGCCTCCTGAAAACAATGTTCCCATTATTAGGAAGTGGGTCTTCTATACTATTTGCCTATGCAGTGAAGCAACGGCTGCCAAAATTTGGAGGAACTCCAATGCCCTTTGCAAGAGACGTAGATATGTTGATATGGTACATATGGTTTGTAACGGGTCTGGGAGGCGGAACCACTGAGCAACTTATACAAGGGGGCGGTCCTTGTAAGGAAGCGGGTGGCGACCAGGGAAGACAGGCAGGCAGTCACAGCAGGTGACCGGGACAGTCTCAGGGTAAATGGGCAGGAGGTCACGGCAAGTGACCGGGACAGTCTCAGGGTAAACGGGCAGGAGGTCACGGCAAGTGACCGGGACAGTCTCTGGGTAAACGGGCAGGAGGTCACAGCAAGTGACCGGGACAGTCTCTGGGTAAACGGGCAGGAGGTCACAGCAAGTGACCGGGACAGTCTCTGGGTAAACGGGCAGGAGGGCACGGCAAGTGTCCGGGACAGTCTCTGGGTAAAGGGTAGGTACGACCTGTGACGGCTGAGCCTCCAGGTAGGCTAGCAGGAAGATGGCAGATGAGTGCTCCCAGGTGAGCTGGCGAGAGTCTCTGGATAAGCAGGTGGTCACAGCATGTGACGGCGGAGCCTCCAGGTAGGCTAACAGACAGGTAGCAGATGAGCGCTCCCAGGTGAGCGGGCAAGAGTCTCTGGACTGGCAGGGGGTCACAGCACGTGACGGCGGAGCCTCCAGGTAGGCTAACAGGCAGGTAGTAGATGAGCGCTCCCAGGTGAGCGGGCAAGAGTCTCTGGACAGGCAGGTGGTCACAGCACGTGACGGCGGAGCCTCCAGGTAGGCTAGCAGACAGGTAGCAGGTGAGCGCTCCCAGGTGAGTGGGCAAGAGTCTCTGGACTGGCAGGTGGTCACAGCACGTGACGGCGGAGCCTCCAGGTAGACTAGCAGACAGGTAGCAGGTGAGCGCTCCCAGGTGAGCGGGCAAGCTGGTCCATAGACAGACTGACAGGTGTCGGAAGGCAGACCGTCGGACCTCAGGCAAGCAAGCAGGTAAGCGGATAACAGGCAGGAATCAGACAGCAAACTGGGAGGAAACTGGCAGGTAACTGGCAGGTAACTGGATACGGGACCTGAGGGCTGAAGCAGAGTAGTGAACAGTGCAACAACATTGCTCGGGCACCTCCATTTTGGAGGAGGTGCCTTATATATGGAGGGATCCTCCGGCCATTGGCCGGGGACTCCTTAGGGCGGCGCGCGCGGCCCCTTTAAGAGAGGGGGAGCACGCGCGCGCGCCCTAAGCACAGTGACCGGGGGAGAGCGGGCGCTGCAAGCAGAGCGGGAGGAAGCCGCCGGGCAGGGAGCAGAGAGGTGAGGGGAACAGCGTCCCTGCCTAGCAGGAGGCAGGGACGCCGACGCTACATGGTTGTGATATAGTGGTGGAGGATGAGGATGCGGAGAAGGAGGAGGACAAGAGACAATAGACAAAATCAGGAAGCGTATACCCATTAAGACAGAGGTGCATGGGAATAGAGTTAAACCTGCCAAAAAGAAAAACACTGTATTTGAGTTTATGTAACGCTGCTATCATTCGGTGATGTTGAGGAGTCTGGCCAAATCCAGCCCTTGTTCATTTTTATAAGAGTCAGCCTGTCAGCATTTTCAGTTGACAGGCGAATGCGCCTATCGGTTATAATTCCACCGGCGCCACTAAAATCCCGCTCTGACAAAACGCTAGCGGCAGGGCAGGCCAGGACCTCCATAGCGTAGAGAGACAGTTCATGCTATGTGTCCAGCTTGGATACCCAATAATTATAAGGCACAGAGGAACCATGGAGGATGTTGGTACGGTCGGCCAGGTATTCCCTCACCATGCTCCGAAACTTTGCACTCCCTGGGAGAGTACCCCGCGCCTCAGGGCCTGTGCAATGGGAGGGTCTGAGAAAACTGTCCCAGAACTTTGACAGTGTTCCCCTGCCTCTGCTGGATTGCATTTGTGGCTCTCTCACCTGTACTCATCTCTATTGATGACGTTTCTAGACCCACACTACAGGGAGAACTTTCTGTCTTTTATTCCCTTGCAGGACAAGCCTAATAAAATGGTGCAGTCGAGTAACATCTGCAGAAGAAAGACCATCTTCCAGCCAAACTAAGATGTCTACTTCTTTTAGCGGACAATGTGATAAGATCCCTTTCTTACGGCCACGCCAATCGCTACAAATTCCAGATGAGGCACAAAAACAGCAGGTGCTTCAACGGATATCAAGTGCTCCTTTAAGTGGGCTCTCCTCCACATCAACTTCAACATCACAAATACTCCAGTCCTCAGAGGTGCCAGCCCAATTGCACTTGCTTCCTCACAGCTCCCAAGTCTCCAGCTGCCCGTCTGAGTATGGGGTAGAACAGATGGTTGAGTCTGCAGAGCTGTTTACTCATACTATAGCCTGGGAATCAGAGGTCGGCACCAGAGCAGAGGAAATGATCTGCACTGATGCCCAGAATCTTTATGAGTCGGATCCAGGACCAGACGCAGAAGGTTCTGACCATAATGTAGACCCTCGATCCCAAACTGTAACTCCTGTTGGTGGAGACAATGAGGAAGACGATGATGAGACTCAAATACCTGATTGGAGTGACAACTTTAGTTTTTTGTCAGGGCAGGAACAGGTTGGCTCTGAGGACGACGGGTGTGATAACACACAGGGTGATGATGACGAGGTTGGAGATCCCACTTACTGTCAACCCACAGTCAGCAAAGAGATGAGGTCAGCAGAGGAAGTGGAGGAGGATGCTAGTGACGACGAAGTCAGGTTGCGCCTTCCTGGACAGAGACGTAGTACTGGAAGAACATCAACAACTGCATCCTCAAACACAACTCTGCCTCTGACCACAAGTCGTGGTGGCTCTTCAGGTCGCATGGGTGCTAAGCCTTGCATAGCCTGGGCATTTTTTCAGATCGATAAAGATGACCCAACTCGTGTTATCTGTAACATTTGTCAGCAAAAGCTAAGTAGAGGCCAAAAAATACATAGTTTGAGTACTTCATGCATGAACCGGCACATGGATATGAAGCATAAGTTGCAGTGGGAAGCTCACTGTGCTACAATGCGGCCTAGCCGGCCGGGCCAACCACCGTCTGCCACATCTTGTGCATCCGCGGCCTCTTCATCCTCTGTGACTGGGGGGACAGCAGTCACACCTGTTTTGGGACGCAGACCTGCCACCTCTTTACCCGCAACAGCCAACGTGATTGGCAGGTCATCATTTTCTTTGGAGGTGGAAACACCAGCTGGTGTTCAGGGATGTCAGACATCGATAGCACCACCTTTGGATCAAGGCAGCCTAACAGGTCCGCCTGCATCTTCCTCACAGACTGGCAGTTTGCCGGGGACACCCTTCTCAACCCCGTCTAAGCACAACAGCCAGCCCTCGGTCCCTCAGATGTGGACAAGTAAAAGACCATTTCTTCCTAGCCATGAGAAAGCTAAGAGGTTGAATTTCACCATCTGCAAGCTCTTGGCTACAGAAATGCTTCCTTTCCGCCTGGTGGACACAGAGGATTTTCGAGACCTTAAGTCCGTCGCAGTGCCCCAGTACCAGATGCCCAGTCGGCACTACTTCTCAAAGAAAGGTGTGCCTGCGCTCCACCAGCATGTCGCACACAACATCACCGCCTCTTTGAGAAACTCTGTGTGTGACAGGGTGCACTTCACCACAGACACTTGGATGAGTAGGCATGGACAGGGGCGTTACATGTCGCTGACTGGGCACTGGGTAACTATGGTGACAGCAGGACAAGGGGCTGCTGTCCAAGTCTTGCCGTCCCCACAAGTTGTGCGTCAATCCTCTTTATCTCGAAGTTCCTTCACTGCTTCTGCCTCCTCAACCTCCTCTCGGTTCTCCACCTGCACCCAAAGCCTGTCTGGTCATGCCACAAGCTTTTTAACTGCGCAGAAGGGATCCTGCATACCTCCTTACTATGCTGGTAGCAGGGCTCAACGTCATCAGGCGGTTTTTACTTTGAAATGTCTGGGAAATGTGAGTCACACAGCTGAGGAGTTGTGGTCAGCTCTGGAGAACCAGTTTCATGAATGGTTGTCTCCACTGGACCTGAAACCAGGGAAGGCCGTGTGCGACAATGCTGCAAACCTGGGTGCAGCCCTTCGCCGGGGCAATGTCACACAAGTGCCTTGTATGGCTCACATGTTGAACCTGGTTGTCCAGCAATTTTTAGCCCACTATCCCGGACTAGATGGCCTTCTGCAAAGGGCACGGTCGCTGTGTGCTCACTTCCGCCGTTCGCATCCCGCAGCTCAGCGACTTACATCTCTACAGAAGTCGTTGGGCCTGCCACTTCACCGGCTAAAATGCGATGTGCCTACCCGGTGGAATTCTACTCTGCACATGTTGCAGCGACTGTGGCAGCACCGTCAAGCCCTGGTGCAATACGTTCTGACGTATAGCCTGGGCCAACGAGATCCAGAGGTGGGGCAAATCACGCTGGAGGAGTGGTCTCAGATCAGGGACCTATGCACCCTTCTGCACAGTTTTGAAATGGCGACGAATATGTTTAGTGCTGACGATGCCATTATCAGCTTGACTATTCCGGTGATTTACATGCTGGAGCACATGTTAAACAGAATTCAGAGTCAGGTGGTGGCACAAGAGGAGGTGGAGGAAGTAGAGGAGGAGGAGTTGTATGCGGAAGGGCTAACATCTGCAAGGTCCAGACGGTCGGCAGCACCAAGGCGGCAGGCATGTGAGGGTGGGGGAGATGGTTTTACCAGGGCGCATGGTAGCAGCCAAACTAGTGAGGAAGGTGCAGGAGCCCAGAAAGAAGTGGAGGACGAACTGATGGAAGACTCATCAGATGAGGGAGACCTTGATCACATTTCTGTTGTGCGAGGTTGGGGGGAGAGGGCAGAGGAAGGAAGCATGATTGTTACCTCGCCACCAACACAACAGGGACTTGGTGCTCCTGGATGCGCAAGACACATGAGTGCCTTCTTGCTGCACTACCTGCAACATGACCCTCGAATTGTGAGAATTAGAAATAATCCTGACTACTGGGTTGCCACACTGTTAGATCCCCGGTACAAAAGTAAATTTGCAGAAATTATTCCTGCCATAGAAAGGGATGCACGCATGCAGGAGTATCAGCAGAGACTGTTGCAGAATCTTACATGTGCTTTTCCACAAAACACCAGTGGTGCACGTAGTGAATCTCACAGTTCCAACTTGCCAACCGTGGGACCGTCGAGTGTTCAGCACTCAAACCGTAACAGAAACACAGTATCTGCTGGTAACATCAATTTTGCGGAATCATTTCACCACTTTTTTAGCCCATCCTTTGCAAGGCCACAGGAGAAAAGAAGTCTGACACATAGTCAACGCCTAGAGACGATGGTACAGGAATATCTCCAAGTAAACATTGAAGCCATGACTGTGTCACTGGACCCTTGCTCTTTTTGGGCTTCCAATCTGGATAAATGGCCGGAGCTCGCCACTTACGCCTTGGAGATCTTGTCATGCCCCGCAGCCAGCGTTCTGTCTGAATGTGTGTTCAGTGCTGCTGGTGGTGTGCTGACAGATAAGCGCATGCGGCTCTCCACTAATAATGTAGACAGACTCACGTTCATAAAGATGAACAAATCATGGATCCAAAACAACTTTTCTACACCTGTGTCATCCTGGGGAGAGTAAAAGCTTGATGATTTGTTAAAATCACCTCACCAACCGTTTTAAGCTTTCAAATTACTAATCATGTTTATCTGTATCTTGGCTGGAAAATAATTTGGGCTTTGTAGCAGTTTGCAGTACTGATTCTATTAGGCCATCTATACTAAGCTCTACCAGCTTTCAAATTAATAATAATTTTTAGCTGCATCTAGCCCGGAAAATAATTTTGGGGCTCCTAGATGCGCAAGACACATGAGTGCCTTCTTGCTGCACTACCTGCAACATGACCCTCAGATTGTCAGAATTCGAAATAATCCTGACTACTGGGTTGCCACACTCTTAGATCCCCCACACTGTTCGATCAACCTTTTCATTTTAATAAAGAACAAAAAAATGGTCATTTTTTAAATTATAAGAATTAGCAGGTTATTAGAAACTGAAATCAAACAGTTTTCAACTCAAAACTTTATTCTAGATGATGTTACATTTGCACATAGGACCCCTTGTTCGAAAGGAGCTTCTGAACTCTCTCGTCCATTGAATTTGTCAGGTTTTGGATGGTTTCTGCTTCAATTGTTTTTCATGAGGACAGAATACCCTCCCAGAGCTGTTGCTTAGATGTGAACTGCCTCCCGCCATCATAGACACTCCTTTTGATGATGCTCCAGAGGTTCTCAATGGGGTTGAGGTCAGAGGAGCATGGGGGTCACACCATAAGTTTGTCCCCTTTTATGCCCATATCAGCCAGAGATGCAGATGAGTTATGTGCAGCATGAGACGGTGCATTATCATGCATGAAAATGATCTTGCTGCGGAATACACGGTTCTTCTTCTTGAACCATGGCAGGAAGTGCTATTTGAGAAACTTCACATACATTATGGAGTTCATCTTTACCCCTTCAGGGATCCTAAAGGGGCCGACAATCTCTCTCCCCATGATTCCAGCCCAAAACATTACTCCACCTCCTCCTTGTTGGCGCCGTAGCCGTGTTTGCATGGGGTGTCCATCAACCAGCTATCCTCCACTCCATCCATCTGGACCATCGAGCGTTGCATGGCACTCATCGGTGAACAAAACAGTTTTGAAGTCAGTCTTCATGTATTGTTTGGCCCACTGGAGCCGTTTCTGCTTGTGTGCAGTGGATAGAGGAGGTCGACAGGATGGCTTACGCACAGCTGCAAACCTCTGAAGGACTCTGCATCTTGTTGTTCGGGGGACGTTGGAGGCACCAGCAGCTTCAAAAAGTTGTCTGCTGCTATGACAAGGCTTTTTTGCCGCTGCTCCTTTAACCTGACGTAATTGCCTGTAGGAAAGAGTCCTCAATTTTCCCTTATCAGCACGCACACGTGTGTACTGTGAATCAGCTACATACTTCTTGATTGTGCGATCATCAGGATGAAGTGTCTTGGCAATGTTGATTGTAGTCATGCCTTGACCTAAACACTCCACAATTTGTTGCTTCTCAGCAGCCGACACATCCTTTTTCTTTCCCATTTTGGCAGAAAATGTAGGCTGCTTAATAATGTGGGACAGCCTTCTTAAGTAGTCTTGCCTTTCATTGGACACACCTGCCAAACTAATTAGCACAGGTGTCTGCAATTGCTTACAGTGATATAAAGAGCCCTGACACACATCACCATCAATGAGTTTAACTGACAAACAAAAAAATTCTTCCCTTATCACTCCTAAACACTTTTTGCATAATAATTTGGAATACAGTGTACATGTGCTTTTCCACAAAACACCAGTGGTTCACGTAGTGAATCTTACAGTTGTAACTTGCCAACCGTGGTCTGTATGGAGTTGTTCAATAAAGGGCCCTCTTCTGATGTGGCAAGGATCACTTCTGATGGGCACACTTTTAAACAGTGACCTGGGGGTCAGAGATGCTTCCAGGGGTCTTCCCCATGCTGATCCCTTGTCTTTTCAGCACTGTATGCATGTGTCACACAGCACATGGCCAGATAAGGTTGTAAAATGTTAAAATGACATTTCCCGGTGAACGCATTTGTCACGGTTGAAAGCAATACAAAAGTGCAAAAACGCATGAAAAATGCTACTTGTGAACATACCCCAAGGTGTGGAGGAGTATTTTTGTTTTTGGTTATGCAACTATCCCCGTGCAAGTCCTTGTCCCAGGGCAGTGTTCAATTGTACCTCCCCCATTCCTTGCAATGCAAGCGAAAATATGCAGCCAACCACCTACCCACCCGCAGGCTGCAATACCATACTGCTAGCTTTCACTTGAAATGGGGCCTTTTAGTTTGGAGGAGGCCGAAGCTGGCCACTACCTCATGGCCGCTTCGGCAGTGAGGTATCCATACTCAGTCCCCAGCCGCCCGGCGGCCGGGTGTCCACGCTCGGTCCCCAGCCGCCATGTGGCGGCCAGGTGTCCATACTCGGTCCCCAGCCGCCCTGATTTCTCCTGTCACCTTCCCCCACACTTTTCTTAGCCTGGCCTGCTTTAGGGCAGCATTGGATGAGCCTACCAGAGAACCAGACTCCTCCGGTGGGCCCTGGCTTCTCCATCAGGTGAGTTGAGAGTGCCTAGGTGAGGAGCATGATGATGATGATAGAAGTTAGCATCTGCTTTGTTTTCTTGGAATGCAAGCGCATGTATGTAGTAGCGGCTAGGCCTGAGGTGGTCCGCGTTTTGGCGCATATCCTACCTCCTCCGAGGATTGCTGGATGTTTTCCTGCTACTATCCCAGTTCTATGACTCCCGTTAAAACAAAGCTTCAGGTGATAAATGATGGATGAGGTGGTGGCAAAGGAGAAAGAGCAGGAGGAACAGGGACCATTCACATCAATATCAGGCCTGTCAACCAGATATGTCTTGTAGGATATGTTTCTGTAACAAAAGGAGCGGTTCGGCTACACAGTTATAGGGCATACAGTGAGTGCAATGCCTACCAAAAATTTCGAGGCACTCCAATGCCCCTTGGAAATGACATGGAGGTCAGAGGGCGTTAACTAAACCTTTTTTTCGATTTATAGCAACTGGGTCTCTCGTGCACTGTTGGCCTAAGCAGTGAATGGAAGGCTTTCCAAAAATTATGAGGAACTGCAATGCCCCTTACAAGAGCCATGTGTGGCACCCCAGGGGTCTGGTCACCACAATAATAGAGATATTACGTCGGAGAGCAAGTGGGAGGTTTCCTGGTCAGGATCCCTTAAACATGCAACATCCTCCTGCCCCAGTCCTGGGAGGGGAGAATTCTGCCCTTATAAACTGGATCTGGGGCGGGGTTGAGTGAGTCAGAGAACAGTCAGAGTCAGAGTGAGAGCAAGGGAAAGTAACAGCAAGGAGCTCTGTAGGAGCTAGGAGCTAAAGACCAGGGGCTGGAAGCTGAGCAGAGCTCGCCCTGGCAGAAGACAATAGGAACCGGACACAGGAGTCCGAAGCTGTGAGGACTTAGATATCCAGCAGAAGAAACCAGCCGGCAGGGGATTTCAGGTCCTCTGGCCATAGAAGCCCGGAGGCTCAGTCACAAGCAAGGGACCAGCACCGCCGTCGTGGAGCGGAGGCTAACAGAAGGCCCCAAGTCACGAGCCATACGGGTGAGCACTACACGGTACACTCAGGGACGTGGGCTACTTCTACCCTCTTACAGCAAGGTAGCCAGGAAGAGTGCAGACAGACGGGGAGGCCTACAACTCCACCTGGCCAGGGGAACTCCTGCTTGCTCACAGACTGACCAGGCCTCTTATGCTAGCCAGTACTCCCGGGAGGGTCTACCTTATAATCATCAGTAAAGACCCTGAACTGCACTGCAAAGACTCTGAGTCGTTCCTGCTGCGCTCATGCACCATCACCCCCATCATCCACACTCACTGCCCTGAGGCTATACTCCTCCCGAGGGGAGTTATCCCATTCTATGCTGCGCACACAACACCAGCCTCAGCGGTCTGCCTCGCAGCGGTGGTACTCCCTGACCGCAATCCACGGGTGGCGCAGTCGGACAATTAACCTCAAAACCTAAGAAAGACTGCCACTGGTTTGACCAGCCTGAGCCACGGGACCGGGTCACCGCCACGGAGACTACAGACCCCAGAGACCCGGCACCGGGTATCCCACACACGTGTACACACGGCCCAGGGGGCGCGTCACATGCAGTACAGCATATTACAAACATAAGTCCCTTTATTGGGGAGTGGGTGTCCCATAGTATTTGCTTATGCCTTGCAAGCAAAAGCTGCCAAAAATTAGGACGGAGCAACTTGCAATGCCCCTTACAAGAGCCATGCAGAACAGCATATTACAAACATAAGTCCCATTATTGGGGAGTGGGTGTCCCATAGTATTTGCTTATGCTTTCCCAGCAAAAGCTGCCAAAAATTAGGACGGAGCAACTTGCAATGCCCCTTACAAGAGCCATTTAGTACAGCATATTACAAACATAAGTCCCATTATTGGGGAGTGGGTGTCCCGTAGTATTTGCTTATGCCTTGCAAGCAAAAGCTGCCAAAAATTAGGACGGAGCAACTTTCAATGCCCCTTACAAGAGCCATGCAGTACAGCATATTACAAACATAAGTCCCATTATTGGGGAGTGGGACTCCCATAGTATTTGCTTTTGCTTTCCCAGCAAAAGCTGCCAAAAATTAGGACGGAGCAACTTGCAATGCCCCTTACAAGAGCCATGCAGTACAGCATATTACAAACATAAGTCCCATTATTGGGGAGTGGGTGTCCCATAGTATTTGCTTATGCCTTGCAAGCAAAAGCTGCCAAAAATTAGGACGGAGCAACTTGCAATGCCCCTTACAAGAGCCATGCAGTACAGCATATTACAAACATAAGTCCCATTATTGGGGAGTGGATCTCCCATAGTATTTGCTTATGCTTTCCCAGCAAAAGCTGCCAAAACTTAGGACGGAGCAACTTGCAATGCCCCTTACAAGAGCCATGCAGTACAGCATATTACAAACATAAGCACCATTATTGGGGAGTGGGTGTCCCATAGTATTTGCTTATGCCTTGCAAGCAAAAGAAGCCAAAAATTAGGATGGAGCAACTTGCAATGCCCCTTACAAGAGCCATGCAGTACAGCATATTACAAACATAAGTCCCATTATTGGGGAGTGGGTCTCCCATAATATTTGCTTTTGCTTTCCCAGCAAAAGCTGCCAAAAATTAGGACGGAGCAACTTGCAATGCCCCTTACAAGAGCCATGCAGTTCAGCATATTACAAACATAAGTCCCATTATTGGGGAGTGGGTGTCCCATAGTATTTGCTTATGCCTTGCAAGCAAAAGCTGCCAAAAATTAGGACGGAGCAACTTGCAATGCCCCTTACAAGAGCCATGCAGTACAACATATTACAAACATAAGTCCCATTATTGGGGAGTGGGACTCCCATAGTATTTGCTTATGCTTTCCCAGCAAAAGCTGCCAAAAATTAGGACGGAGCAACTTGCAATGCCCCTTACAAGAGCCATGCAGTACAGCATATTACAAACATAAGTCCCATTATTGGGGAGTGGGTGTCCTATAGTATTTGCTTATGCCTTGCAAGCAAAAGAAGCCAAAAATTAGGATGGAGCAACTTGCAATGCCCCTTACAAGAGCCATGCAGTACAGCATATTACAAACATAAGTCCCATTATTGGGGAGTGGGTCTCCCATAATATTTGCTTTTGCTTTCCCAGCAAAAGCTGCCAAAAATTAGGACGGAGCAACTTGCAATGCCCCTTACAAGAGCCATGCAGTTCAGCATATTACAAACATAAGTCCCATTATTGGGGAGTGGGTGTCCCATAGTATTTGCTTATGCCTTGCAAGCAAAAGCTGCCAAAAATTAGGACGGAGCAACTTGCAATGCCCCTTACAAGAGCCATGCAGTACAGCATATTACAAACATAAGTCCCATTATTGGGGAGTGGGTCTCCCATAGTATTTGCTTATGCTTTCCCAGCAAAAGCTGCCAAAAATTAGGACGGAGCAACTTGCAATGCCCCTTACAAGAGCCATGCAGTACAGCATATTACAAACATAAGTCCCATTATTGGGGAGTGGGTGTCCCATAGTATTTGCTTATGCCTTGCAAGCAAAAGCTGCCAAAAATTAGGACGGAGCAACTTGCAATGCCCCTTACAAGAGCCATGCAGTACAGCATATTACAAAAATAAGTCCCATTATTGGGGAGTGGGTGTCCCATGGTATTTGCTTATGCTTTCCCAGCAAATGCTGCCAAAAATTAGGATGGAGCAACTTGCAATGCCCCTTACAAGAGCCATGCAGTACAGCATATTACAAACATAAGTCCCATTATTGGGGAGTGGGTGTCTAATAGTATTTGCTTATGCCTTGCAAGCAAAAGCTGCCAAAAATAAGGACGGAGGAACTTGCAAAGCTGGCACCCTGGTGGTATAGTGGTGGTGGAGGCTGAGGATAAGGAGAAGAAGATTAAACAGCTGAAACGAGGAAGCGTATACCCATGTGTGGGTGTGAAGCGGTGCATGTGAATACACCTCCCGAAATAACACAGTGGATTTGACTTTATGTTACTCTGCTGTCATTTAGTGGTGATGAGAAGTCTGGCCCAATCCAGCCCTTGTTCATTTTGATAAGGGTCAGCTTGTCAGCATTGTCAGTTGACAGGCAAGTGCACTTATCAGTTATAATTCCCCCAGCGGCACTAAAAACACGCTCCGATAACACGCTAGCGGCAGGGCAGGCCAGGACCTCCAAGGCGTACAGAGCGAGTTCATTCCAAGTGTCCAGCTTGGATACCCAATAATTAAAAGGCACAGAGGAATCACGGATGACGCTGGTACGATCGGCAAGGTACTCCCTCACCATCTTTTGAAACTTTCCACTCCTTGTGAGAGTACCCCGCGCCTCAGGGCCTGTAAGCTGGGCGGGTGTCAGAAAACTGTCCCAGAACGTTGACAGTGTTCCCCTGCCTCTGCTGGATTGGAGTTGCATCTCTCTCGCCTGTACGCCTTGGTTGGGCAGCGAACTGTGACCTCTGCCGCTAGCGTGTTCAGATGGGAATTTTTTTAAGAGTTCTGCAGCAAGGGCCTTCTGGTATTGCCCATTTTTGTAGACCTCTCCACCTCAGGAATAAGAGAGTGAAAGTTCTCCTTGTAGCGGGGGTGTACAAGTGTCACCAACCAGTAATGACTGTCACCCAACATTTTGACAACGCGAGGGTCACGGTTAAGGCAGCGTAACATAAAGTCAGCCATGCGTGCCAGACTGGTAACGGGCAAGATTTCCGTGTCCTCACCAAGATGACGACTGACCATGCTCTCCTCCTCCTCCTCCTCCTCCTCCTCCTCCCCCCTGTCCTCAGGCCACCCACGCTGAACCGACGGTATGACACTTGTACAGGTACTACCGTCTACAATGCATGATAGCAGCTCCTGTTCTTCCTCCTCCTCCTCCTCCTCCTCTTCTCCCTCATTGTCCCCCAATGAACGTTGGGATGAGATGAGGCTGGGCTGTGTGTAATCGCCCGCTACGGCTTCTTGATCCATCTCATCATACTCTGGCTGCAATGCCTCCTCTTTAATTCTCTGCAGAGAGCGTTGAAAAAGACAGACAAGTGGGATGCTGACACTAATGATGGCGTCATCGCCACTCACCATCTTGGTGGCCTCCTCAAAGTTTGTCAGGATGGTACATATGTCAGACATCCAGGTCCACTCATGAGGTCTTATGTGTGGAGTCTGACCTGAATATCGACGGCCTTGTTGCAGCTGGTACTCCACAACTGCTCTCTTCTGCTCACAAATCCTTTGCAACATGTGGAGGGTAGAGTTCCAACGTGTGGGGACATCACACACCAGTCGGTGTGCCGGAAGCTGCAAACGCTGCTGCAACACAGCAAGGGCAGGGGAAGCTGTAGCCGACTTGCGAAAATGAGCTGACAGGCGGCGTACTTTCACGAGCAGATCTGGCAACTCGGGGTACGATTTAAGAAACCGGTGAACCACGAGGTTAAACACATGAGCCAGGCATGGTACATGTGTGATCTCACCTCGCCTCAGAGCCGCCACCATTATCACACACGACCATGCCGGGATGTAGGTTCAGCAGTCTCAGCCACAGATCTGCCTGCTCTTTCACAGCTGTCCACAACTCACAAGCAGTGTGAGGTTTATCACCTAAGCTTATGAGTTTCAGCACAGCCTGTTGCCGCTTGGCGGAGGCAGTACTGCAATGCTTCCAGCTTGTAACTGATGTGGTGATATCTGAGATGGAGGCTGAACATGAGGAGGAGGAGGAGGATGCGCAGGAGCTGTACACTGTGGGGGCAACTCTGACTGACATAGGCCCCGCAATCCTCGGTGTGGGGAGGATGTGTTCCGTCCCAAAGTCCGACTGGGTCCCGGCTTCCACTATGTTTACCCAGTGTGCCGTCAGAGAGATGTACCGTCCCTGGCCACAAGCACTTGTCCACGTGTCCGTTGTCAGGTGGACTCTCCCAGTAACTGCGTTGTTGAGGGCACGGCAGATGCTTTGGGACACGTGCTTGTGTAGTGCGGGGATGGCACACCGGGCAAAATAGTGTTGGCTGGGGACCGAGTACCGAGGGACGGCCACCGCCATAAGATTGCGGAAGGATTCCGTCTCCACCAGCCTAAAAGGCAGCATTTCCAATGCAAGCAGTCGTGAAATGTGCGAATTTAGGACTGTGGCCTGTGGGGCGTTAGCTGCGAATTTCCGCTTTTGTTCAAAGGTCTGGGATATGGACAATTGAATGCTGCGGTGGGACCATGACGTGGACGTTGATGCTGTTTCTTGAGAAACTGCCATAACAAGTGAAGACTGAGAGGAGGGGGCATCTTTACATGCAGTATGGACAGGGGATTGCTTTGCACACACAACAGGGGGTTCTATTGCACGCACAACAGTGGAAGAAGCAGTGGTGACACCCGCTGACACTGGTCGTGGACCCTGGGTTTCGCCCCACAAAGTCGGGTGCTTTGCTGCCTTGTGCCTGATCCTGCTGGTGGTGGTCAGGCTGGTAGTTTTGTCACCCCTGCTGATGTTGGCATGGCAGGTGGAACATACGGCCTTTTTGAGGTTATCAGCAGAGTCTTTAAAAAAATTCCAGACTCCGGAAGACCTACCGCTTGTACTGGCAACGTCCCTCGTGTTGGTGTTACGGGGAACGGTTGCCTGCCTTCTGTCTGCGGCCACCACACTGCTTCTTCCTGCCTGTTGGGGTACTCTGCCTCCCTCCCCCTGTGTGCTGCTGGCCTCACTCTGCATGTCCTCCTTCCACGTTGGGTCAGTTACTAGATCATCCACCACCTCCTCCTCTTCCACTTGCGCACCACTATCCTCCTCCTCACTTCCGGGCAATTGTGTCTCGTCATCGTCCACCTCTTGTGACAGATTGCCAACGTCGACTTCCTGTGGCCGTGGCTGTTCAAATATTTGGGCAATTCAACATGGGATCTCCTCTTCCACCACTTCAAGCGTATCAGGCGAGGGGCCGAAATATGGAAATGGACCAGTGAACCGCTCTTCAGAGTGTCCAAGTGTGGGATCACTTGCTGTCTGACGACACTCGGCATGGTGGGAGGAAGGAGCATCAGGGTGAGGAGGAGTATGCGGTCGAGACTCACGGCTACTAAGAGTTGACCGTGTGGAAGACAGACCGGAGGTGGTGGTGCCCAGGTAACTGGAAGTATTGTCTGCTATCCAATTAATAACCTGTTCACACTGATCAGTTCTCAATACTGGTGTTGTTCTGTGCTTCCCTAGTAATTCGGTCAAGAAGTGGGAGCGAGAAGATGTGGCTGTTGGTTGTGGCATATTTTCACCTTGGCCACGGCCCCGTCCTCTGCACGAACCATCACCAGAACGTCCACTTCCACGTCCCTTGCCACGCGCCTTGCCCATTGTAAATGAAGTAAAATAGCTTACACTTGCACTATCAATGGAAAAAGGGTAATAAAGAGTAGATTAGAACCGTAGAAGAGGAAAACCACAGTTATTGTTTACTGGGGTATACCACACTTTTTTAAATAGAGATATTTGCGGCTAAACAGTGAGCGACACACTCAAACTGCTTTTTTTTTAGATACCAAAGGCCCAAAACTGGATAGTACAGCGATTTGACCCGTGGAACTGCGAAACCACACTGGGATGTTGGGCCTACACAAGACTAATTTCAACAGATATATTTTTGTGTCACAACAGTCAGGAGACACTACTGTTTTTCTTTACGGAAAAAACTACCAAAACCTGAATAATAGAGATTTTTTACCGTGGGATGGCAAATCCACAGTTATTGTTTACTGGGGTATACCACACTTTTTTAAATAGAGATATTTGCGGCTGAACAGTGAGCGACAAACTCAAACTGCTTTTTTTTTAGATACCAAAGGCCCAAACCTGGATAGTACAGCGATTTGATCCGTGGAACTGCGAAACCACACTGGGATGTCAGGCTTTCACAAGACTATTTTCAACAGATATATTTTTGCGTCACAACAGTCAGGAGACATTACTGTTTTTCTTTACGGAAAAAACTACCAAAAGCTGAATAATAGAGATTTTTTACCGTGGGATGGCAAAACCACAGTTATTGTTTACTGGGGTATACCACACTTTTTTAAATAGAGACATTTGCGGCTGAACAGTGAGCAACACACTCAAACTGCTTTTTTTTTGGATACCAAAGGCCCAAAACTGGATAGTACAGCGATTTGACCCGTGGAACTGCGAAACCACACTGGGATGTCGGGCCTACACAAGACTATTTTCAACAGATATATTTTTGTGTCACAACAGTCAGGAGACACTACTGATTTTCTTTGCGGAAAAAACTACCAAAAGCTGAATAATAGAGATTTTTTACCGTGGGATGGCAAAACCATAGTTATTGTTTATTGGGGTATACCATACTTTTTTAAATAGAGATATTTGCGGCTGAACAGTGAGCGACACACTCAAACTGCTTTTTTTTAGATACCAAAGGCCCAAAACTGGATAGTACAGCGATTTGACCCGTGGAACTGCGAAACCACACTGGGATGTCGGGCCTACACAAGACTATTTTCAACAGATATATTTTTGTGTCACAACGATCAGGAGACACTACTGTTTTTCTTTACGGAAAAAACTACCAAAAGCTGAATAATAGAGATTTTTTACCGTGGGATGGCAAAACCACAGTTATTGTTTACTGGGGTATACCACACTTTTTTAAATAGAGATATTTGCGGCTGAACAGTGAGCGACACACTCAAACTGCTTTTTTTTTAGATACCAAAGGCCCAAAACTGGATAGTACAGCGATTTAACCCGTGGAACTGCGAAACCACACTGGGATGTCGGGCCTACACAATACTATTTTCAACAGATATATTTTTGTGTCACAACACTCAGGAGACACTACTGTTTTTCTTTACGGAAAAAAATACCAAAAGCTGAATAATAGAGATTTTTTATCGTGGGATGGCAAAACCACAGTTATTGTTTACTGGGGTACACCACACTTTTTTAAATAGAGATATTTGCGGCTGAACAGTGAGCGACAGACTCAAACTGCTTTTTTTTTAGATACCAAAGGCCCAAACCTGGATAGTACAGCGATTTGACCCGTGGAACTGCGAAACCACACTGGGATGTCGGGCCTACACAAGATTATTTTCAACAGATATATTTTTGTGTCACAACAGTCAGGAGACACTACTGTTTTTCTTTACGGAAAAAAATACCAAAAGCTGAATAATAGAGATTTTTTATCGTGGGATGGCAAAACCACAGTTATTGTTTACTGGGGTATACCACACTTTTTTAAATAGAGATATTTGCGGCTGAACAGTGAGCGACACACTCAAACTGCTTTTTTTTTAGATAACAAAGGCCCAAACCTGGATAGTACGGCGATTTGACCCGTGGAACTGCGAAACCACACTGGGATGTCGGGCCTACACAAGACTATTTTCAACAGATATATTTTTGTGTCACAACAGTCAGGAGACACTACTGTTTTTCTTTACGGAAAAAACTACCAAAAGCTGAATAATAGAGATTTTTTACCATGGGATGGCAAAACCACAGTTATTGTTTACTGGGGTATACCACACTTTTTTAAATAGAGATATTTGCGGCTGAACAGTGAGCGACACACTCAAACTGCTTTTTTTTTAGATACCAAAGGCCCAAACCTCGATAGTACAGCGATTTGACCCGTGGAACTGCGAAACCACACTGGGATGTCGGGCCTACACAAGACTATTTTCAACAGATATATTTTTGTGTCACAACAGTCAGGAGACAGTACTGTTTTTCTTTACGGAAAAAAATACCAAAAGCTGAATAATAGAGATTTTTTATCGTGGGATGGCAAAACCACAGTTATTGTTTACTGGGGTATACCACACTTTTTTAAATAGAGATATTTGCGGCTGAACAGTGAGCGACACACTCAAACTGCTTTTTTTTTAGATACCAAAGGCCCAAAACTGGATAGTACAGCGATTTGACCTGTGGAACTGCGAAACCACACTGGGATGTCGGGCCTACACATTACTATTTTCAACAGATATATTTTTGTGTCACAACAGTCAGGAGACACTACTCATTTTCTTTGCGGAAAAAACTACCAAAAGCTGAATAATAGAGATTTTTTACCGTGGGATGGCAAAACCACAGTTATTGTTTACTGGGGTATACCACACTTTTTTAAATAGAGATATTTGCGGCTGAACAGTGAGCGACACACTCAAACTGCTTTTTTTTTAGATACCAAAGGCCCAAAACTGGATAGTACAGCGATTTGACCCGTGGAACTGCGAAACCACACTGGGATGTCGGGCCTACACAATACTATTTTCAACAGATATATTTTTGTGTCACAACAGTCAGGAGACACTACTGTTTTTCTTTACGGAAAAAACTACCAAAAGCTGAATAATAGAGATTTTTTACCGTGGGATGGCAAAACCACAGTTATTGTTTACTGGGGTATACCACACTTTTTTAAATAGAGATATTTGCGGCTGAACAGTGAGCGACACACTCAAACTGCTTTTTTTTTAGATACCAAAGGCCCAAAACTGGATAGTACAGCGATTTGACCCGTGGAACTGCGAAACCACACTGGAATGTCGGGCCTTCACAATACTATTTTCAACAGATATATTTTTGTGTCACAACAGTCAGGAGACACTACTGTTTTTCTTTACGGAAAAAACTACCAAAAGCTGAATAATAGAGATTTTTTACCGTGGGATGGCAAAACCACAGTTATTGTTTACTGGGGTATACCACACTTTTTTAAATAGAGATATTTGCGGCTGAACAGTGAGCGACACACTCAAACTGTTTTTTTTTTAGATACCAAAGGCCCAAAACTGGATAGTACAGCGATTTGACCCGTGGAACTGCGAAACCACACTGGGATTTCGGGCCTACACAAGACTATTTTCAACAGATATATTTTTGTGTCACAACAGTCAGGAGACACTACTGTTTTTCTTTACGGAAAAAACTACCAAAAGCTGAATAATAGAGATTTTTTACCGTGGGATGGCAAAACCACAGTTATTGTTTACTGGGGTATACCACACTTTTTTAAATAGAGATATTTGAGGCTGAACAGTGAGCGACACACTCAAACTGCTTTTTTTTTAGATACCAAAGGCCCAAAACTGGATAGTACAGCGATTTGACCCGTGGAACTGCGAAACCACACTGGGATGTCGGGCCTACACAAGACTATTTTCAACAGATATATTTTTGTGTCACAACAGTCAGGAGACACTACTGTTTTTCTTTAGGGAAAAAACTACCAAAACCTGAATAATAGAGATTTTTTACCGTGGGATGGCAAAACCACAGTTATTGTTTACTGGGGTATACCACACTTTTTTAAATAGAGATATTTGCGGCTGAACAGTGAGCGACACACTCAAACTGCTTTTTTTTTAGATACCAAAGGCCCAAAACTGGATAGTACAGCGATTTGACCCGTGGAACTGCGAAACCACACTGGGATATCCGGCCTACACAAGACTATTTTCAACAGATATATTTTTGTGGCACAACAGTCAGGAGACACTACTGTTTTTCTTTACTGAAAAAAATACCAAAAGCTGAATAATAGAGATTTTTTATCGTGGGATGGCAAAACCACAGTTATTGTTTACTGGGGTATACCACACTTTTTTAAATAGAGATATTTGCGGCTGAACAGTGAGCGACACACTCAAACTGCTTTTTTTTTAGATACCAAAGGCCCAAAACTGGATAGTACAGCGATTTGACCCGTGGAACTGCGAAACCACACTGGGATGTCGGGCCTACACAATACTATTTTCAACAGATATATTTTTGTGTCACAACACTCAGGAGACACTACTGTTTTTCTTTACGGAAAAAAATACCAAAAGCTGAATAATAGAGATTTTTTATCGTGGGATGGCAAAACCACAGTTATTGTTTACTGGGGTATACCACACTTTTTTAAATAGAGATATTTGCGGCTGAACAGTGAGCGACACACTCAAACTGCTTTTTTTTTAGATACCAAAGGCCCAAACCTGGATAGTACAGCGATTTGACCCGTGGAACTGCGAAACCACACTGGGATGTCGGGCCTACACAAGACTATTTTCAACAGATATATTTTTGTGTCACAACAGTCAGGAGACACTACTGTTTTTCTTTACGGAAAAAACGACCAAAAGCTGAATAATAGAGATTTTTTACCGTGGGATGGCAAAACCACAGTTATTGTTTACTGGGGTATACCACACTTTTTTAAATAGAGATATTTGCGGCTGAACAGTGAGCGACACACTCAAACTGCTTTTTTTTTAGATACCAAAGGCCCAAACCTGGATAGTACAGCGATTTGACCCGTGGAACTGCGAAACCACACTGGGATGTCGGGCCTACACAAGACTATTTTCAACAGATATATTTTTGTGTCACAACAGTCAGGAGACACTACTATTTTTCTTTACGGAAAAAACTACCAAAACCTGAATAATAGAGATTTTTTACCGTGGGATGGCAAAACCACAGTTATTGTTTACTGGGGTATACCACACTTTTTTAAATAGAGATATTTGCAGCTGAACAGTGAGCGACACACTCAAACTGCTTTTTTTTTAGATACCAAAGGCCCAAAACTGGATAGTACAGCGATTTGACCCGTGGAACTGCGAAACCACACTGGGATGTCGAGCCTACACAAGACTATTTTCAACAGATATATTTTTGTGTCACAACAGTCAGGAGACACTACTCATTTTCTTTGCGGAAAAAACTACCAAAAGCTGAATAATAGAGATTTTTTACCGTGGGATGGCAAAACCACAGTTATTGTTTACTGGGGTATACCACACTTTTTTAAATAGAGATATTTGTGGCTGAACAGTGAGCGACACACTCAAACTGCTTTTTTTTTAGATACCAAAGGCCCAAAACTGGATAGTACAGCGATTTGACCCGTGGAACTGCGAAACCACACTGGGATGTCGGGCCTACACAATGCTATTTTCAACAGATATATTTTTGTGTCACAACAGTCAGGAGACACTACTGTTTTTCTTTACGGAAAAAGCTACCAAAAGCTGAATAATAGAGATTTTTTACCGTGGGATGGCAAAACCACAGTTATTGTTTACTGGGGTATACCACACTTTTTTAAATAGAGATATTTGCAGCTGAACAGTGAGCGACACACTCAAACTGCTTTTTTTTTAGATACCAAAGGCCCAAAACTGGATAGTACAGCGATTTGACCCGTGGAACTGCGAAACCACACTGGGATGTCGGGCCTACACAAGACTATTTTCAACAGATATATTTTTGTGTCACAACAGTCAGGAGACACTACTGTTTTTCTTTACGGAAAAAACTACCAAAAGCTGAATAATAGAGATTTTTTACCGTGGGATGGCAAAACCACAGTTATTGTTTACTGGGGTATACCACACTTTTTTAAATAGAGATATTTGCGGCTGAACAGTGAGCGACACACTCAAACTGCTTTTTTTTTAGATACCAAAGGCCCAAAACTGGATAGTACAGCGATTTGACCCGTGGAACTGCGAAACCACACTGGGATGTCGGGCCTACACAATACTATTTTCAACAGATATATTTTTGTGTCACAACAGTCAGGAGACACTACTGTTTTTCTTTACGGAAAAAACTACCAAAAGCTGAATAATAGAGATTTTTTACCGTGGGATGGCAAAACCACAGTTATTGTTTACTGGGGTATACCACACTTTTTTAAATAGAGATATTTGCGGCTGAACAGTGAGCGACACACTCAAACTGCTTTTTTTTTAGATACCAAAGGCCCAAAACTGGATAGTACAGCGATTTGACCCGTGGAACTGCGAAACCACACTGGGATGTCGGGCCTACACAAGACTATTTTCAACAGATATATTTTTGTGTCACAACAGTCAGGAGACACTACTGTTTTTCTTTACGGAAAAAACTACCAAAAGCTGAATAATAGAGATTTTTTACCGTGGGATGGCAAAACCACAGTTATTGTTTACTGGGGTATACCACACTTTTTTAAATAGAGATATTTGCGGCTGAACAGTGAGCGACACACTCAAACTGCTTTTTTTTTAGATACCAAAGGCCCAAAACTGGATAGTACAGCGATTTGACCCGTGGAACTGCGAAACCACACTGGGATGTCGGGCCTACACAATACTATTTTCAACAGATATATTTTTGTGTCACAACAGTCAGGAGACACTACTGTTTTTCTTTACGGAAAAAACTACCAAAAGCTGAATAATAGAGATTTTTTACCGTGGGATGGCAAAACCACAGTTATTGTTTACTGGGGTATACCACACTTTTTTAAATAGAGATATTTGCGGCTGAACAGTGAGCGACACACTCAAACTGCTTTTTTTTTTAGATACCAAAGGCCCAAAACTGGATAATACAGCGATTTGACCCGTGGAACTGCGAAACCACACTGGGATGTCGGGCCTACACAAGACTATTTTCAACAGATATATTTTTGTGTCACAACAGTCAGGAGACACTACTGTTTTTCTTTACGGAAAAAACTACCAAAAGCTGAATAATAGAGATTTTTTACCGTGGGATGGCAAAACCACAGTTATTGTTTACTGGGGTATACCACACTTTTTTAAATAGAGATATTTGCGGCTGAACAGTGAGCGACACACTCAAACTGTTTTTTTTTTAGATACCAAAGGCCCAAAACTGGATAGTACAGCGATTTGACCCGTGGAACTGCGAAACCACACTGGGATGTCGGGCCTACACAAGACTATTTTCAACAGATATATTTTTGTGTCACAACAGTCAGGAGACACTACTGTTTTTCTTTACGGAAAAAACTACCAAAACCTGAATAATAGAGATTTTTTACCATGGGATGGCAAAACCACAGTTATTGTTTACTGGGGTATACCACACTTTTTTAAATAGAGATATTTGCGGCTGAACAGTGAGCGACACACTCAAACTGCTTTTTTTTTTAGATACCAAAGGCCCAAAACTGGATAGTACAGCGATTTGACCCGTGGAACTGCGAAACCACACTGGGATGTCGGGCCTACACAATACTATTTTCAACAGATATATTTTTGTGTCACAACAGTCAGGAGACACTACTGTTTTTCTTTACGGAAAAAACTACCAAAAGCTGAATAATAGAGATTTTTTACCGTGGGATGGCAAAACCACAGTTATTGTTTACTGGGGTATACCACACTTTTTTAAATAGAGATATTTGCGGCTGAACAGTGAGCGACACACTCAAACTGCTTTTTTTTTTAGATACCAAAGGCCCAAAACTGGATAATACAGCGATTTGACCCGTGGAACTGCGAAACCACACTGGGATGTCGGGCCTACACAAGACTATTTTCAACAGATATATTTTTGTGTCACAACAGTCAGGAGACACTACTGTTTTTCTTTACGGAAAAAACTACCAAAAGCTGAATAATAGAGATTTTTTACCGTGGGATGGCAAAACCACAGTTATTGTTTACTGGGGTATACCACACTTTTTTAAATAGAGATATTTGCGGCTGAACAGTGAGCGACACACTCAAACTGCTTTTTTTTTAGATACCAAAGGCCCAAAACTGGATAGTACAGCGATTTGACCCGTGGAACTGCGAAACCACACTGGGATGTCGGGCCTACACAAGACTATTTTCAACAGATATATTTTTGTGTCACAACAGTCAGGAGACACTACTGTTTTTCTTTACGGAAAAAACTACCAAAAGCTGAATAATAGAGATTTTTTACCGTGGGATGGCAAAACCACAGTTATTGTTTACTGGGGTATACCACACTTTTTTAAATAGAGATATTTGCGGCTGAACAGTGAGCGACACACTCAAACTGCTTTTTTTTTAGATACCAAAGGCCCAAAACTGGATAGTACAGCGATTTGACCCGTGGAACTGCGAAACCACACTGGGATGTCGGGCCTACACAATACTATTTTCAACAGATATATTTTTGTGTCACAACAGTCAGGAGACACTACTGTTTTTCTTTACGGAAAAAACTACCAAAAGCTGAATAATAGAGATTTTTTACCGTGGGATGGCAAAACCACAGTTATTGTTTACTGGGGTATACCACACTTTTTTAAATAGAGATATTTGCGGCTGAACAGTGAGCGACACACTCAAACTGCTTTTTTTTTTAGATACCAAAGGCCCAAAACTGGATAATACAGCGATTTGACCCGTGGAACTGCGAAACCACACTGGGATGTCGGGCCTACACAATACTATTTTCAACAGATATATTTTTGTGTCACAACAGTCAGGAGACACTACTGTTTTTCTTTACGGAAAAAACTACCAAAAGCTGAATAATAGAGATTTTTTACCGTGGGATGGCAAAACCACAGTTATTGTTTACTGGGGTATACCACACTTTTTTAAATAGAGACATTTGCGGCTGAACAGTGAGCAACACACTCAAACTGCTTTTTTTTTGGATACCAAAGGCCCAAAACTGGATAGTACAGCGATTTGACCCGTGGAACTGCGAAACCACACTGGGATGTCGGGCCTACACAAGACTATTTTCAACAGATATATTTTTGTGTCACAACAGTCAGGAGACACTACTGATTTTCTTTGCGGAAAAAACTACCAAAAGCTGAATAATAGAGATTTTTTACCGTGGGATGGCAAAACCATAGTTATTGTTTATTGGAGTATACCATACTTTTTTAAATAGAGATATTTGCGGCTGAACAGTGAGCGACACACTCAAACTGCTTTTTTTTAGATACCAAAGGCCCAAAACTGGATAGTACAGCGATTTGACCCGTGGATCTGCGAAACCACACTGGGATGTCGGGCCTACACAAGACTATTTTCAACAGATATATTTTTGTGTCACAACGATCAGGAGACACTACTGTTTTTCTTTACGGAAAAAACTACCAAAAGCTGAATAATAGAGATTTTTTACCGTGGGATGGCAAAACCACAGTTATTGTTTACTGGGGTATACCACACTTTTTTAAATAGAGATATTTGCGGCTGAACAGTGAGCGACACACTCAAACTGCTTTTTTTTAAGATACCAAAGGCCCAAAACTGGATAGTACAGCGATTTAACCCGTGGAACTGCGAAACCACACTGGGATGTCGGGCCTACACAATACTATTTTCAACAGATATATTTTTGTGTCACAACACTCAGGAGACACTACTGTTTTTCTTTACGGAAAAAAATACCAAAAGCTGAATAATAGAGATTTTTTATCGTGGGATGGCAAAACCACAGTTATTGTTTACTGGGGTACACCACACTTTTTTAAATAGAGATATTTGCGGCTGAACAGTGAGCGACAGACTCAAACTGCTTTTTTTTTAGATACCAAAGGCCCAAACCTGGATAGTACAGCGATTTGACCCGTGGAACTGCGAAACCACACTGGGATGTCGGGCCTACACAAGATTATTTTCAACAGATATATTTTTGTGTCACAACAGTCAGGAGACACTACTGTTTTTCTTTACGGAAAAAAATACCAAAAGCTGAATAATAGAGATTTTTTATCGTGGGATGGCAAAACCACAGTTATTGTTTACTGGGGTATACCACACTTTTTTAAATAGAGATATTTGCGGCTGAACAGTGAGCGACACACTCAAACTGCTTTTTTTTTAGATAACAAAGGCCCAAACCTGGATAGTACGGCGATTTGACCCGTGGAACTGCGAAACCACACTGGGATGTCGGGCCTACACAAGACTATTTTCAACAGATATATTTTTGTGTCACAACAGTCAGGAGACACTACTGTTTTTCTTTACGGAAAAAACTACCAAAAGCTGAATAATAGAGATTTTTTACCATGGGATGGCAAAACCACAGTTATTGTTTACTGGGGTATACCACACTTTTTTAAATAGAGATATTTGCGGCTGAACAGTGAGCGACACACTCAAACTGCTTTTTTTTTAGATACCAAAGGCCCAAACCTCGATAGTACAGCGATTTGACCCGTGGAACTGCGAAACCACACTGGGATGTCGGGCCTACACAAGACTATTTTCAACAGATATATTTTTGTGTCACAACAGTCAGGAGACAGTACTGTTTTTCTTTACGGAAAAAAATACCAAAAGCTGAATAATAGAGATTTTTTATCGTGGGATGGCAAAACCACAGTTATTGTTTACTGGGGTATACCACACTTTTTTAAATAGAGATATTTGCGGCTGAACAGTGAGCGACACACTCAAACTGCTTTTTTTTTAGATACCAAAGGCCCAAAACTGGATAGTACAGCGATTTGACCCGTGGAACTGCGAAACCACACTGGGATGTCGGGCCTACACAAGACTATTTTCAACAGATATATTTTTGTGTCACAACAGTCAGGAGACACTACTGTTTTTCTTTGCGGATAAAACTAGCAAAAGCTGAATAATAGAGATTTTTTACCGTGGGATGGCAAAACCACAGTTATTGTTTACTGGGGTTTACCACACTTTTTTAAATAGAGATATTTGCGGCTGAACAGTGAGCGACACACTCAAACTGCTTTTTTTTTAGATACCAAAGGCCCAAAACTGGATAGTACAGCGATTTGACCTGTGGAACTGCGAAACCACACTGGGATGTCGGGCCTACACATTACTATTTTCAACAGATATATTTTTGTGTCACAACAGTCAGGAGACACTACTCATTTTCTTTGCGGAAAAAACTACCAAAAGCTGAATAATAGAGATTTTTTACCGTGGGATGGCAAAACCACAGTTATTGTTTACTGGGGTATACCACACTTTTTTAAATAGAGATATTTGCGGCTGAACAGTGAGCGACACACTCAAACTGCTTTTTTTTTAGATACCAAAGGCCCAAAACTGGATAGTACAGCGATTTGACCCGTGGAACTGCGAAACCACACTGGGATGTCGGGCCTACACAATACTATTTTCAACAGATATATTTTTGTGTCACAACAGTCAGGAGACACTACTGTTTTTCTTTACGGAAAAAACTACCAAAAGCTGAATAATAGAGATTTTTTACCGTGGGATGGCAAAACCACAGTTATTGTTTACTGGGGTATACCACACTTTTTTAAATAGAGATATTTGCGGCTGAACAGTGAGCGACACACTCAAACTGCTTTTTTTTTAGATACCAAAGGCCCAAAACTGGATAGTACAGCGATTTGACCCGTGGAACTGCGAAACCACACTGGAATGTCGGGCCTTCACAATACTATTTTCAACAGATATATTTTTGTGTCACAACAGTCAGGAGACACTACTGTTTTTCTTTACGGAAAAAACTACCAAAAGCTGAATAATAGAGATTTTTTACCGTGGGATGGCAAAACCACAGTTATTGTTTACTGGGGTATACCACACTTTTTTAAATAGAGATATTTGTGGCTGAACAGTGAGCGACACACTCAAACTGTTTTTTTTTTAGATACCAAAGGCCCAAAACTGGATAGTACAGCGATTTGACCCGTGGAACTGCGAAACCACACTGGGATGTCGGGCCTACACAAGACTATTTTCAACAGATATATTTTTGTGTCACAACAGTCAGGAGACACTACTGTTTTTCTTTACGGAAAAAACTACCAAAAGCTGAATAATAGAGATTTTTTACCGTGGGATGGCAAAACCACAGTTATTGTTTACTGGGGTATACCACACTTTTTTAAATAGAGATATTTGCGGCTGAACAGTGAGCGACACACTCAAACTGCTTTTTTTTTAGATACCAAAGGCCCAAAACTGGATAGTACAGCGATTTGACCCGTGGAACTGCGAAACCACACTGGGATGTCGGGCCTACACAAGACTATTTTCAACAGATATATTTTTGTGTCACAACACTCAGGAGACACTACTGTTTTTCTTTAGGGAAAAAACTACCAAAACCTGAATAATAGAGATTTTTTACCGTGGGATGGCAAAACCACAGTTATTGTTTACTGGGGTATACCACACTTTTTTAAATAGAGATATTTGCGGCTGAACAGTGAGCGACACACTCAAACTGCTTTTTTTTTAGATACCAAAGGCCCAAAACTGGATAGTACAGCGATTTGACCCGTGGAACTGCGAAACCACACTGGGATATCCGGCCTACACAAGACTATTTTCAACAGATATATTTTTGTGGCACAACAGTCAGGAGACACTACTGTTTTTCTTTACTGAAAAAAATACCAAAAGCTGAATAATAGAGATTTTTTATCGTGGGATGGCAAAACCACAGTTATTGTTTACTGGGGTATACCACACTTTTTTAAATAGAGATATTTGCGGCTGAACAGTGAGCGACACACTCAAACTGCTTTTTTTTTAGATACCAAAGGCCCAAAACTGGATAGTACAGCGATTTGACCCGTGGAACTGCGAAACCACACTGGGATGTCGGGCCTACACAATACTATTTTCAACAGATATATTTTTGTGTCACAACACTCAGGAGACACTACTGTTTTTCTTTACGGAAAAAAATACCAAAAGCTGAATAATAGAGATTTTTTATCGTGGGATGGCAAAACCACAGTTATTGTTTACTGGGGTATACCACACTTTTTTAAATAGAGATATTTGCGGCTGAACAGTGAGCGACACACTCAAACTGCTTTTTTTTTAGATACCAAAGGCCCAAACCTGGATAGTACAGCGATTTGACCCGTGGAACTGCGAAACCACACTGGGATGTCGGGCCTACACAAGACTATTTTCAACAGATATATTTTTGTGTCACAACAGTCAGGAGACACTACTGTTTTTCTTTACGGAAAAAACGACCAAAAGCTGAATAATAGAGATTTTTTACCGTGGGATGGCAAAACCACAGTTATTGTTTACTGGGGTATACCACACTTTTTTAAATAGAGATATTTGCGGCTGAACAGTGAGCGACACACTCAAACTGCTTTTTTTTTAGATACCAAAGGCCCAAACCTGGATAGTACAGCGATTTGACCCGTGGAACTGCGAAACCACACTGGGATGTCGGGCCTACACAAGACTATTTTCAACAGATATATTTTTGTGTCACAACAGTCAGGAGACACTACTATTTTTCTTTACGGAAAAAACTACCAAAACCTGAATAATAGAGATTTTTTACCGTGGGATGGCAAAACCACAGTTATTGTTTACTGGGGTATACCACACTTTTTTAAATAGAGATATTTGCAGCTGAACAGTGAGCGACACACTCAAACTGCTTTTTTTTTAGATACCAAAGGCCCAAAACTGGATAGTACAGCGATTTGACCCGTGGAACTGCGAAACCACACTGGGATGTCGGGCCTACACAAGACTATTTTCAACAGATATATTTTTGTGTCACAACAGTCAGGAGACACTACTCATTTTCTTTGCGGAAAAAACTACCAAAAGCTGAATAATAGAGATTTTTTACCGTGGGATGGCAAAACCACAGTTATTGTTTACTGGGGTATACCACACTTTTTTAAATAGAGATATTTGTGGCTGAACAGTGAGCGACACACTCAAACTGCTTTTTTTTTAGATACCAAAGGCCCAAAACTGGATAGTACAGCGATTTGACCCGTGGAACTGCGAAACCACACTGGGATGTCGGGCCTACACAATACTATTTTCAACAGATATATTTTTGTGTCACAACAGTCAGGAGACACTACTGTTTTTCTTTACGGAAAAAACTACCAAAAGCTGAATAATAGAGATTTTTTACCGTGGGATGGCAAAACCACAGTTATTGTTTACTGGGGTATACCACACTTTTTTAAATAGAGATATTTGCAGCTGAACAGTGAGCGACACACTCAAACTGCTTTTTTTTTAGATACCAAAGGCCCAAAACTGGATAGTACAGCGATTTGACCCGTGGAACTGCGAAACCACACTGGGATGTCGGGCCTACACAAGACTATTTTGAACAGATATATTTTTGTGTCACAACAGTCAGGAGACACTACTGTTTTTCTTTACGGAAAAAACTACCAAAAGCTGAATAATAGAGATTTTTTACCGTGGGATGGCAAAACCACAGTTATTGTTTACTGGGGTATACCACACTTTTTTAAATAGAGATATTTGCGGCTGAACAGTGAGCGACACACTCAAACTGCTTTTTTTTTAGATACCAAAGGCCCAAAACTGGATAGTACAGCGATTTGACCCGTGGAACTGCGAAACCACACTGGGATGTCGGGCCTACACAATACTATTTTCAACAGATATATTTTTGTGTCACAACAGTCAGGAGACACTACTGTTTTTCTTTACGGAAAAAACTACCAAAACCTGAATAATAGAGATTTTTTACCGTGGGATGGCAAAACCACAGTTATTGTTTACTGGGGTATACCACACTTTTTTAAATAGAGATATTTGCGGCTGAACAGTGAGCGACACACTCAAACTGCTTTTTTTTTAGATACCAAAGGCCCAAAACTGGATAGTATAGCGATTTGACCCGTGGAACTGCGAAACCACACTGGGATGTCGGGCCTACACAAGACTATTTTCAACAGATATATTTTTGTGTCACAACAGTCAGGAGACACTACTGTTTTTCTTTACGGAAAAAACTACCAAAAGCTGAATAATAGAGATTTTTTACCGTGGGATGGCAAAACCACAGTTATTGTTTACTGGGGTATACCACACTTTTTTAAATAGAGATATTTGCGGCTGAACAGTGAGCGACACACTCAAACTGCTTTTTTTTTAGATACCAAAGGCCCAAAACTGGATAGTACAGCGATTTGACCCGTGGAACTGCGAAACCACACTGGGATGTCGGGCCTACACAATACTATTTTCAACAGATATATTTTTGTGTCACAACAGTCAGGAGACACTACTGTTTTTCTTTACGGAAAAAACTACCAAAAGCTGAATAATAGAGATTTTTTACCGTGGGATGGCAAAACCACAGTTATTGTTTACTGGGGTATACCACACTTTTTTAAATAGAGATATTTGCGGCTGAACAGTGAGCGACACACTCAAACTGCTTTTTTTTTTAGATACCAAAGGCCCAAAACTGGATAATACAGCGATTTGACCCGTGGAACTGCGAAACCACACTGGGATGTCGGGCCTACACAAGACTATTTTCAACAGATATATTTTTGTGTCACAACAGTCAGGAGACACTACTGTTTTTCTTTACGGAAAAAACTACCAAAAGCTGAATAATAGAGATTTTTTACCGTGGGATGGCAAAACCACAGTTATTGTTTACTGGGGTATACCACACTTTTTTAAATAGAGATATTTGCGGCTGAACAGTGAGCGACACACTCAAACTGTTTTTTTTTTAGATACCAAAGGCCCAAAACTGGATAGTACAGCGATTTGACCCGTGGAACTGCGAAACCACACTGGGATGTCGGGCCTACACAAGACTATTTTCAACAGATATATTTTTGTGTCACAACAGTCAGGAGACACTACTGTTTTTCTTTACGGAAAAAACTACCAAAACCTGAATAATAGAGATTTTTTACCATGGGATGGCAAAACCACAGTTATTGTTTACTGGGGTATACCACACTTTTTTAAATAGAGATATTTGCGGCTGAACAGTGAGCGACACACTCAAACTGCTTTTTTTTTTAGATACCAAAGGCCCAAAACTGGATAGTACAGCGATTTGACCCGTGGAACTGCGAAACCACACTGGGATGTCGGGCCTACACAATACTATTTTCAACAGATATATTTTTGTGTCACAACAGTCAGGAGACACTACTGTTTTTCTTTACGGAAAAAACTACCAAAAGCTGAATAATAGAGATTTTTTACCGTGGGATGGCAAAACCACAGTTATTGTTTACTGGGGTATACCACACTTTTTTAAATAGAGATATTTGCGGCTGAACAGTGAGCGACACACTCAAACTGCTTTTTTTTTTAGATACCAAAGGCCCAAAACTGGATAATACAGCGATTTGACCCGTGGAACTGCGAAACCACACTGGGATGTCGGGCCTACACAAGACTATTTTCAACAGATATATTTTTGTGTCACAACAGTCAGGAGACACTACTGTTTTTCTTTACGGAAAAAACTACCAAAAGCTGAATAATAGAGATTTTTTACCGTGGGATGGCAAAACCACAGTTATTGTTTACTGGGGTATACCACACTTTTTTAAATAGAGATATTTGCGGCTGAACAGTGAGCGACACACTCAAACTGCTTTTTTTTTAGATACCAAAGGCCCAAAACTGGATAGTACAGCGATTTGACCCGTGGAACTGCGAAACCACACTGGGATGTCGGGCCTACACAAGACTATTTTCAACAGATATATTTTTGTGTCACAACAGTCAGGAGACACTACTGTTTTTCTTTACGGAAAAAACGACCAAAAGCTGAATAATAGAGATTTTTTACCGTGGGATGGCAAAACCACAGTTATTGTTTACTGGGGTATACCACACTTTTTTAAATAGAGATATTTGCGGCTGAACAGTGAGCGACACACTCAAACTGCTTTTTTTTTAGATACCAAAGGCCCAAACCTGGATAGTACAGCGATTTGACCCGTGGAACTGCGAAACCACACTGGGATGTCGGGCCTACACAAGACTATTTTCAACAGATATATTTTTGTGTCACAACAGTCAGGAGACACTACTATTTTTCTTTACGGAAAAAACTACCAAAACCTGAATAATAGAGATTTTTTACCGTGGGATGGCAAAACCACAGTTATTGTTTACTGGGGTATACCACACTTTTTTAAATAGAGATATTTGCAGCTGAACAGTGAGCGACACACTCAAACTGCTTTTTTTTTAGATACCAAAGGCCCAAAACTGGATAGTACAGCGATTTGACCCGTGGAACTGCGAAACCACACTGGGATGTCGGGCCTACACAAGACTATTTTCAACAGATATATTTTTGTGTCACAACAGTCAGGAGACACTACTCATTTTCTTTGCGGAAAAAACTACCAAAAGCTGAATAATAGAGATTTTTTACCGTGGGATGGCAAAACCACAGTTATTGTTTACTGGGGTATACCACACTTTTTTAAATAGAGATATTTGTGGCTGAACAGTGAGCGACACACTCAAACTGCTTTTTTTTTAGATACCAAAGGCCCAAAACTGGATAGTACAGCGATTTGACCCGTGGAACTGCGAAACCACACTGGGATGTCGGGCCTAAACAATACTATTTTCAACAGATATATTTTTGTGTCACAACAGTCAGGAGACACTACTGTTTTTCTTTACGGAAAAAACTACCAAAAGCTGAATAATAGAGATTTTTTACCGTGGGATGGCAAAACCACAGTTATTGTTTACTGGGGTATACCACACTTTTTTAAATAGAGATATTTGCAGCTGAACAGTGAGCGACACACTCAAACTGCTTTTTTTTTAGATACCAAAGGCCCAAAACTGGATAGTACAGCGATTTGACCCGTGGAACTGCGAAACCACACTGGGATGTCGGGCCTACACAAGACTATTTTCAACAGATATATTTTTGTGTCACAACAGTCAGGAGACACTACTGTTTTTCTTTACGGAAAAAACTACCAAAAGCTGAATAATAGAGATTTTTTACCGTGGGATGGCAAAACCACAGTTATTGTTTACTGGGGTATACCACACTTTTTTAAATAGAGATATTTGCGGCTGAACAGTGAGCGACACACTCAAACTGCTTTTTTTTTAGATACCAAAGGCCCAAAACTGGATAGTACAGCGATTTGACCCGTGGAACTGCGAAACCACACTGGGATGTCGGGCCTACACAATACTATTTTCAACAGATATATTTTTGTGTCACAACAGTCAGGAGACACTACTGTTTTTCTTTACGGAAAAAACTACCAAAAGCTGAATAATAGAGATTTTTTACCGTGGGATGGCAAAACCACAGTTATTGTTTACTGGGGTATACCACACTTTTTTAAATAGAGATATTTGCGGCTGAACAGTGAGCGACACACTCAAACTGCTTTTTTTTTAGATACCAAAGGCCCAAAACTGGATAGTACAGCGATTTGACCCGTGGAACTGCGAAACCACACTGGGATGTCGGGCCTACACAAGACTATTTTCAACAGATATATTTTTGTGTCACAACAGTCAGGAGACACTACTGTTTTTCTTTACGGAAAAAACTACCAAAAGCTGAATAATAGAGATTTTTTACCGTGGGATGGCAAAACCACAGTTATTGTTTACTGGGGTATACCACACTTTTTTAAATAGAGATATTTGCGGCTGAACAGTGAGCGACACACTCAAACTGCTTTTTTTTTAGATACCAAAGGCCCAAAACTGGATAGTACAGCGATTTGACCCGTGGAACTGCGAAACCACACTGGGATGTCGGGCCTACACAATACTATTTTCAACAGATATATTTTTGTGTCACAACAGTCAGGAGACACTACTGTTTTTCTTTACGGAAAAAACTACCAAAAGCTGAATAATAGAGATTTTTTACCGTGGGATGGCAAAACCACAGTTATTGTTTACTGGGGTATACCACACTTTTTTAAATAGAGATATTTGCGGCTGAACAGTGAGCGACACACTCAAACTGCTTTTTTTTTTAGATACCAAAGGCCCAAAACTGGATAATACAGCGATTTGACCCGTGGAACTGCGAAACCACACTGGGATGTCGGGCCCACACAAGACTATTTTCAACAGATATATTTTTGTGTCACAACAGTCAGGAGACACTACTGTTTTTCTTTACGGAAAAAACTACCAAAAGCTGAATAATAGAGATTTTTTACCGTGGGATGGCAAAACCACAGTTATTGTTTACTGGGGTATACCACACTTTTTTAAATAGAGATATTTGCGGCTGAACAGTGAGCGACACACTCAAACTGTTTTTTTTTTAGATACCAAAGGCCCAAAACTGGATAGTACAGCGATTTGACCCGTGGAACTGCGAAACCACACTGGGATGTCGGGCCTACACAAGACTATTTTCAACAGATATATTTTTGTGTCACAACAGTCAGGAGACACTACTGTTTTTCTTTACGGAAAAAACTACCAAAACCTGAATAATAGAGATTTTTTACCATGGGATGGCAAAACCACAGTTATTGTTTACTGGGGTATACCACACTTTTTTAAATAGAGATATTTGCGGCTGAACAGTGAGCGACACACTCAAACTGCTTTTTTTTTTAGATACCAAAGGCCCAAAACTGGATAGTACAGCGATTTGACCCGTGGAACTGCGAAACCACACTGGGATGTCGGGCCTACACAATACTATTTTCAACAGATATATTTTTGTGTCACAACAGTCAGGAGACACTACTGTATTTCTTTCTGGAAAAAACTACCAAAAGCTAAATAATAGAGATTTTTTACCGTGGGATGGCAAAACCACAGTTATTGTTTACTGGGGTATACCACACTTTTTTAAATAGAGATATTTGCGGCTGAACAGTGAGCGACACACTCAAACTGCTTTTTTTTTTAGATACCAAAGGCCCAAAACTGGATAATACAGCGATTTGACCCGTGGAACTGCGAAACCACACTGGGATGTCGGGCCTACACAAGACTATTTTCAACAGATATATTTTTGTGTCACAACAGTCAGGAGACACTACTGTTTTTCTTTACGGAAAAAACTACCAAAAGCTGAATAATAGAGATTTTTTACCGTGGGATGGCAAAACCACAGTTATTGTTTACTGGGGTATACCACACTTTTTTAAATAGAGATATTTGCGGCTGAACAGTGAGCGACACACTCAAACTGCTTTTTTTTTAGATACCAAAGGCCCAAAACTGGATAGTACAGCGATTTGACCCGTGGAACTGCGAAACCACACTGGGATGTCGGGCCTACACAAGACTATTTTCAACAGATATATTTTTGTGTCACAACAGTCAGGAGACACTACTGTTTTTCTTTACGGAAAAAACTACCAAAAGCTGAATAATAGAGATTTTTTACCGTGGGATGGCAAAACCACAGTTATTGTTTACTGGGGTATACCACACTTTTTTAAATAGAGATATTTGCGGCTGAACAGTGAGCGACACGCTCAAACTGCTTTTTTTTTAGATACCAAAGGCCCAAAACTGGATAGTACAGCGATTTGACCCGTGGAACTGCGAAACCACACTGGGATGTCGGGCCTACACAATACTATTTTCAACAGATATATTTTTGTGTCACAACAGTCAGGAGACACTACTGTTTTTCTTTACGGAAAAAACTACCAAAAGCTGAATAATAGAGATTTTTTACCGTGGGATGGCAAAACCACAGTTATTGTTTACTGGGGTATACCACACTTTTTTAAATAGAGATATTTGCGGCTGAACAGTGAGCGACACACTCAAACTGCTTTTTTTTTTAGATACCAAAGGCCCAAAACTGGATAATACAGCGATTTGACCCGTGGAACTGCGAAACCACACTGGGATGTCGGGCCTACACAATACTATTTTCAACAGATATATTTTTGTGTCACAACAGTCAGGAGACACTACTGTTTTTCTTTACGGAAAAAACTACCAAAAGCTGAATAATAGAGATTTTTTACCGTGGGATGGCAAAACCACAGTTATTGTTTACTGGGGTATACCACACTTTTTTAAATAGAGATATTTGCGGCTGAACAGTGAGCGACACACTCAAACTGTTTTTTTTTTAGATACCAAAGGCCCAAAACTGGATAGTACAGCGATTTGACCCGTGGAACTGCGAAACCACACTGGGATGTCGGGCCTACACAAGACTATTTTCAACAGATATATTTTTGTGTCACAACAGTCAGGAGACACTACTGTTTTTCTTTACGGAAAAAACTACCAAAACCTGAATAATAGAGATTTTTTACCATGGGATGGCAAAACCACAGTTATTGTTTACTGGGGTATACCACACTTTTTTAAATAGAGATATTTGCGGCTGAACAGTGAGCGACACACTCAAACTGCTTTTTTTTTTAGATACCAAAGGCCCAAAACTGGATAGTACAGCGATTTGACCCGTGGAACTGCGAAACCACACTGGGATGTCGGGCCTACACAATACTATTTTCAACAGATATATTTTTGTGTCACAACAGTCAGGAGACACTACTGTTTTTCTTTACGGAAAAAACTACCAAAAGCTGAATAATAGAGATTTTTTACCGTGGGATGGCAAAACCACAGTTATTGTTTACTGGGGTATACCACACTTTTTTAAATAGAGATATTTGCGGCTGAACAGTGAGCGACACACTCAAACTGCTTTTTTTTTTAGATACCAAAGGCCCAAAACTGGATAATACAGCGATTTGACCCGTGGAACTGCGAAACCACACTGGGATGTCGGGCCTACACAAGACTATTTTCAACAGATATATTTTTGTGTCACAACAGTCAGGAGACACTACTGTTTTTCTTTACCGAAAAAACTACCAAAAGCTGAATAATAGAGATTTTTTACCGTGGGATGGCAAAACCACAGTTATTGTTTACTGGGGTATACCACACTTTTTTAAATAGAGATATTTGCGGCTGAACAGTGAGCGACACACTGAAACTGCTTTTTTTTTAGATACCAAAGGCCCAAACCTGGATAGTACAGCGATTTGACCTGTGGAACTGCGAAACCACACTGGGATGTCGGGCCTACACAAGACTATTTTCAACAGATATATTTTTGTGTCACAACAGTCAGGAGACACCACTGTTTTTCTTTACGGAAAAAACTACCAAAAGCTGAATAATAGAGATTTTTTACCGTGGGATGGCAAAACCACAGTTATTGTTTACTGGGGTATACCACACTTTTTTAAATAGAGATATTTGCGGCTGAACAGTGAGCGACACACTCAAACTGCTTTTTTTTTAGATACCAAAGCCCCAAAACTGGATAGTACAGCGATTTGACCCATGGAACTGCGAAACCACACTGGGATGTCGGGCCTACACAAGACTATTTTCAACAGATATATTTTTGTGTCACAACAGTCAGGAGACACTACTGTTTTTCTTTACGGAAAAAAATACCAAAAGCTGAATAATAGAGATTTTTTATCGTGGGATGGCAAAACCACAGTTATTGTTTACTGGGATATACCACACTTTTTTAAATAGAGATATTTGCGGCTGAACAGTGAGCGACACACTGAAACTGCTTTTTTTTTAGATACCAAAGGCCCAAACCTGGATAGTACAGCGATTTCACCTGTGGAACTGCGAAACCACACTGGGATGTCGGGCCTACACAAGACTATTTTCAACAGATATATTTTTGTGTCACAACAGTCAGGAGACACTACTGTTTTTCTTTACGGAAAAAACTACCAAAAGCTGAATAATAGAGATTTTTTACCGTGGGATGGCAAAACCACAGTTATTGTTTACTGGGGTATACCACACTTTTTTAAATAGAGATATTTGCGGCTGAGCAGTGAGCGACACACAAAAACTGCTTTTTTTTTAGGTACCAAAGGCCCAAAACTGGATAGTACAGCGATTTGACCCATGGAACTGCGAAACCACACTGGGATGTCGGGCCTACACAAGACTAACTTCAACAGATATATTTTTGTGTCACAACAGTCAGGAGACACTACTGTTTTTCTTTACGGAAAAAACTAACAAAAGCTGAATAATAGAGATTTTTTAACGTGGGATGGCAAAACCACAGTTATTGTTTACTGGGATACACCACACTTTTTTAAATAGAGATATTTGCGGCTGAACAGTGAGCGACACACTCAAACTGCTTTTTTTTTAGATACCAAAGGCACAAAACTGGATAGTACAGCGATTTGACCCGTGGAACTGCGAAACCACACTGGAAAGTCGGGCCTACACAATACTATTTTCAACAGATATATTTTTGTGTCACAACAGTCAGGAGACACTACTGTTTTTCTTTACGGAAAAAACTACCAAAAGCTGAATAATAGAGATTTTTTACCGTGGGATGGCAAAACCACAGTTATTGTTTACTGGGGTATACCACACTTTTTTAAATAGAGATATTTGCGGCTGAACAGTGAGCGACACACTCAAACTGCTTTTTTTTTAGATACCAAAGGCCCAAAACTGGATAGTACAGCGATTTGACCCGTGGAACTGCGAAACCACTCTGGGATGTCGGGCCTACACAAGACTATTTTCAACAGATATATTTTTGTGTCACAACAGTCAGGAGACACTACTGTTTTTCTTTACGGAAAAAACTACCAAAACCTGAATAATAGAGATTTTTTACTGTGGGATGGCAAAACCACAGTTATTGTTTACTGGGGTATACCACACTTTTTTAAATAGAGATATTTGCGGCTGAACAGTGAGCGACACACTCAAACTGCTTTTTTTTTAGATACCAAAGGCCCAAAACTGGATAGTACAGCGATTTGACCCGTGGAACTGCGAAACCACACTGGGATATCGGGCCTACACAAGACTATTTTCAACAGATATATTTTTGTGTCACAACAGTCAGGAGACACTACTGTTTTTCTTTACGGAAAAAACTACCAAAAGCTGAATAACAGAGATTTTTTACCGTGGGTTTGCAAAACCACAGTTATTGTTTACTGGGTATACCACCGTTTTTTAAATAGAGATATTTGCGGCTGAACAGTGAGCGACACACTCAAACTGCTTTTTTTTAAGATACCAAAGGCCCAAACCTGGATAGTACAGCGATTTGACCCATGGAACTGCGAAACCACACTGGGATGTCGGGCCTACACAAGACTATTTTCAACAGATATATTTTTGTGTCACAACAGTCAGGAGACACTACTGTTTTTCTTTACGGAAAAAACTAACAAAAGCTGAAAAATAGAGATTTTTTACCGTGGCATGGCAAAACCACAGTTATTGTTTACTGGGGTATACCACACTTTTTTAAATAGAGATATTTCCGGCTGAACAGTGAGCGACACACTCAAACTGCTTTTTTTTTAGATACAAAAGGCCCAAACCTGGATAGTACAGCGATTTGACCCGTGGAACTGCGAAACCACACTGCGATGTCGGGCCTACACAATACTATTTTCAACAGATATATTTTTGTGTCACAACAGTCAGGAGACACTACTGTTTTTCTTTACGGAAAAAACTAACAAAAGCTGAACAATAGAGATTTTTTTACCGTGGGATGGCAAAACCACAGTTATTGTTTACTGGGGTATACCACACTTTTTTAAATAGACATATTTGCGGCAGAACAGTGAGCGACACACTCAAACTGCTTTTTTTTTAGATACCAAAGGCCCAAAACTGGATAGTACAGCGATTTGACCCGTGGAACTGCGAAACCACACTGGGATGTCGGGCCTACACAAGACTATTTTCAACAGATATATTTTTGTGTCACAACAGTCAGGAGACACTACTGTTTTTCTTTACGGAAAAAAATACCAAAAGCTGAATAATAGAGATTTTTTATCGTGGGATGGCAAAACCACAGTTATTGTTTACTGGGATATACCACACTTTTTTAAATAGAGATATTTGCGGCTGAACAGTGAGCGACACACTGAAACTGCTTTTTTTTTAGATACCAAAGGCCCAAACCTGGATAGTACAGCGATTTGACCTGTGGAACTGCGAAACCACACTGGGATGTCGGGCCTACACAAGACTATTTTCAACAGATATATTTTTGTGTCACACCAGTCAGGAGACACTACTGTTTTTCTTTATGGAAAAAACTACCAAAAGCTGAATAATAGAGATTTTTTACCGTTTGATAGCAAAACCACAGTTAT
This sequence comes from Phyllobates terribilis, assembly GCF_046119375.1. Lineage (NCBI taxonomy): Eukaryota > Metazoa > Chordata > Amphibia > Anura > Dendrobatidae > Phyllobates > Phyllobates terribilis. The sequence goes on from NW_027362761.1 coordinate 1,175,851,041, forward strand.
TGTTTACTGGGGTATACCACACTTTTTTAAATAGAGATATTTGCGGCTGAACAGTGAGCGACACACTCAAACTGCTTTTTTTTAGATACCAAAGGCCCAAAACTGGATAGTTCAGCGATTTGACCCGTGGAACTGCAAAACCACACTGGGATGTCGGGCCTTCACAAAACTATTTTCAACAGATATATTTTTGTGTCACAACAGTCAGGAGACACTACTGTTTTTCTTTACGGAAAAAACTACCAAAAGTTGAATAACAGAGATTTTTTACCGTCGGTTTGCAAAACCACAGTTATTGTTTACTGGGTATACCACCGTTTTTTAAATAGAGATATTTGCGGCTGAACAGTGAGCGACACACTCAAACTGCTTTTTTTTAAGATACCAAAGGCCCAAACCTGGATAGTACAGCGATTTGACCCATGGAACTGCGAAACCACACTGGGATGTCGGGCCTACACAAGACTATTTTCAACAGATATATTTTTGTGTCACAACAGTCAGGAGACACTACTGTTTTTCTTTACGGAAAAAACTAACAAAAGCTGAAAAATAGAGATTTTTTACCGTGGGATGGCAAAACCACAGTTATTGTTTACTGGGGTATACCACACTTTTTTAAATAGAGATATTTGCGGCTGAACAGTGAGCGACACACTCAAACTGCTTTTTTTTTAGATACCAAAGGCCCAAAACTGGATAGTACAGCGATTTGACCCGTGGAACTGCGAAACCACACTGGGATGTCGGGCCTACACAAGACTATTTTCAACAGATATATTTTTGTGTCACAACAGTCAGGAGACACTACTGTTTTTCTTTACGGAAAAAAATACCAAAAGCTGAATAATAGAGATTTTTTACCGTGGGATGGCAAAACCACAGTTATTGTTTACTGGGGTATACCACACTTTTTTAAATAGAGATATTTCCGGCTGAACAGTGAGCGACACACTCAAACTGCTTTTTTTTTAGATACAAAAGGCCCAAACCTGGATAGTACAGCGATTTGACCCGTGGAACTGCGAAACCACACTGCGATGTCGGGCCTACACAATACTATTTTCAACAGATATATTTTTGTGTCACAACAGTCAGGAGACACTACTGTTTTTCTTTACGGAAAAAACTAACAAAAGCTGAACAATAGAGATTTTTTTACCGTGGGATGGCAAAACCACAGTTATTGTTTACTGGGGTATACCACACTTTTTTAAATAGACATATTTGCGGCAGAACAGTGAGCGACACACTCAAACTGCTTTTTTTTTAGATACCAAAGGCCCAAAACTGGATAGTACAGCGATTTGACCCGTGGAACTGCGACACCACACTGGGATGTCGGGCCTACACAAGACTATTTTCAACAGATATATTTTTGTGTCACAACAGTCAGGAGACACTACTGTTTTTCTTTACGGAAAAAAATACCAAAAGCTGAATAATAGAGATTTTTTATCGTGGGATGGCAAAACCACAGTTATTGTTTACTGGGATATACCACACTTTTTTAAATAGAGATATTTGCGGCTGAACAGTGAGCGACACACTGAAACTGCTTTTTTTTTAGATACCAAAGGCCCAAACCTGGATAGTACAGCGATTTGACCTGTGGAACTGCGAAACCACACTGGGATGTCGGGCCTACACAAGACTATTTTCAACAGATATATTTTTGTGTCACAACAGTCAGGAGACACTACTGTTTTTCTTTACGGAAAAAACTACCTAAAGCTGAATAATAGAGATTTTTTACCGTGGGATGGCAAAACCACAGTTATTGTTTACTGGGGTATACCACACTTTTTTAAATAGAGATATTTGCGGCTGAACAGTGAGCGACACACTCAAACTGCTTTTTTTTTAGATACCAAAGGCCCAAAACTGGATAGTACAGCGATTTGACCCATGGAACTGCGAAACCACACTGGGATGTCGGGCCTACACAAGACTATTTTCAACAGATATATTTTTGTGTCACAACAGTCAGGAGACACTACTGTTTTTCTTTGCGGATAAAACTACCAAAAGCTGAATAATAGAGATTTTTTAACGCGGGATGGCAAAACCACAGTTATTGTTTACTGGGATACACCACACTTTTTTAAATAGAGATATTTGCGGCTGAACAGTGAGCGACACACTCAAACTGCTTTTTTTTTAGATACCAAAGGCCCAAAACTGGATAGTACAGCGATTTGACCCGTGGAACTGCGAAACCACACTGGAATGTCGGGCCTACACAATACTATTTTCAACAGATATATTTTTGTGTCACAACAGTCAGGAGACACTACTGTTTTTCTTTACGGAAAAAACTACCAAAAGCTGAATAATAGAGATTTTTTACCGTGGGATGGCAAAACCACAGTTATTGTTTACTGGGGTATACCACACTTTTTTAAATAGAGATATTTGCGGCTGAACAGTGAGCGACACACTCAAACTGCTTTTTTTTTAGATACCAAAGGCCCAAAACTGGATAGTACAGCGATTTGACCCGTGGAACTGCGAAACCACACTGGGATGTCGGGCCTACACAAGACTATTTTCAACAGATATATTTTTGTGTCACAACAGTCAGGAGACACTACTGTTTTTCTTTACGGAAAAAACTAACAAAAGCTGAATAATAGAGATTTTTTACCGTGGGATGGCAAAACCACAGTTATTGTTTACTGGGGTATACCACAATTTTTTAAATAGAGATATTTGCGGCTGAACAGTGAGCGACACACTCAAACTGCTTTTTTTTAGATACCAAAGGCCCAAAACTGGATAGTACAGCGATTTGACCCGTGGAACTGCGAAACCATATTGGGATGTTGGGCCTACACAAGACTATTTTCAACAGATATATTTTTGTGTCACAACAGTCAGGAGACACTACTGTTTTTCTTTACGGAAAAAACTACCAAAAGCTGAATAACAGAGATTTTTTACCGTGGGTTTGCAAAACCACAGTTATTGTTTACTGGGTATACCACCCTTTTTTAAATAGAGATATTTGCGGCTGAACAGTGAGCGACACACTAAAACTGCTTTTTTTTTAGATACCAAAGGCCCAAACCTGGATAGTACAGCGATTTGACCCATGGAACTGCGAAACCACACTGGGATGTCGGGCCTACACAAGACTATTTTCAACAGATATATTTTTGTGTCACAACAGTCAGGAGACACTACTGTTTTTCTTTACGGAAAAAACTAACAAAAGCTGAAAAATAGAGATTTTTTACCGTGGGATGGCAAAACCACAGTTATTGTTTACTGGGGTATACCACACTTTTTTAAATAGAGATATTTGCGGCTGAACAGTGAGCGACACACTCAAACTGCTTTTTTTTTAGATACCAAAGGCCCAAAACTGGATAGTACAGCGATTTGACCCGTGGAACTGCGAAACCACACTGGGATGTCGGGCCTACACAAGACTATTTTCAACAGATATATTTTTGTGTCACAACAGTCAGGAGACACTACTGTTTTTCTTTACGGAAAAAAATACCAAGAGCTGAATAATAGAGATTTTTTACCGTGGGATGGCAAAACCACAGTTATTGTTTACTGGGGTATACCACACTTTATTAAATAGAGATATTTGCGGCTGAACAGTGAGCGACACACTCAAACTGCTTTTTTTTTAGATACAAAAGGCCCAAACCTGGATAGTACAGCGATTTGACCCGTGGAACTGCGAAACCACACTGCGATGTCGGGCCTACACAAGACTATTTTCAACAGATATATTTTTGTGTCACAACAGTCAGGAGACACTACTGTTTTTCTTTACGGAAAAAACTAACAAAAGCTGAATAATAGAGATTTTTTACCGTGGGATGGCAAAACCACAGTTATTGTTTACTGGGATATACCACACTTTTTTAAATAGAGATATTTGCGGCTGAACAGTGAGCGACACACTGAAACTGCTTTTTTTTTAGATACCAAAGGCCCAAACCTGGATAGTACAGCGATTTGACCTGTGGAACTGCGAAACCACACTGGGATGTCGGGCCTACACAAGACTATTTTCAACAGATATATTTTTGTGTCACAACAGTCAGGAGACACTACTGTTTTTCTTTACGGAAAAAACTACCAAAAGCTGAATAATAGAGATTTTTTACCGTGGGATGGCAAAACCACAGTTTTTGTTTACTGGGGTATACCACACTTTTTTAAATAGAGATATTTGCGGCTGAACAGTGAGCGACACACTCAAACTGCTTTTTTTTAAGATACCAAAGGCCCAAAACTGGATAGTACAGCGATTTGACCCATGGAACTGCGAAACCACACTGGGATGTCGGGCCTACACAAGACTATTTTCAACAGATATATTTTTGTGTCACAACAGTCAGGAGACACTACTGTTTTTCTTTGCGGATAAAACTACCAAAAGCTGAATAATAGAGATTTTTTAACGTGGGATGGCAAAACCACAGTTATTGTTTACTGGGATACACCACACTTTTTTAAATAGAGATATTTGCGGCTGAACAGTGAGCGACACACTCAAACTGCTTTTTTTTTAGATACCAAAGGCCCAAAACTGGATAGTACAGCGATTTGACCCGTGGAACTGCGAAACCACACTGGAATGTCGGGCCTACACAATACTATTTTCAACAGATATATTTTTGTGTCACAACAGTCAGGAGACACTACTGTTTTTCTTTACGGAAAAAACTACCAAAAGCTGAATAATAGAGATTTTTTACCGTGGGATGGCAAAACCACAGTTATTGTTTACTGGGGTATACCACACTTTTTTAAATAGAGATATTTGCGGCTGAACAGTGAGCGACACACTCAAACTGCTTTTTTTTTAGATACCAAAGGCCCAAAACTGGATAGTACAGCGATTTGACCCGTGGAACTGCGAAACCACACTGGGATGTCGGGCCTACACAAGACTATTTTCAACAGATATATTTTTGTGTCACAACAGTCAGGAGACACTACTGTTTTTCTTTACGGAAAAAACTACCAAAACCTGAATAATAGAGATTTTTTACCGTGGGATGGCAAAACCACAGTTATTGTTTACTGGGGTATACCACACTTTTTTAAATAGAGATATTTGCGGCTGAACAGTGAGCGACACACTCAAACTGCTTTTTTTTAGATACCAAATGCCCAAAACTGGATAGTACAGCGATTTGACCCGTGGAACTGCGAAACCACATTGGGATGTTGGGCCTACACAAGACTATTTTCAACAGATATATTTTTGTGTCACAACAGTCAGTAGACACTACTGTTTTTCTTTATGGAAAAAACTACCAAAAGCTGAATAATAGAGATTTTTTACCGTTTGATAGCAAAACCACAGTTATTGTTTACTGGGGTATACCACACTTTTTTAAATAGAGATATTTGCGGCTGAACAGTGAGCGACACACTCAAACTGCTTTTTTTTAGATACCAAAGGCCCAAAACTGGATAGTACAGCGATTTGACCGGTGAAACTGCGAAACCACACTGGGATGTCGGGCCTACACAAGACTATTTTCAACAGATATATTTTTGTGTCACAACAGTCAGGAGACACAACTGTTTTTCTTTACGGAAAAAAATACCAAAAGCTGAATAATAGAGATTTTTTACCGTGGGATGGCAAAACCACAGTTATTGTTTACTGGGGTATACCACACTTTTTTAAATAGAGATATTTGCGGCTGAACAGTGAGCGACACACTAAAACTGCTTTTTTTTTAGATACCAAAGGCCCAAACCTGGATAGTACAGCGATTTGTCCCATGGAACTGCGAAACCACACTGGGATGTCGGGCCTACACAAGACTATTTTCAACAGATATATTTTTGTGTCACAACAGTCAGGAGACACTACTGTTTTTCTTTACGGAAAAAACTAACAAAATCTGAAAAATAGAGATTTTTTACCGTGGGATGGCAAAACCACAGTTATTGTTTACTGGGGTATACCACACTTTTTTAAATAGAGATATTTGCGGCTGAACAGTGAGCGACACACTCAAACTGCTTTTTTTTTAGATACCAAAGGCCCAAAACTGGATAGCACAGCGATTTGACCCGTGGAACTGCGAAACCACACTGGGATGTCGGGCCTACACAAGACTATTTTCAACAGATATATTTTTGTGTCACAACAGTCAGGAGACACAACTGTTTTTCTTTACGGAAAAAAAATACCAAAAGCTGAATAATAGAGATTTTTTACCGTGGGATGGCAAAACCACAGTTATTGTTTACTGGGGTATACCACACTTTTTTAAATAGAGATATTTGCGGCTGAACAGTGAGCGACACACTCAAACTGCTTTTTTTTTAGATACAAAAGGCCCAAACCTGGATAGTACAGCGATTTGACCCGTGGAACTGCGAAACCACACTGCGATGTCGGGCCTACACAAGACTATTTTCAACAGATATATTTTTGTGTCACAACAGTCAGGAGACACTACTGTTTTTCTTTACGGAAAAAACTAACAAAAGCTGAACAATAGAGATTTTTTACCGTGGGATGGCAAAACCACAGTTATTGTTTACTGGGGTATACCACACTTTTTTAAATAGAGATATTTGCGGCAGAACAGTGAGCGACACACTCAAACTGCTTTTTTTTTAGATACCAAAGGCCCAAAACTGGATAGTACAGCGATTTGACCCGTGGAACTGCGAAACCACACTGGGATGTCGGGCCTACACAAGACTATTTTCAACAGATATATTTTTGTGTCACAACAGTCAGGAGACACTACTGTTTTTCTTTACGGAAAAAACTACCAAAAGCTGAATAATAGAGATTTTTTACCGTGGGATGGCAAAACCACAGTTATTGTTTACTGGGGTATACCACACTTTTTTAAATAGAGATATTTGCGGCTGAACAGTGAGCGACACACTCAAACTGCTTTTTTTTTAGATACCAAAGGCCCAAAACTGGATAGTACAGCGATTTGACCCGTGGAACTGCGAAACCACACTGGAATGTCGGGCCTTCACAATACTATTTTCAACAGATATATTTTTGTGTCACAACAGTCAGGAGACACTACTGTTTTTCTTTACCGAAAAAACTACCAAAAGCTGAATAATAGAGATTTTTTACCGTGGGATGGCAAAACCACAGTTATTGTTTACTGGGGTATACCACACTTTTTTAAATAGAGATATTTGCGGCTGAACAGTGAGCGACACACTCAAACTGTTTTTTTTTTAGATACCAAAGGCCCAAAACTGGATAGTATAGCGATTTGACCCGTGGAACTGCGAAACCACACTGGGATGTCGGGCCTACACAAGACTATTTTCAACAGATATATTTTTGTGTCACAACAGTCAGTAGACACTACTGTTTTTCTTTATGGAAAAAACTACCAAAAGCTGAATAATAGAGATTTTTTACCGTTTGATAGCAAAACCACAGTTATTGTTTACTGGGGTATACCACACTTTTTTAAATAGAGATATTTGCGGCTGAACAGTGAGCGACACACTCAAACTGCTTTTTTTTAGATACCAAAGGCCCAAAACTGGATAGTTCAGCGATTTGACCCGTGGAACTGCAAAACCACACTGGGATGTCGGGCCTTCACAAGACTATTTTCAACAGATATATTTTTGTGTCACAACAGTCAGGAGACACTACTGTTTTTCTTTACGGAAAAAACTACCAAAAGCTGAATAACAGAGATTTTTTACCGTGGGTTTTCAAAACCACAGTTATTGTTTACTGGGTATACCACCCTTTTTTAAATAGAGATATTTGCGGCTGAACAGTGAGCGACACACTCAAACTGCTTTTTTTTAAGATACCAAAGGCCCAAAACTGGATAGTACAGCGATTTGACCGGTGAAACTGCGAAACCACACTGGGATGTCGGGCCTACACAAGACTATTTTCAACAGATATATTTTTGTGTCACAACAGTCAGGAGACACAACTGTTTTTCTTTACGGAAAAAAATACCAAAAGCTGAATAATAGAGATTTTTTACCGTGGGATGGCAAAACCACAGTTATTGTTTACTGGGGTATACCACACTTTTTTAAATAGAGATATTTGCGGCTGAACAGTGAGCGACACACTAAAACTGCTTTTTTTTTAGATACCAAAGGCCCAAACCTGGATAGTACAGCGATTTGTCCCATGGAACTGCGAAACCACACTGGGATGTCGGGCCTACACAAGACTATTTTCAACAGATATATTTTTGTGTCACAACAGTCAGGAGACACTACTGTTTTTCTTTACGGAAAAAACTAACAAAAGCTGAAAAATAGAGATTTTTTACCGTGGGATGGCAAAACCACAGTTATTGTTTACTGGGGTATACCACACTTTTTTAAATAGAGATATTTGCGGCTGAACAGTGAGCGACACACTCAAACTGCTTTTTTTTTAGATACCAAAGGCCCAAAACTGGATAGCACAGCGATTTGACCCGTGGAACTGCGAAACCACACTGGGATGTCGGGCCTACACAAGACTATTTTCAACAGATATATTTTTGTGTCACAACAGTCAGGAGACACTACTGTTTTTCTTTACGGAAAAAAAATACCAAAAGCTGAAAAATAGAGATTTTTTACCGTGGGATGGCAAAACCACAGTTATTGTTTACTGGGGTATACCACACTTTTTTAAATAGAGATATTTGCGGCTGAACAGTGAGCGACACACTCAAACTGCTTTTTTTTTAGATACAAAAGGCCCAAACCTGGATAGTACAGCGATTTGACCCGTGGAACTGCGAAACCACACTGCGATGTCGGGCCTACACAAGACTATTTTCAACAGATATATTTTTGTGTCACAACAGTCAGGAGACACTACTGTTTTTCTTTACGGAAAAAACTAACAAAAGCTGAACAATAGAGATTTTTTACCGTGGGATGGCAAAACCACAGTTATTGTTTACTGGGGTATACCACACTTTTTTAAATAGAGATATTTGCGGCAGAACAGTGAGCGACACACTCAAACTGCTTTTTTTTTAGATACCAAAGGCCCAAAACTGGATAGTACAGCGATTTGACCCGTGGAACTGCGAAACCACACTGGGATGTCGGGCCTACACAAGACTATTTTCAACAGATATATTTTTGTGTCACAACAGTCAGGAGACACTACTGTTTTTCTTTACGGAAAAAACTACCAAAAGCTGAATAATAGAGATTTTTTACCGTGGGATGGCAAAACCACAGTTATTGTTTACTGGGGTATACCACACTTTTTTAAATAGAGATATTTGCGGCTGAACAGTGAGCGACACACTCAAACTGCTTTTTTTTTAGATACCAAAGGCCCAAAACTGGATAGTACAGCGATTTGACCCGTGGAACTGCGAAACCACACTGGGATGTCGGGCCTACACAAGACTATTTTCAACAGATATATTTTTGTGTCACAACAGTCAGGAGACACTACTGTTTTTCTTTACGGAAAAAACTACCAAAAGCTGAAAAATAGAGATTTTTTACCGTGGGATGGCAAAACCACAGTTATTGTTTACTGGGGTATACCACACTTTTTTAAATAGAGATATTTGCGGCTGATCAGTGAGCGACACACTCAAACTGCTTTTTTTTTAGATACCAAAGGCCCAAAACTGGATAGTACAGCGATTTGACCCGTGGAACTGCGAAACCACACTGGAATGTCGGGCCTTCACAATACTATTTTCAACAGATATATTTTTGTGTCACAACAGTCAGGAGACACTACTGTTTTTCTTTACCGAAAAAACTACCAAAAGCTGAATAATAGAGATTTTTTACCGTGGGATGGCAAAACCACAGTTATTGTTTACTGGGGTATACCACACTTTTTTAAATAGAGATATTTGCGGCTGAACAGTGAGCGACACACTCAAACTGTTTTTTTTTTAGATACCAAAGGCCCAAAACTGGATAGTACAGCGATTTGACCCGTGGAACTGCGAAACCACACTGGGATGTCGGGCATACACAAGACTATTTTCAACAGATATATTTTTGTGTCACAACAGTCAGTAGACACTACTGTTTTTCTTTATGGAAAAAACTACCAAAAGCTGAATAATAGAGATTTTTTACCGTTTGATAGCAAAACCACAGTTATTGTTTACTGGGGTATACCACACTTTTTTAAATAGAGATATTTGCGGCTGAACAGTGAGCGACACACTCAAACTGCTTTTTTTTAGATACCAAAGGCCCAAAACTGGATAGTTCAGTGATTTGACCCGTGGAACTGCAAAACCACACTGGGATGTCGGGCCTTCACAAGACTATTTTCAACAGATATATTTTTGTGTCACAACAGTCAGGAGACACTACTGTTTTTCTTTACGGAAAAAACTACCAAAAGCTGAATAACAGAGATTTTTTACCGTGGGTTTTCAAAACCACAGTTATTGTTTACTGGGTATACCACCCTTTTTTAAATTGAGATATTTGCGGCTGAACAGTGAGCGACACACTCAAACTGCTTTTTTTTAAGATACCAAAGGCCCAAAACTGGATAGTACAGCGATTTGACCGGTGAAACTGCGAAACCACACTGGGATGTCGGGCCTACACAAGACTATTTTCAACAGATATATTTTTGTGTCACAACAGTCAGGAGACACAACTGTTTTTCTTTACGGAAAAAAATACCAAAAGCTGAATAATAGAGATTTTTTACCGTGGGATGGCAAAACCACAGTTATTGTTTACTGGGGTATACCACACTTTTTTAAATAGAGATATTTGCGGCTGAACAGTGAGCGACACACTAAAACTGCTTTTTTTTTAGATACCAAAGGCCCAAACCTGGATAGTACAGCGATTTGTCCCATGGAACTGCGAAACCACACTGGGATGTCGGGCCTACACAAGACTATTTTCAACAGATATATTTTTGTGTCACAACAGTCAGGAGACACTACTGTTTTTCTTTACGGAAAAAACTAACAAAAGCTGAAAAATAGAGATTTTTTACCGTGGGATGGCAAAACCACAGTTATTGTTTACTGGGGTATACCACACTTTTTTAAATAGAGATATTTGCGGCTGAACAGTGAGCGACACACTCAAACTGCTTTTTTTTTAGATACCAAAGGCCCAAAACTGGATAGCACAGCGATTTGACCCGTGGAACTGCGAAACCACACTGGGATGTCGGGCCTACACAAGACTATTTTCAACAGATATATTTTTGTGTCACAACAGTCAGGAGACACTACTGTTTTTCTTTACGGAAAAAAAATACCAAAAGCTGAAAAATAGAGATTTTTTACCGTGGGATGGCAAAACCACAGTTATTGTTTACTGGGGTATACCACACTTTTTTAAATAGAGATATTTGCGGCTGAACAGTGAGCGACACACTCAAACTGCTTTTTTTTTAGATACAAAAGGCCCAAACCTGGATAGTACAGCGATTTGACCCGTGGAACTGCGAAACCACACTGCGATGTCGGGCCTACACAAGACTATTTTCAACAGATATATTTTTGTGTCACAACAGTCAGGAGACACTACTGTTTTTCTTTACGGAAAAAACTAACAAAAGCTGAACAATAGAGATTTTTTACCGTGGGATGGCAAAACCACAGTTATTGTTTACTGGGGTATACCACACTTTTTTAAATAGAGATATTTGCGGCAGAACAGTGAGCGACACACTCAAACTGCTTTTTTTTTAGATACCAAAGGCCCAAAACTGGATAGTACAGCGATTTGACCCGTGGAACTGCGAAACCACACTGGGATGTCGGGCCTACACAAGACTATTTTCAACAGATATATTTTTGTGTCACAACAGTCAGGAGACACTACTGTTTTTCTTTACGGAAAAAACTACGAAAAGCTGAATAATAGAGATTTTTTACCGTGGGATGGCAAAACCACAGTTATTGTTTACTGGGGTATACCACACTTTTTTAAATAGAGATATTTGCGGCTGAACAGTGAGCGACACACTCAAACTGCTTTTTTTTTAGATACCAAAGGCCCAAAACTGGATAGTACAGCGATTTGACCCGTGGAACTGCGAAACCACACTGGAATGTCGGGCCTTCACAATACTATTTTCAACAGATATATTTTTGTGTCACAACAGTCAGGAGACACTACTGTTTTTCTTTACCGAAAAAACTACCAAAAGCTGAATAATAGAGATTTTTTACCGTGGGATGGCAAAACCACAGTTATTGTTTACTGGGGTATACCACACTTTTTTAAATAGAGATATTTGCGGCTGAACAGTGAGCGACACACTCAAACTGTTTTTTTTTTAGATACCAAAGGCCCAAAACTGGATAGTATAGCGATTTGACCCGTGGAACTGCGAAACCACACTGGGATGTCGGGCCTACACAAGACTATTTTCAACAGATATATTTTTGTGTCACAACAGTCAGTAGATACTACTGTTTTTCTTTATGGAAAAAACTACCAAAAGCTGAATAATAGAGATTTTTTACCGTTTGATAGCAAAACCACAGTTATTGTTTACTGGGGTATACCACACTTTTTTAAATAGAGATATTTGCGGCTGAACAGTGAGCGACACACTCAAACTGCTTTTTTTTAGATACCAAAGGCCCAAAACTGGATAGTTCAGTGATTTGACCCGTGGAACTGCAAAACCACACTGGGATGTCGGGCCTTCACAAGACTATTTTCAACAGATATATTTTTGTGTCACAACAGTCAGGAGACACTACTGTTTTTCTTTACGGAAAAAACTACCAAAAGCTGAATAACAGAGATTTTTTACCGTGGGTTTTCAAAACCACAGTTATTGTTTACTGGGTATACCACCCTTTTTTAAATTGAGATATTTGCGGCTGAACAGTGAGCGACACACTCAAACTGCTTTTTTTTAAGATACCAAAGGCCCAAAACTGGATAGTACAGCGATTTGACCGGTGAAACTGCGAAACCACACTGGGATGTCGGGCCTACACAAGACTATTTTCAACAGATATATTTTTGTGTCACAACAGTCAGGAGACACAACTGTTTTTCTTTACGGAAAAAAATACCAAAAGCTGAATAATAGAGATTTTTTACCGTGGGATGGCAAAACCACAGTTATTGTTTACTGGGGTATACCACACTTTTTTAAATAGAGATATTTGCGGCTGAACAGTGAGCGACACACTAAAACTGCTTTTTTTTTAGATACCAAAGGCCCAAACCTGGATAGTACAGCGATTTGTCCCATGGAACTGCGAAACCACACTGGGATGTCGGGCCTACACAAGACTATTTTCAACAGATATATTTTTGTGTCACAACAGTCAGGAGACACTACTGTTTTTCTTTACGGAAAAAACTAACAAAAGCTGAAAAATAGAGATTTTTTACCGTGGGATGGCAAAACCACAGTTATTGTTTACTGGGGTATACCACACTTTTTTAAATAGAGATATTTGCGGCTGAACAGTGAGCGACACACTCAAACTGCTTTTTTTTTAGATACCAAAGGCCCAAAACTGGATAGCACAGCGATTTGACCCGTGGAACTGCGAAACCACACTGGGATGTCGGGCCTACACAAGACTATTTTCAACAGATATATTTTTGTGTCACAACAGTCAGGAGACACTACTGTTTTTCTTTACGGAAAAAAAATACCAAAAGCTGAAAAATAGAGATTTTTTACCGTGGGATGGCAAAACCACAGTTATTGTTTACTGGGGTATACCACACTTTTTTAAATAGAGATATTTGCGGCTGAACAGTGAGCGACACACTCAAACTGCTTTTTTTTTAGATACAAAAGGCCCAAACCTGGATAGTACAGCGATTTGACCCGTGGAACTGCGAAACCACACTGCGATGTCGGGCCTACACAAGACTATTTTCAACAGATATATTTTTGTGTCACAACAGTCAGGAGACACTACTGTTTTTCTTTACGGAAAAAACTAACAAAAGCTGAACAATAGAGATTTTTTACCGTGGGATGGCAAAACCACAGTTATTGTTTACTGGGGTATACCACACTTTTTTAAATAGAGATATTTGCGGCAGAACAGTGAGCGACACACTCAAACTGCTTTTTTTTTAGATACCAAAGGCCCAAAACTGGATAGTACAGCGATTTGACCCGTGGAACTGCGAAACCACACTGGGATGTCGGGCCTACACAAGACTATTTTCAACAGATATATTTTTGTGTCACAACAGTCAGGAGACACTACTGTTTTTCTTTACGGAAAAAACTACGAAAAGCTGAATAATAGAGATTTTTTACCGTGGGATGGCAAAACCACAGTTATTGTTTACTGGGGTATACCACACTTTTTTAAATAGAGATATTTGCGGCTGAACAGTGAGCGACACACTCAAACTGCTTTTTTTTTAGATACCAAAGGCCCAAAACTGGATAGTACAGCGATTTGACCCGTGGAACTGCGAAACCACACTGGAATGTCGGGCCTTCACAATACTATTTTCAACAGATATATTTTTGTGTCACAACAGTCAGGAGACACTACTGTTTTTCTTTACCGAAAAAACTACCAAAAGCTGAATAATAGAGATTTTTTACCGTGGGATGGCAAAACCACAGTTATTGTTTACTGGGGTATACCACACTTTTTTAAATAGAGATATTTGCGGCTGAACAGTGAGCGACACACTCAAACTGTTTTTTTTTTAGATACCAAAGGCCCAAAACTGGATAGTATAGCGATTTGACCCGTGGAACTGCGAAACCACACTGGGATGTCGGGCCTACACAAGACTATTTTCAACAGATATATTTTTGTGTCACAACAGTCAGTAGACACTACTGTTTTTCTTTATGGAAAAAACTACCAAAAGCTGAATAATAGAGATTTTTTACCGTTTGATAGCAAAACCACAGTTATTGTTTACTGGGGTATACCACACTTTTTTAAATAGAGATATTTGCGGCTGAACAGTGAGCGACACACTCAAACTGCTTTTTTTTAGATACCAAAGGCCCAAAACTGGATAGTTCAGCGATTTGACCCGTGGAACTGCAAAACCACACTGGGATGTCGGGCCTTCACAAGACTATTTTCAACAGATATATTTTTGTGTCACAACAGTCAGGAGACACTACTGTTTTTCTTTACGGAAAAAACTACCAAAAGCTGAATAACAGAGATTTTTTACCGTGGGTTTTCAAAACCACAGTTATTGTTTACTGGGTATACCACCCTTTTTTAAATAGAGATATCTGCGGCTGAACAGTGAGCGACACACTCAAACTGCTTTTTTTTAAGATACCAAAGGCCCAAAACTGGATAGTACAGCGATTTGACCGGTGAAACTGCGAAACCACACTGGGATGTCGGGCCTACACAAGACTATTTTCAACAGATATATTTTTGTGTCACAACAGTCAGGAGACACAACTGTTTTTCTTTACGGAAAAAAATACCAAAAGCTGAATAATAGAGATTTTTTACCGTGGGATGGCAAAACCACAGTTATTGTTTACTGGGGTATACCACACTTTTTTAAATAGAGATATTTGCGGCTGAACAGTGAGCGACACACTAAAACTGCTTTTTTTTTAGATACCAAAGGCCCAAACCTGGATAGTACAGCGATTTGTCCCATGGAACTGCGAAACCACACTGGGATGTCGGGCCTACACAAGACTATTTTCAACAGATATATTTTTGTGTCACAACAGTCAGGAGACACTACTGTTTTTCTTTACGGAAAAAACTAACAAAAGCTGAAAAATAGAGATTTTTTACCGTGGGATGGCAAAACCACAGTTATTGTTTACTGGGGTATACCACACTTTTTTAAATAGAGATATTTGCGGCTGAACAGTGAGCGACACACTCAAACTGCTTTTTTTTTAGATACCAAAGGCCCAAAACTGGATAGCACAGCGATTTGACCCGTGGAACTGCGAAACCACACTGGGATGTCGGGCCTACACAAGACTATTTTCAACAGATATATTTTTGTGTCACAACAGTCAGGAGACACTACTGTTTTTCTTTACGGAAAAAAAATACCAAAAGCTGAAAAATAGAGATTTTTTACCGTGGGATGGCAAAACCACAGTTATTGTTTACTGGGGTATACCACACTTTTTTAAATAGAGATATTTGCGGCTGAACAGTGAGCGACACACTCAAACTGCTTTTTTTTTAGATACAAAAGGCCCAAACCTGGATAGTACAGCGATTTGACCCGTGGAACTGCGAAACCACACTGCGATGTCGGGCCTACACAAGACTATTTTCAACAGATATATTTTTGTGTCACAACAGTCAGGAGACACTACTGTTTTTCTTTACGGAAAAAACTAACAAAAGCTGAACAATAGAGATTTTTTACCGTGGGATGGCAAAACCACAGTTATTGTTTACTGGGGTATACCACACTTTTTTAAATAGAGATATTTGCGGCAGAACAGTGAGCGACACACTCAAACTGCTTTTTTTTTAGATACCAAAGGCCCAAAACTGGATAGTACAGCGATTTGACCCGTGGAACTGCGAAACCACACTGGGATGTCGGGCCTACACAAGACTATTTTCAACAGATATATTTTTGTGTCACAACAGTCAGGAGACACTACTGTTTTTCTTTACGGAAAAAACTACGAAAAGCTGAATAATAGAGATTTTTTACCGTGGGATGGCAAAACCACAGTTATTGTTTACTGGGGTATACCACACTTTTTTAAATAGAGATATTTGCGGCTGAACAGTGAGCGACACACTCAAACTGCTTTTTTTTTAGATACCAAAGGCCCAAAACTGGATAGTACAGCGATTTGACCCGTGGAACTGCGAAACCACACTGGAATGTCGGGCCTTCACAATACTATTTTCAACAGATATATTTTTGTGTCACAACAGTCAGGAGACACTACTGTTTTTCTTTACCGAAAAAACTACCAAAAGCTGAATAATAGAGATTTTTTACCGTGGGATGGCAAAACCACAGTTATTGTTTACTGGGGTATACCACACTTTTTTAAATAGAGATATTTGCGGCTGAACAGTGAGCGACACACTCAAACTGTTTTTTTTTTAGATACCAAAGGCCCAAAACTGGATAGTATAGCGATTTGACCCGTGGAACTGCGAAACCACACTGGGATGTCGGGCCTACACAAGACTATTTTCAACAGATATATTTTTGTGTCACAACAGTCAGTAGACACTACTGTTTTTCTTTATGGAAAAAACTACCAAAAGCTGAATAATAGAGATTTTTTACCGTTTGATAGCAAAACCACAGTTATTGTTTACTGGGGTATACCACACTTTTTTAAATAGAGATATTTGCGGCTGAACAGTGAGCGACACACTCAAACTGCTTTTTTTTAGATACCAAAGGCCCAAAACTAGATAGTTCAGCGATTTGACCCGTGGAACTGCAAAACCACACTGGGATGTCGGGCCTTCACAAGACTATTTTCAACAGATATATTTTTGTGTCACAACAGTCAGGAGACACTACTGTTTTTCTTTACGGAAAAAACTACCAAAAGCTGAATAACAGAGATTTTTTACCGTGGGTTTTCAAAACCACAGTTATTGTTTACTGGGTATACCACCCTTTTTTAAATAGAGATATTTGCGGCTGAACAGTGAGCGACACACTCAAACTGCTTTTTTTTAAGATACCAAAGGCCCAAAACTGGATAGTACAGCGATTTGACCGGTGAAACTGCGAAACCACACTGGGATGTCGGGCCTACACAAGACTATTTTCAACAGATATATTTTTGTGTCACAACAGTCAGGAGACACAACTGTTTTTCTTTACGGAAAAAAATACCAAAAGCTGAATAATAGAGATTTTTTACCGTGGGATGGCAAAACCACAGTTATTGTTTACTGGGGTATACCACACTTTTTTAAATAGAGATATTTGCGGCTGAACAGTGAGCGACACACTAAAACTGCTTTTTTTTTAGATACCAAAGGCCCAAACCTGGATAGTACAGCGATTTGTCCCATGGAACTGCGAAACCACACTGGGATGTCGGGCCTACACAAGACTATTTTCAACAGATATATTTTTGTGTCACAACAGTCAGGAGACACTACTGTTTTTCTTTACGGAAAAAACTAACAAAAGCTGAAAAATAGAGATTTTTTACCGTGGGATGGCAAAACCACAGTTATTGTTTACTGGGGTATACCACACTTTTTTAAATAGAGATATTTGCGGCTGAACAGTGAGCGACACACTCAAACTGCTTTTTTTTTAGATACCAAAGGCCCAAAACTGGATAGCACAGCGATTTGACCCGTGGAACTGCGAAACCACACTGGGATGTCGGGCCTACACAAGACTATTTTCAACAGATATATTTTTGTGTCACAACAGTCAGGAGACACTACTGTTTTTCTTTACGGAAAAAAAATACCAAAAGCTGAAAAATAGAGATTTTTTACCGTGGGATGGCAAAACCACAGTTATTGTTTACTGGGGTATACCACACTTTTTTAAATAGAGATATTTGCGGCTGAACAGTGAGCGACACACTCAAACTGCTTTTTTTTTAGATACAAAAGGCCCAAACCTGGATAGTACAGCGATTTGACCCGTGGAACTGCGAAACCACACTGCGATGTCGGGCCTACACAAGACTATTTTCAACAGATATATTTTTGTGTCACAACAGTCAGGAGACACTACTGTTTTTCTTTACGGAAAAAACTAACAAAAGCTGAACAATAGAGATTTTTTACCGTGGGATGGCAAAACCACAGTTATTGTTTACTGGGGTATACCACACTTTTTTAAATAGAGATATTTGCGGCAGAACAGTGAGCGACACACTCAAACTGCTTTTTTTTTAGATACCAAAGGCCCAAAACTGGATAGTACAGCGATTTGACCCGTGGAACTGCGAAACCACACTGGGATGTCGGGCCTACACAAGACTATTTTCAACAGATATATTTTTGTGTCACAACAGTCAGGAGACACTACTGTTTTTCTTTACGGAAAAAACTACCAAAAGCTGAATAATAGAGATTTTTTACCGTGGGATGGCAAAACCACAGTTATTGTTTACTGGGGTATACCACACTTTTTTAAATAGAGATATTTGCGGCTGAACAGTGAGCGACACACTCAAACTGCTTTTTTTTTAGATACCAAAGGCCCAAAACTGGATAGTACAGCGATTTGACCCGTGGAACTGCGAAACCACACTGGGATGTCGGGCCTACACAAGACTATTTTCAACAGATATATTTTTGTGTCACAACAGTCAGGAGACACTACTGTTTTTCTTTACGGAAAAAACTACCAAAAGCTGAATAATAGAGATTTTTTACCGTGGGATGGCAAAACCACAGTTATTGTTTACTGGGGTATACCACACTTTTTTAAATAGAGATATTTGCGGCTGATCAGTGAGCGACACACTCAAACTGCTTTTTTTTTAGATACCAAAGGCCCAAAACTGGATAGTACAGCGATTTGACCCGTGGAACTGCGAAACCACACTGGAATGTCGGGCCTTCACAATACTATTTTCAACAGATATATTTTTGTGTCACAACAGTCAGGAGACACTACTGTTTTTCTTTACCGAAAAAACTACCAAAAGCTGAATAATAGAGATTTTTTACCGTGGGATGGCAAAACCACAGTTATTGTTTACTGGGGTATACCACACTTTTTTAAATAGAGATATTTGCGGCTGAACAGTGAGCGACACACTCAAACTGTTTTTTTTTTAGATACCAAAGGCCCAAAACTGGATAGTACAGCGATTTGACCCGTGGAACTGCGAAACCACACTGGGATGTCGGGCATACACAAGACTATTTTCAACAGATATATTTTTGTGTCACAACAGTCAGTAGACACTACTGTTTTTCTTTATGGAAAAAACTACCAAAAGCTGAATAATAGAGATTTTTTACCGTTTGATAGCAAAACCACAGTTATTGTTTACTGGGGTATACCACACTTTTTTAAATAGAGATATTTGCGGCTGAACAGTGAGCGACACACTCAAACTGCTTTTTTTTAGATACCAAAGGCCCAAAACTGGATAGTTCAGTGATTTGACCCGTGGAACTGCAAAACCACACTGGGATGTCGGGCCTTCACAAGACTATTTTCAACAGATATATTTTTGTGTCACAACAGTCAGGAGACACTACTGTTTTTCTTTACGGAAAAAACTACCAAAAGCTGAATAACAGAGATTTTTTACCGTGGGTTTTCAAAACCACAGTTATTGTTTACTGGGTATACCACCCTTTTTTAAATTGAGATATTTGCGGCTGAACAGTGAGCGACACACTCAAACTGCTTTTTTTTAAGATACCAAAGGCCCAAAACTGGATAGTACAGCGATTTGACCGGTGAAACTGCGAAACCACACTGGGATGTCGGGCCTACACAAGACTATTTTCAACAGATATATTTTTGTGTCACAACAGTCAGGAGACACAACTGTTTTTCTTTACGGAAAAAAATACCAAAAGCTGAATAATAGAGATTTTTTACCGTGGGATGGCAAAACCACAGTTATTGTTTACTGGGGTATACCACACTTTTTTAAATAGAGATATTTGCGGCTGAACAGTGAGCGACACACTAAAACTGCTTTTTTTTTAGATACCAAAGGCCCAAACCTGGATAGTACAGCGATTTGTCCCATGGAACTGCGAAACCACACTGGGATGTCGGGCCTACACAAGACTATTTTCAACAGATATATTTTTGTGTCACAACAGTCAGGAGACACTACTGTTTTTCTTTACGGAAAAAACTAACAAAAGCTGAAAAATAGAGATTTTTTACCGTGGGATGGCAAAACCACAGTTATTGTTTACTGGGGTATACCACACTTTTTTAAATAGAGATATTTGCGGCTGAACAGTGAGCGACACACTCAAACTGCTTTTTTTTTAGATACCAAAGGCCCAAAACTGGATAGCACAGCGATTTGACCCGTGGAACTGCGAAACCACACTGGGATGTCGGGCCTACACAAGACTATTTTCAACAGATATATTTTTGTGTCACAACAGTCAGGAGACACTACTGTTTTTCTTTACGGAAAAAAAATACCAAAAGCTGAAAAATAGAGATTTTTTACCGTGGGATGGCAAAACCACAGTTATTGTTTACTGGGGTATACCACACTTTTTTAAATAGAGATATTTGCGGCTGAACAGTGAGCGACACACTCAAACTGCTTTTTTTTTAGATACAAAAGGCCCAAACCTGGATAGTACAGCGATTTGACCCGTGGAACTGCGAAACCACACTGCGATGTCGGGCCTACACAAGACTATTTTCAACAGATATATTTTTGTGTCACAACAGTCAGGAGACACTACTGTTTTTCTTTACGGAAAAAACTAACAAAAGCTGAACAATAGAGATTTTTTACCGTGGGATGGCAAAACCACAGTTATTGTTTACTGGGGTATACCACACTTTTTTAAATAGAGATATTTGCGGCAGAACAGTGAGCGACACACTCAAACTGCTTTTTTTTTAGATACCAAAGGCCCAAAACTGGATAGTACAGCGATTTGACCCGTGGAACTGCGAAACCACACTGGGATGTCGGGCCTACACAAGACTATTTTCAACAGATATATTTTTGTGTCACAACAGTCAGGAGACACTACTGTTTTTCTTTACGGAAAAAACTACGAAAAGCTGAATAATAGAGATTTTTTACCGTGGGATGGCAAAACCACAGTTATTGTTTACTGGGGTATACCACACTTTTTTAAATAGAGATATTTGCGGCTGAACAGTGAGCGACACACTCAAACTGCTTTTTTTTTAGATACCAAAGGCCCAAAACTGGATAGTACAGCGATTTGACCCGTGGAACTGCGAAACCACACTGGAATGTCGGGCCTTCACAATACTATTTTCAACAGATATATTTTTGTGTCACAACAGTCAGGAGACACTACTGTTTTTCTTTACCGAAAAAACTACCAAAAGCTGAATAATAGAGATTTTTTACCGTGGGATGGCAAAACCACAGTTATTGTTTACTGGGGTATACCACACTTTTTTAAATAGAGATATTTGCGGCTGAACAGTGAGCGACACACTCAAACTGTTTTTTTTTTAGATACCAAAGGCCCAAAACTGGATAGTACAGCGATTTGACCCGTGGAACTGCGAAACCACACTGGGATGTCGGGCCTACACAAGACTATTTTCAACAGATATATTTTTGTGTCACAACAGTCAGGAGACACTACTGTTTTTCTTTACGGAAAAAACTACCAAAAGCTGAATAATAGAGACTTTTTACCGTGGGATGGCAAAACCACAGTTATTGTTTACTGGGGTATACCACACTTTTTTAAATAGAGATATTTGCGGCTGAACAGTGAGCGACACACTCAAACTGGTTTTTTTTAGATACGAAAGGCCCAAAACTGGATAGTACAGCGATTTGACCCGTGGAACTGCGAAACCACACTGGGATGTCGGGCCTACACAAGACTATTTTCAACAGATATATTTTTGTGTCACAACAGTCAGGAGACACTACTGTTTTTCTTTACGGAAAAAACTACCAAAACCTGAATAATAGAGATTTTTTACCGTGGGATGGCAAAACCACAGTTATTGTTTACTGGGGTATACCACACTTTTTTAAATAGAGATATTTGCGGCTGAACAGTGAGCGACACACTCAAACTGCTTTTTTTTTTAGATACCAAAGGCCCAAAACTGGATAGTACAGCGATTTGACCCGTGGAACTGCGAAACCACACTGGGATGTCGGGCCTACACAAGACTATTTTCAACAGATATATTTTTGTGTCACAACAGTCAGGAGACACTACTCATTTTCTTTGCGGAAAAAACTACCAAAAGCTGAATAATAGAGATTTTTTACCGTGGGATGGCAAAACCACAGTTATTGTTTACTGTGGTATACCACACTTTTTTAAATAGAGATATTTGCGGCTGAACAGTGAGCGACACACTCAAACTGCTTTTTTTTTAGATACCAAAGGCCCAAAACTGGATAGTACAGCGATTTGACCCGTGGAACTGCGAAACCACACTGGGATGTCGGGCCTACACAATACTATTTTCAACAGATATATTTTTGTGTCACAACAGTCAGGAGACACTACTGTTTTTCTTTACGGAAAAAACTACCAAAAGCTGAATAATAGAGATTTTTTACCGTGGGATGGCAAAACCACAGTTATTGTTTACTGGGGTATACCACACTTTTTTAAATAGAGATATTTGCGGCTGAACAGCGAGCGACACACTCAAACTGCTTTTTTTTTTAGATACCAAAGGCCCAAAACTGGATAATACAGCGATTTGACCCGTGGAACTGCGAAACCACACTGGGATGTCGGGCCTACACAAGACTATTTTCAACAGATATATTTTTGTGTCACAACAGTCAGGAGACACTACTGTTTTTCTTTACCGAAAAAACTACCAAAAGCTGAATAATAGAGATTTTTTACCGTGGGATGGTAAAACCACAGTTATTGTTTACTGGGGTATACCACACTTTTTTAAATAGAGATATTTGCGGCTGAACAGTGAGCGACACACTCAAACTGCTTTTTTTTTAGATACCAAAGCCCCAAAACTGGATAGTACAGCGATTTGACCCGTGGAACTGCGAAACCACACTGGGATGTCGGGCCTACACAAGACTATTTTCAACAGATATATTTTTGTGTCACAACAGTCAGGAGACACTACTGTTTTTCTTTACGGAAAAAACTACGAAAAGCTGAATAATAGAGATTTTTTACCGTGGGATGGCAAAACCACAGTTATTGTTTACTGGGGTATACCACACTTTTTTAAATAGAGATATTTGCGGCTGAACAGTGAGCGACACACTCAAACTGCTTTTTTTTTAGATACCAAAGGCCCAAAACTGGATAGTACAGCGATTTGACCCGTGGAACTGCGAAACCACACTGGAATGTCGGGCCTTCACAATACTATTTTCAACAGATATATTTTTGTGTCACAACAGTCAGGAGACACTACTGTTTTTCTTTACGGAAAAAACTACCAAAAGCTGAATAATAGAGATTTTTTACCGTGGGATGGCAAAACCACAGTTATTGTTTACTGGGGTATACCACACTTTTTTAAATAGAGATATTTGCGGCTGAACAGTGAGCGACACACTCAAACTGTTTTTTTTTTAGATACCAAAGGCCCAAAACTGGATAGTACAGCGATTTGACCCGTGGAACTGAGAAACCACACTGGGATGTCGGGCCTACACAAGACTATTTTCAACAGATATATTTTTGTGTCACAACAGTCAGGAGACACTACTCTTTTTCTTTACGGAAAAAACTACCAAAACCTGAATAATAGAGATTTTTTACCATGGGATGGCAAAACCACAGTTATTGTTTACTGGGGTATACCACACTTTTTTAAATAGAGATATTTGCAGCTGAACAGTGAGCGACACACTCAAACTGCTTTTTTTTTTAGATACCAAAGGCCCAAAACTGGATAGTACAGCGATTTGACCCGTGGAACTGCGAAACCACACTGGGATGTCGGGCCTACACAAGACTATTTTCAACAGATATATTTTTGTGTCACAACAGTCAGGAGACACTACTCATTTTCTTTGCGGAAAAAACTACCAAAAGCTGAATAATAGAGATTTTTTACCGTGGGATGGCAAAACCACAGTTATTGTTTACTGGGGTATACCACACTTTTTTAAATAGGGATATTTGCGGCTGAACAGTGAGCGACACACTGAAACTGCTTTTTTTTTTAGATACCAAAGGCCCAAACCTGGATAGTACAGCAATTTGACCTGTGGAACTGCGAAACCACACTGGGATGTCGGGCCTACACAAGACTATTTTCAACAGATATATTTTTGTGTCACAACAGTCAGGAGACACTACTGTTTTTCTTTACGGAAAAAGCTACCAAAAGCTGAATAATAGAGATTTTTTACCGTGGGATGGCAAAACCACAGTTATTGTTTACTGGGGTATACCACACTTTTTTAAATAGAGATATTTGCGGCTGAACAGTGAGCGACACACTCAAACTGCTTTTTTTTTAGATACCAAAGCCCCAAAACTGGATAGTACAGCGATTTGACCCGTGGAACTGCGAAACCACACTGGGATGTCGGGCCTACACAAGACTATTTTCAACAGATATATTTTTGTGTCACAACAGTCAGAAGACACTACTGTTTTTCTTTACGGAAAAAAATACCAAAAGCTGAATAATAGAGATTTTTTATCGTGGGATGGCAAAACCACAGTTATTGTTTACTGGGATATACCACACTTTTTTAAATAGAGATATTTGCGGCTGAACAGTGAGCGACACACTGAAACTGCTTTTTTTTTAGATACCAAAGGCCCAAACCTGGATAGTACAGCGATTTGACCTGTGGAACTGCGAAACCACACTGGGATGTCGGGCCTACACAAGACTATTTTCAACAGATATATTTTTGTGTCACAACAGTCAGGAGACACTACTGTTTTTCTTTACGGAAAAAACTAACAAAAGCTGAATAATAGAGATTTTTTACCGTGGGATGGCAAAACCACAGTTATTGTTTACTGGGGTATACCACACTTTTTTAAATAGAGATATTTGCGGCTGAACAGTGAGCGACACACTCAAACTGCTTTTTTTTTAGATACCAAAGGCCCAAAACTGGATAGTACAGCGATTTGACCCATGGAACTGCGAAACCACACTGGGATGTCGGGCCTACACAAGACTATTTTCAACAGATATATTTTTGTGTCACAACAGTCAGGAGACACTACTGTTTTTCTTTGCGGATAAAACTACCAAAAGCTGAATAATAGAGATTTTTTAACGTGGGATGGCAAAACCACAGTTATTGTTTACTGGGATACACCACACTTTTTTAAATAGAGATATTTGCGGCTGAACAGTGAGCGACACACTCAAACTGCTTTTTTTTTAGATACCAAAGGCCCAAAACTGGATAGTACAGCGATTTGACCCGTGGAACTGCGAAACCACACTGGAATGTCGGGCCTACACAATACTATTTTCAACAGATATATTTTTGTGTCACAACAGTCAGGAGACACTACTGTTTTTCTTTACGGAAAAAACTACCAAAAGCTGAATAATAGAGATTTTTTACCGTGGGATGGCAAAACCACAGTTATTGTTTACTGGGGTATACCACACTTTTTTAAATAGAGATATTTGCGGCTGAACAGTTTAGCGACACACTCAAACTGCTTTTTTTTTAGATACCAAAGGCCCAAAACTGGATAGTACAGCGATTTGACCCGTGGAACTGCGAAACCACACTGGGATGTCGGGCCTACACAAGACTATTTTCAACAGATATATTTTTGTGTCACAACAGTCAGGAGACACTACTGTTTTTCTTTACCGAAAAAACTACCAAAAGCTGAATAATAGAGATTTTTTACCGTGGGATGGTAAAACCACAGTTATTGTTTACTGGGGTATACCACACTTTTTTAAATAGAGATATTTGCGGCTGAACAGTGAGCGACACACTCAAACTGCTTTTTTTTTAGATACCAAAGCCCCAAAACTGGATAGTACAGCGATTTGACCCGTGGAACTGCGAAACCACACTGGGATGTCGGGCCTACACAAGACTATTTTCAACAGATATATTTTTGTGTCACAACAGTCAGGAGACACTACTGTTTTTCTTTACGGAAAAAACTACCAAAAGCTGAATAATAGAGATTTTTTACCGTGGGATGGCAAAACCACAGTTATTGTTTACTGGGGTATACCACACTTTTTTAAATAGAGATATTTGCGGCTGAACAGTGAGCGACACACTCAAACTGCTTTTTTTTTAGATACCAAAGGCCCAAAACTGGATAGTACAGCGATTTGACCCGTGGAACTGCGAAACCACACTGGAATGTCGGGCCTTCACAATACTATTTTCAACAGATATATTTTTGTGTCACAACAGTCAGGAGACACTACTGTTTTTCTTTACGGAAAAAACTACCAAAAGCTGAATAATAGAGATTTTTTACCGTGGGATGGCAAAACCACAGTTATTGTTTACTGGGGTATACCACACTTTTTTAAATAGAGATATTTGCGGCTGAACAGTGAGCGACACACTCAAACTGTTTTTTTTTTAGATACCAAAGGCCCAAAACTGGATAGTACAGCGATTTGACCTGTGGAACTGAGAAACCACACTGGGATGTCGGGCCTACACAAGACTATTTTCAACAGATATATTTTTGTGTCACAACAGTCAGGAGACACTACTGTTTTTCTTTACGGAAAAAACTACCAAAACCTGAATAATAGAGATTTTTTACCATGGGATGGCAAAACCACAGTTATTGTTTACTGGGGTATACCACACTTTTTTAAATAGAGATATTTGCAGCTGAACAGTGAGCGACACACTCAAACTGCTTTTTTTTTTAGATACCAAAGGCCCAAAACTGGATAGTACAGCGATTTGACCCGTGGAACTGCGAAACCACACTGGGATGTCGGGCCTACACAAGACTATTTTCAACAGATATATTTTTGTGTCACAACAGTCAGGAGACACTACTCATTTTCTTTGCGGAAAAAACTACCAAAAGCTGAATAATAGAGATTTTTTACCGTGGGATGGCAAAACCACAGTTATTGTTTACTGGGGTATACCACACTTTTTTAAATAGGGATATTTGCGGCTGAACAGTGAGCGACACACTGAAACTGCTTTTTTTTTTAGATACCAAAGGCCCAAACCTGGATAGTACAGCGATTTGACCTGTGGAACTGCGAAACCACACTGGGATGTCGGGCCTACACAAGACTATTTTCAACAAATATATTTTTGTGTCACAACAGTCAGGAGACACTACTGTTTTTCTTTACGGAAAAAGCTACCAAAAGCTGAATAATAGAGATTTTTTACCGTGGGATGGCAAAACCACAGTTATTGTTTACTGGGGTATACCACACTTTTTTAAATAGAGATATTTGCGGCTGAACAGTGAGCGACACACTCAAACTGCTTTTTTTTTAGATACCAAAGCCCCAAAACTGGATAGTACAGCGATTTGACCCGTGGAACTGCGAAACCACACTGGGATGTCGGGCCTACACAAGACTATTTTCAACAGATATATTTTTGTGTCACAACAGTCAGAAGACACTACTGTTTTTCTTTACGGAAAAAAATACCAAAAGCTGAATAATAGAGATTTTTTATCGTGGGATGGCAAAACCACAGTTATTGTTTACTGGGATATACCACACTTTTTTAAATAGAGATATTTGCGGCTGAACAGTGAGCGACACACTGAAACTGCTTTTTTTTTAGATACCAAAGGCCCAAACCTGGATAGTACAGCGATTTGACCTGTGGAACTGCGAAACCACACTGGGATGTCGGGCCTACACAAGACTATTTTCAACAGATATATTTTTGTGTCACAACAGTCAGGAGACACTACTGTTTTTCTTTACGGAAAAAACTAACAAAAGCTGAATAATAGAGATTTTTTACCGTGGGATGGCAAAACCACAGTTATTGTTTACTGGGGTATACCACACTTTTTTAAATAGAGATATTTGCGGCTGAACAGTGAGCGACACACTCAAACTGCTTTTTTTTTAGATACCAAAGGCCCAAAACTGGATAGTACAGCGATTTGACCCGTGGAACTGCGAAACCACACTGGGATGTCGGGCCTACACAAGACTATTTTCAACAGATATATTTTTGTGTCACAACAGTCAGAAGACACTACTGTTTTTCTTTACGGAAAAAAATACCAAAAGCTGAATAATAGAGATTTTTTATCGTGGGATGGCAAAACCACAGTTATTGTTTACTGGGATATACCACACTTTTTTAAATAGAGATATTTGCGGCTGAACAGTGAGCGACACACTGAAACTGCTTTTTTTTTAGATACCAAAGGCCCAAACCTGGATAGTACAGCGATTTGACCTGTGGAACTGCGAAACCACACTGGGATGTCGGGCCTACACAAGACTATTTTCAACAGATATATTTTTGTGTCACAACAGTCAGGAGACACTACTGTTTTTCTTTACGGAAAAAACTAACAAAAGCTGAATAATAGAGATTTTTTACCGTGGGATGGCAAAACCACAGTTATTGTTTACTGGGGTATACCACACTTTTTTAAATAGAGATATTTGCGGCTGAACAGTGAGCGACACACTCAAACTGCTTTTTTTTTAGATACCAAAGGCCCAAAACTGGATAGTACAGCGATTTGACCCATGGAACTGCGAAACCACACTGGGATGTCGGGCCTACACAAGACTATTTTCAACAGATATATTTTTGTGTCACAACAGTCAGGAGACACTACTGTTTTTCTTTGCGGATAAAACTACCA
Organism: Phyllobates terribilis; assembly: GCF_046119375.1. Classification (NCBI taxonomy): domain Eukaryota; kingdom Metazoa; phylum Chordata; class Amphibia; order Anura; family Dendrobatidae; genus Phyllobates; species Phyllobates terribilis. Next base: position 1,175,880,389 of record NW_027362761.1, read on the forward strand.
AAAGCTGAATAATAGAGATTTTTTAACGTGGGATGGCAAAACCACAGTTATTGTTTACTGGGATACACCACACTTTTTTAAATAGAGATATTTGCGGCTGAACAGTGAGCGACACACTCAAACTGCTTTTTTTTTAGATACCAAAGGCCCAAAACTGGATAGTACAGCGATTTGACCCGTGGAACTGCGAAACCACACTGGAATGTCGGGCCTACACAATACTATTTTCAACAGATATATTTTTGTGTCACAACAGTCAGGAGACACTACTGTTTTTCTTTACGGAAAAAACTACCAAAAGCTGAATAATAGAGATTTTTTACCGTGGGATGGCAAAACCACAGTTATTGTTTACTGGGGTATACCACACTTTTTTAAATAGAGATATTTGCGGCTGAACAGTTTAGCGACACACTCAAACTGCTTTTTTTTTAGATACCAAAGGCCCAAAACTGGATAGTACAGCGATTTGACCCGTGGAACTGCGAAACCACACTGGGATATCGGGCCTACACAAGACTATTTTCAACAGATATATTTTTGTGTCACACCAGTCAGGAGACACTACTGTTTTTCTTTACGGAAAAAACTAACAAAAGCTGAATAATAGAGATTTTTTACCGTGGGTTTGCAAAACCACAGTTATTGTTTACTGGGGTATACCACACTTTTTTAAATAGAGATATTTGCGGCTGAACAGTGAGCGACACACTCAAACTGCTTTTTTTTAGATACCAAAGGCCCAAAACTGGATAGTACAGCGATTTGACCCGTGGAACTGCGAAACCACATTGGGATGTTGGGCCTACACAAGAGTATTTTCAACAGATATATTTTTGTGTCACAACAGTCAGTAGACACTACTGTTTTTCTTTATGGAAAAAACTACCAAAAGCTGAATAATAGAGATTTTTTACCGTGGGATGGCAAAACCACAGTTATTGTTTACTGGGGTATACCACACTTTTTTAAATAGAGATATTTGCGGCTGAACAGTGAGCGACACACTCAAACTGCTTTTTTTTAAGATACCAAAGGCCCAAAACTGGATAGTACAGCGATTTGACCCGTGGAACTGCGAAACCACACTGGGATGTCGGGCCTACACAAGACTATTTTCAACAGATATATTTTTGTGTCACAACAGTCAGGAGACACTACTGTTTTTCTTTACGGAAAAAAATACCAAAAGCTGAATAATAGAGATTTTTTACCGTGGGATGGCAAAACCACAGTTATTGTTTACTGGGGTATACCACACTTTTTTAAATAGAGATATTTGCGGCTGAACAGTGAGCGACACACTCAAACTGGGTTTTTTTTAGATACAAAAGGCCCAAACCTGGATAGTACAGCGATTTGACCCATGGAACTGCGAAACCACACTGGGATGTCGGGCCTACACAAGACTATTTTCAACAGATATATTTTTGTGTCACAACAGTCAGGAGACACTACTGTTTTTCTTTACGGAAAAAACTAACAAAAGCTGAACAATAGAGATTTTTTACCGTGGGATGGCAAAACCACAGTTATTGTTTACTGGGGTATACCACACTTTTTTAAATAGAGATATTTGCGGCAGAACAGTGAGCGACACACTCAAACTGCTTTTTTTTTAGATACCAAAGGCCCAAAACTGGATAGTACAGCGATTTGACCCGTGGAACTGCGAAACCACACTGGGATGTCGGGCCTACACAAGACTATTTTCAACAGATATATTTTTGTGTCACAACAGTCAGGAGACACTACTGTTTTTCTTTGCGGAAAAAACTACCAAAAGCTGAATAATAGAGATTTTTTACCGTGGGATGGCAAAACCACAGTTATTGTTTACTGGGGTATACCACACTTTTTTAAATAGAGATATTTGCGGCTGAACAGTGAGTGACACACTCAAACTGCTTTTTTTTTAGATACCAAAGGCCCAAAACTGGATAGTACAGCGATTTGACCCGTGGAACTGCGAAATCACATTGGGATGTCGGGCCTACACAAGACTATTTTCAACAGATATATTTTTGTGTCACAACAGTCAGGAGACACTACTGTTTTTCTTTGTGGAAAAAACTACCAAAACCTGAATAATAGATATTTTTTACCGTGGGATGGCAAAACCACAGTTATTGTTTACTGGGGTATACCACACTTTTTTAAATAGAGATATTTGCGGCTGAACAGTGAGTGACACACTCAAACTGCTTTTTTTTTAGATACCAAAGGCCCAAAACTGGATAGTACAGCGATTTGACCCGTGAAACTGCGAAACCACACTGGGATGTCGGGCCTACACAATACTATTTTCAACAGATATATTTTTGTGTCACAACAGTCAGGAGACACTACTGTTTTTCTTTACGGAAAAAAAAAACAAAGGCTGAATAATAGAGATTTTTTACCGTGGGATGGCAAAACCACAGTTATTGTTTACTGGGGTATACCACACTTTTTTAAATTGAGATATTTGCGGCTGAACAGTGAGCGACACACTCAAACTGTTTTTTTTTTAGATACCAAAGGCCCAAAACTGGATAGTACAGCGATTTGACCCGTGGAACTGCGAAACCACACTGGGATGTCGGGCCTACACAAGACTATTTTCAAGAGATATATTTTTGTGTCACAACAGTCAGGAGACACTACTGTTTTTCTTTGCGGAAAAAACTACCAAAAGCTGAATAATAGAGATTTTTTACCATGAGATGGCAAAACCACAGTTATTGTTTACTGGGGTATACCACACTTTTTTAAATAGAGATATTTGCGGCTGAACAGTGAGCGACACACTCAAACTGCTTTTTTTTTAGATAACAAAGGCCCAAAACTGGATAGTACAGCGATTTGACCCGTGGTACTGAGAAACCACACTGGGATGTCGGGACTACACAAGACTATTTTCAACAGATATATTTTTGTGTCACAACAGTCAGGAGACACTACTGTTTTTCTTTACGGAAAAAACTACCAAAACCTGAATAATAGAGATTTTTTACCATGGGATGGCAAAACCACAGTTATTGTTTACTGGGGTATACCACACTTTTTTAAATAGAGATATTTGCAGCTGAACAGTGAGCGACACACTCAAACTGCTTTTTTTTTAGATACCAAAGGCCCAAACCTGGATAGTACAGCGATCTGACCCGTGGAACTGCGAAACCACACTGGGATGTCGGACCTACACAAGACTATTTTCAACAGATATATTTTTGTGTCACAACAGTCAGGAGACACTACTGTTTTTCTTTACGGAAAAAACTACCAAAAGCTGAATAATAGAGATTTTTTACCATGAGATGGCAAAACCACAGTTATTGTTTACTGGGGTATACCACACTTTTTTAAATAGAGATATTTGCGGCTGAACAGTGAGCGACACACTCAAACTGCTTTTTTTTTAGATACCAAAGGCCCAAAACTGGATAGTACAGCGATTTGACCCGTGGTACTGAGAAACCACACTGGGATGTCGGGACTACACAAGACTATTTTCAACAGATATATTTTTGTGTCACAACAGTCAGGAGACACTACTGTTTTTCTTTACGGAAAAAACTACCAAAACCTGAATAATAGAGATTTTTTACCATGGGATGGCAAAACCACAGTTATTGTTTACTGGGGTATACCACACTTTTTTAAATAGAGATATTTGCAGCTGAACAGTGAGCGACACACTCAAACTGCTTTTTTTTTAGATACCAAAGGCCCAAACCTGGATAGTACATCGATCTGACCCGTGGAACTGCGAAACCACACTGGGATGTCGGACCTACACAAGACTATTTTCAACAGATATATTTTTGTGTCACAACAGTCAGGAGACACTACTGTTTTTCTTTACGGAAAAAAATACCAAAAGCTGAATAATAGAGATTTTTTACCGTGGGATGGCAAAACCACAGTTATTGTTTACTGGGGTATACCACACTTTTTTAAATAGAGATATTTGCGGCTGAACAGTGAGCGACACACTCAAACTGCTTTTTTTTTAGATACCAAAGGCCCAAAACTGGATAGTACAGCGATTTGACCCGTGGAACTGCGAAACCACACTGGGTTGTCGGGCCTACACAAGACTATTTTCAACAGATATATTTTTGTGTCACAACAGTGAGGAGACACTACTGTTTTTCTTTGCGGAAAAAACTACCAAAAGCTGAATAATAGAGATTTTTTACCATGGGATGGCAAAACCACAGTTATTGTTTACTGGGGTATACCACACTTTTTTAAATATAGATATTTGCACTTGAACAGTGAGCGACACACTCAAACTGCTTTTTTTTTAGATACCAAAGGCCCAAAACTGGATAGTACAGCGATTTGACCCGTGGAACTGCGAAACCACACTGGGATGTCGGGCCTACACAAGACTATTTTCAACAGATATATTTTTGTGTCACAACAGTCAGGAGACACTACTGTTTTTCTTTACGGAAAAAACTACCAAAACCTGAACAATAGAGATTTTTTACCGTGGGATGGCAAAACCACAGTTATTGTTTACTGGGGTATACCACACTTTTTTAAATAGAGATATTTGCGGCAGAACAGTGAGCGACACACTCAAACTGCTTTTTTTTTAGATACCAAAGGCCCAAAACTGGATAGTACAGCGATTTGACCCGTGGAACTGCGAAACCACACTGGGATGTCGGGCCTACACAAGACTATTTTCAACAGATATATTTTTGTGTCACAACAGTCAGGAGACACTACTGTTTTTCTTTGCGGAAAAAACTACCAAAAGCTGAATAATAGATATTTTTTACCGTGGGATGGCAAAACCACAGTTATTGTTTACTGGGGTATACCACACTTTTTTAAATAGAGATATTTGCGGCTGAACAGTGAGTGACACACTCAAACTGCTTTTTTTTTAGATACCAAAGGTCCAAAACTGGATAGTACAGCGATTTGACCCGTGAAACAGCGAAACCACACTGGGATGTCGGGCCTACACAATACTATTTTCAACAGATATATTTTTATGTCACAACAGTCAGGAGACACTACTGTTTTTCTTTACGGAAAAAAAAAACAAAAGCTGAATAATAGAGATTTTTTACCGTGGGATGGCAAAACCACAGTTATTGTTTACTGGGGTATACCACACTTTTTTAAATTGAGATATTTGCGGCTGAACAGTGAGCGACACACTCAAACTGTTTTTTTTTTAGATACCAAAGGCCCAAAACTGGATAGTACAGTGATTTGACCCGTGGAACTGCGAAACCACACTGGGATGTCGGGCCTACACAAGACTATTTTCAACAGATATATTTTTGTGTCACAACAGTCAGGAGACACTACTGTTTTTCTTTGCGGAAAAAACTACCAAAAGCTGAATAATAGAGATTTTTTACCATGGGATGGCAAAACCACAGTTATTGTTTACTGGGGTATACCACACTTTTTTAAATAGAGATATTTGCGGCTGAACAGTGAGCGACACACTCAAACTGCTTTTTTTTTAGATAACAAAGGCCCAAAACTGGATAGTACAGCGATTTGACCCATGGAACTGCGAAACCACACTGGGATGTCGGGCCTACACAATACTATTTTCAACAGATATATTTTTGTGTCACTACAGTCAGGAGACTCTACTGTTTATCTTTATGGAAAAAACTACCAAAAGCTGAATAATAGAGATTTTTTACCGTGGGATGGCAAAACCACAGTTTTTGTTTACTGGGGTATACCACACTTTTTTAAATAGAGATATTTGCGGCTGAACAGTGAGCGACACACTCAAACTGCTTTTTTTTAGATACCAAAGGCCCAAAACTGGATAGTACAGCGATTTGACCCGTGGAACTGCGAAACCACACTGGGATGTCGGGCCTACACAAGACTGTTTTCAACAGATATATTTTTGTGTCACAACAGTCAGGAGACACTATTGTTTTTCTCTATGGAAAAAACTACCAAAAGCTGAATAATAGAGATTTTTTACCGTGGGATAGCAAAACCACAGTTATTGTTTACTGGGGTATACCACACTTTTTTAAACAGAGATATTTGCGGCTGAACAGTGAGCGACACACTCAAACTGCTTTTTTTTTAGATACCAATGGCCCAAAACTGTATAGTACAGCGATTTGACCCGTGGTACTGAGAAACCACACTGGGATGTCGGGCCTACACAAGACTATTTTCAACAGATATATTTTTGTGTCACAAAAGTCAGGAGACACTACTGTTTTTCTTTACGGAAAAAACTACCAAAACCTGAATAATAGAGATTTTTTACCGTGGGATGGCAAAACCACAGTTATTGTTTACTGGGGTATACCACACTTTTTTAAATAGAGATATTTGCAGCTGAACAGTGAGCGACACACTCAAACTGCTTTTTTTTTAGATACCAAAGGCCCAAAACTGGATAGTACAGCGATTTGACCCGTGGAACTGCGAAACCACACTGGGATGTCGGGCCTACACAAGACTGTTTTCAACAGATATATTTTTGTGTCACAACAGTCAGGAGACACTACTGTTTTTCTTTACGGAAAAAAATACCAAAACCTGAATAATAAAGATTTTTTACCGTGGGATGGCAAAACCACAGTTATTGTTTACTGGGGTATACCACACTTTTTTAAATAGAGATATTTGCAGCTGAACAGTGAGCGACACACTCAAACTGCTTTTTTTTAAGATACCAAAGGCCCAAAACTGGATAGTACAGCGATTTGACCCGTGGAACTGCGAAACCACACTGGGATGTCGGGCCTACACAAGACTATTTTCAACAGATATATTTTTGTGTCACAACAGTCAGGAGACACTACTGTTTTTCTTTACGGAAAAAAATATCAAAAGCTGAATAATAGAGATTTTTTACCGTGGGATGGCAAAACCACAGTTATTGTTTACTGGGGTATACCACACTTTTTTAAATAGAGATATTTGCGGCTGAACAGTGAGCGACACAGTCAAACTGCTTTTTTTTTTAGATACCAAAGGCCCAAACCTGGATAGTACAGCGATTTGACCCGTGGAACTGCGAAACCACACTGGGATGTCGGGCCTACACAATACTATTTTCAACAGATATATTTTTGTGTCACAACAGTCAGGAGACACTACTGTTTTTCTTTATGGAAAAAACTACCAAAAGCTGAATAATAGAGATTTTTTACCGTGGGATGGCAAAACCACAGTTTTTGTTTACTGGGGTATACCACACTTTTTTAAATAGAGATATTTGCGGCTGAACAGTGAGCGACACACTCAAACTGCTTTTTTTTAGATACCAAAGGCCCAAAACTGGATAGTACAGCGATTTGACCCGTGGAACTGCGAAACCACACTGGGATGTCGGGCCTACACAATACTATTTTCAACAGATATATTTTTGTGTCACAACAGTCAGGAGACACTACTGTTTTTCTTTATGGAAAAAACTACCAAAAGCTGAATAATAGAGATTTTTTACCGTGGGATAGCAAAACCACAGTTTTTGTTTACTGGGGTATACCACACTTTTTTAAATAGAGATATTTGCGGCTGAACAGTGAGCGACACACTCAAACTGCTTTTTTTTTAGATACCAAAGGCCCAAAACTGGATAGTACAGCGATTTGACCCGTGGAACTGCGAAACCACACTGGGATGTCGGGCCTACACAAGACTGTTTTCAACAGATATATTTTTGTGTCACAACAGTCAGGAGACACTACTGTTTTTCTTTACGGAAAAAACTACCAAAACCTGAATAATAAAGATTTTTTACCGTGGGATGGCAAAACCACAGTTATTGTTTACTGGGGTATACCACACTTTTTTAAATAGAGATATTTGCAGCTGAACAGTGAGCGACACACTCAAACTGCTTTTTTTTAAGATACCAAAGGCCCAAAACTGGATAGTACAGCGATTTGACCCGTGGAACTGCGAAACCACACTGGGATGTCGGGCCTACACAAGACTGTTTTCAACAGATATATTTTTGTGTCACAACAGTCAGGAGACACTACTGTTTTTCTTTACGGAAAAAACTAACAAAAGCTGAAAAATAGAGATTTTTTACCGTGGGATGGCAAAACCACAGTTATTGTTTACTGGGGTATACCACACTTTTTTAAATAGAGATATTTGCGGCTGAACAGTGAGCGACACACTCAAACTGCTTTTTTTTTAGATACCAAAGGCCCAAAACTGGATAGTACAGCGATTTGACCCGTGGAACTGCGAAACCACACTGGGATGTCGGGCCTACACAAGACTATTTTCAACAGATATATTTTTGTGTCACAACAGTCAGGAGACACTACTGTTTTTCTTTACGGAAAAAAATATCAAAAGCTGAATAATAGAGATTTTTTACCGTGGGATGGCAAAACCACAGTTATTGTTTACTGGGGTATACCACACTTTTTTAAATAGAAATATTTGCGGCTGAACAGTGAGCGACACACTCAAATTGCTTTTTTTTTAGATACCAAAGGCCCAAACCTGGATAGTACAGCGATTTGACCCGTGGAACTGCGAAACCACACTGGGATGTCGGGCCTACACAATACTATTTTCAACAGATATATTTTTGTGTCACAACAGTCAGGAGACACTACTGTTTTTCTTTATGGAAAAAACTACCAAAAGCTGAATAATAGAGATTTTTTACCGTGGGATGGCAAAACCACAGTTTTTGTTTACTGGGGTATACCACACTTTTTTAAATAGAGATATTTGCGGCTGAACAGTGAGCGACACACTCAAACTGCTTTTTTTTAGATACCAAAGGCCCAAAACTGGATAGTACAGCGATTTGACCCGTGGAACTGCGAAACCACACTGGGATGTTGGGCCTACACAATACTATTTTCAACAGATATATTTTTGTGTCACAACAGTCAGGAGACACTACTGTTTTTCTTTATGGAAAAAACTACCAAAAGCTGAATAATAGAGATTTTTTACCGTGGGATGGCAAAACCACAGTTTTTGTTTACTGGGGTATACCACACTTTTTTAAATAGAGATATTTGCGGCTGAACAGTGAGCGACACACTCAAACTGCTTTTTTTTTAGATACCAAAGGCCCAAAACTGGATAGTACAGCGATTTGACCCGTGGAACTGCGAAACCACACTGGGATGTCGGGCCTACACAAGACTATTTTCAACAGATATATTTTTGTGTCACAACAGTCAGGAGACACTACTGTTTTTCTTTATGGAAAAAACTACCAAAAGCTGAATAATAGAGATTTTTTACCGTGGGATAGCAAAACCACAGTTATTGTTTACTGGGGTATACCACACTTTTTTAAACAGAGATATTTGCGGCTGAACAGTGAGCGACACACTCAAACTGCTTTTTTTTAGATACCAAAGGCCCAAAACTGGATAGTACAGCGATTTGACCCGTGGAACTGCGAAACCACACTGGGATGTCGGGCCTACACAATACTATTTTCAACAGATATATTTTTGTGTCACAACAGTCAGGAGACACTACTGTTTTTCTTTATGGAAAAAACTACCAAAAGCTGAATAATAGAGATTTTTTACCGTGGGATAGCAAAACCACAGTTTTTGTTTACTGGGGTATACCACACTTTTTTAAATAGAGATATTTGCGGCTGAACAGTGAGCGACACACTCAAACTGCTTTTTTTTTAGATACCAAAGGCCCAAAACTGGATAGTACAGCGATTTGACCCGTGGAACTGCGAAACCACACTGGGATGTCGGGCCTACACAAGACTGTTTTCAACAGATATATTTTTGTGTCACAACAGTCAGGAGACACTACTGTTTTTCTTTACGGAAAAAACTACCAAAACCTGAATAATAAAGATTTTTTACCGTGGGATGGCAAAACCACAGTTATTGTTTACTGGGGTATACCACACTTTTTTAAATAGAGATATTTGCAGCTGAACAGTGAGCGACACACTCAAACTGCTTTTTTTTAAGATACCAAAGGCCCAAAACTGGATAGTACAGCGATTTGACCCGTGGAACTGCGAAACCACACTGGGATGTCGGGCCTACACAAGACTGTTTTCAACAGATATATTTTTGTGTCACAACAGTCAGGAGACACTACTGTTTTTCTTTACGGAAAAAACTAACAAAAGCTGAAAAATAGAGATTTTTTACCGTGGGATGGCAAAACCACAGTTATTGTTTACTGGGGTATACCACACTTCTTTAAATAGAGATATTTGCAGCTGAACAGTGAGCGACACACTCAAACTGCTTTTTTTTTAGATACCAAAGGCCCAAAACTGGATAGTACAGCGATTTGACCCGTGGAACTGCGAAACCACACTGGGATGTCGGGCCTACACAAGACTATTTTCAACAGATATATTTTTGTGTCACAACAGTCAGGAGACACTACTGTTTTTCTTTACGGAAAAAAATATCAAAAGCTGAATAATAGAGATTTTTTACCGTGGGATGGCAAAACCACAGTTATTGTTTACTGGGGTATACCACACTTTTTTAAATAGAAATATTTGCGGCTGAACAGTGAGCGACACACTCAAACTGCTTTTTTTTTAGATACCAAAGGCCCAAACCTGGATAGTACAGCGATTTGACCCGTGGAACTGCGAAACCACACTGGGATGTCGGGCCTACACAATACTATTTTCAACAGATATATTTTTGTGTCACAACAGTCAGGAGACACTACTGTTTTTCTTTATGGAAAAAACTACCAAAAGCTGAATAATAGAGATTTTTTACCGTGGGATGGCAAAACCACAGTTTTTGTTTACTGGGGTATACCACACTTTTTTAAATAGAGATATTTGCGGCTGAACAGTGAGCGACACACTCAAACTGCTTTTTTTTAGATACCAAAGGCCCAAAACTGGATAGTACAGCGATTTGACCCGTGGAACTGCGAAACCACACTGGGATGTTGGGCCTACACAATACTATTTTCAACAGATATATTTTTGTGTCACAACAGTCAGGAGACACTACTGTTTTTCTTTATGGAAAAAACTACCAAAAGCTGAATAATAGAGATTTTTTACCGTGGGATGGCAAAACCACAGTTTTTGTTTACTGGGGTATACCACACTTTTTTAAATAGAGATATTTGCGGCTGAACAGTGAGCGACACACTCAAACTGCTTTTTTTTTAGATACCAAAGGCCCAAAACTGGATAGTACAGCGATTTGACCCGTGGAACTGCGAAACCACACTGGGATGTCGGGCCTACACAAGACTATTTTCAACAGATATATTTTTGTGTCACAACAGTCAGGAGACACTACTGTTTTTCTTTATGGAAAAAACTACCAAAAGCTGAATAATAGAGATTTTTTACCGTGGGATAGCAAAACCACAGTTATTGTTTACTGGGGTATACCACACTTTTTTAAACAGAGATATTTGCGGCTGAACAGTGAGCGACACACTCAAACTGCTTTTTTTTTTAGATACCAAAGGCCCAAAACTGGATAGTACAGCGATTTGACCCGTGGTACTGAGAAACCACACTGGGATGTCGGGCCTACACAAGACTATTTTCAACAGATATATTTTTGTGTCACAACAGTCAGGAGACACTACTGTTTTTCTTTACGGAAAAAACTACCAAAACCTGAATAATAAAGATTTTTTACCGTGGGATGGCAAAACCACAGTTATTGTTTACTGGGGTATACCACACTTTTTTAAATAGAGATATTTGCAGCTGAACAGTGAGCGACACACTCAAACTGCTTTTTTTTAAGATACCAAAGGCCCAAAACTGGATAGTACAGCGATTTGACCCGTGGAACTGCGAAACCACACTGGGATGTCGGGCCTACACAAGACTGTTTTCAACAGATATATTTTTGTGTCACAACAGTCAGGAGACACTACTGTTTTTCTTTATGGAAAAATCTACCAAAAGCTGAATAATAGAGATTTTTTACCGTGGGATGGCAAAACCACAGTTATTGTTTACTGGGGTATACCACACTTTTTAAAATAGAGATATTTGCGGCTGAACAGTGAGCGACACACTAAAACTGCTTTTTTTTTAGATACCAAAGGCCCAAACCTGGATAGTACAGCGATTTGACCCGTGGAACTACGAAACCACCCTGGGATGTCGGGCCTACACAAGACTATTTTCAACAGATATATTTTTGTGTCACAACAGTCAGGAGACACTACTGTTTTTCTTTACGGAAAAAAATACCAAAAGCTGAATAATAGACATTTTTTACCGTGGGATGGCAAAACCACAGTTATTGTTTACTGGGGTATACCACACTTTTTTAAATAGAGATATTTGCGGCTGAACAGTGAGCGACACACTCAAACTGCTTTTCTTTTAGATACCAAAGGCCCAAACCTGGATAGTGCAGCGATTTGACCCGTGGAACTGCGAAACCACACAGGGATGTCGGGCCTACACAATACTATTTTCAACAGATATATTTTTGTGTCACAACAGTCAGGAGACACTACTGTTTTTCTTTATGGAAAAAACTACCAAAAGCTGAATAATAGAGATTTTTTACCGTGGGATGGCAAAACCACAGTTTTTGTTTACTGGGGTATACCACACTTTTTTAAATAGAGATATTTGCGGCTGAACAGTGAGCGACACACTCAAACTGCTTTTTTTTTAGATACCAAAGGCCCAAACCTGGATAGTACAGCGATTTGACCCGTGGAACTGCGAAACCACACTGGGTTGTCGGGCCTACACAAGACTATTTTCAACAGATATATTTTTGTGTCACAACAGTCAGGAGACACTACTGTTTTTCTTTGCGGAAAAAACTACCAAAAGCTGAATAATAGAGATTTTTTACCATGGGATGGCAAAACCACAGTTATTGTTTACTGGGGTATACCACACTTTTTTAAATATAGATATTTGCACTTGAACAGTGAGCGACACACTCAAACTGCTTTTTTTTTAGATACCAAAGGCCCAAACCTGGATAGTACAGCGATTTGACCCGTGGAACTGCGAAACCACACTGGGATGTCGGGCCTACACAAGACTATTTTCAACAGATATATTTTTGTGTCACAACAGTCAGGAGACACTACTGTTTTTCTTTATGGAAAAAACTACCAAAAGCTGAATAATAGAGATTTTTTACCGTGGGATAGCAAAACCACAGTTATTGTTTACTGGGGTATACCACACTTTTTTAAACAGAGATATTTGCGGCTGAACAGTGAGCGACACACTCAAACTGCTTTTTTTTAGATACCAAAGGCCCAAAACTGGATAGTACAGCGATTTGACCCGTGGAACTGCGAAACCACACTGGGATGTCGGGCCTACACAATACTATTTTCAACAGATATATTTTTGTGTCACAACAGTCAGGAGACACTACTGTTTTTCTTTATGGAAAAAACTACCAAAAGCTGAATAATAGAGATTTTTTACCGTGGGATAGCAAAACCACAGTTTTTGTTTACTGGGGTATACCACACTTTTTTAAATAGAGATATTTGCGGCTGAACAGTGAGCGACACACTCAAACTGCTTTTTTTTTAGATACCAAAGGCCCAAAACTGGATAGTACAGCGATTTGACCCGTGGAACTGCGAAACCACACTGGGATGTCGGGCCTACACAAGACTGTTTTCAACAGATATATTTTTGTGTCACAACAGTCAGGAGACACTACTGTTTTTCTTTACGGAAAAAACTACCAAAACCTGAATAATAAAGATTTTTTACCGTGGGATGGCAAAACCACAGTTATTGTTTACTGGGGTATACCACACTTTTTTAAATAGAGATATTTGCAGCTGAACAGTGAGCGACACACTCAAACTGCTTTTTTTTAAGATACCAAAGGCCCAAAACTGGATAGTACAGCGATTTGACCCGTGGAACTGCGAAACCACACTGGGATGTCGGGCCTACACAAGACTGTTTTCAACAGATATATTTTTGTGTCACAACAGTCAGGAGACACTACTGTTTTTCTTTACGGAAAAAACTAACAAAAGCTGAAAAATAGAGATTTTTTACCGTGGGATGGCAAAACCACAGTTATTGTTTACTGGGGTATACCACACTTTTTTAAATAGAGATATTTGCAGCTGAACAGTGAGCGACACACTCAAACTGCTTTTTTTTTAGATACCAAAGGCCCAAAACTGGATAGTACAGCGATTTGACCCGTGGAACTGCGAAACCACACTGGGATGTCGGGCCTACACAAGACTATTTTCAACAGATATATTTTTGTGTCACAACAGTCAGGAGACACTACTGTTTTTCTTTACGGAAAAAAATATCAAAAGCTGAATAATAGAGATTTTTTACCGTGGGATGGCAAAACCACAGTTATTGTTTACTGGGGTATACCACACTTTTTTAAATAGAAATATTTGCGGCTGAACAGTGAGCGACACACTCAAACTGCTTTTTTTTTAGATACCAAAGGCCCAAACCTGGATAGTACAGCGATTTGACCCGTGGAACTGCGAAACCACACTGGGATGTCGGGCCTACACAATACTATTTTCAACAGATATATTTTTGTGTCACAACAGTCAGGAGACACTACTGTTTTTCTTTATGGAAAAAACTACCAAAAGCTGAATAATAGAGATTTTTTACCGTGGGATGGCAAAACCACAGTTTTTGTTTACTGGGGTATACCACACTTTTTTAAATAGAGATATTTGCGGCTGAACAGTGAGCGACACACTCAAACTGCTTTTTTTTAGATACCAAAGGCCCAAAACTGGATAGTACAGCGATTTGACCCGTGGAACTGCGAAACCACACTGGGATGTTGGGCCTACACAATACTATTTTCAACAGATATATTTTTGTGTCACAACAGTCAGGAGACACTACTGTTTTTCTTTATGGAAAAAACTACCAAAAGCTGAATAATAGAGATTTTTTACCGTGGGATGGCAAAACCACAGTTTTTGTTTACTGGGGTATACCACACTTTTTTAAATAGAGATATTTGCGGCTGAACAGTGAGCGACACACTCAAACTGCTTTTTTTTTAGATACCAAAGGCCCAAAACTGGATAGTACAGCGATTTGACCCGTGGAACTGCGAAACCACACTGGGATGTCGGGCCTACACAAGACTATTTTCAACAGATATATTTTTGTGTCACAACAGTCAGGAGACACTACTGTTTTTCTTTATGGAAAAAACTACCAAAAGCTGAATAATAGAGATTTTTTACCGTGGGATAGCAAAACCACAGTTATTGTTTACTGGGGTATACCACACTTTTTTAAACAGAGATATTTGCGGCTGAACAGTGAGCGACACACTCAAACTGCTTTTTTTTTTAGATACCAAAGGCCCAAAACTGGATAGTACAGCGATTTGACCCGTGGTACTGAGAAAACACACTGGGATGTCGGGCCTACACAAGACTATTTTCAACAGATATATTTTTGTGTCACAACAGTCAGGAGACACTACTGTTTTTCTTTACGGAAAAAACTACCAAAACCTGAATAATAAAGATTTTTTACCGTGGGATGGCAAAACCACAGTTATTGTTTACTGGGGTATACCACACTTTTTTAAATAGAGATATTTGCAGCTGAACAGTGAGCGACACACTCAAACTGCTTTTTTTTAAGATACCAAAGGCCCAAAACTGGATAGTACAGCGATTTGACCCGTGGAACTGCGAAACCACACTGGGATGTCGGGCCTACACAAGACTGTTTTCAACAGATATATTTTTGTGTCACAACAGTCAGGAGACACTACTGTTTTTCTTTATGGAAAAATCTACCAAAAGCTGAATAATAGAGATTTTTTACCGTGGGATGGCAAAACCACAGTTATTGTTTACTGGGGTATACCACACTTTTTAAAATAGAGATATTTGCGGCTGAACAGTGAGCGACACACTAAAACTGCTTTTTTTTTAGATACCAAAGGCCCAAACCTGGATAGTACAGCGATTTGACCCGTGGAACTACGAAACCACCCTGGGATGTCGGGCCTACACAAGACTATTTTCAACAGATATATTTTTGTGTCACAACAGTCAGGAGACACTACTGTTTTTCTTTACGGAAAAAAATACCAAAAGCTGAATAATAGACATTTTTTACCGTGGGATGGCAAAACCACAGTTATTGTTTACTGGGGTATACCACACTTTTTTAAATAGAGATATTTGCGGCTGAACAGTGAGCGACACACTCAAACTGCTTTTCTTTTAGATACCAAAGGCCCAAACCTGGATAGTGCAGCGATTTGACCCGTGGAACTGCGAAACCACACAGGGATGTCGGGCCTACACAATACTATTTTCAACAGATATATTTTTGTGTCACAACAGTCAGGAGACACTACTGTTTTTCTTTATGGAAAAAACTACCAAAAGCTGAATAATAGAGATTTTTTACCGTGGGATGGCAAAACCACAGTTTTTGTTTACTGGGGTATACCACACTTTTTTAAATAGAGATATTTGCGGCTGAACAGTGAGCGACACACTCAAACTGCTTTTTTTTTAGATACCAAAGGCCCAAACCTGGATAGTACAGCGATTTGACCCGTGGAACTGCGAAACCACACTGGGTTGTCGGGCCTACACAAGACTATTTTCAACAGATATATTTTTGTGTCACAACAGTCAGGAGACACTACTGTTTTTCTTTGCGGAAAAAACTACCAAAAGCTGAATAATAGAGATTTTTTACCATGGGATGGCAAAACCACAGTTATTGTTTACTGGGGTATACCACACTTTTTTAAATATAGATATTTGCACTTGAACAGTGAGCGACACACTCAAACTGCTTTTTTTTTAGATACCAAAGGCCCAAAACTGGATAGTACAGCGATTTGACCCGTGGAACTGCGAAACCACACTGGGATGTCGGGCCTACACAAGACTGTTTTCAACAGATATATTTTTGTATCACAACAGTCAGGAGACACTACTGTTTTTCCTTATGGAAAAATCTACCAAAAGCTGAATAATAGAGATTTTTTACCATGGGATGGCAAAACCACAGTTATTGTTTACTGGGGTATACCACACTTTTTTAAATAGAGATATTTGCGGCTGAACAGTGAGCGACACACTAAAACTGCTTTTTTTTTAGATACCAAAGGCCCAAACCTGGATAGTACAGCGATTTGACCCGTGGAACTGCGAAACCACACTGGGATGTCGGGCCTACACAAGACTATTTTCAACAGATATATTTTTGTGTCACAACAGTCAGGAGACACTACTGTTTTTCTTTACGGAAAAAAATACCAAAAGCTGAATAATAGAGATTTTTTACCGTGGGATGCAAAACCACAGTTATTGTTTACTGGGGTATACCACACTTTTTTAAATAGAGATAGTTGCGGCTGAACAGTGAGCGACACACTCAAACTGCTTTTTTTTTAGATACAAAAGGCCCAAACCTGGATAGTACAGCGATTTGACCCGTGGAACTGCGAAAACACACTGCGATGTCGGGCCTACACAAGACTATTTTCAACAGATATATTTTTGTGTCACAACAGTCAGGAGACACTACTGTTTTTCTTTACGGAAAAAACTACCAAAATCTGAACAATAGAGATTTTTTACCGTGGGATGGCAAAACCACAGTTATTGTTTACTGGGGTATACCACACTTTTTTAAATAGAGATATTTGCGGCAGAACAGTGAGCGACACACTCAAACTGCTTTTTTTTTAGATACCAAAGGCCCAAAACTGGATAGTACAGCGATTTGACCCGTGGAACTGCGAAACCACACTGGGATGTCGGGCCTACACAAGACTATTTTCAACAGATATATTTTTGTGTCACAACAGTCAGGAGACACTACTGTTTTTCTTTGCGGAAAAAACTACCAAAAGCTGAATAATAGATATTTTTTACCGTGGGATGGCAAAACCACAGTTATTGTTTACTGGGGTATACCACACTTTTTTAAATAGAGATATTTGCAGCTGAACAGTGAGCGACACACTCAAACTGCTTTTTTTTAAGATACCAAAGGCCCAAAACTGGATAGTACAGCGATTTGACCCGTGGAACTGCGAAACCACACTGGGATGTCGGGCCTACACAAGACTGTTTTCAACAGATATATTTTTGTGTCACAACAGTCAGGAGACACTACTGTTTTTCTTTATGGAAAAATCTACCAAAAGCTGAATAATAGAGATTTTTTACCGTGGGATGGCAAAACCACAGTTATTGTTTACTGGGGTATACCACACTTTTTAAAATAGAGATATTTGCGGCTGAACAGTGAGCGAGACACTAAAACTGCTTTTTTTTTAGATACCAAAGGCCCAAACCTGGATAGTACAGCGATTTGACCCGTGGAACTACGAAACCACCCTGGGATGTCGGGCCTACACAAGACTATTTTCAACAGATATATTTTTGTGTCACAACAGTCAGGAGACACTACTGTTTTTCTTTACGGAAAAAAATACCAAAAGCTGAATAATAGACATTTTTTACCGTGGGATGGCAAAACCACAGTTATTGTTTACTGGGGTATACCACACTTTTTTAAATAGAGATATTTGCGGCTGAACAGTGAGCGACACACTCAAACTGCTTTTCTTTTAGATACCAAAGGCCCAAACCTGGATAGTGCAGCGATTTGACCCGTGGAACTGCGAAACCACACAGGGATGTCGGGCCTACACAATACTATTTTCAACAGATATATTTTTGTGTCACAACAGTCAGGAGACACTACTGTTTTTCTTTATGGAAAAAACTACCAAAAGCTGAATAATAGAGATTTTTTACCGTGGGATGGCAAAACCACAGTTTTTGTTTACTGGGGTATACCACACTTTTTTAAATAGAGATATTTGCGGCTGAACAGTGAGCGACACACTCAAACTGCTTTTTTTTTAGATACCAAAGGCCCAAACCTGGATAGTACAGCGATTTGACCCGTGGAACTGCGAAACCACACTGGGTTGTCGGGCCTACACAAGACTATTTTCAACAGATATATTTTTGTGTCACAACAGTCAGGAGACACTACTGTTTTTCTTTGCGGAAAAAACTACCAAAAGCTGAATAATAGAGATTTTTTACCATGGGATGGCAAAACCACAGTTATTGTTTACTGGGGTATACCACACTTTTTTAAATATAGATATTTGCACTTGAACAGTGAGCGACACACTCAAACTGCTTTTTTTTTAGATACCAAAGGCCCAAAACTGGATAGTACAGCGATTTGACCCGTGGAACTGCGAAACCACACTGGGATGTCGGGCCTACACAAGACTGTTTTCAACAGATATATTTTTGTATCACAACAGTCAGGAGACACTACTGTTTTTCCTTATGGAAAAATCTACCAAAAGCTGAATAATAGAGATTTTTTACCATGGGATGGCAAAACCACAGTTATTGTTTACTGGGGTATACCACACTTTTTTAAATAGAGATATTTGCGGCTGAACAGTGAGCGACACACTAAAACTGCTTTTTTTTTAGATACCAAAGGCCCAAACCTGGATAGTACAGCGATTTGACCCGTGGAACTGCGAAACCACACTGGGATGTCGGGCCTACACAAGACTATTTTCAACAGATATATTTTTGTGTCACAACAGTCAGGAGACACTACTGTTTTTCTTTACGGAAAAAAATACCAAAAGCTGAATAATAGAGATTTTTTACCGTGGGATGCAAAACCACAGTTATTGTTTACTGGGGTATACCACACTTTTTTAAATAGAGATAGTTGCGGCTGAACAGTGAGCGACACACTCAAACTGCTTTTTTTTTAGATACAAAAGGCCCAAACCTGGATAGTACAGCGATTTGACCCGTGGAACTGCGAAAACACACTGCGATGTCGGGCCTACACAAGACTATTTTCAACAGATATATTTTTGTGTCACAACAGTCAGGAGACACTACTGTTTTTCTTTACGGAAAAAACTACCAAAATCTGAACAATAGAGATTTTTTACCGTGGGATGGCAAAACCACAGTTATTGTTTACTGGGGTATACCACACTTTTTTAAATAGAGATATTTGCGGCAGAACAGTGAGCGACACACTCAAACTGCTTTTTTTTTAGATACCAAAGGCCCAAAACTGGATAGTACAGCGATTTGACCCGTGGAACTGCGAAACCACACTGGGATGTCGGGCCTACACAAGACTATTTTCAACAGATATATTTTTGTGTCACAACAGTCAGGAGACACTACTGTTTTTCTTTGCGGAAAAAACTACCAAAAGCTGAATAATAGATATTTTTTACCGTGGGATGGCAAAACCACAGTTATTGTTTACTGGGGTATACCACACTTTTTTAAATAGAGATATTTGCGGCTGAACAGTGAGTGACACACTCAAACTGCTTTTTTTTTAGATACCAAACGCCCAAAACTGGATAGTACAGCGATTTGACCCGTGAAACAGCGAAACCACACTGGGATGTCGGGCCTACACAATACTATTTTCAACAGATATATTTTTATGTCACAACAGTCAGGAGACACTACTGTTTTTCTTTACGGAAAAAAAAACCAAAAGCTGAATAATAGAGATTTTTTACCGTGGGATGGCAAAACCACAGTTATTGTTTACTGGGGTATACCACACTTTTTTAAACTGAGATATTTGCGGCTGAACAGTGAGCGACACACTCAAACTGTTTTTTTTTTAGATACCAAAGGCCCAAAACTGGATAGTACAGCGATTTGACCCGTGGAACTGCGAAACCACACTGGGATGTCGGGCCTACACAAGACTATTTTCAACAGATATATTTTTGTGTCACAACAGTCAGGAGACACTACTGTTTTTCTTTGCGGAAAAAACTACCAAAAGCTGAATAATAGAGATTTTTTACCATGGGATGGCAAAACCACAGTTATTGTTTACTGGGGTATACCACACTTTTTTAAATAGAGATATTTGCGGCTGAACAGTGAGCGACACACTCAAACTGCTTTTTTTTTAGATAACAAAGGCCCAAAACTGGATAGTACAGCGATTTGACCCATGGAACTGCGAAACCACACTGGGATGTCGGGCCTACACAATACTATTTTCAACAGATATATTTTTGTGTCACTACAGTCAGGAGACTCTACTGTTTATCTTTATGGAAAAAACTACCAAAAGCTGAATAATAGAGATTTTTTACCGTGGGATGGCAAAACCACAGTTTTTGTTTACTGGGGTATACCACACTTTTTTAAATAGAGATATTTGCGGCTGAACAGTGAGCGACACACTCAAACTGCTTTTTTTTTAGATACCAAAGGCCCAAAACTGGATAGTACAGCGATTTGACCCGTGGAACTGCGAAACCACACTGGGATGTTGGGCCTACACAAGACTGTTTTCAACAGATATATTTTTGTGTCACAACAGTCAGGAGACACTATTGTTTTTCTTTATGGAAAAAACTACCAAAAGCTGAATAATAGAGATTTTTTACCGTGGGATAGCAAAACCACAGTTATTGTTTACTGGGGTATACCACACTTTTTTAAACAGAGATATTTGCGGCTGAACAGTGAGCGACACACTCAAACTGCTTTTTTTTTAGATACCAATGGCCCAAAACTGTATAGTACAGCGATTTGACCCGTGGTACTGAGAAACCACACTGGGATGTCGGGCCTACACAAGACTATTTTCAACAGATATATTTTTGTGTCACAACAGTCAGGAGACACTACTGTTTTTCTTTACGGAAAAAAATATCAAAAGCTGAATAATAGAGATTTTTTACCGTGGGATGGCAAAACCACAGTTTTTGTTTACTGGGGTATACCACACTTTTTTAAATAGAGATATTTGCGGCTGAACAGTGAGCGACACACTCAAACTGCTTTTTTTTAGATACCAAAGGCCCAAAACTGGATAGTACAGCGACTTGACCCGTGGAACTGCGAAACCACACTGGGATGTCGGGCCTACACAATACTATTTTCAACAGATATATTTTTGTGTCACAACAGTCAGGAGACACTACTGTTTTTCTTTATGGAAAAAACTACCAAAAGCTGAATAATAGAGATTTTTTACCGTGGGATAGCAAAACCACAGTTTTTGTTTACTGGGGTATACCACACTTTTTTAAATAGAGATATTTGCGGCTGAACAGTGAGCGACACACTCAAACTGCTTTTTTTTTAGATACCAAAGGCCCAAAACTGGATAGTACAGCGATTTGACCCGTGGAACTGCGAAACCACACTGGGATGTCGGGCCTACACAAGACTGTTTTCAACAGATATATTTTTGTGTCACAACAGTCAGGAGACACTACTGTTTTTCTTTACGGAAAAAACTACCAAAACCTGAATAATAAAGATTTTTTCCCGTGGGATGGCAAATCCACAGTTATTGTTTACTGGGGTATACCACACTTTTTTAAATAGAGATATTTTCAGCTGAACAGTGAGCGACACACTCAAACTGCTTTTTTTTAAGATACCAAAGGCCCAAAACTGGATAGTACAGCGATTTGACCCGTGGAACTGCGAAACCACACTGGGATGTCGGGCCTACACAAGACTGTTTTCAACAGATATATTTTTGTGTCACAACAGTCAGGAGACACTACTGTTTTTCTTTACGGAAAAAACTAACAAAAGCTGAAAAATAGAGATTTTTTACCGTGGGATGGCAAAACCACAGTTATTGTTTACTGGGGTATACCACACTTTTTTAAATAGAGATATTTGCGGCTGAACAGTGAGCGACACACTCAAACTGCTTTTTTTTTAGATACCAAAGGCCCAAAACTGGATAGTACAGCGATTTGACCCGTGGAACTGCGAAACCACACTGGGATGTCGGGCCTACACAAGACTATTTTCAACAGATATATTTTTGTGTCACAACAGTCAGGAGACACTACTGTTTTTCTTTACGGAAAAAAATATCAAAAGCTGAATAATAGAGATTTTTTACCGTGGGATGGCAAAACCACAGTTATTGTTTACTGGGGTATACCACACTTTTTTAAATAGAGATATTTGCGGCTGAACAGTGAGCGACACACTCAAACTGCTTTTTTTTTAGATACCAAAGGCCCAAACCTGGATAGTACAGCGATTTGACCCGTGGAACTGCGAAACCACACTGGGATGTCGGGCCTACACAATACTATTTTCAACAGATATATTTTTGTGTCACAACAGTCAGGAGACACTACTGTTTTTCTTTATGGAAAAAACTACCAAAAGCTGAATAATAGAGATTTTTTACCGTGGGATGGCAAAACCACAGTTTTTGTTTACTGGGGTATACCACACTTTTTTAAATAGAGATATTTGCGGCTGAACAGTGAGCGACACACTCAAACTGCTTTTTTTTAGATACCAAAGGTCCAAAACTGGATAGTACAGCGATTTGACCCGTGGAACTGCGAAACCACACTGGGATGTTGGGCCTACACAATACTATTTTCAACAGATATATTTTTGTGTCACAACAGTCAGGAGACACTACTGTTTTTCTTTATGGAAAAAACTACCAAAAGCTGAATAATAGAGATTTTTTACCGTGGGATGGCAAAACCACAGTTTTTGTTTACTGGGGTATACCACACTTTTTTAAATAGAGATATTTGCGGCTGAACAGTGAGCGACACACTCAAACTGCTTTTTTTTTAGATACCAAAGGCCCAAAACTGGATAGTACAGCGATTTGACCCGTGGAACTGCGAAACCACACTGGGATGTCGGGCCTACACAAGACTATTTTCAACAGATATATTTTTGTGTCACAACAGTCAGGAGACACTACTGTTTTTCTTTATGGAAAAAACTACCAAAAGCTGAATAATAGAGATTTTTTACCGTGGGATAGCAAAACCACAGTTATTGTTTACTGGGGTATACCACACTTTTTTAAACAGAGATATTTGCGGCTGAACAGTGAGCGACACACTCAAACTGCTTTTTTTTTTAGATACCAAAGGCCCAAAACTGGATAGTACAGCGATTTGACCCGTGGTACTGAGAAACCACACTGGGATGTCGGGCCTACACAAGACTATTTTCAACAGATATATTTTTGTGTCACAACAGTCAGGAGACACTACTGTTTTTCTTTACGGAAAAAACTACCAAAACCTGAATAATAGAGATTTTTTACCGTGGGATAGCAAAACCACAGTTATTGTTTACTGGGGTATACCACACTTTTTTAAACAGAGATATTTGCGGCTGAACAGTGAGCGACACACTCAAACTGCTTTTTTTTTTAGATACCAAAGGCCCAAAACTGGATAGTACAGCGATTTGACCCGTGGTACTGAGAAACCACACTGGGATTTCGGGCCTACACAAGACTATTTTCAACAGATATATTTTTGTGTCACAACAGTCAGGAGACACTACTGTTTTTCTTTACGGAAAAAACTACCAAAACCTGAATAATAAAGATTTTTTACCGTGGGATGGCAAAACCACAGTTATTGTTTACTGGGGTATACCACACTTTTTTAAATAGAGATATTTGCAGCTGAACAGTGAGCGACACACTCAAACTGCTTTTTTTTAAGATACCAAAGGCCCAAAACTGGATAGTACAGCGATTTGACCCGTGGAACTGCGAAACCACACTGGGATGTCGGGCCTACACAAGACTGTTTTCAACAGATATATTTTTGTGTCACAACAGTCAGGAGACACTACTGTTTTTCTTTATGGAAAAATCTACCAAAAGCTGAATAATAGAGATTTTTTACCGTGGGATGGCAAAACCACAGTTATTGTTTACTGGGGTATACCACACTTTTTAAAATAGAGATATTTGCGGCTGAACAGTGAGCGACACACTAAAACTGCTTTTTTTTTAGATACCAAAGGCCCAAACCTGGATAGTACAGCGATTTGACCCGTGGAACTACGAAACCACCCTGGGATGTCGGGCCTACACAAGACTATTTTCAACAGATATATTTTTGTGTCACAACAGTCAGGAGACACTACTGTTTTTCTTTACGGAAAAAACTAACAAAAGCTGAAAAATAGAGATTTTTTACCGTGGGATGGCAAAACCACAGTTATTGTTTACTGGGGTATACCACACTTTTTTAAATAGAGATATTTGCGGCTGAACAGTGAGCGACACACTCAAACTGCTTTTTTTTTAGATACCAAAGACCCAAAACTGGATAGTACAGCGATTTGACCCGTGGAACTGCGAAACCACACTGGGATGTCGGGCCTACACAAGACTGTTTTCAACAGATATATTTTTGTGTCACAACAGTCAGGAGACACTACTGTTTTTCTTTATGGAAAAATCTACCAAAAGCTGAATAATAGAGATTTTTTACCGTGGGATGGCAAAACCACAGTTATTGTTTACTGGGGTATACCACACTTTTTAAAATAGAGATATTTGCGGCTGAACAGTGAGCGACACACTAAAACTGCTTTTTTTTTAGATACCAAAGGCCCAAACCTGGATAGTACAGCGATTTGACCCGTGGAACTACGAAACCACCCTGGGATGTCGGGCCTACACAAGACTATTTTCAACAGATATATTTTTGTGTCACAACAGTCAGGAGACACTACTGTTTTTCTTTACGGAAAAAACTAACAAAAGCTGAAAAATAGAGATTTTTTACCGTGGGATGGCAAAACCAGAGTTATTGTTTACTGGGGTATACCACACTTTTTTAAATAGAGATATTTGCGGCTGAACAGTGAGCGACACACTCAAACTGCTTTTTTTTTAGATACCAAAGGCCCAAAACTGGATAGTACAGCGATTTGACCCGTGGAACTGCGAAACCACACTGGGATGTCGGGCCTACACAAGACTATTTTCAACAGATATATTTTTGTGTCACAACAGTCAGGAGACACTACTGTTTTTCTTTACGGAAAAAAATATCAAAAGCTGAATAATAGAGATTTTTTACTGTGGGATGGCAAAACCACAGTTATTGTTTACTGGGGTATACCACACTTTTTTAAATAGAGATATTTGCGGCTGAACAGTGAGCGACACACTCAAACTGCTTTTTTTTTAGATACCAAAGGCCCAAACCTGGATAGTACAGCGATTTTACCCGTGGAACTGCGAAACCACACTGGGATGTCGGGCCTACACAATACTATTTTAAACAGATATATTTTTGTGTCACAACAGTCAGGAGACACTACTGTTTTTCTTTATGGAAAAAACTACCAAAAGCTGAATAATAGAGATTTTTTACCGTGGGATGGCAAAACCACAGTTTTTGTTTACTGGGGTATACCACACTTTTTTAAATAGAGATATTTGCGGCTGAACAGTGAGCGACACACTCAAACTGCTTTTTTTTAGATACCAAAGGCCCAAAACTGGATAGTACAGCGATTTGACCCGTGGAACTGCGAAACCACACTGGGATGTTGGGCCTACACAATACTATTTTCAACAGATATATTTTTGTGTCACAACAGTCAGGAGACACTACTGTTTTTCTTTATGGAAAAAACTACCAAAAGCTGAATAATAGAGATTTTTTACCGTGGGATGGCAAAACCACAGTTTTTGTTTACTGGGGTATACCACACTTTTTTAAATAGAGATATTTGCGGCCGAACAGTGAGCGACACACTCAAACTGCTTTTTTTTTAGATACCAAAGGCCCAAAACTGGATAGTACAGCGATTTGACCCGTGGAACTGCGAAACCACACTGGGATGTCGGGCCTACACAAGACTATTTTCAACAGATATATTTTTGTGTCACAACAGTCAGGAGACACTACTGTTTTTCTTTATGGAAAAAACTACCAAAAGCTGAATAATAGAGATTTTTTACCGTGGGATAGCAAAACCACAGTTATTGTTTACTGGGGTATACCACACTTTTTTAAACAGAGATATTTGCGGCTGAACAGTGAGCGACACACTCAAACTGCTTTTTTTTTTTAGATACCAAAGGCCCAAAACTGGATAGTACAGCGATTTGACCCGTGGTACTGAGAAACCACACTGGGATGTCGGGCCTACACAAGACTATTTTCAACAGATATATTTTTGTGTCACAACAGTCAGGAGACACTACTGTTTTTCTTTACGGAAAAAACTACCAAAACCTGAATAATAAAGATTTTTTACCGTGGGATGGCAAAACCACAGTTATTGTTTACTGGGGTATACCACACTTTTTTAAATAGAGATATTTGCAGCTGAACAGTGAGCGACACACTCAAACTGCTTTTTTTTAAGATACCAAAGGCCCAAAACTGGATAGTACAGCGATTTGACCCGTGGAACTGCGAAACCACACTGGGATGTCGGGCCTACACAAGACTGTTTTCAACAGATATATTTTTGTGTCACAACAGTCAGGAGACACTACTGTTTTTCTTTATGGAAAAATCTACCAAAAGCTGAATAATAGAGATTTTTTACCGTGGGATGGCAAAACCACAGTTATTGTTTACTGGGGTATACCACACTTTTTAAAATAGAGATATTTGCGGCTGAACAGTGAGCGACACACTAAAACTGCTTTTTTTTTAGATACCAAAGGCCCAAACCTGGATAGTACAGCGATTTGACCCGTGGAACTACGAAACCACCCTGGGATGTCGGGCCTACACAAGACTATTTTCAACAGATATATTTTTGTGTCACAACAGTCAGGAGACACTACTGTTTTTCTTTACGGAAAAAACTAATAAAAGCTGAAAAATAGAGATTTTTTACCGTGGGATGGCAAAACCACAGTTATTGTTTACTGGGGTATACCACACTTTTTTAAATAGAGATATTTGCGGCTGAACAGTGAGCGACACACTCAAACTGCTTTTTTTTTAGATACCAAAGACCCAAAACTGGATAGTACAGCGATTTGACCCGTGGAACTGCGAAACCACACTGGGATGTCGGGCCTACACAAGACTATTTTCAACAGATATATTTTTGTGTCACAACAGTCAGGAGACACTACTGTTTTTCTTTACGGAAAAAAATACCAAAAGCTGAATAATAGAGATTTTTTACCGTGGGATGGCAAAACCACAGTTATTGTTTACTGGGGTATACCACACTTTTTTAAATAGAGATATTTGCGGCTGAACAGTGAGCGACACACTCAAACTGCTTTTCTTTTAGATACCAAAGGCCCAAACCTGGATAGTACAGCGATTTGACCCGTGGAACTGCGAAACCACACAGGGATGTCGGGCCTACACAATACTATTTTCAACAGATATATTTTTGTGTCACAACAGTCAGGAGACACTACTGTTTTTCTTTATGGAAAAAACTACCAAAAGCTGAATAATAGAGATTTTTTACCGTGGGATGGCAAAACCACAGTTTTTGTTTACTGGGGTATACCACACTTTTTTAAATAGAGATATTTGCGGCTGAACAGTGAGCGACACACTCAAACTGCTTTTTTTTTAGATACCAAAGGCCCAAACCTGGATAGTACAGCGATTTGACCCGTGGAACTGCGAAACCACACTGGGATGTCGGGCCTGCACAATACTATTTTCAACAGATATATTTTTGTGTCACAACAGTCAGGAGACACTACTGTTTTTCTTTATGGAAAAAACTACCAAAAGCTGAATAATAGAGATTTTTTACCGTGGGATGGCAAAACCACAGTTTTTGTTTACTGGGGTATATCACACTTTTTTAAATAGAGATATTTGCGGCTGAACAGTGAGCGACACACTCAAACTGCTTTTTTTTAGATACCAAAGGCCCAAAACTGGATAGTACAGCGATTTGACCCATGGAACTGCGAAACCACACTGGGATGTCGGGCCTACACAATACTATTTTCAACAGATATATTTTTGTGTCACAACAGTCAGGAGACACTACTGTTTTTCTTTATGGAAAAAACTACCAAAAGCTGAATAATAGAGATTTTTTACCGTGGGATGGCAAAACCACAGTTTTTGTTTACTGGGGTATACCACACTTTTTTAAATAGAGATATTTTCGGCTGAACAGTGAGCGACACACTCAAACTGCTTTTTTTTTAGATACCAAAGGCCCAAAACTGGATAGTACAGCGATTTGACCCGTGGAACTGCGAAACCACACTGTGATGTCGGGCCTACACAAGACTATTTTCAACAGATATATTTTTGTGTCACAACAGTCAGGAGACACTACTGTTTTTCTTTATGGAAAAAACTACCAAAAGCTGAATAATAGAGATTTTTTACCGTGGGATAGCAAAAGCACAGTTATTGTTTACTGGGGTATACCACACTTTTTTAAACAGAGATATTTGCGGCTGAACAGTGAGCGACACACTCACACTGCTTTTTTTTTAGATACCAAAGGCCCAAAACTGGATAGTACAGCGATTTGACCCGTGGTACTGGGAAACCACACTGGGATGTCGGGCCTACACAAGACTATTTTCAACAGATATATTTTTGTGTCACAACAGTCAGGAGACACTACTGTTTTTCTTTACGAAAAAAAATACCAAAAGCTGAATAATAGAGATTTTTTACCGTGGGATGGCAAAACCACAGTTATTGTTTACTGGGCTATACCACACTTTTTTAAATAGAGATATTTGCGGCTGAACAGTGAGTGACACACTCAAACTGCTTTTCTTTTAGATACCAAAGGCCCAAACCTGGATAGTACAGCGATTTGACCCGTGGAACTGCGAAACCACACAGGGATGTCGGGCCTACACAATACTATTTTCAACAGATATATTTTTGTGTCACAACAATCAGGAGACACTACTGTTTTTCTTTATGGAAAAAACTACCAAAAGCTGAATAATAGAGATTTTTTACCGTGGGATGGCAAAACCACAGTTTTTGTTTACTGGGGTATACCACACTTTTTTAAATAGAGATATTTGCGGCTGAACAGTGAGCGACACACTGAAACTGCTTTTTTTTTAGATACCAAAGGCCCAAAACTGGATAGTACAGCGATTTGACCCGTGGAACTGCGAAACCACACTGGGATGTCGGGCCTACACAAGACTATTTTCAACAGATATATTTTTGTGTCCCAACAGTCAGGAGACACTACTGTTTTTCTTTATGGAAAAAACTACCAAAAGCTGAATAATAGAGATTTTTTACCGTGGGATGGCAAAACCACAGTTTTTGTTTACTGGGGTATACCACACTTTTTTAAATAGAGATATTTGCGGCTGAACAGTGAGCGACACACTGAAACTGCTTTTTTTTTAGATACCAAAGGCCCAAAACTGGATAGTACAGCGATTTGACCCGTGGAACTGCGAAACCACACTGGGATGTCGGGCCTACACAAGACTATTTTCAACAGATATATTTTTGTGTCACAACAGTCAGGAGACACTACTGTTTTTCTTTATGGAAAAAACTACCAAAAGCTGAATAATAGAGATTTTTTACCGTGGGATGGCAAAACCACAGTTTTTGTTTACTGGGGTATACCACACTTTTTTAAATAGAGATATTTGCGGCTGAACAGTGAGCGACACACTCAAACTGCTTTTTTTTAGATACCAAACGCCCAAAACTGGATAGTACAGCGATTTGACCCGTGGAACTGCGAAACCACACTGGGATGTCGGGCCTACACAATACTATTTTCAACAGATATATTTTTGTGTCACAACAGTCAGGAGACACTACTGTTTTTCTTTATGGAAAAAACTACCAAAAGCTGAATAATAGAGATTTTTTACCGTGGGATGGCAAAACCACAGTTTTTGTTTACTGGGGTATACCACACTTTTTTAAATAGAGATATTTGCGGCTGAACAGTGAGCGACACACTCAAACTGCTTTTTTTTTAGATACCAAAGGCCCAAAACTGGATAGTACAGCGATTTGACCCGTGGAACTGCGAAACCACACTGGGATGTTGGGCCTACACAAGACTATTTTCAACAGATATATTTTTGTGTCACAACAGTCAGGAGACACTACTGTTTTTCTTTATGGAAAAAACTACCAAAAGCTGAATAATAGAGATTTTTTACCGTGGGATAGCAGAACCACAGCTATTGTTTACTGGGGTATACCACACTTTTTTAAACAGAGATATTTGCGGCTGAACAGTGAGCGACACACTCAAACTGCTTTTTTTTTAGATACCAAAGGCCCAAAACTGGATAGTACAGCGATTTGACCCGTGGTACTGAGAAACCACACTGGGATGTCGGGCCTACACAAGACTATTTTCAACAGATATATTTTTGTGTCACAACAGTCAGGAGACACTACTGTTTTTCTTTACGGAAAAAACTACCAAAACCTGAATAATAAAGATTTTTTACCGTGGGATGGCAAAACCACAGTTATTGTTTACTGGGGTATACCACACTTTTTTAAATAGAGATATTTGCAGCTGAACAGTGAGCGACACACTCAAACTGCTTTTTTTTAAGATACCAAAGGCCCAAAACTGGATAGTACAGCGATTTGACCCGTGGAACTGCGAAACCACACTGGGATGTCGGGCCTACACAAGACTGTTTTCAACAGATATATTTTTGTGTCACAACAGTCAGGAGACACTACTGTTTTTCTTTATGGAAAAATGTACCAAAAGCTGAATAATAGAGAGTTTTTACCGTGGGATGGCAAAACCACAGTTATTGTTTACTGGGGTATACCACACTTTTTTAAATAGAGATATTTGCGGCTGAACAGTGAGCGACACACTAAAACTGCTTTTTTTTTAGATACCAAAGGCCCAAACCTGGACAGTACAGCGATTTGACCCGTGGAACTGCGAAACCACACTGGGATGTCGGGCCTACACAAGACTATTTTCAACAGATATATTTTTGTGTCACAACAGTCAGGAGACACTACTGTTTTTCTTTACGGAAAAAACTAACAAAAGCTGAAAAATAGAGATTTTTTACCGTGGGATGGCAAAACCACAGTTATTGTTTACTGGGGTATACCACACTTTTTTAAATAGAGATATTTGCGGCTGAACAGTGAGCGACACACTCAAACTGCTTTTTTTTTAGATACCAAAGACCCAAAACTGGATAGTACAGCGATTTGACCCATGGAACTGCGAAACCACACTGGGATGTCGGGCCTACACAAGACTATTTTCAACAGATATATTTTTGTGTCAAAACAGTCAGGAGACACTACTGTTTTTCTTTACGAAAAAAAATACCAAAAGCTGAATAATAGAGATTTTTTACCGTGGGATGGCAAAACCACAGTTATTGTTTACTGGGCTATACCACACTTTTTTAAATAGAGATATTTGCGGCTGAACAGTGAGCGACACACTCAAACTGCTTTTCTTTTAGATACCAAAGGCCCAAACCTAGATAGTACAGCGATTTGACCCGTGGAACTGCGAAACCACACAGGGATGTCGGGCCTACACAATACTATTTTCAACAGATATATTTTTGTGTCACAACAGTCAGGAGACACTACTGTTTTTCTTTATGGAAAAAACTACCAAAAGCTGAATAATAGAGATTTTTTACCGTGGGATGGCAAAACCACAGTTTTTGTTTACTGTGGTATACCACACTTTTTTAAATAGAGATATTTGCGGCTGAACAGTGAGCGACACACTGAAACTGCTTTTTTTTTAGATACCAAAGGCCCAAAACTGGATAGTACAGCGATTTGACCCGTGGAACTGCGAAACCACACTGGGATGTCGGGCCTACACAATACTATTTTCAACAGATATATTTTTGTGTCACAACAGTCAGGAGACACTACTGTTTTTCTTTATGAAAAACTACCAAAAGCTGAATAATAGAGATTTTTTACCGTGGGATGGCAAAACCACAGTTTTTGTTTACTGGGGTATACCACACTTTTTTAAATAGAGATATTTGCGGCTGAACAGTGAGTGACACACTCAAACTGCTTTTTTTTTAGATACCAAAGGCCCAAAACTGGATAGTACAGCGATTTGACCCGTGGAACTGCGAAACCACACTGGGATGTCGGGCCTACACAAGACTATTTTCAACAGATATATTTTTGTGTCACAACAGTCAGGAGACACTACTGTTTTTCTTTATGGAAAAAACTACCAAAAGCTGAATAATAGAGATTTTTTACCGTGGGATAGAAAAACCACAGTTATTGTTTACTGGGGTATACCACACTTTTTTAAACAGAGATATTTGCGGCTGAACAGTGAGCGACACACTCAAACTGCTTTTTTTTTAGATACCAAAGGCCCAAAACTGGATAGTACAGCGATTTGACCCGTGGTACTGAGAAACCACACTGGGATGTCGGGCCTACACAAGACTATTTTCAACAGATATATTTTTGTGTCAAAACAGTCAGGAGACACTACTGTTTTTCTTTACGAAAAAAAATACCAAAAGCTGAATAATAGAGATTTTTTACCGTGGGATGGCAAAACCACAGTTATTGTTTACTGGGCTATACCACACTTTTTTAAATAGAGATATTTGCGGCTGAACAGTGAGCGACACACTCAAACTGCTTTTCTTTTAGATACCAAAGGCCCAAACCTGGATAGTACAGCGATTTGACCCGTGGAACTGCGAAACCACACAGGGATGTCGGGCCTACACAATACTATTTTCAACAGATATATTTTTGTGTCACAACAGTCAGGAGACACTACTGTTTTTCTTTATGAAAAACTACCAAAAGCTGAATAATAGAGATTTTTTACCGTGGGATGGCAAAACCACAGTTTTTGTTTACTGGGGTATACCACACTTTTTTAAATAGAGATATTTGCGGCTGAACAGTGAGCGACACACTCAAACTGCTTTTTTTTTAGATACCAAAGGCCCAAAACTGGATAGTACAGCGATTTGACCCGTGGAACTGCGAAACCACACTGGGATGTCGGGCCTACACAAGACTATTTTCAACAGATATATTTTTGTGTCACAACAGTCAGGAGACACTACTGTTTTTCTTTATGGAAAAAACTACCAAAAGCTGAATAATAGAGATTTTTTACCGTGGGATAGAAAAACCACAGTTATTGTTTACTGGGGTATACCACACTTTTTTAAACAGAGATATTTGCGGCTGAACAGTGAGCGACACACTCAAACTGCTTTTTTTTTAGATACCAAAGGCCCAAAACTGGATAGTACAGCGATTTGACCCGTGGTACTGAGAAACCACACTGGGATGTCGGGCCTACACAAGACTATTTTCAACAGATAAATTTTTGTGTCACAACAGTCAGGAGACACTACTGTTTTTCTTTACGGAAAAAAATACCAAAAGCTGAATAATAGAGATTTTTTACCGTGGGATGGCAAAACCACAGTTATTGTTTACTGGGGTATACCACACTTTTTTAAATAGAGATATTTGCGGGTGAACAGTCAGCGACACACTCAAACTGCTTTTTTTTTAGATACCAAAGGCCCAAACCTGGATAGTACAGCGATTTGACCCGTGGAACTGCGAAACCACACTGGGATATCTGGCCTACACAATACTATTTTCAACAGATATATTTCTGTGTCACAACAGTCAGGAGACACTACTGTTTTTCTTTATGGAAAAAACTACCAAAAGCTGAATAATAGAGATTTTTTACCGTGGGATGGCAAAACCACAGTTTTTGTTTACTGGGGTATACCACACTTTTTTAAATAGAGATATTTGCGGCTGAACAGTGAGCGACACACTCAAACTGCTTTTTTTTTAGATACCAAAGGCCCAAAACTGGATAGTACAGCGATTTGACCCGTGGAACTGCGAAACCACACTGGGATGTCGGGCCTACACAAGACTATTATCAACAGATATATTTTTGTGTCACAACAGTCAGGAGACACTACTGTTTTTCTTTATGGAAAAAACTACCAAAAGCTGAATAATAGAGATTTTTTACCGTGGGATAGAAAAACCACAGTTATTGTTTACTGGGGTATACCACACTTTTTTAAACAGAGATATTTGCGGCTGAACAGTGAGCGACACACTCAAACTGCTTTTTTTTTACATACCAAAGGCCCAAAACTGGATAGTACAGCGATTTGACCCGTGGTACTGAGAAACCACACTGGGATGTCGGGCCTACACAAGACTATTTTCAACAGATATATTTTTGTGTCACAACAGTCAGGAGACACTACTGTTTTTCTTTACGGAAAAAACTACCAAAACCTGAATAATAAAGATTTTTTACCGTGGGATGGCAAAACCACAGTTATTGTTTACTGGGGTATACCACACTTTTTTAAATAGAGATATTTGCAGCTGAACAGTGAGCGACACACTCAAACTGCTTTTTTTTAAGATACCAAAGGCCCAAAGCTGGATAGTACAGCGATTTGACCCGTGGAACTGCGAAACCACACTGGGATGTCGGGCCTACACAAGACTGTTTTCAACAGATATATTTTTGTGTCACAACA
The DNA here is from genome assembly GCF_046119375.1 of Phyllobates terribilis. Taxonomy (NCBI): domain Eukaryota; kingdom Metazoa; phylum Chordata; class Amphibia; order Anura; family Dendrobatidae; genus Phyllobates; species Phyllobates terribilis. The sequence continues at coordinate 1,175,915,679 of NW_027362761.1, forward strand.
GTCAGGAGACACTACTGTTTTTCTTTATGGAAAAATGTACCAAAAGCTGAATAATAGAGAGTTTTTACCGTGGGATGGCAAAACCACAGTTATTGTTTACTGGGGTATACCACACTTTTTTAAATAGAGATATTTGCGGCTGAACAGTGAGCGACACACTAAAACTGCTTTTTTTTTAGATACCAAAGGCCCAAACCTGGACAGTACAGCGATTTGACCCGTGGAACTGCGAAACCACACTGGGATGTCGGGCCTACACAAGACTATTTTCAACAGATATATTTTTGTGTCACAACAGTCAGGAGACACTACTGTTTTTCTTTACGGAAAAAACTAACAAAAGCTGAAAAATAGAGATTTTTTACCGTGGGATGGCAAAACCACAGTTATTGTTTACTGGGGTATACCACACTTTTTTAAATAGAGATATTTGCGGCTGAACAGTGAGCGACACACTCAAACTGCTTTTTTTTTAGATACCAAAGACCCAAAACTGGATAGTACAGCGATTTGACCCATGGAACTGCGAAACCACACTGGGATGTCGGGCCTACACAAGACTATTTTCAACAGATATATTTTTGTGTCAAAACAGTCAGGAGACACTACTGTTTTTCTTTACGAAAAAAAATACCAAAAGCTGAATAATAGAGATTTTTTACCGTGGGATGGCAAAACCACAGTTATTGTTTACTGGGCTATACCACACTTTTTTAAATAGAGATATTTGCGGCTGAACAGTGAGCGACACACTCAAACTGCTTTTCTTTTAGATACCAAAGGCCCAAACCTAGATAGTACAGCGATTTGACCCGTGGAACTGCGAAACCACACAGGGATGTCGGGCCTACACAATACTATTTTCAACAGATATATTTTTGTGTCACAACAGTCAGGAGACACTACTGTTTTTCTTTATGGAAAAAACTACCAAAAGCTGAATAATAGAGATTTTTTACCGTGGGATGGCAAAACCACAGTTTTTGTTTACTGTGGTATACCACACTTTTTTAAATAGAGATATTTGCGGCTGAACAGTGAGCGACACACTGAAACTGCTTTTTTTTTAGATACCAAAGGCCCAAAACTGGATAGTACAGCGATTTGACCCGTGGAACTGCGAAACCACACTGGGATGTCGGGCCTACACAATACTATTTTCAACAGATATATTTTTGTGTCACAACAGTCAGGAGACACTACTGTTTTTCTTTATGAAAAACTACCAAAAGCTGAATAATAGAGATTTTTTACCGTGGGATGGCAAAACCACAGTTTTTGTTTACTGGGGTATACCACACTTTTTTAAATAGAGATATTTGCGGCTGAACAGTGAGCGACACACTCAAACTGCTTTTTTTTTAGATACCAAAGGCCCAAAACTGGATAGTACAGCGATTTGACCCGTGGAACTGCGAAACCACACTGGGATGTCGGGCCTACACAAGACTATTTTCAACAGATATATTTTTGTGTCACAACAGTCAGGAGACACTACTGTTTTTCTTTATGGAAAAAACTACCAAAAGCTGAATAATAGAGATTTTTTACCGTGGGATAGAAAAACCACAGTTATTGTTTACTGGGGTATACCACACTTTTTTAAACAGAGATATTTGCGGCTGAACAGTGAGCGACACACTCAAACTGCTTTTTTTTTAGATACCAAAGGCCCAAAACTGGATAGTACAGCGATTTGACCCGTGGTACTGAGAAACCACACTGGGATGTCGGGCCTACACAAGACTATTTTCAACAGATATATTTTTGTGTCAAAACAGTCAGGAGACACTACTGTTTTTCTTTACGAAAAAAAATACCAAAAGCTGAATAATAGAGATTTTTTACCGTGGGATGGCAAAACCACAGTTATTGTTTACTGGGCTATACCACACTTTTTTAAATAGAGATATTTGCGGCTGAACAGTGAGCGACACACTCAAACTGCTTTTCTTTTAGATACCAAAGGCCCAAACCTGGATAGTACAGCGATTTGACCCGTGGAACTGCGAAACCACACAGGGATGTCGGGCCTACACAATACTATTTTCAACAGATATATTTTTGTGTCACAACAGTCAGGAGACACTACTGTTTTTCTTTATGGAAAAAACTACCAAAAGCTGAATAATAGAGATTTTTTACCGTGGGATGGCAAAACCACAGTTTTTGTTTACTGTGGTATACCACACTTTTTTAAATAGAGATATTTGCGGCTGAACAGTGAGCGACACACTGAAACTGCTTTTTTTTTAGATACCAAAGGCCCAAAACTGGATAGTACAGCGATTTGACCCGTGGAACTGCGAAACCACACTGGGATGTCGGGCCTACACAATACTATTTTCAACAGATATATTTTTGTGTCACAACAGTCAGGAGACACTACTGTTTTTCTTTATGAAAAACTACCAAAAGCTGAATAATAGAGATTTTTTACCGTGGGATGGCAAAACCACAGTTTTTGTTTACTGGGGTATACCACACTTTTTTAAATAGAGATATTTGCGGCTGAACAGTGAGCGACACACTCAAACTGCTTTTTTTTTAGATACCAAAGGCCCAAAACTGGATAGTACAGCGATTTGACCCGTGGAACTGCGAAACCACACTGGGATGTCGGGCCTACACAAGACTATTTTCAACAGATATATTTTTGTGTCACAACAGTCAGGAGACACTACTGTTTTTCTTTATGGAAAAAACTACCAAAAGCTGAATAATAGAGATTTTTTACCGTGGGATAGAAAAACCACAGTTATTGTTTACTGGGGTATACCACACTTTTTTAAACAGAGATATTTGCGGCTGAACAGTGAGCGACACACTCAAACTGCTTTTTTTTTAGATACCAAAGGCCCAAAACTGGATAGTACAGCGATTTGACCCGTGGTACTGAGAAACCACACTGGGATGTCGGGCCTACACAAGACTATTTTCAACAGATAAATTTTTGTGTCACAACAGTCAGGAGACACTACTGTTTTTCTTTACGGAAAAAAATACCAAAAGCTGAATAATAGAGATTTTTTACCGTGGGATGGCAAAACCACAGTTATTGTTTACTGGGGTATACCACACTTTTTTAAATAGAGATATTTGCGGCTGAACAGTCAGCGACACACTCAAACTGCTTTTTTTTTAGATACCAAAGGCCCAAACCTGGATAGTACAGCGATTTGACCCGTGGAACTGCGAAACCACACTGGGATATCTGGCCTACACAATACTATTTTCAACAGATATATTTTTGTGTCACAACAGTCAGGAGACACTACTGTTTTTCTTTATGGAAAAAACTACCAAAAGCTGAATAATAGAGATTTTTTACCGTGGGATGGCAAAACCACAGTTTTTGTTTACTGGGGTATACCACACTTTTTTAAATAGAGATATTTGCGGCTGAACAGTGAGCGACACACTCAAACTGCTTTTTTTTTAGATACCAAAGGCCCAAAACTGGATAGTACAGCGATTTGACCCGTGGAACTGCGAAACCACACTGAGATGTCGGGCCTACACAAGACTATTATCAACAGATATATTTTTGTGTCACAACAGTCAGGAGACACTACTGTTTTTCTTTATGGAAAAAACTACCAAAAGCTGAATAATAGAGATTTTTTACCGTGGGATAGAAAAACCACAGTTATTGTTTACTGGGGTATACCACACTTTTTTAAACAGAGATATTTGCGGCTGAACAGTGAGCGACACACTCAAACTGCTTTTTTTTTACATACCAAAGGCCCAAAACTGGATAGTACAGCGATTTGACCCGTGGTACTGAGAAACCACACTGGGATGTCGGGCCTACACAAGACTATTTTCAACAGATATATTTTTGTGTCACAACAGTCAGGAGACACTACTGTTTTTCTTTACGGAAAAAACTACCAAAACCTGAATAATAGAGATTTTTTACCGTGGGATGGCAAAACCACAGTTATTGTTTACTGGGGTATACCACACTTTTTTAAATAGAGATATTTGCAGCTGAACAGTGAGCGACACACTCAAACTGCTTTTTTTTTAGATACCAAAGGCCCAAAACTGGATAGTACAGCGATTTGACCCGTGGAACTGCGAAACCACACTGGGATGTCGGGCCTACACAAGACTGTTTTCAACAGATATATTTTTGTGTCACAACAGTCAGGAGACACTACTGTTTTTCTTTATGGAAAAATCTACCAAAAGCTGAATAATAGAGATTTTTTACCGTGGGATGGCAAAACCACAGTTATTGTTTACTGGGGTATACCACACTTTTTTAAATAGAGATATTTGCGGCTGAACAGTGAGCGACACACTCAAACTGTTTTTTTTTTTAGATACAAATGGCCCAAAATGGATAATACAGAGGTTTGAACCGTGGAAGTGCAAAACAACACTTCTTTTTCTCTAGCCTACACCAGACTATTTTCAACAGATATATTAGTGTCTGAAAAATCAGAGACACATTTTTTTTTTTGGGGGGGGGGGGGCACACCAAAAGGTTAATAAGACGGGTATTTGTACAGTGTGAAGGAGAAAAAAAAAAGGAGGATTTAGATGGAAAAAAAAGGATTTTTCCTGACCCCCGACACCTGGTGCTAAGTCCAGCAATTTGAGCAACAGGAGCAGCACAGGACTGTAATGCAGCGTTTGCTGGTAGAACCACTGTGTCTCCTATACAGCTTCCCTGCCTGGAATCTGGGATGGATATTAGTCCTGAAAAGGACTGTTTGTTTGTTCTGGCAGCCTTTACAGACCCTACACTAACTATTTCGCAGTTTATATCTCTCCCTAAATCAGCAGCGCTGTCCCTACACTGTATAATCCGGAGCGACTGTGTCCAAGATGGCGGCGCCCGGTTTTAAATACTCGAGGTGACGCTGTGCGGCCAGCCAATCACTGTAATGCCCACAACCAACATGGCTGCAGCATTACAGTGACTGGCTGGCAATCCCTGCATGTTCATTGGCTCTGTAAAGAGCGCCAAACATGCAGGGCGGAGACCCGAGCTCCCGCCCGAGTAACCCGGAAATGCTCGGTGCTCGCCGAACATCCCGAGTAGCGTGATGCTCGGGCGAGTACCGAGCAGTGTCGAGCATGTTCGCTCAACACTAGTCTCTATGAATACGAATTCCTAAGTATTTGATACCCTGTGAGGGCCAGGCAAAGGGAAAGTTGGACTGGATGGAATCCTGTATGGATTTGGGGAGGGAGACATCGAGGGCCTCAGACTTCGCTGCATTGAATTTTAAATTTGACCATGTAACAAAGTGATCTATTTCAGCCATATCAGCAGGGATGAATATATGTGATTGAGTGATATATACTAGGACATCATCAGCAAATGCAGAGCACTTGTACTCGGTGCCTCCCACCTCAATCCACCTAATATTGGGGTTATGGCGAATTGATGAGAGCAGGTGCTCCGTCACTAGGATATATAAGAGAGGGGACAGAGGACATCCCTGCCTTGTACCATTGGTGAATATGAAAGGTGATCTTCAGCCTAGGTGACGTATTGCGATACAGGGCCGTGATTTTGGCTATAAAAGGGTCCCCTAGACCCCTACCCAAAGCTTTTTAAGAGAATAATATATGGCGTGCCAGGAGACTCTATGGAATGCTTTCTCAGCATCCAATGAGAGTATCTAATTACAAATTTTTTACTGTATCTAGCCCAGGAAATACTTTGTGCCTAGTAGCAGTGTCTGCTAGTTAGCGGATTATCCCAGCTGTTAAGCAAGCTACACCACCTGTAGTTTGGACACTTAATTTTTTCAAAGGAAATGGTTCGGGCCCCCGGGACAGTCAGTGAAGAGCATAGGGGAGGCACCCCAAGGCATAGGGGCTGGGACTGGCAGTAGGACGCATTGCGGTGGACCGCCAAGCTTGATCCTTATGAAAGCTTTTTAACTGCAGCAGCTTTAGTGGACGCTACTGGAGCTGGAATTACCGCGGCTGCTGGCATGAGACTTGCCCTTCAATAGATCCGTGTAAAAGGATTTAAAGTGTAATCATTCAACTTAGAGAGACAATTTAAATTAGAAAGATTAGACCTGCCTCCACCGCAGGGGGGCTCGCTCGACCCACCAGCGGACAGGCACCAGTATTGGGAGAGGGGGGCTGGCCGTCAGCGTCCAACGTGGCTGTGGCACAAACCCGGCGACACGGAGGTCGCAGGGGCAGGAACGGACTGGCCGTGTCGGCTTCACACTTTTTTGGTTTTAGAAGGGCATTACATGCCTAAATCTGTGTCTCCCCCTCCTTTTACTCCTCCACCTCTTTTCTTTTCGCATGACTATATGTACTTGTCACTTTTCCATGTGTTAGTTGTGTCTTCTGAGCAGTTTGTCAGCTTTTGGACACCTTTGAAGGTGTTTTCTATGTGTATCTATGTGTTTTTGTTTGCCTGCCATTGGTTTTAACGGTGTTCGGCGAACATACCGGTGTTCGACGAACCGAACCGAACTCGAACACTACGGGGGTGGCTCAACACTAGTCATCAACCAGTAATGACTGTCAATCAAAATTTGGACAACGCGAGGGTCACGGGAAAGGCAGCGTAACATAAACTCAGCCATGTGTGCCAGACTGCAAAGAGACAAGACTTCCGTATCCTTACCAATAGGATGACTGACCATGCTCTCCTCCTCATCCTCCTCCTCTTCCTCCTCCCTGTCTTTAGGCCATCCACGCTGAACACACGGTATGACAGTTGTGCAGGTAGTACTGTCTATAACGCAGGAAACTAGCTCCTGTTCGTCATCCTCCTCCTCTTCCACATTGTCACCGAATCTACGTTGAGATGAGATTAGGCTGAGTTGTGTGTAATCACCCTGTATGGTTCCTTGCTCCATCTCATTGTGCTACGCCTGCAATGCATCCTTTCTAAAATGGGCACACAGGCGGTGTACTTTAGCAAGCAGATCCGGCAGATCTGGGTAGGTTTTAAGAAACCGCTGGACCACGAGGTTATGCACATGGGCCAGGCATGGTACGTGTCTGAGCTCTCCTCCCCTCAAAGCCACCACCAGATTCCGGCCATTGTCACACATGACCATGATGGTCTGTCAGCGGTGTCAGCCACAGATCGGCCTGCTCTTTTAGAGCTGTCCACAACTCTTCAGTGTTGTGCTGTTTGTCACCTAAGCATATTAGTTTCAGCACAGCCTGTTGACAAGGCAGTGCTGCAGTGCTTCCAGCTTGCGACTAATTTGGTCATTTCGGAGATGGATGCTGAAGAGGAGGAGATGCAGGAGCTGTAGAATGTGGGGGCAACCCTGATTGACCCAGGGCCCGCAATCCTCAGAGTCTGGAGGACGTATGCTGTTCCAAGGTCCAACTGGGTTCCGGCTTCCACTATATAAACACAGTGCGCCGTCAGCGAGATGTACCATCCCTGCCCACAAGCACTTGTCCACGTGTCTGTGGTTAGGTGGACTTTCCCAGTAACTGCATTGCTGAGGGCACGTCTAATATTGTTTGACACAAGCTCGTGTAATGCAGGGACGGCACACCATCAGGTTGCGGAAAGAATAAGTCTCCACAAGCATAAAAGGCAACATTTCGAGCGCAAGCAGTCGCAAAATGTGGGAATTTAGTAGTGTGGCCTGTGGGGCGTTAGCTGTGTATTTGCGCTTGCATTCCAAGGACTGGGGTAGGGACAACTGAATGCTGCGCTGGGACAAGGATGTGGACGTGCTTGCTGATGGTGCTACTTGAGAGTATGCAACGACAGGTGCAGGGCAGGAGATGTCGTGGCATGTGCCATGGACAGGGGATCGGTGTGCACACACAACAGCAGAGGTAGCAGTGGTGTCACCCGCAGATATTGTTGCTGGACCCTGAGGTTCGGCCCACTTTGTCGGGTGCTTAGCTGCCATGTGCCTAATCATGCTGGTGGTGGTCAGGCTACTAGTTTTGCTGCCCCTGCTGATGCTGACCTGGCACCCGGTGCAGATGACCTTTTTAGGGTTATCTGCAGAGTCTTCAAAAAATAACCAAACTCGGGAAGTCCTAACAGTTGTACTGGCAACTTCCGTCGTGTTGGCGTTACGAGGAACGCTTTCCCGCCTTGTGTTTGCAGCCACCACACTGCTTCTTCCTGCCAGTTGTGGTTATACGCCTCCCTCCCTCTGTGTGCTGCTGTCCTCTCTCTGTGTGTCCCCCTGCCAGGTTGGATCAGTTACTATATCACCCACCAGTTCGTCTTCCACTTCCGCACCCTGGTCCTCTTCCTGACTTTCTGGCAATTGCGTCTCATCATCATCATCCACCTCTTGTGACAGTAATTGCACTTTACCACCGTTGCCTTCGAGTGACCGTGGCTGCTCCAATATTTAGGGATCGCTACATGCGTTCTCCTCTTGACTCGCTTGAAGCTGGCTGGGGCGAGAGGCCCGAATCTACAAATGGAAAAGTGACCAGCTCTGAGTGTCCAATTGTGGGATCAGTTGTCTCTGGGCACTGAGCATGGTGGGAGGAAGGAGGATCAGGATGAGGAATATGCGGTCCAGACTCACGTCTACTGAGACTTGACCGTGTGGAAGACAGGGTGGTGGTGGTAGCTAAGTGAATGGAATCTTTATCTGCTTTCCATCCAATAACCTTTTGACACTGCTCTGTATTCAATAGTGGTGTTCTGCAGTCCCCTATTAATTGTGAAAGAAAGGTCGAGCGAGAAGATGTGGGTGTTTGTTGTGGCACAATTTCAGCTTGCCCATGGCCATGTCCTCAGCCTCTGCATGCACCATCACCATCACGTTCACTTCCCCATCCCTTGCCACGCACATTGCCCATTTTAAATGGAGGACAATATTTTCAACATTCATGAGAAATGGCTGATTTTGGAATGCAGTTATAAGTGGTACTTGTGACGGAGAACCATGTTTTTAAATAGGTAGCCTATAATTTACTAATATTATTCTACACGGAGAAGTAGTGTGAATAGCTTCACCAACACACTGCAACAGAATGAAAATGGAAGAAATGTATGATTTTTTAAGTCTTTTCCGTGATATGTCTGACAGAGAACCGTGGCTTTAAATTGTAGACCTGTAATTTAATAATATTATTCTACACGGAGACCTAGTGTGAATATCTTCACTGACACACTGCAACAGAATGAAAATGGAAGAAATGTATGATTTTTGAACAGTCTTTCAGGTGATATGTCTGACAGAACCATGGCTTAAAATTGTAGGCCTGTAATTTACTAATATTATTCTACACGGAGACCTAGTGTGAATAGCTTCACAGACACACTGCAACGAAATGAAAATGGAAGAAATATATGATTTTTTAAATCTTTTTGGTGATATGTCTGACTGAACCACGGCTTTAAATTTTAGGCCTGTAATGTACTAATATTATTCTACACAGAGACCAAGTGTGAATAGCTTCACCGACACACTGCAACGGAATGAAAATGGAAGAAATGTATGATTTTTTAAATCTTTTCGGTGATATGTCTGACAGAACCACGGCTTTAAATTTTAGGCCTGTAATGTACTTATATTATTCTACACAGAGGCCTAGTGTGAACAGCTTCAACGACACACTGCAACAAAATAGAAAAGGAGGCCAATATTTTCCAGGTTCAGTTCAAATTTCTGGATTTTTATTGCTGAAATATGGAACAGATCTGGCTTTATTCTGCAGTGAGCAGAAAAATGGTGTACTCTGGATTGCTTTTTAAGCAAATAACCAGGATTAAGATTGGAAAAAAAATTGCCTTTCTATGTATAGAAATATCTGTAATTATGACGACAGCAGCAGCAGACAGGACGTTCAATGGACCCTCTTGTGCTGTATCATACACTTCAGTCTGCCACATACACTTCCTGCCTGCCTAGCAAAGATTATATGCAGCTGGATTAGTCCCCAGAAGGACTGTCAGTTCAGATGGATATATATATATATATATATATATATATATATATATATATATATATATATACATACAGTTATATGAAAAAGTTTGGGCACCCCTATTAATCTTAAGCTTAATGTTTTATAAAAATTGGTGCTTTTGCAAAAGCTATTTCAGTTTGATATATGTAATAACTGTTGGACACAGTAATGTTTCTGCCTTGAAATGAGGTTTATTGTACTAACAGAAAATGTGCAATCTGCATTCAAACAAAATTTGACAGGTGCATAAGTATGGGCATCCCACCAGAAAAGTGACATTAATATTTAGTAGATCCTCCTTTTGCAAAAATAACAGCCTCTAGTCGCTTCCTGTAGCTTTTAATGAGTTCCTGGATCCTGGATGAAGGTATTTTTGACCATTCCTCTTTACAAAACAATTCCAGTTCAGTTACGTTTGATGGTCGCCGAGCATGGACAGCCCTCTTCAAATTATCCCACAGATGTTCAATGATATTCAGGTCTGGGGACTGGGATGGCCATTCCAGAACATTGTAATTGTTCCTCTGCATGAATGCCTGAGTAGATTTGGAGTGGTGTTTTGGATCATTGTCTTGCTGAAAGATCCATCCCCTGCGTAACTTCAACTTTATCACTGATTCTTGAACATTATTGTCAAGAATCTGCTGATACTGAGTGGAATCCATGCATCCCTCAACTTTAACAAGATTCCTGGTGCCGGCATTGGCCACACAGCCCCAAAGCATGATGGAACCTCCACCAAATTTTACTGTGGGTAGCAAGTGTTTTTCTTGGAACGCTGTGTTTTTTTGCCGCCATGCATAACGCCTTTTTGTATGACCAAACAACTCAATCTTGGTTTCATCAGTCCACAGGACCTTCTTCCAAAAAGAAATTGGCTTCTCCAAATGTGCTTTTGCATACCTCAGCCGACTCTGTTTGTGGCGTGCTTGCAGAAACAGCTTCTTTCACATCACTCTCCCATACAGCTTCTCCTTGTGCAAAGTGCGTTGTATAGTTGACCGATGCACAGTGACACCATCTGCAGCAAGTTGATTCTGCAACTCTCTGGAGGTGGTCTGAGGATTGTCCTTGACTGATCTCACCATTCTTCTTCTCTGCCTTTCTGATGTTTTTCTTGGCCTGCCACTTCTGGTCTTAACTAGAACTGTCCCTGTGTTCTTCCATTTCCTTACTATGTTCCTCACAGTGGAAACTGACAGGTTAAATCTCTGAGACAGCTTTTTGTATCCTTCCCCTGAACAACTATGTTGAATAATCTTTGTTTTCAGATCATTTGACAGTTGTTTTGAGGAGCCCATGATGCCACTCTTCAGAGGAGATTCAAACAGGAGAACAACTTGCAAGTGGCCACTTTAAGTAGCTTTTCTCATGATTGCATACACCTGGATATGAAGTTCAAAGCTCAATGAGGTTACAAAACCAAAAAAAGTGCTTTAGTAAGTCAGTAAAAAGTAGGTAGGAGTATTTAAAACAAGAAAATGATAAGGGTGCCCATACTTATGCACCTGTCAAATTTTGTTTGAATGCAGATTGCACATTTTCTGTTAGTAAAATAAACCTCATTTCAAGGCAGAAACATTACTGTGTCCAACAGTTATTACATACTGTATATCAAACTGAAATTGCTGTTGCAAAAACACCAATTTTTATAAAACATTAAGCTTAAGATTAATAAGGGTGCCCAAACTTTTTTCATATAACTGTATATATATATATATATATATATATATATATTGTGGAATACCTATACTAACAGGTCATTCAATGGACCCTCTTGTGCTGTATCATGCACTGCAGTCTGCAACATACACTGTCTGCCTGCCTAGCACGGATTATATGCAGCTGGATAGGTCGTTAATAGCGTTGAGCGAGCACTAAAGTGCTCGGGTGCTCGAAGCTCGGGCCGAGCTCGCCGTGATACTCGGGTGCTCGACCCGAGCAACGAGCCCAATGTTAGTCTATGGGAGACCCGAGCATTTTTGCGGCGGCACCCCCGGCAGTCTTTTAAAAGCCTAACAAGTGCCCAAAACGATAGTGACAGTGCTAATATGACATGGGGACAGCATGGGGATCGCCCCAGGAAGCATTTCTGACCTTTAGGTCACTGCTGTCAACAACGTGGTCAGAGGTATTAAGCCACTTTTACGGGCTCACAATAAAACGTTCAAAAACGAAAGTGAAACTTTTTTCCTGTGAAATATGTTAAGGAAGTTCATTTCCAGGGTAAAGACTTATGTATAAGGTAAAATAAATAACCCCCCCAAAAAATACTCCTCCACACCTTGGGCTATGTTCACAAGTAGCATTTTTTATGCGTTTTTGCACTTTTGTATTGCTTTCAACTGTGACAAATGCATTCACCGGGATATGTAATTTTAACATTTTACAACCTTATCTGGCCATGTGCTGTGTGACACATGCATACAGTGCTGAAAAGACATGGGAACAGCATGGTTAAGACCCCTGGAAGCATCTCTGACACCCAGGTCACTGCCTAAAAGTGTGCCCATCAGAAGTGATCCTTGCCGCATCAGAAGATGCAGACTTGCAACTATCCCAGTGCAAGTTCTTGTCCAAGGGCAGTGTTCAATTGTACCTACCCCATTCCTTGCAATGCAAGCGCAAATATGCAGCCAACCACCCACCCACCCCCAGGTTGCAATACCATACTGCTAGCTTGCACTTGAAATTGGGCCTTTTAGGCATGTGGAGGCAGAATCTGGCCACCACGTCATGGCTGCGTTGGCAGCCTGGTATCCATACTCAGTTCCCAGCCGCCCGGCGGCCGGGTGTCCACACTCGGTCCCCAGCCGCCAGGGGGCGGCCGGGTGTCCATAAACGGTCCCCAGCCACCCCTATTTCTCCTGTCAACTTCCCCCCACACACTTTTCTTAGTCCGGCCTGCTTTAGGGCAGCATTGGAGGAGCCCACCAGAGAACCAGACTCCTCTGGTGGGCCCTGGCTTCTCCATCAGGGGAGTTGAGAGTGCCAAGGTGAGGAGCATGATGATGATGATAGAAGTTAGCATCTGCTTTGTTTTCTTGGAATGCAAGCATAAGTGTGCAGCCTGCCACCCACCCACTCCCAGGCTGCAACACCATACTGCTTGCTTGCACTTGAAATTGGGCCTTTTAGGCATGTGGAGGCGGAATCTGGCCACCACGTCATGGCTGCATTGGCGGCCTGGTATCCATATTCAGTCCCCAGCTGCCCGGCGGCCGGATGTCCACACTCGGTCCCCAGCCGCCAGGGGGAGGCTGGGTGTCCATACTCGGTCCCCAGCCGCCCCGCGGCCGGGTGTCCACACACGGTCCCCAGCCGCCTGGGGACAGCCGGGTGTCCATAAAGAGTCCCCAGCCGCCCCTATTTCTCCTGTCAACTTCCCCCCACACACTTTTCTTAGCCAGGCCTGCTTTCGGGCAGCATTGGACGAGCCCACCAGAGAACCAGACTCCTCCGGTGGACCCTGGCTTCTCCATCAGGGGAGTTGAGAGTGCCAAGGTGAGGAGCATGATGATGATGATAGAAGTTAGCATCTGCTTTATTTTCTTGGAATGCAAGCGCATGTATGTAGTAGCGGCTAGGCCTGAGGTGGTTAGCGTTTTGGCGCATATCCTACCTCCTCTGAGGATTGCTGGATGTTTTCCTGCTACTATCCCAGTTCTATGACTCCCATTAAAACAAAGCTTCAGGTGATAAATGATGGATGAGGTAGTGGCAAAGGAGAAAGAGCAGGAGGAACAGGGACCATTCACATCAATATCAGGCCAGTCAACCACATATGTCTTGTAGGATATGTTTCTGTAACAAAAGGTTCGGCTACACAGTTATAGGGCATACAGTGAGTGCAATGCCTACCAAAAATTTTGAGGCACTCCAATGCCCCTTGGAAATGACATGGAGGTCAGAGGGCCTTAACTAAACCGTTTTTTCCATTTATAGCAACTGGGTCTTCTGTACACTGTTGGCCTAAGCAGTGAATGGAAGGCTTTCCAAATATTATGAGGAACTGCAATGCCCCTTGAAACAGACGTGGAATACAGCGTACTAAAAACCTTCTAGCCATTATTGGGGAGTGGGTCTCCCTTAGTTTTTGCCTTTGCATTGAAAACCAAAAGCTGACTAAAATTAGGAGGAAATGCAACGCCCGTTGGAAGAGTCGTGGAGTTTAGAGTTAATTAAAAACAACATTTCAATGCCCCTTGGAAGAGCTGTGGAGTTCAGAGTGGCTTAAGAAGACGCTTTTAATGCCCCTTTGAAGAGACGTGGAGGTCACAGTAGCTTAACAAGACGGTTTTAATGCCCCTTACAAGAGCCATACAGTACAGCATCTTAAAAACATTATTCCCATTATTGGGGAGTGTGTCTCCCATAGTCTTTGCTTATGCCTTCCAAGCAAAAGCTGCCAAAAATTAGGAAGGAGGAACTAGCAATGCCCCTTACAAGAGCCATGCAGTACAGCATATTACAAACATTATTCCCATTATTGGGGAGTGGGTCTCCCATAGTCTTTGCTTATGCCTTCCAAGCAAAAGCTTCCAAAAATTAGGAAGGAGCAACTTGCAATTAGAGATGAGAGTTGTTCGACTCGAACTGTTCGCCAATCTGAAATTCTTGCTGTTTTGGGAGGTGTTCGAGCCGTTCGGCGAACACGAACGATTTGAAAAAAATTCGGCTGTTCGAGGTTATGTTCGATAACTGTTCGTGCACCAAAATCATAACTGGATTTTTTCTCAGTAATGCTGAAAATTAATGTTAATACGCAGTTTGAGTGTACAGCGGGGCGGGGGGAGGGGCAGGGGATGGATCTCTGCAGGAATAAAGAAGATCTCCATTTTTTTTTTCTCGTTCCCGCATTTACAGTGGGGAGGTGCAATCTGTCAGCCTATATCAGCAGAGCACACACGCAGCGAAGTGCTTTTTTTCACACAAGCAAGGGCATGTGTCATTGGCAGTGTATGTCACATGTCCTTGCCCTATAAGACCCAGCCATTTTCTCACTGCTGCAGCTGCGTGTTAGATGGCACCGCTGTTGCTGTGTGAGCTATACCTTGTTAATTTCAAGCCAATTTTCACACAAATCTACAGATAGCTTGGGAGTAGGGAATAGTTGTGATTGCAGTCCTTTTAAGGACTAGGTTACAGCATTTCCTACGACTTTTATCAGGCAGGTCTGTGCTCTTAAATAGATAGGTTGGGAGTAAAGACTAATTGTAATTGCAGTCCTTTTCAGGACTAAGTTACATCAGTTCCTATCAGTTTTTGCCAGGCAGGTCTGTGCCAGTGCTGTGCAAGTTTTTTTCACAGCATTTGGCTAAATCTAGCAAAGCTAATCCTTTTTGGCCTATTGCAGAGAGTGTTAGTCAGTGGAGTAGCCTATCTGTGTTGCAAGATATACCACCTGTGTATAGAATACCAATTTTTGTACTGCACCTAATGAAGTAAAACCTTTTGGGCATAGCATCATTCTATTAGTCCATCTATACTGACCTTCATCAGGTTGCAAATTAAAAATAATTTTTATCTGCATCTAGCTCTGAAAAAATATTTGCCCTTCTAGCAGTGTGTGGGACTTGTTCTATTAGTCCTTCTATACTGACCTCCATCAGGTTGCAAATTAAAAATAATTTTTATCTGCATCTAGCTCTGAAAAAATATTTGGCCTTCTAGCAGTGTGTGGGACTTGGTCTATTAGTCCATCTATACTGACCTCCATCAGGTTGCAAATTGAATATAATTGTTTTCTGCATCTAGCTCTGAAAAAATATTTGTGCTTCTAGCAGTATGTGGGACTTGTTCTATTAGTCCATCTATACTGACCTCCATCAGGTTGCAAATTGAATATAATTTTTTTTTGCATCTAACCCAGACGATAGTTTTGGCCTAATAACACAGTTTGGCCACTCAGCTCTGCTCGGTTCCCATCCATTGTTTTTTTGTGCAAATAACTCCATAGTTGTGAATTAGTTAACCACCAAAATGAGTGGAAAAAGGCCTGCTGCTGGTGGAAAGGGGAATAGGCGTGTTGGGAAGGGGAAAAAAGGTTGTGTCCATGGGGTAGGTGTTAAAGCAACAGTAACATCTGCAGAAGAAAGACCATCTTCCAGCCAAACTAAAATGTCTACTTCTTTTAGCGGACAATGTGATAAGATCCCTTTCTTACGGCCACGCCAATCGCTACAAATTCCAGATGAGGCACAAAAACAGCAGGTGCTTCAACGGATATCAAGTGCTCCTTTAAGTGGGCTCTCCTCCACATCAACTTCAACATCACAAATACTCCAGTCCTCAGAGGTGTCACCCCAAACGCACTTGCTTCCTCACAGCTCCCAAATCTCCAGCTGCCCGTCTGAGTATGAGGTAGAACAGATGGTTGAGTCTGCAGAGATGTTTACTCATACTATAGCCTGGGAATCAGAGGTCGGCTCCAGCGCTTCTGTGAATCCAGATGAGGAAATGATCTGCACTGATGCCCAGAATCTTTATGAGTCGGATCCAGGACCAGACGCAGAAGGTTCTGAACATAATGTAGACCCTCATTCCCAAACTGTAACTCCTGTTGGTGGAGACAATGAGGAAGACGATGATGAGACTCAAATACCTGATTGGAGTGACAACTTTAGTTTTTTGTCAGGGCAGGAACAGGTTGGCTCTGAGGACGACGGGTGTGATAACGCACAGGGTGATGATGATGAGGTTGGAGATCCCACTTACTGTCAACCCACAGTCAGCCAAGAGATGAGGTCAGCAGAGGAGGTGGAGGAGGATGCTAGTGACGACGAGGTCAGGTTGCGCCTTCCTGGACAGAGAGGTAGTACTGGAAACACGTCAACAACTGCATCCTCAAACACAACTCTGCCTCTGACCACAAGTCGTGGTGGCTCTTCAGGTCGCATGGGTGCTAAGCCTTGCATAGCCTGGGCATTTTTTCAGATCGATAAAGATGACCCAACTCGTGTTATCTGTAACATTTGTCAACAAAAGCTAAGTAGAGGCCAAAAAATACATAGTTTGATTATCATCATGCATGAACCGGCACATGGACATGAAGCATAAGTTGCAGTGGGAAGCTCACTGTGCTACAATGCGGCCTAGCCAGCCGGGCCGACCACCATCTGCCCCATCTTGTGCATCTGCGGCCTCTTCATCCTCTGTTTTGGGACGCAGACCTGCCACCTCTTTACCCGCAACAGCCAGCGTGATTGGCAGGTCATCATTTTCTTTGGAGGTGGTAACACCAGCTGGTGTTGAGCGCTGTCCGACATCGATAGCACCACCTTTGGATCAAGGCAACCTAACATGTCCGCCTGCATCTTCCTCACAGACAGGCAGTTTGCTGGGGACACCCTTATCAACCCCGTCTAAGCACAACAGCCAGCCCTCGGTCCCTCAGATGTGGACAAGTAAAAGACCATTTCCTCCTAGCTATGAGAAAGCTAAGAGGTTGAATTTCACCATCTGCAAGCTCTTGGCTACAGAAATGCTGCCTTTAAGCCTGGTGGACACAGAGGATTTTCGAGACCTTAAGTTCGTCGCAGTGCCCCAGTAACAGATGCCCAGTCGGCACTACTTCTCAAAAAAAGGTGTGCCTGCGCTCCACCAGCATGTCGCACACAACATCACCGCTTCTTTGAGAAACTCTGTGTGTGACAGGGTGCATTTCACCACAGACACTTGGACGAGTAGGCATGGACAGGGGCGTTACATGTCGCTGACTGGGCACTGGGTAACTATGGTGACAGCAGGACAAGGGGCTGCTGTCCAAGTCTTGCCGTCCCCACGAGTTGTGCGTCAATCCTCTTTATCTCAAAGTTCCTCCACTGCTTCTGCCTCCTCAACCTCCTCTCGGTCCTCCACCTGCACCCAAAGCCTGTCTGGTCATGCCACAAGCTTTCTAACTGCGCAGAAGGGCTCCTGCACACCTCCTTACTATGCTGGCAGTAGGGCTCAACGTCATCAGGCGGTTTTTACTTTGAAATGTCTGGGAAATGTGAGTCACACAGCTGAGGAGTTGTGGTCAGCTCTGGAGAACCAATTTCATGAATGGTTGTCTCCACTGGACCTGAAGCCAGGGAAGGCCGTGTGCGACAATGCTGCAAACCTGGGTGCGGCCCTTCGCCGGGGCAATGTCACACACGTGCCTTGTATGGCTCACGTGTTGAACCTGGTTGTCCAGCAATTTTTAGCCCACTATCCCGGACTAGATGACCTTCTGCAGAGGGCACGGTCGCTGTGTGCTCACTTCCGCCGTTCAAATCCCGCAGCTCAGCGACTTACATCTCTACAGAAGTCGTTGGGCCTGCCACTTCAGCAGCTAAAATGCGATGTGCTTACCCAGTGGAATTCAACTCTGCACATGTTGCAGCGAATGTGGCAGCACCGACAAGCCCTGGTGCAATACGTTCTGACGTATAGCCTGGGCCAACGAGATCCAGAGGTGGGGAAAATCACGCTGGAGGAGTAGTCTCAGATCAGGGACCTATGCACCATTCTGCACAGTTTTGAAATGGCGACGATGCCATTATCAGCATGACTATTCCGGTGATTTACATGCTGGAGCCCATGTTAAACAGAATTCGGAGTCAGGTGGTGGCACAAGAGGAGGTGGAGGAAGTAGAAGAGGAGGAGTTGTATGCGGAAGGGCTAACATCTGCAAGATCCAGACGGTCGGCAGCACCAAGGCGGCAGGCATGTTAGGGGGAGGGGGGGGTGGTTTTACCAGGGCGCATGGTAGCAGCCAGACTAGTGAGGAAGGTGCAGGAGCCCAGGAAGAAGTGGAGGACGAACTGATGGAAGACTCATCAGATGAGGGAGACCTTGATCACATTTCTGTTGCGCGAGGTTGGGGGGAGAGGACAGAGGAAGGAAGCATGATTGTTACCTCGCCACCAACACAACAGGGACTTGGTGCTCCTTGATGCGCAAGACACATGAGTGCGTTCTTGCTGCACTACCTACAACATGACCCTCGAATTGTGAGAATTAGAAATAATCCTGACTACTGGGTTGCCACACTGTTAGATCCCCGGTACAAAAGTAAATTTGCAGAAATTATTCCTGCCATAGAAAGGGATGCACGCATGCAGGAGTATCAGCAGAGACTGTTGCAGAATCTTACATGTGCTTTTCCACAAAACACCAGTGGTGCACGTAGTGAATCTCACAGTTCCAACTTGCCAACCGTGGGACCGTCGAGTGTTCAGCACTCAAACCGTAACAGAAACACAGTATCTGCTGGTAACATCAATTTTGCGGAATCATTTCACCACTTTTTTAGCCCATCCTTTGCAAGGCCACAGGAGACAAGAAGTCTGACACATAGTCAACGCCTAGAGACGATGGTACAGGACTATCTCCAAGTAAACATTGAAGCCATGACTGTGTCACTGGACCCTTGCTCTTTTTGGGCTTCCAATCTGGATAAATGGCCGGAGCTCGCCACTTACGCCTTGGAGACCTTGTCATGCCCCGCAGCCAGCGTTCTGTCTGAACGTGTGTTCAGCGCTGCTGGTGGTGTGCTGACAGATAAGCGCACGCGGCTCTCCACTGATAATGTAGACAGACTCACGTTCATAAAGATGAACAAATCATGGATCCGACACGACTTTTCTACCCCTGTGTCATCCTGGGGAGAGTAAAAGCTTGATGATTGGTTAAAATCACCTCACCAACCGTTTTAAGCTTTCAAATTACTAATCATGTTTATCTGTATCTTGGCTGGAAAATAATTTGAGCTTTGTAGCAGTGTCCAGTACTGATTCTATTAGGCCATCTATACTAAGCTCCACCAGATTTAAAATTACTAATCATGTTTATCTGTATCTTGGCTGGAAAATAATTTGGGCTTTGTAGCAGTGTGCAGTACTGATTCTATTAGGCCATCTATACTAAGCTCCACCAGATTTAAAATTACTAATCATGTTTATCTGTATCTTGGCTGGAAAATAATTTGGTCTTTGTAGCAGTGTGCAGTACTGATTCTATTAGGCCATCTATACTAAGCTCCACCAGATTTAAAATTAATAATCATTTTTAGCTGCATCTAGCCTGAAAAATAATTTTGGGGCTCCGAGATGCGCATGACACCTAAGTGCCTTCTTGCTGCACTACCTGCAACATGACCCTCAGATTGTCAGAATTAGAAGTAATCCTGACTACTGGGCTGCCACACTCTTAGATCCCCCACACTCTTCGATCAACCTTTTCATTTTAATAAAGACCAAAAAAATGGTCATTTTTGAAATTATAAGCATTAGCAGGTTATTAGAAACTGAAATCAAACAGTTTTCAACTCAAAACTTTATTCTAGGTTATGTTACATTTGCACATAGGACCCCTTGTTCAAAAGGAGCTTCTGAACCCTCTCATCCATTGAATTTGTCAGGTTTTGGATGGTTTCTGCTTCAATTGTTTTGCATGAGGACAGAATACCCTCCCAGAGCTGTTGCTTAGATGTGAACTGCCTCAAGCCACCACAGACACTCCTTTTGATGATGCTCCAGAGGTTCTGAATGGGGTAGAGGTCAGGGGAGCATGGGGGTCACACCATAAGTTTGTCCCCTTTTATGCCCATATCAGTCAGAGATGCAGATGTGTTATGTGCAGCATGAGACGGTGCATTATCATGCATGAAAATGATGTTGCTGTGGAATACACGGTTCTTCTTCTTGATCCATGGCAGGAAGTGCTGTTTGAGAAACTCCACATACATTATGGAGTTCATCTTTACCCCTTCAGGGATTCTAAAGGGGCCGACAATCTCTCTCCCCATGATTCCAGCCAAAAACATTACTCCACCTCCTCCTTGTTGGCACTGTAGCCGTGTTTGCGTGGGGTGTCCATCAACCAGCCATCCTCCACTCCATCCATCTGGACCATCAAGCGTTGCACGGCACTCATCCGTGAACAAAACAGTTTTGAAGTCAGTCTTCATGTATTGTTTGGCCCACTGGAGCCGTTTCTGCTTGTGTGCAGTGGATAGAGGAGGTCGACAGGATGGCGTACGCACAGCTGCAAACCTCTGAAGGACCCTGCATCTTGTTGTTCGGGGGACGTTGGAGGCACCAGCAGCTTCAAAAACTTGTCTGCTGCTATGACAAGGCTTTTTTGCCGCTGCTCTTTTAACCTGACGTAATTGCCTGTAGGAAAGAGTCCTCAATTTTCCCTTATCAGCACGCACACGTGTGTACTGTGAATCAGCTACATACTTCTTGATTGCCAAGACACTTCATCCTGATCATCGCACAATGTTGATTGTAGTCATGCCTTGACCTAAACACTCCACAATTTGTTGCTTCTCAGCAGCCGACACATCCTTTTTCTTTCCCATTTTGGCAGAAAATGTAGGCTGCTTAATAATGTGGGACAGCCTTCTTAAGTAGTCTTGCCGTTCATTGGACACACGTGCCAAACTAATTAGCACAGGCGTCTGCAATTGCTTACAGTGATATAAAGAGCCCTGACACACATCACCATCAATGAGTTTAACTGACAAACAAACAAATTCTTCCCTTATCACTCCTAAACACTTTTTGCATAATAATTTGGAACACAGTGTACATGTGCTTTTCCACAAAACACCAGTGGTTCACGTAGTGAATCTTACAGTTCTAACTTGCCAACCGTGGTCTGTATAGAGTTGTTCAATAAAGGGCCCAAAATTGAGATAACATAGATGGGGGAGGTCTCTATGAATAGGAATTCCTAAGAATTTGATACCCTGTGAGGGCCAGGCAAAGGGAAAGTTGGACTGGATGGAATCCTGTATGGATTTGGGGAGGGAGACATCGAGGGCCTCAGACTTCGCTGTATTGATTTTAAAATTTGACCATGTAACAAAGTGATCTATTTCAGCCATAATAGCAGGGATGGATATATGTGATTGAGTGATATATACTAGAACATCATCAGCAAATAGAGAGCACTTGTACTCGGTGCCTCCCACCTCAATCCACCTAATATTGGGGTTACGGCGAATTGATGAGAGCAGGTGCTCCGTCACTAGGATGTATAAGAGAGGGGACAGAGGACATCCCTGCCTTGTCCGATTTGTGATTATGAAAGGTGATGAAAATGTTCTGACGTGCCCCCTGGGCCTTGGGACATCCGGAGCCGGACCCTTTTTGGTGGATGCTGGTGGTTGTAGTCTCCGTGGCGGCGACCCGGTTCCGTGGCTCAGGGCGGTCAAACCAGTGGCAGAACTATTAATGTGGTTTTGATGTTTAAATGTCCGACTACGCCACCCGTGGATTGCGGTCAGAGTGAACCGCCGCTGCAGGGCAGACCGCTGAGGCTGGTGTTGTGGGTGCAGCAGAGCGTAGCATAACTCCCCACGGGAGGAGTATAGCCTCAGGGCAGTTTATGCGGAGGATGAGGGTGATGGTGCAGGGCAGCAGCAGTAATGACACGGAGTCAGTGATGCAGTCCAGACCACTTCTGCAGGTAACGGCTGCCCACATCGTACTGTGCTCACCAGGTGAGGGGCTCAGACAACTCCCAGATAACTTTGGAGCGCTTCACAGGACCCCCTTTCTGTGTCCTTTGTCTGGCCTTTCTTACCAACCCTTCTGTCCGGCTGCCTCGGGCCTCCTCTTGGTAAACTTGGCGCCAGTTTCCCTGACCCTATGTGCTGCCCTCCTAGCGGGTGTAGCGAGGGGCTGCGCCACATAAAATGTCACACCCTCCGGTTTCTAGCTGAGGGTCGTTTCCCTCCTCCACTAGTTTCGGGGACCGGTCTCCCCCTTTGGCCTGACCCCTCCACGCAGGTGGATTCGGGCGTGCGGTGGCGACTCGCCCGTCCACACCCCTGGGATCCCTTCGTTCCTCGTTCCTGGAGCCTTCTCCGCTCCTCTTCCTTCCTTCTCCCTCTTCCAGGCCTGGGCCTCTCTTACTAGGCCCGCCTCCGGAGCAGAGCTCATGCAGAGCCCCTGCTCCCTGTCACTTCTGCTCAGACTTCTCTGCACTGAACTAAGATGGTGCCCACCATTTATACTCCCTTCTCAATGCACCCAGGAACTGCTTCCTCCCTGCTCCTGCACTACAGGGTTCCCCTTCCTCAGTGTTCCCTCCCCCCACTCCAGCCAGGGAAAAGGACTGTTGTGCCCATCTCAGGGGCATATTGGTCGTCCTGCCCCATGGCAATGTGGTGTAATGCATGCAGGTGTCGGGTCCTGATCCACACTCCATCCTTACCTGAGAGTGAGATATCACACCTCTGGGTGAGGTGCAATACCTCTGTAGCAACCGAGCCCTCGGGGTGCTACAGTTCCATTTATCTTCAGCCTAGGTGACGTATTGCGATACAGCGCCGTGATTTTGGCTATAAAAGGGTCCCCTAGACCCCTACTCCAAGCTTTTTAAGAGAATAATATATGGCGTGCCAGGAGACTCTATGGAATGCTTTCTCAGCATCCAACGAGAGTATCTAATTACAAATTTTTAACTGCATTTAGCCCAGGAAATACTTTGTGCCTAGTAGCAGTGTCTGCTAGTCAGCGGATTATCCCAGCTGTTAAGCAAGCTACACCACCTGTAGTTTGGACACTTAATTTTTTCAAAGGAAATGCTTCGGGACCACGGGATACTCAGTGAAGAGCATCAGGAGGCACCCCAAGGCATTGGGGCTGGGACTGGCAGTAGGACGCCTTGCGGTGGACAGCCGAGCTCGATCCTTATAAAAGCTTTTTAACTGCAGCAGCTTTAGTGGACGCTACTGGAGCTGGAATTACTCGGCTGCTGGCATGAGACTTGCCCTCCAATAGATCCTTGTAAAAGGATTTAAAGTGTATTCATTCAAATTAGAGAGACAATTTAAATTAAAAAGCTTAGAGCTGCCTCCACCACAGGGGGGCTCACTCGACCCACCAGCGGACAGGCACCAGTATTGGGAGAGGGGGGCTGGCCGTCAGGGTCCACCGCGGCTCTGGCACAAACCCGGCGACACGGGGGTGGTACAGGCAGGAACGGACTGGCCGTGTCGGCTTCTCACTTTTTGGATTTTAGAAGGGCATGACATGCCTATATCTGTGTCTCCCCCTCCTTTTACTCCGCCACCTCTTTTCTTTTCGCATGACTATATGTACTTGTCACTTTTCCATGTGTTAGTTATGTCTTCTGAGCAGTTTGTCAGCTTTTGGACACCTTTGAAGGTGTTTTCTATGTATTTCTATGTGTTTTTGTTTGCCTGCCATTGGTTTTAACGGAGTTCGAAGGTGTTCGACGAACAGTTCGACGAACAGTTCGGCGAACATACAGGTGTTCGACGAACCGAACCGAACTCGAACACTACGGGGGTGGCTTAACACTACTTGCAATGCCCCTTACAAGAGCCATGCAGTACAGCATATTACAAACATTATTCCTGTAACGGGTCTGGGAGGTGGAACCTCTGAGCAACTATATGAGGGGGCAGTCCTTGTAAGGAAGCAGGTGGCCCCCTGGGAAGGCGGGCAGGTAGTCACGGCTAGTGACGGGGACAGTCTCTGGGTAGAAGGGCAGGAGGTCACGGCAAGTGACGGAGACAGTCTCTTGACAGGCGGGTGGTCACGGCAAGTGACGGCAGAGCCTCCAGGTAGGCTAGCAGGCAGGTAGCAGGTGGACGCTCCCAGGTGAGCGGGCAAGAGTCTCTGGACAGGCAGGTGGTCACAGCACGTGACGGCGGAGCCTCCAGGTAGGCTAGCAGGCAGGTAGCAGATGAGCGCTCCCAGGTGAGCGGGCAAGAGTCTCTGGACAGGCAGGTGGTCACAGCACGTGACGGCGGAGCCTCCAGGTAGGCTAGCAGACAGGTAGTAGGTGAGCGCTCCCAGGTGAGCGGGCAGGCTGGTCCATAGACAGACTGACAGGTGTCGGAAGGCAGACCGTCGGGCCGCAGGCTTGCAAGCAGGTAAGCGGATATCAGGCAGGTATCAAGCAGGAACCTGGCAGGTGACTGGCAGGTAACAAGCAGGATTCTGGCAGGTGACTGGCAGGTAACAAGCAGGAATCTGGCAGGTGACTGGCAGGTAACTGGTAACGGGACCTGAGGGCTGAAGCAGAGTGAAGGCTTTGCAACAACATTGCTCGGGCACCTCCATTTTGGAGGAGGTGCCTTATATATGGGAGGTCCTCCGGCAATTGGCCGGGGACTCCTTAGGACGGCGCGCGCGGTCCCTTTAAGAGAGGGGGAGCGCGCGCGCCCTAAGCACACTGCCGGGGAGAGAAGCGCTGGAGGACGCCGCGCCAGGAGCGGGGAGGTGAGAGGGACGGCGTCTCTGCTTAGTACGGGGCAGAGACGCCGATGCTACAGTACCCCCCCCTTTAGGCCCCCTCTTCTTTTGGCCAGAAAGAAATTTTTCAAGGAGAAGCGGGGCGTTGATGTTCTCCCTGGGTTCCCAAGTTCTCTCCTCAGGACCAAACCCCTTCCAATCTACCAGAAAAAAGGTTTTTCCTCTTACCCTCTTGGAGGCCAGAATACTCTCTACCTCAAAGACGTCATCAGCGGAAACCGGAGCAGGAGGGGCACCTGGATTATTGGAAAAAGAGTTAAAGACAACGGGTTTGAGGAGAGATATGTGGAAGGAGTTGGGAATCCGTAGGGTGGCCGGGAGTTTTAATTTGTAGGCCACAGGGTTAATTTGCCTGAGGACTTCGAAGGGACCGATGAATCGAGGGCCCAACTTGAAGGAGGGTACTTTGAGCCGCACATGTTTGGACGAGAGCCAAACCTTGTCTCCCGGACGGAATTGAGGCGGATCCAGACGTCTCTTATCAGCATATCTCTTCATCCGCTCAGAGGACAGAAGAAGAGCGGACCTGGTACTCTCCCAAATAGTAGAAAATTCGCTGACAAGAGACTCCGCAGCAGGGTTGTCCACAGAAACGGAGACAGGAAGTGGAATCCGGGGATGTTGGCCACCGACTATAAGAAAGGGGATTTGGAAGAGGATTCGCTCTCATGGTTATTGTAAGAGAACTCGGCCCATGGTAGGAGATCCACCCAGTCCGAATGGTGTGCATTAACGATGTGCCGGAGGTAACTGGTCAGGATCTGATTGATCCGCTCCACTTGACCATTGGACTGTGGGTGGTAAGCGGAGGAGAAGTCCAGGGTGATGTCTAGTAGCTTACATGTGGCTCTCCAGAGGCGTGAGGTGAACTGAACCCCACGATCCGACACGATGTGGAGGGGCAGGCCATGGAGACGGAAGATGTGGCGGATAAAGTCTTTAGCCAGCTCGGGTGCAGATGGGAGACCAGGCAGGGGAATGAAGTGGGCCATCTTAGAAAAGCGGTCAGCGACAACCCAAATGACTGTACAACAGGCAGAAATAGGAAGATCGGTGATAAAGTCCATAGCAATGTGCTGCCAAGGAGCAGCAGGTACGGGAAGGGGCAGGAGATGGCCGGCTGGTAGATGTCAGGGAACTTTGTTACGGGCACAGGATGAGCAGGCCGCGACGAAGTCTACCACGTCCTTACGCAGGGTAGGCCACCAGTAATGCCGGGTAATGAGTTGGAAGGTCTTCTTTTGGCCAGCATGGCCAGCTAGTTTAGAAGAATGTCCCCAGCGAAGAACCCTCTCCCGATCTGGTACAGCTACAAACGTCTTACCGGGTGGGAGACGAGTCAGATCCAAGGGGGCCACATTCATCACCTTGGAAGAGTCGATGATGTGCGTAGGCAGCTCCTCTTGATCGGAGGACAGGAAGGACCGGGACAAGGCATCAGCTTTGACGTTCTTGTCCTCCGGACGGAAATGAAGAATGAAGTCGAAGCGGGCAAAAAACAACGACCACCGGGCCTGGCGAGGATTGAGTCTCTGGGCATTTTGAAGATATGCCAGGTTTTTGTGATCCGTGTAGATAATTACCAGGTAGAGAGCCCCTTCAAGCAGATAGCGCCACTCCCCCAGTGCCAATTTGATGGCTAGCAATTCACGGTCTCCTATGGAGTAGCTGCGCTCAGACGAGGAGAAGATTTTGGAGAAGAAGCCGCAGGTTACCATTCTCCCGGTAGAAGATTTTTGGGTGAGTACCGCTCCGGCACCGGAGGAGGAGGCATCAACCTCCAGGTAGAATTTTTTATTACAGTCCGGACGGTGCAGGACGGGAGCAGAGGCGAAGGCTTTCTTTAAGGAAAGGAAGGCCTCCTCGGCTTCAGGCGACCATGTCCTGGGATTAGCCCCCTTACGGGTAAGTGCAGATATGGGAGCAGTCCGAGACGAGAAGTGTGGGATGAAAAGACGATAGTAATTAGCGAAGCCCAGGAATCGCTGTATCGCCTTCAAACCTTCAGGACGAGGCCATTTTAGAACGGAAGAGAGCTTCTCGGGATCCATTTGCAGACCTGTCTGGGAGATGACATAGCCCAAGAACGGTAGGGAGGTCTGGTCGAAGAGGCACTTCTCGTATTTGGCATAGAGGTGGTTCTGCCGAAGCCTAAGCAGGACCTGACGAACATCCCTTCGGTGTGTGGGGAGATCCGGAGAGAAGACCAAGATATCGTCCAGGTATACCACTACGCAGGAGTACAGGAGGTCACGGAAGATGTCATTGACTAGTTTTTGAAAGACAGCGGGAGCATTACAGAGATCGAAGGGCATCACAAGGTACTCATAGTGACCGTCCCGGGTATTGAATGCTGTCTTCCACTCGTCTCCTTGACGGATACGGACCAGGTTATATGCTCCTCGTAGATCCAGCTTGGAGAAGATCCTGGCGCCCTTGAGACGGTCAAACAATACGGAGATGAGCGGCAGGGGGTATTTGTTTTTTACTGTGATGAGATTGAGTCCTCTGTAGTCAATACAGGGAAGTAGCGAGTAGAGATGAGCGTTGTTCGACTCGAACTGTTCGCCAATCTCAAATTTGAGCTGTTTTGGGCGGTGTTCGAGCCGTTCGGCGAACACGAACGATTTGAGAAAAATTCGGCTGTTCGAGGTTATGTTCGATAACTGTTCGTGCACCAAAATCATAACTGGATTTTTTCTCAGTAATGATGAAAATTAATGTTAATACGCAGTTTGAGTGTACAGCGGGGTGGGGGAGGGGCAGGGGATGGATCTCTGCAGGAATAATGAAGATCTCCATTTTTTTTTCTCTTTCCCGCATTTACAGTGGGGAGGTGCAATCTGTCAGCCTATCAGCAGCGCACACACGGAGCGAAGTGCTTTTTTTCACACAAGCAAGGGCATGTGTCATTGGCAGTGGATGTCACATGTCCTTGCCCTATAAGACCAAGCCATTTTCCCCGTCGCCACCATTTTCTCACTGCTGCAGCTGCGTGTTAGACGGCACCGCTGTTGCTGTGTGCGCTATACCTTGTTAATTTCAAGCCAATTTTCGCACAAATCTACAGATAGCTTGGGATTAGGGAATAGTTGTGATTGCAGTCCTTTTAAGGACTAGGTTACATCATTTCCTACGACTTTTATCAGGCAGGTCTGTGCTCTTAAATAGATAGATTGTGGGAGTAAAGACTAATTGTAATTGCAGTCCTTTTCAGGACTAGGTTACATCAGTTCCTATCAGTTTTTGCCAGGCAGGTCTGTGCCAGTGCTGTGCAAGTTTTTTTTCACAGCATTTAGCTAATCCTTTTTGGCCTATTGCAGAGTGTGTTAGTCAGTGGAGTAGCCTATCTGTGTTGCAAGATATACCACCTGTGTATAAAATACCAATTTTTTTACAGCACCTAGTGAAGTAAAATCTTTTGGGCATAGCATCATTCTATTAGTCCATCTATACTGACCTCCATCAGGTTGCAAATTGAATATAATTTTTTTCTGCATCTAGCTCTGAAAAAATATTTGGGCTTCAAGCAGTGTGTGGGACTTGTGCTATTAGTCCATCTATACTGACCTACATCAGGTTGCAAACTGAATATAATTTTTTTCAGCATCTAGCTCTGAAAAAATATTTGGTCTTCTAGCAGTGTGTGGGACTTTCTCTATTAGTCCATCTATACTGACCTCCATCAGGTTGGAAATTCAAAATAATTTTTATCTGCATCTACCTCTGAAAAAATATTTGGGCTTCTAGCTGTGTGTGGGACTTGTTCTATTAGTCCATCTATACTGACCTCCATCAGGTTGCAAACTGAATATCATTTTTTTCTGCATCAAGCTCTGAAAAATATTTGGCCTTCTAGCAGTGTGTGGGACTTGTTCTATTAGTCCATCTATACTGACCTGCATCAGGTTGCAAATTAAAAATAATTTATATCTGCATCTAGCTCTGAAAAAATATTTGGCCTTCTAGCAGTGTGTGGGACTTTCTTTATTAGTCCATCTATACTGACCTCCATCAGGTTGCAAACTGAATATATATTTTTTCTGCATCTACCTCTGAAAAAATATTGGGCTTCTAGCTGTGTGTGGGACTTGTTCTATTAGTCCATCTATACTGACCTCCATCAGGTTGCAAACTGAATATAATTGTTTGTCTGCATCTAGCTCTGAAAAAATATTTGGCCTTCTAGCAGTGTGTGGGACTTGTTCTATTAGTCCACCTATACTGACCTCCATCAGGTTGCAAATTCAAAATAATTTTTTGTCTGCATCTAGCTCTGAAAAAATATTTGGCCTTCTAGCAGTGTGTGGGACTTTCTCTATTAGTCCATCTATACTGACCTCCATCAAGTTGCAAACTGAATATATTTTTTTTCTGCATCTACCTCTGAAAAAATATTTGGGCTTCTAGCTGTGTGTGGGACTTGTTCTATTAGTCAATCTATACTGACCTCCATCAGGTTGCAAACTGAATATAATTTTTTGTCTGCATCTAGCTCTGAAAAAATATTTGGCCTTCTAGCAGTGTGTGGGACTTGTTCTATTAGTCCACCTATACTGACCTCCATCAGGTTGCAAATTCAAAATAATTTTTTGTCTGCATCTAGCTCTGAAAAAATATTTGGCCTTCTAGCAGTGTGTGGGACTTGTTCTATTAGTCAATCTATACTGACCTCCATCAGGTTGCAAACTGAATACAATTTTTTTCTGCATCTACCTCTGAAAAAATATTTAGGCTTCTAGCTGTGTGTGGGACTTGTTCTATTAGTCCATCTATACTGACCTCCATCAGGTGGCAAATTGAATATAATTTTTTTCTGCATCTAACCCAGCCAATAGTTTTGGCCTAATACCACGGTTTGGCCACTCAGCTCTGCTCGGTTCCCATCCATTGTTTTTTTGTGCAAACAACTCCAGAGTTGTGAATTAGTTAACCACCAAAATGAGTGGAAAAAGGCCTGCTGCTGGTGGAAAGGGGAATAGGCGTGTTGGGAAGGGGAAAAAAGGTTGTGTCCGTGGGGTAGGTGTTAAAGCAACAGTAACATCTGCAGAAGAAAGACCTTCTTCCAGCCAAACTAAAATGTCTACTTCTTTTAGCGGACAATGTGATAAGATCCCTTTCTTACGGCCACGCCAATCGCTACAAATTCCAGATGAGGCACAAAAACAGCAGGTGCTTCAAGGGATATCAAGTGCTCCTTTAAGTGGGCTCTTCTCCACATCAACTTCAACATCACAAATACTCCAGTCCTCAAAGGTGTCACCCCAATCGCACTTGCTTCCTCACAGCTCCCAAATCTCCAGCTGCCCGTCTGAGTATGAGGTAGAACAGATGGTTGAGTCTGCAGAGCTGTTTACTCATACTATAGCCTGGGAATCACAGGTCGACTCCAGCGCTTCTGTGAATCCAGACGAGGAAATGATCTGCACTGATGCCCAGAATCTTTATGAGTCGGATCCAGGACCAGACGCAGAAGGTTCTGACCATAATGTAGACCCTCATTCCCAAACTGTAACTCCTGTTGGTGGAGACAATGAGGAAGACGATGATGAGACTCAAATACCTGATTGGAGCGACAACTTTAGTTTTTTGTCAGGGCAGGAACAGGTTGGCTCTGAGGAAGACTGGTGTGATAACTCACAGGTTGATGATGATGAGGTTGGAGATCCCACTTACTGTCAACCCACAGTCAGCCAAGAGATGAGGTCAGCAGAGGAGGTGGAGGAGGATGCTAGTGACGACGAGATCAGGTTGCGCCTTCCTGGACAGAGACGTAGCACTGGAAGCACGTCAACAACTGCATCCTCAAACACAACTCTGCCTCTCACCACAAGTCGTGGTGGCTCTTCAGGTCGCATGGGTGCTAAGCCTTGCATAGCCTGGGCATTTTTTCAGATCGATAAAGATGACCCAACTCGTGTTATCTGTAACATTTGTCAGCAAAAGCTAAGTAGAGGCCAAAAAATACATAGTTTGAGTAATTCATGCATGAACCGGCACATGGACATGAAGCATAAGTTGCAGTGGGAAGCTCACTGTGCTAAAATGCGGCCTAGCCGGCCGGGCCAACCACCGTCTGCCATATTTTGTGCATCCGCGGCCTCTTCATCCTCTGTGACTGGGGGGACAGCAGTCACACCTGTTTTGGGGCGCAGACCTGCCACCTCTTTACCCGCAACAGCCAGCGTGATTGGCAGGTCATCATTTTCTTTGGAGGTGGTAACACCAGCTGGTGTTGAGCGCTGTCCGACATCGATAGCACCACCTTTGGATCAAGGCAACCTTTTTAGCCCACTATCCCGGACTAGATGGCCTTCTGCAGAGGGCACGGTCGCTGTGTGCTCACTTCCGCCGTTCGCATCCCGCAGCTCAGCGACTTACATCTCTACAGAAGTCGTTGGGCCTGCCACTTCAACGGCTAAAATGCGATTTGCCTACCCGGTGGAATTCAACTCTGCACATGTTGCAGCGACTGTGGCAGCACCGACAAGCCCTGGTGCAATACGTTCTGACGTATAGCATGGGCCAACGAGATCCAGAGGTGGGGCAAATCACGCTGGAGGAGTGGTCTCAGATCAGGGACCTATGCACCCTTCTGCATAGTTTTGAAATGGCGACGAAGATGTTTAGTGCTGACGATGCCATTATCAGCATGACTATTCCGGTGATTTACATGCTGGAGCACATGTTAAACAGAATTCGGAGTCAGGTGGTGGCACAAGAGGAGGTGGAGCAAGTAGAGGAGGAGGAGTTGTATGCGGAAGGGCTAACATCTGCAAGGTCCAGACGGTCGGCAGCACCAAGGCGGCAGGCATGTGAGGGTGGGGGAGATGGTTTTACCAGGGCGCATGTTAGCAGTCAAACTAGTGAGGAAGGTGCAGGAGCCCAGGAATAAGTGGAGGACGAACTGATGGAAGACTCATCAGATGAGGGAGACCTTGATCACATTTCTGTTGTGCGAGGTTGGGGGGAGAGGACAGAGGTAGGAAGCATGATTGTTACCTCGCCACCAACACAACAGGGACTTGGTGCTCCTGGATGCGCAACACACATGAGTGCCTTCTTGCTGCACTACCTGCAACATGACCCTCAAATTGTGAGAATTAGAAATAATCCTGACTACTGGGTTGCCACACTGTTAGATCCCCGGTACAAAAGAAAATTTGCAGAAATTATTCCTGCCATAGAAAGGGATGCACGCATGCAGGAGTATCAGCAGAGACTGTTGCAGAATCTTACATGTGCTTTTCCACAAAACACCAGTGGTGCACGTAGTGAATCTCACAGTTCCAACTTGCCAACCGTGGGACCGTCGAGTGTTCAGCACTCAAACCGTAACAGAAACACAGTATCTGCTGGTAACATCAATTTTGCGGAATCATTTCACCACTTTTTTAGCCCATCCTTTGCAAGGCCACAGGAGACAAGAAGTCTGACACATAGTCAACGCCTAGAGACGATGGTACAGGAGTATCTCCAAATAAACCCTGAAGCCATGACTGTGTCACTGGACCCTTGCTCTTTTTGGGCTTCCAATCTGGATAAATGGCCGGAGCTAGCCACTTACGCCTTGGAGATCTTGTCATGCCCCGCAGCCAGCGTTCTGTCTGAACGTGTGTTCAGCGCTGCTGGTGGTGTGCTGACAGATAAGCGCACGCGGCTCTCCACTGATAATGTAGACAGACTCACGTTCATAAAGATGAACAAATCATGGATCCGAAACGACTTTTCTACCCCTGTGTCATCCTGGGGAGAGTAAAAGCTTGATGATTGGTTAAAATCACCCTACCAACCGTTTTAAGCTTTCAAATTACTAATCATGTTTATCTGTATCTTGGCTGGAAAATAATTTGGGCTTTGTAGCAGTGTGCAGCACTGATTCTATTAGGCCATCTATAATAAGCTCCACCAGATTTAAAATTACTAATCATGTTTATCTGTATCTTGGCTGGAAAATAATTTGGGCTTTGTAGCAGTGTGCAGCACTGATCCTATTAGGCCATCTATACTAAGTTCCACCAGATTTAAAATTAATAATAATTTTTAGCTGCATCTAGCCCGGAAAATAATTTTGGGGCTCCGAGATGCGCAAGACACATAAGTGCCTTCTTGCTGCACTACCTGCAACATGACCCTCATATTGTCAGAATTCGAAGTAATCATGACTACTGGGTTGCCACACTCTTAGATCCCCCAAACTTTTCGATCAACCTTTTCATTTTAATAAAGACCAAAAAAATGGTCACTTTTGAAATTATAAGCATTAGCAGGTCATTAGAAACTGAAATCAAACAGTTTTCAACTCAAAACTTTATTCTAGGTGATGTTACATTTTCACATAGGACCCCTTGTTCAAAAGGAGCTTCTGAACTCTCTCATCCATTGAATTTGTCAGGTTTTGGATGGTTTCTGCTTCAATTGTTTTGCATGAGGACAGAATACCCTCCCAGAGCTGTTGCTTAGATGTGAACTGCCTCCCGCCATCATAGACACTCCTTTTGATGATGCTCCAGAGGTTCTGAATGGGGTAGAGGTCAGGGGAGCATGGGGGTTACACCATAAGTTTGTCCCCTTTTATGCCCATATCAGCCAGAGATGCAGATGTTTTATGTGCAGCATGAGATGGTGCATTATCATGCATAAAAATGATCTTGCTGTGGAATACACGGTTCTTCTTCTTGAACCATGGCAGGAAGTGCTGTTTGAGAAAATCCACATACATTATGGAGTTCATCTTTACCCCTTCAGGGATCCTAAAGGGGCTGACAATCTCTCTCTACATGATTCCAGCCCAAAACATTACTCCACCTCCTCCTTGTTGGCGCTGTAGCCGTGTTTGCGTGGGGTGTCCATCAACCAGCCATCCTCCACTCCATCCATCTGGACCATCGAGCGCTGCACGGCACTCATCCGTGAACAAAACAGTTTTGAAATCAGTCTTCATGTAATGTTTGGCCCACTGGAGCCATTTCTGCTTGTGTGAAGTGGATAGAGGAGGTCGACAGGATGGCGTATGCACATCTGCAAACCTCTGAAGGACCCTGCATCTTGTTGTTCGGGAGACGTTGGAGGCACCAGCAGCATCAAAAACTTGTCTGCTGCTATGACAAGGCTTTTTTGCCGCTGCTCTTTTAACCTGACGTAATTGCCTGTAGGAAAGAGTCCTCAATTTGCCCTTATCAGCACGCACACGTGTGTACTGTGAATCAGCTACATACTTCTTGATTGCCAAGACACTTCATCCTGATCATCGCACAATGTTTATTGTAGTCATGCCTTGACCTAAACACTCCACAATTTGTTGCTTCTCAGCAGCCAACACATCCTTTTTCTTTCCCATTTTGGCAGAAAATGTAGGCTGCTTAATAATGTGAGACAGCCTTCTTAAGTAGTCTTGCCTTTCATTGGACACACCTGCCAAACTAATTAGCACAGGTGTCTGCAATTGCTTACAGTGATATAAAGAGCCCTGACACACATCACCATCAATGAGTTTAACTGACAAACAAACAAATTCTTCCCTTATCACTCCTAAACACTTTTTGCATAATAATTTGGAACACAGTGTACATGTGCTTTTCCACAAAACACCAGTGGTTCACGTAGTGAATCTTACAGTTCTAACTTGCCAACCGTGGTCTGTATGGAGTTGTTCAATAAAGGGCCCAAAATTAAGATAACATAGATGGGAGAGGTCTCTATGAATAGGAATTCCTAAGTATTTGATACCCTGTGAGGGCCAGGCAAAGGGGAAGTTGGACTGGATGGAATCCTGTATGGATTTGGGGAGGGAGACATCGAGGGCCTCAGACTTCGCTGCATTGATTTTAAAATTTGACCATGTAACAAAGTGATCTCTTTCAGCCATAACAGCATGGATGGATATATGTGATTGAGTGATATATACTAGGATATCATCAGCAAATAGAGAGCACTTGTACTCGGTGCCTCCCACCTGAATCCACCTAATATTGGGGTTATGGCGAATTGATGAGAGCAGGTGCTCCGTCACTAGGATGTATAAGAGAGGGGACAGAGGACATCCTAGCCTTGTCCCATTGGTGATTGTGAAAGGTGATGAAAATGTTCTGATGCACCCCCTGGGCCTTGGGACACCCGGAGCCGGACCCTTTTTGGTGGATGCTGGTGGTTGTAGTCTCCATGGTGGCGACCCGGTTCCGTGGCTCAGGGCGGTCAAACCAGTGGCGGAACTATTTATGTGGTTTTGATGTTTAAATGTCCGACTACGCCACCCGTGGATTGCGGTCAGAGTGAACCGCCGCTGCAGGGCAGACCGCTGAGGCTGGTGTTGTGGGTGCAGCAGAGCGTAGCATAACTCCCTACGGGAGGAGTATAGCCTCAGGGCAGTGTATGCGGAGGATGGGGGTGATGGTGCAGGGCAGCAGCAGTAACGACACGGAGTCAGTGATGCAGTCCAGGGCCTTTACTCACAGTTCTTATTATCCAGGCCACGTCTGCAGGTAACGGCTGCCCACGTCGTACTGTGCTCACCAGGTGAGGGGCTCAGACAACTCCCAGATAACTTTGGAGCGCTTCACAGGACCCCCTTTGTGTGTCCTTTGTCTGGCCTTTCTTACCAACCCTTGTGTCCGGCTGCCTCGGGCCTCCTCTTGGTAAACTTGGCACCAGTTTCCCTGACCCTATGTGGTGCCTAGCGAGGGGCTGCGCCACATAAAATGTCACAGCCTCCGGTTTCTAGCTGAGGGTCGTTTCCTGCCTCCAATAGTTTCGGGGACCGGTCTCCCCCTTTGGCCTGACCCCTCCACGCAGGTGGATTCGGGCGTGCGGTGGTGACTCGCCCGTCCGCACCCCTGGGATCCCTTCATTCCTCGTTCCTGGAGCCTCCTCCGCTCCTCTTCCTTCCTTCTCCCTCTTCCAGGCCTGGGCCTCTCTTACTAGGCCCACCTCCGGAGCAGAGCTCATGCAGAGCCCCTGCTCCCTGCCACTTCTGCTCAGACTTCTCTGCACTGAACTAAGATGGTGCCCACCTTTTATACTCCCTTCTCAATGCACCCAGGAACTGCTTCCTCCCTGCTCCTGCACTACAGGGTTCCCCTTCCTCAGTGTTCCCTCCCCCCACTCCAGCCAGGGACAGGGACTGTCGTGCCCATCTCAGGGGCATATTGGTCGCCCTGCCCCACGGCAATGTGGTGTAATGCATGCAGGTGTCGGGTCCTGATCCACACTCCATCCTTACCTGAGAGTGAGATATCACACCTCTGGGTGAGGTGCAATACCTCTGTAGCAACCGAGCCCTCAGGGTGCTACAGTTCCATTTATCTTCAGCCTAGGTGACGTATTGCGATACAGGGCCGTGACTTTGGCTATAAAAGGGTCCCCTAGACCCCTACCCCAAGCTTTTTAAGAGAATCATATATGGCGTGCCAGGAGACTCTATGGAATGCTTTCTCAGCATCCAACGAGAGTATCTAATTACAAATTTTTAACTGCATCTAGCCCAGGAAATACTTTGTGCCTAGTAGCAGTGTCTGCTAGTCAGCAGATTATCCCAGCTGTTAAGCAAGCTACACCACCTGTAGTTTGGACACTTAATTTTTTCAAAGGAAATGCTTCGGGACCACGGGATACTCAGTGAAGAGCATCAGGAGGCACCCCAAGGCATAGGGGCTGGGACTGGCAGTAGGATGCCTTGCGGTGGACAGCCGAGCTCGATCCTTATAAAAGCTTTTTAACTGCAGCAGCTTTAGTGGACGCTACTGGAGCTGGAATTACGCGGCTGCTGGCATGAGACTTGCCCTCCAATAGATCCTTGTAAATGGATTTAAAGTGTATTCATTCAAATTAGAGAGACAATTTAAATTAAAAAGCTTAGAGCTGCCTCCACCACAGGGGGGTTCGCTCGATCCACCAGCGGACAGGCACCAGTATTGGGAGAGGGGGGCTGGCCGTCAGGGTTCACCGCGGCTCTGGCACAAACCCGGCGACACGGAGGTGGCACGGGCAGGAGCGGGCTGAACATGTCGGCTTCTCACTTTTTGGATTTTAGAAGGGCATGACTAGAGATGAGCGGTGTTCGACTAGAACTGTTCGCCAATCTCAAATTCGAGCTGTTTTGGGCGGTGTTCGAGTTGTTCGACGAACCCGAACGATTTGCAAAAAATTCGGCTGTTCGAGGTTATGTTCGATAACTGTTCGTGCACCAAAAGCGTGTCCTGCATGTCTGGCGCTATTTAGAGCACCAATCATGCAGGGATTGTCTGCCACTCACTGTAATGCCACAGCCATGGTGGTTGTGGCATTACAGTGATTGCCCAAATCGATGGGAACAGTGCCAACAGTGAAACATGAAAAGCCGGCAATTCAGCAGCGGCATACACCTGTACCCGACAATTTAGAACCGAAAGAATAGAGCTTCACACATAGATTAGATAGATATAAACATGTCAGCCACATATATACGAAGTACAGTGAAAGTGCTGCTTACTGTACTTGTCATTTAGCGTAAAGGATTTATCAAAAAAAAATAATAGTGTTTTCATGCACCGTCTCTTTAAAAAAGCCGGCCGGCAATTCAGCATCTGTACCCGACAATATATAACAGACAGAATAGAGCTTCACACATAGATTAGATAGATAGAAACATGTCAGCCACATATATACGAAGTACAGTGAAAGTGCTGCTTACTGTACTTGTCATTTAGCGTAAAGGATTTATCAAAAAAAAATAATAGTGTTTTCATGCACCGTCTCTTTAAAAAAGCTGGCCGGCAATTCAGCAGCGGTACCCGACAATTTATAACAGACAGAATAGAGCTTCACACATAGATTAGATAGATAGAAACATGTCAGCCACATATATACGAAGTACAGTGACAGTGTTGCTTACTGTACTTGTCATTTAGCGTAAAGGATTTATCAAAAAAAATAATAGTGTTTTCATGCACCGTCTCTTTAAAAAAGCCGGCCGGCAATTCAGCAGCGGTACCCGACAATTTATAACAGACAGAATAGAGCTTCACACATAGATTAGATAGATAGAAACATGTCAGTCACATATATATGAAGTACAGTGATAGTGTTGGTTACTGTACTTGTCATTTAGTATTAAAATAAAGGATTTATTATTAAAAAAATTGGCGTGGGGTTCCCCTTAATTTTAGGCTCTAGCGGAGGTTAAGCAGACGGCTGGGGCAGATGTTTGAAGCCTGGGAAGGGGGTAATACCCACGGAGCTTCCCAGGCTACTAATATCAGCCCCCAGCTGAATACATAGCCTTTACTAGCTATTAAAATGGGGGACACCCCAAAAAAAATGACGTGGGGTCCCCCCTAATTTAATAGCTAGCAAAGGCTAGGCAGACAGCTGGGGGCTGATATTAATAGCCCAGGAAGGGAGCCATGAATATTGGCCCCCTCCCAGGCTAGAAACACCAGCCGTCAGCCGCCCCAGAAATGGCGCATTCATAGGATGCGCCAATTCTGGCACTTAGCCTCGCTCTTCCACGCTGCCCTGGTGCGGTGGCAGGGGGTAATAGGGTTGGGGTTGATGTCAGCTTATAATGCCAGCTGACATCAAGCCCAGGTTAGTAATGGAGAGGCGTCTATAAGACACCCCCATTACTAACCCCATAGTCAAAGTTAAAAAAAACACAAACACCCAGAATAAAGTCCTTTAATTGAAATAAAGACACAATCCTTTATTGTTCTAAATTAAACCATACTTACCGTCACGCCCATTCCAGCTGAAGCCAACGATCTCCTGCAATAAAAGAAAAATAATAAAGCAACCTCATCCTTACCTTTCCATGGTTCCCATGACAGCTTCAGCTCTGCTACATCGAGATGACAGGCTGGACCGCAGCAGAACGCTGCCATCCAGCCTCTCATCCCGCAGACACTGAGAAGCGCAGGCTTGCTTGCGCGGCTCAGCGTCTCTCTGTGACGACATCCAGATGAGCCGAGTTCATGTCCAATGAACTCGGCTCACCTCATGCACGTCACTGACAGCGTGGGAAAATTCTCACGCTGAAGCGGCGAGTGCAGGAGAATTCTCCCACGCTGTCAGTGACGTGCATAAGGTGAGCTCATGTCCAATGAACTCAGCTCACCTCCTGCACGTCACTGACAGCGTGGGAGAATTCTCCTGCACTCAGCGCTTCAGTGTGAGAATTCTCCCACGCTGAAGCGCTGAGTGCAGGAGAATTTTCCCACGCTGTCAGTGACGTGCATGAGGTGAGCCGAGTTCATTGGACATTAACTCGGCTCATCTGGATGCCCTCACAGAGAGACACTGAGGAGCGCAAGCATGCCTGCGCTTCTCAGTGTCTGCGGGATGACAGGCTGGATGGCAGCGTTCTGCTGCGGTCCAGCCTGTCATCTCGATGTAGCAGAGCTGAAGCTGTCATGGGAACCATGGAAAGGTAAGGATGATGTTGCTTTATTATTTTTCTTTTATTTCAGGAGATCGTTGGCTTCAGGTGGAATGGGCGTGATGGTAAGTATGGTTTAATTTAGAACAATAAAGAATTGTGTGTTTATTTCAATTAAAGGACTTTTTTCTGGGTGTTGTGTTTTTTTTAAATACTTTACTAGAAATTCATGGTGGTCATGTCTAATATTGGCGTGACCCCATGAATTTCGGGCTTAGGGCCAGCTGATAATGCCAAGCTGGCCCTAACCCCTTTATTACCCAGTGAGCCACCGCATCAGGGCCCTGGATGAGTTGGGTACAGCGCCAGAAGATGGCGCTTCTATGAACGCGCCATTTTCCGGGGTGGCTGCGGACTGCAATTTGCAGCGGGGGTGGCCCAGAAAGCTTGGGCCTCCCTGCGCTGCGGATTCCAGCCCCCAGCTGCCTAGTTGTACCTGGCTGGACACAAAAACAGGGCAAAGCCCCACGTCAATTTTCTTTAAATTATTTCATGAAATAATTAAGAAAAAAAGGGCTTCACTATATTGTTGTGTCCGGCCAGGTACAAATAGGCAGCTGGTGGTTGGGGGCAGCCCGTTCCTGCCTGCTGTACCTGGCTGGACACAAATATAGTGCGAAGCCCCACGTCAATTTTTTTTTAATTATTTCATGAATTTCCTGAAATAATTTAAAAAAATTGAAGTGGGGCTTCGCACTATATTTGTGTCCAGCCAGGTACAGCAGGCAGGAACGGGCTGCCCCCATCCACCAGCTGCCTATTTGTACCTGGCCGGACACAACAATATAGGGAAGCCCTTTTTTTCTTAATTATTTCATGAATTTCATGAAATAATTAAAAAAAATTGAAGTGGGGCTTCGCACTATATTTGTGTCCAGCCAGGTACAGCAGGCAGGAACGGGCTGCCCCCAACCACCAGCTGCCTATTTGTACCTGGCCGGACACAACAATATAGGGAAGGCCTTTTTTTCTTAATTATTTCATGAATTTCATGAAATAATTAAAAAAAATTGAAGTGGGGCTTCGCACTATATTTGTGTCCAGCCAGGTACAGCAGGCAGGAACGGGCTGCCCCCAACCACCAGCTGCCT
Organism: Phyllobates terribilis; assembly: GCF_046119375.1. Lineage (NCBI taxonomy): Eukaryota > Metazoa > Chordata > Amphibia > Anura > Dendrobatidae > Phyllobates > Phyllobates terribilis. The sequence continues at coordinate 1,175,956,355 of NW_027362761.1, forward strand.
ATTTGTACCTGGCCGGACACAACAATATAGGGAAGGCCTTTTTTTCTTAATTATTTCATGAATTTCATGAAATAATTAAAAAAAATTGAAGTGGGGCTTCGCACTATATTTGTGTCCAGCCAGGTACAGCAGGCAGGAACGGGCTGCCCCCAACCACCAGCTGCCTATTTGTACCTGGCCGGACACAACAATATAGGGAAGGCCTTTTTTTCTTAATTATTTCATGAATTTCATGAAATAATTAAAAAAAATTGAAGTGGGGCTTCGCACTATATTTGTGTCCAGCCAGGTACAGCAGGCAGGAACGGGCTGCCCCCAACCACCAGCTGCCTATTTGTACCTGGCCGGACACAACAATATAGGGAAGGCCTTTTTTTCTTAATTATTTCATGAATTTCATGAAATAATTAAAAAAAATTGAAGTGGGGCTTCGCACTATATTTGTGTCCAGCCAGGTACAGCAGGCAGGAACGGGCTGCCCCCAACCACCAGCTGCCTATTTGTACCTGGCCGGACACAACAATATAGCGAAGGCCTTTTTTTCTTAATTATTTCATGAATTTCATGAAATAATTAAAAAAAAAGTACGTGGGGCTTCGCCCTATTTTTGTGTCCAGCCAGGTACAACTAGGCAGCTGGGGGCTGGAATCTGCAGCGCAGGGAGGCCCAAGCTTTCTGGGCCGCCCCCCGCTACAAATTGCAGTCCGCAGCCACCCCGGAAAATGGCGCGTTCATAGAAGCGCCATCTTCTGGCGCTGTACCCAACTCATCCAGGGCCCTGGTGCGGTGGCTCACTGGGTAATAAAGGGGTTAGGGCCAGCTTGGTATTATCAGCTGGCCCCAAGCCCAAAATTCATGGGGTCACGCCAGTATTAGACATGACCGCCATGAATTTCTAGTAAAGTATTTAAAAAAAACACAACACCCAGAATAAAGTCCTTTAATTGAAATAAAGACACAATTCTTTATTGTTCTAAATTAAACCATACTTACCATCACACCCATTCCAGCTGAAGCCAACGATCTCCTGCAATAAAAGAAAAATAATAAACCAACCTCATCCTTACCTTTCCATGGTTTCCACGACAGCATCAGCTCTGCTACATCGAGATGACTGGCTGGACCGCAGCAGAACGCTGCCATCCAGCCTCTCATCCCGCAGACACTGAGAAGCGCAGGCATGCTTGCGCTCCTCACTGTCTCGCTGTGACGGCATCCAGATGAGCCGAGGTCATGTCCAATGAACTCGGCTCACCTCATGCACGTCACTGACAGCGTGGGAAAATTCTCACGCTGAAGTGCTGAGTGCAGGAGAATTCTCCCACGCTGTCAGTGATGTGCATGAGGTGAGCTCATGTCCAATGAACTCAGCTCACCTCCTGCACGTCACTGACAGCGTGGGAAAATTCTCCTGCAATCAGCGCTTCAGCGTGAGAATTTTCCCACGCTGTCAGTGACGTGCATGAGGTGAGCCGAGTTCATTGAACATGAACTCGGCTCATCTGGATGTCGTCACAGAGAGACGCTGAGCAGCGCAAGCAAGCCTGCGCTTCTCAGTGTCTGCGGGATGACAGGCTGGATGGCAGCGTTCTGCTGCGGTCCAGCCTGTCATCTCGATGTAGCAGAGCTGAAGCTGTCGTGGGAACCATGGAAAGGTAAGGATGAGGTTGCTTTATTATTTTTCTTTTATTGCAGGAGATCGTTGGCTTCAGCTGGAATGGGCGTGATGGTAAGTATGGTTTAATTTAGAACAATAAAGGATTGTGTCTTTATTTCAATTAAAGGACTTTATTCTGGGTGTTTGTGTTTTTTTTAACTTTGACTATGGGGTTAGTAATGGGGGTGTCTTATAGACGCCTCTCCATTACTAACCTGGGCTTGATGTCAGCTGGCATTATAAGCTGACATCAACCCCAACCCTATTACCCCCTGCCACCGCACCAGGGCAGCGTGGAAGAGCGAGGCTAAGTGCCAGAATTGGCGCATCCTATGAATGCCCCATTTCTGGGGCGGCTGACGGCTGGTGTTTCTAGCCTGGGAGGGGGCCAATATTCATGGCTCCCTTCCTGGGCTATTAATATCAGCCCCCAGCTGTCTGCCTAGCCTTTGCTAGCTATTAAATTAGGGGGGACCCCACGTCATTTTTTTGGGGGGGTCCCCCATTTTAATAGCTAGTAAAGGCTATGTATTCAGCTGGGGGCTGATATTAGTAGCCTGGGAAGCTCCGTGGGTATTACCCCCTTCCCAGGCTTCAAACATCTGCCCCAGCCGTCTGCTTAACCTCCGCTAGAGCCTAAAATTAAGGGGAACCCCACGCCAATTTTTTTAATAATAAATCCTTTATTTTAATACTAAATGACAAGTACAGTAACCAACACTATTACTGTACTTCATATATATGTGACTGACATGTTTCTATCTATCTAATCTATGTGTGAAGCTCTATTCTGTCTGTTATAAATTGTCGGGTACCGCTGCTGAATTGCCGGCCGGCTTTTTTAAAGAGACAGTGCATGAAAACACTATTATTTTTTTAAATAAATCCTTTACACTAAATGACAAGTACAGTAAGCAACACTATCACTGTACTTATTATATATGTGACTGACATGTTTCTATCTATCTAATCTATGTGTGAAGCTCTATTCTTTCTGTTCTAAATTGTCGGGTACAGATGCTGAATTGCCGGCCGGCTTTTTTAAAGAGACGGTGCATGAAAACACTAATATTTTTTTTAATAAATCTTTACACTAAATGACAAGTGCAGTAACCAACACTGTCACTGTGCTTCTTATATGTGTGACTGACATGTTTCTATCTATCTAATCTATGTGTGATGCTCTATTCCTTCTTGTCTAAATTGTCGGGTACCGGTGTATGCCGCTGCTGAATTTGCCGGCCGGCTTTTTTAAAGAGAGTGTCTTCTGAGCAGTTTGTCAGCTTTTGGACACCTTTGCAGGTGTTTTCTATGTGTTTCTATGTGTTTTTGTTTGCCTGCCATTGGTTTTAACGGTGTTCGACGGTGTTCTAAGGTGTTCGACGAACAGTTCGACGAACAGTTCCTCGAACATCCCGGTGTTCGACGAACCGAACCGAACCCGAACACTACGGGGGTGGCTCAACACTAGGCATGACATGCCTATATCTGTGTCTCCCCCTCCTTTTACTCCTCCACCTCTTTTCTTTTCGCATGACTATATGTACTTGTCACTTTTCCATGTGTTATTTGTGTCTTCTGAGCAGTTTGTCAGCTTTTGGACACCTTTGAAGGTGTTTTCTATGTGTTTCTATGTGTTTTTGTTTGCCTGCCATTGGTTTTAACGGTGTTCGAACCGAACTCGAACACTACGGGGGTGGCTCAACACTAGTAGCGAGCCGTCTTTCTTTTTGACAAAGAAGAATCCGGCTCCAGCCGGGGAGGTAGATTTTCGGAAAAATCCCCTAGCCAGATTCTCTTCAATGTACTCAGACATGGCCCGGGTCTCGGCTGCAGACAACGGGTAGATACGCCCACGGGCAGGAGTGGTGCCAGGTACCAGGTCGATCGGGCAGTCATATGGCCTATGAGGTGGCAACGTCTCTGCTTCCTTCTTACCGAAGACGTCCGCATAGGGCCAGTAAGGAGCCGGGAGACCTGGTAAATTAGCTGGAGTAGGCGGAGGGCGAGCTGGGCGGACCGGAACCAGGCAGGTCCTATGGCAGTCTGGAGCCCATCGGAGTACTTCACCGGATCGCCAGTTCAATACGGGTTCGTGTGTCTGGAGCCAAGGTAGACCTAGCAACAGGGAGTGAGAAAGTCAGGACAGCACATGGAATGAGATTTCCACCTGCAGGGTTATGGGTTCAGTGACGAGCAGGATGGTCTCCGAGAGAAGTCTTCCATCCACGGAGGCGACTGACAATGGTTCAGCCAGGGACTTGGTGGAAATACGGTATCTCTCTACCAGAGACTGGGAGATGAGGTTTCCAGCAGCTCCAGAATCCAGGTGGGCGAGTTCAAAGTGACGGTTTTCTCCCCAAGCAATAGAGACCGGTAAAGTCAGAGACGGAGAGGGCTTACTTTTGTCTAGGACGACCTCTCCGAGTGGTCCTAGACACTGGCGTTTCCCGGCTTTTCCGGGCAGGAACGGATGAAGTGCTCCATACTGCCATAATAGAAACAGCTTCCCTCGGCTCGGCGAGATTCTTGGCGAGATCTGACCATCTTGGTCTGGTCGATCTGCATAGGTTCAGGCGAGAGCGCCCGCGGAGTGACTGGTTGAGAGGCAGGTCTCAGGGAAGTAGGAGCAGAGCAAGAAAAGTCTTTCTCCCAGGCAGTCTCTTTGGCACGTTCTTGGAACCGGATGCCAAGCCGAGTAGCTAGTGACACCAGGTCATCCAGAGTGGTAGGAATGTCCCGACCAGCTAACTCGTCCTTAATCCGACCGGAAAGACCCTCCCAGAAGACAGACACCAGAGCCTCATTTCCCCAGGCAAGCTCAGAAGCGAGGGTGCGGAACCGTATGGCATATTGGACCATGGTGAGACTCCCTTGGTGGAGACGTAGCAGAGAGGAGGCAGAAGAGGTTTTCCGTCCAGGTTCATCGAAGACTTTCCGGAAAGCAGCGAGGAAAGACGGCAGGTCGGACACCAGGGGATCCCCTCTCTCCCACAGGGGATTTAGCCATGCCAGTGCCTCCCCAGTGAGATGGGACATGATGAAGGCCACCTTGGCCCGGTCGGAGATGAACTGGTATGCCAATAGCTCAAAGTGCAGGGTGCACTGGTTTATGAAACCCCGAGCTAAAGTAGGTTCGCCGGCGAAGCCTGGAGGTGCCAGAAGCTGAGGGCCATAGTCGGGTACCATGAAGGGACTGGATTGCGGTACCGCAGGAATGGGCACGGCTGGACCAGAGGTAGACAAAGACGAGTCACACAATGCACCTAGACGAGAGTTAACGGACCGTAGATAGGACAGTACCACCTCCTGCTGAGTTTTCTGACGTAAGACTTCCTGGTGCAGATCGGAGATCTGGAGACCACCGGGTTCCATGGCCCGAGCAAACTGTAACGGGTCTGGGAGGTGGAACCTCTGAGCAACTATACAAGGGGGCAGTCCTTGTAAGGAAGCGGGTGGCTCCCAGGGAAGGCGGGCAGGTAGTCATGGCTAGTGACAGGGACAGTCTCTGGGTAGAAGGGCAGAAGGTCACGGCAAGTGACGGGGACAGTCTCTTGACAGGCGGGTGGTCACGGCAAGTGACGGCAGAGCCTCCAGGTAGGCTAGCAGGCAGGTAGCACGTGGACGCTCCCAGGTGAGCGGGCAAGAGTCTCGGGACAGGCAGGTGGTCACAGCACGTGACGGCGGAGCCTCCAGGTAGGCTAGCAGGCAGGTAGCAGGTGAGCGCTCCCAGGTGAGCGGGCAAGAGTCTCTGGACAGGCAGGTGGTCACAGCACGTGACGGCGGAGCCTCCAGGTAGACTAGCAGACAGGTAGTAGGTGAGTGCTCCCAGGTGAGCGGGCAGGCTGGTCCATAGACAGACTGACAGGTGTCGGAAGGCAGACCGTCGGGTCGCAGGCTTGCAAGCAGGTAAGCGGATATCAGGCAGGTATCAAGCAGGAATCTGGCAGGTGACTGGCGGGTAACAAGCAGGATTTTGGCAGGTGACTGGAAGGTAACAAGCAGGAATCTGGCAGGTGACTGGCAGGTAACTGGTAACGGGACCTGAGGGCTGAAGCAGAGTGAAGGCTTTGCAACAACATTGCTCGGGCACCTCCATTTTGGAGGAGGTGCCTTATATATGGGAGGTCCTCCGGCAATTGGCCGGGGACTCCTTAGGACGGCGCGCGCGGTCCCTTTAAGAGAGGGGGTGCACGCGCGCCCTAAGCACACTGCCGGGGAAGGAGCGCGTGCCGGAAGCAGCGGGGAGAGAAGCACTGGAGGACGCCGCGCCAGGAGCGGGGAGGTGAGAGGGACGGCGTCTCTGCCTAGTACGGGGCAGAGACGCCGATGCTACAATTCCCATTATTGGGGAGTTGGTCTCCCATAGTCTTTAATAATGCCTTCCAAGCAAAAGCTGCCAAAAAATAGGACGGAGGAACTTGCAATGCCCCTTACAAGAGCGATGCAGTACAGCATATTACAAACATTATTCCCATTATTGGGGAGTGGGTCTCCCATAGTATTTGCTTATGCCTTCCAAGCAAAAGCTGCCAAAAATTAGGACGGAGGAACTTGCAATGCCCCTTACAAGAGCCATCTGTAGCGCCCCGAGGGTTCGGTTGCTACAGGGGTATTGCACCTCCACCAGAGGTGTGATATTCCACTCCCAGGTAAGGATGGAGTGTGGACCAGGGCTCAGTTAGCTGCATACACACACTCACCCCATTTCCGGGGGACAGCTCGACGGTGCTCCCATTTTATGCAGGCACAACTGACCATGTCACTGGCTGGAGTGGGGAGGGGGGAGAGAACCCAGTGATGTAGGAGCAGAAGGGGGACGGTTTCTGGAGCATAGTAAGGAGCTCATTGGGTGCTGGTCACCTGAGCTCAGACACAGAGAAGCAGATAAAAGATGGGAGCCATCTTAGGTTGAGCGGTAGACGGAGAAGTAGTCAGCCAGAGAGAGCTGACAGGGAGCCGAGGCTCAGCCTGAGCTCAGCTCCACGAGGCAAGCCTAGAGAAAAGGTCGGGGCCAGAGAGGAGAAGAGAAGAAGGAGAAGGAAGGAAGGAGAGACAGAGGAGTAGAAAGGCTCCAGAAACAAGAAGGCAGAAGGGACCCTAATAGAGCTGAATGGACAGCAACCGTTGCAAACCTGCGTTATATCGGGTGAAGGGTCAGGCTGTGGAAGGGTACCGGATTCCCAAGTTGGTGGAGGTAAATCATCCCTCAGCCAAGAACCGGAGGTCGTGATCATCTATTGGTGCGACCCCCCGCCAAACCTGCTAGGAAGGCACCATATAGGATAGCGGGAAGTGAAGGCCAACGCTTACCCGACACGGTCCGCGGTAGCTGGACAGAAGTTTGGTCACTGGTGGGGCACGAGAGGCCAGAGAAAGGACAGAAGGGGGTCCTGTGCCATACTCCAGAATTGCCTGGGGGTTGACCAAGCCCCTCACCTGGTGGACGCAGCACAGCTTGGGCAGTCATTGCTGACAGAAGTGACATGGATAACAACTGTGAGTAAAAACCCTGGACTGCACCATTGGACTCTGTGTGATTTCTGCTGCGCCTGCACCATCAACCCCAGCATCCACCTACACTGCCCTGAGGCGACACTCTTCCCGTGGGGAGTTATCCTACCCCTGTGCTGCACACCAACACCAGCGTCACCAGTCTGCCTCGCAGCGGCAGTTATCCCTTACCGCAATCCACGGGTGGCGTAGTCGGACATTCAAAACACTGATAAATAGACAGCCACCATTTGGTCTGACCACCCTGAGCCACGGGATCGGGTTGCCACTACTACCCCCATCAGCACCGTACACTATAAGGCCCGGTTCCAGGTACCCCACGGCCCAGGGGCCGAGTCACATGCAGTACAGCATATTACCAACAATATTCCCATTATTGGGGAGTGTGTCTCCCATAGTCTTTGCTTAAGCCTTCCAAGCAAAAGCTGCCAAAAATTAGGACGGAGGAACTTGCAATTCCCCTTGCAAGAGCCATGCAGTACAGCATATTACAAACATTATTCCCATTATTGGGGAGTGGGTCTCCCACAGTATTTGCTCAGCCTTCCAAGCAAAAGCTTCCAAAAATTAGGAAGGAGCAACTTGCAATGCCCCTTACAAGAGCCATGCAGTACAGCATATTACAAACATTATTCCCATTATTGGGGAGTGGGTCTCCCATAGTCTTTGCTTATACCTTCCAAGCAAAAGCTGCCAAAAATTAAGACGGAGGAACTTGCAATGCCCCTTACAAGAGCCATGCAGTACAGCATATTACAAACATAATTATTGGGGAGTGGGTCTCCCATAGTATTTGCTTATGCCTTCCAAGCAAAAGCTGCCAAAAATTAGGACGGAGCAACTTGCAATGCCCCTTACAAGAGCCATGCAGTACAGCATATTACAGACATAAGTCCCATTATTGGGGAGTGGGTCTCCCATAGTATTTGCTTATGCCTTCCAAGCAAAAGCTTACAAAAATTATGAGGAAATGAAATGCCCGTTCGAAGACTCGTGGAGGTCCCAGTAGCTTAACAAGATGCTTTTAATGCCCCTTACAAGAGATGTGGAGGTCAGAGTGGTATAACAAGATGCTTTTAATGCCCCTTACAAGAGACGTGGAGGTCAGAGTGGTATAACAAAATGCTTTTAATGCCCCTTACAAGAGACGTGGAGATCAGACTGGTATAACAAGATGCTTTTAATGCCCCTTACAAGAGACGTGGAGGTCAGAGTGGTATAACAAGACGCTTTTAATGCCCCTTACAAGAGACGTGGAGGTCAGAGTGGTATAACAAGATGCTTTTAATGCCCCTTACAAGAGACGTGGAGGTCAGAGTGGTATAACAAGACAGTTTTAATGCCCCTTACAAGACACGTGGAGGTCAGAGTGGTATAACAAAATGCTTTTAATGTCCCTTACAAGAGACGTGGAGGTCAGAGTGGTATAACAAGATGCTTTTAATGCCCCTTACAAGAGACGTGGAGGTCAGAGTGGTATAACAAGATGCTTTTAATGCCCCTTACAAGAGACGTGGAGGTCAGAGTGGTATAACAAGATGCTTTTAATGCCCCTCAGAAGAGACGTGGAGGTCAGAGTGGTATAACAAGACAGTTTTAATGCCCCTTACAAGAGACGTGGAGGTCAGAGTGGTATAACAAGATGCTTTTAATGTCCCTTACAAGAGACGTGGAGGTCAGAGTGGTATAACAAGACGCTTTTAATGCCCCTTACAAGAGACATGGAGGTCAGAGTGGTATAACAAGACAGTTTTAATGCCCCTTACAAGAGACATGGAGGTCAGAGTGGTATAACAAGATGCTTTTAATGCCCCTCAGAAGAGACGTGGAGGCCAGAGTGGTATAACAAGACGCTTTTAATGTTATGATCTGCTACAAGCACTAAGGAAAGACAGGAGACCTGTCCCTGCAATAGAACTAAACTGGATCCCTACGATGTAACGGGGAACCTGATCCTGCGATCAGACCCGCTAAATTCCTCGGCTAGTCTGAACAAAGACCTATAGATGTGAGGAGGGGATCCCTACAAGAACTAGGGACTGGGAGAAAGATGGACACCTCCTAGCAGAAATTGTAGCAGTAAAAAGACAGACAAACAACAAAGAACATAGAGGTCCGAAGACCTAGCAAAACTGACTGAGAAAGGTAACAAAGCACCTGGCTAGCTTAAGAGTAGAAATTGCAATGAAGTCCAGCATGGCAAGGAGGGCGGAGCAGGATTAAATAGGCAAAAATGTCATGTGACCAGCAAGATAGAAAAAACCGGAGAGTTCTAACATTACCCCCTCTTCTATGAGGATCCTCCGGATCCCCTAGGCCCAGGCTTATCAGGAAACCTCTTATGAAACACTCTGACAAGTCTGGAAGAAGAAACATCATCCGCCCTCACCCATGAGTTATCCTCGGGACCGAAACCCTTCCAAGCGACGAGATACTGTAAACTACCTCTATACCGCCTAGAACCCAAGATGCAGGAAACTTCATATTCCCCGTCCTCCACCACCGGAGGAACAGTGGCAGTGGCGTCTCTATTAGATACATCAGCTTTTTTCAATAGAGAAACATGAAACACCGGATTAATCTTCCAGGAGGTGAGAACCTCCAACCTAACAGCAGATTGGTTAACTACCTGAAGCACCTTAAAGGGCCCTACAAACTTGGGACCCAATTTTTTAGAAGGAATCCTCAACCACAGATTCTTAGAGGACAACCAAACCATGTCACCAATAGCAAACAAAACCTCTTGCCGTTTCCTATCAAAGTACCTCTTAGATTTTTTGCTAGCCTCCTGAAGATTACCACGCACATCCGTCCAAACTCTCTCCAAATCACCGGAAAAACTCTCCTCCTCAGGCACAGCCGATACCAATTTGGAGAATGACCCAAAAGACGGATGCCTCCCAGAACAACAAAAAAAAAGGCGAACACCCAGCAGAAGAGGGCGTATGGTTGTTAAGAGCAAATTCAGCAAGTGGCAGAAACTCAGACCACCCCTCTTGATTGTCTGCCACAAAACAACGCAAGAACTGCTCAACATCCTGGTTCTTCCTTTCTGTCTGGCCATTAGACTCAGGATGATATCCAGATGAAAATGACAAGTGAACTCCCAACCTGTCACAAAAGGCACGCCAAAAACGAGCCACGAACTGAGGTCCCCTATCAGAAACAATGTCAGTAGGAACGCCATGGAGTCTGACAATTTCCTTGACAAAGGCCTTAGCGAGTGTCTTAGCGCAGGGCAATTTGATGAAGGGAACCAAGTGACACATCTTGCTAAAACGGTCCACGACCACCCAGATGACCGAGAAACCCTCAGAGGGGGGAAGGTCAGTAATAAAGTCCATAGCCAGATGTGTCCAAGGTGCACTAGGAACCTCCAGAGGGCAAAGCAACCCCGCAGCAGGAGTATGTGAAGACTTAGATCTAGCACATACAGTACATTGACGCACCCACTTAATGACTTCCTTCTGCCATCCAGGCCACCAAAAACTGCGACCCACAAGTCTCTTGGTCTCAGAAATTCCTGGATGACCTGCCAACCCAGACTCATGACACTCCACAAACAAATCTCTCCTAAAGGTCCTAGGCACAAACAACCTCCCATGGGGAGTGTTAGATGGGGCATTCTCCCGAGCTTTAAGAATCTCATCTTCCAAAACGGAGTCCAATGCAGCAATCACAACGCCTTCTTGTAAAATGCTCTCCTCCTCCTCAGCACCGACCATGGGAGAAAAGCTGCGAGACAAAGCATCAGCTTTAACATTCTAGGTTCCCGGGATGTAAGTAACGGAAAAATTGAACGGAAAAAAAGTGCCCACCTAGCCTGATGGGAATTCAAGCGCTTGGCAGCATCAAGATAGATCAGATTTTTATGATCAGTGAAAACCTGAATGAGAAATTCAGCACCTTCCAAGAGATGACGCCAGTGTTCAAATGCAAGTTTAATAGCCTGCAATTCCCGATTACCAATATTGTAATTAAGTTCAGTCTCAGAAATTTTTTTTGAAAAAAAAGCACAAGGATGTACTCCATCCTTGTTTTCCTGAGACAACACCCCACCAACCCCCACAGAAGAAGCATCAACCTCAACCAAAAACGGCTTAGTCACATCAGGCTGCATAAGGATGGGGGCAGAGCTGAACCTCTCCTTTAGAAACACAAAAGCTTCAATGGCCTCAGTAGTCCACTGAACCGTATTAGCACCTTTCCTGGTGAGATCGGTCAGTGGTTTAACAATAATAGAAAATTTTTTAATTAATTTTCTGTAATAATTGGCGAAACCCAAAAACCTCTGTATCAATTTCAAACCAATAGGCCTAGGCCATTCCTGCACAGCTTGAACTTTCACCGGGTCCATCTCAAAGCCCTCGCTGGAGATAATGTAGCCCAAAAAACTAATTCTCTGTACAGCGAACTCACATTTCTCTAACTTAGCAAAAAACGAATTGTCAATTAATAACTGTAATACCTCACGTACGCTCCGCCAATGAGACTCCAGATCCGGCGAATAAATCAAAATGTCATCCAAATACACAACCACATTTTTGCCGATCAAAGGTCTAAGGATGTCATTAATAAGATTCTGAAAAAATGCTGGTGCATTGGTAAGACCAAAAGGCATAACCCGATTCTCAAAATGACCCACAGGAGTGTTAAAAGCAGTCTTCCATTCATCACCCTCCTTCATGCGCAACAAATTGTATGCCCCCCAGAGATCAATTTTAGAGAACCACTTGGCCTCCACTAACTGGTTAAACAAATCAGGAATCAATGGCAGTGGGTAGGGATTGCGTACAGTAATTTTATTAATCTCGCGAAAGTCCAGACAAGGACGTAAACCGCAGTCGTTTTTTTTAACAAAAAAAAATCCAACAGCCACAGGTGACTTAGAAGGTCTGATATGACCGGCGGCCAAGCTCGTCTGTATGTATTCCTCCAAAGCCTTTCTCTCAGGAATAGTAAGATTAAATAAACGACTTTTAGGAAGAGTCGCTCCAGGGACAAATTCAATGGTACAATCATAATCTCTATGGGGAGGCAAAATTTGCGACGACTCCTCAGAAAAAACTTTCCAAAAATGCTGAATAAGTACAGGTAATTCCCCTTTTTCCACAGCAGCAATGCGCCCGTTACAACACTTGTCATAACACTTAGGGCTCCAGGACTTAATTTCATTGGTAGACCAATCCAGTACAGGATTGTGCAATTTTAACCAGGGTAACCCCAAAACTACTGGAGAAGGAAATTATTTAATACCACCAAATCCAAATTCTCTTGGTGAATACCATTAATAGTGAGGGGAAATTCATAAACCTTGTGAGTAACACATTTCAAGGGAGTGCCATCGACAGAAACCACGGAAATAGGGGATGACAAAGGTTTGGGTTTTAATTTAAGTTTTTCCAAGAATCCCCCATCAATCACATTCAGAGTAGAACCACAATCCACAAATACCCGAAATTCAATTAATTCTTCCTGAGCTGCAGTAGTAGCAGAAAGAAATACACCCTTAGTATTTAAACAGGCTATACGGGCGTAACTGACCTTTTTTTTTTTTCTTTGTTCATGCGAAGAACACAGTTCTTAATGAAATGGTCAGATCCACCGCAATAAAAGCACAAATCTTCAGAAAACCTGCGGTATTTTTCCTGAGAGCGGGGTGACATCGCCCCAATCTCCATCGGCTCTCCAATGTCAGTACAGACCCTGTCAAAACTCGGAGCTGACATGGCAGAGGATTTACTCTCATTAACCCTTGCACGCAGTCTCCTGTCCACCCGTATAGCTAATTGCATTGCCTCCTGCAAGTTTCCAGGTGTAGGATAAGCAATCAGCAGATCCTTCACCCTTTCACCTAGCCCAGCAAGAAACAAACTTTTCAAAGCTGAATCGTTCCACCCCACCTGAGCAGACCACCGACGGAAGTGAGTACAATAATTTTCCACATTACCTGATCCCTGCCTCAAACGTCTTAATTCAGACTCAGCTGATGAGACACGATCAGGATCATCATACAACAACCCCAAAGCAGAAAAAAAAATATCCACTGATCTAAAGCACGGATCACTAGGTTGGAGAAAAAAGGCCCATCCCTGAGGTTCTTTGCACAAAAGTGACATTATGAACCCTATGCGCTGTGATTCATCACCAGAGGATCTGGGTCTCAAACGAAAATACAACAAACAAGCATTTTTATAGGAAAAAAATTCTTGTTGTTCACCAAAAAATAAATCAGGCAATCGTACCTTTGGCTCCACAAAATGCGCTCCAGAACAGCTACTCACGTGTTGTTGGAGCTCAGCCACCTCCAGAGAGAGTCCCTGCAGGAGTTGAGCCAAAATCCTGAACCGACACCATGATGGAAACTGGAAGTCTTTCCTTAGAGAAATTTTTTGGCTGGACTTACTGTTATAATCTGCTACAAGCACTAAGGAAAGACAGGAGATCTGTCCCTACAATAGAACTAAACTGGATCCCTACGATGTAACTGGGAACCTGATCCTACGATCAGACCCACTAAAGTCCTCGGCTAGTCTGAACAAAGACCTATAGATGTGAGGAGGGGATCCCTACAAGAACTAGGGACTGGGAGAAAGATGGACACCTCCTAGCAGAAAAAAGACAAACAAACAACAAAGAACATAGAGGTCCGAAGACCTAGCAAAACTGACTGAGAACGGTAACAAAGCACCTGGCTAGCTTAAGAGTAGAAATTACAATGAAGTCCAGCATGGCCAGGAGGGCGGAGCAGGATTATATAGGCAAAAAAGGTCATGTGACCAGCAAGATAGGTTTTTTCTAACAGGAGAGTTCTAACATTTAATGCCCCTTACAAGAGACGTGGAGGTCAGAGTGGTATAACAAGATGCTTTTAATGCCCCTTACAAGAGACGTGGAGGTCAGAGTGGTATAACAAGATGCTTTTAATGCCCCTTACAAGAGACGTGGAGGTCAGAGTGGTATAACAAGACGCTTTTAATGCCCCTTACAAGAGACGTGGAGGTCAGAGTGGTATACCAAGACGATTTTAATGCCCCTTACAAGAGACGTGGAGGTCAGAGTGGTATAACAAGATGCTTTTAATGCCCCTCAGAAGAGACGTGGAGGTCAGAGTGGTATAACAAGACGTTTTTAATGCCCCTTACAAGAGACGTGGAGGTCAGACTTGTATAACAAGACGCTTTTAATGCCCCTTACAAGAGACGTGGAGGTCAGAGTGGTATAACAAGATGCTTTTAATGCCCCTCAGAAGAGACGTGGAGGTCAGAGTGGTATAACAAGACGCTTTTAATGCCCCTTACAAGAGACGTGGAGGTCAGAGTGGTATAACAAGATGCTTTTAATGCCCCTTACAAGAGCCATACAGTACAGCATCTTAAAAATATTATTCCCATTATTCGGGAGTGGGTCTCCCACAGTCTTTGCTTATGCCTTCCAAGCAAAAGCTGACAAAAATAAGGACGGAGGAACTTTCAATAATGGCAACACGGACCACGGTCACCCTGGTGGTATAGTGATTTTGGAGGCTGAGGATAAGGAGAAGAGCAAAAAACAGCCGAAATGAGGAAGCGTATACCCATGTGTGGTTGTGAAGCAGTGCATGGGAATACACCTCCCGAAATAACACAGTGGATTTGACTTTATGTTACTCTGCTGTCATTTGGTGGTGATGAGAAGTCTGGCCCAATCCAGCCCTTGTTCATTTTGATAAGGGTCAGCTTGTCAGCATTGTCAGTTGACAGGCGAGTGCGCTTATCAGTTATAATTCCCCCAGCGGCACTAAAAACACGCTCCGATAACACGCTAGCGGCAGGGCAGGCCAGGATCTCCAAGGCGTACAGAGCGAGTTCATTCCAAGTGTCCAGCTTGGATACCCAATAATTAAAAGGCACAGAGAGGAATCACGGAGGACGCTGGTACAGTCGGCAAGGTACACCCTCACCATCTTTTGAAACTTTCCACTCCTTGTGAGAGTACCCCGCGCCTCATGGTCTGTCCAAAGGGAGGGTCTGAGAAAACTGTCCCAGAACTTTGACAGTGTTCCCCTGCCTCTGCTGGATTGGAGTTGCCTCTCTCTCGCTTGTACGCTTTGGTTGGTCAACGAACTGTGACCTCTGCCGCTAGCGTGTTCAGATGGGAATTTTTTTAACAGTTCTGCAGCAAGGGCCTTCTGGTACTGGCCCATTTTTGTAGACCTCTCCACCTCAGGAATAAGAGAGTGAAAGTTCTCCTTATAGAGGGGGTCTACAAGTGTCACCAACCAGTAATGACTGTCACCCAACATTTTGACAACGCGAGGGTCACAGTTAAGGCAGCGTAACATAAAGTCAGCCATGCGTGCCAGACTGGTAACGGGCAAGATTTCCGTGTCCTCACCAAGATGACGACTGACGTGCTCTCCTCCTCCTCCTCCTCCTCCCCCTGTCCTCAGGCCACCCATGCTGAACTGACGGTATGACACTTGTACAGGTACTACCGTCTACAGCGCATGATAACAGCTCCTGTTCTTCCTCCTCCTCTCCTTCATTGTCCCCCAATGCACGTTGGGATGAGATGAGGCTGGGCTGTGTGTAATCGCCCACTACGGCTTCTTGATCCTTCTCGTCATACTCTGGCTGCAATGCCTCCTCTTTAATTCTCTGCAGAGAGTGTTGCAAAAGACAGACAAGTGGGATGCTGACACTAATGATGGCGTCATCACCACTCACCATCTTGGTGGCCTCCTCAAAGTTTGTCAGGATGGTACATATGTCAGACATCCAGGTCCACTCATGAGGTCTTATGTGTGGAGTCTGACCTGAATATCGACGGCCTTGTTGTACTGTAGCTGGTACTCCACAACTTCTCTCTTCTGCTCACAAATCCTTTGCAACATGTGGAGGGTAGAATTCCAACGTGTATGGACATCACACACCAGTCGGTGTGCCGGAAGCTGCAAACGCTGCTGCAACACAGCAAGGGCGGCGGAAGCTGTAGCCGACTTGCGAATTTGAGCTGACAGGCGGCGTACTTTCACGAGCAGATCTGGCAACTCGGGGTACGATTTAAGAAACCGCTGAACCACGAGGTTAAGCACATGAGCCAGGCATGGTACGTGTGTGATCTCGCCTCGCCTCAGAGCCGCCACCAGGTTACGGCCATTGTCACACACGACCATGCCTGGATGTAGGCTCAGCGGTCTTAGCCACAGATCTGCCTGCTTTTTCACAGCTGTCCACAACTCTCAAGCAGTGTGAGGTTTATCACCTAAGCTTATGAGTTTCAGCACAGCCTGTTGCCGCTTGGCGGAGGCAGTACTGCAGTGCTTCCAGCTTGTAACTGATGTGGTGATATCTGAGATGGAGGCTGAACATGAGGAGGAGGAGGAGGAGGATGATGCGCAGGAGCTGTACACTGTGGGGGCAACACTGACTGACATAAGGCCCGCAATCCTCAGTGTGGGGAGGATGTGTTCCGTCCCAAGGTCCGACTGGGTCGCGGCTTCCACTATGTTTACCCAGTGTGCCGTCAGGGAGATGTACCGTCCCTGGCCACAAGCACTTGTCCACGTGTCCGTTGTCAGGTGGACTCTCCCAGTAACTGCGTTGTTGAGGGCACGGCAGATGTTTTGGGACACGTGCTTGTGTAGTGCGGGGATGGCACACCGGGCAAAATAGTGTCGGCTGGGGAACGAGTACCGAGGGACGGCCACCGCCATAAGGTTGCGGAAGGATTCCGTCTCCACCAGCCTAAAAGGCAGCATTTCCAACGCAAGCAGTCGTGAAATGTGCGAATTTAGGACTGTGGCCTGTGGGGCGTTAGCTGCAAATTTCCGCTTTCGTTCAAAGGTCTGGGATATGGACAATTGAACACTGCGGTGGGACGTGGACGTGGACGCTGATGCTGTTTCTTGAAAAACTGCCATAACAAGTGAAGACTGAGAGGAGGGGGCATCTTTACATACAGTATGGACAGGGGATTGCCTTGCACACACAACAGGGGGTTCTATTGCACGCACAACAGCGGAAGAAGCAGTGGTGACACCCGCTGACACTGGTCGTGGACCCTGGGGTTTGCCCCACAAACTCGGGTGCTTTGCTGCCATGTGCCTGATCATGCTGGTGGTAGTCAGGCTGGTAGTTTTGTCACCCCTGCTGATGCTGGCATGGCAGGTGGTACAAATGTACTTTTTGGGGTTATCAGCAAAGTCCTTAAAAAAATTCCAGACTCTGGAAGACCTACCACTTGTACTGGCAACGTCCCTCGTGTTGGTGTTACAGGGAACAGTTGCCTGCCTTCTGTCTGCGGCCACCACACTGCTTCTTCCTGCCTGTTGGGGTACTCTGCCTTCCTCCCCCTGTGTGCTGCTGGCCTCACTCTGCATGTCCTCCTGCCACGTTGGGTCAGTTACTAGATCATCCACCACCTCTTCCACTTCCACTTGCGCACCACGATGCTCCTCCTCACTTCCTGGCAATTGTGTCTCGTCATCGTCCACCTCTTGTGACAAATTGCCAGCGTCGACTTCCTGTGGCCGTGGCTGTTCAAATATTTGGGCATCGCTACATGGGATCTCCTCTTCCACCACTTCAAGCGGAGCAGGCGAGGGGCCCAAATATGGAAATGGACCAGTGAACAGCTCTTCAGAGTGTCCAAGTGTGGGATCAATTGCTGTCTGATGACACTCGGCATGGTGGGAGGAAGGAACATCAGGGTGAGGAGGAGTATGTGGTCGAGATTCACGGCTACTAAGAGTTGATCGTGTGGAAGACAGACCGGAGGTGGTGGTGCCCAAGTAACTGGAAGTATTATCGGCTATCCAATTAATATCCTGTTCACACTGATCAGTTCGCAATACTGGTGTTGTTCTGTGCTTCCCTAGTAATTTGGTCAAGAAGTGGGAGAGAGAAGATGTGGCTGTTGGTTGTGGCACATTTTCACCTTGTCCACGGCCCCGTCCTCTGCACGCACCATCACCAGAACGTCCAGTTCCACGTCCCTTGCCACGCGCCTTGCCCATTGTAAAGGAAGTAAAATTACTCGCACTATCAATGGAAAAAGGGTAATAAAATGTAGATTAGAACCGTGGAAGAGGAAAACCACAGTTCTATTTCTCTGGCCTACACCCGACTCTTTTAAACAATCAGAACAATCAGGGAGAAACTATTACTGTTTTTCCTTACGGAAAAAATACCAAAACCTGAATAATAGAGATTTTTTACCATGGAACAGCAAAAGCACAGTTTTAATTTACTGCGGTATACCAGACTTTTTACAATATATAGATTTGCGGCTGAACAGTGAGCGACACACTCAAACTGTTTTTTTCATAGATACCAAAGGCCCAAAACTGGATACTACACAGATTTTACCTGTTGAACTGCAAAACCACACTTCTGTTTCTGTGGCCTATACCAGATTATTTTCAACAGATATATTTGTGTCTGAAAAATCAGAGACACACTTCTTTTTTTTTTGGGGGGGGGGGGACACCGATAGGTTAATAAGACAGGTATGTGTACAGTGTGTAGGAGGAAAAAAAAAAGAGGATTTAGATGAAAAAAAAGGATTTTTACTGGCCCCCGAGATCTGCAGCTAAGTCCAGCAATTTCAGAAACAGGAGCATACAGGACTGTAATGCAGCGTTTGCAGGTATAACCACTGCGTCTCCTATACAGTCTGCCTGCCTGCCTGATATCTGGGATGGATA
Source organism: Phyllobates terribilis (assembly GCF_046119375.1). Classification (NCBI taxonomy): domain Eukaryota; kingdom Metazoa; phylum Chordata; class Amphibia; order Anura; family Dendrobatidae; genus Phyllobates; species Phyllobates terribilis. The sequence goes on from NW_027362761.1 coordinate 1,175,975,215, forward strand.
TTAGTCCTGAGAAGGACTGTTTGTTTGTTCTGGCAGCCTTTACAGACCCTACACTAACTATTTTGCAGCAAAAATCTCTCCCTAGCTCAGCAGCGCTGTCCTTACACTGTCTGATCCAGAGCGTCTGTGTCCAAGATGGCGGCGCCCGGTTTTAAATACTCGAGGTGACGCTGTGCGGCCAGCCAATCACTGTAATGCCCACAAACAACATGGCTGCGGCATTACAGTGACTGGCTGGCAATCCCTGCATGTTCATTGGCTCTGTAAAGAGCGCCAAACATGCAGGGCGGAGACCCGAGCTCCCGCCCGAGTAACTCGGAAATGCTCGGTGCTCGCCGAACATCCCGAGCAACGTGATGCTCGGGCGAGTACCGAGCAGTGTCGAGCATGCTCGCTCAACACTAGTCATTTTAATCTCTCCACTAGACTATCGATCTGTGGATCGTAAACCAAGGTTCTAAGAAATTTGTAGCACTTTGCACATTTCTCTTTTGACCTTTGACATGAATGGGGTCTCTTGATGTATTAATATCTTTTAAGGCAGACCCATTAGAGAGAAAATATGGAACAACTCTGGAGCTATGCACCTAGTGGAAGAGCTTTTTAATGGCACCACTTCCGGGTACCATGTAGTAATCAAGTACCACCAATATAAATTGATGTCCTCTAGTGAACTTTACCAGGATTCCCTTCAGATCCATCTCTACACGTTCGAACAGGATGTCAATGATGGGCAATGGAACTGAAGGACTGTGAAAGCGGGCCCCCGGGAGATTAGCTGGAATATGGGACAGAAACGACAGTAGCTCATGATTTCTCCCGAATCAGTAGCATCCCTGGAGTCTTGTCTGGGTCTAGTCTACTCCCATATGACCACCCAACACATGAGAATGAGACATGTCTAACACTCTGTATCTGTAGGACCCTGGCACCAGTAACTACTCTATTACCTCAACCCTTGTTCTGGTCACTCTATACAACATTCATGGGAAAATATGGGAACCAATAGTCAACCCCCGGCTCCTGAGAAACACCATTCAGTACCATCACAATCTCAAGAGCCCCATTTAAAGTTAAATCCCTGAGTTGAGCGGTTCCAAAATTTTCCTTGGATACTTCCAGCTCAGGAACATTGGCTTCAGGGGATGCTTCCTCACCCTCATTGCCAACGAGCACAGAAAATGGAAACTTGTCGGCTGTGGCATATGAAGAAGTTTCTTTAGACAAAACAAAGTCCCAAAACAAAGGAAAGTCATAACCAATAATGACAGGTTGTAACAAGTCCTTAATCACTTTCACTACATGGGAGGTGGAACCACAGTTTGTAGTCATGTCGACCTGGACCTCAGAATAATTCCTGGTGTCTCCATGGATACATCTTACTCCTACCACCTTCCCAGGGACTAGCAAGTGTGGCCCTTAAAAGGGTCACCAAACTCCCAGAGTCCAGAAGTCCCATCACTGGTAGGTGAAGTAGTGACAGCGCTTGCTTATGCAGCAGTCTTTCAGTTCCATGGTCATGGGACAATGGGCGGCTATATGGCCAGAGGCGTGACACCTCTAGCAAATCACAGTATGAGTGATCCCTCGGAACTGGCTCAGAAGCCTATTGGGGATTATGGACATCCTAAAGGTATAGATTTAAGCATCTCTTTTGAGTATTAGCCTCTATTTGGGCACCTTAAACCCCCTTGACTTCCCTGGGAATTCTCAACCTACAGATACCTCTCCATCATGCTCACAAGGTCATCTGCATTCTCCATGGGCAACCCAGCATTGCCCTGCGTCAGGTCAGTGGTGAGTGGATGAACAAGTGCATCACCATTCTCTCCACCATCTGTGCTGGGGAACAAGTCTTGGGCTATAGCAATTTTGGAGGAGATCAAAATAATTTGGGACTGGGGAGGCTTGTCCCCGTGAAAGCCCTAGTGATGCTAATTGTTAGGGTTACGCCCAAATGAGCCAAAATATAGCCTTTAGCTTGCCCGGACCGTCTCCGCCAAGAGGTTCTGTTGCTGCTTCACTTGGAACTATTGCATCAGTAGCCTGTTGGTTTACTTGTGGGCCTGCTGCTGCCATTGCTGTTGCTGCTGGATATTGGACTAGACTAGTAGCATAAAGGGGTTGTCCACTACTATTAATAATTGGTCTCTCTCTTCTGTGTTCCACGGTGGATGCTGGGCTGTGGGTGGGGTTACCCCGCTTGTCACACCCAGCATCCACCGTGCACTATCCCTCTCCCCATTCATTGGATGGGGAGAACCCCATCCTCTCCGCCCACAGCCCAGCATCCACCATGGGGACCGCTGATGTCTCGCCTCACTTGACGTGACATCAGCGGGGGTCACGTGATTTCTGTGAGTGGCCAAGGATAGCTCCGCTCACAGGCAGCAATTGTAAAGCAAGGTATTTACAAAGATACTTATTTTCAACATAAAAATAGATTGCCCACATATTAATAATAGTGGACAATCCATTTAATAAGCTTCTCCATGTCTTCAGACCCTGTTCACACTGCTGCAGATGCCTTTAACCAGGACAGTCAGTTTTTACACTGCAGTCGCTTGTGATTTTGGGACTTGCTGCTCACATTTCTCCATCAAGCTTCCCAGCAGAAACATGGGGTACACATAGGTGCTTGGTTCTGGAGCAAAACATTAGTTTCTTTACTATATCTCATTATAAAAATAAACAAAAGGGCTTTTCTTCAGCCAAAATAAAACATCCATTAACAAAAGAAAACAGTACTTTCAGGATAGGCACAGTACAATATACACAGTCTTACTTTCAGGGTAAGTTAATCACTGCAGCAGCTTCAGGCATGGTCTGTTCATCATTAGAGATCACTCTGTAGCATAGCTACCTCAGACACACCTGAGCCAATTCAGCTGCCTTTTGTAGGAGTTGCAAAGTCCGGATTGGAGCCAGACTCAAAATCCGGACCCATTAAAAACTTCTCAGCAACCTATTGCAACCTACATCTCCAGGATCTACATCACCGAGGCTAGCCACCTCGGGGAAACATATCTCACGTCTGGGAAATTGCCACCTATTCCCCCACAATATATATATACGTATATATATATATATATATATATATATATATATATATATATATGTATACGTATGTATACACTCACAAAATGGATGCAAAAAGTCTACACAAGTCTACCATGTTAAAATGCTTTTGTCACATAGAAAAATCATACCAAAAAGAATAAATTTCAGAACTTTTTCCACCTTTAGTGCTCATACTCATCTGCATTTGAATCGGACGAGTGTAATCTGATAAAAAAATCGCATTGCACTCTGACTAATGTTATTGAATGATTATGTGTTCATCTGCAATTTTTTTTCTCTGCTCGGATCGGACTGAGAAAAAAATAGCAGCATACAGCGAGTGGCTGCGTATATCAGACGAGACTCACCAATACAAGTCAATGAGTGCGGGATCTATATCTGTATATAAGTTTGCTTTATTAGTTTTGTAAACTAGCTTTAAATGACAGAATTACTGTATGTAAAAGCTGATGTTAAAAACGCATTGCATACAGATTGCATACAGATGTCTTACGGATGTCATACGGATGCTATTTGATAAAAATCACATTATACTCATATGACACTCAAACTACTTTTCAAGAACAACATTGGAGTGATTTTATTTACGCTGGTGAGTGCGAGCCCTTAGGCTATGTTCACACTAGGCGTTTTTTCACCTTTTTTATGCAAATTTTCAGCTATGTTTTACAGTACCAGAAAAGTCTATGAGATTTCAGAAATCTCATGCACACACATTATTTTTGTGTTATCAGTATTTTGTGCTTTGCATGTTTTTTTGCACAATAGAGCATGTCACTTCTTTCAGTGTTTTTTCAGCGGTTTTGCAGGTATCCGATTTTGCTGCGGTTTTTGTGCCAAAACCTGATGAAACTGAATAGGCAATAAAACACAATAAAACTCATATTACATAATAGTCAGTACATCTCCGCCATCATTTACAGAGATTCTGATTAACCCCAAAGGAAAGTTTTGTTGATTTTCATTTTCTTAGTTGCATTTTTCAATAAAAGACATAGTCTGTAAACAGCTTACAACACAGCAAAGGGATCTCATTGTTTAAAGTTAGGAGAACAGTGAATTTTTTTTTAACAGGGCCTTAGTTATACCATGGACACTGTGGGGATATCATCAAGAAGTGGCTTAAAGGGGTATTCCCATCTCCAAAGTCCTATCTCAATATGTAGTAGGTGTAATACTAATAATTTTAGTAAATACCTCCAATTAGAAATGTAGTGTAGTTTTTCAGATTTGTTATGTCTCGTTTCTCATGTGCAGGCCATTGCAGGACCTTAGGTATCCATGGTTACAACCATTAACAACTAGCTAACTAACTGTCACTATATCAGTGGACGTAACCATGGATACCTAAGGTCCTGCAATGCCTGTGTAGCGCCCCGAGGGCTCGGCCGCTACAGGGGTATTGCACCTCTGCCAGAGGTGTGATATTCCACTCCCGGGTAAGGATGGAGTGTGGACTAGGGTCAGTTAGCTGCATACAGCACACTCACCCCATTTCCGAGGGACAGTTCAACGGTGCTCCCATTAGACAGAAATGCAGGCACGACAGACCATGTCCCTGGCTGGAGTGGGGAGGGGGGAGGAATACCCAGTGGTGTAGGAGCAGATAGGGGTAGGTTTCTGAGCATAGGAAGGAGCTCATTGGTTGCTGGTCACCTGAGCTCACACACTAGGGAAGGGTATATAAGGTGGGCACCATCTTAGTTCTGGGAGTAGAAGAAGTCAGTTCAGTCAGAGAAGAAGCAGAGTGGAGATGTGACAGGGAGCTGTGGCTCAGCCTCAGCCCAGCTCCATGAGACAGGCCTAGAGTGAAGGCCGGAGTAGAAGAAAGGAACAGAAAGGAACAGAAAGGAACAGCAAGGAACAGCAAGGAACAGAAACAGAAAGAGAAGTATCCAAAGTGTGGAAAGGCTCAGAAACAAGAAGGTGGAAGGGACCCTATGAACCCATGAGAATACAGGGTGAAGGGTCAGGCAGATTAAGGGTACCGGATCCCAAGTTGGTGGAGGAGAAACAACCCTCAGCCAAAGACCGGAGGTCGTGATCATTTATTGGTGCGACACCTCATCAAACCTGCTAGGAAGGCACCATATAGGACAGCGGGGAACGGGGCCCACGTTTACCCGCGCAGATCCGCGGCAGCTGGACAAAAGTGGGTCACTGGTGAGGCAGGCCAGAGAAAGGATAAAAGGGGGTCCTGAGCCAGACTTCTGAATTGCCTTGGAGTTAACCGAGCCCCACACCTGGTGGACGCAGCGCGGCTCGGGCGATCACTACTGGTGCCGAAGTGACCCGGAGCACATGAACTGTGAGTAAAAGACATTGGACTGCAGTATGTTGTCTGTGTACTTTCTTGCTCCTCCAGCACTAACGGTACTGGGACTCCCTGCACCATCCCCCCCACCATCCATTGCACTGCCCTGGGGCTACACTCTTCCCATGGGGAGTTATCCAATCTCAGCTGCACACACCATCAGCCTCAGGGGATTACCTTGCAGCGGCGGTTCATAATAACCGCAATCCACAGGTGGCGTAGTCGGACATTATCAACAGCACATAGCAGACTACCATTGGTCTGACCACCCTGAGCCACGGAACCGAGTCGCCACCACTACCCCCATCGTCTCCCTATTGCCCGGCTCCGAGTGCCCCACGGCCCAGGGGGCGAGTCAGCTTTGGCGTAGTTGGCAGGATAGTAACCAACCCACCACAAACGGGTATTGCGTGCCTGAAAAGAGACTGTTTCACTGTGTTAAAGATGGCACCTGCCCCAGAAGAACCAGCGCCATAATGTGCGCTCCAAAAGACCACAGGAAGCCACCTCCTATCGTGGGCCAGGTCCCAGAATGGCGCCAAAGAAGGAGCCCGCCCCCAACAGCCATGAGTGTGGCTGTGGAAATGTCTATCAACGTGGGGGGGCTGCCCCTGAAAGTGATTGTCACCAAGTTGCCCCGGGACAAAAGAGAAGAAAACTGTGGTGCAGGGCGCGGTCTGGATCAGTCTGGACAGACCGCACCCGGGAAAGGACGCATTCAGCCACACCAACCTTTTGGCCCAGAGCCTGCTGCAGGCTGAACCCCCCTGCAGCCTGGCAGAGGTCCTAGCGCAGCTCCCTAGAGACCCGGAGCATGCGCAAGCTGCACTGGAGGACCTGGAGCGGAGGATGGTGCGGGCACAGCGGGGTGCGCTCATCGAGTGGAGGGAGGAACTGGCCCGGCAGGCTGGAACCCACCAGCGACAGGCCTCATCCGCACCCCGGAGTTTGCCTGCCTCTGAGGACGGTGCAGGAGGAGTGAGGGCCAGGAGACGACGACGCGGAGGGAGCCACGAGGACTGAGGCAAGTACAGGGGACGTTACCACCCCAGGCCCAGCAGCTGCAAGCCTGCCCCAGCCTTCCATCGCAGAACCCGAAGCCCCACTCACCGCACCTGTTGCCGCGCCACCACTGCTCCCAGCTAGGCCTCAAGCGGCGAGCGCCGCGGCCACGCCCCGCCCGGCGCCACGCCTCTTGACCCCGGGAGCCATAAAGAAGGAAGCGTCATCAGCCCGGTCGCAAGGCCTAGTTAACCCGGCCACCGCTACCCAACCAGCGCCCCCTTCCCGGCCTGGGTGTCACGGGTGTGTCGCCACGAAGATCGTCACGATTACACAGCCTTACTTCTCGCAGCTGAGGTTTTGGTGCTTTGTGTTTTTCGGCAGTGAGGGAGTTAACTCTCTCTCTCTCTCTGTGCTAGACGAGGTCCAGCCTCGCCCAGCTGCAATCAATGCTGCTGTAGTGGGACTCCTTCAAATGCCTGCCGGTCTGTTAGGGAAGTGTCGGTGAAAGCATTTCATGCAGACTAACAGAGCGGATCGTGGTATTTGGAGTTTCAGAGCTAAGTGTATTTGGAGTGTTTTTTCCCTTCCTCGCTTTATCATTTATCTCCTTTCCCGTTGGTGTTCCCTCTGTTGTAGTTGTGTAGTTTTTGTATGCAAGGTGGTTTTGGTTTTACCCTTGTACTGTCTCGTTCGTCTAAGTACTGAGTGTGGGCATATTATTACCTGTCCCCTTTTGTTGTGATCAGGGGTCCTTCTCAGGACTAGATTACTTAGGTGCAGGGATCCTCAGGAGGTAGGAGTTACGCTGGCGGCCTGGACCTCTGTACCTTTAACAGTACCTCCAGGTAGAGGGATTAGTCAGGGCCCCAGCTTAGGGTCAGCTTAGGACCCCTACCTCCAGTACACAGAGATAGCGTGACATTTTCACCGACCACTTAGATTTTCTCCAGCTACCATGGATCCAGTAGCCGGTCTAGCTCGGCAGTTGCAGAGTTTGTCCATGGAGCTGGCGGACGTTAGGTTCAAGGTTTTGTATCCTTAGGAGCAAGCCGGACCAGAACCTAAAGTAGCTCTCCCTGACAGGTTCACTGGGGGGCGGGACAAGCTTTTTGTTTTCCGGGAGGCATGTAAGTTGTACTTTCGGCTGCGGCCTCGGTCATCGGGGAGTGAAGAACAAAGGGTGGGAATTGTCATCTCGCTCCTACAAGGGGACCCACAATCTTGGGCGTTCTCTCTTCCCCCGGGCTCCCCGGCTCTCCAGTCAGTGGATAGGTTTTTTGCTGCTCTGGGTCTTGTATATGATGACCCGGATCGGATCTCCCTTGCTGAATCTAAGTTACGTAGGATCCAGCAGGGAGATCGTCCGGCGGAGGAATTCTGTTCGGAGTTCCGTAGGTGGGCCACTGACACCCAGTGGAATGACCCGGCTCTTAGGAGCCAGTTTTGTCAAGGTTTATCCGACAAATTACAGGATGTGTTGGCACAGTATGACTCTCCCGCGTCACTGGAAGCCGCTATGGCCCTTGCTATTCGCATTGACAGACGGCTTCGGGAGAGGTGCGGGATAACTCCACCCCCTGTGATGACTCCACCTCCTACAAGGTCCCCTCATATGGTGGTTCCCCTGGTCAGTCCAGAGGAGCCTATGCAATTAGGAGGGACATCATTTCGGGGGAGGGGACCGGTGGTGGGCCATAAGACAGGAAGGTGTTTCTTCTGCGGGAGAAAGGGACATTTTATTGGGGGTGTCCATCCCGTCCCTTGCAGAGTGAAGAGTCGTCGGAAAACTGTTGATCCCAGGTTGTGTGGTGGACGGCAATCTGGGAGTAGGTATTTCGTCCCTAGGTTCGTCTCAGTTTCTCGTACCGGCGGAGGTGGTGGTGGGTACGAGAACTGAGAGGATATCTGTTCTTCTGGATAGTGGGGCCGGGGCTAATCTGGTGGACGCTCGGTTTGCCCGGGTTCAAGGTATGCGATTGAGTGAGTTGGCTAAACCCATCCCCATATTCTCGATCGATGCCAGGCCTCTCGGTCAGGGAAGTTTTTTGCAAGCTGTGCATAACGTAAAACTTCAAGTGGGGGCGATACATAAAGAACTGTTGTCTTGCTACGTGTTGGAGGGTCTTCCCACTCCTATAGTGTTGGGCCTTCCTTGATTAACTAAGCATAACCCGGTTATTAATTGGCAATCCAGAGAGATAAGCCAATGGAGTAAATTCTGTAATAAAAACTGCATGAATACGGTCATCGGTGCGGTTACTCCTAGGGTCTTACCTCCATTTCTGGTGGACTTTGAGGATGTATTCTCGGAGAAAGGGTGTCAGGAACTACCTCCTCATCGCGAGTATGACTGTTCTGTAAAACTGCTCCCTGAGGCCAAGTTACCTAAAGCTAGGTTGTATAACCTTTCTGGTCCTGAGAGGCAGGCCATGAAGGATTATATTTCTGAAAGTCTGGCTAAGGGGCATATTAGACCTTCATCTTCACCGGTGGCCGTGGGGTTCTTCTTTGTTAAGAAGAAAGATGGAGGCCTACGCCCTTGCCTGGATTTCCGTGAACTTAATCGGATTACGGTCCGAGATCCGTATCCGCTCCCACTTATTCCCGATCTCTTTAATCAGATCGTGGGCGCCAAATGGTTCTCTAAGTTGGATCTCAGGGGGGCGTACATTCTGATTAGGATTAAGGAGGGGGATGAGTGGAAGACGGCGTTTAACACTCCGGAGGGGCATTATGAGAACCTTGTCATGCCATTCGGTCTGACTAATGCCCTGGCGGTGTTCCAACACTTTGTTAATGACATTTTTCGCCGCCTGGTTGGACAGTTTGTTGTCCTATATCTGGATGATATCTTAATTTACTCGCCGGATCTGGTGTCTCATCAGGAGCACGTTAGGCAGGTGTTACAGATCTTGCGGGATAATAAACTGTATGCCAAATGGGAAAAGTGTGTGTTCGCCGTACAGGAACTCCAGTTTTTAGGCTTCCTGGTTTCAGCGTCCGGTTTTCGTATGGACCCTGGGAAAGTGCGGGCAGTTCTTGAGTGGGATCGGCCAGAGAATCTTAAGGTACTACAACGTTTCCTGGGGTTTGCTAATTATTACCGGAAGTTCATTCGTAATTTCTCGTCCATGGTTAAGCCTCTCACAGATATGACTAAAAAGGGGACGGATTTTTCTAGGTGGTCTGACAAGGCTTGTCAAGCATTCTCCTCCTTGAAAAAATGTTTTGCCTCGGCACCCATACTCATTCAACCTGATGCGTCACAGCCATTCATTGTAGAGGTAGACGCTTCCGAGGTAGGGGTGGGAGCAGTATTGTCACAAGGTTCGTCCCCTGGTAAGTGGCATCCGTGCGCCTTTTTCTCTAAAAAATTGTCGTCCGCTGAGAGGAATTACGATGTCGGCAATAGGGAACTCTTGGCCATTAAGTTAGCTTTTGAGGAGTGGCGCCATTTTTTAGAGGGGGCAGTCCATCCGGTCACCGTCATCACCGATCACAAGAACCTGCTATATCTGGAGTCCGCGAAATGTCTGAATCCCAGACAAGCTAGGTGGTCATTGTTTTTTACCAGGTTTAATTTTGTCGTTACATATCGTCCTGGGTCAAAAAATGTAAAGACGGATGCCTTATCTCGTAGTTTCCCTGGGGCCGGGAATATGGACGACCCGATTCCTATCCTTCAGGAGGGGGTGGTGGTTTCGGCAGTATGCTCTGAGCTTGAGGAGGAGGTATTGGAGGCTCAGGGGGACGCCTCTGTTGGACCTCCGGGGAGACTGTTTGTTCCAGATCAGTTGCGACAAAAGGTGATCGAGGCACACCATAACTCAGTTTTTGCAGGACACCCGGGGAGTAAAGCAACTGTGGATCTCCTCTCGCGTCGGTTTTGGTGGCCTAACTTACATAAGGAGGTGGTAACTTTTGTCGCGTCCTGTGGGGTTTGTGCGCGCTCTAAGACCTCACATACCCGTCCGTCTGGGGCCCTCTTACCTTTGAAGATCCCGGAGCGTCCTTGGACTCATCTGTCTATGGACTTTATTACGGACCTCCCTCCGTCTTCGGGTAAAACGGTCATACTCGTTGTAGTGGACAGGTTCAGCAAGATGGCACATTTTATCGCTCTTCCTGCTCTTCCTAATGCTACAACTCTTGCGCAGGTGTTCATTGGGGAGATTGTAAGGCTTCACGCGGTACCCTCCGAGGTGGTGTCAGATCGGGGGTCTCAGTTTGTGTCCAAATTCTGGAAGGCGTTTTGTACACGGCGGGGGATGCATTTATCGTTCTCATCGGCTTTTCATCCTCAGACCAATGGTCAGACGGAACGTATGAACCAGAGCTTGGAGACATATCTCCGGTGTTTTGTGTCAGAGAACCAGGAGGACTGGGCTTCTTTCTTACCTCTGGCAGAGTTTGCTCTTAATAATAGGCGGAGCGAGTCCACTGGTAAGTCCCCGTTTTTTGGGGCATATGGTTTTCACCCCCAGTTTTGTACTTTCAGTAGGGGGGGCTCTTCGGGGGTTCCTGAGGAGGAACGATTTTCCTCATCACTCGCTTCAGTATGGAGAGGGGTGCTGAAGAATCTGAATACTATGGGGAACCGATACAAACGTATGGCTGATAGGAGGAGAGTGTCTGGTCCGGACCTAAGTGTGAACGATCGGGTATGGTTGTCTACCAGGAATATAAAACTTAAGGTTCCCTCCTGGAAACTGGGTCCCAGGTTCATCGGGCCGTACAGGATCAGTTCTATAATTAATCCGGTGGCATTCCGTCTTGACCTCCCCCCTACGTTTAAAATTCACAACGTGTTCCACAGATCATTGCTTAAGAGGTATGTGGCGCCGGTGGTACCGTCACCTTTACCTCCCCCTCCAGTGGTGGGCAATGGTAACTTGGAGTTCCAGGTATCGAGGGTCATCGATTCACGCTTTAATCGCCGGTCCCTTCAGTACCTGGTTCATTGGAAGGGGTATGGTCCTGAGGAGAGGATGTGGGTTCCTGCGTCGGATATTAACGCAGACCGATTAGTTCGGGCCTTCCACACGACTCACCCGGATAAACCTGGCCCTGAGGGTCCGGAGGCCCCTCGTAGAAGGGGGGGTACTGTCACGGGTGTGTCGCCACGAAGATCGTCACGATTACACAGCCTGACTTCTCGCAGCTGAGGTTTTGGTGCTTTGTGTTTTTCAGCAGTGAGGGAGTTAACTCTCTCTCTCTCTCTGTGCTAGACGAGGTCCAGCCTCGCCCAGCTGCAATCAATGCTGCTGTAGTGGGACTCCTTCAAATGCCTGCCGGTCTGTTAGGGAAGTGTCGGTGAAAGCATTTCATGCAGACTAACAGAGCGGATTGTGGTATTTGGAGTTTCAGAGCTAAGTGTATTTGGAGTGTTTTTTCCCTTCCTCGCTTTATCATTTATCTCCTTTCCCGTTGGTGTTCCCTCTGTTGTAGTTGTGTAGTTTTTGTATGCAAGGTGGTTTTGGTTTTACCCTTGTACTGTCTCGTTCGTCTAAGTACTGAGTGTGGGCATATTATTACCTGTCCCCTTTTGTTGTGATCAGGGGTCCTTCTCAGGACTAGATTACTTAGGTGCAGGGATCCTCAGGAGGTAGGGGTTACGCTGGCGGCCTGGACCTCTGTACCTTTAACAGTACCTCCAGGTAGAGGGATTAGTCAGGGCCCCAGCTTAGAGTCAGCTTAGGCCCCCTACCTCCAGTACACAGAGACAGCGTGACACTGGGCCGACACCGGATCTAACCAAAAGACCCCCGGCTGGTCGCAGGGCCGAGTGCCCCCGGGCGCTGCTCCCAATCTGGGTCCCTCCACTATACCACCGCTGGGTGCGGACTTGTTTGCCCATCATACTGGTCCGGATGTACTGCCGCTGGCCAGCGGTCAGCCATGGGAAATCCAGCCCCCGCGCGAGCCTCTGATACCGACTCCGGAGCCCGTAGAGGTCACCCCGCTCCCACTAGAAGACACCCAATTTGAGTGGGACCCCGCCGGTGAGAACTTAATGGGGTTCACTCAGGAGACCCGGGCGGACGCGGTCCGTCGGCTAGAGGCTTGTCAACAGCAGCTGGCGACCTTCGAACGGGAACGGCGAGAGAGGCGCGCTAGGGAGGAGCGGCTCCAGGCCTGAAGCGCTGAGCAAAAGCGCAAAGCCCGTCAAGACCCCTGGGCCGCCCGGAACCGGGTCGCCACCACTACCCCCATATTCTCAATATTGCCCGACTCCGAGTGCCCCACGGCCCAGGGGGCGAGTCACCTGCACATGAGAAGAGACATAGAAAATCCAAAGAACTATACTACATTTCTAATTGAAGGTATTTGCTAATATTATTATTATTATTACACCTACTACATATTGCGATAGGATCTTGGAGATGGAAATAACCCTTTAAATTTAGCACAACAGTGACATTAATAGAATTGTCTGCTCTTCAAAAACTAATGTAAAAGACAAGAAGAAAGTTGGTCTGAGAGGCAGCCAAGAGGCCTTCAATGACACTAAAGGAGCTGCATGAATTTCGGGAAAGTCCTGGTTGTGTACTGTATGTGACAACAATCTCCAATATTCTTACAAAGAAAAACATCCAGGCCTGGTATTTTTTCCAAAACCTACATAAAATCTGCCAAAAGCATGTATGACTGATGAACCTAAGGTTGAACATTTTGGCCATAATTTCAAAAGGTATGTTTGGTACAAAGCCAACACTGAGCATCACCAAAAGAACACCGTACCCAGAGGGAGGAATGGTGGAGGCAGCATTGTGTAGCTGGAACTGGGATTTTAGTCAGGGTGGAGGGAATTATGAACAGTCTAACAAATCAGTCAATTTTGCACCAAAACCTTCAGTCCTCAGATAAAATGCTGAAGAGGAAGAGGAATTCCACCTTTCAGCACAACAATGACTCTAAGCATGCCTCCAAATCATCAAAAGAATGGCTTTGCCAGAGGAAGATAAATGTTTTGGAATGGCCGAGCCCGAACCAAAACCCTGAATTCAATTGACAATTTGTGGGTGACCTGACAAGGGTGCTGTACACAGGTGATGCCCTAGTAATCTGACAGATGTGGAGTTCACAGCTGTACCAGGCTGAGGCGGTACATGTTTTTTGTGTGTAGAATAGTCGCTAATGCAAAATGCAGTAAAATAACAACCTTTCTTATTATTTACAAAGTGCATGCGTTACTGCCGGACGTGCAGTGTAAATATGCTGTCCATGTTACTGTCAATGCTACTAATTCCAGAAACTGCTGTAACCAGTCAGTTATAATTGTTGTGCTGTTTTCTGTGCTTCTGCTGCCCTCTAGTGGCCCTTGTTATATTATATTGTGTTATTACCAGCAGTAATTTAAAGAGGTTGTTCTCTACTAGGACATCCCCTTCGCAATCTGAATGTTTGCCACGTTAAAATAAAAACATCTATACTCCTTTCCACTTACACTAGCGTTCTGGGGGCTCATGTGACGTTTTTATGTCATGTGAGCCCTGCACCCAATCATTGTTGGTATCACTGTCTCCTCCTTTAGAACATATAAGAGGAGGTCAGAGCTGCTCACTACCTCTTGATTATTATATGTCTGAAGGCGGGGACAGTGAAGCCAGTGCTGATTGGGCACAGGGCTCACGTGACATAATAACCTGACATGAGCGCTGACACTTCTGGGATGGAGGTGAATATAGGTGTTTTTATTTTAACGAGAGCAAATATTCAGAGTGAGAAGGTGTTGTCTTAGTAGTGGACAATGTCTTTGAAGCACCAGTCAAACGTTTTTTTTTTTTATTTTAGCGTTGGAGTGGTGCAACAACCGTAAATTCCCTGACCTTAGTATTATACTTACCAGCCGCCACTTTCGGCTGTTCCCAGCGTCGCTCCTGTCCTGTTCCTTCATCTTGTGACCACAACTTCTGACTGACCAGAGGTAACGGTCACAAGCTCTCAATATAAGTCTATGAGAACCTTGTTCTGGCCTCGTTCTTGCTTATATTTATGTACATTAAGGTAGGTCACAATCTGCAGAAGACGACCGGAGCTGCACAGATGAAGACGGTGGCTGAGACTATGGGCAGGGAACTTACATCGGTGATGCAAGACGCTTTTTTTTTATTTTACCGCTTAACCATTCTGCCTTTTTTCCTATTATGTGAGCTCTTGTTCTGCTTTCTTCACTGCCATCTTGTTAGGAGCTGGAGAAATGACACAAAGGCTTCTCCATGACTTTTGGATGTGGGACGGACCCCGACTCCATCTTACAACTACCATAACTACAGTAAACCTCAACACTGGAATAAATACACAAAACTCATTCTTTTGGTGGTCAAGACGGCCACAGATTTTATTTAAATCACAGGATTAAAACAATCACATTAGGAGTCAGGTGAAGTGGTAGTACATTGGGATTCACCAGTACTGTGATATCCCCAGCTGTCTGACATACAGCACTAGGACAGACAGCCATAAAGGGGCAGCACGCACTGGTTTGCCATTCAATGAGTGCCAGTAAACTTTCAGGGCACCAATGACCCTATTATCCTCACTCCTGTGCTTAACCACCGTGCCCACCCCTGATTGATGTTACATTTATAACATTCCTCTTCACCACCATGAGGTTTTACATCCTCTATTAGTTAAAATAAGTCCACCTTAACTTGTCTGCAACTTCCACCTGACTCCACTTGATGCAAAGCTGTGACTGGTTATAAATTCCAAGCCACATATGACAATTTTAGTCTTTTATTTTTATTTTATAAATCTGTCACGGTTCCACCCCTCACTGTGTCTGGGATGCAGTTACTGACAGCTCAGCTGTCCAATCTTGTGCAGGGGCGTGCTGGAGCTGTCAGTACTGTGATTGACAGCTTGACCATCCAATCTGCTACAGGGGCATGCAATAGCTGACAGTGTCGTGATTGACAGCTCGGCTGTCCAATCTAAGACTGGAAGGCACTGGCTATCTTCAGGTGTTCATTATCCCAGTTGAATGCCAGACCTACGTTCAGCTAGTGTGTGGTTTGCTTTCTATGCCTTGTGTTCTGTTTATTGATCTTCTGTTGCCTGACCTTGGACCTTGTTCTGACCATCCGTCTGTTTAACCCCTTCTGCTCTGATCTGCTTTCCTCCTAGTATTCTGATCTACGGAACGTTACCTGACTAGGCCTTTGTCTCTTCCCTCTGTTTATGACGTACCCTCCTGGCTTTGACTTCAGACTCCTTGACTATCCCGTCTCACGGCCTGGCCGTGAAAAGTGACTCAGCGTCACAAAATTACTTTGGTAAATTTACAAAGTAGATGCCCCTGAAAGGGCAAACTTGACCAATCTCCAACTCACAAAGAGTAATCCTACAGCACTCAGGAGAGTAAAAAACCCCTGTGGAGGAAGCCTCTAGGGAACCATGGCTGAAAGATTGCCCTGTGAGGGGCTCAGGGTGGTAGTTGTGGTGAGGGGCTGATCTGTACCTACACCCTGGCTCCCTGACAAAGACAAAGTCTCAATTCTCCTGTGCTGTGCCTGTGGTGTGTAACACTCACGTTTCAATCACAGATTCATGATGTCTTTGGTTCTTCCACCTCAAGAACCGCCGCACACAAATTTAGGGACTTCCACTTCGTTCTATAAAAAAAAATTTACTTGTACGTTTGGATTCAACTTCATACAGCATGCAGCATTGATCACATACTTTTCCAGGGTTACGGTTTATTGCACCGCACGTAGTGATTTTCACTGTCCATTTGTCCTGAGCAGTCCCTTCCATAGTCAACATTTTGGCCTATGACACGCTCTGCAGTTTTAAGAGTCCCATACTGTCTTTTCTGTACTAATCCCCGTCCGACTTTCCCTTCTGGGAAGATTTTGAAATAAGCTTCTCTGCTGGCTCCTGTGGACCGTAGGCCCTGAACATTAAGGGAGAGTCTATTTCAGAATTCCTGACTGACGTTCCTCGGCTGCTGGACAGACCGTGCTACTGGTGTCCCACCTGGACCTCCAACTACTGCTCTGTCACATCTCTTCCTCTGACTCTCACCAACTCCCACTAGAACTGCCTGCAATCAGGAAGCCCCTTAGTTGTACAATGATTCTGCTCCTCTCACACTGTAGCAGCTCCTAAACCCCGAACTCTTTCCTAACTTATAACTGCATACTCTCTATGCTATAGTGCCCACCTCTGCACTACCCTTCTACTAATCTAATACTCTACTTTCACTTAACCTTTACTGACCCTGTAACTAATACATCAGACATCAGGTCATATGCATACTCAGATATGAACACAGAATACAACATTATGTGCACAAAGAGGGAAGAGGCGCATGACCGTCCCTGTCACCCACTTATAACCCTTCCCTTGGGTTTAGAAGGTTAATGCCAATGCTAATGTGGCACCCGGCTACCCACAGGTACCACAGGACCCAAAAGGGTGCATGGACAGACTTCTCCACAAGAGACCCTCATTACATAACAGACACCTCTACCCTTCCACCTCACACCACCAGAGAGAGCCCTGTTAGGGATATATATACAGAGGGTGGAGTTAGGTAGGCAGAGAGTGTGCTTGCACTGAGACCAGTGAAGAAGCAGCACGTGAGCTGCTGTGTTGAGGGCACCGAGTGTAGCCAGAGGCAAGGAGAGAGGAGTGAAGGGGGCAGAGGAGCATCTAAAGCTCGCCCCAGGACACAAGCCGGACACCACCGGGTCAGCGCCTACAGGGTCCTCTACAACCAGTAGGGACAACCGGCATACCAGGAGGATTCCTGAGCCCTGGTCAACCTGAAGCGACCATCATTTTACAGAACTAGGAACCACGAAGGCCCCAGCGTCCAGGGATAGTGGTAGCCAGAGAAAAGTCCTACTACCAAGCAGACAGGAGAGAGAGTGAAACAGTACAGAAGCTAGGCCTAGTTCCAGGCTGGCCAGAAGCTTTAGGGAAAGGAAGAAACGGACCAGGAGGCCTACTACCCGCTCAATGGGGAGAGTCCAGAAGTGCACCCTTCCTACTAGGTACCCAGGACCATACCTGCCGTTACACCAGTAAAGGTACTGAAGCGAATCCCCTGTGTGCATGTCCTTCATTCCCCTGACCCGACCGAGCCACCTCTCACCTGCATCCCTTCCATCAACCCTGCCCCGGGGCCTGCTCCGCCTGTGGGGAGCAGAAACATCTCAGCTGCCATCCCATCACCCCTGGAGGTCTGCAGCAGCGCTGGTATCCATTACCAGGAGCCACAGGTGGTGTCACGAGACAAAACAGTTAACAAACCCCTTTTAAAGAGTGACCCCAGGGTACGGGCCCGGGAGCCGACTGCCGTGACATCCCAAGAAGGTAAAGGCCCAGGTACTGAGCTTCCCCCATATCCCCCCGGGCGCGTCACTAACTCTTTATAGCCATGATAAAATTGGACATGGTACAAGACATACAGTGGCTAATTAAACAAATACGATAAAGCATTCCTCAATATACAAGTTACTGTTGAATAAAGTGTTGTAGGACAGTGATTATAATAGGGTGGGAGGGCGGATGATGTTTCTGTGGCACCCTGCTGTGCACTGGTGCCACAAAACCCAGAAGGGTGCATGGATGGACTTCTCCACAAGAGGCCCTCACTACATTCACACACCTCCACCCTTCCACCTCATACCAGCAGAGGGAGCCCGTTAGGGACATATATATAGGGAAGGTGGAGCCAGGCAGCTCAGATTAGAGTTACAGTTCAGTGTGCTCAGTGAGAGAGCAGCACGCAGGCTGCTGTGTGAGGCAAGTTAGGCCTACAGCACGCACTGAAGCCTAGTGAGGGCCCTGAGTGTGGCCGAAGGCAAGAGGAGAAGGAAGGAGTAACAGAGGGGACAGAGGAGCATACCAGGCTCACCCCGACATATATACCAGACACCGGGTCCAAGCCTACGGGGTTCCTTTATACCCAGTAGAGACCACCGGAATCCCTGGAGGACTACAGGTCCCAGGTTTACCAAAAGCTGACTACAGTACCAGGGCTAGGAGTCACGGAGGCCCCAGCGTCCAAGGAGAGTGATCTCCAGGAGAAGGCCCTACCACCAGGTCAGCAGGTGCAAAGGAGAGAGAGACAGTAACCACACTAGACCTAGCTCCAGGCAGGTCAGAAGCATAGGAACAAAGCCACGGATCAGAAGGCCCTACACCCGCTCACTGGGGAGAGTCCAAAAGTGCGCCCTTCACCCGGAGTACCCTGGACCGTGCCTGCACCATCACCAGTAAAGGTACTGAAGCTTATCCCCGTGTGAGTGTCCATCTTTCATCTGGGGCCGTCCTGTCGTCTCTCACCAGCATCCACCATTTACCCGTACATTGCCCTGGAGCTTGCTCTACCTGTAGAGAGCCACACCATCCCTGCTGCCATGACACCAGCTCCAGAGGACTGCTCCGCAGCGGCGGCTCCCTTTAGCCGCAATCCACAGGTGGCGTTACGAACTTTCCAAATGTTCTATAAATAATCCCCCTTTTCATTGACCGCCCTGGGTCACGGACCAGGCCAGCCACCGTGATATCCCCCATACCGGCATCCATAGGCCCGGTTGCCGAGTACCCCACGGCCCAGGGGGCGCGTCAAGACTTGGAGTCACGAACAGGATTCCGTGCCCGTTGCCACCGGGTACTGTGCGCCTTAAAAGACTGTAGTACTCACTGTGGTGAAGGTTTCCCGCCATTCCCGAGATTTTCCCGCCATTGTCCGCCATCTTCCCATTGCCGCGCGGGAAGAAGAGGGGCGTCACCGCGGGAACCCGAGAGGCGTAACCGCTGGAAGCGCGCGAAGCCTAGGACACGCCTCGCCCCTGACGTCGAACCAGGAAGCATCAGGTCCTGGAAGGAGTCCAGAGGACGCTCTAACATCAGATGCGAGCGACGCAAGGTCTTGGAAGAAGACCGTCGCCCGCGGAGCTGCGACCTACCTGATAAGAAGTGAAGAAGGTAGGCTGTGGTTTACTAGGGGGGCGCAACCATGGCCGATGACCAGCAAGCCGCCGGAGCACGAGTTAACGCTTCTGATGCCCAACCTATGCACGGCGCTGCACAGGCCGAAACGGCCTCTCCACCGGCAGGGGTCATGACCCCGTTGATACCCATGGCCCTGCCGTATATCCCTGGAGTGAAATGGCTACCCCAGTATAATGGCAAACCAGACACCCTGTCTGGATTCAAGAGAAAAATATGCGGTGTGTTGGACATGTATTCTATGACGGGCAAGCAGAGAGCCGCTGTTGTGTTAGGACAATTGACTGGTGCTGCACAGCGGGAAGTTGAAACCTGGCCAGCCGCAGGCCAGGAATCAGTATCCATCATCTTTAAAAGACAGCAAACCGTGTTTGAAAGCCGCACTGAGACGGATCTCTGGATGAGGTTCTACCACTGTGTCCAGAAACCTGAGGACTGTATCCGGGACTACGCCTGGCGCTTACAGGAGGCCCTGCGGGCCCTGAAACAGATTAGTCCAGCCAGCATACAAGATGAAAATAAAATGCTGTCGGAACAGTTCATGCGGGGGTTGAGGTCCCAGGAGGAGAGTAGAACCGTACGGTGGTGGGCCCTGGATCATCCAAAGGCCACCTTTGACACCCTTAAGGACATGGCTATAAAGGGTCTGCAGCCCCTGGAAACAACAGATACTGCTATCCAGCGTTACCAGGGTGGGGCCACCCCAGTGCCCGCAGAACCCACTGCTCCTTCATTAACGGCTGAAACCAAAATGCAAACAGTGCCTCCTAGCGAGCTGGACAGCCTGCGCTCTGAAGTGCACCAGTTAAGTAAAACCCTGGCCACTGTCCTGAGCACCCTGCAGCTACAGACGGAGCCTGAGCAGGAAGGAAGGATCCTACTGGCCGACAGCCCTGAGGATGTCCCCTGGATGAGGAGAAAAAGGAGGACAACTCCACCCCGTAGGAGGACAACGCCACCCCGGAGGAGGACAACGCCACCCCGTGGGATGACCAACGACCAACGTCGCCCTCCAGGAGACTTCATCTGCTACGGCTGCCATAAGGCAGGCCACACAGCACGGAGCTGTCCTTTAAACGAGCAAACCCTGGGGCCGAGGGCCGACACCCAGGAGTAAATCAACCAGGCCCATCAAGCTAGTATCACCGGTTCGTAGGAGGAAGGCCTTTCCTGTCCATCGTGCTGGACGGGATAGCAACACCTGCATTACTGGACACCAGCTCGCAGGTAACTATCATACCTGATGTCCTCTACTGGTCCATAGATGAACTCCAGCTGCCAGCCCCGAACCTCTCCGTGTATGCCTCTAACGGCCTTCCTCTTAACCTAGTAGGGGTTAAGGACGTGACAGTGAAGGTGGGGAGAGTGGAACTAAAGAACCAAGGACTGATCGTAGTGGAGTCTAACCCTGGTGATACAGACTTGTATATGATACTAGGTACAAATATTGTCGGTAACTGTTTGGGAGAAGTGTTGTTTTTGCTCCAACAGATTGCTGACACCACCAAACCAGGGCAGAGGAAGGTGCTCCAGAGAGAGATACGAGCCCTCCTGTACCAGCAACAGGTAAAGCTAACCGGTGGTGAGATTGGTAATGTACGGGTGACAGACCCGATACCCATTGTGATTCCCCCGATGAGTGAAATGATGAGTTGGTATTGGGGAGCAATAGGTCTCAAAGGACAGAACTACCAGGCGGTAGTAGAGCCTATTAGCTCCGAGCACAGACCTACACTCTTAACTGCCAGGGGGGTGGTTGATGTATGCAATGGGAGGGTATCCGTACATCTCCTAAATTGTGGGGAGGATGAAGTTAAGCTACCAAGATACGCCACTGTGTACCAGGTTGTATACTGTGAATGATGATGCCATACACACAGTGGAATCCTTGACCCCATCAGGTACAGTGGAGGACAATGACTCCGAAACCCAGATGGAGGATTGGTGTCAACAGCTCCATATTGGGACGGACGCCACTCCTGTCCATCAAAAACAAGGTGTACACAGGGTGATCCAGGAATACGAACAGGTATTCAGCAAACACCCACTGGATTTTGGGAGGATTAAAGGGGTACAACACCATATACCCACAGGTGACCATCCACCCATCAAAGAACGTTACAGGCCCATACCACCAGCACACTACCAGAAAGCAAAGGAAATGTTGCATGATATGAAGAGAGCAGGGGTAATAAGAGATAGCTGTAGCCCCTGGGCAGCTCCCCTGGTCCTGGTCAGGAAAAAGGATGGAAGCATGAGGATGTGTGTAGATTGCAGACAAGTAAATCGCATAACACATAAAGATGCATACCCTTTACCCCTTATAGAAGAATTCCTGGCTGCACTAAAGTCTGCAAATTACTTCTCTACCCTTGACCTCACTAGTGGGTACTGGCAAGTAGCAGTTGCTGAGGAGGACCGGGAGAAAATGGCCTTCACTACCCCGATGGGACTCTGCGAGTTCAACAGCATGCCGTTCGGACTCTGCAATGCCCCTGGAACGTTCCAGAGATTTATGGAGTGCTGTTTGAAACACCGTAACTTCGAGACCGTACTGCTATACCTGGATGACGTGATCGTGTACTCCAAGATGTATGAGGACCATTTGAAGCACTTGGCGGAGGTATTTGAGTCGTTGTCCCGGTATGGGATAAAATTGAAACCTTCCAAGTGCCACCTGCTCAAACAGAAGGTTCAGTACCTGGGGCACATCATCAGTCCAGAAGGAGTAGCACCAGACCCAGAGAAGGTCACTGCCATCCAGAAATGTCCGGAGCCGAAGAATCTCAAGGAGGTACGTCAGTTCCTGGGACTGGTCGGGTACTACCAGAGATTTGTAAAGGACTACACCAAGAAGGCAGCGCCTTTGCAAGATCTCCTGGTAGGACAGTCCAACAGAGGCAAGAACCCCCCCTTCCAGTGGGGAAAAGAGCAGGCTGAGTCCTTTGCAGTGATGAAAGAGATCCTGACTGGTGAAGAGATCCTGGCCTACCCTGACTACAGCCAACCTTTCCTGCTGTACACTGATGCCAGCAACGAGGGACTAGGAGCTGTGTTAAGCCAGAAGCGGTATGGCAAAGAGAAGGTGATTGCCTATGCCAGGAGGAAGCTTCGTCCTACCGAGAGGAATCAAGAAAACTATAGCTCCTTCAAGTTGGAGTTCCTGGCCTTGGTCTGGGCCATCACTGAACGATTCAAGCACTACCTGGCCTCCACTAAGTTCACGGCCTATACTGACAACAACCCCTTGACGCATCTAGAGACAGCCAAGTTGGGAGCCATGGAACAGCGTTGGATGGCCCGTCTGTCAAACTATCAGTTCACCATCAAGTACCGGGCAGGCCACAAGAACGCCAACACCAATGCCCTATCTAGAATGCCTCACCAGTCAGACACCAAAGAAGAACTGGATGACCTGGAGGAGATTGAGCTACCTGCCTTCCACAGAAATGGGATGGTCCACGAGCAGCGCACCTCCAGGAGGTATCGCGGTAAGACACTAAACCCGTTACCTCATCACAGTTGGAAGGAGACCCAGGACAGCGACCCGGTTGTCAGCCGTATCAAAGAACTGATAACCCAGGAAGGTTTCTCCCTGGAGAAGGACGCTTCTCCACGAGCCAAGCAACTGTGGAATGAGAGAAGCCGGCTGTTCATCTATAGAGAGAAGCTGTGCCGAAGGTATGTCAACCCCAGGACCCATGAGATGGTATGGCAGATCGTAGTGCCCAGGACAGACATCCAGATGGTGTTGGAGGCCTACCACGATCAAGAAGGGCACTTTGGCTGGAAGAAGCTGGAAACCCTCCTGAAGAATGGGTTCTATTGGGTTGGAATGCGTAGTTCCATAGAGAGGTGGTGCCGGAATTGTGGACCCTGTAGCCTCAGAAGAAAATACTACAGCAGCCAGAAAGCACCCCTGCAGTCCATCAAGACACCCCAGCCCCTGGAGATCGTCGCTCTGGACCACGTCAAGCTGTCACCTAGTAGGTCAGGCTACTCGTATGCCCTGACCATGGTGGATCACTACTCCCAGTTCCTGGTGGTAGCCCCTGTCAAGGATCTGACGGCAGGAACTGCAGCAAGAACGTTTCAAGCATACTTCTGCAGGCCCCATGGATACCCGGAAAAGGTGCTGACGGATCAAGGCCTTGCCTTTGAAGCCGAGCTGTTCAGAGAGTTTTGCCATCTGTAAGGGTGTAAGAAGATCTGGACTACACCGTACCACCCCCAAACTAATGGGTTATATGAAAAGATGAATAACATAGTCATCGACCTGTTGAAGACCTTACCTCTAGAAGAAAGAAACCAGTGGCCAGATAAACTACCTGACCTGATAGATCTGTACAATCACATACCTGTGAGTTCCACCAATTTTACTCCAGCGTACCTCATGAGAGCAAGACCCGGAAAGTTGCCCATGGACCTTGAAGTGGTAGAGCCAGAAGCAGATATGTCCACTTAAGACTGGGATACGACCCGACAGGAGCAGTACAAGAGAGTACAAGCCTGTGTCGAAGACAGTCTAAATAGGGTGAGAGATAAGCAGGAAGCGCAGTACAGCAAGAGTGCACCAGCCGAACCGTTGACATCTGGAGAAGTTGTGCTGAAACGAAAGAGAAGAAGCCACAAGCTTGACGACCAGTGGGAAAGGGAACCTTACACTGTGTTGAACTCTATATTCGACAATAGGAAAACCTGTCTAATTAGCAAAGACGGAGGAAGAACAACTGCAACGGTATCAAGAGACCATCTGAAGTTTTGCCCAAGTCCGCTGAAGCCTCAAGAGGAAGTGCCTCTCACCGTACCGGAGGAGCCTAAAGAAGAAATACTCCATACTGTCTTAGGAGATTTCGCGGAAGATTGGCCTCAACTGGATGGAGCGGAAATAATACCTGTGCTACACTTCTACCAACAGACAGAAGACTCTCCACTGCAAGTAAGACCTGTAAGTGCCCCGGAAGAGCCTGCTCAGGAAGAATCCCTGGAAGAAGGATCACCCGTGGAGGCAGAGCCAGTGCGCCCAGTAACCAGTGTACTTGCCAGTCCCGTAGAGAGGTTGAGGCAGTCTTGCAGTCCACCAACACATAGAGCGGAAAATAGCGCAAGCATCCACACTACACGCATCCCAGTGCTACGTAGGTCATCGCGTAGCACAAAAGGCCAGACCCTTGTCAGGTATAGGGAGTGAATAGAGGAACACTGGCAGTGTAAATAGTTACCCAGTAGGGTATTGCATAATGTTTATCGTATAAACTGAAAAATATGTGTTTATTTAGTTACCCGTAAGGGTACAAGGACTCGGTGGCTGAGGACTATGAGCAGCCCCAAAAACTGTCATGTACATAGTTGCACTTCCTGGAGTGCCCCTTAAGTGACCACTGAACAAAAACCCGTTTGGCGTGGCCGAAGACGTGGTCCAGCACCTGGATCACCTATGCCCTGTAGCCACGCCCAGGGCCTACGTTGAGGGTTTTCAGGCGGGTCCCTCATGTTCCTCATGTTCCTTCATCGGTGAAATGGACACCAGGTTATGGGACTTGCTGTAACTCTAATGTTATTATACTTGTAATTGTTATTTTTGTTAACCTGTTTTTACAAAATGCTTCAGTCCAGGAGTACTGAGTTTTACCAGGGGGGAATGTGGCGCCCTGCTGTGCACTGGTGCCACAAAACCCAGAAGGGTGCATGGATGGACTTCTCCACAAGAGGCCCTCACTACATTCACACCCCTCCACCCTTCCACCTCATACCAGCAGAGGGAGCCCGTTAGGGACATATATATAGGGAAGGTGGAGCCAGGCAGCTCAGATTAGAGTTACAGTTCAGTGTGCTCAGTGAGAGAGCAGCACACAGGCTGCTGTGTGAGGCAAGTTAGGCCTACAGCATGCACTGAAGCCTAGTGAGGGCCCTGAGTGTGGCCGAAAGCAAGAGGAGAAGGAAGGAGTAACAGAGGGGGCAGAGGAGCATACCAGGCTCACCCCGAGATATATACCGGACACCGGGTCTGAGCCTACGGGGTCTCTTTATACCCAGTAGGGACCACCGGAATCCCTGGAGGACTACAGGTCCCAGGTTTACCAAAAGCTGACTACAGTACCAGGGCTAGGAGTCACGGAGGCCCCAGTGTCCAGGGAGAGTGATCTCCAGGAGAAGGCCCTACCACCAGGTAAGAAGGTGTAAAGGAGAGAGAGACAGTAACCACACTAGGCCTAGCTCCAGGCAGGTCAGAAGCATAGGAGCAAAGCCACGGATCAGGAGGCCCTACACCCACTCACTGGGGAGAGTCCAAAAGTGCGCCCTTCGCACGGAGTACCCTGGACCGTGCCTGCACCATCACCAGTAAAGGTACTGAAGCTTATCCCCATGTGAGTGTCCATCTTTCATCTGGGGCCGTCCTGTCGACTCTCACCAGTATCCACCATTTACCCCTACACTGCCCTGGAGCTTGCTCTACCTGTGGAGAGCCACACCATCCCTGCTGCCGTGACACCAGCTCCAGAGGACTGCTCCGCAGCGGCGGCTCCCTTTAGCCGCAATCCACAGGTGGCGTTACGAACTTTCCAAATGTCCTATAAATAATCCTCCTTTTCATTGACCGCCCTGGGTTACAGACCTGGCCAGCCACCGTGATATCCCCCATACCGGCATCCATAGGCCCGGCTGCCAAGTACACCATGGCCCAGGGGGCGCGTCATTTCCTCCATATCATCCAGTGAGAGAAAGAAAGAAAGAAAGAAAGAAAGAAAGAAAGAAAGAAAGAAAGAAAGAAAGAAAGAAAGAAAGAAAGAAAGAAAGAAAGAAAGAAAGAAAGAAAGAAAGAAAGAAAGAAAGACAAGTCAGGGAGTTTCCTCCTCTATGTAAGCCCCACTATTCTCACAGTAAGACACCAGACAATACTGTGATCCTTCCTCTTAAAGCAGAATCGCTATTGCTTAAAGTCTGCACAGCTATACAAACAAAGTTGCAGGAGTTAAAAGTCATGTCCCTCTCTGCTTAGTGCTCCGGGGTTTCTTTACATCTACCTCCCTGAATTGTCTGCACACAACTGGTGTAACTGGAGAAGTGAGGATAGCGAGTTCTCTCTCTTCTGTTGCCGGTACTCAAGATTGTTACTCACTCCCTTAGATATCTCCTATGTACATCAGTGGCAGAGCGGCAGACAAGGCAGCGTTTTGGCTGCCAGGCTGATGTGAGAGCTTCACTACACTGTGACATGCAGAAGCATCAGCCAATCAGAGTGCAATATACAAAAACTGGGGCTCTATCTGGTTTACTATCAGACCTGTCTACAGCTATTCCAGGGTTCCAATGGTTTCCTTACTAGGATACAGGGGCGGACATACCGCCGGTACAGCCGGTGCAACTGCACTGGGGCCCGGCGATGCAAGGGGTGCCTTGCAGGGTGGATAATACTGAGGTCAGTCTGGCCAGTTTCCAGGAGCCCGTGGCTCCTGGGGGCCCATGGCCAGATTGCCCTCATCAAACGCAGCGGGCAGGGAGAGATCCTTGCAGCTCTGCAGCCTATAGGAGAAAATGGCAGCGGAGCTCCAGGGATCCATCCTCTGCTTCATGCCTGCCCGGCGCTTTCTGTGCGACACAGACGTGCGCAGCTTGATGAACTTTCCTCACACTTCTCATCTAACTCTCTCTTCGACAATCAACAATCCGGCTTCTGCCCCCACCATTCCACTGAAACTGCCCTTACCAAAATCAGCAATGACTTACAGCCAAAGCTAACAGACAATTCTCTGTACTCCTTCTTCTTGACCTGTCCTCTGCTTTCGATACAGTTGTCCACTGCCTCCTACTACAGATCCTCTCTTCCTTTGGCGTCAAAGACCTTGCCCTATCTTGGATCTCCTCATACCTTTCTAACCGCATTTAGCGTCTCCCACTCCCACACTACTTCCTCACCCCGCCCCCTCTCTTTTGGAGCCCCTCAAGGCTCTGTCTTAGGATCCCTACTCTTCTCAATCTATACCCTTGGCCTCGGACAGCTCATAAAATCCCATGGCTTCCAGTACCATCAGTACACTGATGACACCCAGACCTACATCTCTGGCCCAGATGTCACCTCTCTGCTGTCCAGAATCCCAGCATGTCTATCAGCCATATCCTCCTTCTTCCATATCCTCCTTCTTCTCCTCCCGGTACCTCAAGCTCAATGTGGACAAAGCTGAACTCATTATCTTTCCCCCATCTCACATATCTTTCCCACCTGATCTTTCTATCACAATAAATTACATCACTCTTTCCCCTGTACTGGCAATCTGCTGCCTCAGAGTAACCCTTGACTCTGCCCTGTCCTTCAAACCCCACACCCAAGCTCTCGCTACGTCCTGTCGCCTCCAGCTCAAAAGTATTTCCAGAATCAGTCCTTTCCTCAATCTACTAAACTGCTTGTGCATGCCCTCATCATCTCCCGCTTCGACTACTGCAACATCCTCCTCTGTGGCCTACCTGCTAGCACTCTTGCACCCCTCCAGTACATCCTTAATTCTGCTATGCGACTGGTCCATCTCTTTCCTTGCTACTCCTCTGCTACCCCCCTTTGAAAATCCCTTCACTGGCTCCCAATTGCCCAGCATATCCAGTTCAAACTACTAACACTGACCTACAAAGCCATCCATAACCTCTCTCCTCCGTACATCTCTGAACTAATCTCCCGATATATTCCTTCACGTAACCTCGGGTCCTCCCAAGACCTCCTTCTCTCCTCCACTCTTATTTGTTCCTCACGCAATCGCCTCCAAGATTTCTCCCGAATATCCCCCATCCTATGGAATTCTGTGCCTCAACACGTCCGATTCCGCCACACCTGGATCCTTCAGACGGAACCTGAAAACCCATCTCTTCAAACAAGCCTACAGCCTGCCATGACCTTACTTGCTGCCACCTCAACACCGGAGCTACTGCAACCCCCCACCTACTGTCTCCGTCCCATTCCTGTGGAATGTAAGCCCGCAAGGGCAGGGTCCTCTTCCCTCCGTACCGTTCTATCATTGTTAGTTTGTTTAATGTAAGTGATATCTGTATTTGGGTTTGGTATGTAACCCCTCCTTAGGTACAGCACCATGGAATCAATGGAGCTATATAAATAAATAATAATAATATATATAATACATATATATATATATATATATGTGTGTGGCTATATACATATATATATATATATATATATATATATATATATATATGTAGCTTTCTCGCAATAAAAGGAGGGGGCTCAATACACATTTATTGCACAGGGGCCCCAAGCTGTCAGTGTCCGCACCTGTTAGGATGACTATTGCCACAGTGCCAGTAGGTTCCTAACATCTAACTATCCGAGGCTGATGAAACAGTCCAGCTGACCCCTCTTCATAGTTACATAGTTACATAGTTACATAGTTTATAAGGCCGAAAAAAGACAAGCGTCCATCCAGTTCAGCCTATTTCTTGTGCACTGCAGCTATTCCGCAGCGTTAATCCAGGGGAAGGCAAAAAAAAAACATGCGGTATAGGCCAATTTACATCATTGAGGAAAAATTCACTTCCCGACTCCAATCTGGCAGTCAGATTAAATCCCTGGATTAATTAACTATCACTAAGCATAAGATGTAATTTTATTGTTCTCAAGAAAGGCGTCCAGGCCTCTCTTGAACTCATTAAGTGAGTTGGACATCACCACTTCCTCTCCCAGAGAGTTCCAGAGTCTCACTGTTCGGACCGTAAAGAATCCCCTTCTATGCTGGTGCAGGAACCTCCTTTCCTCCAGACGCATAGTGTGCCCCCTTGTCTTTGTCACCATCCTTGGTATAAACAGGTCATGGGAGAGATCTCTGTACTGCCCCCTGATGTATTTATACATGTTTATGAGGTCTCCCCTAAGCCTTCTCTTTTCCAACGTAAATAGGCCTAATTTTGACAAACTCTCTGGGTATTCTAGTCCCTCCATTCCCTTTATTACCTTAGTCGTCCTCCTTTGTATCCTCTCTAGCTCCAATATGTCTTTCCTGAGCACCGGAGCCCAGAACTGTGCACAATATTCTAAGTGCGGCCTTACCAGCGCTTTATACAGAGGAAGAACAATGTTCTCGTCATATGCCCCTATTCCTCTTCTGATGCATGCCATGACTCTATTTGCCTTCGCAGCTGCTGCCTGACACTGGGCACTCCAATTTAATTTGCTGTTAACCAAGACGCCCAGGTCCTTCTCCATGTCAGATTTCCCCAACGCTTTCCCATTTAATATGTATGGGTGACTGCTGTTTTTCTTTCCTATGTGCATGACCTTACATTTATCGGCATTGAACCCCATTTGCCATTTTTTAGCCCAACTCCCCAATTTATCTAAATCCTCCTGTAGCTGTGCCCTATCCTCATCTGTATTAACTACTTTACAAAGTTTAGTATCATCTGCAAATATTGCTATTTTACTATGCAACCCTTCCACTAGATCATTAATAAATATATTAAATAATATAGGGCCCAAGACAGACCCTTGAGGCACCCCGCTAGTAACCCTGACACACCCTGAGCTTACTCCATTGATAACCACCCTCTGCTTTCTATCACTCAGCCAGCTATTTACCCACTTGCACACATTATCCCCCAGACCAAGCATTCTCATTTTATAAACCAACCTTTTGTGTGGCACGGTATCAAACGCTTTGGAGAAGTCAAGGTATACAACATCCACTGACTCTCCCCGGTCCAGCTGTGAGCTCACCTCCTCGTAGAAGGCCATCAGGAGCGATCCCTCATGAATCCATGTTGATATGGAGTTAGACAGTTATTATCATTAAGATATTCTACAATAGCATCTCTAAGAAATCCTTCAAACAATTTACCCACAACCGACGTTAAGCTGACTCGTCTATAGTTCCCAGGGTCACTTTTAGACCCCTTTTTGAATATTGGTACCACATTTGCTTGGCGCCAGTCTAGTGGGACAGTCCCTGTCCATAAAGAGTGCTTGAATATAAGATACAGCGGCCTGTCTATCATATTACTTAATTCTTTTAGTACCCGGGGGTGTATGTCATCTGGGCCTGGTGACTGATCTATTTTGATATTATTTAGGCGTTTCTGAACTTCCTCCTGGGTTAGGTGGGTGATATTTAGCGGAGGGTTTACTTTATCACTCTGCATTTCCTCCGATAAATTGTTTTCTTTTGTGAAAACAGTGGAGAAGAAGCTATTGAGTAGGTTTGCTTTACCCTCATCGCCCTCTATGATTTTACCCAGGTTATTTTTCAATCGGCCAACTCCATCAGTTTTAATCCTTTTACTGTTTATATAGTTAAAGAACAGTTTGGGATTCGTTTTACTTTCCTTGGCAATTAGTCTCTCTGTTTCCTCTTTTGCTATTCTTATTTGTTTCTTACAGATTTTGTTTTTTTCCCTATAAGATATTAGCGCTTCCTCGCTGCCTTCTTGTTTAAGTTTACCGAAAGCCCTTTTTTTGTTTTTCATTGCCCTCTTGACTCCTTATTTAGCCACATTGGCTTCCTCCTATTCCTAGCCCTTTTATTCCCATAAGGTATGTACCTTCTACAGTGACTATGTAGGACTGTTTTGAAAATTTCCCATTTTCTATCCGTGCTCCTATTACTGAAGATACTATCCCAGTCTATAAGGTGAAGGGCATCTCTTAGCTGAAGTTCAGTGTTTTTGTGCCTCCCTTGCTGGGCTCCCTACTGAAGCACATGTGGAATTGTATAATGTTGTGGTCACTATTTCCCAGGTGCCCCCCGACCTGCACCTCAGTTATTCTGTCTGGCCTGTTAGTTAATTTTAAGTCTAAAAGGGCCGTCCCTCTAGTTGGTTCCTGCACAAGTTGTGACAAATAATTGTCTTTGATAATTGACAGAAACCTGTTTCCTTTCTGAGATCTACAGCTTTCGGTTTCCCAGTCTATATCGGGGTAGTTGAAGTCCCCCATAATAATCACCTCGTTATTTTTTGCTACTTCGTCTATTTGTCTCATTAATAGACTTTCCGTGGCTTCTGCTATATTTGGTGGTTTATAACAGACTCCTATGATAATTTTATTATTGTTTTTTGCCCCATGAAGTTGACGCGCCCCCTGGGCCATATTCTTTAGTGGGAATATCCGGAGCCGGATCAGATGGGGGTTGTAGTCTTCCGAGTGGCTGTGACCCGGTCCGTGCCCAGGGTGTCAAACTCAGTTGTATGTGGCAGTCCTACAGATGTTATAAGTTCTTTATTGTCGACTACGCCACCCGTTGTATTGCGGTCACTATGGCCGCCGCTGCAGCAGGGTCCGCTGAGGCTGATGGTGTAGGTGCAGCTTTTGGTGGTATAACCCCCAACGGGGGGGGTATAGCCTCAGGGGGATCAGGTGCAGAGGATGGGGGTTGTGGTGATGCAGTGTAGACGGCAATCAGAGACAGAGTCGGGTTATGCAGTTTAGGATGTTTACTCACTGCTGATGTTCCGGTCACTCCAGCTTCGAGTGACCTCCCGAGCCGTGCTGCGTCCACCAGGTTCTGGATCCAGCCAACCCCCAAATAAGTCCGGAGCGTGACCCTGAGCTCTCCTTCTGTCCTTTCCTCTGGCCGTCCCCACCAGAGATCCACCCAGGTCCAGCTCCCTCGGGCCTTCTGTTGGGAGACCCTTGGCCTTGGGCTCCCTGACCCTCCACGTGGTGTGCCTTCGTGGTGGATGTGGTGGGTGGCCGTGGCAAACGCTGCCCACGGCCTCCGGTCTCTGGCTGGGGTGTGTTTTTGCCCCCACCAGCTTGGGTTCCGGTACCCTGCGCCGACTCTTCACCCGGGGATTTAATTTGGGGTCTTAGAGTCCTTTCTTCTGTTTCCCCCTCTGGGTCTCTCTCTCTCCTCTCTCACTCTGGGTCTCTCTTCTCCTCCGCTCGCTGACTTTCTCTCTGCAACTGACCCTGTTCTTTGATGGTGCCCACCTTATATACACCCTCTATGTGTGAGCTCAGGTGACCAGCACCCAATGAGCTCCTATCTTTACCCAGGCTGCTCCCCCTATCTGCCCCTACACTACTTGGGATGTACCACCCCCCTCCCACTCCAGCCAGGAACAGACTCGGTCGTACCTGCACATTTCTAAGTGGGAGTACCGTCGGCCTGTTCCTCGGAAATGGGATGTGTGTAGTGCATGCAGCCTACCGAGCTCAGTTCCACACTCCATCCTTACCCGGGAGTGGAATATCACACCTCTGGGTTGAGGTGCAATACCCCTGTAGCAGCCGAATCCTCAGGGTGCTACATATCTCCACCCATAAGGACTCGACCTCCTCATTTCCCTCCCATACATCCTCCCGTATTGTAGGCTTTAGACACATCTTTACATATAGACAGACTCCAGCCCCTTTCTGATTTCTTCGATCCCTTCTAAACAGACTGTAACCCTGTAAGTTAACTGCCCAGTCATAGCTTTCATCTAACCATGTCTCGGTTATTCCCACCATGTCATAGTTACCTGTAGATATTTCTGCTTCCAGTTCATCCATCTTGTTTGTCAGGCTCCTGGCATTTGCTAGCACGCAGTTTACACGATTTTGTTTTGTTCCAATCTTCTCCCTGTGGATTGTATTCGAAATTTTCTTACCTCCCTTCCAAGTATCTTGTCTTGGACCTTCTTTGTCGCACTTCATATCTTTCATTAGTATGTTCTCTGGTTTCATGTTCGTGTCCGGCGTTTTTCTTCCCATCCCCTCTTCTTCTAGTTTAACGCCCTCCTGATGAGTGTTGCGAGTCTCCTGGCGAAGTGTGTTTCCCGGGTTTGTTGAGGTGTAGTCCGTCTCTGGCAAGGAGTCCGTCATAGAGGTAATTCACACCGTGGTCCAGGAATACAAATCCTTGTTGTCTGCACCATCGTCTCAGCCAGTTGTTCACATCAAGGATCCTGTTCCATCTCCTGACGCCATGCCCGTCTACTGGAAGGATAGAAGAAAAACTACCTGGGCATCCAGTTCTTTCACTGTCTTCCCCAATGCTTCAAAGTCCTTGCAGATTGTCAGTAGGTCCTTCCTTGCCGTGTCATTGGTGCCAACATGTATCAGAAGAAATGGGTGGACATCCTTGGAACTTATGAGCTTCGGTATCCTATCGGTAACATCCTTGATCTTCGCACCTGGGAGGCAGCATACTTCTCTTGCGGTTATGTCCGGTCTGCAGATAGCTGCTTCTGTTCCTCTCAGTAGTGAGTCTCCCACCACCACCACTCTTCTTCTCTTCTTGGCTGTCCTTTTTCTTGTCGCTTTTGGGTGTTTCTGGGTGCTCTTTTCTTCTTTGCTTGCTGGTAGTGCCTCATCCTTAGGTGTGCCATCTTCGTCCTCCACAAGTTCTTGGAATCTGTTTCTCAGTTGTGTGGTTGGTGGTGTCTCCATGGTCTTCTTGCTTCTTTTGGTCACTTGCCTCCACTTGTCTGCCTCTGGAGGTTCTCTGACGCTTCCTTCACTTTCCGTGACCAGTAGTGACGCTTCTGTTCTGTCGACAGTCTCTTCAGCGACAGTCCATGCTGTACATCTGTATGATGACCCATCCAATTGCCATCTTGTACTAGAACTGAGACCACTAGAAACAACCTTGTTGGAGGAGCTCACAGTCTTCTCTGTGAAATAATCTTTACAGTCTCCTGCAGAAAAGCAGCCGCACTGTGCTCCCCCCATGGCTCTGCCCTTCTACAGCAGGGGACCCTTCTCCTCACATAGAGCCGTATTTCATCTCTCAACCTGTGATCTACTATTCCACAGCACCATCCAGTCTGTACCTCTGAATGACAGGCTCTTCTCTACAGGTCAATGGATCCTGCCTATTAATTACACAAACCCTCAGCCTTGGCCTAGCACCTAAACCTGACTGGTGATGCTTCAGATTAGTATTTAGGACCTACAGTGAATGTGTTCTGCACCCCTGACCCCCATGTGGCTCCCAACTAAAGACCATCCTGACCTCCGACCAATGCCATTTATTTCACCTATAATAAAATAAACAGACGTCTTAATGAGGAATAACACTATAAGAATATCCCATTCACTGTGGAGCCATCTAGTGGACAATGTCAGATGCTACAATCATCTCATGTTATATATATTATATTCATGGCATCACATACTGTATACACAAGGCAACAAAACAGTGTGTATCTAAAAGGAAGCCCCATCTGTCCTTTTATGTAAGGGGAGCATTGTGCACATCCCCACTTGATGATTTCCTCCCCATCTACACTTTCACCCATGTGTGGTCTGCCCTCCCTAGATGCTTTCTTTCCACTCCAGGGTCGGCTCCAGGTTTTTGTGGGCCCTGGGCAAAAGAGTCTCAGTGGGCCCCTTTAACACATACAACAATTCATAATGCAGAATACAGGTACCGCAGAGATATACAGTGGTGGCCAAAAGTATTGGTATCCCTGCAATTCTGTCAGATAATACTCAGTTTCTTCCTGAAAATGATTGCAATCACAAATTCTTTGGTATTATTATCTTCATTTAATTTGTCTTCAATGAAAAAACACAAAAAGAATTGTCCTAAAGCCAAATTGGATATAATTCCACACCAAACCTAAAAAAGGGGGTGGACAAAAGTATTGGCACTGTTTGAAAAATCATGTGATGCTTCTCTAATTCGTGTAATTAACAGCACCTGTAACTTACCTGTGGCACCTAACAGGTGTTGGCAATAACTAAATCTCACTTGCAGCCAGTTAACATGGATTAAAGTTGACTCAACCTCTGTCCTGTGTCCTTGTGTGTACCACATTGAGCATGGAGAAAAGAAAGAAGACCAAAGAACTGTCTGAGGACTTGAGAAACCAAATTGTGAGGAAGCATAAGCAATCTCAAGGCTACAAGTCCATCTCCAAATACCTGAATGTTCCTGTGTCTTCTGTGCGCAGTGTCATCAAGAAGTTTAAAGTCCATGGCACTGTGGCTAACCTCCCTAGATGTGGACGGAAAAGAAAAATTGACGAGAGATTTCAACGCAAGATTGTGTGGATAGTGGATAAAGAACCTTGACTAACATCCAAACAAGTTCAAGCTGCCCTGCAGTCCGAGGATACAACAGTGTCAACCCGTACTATCTGTCGGCGTCTGAATGAAAAGGGACTGTATGGTAGGATACCCACGAAGACCCCACTTCTTACCCCGAGACATAAAAAAGCCAGGCTGGAGTTTGCCAAAACTTACCTGAGAAAGCCTAAAACGTTTTGGAAGAATGTTCTCTGGTCAGATGAGACAAAAGTAGAGCTTTTTGGGAAAAAGCATCAACATAGAGTGTACAGGAAAAAAAAAGAGGCATTCAAAGAAAAGAACACGGTCCCTACAGTCAAACATGGCGGAGGTTCCCTGATGTTTTGGGGTTGCTTTGCTGCCTCCGGCACTGGACTGCTTGACCATGTGCATGGCATTATGAAGTCTGAAGACTACCAACAAATTTTGCAGCATAATGTAGGGCCCAGTGTGAGAAAGCTGGGTCTCCCTCAGAGGTCATGGGTCTTCCAGCAGGACAATGACCCAAAACACACTTCCAAAAGCACTATAAAATGGTTTGAGAGAAAGCACTGGAGACTTCTAAGGTGGCCAGCAATGAGTCCAGACCTGAATCCCATAGAACACCTGTGGAGAGATCTCAAAATGGCAGTTTGGAGAAGGCACCCTTCAAATATCAGGGACCTGGAGCAGTTTGCCAAAGAAGAATGGTCTACAATTCCAGCAGAGCATTGTAAGAAACTCATTGATGGTTACCGGAAGCGGTTGTTCGCAGTTATTTTGGCTAAAGGTTGTGCAACCAAGTATTAGGCTGAGGGTGCCAATACTTTTGTCTGGCCCATTTTTGGAGTTTTGTGTGAAATGATCAATGATTTGATTTTTGCTTCTTTCTCTTTTGTGTTTTTTCCTTGCAAGCAAATTAAATGAAGATAATAATACCAAAGAATTTGTGATTGCAATCATTTTCAGGAAGAAACTGAGTATTATCTGACAGAATTGCAGGGGTGCCAATACTTTTGGCCACCACTGTATATATTATGGACCCCATATAATGCTTCATACAGGATACTATCCCCCATATAATGCTCCATACAGGATACTGGCCCCCATATAACACTCCATACAGAATACTGGCCCCCATATAATGCTCCATGCAGGCTGTGCCTTCACATAATGCCCCATGCAGGCTGTTCCCCCCACATAATGCCCCATGCAGGCTGTGCCCCTCATATAATGCCCCATGCAGGCTGTGCCCCACACATAATGCCCCATGAAGGCTGTGCCCCCCACATAATGCCCCATGAAGGCTGTGCCCCCCACATCATGCCCCATGCAAGATGTCCCCCCCACATAATGGCCCATGCAGGATGTTCCCCCCACATAATGCCCCATGCAGGATGTCACCTCCCTCCCCCATATAATGCCCCATGCAGAATGTCACCTCCTCCCCCCATATAATGCCCCGTGTAGGATGTCACCTTCCCCCTCCATATAATGCCCCATGCAGGATGTTACCTTCCCCCCATATAATGCCCCATGCAGGATGTCTCCTCCCCCCCATATAATGCCCCATGCAGGATGTCACTTCCCCCCATATAATGCCCCATGCAGGATGTCACCCCCCATAATGCCCCATGCTGGCTGTCACCTTCCCCCATATAATGCCCCATGCAGGATGTCACCTCCCCCCCATATAATGCCCCATGCAGGATGTCACCTCCTCCCCCATATAATGCCCCATGCAGAATGTCACCCCCCCATATAATGCCCCATGCAGGATGTCACCTCCCTCCCCATATAATGCCCCATGCAGGATGTCACCCCCCATAATGCCCCATGCTGGCTGTCACCTTCCCCCATATAATGCCCCATGCAGGATGTCACCTCCCCCCCATATAATGCCCCATGCAGGATGTCACCTCCTCCCCCATATAATGCCCCATGCAGAATGTCACCCCCCCATATAATGCCCCATGCAGGATGTCACCTCCCTCCCCATATAATGCCCCATGCAGGATGTCACCCCCCATATAATGCCCCATGCAGGATGTCACCCCCCCATATAATGCCCCATGCCTCCATACATTCAAAAAAAAAAAATCAAATACTCACCTCACTTCTCCTCACCTGCTGCTCCGAACTCCTCAGCGTCGCAGGCGTCTTCCTGCTCTGCGCTGTGACTGCTCAGGAGAGAGTGTGGTGGAAAGACGTCACCGCACTCTCTGACCGGCAGCAGCCGCGGAAGATACAGGACCTGCTGCGGAGGCACGAGGAGAGGAAAGTATTGTGCCGGGGCCCTGAGCAAGCGGAGGGTGCTGGCACTGCTCTCATCTGCTTACAGGTCCCATAGCGACCAGGGTGTCCGACGGCGGGTGGGCCCCCCTGCCTGCTCATGGCCCTGGCACTTGCCAGGGTGCGCCAGGTGCTGACACTGGGCCTGCTCCTCTCCATACTCTAATCTGCCATTTACTATCTCCAATCTCCTCTTACTGTTATCTCTAAAACCTTGTTCAGATGTCTTTTTCTCACTTCTGTGTTTTTTCAGCATTCTTTACTGATAGAACAAGAACCCATTATAATCTATGGAGCTGATCACATGTAGGTGGTTTTTTTGCTGACCAAGTGTCACCAAAATATCAGAAATAAATGTCTGTTTTTATCCAAGTCTCAGATCTAAATCACCAATTCAAGTCAATGGGTCCATGAAAATCCTGGAGATGGAGACCACCTGTGCCATCTGTGCGCTGTCAGAAAATCTGTTCCAAAATACTGATGAATAATCGTCCATTTTTTTCACATAAAAGAAAATATATCAGACGTCTGAATGAGGCCAAACACTGAAAGAAGGGAGTGGATAGTAGAGAGACACAACCAGAAACAATGTAGGGTCAGATCTATAAAAGAGCAGTAAGAGCCGCTGACTCACCCAGGGGGAGATATGGGGGACTCGGTATCCGGGCCTTTACCTTCTTGGGGTGTCACGGCAGTCGGCTTCCGGGCCCATACCCTGGGGTCACTCTTTAAAAGGGGCTTGTCACTCAATTGGATGAATGTTAGTTTTGTCTCGTGACGCCACCTGTGGTTTCTGGTAATGGGTACCAGCGCTGCTGCAGACCTCCGGGGGTGATGGAATGGCAGATGGGATGCCCCGTCTCCCCACAGGAGGGCAGGGTTGATGGAAGGAATGCAGGTGAGAGGTGGCCAGGTCGGGTCAGGGGGAATGACGGACACGCACACAGGAGATTCACTTCAGTACCTTTACTGGTGTAGATGACAGGTACGGTCCAGGGTACTTGGTAGGAAGGGTGAACTTCTGGACTCTCCCCAGTGAGCGGGTATAAGGCCTCCTGGTCCATTTCTTCCTCTCTCTAAAGCTCCTGGCCAGCCTGGAACTAGGCCTAGCTTCTGTACTGTTTCACTCTCCCACCTGTCGGCTTGGTAGTAGAACTTTTCTCTGGCAACCACTATCCCTGGGCGCAGAGGCCTTCGTGGTTCCTAGTCCTGTAAATGGTTATAGCTTCAGGTTGACCAGGGGTCTGTAATCCTCCTGGTATGCCAGTTATCCCTACTGGGTGTAGAGGACCCTGTAGGCGCGGACCCGGTGTCCGGCTTGTGTTCTGGGGTGAGCCTAAGATGCTCCTCTGCCCCCTTAACTCCTCTCTTCTCTCCTTGCCTCCCGCCACACTCGGGGCCCTCAGCTCAGCAGCAGACGTGCTGCTCCTTCACTGATCTAAAGTGTCAGCGCACTCTGCCTACCTAACTCCACCCTCCAGTATATATATCCCTAACAGGGTCCCTCTGGTGGTATGAGGTGGAAGGGCGGAGGTGTCTGTGCGTAGTGAGGGCCTCTTGTGGAGAAGTCCGTCCATGCACCCCTTTTGGGTCCTGTGGTACCTATGGTAGCAGGGTGCCACACTGCAATGTGAAGGATTTAGGTATCAACAGAAAAGCTGGGAATATTCCTATATTCATTCCATTATTACTTTCTCTGCCTGAGCCGAATACTCACAATTACTCTCTCATCTAAATTCATTTCTGCAGTAATTTGGTTCTTGCCATTGACTGAATATTTCTGATGATTTTTATTTGTTGAATTAAAACTGTATTTCTCACATTTGGAAACCTCAATGCAAATGTGAATTATTTATAGTTTTCCGCACATATTCTCAGAGGACCGAGGTTCACATTATGTACAGACGGTGATCGCTTTTATCATTTCACATCTGTCAGCATTAAACATTCAAGGTAAATGAACAAGGAGGTTTTTGTACGGCTCTGTATCACTGTGTGAGAGGAGTATATCCACTCTGCATACAGTAATAATCTGCTGCATCGTCCTCTGTCACTCCTCTAAATGTAAGAGTGAAGTCTGTTCCTTTCCCAGATCCAGTGAATCTCTCCGGGACTCCGGTGAATCTTTCATCTGCTGCTTTGATGAGTAGTTTGGGAGATTCGCCCAGTTTCTGTTGATACCAGGATAATGAGTAACCTATACCAGTACTGGCCTTACATGAGATGGTGACTTTATCTCCGGGGGACACAGAGATATAATCTGGAGTCTGGGTCATCACAATCTCTCCACAGGATCCTGAGGATTAGAAGAGACATATTCATTACTGATAAATGTCGGAATCTTCCTAGAAATCCTGATCTGATGATGGATCCACTGTAGAGATTTCTCTACACACAATCATGGAAGGATCCGAATCTCTCACCCTGAATAGAAATGAAGATCACAGCCAGCAGATAACTGCGAGAAACCATCCTGATGTGTCTGGACCGTCAGATAGAAACTATAAGGTGAGACAATCTGTACAATGAGATCTATATAGAGAGTGACAGGGGGGATACAGGAGACCCCCAGAGACTGTGTATGGAAATACTGGGGACATGTAAATTCTGTGGTTATAATGTGACGGTTACTGGAGTGTAATAGAGACCGGAGCTCGGCGGCGTCTCCTCCTAGATGAGAATTAATGTCACTTATATTAAATCTAAGAAAAGAAACGAGTTTTTAGTAATTAATTGTAATTTCCATGGTTATAGGTTTTTATGATCATGTTTAGCTCTGCTACATCTGTATATAAATATTCCTCAAATATTGTTTTGTATTTATAAGGATATAAATGTATTTTTCTATAATCGGCAGGATATTCCATTACACTGTATAAACCTCCTGAGAGAATCCCCCGGTCATCAGGGTCGCGGTATTGTAGGACCTGATATCTGTGCGGAGTCTTCACAGCTTACATACAAGTTAGGAAAACCCTGTAAGTGACGTCCTTGTATACGATCACATACACGACTGATCTCTCTGAATATCTGTTATAAATGCAGTCAAGATTAAGGGAGAAAAACTACTAGAGACGAGAGCAGAAGTAATCCGGGGGCTCCTGCACCTGCCGAACCCCCTCCAAACTCGCGATCAGGGGTCAGGTTATAGGAAGTTACATAGTGCGGTGTAGTGTAACGGAGACCTCGGCACCGAAGAAGACAAAAGGAGGAAATGTTGCTGCAAATATATATTTTTTATTTGGATCCGGCAAAAAACGAAAGACAGATACCGGCCAGCGTTTCGGCCAATAAATTGTCTTCATCAAGGACGTCTGTAATACATGAACATAACAAATAAAACATTTAGTTTCATATGTGACATAAAAGGAACCTAAAGAAAAGTGTCAGATCAATGGGAGGTGGGAGGAGGAAAGGTGGGATTGTGAGGATCAACCAGAGATAACACATGGACAATGAGATCACAACGATGAAAATCATTAATAATACTGCAATTGTCATATGGGAACAATGTTGGAGTCAGCGTGATAATCTGGTTTTGTGTGAATTTCATAAAGACAAAAGGAAAGAAAAGAAAAGAGGACATGAATCCTGGAAGTAAAAGGACAAATTATCTAAAGACGACCAATATGTGGTCAGTTCAGAGCAATGACGACGGCTCAAAAATTATTAATTATTACAATGTGCACACTTCAGTAGGTGAACACTTGGTCTAAGGTTCAGGTTTTCACGTGACTTTACCAGTTAGAATAGGACCAGGAAATCTAGATCGCATCATGTCCATATAGCAGCACCTGTAACTACAGTATATTCAGGTGGTGTGTACACGTCTAATATTAGACCATCGAAGCAATGTAGAAGGCTCCAAAAATGATTAGGCCTCTACCTATCCCTATGCCGAGCTCCTATACCAACACAGTACAGGCATAAAATGGTGTTCATGGCCGCCCCTAAGTGTTATCCTGCCTGTGATAGTCCCCTGATAATGGTGCAGGTTTTTATTTTTTAAATCCTCACAAATTGAATCGCAGATTGTTCAAATTTGTGTGGAACCTCGGATTTCAGGAAATGTAACTCAAATTCATTCCTCCATGGATTGATCTGCTCATCTCTAGTCTCAACTAATTCCTGGCTGGAGAGTGACCGCACTATCCGGGGACAGTGACCGCACTATCCGGGGACAGTGACCGCACTATCCGGGGACAGTGACCGCACTATCCGGGGACAGTGACCGCACTATCCGGGGACAGTGGCCACCACATCTCCTTGAGCCCCAGAACGGCTCAGAGTGAATACGATGGCACTACGTGACTAAAGTGGACATAGCTTGAGCAGATCTCGTTACACCTAGCAGGGTCAGTTATGTGTAAGTATGGCGACAAGAAAGGTTCAGATCCAGCAATCCCACAGGATTAAAAATTACACCTTTACTTAAGAAACGTAAAAATCCATATTAGTATTTCAATAGAAAAATGTGAAATGAGAGCGGGTATAAACAATACATGAACTGGTGACGGGTTTTACACCATGTGGATTCTTAATCATAATCTATTTTACAGTGATAGCCAAGTACATTTTATTTTTTTAAATTTACTTTTTGCTCCACTCTCTTCACAACCCAAGAATATTACACAATTGAAGACAGCGCTCCTTAGGAAGTTTCATATATACAGGTGCTTCTTACTAATTTAGAATATCATCAAAAGGTTAATTTATTTCAGTTCCTCAATCCAAGAAGTGAAGCTCATATATTATATAGAGTCATTACACACAGAGCGATCTATTATATAGAGTCATTACACACAGGGATCTATTCCAAGTGTTTATTTCGGTTAATGCCAGGCCGCATTGATGCAGTAATTGATGCAAAGGATCCCCGACCAAGTATTGAGGGCATTTACTGAACATACATTTCAGTAGGGGAACATTTCGGATTTTAAAGACATTTTTCAAGTTGTTGTTATAAAGTATTCTAATTTACTGAGTTAATGACTTTTGTGTTTTCATTGGCTGTAAGCCATAATCATCAACATTAACAGAAATAAACACTTGAAATAGATCACTCTGTGTGTAATGACTCTATATAATATATGAGCTTCACTTTTTGTGTTGAAGAACTGAAATAAATTAACCTTTTGATGATATTCTAATTTTCTGAGAAGCACCTGTATATATGATACTTCTTAAGCAGCGCTATTCCATTTGCTTCTGTGGATTTTACCTCAGGTGTATTTTGACTATGACGCTCCCTTATGCCTAATGTATCCTGCAGACATGCTTATTTGTACAACCCAAGAATATTAGTGACTTAGAGGCCATCGCCAATGAGGAACGGGCTAAGATTCCTCAGGGGCTGTAAAGAGCTGGTGTCTGGATAGGCATCACGTACACAGCAGGTCGTAACAGCCAAAGGGACTTTACTACCTACTAAAGACGCTTATCACGTAGGGGTGAATAATCCTCAGACTTCAGTGGTCAGTAAGGGGCATTTTGTGCTGAATATGGAGAAACCACTTGTTATATTATTTGTACTGAGCTATTTCTATACTTCTTGGTTTATTGCAAACAGCAGAAAGTTTATAAATGTTAGAAATAAACTGAATCTGAAATGGGGTGAAGGTGGGGATTGAAACTAAATATACAGTGCTCAGCATAAATGAGTGCACCCCCTTTGAAAAGTAAAATTTTAATCAATATCTATAATGGGTGTGTCAGGTGTGACAGACTGTCGTTCTGGATCCAGCTGTAGAAGGTCATTGCGCTTGGCTCTGCAGGCACCTTCTTGATCTTTTGATCTTTGTGGTGTAGTGATATCCTTCTCCCTCTAGGACCTAGGAGTGGACCTCCACCTTCTGCTGCTAATTGACACACCCTTGCTGGATGTTTAAATACCTTCGGTCTCTGCAGAAAGTCTCCTAGATAGCTCTATTTTCCTCTGTCCAAACTTGAAGTACTAGTAGTCGGCTAGTGTCTTCTTGGAGTTCCCTTGGAGTATAGTTGGCATAATCTCTCTGGTGTCTTCTCAAGCTAAGTGTTTTCCTTTGTCTGCTACCTATTTGTCTTTAGTTGCAGTGGGGGTTGACTAGTGCTCACCCCATCCCCTCCTTAACTAGGGCCTATCACTAGGGGCAGTCAGGGATTAGGTTTCCTGCTCAGCGATAGGTACGGAACCTATTTAGGGACTTTAGGGGAGTCAGGCTGTTGTCAGATCTGCCTAGGGGTCTCCACTCCCCCTTTTCCTAGTGTTTGGACTTCTTCCTCCTCTTCCCGTTGTTGTGCACTTAGTCTTTCCCTCACCTTGCTTGACAATATCTCACTGAACAAAAGAAAAATTTCCCGAATTTTGACAAGACTAAGTTTCATAGAACCTTCTTTAACCCATAACATGAAGGTAAGGTTAATAATATAACTTTCATAGCTAAATCTTCAGTATTACTCAAAATAGTTAATGCAAAATGAGTACACCCGACATAAAAAAAAAAATACTACATCTAGTCATTTGTATGACCTCCATAATTTTTAAGAACAGCACCGAGTTTTCTAGATGTGGAATGAGCAGGTTGGCGACATATTGTAAAATTTATCTTTTTTCATTCTACAAGAACGAGCCCTTTTAGAGCCTGAATACTGGATGGAGAGTGATGACAACTTGTCTCTTCAGAATTCCCCATAGGTGTTTGGGTGGGTTCAGATCAGGAGACACTTAATCAATGAATCACTTTCTCCCTTTTCTTCTTCAGAAATACCACAGAAGCCTTAGATGTGTGTTTTGGATCATTGTGATGTTGCTAAGTGAACGTCTACCAAGCGCACAGATTGATGGCAGCATCTTCTCTTTCAATATAGAGGTTTACATCTGTGAATTCATGACATCATCAATGAAATGTATCCCCCCCGACTCCAGCAGCACTGATGCAGCCCCACATAAGGACACTGCAACCACAAGGTCTCATTGAAAGACACCATTCAGTTTTCTTTGTACTTCTCACCTTTTTGACACTATACAGCTTTGAAGCCATCAGTTCCAAAAACATTTATCTTGGTGTCAACACTCCAGAGTATAGAGTCCCAGTGGTCTTCATATTTTTCACCACGATCCCTCAATTGTA
Source organism: Phyllobates terribilis (assembly GCF_046119375.1). Lineage (NCBI taxonomy): Eukaryota > Metazoa > Chordata > Amphibia > Anura > Dendrobatidae > Phyllobates > Phyllobates terribilis. The sequence continues at coordinate 1,176,019,955 of NW_027362761.1, forward strand.
GTAGAGCTTTTTAGTGTATAAGCTTTAGTAGAAGTTTCTTTCTTCTAAAGACAACGGCATGCAACCCATTCCTCTGCAGTGTACACCGTATTGTGTCATGAGAAACACATTCACCGGTTTGGATTTCTACTCATTTAGCTAACTGCACTGAATTTGTATATGGATTTTCTTCAGCCCTTCTTATCAAAAGATGCTCCTGTTTAGGTGTCAACCTCCATGATTGGCCTGGACGTCTCTGTAAGATGATTGCAGTTCCATCTTTGTTACATTTTGGTATTCCTTTTGCTACAGTATTCTGACTGATAAGTAAAGCTTTGCTGATCTTCTTGTAGCCTTCCCTTTTTTTATGTAAAATAAATTATTTTCTTTCTCAGGTCTTGTGACATTTCTCTTCCATGTGGTGCCATTGCTGACAGAATGAAATGGGAAGGGTTTTTGTTTTTTTATAAGCAACAACTTTTTCTAGTAAACTGTCTGCTGGACACCTGTGTAATGAATAATTAAACTTACCTGTGGTTGAATTCTGGTTAATTAGAATTTTGTACTATAAAATTGAACTTTTCTACTAAGATTTTCATTGGGGTGTACTCACTTTTACAACATTTTCTTAAATGAATTTCTTAGGAAAATTACTTTTTGGGGTGTTGAAAATAGCATGTATTGTTTGTAATTAATAGCCAAAATTTGTGGGAGTATTTAGTAGTCTGGTATCCCATAGAAAATGTTAATTCTAAAAGGAAACTAAAGGTTTTCTGACAAAACTGTTGGGGTGTACTCATTTGTGCTGAGCACTGTATCTGCTATATCATAGAATCATAGAATCATAGAATCATAGAATGGTAGAGTTGGAAGGGACCTCCTGGGTCATCTGGTCCAACCCCCTGCTCAAAGCAGGATTCACTAGATCATCTCAGACAGATGTCTGTCCAGCCTCTGTTTGAAGACGTCCATTGAAGGGGAACTCACCACCTCTCGTGGCAGCCTGTTCCACTCATTAATCACCCTAACTGTCAAAAAGTTTTTTCTAATATCTAATCTGTGTCTCCTCCCATTTAGTTTCATCCCATTGCTTCTAGTCTTTCCTTGTGCAAATGAGAATAAAGATGATCCTTCTACAATGTGACAGCCCTTGACATATTTGTAGACAGCTATTAAGTCTCCTCTCAGTCTTCTTTTTTGCAAGCTAAACATTCCCAAATCCTGCAACCGTTCCTCATAGGACATGGTTTGCAGACCAGTCACCATTCTGGTCGCTCTTCTCTGAACTTGCTCCAGTTTGTCTATGTCTTTTTTAAAATGTGGTGCCCAAAACTGTACACAGTATTCCAGATGAGGTCTGACCAAAGAGGAGTAAAGACCGATAATGACTTCACGTGATCTAGACTGTATGCTTCTGTTAATACATCCCAGAATTGTATTTGCCTTTTTTGCTGCTGCATCACACTGTTGACTCATGTTCAGTCTATGATCTATTAGTATACCTAAGTCTTTTTCACATGTACTGTTGCTTAGCTCTATACCTCCCATTCTGTATATGCTTTTTTCATTTTTATTGCCCAGATGTAGTACTTTGCATTTTTCCATGTTAAAAAACATTCTGTTGGTTGCTGCCCACTGCTCCAGTTTATTTAGGTCTTTTTGAATCCTCTCTCTCTCTTCTCTAGTATTAGCTATCCCTCCTAGCTTTGTGTCATCAGCAAATTTAATCAGTTTACCCTCAATTCCTTCATCTAAATCATTGATAAAGATGTTGAACAATACAGGTCCCAGGACAGAGCCCTGTGGTACCCCACTTGAGACATTCATCCAGCTGGATGTGAAGCCATTTACAACCACCCTTTGAGTCCGATCACTAAGCCAGTTATGAATCCACCTAACAGTTGCCTGGTCCATTGCATACTTGGTCATTTTTTCAGTAAGGATGGTGTGAGATACTTTGTCAAATGCTTTGCTGAAGTCAAGATATACTATATCTACAGCATTTCCCTGATCCACCCAGTCAGTGATTCTGTCATAGAAGGAAATTAAGTTAGTCTGACATGACTTGTTAGTTACAAACCCATGCTGACTCTGGTTAATCACTTCATTCTTATCCATGTACTTACATACATGTTGTTTAATAATTTGTTCAAAGATCTTTCCTGGTATAGAAGTCAGACTCACCGGCCTATAGTTCCCAGGGTCCACCTTCTTCCCCTTTTTGAAGATAGGAACAACATTTGCTCTTCTCCAGTCTTCTGGGACTTCTCCTGTTCTCCAAGAATTTTCAAAGATTATGGAGAGTGGTTCTAAAATTTCTTCTACGATCTCCTTCAGTACTCTGGGGTGTAATTCATCTGGACCTGGAGACTTGAACTCATTTATGTTAGCTAAATATTCCCTCACAATCTTTCTGTTTACAGATAACTTGGATTCCTCTATTCCTTTAAAAGGACAGTGAAGATCAGTTGATGTTACATTTTCTTTCTGAGAGAAAACAGATGCAAAATAGGAATTAAAAAGTTCGGCCTTCTCAACATCCTCTCTTACCATTTCTCCATTTTCATCCTGTAAAAATCCTATAGCGTCTTTGACTTTTCTTTTACTTTTGACATACCCCCAAAATCCTTTTTTATTGCTTTTAACATCTCTTGCAAGCCTTAATTCATTGTCAGCTTTAGCTAACCTGATACGTGCCCTGCAGGATCTGCAGACTGCATTATAATCTTCTTTAGATATGCCTCCCTCTTTCCATTTAATAAACATTTCTTTCTTTCTTTTTAGCATGTGTTTAAGTTCTGTGTTCATCCATCCTGGTTTCCTTAAATGCTTCCCATTCTTCCTACTTTTCGGGATTGTTAACGATTGTGCTTTGAGAATCTCATTTTTAAAAATTTCCCATCCTTCCTGGACATTTTTGTCCTTAAGGACATCCAGCCATTGGATCCCTCCTATTCTCTTTCTGAGTCTCTTAAAATCTGCCTTTCTAAAATCTAACCTTGAAGTTTGAGTCTTCACATGTCTTCCTCCTCTAGTTATCCAAAATTCTATAATAGCATGATCGCTGCCTCCTAGGGTCCCAGCCACCTTTACCTCCTCAACCATTTCCTCCCTGTTTATAAGGATTAGATCCAAAGTAGCAGATCCCCTTGTTTTCTCCCCTACCTTTTGGAAGATAAAGTTGTCAGCAAGAGAGGATAAGAATTTGATTGACCTGTTAGTTTTACTTGAGAGAGATTCCCAACAAATGTCTGGATAGTTGAAATCTCCCACGACCACTACGTCATATTTTTTGGAGAACTTGGTCATTTGATACATAAAGAGTTCATCCATATCTTCAGCTTGCCCAGGTGGTCTGTAGTAAATGCCTACAATGGTGTCCTTTCCGTTGTTCTCTCCTTGTATTCTTACCCAAACAGTTTCCACAGAACTCCCAGTCTCTGAAGCTTCAATCTCTGTGCAGATATACGCTTTTCTAACATACAATGCAACACCTCCTCCTCGTTTATCAAGTCTGTTTCTTGCAAATAAGTTGTATCCTTTTAGCCTTTTATTCCAATCATGTTTATCGTTCCACCAAGTTTCAGTGATTCCAATGACATCATATTCCTTTTCCTGCACTAGTAGTTCCAATTCTCCTTGTTTGTTGCCCATGCTTTGTGCATTTGTATAAAAACATTTTAGTTTGTGATTGGTTTCTCTTCCTCCCATATTTTTATTATTTAAATTGTTTTGTCTTTGTTCTTCCTTTCCACTTCCAGTAGCAGAGATCTCAATAGTATTTGTCAGCTGTATGGCTTTTTCTGGCCTTTTGCTTCCCTTCCCACATTGTTCTAGTTTAAAGCTCTTCTGATGAATGTAGCAAGGCGACTTCCAAATACATGTTTTCCAGTCTTCGTAAGGTGCACCCCATCTCTAGCAAGTAGTCCATCGTATAGGTAATTCATTCCGTGATCCAGAAATCCAAATCCTTGTTGACGGCACCATCGACGTAGCCAGTTGTTCACCTGTAGAATCTTATTCCACCTCATTGTTCCATGGACATCCACTGGGAGGATGGATGAGAAGACCACCTGCGCTCCCAATTCTTTCACTTTCTTGCCTAAGTCTTCAAATTCACTGCAGATGGTTTCCAGGTCCTTTCCTGCGGTGTCATTTGTCCCCACATGTATTAGCAGGAATGGGTAGTGATCTGTAGGTCTGAAGAGTCTTGATATCCTGTCAGACACATCTTTAATTTTTGCTCCTGGAAGACAGCACATTTCTCTTGAGGTTATGTCTGGTCTGCAGATAGCGGCCTCTGTTCCTCTTAACAGGGAATCCCCCATGACCACCACTCTCTGTTTTTTCTCCACAACATTCTTCTTTCTCCATCCAGGAGGATTCTGAGGGCTTACAAGGTTATTCATTGCTGGCAAAGTCTTATTTTGCTGTATTTCTTCATGGTTCTCCTGCGTGAGAGCCTGGTACTGGTTCCTGAGCAGTATGGGTGCTGACTGCCTCTCGATCCTCCTGCTTCTGTGGGTCACATGCTTCCATTCCTCTGTTTCGTCAGGTGCAGTTCGAATTTCTTCTCTTTCTGAATCATGAAGAGATAATTCTGCTCTGTCTAAGAACTCTTCACCTTCCTTAATGATTTTCAAGGTAGTTAACCTCTCTTCTAGATTTCGCAACTTTTCCTCCAACAGGGACACAAGCTTGCATTTCTGGCATGTGAAGTTTGGCTTTTCCACTGGCAAGTCTGTGAACATGTAGCAGGATATGCAGCTCACCAAATGGCTCCTGGACTCTTCCATGTTCTTACTGTTAATGTTCTGAAAACAGTGAAAAAAGCTTAAAAAAAAAGCTTCAAAATGCGCGCGCCGGACTCTTCACTTACCCCAAAATGCAGTGGGAATATGCAAATTATCTCCTCAGGACTCCTCCCCTGGTTTACCGATGTCCTCTTTTCAGCTCCAACAGCCAAAATCCAGTGTTCTTTGAGCTCGCGGAGACTCTTCACTTACCCCAAAATGCAGTGGGAATATGCAAATTATCTCCTCAGGACTCCTCCCCTGGTTTACCGATGTCCTCTTTTCAGCTCCAACAGCCAAAATCCAGTGTTCTTTGAGCTCGCGGAGACTCTTCACTTACCCCAAAATGCAGTGGGAATATGCAAATTATCTCCTCAGGACTCCTCCCCTGGTTATATCCACAGAATATGCCAAATATATATAGTGGATGTGGATCCCACCTATAGGAACATCATATATCTTGAGTACGGGGCCCTGACAAGCTGCGGTTTCAGCCATTAGATTGTCAGGATTCCCGTCCATTTGTATAGAAATTTTAACCACCTCCTTATGAAAATTCCTCTTAATGGAGTCTGCATGTTCTATATATTTACATCACATCCTCTGTATGTGGTAAGAATAGAATAACCCCTTAAAGGTGAGTACAGATGTGGTGGATAGGATGTGTATTTGGGTAAGACCTCGTGAATTCAACATGTCAATATATTTATTCTCAAGGAATATAAACTGTCCCTGGAGATGTCTGACAGCAGCTTTACCCCCTCTCCCTATACAGAACACATGGACGCTCAGCTGAGTCTAACGTGCTTATGTATGGGTGGGGGGCTGTTTATTCGTCAGCTCGCTCCGTTGTACGGCCACATTCAGAGTTTCTCCTCCTGTGCAGATGTTCATATAGTCTGTAATCATTATGTCAGCGCTGGTTTATACCTGACTGGTTTATACAATGATCTGTACAGAAATAATCTATTCCCAGAGGAAGAAGAGAAGACAGAAATAATCCCTGAGCGCTCTGCTAATTCTCTGCACCTTCATCTACACAACATTGTAATACAGCGACATCATGGGGGATGAGGACGGAGGTTTTTGTACGGCTCTGTATCACTGTGTGAGAGGATGCTGTGCACTCTGCTGACAGTAATAATCTGCTGCATCGTCCTCTGTCGCTCCTCTGATTGAAAGAGTGTAATCAGTTCCAGATCCAGATCCAGTGAACCGGTCTGGGACTCCTGTATATCGGCTGCTTGCACTGTAGATGAGAAGTGCTGGAGGTTGTCCTGATTTCTGTTGGTACCAGTGTAAGTAGCTGACATGTACACTACTACTGGCCTTACATGAAATGGTGGCTGTTTCTCCCGGGGACACAGTGATGAGATCTGGAGATTGGGTCAGTACAATCTGTGCACAGGAGTCTAAGGAAAGATAAAGAAAACATAAGTGTTAGTGTTAATGTCGCCTCATTGTGCTGTTCTCTACTACTGTCCTGTCCATCATCTCATGAACCTCTCACCATGAATGAGAAGAAGAATTACACCCAGTACAACTCCCTGTAAACCCATCGTCATCTCCCTGGACTGATGGCCACAGACTATGGAGATGTCACCTGCACAATGTCCCCTATATACCAGCTGTAATCACTGGAGGAGACGTCCCCTGAGAGCAGAGATGTAAAGCAGGAGACATGTAAATTGTGCCGTGTGTCAGCGATCAGTGATCTGGATCTTACTGCAATCAGGGATTTCCTCCAGAAGAGATATAATCCCGATCATTATCCTGAGATCATTCACCATCAGTGATCTCCTGATTGTTCTCAGACATCAGAAATGGGATTATTTTTATAGATGTTATTAGTTTTATCTGTGAAGTAAGAATAAATCCTTCTACGTCTTATTGGGCTTTTCCAGCTTTGTGATGTTGCAGCCGATGTAAGAACAGATACTGGAGACAACAGATCACCGGGAACGTGAAACGCAGAATTCCTGACCTCACAGAGAACATCTAAGGGTATGTGCCCACGTAGCGTTTTACAAGCGTATATGCTGCGGAATTTCTGCAGCGTAAACGCTTGGTAATCCGCTCCCCATGGTCCCCAATGACAAGCCGCACTGTCAATGCACATGCTGCGGATTTTTCCACAGCGTATATGCTGCGCTCAAAAATCCGCAGCATGTCCATTAATTTTGCGGACACGCAGCGTAATCGCCGCCATTGACTTGCATTGAGATTTATATAATCCGTGTCAGTATATTTGTATACACAGATTATATGCGTTTCAATGTGCGGATGGTACCCAAGTCTGGAGGAGAGAAGACTCTCATCCAGACCTGGATAGAAACTGTAAAAAAAAGAATTAAAAATAAAAAATAAAGTGTATACTCACCTTCCGATGTCCTCCCGGTGTTTTGTCTGCTCCGTCCGCTCTCTTGCAATGCTCCCGCTGTTATGAAGGACCTGCCATGACGTCACTGAGTCATGTGACCCATCACATGGCTCAATGACGTCACCGCAGGTCCTTCACACCACCGTGAGCCGCCCAACACACCGGACGCGGCAGAGAGAACACCGGGAGGACACCGGAAGGTGAGTATAAACTTTATTTTTTTATTTTTTACCATTTTATTCTTTTTTTTAACTAACTTGGTCACACTACTATAAATTCATGCCGATTGCCGGTTGCATGGATTTATATAGAGTGAACAAGTTGTCAAGCACTTTCCAAGTGATGCTAAAATCACTTGGAAAAGCGCTTGATAACCCGCATGCAGAAATGCATGGAGAGATGCTTGACAAACGCTTCTACCTGGCGGGAAAAACGCATGTAAAATCCGCATGCATTTTTCCTGCCAGGGAGAAGCGTAAAAAATATGCAGCATTTCTGCATCGTGGGCACATAGTCGAAGACCATTAGAAATATTTATATTCATTCAGATTATTATTAATATGTTTATTACTATTAATACGACTGATATTTTATTACATCCACTCCTGATTGTTGCTTAAAAACCAGATGTAAAACCCTGATGAAATACACAGGTGTGAATGAGGCCTGATCTGTGTATATTGTGGTGTGAATACAGAACTGATGGGTAGAGATGAGCGTTGTTCTACTCGAACTGTTCGCCAATCTCAAATTCGAGCTGTTTTGGGCGGTGTTCGAGCCGTTCGGCGAACACGAACAATTTGAGAAAAATTCGGCTGTTCGAGGTTATGTTCGATAACTGTTCGTGCACCAAAATCATAACTGGATTTTTTCTCAGTAATGATGAAAATTAATGTTAATACGCAGTTTGAGTGTACAGCGGGGTGGGGGGAGGGGCAGGGGATGGATCTCTGCAGGAACAATGAAGATCTCCATTTTTTTTTCTCTTTCCCGCATTTGCAGTGGGGAGGTGCAATCTGTCAGCCTATCAGCAGCGCACACACGGAGCGAAGTGCTTTTTTTCACACGAGCAAGGGCATGTGTGATTGGCAGTGTATGTCACATGTCCTTGCCCTATAAGACCCAGCCATTTTCCCCGTCGCCACCATTTTCTCACTGCTGCAGCTGCGTGTTAGACGGCACCGCTGTTGCTGTGTGCGCTATACCTTGTTAATTTCAAGCCAATTTTCGCACAAATCTACAGATAGCTTGGGAGTAGGGAATAGTTGTGATTGCAGTCCTTTTAAGGACTAGGTTACAGCATTTCCTACGACTTTTATCAGGCAGGTCTGTGCTCTTAAATAGATAGATTGTGGGAATAAAGACTAATTGTAATTGGAGTCCTTTTCAGGACTAGGTTACATCAGTTCCTATCAGTTTTTGCCAGGCAGGTCTGTGCCAGTGCTGTGCAAGTTTTTTTCACAGCATTTGGCTGAATCTAGCAAAGCTAATCCTTTTTGGCCTATTGCAGAGTGTGTTAGTCAGTGGAGTAGCCTATCTGTGTTGCAAGATATACCACCTGTGTATAGAATACCAATTTTTTTACTGCACCTAGTGAAGTAAAATCTTTTGGGCATAGCATCATTCTATTAGTCCATCTATACTGACCTCCATCAGGTTGCAAATTGAATATAATTTTTTTCTGCATCTACCTCTGAAAAAATATTGGGCTTCTAGCTGTGTGTGGGACTTGTTCTATTAATCCATCTATACAGACCTCCATCAGGTTGCAAACTGAATATATTTTTTTCTGCATCTACCTCTGAAAAAATATTGGGCTTGTAGCTGTGTGTGGGACTTGTTCTATTAATCCATCTATACAGACCTCCATCAGGTTGCAAACTGAATATATTTTTTTCTGCATCTATCTCTGAAAAAATATTGGGCTTCTAGCTGTGTGTGGGACTTGTTCTATTAATCCATCTATACAGACCTCCATCAGGTTGCAAACTGAATATATTTTTTTCTGCATCTACCTCTGAAAAAATATTGGGCTTCTAGCTGTGTGTGGGACTTGTTCTATTAATCCATCTATACAGACCTCCATCAGGTTGCAAACTGAATATATTTTTTTCTGCATCTACCTCTGAAAAAATATTGGGCTTCTAGCTGTGTGTGGGACTTGTTCTATTAATCCATCTATACAGACCTCCATCAGGTTGCAAACTGAATATATTTTTTTCTGCATCTAGCTCTGAAAAAATATTGGGCTTCTAGCTGTGTGTGGGACTTGTTCTATTAATCCATCTATACAGACCTCCATCAGGTTGCAAACTGAATATATTTTTTTCTGCATCTACCTGAAAAAATATTGGGCTTCTAGCTGTGTGTGGGACTTGTTCTATTAATCCATCTATACAGACCTCCATCAGGTTGCAAACTGAATATATTTTTTTCTGCATCTACCTCTGAAAAAATATTGGGCTTCTAGCTGTGTGTGGGACTTGTTCTATTAATCCATCTATACAGACCTCCATCAGGTTGCAAACTGAATATATTTTTTTCTGCATCTACCTCTGAAAAAATATTGGGCTTCTAGCTGTGTGTGGGACTTGTTCTATTAATCCATCTATACAGACCTCCATCAGGTTGCAAACTGAATATATTTTTTTCTGCATCTACCTCTGAAAAATATTGGGCTTCTAGCTGTGTGTGGGACTTGTTCTATTAATCCATCTATACAGACCTCCATCAGGTTGCAAACTGAATATATTTTTTTCTGCATCTAGCTCTGAAAAAATATTGGGCTTCTAGCTGTGTGTGGGACTTGTTCTATTAATCCATCTATACAGACCTCCATCAGGTTGCAAACTGAATATATTTTTTTCTGCATCTACCTCTGAAAAAATATTGGGCTTCTAGCTGTGTGTGGGACTTGTTGTATTAGTCCATCTATACTGACCTCCATCAGGTTGCAAACTGAATATATTTTTTTCTGCATCTACCTCTGAAAAAATATTGGGCTTCTAGCTGTGTGTGGGACTTGTTCTATTAATCCATCTATACAGACCTCCATCAGGTTGCAAATTGAATATAATTTTTTTCTGCATCTAACCCAGCCAATAGTTTTGGCCTAATACCACAGTTTGGCCACTCAGCTCTGCTCGGTTCCCATCCATTGTTTTTTTGTGCAAACAACTCCAGAGTTGTGAATTAGTTAACCACCAAAATGAGTGGAAAAAGGCCTGCTGCTGGTGGAAAGGGGAATAGGCGTGTTGGGAAGGGGAAAAAATGTTGTGTCCGTGGGGTAGGTGTTAAAGCAACAGTAACATCTGCAGAAGAAAGACCATCTTCCAGCCAAACTAAAATGTCTACTTCTTTTAGCGGACAATGTGATAAGATCCCTTTCTTACGGCCACGCCAATCGCTACAAATTCCAGATGAGGCACAAAAACAGCAGGTGCTTCAACGGATATCAAGTGCTCCTTTAAGTGGGCTCTCCTCCACATCAACTTCAACATCACAAATACTCCAGTCCTCAAAGGTGTCACCCCAATCGCACTTGCTTCCTCACAGCTCACAAATCTCCAGCTGCCCGTCTGAGTATGAGGTAAAACAGATGGTTGAGTCTGCAGAGCTGTTTACTCATACTATAGCCTGGGAATCAGAGGTCGACTCCAGCGCTTCTGTGATTCCAGACGAGGAAATGATCTGCACTGATGCCCAGAATCTTTATGAGTCGGATCCAGGACCAGACGCAGAAGGTTCTGACCATAATGTAGACCCTCATTCCCAAACTGTAACTCCTGTTGGTGGAGACAATGAGGAAGACGATGATAAGACTCAAATACCTGATTGGAGCGACAACTTTAGTTTTTTGTCAGGGCAGGAACAGGTTGGCTCTGAGGACGACGGGTGTGATAACGCACAGGGTGATGATGATGAGGTTGGAGATCCCACTTACTGTCAACCCACAGTCAGCCAAGAGATGAGGTCAGCAGAGGAGGTGGAGGAAGATGCTAGTGACGACGAGGTCAGGTTGCGCCTTCCTGGACAGAGACGTAGTACTGGAAGCACGTCAACCACTGCATCCTCAAACACAACTCTGCCTCTCACCACAAGTCGTGGTGGCTCTTCAGGTCGCATGGGTGCTAAGCCTTGCATAGCCTGGGCATTTTTTCAGATCGATAAAGATGACCCAACTCGTGTTATCTGTAACATTTGTCAGCAAAAGCTAAGTAGAGGCCAAAAAATCCATAGTTTGAGTACTTCATGCATGAACCGGCACATGGACATGAAGCATAAGTTGCAGTGGGAAGCTCAGTGTGCTACAATGCGGCCTAGCCGGCCGGGCCAACCACCGTCTGCCATATCTTGTGCATCCGCGGCCTCTTCATCCTCTGTGACTGGGGGGACAGCAGTCACACCTGTTTTGGGGCGCAAACCTGCCACCTCTTTACCCGCAACAGCCAGCGTGATTGGCAGGTCATCATTTTCTTTGGAGGTGGTAACACCAGCTGGTGTTGAGCGCTGTCCGACATTGATAGCACCACCTTTGGATCAAGGCAACCTAACATGTCCGCCTGCATCTTCCTCACAGACCGGCAGTTTGCCGGGGACACCCTTATCAACCCCGTCTAAGCACAATAGCCAGCCCTCGGTCCCTCAGATGTGGACAAGTAAAAGACCATTTCCTCCTAGCCATGAGAAAGCTAAGAGGTTGAATTTCACCATCTGCAAGCTCTTGGCTACAGAAATGCTGCCTTTCCGCCTGGTGGACACAGAGGATTTTCGAGACCTTATGTCCGTCGCAGTGCCCCAGTACCAGATGCCCAGTCGGCACTACTTCTCAAAGAAAGGTGTGCCTGCGCTCCACCAGCATGTCGCACACAACATCACCGCTTCTTTGAGAAACTCTGTGTGTGACAGGGTGCATTTCACCACAGACACTTGGACGAGTAGGCATGGACAGGGGCGTTACATGTCGCTGACTGGGCACTGGGTAACTATGGTGACAGCAGGACAAGGGGCTGCTGTCCAAGTCTTGCCGTCCCCACGAGTTGTGCGTCAATCCTCTTTATGTCAAAGTTCCTCCACTGCTTCTGCCTCCTCAACCTCCTCTCGGTCTTCCACCTGCACCCAAAGCCTGTCTGGTCATGCCACAAGCTTTCTAACTGCGCAGAAGGGATCCTGCACACCTCCTTACTATGCTGGCAGTAGGGCTCAACGTCATCAGGCGGTTTTTACATTGAAATGTCTGGGAAATGTGAGTCACACAGCTGAGGAGTTGTGGTCAGCTCTGGAGAACCAATTTCATGAATGGTTGTCTCCACTGGACCTGAAACCAGGGAAGGCCGTGTGCGACAATGCTGCAAACCTGGGTGCAGCCCTTCGCCGGGGCAATGTCACACACGTGCCTTGTATGGCTCACGTGTTGAACCTGGTTGTCCAGCAATTTTTAGCCCACTATCCCAGACTAGATGGCCTTCTGCAGAGGGCACGGTCGCTGTGTGCTCACTTCCGCCGTTCGCATCCCGCAGCTCAGCGACTTACATCTCTACAGAAGTCGTTGGGCCTGCCACTTCACCGGCTAAAATGCGATGTGCCTACCCGGTGGAATTCAAGTCTGCACATGTTGCAGCGACTGTGGCAGCACCGACAAGCCCTGGTGCAATACGTTCTGACGTATAGCCTGGGCCAACGAGATTCAGAGGTGGGGCAAATCACGCTGGAGGAGTGGTCTCAGATCAGGGACCTATGCACCCTTCTGCACAGTTTTGAAATGGCGACGAAGATGTTTAGTGCTGACGATGCCATTATCAGCATGACTATTCCGGTGATTTACATGCTGGAGCACATGTTAAACAGAATTCGGAGTCAGGTGGTGGCACAAGAGGAGGTGGAGGAAGTAGATGAGGAGGAGTTGTATGCGGAAGGGCTAACATCTGCAAGGTCCAGACGGTCGGCAGCACCAAGGCGGCAGGCATGTGAGGGTGGGGGAGATGGTTTTACCAGGGCGCATGGTAGCAGCCAAACTAGTGAGGAAGGTGCAGGAGCCCAGGAAGAAGTGGAGGACGAACTGATGGAAGACTCATCAGATGAGGGAGACCTTGATCACATTTCTGTTGTGCGAGGTTGGGGGGAGAGGACAGAGGAAGGAAGCATGATTGTTACCTCGCCACCAACACAACAGGGACTTGGTGCTCCTGGATGCGCAACACACATGAGTGCCTTCTTGCTGCACTACCTGCAACATGACCCTCGAATTGTGAGAATTAGAAATAATCCTGACTACTGGGTTGCCACACTGTTAGATCCCCGGTACAAAAGTAAATTTGCAGAAATTATTCCTGCCATAGAAAGGGATGCACGCATGCAGGAGTATCAGCAGAGACTGTTGCAGAATCTTACATGTGCTTTTCCACAAAATACCAGTGGTGCACGTAGTGAATCTCACAGTTCCAACTTGCCAACCGTGGGACCGTCAAGTGTTCAGCACTCAAACCGTAACAGAACCACAGTATCTGCTGGTAACATCAATTTTGCGGAATCATTTCACCACTTTTTTAGCCCATCCTTTGCAAGGCCACAGGAGACAAGAAGTCTGACACATAGTCAACGCCTAGAGACGATGGTACAGGAGTATCTCCAAGTAAACATTGAAGCCATGACTGTGTCACTGGACCCTTGCTCTTTTTGGGCTTCCAATCTGGATAAATGGCCGGAGCTAGCCACTTACGCCTTGGAGATCTTGTCATGCCCCGCAGCCAGCGTTCTGTCTGAACGTGTGTTCAGCGCTGCTGGTGGTGTGCTGACAGATAAGCGCACGCGGCTCTCCACTGATAATGTAGACAGATGAACAAATCATGGATCCGAAACGACTTTTCTACCCCTGTGTCATCCTGGGGAGAGTAAAAGCTTGATGATTGGTTAAAATCACCCTACCAACCGTTTTAAGCTTTCAAATTACTAATCATGTTTATCTGTATCTTGGCTGGAAAATAATTTGGGCTTTGTAGCAGTGTGCAGCACTGATTCTATTAGGCCATCTATAATAAGCTCCACCAGATTTAAAATTACTAATCATGTTTATCTGTATCTTGACTGGAAAATAATTTGGGCTTTGTAGCAGTGTGCAGCACTGATCCTATTAGGCCATCTATACTAAAGCTTCACCAGATTTAAAATTAATAATAATTTTTAGCTGCATCTAGCCCGGAAAATAATTTTGGGGCTCCGAGATGCGCATGACACATAAGTGTCTTCTTGCTGCACTACCTGCAGCATGACCCTCATATTGTCAGAATTCGAAGTAATCATGACTACTGGGTTGCCACACTCTTAGATCCCCCAAACTTTTCGATCAACCTTTTCATTTTAATAAAGACCAAAAAAATGGTCATTTTTGAAATTATAAGCATTGGCAGGTTGTTAGAAACTGAAATCAAACAGTTTTCAACTCAAAACTTTATTCTAGGTGATGTTACATTTTCACATAGGACCCCTTGTTCGAAAGGAGCTTCTGAACTCTCTCGTCCATTGAATTTGTCAGGTTTTGGATGGTTTCTGCTTCAATTGTTTTGCATGAGGACAGAATACCCTCCCAGAGCTGTTGCTTAGATGTGAACTGCCTCCCGCCATCATAGACACTCCTTTTAATGATGCTCCAAAGGTTCTGAATGGGGTACAGGTCAGGGGAGCATGGGGGTCACACCATAAGTTTGTCCCCTTTTATGCCCATATCAGCCAGAGATGCAGATGTTTTATGTGCAGCATGAGATGGTGCATTATCATGCAGAAAAATGATCTTGCTGTGAAATACACGGTTCTTCTTCTTGAACCATGGCAGGAAGTGCTGTTTGAGAAAATCCACATACATTATGGAGTTCATCTTTAGCGCCTTCAGGGATCCTTAAGGGGCCGACAATCTCTCTCCCCATGATTCCAGCCCAAAACATTACTCCACCTCCTCCTTGTTGGCGCTGTAGCTGTGTTTGCGTGGGGTGTCCATCAACCAGCCATCCTCCACTCCATCCATCTGGACCATCGAGCGCTGCACGGCACTCATCCGTGAACAAAACAGTTTTGAAATCAGTCTTCATGTAATGTTTGGCCCACTGGAGCCGTTTCTGCTTGTGTGAAGTGGATAGAGGAGGTCGACAGGATGGCGTATGCACAGCTGCAAACCTCTGAAGGACCCTGCATCTTGTTGTTCGGGGGACGTTGGAGGCACAAGCAGCTTCAAAAACTTGTCTGCTGCTATGACAAGGCTTTTTTGCCGCTGCTCTTTCAACCTGACGTAATTGCCTGTAGGAAAGAGTCCTCAATTTGCCCTTATCAGCACGCACACGTGTGTACTGTGAATCAGCTACATACTTCTTGATTGCCAAGACACTTCATCCTGATCATCGCACAATGTTGATTGTAGTCATGCCTTGACCTAAACACTCCACAATTTGTTGCTTCTCAGCAGCCGACACATCCTTTTTCTTTCCCATTTTGGCAGAAAATGTAGGCTGCTTAATAATGTGAGACAACCTTCTTAAGTAGTCTTGCCTTTCATTGGACACACCTGCCAAACTAATTAGCACAGGTGTCTGCAATTGCTTACAGTGATATAAAGAGCCCTGACACACATCACCATCAATGAGTTTAACTGACAAACAAACAAATTCTTCCCTTATCACTCCTAAACACTTTTTGCATAATAATTTGGAACGCAGTGTACATGTGCTTTTCCACAAAACACCAGTGGTTCACGTAGTGAATCTTACAGTTCTAACTTGCCAACCGTGGTCTGTATGGAGTTGTTCAATAAAGGGCCCAAAATTAAGATAACATAGATGGGAGAGGTCTCTATGAATAGGAATTCCTAAGTATTTGATACCCTGTGAGGGCCAGGCAAAGGGAAAGTTGGACTGGATGGAATCCTATATGGATTTGGGGAGGGAGACATCGAGGGCCTCAGACTTCGCTGCATTGATTTTAAAATTTGACCATGTAACAAAGTGATCTATTTCAGCCATAACAGCATGGATGGATATATGTGATTGAGTGATATATACTAGGACATCATCAGCAAATAGAGAGCACTTGTACTCGGTGCCTCCCACCTCAATCCACCTAATATTGGGGTTATGGCGAATTGATGAGAGCAGGTGCTCCGTCACTAGGATGTATAAGAGAGGGGACAGAGGACATCCCTGCCTTGTCCCATTGGTGATTGTGAAAGGTGATGAAAATGTTCTGATGCACCCCCTGGGCCTTGGGACACCCGGAGCCGGACCCTTTTTGGTGGATGCTGGTGGTTGTAATCTTCGTGGCGGCGACCCGGTTCCGTGGCTCAGGGTGGTCAAACCAGTGGCGGAACTATTTATGTGGTTTTGATGTTTAAATGTCCGACTACGCCACCCGTGGATTGCGGTCAGAGTGAACCGCCGCTGCAGGGCAGACCGCTGAGGCTGGTGTTGTGGGTGCAGCAGAGCGTAGCATAACTCCCCACGGGAGGAGTATAGCCTCAGGGCAGTGTATGCGGAGGATGGGGGTGATGGTGCAGGGCAGCAGCAGTAACGACACGGAGTCAGTGATGCAGTCCAGGGCCTTTACTCACAGTTCTTATTATCCAGACCACGTCTGCAGGTAACGGCTGCCCACATCGTACTGTGCTCACCAGGTGAGGGGCTCAGACAACTCCCAGATAACTTTGGAGCGCTTCACAGGACCCCCTTTGTGTGTCCTTTGTCTGGCTTTTCTTACCAACCCTTCTGTCCGGCTACCTCGGGCCTCCTCTTGGTAAACTTGGCGCCAGTTTCCCTGACCCTATGTGGTGCCTTCCTAGCGGGTGTAGCGAGGGGCTGCGCCACATAAAATGTCACAGCCTCCGGTTTCTAGCTGAGGGTCGTTTCCTGCCTCCACTAGTTTCGGGGACCGGTCTCCCCCTTTGGCCTGACCCCTCCACGCAGGTGGATTCGGGCGTGCGGTGGCGACTCGCCCGTCCGCACCCCTGGGATCCCTTCATTCCTCGTTCCTGGAGCCTTCTCCGCTCCTCTTCCTTCCTTCTCCCTCTTCCAGGCCTGGGCCTCTGTTACTAGGCCCGCCTCCGGAGCAGAGCTCATGCAGAGCCCCTGCTCCCTGCCACTTCTGCTCAGACTTCTCTGCACTGAACTAAGATGGTGCCCACCTTTTATACTCCCTTCTCAATGCACCCAGGAACTGCTTCCTCCCTGCTCCTGCACTACAGGGTTCCCCTTCCTCAGTGTTCCCTCCCCCCACTCCAGCCAGGGACAGGGACTGTCGTGCCCATCTCAGAGGCATATCGGTCGCCCTGCCCCACGGCAATGTGGTGTAATGCATGCAGGTGTCGGGTCCTGATCCACACTCCATCCTTACCTGAGAGTGAGATATCACACCTCTGGGTGAGGTGCAATACCTCTGTAGCAACCGAGCCCTCAGGGTGCTACAGTTCCATTTATCTTCAGCCTAGGTGACGTATTGTGATACAGGGCCGTGATTTTGGCTATAAAAGGGTCCCCTAGACCCCTACCCCAAGCTTTTTAAGAGAATCATATATGGCGTGCCAGGAGACTCTATGGAATGCTTTCTCAGCATCCAACGAGAGTATCTAATTACAAATTTTTAACTGCATCTAGCCCAGGAAATACTTTGTGCCTAGTAGCAGTGTCTGCTAGTCAGCGGATTATCCCGGCTGTTAAGCAAGCTACACCACCTGTAGTTTAGACACTTAATTTTTGCAAAGGAAATGCTTCGGGACCATGGGATACTCAGTGAAGAGCATCAGGAGGCACCCCAAGGCATAGGGGCTGGGACTGGCAGTAGGATGCCTTGCGGTGGACAGCCGAGCTCGATCCTTATAAAAGCTTTTTAACTGCAGCAGCTTTAGTGGACGCTACTGGAGCTGGAATTACGCGGCTGCTGGCATGAGACTTGCCCTCCAATAGATCCTTGTAAATGGATTTAAAGTGTATTCATTCAAATTAGAGAGACAATTTAAATTAAAAAGCTTAGAGCTGCCTCCACCACAGGGGGGCTCGCTCGACCCACCAGCGGACAGGCACCAGTATTGGGAGAGGGGGGCTGGCCATCAGGGTTCACCGCGGCTCTGGCACAAACCCGGCGACACGGAGGTGGCACGGGCAGGAGCGGACTGGCCGTGTCGGCTTCTCACTTTTTGGATTTTAGAAGGGCATGACATGCCTATATCTGTGTCTCCCCCTCCTTTTACTCCTCCACCTCTTTTATTTTCGCATGACTATATGTACTTGTCACTATTCCATGTGTTAGTTATGTCTTCTGAGCAGTTTGTCAGCTTTTGGACACCTTTGAAGGTGTTTTCTATGTGTTTCTATGTGTTTTTGTTTGCCTGCCATTGGTTTTAACGGTGTTCGACAAACAGTTCGACGAACAGTTCGGCGAACACACGGGTGTTCGACGAACCGAACCGAACTCGAACACTACGGGGGTGGCTCAACACTACTGATGGGATATTTGGGGGATTCTCATGTGATTTATCTTCATGCATTACTATCATATATCTTGTGGATGTAAATCTCTCATGTATATAATGTCATATATCAGCGGTTCTCATCTGTCTCATCTGATGTAATTTCCTCCCTAGACGACGGCCCCTGAGCGTTATAGATGTGATATACGGGGGCTGCACCTATATAGTGTTATGTGAATAGAAGCTCTTGAATGATTTTTCATTATCAATGAATGTATTAATAAAATTATAAGAAATATGGAGAAGACAGATATTTGGACACATAGATGAGCCCCCGACAGAAGACACATCTCTGATGGCTGAACCTGCCATTATTCCTGCACTTATGGCCGAGGGTCTGGACAAACCACAAACTCACATTATTGTTATTCTGGTAGAAAACAAATCCTCGTCGGTGACTTTATTAGTAGTTTGCAGAGCACATGTTACTCCCTGACGTGTGCAGAATAATCCGGGCTCCGCTGAGGCTGCCGGGCTCCTCCAGTCCAGGATTCTCCTCAGACCGGGGCCGGGAGAGGTGGGGTCATTTATATGTATATTTCTACCCTACGTCCCAGACCCCTGAGCAGAATAAGGCAGATTCACAGCAAACAGACTCAATGTGAATCCAATCTCTTTCCTGAATTGGAGTGAATCTGCTGAGTGTGAATTGTGGCCGAGTCGCTCATCACTAATGTCCGCACATCTCAGCCCAGAATAGAAAAAGACTGAAGTGAATCTCTGAAAACCCCATTTACTGCTGGGAATATATTTGCTGCTTTGTGCAGCGGCTCCGGCCCCTCTGATCTGTGAGTATAATGTGGGATATGTGAGGTATAGCGCTGTATGGAGCCGCCATTATGAGGCCTCTAGACCTTGTAGTGAGAGGGTGGAGGGGACTGTGCAGCGCGGGGAGGATCTGTCCTCCAGTTCTCTCTCTTCCTGGTCACTCATCCATTCCCGCTAAGCTTCTTATGTTCCTGAGTCCATCAGTAACCGGCGGCTCAGCTAATGTCGGCCGCTCCCGGAGATGACACCTGTAATGCCATGGTTTTCTGATATGGGGAGACCACTGTAACCCCGGGGTCCATCTTTATTTTCAGGATAAAGGACATCACATTAGATATATCGGGTACAGCTCAAATAAAAAGGTAATCACTTGTCCAGAAAAAAAATAAAGAGATTTGCAACCAAGATGAGTCCATCACATAACAGGTCAGATATTTATCCCTAGGAGGTAAACTATGAAATGACAGCAAGCAGAGATCTAGATACAGAAAATATAAGGGAAAATTATATAATCTTTTATTATACAAAAATACAACCTGTAATTGTTGGAACAAACAAAATGTATATTTATATTCTATAGGACAAGAAAGTAAAGTCCTCCCCTCCTTCTTCTATCTCCTTACATCTGTACAGATTCCTCCATCACATGAATCCTGGTAACAGTCTGAAGCTTTTATCGGCCGCGCACAATACTGGATAAGAGCTGCCCGGGTCGTGTTCCTCCTCCTGATGTGTGTGCTCTGTACAGATACAAGCGCCTCATACACAGGATTCTCTGCTATTCCTCAGTATCAGTCACTTATATACAGATGTTTGGTGTCTGCACTGAGTATAGACAGAGCTGCCTGAGCTGCTGCTGCCCCCTAGTGGCTCCATGACATGGAGATTTATGCATCCTGTATCTGCACTGAGCCAGTAGCCACATGATACCAGAGGGAGCGGAAAGCATCTTATTACATCATCCAGAAGAGGAGGCAGCACAGGTGTGGAGGGAAGCAAAATGGGGGATCTAAAGAGCCAGCGGTGGAAATAGGGAAGATCTCCAGGAGGAGCTGGAAAATCTCCTGGACAAAGGTTGGATGGCAGAGAAAGAGCCACCTGCTCTCTGCTCCACCACTTATCCTGCTAGGGCACAGGTCGCTTTATGGCTGTAACTGCCCGAGGTGCGGTGAGCTAGATCCACTGCGCCATAGCGATAGCGAATGTAGCACAATGAATGGGGAGCGCCCGTCACCTTCTCTGTGACTCAGCTGGTGGCAATGGCATCATGGCGTCAGCATGGACGCTCTGCCACAAGATGAGGTGGAGCCACAGGAGATCTGATGGACAGGGAAGTATTAAATATTAGTTTTTCAATAAATGAATTAATTTTGATAACAAGAATGAAATGGGGGTGAGAGAGAACACTATAATGACTTAAGGGTGGGGGATGGAAGAAATATAAATATATTGGGGGAGGGGACATGTAAATATAATGAATCAGAGGGGCATGGAATTATAATGATACAGCGGACAAGTAATTATAATGAATCGGGGGGGCGGGAGGTGCACAGTGGGGGCATGGAGGACGCAGGAGATTAACTGATTAATTGGGGGAAAGAGAACAGTAACTAATTCATTTATACATTTATTGGGAGGGGAAAAGTGGCCAATTATAGTTACAGGGGGCTCAGTGGTGGATTATCAATTTACATTCAGAATTTTGTGTTGCATAATAGTAAGACGTCAGCGGTGAGTTACTGGATGTGAATATTTGTTCTGTCTCTACATTGTATAGGGGTACGTTCACATGGGCGACCGGCGGCACTAAATGACCACCAATCGGAAAACCATTACCTATTGGCAGTCGCTTCATAGCATGTTTAACCCCTTCATGACTGGGCTATTTTTCATTATTTTATTTGTTTTTTCCTCTCCTTCTACTAAGAGCCATAACTTGCTATCTTTCCATCCACATAGCGTATGAGGACTTGGTTTTTGCGAGACAAGTTGTAGTTTTGAACGACATCATTCATTTTATCATGTGATTCACTCAAAAGTTGGGAAAATAATTCTAAGTGCGTTGAAATTGCAAAAAAAGTGCAATTCCACAATTGTTTGTGTCACCATTTTCTGAGACCCCTAACATTTTCAATTTTCGTGGTAAGGGGCTATGTGGGGGCTTATTATCTGTGGCCTGATTTGAGGTTTATTGATGCTATTTTGGGGTAGATATAATGGTATCATCTTGTCTAATTGCAGTTTATTGCAATGTTGTGGCAGCTAAAAAAAGTAATTATGGCGTTTTGATTTTTTTCTCATTACGATGTTTACTGATTGGATTAATTTATTTTATTTTTGATAGATTGGAGTTTTATGAATTCGGCGATATCGAATATGTGTATTTTTTTTTAATTGCTTTATTTTTAATGGGGCACAAAGGGGGGTGATTCTTGCACCGGCTATCACTGAGGAATATGTTCCTACAACAAGGATACCATCCACTGGTAATAGATGAACAGATCCACAGAGCTACAAGGATCCCAAGAAGCCGCCTCTTGGATTACAGACAGAGGTGGGACAACAACAGGGCGCCTCTTGTGGTCACATACAGCAAGCACATGAACATCCTAAGGAAGATTGAGACTGATCTTCCACCCATATTCCTCAGAGACCACAGACTGAAAGGAATATTCCCAGAACTACCACTTCTCTCCTACAAAAAGCCCCGTAACCTAAGGAATCTCCTTGTCAGAAGTGTCCTCTCATCACCATCAGAGATGGGAACATTCCCCTGTAATAATAAAAAGCAGGACTTGTACCCAGATATTACCGACAAATACAGTCCACATACCCAACACCAATCAGGACTATAAGATCATGGACTTCTTCTCATGTTCATCTTCCAATGTGGTGGACATGATACAATGTACAAGGTGTCCTGGAGGAGCCGATATTGGGGAAACTAAGCAAAAACTACAAACGGGGAGGAATCTACACAGACACAATCAGGAATGAACTGGACTCCTGTGGGAAAACATTTCTCTGGACCTGGACACTGTATGACGGATATAAAAGTCTTAATACTGAAAGGTTGTTTTAAGGACGAAAAAGAAAGGAAAATCTGAGAATTCATACTGATAAGAATGTTCAACTCTTCCACAATTTAACACCTGGATTTATGACTCACTACATGGACCCAGTTCACACCTCCACGAGACTGACTCCAGATCACTAAGCCGTCACTCCCACCATCTCTCCATTTGTAACAAAAAACCTTAACTTGATTTCCTTGGCTTATCTTTAGGAGGCATCACCCCATCCACCCCATGCACAAATTGTAATATCTCCTAAATGTTGTGCTCTTGTCTCAGTCATTCATTTGTAAATCCTCCTGAAGAAGGAGCCTCGGTTCTCTGAAAGCTGCAGATATAATTCTCCTGGTTAGCCAATAAAGGGATCGCTCCTAGAATACTTCTGTCAATTTTAGGCATAAAACTACTTATATCAATTTGTAAAGGTTGCAAAGTTGTGATATATGCTCTACTGTGACCCCCTACTGAATATTAATTTTTCTTTTCTTTTGAGGGGAGGATAATTAGAACTTCTGCTATGGAGCTCTATGATTTCTATATATGTCCGTTATGATGACTACATAATTAGAATATACTTATGGTAACACATAAATAATCATTGGAGCTGTAATCATCAAATAATATTTTGTCAATGTGTGAAATGTTCTTTTAAGAATTGTTTACATGTGTAACATAACATATATATATAAATGATTTATGTGGATAGTAGGTGAAGTGTAGAGCGGTGTCACCCCATGATGATTATTATCTGGGCTTGTTACATTGTCAGGCTGCAATTTCCCTCTACAATGTCATGTGATGCACTACTTATCTCATCCACCAGATGGCGGTATAGAGCATTACACTCCATTATCCTGAAAGGTGACACCTGCAGGACGATTCGTGTAAGAGCAACAGTTCATAGTACCAGGGGTCAACCATTTTGAGCATGAAATTCACTAAGGAGGAGTCACTAATGTGTCTCGACAGTAAGGGGGGACACTATTGTGAAGGACACTATGGGGCGATTCATTATGACCGGTGTTGTGCAGTTTAGTGTTAATGACTCTCTGGAGTACAATGCGCCTAATTCATTAAGTGGTGCTCATCCCCTAAAGAAATAGGCGCATCTCTTAATTGTCATGTGCCGACACCAGAAATGGTCTGAAGTCAGTGACTGGGGAATATTTCTTGACTACATTACGCAGTTTCTGCTGAGACTGGACTGTAAACCCTAAGGCGATGTGCCCACGTAGCAGATTTACATGCGTTTTCTCTGCCAGAGAGAAGCGTTTTTTCAGCGTTTTTACATACGTTTTTTCTGCCAGAGAGAAGTGTTTTTTCAGCGTTTTCGCATGCGTTTTTTCAAGCACTTTTCCAAGTGATTTTGAGCATCACTTGGAAAAGTGCTTGACAAGTTGGTCACACAATATAAATCCATGCAACCGGCAACCGGCATGGATTTATATTGTGTGACCAACTTAGATGCTTTAAATGCAGCATCTATAGTAAAAAAAAAGAAAGAATTAAAAAGTTAAAAATAAAAAAAAACCTGTATGCTCACCTCTCCGGTCTCCTCCTGGCAGCGATCCTCTCTCCTCGGCGTCCCGGGTGTACTGGCAGGACCTGCGATGACTTCAGTTAGTCAGCTGATGGTCACGCGACCATCACCTGACCGCTGACGTCAGTGGTCACGTGACCATCAGCTGACTAAATGACATCACTGCAGATCCTGCCAGTACACCCAGGACGCCGAGGAGAGATGACGCAGCCGGGAGAAGACCGGAGAGGTGAGTATACAGGTTTTTTTACTTTTAACTTTTTTATTTCTTTTTTTCACCGCGTGGTAGCCGGGATGTAGAGGAGTTGTAGTCTCCTCTTCATCCCAGGTACCACACGCACCGCGATTACGCTGCAACTTCGCGGCCATTGAATTTAATTGAAACGCTGCAAATCCACATATACCTGCGGGTTTGCTGCATTTCAATGTTCCTCAATGGCCGCGAATTTGCGGCAGTAGAAATGGTCATGCTGCGAATTTGGCGCACTAATTAGCGCATCCTGTGCACAGCACATCCGAATTCACATTGCTTTGCATGGCAGATGGTTTTACAAGCGTTTTCAAGGCGTTTTCATGGCTTTAAAAACGCTACGTGGCACATAGCCTAAAAGTCACAACTTCCGAGTTCTGTGAAAATATTGCAACTTATTAAGGTGTTTTACATCAGAGTTTTGACCTTTCACATTTTCTGCTATTCATGCGCTATAGAGATAAAGTGTCAGCTTCATTCTGCGGGAAAAAGTTATTACAGTAATAGAAGACTTATAATTTTTTTAAATGTTTTATTACTTTTATACAATTAATATTCTGTGGGGGAGGGGCCGAAGGAAAATCTGTTTATCCGTCAGCTCGCTCCGTTGTACGGCCACATTCAGAGTTTCTCCTCCTGTGCAGATGTTCATATAGTCTGTAATCATTATGTCAGTGCTGGTTTATACCTGACTGGTTTATACAATGATCTGTACAGAAATAATCTATTCCCAGAGGAAGAAGAGAAGACAGAAATAATCACTGAGCGCTCTGCTAATTCTCTGCACCTTCATCTACACAACATTGTAATACAGCGACATAATGGGGGATGAGGACGGAGGTTTTTGTACGGCTCTGTATCACTGTGTGTATGGAGTGCTATAACCCTGCTGACAGTAATAATCTGCTGCATCGTCCTCTGTCGCTCCTCGGATTGTAAGAGTGTAATCAGTTCCAGATCCAGATCCAGAGAACCGGTCTGGGACTCCTGTATCTCGGGTGGTTGCATAATAGATAAGAAGCTTTGGTCGTTGTCCTGATTTCTGTTGGTACCAGGCTACATAGCTATATACATCTTCACTGGCCGTACAAGAGATGGTGACTGTATCTCCGGGGGACACAGAGATATAATCTGGAGTCTGGGTCATCACAGTCTCTCCACAGGATCCTGAGGATTAGAAGAGACATATTCATTACTGATAAATGTCGGGATCTTCCTAGAAATCCTGATCTGATGATGGATCCACTGTAGAGATTTCTCTACACACAATCATGGAAGGATCCGAATCTCTCACCCTGAATAGAAATGAAGATCACAGCCAGCAGATAACTGCGAGAAACCATCCTGATGTGTCTGGACCGTCAGATAGAAACTATAAGATGAGACAATCTGTACAATGAGATCTATATAGAGAGTGACAGGGGGGATACAGAGACCCCCAGAGACTGTGTATGGAAATACTGGGGACATGTAAATTCTGTGGTTATAATGTGACGGTTACTGGAGTGTAATAGAGACCGGAGCTCGGCGGCGTCTCCTCCTAGATGAGAATTAATGTCACTTGTATGAAATCTAAGAAAAGAAATAAGAGTTTTTTTAGTAATTAATTGTAATTTCCATGGTTATAGGTTTTTATGATCATGTTTAGCTCTGCTACATCTGTATATAAATATTCCTGAAATATTGTTTTGTATTTATAAGGATATAAATGTATATTTCTATAATCGGCAGGATATTCCATTACACTGTATAAACCACCTGAGAGAATCCACCGGTCATCAGGGTCGCGGTATTGTAGGACCTGATATCTGTGCGGAGTCTTCACAGCTTACATACAAGTTAGGAAAACCCTGTAAGTGACGTCCTTGTATACGATCACATACACGACTGATCTCTCTGAATATCTGTTATAAATGCAGTCAGGATTAAGGGAGAAAATCTACTAGAGACCTGAGCAGAAGTAATCCGGGGGCTCCTGCACCTGCCGAACCCCCTCCAAACTCGCGATCAGGGGTCAGGTTATAGTAAGTTACATAGTGCGGTGTAGTGTAACGGAGACCTCGGCACCGAAGAAGACAAAAGGAGGAAATGTTGCTGCAAATATATATTTTTTATTTGGATCCGGCAAAAAAAGCAAAGACAGATACCGGCCAGCGTTTCGGCCAATAAATTGTCTTCATCAAGGACGTCTGTAATACATGAACATAACAAATAAAACATTTAGTTTCATATGTGACATGAAATGAACCTAAAGAAAAGTGTCAGATCAATGGGAGGCGGGAGGAGGAAAGGTGGGAATGTGAGGATCAACCAGAGATAACACATGGACAATGAGATCACAACGATGAAAATCATTAATAATACTGCAATTGTCATATGGGAACAATGTTGGAGTCAGCGTGATAATCTGGTTTTGTGTGAATTCCATAAAGACAAAAGGAAAGAAAAGAAAAGAGGACATGAATCCTGGAAGCTAAAGGACAAATTATCTAAAGACGACCAATATGTGGTCAGTTCAGAGCAATGACGACGGCTCAAAAATTATTAATTATTACAATGTGCACACTTCAGTAGGTGAACACTTGGTCTAAGGTTCAGGTTTTCACGTGACTTTACCAGTTAGAATAAGACCAGGAAATCTAGATCGCATCATGTCCATATAGCAGCACCTGTAACTACAGTATATTCAGGTGATGTGTACATGTCTAATATTAGACCATCGAAGCAATGTAGAGGGCTCCAAAAATGATTAGGCCTCTACCTATCCCTATGCCGAGCTCCTATACCAACACAGTACAGGCATAAAATGGTGTTCATGGCCGCCCCTAAGTGTTATCCTGCCTGTGATAGTCCCCTGATAATGGTGCAGGTTTATATTTTTTAAATCCTCACAAATTGAATCGCAGATTGTTCAAATTTGTGTGGAACCTCGGATTTCAGGAAATTTAACACAAATTCATTCCTCCATGGATTGATCTGCTCATCTCTAGTCTCAACTAATTCCTGGCTGGAGAGTGACCGCACTATCCGGGGACAGTGACCGCACTATCTGGGGACAGTGGCCACCACATCTCCTTGAGCCCCAGAACGGCTCAGAGTGAATACGATGGCACTACGTGACTAAAGTGGACACAGCTTGAGCAGATCTCGTTACACCTAGCAGGGTCAGTTATGTGTAAGTATGGCGACAAGAAAGGTTCAGATCCAGCAATCCCACAGGATTAAAAATTACACCTTTACTTAAGAAACGTAAAAATCCATATTAGTATTTCAATAGAAAAATGTGAAATGAGAGCGGGTATAAACAATACATGAACTGGTGACGGGTTTTACACCATGTGGATTCTTAATCATAATCTATTTTACAGTGATAGCCAAGTACATTTTATTTTTTTACATTTACTTTTTGCTCCACTCTCTTCACAACCCAAGAATATTACACAATTGAAGACAGCGCTCCTTAGGAAGTTTCATATATACAGGTGCTTCTTACTAATTTAGAAAATCATCAAAAGGTTAATTTATTTCAGTTCTTCAATCCAAGAAGTGAAGCTCATATATTATATAGAGTCATTACACACAGAGCGATCTATTCCAAGTGTTTATTTCGGTTAATGCCAGGCCGCATTGATGCAGTAATTGATGCAAAGGATCCCCGACCAAGTATTGAGGGCATTTACTGAACATACATTTCAGTAGGGGAACATTTCGGATTTTAAAGACATTTTTCAAGCTGTTGTTATAAAGTATTCTAATTTACTGAGATAATGACTTTTGTGTTTTCATTGGCTGTAAGCCATAATCATCAACATTAACAGAAATAAACACTTGAAATAGATCTCTCTGTTTGTAATGACTCTATATAATATATGAGCTTCACTTTTTGTGTTGAAGAACTGAAATAAATTAACCTTTTGATGATATTCTAATTTTCTGAGAAGCACCTGTATATATGATACTTCTTAAGCAGCGCTATTCCATTTGCTTCTGTGGATTTTACCTCAGGTGTATTTTGACTATGACGCTCCCTTATGCCTAATGTATCCTGCAGACATGCTTATTTGTACAACCCAAGAATATTAGTGACTTAGAGGCCATCGCCAATGAGGAACGGGCTAAGATTCCTCAGGGGCTGTAAAGAGCTGGTGTCTGGATAGGCATCACGTACGCAGCAGGTCGTAACAGCCAAAGGGGCTTTACTACCTACTAAAGACGCTTATCACGTAGGGGTGAATAATCCTCAGACTTCAGTGGTCAGTAAGGGGCATTTTGTGCTGAATATGGAGAAACCACTTGTTATATTATTTGTACTGAGCTATTTCTATACTTCTTGGTTTATTGCAAACAGCAGAAAGTTTATAAATGTTAGAAATAAACTGAATCTGAAATGGGGTGAAGGTGGGGATTGAAACTAAATATACAGTGCTCAGCATAAATGAGTACACCCCCTTTGAAAAGTAAAATTTTAATCAATATCTATAATGGGTGTGTCAGGTGTGACAGACTGTCGTTCTGGATCCAGCTGTAGAAGGTCATTGCGCTTGGCTCTGCAGGCACCTTCTTGATCTTTTGATCTTTGTGGTGTAGTGATATCCTTCTCCCTCTAGGACCTAGGAGTGGACCTCCACCTTCTGCTGCTAATTGACACACCCTTGCTGGATGTTTAAATACCTTCGGTCTCTGCAGAAAGTCGCCTAGATAGCTCTATTTTCCTCTGTCCAAACTTGAAGTACTAGTAGTCGGCTAGTGTCTTCTTGGAGTTCCCTTGGAGTATAGTTGGCATAATCTCTCTGGTGTCTTCTCAAGCTAAGTGTTTTCCTTTGTCTGTTACCTATTTGTCTTTAGTTGCAGAGGGGGTTGACTAGTGCTCACCCCATCCCCTCCTTAACTAGGGCCTATCACTAGGGGCAGTCAGGGATTAGGTTTCCTGCTCAGCGATAGGTACGGAACCTATTTAGGGACTTTAGGGGAGTCAGGCTGTTGTCAGATCTGCCTAGGGGTCTCCACTCCCCCTTTTCCTAGTGTTTGGACTTCTTCCTCCTCTTCCCGTTGTTGTGCACTTAGTCTTTCCCTCACCTTGCTTGACAATATCTCACTGAACAAAAGAAAAATTTCCAGAATTTTGACAAGACTAAGTTTCATAGAACCTTCTTTAACCCATAACATGAAGGTAAGGTTAATAATATAACTTTCATAGCTAAATCTTCAGTATTACTCAAAATAGTTAATGCAAAATGAGTACACCCGACATAAAAAAAAAAATACTACATCTAGTCATTTGTATGACCTCCATAATTTTTAAGAACAGCACCGAGTTTTCTAGATATGGAATGAGCAGGTTGGCGACATATTGTAACATTTATCTTTTTTCATTCTACAAGAACGAGCCCTTTTAGAGCCTGGATACTGGATGGAGAGTGATGACAACTTGTCTCTTCAGAATTCCCCATAGGTGTTTGGGTGGGTTCAGATCAGGAGACACTTAATCAATGAATCACTTTCTCCCTGTTCTTCTTCAGAAATACCACAGAAGCCTTAGATGTGTGTTTTGGATCATTGTGATGTTGCTAAGTGAACGTCTACCAAGCGCACAGAGTGATGGCAGCATCTTCTCTTTCAATATAGAGGTTTACATCTGTGAATTCAGGACATCATCAATGAAATGTATCCCCCCCGACTCCAGCAGCACTGATGCAGCCCCACATAAGGACACTGCAACCACAAGGTCTCATTGAAAGACACCATTCAGTTTTCTTTGTACTTCTCACCTTTTTGACACTATACAGCTTTGAAGCCATCAGTTCCAAAAACATTTATCTTGGTGTCAACACTCCAGAGTATAGAGTCCCAGTGGTCTTCATATTTTTCACCACGATCCCTCAATTGTAGTAGAGCTTTTTAGTGTATAAGCTTTAGTAGAAGTTTCTTTCTTCTAAAGACAACGGCATGCAACCCATTCCTCTGCAGTGTACACCGTATTGTGTCATGAGAAACACATTCACCGGTTTGGATTTCTACTCATTTAGCTAACTGCACTGAATTTGTATATGGATTTTCTTCAGCCCTTCTTATCAAAAGATGCTCCTGTTTAGGTGTCAACCTCCATGATTGGCCTGGACGTCTCTGTAAGATGATTGCAGTTCCATCTTTGTTACATTTTGGTATTCCTTTTGCTACAGTATTCTGACTGATAAGTAAAGCTTTGCTGATCTTCTTGTAGCCTTCCCTTTTTTTATGTAAAATAAATTATTTTCTTTCTCAGGTCTTGTGACATTTCTCTTCCATGTGGTGCCATTGCTGACAGAATGAAATGGGAAGGGTTTTTGTTTTTTTATAAGCAACAACTTTTTCTAGTAAACTGTCTGCTGGACACCTGTGTAATGAATAATTAAACTTACCTGTGGTTGAATTCTGGTTAATTAGAATTTTGTACTATAAAATTTGAACTTTTCTACTAAGATTTTCATTGGGGTGTACTCACTTTTACAACATTTTCTTAAATGAATTTCTTAGGAAAATTACTTTTTGGGGTGTTGAAAATAGCAAGTATTGTTTGTAATTAATAGCCAACATTTGTGGGAGTATTTAGTAGTCTGGTATCCCATAGAAAACGTTAATTCTAAAAGGAAACTAAAGGTTTTCTGACAAAACTGTTGGGGTGTACTCATTTGTGCTGAGCACTGTATCTGCTATATCCACAGAATATGCCAAATATATATAGTGGATGTGGATCCCATCTATAGGAACATCATATATCTTGAGTACGGGGCCCTGACAAGCTGCGGTTTCAGCCATTAGATTGTCAGGATTCCCGTCCATTTGTATAGAAATTTTAACCACCTCCTTATGAAAATTCCTCTTAATGGAGTCTGCATGTTCTATATATTTACATCACATCCTCTGTATGTGGTAAGAATAGAATAACTCCTTAAAGGTGAGTACAGATGTGGTGGATAGGATGTGTATTTGGGTAAGACCTCGTGAATTCAACATGTCAATATATTTATTCTCAAGGAATATAAACTGTCCCCGGAGATGTCTGACAGCAGCTTTACCCCCTCTCCCTATACAGAACACATGGACGCTCAGCTGAGTCTAACGTGCTTATGTATGGGGGGGGCTGTTTATCCGTCAGCTCGCTCCGTTGTGCGGCCACATTCAGAGTTTCTCCTCCTGTGCAGATGTTCATATAGTCTGTAATCATTATGTCAGCGCTGGTTTATACCTGACTGGTTTATACAATGATCTGTACAGAAATAATCTATTCCCAGAGGAAGAAGAGAAGACAGAAATAATCCCTGAGCGCTCTGCTAATTCTCTGCACCTTCATCTACACAACATTGTAATACAGCGACATCATGGGGGATGAGGACGGAGGTTTTTGTACGGCTCTGTCTCACTGTGTGAGAGGATACTGTGCACTCTGCTGACAGTAATAATCTGCTGCATCGTCCTCTGTCGCTCCTCTGATTGAAAGAGTGTAATCAGTTCCAGATCCAGATCCAGTGAACCGGTCTGGGACTCCTGTATATCGGCTGCTTGCACTGTAGATGAGAAGTGCTGGAGGTTGTCCTGATTTCTGTTGGTACCAGTGTAAGTTGCCATATACATTACTACTGGCCTTACATGAAATGGTGGCTGTTTCTCCCGGGGACACGGTGATGAGATCTGGAGATTGGGTCAGTACAATCTGTGCACAGGAGTCTAAGGAAAGATAAAGAAAACATAAGTGTTAGTGTTAATGTCGCCTCATTGTGCTGTTCTCTACTACTGTCCTGTCCATCATCTCATGAACCTCTCACCATGAATGAGAAGAAGAATTACACCCAGTACAACTCCCTGTAAACCCATCGTCATCTCCCTGGACTGATGGCCACAGACTATAGAGATGTCACCTGCACAATGTCTCCTATATACCAGCTGTAATCACTGGAGGAGACGTCCCCTGAGAGCAGAGATGTAAAGCAGGAGACATGTAAATTGTGCCGTGTGTCAGCGATCAGTGATCTGGATCTTACTGCAATCAGGGACTTCCTACAGGAGAGATATAATCCCGATCATTATCCTGAGATCATTCACCATCAGTGATCTCCTGATTGTTCTCAGACATCAGAAA
Organism: Phyllobates terribilis; assembly: GCF_046119375.1. Taxonomy (NCBI): domain Eukaryota; kingdom Metazoa; phylum Chordata; class Amphibia; order Anura; family Dendrobatidae; genus Phyllobates; species Phyllobates terribilis. The sequence goes on from NW_027362761.1 coordinate 1,176,052,355, forward strand.
TGGGATTATTTTTATAGATGTTATTAGTTTTATCTGTGAAGTAAGAATAAATCCTTCTACGTCTTATTGGGCTTTTCCAGCTTTGTGATGTTGCAGCCGATGTAAGAACAGATACTGGAGACAACAGATCACCGGGAGCGTGAAACGCAGAATTCCTGACCTCACAGAGAACATCTAAGGGTATGTGCCCACGTAGCGTTTTACAAGCGTATATGCTGCGGAATTTCTGCAGCGTAAACGCTTGGTAATCCGCTCGCCATGGTCCCTAATGACAAGCCGCACTGTCAATGCACATGCTGCGGATTTTTCCACAGCGTTTATGCTGCTCTCAAAAATCTGCAGCATGTCCATTAATTTTGCGGACACGCAGCGTAATCGCCGCCATTGACTTGCATTGAGATTTATATAATCCGTGTCAGTATATTTGTATACACAGATTATATGCGTTTCAATGTGCGGATGGTACCCAAGTCTGGAGGAGAGAAGACTCTCATCCAGACCTGGATAGAAACTGTAAAAAAAAGAATTAAAAATAAAAAATAAAGTGTATACTCACCTTCCGATGTCCTCCCGGTGTTTTGTCTGCTCCGTCCGCTCTCTTGCAATGCTCCCGCTGTTATGAAGGACCTGCCATGACGTCACTGAGTCATGTGACCCATCACATGGCTCAATGACGTCACCGCAGGTCCTTCACACCACCGTGAGCCGCCCAACACACCGGACGCGGCAGAGAGAACACCGGGAGGACACCGGAAGGTGAGTATAAACTTTATTTTTTTATTTTTTACCATTTTATTCTTTTTTTTAACTAACTTGGTCACACTACTATAAATTCATGCCGGTTGCCGTTTGTATGGATTTATATAGAGTGAACAAGTTGTCAAGCACTTTCCAAGTGATGCTAAAATCACTTGGAAAAGCGCTTGATAACCCGCATGCAGAAATGCATGGAGAGATGCTTGACAAACGCTTCTACCTGGCGGGAAAAACGCATGTAAAATCCGCATGCATTTTTCCTGCCAGGGAGAAGCGTAAAAAATATGCAGCATTTCTGCATCGTGGGCACATAGTCGAAGACCATTAGAAATATTTATATTCATTCAGATTATTATTAATATGTTTATTACTATTAATACGACTGATATTTTATTACATCCACTCCTGATTGTTGCTTAAAAACTACATGTAAAACCCTGATGAAATACACAGGTGTGAATGAGGCCTGATCTGTGTATATTGTGGTGTGAATACAGAACTGATGGGATATTTGGGGGATTCTCATGTGATTTATCTTCATGCATTACTATCATATATCTTGTGGATGTAAATCTCTCATGTATATAATGTCATATATCAGCGGTTCTCATCTGTCTCATCTGATGTCATTTCCTCCCTAGACGACGGCCCCTGAGCGTTATAGATGTGATATACGGGGGCTGCACCTATATAGTGTTATGTGAATAGAAGCTCTTGAATGATTTTTCATTATCAATGAATGTATTAATAAAATTATAAGAAATATGGAGAAGACAGATATTTGGACACATAGATGAGCCCCCGACAGAAGACACATCTCTGATGGCTGAACCTGCCATTATTCCTGCACTTATGGCCGAGGGTCTGGACAAACCACAAACTCACATTATTGTTATTCTGGTAGAAAACAAATCCTCGTCGGTGACTTTATTAGTAGTTTGCAGAGCACATGTTACTCCCTGACGTGTGCAGAATAATCCGGGCTCCGCTGAGGCTGCCGGGCTCCTCCAGTCCAGGATTCTCCTCAGACCGGGGCCGGGAGAGGTGGGGTCATTTATATGTATATTTCCACCCTACGTCCCAGACCCCTGAGCAGAATAAGGCAGATTCACAGCAAACAGACTCAATGTGAATCCAATCTCTTTTCTGAATTGGAGTGAATCTGCTGAGTGTGAATTGTGGCCGAGTCGCTCATCACTAATGTCCGCACATCTCAGCCCAGAATAGAAAAAGACTGAAGTGAATCTCTGAAAACCCCATTTACTGCTGGGAATATATTTGCTGCTTTGTGCAGCGGCTCCGGCCCCTCTGATCTGTGAGTATAATGTGGGATATGTGAGGTATAGCGGTGTATGGAGCCGCCATTATGAGGCCTCTAGACCTTGTAGTGAGAGGGTGGAGGGGACTGTGCAGCGCGGTGAGGATCTGTCCTCCAGTTCTCTCTCTTCCTGGTCACTCATCCATTCCCGCTAAGCTTCTTATGTTCCTGAGTCCATCAATAACCGGCGGCTCAGCTAATGGCCGCTCCCGGAGATGACACCTGTAATGCCATGGTTTTCTGATATGGGGAGACCACTGTAACCCCGGGGTCCATCTTTATTTTCAGGATAAAGGACATCACATTAGATATATCGGGTACAGCTCAAATAAAAAGGTAATCACTTGTCCAGAAAAAAAATAAAGAGATTTGCAACCCAGATGAGTCCATCACATAACAGGTCAGATATTTATCCCTAGGAGGTAAACTATGAAATGACAGCAAGCAGAGATCTAGATACAGAAAATATAAGGGAAAATTATATAATCTTTTATTATACAAAAATACAACCTGTAATTGTTGGAACAAACAAAATGTATATTTATATTCTATAGGAGCAGAAAGTAAAGTCCTCCCCTCCTTCTTCTATCTCCTTACATCTGTACAGATTCCTTCATCACATGAATCCTGGTAACAGTCTGAAGCTTTTATCGGCCGCGCACAATACTGGATAAGAGCTGCCCGGGTCGTGTTCCTCCTCCTGATGTGTGTGCTCTGTACAGATACAAGCGCCTCATACACAGGATTCTCTGCTATTCCTCAGTATCAGTCACTTATATACAGATGTTTGGTGTCTGCACTGAGTATAGACAGAGCTGCCCGAGCTGCTGCTGCCCCCTAGTGGCTCCATGACATGGAGATTTATGCATCCTGTATCTGCACTGAGCCAGTAGCCACATGATACCAGAGGGAGCGGAAAGCATCTTATTACATCATCCAGAAGAGGAGGCAGCACAGGTGTGGAGGGAAGCAAAATGGGGGATCTAAAGAGCCAGCGGTGGAAATAGGGAAGATCTCCAGGAGGAGCTGGAAAATCTCCTGGACAAAGGTTGGATGGCAGAGAAAGAGCCACCTGCTCTCTGCTCCACCACTTATCCTGCTAGGGCACAGGTCGCTTTATGGCTGTAACTGCCCGAGGTGCGGTGAGCTAGATCCACTGCGCCATAGCGATAGCGAATGTAGCACAATGAATGGGGAGCGCCCGTCACCTTCTCTGTGACTCAGCTGGTGGCAATGGCATCATGGCGTCAGCATGGACGCTCTGCCACAAGATGAGGTGGAGCCACAGGAGATCTGATGGACAGGGAAGTATTAAATATTAGTTTTTCAATAAATGAATTAATTTTGATAACAAGAATGAAATGGGGGTGAGAGAGAACACTATAATGACTTAAGGGTGGGGGATGGAAGAAATATAAATATATTGGGGGAGGGGACATGTAAATATAATGAATCAGAGGGGCATGGAATTATAATGATACAGCGGACAAGTAATTATAATGAATCGGGGGGGCGGGAGGTGCACAGTGGGGGCATGGAGGACGCAGGAGATTAACTGATTAATTGGGGGAAAGAGAACAGTAACTAATTCATTTATACATTTATTGGGAGGGGAAAAGTGGCCAATTATAGTTACAGGGGGCTCAGTGGTGGATTATCAATTTACATTCAGAATTTTGTGTTGCATAATAGTAAGACGTCAGCGGTGAGTTACTGGATGTGAATATTTGTTCTGTCTCTACATTGTATAGGGGTACGTTCACATGGGCGACCGGCGGCACTAAATGACCACCAATCGGAAAACCATTACCTATTGGCAGTCGCTTCATAGCATGTTTAACCCCTTCATGACTGGGCTATTTTTCATTATTTTATTTGTTTTTTCCTCTCCTTCTACTAAGAGCCATAACTTGCTATCTTTCCATCCACATAGCGTATGAGGGCTTGGTTTTTGCGAGACAAGTTGTAGTTTTGAACGACATCATTCATTTTATCATGTGATTCACTCAAAAGTTGGGAAAATAATTCTAAGTGCGTTGAAATTGCAAAAAAAGTGCAATTCCACAATTGTTTGTGTCACCATTTTCTGAGACCCCTAACATTTTCAATTTTCGTGGTAAGGGGCTATGTGGGGGCTTATTATCTGTGGCCTGATTTGAGGTTTATTGATGCTATTTTGGGGTAGATATAATGGTATCATCTTGTCTAATTGCAGTTTATTGCAATGTTGTGGCAGCTAAAAAAAGTAATTATGGCGTTTTGATTTTTTTCTCATTACGCTGTTTACTGATTGGATTAATTTATTTTATTTTTGATAGATTGGAGTTTTATGAATTCGGCGATATCGAATATGTGTATTTTTTTTTAATTGCTTTATTTTTAATGGGGCACAAAGGGGGGTGATTCTTGCACCGGCTATCACTGAGGAATATGTTCCTACAACAAGGATACCATCCACTGGTAATAGATGAACAGATCCACAGAGCTACAAGGATCCCAAGAAGCCGCCTCTTGGATTACAGACAGAGGGAGGACAACAGCAGGGCGCCTCTTGTGGTCACATACAGCAAGCACATGAACATCCTAAGGAAGATTGAGACTGATCTTCCACCCATATTCCTCAGAGACCACAGACTGAAAGGAATATTCCCAGAACTACCACTTCTCTCCTACAAAAAGCCCCGTAACCTAAGGAATCTCCTTGTCAGAAGTGTCCTCTCATCACCATCAGAGATGGGAACATTCCCCTGTAATAATAAAAAGCAGGACTTGTACCCAGATATTACCGACAAATACAGTCCACATACCCAACACCAATCAGGACTATAAGATCATGGACTTCTTCTCATGTTCATCTTCCAATGTGGTGGACATGATACAATGTACAAGGTGTCCTGAGGAGCCGATATTGGGGAAACTAAGCAAAAACTACAAACGGGGAGGAATCTACACAGACACAATCAGGAATGAACTGGACGCCTGTGGGAAAACATTTCTCTGGACCTGGACACTGTATGACGGATATAAAAGTCTTAATACTGAAAGGTCGTTTTAAGGACGAAAAGAAAGGAAAATCTGAGAATTCATACTGATAAGAATGTTCAACTCTTCCACAATTTAACACCTGGATTTATGACTCACTACATGGACCCAGTTCACACCTCCACGAGACTGACTCCAGATCACTAAGCTGTCACTCCCACCATCTCTCCATTTGTAACAAAAAACCTTAACTTGATTTCCTTGGCTTATCTTTAGGAGGCATCACCCCATCCACCCCATGCACAAATTGTAATATCTCCTAAATGTTGTGCTCTTGTCTCAGTCATTCATTTGTAAATCCTCCTGAAGAAGGAGCCTCGGTTCTCTGAAAGCTGCAGATATAATTCTCCTGGTTAGCCAATAAAGGGATCGCTCCTAGAATACTTCTGTCAATTTTAGGCATAAAACTACTTATATCAATTTGTAAAGGTTGCAAAGTTGTGATATATGCTCTACTGTGACCCCCTACTGAATATTAATTTTTCTTTTCTTTTGAGGGGAGGATAATTAGAACTTCTGCTATGGAGCTCTATGATTTCTATGTACGTCCGTTATGATGACTACATAATTAGAATATACTTATGGTAACACATAAATAATCATTGGAGCTGTAATCATCAAATAATATTTTGTCAATGTGTGAAATGTTCTTTTAAGAATTGTTTACATGTGTAACATAACATATATATATATAAATGATTTATGTGGATAGTAGGTGAAGTGTAGAGCGGTGTCACCCCATGATGATTATTATCTGGGCTTGTTACATTGTCAGGCTGCAATTTCCCTCTACAATGTCATGTGATGCACTACTTATCTCATCCACCAGATGGCGGTATAGAGCATTACACTCCATTATCCTGAAAGGTGACACCTGCAGGACGATTCGTGTAAGAGCAACAGTTCATAGTACCAGGGGTCAACCATTTTGAGCATGAAATTCACTAAGGAGGAGTCACTAATGTGTCTCGACAGTAAGGGGGGACACTATTGTGAAGGACACTATGGGGCGATTCATTATGACCGGTGTTGTGCAGTTTAGTGTTAATGACTCTCTGGAGTACAATGCGCCTAATTCATTAAGTGGTGCTCATCCCCTAAAGAAATAGGCGCATCTCTTAATTGTCATGTGCCGACACCAGAAATGGTCTGAAGTCAGTGACTGGGGAATATTTCTTGACTACATTACGCAGTTTCTGCTGAGACTGGACTGTAAACCCTAAGGCGATGTGCCCACGTAGCAGATTTACATGCGTTTTCTCTGCCAGAGAGAAGCGTTTTTTCAGCGTTTTTACATACGTTTTTTCAAGCACTTTTCCAAGTGATTTTGAGCATCACTTGGAAAAGTGCTTGACAAGTTGGTCACACAATATAAATCCATGCAACCGGCATGGATTTATATTGTGTGACCAACTTAGATGCTTTAAATGCAGCATCTATAGTAAAAAAAAAGAAAGAATTAAAAAGTTAAAAATAAAAAAAAACCTGTATGCTCACCTCTCCGGTCTCCTCCTGGCAGCGATCCTCTCTCCTCGGCGTCCCGGGTGTACTGGCAGGACCTGCGATGACTTCATTTAGTCAGCTGATGGTCACGCGACCATCACCTGACCGCTGACGTCAGTGGTCACGTGACCATCAGCTGACTAAATGACATCACTGCAGATCCTGCAAGTACACCCAGGACGCCGAGGAGAGATGACGCAGCCGGGAGAAGACCGGAGAGGTGAGTATACAGGTTTTTTTACTTTTAACTTTTTTATTTCTTTTTTTCACCGCGTGGTAGCCGGGATGTAGAGGAGTTGTAGTCTCCTCTTCATCCCAGGTACCACACGCACCGCGATTACGCTGCAACTTCGCGGCCATTGAATTTAATTGAAACGCTGCAAATCCACATATACCTGCGGGTTTGCTGCATTTCAATGTTCCTCAATGGCTGCGAATTTGCGGCGTAATCGCAGTAGAAATGGTCATGCTGCGAATTTGGCGCACTAATTAGCGCATCATGTGCACAGCACATCCGAATTCACATTGCTTTGCATGGCAGATGGTTTTACAAGCGTTTTCAAGGCGTTTTCATGGCTTTAAAAACGCTACGTGGCACATAGCCTAAAAGTCACAACTTCCGAGTTCTGTGAAAATATTGCAACTTATTAAGGTGTTTTACATCAGAGTTTTGACCTTTCACATTTTCTGCTATTCATGCGCTATAGAGATAAAGTGTCAGCTTCATTCTGCGGGAAAAAGTTATTACAGTAATAGAAGACTTATAATTTTTTTAAATGTTTTATTACTTTTATACAATTAATATTCTGTGGGGGAGGGGCCGAAGGAAAATCTGTTTATCCGTCAGCTCGCTCCGTTGTACGGCCACATTCAGAGTTTCTCCTCCTGTGCAGATGTTCATATAGTCTGTAATCATTATGTCAGCGCTGGTTTATACCTGACTGGTTTATACAATGATCTGTACAGAAATAATCTATTCCCAGAGGAAGAAGAGAAGACAGAAATAATCACTGAGCGCTCTGCTAATTCTCTGCACCTTCATCTACACAACATTGTAATACAGCGACATCATGGGGGATGAGGGCGGAGGTTTTTGTACGGCTCTGTATCACTGTGTGTATGGAGTGCTATAACCCTGCTGACAGTAATAATCTGCTGCATCATCCTCTGTCGCTCCTCTGATTGTAAGAGTGTAATCAGTTCCAGATCCAGATCCAGAGAACCGGTCTGGGACCCCTGTATCTCGGGTGGTTGCATAATAGATAAGAAGCTTTGGTCATTGTCCTGATTTCTGTTGGTACCAGGCTACATAGCTATATACATCTTCACTGGCCGTACAAGAGATGGTGATTGTATCTCCGGGGGACACAGAGATATAATCTGGAGTCTGGGTCATCACAGTCTCTCCACAGGATCCTGGGGATTAGAAGAGACATATTCATTACTGATAAATGTCGGGATCTTCCTAGAAATCCTGATCTGATGATGGATCCACTGTAGAGATTTCTCTACACACAATCATGGAAGGATCCGAATCTCTCACCCTGAATAGAAATGAAGATCACAGCCAGCAGATAACTGCGAGAAACCATCCTGATGTGTCTGGACCGTCAGATAGAAACTATAAGATGAGACAATCTGTACAATGGGATCTATATAGAGAGTGACAGGGGGGATACAGAGACCCCCAGAGACTGTGTATGGAAATACTGGGGTCATGTAAATTCTGTGGTTATAATGTGACGGTTACTGGAGTGTAATAGAGACCGGAGCTGGGCGGCGTCTCCTCCTAGATGAGAATTAATGTCACTTGTATGAAATCTAAGAAAAGAAATAAGAGTTTTTTTAGTAATTAATTGTAATTTCCATGGTTATAGGTTTTTATGATCATGTATTAAACAACATGTATGTAAGTACATGGATAAGAATGAAGTGATTAACCAGAGTCAGCATGGGTTTGTAACTAACAAGTCATGTCAGACTAACTTAATTTCCTTCTATGACAGAATCACTGACTGGGTGGATCAGGGAAATGCTGTAGATATAGTATATCTTGACTTCAGCAAAGCATTTGACAAAGTATCTCACACCATCCTTATTGAAAAAATGACCAAGTATGCAATGGACCAGGCAACTGTTAGGTGGATTCATAACTGGCTTAGTGATCGGACTCAAAGGGTGGTTGTAAATGGCTTCACATCCAGCTGGATGAATGTCTCAAGTGGGGTACCACAGGGCTCCGTCCTGGGACCTGTATTGTTCAACATCTTTATCAATGATTTAGATGAAGGAATTGAGGGTAAACTGATTAAATTTGCTGATGACACAAAGATAGGAGGGATAGCTAATACTAGAGAAGAGAGAGAGAGGATTCAAAAAGACCTAAATAAACTGGAGCAGTGGGCAGCAACCAACAGAATGGTTTTTAACAGGGAAAAATGCAAAGTACTACATCTGGGCAATAAAAATGAAAAAAGCATATACAGAATGGGAGGAATAGAGCTAAGCAACAGTACATGTGAAAAAGACTTAGGTATACTAATAGATCATAGACTGAACATGAGTCAACAGTGTGATGCAGCAGCAAAAAAGGCAAATACAATTCTGGGATGTATTAACAGAAGCATACAGTCTAGATCACGTGAAGTCATTATCGGTCTTTACTCCTCTTTGGTCAGACCTCATCTGGAATACTGTGTACAGTTTTGGGCACCACATTTTAAAAAAGACATAGACAAACTGGAGCAAGTTCAGAGAAGAGCGACCAGAATGGTGACTGGTCTGCAAACCATGTCCTATGAGGAACGGTTGCAGGATTTGGGAATGTTTAGCTTGCAAAAAAGAAGACTGAGAGGAGACTTAATAGCTGTCTACAAATATGTCAAGGGCTGTCACATTGTAGAAGGATCATCTTTATTCTCATTTGCACAAGGAAAGACTAGAAGCAATGGGATGAAACTAAATGGGAGGAGACACAGATTAGATATTAGAAAAAACTTTTTGACAGTTAGGGCGATTAATGAGTGGAACAGGCTGCCACGAGAGGTGGTGAGTTCCCCTTCAATGGACGTCTTCAAACAGAGGCTGGACAGACATCTGTCTGAGATGATCTAGTGAATCCTGCTTTGAGCAGGGGGTTGGACCAGATGACCCAAGAGGTCCCTTCCAACTCTACCATTCTATGATTCTATGATTCTATGTTTAGCTCTGCTACATCTGTATATAAATATTCCTGAAATATTGTTTTGTATTTATAAGGATATAAATGTATATTTCTATAATCGGCAGGATATGCCATTACACTGTATAAACCTCCTGAGAGAATCCACCGGTCATCAGGGTCGCGGTATTGTAGGACCTGATATCGGTGAGGAGTCTTCACAGCTTACATACAAGTTAGGAAAACCCTGTAAGTGACGTCCTTGTATACGATCACATACACGACTGATCTCTCTGAATATCTGTTATAAATGCAGTCAGGATTAAGGGAGAAAATCTACTAGAGACCTGAGCAGAAGTAATCCGGGGGCTCCTGCACCTGCCGAACCCCCTCCAAACTCGCGATCAGGGGTCAGGTTATAGTAAGTTACATAGTGCGGTGTAGTGTAACGGAGACCTCGGCACCGAAGAAGACAAAAGGAGGAAATGTTGCTGCAAATATATATTTTTTATTTGGATCCGGCAAAAAAAGCAAAGACAGATACCGGCCAGCGTTTCGGCCAATAAATTGTCTTCATCAAGGACGTCTGTAATACATGAACATAACAAATAAAACATTTAGTTTCATATGTGACATGAAATGAACCTAAAGAAAAGTGTCAGATCAATGGGAGGCGGGAGGAGGAAAGGTGGGAATGTGAGGATCAACCAGAGATAACACATGGACAATGAGATCACAACGATGAAAATCATTAATAATACTGCAATTGTCATATGGGAACAATGTTGGAGTCAGCGTGATAATCTGGTTTTGTGTGAATTCCATAAAGACAAAAGGAAAGAAAAGAAAAGAGGACATGAATCCTGGAAGCTAAAGGACAAATTATCTAAAGACGACCAATATGTGGTCAGTTCAGAGCAATGACGACGGCTCAAAAATTATTAATTATTACAATGTGCACACTTCAGTAGGTGAACACTTGGTCTAAGGTTCAGGTTTTCACGTGACTTTACCAGTTAGAATAAGACCAGGAAATCTAGATCGCATCATGTCCATATAGCAGCACCTGTAACTACAGTATATTCAGGTGGTGTGTACATGTCTAATATTAGACCATCGAAGCAATGTAGAGGGCTCCAAAAATGATTAGGCCTCTACCTATCCCTATGCCGAGCTCCTATACCAACACAGTACAGGCATAAAATGGTGTTCATGGCCGCCCCTAAGTGTTATCCTGCCTGTGATAGTCCCCTGATAATGATGCAGGTTTTTATTTTTTAAATCCTCACAAATTGAATCGCAGATTGTTCAAATTTGTGTGGAACCTCGGATTTCAGGAAATTTAACTCAAATTCATTTCTCCATGGATTGATCTGCTCATCTCTAGTCTCAACTAATTCCTGGCTGGAGAGTGACCGCACTATCCGGGGACAGTGACCGCACTATCCGGGGACAGTGACCGCACTATCCGGGGACAGTGGCCATCACATCTCCTTGAGCCCCAGAACGGCTCAGAGTGAATACGATGGCACTACGTGACTAAAGTGGACACAGCTTGAGCAGATCTCGTTACACCTAGCAGGGTCAGTTATGTGTAAGTATGGCGACAAGAAAGGTTCAGATCCAGCAATCCCACAGGATTAAAAATTACACCTTTACTTATGAAACGTAAAAATCCATATTAGTATTTCAATAGAAAAATGTGAAATGAGAGCGGGTATAAACAATACATGAACTGGTGACGGGTTTTACACCATGTGGATTCTTAATCATAATCTATTTTACAGTGATAGTCAAGTACATTTTATTTTTTTACATTTACTTTTTGCTCCACTCTCTTCACAACCCAAGAATATTACACAATTGAAGACAGCGCTCCTTAGGAAGTTTCATATATACAGGTGCTTCTTACTAATTTAGAATATCATCAAAAGGTTAATTTATTTCAGTTCTTCAATCCAAGAAGTGAAGCTCATATATTATATAGAGTCATTACACACAGAGGGATCTATTCCAAGTGTTTATTTCGGTTAATGCCAGGCCGCATTGATGCAGTAATTGATGCAAAGGATCCCCGACCAAGTATTGAGGGCATTTACTGAACATACATTTCAGTAGGGGAACATTTCGGATTTTAAAAACATTTTTCAAGCTGTTGTTATAAAGTATTCTAATTTACTGAGATAATGACTTTTGTGTTCTCATTGGCTGTAAGCCATAATCATCAACATGAACAGAAATAAACACTTGAAATAGATCACTCTGTGTGTAATGACTCTATATAATATATGAGCTTCACTTTTTGTGTTGAAGAACTGAAATAAATTAACCTTTTGATGATATTCTAATTTTCTGAGAAGCACCTGTATTTATGATACTTCTTAAGCAGCGCTATTCCATTTGCTTCTGTGGATTTTACCTCAGGTGTATTTTGACTATGACGCTCCCTTATGCCTAATGTATCCTGCAGACATGCTTATTTGTACAACCCAAGAATATTAGTGACTTAGAGGCCATCGCCAATGAGGAACGGGCTAAGATTCCTCAGGGGCTGTAAAGAGCTGGTGTCTGGATAGGCATCACGTACACAGCAGGTCGTAACAGCCAAAGGGGCTTTACTACCTACTAAAGACGCTTATCACGTAGGGGTGAATAATCCTCAGACTTCAGTGGTCAGTAAGGGGCATTTTGTGCTGAATATGGAGAAACCACTTGTTATATTATTTGTACTGAGCTATTTCTATACTTCTTGGTTTATTGCAAACAGCAGAAAGTTTATAAATGTTAGAAATAAACTGAATCTGAAATGGGGTGAAGGTGGGGATTGAAACTAAATATACAGTGCTCAGCATAAATGAGTACACCCCCTTTGAAAAGTAAAATTTTAATCAATATCTATAATGGGTGTGTCAGGTGTGACAGACTGTCGTTCTGGATCCAGCTGTAGAAGGTCATTGCGCTTGGCTCTGCAGGCACCTTCTTGATCTTTTGATCTTTGTGGTGTAGTGATATCCTTCTCCCTCTAGGACCTAGGAGTGGACCTCCACCTTCTGCTGCTAATTGACACACCCTTGCTGGATGTTTAAATACCTTCGGTCTCTGCAGAAAGTCGCCTAGATAGCTCTATTTTCCTCTGTCCAAACTTGAAGTACTAGTAGTCGGCTAGTGTCTTCTTGGAGTTCCCTTGGAGTATAGTTGGCATAATCTCTCTGGTGTCTTCTCAAGCTAAGTGTTTTCCTTTGTCTGTTACCTATTTGTCTTTAGTTGCAGAGGGGGTTGACTAGTGCTCACCCCATCCCCTCCTTAACTAGGGCCTATCACTAGGGGCAGTCAGGGATTAGGTTTCCTGCTCAGCGATAGGTACGGAACCTATTTAGGGACTTTAGGGGAGTCAGGCTGTTGTCAGATCTGCCTAGGGGTCTCCACTCCCCCTTTTACTAGTGTTTGGACTTCTTCCTCCTCTTCCCGTTGTTGTGCACTTAGTCTTTCCCTCACCTTGCTTGACAATATCTCACTGAACAAAAGAAAAATTTCCAGAATTTTGACAAGACTAAGTTTCATAGAACCTTCTTTAACCCATAACATGAAGGTAAGGTTAATAATATAACTTTCATAGCTAAATCTTCAGTATTACTCAAAATAGTTAATGCAAAATGAGTACACCCGACATAAAAAAAAAAATACTACATCTAGTCATTTGTATGACCTCCATAATTTTTAAGAACAGCACCGAGTTTTCTAGATATGGAATGAGCAGGTTGGCGACATATTGTAACATTTATCTTTTTTCATTCTACAAGAACGAGCCCTTTTAGAGCCTGGATACTGGATGGAGAGTGATGACAACTTGTCTCTTCAGAATTCCCCATAGGTGTTTGGGTGGGTTCAGATCAGGAGACACTTAATCAATGAATCACTTTCTCCCTGTTCTTCTTCAGAAATACCACAGAAGCCTTAGATGTGTGTTTTGGATCATTGTGATGTTGCTAAGTGAACGTCTACCAAGCGCACAGAGTGATGGCAGCATCTTCTCTTTCAATATAGAGGTTTACATCTGTGAATTCAGGACATCATCAATGAAATGTATCCCCCCCGACTCCAGCAGCACTGATGCAGCCCCACATAAGGACACTGCAACCACAAGGTCTCATTGAAAGACACCATTCAGTTTTCTTTGTACTTCTCACCTTTTTGACACTATACAGCTTTGAAGCCATCAGTTCCAAAAACATTTATCTTGGTGTCAACACTCCAGAGTATAGAGTCCCAGTGGTCTTCATATTTTTCACCACGATCCCTCAATTGTAGTAGAGCTTTTTAGTGTATAAGCTTTAGTAGAAGTTTCTTTCTTCTAAAGACAACGGCATGCAACCCATTCCTCTGCAGTGTACACCGTATTGTGTCATGAGAAACACATTCACCGGTTTGGATTTCTACTCATTTAGCTAACTGCACTGAATTTGTATATGGATTTTCTTCAGCCCTTCTTATCAAAAGATGCTCCTGTTTAGGTGTCAACCTCCATGATTGGCCTGGACGTCTCTGTAAGATGATTGCAGTTCCATCTTTGTTACATTTTGGTATTCCTTTTGCTACAGTATTCTGACTGATAAGTAAAGCTCTGCTGATCTTCTTGTAGCCTTCCCTTTTTTTATGTAAAATAAATTATTTTCTTTCTCAGGTCTTGTGACATTTCTCTTCCATGTGGTGCCATTGCTGACAGAATGAAATGGGAAGGGTTTTTGTTTTTTTATAAGCAACAACTTTTTCTAGTAAACTGTCTGCTGGACACCTGTGTAATGAATAATTAAACTTACCTGTGGTTGAATTCTGGTTAATTAGAATTTTGTACTATAAAATTGAACTTTTCTACTAAGATTTTCATTGGGGTGTACTCACTTTTACAACATTTTCTTAAATGAATTTCTTAGGAAAATTACTTTTTGGGGTGTTGAAAATAGCAAGTATTGTTTGTAATTAATAGCCAACATTTGTGGGAGTATTTAGTAGTCTGGTATCCCATAGAAAATGTTAATTCTAAAAGGAAACTAAAGGTTTTCTGACAAAACTGTTGGGGTGTACTCATTTGTGCTGAGCACTGTATCTGCTATATCCACAGAATATGCCAAATATATATAGTGGATGTGGATCCCACCTATAGGAACATCATATATCTTGAGTACGGGGCCCTGACAAGCTGCGGTTTCAGCCATTAGATTGTCAGGATTCCCGTCCATTTGTATAGAAATTTTAACCACCTCCTTATGAAAATTCCTCTTAATGGAGTCTGCATGTTCTATATATTTACATCACATCCTCTGTATGTGGTAAGAATAGAATAACTCCTTAAAGGTGAGTACAGATGTGGTGGATAGGATGTGTATTTGGGTAAGACCTCGTGAATTCAACATGTCAATATATTTATTCTCAAGGAATATAAACTGTCCCTGGAGATGTCTGACAGCAGCTTTACCCCCTCTCCCTATACAGAACACATGGACGCTCAGCTGAGTCTAACGTGCTTATGTATGGGGGGGGCTGTTTATCCGTCAGCTCGCTCCGTTGTACGGCCACATTCAGAGTTTCTCCTCCTGTGCAGATGTTCATATAGTCTGTAATCATTATGTCAGCGCTGGTTTATACCTGACTGGTTTATACAATGATCTGTACAGAAATAATCTATTCCCAGAGGAAGAAGAGAAGACAGAAATAATCACTGAGCGCTCTGCTAATTCTCTGCACCTTCATCTACACAACATTGTAATACAGCGACATCATGGGGGATGAGGACGGAGGTTTTTGTACGGCTCTGTGTCACTGTGTGAGAGGATACCGTGCACTCTGCTGACAGTAATAATCTGCTGCATCGTCCTCTGTCGCTCCTCTGATTGAAAGAGTGTAATCAGTTCCAGATCCAGATCCAGTGAACCGGTCTGGGACTCCTGTATATCGGCTGCTTGCACTGTAGATGAGAAGTGCTGGAGGTTGTCCTGATTTCTGTTGGTACCAGTGTAAGTTGCCATTTACATTACTACTGGCCTTACATGAGATGGTGGCTGTTTCTCCCGGGGACACAGTGATGAGATCTGGAGATTGGGTCAGTACAATCTGTGCACAGGAGTCTAAGGAAAGATAAAGAAAACATCAGTGTTAGTGTTAATGTCGCCTCATTGTGCTGTTCTCTACTACTGTCCTGTCCATCATCTCATGAACCTCTCACCATGAATGAGAAGAAGAATTACACCCAGTACAACTCCCTGTAAACCCATCGTCATCTCCCTGGACTGATGGCCACAGACTATAGAGATGTCACCTGCACAATGTCCCCTATATACCAGCTGTAATCACTGGAGGAGACGTCCCCTGAGAGCAGAGATGTAAAGCAGGAGACATGTAAATTGTGCCGTGTGTCAGCGATCAGTGATCTGGATCTTACTGCAATCAGGGATTTCCTACAGAAGAGATATAATCCCCGATCATTATCCTGAGATCATTCACCATCAGTGATCTCCTGATTGTTCTCAGACATCAGAAATGGGATTATTTTTATAGATGTTATTAGTTTTATCTGTGAAGTAAGAATAAATCCTTCTACGTCTTATTGGGCTTTTCCAGCTTTGTGATGTTGCAGCCGATGTAAGAACAGATACTGGAGACAACAGATCACCGGGAGCGTGAAACGCAGAATTCCTGACCTCACAGAGAACATCTAAGGGTATGTGCCCACGTAGCGTTTTACAAGCGTATATGCTGCGCTCAAAAATCCGCAGCATGTCCATTAATTTTGCGGACACGCAGCATAATCGCCACCATTGACTTGCATTGAGATTTATATAATCCGTGTCAGTATATTTGTATACACAGATTATATGCGTTTCAATGTGCGGATGGTACCCAAGTCTGGAGGAGAGAAGACTCTCATCTAGACCTGGATAGAAACTGTAAAAAAAAGAATTAAAAATAAAAAATAAAGTGTATACTCACCTTCCGATGTCCTCCCGGTGTTTTGTCTGCTCCGTCCGCTCTCTTGCAATGCTCCCGCTGTTATGAAGGACCTGCCATGACGTCACTGAGTCATGTGACCCATCACATGGCTCAATGACGTCACCGCAGGTCCTTCACACCACCGTGAGCCGCCCAACACACCGGATGCGGCAGAGAGAACACCGGGAGGACACCGGAAGGTGAGTATAAACTTTATTTTTTTATTTTTTACCATTTTATTCTTTTTTTTAACTAACTTGGTCACACTACTATAAATTCATGCCGGTTGCCGTTTGTATGGATTTATATAGAGTGAACAAGTTGTCAAGCACTTTCCAAGTGATGCTAAAATCACTTGGAAAAGCGCTTGATAACCCGCATGCAGAAATGCATGGAGAGATGCTTGACAAACGCTTCTACCTGGCGGGAAAAACGCATGTAAAATCCGCATGCATTTTTCCTGCCAGGGAGAAGCGTAAAAAATATGCAGCATTTCTGCATCGTGGGCACATAGTCGAAGACCATTAGAAATATTTATATTCATTCAGATTATTATTAATATGTTTATTACTATTAATACGACTGATATTTTATTACATCCACTCCTGATTGTTGCTTAAAAACCAGATGTAAAACCCTGATGAAATACACAGGTGTGAATGAGGCCTGATCTGTGTATATTGTGGTGTGAATACAGAACTGATGGGATATTTGGGGGATTCTCATATGATTTATCTTCATGCATTACTATCATCTATCTTGTGGATGTAAATCTCTCATGTATATAATGTCATATATCAGCGGTTCTCATCTGTCTCATCTGATGTCATTTCCTCCCTAGACGACGGCCCCTGAGCGTTATAGATGTGATATACGGGGGCTGCACCTATATAGTGTTATGTGAATAGAAGCTCTTGAATGATTTTTCATTATCAATGAATGTATTAATAAAATTATAAGAAATATGGAGAAGACAGATATTTGGACACATAGATGAGCCCCCGACAGAAGACACATCTCTGATGGCTGAACCTGCCATTATTCCTGCACTTATGGCCGAGGGTCTGGACAAACCACAAACTCACATTATTGTTATTCTGGTAGAAAACAAATCCTCGTCGGTGACTTTATTAGTAGTTTGCAGAGCACATGTTACTCCCTGACGTGTGCAGAATAATCCGGGCTCCGCTGAGGCTGCCGGGCCCCTCCAGTCCAGGATTCTCCTCAGACCGGGGCCGGGAGAGGTGGGGTCATTTATATGTATATTTCTACCCTACGTCCCAGACCCCTGAGCAGAATAAGGCAGATTCACAGCAAACAGACTCATTGTGAATCCAATCTCTTTCCTGAATTGGAGTGAATCTGCTGAGTGTGAATTGTGGCTGAGTCGCTCATCACTAATGTCCGCACATCTCAGCCCAGAATAGAAAAAGACTGAAGTGAATCTCTGAAAACCCCATTTACTGCTGGGAATATATTTGCTGCTTTGTGCAGCGGCTCCGGCCCCTCTGATCTGTGAGTATAATGTGGGATATGTGAGGTATAGCGGTGTATGGAGCCGCCATTATGAGACCTCTAGACCTTGTAGTGAGAGGGTGGAGGGGACTGTGCAGCGCGGGGAGGATCTGTCCTCCAGTTCTCTCTCTTCCTGGTCACTCATCCATTCCCGCTAAGCTTCTTATGTTCCTGAGTCCATCAGTAACCGGCGGCTCAGCTAATGTCGGCCGCTCCCGGAGATGACACCTGTA
This sequence comes from Phyllobates terribilis, assembly GCF_046119375.1. Lineage (NCBI taxonomy): Eukaryota > Metazoa > Chordata > Amphibia > Anura > Dendrobatidae > Phyllobates > Phyllobates terribilis. Next base: position 1,176,070,866 of record NW_027362761.1, read on the forward strand.
ATGCCATGGTTTTCTGATATGGGGAGACCACTGTAACCCCGGGGTCCATCTTTATTTTCAGGATAAAGGACATCACATTAGATATATCGGGTACAGCTCAAATAAAAAGGTAATCACTTGTCCAGAAAAAAAATAAAGATATTTGCAACCAAGATGAGTCCATCACATAACAGGTCAGATATTTATCCCTAGGAGGTAAACTATGAAATGACAGCAAGCAGAGATCTAGATACAGAAAATATAAGGGAAAATTATATAATCTTTTATTATACTGAAGTGACCGCGGGCAAGGCCGCGCATTGGTATCTATAATCTGGCCCAGCAAGATCCCCACACACAGACTCCATCTTGATAACCGTATCTTTACTCGTATACATTTTTAACAGCAAAGAAAAACAATAAATGACAACAGTATATATGCACAGTAATAACGTGTAGTGATAAGCTGACCCTCACTGTCCCTACTCACACGTTACCAGTCCTTTACTCCAGAAGGATGTGTCCCCCGTCGCAGGCCTGTCTGTCTTTGCAGGAGGGCGTCCCAGCCGGAGAAAAAAAAACAGGAACAACAAATTACGCTGAAAGGAGGGAATACTTTGGCCTCTCGCCAGAGGACCCGCTTACAGTCTCTCTGATCCGGATAGCAGCTTTGGTGGATCCCTTATGTAGTCCACACTCCAGTAGCAGGGAGTGTAATAGCAGTATCCCTCAGCAGTGAAGAAGCTGGGGAAGGCCCCGAGGAAATGGTATCAGGTAAAAGAAATCCCATTGAGAGTCTCTCCTGCGCCACGCACGAGGGCCTGCACACAGTCCTGGCTCTTTTCACAGCCCACAGCAAACTCCTCGCGCGCTTTTTTTCTGCTTCCCACTTTGGTCACGTGACTCTCTAGGGCCGGACACAGGAGGCTCAGTGTTTTGCTCTGTCATCACACCCTGCGCAGGTGCAACCTCTGGCCACAAGGTGGCAACATCATCCTGTGTAATCACTTCTATAACAGGCTCTATATCAATAATCACCGAACAGCCAGAGCCGGCCAGCTCACTACAATACAAAAATACAACCTGTAATTGTTGGAACAAACCAAATGTATATTTATATTCTATAGGAGCAGAAAGTAAAGTCCTCCCCTCCTTCTTCTATCTCCTTACATCTGTACAGATTCCTCCATCACATGAATCCTGGTAACAGTCTGAAGCTTTTATCGGCCGCGCACAATACTGGATAAGAGCTGCCCGGGTCGTGTTCCTCCTCCTGATGTGTGTGCTCTGTACAGATACAAGCGCCTCATACACAGGATTCTCTGCTATTCCTCAGTATCAGTCACTTATATACAGATGTTTGGTGTCTGCACTGAGTATAGACAGAGCTACCTGAGCTGCTGCTGCCCCCTAGTGGCTCCATGACATGGAGATTTATGCATCCTGTATCTGCACTGAGCCAGTAACCACATGATACCAGAGGGAGCGGAAAGCATCTTATTACATCATCCAGAAGAGGAGGCAGCACAGGTGTGGAGGGAAGCAAAATGGGGGATCTAAAGAGCCAGCGGTGGAAATAGGGAAGATCTCCAGGAGGAGCTGGAAAATCTCCTGGACAAAGGTTGGATGGCAGAGAAAGAGCCACCTGCTCTCTGCTCCACCACTTATCCTGCTAGGGCACAGGTCGCTTTATGGCTGTAACTGCCCGAGGTGCGGTGAGCTAGATCCACTGCGCCATAGCGATAGCGAATGTAGCACAATGAATGGGGAGCGCCCGTCACCTTCTCTGTGACTCAGCTGGTGGCAATGGCATCATGGCGTCAGCATGGACGCTCTGCCACAAGATGAGGTGGAGCCACAGGAGATCTGATGGACAGGGAAGTATTAAATATTAGTTTTTCAATAAATGAATTAATTTTGATAACAAGAATGAAATGGGGGTGAGAGAGAACACTATAATGACTTAAGGGTGGGGGATGGAAGAGATATAAATATATTGGGGGAGGGGACATGTAAATATAATGAATCAGAGGGGCATGGAATTATAATGATACAGCGGACAAGTAATTATAATGAATCGGGGGGACGGGAGGTGCACAGTGGGGGCATGGAGGACGCAGGAGATTAACTGATTAATTGGGGGAAAGAGAACAGTAACTAATTCATTTATACATTTATTGGGAGGGGAAAAGTGGCCAATTATAGTTACAGGGGGCTCAGTGGTGGATTATCAATTTACATTCAGAATGTTGTGTTGCATAATAGTAAGACGTCAGCGGTGAGTTACTGGATGTGAATATTTGTTCTGTCTCTACATTGTATAGGGGTACGTTCACATGGGCGACCGGCGGCACTAAATGACCACCAATCGGAAAACCATTACCTATTGGCAGTCGCTTCATAGCATGTTTAACCCCTTCATGACTGGGCTATTTTTCATTATTTTATTTGTTTTTTCCTCTCCTTCTACTAAGAGCCATAACTTGCTATCTTTCCATCCACATAGCGTATGAGGACTTGGTTTTTGCGAGACAAGTTGTAGTTTTGAACGACATCATTCATTTTATCATGTGATTCACTCAAAAGTTGGGAAAATAATTCTAAGTGCGTTGAAATTGCAAAAAAAGTGCAATTCCACAATTGTTTGTGTCACCATTTTCTGAGACCCCTAACATTTTCAATTTTCGTGGTAAGGGGCTATGTGGGGGCTTATTATCTGTGGCCTGATTTGAGGTTTATTGATGCTATTTTGGGGTAGATATAATGGTATCATCTTGTCTAATTGCAGTTTATTGCAATGTTGTGGCAGCTAAAAAAAGTAATTATGGCGTTTTGATTTTTTTCTCATTACGCTGTTTACTGATTGGATTAATTTATTTTATTTTTGATAGATTGGAGTTTTATGAATTCGACGATATCGAATATGTGTATTTTTTTTTAATTGCTTTATTTTTAATGGGGCACAAAGGGGGGTGATTCTTGCACCGGCTATCACTGAGGAATATGTTCCTACAACAAGGATACCATCCACTGGTAATAGATGAACAGATCCACAGAGCTACAAGGATCCCAAGAAGCCGCCTCTTGGATTACTTGCAGAGAGAGGACAACAACAGGGCGCCTCTTGTGGTCACATACAGCAAGCACATGAACATCCTAAGGAAGATTGAGACTGATCTTCCACCCATATTCCTCAGAGACCACAGACTGAAAGGAATATTCCCAGAACTACCACTTCTCTCCTACAAAAAGCCCCGTAACCTAAGGAATCTCCTTGTCAGAAGTGTCCTCTCATCACCATCAGAGATGGGAACATTCCCCTGTAATAATAAAAAGCAGGACTTGTACCCAGATATTACCGACAAATACAGTCCACATACCCAACACCAATCAGGACTATAAGATCATGGACTTCTTCTCATGTTCACCTTCCAATGTGGTGGACATGATACAATGTACAAGGTGTCCTGAGGAGCCGATATTGGGGAAACTAAGCAAAAACTACAAACGGGGAGGAATCTACACAGACACAATCAGGAATGAACTGGACTCCTGTGGGAAAACATTTCTCTGGACCTGGACACTGTATGACGGATATAAAAGTCTTAATACTGAAAGGTCGTTTTAAGGACGAAAAAGAAAGGAAAATCTGAGAATTCATACTGATAAGAATGTTCAACTCTTCCACAATTTAACACCTGGATTTATGACTCACTACATGGACCCAGTTCACACCTCCACGAGACTGACTCCAGATCACTAAGCTGTCACTCCCACCATCTCTCCATTTGTAACAAAAAACCTTAACTTGATTTCCTTGGCTTATCTTTAGGAGGCATCACCCCATCCACCCCATGCACAAATTGTAATATCTCCTAAATGTTGTGCTCTTGTCTCAGTCATTCATTTGTAAATCCTCCTGAAGAAGGAGCCTCGGTTCTCTGAAAGCTGCAGATATAATTCTCCTGGTTAGCCAATAAAGGGATCGCTCCTAGAATACTTTTGTCAATTTTAGGCATAAAACTACTTATATCAATTTGTAAAGGTTGCAAAGTTGTGATATATGCTCTACTGTGACCCCCTACTGAATATTAATTTTTCTTTTCTTTTGAGGGGAGGATAATTAGAACTTCTGCTATGGAGCTCTATGATTTCTATATACGTCCGTTATGATGACTACATAATTAGAATATACTTATGGTAACACATAAATAATCATTGGAGCTGTAATCATCAAATAATATTTTGTCAATGTGTGAAATGTTCTTTTAAGAATTGTTTACATGTGTAACATAACATATATATATAAATGATTTATGTGGATAGTAGGTGAAGTGTAGAGCGGTGTCACCCCATGATGATTATTATCTGGGCTTGTTACATTGTCAGGCTGCAATTTCCCTCTACAATGTCATGTGATGCACTACTTATCTCATCCACCAGATGGCGCTATAGAGCATTACACTCCATAATCCTGAAAGGTGACACCTGCAGGACGATTCGTGTAAGAGCAACAGTTCATAGTACCAGGGGTCAACCATTTTGAGCATGAAATTCACTAAGGAGGAGTCACTAATGTGTCTCGACAGTAAGGGGGGACACTATTGTGAAGGACACTATGGGGCGATTCATTATGACCGGTGTTGTGCAGTTTAGTGTTAATGACTCTCTGGAGTACAATGCGCCTAATTCATTAAGTGGTGCTCATCCCCTAAAGAAATAGGCGCATCTCTTAATTGTCATGTGCCGACACCAGAAATGGTCTGAAGTCAGTGACTGGGGAATATTTCTTGACTACATTACGCAGTTTCTGCTGAGACTGGACTGTAAACCCTAAGGCGATGTGCCCACGTAGCAGATTTACATGCGTTTTCTCTGCCAGAGAGAAGCATTTTTTCAGCGTTTTTACATACGTTTTTTCTGCCAGAGAGAAGCGTTTTTTCAGCGTTTTCGCATGCGTTTTTTCAAGCACTTTTCCAAGTGATTTTGAGCATCACTTGGAAAAGTGCTTGACAAGTTGGTCACACAATATAAATCCATGCAACCGGCATGGATTTATATTGTGTGACCAACTTAGATGCTTTAAATGCAGCATCTATAGTAAAAAAAAAGAAAGAATTAAAAAGTTAAAAATAAAAAAAAACCTGTATGCTCACCTCTCCGGTCTCCTCCTGGCAGCGATCCTCTCTCCTCAGCGTCCCGGGTGTACTGGCAGGACCTGTGATGACTTCATTTAGTCAGCTGATGGTCACGCGACCATCACCTGACCGCTGACGTCAGTGGTCACGTGACCATCAGCTGACTAAATGACATCACTGCAGATCCTGCAAGTACACCCAGGACGCCAAGGAGAGATGACGCAGCCGGGAGAAGACCGGAGAGGTGAGTATACAGGTTTTTTTACTTTTAACTTTTTTATTTCTTTTTTTCACCGCGTGGTAGCCGGGATGTAGAGGAGTTGTAGTCTCCTCTTCATCCCAGGTACCACACGCACCGCGATTACGCTGCAACTTCGCGGCCATTGAATTTAATTGAAACGCTGCAAATCCACATATACCTGCGGGTTTGCTGCATTTCAATGTTCCTCAATGGCCGCGAATTTGCGGCGTAATCGCAGTAGAAATGGTCATGCTGCGAATTTGGCGCACTAATTAGCGCATCATGTGCACAGCACATCCGAATTCACATTGCTTTGCATGGCAGATGGTTTTACAAGCGTTTTCAATGCGTTTTCATGGCTTTAACCCCTTAATAACATCTGACGTACTAATACGCGTCTGTGCCCTGGGACTTAAGAGCCAGACCCGTATTAGTACGTCATCGCGATCGCGCGCGCACACAGGCTGTGCGGGCGCGATCGCCGCCGGGTGTCAGCTGATTGTCACAGCTGACACCCGGTACTATGTGCAGGGAGCGGTCCTGCACCGCTCCCAGCACATTAACCCCCGTGATGCTGCGATCGAAGTCGATCGAAGTCGATCGCGGCATTGCGGGGGCAAGGGGAGGTGATCGGCGATACTCACTTCCTCTTCCGGCTTCCAGCGCAGTCTGCAAAGGCTTCCCGGGTGTTGCCATGACGACCCGATGTCGTCATGACAACATCCGGGTCACCAGAGAGCAGGAAGATTGCTTGGACATGCGCAGTGCATCTCCAAGCAATCTTCACACTGTGCACTTCTGACAGCCTTCATGGCATAGGGATGGTGCTCCATTCCTGTGCCATGCAGGCGATCAAAAAAAAAAAGTGAAAGTCCCAGAGTGGGACAAAGTAATAAAGTGTATAAACTGTGTGAAAGTGGGAAAAAAAAAAAATGTGCAAAAATATTATAAAAAAATAAAAAAAATAATACACCAAAAATAAAAATATAATGTACCCATCAATAAATATTATTATAAAAAAAAAAAAAAAAAAACAATAAAAGTACACATATTTGGTATCGCCGCGTCCGGAACAACCTGACCTATAAAACTGTCCCACTAGTTAACCCCTTCAGTGAACACGGTAAAAAAAAAAAAAAAAAAAAAAAACGAAGCAAAAAACAATGCTTTATCACCATACCGCCAAACAAAAAGTGGAATAACACGCGATCAAAAAGACGCATATAAATAAAAATGATACCGCTGAAAACGTCATCTCGTCCCGCAAAAAACAAGCCGCCATACAGGTCCATCAGCCGAAAAATAAAAAAGTTATAGCTCTCAGAATAAAGCGATACTAAAAAATATTTTTTTCTATAAAATAGCTTTTATTGTGTATAAGCGCCAAAACATAGAAAAATGATACAAATGTGGTACCGCTGTAAACGTACTGACCCGAAGAATAAAGCTACCTCATCAATTTTACCACACGCGGAACAGAATAAAAAAAAAAAAAAAAAAACAATTCCTGAATTGTTGGTTTTTGTTTATTCTGCCTCCCAAAAATCGGAATAGAAAGCGATCAAAAAATGTCACGTGCCTGAAAATGGCACCAATAACAACGTCAAGTCATCCCGCAAAAAACGAGCCGTCACATGACTGTCTGCCAAAATCTGGAAAAATTATAGCTCTCAAAATATGGCGATGCAAAAACTAGATTTTACAAAAAATGCGTCTTTTAGTGTGTGACAGCTGTCAGTCATAAAAACCCCATATGATTCTGGCATTGCTGTAATCACACCGACCCGAAGAATAAAGTCGTCTAATCACTAATACCGCACAAGGAACGGCGTCAAAAATAAACTCTTGGGTTAGGATTGGGCTAGGGTTAGGGCTGGGTTTGGGGCTAGGGTTGTGCTGGGGCTAGGGTTGTGCTGGGGCTAGGGTTGTGCTGGGGCTAGGGTTGTGCTAGGGTTAGGGCTGGGGTTGGGATTTTTTTCAAAAGTAAGAAAAAAAGATGACGATATGGCGACTAGTGTTGAGAGCAAGTGCTCGCTACTTGAGTTTGCATCGGGTGCTCTGGTATGCATTGAGTATCGTGGGTATTTGAGTGACATGCTCGAGTCTCTGCCCCATATGCTTCGCGGCCAAAAAACTTTACAGGGATTGCCTGCCATGCACGAGCGATCCCCGCATGTTTTTTTTTGGGTGTCTAATAACCGTGAAACATGCGGAGCAGGGACTCGAGCATGTCACTCGAGCACACGCTGTACATGGTGCATACCTGAGTACCCGATGCAAACTCAAGTAGCGAGCACTTGCGCTCAAGAATAATGACAACTTATTCAATATGATGACCTAATGTAAACAAATAATGTGCCGTACCTTTGGGTTCAAAATGTTCACTATACACCTTAATAAAATCCTTGAGGGGTATAGTTTCCAAAATGGGGACACTTGTGGGGGAGCTCCACTGTTTAGGCACATCACGGGCTCTCCAAACGCGACATGGTGTCCGCTAACAAATTGAATGGAAAATCGGCTCAAATTGTTAGCGGACGCCATGTTGCGTTTGGAGAGCCCCTGTGTGCCCAAACATTGGAGCTCCCCCACAAGTGACCCCATTTTGGAAACTAGACCCCCCAAGGCACCTATCTAGATGCATAGTGAGCACTTGGAACCCCCAGGTGCTTCACAAATTGATTCGTAAAAATGAAAAAGTGAAAAAAAAAACACTTTTTCATTTTTATGAATCAATTTGTGAAGCACCTGGGGTTCCAAGTGCTCACTATGAATCTAGATAGGTGCCTTGGGGGGTCTAGTTTCCAAAATGGGGTCACTTGTGGGGGAGCTCCAATGTTTGGGCACACAGGGACTCTCTAAATGCAACATGGTATCCGCTAACAAATTGAATGGAAAATCGTCTCAAATTGTTAGCGGACACACATTGCGTTTGGAGAGCCCCTCTGTGCCCAAACTTTGGAGCTCCCCCACAAGTGACCCCATTTTGGAAACTAGACCCCCCAAGGCACCTTTCTAGATGCATAGTGAGCACTTGGAACCCCCAGGTGCTTCACAAATTGATTCGTAAAAATGAAAAAGTGAAAAAAAAACCACTTTTTCATTTTTATGAATCAATTTGTGAAGCACCTGGGGTTCCAAGTGCTCACTATGAATCTAGATAGGTGCCTTGGGGGGTCTAGTTTCCAAAATGGTGTCACTTGTGGGGGAGCTCCAATGTTTGGGCACACAGGGACTCTCTAAATGCAACATGGTATCCGCTAACAAATTGAATGGAAAATCGTCTCAAATTGTTAGCGGACACACATTGCGTTTGGAGAGCCCCTCTGTGCCCAAACTTTGGAGCTCCCCCACAAGTGACCCCATTTTGGAAACTAGACCCCCCAAGGCACCTTTCTAGATGCATAGTGAGCACTTGGAACCCCCAGGTGCTTCACAAATTGATTCGTAAAAATGAAAAAGTGAAAAAAAAAACACTTTTTCATTTTTATGAATCAATTTGTGAAGCACCTGGGGTTCCAAGTGCTCACTATGAATCTAGATAGGTGCCTTGGGGGGTCTAGTTTCCAAAATGGTGTCACTTGTGGGGGAGCTCCAATGTTTGGGCACACAGGGACTCTCTAAATGCAACATGGTATCCGCTAACAAATTGAATGGAAAATCGGCTCAAATTGTTAGCGGACGCACATTGCGTTTGGAGAGCCCCTCTGTGCCCAAACTTTGGAGCTCCCCCACAAGTGACCCCATTTTGGAAACTAGACCCCCCAAGGCACCTTTCTAGATGCATAGTGAGCACTTGGAACCCCCAGGTGCTTCACAAATTGATTCGTAAAAATGAAAAAGTGAAAAAAAAAACACTTTTTCATTTTTATGAATCAATTTGTGAAGCACCTGGGGTTCCAAGTGCTCACTATGAATCTAGATAGGTGCCTTGGGGGGTCTAGTTTCCAAAATGGGGTCACTTGTGGGGGAGCTCCAATGTTTGGGCACACAGGGACTCTCCAAATGCAACATGATATCCGCTAACAAATTGTCGGCTCAAATTGTTAGCGGATATCATGTTGCATTTGGAGAGTCCCTGTGTGCCCAAACATTGGAGCTCCCCCACAAGTGACCCCATTTTGGAAACTAGACCCCCCAAGGCACCTATCTAGATGCATAGTGAGCACTTGGAACCCCAGGTGCTTCACAAATTGATTCATAAAAATTAAAAAGTGTTTTTTTTTTCACTTTTTCATTATTATGAATCAATTTGTGAAGCACCTGGGGGTTCCAAGTGCTCACTATGCATCTAGAAAGGTGCCTTTGGGGGGTCTAGTTTCCAAAATGGGGTCACTTGTGGGGGAGCTCCAAAGTTTGGGCACAGAGGGGCTCTCCAAACGCAATGTGGCGTCCGCTAACAATTTGAGCCGATTTTCCATTCAATTTGTTAGCGGATACCATGTTGCATTTAGAGAGTCCCTGTGTGCCCAAACATTGGAGCTCCCCCACAAGTAACCCCATTTTGGAAACTAGACCCCCCAAGGCACCTATCTAGATGCATAGTGAGCACTTGGAACCCCTAGGTGCTTCACAAATTGATTCGTAAAAATGAAAAAGTGTTTTTTTTTTCACTTTTTCATTATTACAAATCAATTTGTGAAGCACCTGGGGGTTCCAAGTGCTCACTATGCATCTAGAAAGGTGCCTTGGGGGGTCTAGTTTCCAAAATGGGGTCACTTGTGGGGGAGCTCCAAAGTTTGGGCACAGAGGGGCTCTCCAAACGCAATGTGGTGTCCGCTAACAATTTGAGCCGATTTTCCATTCAATTTGTTAGCGGATACCATGTTGCATTTAGAGAGTCCCTGTGTGCCCAAACATTGGAGCTCCCCCACAAGTGACCCCATTTTGGAAACTAGACCCCCCAAGGCACCTATCTAGATGCATAGTGAGCAGTTGGAACCCCCAGGTGCTTCACAAATTGATTCATAAAAATGAAAAAGTGTTTTTTTTTTCACTTTTTCATTGTTACGAATCAATTTGTGAAGCACCTGGGGGTTCCAAGTGCTCACGATGCATCTAGATAGGTGCCTTGGGGGGTCTAGTTTCCAAAATGGGGTCACTTGTGGGGGAGCACCAATGTTTGGGCACACAGCGGCTCTCCAAACGCAACATGGTGTCGCTAACAATTTGAGCCAATTTTGCGTTAAATTTGTTAGCAAGCACCATGTTGCATTTAGAGAGCCGCTGTGTGCCCAAATATTGGAGCTCCCCCACAAGTGACCCCATTTTGGAAACTAGACCACCCAAGGCACCTATCTAGATGCATAGTGAGCACTTGGAACCCTCAGGTGCTTCACAAATTGATTCATAAAAATGAAAAAGTGTTTTTTTTTTCACTTTTTCATTGTTACGAATCAATTTGTGAAGCACCTGGGGGTTCCAAGTGCTCACTATGCATCTAGATAGGTGCCTTGGGGGGTCTAGTTTCCAAAATGGGGTCACTTGTGGGGGAGCTCCAATGTTTGGGCACACAGGGACTCTCTAAATGCAACATGGTGTCCTCTAACAAATTTAACGGAAAATCGGCTCAAATTGTTAGTGACACCATGTTGCGTTTGGAGAGCCGCTGTGTGCCCAAACATTGGAGCTCCCCCACAAGTGACCCCATTTTGGAAACTAGACCCCCCAAGGCACCTATCTAGATGCATTGTGAGCACTTGGAACCCTCAGGTGCTTCACAAATTGATTCATAAAAATGAAAAAGTGTTTTTTTTTTTCACTTTTTCATTGTTACGAATCAATTTGTGAAGCACCTGGGGGTTCCAAGTGCTCACTATGCATCTAGAAAGGTGCCTTGGGGGGTCTAGTTTCCAAAATGGGGTCACTTGTGGGGGAGCTCCAAAGTTTGGGCACACATGGGCTCTCCAAACACAACATGGCGTCCGCTAATTATTCAAGCAAATTTTACAATCAAAAAGTCAAATGGCGCTCCTTCCCTTCCGAGCCCTGCCGTGCGCCTAAACAGTGTTTTTTCCCCAAATATTCTGTATCTGCGTGCCCAGGGGAAATTGCACAACAAATTTTGGGGTCCATTTTTTCTTGTTACCCCTGTGAAAATAAAAAAAATTGGGTCTAAAGTAACATTTTTGTGAAAAAAGTTAAATGTTCATTTTTTTCTTCCACATTCAAAAAATTCCTGTGAAGCACCTGAAGGGTTAATAAAGTTCTTGAATGTGGTTTTGAGCACCTTGAGGGGTGCAGTTTTTAGAATGGTGTCACTTTTGGGTATTTTCTGTCATAAAGACCTCTCAAAGTGACTTCAAATGTGATGTGGTCCCTAAAAAAATGGTTTTGTAAATTTTGTTGGAAAAATGAGAAATCGCTGGTCAATTTTAACCCTTATAGCTCCCTAACAAAAAAAAATTTTGGTTCCAAAATTGTGCTGATGTAAAGTAGACATGTGGGAAATGTTATTTATTAACTCTTTTGTGTGACATATCGCTCTGATTTCAGGGCTTAAAAATTCAAATTTTGAAAATTGCAAAATTTTCAAAATTTTCGCCAAATTTCCGTTTTTTTCACAAATAAACACAAGTGATATCGAAGAAATTTTTCCACAATCATGAAGTACAATATGACACGAAAAAACAATCTCAGAATCAGGGGGATCCGTTGAAGCGTTCCAGAGTAATTACCTCATAAAGTGACAGTGGTCAGAATTGTAAAAATTGGCCCGGTCATTAACGTGCAAACCACCCGCGGGGCTTAAGGGGTTAAAAACGCTACGTGGCACATAGCCTAAAAGTCACAACTTCCGAGTTCTGTGAAAATATTGCAACTTATTAAGGTGTTTTACATCAGAGTTTTGACCTTTCACATTTTCTGCTATTCATGCGCTATAGAGATAAAGTGTCAGCTTCATTCTGCGGGAAAAAGTTATTACAGTAATAGAAGACTTATAATTTTTTTAAATGTTTTATTACTTTTATACAATTAATATTCTGTGGGGGAGGGGCCGAAGGAAAATCTGTTTATCCGTCAGCTCGCTCCGTTGTACGGCCACATTCAGAGTTTCTCCTCCTGTGCAGATGTTCATATAGTCTGTAATCATTATGTCAGCGCTGGTTTATACCTGACTGGTTTATACAATGATCTGTACAGAAATAATCTATTCCCAGAGGAAGAAGAGAAGACAGAAATAATCACTGAGCGCTCTGCTAATTCTCTGCACCTTCATCTACACAACATTGTAATACAGCGACATCATGGGGGATGAGGACGGAGGTTTTTGTACGGCTCTGTATCACTGTGTGTATGGAGTGCTATAACCCTGCTGACAGTAATAATCTGCTGCATCGTCCTCTGTCGCTCCTCGGATTGTAAGAGTGTAATCAGTTCCAGATCCAGATCCAGAGAACCGGTCTGGGACCCCTGTATCTCTGGTGGTTGCATAATAGATAAGAAGCTTTGGTCATTGTCCTGATTTCTGTTGGTACCAGGCTACATAGCTATATACATCTTCACTGGCCGTACAAGAGATGGTGATTGTATCTCCGGAGGACACAGAGATGTCGGGATCTTCCTAGAAATCCTGATCTGATGATGGATCCACTGTAGAGATTTCTCTACACACAATCATGGAAGGATCCGAATCTCTCACCCTGAATAGAAATGAAGATCACAGCCAGCAGATAACTGCGAGAAACCATCCTGATGTGTCTGGACCGTCAGATAGAAACTATAAGATGAGACAATCTGTACAATGAGATCTATATAGAGAGTGACAGGGGGGACAGGGGGGATACAGAGACCCCCAGAGACTGTGTATGGAAATACTGGGGACATGTAAATTCTGTGGTTATAATGTGACGGTTACTGGAGTGTAATAGAGACCGGAGCTCGGCGGCGTCTCCTCCTAGATGAGAATTAATGTCACTTGTATGAAATCTAAGAAAAGAAATACGAGTTTTTTTAGTAATTAATTGTAATTTCCATGGTTATAGGTTTTTATGATCATGTTTAGCTCTGCTACATCTGTATATAAATATTCCTGAAATATTGTTTTGTATTTATAAGGATATAAATGTATATTTCTATAATCGGCAGGATATTCCATTACACTGTATAAACCTCCTGAGAGAATCCACCGGTCATCAGGGTCGCGGTATTGTAGGACCTGATATCTGTGCGGAGTCTTCACAGCTTACATACAAGTTAGGAAAACCCTGTAAGTGACGTCCTTGTATACGATCACATACACGACTGATCTCTCTGAATATCTGTTATAAATGCAGTCAGGATTAAGGGAGAAAATCTACTAGAGACGAGAGCAGAAGTAATCCGGGGGCTCCTGCACCTGCCGAACCCCCTCCAAACTCGCGATCAGGGGTCAGGTTATAGGAAGTTACATAGTGCGGTGTAGTGTAACGGAGACCTCGGCACCGAAGAAGACAAAAGGAGGAAATGTTGCTGCAAATATATATTTTTTATTTGGATCCGGCAAAAAAAGCAAAGACAGATACCGGCCAGCGTTTCGGCCAATAAATTGTCTTCATCAAGGACGTTTGTAATACATGAACATAACAAATAAAACATTTAGTTTCATATGTGACATGAAATGAACCTAAAGAAAAGTGTCAGATCAATGGGAGGCGGGAGGAGGAAAGGTGGGAATGTGAGGATCAACCAGAGATAACACATGGACAATGAGATCACAACGATGAAAATCATTAATAATACTGCAATTGTCATATGGCAACAATGTTGGAGTCAGCGTGATAATCTGGTTTTGTGTGAATTCCATAAAGACAAAAGGAAAGAAAAGAAAAGAGGACATGAATCCTGGAAGCTAAAGGACAAATTATCTAAAGACGACCTATATGTGGTCAGTTCAGAGCAATGACGACGGCTCAAAAATTATTAATTATTACAATGTGCACACTTCAGTAGGTGAACACTTGGTCTAAGGTTCAGGTTTTCACGTGACTTTACCAGTTAGAATAGGACCAGGAAATCTAGATCGCATCATGTCCATATAGCAGCACCTGTAACTACAGTATATTCAGGTGGTGTGTACATGTCTAATATTAGACCATCGAAGCAATGTAGAGGGCTCCAAAAATGATTAGGCCTCTACCTATCCCTATGCCGAGCTCCTATACCAACACAGTACAGGCATAAAATGGTGTTCATGGCCGCCCCTAAGTGTTATCCTGCCTGTGATAGTCCCCTGATAATGGTGCAGGTTTTTATTTTTTAAATCCTCACAAATTGAATCGCAGATTGTTCAAATTTGTGTGGAACCTCGGATATCAGGAAATTTAACACAAATTCATTCCTCCATGGATTGATCTGCTCATCTCTAGTCTCAACTAATTCCTGGCTGGAGAGTGACCGCACTATCCGGGGACAGTGACCGCACTATCCGGGGACAGTGGCCACCACATCTCCTTGAGCCCCAGAACGGCTCAGAGTGAATACGATGGCACTACGTGACTAAAATGGACACAGCTTGAGCAGATCTCGTTACACCTAGCAGGGTCAGTTATGTGTAAGTATGGCGACAAGAAAGGTTCAGATCCAGCAATCCCACAGGATTAAAAATTACACCTTTACTTATGAAACGTAAAAATCCATATTAGTATTTCAATAGAAAAATGTGAAATGAGAGCGGGTATAAACAATACATGAACTGGTGACGGGTTTTACACCATGTGGATTCTTAATCATAATCTATTTTACAGTGATAGCCAAGTACATTTTATTTTTTTACATTTACTTTTTGCTCCACTCTCTTCACAACCCAAGAATATTACACAATTGAAGACAGCGCTCCTTAGGAAGTTTCATATATACAGGTGCTTCTTACTAATTTAGAATATCATCAAAAGGTTAATTTATTTCAGTTCTTCAATCCAAGAAGTGAAGCTCATATATTATATAGAGTCATTACACACAGAGCGATCTATTATATAGAGTCATTACACACAGGGATCTATTCCAAGTGTTTATTTCGGTTAATGCCAGGCCGCATTGATGCAGTAATTGATGCAAAGGATCCCCGACCAAGTATTGAGGGCATTTACTGAACATACATTTCAGTAGGGGAACATTTCGGATTTTAAAGACATTTTTCAAGCTGTTGTTATAAAGTATTCAAATTTACTGAGATAATGACTTTTGTGTTTTCATTGGCTGTAAGCCATAATCATCAACATTAACAGAAATAAACACTTGAAATAGATCCCTCTGTGTGTAATGACTCTATATAATAGATCCCTCTGTGTGTAATGACTCTATATAATATATGAGCTTCACTTTTTGTGTTGAAGAACTGAAATAAATTAACCTTTTGATGATATTCTAATTTTCTGAGAAGCACCTGTATATACGATACTTCTTAAGCAGCGCTATTCCATTTGCTTCTGTGGATTTTACCTCAGGTGTATTTTGACTATGACGCTCCCTTATGCCTAATGTATCCTGCAGACATGCTTATTTGTACAACCCAAGAATATTAGTGACTTAGAGGCCATCGCCAATGAGGAACGGGCTAAGATTCCTCAGGGGCTGTAAAGAGCTGGTGTCTGGATAGGCATCACGTACGCAGCAGGTCGTAACAGCCAAAGGGGCTTTACTACCTACTAAAGACGCTTATCACGTAGGGGTGAATAATCCTCAGACTTCAGTGGTCAGTAAGGGGCATTTTGTGCTGAATATGGAGAAACCACTTGTTATATTATTTGTACTGAGCTATTTCTATACTTCTTGGTTTATTGCAAACAGCAGAAAGTTTATAAATGTTAGAAATAAACTGAATCTGAAATGGGGTGAAGGTGGGGATTGAAACTAAATATACAGTGCTCAGCATAAATGAGTGCACCCCGTTTGAAAAGTAAAATTTTAATCAATATCTATAATGGGTGTGTCAGGTGTGACAGACTGTCGTTCTGGATCCAGCTGTAGAAGGTCATTGCGCTTGGCTCTGCAGGCACCTTCTTGATCTTTTGATCTTTGTGGTGTAGTGATATCCTTCTCCCTCTAGGACCTAGGAGTGGACCTCCACCTTCTGCTGCTAATTGACACACCCTTGCTGGATGTTTAAATACCTTCGGTCTCTGCAGAAAGTCGCCTAGATAGCTCTATTTTCCTCTGTCCAAACTTGAAGTACTAGTAGTCGGCTAGTGTCTTCTTGGAGTTCCCTTGGAGTATAGTTGGCATAATCTCTCTGGTGTCTTCTCAAGCTAAGTGTTTTCCTTTGTCTGCTACCTATTTGTCTTTAGTTGCAGTGGGGGTTGACTAGTGCTCACCCCATCCCCTCCTTAACTAGGGCCTATCACTAGGGGCAGTCAGGGATTAGGTTTCCTGCTCAGCGATAGGTACGGAACCTATTTAGGGACTTTAGGGGAGTCAGGCTGTTGTCAGATCTGCCTAGGGGTCTCCACTCCCCCTTTTCCTAGTGTTTGGACTTCTTCCTCCTCTTCCCGTTGTTGTGCACTTAGTCTTTCACCTTGCTTGACAATATCTCACTGAACAAAAGAAAAATTTCCAGAATTTTGACAAGACTAAGTTTCATAGAACCTTCTTTAACCCATAACATGAAGGTAAGGTTAATAATATAACTTTCATAGCTAAATCTTCAGTATTACTCAAAATAGTTAATGCAAAATGAGTACACCCGACATAAAAAAAAAAATACTACATCTAGTCATTTGTATGACCTCCATAATTTTTAAGAACAGCACCGAGTTTTCTAGATATGGAATGAGCAGGTTGGCGACATATTGTAACATTTATCTTTTTTCATTCTACAAGAACGAGCCCTTTTAGAGCCTGGATACTGGATGGAGAGTGATGACAACTTGTCTCTTCAGAATTCCCCATAGGTGTTTGGGTGGGTTCAGATCAGGAGACACTTAATCAATGAATCACTTTCTCCCTGTTCTTCTTCAGAAATACCACAGAAGCCTTAGATGTGTGTTTTGGATCATTGTGATGTTGCTAAGTGAACGTCTACCAAGCGCACAGAGTGATGGCAGCATCTTCTCTTTCAATATAGAGGTTTACATCTGTGAATTCATGACATCATCAATGAAATGTATCCCCCCCGACTCCAGCAGCACTGATGCAGCCCCACATAAGGACACTGCAACCACAAGGTCTCATTGAAAGACACCATTCAGTTTTCTTTGTACTTCTCACCTTTTTGACACTATACAGCTTTGAAGCCATCAGTTCCAAAAACATTTATCTTGGTGTCAACACTCCAGAGTATAGAGTCCCAGTGGTCTTCATATTTTTCACCACGATCCCTCAATTGTAGTAGAGCTTTTTAGTGTATAAGCTTTAGTAGAAGTTTCTTTCTTCTAAAGACAACGGCATGCAACCCATTCCTCTGCAGTGTACACCGTATTGTGTCATGAGAAACACATTCACCGGTTTGGATTTCTACTCATTTAGCTAACTGCACTGAATTTGTATATGGATTTTCTTCAGCCCTTCTTATCAAAAGATGCTCCTGTTTAGGTGTCAACCTCCATGATTGGCCTGGACGTCTCTGTAAGATGATTGCAGTTCCATCTTTGTTACATTTTGGTATTCCGTTTGCTACAGTATTCTGACTGATAAGTAAAGCTTTGCTGATCTTCTTGTAGCCTTCCCTTTTTTATGTAAAATAAATTATTTTCTTTCTCAGGTCTTGTGACATTTCTCTTCCATGTGGTGCCATTGCTGACAGAATGAAATGGGAAGGGTTTTTGTTTTTTTATAAGCAACAACTTTTTCTAGTAAACTGTCTGCTGGACACCTGTGTAATGAATAATTAAACTTACCTGTGGTTGAATTCTGGTTAATTAGAATTTTGTACTATAAAATTGAACTTTTCTACTAAGATTTTCATTGGGGTGTACTCACTTTTACAACATTTTCTTAAATGAATTTCTTAGGAAAATTACTTTTTGGGGTGTTGAAAATAGCAAGTATTGTTTGTAATTAATAGCCAACATTTGTGGGAGTATTTAGTAGTCTGGTATCCCATAGAAAATGTTAATTCTAAAAGGAAACTAAAGGTTTTCTGACAAAACTGTTGGGGTGTACTCATTTGTGCTGAGCACTGTATCTGCTATATCATAGAATCATAGAATCATAGAATCATAGAATGGTAGAGTTGGAAGGGACCTCCTGGGTCATCTGGTCCAACCCCCTGCTCAAAGCAGGATTCACTAGATCATCTCAGACAGATGTCTGTCCAGCCTCTGTTTGAAGACGTCCATTGAAGGGGAACTCACCACCTCTCGTGGCAGCCTGTTCCACTCATTAATCACCCTAACTGTCAAAAAGTTTTTTCTAATATCTAATCTGTGTCTCCTCCCATTTAGTTTCATCCCATTGCTTCTAGTCTTTCCTTGTGCAAATGAGAATAAAGATGATCCTTCTACAATGTGACAGCCCTTGACATATTTGTAGACAGCTATTAAGTCTCCTCTCAGTCTTCTTTTTTGCAAGCTAAACATTCCCAAATCCTGCAACCGTTCCTCATAGGACATGGTTTGCAGACCAGTCACCATTCTGGTCGCTCTTCTCTGAACTTGCTCCAGTTTGTCTATGTCTTTTTTAAAATGTGGTGCCCAAAACTGTACACAGTATTCCAGATGAGGTCTGACCAAAGAGGAGTAAAGACCGATAATGACTTCACGTGATCTAGACTGTATGCTTCTGTTAATACATCCCAGAATTGTATTTGCCTTTTTTGCTGCTGCATCACACTGTTGACTCATGTTCAGTCTATGATCTATTAGTATACCTAAGTCTTTTTCACATGTACTGTTGCTTAGCTCTATACCTCCCATTCTGTATATGCTTTTTTCATTTTTATTGCCCAGATGTAGTACTTTGCATTTTTCCATGTTAAAAAACATTCTGTTGGTTGCTGCCCACTGCTCCAGTTTATTTAGGTCTTTTTGAATCCTCTCTCTCTCTTCTCTAGTATTAGCTATCCCTCCTAGCTTTGTGTCATCAGCAAATTTAATCAGTTTACCCTCAATTCCTTCATCTAAATCATTGATAAAGATGTTGAACAATACAGGTCCCAGGACAGAGCCCTGTGGTACCCCACTTGAGACATTCATCCAGCTGGATGTGAAGCCATTTACAACCACCCTTTGAGTCCGATCACTAAGCCAGTTATGAATCCACCTAACAGTTGCCTGGTCCATTGCATACTTGGTCATTTTTTCAATAAGGATGGTGTGAGATACTTTGTCAAATGCTTTGCTGAAGTCAAGATATACTATATCTACAGCATTTCCCTGATCCACCCAGTCAGTGATTCTGTCATAGAAGGAAATTAAGTTAGTCTGACATGACTTGTTAGTTACAAACCCATGCTGACTCTGGTTAATCACTTCATTCTTATCCATGTACTTACATACATGTTGTTTAATAATTTGTTCAAAGATCTTTCCTGGTATAGAAGTCAGACTCACCGGCCTATAGTTCCCAGGGTCCACCTTCTTCCCCTTTTTGAAGATAGGAACAACATTTGCTCTTCTCCAGTCTTCTGGGACTTCTCCTGTTCTCCAAGAATTTTCAAAGATTATGGAGAGTGGTTCTAAAATTTCTTCTACGATCTCCTTCAGTACTCTGGGGTGTAATTCATCTGGACCTGGAGACTTGAACTCATTTATGTTAGCTAAATATTCCCTCACAATCTTTCTGTTTACAGATAACTTGGATTCCTCTATTCCTTTAAAAGGACAGTGAAGATCAGTTGATGTTACATTTTCTTTCTGAGAGAAAACAGATGCAAAATAGGAATTAAAAAGTTCGGCCTTCTCAACATCCTCTCTTACCATTTCTCCATTTTCATCCTGTAAAAATCCTATAGCATCTTTGACTTTTCTTTTACTTTTGACATACCCCCAAAATCCTTTTTTATTGCTTTTGACATCTCTTGCAAGCCTTAATTCATTGTCAGCTTTAGCTAACCTGATACGTGCCCTGCAGGATCTGCAGACTGCATTATAATCTTCTTTAGATATGCCTCCCTCTTTCCTTAATAAACATTTCTTTCTTTCTTTTTAGCATGTGTTTAAGTTCTGTGTTCATCCATCCTGGTTTCCTTAAATGCTTCCCATTCTTCCTACTTTTCGGGATTGTTAACGATTGTGCTTTGAGAATCTCATTTTTAAAAATTTCCCATCCTTCCTGGACATTTTTGTCCTTAAGGACATCCAGCCATTGGATCCCTCCTATTCTCTTTCTGAGTCTCTTAAAATCTGCCTTTCTAAAATCTAACCTTGAAGTTTGAGTCTTCACATGTCTTCCTCCTCTAGTTATCCAAAATTCTATAATAGCATGATCGCTGCCTCCTAGGGTCCCAGCCACCTTTACCTCCTCAACCATTTCCTCCCTGTTTATAAGGATTAGATCCAAAGTAGCAGATCCCCTTGTTTTCTCCCCTACCTTTTGGAAGATAAAGTTGTCAGCAAGAGAGGATAAGAATTTGCTTGACCTGTTAGTTTTACTTGAGAGAGATTCCCAACAAATGTCTGGATAGTTGAAATCTCCCATGACCACTACGTCATATTTTTTGGAGAACTTGGTCATTTGATACATAAAGAGTTCATCCATATCTTCAGCTTGCCCAGGTGGTCTGTAGTAAATGCCTACAATGGTGTCCTTTCCGTTGTTCTCTCCTTGTATTCTTACCCAAACAGTTTCCACAGAACTCCCAGTCTCTGAAGCTTCAATCTCTGTGCAGATATACGCTTTTCTAACATACAATGCAACACCTCCTCCTCGTTTATCAAGTCTGTTTCTTGCAAATAAGTTGTATCCTTTTAGCCTTTTATTCCAATCATGTTTATCGTTCCACCAAGTTTCAGTGATTCCAATGACATCATATTCCTTTTCTTGCATTAGTAGTTCCAATTCTCCTTGTTTGTTGCCCATGCTTTGTGCATTTGTATAAAAACATTTTAGTTTGTGATTGGTTTCTCTTCCTCCCATATTTTTATTATTTAAATTGTTTTGTCTTTGTTCTTCCTTTCCACTTCCAGTAGCAGAGATCTCAATAGTATTTGTCAGCTGTATGGCTTTTTCTGGCCTTTTGCTTCCCTTCCCACATTGTTCTAGTTTAAAGCTCTTCTGATGAATGTAGCAAGGCGACTTCCAAATACATGTTTTCCAGTCTTCGTAAGGTGCACCCCATCTCTAGCAAGTAGTCCATCGTATAGGTAATTCATTCCGTGATCCAGAAATCCAAATCCTTGTTGACGGCACCATCGACGTAGCCAGTTGTTCACCTGTAGAATCTTATTCCACCTCATTGTTCCATGGACATCCACTGGGAGGATGGATGAGAAGACCACCTGCGCTCCCAATTCTTTCACTTTCTTGCCTAAGTCTTCAAAGTCACTGCAGATGGTTTCCAGGTCCTTTCTTGCGGTGTCATTTGTCCCCACATGTATTAGCAGGAATGGGTAGTGATCTGTAGGTCTGAAGAGTCTTGATATCCTGTCAGACACATCTTTAATTTTTGCTCCTGGAAGACAGCACATTTCTCTTGAGGTTATGTCTGGTCTGCAGATAGCGGCCTCTGTTCCTCTTAACAGGGAATCCCCCATGACCACCACTCTCCGTTTTTTCTCCACAACATTCTTCTTTCTCCATCCAGGAGGATTCTGAGGGCTTACAAGGTTATTCATTGCTGGCAAAGTCTTATTTTGCTGTATTTCTTCATGGTTCTCCTGCGTGAGAGCCTGGTACTGGTTCCTGAGCAGTATGGGTGCTGACTGCCTCTCGATCCTCCTGCTTCTGTGGGTCACATGCTTCCATTCCTCTGTTTCGTCAGGTGCAGTTCGAATTTCTTCTCTTTCTGAATCATGAAGAGATAATTCTGCTCTGTCTAAGAACTCTTCACCTTCCTTAATGATTTTCAAGGTAGTTAACCTCTCTTCTAGATTTCGCAACTTTTCCTCCAACAGGGACACAAGCTTGCATTTCTGGCATGTGAAGTTTGGCTTTTCCACTGGCAAGTCTGTGAACATGTAGCAGGATATGCAGCTCACCAAATGGCTCCTGGACTCTTCCATATTCTTATTGTTAATGTTCTGAAAACAGTGAAAAAAGCTTAAAAAAAAAGCTTCAAAATGCGTGCGCCGGACTCTTCACTTACCCCAAAATGCAGTGGGAATATGCAAATTATCTCCTCAGGACTCCTCCCCTGGTTTACCGATGTCCTCTTTTCAGCTCCAACAGCCAAAATCCAGTGTTCTTTGAGCTCGCGGAGACTCTTTACTTACCCCAAAATGCAGTGGGAATATGCAAATTATCTCCTCAGGACTCCTCCCCTGGTTATATCCACAGAATATGCCAAATATATATAGTGGATGTGGATCCCACCTATAGGAACATCATATATCTTGAGTACGGGGCCCTGACAAGCTGCGGTTTCAGCCATTAGATTGTCAGGATTCCCGTCCATTTGTATAGAAATTTTAACCACCTCCTTATGAAAATTCCTCTTAATGGAGTCTGCATGTTCTATATATTTACATCACATCCTCTGTATGTGGTAAGAATAGAATAACTCCTTAAAGGTGAGTACAGATGTGGTGGATAGGATGTGTATTTGGGTAAGACCTCGTGAATTCAACATGTCAATATATTTATTCTCAAGGAATATAAACTGTCCCCGGAGATGTCTGACAGCAGCTTTACCCCCTCTCCCTATACACAACACATGGACGCTCAGCTGAGTCTAACGTGCTTATGTATGGGGGGGGCTGTTTATTCGTCAGCTCGCTCCGTTGTACGGCCACATTCAGAGTTTCTCCTCCTGTGCAGATGTTCATATAGTCTGTAATCATTATGTCAGCACTGGTTTATACCTGACTGGTTTATACAATGATCTGTACAGAAATAATCTATTCCCAGAGGAAGAAGAGAAGACAGAAATAATCACTGAGCGCTCTGCTAATTCTCTGCACCTTCATCTACACAACATTGTAATACAGCGACATCATGGGGGATGAGGACGGAGGTTTTTGTACGGCTCTGTGTCACTGTGTGAGAGGATGCTGTGCACTCTGCTGACAGTAATAATCTGCTGCATCGTCCTCTGTCGC
The DNA here is from genome assembly GCF_046119375.1 of Phyllobates terribilis. NCBI lineage: Eukaryota > Metazoa > Chordata > Amphibia > Anura > Dendrobatidae > Phyllobates > Phyllobates terribilis. The sequence goes on from NW_027362761.1 coordinate 1,176,094,334, forward strand.
TCCTCTGATTGAAAGAGTGTAATCAGTTCCAGATCCAGATCCAGTGAACCGGTCTGGGACTCCTGTATATCGGCTGCTTGCACTGTAGATGAGAAGTGCTGGAGGTTGTCCTGATTTCTGTTGGTACCAGTGTAAGTAGCCATATACATTACCACTGGCCTTACATGAAATGGTGGCTGTTTCTCCCGGGGACACGGTGATGAGATCTGGAGATTGGGTCAGTACAATCTGTGCACAGGAGTCTAAGGAAAGATAAAGAAAACAAGTGTTAGTGTTAATGTCGCCTCATTGTGCTGTTCTCTACTACTGTCCTGTCCATCATCTCATGAACCTCTCACCATGAAAGAGAAGAAGAATTACACCCAGTACAACTCCCTGTAAACCCATCGTCATCTCCCTGGACTTATGGCCACAGACTATAGAGATGTCACCTGCACAATGTCCCCTATATACCAGCTGTAATCACTGGAGGAGACGTCCCCTGAGAGCAGAGATGTAAAGCAGGAGACATGTAAATTGTGCCGTGTGTCAGCGATCAGTGATCTGGATCTTACTGCAATCAGGGATTTCCTACAGGAGAGATATAATCCCGATCATTATCCTGAGATCATTCACCATCAGTGATCTCCTGATTGTTCTCAGACATCAGAAATGGGATTATTTTTATAGATGTTATTAGTTTTATCTCTGAAGTAAGAATAAATCCTTCTACGTCTTATTGGGCTTTTCCAGCTTTGTGATGTTGCAGCCGATGTAAGAACAGATACTGGAGACAACAGATCACCGGGAACGTGAAACGCAGAATTCCTGACCTCACAGAGAACATCTAAGGGTATGTGCCCACGTAGCGTTTTACAAGCGTATATGCTGCGGAATTTCTGCAGCGTAAGCGCTTGGTAATCCGCTCCCCATGGTCCCCAATGACAAGCCGCACTGTCAATGCACATGCTGCGGATTTTTCCACAGCGTTTATGCTGCGCTCAAAAATCCGCAGCATTTCCATTAATTTTGCGGACACGCAGCGCAATCGCCACCATTGACTTGCATTGAGATTTATATAATCCGTGTCAGTATATTTGTATACACAGATTATATGCGTTTCAATGTGCGGATGGTACCCAAGTCTGGAGGAGAGAAGACTCTCATCCAGACCTGGATAGAAACTGTAAAAAAAAGAATTAAAAATAAAAAATAAAGTGTATACTCACCTTCCGATGTCCTCCCGGTGTTTTGTCTGCTCCGTCCGCTCTCTTGCAATGCTCCCGCTGTTATGAAGGACCTGCCATTACGTCACTGAGTCATGTGACCCATCACATGGCTCAATGACGTCACCGCAGGTCCTTCACACCACCGTGAGCCGCCCAACACACCGGACGCGGCAGAGAGAACACCGGGAGGACACCGGAAGGTGAGTATAAACTTTATTTTTTTATTTTTTACCATTTTATTCTTTTTTTTAACTAACTTGGTCACACTACTATAAATTCATGCCGATTGCCGGTTGCATGGATTTATATAGAGTGAACAAGTTGTCAAGCACTTTCCAAGTGATGCTAAAATCACTTGGAAAAGCGCTTGATAACCCACATGCAGAAATGCATGGAGAGATGCTTGACAAACGCTTCTACCTGGCGGGAAAAACGCATGTAAAATCCGCATGCATTTTTCCTGCCAGGGAGAAGCGTAAAAAATATGCAGCATTTCTGCATCGTGGGCACATAGTCGAAGACCATTAGAAATATTTATATTCATTCAGATTATTATTAATATGTTTATTACTATTAATACGACTGATATTTTATTACATCCACTCCTGATTGTTGCTTAAAAACCAGATGTAAAACCCTGATGAAATACACAGGTGTGAATGAGGCCTGATCTGTGTATATTGTGGTGTGAATACAGAACTGATGGGTAGAGATGAGCGTTGTTCTACTCGAACTGTTCGCCAATCTCAAATTCGAGCTGTTTTGGGCGGTGTTCGAGCCGTTCGGCGAACACGAACAATTTGAGAAAAATTCGGCTGTTCGAGGTTATGTTCGATAACTGTTCGTGCACCAAAATCATAACTGGATTTTTTCTCAGTAATGATGAAAATTAATGTTAATACGCAGTTTGAGTGTACAGCGGGGCGGGGGGAGGGGCAGTGGATGGATCTCTGCAGGAACAATGAAGATCTCCATTTTTTTTTCTCTTTCCCGCATTTGCAGTGGGGAGGTGCAATCTGTCAGCCTATCAGCAGCGCACACACGGAGCGAAGTGCTTTTTTTCACACAAGCAAGGGCATGTGTCATTGGCAGTGTATGTCACATGTCCTTGCCCTATAAGACCCAGCCATTTTCCCCGTCGCCACCATTTTCTCACTGCTGCAGCTGCGTGTTAGACGGCACCGCTGTTGCTGTGTGCGCTATACCTTGTTAATTTCAAGCCAATTTTCGCACAAATCTACAGATAGCTTGGGAGTAGGGAATAGTTGTGATTGCAGTCCTTTTAAGGACTAGGTTACAGCATTTCCTACGACTTTTATCAGGCAGGTCTGTGCTCTTAAATAGATAGATTGTGGGAGTAAAGACTAATTGTAATTGGAGTCCTTTTCAGGACTAGGTTACATCAGTTCCTATCAGTTTTTGCCAGGCAGGTCTGTGCAGTGCTGTGCAAGTTTTTTTCAGAGCATTTGGCTGAATCTAGCAAAGCTAATCCTTTTTGGCCTATTGCAGAGTGTGTTAGTCAGTGGAGTAGCCTATCTGTGTTGCAAGATATACCACCTGTGTATAGAATACCAATTTTTTTACTGCACCTAGTGAAGTAAAATCTTTTGGGCATAGCATCATTCTATTAGTCCATCTATACTGACCTCCATCAGGTTGCAAATTGAATATAATTTTTTTCTGCATCTACCTCTGAAAAAATATTGGGCTTCTAGCTGTGTGTGGGACTTGTTCTATTAATCCATCTATACAGACCTCCATCAGGTTGCAAACTGAATATATTTTTTTCTGCATCTACCTCTGAAAAAATATTGGGCTTCTAGCTGTGTGTGGGACTTGTTCTATTAATCCATCTATACAGACCTCCATCAGGTTGCAAACTGAATATATTTTTTTCTGCATCTACCTCTGAAAAAATATTGGGCTTCTAGCTGTGTGTGGGACTTGTTCTATTAATCCATCTATACAGACCTCCATCAGGTTGCAAACTGAATATATTTTTTTCTGCATCTAGCTCTGAAAAAATATTGGGCTTCTAGCTGTGTGTGGGACTTGTTCTATTAATCCATCTATACAGACCTCCATCAGGTTGCAAACTGAATATATTTTTTTCTGCATCTACCTCTGAAAAAATATTGGGCTTCTAGCTGTGTGTGGGACTTGTTCTATTAATCCATCTATACAGACCTCCATCAGGTTGCAAACTGAATATATTTTTTTCTGCATCTACCTCTGAAAAAATATTGGGCTTCTAGCTGTGTGTGGGACTTGTTCTATTAATCCATCTATACAGACCTCCATCAGGTTGCAAACTGAATATATTTTTTTCTGCATCTACCTCTGAAAAAATATTGGGCTTCTAGCTGTGTGTGGGACTTGTTCTATTAATCCATCTATACTGACCACCATCAGGTTGCAAACTGAATATATTTTTTTCTGCATCTAGCTCTGAAAAAATATTGGGCTTCTAGCTGTGTGTGGGACTTGTTCTATTAATCCATCTATACAGACCTCCATCAGGTTGCAAACTGAATATATTTTTTTTCTGCATCTACCTCTGAAAAAATATTGGGCTTCTAGCTGTGTGTGGGACTTGTTGTATTAGTCCATCTATACTGACCTCCATCAGGTTGCAAACTGAATATATTTTTTTCTGCATCTACCTCTGAAAAAATATTGGGCTTCTAGCTGTGTGTGGGACTTGTTCTATTAATCCATCTATACAGACCTCCATCAGGTTGCAAATTGAATATAATTTTTTTCTGCATCTAACCCAGCCAATAGTTTTGGCCTAATACCACAGTTTGGCCACTCAGCTCTGCTCGGTTCCCATCCATTGTTTTTTTGTGCAAACAACTCCAGAGTTGTGAATTAGTTAACCACCAAAATGAGTGGAAAAAGGCCTGCTGCTGGTGGAAAGGGGAATAGGCGTGTTGGGAAGGGGAAAAAAGGTTGTGTCCGTGGGGTAGGTGTTAAAGCAACAGTAACATCTGCAGAAGAAAGACCATCTTCCAGCCAAACTAAAATGTCTACTTCTTTTAGCGGACAATGTGATAAGATCCCTTTCTTACGGCCACGCCAATCGCTACAAATTCCAGATGAGGCACAAAAACAGCAGGTGCTTCAACGGATATCAAGTGCTCCTTTAAGTGGGCTCTCCTCCACATCAACTTCAACATCACAAATACTCCAGTCCTCAAAGGTGTCACCCCAATCGCACTTGCTTCCTCACAGCTCCCAAATCTCCAGCTGCCCGTCTGAGTATGAGGTAGAACAGATGGTTGAGTCTGCAGAGCTGTTTACTCATACTATAGCCTGGGAATCAGAGGTCGACTCCAGCGCTTCTGTGAATCCAGACGAGGAAATGATCTGCACTGATGCCCAGAATCTTTATGAGTCGGATCCAGGACCAGACGCAGAAGGTTCTGACCATAATGTAGACCCTCATTCCCAAACTGTAACTCCTGTTGGTGGAGACAATGAGGAAGACGATGATAAGACTCAAATAACTGATTGGAGCGACAACTTTAGTTTTTTGTCAGGGCAGGAACAGGTTGGCTCTGAGGACGACGGGTGTGATAACGCACAGGGTGATGATGATGAGGTTGGAGATCCCACTTACTGTTAACCCACAGTCAGCCAAGAGATGAGGTCAGCAGAGGAGGTGGAGGAAGATGCTAGTGACGACGAGGTCAGGTTGCGCCTTCCTGGACAGAGACGTAGTACTGGAAGCACGTCAACCACTGCATCCTCAAACACAACTCTGCCTCTCACCACAAGTCGTGGTGGCTCTTCAGGTCGCATGGGTGCTAAGCCTTGCATAGCCTGGGCATTTTTTCAGATCGATAAAGATGACCCAACTCGTGTTATCTGTAACATTTGTCAGCAAAAGCTAAGTAGAGGCCAAAAAATCCATAGTTTGAGTACTTCATGCATGAACCGGCACATGGACATGAAGCATAAGTTGCAGTGGGAAGCTCAGTGTGCTACAATGCGGCCTAGCCGGCCGGGCCAACCACCGTCTGCCATATCTTGTGCATCCGCGGCCTCTTCATCCTCTGTGACTGGGGGGACAGCAGTCACACCTGTTTTGGGGCGCAGACCTGCCACCTCTTTACCCGCAACAGCCAGCGTGATTGGCAGGTCATCATTTTCTTTGGAGGTGGTAACACCAGCTGGTGTTGAGCGCTGTCCGACATCGATAGCACCACCTTTGGATCAAGGCAACCTAACATGTCCGCCTGCATCTTCCTCACAGACCGGCAGTTTGCCGGGGACACCCTTATCAACCCCGTCTAAGCACAATAGCCAGCCCTCGGTCCCTCAGATGTGGACAAGTAAAAGACCATTTCCTCCTAGCCATGAGAAAGCTAAGAGGTTGAATTTCACCATCTGCAAGCTCTTGGCTACAGAAATGCTGCCTTTCCGCCTGGTGGACACAGAGGATTTTCGAGACCTTATGTCCGTCGCAGTGCCCCAGTACCAGATGCCCAGTCGGCACTACTTCTCAAAGAAAGGTGTGCCTGCGCTCCACCAGCATGTCGCACACAACATCACCGCTTCTTTGAGAAACTCTGTGTGTGACAGGGTGCATTTCACCACAGACACTTGGACGAGTAGGCATGGACAGGGGCGTTACATGTTGCTGACTGGGCACTGGGTAACTATGGTGACAGCAGGACAAGGGGCTGCTGTCCAAGTCTTGCCGTCCCCACGAGTTGTGCGTCAATCCTCTTTATGTCAAAGTTCCTCCACTGCTTCTGCCTCCTCAACCTCCTCTCGGTCTTCCACCTGCACCCAAAGCCTGTCTGGTCATGCCACAAGCTTTCTAACTGCGCAGAAGGGATCCTGCACACCTCCTTACTATGCTGGCAGTAGGGCTCAACGTCATCAGGTGGTTTTTACATTGAAATGTCTGGGAAATGTGAGTCACACAGCTGAGGAGTTGTGGTCAGCTCTGGAGAACCAATTTCATGAATGGTTGTCTCCACTGGACCTGAAACCAGGGAAGGCCGTGTGCGACAATGCTGCAAACCTGGGTGCGGCCCTTCGCCGGGGCAATGTCACACACGTGCCTTGTATGGCTCACGTGTTGAACCTGGTTGTCCAGCAATTTTTAGCCCACTATCCCAGACTAGATGGCCTTCTGCAGAGGGCACGGTCGCTGTGTGCTCACTTCCGCCGTTCGCATCCCGCAGCTCAGCGACTTACATCTCTACAGAAGTCGTTGGGCCTGCCACTTCACCGGCTAAAATGCGATGTGCCTACCCGGTGGAATTCAACTCTGCACATGTTGCAGCGACTGTGGCAGCACCGACAAGCCCTGGTGCAATACGTTCTGACGTATAGCCTGGGCCAACGAGATTCAGAGGTGGGGCAAATCACGCTGGAGGAGTGGTCTCAGATCAGGGACCTATGCACCCTTCTGCACAGTTTTGAAATGGCGACGAAGATGTTTAGTGCTGACGATGCCATTATCAGCATGACTATTCCGGTGATTTACATGCTGGAGCACATGTTAAACAGAATTCGGAGTCAGGTGGTGGCACAAGAGGAGGTGGAGGAAGTAGAGGAGGAGGAGTTGTATGCGGAAGGGCTAACATCTGCAAGGTCCAGACGGTCGGCAGCACCAAGGCGGCAGGCATGTGAGGGTGGGGGAGATGGTTTTACCAGGGCGCATGGTAGCAGCCAAACTAGTGAGGAAGGTGCAGGAGCCCAGGAAGAAGTGGAGGACGAACTGATGGAAGACTCATCAGATGAGGGAGACCTTGATCACATTTCTGTTGTGCGAGGTTGGGGGGAGAGGACAGAGGAAGGAAGCATGATTGTTACCTCGCCACCAACACAACAGGGACTTGGTGCTCCTGGATGCGCAACACACATGAGTGCCTTCTTGCTGCACTACCTGCAACATGACCCTCGAATTGTGAGAATTAGAAATAATCCTGACTACTGGGTTGCCACACTGTTAGATCCCCGGTACAAAAGTAAATTTGCAGAAATTATTCCTGCCATAGAAAGGGATGCACGCATGCAGGAGTATCAGCAGAGACTGTTGCAGAATCTTACATGTGCTTTTCCACAAAATACCAGTGGTGCACGTAGTGAATCTCACAGTTCCAACTTGCCAACCGTGGGACCGTCAAGTGTTCAGCACTCAAACCGTAACAGAACCACAGTATCTGCTGGTAACATCAATTTTGCGGAATCATTTCACCACTTTTTTAGCCCATCCTTTGCAAGGCCACAGGAGACAAGAAGTCTGACACATAGTCAACGCCTAGAGACGATGGTACAGGAGTATCTCCAAGTAAACATTGAAGCCACGACTGTGTCACTGGACCCTTGCTCTTTTTGGGCTTCCAATCTGGATAAATGGCCGGAGCTAGCCACTTACGCCTTGGAGATCTTGTCATGCCCCGCAGCCAGCATTCTGTCTGAACGTGTGTTCAGCGCTGCTGGTGGTGTGCTGACAGATAAGCGCACGCGGCTCTCCACTGATAATGTAGACAGATGAACAAATCATGGATCCGAAACGACTTTTCTACCCCTGTGTCATCCTGGGGAGAGTAAAAGCTTGATGATTGGTTAAAATCACCCTACCAACCGTTTTAAGCTTTGAAATTACTAATCATGTTTATCTGTATCTTGGCTGGAAAATAATTTGGGCTTTGTAGCAGTGTGCAGCACTGATTCTATTAGGCCATCTATAATAAGCTCCACCAGATTTAAAATTACTAATCATGTTTATCTGTATCTTGACTGGAAAATAATTTGGGCTTTGTAGCAGTGTGCAGCACTGATCCTATTAGGCCATCTATACTAAAGCTTCACCAGATTTAAAATTAATAATAATTTTTAGCTGCATCTAGCCCGGAAAATAATTTTGGGGCTCCGAGATGCGCATGACACATAAGTGTCTTCTTGCTGCACTACCTGCAGCATGACCCTCATATTGTCAGAATTCGAAGTAATCATGACTACTGGGTTGCCACACTCTTAGATCCCCCAAACTTTTCGATCAACCTTTTCATTTTAATAAAGACCAAAAAAATGGTCATTTTTGAAATTATAAGCATTAGCAGGTTGTTAGAAACTGAAATCAAACAGTTTTCAACTCAAAACTTTATTCTAGGTGATGTTACATTTTCACATAGGACCCCTTGTTCGAAAGGAGCTTCTGAACTCTCTCGTCCATTGAATTTGTCAGGTTTTGGATGGTTTCTGCTTCAATTGTTTTGCATGAGGACAGAATACCCTCCCAGAGCTGTTGCTTAGATGTGAACTGCCTCCCGCCATCATAGACACTCCTTTTAATGATGCTCCAAAGGTTCTGAATGGGGTACAGGTCAGGGGAGCATGGGGGTCACACCATAAGTTTGTCCCCTTTTATGCCCATATCAGCCAGAGATGCAGATGTTTTATGTGCAGCATGAGATGGTGCATTATCATGCAGAAAAATGATCTTGCTGTGAAATACACGGTTCTTCTTCTTGAACCATGGCAGGAAGTGCTGTTTGAGAAAATCCACATACATTATGGAGTTCATCTTTAGCGCCTTCAGGGATCCTTAAGGGGCCGACAATCTCTCTCCCCATGATTCCAGCCCAAAACATTACTCCACCTCCTCCTTGTTGGCGCTGTAGCTGTGTTTGCGTGGGGTGTCCATCAACCAGCCATCCTCCACTCCATCCATCTGGACCATCGAGCGCTGCACGGCACTCATCCGTGAACAAAACAGTTTTGAAATCAGTCTTCATGTAATGTTTGGCCCACTGGAGCCGTTTCTGCTTGTGTGAAGTGGATAGAGGAGGTCGACAGGATGGCGTATGCACAGCTGCAAACCTCTGAAGGACCCTGCATCTTGTTGTTCGGGGGACGTTGGAGGCACAAGCAGCTTCAAAAACTTGTCTGTTGCTATGACAAGGCTTTTTTGCCGCTGCTCTTTCAACCTGACGTAATTGCCTGTAGGAAAGAGTCCTCAATTTGCCCTTATCAGCACGCACACGTGTGTACTGTGAATCAGCTACATACTTCTTGATTGCCAAGACACTTCATCCTGATCATCGCACAATGTTGATTGTAGTCATGCCTTGACCTAAACACTCCACAATTTGTTGCTTTTCAGCAGCCGACACATCCTTTTTCTTTCCCATTTTGGCAGAAAATGTAGGCTGCTTAATAATGTGAGACAACCTTCTTAAGTAGTCTTGCCTTTCATTGGAAACACCTGCCAAACTAATTAGCACAGGTGTCTGCAATTGCTTACAGTGATATAAAGAGCCCTGACACACATCACCATCAATGAGTTTAACTGACAAACAAACAAATTCTTCCCTTATCACTCCTAAACACTTTTTGCATAATAATTTGGAACGCAGTGTACATGTGCTTTTCCACAAAACACCAGTGGTTCACGTAGTGAATCTTACAGTTCTAACTTGCCAACCGTGGTCTGTATGGAGTTGTTCAATAAAGGGCCCAAAATTAAGATAACATAGATGGGAGAGGTCTCTATGAATAGGAATTCCTAAGTATTTGATACCCTGTGAGGGCCAGGCAAAGGGAAAGTTGGACTGGATGGAATCCTATATGGATTTAGGGAGGGAGACATCGAGGGCCTCAGACTTCGCTGCATTGATTTTAAAATTTGACCATGTAACAAAGTGATCTATTTCAGCCATAACAGCATGGATGGATATATGTGATTGAGTGATATATACTAGGACATCATCAGCAAATAGAGAGCACTTGTACTCGGTGCCTCCCACCTCAATCCACCTAATATTGGGGTTATGGCGAATTGATGAGAGCAGGTGCTCCGTCACTAGGATGTATAAGAGAGGGGACAGAGGACATCCCTGCCTTGTCCCATTGGTGATTGTGAAAGGTGATGAAAATGTTCTGATGCACCCCCTGGGCCTTGGGACACCCGGAGCCGGACCCTTTTTGGTGGATGCTGGTGGTTGTAATCTTCGTGGCGGCGACCCGGTTCCGTGGCTCAGGGTGGTCAAACCAGTGGCGGAACTATTTATGTGGTTTTGATGTTTAAATGTCCGACTACGCCACCCGTGGATTGCGGTCAGAGTGAACCGCCGCTGCAGGGCAGACCGCTGAGGCTGGTGTTGTGGGTGCAGCAGAGCGTAGCATAACTCCCCACGGGAGGAGTATAGCCTCAGGGCACTGTATGCGGAGGATGGGGGTGATGGTGCAGGGCAGCAGCAGTAACGACACGGAGTCAGTGATGCAGTCCAGGGCCTTTACTCACAGTTCTTATTATCCAGACCACGTCTGCAGGTAACGGCTGCCCACGTCGTACTGTGCTCACCAGGTGAGGGGCTCAGACAACTCCCAGATATCTTTGGAGCGCTTCACAGGACCCCCTTTGTGTGTCCTTTGTCTGGCTTTTCTTACCAACCCTTCTGTCCGGCTGCCTCGGGCCTCCTCTTGGTAAACTTGGCGCCAGTTTCCCTGACCCTATGTGGTGCCTTCCTAGCGGGTGTAGCGAGGGGCTGCGCCACATAAAATGTCACAGCCTCCGGTTTCTAGCTGAGGGTCGTTTCCTGCCTCCACTAGTTTCGGGGACCGGTCTCCCCCTTTGGCCTGACCCCTCCACGCAGGTGGATTCGGGCGTGCGGTGGCGACTCGCCCGTCCGCACCCCTGGGATCCCTTCATTCCTCGTTCCTGGAGCCTTCTCCGCTCCTCTTCCTTCCTTCTCCCTCTTCCAGGCCTGGGCCTCTGTTACTAGGCCCGCCTCCGGAGCAGAGCTCATGCAGAGCCCCTGCTCCCTGCCACTTCTGCTCAGACTTCTCTGCACTGAACTAAGATGGTGCCCACCTTTTATACTCCCTTCTCAATGCACCCAGGAACTGCTTCCTCCCTGCTCCTGCACTACAGGGTTCCCCTTCCTCAGTGTTCCCTCCCCCCACTCCAGCCAGGGACAGGGACTGTCGTGCCCATCTCAGAGGCATATTGGTCGCCCTGCCCCACGGCAATGTGGTGTAATGCATGCAGGTGTCGGGTCCTGATCCACACTCCATCCTTACCTGAGAGTGAGATATCACACCTCTGGGTGAGGTGCAATACCTCTGTAGCAACCGAGCCCTCAGGGTGCTACAGTTCCATTTATCTTCAGCCTAGGTGACGTATTGTGATACAGGGCCGTGATTTTGGCTATAAAAGGGTCCCCTAGACCCCTACCCCAAGCTTTTTAAGAGAATCATATATGGCGTGCCAGGAGACTCTATGGAATGCTTTCTCAGCATCCAACGAGAGTATCTAATTACAAATTTTTAACTGCATCTAGCCCAGGAAATACTTTGTGCCTAGTAGCAGTGTCTGCTAGTCAGCGGATTATCCCGGCTGTTAAGCAAGCTACACCACCTGTAGTTTAGACACTTAATTTTTGCAAAGGAAATGCTTCGGGACCATGGGATACTCAGTGAAGAGCATCAGGAGGCACCCCAAGGCATAGGGGCTGGGACTGGCAGTAGGATGCCTTGCGGTGGACAGCCGAGCTCGATCCTTATAAAAGCTTTTTAACTGCAGCAGCTTTAGTGGACGCTACTGGAGCTAGAATTACGCGGCTGCTGGCATGAGACTTGCCCTCCAATAGATCCTTGTAAATGGATTTAAAGTGTATTCATTCAAATTAGAGAGACAATTTAAATTAAAAAGCTTAGAGCTGCCTCCACCACAGGGGGGCTCGCTCGACCCACCAGCGGACAGGCACCAGTATTGGGAGAGGGGGGCTGGCCATCAGGGTTCACCGCGGCTCTGGCACAAACCCGGCGACACGGAGGTGGCACGGGCAGGAGCGGACTGGCCGTGTCGGCTTCTCACTTTTTGGATTTTAGAAGGGCATGACATGCCTATATCTGTGTCTCCCCCTCCTTTTACTCCTCCACCTCTTTTCTTTTCGCATGACTATATGTACTTGTCACTTTTCCATGTGTTAGTTATGTCTTCTGAGCAGTTTGTCAGCTTTTGGACACCTTTGAAGGTGTTTTCTATGTGTTTCTATGTGTTTTTGTTTGCCTGCCATTGGTTTTAACGATGTTCGAAGGTGTTCGACGAACCGAACTCTAACACTACGGGGGAGGCTCAACACTACTGATGGGATATTTGGGGGATTCTCATGTGATTTATCTTCATGCATTACTATCATCTATCTTGTGGATGTAAATCTCTCATGTATATAATGTCATATAACAGCGGTTCTCATCTCTCTCATCTGATGTCATTTCCTCCCTAGACGACGGCCCCTGAGCGTTATAGATGTGATATACGGGGGCTGCACCTATATAGTGTTATGTGAATAGAAGCTCTTGAATGATTTTTCATTATCAATGAATGTATTAATAAAATTATAAGAAATATGGAGAAGACAGATATTTGGACACATAGATGAGCCCCCGACAGAAGACACATCTCTGATGGCTGAACCTGCCATTATTCCTGCACTTATGGCCGAGGGTCTGGACAAACCACAAACTCACATTATTGTTATTCTGGTAGAAAACAAATCCTCGTCGGTGACTTTATTAGTAGTTTGCAGAGCACGTTACTCCCTGACGTGTGCAGAATAATCCGGGCTCCGCTGAGGCTGCCGGGCCCCTCCAGTCCAGGATTCTCCTCAGACCGGGGCCGGGAGAGGTGGGGTCATTTATATGTATATTTCTGCCCTACGTCCCAGACCCCTGAGCAGAATAAGGCAGATTCACAGCAAACTGACTCAATGTGAATCCAATCTCTTTCCTGAATTGGAGTGAATCTGCTGAGTGTGAATTGTGGCCGAGTCGCTCATCACTAATGTCCGCACATCTCAGCCCAGAATAGAAAAAGACTGAAGTGAATCTCTGAAAACCCCATTTACTGCTGGGAATATATTTGCTGCTTTGTGCAGCGGCTCCGGCCCCTCTGATCTGTGAGTATAATGTGGGATATGTGAGGTATAGCGGTGTATGGAGCCGCCATTATGAGGCCTCTAGACCTTGTAGTGAGAGGGTGGAGGGGACTGTGCAGCGCGGGGAGGATCTGTCCTCCAGTTCTCTCTCTTCCTGGTCACTCATCCATTCCCGCTAAGCTTCTTATGTTCCTGAGTCCATCAGTAACCGGCGGCTCAGCTAATGTCGGCCGCTCCCGGAGATGACACCTGTAATGCCATGGTTTTCTGATATGGGGAGACCACTGTAACCCCGGGGTCCATCTTTATTTTCAGGATAAAGGACATCACATTAGATATATCGGGTACAGCTCAAATAAAAAGGTAATCACTTGTCCAGAAAAAAAATAAAGATATTTGCAACCAAGATGAGTCCATCACATAACAGGTCAGATATTTATCCCTAGGAGGTAAACTATGAAATGACAGCAAGCAGAGATCTAGATACAGAAAATATAAGGGAAAATTATATAATCTTTTATTATACAAAAATACAACCTGTAATTGTTGGAACAAACCAAATGTATATTTATATTCTATAGGAGCAGAAAGTAAAGTCCTCCCCTCCTTCTTCTATCTCCTTACATCTGTACAGATTCCTCCATCACATGAATCCCGGTAACAGTCTGAAGCTTTTATCGGCCGCGCACAATACTGGATAAGAGCTGCCCGGGTCGTGTTCCTCCTCCTGATGTGTGTGCTCTGTACAGATACAAGCGCCTCATACACAGGATTCTCTGCTATTCCTCAGTATCAGTCACTTATATACAGATGTTTGGTGTCTGCACTGAGTATAGACAGAGCTGCCCGAGCTGCTGCTGCCCCCTAGTGGCTCCATGACATGGAGATTTATGCATCCTGTATCTGCACTGAGCCAGTAACCACATGATACCAGAGGGAGCGGAAAGCATCTTATTACATCATCCAGAAGAGGAGGCAGCACAGGTGTGGAGGGAAGCAAAATGGGGGATCTAAAGAGCCAGCGGTGGAAATAGGGAAGATCTCCAGGAGGAGCTGGAAAATCTCCTGGACAAAGGTTGGATGGCAGAGAAAGAGCCACCTGCTCTCTGCTCCACCACTTATCCTGCTAGGGCACAGGTCGCTTTATGGCTGTAACTGCCCGAGGTGCGGTGAGCTAGATCCACTGCGCCATAGCGATAGCGAATGTAGCACAATGAATGGGGAGCGCCCGTCACCTTCTCTGTGACTCAGCTGGTGGCAATGGCATCATGGCGTCAGCATGGACGCTCTGCCACAAGATGAGGTGGAGCCACAGGAGATCTGATGGACAGGGAAGTATTAAATATTAGTTTTTCAATAAATGAATTAATTTTGATAACAAGAATGAAATGGGGGTGAGAGAGAACACTATAATGACTTAAGGGTGGGGGATGGAAGAGATATAAATATATTGGGGGAGGGGACATGTAAATATAATGAATCAGAGGGGCATGGAATTATAATGATACAGCGGACAAGTAATTATAATGAATCGGGGGGGCGGGAGGTGCACAGTGGGGGCATGGAGGACGCAGGAGATTAACTGATTAATTGGGGGAAAGAGAACAGTAACTAATTCATTTATACATTTATTGGGAGGGGAAAAGTGGCCAATTATAGTTACAGGGGGCACAGTGGTGGATTATCAATTTACATTCAGAATTTTGTGTTGCATAATAGTAAGACGTCAGCGGTGAGTTACTGGATGTGAATATTTGTTCTGTCTCTACATTGTATAGGGGTACGTTCACATGGGCGACCGGCGGCACTAAATGACCACCAATCGGTAAACCATTACCTAATGGCAGTCGCTTCATAGCATGTTTAACCCCTTCATGACTGGGCTATTTTTCATTATTTTATTTGTTTTTTCCTCTCCTTCTACTAAGAGCCATAACTTGCTATCTTTCCATCCACATAGCGTATGAGGACTTGGTTTTTGCGAGACAAGTTGTAGTTTTGAACGACATCATTCATTTTATCATGTGATTCACTCAAAAGTTGGGAAAATAATTCTAAGTGCGTTGAAATTGCAAAAAAAGTGCAATTCCACAATTGTTTGTGTCACCATTTTCTGAGACCCCTAACATTTTCAATTTTCGTGGTAAGGGGCTATGTGGGGGCTTATTATCTGTGGCCTGATTTGAGGTTTATTGATGCTATTTTGGGGTAGATATAATGGTATCATCTTGTCTAATTGCAGTTTATTGCAATGTTGTGGCAGCTAAAAAAAGTAATTATGGCGTTTTGATTTTTTTCTCATTACGCTGTTTACTGATTGGATTAATTTATTTTATTTTTGATAGATTGGAGTTTTATGAATTTGGCGATATCGAATATGTGTATTTTTTTTTAATTGCTTTATTTTTAATGGGGCACAAAGGGGGGTGATTCTTGCACCGGCTATCACTGAGGAATATGTTCCTACAACAAGGATACCATCCACTGGTAATAGATGAACAGATCCACAGAGCTACAAGGATCCCAAGAAGCCACCTCTTGGATTACAGACAGAGAGGGGACAACAACAGGGCGCCTCTTGTGGTCACATACAGCAAGCACATGAACATCCTAAGGAAGATTGAGACTGATCTTCCACCCATATTCCTCAGAGACCACAGACTGAAAGGAATATTCCCAGAACTACCACTTCTCTCCTACAAAAAGCCCCGTAACCTAAGGAATCTCCTTGTCAGAAGTGTCCTCTCATCACCATCAGAGATGGGAACATTCCCCTGTAATAATAAAAAGCTTGACTTGTATCCAGATATTACCGACAAATACAGTCCACATACCCAACACCAATCAGGACTATAAGATCATGGACTTCTTCTCATGTTCATCTTCCAATGTGGTGGACATGATACAATGTACAAGGTGTCCTGAGGAGCCGATATTGGGGAAACTAAGCAAAAACTACAAACGGGGAGGAATCTACACAGACACAATCAGGAATGAACTGGACGCCTGTGGGAAAACATTTCTCTGGACCTGGACATTGTATGACGGATATAAAAGTCTTAATACTGAAAGGTCGTTTTAAGGACGAAAAGAAAGGAAAATCTGAGAATTCATACTGATAAGAATGTTCAACTCTTCCACAATTTAACACCTGGATTTATGACTCACTACATGGACCCAGTTCACACCTCCACGAGACTGACTCCAGATCACTAAGCCGTCACTACCACCATCTCTCCATTTGTAACAAAAAACCTTACCTTGATTTCCTTGGCTTATCTTTAGGAGGCATCACCCCATCCACCCCATGCACAAATTGTAATATCTCCTAAATGTTGTGCTCTTGTCTCAGTCATTCATTTGTAAATTCTCCTGAAGAAGGAGCCTCGGTTCTCTGAAAGCTGCAGATATAATTCTCCTGGTTAGCCAATAAAGGGATCGCTCCTAGAATACTTCTGTCAATTTTAGGCATAAAACTACTTATATCAATTTGTAAAGGTTGCAAAGTTGTGATATATGCTCTACTGTGACCCCCTACTGAATATTAATTTTTCTTTTCTTTTGAGGGGAGGATAATTAGAATTTCAGCTATGGAGCTCTATGATTTCTATATACGTCCGTTATGATGACTACATAATTAGGATATACTTATGGTAACACATAAATAATCATTGGAGCTGTAATCATCAAATAATATTTTGTCAATGTGTGAAATGTTCTTTTAAGAATTGTTTACATGTGTAACATAACATATATATATAAATGATTTATGTGGATAGTAGGTGAAGTGTAGAGCGGTGTCACCCCATGATGATTATTATCTGGGCTTGTTACATTGTCAGGCTGCAATTTCCCTCTACAATGTCATGTGATGCACTACTTATCTCATCCACCAGATGGCGCTATAGAGCATTACACTCCATAATCCTGAAAGGTGACAACTGCAGGACGATTCGTGTAAGAGCAACAGTTCATAGTACCAGGGGTCAACCATTTTGAGCATGAAATTCACTAAGGAGGAGTCACTAATGTGTCTCGACAGTAAGGGGGGACACTATTGTGAAGGACACTATGGGGCGATTCATTATGACCGGTGTTGTGCAGTTTAGTGTTAATGACTCTCTGGAGTACAATGCGCCTAATTCATTAAGTGGTGCTCATCCCCTAAAGAAATAGGCGCATCTCTTAATTGTCATGTGCCGACACTAGAAATGGTCTGAAGTCAGTGACTGGGGAATATTTCTTGACTACATTACGCAGTTTCTGCTGAGACTGGACTGTAAACCCTATGGCGATGTGCCCACGTAGCAGATTTACATGCGTTTTCTCTGCCAGAGAGAAGCGTTTTTTCAGCGTTTTTACATACGTTTTTTCTGCCAGAGAGAAGCGTTTTTTCAGCGTTTTCGCATGCGTTTTTTCAAGCACTTTTCCAAGTGATTTTGAGCATCACTTGGAAAAGTGCTTGACAAGTTGGTCACACAATATAAATCCATGCAACCGGCATGGATTTATATTGTGTGACCAACTTAGATGCTTTAAATGCAGCATCTATAGTAAAAAAAAAGAAAGAATTAAAAAGTTAAAAATAAAAAAAAACCTGTATGTTCACCTCTCCGGTCTCCTCCTGGCAGCGATCCTCTCTCCTCGGCGTCCCGGGTGTACTGGCAGGACCTGCGATGACTTCATTTAGTCAGCTGATGGTCACGCGACCATCACCTGACCGCTGACGTCAGTGGTCACGTGACCATCAGCTGACTAAATGACATCACTGCAGATCCTGCAAGTACACCCAGGACGCCGAGGAGAGATGACGCAGCCGGGAGAAGACCGGAGAGGTGAGTATACAGGTTTTTTTACTTTTAACTTTTTTATTTCTTTTTTTCACCGCGTGGTAGCCGGGATGTAGAGGAGTTGTAGTCTCCTCTTCATCCCAGGTACCACACGCACCGCGATTACGCTGCAACTTCGCGTCCATTGAATTTAATTGAAACGCTGCAAATCCACATATACCTGCGGGTTTGCTGCATTTCAATGTTCCTCAATGGCCGCGAATTTGCAGCGTAATCGCAGTAGAAATGGTCATGCTGCGAATTTGGCGCACTAATTAGCGCATCATGTGCACAGCACATCCGAATTCACATTGCTTTGCATGGCAGATGGTTTTACAAGCGTTTTCAAGGCGTTTTCATGGCTTTAAAAACGCTACGTGGCACATAGCCTAAAACTCACAACTTCCGAGTTCTGTGAAAATATTGCAACTTATTAAGGTGTTTTACATCAGAGTTTTGACCTTTCACATTTTCTGCTATTCATGCGCTATAGAGATAAAGTGTCAGCTTCATTCTGCGGGAAAAAGTTATTACAGTAATAGAAGACTTATAATTTTTTTAAATGTTTTATTACTTTTATACAATTAATATTCTGTGGGGGAGGGGCCGAAGGAAAATCTGTTTATCCGTCAGCTCGCTCCGTTGTACGGCCACATTCAGAGTTTCTCCTCCTGTGCAGATGTTCATATAGTCTGTAATCATTATGTCAGCGCTGGTTTATACCTGACTGGTTTATACAATGATCTGTACAGAAATAATCTATTCCCAGAGGAAGAAGAGAAGACAGAAATAATCGCTGAGCGCTCTGCTAATTCTCTGCACCTTCATCTACACAACATTGTAATACAGCGACATAATGGGGGATGAGGACGGAGGTTTTTGTACGGCTCTGTATCACTGTGTGTATGGAGTGCTATAACCCTGCTGACAGTAATAATCTGCTGCATCGTCCTCTGTCGCTCCTCGGATTGTAAGAGTGTAATCAGTTCCAGATCCAGATCCAGAGAACCGGTCTGGGACCCCTGTATCTCGGGTGGTTGCATAATAGATAAGAAGCTTTGGTCGTTGTCCTGATTTCTGTTGGTACCAGGCTACATAGCTATATACATCTTCACTGGCCGTACAAGAGATGGTGACTGTATCTCCGGGGGACACAGAGATATAATCTGGAGTCTGGGTCATCACAGTCTCTCCACAGGATCCTGAGGATTAGAAGAGACATATTCATTACTGATAAATGTCGGGATCTTCCTAGAAATCCTGATCTGATGATGGATCCACTGTAGAGATTTCTCTACACACAATCATGGAAGGATCCGAATCTCTCACCCTGAATAGAAATGAAGATCACAGCCAGCAGATAACTGCGAGAAACCATCCTGATGTGTCTGGACCGTCAGATAGAAACTATAAGATGAGACAATCTGTACAATGGGATCTATATAGAGAGTGACAGGGGGGATACAGAGACCCCCAGAGACTGTGTATGGAAATACTGGGGACATGTAAATTCTGTGGTTATAATGTGACGGTTACTGGAGTGTAATAGAGACCGGAGCTCGGCGGCGTCTCCTCCTAGATGAGAATTAATGTCACTTGTATGAAATCTAAGAAAAGAAATAAGAGTTTTTTTAGTAATTAATTGTAATTTCCATGGTTATAGGTTTTTATGATCATGTTTAGCTCTGCTACATCTGTATATAAATATTCCTGAAATATTGTTTTGTATTTATAAGGATATAAATGTATATTTCTATAATCGGCAGGATATTCCATTACACTGTATAAACCACCTGAGAGAATCCACCGGTCATCAGGGTCGCGGTATTGTAGGACCTGATATCTGTGCGGAGTCTTCACAGCTTACATACAAGTTAGGAAAACCCTGTAAGTGACGTCCTTGTATACGATCACATACACGACTGATCTTTCTGAATATCTGTTATAAATGCAGTCAGGATTAAGGGAGAAAATCTACTAGAGACCTGAGCAGAAGTAATCCGGGGGCTCCTGCACCTGCCGAACCCCCTCCAAACTCGCGATCAGGGGTCAGGTTATAGGAAGTTACATAGTGCGGTGTAGTGTAACGGAGACCTCGGCACCGAAGAAGACAAAAGGAGGAAATGTTGCTGCAAATATATATTTTTTATTTGGATCCGGCAAAAAAAGCAAAGACAGATACCGGCCAGCGTTTCGGCCAATAAATTGTCTTCATCAAGGACGTCTGTAATACATGAACATAACAAATAAAACATTTAGTTTCATATGTGACATGAAATGAACCTAAAGAAAAGTGTCAGATCAATGGGAGGCGGGAGGAGGAAAGGTGGGAATGTGAGGATCAACCAGAGATAACACATGGACAATGAGATCACAACGATGAAAATCATTAATAATACTGCAATTGTCATATGGGAACAATGTTGGAGTCAGCGTGATAATCTGGTTTTGTGTGAATTCCATAAAGACAAAAGGAAAGAAAAGAAAAGAGGACATGAATCCTGGAAGCTAAAGGACAAATTATCTAAAGACGACCAATATGTGGTCAGTTCAGAGCAATGACGACGGCTCAAAAATTATTAATTATTACAATGTGCACACTTCAGTAGGTGAACACTTGGTCTAAGGTTCAGGTTTTCACGTGACTTTACCAGTTAGAATAAGACCAGGAAATCTAGATCGCATCATGTCCATATAGCAGCACCTGTAACTACAGTATATTCAGGTGATGTGTACATGTCTAATATTAGACCATCGAAGCAATGTAGAGGGCTCCAAAAATGATTAGGCCTCTACCTATCCCTATGCCGAGCTCCTATACCAACACAGTACAGGCATAAAATGGTGTTCATGGCCGCCCCTAAGTGTTATCCTGCCTGTGATAGTCCCCTGATAATGGTGCAGGTTTTTATTTTTTAAATCCTCACAAATTGAATCGCAGATTGTTCAAATTTGTGTGGAACCTCGGATATCAGGAAATTTAACTCAAATTCATTCCTCCATGGATTGATCTGCTCATCTCTAGTCTCAACTAATTCCTGGCTGGAGAGTGACCGCACTATCCGGGGACAGTGACCGCACTATCCGGGGACAGTGACCGCACTATCCGGGGACAGTGACCGCACTATCCGGGGACAGTGGCCACCACATCTCCTTGAGCCCCAGAACGGCTCAGAGTGAATACGATGGCACTACGTGACTAAAGTGGACACAGCTTGAGCAGATCTCGTTACACCTAGCAGGGTCAGTTATGTGTAAGTATGGCGACAAGAAAGGTTCAGATCCAGCAATCCCACAGGATTAAAAATTACACCTTTACTTATGAAACGTAAAAATCCATATTAGTATTTCAATAGAAAAATGTGAAATGAGAGCGGGTATAAACAATACATGAACTGGTGACGGGTTTTACACCATGTGGATTCTTAATCATAATCTATTTTACAGTGATAGCCAAGTACATTTTATTTTTTTACATTTACTTTTTGCTCCACTCTCTTCACAACCCAAGAATATTACACAATTGAAGACAGCGCTCCTTAGGAAGTTTCATATATACAGGTGCTTCTTACTAATTTAGAAAATCATCAAAAGGTTAATTTATTTCAGTTCTTCAATCCAAGAAGTGAAGCTCATATATTATATAGAGTCATTACACACAGAGCGATCTATTCCAAGTGTTTATTTCGGTTAATGCCAGGCCGCATTGATGCAGTAATTGATGCAAAGGATCCCCGACCAAGTATTGAGGGCATTTACTGAACATACATTTCAGTAGGGGAACATTTCGGATTTTAAAGACATTTTTCAAGCTGTTGTTATAAAGTATTCTAATTTACTGAGATAATGACTTTTGTGTTCTCATTGCCTGTAAGCCATAATCATCAACATGAACAGAAATAAACACTTGAAATAGATCACTCTGTGTGTAATGACTCTATATAATATATGAGCTTCACTTTTTGTGTTGAAGAACTGAAATAAATTAACCTTTTGATGATATTCTAATTTTCTGAGAAGCACCTGTATATATGATACTTCTTAAGCAGCGCTATTCCATTTGCTTCTGTGGATTTTACCTCAGGTGTATTTTGACTATGACGCTCCCTTATGCCTAATGTATCCTGCAGACATGCTTATTTGTACAACCCAAGAATATTAGTGACTTAGAGGCCATCGCCAATGAGGAACGGGCTAAGATTCCTCAGGGGCTGTAAAGAGCTGGTGTCTGGATAGGCATCACGTACACAGCAGGTCGTAACAGCCAAAGGGGCTTTACTACCTACTAAAGACGCTTATCACGTAGGGGTGAATAATCCTCAGACTTCAGTGGTCAGTAAGGGGTATTTTGTGCTGAATATGGAGAAACCACTTGTTATATTATTTGTACTGAGCTATTTCTATACTTCTTGGTTTATTGCAAACAGCAGAAAGTTTATAAATGTTAGAAATAAACTGAATCTGAAATGGGGTGAAGGTGGGGATTGAAACTAAATATACAGTGCTCAGCATAAATGAGTACACCCCCTTTGAAAAGTAAAATTTTAATCAATATCTATAATGGGTGTGTCAGGTGTGACAGACTGTCGTTCTGGATCCAGCTGTAGAAGGTCATTGCGCTTGGCTCTGCAGGCACCTTCTTGATCTTTTGATCTTTGTGGTGTAGTGATATCCTTCTCCCTCTAGGACCTAGGAGTGGACCTCCACCTTCTGCTGCTAATTGACACACCCTTGCTGGATGTTTAAATACCTTCGGTCTCTGCAGAAAGTCGCCTAGATAGCTCTATTTTCCTCTGTCCAAACTTGAAGTACTAGTAGTCGGCTAGTGTCTTCTTGGAGTTCCCTTGGAGTGTAGTTGGCATAATCTCTCTGGTGTCTTCTCAAGCTAAGTGTTTTCCTTTGTCTGTTACCTATTTGTCTTTAGTTGCAGAGGGGGTTGACTAGTGCTCACCCCATCCCCTCCTTAACTAGGGCCTATCACTAGGGGCAGTCAGGGATTAGGTTTCCTGCTCAGCGATAGGTACGGAACCTATTTAGGGACTTTAGGGGAGTCAGGCTGTTGTCAGATCTGCCTAGGGGTCTCCACTCCCCCTTTTACTAGTGTTTGGACTTCTTCCTCCTCTTCCCGTTGTTGTGCACTTAGTCTTTCCCTCACCTTGCTTGACAATATCTCACTGAACAAAAGAAAAATTTCCAGAATTTTGACAAGACTAAGTTTCATAGAACCTTCTTTAACCCATAACATGAAGGTAAGGTTAATAATATAACTTTCATAGCTAAATCTTCAGTATTACTCAAAATAGTTAATGCAAAATGAGTACACCCGACATAAAAAAAAAAATACTACATCTAGTCATTTGTATGACCTCCATAATTTTTAAGAACAGCACCGAGTTTTCTAGATATGGAATGAGCAGGTTGGCGACATATTGTAACATTTATCTTTTTTCATTCTACAAGAACGAGCCCTTTTAGAGCCTGGATACTGGATGGAGAGTGATGACAACTTGTCTCTTCAGAATTCCCCATAGGTGTTTGGGTGGGTTCAGATCAGGAGACACTTAATCAATGAATCACTTTCTCCCTGTTCTTCTTCAGAAATACCACAGAAGCCTTAGATGTGTGTTTTGGATCATTGTGATGTTGCTAAGTGAACGTCTACCAAGCGCACAGAGTGATGGCAGCATCTTCTCTTTCAATATAGAGGTTTACATCTGTGAATTCATGACATCATCAATGAAATGTATCCCCCCCGACTCCAGCAGCACTGATGCAGCCCCACATAAGGACACTGCAACCACAAGGTCTCATTGAAAGACACCATTCAGTTTTCTTTGTACTTCTCACCTTTTTGACACTATACAGCTTTGAAGCCATCAGTTCCAAAAACATTTATCTTGGTGTCAACACTCCAGAGTATAGAGTCCCAGTGGTCTTCATATTTTTCACCACGATCCCTCAATTGTAGTAGAGCTTTTTAGTGTATAAGCTTTAGTAGAAGTTTCTTTCTTCTAAAGACAACGGCATGCAACCCATTCCTCTGCAGTGTACACCGTATTGTGTCATGAGAAACACATTCACCGGTTTGGATTTCTACTCATTTAGCTAACTGCACTGAATTTGTATATGGATTTTCTTCAGCCCTTCTTATCAAAAGATGTTCCTGTTTAGGTGTCAACCTCCATGATTGGCCTGGACGTCTCTGTAAGATGATTGCAGTTCCATCTTTGTTACATTTTGGTATTCCTTTTGCTACAGTATTCTGACTGATAAGTAAAGCTTTGCTGATCTTCTTGTAGCCTTCCCTTTTTTTATGTAAAATAAATTATTTTCTTTCTCAGGTCTTGTGACATTTCTCTTCCATGTGGTGCCATTGCTGACAGAATGAAATGGGAAGGGTTTTTGTTTTTTTATAAGCAACAACTTTTTCTAGTAAACTGTCTGCTGGACACCTGTGTAATAAATAATTAAACTTACCTGTGGTTGAATTCTGGTTAATTAGAATTTTGTACTATAAAATTGAACTTTTCTACTAAGATTTTCATTGGGGTGTACTCACTTTTACAACATTTTCTTAAATGAATTTCTTAGGAAAATTACTTTTTGGGGTGTTGAAAATAGCAAGTATTGTTTGTAATTAATAGCCAACATTTGTGGGAGTATTTAGTAGTCTGGTATCCCATAGAAAACGTTAATTCTAAAAGGAAACTAAAGGTTTTCTGACAAAACTGTTGGGGTGTACTCATTTGTGCTGAGCACTGTATCTGCTATATCCACAGAATATGCCAAATATATATAGTGGATGTGGATCCCACCTATAGGAACATCATATATCTTGAGTACGGGGCCCTGACAAGCTGCGGTTTCAGCCATTAGATTGTCAGGATTCCCGTCTATTTGTATAGAAATTTTAACCACCTCCTTATGAAAATTCCTCTTAATGGAGTCTGCATGTTCTATATATTTACATCACATCCTCTGTATGTGGTAAGAATAGAATAACTCCTTAAAGGTGAGTACAGATGTGGTGGATAGGATGTGTATTTGGGTAAGACCTCGTGAATTCAACATGTCAATATATTTATTCTCAAGGAATATAAACTGTCCCCGGAGATGTCTGACAGCAGCTTTACCCCCTCTCCCTATACAGAACACATGGACGCTCAGCTGAGTCTAACGTGCTTATGTATGGGGGGGGGCTGTTTATCCGTCAGCTCGCTCCGTTGTGCGGCCACATTCAGAGTTTCTCCTCCTGTGCAGATGTTCATATAGTCTGTAATCATTATGTCAGCGCTGGTTTATACCTGACTGGTTTATACAATGATCTGTACAGAAATAATCTATTCCCAGAGGAAGAAGAGAAGACAGAAATAATCCCTGAGCGCTCTGCTAATTCTCTGCACCTTCATCTACACAACATTGTAATACAGCGACATCATGGGGGATGAGGACGGAGGTTTTTGTACGGCTCTGTGTCACTGTGTGAGAGGATGCTGTGCACTCTGCTGACAGTAATAATCTGCTGCATCGTCCTCTGTCGCTCCTCTGATTGAAAGAGTGTAATCAGTTCCAGATCCAGATCCAGTGAACCGGTCTGGGACTCCTGTATATCGGCTGCTTGCACTGTAGATGAGAAGTGCTGGAGGTTGTCCTGATTTCTGTTGGTACCAGTGTAAGTTGCCATATACATTACTACTGGCCTTACATGAGATGGTGGCTGTTTCTCCCGGGGACACAGTGATGAGATCTGGAGATTGGGTCAGTACAATCTGTGCACAGGAGTCTAAGGAAAGATAAAGAAAACATAAGTGTTAGTGTTAATGTCGCCTCATTGTGCTGTTCTCTACTACTGTCCTGTCCATCATCTCATGAACCTCTCACCATGAATGAGAAGAAGAATTACACCCAGTACAACTCCCTGTAAACCCATCGTCATCTCCCTGGACTGATGGCCACAGACTATAGAGATGTCACCTGCACAATGTCCCCTATATACCAGCTGTAATCACTGGAGGAGACGTCCCCTGAGAGCAGAGATGTAAAGCAGGAGACATGTAAATTGTGCCGTGTGTCAGCGATCAGTGATCTGGATCTTACTGCAATCAGGGATTTCCTACAGGAGAGATATAATCCCGATCATTATCCTGAGATCATTCACCATCAGTGATCTCCTGATTGTTCTCAGACATCAGAAATGGGATTATTTTTATAGATGTTATTAGTTTTATCTGTGAAGTAAGAATAAATCCTTCTACGTCTTATTGGGCTTTTCCAGCTTTGTGATGTTGCAGCCGATGTAAGAACAGATACTGGAGACAACAGATCACCGGGAACGTGAAACGCAGAATTCCTGACCTCACAGAGAACATCTAAGGGTATGTGCCCACGTAGCGTTTTACAAGCGTATATGCTGCGGAATTTCTGCAACGTAAACGCTTGGTAATCCGCTCCCCATGGTCCCTAATGACAAGCCGCACTGTCAATGCACATGCTGCGGATTTTTCCACAGCGTTTATGCTGCTCTCAAAAATCTGCAGCATGTCCATTAATTTTGCGGACACGCAGCGTAATCGCCGCCATTGACTTGCATTGAGATTTATATAATCCGTGTCAGTATATTTGTATACACAGATTATATGCGTTTCAATGTGCGGATGGTACCCAAGTCTGGAGGAGAGAAGACTCTCATCCAGACCTGGATAGAAACTGTAAAAATAAGAATTAAAAATAAAAAATAAAGTGTATACTCACCTTCCGATGTCCTCCCGGTGTTTTGTCTGCTCCGTCCGCTCTCTTGCAATGCTCCCGCTGTTATGAAGGACCTACCATGACGTCACTGAGTCATGTGACCCATCACATGGCTCAATGACGTCACCGCAGGTCCTTCACACCACCGTGAGCCGCCCAACACACCGGACGCGGCAGAGAGAACACCGGGAGGACACCGGAAGGTGAGTATAAACTTTATTTTTTTATTTTTTACCATTTTATTCTTTTTTTTAACTAACTTGGTCACACTACTATAAATTCATGCCGGTTGCCGTTTGTATGGATTTATATAGAGTGAACAAGTTGTCAAGCACTTTCCAAGTGATGCTAAAATCACTTGGAAAAGCGCTTGATAACCCGCATGCAGAAATGCATGGAGAGATGCTTGACAAACGCTTCTACCTGGCGGGAAAAACGCATGTAAAATCCGCATGCATTTTTCCTGCCAGGGAGAAGCGTAAAAAATATGCAGCATTTCTGCATCGTGGGCACATAGTCGAAGACCATTAGAAATATTTATATTCATTCAGATTATTATTAATATGTTTATTACTATTAATACGACTGATATTTTATTACATCCACTCCTGATTGTTGCTTAAAAACTAGATGTAAAACCCTGATGAAATACACAGGTGTGAATGAGGCCTGATCTGTGTATATTGTGGTGTGAATACAGAACTGATGGGATATTTGGGGGATTCTCATGTGATTTATCTTCATGCATTACTATCATCTATCTTGTGGATGTAAATCTCTCATGTATATAATGTCATATATCAGCGGTTCTCATCTGTCTCATCTGATGTCATTTCCTCCCTAGACGACGGCCCCTGAGCGTTATAGATGTGATATACGGGGGCTGCACCTATATAGTGTTATGTGAATAGAAGCTCTTGAATGATTTTTCATTATCAATGAATGTATTAATAAAATTATAAGAAATATGGAGAAGACAGATATTTGGACACATAGATGAGCCCCCGACAGAAGACACATCTCTGATGGCTGAACCTGCCATTATTCCTGCACTTATGGCCGAGGGTCTGGACAAACCACAAACTCACATTATTGTTATTCTGGTAGAAAACAAATCCTCGTCGGTGACTTTATTAGTAGTTTGCAGAGCACATGTTACTCCCTGACGTGTGCAGAATAATCCGGGCTCCGCTGAGGCTGCCGGGCTCCTCCAGTCCAGGATTCTCCTCAGACCGGGGCCGGGAGAGGTGGGGTCATTTATATGTATATTTCTACCCTACGTCCCAGACCCCTGAGCAGAATAAGGCAGATTCACAGCAAACAGACTCAATGTGAATCCAATCTCTTTTCTGAATTGGAGTGAATCTGCTGAGTGTGAATTGTGGCTGAGTCGCTCATCACTAATGTCCGCACATCTCAGCCCAGAATAGAAAAAGACTGAAGTGAATCTCTGAAAACCCCATTTACTGCTGGGAATATATTTGCTGCTTTGTGCAGCGGCTCCGGCCCCTCTGATCTGTGAGTATAATGTGGGATATGTGAGGTATAGCGGTGTATGGAGCCGCCATTATGAGGCCTCTAGACCTTGTAGTGAGAGGGTGGAGGGGACTGTGCAGCGCGGGGAGGATCTGTCCTCCAGTTCTCTCTCTTCCTGGTCACTCATCCATTCCCGCTAAGCTTCTTATGTTCCTGAGTCCATCAGTAACCGGCGGCTCAGCTAATGTCGGCCGCTCCCGGAGATGACACCTGTAATGCCATGGTTTTCTGATATGGGGAGACCACTGTAACCCCGGGGTCCATCTTTATTTTCAGGATAAAGGACATCACATTAGATATATCGGGTACAGCTCAAATAAAAAGGTAATCACTTGTCCAGAAAAAAACTAAAGAGATTTGCAACCCAGATGAGTCCATCACATAACAGGTGAGATATTTATCCCTAGGAGGTAAACTATGAAATGACAGCAAGCAGAGATCTAGATACAGAAAATATAAGGGAAAATTATATAATCTTTTATTATACAAAAATACAACCTGTAATTGTTGGAACAAACAAAATGTATATTTATATTCTATAGGACAAGAAAGTAAAGTCCTCCCCTCCTTCTTCTATCTCCTTACATCTGTACAGATTCCTCCATCACATGAATCCTGGTAACAGTCTGAAGCTTTTATCGGCCGCGCACAATACTGGATAAGAGCTGCCCGGGTCGTGTTCCTCCTCCTGATGTGTGTGCTCTGTACAGATACAAGCGCCTCATACACAGGATTCTCTGCTATTCCTCAGTATCAGTCACTTATATACAGATGTTTGGTGTCTGCACTGAGTATAGACAGAGCTGCCCGAGCTGCTGCTGCCCCCTAGTGGCTCCATGACATGGAGATTTATGCATCCTGTATCTGCACTGAGCCAGTAGCCACTTGATACCAGAGGGAGCGGAAAGCATCTTATTACATCATCCAGAAGAGGAGGCAGCACAGGTGTGGAGGGAAGCAAAATGGGGGATCTAAAGAGCCAGCGGTGGAAATAGGGAAGATCTCCAGGAGGAGCTGGAAAATCTCCTGGACAAAGGTTGGATGGCAGAGAAAGAGCCACCTGCTCTCTGCTCCACCACTTATCCTGCTAGGGCACAGGTCGCTTTATGGCTGTAACTGCCCGAGGTGCGGTGAGCTAGATCCACTGCGCCATAGCGATAGCGAATGTAGCACAATGAATGGGGAGCGCCCGTCACCTTCTCTGTGACTCAGCTGGTGGCAATGGCATCATGGCGTCAGCATGGACGCTCTGCCACAAGATGAGGTGGAGCCACAGGAGATCTGATGGACAGGGAAGTATTAAATATTAGTTTTTCAATAAATGAATTAATTTTGATAACAAGAATGAAATGGGGGTGAGAGAGAGAACACTATAATGACTTAAGGGTGGGGGATGGAAGAGATATAAATATATTGGGGGAGGGGACATGTAAATATAATGAATCAGAGGGGCATGGAATTATAATGATACAGCGGACAAGTAATTATAATGAATCGGGGGGGCGGGAGGTGCACAGTGGGGGCATGGAGGACGCAGGAGATTAACTGATTAATTGGGGGAAAGAGAACAGTAACTAATTCATTTATACATTTATTGGGAGGGGAAAAGTGGCCAATTATAGTTACAGGGGGCTCAGTGGTGGATTATCAATTTACATTCAGAATTTTGTGTTGCATAATAGCAAGACGTCAGCGGTGAGTTACTGGATGTGAATATTTGTTCTGTCTCTACATTGTATAGGGGTACGTTCACATGGGCGACCGGCGGCACTAAATGACCACCAATCGGAAAACCATTACCTATTGGCAGTCGCTTCATAGCATGTTTAACCCCTTCATGACTGGGCTATTTTTCATTATTTTATTTGTTTTTTCCTCTCCTTCTACTAAGAGCCATAACTTGCTATCTTTCCATCCACATAGCGTATGAGGACTTGGTTTTTGCGAGACAAGTTGTAGTTTTGAACGACATCATTCATTTTATCATGTGATTCACTCAAAAGTTGGGAAAATAATTCTAAGTGCGTTGAAATTGCAAAAAAAGTGCAATTCCACAATTGTTTGTGTCACCATTTTCTGAGACCCCTAACATTTTCAATTTTCGTGGTAAGGGGCTATGTGGGGGCTTATTATCTGTGGCCTGATTTGAGGTTTATTGATGCTATTTTGGGGTAGATATAATGGTATCATCTTGTCTAATTGCAGTTTATTGCAATGTTGTGGCAGCTAAAAAAAGTAATTATGGCGTTTTGATTTTTTTCTCATTACGCTGTTTACTGATTGGATTAATTTATTTTATTTTTGATAGATTGGAGTTTTATGAATTCGGCGATATCGAATATGTGTATTTTTTTTTAATTGCTTTATTTTTAATGGGGCACAAAGGGGGGTGATTCTTGCACCGGCTATCACTGAGGAATATGTTCCTACAACAAGGATACCATCCACTGGTAATAGATGAACAGATCCACAGAGCTACAAGGATCCCAAGAAGCCGCCTCTTGGATTACAGACAGAGGTGGGACAACAACAGGGCGCCTCTTGTGGTCACATACAGCAAGCACATGAACATCCTAAGGAAGATTGAGACTGATCTTCCACCCATATTCCTCAGAGACCACAGACTGAAAGGAATATTCCCAGAACTACCACTTCTCTCCTACAAAAAGCCCCGTAACCTAAGGAATCTCCTTGTCAGAAGTGTCCTCTCATCACCATCAGAGATGGGAACATTCCCCTGTAATAATAAAAAGCAGGACTTGTACCCAGATATTGCCGACAAATACAGTCCACATACCCAACACCAATCAGGACTATAAGATCATGGACTTCTTCTCATGTTCATCTTCCAATGTGGTGGACATGATACAATGTACAAGGTGTCCTGGAGGAGCCGATATTGGGGAAACTAAGCAAAAACTACAAACGGGGAGGAATCTACACAGACACAATCAGGAATGAACTGGACTCCTGTGGGAAAACATTTCTCTGGACTTGGACACGCTATGACGGATATAAAAGTCTTAATACTGAAAGGTCGTTTTAAGGACGAAAAGAAAGGAA
The DNA here is from genome assembly GCF_046119375.1 of Phyllobates terribilis. Taxonomy (NCBI): domain Eukaryota; kingdom Metazoa; phylum Chordata; class Amphibia; order Anura; family Dendrobatidae; genus Phyllobates; species Phyllobates terribilis. Next base: position 1,176,125,624 of record NW_027362761.1, read on the forward strand.
AATCTGAGAATTCATACTGATAAGAATGTTCAACTCTTCCACAATTTAACACCTGGATTTATGACTCACTACATGGACCCAGTTCACACCTCCACGAGACTGACTCCAGATCACTAAGCTGTCACTCCCACCATCTCTCCATTTGTAACAAAAAACCTTAACTTGATTTCCTTGGCTTATCTTTAGGAGGCATCACCCCATCCACCCCATGCACAAATTGTAATATCTCCTAAATGTTGTGCTCTTGTCTCAGTCATTCATTTGTAAATCCTCCTGAAGAAGGAGCCTCGGTTCTCTGAAAGCTGCAGATATAATTCTCCTGGTTAGCCAATAAAGGGATCGCTCCTAGAATACTTCTGTCAATTTTAGGCATAAAACTACTTATATCAATTTGTAAAGGTTGCAAAGTTGTGATATATGCTCTACTGTGACCCCCTACTGAATATTAATTTTTCTTTTCCTTTGGGGGGAGGATAATTAGAACTTCTGCTATGGAGCTCTATGATTTCTATATACGTCCGTTATGATGACTACATAATTAGAATATACTTATGGTAACACATAAATAATCATTGGAGCTGTAATCATCAAATAATATTTTGTCAATGTGTGAAATGTTCTTTTAAGAATTGTTTACATGTGTAACATAACATATATATATAAATGATTTATGTGGATAGTAGGTGAAGTGTAGAGCGGTGTCACCCCATGATGATTATTATCTGGGCTTGTTACATTGTCAGGCTGCAATTTCCCTCTACAATGTCATGTGATGCACTACTTATCTCATCCACCAGATGGCGCTATAGAGCATTACACTCCATAATCCTGAAAGGTGACACCTGCAGGACGATTCGTGTAAGAGCAACAGTTCATAGTACCAGGGGTCAACCATTTTGAGCATGAAATTCACTAAGGAGGAGTCACTAATGTGTCTCGACAGTAAGGGGGGACACTATTGTGAAGGACACTATGGGGCGATTCATTATGACCGGTGTTGTGCAGTTTAGTGTTAATGACTCTCTGGAGTACAATGCGCCTAATTCATTAAGTGGTGCTCATCCCCTAAAGAAATAGGCGCATCTCTTAATTGTCATGTGCCGACACCAGAAATGGTCTGAAGTCAGTGACTGGGGAATATTTCTTGACTACATTACGCAGTTTCTGCTGAGACTGGACTGTAAACCCTAAGGCGATGTGCCCACGTAGCAGATTTACATGCGTTTTTTCTGCCAGAGAGAAGCGTTTTTTCAGCGTTTTTACATACGTTTTTTCTGCCAGAGAGAAGCGTTTTTTCAGCGTTTTCGCATGCGTTTTTTCAAGCACTTTTCCAAGTGATTTTGAGCATCACTTGGAAAAGTGCTTGACAAGTTGGTCACACAATATAAATCCATGCAACCGGCATGGATTTATATTGTGTGACCAACTTAGATGCTTTAAATGCAGCATCTATAGTAAAAAAAAAGAAAGAATTAAAAAGTTAAAAATAAAAAAAAACCTGTATGCTCACCTCTCCGGTCTCCTCCTGGCAGCGATCCTCTCTCCTCGGCGTCCCGGGTGTACTGGCAGGACCTGCGATGACTTCATTTAGTCAGCTGATGGTCACGCGACCATCACCTGACCGCTGACGTCAGTGGTCACGTGACCATCAGCTGACTAAATGACATCACTGCAGATCCTGCAAGTACACCCAGGACGCCGAGGAGAGATGACGCAGCCGGGAGAAGACCGGAGAGGTGAGTATACAGGTTTTTTTACTTTTAACTTTTTTATTTCTTTTTTTCACCGCGTGGTAGCCGGGATGTAGAGGAGTTGTAGTCTCCTCTTCATCCCAGGTACCACACGCACCGCGATTACGCTGCAACTTCGCGGCCATTGAATTTAATTGAAACGCTGCAAATCCACATATACCTGCGGGTTTGCTGCATTTCAATGTTCCTCAATGGCCGCGAATTTGCGGAGTAATCGCAGTAGAAATGGTCATGCTGCGAATTTGGCGCACTAATTAGCGCATCATGTGCACAGCACATCCGAATTCACATTGCTTTGCATGGCAGATGGTTTTACAAGCGTTTTCAAGGCGTTTTCATGGCTTTAAAAACGCTACGTGGCACATAGCCTAAAAGTCACAACTTCCGAGTTCTGTGAAAATATTGCAACTTATTAAGGTGTTTTACATCAGAGTTTTGACCTTTCACATTTTCTGCTATTCATGCGCTATAGAGATAAAGTGTCAGCTTCATTCTGCGGGAAAAAGTTATTACAGTAATAGAAGACTTATAATTTTTTTAAATGTTTTATTACTTTTATACAATTAATATTCTGTGGGGGAGGGGCCGAAGGAAAATCTGTTTATCCGTCATCTCGCTCCGTTGTACGGCCACATTCAGAGTTTCTCCTCCTGTGCAGATGTTCATATAGTCTGTAATCATTATGTCAGCGCTGGTTTATACCTGACTGGTTTATACAATGATCTGTACAGAAATAATCTATTCCCAGAGGAAGAAGAGAAGACAGAAATAATCCCTGAGCGCTCTGCTAATTCTCTGCACCTTCATCTACACAACATTGTAATACAGCGACATCATGGGGGATGAGGACGGAGGTTTTTGTACGGCTCTGTATCACTGTGTGTATGGAGTGCTATAACCCTGCTGACAGTAATAATCTGCTGCATCGTCCTCTGTCGCTCCTCGGATTGTAAGAGTGTAATCAGTTCCAGATCCAGATCCAGAGAACCGGTCTGGGACCCCTGTATCTCGGGTGGTTGCATAATAGATAAGAAGCTTTGGTCGTTGTCCTGATTTCTGTTGGTACCAGGCTACATAGCTATATACATCTTCACTGGCCGTACAAGAGATGGTGATTGTATCTCCGGGGGACACAGAGATGTAATCTGGAGTCTGGGTCATCACAGTCTCTCCACAGGATCCTGAGGATTAGAAGAGACATATTCATTACTGATAAATGTCGGGATCTTCCTAGAAATCCTGATCTGATGATGGATCCACTGTAGAGATTTCTCTACACACAATCATGGAAGGATCCGAATCTCTCACCCTGAATAGAAATGAAGATCACAGCCAGCAGATAACTGCGAGAAACCATCCTGATGTGTCTGGACCGTCAGATAGAAACTATAAGATGAGACAATCTGTACAATGAGATCTATATAGAGAGTGACAGGGGGGATACAGAGACCCCCAGAGACTGTGTATGGAAATACTGGGGACATGTAAATTCTGTGGTTATAATGTGACGGTTGCTGGAGTGTAATAGAGACCGGAGCTCGGCGGCGTCTCCTCCTAGATAGTGTTGAGCCACCCCCGTAGTGTTCGGGTTCGGTTCGTCGAACACCGGGATGTTCGAGGAACTGTTCGTCGAACTGTTCGTCGAACACCTTAGAACACCGTCGAACACCGTTAAAACCAATGGCAGGCAAACAAAAACACATAGAAACACATAGAAAACACCTGCAAAGGTGTCCAAAAGCTGACAAACTGCTCAGAAGACACTCTCTTTAAAAAAGCCGGCCGGCAAATTCAGCAGCGGCATACACCGGTACCCGACAATTTAGACAAGAAGGAATAGAGCATCACACATAGATTAGATAGATAGAAACATGTCAGTCACACATATAAGAAGCACAGTGACAGTGTTGGTTACTGCACTTGTCATTTAGTGTAAAGGATTTATTAAAAAAAATATTAGTGTTTTCATGCACCGTCTCTTTAAAAAAGCCGGCCGGCAATTCAGCATCTGTACCCGACAATTTAGAACAGAAAGAATAGAGCTTCACACATAGATTAGATAGATAGAAACATGTCAGTCACATATATAATAAGTACAGTGATAGTGTTGCTTACTGTACTTGTCATTTAGTGTAAAGGATTTATTTAAAAAAATAATAGTGTTTTCATGCACTGTCTCTTTAAAAAAGCCGGCCGGCAATTCAGCAGCGGTACCCGACAATTTAGAACAGAAAGATAGAGCATCACACATAGATTAGATAGATAGAAACATGTCAGTCACATATATATGAAGTACAGTGATAGTGTTGGTTACTGTACTTGTCATTTAGTATTAAAATAAAGGATTTATTATTAAAAAAATTGGCGTGGGGTTCCCCTTAATTTTAGGCTCTAGCGGAGGTTAAGCAGACGGCTGGGGCAGATGTTTGAAGCCTGGGAAGGGGGTAATACCCACGGAGCTTCCCAGGCTACTAATATCAGCCCCCAGCTGAATACATAGCCTTTACTAGCTATTAAAATGGGGGACCCCCAAAAAAAATGACGTGGGGTCCCCCCTAATTTAATAGCTAGCAAAGGCTAGGCAGACAGCTGGGGGCTGATATTAATAGCCCAGGAAGGGAGCCATGAATATTGGCCCCCTCCCAGGCTAGAAACACCAGCCGTCAGCCGCCCCAGAAATGGCGCATTCATAGGATGCGCCAATTCTGGCACTTAGCCTCGCTCTTCCACGCTGCCCTGGTGCGGTGGCAGGGGGTAATAGGGTTGGGGTTGATGTCAGCTTATAATGCCAGCTGACATCAAGCCCAGGTTAGTAATGGAGAGGCGTCTATAAGACACCCCCATTACTAACCCCATAGTCAAAGTTAAAAAAAACACAAACACCCAGAATAAAGTCCTTTAATTGAAATAAAGACACAGTCCTTTATTGTTCTAAATTAAACCATACTTACCGTCACGCCCATTCCAGCTGAAGCCAACGATCTCCTGCAATAAAAGAAAAATAATAAAGCAACCTCATCCTTACCTTTCCATGGTTCCCACGACAGCTTCAGCTCTGCTACATCGAGATGACAGGCTGGACCGCAGCAGAACGCTGCCATCCAGCCTGTCATCCCGCAGACACTGAGAAGCGCAGGCTTGCTTGCGCTGCTCAGCGTCTCTCTGTGACGACATCCAGATGAGCCGAGTTCATGTCCAATGAACTCGGCTCACCTCATGCACGTCACTGACAGCGTGGGAAAATTCTCACGCTGAAGCGCTGATTGCAGGAGAATTTTCCCACGCTGTCAGTGACGTGCAGGAGGTGAGCTGAGTTCATTGGACATGAGCTCACCTCATGCACATCACTGACAGCGTGGGAGAATTCTCCTGCACTCAGCACTTCAGCGTGAGAATTTTCCCACGCTGTCAGTGACGTGCATGAGGTGAGCCGAGTTCATTGGACATGACCTCGGCTCATCTGGATGCCGTCACAGCGAGACACTGAGGAGCGCAAGCATGCCTGCGCTTCTCAGTGTCTGCGGGATGACAGACTGGATGGCAGCGTTCTGCTGCGGTCCAGCCAGTCATCTCGATGTAGCAGAGCTGAAGCTGTCGTGGGAACCATGGAAAGGTAAGGATGAGGTTGGTTTATTATTTTTCTTTTATTGCAGGAGATCGTTGGCTTCAGCTGGAATGGGTGTGATGGTAAGTATGGTTTAATTTAGAACAATAAAGAATTGTGTCTTTATTTCAATTAAAGGACTTTATTCTGGGTGTTGTGTTTTTTTTAAATACTTTACTAGAAATTCATGGCGGTCATGTCTAATACTGGCGTGACCCCATGAATTTTGGGCTTAGGGCCAGCTGATAATACCAAGCTGGCCCTAACCCCTTTATTACCCAGTGAGCCACCGCACCAGGGCCCTGGATGAGTTGGGTACAGCGCCAGAAGATGGCGCTTCTATGAACGCGCCATTTTCCGGGGTGGCTGCGGACTGCAATTTGTAGCGGGGGGGGGCCCAGAAAGCTTGGGCCTCCCTGCGCTGCAGATTCCAGCCCCCAGCTGCCTAGTTGTACCTGGCTGGACACAAAAATAGGGCAAAGCCCCACTTCAATTTTTTTTAATTATTTCATGAAATTCATGAAATAATTAAGAAAAAAAGGGCTTCCCTATATTGTTGTGTCCGGCCAGGTACAAATAGGCAGCTGGTGGATGGGGGCAGCCCGTTCCTGCCTGCTGTACCTGGCTGGACACAAATATAGTGCGAAGCCCCACTTAAATTTTTTTAAATTATTTCAGGAAATTCATGAAATAATTTTAAAAAAATTGACGTGGGGCTTCGCACTATATTTGTGTCCAGCCAGGTACAGCAGGCAGGAACGGGCTGCCCCCAACCACCAGCTGCCTATTTGTACCTGGCCGGACACAACAATATAGGGAAGCCCTTTTTTCTTAATTATTTCATGAAATAATTTAAAGAAAATTGACGTGGGGCTTCGCCCTGTTTTTGTGTCCAGCCAGGTACAACTAGGCAGCTGGGGGCTGGAATCCGCAGCGCAGGGAGGCCCAAGCTTTCTGGGCCACCCCCGCTGCAAATTGCAGTCCGCAGCCACCCCGGAAAATGGCGCGTTCATAGAAGCGCCATCTTCTGGCGCTGTACCCAACTCATCCAGGGCCCTGATGCGGTGGCTCACTGGGTAATAAAGGGGTTAGGGCCAGCTTGGCATTATCAGCTGGCCCTAAGCCCGAAATTCATGGGGTCACGCCAGTATTAGACATGACCACCATGAATTTCTAGTAAAGAATTTTAAAAAAACACAACACCCAGAAAAAAGTCCTTTAATTGAAATAAACACACAATTCTTTATTGTTCTAAATTAAACCATACTTACCATCACGCCCATTCCAGCTGAAGCCAACGATCTCCTGAAATAAAAGAAAAATAATAAAGCAACATCATCCTTACCTTTCCATGGTTCCCATGACAGCTTCAGCTCTGCTACATCGAGATGACAGGCTGGACCGCAGCAGAACGCTGCCATCCAGTATGTCATCCCGCAGACACTGAGAAGCGCAGGCTTGCTTGCGCTCCACAGTGTCTATCTGTGAGGGCATCCAGATGAGCCGAGTTAATGTCCAATGAACTCGGCTCACCTCATGCACGTCACTGACAGCGTGGGAAAATTCTCCTGCACTCAGCGCTTCAGCGTGGGAGAATTCTCACACTGAAGCGCTGAGTGCAGGAGAATTCTCCCACGCTGTCAGTGACGTGCAGGAGGTGAGCTGAGTTCATTGGACATGAGCTCACCTTATGCACGTCACTGACAGCGTGGGAAAATTCTCCTGCACTCAGCGCTTCAGCTTGAGAATTTTCCCACGCTGTCAGTGACGTGCATGAGGTGAGCCGAGTTCATTGGACATGAACTCGGCTCATCTGGATGTCGTCACAGAGAGACGCTGAGCAGCGCAAGCAAGCCTGCGCTTCTCAGTGTCTGCGGGATGAGAGGCTGGATGGCAGCGTTCTGCTGCGGTCCAGCCTGTCATCTCGATGTAGCAGAGCTGAAGCTGTCGTGGGAACCATGGAAAGGTAAGGATGAGGTTGCTTTATTATTTTTCTTTTATTGCAGGAGATCGTTGGCTTCAGCTGGAATGGGCGTGACGGTAAGTATGGTTTAATTTAGAACAATAAAGGACTGTGTCTTTATTTCAATTAAAGGACTTTATTCTGGGTGTTTGTGTTTTTTTTAACTTTGACTATGGGGTTAGTAATGGGGGTGTCTTATAGACGCCTCTCCATTACTAACCTGGGCTTGATGTCAGCTGGCATTATAAGCTGACATCAACCCCAACCCTATTACCCCCTGCCACCGCACCAGGGCAGCGTGGAAGAGCGAGGCTAAGTGCCAGAATTGGCGCATCCTATGAATGCGCCATTTCTGGGGCGGCTGACGGCTGGTGTTTCTAGCCTGGGAGGGGGCCAATATTCATGGCTCCCTTCCTGGGCTATTAATATCAGCCGCCAGCTGTCTGCCTAGCCTTTGCTAGCTATTAAATTAGGGGGGACCCCACGTCATTTTTTTGGGGGGGTCCCCCATTTTAATAGCTAGTAAAGGCTATGTATTCAGCTGGGGGCTGATATTAGTAGCCTGGGAAGCTCCGTGGGTATTACCCCCTTCCCAGGCTTCAAACATCTGCCCCAGCCGTCTGCTTAACCTCCGCTAGAGCCTAAAATTAAGGGGAACCCCACGCCAATTTTTTTAATAATAAATCCTTTATTTTAATACTAAATGACAAGTACAGTAACCAACACTATCACTGTACTTCATATATATGTGACTGACATGTTTCTATCTATCTAATCTATGTGTGAAGCTCTATTCTGTCTGTTATAAATTGTCGAGTACCGCTGCTGAATTGCCGGCCGGCTTTTTTAAAGAGACGGTGCATGAAAACACTATTATTTTTTTTGATAAATCCTTTACGCTAAATGACAAGTACAGTAAGCAGCACTTTCACTGTACTTCGTATATATGTGGCTGACATGTTTATATCTATCTAATCTATGTGTGAAGCTCTATTCTTTCGGTTCTAAATTGTCGGGTACAGGTGTATGCCGCTGCTGAATTGCCGGCTTTTCATGTTTCACTGTTGGCACTGTTCCCATCGATTTGGGCAATCACTGTAATGCCACAACCACCATGGCTGTGGCATTACAGTGAGTGGCAGACAATCCATGCAGGACACGCTTTTGGTGCACGAACAGTTATCGAACATAACCTCGAACAGCCGAATTTTTTGCAAATCGTTCGGGTTCGTCGAACAACTCGAACACCGCCCAAAACAGCTCGAATTTGAGATTGGCGAACAGTTCTAGTCGAACACCGCTCATCTCTACTCCTAGATGAGAATTAATGTCACTTGTATGAAATCTAAGAAAAGAAATAAGAGTTTTTTTAGTAATTAATTGTAATTTCCATGGTTATAGGTTTTTATGATCATGTTTAGCTCTGCTACATCTGTATATAAATATTCCTGAAATATTGTTTTGTATTTATAAGGATATAAATGTATATTTCTATAATCGGCAGGATATGCCATTACACTGTATAAACCTCCTGAGAGAATCCCCCGGTCATCAGGGTCGCGGTATTGTAGGACCTGATATCTGTGCGGAGTCTTCACAGCTTACATACAAGTTAGGAAAACCCTGTAAGTGACGTCCTTGTATACGATCACATACACGACTGATCTCTCTGAATATCTGTTATAAATGCAGTCAGGATTAAGGGAGAAAATCTACTAGAGACCTGAGCAGAAGTAATCCGGGGGCTCCTGCACCTGCCGAACCCCCTCCAAACTCGCGATCAGGGGTCAGGTTATAGGAAGTTACATAGTGCGGTGTAGTGTAACGGAGACCTCGGCACCGAAGAAGACAAAAGGAGGAAATGTTGCTGCAAATATATATTTTTTATTTGGATCCGGCAAAAAAAGCAAAGACAGATACCGGCCAGCGTTTCGGCCAATAAATTGTCTTCATCAAGGACGTCTGTAATACATGAACATAACAAATAAAACATTTAGTTTCATATGTGACATGAAATGAACCTAAAGAAAAGTGTCAGATCAATGGGAGGCGGGAGGAGGAAAGGTGGGAATGTGAGGATCAACCAGAGATAACACATGGACAATGAGATCACAACGATGAAAATCATTAATAATACTGCAATTGTCATATGGGAACAATGTTGGAGTCAGCGTGATAATCTGGTTTTGTGTGAATTCCATAAAGACAAAAGGAAAGAAAAGAAAAGAGGACATGAATCCTGGAAGCTAAAGGACAAATTATCTAAAGACGACCAATATGTGGTCAGTTCAGAGCAATGACGACGGCTCAAAAATGATTAATTATTACAATGTGCACACTTCAGTAGGTGAACACTTGGTCTAAGGTTCAGGTTTTCACGTGACTTTACCAGTTAGAATAGGACCAGGAAATCTAGATCGCATCATGTCCATATAGCAGCACCTGTAACTACAGTATATTCAGGTGGTGTGTACATGTTTAATATTAGACCATCGAAGCAATGTAGAGGGCTCCAAAAATGATTAGGCCTCTACCTATCCCTATGCCGAGCTCCTATGCCAACACAGTACAGGCATAAAATGGTGTTCATGGCCGCCCCTAAGTGTTATCCTGCCTGTGATAGTCCCCTGATAATGGTGCAGGTTTTTATTTTTTAAATCCTCACAAATTGAATCGCAGATTGTTCAAATTTGTGTGGAACCTCGGATATCAGGAAATTTAACTCAAATTCATTCCTCCATGGATTGATCTGCTCATCTCTAGTCTCAACAAGACTAATTCCTGGCTGGAGAGTGACCGCACTATCCGGGGACAGTGACCGCACTATCCGGGGACAGTGGCCACCACATCTCCTTGAGCCCCAGAACGGCTCAGAGTGAATACGATGGCACTACGTGACTAAAGTGGACATAGCTTGAGCAGATCTCGTTACACCTAGCAGGGTCAGTTATGTGTAAGTATGGCGACAAGAAAGGTTCAGATCCAGCAATCCCACAGGATTAAAAATTACACCTTTACTTAAGAAACGTAAAAATCCATATTAGTATTTCAATAGAAAAATGTGAAATGAGAGCGGGTATAAACAATACATGAACTGGTGACGGGTTTTACACCATGTGGATTCTTAATCATAATCTATTTTACAGTGATAGTCAAGTACATTTTATTTTTTTACATTTACTTTTTGCTCCACTCTCTTCACAACCCAAGAATATTACACAATTGAAGACAGCGCTCCTTAGGAAGTTTCATATATACAGGTGCTTCTTACTAATTTAGAATATCATCAAAAGGTTAATTTATTTCAGTTCTTCAATCCAAGAAGTGAAGCTCATATATTATATAGAGTCATTACACACAGAGGGATCTATTCCAAGTGTTTATTTCGGTTAATGCCACGCCGCATTGATGCAGTAATTGATGCAAAGGATCCCCGACCAAGTATTGAGGGCATTTACTGAACATACATTTCAGTAGGGGAACATTTCGGATTTTAAAGACATTTTTCAAGCTGTTGTTATAAAGTATTCTAATTTACTGAGATAATGACTTTTGTGTTTTCATTGGCTGTAAGCCATAATCATCAACATGAACAGAAATAAACACTTGAAATAGATCCCTCTGTGTGTAATGACTCTATATAATAGATCACTCTGTGTGTAATGACTCTATATAATAGATCCCTCTGTGTGTAATGACTCTATATAATAGATCACTCTGTGTGTAATGACTCTATATAATAGATCCCTCTGTGTGTAATGACTCTATATAATAGATCCCTCTGTGTGTAATGACTCTATATAATAGATCCCTCTGTGTGTAATGACTCTATATAATATATGAGCTTCACTTTTTGTGTTGAAGAACTGAAATAAATTAACCTTTTGATGATATTCTAATTTTCTGAGAAGCACCTGTATATATGATACTTCTTAAGCAGCGCTATTCCATTTGCTTCTGTGGATTTTACCTCAGGTGTATTTTGACTATGACGCTCCCTTATGCCTAATGTATCCTGCAGACATGCTTATTTGTACAACCCAAGAATATTAGTGACTTAGAGGCCATCGCCAATGAGGAACGGGCTAAGATTCCTCAGGGGCTGTAAAGAGCTGGTGTCTGGATAGGCATCACGTACGCAGCAGGTCGTAACAGCCAAAGGGGCTTTACTACCTACTAAAGACGCTTATCACGTAGGGGTGAATAATCCTCAGACTTCAGTGGTCAGTAAGGGGCATTTTGTGCTGAATATGGAGAAACCACTTGTTATATTATTTGTACTGAGCTATTTCTATACTTCTTGGTTTATTGCAAACAGCAGAAAGTTTATAAATGTTAGAAATAAACTGAATCTGAAATGGGGTGAAGGTGGGGATTGAAACTAAATATACAGTGCTCAGCATAAATGAGTACACCCCCTTTGAAAAGTAAAATTTTAATCAATATCTATAATGGGTGTGTCAGGTGTGACAGACTGTCGTTCTGGATCCAGCTGTAGAAGGTCATTGTGCTTGGCTCTGCAGCACCTTCTTGATCTTTTGATCTTTGTGGTGTAGTGATATCCTTCTCCCTCTAGGACCTAGGAGTGGACCTCCACCTTCTGCTGCTAATTGACACACCCTTGCTGGATGTTTAAATACCTTCGGTCTCTGCAGAAAGTCGCCTAGATAGCTCTATTTTCCTCTGTCCAAACTTGAAGTACTAGTAGTCGGCTAGTGTCTTCTTGGAGTTCCCTTGGAGTATAGTTGGCATAATCTCTCTGGTGTCTTCTCAAGCTAAGTGTTTTCCTTTGTCTGTTACCTATTTGTCTTTAGTTGCAGAGGGGGTTGACTAGTGCTCACCCCATCCCCTCCTTAACTAGGGCCTATCACTAGGGGCAGTCAGGGATTAGGTTTCCTGCTCAGCGATAGGTACGGAACCTATTTAGGGACTTTAGGGGAGTCAGGCTGTTGTCAGATCTGCCTAGGGGTCTCCACTCCCCCTTTTCCTAGTGTTTGGACTTCTTCCTCCTCTTCCCGTTGTTGTGCACTTAGTCTTTCCCTCACCTTGCTTGACAATATCTCACTGAACAAAAGAAAAATTTCCAGAATTTTGACAAGACTAAGTTTCATAGAACCTTCTTTAACCCATAACATGAAGGTAAGGTTAATAATATAACTTTCATAGCTAAATCTTCAGTATTACTCAAAATAGTTAATGCAAAATGAGTACACCCGACATAAAAAAAAAAATACTACATCTAGTCATTTGTATGACCTCCATAATTTTTAAGAACAGCACCGAGTTTTCTAGATATGAAATGAGCAGGTTGGCGACATATTGTAACATTTATCTTTTTTCATTCTACAAGAACGAGCCCTTTTAGAGCCTGAATACTGGATGGAGAGTGATGACAACTTGTCTCTTCAGAATTCCCCATAGGTGTTTGGGTGGGTTCAGATCAGGAGACACTTAATCAATGAATCACTTTCTCCCTGTTCTTCTTCAGAAATACCACAGAAGCCTTAGATGTGTGTTTTGGATCATTGTGATGTTGCTAAGTGAACGTCTACCAAGCGCACAGAGTGATGGCAGCATCTTCTCTTTCAATATAGAGGTTTACATCTGTGAATTCATGACATCATCAATGAAATGTATCCCCCCTGACTCCAGCAGCACTGATGCAGCCCCACATAAGGACACTGCAACCACAAGGTCTCATTGAAAGACACCATTCAGTTTTCTTTGTACTTCTCACCTTTTTGACACTATACAGCTTTGAAGCCATCAGTTCCAAAAACATTTATCTTGGTGTCAACACTCCAGAGTATAGAGTCCCAGTGGTCTTCATATTTTTCACCATGATCCCTCAATTGTAGTAGAGCTTTTTAGTGTATAAGCTTTAGTAGAAGTTTCTTTCTTCTAAAGACAACGGCATGCAACCCATTCCTCTGCAGTGTACACCGTATTGTGTCATGAGAAACACATTCACCGGTTTGGATTTCTACTCATTTAGCTAACTGCACTGAATTTGTATATGGATTTTCTTCAGCCCTTCTTATCAAAAGATGCTCCTGTTTAGGTGTCAACCTCCATGATTGGCCTGGACGTCTCTGTAAGATGATTGCAGTTCCATCTTTGTTACATTTTGGTATTCCTTTTGCTACAGTATTCTGACTGATAAGTAAAGCTTTGCTGATCTTCTTGTAGCCTTCCCTTTTTTTATGTAAAATAAATTATTTTCTTTCTCAGGTCTTGTGACATTTCTCTTCCATGTGGTGCCATTGCTGACAGAATGAAATGGGAAGGGTTTTTGTTTTTTTATAAGCAACAACTTTTTCTAGTAAACTGTCTGCTGGACACCTGTGTAATGAATAATTAAACTTACCTGTGGTTGAATTCTGGTTAATTAGAATTTTGTACTATAAAATTGAACTTTTCTACTAAGATTTTCATTGGGGTGTACTCACTTTTACAACATTTTCTTAAATGAATTTCTTAGGAAAATTACTTTTTGGGGTGTTGAAAATAGCAAGTATTGTTTGTAATTAATAGCCAACATTTGTGGGAGTATTTAGTAGTCTGGTATCCCATAGAAAATGTTAATTCTAAAAGGAAACTAAAGGTTTTCTGACAAAACTGTTGGGGTGTACTCATTTGTGCTGAGCACTGTATCTGCTATATCCACAGAATATGCCAAATATATATAGTGGATGTGGATCCCACCTATAGGAACATCATATATCTTGAGTACGGGGCCCTGACAAGCTGCGGTTTCAGCCATTAGATTGTCAGGATTCCCGTCCATTTGTATAGAAATTTTAACCACCTCCTTATGAAAATTCCTCTTAATGGAGTCTGCATGTTCTATATATTTACATCACATCCTCTGTATGTGGTAAGAATAGAATAACTCCTTAAAGGTGAGTACAGATGTGGTGGATAGGATGTGTATTTGGGTAAGACCTCGTGAATTCAACATGTCCAATCTATTTATCCTCAAGGAATATAAACTGTCCCTGGAGATGTCTGACAGCAGCTTTACCCCCTCTCCCTATACAGAACACATGGACGCTCAGCTGAGTCTAGTGTGCATGTGTATGGGGGGGGCTGTTTATTCGTCAGCTCGCTCCGTTGTACGGCCACATTCAGAGTTTCTCCTCCTGTGCAGATGTTCATATAGTCTGTAATCATTATGTCAGCGCTGGTTTATACCTGACTGGTTTATACAATGATCTGTACAGAAATAATCTATTCCCAGAGGAAGAAGAGAAGACAGAAATAATCCCTGAGCGCTCTGCTAATTCTCTGCACCTTCATCTACACAACATTGTAATACAGCGACATCATGGGGGATGAGGACGGAGGTTTTTGTACGGCTCTGTGTCACTGTGTGAGAGGATACTGTGCACTCTGCTGACAGTAATAATCTGCTGCATCGTCCTCTGTCGCTCCTCTGATTGAAAGAGTGTAATCAGTTACAGATCCAGATCCAGTGAACCGGTCTGGGACTCCTGTATATCTCCTGCTTGCACTGTAGATGAGAAGTGCTGGAGGTTGTCCTGATTTCTGTTGGTACCAGTGTAAGTTGCCATTTACATTACTACTGGCCTTACATGAAATGGTGGCTGTTTCTCCCGGGGACACAGTGATGAGATCTGGAGATTGGGTCAGTACAATCTGTGCACAGGAGTCTAAGGAAAGAAAGAAAACATAAGTGTTAGTGTTAATGTCGCCTCATTGTGCTGTTCTCTACTACTGTCCTGTCCATCATCTCATGAACCTCTCACCATGAATGAGAAGAAGAATTACACCCAGTACAACTCCCTGTAAACCCATCGTCATCTCCCTGGACTGATGGCCACAGACTATAGAGATGTCACCTGCACAATGTCCCCTATATACCAGCTGTAATCACTGGAGGAGACGTCCCCTGAGAGCAGAGATGTAAAGCAGGAGACATGTAAATTGTGCCGTGTGTCAGCGATCAGTGATCTGGATCTTACTGCAATCAGGGATTTCCTACAGGAGAGATATAATCCCAATCATTATCCTGAGATCATTCACCATCCAGTGATCTCCTGATTGTTCTCAGACATCAGAAATGGGATTATTTTTACAGATGTTATTAGTTTTATCTGTGAAGTAAGAAAAAATCCTTCTACGTCTTATTGGGCTTTTCCAGCTTTGTGATGTTGCAGCCGATGTAAGAACAGATACTGGAGACAACAGATCACCGGGAACGTGAAACGCAGAATTCCTGACCTCACAGAGAACATCTAAGGGTATGTGCCCACGTAGCGTTTTACAAGCGTATATGCTGCGGAATTTCTGCAGCGTAAACGCTTGGTAATTCGCTCCCCATGGTCCCCAATGACAAGCCGCACTGTCAATGCCCATGCTGCGGATTTTTCCACAGCGTTTATGCTGCGCTCAAAAATCCGCAGCATGTCCATTAATTTTGCGGACACGCAGCATAATCGCCGCCATTGACTTGCATTGAGATTTATATAATCCGTGTCAGTATATTTGTATACACAGATTATATGCGTTTCAATGTGCGGATGGTACCCAAGTCTGGAGGAGAGAAGACTCTCATCCAGACCTGGATAGAAACTGTAAAAAAAAGAATTAAAAATAAAAAATAAAGTGTATACTCACCTTCCGATGTCCTCCCGGTGTTTTGTCTGCTCCGTCCGCTCTCTTGCAATGCTCCCGCTGTTATGAAGGACCTGCCATGACGTCACTGAGTCATGTGACCCATCACATGACTCAATGACGTCACCGTAGGTCCTTCACACCACCGTGAGCCGCCCAACACACCGGACGCGGCAGAGAGAACACCGGGAGGACACCGGAAGGTGAGTATAAACTTTATTTTTTTATTTTTTACCATTTTATTCTTTTTTTTAACTAACTTGGTCACACTACTATAAATCCATGCCGGTTGCCGTTTGTATGGATTTATATAGAGTGAACAAGTTGTCAAGCACTTTCCAAGTGATGCTAAAATCACTTGGAAAAGCGCTTGATAACCCGCATGCAGAAATGCATGGAGAGATGCTTGACAAACGCTTCTACCTGGCGGGAAAAACGCATGTAAAATCCGCATGCATTTTTCCAGCCAGGGAGAAGCGTAAAAAATATGCAGCATTTCTGCATCGTGGGCACATAGTCGAAGACCATTAGAAATATTTATATTCATTCAGATTATTATTAATATGTTTATTACTATTAATACGACTGATATTTTATTACATCCACTCCTGATTGTTGCTTAAAAACTAGATGTAAAACCTTGATGAAATACACAGGTGTGAATGAGGCCTGATCTGTATATATTGTGGTGTGAATACAGAACTGATGGGATATTTGGGGGATTCTCATGTGATTTATCTTCATGCATTACTATCATCTATCTTGTGGATGTAAATCTCTCATGTATATAATGTCATATATCAGCGGTTCTCATCTGTCTCATCTGATGTCATTTCCTCCCTAGACGACGGCCCCTGAGCGTTATAGATGTGATATACGGGGGCTGCACCTATATAGTGTTATGTGAATAGAAGCTCTTGAATGATTTTTCATTATCAATGAATGTATTAATAAAATTATAAGAAATATGGAGAAGACAGATATTTGGACACATAGATGAGCCCCCGACAGAAGACACATCTCTGATGGCTGAACCTGCCATTATTCCTGCACTTATGGCCGAGGGTCTGGACAAACCACAAACTCACATTATTGTTATTCTGGTAGAAAACAAATCCTCGTCGGTGACTTTATTAGTAGTTTGCAGAGCACATGTTACTCCCTGACGTGTGCAGAATAATCCGGGCTCCGCTGAGGCTGCCGGGCTCCTCCAGTCCAGGATTCTCCTCAGACCGGGGCCGGGAGAGGTGGGGTCATTTATATGTATATTTCCACCCTACGTCCCAGACCCCTGAGCAGAATAAGGCAGATTCACAGCAAACAGACTCAATGTGAATCCAATCTCTTTCCTGAATTGGAGTGAATCTGCTGAGTGTGAATTGTGGCTGAGTCGCTCATCACTAATGTCCGCACATCTCAGCCCAGAATAGAAAAAGACTGAAGTGAATCTCTGAAAACCCCATTTACTGCTGGGAATATATTTGCTGCTTTGTGCAGCGGCTCCGGCCCCTCTGATCTGTGAGTATAATGTGGGATATGTGAGGTATAGCGCTGTATGGAGCCGCCATTATGAGGCCTCTAGACCTTGTAGTGAGAGGGTGGAGGGGACTGTGCAGCGCGGGGAGGATCTGTCCTCCAGTTCTCTCTCTTCCTGGTCACTCATCCATTCCCGCTAAGCTTCTTATGTTCCTGAGTCCATCAGTAACCGGCGGCTCAGCTAATGTCGGCCGCTCCCGGAGATGACACCTGTAATGCCATGGTTTTCTGATATGGGGAGACCACTGTAACCCCGGGGTCCATCTTTATTTTCAGGATAAAGGACATCACATTAGATATATCGGGTACAGCTCAAATAAAAAGGTAATCACTTGTCCAGAAAAAAAATAAAGATATTTGCAACCAAGATGAGTCCATCACATAACAGGTCAGATATTTATCCCTAGGAGGTAAACTATGAAATGACAGCAAGCAGAGATCTAGATACAGAAAATATAAGGGAAAATTATATAATCTTTTATTATACAAAAATACAACCTGTAATTGTTGGAACAAACCAAATGTATATTTATATTCTATAGGAGCAGAAAGTAAAGTCCTCCCCTCCTTCTTCTATCTCCTTACATCTGTACAGATTCCTCCATCACATGAATCCTGGTAACAGTCTGAAGCTTTTATCGGCCGCGCACAATACTGGATAAGAGCTGCCCGGGTCGTGTTCCTCCTCCTGATGTGTGTGCTCTGTACAGATACAAGCGCCTCATACACAGGATTCTCTGCTATTCCTCAGTATCAGTCACTTATATACAGATGTTTGGTGTCTGCACTGAGTATAGACAGAGCTGCCCGAGCTGCTGCTGCCCCCTAGTGGCTCCATGACATGGAGATTTATGCATCCTGTATCTGCACTGAGCCAGTAACCACATGATACCAGAGGGAGCGGAAAGCATCTTATTACATCATCCAGAAGAGGAGGCAGCACAGGTGTGGAGGGAAGCAAAATGGGGGATCTAAAGAGCCAGCGGTGGAAATAGGGAAGATCTCCAGGAGGAGCTGGAAAATCTCCTGGACAAAGGTTGGATGGCAGAGAAAGAGCCACCTGCTCTCTGCTCCACCACTTATCCTGCTAGGGCACAGGTTGCTTTATGGCTGTAGCTGCCCAAGGTACGGTGAGCTAGATCCACTGCGCCACCTGCACCGGACACTGCCTGCAGGGGCCGAGGAGACATCGCACATCACTGCTTGTCATGGGGACCAGGGAAAGTGAGATAAGGGGGTTTTTCTATTCACATTTTTATTTTGTCACAAATGAAGCATAAAAAACTGTTAGGCGTCAGGCTGTTGCTGCATTTGAAATAGGTCCAGAACCTTCTGTGGTCTTCCATTTCAGTCCATCCAGGGCTGATGCTGCTCAGCATTGTTGTCAGCCCCAGCCCCTAGCTGGTCCATGAGATGTACAGATTGTCTCTTGGGTATTTGTGGCTAGCAATGTTAAGCGTAGGTTGCAGAGGGAGACAGGGCTGTTGGAGCCTAAGTCTGGGATTCTCCACACCGAGCATGTCTGTGACCTGGCGGATCGTGATTGGTCGCGGGTGACGCCACCAATGGTGCAAAGGTGGGCAGGGCTTAGTCTTTAAAAGACCTGCCCACAAACATGACGGCGCGCTCTGATCATTGAGCAGTGATGCTGATGTGTGGATGACTGTGTGCTCTCTAGTTTCCATAGGCAGGTGTAGTGGAAATAGGCAGCTCCGTCTTGCAGTCTGGCTCTGCCAAAGGGGTTGCCTAACACCCCGAGCCGCCTGCAGACTTCATGTCCATGGCTATCGCCTGTCAGCCACGTGGAGTAATACCCTTCAGTCTGGTAGCACGCCGGCTGGAGGCACGTGTACCCGTCGGCGTAGTCACACACGCATCCTAGCGCCACCAGTGTAGTCCCTGTGTAGCTAACAGGGCTACAGCTACTTACCAGGTCGTGCTCTCCCGTGCAGTTAACGGAGATAGAGCGAACCACTATACCCGTTCCTGTGCAGTAGCACAGAAGGGTTTATCATTTAAGTTGGTTGCTTTCCTTTTCACCCGGAAAGTGTTCGGCAGCAGTCCACCAGGCTGCATCGCGGACCCCGGGGTCGGTTGCGTTCCATTATAATAAAGTTGTCTGCAACCGCCCTCCTAACAGTATCAGAGTGCCAGGGTCTTGCCGAACATGGCCGACAACCAACATCTGCTGCACTATATACAGCGAATTGAGGCCAGACTTAAGTCTCTGGAACAAGCTGTCCCGGTCGCTGATATCACTGCAGTAGCTACCCAGGCGGCTTCTTTAGCAGCCAATATTATTAATTCGGCTGCGGTGAATACTGCAACCACTGCAAGTACGCCATTACCCCGTTTTGCTCTCCCGGGGACAGTAAATTTTGCAGGGGTTTTATTAATTTATGCTTTATTCACTTGGAGATGATGGAGGCACAGTTCCCCTCTGAAAGAGCCAAATTGGGTTATGTCATCTCATTACTCTTCCACAGGGCTCTGGAGTGGGCTACTCCTCTATGGGAGTGGAATGATCCGGTTGTAGCAAATGCGGGTCTCTTCCTTAAAACCCTAAAAAGTATATTCCTTGGTCCTCAGGTCACGCATGATACGGCCCTTAAGCTTCTTGCGTTGATCCAGGGTTGGCCACCGCCAGCCACTATGCCATCCAGTTTAGAAACCTAGCAGCTGAACTGGGTTGGTCTGAGCGGTCGCTTATCCCGGTGTTCTGGAGGGGTCTGGCTGGTCATGTTAAAAATGCTCTATCTACCAAAGAGATTCCAACCTCCCTGGAGGAGTTAATATCTCTCGCAGACCGAATTGATTTGCGTCATGCAGAACACAGGTTAGAGCTGGAGGTCGCCAAACCTCAGTATCGATTGGCACCATCCTTCTCTAGACCCATTTCCGAACTCGCGACTCCCGACCCGGAGCCTGAGGCTATGGATAAATCCTGGACTGAGTCTAGTCCCTCTCATTCCCGACCTACACATCTCTTGGAGTACCCCGTAAATAAGGGTTCCAAGCAGTCGGGAGAATGAGTAGGTCTTACCACCGTTGGAGGAGGTGTATTAGATTCTGGGACTTCTTCCTCCAAATTATTATATAATGTGATGTTGTCCTTTGGTACATCTGCAGTTGCTGCCAGGGCTTGGGTAGACTCTGGTGCTGGTGGCAATTTTTTGTCATCTGCGTTTGCCCAGAGGCATGCCATCCCTATAGAGTTACTGTCAAGACCAATGAACATTAGTGTTGTCAATGGTTCACTCCTGGACGCGCAAATCACCCACCAGTCGATTCCCCTCACCATGTCATTTCCTCAGGGCCACCGGGAGGTCATCTCATTTCTTATTATTCCCGGTGGATTAGACTAGGTGTTATTGGGTCTCCCCTGGCTACGTTGTCATACTCCACATATTGACTGGAATACGGGGACAATTTCTTCCTGGAGTGAGAATTGTGCGTCTCAGTATATGGTCACAGTCACCCGGAGGGTAGTCTCTGATCCCTCTACCACTGTGGCTTCTGGTACAGATTCTTTGTCTGTCCCCAGGACCCGGGTCTTGTCAGAATATGTCGAAAAGAACTCTCAGGTAGAGAGGGTGGCTGCAGTGTCCTCTAACCAGGTTCCGTCGGGGAGGACGTTTGTTTCCCCTAATCTACAAAATATGGTGCTCTCCTGGGCTCATGCCTCTAAGATCGGAGCTCATCTGGGGGTCTAATGTACCACTATGTCCCTTCAACGGCCCTATTGGTGGCCCTGGTGGCGCCAGGACGTCAAGGACTTTGTTCTCGCGTGTCCCGTCTGTGCGAGAGATAAATCTTTCCGTCAAAGTCCGGCTGGTCTACCCCATCTGTCACCCATGACGGACTCCACTTAGAGAGTTGGTTGTCACTTCTCGTCATCCTGCCCGCATTCTATCCGGGCGACAAAGTGTGGATCACGGCTCACAATACTAAAGTACACGGGGAGTCTGCTAAGTTTGCCCCCCGCTTTAAAAAAGGGTACCCTGTACACCGGAGGGGTCACGGTTCTGAGGATCTTCTCTGTGAACGGTGGACCACATTCATGCTCCCCTGCTCGTTGAGGAAAATGAGCATCAAGTGGGGGGGATGTTAGAAGGGAGGATAATGTTAGGCGTCGGGCTGTTGCTGGATTTGAAACGGGTCCAGAACCTTCTGTGATCTTTAATTTCAGTCCAGCCGGGGCTGATGCTGCTCAGCATCATTGTCAGCCCCAGCGCCTAGCTGGTCCATGAGATGTACAGATTGTCTCTTGGATATTTGTGCCTAGCAATGTTAAGCGTAGGTTGCAGAGGGAGACAGGGCTGTTGAAGTCCAGGATTCTCCGCACTGAGCATGTCCGTGACCTGGCGGATCGTGATTGGTGCTTTGGCAACCAGCTGATCCGGTGACCTGGCACTGCCTGATTGGTCGTGGGTGACGCCACCAATAGTGCGAAGGTGGGCAGGGCTTAGTCTTTAAAAGACCCGCCCACAAACATGTCGGAGCGCTCTGATCATTGAGCAGTGATGCTGATGTATGGACGACTGTGTTCCACGTAGTTTCCATAGGCAGGTGTAGTGGAAATAGGCAGGCTAGGGGAAATAGGGAGGTAGCTCCGTCTTGCAGTCCGGCTCTGCCAAAGGGGTCGCCTAACACCCCGAGCAGCCTGCAGACGTCCTGTCCACAGCTATCGACTGTCAGCCACGTGGAGTAATACCCTTCAGTCCGGTAGCACGCCGGCTGGAGGCACGTGTACCCGTCGGCGTAGTCACACACGCATCCTAGCTCCGCCAGTGTAGTCCCTGTGTAGTTAACAGGGCTACAGCTACTTCTCCGGTCGCGCATCTCCCGTGCAGTTAACAGAGATAGAGCGAACCGCTATACCCTTTCCTGTGAAGTAACACGGAAGGGTTTATCATTTAAGTTGGTTGCTTTCCTTTTCACCCGGAAAGTGTTCGGCAGCAAACTACCAGGCAGCATCGCGGACCCCGGGGTCGGTTGCGTTCCATTATAATAAAGTTGTCTGCAACCTCCCTCCTAACAGAAAACACTGCAGGGTTACTATCACTATTAAAGGATTAAAGTCCTGCAAGCTATAAGATGAAAAGCAATAATAGGGTATACAACAAGTACTAATCAAACGCTGCTATACAGAACTAACACAAAACAGCTCAAGTTTAAAAATCATCGCTCCCGACAATTGAGTGTTTTGTCATCTTGCAGGTATTCGAAAACAAGTGTTCCTACAAATGCTGCTCCCCATTATATTGGCCTGTCTAAATATACCATTAACCTTCACAAGTGTGTATCTCAGGTTCAAATTGCTACCAGAATACAATAATCTCCTTTAGTGGTGGCTGTAGGCTGCTAACAGTATATAATAAGCTCCTGAGCTCCCTCTAGTGGTGGCTGTAGGCTGCTAACAGTATATAATAAGTTCCTGAGCTCCCCCTAGTGGTGGCTGTAGGCTGCTAACAGTAGACAGTAAGCTCCTGAGCTCTCTCTAGTGGTGGCTGTAGGCTACTAACAGAAGTTAAGAAGCTCATGAGCTCTCTTTAGTGATGGTTACAGACTACTTACAGTATATAGTAATCAGAGCTCCCTCTAGTGGAGGCAGTAGGCTGCTAACAGTAGATAGGAAGCTCCTGAGTTCCCTCTAGTGGTGGCTATAGGTTACTAACAGTAGTCAGGAAGCTCCTGAGCTTTCACCAATAATGGTGGTTGTAGGCTACTAACAGTAGACAGTAGGCTCCTGAGCAGTCTCTAGTGTCGACCTTAGTGGACAGTAAGTTCTTGAGCTCTCACTAGTGGTGGCTGTAGGCTGCTAACAGTATACAGTAAGATTCCGAGCTCCCTCTAGTGGTGGCTGCAGGCTGGTAACACTATATAGTAGAAAGCTCCTTAACTTGCTCTAATGTTGGTTGTAGGCTGCTAACAGTATACAGTAATCTCCTGAGTTCTCTCTATTGGTGGCTGTATGCTGCTAATATTATACAGTAAGCTTCTGAGCTCCCTCTAGTGGTGGATGCCGGTTGCTAACAGTTTATAATAATCTCCTGAGCTCCCTCTAGTGGTGGATGCAGGCTGCTAACAGTATATAATAATCTCCTGAGCTCCCTCTAGTGGTGGATGCAGGCTGCTAAGAGTATACAGTAATCTCCTGATTTCTCTCTATTGGTGGCTGTATGCTGCTAATATTAAACAGTAAGCTTCTGAGCTCCCTCTAGTGGTGGATGTAGGCTGCTAAGAGTATACAATAATCTCCTGAGCTCCCCCTAGTGGTGGTTGCAGTCTGCTAACAGTATACAATAATCTCCTGAGCTCCCTCTAGTGGTGGCTGCAGGGTACTAAGAGTATACAATAATCTCCTGAGCTCCCTCTAGTGGTAAATGTAAGCTGACAAATTCTATCTCTATTTACATCTGTGCAGATGATTTGGATTTCTGTATATATAAAAAAAGAAACATATGATCAAAAGACACAATAATCAGTTCCAGACTGGGTCATTGTTCCCTGGTCATCAGCAGGTCCATTTTTTCCCATACATGTGGTTTTCAAAGCTATAAACATTTTTCTCAGTACTCTTTCCCTCTTTTTTGAGATACATTGGGCCTAATTTTAATATTATTTTTATATTCATTGTAAAATTGTAAATGAAAAAAAAAAAGAAAAATGTTTGATTTTCTCATTTTATTTAAATATTCTTACAACCACAAAGGAACATAAAAATACAATTAAAATTGTGTTACTTTTTTTGTAACAATTATTTTCATATGTTTTTTTTGTTCGGGCGGAGTGAGAAGCAACGATTCCGACCAGCAGTGGCTTCATTTATATTTATTTTATACATTTACATTTTTTTTCCTCCTATTATTTTTTTCTTTTTCTATTAATTTCATACATTGTGTCCCCCATAAAGTCCCCACAAAGTCATAAAGTATATAATTTCTATGATTCTTATTTCCCCTGTACCTAGGGCTGGTATATAACCCCAGGGCACATTCACCTTCCGCCTCCGCTGCAGAGCTGATCTGTGCTGTGTTTTGTGCATTACAATACAATGTACAGTATAGATTTATCCTGGGTTCTAATAGGAAATAATACAGATCGGCCATCATAACATGGAGACGGATTTAATTCTATGGTGTTTTCATTATAAATATTGCTGGGCTGTTTCTATTTGTGCAGAGCCGCCCCTTTAAGATTCCATCACAAGATTCCATCATGACATCACTGATGTTCTGTCATTATGACATCACAGCTCACGGTCACTTTTACACTGTACACAGGGTCACGACTGCCATTGTTTGGCTCCATAGCTGGTGACTGACCGTGCTCGCCGTTTTTTCCATCTTTAGGCTGAAAAAAGATCTCAAAATGGAGATTTGGCTTTTATAAAAGAACTGGATGAAAAAGTCCTGAGTGTACTGAAAGGTCCGGCCGCTCATCGGGCACCCGGTAAGGAGCCATCATCTTCTCTATCACACGTCCTTGTTTTCTTCAGATCACCAGTCAGATATCAGAAGATCTGGTGTTAGATCTCACAGGCCTCCCTGCAGCCCGGCAGGCACAGGAGATAATATGGCCGCCTGTCTCTGCTCCTCCATCGCCTGTGATGACAGTCTGTATTCTGCTGATGAAGTCACAGCTCCGTGGTGGGGAGTCGGTATTTCCGCCTCTGTCTCGCTCTATTATCAGAGTCTTCCTGCTTGTAAATGCTGCAGCTGAGATAATAGACGCCATGACAGAAATGTTGTGTGTACAAGTCCCTTATCCAGATATAGCCAAGGTCTCCCTATCACAGATACCACAGCGCTGGGATATCAGGGGGGAAAGTGTAATGTGACCCCTAACCGGACCTCGAGCAGTGGCTTGTGCCATGTTACATTATCTTCCTACATTACATAAGATTTCCTTCTGTGACAAGTTATCAAGATGGCGTGTTATGTGTTAGGATAAACTTGGGTAAATCTATATAATAGTCTGGATCTGCTGGTGCGGAGCTGCAGTGTAAAGTCACTCCACCCAATACTGAAATTACTCCAGTAACTCCTGGTTTGCTCCTTCCTGATTTATGTATTTGGTGATTTACTGAAATGTTCCACATATTAATTATAAATATTATAACTACCAGGAAACACCAGAAGGTGGCGCTAAAGGTGGACAAAACCTTAATAAATCCCTGACCCTAATACGAGTCAGCCACGGCCAAACAGCGATCTGGTCACAAGTAAGACGATCATCAAACAATGTACAGGAAATATCTAGATATTATACAGAGAGGAAATAATTTATAGATTTACTTTCTTCTCAGTGTAACAGGAATCTGTCAGCACATTTTTACATACGGACGTAGTGGTGCGGCTCTTTAGGCTCTTTTACCCAAATAAAAATTATGCTTTTATGCAGAGATCTGATGTGCCAGGTAACAGAAATCTAGTGTACAGTCATGGCCAAAAGTTTTGAGAATGACACCAAAATGATATTTTCACATGATCTGCTGGCCTCTGGTTTTTATTAGTGTTTGTCTGATGTTTATATCACATACAGAAATATAATTGCAATCATATTATGAGTACCAATAGGTTATATTGACAGTTAGAATGAGTTAATGCAGCAAGTCAATATTTGCAGTGTTGCCCCTTCTTCTTCAAGACCTCTGTAATTCTCCCTGGCATGCTCTCAATCAACTTTTGGACCAAATCCTGACTGATAGCAGTCCATTCTTGCATAATCAATGCTTGCATTTTGCCAGAATTTGTTGGTTTTTGTTTGTCCACCCATCTCTTGATGATTGATCACAAGTTCTCAATGGGATTAAGATCTGGGGAGTTTCCAGGCCATTGACCCAAAATCTCTATGTTTTGTTCCATGAGCCATTTAGTTATCACCTTTGCTTTATGGCAAGGTGCTCCATCATGCTGGAAAAGGCATTGTTGGGCGCCAAACTGCTCTTGGACGGTTGGGAGAAGTTGCTCTTGGAGGACATTCTGGTACCATTCTTTATTCACGGCTGTGTTTTTAGGCAAGACTGTGAGTGAGCCGATTCCCTTGGCTGAGAAGCAACCCCACACATGAATGGTTTCAGGATGCTTTACAGTTGGCATGAGACAAGACTGGTGGTAGCGCTCACCTCTTCTTCTCCGAATAAGCTGTTTTCCAGATGTCCCAAACAATCGAAAAGGGGATTCATCAGAGAAAATGACTTTGCCCCAGTCCTCAGCAGTCCACTCCCTGTACCTTTTGCAGAATATCAGTCGGTCCCTGATGTTTTTTCTGGAGAGAAGTGGCTTCTTTGCTGCCCTCCTTGAAACCAGCCCTTGCTCAAAGAGTCTCCGCCTCACAGTGCGTGCAGAAGCACTCACACCAGCCTGCTGCCATTCCTGAGCAACCTCGGCACTGCTGGTAGTCCGATCCCGCTGCTGAAACAGTTTTAAGATACGGTCCTGGCGCTTGCTCGTCTTTCTTGGGCGCCCTGGAGCCTTTTTGACAACAATGGAAGCTCTCTCCTTGAAGTTCTTGATGGTGCGATAGATTGTTGACTGAGGTGCAATCTTTGTAGCTGCGATACTCTTCCCTGTTAGGCCATTTTTGTGCAGTGCAATGATGGCTGCACGTGTTTCTTTAGAGATAACCATGGTTAATTGAAGAGAAACAATGATACCAAGAACCAGCCTCCTTTTAAAGTGTCCAGTGATGTCATTCTTACTTAATCATGACTGATTGATTGCCAGCCCTGTCCTCATCAACACCCACACCTGTGTTAATGGATCAATCACTAAAACGATGTTAGCTGCTCCTTTTAAGGCAGGACTGCAATGATGTTGAAATGTGTTTTGGGGGTTAAAGTTCATTTTCTGGGCAAATATTGACTTTGCAAGTACAGTAATTGCTGTTAAGCTGATCACTCTTTGACATTCAAGGTATATGCAAATTGCCATTACAAAAAATGAAGCAGTAAACTTTGGAAAAATTACTATTTGTCTCATTCTCAATACTTTTGGCTATGACTGTAGAGGCCATATGCAAATCAGGAGGGAAGTGCACGGGGGGCGGGTTACTGCACTCGGAATTCTTTTCCCACGCCCTTAATGAACTTCCACCCTGATTTGCATATTGTTTCCATGCTTGATTTCCCATGACTGGCAAATCAGAGCTCTACAAAAAAAGGTATCATTGTTATTGAGGGACAGACATCTATACTGCCATACCACTATCTACATACATACCAACTTGCTGACAGGCTCCCTATAAGGCTGTGTGACCTGGCCATTATGAGTCTCCCATATACTGCAATGGTGGGGATCATCTATGTATGACAATCCCTTCAGCTCTCTCTTCCCATCACTCACATGTACAGTAGAGGTGATGGGTTCCCCCTTCATGTGATGATTGGGGATTCCTCCATCACTTACATTACACTCATCTATGGAGACGCCGCACGTTCTCACATTTCCAGCCCCCATATAACGAGTATTAATCCCATTTACAGACGTCTCATCATTCTCTCCTTATATTGTTGTATTATATATTTAGGATAGAAAGTAAAAAAAAAAATTCTCATATTTCTTGACATTTCTAGTTTGACACAATAAAGTGTTATCTTCATTCTGTGGATCAGCGCGATTACAGCAATATCAAATGTATAGAGTTTTATTTGTGTTTATTATTTTTATAGAATAAATTCACTGAGGGTAAAGTAGGAAAAGCTGTTTATCCGTCAGCTCGCTCCGTTGTGCGGCCACATTCAGAGTTTCTCCTCCTGTGCAGATGTTCATATAGTCTGTAATCATTATGTCAGCGCTGGTTTATACCTGACTGGTTTATACAATGATCTGTACAGAAATAATCTATTCCCAGAGGAAGAAGAGAAGACAGAAATAATCACTGAGCGCTCTGCTAATTCTCTGCACCTTCATCTACACAACATTGTAATACAGCAACATAATGGGGGATGAGGAGGAGGTTTTTGTACGGCTCTGTATCACTGTGGTACCAGCTATAACCCTGCTGACAGTAATAATCTGCTGCATCGTCCTCTGTCGCTCCTCGGATTGTTAATTTGTAATTGGTATAAGAAGATCCATCACTAACACCAGAGAACCGGTCTGGGACTCCTGTATCTCGGGTGGTTGCATAATAGATAAGAAGCTTTGGTCGTTCTCCTGATTTCTGTTGATACCAGGCTATAGCATTCCCTGTACCAGAACTAGATGTACATGAGATGGTGACTGTATCTCCGGGGGACACAGAGATATAATCTGGAGTCTGGGTCATCACAATCTCTCCACAGGATCCTGAGGATTAGAAGAGACATATTCATTACTGATAAATGTCGGGATCTTCCTAGAAATCCTGATCTGATGATGGATCCACTGTAGAGATTTCTCTACACACAATCATGGAAGGATCCGAATCTCTCACCCTGAATAGAAATGAAGATCACAGCCAGCAGATAACTGCGAGAAACCAGCCTGATGTGTCTGGACCGTCAGATAGAAACTATAAGATGAGACAATCTGTACAATGAGATCTATATAGAGAGTGACAGGGGGGATACAGAGACCCCCAGAGACTGTGTATGGAAATACTGGGGACATGTAAATTCTGTGGTTATAATGTGACGGTTACTGGAGTGTAATAGAGACCGGAGCTCGTTGGCGTCTCCTCCTAGATGAGAATTAATGTCACTTGTATTACATGTAAAGAACGACTCCTCTCTTGTACATTGTGATCGCAGGTTATTATCATTATTCTCAGCTTTGCATATAAACATTACAGAAATATTACCTCCATCTTATCAGGCTTTTTTAAGTTATATTTTTGCTTGTAGTTAAGGAAATAAATCTATATTCCTATAATGATAACTGAGGGATTACCAGTCACTAATAACATCACTTTCTGTATAACAACTACTAGAACTCCACCTGTTGTCAGGATCGCGGTATTGTGGGGCGTCATAACCTGCAACATCATCATTACAGTTTTCATTATAAGTCAGAAACATATATTTTTTCCTTTGATGTAACTGTATGGGGGCTTCATTTATTCGTTTATTACTGGCACTACTTTGTGGTAAATATAACTTATTAATCAATTTTACAGGGAACCTGTCAGCTGATCACACCGTGGGCAGCATGTATCATCCACTGGCTGTACGATCCCAGGAATGTACGTTTATCTGTAAAATGCTGCAGCGTTTCAGAGGAGAACATGCTTTTAATATCCGCGCTATTGACTTGTCACACAGGCGGGTCCCCGGGGGCTTCTCCCCGCCCGCTGACAGTGATTGACAAGCCTCTATACGCGCATGCAGGCAGTGGATTGCCAGTCACTCTGAACGGGCGGAGAGAAGCCCCCAGGGATCCGCCTGTACGACTAGTCACCAGTGTGCGTCTCAGTCCTCGGCGGATATTAAAACCATGTTTTTCTCTGAAACGTCGCAGCATTTTAGAGACAAACAGATGACTGTGATCGTACAGCCAGTGGCTGATACTTGCTGCCCACGGTTTGGACAGCTGACAGGTTCCCTTTAAAGCCACGAACAACACAGGAGGTATCAATAGTAAGGTACAAAAACATATAAAAAGTGGACAGAGAAAGAAAATTGGGCTGCGCAAGGAGAAGAACAAATACAAGTGACAAAATTAGAGAAGGAGGAAATTAATAGAAAAAGTATATAAATATGTATGTGTTCAAATAAGACACTAAATACATATGGGACACGAGCTAAATATACGGAATGTAGTAGGAAAAGAAATACATATATTAATATATAACTAACAAATACATATATAGAGAAATAATTTATATAAAGTTCCAAGTGCAAGATGTTAAATAAATCTTTATGAGACTAAACAGGAAAAGGGACCGAATGCAATGTGATGAGAAGATGGACAAAAGAGTCCAATGTAAATCCGTAGGGTCTAACGACAAGACGGAGCAAAATGATGGCCAAATCCAAGTGGTCCCTATGTCCACTTGATGGAGCCACCTAACTTGTCTAATTGCCCTCCTAAGCACCTTCTTGGTCTGTAAACTCACAGGTTCAGGAAAGAGTTCCTTTTCACTTCATTGTTAATCTGCTCATGTAAAACCTCTAGGTGGTCTCCGGAAGACTTAAAGGGGTTATCCGATCTAAAGCAATGTGACTGCAGGCTTGTGAATTCTCACATTGAACGCTC
The DNA here is from genome assembly GCF_046119375.1 of Phyllobates terribilis. NCBI lineage: Eukaryota > Metazoa > Chordata > Amphibia > Anura > Dendrobatidae > Phyllobates > Phyllobates terribilis. The sequence goes on from NW_027362761.1 coordinate 1,176,156,296, forward strand.
TGCATACTGTGAGGATTCTCCAGTGTCAGCGCCGGAAATGGCGGTCACGTGGTCGCACGTATGTGATATTATTAAAACATACCACAGACTAGTCCGCATAATCCTGCAGCTACTGCAACACCTCAATGGGGAGACTTATGGACAAATGACAAAAGGGCATCGCAAAAGCAACTAAACAAAAAAAACAAGAAAAATAGCAACATAAGGCACATAGACGTTGCTTAGGTATAAAAATATATACATTTTATTAAATATAAGTAGTTAAAAATTAGTTAAATTGCATGAGGAGAATCTAACACCGATAACCATGTGCAAAAAAGAAAAGAAAAGAAAGAACTGACATAATACACAGCCAGCTCTTATGGCTTAACAATATTAATAGTAATTAAATTAGTATGCTCCAATCCATCACACCACTCTAGTGTTCTCCTACATCTAGAGTAATTTATACACCATAATTTCCTATATGGATAGAGTATGTAGCTACTTTAAAATACGGGAAGCCAGGAGCGTGCCAACAGCTGGGTGGTATATGTCCACCCAACGCGCGTTTCGGCGAGCCTTCGTACATGGTTATCGGTGTTAGATTCTCCTCATGCAATTTAACTAATTTTTAACTACTTATATTTAATAAAATTTATATATTTTTATGTCTATGGGCCTTATGTCGCTATTTTTCCTGTTTTTTTTGTTAAGTATGTGATGTGCCTACTCCTGGCCAGAATTCTACTAGACTGTTTCCGGTGCACTGAATGCAAGTGTATTGAGCAAGGCTGGAAACAGTCTAGTCAGATTGTGGCTGGGAGTAGGCATATCGCAGACTTGTGGTCATGTGAACGCCGTTCCCAACGCTGACTCTGGAGGATCCTCACAGCACACAGTGCATCACATAGAGAAACTGCAGACTTGTCACTTTACACCGGACAACTTTAAGATTACAACAAAAATGTGAACTGGAACACTGGAAAACAATAGGAAATAACAATATGCAAATTAATGAAGTAAAGGTGGCACATCTAAGCAGGATGTATATCCTGGACTCTCAGACTAAAGGCCTGAAGATCTAATGTCTTGGGTAACGGAACTCTAAAGGAATGAAGATGCTCTAAACTCATAAGGTTCATGAATCTTGTGCTGTATCACTAAGCTACAGTACATTCCCCAGACTATAGCAGCTTGTCGTGTGCTATTGTCCACTAACCCTTATATACAGTAGCGTAACTACCGGGGGGACAGAGGGGGCGGTGACCCCGGGCCCATTGCTCTACTGTAACTGTATCCTTGTGTGGGGCAGAGCAGGGAGACTGGATGTCCCTGCACTGCCCGGCGACCTCTATGGTGCCCTTGAGTAGGGGGAGGGGGCCCGGTGCCAGCATCAGGCCCCCCCCGCCCATCACCACAAGCTCAGTGATGAGAGAGGGAGTGCAACGCTACCTCTCCCATCAGTCCCCCCTCTGCGTCTGACGTCAGTGACATCAGCACTTGGCGCCCGGCCGCTGTGCTGAGATGTGTGCGGTCGCTCGGAGCAGTGGGGGAACAAGGAGGAGAGATGAATATTGTTTATTTATTTTTCCTATGGGGTCAGAGGGGTATGCTACAGACTCTGCATATGGGGGGGGGGATTATGCCACAGACTCTGCCTATGTGGGGAGATTATGCCACAGACTCAGCCTATGGGGGAGATTATGCCACAGACCCTGCCTATGGGGGGGAATTATGCCACAGACTCTGCCTATGGGGGGGATTATGCCACAGACTCTACCTATGGGGGAGGTTATACCACAGGTTCTGCCTATGAGGGGGGGGGGGGATTATGCCATAGACTCTGCCTATGGAGAGAGGGATTATGCCACTGACTATGCCTATGGGGGAGGATTAAACCACAGACTCTGCCTATGGGAGGAGGGATTATGCCACAGACTCGGCCTATAGGGGGGATTATGCCACAGACTCTGCCTATGGGGGGATTATGCCACAGACTCTGCCTATGGAGGGGATTATGCCACAGACTCTACCTATGGGGAAGGTTATGCCACAGGTTCTGCCTATGGGGGTGATTATGCCATAGACTCTGCCTATGAAGGGGATTATGCCACAGACTCTACCTATGGGGGAGGTTATACCACAGGTTCTGTCTATGAGGGGGGGGGGGATTATGCCATAGACTCTGCCTATGGGGGGGGATTATGCCATGGACTCTGCCTATGGAGGGGGGATTATGCCATTGACTCTGCCTATGAAGGGGATTATGCCACATACTCTGCCTATGGGGGGGGATTATACTACAGACTCTGCCTAAGGGGGGGATTATACTACAGACTCTGCCAATGGGGGGAGGATTATACTACAGACTCTGCCTATGGTGGGTTTATACTACAGACTCTGCCTATTGGGGATTATACTATATACTCTGCCTATGGGGGGGATTATATTATATACTCTGCCTATGCAGGGAGATTATACTATATGGAGGCCTATGGGGCGATTATACTATAAGAAGGACTATGGGGAGTGCATTATACTATATGTAGGCTATTTATACAGTGTGGGCATTACAGTTAGGGTCATACAGTGTGGGAGATAATGTTATTATTATTATTTATTATTATAGTGCCATTAATTCCATGGCGCTTTGCATGTTTAAAAGGGGTATACATAGCAAACAAGAAGTACAATAATTTGAACAAACGAGTCGGCGACTGGTACATGAGGACCCTACCCGCGAGGGCTCACAATCTACAAGGGATAGGTGAGGATACAGTAGGTGAGGGTAGAGCTGGTCGTGCAGCGGCATGGTGGAGCGAGGGTTACTGCAGGTTGTAGGCTTGTTGGAATAGCTGGGTCTTCAGGTTCCTTTTGAAGGTTTCCACGGTATGCGAGAGTCTGATATGTTGGGGTAGAGATTTCCAGAGAAGGGGGGATGCACGGGATAAATCTTGTATGCAATTATGGGAAGAGGAGATAAAAGGGGAGTAGAGAAGGAGATCTTGTGAGGAGGTTGCGTGCAGGTAAGTACCGGGAGACTAGGTCACAGATGTATGGAGGAGACAGATTGTGGATGGCTTTATATGCCAAGGTTAGGGTTTTGAACTGGAGTCTCTGGGCAATGGGGAGCCAGTGAAGGGATTGACAGAGAGGAGAGGCCGGGGAATAGCGGGGGGGGGGGGGGGGGCAGGTGGATTAGTTGGGCAGCAGAGTTTAGGATAGAATGGAGGGGTGCGAGAGTGTTAGAAGGGAGGCCACAGAGGAGGAGGTTGCAGTAGTCGAGGCAAGAGATGATGAGGGCATGCACTAGGGTTTTAGCAGATTCATGGTTGAGGAATGTGCGGATCCGGGAAATATTTTTGAGCTGGAGTCGGCAGGAAGTGGAAAGGGCTTGGATATGAGGTTTGAAGGACAGATCAGAGTCAAGGGTTACCCCGAGGCAGTGAGCTTGCGGGACTGTGGAGAGTGGACAGCCATTGACTTTGATGGGTAGGTCAGATGGAGGGGTTGAGCGAGATGGGGCAAAGATGATGAATTCAGTTTTGTCCATATTAAGTTTTAGGAATCTAGCAGAGAAGAAAGATGAAATAGCGGACAGGCAGTGTGATATTCTGGTTAGTAATGTGGGGTCTTTGCACAGTGTGGGGGCCATCATACAGCAAGGGAGATAATGTGGGGTCTTTGCACAGCGTAGGGGCCATCATACAGCGTGGGAGATAATGTGAGGTCTTTGCACAGTGTGGGGGCATTCATACAGTGTGGGAGATAATGTGGGGTCTTTGCATAGTGTGGGAGCCATCATACAGTGTGGGAGTGTCACGCCAGGTGTGGGGAAAACTTAGTGCAACACAGAGGGAAAAGGGAAAGGGAGGAAGTAGAGACCTCCTAGTCTGGTCTAGTGTCACCCTTTCTCATCTATCGCCCTTATATTGCTCCTCAGCAATCACCGCACATGTGCCTCGCCCTACTCTTCCTGGCATATGGCTACGGCTAGGGATGGAAGGAGAAGAGCCCTAGTCAACCTCCACTAAACTCTATAGACAACAAGGGTGGACAAAACAGGGGAAATGACTTAGTTTTAGATGAACTCCAAATAAGCACACAGCCTCAAGCTCCAGAGAGGACGAAGTACTGCTCCTGCTAAGCTTCACAAGTAGAAATGGATATAGCCGGCGACTCCCTCTCAGTCACACCAGGTATATATATGACTCGCCCCCTGGGCCGTGGGGCACTCGAATCCGGGCAATAGAGGAACGATGGGAGTAGTAGTGGCAACCCGGTTCCGTGGCTCAGGGTGGTCAGGCCAGTGGTAGTCCGTTACGTGCTGATGATTATGTCCGACTACGCCACCCGTGGATTGCGGTTATTAGGAACCGCCGCTGCATGCAGACCGCTGGGGCTGATGAGGTGTGCAGCCGGGATGGTGTGACTCCCCACGGGAAGAGTGCGGCCCCAGGGCAGTGTAGTGGATGTTGGGAGTGATGGTAGTGAGAGTCCCAGTGCTGATAGTGCTGGAGGAGCAAGGAGCACGCAGACAACAGGTTGCAGTCCAGGGTCTTTACTAGAACAGGTAAATTGACCCACAAACAGTCCCAGCTAGGAGGGGACCTGGATGTCTGAGAGCAACGGGGAAATTGGCCCTGGTCAGGGTGAGGGTGTAGGCCTACCGTGCTTTCTGTGCTCCTTCTGGCTATCTCCTCGTTATAGGGTAACAGCCCACGTTTCCGAGCTTTCCGTGTATTCTCGCCTGTATGGCCTGCGCCGTGGGTTCCTTTCTGCTCCCAGCCTTGTACGGCTTTGCTGGTCCCTTCTGTTGTGGCAGGGCCTCCAGGCTTCTTAGGCCAAGGAATATACAGTCCCCAGCGGACTGGTTATCTGCTGGGGGATGTGGAATCCTCCCAGCCTCAGACACCAAAGTCTGGTAAATTAAGTCCGTTATCTGCCAAGACAGGCTCTCTTCGCCTCTTGTCTCTGTCTTGTGGCTCTCCTCCTGCCACACTTCCTCTTAGGTGCAATACAACTGTCTGTCCCTGCTCTGCTCTGGGACAAGTCTCAGTCCTGAGACAGGCCGTCAAGTTCTCTCTAACCCTGCCCCCAGTACCAGCTTTTATAGGGGCAGCCAGCTCCCCCTACTGGCCTGAGACAGGAGGCATTGCATGCTAATGTTCCCCTAACTAGAGAACCTCCCCCTTGCTCTCAGACACAGCTTTAATATATTTGTGGCATCCAGGCCAGGGTGACACATTCCCCCCTAGTGAAATTTAGTACTCCGGGACTAAACAATAAACAAAGACAATATGCTTAACCATAAAACATTAATAGACAGACGACGCACAGATTGAGTTCTTAAGGTCACAGTGTGGCCTGTGACCGGGTGTCCATATCACCAGCACAACGGGGAGCCTTAACCAGGTGGGGGTCTGTCCTACCCCAAGTCCTTCACAGTCTTAGTTCATTCCTTGGTTAGGCTCTGCACGCAGTCCATACAAGGTCCCGGTTATAAAAAGTCCATAACCTTTGAGTCCTTACGGTAGCTGCAAGAAACTGAAACACAGAATTACCAAACATGCATGTAGCTTTGCAAACAATTCAACATTTGGCAACAGGGTCATTTACAATTTTAGCGCGCTCTATATTTTCCAGCGAGCGGGTATCTGCCCCTTTGTGCTCCTGGTTGATCTACGTAGCCCACTGTCTGGTAGTGGACTGACCTGGCTTTCCCCACTAGCGTTAGGGGTACAGCTACCAGCTGGGTGTACAGGTAGGGCAGGCAGCTGTCTGCGGGTCCTTTGGCTTACCGCAGGCATGGCAGGCTCACTGTCAGCAGAGGGTTGATTCTCCTGGGCTGCTGGTACAGGCTCTTCTGCCTCTGGAACCGCTTGCTCCTCTTCACCTTCTGGCTCTGGTGTTGGTTGTTGCTGTGCCGGTTGCAGGAAATGCAGGACGGGTACCACTATGGCATCATTTATGCGAGTCCAGGACTGAGGGAACTCTCCGAGAACGGTGATGATCATTTCTTCCTTGTCCTCTGCGGGTTCAAGGTCACTTTGATCCTCTTCTGCACTACGGAGTTGCTCGGGGCACCTTTTGAGGTGGTCTCTGGAGACGACACTAGTGGTTTCTCCTCCGTCCTTGGTGATTACGCGCACCTTTGGGTTGTCGTGATCAGACTGCAGTACGGTGTAGGGTTCCCTTTCCCACTGGTCGTCCAACTTATGTAGCCTTCTCTTCCGCTTCAGGACTTGCTCACCAGGTTCTAGGGGACCAGCAGGGGCGTGTTGGTTGAAGATTCTTTCTTGCTTTTCTCTCACCTGGGCCAGGCTCCTCTCCACACTCTCCTGTACCTTCTTGTACTGCAGTTGCCTTTCCGTATCCCAGTCTGCATCCGGGGAGGTGTCCTCAGGTGTTAGGACTCCCATCTCCAGGTCTACGGGCAGCTTACCTGGTCTGGCTCGCATCAGGTAAGCCGGGGTGCAGTTGGTAGCGTTCACCGGGATATGATTGTATAAGTCTATCAGGTCCGGCAGTTTTTCTGGCCACAGGCTGCGTTCCTCCAGGGGCAACATCTTCAGGAGATCGATAACTATATTGTTCATCTTCTCACACATCCCGTTGGTTTGTGGATGGTAAGGCGTTGTCCGAATCTTCTTACAGCCATAGAGGTTGCAGAACTCCTGGAAGATTTCAGCCTCGAACGCTGGACCCTGGTCTGTCAGGACCTGTTCCGGATACCCGTGTGGATGACAGAAGTATTGCTGGAAGGCTCTGGCCGCTGTTTGGGCTGTCAAGTCTTTTACCGGGACCACCACGAGAAAACGGGAATAGTGGTCCACGATTGTCAGGGCATAGATGTATCCTGACCGGCTTGGAGCCAGTTTGACGTGGTCCAGAGCTACCAGCTCAAGAGGCTGCATGGTGACGATGGGCCTCAAGGGTGTCTTCTGGCTGGCACGGTCCTTCCTCCTTAGGTGACAAGGGCCACAGTCTCTGCACCATTTTTCTACAGCTCCTCTCATGCCGACCCAAAAGAACCTTCCTCTTAGCAGGAAATCCAGTTTCTTCCAACCGAAGTGCCCCGCTCTGTCATGGTAAGCCCCCAGGACCATAGCTGCATCCCGCCTTGGAACCACGACTTGCCAGGTCAGCTCGTGCGTCCGGTGGTTGACAATCCTTCTGCACAGCTTGCCTTCGTAGAGGAACAGCTTGCTCTTCTCTTTCCACAGCTGCTTGGCTTCCTCTGGGGCATCTGGATCTAAGCGGGCGTTTTCCTGGGTCAGCAGATCTTTCACCAGGCGGATGGCAGGGTCACTATCTTGGGTCTCGGCCCAGCTGTGGTGAGGTAGGGGATTGATCATCACGGTTGTTAGATCCTCCTCCTTCACGCGGTGGGAGTATTGAGCGGCTCCATACCGGTGAAACGCGGGGAGTTCTACCTCCTCCAGCTCTTCTGGGTCTTCGTCACCTTCAGGTAAGTGAGGCATTCTTGATAGGGCGTCTGCGTTGGCATTGGTTTTGTCTGCCCGGTACTTGATCACAAAGTCATAGTTGGAGAGACGGGCCATCCACCGCTGTTCCAGGGCACCCAGCCTTGCATTGTCCAGGTGTGTCAACGGGTTGTTGTCCGTGTACACGGTGAACTTTGCGGAGGCCAGGTAATGCTTGAAGCGTTCCGTCACGGCCCACACCACCGCCAAGAATTCTAGCTTGAAGGAGTTGTAATTCTCCGGGTTCCTCTCGGTGGGCCTCAGCTTCCGGCTGGCGTATGCGATCACCCGTTCTCTGCCCTGTTGGTTTTGAGACAGTACGGCTCCCAGTCCCACATTACTGGCGTCTGTGTGGAGAATGAAAGACTGGCCATAATCAGGGTAGGCCAGGATCTCATCCCCCGTGAGGGCCATCTTTAGCTGGCGGAAGGACTCCTCTTCCGGTTTATCCCACTTGAAGGGTGGCTTTTGACTTCTGGACTTAGACTGTCCGATCAGGAGGTCCTGCATAGGAGCGGCCATCTTAGTGAACCCGGGGATGAACCTTCGGTAGTAGCCTACCAACCCGAGAAACTGTCTCACCTCTTTGATGTTCGAGGGGCTTGGCCAGCTCTTGATTGCCGTGACCTTGTCAGGGTCGGGGGCTACTCCTTCCGCGCTTACCACGTGCCCTAGGTACTGGACCTTTGGTTTCAGCAGGTGACACTTCGATGGTTTCACCTTCAGGCCATAGCCTGCCAGGGCTTCGAACACCTCAGCCAGGTGTTTGAGATGGTCCTCGTAGGTCTTCGAATAGACGATCACGTCGTCCAGGTAAAGGAGGACCGTCTCGAAGTTTCGGTGCCCTAGACAGCATTCCATCAGCCTCTGGAAGGTCCCTGGTGCGTTGCAGAGCCCGAAAGGCATACAGTTGAATTTGCTCAGTCCCATCGGGGTGGTGAAGGCGGTCTTCTCCTTGTCAGCCTCTGCCACAGGAACCTGCAAGTACCCGCTAGTAAGGTCCAAAGTAGAAAAGAAGTTAGCTGATTTTAGTGCGGCTAAAGACTCCTCTATTCTAGGCAGCGGGTATGCGTCTTTATGGGTGATACGGTTGATTTGTCTATAGTCTACGCACATTCTCATGGTGCCGTCTTTCTTTTTGACCAGAACCAAGGGGGCTGCCCTGGGGCTACAGCTGTCTCTAATGACCCCAGCTTCTTTCATCTCTCTTAGCATGCCCTTTGCGTTCTGATAATGTGCAGGGGGTACTGGTCTGTGTCTCTCTTTTATTGGTGGGTGGCTCCCTGTGGGGATGTGGTGTTCTATCCCTTTTACTCTGCCGAAGTCTAGCGGGTGCTTACTAAAGACTCTCTCGTACTCCTGTACCACCCGGTAGACTCCTTGCTTTTGGTGCAGGGGAGTGGAGTCAGCACCCACATGGAGTTTCTGGCACCAGTCCTCCTTTTGTTTCTGGGAGCCATTACCCTCCGCCTGAGGAGATGGAGGCAAGGGTTCCACGGCCCTGATAGCTTTGTGTTCGACCACAAACAGCTTGGCGAGTGTAGCGTACCTAGGTAAGTGTACCTCCCTCTCCCCAATGTTGAGGATGCGGACGGGCACCCTCCCATGACGGACATCAACCACCCCCCGGGCTGTCAAAATGGTGGGCCTGCTGTCTGAGTACACGGGTTCTACCATGGCTTGGTAGTCTCTACCTCTCAACCCGATTGCAGTCCGACACCAGATCATCATTTCACTTTTGGGAGGCATGGAAATGGGGAATGGGTCACTCAGTCTTACGCTACCGATCTCACCACCAGACAGTTCTACCTGCTGCCGTCTCATCAGGGCTTTTATCTCCTTGTTGAGGACTCTCTGTTGGCTGGAACTAGCATTCACCGCCACCTGTTGTAAGATTACAATTACCTCTGAAAGACAATTTTCAATCACGTTAGTACCCACAGTTATTTTAGGGTGACTTTCACGACGGTCAATGTCCACAATAATCACTCCCTGTGCCGGCAGTTCAACTTTACCAATTTTAATGGTCATCTCCTTGAACCCCATCTGCGGCACGGGTAAGCCATTACTGGCGATGATGCTCAAGTTACTGTCTGGATACCGTGTGATATCAGCATCAGTCCAATACTGCTTAAAAAGTACATAAGGGATAGTGGTTACTTGCGGCCCAGTATCCAGCAAGGCGCTCATGGGGATACCGTCCAGCACCACGGGTAAAACCGGGCGCCCCCCAATGTACTTATCACGCCAATTATAAGGGCCTGGTGATCTTATGCCTGGAGGTCGGCCCTCTGCCCCAGGTTGGACCCGTTTAAATTACAGTACCTGGAAATGTGTCTGGGCTGGTTGCATCGACGGCAAATGGGCTGTCCATCCTCTGCGTAGCGGTCGGTGGGCCTCCCTCGGAACGACGGGATCCTCCTCTGTCGACGCCACGGGACATCCTCCGGACTTGAAGCCAGCTCGATGGGTCTTGACGGGTCCACTTGCAACGCCTGGACGGTCCTGGTCAACACCGCGACGCTCCTGGTCAGCTCCTGGACTTGGTGGTGCAGGTCTTTCGACGGGGCTTGGTTCAGGGCCTGTGCATCAGCCCCCATGGAGTCCATAGAGGAGGGCGCCGCCTCCTGGTGGTAGGTAAGGGCAGGGCGCCGGGGGTTTATAGCGCCACTTGTTGCGGATTCACAGAGCACCCTTATGGCCCTGTCCTTGAATTGGGCAAAGGTCAGATCAGGGTTCTGAAAGAACATGAGGCGCAGCTGGGTCCTGTGGGCGCTAGACAGCAGACCTTCTATGAACTGTTCTGTTAGGAGCTTATCCGTATCTTGCACGCTGCCTGGGTCAGCTTGTTGGATGGCCCTCAGGGCTTCCTGTAAGTTTAGGGCATAGTCTCTGATGCTGTCCTGTGCCCTCTGCTTACATCCATAGAACCTCATTTTAATTTCAGCGGAGGTACGTGTGTCAAAGGTACCCCACAGCCGGGCCAGAATACCCTTCACAGTCCTTTTCTCCTCAGTGCGCCATGATTTTACCTCCCTTTGGGCAGCGCCAGTTAACTGCCCTGTTAGTATGCTGACCTTCTGTTCCTCTGTCAGGGGATAGACTTGGAACAAACTGTACAGCCTTTCCTTAAAGTCAGTTAGGGCATGGGGCTCCCCTGAGTACTTGGGCAGCCAGGGATGTAAGGCAGGGAGAATGGCATCACCGTTGCGCTGGTGGTAGTGGGCGACTCTGTGTCCGACATCTTCCTCCCCCCTAGTTAAGCGTGGCCTACCTTCTGACGATCCTCTTCTGTAGGCCGCGGCTCCGCTGCTGCTGCTCTGGACGAGGAACTTGCGTCGTGTCCTGATGACGTCAGCGTCGCTCTCTCTCCCTTCCAGGACCTTGCGCAGCGTCGGTGCGTGGGGCGGAGCTTAAGATCTTGCGCGGTTTGGACGTCCACGCCCCTCTTCTTCCCGCGCGGCGTCCTGAAGATGGCGTCCGATGGCGGGAAAGCGGCTGAAGATGGCGGGAACCGATGGAAGATGGCGGGAGACGGCTGGAAAAGGTGGGAGACGGCTGGAAATGGCGGGAAACGGCTCCGGATGGCGGGAAACCTCTTTTCAGGTAAGTGCAAAATCTTTTCTAGGCACGCAATACCCGTTTGTGGCGGGTTGGTTGCAATCCTGCCGACTACGCCAAAGCTGACTCGCCCCCTGGGCCGTGGGGCACTCGGATCCGGGCAATAGGGGAACGATGGCAGTAGTAGTGGCAACCCGGTTTCGTGGCTCAGGGTGGTCAGGCCAGTGGTAGTCCGTTATGTGCTGATGATTATGTCCGACTACGCCACCCGTGGATTGCGGTTATTAGGAACCTCCGCTGCATGCAGACCGCTGGGGCTGATGAGGTGTGCAGCCGGGATGGTGTGACTCCCCACGGGAAGAGTGCGGCCCCAGGGCAGTGTAGTGGATGTTGGGAGTGATGGTAGTGAGAGTCCCAGTGCTGATAGTGCTGGAGGAGCAAGGAGCACACAGACAACAGGTTGCAGTCCAGGGTCTTTACTAGAACAGGTAAATTGACCCACAAACAGTCCCAGCTAGGAGGGGACCTGGATATCTGAGAGCAACGGGGAAATTGGCCCTGGTCAGGGTGAGGGTGTAGGCCTACCGTGCTTTCTGTGCTCCTTCTGGCTATCTCCTCGTTATAGAGTAACAGCCCACGTTTCCGAGCTTTCCGTGTTTTCTCGCCTGTATGGCCTGCGATGTGGGTTCCTTTCTGCTCCCAGCCTTGTACGGCTTTGCTGGTCACTTCTGTTGTGGCAGGGCGTCCAGGCTTCTTAGGCCAAGGAATATACAGTCCCCTGCGGACTGGTTATCTGCTGGGGGATGTGGAATCCTCCCAGCCTCAGACACCAAAGTCTGGTAAATTAAGTCCGTTATCTGCCAAGACAGGCTCTCTTCACCTCTTGTCTCTGGCTTGTGGCTCTCCTCCTGCCACACTTCCTCTTAGGTGCAATACAACTGTCTGTCCCTGCTCTGCTCTGGGACAAGTCTCAGTCCTGAGACAGGCCGTCAAGTTCTCTCTAACCCTGCCCCCAGTACCAGCTTTTATAGGGGCAGCCAGCTCCCCCTACTGGCCTGAGACAGGAGGCATTGCATGCTAATGTTCTCCTGACTAGAGAACCTCCCCCTTGCTCTCAGACACAGCTTTAATATATTTGTGGCATCCAGGCCAGAGAGCTAATTAGCAAGAGAGAGGTAGCCGCTCAGTCCTAAAGACAGCCTCTTATCTAAGAAACTGTCTGCAATGCCTAACGTAGAGATCTCCTGCAACCCACTGCAGGGCAACTGTGTGTCACCTCTGACACACCCGTGTCAGGGAGATAATGTGGGGACTTTGCACAGTGTAGGGGCCATCATACAGTGTGGGAGATAATGTGGAGTATTTGTATAGTGTTGGGTCTTTGCACAGTGTGGAGGTCATTAGTTTGGAGGCTACTAAGGGGTCAGTATACTGTGTGGGGGTACTATACAGTGAGGGGGCATTATACTGTGTATAAGAGAGTATCATACTGTGTAGAGGGGAGCTGTACATGGGGGGAGACTAAGGATATTATTAAATGTTAAGTGGGCACTTATCATTATAGGGGAACTCAGGTTATTATGACTGTCAAGGGGGCACACAGAGGGCACTATTACTTTCTAGGGGGCAAAATGTGGGCTTTGTTTTCTAGGGCAATTACACACGGCATTACTATATTCTAGAGGTTTGTTTTACCATCTAGAGAGCACACAGCAGGTGCAGTAATAGGGACACGTACGGCAGCAGCTCAGTATTGGGGTATCAGCAGGATGAGGAGTTTGTGCCGGTTGGGAATAGATGAGGACGGGGCCTGAAATGTATGGAGTCAAATCTGTCTTTGTTGTGATCTCTGCAGACTGAGTCCTGGATAGAGAAGTCGTCGTGTCGATCTGGACATATGGAAAAGATAGGAAAAGTGAACAATTTAATCAGAAAGAGCGTCAGCTGTAAGGTACTATATATAACTGTACTGTAATCTCTTATATGTTCTGCAGGACTGATGTCACCAAATGGCGGTAATATCAGTGCTGTATAGAGATTATTTTTAGTAACAGCGCGGTCATCTGCTGAGGTTCTTCTACATGCTCTATTAGGGTGCGCCACCATATTTGTAGTCAAGGTTACCTGGTTAGGGGCCCACTCAGAAGTTTCGCCCCACCGAACCAAAACCCTAGCTACTCCTCTTCTTATATACTTACTCCTGAGCAAATCATGCCCTGTCTGTTGTCTGCGCTACTTCTAGATTTCCATCTAGGTACATATTGAGTTTCCTTTATCTTCTTATTCTACTTGTCTAAGTATAGTACAAGCTCATGTTGGTAATTCCACCAACAAAGCCCACTATCTGAAAACTGGCTGCAGCGACCATGCGCTCTATACATGCTACACCGGCCAACCTAGAAGGATTAACTCCAATAACAGGGTTTAAGATCAGGGATTAAGCCTTTGCCCTTCTACCACCATACCCAGGTGATGAAAAATTGAACTCACCTGCTGCTCAACTGCTGTTGATGACTCAAAAACCAAATGAGTCTGACAAAGGACTTTGGTTGAAAATTTGGAAGCACGCAGGTCCCACTGGCCAATGTAAGCAAAGCTCCTTCCTCTTCCTGTTACTCTAAAAAACATTGCTAGTACATGACGAACTGCAGGATGTAGCGCCGGCGTCCCTGCCCTCTGCTAGGCAGGGACGCTGTTCCCCTCACCCCTCTGCTCCGAGCCCGGCGTCCTGCTCCCGCTCTGCTGGCAGCGCGCGCTCCTTCCCGGCCACTGTGCTTAGGGCGCGCGCGCGCTCCCTCCCTCTTAAAGGGGCCGCGCGCGCCGTCCTAAGGAGTCCCCGACCAATGGCCGGAGGACTTCACCATATATAAGGCACCTCCTCCAAAATGGAGGTGCCCGAGCAATGTTGTTGCACTGTTCACTACTCTGCTTCAGCCCTCAGGGCCCGTTGCCAGTTACCTGCCAGTTCCCTGCCAGAAACCTGCCAGTTTGCTGTCTGTTTCCTGCCTGACATTCCTCCTACCTGCTTGCTAGCCTGAGGTCCGACGGTCTGCCTTCCTACTCCTGTCAGTCTGTCTATGGACCAGCTTGCCCGCTCACCTGGGAGCGCACATCTGCTACCTGCCTGCTAGCCTACCTGGAGGCTCCGCCGTCACGTGCTGTGACCACCTGCCATTCCAGAGACTCCTGCCCGCTCACCTGGGAGCGCTCATCTGCTGCCTGTCTGTTGGCCTACCTGGAGGCTCCGCCGTCACGTGCTGTGACCACCTGCCATTTCAGAGACTCCTGCCCGCTCACCTGGGAGCGCTCATCTGCTGCCTGTCTGTTGGCCTACCTGGAGGCTCCGCCGTCACATGCTGTGACCACCCGTTTATCCAGAGACTCTCGCTTGCTCACCTGGGAGCACACATCTACCATCTGCCTGCTAGCCTACCTGGAGGCTCAGCCATCACAGGTCGTACCTACCCTTTACCCAGAGACTGCCCCGGTCACTTGCCGTGACCTCCTGCCCGTTCATCCAGAGACTGCCCCGGTCACTTGCCGTGACCCCCTGCCCGTTCATCCAGAGACTGCCCCGGTCACCTGCTGTGACTGCCTGCCCGTCTTCCCTGGTCGCCACCCGCTCCCTTACAAGGACCGCCCCCTTGTACAGTAGCTCAGAGGTTCCGCCTCCCAGACCCGTTACAGTTTGCTCGGGCCATGGAACCCGGTGGCACCCAAGCTCCCTCACTCTCGGACCTGTGTCATGAACTGTCCCGTCAGAGGTCCCAACAGGAGTCCATCCTGGGTCACCTGCGGAATGTCAATTCTCGCCTGGACACTCTGACTGCTCCACCAGCAACCACCGCCAGTGCCATGACTCGCAATCCGGCAGCTCCGCTGCCCACCAATACTATGGTATCCTACCCCGGACCCCGGCTTTCTGCACCTCCTCGCTTCGGAGGCGACTCCGCTCAGGCTCGGGGCTTTATAAATCAGTGCACCCTGCACTTTGAACTCCTGTCCCACCAGTTTAACTCCGACCGGGCCAAAATTGCCTTCATCATGTCCCATCTCACCGGGGAGGCCCTGGCCTGGCTAAATCCTCTATGGGAGAGAGGAGACCCCCTGGTGTCCGACTTGCCTGCCTTTCTCACGGCTTTCCGGAAAGTCTTCGACGAACCTGGACGGAAGACCTCATCCGCATCATCTCTGCTACGCCTCCGTCAGGGAAGTCTCACCGTGGGCCAATATGCCATACGGTTCCGTACCCTTGCCTCGGAGCTGGCCTGGGATAACGACGCTCTGGTATCTGTCTTCTGGGAGGGTCTGTCCGGCCGTATTAAAGATGAACTTGCCGGTCGAGACATTCCTACCACTCTCGATGACCTAATAACTCTTGCCACCCGGTTTGACCTACGGTTCCAGGAGCGTGCCAAAGAAGTCACCCGTGAGAGGAGGTTTCCACGTCTAGCTCCTACTTTTCAGAAATCTGTCACTCCCTCCGTTTCTCCCCAGGTACACTCTCCTGAGCCTATGCAGGTCGACCAGACCAACATGGTCAAAACCCGTCAGGACTTACGCCGTGCCGAGGGGAGCTGCTTCTACTGTGGCAGTAAGGAGCATCGGATCCGTACCTGCCCGGAAAGGTCGGGAAACGCCTGTGTCTAGGTTCGCTCAGAGAGGTCGACCTAGACAAGAATAAATCCTCTCCATCTCTGCTGCTGTCAGTCTCAATTATCTGCGGGGAGAATTGTTATTTCGAACTAGCCCAACTTGACTCTGCAGCGGCCGGGAATCTTATTTCACAGGCCCTGGTAGAAAAATACCGCATTCCCACCAAACCTCTGGCTACAACATTATCTGTCGCTGCTGTGGATGGGGGCCTCTTACCACGTCCCATCCAACTCATCACCGAATCCATAACTCTGCAGGTGGGAATGCTGCATTCTGAGAGCATCTCTTTTCATGTTCTGCCTGGACTCTCTCACGCCCTCTTACTAGGTCTACCTTGGCTCCAGAGACATGCACCCGTGCTTGACTGGCAGACCGGAGAAGTCCTTCGCTGGGGACAGGACTGTCATAAGACTTGTTTGGTTCCTGTTCATCCCGCCCGTCCTTCTCCTACCCCAACTAATCTACCTGGACGTCCGATTCCCTATTGGTCATTTGCTGATGTCTTTAATAAAAAGGAGGCAGAGACATTACCCCCTCATAGACCATACGACTGTCCTATCGACCTGTTACCCGGTACTACGCCTCCCCGTGGGCGTATTTACCCATTGTCTGCTGCTGAGACCCGGTCGATGTCCGAATATATTGAGGAGAATTTGGCCAGGGGATTCATCCAGAAATCTACCTCCCCGGCGGGAGCAGGCTTCTTTTTCGTAAAAAAGAAGGACGGCTCTCTCCGTCCCTGTATAGACTATAGAGGCCTTAACCAGATCACGGTGAAGAATAAGTACCCCCTTCCGCTCATTCCAGAATTATTTGATCGTCTGAGGGGGGCTAGAATCTTCACCAAACTGGACCTCTGTGGGGCGTACAACCTGGTCCGTATCCGTCAAGGGGATGAATGGAAGACTGCATTCAACACCCGGGACGGCCACTATGAATATCTAGTAATGCCCTTTGGTCTCTGTAACGCTCCTGCCGTCTTTCAAGAGTTGGTCAATGACATCTTCCGGGACCTTCTCTACTCCTGCGTAGTGGTGTACCTGGACGACATCTTGGTCTTCTCTCCGGATCTCCAGACTCACCGGAGAGACGTTCGTCAGGTCCTGCTCAGGCTCAGGCAGAATCACCTCTTCGCTAAATATGAGAAGTGCCTCTTTGAGCAGACCTCGCTTCCGTTTTTGGGCTACATTATTTCTCAGACCGGCCTACGAATGGATCCAGAGAAACTGTCTGCCATCGAGAAATGGCCCCGACCGGAGGGGTTGAAGGCCATTCAGCGGTTCCTGGGCTTCGCCAACTACTACCGCCTCTTCATACCGCACTTCTCTTCCCGGACTGCCCCAATTTCCGCGCTCACCCGTAAGGGCACTAATCCCAGAGAGTGGCCGCCCGAAGCAGAGGAGGCCTTTCTTTCCTTAAAACAGGCCTTCTCTTCCGCCCCGGTGCTGCATCGCCCAGATGGCAACAAGCAGTTCTTCCTGGAGGTTGACGCCTCCTCCTCTGGAGCCAGAGCGGTACTTACCCAAAAATCATCTTCTGGGAGAATGGTAACTTGTGGCTTCTTCTCCAAACTCTTCTCCTCTTCTGAGCGCAACTATTCCATAGGAGATCGAGAGTTATTGGCCATCAAGCTGGCATTGCAGGAGTGGCGTTACCTGCTCGAAGGGGCTCTTCACCCAGTAATAATTTACACTGACCACAAGAACTTGGCTTACCTCCAGCATGCCCAGAGACTTAACCCGCGCCAAGCTCGGTGGTCCTTGTTTTTTGCTCGCTTTGATTTTATTCTTCATTTTCGCCCGGCTGACAAAAACATCAAGGCGGACTCCTTGTCCCGATCCTTTCTGGTGTCTGATCTCGAGGAAGAACCGAAACACATCATCGATCCCGCCAGAGTAATGCAGGTGACTCCCGTGAGCCTAAATCGTCTCCCTCCCGGTAAGACGTTCGTATCAGTACCTGATCGGGAGAAGATCCTACACTGGGGTCACTCGTCTAAACTAGCTGGCCACGCCGGTCAGAAAAAGACCCTCCAGCTTATTACCCGGCACTACTGGTGGCCTACCCTGCACAAGGACGTAATAGACTTTGTTTCTGCCTGTGTGTCCTGCGCCCGCAACAAGGTTCCGAGACATCTGCCAGCCGGTCGCCTCCTTCCGCTCCCAGTACCTGCTGCCCCCTGGCAGCATGTAGCAATGGACTTTATAACTGATCTCCCCCTCTCTGCCGGTTGTACGGTCATTTGGGTGGTCGCTGACCGCTTTTCCAAGATGGCTCATTTCGTTCCCCTGCCAGGCCTCCCGTCTGCATCCGAGCTGGCTAAAGACTTTATCCGCCACATCTTCCGTCTTCATGGCCTGCCCCTCCACATCGTGTCGGATCGTGGGGTACAGTTCACCTCACGCTTCTGGAGAGCCACTTGTAAACTGCTAGACGTCACCCTGGACTTCTCCTTCGCTTACCACCCACAGTCTAATGGTCAAGTGGAGCGGATCAATCAGAACCTGACCAGTTACCTCCGGCACTTCGTTAATGCCCACCATTCAGACTGGGTGGATCTCCTGCCATGGGCCGAATTTTCTTACAACAATCACGAGAGCGAATCTTCCTCCAAATCCCCGTTTTTTGTTGTCTTCGGTCAGCATCCTCGGATCCCATTTCCCGTCTCCACCTCGGTGGACAATCCGGCTGCGGAATCTCTTGTTAACAAATTTTCCTCCATATGGGAGAGTACCCGATCCGCACTCCTTCTGTCATCCGAGCGTATGAAAAGTCATGCTGACAAAAAACGTCTGGATCCTCCTCAATTCCGTCCAGGGGATAAGGTCTGGCTCTCGTCCAAGTATGTCCGGCTCAAGATTCCTTCCTATAAGTTAGGGCCTCGGTTCATCGGTCCTCTGGAGGTCATCAGTCAGATCAACCCGGTGGCCTATAAATTGAAACTCCCGGCCAACTTGCGGATCCCTAACTCCTTCCATGTATCTCTCCTCAAACCTGTGGTACTTAACTCTTTTTCCAAGTCTACAGGTACGCCTCCTGCTCCGGTTTCCGCTGAAAACGAACTTGAGGTAGAGAACATTCTGGCCACCAAAAGGGTAAGAGGGAAGACCTTTTTTCTAGTAGATTGGAAGGGGTTTGGTCCTGAAGAGAGAATGTGGGAGCCCCAGGGGAACATCCATGCCCCTCTCATCCTATCTAAATTTCTCTCTGGCCTAAAAAAGGGGGGGCCTAAAGGGGGGGGTACTGTAGCGCCGGCGTCCCTGCCCTCTGCTAGGCAGGGACGCTGTTCCCCTCACCCCTCTGCTCCGAGCCCGGCGTCCTCCTCCCGCTCTGCTGGCAGCGCGCGCTCCTTCCCGGCCACTGTGCTTAGGGCGTGTGCGCGCGCGCTCCCTCCCTCTTAAAGGGGCCGCGCGCGCCGTCCTAAAGAGTCCCCGGCCAATGGCCGGAGGACTTCACCATATATAAGGCACCTCCTCCAAAATGGAGGTGCCCGAGCAATGTTGTTGCACTGTTCACTACTCTGCTTCAGCCCTCAGGTCCCGTTGCCAGTTACCTGCCAGTTCCCTGCCAGAAACCTGCCAGTTTGCTGTCTGTTTCCTGCCTGATATTCCTCCTACCTGCTTGCTAGCCTGAGGTCCGACGGTCTGCCTTCCTACTCCTGTCAGTCTGTCTATGGACCAGCTTGCCCGCTCACCTGGGAGCGCACATCTGCTACCTGCCTGCTAGCCTACCTGGAGGCTCCGCCGTCACGTGCTGTGACCACCTGCCATTCCAGAGACTCCTGCCCGCTCACCTGGGAGCGCTCATCTGCTGCCTATCTGTTGGCCTACCTGGAGGCTCCGCCGTCACGTGCTGTGACCACCTGCCATTCCAGAGACTCCTGCCCGCTCACCTGGGAGCGCTCATCTGCTGCCTGTCTGTTGGCCTACCTGGAGGCTCCGCCGTCACATGCTGTGACCACCCGTTTATCCAGAGACTCTCGCTTGCTCACCTGGGAGCACACATCTACCATCTGCCTGCTAGCCTACCTGGAGGCTCAGCCATCACAGGTCGTACCTACCCTTTACCCAGAGACTGCCCCGGTCACTTGCCGTGACCTCCTGCCCGTTCATCCAGAGACTGCCCCGGTCACTTGCCGTGACCCCCTGCCCGTTCATCCAGAGACTGCCCCGGTCACTTGCCGTGACCCCCTGCCCGTTCATCCAGAGACTACCCCGGTCACTTGCCGTGACCTCCAGCCCGTTCACCCAGAGACTGTCCCGGTCACCTGTTGTGACTGCCTGCCCGTCACCCGCTCCCTTACAAGGACCGCCCCCTTGTATAGTAGCTCAGAGGTTCCGCCTCCCAGACCCTTTACACAGGAACTCGCAATTAATAAAGACAGGGAACACCACCTGCTTCTCCTGGAAACGCAGAATGGTGTCAGGAGTGGTGACATTTATTCTTAGTGGCTCTATGACAACTACATCTGACAGAGTTCTGGAGGCGGTCCGTAAGGACGGACAGGTTCTACCATGGCCACAATTGTGAGGGGCCCCCTGGACCTCCAACTACTGTTCTTGCCACATCTCTCCTTCTCACTCTCACTAAAACTGCCTGCAATCAAGAAGTGTCTCAGTTCTTCACTGAACCTGCTCCTCCCACACTGGAGCAGCTCCTAAACCCCTTAACTATTCCCTAACTTATAACTGCATACTCTCTATGCTATAGTGCCCACCTCTGCACTACTCTTCTATTAATCTAATACTCTATCTATACCTTCCTATGCTGACCCTGTAACTGACACATCAGACAGTCGGTCATAACACATTCTCATATATACAACAGAGTATAACATTATGTGCATAAAGAGGGAAGAGGCGCATTACCATCCCGGTCACCCTCTTATCACCCTCTTACACAAGTAGTGCTAACTATACTCAACGGCTCTATGATGACTATGTCAGATAGAGTCCTAGAGGAGATCCCTGAGGAGTGGATGGATAGGATCCACCATCACCATCAAAGACCAGGTAAATCACCTGCTACTCCTGGAACTGCTGAATGGTGTTAGGAGTGGTGAAGTCTCAGAGGTTGTACAATGACATCTATCCCTACAGTTACAATCCGAGATTCCTGCCTTAAGTGAAGAGGCCAGGGATGCTGCATACTACTGTGGAAAAAAGAGGCACAGAGGACTGGATGGTGGGTAGTGGGCATCAGGGGATGCAGAAAAGATGAAAATTAAAGGTATTAGTTTTATTTATTACATTTTGCTAGGCCACTACATTTAGTCAAAATTGTGGTTAGCGGCCTATCATTTTGCTGAATTCGCCCTGAGAAAATAAAAAAAAATCCTTTTTAGTAAAATTCAGTTCCACTTTAATATACTCACCTATCTCTATTGCTTTGATCAGTTAACTACGGAAGTAAAAAGATTGATGTCTAAAGAGACCACAGAACATAATAAGAAACATTACATTCACAGAGAATAACTTTGCTGCAAATTGACTCTGCGCAATCTGGCAATTCAAATCTTTCCAGATCTGCTTATTTCTATGTGTCGCCCCTGAGGGTTCAGTCGCCACAGAGGTACTGCACCTCACCCAGAGGTGTGGTGTCTCTCTTCACTCAGGTAAGGAGGGAGTGCTGCCCGGAACCCCAACACCTGCATCCAACACTACACTGCTCCAAGCCGGCTGGAAGGGCAAGACACAATGTTTGTTCCTGCTGAGCCCTGTCCCTGGCTGGAGTGGGGGGAACCAAAGGTAGGGGCAAACAGTAGTGGGTGTGGGTGGAGGAAGTAGCTAGAGGGAGCACTTGTAGAAGGAGGTATATAATGGGAAGCCATCTTGGGGTGGCAGGTTAGTCAGTAGGAGAGCAGTTCAGAAGAACAGTCCGGGGGCAGAGTCTCATTAGGAGCTCTGCTCCACAAGTAGTGCCTGGTCTAGACGCCCCAGAGGGGAGCAGGGAGTAGGCTCCGTTCTAAGAAGGGATTCTAGGGGGTACGGCGAGTGCAGGACGGCACCCGTACTCCCCGCATCTGTCAGAAGACAGAGGGATCGTAAGCCGCATTCTAATCCCCTGAGGGTCAAGCAAGTCTGTGAACTCCGACAGACAGGAGGGACTTCAGAGCAGCCGAACAGGATTGAGAGTGGGCAGCGCAGGGCAGGAGGGAGAAAGACCCAGTGTGAAGATGGTCTACATAGGAACACAAGAAAGAGGGGTTCTGCCAGGTACTCATATTCTGCCTGAGGAGGAACGGAACCCCTGCCTGGTGAACGCAGCGCGACGTGAGAGGCTAGCCCCCAATCAGTGCACCAGTGGAACTGCCTTAACGACTGTGAGTAAAAACTTGGATGACTGCACTGCACTGCCTCCGTCCATTATTTCATCGGTGCCATCTTTCTCTCTGCACTACAACGCCCAGCGCACCTTACACTAACTACACTGCCCTGGAACTAGCTCTACCTGTGGAGAGCTGCACCATCCTTGCTGCCTTAACACCAGCTCCAGAGGACTGCTCCGCCGCGGCGGCTCCCTCTAGCCGCAATCCACAGGTGGTGTCACAAACTCTATAAATCTCAATTAATAAGCCCCTTTTGCACTGACCGCCCTGGGTCACGGACCGGGCCAGCCACCGTGATATTCCCTGCAAGCAGCCCTAGGCCCGGCTGCCGCGTACATATCAACTTGGTCATTTAGTGAGTATTTATCAGGGAATAACAGATGAAGAGTTAACCGAAACTTTTGGAAACTATACTCAATGGTGACAACCTAAAATTTTTGAAAGGAAAGAAGCTAAAGGGGCCCAAAATTCTACCTTTAACCAACTCCTTTTGCAATTTAAAACCAAAAGCCTACATTTAAAGTGATTAGGTAATAACTCTGCCCTCTGCTTGTCTGGGTGCCTCCAGCCAAGGTTTCATACTTTCCAGCAGCACTGGAGTTTGCACTTTTTTTGAACCAAATGTCTTGAGACAATTGAGTAGTGAAATGAAAGTTGAGGGTCAGCACAGAAGAAAAGATTTGTGGTAATCATGACAGTTATTGAGCAACTTACAATGATTTTCATTATATGGAAAATATAAACCTCTTCTTATTATGGGGAGAAGGAACCTGCTTTGGTAAATACCCAGAGATAGGAGACAGCCTTAAACCCAAATTTCATATTGGGATGAACCACCATTTTTTGTTTAAAAATGTCATCATGCTGAAGCCAGGTAAAGCCACAGAAATTACGGTAGCCATCTAAAATGGTGTCATATGTTGAAATAAACCAGAACAAAGCTGAAGCTATTTCTCTCCTAACATTGATACATTTATGCAAACTTACTGCAATCAAATGACTTGGCGCATAACTTACAGCCTAGTTAGAAGTCATTTTAACAAAATAATTAAATAAAACACAATAAAAAAAACATTGCCAACAACATTGGTGGAAGAGGAAAGCCTCTGTCTACACAATGCCTGTCACGGGTGTGTCGGAGGTGACAAATAGTCACCCTGCAATGGTTTGCAGGAGATTTGGCAATGCAGACAGCTGCCTAGATAGGAGGCTATGTTTAGGACCCACCGACTACCTACCTTTAGTCTGGGTGTATATATACCTGGTGTGTCTTGGTGGGCGTCACCAGTTATATTCATTCCTACTTGGAACTTGGCTGAAGCAGCATCACGTCCTCTTTGGAGTCTTGAGGCCATGTGCGCTGTTGGAGTTCTTCTAAAGCTAAGTTATTATTTCCCTATGTTGTCTTCCCCTTTTGGCTTTAGACTGCTAGTGGAAGTTGACTAGTGCTCATCTCCTTCCATCCCCAGGTTTAGCCTTTCGCCAGGTATAGTAGGGCGAGGCACGTGATCGGCGATATCTGCGGAGGCTGTATAGGGACGTTAGGCGGAGACAGGGTGACGCTAATCCAGATTAGGAGGTCACCTCTTCCCCCTTTCCCTAGTGTCTGGGCTTCCTTTCCTTTTCCCCTCTGTGTTTCACTCACACCTGGCGTGACAATGCCTCACCCAAACCCTGATCCTGTCACTCATTCACAGGAAGGAGACTGCTCCTCACTTCACCAGGCAGTAGGACAGCAGCATGGAGGAAGAGCATCTACTGCCATCTCTCCAGCTCCTCCGCTCCCTGGATGGTGTTAAGTATGTGACATGAGGTCTCTTTTGTCTTCACCTAGCTTCCTTCTGCTGGTATTCCTCAATAAGTGAAGCTGGCTCCCATGCTACTATGATGACATATTTGGTAACAACTTCCTCCTGAAGTCCTGACTCTTCCTTTTCAGCCATCAAAATGTCAGACAGGCACCCCCTGAGCCACTCCTCCCACCACAGCTTTCAGCTCTTTGTATTAGATCCCTCAGGGTATCCTCCATCCTACAGTCTCCCAGCTTCTGTTGCTCAAGGATCCGCTACCCACTCTTCAAAGCTGCTCCAGAGATGACTCGTTCCGGCAGATGTAACTTGAGCCTGCAGATTATTGCATGGTAACCACTCGACTTGCCATGCTCTTCTTCCAGGTATCAACTTCACGGCATCGCCTTCAACTTTCTGCAATGTTTTATAGTCTTATTGAGTGAGGGAGTTTCCATCCTCCCCCTTTGAAGAGGGGTATCCCTAAGGGACAGTTCCTCCGGGTTCGGAGGGACTGTTCTTCGTGTAATGATTTCCAGTCTGAATCACGCAATCTGGCTAATAGATTTTGTGTGAGGGGATTCCCTGAAGGGGTAATAGAGAAGGCCTATCAACAAGCAAGGGCAGTAGATAGATCATCCCTCCTTACCCCAAGGGATAGACCTGACTCAGAGCCCATCACACGGTTGATAGGCACTTACGATGATCAGTCAAGAAGTGTCATGGAAATTCTTAAAAGACACTGGGATATCCTACAGGCAGATTCGGATGTGGCGGGCCTGATTTCAAAGACACCCTCAGTCAGTTATAGGAGGGGGAAGTCTGTGAAGGACACTGTTGTGTATAGCCACTTTGCTCCTCAGAGGAAGGAGGGTACATGGCTGCAGAACAGGTCCAAGGGTACATTCAGGTGTGGCCACTGTTCTTTTTGTAAATTCATCACACCGTCAAAAAGTTTTGCGAGTACAGTGATTAAACGGGTGTGTGACATGAGAGATTTTGCCAACTGTAGGACATCGGGGGTGGTGTATCTCTGCACGTGCACATGTCCAATGGATTATATCGGGAAAACAAAACGTGAATTACGTGTTCGGATTGGCGAACACCTTGGACATGTGCAAGGATACACCACTCACCAGACATGTAATCTCTAAACAAGGGGGTGATGTTGGATCCATTTCATTTAGGGTCCTTGAGGTTGTGGAAAATACTCCAATGGGAAGCCCGTTGGATCTTCTGGATGGAATTGATGGCCCCAGGGGCCTGAATGAGCAGCTGAGTTTTTCGAGCTTCATTTGATTTAAGAGTGTGCTACTGAGGGCTAAATAGAACCAACCTTAATGTGATACTGGCCTTTGGGCATCACTTATATGTACCTATTAGGGTTACCTTTACATCTATATTTTGTGACTATTCTACATATCCTTACTCTAACAACCTTGAATTTTTGGAAGGGCAAATGAGAGGATAAATGTGGACAACACTTACATTTTAATGTAGGGAGATATCTGCACCCCTTTCTCTATTTTTTGATATTTTGACTTCTTTATTTCCCCTTGTATTTATTATTCTCCTCCTTTGGGGAGAAACGTTAATACATTATTTTGATGACTTTGAAATTGTGCCACCGGTTTCGCTTCCAATGCACGGTTTTTAGGACAGTATATTGTAAAGTATTGGCTTTCCGGGTGGTTATTGGCGTCTCCTCTGTGATTTTGGCAGGTACCACTAGATGTCAGGCTGTCTGCCTGGTCTGCTTTCTATCTGTGCTCTCCAGTAACTCTAGATGCGTTCCGGTGATCTCACTTCCGGTTTGCGTCATCAGTGAGTCATTTCCGCCAGCGTGCGTTCCACATGCCCACTGTGCTTTCCACAGACTTATATCCGGCTGCAAAAATGTGAGACATGTGCGCAATGGGAGTCATAACAGGGGTATGTTAATTAAACTTTGGTGGGGGTTTCTTATATATATATGGGATGTGGACGTTTCTTTCCATGTATGCAGCATTGACTGGTTGTCTGAGGCGATAGATTGCTGTCCTCCTCAGGTCCCCTGATGAACCCTGGTGGAACCCAACAGGAAACGCGTTGGGACTAAGGGACTACTAATGATAAGTGCCATTTTCATTTGGGACTATATATATGGGACTATTAAGTTTTAAGTGCCATTCTTTATCTGCATGAATTGTCAGACTGTTGGTTCAAATTGTGGGCTGAAGACCTAGAGACAATTGTGTTAAACAGCCCTCTATATATAATCTTCTGCTCTGATGAATAATTTTTGATCTAACAATATGCTGTATATGTGATACATATCTGTGTGGAACCCACACTGGAGATTTATTGTTTAAGAGAGATTGATCAAGATAGCTGTGCACTGGATCGCTATAATGGATCAGGATACTAGCTACTAAATACATCTATCTATGAATTGGTTTATTTAAGCAACACTAAGATTAATCGTGCTTTCAAGTCTCCAGGTGCTGGTGTATGTCCTTGTAATAGTGGGGAAGGACGTAGCCTTCCTTTGGCACTGAAGTAGTTAAAGAAAGTGTTCCCGTAGTTAAACCTCTCTGAACTGTTGGTAGGCCAAGCTAGGGGGTTAGATTTAGTGGTCCAGTCAGTAGAGTAGAGGCGGGAACTTAGTTCCCTGATCAAGCCTTGAGTGTGATAGAGCTTGTTCCTGGCATAATTCCTTGTGGTCTGTAGTACCTATAGTCAGCCACAAGATGCCACTTTCCTGGGAGCAGATGTTAGGTTGAGTCTGCTAGTAGTGTTACAGACAGTGATGGGGTTAATGCTGTATGATGGCAGCCCACAGAGGGCACATTAGGAAAAATCCCTGTTTAGTTTCCAGAAGCAGGAAGTGATGGGCAGAAAGAGATAGGACAGTGAACTGTACGGGCAGCCTGACTATATGGTGGCTGCTAGGGTAGACGGGAGCTCCATACCCTCAGACAATGGGATCACCAGTGTAAAAGTCTCCCTGCGCAAGAGTCCTGTTAGCCGGCCGGAGAAGCTCAACAGAGGTATTGAGGACCAGGAGCACTTCTAGTCTGCAGGAAGCAGAGGAAGATAAATAGGACTCCAGGCTAAGACGTGGGGGAGATATCGGATTCAAAACACTGTTGGTATTGCAGAAGAGTCTCTAGAGATTAGAGTCACAGAGATGCTTCACTTAATGAGGGAACCAGGGCTGAAGATGTTGCCAGCGCCTATGAGGGAGATAATAACCTGTCGAGCCTTATCCATTATATCTGCCTGTAAATACTGTACATATTCCTCTTCCCCAAGTAAAGTCCAAGTTATGGTTAAGAACCTCGTGTCCTCTGAATTTATTGCTGCCCTGGTCCAAGAAGAAAAACACCTGGAGACAACCGCGATCGGATGATTTGAAGTAAGTGGAGAGCCCCACATGCACAGCCACACATCAGAGGGAGCACACAAATTGTCTGTTGGGTGCCAGAGCGAAAGGGGGCTACAGCTCGCCCACGACTACCTCGCTGTTGCACCTTACATCCTATTGAACAGATTTGGTCATTTTTATTATTATATATCGGTTTCTAAACCTATACATTCACTTGTTGTTCTACCTTTTTCTCATCATTGTGGTTTTTTAATATTTGGAAAAGGGTCTTTGTAGGGACATAAGGGATACCGACGTGGAGCGGGGGCGCCACGAAGTACAAATTAGGGTGGCAACCTCCGCTGTCAGGAAGGGAGAGGAATTAGGGACAAAATAGGGACAGTATTAGTCTGTACTCCTTCCTGTCGGTATAAGACCTGAATCTGATGTTCCATTTTTATGAGGATCATTGTCGTTCGTGTATGGATTTTTTCAGTCCTTTTTAGATTTAATTAATAAAAGTTACTTTTTAGGGGTCTTTTTTCCTCTGGTTGTTGCTGAATAAATAGAATGGACATGCTGAATTCATCATCTCTGTCCTGGTATTCACCAAAATCAGTCATCAGGGAGAGTCAGGACGAGGGCCGGCCTTAGTCTGAATTGTGTTCTGTACTTTGATTTCACCACTCAAATTATTTTGTTACTCAGTTTCCCAGGACACATGAGAGGGCAGGAGGTTACCTTTCATGTCCTAGGAACATTAATTTGTGATCTTTTGACACATAGGCCCCAATTCATCATCGCTGGGATTGTGCGCACCAATCTGAATGAATGAGACAATGAAATAAGATCCTAATTCAATAAGAGGCGCACTTCACTTAATGAATTAGGAGCCTCTTACTAGTGCCGAGCGCCTCCATCAGAAATGTTACTCCATTCAGGGACTGGAATCAATTTCTGGTGATATTTACCTTACTAAAATGGAAAAAATTTGATTAATTAGATGGCTGGCTTAGCCAACTCCTCCTAGTTTGACGTACCATAAAAATGCCAAAATCCCCTACATTTTTGTGTAATTTACAAGCTGTGCAAAATTTTCTGAGATTTTAAGGTGTTTTATACAAGTCATTGTTTTTGTTCCTTACATGAAATTACCCCCCCACAAGTACTGTACTATAAACTGCAGTGAACATGTGAAGTGAAATCCACCACTACTGTACTGACCCTCACAGGGGAAGTCATCATGCCATATACACACAGGGCCGAGACAATGCATTTTGGTGCCCTCGGCAGATTATGTAAACTATGCCCCATCCCAGCTTGAATCAGTTTAAAGATATCTTAAGAATATGTTCAGACATTGCATTTTTGCTGTGCTTTTCTGCACTAATAACGCAGTGTGTTGGCAGTAGAAACACTGATGCTTTATATGCATTTTTGGTGATTTATATCATACGGTTTTTAAAGCACCACTCTAGCGGGTTTTTCTTTTCAGCTTTGGAGTGGTGCTACTAATCTAAGGTCTCTGATCTAGAATTATACTTACCCGCCGCCATCTTCACCTTCTATCACCAGTACAAGACTCTGATAGACTTACATTAAAAAGTGACCTCCAGCTCACCCAGCAAACACTGGAGCGATCCAGCAGATCACAACCAGCAGGAGATGAGCGGAGGGGCGCCAAGAAGAGATGAAGATAGCTTCTGATAAGAGTAAGACTATGGGCAGAGAACTTAGAAGAGTGGCATCACTCCAGCGGTAAAGTAAAATAAAACTCTGGAGAGATTCTTTAATGCCTTTACCCCCGAAGGATGTTTGCACGTTAATGAACAGGCCAACTTTTTCAATTCTGACCACTGTCCGTTTATGAGGTAATACCTCTGGAACACTTCAACGGATCCCACTGATTCTGAGACTGTTTTTTCATGACATATTGTGCTTCATGATAGTGATAACATTTATTTGATATGACCCGCGTTTATTTGTGAAAAAATTGGAAATTTGGTAAAAATTTAGAAAATTCACAATTTTCCGAATTTGAATTTTCATGTCCTTAAATCAGAGAGTCAAGTCACACAAAATAGTTAATAAATAACATTTCCCACATGTCTACTTTGCATCAGCACAATTTTGGAACCAACATTTTTTTTTGTTAGGAAGTTATAAGGGTTAAAAGTTGACCAGCGATTTCTCATGTTTCCAGCAAAATTGACAAAACCATTTTTTTTAGGGAGCACATCACATTTGAAGTGACTTTGAGGGGCCTTTATGACAGAAAATACCCAAAAGTGACACTATTCTAAAAACTGCACCCCTCAAGGTGCTCAAAACAGCATTCAAGAAGTTTATTAACCCTTCAGGTGCTTGTGGATGAAACCAAAGAACATTTAACCTTTTTTCGCAAAAATGTTACTTTAGAACCAATTTTTTTTTATTTTCACAAGGTTAACAGGAAAAATTGGACCATAAAAGTTGTTTTGCAATTTCTTATGAGTACGTTAATACCCCATATGTGGGAGAAAACTACTGTTTTGGCTCACGTCAGGGCTCGGAAGGGAAGGCGTGACATTTTGAAATGCAGACTTTGATGGAATGGTCTGTTTGATGGAATGGTCTGTGGGCATCATGTCGCACTTGCAGAGCCCCTGATGTGCCTAAACAGTGGAAATGCCCAACAAGTGCCCCCTTTTTTTGGAAACTAGACCCCCCAATGAATTTATCTAGATGTGTGGTAAGCACCTTGAACCCCCTGGTGCTTCAAAGAAAATTATAGCTGACTTATGAAAGTAAAAAAAAATCAAATTTTTCCACAAAAATGTTATTTTAGCTAAAAAAAATGTAGATTTTCACAAGGGTAACGGGAGAAAGTGCACCTCAAAATTTGTTGTGCAATTTTTCCTGAGCACACAGATACCCCATATGTGGTCGAAAACTACTTTTGAGGCTCAGAAGGGAAGAAGTGCCATATTGGAGTACATATTTTCTGGGCTGGTTTGAAGGTGCCATGTTACATTAGCAGAGCCCCTAAGGTGCCAAAACAGCAAAACCCCCTGAATGAATTCATCTAGGGGTACAGTGAGCATGTTGACGCCACATGTGCCTCACAGGATTTTACTCCATTGGGCAGTGAAGAAAGAATAATTACATTTTCACCACCAAAGTTTTGTTTTAGTCCCAGATTTTACATTTTCACACTGAGAAATGAGTAAAAATGTCACCAAAGTTTGACACACAAGTTTTGCTGAATGTAGAAATACCCCATATGTGACTGTGCAGTACTGCTTAGCCACACGGCGAGACTCGGGAGGGACGGAGCGTTATCTGCCTCCTGGAGCGCAGATTTTCCTAGAATACTATGCAGTCTCTATATACACAACTGCTACATAATTCAGATGAAACCCCCGAGGGATCCATTCACTATCATGAAGCAGCAGAGTTAAGCCTCTTTCACATGTCAGTGAGTCCGCTAGTGTGGTGACAGTAATTAGGACCTGTTTCATATATTTGTTGCCTGGTTTAACCATTCTATTTATTCTCATGGAAGATGTCTGTCAGCATTTTCCCCTCTCCCCTCTTTACAGAACACATGGACGCTCAGCTGATTCTAGTGTGCATGTATATGGGGGGAGGAAAACGTGTTTATCCGTCAGCTCGCTCCTTTGTACGGCCACATTCAGAGTTTCTCCTCCTGAGCAGATGTTCATATAGTCTGTAATCATTATGTCAGCGCTGGTTTATACCTGACTGGTTTATACAATGATCTGTACAGAAATAATCTATTCCCAGAGGAAGAAGAGAAGACAGAAATAATCACTGAGCGCTCTGCTAATTCTCTGCACCTTCATCTACACAACATTGTAACACAGCGACATAATGGAGGATGAGGACGGAGGTTTTTGTACGGCTCTGTATCACTGTGTGAGAGGATACTGTGCACTCTGCTGACAGTAATAATCTGCTGCATCGTCCTCTGTCGCTCCACTGATTGTAAGAGTGAAAGAAGTTCCAGATCCAGATCCAGTGAATCTCTCTGGGGTTCCTGATTGTCGAGTGTTTGCCAAGTAGATGAGAAGTTTTGGAGGCTGCCCGGGTTTCTGTTGGTACCAGTGTAAATAGTCTTTGGAGTTGCCGCTATACAAGACACTTTGACTGGATTTACATGAGACGGTGACTGTATCTCCCGGTGACACCGACAGATAATCCGGAGTCTGAGTCATCACAATCTCTCCACAGGACACTGGGAGCAGAAGAGAAGAGATAATGGTGACAATCACTGATATAATGAC
The DNA here is from genome assembly GCF_046119375.1 of Phyllobates terribilis. Classification (NCBI taxonomy): domain Eukaryota; kingdom Metazoa; phylum Chordata; class Amphibia; order Anura; family Dendrobatidae; genus Phyllobates; species Phyllobates terribilis. Next base: position 1,176,187,729 of record NW_027362761.1, read on the forward strand.
GTGCGCTCCTTCTCCTCTTACTACATGTATACAGCCATGTTCTGTATACACTCATCTATCCCACATAGTATAACCCTCACCAGACATTACCTTGTATGTAAAGATACAGCACACAGAGCAGAGATCTCAGGGAAACCATCGTCATTGTTCTGGACGCTCACAGACACAGATCATTGGTTTCATGTCTTATTTATATCACATGAAATCTACAGGGAAATCGTCTGAGATTATGTAACAGGAAATAGGCAAATCATCGGATTATCAGAGATTACATCATCTGCTGCTTTCATGGCTGATAATCAGTGAGATAAATAACGGGGGATTTAATCCTGTCCACAGATCTCACAAGTAACAATCTAATCCATCTCATCAGTATATTGTAAATGTAGAAGTTTCCTGATCTGTGTATTTTGCTCGGTGTTGGATCAGTACCGGCTCCTTGTAGAATCCAAAGTAAGATCAGATTTACTGAAAGTGCAGATTTATTAAGAGTAATAAAGTGAAGTTTGAGATTTACAGTAAATGAGTGATAAAACCCTTTGTGATGACAATCAGTGTTGTCCTGGGGTAAATTCTGATATAATAAATCCTCCTTATGTCTCTATCACATGGCAGGATTCTGATCAGTATTTGTAGCCAAAACCAGGACTGAGCCCAAACCACAGAAGAGGAGCAGATCTTTCCAGGACAGTTTTCTCTTCTTTTTACAAATACTGACACATAACACTGATCAGAGACTGTGAATGTGACTTATGCCGGAAGCACACACACAATTCTGCTGTATTCTTCATGGGGTCTTCATTGGCTTTGACATCTTTTTCAGGCCAAAGTTTCTTTAAAGTCTATAGTGAAACATGAAAGGTCTCCGGTCACTGAATTGTGATCTTTGGCTTCTCCTTTGTCTTTCTCGGCTCATTGGTGTTTATTTCAAAGCACAGTTTGCTCTGGTTGGGACATTTATTTCTGACATGTTTTCTCAGACTTCTGCCTAGAACATGAAAAAAACAAAAATAGATGTGTAAAATGTTTCACAATAAAAGAAAAACAGCAAAAATGTTTGTGAAAAATGTAATGAAAACATTTGATATTCATAGCCTTCTTTCCAGTAGTTTGAAATAGTTTGAAATAGTTAAGGGTCTTGGCCTCACAGAAAATGGATATGGTTTGCCAAAAAACGTGCTACACAAAGCTGTGAAGAATGTGCCAAGATTTAAAGTAAACGTAGACTAGACAGTCCTAAAAAACGACAGATGTGTTGACCACTCATAAATGTGATGCATTTTAACACTATGAAGTTTGCATTGTCTAAGAATTAGAGAGAAGAGATGAGTGAATGTTTTTACATTCAGCTTCAGGATGTTCAGCGACTTTTTCCTGAACATTTGATTCACTAAAAAACTCAGTAAAGTCAGATCAGACAAGCAAGCACACTATCTCTGACTGACACCAATTACAGATTTTTTTTCTCTGTAAAAACGATTGCGCTGTCTTGCTTTATCTTTCTAATGCATTAAGAGACAAAAAAATGTAAATTTTTAATCACAAATTGTTTAAATTCCTCTGGACCTTAAAATTCATAAACATTTACTGAAATGTGATTATTATTAATCTTTTATGTCACATTCCTCCCTTTCCACTTTCTCTGTATAACTTCTATATCCAGGAATTTTCATCCCATTGATGAGAATCTATGAAGCTTTTTATCCACATGATGACGTGACTTAGTTTTATACTTAATCCCTTGCCACCACAGCCAATTTTCATCTTCCATCCCCTTCTTTCTAGAACCATAACTTTTGTATTTTACTTTCCTCATAGACATATTAGAGCTTGTTCTTCTATAATAGGGAGATCTCTCCACATGTAGATTACACTTGTGCGACACGACCAGCGCAGCAATCTGACCGCTGGGGACATTATACATAGATAGGACCAATAATCTGCACCTAACACATGATTTGCTCTAGTAACAATGAAACGTCACTTTTTATAGTTGTTTGGTAAAAATTGGATTTTTTGGCTTTTGTCTTTTGGATGTAAAGTATCAGTCAGTCCCTACCGACACCAGTGATTAATATGGTGTCACCTATAACATTAAGGCTGCAGTCACATCCGTGTGAAATGTCCGAGTGCCGTCTGATGTTTCCCCTGATGAAGCACGGACACAGAGAAACTAATGGATCTATTCACACATCTGTGACGTCCATGAGCCTCCGCTCCGGTCCTGTTCTTATCAGAGTCGTCCATACAAGTCAGTGGGGATCTGTGAGACGTGGATACAGATCGGAGGCTTTGGTTTTGCTTCCAGGTCTCACAGATCTGTTGTTTAATGATAAATGTGAACATGTGACCTCCCAGGGGACTTCTTATTGGCTTGATGATGTGATCACTTTCCTCTGCGGTCTCTATCATTATGACGATACTACATTTTCTTCCATTTGTACAATAAAAATACTAGAATTTTTATAAAATGTGTTTTGTGTCGCTGCATTCAACGACCCAGAACATTTTATCTTTCAGCCCGGAGCTGTATGTCGCTCGCTGTTGGGACAGCGTACAGTCTTATTGGTGCCATGTTGGATACATGAAACGTTTTATCACTTTTTACTTAGTTTTAGGGAGTTTTCTGCAATGTTCATTGTGTGGGATAAATAACATCTTCTGTAGGATTCTATACTCTAGTTATTTTTTGTTTTTGCAAAAGAAATTTATAAAGAATTTTTTTTTACTTTTTAATTTCTATCCTAGTAAGGACTTGAATGTCTTTCTGCATTGCAATGTATTATCGGTACATCTTATATATTATCAACATATTCCATAGTGTTGTACAGAGATAGTCACCAGTCCCCGTCCTCTATGGGGCTCACAATCTGCTCCTTTGTCCCCCCTCTATGTGTCGTCCTATACACGCGGTTTATGTGGAGCTCAGCGTTGTGTCACTTCTCTATAAATCACATTTTCAGGTCTCAGTCTGTCCAGTCAGGGCCGGCTCCAGGTTTTCTTGGGCCCCGGGTGAAAGAGTCTCAGTGGGCCCCTTTAACACATACCACGATTCATGATGCAGAGATACGGCGGAGAAATATATATATACATCTCTGGCAAAAATTGTTAGACCACGGAACTGTTTTCTATTGGAAAGCATGGAAAGACTGGTGGAAAGCATGCAAAGATGAATGAAAGCTGTGGTTAAAAATCATGGTTAGTCCACCAAATATTGCCAAATATTGATTTCACAGTTAAAACATGAGTAATTTTTTTGTATTTTGACGGTTTATCATTTGCTGCAAATGCAAAATTTTTAGCTTTGAATTTTGGATACATATTGTGAGTAGTTTATAGACTAAAACAACAATGTACATTTTGCTCAAAAATATACCTATAAAGAGAAAAATCAGAGAAACTGAACATTTTGCAGTGGTCTCTTAATTTTTGCCAGAGCTGTATATAGTACAAGACCTAAGATTTCACTTCTTACATTACATGAGCAGAATACTGGCCCCAATATAACGCTCTATACAGGATACTGGCCCCCATATAATGCTCCATACCGGATACTGGCCCCCATATAATGCTCCATATAGAATCCTGGCCCCCTGTAAAGAAAATACTTATTTCCGTATATTTTTCTATCAAGGACTTCTTATCAGATGCGATCGATCAAAAACTATATCACAATATTCTTATGAAAAAATGTATTGATTTATTCTTGGATTGTCCATTAAAAAGAATGATTGCAGTAGTTACATAAAATAGTTAAATAGTTACAAAGTGATTGTCCATAATTAGCTTAATAGTTGAGATCCATACATGTTTTCTTGGGATCTTGAATGATAGGTTGCGTCTGTCTGTGTCCAGCATGTGTGTCAGGATGACACCATGTGTCCGGGTAAAGCACATGTCTCCTTGTGCCTACATCGGCAGCTGGTTCCTTCACATATAGATCCTCATACAGTGTCCTGTGAAATGGCAAGAGCACCCCCCGTCTCTAACATAGGGTTATAGCCGGTCATACCAGCTGTTCTTCTACTTATGGTACAAACTTACACCGAGCTAAAAATACAAATAGCGTATGTCATCTAGAAACCCTAACACGAGGCTGATGTAATCTTATGCAATGTATGGTACAGAATTAAGAATAAAATTAATATCCGTACTTAATATTTAACACCCTCATATAACGCTCCATGCACGCTGTTCCCCCCACATAATGCCCCATGATGGCTGTGTCCCCCACATAGTGCCTCATTCAGTCTGTATTTTGCCTCCCACATAATGCCTCATGCAGGCTGTGCTGTGCCCCCCACATAATGCCCCATGCAGGATGTCCTCCCCCATATAATGCCCCATGCAGGATGTCACCCCCCACATATAATGCCCAATGCAGGATTTCACCCCCACATATAATTCCCCATGCAGGATGTCACCACCACTTATAATGTGCCATGCAGGGTGTTACCACCCCCCCTATATAATGCCCCATGCAGGATGTCACCCTCCCCCATATAATGCCCCATGCAGGATGTCACCAGCCACATATATAATGCCCCATGCAGGATGTCACCCCCCCATATAATTCCACATGCAGGATGTAGCCCCCACCATATAATGCCCCATGCAGGATGTCACCCCCTATATAATGACCCATGCAGGATGTCACCCCCCCATATAATGCCCCATGCAGGATGTCACCCACATATAATGCCCCATTCCTCCATGCATAAAAAAAATAAATAATCAAATACTCACCTCACTTCTCCTCACCTGCTGCCGCTGCTCCGGACTCCTCAGCGTCATCAGCGTCTTTCCGCTTTGCGCTGCGACGGCTCAGGAGAGGGCGTGGTGGAAAGACGTCACCGCATCCTCTGACCTGACACGTCACAGTACAGCAGCCGATGCAGGACCTGCTGCGGAGGCACGGGGAGAGGTAAGTATTGTGCCGGCTGCCAGGGCACTGAGCAAGCAAGGGAGGGAGGGTGGGCGCTGGCACCGCTGTCCTCCGCTCATGGGTCCCAAAGCACCTCGGGGTGCCAGGCGGCAAGTGGGCCCCCCCCCGCCCCCCGCCTGCTCAGGGCCCGGGTGCTGACGCCGGGCCTGTGTCCGGTCATCAGATATTTAATAGAGACGTCGTCTCCCTGTTCTCTTTCTCTGCAGTTTTATTCTGTAAGTGATCAGTGATTAATATCCAGTAATGCAGCAAAGAGCGAGATAGAGGAGGAAGGATCGGATTCTCCCCATCTTGGAGCGCCTCCTGGTGGTCACTAAACTCCTCCTGTTGTAGATTTTTCCTCCATAGAAGCAGCAATCTTACAATATATTAGGATTTCTGCACTTTTCATAATCAGTTTATTTTATTTCTTGTGTTCAGTTTAATTATTCAATTTATTAACAAAAGTGATGAAAAAATACCATTCTGTGTTCTGTGTTCTGGGACGGAGGTTCACCTTCCAACAAGACAATGACCCAAAGCAAACTGCTGAAGCATCACTGAGAATCTGTGGTCAGACCTGAAGTTTGCGGTTCACCAGAGGAAACCATCTGACCTGAAGGAGCTGGAGCAGTTTTCCTTTGAGGAATGGGCAAAAATCCCAGTGGAAGTCAGCAACTTATGACAATCATTTCAGAAGAAGGATATAGCGGTGACATCTCCCTTGTGAATAACACTTCCACAACACAGCCCCATAGAGTTCTACTACTGCTATCACCACTGCTCTAGGAGTCTTATGTCTCTTCTTTTCCTTGGAAAGGCTGCCACCTTGTGACAGAGTTTGGAATCTCATTCTAGGTCACCGTTATATCCTTTTTTTCTGAAAAGATTCATAAGTTGCTGATATTTATATAGGAGTCTTGTTCTTCATATATAATAGAATGCAGAAAAATACTTTTTTTAAAAGATGCAGAAAAAGAAGAATCTCATAAGCGGATGTATAATCACTGTATCCCATACTATGAGGTTATTTCAGATGACATAATTTTATATGATATGTAAATATGCATGTATATCATTATCATTTATTATTGTTATTTTTTTCATGTATTTTTGTACAGTTCTGATGAAGGTCCAGTTTAATGACTTTGGATTGCTATTAAAAATAATTTGTTTCATTCACTGCAATTTTTAATTGCTAAGTTCCTTAATAGTGATGAGCGATACTCGCAAGTACTCGGTACTCACCCGAGCATCTCAGTACTTGACTGGCGCTGCTGAGCTCGTCACAGTCACTCCGGAATCAGGCAGTGTAGGGAGAGGTGCTGCTGAGCTAGGGAGAGATTTACTTGTTTTTCAGTTAGTGTAGGTATATGACGCGCCCCCTGGGCCAGTGCTGTTAGGGATACCCGGAGCCGGATCAGATGGGGGTTGTAGTCTCCGAGTGGCTGTGACCCGGTCCGTGCCCAGGGTGTCAAACTCAGTGTGTGGCAGTCCTACAGATGTTATTAGAGTTCTTTGTGTCGACTACGCCACCCGTTGATTTGCGGTCACTACGGCCGCCGCTGCAGCAGGGTCCACTGAGGCTGGTGGTGTGTGTGCAGCTTTGGGTAGTATAACCCCCAACGGGAGGGGTATAGCCTCAGGGGGTCAGCCGTGGAGGATGGTGGTTGTGAAGGTGCAGCAAAGAGACTCAGAGGCATAAAATGCAGTTCCAGGGTTTTACTTACTGGTGTTGCTCGGGTCACTGTGTACAGCAGTGACCACCCGAGCCGTGCTGCGTCCACCAGGTCCTGGACTCGGTCAACTCCCAGGCAACTCCGGAGTGTGGTCCTGAGCTCCTTTCTGACTCTCCCTTCTTCTGGCCGTTCCCACCAGGGATCCACCTAAGTCCGGCTCCCTCGGGCCTCTTGTTGGTAAACCCTTGTCTCTGGGTTCCCTGACCCTATTCTTGGTCTGCCTTCCGGGTGGATTTAGTGGGTGGTCGTGGCAGATCCTGCCCACGACCTCCGGTCTCTGGCTGAGGATTAGTGCTGTAGCCTCCACCAGCTTGGGATCCGGTACCCTGTTGCCGACCCTTCACCCTATTAGCTCTCTTATGGGCTCTTGGGGTCCCCTCTTCCTGCGCCTCTGGGTCCCTCTTCCTTCTCCTCTGCTCTGCTTCTCAGGCTCTCTGACAGACTGTCTGACTGACTGACTGTGGCTGACTGACTGACTGACCCTGATCTAAGATGGTGCCCACCTTATATACTCCCTCTATGTGTGAGCTCAGGTGACCAGCACCCAATGAGCTTCTAGCTTTACCCAGGCTGCTCCCCCTATCTGCCCCTACACTACTGGGATGTTCCACCCCCCTCCCACTCCAGCCAGGAACAGACACTGTCGTACCTGCACATTTATTAAGTGGGAGTACCGTCGGTCTGTCCCCCGGAAATGGGATGTGTGTAGTGCATGCAGCCTACTAGCTCAGTTCCACACTCCATCCTTACCCGGGAGTGGAATACCACACCTCTGGGTTGAGGTGCAATACCCCTGTAGCAGCCGAATCCTCAGGGTGCTACATATACCAACATATATTATTCACATATCTATCTCAACTAACAGTCCTTCTGAGGACTAATCCAGATGCAGAGATATCAGTGCTAGGCAGGCAGGCAGGGTATATAGCAGACCGCAGTGCACATAGCAAGAGGGTCCATTCAAGTTCTGTCTGCTGCTTTTACAGATATTTGTAGAAATAGCCCCAGGTATCAGCGGCCAGGAATATTTTTTTTTATCTTAATGCTGATTATTTGCTTAAAAAGCAATCCAGAGAACACCATTTTTCTGTGTCATTTGCTTGTTGGCACTGCAGAATACAGCCAGGTCCTTTCCATATTACAATCCAGCTATTTAAAACTGTGGTTTGTCCGTCACACGGATCACATATAAGTTCGCTGAAAATTCTGCCATTTCTGGCCTCCATTAAAATATTGTTTCAGTGTGTCAGCGTAGTTATTCACACCAGTTTGCTGTTCAAAATAGTTACCTAGAGGCCAGGCATTTAAAACTATGGTTTGTCAGTCACACGGATGTCATATAAGTTCTTTCCAAATTCAGTCATTTGTAGTGAGCGTGGAAGATATTGTCCTCTATTTAAAATGGGCAACGCGCGTGGCAAGGGACGAGAAACTGGATGTGATGGTGATATTGCATGCAGAGGCCGAGGCCATAGGCAAGCTGAATTTATGCCACATCAAACACCCACATCTTCTCGCTCGACCTTCCTGTCCCAATTCCTAGGGGACCGCAGCACACCACTATTGAACCCAGAGCAGTGTCAAAATGTTATTGGTTGGATAGCAGAAAATGCTTCCAGTCACTTTGCCACCACCACCACCCTGTCTTCCACATGGTCAAGTCCCAGTAGCCGTGAGTCTGGACCGCATATTCCTCACCCTGATCCTCCTTCCTCCCACCATGCCGAGTGCCCAGAGATAACTGATCCCACTCTTGGACACTCCGAAGAGCTGTTCGCTTTTCCATTTATAGATACGTTATTCTCGCCTGGTCCACTTGAAGTGGGGCAAGAGAAGATCGCATGTAGCGATGCACAAATATTTGAGCAGCCACGGTCATATGAAGTCAACGGTGGGAAAGTGTCACAAGAGGTGGACGATGTTGAGACACAATTGCCAGAAAATCAGGAGGAGGACCAGGGTGCGGAAGTGGAAGATGAGGTAGTGGATGATATAGTAACTGACCCAACCTGGCACTAGGACATGCAGAGCGAGGACAGCAGCACACAGGGGGAGGGAGGCAGAGCACCCTAACAGGCATGAAGAAGCAGTGTGGCGGCCGCATACAGAAGGCGGGCAACCGTTCCCTGTAACACCAACACAACGGAAGTTGCCAGTACAACTGTTAGGTCTTCCCAAGTCTGGTTGTTTTTTAAAGACTCTGCCGATAACCCCAAAAAGGCCATTTGCAACACCTGCCAGGCCAGCATAAGCATGGGTAGCAAAACTACCAGCCTGACCACCATCAGCATGATCAGGCACATGGCAGAAAAGCACCCGACTTTGTGGGACAAACCCCAGGGTCCAGGAACAGTGTCTGCAAGTGACAATACTGCTTCTTCCGCTGTTGTGCATGCAAGCCAATCCCCTATCCATAGTACACGCGAAGATGCCTCCTGCCCTGCACCTGTCGTTGCCCACTCTCAACTAGCACCATCAGCAAGCACGTCCTTTTCCCAGCGCAGCATTCAGTTGTCCTTATCCCAGTCCTTGGAACGCAAATGCAAATACGCAGCCACGCACCCCCAGGCCACACTACTAAATTCCCACATTTCGCGACTTCTTGCACTCAAAATATTGCCTTTTAGGCTTGTGTAGCTGGAAGTTTTCCGGAGCCTGATGGTGGCGGCCATCCCTCGGTACTCGGTCCTCAGCCGCCACTATTTCTCCCGGTGTGCCTTCCCCGCATTACACAAGCACGTGTCCCACAACATTAGCCGTGCCCTCAACAATTCAGTTACTGGGATAGTCCACCAAACCATGAACACGTGGACAAGTACTTGTGGTCAGAGAGCATATCTCGCTGACGGCACACTGGGTTAACAAAGTAGAAGCCGGGACTTAGTCGGACCTTGGGATGGAACACATCCTCCTGATGCCGAGAATTGCGAGCCCTTGGTCAATTAGGGTTGCCCCCACAGTCTACAGCTCCTGCACCTCATCCTCCTCAGCCTCCTCCTCCTTTTCAGCCTTTAGCACCAAAATGACCACATCATTCACAAGCTGGAAGCACTGTAGCACTGCCTCAGCCAAGCGGCAACAGGCTGTGCTGAAGTTAATATGCTTAGGTGACAAACCGCACAATGCTGAAGAGTTGTGGATGGACAGCTCTAAAAGAGCAGGCTGATCTGGGGCGGACAACGCTGAACCTACAGCCAGGCATGGTCCTGTGTGACAATGGCGGTAACCTGGTGGCTGCTCTGAGGCAAGGCGAGCTCACACATGTATCATGCCTGGCCCATGTGCTTAACCTCGTGGTTCAGCGGTTTCTCAAAACCTACCCGGAGCTGCCGGATCTGCTTGCCAAAGTACGCCACCTGTGTGCCCATTTTAGAAAGTCAGCTACAGCTTCCGCCGCCTTTGCTGTGCTTCAGCAGCGTTTGCAGTTTCCGGCTCACCGACTTGTTTGTGATGTCCTGACGCATTGGAACTCTACATTGCAGATGTTGGGAAGGATTTGTGAGTAGAAGAGAGCAGTTGTTGACTACCAGCATCAACAAGGCCATTGGTATTCAGTTCAGACTCCACACATAAAACCTCAGGAGTGGAAATGGATGTCAGACATATGTACCATCCTCCAAAACTTTGAGGACTCCACCAAGATGGTGAGCGGTGATGATGCCATAATTAGTGTCACCATCCAGCTTCTCTGTCTTCTGAAATGCTCTCTGCTCACAATCAAAGAGGATGCATTGCAGGCTGAGCATGATGAAATGGAGCAGGGAACTTTACAGGTTGATTACACACAACCCACTTCATCTCATCCCAACGTGGATTGGGTGACAATGAGAAATAGGAGGAGGAAGAACAGGAGCTAGTTTCATGCGCTATAGATGGTACTACCTGCACAACTGTCATACCGCCTGTTCAGCGTGGATGGCCTGAGGACGCGAAGATGGAGGAGGAAGAGAGCATGGTCAGTCATCCTCTTGGTGAGGACAGTCTTGCCTGTTAGCAGTCTGGCACGCATGGCTGAGGTTATGTTATGCTGCCTTTCCTGTGACCCTCACATTCTCGAAATTTTGGGTGACAGTCATTACTGGTTGGTGACAGTTCTAGACCCACGCTACAAGGAGAATTTTTATCTCTTATTCCCGAGTCGGACAGGTCTACAAAAATGGCACAGTACCAGAAGGCCCTTGTTGCCGAACTATTCAAAAAATTCCCATCTGAAAACATTGGCGGCAGAGGTCACAGTTCGTTGGACATCCAAGGAGTACAGGCGAGAGAGACACAACTTCAATCCAGCAGAGACTGGGGAACACTGTCAAAGTTTTGGGAGAGTTTTCTCAGCCCCTCCCATCCCACAGGCCCAGAGGCGGGGGGTACTCTCACAAGGAGTGCAAAGTTTGGGAAGATGCTGAGGGAGTACCTTGCCTACCGTACCAACGTCCTCCATGATTCCACTGTGCCTTATAATTAGTGGGTATCCAAGCTGGACATGTGGAATGAACTGCCTCTCTATGCCTTGGAGGTCCTGGGCTGCCCTGCCGCTAGCGTGTTATCAGAGGGAGTTTTTATTGCCGCTGGTGGAATTATAATTGATTAAGTGCATCCGCCTGTCAACTGAAAATGCTGACTGTCTGACTCTTATAAAAATGAACAAGGGCTGGATTGGGCCAGACTTCTCAACACCACCGAATAATAGCAGCGTAACATAAACTCAAATCCAGTGACTTTTTTTGAGAGGTGTATTCCCCATGCACCTCTTCACATCCACACATGGGTATATGTGGCACCCCTGCGGGTTCAGTCGCCACTGCATCTCACCCAGAGGTGTTGTATCCCACTCTCAGGTAAGGAGGGAGTACTGCCCGGGACCCACCCACCTGCATCCAACACTACACCATTCCAGACCAGTAGGCGGGGCAAGATACACTGGCTTATGCTGAGCTTTGTCCCTGGTTGGAAGTGGGGGGAACCGAGAGAGGGGGAACCATGTAGTGCGTGTGGGTGGAGGAAGCAGTAAAGGGGAGCACTTTGAGTAGGAGCATAAAAAGGGGAACCATCTTGGGAGAGAGTCCAGTCTGAGGAGAAGGAGTGGGAGCAGGAGCTCTGTAGGAGCAGCTCTGCTCAGAGGAGAGGAGAGAGGCGCGGGCCTAAACTGAGAGGCCCAGGAGGACAGGCTGGAAGAGGATGGGAGCAGAGGGAAGGCCCAAGAACAGAGAGGGTCCCAGGGGCACGGCGAGTGCGGAAGCCACCCGTGCACCCGAATCTACCAGAAAGTGGAGGAATCAGGCTGCAAAGGGGACCGGCCCCTAACTAGTGGAGAACTACATGGCTCAGCTAGAAACCGGAGGCTACTGTACTTTCAGGGTGCAGCTGCTCACAACCGCAACTAAATCGCTAAAAAGGTGGCCGCATAGGATTCAGGGGACTGCACGTTGCCCGCCAAAATCTGAGGCTACCGGCTTGGGACACTGGTTGCGAGGCACAGGGTAGGAGGGTGAGAGCCAACGTAGGAAGACGACCGAGGAAGGCACACAGAATGGAGTCCCGTTATGTATTCCTGAAACACCTGGGAGATTGCTGAACCGCTCCCTTGGTGAACACAGGACGGCGAGGGAGGTTACCCTGGTGCTGGTAACCTGGAGTCTGACAACTGTGAGTAAATTCGAAGACTCTACCCCACTGTGTCCTAGAATTATTATCTGCGCTATCACCTGCACTACACTGCACAACAACATCTACCTCATTAAATCAACACTGCACTGCCCTGGAGCTTAGCTCTGCCTGTGGAGAGCTGAACCAACTATGCTGCATCACCATCAGCTCCTGAGGATCTGCACCGCAGCGGTGGCTCTATATAGCATACCACAGGTGGCGTCACGAATATTATATATAAAAACTTTATCCCATTTCACTAATCCCCTTATATTGACCGCCCTAGGTCATGGACCGGGTCACTGCCACTGTGACATCCCCCAGCATCGACTGGCCCGGCTACCGAGTACCCCACGGCCCATTGGGCGAGTCAACTTGGCATCATGAAGAGGATTCGAACCAACCCGTTATAACCGGGTACTGTGCGCCTAGAAACTGTGTTGTATGTGACGTGCCCCCTGGGCCGTGGGGTACTCGGTAACCGGGCCGGTCATAGCTAGGGTAGATGTCACAGTGGTGGTGACCCGGTCTGTGACCCAGGGCAGTCAATAAAAGGGGATTTTTATAGTTTTTGTATTTAATGATCGTGACGCCACCTGTGGTATGCGGCTAAAGGGAGCCGCCGCTGCGGAGCAGATCCTCTGTAGCTGATGTCAGTGCAGCAGAGTTGGTTTGGCTCTCCACAGTTAGAGCTAAGCTCCAGGGCAGTGTAGATGTTGTATGAGGTAGATGTGACGTGTGCTGTGTAGAGCAGGCAGGTGATGGCACAGCAATTATTCACAGAGGCAGTGGGGTGCAGTCTTCAGGGTTTTACTCACAGTTTGCCAATATTCCAGGTTACAGTTACCGGTGTATAACCTCCCACGTCGTCCTGTGTCTACTCAGGGAGGGGTTCAGCAAACCCTCAGGCAATTCCAGAGTACTTAGCGGGACCCCGTTCTGTGTGTTCCCCCTGGCCATCTTCCTGCGCTGGCTCTCACCCGCCTGCCCTGCGCCTCACACCCAGTGTCCCAAGCCAGTGACCGCGGACCTTGCCAGGCGATGTCTTCTCTGTCCCCTGGGTCCTCTATGGCCTCCTTTTTGGTGATTAGATGTGGCTGTTGGCTGCAGCACCTGAAATGCTGCACCCTCTGGTTATCTAGTTGAGACTTGAAGAACTCTGCTAGTTTAGGGCCCGGTCCCCTCTCTGCGGCCTGATCCTTACACTCCTAGTGGGTTTGGGTGCACGGGTGGCATCCGCACTGCCCGTGCCCCTGGGATTCTTTCTGTTTCGGGAGCCTTCCTTCCTGCTCCTCTCCTCTCTTCAGTCTGTCCTGGGCCTCTCTCACTAGGCCCTCTTCCCTGAGCAGAGCTCCTGCAGAGCTCCTGCTCCTCCTCTGACTGACCACTCTGACTGGACTGGCTGACTGACTGACTACACACCCAAGATGGCTTCCCTTTTTATATCCTCCTTCTCAAGTGCTCCCCTGAACTTCTTCCTCCACCCACACCCACTACATGGTTCCCCCTCTCTTGGTTCCCCCCACTCCAGCCAGGGTCATGGTTCAGCAATGCAGCAATGCATCTTGCCCCTCCAGCTGGCCAGGAATAGTGTAGTGTTGGATGCAGATGTTTGGGTCCCGGGCAGTACTCCATGCTTACCTGAGAGTGGGATAACACACCTCTGGGTGAGATGCAGTACCTCTGTGGCAACTGAACGCGCAGGGGTGCCACATATACTGAATGTGGCGCCCACCCCAGAAGAACGGGTGCCATTATGTGCGTGATAAAAGACAGCAAGGAACCTCCCATCGTGGGCCGGCTCCCAGAATGGCGCCAAAAGCACAACCCGCCCCATGCGCCTGTGGCCATATACCTAGACCTGTCCATCAGTCTGGGGAAGCCGACCCCAGGTGTGGCCAACAGCAAGCATCCATTTGACTGCCCCAGAAAAAGGAAAGGAGAAGAGAAACCTTGGAGACAGGGTGGGATCTCCAGCAGTGCAGACAGACTGCACCCAGCAGGTATGATGGAGGGAGACCAACCTGTGACTCTGGCTCTTGGCCTGCAGCCTGCAGCTGCACCCCTCAACCTGGAAGGGATATTATCTCAACTGTCCCTGGAGGATACGAGCTTCCTCCGCAATGAGGTACAGGAGCTGGGCCGGCGGATGGAGGAGGCCCAGCAGGTTGCCGTCACCACCTGGAAGGACGAACTGTTGGAGAAGTTGCTGACCTGGCAGAAGTCCACGCTGCACCTCAGCAGCAGCGCCCCAGCCCCGGCGGAGCCTCTCCTGGACCAGGAGGTACCAAGCAGTGCTGGAGCAGCTGCAGGAGAAGGTACTGACGGCGCCTCTGCCTGGGCGCTGAGAGCGCTGACCTGCTCCTGGGCCCTTTGCCGGAACCTTCTTCCCAGGGCGCCTACCACATCAACTTGCTTCTGGGCCCTGCACAGGAACCCCCTGCCCCGGGCGCCTGCCACGTCAATCTGCTCCTGGGCCCCTGACAGGAACTTCCTTTCCCCGCATCCGCATGGGTGTACGGGCGCCCTGCGTGGGACTGATCAGCCAAGTACGAGGACCAGCAGAGAGCCCCTCTAGTGCCCACGTCCGCGCCCCCGGTTGCCTGCCAGGGAGGAGAAGAGTTCTGGTGGAAAAATCCGGAGGGTAACCTCATCAGGTTCCCGAGGGAGACCGAGACAGAGGCCCTCAGGAGGGAAGAACAGTGTGAGCGGGAGCTCCGGAAGCTGACCGCAGAGCGCCGGGAGCGGCAAGAAAGATGGGTACGGATCCTGACATCCAAAACCCTGGCCCGCAAGATCAAGCCAGCCACACCCAGTCCCCGTGCAGAAGGGACTGTCGTGAAGTTCAACCTGGAAGCCGGGTGGGGCTTCATCAGAGAACCACAAGTAGCAAAGGATCTCTTTGTCAACAGGAGGGACGTGGATTCCTACCTCCAGCAAGGACGTCCTGGCCGAGACCTGTATCCTGGTGACCGTGTCACCTATACCCGGCATAAGGGAGAGCGCGGGTGATATGCCCTCCATGTGCACAGGGTAGTGGAGGAGGAAGAGGACATGCCCCTGCAGTCCGAGGCTGACGACCCGGCTGGGCCAGCCTATGCAGGACAGGTGTCTCCCAGGAGGGAGCACCAATATTGAACTCCCGGTTTACCAACTGAACTGTATATAGGTACCCGGAAGGGTACGTCATTGTTTAAGTTTGAAAATTTAGGCTGAGGATAGTAAGGAGCCAAAAACTTTTAACTGTAAATAGTTTGCACTTCTTAAAGTGCTTCTTATTGGTTTTATATAGAAAGACCATTGAACAAAAACTCGTTTGGCGTGGCCGAAGACATGGTCCAACAGCTGGATCACCTATGCCCTGCAGCCACGCCCAGGGCCTATGTTGAGGGTTTTCGGATGGGTCCCTCAAATTGCACCTTCTTCAGTGAGATGGACACCCGGTTATGGATCTCACTTTATTGAGTTGAAAATTGTTTTATATGAAAAATGTTTTATAGATGTGAAGAAAATTTTATTGGAGAAAGTTTTATAATGTTTTGATAAAGAAACCTGTAATGTTTAGAAAGATGAGCCTCCCATAAAGGGAAGAAAAGTTATTAGTCCTGAGCCACAAACGCAGATTAATGAATATACAAAGTATCGCTCCTGAAGTTCATCACTTTTGGTTGTTTTGTATCTAAGATTGAAATCCAATCCATCTCTATTATCAGAGATTTCTTTCCCAGTTTCCTTCACTTTCTGGGCTATTAACCTTTTCCATGCCATAAAAATTAATCTACAAGTGTAATTTTTATGTGAATCAATAAATTGTCTCTCTGCACCTGAATATGTAATATTTCCCTTATTAGTAGTGTACAGATATTCTGCTTTGCATCTTTTATTTTCCACCACTACATCTGACATAAGGCAGATTACAGGCTCTTTATTCTATACAGTAGATTGTGTGATGTGCACTGCAGGCACAGGAGGATTACAGTGGGGGCAATCTGGGCTACTGCCCAAAGCCCGAGGCTCTGAGGAGCCATGGACAGATTGCCCTCATAATTTTTGTGTGCCCCCATCGGTAGTGCGTATCACCGGGCAGGGAGTGTTCCTGAAGCTCCGCTGTCAGCAATAGCGAATGGCAGCACAATGAATGGGGAGCTCCTGTCACCTTCTCTGTGACTCAGTTGGTGCCGAGGCAGTGATATCATGGCGTCAGCATGGACGCTCTGGCATAAGTGGAGCCACAAGAGATCTCATGGAGAGGTAAGTATTAAATATTATGTTTTCAATAAATGAATTAATTTCAATGACAAGAATGAAATGGAGGTGAGAGACAGAACACTATAATGAATTGAGCATGAGGGGAGGGAGAGATGGCATGATATAAGGAATTGGGGGAGGGGACATGGAATTATAATGATACAGGGGTACAAGTAATTATAATGAATCGGGGGAGCGGGTGGTGCACAGTGGGGGCATGGAGGACACAGGAGAGTGACTGATTACTAGGGGGAAAGATAACAGTAACTAATTAATTTATACATTTATTGGGAGGGGAAAAGTGGCCATTTATAGTTACAGGGGGCACAGTGGTGGATTATCAATTTTCATTTGGAATTTTGGGTTGCATAATAGCAAGACGTCGGCTGTGAGTTACTGGATGTGAATATTTGTTCTGTATCTACATTGTATAAGGGTACGTTTACATGGGTGACCGGCGGCACTAAATGACCACCAATCGGTAAACCATTACCTATTGGTAGTCGTTTCATAGCATGTTTAACCCCTTCATGACTGGGCTATTTTTCATTATTTCATTTGTTTTTTTTCCTCTCCGTCCTCTAAGAGCCATAACCTTCTATTTTTCCATCTACATAGCCGTAAGAGGGCTTGTTTTTTTGTGTTTTTTTTGTAGTTTTTGAATGACATTTTATCATGTGATGCACTCGAAAGTGGAAAAAAAATTCCAAGTGTGTTGAAATTGCAAAAAAAGTGCAGTTTCATAATTGTTTTTTTTCCGCCATGTTCACTATACAATAAGGCTGTGTGCCCACTATGCGTTTTTTAAGCATTTCCACAGCGGCAATTCCGCTGCAGAAACGCTTAAAAAACGCTTGGTAGAAGGTCTGCCATATTCCCCAATGATAATCCGCATATGCAGTGCACATGTTGCGGAAATTTCAGCTGCGGATTATCATTGCGGAAAAATACGCAGCACTACCAATTATTTTGCGGAAGCGCGGCGTTTTCGCCGCCATTGACTTGCATTGGACCGCATGACATCCGCATCACTGCATCTGTAGATGCGAATTCCATGCGTTTCATTGTGAGGATGGTACCCGGGTTTGCAGAAGAGGAGACTCTCCTCCGGACCAGGGTACCATAGTACCTGTAAAAAAAAGAATAAAATAAAAAATAAAGATTATACTTACCTTCTGATGGCCCCCGGTGTCCTTGTCTTGGCTTGCAGGCAGCTCGCGGTAGACTAAAGGACCTGCGGTGACATAATTTAGTCATGTGACGGGTCACGCGACCGCTGACGTCGGCAGGTCCTTTAGTCTACCGCAAGCCAAGACAAGGACACCGGGGGCCATCAGAAGTTAAGTATATATTTATTTTTTACCATTCTTTCGGTCACAGTATATAAATCCATGCAGGTTGCATGGATTTATATAGTGTGACCAAGTTGTCAAGCACTTTCCAAGTGATGCTAAAATCGCTTGGAAAGTGCTTGACAACCCGCATGCAGAAATGCATATGAAGAACCCTTCACTTACACTTGTCCCTGGCAGGAAAACACATGTACAATCCGCATGTACAATCCGCATAAACAATCTGCATGTACAATCCGCATGTACAATCCGCATGTACAATCCGCATGTACAGTCCGCATGCGTTTTTTCTGCCAGGGAGATGCAGAAACGCTCAGGAAAAATCCGGAGCATTTCTGCATTGTGGGCACATATGAACAAACAAGGGCCAACCATAAGACGCTAGACGGACCACGGTACCTGAACAGGCATGTCGAGTCCCGGGTCCAGATAAGCCTACTCATATCATCAAATTTGAAAAAGGAGAATGTGAAGCCCAGCTGTGCTTGGTATCACAGAACCTAGAAGGGTGTATTGAAGGATTCCTCCACAAGAGGCCCCCATAACCATTCACACATCTCCACCTTCCACCTCAGACCACCAGAGGGAGCCCGTTTGGGAGATATATAAGGGAAGGTGGAGCCAGGCAGCAGTTAGTTCCTTCAGAGTGAGACACAGAAACAGGTCAGTCTGCAGTGGAGCTCAGTGACTCAGCAATTCCACTGGAGAGTTCAGTTAGTGCAAGCCTGAATACAGAGTTGAGCCCGGTTGAGTCGTACCTCAGAATAGTGAGCTTTAGGTGTGACGGCGCCATAAGATCGGTGAAACGTGGCATGCCGCCATTAGTGTGAGTAGCCTATTGAGGGTCCGAGTAGGCCGAAGGCGAAAGAGTAGAGAGTTAGTACTAGGGGGCAGAGGAGCTTAACTGGCTCACCCCGAAGAAGAAGAAACTGATACCGGACACCGGGTCCGAAGTTTACTGGGATCTCCACGACCTAGTAAGATAAACCGGAATCCCTGGAGAACTACAGGTCCCAGGATCGCTAAAGTGCTGATACGTACCAGAGCCAGGAGACACATAGGCCCCGTAGGTCGGGAGCGTGCACTCCAAGAAAAGGCCCTACCACAAGGTCAGCCAGCGCAGGACAGAGACAAAGTTAGGCCTAGCTCCAGGCAGGTCAGAAACTTACTACGCAGAAGCCAGAACCAGGAGGCCCAAAACCTGCTCATTGGGGAGGATCCGGACATACACCCTTCACTCTACAGTGCTCCGGGGAGTGCCTGAAATTCCACCAGTAAAAGGTACTGAAGTGACTATCGTGTCCGTCCCTGTTCTTGTTCTGGCTCGGCGGAGTCTCTCTGTCCTGCATCCCCGTTCTTATACTGCCCTGAGGCCCAGCTCTACCTGTGGAGAGCTATACCATCAAGCTGCCTTATCACCGGCCTCAGTGGACTGCGCAGCGCTGGTGATCCTCACCAGAAGCCACAGGTGGCGTCACGAACTCTTTCTTTTCCAAAATCAACCCCTTTTTTAGGAGAGACCCCAGGGTACGGGCCCGGGAGCCGACCACCGCGACATCCCTAACGGTCAGGCTAAAGGCCCGGGTACCGAGTTATCCCCATATTCCTCTGGGTGCCACATCTCTCTAATTGGCGTCACGAACAAGATCGCGTGCCCGCTGCAACGACGAAGTGTTTTGCCCGTTGCCACCGGGTACTGTGCGCCTTTATTTTGAACAGTGTACGTAAAGTTGTGGTGAAGGTAGCCGCCATTGTTGGGCCGTTGAGCAAGAAGAAGGGCGTAATCACGGGAAAATAAGGGGCGTACCTGCAAAAGAGCGCAAAGTCCCGGACACACCCCACGCTTCGACGTCAAAGCAGGAAGCGCCAGGTCCTGAAAGGAGCATCGCTGAACTCTCTGACGTAGGACGCAAGCGACACAAGGTCCTGAAGACAACCGTCACCTGCGGAGCTGCGGCCTACCGGAAGAAAAAACAGAAGGTAGGCCACGGTTAACTAGGGGGGCGCTGAGATGTCCGTCGAACAGCAGAACGCCGACCTACCGGTCAACGTCCCTGAAGCTCCGCCCGCGCCCGATAACGGGCAGGCCGAAGCCGCCGCTCCACCGGCAGCGCCTGTAACACCTGTTATTCCTATGACTTTACCGTACATTCCTGGAGCAAAGTGGCTCCCCCAGTACAACGGCAAACCAGATACCCTGTCTGGATTCAAGCGGAAGATATGTGGTATTTTGGACATGTACTCTATGACCGGCAAACAAAGAGCCGCCGTTGTATTAGGACAGCTAACTGGTGTTGCGGAACGGGAAGTGGAAACATGGTCGGCCGCAGACCGGGAGACAGTGTCCACAATATTCCAAAAACTACAGACTGTCTTTGAGGACCTTACTGAGGCGGAGCTCCGGATGAGGTTCTACAGCTGTTCCCAACAACCAGAGGACAATGTTCGGGACTATGCCTGGCGTCTCCAAGGGGCCCTGCGGGCTCTGAACCAGGTTAGTCCAACCAGCGTTGAGAATAAGAACAAAATGCTGAAGGAACAGTTTGTCCGGGGACTAAGGTCTCCAGAGGAGAGCAGGACTGTGCGTTGGTGGTCCCTGGATCATCCAGAGGCCACCTTTGACAACCTCAAGGACATGGCTATAAAAGGACTGCAGCCCCTGGAAACAAATGCCATCCAACGTTACCAGGGTGGGGCTACTCCAGTGCCTGCGACACCCACCTTTTCCCCAGTGACTGCTGAAGCTAAGGTTCCAGTAACCTCTCCTAAAGAACTGGACAGCTTACGCTCTGATGTGCGTCAGTTGAGCAAAACCCTGACCACTGTGCTGAGTGCTCTGCAACTGCGGACGGAGCCTGAGGAAGGAGGGAAGATCCTGCTAGCCGATAACCCTGAGGATGTCCCCTGGATGTGGAGGAGGAGGAGACCAACACCACCCTCGCCGAGGACCAGTGACCAGCGCCGTCCACCGAAGGACCCAGCCTGCTACCGCTGCCGTAAGACTGGACACATCGCTCAGAATTGTCCTTTAAACGGGAAAACCCTGGGTCCGAGGGCCGCCACCCAGGAGTAAACTCACCAGGTCCATCAGACTGGTACAACAGGTTCGTCGGAGGAAGACCTTTCCTGTCCATTGTGTTGGACGGGATCCCGACGCATGCCCTGCTGGACACAGGATCTCTGGTAACCATCATGCCTCTACAAGAGGTTCTGGTCCATGGACGATCTACGTCCGCCAGCTCCAAATTTGTCTGTATATGCTTCAAATGGACTCCCCCTTAACCTACTCGGGGTTAAGAATGTGACTGTAAAGGTGGGGAGAGTGGAGCTGAAGGACCAGGGACTAATTGTAGTGGAGACTAACCCTGATGACAGCAACCCATATATGGTACTAGGCACTAACGTTGTTGGTAACTGTTTGGGAGAAGTTGTGTTCTTGCTCCAACAGATCGCCGACACTGCCAGACCGAGACAGAGGAGGGCACTGCAGAGAGAGATCCGCGTCCTGATGTATCAACAGCAAGTACAGTTAACAGATGGTGAAATCGGTAACGTAAGGGTAACAGACCATATCCCCATTGTCGTCCCCCCAATGAGTGAAATGCTCATCTGGTGTAGAGCTGCCATAGGTCTTAGAGGACAGAGCTACCAGGCGGTAGTAGAACCCCTTTGTTCCGAGCACAGACTCACGCTCTTAACCGCCAGAGGAGTGGTAGACGTACGTAATGGGAGGGTGCCTGTCCGTCTTCTCAACTTAGGGGAAGATGAGGTCAAACTGCCACTGTTGCTAAACTACATGCTGTCAATAATAACTGTATCCATGAGGCGGAGTCCTTAACTTCACCAGAAGAAGAGGAGGATAATGTCGCTGCAACCCAGGTGGAGGATTGGTGTCAACAGCTCCATGTTGGGACAGACACCACTCCTGACCATCAAAAACAGGGTGTACACCGGGTGGTTCAAGAATACTCGCAGGTGTTCAGTAAACATCCACTTGACTTCGGGAGGGTTAAGGGGGTTCAACATCATATCCCCACAGGCAACCATTCTCCAATTAAAGAATGTTATAGGCCTATACCCCCCAGCTCACTACCAGAAGGCAAAAGAAATGCTGCATGACATGAGGAAGGCGGGAGTAATTAGGGATAGTTGTAGTCCCTGGGCGGCTCCCCTAGTGCTGGTTAGGAAAATGAACGGGAGCATGAGAATGTGTGTAGATTACCGTCAAGTAAATCGCATTACACATAAAGATGCATACCCTTTGCCACACAAAGAGGAGTCCCTAGCTGCCTTAAAGTCTGCAAATTACTTTTCTACCCTTGACCTCACTAGTGGGTACTGGCAAGTCGCTGTGGCTGAGGAGGATCGGGAGAAGACGGCCTTCAGCACCCCGATGGGACTCTGCTAGTTCAATAGCATGCTATTCGGACTCTGCAATGCCCCCGGAACGTTCCAGAGTTTGATGGAGTGCTGCCTGGGACACCGCAATTTCGAGACTGTGTTACTTTACTTGGACGATGTAATTGTGTACTCCAGAACGTACGAGGACCACTTGAAACACCTGGCAGAGGTATTTGAGTCACTGTCCCGGTACGGGATGAAGTTGAAGCCCTCAAAGTGCCACCTGCTCAAGAAGAAGGTACAGTACCTGGGACACATTGTCAGTCCGGAAGGGGTAGCACCAGACCCGGAGAAGGTCACTGCCATCCAGAAGTGGCCGGAGCCAAAGAACCTCAAGGAGGTGCGTCAGTTCTTGGGACTAGTAGGATACTACCGGAGGTTCGTAAAGGACTACACTAAGAAGGCAGCTCCTCTGCAAGACCTCCTGGTAGGGCAGTCCCCCAAAGGCAAAAACCCTCCATTTCATTGGGGTAAAGAACAGGCTGAATCATTTCAAGAGATGAAGGAGATCCTGACAGGTGATGAGATCCTAGCCTACCCTGATTACAGCCAACCGTTCCTGCTGTATACAGATGCCAGCAACGAAGGTCTGGGAGCTGTCTTGAGTCAGAAGCAGAATGGGCAAGAAAAAGTGATCGCATACACAAGCAGGAAGCTCCGCCCGACTGAGCGGAACCCGGAGAACTATAGCAGCTTTAAGTTGGAGTTCCTGGCCTTGGTCTGGGCCATCACAGAAAGGTTCAAGCACTACTTAGCCTCCAGCAAGTTTGTTGCCTACACTGACAATAATCCTTTAACTCATCTTGAAACAGCCAAGCTGGGAGCCATGGAACAGCGATGGATGGCTCGGCTGTCAAACTACCAATTCACCATAAAATACCGGGCGGGCCGCAAGAACTCCAACGTCGATGCCCTGTCTAGGATGCCTCACCAGTCAGACACAGAAGAAGAAGTGGATGACCTGGAAGAGATAGAGCTACCTGCCTTTCATCGGAGTGGGATGATCCATGAACAGAGAGTCTCCAGGAAGCAGCGTGGAAAGAAGTTAAACCCCCTGCCTCACCACTAGAGATGAGCGGTGTTCGACTCAAACTGTTCACCAATCTCAAATTCGAGCTGTTTTGGGCGGTGTTCGAGCCGTTCGGCGAACACGAACGATTTGAAAAAAATTTGGCTGTTCGAGGTTATGTTCGATAACTGTTCGTGCACCAAAATCATAACTGGATTTTTTTCTCAGTAATGCTGAAAATTAATGTTAATATGCAGTTTGAGTGTACACCGGGGTGGGGGGAGGGTCAGGGGATGGATCTCTGCAGGAATAATGAAGATCTCCATTTTTTTTTCTCTTTCCCGCATTTACAGTGGGGAGGTGCAATCTGTCAGCCTATCAGCAGCGCACACACGGAGCGAAGTGCTTTTTTTCACACAAGCAAGGGCATGTGTCATTGGCAGTGTATGTCACATGTCCTTGCCCTATAAGACCCAGCCATTTTCCCCGTCGCCACCATTTTCTCACTGCTGCAGCTGCGTGTTAGACGGCACCGCTGTTGCTGTGTGCGCTATACCTTGTTAATTTAAAGCCAATTTTCGCACAAATCTACAGATAGCTTGGGAGTAGGGAAGAGATGTGATTGCAGTCCTTTTAAGGACTAGGTTACATCATTTCCTACGACTTTTATCAGGCAGGTCTGTGCTCTTAAATAGATAGGTTGGGAGTAAAGACTAATTGTAATTGCAGTCCTTTTCAGGACTAAGTTGCATCAGTTCCTATCAGTTTTTGCCAGGCAGGTCTGTGCCAGTGCTGTGCAAGTTTTTTTCACAGCATTTGGCTAAATCTAGCAAATCAAATCCTTTTTAGCCTATTGCAGAGTGTGTTAATCAGTGGAGTAGCCTATCTGTGTTGCAAGCTACACCACCTGTGTATAGAATACCAGTTTTTTTACTGCACCTAGTGAAGTAAAACCTTTTGGGCATAGCATCATTCTATTAGTCCATCTATACTAACCTCCACCAGGTTGCAAATTCAATATAATATTTTTCTGCATCTAGCTCTGAAAAAATATTTCAGCTTCTAGCAGTGTGTGGGACTTGGTCTATTAGTCCATCTATACTGACCTCCATCAGGTTGCAAATTCAATATAATTTTTTTCTGCATCTAGCTCTGAAAAAATATTTCGGCTTCCAGCAGTGTGTGGGACTTGGTCTATTAGTACATCTATACTAACCTCCACCAGGTTGCAAATTAAAAATAATTTTTATCTGCATCTAGCTCTGAAAAAATATTTGTTCTTCTAGCAGTGTGTGGGACTTGTTCTATTAGTCCATCTATACTGACCTCCATCAGGTAGCAAATTCAATATAATTTTTTTCTGCATCTAGCTCTGAAAAAATATTTCGGCTTCTAGCAGTGTGTGGGACTTGTTCTATTAGTCCATCTATACTAACCTCCACCAGATTGCAAATTAAAAATAATTTTTATCTGCATCTAGCTCTGAAAAAATATTTCGGCTTCTAGCAGTGTGTGGGATTTGGTCTATTAGTCCATGTATACTAACCTCCACCAGGTTGCAAATTAAAAATATTTTTTATCTGCATCTAGCTCTGAAAAAATAATTGGGCTTCTAGCAGTGTGTGGGACTTGGTCTATTAGTCCATCTATACTGACCTCCATCAGGTTGCAAATTTAATATAATTCTTTTCTGCATCTAGCTCTGAAAAAATATTTGGGCTTCTAGCAGTGTGTGTGACTTGGTCTATTAGTCCATCTATACTGACCTCCATCAGGTTGCAAATTCAATATAATTTTTTTCTGCATCTACCTCTGAAAAAATATTTTGGCTTCTAGCAGTGTGTTGGACTTGGTCTATTAGTCCATCTCTACTAACCTCCACCAGGTTGCAAATTAAAAATAATTTTTATCTGCATCTAGCTCTGAAAAAATATTTGGGCTTCTAGCAGTGTGTGGGACTTGGTCTATTAGTCCATCTATACTGACCTCCATCAGGTTGCAAATTCAATATAATTTTTTTGTGCATTTAGCTCTGAAAAAATATTTTGGCTTCTAGCAGTGTATGGGACTTGGTCTATTAGTCCATCTATACTGACCTCCATCAGGTTGCAAATTCAATATAATTTTTTTCTGCATCTAGCTCTGAAAAAATATTTGGGCTTCTAGCAGTGTGTGGGACTTGGTCTATTAGTCCATCTATACTGATCTCCACCAGGTTGCAAATTAATTTTTTTTTTTATCTGCATCTAGCTCTGAAAAAATATTTGGGCTTCTAGCAGTGTGTGGGATTTGGTCTATTAGTCCATGTATACTAACCTCCACCAGGTTGCAAATTAAAAATATTTTTTATCTGCATCTAGCTCTGAAAAAATATTTGGGCTTCTAGCAGTGTGTATGACTTGGTCTATTAGTCCATCTATACTGACCTCCATCAGAATGCAAATTCAATATAATTTTTTTCTGCATCTACCTCTGAAAAAATATTTTGGCTTCTAGCAGTGTGTTGCACTTGGTCTATTAGTCCATCTATACTAACCTCCACCAGGTTGCAAATTAAAAATAATTTTTATCTGCATCTAGCTCTGAAAAAATATTTGGGCTTCTAGCAGTGTGTGGGACTTGGTCTATTAGTCCATCTATACTGACCTCCATCAGGTTGCAAATTCAATATAACGTTGCTGTGAATTTAGCTCTGAAAAAATAATTTGGCTTCTAGCAGTGTGTGGGACTTGGTGTATTAGTCCATCTGTACTAACCTCCACCAGGTTGCAAATTAAAAATAATTTTTATCTGCATCTAGCTCTGAAAAAATATTTGGGCTTCTAGCAGTGTGTGGGACTTGGTCTATTAGTCCATCTATACTGACCTCCATCAGGTTGCAAAATCAATATAATTTTTTTATGCATCTAGCTCTGAAAAAATATTTTGGCTTCTAGCAGTGTGTGGAACTTGGTCTATTAGTCCATCTATACTAACATCCACAAGGTTGCTAATTAAAAATAATTTTCATCTGCATCTAGCTCTAAAAAAATATTTGGGCTTCTAGCAGTGTGTGGGACTTGGTGTATTAGTCCATCTATACTGACCTCCATCAGGTTGCAAATTCAATATAATTTTTTTCTGCATCTAGCTCTAAAAACATATTTGGGCTTCTAGCAGTGTGTGGAACTTGGTCTATTAGTCCATCTATACTGACCTCCATCAGGTTGCAAATTCAATATAATTTTTTTCTGCATCTAGCTCTAAAAACATATTTGGGCTTCTAGCAGTGTGTGGGACTTGGTCTATTAGTCCATCTATACTAACCTCCATCAGGTTGCAAATTAAAAATCATTTTTATCTGCATCTAGCTCTGAAAAAATATTTGGGCTTCTAGCAGTGTGTGGGACTTGGTCTATTAGTCCATCTATACTGACCTCCATCAGGTTGCAAATTCAATATAATTTTTTTCTGCATCTAGCTCTGAAAAAATATTTCGGCTTCTAGCAGTGTGTGGGACTTTCTCTATTAGTCCATCTTTACTGACCTCCATCAGGTTGCAAATTAAAAATCATTTTCATCTGCATCTAGCTCTGAAAAAATATTTCGGCTTCTAGCAGTGTGTGGGACTTGTTCTTTTAGTCCATCTATACTAACCTCCATTAGGTTGCAAATTCAATACAATTTTTTTCTGCATCTAGCTCTGAAAAAATATTTAGGCTTCTAGCAGTGTGTGGGACTTGGTCTATTAGTCCATCTATACTAACCTTCACCAGGTTGCAAATTAAAAATAATTTTTATCTGCATCTAGCTCTGAAAAAATATTTCGGCTTGTAGCAGTGTGTGGTACTCATTGTATTAGGCCATCTATACCAGGCTCCACCAGCTTTCAAATTAATCATGATTTTTAGCTGCATATAGCCCTGAAAATAATTTTTCTTCCCAATAGTGGTAGCAATAGAAATATGGGGCGCGCGCCTGGCTAACAAAAATATACGCTTCATAACAAAAAGCACTAGCCTAGCGCATTTCATTAATAAGATGGCATCATCGTCTCTCCCAGTGCTAGGCCTACTACGCCGGCTAGCATTCCTGTGCCTAAAACACAATGTATGGGTCCGCGCTAGCCACTATGCTGAGGTGTGTAAAGCTGCTGCTAACGCTTTATCACAATTCAATTGGCAGATTTTCACAGAGCTCCTCCCCAACGCCCAACCATCGGACAGCAGTTGCCCACCCTCCCTATGGGATCTAGTGGCGAATAGTTGAGGCCATTAATCAGAGCGTCAGTTGCCCCGTCGACGTGGCAAGCATACGGTAGGGCATGGGAAGAGTGGACACGACTAGTAGCAGGCAGACGGGTTGACCAATGTGAACAAACCAGATCACAAGTCACCATAGAATTTCTCCACCAGCTAATGATGAGGGGCATATCAGGGGCGTCAGCGCAGCAGTGTCTGACCGGAGTAGCATTTCACTTCCAACTTCTGAATTGGGGAGATGTGACAAAGATTCATCATCAGACAATCCATAAAAGGGTGGAAAAGGGGTCAGCCAAGTCAGCAGTGTAGACGTCTCGTCCCGTGTCACTAAAACTGATTTCTCACATCATATCCCTAACACCATTAACATGACACTCACAATTTGAAGCAACACTACTGTCTACTGCATTTGTGATCGCCTTCTTCGGGGCGCTATGCATAAGCGAATTAGTCACTGAATCCAAAATTACCACCAGTGGAGGCTTATTACACCAGGACGTAGTCATAGCCAATAATGCAATACGTCTACGCATACGACAATCGAAAACGGTTCCAGCGGGCAGGGGCACTTGGGTACTTCTGCAACCCACAAACGGTACACTGAGTCGGGTAACAATAGTAAAAACATATCTAACCATCAGATCACAAAGTAATTTCTTCCTATCGCACAGTGATGGAACGCCATTATCAAGATACCAGTTCCAAGCTATATTTAATAAATGCATAACATCGGCAGGGAACCACCCCAAAGATTACGGGACACACTCATTCCGCATAGGCGCGGCCACAGAAGCAGCAAGAGAAGGATTGTCAGAAACAGAAGTTCAGAGGATAGGGAGATGGCGATCCACGTGTTTGGCGAGATACATAAGACTGGACTTGTTATCCTAACGTGGTTTGTTTCTTTTACAGGTGACGCTAAGCCAACAGTGTGGGTGATAGGCCATTCATATATATATTGGGCAGAAAAAAGGGCGAAAGTCCGCCCAGGCGGGAGGAAATTAGAGTTTCATAACACATATTTCAACTGGAGAGGTATTAGAGGCCTGCTATGGCTACAGGTACTAATGGAGGTAATCAAGGTAGGGAGAGAGGCAAGAGGTCTGGTCATCTTAGTTATACAGGCCGGGTGAAAAGACCTAGGTCATCACAAGAGCGCATAACTAATGGCAATAATGAAACTAGACACTGAGCACTTCAGAGAATTTTTCACAAAACTAGCTATAGTATGATCAGAGATTGTGCCGATAGCGGTATGGCAAGGTGCGCGAGACATCACAGCCATCGAACGGACAAGGCGGGTAATAAATATTCGAATGGCAAAATTTAGAAGAGACAGAGGCGGTGTAGTGATTTGACACCGACAACTGGAAGGAGATAAAGCAGGCCTCATACGGCCCGACAGTGTTCACTTAATGGATATTGGACTGGACATATTCCTGTCAGGACTCCAGGATGGAGTGGAACAAGCGTTAAGAGTGATGGGTGGGGGTCAGAGTCCTGTATGCGAGTACGCAGGATCCTCCGTGGCCTGGAAATAGAAAGGACATGTTGGAGAGTTACACTTGTTGGCCAACTTGCCGGAGTGGAGACCCAGGGCATGCCGCAACAAGCTGAATTATTTTAGAAATTAAATGCCTTTCTAATGGAATGAGTATAAAGAGTTAATAAAGCTGTGACCGATCCTCACCCATCCAGTTGTAAGAGTTACATTAATGTATTGTCAAGGAAAGGGGGGCGGTAGGGGGGCTGAGCGTCTGGGTTTGGTTGGGGGTCCCCACAGTCTGCCTAGGCTAGATGCATTTAAAAATTCTTATTAGATACACAGGCGGTGCAGCTTGCTTCGCAGCTGGGCTACTACGCCCAAAGTATTGCCTAGGCTAGATGCAGTTAAAAATTCTACGCTGACTAGCAGACACTGAAGCTTTGGAGCAGACCTCTTCACACTCAACCATCTGTGTTAGCCCAAGCCATAGTGTATGTAGTTTCTTACAGTTAAAAGGGGTTGGGATCGACCCAACCCACCTGGAATTGACGATGCCAACGTCACGTAAGACACAGCAAGGGGACTCCAAAAAGAGTCTCCATTTTTTCCCAAAATTGTGGCACAGACATCACTTAACCCTAGAACGCATACCTGGGGCCTCGCAGGCCCGCCCTGTTAATTGTTTTCTATTTTCTGCAAGATTACTTTAGTTAGAATTTTGAAACTCTAGGTATTCTTCATGTATATAGTTGTTTGTCATTTGAGTTTGAGTTATTACATGTTATTTGCACACGGGCCTAAAAGGTCCCAGGTATGTGAAAGTGTAGATTTTTATGGTCATGCGTTATAGGGTTAAGTGGCATCAATTGCCCCACAGTTGCTTAAAACGGTTGGTGAGGTGATTTTACCAAATCCTCAAGCTTTTAGTCTCGCAAGGATAACACAGGGGTAGAAAAGTCCTTGCGAATCCATGATTTGTTCATCTTTATGAACGTGAGTCTGTCTACATTCTCAGTGGACAGCCGCGTGCGCTTATCTGTCAGCACACCACCAGCAGCGCTGAACACACGTTCAAAGAGAACGCTGGCTGCACGGCATGACAAGATCTCCAAGGCGTGAGTGGCGAGCTCCGGACATTTTTCCAGATTGGAATCCCAAAATGAGCAAGGGTCAAGTGACACAGTCATGGCTTCGATGTTCACTTGGAGATACTCCTGTACCATTCTCTCTAGGCGTTGACTATGTGTCAGACTTCTTGTCTCCTGTGGCCTTGCAAACGATGGTCTAAAAAAGTGGTGAAACGATTCCACAAAATTGCTGTTACCAGCAGATACTGTATTACTGTTATGGTTTGAGTGATGAAGACTCGACAGTCCCACGGTTGGCAAGTTAGAACTGTGAGATTCACTACGTGCACCACTGGTGTTTTGTGGAAAAGCACATGTAAGATTCTGCAACAGCGTCTGCAGATACTCCTGCATGCGTAAATCCCTTTTTATGGCAGGAATTATTTTGGCAAATTTACTTTTGTACCGGGGATCTAAGAGTGTGGCAACCCAGTAGTCGGGATTACTTCGAATTCTGACAATCTGAGGGTCATGTTGCAGGTAGTGCAGCAAGAAGGCACTCATGTGTCTTGCGCATCCAGGAGGACCAAGTCCTTGTTGTGTTGGTAGCGAGGTAACAATCATGCTTCCTTCCTCTGCCCTCTCCCCCCAACCTCGCACAACAGAAATGTGATCAAGGTCTCCCTCATCTGATGAGTCTTCCATGCCCATCGCCAGTTCATCCTCTACTTCTTCCTCGGCTCCTGCAGCTTCCTCAACAGTTTGGCTGCTACCATGCGCCCTGGTTAATCCCTCTCGCCCACCCTCCCATGCCTGCCGCCTTGGTGCTGCCGACCGTCTGGACCTTGGAGATGTTATCCCTTCCGCATACGACTTCTCCTCTACTTCCTCCACCTCCTTTTGTCCCACCACCTGACTCTGAATTCTGTTTAATGTGTGCTCCAGCATGTAAATCACCGGAATAGTCATGCTGATAATGGCATCGTCGTCAGCACTAAACATCTTCGTCGCCATTTCAAAACTGTGCAGAAGGGTGTGTGGCGCCCCTGAGGGTTCAGTCACCACAGAGTTACTGCATCTCACCCAGAGGAGTGGTATCTCACCCTCAGGTAAGGAAGGCGTATGGCTCGGGACCCTAACACCTGCATCCAACACATACCCACAGTGAGGGTAGGGCGAGATTACTCCTAAGGGAGAGCACAGTCCCAGTTCCCTAGCTGGCGGGAGGGTCCTATGTAGTGGGTGCTTAGGGGAGCAGCTTAGGGGAGCACATGACAGGGAGAAGCCATCTTAGAAAGAGCAAGCCAGTCAGAGGAGGAAAAGTGACAGGAGCAGAGGCTCTGCATGAGCTCTGCTCCGGAGGTGGGCCTAGCCTGGGAGGCCCAGGACTGAAGGAGAGAAGAGAGGAGTGGGAGCAGGAAGGCTTCAGGAACCGAAGGGACCCTAGGGGTATGGGCCATGCAGAAGGCCACCCGTACTCCTGCTGCTACCAGGAGGTAGAGGGGTCAGGCCAGATAAGGGGAACCGGTCCCTCAACTAGCGGAGAAACAGCAAGACTCAACTAGAAACCAGAGGCTGCAGCATTTCATTTACTGCAGGCCAAAGTCCACACCAGTCTCCCTAAGAAGGTAGCCACATAGGACCCAGGGGACGGAACACACTTCGCTCGCCCAGGCCCGAGGATACCGGATAGAAGTGTCACTGGGTGTGAGGTACAGGGAGAAGGCCAGAGAAAGGACACACAGAAGGGGGTCCAGCTAAGTACTCCAGAGCTATCTGGGGGTGGACTGAGCCCCTCACTGAGTACGCACAGCACGACAGGGGAGATTGCTCTGGTACCTGTAATCTGGACTGCAACTACTGTGAGTAAAGATCTTGGGACTGCATCACACGGACTCTGTGTTCATTACTGACTCCCTGCACTACAACCACCATCATCCACCCACACTGCCCTGAAGCTACACTCTTCCTGTGGAGAGTAATAATACCATTGCTGCAAAACCACCAGCTTCAGAGGACTGTTCCGCAGCGGCGGCCCCTTTTCCCGCACTCCAGATGTGGCGTAGTCGGACATTATAAAACCCATATATACAAATTACCCTTGGATTGACCGCCCTGGGTTACGGACCAGGTCACCGCCACAGTGACTACAACCCCCAGTGTCTAACGGCCCGGCTCGGGGTACCCCACGGCCCAGGGGGCGCGTCAACTTCATAGGTCCCGTATTGCACCAGGGCTTGTCGGTGCTGCCACAGTCGCTGCAACATGTGCAGAGTTGAATTCCACCGTGTCGGCACATCGCATTTCAGCCGGTGAACTGGCAGGCCCAACGACTTCTGTAGAGATGTAAGTCGTTGAGCTGCGGGATGCGAACGGCGGAAGTGAGCACACAGCGACCGTGCCATCTGCAGAAGGCCATCTAGTCCGGGATAGTGGGCTAAAAATTGATGGACAACCAGGTTCAACACGTGAGCCATACAAGGCACGTGTGTGACATTGCCCCGGTGAAGGGCCGCACCCAGGTTTGCAGCATTTTCGCACACGGCCTTCTCTGGTTGCAGGTCCAGTGGAGACAACCATTTATGAAACTGGGTCTCCAGAGCTGACCACAACTCCTCAGCTGTGTGACTCACATTTCCCAGACATTTCAAAGTAAACACTGATGCCGTTGAGCCCTGCTGCCAGCATAGTAAGGAGATGTGCAAGATTCTTTCTGCGCAGTTAGAAAGCAGGTGGCATTACCAGACAGGCTTTGGGTGCAGGTGGAGGACCAAGAGGAGGTTGAGGAGGCAGAAGCAGTGGAGGAACTTCGAGATAAAGAGGATTGACGCACAACTCGTGGGGACGGTAAGACTTGGACAGTAGCCCCTTGTCCTGCTGTCACCATAGTTACCCAGTGCCCAGTCAGCGACATGTAACGCCCTTGTCCATGCCTACTCGTCCAAGTGTCTGTGGTGAAATGCACCCTGTTACACACAGAGTTTCTCAAATAAGCGGTGATGTTGTGTCCGACATGCTGGTGGCGAGCAGGCACACCTTTCTTTAAGAAGTAGTGTCGACTGGGCATCTAGTACTGGGGCACTGCGACGGACATAAGGTCTCGAAAATCCTCTGTGTCCTCCAGGCGGAAAGGCAGCATTTCTGTAGCCAACAGCTTGCAGATGGTGAAATTCAACCTCTTAGCTTTGTCATGGCTAGGAGGAAATGGTA
This sequence comes from Phyllobates terribilis, assembly GCF_046119375.1. Lineage (NCBI taxonomy): Eukaryota > Metazoa > Chordata > Amphibia > Anura > Dendrobatidae > Phyllobates > Phyllobates terribilis. The sequence continues at coordinate 1,176,221,049 of NW_027362761.1, forward strand.
TTTTACTTTTCCACATCTGAGGGACCGAGGGCTGGCTGTTGTGCTTAGACGGGGTTGATAAGGGTGTCCCCGGCAAACTGCCGGTCTGTGAGGAAGATGCAGGCGGACATGTTAGGTTGCCTTGATCCAAAGGTGGTGCTCTCGATGTCGGAGAGAGCTCAACACCAGCAGGTGTTTCCACTTCCCAATGAACTGACGACCTGCCAATCACACTGGCTGTTGCGGGTAAAGAGGTGGCAGGTCTGCGTCCAAAAACATGTGTGACTGCTGTCCCCCCAGTCACAGAGGATGAAGAGGCTGCGGATGCACAAGATGGGGCAGACAGTGGTTGGCCCGGCCCGCTAGGCCGCATTGTAGCACAGTGAGCTTCCCACTGCAACTTATGCTTCATATCCATGTGACGGTACATGCATGAAGTACTCAAACTATGGATTTTTTGGCCTCTACTTAGCTTTTGTTGACAAATATTACAAATAACACGAGTTGGGTCATCCTTATCGATCTGAAAAAATGCCCAGGCTATGCAAGGCTTAGAGCCCATGCGACCTGAAGAGCCACTACGACTTGTGGTCAGAGGCAGAGTTTTGGTTGAGGATGCAGTTGTTGACGTGCTTCCAGTACTCCGTCTCTGTCCAGGAAGGCACAACCTAACCTCATCGTCAATAGCATCTGTGACGCCCCGCTGTGCTTGGTATCACAGATCCTAGAAGAGTGCATTGATGGAACCCTGCACAAGAGGCCCCCATAAACATTCACACATCTCCACCTTCCACCTCAGACCACCAGAGGGAGCCCGTTAGGGATATAAATAGGGAAGGTGGAGCTAGGCAGTTCAGTCCTCTGAAGAGTTCCTGCAGTAGAGAAGCCTAAGAGAGGTCAGTCTGCAGTGGAGCTCAGTCTAGTCTAGAGAACTCGAGGCTCCTGCTAGCTAGATTCAGGGAGCCCAGTTAGAGCTTAAGGTGTGCCGGCGCCATAAGATCGGTGAAGCGCGGCAAGCTGCCGTTAGTGTGTATAGCCTAGTGAGGGCCCGAGTAGGCCGAAGACGAGTGGCGAGTTAGTACATAAGGGGCAGCGGACCTTAACCAGCTCACCCCGAAGCATTTACCGGACACCGGATCCGAGCTTACTGGGATCTCTATGACCCAGTAAGGCATAACCGGAATCCCGGGGAACTACAAGTCCCAGGATCGCTAAGGTGCTGATACGTAACAGAGCCAGGAGACGCTTAGGTCCCGCATACTGGGAGCGTGAACTCCAAGAGAAGGCCCTGCCACAAGGTCAGCCAGCGCAGGACAGAGACAAAGTTAGGCCTAGCTCCAGGCAGGTCAGAAACTTACTACGCAGAGGCAAGAAACAGGAGGCCTTACACTTGCTCATTAGGGAGGATCCTGATATGCACCCTTCACCCTACAGTGCTCTGGGATGTGCCTGAATTTCCACCAGTAAAAGGTACTGAAGTGACTACCGTGTCCGTTCCCGTTCTTGCTCTGACCCAGCTGGGTCTTGCCTGTCCTGCATTCCCCCTGCATATGCTGCCCTGAGACCTAGCTCCACCTGTGGGGAGCTATACCATCGAGCTGCCTTATCACGGGCCTCAGTGGACTGCTGCAGCGCTGGTGCTTCTCACCATATACCACAGGTGGCGTTACGAACTCTTATAAAATTAACAATAATCCACCCTTTTAAAGAGTGACCCCAGGGTACGGGCCAGGGAGCCGACCACCGCGACATCCCCAAGGCCAGGCAAAGGCCCGGGTACCGAGTCATCCCCATCCCCTGGGCTAGTCACATGCTCCTCCACCTCCTCTGCTGACCTCATCGACTAGCTGACTGTGGGTTGACAGTAAGTGGGATCCCCAACCTTGTCATCATCACTCACCCTGTGTGTTCTCACACCCGTTTCCTCAGAGCCAACCTCTTCCTGCCCTGACCGAAAAGTCAAGTTGTCGCTCCAATCAGGTATTTGAGTCTCATCATCGTCTTCATCATTATCTCCACCAACAGAAGTTACAGTTTGGGAACGAGGGTCTACATTATGCTCAGAACCCTCTTCATCTGGTCCTGGATCCGACTTATAAAGATTCTGGGCATCAGTGCAGATCATTTCCTCGTCTGGATTAACAGAAGGTCTGGAGCAGACCTCCATTTCCCAGGCTATAGTATGAGTAAACAGCTGTGCAGACTCAACCATCTGTGTTACCCCATACTCAGACGGGCAGCTGGAGACTTGGGAGCTGTGAGGAAGCAAGTGCGATTGGGGTGACACCTCTGAGGACTGGAGTATTTGTGATGTTGAAGTTGAGGTGGAGGAGAGCCCACTTGAAGGAGAACTTGATATCCGTTGAAGCACCTGCTGTTTTTGTGCCTCATCTGGAATTTGTAGCGATGGGCATGTCCGTAAGAAAGGGATCGTATCACATTGTCCACGAAAAGAAGTCGACTTCTTAGTTTGGCTGGAAGATGGTCTTTCTTCTTCAGATGTTACCCCCCCCCCACCGCGGGGGGGCTCGACCCACCAGCGGACAGGCACCAGTATTGGGAGAGGGGGGCTGGCCATCAGGGACCACCGCGGCTCTGGCACAAACCCGGCGACACGGAGGTGGCACGGGCAGGAACGGACTGGCCATGTCGGCTTCGCACTTTTTTGGTTTTAGAAGGGCATGACATGCCTATATCTGTGTCTCCCCCTCCTTTTACTCCTCCACCTCTTTTCTTTTCGCATGACTATATGTACTTGTCACTTTTCCATGTGTTAGTTATGTCTTCAGAGCAGTTTGTCAGCTTTTGGACACTTTTGAAGGTGTTTTCTATGTGTTTCTATGTGCCATTGGTTTTAACGGTGTTCGAAGGTGTTCGACGAACAGTTCGGCGAACATACGGGTGTTCGACGAACCGAACCGAACTCGAACACTACGGGGGTGGCTCAACACTACTCACCACAGCTGGAAAGAGACCCAGGACAGCGACCCGGTTGTCAGCCGCATAAAACAGCTGATAACCCAAGAAGGTACCTCTCTGGAGAAGGAAGCGCCTCTCCAAGCAAAGCAGCTGTGGAATGAGAGGAGTCGGCTGTTTATCTACCGTGAGAAGCTGTGCCGGAGGTACATGAATCCAAAAACTCATGAGATGGTGTGGCAGATAGTAGTCCCTAAGACAGACATCCAGATGGTATTAGAGGCTTACCATGATCAGGCGGGGCACTTTGGGTGGAAAAAGCTAGAGACCCTACTGAAGTGTCGATTCTACTGGGTAGGAATGCACAGCTCCATTGAGAGGTGATGCCGGGACTGTGGACTCTGCGGCCTAAGAAGGAAAGACTTCAGCAGCCAGAAGGCGCCCCTGCAGTCTATCAAGACGACTCGAGCTCTGGAGATCGTGGCCCTGGACCATATCAAGCTCTCCCCCAGCAGGTCAGGGTACTCCTATGCTCTGACCATGGTGGATCATTACTCACCTTTCCTGGTGGTCGCCCCTGTCAAAGACCTGACAGCAGAGACAGCAGCAAAGACGTTCCAAGCGTACTTCTGCAGACCCCATGGATACCCTGAGCAGGTACTGACTGACCAAGGCCCGGCCTTTGAGGCTGAGTTGTTCAAGGAGTTCTGCCATCTCTACGGGTGTAAAAAGATCAGAACTACACCTTACCACCCACAAACCAACGGTCTCTGTGAAAAGATGAACAACATCATCATCGACCTACTGAAGACCATACCACTTGAGGAGAGAAACCAGTGGCCAGACCTACTACCTGACCTAGTGGATCTGTATAATCATATACCAGTCAGTTCCACCAACTGCACTCCGGCATATCTTATACGGGCAAGGCCAGGAAAGCTGCCCATGGACTTGGAGCTTGGTGTTGTTGAACCTGAAGCTGATATGACTACTGAAGACTGGGACACCACCAGACAAGAGCAGTACAGAAGAGTACAAGCTTGTGTCAAGGACAGTCTTACTCGGGTGAGAGGTGCAGTAATCATTCCAGTACTCCAATTCTATGAACAGCCAGAAAACCCTCAACAGCAAGTTGAACCTGTAAGTGCTGTAGAAGACCCAGCTCAAGAAGTATCCCCGGATGAAGGATCCCCGGCAGGAGCGGAGCAAGAGGGCCCAGCCAATGGTAGCCTTGCCAGTCCAAGAGAGAGGTTAAGGCAGTTTTACAACATGGTTACACGTAGAACTGGTAGAGTAACTGAGGAAATAGACACTGACACTCCACCACCTATTGCACTACTCAGATCAGTACGCAGCACAAGAGGTAAACCTCCTGCTAGGTACACTGAATAAAATAGTACAATTTCTAAGAGTGTAGATAGTTACCCCTGGGGTATTGTAAATTAAAATGTAATGTACTGCATAACTGTTTATTTTCATGCATATGTCTGTTAATTTGTGCTTTTTCCTATTAATTCTTTATTTGCATAATGGACTGCGTGGCTGAGGACTGTGTGCAGCCCAAAAACTCTTGATGTATATAATTGCGCTCCCTGGAGTGCCCCTTTTAGGTGACATCAGAAGGAAAACCTGTCTGGAGTGGCTTTTGTGGAGGTCCAAATCCGGATCTTCATGCCCTGCAGCCACCCCAGGGCCTACGTAGAGGGTTTAGGACAGGTCCCTCAAAACTACCAAAGTACTCTACCTTGTGAGATGGACATCCTTGCTGGGAACCTCACCATAGGAGACTTGGATCCTGAGGACTCATTGTATTTGTTTTGGTTATGCAACGTTTAAGATTGGCGCCTCCCATAAAGGGAAGATTGTTCTTGTATTGCTTATGTTACATATTGTTATATAAAATGTACTTCAGCCTGGGAGTGCTGAGTTTAACTAGGGGGGAATGTGAAGCCCAGCTGTGCTTGGTATCACAGATCCTAGAAGGGTGTATTGAAGGATTCCTCCACAAGAGGCCCCCATAACCATTCACACATCTCCACCTTCCACCTCAGACCACCAGAGGGAGCCTGTTTGGGAGATATATAAGGGAAGGTGGAGCCAGGCAGCAGTTAGTTCCTGCAGAGTGAGACACAGAAACAGGTCAGTCTGCAGTGGAGGTCAGTGACTCAGCAATCCCTCTGGAGAGTTCAGTTAGTGCAAGCCTGAATACAGAGTTGAGCCCGGTTGAGTCGTAGCTCAGAATAGTGAGCTTTAGGTGTGCCGGCGCCATAAGATCGGTGAAACGCGGCACGCTGCCGTTAGTGTGAGTAGCCTATTGAGGGTCCGAGTAGGCCGAAGGCGAAAGAGTAGAGAGTTAGTACTAGGGGGCAGAGGAGCTTAACTGGCTCACCCCGAAGAAGAAGAATCAGATACCGGACACCGGGTCCGAAGTTTACTGGGATCTCCATGACCTAGTAAGATAAACCGGAATCCCTGGAGAACTACAGGTCCCAGGATCGCTAAAGTGCTGATACGTACCAGAGCCAGGAGACACATGGCCCCGTAGGTCGGGAGCGTGCATTCCAAGAAAAGGCCCTACCACAAGGTCAGCCAGTGCAGGACAGAGACAAAGTTAGGCCTAGCTCTAGGCAGGTCAGAAACCTACTACGCAGAAGCCAGAACCAGGAGGCCCAAAACCTGCTCATTGGGGAGGATCCGGACATACACCCTTCACCTTACAGTGCTCCGGGGAGTGCCTGAAATTCCACCAGTAAAAGGTACTGAAGTGACTATCGTGTCCGTCCCTGTTCTTGTTCTGGCCCGGCGGAGTCTCTCTGTCCTGCATCCCCGTTCTTATACTGCCCTGAGGCCCAGCTCTACCTGTGGAGAGCTATACCATCAAGCTGCCTTATCACCGGCCTCAGTGGACTGCGCAGCGCTGGTGATCCTCACCAGAAGCCACAGGTGGCGTCACAAACTCTTTCTTTTCCAAAATCAACCCCTTTTTTAGGAGAGACCCCAGGGTACGGGCCCGGGAGCCGACCACCGCGACATCCCTAACGGCCAGGCTAAAGGCCCGGGTACCAAGTTGTCCCCATCTTCCTCTGGGTGCCACAAGAACATAATGAATAATTTGGCATAATGAATAAAGTTTTATTAGTAGATAAATTCCGAGTATTAAAATATACAAAGTCACAAACAATAGGGGAGCAAGGTGCAAGGTGCCAAAGAATGGGGAATCCCTGGGAGGGCAAGACAATCACTATTGTTGGATGCATAAATACATGACCAAGGGCAAGTATCAGGCTATGTGCCCACGACGCATAAATGAAGCAGAAAATTTCTGCAGCATTTCTGCATCTCCCTGGCAGAAAAAAACGCATGCAGATTGTGCATGCGTTTTTCCTGCAGAATACATGCGGATCCACATGCGGGTTCACATGCGTTTCCGCATGCAGATTGACAAGCGCTTTCCAGGCGATTGCATCACTTGGAAAGTGCTTGACAACTAGGTCACACTGTATAAATCCATGCAAACAGCATGGATTTATACAGTGTGAACCGTAAAAATTAAAACAAATAAAGCAATACTCACCCCCGAGGCCCCGGCGTGGCTGCAGCGCTCGTTCCTGTCTGGTTCCCGGCTGCCGGCATATCGCGAGACAGAGCGGTGAAGGGCCTGCGGTCACATGACTGTGACGTCACCGAAGGTCCTTCAGCGCTGCTGGCATTCAGAGAGAAGCCTCCGGAAAGGTGAGTATAAACTTTATTTGTTATTTTATTCTTTTTTTACAGGTACAATGGTACCCAGGTCTGGATGAGAGTCTCCTCTCCTCCAGAACTGGGTACCATCCCCACATAGAGACGCATAGAAGCCGCTTGTAAAAATGTACAGTCGTGGTTTCTGTGCGTCTCAATGCAAGTCAATGGCGGGAGTTCCGCTGCGCTTCCGCAAAATTAAATGACATGCTGCGGATTTTTGTACGCAGCATAAACGCTGCGGAAAAATCCGCAGCATGTGCATAGAACATGCGGAATCCCCTTGGGGACCATGGGGTGTGGATTACCTAGCGTTTTACAAGCGTTTCCGCTGCGGAAATTCCGCAGCATAAACGCTTGAAAAACGCTACGTGGGCACACAGCCTAAATGAATAAATAGAAAGGGGGAATAAATATGGGACAATTAGAAGGCTCATCCCCTCATAAAACAACAGAAGCCTCATAATAAATACCTAATAGAAAATATGTGCAAATCACAAATAATGCCTAGTGACAAGAGGTGAGGTCTAGAGATGAGCGGTTTTCGACTCGAACTGTTCGCCAATCTCAAATTCGAGCTGTTTTGGGCGGTGTTCGAGCCGTTCGGCGAACATGAACGATTTGAAAAAAATTCGGCTGTTCGAGGTTATGTTCGATAACTGTTCGTGCACCAAAATCATAACTGGATTTTTTCTCATGCTGAAAATTAATGTTAATACGCAGTTTGAGTGTACAGCGGGGCGGGGGGAGGGGCAAGGGATGGATCTCTGCAGGAATAATGAAGATCTCCATTTTTTTTTCTCTTTCCCACATTTACAGTGGGGAGGTGCAATCTGTCAGCCTATCAGCAGCGCACACACGGAGAGAACTGCTTTTTTTCACACAAGCAAGGGCAAGTGTCATTGGCAGTGTATGTCACATGTCCTTGCCCTATAAGACCCAGCCATTTTCCCCGTCGCCACCATTTTCTCACTGCTGCAGCTGCGTCTAAGACGGCACCGCTGTTGCTGTGTGAGCTATACCTTGTTAATTTCAAGCCAATTTTCGCACAAATCTACAGATAGCTTGGGAGTAGGGAAGAGTTGTGAGTGCAGTCCTTTTAAGGACTAGGTTACATCATTTCCTACGACTTTTATCAGGCAGGTCTGTGCTCTTTAATAGATAGGTTGGGAGTAAAGACTAATTCTAATTGCAGTCCTTTTCAGGACTAAGTTACATCAGTTCCTATCAGTTTTTGCCAGGCAGGTCTGTGCCAGTGCTTTGCAAGTTTTTTTCACAGCATTTGGCTAAATCTAGCAAAGCAAATCCTTTTTGGCCTATTGCAGAGTGTGTTAGTCAGTGGAGTAGCCTATCTGTGTTGCAAGCTACACCACCTGTGTATAGAATACAAATTTTTTTACTGCACCTAGTGAAGTAAAACCTTTTGGGCATAGCATCATTCTTTTAGTCCATCTATACTAACCTCCACCAGGTTGCAAATTAAAAATAATTTTTATCTGCATCTAGCTCTGAAAAAATATTTAGGCTTCTAGCAGTGTGTGGGACTTGGTCTATTAGTCCATCTATACTAACCTCCACCAGGTTGCAAATTTAAAATAATTTTTATCTGCATCTGGCTCTGAAAAAATATTTAGGCTTCTAGCAGTGTGTGGGACTTGTTCTATTAGTCCATCTATACTAACCTCCACCAGGTTTCAAATTAAAAATAATTTTTATCTGCATGTAGCTCTGAAAAAATATTTGGGCTTCTAGCAGTGTGTGGGACTTGTTCTATTAGTCCATCTATACTAACCTCCATCAGGCTGCAAATTCAATATAATTTTTTTCTGCATCTAGCTCTGAAAAAATATTTGGGCTTCTAGCAGTGTGTGGGACTTGGTCTATTAATCCATCTATACTAACCTCCACCAGGTTGCAAATTAAAAATAATTTTTATCTGCATCTAGCTCTGAAAAAAATATTTAGGCTTCTAGCAGTGTGTGGGACTTGTTCTATTAGTCCATCTATACTGACCTCCATCAGGTTGCAAATTCAATATAATTTTTTTCTGCATCTAGCTCTGAAAAAATATTTAGGCTTTTAGCAGTGTGTGGGACTTGGTTCATTAGTCCATCTATACTAACCTCCACCAGGTTGCAAATTAAAAATAATTTTTATCTGCATCTAGCTCTGAAAAAATATTTCGGCTTCTAGCAGTGTGTGGGACATGGTCTATTAGTCCATCTATACTAACCTCCATCAGGTTGCAAATTAAAAATAATTTTTATCTGCATCTAGCTCTGAAAAAATATTTAGGCTTCTAGCAGTGTGTGGGACTTGTTCTATTAGTCCATCTATACTGACCTCCATCAGGTTGCAAATTAAATATAATTTTTTTCTGCATCTAGCTCTGAAAAAATATTTAGGCTTTTAGCAGTGTGTGGGACTTGGTCTATTTGTCCCAAATTCAATATACTTTTTTTCTGCATCTAGCTCTGAAAAAATATTTCGGCTTCTAGCAGTGTGTGGGACTTGGTCTAGTAGTCCATCTATACTAACCTCCACCATGTTGAAAATTAAAAATAATTTTTATCTGCATCTAGCTCTGAAAAAATATTTAGGCTTCTAGCAGTGTGTGGGACTTGTTCTATTAGTCCATCTATACTGACCTCCATCAGGTTGCAAATTCAATATAACTTTTTTCTGCATCTAGCTCTGAAAAAATATTTCGGCTTCTAGCAGTGTGTGGGACTTGGTCTATTAGTCCATCTATACTAACCTCCACCAGGTTGAAAATTAAAAATAATTTTTATCTGCATCTAGCTCTGAAAAAATATTTAGGCTTCTAGCAGTGTGTGGGACTTGTTCTGTTAGTCCATCTATACTGACCTTCATCAGGTTGCAATTTCAATATAATTTTTTTCTGCATCTAGCTCTGAAAAAATATTTAGGCTTTTAGCAGTGTGTGGGACTTGGTCTATTAGTCCATCTATACTAACCTCCGCCAGGTTGCAAATTCAAAATAATTTTTATCTGCATCTAGCTCTGAAAAAATATTTAGGCTTCTAGCAGTGTGTGGGACTTGTTCTATTAGTCCATCTATACTGACCTCCATCAGGTTGCAAATTCAATATAATTTTTTTCTGCATCTAGCTCTGAAAAAATATTTAGGCTTTTAGCAGTGTGTGGGCCTTGGTCCATTAGTCCATCTATACTAACCTCCACCAGGTTGCAAATTAAAAATAATTTTTATCTGCATCTAGCTCGGAAAAAAATATTTGGGCTTCTAGCAGTGTGCGCGACTTGTTCTATTAGTCCATCTATACTGACCTCCATCAGGTTGCAAATTCAATATAATTTTTTTCTGCATCTAGCTCTGAAAAAATATTTGGGTTTCTAGCAGTGTGTGGGACTTGGTCTATTAGTCCATCTATACTGACCTCCATCAGGTTGCAAATTCAATATAATTTTTTTCTGCATCTAGCTCTGAAAAAATATTTAGGCTTCTAGCAGTGTGTGGGACTTGTTCTATTAGTCCATCTATACTAACCTCCACCAGGTTGCAAATTAAAAATAATTTTTATCTGCATGTAGCTCTGAAAAAATATTTGGGCTTCTAGCAGTGTGTGGGACTTGTTCTATTAGTCCATCTATACTAACCTCCATCAGGTTGCAAATTCAATATAATTTTTTTCTGCATCTAGCTCTGAAAAAATATTTGGGCTTCTAGCAGTGTGTGGGACTTGGTCTATTAATCCATCTATACTAACCTCCACCAGGTTGCAAATTAAAAATAATTTTTATCTGCATCTAGCTCTGAAAAAAATATTTAGGCTTCTAGCAGTGTGTGGGACTTGTTCTATTAGTCCATCTATACTGACCTCCATCAGGTTGCAAATTCAATATAATTTTTTTCTGCATCTAGCTCTGAAAAAATATTTAGGCTTTTAGCAGTGTGTGGGACTTGGTTCATTAGTCCATCTATACTAACCTCCACCAGGTTGCAAATTAAAAATAATTTTTATCTGCATCTAGCTCTGAAAAAAATATTTAGGCTTCTAGCAGTGTGTGGGACTTGTTCTATTAGTCCATCTATACTGACCTCCATCAGGTTGCAAATTCAATATAATTTTTTTCTGCATCTAGCTCTGAAAAAATATTTGGGCTTCTAGCAGTGTGTGGGACTTGATCTATTAGTCCATCTATACTGACCTCCATCAGGTTGCAAATTCAATATAATTTTTTTCTGCATCTAGCTCTGAAAAAATATTTAGGCTTCTAGCAGTGTGTGGGACTTGTTCTATTAGTCCATCTATACTAACCTCCACCGGGTTGCAAATTAAAAATAATTTTTATCTGCATGTAGCTCTGAAAAAATATTTGGGCTTCTAGCAGTGTGTGGGACTTGTTCTATTAGTCCATCTATACTAACCTCCATCAGGTTGCAAATTCAATATAATTTTTTTCTGCATCTAGCTCTGAAAAAATATTTGGGCTTCTAGCAGTGTGTGGGACTTGGTCTATTAATCCATCTATACTAACCTCCACCAGGTTGCAAATTAAAAATAATTTTTATCTGCATCTAGCTCTGAAAAAAATATTTAGGCTTCTAGCAGTGTGTGGGACTTGTTCTATTAGTCCATCTATACTGACCTCCATCAGGTTGCAATTTCAATATAATTTTTATCTGCATCTAGCTCTGAAAAAATATTTCGGCTTCTAGCAGTGTGTGGGACATGGTCTATTAGTCCATCTATACTAACCTCCATCAGGTTGCAAATTAAAAATAATTTTTATCTGCATCTAGCTCTGAAAAAATATTTAGGCTTCTAGCAGTGTGTGGGACTTGTTCTATTAGTCCATCTATACTGACTTCCATCAGGTTGCAAATTAAATATAATTTTATTCTGCATCTAGCTCTGAAAAAATATTTAGGCTTTTAGCAGTGTGTGGGACTTGGTCTATTTGTCCCAAATTCAATATATTTTTTTTCTGCATCTAGCTCTGAAAAAATATTTCGGCTTCTAGCAGTGTGTGGGACTTGGTCTATTAGTCCATCTATACTAACCTCCACCAGGTTGCAAATTAAAAATAATTTTTATCTGCATCTAGCTCTGAAAAAATATTTAGGCTTCTAGCAGTGTGTGGGACTTGTTCTGTTAGTCCATCTATACTGACCTTCATCAGGTTGCAATTTCAATATAATTTTTTTCTGCATCTAGCTCTGAAAAAATATTTAGGCTTTTAGCAGAGTGTGGGACTTGGTCTTTTAGTCCATCTATACTAACCTCCGCCAGGTTGCAAATTCAAAATAATTTTTATCTGCTTCTAGCTCTGAAAAAATATTTAGGCTTCTAGCAGTGTGTGGGACTTGTTCTATTAGTCCATCTATACTGACCTCCATCAGGTTGCAAATTCAATATAATTTTTTTCTGCATCTAGCTCTGAAAAAATATTTAGGCTTTTAGCAGTGTGTGGGCCTTGGTCCATTAGTCCATCTATACTAACCTCCACCAGGTTGCAAATTAAAAATAATTTTTATCTGCATCTAGCTCGGAAAAAATATTTGGGCTTCTAGCAGTGTGTGCGTCTTGTTCTATTAGTCCATCTATACTGACCTCCATCAGGTTGCAAATTCAATATAATTTTTTTCTGCATCTAGCTCTGAAAAAATATTTGGGCTTCTAGCAGTGTGTGGGAATTGGTCTATTAGTCCATCTATACTGACCTCCATCAGGTTGCAAATTCAATATAATTTTTTTCTGCATCTAGCTCTGAAAAAATATTTAGGCTTTTAGCAGTGTGTGGGACTTGGTCTATTAGTCCATCTATACTAACCTCCACCAGGTTGCAAATTAAAAATAATTTTTATCTGCATGTAGCTCTGAAAAAATATTTAGGCTTCTAGCAGTGTGTGGAACTTGTTCTATTAGTCCATCTATACTGACCTCCATCAGGTTGCAAATTCAATATAATTTTTATCTGCATCTAGCTCTGAGAAAATATTTGGGCTTCTAGCAGTGTGTGGGACTTGTTCTATTAGTCCATCTATACTAACTTCCACCAGGTTGCAAATTAAAAATAATTTTTATCTGCATCTAGCTCTGAAAAAATATTTAGGCTTCTAGCAGTGTGTGGGACTTGTTCTATTAGTCCATCTATACTGACCTCCATCAGGTTGCAAATTCAATATAATTTTTATCTGCATCTAGCTCTGAGAAAATATTTGGGCTTCTAGCAGTGTGTGGGACTTGTTCTATTAGTCCATCTATACTAACTTCCACCAGGTTGCAAATTAAAAATATTTTTTATCTGCATCTAGCTCTGAAAAAATATTTAGGCTTCTAGCAGTGTGTGTGACTTGGTCTATTAGTCGATCTATACTAACCTCCACCAGTTTGCAAATTAAAAATAATTTTTATCTGCATCTAGCTCTGAAAAAATATTTGGGCTTGTAGCAGTGTGGTACTCATTGTATTAGGCCAGCTATACCAAGCTCCACCAGCTTTGAAATTAATAATAATTTTTAGCTGCATCTAGCCCTGAAAATAATTTTTCTTCCCAATAGTGGTAGCAATAGAAATATGGGGCGCGCGCCTGGCTAACAAAAATATACGCTTCATAACAAAAAACACCAGCCTAGCGCATTGCATTAATAAGACGGCATCATCGTCTCTCCCAGTGCTAGGCCTACTACGCCGGCTAGCATTCCTGTGCCTAAAACACAATGTATGGGTCCGCGCTAACCACTATGATGAGGGGTCTAAAGTTGCTGCTAACGCTTTATAACAATTCAATTGGCAGATTTTCACAGAGCTCTTCCCCAACGCCCACCCATCGGGCAACAGTTGCCCACCCTCCCTATGGGATCTAGTGGTGAATATTTGATGCCATTAATCAGAGCGTCAGTTGCCCCGTCGACGTGGCAAGCATACGGTAAGGCATGGGAAGAGTGGACACGACTAGTAGCAGGCAGACGGGTTGACCAATGTGAACAAGCCAGATCACAAGTCACCATAGAATTTCTCCACCAGCTAATGATGAGGGGCATATCAGGGCCGTCAGCGCAGAGGTGTCTGACCGGAGTAGTGTGACGCCCTGCTGTGCATGGAGTCACAGATCCAAGGGGGGTGCATTTCAGGTTTTCTCCACAAGAGGCCCTCAGAGCATGCACACACCTCCACCCTACCTCAGAACCACCAGAGGGAGCCCTACTGGGATATATAAATAGGGATGGTGGAGCTAGGCGGGCAGGGACTCATCAGGTTTCTGCAGAGAGAGAACAGTCTGGAGTCTGCTGCAGCGAGAGACAGAGAGACAGTGTGTCAGCAGGTTCTGCAAGCAGTCTAGCAGAGCAGAGAAGGAGACAGCTAGGAGCGTTGCCAATGCTCTAGAGAGCGGCAGAAGAGGCAGCCAGCTAACTGTCAGTGTGTATAGCCTAGTGAGGGCCCAGAATAGGCCAAAGGCTAGTGGAACAGTAGTATTGGGGACAGAGGAGCTTCATAAGCTCACCCCAGAAATATACCGGACACCGGCTCTGAGTCTGCAGAGCAGTATACCCTCTGTGGAAAACAGCCGGATCTTTCCTGGAAGACTTCAGGTCTCAGGATTGCCCAGGAGCTGACCCGTGGCAGGACCAGGAGGCACGGAGGCTCTGCCATACCAAGAGCGTGCTCTTCAGCAAAAGGCCCTAACACCAAGTCAGCCGGCGCATCACAAGGACTAAGTTAGGGCTAGTTTCAGACGGGCCATAAACTACACGAAGCTGCAAGGATACAGGAGGCCCTATACCTGCTCACTGGGGAGAGACCTGCAGTGCACCCCTCACCCTACAGTGCTCAGGGCGGTACCGCAACTCCACCAGTAAAAAGGTACTGAAGCCAAACGTGTGTGTGTCTCCCATTTTTCCTTGGACCCGGCTGGGTCACCACCATATCGTGCACCTTACCAAACACCGCTGCCCTGAGGCCTAGCTCCACCTGTGGGGAGCTACACCATCATATCTGCCGTAACACCGGCCTCAGTGGACTGCCGCAGCGCTGGTGGTCCTCACCAGAGACCACAGGTGGCGTCACGAACTTTGACATTTTCTTTTTTTTTTTTTTTTAAGAGAGACCCCAGGGTACGGGCCCGGGAGCCGAGCACCGCGACATCCCCCAAGACCAGACATTAAGGCCCGGGCGCCGAGTAATCCCATCCCCTGGGCGCCACAGTAGCATTTCACTTCCAACTACTGAATTGGGGAGATGTGACACAGATTCATCATCAGACAATCCATAAAAGGGTGGAAAAGGGGTCAGCCAAGTCAGGAGTGTAGACGTCCTGTCCCGTGTCACTAAAACTGATTTCTCACATCATATCCCTATCACCATTAACATGACACTCACAATTTGAAGCAACACTACTGTCTACTGCATTTGTGATCGCCGTCTTCGGGGCGCTATGCATAAGCGAATTAGTCCCTCAATCCAAAATTACCACCAGTGGAGGCTTATTACACCAGGACGTAGTCATAGCCAATAATGCAATACGTCTACGCATACGCCAATCGAAAATGGTTCCAGCGGGCAGGGGCACTTGGGTACTTCTACAACCCACAAACGGTACACTGAGTCGGGTAACAATAGTAAAAACATATCTAACCATCAGATCGCAAAGTAATTTCTTCCTATCACACATTGATGGAACGCCATTATCAAGATACCAGTTCCAAGATATATTTAATAAATGCATAACATCGGCAGGGAACCACCCCAAAGATTACGGGACACACTCATTCCGCATAGGCGCGGCCACGGAAGCAGCAAGAGCAGGACTGTCAGAAACGGAAGTTCAGAGGATAGGGAGATGGCGATCCACGTGTTTGGCGAGATACATAAGACCAGACTTGTTATCCTAAAGTGGTTTGTTTCTTTTACAGGTGATGCTAAGCCAAAAGTGTGGGTGATAGGCCACTCGTATATATATTGGGCAGAAAAAAGGGCGAAAGTCTGCCCAGGCGGGAGGAAATTAGAGTTTCATAACACATATTTCAACTGGAGAGGTATTAGAGGCCTGCTATTGGCACAGGTACTAATGGAGGTAATCAAGGTAGGGAGAGAGGCAAGAGGTCTGGTCATCTTAGTTATACAGGCCAGGGGAAACAACCTAGGTCATCACAAGAGCGCATAACTAATGGCAATAATGAAACTAGACACTGAGCGCTTCACAGAATTTTTCACAAAACTAGCTATAGTATGGTCAGAGATTGTGCCGTTAGTGGTATGGCAAGGTGCGCGAGACGTCACGGCCATCGAACGGACAAGGCGGGTAATAAAAATTCGGATGGCAAAATTTAGAAGAGACAGAGGTGGTGTAGTGATACGACACCGACAACTGGAAGGAGATAAAGCAGGCCTCATACGGCCCGACGGTGTTCACTTAATGGATATTGGACTGGACATATTCCTGTCAGGACTCCAGGACGGAGTGGAACAAGCGTTAAGAGTGATGGGTGGGGGTCAGAGTCCTGCATACGAGTACGCAGGATCCTCCGTGGCCTGGAAATAGAAAGGACATGTTGGAGAGTTACACTTGTTGGCCAACTTGCCGGAGTGGAGACCCAGGGCATGCTGCAACAAGCTGAATTATTTTAGAAATAAAATGCCTTTCTAATGGAATGAGTATAAAGAGTTAATAAAGCTGTGACCGATCCTCACCCATCCAGTTGTAAGAGTTACATTATTGTATTGTCAAGAAAAGGGGGGCGGTAGGGGAGCTAAGCGTCTGGGTTTGGTTGGGGTCCCCACAGTCTGCCTAGGCTAGATGTATTTAAAAAATCTTATTAGATACACAGGCGGTGCAGCTTGCTTCGCAGCTGGGCTACTACGCCCAAAGTATTGCCTAGGCTAGATGCAGTTAAAAATTCTACGCTGACTAGCAGACACTGAAGATTTGGAGGAGACCTCTGAGTAAACAGCTCTTCAGACTCAACCATCTGTGTTACCCCAAGCCATAGTGTATGTAGTTTCTTACAGTTAAGGGGGGGGGGGGGGGGGCGACCCAACCCTCCTGGAATTGACGATGCCAACATCACGTAAGACACAGCAAGGGGACTCCAAAAAGAGTCTCCATTTTATCCCAAAATTGTGGCACAGACACCACTTAACCCTAGAACGCATACCTGGGGCCTCGCAGGCCTGCCCTGTTAATTGTTTTCTATTTTCTGCAAGATTACTTTAGTTAGAATTTTGAAACTCTAGGTATTCTTCATGTATATAGTTGTTTGTCATTTGAGTTTGAGTTATTCCATGTTATTTGCACACGGGCCTAAAAGGCCCCAGGTATGTGAAAGTGTAGATTTTTATGGTCATGCGTTTTAGTGTTAAGTGGCATCAATTGCCCCACAGTTGCTTAAAACGGTTGGTGAGGTGATTTTACCAAATCCTCAAGCTTTTAGTGTCCCCAGGATGACAGAGGGGTAGAAAAGTCCTTGCGAATCCATGATTTGTTCATCTTTATGAACGTGAGTCTGTCTACATTCTCAGTGGACAGCCGCGTGCTCTTATCTGTCAGCACACCACCAGCAGCGCTGAACGCACGTTCAGAGAGAACGCTGGCTGCAGGGCATGACAAGATCTCCAAGGCGTGAGTGGCGAGCTCCGGCCATTTTTCCAGATTGGAATACCAAAATGAGCAAGGGTCCAGTGACACAGTCATGGCTTCGATGATCACTTGGAGATACTCCTGTACCATTCTCTCTAGGCGTTGACTATGTGTCAGACTTCTTGTCTCCTGTGGCCTTGCAAAGAATGGTCTAAAAAAGTGGTGAAACGATTCAACAAAATTGCTGTTACCAGCAGATACTGTGTTACTGTTACGATTTGAGTGATGAAGACTCAACAGTCCCACGGTTGGCAAGTTAGAACTGTGAGATTCACTATGTGCACCACTGGTGTTTTGTGGAAAAGCACATGTAAGATTCTGCAACTGCGTCTGCAGATACTCCTGCATGCGTAAATCCCTTTTTATGGCAGGAATTATTTCGGCAAATTTACTTTTGTATGGGGATCTAAGAGTGTGGCAACCCAGTAGTCGGGATTACTTCAAATTCTGACAATCTGAGGGTCATGTTGCAGGTAGTGCAGCAAGAAGGCACTCATGTGTCTTGCGCATCCAGGAGGACCAAGTCCTTGTTGTGTTGGTAGCGAGGTAAGAATCATGCTTCCTTCCTCTGCCCTCTCCCCCCCAACCTCGCACAACAGAAATGTGATCAAGGTCTCCCTCATCTGATGAGTCTTCCATGCCCCATCGCCAGTTCGTCCTCCACTTCTTCCTCGGGTCCTGCACCTTCCTCAACAGTTTGGCTGCTACCATGCGCCCTGGTTAATACCTCTCCCCCACCCTCCCATGCCTGCCGCCTTGGTGCTTCCGACCGTCAGGACCTTGGAGATGTTATCCCTTCCGCATACGACTCCTCCTCTACTTCCTCCACCTCCTCTTGTCCCACCACCTGACTCTGAATTCTGTTTAATGTGTGCTCCAGCATGTAAATCACCAGAATAGGCATGCTGATAATGGCATCGTCGTCAGCACTAAACATCTTCGTCGCCATTTCAAAACTGTGCAGAAGGGTGTGTGGCGCCCCTGAGGGTTCAGTCACCACAGAGTTACTGCATCTCACCCAGAGGTGTGGTATCTCACCCTCAGGTAAGGAAGGCGTATGGCTCGGGACCCTAACACCTGCATCCAACACATACCCGCAGTGGGGGTAAGGCGAGATTGCTCCAAAGGGAGAGCACAGTCCCAGGTCGCTAGCTGGCGGGAGGGTCCTATGTAGTGGGTGCTTAGGGGAGCAGCTTAGGGGAGCACATGACAGGGAGAGTATAAATAGGAAGCCATTTTAGAAAGAGCAAGCCAGTCAGAGGAGGAAAAGTGACAGGAGCAGAGGCTCTGCATGAGCTCTGCTCCGGAGGCGGGCCTAGCCTGGGAGGCCCAGGACTGAAGGAGAGAAGAGAGGAGTGGGAGCAGGAAGGCTCCAGGAACCAAAGGGACCCTAGGGCTACGGGCCGTGCAGAAGGCCACCCGTACTCCCCCTTCTACCAAGAGGTAGAGGGGTCAGGCGAGATAAGGGGAATCGGTCCCTAAACTAGCGGAGAAGCAGCAAGGCTCAACTAGAAACCAGAGGCTGCAGCATTTCATGTACTGCAGGCCAAAGTCCACACCAGTCTCACTAAGAAGGTAGCCACATAGGACCCATGGGACGGAACACACGACGCCCGCCAAGGTCCGAGGATACCGGATAGAAGTGTCACTGGGTGTGAGGTGCAGGGAGAAGGCCAGAGAAAGGACACACAGAAGGGAGTCCTGCTAAGTACTCCGGAGCTATCTGGGGGTGGACTGAGCCCCTCACTGAGTACGCACAGCACGACGGCGGAGATTGCTCTGGTACCTGTAATCTGGACTGCAACAACTGTGAGTAAAGATCTTGGGACTGCATCACACGGACTCTGTGTTCATTACTGACTCCCTGCACTACAACCACCATCATCCACCCACACTGCCCTGAAGCTACACTCTTCCTGTGGGGAGTAATAATACCATTG
The DNA here is from genome assembly GCF_046119375.1 of Phyllobates terribilis. Taxonomy (NCBI): domain Eukaryota; kingdom Metazoa; phylum Chordata; class Amphibia; order Anura; family Dendrobatidae; genus Phyllobates; species Phyllobates terribilis. The sequence continues at coordinate 1,176,240,245 of NW_027362761.1, forward strand.
CTGCAAAACCACCAGCTTCAGAGGACTGTTCCGCAGTGGCGGCCCCTTTGGAAGCACTCCACAGGTGGCGTAGTTGGACATTATAAAACCCATATATACAAATTACCCTTGGATTGACCGCCCTGGGTCACGGACTGGGTCACCGCCCCAGTGACTACAACCCCCAGCGTCTACCGGCCCGGCTCCGGGTACCCCACGGCCCAGGGGGCGCGTCAACTTCATAGGTCCCTGATCTGAGACCACTCCTGCAGCGTGATTTGCGCCACCTCTGGATCTCGTTGGCCCAGGCTATACGTCAGAACGTATTGCACCAGGGCTTGTTGGTGCTGCCACAGTCGCTGCAACATGTGCAGAGTTGAATTCCACCGTGTCGGCACATCACATTTCAGCCGGTGAACTGGCAGGCCCAACGACTTCTCTAGAGATGGAAGTCGTTGAGCTGCGGGATGCGAACGGCGGAAGTGAGCACACAGCGACCGTGCCCTCTGCAGAAGGCCATCTAGTCCGGGATAGTGGGCTCAAAGTTTATGGACAACCAGGTTCAACACGTGAGCCATACAAGGCACGTGTGTGACATTGCCCCGGCGAAGGGCCGCACCCAGGTTTGCAGCATTGTCGCACACGGCCTTCCCTGGTTGCAGGTCCAGTGGAGACAACCATTCATGAAACTGGGTCTCCAGAGCTGACCACAACTCCTCAGCTGTGCGACTCACATTTCCCAGACATTTCAAAGTAAACACTGATGCCGTTGAGCCCTGCTGCCAGTATAGTAAGGAGGTGTGTGGGATTCCTTCTGCGCAGTTGGAAAGCAGGTGGCATTACCAGATAGGCTTTGGGTGCAGGTGTAGGACCGAGAGGAGGTTGAGGAGGCAGAAGCAGTGGAGGAACTTCGAGATAAAGAGGATTGACGCACAACTCGTGTAGACGGTAAGACTAAGACAGCAGCCCCTTATCCTGCTGTCACCATAGTTACCCAGTACCCAGTCAGCGACATGTAACGCCCCTGTCCATGCCTACTCGTCCAAGTGTCTGTGGTGAAATGCACCCTGTCACACACAGAGTTTCTCAAAGAAGCGGTGATGTTGTGTGCGACATGCTGGTGGAGAGCAGGCACACCTTTCTTTGAGAAGTAGTGCCGACTGGGCATCTGGTATTGGGGCACTGCGAAGGACATAAGGTCTCGAAAATCCTCTGTGTCCTCCAGGCGGAAAGGCAGCATTTCTGTAGCCAACAGCTTGCAGATGGTGAAATTCAACCTCTTATCTTTGTCATGGCTAGGAGGAAATGGTCTTTTACTTTTCTGTAGCGCCCCGAGGGTTCGGCCGCTACAGGGGTATTGCACCTCAGACCAGAGGTGTGATATTCCACTCCCAGGTAAAGATGGAGTATGGACCAGGGCTCAGTTAGCTGCATACAGCACACACACCCCATTTCCGAGGGACAGCTCAACGGTGCTCCCACTAGACAGAAGTGCAGGCACGACCGACTATGTCCCTGCCTGGAGTGGGGAGGGGGGTGGAACACCCAGTGCTGTAGGGGCAGGTAGGGGTTGGTTCCTGAGCGTAGGTTGGAGCCCATTGGTTGCTGGTCACCTGGGCTCATGGTCAGAGGGAGGTATAAAAGGTGGGCACCATCTTAGATCTAGGTTCGTTCAGCCAGAGGAGAAGACAGGGAGTAGAGGCTCCGTAGGAGCTCTACTCCAGAAGGGCCTAGTGAGAGGCCGAGGAGGAGGTGAAGGGGAGCTGAGATTTTGGCTCATCTCAGCTCCAAGAGAACGGAACAGAAAGGAACAGAAAGGAACCGAGAAAGAGAAGGAGAGACAGAGAAACAGAAGGGCTCAGGAACAAGAAGGTGGAAGAGACCCTAAGAACCCACGAGAATCCAGGCTGAAGGGTCAAGCAGATTAAGGGTACCGGATCCCAAGTTGGTGGAGGAGAAACAACCCTCAGCCAAAGACCGGTCGTCGTGATCATCTATTGGTGCGACACCTCATCAAACCTGCTAGGAAGGCACCATATAGGACAGCGGAGGACGGGGCCCACGTTTAACCGCACAGGTCTGCGGCAGCTGGACAAAAGTGGGTCACTGGTGAGGCAGGCCAGAGAAAGGATTAAAGGGGATCCTGTGCCATGCTCCTGAACTGCTTGGGAGTTGACCGAGCCCCACACCTGGTGGACGCAGCACGGCTCGGGCGGTCACTACCTGTCCAGAAGTGACCCGGAACAAATGAACTGTGAGTAAAGACCCTGGACTGTAACTTGTTGTCTGTGTGCTCCTTCGCTCCTCCGGCACTACCGGTACTGGGACCTTCACCACCATCACTCCCACCATCCACTACACTGCCCTGGGGCCGCACTCTTCGCGTGGGGAGTCACACTACCCTAGCTGCACACCTCATCAGCCCAGCGGTCTGCATGCAGCGGCGGTTCCTAATAACCGCAATCCACGGGTGGCGTAGTCGGACATTATGTGAAGCACGTAGCAGACTACCATTGGCCTGACCACCCTGAGCCGCGGTACCGGGCCGCCACTACTACTCCCCCCATCGTTCCCCTATCGCACGAATCCGCGTGCCCCATGGCCCAGGGGGCGAGTCATTTCCACTTCTGAGGGACCGAGGGCTGGCTGTTGTGCTTAGATGGGGTTGAGAAGGGTGTCCCCGGCAAACTGCCGATCTGTGAGGAAGATGCAGGCGGACATGTTAGGTTGCCTTGATCCAAAGGTGGTGCTCTCGATGTCGGAGAGCGCTCAACACTAGCAGGTGTTTCCACTTCCCAATGAACTGATGACCTGCCAATCACACTGGCTGTTGCGGGTAAAGAGGTGGCAGGTCTGCGTCCAAAAACATGTGTGACTGCTGTCCCCCCAGTCACAGAGGATGAAGAGGCTGCGGATGCACAAGATGGGTCAGACGGTGGTTGGTCCGGCCAGCTAGGCCGCATTGTAGCACAGTGAGCTTCCCACTGCAACTTATGCTTCATATCCATGTGACGGTACAAGCATGAAGTACTCAAACTATGGATTTTTTGGCTCCTACTTAGCTTTTGGTGACAAATATTACAGATAACATGAGTTGGGTCATCCTTATCGATCTGAAAAAATGTCCAGGCTATGCAAGGCTTAGAGCCCATGCGACCTGAAGAGCCACAACGACTTGTGGTCAGAGGCAGAGTTGTGGTTGAGGATGCAGTTGTTGACGTGCTTCCAGTACTCCGTCTCTTTCCAGGAAGGCGCAACCTAACCTCATCGTCAATAGCATCTGTGACGCCCCGCTGCGCTTGGTATCACAGATCCTAGAAGAGTGCATTGATGGAATCCTCCACAAGAGGCCCCCATAAACATTCACACATCTCCACTTTCCACCTCAGACCAGCAGAGGGAGCCCGTTAGGGATATAAATAGGGAAGGTGGAGCTAGGCAGTTCAGTTCCTCTGAAGAGTTCCTGCAGTAGAGAAGCCTAAGAGAGGTCAGTGTGCAGTGGAACTCAGTCTAGTCTAGAGAACTCAGTTAATAGTTCAGCAGTGGAGCACGAGGCTCTTGCTAGCTAGATTCAGTGAGCCCAGATAGAGCTTAAGGTGTGCCGGCGCCATAAGATCGGTGAAGCATGGCAATCTGCCGTTAGTGTGTATAGCCTACTGAGGGCCTGAGTAGGCCGAAGGCGAGTGGCGAGTTAGTACATAAGAGGCAGAGGAGCTTAACCAGCTCACCCCGAAGCATTTACCGGACACCGGATCCGAGCTTACCGGGATCTCTATGACCCAGTAAGGCATAACCGGAATCCCTGGAAAACTACAAGTCCCAGGATCGCTAAGGTGCTGATACGTAACAGAGCCAGGAGATGCTTAGGCCCCGCATACTGGGAGCGTGAACTCCAAGACAAGGCCCTACCTCAAGGTCAGCCAGCGCAGGACAGATACAAAGTTAGGCCTAGCTCCAGGCAGGTCAGAAACTTACTACGCAGAGGCAAGAAACAGGAGGCCCTACACCCGCTCATTGGGGAGGATCCTGATATGCACCCTTCACCCTACAGTGCTCCGGGATGTGCCTGAATTTCCATCAGTAAAAGGTATTGAAGTGACTACCGTGTCCGTTCCCGTTCTTGCTCTGACCCAGCTGGGTCTCGTCTGTCCTGCATTCCCCCTGCATACGCTGCCCTGAGACCTAGCTCCACCTGTAGGGAGCATTACCATTGAGCTGCCTTATCACCGGCCTCTGTGGACTGCTGCAGCGCTGGTGCTTCTCACCAGATACCACAGGTGGCGTCACGAACTCTTATAAAATTAACAATTATCCACCCTTTTAAAGAGTGACCCCAGGGTACGGGCCAGATAGCCGACCACTGCGACATCCCCAAGGCCAGGCAAACGACCGGGTACCGAGTCATCCCCATCCCCTGGGCTAGTTACATCCTCCTCCACCTCCTCTGCTGACCTCATCGACTGGCTGACTGTGGGTTGACAGTAAGTGGGATCTCCAACCTCGTCATCATTACCCTGTGTGTTCTCACACCCATCATCCACAGAGCCAACCTCTTCCTGCCCTGACCGAAAAGTCAAGTTGTCGCTCCAATCAGGTATTTGAGTCTCATCATCGTCTTCATCATTGTCTCCACCAACAGGAGTTACAGTTTGGAAACGAGGGTCTACATTATGCTCAGAACCATCTTCATCTGGTCCTGGATCCGACTTATAAAGATTCTGTGCATCAGTGCAGATCATTTCCTCGTCTGGATTAACAGAAGCTCTGGAGCAGACCTCCGTTTCCCAGGCTATAGTATGAGTAAACAGCTGTGCAGACTCAACCATCTGTGTTACCCCATACTCAGACGGGCAGCTGGAGACTTGGGAGCTGTGAGGAAGCAAGTGCGATTGGGGTGACACCTCTGAGGACTGGAGTATTTGTGATGTTGAAGTTGAGGTGGAGTAGAGCCCACTTGAAGGAGAACTTGATATCCGTTGAAGCACCTGCTGTTTTTGTGCCTCATCTGGAATTTGTAGCGATGGGCATGTCCGTAAGAAAGGGATCGTATCACATTGTCCACGAAAAGAAGTAGACATCTTAATTTGGCTGGAAGATGGTCTTTCTTCTTCAGATGTTACTCCCCCACCGTGGGGGGTCGACCCACCAGCGGACAGGCACCAGCATTGGGAGAGGAGGGCTGGCCGTCAGGGTCCACCGCGGCTCTGGCACAAACCCGACGACACGGAGGTCGCACGGGCAGGAACGGACTGGCCGTGTCGGCTTCGCACTTTTTTGGTTTTAGAAGGGCATGACATGCCTATATCTGTGTCTCCCCCTCCTTTTACTCCTCCACCTCTTTTCTTTTCGCATGACTGTATGTACTTGTCACTTTTCCATGTGTTAGTTGTGTCTTCTGAGCAGTTTGTCAGGTTTTGGACACCTTTGAAGGTGTTTTCTATGTGTTTCTATGTGTTTTTGTTTGCCTGCCATTGGTTTTAACGGTGTTCGAAGGTGTTCGACGAACAGTTCGACGAACAGTTCGGCGAACATACGGGTGTCTCATGTTTTACAAAAATGTAACCACAATGATACATATCAAAAGCGAGGGATGAGTTTCAGTAATGTCCCAATGAGTTCCCAAAGTCCTAAATAGGTGATCCAATGGCATCTCCCCGCGGTCTCTATTCTATGTGCACGCCAGTCCAGGCCCTGAGAAAGACCATGTTTGGTCGAAACGTTGGCCTGTTCTTCATTCACGAGGAATGGTGTTAATTTAAACCAATTAAAAATTAATTTTTGCATCAATATTGGAGTGCCGAAGTTTTCTTTGGATATTGATATTATTCTCCAGGTCAGTACGAGCACACAGATACCAACCATGTATAAATTTTTTTATATTTAGGCATTGAAAAAAAATTTGGAAATTTGTTAAAAACAAAAAATGTTTTTGTCACCATTTTCCGAGACCCGTAACATTTTCAATTTTTGTGGTAAGGGGCTGTGTGAGGGCTTATTATTTGTTGCCTGATTTGAGGTTTTATTGATACTATTTTGAGGTAGATATAATGTTATGATCCTGTCTAATTGCAGTTTATTGCAATGTTGCAGCAGCTAAAAAAAGTAATTATAACATTTGGATTTTTTTCTCATTACGCTGTTTACTGATTGGATTAATTTATTTTATTTTTGATAGATTGGAGTTTTATGAATTCGGCGATATCAAATATGTGTATTTTTTATTTTTTTAATTGCTTTATTTTTAATGGGGCACAAAGGGGGATGATTCTTTCACCGGCTATCACTGAGGAATACGTTCCTACAACAAGGATACCATCCACTGGTAATAGATGTACAGATCCACAGAGCTACAAGGATCCCAAGAAGCAGCCTCCTGGATTACAGATAGAGGGGGTACAAAGATGATGCACCACCAGAGCCGTGGGGTACTCGGCAGCGGGGCCTATAGATGCTGGTAGGGGGGAACATCACGGTGGCTGGCCCGGTCCGTGGCCCAGGGTGGTCAACAAAAAAGGGGAATATTATTTATAGGGGATATTGTAATAGTGTCCGTGACGCCACCTGTGGAATGCGGCAAAAGGGAGCCGCCGCTGCGGAGCTGTCCTCTGAAGCTGATGTTACTGCAGCGATGGTATGGCTCTCCACAGGAAGAGCTAGCTCCAGGGCAGTGTAGGGAAATGGATGGTGGTACAGGTGAGAGATGGCCAGGACGGTTCAGGGAGGAATGACGGACACTCACACGGGGGTTCGCTTCGGTACCTTTACTGGTGTAGATGCAGGTATGGTCCAGGGTACTCGGTACGAAGGGTGCACTTCTGGACTTTTCCCTAGTGAGCGGGTATAGGGCCTCCTGATCCATTGCTTTCACTTGCTAAGCTTCTGCACCTGCTGACCTGGTGGTAGGGCCTTCTCTTGGAGATCATTCTCCCTGGACGCTGGGGTCTCCGTGACTCTTAACCCTGGTGCTGTAGTCAGCGTTGGTCGACCTGGGACTTGGAGTCCTCCAGGTGTCCGGTGGTCCCTACTGGGTATAAGGAACCCTGTAGGCGCGGACCTGGTGTCCGGTGTATAGTTCGGGGTGAGCCTGGTACGCTCCTCTGCCCCCTTCAACTCCTCTCTCCTCTGCCTTCGGCCACACTCCGGGCCCTCACTAGGCTTCATCTCGTGCTGTAGGCCTTGGCTCGCCTAAGCACAGCAGCCAGCGTGCTGCCTCTTCACTGGTCTAAGTGCCAGCACACTCTCTCACTAACTACTGACTGCCTGGCTCCACCCTCCATATATATATCCCTAACGGGCTCCCTCTGGTGGTCTGAGGTGGTAGGGTGGAGGTGTATGAATGTGTGAGGGCCTCTTGTGCAGAAGTCCATCCAGGCACCCTACTGGGTTCTGTGGCGCCTCTTGTGGTCACATACAACCCCCACATGAGCATCCAAAGGAAGATTGGGACTGATCTTCAACCCATATTCCACAGAGACCACAGACTAAAAGGAATATTCCCAGAACTACCACTTCTCTCCTACAAAAAGCCCCCTAACTAAAGGAATCTCCTTCTCAGAAGTGTCCTCTCATCACCATCAGAGACGGGAACATTCCCCTGTAATAATAAAAAGCAGGACTTGTACCAAGATATTACTAACAAATATAGTCCACATACCCAACACTAATCAGGACTATAAGATCATGGACTTCTTCTCATGTTCATCTTCCAATGTGGTGGACATGATACAATGTACAAGGTGCCCTGGAGGAGCCGATATTGGGGAAACTAAGCAAAAACTACAACCAAGGATGACTCTACACAGACATAATCAGGAATGAACTGGACTCCTGTGGGAAACATTTCTCTGGACCTGGACACTGTATGATGGACATAAAAGTCTTAATACTGAAAGGTGGTTTTAAGGACGAAAAAGAAAGGAAAATCTGAGAATTCATTCTGATAAGAATGTTCAACTCTTCCACAATTAGACACAATGTAACACCTGGATTTATGACTCACTACATGGACCCAGTTGACACCTCCACCAGATGGACTCCAGATCACTAAGCCGTCACTCCCACCACCTCTCCATTTATAACAAAAAACCTTAACTTGATTTCCTTGGCTTATCTTTAGGAGGCATCACCCCATCCCCCCATGCACAAATTGTAATATCTCTTAAATGTTGTGCTCTTGTCTCAGTCATTCATTTGTAAATCTCCCTGAAGAAGGAGCCTCGGTGCTATGAAAGCAGCAGACATAATTCTCTTGGTTAGCCAATAAAGGGATCGCTCCTAGAAAATACTTCTGTCATTTTTGGGCTTAAAAGTATTTACATCAATTTGTAAAAATTGCAAAGTTGTGAGATATGATCTACTGTGATCCCCGAATATAAATTTTTTTCTTTGAGGGGAGGATAATTAGAACTTCTGCTATGGAGCCCTATGATTTCTATGTACGTCTGTTATGATGAGTACATAATTAGAATATACTTATGGTAACACATAAATAATCATTGGAGCTGTAATCATAAAATTATATTTTGTCAGTGTGTGAAATGTTCTTTTAAGAATTGGTTACATGTGTAACATAACATTTTTTTTTCCCTCTCCTTCTGTTTTTCTTGTGATTATGCTAATTATTTTCAAATGTGATTGATTGCTAAAATATGTGTTTATTGATCAACGGTTGGTTACCATTTGTTTTTATGCCATGTATCATAAGGAATCTGTATCTCAGTGAATAAGGGCTTTTGCCAGAAACGGGTTGAGATGTATACCAAACCTATATGATCTTTTAATTATTTTGCAATAAATTGAGGATTTTAATTATTTTTGGGACTCACCATAATTATTTTTCCTATGTGAAGCCTTAAAGTCACGGCTATTGGTTGGAGACCCACAGCATTGCAAAACGGACTGAGTCATACAAATAGGACACGGTGAGGCTGCTTTTTTTGTTTATTTATCCACAGAATATGCCACATATGTATAGTGGATGTGGATCCCACCTATAGGAACATCATATATCTTGAGTACGGGGCCCTGACAAGCTCCGGTTTCAGCCATTAGATTGTCAGGATTCCCTTTCATTTGTATAGAAATTTTAACCACCTCTTTATGAAAATTCCTCTTAATGGAATCTGCATCAACTATATATTTACATCATATCCTCTGTATGTGTATGAAAAGGAGAACAACCCGAATATGCGGTCTATAAGACAGTATAAAGCGACAAAAAGTAGCTGAAGATAATAGTAGTTAAAATACTTTTATTAAACATTGGAAAAAATGGTACTACATACTAGAGGAAAAGTACGTACGCAGCACGTGACATGTGCTTAATACTAAACTTATTATTGTTGTATAATGTGATTACACAGGAGAACAGACTAGAATAAGACAGTGTATCATGTCATAAAATGTCCAATAACCCATCCACTAGTCCATCGATGTATGGGTACAATATAGGGTAGATAATGATAGAGGTAGATGTTTAATACATTGGACCAGCTTGGGCCCCGTATATCCATACACAAAGAGAAAAAGGGGAATTGGTTAACGCTCGGCACATTATTGGGGAATGAGTATAACCCCTTAACAAGGTGTCTGGCTTGGTAGTCTTATATATATATATATATATATATATATATATATATATATATATATATATATATATATATTAATATATACAGTACAGACCAAAAGTTTGGACACACCTTCTCATTTAAAGATTTTTCTGTATTTTCATGACTTTGAAAGTTGTACATTCACACTGAAGGCATCAAAACTATGAATTAACACATGTGGAATTATATACTTAACAAAAAAGTGTGAACCAACTGAAAATATGTCTTATATTCTAGGTTCTTCAAAGTAGCCACCTTTTGCTTTGATGACTGCTTTGCACACTCTTGGCATTCTCTTGATGAGCTTCAAGAGGTAGTCACCGGAAATGGTTTTCACTTCACAGGTGTGCCCTGTCAGGTTTAAAAAGTGGGATTTCTTGCCTTATAAATGGGGTTGGGACCATCAGTTGTGTTGTGCAAAAGTCTGGTGGATACACAGCTGATAGTCCTACTGAATAGACTGTTAGAATTTGTATTATGGCAAGAAAAAAACAGCTAAGTAAAGAAAAACGAGTGGCCATCATTACTTTAAGAAATGAAGGTCAGTCAGTCTGAAAAATTGGTCAAACTTTGAAAGTGTCCCCAAGTGCAGTTGCAAAAATCAACAAGCGCTACAAGGAAACTGGCTCACATGAGGACCGCCCCAGGAAAGGAAGACCAAGAGTCACCTCTGCTTCTGAGGATAAGTTTATCCGAGTCACCAGCCTCAGAAATCGCAGGTTAACAGCAGCTCAGATTAGAGACCAGGTCAATGCCACACAGAGTTCTAGCAGCAGACACATCTCTACAACAACTGTTAAGAGGAGACTTTGTGCAGCAGGCCTTCATGGTAAAATAGCTGCTAGGAAACCACTGCTAAGGACAGGCAACAAGCAGAAAAGACTTGTTTGGGCTAAAGAACACAAGGAATGGACCAGTGGAAATCTGTGCTTTTGCCTGATGAGTCCAAATTTGAGATCTTTGGTTCCAACCACCGTGTCTTTGTGCGACACAGAAAAGGTGAACGGATGGACTCTACATGCCTGTTTCCCACCGTGAAGCATGGAGGAGGAGGTGTGATGGTGTGGGGTTGCTTTGCTGGTGACACTGTTGGGGATTTATTCAAAATTGAAGGCATACTGAACCAGCATGGCTACCACAGCATCTTGCAGCGGCATGCTATTCCATCCGGTTTGCATTTAGTTGGACCATCATTTATTTTTCAACAGGACAATGACCACAAACACACCTCCAGGCTGTGTAAGGGCTATTTGACCAAGAGGGAGAGTGATGGGGTGCTACGCCAGATGACCTGGCCTCCACAGTCACCAGAAGGAAGAGTGGAGGCAAAAGGACCAACAAGTGCTAAGCATCTCTGGGAACTCCTTCAAGATTGTTGGAAGACCATTTCCGGTGACTACCTCTTGAAGCTCATCATGAGAATGCCAAGAGTATGCAAAGCAGCCATCAAAGCAAAATGTGGCTACTTTGAAGAACCTAGAATATAAGACATATTTTCAGTTGTTTCACATTTTTTTGTTAAGTATATAATTCCACATGTGCTAATTCATAGTTTTGATGCCTTCAGTGTGAATGTACAATTTTCAAGGTCATGAAAATACAGAAAAATCTTTAAATGAGAAGGTGTGTCCAAACTTTTGGTCTGTACTTTATATATACCGTATATGTCTACGTTGTCAAAAGTAACTCATGAGTGTGTGCACGAACCATATGACCCTGAGTCCGTCTGTGCTGAGACAAGCATGCCTAGGGTAGGGGAGGAAGAGGGGATGGAAAATGCTACCAGATCATGTCTCTGGATGTGCAATGACATACCTGTGTAATGATCACCCACTGCGCAGCGTACACCCCTATCTTCTGTATGTGGTATGAATAGAATAACCCCTTAAAGGTGAGTACAGATGTGGTGGATAGGATGTGTATTTCAGACAGACGTCGTGAATTCAACATGTCCAATCTATTTATCCTCAAGGAATATAAACTGTCCCTGGAGATGTCTGACAGCAGCTTTACCCCCTCTCCCTATACAGAACACATGGACGCTCAGCTGAGTCTAGTGTGCATGTGTATGGGGGGGGCTGTTTATCCGTCAGCTCGCTCCGTTGTACGGCCACATTCAGAGTTTCTCCTCCTGTGCAGATGTTCATATAGTCTGTAATCATTATGTCAGCGCTGGTTTATACCTGACTGGTTTATACAATGATCTGTACAGAAATAATCTATTCCCAGAGGAAGAAGAGAAGACAGAAATAATCCCTGAGCGCTCTGCTAATTCTCTGCACCTTCATCTACACAACATTGTAATACAGCGACATAATGGGGGATGAGGACGGAGGTTTTTGTACGGCTCTGTATCACTGTGTGAGAGGGAACCTATAACCCTGCTGACAGTAATAATCTGCTGCATCGTCCTCTGTCGCTCCTCGGATTGTAAGAGTGAAAGAAGTTCCAGATCCAGATCCAGTGAATCTCTCTGGGACTCCTGATTGTCGAGTGTTTGCATAATAAATGAGAAATTTTGGAGGCTGCTAGGGTTTCTGTTGGTACCAGGCTATGTAATCCTTTTTAGTCCCAGAGTTATAAACACTTTCACTGGATTTACATGAGACGGTGACTGTATCTCCCGGTGACACCGACAGATAATCCGGAGTCTGAGTCATCACAATCTCTCCACAGGACACTGGGAGCAGAAGAGAAGAGATAATGGTGACAATCACTGATATAATGACGTGTGCTCCTTCTCCTCTTACTACATGTATACAGCCATGTTCTGTATACACTCATCTATCCCACATAGTATAACCCTCACCGGACATTACCTTGTATGTAAAGATACAGCACACAGAGCAGAGATCTCAGGGAAACCATCGTCATTCTTCTGGACGCTCACAGACACAGATCATTGGTTTCATGTCTTATTTATATCACATGAAATCTACAGGGAAATCGTCTGAGATTATGTAACAGGAAATAGGCAAATCACCGGATTATCAGAGATTACATCATCTGCTGCTTTCATGGCTGATAATCAGTGAGATAAATAACGGGGGATTTAATCCTGTCCACAGATCTCACAAGTAACAATCTAATCCATCTCATCAGTATATTGTAAATGTAGAAGTTTCCTGATCTGTGTATTTTGCTCGGTGTTGGATCAGTACCAGTGTAATGGACCCTTCATGACGAGGTTTGCTTCGCGGTCACAAAACTCCTGGTTACGTTACCCCTGAGTGTGTGTGATCTGGGGACCGGCTGTCGCCCCCTATTCAGGCCACAAGTGGTTTGATGGTTCGGGGACCTAGAAAATACTGAACGGATCAGGGAGATCAGAGTCCGATGTAAAAAGATGAAATCATCTTTACTGGAATTCCTTAGATAGAAATGTAACAATCGATAGCAGGAAATACACGTTGGTACAATTCTTCTGTATCATACAGAGGTCTTCTTCTTATACGTAACACGCTCAGCATTTCCATGGTACAATGTGATATTATACACGAGTGTCAGAATACTTCCCATACTTTCTATCTCTGGCCTTCACTTCTCCTCCACTACAGATGAACCTTCGTGTCTCCTCCTGGTCAGAATCGTGACTCCTGTCTTCCAGGACCAGTAACATGGTGCCTTTTGTATCCCACTCCTTCTAGCTATCTTGGGGAATTACGCCCCCTACAGCTGTTATGCTGCGGCCGTACTCACTGCAGGTGGAAAGGAACCTTCTTATTCCTCTTTCTATCTCCGCACTCCGGCTCTACAGAAATCAGTTGTTGGTAGAACTTGTTCTAGAACTTACTATCTATAATTCCTCTGAGCAAAACACGATCTCCAACATAAAACCTATAATAGGAGGAAAATAACCCAAAAAACAAATCATGTAAAAGGTGTAAAAAAATACTTCTTTCTGTATTTTTTCTCTATCGAGGACTTCTCAAAGTATCAATATCAAGATATTCTTATAAAAAAAAGTATCTATTTATTCTCGGGTTGTCCATTAAAAAGAATTATTGCAGAAGGTACATACAATAATTAGTTACAAAGTGATTGTCCATTTGACCTCCCCTGTCTCTAACATGGGCTTTTATTTCACCTGTTATTCCGCATATGGTAGTGAACTAAAAATACACACACAAATAGCGCATGTTATCTAGAAACGATGGCTGATGCAATCAGAACTCAGAATTAAGAATAAAATGAATATCCATAATTAATATTTAACAAAAGGACAATCAAGCATTGATTCAAGCCGACATGATACTATGAAACCTAGAGGGACTACTTGGAATAACCAATGAGTGAGCAGAAAATACTGACTAAATACTTCATTGTTAGACACCAATTAATAAAACAAAAAGGAGGAGATAAAAATATATACAAGATAAGAATAAAACCAAGGTTAGAAATAGAGGCGGAGGAATATAATCACCATGAAGCATACATAATCAAGTATCATTGGTTTATATGTAAAGTGAAAGTGCACTGAGAAGTATATGCGATTATAACTTAAGACTTATGAACATTAAATATATCAAGTAATTGTGCCAGTCATTACAAGAAAACAGCAGTGAAAATCTGTGTAGATCCTGAGAAAGAAGTGATGGAAGAAGTTACTGACCCGGGTTCATGGTGGAAATGCTGCCTCCGCCGTTCACTCCAACGCGCGTTTCACACGAGGTTCTTCAGGGAGTGATGGAGCATGAGGGAAAAAAGAGGCAAATAGGAGGGGATTCATCAAAAGCCAATCATATTAAACTCCCCCAGTGCCAATTATCAGGCGCATGCACTGACCTCTCAGCGATGCCGCGCGTCCGTCCGGCAGATCGTGGTAATGTCACAATAAGGCGCGGCAGCTGAGAAGACGTCATGCGCACAGCACTGGAGAGGCCATGATGGAAAAGGCCAGAGAAGTGGGCAAAAGAAGAAAATAGGCCAGGCAGGTATAATGAGGCCAGATGTGCAAAACAATAAACTGCAATAGCAAAAAATAAATATGTGAATGGCACAGAAACTACATGGTTTATACATACAAGTGTGAGAAGAGACATTTAATGCCAACCAGCATATGATTTAATAAGGGTATGTGAAAAAAGGGATAAAATTAGTACAATGGATTTAAAAAAATTAAAATGAATTGGAGTGGAGGTGAAAAAAAGTTAATAATTACAAGAAAACAATAAAGTGATGACCAGAGAATGTGACTTATCCTCATTTCATTCATATTTTTCACATTCTCTGATTAAGGGTAAAGGGTACATGCCAAGTCACATATAGGGTCCTAGGTGGAGATCTGAGACCACTATAGGTGACTAGGCGTGTACACTTTACCCCCATAGTATGCAATTCCCCTGATGAATCCTGGTGGAGGAAACGCGTCGGAGGCATATAGGGAATTTCTAGGGTCACCATTACAGGGACACTTGTGGACAGCTCTTGTAAGGGCCGGAGTCTTGGAGCCTTAGGGAGAGGCCGTTCTTTGAGGGTCATGCAAGGCTTTTTATGCTGCTGGTCCTCTCTGCCTGGAATATTGCTGTCCGCACATCTCGCGGATGGGGCCATCTTTAATGGGTGGGATAATTCCATGCTTTCCTATTTATGACACGTTTCTCTTTCCACTGAGGGGAACAATGTGTGGGATAATGATTTTTTGCATTACTGATCTCTCTTTGGTGTCCTCTCCACTGAAGGGACGGCTGGTTATGTTATATTCCTCATTGGAGGAGATTTGATCGTCTGTTTGATATTGAGTTTATGATGTCTGAATTATTTCCGTGGATTATATGATGAAGGGGCTGAATTCTGCATTGTGACAGTCTGTACTGTTACACTCATCTGTGTTGGGTTCATTCCTCCTTCATTGTCTTGTATGTGATGGGGCGATGTTGAGAATACGTGGAGTGTGAGATGGGGACATTCTCCCCCTGAATCCATCTTCTGTGATATAATCCTCCATCACTTGTAGATGATTTTTGGTATTAGATTAACACCACATCGCTACTAACGGCCGCGTGTCCAGACGGTGAATACACTGCGGATTCCTCCGCTCGGCGTGATATTATCAGATTTTGTATGTTTGGCCGTATGTTAATGGTAGTTATGAAAGGTTATGTTTTGTTCCTCTCACATATTACTCTAATTAAAATTTACTTTTTTGAGTTGTAACTATTTGCAGATTATCTGTATTTTTGCTGCCTTGGATTGCTTTTTGAAAGGCAGAATGGACAAAACCCAGCAATTTTCCTATTGTTTTTAGGGTGTTTTCTACCCAGTTCATCGTGTGGGATTATTATGGTATAGGTGCAGCCAAGACAGTAACAAATTTGTGTCATTTTGTATTTCGTTATATTTTTTTTGCCATAAGGGATTTTCTAAAGAAAATATTTTTTTTACTTGTGTATTTTTTCCAAACTTTTCTTTTACTTTTTAATCTTTCTTGATCATACTTCTGTACTGCAATGTAATATTATTAGTCATACCGAACATAGTGCCAACATATACCGCAGCGCTGTACAGAGATAGTCACCGGTCCCCGTCCTCTATGGGGCTCACAATCTTCTCCTTTGTCCCCCCTCTATGTGTCGTCCTATACACGCGGTTTATGTGGAGCTCAGCATTGCGTCTCTTCTCTATAAATCACATTTTCAGGGCTCAGTCTGTCCGGTCGTCAGATATTTAATAGAGACGTCCTCTCCCTGTTCTCATTCTCTGCAGTTTTATTCTGTAAATTAATTGTCAGTTGTAGGAAATCACTGATTACTATAAAGTCTTATTCAGTTTTATTCTTATCCAATTTATTAACAGAGGAAGCGACTGGTCAAAAAAACAAACAAAAAAACTACAATTTTCTATCCACCGCTCCTATGTAGATCTGTGTATAGTGATATCAGCACAGTCTATATTCCTCACAAGGGGTTAATGGGACATTTAGTATTATATCTGTATTATATCCAGTGTCTGCTATTGTCTGGTATCAGTCAGGGGCAAAAAAGCATGATGGGAGTGATCAGACATCATAACAGGAAATTCTGTGTGATCATCACCTGCAGTGTTATATTTATATCTATATCACGTCTCACTGCTTCTTCTGTGGAGGAAATGAGGACGGAGGTTTTTGTACGGCTCTGTATCACTGTGGTACCCGCTATAACCCTGCTGACAGTAATAATCTGCTGCATCGTCCTCTGTCGCTCCTCGGATTGTAAGAGTGAAAGAAGTTCCAGATCCAGATCCAGTGAACCGGTCTGGGACTCCTGTATATCGCCTGCTTGCACTGTAGATGAGAAGTGCTGGAGGTTGTCCTGATTTCTGTTGGTACCAGTGTAAGTTGCCATATACATTACTACTGGCCTTACATGAGATGGTGGCTGTTTCTCCCGGGGACACAGTGATGAGATCTGGAGATTGGGTCAGTACAATCTGTGCACAGGAGTCTAAGGAAAGAAAGAAAACATAAGTGTTAGTGTTAATGTCGCCTCATTGTGCTGTTCTCTACTACTGTCCTGTCCATCATCTCATGAACCTCTCACCATGAAATAGAAGAAGAATTACACCCAGTACAACTCCCTGTAAACCCATCGTCATCTCCCTGGACTGATGGCCACAGACTATAGAGATGTCACCTGCACAATGTCCCCTATATACCAGCTGTAATCACTGGAGGAGACGTCCCCTGAGAGCAGAGATGTAAAGCAGGAGACATGTAAATTGTGCCGTGTGTCAGCGATCAGTGATCTGGATCTTACTGCAATCAGGGATTTCCTACAGGAGAGATATAATCCCGATCATTATCCTGAGATCATTCACCATCCAGTGATCTCCTGATTGTTCTCAGACATCAGAAATGGGATTATTTTTACAGATGTTATTAGTTTTATCTGTGAAGTAAGAAAAAATCCTTCTACGTCTTATTGGGCTTTTCCAGCTTTGTGATGTTGCAGCCGATGTAAGAACAGATACTGGAGACAACAGATCACCGGGAGCGTGAAACGCAGAATTCCTGACCTCACAGAGAACATCTAAGACCATTAGAAATATTTACATTTATTCAGATCATTATTAATATGTTTATTACTATTAATACGACTGATATTTTATTACATCCACTCCTGATTGTTGCTTAAAAACCAGATGTAAAACCCTCATGAAATACTCAGGTGTGAATGAGGCCTGATCTGTATATATTGTGGTGTGAATACAGAACTGATGGGATATTTGGGGGATTCTCATGTGATTTATCTTCATGCATTACTATCATCTATCTTGTGGATGTAAATCTCTCATGTATATAATGTCATATATCAGCGGTTCTCATCTGTCTCATCTGATGTCATTTCCTCCCTAGACAACGGCCCCTGAGCGTTATAGATGTGATATACGGGGGCGGCACCTATATACAATACAGGCCACATCCTGATACAATGTGACGCCACATCCTGATGATCCGTGATCTGGACACAGTGCAGACATGTATCACACGTGTCCGTAGACGTCATGTACATGGGTGTCTGTATTCCAGGGCAACAATCGCAACTGACCGGCACCTCCGAGCAAAATGACATAAAAGTGCAGGAGCGGCTGCTGTGACGGCCATAGCATACTGCCAGATCCCAGCTCAGCCTGAGCTCGCTGGTGCATGTGCAGTGAGGAGATTCAATAGATATCATCCTCATTGTCCAATCATTTCCAGGAGGAATAACAGAGGAAAAGCACAATATAGTGTTATGTGAATAGAAGCTCTTGAATTAATTTTCATTATCAATGAATGTATTAATAAAATTATAAGAAATATGGAGAAGACAGAAATTTGGACACATAGATGAGCCCCCGACAGAAGACACATCTCTGATGGCTGAACCTGCCATTATTCCTGCACTTATGGCCGAGGGTCTGGACAAACCACAAACTCACATTATTGTTATTCTGGTAGAGAACAAATCCTCGTTGGTGACTTTTTTCTTGTCACGTTGAAGTGAATCTCTGAAAACCCCATTTACTGCTGGGAATATATTTGCTGCTTTGTGCAGCGGCTCCGGCCCCTCTGATCTGTGAGTATAATGTGGGATATGTGAGGTATAGCGCTGTATGGAGCCGCCATTATGAGACCTCTAGACCTTGTAGTGAGAGGGTGGAGGGGACTGTGCAGCGCGGGGAGGATCTGTCCTCCAGTTCTCTCTCTTCCTGGTCACTCATCCATTCCCGCTAAGCTTCTTATGTTCCTCAGTCCATCAATAACCGGCGGCTCAGCTAATGTCGGCCGCTCCCGGAGAGGACACCTGTTATGCCATGGTTTTCTGATATGGGGAGACCACTGTAACCCCGGGGTCCATCTTTATTTTCAGGATAAAGGACATCACATTAGATATATCGGGTACAGCTCAAATAAAAAGGTAATCACTTGTCCAGAAAAAAAATAAAGAGATTTGCAACCAAGATGAGTCCATCACATAACAGGTCAGATATTTATCCCTAGGAGGTAAACTATGAAATGACAGCAAGCAGAGATCTAGATACAGAAAATATAAGGGAAAATTATATAATCTTTTATTATACAAAAATACAACCAGTAATTGTTGGAACAAACAAAATGTATATTTATATTCTATAGGAGCAGAAAGTAAAGTCCTCCCCTCCTTCTTCTATCTCCTTACATCTGTACAGATTCCTTCATCACATGAATCCCGGTAACAGTCTGAAGCTTTTATCGGCCGCGCACAATACTGGATAAGAGCTGCCCGGGTCGTGTTCCTCCTCCTGATGTGTGTGCTCTGTACAGATACAAGCGCCTCATACACAGGATTCTCTGCTATTCCTCAGTATCAGTCACTTATATACAGATGTTTGGTGTCTGCACTGAGTATAGACAGAGCTGCCCGAGCTGCTGCTGCCCCCTAGTGGCTCCATGACATGGAGATTTATGCATCTTGTATCTGCACTGAGCCAGTAACCACTTGATACCAGAGGGAGCGGAAAGCATCTTATTACATCATCCAGAAGAGGAGGTGTGGCGCCCTGCTGCGCGTTGGTGCCACAAAACCCAGAAGGGTGCATGGATGGACTTCTCCACAAGAGGCCCTCACACATTCACACACCTCCACCCTACCACCTCAGACCACCAGAGGGAGCCCATTAGGGACATATATAGGGAGGGTGGAGCCAGGCAGCTCAGCTGGAGTTCAGTGTTTAGTCAGAGTGAGTGTTCAGAGACAGAGAGGAACACAGCTCAGAGTTGAGCAGAGAACGTGCTGACGCTCAGAGAACAGCGAAGAGAGCAGCACACTGGCTGCTGTGCTTAGGCGGGCCAAGGCCTACAGCACGTGTGGAAGCCTAGTGAGGGCCTTGAGTGGGCCGAAGGCGAGAGGAGAAGGAAGAAGTAGTGAGGGGGCAGAGGAGAATACCAGGCTCACCCCAATATATATATACCAGACACCGGGTCCGCGCCTACAGGGATGCCTTATACCAAGTAGGAACCACCGGAACCCCTGGAGGACTACAAGTCCCAGGTTCACCAAACGCTGACTACAGTACCAGGGCTAGGAGTCACAGAGGCCCCAGCGTCCAGGGAGAGTGATCTCCAAAGAGAAGGCCCTACCACCAGGTCAGCAGGTGCAAGGAGAGACAGTAACCGAGCTAGGCCTAGTTCCAGGCAGGCCAGAAGCTTAGAGAATAAAGCAACGGATCAGGAGACCCTATACCCGCTCACTGGGGAGAGTCCAGAAGTGCGCCCTTCACCTGGAGTATCATGGACCGTGCCTGCAGCATCACCAGTAAAGGTACTGAAGCTTACCCCTGTGTGAGTGTCCGTCTTTCCTCCGGGACCGTCCTGCCATCTCTACCCTGCACCACCATCCAGTCCAGCCCACGCTGCCCTGAGGCCCACTCCACCTGTGGGGAGCCATTCCATCACAAGCTGCCCTAACATCTGCCTAAGAGGACTGTTGCAGCGCTGGTGATCCTCATCAGACACCACAGGTGGCATCACGAAAAATACCAAAACACCATATAGAATCATCCCCCTTTTGCACTGACCGTCCTGGGTCACGGACCGGGCCAGCCACCGTGATATCCCCAGCAAGCAGCCATAAGCCCGGCTGCTGAGTACCCCACGGCCCTAGGGGCGCGTCAGAACTTGGCGTCACGAACAGGATTCCGTGCCCGTTGCCACCGGGTACTGTGTGCCTTAAGAGACTGTGATACTCACTGTGGTGAAGTTTTCCCGCCATTCCCGAGATTTCCTGCCATTGTCCGCCATCTTCCTGTCGCCACGCGGAAAGAAGAGGGGTGTAACCCCGGTAATCGGAGAGGCATAGCCGCTGAAAGAGCGCAAAGTTGAGGACACGCCCCGCCCTTGACGTCGTACCAGGAAGCATCAGGTCCTGGAAGGAGCCAGATGACGCTCTGACGTCAGACGCGAGTGTCGCAAGGTCCTGGAAGAAGACCGAGCTGCGGCCTATATGGTAGAGAAAGTCAAGAAGGTAGGCTCGGTTCACTAGGGGGGAGCAACCAAGGCCGACAACCAGCAAGCCGCCGGAGCACCGGTTAACGCTCCTGATACCCTACCTGAGCCCGGCGCTGCACAGGCTGGAGAGGTCGCTCCACCAGCAGGGGTCGTGGTCCCGTTATTACCTATGGCCCTGCCGTATATCCCTGGAGCAAAGTGGCTCCCCCAGTATAACAGCAAACCGGACACCCTGTCCGGATTCAAGAGAAGAATATGCGGTGTGCTAGACATGTATTCTATGACCGGTAAACAGAGGGCCGCTGTTGTGCTGGGACAATTGACTGGTGCCGCAGAGCGGGAAGTTGAAACCTGGCCAGCCACAGACTAGGAATCGGTATCCATCACATTCAAGAGACTGCAGGCTGTGTTTGAAAACCGCACCGAGACGGATCTCCGGATAAGGTTCTACCACTGCGTCCAGAAGCCTGAGGACTGTATCCGGGACTATGCCTGGTGCTTACAGGAAGCCCTGCGGGCCCTGAAACAGGTTAGTTCAGGCAGCATACAAAATGAGAATAAAATGCTGACGGAACAGTTCATCTGGGGGTTGAGGTCCCAGGAGGAGAGCAGAACTGTACGGTGGTGGGCCTTAGACCATCCAGATGCCACCTTCGACACCCTTAAGGACATGGCTATAATGGGTCTGCAGCACCTGGAAACATCAAATACTGCTATCCAACGTTACCATGGTGGGGCCACCCCAGTGCCCGCAGCACCCACTGCTCCTTCATTAACGGCTGAAACAAAGATGCAAATGTAGCACCCCGAGGACTCGGCTGCTACAGGGGTATTGCACCTCGAACCAGAGGTGTGGTATTCCACTCCCGGGTAAGGATGGAGAATGGAACAGACCTCAGTTAGCTGCATGCACTACACGCACCCCATTTCCGGGGGACAGAACAACTGTACTCCCACCAGATAGTTGTGCAGGTACGACAGCGTCTGTCCCTGGCTGGAGTGGGGGGGGGAGGAACATCCCAGTGGTGTAGGAGCAGACAGGGGAGGGACTCTGGGCATAGGTAGGAGCCCATTGGTTGCATTGTCACCAGGGCTCGGGTGTCAGAGGGAGTATAAAGGTGGGCACCATCTAGGAACAGGAGAGTTCAGTCTGAGGAGAAGCTGAGAGAGAGTTCAGCCAGAGAGGGCTGACAGGGAGCTGTGGCTCCATCTGGGCCCAGCTCCAGAGCTAGGCCTGAAACAGAGAGGAGAGAGAAGGAAGAGGAGAAACACAAAGAAAGGCCCAGAGACGCAAGCATAGAGGGAACCCTGAGATCCCACAAGAGAACGAAAACGGGTGAAGGGTTGGCAGAGAAGGGTGCCGGATCCCAAACTGGTGGAGGCCAATTATCCTTAGCCAGGAACCGGAGGTCGTGGTCAAGTTTTGGCACGACCCCTCACCACATCCACCAGGAAGGCACGCCACATAGGGTCAGGGAAACCGGAGAGAGGTTTTACCCCCATAAGGCCCGAGGAAGCCGGACAAAGGTGGGTCCCTGGTGGGGACGGCCAGTAGGAAGGAAGAGAGGGGAGCTCTGGACCACGCTCTGGAATTGCCTGGGAGTTGGCCGAGTCCCTGACCTGGTGAACACAGCATGACTCGGGTAGTCCTACTGTGCACAAGCGACCTGATAAAGAACCGTGAGTAAAGCTTTTGAAACTGCACTACCAGACTCCGTGTTTCATCGTCGTACCTGCACCACCAGTACTGGGACATCCGCACCATCACCCCCATCATCAACTCTACAATAGCTGCCCTGAGGCAATACTCCTCCCGTGGGGAGTCGTTCCATTCTCAGCTGCACCAACAACACCAGCCTCGGCGGTCTGCCCTGCAGCGGCGGTCTCATGACCGCAATCCACGGGTGGCGTAGTCGAACATTCTAACATCTACTGCTAAATACTGCCACTCAGTTTGACTCCCTGGGCACGGACCGGGTCACCGCCACGAGACTACTATCCCTATCTGATCCGGCTCCGCGTAAGCCCCCGTGCGCGCGATGCCGCACGACTCAGGCCCAGGGGCTCGTCAACTTTGGCGTAGTCGGCAGGATCACGTGCCCGCAACTACCGGGTACTGCGTGCCTGAAGAAAAGTTCACATGTACCGTAAGAAGAAGTCTCCCGCCAATTCCAGAGGGTCCCCGCCATCGGACGCCATCTCGGGTCGTTTCCCGCCGTTTGCCCGCCATCTGCAGCCTTTGCCCGCCATCCACGGAGTTTCCCGCCATAAGGAGACGATTCCCGCCATCTGAGACGATTTCCCGCCCTGGCAGAGCGGACGCCATTATGGGCGTGCCAGAGGGTGGCAAAAGACCACCTCCCATCGTGGGCCAGGTCCAAGAATGGCGCCAAAAGCGGAAACCGCCCCCACCAGCAGAGACTGCAATGATAGAAATGTCCATCAGCGTGAGGGGGCTGCCCCTGGAACTGACTGTCACTAAGTTGCCCCGGGACCACCCTCAATGGGTGCGGATAGGGAACAAAACAGAGAGGATGGGTGCGGCCTGGAGGAGTCTGGACAGATCGCACCCGGAGATGGAGGGAGAGTCGAGCAGCACCGACCCTGTGGTCCGGAACCTGTTGCAGGCTGCCACCCCAGAAGGCCTGGTGGAGATCCTGGCACAGCTCCCCAGAGATCGGGAGCGTGCACAGACCGCGCTGGAGGCCTTCGCCCGGAAGATGGCCCGAGTGCAGCAAGAAGCACTGGCCGAGTGGAGAAGGGAGATGGTCCAGCAGGCTGGAACCCGCCAGCAGAGGACGCCACCCGCAACGTGGAGCATGTCTGCCCCTGAGGATGGTGCAGGAGGGACGAAGGCCGGAGACGACGCCGCGGAGGGAGCCGCAGGGATGGAAGCAGGTAATGGGGACGTCATCACCCCGAGCCCAGTAGCCGAAAGCCTGCCCCAGCTCCCCGTCGCAGAGCCCGAAGTCCCACTCACCGCGCCCGTTGCCGCACCGCCACCGCTCCTAACTAGGCCTCAAGCGGCAGGAGCCGCGGTCACGCCCTCTGTTACGCCATGCCCCTTGACCCTGAGTGCGGCAAAGCAGGAAGTACCACCGGCCTGGTCTCAGGGCCGAGTACCCCCGGGCGCCGCGGTCTCCACAGCGCCCTCTACCTCCACAGTGCCACCGGCCTGGTCGCAAGGCCTGGTGAACCCGGGCGCCGCTGCCCCTTCAGCGCCCTCTTCCCCAAAGGTGCCATACCTGGACCCAAAGAGGATGCCTCCGGCCTGGACGCAAGGCCGGGTACCTCCGGGCGCCGCTGCCCCCACAGCGCCCTCGACCTCCACAGTGCTGCCCCTGGGCGAAGATCTCTTTGCGCAGCATACTAGCCCGGACGGGCTGCCCTTCGTGTGGCCACCGGAGTACATCAACCCCCGACTCCGGAGGGAACGGCCCCTGTGTGAGCCTCTGATCCCGGCACCGGCACCCGCTAAAATTGTCCCGCTCCCGTTGGAAGACGCCCAATTCGCATGGGATCCCACCGGTGAGGACCTCATGGGATTCACCAAGGAGACCCGGGCGGCCGCAGCCCGGCGGGAGGAGTGCTGCCGTCAACAGCTGGAGGTCTTTGGGAGAGAACGGCGAGAAAGGCGGATCCGCGAGGAACAGCTGCAGGTCCAAAGCGCGGAGCAGAAACGCCGGGCCTGACGAAACCCCCGTGCGGCCCACGGTCCCCGCGCCAACGGGACCGTAATAAAGTTCCAGTTGGAGCATGGCTGGGGCTTTATCCGGGATCACCGAACCCCCGGCGACGTCTTTGTCACCCGCAGGGATGTTGAGAGCCACCTGCCGGAGGGACACCGCGGACGTGACCTCTACCCGGGTGATGTGGTCGCCTTCACCCGGCATCAGTGTGCTAAAGGACCGTACGCCCTTCACGTACACCGGCTGACTGAGGAGGAGATGCAGTATGAGGAAGACCAAGAGGACCCGGACGGGTCTGAAGACTACCCTCAGGAGGGAGCATGGAGAGGACATAGCTACTGAAGGGAAGTAGCATGAACAAAGAACTGTATATAGTTACCCGTTGGGGTACAAGGATTGCTGCTAATTGGAGTGTGGTCCCCGTTGGGACTAGAGTCGAGTTATTATAGGGACTGTTACCTGTGTGCCCTAATCCCTAATCAGGCTGAGGACTGTGAGCAGCCATTCCCTATTCCCACTGGCCGAGGACTGAGAGCGGCCACCCTGTAAATAGTTGCGCTTCCTAAGGCGCCCCCTACTGGTTTTATAGAAGAACTGCGTTTCTACTTTAGAACTAGAGACTGTTGCACTTTACCTGGTCACAAGTTGCACGGTGACCAGAGGTCAAGAATGTTTTATATGAAAAAGTTTTTGCTAAAAAAAAGTTGATGGTATTTTATAAGTGTGTGCAGAAAGTCTAATAATGTTTCCGTAATGTTTTATACCTGTAACGTTAAAAGAAGAAAAGTACCTCCCATAAAGGGATGATTGAAAGTAAATATATCTTACATGCAAGTGTACACTTTAAAATTTTTGTATGTCTAAATTGTTTTACTCTTTTCCAGTCCGAGGACGTGCTGTGATTTACCAGGGGGGAATGTAGCACCCCGAGGACTCGGCTGCTACAGGGGTATTGCACCTCGAACCAGAGGTGTGGTATTCCACTCCCGGGTAAGGATGGAGAATGGAACAGAGCTCAGTTAGCTGCATGCACTACACGCACCCCATTTCCGGGGGACAGAACAACGGTACTCCCACCAGATAGTTGTGCAGGTATGACAGCGTCTGTCCCTGGCTGGAGTGGGGGGGGGGGGAACATCCCAGTGGTGTAGGAGCAGACAGGGGAGGGACTCTGGGCATAGGTAGGAGCCCATTGGTTGCATTGTCACCAGGGCTCGGGTGTCAGAGGGAGTATAAAGGTGGGCACCATCTAGGAACAGGAGAGTTCAGTCTGAGGAGAAGCTGAGAGAGAGTTCAGCCAGAGAGGGCTGACAGGGAGCTGTGGCTCCGTCTGGGCCCAGCTCCAGAGCTAGGCCTGAAGCAGAGAGGAGAGAGAAGGAAGAGGAGAAACACAAAGAAAGGCCCAGAGACGCAAGCATAGAGGGAACCCTGAGATCCCACAAGAGAACGAAAACGGGTGAAGGGTTGGCAGAGAAGGGTGCCGGATCCCAAACTGGTGGAGGCCAATTATCCTTAGCCAGGAACCGGAGGTCGTGGTCAAGTTTTGGCACGACCCCTCACCACATCCACCAGGAAGGCACGCCACATAGGGTCAGGGAAACCGGAGAGAGGTTTTACCCCCATAAGGCCCGAGGAAGCCGGACAAAGGTGGGTCCCTGGTGGGGACGGCCAGTAGGAAGGAAGAGAGGGGAGCTCTGGACCACGCTCTGGAATTGCCTGGGAGTTGGCCGAGTCCCTGACCTGGTGAACGCAGCATGACTCGGGTGGTCCTACTGTGCACAAGCGACCTGATAAAGAACCGTGAGTAAAGCTTTTGAAACTGCACTACCAGACTCCGTGTTTCATCGTCGTACCTGCACCACCAGTACTGGGACATCCGCACCATCACCCCCATCATCAACTCTACAATAGCTGCCCTGAGGCAATACTCCTCCCGTGGGGAGTCGTTCCATTCTCAGCTGCACCAACAACACCAGCCTCGGCAGTCTGCCCTGCAGCGGCGGTCTCATGACCGCAATCCACGGGTGGCATAGTCGAACATTCTAACATCTACTGCTAAATACTGCCACTCAGTTTGACTCCCTGGGCACGGACCGGGTCACCGCCACGAGACTACTATCCCTATCTGATCCGGCTCCGGGTAAGCCCCCGTGCGCGCGATGCCGCACGACTCAGGCCCAGGGGCGCGTCAACTTTGGCGTAGTCGGCAGGATCACGTGCCCGCAACTACCGGGTACTGCGTGCCTGAAGAAAAGTTCACATGTACCGTAAGAAGAAGTCTCCCGCCAATTCCAGAGGGTCCCCGCCATCGGACGCCATCTCGGGTCGTTTCCCGCCGTTTGCCCGCCATCTGCAGCCTTTGCCCGCCATCCACGGAGTTTCCCGCCATAAGGAGACGATTCCCGCCATCTGAGACGATTTCCCGCCCTGGCAGAGCGGACGCCATTGTGGGCGTGCCAGAGGGTGGCAAAAGACCACCTCCCATCGTGGGCCAGGTCCAAGAATGGCGCCAAAAGCGGAAACCGCCCCCACCAGCAGAGACTGCAATGATCGAAATGTCCATCAGCGTGAGGGGGCTGCCCCTGGAACTGACTGTCACTAAGTTGCCCCGGGACCACCCTCAATGGGTGCGGATAGGGAACAAAACAGAGAGGATGGGTGCGGCCTGGAGGAGTCTGGACAGATCGCACCCGGAGATGGAGGGAGAGTCGAGCAGCACCGACCCTGTGGTCCGGAACCTGTTGCAGGCTGCCACCCCAGAAGGCCTGGTGGAGATCCTGGCACAGCTCCCCAGAGATCGGGAGCGTGCACAGACCGCGCTGGAGGCCTTGGCCCGGAAGATGGCCCGAGTGCAGCAAGAAGCACTGGCCGAGTGGAGAAGGGAGATGGTCCAGCAGGCTGGAACCCGCCAGCAGAGGACGCCACCCGCAACGTGGAGCATGTCTGCCCCTGAGGATGGTGCAGGAGGGACGAAGGCCGGAGACGACGCCGCGGAGGGAGCCGCAGGGATGGAAGCAGGTAATGGGGACGTCATCACCCCGAGCCCAGTAGCCGAAAGCCTGCCCCAGCTCCCCGTCGCAGAGCCCGAAGTCCCACTCACCGCGCCCGTTGCCGCACCGCCACCGCTCCTAACTAGGCCTCAAGCGGCAGGAGCCGCGGTCACGCCCTCTGTTACGCCATGCCGCTTGACCCTGAGTGCGGCAAAGCAGGAAGTACCACCGGCCTGGTCTCAGGGCCGAGTACCCCCGGGCGCCGCGGTCTCCACAGCGCCCTCTACCTCCACAGTGCCACCGGCCTGGTCGCAAGGCCTGGTGAACCCGGGCGCCGCTGCCCCTTCAGCGCCCTCTTCCCCAAAGGTGCCATACCTGGACCCAAAGAGGATGCCTCCGGCCTGGACGCAAGGCCGGGTACCTCCGGGCGCCGCTGCCCCCACAGCGCCCTCGACCTCCACAGTGCTGCCCCTGGGCGAAGATCTCTTTGCGCAGCATACTAGCCCGGACGGGCTGCCCTTCGTGTGGCCACCGGAGTACATCAACCCCCGACTCCGGAGGGAACGGCCCCTGTGTGAGCCTCTGATCCCGGCACCGGCACCCGCTAAAATTGTCCCGCTCCCGTTGGAAGACGCCCAATTCGCATGGATCCCACCGGTGAGGACCTCATGGGATTCACCAAGGAGACCCGGGCGGCCGCAGCCCGGCGGGAGGAGTGCTGCCGTCAACAGCTGGAGGTCTTTGGGAGAGAACGGCGAGAGAGGCGGATCCGCGAGGAACAGCTGCAGGTCCAAAGCGCGGAGCAGAAACGCCGGGCCCGACGAAACCCCCGTGCGGCCCACGGTCCCCGCGCCAACGGGACCGTAATAAAGTTCCAGTTGGAGCATGGCTGGGGCTTTATCCGGGATCACCGAACCCCCGGCGACGTCTTTGTCACCCGCAGGGATGTTGAGAGCCACCTGCCGGAGGGACACCGCGGACGTGACCTCTACCCGGGTGATGTGGTCGCCTTCACCCGGCATCAGTGTGCTAAAGGACCGTACGCCCTTCACGTACACCGGCTGACTGAGGAGGAGATGCAGTATGAGGAAGACCAAGAGGACCCGGACGGGTCTGAAGACTACCCTCAGGAGGGAGCATGGAGAGGACATAGCTACTGAAGGGAAGTAGCATGAACAAAGAACTGTATATAGTTACCCGTTGGGGTACAAGGATTGCTGCTAATTGGAGTGTGGTCCCCGTTGGGACTAGAGTCGAGTTATTATAGGGACTGTTACCTGTGTGCCCTAATCCCTAATCAGGCTGAGGACTGTGAGCAGCCATTCCCTATTCCCACTGGCCGAGGACTGAGAGCGGCCACCCTGTAAATAGTTGCGCTTCCTAAGGCGCCCCCTACTGGTTTTATAGAAGAACTGCGTTTCTACTTTAGAACTAGAGACTGTTGCACTTTACCTGGTCACAAGTTGCACGGTGACCAGAGGTCAAGAATGTTTTATATGAAAAAGTTTTTGCTAAAAAAAAGTTGATGGTATTTTATAAGTGTGTGCAGAAAGTCTAATAATGTTTCCGTAATGTTTTATACCTGTAACGTTAAAAGAAGAAAAGTACCTCCCATAAAGGGATGATTGAAAGTTAATATATCTTACATGCAAGTGTACACTTTAAAATTTTTGTATGTCTAAATTGTTTTACTCTTTTCCAGCCCGAGGACGTGCTGTGATTTACCAGGGGGGAATGTAGCACCCCGAGGACTCGGCTGCTACAGGGGTATTGCACCTCGAACCAGAGGTGTGGTATTCCACTCCCGGGTAAGGATGGAGAATGGAACAGAGCTCAGTTAGCTGCATGCACTACACGCACCCCATTTCCGGGGAACAGAACAACGGTACTCCCACCAGATAGTTGTGCAGGTACGACAGCGTCTGTCCCTGGCTGGAGTGGGGGGGGGGGGAACATCCCAGTGGTGTAGGAGCAGACAGGGGAGGGACTCTGGGCATAGGTAGGAGCCCATTGGTTGCATTGTCATCAGGGCTCGGGTGTCAGAGGGAGTATAAAGGTGGGCACCATCTACGAACAGGAGAGTTCAGTCTGAGAAGAAGCTGAGAGAGAGTTCAGCCAGAGAGGGCTGACAGGGAGCTGTGGCTCCGTCTGGGCCCAGCTCCATAGCTAGGCCTGAAGCAGAGAGGAGAGAGAAGGAAGAGGAGAAACACAAAGAAAGGCCCAGAGACGCAAGCATAGAGGGAACCCTGAGATCCCACAAGAGAACGAAAACGGGTGAAGGGTTGGCAGAGAAGGGTGCCGGATCCCAAACTGGTGGAGGCCAATTATCCTTAGCCAGGAACCGGAGGTCGTGGTCAAGTTTTGGCACGACCCCTCACCACATCCACCAGGAAGGCACGCCACATAGGGTCAGGGAAACCGGAGAGAGGTTTTACCCCCATAAGGCCCGAGGAAGCCGGACAAAGGTGGGTCCCTGGTGGGGACGGCCAGTAGGAAGGAAGAGAGGGGAGCTCTGGACCACGCTCTGGAATTGCCTGGGAGTTGGCCGAGTCCCTGACCTGGTGAACGCAGCATGACTCGGGTGGTCCTACTGTGCACAAGCGACCTGATAAAGAACCGTGAGTAAAGCTTTTGAAACTGCACTACCAGACTCCGTGTTTCATCGTCGTACCTGCACCACCAGTACTGGGACATCCGCACCATCACCCCCATCATCAACTCTACAATAGCTGCCCTGAGGCAATACTCCTCCCGTGGGGAGTCGTTCCATTCTCAGCTGCACCAACAACACCAGCCTCGGCGGTCTGCCCTGCAGCGGCGGTCTCATGACCGCAATCCACGGGTGGCGTAGTCGAACATTCTAACATCTACTGCTAAATACTGCCACTCAGTTTGACTCCCTGGGCACGGACCGGGTCACCGCCACGTGACTACTATCCCTATCTGATCCGGCTCCGGGTAAGCCCCCGTGCGCGCGATGCCGCACGACTCAGGCCCAGGGGCGCGTCACAAACAGTGCCCCCTAACGAGCTGGACAGCCTGTGCTCTGAAGTTCACCAGTTAAGTAAAACCCTGGCCCCTGTCCTGAGCACCCTGCAGCTACAGACGGAGCCTGAGCTGGAAGGAAGGATCCTACTCGCTGACAGCCCTGAGGATATCCCCTGGATGAGAAGAAGAAGGAGGACAACGCCACCCCGTGGGAGGACCCACGACCAACGTCGTCCTCCAGGAGAGTTCATCTGCTTTCGTTGCCAGAAGGCAGGCCACACAGCACGAAACTGTCCTTTAAACGAGCAAACCCTGGGGCCGAGGGCCGACACCCAGGAGTAGATCAACCAGGCCCATCAAACTGGTACCATCGGTTCGTGAGAGGAAGACCTTTCCTGTCCATTGTGCTGGATGACATTGCGATACCTGCCCTGCTGAACACAAGATCTCAGGTAACCATCATGCCTGATGTCCTCTACAAAAGGTTCTGGTCCATAGACGAAGTCCAGCCGCCAGCCCCGAACCTCTCCGTGTATGCCTCTAACGGCCTTCCTCTTAACCTAGTAGGGGTTAAGAATGTGACAGTGAAAGTGGGGAGAGCGGAGCTAAAGGACCAAGGACTAATTGTAGTGTAGTCTCATCCTGGTGATACAGACTTGTATATGACACTTGGTACAAATATTGTCGGTAACTGTTTGGGAGAAGTGTTATTTTTGCTCCAACAGATTGCTGACACCGCTAAACCAGGGCAGAGGAGGGTGCTCCAGAAAGAGATCTGAGCCCTTATGTACCAGCAACAGATAAAGCTGTCAGGTGGTGAAATTGGTAATGTACGGGTGACAGACCCGATACCCATTGTGATCCCCCCGATGAGTGAGATGCTGATTTGGTGTAGAGCAGCAATAGGTCTCAAAGGACGGAGCTACCAGCGGTAGTAGAGCTCCTTAGCTCGGAGCATAGACCTACACTCTTGACTGCCAGAGGGGTGGTGGATGTACGCAATGGGAGGGTGCCCGTACGCCTCCTAAACTATGGGGAGGATGAGGTTAGATTACCACGCTACGCCACTGTTGCTAAACTGTACACAATAGATAACAACTCCATACACAAGGCGGAGTCCTTAACCTCACCAGACGAAGTGGATGATAATGACCCTGGAACGCAGGTGGAGGATTGGTGACAACAGCTCCATGTTGGGACAGACACCACTCCTGCCCATCAGAAACAGGGTGTACACCGGGTGGTTCAGGAATACGAGTAGGTATTCAGTAAACACCCACTTGATTTTGGGAGAATTAAAGTGGTACAACACTATATACCCACAGGTGACCATCCACCCATCAAAGAACGTTACAGGCCAATCCCACCAGCACACTACCAGAAAGTGAAGGAAATGTTGCATGACATGAGGAAGGCAGGGGTAATAAGAGATAGCTGTAGCCCCTGGGCTGCTCCCCTGGTCCTGGTCAGGAAAAAGGATGGAAGCATGAGAATGTGTGTAGATTACAGACAAGTAAATCGCATAACACACAAAGATGCATACCCTTTGCCCCGTATAGAGGAATCCCTGGCTGCTTTAAAGTCTGCAAACTACTTCTCCACCCTTGACCTCACTAGTGGGTACTGGCAAGTAGCTGTTGCTGAGGAGGATCGGGAGAAGACGGCCTTTACTACCCCGATGAGATTCTGCGAGTTCAACAGTATGCCGTTCGGACTCTGCAACGCCCCCGGAATGTTCCAGAGATTGATGGAGTGCTGCCTGGGACACCGCAACTTCGAGACTGTACTGCTATACCTGAATGATGTGATACTGTACTGCAAAACGTACGAGGACCATTTCAAGCACCTGGCAGAGGTATTTGAGTCGCTGTCCTGGTATGGGATGAAGCTGATGCCCTCCAAGTGCCACCTGCTGAAGCGAAGGGTACAGTACCTGGGGCACATCGTCAGTCCAGAAGGAGTAGCACCGGATCCGGAGAAGGTCACTGCCATCCAGAGATGGCCGGAGACAAAGAGCCTCAAGGAGGTACGTCAGTTCCTGGGACTAGTCGGGTATTACCGGAGGTTTGTGAAGGACTACACCAAGACAGCGGCGCCTTTGCAATATCTCCTGGTAGGACAGTCCGGGAGAGGCAGAAAACCCCCGTTCCAGTGGGGTAAGGAGCAAGCTGAATCCTTTGAGGTGATGAAGGAGATCCTGACCGGCGAAGAGATCCTAGCCTACCCTGACTACAGCCAACCATTCCTGCTGTACACTGATGCCAGCAACGAGGGATTAGGAGTTGTGTTAAGTCAGAAGCAGAATGGCTGAGAGAAGGTGATCACCTATGCAAGCAGGAAGCTCCGCCTGACCGAGAGGAAACCAGAGAACTATAGCAGCTTCAAGTTGGAGTTCCTGGCCCTGGTCTGGGCCATCACCGAGCAGTTCAAGCACTACCTACCCTCCAGTAAGTTCAGTGCCTACACTGATAATAACCCCTTGACTCATGTGGAAACAGCCAAGTTAGGAGCCATGGAACAACGATGGATGTCTCGACTGTCATACTACCACTTCACCATTAAGTACCGGGCAGGCCGTAAGAATGCCAAAGCCGATGCCCTGTCCTGGATGCCACACCAGTCAGATACTGAGGAAGAAGTGGATGACCTGGAGGAGACTGAGCTACCTGCCTTCCACCGTAATGGAGTGGTCCACGAGCAACGAGCCTCCAGGAGGGATCGCGGTAAGACGTTAAACCCGTTGCCTCACCACAGCTGGAAGGAGACCCAGGACAGCAACCCGGTTGTCAGCCGTATCAAAGAACTGATAACCCAGGAAGGTTCCTCCCTGGAGAAGGATGCGTCTCTACAAGCCAAGCAACTGTGGAATGAGAGAAGCTGGCTGTTCATCTATAGGGAGAAGCTGTGCCGAAGGTACATCAACCCGAGGAGCCATGAGATGGTATGGCAGCTTGTAGTGTCTAAGACGGACATCCAGATGGTGTTGGAGGCCTACCACGATCAAGCGGGGCACTATGGTTGGAAGAAGCTAGAAACCCTCCTGAAGAATCGTTTTTACTGGGTTGGAATGCGAAGTTCCATAGAGAAATGGTGCCGGGATTGTGGACCCTGTAGCCTCAGAAGAAAGGACTACGGCAGCCAGAAAGCACCCCTGCAGTCCATCAAGACAACCCAGCCCCTGGAGATCGTCGCTTTGGATCACGTCAAACTGTCACCCAGCAGGTCAGGTTACTCGTATGCCTTGACCATGGTGGATCACTACTCCCGGTTCCTGGTGGTAGCCCCCGTCAAGGTTCTGACGGCAGAAACTGCAGCAAGGACGTTTCAAGCCTACTTCTGCAGGCCCCATGGATACCCGGATAAGGTGCTGACGGATCAAGGCCCTGCCTTTGAAGCCGAATTGTTCAAGGAGTTCTGCCATCTGTATGGGTGTAAGAAGATCCGGACTACACCGTACCACCCCCAAACCAATGGGTTATGTGAAAAGATGAATAACATCATCATCGACCTGTTGAAGACCTTACCGCTAGAAGAAAGAAACCAGTCGCCCGACAAGTTACCTGACCTGGTAGATTTGTACAACCACATACCTGTGAGTTCCACCAATTGCACTCCAGCACATCTCATGCGAGCAAGACCCGGAAAGTTGCCCATGGACCTGGAGCTTGGTGTAGTGGAACCCGAAGCAGATATGTCCACTGACGGCTGGGACACGACGCGACAGGAGCAGTACAAGAGAGTACAGGCCTGTGTTGAAGACAGTCTGAATAGGGTAAGAGACAAGCAGGAAGCACAGTACAACAAGAGCGCACCAGCAGAACCCTTTTCACCTGGAGAAGTTGTGCTAAAGAGAAAAAGAAGAAACCACAAACTTGATGACCATTGAGAGAGGGAACCCTTCACTGTGTTGAATTCAAGATTTGATAACAGGAAGACCTGTTTAATTACCAAGGACGGAGGAAGAACGACTGCAACAGTATCTAGAGACCAGCTGAAGCTGTGTCCAGGTCTGCTAAAGCCGCAGGAAGAAGTGCCTCTCATCGTACCGGAGGAGCCTAAAGAATCAGTAATACACACTGAATTAGGAGATTTCCCGGTAGATTGGCCCCAACTAGGAGAAGCGATAATACCTGTGATCCACTTCTACCAACAACCAGAAGACCCTCCACAGCAAATAGAACCTGTAAGTGCCCCAGAAGAGCCTGCTCAGGAAGGATCCCTGGTTGGAGCAGAGCAAGAAGGCCCAGCCAATGGTACACTTGCCAGTCCCGTAGGAAGGTTAAGGCAGCCTTGCAGTCCCTCCACACCTAGAACTGACAGAATGGGAGGTAGTACAAACACCAGTACCACACGCATCCCAGTACTACGTAGGTCAACACGTAGCACGCAAGGTCAGACCCCTGTCAGATACAGAGAGTAGAAAGGGAAACTCTGATGGCATAAATAGTTGCCCCTTGGGGTGTGTTATTCTTGTGTAATTTTCATGTATGTATTGACTTATTTTTGCCTCACAATGGACAATTTATATACGCATTTAGTTACCTGTAAGGGTATATATAAAAGACTCTGTGGCTGAGGACTGTGTGCAACCCAAAAACTGTTTATTTGTACCTAATTGCACTCCCTGGAGTGCCCCTTTTAGGTACCCACTGAACAAAAACCTGTTTGGCCTATGTGGAAGGTTTACGGACAGGTCCCTCAAGCTCCCTTGTACTTTGCAGTAAAATGGACCGAAACCTTTCCAGGCCACAAGATACTGCAAACTACCTCTATACTGTCTAGAGTTAAGGATGCGAGAAATTTCATATTCCCCGTCCTCCACCACCGGAGGAACAGAGGCAGAGGCGTCACAATCCGATACAACAGCTTTTTTCAACAGAGAGACATGAAATACCGGATTAATTCTCCAGGAGGTAGGAACCTCCAACCTAACAGCAGATTGGTTGACAACCTGAAGCACCTTAAAGGGCCCTACAAACTTGGGACCCAATTTCTTTGAAGGAATCCTCAACCGCAGATTCCTAGAGGACAACCAAACCATGTCACCAACAGCGAACAAAACCTCCTGTCGTTTCCTATCAAAGTAGTCTTTAGATTTTCTGTTGGCCTCCTGAAGATTACCACACACATCCGTCCAAACTCTCTCCAAATCACCGGAAAAATTCTCCTCCTCAGGCACGGCAGATCCTAACTTGGAGAACGACCCAAACGACGGATGTCTCCCAGAACAACAAAAAAAAAGGCGAACAACCAGCAGAAGAAGATGTATGATTGTTCAGAGCAAATTCAGCAAGTGGCAGAAACTCAGACCACCCCTCTTGATTGTCTGCCACAAAACAACGCAAGAACTGCTCAACATCCTGGTTTTTCCTTTCTGTCTGGCCATTAGATTCAGGATGATATCCGGACGAGAACGACAAATGAACTCCCAACCTATCACAAAAGGCACGCCAAAAACGAGCCACGAACTGAGGACCCCTATCAGAAACAATGTCAGTAGGAACGCCATGAAGTCTGACAATTTCCTTGACAAAGGCCTTAGCGAGAGTTTTAGCGCAGGGCAGTTTGACGAAAGGAACCAAGTGACACATCTTGCTAAAACGGTCCACGACCACCCAGATGACAGTAAAACCCTCAGAGGGGGGAAGGTCAGTTATAAAGTCCATAGCCAAATGTGTCCAAGGAGCACTGGGAACCTCCAAAGGAGAAAGGAACCCCGCAGCAGGAGTATGTGAGGACTTAGATCTAGCACATATAGTACATTGACGCACCCACTTAATGACTTCCTTCTGCCATCCAGGCCATCAAAAACTGTGACCCACCAGTCTCTTGGTCTCAGAGATTCCGGGATGACCTGCCAACCGAGATTCGTGACACTCAACAAACAAATCTCTCCTAAAGGTCCCAGGCACAGACAACCTCCCATGAGGAGTATTAGAAGGGGCATTCTCCTGTGCTTTAAGAATCTCATTTTCCAAAACGGAGTCCAAAGCAGCTATCACAACACCTTCTTGTAAAATGTTCTCCTCTTTCTCAGCACCGACTATGGGAGAAAAACTGCGAGACAAGGCATCCGCCTTAACATTCTTAGTACCAGGGATGTAAGTAACGGAGAAATTAAACCGCGAGAAAAACAGTGCCCACCTAGCCTGACGGGCATTCAGGCGCTTGGCAGCATCAAGATATATCAGATTTTTATGATCCGTAAGAACCTGAACGGGAAATTCCGCACCTTCCAAGAAGTGGCGCCAGTGTTCAAATGCGAGTTTAATAGCCAATAATTCCCGATTACCAATATCGTAATTCAGTTCAGTCTCCGAAAAATTTTTTGAAAAAAAGGCACAGGGATGTAATCCATCCCCGTTATCCTGAGACAATACTGCGCCAACCCCCACAGAGGAAGCATCAACCTCAACCAAAAACGGCCTAGTAACATCAGGCTGCATAAGGATGGGAGCAGAGGTGAACTTCTCCTTGAGATACACAAAAGCTTCAATGGCCTCAGAAGACCACTGAACCGCATCAGCACCTTTCCTGGTGAGATCAGTCAGAGGTTTGACAATACTAGAAAAAATTTTTATGAATTTTCTATAGTAATTGGCGAAACCCAAAAACCTCTGTATCGATTTCAAACCAATAGGCCTAGGCCATTCCTGCACAGCCTGAACCTTAACCGGATCCATCTCAAAACCTTTGCTGGAGATAATGTAGCCCAAAAAACTAATTCTCTGTACAGCGAACTCACATTTCTCCAGCTTAGCAAAAAGCGAATTGTCCATTAATAACTGTAATACCTCACGCACGCTCCGCCAATGAGACTCCAGATCCGGCGAATAAATCAAAATGTCATCCAAATACACAACCACATTTTTACCGATCAAAGGTCTAAGGATGTCATTAATCAGATTCTGAAAAAATGCAGGAGCATTAGTAAGACCAAAAGGCATAACCAGATTCTCAAAATGACCCACAGGAGTGTTAAAAGCAGTCTTCCATTCGTCACCCTCCTTCATGCGCAACAGATTGTATGCCCCCTTAAGGTCAATTTTAGAGAACCACTTGGCCCCCATTAACTGGTTAAACAGATCAGGAATCAATGGCAGTGGGTAAGGATTGCGTACAGTAATTTTGTTAATCTCACGAAAATCCAGACAAGGACGTAAACCGCCGTCCTTTTTTTTTACAAAAAAAAATCCAACCGACACAGGAGACTTAGAGGGCCTAATGTGACCGGCGGCCAAACTTGTCTGCATGTATTCCTCCAAAGCCTTCCTCTCAGGAATAGTAAGGTTAAATAAACGACTTTTAGGAAGAGTCGCTCCAGGGACAAATTCAATAGAACAATCATAGTCTCTATGGGGAGGCAAAACCTGCGATTCCTTCTCAGAAAAAACTCTCCAAAAATCCTGAATAGGAACAGGCAATTCTCCCCTATCCAAAGCTGCAATACGCCCATGACAACACTTGTCATAACATTTATGGCTCCAGGATTTAATTTCACTGGTAGACCAATCCAGTACAGGGTTGTGAAATTTTAACCAGGGCAATCCCAATATTACTGGAGAAGGCAAGTTATTCAACACTACCAAATCCAATTTCTCATGGTGAACACCATTAATAGTGAGAGGAAATTCACAGACCTTGAGAGTAATATTCTTCAAAGGGGAACCATCCACAGAAACCACAGCAATGGGGGATGATAAAGGTTCAGGTTTTAAATTGAGTCTTTCCACGAATCCCCCATCAATAACATTCAGAGTAGACCCACAATCGACAAACACCCGAAATTCCATTAATTTTTCCTGAGCAATCGTGGAAGCAGCTAAAAATACACCCTTGGAATTTAAACAGGCAATATGGGCATGACTGACCATTTTTTTTTCTTTCTTCATACGAAGCTCACAGCCTTTAATCAAATGACCAGATTTTCCGCAATAGAAACACAAGCCTTCAAAAAATCGACGGTCTTTTTCTTGAGAGCGAGGTGCCACCGATCCAATCTCCATCGGTTCACCACTGTTAGTACATACATTCTCATAACCAGAAACTGACATAGCAGAGGATTTGCTCTCATTAACCCTTGCACGCAGTCTTCTATCCACCCGTATAGCTAATTGCATAGCCTGTTGCAAATCTTCAGGTGTAGGATAAGCAATTAGCAGGTCTTTAACCCTTTCACTGAGCCCAGCAAGAAATAGACTTTTCAGAGCAGAATCGTTCCACCCTGTTTGAGTAGACCAACGACGGAAATGAGTACAATATTTTTCCACATTACCTGATCCTTGTTTTAAACGTCTCAACTCAGTCTCAGCTGATGCGACACGGTCAGGATCATCATATAATAGTCCCAAAGCAGAAAAAAAACTATCCACTGATCTGAAGCATGTATCACTAGGTTGCAAAGAAAAAGCCCACTCCTGAGGCTCTTTGCGCAAAAGTGACATTATGAACCCTACGCGCTGGGATTCATCCCCAGAGGACTTAGGTCTCAAACGAAAATACAATAAGCAAGCATTTTTGAATGAAAAAAATTCTCGGTGTTCACCAAAAAATAAATCCGGCAAACATACCTTAGGCTCCAAGAAATGTGCTCCAGGACAGTTACTCATGTGCTGACGGAGCTCGGCCACCTCCAGAGAGAGTCCCTGCAGGCGATGAACCAAATCCTGAACCGACACCATGATGGAACAGAAAAATCTTTCCTTAGAGAATTTGCTGGCTGGACTTACTGTTATGTTCTGCTACCAGAGCTAAGGAAAGAGAGGAGATCTGTCCCTACGATAGAACTCAGCTTAATCCCTACGATGTAACATGGAACCTGATCCTGCGATCAGACCTGCTAAAGTCCTAAGCTAGTCTGTACGGAGACCTATAGATGTGGGGAAGGAATCCCTACAAGTACTAAGGACTGGGAGGAATATGGGACACCTCCTAACAGAAATAGTAGCAGACAGACGAACAAACAAAATATATAGAATATAGAGGTCAGTAGACCAAGCAAACTAACAGAGCAAGACACAGAGCACAGGCTAGCTAGAAAGTAGATATACAATGAAGTCCAGCAAAGCCAGAAGGGCAGAAAAAAAAACTAAGAGCAAGGTTCTAACAGCTATAGCATTCCCTGTACTAGAACTAGATGTACATGAGATGGTGACTGTATCTCCGGGGGACACAGAGATATAATCTGGAGTCTGGGTCATCACAATCTCTCCACAGGATCCTGAGGATTAGAAGAGACATATTCATTACTGATAAATGTCGGGATCTTCCTAGAAATCCTGATCTGATGATGGATCCACTGTAGAGATTTCTCTACACACAATCATGGAAGGATCCGAATCTCTCACCCTGAATAGAAATGAAGATCACAGCCAGCAGATAACTGCGAGAAACCATCCTGATGTGTCTGGACCGTCAGATAGAAACTATAAGATGAGACAATCTGTACAATGAGATCTATATAGAGAGTGACAGGGGGGATACAGAGACCCCCAGAGACTGTGTATGGAAATACTGGGGACATGTAAATTCTGTGGTTATAATGTGACGGTTACTGGAGTGTAATAGAGACCGGAGCTCGGCGGCGTCTCCTCCTAGATGAGAATTAATGTCACTTGTATTACATGTAAAGAAAGACTCCTCTCTTGTACATTGTGATCGCAGGTTATTATCATTATTCTCAGCTTTGCATATAAACATTACAGAAATATTACCTCCATCTTATCAGGCTTTTTTAAGTTATATTTTTGCTTGTAGTTAAGGAAATAAATCTATATTCCTATAATGATAACTGAGGGATTACCAGTCACTAATAACATCACTTTCTGTATAACAACTACTAGAACTCCACCTGTTGTCAGGATCGCGGTATTGTGGGGCGTCATAACCTGCAACATCATCATTACAGTTTTCATTATAAGTCAGTGACGCGCCCCTGGGCCTGCTGTGTCGCGCAGCGTCTCGCGCACGGGGGCTTACCCGGAACCGGATCAGATGAGGGTTGTAGTCTCCGAGTGGCGGGGACCCGGTCCGTGCCCAGGGAGTCAAACTCAGTGTGTGGCAGTCTTGATAGATGTTATTTGAGTGTCGACTACGCCACCCGTTGACTTGCAGCTATGGAGCTGCCGCTGCAGGGCAGACCGCTGAGGCCGGTGTAGAATTGTGCAGCGTGATAGTATAACCCCCAACGGGAGGGGTATGGCCTCAGGGCATCCGACGTGGAAGATGGGGGTAGCAGGAACCACTCAGAGACGGTGCGGTGTAATTCAGGGTCTTTACTGGTAACAACGATAGACCCTCCCGGAGTACTTGCTAGCGAACGGGGCCTGGTCAGTCCTTGAGCAGATGGAATCTCCCCTGGCCAGGCGGAGTTGTAGGCCTCCCAAACTGACTGTACTCTTCTGGCTACCTTGCTAGAAGCGGATATAAGTAGCCCACGTCCCTGAGTGTACCGTGTGGTGCTCACCCGTATGGCCGGTGACTCGGGGCCTTCTAATGGCTTCCGCTCCACGATGGCGGTGCTGGTCCCACGCGTGTGACCGTGCCTTCGGGTTTCTGGGCCTGAGGACCTGAAATCCCCTGCCGGTCGGCTTCTGCTGCTGGGTAAGAGTTAGTCCCCACAGCCTCGGACGCCGGGTCCGGTAAGAAAGCTTCTCAGTCAGGGCGAGCTCTGCAGCTGCCATGCCCCTGACTCGTAGTAGTATTGCTCCCACTGAGCTCCTGCTGTTTCTTCCTATGACTGTTTCTTGTCTCTACTCTCCTTGACTCCTAACCCTGCTTCAGCCCCGGGTTTATATAGGGGAAGTTCTTCCCCTCCCAAGACTGGGCAGGAGGTGTGGCATGCACAGGATCCCTGACCAAAGGACCTCCCACCTGCTCTCAGACATAACATCTCTATCACTGTGGCAACCAGACCCCTGGGGTGTCACATTCCCCCCTAATGAAATTTAGTACTCCGGGACTAAACATATTTTAGAAAAACATAACAAGATAAAAACAATAATAATACAATAAGAAAAACATATAAAGATGGTTGCGGCATGTCCGTAACCGGGTGCAGTCTTTGAAGAAAAGCAAGGTGTCCATTTCACCAAAAACAGGGAGACGTAACCAGGTAGGGGTTTGTCCTGCCCCGAGTCCTTAACAGTCTTTAGTCCGTCCTGGGTTACGCTCCAACTATGTACAAGGATTCCCGGTAAATCCGCCAAGGACTCCTACAAATAACTAGAAACACAAAATTATACACAAGCAACAATACACAGGTAAACATAAATAAAACAATTTATACACTTCAAATCCTCCACCGTGCGGGTAACTGGCCCCTAGTGGCCCTAGTGGACCTACGGAGCTGACTGCCTAGCCCTGAACTACAGGGTGTAGGAGCTGTCAAGGGTAAACTGGGCAGCTGTCTACCGGCTCTTTGGCTCACTAGGGATATGGCAGGCTCACTGCAAGCAGAGGGTTGATCCTCCTGGTCTGCGGGTGTGGGGTCTTCTGCCTCCTGGACCGGCTGTTCTTCCAGCTCTACCTGTTGCTCCGTAGGTGCTTGGGATGCTGGTTGGAGGAAGGTGAGTACGGGTACCACAACTGCACCATTGACTTGAGTCCAAGACCGAGGGAAGTCCCCGAGCACAGTACTAACCATATCTTCCCTTTCCTCTACGGGTCGATGGTCTTCTTGTTCCTCTTCAGGTTCCTCAGTTGTTCGGGACACTTCTTCAGGTGGTCCCGGGATACAATAGCTGTGGTTTCCCCTCCGTCTTTACTGATGGTACAAACCTTCGGGTTCTCGTGGCTTGAGGGCAGTACGGTGTACGGGTCCTTTTCCCACTGGTCGTCCAACTTGTGGAGCCGTCTCTTCCTCTTCAAGACCTGCTCTCCGGGTACCAGGGGAACAGCGGGAGCATACTGGTTGTAAGTTTTCTCTGGTCTTTCCCTAGCCTGACAGAGACTTCGCTCCACGCTCTCCTGTACTCTCCGGTACTGCTGCTGCCTCTCTGTGTCCCAGTCTGTTTCTGGTGAAGTGTCCTCGGGTGTCAGGACTCCCATTTCCAGGTCAACAGGTAACTTACCAGGTCTTGCCCTCATTAGGTAAGCCGGGGTACAGTTGGTGGAACCTACCGGGATGTGGTTGTATAGGTCCACCAGATCGGGCAACTTCTCAGGCCACAGACTGCGTTCTTCCAGGGGCAACGTTTTTAAAAGATCCATTACCACCTGGTTCATTTTCTCACAAAGTCCATTAGTTTGCGGATGGTAGGGTGTCGTCCTTATCTTCCGGCAGCCATACAGATTGCAGAATTCCTGGAAGACCTCCGCTTCAAAGGCAGGTCCCTGGTCCGTCAGCACTTGGTCCGGGTACCCGTGTGGACGGCAAAAGTGCTGCTGGAAGGCTCTAGCTGCTGTTTGAGCCGTTAAGTCCTTGACGGGGACGACAACCAAGAACCGGGAGTAATGATCCACGATGGTTAACGCGTAGACGTAGCCACTTCTGCTTGGGGTCAGTTTTACATGATCCAAGGCTACCAGTTCCAACGGTTGCCGGGTGACGATGGACTGCAGGGGAGTCTTCTGGCTGGCACGGTCCTTCCTCCTCAGGTTGCACGGGCCACAGTCTCTGCACCACTTCTCAATGGTTCCCCTCATGCCTACCCAGTGGAATCGCTCGCGCAGCAGGAACTCCAGCTTCTTCCACCCGAAGTGTCCAGCTCCGTCGTGGTATGCCTCCATCACCATGGCTGCGTCTCTTCGTGGCACCACTACTTGCCAGAGTAGTTCATGCGTCCGGGAGTTAACCATTCTGCGGCACAACTTCCCCTTGTAAAGGAACAGTCGACTCTTCTCTGCCCATAGTTGTTTGGCTTCCTCCGGAGCGTCTGGTTCAAGGCAAGCCTCCGGGCGAGTCAGCATCTCCTTCACCAGTCGGACGGCAGGGTCGCTGTCTTGCGTTTCCGCCCAGTTGTAGTGAGGTAAGGGGTTCAACGTAGCAGCCTGCTTACTCCTTTTACTCCTTACCCGGTGGGAATACTGGATAATCCCATGACGGTGGAACGCAGGGAGTTCAACTTCTTCCAGTCCCTCCGGATCTTCTCCTTCGTCCGGCAGGTTGGGCATCCTGGACAGGGCATCCGCGTTGGTATTGGAGCGTCCGGCCCGGTATTTGATTGTGAACTCGTAGTTGGACAGACGGGCCATCCACCTCTGCTCCAGAGCACCGAGTCTTGCCGTGTCCAGGTGTGTCAACGGGTTGTTATCCGTGTACACGGTGAACCGGGAAGAAGCGAGGTAATGCTTAAAGCGCTCGGTGACTGCCCATACTACGGCCAGGAACTCTAGCTTAAATGAGCTGTAATTCTCGGGGTTCCTTTCGGTGGGTCGCAGTTTTCGGCTGGCGTAGGCGATTACTCGTTCCTTCCCCTGCTGGATCTGGGACAGTACGGCTCCTAGCCCGATGTTACTGGCGTCGGTGTAGAGGATAAAGGGCTGGCTATAATCCGGGTACGCCAGGATTTCGTCCCCCGTGAGGGCCATCTTCAGCTGGCGGAAGGACTCTTCTTCCAGCTCCTCCCATTTGAAGTGCGGCTTCTGGTTCTTGGCCTTCCGGGACTGGCCTATCAGGAGGTCCTGCATAGGTGCTGCCGTTTTGGTGAAACCGGGAATAAACCTTCGGTAGTAGCCTACCAACCCGAGGAACTGCCGCACTTCTTTTACGCTGGAGGGGCTTGGCCATTCCTTAATTGCGGTGATCTTATCAGGGTCGGGAGCCACTCCGTCAGCGCTCACCACGTGTCCCAGGTACTGTACCTTTGGTTTCAGGAGGTGACACTTGGAGGGTTTCACCTTTAGGCCGTAACTCGCCAAAGCTTCGAACACTTCCGCCAGGTGTTTCAGGTGGTCCTCATACGTCTTGGAATATACGATGACATCGTCCAGGTACAACAGGACCGTCTCGAAGTTTCTGTGGCCCAGGCAACACTCCATTAGTCGTT
Source organism: Phyllobates terribilis (assembly GCF_046119375.1). Taxonomy (NCBI): domain Eukaryota; kingdom Metazoa; phylum Chordata; class Amphibia; order Anura; family Dendrobatidae; genus Phyllobates; species Phyllobates terribilis. The sequence goes on from NW_027362761.1 coordinate 1,176,284,936, forward strand.
GGAAGGTTCCTGGTGCGTTGCAGAGTCCGAACGGCATGCAGGTGAACTCGCTAAGTCCCATCGGGGTGGTGAATGCGGTCTTCTCCCGGTCCGCCTCTGCTACAGGAACCTGCCAGTACCCGCTAGTGAGATCCAAGGTAGAGAAGAAGTTAGCAGATCTTAAAGCAGCCAATGACTCCTCTATCCTTGGTAAGGGGTACGCATCCTTGTGTGTGTTACGGTTGATTTTCCGGTAATCTACACACATCCTCATGGTGTTGTCTTTTTTTCTGACTAAGACTAGTGGAGCTGCCCAGGGCCTACAGCTATCCCTGATCACCCCAGCCTCCTTCATGTCTCTAAGCATCCCCTTGGCGTGTTGGTAGTGGGCAGGGGGTACGGGTCGATACCTCTCTTTTATAGGAGGATGGTCTCCCGTGGGGATGTGGTGTTCTACCCCCTTGACTCGCCCGAAGTCTAACGGGTGTTTACTGAACACTCTCTCGTACTCCTGAACCACCCGATAGACTCCTTGTTTCTGGTGTGAGGGAGTGGAGTCAGTACCCAGATGTAGTTGCTGACACCAGTCCTCCATGTTTTTCTTAGAGCCGTTACCTTCCTCCGGGTGAGATGGAGGCAAGGGTTCCACAGATTGTATAGAATTTTGGTTAATGGTATATAATTTGGCTAGCGTGGCATACCGGGGCAGGTACACTTCCCTCTCCCCGATATTTATTATGCGAACGGGCACCCTCCCATGGCGTACATCAACCACCCCCCGTGCTGTCAAAATGGTGGGCCTACTGTCTGAGTAAACTGGTTCTACCATTGCCTGGTAATCCCTACCTCTCAGACCAATAGCTGCCCGGCACCAAATCATCATTTCACTTTTTGGGGGCATGGCAATAGGAAAAGGGTCACACATTCTTACGCTACCAATCTCACCGCCGGAGAGTTCCACCTGTTGCCGTCGCATCAGTGCCCGGATCTCTTTCTGGAGCACCCGCTGCTCGCCGGAGCTGGCGTTCTTGGCAACCTGCTGTAAAAGGAAAATCACCTCTGCAAGACAATTTTCAATTACATTAGTTCCTAGAGTTATTTTTGGGTGACTCTCATGTTTGTCAATATCTACAATGATCAGTCCCTGTGCTGCCAGTTCGACTCTACCGATTTTGATGGTCACCTCTTTAAATCCGATCTGTGGCACGGGCTGGCCATTGCTGGCGATGATACTCAAGTCGTCGTCAAGGTAGCGGGTAATATCCGAGTCATTCCAGTACTGCTTAAAGAGCACGTACGGGATGGTGGTGACCTGTGACCCGGTGTCCAGTAGGGCACTCATGGGAATGCCATCCAGTACCACAGGCAAGACTGGACGTCCTCCCACATATCTGTCGCGCCAGTTCGATGGGCCTGGTGATCTTTTTCCTGGGGGTTGGCCCTCTACCCCAGGTTGTGCCCGTTTAAAGAACAGTACCTTGCCATATGTCCGGGTTGATTGCAGCGGCGGCAGATGGGTCGTCCGTCCTCGCTGTATCGGTCACTGGGTCTTCCTCTGGCCGGTGGAGTCCTCCTTGATCGACACCACGGGATGTCCTCCGGTCCGGATGCCAGCTGGATCTTCCCTGGGGTGGAAACCTGTAAAGACTGCACAGTTCGGGTTAGCGCAGCAACGCTCTTAGCTAGCTCTTGGACCTGATGGTGTAGGTCTGGAGCCGGGTCATTGTCCAAAGCCTGCGCATCAGCTCCCACAGGCCCTGCCGACAAGGGTGCCGCCTCCTGGTGGTAAGTAATAGCTGGGCGCCTGTGGGTCATAACGCCACCCGGTGCCGGTTCTCGGAGCACCCGGATGGCTCTGTCCTTGAACTGTGCAAAGCCCAGATGGGGATCCTGTAAGGCCATCGCCCGCAACTGGGTTCGGTGGGCATTACAATACAGTCCCTCTATAAATTGTTCAGTCAACAGCCTGTCCTCGTTTCCCACTCCATCAGGGTCGGTCTGCTTAATGGCCCTCAGGGCCTCTTGTAGGTTTAGTGCATAGTCTCTTATACTCTCATGCGCTCGCTGCTTGCACCCGTAGAATCTAAGCTTAATCTCGGCTGAGGTGCGGGTATCAAAGGTATCCTTCAGCCGGGTTAGTATCCCTGCGACAGTCTTCCTCCCAGGTGGCCAGGATTTTACTTCCCTTTTAGCTGCCCCGGTTAGTTGGGCCACCAGGATGCTCACTTTTTGCTCTTCTGTGAGGGGGTACACCTGGAAGAGGCTATCCAGCTTTTCTCTAAAGTCATGCAGGGTATGTGACTCCCCTGAGTACTGGGGTAGCCAAGCTGCTCCCGGGATATAGGGCATGGTGAAGGGCATAACTGCAGCAGCGGTGGCGCTGGCGGGGGTTGAGGCAGTGAAGCTCTCCTCCGTATCCGACATCTTCCTCCCCCCTAGTGGACCGTGGCCTACCTTGCGATGATCCTGTTCCGTAGGCCGCGGCTCCGCAGTAGATCGTCAGGGTTGAGGACCTTCTGTCGCGCTCCGGTGACGTCGGCGTCTGCTGGGCTCCTTCCAGGACCTTACGCAACGTCCGGACATGAGGCTGGGCTTCAGTTCTCGCGCGCTTTCGAAGTCCACGCCCCTCTTCTTCCCGCGCGGCGTCCTCAAGATGGCGTCCAATGGCGGGAAAACTCCACGGATGGCGGGAAGAAGGCCGAAGATGGCGCCGGATGGCGGGAATCTTCACGGATGGCGGGAAGAAGGCTGAAGATGGCGCCGGATGGCGGGAAAACTTCACGGATGGTAAGTTTTAAAAGTCTCTTTTTCAGGCATGCAGTACCCGGTGGTTGCGGGCACGAAATCCTGCCGACTACGCCAAAGTTGACGCGCCCCTGGGCCTGCTGTGTCGCGCAGCGTCTCGCGCACGGGGGCTTACCCGGAACCTGATCAGATGAGGGTTGTAGTCTCCGAGTGGCGGGGACCCGGTCCGTGCCCAGGGAGTCAAACTCAGTGTGTGGCAGTCTTGATAGATGTTATTTGAGTGTCGACTACGCCACCCGTTGACTTGCAGCTATGGAGCTGCCGCTGCAGGGCAGACCGCTGAGGCCGGTGTAGAATTGTGCAGCGTGATAGTATAACCCCCAACGGGAGGGGTATGGCCTCAGGGCAGCCGACGTGGAAGATGGGGGTAGAAGGAACCACTCAGAGACGGTGCGGTGTAATTCAGGGTCTTTACTGGTAACAACGATAGACCCTCCCGGAGTACTTGCTAGCGAACGGGGCCTGGTCAGTCCTTGAGCAGATGGAATCTCCCCTGGCCAGGCGGAGTTGTAGGCCTCCCAAACTGACTGTACTCTTCTGGCTACCTTGCTAGAAGCGGATATAAGTAGCCCACGTCCCTGAGTGTACCGTGTGGTGCTCACCCGTATGGCCGGTGACTCGGGGCCTTCTAATGGCTTCCGCTCCACGATGGCGGTGCTGGTCCCACGCGTGTGACCGTGCCTTCGGGTTTCTGGGCCTGAGGACCTGAAATCCCCTGCCGGTCGACTTCTGCTGCTGGGTAAGAGTTAGTCCCCACAGCCTCGGACGCCGGGTCCGATAAGAAAGCTTCTCAGTCAGGGCGAGCTCTGCAGCTGCCAGCCCCTGACTCGTAGTAGTATTGCTCCCACTGAGCTCCTGCTGTTTCTTCCTATGACTGTTTCTTGTCTCTACTCTCCTTGACTCCTAACCCTGCTTCAGCCCCGGGTTTATATAGGGGAAGTTCTTCCCCTCCCAAGACTGGGCAGGAGGTGTGGCATGCACAGGATCCCTGACCAAAGGACCTCCCACCTGCTCTCAGACATAACATCTCTATCACTGTGGCAACCAGACCCCTGGGGTGTCACATTAGAAACATATATTTTTTCCTTTGATGTAACTGTATGGGGGCTTCATTTATTCGTTTATTACTGGCACTACTTTGTGGTAAATATAACTTATTAATCAATTTTACAGGGAACCTGTCAGCTGATCACACCGTGGGCAGCATGTATCATCCACTGGCTGTACGATCCCAGGAATGTACGTTTATCTGTAAAATGCTGCAGCGTTTCAGAGGAGAACATGCTTTTAATATCCGCGCTATTGACTTGTCACACAGACGGGTCCCCGGGGGCTTCTCCCCGCCCGCTGACAGTGATTGACAAGCCTCTATACGCGCATGCAGGCAGTGGATTGCCAGTCACTCTGAACGGGCGGAGAGAAGCCCCCAGGGATCCGCCTGTACGACTAGTCACCAGTGTGCGTCTCAGTCCTCTGCGGCTATTAAAACCATGTTTTTCTCTGAAACGTCGCAGCATTTTAGAGATAAACCCATGACTGTGATCGTACAGCCAGTGGCTGATACTTGCTGCCCACGGTTTGGACAGCTGACAGGTTCCCTTTAAAGCCACGAACAACACAGGAGGTATCAATAGTAAGGTACAAAAACATATACTGTGAAAAGTGGACAGAGAAAGAAAATTGGGCTGCCCAAGGAGAAGAACAAATACAAGTGACAAAATTAGAGAAGGAGGGAATGAATAGAACAAGTATATAAATATGTAGAAAAAGTGAAGAGTCTCCGCGAGCTCTAAGAACAATGGATTTTGGCCATTGGAGCTGAAAGGAGGACATCGGTGAACCAGGGGAGGAGTCCTGAGGAGACAATTTTCATATTCTCACTGCAATTTGGGATAAGTGAAGAGTCTCTGCGAGCTCAAAGAACACTGGATTTTGGCTGTTGGAGCTGAAAGGAGGACATCGGTGAACTTTAGAGCATTTTACACTGTTTTCATAACATATCAACAATAAGAACATGGAAGAGTCCAGGAGCCATTTTGTGAGCTGCATTTCCTGCTACATGTTCACAGACTTGCCAGTGGAAAACCAAACTTCACATGCCAGAAATGCAAGCTTGTGTCCCTGTTGGAGGAAAAGTTGCGAAATCTAGAAGAGAGGTTAAATACCTTGAAAATCATTAAGGAAGGTGAAGAGTTCTTAGACAGAGCAGAATTATCTCTTCATGATACAGAAAGAGAAGAAATTCGAACTGCACCTGACAAAACAGAGGAATGGAAGCATGTGACCCACAGAAGCAGGAGGATCGAAAGGCAGTCAGCACCCATACTGCTCAGGAACCAGTACCAGGCTCTCACGCAGGAGAACCATGAAGAAATACAGCAAAATAAGACTTTGCCCACAAAGAATAACCTTGTAAGCCCTCAGAATCCTCCTGGTTGGAGAAAGAAAAATGTTGTGAAGAAAAAACGGAGAGTGGTGGTCATGGGGGATTCCCTGTTGAAAGGAACAGAGGCCGCTATCTGCAGACCAGACATAACCTCAAGAGAAATGTGCTGTCTTCCAGGAGCAAAAATTAAAGATGGATCTGACAGGATATCAAGACTCTTCAGACCTACAGATCACTACCCATTCCTGCTAATACATGAGGGAACAAATGACACCGCAAGAAAGGACCTGGAAACCATCTGCAGTGACTTTGAAGACTTAGGCAAGAAAGTGAAAGAATTGGGAGCGCAGGTGGTCTTCTCATCCATCCTCCCAGTGGATGGCCATGGAACAATGAGGTGGACTAAGATTCTACAGGTGAACAACTGGATACATCGATGGTGCCATCAACAAGGATTTGGATTTCTGGATCACGGAATGAATTACCTATATGATGGACTACTTGCTAGAGATGGGGTGCACCTTACGAAGACTGGAAAACATGTATTTGGAAGTCTCCTTGCTACACTCATCAGGAGAGCTTTGAACTAGAACAATGTGGGAAGGGAAGCAAAAGGCCAGAAAAAGCCATACAGCTGACAAATACTATTGAGATCTCTGCTACTGGAAGTGGAAAGAAAGAACAAAGACAAAAAAATCTAAATAATAAAAATATGGGAGGAAGAGAAACCAATCACAAACTAAAATGTTTTTATACAAATGCACAAAGCATGGGCAACAAACAAGGAGAATTGGAACTACTAACGCAGGAAAAGAAATATGATGTAATTGGAATCACTGAAACTTGGTGGGACGATACACATGATTGGAATACAAGGCTAAAAGAAAACAACTTATTTGCAAGAAACAGACTTGATAAACGAGGAGAAGGTGTAGCATTGTATTTTAGAAAAGCGCATATCTGCACAGAGATTGAAGCTTCAGAGACTGGGAGTTCTGTGGAAACTGTTTGGGTAAGAATACAAGGAGAGAACAACGGAAAGGACACCATTGTAGGCATTTACTACAGGCCACCTGGGCAAGCTGAAGATATGGATGAACTCTTTATGTATCAAATGACCAAGTTCTCCAAAAAATATGACGTAGTGGTCATGGGAGATTTCAACTATCCAGACATTTGTTGGGAATCTCTCTCAAGTAAAGCTAACAGGTCAAGCAAATTCTTATCCTCTCTTGCTGACAACTTTATCTTCCAAAAGGTAGGGGAGAAAACAAGGGGATCTGCTACTTTGGATCTAATCCTTATAAACAGGGAGGAAATGGTTGAGGAGGTAAAAGTGGCTGGAACTCTAGGAGGCAGCGATCATGCTATTATACAATTTTGGATAACTAGAGGAGGAAGACATTTTAAGACTCAAACTTCAAGGTTAGATTTCAGAAAGGCAGATTTTAAGCGACTCAGAAAGAGAATAGCAGGGATCCAATGGCTGGATGTCCTTAAGGACAAAAATGTCCAAGAAGGATGGGAAATTTTTAAAAATGAGATTCTCAAAGCACAATCGTTAACAATCCCGAAAAGTAGGAAGAATGGGAAGCATTTAAGGAAACCTGGATGGATAAACACAGAACTTAAACAGATGCTAAAAAGAAAGAAAGAAATGTTTATCAAATGGAAAGAGGGAGGCATATCTAAAGAAGATTATAATGTAGTCTGCAGATCCTGCAGGGCACGTATCAGGTTAGCTAAAGCTGACAATGAATTAAGGCTTGCAAGAGATGTCAAAAGCAATAAAAAATGATTTTGGGGGTATGTCAAAAGTAAAAGAAAAGTCAAATATGCTATAGGATTTTTACAGGATGAAAATGGTGAAATGGTAAGAAAGGATGTTGAGAAGGCTGAACTTTTTAATTTCTATTTTGCATCTGTTTTCTCTCAGAAAGAAAATGTAACATCAACTGATCTTCACTGTCCTATTAAAGGAATAGAAGAATCCAAGTTATCTGTAAACAGAGAGATTGTGAGGGAATATTTAGCTAACATAAATGAGTTCAAGTCTCCAGGTCCAGATGAATTACACCCCAGAGTACTGAAGGAGATCGTAGAAGAAATATTTTTGAAAATTCTTTGAGAACAGAAGTCCCAGAAGACTGGCGAAAAGCAAATGTTGCTCCTATCTTCAAAAAGGGGAAGAAGGTGGACCCAGGGAACTATAGGCCGGTGAGTCTGACTTCTATACCAGGAAAGATCTTTGAACAAATTATTAAACAACATGAACATGTATGTAAGTACCTGGATAAGAATGAAGTGATTAACCAGAGTCAGCATGGGTTTGTAACTAACAAGTCATGTCAGACTAAATTAAATTAATGACAGAATCACTGACTGGGTGGATCAGGGAAATGCTGTAGATATAGTATATCTTGACTTCAGCAAAGCATTTGACAAAGTATCTCACACCATCCTTATTGAAAAAATGACCAAGTATTGAATGGTCAAGGCAACTGTTAGGTGGATTCATAACTGGCTTAGTAATCGGACTCAAAGAGTGGTCGTAAATGGCTTCACATCCAGTTGGATGAATGTCTCAAGTGGGGTACCACAGGGCTCTGTCCTGGGACCTGTATTGTTCAACATCTTTATCAATGATTTAGATGAAGGAATTGAGGGTAAACTGATTAAATTTGCTGATGACACAAAGCTAGGAGGGAGAGCTAATACTAGTGAAGAGAGAGAGAGGATTCAAAAAGACCTAAATAAACTGGAGCAGTGGGCATTAACTAACAGAATGGTTTTCAACAGGGAAAATGCAAAGTACTACATCTTGGCAATAAAAATGAAAAAAGCATATACAAAATGGGAGGAATAGAGCTAAGCAACAGTACGACTTAGGTATACTAATAGATCATAGACTGAACATGAGTCAACAGTGTGATGCAGCAGCAAAAAGGGCAAATACAATTCTGGGATGTATTAACAGAAGCATACAGTCTAGATCACGTGAAGTCATTATCGGACTTTACTCCTCTTTGGTCAGACCTCATCTGGAATACTGTGTCCAGTTTTGGGCACCACATTTTAAAAAAGACATTGACAAACTGGAGCAAGTTCAGAGAAGAGCGACCAGAATGGTGACCGGTCTGCAAACCATGTCCTATGAGGAACGGTTACAGGATTTGGGAATGTTTAGCTTGCAAAAAAGAAGACTGAGAGGAGACTTAATAACTGTCTACAAATATCTCAAGGGCTGTCACATTGTAGAAGGATCATCTTTATTCTCATTTGCACAAGGAACGACTAGAAGCAATGGGATGAAACTGAATGGGAGGAGACACAGATTAGATATTAGAAAAAACTTTTTGACAGTTAGGGTGATCAATGAGTGGAACAGGCTGCCACGAGAGGTGGTGAGTTCCCCTTCAATGGACGTCTTCAAACAGAGGCTGGACAGATATCTGTCTGAGATGATTTAGTGAATCCTGCTTTGAGCAGGGGGTTGGACCAAATGACCCAGGAGGTCCCTTCCAACTCTACCATTCTATGATTCTATGATGTATGTGTTCAAATAAGACACGAAATACATATTGGACACGAGCTAAATACACGGAATGTAGTAGACAAAGAAATACATATATTAATATATAACTAACAAATACATATATAGAGAAATAATTTATATAAAGTTCCAAGTGCAAGATGTTAAATAAATCTTTATGAGACTGAACAGGAAAAGTGACTGAATGCAATGTGATGAGAAGATGGACAAAAGAGTCCATAGGGTCTAACGACAAGACAGAGCAAAAAGATGGCCAAATCCAAGTTATCCCTATGTCCACTTGATGGAGCCACCTAACTTGTCTAATTGCCCTCCTAAGCACTTTCTTGGTCTTTAAACTCATAGGTTCAGGACAGAGTTCCTTTTCACTTCATTGTTAATCTGGTCATGTAAAACCTCTAGGTTGTTTCGGGAAGACTTAAAGGGGTTAAAGCAATGTGACTGCAGGCTTGTGGATTCTCACATTGTACGCTCTGCATACTGTGAGGATTCTCCAGTGTGACCGCAAGTATGTGATATGCCTACTCCTGGCCAGAATTCTACTAGACTGTTTTGGTGCACTAAATGCAAGTGTATTGTGCGAGGCTGGAAACAGTTGTGGCACCCCTGAGGGTTCAGTCGCCACAGAGGTACTGCACCTCACCCAGAGGTGTGGCATCTCCTTCTCTCAGGTAAGGATGGAGTACAGCCCGGGACCCTAACACCTGCACTCAACACTACCCTACTCCCGGCCGGCTGGAAGGGCATTCTGCATGGTTTTCTGCTGCCCCGTCCCTGGCTGGAGTGGGGGGAAACAAAGTGAGGGGGAACCATGTAGTGGGTGTGGTAGAGGACGCAGACCAGGGGAGCACTTGAAGAAGGAATATATATAGGGGAGCCATCTTTTAGGGAGTAGTCGTACGGAGGGAGAGAGAGTGTGAGGACGAAGGGAGCAGAGGCTCTTCAGGAGCTCTGCTCAGGAGGCAGGCTCAGCCTGTCATGCCCAAGACTGAGAGAGGAGTGGGAGCAAGGGAGGAAGGCTCCAGGAACTAAAGGGATCCCAGGGGGTATGGTGAGTGCAGGACGGAGGGATCAGGCCGCAAGAAGGGAACCGGTCCCTGGACTAGCCGAGTTACTTTAAGTCTCAGCTAGAAAACCGGAGGCTTCTGCACTTTCAAGGTGCAGTTGCCACATCCACACCTAAGCCGCAGAAAAAGGGCACCAAGTAAGGTCCGGGAACTCCAAGTTGCCCAGATGGATCTCAAGGTACCTGATCGGGACTTTGTGTGGCGGGGCACAGGGCAGGAGGGAGAGACCCAGCGCGGGAAGTTGGCTAAGAAAGGAACATACAGAGAGGGGTCCCATTAAGTGCTCTTGAGATACTTGAGGGAGTGCTGAACCCCTGCCTGGTAAACGCAGCGCGACGTGGGAGATGGTCACCTGTATAGTGCCACCTGAGGAACCTAAATAACTGTGAGTAAACTCGGATGACTGCACCCCACTGTTTCTGTCAGTTATTTCTACCATGTTATCGCTCCTGCACTACCACGCCCAGCATCACCATCTGCACCTACGCAGCCCTGGAGCTGAGCTCTGCCTGTGGAGAGCCGCACCAACCAAGCTGCCCTAACATCTGTTCCAGGGGTCTGCAGCAGCGCTGGTACTCATTACCAGGAACCACAGGAGGTGTCATGAGACAAAACCGTTTATCATCCCTTCAAGCAACTATGTGGAAATCTATCTTTTGAGTCTCTTTATGTCATTCTATATTTATAATAACTAAGAATATTGAATAAAAACTCATCGAGATGGAAAGATATTTTTCTAACCAAATAAATTCCCATATATTTGAGGTTAATTCATCAAATTTACTGAATATAAACAATTGTTTCCTAAAAAAAAGTTATTTAAACTAATCCCTATCTGGTATAAACAATAATTCAGTAGAAACTAAACAATTGATCTTCCAAAAAAACTTTGGTTTTTTTTGTTTTTTTTTCCCCACACAGGATATCTCTCTCATGTTCTCTCTTTTGTTATTTGTTTGTTTCATGATTTATATATACACTTTGCTTAGATTTGTTTTTTTGCTGTGATGGTATAATATCGTTATTTTTAACATGTATTTTGTTATATGAGCATGTCACTTTTAAATTTACTCCTATTCACTAGTTATTTACCACTTGTGCCTAGGTGGAGCTACCTCTGTATGTTTAGTTATATATACTACTATGCTTCACAGTGAATTTATCCCATGATTAAGGCTAACATCTAGCTGAAACGCGTTGGGACTACAATGCTCTGTGGATTAGTACTCCGTGTTTTGTCCTTGTGACATGGCTGCTTTTATACGTTTCCATTAAAAGCTATATTTTAATGAAGATCCGCTGGATATCTGGTGCTCTCTTTTTCCTTGCTCTATATTTCAAGCAACAACCCCTTTTTTTTAAGAGTGACCCCAGGGTACAGACCCGGGAGCCGACCGCTGTGACATCCCAAGAAGGTAAAGGCCCGGGTACCGAGTCCCCCATATCCCCCTGGGCGAGTCACATTCTAGTCAGATTGTGGCTGGGAGTAGGCATATCGCAGACTTGTGGTCATGTGAACGCCGTTCCCAACGCTGACTCTGGAGGATCCTCACAGCACACAGTGCATCACATAGAGAAACTGCAGACTTGTCACTTTACACCGGACAACTTTAAGATTACAACAAAAATGTGAACTGGAACACTGGAAAACAATAGGAAATAACAATATGCAAATTAATGAAGTAAAGGTGGCACATCTAAGCAGGATGTATATCCTGGACTCTCAGACTAAAGGCCTGAAGATCTAATGTCTTGGGTAACGGAACTCTAAAGGAATGAAGATGCTCTAAACTCATAAGGTTCATGAATCTTGCGCTGTATCACTAAGCTACAGTACATTCCCCAGACTATAGCAGCTTGTCGTGTGCTATTGTCCACTAACCCTTATATACAGTAGCGTAACTACCGGGGGGACAGAGGGGGCGGTGACCCCGGGCCCATTGCTCTCAATGGCCCACACGGAGCCATGCTACTGTAACTGTATCGGTGTGCGGGGCAGAGCAGGGAGACTGGATGTCCCTGCACTGCCCGGCGACCTCTATGGAGCCCTTGAGTAGGGGGAGGGGGCCCGGTGCCAGCATCAGACCCCCCCCGCTCATCACCGCAAGCTCAGTGATGAGAGAGGGAGTGCAACTCTACCTCTCCCATCAGTCCCCCCTCTGCGTCTGACGTCAGTGACATCAGCACTTGGCGCCCGGCCGCTGTGCTGAGATGTGTGTGGTCGCTCGGAGCAGTGGGGGAACAAGGAGGAGAGGTGAGTATTGTTTATTTATTTTTCCTGGGGTCAGGGGGTATGCTACAGACTCTGCCTATGCGGGGGGGATTATGCCGCAGATGCTGCCTATGGGGGGAGATTATGTCACAGACTCTGCCTATGGGGGGGATTATGCCACAGACCCTGCCTATGGGGGGAGAGATTATGCCACAGACTCTGCCTATGTGGGGGGATTATGCCACAGAATCTGCCCATGGGTTGGATTATGCCACAGACTCTGCCTATGGAGGGAGGGATTATTCCACCGACTCTGCCTATGGGGGAGGATTAAGCCACAGACTCTGCCTATGAGAGGAAGGATTATGCCACAGACTCTGCCTATAGGGTGGGGGGGGGGGTTATGCCTCAGACTCTGCCTATTGGGTGGGGGATTATGCCACACACTCTGCCTATAGGGGGAATTATGCCACAGACTCTGCCTATGGGGGGGATTATGCCACAGACTCTGCCTATGGGGGGGATTATGCCACAGACTCTGCCTATGGGGCAGAGATTATGCCACAGACTCTGCCTATGGGGGGATTATGCCATAGACTCTGCCTATATGGGGGATTATGCCACAGACTCTGCCTATGAGGGGGATTATGCCACAGACTCTGCCTATGGGGGGATTATACTAGAGACTCGGCCTATGGGGTGGGGATTATACTAGAGACTCTGTCTATGGGGGTATTATACTACAGACTCTGCCTATGGGGGGTATTATTCTATATACTCTGCCTATTAGGGATTATACTATATACTCTGCCTATGGGGAGGATTATACTATATACTCTGCCTATGGGGGGGATTATACTATATACTCTGCCTATGGGGGGGAGATTATACTATATGGAGGCCTATGGGGGGGATTATACTGTAAGAAGGACTATGGGGAGTGCATTATACTAGTTCTCAATATATCTGGTGCATTATACTATATGTAGGCTATTTATATAGTGTGGGGATTACAGTTAGGGTCATACACTGTGGGAGTTAATGTTATTATTATTATTTATTATTATTATAGTGCCATTAATTCCATGGCGCTTTATATGTTTAAAAGGGGAATACATAGCAAACAAAAAGTACAATAATTTGAACAAAAACGAGTCGGCGACTGGTACAGGAGGACCCTACCCACGAGGGCTCACAATCTACAAGGGATGGGTAGAGCTGGTCATGCAGCGGTATGGTGGAGCGAGGGTAACTGCAGGTTGTGGGCTTGTTGGAAGAGGTGGGCCTTCAGGTTCCCTTTGAAGGTTTACACGGTAGGCGAGAGTCTGATATGTTGGGGTAGAGAGTTCCAGAGTAGGGGGGATGCACGGGATAATTCTTGTATGTGATTTTGGGAAGAGGAGATAAGAGGGGAGTAGAGAAGGACATCTGTGAGGAGGTTGCGTGCAGGTAAGTACCGGGAGACTAGGTCACTGATGTATGGAGGCAGGTTGTGGATGGCTTTATATGCCATGGTTAGGGTTTTGAACTGGAGTCTCTGGGCAATGGGGAGCCAGTGAAGGGATTGACAGAGGGGAGAGGCTGGGGCATAGCGGGGAGAAGGTGGATTAGTCGGGCAGCAGAGTTTAGGATAGATTGGAGGGGTGCGAGAGTGTTAGAAGGGAGGCCACAGAGGAGGAGGTTGCAGTCGTCAAGGCAAGAGATGATGAGGGCATGCACTAGAGTTTTAGCAGATTCATGGTTAAGGAATGTGCGGATCCGGGAAATATTTTTGAGCTGGAGTCGGTAGGAAGTGGAAAGGGCTTGGATATGAGGTTTGAAGGAGAGATCAGAGTCAAGGGTTACCCCGAGGCAGCGAGCTTGCGGGACTGTGGAGAGTGGACAGCCATTGACTTTGATGGGTAGATCAGATAGAGGGGTTGAGCGAGATGGGGGAAAGATGATGAATTCAGTTTTGTCCATTTTAAGTTTTAGGAATCTAGCAGAGAAGAAAGATAAAATAGCGGACAGGCAGTGTGAGATTCTGATTAGTAATGTGGGGTCTTTGCACAGTGTGGGGGCCATCATACAGCAAGGGAGATAATGTGGGGTCTTTGCACAGTGTGGGGGCCATCATACAGCGTGGGAGTGTCACGCCAGGTGTTGGGAAGACTTAGTGCAACACACAGGGAAAAGGGAAAGGGAGGAGGTGGAGACCTCCTAGTCTTGTCTAGCATCACCCTTTCTCAAGTATCGTCCTTATATTACCTTCTCAGCAATCGCCGCACGCATGCCTCGCCCTACTCTCCCTGGCATATGGCCACGGCTAGGAATGGAAGGAGATGAGCACTAGTCAACCTCCACTAAACTCTATAGACAACAAGGGTGGACAAAACAGGGGAAATGGCTTAGTTTTTGATGAACTCCAAATAAGCACACAGTATCAAGCTCCAGAGAGGACAAAGTACTGCTCCTGCTAAGCTTCACAAGTAGAAATGGATATAGCCGGCGACTCCCTCTCAGACACATGAGGTATATATACACCCAGGCCAGAGAGCTAATTAGCAAGAGAGAGGTAGCCGCTCGGTCCTAAAGACAGCCTCTTATCTAAGAAACTGTCTGCAATGCCTAACGTAGAGATCTCCTGCAACCCAGTGCAGGGCGACTGTCTGTCACCTCTGACACACCCGTGACAGGGAGATAATGTGGGGTTTTTGCACAGTGTGGGGGCCATCATACAGCGTGGGAGTGTCACCCCAGGTGTGGGGAAGACTTAGTGCAACACAGAGGGAAAAGGGAAAGGGAGGAAGTGGAGCCCTCCTAGTCTGGTCTAGCATCACCCTTTCTCAGCTATCGTCCTTATTTTGCCTTCTCAGCAATCGCCGCACACGTGCCTCATCCTACTCTCCCTGGCGTATGACTACGGCTAGGAATGGAAGGAGATGAGCACTAGTCAACCTCCACTAAACGCTATAGACAACAAGGGTGGACAAAACAGGGGAAATGGCTTAGTTTTAGATGAACTCCAAATAAGCACACAGCCTCAAGCTCCAGAGAGGACAAAGTACTGCTCCTGCAAAGCTTCACAAGTAGAAATGGATATAGCCGGCGACTCCCTCTCAGACACACCAGGTATATAAATGTGTCACCCTGGCCTGGATGGCACAAATGTTTAATAAAGCTGTGTCTGAGAGCAAGGGGGAGGTTCCCTAGTTAGGGACCATTATCATGCAGCACCTCCTGTCCCAGGCCAGTAGGGGGAGCAGGCTGCCCCTATAAAAGCTGGAACTGGGGGCAGGGTTAGGGAGAGCTTGACGACCTGTCTCTGAAGTGAGAGGCATCCCAGAGATGGGAGAGCCAGTTCAGCTGAAGCTGAGGAGGTCGTGTCGCAGTAGAGGAGCCACGAGCCAGGGACGGAAGGCGACGTGAGCCTGTCCTGGCTGAGAGAGAAACAGAACTACCAGACTTTGGTGTCCGAGGCTGTTAGGATTCCAAGTCCTACAGCAAATAACCCGACCGCAGGGGATTGTATGTCCCTTGGCCTAAGCAGCCCGGAGGTTCCGCCACAGCAGAAGGGACCAGCAGAGCTGCACCAGGCCAAGAGTAGAAAGGGACCCAAGTTGCAAGCCATACGGGCGAGAAGACACGGCAAGCTCAGGAACGTGGGCTATTACACCACGAGGAGGGAAATAGCCAGGAAGAGTGCAGAGAGCACGGTAGGCCTACACCCTCACCCTGACCAGAAGGGCTTCCCACTTGTTCTCAGACATCCAGGCCCCCTCCTAGCTGGGACTGTTTTTGGGTCATTTCACCTGTTCAAATAAAGACCCTGAACTGTTTAAGAGGCCTCCGTTTCCTGGCTATTGCGGTCGGAATCATCCCCTCCAACACCTATCTATACTGCCCTGGGGACACACTCCTCCCGTGGGGAGTTATATTATTCAGTGCTGTACACGTACATCTGCCCCAGCGGTCTGCACTGCAGCGGCGGTTATCCCTGACCGCAATCCACGGGTGGCGTAATCGGAACTTACCCTATATATATATCAAAAGACGGTTCCCCTTTAAGCCTGACACCCTGAGCACGGGACCGGGTCGCCACTACTACTCCCCATTCGCATCAGAGGCCCGGCCCTGAGTACCCCACGGCCCAGGGGGCGAGTCATATACACCCAGGCCAGAGAGCTAATTAGCAAGAGAGAAGTAGGCGCTCTGTCCTAAAGACAGCCTCTTATCTAAGAAACTGTCTGCAATGCCTAACGTAGAGATCTCCTGCAACCCAGTGCAGGGCGACTGTCTGTCACCTCTGACACACCCGTGACAGGGAGATAATGTGGGGTCTTTGCACAGCGTAGGGGCCATCATACAGTGTGGGATATAATGTGGGGTATTTGTATAGTGTGGGGTCTTTGCACAGTGTGGAGGCCATTAGTTTGGAGGCTACTAAAGGGTCAGTATACTGTGTGGGGGTACTATACAGTGAGGGGGCATTATACTATGTATAAGAGAGTATCATACTGTGTAGAGGGGAGCTATACATGGGAGGAGACTCAGGACATTATTAAATGTTAAGCGGGCACTTATCATTATAGGGGAACTCAGGTTATTATGACTGTCAAAGGGGCACACAGAGGGCACTATTACTTTCTAGGGGGCAAAATATGGGCGTTGTTTTCTAGGGCACTTACACACGGCATTACTATATTCTAGAGGTTTGTTTTACCATCTAGAGAGCACACATCAGGTGCAGTAACAGGGACACGTACGGCAGCAGCTCAGTATTGGTGTATCAGCAGGATGAGGAGTTTGTGCAGGTTGGGAATAGATGAGGACGGGGCCTGAAATGTAAGGATTCAAATGTGTCTTTGTTGTGATCTCTGCAGACCTGAGACTCTGAGTCCTGGATGGAGAAGTCGTCGTGTCGGCCTGGACCAGATGGAAAAGATAGGAAAAGTGAACAATTTAATCAGAAAGAACGTCAGCTGTAAGTTACTATATATAACTGTGCCGTAATCTCTTATATGTTCTGCAGGACTCATGTCTCCAAATGGCGGTAATATCAGGGCTGGTCTTTGTATAGAGATTATTTTTAGTAACAGCGCGGTCATCTGCTGAGGTTCTTCTACATGCACTATTAGGGTGCGCCACCATAGTTGTAGTCAAGGTTCCCTGGCTAGGGGCCCACTCAGAAATTTCTCTCCTAACATTGATACATGTATGCAAACTTACTGTAATTAAATGACTTGGCGCATAACTTACAGCCTAGTTAGAAGTCATTTTAGCAAAATAATTAAATAAAGCACAATACAAAACCATGGCCAACAACATTGGTGGAAGAGGAAAGCCTCTGTCTACACAATGCCTGTCACGGGTGTGTCGGAGGTGACAGACAGTCACCCTGCAATGGTTTGCAGGAGATCTCCACGTTTGGCAATGCAGACAGCTGCCTAGATAGGAGGCTGTGTTTAGGACCCAGCGACTACCTCCCTTTAGTCTGGGTGTATATATACCTGGTGTGTCTAGGTGGGCGTCACCGGTTATATTCATTCCTACTTGGAACTTGGCTGAAGTAGCATCACATCCTCTTTGGAGTCTTGAGGCCATGTGCCCTGTTGGAGTTCTTCTAAAGCTAAGTTATTATTTCCCTGTGTTGTCTTCCCCTTTTGTCTTTAGAGTGCTAGCGGAGGTTGACTAGTGCTCATCTCCTTCCACCCCCAGGTTTAGCCTTACGCCGGGTATAGTAGGGCGAGGCACGTGATCGGCGACAGCTGCGGAGGCTGAATAGGGACGTTAGGCAGAGACAGGGTGATGCTAGTCCAGATTAGGAGGTCACCGCTTCCCCCTTTCCCTAATGTCTGGGCTTCCTTTCCTTTTCCCCTCTGTGTTTCACTCACACCTGGCGTGACAATGCCTCACCCAAACCCTGATCCTGTCACTCATTCACAGGAAGGAAACTGCTCCTCACTTCACCAGGCAGTAGGACAGCAGCATGGAGGAAGCGTTTCTACTGCCAGCTCTCCGGCTCCTTGGCTCCCTGGATGGTGTTAAGTATGTGACATGAGGTCTCTTCTGTCTTTCCAGAGGTCTCCTAGCTTCCTTCTGCTGGTATTCCTCAATAAGTGAAGCTGGCTCCCATGCTACTATGATGACATATTTGGTAACAACTTCCTCCTGAAGTCCTGGCTCTTCCTTTTCAGCCATCAAAATGTCAGACAGGCACCCCCTGAGCCACTCCTCCCACCACAGCTCTCAGCTCTTTGTATTAGATCCCTCAGGGTATCCTCCATCCTACAGTCTCCCAGCTTCTGTTGCTCAAGGATTCGCTACCCGCTCTTCAAAGCTGCTCCAGAGATGACTTGTTCCGGTAGATGTAACTTGAGCCTGCAGATTATTGCATGGTAACCACTTGACTTGCCATGCTCTTCTTCCAGGTATCAACTTCACCGCATCGCCTTCAACTTTCTGCAATGTTTTTTTCCTCTTCTCCAGGAACTGGCAGAAGACCATTGGAGAACCCATCCATTTATATCTTCATTTCCTGACACTCACAGGAATCAGCCAATCAAAACTGAAAGAGGAAAACGTCACCAGGTAGAAACAGCAAGAACCTGCTCACGTCATAGGACACCGGTGACCTGATCACACCATCCGGCAGGAGCCCATCAGCACAAAGTAGAGAAACCAAAAAGAAAGGACTGGAACGTAACACTGCTAAAATAAACCTTAAAAAGAAAAGATAAAAGGAAAAATGAAAGAGGGTGTGCAGCATGACAGCATGGGGGTACTACACCATATTCATCTCTCCCTGCCCCTCACATTACATCCTGCACATACACAGTGCCAAATATTCTATTTTACCAAAACATTGAAAGATTCTAAAACGTCTGTATGCTAAAGCTTCTGTTTTTACATAATGACACAATGATAATATTATCAGTGATAATATGGAGCAGTAATATAATAATACGGTGCAGTGCACATTATGTGCCGGGGACGGGGAAGATTGGGACGTAGAGAAGTTCCAGCTTCCATTCTTCATTACAAAGGCTGGGTGACACCTGGTGGCGATCTTCGGGACTGCAAGTAGAAAGTAGCTATCCATCTATCTCATATCTATCTATTATCTATCTAAAAAGAAAAAATAGAAGCAGCATCAGCATATAAAGTCAGGGTGATAAGCCTCCCAGGTATAGATCAAACCTTCAATACAATTCAAAAAATTGGAAGCAGCACACCATATAGAAGGTGAAATAATACTACTATTATATTTTCACCTTCTACCTTCTATATGGTGTGCTGCCTTCAATTTTTTTAATTATCTATCTCTATCTATCTATGTATTATCTATCTATCTATTATCTATCTATTATCTATCTATCTATCTATCTATCTATCTCTCTTTCTATCAATATATTGCATTTTATATCCTTGTCACCTCGTAGAGGATATTTTGCTTTCAGGACAATATTTGGTAATGTTAATGTTAATTTTAAAAACTACACATCGTCTTGTAAACATAAACAAATATTTAGATTTGAGAGTCCTCAGTGGTTGATACCAGGTCCGGCGTCAGCACCCGGCATACCCGGGCAAGGGCCGGGGCCCTGGACCATCAGGGGGGCCCACTCGTTATCGGAGCCCGGACCCCTTCCCTGGTATCTGTGCAGGGTCTCCGGTGCTGTTCAAACCCTGCTGTGCTTCACGCAGCAGCAGCAGTCAGTGTGCGGTCAGTGTGTTGCTGCTCCACAAATCAGGCCCAGTGCTGTCACTTTCAAGACATGGCCGCTCGCTGTGTGCTGTGCGCATTGTGGCTATGTCTGGTAGTAATGACACGCAGGGGCGACACTGCGCCTTTAATTGTGCTTGTGTGTCACACCTGCCGCGTCATTACTACCAGACACAGCCGCACAGTGCACAGCGTGCGGCCATGTCTGGAAAGTGACAGCACCGGGCCTGATTGGTGGAGCAGCAGCACACTGACCGCACACTGCTGCTGCTGCATAAAGCAGAGCAGGGCTTGAACAGCATCGGCGGCCCTGCACAGATGCCGGGGAAGCGGCCCGGACCCTGATGGCGAGTGGGCCCCCCTGATGGTCCAGGGCCATGTGACACGCCTGAGGCCCTGCACTGCCACATGACTGAGGAGCTGGACAGGACACAGGCCAGGGGGCAGGTGAGCGAGCTTCCCAAATCCCCATATAAAAAATATTTCTTATGTGTGTGTGTGTGTATGATGTGAATGTCTGTGTATGTTAGTATGTATGACTGTGTATATATATTTATGTCTGTTTTATGTGTTTTTAAGAATGTGTTCAAATATGTATGTGTATGTATCTGTGCGTGCCTGCATATCTGTGTACCATGTTCATGTGTGTATGTGTGTGCATGCCTGCGTACCGTGTGCATGCGCATGTCTGTGCACTGTGTGTGTGTCTGTGTATTGTGTGCGTGTCTGCATATTGAGTGTGTATATCTGTGTACCATGTTCATGTGTGTATGTGTGTGCATGCCTGCGTACAGTGTGCATGCGCATGTCTACATATTGTGTGCGTGTCTGCGTATTGTGTGCGTGTCTGCGTATTGTGTGCGTGTATGCGTTTCTGCGTATTGTGTGTGTATGTGCATGTCTGCGTATTGTGTGTGCGTGCGTGTCTGCGTATTGTGTGTGTGTGCCTGTCTGCGTATTGTGTGTGTGTGTGCGTGTCTGCGTATTGTGTGTGTGTACGTACGTACTGTGTATGTGTGCGTGTCTGCGTATTGTGTGTGTGTGCGTGTCTGCGTACTGTGTGTGTGTCTGCGTACTGTGTGTGTGCGTGCGTACTGTGTGTGTGTGCATTCATGTCTGCGTACTGTGTGTGTGCATGCATGTTTGCATATGTGAAGGATGAGGTGGCAGGCTGGGCCCTGTGTTGTATACCTATATTTCTCCGCCGTATCTGTGCATCATGAATTGTGGTATGTGCTAATGGGGCCCACTGAGACTCTTTCGCCCGGGGCCCACAAAAACCTGGAGCTGGCCCTGGTTGATACCTTTTAATGGCTAACTGAAAAGATGGTAACAAGTTGCAAGCTTTCAAGACTACTCAGGTCTCTTCATCAGGCTTGTATAACGCAAGATCTGAAGAGTGACATATTTATACACAATAAGACACAGAAATAATGCAATAGATGAGACAGGTGACAGAAAGCATTATTTCTGTGTCTTATTGTGTATAAATATGTGACTCTTCAGATTTTGCGTTATACTAGCCTGATGAAGAGACCTGCGTAGTCTCGAAAGCTTGCAACTTGTTACCATCTTTTTAGTTAGCCATTAAAAGGTATCAACCACTGAGGACTCACAAATCTAAATATTTTTCCATCTACTGGCTAACACTGTACAAAGATATTTATTTTCCCTGTATCAAAATAGAGGATAGCAGAATGTACCGCATCTTCATGGAACTCAAGCTACTTCTGAAGAAACGTGCACAATTGGACAGCGACATTTTTTTCTTATTTAAATGCAAAAAGGAGAATCTAATTCCTTAAGGACTTGGGATTACAAACCCAATTATTCATACCTACAATACTCATTATGCACAAAACCTTTGCCACAGGACTTCTGAGAGATTAAGGAACCACTTTTTTAATGTCTTCTACAGCATCAAGAGTAAAGTCCAAGGGCAATTTAAAACTCAGAGGAAAACACTTACAGAAAACACAGAGCAAAAATTACAGCAATACTACAACAAACTACAGACCCTTCTGATTCATAACAAGGAAAAGAAGCTACCCAGATTGCGCCTAAATTCAGGACACTATACAAACTGTTACAAAACAAAGCCAAAACCTGACAATTTGGACAACCACTCCATTCCAGACACAGAAGCATCTAATTGTGTCATCAGTCTCTCAGATTATAAATCCAACAAAGCGGAGCTGACCGTGCTTTCCAGGGGGCTCTCATTTTGTCCTACTAAGGCCCTAGATAAAACTGAACTGTGCAGTGATATGGAAAATTATTTCAGGAGACTGCGCCTGAGGGAATACTTCAATGCTACAGAAGATTCAGAACCCACCCCAACTGAAGGAAAATGGATCTTGACAACCAAGAAGAGGACAGAATGGACACCTCCACCTCCACACCTCCACCTAGACTCCTTCAGACATGTGATAAAATCCACCATTCTAGACACAAACAGGAGACAAACATCCAACATCAGTGCCCAGGAGAGAAAGGCCATACAATCTATGGAAACCAGCAAAGAAATCATCATTAAACCTGCTGACAAGGGTGGTGCAATAGTGATGATGAACACATCAGACTACATGAAGGGAGCAAACAGACAACTGATGGACACACGCTAATGTGGCACCACAGAGGGTCTGGTTGCCACAATGGTAGTAATACCATGTCTTGGAGCAAAACAGGAGTTTCCTGGTCAGGAACACATTACATGCAACTCCTCCTGCCCCAGACCAGAAAGGGGAGGATCCTGCCCTATATAACTGGATCTGGAGGCGGGGTTAGTTCAGTCTAGTGTCAGGAGTCAAGTAGGATACACAGGAGCAAGGAGCCAGGGACTGGAGCTGGAGCTAGCTCGTCCTGGCCAGTGTACACAGAGGACCGGACACCGGAGTCCGAGGCTGTGGGACCCTTCAGGCCCAGCAGCAGATACCGCAGGGCAGGGGATTGCAGTTCTCCTGGCCCAACAGAAGCCCGGAGGCTCAGCCACACGAAAGGACCAGTACCGCCACAGAGGAGCGAGGAATACATGGGATCCGAGCTGCCAGCCATACGGGTGAGCACAGCACGTCACACTCAGGGACGTGGGCTACAACACGAATATAAGCGGGATAGTCAAAGAGTACAGTCAGAACAGCAGGCTTACAACTCCACCTGGCCAGGGGGATTCTAGGATTGCTCCCAGACTGACCAGGCCCTCATCCCTAGCAAGTACTTCCGTTGGGGCCTAAATAATTGCCACCAGTAAAGACCCTAGGACTGCACTGCAAAGACTCCGTGTTATCATTACTGATCCAGGCACTATCACCACCACCATCCATACACGCTGCCCTGAAGCTCCACTCTTCCTGTGGGGAGTCACATCACCTTGCTGCACACACCATCAGCTTCAGTGGACTGCTCCGCAGCGGCGGTTCCCAATAACCGCATCCCACAGGTGGAATAGTCGGACTATACAGAAACTACACTGGTTTGACCGCCCTGGGTCACCGACCGGGTCGCCGCCAAGGTGACTACAACCCCCTGCATCTACAAGGCCCTGCTCCAGGCATCCCACTGCCCAGGGGGCGCATCAACTTTTTGGCGTAGTCGGCAGGATTGCGTGCCCACTACCACCGGGTACTGCGCGCCTTCACAGATTGTGTCGCATACTGTGGTGAAGATTTCCCGCCATTTGTTGCCGTTTTCCCGCCATTGTCTGCCATTTTCGGGTCGCCGCGCGGGAAGAAGAGGGGCGTGATCGCTGGAAGTCCAAAGCCCCGCCCCACGCACTGACGCAGCGCCAGGTCCTGGAAGGAGCCACAGCGAATGCTGACGTCAGACGTGTGCGACGCCAGGTCCTTGACGGAGACCATCGCCTGCGGAACTGTGGCCTACGGAAGAAAAGAGAAGGAAGGTAGACCATGGTTCACTAGGGGGGAGGAAGACGCCTGATATGGAGGGAACTTCAACCACCGGCGCGGCCGCTGCCGCGGTAATGCCATTCACCATGCCTTATATACCGGGGGCAGCATGGTTGCCCCAGTACTCAGGAGAGTTGCACACTCTGAGTGACTTCAAGGAGAGACTAAGCAGTTTATTTAAAGTATACCCCCTGTCCGAGGAGCAGAAAGTTAGCATCCTTATAAGTCAGTTGATTGGTGCAGCCCAGAGAGAAGTAAAGTCCTGGTCAACCAGGGAAAAAGGGACTGTAAAAGAGATACTGGCCCGCCTAAAGGACACTTTTGACACCCGTACTACGGCAGAGATTAAGATGAAGTTTTATGGATGCAAACAACGGGCACAGGACAGTGTACGGGACAATGCTTTAAACCTGCAGGAGGCGCTGGGGGCCATCAAACAAGTAGACCCTGACAGTGTGCGTGACAAAAACAGACTGTTAACCCAACAATTTATTGAGGGTTTACTGTCCAGCGCCCACCGAACCCAGCTGCGCATAATGGCTCTGCAAAACCCTGACTTGGACTTTGCTCAGTTTAAGGACAGGGCCATCCGGGTGCTACGAGAACCAGCACAAGGTGGCGCTACAGCTCACCGGCGCCCAGCTATCACCTACCACCAGGAGGTGGCACCCTTTTCCCGGAGCCTGTAGAAGCTGATGCACAGACTCTGGACAATGCCCCGTCTACAGACCTGCACCATCAGTTCCAAGAGTTAACTAAAAGTGTAGCTGCGCTAACCAAAACTGTGCAGTCCTTGCAGGTGTCTCCCAAAGGAAAGATCCAGCTGGCTTCCAGTCCGGAGGACGTCCCGTGGCACCGACAGAAGAGTATTCCACCATCCAGAGGGTGGAACAGCGACCGCTACGACCAGGACGGACAACCCATCTGCCGCCGCTGCAACCAGCCAGGACATTATGCAAGGTACTGTCATTTAAACGAGCAAAACCTGGGGCAGAGGGCCAACCCCCAGGCATAAGACCACCAGGCCCATCAAGCTGGCGAGACAAATATGTGGAAGGACGACCGGTCCTACCTGTCATGCTGGACGGTTTTCCAATGAGCGCGTTGCTGGACACTGGATCCCAGGTGACCACCATCCCCTACATTCTTTTCAAACGGTACTGGACTGACTCTGACATCACCTGCCGTCCAGATGAACATTTGAGCATTTATGCCAGCAATGGTCAACCCGTACCTCAGGTGGGGTTCAAAGACGTGACCATAAAGGTTGGCAAAGTCGAACTGCCAGCACAAGGACTGATTATTGTCGACATTGATCGCCGATAAAGTCATCCCATGATAACCTTAGGCACTAATGTCATTGAAAATTGTCTTGCAGAAATAATTGTCTTGTTACAGCAGCTTGCAGAGACCGCCAGTTCCAGCCAGCAGCGGGTTCTACAAAGAGAGATCAGAGCTCTGATGAAAAGACAACAGGTAGAACTGTCTGGTGGTGAGATTGGCAGGGTTAGGATGAGTGACCCGTTCCCTATTGCCATGCGCCCAAGAAGTGAAATGCTGATATGGTGCCGGGCAGCCATCGGTCTAAGGGGTAGAGATTACCAGGCCCTGGTCTGACAGTAGGCCCACCATTTTGACAGCCAGGGGGGTGGTTGATGTTCACCATGGGAGAGTGCCAGTCCGCATCCTGAACATTGGGGAAAAAGAAGCTCATTTGCCCCGGTATGCCACCCTGGCCAAGCTATTCACCGTCAATCAAAATTCTATAAAGACAGTGGAACCCTTACCTCCATCCAAACAGGCGGAGGATAATGGCTCCAAGGGACAGATGGAGGACTGGTGCCAAAAGCTGCATGTGGGCACTGACTCCACCCCTCCACATCAAAAGCAAGGAGTATACCGGGTGGTCCAGGAGTATGAGAGGGTCTTCAGTAAACACCCACTCGACTTCGGGCAGGTAAAGGGGGTTCAACACCATATCCCCAAGGGGGACCATCCACCCATTAAAGAAAGGTACCGGCCAGTACCGCCAGCACACTACCAAAATGCCAAAGGGATGTTACGAGAGATGAAGGAGGCTGCGGTAATAAGAGACGGTTGTAGCCCCTGGGCAGCTCCATTAGTTCTTGTAAAGAAAAAGGATGGCACAATGAGAATGTGTGTAGACTACAGGCAAATTAACCGCTTAATTCATAAAGATGCATACCCGCTACCCAGGATAGAGGAGTCACTAGCTGCGTTAAAATCTGCTAGTTATTTCTCTACTTTGGATCTTACTAGTGGGTATTGGCAGGTTCCTGTAGCAGAGGCGGATAAGGAAAAGACCGCATTCACCACCCCGATGGGCCTCAGCAAGTTCAACTGCATGCCATTCGGGCTCTGTAACGCCCCAGGAACCTTCCAGCGGTTGATGGAGTGCTGTCTAGGACATAAGAATTTCGAGACAGTCCTCCTGTACCTGGATGACGTCATAGTATACTCCAAGACGTATGAGGATCATTTGAAGCACCCGGCGGAAGTGTTTGAAGCCCTGGCTGGCTTTGGCCTGAAGGTGAAGCCGTCTAAGTGCCACCTGCTGAAGCCCTAAGTACAGTACTTAGGACATGTGGTAAGCGCTGACGGTGGAGCACCAGACCCCGATAAGATCACCGTAATCAAGGACTGGCCGAGACCTTCCACCATCAAAGAAGTGCGGCAGTTCCTCGGGTTGGTAGGCTACTACCAAAGGTTTATACCAGGCTTCACCAAGATGGCGGCACCTATGCAGGACCTCCTGATAGGCCAGTCCAGAAAGGCCAAGAACCAGAAACCACCATTAAAATGGGACAAGCTGGAAGATGAGTCCTTCACCAGGCTGAAGATGGCTCTCACAGGTGACGAGGTCCTGGCCTACCCTGATTATGGACAGCCCTTCATCCTTCACACGGACGCGAGCACCATGGGACTGGGAGCGGTGCTGTCCTAGATCCAACAAGGCAGAGAAAGGGTAATAGCCTACGCCAACAGGAAGCTCCGGCCCACAGAATGAAACCCAGAAAACTACAGCTCCTTCAAGTTGGAGTTCCTTGCCATTGTCTGGGCCATGACAGAGCGCTTCAAGCATTATCTCGCCTCCTCCAAATTTACCGTCTTCACGGATAATAACCCGCTGACCCACTTGGACACTGCAAAACTTGGTGCCCTGGAACAAAGATGGATGGCCCGACTGTCTAATTACGAATTCACCATCAAGTACCGGGCTGGGCACAAGAATGCAAACGCAGATGCGCTGTCCAGAATGCCTAACTTGCCAGACGGGGGAGAAGACCCAGAGGAGCTGGAAGAGATAGAAATCCCTGCGTTCCACCGCCATAGGATAAAGCAGTGCTCCCATTGTGTGAAGAACAGGTGCTCTGCCAACAGAAAAGCCACGATCAATCCATTGCCCCACCATGGATGGGCAGAAACACAAGACAGTGACCCGGCTGTTCACCTAGTCAAAGAGTTGCTGACACAAGCTGACTCATACCCTGATTCAGATGCTCCAGAAGAGACCAAACAGCTGTGGAAAGAAAAGAGCAAGCTGTTCATCTATGAAGGGAAGCTGTGTCGAAGAACTGTCAACTCCCGGACACATGAGCTGGTCTGGCAGGTGGTAGTCCCGAGGCGAGATGCATCTATGGTCTTGGAAGCGTACCACGATGGAGCGGGACATTTTGGATGGAAGAAGCTGGAAGTCCTGCTACGTGAACGGTTCTATTGGGTTGGCATGAGGAAAGCAGTCGAGAGGTGGTGTCGAGAATGCGGACCATGCAACCTGAGAAGAAAAGACCGTGACAGCCAGAGGGCCCCCCTGCAGCCCATCATCACCAAGCAGCCCCTCGAAATGGTAGCCCTGGACCATGTGAAGCTATCCTCGAGCAGGTCAGGCTATGTCTACGCTCTCACCATCGTAGACCACTGCTCCCGGTTCCTGGTAGTAGTGCCAGTCAAGGACCAAATGGCTCAGACAGCAGCCAGAGCTTTCCAGCAGCACTTCTGCAGCCCGCATGGTTACCCAGAACGTGTGTTAACTGACCAAGGTCCGGCCTTCGAAGCGGAGGTATTCCAGGAGTTCTGCAACCTGTACGTCTGCAAGAAGATCAGGACAACGCCTTATCACCCCCAGACCAACGGGATGTGTGAAAAGATGAACCAGGTGGTGATAGACCTACTGAAGACATTGCCCCTGGAGGAACGCAGTCTATGGCCAGAAAAGTTGCCAGACCTGGTGGACCTCTACAATCATATCCCAGTGAATTCCACCAACTGCACACCAGCTTACCTGATGCGAGCGAGACCTGGTAAGCTGCCCATCGATCTGGATATGGGAGTCCTGACACCAGAGGACGCCTCACCGGATGCGGATTGGGACACTGAGAAACAACAGCAATACCGTAAGGTACAGGAAAGTGTTGAAAGAAGTCTGTCCCAAGCAAGAGAAAGGCAAGAGAAGACTTACAATCAACATGCACCTGCTGCCCCCTTGTTACCAGGAGAGCAAGTCCTAAAGAGGAAGAGGCGACTCCACAAGTTGGATGACCAGTGGGAAGGAGAGCCGTACACCGTTCTACCCTCAAACCATGATAACACCAAGGTGTACCTCATAAGTAAGGACGGAGGTGAGACAACAGGAACAGTTTCCAGAGACCACCTGAAGAAATGTCCAGAGCAGCTGCAACACGCTAAAGAAGACCAAGATATCCCTCAACCCGCAGAGGAAGTGGAAGAAATGGTCAGCACGGTACTCGGAGAATTTCCACTGTCGTGGACACAAGTAAATAATGCCATTGTTGTGCCAGTCCTTACATTTCTCCAACCAGCCCCTCAGGAAGCTGTAGAAGTCCCAGTAGAGTTGGAAGAACCGTTGGCCCCGGAGACAGAAGATTCCTCATCAGCAGACCAGGAGAATCTACCCTCTGCTAGTAGCGAACCTGTCGTACCCACGGCAAGCCAAAGGATCCGTAGGAAGCTGCCCAGCCTACCAGAGACACCTCCAAACACCTGTAGTGGGGTGAACATTAAGCCCACCACACCAGTGGTAAATACAGGGGATCAAGGTAGAACACAGATAGACAGTGTGTTACGCAGATCTACCAGAAGCACCAGAGGTCAAATCCATGCTCGTTGGAGGATTTAAAGTGTAATGTATAACTGTCTTATTGCAAATGTTGTATATGTGTGTATTAAATAAGTTTTTTCAGTTACCCAACAGGGTCCAAAAACACTTTCAGGTTATGGACAGTGAATAACCAAAAACTTACCCTGTAAATAGTTGCACCTATAAAGTGCCCCTTTGTGCCAGACCACAGAACAAAAACCCGTGGAGGTGGCTGAAGACTTGGTCCAACATCCGGATCATCAATGTGACTCGCCCAGGGGAATGGGGATGACTCGGTACCCGGGCCTTTAGCCTGGCCTTGTAGGGATGTCGCGGTGGTCGGCTCCCGGGCCCGTACCCTGGGGTCTCTCCTTAAAAAGGGTGGATAATTTGTTACGTTTATAAAAGCGTTTGTGACGCCACCTGTGGCTTCTGATGAGGATCACCAGCGCTGCGCAGTCCACTGAGGCCGATGATAAGGCAGCTCGATGGTATAGCTCCCCACAGGTGGAGCTAGGCCTCAGGGCAGTGTGTGAAGAGGAATGCAGGACAGGCGCGACCCAGCCGGGTCAGAGAAAGAACAGGGACAGACACTAGTCACTTCAGTACCTTTTACTGATGGAAATTCAGGCACGTCCCGGAGCACTGTAGGGTGAAGGGTGCATGTCAGGATCCTCCCCAATGAGCGGGTTTTTGGGCCTCCTGTTTCTTGCCTCTGCGTAATAAGTTTCTGACCTGCCTAGAGCTAGGCCTAACTTTGTCTCTGTCCTGCGCTGGCTGACCTTGTGGTAGGGCCTTTCCTTGGAGTACACACTCCTCAGCTTGCGGGGCCTATGTGTCTCCTGGCTCTGTTACGTATCAGCACTTTAGCGATCCTGGGACTTGTAGTTCTCCAGGGATTCCGGTTTATCTTACTGGGTCATGGAGATCCCGGTAAGCTTCGGACCCGGTGTCCGGTAACTTCTTCGGGGTGAGCCAGTTAAGCTCCTCTGCCCCATATGTACTAACTCTCCTCTTTGCCTTCGGCCTACTCGGGCCCTCTCTAGGCTACTCACACTAACGGCAGCTTGCCGCGCTTCACCGATCTTATGGCGCCAGCACACCTAAAGCTCACCTCTCTGAGCTACAACTGAGTCTCGACTGTGCTCCACCGCAGACTAACCTCTCTCAGGCTTCTGCTGCAGCAACTCTCTCAACAGGTTTGCTCTCTGTCGACTCCAGTCTAGACTAACTGCTGCCTGGCTCCACCTTCCCTATTTATCTATCCCTAACGGGCTCCCTCTGGTGGTCTGAGGTGGAAGGTGGAGATGTGTGAATGGTTATGGGGGCCTCTTGTGGAGGAATACTTCAATACACCCTTCTAGAATTTGTGATACCAAGCACAGCTGGGCGTCACAATCCCCCCTAGTTAAACTCAGCACTCCCGGGCTGAAGTACATTTTATAAAACAATAACAATAGTAAACATAAGCAATACAAAAACAATCTTCCCTTTATGGGAGGCACGAATCTTAAACGTTACATTACAATAACAACAAATACAGAGTGTCCTCAGAATCCAAGTCTCTTATGGTGAGGTTCCCATACAGGATGTCCATCTCACAGGATAGAGTACTTTGGTGATTTGGAGGGACCTGTCCTAAACCCCCTACGTAGGCCCTGGGGTGGCTGCAGGGCATGAAGATCCCGAGCCGGACCTCCAAAAGAGCCACTCCAGACAGGTTTTTTTTTCTTCTGAGGTCACCTAAAGGGCACTCCAGGGAGCGCAATTATATACAATTTGAGTTTTTGGGCTGCACATAGTCCTCAGCCACGCAGTTCTTTATGTAAATAATAGAATTAATGAGGTGAAGCACAAATTGATAAAAACATGTATAAAATACAGAATTAATTCAGGGCATTACAATTTAATACACAATACCCCAGGGGTAACTATCTACCTTTTCAGAATTTTTACTTTTTTATTCAGTGTACCTGGCAGGGGGTTTACCTTTTGTGCTACGTATTGATCTGCGTAGTGCGGTGGTTTGTGGGGTATCAGTGTCTGTATTCTCAGTTACTCTACCAGTTCTACGTGTAACCATGTTGTAAAACTGCCTTAACCTCTCTCTTGGACTGGCAAGTCTACCATTGGCTGGGCCCTCTTACTCTGCTCCTACCGTGGATCCTTCATCCGGGGATACTTCTTGAGCTGGCTCTTCTGCAGCACTTACAGGTTCAACTTGCTGTGGAGGGTTTTCTGGCTATTCATAGAATTGGAGTGCTGGAATGATTACTGCTCCTCCTATCTGAGGCCAATCTGCTGGGAAGTCTCCTAGGTCAGTGTGGATCACTGTTTCTTTAGGTTCTTCCGGGATTGTGAGAGGCTCTTCTTCCTGAGGTTTCAGTAAGTCTGGACACAACTTTAGGTGGTCCCTGGACACTGTTGAAGACGTTCTTCCTCCGTCTCGACTGATTATACATGTCTTCTTGTTGTCAAACCTTGACGGTAACACAGTGTAGGGGTCTCTTTCCCACTGGTCATCAAGTTTGTGGTTACGTCTTTTCCTTTTTAGTACTGTTTCACCTGGTGTAAAAGGTTCTGCGGGTACATTTTTGTTGTATTGAACTTCCTGCTTTTCTCTCACCCGAGTAAGACTGTCCTTGACACAAGCTTTTACCCTTCTGTACTGCTCTTGTCTGGTCTTGTCCCAATCTTCAGTGGTCATATCAGCTTCAGGCTCAACAACACCAAGCTCCAGATCCATGGGCAGCTTTACTGGCCTTGCCGGAGTGCAATTGGTGGAACTGACTGGTATATGATTGTACAGATCCACTAGGTCTGGTAGTAGGTCTGGCCACTGATTTCTCTCCTCAAGTGGCATAGTCTTTAGCAGGTCGATGATGATGTTGTTCATCTTTTCGCAGAGACCATTGGTTTGTGGATGGTACTGTGTAGTTCTGATTTTTTTACAACCATACAAATGGCAGAACTCCTTGAACAACTCAGCCTCAAAGGCCGGCCTTGGTCCGTCAGCACTTACTCAGGGTAGCCATGGGGTCTGCAGAAATACGCTTGGAACGTCTTTGCTGCTGTCTCTGCTGTCAGGTCTTTGACGGGGGTGACCACCAGGAACTGTGAGTAGTGATCCACTGTAATGCACACGCCCGGGCTGAGCGGCGTGTGCGTGTGATTCCACATGACCGTGCCGGAGAGTGAATGCCTAGAGGGGCGTAACTAGGTATTCACCCGATCCGACCAGGGTCGCACGATGGCATACGACGCCAGTGCACCAAGGAGGAACCGAGCAGAGGGACCAGGTGCTACTCCAGGACAGACCCCGGACACGGCTGTTGACCCACACAGGGGAATACAGGAACAGACTGGTTAGGCTGGCGCACAGACTGGTGGGTATAGGCAGGCACGACTGGTATGCAGGCAGGCGGGTATGCAGGCAGGGGGGTACAGGCAAGCACAGCTAGAGTGCAGACAGGGAGGCACTAGCAGGTAGGAACACAGGCGGGATAGGACCCAGTACACACTGGGACTCAGGAACAGAACCACAGATGTGGCGGACAAACACAGCAGAGTGAGGCTGCCCAGAGAGGTGAGCGAGAGCAGGGCAGGACGAGGCCGCCTGGAGCGGTGAGCAAGAGTAGAGCAGGACGAGGCCGCCTGGGGCGGTGAGCAAGAGTAGAGCAGGACAAGGCCGCCTGGAGCAGTGAGCAAGAGGTCAGAGCAGAGCGAGACTGCCGGTGCAGTGAGCAAAGGAGTCAGAGCGGAGCGAGACTGCCGGAGCAGTGAGCAAAGGAGTCAGAGCGGAGCGAGACTGCCGGAGCAGTGAGCAAAGGAGTCAGAGCAGAGTGAGACTGCCGGAGCAGTGAGCAAAGGAGTCAGAGCGGAGCGAGACTGCCGGAGCAGTGAGCAAAGGAGTCAGAGCGGAGCGAGACTGCCGGAGCAGTGAGCAAAGGAGTCAGAGCGGAGCGAGACTGCCGGAGCAGTGAGCAAAGGAGTCAGAGCGGAGTGAGACTGCCGGAGCAGTGAGCAAAGGAGTCAGAGCGGAGCGAGACTGCCGGAGCAGTGAGCAAAGGAGTCAGAGCGGAGCGAGACTGCCGGAGCAGTGAGCAAAGGAGTCAGAGCGGAGCGAGACTGCCGGAGCAGTGAGCAAAGGAGTCAGAGCGGAGCGAGACTGCCGGAGCAGTGAGCAAAGGAGTCAGAGCGGAGCGAGACTGCCGGAGGAGTGAGCAAAGGAGTCAGAGCGGAGCGAGACTGCCGGAGCAGTGAGCAAGGGAGTCAGAGCAGAGCGAGACTGCCGGAGCAGTGAGCAAAGGAGTCAGAGCGGAGCGAGACTGCCGGAGCAGTGAGCAAAAGGGTCAGAGCGGAGCAAGGCTGCCGGAGCGGTGAGCAAGGCAGAGCAGGCTAGAACCGCCGGAGCGGTGAGCAAGGCAGAGCAGGGGGGACAAGGCTCTGTTCACACGGAACAGACAGGAAGGGAAAGGCAGAGCCAGATACCCACAGGGTACTTGCAGTGAAGTAGCGAGTGGACCACAAACTCACAAACGGGAGTACAGAGACAACAAGCAGGAGTTAGGTACGAGTTCAGACTCTGCAGAAAAAGGAAAGGAACGGACATAGAGGCAAAACAGGTAAAGGATAGGAGAGAGTTCAGACTGGAACTGAGTGTACGGAGGAGACCAACACTGCAGAGGGATACAGGAGTGGGTCTGGGAATACGGCCCCCAGAGAGGCGGGATGAACAGGCAAGGAGCGTGTTCAGACAGGACAGACAAGATACAGGAGCAGGTCTAGGTAATCGGCCCCTAGAAGGCGGGAGGAACAGGCTAGGAGCGTGTTCAGACAGGACAGACAAGATACAGGAGCGGGTCTAGGTAATCGGCCCCTAGAAGGCGGGAGGAACAGGCTAGGAGCGTGTTCAGACAGGCCTGGAAATACAGCCTCCAGGATAGGCAGACAATAGAACACAGAACGGGACCTGGCACCTTCAGAGTGCAAGCACACACTGAATGAAACACAATGCTCAGGCAGGGATTGATTGGAGCAGCTGGGTTAAATACCAGGTGACAGACAGCAATAGGCTGAGGACGCACAAGGGGTGTGACCCACAGCAGGTACAAAAAGCAGGAAGTGATCGGGCGCCGCTCTTAAGCAACAGAAACAGACACAAACAGACAGCATGGAGGGAAGCCAGAGAGACATTCTGGACTGGAGATCAAGTGCGCGCTCTTCCACAGTGGGAGATGGACCACTATGCAAGGACGCCGCCAGGTATGTTACATCCACCATGGTCAGAGCATAGGAGTATCCTGACCTGCTGGAGGACAGCTTGACATGGTCCAGGGCCACGATTTCCAGGGGCCGAGTCGTCTTGATGGGTTGCAGGGGTGCCTTCTGGCTGCTGAAGTCCTTTCTTCTTAGGCCACAGGGTCCACAGTCCCCACACCACCTCTCAATGGAGCTGCGCATTCCTACCCAGTAGAATCGACACTTCAGCAGGGTCTCTAGCTTTTTCCAGCCAAAGTGCCCCGCCTGATCATGGTAAGCTTCTAATACCATCTGGATGTCTGTCTTTGGGACTACTATCTGCCATACCATCTCGTGGGTTTTTGGATTAACGTACCTCCCGCACAGCTTCTCACAGTAGATAAACAGCCGGCTTCTCTCATTCCACAGCTGCTTTGCTTGGAGAGACGCATCCATCTCCAGGGAGGCACCTTCTTGGGTTATCAGCTGTTTAATGCGGCTGCAACCGGGTCACTGTCCTGGGTCTCTTTCCAGCTGTGGTGAGGCAGGGGGTTTAACGTCTTTCCACGCTGCTTCCTGGAGGCTCGTTGCTCATGGACCATCCCACTCCGGTGAAAGGCAGGTAGCTCTATCTCTTCCAAGTCATCCACATCTTCCTCTGTGTCTGACTGGTGAGGCATCTGAGACAGGGCATCGGCGTTGGCGTTCTTGCGGCCTGCCCGGTATTTAATGGTAAATTGGTAGTTTGACAGCCGAGTCATCCATCGTTGTTCCAGTGCCCCCAACTTAGCTGTTTCAAGATGGGTCAAGGGGTTGTTATCAGTAAAGGCAGTGAACTTGCTGGAGGCCAGATCGTGCTTGAACCTTTTAGTGATGGCCTAGACCAAGGCCAGGAACTCTAACTTAAAACTGCTATAGTTCTCTGGGTTCCTCTCAGTCGGGCGGAGCTTCCTGCTTGCGTATGCGATCACCTTCTCTTGGCTATTCTGCTTCTGACTTAGAACAGCACCCAGTCCTTCGTTGCTGGCATCTGTATACAGCAGGAACAGTTGGCTGTAGTCAGGGTAGGCTAGGATCTCATCACCTGTCAGGATCGCCTTCATCTCCTGAAACGACTCTGCTTGCTCCTTACCACAGTGGAATGGGGGGGTTTTGTCTTTGGGGGACTGCCCTACCAGGAGGTCTTGCAGAGGAGCTGCTTTCTTAGTGTAGTCCTTTACGAACCTCCGGTAGTATCCCACTAATCCCAAGAACTGACGCACCTCCTTGAGGTTCTTCGGCTCTGGCCACTTATGGATGGCTGTGATTTTCTCCGGGTCTGGTGCTACCCCTTCCGGACTGACAATGTGCCCCAGGTACTGTACCTTTCTCTTGAGCAGGTGGCACTTTGAGGGCTTCAACTTCATCCCGTACCGGGACAGTAACTCAAATACCTCTGCCAGGTGTTTCAAGTGGTCCTCGTACGTTCTGGAGTACACTATTACATTGTTCAGGTAAAGTAACACAGTCTCGAAGTTGTGGTGTCCCAGGCAGCACTCCATCAATCTCTGGAACGTTCCGGGGGCATTGCAGATTCCAAACGGCATACTGTTGAACTCGCAGAGTCCCATCGAGGTGGTGAAGGCCGTCTTCTCCCGATCCTCCTCAGCCACAGCTACTTGCCAGTACCCACTAGTGAGGTCAAGGGTGGAAAAGTAATTTGCAGACTTTAAAGCAGCTAGGGACTCCTCTATGCGTGGTAAAGGGTTTGCATCTTTATTTGTAATGCGATTTACTTGACGGTAATCTACACACATTCTCATGCTCCCATCCTTTTTCCTAACCAGCACTAGGGGAGCTGCCCAGGGACTACAACTATCCCTTATCACTCCCGCCTTCCTCATCTCACGCAGCATTTCTTTCCCCTTCTGGTAGTGAGCTGGGGGTATAGGCCTGTAACGTTCTTTGATTGGGGAATGGTTGCCTGTGGGGATATGATGTTGAACCCCCCTTAACCCTCCCGAAGTCAAGTGGATGTTTACTGAACACCTGAGAGTATTCTTGAACCACCCGGTGTACACCCTGTTTTTGATGGGCAGGAGTGGTGTCTGTCCCAACATGGAGCTGTTGACACCAATCCTCCACCTGGGTTGAAGGGTCATTATCCTCCACTTCGTCTGGTGAAGTTAAGGACTCCGCTTCATGGATGCAGTTGTTATTGACAGCATGTAATTTGGCAACAGTGGCATTACGTGGCAGTTTGACCTCATCTTCCCCTAAGTTGAGCAGACGGACGGGCACCCTCCTATTATGTACATCTACCACTCCCCTGGCGGTTAAGAGCGTGGGTCTATGCTCGGAGCAAAGGGGTTCTACTACCGCCTGGTAGCTCTGTCCTCTTAGACCTATAGCAGCTCTACACCAGATGAGAATTTCACTCATTGGAGGGATAACAATGGGTATGGGGTCTGTTACCCGCACGTTACCGATTTCACCGTCTGTTAACCTTACTTGCTGTTGATACATCAGGACTTGGATTTCCCTTTGCAGTGCCCTCCTCTGTCTTGGCCTGGCGGTGTCGGCGATCTGTTGGAGCAAGAACACAACCTCTCCCAAACAGTTACCAACAATGTTAGCGCCAATTACCATATACGGACTAGTGTCATCAGGATTAGTCTCTACTACAATTAGTCCCTGGTCCTTCAGCTCCACTCTCCCCACCTTCACAGTCACGTCCTTAACCCCGAGTAGGTTTGAGGCATATACTGATAGATTTGGAGCTGGCGGACGTAGGTCGTCCATGGACCAGAGCCTCTTGTAGAGGACATCAGGCATGATGGTTACCTGAGATCTTGTGTCCAGCAGGGCATGCGTCGGGATCCCATCCAGTACAATGGACAGGAAAGGTCTTCCTCCGACGAACCTGTTGTACCAGTCTGATGGGCCTGGTGAGTTTACTCCTGGGTGTTGGCCCTCGGACCCAGGGTTTTCTCGTTTAAAGGACAATTCTGGGCGATGTGTCCGGTCTTGCGGCATCGGTAGCAGGCAGGGTCCTTCTGTGGACGGCGCTGGTCACTGGTCCTTGGCGAGGGCGGTGTTGGCCTCCTCTTCCTACGCATCCAGGGGACATCCTCAGGGCTATCGGCTAGCAGGATCTTCCCTCCTTCCTCAGGCTCCATCCGCAGCTGCAGAGCACTCAGCACAGTGGTCAGGGTTTTGCTCAACTGACGCACTTCAGAGCGCAAACTGTCCAGTTCTTTAGGGGATGTTGCTGGGACTTTAGCTTCAGCAGCCACTGGGGAAAAGGTGGGTGTTGCAGGCTCTGGGGTAGCCCCACCCTGGTAATGTTGGATGGAATTTGTTTCCAGGGGCTGCAGTCCTTTTATAGCCATGTCCTTGAGATTGTCAAAGGTGGCATCTGGATGATCTAGGGACCACCAACGCACAGTCCTTCTCTCCTCTGGAGACCTCAGTCCCCGGACAAACTGTTCCTTCAGCATTTTGTTCTCATTTTCAATGCTGGTTGGACTAACCCCTTGGAGACGCCAGGCATAGTCCCGAACATTGTCCTCTGGTTGTTGGGAGCAGCTGTAGAACCTCATCCGGAGGTCCGCCTCAGTAAGGTCCTCAAACACAGTCTGTAGTTTTTGAAATATTGCGGACACTGATTCCTGGTCTGCGGCCGACCATGTTTCCACTTCCCGTTCCGCAGCAGCGGTCAGCTGTCCTAATACAACGGCGGCTCTTTGTTTGCCGGTCATAGAGTACATGTCCAAGATACCACATATCTTCCGTTTGAATCCAGACAGGGTATCTGGTTTGCTGTTGTACTGGGGGAGCCACTTTGCTCCAGGAATGTACGGTAAAGTCATAGGAATAACAGGTGTTACAGGCGCTGCTGGTGGAGTGGCGGCTTCTGCCTGCTCATCATCGGGCGCGGGTTGAACTTCAGGGACATTGACTGGCAGGTCGGCGTTCTGCTGTTCATCGGACATCTTGGCGCCCCCCTAGTTAACCGTGGCCTACCTTCTGGTTTTTCTTCCGGTAGGCCGCAGCTCCGCAGGTGACGGTTGTCTTCAGAACCTTGCGTCGTTTGCGTCCTATATCAGAGCGTTCAGCGACACTCCTTACAGGACCTGACGCTTCTTGGTCTGACGTTGAAACGTGGGGCGTGTCCGAAGCTTCGCGCTCTTTTGCAGGTACGCCCCTAATTTTCCCGCGGTTACGCCCTTCTTCTCGCTCAGCGGCCCAACAATGGCGGCTACCTTCACCACAATTTTACGTACACAGTTCAGAACAAAGGCGCACAGTACCCGGTGGCAACGGGCATAACACTTCGGCGTTGCAGCGGGCACGCTATCCTGTTCGTGACGCAAGAGGGAGATGACTCGCCCAGGGGAATGGGGATGACTCGGTACCCGGGCCTTTAGCCAGGCCTTGTAGGGATGTCACGGTGGTCGGCTCCCGGGCCCGTACCCTGGGGTCTCTCCTTAAAAAGGGTGGATAATTTGTTAAGTTTATAAAAGAGTTTGTGACGCCACCTGTGGCTTCTGGTGAGGATCACCAGCACTGCGCAGTACACTGAGGCCGATGATAAGGCAGCTTGATGGTATAGCTCCCCACAGGTGAAGCTAGGCCTCAGGGCAGTGTGTGAAGAGGAATGCTGGACAGGCGCGACCCAGCCGGGTCAGAGCAAGAACAAGGACAGACACGATAGTCACTTCAGTACCTTTTACTGATGGAAATTCAGGCACGTCTCCCGGAGCACTGTAGGGTGAGGGGTGCATGTCAGGATCCTCCCCAATGAGCGGGTTTTTGGGCCTCCTGTTTCTTGCCTCTGCGTAATAAGTTTCTGACCTGCCTAGAGCTAGGCCTAACTTTGTCTCTGTCCTGCGCTGGCTGACCTTGTGGTAGGGCCTTTCTTTGGAGTACACACTCCTCAGCTTGCGGGGCCTATGTGTCTCCTGGCTCTGTTACATATCAGCACTTTAGCGATCCTGGGACTTGTAGTTCTCCAGGGATTCTGGTTTATCTTACTGGGTCATGGAGATCCCGGTAAGCTTCGGACCCGGTGTCCGGTAACTTCTTCGGGGTGAGCCAGTTAAGCTCCTCTGCCCCATATGTACTAACTCTCCTCTTTGCCTTCGGCCTACTCGGGCCCTCTCTAGGCTACTCACACTAACGACAGCTTGCCGCGCTTCACCGATCTTATGGCGCCGGCACACCTAAAGCTCACCTCTCTGAGCTACAACTGAGTCTCGACTGTGCTCCACCACAGACTAACCTCTCTCAGGCTTCTACTGCAGGAACTCTCTCAACAGGTTTGCTCTCTGTCGACTCGAGTCTAGACTAACTGCTGCCTGGCTCCACCTTCCCTATTTATCTATCCCTAACGGGCTCCCTCTGGTGGTCTGAGGTGGAAGGTGGAGATGTGTGAATCGTTATGGGGGCCTCTTGTGGAGGAATCCTTCAATACACCCTTCTAGGATTTGTGATACCAAGCATAGCTGGGCGTCACAAATGCCCTGTAGCCACCCCAGGGCCTCCGTGGAGGGTTTGGGATGGGTCCCTCAAACTACATCTTCTTCAGTGAAATGGACACCTGGTTACGGACAATACCGTGACCTAAAAAGACAGTAATGCTTGTAAATATGTTCATGTATTGTTGATTGTTATCTGTTATATTTTTGCAAAATATGCTCAGTCCCGGAGTACTGAAATTTACTAGGGGGGAATGTGACACCCCAGAGGGTCTGGTTGCCACAATGGTAGTAATACCATGTCTTGGAGCAAAACAGGAGTTTCCTGGTCAGGAACACATTACATGCAACACCTCCTGCCCCAGACCAGAAAGGGGAGGATCCTGCCCTATATAACTGGATCTGGAGGCGAGGTTAGTTCAGTCTAGTGTCAGGAGTCAAGTAGGACACACAGGAGCAAGGAGCCAGGGACTGGAGCTAGAGCTAGCTCGTCCTGGCCAGTGTACACAGAGGACCGGACACCGGAGTCCGAGGCTGTGGGACCCTTCAGGCCCAGCAGCAGATACTGCAGGGCAGGGGATTGCAGTTCTCCTGGCCCAACAGAAGCCCGGAGGCACCTGATGAAGGTGGCTGTGTCCACCGAAACGTATTGTGTGTATTAATAAATCAGTCCTTTTAATATTTTTGCCCTGTTATTGGCGCTCTGGTACCGCTATTCATATTCACTGATTATCATTACTGATCCCGGCACTATCACCACCACCATCCATACATGCTGCCCTGAAGCTCCACTCTTCCTGTGGGGAGTCACATCACCTTGCTGCACACACCATCAGCTTCAGTGGACTGCACCACAGCGGCGGTTCCCAATAACCGCATTCCACAGGTGGCGTAGTCGGACTATACAGAAACTACCCTGGTTTGACCGCCCTGGGTCATGGACCGGGTCGCCTCCACGGTGACTACAACCCCCAGCATCTACAAGGCCCGGCTCCGGGTATCCCACTGCCCAGGGGGTGTGTCACTACTACAAAAAACTGGAGTCTGACCCTACACAGGACTATTACAAGGAACTAAACAAGTTGGTATCTTGTCTGCCTGACAAATCCATAAGAGCCAATGACCTGATACCAGAGAGTCCAAGAATAGGGACATTCTATATGCTCCCCAAAATCCACAAATCTGGTAATCCAGGAAGACCAATTATTTCATGTGTGGGCACCCTTACTGAGCAAGTTTCTGGATGGGTAGAGTGTGTTCTTCAACCACTGATAAAGATTTCACACAGCTACTTTCAGGACACGACAGACCTACTGAATAACCTAGCAGCAATAGGTCCTCTACCAGAAGGAGCCATCCTGGCCACCATGGATGTGGAATCTTTGTATTCTAATATCCTACAACAGGATAGATTAAATGTCTGCAAAATTTTCATGGAAAATACCGGAATTGATGCTGATTCTGTGGTGAAACTTACAAAACTCATTCTCACCCACAATTACTTTGAATTTGATAACAACATATATCTATATGAGACTGGTACAGCGATGGGAAGTAAAATGGCTCAACAGTACGCAAATCTTTTCATGGCCAAACTTGAAAGTGACTTTTTGTCCTCATGTCCCATCAGGCCTCTGGCCTACTATCGTTTCATTGACAATATTTTGATCATCTGGACGGGGTCTGAGCAACAGCTGAAGACGTTCCATGAACACTTTAATCGATTTCATCCCACCATCAACATAACACTCAACTACTCCTGTACTGTAATTAACTTTTTTGACACCATCATCAAGCTACAGAACAATGAAATAGAGACATCCTTGTACCGGAAACCAATTGACCATCCTTCATACCTTAAATGGGACAGTTTCCATCCGAAATACATAAACTCTATTGTCTACAGCCAAGCCATCAGATATAATCGGATATGTTCCAACCCTATGGATTAAGACAAACACTTTGGTGGCCTCAGGAAGACCTTTTAGAATCAAAGCTACCACCCAAGAACAATTGAGAACCAGATTACAAGAGCCACCAGAATATTAAGGAATCATCTCCTACATTACAAAACCAAACAAGAAAGCAACCAGGTGCCTCTAGTAGTCACCTACAATCCAAATCTGGAGGCGCTAAGGAGAGCTGCACGGAAACTACAACCTTTACTACAAAAAGATGCCCGATTACAATCCATATTTCCAGACTCCCCACTTCTGTGTTTCAGGCAGCCCCCAAATCTAAGAAGCATCATTGTCAGAAGCTCCCTGTCATCTCCACTAGTGTTGAGCCACCCCCGTAGTGTTCGGGTTCGGTTCGGTTCGTCGAACACCGGGATGTTCGAGGAACTGTTCGTCGAACTGGTCGTCGAACACCTTAGAACACCGTCGAACACCGTTAAAACCAATGGCAGGCAAACAAAAACACATAGAAACACATAGAAAACACCTTCAAAGGTGTCCAAAAGCTGACAAACTGCTCAGAAGACGCTTTCTTTAAAAAAGCCGGCCGGCAATTCAGCAGCGGCATACACCGGTACCCGACAATTTAGACAAGAAGGAATAGAGCCTCACACATAGATTAGATAGATAGAAACATGTCAGTCACATATATATGAAGTACAGTGACAGTGTTGCTTACTGTACTTGTCATTTAGTGTAAAGGATTTATTAAAAAATATAATAGTGTTTTCATGCACTGTCTCTTTAAAAAAGCCGGCCGGCAATTCAGCAACTGTACCCGACAATTTATAACAGACAGAATAGAGCTTCACACATAGATTAGATAGATAGAAACATGTCAGTCACATATATATGAAGTACAGTGACAATGTTGCTTACTGTACTTGTCATTTAGTGTAAAGGATTTATTAAAAAATATAATAGTGTTTTCGTGCACCGTCTCTTTAAAAAAGCCGGCCGGCAATTCAGCAACTGTACCCGACAATTTATAACAGAAAGATAGAGCATCACACATAGATTAGATAGATAGAAACATGTCAGTCACATATATATGAAGTACAGTGACAATGTTGCTTACTGTACTTGTCATTTAGTGTAAAGGATTTATTAAAAAATATAATAGTGTTTTCATGCACTGTCTCTTTAAAAAAGCCGGCCGGCAATTCAGCAACTGTACCCGACAATTTATAACAGACAGAATAGAGCTTCACACATAGATTAGATAGATAGAAACATGTCAGTCACATATATATGAAGTACAGTGACAATGTTGCTTACTGTACTTGTCATTTAGTGTAAAGGATTTATTAAAAAATATAATAGTGTTTTCGTGCACCGTCTCTTTAAAAAAGCCGGCCGGCAATTCAGCATCTGTACCCGACAATTTATAACAGACAGAATAGAGCTTCACACATAGATTAGATAGAAACATGTCAGTCACATATATATGAAGTACAGTGATAGTGTTGGTTACTGTACTTGTCATTTAGTATTAAAATAAAGGATTTATTATTAAAAAAAATTGGCGTGGGGTTCCCCTTAATTTTAGTCTCTAGCGGAGGTTAAGCAGACGGCTGGGGCAGATGTTTGAAGCCTGGGAAGGGGGTAATACCTACGGAGCTTCCCAGGCTACTAATATGAGCCCCCAGCTGAATACATAGCCTTTACTAGCTATTAAAATGGGGGACCCCCCCAAAAAAATGACGTGGGGTCCCCCCTAATTTAATAGCTAGCAAAGGCTAGGCAGACAGCTGGGGGCTGATATTAATAGCCCAGGAAGGGTGCCATGAAAATTGGCCCCCTCCCAAGCTAGAAACACCAGCCATCAGCCGCCCCAGAAATGGCGCATTCATAGGATGCGCCAATTCTGGCACTTAGCCTCGCTCTTCCACGCTGCCCTGTAGCGGTGGCAGGGGGTAATAGGGCTGGGGTTGATGTCAGCTTATAATGCCAGCTGACATCAAGCCCAGGTTAGTAATGGAGAGGCGTCTATAAGACACCCCCATTACTAACCCCATAGT
Organism: Phyllobates terribilis; assembly: GCF_046119375.1. Taxonomy (NCBI): domain Eukaryota; kingdom Metazoa; phylum Chordata; class Amphibia; order Anura; family Dendrobatidae; genus Phyllobates; species Phyllobates terribilis. The sequence goes on from NW_027362761.1 coordinate 1,176,328,346, forward strand.
CAAAGTTAAAAGAAAACACAAACACCCAGAATAAAGTCCTTTAATTGAAATAAAGACACAATCCTTTATTGTTCTAAATTAAACCATACTTACCATCACGCCCATTCCAGCTGAAGCCAACGATCTCCTGCAATAAAAGAAAAATAATAAAGCAACCTCATCCTTACCTTTCCATGGTTCCCACGACAGCTTCAGCTCTGCTACATCGAGATGACAGGCTGGACCGCAGCAGAAAGCTGCCATCCAGCCTGTCATCCCGCAGACACTGAGAAGCGCAGGCTTGCTTGCGCTCTGCAGTGTCTGGCTGTGACGGCATAAAGATGAGACGAGTTCATGTCCAATGAACTCGGCGCACCTCATGCACGTCACTGACAGCGTGGGAAAATTCTCATGCTGAAGCGCTGAGTGCAGGAGAATTCTCCCACGCTGTCAGTGACGTGCATAAGGTGAGCTCATGTCCAATGAACTCAGCTCACCTCCTGCACGTCACTGACAGCGTGGGAGAATTCTCCTGCACTCAGCGCTTCAGCGTGAGAATTCTCCCACGCTGAAGTGCTGAGTGCAGGAGAATTTTCCCACGCTGTCAGTGACGTGCATAAGGTGAGCTCATGTCCAATGAACTCAGCTCACCTCCTGCACGTCACTGACAGCGTGGGAGAATTCTCCTGCACTCAGCGCTTCAGTGTGAGAATTCTCCTACGCTGAAGCGCTGAGTGCAGGAGAATTTTCCCACGCTGTCAGTGACGTGCATGAGGTGAGCCGAGTTCATTGGACATTAACTCGGCTCATCTGGATGCCCTCACAGATAGACACTGTGGAGCGCAAGCAAGCCTGCGCTTCTCAGTGTCTGCGGGATGACAGGCTGGACGGCAGCGTTCTGCTGCGGTCCAGCCTGTCATCTCAATGTAGCAGAGCTGAAGCTGTCATGGGAACCATGGAAAGGTAAGGATGAGGTTGCTTTATTATTTTTCTTTTATTGCAGGAGATCGTTGGCTTCAGCTGGAATGGGCGTGATGGTAAGTATGGTTTAATTTAGAACAATAAAGAATTGTGTGTTTATTTCAATTAAAGGACTTTTTTCTGGGTGTTGTGTTTTTTTTAAATACTTTACTAGAAATTCATGGTGGTCATGTCTAATATTGGCGTGACCCCATGAATTTTGGGCTTAGGGCCAGCTGATAATGCCAAGCTGGCCCTAACCCCTTTATTACCCAGTGAGCCACCGCATCAGGGCCCTGGATGAGTTGGGTACAGCGCCAGAAGATGGCGCTTCTATGAACGCGCCATTTTCCGGGGTGGCTGCGGACTGCAATTTGCAGCGGGGGTGGCCCAGAAAGCTTGGGCCTCCCTGCGCTGCGGATTCCAGCCCCCAGCTGCCTAGTTGTACCTGGCTGGACACAAAAACAGGGCGAAGCCCCACGTCAATTTTCTTTAAATTATTTCATGAAATAATTAAGAAAAAAAGGGCTTCCCTATATTGTTGTGTCCGGCCAGGTACAAATAGGCAGCTGGTGGTTGGGGGCAGCCCGTTCCTGCCTGCTGCACCTGACTGGACACAAATATAGTGCGAAGCCCCACGTCAATTTTTTTTTAATTATTTCATGAATTTCCTGAAATAATTTAAAAAAATTGAAGTGGGGCTTCGCACTATATTTGTGTCCAGCCAGGTACAGCAGGCAGGAACGGGCTGCCCCCAACCACCAGCTGCCTATTTGTACCTGGCCGGACACAACAATATAGGGAAGGCCTTTTTTTCTTAATTATTTCATGAATTTCATGAAATAATTAAAAAAAAAAATACGTGGAGCTTCGCCCTATTTTTGTGTCCAGCCAGGTACAACTAGGCAGCTGGGGGCTGGAATCTGCAGCGCAGGGAGGCCCAAGCTTTCTGGGCCCCCCCCCGCTGCAAATTGCAGTCCGCAGCCACCCCGGAAAATGGCGCGTTCATAGAAGCGCCATCTTCTGGCGCTGTACCCAACTCATCCAGGGCCCTGGTGCGGTGGCTCACTGGGTAATAAAGGGGTTATGGCCAGCTTGGTATTATCAGCTGGCCCCAAGCCCAAAATTCATGGGGTCACGCCAGTATTAGACATGACCGCCATGAATTTCTAGTAAAGTATTTAAAAAAAACACAACACCCAGAATAAAGTCCTTTAATTGAAATAAACACACAATTCTTTATTGTTCTAAATTAAACTATACTTACCATCACGCCCATTCCAGCTGAAGCCAACGATCTCCTGCAATAAAAGAAAAATAATAAACCAACCTCATCCTTACCTTTCCATGGTTCCCACGACAGCTTCAGCTCTGCTACATCGAGATGACAGGCTGGACCGCAGCAGAACGCTGCCATCCAGCCTGTCATGCCGCAGACACTGAGAAGAGCAGGCATGCTTGCGCTCCTCAGTGTCTCGCTGTGACAGCATCCAGATGAGCCGAGGTCATGTCCAATGAACTCGGCTCACCTCATGCACGTCACTGACAGCGTGGGAAAATTCTCACGCTGAAGTGCTGAGTGCAGGAGAATTCTCCCACGCTGTCAGTGACGTGCATGAGGTGAGCTCATGTCCAATGAACTCAGCTCACCTCATGCACCTCACTGACAGCGTGGGAAAATTCTCCTGCACTCAGCGCTTCAGCGTGAGAATTCTCCCACGCTGTCAGTGACGTGCATGAGGTGAGCCGAGTTCATTGGACATGACCTCGGCTCATCTTTATGCCGTCACAGAGAGACAATGTGGAGCGCAAGCATGCCTGCGCTTCTCAGTGTCTGCGGGATGACATGCTGGATGGCAGCGTTCTGCTGCGGTCCAGCCTGTCATCTCGTTGTAGCAGAGCTGAAGCTGTCGTGGAAACCATGGAAAGGTAAGGATGAGGTTGCTTTATTATTTTATTTTTATTACAGGAGATCGTTGGCTTCAGCTGGAATGGGCGTGACGGTAAGTATGGTTTAATTTAGAACAATAAAGAATTGTGTCTTTATTTCAATTAAAGGACTTTATTCTGGGTGTTTGTGTTTTTTTTAACTTTGACTATGGGGTTAGTAATGGGGGTGTCTTATAGACGCCTCTCCATTACTAACCTGGGCTTGATGTCAGCTGGCATTATAAGCTGACATCAACCCCAGCCCTATTACCCCCTGCCACCGCACCAGGGCAGCGTGGAAGAGCGAGGCTAAGTGCCAGAATTGGCGCATCCTATGAATGCGCCATTTCTGGGGCGGCTGACGGCTGGTGTTTCTAGCCTGGGAGGGGGCCAATATTCATGGCTCCCTTCCTGGGCTATTAATATCAGCCCCCAGCTGTCTGCCTAGCCTTTGCTAGCTATTAAATTAGGGGGGACCCCACGTCATTTTTTTGGAGGGGGTCCCCCATTTTAATAGCTAGTAAAGGCTATGTATTCAGCTGGGGGCTGATATTAGTAGCCTGGGAAGCTCCGTGGGTATTACCCCCTTCCCAGGCTTCAAACATCTGCCCCAGCTGTCTGCTTAACCTCCGCTAGAGCCTAAAATTAAGGGGAACCCCACGCCAATTTTTTTAATAATAAATCCTTTATTTTAATACTAAATGACAAGTACAGTAACCAACACTATCACTGTACTTCATATATATGTGACTGACATGTTTCTATCTATCTAATCTATGTGTGAAGCTCTATTCTGTCTGTTATAAATTGTCGGGTACAGATGCTGAATTGCCGGCCGGCTTTCTTAAAGAGACGGTGCATGAAAACACTAATATTTTTTTTGATAAATCCTTTACACTAAATGACAAGTACAGTAATCAACACTGTCACTGTACTTCATATATATGTGACTGACATGTTTCTATCTATCTAATCTATGTGTGATTCTCTATTCCTTCTATTCTAAATTGTCGGGTACCGCTGCTGAATTGCCGGCCGGCTTTTTTAAAGAGACGGTGCATGAAAACACTATTATTTTTTTTGATAAATCCTTTACGCTAAATGACAAGTACAGTAACCAACACTTTCACTGTACTTCGTATATATGTGGCTGACATGTTTATATCTATCTAATCTATGTGTGAAGCTCTATTCTTTCGGTTCTAAATTGTCGGGTACCGGTGTATGCCGCTGCTGAATTGCCGGCTTTTCATGTTTCACTGTTGGCACTGTTCCCATCGATTTGGGCAATCACTGTAATGCCACAACCACCATGGCTGTGGCATTACAGTGAGTGGCAGACAATCCCTGCATGATTGGTGCTCTAAATAGCACCAGACATGCAGGACATGCTTTTGGTGCACGAACAGTTATCGAACATAACCTCGAACAGCCGAATTTTTTGCAAATCGTTCGGGTTCGTCGAACAACTCGAACACCGCCCAAAACAGCTCGAATTTGAGATTGGCGAACAGTTCTAGTCGAACAACGCTCATCTCTAATCTCCACTAGCTACAGGTACCATTCCTTGCAACCAGAAAAAAAGTAAAACCTGTCCATTTATAATGACCACAGACAAGATAGAGATCCCCAATTCACATCAGGACTACAAGATCCCAGGTACTTTCAGCTGTATCACATCTAATGTAGTGTACTTAATTATATGCACCAAATGCCCAGCTGGGGATCTTTATGGTTGGGTGGCAGGGCAAAAAATAAAAGAAAAAAGAATAGACCTACCTGTAGCCAAGCTTTTTGTTCCCCTGATCACAGCATCAAAGACATGAAATTACTGGTATTAAAAGGTCATTTCAAATCTCAAAGAGAAAGAAAAATCTCGGAATATAAATGAATGGTGACCTTTGACACCTTCAGAGCAGGAATGAATGTGTCGCATGGATTTATGTAATTCTACATCAACTAAGGAATGTGCCCATCAGACTTGTTGGGTCATCATAACACTGGACCTAGTCACAGGACAATAAAACTTTCACACTCCTTATCTGTTAATTGCTAAAATATTTAAAGCCAGAACTGTTGATCTCTCCCATAATAACTCTACTTTCCGTCACCTGTCTCATCTATTGCATTATTTCTGAGTCTTATTGTGTATAAATATGTGACTCTTCAGATTTTGCATTATATTAGCCTGGTGAAGAGACCTGCGTAGTCTCGAAAGCTTTCAACTTGTTACCATCTTTTCAGTTAGCCATTAAAATGTATCAACCACTGAGGACTCTCAAATCTAAATATTTTTCCATCTACTGGCTAACACGGTGCAAAAATATATATTTTCCTTGTAAACATAACAGCTGTCAAACAGCAATGTCAATGTCAAAATAAGAAAGTGATGAGTTTTAGAAAATGCAGAAGAAAAAAAATACAAAGCAAAAAATAAATAAATTGACAGCTATACAAAATTACATTATCAAATGGTGCCAATAATAAAAACCCTGACCCGAAGTTTCCTGCATTCTGCTCTTTATTTTCACATTCAATGTCGAGATTCATTTTTTTGTAGATTCCAACTTTTATGCTTTGCTTTTTAGCTACAACCTTGTGGGAAATGTTAGATGAAAGTGAGCAGCGAGATATTCTGCACATATAATAATAAATCATATATGGAGAACCTACAGGAGGACCTGGTCATCATTTTATCATGTAATCTCCTCTATGTACTGAGAACGTCAGTGTCGAACACAGGAACGTCTTAATAATGTAGACTGATGCTGATAACTAAATCATTAAGACCAGTACAATTGTTTCCTCTCCCTGTCAGATCCCTGCTAGCGGGAGGTTAGACCCAGCAGCGTTACTTCATATTGGCCCACAATTGCCGCTCACTGATCACTGTTAGTGATGAGCGAGCATACTCGCAAGTACTCGGTACTCACCCGAGCATCTCAGTACTCGAGATGCTCGGAGCTCGCCGAATACTAGCGAGATGCTTGGGTCTCCTCCCTGCATGTTTGACGCTCTTTAGAGCACCAATCAACATGCAGGGATTGCCTGCCACTTATTGTAATGCCACAGCCATGTTGGTTGTGGGCATTACAGTGATTGGCTGGCCGCACAGCGTCATCGGGTCTATATCAGACCTGGTGCCACCATGCTCGTCACAGTCACTCCGGAATCCGGCAGAGTAGGGAGAGGTGCTGCTTCATCAGGGAGAGATTTGCTTGTGTATTAGGTAGTGTAGGGAGAAAAACCGTACATTACACATATCCATCTTAACAAACAGTCCTTCTGAGGACTAATCCATCTGCAGAGATATCAGGCAGGCAGTGTATATAGGCAGGCAATGTATATAGCATTCCAATTCTGCCTTCTGCTGCTGTTAGATATTTCTATACAAAGACCCAGGTCTCAGGGGCCAGGAATACTTTTTTTTGGATCTTAATCCTCATTATTTGCTTAAAAAGCAATCCAGAGAACACCGTTTTTCTGCACCATTTGCTTGTTGGCACTGCAGAATACAGCCAGGTCCTTTCTGACGCGCCCCCGAGGCAATGGGGTTCTCGGCAGCCGGGCCTATGGATGCTGGGGGGGAATATGCCACAGTGGCTGGCCCGGTCCGTGGCCCAGGGCGGTCAACCAAAAAGGGGATTGTAACTTGGATAGAAAATAAAAATAAAGTAAAAAGTTTGTGACGCCACCTGTGGTACCTGGTAAGGTTTACCAGCGTTGCTGCAGACCTCCGGGGGGTGATGGGATGGCAGCTGAGGTGTTTCTGCTCCCAGAGGTGGAGCGGGCCCCCGGGGCAGTGTGGAGCTTGTTGGGTGGTGATACTGGGACTTGTAGTGCAGGCGGGATGGCGCAGCAGGAGTAATTGACAGAGACAGGGGATTTGCTTCAATACCTTTACTGGTGCGGATGTCAGGTACGGTCCAGGGTACTCAGTAGGATGGGTGCACTTCAGGACTTCTCCCCAGTGAGCGGGTATAAGGCCTCCTGGTCCGTGTCTGCCTCTCTATATGCTCCTGGCCAGCCTGCAACTGGGCCTAGCTATGTGTCCTGCTGTTCCTTCACCTGTCGCTCGGTAGTAGGACCTTCTGCTGGCAACCATTATCCCTGGCACCAGGGCCTTCATGGTTCCTGGTCCTGTAATGGGTCTAGCTTCAGGTCTGCCAGGGACTTGTAATCCTCCTGGAATGCCGGTGGTCCCTACTGGGTATAAAGGACCCTGTAGGCGCGGACCCGGTGTCAGGTTGGTATCTTCGGGGTGAGCCTAGGATGCTCCTCTGCCCCTTCCAACTCCTCTCTCCTCTCCTTGCCTCCGGCCACACTCGGGGCCCTCAGAACTCAACAGCAGACGTGCTGCGTCTTCACTGCTCTCAGCGTCAGCACGCTCTCAGAACAACTAACTGAACTGCCTAGCTCCACCCTCCATATATATATGTCCCTAATGGGCTCCCTCTGCTGGTATGAGGTGGAAGGGTGGAGGTGTTTGTATGTAGTGAGGACCTCTTGTGGAGATGTCCATCCATGCACCCTGGGTCCTGTGGTACCTGTGAACAGCAGGGTGCCACATTTCCATATTACAGCGCTAGAAATCCAGCTATTTAAAACTGTGTTTTCTCCGTCACACGGATCACATATACGTTTTCAGAAAATACTGCCATTATTGGCCTCCATTCCAATTTATTTTCACGGTTTTTGACACCGGTTTGCTGTTCAAACTAGTTACCTACGGTCCAGGTATTTAAAGCTCTGTTTTCTACGTCACACGGATCACATATCAGTTGTCAGAAAATAATGCCATTTCTGGCTTCCATTAAAAATTTATTTCAGTGTGTCAGTGAAGCAATTCACACCAGTTTGCTGTTCAAACTAGTTACCTACAGGCCAGGTATTTAAAACTCTGTTTTCTCCGTCACACAGACCATATATACGTTGTCAGAAAATACTGCCATTTTTGGCCTCCATTCCAATTTTTTTTCACTGTTTTAGTGAAGTTTTGGACACCGGTTTGCTGTTCAAACTAGTTACCTACAGGCCAGGTATTTAAAACTCTGTTTTCTCCATCACACGGATCACATATAAGTTCACTCCAAACTCAGTCATTTGTAGTGAGTGTGGAAGATACTGTCCTCCATTAAAAATGGGCAAGGCACGTGGCAAGGGACGGGGAACTGGACGTGATGGTGATGGTGCATGCAGAGGCCGAGGACAAGGCTGTGGGCAAGCTGAAATTGTGCCACAACAAACACCCACATCTTCTCGCCCGACCTTCCTGTCCTAGCTCCTAGGGGGCCGCATCACACCACTATTGAACCCAGAGCAGTGTCAAAAGGTTGTTGGTTGGATAGCGGATAAGGCTTCCAGTCACTTTGCCACCACCTCCACCACCACCTTGTCTTCCACACGATCAAGTCTCAGTAGCCGTGAGTCTGGACCGCATATTCCTCACCCTGATACTCCTTCCTCCCACCATGCCGAGTGCCTGGAGACAACTGATCCCACACTTGGACACTCTGAAGAGCTGTTCACTTTTCCATTTATAGATTCGGGGCTCTCGCCCGGTCCACTTGAATCGGGGCAAGAGGAGATCATGTGTAGCGATGCTCAAATATTTGAGCAGCCACGGTCACACGAAGGCGACGGTGGGAAAGTGTCACAAGAGGTGGACGATGATGAGACACAATTGCCACAAAGTCACGAGGAGGACCAGGGTGCGGAAGTGGAAGACGAGGTGGTGTGCGATATAGTAACTGACCCAACCTGGCAGGAGGACATGCAGAGCGAGGGCAGCAGCACAAAGGGGGAGGGAGGCAGAGCAAACCAACAGGCAGGAAGAAACAGTGTGGTGGCCACAGACAGAAGGCAGGCAACCGTTCCCCGTAACACCAACACGAAGGAAGTTGCCAGTACAACTGTTAGGTCTTCCCGAGTCTGGTTGTTTTTTAAAGACTCTGACGATAACCCCAAAAAGGCCATTTGCACCACATGCCAGACCAGCATCAGCTGTGGTGGCAAAACGACCAGCCTGACCACCACAAGCATGATCAGGCACATGGAAGCAAAGAACTTAGTGGGCCGAACCCCAAGGTCCAGGAACAGTGTCTGCGGGTGGCACCATTGCTTCTTCTGCTGTTGTGCATGCAAGCCAATCCCCTGTCCATGGTGCATGCCTCCTGCCCTGCGCCTGTCGTTGCACACTCTCAAGTAGCAGCATCAGGAAACACGTCCTTGTCCCAGCGCAGCGTTCAGTTGTCCATACCCCAGTTCTTGGAACGCAAGCGCAAATATACAGCCAACGTCCCACAGGCCACACTACTAAATTCTCACATTTCACGTCTGCTTGCACTCAAAATGTTGCCTTTTAGGCTCGTGGAGATGGAAGCATTCCGCAACCTGATGGCGGCGGTCGTCCCTCGGTACTCGGTCCCCAGCCGCCACTATTTCTCCCTGTGTTCCGCCCCCGCATTACACAAGCACGTGTCCCAAAACGTTAGCCGTGCCCTCAACAACGCAGTTACCGGGAAAGTCCACCTAACCACGGACACGTGGACAAGTGCTTGTGGGCAGGGACGGTACATCTCGCTGACGGCACACTGGGTTAACATAGAGGAAGCCGGGACCCAGTCGGACCTTGGGACTGAACAAGTCCTCCCGACGCCAAGGATTGTGGGCCCTAGATAAATCAGGGTTGCCCCCATGGTCTACAACTCCTGCACCTCATCCTCCTCAGCCTCCTCTTCCTCTTCAGCCTCCATCTCCGAAATGACCACATCAGTCACAAGCTGGAAGCACTGCAGCACTGCCTGGGCCAAGCGGCAACAGGCTTTCCTGAAGCTAATATGCTTAGGTAACAAACCGCACAATGGTGAAGAGCTGTGGACAGCTCTGAAAGAGCAGGCAGATCTGTGGTTCACACCGCTGAACTTACAGCCAGGCATGGTCGTGTGTGACAATGGCCGGAACCTGGTGGCGGCTCTGAGGCGAGGCGAGCTCACACACGTACCATGCCTGGCCCATGTGCTTAACCTCGTGGTTCAGCGGTTTCTAAAATCCTACCCGGAGCTGCCGGATCTGCTTGTTAAAGTACTCCACCTGTGTGTCCATTTTAGAAAGTCACCTACCGCTTCCGCTGCCCTTGCCGTGTTTCAGCAGCGTTTGCAGGTTCCGGCTCACAGACTGGTGTGTGATGTCCCCACGCGTTGGAACTCTACACTGCAGATGTTGGGAAAGATTTGTGAGCAGAAGAGGGCAGTTGTTGCGTACCAGCATCAACAAGGCCGTCGATATTCAGTTCAGACTCCACACATAAGACCTCAGGAGTGGACATGGATGTCAGACATATGTACCATCCTCCAAAACTTTGAGGACTTCACCAAGATGGTGAGCGGCGATGAAGCCATAATTAGCGTCACCATTCCGCTTCTCTGTCTTCTGAAATGCTCTCTGCTCACAATCAAAGAGCATACATTGCAGGCAGAGCACGATGAGATGGAGCAAGGAACCATACAGGGTGATTACACACAGCCCAGCCTCATCTCATCCCAACGTGGATTGGGTGACAATGAGGAAGAGGAGGAGAAGGAGGAAGGACAGGAGCTAGTTTCATGCACTATAGATGGTACTACCTGCTCAGCTGTCATACCGTCTGTTCAGTGTGGATGGCCAGAGGACAGGGAGGAGGAGATCATGGTCAGTCATCCTCTTGGTGAGGACACGGAAGTCTTGCTGTTAGTAGTCTGGCACACATGGCTGAGTTTATGTTACGCTGTCTTTCCCATAACCCTCGCGTTCTCAAAACTTTGGGTGACAGTTATTACTGGTTGGTGACACTTGTAGACCCACGCTACAAGGAGAACTTTATATCTCTTATTCCTGAGGCGGACAGGTATACAAAAATGGGGCTGTACCAGAAGGCCCTTGTTGCAGAACTATTAAAAAAATTCCAATCTGAAAACGCTGGCGGCAGAAGTCACACTTCGTTGGACAAGCAAGGAGTATAGGTGAGAGAGACACAACTTCAATCCAGCAGAGGCAGGGGTACACTGTCAAAGTTCTTGGAGAATTTTCTCAGCCCCTCCCATCGCACAAGCCCTGAGGAGTGGGGTACTCTCACAAGGAGTGCAAAGTTTGGGAAGATGCTGAGGGAGTACCTTGCCGACCGTACCAACGTCCTCCGTGATTCCTCTGTGCCTTATAATTATTGGGTATCCAAGCTGGACATGTGGAATGAATTGACTCTCTATGTCTTGGAGGTCCTAGCCTACCCTGCCGCCAGCGTTTTATCAGAGCGGGTTTTTAGTGCCGCTGGTGGAATTATAACTGATAAGCGCATCCGCCTGTCAACTGAAAATGCTGACAGCCTGACTCTTATAAAAATGAACAAGGGCTGGATAGGGACAGACTTCTCAACACCACCAAATGATAGCAGTGTAACATAAACTCCAATCCAGTGTCTTTTCTTGGGAGGTGTATTACCATGCACCTTTTCACACCCAGACACGGCTATACGCTTCCTGATTCTGGCTATTTGCTCTTGTCCTCCTCCTTCTCCTCATCCTCCACCACCATATCACCAGGGTGACCGTGGTCCGTGATGCAACACCCACATCATTTTTTTAAAGGGTGTTTATGATGCCCGTAAAAAAAAATTTTTTATACAGTATGTTCATGTATACCCCCCAGGGGTAAATGTTTGTCAACCCATACACTTAGTGCATGGGGATTACAAGTATAAGAGGCCCGCTCCTTTCTAATGGGAACATTTTTTTATGAGGCCCTCCTTCACGTCTCTTCCAAGGGGCATTGGAGTGTCTCCAAATATTTGGCAACCCTTGCATTCACTGCATAGGTCAATACTATGGGAGACCCACTTCCTAATAATGGGAACATTTTTTCATGAGGTCCTCTACGTCTCTTCCAGGGGGCATTGGAGTGCCTCCAAATTTTTGTCAACCCTTGCATTCACTGCATAAGCCAGCACTATGGGAGACCCACTTCCTAATAATGGGAACATTGTTTTGAGGAGGCCCTCTGACTTCCATGTCTCTTCCAAGGGGCATTGAAGTGCCTCCAAATTTTTGGCAACCCTTGCATTCACTGCATAGGTCAAAACTATGGGAGACCCACTTCCTAATAATGGGAACATTGTTTTCTGAGGCCCTCTGACCTCCTTGTCTCTTCCAAGGGGCATTGAAGTGCCTCCAAACTTTTGGCAACCCTTGCATTTACTGCAAAGGTCAACACTATTGGAGACCCATTTCCTAATAATGGGAACATTGGATTGAGGAGGCCCTCTGACCTCCACGTTTCTTCGAAGGGGCATTAGAGTGCCTCCAAATTTTTGGCAACCCTTGCATTCACTGCATAGGCCAGCACTATGGGAGACCCACTTCCTAATAATGGGAACATTATTTGGAGGAGGCCCTCTGACTTCCATGTCTCTTCCAAGGTGCATTGAAGTGCCTCCAAATTTTTGGCAATCCTTTCATTCACTGCATAGGCCAGCACTATGGGAGACCCACTTCCTAATAATGGGAACATTGTTTTCAAGAGGCCCTCCTCTAAGTCTCTTCAAAGGGCTATTGGGGTGCATCCAAATTTTCAAAGTGGTATTGGAGTGCGTCCAAATTTGGGGCAGCCCTGACACTCACTGCATACGCAATAACAGTATAGGAGACTCACTCTTTTGTAATGGGAACTACAAAACATAGCCGGCTGATGGCTCTCTAAGAATAGTGAGGGACGACTGCTAGCCCTTTAAGAATAGTAAAGGCCGCCTGATGGCCCTATAAAAATAGGCTTTGTGACTTTCAGAGTCCCTCCTTTATAAATGAAACACGATGTGTCTGATGATATCTCACACACCACATGGCCAGATAAGGTTGTAAAATGTTAAAATGACATTTCCTGGTAAATGTATTTGTCTCAGTTGAAAGCAATGCAAAAGTGAAAAAACACATAAAAAACGCTACGTGTGAACATAGCCCAAGGTGTGGAGGAGCATTTTTGTTTTTGGTTATTTATTTTGCTCTATATACAAGTCATTACCCTGGAAAGGATGTTCCTTAACATATTTCCCTGGAAAATACATTTTAGTTTCATTTTGGTATGTTTTATTGTGAGTCCGTAAAAGTGGCGTAATACCTCTGACGACGTTGCTGACAGCAGTGATCTGGGAGTCAGAGATGCTTCCAGGGGTCTTCCACATGCTGTTCCCATGTCTTTTGAGCACTGTTCCCTTCGATTTGGGCAATTGTTAGGCCCTCTGCATTCCGCCGGGGGGAGCCGCCTGAAAAATGCTCGAGTTTCCCATAGACTTACATTGGACTTGTTGCTCGGGTCGAGCACCCGAGCATTTTAGAGCCTGCTTATCACTAATCACTGTACATCTGGCTGCTGTCATTCTTTCTACGGTCCTGTTCTCGGGGGTTGGTCCACCAAATAATCTACTCAAATATTTCATGCAGTTTAGGATCTCAGTATGGGAAGACTAGATCACATTTGGCCTTGTACACACGCACAGTTCACATGTCAGTCGTTGGCACTGACACATCAGGACTCTCACTGTGTCGCTCTTCCCATGGACTACACTATGCAGGCCAGTTAGGATTATACCACCAGGCTCTATTCATGGCCCACAAAAATGGGGTTCTACCTGGTTCACTATGAGGCCTGTCTACAGTCTTTGCATGGTTTGAGAACTACTCACTCACCAACGGTTTCCTTACCAGGATGACTATTCTTCCAGGCCCTGCACAATCCCAAGAGCTAATCATCTGAGGCTGACAAAACAGTCCAGCGAACCCCAGTTCAGCAGCAGTAAATCTGAGGGTGACCAGTGATGTAACTACAGTCCAGTGGGCCGCGGTGCAATATTGTCGCAGAGTGCATCTTCTTACAGTCACCGCTGTACTTACGAGAGCTTCAATCAGCAAGATATCTTGAGTAAACAGTATTTATTTCATACTGGATAAACATGAGATACAATTCAGTGTCACACAGTCCGTGTGCTGCTGACATAACACATACAGGAAAAAAAAAACACAGGAAGTAAAAACAACCAACAATTCAGAGCTTCCCTTCCCACATTACAGCAAGCATATAACTTTACACACTATCGCCATCTGCTGTCTGGTTAGTATAAAGTCCTCCTTTCACATATAATTAGTCCTAGTCTGTTGCATATGCCAACAAATATTTGGACCAGGACCCCTACCCCCCCTTCAAGTTAGTCAGATGTACAGAGCCTTGTAAAGCTCTAAATCCTATAAGGACATGCATGTTGCCCCCTCTCCCCCATTATTTAGTAATGTCCCCCATCCTGGGCCGCTTCTAGGTATATATGTCCCCCATCTGGGTCCCTTCCTTGTATATATGTCCCCCATTTTGGGCCCATCCAGGTATATATGTCCCCCATCCTGGTATATATTTCCCCTATCCTGGGCCCCTTCATAGTAAAATGTCCCCATTCCTTGTATATATGTCTCCCATCCTGGGCTTATCCAGGTATATATATATATATATATATATATATATATCCCCTACCCTTGGCCCCTTCCTGGGATACATGTCCCCATCTGGAGATATATGTCTCCAATCCTTGTATACATGTCCCCCATCATGGTATATATGTCTCCCATTCTGGGCTTATTCAGGTGTATATGTCCCCCATCCTGGGACCCTTCTGGTATATATATTATCCATCCTGGTATATTTGTTTCCCATCCTGGTATATATGTCCCCCAGCATGGGCTCCTTCCTGATATATCTGTCCCCCATCCTGAGCCCATCCTGGTGTATATGTCACCTGTAGTGGTATGTATGACTCCCATCATGGTATATATGTTCCTCATCCTAGTATATACACTGATGAGCAAAATGGTAACAATGTTTTGAACTTTTGACTTTCAGGCTCTATATCTCACCCTCCACTACTGCTTCGAACGTGAGACTTCCATCTTCGCCAATCTTGACGTATGTGTCGGGTGGTTGTCCTGCTTGAACACTATGTCATCCTTCTCATACCCATAGTACTCGAATGTACGATGTAATTCATCTTGTAGGGTACTCACATATAGCTCAGCATTGAGACCACCATCGATCCTGGTCAAGTATCCAATGCCTTTGGCTGTGAAAAATCCCCATATGATCAGGCTTCCTCCACCAAACTTGACAGTTCCTTCAATTACCTCCCTTTTCCCTTGTTTCTTCCAGACCTATTTGCACCCATCAGAACCTAGTTTATTGACTTTTATCTCATGAGTGTAAATCACCCATTTCCAATGTTCTACTGTCCATTTTCCTGTCATGAGGGTGTCACATCCCCCTGGGAGACCTGGATTTAAAAGGTCACGACAGGTAATGAATCGCAGGTCCTCTTTAGAGATGGTGTGATTCATGTCCTATTTTAAATGGATTTCCTTTCCATCAGTGCTGAAAGGGTTAAGGACTCTTTCCATGCTGGGTGAGAACATACAGCGTGGTTGTTCTCAGCTGCAACTGCTGATATAATTTTCTCTCCCTACATATACTGGCTCTGGGCATTTCTTCCTTCCTGGTGAAAGAATCTTCTTCCTGGAGAGTGTTAAGCTGTGTAGTTGGGAGTAGTAGTTGTAGTGATCTGTGTGCTGTAGTTACATGAGTGTTTATCTCCTTGTCCTTATTCCTATTTAATTTGTTTATTCCTCCCTTTCTCTATCCTCCTCCCTATTTTGGTGACTTTTTTGTATGATGATGGTATTCAGTTATTCCTGTTTGTCTTTGTGTCTTATTTCCCTTATTTTTCTGTCCCATGCCTCATAGGGTGACTACAGCCTTTCCAGGGTTTGAGAACGACTCTCTCACCAATGGTTTCCTTACCAGGATGACTGTTCCCACGGTGCCAGTAGTTTCCTAAGAGCTAACTATCCGAGGCTGATGAAACAATCAGATGACCCCTCTTCAGCGACAGTCCATACAGTTCATCTGTATGATGACCCATCCAATTGCCATCTTGTACTAGAACTGAGACCACTAGAAGCCACCTTGTTGGAGGAGCTCACAGTCTACTCTGTGATATTGTGACACCCCAGGGGTCTGGTTGCCACAGTGATAGAGATATTATGTCTGAGAGCAGGTGGGAGGTCCTTTGGTCAGGGATCCTGTGCATGCCACACCTCCTGCCCAGTCTTGGGAGGGGAAGAACTTCCCCTATATAAACCCGGGGCTGAAGCAGGGTTAGCAGTCAAGGAGAGTAGAGACAAGAAACAGTCACAGGAAGAAACAGCAGAAGCTCAGTGGGAGCAATACTACTACAAGTCAGGGGCTGGCAGCTGCAGAGCTCGCCCTGACTGAGAAGCTTTCTTACCGGACCCGGCGTCCGAGGCTGTGGGGACTAACTCTTACCCAGCAGCAGAAGCCGACCGGCAGGGGATTTCAGGTCCTCAGGCCCAGAAACCCGAAGGCACGGTCACACGTGTGGGACCAGCACCGCCATCGTGGAGCGGAAGCCAATAGAAGGCCCCGAGTCACCGGCCATACGGGTGAGCACCACACGGTACACTCAGGGACGTGGGCTACTTATATCCGCTTCTAGCAAGGTAGCCAGAAGAGTACAGTCAGTTTGGGAGGCCTACAACTCCGCCTGGCCAGGGGAGATCCCATCTGCTCAAGGACTGACCAGGCCCCGTTCACTAGCAAGTACTCCGGGAGGGTCTATCGTTGTTACCAGTAAAGACCCTGAATTACACCGCACCGTCTCTGAGTGGTTCCTGCTACCCCCATCATCCACATCTGCTGCCCTGAGGCCATACCCCTCCCGTTGGGGGTTATACCATCTACGCTGCACCATCCATCCACCGGCCTCAGCGGACTGTCCTGCAGCGGCAGCTCCATAGCTGCATTCAACGGGTGGCGTAGTCGTCCTGCATCTACCGCTGTTACATCGCCGCTCAGTTTGACTCCCTGGGCACGGACCGGGTCACCGCCACGAGACTACAACCCTCAAGAGATCCGGCTCCGGGTAAGCTCCCGCGTGCGCAACGCAGCGCGACACAGGCCCAGGGGCGCGTCAACTTTGGCGTAGTCGGCAGGATTTCGTGCCCGCAACCACCGGGTACTGCGTGCCTGAAAAAGAGACTTTTCAAACTTACCTGTGGTGAAGATTCCCGCCATCCGGCGCCATCTTCAGCCTTCTTCCCGCCATCGGTGAAGTTTCCCGCCATCCGGCGCCATCTTCTGCCTTCTTCCCGCCATCCGTGGAGTTTTCCCGCCATTGGACGCCATCTTGAGGACGCCGCGCGGGAAGAAGAGGGGCGTGGACTCCGAAAGCGCGCGAGAACTGAAGCCCCGCCTCACGTCCGGACGTTGCGTAAGGTCCTGGAAGGAGCCCAGCAGACGCCGACGTCACAGGAGCGCGACGGAAGGTCCTCAACCCTGACGATCCACTGCGGAGCCGCGGCCTACGGAAGAGGATCATCGCAAGGTAGGCCACGGTCCACTAGGGGGGAGGAAGATGTCGGATATGGAGGAGAGCTTCACTGCCTCAACCCCCGCCAGCGCTACCGCTGCTGCAGTTATGCCCTTCACCATGCCCTATATCCCGGGAGCAGCTTGGCTACCCCAGTACTCAGGGGAGTCACATACCCTGCATGACTTTAGAGAAAAGCTGGATAGCCTCTTCCAGGTGTACCCCCTCACAGAAGAGCAAAAAGTGAGCATCCTGGTGGCCCAACTAACCGGGGCAGCCAAAAGGGAAGTAAAATCCTGGCCACCTGGGAGGAAGACTGTCGCAGGGATACTAACCCGGCTGAAGGACACCTTTGATACCCGCACCTCAGCCGAGATTAAGCTTAGATTCTACGGGTGCAAGCAGCGAGCGCATGAGAGTATAAGGGACTATGCACTAAACCTACAAGAGGCCCTGAGGGCCATTAAGCAGACCGACCCTGATGGAGTGGGAAACGAGGACAGGCTGTTGACCGAACAGTTTATAGAGGGACTGTATTGTAATACCCACCGAACCCAGTTGCGGGCAATGGCCTTACAGGATCCCCATCTGGGCTTTGCACAGTTCAAGGACAGAGCCATCCGGGTGCTCCGAGAACCGGCACCGGGTGGCGTTGTAACCCACAAGCGCCCTGCTATCACTTACCACCAGGAGGCGGCGCCCTTGTCGGCAGGGCCTGTGGGAGCTGATGCGCAGGCTTTGGACAATGACCCGGCTCCAGACCTACACCATCAGGTCCAAGAGCTAGCTAAGAGCGTTGCTGCGCTAACCCGAACTGTGCAGTCTTTACAGGCTTCCACCCCAGGGAAGATCCAGCTGGCATCCGGACCGGAGGACATCCCGTGGCGTCGACCAAGGAGGACCCCACCGGCCAGAGGAAGACCCAGTGACCGATACAGCGAGGACGGACGACCCATCTGCCGCCGCTGCAATCAACCTGGACATATGGCAAGGTACTGTTCTTTAAACGGGCACAACCTGGGGTAGAGGGCCAACCCCCAGGAAAAAGATCACCAGGCCCATCGAACTGGCGCGACAGATATGTGGGAGGACGTCCAGTCTTGCCTGTGGTACTGGATGGCATTCCCATGAGTGCCCTACTGGACACCGGGTCACAGGTCACCACCATCCCGTACGTGCTCTTTAAGCAGTACTGGAATGACTCGGATATTACCCGCTACCCTGACGACGACTTGAGTATCATCGCCAGCAATGGCCAGCCCGTGCCACAGATCGGATTTAAAGAGGTGACCATCAAAATCGGTAGAGTCGAACTGGCAGCACAGGGACTGATCATTGTAGATATTGACAAACATGAGAGTCACCCAAAAATAACTCTAGGAACTAATGTAATTGAAAATTGTCTTGCAGAGGTGATTTTCCTTTTACAGCAGGTTGCCAAGAACGCCAGCTCCGGCGAGCAGCGGGTGCTCCAGAAAGAGATCCGGGCACTGATGCGACGGCAACAGGTGGAACTCTCCGGCGGTGAGATTGGTAGCGTAAGAATGTGTGACCCTTTTCCTATTGCCATGCCCCCAAAAAGTGAAATGATGATTTGGTGCCGGGCAGCAATTGATCTGAGAGGTAGAGATTACCAGGCAATGGTAGAACCAGTTTACTCAGACAGTAGGCCCACCATTTTGACAGCACGGGGGGTGGTCAATGTACGCCATGGGAGGGTGCCCGTTCGCATAATCAATATCGGGGAGAGGGAAGTGTACCTGCCCCGGTATGCCACGCTAGCCAAATTATATACCATTAACCAAAATGCTATACAATCTGTGGAACCCTTGCCTCCATCTCACCCGGAGGAAGGTAACGGCTCTAAGAAAACAAAGGAGGACTGGTGTCAGCAACTACATTTGGGTACTGACTCCACTCCCTCACATCAGAAACAGGGAGTCTATCGGGTGGTTCAAGAGTACGAGAGAGTGTTTAGTAAACACCCGTTAGACTTCGGGCGAGTCAAGGGGGTAGAACACCACATCCCCACGGGAGACCATCCTCCCATAAAAGAGAGGTATCGACCCGTACCCCCTGCACAATACCAACACGCCAAGGGGATGCTTAGAGACATGAAGGAGGCTGGGGTGATCAGGGATAGCTGTAGCCCCTGGGCAGCTCCACTAGTCTTAGTCCGAAAGAAAGACAACACCATGAGGATGTGTGTAGATTACCGGAAAATCAATCGTATCACACACAAGGATGCGTACCCCTTACCAAGGATAGAGGAGTCATTGGCTGCTTTAAGATCTGCTAACTTCTTCTCTACCTTGGATCTCACTAGCGGGTACTGGCAGGTTCCTGTAGCAGAGGCGGACCGGGAGAAGACCGCATTCACCACCCCGATGGGACTTAGCGAGTTCACCTGCATGCCGTTCGGACTCTGCAACGCACCGGGAACCTTCCAACGACTAATGGAGTGTTGTCTGGGCCACAGAAACTTCGAGACGGTCCTGTTGTACCTGGACGATGTCATCGTATATTCCAAGACGTATGAGGACCACCTGAAACACCTGGCGGAAGTGTTCGAAGCTCTGGCAAGTTACGGCCTAAAGGTGAAACCCTCCAAGTGTCACCTCCTGAAACCAAAGGTGCAGTACCTGGGACACGTGGTGAGCGCTGACGGAGTGGCTCCCGACCCTGATAAGATCACCGCAATTAAGGAATGGCCAAGCCCCTCCAGCGTAAAAGAAGTGCGGCAGTTCCTCGGGTTGGTAGGCTACTACCGAAGGTTTATTCCCGGTTTCACCAAAAAGGCAGCACCTATGCAGGACCTCCTGATAGGCCAGTCCCGGAAGGCCAAGAACCAGAAGCCGCCCTTCAAATGGGAGGAGCTGGAAGAAGAGTCCTTCCGCCAGCTGAAGATGGCCCTCACGGGGGACGAAATCCTGGCGTACCCGGATTATAGCCAGCCCTTTATCCTCTACACCGACGCCAGTAACATCGGGCTAGGAGCCGTACTGTCCCAGATGCAGCAGGGGAAGGAACGAGTAATCGCCTACGCCAGCCGAAAACTGCGACCCACCGAAAGGAACCCCGAGAATTACAGCTCATTTAAGCTAGAGTTCCTGGCCGTAGTATGGGCAGTCACCGAGCGCTTTAAGCATTACCTCGCTTCTTCCCGGTTCACCGTGTACACGGATAACAACCCGTTGACACACCTGGACACGGCAAGACTCGGTGCCCTGGAGCAGAGGTGGATGGCCCGTCTGTCCAACTACGAGTTCACAATCAAATACCGGGCAGGACGCTCCAATACCAACGCGGATGCCCTGTCCAGGATGCCCAACCTGCCGGACGGAGGAGAAGATCCGGAGGGACTGGAAGAAGTTGAACTCCCTGCGTTCCACCGTCATGGGACTATTCAGTATTCCCACCAGGTAAGGAGTAAGCAGACTGCTACGTTGAACCCCTTACCCCACTACAACTGGGCGGAAACGCAAGACAGCGACCCTGCCGTCCGACTGGTGAAGGAGATGCTGACTCGGCCGGAGGCTCGCCTTGAACCAGACGCTCCGGAGGAAGCCAAACAACTATGGGCAGAGAAGAGTCGACTGTTCCTTTACAAAGGGAAGTTGTGCCGCAGAATGGTTAACTCCCGGACGCATGAATTACTCTGGCAAGTAGTGGTGCCACGAAGGGACGCAGCCATGGTGATGGAGGCATACCACAACGGAGCTGGGCACTTCGGGTGGAAGAAGCTGGAGTTCCTGCTGCGCGAGCGGTTCCACTGGGTAGGCATGAGGGGAACCATTGAGAAGTGGTGCAGAGACTGTGGCCCGTGCAACCTGAGAAGGAAGGACCGTGCCAGCCAGAAGACTCCCCTGCAGTCCACCGTCACCCGGCAACCATTGGAACTGGTAGCCTTGGATCATGTAAAACTGACCCCAAGCAGAAGTGGCTACGTCTACGCGTTAACCATCGTGGATCATTACTCCCGGTTTCTGGTTGTCGTCCCCGTCAAGGACTTAACGGCTCAAACAGCAGCTAGAGCCTTCCAGCAGCACTTTTGCCGTCCACACGGGTACCCGGACCAAGTGCTGACGGACCAGGGACCTGCCTTTGAAGCGGAGGTCTTCCAGGAATTCTGCAATCTGTATGGCTGCCGGAAGATAAGGACGACACCCTACCATCCGCAAACTAATGGACTTTGTGAGAAAATGAACCAGGTGGTAATGGATCTTCTAAAAACGTTGCCCCTGGAAGAACGCAGTCTGTGGCCTGAGAAGTTGCCCGATCTGGTGGACCTATACAACCACATCCCGGTAGGTTCCACCAACTGTACCCCGGCTTACCTAATGAGGGCAAGACCTGGTAAGTTACCTGTTGACCTGGAAATGGGAGTCCTGACACCCGAGGACACTTCACCAGAAACAGACTGGGACACAGAGAGGCAGCAGCAGTACCGGAGAGTACAGGAGAGCGTGGAGCGAAGTCTCTGTCAGGCTAGGGAAAGACAAGAGAAAACTTACAACCAGTATGCTCCCGCTGTTCCCCTGGTACCCGGAGAGCAGGTCTTGAAGAGGAAGAGACGGCTCCACAAGTTGGATGACCAGTGGGAGAAGGACCCGTACACCGTACTGCCCTCAAGCCACGAGAACCCGAAGGTTTGTACCATCAGTAAAGACGGAGGGGAAACCACCGCCATTGTATCCCGGGACTACCTGAAGAAGTGTCCCGAACAACTGAGGAACCCTGAAGAGGAACAAGAAGACCATCGACCCGTAGAGGAAAGGGAAGATATGGTTAGTACTGTGCTCGGGGACTTCCCTCGGTCTTGGACTCAAGTCAATGGTGCAGTTGTGGTACCCGTACTCACCTTCCTCCAACCAGCATCCCAAGCACCTACGGAGCAACAGGTAGAGCTGGAAGAACAGCCGGTCCAGGAGGCAGAAGACTCCACACAAGCAGAACAGGAGGATCAACCCTCTGCTTATAGTGAGCCTGCCGTACCCCTAGTGAGACAAAGAGCCGGTAGACAGCTGCCCAGTTTACCCTTGACAGCTCCTAGTAGTTCAGGGCCAGACAGTCAGCTCCGTAGGTCCACTAGGGCCACTAGAGGCCAGTTACCCGCACGCTGGAGGATTTGAAGTGTATAAATTGTTTTATTTATGTTTATCTGTGTATTGTTGCTTGTGTATAATTTTGTGTTTCCAGTTATTTTTAGGAATCCTTGGTGGATTTACCGGGAATCCTTGTACATAGTTGGAGCGTAACCCAGGATGGACTAGAGACTGTTAAGGACTCGGGGTAGGACAGACCCCTACCTGGTTACGTTTCCCTGTTTTGGTGAAATGGACACCTTGCTTTCTTCAAAGACTGCACCCGGTTACGGACATGCCGTGACCACCTTTATGTGTTTCTTATTGTATTGTTATTGTTATATCTTGTTATGTTTTTCTAAAATATGTTTAGTCCCGGAGTACTAAATTTCACTAGGGGGGAATGTGACACCCCAGGGGTCTGGTTGCCACAGTGATAGAGATATTATGTCTGAGAGCAGGTGGGAGGTCCTTTGGTCAGGGATCCTGTGCATGCCACACCTCCTGCCCAGTCTTGGGAGGGGAAGAACTTCCCCTATATAAACCCGGGGCTGAAGCAGGGTTAGCAGTCAAGGAGAGTAGAGACAAGAAACAGTCACAGGAAGAAACAGCAGAAGCTCAGTGGGAGCAATACTACTACAAGTCAGGGGCTGGCAGCTGCAGAGCTCGCCCTGACTGAGAAGCTTTCTTACCGGACCCGGCGTCCGAGGCTGTGGGGACTAACTCTTACCCAGCAGCAGAAGCCGACCGGCAGGGGATTTCAGGTCCTCAGGCCCAGAAACCCGAAGGCACGGTCACACGTGTGGGACCAGCACCGCCATCGTGGAGCGGAAGCCAATAGAAGGCCCCGAGTCACCGGCCATACGGGTGAGCACCACACGGTACACTCAGGGACGTGGGCTACTTATATCCGCTTCTAGCAAGGTAGCCAGAAGAGTACAGTCAGTTTGGGAGGCCTACAACTCCGCCTGGCCAGGGGAGATCCCATCTGCTCAAGGACTGACCAGGCCCCGTTCACTAGCAAGTACTCCGGGAGGGTCTATCGTTGTTACCAGTAAAGACCCTGAATTACACCGCACCATCTCTGAGTGGTTCCTGCTACCCCCATCATCCACATCTGCTGCCCTGAGGCCATACCCCTCCCGTTGGGGGTTATACCATCTACGCTGCACCATCCATCCACCTGCCTCAGCGGACTGTCCTGCAGCGGCAGCTCCATAGCTGCATTCAACGGGTGGCGTAGTCGTCCTGCATCTACCGCTGTTACATCGCCGCTCAGTTTGACTCCCTGGGCACGGACCGGGTCACCGCCACGAGACTACAACCCTCAAGAGATCCGGCTCCAGGTAAGCTCCCGCGTGCGCAACGCAGCGCGACACAGGCCCAGGGGCGCGTCAATATCATCTCTACAGTCTCCTGCAGCCGCACTGTGCTCCCCCCATGGCTCTGCCCTTCTACAGCAGGGGACCCGTCTCCTCACGTAGAGCAGTATTTCATCTCTCAACCTGTGATCTACTATTCCACAGCACCATCCAGTCTGTACCTCGGAACGACAGGCTCTTCTCTACAGGTCACTGGATCCTGCCTATTAATTACACAAACCCTCAGCCTTGGCCTAGCACCTAAACCTGACTGGTGATGCTTCAGATTAGTATTTAGGACCTACAGTGAATGTGTTCTGCACCCTGACTCTCCATGTGGCTCCCAACTAAAGACCATCCTGACCTCCGACCAATGCCATTTATTTCACCTACAATAAAATAAACAGAAGTCTTAATGAGGAATAACACTATAGGAATATCCCATTCACTGTGGAGCCATCTAGTGGCCAATGTCAGATGCTACAACCAACTCATGTGTAGTGGAAAGAAGGTTTTTCTCTTTCGGCGCTTCCGGAGGATCAGGATGGTTAAAGATTAATTATTTTTCTCAATATCAGATTTATTCGAACATTTTACTAAGAACAAACAACGCGCCTTCATCAGGTATAATATGCACTTCATATCTTCATACCTGATGAAGGCCGTTGCTGGCAGAAACGCGTTGTTTGTTCTTAGTAAAATGTTCGAATAAATCTGATATTGAGAAAAATAATTAATCTTTAACCTTCCTGATCCTACGGAAGCGGCGAAAAAGAGAAACCTTCTTTCCACTACACATGAGTTGGTTGTAGCATCTGTACATTCCCACTTGATGATTTCTTCCCCATCTACACTTTCACCCATGTGTGGTCTGCCCTCCCTAGATGCTTTCCCTCCTCTCCATACTCTGATCTGCCATTCACTATCTCCAATCTGCTCTTACTGTTATCTATAAGACCTTGTTCAGATGTTTTTTTCTCACTTCTGTATTTTCTCAGCATTTTTTACTGATAGAGCAAGAACCCATTATAATCTATGGAGCTGATCACATGTCCGTGGTTTTTGTGTGAACCAAGTGTAACCAGAATATCAGGAAGACATGTCTGGTTTCATCCAAGTCACAGATTTAAATGACTCATTCAAGTGAACGGGGCCATGAAAATCCTGGAGATGGAGACCACCTGTGCCATCTGTGCGCAGCCAGAAGATCTGCCAAAATACTGATGAAAATTGTCCATTTTTTCACATATAAGGAAATATATCGGACGTCTGAATGAGGCTGAACACTGAAAGAAGGGAGTGGATAGTAGAGACACAACCAGAAACAATGTAGGGTCAGGTCTATAAAAGAGCATTAAGAGCCGCAATGTGAAGGAGCGACACAGACAAGACGGCTGAAAAATGTAGGATAACTGTGTATTTAGGTATCAACAGAAAAGCCGGGAATACTCCTATATTCATTCCATTATTACTTTCTCTGCCTGAGCCGAATACTCACAATTACTCTCTCACCTACATTCATTTCTACAGTAATTTGGTTGTTGCCATTGACTGAATATTCCTGATGGTAAAAGCTGTTGCTCAGTGTCAGTTCTGTCAGGTTCTTCTTCCTTTTGGCTGATAGAACGTTCTTGGTGATTTTTATTTCTTGAAGTAAAACTGTATTTCTCACATATGGAAACGTCAATGCAAATGTGAATTATTTATAGTTTTCCGCACATATTCTCAGAGGACCGAGGTTCACATTATGTACAGACGGTGATCGCTTTTAAAATTTCACATCTGTCAGCATTAAACATTCAAGGTAAATGAACAAGGAGGTTTTTGTACGGCTCTGTATCACTGTGTGAGAGGAGTATATACACCCTGCATACAGTAATAATCTGCTGCATCGTCCTCTGTCACTACTCTAAATGTAAGAGTGAAGTCTGTTCCTCTCCCAGATCCAGTGAATCTCTCCGGGACTCCGGTGAATCTTTCATCTGCTGCTTTGATGAGTAGTTTGGGAGATTCACCCAGTTATTGTTTGTACCAGGATAACCAGTAACCTATACCAGTACTGGCCGTACAAGAGATGGTGACTGTATCTCCGGGGGACACAGAGATGTAATCTGGAGTCTGGGTCATCACAGTCTCTCCACAGGATCCTGAGGATTAGAAGAGACATATTCATTACTGATAAATGTCGGGATCTTCCTAGAAATCCTGATCTGATGATGGATCCACTGTAGAGATTTCTCTACACACAATCATGGAAGGATCCGAATCTCTCACCCTGAATAGAAATGAAGATCACAGCCAGCAGATAACTGCGAGAAACCATCCTGATGTGTCTGGACCGTCAGATAGAAACTATAAGATGAGACAATCTGTACAATGAGATCTATATAGAGAGTGACAGGGGGGATACAGAGACCCCCAGAGACTGTGTATGGAAATACTGGGGACATGTAAATTCTGTGGTTATAATGTGACGGTTAGGGGAATAAATAGGAGCCGTCCTGAGACTCACTGCATGAATATGTAAACTCCGGTCACGTCGTTGTGGTGCTGATCCCACTGCTGACAATCAGTATGATACATACAAATACAAGAATAATAGTATCACATCCACATCCATTATTATAATCATCTCTGACGCGTTTCCGGTGTTAGTCGCGTCCTTAGTCCTAAGCCACTAACACAGATTATTGAATATATAAAGTGTCGCTCCTGAAGTTCATCACTTTTGGTTGTTTTGTATCTAAGATTGAAATCCCATCCATCTCTCTTATCAGCGATTTCTTTCCCAGTTTCCTTCACTTTCTGGGCTATTAACCTTTTCTATGCCATAAAAATTAATCTACAAGTGTCATTTTTATGTGAATCAATAAAATGTCTCACTACCCTTTAATATGTAATATTTCCCTTATTATAGTGTACAGATATTCTGCTTTGTGTCTTTTATTTTCCACCACTAGATCTGACATAAGGCAGATTACAGCCTCTATATTCTATACAATAGATTGTGTGATGTGCACTGCAGGCACAGGAGAATTACAATGGGGGCAATCTGGGCTACCACCCAAAGCCCGAGGCTCTGAGGAGCCATGGACAGATTGCCCTCATTATAATATTTGTGTGCCCCCATCGGTGGTGCATATCACCGGGCAGGGAGTGTTTCTGAAGCTCCGCTGTCAGTCATGGTGAATGTAGCACAATGAATGGGGAGCTCCCGTCACCTTCTCTGTGACTCAGCTGGTGCCGAGGCAATGACATCATGGCGTCAGCATGGACGCTCTGCCACAAGTGGAGCCACAGGAGATCTGATGGAGAGGTAAGTATGAAATATTATGTTTTCAATAAATTAATTAATTTCGATGACAAGAATGAAATGGAGGTGAGAGACAGAACACTATAATGAATTGAGGGTGAGGGGAGGGAGAGATGACATGACATAATGAATTGGGGGGAGCGGAGCATGTAAATATAATGAACCAGAAGGGCAGGAGGTGCACAGTGGGGGCATGGAGGACGCAGGAGAGTGACTGATTAATAGGGGGAAAGAGAACAGTAACTAATTCATTTATACATTTATTGGGAGGGGAAAAGTGGCCAATTATAGTTACAGGGGGCTCAGTGGTGGATTATCATTTACATTTGGAATTTTGTGTTGCATAATAGTAAGACGTCAGCGGTGAGTTACTGGATGTGAATATTTGTTCTGTATCTACATTGTATAGGGGCGACCGGCGGCACTAATGGATCACCAATCGGTAAACCATTACCTAATGGCAGTCGCTTCATAGCATGTTTAACCCCTTCATGACTGGGCTATTTTCCGTTATTTTATTTGCTTTTTTCCTCTCCTTCTTCTAAGAACTAAAACTTGCTATTTTTCCATCCACATAGCCATATGACGGCTTGTTTTTTGCAAGACAAGTAGTAATTTTGAATGACATCATTCATTTTATCATGTGATTCACTCGAAAGCAGGGAAAAAAAAAAAAAAAAAGTGCAATTCCACAATTATTTTTTTTTACTACTGTATGTTCACTATATGGTAAAACTGACCTGACGATATGATTCTCCAAGTCAGTACGAGCACACAGATACCAACCATGTATCGTTTTTTTATATTTAGGCATTGAAAAAGAATTTGGAAATTTGTAAAAAAAAAATGTTTTTGTCACCATTTTCTGAGACCCCTAACATTTTCAATTTTCGTGGTAAGGGGCTGTGTGAGGGCTTATTATTTGTTGCCTGATTTGAGGTTTTATTGATACCATTTTGGGATAGATACAATGTTTTGATCCTATCCAATTGCAATGTTGCGGCAGCTAAAAAAAGTAATTATGGAGTTTTGTTTTTTTCTCATTACGCTGTTTACTGATTTATTTGATTTTTGATAGATTGGACTTTTATGAACGCAGTGATACCAAACGTGTATTTTTTTAATAGCTTTATTTTTAGTGGGGGGAAAAAGAAGGGTGATTCTTGCATCAGCTATCACTGAGGAATACGTTCCTACAACAACTGGTAATAGATGAACAGATCCACAGAGCTACAAGGAACCCAACAAAGCTGCCTCCTGGATTACAGACAGAGGGAGGACAACAACAGGGCGCCCCTTGTGGTCACATACAACCCCCACATGAGCATCCAAAGGAAGATTGAGACTGATCTTTAATAGTGATGGGCGAGCACTAAAATGCTCGGGTGCTCGTAGCTCGGGTCGAGCACATTGGAATACTCGGGTGCTAGACCCGAGCAACGAGCCCAATGTAAGTCTATGGGAAACTAGAGCATTTTTCAGGCGGCTCCCCCCGGCGGTCTGCAGAGGGCCTAAAAATTGCCCAAATCGATAAGAACAGTGCTCAAATGGCATGGGAACAGCATGGGGAAGACCCCTGAAAGCATTTCTGACTCCCAGGTCACTGCTGTCAACAATAATGTCAGAGGTATTACGCCACTTTTACGGACTCACAATAAAATATACTAAAACGAAACCAAAATGGATTTTCCTGGGAAATATGTTAAGGAACATCCTTTCAAGGGTAATGACTTGTGTATAAGGCAAAATAAATAACCAAAACCAAAAATACTCCTCCACACTTTGGGCTATGTTCACACGTAGCGTTTTTGATGCGTTTTGCACTTTTGCATTGCTTTCAACTGTAACAAATGCATTCACCGGGAAATGTCATTTTAACATTTTACAACCTTATTTGGCCATGTGGTGTGTGAGACATGATCAGACACATCCTGTTTCATTTATGAATGAGGGACTCTGAAAGTCACAAAGCCTATTTTTATAGGGCCATTATGCGGCCTTTACTATTCATAAAGGGCAGCAGTTGGCCCTCACTATTCATAGAGAGCCATCAGCCGGCTAGGCTTTGTTGTTCCCATTGCTAAAGAGTGGGTCTCCTATATTGTTATTGCGTATGCAGTGAGTGGCAGGCCTGACCAAAATTTAGATGCACCCCAATACCCCATTGAAAATTTGGACGCACCCCAATACCCCTTTGAAGAGACTTAGAGGAAGGCCTCCTGAAAACAATGTTCCCATTATTAGGAAGTGGCTCTCCCATTGTGTTTGCCTATGCAGTAAATGCAAGGGTTGCCAAAAATTTGGTAGGCACTCCAATGCCCCTTGGAAGAGACGTGGAGGTCAGAGGGCTAGCGGCAGGGTAGGCCAGGACCTCGAAGGCGTAGAGAGCCAGTTCATTCCACGTATCCAGCTTGGATAAACAAAAATTATAAGGCACAGAGGAATCACGGAGGATGTTGGTATGGTCGGCAAGGTACTCCCTCAGCATCTTCCCAAACTTAGCACTCCTTGTGAGAGTGGCCCGCACCTTAGGGCCTGTGCGATGGGAGGGGATGAGAAAATTCTCACAGAACTGTGACAGTGTTCCCCTGCCTCTGCTGGATTGGAGTTGTATCTCTCTCGCCTGTTATCTCTCTCGCCTGTAGTCCTTGGTTGTCCAACAAACTGTGACCTCTGCCGCTTGCGTTTTCAGATGGGAATTTTTTTAATAGTTTCGCAACAAGGGCCTTCTGGTACTGCCCCATTTTTGTAGCCCTGTCTGCCTCAGGAATAAGAGATATAAAGTTCTCCTTGTTGCGTGGGTCTAGAAGTGTCACCAACCAGTAATGACTGTTACCCAAAAATTTGAGAACACGAGGGTCATAGGAAAGACAGCATAATCAAACTCAGCCATGCGTGCCAGACTGCTAACAGGCAAGACTTCCGTGTCCTCATCAAGAGGACGAGTGACCATGCTCTCCTCCTCCTCCTCTCTGTCCTCAGGCCGTCCACGCTGAACAGACGGTATGACAGTTGTGAAGGTAGTACTGTCTACAGCGCTTGAAACCACCTCCTCCTCTTCCTCATTGTCACCCAATCCACGTTGTGATGAGATGAGGCTGAGCTGTGTGTAATCACCCTGTATGGTTCCTTGCTCCATCTCATCGTGCTCCGCCTGCAATGCATCCTCTTTGATTGTGAGCAGAGAGCGGTTCAGAAGACAAAGAAGCGGAATTGTGACGTTAATTATGGTGTCATCGCCGCTTACCATCTTGGTGGAGTCCTCAAAGTTTTGGAGGATGGTACATATGTCTGACATCCATGTCCACTCCTGAGGTCTGAACTGAATACCGACGGCCTTGTTGATGCTGGTACTCAACAACTGCCCTCTTTTGCTCACAAATCCATCCCAACATCTGCAGTGTAGAGTTCCAACGCGTGGGGACATCACACACCAGTCTGTGAGCTGGTAGCTGCAAACGCTGCTGAAAGACGGCAAGGAAGCTGTAGGTGACTTTCTAAAATGGGCATACAGGCGGCGTACTTTAACAAGCAGATCCGGCAGCTCCGGGTAGGATTTGAGAAACCGCTGAACCATGAGGTTAAGCACATGAGCCAGGCATGGTACGTGTGTGAGCTCGCCTCGCTTCAGAGCCGCCACCAGGTGCTGGCCATTGTCACACATGACCATTCCTGGCTGTAGGTTCAGCGGTATGAGCCACATATCTGCCTGCTCTTTCAGAGCTGTCCACAACTCTTCAGCATTGTGTGGTTTGTCATCTAAGCATATTAGCTTCAGCACAGCCTGTTGGTCGAGGCAGTGCTGCAGTGCTTCCAGCTTGTGACTGATGTGGTCATTTCGGAGATGGAGGCTGAAGAGGAGGAGGGGGCTGAGGAGTATGAGGTGCAGGAGCTGTAGATTGTGGAGGCAACCCTGATTGACCTAGGGCTCGCAATCCTTGGCGTGGGGAAGACGTGCTCCGTCCCAAGGTCTGACTGGGTCATGGCTTCCACTATGTTAACCCAGTGTGCCATCAGCGAGATGTACCATCCCTGCCCACAAGCACATGTCCAGTGTCCGTGGTTAGGTGGACTTTCCCGGTAACTGCGTTGTTGAGGGCACGGCTAATGTTTTGGGACACGTGCTTGTGTAATGTGGGGACGGCACACCTGGAGAAATAGTGGTGGCTTGGGACCGAGTACCGAGGGACGGCCTCCGCCATCAGATTGGTTAATGTTTCCATCTCCACGAGCCTAAAAGGCAACATTTCGAGCGCAAGCAGTCGTGAAATCTGAGAATTTAGTAGTGCAGCATGTGGGGCGTTGGGACAAGGACGTGGATGTGCTTCCTGGTGCTGCTACTTGAGAGTGTCCAACGACAGGTGCAGGGCAGGAGGCATCTTTGCATGCACCATGGACAGGGGATTGGCATGCATGCACAACAGCGGAAGAAGCAGTGGTGCTACCCGCAGACACTGTTCCTGGACCCTGGGGTTCCGCCCTCAAAGTCGCGTGCTTTGCTGCCATGTGCCTGATCATGCTGGTGGTGGCTAGCTTTGCCACCCCTGCTGAGGCTGGCCTGGCAGGTGGTGCAAATGGCCTTTTTGGGTTATCGGCAGAATTTTTAAAAAACAACCAGACTCGGGAAGACCTAACATTTGTACTGGCAATTTCCTTCGTGTTGGTGTTACGGGGAACTGTTGCCTGCCTTCTGTCTGCGGCCACCACACTGCTTCTTCCTGCCTGTTGGGGTGCTCTGCCTCCCCCTGTGTGCTGCTGTCCATGCTCTGTATGTCCTCCTGCCAGTTTGGGTCATTTACTATATCATCCACGATCTCGTCTTCCACTTCCGCACCCTAGTCCTCCTCCTGACTTTCTGGCAATTGTGTCTCATCATCGTCCACCTCTTGTGACACTTTCCCACCATCGCCTTCGTGTGACCATGGCCGCTCAAATATTTGGGCATCGCTACATGCAATTTCCTCTTAAAGTAAATCGGGCAAGAGGCCCGAATCTATAAATGAAAAAGTGAACAACTCTTCGGAGTGTCCAAGTGTGGGATCAGTTGTCTCTAGCACTCGGCATGGTGGGAGGAAGGAGGTTCAGGGTGAGGAATATGCGTTCCAAACTCACGGCTACTGAGACTTGACCGTGTGGAAGAAAGCGTGGTGGTAGTGGTGTCTAAGTGACTGGAATCATTATCTGCTATCCAACCAATAACCTTTTCACACTGCTCTGTGTTCAATAGTGGTGTTGCTCGGTCCCCTAATAATTGGGACAGGAAGGTCGAGCGAGAAGATGTGGGTGTTTGTTATGGCACAATTTCAGCTTACCCACGGCCTCGGCATCGGCCTCTGCATGCACCATCACCATCACGTCCAGTTCTCCGTCCTTTGCCACGTGTCTTGCCCATTTTAAATGGAGGATCTTTAACGCTCACTACAAATGGATGAATTTGGAGCGAACTTATATGTGATCCGTGTGACGGACAAACCACAGTTTTAAATACCTGGCCTATAGGTAACTATTTTGAACAGTAAACCGGTGTCAAAAACTTCGCTGACACACTGAAACAAATTTTTAATGGAGGCCAGAAATGGCAGTATTTTCTGAAAACATATATGTGATTCGTGTGACGGAAAAAACACAGTTTTAAATACCTGGCCTGTAGGTAACTATTTTTTAACAGCAAACTGGTGTCAATAGCTCCACTGACACACTGAAACAAAATTTCAATGGAGGCCAGAAATGGCAATATTTTCAGCGCAATTATATGTGATCAAGTTTTAAATTGCTGGATTTTTAGTGCTGTAATATGGAAGGACCTGGCTGTATTCTGCAGTGCCAACAAGCAAATGGCACAGAAAAACAATGTTCTCTGGATTGATTTTTAAGCAAATAATGAGGATTAAGATCCAAAAAAAAATTATTCCTGGCCCCTGAGACCTGGGCCTATGTCTAGAAATGTCTAACAGCAGCAGCAGACAGAACTGGAATGGATCCTGTTGTGCTATATACACTGCCTGCCTATATACACTGCCTGCCTGATATCTCTGCAGATGGATTAGTCCTCAGAAGGACTGTTTGTTGAGATGGATATGTGTAATATGCTTCTGTTCTACCTACACTTCCTAATACACAAGCAAATCTCTCCCTAGCTCAGCACCTCTCCCTACACTGTCTGATTCCGGAGTGACTGTGACGAGAACAGCGGCGCCAGGTCTGATATAGACCTGATGACGCTGTGCGGCCAGCCAATCACTGTAATGCCACAACTAACATGACTGCGGCATTACAGTGAGTGGCAGGCAATCCCTGCATATTCATTGGCTCTGTAAAGAGCGCCAAACATGCAGTGAGGGGACCCGAGCCCCCACCGAGCAACCCCGGAAATACTCAGCAGTGAGATGCTCGGGCGAGCACCAAGCAGTAGCAAGCATGCTCGCGCATCACTAATCTTCAACCCATATTCCACAGAGACCACAGACTGAAAGGAATATTCCCGGAACTACCACTTCTCTCCTACAAAAGCCCCCTAACTAAAGGAATCTCCTTGTCAGAAGTGTCCTTTCATCACCATCAGAGACGGGAACATTCCCCTGTAATAATAAAAAGTAGGACTTGTACCCAGATACAGTACAGACCAAAAGTTTGGACACACCTTCTCATTTAAAGATTTTTCGGTATTTTCATGACTTTGAAAATAGTACATTCACACTGAAGGCATCAAAACTATCAAATAACACATGTGGAATTAAATACTTAACAAAAAAGTGTGAAACAGCTGAAAATATGTCTTATATTCTAGGTTCTTCAAAGTAGCCACCTTTTGCTTTGATGACTGCTTTGCACACTCTTGGCATTCTCTTGATGAGCTTCAAGAGGTAGTCACCGGAAATGGTCTTCCCACAATCTTGAAGGAGTTACCAGAGATGCTTAGCACTTGTTGGCCCTTTTGCCTTCACTCTGTGGTCCAGCTCACCCCAAACCATCTCGATTGGGTTCAGGTCTGGTGACTGTGGAGGCCAGGTCATCTAGCGAAGCACCCCATTACTCTCCTTCTTGGTCAAATAGCCCTTACACAGTCTGGAGGTGTGTTTGGGGTCATTGTCCTGTTGAAAAATAAATGATGGTCCAACTAAACGCAAACCGGATGGAATTGCATGCCGCTGCAAGATGCTGTGGTAGCCATGCTGGTTCAGTGTTCCTTCAATTTTAAATAAATGCCCAGCAGTGTCACCAGCAAAGCACCCCCACACCATCACAACTCCTCCTCCATGCTTCACGGTGGGAACCAGTCAGTAGAGTCCATCCGTTCACCTTTTCTGAGTCGCACAAAGACACGGTGGTTGGAACCAAAGATCTCAAATTTGGACTCATCAGACCAAAGCACAGATTTCCACTGGTCTAATGTGCATTCCTTGTGTTCTTTAGCCCAAACAAGTCTCTTCTGCTTGTTGCCTGTCCTTAGCAGTAGTTTCCTAGCAGCTATTTTACCATGAAGGCCTGCTGCACAAAGTCTCCTCTTAACAGTTGTTGTAGAGTTGTGTCTGCTACTAGAACTCTGTGTAGCATTGACCTGGTCTCTAATCTGAGCTGCTGTTAACCTGCGATTTCTGAGGCTGGTGACTTGGATAAACTTATCCTCAGAAGCAGAGGTGACTCTTGGCCTTCCTTTCCTGGGGCGGTCCTCATGTGAGCCAGTTTCTTTGTACCGCTTGATGGTTTTTGCAACTGCACTTGGGGACACATTCAAAGTTTGCCCAATTTTATGGACTGACTTACCTTCATTTCTGAAAGTAATGATGGCCAATCGTTTTTCTTTGCTTAGCTGCTTTTTTCTTGCCATAATACAAATTCTAACAGTCTTTTCAGTAGGACTATCAGCTGTCTATCAACCTGACTTCTACACAACACAACTGATGGTCCCAACCCCATTTATAAGGCAAGAAATCCCACTTACTAAACCTGACAGGGCACACCTGTGAAGTGAAAACCATTTCCGGTGACTACCTCTTGAAGCTCATCAAGAGAATGTCAAGCGTGTGCAAAGCAAAAGGTGGCTACTTTGAAGAACCTAGAATATAAGACATATTTTCAGTTGTTTCACACTTTTTTGTTAAGTATATAATTCCACATGTGTTATTTGATAGTTTTGACGCCTTCAGTGTGAATATACAATTTTCATAGTCATGAAAATACAGAAAAATCTTTAAATGAGAAGGTGTGTCCAAACTTTTGGTCTGTACTGTATTAGTGACAAATACAGTCCACCTACCCAACACAAATCAGGACTATAAGATCATGGATTTCTTCTCATATTCATCCTCCAATGTGGTGGACATGATACAATGTACAAGGTGCCCTGGAGGAGCCGATATTGGGGAAACTAAGCAAAAACTACAAACAATGATGAATCTACACAGACACAATCAGGAATGAACTGGACGCCTGTGGGAAACATTTCTCTGGACTTGGACACGCTATGACGGATATAAAAGTCTTAATATTGAAAGGTTGTTTCAAGGACGACTGAGAGAGAAAAATCTGAGAATTCATACTGATAAGATAATTGGACACAATTTAACACCTGGATTTATGACTCACTACATGGACCCAGTTCACACCTCCACCAGACTGACTCAAAATCACTAAGCCGTCAATCCCATCACCTCTCCATTTGTAACAAAAAAAAATTAATTTGATTTCCTTGGCTTATCTTTAGGAGGCATCACCCCATGTATCCACCCCATACACAAATTGTAATATCTCCTAAATGTTGTGCTCTTGTCTCAGTCATTCATTTGTAAATCTCCCCGAAGAAGGAGCCTCGGTGCTCTGAAAGCTGCAGACATAATTCTATAATTCTCCTGATTAGCCAATAAAGGCTAAGAATACTTTTGTCAATTTTAGGCATAACACTATTCATATCAATTTGTTAATTTTGCAAAGTTATGATATATGCTCTTCTGTGCCCACCCCCCGAATATTAATTATTCTTTTTTTTTGGGGGGGCGGATAATTAGAACTTCTGCTATGGAGCCCTATGATTTCTATGTACGTCCGTTATGATGAGTACATAATTAGGATATACTTATGGTAACACATAAATAATCATTGGAGCTGTAATCATCAAATAATATTTTGTCAATGTGTGAAATGGTCTTTTAAGAATTGTTTACATGTGTAACATAACATATATATATAAATGATTTATGTGGATAGTAGGTGAAGTGTAGAGCGGTGTCACCCCATGATGATTATTATCTGGGCTTGTTACATTGTCAGGCTGCAATTTCCCTCTACAATGTCATGTGATGCACTACTTATCTCATCCACCAGATGGCGCTATAGAGTGTTATAATCCTGAAAGGCGACAGCTGCAGGACGACTCGTGTAAGAGCAACAGTTCATAGTACCAGGGGTCAACCATTTTGAGCATGAAATTCACTAAGGAGGAGTCACTAATGTGTCTCGACAGTAAGGGGGGACACTATTGTGAAGGACACTATGGGGCGATTCATTATGACCGGTGTTGTGCACTTTAGTGTTAATGACTCTCTGGAGTACAATGCGTCTAATTCATTAAGTGGTGCTCATCCCCTAAAGAAATAGGCGCATCTCTTAATTGTCATGTGCCGACACCAGAAATGGTCTGAAGTCAGAGACTGGGGAATATTTCTTGACTCCATTACGCAGTTGCTGCTGAGACTGGACTGTAAACACTAAAAGTCACAACTTCCGAGTTCTGGGAAAATATTGCGACTTCTTAAGGTGTTTTACATCAGAGCTTTCACCTATCACATTTTCTGCTATTCATGCGCTATAGAGATAAAGTGTCAGCTCCATTCTGCAGGAAAGTGCGATTATAGCAATATCAAACTTATTTTATTACTTTTATACAATTAATATTCTGTGGGGGAGGGGCCGAAGGAAAATCTGTTTATCCGTCAGCTCGCTCCATTGTACGGCCACATTCAGAGTTTCTCCTCCTGTGCAGATGTTCATATAGTCTGTAATCATTATGTCAGCGCTGGTTTATACCTGACTGGTTTATACAATGATCTGTACAGAAATAATCTATTCCCAGAGGAAGAAGAGAAGACAGAAATAATCACTGAGCGCTCTGCTAATTCTCTGCACCTTCATCTACACAACATTGTAATACAGCGACATCATGGGGGATGAGGAGGAGGTTTTTGTACGGCTCTGTATCACTGTGTGAGAGGATAACTCCAATACTGCTGACAGTAATAATCGGCTGCATCGTCCTCTGTCGCTCCTCGGATTGTAAGAGTAAAAGCAGTTCCAGATCCAGATCCAGAGAACCGGTCTGGGACCCCTGTATCTCGGGGGGTTGCATAATAGATAAGAAGCTTTGGTCGTTCTCCTGATTTCTGTTGGTACCAGGCTATAGCATTCCCTGTACCAGAACTAGATGTACATGAGATGGTGACTGTATCTCCGGGGGACACAGAGATATAATCTGGAGTCTGGGTCATCACAATCTCTCCACAGGATCCTGAGGATTAGAAGAGACATATTCATTACTGATAAATGTCGGGATCTTCCTAGAAATCCTGATCTGATGATGGATCCACTGTAGAGATTTCTCTACACACAATCATGGAAGGATCCGAATCTCTCACCCTGAATAGAAATGAAGATCACAGCCAGCAGATAACTGCGAGAAACCAGCCTGATGTGTCTGGACCGTCAGATAGAAACTATAAGATGAGACAATCTGTACAATGAGATCTATATAGAGAGTGACAGGGGGGATACAGAGACCCCCAGAGACTGTGTATGGAAATACTGGGGACATGTAAATTCTGTGGTTATAATGTGACGGTTACTGGAGTGTAATAGAGACCGGAGCTCGGCGGCGTCTCCTCCTAGATGAGAATTAATGTCACTTGTATGAAATCTAAGAAAAAAAATAAGAGTTTTTTTAGTAATTAATTGTAATTTCCATGGTTATAGGTTTTTATGATCATGTTTAGCTCTGCTACATCTGTATATAAATATTCCTGAAATATTGTTTTGTATTTATAAGGATATAAATGTATTTTTCTATAATCGGCAGGATATGCCATTACACTGTATAAATCTCCTGAGAGAATCCCCCAGTCATCAGGGTCGCGGTATTGTAGGACCTGATATCTGTGCGGAGTCTTCACAGCTTACATACAAGTTAGGAAAACCCTGTAAGTGATGTCCTTCTATACGATCACATACACGACTGATCTTTCTGAATATCTGTTATAAATGCAGTCAGGATTAAGGGAGAAAATCTACTAGAGACCTGAGCAGAAGTAATCCGGGGGCTCCTGCACCTGCCGAACCCCCTCCAAACTCGCGATCAGGGGTCAGGTTATAGTAAGTTACATAGTGCGGTGTAGTGTAACGGAGACCTCGGCACCGAAGAAGACAAAAGGAGGAAATGTTGCTGCAAATATATATTTTTTATTTGGATCCGGCAAAAAAAGCAAAGACAGATACCGGCCAGCGTTTCGGCCGATAAATTGTCTTCATCAAGGACGTCTGTAATACATGAACATAACAAATAAAACATTTAGTTTCATATGTGACATGAAATGAACCTAAAGAAAAGTGTCAGATCAATGGGAGGCGGGAGGAGGAAAGGTGGGAATGTGAGGATCAACCAGATATAACACATGGACAACGAGATCACAACGATGAAAATCATTAATAATACTGCAATTGTCATATGGGAACAATGTTGGAGTCAGCGTGATAATCTGGTTTTGTGTGAATTCCATAAAGACAAAAGGAAAGAAAAGAAAAGAGGACATGAATCCTGGAAGCTAAAGGACAAATTATCTAAAGACGACCAATATGTGGTCAGTTCAGAGCAATGACGACGGCTCAAAAATTATTAATTATTACAATGTGCACACTTCAGTAGGTGAACACTTGGTCTAAGGTTCAGGTTTTTACGTTACTTTACCAGTTAGAATAGGACCAGGAAATCTAGATCGCATCATGTCCATATAGCAGCACCTGTAACTACAGTATATTCAGGTGGTGTGTACATGTGTAATATTAGACCATCGAAGCAATGTAGAGGGCTCCAAAAATGATTAGGCCTCTACCTATCCCTATGCCGAGCTCCTATACCAACACAGTACAGGCATAAAATGGTGTTCATGGCCGCCCCTAAGTGTTATCCTGCCTGTGATAGTCCCCTGATAATGGTGCAGGTTTTTATTTTTTAAATCCTCACAAATTGAATCGCAGATTGTTCAAATTTGTGTGGAACCTCGGATATCAGGAAATTTAACTCAAATTCATTCCTCCATGGATTGATCTGCTCATCTCTAGTCTCAACTAATTCCTGGCTGGAGAGTGACCGCACTATCCGGGGACAGTGACCGCACTATCCGGGGACAGTGACCGCACTATCCGGGGACAGTGGCCACCACATCTCCTTGAGCCCCAGAACGGCT
The DNA here is from genome assembly GCF_046119375.1 of Phyllobates terribilis. Lineage (NCBI taxonomy): Eukaryota > Metazoa > Chordata > Amphibia > Anura > Dendrobatidae > Phyllobates > Phyllobates terribilis. The sequence continues at coordinate 1,176,367,867 of NW_027362761.1, forward strand.
CAGAGTGAATACGATGGCACTACGTGACTAAAGTGGACACAGCTTGAGCAGATCTCGTTACACCTAGCAGGGTCAGTTATGTGTAAGTATGGCGACAAGAAAGGTTCAGATCCAGCAATCCCACAGGATTAAAAATTACACCTTTACTTAAGAAACGTAAAAATCCATATTAGTATTTCAATAGAAAAATGTGAAATGAGAGCGGGTATAAACAATACATGAACTGGTGACGGGTTTTACACCATGTGGATTCTTAATCATAATCTATTTTACAGTGATAGCCAAGTACATTTTATTTTTTTACATTTACTTTTTGCTCCACTCTCTTCACAACCCAAGAATATTACACAATTGAAGACAGCGCTCCTTAGGAAGTTTCATATATACAGGTGCTTCTTACTAATTTAGAATATCATCAAAAGGTTAATTTATTTCAGTTCTTCAATCCAAGAAGTGAAGCTCATATATTATATAGAGTCATTACACACAGAGGGATCTATTCCAAGTGTTTATTTTGGTTAATGCCAGGCCGCATTGATGCAGTAATTGATGCAAAGGATCCCCGACCAAGTATTGAGGGCATTTACTGAACATACATTTCAGTAGGGGAACATTTCGGATTTTAAAAACATTTTTCAAGCTGTAGTTATAAAGTATTCTAATTTACTGAGATAATGACTTTTGTGTTTTCATTGGCTGTAAGCCATAATCATCAACATGAACAGAAATAAACACTTGAAATAGATCCCTCTGTGTGTAATGACTCTATATAATAGATCCCTCTGTGTGTAATGACTCTATATAATAGATCCCTCTGTGTGTAATGACTCTATATCAGGGTTCCCAACTCCAGTCCTCAAGGCCCACCAACAGGTCATGTTTTCAGGATTTCCTTAGTATTGCACAGGTGATAATTCCATCATCAGCACAGGCAATAGTTACATCACCTGTGCAATACTAAGGAAATCCTGAAAACATGACCTGTTGGTGGGCCTTGAGGACTGGAGTTGGGGAACCCTGCTCTATATAATAGATCCCTCTGTGTGTAACGACTCTATATAATATATGAGCTTCACTTTTTGTATTGAAAAACTGAAATAAATTAACCTTTTGATGATATTCTAATTTTCTGAGAAGCACCTGTATATATGATACTTCTTAAGCAGCGCTATTCCATTTGCTTCTGTGGATTTTACCTCAGGTGTATTTTGACTATGACGCTCCCTTATGCCTAATGTATCCTGCAGACATGCTTATTTGTACAACCCAAGAATATTAGTGACTTAGAGGCCATCGCCAATGAGGAACGGGCTAAGATTCCTCAGGGGCTGTAAAGAGCTGGTGTCTGGATAGGCATCACGTACGCAGCAGGTCGTAACAGCCAAAGGGGCTTTACTACCTACTAAAGACGCTTATCATGTAGGGGTGAATAATCCTCAGACTTCAGTGGTCAGTAAGGGGCATTTTGTGCTGAATATGGAGAAACCACTTGTTATATTATTTGTACTGAGCTATTTCTATACTTCTTGGTTTATTGCAAACAGCAGAAAGTTTATAAATGTTAGAAATAAACTGAATCTGAAATGGGGTGAAGGTGGGGATTGAAACTAAATATACAGTGCTCAGCATAAATGAGTGCACCCCCTTTGAAAAGTAAAATTTTAATCAATATCTATAATGGGTGTGTCAGGTGTGACAGACTGTCGTTCTGGATCCAGCTGTAGAAGGTCATTGCGCTTGGCTCTGCAGGCACCTTCTTGATCTTTTGATCTTTGTGGTGCAGTGATATCCTTCTCCCTCTAGGACCTAGGAGTGGACCTCCACCTTCTGCTGCTAATTGACACACCCTTGCTGGATGTTTAAATACCTTCGGTCTCTGCAGAAAGTCGCCTAGATAGCTCTATTTTCCTCTGTCCAAACTTGAAGTACTAGTAGTCGGCTAGTGTCTTCTTGGAGTTCCCTTGGAGTATAGTTGGCATAATCTCTCTGGTGTCTTCTCAAGCTAAGTGTTTTCCTTTGTCTGTTACCTATTTGTCTTTAGTTGCAGTGGGGGTTGACTAGTGCTCACCCCATCCCCTCCTTAACTAGGGCCTATCACTAGGGGCAGTCAGGGATTAGGTTTCCTGCTCAGCGATAGGTACGGAACCTATTTAGGGACTTTAGGGGAGTCAGGCTGTTGTCAGATCTGCCTAGGGGTCTCCACTCCCCCTTTTCCTAGTGTTTGGACTTCTTCCTCCTCTTCCCGTTGTTGTGCACTTAGTCTTTCCCTCACCTTGCTTGACAATATCTCACTGAACAAAAGAAAAATTTCCAGAATTTTGACAAGACTAAGTTTCATAAAACCTTCTTTAACCCATAACATGAAGGTAAGGTTAATAATATAACTTTCATAGCTAAATCTTCAGTATTACTCAAAATAGTTAATGCAAAATGAGTACACCCGACATAAAAAAAAAAATACTACATCTAGTCATTTGTATGACCTCCATAATTTTTAAGAACAGCACCGAGTTTTCTAGATATGGAATGAGCAGGTTGGCGACATATTGTAACATTTATCTTTTTTCATTCTACAAGAACGAGCCCTTTTAGAGCCTGGATACTGGATGGAGACTGATGACAACTTGTCTCTTCAGAATTCCCCATAGGTGTTTGGGTGGGTTCAGATCAGGAGACACTTAATCAATGAATCACTTTCTCCCTGTTCTTCTTCAGAAATACCACAGAAGCCTTAGATGTGTGTTTTGGATCATTGTGATGTTGCTAAGTGAACGTCTACCAAGCGCACAGAGTGATGGCAGCATCTTCTCTTTCAATATAGAGGTTTACATCTGTGAATTCATGACATCATCAATGAAATGTATCCCCCCCGACTCCAGCAGCACTGATGCAGCCCCACATAAGGACACTGCAACCACAAGGTCTCATTGAAAGACACCATTCAGTTTTCTTTGTACTTCTCACCTTTTTGACACTATACAGCTTTGAAGCCATCAGTTCCAAAAACATTTATCTTGGTGTCAACACTCCAGAGTATAGAGTCCCAGTGGTCTTCATATTTTTCACCACGATCCCTCAATTGTAGTAGAGCTTTTTAGTGTATAAGCTTTAGTAGAAGTTTCTTTCTTCTAAAGACAACGGCATGCAACCTATTCCTCTGCAGTGTACACCGTATTGTGTCATGAGAAACACATTCACCGGTTTGGATTTCTACTCATTTAGCTAACTGCACTGAATTTGTATATGGATTTTCTTCAGCCCTTCTTATCAAAAGATGCTCCTGTTTAGGTGTCAACCTCCATGATTGTCCTGGACGTCTCTGTAAGATGATTGCAGTTCCATCTTTGTTACATTTTGGTATTCCTTTTGCTACAGTATTCTGACTGATAAGTAAAGCTTTGCTGATCTTCTTGTAGCCTTCCCTTTTTTTATGTAAAATAAATTCTTTTCTTTCTCAGGTCTTGTGACATTTCTCTTCCATGTGGTGCCATTGCTGACAGAATGAAATGGGAAGGGTTTTTGTTTTTTTATAAGCAACAACTTTTTCTAGTAAACTGTCTGCTGGACACCTGTGTAATGAATAATTAAACTTACCTGTGGTTGAATTCTGGTTAATTAGAATTTTGTACTATAAAATTGAACTTTTCTACTAAGATTTTCATTGGGGTGTACTCACTTTTACAACATTTTCTTAAATGAATTTCTTAGGAAAATTACTTTTTGGGGTGTTGAAAATAGCAAGTATTGTTTGTAATTAATAGCCAACATTTGTGGGAGTATTTAGTAGTCTGGTATCCCATAGAAAACGTTAATTCTAAAAGGAAACTAAAGGTTTTCTGACAAAACTGTTGGGGTGTACTCATTTGTGCTGAGCACTGTATCTGCTATATCCACAGAATATGCCAAATATATATAGTGGATGTGGATCCCACCTATAGGAACATCATATATCTTGAGTACGGGGCCCTGACAAGCTCCGGTTTCAGCCATTAGATTGTCAGGATTCCCGTCCATTTGTATAGAAATTTTAACCACCTCCTTATGAAAATTCCTCTTAATGGAGTCTGCATGTTCTATATATTTACATCACATCCTCTGTATGTGGTAAGAATAGAATAACTCCTTAAAGGTGAGTACAGATGTGGTGGATAGGATGTGTATTTGGGTAAGACCTCGTGAATTCAACATGTCAATATATTTATTCTCAAGGAATATAAACTGTCCCCGGAGATGTCTGACAGCAGCTTTACCCCCTCTCCCTATACAGAACACATGGACGCTCAGCTGAGTCTAACGTGCTTATGTATGGGGGGGGGCTGTTTATCCGTCAGCTCGCTCCGTTGTACGGCCACATTCAGAGTTTCTCCTCCTGTGCAGATGTTCATATAGTCTGTAATCATTATGTCAGCGCTGGTTTATACCTGACTGGTTTATACAATGATCTGTACAGAAATAATCTATTCCCAGAGGAAGAAGAGAAGACAGAAATAATCACTGAGCGCTCTGCTAATTCTCTGCACCTTCATCTACACAACATTGTAATACAGCGACATCATGGGGGATGAGGACGGAGGTTTTTGTACGGCTCTGTGTCACTGTGTGAGAGGATGCTGTGCACTCTGCTGACAGTAATAATCTGCTGCATCGTCCTCTGTCGCTCCTCTGATTGAAAGAGTGTAATCAGTTCCAGATCCAGATCCAGTGAACCGGTCTGGGACTCCTGTATATCGCCTGCTTGCACTGTAGATGAGAAGTGCTGGAGGTTGTCCTGATTTCTGTTGGTACCAGTGAAAGTTGCCATATACATTACCACTGGCCTTACATGAAATGGTGGCTGTTTCTCCCGGGGACACAGTGATGAGATCTGGAGATTGGGTCAGTACAATCTGTGCACAGGAGTCTAAGGAAAGAAAAAGAAAACATAAGTGTTAGTGTTAATGTCGCCTCATTGTGCTGTTCTCTACTACTGTCCTGTCCATCATCTCATGAACCTCTCACCATGAATGAGAAGAAGAATTACACCCAGTACAACTCCCTGTAAACCCATCGTCATCTCCCTGGACTGATGGCCACAGACTATAGAGATGTCACCTGCACAATGTCCCCTATATACCAGCTGTAATCACTGGAGGAGACGTCCCCTGAGAGCAGAGATGTAAAGCAGGAGACATGTAAATTGTGCCGTGTGTCAGCGATCAGTGATCTGGATCTTACTGCAATCAGGGATTTCCTACAGGAGAGATATAATCCCGATCATTATCCTGAGATCATTCACCATCCAGTGATCTCCTGATTGTTCTCAGACATCAGAAATGGGATTATTTTTACAGATGTTATTAGTTTTATCTGTGAAGTAAGAAAAAATCCTTCTACGTCTTATTGGGCTTTTCCAGCTTTGTGATGTTGCAGCCGATGTAAGAACAGATACTGGAGACAACAGATCACCGGGAACGTGAAACGCAGAATTCCTGACCTCACAGAGAACATCTAAGGGTATGTGCCCACGTAGCGTTTTACAAGCGTATATGCTGCGGAATTTCTGCAGCGTAAACGCTTGGTAATCCGCTCGCCATGGTCCCTAATGACAAGCCGCACTGTCAATGCACATGCTGCGGATTTTTCCACAGCGTTTATGCTGCGCTCAAAAATCCGCAGCATGTCCATTAATTTTGCGGACACGCAGCATAATCGCCGCCATTGACTTGCATTGAGATTTATATAATCCGTGTCAGTATATTTGTATACACAGATTATATGCGTTTCAATGTGCGGATGGTACCCAAGTCTGGAGGAGAGAAGACTCTCATCCAGACCTGGATAGAAACTGTAAAAAAAAGAATTAAAAATAAAAAATAAACTGTATACTCACCTTCCGATGTCCTCCCGGTGTTTTGTCTGCTCCGTCCGCTCTCTTGCAATGCTCCCGCTGTTATGAAGGACCTGCCATGACGTCACTGAGTCATGTGACCCATCACATGGCTCAATGACGTCACCGCAGGTCCTTCACGCCACCGTGAGCCGCCCAACACACCGGACGCGGCAGAGAGAACACCGGGAGGACACCGGAAGGTGAGTATAAACTTTATTTTTTTATTTTTTACCATTTTATTCTTTTTTTTAACTAACTTGGTCACACTACTATAAATCCATGCCGGTTGCCGTTTGTATGGATTTATATAGAGTGAACAAGTTGTCAAGCACTTTCCAAGTGATGCTAAAATCACTTGGAAAAGCGCTTGATAACCCGCATGCAGAAATGCATGGAGAGATGCTTGACAAACGCTTCTACCTGGCGGGAAAAACGCATGTAAAATCCGCATGCATTTTTCCAGCCAGGGAGAAGCGTAAAAAATATGCAGCATTTCTGCATCGTGGGCACATAGTCGAAGACCATTAGAAATATTTATATTCATTCAGATTATTATTAATATGTTTATTACTATTAATACGACTGATATTTTATTACATCCACTCCTGATTGTTGCTTAAAAACTAGATGTAAAACCCTGATGAAATACACAGGTGTGAATGAGGCCTGATCTGTGTATATTGTGGTGTGAATACAGAACTGATGGGATATTTGGGGGATTCTCATGTGATTTATCTTCATGCATTACTATCATCTATCTTGTGGATGTAAATCTCTCATGTATATAATGTCATATATCAGCGGTTCTCATCTGTCTCATCTGATGTCATTTCCTCCCTAGACGACGGCCCCTGAGCGTTATAGATGTGATATACGGGGGCTGCACCTATATAGTGTTATGTGAATAGAAGCTCTTGAATGATTTTTCATTATCAATGAATGTATTAATAAAATTATAAGAAATATGGAGAAGACAGATATTTGGACACATAGATGAGCCCCCGACAGAAGACACATCTCTGATGGCTGAACCTGCCATTATTCCTGCACTTATGGCCGAGGGTCTGGACAAACCACAAACTCACATTATTGTAATTCTGGTAGAAAACAAATCCTCGTCGGTGACTTTATTAGTAGTTTGCAGAGCACATGTTACTCCCTGACGTGTGCAGAATAATCCGGGCTCCGCTGAGGCTGCCGGGCCCCTCCAGTCCAGGATTCTCCTCAGACCGGGGCCGGGAGAGGTGGGGTCATTTATATGTATATTTCTACCCTACGTCCCAGACCCCTGAGCAGAATAAGGCAGATTCACAGCAAACAGACTCAATGTGAATCCAATCTCTTTCCTGAATTGGAGTGAATCTGCTGAGTGTGAATTGTGGCTGAGTCGCTCATCACTAATGTCCGCACATCTCAGCCCAGAATAGAAAAAGACTGAAGTGAATCTCTGAAAACCCCATTTACTGCTGGGAATATATTTGCTGCTTTGCGCAGCGGCTCCGGCCCCTCTGATCTGTGAGTATAATGTGGGATATGTGAGGTATAGCGCTGTATGGAGCCGCCATTATGAGGCCTCTAGACCTTGTAGTGAGAGGGTGGAGGGGACTGTGCAGCGCGGGGAGGATCTGTCCTCCAGTTCTCTCTCTTCCTGGTCACTCATCCATTCCCGCTAAGCTTCTTATGTTCCTGAGTCCATCAATAACCGGCGGCTCAGCTAATGTCGGCCGCTCCCGGAGATGACACCTGTAATGCCATGGTTTTCTGATATGGGGAGACCACTGTAACCCCGGGGTCCATCTTTATTTTCAGGATAAAGGACATCACATTAGATATATCGGGTACAGCTCAAATAAAAAGGTAATCACTTGTCCAGAAAAAAAATAAAGAGATTTGCAACCCAGATGAGTCCATCACATAACAGGTGAGATATTTATCCCTAGGAGGTAAACTATGAAATGACAGCAAGCAGAGATCTAGATACAGAAAATATAAGGGAAAATTATATAATCTTTTATTATACAAAAATACAACCAGTAATTGTTGGAACAAACCAAATGTATATTTATATTCTATAGGAGCAGAAAGTAAAGTCCTCCCCTCCTTCTTCTATCTCCTTACATCTGTACAGATTCCTCCATCACATGAATCCCTGTAACAGTCTGAAGCTTTTATCGGCCGCGCACAATACTGGATAAGAGCTGCCCGGGTCGTGTTCCTCCTCCTGATGTGTGTGCTCTGTACAGATACAAGCGCCTCATACACAGGATTCTCTGCTATTCCTCAGTATCAGTCACTTATATACAGATGTTTGGTGCCTGCACTGAGTATAGACAGAGCTGCCCGAGCTGCTGCTGCCCCCTAGTGGCTCCATGACATGGAGATTTATGCATCTTGTATCTGCACTGAGCCAGTAGCCACATGATACCAGAGGGAGCGGAAAGCATCTTATTACATCATCCAGAAGAGGAGGCAGCACAGGTGTGGAGGGAAGCAAAATGGGGGATCTAAAGAGCCAGCGGTGGAAATAGGGAAGATCTCCAGGAGGAGCTGGAAAATCTCCTTGACAAAGGTTGGATGGCAGAGAAAGAGCCACCTGCTCTCTGCTCCACCACTTATCCTGCTAGGGCACAGGTCGCTTTATGGCTGTAACTGCCCGAGGTGCGGTGAGCTAGATCCACTGCGCCATAGCGATAGCGAATGTAGCACAATGAATGGGGAGCGCCCGTCACCTTCTCTGTGACTCAGCTGGTGGCAATGGCATCATGGCGTCAGCATGGACGCTCTGCCACAAGATGAGGTGGAGCCACAGGAGATCTGATGGACAGGGAAGTATTAAATATTAGTTTTTCAATAAATGAATTAATTTTGATAACAAGAATGAAATGGGGGTGAGAGAGAACACTATAATGACTTAAGGGTGGGGGATGGAAGAGATATAAATATATTGGGGGAGGGGACATGTAAATATAATGAATCAGAGGGGCATGGAATTATAATGATACAGCGGACAAGTAATTATAATGAATCGGGGGGACGGGAGGTGCACAGTGGGGGCATGGAGGACGCAGGAGATTAACTGATTAATTGGGGGAAAGAGAACAGTAACTAATTCATTTATACATTTATTGGGAGGGGAAAAGTGGCCAATTATAGTTACAGGGGGCTCAGTGGTGGATTATCAATTTATATTCAGAATGTTGTGTTGCATAATAGTAAGACGTCAGCGGTGAGTTACTGGATGTGAATATTTGTTCTGTCTCTACATTGTATACGGGTACGTTCACATGGGCGACCGGCGGCACTAAATGACCACCAATCGGAAAACCATTACCTATTGGCAGTCGCTTCATAGCATGTTTAACCCCTTCATGACTGGGCAATTTTTCATTATTTTATTTGTTTTTTCCTCTCCTTCTACTAAGAGCCATAACTTGCTATCTTTCCATCCACATAGCGTATGAGGACTTGGTTTTTGCGAGACAAGTTGTAGTTTTGAACGACATCATTCATTTTATCATGTGATTCACTCAAAAGTTGGGAAAATAATTCTAAGTGCGTTGAAATTGCAAAAAAAGTGCAATTCCACAATTGTTTGTGTCACCATTTTCTGAGACCCCTAACATTTTCAATTTTCGTGGTAAGGGGCTATGTGGGGGCTTATTATCTGTGGCCTGATTTGAGGTTTATTGATGCTATTTTGGGGTAGATATAATGGTATCATCTTGTCTAATTGCAGTTTATTGCAATGTTGTGGCAGCTAAAAAAAGTAATTATGGCGTTTTGATTTTTTTCTCAATACGCTGTTTACTGATTGGATTAATTTATTTTATTTTTGATAGATTGGAGTTTTATGAATTCGGCGATATCGAATATGTGTATTTTTTTTTAATTGCTTTATTTTTAATGGGGCACAAAGGGGGGTGATTCTTGCACCGGCTATCACTGAGGAATATGTTCCTACAACAAGGATACCATCCACTGGTAATAGATGAACAGATCCACAGAGCTACAAGGATCCCAAGAAGCCGCCTCTTGGATTACAGACAGAGGTGGGACAACAACAGGGCGCCTCTTGTGGTCACATACAGCAAGCACATGAACATCCTAAGGAAGATTGAGACTGATCTTCCACCCATATTCCTCAGAGACCACAGACTGAAAGGAATATTCCCAGAACTACCACTTCTCTCCTACAAAAAGCCCCGTAACCTAAGGAATCTCCTTGTCAGAAGTGTCCTCTCATCACCATCAGAGACGGGAACATTCCCCTGTAATAATAAAAAGCAGGACTTGTACCCAGATATTACCGACAAATACAGTCCACATACCCAACACCAATCAGGACTATAAGATCATGGACTTCTTCTCATGTTCATCTTCCAATGTGGTGGACATGATACAATGTACAAGGTGTCCTGGAGGAGCCGATATTGGGGAAACTAAGCAAAAACTACAACCAAGGATGACTCTACACAGACACAATCAGGAATGAACTGGACTCCTGTGGGAAACATTTCTCTGGACCTGGACACTGTATGACGGATATAAAAGTCTTAATACTGAAAGGTCGTTTTAAGGACGAAAAAGAAAGGAAAATCTGAGAATTCATACTGATAAGAATGTTCAACTCTTCCACAATTTAACACCTGGATTTATGACTCACTACATGGACCCAGTTCACACCTTCACGAGACTGACTCCAGATCACTAAGCTGTCACTCCCACCATCTCTCCATTTGTAACAAAAAACCTTAACTTGATTTCCTTGGCTTATCTTTAGGAGGCATCACCCCATCCACCCCATGCACAAATTGTAATATCTCCTAAATGTTGTGCTCTTGTCTCAGTCATTCATTTGTAAATCCTCCTGAAGAAGGAGCCTCGGTGCTATGAAAGCTGCAGACATAATTCTCCTGGTTAGCCAATAAAGGGATCGCTCCTAGAATACTTCTGTCAATTTTAGGCATAAAACTACTTATATCAATTTGTAAAGGTTGCAAAGTTGTGATATATGCTCTACTGTGACCCCCTACTGAATATTAATTTTTCTTTTCTTTTGAGGGGAGGATAATTAGAACTTCTGCTATGGAGCTCTATGATTTCTATGTACGTCCGTTATGATGACTACATAATTAGGATATACTTATGGTAACACATAAATAATCATTGGAGCTGTAATCATCAAATAATATTTTGTCAATGTGTGAAATGTTCTTTTAAGAATTCTTTACATGTGTAACATAACATATATATATAAATGATTTATGTGGATAGTAGGTGAAGTGTAGAGCGGTGTCACCCCATGATGATTATTATCTGGGCTTGTTACATTGTCAGGCTGCAATTTCCCTCTACAATGTCATGTGATGCACTACTTATCTCATCCACCAGATGGCGCTATAGAGCATTACACTCCATAATCCTGAAAGGTGACACCTGCAGGACGATTCGTGTAAGAGCAACAGTTCATAGTACCAGGGGTCAACCATTTTGAGCATGAAATTCACTAAGGAGGAGCCACTAATGTGTCTGGACAGTAAGGGGGGACACTATTGTGAAGGACACTATGGGACGATTCATTATGACTGGTGTTGTGCAGTTTAGTGTTAATGACTCTCTGGAGTACAATGCGCCTAATTCATTAAGTGGTGCTCATCCCCTAAAGAAATAGGCGCATCTCTTAATTGTCATGTGCCGACACCAGAAATGGTCTGAAGTCAGTGACTGGGGAATATTTCTTGACTACATTACGCAGTTTCTGCTGAGACTGGACTGTAAACCCTAAGGCGATGTGCCCACGTAGCAGATTTACATGCGTTTTCTCTGCCAGAGAGAAGCGTTTTTTCAGCGTTTTTACATACGTTTTTTCTGCCAGAGAGAAGCGTTTTTTCAGCGTTTTCGCATGCGTTTTTTCAAGCACTTTTCCAAGTGATTTTGAGCATCACTTGGAAAAGTGCTTGACAAGTTGGTCACACAATATAAATCCATGCAACCAGCATGGATTTATATTGTGTGACCAACTTAGATGCTTTAAATGCTGCATCTATAGTAAAAAAAAAGAAAGAATTAAAAAGTTAAAAATAAAAAAAAACCTGTATGCTCACCTCTCCGGTCTCCTCCTGGCAGCGATCCTCTCTCCTCGGCGTCCCGGGTGTACTGGCAGGACCTGCGATGACTTCATTTAGTCAGCTGATGGTCACGCGACCATCACCTGACCGCTGACGTCAGTGGTCACGTGACCATCAGCTGACTAAATGACATCACTGCAGATCCTGCAAGTACACTCAGGACGCCGAGGAGAGATGACGCAGCCGGGAGAAGACCGGAGAGGTGAGTATACAGGTTTTTTTACTTTTAACTTTTTTATTTCTTTTTTTCACCGCGTGGTAGCCGGGATGTAGAGGAGTTGTAGTCTCCTTTTCATCCCAGGTACCACACGCACCGCGATTACGCTGCAACTTCGCGGCCATTGAATTTAATTGAAACGCTGCAAATCCACATATACCTGCGGGTTTGCTGCATTTCAATGTTCCTCAATGGCCGCGAATTTGCAGCGTAATCGCAGTAGAAATGGTCATGCTGCGAATTTGGCGCACTAATTAGCGCATCATGTGCACAGCACATCCGAATTCACATTGCTTTGCATGGCAGATGGTTTTACAAGCGTTTTCAATGCGTTTTCATGGCTTTAACCCCTTAATAACATCTGACGTACTAATACGCGTCTGTGCCCTGGGACTTAAGAGCCAGACCCGTATTAGTACGTCATCGCGATCGCGCGCGCACACAGGCTGTGCGGGCGCGATCGCCGCCGGGTGTCAGCTGATTGTCACAGCTGACACCCGGTACTATGTGCAGGGAGCGGTCCTGCACCGCTCCCAGCACATTAACCCCCGTGATGCTGCGATCGAAGTCGATCGAAGTCGATCGCGGCATTGCGGGGGCAAGGGGAGGTGATCGGCGATACTCACCTCCTCTTCCGGCTTCCAGCGCAGTCTGCAAAGGCTTCCCGGGTGTTGCCATGACGACCCGATGTCGTCATGACAACATCCGGGTCACCAGAGAGCAGGAAGATTGCTTGGACATGCGCAGTGCATCTCCAAGCAATCTTCACACTGTGCACTTCTGACAGCCTTCATGGCATAGGGATGGTGCTCCATTCCTGTGCCATGCAGGCGATCAAAAAAAAAAAGTGAAAGTCCCAGAGTGGGACAAAGTAATAAAGTGTATAAACTGTGTGAAAGTGGGAAAAAAAAAAAAAAAAATGTGCAAAAATATTATAAAAAAATAAAAAAAATAATACACCAAAAATAAAAATATAATGTACCCATCAATAAATATTATTATAAAAAAAATTAAAAAAAAACAATAAAAGTACACATATTTGGTATCGCCGCGTCCGGAACAACCTGACCTATAAAACTTTCCCACTAGTTAACCCCTTCAGTGAACACGGTAAAAAAAAAAAAAAAAAAACGAAGCAAAAAACAATGCTTTATCACCATACCGCCAAACAAAAAGTGGAATAACACGCGATCAAAAAGACGCATATAAATAAAAATGATACCGCTGAAAACGTCATCTCGTCCCGCAAAAAACAAGCTGCCAAACAGCTCCATCAGCCGAAAAATAAAAAAGTTATAGCTCTCAGAATAAAGCGATACTAAAAAATATTTTTTTCTATAAAATAGCTTTTATTGTGTATAAGCGCCAAAACATAGAAAAATGATACAAATGTGGTACCACTGTAAACGTACTGACCCGAAGAATAAAGCTACCTCATCAATTTTACCACACGCGGAACAGAATAATAAAAAAAAAAAAAAACAATTCCTGAATTGTTGGTTTTTGTTTATTCTGCCTCCCAAAAATCGGAATAGAAAGTGATCAAAAAATGTCACGTGCCTGAAAATGGCACCAATAACAACGTCAAGTCATCCCGCAAAAAACGAGCTGTCACATGACTGTCTGCCAAAATCTGGAAAAATTATAGCTCTCAAAATATGGCGATGCAAAAACTAGATTTTACAAAAAATGCGTCTTTTAGTGTGTGACAGCTGTCAGTCATAAAAACCCCATATGATTCTGGCATTGCTGTAATCACACCGACCCGAAGAATAAAGTCGTCTAATCACTAATACCGCACAAGGAACGGCGTCAAAAATAAACTCTTGGGTTAGGATTGGGCTAGGGTTAGGGCTGGGTTTGGGGCTAGGGTTGTGCTGGGGCTAGGGTTGTGCTGGGGCTAGGGTTGTGCTAGGGTTAGGGCTGGGGTTGGGATTTTTTTCAAAAGTAAGAAAAAAAGATGACGATAAGGCGACTAGTGTTGAGAGCAAGTGCTCGCTACTTGAGTTTGCATCGGGTGCTCTGGTATGCATTGAGTATCGTGGGTATTTGAGTGACATGCTCGAGTCTCTGCCCCATATGCTTCGCGGCCAAAAAACTTTACGGGGATTGCCTGCCATGCACGAGCGATCCCCGCATGTTTTTTTTTGGGTGTCTAATAACCGTGAAACATGCGGAGCAGGGACTCGAGCATGTCACTCGAGCACACGCTGTACATGGTGCATACCTGAGTACCCGATGCAAACTCAAGTAGCGAGCACTTGCGCTCAAGAATAATGACAACTTATTCAATATGATGACCTAATGTAAACAAATAATGTGCCGTACCTTTGGGTTCAAAATGTTCACTATACACCTTAATAAAATCCTTGAGGGGTATAGTTTCCAAAATGGGGACACTTGTGGGGGAGCTCCACTGTTTAGGCACATCACGGGCTCTCCAAACGCGACATGGTGTCCGCTAACAAATTGAATGGAAAATCGGCTCAAATTGTTAGCGGACGCCATGTTGCGTTTGGAGAGCCCCTGTGTGCCCAAACATTGGAGCTCCCCCACAAGTGACCCCATTTTGGAAACTAGACCCCCCAAGGCACCTATCTAGATGCATAGTGAGCACTTGGAACCCCCAGGTGCTTCACAAATTGATTCGTAAAAATGAAAAAGTGAAAAAAAAAACACTTTTTCATTTTTATGAATCAATTTGTGAAGCACCTGGGGTTCCAAGTGCTCACTATGAATCTAGATAGGTGCCTTGGGGGGTCTAGTTTCCAAAATGGGGTCACTTGTGGGGGAGCTCCAATGTTTGGGCACACAGGGACTCTCTAAATGCAACATGGTATCCGCTAACAAATTGAATGGAAAATCGGCTCAAATTGTTAGCGGACACACATTGCGTTTGGAGAGCCCCTCTGTGCCCAAACTTTGGAGCTCCCCCACAAGTGACCCCATTTTGGAAACTAGACCCCCCAAGGCGCCTTTCTAGATGCATAGTGAGCACTTGGAACCCCCAGGTGCTTCACAAATTGATTCGTAAAAATGAAAAAGTGAAAAAAAAAACACTTTTTCATTTTTATGAATCAATTTGTGAAGCACCTGGGGTTCCAAGTGCTCACTATGAATCTAGATAGGTGCCTTGGGGGGTCTAGTTTCCAAAATGGGGTCACTTGTGGGGGAGCTCCAATGTTTGGGCACACAGGGACTCTCCAAATGCAACATGATATCCGCTAACAAATTGTCGGCTCAAATTGTTAGCGGATATCATGTTGCATTTGGAGAGTCCCTGTGTGCCCAAACATTGGAGCTCCCCCACAAGTGACCCCATTTTGGAAACTAGACCCCCCAAGGCACCTATCTAGATGCATAGTGAGCACTTGGAACCCCAGGTGCTTCACAAATTGATTCATAAAAATGAAAAAGTGTTTTTTTTTTCACTTTTTCATTATTACGAATCAATTTGTGAAGCACCTGGGGGTTCCAAGTGCTCACTATGCATCTAGAAAGGTGCCTTGGGGGGTCTAGTTTCCAAAATGGGGTCACTTGTGGGGGAGCTCCAAAGTTTGGGCACAGAGGGGCTCTCCAAACGCAATGTGGCGTCCGCTAACAATTTGAGACGATTTTCCATTCAATTTGTTAGCGGATACCATGTTGCATTTAGAGAGTCCCTGTGTGCCCAAACATTGGAGCTCCCCCACAAGTAACCCCATTTTGGAAACTAGACCCCCCAAGGCACCTATCTAGATGCATAGTGAGCACTTGGAACCCCTAGGTGCTTCACAAATTGATTCGTAAAAATGAAAAAGTGTTTTTTTTTCCACTTTTTCATTATTACAAATCAATTTGTGAAGCACCTGGGGGTTCCAAGTGCTCACTATGCATCTAGAAAGGTGCCTTGGGGGGTCTAGTTTCCAAAATGGGGTCATTTGTGGGGGAGCTCCAAAGTTTAGGCACAGAGGGGCTCTCCAAACGCAATGTGGTGTCCGCTAACAATTTGAGCCGATTTTCCATTCAATTTGTTAGCGGATACCATGTTGCATTTAGAGAGTCCCTGTGTGCCCAAACATTGGAGCTCCCCCACAAGTGACCCCATTTTGGAAACTAGACCCCCCCAAGGCACCTATCTAGATGCATAGTGAGCAGTTGGAACCCCCAGGTGCTTCACAAATTGATTCATAAAAATGAAAAAGTGTTTTTTTTTTCACTTTTTCATTGTTACGAATCAATTTGTGAAGCACCTGGGGGTTCCATAGTGCTCACGATGCATCTAGATAGGTGCCTTGGGGGGTCTAGTTTCCAAAATGGGGTCACTTGTGGGGGAGCACCAATGTTTGGGCACACAGCGGCTCTCCAAACGCAACATGGTGTCGCTAACAATTTGAGCCAATTTTGCGTTAAATTTGTTAGCGGACACCATGTTGCATTTAGAGAGCCGCTGTGTGCCCAAATATTGGAGCTCCCCCACAAGTGACCCCATTTTGGAAACTAGACCACCCAAGGCACCTATCTAGATGCATAGTGAGCACTTGGAACCCTCAGGTGCTTCACAAATTGATTCATAAAAATGAAAAAGTGTTTTTTTTTTTCACTTTTTCATTGTTACGAATCAATTTGTGAAGCACCTGGGGGTTCCAAGTGCTCACTATGCATCTAGAAAGGTGCCTTGGGGGGTCTAGTTTCCAAAATGGGGTCACTTGTGGGGGAGCTCCAAAGTTTGGGCACACATGGGCTCTCCAAACACAACATGGCGTCCGCTAATTATTCAAGCAAATTTTACAATCAAAAAGTCAAATGGCGCTCCTTCCCTGCCGAGCCCTGCCGTGCGCCTAAACAGTGTTTTTTCCCCAAATATTGGGTATCTGCGTGCCCAGGGGAAATTGCACAACAAATTTTGGGGTCCATTTTTTCTTGTTACCCCTGTGAAAATAAAAAAAATTGGGTCTAAAGTAACATTTTTGTGAAAAAAGTTAAATGTTCATTTTTTTCTTCCACATTCAAAAAATTCCTGTGAAGCACCTGAAGGGTTAATAAAGTTCTTGAATGTGGTTTTGAGCACCTTGATGGATGCAGTTTTTATAATGGTGTCACTTTTGGGTATTTTCTGTCATAAAGACCTCTCAAAGTGACTTCAAATGTGATGTGGTCCCTAAAAAAATGGTTTTGTAAATTTTGTTGGAAAAATGAGAAATCGCTGG
This sequence comes from Phyllobates terribilis, assembly GCF_046119375.1. Classification (NCBI taxonomy): domain Eukaryota; kingdom Metazoa; phylum Chordata; class Amphibia; order Anura; family Dendrobatidae; genus Phyllobates; species Phyllobates terribilis. Next base: position 1,176,385,270 of record NW_027362761.1, read on the forward strand.
TCAACTTTTAACCCTTATAGCTCCCTAACAAAAAAAAATTTTGGTTCCAAAATTGTGCTGATGTAAAGTAGACATGTGGGAAATGTTATTTATTAACTCTTTTGTGTGACATATCGCTCTGATTTCAGGGCTTAAAAATTCAAATTTTGAAAATTGCAAAATTTTCAAAATTTTCGCCAAATTTCCGTTTTTTTCACAAATAAACACAAGTGATATCGAAGAAATTTTTCCACAATCATGAAGTACAATATGTCACGAAAAAACAATCTCAGAATCAGGGGGATCCGTTGAAGCGTTCCAGAGTAATTACCTCATAAAGTGACAGTGGTCAGAATTGTAAAAATTGGCCCGGTCATTAACGTGCAAACCACCCGCGGGGCTTAAGGGGTTAAAAACGCTACGTGGCACATAGCCTAAAAGTCACAACTTCCGAGTTCTGTGAAAATATTGCAACTTATTAAGGTGTTTTACATCAGAGTTTTGACCTTTCACATTTTCTGCTATTCATGCGCTATAGAGATAAAGTGTCAGCTTCATTCTGCGGGAAAAAGTTATTACAGTAATAGAAGACTTATAATTTTTTTAAATGTTTTATTACTTTTATACAATTAATATTCTGTGGGGGAGGGGCCGAAGGAAAATCTGTTTATCCGTCAGCTCGCTCCGTTGTACGGCCACATTCAGAGTTTCTCCTCCTGTGCAGATGTTCATATAGTCTGTAATCATTATGTCAGCGCTGGTTTATACCTGACTGGTTTATACAATGATCTGTACAGAAATAATCTATTCCCAGAGGAAGAAGAGAAGACAGAAATAATCACTGAGCGCTCTGCTAATTCTCTGCACCTTCATCTACACAACATTGTAATACAGCGACATCATGGGGGATGAGGACGGAGGTTTTTGTACGGCTCTGTATCACTGTGTGTATGGAGTGCTATAACCCTGCTGACAGTAATAATCTGCTGCATCGTCCTCTGTCGCTCCTCGGATTGTAAGAGTGTAATCAGTTCCAGATCCAGATCCAGAGAACCGGTCTGGGACCCCTGTATCTCGGGTGGTTGCATAATAGATAAGAAGCTTTGGTCGTTGTCCTGATTTCTGTTGGTACCAGGCTACATAGCTATATACATCTTCACTGGCCGTACAAGAGATGGTGACTGTATCTCCGGGGGACACAGATATAATCTGGAGTCTGGGTCATCACAGTCTCTCCACAGGATCCTGAGGATTAGAAGAGACATATTCATTACTGATAAATGTCGGGATCTTCCTAGAAATCCTGATCTGATGATGGATCCACTGTAGAGATTTCTCTACACACAATCATGGAAGGATCCGAATCTCTCACCCTGAATAGAAATGAAGATCACAGCCAGCAGATAACTGCGAGAAACCATCCTGATGTGTCTGGACCGTCAGATAGAAACTATAAGATGAGACAATCTGTACAATGAGATCTATATAGAGAGTGACAGGGGGGATACAGAGACCCCCAGAGACTGTGTATGGAAATACTGGGGACATGTAAATTCTGTGGTTATAATGTGACGGTTACTGGAGTGTAATAGAGACCGGAGCTCGGCGGCGTCTCCTCCTAGATGAGAATTAATGTCACTTGTATGAAATCTAAGAAAAGAAATAAGAGTTTTTTTAGTAATTAATTGTAATTTCCATGGTTATAGGTTTTTATGATCATGTTTAGCTCTGCTACATCTGTATATAAATATTCCTGAAATATTGTTTTGTATTTATAAGGATATAAATGTATATTTCTATAATCGGCAGGATATGCCATTACACTGTATAAACCTCCTGAGAGAATCCCCCGGTCATCATGGTCGCGGTATTGTAGGACCTGATATCTGTGCGGAGTCTTCACAGCTTACATACAAGTTAGGAAAACCCTGTACGTGACGTCCTTGTATACGATCACATACACGACTGATCTCTCTGAATATCTGTTATAAATGCAGTCAGGATTAAGGGAGAAAATCTACTAGAGACCTGAGCAGAAGTAATCCGGGGGCTCCTGCACCTGCCGAACCCCCTCCAAACTCGCGATCAGGGGTCAGGTTATAGGAAGTTACATAGTGCGGTGTAGTGTAACGGAGACCTCGGCACCGAAGAAGACAAAAGGAGGAAATGTTGCTGCAAATATATATTTTTTATTTGGATCCGGCAAAAAAAGCAAAGACAGATACCGGCCAGCGTTTCGGCCAATAAATTGTCTTCATCAAGGACGTCTGTAATACATGAACATAACAAATAAAACATTTAGTTTCATATGTGACATGAAATGAACCTAAAGAAAAGTGTCAGATCAATGGGAGGCGGGAGGAGGAAAGGTGGGAATGTGAGGATCAACCAGAGATAACACATGGACAATGAGATCACAACGATGAAAATCATTAATAATACTGCAATTGTCATATGGGAACAATGTTGGAGTCAGCGTGATAATCTGGTTTTGTGTGAATTCCATAAAGACAAAAGGAAAGAAAAGAAAAGAGGACATGAATCCTGGAAGCTAAAGGACAAATTATCTAAAGACGACCAATATGTGGTCAGTTCAGAGCAATGACGACGGCTCAAAAATTATTAATTATTACAATGTGCACACTTCAGTAGGTGAACACTTGGTCTAAGGTTCAGGTTTTCACGTGACTTTACCAGTTAGAATAGGACCAGGAAATCTAGATCGCATCATGTCCATATAGCAGCACCTGTAACTACAGTATATTCAGGTGGTGTGTACATGTCTAATATTAGACCATCGAAGCAATGTAGAGGGCTCCAAAAATGATTAGGCCTCTACCTATCCCTATGCCGAGCTCCTATACCAACACAGTACAGGCATAAAATGGTGTTCATGGCCGCCCCTAAGTGTTATCCTGCCTGTGATAGTCCCCTGATAATGGTGCAGGTTTTTATTTTTTAAATCCTCACAAATTGAATCGCAGATTGTTCAAATTTGTGTGGAACCTCGGATTTCAGGAAATTTAACTCAAATTCATTCCTCCATGGATTGATCTGCTCATCTCTAGTCTCAACTAATTCCTGGCTGGAGAGTGACCGCACTATCCGGGGACAGTGACCGCACTATCCGGGGACAGTGACCGCACTATCCGGGGACAGTGACCGCACTATCCGGGGACAGTGGCCACCACATCTCCTTGAGCCCCAGAACGGCTCAGAGTGAATACGATGGCACTACGTGACTAAAGTGGACACAGCTTGAGCAGATCTCGTTACACCTAGCAGGGTCAGTTATGTGTAAGTATGGCGACAAGAAAGGTTCAGATCCAGCAATCCCACAGGATTAAAAATTACACCTTTACTTAAGAAACGTAAAAATCCATATTAGTATTTCAATAGAAAAATGTGAAATGAGAGCGGGTATAAACAATACATGAACTGGTGACGGGTTTTACACCATGTGGATTCTTAATCATAATCTATTTTACAGTGATAGCCAAGTACATTTGATTTTTTTACATTTACTTTTTGCTCCACTCTCTTCACAACCCAAGAATATTACACAATTGAAGACAGCGCTCCTTAGGAAGTTTCATATATACAGGTGCTTCTTACTAATTTAGAATATCATCAAAAGGTTAATTTATTTCAGTTCTTCAATCCAAGAAGTGAAGCTCATATATTATATAGAGTCATTACACATAGAGCGATCTATTCCAAGTGTTTATTTCGGTTAATGCCAGGCCGCATTGATGCAGTAATTGATGCAAAGGATCCCCGACCAAGTATTGAGGGCATTTACTGAACATACATTTCAGTAGGGGAACATTTCGGATTTTAAAGACATTTTTCAAGCTGTTGTTATAAAGTATTCTAATTTACTGAGATAATGACTTTTGTGTTCTCATTGGCTGTAAGCCATAATCATCAACATTAACAGAAATAAACACTTGAAATAGATCTCTCTGTGTGTAATGACTCTATATAATATATGAGCTTCACTTTTTGTGTTGAAGAACTGAAATAAATTAACCTTTTGATGATATTCTAATTTTCTGAGAAGCACCTGTATATATGATACTTCTTAAGCAGCGCTATTCCATTTGCTTCTGTGGATTTTACCTCAGGTGTATTTTGACTATGACGCTCCCTTATGCCTAATGTATCCTGCAGACATGCTTATTTGTACAACCCAAGAATATTAGTGACTTAGAGGCCATCGCCAATGAGGAACGGGCTAAGATTCCTCAGGGGCTGTAAAGAGCTGGTGTCTGGATAGGCATCACGTACACAGCAGGTCGTAACAGCCAAAGGGGCTTTACTACCTACTAAAGACGCTTATCACGTAGGGGTGAATAATCCTCAGACTTCAGTGGTCAGTAAGGGGCATTTTGTGCTGAATATGGAGAAACCACTTGTTATATTATTTGTACTGAGCTATTTCTATACTTCTTGGTTTATTGCAAACAGCAGAAAGTTTATAAATGTTAGAAATAAACTGAATCTGAAATGGGGTGAAGGTGGGGATTGAAACTAAATATACAGTGCTCAGCATAAATGAGTACACCCCCTTTGAAAAGTAAAATTTTAATCAATATCTATAATGGGTGTGTCAGGTGTGACAGACTGTCGTTCTGGATCCAGCTGTAGAAGGTCATTGCGCTTGGCTCTGCAGGCACCTTCTTGATCTTTTGATCTTTGTGGTATAGTGATATCCTTCTCCCTCTAGGACCTAGGAGTGGACCTCCACCTTCTGCTGCTAATTGACACACCCTTGCTGGATGTTTAAATACCTTCGGTCTCTGCAGAAAGTCGCCTAGATAGCTCTATTTTCCTCTGTCCAAACTTGAAGTACTAGTAGTCGGCTAGTGTCTTCTTGGAGTTCCCTTGGAGTATAGTTGGCATAATCTCTCTGGTGTCTTCTCAAGCTAAGTGTTTTCCTTTGTCTGTTACCTATTTGTCTTTAGTTGCAGAGGGGGTTGACTAGTGCTCACCCCATCCCCTTACCTATGTCTTTAGTTGCAGAGGGGGTTGACTAGTGCTCACCCCATCCCCTCCTGAACTAGGGCCTATCACTAGGGGCAGTCAGGGATTAGGTTTCCTGCTCAGCGATAGGTACGGAACCTATTTAGGGACTTTAGGGGAGTCAGGCTGTTGTCAGATCTGCCTAGGGGTCTCCACTCCCCCTTTTCCTAGTGTTTGGACTTCTTCCTCCTCTTCCCGTTGTTGTGCACTTAGTCTTTCCCTCACCTTGCTTGACAATATCTCACTGAACAAAAGAAAAATTTCCAGAATTTTGACAAGACTAAGTTTCATAGAACCTTCTTTAACCCATAACATGAAGGTAAGGTTAATAATATAACTTTCATAGCTAAATCTTCAGTATTACTCAAAATAGTTAATGCAAAATGAGTACACCCGACATAAAAAAAAAAATACTACATCTAGTCATTTGTATGACCTCCATAATTTTTAAGAACAGCACCGAGTTTTCTAGATATGGAATGAGCAGGTTGGCGACATATTGTAACATTTATCTTTTTTCATTCTACAAGAACGAGCCCTTTTAGAGCCTGGATACTGGATGGAGAGTGATGACAACTTGTCTCTTCAGAATTCCCCATAGGTGTTTGGGTGGGTTCAGATCAGGAGACACTTAATCAATGAATCACTTTCTCCCTGTTCTTCTTCAGAAATACCACAGAAGCCTTAGATGTGTGTTTTGGATCATTGTGATGTTGCTAAGTGAACGTCTACCAAGCGCACAGAGTGATGGCAGCATCTTCTCTTTCAATATAGAGGTTTACATCTGTGAATTCATGACATCATCAATGAAATGTATCCCCCCCGACTCCAGCAGCACTGATGCAGCCCCACATAAGGACACTGCAACCACAAGGTCTCATTGAAAGACACCATTCAGTTTTCTTTGTACTTCTCACCTTTTTGACACTATACAGCTTTGAAGCCATCAGCTCCAAAAACATTTATCTTGGTGTCAACACTCCAGAGTATAGAGTCCCAGTGGTCTTCATATTTTTCACCACGATCCCTCAATTGTAGTAGAGCTTTTTAGTGTATAAGCTTTAGTAGAAGTTTCTTTCTTCTAAAGACAACGGCATGCAACCTATTCCTCTGCAGTGTACACCGTATTGTGTCATGAGAAACACATTCACCGGTTTGGATTTCTACTCATTTAGCTAACTGCACTGAATTTGTATATGGATTTTCTTCAGCCCTTCTTATCAAAAGATGCTCCTGTTTAGGTGTCAACCTCCATGATTGGCCTGGACGTCTCTGTAAGATGATTGCAGTTCCATCTTTGTTACATTTTGGTATTCCTTTTGCTACAGTATTCTGACTGATAAGTAAAGCTTTGCTGATCTTCTTGTAGCCTTCCCTTTTTTTATGTAAAATAAATTATTTTCTTTCTCAGGTCTTGTGACATTTCTCTTCCATGTGGTGCCATTGCTGACAGAATGAAATGGGAAGGGTTTTTGTTTTTTTATAAGCAACAACTTTTTCTAGTAAACTGTCTGCTGGACACCTGTGTAATGAATAATTAAACTTACCTGTGGTTGAATTCTGGTTAATTAGAATTTTGTACTATAAAATTGAACTTTTCTACTAAGATTTTCATTGGGGTGTACTCACTTTTACAACATTTTCTTAAATGAATTTCTTAGGAAAATTACTTTTTGGGGTGTTGAAAATAGCAAGTATTGTTTGTAATTAATAGCCAACATTTGTGGGAGTATTTAGTAGTCTGGTATCCCATAGAAAATGTTAATTCTAAAAGGAAACTAAAGGTTTTCTGACAAAACTGTTGGGGTGTACTCATTTGTGCTGAGCACTGTATCTGCTATATCCACAGAATATGCCAAATATATATAGTGGATGTGGATCCCACCTATAGGAACATCATATATCTTGAGTACGGGGCCCTGACAAGCTGCGGTTTCAGCCATTAGATTGTCAGGATTCCCGTCCATTTGTATAGAAATTTTAACCACCTCCTTATGAAAATTCCTCTTAATGGAGTCTGCATGTTCTATATATTTACATCACATCCTCTGTATGTGGTAAGAATAGAATAACTCCTTAAAGGTGAGTACAGATGTGGTGGATAGGATGTGTATTTGGGTAAGACCTCGTGAATTCAACATGTCAATATATTTATTCTCAAGGAATATAAACTGTCCCTGGAGATGTCTGACAGCAGCTTTACCCCCTCTCCCTATACAGAACACATGGACGCTCAGCTGAGTCTAACGTGCTTATGTATGGGGGGGGGCTGTTTATTCGTCAGCTCGCTCCGTTGTGCGGCCACATTCAGAGTTTCTCCTCCTGTGCAGATGTTCATATAGTCTGTAATCATTATGTCAGCGCTGGTTTATACCTGACTGGTTTATACAATGATCTGTACAGAAATAATCTATTCCCAGAGGAAGAAGAGAAGACAGAAATAATCACTGAGCGCTCTGCTAATTCTCTGCACCTTCATCTACACAACATTGTAATACAGCGACATCATGGGGGATGAGGACAGAGGTTTTTGTACGGCTCTGTATCACTGTGCGAGAGGATGCTGTGCACTCTGCTGACAGTAATAATCTGCTGCATCGTCCTCTGTCGCTCCTCTGATTGAAAAAGTGTAATCAGTTCCAGATCCAGATCCAGTGAACCGGTCTGGGACTCCTGTATATCGCCTGCTTGCACTGTAGATGAGAAGTGCTGGAGGTTGTCCTGATTTCTGTTGGTACCAGTGTAAGTTGCCATATACATTACCACTGGCCTTACATGAAATGGTGGCTGTTTCTCCCGGGGACACAGTGATTAGATCTGGAGATTGGGTCAGTACAATCTGTGCACAGGAGTCTAAGGAAAGATAAAGAAAACATCAGTGTTAGTGTTAATGTCGCCTCATTGTGCTGTTCTCTACTACTGTCCTGTCCATCATCTCATGAACCTCTCACCATGAATGAGAAGAAGAATTACACCCAGTACAACTCCCTGTAAACCCATCGTCATCTCCCTGGACTGATGGCCACAGACTATAGAGATGTCACCTGCACAATGTCCCCTATATACCAGCTGTAATCACTGGAGGAGACGTCCCCTGAGAGCAGAGATGTAAAGCAGGAGACATGTAAATTGTGCCGTGTGTCAGCGATCAGTGATCTGGATCTTACTGCAATCAGGGATTTCCTACAGGAGAGATATAATCCCGATCATTATCCTGAGATCATTCACCATCAGTGATCTCCTGATTGTTCTCAGACATCAGAAATGGGATTATTTTTATAGATGTTATTAGTTTTATCTGTGAAGTAAGAAAAAATCCTTCTACGTCTTATTGGGCTTTTCCAGCTTTGTGATGTTGCAGCCGATGTAAGAACAGATACTGGAGACAACAGATCACCGGGAACGTGAAACGCAGAATTCCTGACCTCACAGAGAACATCTAAGGGTATGTGCCCACGTAGCGTTTTACAAGCGTATATGCTGCGGAATTTCTGCAGCGTAAACGCTTGGTAATTCGCTCCCCATGGTCCCCAATGACAAGCCGCACTGTCAATGCACATGCTGCGGATTTTTCCACAGCGTTTATGCTGCGCTCAAAAATCCGCAGCATGTCCATTAATTTTGCAGACACGCAGCATAATCGCCGCCATTGACTTGCATTGAGATTTATATAATCCGTGTCAGTATATTTGTATACACAGATTATATGCGTTTCAATGTGCGGATGGTACCCAAGTCTGGAGGAGAGAAGACTCTCATCCAGACCTGGATGGAAACTGTAAAAAAAAGAATTAAAAATAAAAAATAAAGTGTATACTCACCTTCCGATGTCCTCCCGGTGTTTTGTCTGCTCCGTCCGCTCTCTTGCAATGCTCCCGCTGTTATGAAGGACCTGCCATGACGTCACTGAGTCATGTGACCCATCACATGGCTCAATGACGTCACCGCAGGTCCTTCACACCACCGTGAGCCGCCCAACACACCAGACGCGGCAGAGAGAACACCGGGAGGACACCGGAAGGTGAGTATAAACTTTTTTTTTTATTTTTTACCATTTTATTCTTTTTTTTAACTAACTTGGTCACACTACTATAAATTCATGCCGGTTGCCGTTTGTATGGATTTATATAGAGGGAACAAGTTGTCAAGCACTTTCCAAGTGATGCTAAAATCACTTGGAAAAGCGCTTGATAACCCGCATGCAGAAATGCATGGAGAGATGCTTGACAAACGCTTCTACCTGGCGGGAAAAACGCATGTAAAATCCGCATGCATTTTTCCTGCCAGGGAGAAGCGTAAAAAATATGCAGCATTTCTGCATCGTGGGCACATAGTCGAAGACCATTAGAAATATTTATATTCATTCAGATTATTATTAATATGTTTATTACTATTAATACGACTGATATTTTATTACATCCACTCCTGATTGTTGCTTAAAAACTAGATGTAAAACCCTGATGAAATACACAGGTGTGAATGAGGCCTGATCTGTATATATTGTGGTGTGAATACAGAACTGATGGGATATTTGGGGGATTCTCATGTGATTTATCTTCATGCATTACTATCATCTATCTTGTGGATGTAAATCTCTCATGTGTATAATGTCATATATCAGCAGTTCTCATCTGTCTCATCTGATGTCATTTCCTCCCTAGACGACGGCCCCTGAGCGTTATAGATGTGATATACGGGGGCTGCACCTATATAGTGTTATGTGAATAGAAGCTCTTGAATGATTTTTCATTATCAATGAATGTATTAATAAAATTATAAGAAATATGGAGAAGACAGATATTTGGACACATAGATGAGCCCCCGACAGAAGACACATCTCTGATGGCTGAACCTGCCATTATTCCTGCACTTATGGCCGAGGGTCTGGACAAACCACAAACTCACATTATTGTTATTCTGGTAGAAAACAAATCCTCGTCGGTGACTTTATTAGTAGTTTGCAGAGCACATGTTACTCCCTGACGTGTGCAGAATAATCCGGGCTCCGCTGAGGCTGCCGGGCCCCTCCAGTCCAGGATTCTCCTCAGACCGGGGCCGGGAGAGGTGGGGTCATTTATATGTATATTTCCACCCTACGTCCCAGACCCCTGAGCAGAATAAGGCAGATTCACAGCAAACAGACTCAATGTGAATCCAATCTCTTTCCTGAATTGGAGTGAATCTGCTGAGTGTGAATTGTGGCCGAGTCGCTCATCACTAATGTCCGCACATCTCAGCCCAGAATAGAAAAAGACTGAAGTGAATCTCTGAAAACCCCATTTACTGCTGGGAATATATTTGCTGCTTTGTGCAGCGGCTCCGGCCCCTCTGATCTGTGAGTATAATGTGGGATATGTGAGGTATAGCGCTGTATGGAGCCGCCATTATGAGGCCTCTAGACCTTGTAGTGAGAGGGTGGAGGGGACTGTGCAGCGCGGGGAGGATCTGTCCTCCAGTTCTCTCTCTTCCTGGTCACTCATCCATTCCCGCTAAGCTTCTTATGTTCCTGAGTCCATCAATAACCGGCGGCTCAGCTAATGGCCGCTCCCGGAGATGACACCTGTAATGCCATGGTTTTCTGATATGGGGAGACCACTGTAACCCCGGGGTCCATCTTTATTTTCAGGATAAAGGACATCACATTAGATATATCGGGTACAGCTCAAATAAAAAGGTAATCACTTGTCCAGAAAAAAAATAAAGATATTTGCAACCAAGATGAGTCCATCACATAACAGGTCAGATATTTATCCCTAGGAGGTAAACTATGAAATGACAGCAAGCAGAGATCTAGATACAGAAAATATAAGGGAAAATTATATAATCTTTTATTATACAAAAATACAACCTGTAATTGTTGGAACAAACAAAATGTATATTTATATTCTATAGGAGCAGAAAGTAAAGTCCTCCCCTCCTCCTTCTTCTATCTCCTTACATCTGTACAGATTCCTCCATCACATGAATCCCGGTAACAGTCTGAAGCTTTTATCGGCCGCGCACAATACTGGATAAGAGCTGCCCGGGTCGTGTTCCTCCTCCTGATGTGTGTGCTCTGTACAGATACAAGCGCCTCATACACAGGATTCTCTGCTATTCCTCAGTATCAGTCACTTATATACAGATGTTTGGTGTCTGCACTGAGTATAGACGAGCTGCCTGAGCTGCTGCTGCCCCCTAGTGGCTCCATGACATGGAGATTTATGCATCTTGTATCTGCACTGAGCCAGTAACCACATGATACCAGAGGGAGCGGAAAGCATCTTATTACATCATCCAGAAGAGGAGGCAGCACAGGTGTGGAGGGAAGCAAAATGGGGGATCTAAAGAGCCAGCGGTGGAAATAGGGAAGATCTCCAGGAGGAGCTGGAAAATCTCCTGGACAAAGGTTGGATGGCAGAGAAAGAGCCACCTGCTCTCTGCTCCACCACTTATCCTGCTAGGGCACAGGTCGCTTTATGGCTGTAACTGCCCGAGGTGCGGTGAGCTAGATCCACTGCGCCATAGCGATAGCGAATGTAGCACAATGAATGGGGAGCGCCCGTCACCTTCTCTGTGACTCAGCTGGTGGCAATGGCATCATGGCGTCAGCATGGACGCTCTGCCACAAGATGAGGTGGAGCCACAGGAGATCTGATGGACAGGGAAGTATTAAATATTAGTTTTTCAATAAATGAATTAATTTTGATAACAAGAATGAAATGGGGGTGAGAGAGAGAACACTATAATGACTTAAGGGTGGGGGATGGAAGAGATATAAATATATTGGGGGAGGGGACATGTAAATATAATGAATCAGAGGGGCATGGAATTATAATGATACAGCGGACAAGTAATTATAATGAATCGGGGGGGCGGGAGGTGCACAGTGGGGGCATGGAGGACGCAGGAGATTAACTGATTAATTGGGGGAAAGAGAACAGTAACTAATTCATTTATACATTTATTGGGAGGGGAAAAGTGGCCAATTATAGTTACAGGGGGCTCAGTGGTGGATTATCAATTTACATTCAGAATTTTGTGTTGCATAATAGTAAGACGTCAGCGGTGAGTTACTGGATGTGAATATTTGTTCTGTCTCTACATTGTATACGGGTACGTTCACATGGGCGACCGGCGGCACTAAATGACCACCAATCGGAAAACCATTACCTATTGGCAGTCGCTTCATAGCATGTTTAACCCCTTCATGACTGGGCTATTTTTCATTATTTTATTTGTTTTTTCCTCTCCTTCTACTAAGAGCCATAACTTGCTATCTTTCCATCCACATAGCGTATGAGGACTTGGTTTTTGCGAGACAAGTTGTAGTTTTGAACGACATCATTCATTTTATCATGTGATTCACTCAAAAGTTGGGAAAATAATTCTAAGTGCGTTGAAATTGCAAAAAAAGTGCAATTCCACAATTGTTTGTGTCACCATTTTCTGAGACCCCTAACATTTTCAATTTTCGTGGTAAGGGGCTATGTGGGGGCTTATTATCTGTGGCCTGATTTGAGGTTTATTGATGCTATTTTGGGGTAGATATAATGGTATCATCTTGTCTAATTGCAGTTTATTGCAATGTTGTGGCAGCTAAAAAAAGTAATTATGGCGTTTTGATTTTTTTCTCATTACGCTGTTTACTGATTGGATTAATTTATTTTATTTTTGATAGATTGGAGTTTTATGAATTTGGCGATATCGAATATGTGTATTTTTTTTAATTGCTTTATTTTTAATGGGGCACAAAGGGGGGTGATTCTTGCACCGGCTATCACTGAGGAATATGTTCCTACAACAAGGATACCATCCACTGGTAATAGATGAACAGATCCACAGAGCTACAAGGATCCCAAGAAGCCGCCTCTTGGATTACTTGCAGAGAGAGGACAACAGCAGGGCGCCTCTTGTGGTCACATACAGCAAGCACATGAACATCCTAAGGAAGATTGAGACTGATCTTCCACCCATATTCCTCAGAGACCACAGACTGAAAGGAATATTCCCAGAACTACCACTTCTCTCCTACAAAAAGCCCCGTAACCTAAGGAATCTCCTTGTCAGAAGTGTCCTCTCATCACCATCAGAGACGGGAACATTCCCCTGTAATAATAAAAAGCAGGACTTGTACCCAGATATTACCGACAAATACAGTCCACATACCCAACACCAATCAGGACTATAAGATCATGGACTTCTTCTCATGTTCATCTTCCAATGTGGTGGACATGATACAATGTACAAGGTGTCCTGGAGGAGCCGATATTGGGGAAACTAAGCAAAAACTACAAACGGGGAGGAATCTACACCGACACAATCAGGAATGAACTGGACGCCTGTGGGAAAACATTTCTCTGGACCTGGACACTGTATGACGGATATAAAAGTCTTAATACTGAAAGGTTGTTTTAAGGACGAAAAGAAAGGAAAATCTGAGAATTCATACTGATAAGAATGTTCAACTCTTCCACAATTTAACACCTGGATTTATGACTCACTACATGGACCCAGTTCACACCTCCACGAGACTGACTCCAGATCACTAAGCCGTCCCTCCCACCATCTCTCCATTTGTAACAAAAAACCTTAACTTGATTTCCTTGGCTTATCTTTAGGAGGCATCACCCCATCCACCCCATGCACAAATTGTAATATCTCCTAAATGTTGTGCTCTTGTCTCAGTCATTCATTTGTAAATCCTCCTGAAGAAGGAGCCTCGGTTCTCTGAAAGCTGCAGATATAATTCTCCTGGTTAGCCAATAAAGGGATCGCTCCTAGAATACTTTTGTCAATTTTAGGCATAAAACTACTTATATCAATTTGTAAAGGTTGCAAAGTTGTGATATATGCTCTACTGTGACCCCCTACTGAATATTAATTTTTCTTTTCTTTTGAGGGGAGGATAATTAGAACTTCTGCTATGGAGCTCTATGATTTCTATATACGTCCGTTATGATGACTACATAATTAGGATATACTTATGGTAACACATAAATAATCATTGGAGCTGTAATCATCAAATAATATTTTGTCAATGTGTGAAATGTTCTTTTAAGAATTCTTTACATGTGTAACATAACATATATATATAAATGATTTATGTGGATAGTAGGTGAAGTGTAGAGCGGTGTCACCCCATGATGATTATTATCTGGGCTTGTTACATTGTCAGGCTGCAATTTCCCTCTACAATGTCATGTGATGCACTACTTATCTCATCCACCAGATGGCGCTATAGAGCATTACACTCCATAATCCTGAAAGGTGACACCTGCAGGACGATTCGTGTAAGAGCAACAGTTCATAGTACCAGGGGTCAACCATTTTGAGCATGAAATTCACTAAGGAGGAGTCACTAATGTGTCTCGACAGTAAGGGGGGACACTATTGTGAAGGACACTATGGGGCGATTCATTATGACCGGTGTTGTGCAGTTTAGTGTTAATGACTCTCTGGAGTACAATGCGCCTAATTCATTAAGTGGTGCTCATCCCCTAAAGAAATAGGCGCATCTCTTAATTGTCATGTGCCGACACCAGAAATGGTCTGAAGTCAGTGACTGGGGAATATTTCTTGACTCCATTACGCAGTTTCTGCTGAGACTGGACTGTAAACCCTAAGGCGATGTGCCCACGTAGCAGATTTACATGCGTTTTTTCTGCCAGAGAGAAGCGTTTTTTCAGCGTTTTCGCATGCGTTTTTTCAAGCACTTTTCCAAGTGATTTTGAGCATCACTTGGAAAAGTGCTTGACAAGTTGGTCACACAATATAAATCCATGCAACCGGCATGGATTTATATTGTGTGACCAACTTAGATGCTTTAAATGCAGCATCTATAGTAAAAAAAAAAGAAAGAATTAAAAAGTTAAAAATAAAAAAAAACCTGTATGCTCACCTCTCCGGTCTCCTCCTGGCAGCGATCCTCTCTCCTCGGCGTCCCGGTTGTACTGGCAGGACCTGTGATGACTTCATTTAGTCAGCTGATGGTCACGCGACCATCACCTGACCGCTGACGTCAGTGGTCACGTGACCATCAGCTGACTAAATGACATCACTGCAGATCCTGCAAGTACACCCAGGACGCCGAGGAGAGATGACGCAGCCGGGAGAAGACCGGAGAGGTGAGTATACAGGTTTTTTTACTTTTAACTTTTTTATTTCTTTTTTTCACCGCGTGGTAGCCGGGATGTAGAGGAGTTGTAGTCTCCTCTTCATCCCAGGTACCACACGCACCGCGATTACGCTGCAACTTCGCGGCCATTGAATTTAATTGAAACGCTGCAAATCCACATATACCTGCGGGTTTGCTGCATTTCAATGTTCCTCAATGGCCGCGAATTTGCGGCGTAATCGCATTAGAAATGGTCATGCTGCGAATTTGGCGCACTAATTAGCGCATCATGTGCACAGCACATCCGAATTCACATTGCTTTGCATGGCAGATGGTTTTACAAGCGTTTTCAAGGCGTTTTCATGGCTTTAAAAACGCTACGTGGCACATAGCCTAAAAGTCACAACTTCCGAGTTCTGTGAAAATATTGCAACTTATTAAGGTGTTTTACATCAGAGTTTTGACCTTTCACATTTTCTGCTATTCATGCGCTATAGAGATAAAGTGTCAGCTTCATTCTGCGGGAAAAAGTTATTACAGTAATAGAAGACTTATAATTTTTTTTAAATGTTTTATTACTTTTATACAATTAATATTCTGTGGGGGAGGGGCCGAAGGAAAATCTGTTGATCCGTCAGCTCGCTCCGTTGTACGGCCACATTCAGAGTATCTCCTCCTGTGCAGATGTTCATATAGTCTGTAATCATTATGTCAGCGCTGGTTTATACCTGACTGGTTTATACAATGATCTGTACAGAAATAATCTATTCCCAGAGGAAGAAGAGAAGACAGAAATAATCACTGAGCGCTCTGCTAATTCTCTGCACCTTCATCTACACAACATTGTAATACAGCGACATAATGGGAGATGAGGACGGAGGTTTTTGTACGGCTCTGTGTCACTGTGTGTATGGAGTGCTATAACCCTGCTGACAGTAATAATCTGCTGCATCGTCCTCTGTCGCTCCTCGGATTGTAAGAGTGTAATCAGTTCCAGATCCAGATCCAGAGAACCGGTCTGGGACCCCTGTATCTCGGGTGGTTGCATAATAGATAAGAAGCTTTGGTCGTTGTCCTGATTTCTGTTGGTACCAGGCTACATTGCTATATACATCTTCACTGGCCGTACAAGAGATGGTGATTGTATCTCCGGGGGACACAGAGATATAATCTGGAGTCTGGGTCATCACAATCTCTCCACAGGATCCTGAGGATTAGAAGAGACATATTCATTACTGATAAATGTCGGGATCTTCCTAGAAATCCTGATCTGATGATGGATCCACTGTAGAGATTTCTCTACACACAATCATGGAAGGATCCGAATCTCTCACCCTGAATAGAAATGAAGATCACAGCCAGCAGATAACTGCGAGAAACCAGCCTGATGTGTCTGGACCGTCAGATAGAAACTATAAGATGAGACAATCTGTACAATGGGATCTATATAGAGAGTGACAGGGGGGATACAGAGACCCCCAGAGACTGTGTATGGAAATACTGGGGACATGTAAATTCTGTGGTTATAATGTGACGGTTACTGGAGTGTAATAGAGACCGGAGCTCGGCGGCGTCTCCTCCTAGATGAGAATTAATGTCACTTGTATGAAATCTAAGAAAAGAAATAAGAGTTTTTTTAGTAATTAATTGTAATTTCCATGGTTATAGGTTTTTATGATCATGTTTAGCTCTGCTACATCTGTATATAAATATTCCTGAAATATTGTTTTGTATTTATAAGGATATAAATGTATATTTCTATAATCGGCAGGATATGCCATTACACTGTATAAACCTCCTGAGAGAATCCACCGGTCATCAGGGTCGCGGTATTGTAGGACCTGATATCTGTGCGGAGTCTTCACAGCTTACATACAAGTTAGGAAAACCCTGTAAGTGACGTCCTTGTATACGATCACATACACGACTGATCTCTCTGAATATCTGTTATAAATGCAGTCAGGATTAAGGGAGAAAATCTACTAGAGACCTGAGCAGAAGTAATCCGGGGGCTCCTGCACCTGCCGAACCCCCTCCAAACTCACGATCAGGGGTCAGGTTATAGTAAGTTACATAGTGCGGTGTAGTGTAACGGAGACCTCGGCACCGAAGAAGACAAAAGGAGGAAATGTTGCTGCAAATATATATTTTTTATTTGGATCCGGCAAAAAAAGCAAAGACAGATACCGGCCAGCGTTTCGGCCAATAAATTGTCTTCATCAAGGACGTCTGTAATACATGAACATAACAAATAAAACATTTAGTTTCATATGTGACATGAAATGAACCTAAAGAAAAGAGTCAGATCAATGGGAGGCGGGAGGAGGAAAGGTGGGAATGCGAGGATCAACCAGAGATAACACATGGACAATGAGATCACAACGATGAAAATCATTAATAATACTGCAATTGTCATATGGGAACAATGTTGGAGTCAGCGTGATAATCTGGTTTTGTGTGAATTCCATAAAGACAAAAGGAAAGAAAAGAAAAGAGGACATGAATCCTGGAAGCTAAAGGACAAATTATCTAAAGACGACCAATATGTGGTCAGTTCAGAGCAATGACGACGGCTCAAAAATTATTAATTATTACAATGTGCACACTTCAGTAGGTGAACACTTGGTCTAAGGTTCAGGTTTTCACGTGACTTTACCAGTTAGAATAGGACCAGGAAATCTAGATCGCATCATGTCCATATAGCAGCACCTGTAACTACAGTATATTCAGGTGATGTGTACATGTCTAATATTAGACCATCGAAGCAATGTAGAGGGCTCCAAAAATGATTAGGCCTCTACCTATCCCTATGCCGAGCTCCTATACCAACACAGTACAGGCATAAAATGGTGTTCATGGCCGCCCCTAAGTGTTATCCTGCCTGTGATAGTCCCCTGATAATGGTGCAGGTTTTTATTTTTTAAATCCTCACAAATTGAATCGCAGATTGTTCAGATTTGTGTGGAACCTCGGATTTCAGGAAATGTAACTCAAATTCATTCCTCCATGGATTGATCTGCTCATCTCTAGTCTCAACTAATTCCTGGCTGGAGAGTGACCGCACTATCCGGGGACAGTGACCGCACTATCCGGGGACAGTGACCGCACTATCCAGGGACAGTGACCGCACTATCCGGGGACAGTGGCCACCACATCTCCTTGAGCCCCAGAACGGCTCAGAGTGAATACGATGGCACTACGTGACTAAAGCGGACATAGCTTGAGCAGATCTCGTTACACCTAGCAGGGTCAGTTATGTGTAAGTATGGCGACAAGAAAGGTTCAGATCCAGCAATCCCACAGGATTAAAAATTACACCTTTACTTAAGAAACGTAAAAATCCATATTAGTATTTCAATAGAAAAATGTGAAATGAGAGCGGTATAAACAATATATGAACTGGTGACGGGTTTTACACCATGTGGATTCTTAATCATAATCTATTTTACAGTGATAGCCAAGTACATTTTATTTTTTTACATTTACTTTTTGCTCCACTCTCTTCACAACCCAAGAATATTACACAATTGAAGACAGCGCTCCTTAGGAAGTTTCATATATACAGGTGCTTCTTACTAATTTACAATATCATCAAAAGGTTAATTTATTTCAGTTCTTCAATCCAAGAAGTGAAGCTCATATATTATATAGAGTCATTACACACAGAGTGATCTATTATATAGAGTCATTACACACAGAGGGATCTATTCCAAGTGTTTATTTCGGTTAATGCCAGGCCGCATTGATGCAGTAATTGATGCAAAGGATCCCCGACCAAGTATTGAGGGCATTTACTGAACATACATTTCAGTAGGGGAACATTTCGGATTTTAAAAACATTTTTCAAGCTGTTGTTATAAAGTATTCTAATTTACTGAGATAATGACTTTTGTGTTTTCATTGGCTGTAATCCATAATCATCAACATGAACAGAAATAAACACTTGAAATAGATCACTCTGTGTGTAATGACTCTATATAATATATGAGCTTCACTTTTTGTGTTGAAGAACTGAAATAAATTAACCTTTTGATGATATTCAAATTTTCTGAGAAGCACCTGTATATATGATGCTTCTTAAGCAGCGCTATTCCATTTGCTTCTGTGGATTTTACCTCAGGTGTATTTTGACTATGACGCTCCCTTATGCCTAATGTATCCTGCAGACATGCTTATTTGTACAACCCAAGAATATTAGTGACTTAGAGGCCATCGCCAATGAGGAACGGGCTAAGATTCCTCAGGGGCTGTAAAGAGCTGGTGTCTGGATAGGCATCACGTACGCAGCAGGTCGTAACAGCCAAAGGGGCTTTACTACCTACTAAAGACGCTTATCACGTAGGGGTGAATAATCCTCAGACTTCAGTGGTCAGTAAGGGGCATTTTGTGCTGAATATGGAGAAACCACTTGTTATATTATTTTTACTGAGCTATTTCTATACTTCTTGGTTTATTGCAAACAGCAGAAAGTGGGGGCGTGGCCTGGAGCTCATGGAGAGAGGACGTGTGTAGCTGAAGCTCTTGCCATCCAGCCTTAAACCTACAGGATTTGACCCCTTATAGGGGTTTGGTTCCCACCACAACGACAGATCATCGTCTGGGATGTCCTCCTGATCCCTTTGGATCCTTTGGATACCACTTATATCCTGATTTAACCCGCCGCATCCCATCCGCAGTTGTAACAGTAGCCCTGCTGCTGTCGGACCATTACCTCATTGCCCTTAATATACTGAAGGATTACTGTTATCCATTATACTATCTCCATTATCCTGGAAGCCTCCTAACACCTGAAAGATACCGGAGTTACACAGATTGGGCCGCCCGCCATTTGACGCGATTATCCAGAGCCTTGAGTTAAGATCACAAAATGGCGGCGGCGATTTACCTCAGCACTACACTGCTGTGATTCTGACAGGAGTCTGTCAAATAATCTCTGAACTGGACTCTGGAAAATTCTTATTTCACAGATTTTATGCATTTATATATCTGCTGAACTTCTACTCTAAAACCACTGAAAAAGGAATCTGGACTCCTCAACCCTTAGATGATCACAAACAGGACCGACCTCTCACTGAAGCCTTGGATTAGGTCTTATATTGTGATAGTCATTCTCACTTCTTCTCTATCTTAACTCTTTCCTGTTCTTATTCCTCTGTAAAGTAATTAATACAACTGTTTGCCTTAACTGCCCATTGCACATATAGCTTGATAATTTGCCATTGCTTAGTATAAAACGATTTTCCTATACTATATCTGGGGTATTGTTACTAGTGTCGTACTTTTGTGTTATTGAGTAATTGTTTATCTAAATTTACCACCTGAGACTTACTCTCCTATTTACTCATTTGATCATCCTTGTCTTACTGTGTAACTGATAAGTAGTATAGACATATTTGCATATATCTACAATATATCTGTAACGGGTCTGGGAGGCGGAACCTCTGAGCTACTATACAAGGGGGCGGCCCTTGTAAGGGAGCGGGTGGCAGTCTCTGGATGAACGGACAGGGAGATATGGCAAGTGATCAGGGCAGTCTCTGGGTAAACGGACAGGGAGTTACGGCAAGTGATCAGGGCAGTCTCTGGGTAAAGGGTAGGTACGACCTGTGATGGCAGAGCCTCCGGGTAGGCTAGCAGGAAGATGGTAGATGTGTGCTCCCAGGTGAGCAAGCGAGAGTCTCTGGAATAGCAGGTGGTCACGGCACGTGACGGCGGAGCCTCCGGGCTGGCAAGCAAGCAGGTAACGGAGAAGCGCTCCCAGGTGAGCGGGCAAGAGTCTCTGAAATAGCTGGTGGTCACAGCACGTGACAGCGGAGCCTCCGGGTAGGCAAGCAGGCAGGTAGTGGAGAAGCGCTCCCAGGTGAGCGGGCAAGAGTCTGAAGTAGCTGATGGTCACAGCACGTGACAACGGAGCCTCCGGGCTGGCAAGCAGGCAGGTAACGGAGAAGCGCTCCCAGGTGAGCGGGCAAGCTGGTCCATAGACAGACTGACCGGAGTTGTAAGGCAGACCGTCGGACCTCAGGCAAGCAGGCAGGTAGCTGATGTGCGCTCCCAGGTGAGCGGGCAGGCTGGTCCTTTAGACAGACTGACAGGAGTAGTAAGGCAGACCGTCGGACCTCAGACTGGCAGACAGGTAACAAGTATTCAGGCAGGAATCAGGCAGGTAACTGGCAGGAAACTGGCAACGGGACCTGAGGGCTGAAGCACAGGTGAGACACAGGTGCAAACAACATTGCTCGGGCACCTCCATTTTGGAGGAGGTGCCTTATATATGATGAAGTCCTCCGGCCATTGGCCGGGGACTCCTTAGGACGGCGCGCGCGGCCCCTTTAAGAGGAGGGGAGCGCGCACGCGCGCGCCCTAAGCACAGGGGCCGGGAAGGAGCGCGCGCTGAGAGCAGAGCGGGAGGAAGACGCCGGGAAGGAGCGCGCGCTGACAGCAGAGCGGGGGGAGGACGCCGGGCACGGAGCAGAGCGGTGAGGGGAGCAGCGTCCCTGCCTAGCAGAGGGCAGGGACGCCGGCACTACAGTACCCCCCCCTTTAGGCCCCCCCTTTTTTAGGCCAGACAGAAATTTAGCTAGGATGAGAGGGGCATGGATGTTCTCCCGGGGCTCCCACGTTCTCTCCTCAGGACCAAACCCCTTCCAATCTACCAGAAAAAAGGTCTTTCCTCTTACCCTTTTGGTGGCAAGAATGTTCTCTACCTCAAACTCGTCCTCAGCAGAAACCGGAGCAGGAGGCGCACCTGTAGACTTGGAAAAAGAATTAAGCACCACGGGTTTGAGGAGAGATACATGGAAGGAGTTAGGGATCCGTAAGTTGGCCGGGAGTTTCAATTTATAGGCCACCGGGTTGATCTGACTGATGACCTCCAGTGGGCCGATGAACCGAGGCCCTAACTTATAGGAAGGGATCTTGAGCCGGACATATTTGGACGAGAGCCAGACTTTATCCCCAGGACGGAATTGAGGAGGGTCCAGACGTTTTTTGTCAGCGTGTCTTTTCATACGCTCGGATGACAGAAGGAGTGCGGACCGGGTACTCTCCCATATGGAGGAAAATTTGTTAACAAGAGATTCCGCAGCCGGATTGTCCACCGAGGTGGAGACGGGAAACGGGATCCGAGGATGCTGACCGTAGACTACAAAAAACGGGGATTTGGAGGAAGATTCGCTCTCGTGATTGTTGTACGAGAATTCGGCCCATGGCAGGAGATCCACCCAGTCAGAATGGTGGGCATTAACGAAGTGCCAGAGGTAACTGGTCAGGTTCTGATTGATCCGCTCCACTTGACCATTAGACTGTGGGTGGTAAGCGGAGGAGAAGTCCAGGGTGACGTCCAGCAATTTACAAGTGGCTCTCCAGAAACGAGAAGTGAACTGTACTCCTCGATCCGACACGATGTGACGGGGCAGGCCATGAAGACGGAAGATGTGGCGGATAAAGTCTTTAGCCAGCTCGGGTGCAGACGGAAGGCCTGGCAGGGGAATGAAGTGAGCCATTTTGGAAAAGCGGTCAGCGACCACCCAAATGACCGTACAACCGGCAGAGACGGGCAGATCAGTTATGAAGTCCATCGCTATATGCTGCCAGGGGGCAGCAGGTACTGGCAGAGGAAGAAGGCGGCCGGCCGGCAGGTGTCTCGGATCTTTGTTGCGGGCGCAGGACACACAGGCAGAAACAAAGTCTATTACATCCTTGTGCAGGTTAGGCCACCAGTAGTGCCGGGTAATAAGCTGGAGGGTCTTTTTCTGACCGGCGTGGCCAGCTAGTTTAGACGAATGACCCCAGTGTAGGATCTTCTCCCGATCAGGTACTGATACGAACGTCTTACCAGGAGGGAGACGATTTAGACTCACGGGAGCCACCTGCATTACTCTGGCGGGATCAATGATGTGTTTCGGATCTTCCTCGAGATCGGACACCAGAAAGGATCGAGACAAGGCGTCCGCCTTGACGTTTTTGTCAGCCGGGCGAAAATGAAGGACAAAATCAAAACGAGCAAAAAACAAGGACCACCGGGCTTGGCGCAGGTTAAGTCTCTGGGCATGCTGGAGGTAAGCCAAGTTCTTGTGGTCAGTGTAAATTATTACCGGGTGAAGAGCCCCCTCAAGCAGGTAACGCCACTCCTCCAATGCCAGTTTGATGGCCAATAATTCTCGATCTCCTATGGAATAATTGCGCTCCGAGGAGGAGAAGAGTTTAGAGAAGAAGCCGCAAGTTACCATTCTCCCGGAAGAAGATTTTTGAGTAAGTACCGCTCCTGCTCCAGAGGAGGAGGCGTCCACTTCCAGGAAAAACTGCTTGTTGCCGTCCGGGCGATGCAGCACCAGGGCGGAAGAGAAGGCCTGTTTTAAGGAAAGAAAGGCTTCTTCTGCTTCGGGCGGCCACTCTTTGGGATTAGTACCCTTACGGGTGAGCGCGGAAATTGGGGCAGTCCGAGAAGAGAAGTGTGGTATGAAGAGGCGGTAGTAGTTGGCGAAGCCCAGGAACCGCTGAATGGCCTTCAACCCCTCCGGTCGGGGCCATTTCTCGATGGCAGACAGTTTCTCTGGATCCATTCGTAGGCCGGTCTGAGAAATAATGTAGCCCAAAAACGGAAGCGAGGTCTGCTCAAAGAGGCACTTCTCGTATTTAGCGAAGAGGTGATTCTGCCTGAGCCTGAGCAGGACTTGACGAACGTCCCTCCGGTGAGTCTGGAGATCCGGAGAGAAGACCAAGATGTCGTCCAGGTACACCACTACGCAGGAGTAGAGAAGGTCCCGGAAGATGTCATTGACCAACTCTTGAAAGACGGCAGGAGCGTTACAGAGACCAAAGGGCATTACCAGGTATTCATAGTGGCCGTCCCGGGTGTTGAATGCCGTCTTCCATTCATCCCCCTGACGAATACGAACCAGGTTGTACGCCCCACGAAGGTCCAGTTTGGTGAAGATCCTAGCCCCCCTCAGACGATCAAATAATTCTGGAATGAGCGGAAGGGGGTACTTATTCTTCACCGTGATCTGGTTTAGGCCTCTATAGTCTATACAGGGACGGAGAGAGCCGTCCTTCTTTTTGACGAAAAAGAAACCTGCTCCCGCCGGGGAGGTAGGTTTCCGGATGAATCCCCTGGCCAGATTCTCCTCAATATATTCGGACATCGACCGGGTCTCAGCAGCGGATAATGGATAAATACGCCCACGGGGAGGAGTAGTACCGGGTAACAGATCGATGGGGCAGTCGTATGGTCTATGAGGTGGTAATGTCTCTGCCTCCTTTTTATTAAAGACATCAGCATAAGACCAATAAGGAATCGGAAGTCCAGGTAGATTAGCTGGGGTAGGAGAGGGACGGACGGGATGGACGGGAACCAGGCAGGTTTTAT
The DNA here is from genome assembly GCF_046119375.1 of Phyllobates terribilis. Classification (NCBI taxonomy): domain Eukaryota; kingdom Metazoa; phylum Chordata; class Amphibia; order Anura; family Dendrobatidae; genus Phyllobates; species Phyllobates terribilis. The sequence continues at coordinate 1,176,409,737 of NW_027362761.1, forward strand.
GACAGTCTTGTCCCCAGCGAAGGACCTCTCCGGTTTGCCAGTCAAGCACGGGTGCATGTCTCTGGAGCCAAGGCAGACCTAGCAAGAGGGCGTGAGAGAGTCCAGGCAGAACATGAAAGGAGATACTTTCAGAATGCAGCATTCCCACCTGCAGAGTAATGGATTCGGTGATGAGTTGAATGGGGCGAGGTAAGAGGCCCCCATCCACGGCAGCGACAGACAAAGGTACAGCCAGAGGTTTGGTGGGGATGCGGTATTTCTCAACCAGGGACTGTGAAATAAGATTCCCGGCTGCTCCAGAGTCAAGTTGGGCTAGTTCGAAATAACGGTTCTCCCCGTAGACGATTGAAACTGACAACAGCAGGGATGGAGAGGATTTATTCTTGTCTAGGTGGACCTCTCTGAGCGAACCTAGACACAGGCGTTTCCCGACCTCTCCGGGCAGACACGGATCCGGTGCTCCTTACTGCCACAGTAGAAGCAGCTCCCCTCGGCACGGCGTGAGTCCTGACGGGTTTTGACCATCTTGGTCTGGTCGACCTGCATAGGCTCAGGAGAGTGTACCTGGGGAGAGACGGAGTGAATGACGGGTTTCTGAAAGGTAGGTGCTAAACGTGGAATCCTCCTCTCACGGGTGACCTCTTTGGCACGCTCCTTGAACCGTAGGTCAATCCGGGTGGCAAGAGTTATTAGATCATCGAGAGTGGTTGGAATGTCCCGACCAGCAAGTTCATCCTTAATACGGCCGGACAGACCCTCCCAGAAGACGGATACCAGAGCGTCGTTATCCCAGGCCAGCTCCGAGGCAAGGGTACGGAAACGTATGGCATATTGGCCCACGGAGAGACCCTCCTGACGGAGGCGTAGCAGTGAGGATGCGGATGAGGTCTTCCGTCCGGGTTCGTCGAAGACTTTCCGGAAAGCCGAGAGAAAAGCAGGCAAGTTGGACACCAGGGGGTCTCCTCTCTCCCAAAGAGGATTTAGCCAGGCCAGGGCCTCCCCGGTGAGATGGGACATGATAAAGGCAATTTTGGCCCGGTCGGAGTTAAACTGATGGGACAAAAGTTCAAAGTGCAGGGTGCACTGATTTATGAAGCCCCGAGCCTGGGCGGAGTCGCCTCCGAAGCGAGGAGGTGCAGACAGCCGGGGTCCGGGATAGGATACCATGGTATTAGTGGGTAGCGAAGCTGCCGGGTTGCGAGTCATGGTACTGGCAGTGGTTGCAGGTGGAGCAGTCAGAGTGTCCAGGCGAGAATTAACATTCCGTAGGTGACCCAGGATGGACTCCTGTTGGGATCTCTGACGGGACAGTTCATGACACAGGTCCGAGAGCGAGGGAGCTTGGGTGCCACCGGGTTCCATGGGCCGAGCAAACTGTAACGGGTCTGGGAGGCGGAACCTCTGAGCTACTATACAAGGGGGCGGCCCTTGTAAGGGAGCGGGTGGCAGTCTCTGGATGAACGGACAGGGAGATACGGCAAGTGATCAGGGCAGTCTCTGGGTAAACGGACAGGGAGTTACGGCAAGTGATCAGGGCAGTCTCTGGGTAAAGGGTAGGTACGACCTGTGATGGCAGAGCCTCCGGGTAGGCTAGCAGGAAGATGGTAGATGTGTGCTCCCAGGTGAGCAAGCGAGAGTCTCTGGAATAGCAGGTGGTCACGGCACGTGACGGCGGAGCCTCCGGGCTGGCAAGCAAGCAGGTAACGGAGAAGCGCTCCCAGGTGAGCGGGCAAGAGTCTCTGAAATAGCTGGTGGTCACAGCACGTGACAGCGGAGCCTCCGGGTAGGCAAGCAGGCAGGTAGTGGAGAAGCGCTCCCAGGTGAGCGGGCAAGAGTCTGAAGTAGCTGATGGTCACAGCACGTGACAACGGAGCCTCCGGGCTGGCAAGCAGGCAGGTAACGGAGAAGCGCTCCCAGGTGAGCGGGCAAGCTGGTCCATAGACAGACTGACCGGAGTTGTAAGGCAGACCGTCGGACCTCAGGCAAGCAGGCAGGTAGCTGATGTGCGCTCCCAGGTGAGCGGGCAGGCTGGTCCTTTAGACAGACTGACAGGAGTAGTAAGGCAGACCGTCGGACCTCAGACTGGCAGACAGGTAACAAGTATTCAGGCAGGAATCAGGCAGGTAACTGGCAGGTAACTGGCAGGAAACTGGCAACGGGACCTGAGGGCTGAAGCACAGGTGAGACACAGGTGCAAACAACGTTGCTCGGGCACCTCCATTTTGGAGGAGGTGCCTTATATATGATGAAGTCCTCCGGCCATTGGCCGGGGACTCCTTAGGACGGCGCGCGCGGCCCCTTTAAGAGGAGGGGAGCGCGCGCGCGCGCGCCCTAAGCACAGGGGCCGGGAAGGAGCGCGCGCTGAGAGCAGAGCGGGAGGAGGACGCCGGGAAGGAGCGCGCGCTGACAGCAGAGCGGGGGGAGGATGCCGGGCACGGAGCAGAGCGGTGAGGGGAGCAGCGTCCCTGCCTAGCAGAGGGCAGGGACGCCGGCACTACAATATCAATGTAAACTCTAATATTTGGGAAGGCTCTCTGAAAACCATGGCGTCCCAGAAATCCAAGCTAGATAAATCCAAACCCACTTATAAAGACTCAGCTCAACTAGGAAACCCACATAGGAATAGATCTAGATCCCCTACTAAACAGAGTGATAATGACTCAAGGTCAAGGGATCGAGGCATGAAATCTGATGACTCCACAAATCCAGAATTTGATCCCCAGAAACAAAGGAGAGAAAAGAGGAAGGAGTCGGCCTCTAAACTAGCATCTGCACAAAAACCGACAGTGCACGAGAGTTCTGACTCAGATGAAGACTCGTCCCTTATAACTAGTCCTCCTAAGCAACGGATAAGGACAGACAGCCCTCCGTCTTTAGAAGTTACGGACCCGTTGCAGAATTTTGATTGGAAACAGCCAATTGACCAATCATTTTTTAAAGGGATATTCTCTGCCTTCAAGGAGTCCCTTCGCATTGACTTCGAGACTAGGTATGATAAACTTCAGAAACAAATCGACTCAGTTACCAACAAAATAGATAAGACTGAGTCTGAGATCTTTGAATTGGAGCAAAAAAATAACAGACTAGAAAAAGAGTACCTCCTCAAGGAGGAATTTAGAACAGTAATAAATAAGCTCACTGACCTGGAGGACAGAGGTAGACGACAGAACTTAAAATTCAGAGCTATACCAGAGTCTGTCAAATCTGACCAACTTGCCCCCTACATCAAAAATTTGATTAGAACGACAATTCCATCTTTATCTGACCTAGAAGTAACACTGGACAGGACACATCGGTTTCCTAAGCCTAAACACCTGAAACCTGATGTCCCAAGGGACGTTATCACTAAGTTCCATTTTTACCAGACTAAAGAGCAGCTCATGGAGTTTCTTAGGCACAAAAAATCCTTCCCTAAACCATACGACTCCATCAAGATCTTTGCTGACTTGTCGAGAGAGACAATGACCCAACGTAAAAACCTAACAAAGGTCACCGACGTATTACGAAATAATCAGATCCCCTATAAATGGGGATTCAACCGCACAAAGGTCCTGTTTTACCACCAGGGGAAAAATTACAGTATTTCTGACATTGCGGATGGGGGTAAACTCTTCAGGGACCTAGGAATTAACATCACCTGACGTTCCAATCTAATTAATGGGCTGAGGCATTAGGCCATAACTTTAGTCCCGCCTAGGAGGTCATCATCGAAACGTTAGTCCCTCCTTGTTTGGAACTTGGTATTTAGTTACTGGACTTAGACCTGTATTGAGGTATTTTATCGCTCAAGTTAAGTTTTTTTTTTTTTTTTTTTTATTATTTAATTTCTATCTTTGTCTAAGGTTGTAGACTTGATCTGATTTATATTCTTTCTGGACATTTTATAGTTAATTTTTGAAAACATGCTTTGGAAAAAACAATGGATGATTTTATTTCACCAAATATTGAGCTTTTACCATTGCTTGTACAGTATAAGTCATGTCACTTAGATTTCTAATACATAATGTCAATGGCCTCAATACTCCACAGCGCCGTTTCTTTGCCTGGAAGACAATTAAGGACTATAATGCTGATATAGTAGCTCTCCAGGAAACTAAATTCTCCTCTGTCAAGCCACCCCATTTCGCTCATAAAGAATTCCAAAATATATTTTACGCCAATAATATCAAGAAAAAGTGGGGAGTAGCCCTGTTAATCAAAAATTCTGTCTCGTTTGAATTAATCTCAAGCCTTAAAGATCCAAATGGGAGGTATATTATATTAATCTGCAAACTGAACCACCAAATTTTTACCCTCGCTAATGTATATGTACCCAACCAAGGCCAAATATCCTTGCTGAATAAAATAATGCGTACTATTACCCAAAATAAACAAGGTGATTTAATTCTCTTCGGAGACTTTAACATTGTACCAAATTCTCTCCTGGACTCTTCTAACAAGTCAAGGCGTCAATCTTCCTCACTAGGCCCATGGTTGCTCAAAATGGATTTATACGACGTTTTTAGATGCCTTCATTCGTCTTCCCTGGAATTCACTCATTACTCTGGTACTCACAATTCCCACTCTAGGATAGATCTAATTCTCACTAACATATTCTCACTTCCTAAATTTAAAAATATACTAATAGCACCCAGAGTGTGGTCAGATCACTCACCTGTAATATTTGAAGTAACAAACCCCCAAAATACCATTGTAGAAAAAATCTGGCGTAATAATAGTTTCCTCTATAACCATCCTGGCTACAAAAAAGAAATCGACAAAGCCATCCAGAACTACTTCAATGAGAATGACACTGATGATATCTCTATATTCACACTTTGGTCGGCCTTCAAGGCAGTACTTAGAGGCAAGCTTATACAATTAAATTCACAACTAAACAAATCTAATAGAGAAAAAACTCTAAAATTAGTTCATGAAATTTATGCTTTAGAGCAAAAACAAGTCTCCAATCCTTCATTTGACTATTCAAAAGATATCCTTAAATTGAGAACAAACCTTAAATCTCTCCTGACCACCGAGTATGACAAATTTATACAGACTACTAAATCTAGGTACTATTTCTCTGCTGACAAACCATCGAAACTGCTTGCAGCTAAGATTAGACATTACAAAACTAAGTCACGTATTAGCGAGATTAGAGACCCCCTAGGCCATTCCTATAACCACCCTAAAGATATAGTCAAAGTTTTTGCAAATTTTTATAATTCCCTATATAACCTAAAAGCTGATCCAAGCTTCTCAAAACCTTCTGATTCAGACATTAATAATTATTTACACAAACTACATTTACCCACACTAACCGACCAAGACCTACAAGATTTGAACCTCCCATATTTACCGAAAGAGATTTCGGGAGTAATCAAAAGACTTAAACTGGGCAAATCTCCAGGCCCCGATGGACTACAGAATGAGCTATATAAAACTTTTGAAACTCGTTTAGTTCCCTACCTAACCAAATTAGCCAACCATACAACACAACAGGCCTATCTTCCTCAGGATATGCTTGAAGCGATAATAACCATAATCCCAAAAGAAAAAGGTGACCCACTCGACACAAAGAACTATAGGCCCATATCCCTCCTAAATTCGGATACAAAAATTTTAGCGAAGTTGGCTGCGGAAAGATTAAAAATTCATATCGGTAAATTGGTGCATGAGGATCAGGCGGGTTTTATTCCTGGCAGAAATACTGCCGATTCCACCAGAAGAGCAGTCAATCTCATTACCCTAGTTGAGCGTGCCAATCTTCCTTCGGCCTTCCTTGCACTGGATGCAGAGAAGGCTTTCGACAGGGTCTACTGGCCATTCCTATTTAACACACTACAAAAATTTGGTCTCAAGGGTAATATTCTCAACCTAATTAAGTCAATGTATTCTGCTCAATCAGCTCGTGTCTATTCCAATAGTTCTTTGTCACAAAGATTTTCCCTGTCTAATGGCACTAGACAGGGGTGCCCTCTTTCCCCCATTCTTTTTGCCCTGTTTATAGAGCCATTTGCCTCTTCTATTAGAGAAAACATTAACATTACTGGCATCCCTGTCAATACTAAGCAAAGCAAAATAGCCCTATTTGCGGATGATATTTTACTTACCATCTCAAATCCCCTTAAGTCCCTGAGGCATATTACCACCACAATTGACGAATTCTCACACCTATCACTATACAAAGTTAATAAGTCTAAATCTCAAATAATTGACTTTAACATAGAAAACACATTTCTACAATACCTAAAAAAAGAATTTGAGTACATATGGGAGGAGAAGAAAATTATATATCTGGGAATTAAGTTGACTAAACCTTCTTCAGATCTAGTCTCAGAAAATTTGACCACACTATTCAACACTTTTCATTTAGATTACATTCGCCTGGCTAAGCTAGAAATCTCATGGCTAGGTAGAATTGAAGCGTTCAAGATGCTCTTACTCCCAAAATTTATTTATGTCATAAGATCTATTCCCATTTTTAAACCAAAACAATGGTTCAAGAAACTACAATCTCAACTTATGAAATATATTTGGAACCATAAAAAGGCAAGAATCCCTACCCTCTCATTATTAAAACATAAAAAGATGGGAGGACTGGGTGTTCCCAATTTATATAATTATTATCTGGCCACCACATTAAAGCTTTCTCAGGGATGGTTAATTGAATCTAATAACACATCCTGGATCAACATAGAGACGTCAGCTGCTAAAACTGAACAATTAAGGTCCCTACTTCTCGCCCACCTTATTGAGCCTTCTAGGCCCCCGCCAAACTACCCCACCTTAAAAGCCGTTATTCTGGCCTGGAGAGACTTGGTAAACAAATCCTCTACACACTTCCCTTTAATTAAAATTAAAAATATCCCTTTGGTTGTACTAGAAATCTTAATTACAAACCTCGACCTGTCGACCTGTCTAGATAAAGGCATAAATACTGTTAATGACCTCATTTCTGATGATACCCTCTTACCCTTTTACACATTACAAACTAGATACTCTCTCTCAAGAGATGAGAGGACGAATTGGAAGCTTATCTCTAATTTGCTTACGAAACCTTCCCTCACGTTTGCCATGCCACAAATAGTAGTACAATTAATAAATAATCCAGAGAAAACATCTATTTGGAAGACAAATGCATTGTATAAAATTTTTAATGAGGAAGTGAATTTGCCTTACCACCCCTTTTTTAAAACTTGGGAGAAAGAACTTAACATTAAAATAGATCTGAATAAAATGAGTAAGACCTTAAACATAATATATTCTCACACAGCTTCAGCGACAATTCATGAGTCTTACTTCAAGTTTCTTTCACGGTGGTACTGGACTCCAATAAAACTTCATCGCATTAACCCCACCAATTCGCCTTATTGCTGGAGGAAATGCAATAATCAAGGCACATTAACCCACATGTCCTGGGGATGTCCTAGACTGCTTAAATTTTGGATGGATACTAAACTCTTAATATCAGATATCACAGGAATGACCATATTCATTACTCCACAATTAGCCCTCTTGTCAATTGGAAAAGAAGACTTCCCAAAGCAGTTACGATTTATAATTTCGCATATTATAGTGACTGCTAGACTCATTATTGCTACGAGATGGACTAAACCTGATCCACCCGGTATAGATGTACTTATAGACCGAATTACCCAACATAGCGTGTATGAACACAATATAGCAATTAGAAGCAACTCTTTCTCAAAATACCTAGATCGTTGGACCCCCTGGATCTCTAAATACTTACCGCTACTCTTACATAAGGCCAATTGACATTCCATATATTATCAAGTGAACCAATTGTTTGACTCTCTCCTTTGTTCTTTTTAATGGTAATACAGAACTTCCTTTAGCTCAATTAAAATCTAAATTTTTTATGAATCTTTTTTATTTTTATTTTTTTAGACACATTTAATGTATTTCTTTAATAAACCTAAAGTTTATGTCTTCATAGATTTTATGTCTAGACTCATTAATAGAGTACTTATCTATTTTCTGTTTGTATTTGAAACTATACTATATTGTACAATACAGTGATTTCTAAACCTTTTTGTCTACAATATGTAGATTGTTTGTTTTCCTTTTCCCCCCTCTCCCTTCCCTTCCCTCCCTTTTTAATTTATGTACCCTACTCCTTCCCATCCCCTGGCTACTTTAAAAACTTTTTCAATAAAAATATTTTGAAACAAACAGCAGAAAGTTTATAAATGTTAGAAATAAACTGAATCTGAAATGGGGTGAAGGTGGGGATTGAAACTAAATATACAGTGCTCAGCATAAATGAGTGCACCCCCTTTGAAAAGTAAAATTTTAATCAATATCTATAATGGGTGTGTCAGGTGTGACAGACTGTCGTTCTGGATCCAGCTGTAGAAGGTCATTGCGCTTGGCTCTGCAGGCACCTTCTTGATCTTTTGATCTTTGTGGTGTAGTGATATCCTTCTCCCTCTAGGACCTAGGAGTGGACCTCCACCTTCTGCTGCTAATTGACACACCCTTGCTGGATGTTTAAATACCTTCGGTCTCTGCAAAAAGTCGCCTAGATAGCTCTATTTTCCTCCGTCCAAACTTGAAGTACTAATAGTCGGCTAGTGTCTTCTTGGAGTTCCCTTGGAGTATAGTTGGCATAATCTCTCTGGTGTCTTCTCAAGCTAAGTGTTTTCCTTTGTCTGTTACCTATTTGTCTTTAGTTGCAGTGGGGGTTGACTAGTGCTCACCCCATCCCCTCCTTAACTTGGGCCTATCACTAGGGGCAGTCAGGGATTAGGTTTCCCGCTCAGCGATAGGTACGGAACCTATTTAGGGACTTTAGGGGAGTCAGGCTGTTGTCAGATCTGCCTAGGGGTCTCCACTCCCCCTTTTCCTAGTGTTTGGACTTCTTCCTCCTCTTCCCGTTGTTGTGCACTTAGTCTTTCCCTCACCTTGCTTGACAATATCTCACTGAACAAAAGAAAAATTTCCAGAATTTTGACAAGACTAAGTTTCATAGAACCTTCTTTAACCCATAACATGAAGGTAAGGTTAATAATATAACTTTCATAGCTAAATCTTCAGTATTACTCAAAATAGTTAATGCAAAATGAGTACACCCGACATAAAAAAAAAAATACTACATCTAGTCATTTGTATGACCTCCATAATTTTTAAGAACAGCACCGAGTTTTCTAGATATGGAATGAGCAGGTTGGCGACATATTGTAACATTTATCTTTTTTCATTCTACAAGAACGAGCCCTTTTAGAGCCTGGATACTGGATGGAGAGTGATGACAACTTGTCTCTTCAGAATTCCCCATAGGTGTTTGGGTGGGTTCAGATCAGGAGACACTTAATCAATGAATCACTTTCTCCCTGTTCTTCTTCAGAAACACCACAGAAGCCTTAGATGTGTGTTTTGGATCATTGTGATGTTGCTAAGTGAACGTCTACCAAGTGCACAGAGTGATGGCAGCATCTTCTCTTTCAATATAGAGGTTTACATCTGTGAATTCATGACATCATCAATGAAATGTATCCCCCCCGACTCCAGCAGCACTGATGCAGCCCCACATAAGGACACTGCAACCACAAGGTCTCATTGAAAGGCACCATTCAGTTTTCTTTGTACTTCTCACCTTTTTGACACTATACAGCTTTGAAGCCATCAGTTCCAAAAACATTTATCTTGGTGTCAACACTCCAGAGTATAGAGTCCCAGTGGTCTTCATATTTTTCACCACGATCCCTCAATTGTAGTAGAGCTTTTTAGTGTATAAGCTTTAGTAGAAGTTTCTTTCTTCTAAAGACAACGGCATGCAACCCATTCTTCTGCAGTGTACACCGTATTGTGTCATGAGAAACACATTCACCGGTTTGGATTTCTACTCATTTAGCTAACTGCACTGAATTTGTATATGGATTTTCTTCAGCCCTTCTTATCAAAAGATGCTCCTGTTTAGGTGTCAACCTCCATGATTGGCCTGGACGTCTCTGTAAGATGATTGCAGTTCCATCTTTGTTACATTTTGGTATTCCTTTTGCTACAGTATTCTGACTGATAAGTAAAGCTTTGCTGATCTTCTTGTAGCCTTCCCTTTTTTTATGTAAAATAAATTATTTTCTTTCTCAGGTCTTGTGACATTTCTCTTCCATGTGGTGCCATTGCTGACAGAATGAAATGGGAAGGGTTTTTGTTTTTTTATAAGCAACAACTTTTTCTAGTAAACTGTCTGCTGGACACCTGTGTAATGAATAATTAAACTTACCTGTGGTTGAATTCTGGTTAATTAGAATTTTGTACTATAAAATTGAACTTTTCTACTAAGATTTTCATTGGGGTGTACTCACTTTTACAACATTCTCTTAAATGAATTTCTTAGGAAAATTACTTTTTGGGGTGTTGAAAATAGCAAGTATTGTTTGTAATTAATAGCCAACATTTGTGGGATTATTTAGTAGTCTGGTATCCCATAGAAAATGTTAATTCTAAAAGGAAACTAAAGGTTTTCTGACAAAACTGTTGGGGTGTTCTCATTTGTGCTGAGCACTGTATCTGCTATATCCACAGAATATGCCACATATATATAGAGTGGATGTGGATCCCACCTATAGGAACATCATATATCTTGAGTACGGGGCCCTGACAAGCTGCGGTTTCAGCCATTAGATTGTCAGGATTCCCGTCCATTTGTATAGAAATTTTAACCACCACTTTATGAAAATTCCTCTTAATGGAGTCTGCATGTTCTATATATTTACATCACATCCTCTGTATGTGGTAAGAATAGAATAACTCCTTAAAGGTGAGTACAGATGTGGTGGATAGGATGTGTATTTGTGTCAGACCTTGTGAATTCAACATGTCAATATATTTATTCTCAAGGAATATAAACTGTCCCCGGAGTTGTCTGACAGCAGCTTTACCCCCTCTCCCTATACAGAACACATGGACGCTCAGCTGAGTCTAACGTGCTTATGTATGGGGGGGGCTGTTTATCCGTCAGCTCGCTCCGTTGTACGGCCACATTCAGAGTTTCTCCTCCTGTGCAGATGTTCATATAGTCTGTAATCATTATGTCAGCGCTGGTTTATACCTGACTGGTTTATACAATGATCTGTACAGAAATAATCTATTCCCAGAGGAAGAAGAGAAGACAGAAATAATCACTGAGCGCTCTGCTAATTCTCTGCACCTTCATCTACACAACATTGTAATACAGCGACATCATGGGGGATGAGGACGGAGGTTTTTGTACGGCTCTGTATCACTGTGTGAGAGGGAAGCTATAACCCTGCTGACAGTAATAATCTGCTGCATCGTCCTCTGTCGCTCCTCTGATTGAAAGAGTGTAATCAGTTCCAGATCCAGATCCAGTGAACCGGTCTGGGACTCCTGTATATCGGCTGCTTGCACTGTAGATGAGAAGTGCTGGAGGTTGTCCTGATTTCTGTTGGTACCAGTGTAAGTAGCCATATACACTACTACTGGCCTTACATGAAATGGTGGCTGTTTCTCCCGGGGACACAGTGATGAGATCTGGAGATTGGGTCAGTACAATCTGTGCACAGGAGTCTAAGGAAAGATAAAGAAAACATAAGTGTTAGTGTTAATGTCGCCTCATTGTGCTGTTCTCTACTACTGTCCTGTCCATCATCTCATGAACCTCTCACCATGAATGAGAAGAAGAATTACACCCAGTACAACTCCCTGTAAACCCATCGTCATCTCCCTGGACTGATGGCCACAGACTATAGAGATGTCACCTGCACAATGTCCCCTATATACCAGCTGTAATCACTGGAGGAGACGTCCCCTGAGAGCAGAGATGTAAAGCAGGAGACATGTAAATTGTGCCGTGTGTCAGCGATCAGTGATCTGGATCTTACTGCAATCAGGGATTTCCTACAGGAGAGATATAATCCCGATCATTATCCTGAGATCATTCACCATCAGTGATCTCCTGATTGTTCTCAGACATCAGAAATGGGATTATTTTTATAGATGTTATTAGTTTTATCTGTGAAGTAAGAATAAATCCTTCTACGTCTTATTGGGCTTTTCCAGCTTTGTGATGTTGCAGCCGATGTAAGAACAGATACTGGAGACAACAGATCACCGGGAACGTGAAACGCAGAATTCCTGACCTCACAGAGAACATCTAAGGGTATGTGCCCATGTAGCATTTTACAAGCGTATATGCTGCGGAATTTCTGCAGCGTAAACGCTTGGTAATCCGCTCCCCATGGTCCCCAATGACAAGCCGCACTGTCAATGCACATGCTGCGGATTTTTCCACAGCGTTTATGCTGCGCTCAAAAATCCGCAGCATGTCCATTAATTTTGCGGACACGCAGCGTAATCGCCGCCATTGACTTGCATTGAGATTTATATAATCCGTGTCAGTATATTTGTATACACAGATTATATGCGTTTCAATGTGCGGATGGTACCCAAGTCTGGAGGAGAGAAGACTCTCATCCAGACCTGGATAGAAACCGTAAAAAAAGAATTAAAAATAAAAAATAAAGTGTATACTCACCTTCCGATGTCCTCCCGGTGTTTTGTCTGCTCCGTCCGCTCTCTTGCAATGCTCCCGCTGTTATGAAGGACCTGCCATGACGTCACTGAGTCATGTGACCCATCACATGGCTCAATGACGTCACCGCAGGTCCTTCACACCACCGTGAGCCGCCCAACACACCGGACGCGGCAGAGAGAACACCGGGAGGACACCGGAAGGTGAGTATAAACTTTATTTTTTTATTTTTTACCATTTTATTCTTTTTTTTAACTAACTTGGTCACACTACTATAAATTCATGCCGGTTGCCGGTTGCATGGATTTATATAGAGTGAACAAGTTGTCAAGCACTTTCCAAGTGATGCTAAAATCACTTGGAAAAGCGCTTGATAACCCGCATGCAGAAATGCATGGAGAGATGCTTGACAAACGCTTCTACCTGGCGGGAAAAACGCATGTAAAATCCGCATGCATTTTTCCTTCCAGGGAGAAGCGTAAAAAATATGCAGCATTTCTGCATCGTGGGCACATAGTCGAAGACCATTAGAAATATTTATATTCATTCAGATTATTATTAATATGTTTATTACTATTAATACGACTGATATTTTATTACATCCACTCCTGATTGTTGCTTAAAAACCAGATGTAAAACCCTGATGAAATACACAGGTGTGAATGAGGCCTGATCTGTGTATATTGTGGTGTGAATACAGAACTGATGGGTAGAGATGAGCGTTGTTCTACTCGAACTGTTCGCCAATCTCAAATTCGAGCTGTTTTGGGCGGTGTTCGAGCCGTTCGGCGAACACGAACAATTTGAGAAAAATTCGGCTGTTCGAGGTTATGTTCGATAACTGTTCATGCACCAAAATCATAACTGGATTTTTTCTCAGTAATGATGAAAATTAATGTTAATACGCAGTTTGAGTGTACAGCGGGGCGGGGGGAGGGGCAGGAACAATGAAGATCTCCATTTTTTTTTCTCTTTCCCGCATTTGCAGTGGGGAGGTGCAATCTGTCAGCCTATCAGCAGCGCACACACGGAGCGAAGTGCTTTTTTTCACACAAGCAAGGGCATGTGTCATTGGCAGTGTATGTCACATGTCCTTGCCCTATAAGACCCAGCCATTTTCCCCGTCGCCACCATTTTCTCACTGCTGCAGCTGCGTGTTAGACGGCACCGCTGTTGCTGTGTGCGCTATACCTTGTTAATTTCAAGCCAATTTTCGCACAAATCTACAGATAGCTTGGGAGTAGGGAATAGTTGTGATTGCAGTCCTTTTAAGGACTAGGTTACAGCATTTCCTACGACTTTTATCAGGCAGGTCTGTGCTCTTAAATAGATAGATTGTGGGAGTAAAGACTAATTGTAATTGGAGTCCTTTTCAGGACTAGGTTACATGAGTTCCTATCAGTTTTTGCCAGGCAGGTCTGTGCCAGTGCTGTGCAAGGTTTTTTCACAGCATTTGGCTGAATCTAGCAAAGCTAATCCTTTTTGGCCTATTGCAGAGTGTGTTAGTCAGTGGAGTAGCCTATCTGTGTTGCAAGATATACCACCTGTGTATAGAATACCAATTTTTTTACTGCACCTAGTGAAGTAAAATCTTTTGGGCATAGCATCATTCTATTAGTCCATCTATACTGACCTCCATCAGGTTGCAAATTGAATATAATTTTTTTCTGCATCTACCTCTGAAAAAATATTGGGCTTCTAGCTGTGTGTGGGACTTGTTCTATTAATCCATCTATACAGACCTCCATCAGGTTGCAAACTGAATATATTTTTTTCTGCATCTACCTCTGAAAAAATATTGGGCTTCTAGCTGTGTGTGGGACTTGTTCTATTAATCCATCTATACAGACCTCCATCAGGTTGCAAACTGAATATATTTTTTTCTGCATCTACCTCTGAAAAAATATTGGGCTTCTAGCTGTGTGTGGGACTTGTTCTATTAATCCATCTATACAGACCTCCATCAGGTTGCAAACTGAATATATTTTTTTCTGCATCTACCTCTGAAAAAATATTGGGCTTCTAGCTGTGTGTGGGACTTGTTCTATTAATCCATCTATACAGACCTCCATCAGGTTGCAAACTGAATATATTTTTTTCTGCATCTACCTCTGAAAAAATATTGGGCTTCTAGCTGTGTGTGGGACTTGATCTATTAATCCATCTATACAGACCTCCATCAGGTTGCAAACTGAATATATTTTTTTCTGCATCTAGCTCTGAAAAAATATTGGGCTTCTAGCTGTGTGTGGGACTTGTTCTATTAATCCATCTATACAGACCTCCATCAGGTTGCAAACTGAATATATTTTTTTCTGCATCTACCTCTGAAAAAATGTTGGGCTTCTAGCTGTGTGTGGGACTTGTTCTATTAATCCATCTATACAGACCTCCATCAGGTTGCAAACTGAATATATTTTTTTCTGCATCTAGCTCTGAAAAAATATTGGGCTTCTAGCTGTGTGTGGGACTTGTTCTATTAATCCATCTATACAGACCTCCATCAGGTTGCAAACTGAATATATTTTTTTCTGCATCTACCTCTGAAAAAATATTGGGCTTCTAGCTGTGTGTGGGACTTGTTCTTTTAATCCATCTATACAGACCTCCATCAGGTTGCAAACTGAATATATTTTTTTCTGCATCTACCTCTGAAAAAATATTGGGCTTCTAGCTGTGTGTGGGACTTGTTCTATTAATCCATCTATACAGACCTCCATCAGGTTGCAAACTGAATATATTTTTTTCTGCATCTACCTCTGAAAAAATATTGGGCTTCTAGCTGTGTGTGGGACTTGTTCTATTAATCCATCTATACAGACCTCCATCAGGTTGCAAACTGAATATATTTTTTTTCTGCATCTACCTCTGAAAAAATATTGGGCTTCTAGCTGTGTGTGGGACTTGTTGTATTAGTCCATCTATACTGACCTCCATCAGGTTGCAAACTGAATATCTTTTTTTCTGCATCTACCTCTGAAAAAATATTGGGCTTCTAGCTGTGTGTGGGACTTGTTCTATTAATCCATCTATACAGACCTCCATCAGGTTGCAATTTGAATATAATTTTTTTCTGCATCTAACCCAGCCAATAGTTTTGGCCTAATACCACAGTTTGGCCACTCAGCTCTGCTCGGTTCCCATCCATTGTTTTTTTGTGCAAACAACTCCAGAGTTGTGAATTAGTTAACCACCAAAATGAGTGGAAAAAGGCCTGCTGCTGGTGGAAAGGGGAATAGGCGTGTTGGGAAGGGGAAAAAAGGTTGTGTCCGTGGGGTAGGTGTTAAAGCAACAGTAACATCTGCAGAAGAAAGACCATCTTCCAGCCAAACTAAAATGTCTACTTCTTTTAGCGGACAATGTGATAAGATCCCTTTCTTACGGCCACGCCAATCGCTACAAATTCCAGATGAGGCACAAAAACAGCAGGTGCTTCAACGGATATCAAGTGCTCCTTTAAGTGGGCTCTCCTCCACATCAACTTCAACATCACAAATACTCCAGTCCTCAAAGGTGTCACCCCAATCGCACTTGCTTCCTCACAGCTCCCAAATCTCCAGCTGCCCGTCTGAGTATGAGGTAGAACAGATGGTTGAGTCTGCAGAGCTGTTTACTCATACTATAGCCTGGGAATCAGAGGTCGACTCCAGCGCTTCTGTGAATCCAGACGAGGAAATGATCTGCACTGATGCCCAGAATCTTTATGAGTCGGATCCAGGACCAGACGCAGAAGGTTCTGACCATAATGTAGACCCTCATTCCCAAACTGTAACTCCTGTTGGTGGAGACAATGAGGAAGACGATGATAAGACTCAAATACCTGATTGGAGCGACAACTTTAGTTTTTTGTCAGGGCAGGAACAGGTTGGCTCTGAGGACAACGGGTGTGATAACGCACAGGGTGATGATGATGAGGTTGGAGATCCCACTTACTGTCAACCCACAGTCAGCCAAGAGATGAGGTCAGCAGAGGAGGTGGAGGAAGATGCTAGTGACGACGAGGTCAGGTTGCGCCTTCCTGGACAGAGACGTAGTACTGGAAGCACGTCAACAACTGCATCCTCAAACACAACTCTGCCTCTCACCACAAGTCGTGGTGGCTCTTCAGGTCGCATGGGTGCTAAGCCTTGCATAGCCTGGGCATTTTTTCAGATCGATAAAGATGACCCAACTCATGTTATCTGTAACATTTGTCAGCAAAAGCTAAGTAGAGGCCAAAAAATACATAGTTTGAGTACTTCATTCATGAACCGGCACATGGACATGAAGCATAAGTTGCAGTGGGAAGCTCACTGTGCTACAATGCGGCCTAGCCGGCCGGGCCAACCACCGTCTGCCATATCTTGTGCATCCGCGGCCTCTTCATCCTCTGTGGCTGGGGGGACAGCAGTCACACCTGTTTTGGGGCGCAGACCTGCCACCTCTTTACCCGCAACAGCCAGCGTGATTGGCAGGTCATCATTTTCTTTGGAGGTGGTAACACCAGCTGGTGTTGAGCGCTGTCCGACATCGATAGCACCACCTTTGGATCAAGGCAACCTAACATGTCCGCCTGCATCTTCCTCACAGACCGGCAGTTTGCCGGGGACACCCTTATCAACCCCGTCTAAGCACAATAGCCAGCCCTCGGTCCCTCAGATGTGGACAAGTAAAAGACCATTTCCTCCTAGCCATGAGAAAGCAAAGAGGTTGAATTTCACCATCTGCAAGCTCTTGGCTACAGAAATGCTGCCTTTCCGCCTGGTGGACACAGAGGATTTTCGAGACCTTATGTCCGTCGCAGTGCCCCAGTACTAGATGCCCAGTCGGCACTACTTCTCAAAGAAAGGTGTGCCTGCGCTCCACCAGCATGTCGCACACAACATCACTGCTTCTTTGAGAAACTCTGTGTGTGACAGGGTGCATTTCACCACAGACACTTGGACGAGTAGGCATGGACAGGGGCGTTACATGTCGCTGACTGGGCACTGGGTAACTATGGTGACAGCAGGACAAGGGGCTGCTGTCCAAATCTTGCCGTCCCCACGAGTTGTGCGTCAATCCTCTTTATGTCAAAGTTCCTCCACTGCTTCTGCCTCCTCAACCTCCTCTCGGTCTTCCACCTGCACCCAAAGCCTGTCTGGTCATGCCACAAGCTTTCTAACTGCGCAGAAGGGATCCTGCACACCTCCTTACTATGCTGGCAGTAGGGCTCAACGTCATCAGGTGGTTTTTACATTGAAATGTCTGGGAAATGTGAGTCAAACAGCTGAGGAGTTGTGGTCAGCTCTGGAGAACCAATTTCATGAATGGTTGTCTCCACTGGACCTGAAACCAGGGAAGGCCGTGTGCGACAATGCTGCAAGCCTGGGTGTGGCCCTTCGCCGGGGCAATGTCACACACGTGCCTTGTATGGCTCACGTGTTGAACCTGGTTGTCCAGCAATTTTTAGCCCACTATCCCAGACTAGATGGCCTTCTGCAGAGGGCACGGTCGCTGTGTGCTCACTTCCGCCGTTCGCATCCCGCAGCTCAGCGACTTACATCTCTACAGAAGTCGTTGGGCCTGCCACTTCACCGGCTACAATGCGATGTGCCTACCCGGTGGAATTCAACTCTGCACATGTTGCAGCGACTGTGGGAGCACCGACAAGCCCTGGTGCAATACGTTCTGACGTATAGCCTGGGCCAACGAGATTCAGAGGTGGGGCAAATCACGCTGGAGGAGTGGTCTCAGATCAGGGACCTATGCACCATTCTGCACAGTTTTGAAATGGCGACGAAGATGTTTAGTGCTGACGATGCCATTTTCAGCATGACTATTCCGGTGATTTACATGCTGGAGCACATGTTAAACAGAATTCGGAGTCAGGTGGTGGCACAAGAGGAGGTGGAGGAAGTAGAGGAGGAGGAGTTGTATGCGGAAGGGCTAACATCTGCAAGGTCCAGACGGTCGGCAGCACCAAGGCGGCAGGCATGTGAGGGTGGGGGAGATGGTTTTACCAGGGCGCATGGTAGCAGCCAAACTAGTGAGGAAGGTGCAGGAGCCCAGGAAGAAGTGGAGGACGAACTGATGGAAGACTCATCAGATGAGGGAGACCTTGATCACATTTCTGTTGTGCGAGGTTGGGGGGAGAGGACAGAGGAAGGAAGCATGATTGTTACCTCGCCACCAACACAACAGGGACTTGGTGCTCCTGGATGCGCAACACACATGAGTGCCTTCTTGCTGCACTACCTGCAACATGACCCTCGAATTGTGAGAATTAGAAATAATCCTGACTACTGGGTTGCCACACTGTTAGATCCCCGGTACAAAAGTAAATTTGCAGAAATTATTCCTGCCAAAGAAAGGGATGCACGCATGCAGGAGTATCAGCAGAGACTGTTGCAGAATCTTACATGTGCTTTTCCACAAAATACCAGTGGTGCACGTAGTGAATCTCACAGTTCCAACTTGCCAACCGTGGGACCGTCAAGTGTTCAGCACTCAAACCATAACAGAACCACAGTATCTGCTGGTAACATCAATTTTGCGGAATCATTTCACCACTTTTTTAGCCCATCCTTTGCAAGGCCACAGGAGACAAGAAGTCTGACACATAGTCAACGCCTAGAGACGATGGTACAGGAGTATCTCCAAGTAAACATTGAAGCCACGACTGTGTCACTGGACCCTTGCTCTTTTTGGGCTTCCAATCTGGATAAATGGCCGGAGCTAGCCACTTACGCCTTGGAGATCTTGTCATGCCCCGCAGCCAGCGTTCTGTCTGAACGTGTGTTCAGCGCTGCTGGTGGTGTGCTGACAGATAAGCGCACGCGGCTCTCCACTGATAATGTAGACAGACTCACGTTCATAAAGATGAACAAATCATGGATCCGAAACGACTTTTCTACCCCTGTGTCATCCTGGGGAGAGTAAAAGCTTGATGATTGGTTAAAATCACCCTACCAACCGTTTTAAGCTTTCAAATTACTAATCATGTTTATCTGTATCTTGGCTGGAAAATAATTTGGGCTTTGTAGCAGTGTGCAGCACTGATTCTATTAGGCCATCTATAATAAGCTCCACCAGATTTAAAATTACTAATCATGTTTATCTGTATCTTGACTGGAAAATAATTTGGGCTTTGTAGCAGTGTGCAGCACTGATCCTATTAGGCCATCTATACTAAAGCTTCACCAGATTTAAAATTAATAATAATTTTTAGCTGCATCTAGCCCGGAAAATAATTTTGGGGCTCCGAGATGCGCAAGACACATAAGTGCCTTCTTGCTGCACTACCTGCAGCATGACCCTCATATTGTCAGAATTCGAAGTAATCATGACTACTGGGTTGCCACACTCTTAGATCCCCCAAACTTTTCGATCAACCTTTTCATTTTAATAAAGACCAAAAAAATGGTCATTTTTGAAATTATAAGCATTAGCAGGTTGTTAGAAACTGAAATCAAACAGTTTTCAACTCAAAACTTTATTCTAGGTGATGTTACATTTTCACATAGGACCCCTTGTTCGAAAGGAGCTTCTGAACTCTCTCGTCCATTGAATTTGTCAGGTTTTGGATGGTTTCTGCTTCAATTGTTTTGCATGAGGACAGAATACCCTCCCAGAGCTGTTGCTTAGATGTGAACTGCCTCCCGCCATCATAGACACTCCTTTTAATGATGCTCCAAAGGTTCTGAATGGGGTACAGGTCAGGGGAGCATGGGGGTCACACCATAAGTTTGTCCCCTTTTATGCCCATATCAGCCAGAGATGCAGATGTTTTATGTGCAGCATGAGATGGTGCATTATCATGCAGAAAAATGATCTTGCTGTGAAATACACGGTTCTTCTTCTTGAACCATGGCAGGAAGTGCTGTTTGAGAAAATCCACATACATTATGGAGTTCATCTTTAGCGCCTTCAGGGATCCTAAAGGGGCCGACAATCTCTCTCCCCATGATTCCAGCCCAAAACATTACTCCACCTCCTCCTTGTTGGCGCTGTAGCCGTGTTTGCGTGGGGTGTCCATCAACCAGCCATCCTCCACTCCATCCATCTGGACCATCGAGCGCTGCACGGCACTCATCCGTGAACAAAACAGTTTTGAAATCAGTCTTCATGTAATGTTTGGCCCACTGGAGCCGTTTCTGCTTGTGTGAAGTGGATAGAGGAGGTCGACAGGATGGCGTATGCACAGCTGCAAACCTCTGAAGGACCCTGCATCTTGTTGTTCGGGGGACGTTGGAGGCACAAGCAGCTTCAAAAACTTGTCTGCTGCTATGACAAGGCTTTTTTGCCGCTGCTCTTTCAACCTGACGTAATTGCCTGTAGGAAAGAGTCCTCAATTTGCCCTTATCAGCACGCACACGTGTGTACTGTGAATCAGCTACATACTTCTTGATTGCCAAGACACTTCATCCTGATCATCGCACAATGTTGATTGTAGTCATGCCTTGACCTAAACACTCCACAATTTGTTGCTTCTCAGCAGCCGACACATCCTTTTTCTTTCCCATTTTGGCAGAAAATGTAGGCTGCTTAATAATGTGAGACAACCTTCTTAAGTAGTCTTGCCTTTCATTGGACACACCTGCCAAACTAATTAGCACAGGTGTCTGCAATTGCTTACAGTGATATAAAGAGCCCTGACACACATCACCATCAATGAGTTTAACTGACAAACAAACAAATTCTTCCCTTATCACTCCTAAACACTTTTTGCATAATAATTTGGAACGCAGTGTACATGTGCTTTTCCACAAAACACCAGTGGTTCACGTAGTGAATCTTACAGTTCTAACTTGCCAACCGTGGTCTGTATGGAGTTGTTCAATAAAGGGCCCAAAATTAAGATAACATAGATGGGAGAGGTCTCTATGAATAGGAATTCCTAAGTATTTGATACCCTGTGAGGGCCAGGCAAAGGGAAAGTTGGACTGGATGGAATCCTATATGGATTTGGGGAGGGAGACATCAAGGGCCTCAGACTTCGCTGCATTGATTTTAAAATTTGACCATGTAACAAAGTGATCTATTTCAGCCATAACAGCATGGATGGATATATGTGATTGAGTGATATATACTAGGACATCATCAGCAAATAGAGAGCACTTGTACTCGGTGCCTCCCACCTCAATCCACCTAATATTGGGATTATGGCGAATTGATGAGAGCAGGTGCTCCGTCACTAGGATGTATAAGAGAGGGGACAGAGGACATCCCTGCCTTGTCCCATTGGTGATTGTGAAAGGTGATGAAAATGTCCTGATGCACCCCCTGGGCCTTGGGACACCCGGAGCCGGACCCTTTTTGGTGGATGCTGGTGGTTGTAGTCTTCGTGGCGGCGACCCGGTTCCGTGGCTCAGGGTGGTCAAACCAGTGGCGGAACTATTTATGTGGTTTTGATGTTTAAATGTCTGACTACGCCACCCGTGGATTGCGGTCAGAGTGAACCGCCGCTGCAGGGCAGACCGCTGAGGCTGGTGTTGTGGGTGCAGCAGAACGTAGCATAACTCCCCACGGGAGGAGTATAGCCTCAGGGCAGTGTATGCGGAGGATGGGGGTGATGGTGCAGGGCAGCAGCAGTAACGACACGGAGTCAGTGATGCAGTCCAGGGCCTTTACTCACAGTTCTTATTATCCAGACCACGTCTGCAGGTAACGGCTGCCCACGTCGTACTGTGCTCACCAGGTGAGGGGCTCAGACAACTCCCAGATAACTTTGGAGCGCTTCGCAGGACCCCCTTTGTGTGTCCTTTGTCTGGCCTTTCTTACCAACCCTTCTGTCCGGCTGCCTCGGGCCTCCTCTTGGTAAACTTGGCGCCAGTTTCCGTGACCCTATGTGGTGCCTTCCTAGCGGGTGTAGCGAGGGGCTGCGCCACATAAAATGTCACAGCCTCCGGTTTCTAGCTGAGGCTCGTTTCCTGCCTCCACTAGTTTCGGGGACCGGTCTCCCCCTTTGGCCTGACCCCTCCACGCAGGTGGATTCGGGCGTGCGGTGGCGACTCGCCCGTCCGCACCCCTGGGATCCCTTCATTCCTCGTTCCTGGAGCCTTCTCCGCTCCTCTTCCTTCCTTCTCCCTCTTCCAGGCCTGGGCCTCTGTTACTAGGCCCGCCTCCGGAGCAGAGCTCATGCAGAGCCCCTGCTCCCTGCCACTTCTGCTCAGACTTCTCTGCACTGAACTAAGATGGTGCCCACCTTTTATACTCCCTTCTCAATGCACCCAGGAACTGCTTCCTCCCTGCTCCTGCACTACAGGGTTCCCCTTCCTCAGTGTTCCCTCCCCCCACTCCAGCCAGGGACAGGGACTGTCATGCCCATCTCAGAGGCATATTGGTCGCCCTGCCCCACGGCAATGTGGTGTAATGCATGCAGGTGTCGGGTCCTGATCCACACTCCATCCTTACCTGAGAGTGAGATATCACACCTCTGGGTGAGGTGCAATACCTCTGTAGCAACCGAGCCCTCAGGGTGCTACAGTTCCATTTATCTTCAGCCTAGGTGACGTATTGTGATACAGGGCCGTGATTTTGGCTATAAAATGGTCCCCTAGACCCCTACCCCAAGCTTTTTAAGAGAATCATATATGGCGTGCCAGGTGACTCTATGGAATGCTTTCTCAGCATCCAACGAGAGTATCTAATTACAAATTTTTAACTGCATCTAGCCCAGGAAATACTTTGTGCCTAGTAGCAGTGTCTGCTAGTCAGCGGATTATCCCGGCTGTTAAGCAAGCTACACCACCTGTAGTTTAGACACTTAATTTTTTCAAAGGAAATGCTTCGGGACCATGGGATACTCAGTGAAGAGCATCAGGAGGCACCCCAAGGCATAGGGGCTGGAACTGGCAGTAGGATGCCTTGCGGTGGACAGCCGAGCTCGATCCTTATAAAAGCTTTTTAACTGCAGCAGCTTTAGTGGACGCTACTGGAGCTGGAATTACGCGGCTGCTGGCATGAGACTTGCCCTCTAATAGATCCTTGTAAATGGATTTAAAGTGTATTCATTCAAATTAGAGGGACAATTTAAATTAAAAAGCTTAGAGCTGCCTCCACCACAGGGGGGCTCGCTCGACCCACCAGCGGACAGGCACCAGTATTGGGAGAGGGGGGCTGGCCATCAGGGTTAACCGCGGCTCTGGCACAAACCCGGAGACACGGAGGTGGCACGGGCAGGAGCGGACTGGCCGTGTCGGCTTCTCACTTTTTGGATTTTAGAAGGGCATGACATGCCTATATCTGTGTCTCCCCCTCCTTTTACTCCTCCACCTCTTTTATTTTCGCATGACTATGTGTACTTGTCACTTTTCCATGTGTTAGTTATGTCTTCTGAGCAGTTTGTCAGCTTTTGGACACCTTTGAAGGTGTTTTCTATGTGTTTCTATGTGTTTTTGTTTGCCTGCCATTGGTTTTAACGGTGTTCGAAGGTGTTCGACGAACAGTTCGACGAACAGTTCGACGAACACACGGGTGTTCGACGAACCGAACCTGACTCGAACACTACGGGGGTGGCTCAACACTACTGATGGGATATTTGGGGGATTCTCATGTGATTTATCTTCATGCATTACTATCATCTATCTTGTGGATGTAAATCTCTCATGTATATAATGTCATATATCAGCAGTTCTCATCTGTCTCATCTGATGTCATTTCCTCCCTAGACGACGGCCCCTGAGCGTTATAGATGTGATATACGGGGGCTGCACCTATATAGTGTTATGTGAATAGAAGCTCTTGAATGATTTTTCATTATCAATGAATGTATTAATAAAATTATAAGAAATATCGAGAAGACAGATATTTGGACACATAGATGAGCCCCCGACAGAAGACACATCTCTGATGGCTGAACCTGCCATTATTCCTGCACTTATGGCCGAGGGTCTGGACAAACCACAAACTCACATTATTGTTATTCTGGTAGAAAACAAATCCTCGTCAGTGACTTTATTAGTAGTTTGCAGAGCACATGTTACTCCCTGACGTGTGCAGAATAATCCGGGCTCCGCTGAGGCTGCCGGGCCCCTCCAGTCCAGGATTCTCCTCAGACCGGGGCTGGGAGAGGTGGGGTCATTTATATGTATATTTCTACCCTACGTCCCAGACCCCTGAGCAGAATAAGGCAGATTCACAGCAAACAGACTCAATGTGAATCCAATCTCTTTCCTGAATTGGAGTGAATCTGCTGAGTGTGAATTGTGGCTGAGTCGCTCATCACTAATGTCCGCACATCTCAGCCCAGAATAGAAAAAGACTGAAGTGAATCTCTGAAAACCCCATTTACTGCTGGGAATATATTTGCTGCTTTGTGCAGCGGCTCCGGCCCCTCTGATCTGTGAGTATAATGTGGGATATGTGAGGTATAGCGCTGTATGGAGCCGCCATTATGAGGCCTCTAGACCTTGTAGTGAGAGGGTGGAGGGGACTGTGCAGCGCGGGGAGGATCTGTCCTCCAGTTCTCTCTCTTCCTGGTCACTCATCCATTCCCGCTAAGCTTCTTATGTTCCTGAGTCCATCAGTAACCGGCGGCTCAGCTAATGTCGGCCGCTCCCGGAGATGACACCTGTAATGCCATGGTTTTCTGATATGGGGAGACCACTGTAACCCCGGGGTCCATCTTTATTTTCAGGATAAAGGACATCACATTAGATATATCGGGTACAGCTCAAATAAAAAGGTAATCACTTGTCCAGAAAAAAAATAAAGATATTTGCAACCAAGATGAGTCCATCACATAACAGGTGAGATATTTATCCCTAGGAGGTAAACTATGAAATGACAGCAAAGAAAAACAATAAATGACAACAGTATGCACAGTAATAACGTGTAGTGATAAGCTGACCCTCACTGTCCCTACTCACACGTTACCAGTCCTTTACTCCAGAAGGATGTGTCCCCCGTCGCAGGCCTGTCTGTCTTTGCAGGAGGGCGTCCCAGCCGGAAAAAAAAAAACAGGAACAACAAATTACGCTGAAAGGAGGGAATACTTTGGCCTCTCGCCAGAGGACCCGCTTACAGTCTCTCTGATCCGGATAGCAGCTTTGGTGGATCCCTTATGTAGTCCACACTCCAGTAGCAGGGAGTGTAATAGCAGTATCCCTCAGCAGTGAAGAAGCTGGGGAAGGCCCCGAGGAAATGGTATCAGGTAAAAGAAATCCCATTGAGAGTCTCTCCTGCGCCACGCACGAGGGCCTGCACACAGTCCTGGCTCTTTTCACAGCCCACAGCAAACTCCTCGCGCGCTTTTTTTCTGCTTCCCACTTTGGTCACGTGACTCTCTAGGGCCGGACACAGGAGGCTCAGTCTTTTGCTCTGTCATCACACCCTGCGCAGGTGCAACCTCTGGCCACAAGGTGGCAACATCATCCTGTGTAATCACTTCTATAACAGGCTCTATATCAATAATCACCGAACAGCCAGAGCCGGCCAGCTCACTACAATACAAAAATACAACCTGTAATTGTTGGAACAAACCAAATGTATATTTATATTCTATAGGAGCAGAAAGTAAAGTCCTCCCCTCCTTCTTCTATCTCCTTACATCTGTACAGATTCCTTCATCACATGAATCCTGGTAACAGTCTGAAGCTTTTATCGGCCGCGCACAATACTGGATAAGAGCTGCCCGGGTCGTGTTCCTCCTCCTGATGTGTGTGCTCTGTACAGATACAAGCGCCTCATACACAGGATTCTCTGCTATTCCTCAGTATCAGTCACTTATATACAGATGTTTGGTGTCTGCACTGAGTATAGACAGAGCTGCCCGAGCTGCTGCTGCCCCCTAGTGGCTCCATGACATGGAGATTTATGCATCTTGTATCTGCACTGAGCCAGTAGCCACATGATACCAGAGGGAGCGGAAAGCATCTTATTACATCATCCAGAAGAGGAGGCAGCACAGGTGTGGAGGGAAGCAAAATGGGGGATCTAAAGAGCCAGCGGTGGAAATAGGGAAGATCTCCATGAGGAGCTGGAAAATCTCCTGGACAAAGGTTGGATGGCAGAGAAAGAGCCACCTGCTCTCTGCTCCACCACTTATCCTGCTAGGGCACAGGTCGCTTTATGGCTGTAACTGCCCGAGGTGCGGTGAGCTAGATCCACTGCGCCATAGCGATAGCGAATGTAGCACAATGAATGGGGAGCGCCCGTCACCTTCTCTGTGACTCAGCTGGTGGCAATGGCATCATGGCGTCAGCATGGACGCTCTGCCACAAGATGAGGTGGAGCCACAGGAGATCTGATGGACAGGGAAGTATTAAATATTAGTTTTTCAATAAATGAATTAATTTTGATAACAAGAATGAAATGGGGGTGAGAGAGAACACTATAATGACTTAAGGGTGGGGGATGGAAGAGATATAAATATATTGGGGGAGGGGACATGTAAATATAATGAATCAGAGGAGCATGGAATTATAATGATACAGCAGACAAGTAATTATAATGAATCGGGGGGGCGGGAGGTGCACAGTGGGGGCATGGAGGACGCAGGAGATTAACTGATTAATTGGGGGAAAGAGAACAGTAACTAATTCATTTATACATTTATTGGGAGGGGAAAAGTGGCCAATTATAGTTACAGGGGGCTCAGTGGTGGATTATCAATTTACATTCAGAATTTTGTGTTGCATAATAGTAAGACGTCAGCGGTGAGTTACTGGATGTGAATATTTGTTCTGTCTCTACATTGTATAGGGGTACGTTCACATGGGCGACCGGCGGCACTAAATGACCACCAATCGGAAAACCATTACCTATTGGCAGTCGCTTCATAGCATGTTTAACCCCTTCATGACTGGGCTATTTTTCATTATTTTATTTGTTTTTTCCTCTCCTTCTACTAAGAGCCATAACTTGCTATCTTTCCATCCACATAGCGTATGAGGACTTGGTTTTTGCGAGACAAGTTGTAGTTTTGAACGACATCATTCATTTTATCATGTGATTCACTCAAAAGTTGGGAAAATAATTCTAAGTGCGTTGAAATTGCAAAAAAAGTGCAATTCCACAATTGTTTGTGTCACCATTTTCTGAGACCCCTAACATTTTCAATTTTCGTGGTAAGGGGCTATGTGGGGGCTTATTATCTGTGGCCTGATTTGAGGTTTATTGATGCTATTTTGGGGTAGATATAATGGTATCATCTTGTCTAATTGCAGTTTATTGCAATGTTGTGGCAGCTAAAAAAAGTAATTATGGCGTTTTGATTTTTTTCTCATTACGCTGTTTACTGATTGGATTAATTTATTTTATTTTTGATAGATTGGAGTTTTATGAATTTGGCGATATCGAATATGTGTATTTTTTTTTAATTGCTTTATTTTTAATGGGGCACCGGCTATCACTGAGGAATATGTTCCTACAACAAGGATACCATCCACTGGTAATAGATGAACAGATCCACAGAGCTACAAGGATCCCAAGAAGCCGCCTCTTGGATTACTTGCAGAGAGAGGACAACAACAGGGCGCCTCTTGTGGTCACATACAGCAAGCACATGAACATCCTAAGGAAGATTGAGACTGATCTTCCACCCATATTCCTCAGAGACCACAGACTGAAAGGAATATTCCCAGAACTACCACTTCTCTCCTACAAAAAGCCCCGTAACCTAAGGAATCTCCTTGTCAGAAGTGTCCTCTCATCACCATCAGAGATGGGAACATTCCCCTGTAATAATAAAAAGCAGGACTTGTACCCAGATATTACCGACAAATACAGTCCACATACCCAACACCAATCAGGACTATAAGATCATGGACTTCTTCTCATGTTCATCTTCCAATGTGGTGGACATGATACAATGTACAAGGTGTCCTGGAGGAGCTGATAATGGGGAAACTAAGCAAAAACTACAAACGGGGAGGAATCTACACCGACACAATCAGGAATGAACTGGACTCCTGTGGGAAACATTTCTCTGGACCTGGACACTGTATGATGGACATAAAAGTCTTAATACTGAAAGGTGGTTTTAAGGACGAAAAAGAAAGGAAAATCTGAGAATTCATACTGATAAGAATGTTCAACTCTTCCACAATTTAACACCTGGATTTATGACTCACTACATGGACCCAGTTCACACCTCCACGAGACTGACTCCAGATCACTAAGCTGTCACTCCCACCATCTCTCCATTTGTAACAAAAAACCTTACCTTGATTTCCTTGGCTTATCTTTAGGAGGCATCACCCCATCCACCCCATGCACAAATTGTAATATCTCCTAAATGTTGTGCTCTTGTCTCAGTCATTCATTTGTAAATCCTCCTGAAGAAGGAGCCTCGGTTCTCTGAAAGCTGCAGATATAATTCTCCTTGTTAGCCAATAAAGGGATCGCTCCTAGAATACTTCTGTCAATTTTAGGCATAAAACTACTTATATCAATTTGTAAAGGTTGCAAAGTTGTGATATATGCTCTACTGTGACCCCCTACTGAATATTAATTTTTCTTTTCTTTTGAGGGGAGGATAATTAGAACTTCTGCTATGGAGCTCTATGATTTCTATATACGTCCGTTATGATGACTACATAATTAGAATATACTTATGGTAACACATAAATAATCATTGGAGCTGTAATCATCAAATAATATTTTGTCAATGTGTGAAATGTTCTTTTAAGAATTGTTTACATGTGTAACATAACATATATATATAAATGATTTATGTGGATAGTAGGTGAAGTGTAGAGCGGTGTCACCCCATGATGATTATTATCTGGGCTTGTTACATTGTCAGGCTGCAATTTCCCTCTACAATGTCATGTGATGCACTACTTATCTCATCCACCAGATGGCGCTATAGAGCATTACACTCCATAATCCTGAAAGGTGACAGCTGCAGGACGATTCGTGTAAGAGCAACAGTTCATAGTACCAGGGGTCAACCATTTTGAGCATGAAATTCACTAAGGAGGAGTCACTAATGTGTCTCGACAGTAAGGGGCGACACTATTGTGAAGGACACTATGGGGCGATTCATTATGACCGGTGTTGTGCAGTTTAGTGTTAATGACTCTCTGGAGTACAATGCGCCTAATTCATTAAGTGGTGCTCATCCCCTAAAGAAATAGGCGCATCTCTTAATTGTCATGTGCCGACACCAGAAATGGTCTGAAGTCAGTGACTGGGGAATATTTCTTGACTACATTACGCAGTTTCTGCTGAGACTGGACTGTAAACCCTAAGGCGATGTGCCCACGTAGCAGATTTACATGCGTTTTTTCTGCCAGAGAGAAGCGTTTTTTCAGCGTTTTTACATACGTTTTTTCTGCCAGAGAGAAGCGTTTTTTCAGCGTTTTCGCATGCGTTTTTTCAAGCACTTTTCCAAGTGATTTTGAGCATCACTTGGAAAAGTGCTTGACAAGTTGGTCACACAATATAAATCCATGCAACCGGCATGGATTTATATTGTGTGACCAACTTAGATGCTTTAAATGCTGCATCTATAGTAAAAAAAAAGAAAGAATTAAAAAGTTAAAAATAAAAAAAAACCTGTATGCTCACCTCTCCGGTCTCCTCCTGGCAGCGATCCTCTCTCCTCGGCGTCCCGGGTGTACTGGCAGGACCTGCGATGACTTCATTTAGTCAGCTGATGGTCACGCGACCATCACCTGACCGCTGACGTCAGTGGTCACGTGACCATCAGCTGACTAAATGACATCACTGCAGATCCTGCAAGTACACCCAGGACGCCGAGGAGAGATGACGCAGCCGGGAGAAGACCGGAGAGGTGAGTATACAGGTTTTTTTGCTTTTAACTTTTTTATTTCTTTTTTTCACTGCGTGGTAGCCGGGATGTAGAGGAGTTGTAGTCTCCTCTTCATCCCAGGTACCACACGCACCGCGATTACGCTGCAACTTCGCGGCCATTGAATTTAATTGAAACGCTGCAAATCCACATATACCTGCGGGTTTGCTGCATTTCAATGTTCCTCAATGGCCGCGAATTTGCGGCGTAATCGCAGTAGAAATGGTCATGCTGCGAATTTGGCGCACTAATTAGCGCATCATGTGCACAGCACATCCGAATTCACATTGCTTTGCATGGCAGATGGTTTTACAAGCGTTTTCAAGGCGTTTTCATGGCTTTAAAAACGCTACGTGGCACATAGCCTAAAAGTCACAACTTCCGAGTTCTGTGAAAATATTGCAACTTATTAAGGTGTTTTACATCAGAGTTTTGACCTTTCACATTTTCTGCTATTCATGCGCTATAGAGATAAAGTGTCAGCTTCATTCTGCGGGAAAAAGTTATTACAGTAATAGAAGACTTATAATTTTTTTAAATGTTTTATTACTTTTATACAATTAATATTCTGTGGGGGAGGGGCCGAAGGAAAATCTGTTTATCCGTCAGCTCGCTCCGTTGTACGGCCACATTTAGAGTTTCTCCTCCTGTGCAGATGTTCATATAGTCTGTAATCATTATGTCAGCGCTGGTTTATACCTGACTGGTTTATACAATGATCTGTACAGAAATAATCTATTCCCAGAGGAAGAAGAGAAGACAGAAATAATCACTGAGCGCTCTGCTAATTCTCTGCACCTTCATCTACACAACATTGTAATACAGCGACATCATGGGGGATGAGGACGGAGGTTTTTGTACGCCTCTGTATCACTGTGTGAGAGGGAACCTATAACCCTGCTGACAGTAATAATCTGCTGCATCGTCCTCTGTCGCTCCTCGGATTGTAAGAGTGTAATCAGTTCCAGATCCAGATCCAGAGAACCGGTCTGGGACTCCTGTATCTCGGGTGGTTGCATAATAGATAAGAAGCTTTGGTCGTTGTCCTGATTTCTGTTGGTACCAGGCTACATAGCTATATACATCTTCACTGGCCGTACAAGAGATGGTGATTGTATCTCCGGGGGACACAGAGATATAATCTGGAGTCTGGGTCATCACAGTCTCTCCACAGGATCCTGAGGATTAGAAGAGACATATTCATTACTGATAAATGTCAGGATCTTCCTAGAAATCCTGATCTGATGATGGATCCACTGTAGAGATTTCTCTACACACAATCATGGAAGGATCCGAATCTCTCACCCTGAATAGAAATGAAGATCACAGCCAGCAGATAACTGCGAGAAACCATCCTGATGTGTCTGGACCGTCAGATAGAAACTATAAGGTGAGACAATCTGTACAATGGGATCTATATAGAGAGTGACAGGGGGGATACAGGAGACCCCCAGAGACTGTGTATGGAAATACTGGGGACATGTAAATTCTGTGGTTATAATGTGACGGTTACTGGAGTGTAATAGAGACCGGAGCTCGGCGGCGTCTCCTCCTAGATGAGAATTAATGTCACTTGTATGAAATCTAAGAAAAGAAATAAGAGTTTTTTTTAGTAATTAATTGTAATTTCCATGGTTATAGGTTTTTATGATCATGTTTAGCTCTGCTACATCTGTATATAAATATTCCTGAAATATTGTTTTGTATTTATAAGGATATAAATGTATATTTCTATAATCGGCAGGATATGCCATTACACTGTATAAACCTCCTGAGAGAATCCACCGGTCATCAGGGTCGCGGTATTGTAGGACCTGATATCTGTGCGGAGTCTTCACAGCTTACATACAAGTTAGGAAAACCCTGTAAGTGACGTCCTTGTATACGATCACATACACGACTGATCTCTCTGAATATCTGTTATAAATGCAGTCAGGATTAAGGGAGAAAATCTACTAGAGACCTGAGCAGAAGTAATCCGGGGGCTCCTGCACCTGCCGAACCCCCTCCAAACTCGCGATCAGGGGTCAGGTTATAGTAAGTTACATAGTGCGGTGTAGTGTAACGGAGACCTCGGCACCGAAGAAGACAAAAGGAGGAAATGTTGCTGCAAATATATATTTTTTATTTGGATCCGGCAAAAAAAGCAAAGACAGATACCGGCCAGCGTTTCGGCCAATAAATTGTCTTCATCAAGGACGTCTGTAATACATGAACATAACAAATAAAACATTTAGTTTCATATGTGACATGAAATGAACCTAAAGAAAAGTGTCAGATCAATGGGAGGCGGGAGGAGGAAAGGTGGGAATGTGAGGATCAACCAGAGATAACACATGGACAACGAGATCACAACGATGAAAATCATTAATAATACTGCAATTGTCATATGGGAACAATGTTGGAGTCAGCGTGATAATCTGGTTTTGTGTGAATTCCATAAAGACAAAAGGAAAGAAAAGAAAAGAGGACATGAATCCTGGAAGCTAAATGACAAATTATCTAAAGACGACCAATATGTGGTCAGTTCAGAGCAATGACGACGGCTCAAAAAATTATTAATTATTACAATGTGCACACTTCAGTAGGTGAACACTTGGTCTAAGGTTCAGGTTTTCACGTGACTTTACCAGTTAGAATAGGACCAGGAAATCTAGATCGCATCATGTCCATATAGCAGCACCTGTAACTACAGTATATTCAGGTGGTGTGTACATGTCTAATATTAGACCATCGAAGCAATGTAGAGGGCTCCAAAAATGATTAGGCCTCTACCTATCCCTATGCCGAGCTCCTATACCAACACAGTACAGGCATAAAATGGTGTTCATGGCCGCCCCTAAGTGTTATCCTGCCTGTGATAGTCCCCTGATAATGGTGCAGGTTTTTATTTTTTAAATCCTCACAAATTGAATCGCAGATTGTTCAAATTTGTGTGGAACCTCGGATTTCAGGAAATTTAACTCAAATTCATTCCTCCATGGATTGATCTGCTCATCTCTAGTCTCAACTAATTCCTGGCTGGAGAGTGACCGCACTATCCGGGGACAGTGACCGCACTATCTGGGGACAGTGGCCACCACATCTCCTTGAGCCCCAGAACGGCTCAGAGTGAATACGATGGCACTACGTGACTAAAGTGGACACAGCTTGAGCAGATCTCGTTACACCTAGCAGGGTCAGTTATGTGTAAGTATGGCGACAAGAAAGGTTCAGATCCAGCAATCCCACAGGATTAAAAATTACACCTTTACTTAAGAAACGTAAAAATCCATATTAGTATTTCAATAGAAAAATGTGAAATGAGAGCGGGTATAAACAATACATGAACTGGTGACGGGTTTTACACCATGTGGATTCTTAATCATAATCTATTTTACAGTGATAGCCAAGTACATTTTATTTTTTTACATTTACTTTTTGCTCCACTCTCTTCACAATCCAAGAATATTACACAATTGAAGACAGCGCTCCTTAGGAAGTTTCATATATACAGGTGCTTCTTACTAATTTAGAATATCATCAAAAGGTTAATTTATTTCAGTTCTTCAATCCAAGAAGTGAAGCTCATATATTATATAGAGTCATTACACACAGAGCGATCTATTCCAAGTGTTTATTTCGGTTAATGCCAGGCCGCATTGATGCAGTAATTGATGCAAAGGATCCCCGACCAAGTATTGAGGGCATTTACTGAACATACATTTCAGTAGGGGAACATTTCGGATTTTAAAGACATTTTTCAAGCTGTTGTTATAAAGTATTCTAATTTACTGAGATAATGACTTTTGTGTTTTCATTGGCTGTAAGCCATAATCATCAACATTAACAGAAATAAACACTTGAAATAGATCACTCTGTGTGTAATGACTCTATATAATATATGAGCTTCACTTTTTGTGTTGAAGAACTGAAATAAATTAACCTTTTGATGATATTCTAATTTTCTGAGAAGCACCTGTATATATGATACTTCTTAAGCAGCGCTATTCCATTTGCTTCTGTGGATTTTACCTCAGGTGTATTTTGACTATGACGCTCCCTTATGCCTAATGTATCCTGCAGACATGCTTATTTGTACAACCCAAGAATATTAGTGACTTAGAGGCCATCGCCAATGAGGAACGGGCTAAGATTCCTCAGGGGCTGTAAAGAGCTGGTGTCTGGATAGGCATCACGTACGCAGCAGGTCGTAACAGCCAAAGGGGCTTTACTACCTACTAAAGACGCTTATCACGTAGGGGTGAATAATCCTCAGACTTCAGTGGTCAGTAAGGGGCATTTTGTGCTGAATATGGAGAAACCACTTGTTATATTATTTGTACTGAGCTATTTCTATACTTCTTGGTTTATTGCAAACAGCAGAAAGTTTATAAATGTTAGAAATAAACTGAATCTGAAATGGGGTGAAGGTGGGGATTGAAACTAAATATACAGTGCTCAGCATAAATGAGTGCACCCCCTTTGAAAAGTAAAATTTTAATCAATATCTATAATGGGTGTGTCAGGTGTGACAGACTGTCGTTCTGGATCCAGCTGTAGAAGGTCATTGCGCTTGGCTCTGCAGGCACCTTCTTGATCTTTTGATCTTTGTGGTGTAGTGATATCCTTCTCCCTCTAGGACCTAGGAGTGGACCTCCACCTTCTGCTGCTAATTGACACACCCTTGCTGGATGTTTAAATACCTTCGGTCTCTGCAGAAAGTCGCCTAGATAGCTCTATTTTCCTCTGTCCAAACTTGAAGTACTAGTAGTCGGCTAGTGTCTTCTTGGAGTTCCCTTGGAGTATAGTTGGCATAATCTCTCTGGTGTCTTCTCAAGCTAAGTGTTTTCCTTTGTCTGCTACCTATTTGTCTTTAGTTGCAGTGGGGGTTGACTAGTGCTCACCCCATCCCCTCCTTAACTAGGGCCTATCATTAGGGGCAGTCAGGGATTAGGTTTCCTGCTCAGCGATAGGTACGGAACCTATTTAGGGACTTTAGGGGAGTCAGGCTGTTGTCAGATCTGCCTAGGGGTCTCCACTCCCCCTTTTCCTAGTGTTTGGACTTCTTCCTCCTCTTCCCGTTGTTGTGCACTTAGTCTTTCCCTCACCTTGCTTGACAATATCTCACTGAACAAAAGAAAAATTTCCAGAATTTTGACAAGACTAAGTTTCATAGAACCTTCTTTAACCCATAACATGAAGGTAAGGTTAATAATATAACTTTCATAGCTAAATCTTCAGTATTACTCAAAATAGTTAATGCAAAATGAGTACACCCGACATAAAAAAAAAAATACTACATCTAGTCATTTGTATGACCTCCATAATTTTTAAGAACAGCACCGAGTTTTCTAGATATGGAATGAGCAGGTTGGCGACATATTGTAAAATTTATCTTTTTTCATTCTACAAGAACGAGCCCTTTTAGAGCCTGGATACTGGATGGAGAGTGATGACAACTTGTCTCTTCAGGATTCCCCATAGGTGTTTGGGTGGGTTCAGATCAGGAGACACTTAATCAATGAATCACTTTCTCCCTGTTCTTCTTCAGAAATACCACAGAAGCCTTAGATGTGTGTTTTGGATCATTGTGATGTTGCTAAGTGAACGTCTACCAAGCGCACAGAGTGATGGCAGCATCTTCTCTTTCAATATAGAGGTTTACATCTGTGAATTCATGACATCATCAATGAAATGTATCCCCCCCGACTCCAGCAGCACTGATGCAGCCCCACATAAGGACACTGCAACCACAAGGTCTCATTGAAAGACACCATTCAGTTTTCTTTGTACTTCTCACCTTTTTGACACTATACAGCTTTGAAGCCATCAGTTCCAAAAACATTTATCTTGGTGTCAACACTCCAGAGTATAGAGTCCCAGTGGTCTTCATATTTTTCACCACGATCCCTCAATTGTAGTAGAGCTTTTTAGTGTATAAGCTTTAGTAGAAGTTTCTTTCTTCTAAAGACAACGGCATGCAACCCATTCCTCTGCAGTGTACACCGTATTGTGTCATGAGAAACACATTCACCGGTTTGGATTTCTACTCATTTAGCTAACTGCACTGAATTTGTATATGGATTTTCTTCAGCCCTTCTTATCAAAAGATGCTCCTGTTTAGGTGTCAACCTCCATGATTGGCCTGGACGTCTCTGTAAGATGATTGCAGTTCCATCTTTGTTACATTTTGGTATTCCTTTTGCTACAGTATTCTGACTGATAAGTAAAGCTTTGCTGATCTTCTTGTAGCCTTCCCTTTTTTTATGTAAAATAAATTATTTTCTTTCTCAGGTCTTGTGACATTTCTCTTCCATGTGGTGCCATTGCTGACAGAATGAAATGGGAAGGGTTTTTGTTTTTTTATAAGCAACAACTTTTTCTAGTAAACTGTCTGCTGGACACCTGTGTAATGAATAATTAAACTTACCAGTGGTTGAATTCTGGTTAATTAGAATTTTGTACTATAAAATTGAACTTTTCTACTAAGATTTTCATTGGGGTGTACTCACTTTTACAACATTTTCTTAAATGAATTTCTTAGGAAAATTACTTTTTGGGGTGTTGAAAATAGCAAGTATTGTTTGTAATTAATAGCCAACATTTGTGGGAGTATTTAGTAGTCTGGTATCCCATAGAAAATGTTAATTCTAAAAGGAAACTAAAGGTTTTCTGACAAAACTGTTGGGGTGTACTCATTTGTGCTGAGCACTGTATCTGCTATATCATAGAATCATAGAATCATAGAATGGTAGAGTTGGAAGGGACCTCCTGGGTCATCTGGTCCAACCCCCTGCTCAAAGCAGGATTCACTAGATCATCTCAGACAGATGTCTGTCCAGCCTCTGTTTGAAGACGTCCATTGAAGGGGAACTCACCACCTCTCGTGGCAGCCTGTTCCACTCATTAATCACCCTAACTGTCAAAAAGTTTTTTCTAATATCTAATCTGTGTCTCCTCCCATTTAGTTTCATCCCATTGCTTCTAGTCTTTCCTTGTGCAAATGAGAATAAAGATGATCCTTCTACAATGTGACAGCCCTTGACATATTTGTAGACAGCTATTAAGTCTCCTCTCAGTCTTCTTTTTTGCAAGCTAAACATTCCCAAATCCTGCAACCGTTCCTCATAGGACATGGTTTGCAGACCAGTCACCATTCTGGTCGCTCTTCTCTGAACTTGCTCCAGTTTGTCTATGTCTTTTTTAAAATGTGGTGCCCAAAACTGTACACAGTATTCCAGATGAGGTCTGACCAAAGAGGAGTAAAGACCGATAATGACTTCACGTGATCTAGACTGTATGCTTCTGTTAATACATCCCAGAATTGTATTTGCCTTTTTTGCTGCTGCATCACACTGTTGACTCATGTTCAGTCTATGATCTATTAGTATACCTAAGTCTTTTTCACATGTACTGTTGCTTAGCTCTATACCTCCCATTCTGTATATGCTTTTTTCATTTTTATTGCCCAGATGTAGTACTTTGCATTTTTCCCTGTTAAAAAACATTCTGTTGGTTGCTGCCCACTGCTCCAGTTTATTTAGGTCTTTTTGAATCCTCTCTCTCTCTTCTCTAGTATTAGCTATCCCTCCTAGCTTTGTGTCATCAGCAAATTTAATCAGTTTACCCTCAATTCCTTCATCTAAATCATTGATAAAGATGTTGAACAATACAGGTCCCAGGACAGAGCCCTGTGGTACCCCACTTGAGACATTCATCCAGCTGGATGTGAAGCCATTTACAACCACCCTTTGAGTCCGATCATTAAGCCAGTTATGAATCCACCTAACAGTTGCCTGGTCCATTGCATACTTGGTCATTTTTTCAATAAGGATGGTGTGAGATACTTTGTCAAATGCTTTGCTGAAGTCAAGATATACTATATCTACAGCATTTCCCTGATCCACCCAGTCAGTGATTCTGTCATAGAAGGAAATTAAGTTAGTCTGACATGACTTGTTAGTTACAAACCCATGCTGACTCTGGTTAATCACTTCATTCTTATCCATGTACTTACATACATGTTGTTTAATAATTTGTTCAAAGATCTTTCCTGGTATAGAAGTCAGACTCACCGGCCTATAGTTCCCAGGGTCCACCTTCTTCCCCTTTTTGAAGATAGGAACAACATTTGCTCTTCTCCAGTCTTCTGGGACTTCTCCTGTTCTCCAAGAATTTTCAAAGATTATGGAGAGTGGTTCTAAAATTTCTTCTACGATCTCCTTCAGTACTCTGGGGTGTAATTCATCTGGACCTGGAGACTTGAACTCATTTATGTTAGCTAAATATTCCCTCACAATCTTTCTGTTTACAGATAACTTGGATTCCTCTATTCCTTTAAAAGGACAGTGAAGATCAGTTGATGTTACATTTTCTTTCTGAGAGAAAACAGATGCAAAATAGGAATTAAAAAGTTCGGCCTTCTCAACATCCTCTCTTACCATTTCTCCATTTTCATCCTGTAAAAATCCTATAGCATCTTTGACTTTTCTTTTACTTTTGACATACCCCCAAAATCCTTTTTTATTGCTTTTGACATCTATTGCAAGCCTTAATTCATTGTCAGCTTTAGATAACCTGATACGTGCCCTGCAGGATCTGCAGACTGCATTATAATCTTCTTTAGATATGCCTCCCTCTTTCCATTTAATAAACATTTCTTTCTTTCTTTTTAGCATGTGTTTAAGTTCTGTGTTCATCCATCCTGGTTTCCTTAAATGCTTCCCATTCTTCCTAATTTTCGGGATTGTTAACGATTGTGCTTTGAGAATCTCATTTTTAAAAATTTCCCATCCTTCCTGGACATTTTTGTCCTTAAGGACATCCAGCCATTGGATCCCTCCTATTCTCTTTCTGAGTCTCTTAAAATCTGCCTTTCTAAAATCTAACCTTGAAGTTTGAGTCTTCACATGTCTTCCTCCTCTAGTTATCCAAAATTCTATAATAGCATGATCGCTGCCTCCTAGGGTCCCAGCCACCTTTACCTCCTCAACCATTTCCTCCCTGTTTATAAGGATTAGATCCAAAGTAGCAGATCCCCTTGTTTTCTCCCCTACCTTTTGGAAGATAAAGTTGTCAGCAAGAGAGGATAAGAATTTTCTTGACCTGTTAGTTTTACTTGAGAGAGATTCCCAACAAATGTCTGGATAGTTGAAATCTCCCATGACCACTACGTCATATTTTTTGGAGAACTTGGTCATTTGATACATAAAGAGTTCATCCATATCTTCAGCTTGCCCAGGTGGTCTGTAGTAAATGCCTACAATGGTGTCCTTTCCGTTGTTCTCTCCTTGTATTCTTACCCAAACAGTTTCCACAGAACTCCCAGTCTCTGAAGCTTCAATCTCTGTGCAGATATACGCTTTTCTAACATACAATGCAAC
The DNA here is from genome assembly GCF_046119375.1 of Phyllobates terribilis. NCBI lineage: Eukaryota > Metazoa > Chordata > Amphibia > Anura > Dendrobatidae > Phyllobates > Phyllobates terribilis. The sequence goes on from NW_027362761.1 coordinate 1,176,449,320, forward strand.
ACCTCCTCCTCGTTTATCAAGTCTGTTTCTTGCAAATAAGTTGTATCCTTTTAGCCTTTTATTCCAATCATGTTTATCGTTCCACCAAGTTTCAGTGATTCCAATGACATCATATTCCTTTTCCTGCATTAGTAGTTCCAATTCTCCTTGTTTGTTGCCCATGCTTTGTGCATTTGTATAAAAACATTTTAGTTTGTGATTGGTTTCTCTTCCTCCCATATTTTTATTATTTAAATTGTTTTGTCTTTGTTCTTCCTTTCCACTTCCAGTAGCAGAGATCTCAATAGTATTTGTCAGCTGTATGGCTTTTTCTGGCCTTTTGCTTCCCTTCCCACATTGTTCTAGTTTAAAGCTCTTCTGATGAGTGTAGCAAAGCGACTTCCAAATACATGTTTTCCAGTCTTCGTAAGGTGCACCCCATCTCTAGCAAGTAGTCCATCGTATAGGTAATTCATTCCGTGATCCAGAAATCCAAATCCTTGTTGACGGCACCATCGACGTAGCCAGTTGTTCACCTGTAGAATCTTATTCCACCTCATTGTTCCATGGACATCCACTGGGAGGATGGATGAGAAGACCACCTGCATTCCCAATTCTTTCACTTTCTTGCCTAAGTCTTCAAAGTCACTGCAGATGGTTTCCAGGTCCTTTCTTGCGGTGTCATTTGTCCCCACATGTATTAGCAGGAATGGGTAGTGATCTGTAGGTCTGAAGAGTCTTGATATCCTGTCAGATACATCTTTAATTTTTGCTCCTGGAAGACAGCACATTTCTCTTGAGGTTATGTCTGGTCTGCAGATAGCGGCCTCTGTTCCTCTTAACAGGGAATCCCCCATGACCACCACTCTCCGTTTTTTCTCCACAACATTCTTCTTTCTCCATCCAGGAGGATTCTGAGGGCTTACAAGGTTATTCATTGCTGGCAAAGTCTTATTTTGCTGTATTTCTTCATGGTTCTCCTGCGTGAGAGCCTGGTACTGGTTCCTGAGCAGTATGGGTGCTGACTGCCTCTCGATCCTCCTGCTTCTCTGGGTCACATGCTTCCATTCCTCTGTTTCGTCAGGTGCAGTTCAAATTTCTTCTCTTTCTGAATCATGAAGAGATAATTCTGCTCTGTCTAAGAACTCTTCACCTTCCTTAATGATTTTCAAGGTAGTTAACCTCTCTTCTAGATTTCGCAACTTTTCCTCCAACAGGGACACAAGCTTGCATTTCTGGCATGTGAAGTTTGGCTTTTCCACTGGCAAGTCTGTGAACATGTAGCAGGATATGCAGCTCACCAAATGGCTCCTGGACTCTTCCATGTTCTTATTGTTAATGTTCTGAAAACAGTGAAAAAAGCTTAAAAAAAAAGCTTCAAAATGCGCGCGCCGGACTCTTCACTTACCCCAAAATGCAGTGGGAATATGCAAATTATCTCCTCAGGACTCCTCCCCTGGTTTACCGATGTCCTCTTTTCAGCTCCAACAGCCAAAATCCAGTGTTCTTTGAGCTCGCGGAGACTCTTCACTTACCCCAAAATGCAGTGGGAATATGCAAATTATCTCCTCAGGACTCCTCCCCTGGTTATATCCACAGAATATGCCAAATATATATAGTGGATGTGGATCCCACCTATAGGAACATCATATATCTTGAGTACGGGGCCCTGACAAGCTGCGGTTTCAGCCATTAGATTGTCAGGATTCCCGTCCATTTGTATAGAAATTTTAACCACCTCCTTATGAAAATTCCTCTTAATGGAGTCTGCATGTTCTATATATTTACATCACATCCTCTGTATGTGGTAAGAATAGAATAACTCCTTAAAGGTGAGTACAGATGTGGTGGATAGGATGTGTATTTGGGTAAGACCTCGTGAATTCAACATGTCAATATATTTATTCTCAAGGAATATAAACTGTCCCCGGAGATGTCTGACAGCAGCTTTACCCCCTCTCCCTATACACAACACATGGACGCTCAGCTGAGTCTAACGTGCTTATGTATGGGGGGGGCTGTTTATTCGTCAGCTCGCTCCATTGTACGGCCACATTCAGAGTTTCTCCTCCTGTGCAGATGTTCATATAGTCTGTAATCATTATGTCAGCGCTGGTTTATACCTGACTGGTTTATACAATGATCTGTACAGAAATAATCTATTCCCAGAGGAAGAAGAGAAGACAGAAATAATCACTGAGCGCTCTGCTAATTCTCTGCACCTTCATCTACACAACATTGTAATACAGCGACATCATGGGGGATGAGGACGGAGGTTTTTGTACGGCTCTGTATCACTGTGTGAGAGGGAACCTATAACCCTGCTGACAATAATAATCTGCTGCATCGTCCTCTGTCGCTCCTCTGATTGAAAGAGTGTAATCAGTTCCAGATCCAGATCCAGAGAACCGGTCTGGGACTCCTGTATATCGGCTGCTTGCACTGTAGATGAGAAGTGCTGGAGGTTGTCCTGATTTCTGTTGGTACCAGTGTAAGTTGCCATTTACATTACTACTGGCCTTACATGAAATGGTGGCTGTTTCTCCCGGGGACATAGTGATGAGATCTGGAGATTGGGTCAGTACAATCTGTGCACAGGAGTCTAAGGAAAGATAAAGAAAACATAAGTGTTAGTGTTAATGTCGCCTCATTGTGCTGTTCTCTACTACTGTCCTGTCCATCATCTCATGAACCTCTCACCATGAATGAGAAGAAGAATTACACCCAGTACAACTCCCTGTAAACCCATCGTCATCTCCCTGGACTGATGGCCACAGACTATAGAGATGTCACCTGCACAATGTCCCCTATATACCAGCTGTAATCACTGGAGGAGACGTCCCCTGAGAGCAGAGATGTAAAGCAGGAGACATGTAAATTGTGCCGTGTGTCAGCGATCAGTGATCTGGATCTTACTGCAATCAGGGATTTCCTACAGGAGAGATATAATCCCGATCATTATCCTGAGATCATTCACCATCAGTGATCTCCTGATTGTTCTCAGACATCAGAAATGGGATTATTTTTATAGATGTTATTAGTTTTATCTGTGAAGTAAGAATAAATCCTTCTACGTCTTATTGGGCTTTTCCAGCTTTGTGATGTTGCAGCCGATGTAAGAACAGATACTGGAGACAACAGATCACCGGGAACGTGAAACGCAGAATTCCTGACCTCACAGAGAACATCTAAGGGTATGTGCCCACGTAGCGTTTTACAAGCGTATATGCTGCGGAATTTCTGCAGCGTAAACGCTTGGTAATCCGCTCCCCATGGTCCCCAATGACAAGCCGCACTGTCAATGCCCATGCTGCGGATTTTTCCACAGCGTTTATGCTGCGCTCAAAAATCCGCAGCATGTCCATCAATTTTGCGGACACGCAGCGTAATCGCCGCCATTGACTTGCATTGAGATTTATATAATCCGTGTCAGTATATTTGTATACACAGATTATATGCGTTTCAATGTGCGGATGGTACCCAAGTCTGGAGGAGAGAAGACTCTCATCCAGACCTGGATGGAAACTGTAAAAAAAAGAATTAAAAATAAAAAATAAAGTGTATACTCACCTTCCGATGTCCTCCCGGTGTTTTGTCTGCTCCGTCCGCTCTCTTGCAATGCTCCCGCTGTTATGAAGGACCTGCCATGACATCACTGAGTCATGTGACCCATCACATGGCTCAATGACGTCACCGCAGGTCCTTCACACCACCATGAGCCGCCCAACACACCGGACGCGGCAGAGAGAACACCGGAAGGACACCGGAAGGTGAGTATAAACTTTATTTTTTTATTTTTTACCATTTTATTCTTTTTTTTAACTAACTTGGTCACACTACTATAAATTCATGCCGGTTGCCGGTTGCATGGATTTATATAGAGTGAACAAGTTGTCAAGCACTTTCCAAGTGATGCTAAAATCACTTGGAAAAGCGCTTGATAACCCGCATGCAGAAATGCATGGAGAGATGCTTGACAAACGCTTCTACCTGGCGGGAAAAACGCATGTAAAATCCGCATGCATTTTTCCTGCCAGGGAGAAGCGTAAAAAATATGCAGCATTTCTGCATCGTGGGCACATAGTCGAAGACCATTAGAAATATTTATATTCATTCAGATTATTATTAATATGTTTATTACTATTAATACGACTGATATTTTATTACATCCACTCCTGATTGTTGCTTAAAAACCAGATGTAAAACCCTGATGAAATACACAGGTGTGAATGAGGCCTGATCTGTGTATATTGTGGTGTGAATACAGAACTGAGGAGTAGAGATGAGCGTTGTTCTACTCGAACTGTTCGCCAATCTCAAATTCGAGCTGTTTTGGGCGGTGTTCGAGCCGTTCGGCGAACACGAACAATTTGAGAAAAATTCAGCTGTTCGAGGTTATGTTCGATAACTGTTCGTGCACCAAAATCATAACTGGATTTTTTCTCAGTAAAGATGAAAATTAATGTTAATACGCAGTTTGAGTGTACAGCGGGGTGGGGGGAGGGGCAGGGGATGGATCTCTGCAGGAACAATGAAGATCTCCATTTTTTTTTTCTCTTTCCCGCATTTGCAGTGGGGAGGTGCAATCTGTCAGCCTATCAGCAGCGCACACACGGAGCGAAGTGCTTTTTTTCACACAAGCAAGGGCATGTGTCATTGGCAGTGTATGTCACATGTCCTTGCCCTATAAGACCAAGCCATTTTCCCCGTCGCCACCATTTTCTCACTGCTGCAGCTGCGTGTTAGACGGCACCGCTGTTGCTGTGTGCGCTATACCTTGTTAATTTCAAGACAATTTTCGCACAAATCTACAGATAGCTTGGGAGTAGGGAATAGTTGTGATTGCAGTCCTTTTAAGGACTAGGTTACAGCATTTCCTACGACTTTTATCAGGCAGGTCTGTGCTCTTAAATAGATAGATTGTGGGAGTAAAGACTAATTGTAATTGGAGTCCTTTTCAGGACTAGGTTACATCAGTTCCTATCAGTTTTTGCCAGGCAGGTCTGTGCCAGTGCTGTGCAAGTTTTCTTCACAGCATTTGGCTGAATCTAGCAAAGCTAATCCTTTTTGGCCTATTGCAGAGTGTGTTAGTCAGTGGAGTAGCCTATCTGTGTTGCAAGATATACCACCTGTGTATAGAATACCAATTTTTTTACTGCACCTAGTGAAGTAAAATCTTTTGGGCATAGCATCATTCTATTAGTCCATCTATACTGACCTCCATCAGGTTGCAAATTGAAAATAATTTTTTTCTGCATCTACCTCTAAAAAAATATTGGGCTTCTAGCTGTGTGTGGGACTTGTTCTATTAATCCATCTATACAGACCTCCATCAGGTTGCAAACTGAATATATTTTTTTCTGCATCTACCTCTGAAAAAATATTGGGCTTCTAGCTGTGTGTGGGACTTGTTCTATTAATCCATCTATACAGACCTCCATCAGGTTGCAAACTGAATATATTTTTTTCTGCATCTACCTCTGAAAAAATATTGGGCTTCTAGCTGTGTGTGAGACTTGTTCTATTAATCCATCTATACAGACCTCCATCAGGTTGCAAACTGAATATATTTTTTTCTGCATCTAGCTCTGAAAAAATATTGGGCTTCTAGCTGTGTGTGGGACTTGTTCTATTAATCCATCTATACAGACCTCCATCAGGTTGCAAACTGAATATATTTTTTTCTGCATCTACCTCTGAAAAAATATTGGGCTTCTAGCTGTGTGTGGGACTTGTTCTATTAATCCATCTATACAGACCTCCATCAGGTTGCAAACTGAATATATTTTTTTCTGCATCTACCTCTGAAAAAATATTGGGCTTCTAGCTGTGTGTGGGACTTGTTCTATTAATCCATCTATACAGACCTCCATCAGGTTGCAAACTGAATATATTTTTTTCTGCATCTACCTCTGAAAAAATATTGGGCTTCTAGCTGTGTGTGGGACTTGTTCTATTAATCCATCTATACAGACCTCCATCAGGTTGCAAAATGAATATATTTTTTTCTGCATCTACCTCTGAAAAAATATTGGGCTTCTAGCTGTGTGTGGGACTTGTTCTATTAATCCATCTATACAGACCTCCATCAGGTTGCAAACTGAATATATTTTTTTCTGCATCTAGCTCTGAAAAAATATTGGGCTTCTAGCTGTGTGTGGGACTTGTTCTATTAATCCATCTATACAGACCTCCATCAGGTTGCAAACTGAATATATTTTTTTCTGCATCTACCTCTGAAAAAATATTGGGCTTCTAGCTGTGTGTGGGACTTGTTCTATTAATCCATCTATACAGACCTCCATCAGGTTGCAAACTGAATATATTTTTTTCTGCATCTACCTCTGAAAAAATATTGGGCTTCTAGCTGTGTGTGAGACTTGTTCTATTAATCCATCTATACAGACCTCCATCAGGTTGCAAACTGAATATATTTTTTTCTGCATCTAGCTCTGAAAAAATATTGGGCTTCTAGCTGTGTGTGGGACTTGTTCTATTAATCCATCTATACAGACCTCCATCAGGTTGCAAACTGAATATATTTTTTTTCTGCATCTACCTCTGAAAAAATATTGGGCTTCTAGCTGTGTGTGGGACTTGTTCTATTAATCCATCTATACAGACCTCCATCAGGTTGCAAACTGAATATATTTTTTTCTGCATCTACCTCTGAAAAAATATTGGGCTTCTAGCTGTGTGTGGGACTTGTTCTATTAATCCATCTATACAGACCTCCATCAGGTTGCAAATTGAATATAATTTTTTTCTGCATCTAACCCAGCCAATAGTTTTGGCCTAATACCACAGTTTGGCCACTCAGCTCTGCTCGGTTCCCATCCATTGTTTTTTTGTGCAAACAACTCCAGAGTTGTGAATTAGTTAACCACCAAAATGAGTGGAAAAAGGCCTGCTGCTGGTGGAAAGGGGAATAGGCGTGTTGGGAAGGGGAAAAAAGGTTGTGTCCGTGGGGTAGGTGTTAAAGCAACAGTAACATCTGCAGAAGAAAGACCATCTTCCAGCCAAACTAAAATGTCTACTTCTTTTAGCGGACAATGTGATAAGATCCCTTTCTTACGGCCACGCCAATCGCTACAAATTCCAGATGAGGCACAAAAAGAGCAGGTGCTTCAACGGATATCAAGTGCTCCTTTAAGTGGGCTCTCCTCCACATCAACTTCAACATCACAAATACTCCAGTCCTCAAAGGTGTCACCCCAATCGCACTTGCTTCCTCACAGCTCCCAAATCTCCAGCTGCCCGTCTGAGTATGAGGTAGAACAGATGGTTGAGTCTGCAGAGCTGTTTACTCATACTATAGCCTGGGAATCAGAGGTCGACTCCAGCGCTTCTGTGAATCCAGACGAGGAAATGATCTGCACTGATGCCCAGAATCTTTATGAGTCGGATCCAGGACCAGACGCAGAAGGTTCTGACCATAATGTAGACCCTCATTCCCAAACTGTAACTCCTGTTGGTGGAGACAATGAGGAAGACGATGATAAGACTCAAATACCTGATTGGAGCGACAACTTTAGTTTTTTGTCAGGGCAGGAACAGGTTGGCTCTGAGGACGACGGGTGTGATAACGCACAGGGTGATGATGATGAGGTTGGAGATCCCACTTACTGTCAACCCACAGTCAGCCAAGAGATGAGGTCAGCAGAGGAGGTGGAGGAAGATGCTAGTGACGACGAGGTCAGGTTGCGCCTTCCTGGACAGAGACGTAGTACTGGAAGCACGTCAACAACTGCATCCTCAAACACAACTCTGCCTCTCACCACAAGTCGTGGTGGCTCTTCAGGTCGCATGGGTGCTAAGCCTTGCATAGCCTGGGCATTTTTTCAGATCGATAAAGATGACCCAACTTGTGTTATCTGTAACATTTGTCAGCAAAAGCTAAGTAGAGGCCAAAAAATACATAGTTTGAGTACTTCATGCATGAACCGGCACATGGACATGAAGCATAAGTTGCAGTGGGAAGCTCAGTGTGCTACAATGCGGCCTAGCCGGCCGGGCCAACCACCGTCTGCCATATCTTGTGCATCCGCGGCCTCTTCATCCTCTGTGACTGGGGGGACAGCAGTCACACCTGTTTTGGGGCGCAGACCTGCCACCTCTTTACCCGCAACAGCCAGCGTGATTGGCAGGTCATCATTTTCTTTGGAGGTGGTAACACCAGCTGGTGTTGAGCGCTGTCCGACATCGATAGCACCACCTTTGGATCAAGGCAACCTAACATGTCCGCCTGCATCTTCCTCACAGACCGGCAGTTTGCCGGGGACACCCTTATCAACCCCGTCTAAGCACAATAGCCAGCCCTCGGTCCCTCAGATGTGGACAAGTAAAAGACCATTTCCTCCTAGCCATGAGAAAGCTAAGAGGTTGAATTTCACCATCTGCAAGCTCTTGGCTACAGAAATGCTGCCTTTCCGCCTGGTGGACACAGAGGATTTTCGAGACCTTATGTCCGTCGCAGTGCCCCAGTACCAGATGCCCAGTCGGCACTACTTCTCAAAGAAAGGTGTGCCTGCGCTCCACCAGCATGTCGCACACAACATCACCGCTTCTTTGAGAAACTCTGTGTGTGACAGGGTGCATTTCACCACAGACACTTGGACGAGTAGGCATGGACAGGGGCGTTACATGTCGCTGACTGGGCACTGGGTAACTATGGTGACAGCAGGACAAGGGGCTGCTGTCCAAGTCTTGCCGTCCCCACGAGTTGTGCGTCAATCCTCTTTATGTCAAAGTTCCTCCACTGCTTCTGCCTCCTCAACCTCCTCTCGGTCTTCCACCTGCACCCAAAGCCTGTCTGGTCATGCCACAAGCTTTCTAACTGCGCAGAAGGGATCCTGCACACCTCCTTACTATGCTGGCAGTAGGGCTCAACGTCATCAGGCGGTTTTTACATTGAAATGTCTGGGAAATGTGAGTCACACAGCTGAGGAGCTGTGGTCAGCTCTGGAGAACCAATTTCGTGAATGGTTGTCTCCACTGGACCTGAAACCAGGGAAGGCCGTGTGCGACAATGCTGCAAACCTGGGTGCGGCCCTTCGCCGGGGCAATGTCACACACGTGCCTTGTATGGCTCACTTGTTGAACCTGGTTGTCCAGCAATTTTTAGCCCACTATCCCAGACTAGATGGCCTTCTGCAGAGGGCACGGTCGCTGTGTGCTCACTTCCGCCGATCGCATCCCGCAGCTCAGCGACTTACATCTCTACAGAAGTCGTTGGGCCTGCCACTTCACCGGCTAAAATGCGATGTGCCTACCCGGTGGAATTCAACTCTGCACATGTTGCAGCGACTGTGGCAGCACCGACAAGCCCTGGTGCAATACGTTCTGACGTATAGCCTGGGCCAACGAGATTCAGAGGTGGGGCAAATCACGCTGGAGGAGTGGTCTCAGATCAGGGACCTATGCACCCTTCTGCACAGTTTTGAAATGGCGACGAAGATGTTTAGTGCTGACGATGCCATTATCAGCATGACTATTCCGGTGATTTACATGCTGGAGCACATGTTAAACAGAATTCGGAGTCAGGTGGTGGCACAAGAGGAGGTGGAGGAAGTAGAGGAGGAGGAGTTGTATGCGGAAGGGCTAACATCTGCAAGGTCCAGACGGTCGGCAGCACCAAGGCGGCAGGCATGTGAGGGTGGGGGAGATGGTTTTACCAGGGCGCATGGTAGCAGCCAAACTAATGAGGAAGGTGCAGGAGCCCAGGAAGAAGTGGAGGACGAACTGATGGAAGACTCATCAGATGAGGGAGACCTTGATCACATTTCTGTTGTGCGAGGTTGGGGGGAGAGGACAGAGGAAGGAAGCATGATTGTTACCTCGCCACCAACACAACAGGGACTTGGTGCTCCTGGATGCGCAACACACATGAGTGCCTTCTTGCTGCACTACCTGCAACATGACCCTCGAATTGTGAGAATTAGAAATAATCCTGACTACTGGGTTGCCACACTGTTAGATCCCCGGTACAAAAGTAAATTTGCAGAAATTATTCCTGCCATAGAAAGGGATGCACGCATGCAGGAGTATCAGCAGAGACTGTTGCAGAAGCTTACATGTGCTTTTCCACAAAATACCAGTGGTGCACGTAGTGAATCTCACAGTTCCAACTTGCCAACCGTGGGACCGTCAAGTGTTCAGCACTCAAACCGTAACAGAACCACAGTATCTGCTGGTAACATCAATTTTGCGGAATCATTTCACCACTTTTTTAGCCCATCCTTTGCAAGGCCACAGGAGACAAGAAGTCTGACACATAGTCAACGCCTAGAGACGATGGTACAGGAGTATCTCCAAGTAAACATTGAAGCCACGACTGTGTCACTGGACCCTTGCTCTTTTTGGGCTTCCAATCTGGATAAATGGCCGGAGCTAGCCACTTACGCCTTGGAGATCTTGTCATGCCCCGCAGCCAGCGTTCTGTCTGAACGTGTGTTCAGCGCTGCTGGTGGTGTGCTGACAGATAAGCGCACGCGGCTCTCCACTGATAATGTAGACAGACTCACGTTCATAAAGATGAACAAATCATGGATCCGAAACGACTTTTCTACCCCTGTGTCATCCTGGGGAGAGTAAAAGCTTGATGATTGGTTAAAATCACCCTACCAACCGTTTTAAGCTTTCAAATTACTAATCATGTTTATCTGTATCTTGGCTGGAAAATAATTTGGGCTTTGTAGCAGTGTGCAGCACTGATTCTATTAGGCCATCTATAATAAGCTCCACCAGATTTAAAATTACTAATCATGTTTATCTGTATCTTGACTGGAAAATAATTTGGGCTTTGTAGCAGTGTGCAGCACTGATCCTATTAGGCCATCTATACTAAAGCTTCACCAGATTTAAAATTAATAATAATTTTTAGCTGCATCTAGCCCGGAAAATAATTTTGGGGCTCCGAGATGCGCAAGACACATAAGTGCCTTCTTGCTGCACTACCTGCAGCATGACCCTCATATTGTCAGAATTCGAAGTAATCATGACTACTGGGTTGCCACACTCTTAGATCCCCCAAACTTTTCGATCAACCTTTTCATTTTAATAAAGACCAAAAAAATGGTCATTTTTGAAATTATAAGCATTAGCAGGTTGTTAGAAACTGAAATCAAACAGTTTTCAACTCAAAACTTTATTCTAGGTGATGTTACATTTTCACATAGGACCCCTTGTTCGAAAGGAGCTTCTGAACTCTCTCGTCCATTGAATTTGTCAGGTTTTGGATGGTTTCTGCTTCAATTGTTTTGCATGAGGACAGAATACCCTCCCAGAGCTGTTGCTTAGATGTGAACTGCCTCCCGCCATCATAGACACTCCTTTTAATGATGCTCCAAAGGTTCTGAATGGGGTACAGGTCAGGGGAGCATGGGGGTCACACCATAAGTTTGTCCCCTTTTATGCCCATATCAGCCAGAGATGCAGATGTTTTATGTGCAGCATGAGATGGTGCATTATCATGCAGAAAAATGATCTTGCTGTGAAATACACGGTTCTTCTTCTTGAACCATGGCAGGAAGTGCTGTTTGAGAAAATCCACATACATTATGGAGTTCATCTTTAGCGCCTTCAGGGATCCTAAAGGGGCCGACAATCTCTCTCCCCATGATTCCAGCCCAAAACATTACTCCACCTCCTCCTTGTTGGCGCTGTAGCCGTGTTTGCGTGGGGTGTCCATCAACCAGCCATCCTCCACTCCATCCATCTGGAGCATCGAGCGCTGCACGGCACTCATCCGTGAACAAAACAGTTTTGAAATCAGTCTTCATGTAATGTTTGGCCCACTGGAGCCGTTTCTGCTTGTGTGAAGTGGATAGAGGAGGTCGACAGGATGGCGTATGCACAGCTGCAAACCTCTGAAGGACCCTGCATCTTGTTGTTCGGGGGACGTTGGAGGCACAAGCAGCTTCAAAAACTTGTCTGCTGCTATGACAAGGCTTTTTTGCCGCTGCTCTTTCAACCTGACGTAATTGCCTGTAGGAAAGAGTCCTCAATTTGCCCTTATCAGCACGCACACGTGTGTACTGTGAATCAGCTACATACTTCTTGATTGCCAAGACACTTCATCCTGATCATCGCACAATGTTGATTGTAGTCATGCCTTGACCTAAACACTCCACAATTTGTTGCTTCTCAGCAGCCGACACATCCTTTTTCTTTCCCATTTTGGCAGAAAATGTAGGCTGCTTAATAATGTGAGACAACCTTCTTAAGTAGTCTTGCCTTTCATTGGACACACCTGCCAAACTAATTAGCACAGGTGTCTGCAATTGCTTACAGTGATATAAAGAGCCCTGACACACATCACCATCAATGAGTTTAACTGACAAACAAACAAATTCTTCCCTTATCACTCCTAAACACTTTTTGCATAATAATTTGGAACGCAGTGTACATGTGCTTTTCCACAAAACACCAGTGGTTCACGTAGTGAATCTTACAGTTCTAACTTGCCAACCGTGGTCTGTATGGAGTTGTTCAATAAAGGGCCCAAAATTAAGATAACATAGATGGGAGAGGTCTCTATGAATAGGAATTCCTAAGTATTTGATACCCTGTGAGGGCCAGGCAAAGGGAAAGTTGGACTGGATGGAATCCTATATGGATTTGGGGAGGGAGACATCAAGGGCCTCAGACTTCGCTGCATTGATTTTAAAATTTGACCATGTAACAAAGTGATCTATTTCAGCCATAACAGCATGGATGGATATATGTGATTGAGTGATATATACTAGGACATCATCAGCAAATAGAGAGCACTTGTACTCGGTGCCTCCCACCTCAATCCACCTAATATTGGGATTATGGCGAATTGATGAGAGCAGGTGCTCCGTCACTAGGATGTATAAGAGAGGGGACAGAGGACATCCCTGCCTTGTCCCATTGGTGATTGTGAAAGGTGATGAAAATGTTCTGATGCACCCCCTGGGCCTTGGGACACCCGGAGCCGGACCCTTTTTGGTGGATGCTGGTGGTTGTAGTCTTCGTGGCGGCGACCCGGTTCCGTGGCTCAGGGTGGTCAAACCAGTGGCGGAACTATTTATGTGGTTTTGATGTTTAAATGTCCGACTACGCCACCCGTGGATTGCGGTCAGAGTGAACTGCCGCTGCAGGGCAGACCGCTGAGGCTGGTGTTGTGGGTGCAGCAGAGCGTAGCATAACTCCCCACGGGAGGAGTATAGCCTCAGGGCAGTGTATGCGGAGGATGGGGGTGATGGTGCAGGGCAGCAGCAGTAACGACACGGAGTCAGTGATGCAGTCCAGGGCCTTTACTCACAGTTCTTATTATCCAGACCACGTCTGCAGGTAACGGCTGCCCACGTCGTACTGTGCTCACCAGGTGAGGGGCTCAGACAACTCCCAGATAACTTTGGAGCGCTTCACAGGACCCCCTTTGTGTGTCCTTTGTCTGGCCTTTCTTACCAACCCTTCTGTCTGGCTGCCTCGGGCCTCCTCTTGGTAAACTTGGCGCCAGTTTCCCTGACCCTATGTGGTGCCTTCCTAGCGGGTGTAGCGAGGGGCTGCGCCACATAAAATGTCACAGCCTCCGGTTTCTAGCTGAGGGTCGTTTCCTGCCTCCACTAGTTTCGGGGATCGGTCTCCCCCTTTGGCCTGACCCCTACACGCAGGTGGATTCGGGCGTGCGGTGGCGACTCGCCCGTCCGCACCCCTGGGATCCCTTCATTCCTCGTTCCTGGAGCCTTCTCCGCTCCTCTTCCTTCCTTCTCCCTCTTCCAGGCCTGGGCCTCTGTTACTAGGCCCGCCTCCGGAGCAGAGCTCATGCAGAGCCCCTGCTCCCTGCCACTTCTGCTCAGACTTCTCTGCACTGAACTAAGATGGTGCCCACCTTTTATACTCCCTTCTCAATGCACCCAGGAACTGCTTCCTCCCTGCTCCTGCACTACAGGGTTCCCCTTCCTCAGTGTTCCCTCCCCCCACTCCAGCCAGGGACAGGGACTGTCGTGCCCATCTCAGAGGCATATTGGTCGCCCTGCCCCACGGCAATGTGGTGTAATGCATGCAGGTGTCGGGTCCTGATCCACACTCCATCCTTACCTGAGAGTGAGATATCACACCTCTGGGTGAGGTGCAATACCTCTGTAGCAACCGAGCCCTCAGGGTGCTACAGTTCCATTTATCTTCAGCCTAGGTGACGTATTGTGATACAGGGCCGTGATTTTGGCTATAAAAGGGTCCCCTAGACCCCTACCCCAAGCTTTTTAAGAGAATCATATATGGCGTGCCAGGAGACTCTATGGAATGCTTTCTCAGCATCCAACGAGAGTATCTAATTACAATAATTACAAATTTTTAACTGCATCTAGCCCAGGAAATACTTTGTGCCTAGTAGCAGTGTCTGCTAGTCAGCGGATTATCCCGGCTGTTAAGCAAGCTACACCACCTGTAGTTTAGACACTTAATTTTTTCAAAGGAAATGCTTCGGGACCATGGGATACTCAGTGAAGAGCATCAGGAGGCACCCCAAGGCATAGGGGCTGGGACTGGCAGTAGGATGCCTTGCGGTGGACAGCCGAGCTCGATCCTTATAAAAGCTTTTTAACTGCAGCAGCTTTAGTGGACGCTACTGGAGCTGGAATTACGCGGCTGCTGGCATGAGACTTGCCCTCCAATAGATCCTTGTAAATGGATTTAAAGTGTATTCATTCAAATTAGAGAGACAATTTAAATTAAAAAGCTTAGAGCTGCCTCCACCACAGGGGGGCTCGCTCGACCCACCAGCGGACAGGCACCAGTATTGGGAGAGGGGGGCTGGCCATCAGGGTTCACCGCGGCTCTGGCACAAACCCGGAGACACGGAGGTGGCACGGGCAGGAGCGGACTGGCCATGTCGGCTTCTCACTTTTTGGATTTTAGAAGGGCATGACATGCCTATATCTGTGTCTCCCCCTCCTTTTACTCCTCCACCTCTTTTATTTTCGCATGACTATATGTACTTGTCACTTTTCCATGTGTTAGTTATGTCTTCTGAGCAGTTTGTCAGCTTTTGGACACCTTTGAAGGTGTTTTCTATGTGTTTCTATGTGTTTTTGTTTGCCTGCCATTGGTTTTAACGGTGTTCGAAGGTGTTCGACGAACAGTTCGGCGAACACACGGGTGTTCGACGAACCGAACCGAACTCGAACACTACGGGGGTGGCTCAACACTACTGATGGGATATTTGGGGGATTCTCATGTGATTTATCTTCATGCATTACTATCATCTATCTTGTGGATGTAAATCTCTCATGTATATAATGTCATATATCAGCAGTTCTCATCTGTCTCATCTGATGTCATTCCTCCCTAGACGACGGCCCCTGAGCGTTATAGATGTGATATACGGGGGCAGCACCTACAGTGCCTACAAGTAGTATTCAACCCCCTGCAGATTTAGCTGGTTTGATAAGATGCAAATAAGTTAGAGCCTTCAAACTGCAAACGAGAGTAGGTTTTATGAACAGAAGCATAAATCTTACAAACCAAAAAGTTATGTTGCTCAGTTGAATTTTATTAAATTTTAAACATAAAAGTGTGGGTCAATTATTATACAACCCCTATGTTTAATATTTTGTGGAATAACCCTTGTTTGCAATTACAGCAAATAATCGTCTTTTATAAGACCTGATCAGGCCGGCACAGGTCTGTGGAGTTATCTTGGCCCACTCCTCCATGGAGATCTTCTCCAAGTTATCTAGGTTCTTTGGGTGTCTCATGTGGACTTTATTCTTGAGCTCCTTCCACAAGTTTTCAATTGGGTTAAGGTCAGGAGACTGACTAGGCCACTCCAACACCTTGACTTTTTCCCTATTGAACCAGGCCTTGGTTTTCTTGGCTGTGTGCTTTGGGTCGTTGTCTTGTTGGAAGATGAAATTACGACCCATCTTAAGATCCTTGATGGAGAAGCGGAGGTTCTTGGCCAAAATCTCCAGGTAGGCCGTGCTATCCATCTTCCCATGGATGCGGACCAGATGGCCAGGCCCCTTGGCAGAGAAACAGCCCCACAGCATGATGCTGCCACCACCATGCTTGACTGTAGGGATGGTATTCTTGGGGTCGTATGCAGTGCCATCCAGTCTCCAAACGTCACGTGTGTGGTTGGCACCAAAGATCTCGATCTTGGTCTCATCAGACCATAGAACCTTGAACCAGTCTGTCTCAGAGTCCTCCAAGTGATCATGAGCAAACTGTAGACGAGCCTTGACATGACGCATTGAAAGTAAAGGTACCTTACGGGCTCGTCTGGAACAGAGACCATTGCGGTGGAGTACGTTACTTATGGTATTGACTGAAACCAATGTCCCCACTGCCATGAGATCTTCCCGGAGCTCCTTCCTTGTTGTCCTTGGGTTAGCCTTGACTCTTCGGACAAGCCTGGCCTCGGCACGGGAGGACATTTTCAAAGGCTGTCCTGGCCGTGGAAGGCTAACAGTAGTTCCATAAGCCTTCCACTTACGGATGATGCTCCCAACAGTGGAGACAGGTAGGCCCAACTCCTTGGAAAGGGTTTTGTACCCCTTGCCAGCCTTGTGACCCTCCACGATCTTGTCTCTGAGGGCCTTGGAATGCTCCTTTGTCTTTCCCATGTTGACCATGTCTGAGTGCTGTTCACAAGTTTGGGGAGGGTCTTAAATAGTCAGAAAAGGCTGGCAAAAGAGATCTTTAATCCACACATGTGAAGCTCATTATTCTTGGTGCCTGAACTACTTCTTAATACTTTAGGGGGACCAAACAGAATTCTTGTGGTTTGAGGGGTTGAATAATAAATGACACTCTGAATTAACTTTTTACGTTTTAAAAAAAAAACAAAAAACAAAAACAAAAACAAAATTTGCTGCAGTGCATTTCCCACTTCCAGGCTGATCTACAGTACAAATGTCACAATGCCAAGTTAATTCCGCATGTGTCAACCAGCTAAATCTGCAGGGGGTTGAATACTACTTGTAGGCACTGTATATAGTGTTATGTGAATAGAAGCTCTTGAATGATTTTTCATTATCAATGAATGTATTAATAAAATTATAAGAAATATGGAGAAGACAGATATTTGGACACATAGATGAGCCCCCGACAGAAGACACATCTCTGATGGCTGAACCTGCCATTATTCCTGCACTTATGGCCGAGGGTCACTCTGGACAAACCACAAACTCACATTATTGTTATTCTGGTAGAAAACAAATCCTCGTCGGTGACTTTATTAGTAGTTTGCAGAGCACATGTTACTCCCTGACGTGTGCAGAATAATCCGGGCTCCGCTGAGGCTGCCGGGCCCCTCCAGTCCAGGATTCTCCTCAGACCGGGGCTGGGAGAGGTGGGGTCATTTATATGTATATTTCTACCCTACGTTCCAGACCCCTGAGCAGAATAAGGCAGATTCACAGCAAACAGACTCAATGTGAATCCAATCTCTTTCCTGAATTGGAGTGAATCTGCTGAGTGTGAATTGTGGCTGAGTCGCTCATCACTAATGTCCGCACATCTCAGCCCAGAATAGAAAAAGACTGAAGTGAATCTCTGAAAACCCCATTTACTGCTGGGAATATATTTGCTGCTTTGTGCAGCGGCTCCGGCCCCTCTGATCTGTGAGTATAATGTGGGATATGTGAGGTATAGCGCTGTATGGAGCCGCCATTATGAGGCCTCTAGACCTTGTAGTGAGAGGGTGGAGGGGACTGTGCAGCGCGGGGAGGATCTGTCCTCCAGTTCTCTCTCTTCCTGGTCACTCATCCATTCCCGCTAAGCTTCTTATGTTCCTGAGTCCATCAGTAACCGGCGGCTCAGCTAATGTCGGCCGCTCCCGGAGATGACACCTGTTATGCCATGGTTTTCTGATATGGGGAGACCACTGTAACCCCGGGGTCCATCTTTATTTTCAGGATAAAGGACATCACATTAGATATATCGGGTACAGCTCAAATAAAAAGGTAATCACTTGTCCAGAAAAAAAATAAAGATATTTGCAACCAAGATGAGTCCATCACATAACAGGTCAGATATTTATCCCTAGGAGGTAAACTATGAAATGACAGCAAGCAGAGATCTAGATACAGAAAATATAATGGAAAATGATATAATCTTTTATTATACAAAAATACAACCTGTAATTGTTGGAACAAACAAAATGTATATTTATATTCTATAGGAGCAGAAAGTAAAGTCCTCCCCTCCTTCTTCTATCTCCTTACATCTGTACAGATTCCTCCATCACATGAATCCCGGTAACAGTCTGAAGCTTTTATCGGCCGCGCACAATACTGGATAAGAGCTGCCCGGGTCGTGTTCCTCCTCCTGATGTGTGTGCTCTGTACAGATACAAGCGCCTCATACACAGGATTCTCTGCTATTCCTCAGTATCAGTCACTTATATACAGATGTTTGGTGTCTGCACTGAGTATAGACAGAGCTGCCCGAGCTGCTGCTGCCCCCTAGTGGCTCCATGACATGGAGATTTATGCATCTTGTATCTGCACTGAGCCAGTAACCACATGATACCAGAGGGAGCGGAAAGCATCTTATTACATCATCCAGAAGAGGAGGCAGCACAGGTGTGGAGGGAAGCAAAATGGGGGATCTAAAGAGCCAGCGGTGGAAATAGGGAAGATCTCCAGGAGGAGCTGGAAAATCTCCTGGACAAAGGTTGGATGGCAGAGAAAGAGCCCCCTGCTCTCTGCTCCACCACTTATCCTGCTAGGGCACAGGTCGCTTTATGGCTGTAACTGCCCGAGGTGCGGTGAGCTAGATCCACTGCGCCATAGCGATAGCGAATGTAGCACAATGAATGGGGAGCGCCCGTCACCTTCTCTGTGACTCAGCTGGTGGCAATGGCATCATGGCGTCAGCATGGACGCTCTGCCACAAGATGAGGTGGAGCCACAGGAGATCTGATGGACAGGGAAGTATTAAATATTAGTTTTTCAATAAATGAATTAATTTTGATAACAAGAATGAAATGGGGGTGAGAGAGAACACTATAATGACTTAAGGGTGGGGGATGGAAGAGATATAAATATATTGGGGGAGGGGACATGTAAATATAATGAATCAGAGGGGCATGGAATTATAATGATACAGCGGACAAGTAATTATAATGAATCGGGGGGGCGGGAGGTGCACAGTGGGGGCATGGAGGACGCAGGAGATTAACTGATTAATTGGGGGAAAGAGAACAGTAACTAATTCATTTATACATTTATTGGGAGGGGAAAAGTGGCCAATTATAGTTACAGGGGGCTCAGTGGTGGATTATCAATTTACATTCAGAATTTTGTGTTGCATAATAGTAAGACGTCAGCGGTGAGTTACTGGATGTGAATATTTGTTCTGTCTCTACATTGTATAGGGGTACGTTCACATGGGCGACCGGCGGCACTAAATGACCACCAATCGGAAAACCATTACCTATTGGCAGTCGTTTCATAGCATGTTTAACCCCTTCATGACTGGGCTATTTTTCATTATTTTATTTGTTTTTTCCTCTCCTTCTACTAAGAGCCATAACTTGCTATCTTTCCATCCACATAGCGTATGAGGACTTGGTTTTTGCGAGACAAGTTGTAGTTTTGAACGACATCATTCATTTTATCATGTGATTCACTCAAAAGTTGGGAAAATAATTCTAAGTGCGTTGAAATTGCAAAAAAAGTGCAATTCCACAATTGTTTGTGTCACCATTTTCTGAGACCCCTAACATTTTCAATTTTCGTGGTAAGGGGCTATGTGGGGGCTTATTATCTGTGGCCTGATTTGAGGTTTATTGATGCTATTTTGGGGTAGATATAATGGTATCATCTTGTCTAATTGCAGTTTATTGCAATGTTGTGGCAGCTAAAAAAAGTAATCATGGCATTTTGATTTTTTTCTCATTACGCTGTTTACTGATTGGATTAATTTATTTTATTTTTGATAGATTGGAGTTTTATGAATTTGGCGATATCGAATATGTGTATTTTTTTTTAATTGCTTTATTTTTAATGGGGCACAAAGAGGGGTGATTCTTGCACCGGCTATCACTGAGGAATATGTTCCTACAACAAGGATACCATCCACTGGTAATAGATGAACAGATCCACAGAGCTACAAGGATCCCAAGAAGCCGCCTCTTGGATTACTTGCAGAGAGAGGACAACAACAGGGCGCCTCTTGTGGTCACATACAGCAAGCACATGAACATCCTAAGGAAGATTGAGACTGATCTTCCACCCATATTCCTCAGAGACCACAGACTGAAAGGAATATTCCCAGAACTACCACTTCTCTCCTACAAAAAGCCCCGTAACCTAAGGAATCTCCTTGTCAGAAGTGTCCTCTCATCACCATCAGAGATGGGAACATTCCCCTGTAATAATAAAAAGCAGGACTTGTACCCAGATATTACCGACAAATACAGTCCACATACCCAACACCAATCAGGACTGTAAGATCATGGACTTCTTCTCATGTTCATCTTCCAATGTGGTGGACATGATACCATGTACAAGGTGTCCTGGAGGAGCCGATATTGGGGAAACTAAGCAAAAACTACAAACGGGGAGGAATCTACACAGACACAATCAGGAATGAACTGGACGCCTGTGGGAAAACATTTCTCTGGACCTGGACACTGTATGACGGATATAAAAGTCTTAATACTGAAAGGTCGTTTTAAGGACGAAAAAGAAAGGAAAATCTGAGAATTCATACTGATAAGAATGTTCAACTCTTCCACAATTTAACACCTGGATTTATGACTCACTACATGGACCCAGTTCACACCTCCACGAGACTGACTCCAGATCACTAAGCTGTCACTCCCACCATCTCTCCATTTGTAACAAAAAACCTTAACTTGATTTCCTTGGCTTATCTTTAGGAGGCATCACCCCATCCACCCCATGCACAAATTGTAATATCTCTTAAATGTTGTGCTCTTGTCTCAGTCATTCATTTGTAAATCCTCCTGAAGAAGGAGCCTCGGTTCTCTGAAAGCTGCAGATATAATTCTCCTGGTTAGCCAATAAAGGGATCGCTCCTAGAATACTTCTGTCAATTTTAGGCATAAAACTACTTATATCAATTTGTAAAGGTTGCAAAGTTGTGATATATGCTCTACTGTGACCCCCTACTGAATATTAATTTTTCTTTTCTTTTGAGGGGAGGATAATTAGAACTTCTGCTATGGAGCTCTATGATTTCTATATACGTCCGTTATGATGACTACATAATTAGAATATACTTATTGTAACACATAAATAATCATTGGAGCTGTAATCATCAAATAATATTTTGTCAATGTGTGAAATGTTCTTTTAAGAATTGTTTACATGTGTAACATAACATATATATATAAATGATTTATGTGGATATTAGGTGAAGTGTAGAGCGGTGTCACCCCATGATGATTATTATCTGGGCTTGTTACATTGTCAGGCTACAATTTCCCTCTACAATGTCATGTGATGCACTACTTATCTCATCCACCAGATGGCGCTATAGAGCATTACACTCCATAATCCTGAAAGGTGACACCTGCAGGACGATTCGTGTAAGAGCAACAGTTCATAGTACCAGGGGTCAACCATTTTGAGCATGAAATTCACTAAGGAGGAGTCACTAATGTGTCTCGACAGTAAGGGGGGACACTATTGTGAAGGACACTATGGGGCGATTCATTATAACCGGTGTTGTGCAGTTTAGTGTTAATGACTCTCTGGAGTACAATGCGCCTAATTCATTAAGTGGTGCTCATCCCCTAAAGAAATAGGCGCATCTCTTAATTGTCATGTGCCGACACCAGAAATGGTCTGAAGTCAGTGACTGGGGAATATTTCTTGACTACATTACGCAGTTTCTGCTGAGACTGGACTGTAAACCCTAAGGCGATGTGCCCACGTAGCAGATTTACATGCGTTTTTTCTGCCAGAGAGAAGCGTTTTTTCAGCGTTTTTACATACGTTTTTTCTGCCAGAGAGAAGCGTTTTTTCAGCGTTTTTTCAAGCACTTTTCCAAGTGATTTTGAGCATCACTTGGAAAAGTGCTTGACAAGTTGGTCACACAATATAAATCCATGCAACCGGCATGGATTTATATTGTGTGACCAACTTAGATGCTTTAAATGCAGCATCTATAGTAAAAAAAAAGAAAGAATTAAAAAGTTAAAAATAAAAAAAAACCTGTATGCTCACCTCTCCGGTCTCCTCCTGGCAGCGATCCTCTCTCCTCGGCGTCCCGGTTGTACTGGCAGGACCTGCGATGACTTCATTTAGTCAGCTGATGGTCACGCGACCATCACCTGACCGCTGACGTCAGTGGTCACGTGACCATCAGCTGACTAAATGACATCACTGCAGATCCTGCAAGTACACCCAGGACGCCGAGGAGAGATGACGCAGCCGGGAGAAGACCGGAGAGGTGAGTATACAGGTTTTTTTACTTTTAACTTTTTTATTTCTTTTTTTCACCGCGTGGTAGCCGGGATGTAGAGGAGTTGTAGTCTCCTCTTCATCCCAGGTACCACACGCACCGCGATTACGCTGCAACTTCGCGGCCATTGAATTTAATTGAAACGCTGCAAATCCACATATACCTGCGGGTTTGCTGCATTTCAATGTTCCTCAATGGCCGCGAATTTGCAGCGAAATCGCAGTAGAAATGGTCATGCTGCGAATTTGGCGCACTAATTAGCGCATCATGTGCACAGCACATCCGAATTCACATTGCTTTGCATGGCAGATGGTTTTACAAGCGTTTTCAAGGCGTTTTCATGGCTTTAAAAACGCTACGTGGCACATAGCCTAAAAGTCACAACTTCCGAGTTCTGTGAAAATATTGCAACTTATTAAGGTGCTTTACATCAGAGTTTTGACCTTTCACATTTTCTGCTATTCATGCGCTATAGAGATAAAGTGTCAGCTTCATTCTGCGGGAAAAAGTTATTACAGTAATAGAAGACTTATAATTTTTTTAAATGTTTTATTACTTTTATACAATTAATATTCTGTGGGGGAGGGGCCGAAGGAAAATCTGTTGATCCGTCAGCTCGCTCCGTTGTACGGCCACATTCAGAGTTTCTCCTCCTGTGCAGATGTTCATATAGTCTGTAATCATTATGTCAGCGCTGGTTTATACCTGACTGGTTTATACAATGATCTGTACAGAAATAATCTATTCCCAGAGGAAGAAGAGAAGACAGAAATAATCACTGAGCGCTCTGCTAATTCTCTGCACCTTCATCTACACAACATTGTAATACAGCGACATAATGGGGGATGAGGACGGAGGTTTTTGTACGGCTCTGTATCACTGTGTGTATGGAGTGCTATAACCCTGCTGACAGTAATAATCTGCTGCATCGTCCTCTGTCGCTCCTCGGATTGTAAGAGTGTAATCAGTTCCAGATCCAGATCCAGAGAACCGGTCTGGGACCCCTGTATCTCGGGTGGTTGCATAATAGATAAGAAGCTTTGGTCGTTGTCCTGATTTCTGTTGGTACCAGGCTACATAGCTATATACATCTTCACTGGCCGTACAAGAGATGGTGATTGTATCTCCGGGGGACACAGATATAATCTGGAGTCTGGGTCATCACAGTCTCTCCACAGGATCCTGAGGATTAGAAGAGACATATTCATTACTGATAAATGTCGGGATCTTCCTAGAAATCCTGATCTGATGATGGATCCACTGTAGAGATTTCTCTACACACAATCATGGAAGGATCCGAATCTCTCACCCTGAATAGAAATGAAGATCACAGCCAGCAGATAACTGCGAGAAACCATCCTGATGTGTCTGGACCGTCAGATAGAAACTATAAGATGAGACAATCTGTACAATGAGATCTATATAGAGAGTGACAGGGGGGATACAGAGACCCCCAGAGACTGTGTATGGAAATACTGGGGACATGTAAATTCTGTGGTTATAATGTGACGGTTACTGGAGTGTAATAGAGACCGGAGCTCGGCGGCGTCTCCTCCTAGATGAGAATTAATGTCACTTGTATGAAATCTAAGAAAAGAAATAAGAGTTTTTTTAGTAATTAATTGTAATTTCCATGGTTATAGGTTTTTATGATCATGTTTAGCTCTGCTACATCTGTATATAAATATTCCTGAAATATTGTTTTGTATTTATAAGGATATAAATGTATATTTCTATAATCGGCAGGATATTCCATTACACTGTATAAACCTCCTGAGAGAATCCACCGGTCATCAGAGTCGCGGTATTGTAGGACCTGATATCTGTGCGGAGTCTTCACAGCTTACATACAAGTTAGGAAAACCCTGTAAGTGACGTCCTTGTATACGATCACATACACGACTGATCTCTCTGAATATCTGTTATAAATGCAGTCAGGATTAAGGGAGAAAATCTACTAGAGACCTGAGCAGAAGTAATCCGGGGGCTCCTGCACCTGCCGAACCCCCTCCAAACTCGCGATCAGGGGTCAGGTTATAGGAAGTTACATAGTGCGGTGTAGTGTAACGGAGACCTCGGCACCGAAGAAGACAAAAGGAGGAAATGTTGCTGCAAATATATATTTTTTATTTGGATCCGGCAAAAAAAGCAAAGACAGATACCGGCCAGCGTTTCGGCCAATAAATTGTCTTCATCAAGGACGTCTGTAATACATGAACATAACAAATAAAACATTTAGTTTCATATGTGACATGAAATGAACCTAAAGAAAAGTGTCAGATCAATGGGAGGCGGGAGGAGGAAAGGTGGGAATGTGAGGATCAACCAGAGATAACACATGGACAACGAGATCACAACGATGAAAATCATTAATAATACTGCAATTGTCATATGGGAACAATGTTGGAGTCAGCGTGATAATCTGGTTTTGTGTGAATTCCATAAAGACAAAAGGAAAGAAAAGAAAAGAGGACATGAATCCTGGAAGCTAAAGGACAAATTATCTAAAGACGACCAATATGTGGTCAGTTCAGAGCAATGACGACGGCTCAAAAATTATTAATTATTACAATGTGCACACTTCAGTAGGTGAACACTTGGTCTAAGGTTAAGGTTTTCACGTGACTTTACCAGTTAGAATAGGACCAGGAAATCTAGATCGCATCATGTCCATATAGCAGCACCTGTAACTACAGTATATTCAGGTGGTGTGTACATGTCTAATATTAGACCATCGAAGCAATGTAGAGGGCTCCAAAAATGATTAGGCCTCTACCTATCCCTATGCCGAGCTCCTATACCAACACAGTACAGGCATAAAATGGTGTTTATGGCCGCCCCTAAGTGTTATCCTGCCTGTGATAGTCCCCTGATAATGGTGCAGGTTTTTATTTTTTAAATCCTCACAAATTGAATCGCAGATTGTTCAAATTTGTGTGGAACCTCGGATTTCAGGAAATTTAACTCAAATTCATTCCTCCATGGATTGATCTGCTCATCTCTAGTCTCAACTAATTCCTGGCTGGAGAGTGACCGCACTATCCGGGGACAGTGACCGCACTATCCGGGGACAGTGGCCACCACATCTCCTTGAGCCCCAGAACGGCTCAGAGTGAATACGATGGCACTACGTGACTAAAGTGGACACAGCTTGAGCAGATCTCGTTACACCTAGCAGGGTCAGTTATGTGTAAGTATGGCGACAAGAAAGGTTCAGATCCAGCAATCCCACAGGATTAAAAATTGCACCTTTACTTAAGAAACGTAAAAATCCATATTAGTATTTCAATAGAAAATGTGAAATGAGAGCGGGTATAAACAATACATGAACTGGTGACGGGTTTTACACCATGTGGATTCTTAATCATAATCTATTTTACCGTGATAGCCAAGTACATTTTATTTTTTTAAATTTACTTTTTGCTCCACTCTCTTCACAACCCAAGAATATTACACAATTGAAGACAGCGCTCCTTAGGAAGTTTCATATATACAGGTGCTTCTTACTAATTTAGAATATCATCAAAAGGTTAATTTATTTCAGTTCTTCAATCCAAGAAGTGAAGCTCATATATTATATAGAGTCATTACACACAGAGTGATCTATTCCAAGTGTTTATTTCGGTTAATGCCAGGCCGCATTGATGCAGTAATTGATGCAAAGGATCCCCGACCAAGTATTGAGGGCATTTACTGAACATACATTTCAGTAGGGGAACATTTCGGATTTTAAAAACATTTTTCAAGCTGTTGTTATAAAGTATTCTAATTTACTGAGATAATGACTTTTGTGTTCTCATTGCCTGTAAGCCATAATCATCAACATTAACAGAAATAAACACTTGAAATAGATCACTCTGTGTGTAATGACTCTATATAATATATGAGCTTCACTTTTTGTGTTGAAGAACTGAAATAAATTAACCTTTTGATGATATTCTAATTTTCTGAGAAGCACCTGTATATATGATACTTCTTAAGCAGCGCTATTCCATTTGCTTCTGTGGATTTTACCTCGGGTGTATTTTGACTATGACGCTCCCTTATGCCTAATGTATCCTGCAGACATGCTTATTTGCACAACCCAAGAATATTAGTGACTTAGAGGCTATCGCCAATGAGGAACGGGCTAAGATTCCTCAGGGGCTGTAAAGAGCTGGTGTCTGGATAGGCATCACGTACGCAGCAGGTCGTAACAGCCAAAGGGGCTTTACTACCTACTAAAGATGCTTATCATGTAGGGGTGAATAATCCTCAGACTTCAGTGGTCAGTAAGGGGCATTTTGTGCTGAATATGGAGAAACCACTTGTTATATTATTTGTACTGAGCTATTTCTATACTTCTTGGTTTATTGCAAACAGCAGAAAGTTTATAAATATTAGAAATAAACTGAATCTGAAATGGGGTGAAGGTGGGGATTGAAACTAAATATACAGTGCTCAGCATAAATGAGTGCACCCCCTTTGAAAAGTAAAATTTTAATCAATATCTATAATGGGTGTGTCAGGTGTGACAGACTGTCGTTCTGGATCCAGCTGTAGAAGGTCATTGCGCTTGGCTCTGCAGGCACCTTCTTGATCTTTTGATCTTTGTGGTGTAGTGATATCCTTCTCCCTCTAGGACCTAGGAGTGGACCTCCACCTTCTGCTGCTAATTGACACACCCTTGCTGGATGTTTAAATACCTTCGGTCTCTGCAGAAAGTCGCCTAGATAGCTCTATTTTCCTCTGTCCAAACTTGAAGTACTAGTAGTCGGCTAGTGTCTTCTTGGAGTTCCCTTGGAGTATAGTTGGCATAATCTCTCTGGTGTCTTCTCAAGCTAAGTGTTTTCCTTTGTCTGCTAAATATTTGTCTTTAGTTGCAGTGGGGGTTGACTAGTGCTCACCCCATCCCCTCCTTAACTAGGGCCTATCACTAGGGGCAGTCAGGGATTAGGTTTCCTGCTCAGCGATAGGTATGGAACCTATTTAGGGATTTTAGGAGAGTCAGGCTGTTGTCAGATCTGCCTAGGGGTCTCCACTCCCCCTTTTCCTAGTGTTTGGACTTCTTCCTCCTCTTCCCGTTGTTGTGCACTTAGTCTTTCCCTCACCTTGCTTGACAATATCTCAATGAACAAAAGAAAAATTTTCCAGAATTTTGACAAGACTAAGTTTCATAGAACCTTCTTTAACCCATAACATGAAGGTAAGGTTAATAATATAACTTTCATAGCTAAATCTTCAGTATTACTCAAAATAGTTAATGCAAAATGAGTACACCCGACATAAAACAAAAAATACTACATCTAGTCATTTGTATGACCTCCATAATTTTTAAGAACAGCACCGAGTTTTCTAGATATGGAATGAGCAGGTTGGCGACATATTGTAAAATTTATCTTTTTTCATTCTACAAGAACGAGCCCTTTTAGAGCCTGAATACTGGATGGAGAGTGATGACAACTTGTCTCTTCTGAATTCCCCATAGGTGTTTGGGTGGGTGCAGATCAGGAGACACTTAATCAATGAATCACTTTCTCCCTGTTCTTCTTCAGAAATACCACAGAAGCCTTAGATGTGTGTTTTGGATCATTGTGATGTTGCTAAGTGAACGTCTACCAAGCGCACAGAGTGATGGCAGCATCTTCTCTTTCAATATAGAGGTTTACATCTGTGAATTCATGACATCATCCATGAAATGTATCCCCCCCCGACTCCAGCAGCACTGATGCAGCCCCACATAAGGACACTGCAACCACAAGGTCTCATTGAAAGACACCATTCAGTTTTCTTTGTACTTCTCACCTTTTTGACACTATACAGCTTTGAAGCCATCAGTTCCAAAAACATTTATCTTGGTGTCAACACTCCAGAGTATAGAGTCCCAGTGGTCTTCATATTTTTCACCACGATCCCTCAATTGTAGTAGAGCTTTTTAGTGTATAAGCTTTAGTAGAAGTTTCTTTCTTCTAAAGACAACGGCATGCAACCCATTCCTCTGCAGTGTACACCGTATTGTGTCATGAGAAACACATTCACCGGTTTGGATTTCTACTCATTTAGCTAACTGCACTGAATTTGTATATGGATTTTCTTCAGCCCTTCTTATCAAAAGATGCTCCTGTTTAGGTGTCAACCTCCATGATTGGCCTGGACGTCTCTGTAAGATGATTGCAGTTCCATCTTTGTTACATTTTGGTATTCCTTTTGCTACAGTATTCTGACTGATAAGTAAAGCTTTGCTGATCTTCTTGTAGCCTTCCCTTTTTTTATGTAAAATAAATTATTTTCTTTCTCAGGTCTTGTGACATTTCTCTTCCATGTGGTGCCATTGCTGACAGAATGAAATGGGAAGGGTTTTTGTTTTTTTATAAGCAACAACCTTTTCTAGTAAACTGTCTGCTGGACACCTGTGTAATGAATAATTAAACTTACCTGTGGTTGAATTCTGGTTAATTAGAATTTTGTACTATAAAATTGAACTTTTCTACTAAGATTTTCATTGGGGTGTACTCACTTTTACAACATTTTCTTAAATGAATTTCTTAGGAAAATTACTTTTTGGGGTGTTGAAAATAGCAAGTATTGTTTGTAATTAATAGCCAACATTTGTGGGAGTATTTAGTAGTGTGGTATCCCATAGAAAATGTTAATTCTAAAAGGAAACTAAAGGTTTTCTGACAAAACTGTTGGGGTGTACTCATTTGTGCTGAGCACTGTATCTGCTATATCATAGAATCATAGAATGGTAGAGTTGGAAGGGACCTCCTGGGTCATCTGGTCCAACCCCCTGCTCAAAGCAGGATTCACTAGATCATCTCAGACAGATGTCTGTCCAGCCTCTGTTTGAAGACGTCCATTGAAGGGGAACTCACCACCTCTCGTGGCAGCCTGTTCCACTCATTAATCACCCTAACTGTCAAAAAGTTTTTTCTAATATCTAATCTGTGTCTCCTCCCATTTAGTTTCATCCCATTGCTTCTAGTCTTTCCTTGTGCAAATGAGAATAAAGATGATCCTTCTACAATGTGACAGCCCTTGACATATTTGTAGACAGCTATTAAGTCTCCTCTCAGTCTTCTTTTTTGCAAGCTAAACATTCCCAAATCCTGCAACCGTTCCTCATAGGACATGGTTTGCAGACCAGTCACCATTCTGGTCGCTCTTCTCTGAACTTGCTCCAGTTTGTCTATGTCTTTTTTAAAATGTGGTGCCCAAAACTGTACACAGTATTCCAGATGAGGTCTGACCAAAGAGGAGTAAAGACCGATAATTGTTATGTTCTGCTACAAGAGCTAAGGAAAGAGAGGAAATCTGTCCCTACGATAGAACTCAGCTGAATCCCTACGATGTAACAGGGAACCTGATTCTGCGATCAGACCTGCTAAAGTCCTAAGCTAGTCTGTACGGAGACCTATAGATGTGGGGAAGGAATCCCTACAAGTGCTTAGGACTGGGAGGAAAATGGGACACCTCCTAACAGAATTAGTAGCAGACAGAAAAACAAACAAAATAAATAGAATACTGAGGTCCGTAGACCAAGCAAACTAACAGAGTTAGATACAGAGCACAGGCTAGCTAGAAAGTAGTTATACAATGAAGTCCAGCAAAGCCAGAAGGGCGGAGCAGGATTAAATAGACCAACGAGGTCATGTGACCAGCAAAGGAAAAAAAACCTAAGAGCAAGGTTCTAACAGTACCCCCCCTTCTAAGAGGATCCTCCGGATCCCCTAGGACCAGGCTTTTCAGGAAATCTCCTGTGAAACGCTCTGATAAGTCTGGACGCGGAAACATCATCTGACCTCACCCAAGAGTTATCCTCGGGTCCGAAACCTTTCCAGGCCACCAGATACTGCGAACTACCTCTATACCGTCTAGAGTTAAGGATGCGAGAAATTTCATATTCCCCGTCCTCCACCACCGGAGGAACAGAGGCAGAGGCGTCACCATCCGACACAACAGCTTTTTTTAACAGAGAGACATGAAATACCGGATTAATTCTCCAGGAGGTAGGAACCTCCAACCTAACAGCAGATTGGTTGACAACCTGAAGCACCTTAAAGGGCCCTACAAACTTGGGACCCAATTTCTTAGAAGGAATCCTCAACCGCAGATTCCTAGAGGACAACCAAACCATGTCACCAACAGCGAACAAAACCTCCTGTCGTTTCCTATCAAAGTAGTCTTTAGATTTTCTGTTGGCCTCCTGAAGATTACCACGCACATCCGTCCAAACTCTCTCCAAATCACCGGAAAAATTCTCCTCCTCAGGCACTGCAGATCCCAACTTGGAGAACGACCCAAACGACGGATGTCTCCCAGAACAACAAAAAAAAGGCGAACAACCAGCAGAAGAAGATGTATGATTGTTCAGAGCAAATTCAGCAAGTGGCAGAAACTCAGACCACCCCTCTTGATTGTCTGCCACAAAACAACGCAAGAACTGCTCAACATCCTGGTTTTTCCTTTCTGTCTGGCCATTAGATTCAGGATGATATCCGGACGAGAACGACAAATGAACTCCCAACCTGTCACAAAAGGCACGCCAAAAACGAGCCACGAACTGAGGACCCCTATCAGAAACAATGTCAGTAGGAACGCCATGAAGTCTGACAATTTCCTTGACAAAGGCCTTAGCGAGAGTTTTAGTGCAGGGCAGTTTGACGAAGGGAACCAAGTGACACATCTTGCTAAAACGGTCCACGACCACCCAGATGACAGTAAAACCCTCAGAGGGGGGAAGGTCAGTTATAAAGTCCATAGCCAAATGTGTCCAAGGAGCACTGGGAACCTCCAAAGGACAAAGCAACCCCGCAGCAGGAGTATGTGAGGACTTAGATCTAGCACATATAGTACATTGACGCACCCACTTAATGACTTCCTTCTGCCATCCAGGCTACCAAAAACTGCGACCCACCAGTCTCTTGGTCTCAGAGATACCGGGATGACCTGCCAACCGAGATTCGTGACACTCAACAAACAAATCTCTCCTAAAGGTCCCAGGCACAAACAACCTCCCATGAGGAGTGTTAGATGGGGCATTCTCCTGTGCTTTAAGAATCTCATCTTCCAAAACGGAGTCCAAAGCAGCTATCACAACACCTTCTTGTAAAATGTTCTCCTCTTTCTCAGCACCGACTATGGGAGAAAAACTGCGAGACAAGGCATCCGCCTTAACATTCTTAGTACCAGGGATGTAAGTAACGGAGAAATTAAACCACAAGAAAAACAGTGCCCACCTAGCCTGACGGGCATTCAGGCGCTTGGCAGCATCAAGATATATCAGATTTTTATGATCCGTAAGAACCTGAACGGGAAATTCCGCACCTTCCAAGAAGTGGCGCCAATGTTCAAATGCGAGTTTAATAGCCAATA
The DNA here is from genome assembly GCF_046119375.1 of Phyllobates terribilis. Classification (NCBI taxonomy): domain Eukaryota; kingdom Metazoa; phylum Chordata; class Amphibia; order Anura; family Dendrobatidae; genus Phyllobates; species Phyllobates terribilis. Next base: position 1,176,481,063 of record NW_027362761.1, read on the forward strand.
ATTCCCGATTACCAATATCGTAATTCAGTTCAGTCTCCGAAAATTTTTTTGAAAAAAAGGCACAGGGATGTAATCCATCCCCGTTATCCTGAGACAATACTGCGCCAACCCCCACCGAAGAAGCATCAACCTCAACCAAAAACGGCTTAGTCACATCAGGCTGCATAAGGATGGGAGCAGAGGTGAACCTCTCCTTGAGATACACAAAAGCTTCAATGGCCTCAGAAGACCACTGAACCGCATCAGCACCTTTCCTGGTGAGATCGGTCAGAGGTTTGACAATACTAGAAATTTTTTTTAGGAATTTTCTGTAATAATTGGCGAAACCTAAAAACCTCTGTATCGATTTCAAACCAATAGGCCTAGGCCATTCCTGTACAGCTTGAACTTTAACCGGGTCCATCTCAAAACCTTCGCTGGAGATAATGTAACCCAAAAAACTAATTCTCTGTACAGCGAACTCACATTTCTCCAGCTTAGCAAAAAGCGAATTGTCCATTAACAATTGTAATACCTCACGTACGCTCCGCCAATGAGACTCCAGATCCGGCGAATAAATCAAAATGTCATCCAAATACACAACCACATTTTTGCCGATCAAAGGTCTAAGGATGTCATTAATAAGATTCTGAAAAAATGCAGGAGCATTAGTAAGACCAAAAGGCATAACCAGATTCTCAAAATGACCCACAGGAGTGTTAAAAGCAGTCTTCCATTCGTCACCCTCCTTCATGCGCAACAGATTGTATGCCCCCTTAAGGTCAATTTTAGAGAACCACTTGGCCCCCATTAACTGGTTAAACAGATCAGGAATCAATGGCAGTGGGTAAGGATTGCGTACAGTAATTTTGTTAATCTCACGAAAATCCAGACAAGGACGTAAACCGCCGTCCTTTTTTTTTACAAAAAAAAATCCAACCGCCACAGGAGACTTAGAGGGCCTAATGTGACCGGCGGCCAAACTTGTCTGTATGTATTCATCCAAAGCCTTCCTCTCAGGAATAGTAAGGTTAAATAAACGACTTTTAGGAAGAGTCGCTCCAGGGACAAATTCAATAGAACAATCATAGTCTCTATAGGGAGGCAAAACCTGCGATTCCTTCTCAGAAAAAGCTCTCCAAAAATCCTGAATAGGAACAGGCAATTCTCCCCTATCCAAAGCTGCAATACGCCCGTTACAACACTTGTCATAACATTTATGGCTCCAGGATTTAATTTCATTGGTAGACCAATCCAGTACAGGATTGTGAAATTTTAACCAGGGCAATCCCAATATTACTGGAGAAGGCAAGTTATTCAAAACTACCAAATCCAATTTCTCATGGTGAACACCATTAATAGTGAGAGGAAATTCACAGACCTTGAGAGTAATATTCTTCAAAGGGGAACCATCCACAGAAACCACAGCAATGGGGGATGATAAAGGTTCGGGTTTTAAATTGAGTCTTTCCAAGAATCCCCCATCAATTACATTCAGAGTAGACCCACAATCAACAAACACCCGAAATTCCATTAATTTTTCCTGAGCAATCGTGGAAGCAGCTAAAAATACACCCTTGGAATTTAAACAGGCAATACGGGCATGACTGACCATTTTTTTTTCTTTCTTCATACGAAGCTCACAGCCTTTAATCAAATGACCAGATTTTCCGCAATAGAAACACAAGCCTTCAGAAAATCGACGGTCTTTTTCTTGAGAGCGAGGTGCCACCGATCCAATCTCCATCGATTCACCACTGTTAGTACACACATTCTCATAACCAGAAACTGACATAGCAGAGGATTTGCTCTCATTAACCCTTGCACGCAGTCTCCTATCCACCCGTATAGCTAATTGCATAGCCTGTTGCAAATCTTCAGGTGTAGGATAAGCAATTAGCAGGTCTTTAACCCTTTCATTGAGCCCAGCAAGAAATAGACTTTTCAGAGCAGAATCGTTCCACCCTGTTTGAGTAGACCAACGACGGAAATGAGTACAATATTTTTCCACATTACCTGATCCCTGTCTCAAACGTCTTAACTCAGTCTCAGCTGATGCGACACGGTCAGGATCATCATATAATAGTCCCAAAGCAGAAAAAAAACTATCCACTGATCTGAAGCATGTATCACTAGGTTGCAAAGAAAAGGCCCACTCCTGAGGCTCCTTGCGCAAAAGTGACATTATGAACCCTATGCGCTGGGATTCATCCCCAGAGGACTTGTGTCTCAAACGAAAATACAATAAGCAAGCATTTTTAAATGAAAAAAATTCTCGGTGTTCACCAAAAAATAAATCCGGCAAACATACCTTAGGCTCCAAGAAATGTGCTCCAGGACAGTTACTCACGTGCTGACGGAGCTCGGCCACCTCCAGAGAGAGTCCCTGCAGGCGATGAGCCAAATCCTGAACCGACACCATGATGGAACAGAAAAATCTTTCCTTAGAGAATTTGCAGGCTGGACTTACTGTTATGTTCTGCTACAAGAGCTAAGGAAAGAGATGAAATCTGTCCCTACGATAGAACTCAGCTGAATCCCTACGATGTAACAGAGAACCTGATCCTGCGATCAGACCTGCTAAAGTCCTAAGCTAGTCTGTACGGAGACCTATAGATGTGGGGAAGGAATCCCTACAAGTACTAAGGACTGGGAGGAAAATGGGACACCTCCTAACAGAATTAGTAGCAGACAGAAAAACAAACAAAATAAATAGAACACTGAGGTCCGTAGACCAAGCAAACTAACAGAGTTAGATACAGAGCACAGGCTAGCTAGAAAGTAGTTATACAATGAAGTCCAGCAAAGCCAGAAGGGCGGAGCAGGATTAAATAGACCAACGAGGTCATGTGACCAGCAAAGGAAAAAAAACCTAAGAGCAAGGTTCTAACAATAATGACTTCACGTGATCTAGACTGTATGCTTCTGTTAATACATCCCAGAATTGTATTTGCCTTTTTTGCTGCTTCATCACACTGTTGACTCATGTTCAGTCTATGATCTATTAGTATACCTAAGTCTTTTTCACATGTACTGTTGCTTAGCTCTATTCCTCCCATTCTGTATATGCTTTTTTCATTTTTATTGCCCAGATGTAGTACTTTGCATTTTTCCCTGTTAAAAAACATTCTGTTGGTTGCTGCCCACTGCTCCAGTTTATTTAGGTCTTTTTGAATCCTCTCTCTCTCTTCTCTAGTATTAGCTATCCCTCCTAGCTTTGTGTCATCAGCAAATTTAATCAGTTTACCCTCAATTCCTTCATCTAAATCATTGATAAAGATGTTGAACAATACAGGTCCCAGGACAGAGCCCTGTGGTACCCCACTTGAGACATTCATCCAGCTGGATGTGAAGCCATTTACAACCACCCTTTGAGTCCGATCACTAAGCCAGTTATGAATCCACCTAACAGTTGCCTGGTCCATTGCATACTTGGTCATTTTTTCAATAAGGATGGTGTGAGATACTTTGTCAAATGCTTTGCTGAAGTCAAGATATACTATATCTACAGCATTTCCCTGATCCACCCAGTCAGTGATTCTGTCATAGAAGGAAATTAAGTTAGTCTGACATGACTTGTTAGTTACAAACCCATGCTGACTCTGGTTAATCACTTCATTCTTATCCATGTACTTACATACATGTTGTTTAATAATTTGTTCAAAGATCTTTCCTGGTATAGAAGTCAGACTCACCGGCCTATAGTTCCCAGGGTCCACCTTCTTCCCCTTTTTGAAGATAGGAACAACATTCGCTCTTCTCCAGTCTTCTGGGACTTCTCCTGTTCTCCAAGAATTTTCAAAGATTATGGAGAGTGGTTCTAAAATTTCTTCTACGATCTCCTTCAGTACTCTGGGGTGTAATTCATCTGGACCTGGAGACTTGAACTCATTTATGTTAGCTAAATATTCCCTCACAATCTTTCTGTTTACAGATAACTTGGATTCCTCTATTCCTTTAAAAGGACAGTGAAGATCAGTTGATGTTACATTTTCTTTCTGAGAGAAAACAGATGCAAAATAGGAATTAAAAAGTTCGGCCTTCTCAACATCCTCTCTTACCATTTCTCCATTTTCATCCTGTAAAAATCCTATAGCATCTTTGACTTTTCTTTTACTTTTGACATACCCCCAAAATCCTTTTTTATTGCTTTTGACATCTCTTGCAAGCCTTAATTCATTGTCAGCTTTAGCTAACCTGATACGTGCCCTGCAGGATCTGCAGACTGCATTATAATCTTCTTTAGATATTCCTCCCTCTTTCCATTTAATAAACATTTCTTTCTTTCTTTTTAGCATGTGTTTAAGTTCTGTGTTCATCCATCCTGGTTTCCTTAAATGCTTCCCATTCTTCCTACTTTTCGGGATTGTTAACGATTGTGCTTTGAGAATCTCATTTTTAAAAATTTCCCATCCTTCCTGGACATTTTTGTCCTTAAGGACATCCAGCCATTGGATCCCTCCTATTCTCTTTCTGAGTCTCTTAAAATCTGCCTTTCTAAAATCTAACCTTGAAGTTTGAGTCTTCACATGTCTTCCTCCTCTAGTTATCCAAAATTCTATAATAGCATGATCGCTGCCTCCTAGGGTCCCAGCCACCTTTACCTCCTCAACCATTTCCTCCCTGTTTATAAGGATTAGATCCAAAGTAGCAGATCCCCTTGTTTTCTCCCCTAGCTTTTGGAAGATAAAGTTGTCAGCAAGAGAGGATAAGAATTTGCTTGACCTGTTAGTTTTACTTGAGAGAGATTCCCAACAAATGTCTGGATAGTTGAAATCTCCCATGACCACTACGTCATATTTTTTGGAGAACTTGGTCATTTGATACATAAAGAGTTCATCCATATCTTCAGCTTGCCCAGGTGGTCTGTAGTAAATGCCTACAATGGTGTCCTTTCCGTTGTTCTCTCCTTGTATTCTTACCCAAACAGTTTCCACAGAACTCCCAGTCTCTGAAGCTTCAATCTCTGTGCAGATATACGCTTTTCTAACATACAATGCAACACCTCCTCCTCGTTTATCAAGTCTGTTTCTTGCAAATAAGTTGTATCCTTTTAGCCTTTTATTCCAATCATGTTTATCGTTCCACCAAGTTTCAGTGATTCCAATGACATCATATTCCTTTTCCTGCATTAGTAGTTCCAATTCTCCTTGTTTGTTGCCCATGCTTTGTGCATTTGTATAAAAACATTTTAGTTTGTGATTGGTTTCTCTTCCTCTCATATTTTTATTATTTAAATTGTTTTGTCTTTGTTCTTCCTTTCCACTTCCAGTAGCAGAGATCTCAATAGTATTTGTCAGCTGTATGGCTTTTTCTGGCCTTTTGCTTCCCTTCCCACATTGTTCTAGTTTAAAGCTCTTCTGATGAGTGTAGCAAGGCGACTTCCAAATACATGTTTTCCAGTCTTCGTAAGGTGCACCCCATCTCTAGCAAGTAGTCCATCGTATAGGTAATTCATTCCGTGATCCAGAAATCCAAATCCTTGTTGACGGCACCATCGACGTAGCCAGTTGTTCACCTGTAGAATCTTATTCCACCTCATTGTTCCATGGACATCCACTGGGAGGATGGATGAGAAGACCACCTGCGCTCCCAATTCTTTCACTTTCTTGCCTAAGTCTTCAAAGTCACTGCAGATGGTTTCCAGGTCCTTTCTTGCGGTGTCATTTGTCCCCACATGTATTAGCAGGAATGGGTAGTGATCTGTAGGTCTGAAGAGTCTTGATATCCTGTCAGACACATCTTTAATTTTTGCTCCTGGAAGACAGCACATTTCTCTTGAGGTTATGTCTGGTCTGCAGATAGCGGCCTCTGTTCCTCTTAACAGGGAATCCCCCATGACCACCACTCTCCGTTTTTTCTCCACAACATTCTTCTTTCTCCATCCAGGAGGATTCTGAGGGCTTACAAGGTTATTCATTGCTGGCAAAGTCTTATTTTGCTGTATTTCTTCATGGTTCTCCTGCGTTAGAGCCTGGTACTGGTTCCTGAGCAGTATGGGTGCTGACTGCCTCTCGATCCTCCTGCTTCTGTGGGTCACATGCTTCCATTCCTCTGTTTCGTCAGGTGCAGTTCGAATTTCTTCTCTTTCTGAATCATGAAGAGATAATTCTGCTCTGTCTAAGAACTCTTCACCTTCCTTAATGATTTTCAAGGTAGTTAACCTCTCTTCTAGATTTCGCAACTTTTCCTCCAACAGGGACACAAGCTTGCATTTCTGGCATGTGAAGTTTGGCTTTTCCACTGGCAAGTCTGTGAACATGTAGCAGGATATGCAGCTCACCAAATGGCTCCTGGACTCTTCCATGTTCTTACTGTTAATGTTCTGAAAACAGTGAAAAAAGCTTAAAAAAAAGCTTCAAAATGCGCGCGCCGGACTCTTCACTTACCCCAAAATGCAGTGGGAATATGCAAATTATCTCCTCAGGACTCCTCCCCTGGTTTACCGATGTCCTCTTTTCAGCTCCAACAGCCAAAATCCAGTGTTCTTTGAGCTCGCGGAGACTCTTCACTTACCCCAAAATGCAGTGGGAATATGCAAATTATCTCCTCAGGACTCCTCCCCTGGTTATATCCACAGAATATGCCAAATATATATAGTGGATGTGGATCCCACCTATAGGAACATCATATATCTTGAGTACGGGGCCCTGACAAGCTGCGGTTTCAGCCATTAGATTGTCAGGATTCCCGTCCATTTGTATAGAAATTTTAACCACCTCCTTATGAAAATTCCTCTTAATGGAGTCTGCATGTTCTATATATTTACATCACATCCTCTGTATGTGGTAAGAATAGAATAACTCCTTAAAGGTGAGTACAGATGTGGTGGATAGGATGTGTATTTGGGTAAGACCTCGTGAATTCAACATGTCAATATATTTATTCTCAAGGAATATAAACTGTCCCCGGAGTTGTCTGACAGCAGCTTTACCCCCTCTCCCTATACAGAACACATGGACGCTCAGCTGAGTCTAACGTGCTTATGTATGGGGGGGGCTGTTTATTCGTCAACTCGCTCCGTTGTACGGCCACATTCAGAGTTTCTCCTCCTGTGCAGATGTTCATATAGTCTGTAATCATTATGTCAGCGCTGGTTTATACCTGACTGGTTTATACAATGATCTGTACAGAAATAATCTATTCCCAGAGGAAGAAGAGAAGACAGAAATAATCACTGAGCGCTCTGCTAATTCTCTGCACCTTCATCTACACAACATTGTAATACAGCGACATCATGGGGGATGAGGACGGAGGTTTTTGTACGGCTCTGTGTCACTGTGTGAGAGGGAACCTATAACCCTGCTGACAGTAATAATCTGCTGCATCGTCCTCTGTCGCTCCTCTGATTGAAAGAGTGTAATCAGTTCCAGATCCAGATCCAGTGAACCGGTCTGGGACTCCTGTATATCGGCTGCTTGCACTGTAGATGAGAAGTGCTGGAGGTTGTCCTGATTTCTGTTGGTACCAGTGTAAGTAGCTGACATGTACACTACTACTGGCCTTACATGAAATGGTGGCTGTTTCTCCCGGGGACACAGTGATGAGATCTGGAGATTGGGTCAGTACAATCTGTGCACAGGAGTCTAAGGAAAGATAAAGAAAACATAAGTGTTAGTGTTAATGTCGCCTCATTGTGCTGTTCTCTACTACTGTCCTGTCCATCATCTCATGAACCTCTCACCATGAATGAGAAGAAGAATTACACCCAGTACAACTCCCTGTAAACCCATCGTCATCTCCCTGGACTGATGGCCACAGACTATAGAGATGTCACCTGCACAATGTCCCCTATATACCAGCTGTAATCACTGGAGGAGACGTCCCCTGAGAGCAGAGATGTAAAGCAGGAGACATGTAAATTGTGCCGTGTGTCAGCGATCAGTGATCTGGATCTTACTGCAATCAGGGATTTCCTACAGGAGAGATATAATCCCGATCATTATCCTGAGATCATTCACCATCAGTGATCTCCTGATTGTTCTCAGACATCAGAAATGGGATTATTTTTACAGATGTTATTAGTTTTATCTGTGAAGTAAGAAAAAATCCTTCTACGTCTTATTGGGCTTTTCCAGCTTTGTGATGTTGCAGCCGATGTAAGAACAGATACTGGAGACAACAGATCACCGGGAACGTGAAACGCAGAATTCCTGACCTCACAGAGAACATCTAAGGGTATGTGCCCACGTAGCGTTTTACAAGCGTATATGCTGCGGAATTTCTGCAGCGTAAACGCTTGGTAATCCGCTCCCCATGGTCCCCAATGACAAGCCGCTCTGTCAATGCACATGCTGCGGATTTTTCCACAGCGTTTATGCTGCGCTCAAAAATCCGCAGCATGTCCATTAATTTTGCGGACACGCAGCGTAATCGCCGCCATTGACTTGCATTGAGATTTATATAATCCGTGTCAGTATATTTGTATACACAGATTATATGCGTTTCAATGTGCGGATGGTACCCAAGTCTGGAGGAGAGAAGACTCTCATCCAGACCTGGATAGAAACTGTAAAAAAAAGAATTAAAAATAAAAAATAAAGTGTATACTCACCTTCCGATGTCCTCCCGGTATTTTGTCTGCTCCGTCCGCTCTCTTGCAATGCTCCCGCTGTTATGAAGGACCTGCCATGACGTCACTGAGTCATGTGACCCATCACATGGCTCAATGACGTCACCGCAGGTCCTTCACACCACCGTGAGCTGCCCAACACACCGGACGCGGCAGAGAGAACACCGGGAGGACACTGGAAGGTGAGTATAAACTTTATTTTTTTATTTTTTACCATTTTATTCTTTTTTTTAACTAACTTGGTCACACTACTATAAATTCATGCCGGTTGCCGGTTGCATGGATTTATATAGAGTGAACAAGTTGTCAAGCACTTTCCAAGTGATGCTAAAATCACTTGGAAAAGCGCTTGATAACCCGCATGCAGAAATGCATGGAGAGATGCTTGACAAACGCTTCTACCTGGCGGGAAAAACGCATTTAAAATCCGCATGCATTTTTCCTGCCAGGGAGAAGCGTAAAAAATATGCAGCATTTCTGCATCGTGGGCACATAGTCGAAGACCATTAGAAATATTTATATTCATTCAGATTATTATTAATATGTTTATTACTATTAATACGACTGATATTTTATTACATCCACTCCTGATTGTTGCTTAAAAACCAGATGTAAAACCCTGATGAAATACACAGGTGTGAATGAGGCCTGATCTGTGTATATTGTGGTGTGAATACAGAACTGATGGGTAGAGATGAGCGTTGTTCTACTCGAACTGTTCGCCAATCTCAAATTCGAGCTGTTTTGGGCGGTGTTCGAGCCGTTCGGCGAACACGAACAATTTGAGAAAAATTCGGCTGTTCGATGTTATGTTCGATAACTGTTCGTGCACCAAAATCATAACTGGATTTTTTCTCAGTAATGATGAAAATTAATGTTAATACGCAGTTTGAGTGTACAGCGGGGTGGGGGGAGGGGCAGGGGATGGATCTCTGCAGGAACAATGAAGATCTCCATTTTTTTTTCTCTTTCCCGCATTTGCAGTGGGGAGGTGCAATCTGTCAGCCTATCAGCAGCGCACACACGGAGCGAAGTGCTTTTTTTCACACAAGCAAGGGCATGTGTCATTGGCAGTGTATGTCACATGTCCTTGCCCTATAAGACCCAGCCATTTTCCCCGTCGCCACCATTTTCTCACTGCTGCAGCTGCGTGTTAGACGGCACCGCTGTTGCTGTGTGCGCTATACCTTGTTAATTTCAAGCCAATTTTCGCACAAATCTACAGATAGCTTGGGAGTAGGGAATAGTTGTGATTGCAGTCCTTTTACGGACTAGGTTACAGCATTTCCTACGACTTTTATCAGGCAGGTCTGTGCTCTTAAATAGATAGATTGTGGGAGTAAAGACTAATTGTAATTGGAGTCCTTTTCAGGACTAGGTTACATCAGTTCCTATCAGTTTTTGCCAGGCAGGTCTGTGCCAGTGCTGTGCAAGTTTTTTTCACAGCATTTGGCTGAATCTAGCAAAGCTAATCCTTTTTGGCCTAATGCAGAGTGTGTTAGTCAGTGGAGTAGCCTATCTGTGTTGCAAGATATAACACCTGTGTATAGAATACCAATTTTTTTACTGCACCTAGTGAAGTAAAATCTTTTGGGCATAGCATCATTCTATTAGTCCATCTATACTGACCTCCATCAGGTTGCAAATTGAATATAATTTTTTTCTGCATCTACCTCTGAAAAAATATTGGGCTTCTAGCAGTGTGTGGGACTTGTTCTATTAATCCATCTATACAGACCTCCATCAGGTTGCAAACTGAATATATTTTTTTCTGCATCTCCCTCTGAAAAAATATTGGGCTTCTAGCTGTGTGTGGGACTTGTTCTATTAATCCATCTATACAGACCTCCATCAGGTTGCAAACTGAATATATTTTTTTCTGCATCTACCTCTGAAAAAATATTGGGCTTCTAGCTGTGTGTGGGACTTGTTCTATTAATCCATCTATACAGACCTCCATCAGGTTGCAAACTGAATATATTTTTTTCTGCATCTAGCTCTGAAAAAATATTGGGCTTCTAGCTGTGTGTGGGACTTGTTCTATTAATCCATCTATACAGACCTCCATCAGGTTGCAAACTGAATATATTTTTTTTCTGCATCTACCTCTGAAAAAATATTGGGCTTCTAGCTGTGTGTGGGACTTGTTGTATTAGTCCATCTATACAGACCTCCATCAGGTTGCAAACTGAATATATTTTTTTCTGCATCTAGCTCTGAAAAAATATTGGGCTTCTAGCTGTGTGTGGGACTTGTTCTATTAATCCATCTATACAGACCTCCATCAGGTTGCAAACTGAATATATTTTTTTCTGCATATACCTCTGAAAAAATATTGGGCTTCTGGCTGTGTGTGGGACTTGTTCTATTAATCCATCTATACAGACCTCCATCAGGTTGCAAACTGAATATATTTTTTTCTGCATCTACCTCTGAAAAAATATTGGGCTTCTAGCTGTGTGTGGGACTTGTTCTATTAATCCATCTATACAGACCTCCATCAGGTTGCAAACTGAATATATTTTTTTCTGCATCTAGCTCTGAAAAAATATTGGGCTTCTAGCTGTGTGTGGGACTTGTTCTATTAATCCATCTATACAGACCTCCATCAGGTTGCAAACTGAATATTTTTTTTTCTGCATCTACCTCTGAAAAAATATTGGGCTTCTAGCTGTGTGTGGGACTTGTTCTATTAATCCATCTATACAGACCTCCATCAGGTTGCAAACTGAATATATTTTTTTCTGCATCTACCTCTGAAAAAATATTGGGCTTCTAGCTGTGTGTGGGACTTGTTCTATTAATCCATCTATACAGACCTCCATCAGGTTGCAAACTGAATATATTTTTTTCTGCATCTACCTCTGAAAAAATATTGGGCTTCTAGCTGTGTGTGTGACTTGTTCTATTAATCCATCTATACAGACCTCCATCAGGTTGCAAACTGAATATATTTTTTTCTGCATCTACCTCTGAAAAAATATTGGGCTTCTAGCTGTGTGTGGGACTTGTTCTATTAATCCATCTATACAGACCTCCATCAGGTTGCAAACTGAATATATTTTTTTCTGCATCTACCTCTGAAAAAATATTGGGCTTCTAGCTGTGTGTGGGACTTGTTGTATTAGTCCATCTATACTGACCTCCATCAGGTTGCAAACTGAATATATTTTTTTCTGCATCTACCTCTGAAAAAATATTGGGCTTCTAGCTGTGTGTGGGACTTGTTCTATTAATCCATCTATACAGACCTCCATCAGGTTGCAAATTGAATATAATTTTTTTCTGCATCTAACCCAGCCAATAGTTTTGGCCTAATACCACAGTTTGGCCACTCAGCTCGGCTCGGTTCCCATCCATTGTTTTTTTGTGCAAACAACTCCAGAGTTGTGAATTAGTTAACCACCAAAATGAGTGGAAAAAGGCCTGCTGCTGGTGGAAAGGGGAATAGGCGTGTTGGGAAGGGGAAAAAAGGTTGTGTCCGTGGGGTAGGTGTTAAAGCAACAGTAACATCTGCAGAAGAAAGACCATCTTCCAGCCAAACTAAAATGTCTACTTCTTTTAGCGGACAATGTGATAAGATCCCTTTCTTACGGCCACGCCAATCGCTACAAATTCCAGATGAGGCACAAAAACAGCAGGTGCTTCAACGGATATCAAGTGCTCCTTTAAGTGGGCTCTCCTCCACATCAACTTCAACATCACAAATACTCCAGTCCTCAAAGGTGTCACCCCAATCGCACTTGCTTCCTCACAGCTCCCAAATCTCCAGCTGCCCGTCTGAGTATGAGGTAGAACAGATGGTTGAGTCTGCAGAGCTGTTTACTCATACTATAGCCTGGGAATCAGAGGTCGACTCCAGCGCTTCTGTGAATCCAGACGAGGAAATGATCTGCACTGATGCCCAGAATCTTTATGAGTCGGATCCAGGACCAGACGCAGAATGTTCTGACCATAATGTAGACCCTCATTCCCAAACTGTAACTCCTGTTGGTGGAGACAATGAGGAAGACGATGATAAGACTCAAATACCTGATTGGAGCGACAACTTTAGTTTTTTGTCAGGGCAGGAACAGGTTGGCTCTGAGGACGACGGGTGTGATAACGCACAGGGTGATGATGATGAGGTTGGAGATCCCACTTACTGTCAACCCACAGTCAGCCAAGTGATGAGGTCAGCAGAGGAGGTGGAGGAAGATGCTAGTGACGACGAGGTCAGGTTGCGCCTTCCTGGACAGAGACGTAGTACTGGAAGCACGTCAACAACTGCATCCTCAAACACAACTCTGCCTCTCACCACAAGTCGTGGTGGCTCTTCAGGTCGCATGGGTGCTAAGCCTTGCATAGCCTGGGCATTTTTTCAGATCGATAAAGATGACCCAACTCGTGTTATCTGTAACATTTGTCAGCAAAAGCTAAGTAGAGGCCAAAAAATACATAGTTTGAGTACTTCATGCATGAACCGGCACATGGACATGAAGCATAAGTTGCAGTGGGAAGCTCAGTGTGCTACAATGCGGCCTAGCCGGCCGGGCCAACCACCGTCTGCCATATCTTGTGCATCCGCGGCCTCTTCATCCTCTGTGACTGGGGGGACAGCAGTCACACCTGTTTTGGGGCGCAGACCTGCCACCTCTTTACCCGCAACAGCCAGCGTGATTGGCAGGTCATCATTTTCTTTGGAGGTGGTAACACCAGCTGGTGTTGAGCGCTGTCCGACATCGATAGCACCACCTTTGGATCAAGGCAACCTAACATGTCCGCCTGCATCTTCTTCACAGACCGGCAGTTTGCCGGGGACACCCTTATCAACCCCGTCTAAGCACAATAGCCAGCCCTCGGTCCCTCAGATGTGGACAAGTAAAAGACCATTTCCTCCTAGCCATGAGAAAGCTAAGAGGTTGAATTTCACCATCTGCAAGCTCTTGGCTACAGAAATGCTGCCTTTCCGCCTGGTGGACACAGAGGATTTTCGAGACCTTATGTCCGTCGCAGTGCCCCAGTACCAGATGCCCAGTCGGCACTACTTCTCAAAGAAAGGTGTGCCTGCGCTCCACCAGCATGTCGCACACAACATCACCGCTTCTTTGAGAAACTCTGTGTGTGACAGGGTGCATTTCACCACAGACACTTGGACGAGTAGGCATGGACAGGGGCGTTACATGTCGCTGACTGGGCACTGGGTAACTATGGTGACAGCAGGACAAGGGGCTGCTGTCCAAGTCTTGCCGTCCCCACGAGTTGTGCGTCACTCCTCTTTATGTCAAAGTTCCTCCACTGCTTCTGCCTCCTCAACCTCCTCTCGGTCTTCCACCTGCACCCAAAGCCTGTCTGGTCATGCCACAAGCTTTCTAACTGCGCAGAAGGGATCCTGCACACCTCCTTACTATGCTGGCAGTAGGGCTCAACGTCATCAGGCGGTTTTTACATTGAAATGTCTGGGAAATGTGAGTCACACAGCTGAGGAGTTGTGGTCAGCTCTGGAGAACCAATTTCATGAATGGTTGTCTCCACTGGACCTGAAACCAGGGAAGGCCGTGTGCGACAATGCTGCAAACCTGGGTGCGGCCCTTCGCCGGGGCAATGTCACACACGTGCCTTGTATGGCTCACGTGTTGAACCTGGTTGTCCAGCAATTTTTAGCCCACTATCCCAGACTAGATGGCCTTCTGCAGAGGGCACGGTCGCTGTGTGCTCACTTCCGCCGTTCGCATCCCGCAGAGACTTACATCTCTACAGAAGTCGTTGGGCCTGCCACTTCACCGGCTAAAATGCGATGTGCCTACCCGGTGGAATTCAACTCTGCACATGTTGCAGCGACTGTGGCAGCACCGACAAGCCCTGGTGCAATATGTTCTGACGTATAGCCTGGGCCAATGAGATTCAGAGGTGGGGCAAATCACGCTGGAGGAGTGGTCTCAGATCAGGGACCTATGCACCCTTCTGCACAGTTTTGAAATGGCGACGAAGATGTTTAGTGCTGACGATGCCATTATCAGCATGACCTTTCCGGTGATTTACATGCTGGAGCACATGTTAAACAGAATTCGGAGTCAGGTGGTGGCACAAGAGGAGGTGGAGGAAGTAGAGGAGGAGGAGTTGTATGCGGAAGGGCTAACATCTGCAAGGTCCAGACGGTCGGCAGCACCAAGGCGGCAGGCATGTGAGGGTGGGGGAGATGGTTTTACCAGGGCGCATGGTAGCAGCCAAACTAGTGAGGAAGGTGCAGGAGCCCAGGAAGAAGTGGAGGACGAACTGATGGAAGACTCATCAGATGAGGGAGACCTTGATCATATTTCTGTTGTGCGAGGTTGGGGGGAGAGGACAGAGGAAGGAAGCATGATTGTTACCTCGCCACCAACACAACAGGGACTTGGTGCTCCTGGATGCACAACACACATGAGTGCCTTCTTGCTGCACTACCTGCAACATGACCCTCGAATTGTGAGAATTAGAAATAATCCTGACTACTGGGTTGCCACACTGTTAGATCCCCGGTACAAAAGTAAATTTGCAGAAATTATTCCTGCCATAGAAAGGGATGCACGCATGCAGGAGTATCAGCAGAGACTGTTGCAGAATCTTACATGTGCTTTTCCACAAAATACCAGTGGTGCACGTAGTGAATCTCACAGTTCCAACTTGCCAACCGTGGGACCGTCAAGTGTTCAGCACTCAAACCGTAACAGAACCACAGTATCTGCTGGTAAAATCAATTTTGCGGAATCATTTCACCACTTTTTTAGCCCATCCTTTGCAAGGCCACAGGAGACAAGAAGTCTGACACATAGTCAACGCCTAGAGACGATGCTACAGGAGTATCTCCAAGTAAACATTGAAGCCACGACTGTGTCACTGGACCCTTGCTCTTTTTGGGCTTCCAATCTGGATAAATGGCCGGAGCTAGCCACTTACGCCTTGGAGATCTTGTCATGCCCCGCAGCCAGCGTTCTGTCTGAACGTGTGTTCAGCGCTGCTGGTGGTGTGCTGACAGATAAGCGCACGCGGCTCTCCACTGATAATGTAGACAGACTCACGTTCAGAAAGATGAACAAATCATGGATCCGAAACGACTTTTCTACCCCTGTGTCATCCTGGGGAGAGTAAAAGCTTGATGATTGGTTAAAATCACCCTACCAACCGTTTTAAGCTTTCAAATTACTAATCATGTTTATCTGTATCTTGGCTGGAAAATAATTTGGGCTTTGTAGCAGTGTGCATCACTGATTCTATTAGGCCATCTATAATAAGCTCCACCAGATTTAAAATTACTAATCATGTTTATCTGTATCTTGACTGGAAAATAATTTGGGCTTTGTAGCAGTGTGCAGCACTGATCCTATTAGGCCATCTATACTAAAGCTTCACCAGATTTAAAATTAATAATAATTTTTAGCTGCATCTAGCCCGGAAAATAATTTTGGGGCTCCGAGATGCGCAAGACACATAAGTGCCTTCTTGCTGCACTACCTGCAGCATGACCCTCATATTGTCAGAATTCGAAGTAATCATGACTACTGGGTTGCCACACTCTTAGATCCCCCAAACTTTTCGATCAACCTTTTCATTTTAATAAAGACCAAAAAAATGGTCATTTTTGAAATTATAAGCATTAGCAGGTTGTTAGAAACTGAAATCAAACAGTTTTCAACTCAAAACTTTATTCTAGGTGATGTTACATTTTCACATAGGACCCCTTGTTCGAAAGGAGCTTCTGAACTCTCTCATCCATTGAATTTGTCAGGTTTTGGATGGTTTCTGCTTCAATTGTTTTGCATGAGGACAGAATACCCTCCCAGAGCTGTTGCTTAGATGTGAACTGCCTCCCGCCATCATAGACACTACTTTTAATGATGCTCCAAAGGTTCTGAATGGGGTACAGGTCAGGGGAGCATGGGGGTCACACCATAAGTTTGTCCCCTTTTATGCCCATATCAGCCAGAGATGCAGATGTTTTATGTGCAGCATGAGATGGTGCATTATCATGCAGAAAAATGATCTTGCTGTGAAATACACGGTTCTTCTTCTTGAACCATGGCAGGAAGTGCTGTTTGAGAAAATCCACCTACATTATGGAGTTCATCTTTAGCGCCTTCAGGGATCCTAAAGGGGCCGACAATCTCTCACCCCATGATTCCAGCCCAAAACATTACTCCACCTCCTCCTTGTTGGCGCTGTAGCCGTGTTTGCGTGGGGTGTCCATCAACCAGCCATCCTCCACTCCATCCATCTTGACCATCGAGCGCTGCACGGCACTCATCCGTGAACAAAACAGTTTTGAAATCAGTCTTCATGTAATGTTTGGCCCACTGGAGCCGTTTCTGCTTGTGTGAAGTGGATAGAGGAGGTCGACCTGCCAAACTAATTAGCACAGGTGTCTGCAATTGCTTACAGTGATATAAAGAGCCCTGACACACATCACCATCAATGAGTTTAACTGACAAACAAACAAATTCTTCCCTTATCACTCCTAAACACTTTTTGCATAATAATTTGGAACGCAGTGTACATGTGCTTTTCCACAAAACACCAGTGGTTCACGTAGTGAATCTTACAGTTCTAACTTGCCAACCGTGGTCTGTATGGAGTTGTTCAATAAAGGGCCCAAAATTAAGATAACATAGATGGGAGAGGTCTCTATGAATAGGAATTCCTAAGTATTTGATACCCTGTGAGGGCCAGGCAAAGGGAAAGTTGGACTGGATGGAATCCTATATGGATTTGGGGAGGGAGACATCAAGGGCCTCAGACTTCGCTGCATTGATTTTAAAATTTGACCATGTAACAAAGTGATCTATTTCAGCCATAACAGCATGGATGGATATATGTGATTGAGTGATATATACTAGGACATCATCAGCAAATAGAGAGCACTTGTACTCGGTGCCTCCCACCTCAATCCACCTAATATTGGGGTTATGGCGAATTGATGAGAGCAGGTGCTCCGTCACTAGGATGTATAAGAGAGGGGACAGAGGACATCCCTGCCTTGTCCCATTGGTGATTGTGAAAGGTGATGAAAATGTTCTGATGCACCCCCTGGGCCTTGGGACACCCGGAGCCGGACCCTTTTTGGTGTATGCTGGTGGTTGTAGTCTTCGTGGCGGCGACCCGGTTCCGTGGCTCAGGGTGGTCAAACCAGTGGCGGAACTATTTATGTGGTTTTGATGTTTAAATGTCCGACTACGCCACCCGTGGATTGCGGTCAGAGTGAACCGCCGCTGCAGGGCAGACCGCTGAGGCTGGTGTTGTGGGTGCAGCAGAGCGTAGCATAACTCCCCACGGGAGGAGTATAGCCTCAGGGCAGTGTATGCGGAGGATGGGGGTGATGGTGCAGGGCAGCAGCAGTAACGACACGGAGTCAGTGATGCAGTCCAGGGCCTTTACTCACAGTTCTTATTATCCAGACCACATCTGCAGGTAACGGCTGCCCACGTCGTACTGTGCTCACCAGGTGAGGGGCTCAGACAACTCCCAGATAACTTTGGAGCGCTTCACAGGACCCCCTTTGTGTGTCCTTTGTCTGGCCTTTCTTACCAACCCTTCTGTCTGGCTGCCTCGGGCCTCCTCTTGGTAAACTTGGCGCCAGTTTCCCTGACCTTTGTGGTGCCTTCCTAGCGGGTGTAGCGAGGGGCTGCGCCACATAAAATGTCACAGCCTCCGGTTTCTAGCTGAGGGTCGTTTCCTGCCTCCACTAGTTTCGGGGACCGGTCTCCCCCTTTGGCCTGACCCCTCCACGCAGGTGGATTCGGGCGTGCGGTGGCGACTCGCCCGTCCGCACCCCTGGGATCCCTTCATTCCTCGTTCCTGGAGCCTTCTCCGCTCCTCTTCCTTCCTTCTCCCTCTTCCAGGCCTGGGCCTCTGTTACTAGGCCTGCCTCCGGAGCAGAGCTCATGCAGAGCCCCTGCTCCCTGCCACTTCTGCTCAGACTTCTCTGCACTGAACTAAGATGGTGCCCACCTTTTATACTCCCTTCTCAATGCACCCAGGAACTGCTTCCTCCCTGCTCCTGCACTACAGGGTTCCCCTTCCTCAGTGTTCCCTCCCCCCACTCCAGCCAGGGACAGGGACTGTCGTGCCCATCTCAGAGGCATATTGGTCGCCCTGCCCCACGGCAATGTGGTGTAATGTATGCAGGTGTCGGGTCCTGATCCACACTCCATCCTTACCTGAGAGTGAGATATTACACCTCTGGGTGAGGTGCAATACCTCTGTAGCAACCGAGCCCTCAGGGTGCTACAGTTCCATTTATCTTCAGCCTAGGTGACGTATTGTGATACAGGGCCGTGATTTTGGCTATAAAAGGGTCCCCTAGACCCCTACCCCAAGCTTTTTAAGAGAATCATATATGGCGTGCCAGGAGACTCTATGGAATGCTTTCTCAGCATCCAACGAGAGTATCTAATTACAAATTTTTAACTGCATCTAGCCCAGGAAATACTTTGTGCCTAGTAGCAGTGTCTGCTAGTCAGCGGATTATCCCGGCTGTTAAGCAAGCTACACCACCTGTAGTTTAGACACTTAATTTTTTCAAAGGAAATGCTTCGGGACCATGGGATACTCAGTGAAGAGCATCAGGAGGCACCCCAAGGCATAGGGGCTGGGACTGGCAGTAGGATGCCTTGCGGTGGACAGCCGAGCTCGATCCTTATAAAAGCTTTTTAACTGCAGCAGCTTTAGTGGACGCTACTGAAGCTGGAATTACGCGGCTGCTGGCATGAGACTTGCCCTCCAATAGATCCTTGTAAATGGATTTAAAGTGTATTAATTCAAATTAGAGAGACAATTTAAATTAAAAAGCTTAGAGCTGCCTCCACCACAGGGGGGCTCGCTCGACCCACCAGCGGACAGGCACCAGTATTGGGAGAGGGGGGCTGGCCATTAGGGTTCACCGCGGCTCTGGCACAAACCCGGAGACACGGAGGTGGCACGGGCAGGAGCGGACTGGCCGTGTCGGCTTCTCACTTTTTGGATTTTAGAAGGGCGTGACATGCCTATATCTGTGTCTCCCCCTCCTTTTACTCCTCCACCTCTTTTATTTTCGCATGACTGTATGTACTTGTCACTTTTCCATGTGTTAGTTATGTCTTCTGAGCAGTTTGTCAGCTTTTGGACACCTTTGAAGGTGTTTTCTATGTGTTTCTATGTGTTTTTGTTTGCCTGCCATTGGTTTTAACGGTGTTCGAAGGTGTTCGACGAACAGTTCGACGAACAGTTCGGCGAACACACGGGTGTTCGACGAACCGAACCGAACTCGAACACTACGGGGGTGGCTCAACACTACTGATGGGATATTTGGGGGATTCTCATGTGATTTATCTTCATGCATTACTATCATCTATCTTGTGGATGTAAATCTCTCATGTATATAATGTCATATATCAGCGGTTCTCATCTGTCTCATCTGATGTCATTTCCTCCCTAGACGACGGCCCCTGAGCGTTATAGATGTGATATACGGGGGCTGCACCTATATAGTGTTATGTGAATAGAAGCTCTTGAATGATTTTTCATTATCAATGAATGTATTAATAAAATTATAAGAAATATGGAGAAGACAGATATTTGGACACATAGATGAGCCCCCGACAGAAGACACATCTCTGATGGCTGAACCTGCCATTATTCCTGCACTTATGGCCGAGGGTCACTCTGGACAAACCACAAACTCACATTATTGTTATTCTGGTAGAAAACAAATTCTCGTCGGTGACTTTATTAGTAGTTTGCAGAGCACATGTTACTCCCTGACGTGTGCAGAATAATCCGGGCTCCGCTGAGGCTGCCGGGCCCCTCCAGTCCAGGATTCTCCTCAGACCGGGGCTGGGAGAGGTGGGGTCATTTATATGTATATTTCTACCCTACGTCCCAGACCCCTGAGCAGAATAAGGCAGATTCACAGCAAACAGACTCAATGTGAATCCAATCTCTTTCCTGAATTGGAGTGAATCTGCTGAGTGTGAATTGTGGCTGAGTCGCTCATCACTAATGTCCGCACATCTCAGCCCAGAATAGAAAAAGACTGAAGTGAATCTCTGAAAACCCCATTTACTGCTGGGAATATATTTGCTGCTTTGTGCAGCGGCTCCGGCCCCTCTGATCTGTGAGTATAATGTGGGATATGTGAGGTATAGCGGTGTATGGAGCCGCCATTATGAGGCCACTAGACCTTGTAGTGAGAGGGTGGAGGGGACTGTGCAGCGCGGGGAGGATCTGTCCTCCAGTTCTCTCTCTTCCTGGTCACTCATCCATTCCCGCTAAGCTTCTTATGTTCCTGAGTCCATCAGTAACCGGCGGCTCAGCTAATGTCGGCCGCTCCCGGAGATGACACCTGTTATGCCATGGTTTTCTGATATGGGGAGACCACTGTAACCCCGGGGTCCATCTTTATTTTCAGGATAAAGGACATCACATTAGATATATCGGGTACAGCTCAAATAAAAAGGTAATCACTTGTCCAGAAAAAAAATAAAGATATTTGCAACCAAGATGAGTCCATCACATAACAGGTGAGATATTTATCCCTAGGAGGTAAACTATGAAATGACAGCAAGCAGAGATCTAGATACAGAAAATATAAGGGAAAATTATATAATCTTTTATTATACAGAAATACAACCTGTAATTGTTGGAACAAACAAAATGTATATTTATATTCTATAGGAGCAGAAAGTAAAGTCCTCCCCTCCTTCTTCTATCTCCTTACATCTGTACAGATTCCTCCATCACATGAATCCTGGTAACAGTCTGAAGCTTTTATCGGCCGCGCACAATACTGGATAAGAGCTGCCCGGGTCGTGTTCCTCCTCCTGATGTGTGTGCTCTGTACAGATACAAGCGCCTCATACACAGGATTCTCTGCTATTCCTCAGTATCAGTCACTTATATACAGATGTTTGGTGTCTGCACTGAGTATAGACAGAGCTGCCCGAGCTGCTGCTGCCCCCTAGTGGCTCCATGACATGGAGATTTATGCATCTTGTATCTGCACTGAGCCAGTAACCACATGATACCAGAGGGAGCGGAAAGCATCTTATTACATCATCCAGAAGAGGAGGCAGCACAGGTGTGGAGGGAAGCAAAATGGGGGATCTAAAGAGCCAGCGGTGGAAATAGGGAAGATCTCCAGGAGGAGCTGGAAAATCTCCTGGACAAAGGTTGGATGGCAGAGAAAGAGCCACCTGCTCTCTGCTCCACCACTTATCCTGCTAGGGCACAGGTCGCTTTATGGCTGTAACTGCCCGAGGTGCGGTGAGCTAGATCCACTGCGCCATAGCGATAGCGAATGTAGCACAATGAATGGGGAGCGCCCGTCACCTTCTCTGTGACTCAGCTGGTGGCAATGGCATCATGGCGTCAGCATGGACGCTCTGCCACAAGATGAGGTGGAGCCACAGGAGATCTGATGGACAGGGAAGTATTAAATATTAGTTTTTCAATAAATGAATTAATTTTGATAACAAGAATGAAATGGGGGTGAGAGAGAACACTATAATGACTTAAGGGTGGGGGATGGAAGAGATATAAATATATTGGGGGAGGGGACATGTAAATATAATGAATCAGAGGGGCATGGAATTATAATGATACAGCGGACAAGTAATTATAATGAATCGGGGGGCGGGAGGTGCACAGTGGGGGCATGGAGGACGCAGGAGATTAACTGATTAATTGGGGGAAAGAGAACAGTAACTAATTCATTTATACATTTATTGGGAGGGGAAAAGTGGCCAATTATAGTTACAGGGGGCTCAGTGGTGGATTATCAATTTACATTCAGAATTTTGTGTTGCATAATAGTAAGACGTCAGCGGTGAGTTACTGGATGTGAATATTTGTTCTGTCTCTACATTGTATAGGGGTACGTTCACATGGGCGACCGGCGGCACTAAATGACCACCAATCGGAAAACCATTACCTATTGGCAGTCGCTTCATAGCATGTTTAACCCCTTCATGACTGGGCTATTTTTCATTATTTTATTTGTTTTTTCCTCTCCTTCTACTAAGAGCCATAACTTGCTATCTTTCCATCCACATAGCGTATGAGGACTTGGTTTTTGCGAGACAAGTTGTAGTTTTGAACGACATCATTCATTTTATCATGTGATTCACTCAAAAGTCGGGAAAATAATTCTAAGTGCGTTGAAATTGCAAAAAAAGTGCAATTCCACAATTGTTTGTGTCACCATTTTCTGAGACCCCTAACATTTTCAATTTTCGTGGTAAGGGGCTATGTGGGGGCTTATTATCTGTGGCCTGATTTGAGGTTTATTGATGCTATTTTGGGGTAGATATAATGGTATCATCTTGTCTAATTGCAGTTTATTGCAATGTTGTGGCAGCTAAAAAAAGTAATTATGGCGTTTTGATTTTTTTCTCATTACGCTGTTTACTGATTGGATTAATTTATTTTATTTTTGATAGATTGGAGTTTTATGAATTCGGCGATATCGAATATGTGTATTTTTTTTTAATTGCTTTATTTTTAATGGGGCACAAAGGGGGGTGATTCTTGCACCGGCTATCACTGAGGAATATGTTCCTACAACAAGGATACCATCCACTGGTAATAGATGAACAGATCCACAGAGCTACAAGGATCCCAAGAAGCCGCCTCTTGGATTACTTGCAGAGAGAGGACAACAACAGGGCGCCTCTTGTGGTCACATACAGCAAGCACATGAACATCCTAAGGAAGATTGAGACTGATCTTCCACCCATATTCCTCAGAGACCACAGACTGAAAGGAATATTCCCAGAACTACCACTTCTCTCCTACAAAAAGCCCCGTAACCTAAGGAATCTCCTTGTCAGAAGTGTCCTCTCATCACCATCAGAGATGGGAACATTCCCCTGTAATAATAAAAAGCAGGACTTGTACCCAGATATTACCGACAAATACAGTCCACATACCCAACACCAATCAGGACTATAAGATCATGGACTTCTTCTCATGTTCATCTTCCAATGTGGTGGACATGATACAATGTACAAGGTGTCCTGGAGGAGCCGATATTGGGGAAACTAAGCAAAAACTACAAACGGGGAGGAATCTACACAGACACAATCAGGAATGAACTGGACTCCTGTGGGAAAACATTTCTCTGGACCTGGACACTGTATGACGGATATAAAAGTCTTAATACTGAAAGGTCGTTTTAAGGACGAAAAAGAAAGGAAAATCTGAGAATTCATACTGATAAGAATGTTCAACTCTTCCACAATTTAACACCTGGATTTATGACTCACTACATGGACCCAGTTCACACCTCCACGAGACTGACTCCAGATCACTAAGCTGTCACTCCCACCATCTCTCCATTTGTAACAAAAAACCTTAACTTGATTTCCTTGGCTTATCTTTAGGAGGCATCACCCCATCCACCCCATGCACAAATTGTAATATCTCCTAAATGTTGTGCTCTTGTCTCAGTCATTCATTTGTAAATCCTCCTGAAGAAGGAGCCTCGGTTCTCTGAAAGCTGCAGATATAATTCTCCTGGTTAGCCAATAAAGGGATCGCTCCTAGAATACTTCTGTCAATTTTAGGCATAAAACTACTTATATCAATTTGTAAAGGTTGCAAAGTTGTGATATATGCTCTACTGTGACCCCCTACTGAATATTAATTTTTCTTTTCTTTTGAGGGGAGGATAATTAGAACTTCTGCTATGGAGCTCTATGATTTCTATATACGTCCATTATGATGACTACATAATTAGAATATACTTATGGTAACACATAAATAATCATTGGAGCTGTAATCATCAAATAATATTTTGTCAATGTGTGAAATGTTCTTTTAAGAATTGTTTACATGTGTAACATAACATATATATATATAAAAATGATTTATGTGGATAGTAGGTGAAGTGTAGAGCGGTGTCACCCCATGATGATTATTATCTGGGCTTGTTACATTGTCAGGCTGCAATTTCCCTCTACAATGTCATGTGATGCACTACTTATCTCATCCACCAGATGGCGCTATAGAGCATTACACTCCATAATCCTGAAAGGTGACACCTGCAGGACGATTCGTGTAAGAGCAACAGTTCATAGTACCAGGGGTCAACCATTTTGAGCATGAAATTCACTAAGGAGGAGTCACTAATGTGTCTCGACAGTAAGGGGGGACACTATTGTGAAGGACACTATGGGGCGATTCATTATGACCGGTGTTGTGCAGTTTAGTGTTAATGACTCTCTGGAGTACAATGCGCCTAATTCATTAAGTGGTGCTCATCCCCTAAAGAAATAGGCGCATCTCTTAATTGTCATGTGCCGACACCAGAAATGGTCTGAAGTCAGTGACTGGGGAATATTTCTTGACTACATTACGCAGTTTCTGCTGAGACTGGACTGTAAACCCTAAGGCGATGTGCCCACGTAGCAGATTTACATGCGTTTTTTCTGCCAGAGAGAAGCGTTTTTTCAGCGTTTTTACATACGTTTTTTCTGCCAGAGAGAAGTGTTTTTTCAGCGTTTTTTCAAGCACTTTTCCAAGTGATTTTGAGCATCACTTGGAAAAGTGCTTGACAAGTTGGTCACACAATATAAATCCATGCAACCGGCATGGATTTATATTGTGTGACCAACTTAGATGCTTTAAATGCAGCATCTATAGTAAAAAAAAAGAAAGAATTAAAAAGTTAAAAATAAAAAAAAACCTGTATGCTCACCTCTCCGGTCTCCTCCTGGCAGCGATCCTCTCTCCTCGGCGTCCCGGGTGTACTGGCAGGACCTGCGATGACTTCATTTAGTCAGCTGATGGTCACGCGACCATCACCTGACCGCTGACATCAGTGGTCACGTGACCATCAGCTGACTAAATGACATCACTGCAGATCCTGCAAGTACACCCAGGACGCCGAGGAGAGATGACGCAGCCGGGAGAAGACCGGAGAGGTGAGTATACAGGTTTTTTTACTTTTAACTTTTTTATTTCTTTTTTTCACCGCGTGGTAGCCGGGATGTAGAGGAGTTGTAGTCTCCTCTTCATCCCAGGTACCACACGCACCGCGATTACGCTGTAACTTCGCGGCCATTGAATTTAATTGAAACGCTGCAAATCCACATATACCTGCGGGTTTGCTGCATTTCAATGTTCCTCAATGGCCGCGAATTTGCGGCGTAATCGCAGTAGAAATGGTCATGCTGCGAATTTGGCGCACTAATTAGCGCATCATGTGCACAGCACATCCGAATTCACATTGCTTTGCATGGCAGATGGTTTTACAAGCGTTTTCAAGGCGTTTTCATGGCTTTAAAAACGCTACGTGGCACATAGCCTAAAAGTCACAACTTCCGAGTTCTGTGAAAATATTGCAACTTATTAAGGTGTTTTACATCAGAGTTTTGACCTTTCACATTTTCTGCTATTCATGCACTATAGAGATAAAGTGTCAGCTTCATTCTGCGGGAAAAAGTTATTACAGTAATAGAAGACTTATAATTTTTTTAAATGTTTTATTACTTTTATACAATTAATATTCTGTGGGGGAGGGGCCGAAGGAAAATCTGTTTATCCGTCAGCTCGCTCCGTTGTACGGCCACATTCAGAGTTTCTCCTCCTGTGCAGATGTTCATATAGTCTGTAATCATTATGTCAGCGCTGGTTTATACCTGACTGGTTTATACAATGATCTGTACAGAAATAATCTATTCCCAGAGGAAGAAGAGAAGACAGAAATAATCACTGAGCGCTCTGCTAATTCTCTGCACCTTCATCTACACAACATTGTAATACAGCGACATCATGGGGGATGAGGACGGAGGTTTTTGTACGGCTCTGTATCACTGTGTGTATGGAGTGCTATAACCCTGCTGACAGTAATAATCTGCTGCATCGTCCTCTGTCGCTCCTCTGATTGTAAGAGTGTAATCAGTTCCAGATCCAGATCCAGAGAACCGGTCTGGGACCCCTGTATCTCGGGTGGTTGCATAATAGATAAGAAGCTTTGGTCGTTGTCCTGATTTCTGTTGGTACCAGCCTATAGCACCCCCTATATAAATGCTAGATGTACATAAGATGGTGATTGTATCTCCGGGGGACACAGAGATATAATCTGGAGTCTGGGTCATCACAGTCTCTCCACAGGATCCTGAGGATTAGAAGAGACATATTCATTACTGATAAATGTCGGGATCTTCCTAGAAATCCTGATCTGATGATGGATCCACTGTAGAGATTTCTTTACACACAATCATGGAAGGATCCGAATCTCTCACCCTGAATAGAAATGAAGATCACAGCCAGCAGATAACTGCGAGAAACCATCCTGATGTGTCTGGACCGTCAGATAGAAACTATAAGATGAGACAATCTGTACAATGAGATCTATATAGAGAGTGACAGGGGGGATACAGAGACCCCCAGAGACTGTGTATGGAAATACTGGGGACATGTAAATTCTGTGGTTATAATGTGACGGTTACTGGAGTGTAATAGAGACCGGAGCTCGGCGGCGTCTCCTCCTAGATGAGAATTAATGTCACTTGTATGAAATCTAAGAAAAGAAATAAGAGTTTTTTTAGTAATTAATTGTAATTTCCATGGTTATAGGTTTTTATGATCATGTTTAGCTCTGCTACATCTGTATATAAATATTCCTGAAATATTGTTTTGTATTTATAAGGATATAAATGTATATTTCTATAATCGGCAGGATATGCCATTACACTGTATAAACCTCCTGAGAGAATCCACCGGTCATCAGGGTCGCGGTATTGTAGGACCTGATATCTGTGCGGAGTCTTCACAGCTTACATACAAGTTAGGAAAACCCTGTAAGTGACGTCCTTGTATACGATCACATACACGACTGATCTCTCTGAATATCTGTTATAAATGCAGTCAGGATTAAGGGAGAAAATCTACTAGAGACCTGAGCAGAAGTAATCCGGGGGCTCCTGCACCTGCCGAACCCCCTCCAAACTCGCGATCAGGGGTCAGGTTATAGTAAGTTACATAGTGCGGTGTAGTGTAACGGAGACCTCGGCACCGAAGAAGACAAAAGGAGGAAATGTTGCTGCAAATATATATTTTTTATTTGGATCTGGCAAAAAAGGAAAGACAGATACCGGCCAGCGTTTCGGCCAATAAATTGTCTTCATCAAGGACGTCTGTAATACATGAACATAACAAATAAAACATTTAGTTTCATATGTGACATAAAATGAACCTAAAGAAAAGTGTCAGATCAATGGGAGGCGGGAGGAGGAAAGGTGGGAATGTGAGGATCAACCAGAGATAACACATGGACAATGAGATCACAACGATGAAAATCATTAATAATACTGCAATTGTCATATGGGAACAATGTTGGAGTCAGCGTGATAATCTGGTTTTGTGTGAATTCCATAAAGACAAAAGGAAAGAAAAGAAAAGAGGACATGAATCCTGGAAGCTAAAGGACAAATTATCTAAAGACGACCAATATGTGGTCAGTTCAGAGCAATGACGACGGCTCAAAAATTATTAATTATTACAATGTGCACACTTCAGTAGGTGAACACTTGGTCTAAGGTTCAGGTTTTCACGTGACTTTACCAGTTAGAATAGGACCAGGAAATCTAGATCGCATCATGTCCATATAGCAGCACCTGTAACTACAGTATATTCAGGTGGTGTGTACATGTCTAATATTAGACCATCGAAGCAATGTAGAGGGCTCCAAAAATGATTAGGCCTCTACCTATCCCTATGCCGAGCTCCTATACCAACACAGTACAGGCATAAAATGGTGTTTATGGCCGCCCCTAAGTGTTATCCTGCCTGTGATAGTCCCCTGATAATGGTGCAGGTTTTTATTTTTTAAATCCTCACAAATTGAATCGCAGATTGTTCAGATTTGTGTGGAACCTCGGATTTCAGGAAATTTAACTCAAATTCATTCCTCCATGGATTGATCTGCTCATCTCTAGTCTCAACTAATTCCTGGCTGGAGAGTGACCGCACTATCCGGGGACAGTGACCGCACTATCCGGGAACAGTGGCCACCACATCTCCTTGAGCCCCAGAACGGCTCAGAGTGAATACGATGGCACTACGTGACTAAAGCGGACATAGCTTGAGCAGATCTCGTTACACCTAGCAGGGTCAGTTATGTGTAAGTATGGCGACAAGAAAGGTTCAGATCCAGCAATCCCACAGGATTAAAAATTACACCTTTACTTAAGAAACGTAAAAATCCATATTAGTATTTCAATAGAAAAATGTGAAATGAGAGCGGGTATAAACAATACATGAACTGGTGACGGGTTTTACACCATGTGGATTCTTAATCATAATCTATTTTACAGTGATAGCCAAGTACATTTTATTTTTTTACATTTACTTTTTGCTCCACTCTCTTCACAACCCAAGAATATTACACAATTGAAGACAGCGCTCCTTAGGAAGTTTCATATATACAGGTGCTTCTTACTAATTTAGAATATCATCAAAAGGTTAATTTATTTCAGTTCTTCAATCCAAGAAGTGAAGCTCATATATTATATAGAGTCATTACACACAGAGCGATCTATTCCAAGTGTTTATTTCGGTTAATGCCAGGCCGCATTGATGCAGTAATTGATGCAAAGGATCCCCGACCAAGTATTGAGGGCATTTACTGAACATACATTTCAGTAGGGGAACATTTCGGATTTTAAAAACATTTTTCAAGCTGTTGTTATAAAGTATTCTAATTTACTGAGATAATGACTTTTGTGTTCTCATTGCCTGTAAGCCATAATCATCAACATTAACAGAAATAAACACTTGAAATAGATCACTCTGTGTGTAATGACTCTATATAATATATGAGCTTCACTTTTTGTGTTGAAGAACTGAAATAAATTAACCTTTTGATGATATTCTAATTTTCTGAGAAGCACCTGTATATATGATACTTCTTAAGCAGCGCTATTCCATTTGCTTCTGTGGATTTTACCTCAGGTGTATTTTGACTATGACGCTCCCTTATGCCTAATGTATCCTGCAGACATGCTTATTTGCACAACCCAAGAATATTAGTGACTTAGAGGCCATCGCCAATGAGGAACGGGCTAAGATTCCTCAGGGGCTGTAAAGAGCTGGTGTCTGGATCACGTACGCAGCAGGTCGTAACAGCCAAAGGGGCTTTACTACCTACTAAAGACGCTTATCATGTAGGGGTGAATAATCCTCAGACTTCAGTGGTCAGTAAGGGGCATTTTGTGCTGAATATGGAGAAACCACTTGTTATATTATTTGTACTGAGCTATTTCTATACTTCTTGGTTTATTGCAAACAGCAGAAAGTTTATAAATGTTAGAAATAAACTTAATCTGAAAAGGGGTGAAGGTGGGGATTGAAACTAAATATACAGTGCTCAGCATAAATGAGTGCACCCCCTTTGAAAAGTAAAATTTTAATCAATATCTATAATGGGTGTGTCAGGTGTGACAGACTGTCGTTCTGGATCCAGCTGTAGAAGGTCATTGCGCTTGGCTCTGCAGGCACCTTCTTGATCTTTTGATCTTTGTGGTGTAGTGATATCCTTCTCCCTCTAGGACCTAGGAGTGGACCTCCACCTTCTGCTGCTAATTGACACACCCTTGCTGGATGTTTAAATACCTTCGGTCTCTGCAGAAAGTCGCCTAGATAGCTCTATTTTCCTCTGTCCAAACTTGAAGTACTAGTAGTCGGCTAGTGTCTTCTTGGAGTTCCCTTGGAGTATAGTTGGCATAATCTCTCTGGTGTCTTCTCAAGCTAAGTGTTTTCCTTTGTCTGCTACCTATTTGTCTTTAGTTGCAGTGGGGGTTGACTAGTGCTCACCCCATCCCCTCCTTAACTAGGGCCTATCATTAGGGGCAGTCAGGGATTAGGTTTCCTGCTCAGCGATAGGTACGGAACCTATTTAGGGACTTTAGGGGAGTCAGGCTGTTGTCAGATCTGCCTAGGGGTCTCCACTCCCCCTTTTCCTAGTGTTTGGACTTCTTCCTCCTCTTCCCGTTGTTGTGCACTTAGTCTTTCCCTCACCTTGCTTGACAATATCTCACTGAACAAAAGAAAAATTTCCAGAATTTTGACAAGACTAAGTTTCATAGAACCTTCTTTAACCCATAACATGAAGGTAAGGTTAATAATATAACTTTCATAGCTAAATCTTCAGTATTACTCAAAATAGTTAATGCAAAATGAGTACACCCGACATAAAAAAAAAATACTACATCTAGTCATTTGTATGACCTCCATAATTTTTAAGAACAGCACCGAGTTTTCTAGATATGGAATGAGCAGGTTGGCGACATATTGTAAAATTTATCTTTTTTCATTCTACAAGAACGAGCCCTTTTAGAGCCTGGATACTGGATGGAGAGTGATGACAACTTGTCTCTTCAGAATTCCCCATAGGTGTTTGGGTGGGTTCAGATCAGGAGACACTTAATCAATGAATCACTTTCTCCCTGTTCTTCTTCAGAAATACCACAGAAGCCTTAGATGTGTGTTTTGGATCATTGTGATGTTGCTAAGTGAACGTCTACCAAGCGCACAGAGTGATGGCAGCATCTTCTCTTTCAATATAGAGGTTTACATCTGTGAATTCATGACATCATCAATGAAATGTATCCCCCCCGACTCCAGCAGCACTGATGCAGCCCCACATAAGGACACTGCAAGCACAAGGTCTCATTGAAAGACACCATTCAGTTTTCTTTGTACTTCTCACCTTTTTGACACTATACAGCTTTGAAGCCATCAGTTCCAAAAACATTTATCTTGGTGTCAACACTCCAGAGTATAGAGTCCCAGTGGTCTTCATATTTTTCACCACGATCCCTCAATTGTAGTAGAGCTTTTTAGTGTATAAGCTTTAGTAGAAGTTTCTTTCTTCTAAAGACAACGGCATGCAACCCATTCCTCTGCAGTGTACACCGTATTGTGTCATGAGAAACACATTCACCGGTTTGGATTTCTACTCATTTAGCTAACTGCACTGAATTTGTATATGGATTTTCTTCAGCCCTTCTTATCAAAAGATGCTCCTGTTTAGGTGTCAACCTCCATGATTGGCCTGGACGTCTCTGTAAGATGATTGCAGTTCCATCTTTGTTACATTTTGGTATTCCTTTTGCTACAGTATTCTGACTGATAAGTAAAGCTTTGCTGATCTTCTTGTAGCCTTCCCTTTTTTTATGTAAAATAAATTATTTTCTTTCTCAGGTCTTGTGACATTTCTCTTCCATGTGGTGCCATTGCTGACAGAATGAAATGGGAAGGGTTTTTGTTTTTTTATAAGCAACAACTTTTTCTAGTAAACTGTCTGCTGGACACCTGTGTAATGAATAATTAAACTTACCTGTGGTTGAATTCTGGTTAATTAGAATTTTGTACTATAAAATTGAACTTTTCTACTAAGATTTTCATTGGGGTGTACTCACTTTTACAACATTTTCTTAAATGAATTTCTTAGGAAAATTACTTTTTGGGGTGTTGAAAATAGCAAGTATTGTTTGTAATTAATAGCCAACATTTGTGGGAGTATTTAGTAGTCTGGTATCCCATAGAAAATGTTAATTCTAAAAGGAAACTAAAGGTTTTCTGACAAAACTGTTGGGGTGTACTCATTTGTGCTGAGCACTGTATCTGCTATATCATAGAATCATAGAATCATAGAATGGTAGAGTTGGAAGGGACCTCCTGGGTCATCTGGTCCAACCCCCTGCTCAAAGCAGGATTCACTAGATCATCTCAGACAGATGTCTGTCCAGCCTCTGTTTGAAGACGTCCATTGAAGGGGAACTCACCACCTCTCGTGGCAGCCTGTTCCACTCATTAATCACCCTAACTGTCAAAAAGTTTTTTCTAATATCTAATCTGTGTCTCCTCCCATTTAGTTTCATCCCATTGCTTCTAGTCTTTCCTTGTGCAAATGAGAATAAAGATGATCCTTCTACAATGTGACAGCCCTTGACATATTTGTAGACAGCTATTAAGTCTCCTCTCAGTCTTCTTTTTTGCAAGCTAAACATTCCCAAATCCTGCAACCGTTCCTCATAGGACATGGTTTGCAGACCAGTCACCATTCTGGTCGCTCTTCTCTGAACTTGCTCCAGTTTGTCTATGTCTTTTTTAAAATGTGGTGCCCAAAACTGTACACAGTATTCCAGATGAGGTCTGACCAAAGAGGAGTAAAGACCGATAATGACTTCACGTGATCTAGACTGTATGCTTCTGTTAATACATCCCAGAATTGTATTTGCCTTTTTTGCTGCTGCATCACACTGTTGACTCATGTTCAGTCTATGATCTATTAGTATACCTAAGTCTTTTTCACATGTACTGTTGCTTAGCTCTATACCTCCCATTCTGTATATGCTTTTTTCATTTTTATTGCCCAGATGTAGTACTTTGCATTTTTCCCTGTTAAAAAACATTCTGTTGGTTGCTGCCCACTGCTCCAGTTTATTTAGGTCTTTTTGAATCCTCTCTCTCTCTTCTCTAGTATTAGCTATCCCTCCTAGCTTTGTGTCATCAGCAAATTTAATCAGTTTACCCTCAATTCCTTCATCTAAATCATTGATAAAGATGTTGAACAATACAGGTCCCAGGACAGAGCCCTGTGGTACCCCACTTGAGACATTCATCCAGCTGGATGTGAAGCCATTTACAACCACCCTTTGAGTCCGATCATTAAGCCAGTTATGAATCCACCTAACAGTTGCCTGGTCCATTGCATACTTGGTCATTTTTTCAATAAGGATGGTGTGAGATACTTTGTCAAATGCTTTGCTGAAGTCAAGATATACTATATCTACAGCATTTCCCTGATCCACCCAGTCAGTGATTCTGTCATAGAAGGAAATTAAGTTAGTCTGACATGACTTGTTAGTTACAAACCCATGCTGACTCTGGTTAATCACTTCATTCTTATCCATGTACTTACATACATGTTGTTTAATAATTTGTTCAAAGATCTTTCCTGGTATAGAAGTCAGACTCACCGGCCTATAGTTCCCAGGGTCCACCTTCTTCCCCTTTTTGAAGATAGGAACAACATTTGCTCTTCTCCAGTCTTCTGGGACTTCTCCTGTTCTCCAAGAATTTTCAAAGATTATGGAGAGTGGTTCTAAAATTTCTTCTACGATCTCCTTCAGTACTCTGGGGTGTAATTCATCTGGACCTGGAGACTTGAACTCATTTATGTTAGCTAAATATTCCCTCACAATCTTTCTGTTTACAGATAACTTGGATTCCTCTATTCCTTTAAAAGGACAGTGAAGATCAGTTGATGTTACATTTTCTTTCTGAGAGAAAACAGATGCAAAATAGGAATTAAAAAGTTCGGCCTTCTCAACATCCTCTCTTACCATTTCTCCATTTTCATCCTGTAAAAATCCTATAGCATCTTTGACTTTTCTTTTACTTTTGACATACCCCCAAAATCCTTTTTTATTGCTTTTGACATCTCTTGCAAGCCTTAATTCATTGTCAGCTTTAGCTAACCTGATACGTGCCCTGCAGGATCTGCAGACTGCATTATAATCTTCTTTAGATATGCCTCCCTCTTTCCATTTAATAAACATTTCTTTCTTTCTTTTTAGCATGTGTTTAAGTTCTGTGTTCATCCATCCTGGTTTCCTTAAATGCTTCCCATTCTTCCTAATTTTCGGGATTGTTAACGATTGTGCTTTGAGAATCTCATTTTTAAAAATTTCCCATCCTTCCTGGACATTTTTGTCCTTAAGGACATCCAGCCATTGGATCCCTCCTATTCTCTTTCTGAGTCTCTTAAAATCTGCCTTTCTAAAATCTAACCTTGAAGTTTGAGTCTTCACATGTCTTCCTCCTCTAGTTATCCAAAATTCTATAATAGCATGATCGCTGCCTCCTAGGGTCCCAGCCACCTTTACCTCCTCAACCATTTCCTCCCTGTTTATAAGGATTAGATCCAAAGTAGCAGATCCCCTTGTTTTCTCCCCTACCTTTTGGAAGATAAAGTTGTCAGCAAGAGAGGATAAGAATTTGCTTGACCTGTTAGTTTTACTTGAGAGAGATTCCCAACAAATGTCTGGATAGTTGAAATCTCCCATGACCACTACGTCATATTTTTTGGAGAACTTGGTCATTTGATACATAAAGAGTTCATCCATATCTTCAGCTTGCCCAGGTGGTCTGTAGTAAATGCCTACAATGGTGTCCTTTCCGTTGTTCTCTCCTTGTATTCTTACCCAAACAGTTTCCACAGAACTCCCAGTCTCTGAAGCTTCAATCTCTGTGCAGATATACGCTTTTCTAACATACAATGCAACACCTCCTCCTCGTTTATCAAGTCTGTTTCTTGCAAATAAGTTGTATCCTTTTAGCCTTTTATTCCAATCATGTTTATCGTTCCACCAAGTTTCAGTGATTCCAATGACATCATATTCCTTTTCCTGCATTAGTAGTTCCAATTCTCCTTGTTTGTTGCCCATGCTTTGTGCATTTGTATAAAAACATTTTAGTTTGTGATTGGTTTCTCTTCCTCCCATATTTTTATTATTTAAATTGTTTTGTCTTTGTTCTTCCTTTCCACTTCCAGTAGCAGAGATCTCAATAGTATTTGTCAGCTGTATGGCTTTTTCTGGCCTTTTGCTTCCCTTCCCACATTGTTCTAGTTTAAAGCTCTTCTGATGAGTGTAGCAAAGCGACTTCCAAATACATGTTTTCCAGTCTTCGTAAGGTGCACCCCATCTCTAGCAAGTAGTCCATCGTATAGGTAATTCATTCCGTGATCCAGAAATCCAAATCCTTGTTGACGGCACCATCGACGTATCCAGTTGTTCACCTGTAGAATCTTATTCCACCTCATTGTTCCATGGACATCCACTGGGAGGATGGATGAGAAGACCACCTGCATTCCCAATTCTTTCACTTTCTTGCCTAAGTCTTCAAAGTCACTGCAGATGGTTTCCAGGTCCTTTCTTGCGGTGTCATTTGTCCCCACATGTATTAGCAGGAATGGGTAGTGATCTGTAGGTCTGAAGAGTCTTGATATCCTGTCAGATACATCTTTAATTTTTGCTCCTGGAAGACAGCACATTTCTCTTGAGGTTATGTCTGGTCTGCAGATAGCGGCCTCTGTTCCTCTTAACAGGGAATCCCCCATGACCACCACTCTCCGTTTTTTCTCCACAACATTCTTCTTTCTCCATCCAGGAGGATTCTGAGGGCTTACAAGGTTATTCATTGCTGGCAAAGTCTTATTTTGCTGTATTTCTTCATGGTTCTCCTGCGTGAGAGCCTGGTACTGGTTCCTGAGCAGTATGGGTGCTGACTGCCTCTCGATCCTCCTGCTTCTCTGGGTCACATGCTTCCATTCCTCTGTTTCGTCAGGTGCAGTTCGAATTTCTTCTCTTTCTGAATCATGAAGAGATAATTCTGCTCTGTCTAAGAACTCTTCACCTTCCTTAATGATTTTCAAGGTAGTTAACCTCTCTTCTAGATTTCGCAACTTTTCCTCCAACAGGGACACAAGCTTGCATTTCTGGCATGTGAAGTTTGGCTTTTCCACTGGCAAGTCTGTGAACATGTAGCAGGATATGCAGCTCACCAAATGGCTCCTGGACTCTTCCATGTTCTTATTGTTAATGTTCTGAAAACAGTGAAAAAAGCTTAAAAAAAAAGCTTCAAAATGCGCGCGCCGGACTCTTCACTTACCCCAAAATGCAGTGGGAATATGCAAATTATCTCCTCAGGACTCCTCCCCTGGTTTACCGATGTCCTCTTTTCAGCTCCAACAGCCAAAATCCAGTGTTCTTTGAGCTCGCGGAGACTCTTCACTTACCCCAAAATGCAGTGGGAATATGCAAATTATCTCCTCAGGACTCCTCCCCTGGTTATATCCACAGAATATGCCAAATATATATAGTGGATGTGGATCCCACCTATAGGAACATCATATATCTTGAGTACGGGGCCCTGACAAGCTGCGGTTTCAGCCATTAGATTGTCAGGATTCCCGTCCATTTGTATAGAAATTTTAACCACCTCCTTATGAAAATTCCTCTTAATGGAGTCTGCATGTTCTATATATTTACATCACATCCTCTGTATGTGGTAAGAATAGAATAACTCCTTAAAGGTGAGTACAGATGTGGTGGATAGGATGTGTATTTGGGTAAGACCTCGTGAATTCAACATGTCAATATATTTATTCTCAAGGAATATAAACTGTCCCCGGAGATGTCTGACAGCAGCTTTACCCCCTCTCCCTATACACAACACATGGACGCTCAGCTGAGTCTAACGTGCTTATGTATGGGGGGGGCTGTTTATTCGTCAGCTCGCTCCATTGTACGGCCACATTCAGAGTTTCTCCTCCTGTGCAGATGTTCATATAGTCTGTAATCATTATGTCAGCGCTGGTTTATACCTGACTGGTTTATACAATGATCTGTACAGAAATAATCTATTCCCAGAGGAAGAAGAGAAGACAGAAATAATCACTGAGCGCTCTGCTAATTCTCTGCACCTTCATCTACACAACATTGTAATACAGCGACATCATGGGGGATGAGGACGGAGGTTTTTGTACGGCTCTGTGTCACTGTGTGAGAGGATACTGTGCACTCTGCTGACAGTAATAATCTGCTGCATCGTCCTCTGTCGCTCCTCTGATTGAAAGAGTGTAATCAGTTCCAGATCCAGATCCAGTGAACCGGTCTGGGACTCCTGTATATCGGCTGCTTGCACTGTAGATGAGAAGTGCTGGAGGTTGTCCTGATTTCTGTTGGTACCAGTGTAAGTAGTTATTATGTACACTACTACTGGCCTTACATGAAATGGTGGCTGTTTCTCCCGGGGACACAGTGATGAGATCTGGAGATTGGGTCAGTACAATCTGTGCACAGGAGTCTAAGGAAAGATAAAGAAAACATAAGTGTTAGTGTTAATGTCGCCTCATTGTGCTGTTCTCTACTACTGTCCTGTCCATCATCTCATGAACCTCTCACCATGAATGAGAAGAAGAATTACACCCAGTACAACTCCCTGTAAACCCATCGTCATCTCCCTGGACTGATGGCCACAGACTATAGAGATGTCACCTGCACAATGTCCCCTATATACCAGCTGTAATCACTGGAGGAGACGTCCCCTGAGAGCAGAGATGTAAAGCAGGAGACATGTAAATTGTGCCGTGTGTCAGCGATCAGTGATCTGGATCTTACTGCAATCAGGGATTTCCTACAGGAGAGATATAATCCCGATCATTATCCTGAGATCATTCACCATCAGTGATCTCCTGATTGTTCTCAGACATCAGAAATGGGATTATTTTTATAGATGTTATTAGTTTTATCTGTGAAGTAAGAATAAATCCTTCTACGTCTTATTGGGCTTTTCCAGCTTTGTGATGTTGCAGCCGATGTAAGAACAGATACTGGAGACAACAGATCACCGGGAACGTGAAACGCAGAATTCCTCACCTCACAGAGAACATCTAAGGGTATGTGCCCACGTAGCGTTTTACAAGCGTATATGCTGCGGAATTTCTGCAGCGTAAACGCTTGGTAATCCGCTCCCCATGGTCCCCAATGACAAGCCGCACTGTCAATGCCCATGCTGCGGATTTTTCCACAGCGTTTATGCTGCGCTCAAAAATCCGCAGCATGTCCATCAATTTTGCGGACACGCAGCGTAATCGCCGCCATTGACTTGCATTGAGATTTATATAATCCGTGTCAGTATATTTGTATACACAGATTATATGCGTTTCAATGTGCGGATGGTACCCAAGTCTGGAGGAGAGAAGACTCTCATCCAGACCTGGATAGAAACTGTAAAAAAAAGAATTAAAAATAAAAAATAAAGTGTATACTCACCTTCCGATGTCCTCCCGGTGTTTTGTCTGCTCCGTCCGCTCTCTTGCAATGCTCCCGCTGTTATGAAGGACCTGCCATGACATCACTGAGTCATGTGACCCATCACATGGCTCAATGACGTCACCGCAGGTCCTTCACACCACCATGAGCCGCCCAACACACCGGACGCGGCAGAGAGAACACCGGGAGGACACCGGAAGGTGAGTATAAACTTTATTTTTTTATTTTTTACCATTTTATTCTTTTTTTTAACTAACTTGGTCACACTACTATAAATTCATGCCGGTTGCCGGTTGCATGGATTTATATAGAGTGAACAAGTTGTCAAGCACTTTCCAAGTGATGCTAAAATCACTTGGAAAAGCGCTTGATAACCCGCATGCAGAAATGCATGGAGAGATGCTTGACAAACGCTTCTACCTGGCGGGAAAAACGCATGTAAAATCCGCATGCATTTTTCCTGCCAGGGAGAAGCGTAAAAAATATGCAGCATTTCTGCATCGTGGGCACATAGTCGAAGACCATTAGAAATATTTATATTCATTCAGATTATTATTAATATGTTTATTACTATTAATACGACTGATATTTTATTACATCCACTCCTGATTGTTGCTTAAAAACCAGATGTAAAACCCTGATGAAATACACAGGTGTGAATGAGGCCTGATCTGTGTATATTGTGGTGTGAATACAGAACTGAGGAGTAGAGATGAGCGTTGTTCTACTCGAACTGTTCGCCAATCTCAAATTCGAGCTGTTTTGGGCGGTGTTCGAGCCGTTCGGCGAACACGAACAATTTGAGAAAAATTCGGCTGTTCGAGGTTATGTTCGATAACTGTTCGTGCACCAAAATCATAACTGGATTTTTTCTCAGTAATGATGAAAATTAATGTTAATACGCAGTTTGAGTGTACAGCGGGGTGGGGGGAGGGGCAGGGGATAGATCTCTGCAGGAACAATGAAGATCTCCATTTTTTTTTTTCTCTTTCCCGCATTTGCAGTGGGGAGGTGCAATCTGTCAGCCTATCAGCAGCGCACACACGGAGCGAAGTGCTTTTTTTCACACAAGCAAGGGCATGTGTCATTGGCAGTGTATGTCACATGTCCTTGCCCTCTAAGACCAAGCCATTTTCCCCGTCGCCACCATTTTCTCACTGCTGCAGCTGCGTGTTAGACGGCACCGCTGTTGCTGTGTGCGCTATACCTTGTTAATTTCAAGACAATTTTCGCACAAATCTACAGATAGCTTGGGAGTAGGGAATAGTTGTGATTGCAGTCCTTTTAAGGACTAGGTTACAGCATTTCCTACGACTTTTATCAGGCAGGTCTGTGCTCTTAAATAGATAGATTGTGGGAGTAAAGACTAATTGTAATTGGAGTCCTTTTCAGGACTAGGTTACATCAGTTCCTATCAGTTTTTGCCAGGCAGGTCTGTGCCAGTGCTGTGCAAGTTTTTTTCACAGCATTTGGCTGAATCTAGCAAAGCTAATCCTTTTTGGCCTATTGCAGAGTGTGTTAGTCAGTGGAGTAGCCTATCTGTGTTGCAAGATATACCACCTGTGTATAGAATACCAATTTTTTTACTGCACCTAGTGAAGTAAAATCTTTTGGGCATAGCATCATTCTATTAGTCCATCTATACTGACCTCCATCAGGTTGCAAATTGAAAATAATTTTTTTCTGCATCTACCTCTAAAAAAATATTGGGCTTCTAGCTGTGTGTGGGACTTGTTCTATTAATCCATCTATACAGACCTCCATCAGGTTGCAAACTGAATATATTTTTTTCTGCATCTACCTCTGAAAAAATATTGGGCTTCTAGCTGTGTGTGGGACTTGTTCTATTAATCCATCTATACAGACCTCCATCAGGTTGCAAACTGAATATATTTTTTTCTGCATCTACCTCTGAAAAAATATTGGGCTTCTAGCTGTGTGTGGGACTTGTTCTATTAATCCATCTATACAGACCTCCATCAGGTTGCAAACTGAATATATTTTTTTCTGCATCTAGCTCTGAAAAAATATTGGGCTTCTAGCTGTGTGTGGGACTTGTTCTATTAATCCATCTATACAGACCTCCATCAGGTTGCAAACTGAATATATTTTTTTCTGCATCTACCTCTGAAAAAATATTGGGCTTCTAGCTGTGTGTGGGACTTGTTCTATTAATCCATCTATACAGACCTCCATCAGGTTGCAAACTGAATATATTTTTTTCTGCATCTACCTCTGAAAAAATATTGGGCTTCTAGCTGTGTGTGGGACTTGTTCTATTAATCCATCTATACAGACCTCCATCAGGTTGCAAACTGAATATATGTTTTTCTGCATCTAGCTCTGAAAAAATATTGGGCTTCTAGCTGTGTGTGGGACTTGTTCTATTAATCCATCTATACAGACCTCCATCAGGTTGCAAACTGAATATATTTTTTTTCTGCATCTACCTCTGAAAAAATATTGGGCTTCTAGCTGTGTGTGGGACTTGTTCTATTAATCCATCTATACAGACCTCCATCAGGTTGCAAACTGAATATATTTTTTTCTGCATCTACCTCTGAAAAAATATTGGGCTTCTAGCTGTGTGTGGGACTTGTTCTATTAATCCATCTATACAGACCTCCATCAGGTTGCAAATTGAATATAATTTTTTTCTGCATCTAACCCAGCCAATAGTTTTGGCCTAATACCACAGTTTGGCCACTCAGCTCTGCTCGGTTCCCATCCATTGTTTTTTTGTGCAAACAACTCCAGAGTTGTGAATTAGTTAACCACCAAAATGAGTGGAAAAAGGCCTGCTGCTGGTGGAAAGGGGAATAGGCGTGTTGGGAAGGGGAAAAAAGGTTGTGTCCGTGGGGTAGGTGTTAAAGCAACAGTAACATCTGCAGAAGAAAGACCATCTTCCAGCCAAACTAAAATGTCTACTTCTTTTAGCGGACAATGTGATAAGATCCCTTTCTTACGGCCACGCCAATCGCTACAAATTCCAGATGAGGCACAAAAACAGCAGGTGCTTCAACGGATATCAAGTGCTCCTTTAAGTGGGCTCTCCTCCACATCAACTTCAACATCACAAATACTC
The DNA here is from genome assembly GCF_046119375.1 of Phyllobates terribilis. NCBI lineage: Eukaryota > Metazoa > Chordata > Amphibia > Anura > Dendrobatidae > Phyllobates > Phyllobates terribilis. The sequence goes on from NW_027362761.1 coordinate 1,176,522,533, forward strand.
CAGTCCTCAAAGGTGTCACCCCAATCGCACTTGCTTCCTCACAGCTCCCAAATCTCCAGCTGCCCGTCTGAGTATGAGGTAGAACAGATGGTTGAGTCTGCAGAGCTGTTTACTCATACTATAGCCTGGGAATCAGAGGTCGACTCCAGCGCTTCTGTGAATCCAGACGAGGAAATGATCTGCACTGATGCCCAGAATCTTTATGAGTCGGATCCAGGACCAGACGCAGAAGGTTCTGACCATAATGTAGACCCTCATTCCCAAACTGTAACTCCTGTTGGTGGAGACAATGAGGAAGACGATGATAAGACTCAAATACCTGATTGGAGCGACAACTTTAGTTTTTTGTCAGGGCAGGAACAGGTTGGCTCTGAGGACGACGGGTGTGATAACGCACAGGGTGATGATGATGAGGTTGGAGATCCCACTTACTGTCAACCCACAGTCAGCCAAGAGATGAGGTCAGCAGAGGAGGTGGAGGAAGATGCTAGTGACGACGAGGTCAGGTTGCGCCTTCCTGGACAGAGACGTAGTACTGGAAGCACGTCAACAACTGCATCCTCAAACACAACTCTGCCTCTCACCACAAGTCGTGGTGGCTCTTCAGGTCGCATGGGTGCTAAGCCTTGCATAGCCTGGGCATTTTTTCAGATCGATAAAGATGACCCAACTTGTGTTATCTGTAACATTTGTCAGCAAAAGCTAAGTAGAGGCCAAAAAATACATAGTTTGAGTACTTCATGCATGAACCGGCACATGGACATGAAGCATAAGTTGCAGTGGGAAGCTCAGTGTGCTACAATGCGGCCTAGCCGGCCGGGCCAACCACCGTCTGCCATATCTTGTGCATCCGCGGCCTCTTCATCCTCTGTGACTGGGGGGACAGCAGTCACACCTGTTTTGGGGCGCAGACCTGCCACCTCTTTACCCGCAACAGCCAGCGTGATTGGCAGGTCATCATTTTCTTTGGAGGTGGTAACACCAGCTGGTGTTGAGCGCTGTCCGACATCGATAGCACCACCTTTGGATCAAGGCAACCTAACATGTCCGCCTGCATCTTCCTCACAGACCGGCAGTTTGCCGGGGACACCCTTATCAACCCCGTCTAAGCACAATAGCCAGCCCTCGGTCCCTCAGATGTGGACAAGTAAAAGACCATTTCCTCCTAGCCATGAGAAAGCTAAGAGGTTGAATTTCACCATCTGCAAGCTCTTGGCTACAGAAATGCTGCCTTTCCGCCTGGTGGACACAGAGGATTTTCGAGACCTTATGTCCGTCGCAGTGCCCCAGTACCAGATGCCCAGTCGGCACTACTTCTCAAAGAAAGGTGTGCCTGCGCTCCACCAGCATGTCGCACACAACATCACCGCTTCTTTGAGAAACTCTGTGTGTGACAGGGTGCATTTCACCACAGACACTTGGACGAGTAGGCATGGACAGGGGCGTTACATGTCGCTGACTGGGCACTGGGTAACTATGGTGACAGCAGGACAAGGGGCTGCTGTCCAAGTCTTGCCGTCCCCACGAGTTGTGCGTCAATCCTCTTTATGTCAAAGTTCCTCCACTGCTTCTGCCTCCTCAACCTCCTCTCGGTCTTCCACCTGCACCCAAAGCCTGTCTGGTCATGCCACAAGCTTTCTAACTGCGCAGAAGGGATCCTGCACACCTCCTTACTATGCTGGCAGTAGGGCTCAACGTCATCAGGCGGTTTTTACATTGAAATGTCTGGGAAATGTGAGTCACACAGCTGAGGAGCTGTGGTCAGCTCTGGAGAACCAGTTTCGTGAATGGTTGTCTCCACTGGACCTGAAACCAGGGAAGGCCGTGTGCGACAATGCTGCAAACCTGGGTGCGGCCCTTCGCCGGGGCAATGTCACACACGTGCCTTGTATGGCTCACTTGTTGAACCTGGTTGTCCAGCAATTTTTAGCCCACTATCCCAGACTAGATGGCCTTCTGCAGAGGGCACGGTCGCTGTGTGCTCACTTCCGCCGTTCGCATCCCGCAGCTCAGCGACTTACATCTCTACAGAAGTCGTTGGGCCTGCCACTTCACCGGCTAAAATGCGATGTGCCTACCCGGTGGAATTCAACTCTGCACATGTTGCAGCGACTGTGGCAGCACCGACAAGCCCTGGTGCAATACGTTCTGACGTATAGCCTGGGCCAACGAGATTCAGAGGTGGGGCAAATCACGCTGGAGGAGTGGTCTCAGATCAGGGACCTATGCACCCTTCTGCACAGTTTTGAAATGGCGACGAAGATGTTTAGTGCTGACGATGCCATTATCAGCATGACTATTCCGGTGATTTACATGCTGGAGCACATGTTAAACAGAATTCGGAGTCAGGTGGTGGCACAAGAGGAGGTGGAGGAAGTAGAGGAGGAAGAGTTGTATGCGGAAGGGCTAACATCTGCAAGGTCCAGACGGTCGGCAGCACCAAGGCGGCAGGCATGTGAGGGTGGGGGAGATGGTTTTACCAGGGCGCATGGTAGCAGCCAAACTAGTGAGGAAGGTGCAGGAGCCCAGGAAGAAGTGGAGGACGAACTGATGGAAGACTCATCAGATGAGGGAGACCTTGATCACATTTCTGTTGTGCGAGGTTGGGGGGAGAGGACAGAGGAAGGAAGCATGATTGTTACCTCGCCACCAACACAACAGGGACTTGGTGCTCCTGGATGCGCAACACACATGAGTGCCTTCTTGCTGCACTACCTGCAACATGACCCTCGAATTGTGAGAATTAGAAATAATCCTGACTACTGGGTTGCCACACTGTTAGATCCCCGGTACAAAAGTAAATTTGCAGAAATTATTCCTGCCATAGAAAGGGATGCACGCATGCAGGAGTATCAGCAGAGACTGTTGCAGAAGCTTACATGTGCTTTTCCACAAAATACCAGTGGTGCACGTAGTGAATCTCACAGTTCCAACTTGCCAACCGTGGGACCGTCAAGTGTTCAGCACTCAAACCGTAACAGAACCACAGTATCTGCTGGTAACATCAATTTTGCGGAATCATTTCACCACTTTTTTAGCCCATCCTTTGCAAGGCCACAGGAGACAAGAAGTCTGACACATAGTCAACGCCTAGAGACGATGGTACAGGAGTATCTCCAAGTAAACATTGAAGCCACGACTGTGTCACTGGACCCTTGCTCTTTTTGGGCTTCCAATCTGGATAAATGGCCGGAGCTAGCCACTTACGCCTTGGAGATCTTGTCATGCCCCGCAGCCAGCGTTCTGTCTGAACGTGTGTTCAGCGCTGCTGGTGGTGTGCTGACAGATAAGCGCACGCGGCTCTCCACTGATAATGTAGACAGACTCACGTTCATAAAGATGAACAAATCATGGATCCGAAACGACTTTTCTACCCCTGTGTCATCCTGGGGAGAGTAAAAGCTTGATGATTGGTTAAAATCACCCTACCAACCGTTTTAAGCTTTCAAATTACTAATCATGTTTATCTGTATCTTGGCTGGAAAATAATTTGGGCTTTGTAGCAGTGTGCAGCACTGATTCTATTAGGCCATCTATAATAAGCTCCACCAGATTTAAAATTACTAATCATGTTTATCTGTATCTTGACTGGAAAATAATTTGGGCTTTGTAGCAGTGTGCAGCACTGATCCTATTAGGCCATCTATACTAAAGCTTCACCAGATTTAAAATTAATAATAATTTTTAGCTGCATCTAGCCCGGAAAATAATTTTGGGGCTCCGAGATGCGCAAGACACATAAGTGCCTTCTTGCTGCACTACCTGCAGCATGACCCTCATATTGTCAGAATTCGAAGTAATCATGACTACTGGGTTGCCACACTCTTAGATCCCCCAAACTTTTCGATCAACCTTTTCATTTTAATAAAGACCAAAAAAATGGTCATTTTTGAAATTATAAGCATTAGCAGGTTGTTAGAAACTGAAATCAAACAGTTTTCAACTCAAAACTTTATTCTAGGTGATGTTACATTTTCACATAGGACCCCTTGTTCGAAAGGAGCTTCTGAGCTCTCTCGTCCATTGAATTTGTCAGGTTTTGGATGGTTTCTGCTTCAATTGTTTTGCATGAGGACAGAATACCCTCCCAGAGCTGTTGCTTAGATGTGAACTGCCTCCCGCCATCATAGACACTCCTTTTAATGATGCTCCAAAGGTTCTGAATGGGGTACAGGTCAGGGGAGCATGGGGGTCACACCATAAGTTTGTCCCCTTTTATGCCCATATCAGCCAGAGATGCAGATGTTTTATGTGCAGCATGAGATGGTGCATTATCATGCAGAAAAATTATCTTGCTGTGAAATACACGGTTCTTCTTCTTGAACCATGGCAGGAAGTGCTGTTTGAGAAAATCCACATACATTATGGAGTTCATCTTTAGCGCCTTCAGGGATCCTAAAGGGGCCGACAATCTCTCTCCCCATGATTCCAGCCCAAAACATTACTCCACCTCCTCCTTGTTGGCGCTGTAGCCGTGTTTGCGTGGGGTGTCCATCAACCAGCCATCCTCCACTCCATCCATCTGGAGCATCGAGCGCTGCACGGCACTCATCCGTGAACAAAACAGTTTTGAAATCAGTCTTCATGTAATGTTTGGCCCACTGGAGCCGTTTCTGCTTGTGTGAAGTGGATAGAGGAGGTCGACAGGATGGCGTATGCACAGCTGCAAACCTCTGAAGGACCCTGCATCTTGTTGTTCGGGGGTCGTTGGAGGCACAAGCAGCTTCAAAAACTTGTCTGCTGCTATGACAAGGCTTTTTTGCCGCTGCTCTTTCAACCTGACGTAATTGCCTGTAGGAAAGAGTCCTCAATTTGCCCTTATCAGCACGCACACGTGTGTACTGTGAATCAGCTACATGCTTCTTGATTGCCAAGACACTTCATCCTGATCATCGCACAATGTTGATTGTAGTCATGCCTTGACCTAAACACTCCACAATTTGTTGCTTCTCAGCAGCCGACACATCCTTTTTCTTTCCCATTTTGGCAGAAAATGTAGGCTGCTTAATAATGTGAGACAACCTTCTTAAGTAGTCTTGCCTTTCATTGGACACACCTGCCAAACTAATTAGCACAGGTGTCTGCAATTGCTTACAGTGATATAAAGAGCCCTGACACACATCACCATCAATGAGTTTAACTGACAAACAAACAAATTCTTCCCTTATCACTCCTAAACACTTTTTGCATAATAATTTGGAACGCAGTGTACATGTGCTTTTCCACAAAACACCAGTGGTTCACGTAGTGAATCTTACAGTTCTAACTTGCCAACCGTGGTCTGTATGGAGTTGTTCAATAAAGGGCCCAAAATTAAGATAACATAGATGGGAGAGGTCTCTATGAATAGGAATTCCTAAGTATTTGATACCCTGTGAGGGCCAGGCAAAGGGAAAGTTGGACTGGATGGAATCCTATATGGATTTGGGGAGGGAGACATCAAGGGCCTCAGACTTCGCTGCATTGATTTTAAAATTTGACCATGTAACAAAGTGATCTATTTCAGCCATAACAGCATGGATGGATATATGTGATTGAGTGATATATACTAGGACATCATCAGCAAATAGAGAGCACTTGTACTCGGTGCCTCCCACCTCAATCCACCTAATATTGGGGTTATGGCGAATTGATGAGAGCAGGTGCTCCGTCACTAGGATGTATAAGAGAGGGGACAGAGGACATCCCTGCCTTGTCCCATTGGTGATTGTGAAAGGTGATGAAAATGTTCTGATGCACCCCCTGGGCCTTGGGACACCCGGAGCCGGACCCTTTTTGGTGGATGCTGGTGGTTGTAGTCTTCGTGGCGGCGACCCGGTTCCGTGGCTCAGGGTGGTCAAACCAGTGGCGGAACTATTTATGTGGTTTTGATGTTTAAATGTCCGACTACGCCACCCGTGGATTGCGGTCAGAGTGAACCGCCGCTGCAGGGCAGACCGCTGAGGCTGGTGTTGTGGGTGCAGCAGAGCGTAGCATAACTCCCCACGGGAGGAGTATAGCCTCAGGGCAGTGTATGCGGAGGATGGGGGTGATGGTGCAGGGCAGCAGCAGTAACGACACGGAGTCAGTGATGCAGTCCAGGGCCTTTACTCACAGTTCTTATTATCCAGACCACGTCTGCAGGTAACGGCTGCCCACGTCGTACTGTGCTCACCAGGTGAGGGGCTCAGACAACTCCCAGATAACTTTGGAGCGCTTCACAGGACCCCCTTTGTGTGTCCTTTGTCTGGCCTTTCTTACCAACCCTTCTGTCTGGCTGCCTCGGGCCTCCTCTTGGTAAACTTGGCGCCAGTTTCCCTGACCCTATGTGGTGCCTTCCTAGCGGGTGTAGCGAGGGGCTGCGCCACATAAAATGTCACAGCCTCCGGTTTCTAGCTGAGGGTCGTTTCCTGCCTCCACTAGTTTCGGGGATCGGTCTCCCCCTTTGGCCTGACCCCTCCACGCAGGTGGATTCGGGCGTGCGGTGGCGACTCGCCCGTCCGCACCCCTGGGATCCCTTCATTCCTCGTTCCTGGAGCCTTCTCCGCTCCTCTTCCTTCCTTCTCCCTCTTCCAGGCCTGGGCCTCTGTTACTAGGCCCGCCTCCGGAGCAGAGCTCATGCAGAGCCCCTGCTCCCTGCCACTTCTGCTCAGACTTCTCTGCACTGAACTAAGATGGTGCCCACCTTTTATACTCCCTTCTCAATGCACCCAGGAACTGCTTCCTCCCTGCTCCTGCACTACAGGGTTCCCCTTCCTCAGTGTTCCCTCCCCCCACTCCAGCCAGGGACAGGGACTGTCGTGCCCATCTCAGAGGCATATTGGTCGCCCTGCCCCACGGCAATGTGGTGTAATGCATGCAGGTGTCGGGTCCTGATCCACACTCCATCCTTACCTGAGAGTGAGATATCACACCTCTGGGTGAGGTGCAATACCTCTGTAGCAACCGAGCCCTCAGGGTGCTACAGTTCCATTTATCTTCAGCCTAGGTGACGTATTGTGATACAGGGCCGTGATTTTGGCTATAAAAGGGTCCCCTAGACCCCTACCCCAAGCTTTTTAAGAGAATCATATATGGCGTGCCAGGAGACTCTATGGAATGCTTTCTCAGCATCCAACGAGAGTATCTAATTACAAATTTTTAACTGCATCTAGCCCAGGAAATACTTTGTGCCTAGTAGCAGTGTCTGCTAGTCAGCGGATTATCCCGGCTGTTAAGCAAGCTACACCACCTGTAGTTTAGACACTTAATTTTTTCAAAGGAAATGCTTCGGGACCATGGTATACTCAGTGAAGAGCATCAGGAGGCACCCCAAGGCATAGGGGCTGGGACTGGCAGTAGGATGCCTTGCGGTGGACAGCCGAGCTCGATCCTTATAAAAGCTTTTTAACTGCAGCAGCTTTAGTGGACGCTACTGGAGCTGGAATTACGCGGCTGCTGGCATGAGACTTGCCCTCCAATAGATCCTTGTAAATGGATTTAAAGTGTATTCATTCAAATTAGAGAGACAATTTAAATTAAAAAGCTTAGAGCTGCCTCCACCACAGGGGGGCTCGCTCGACCCACCAGCGGACAGGCACCAGTATTGGGAGAGGGGGGCTGGCCATCAGGGTTCACCGCGGCTCTGGCACAAACCCGGAGACACGGAGGTGGCACGGGCAGGAGCGGACTGGCCATGTCAGCTTCTCACTTTTTGGATTTTAGAAGGGCATGACATGCCTATATCTGTGTCTCCCCCTCCTTTTACTCCTCCACCTCTTTTATTTTCGCATGACTATATGTACTTGTCACTTTTCCATGTGTTAGGTATGTCTTCTGAGCAGTTTGTCAGCTTTTGGACACCTTTGAAGGTGTTTTCTATGTGTTTCTATGTGTTTTTGTTTGCCTGCCATTGGTTTTAACGGTGTTCGAAGGTGTTCGACGAACAGTTCGGCGAACACACGGGTGTTCGACGAACCGAACCGAACTCGAACACTACGGGGGTGGCTCAACACTACTGATGGGATATTTGGGGGATTCTCATGTGATTTATCTTCATGCATTACTATCATCTATCTTGTGGATGTAAATCTCTCATGTATATAATGTCATATATCAGCAGTTCTCATCTGTCTCATCTGATGTCATTCCTCCCTAGACGACGGCCCCTGAGCGTTATAGATGTGATATACGGGGGCTGCACCTACAGTGCCTACAAGTAGTATTCAACCCCCTGCAGATTTAGCTGGTTTGATAAGATGCAAATAAGTTAGAGCCTTCAAACTGCAAACGAGAGTAGGTTTTATGAACAGAAGCATAAATCTTACAAACCAAAAAGTTATGTTGCTCAGTTGAATTTTATTAAATTTTAAACATAAAAGTGTGGGTCAATTATTATACAACCCCTATGTTTAATATTTTGTGGAATAACCCTTGTTTGCAATTACAGCTAATAATCGTCTTTTATAAGACCTGATCAGGCCGGCACAGGTCTGTGGAGTTATCTTGGCCCACTCCTCCATGGAGATCTTCTCCAAGTTATCTAGGTTCTTTGGGTGTCTCATGTGGACTTTATTCTTGAGCTCCTTCCACAAGTTTTCAATTGGGTTAAGGTCAGGAGACTGACTAGGCCACTCCAACACCTTGACTTTTTCCCTATTGAACCAGGCCTTGGTTTTCTTGGCTGTGTGCTTTGGGTCGTTGTCTTGTTGGAAGATGAAATTACGACCCATCTTAAGATCCTTGATGGAGAAGCGGAGGTTCTTGGCCAAAATCTCCAGGTAGGCCGTGCTATCCATCTTCCCATGGATGCGGACCAGATGGCCAGGCCCCTTGGCAGAGAAACAGCCCCACAGCATGATGCTGCCACCACCATGCTTGACTGTAGGGATGGTATTCTTGGGGTCGTATGCAGTGCCATCCAGTCTCCAAACGTCACGTGTGTGGTTGGCACCAAAGATCTCGATCTTGGTCTCATCAGACCATAGAACCTTGAACCAGTCTGTCTCAGAGTCCTCCAAGTGATCATGAGCAAACTGTAGACGAGCCTTGACATGACGCATTGAAAGTAAAGGTACCTTACGGGCTCGTCTGGAACAGAGACCATTGCGGTGGAGTACGTTACTTATGGTATTGACTGAAACCAATGTCCCCACTGCCATGAGATCTTCCCGGAGCTCCTTCCTTGTTGTCCTTGGGTTAGCCTTGACTCTTCGGACAAGCCTGGCCTCGGCACGGGAGGACACTTTCAAAGGCTGTCCTGGCCGTGGAAGGCTAACAGTAGTTCCATAAGCCTTCCACTTACGGATGATGCTCCCAACAGTGGAGACAGGTAGGCCCAACTCCTTGGAAAGGGTTTTGTACCCCTTGCCAGCCTTGTGACCCTCCACGATCTTGTCTCTGAGGGCCTTGGAATGCTCCTTTGTCTTTCCCATGTTGACCATGTCTGAGTGCTGTTCACAAGTTTGGGGAGGGTCTTAAATAGTCAGAAAAGGCTGGCAAAAGAGATCTTTAATCCACACATGTGAAGCTCATTATTCTTGGTGCCTGAACTACTTCTTAATACTTTAGGGGGACCAAACAGAATTCTTGTGGTTTGAGGGGTTGAATAATAAATGACACTCTGAATTAACTTTTTACGTTTTAAAAAAAAAACAAAAAACAAAAACAAAAACAAAATTTGCTGCAGTGCATTTCCCACTTCCAGGCTGATCTACAGTACAAATGTCACAATGCCAAGTTAATTCCGCATGTGTCAACCAGCTAAATCTGCAGGGGGTTGAATACTACTTGTAGGCACTGTATATAGTGTTATGTGAATAGAAGCTCTTGAATGATTTTTCATTATCAATGAATGTATTAATAAAATTATAAGAAATATGGAGAAGACAGATATTTGGACACATAGATGAGCCCCCGACAGAAGACACATCTCTGATGGCTGAACCTGCCATTATTCCTGCACTTATGGCCGAGGGTCTGGACAAACCACAAACTCACATTATTGTTATTCTGGTAGAAAACAAATCCTCGTCGGTGACTTTATTAGTAGTTTGCAGAGCACATGTTACTCCCTGACGTGTGCAGAATAATCCGGGCTCCGCTGAGGCTGCCGGGCCCCTCCAGTCCAGGATTCTCCTCAGACCGGGGCCGGGAGAGGTGGGGTCATTTATATGTATATTTCTACCCTACGTCCCAGACCCCTGAGCAGAATAAGGCAGATTCACAGCAAACATACTCAATGTGAATCCAATCTCTTTCCTGAATTGGAGTGAATCTGCTGAGTGTGAATTGTGGCTGAGTCGCTCATCAATAATGTCCGCACATCTCAGCCCAGAATAGAAAAAGACTGAAGTGAATCTCTGAAAACCCCATTTACTGCTGGGAATATATTTGCTGCTTTGTGCAGCGGCTCCGGCCCCTCTGATCTGTGAGTATAATGTGGGATATGTGAGGTATAGCGCTGTATGGAGCCGCCATTATGAGGCCACTAGACCTTGTAGTGAGAGGGTGGAGGGGACTGTGCAGCGCGGGGAGGATCTGTCCTCCAGTTCTCTCTCTTCCTGGTCACTCATCCATTCCCGCTAAGCTTCTTATGTTCCTGAGTCCATCAGTAACCGGCGGCTCAGCTAATGTCGGCCGCTCCCGGAGATGACACCTGTAATGCCATGGTTTTCTGATATGGGGAGACCACTGTAACCCCGGGGTCCATCTTTATTTTCAGGATAAAGGACATCACATTAGATATATCGGGTACAGCTCAAATAAAAAGGTAATCACTTGTCCAGAAAAAAAATAAAGATATTTGCAACCAAGATGAGTCCATCACATAACAGGTGAGATATTTATCCCTAGGAGGTAAACTATGAAATGACAGCAAGCAGAGATCTAGATACAGAAAATATAAGGGAAAATTATATAATCTTTTATTATACAAAAATACAACCTGTAATTGTTGGAACAAACAAAATGTATATTTATATTCTATAGGAGCAGAAAGTAAAGTCCTCCCCTCCTTCTTCTATCTCCTTACATCTGTACAGATTCCTCCATCACATGAATCCCGGTAACAGTCTGAAGCTTTTATCGGCCGCGCACAATACTGGATAAGAGCTGCCCGGGTCGTGTTCCTCCTCCTGATGTGTGTGCTCTGTACAGATACAAGCGCCTCATACACAGGATTCTCTGCTATTCCTCAGTATCAGTCACTTATATACAGATGTTTGGTGTCTGCACTGAGTATAGACAGAGCTGCCCGAGCTGCTGCTGCCCCCTAGTGGCTCCATGACATGGAGATTTATGCATCTTGTATCTGCACTGAGCCAGTAGCCACATGATACCAGAGGGAGCGGAAAGCATCTTATTACATCATCCAGAAGAGGAGGCAGCACAGGTGTGGAGGGAAGCAAAATGGGGGATCTAAAGAGCCAGCGGTGGAAATAGGGAAGATCTCCAGGAGGAGCTGGAAAATCTCCTGGACAAAGGTTGGATGGCAGAGAAAGAGCCACCTGCTCTCTGCTCCACCACTTATCCTGCTAGGGTACAGGTCGCTTTATGGCTGTAACTGCCCGAGGTGCGGTGAGCTAGATCCACTGCGCCATAGCGATAGCGAATGTAGCACAATGAATGGGGAGCGCCCGTCACCTTCTCTGTGACTCAGCTGGTGGCAATGGCATCATGGCGTCAGCATGGACGCTCTGCCACAAGATGAGGTGGAGCCACAGGAGATCTGATGGACAGGGAAGTATTAAATATTAGTTTTTCAATAAATGAATTAATTTTGATAACAAGAATGAAATGGGGGTGAGAGAGAACACTATAATGACTTAAGGGTGGGGGATGGAAGAGATATAAATATATTGGGGGAGGGGACATGTAAATATAATGAATCAGAGGGGCATGGAATTATAATGATACAGCGGACAAGTAATTATAATGAATCGGGGGGGCGGGAGGTGCACAGTGGGGGCATGGAGGACGCAGGAGATTAACTGATTAATTGGGGGAAAGAGAACAGTAACTAATTCATTTATACATTTATTGGGAGGGGAAAAGTGGCCAATTATAGTTACAGGGGGCTCAGTGGTGGATTATCAATTTACATTCAGAATTTTGTGTTGCATAATAGTAAGACGTCAGCGGTGAGTTACTGGATGTGAATATTTGTTCTGTCTCTACATTGTATACGGGTACGTTCACATGGGCGACCGGCGGCACTAAATGACCACCAATCGGAAAACCATTACCTATTGGCAGTCGCTTCATAGCATGTTTAACCCCTTCATGACTAGGCTATTTTTCATTATTTTATTTGTTTTTTCCTCTCCTTCTACTAAGAGCCATAACTTGCTATCTTTCCATCCACATAGCGTATGAGGACTTGGTTTTTGCGAGACAAGTTGTAGTTTTGAACGACATCATTCATTTTATCATGTGATTCACTCAAAAGTTGGGAAAATAATTCTAAGTGCGTTGAAATTGCAAAAAAAGTGCAATTCCACAATTGTTTGTGTCACCATTTTCTGAGACCCCTAACATTTTCAATTTTCGTGGTAAGGGGCTATGTGGGGGCTTATTATCTGTGGCCTGATTTGAGGTTTATTGATGCTATTTTGGGGTAGATATAATGGTATCATCTTGTCTAATTGCAGTTTATTGCAATGTTGTGGCAGCTAAAAAAAGTAATTATGGCGTTTTGATTTTTTTCTCATTACGCTGTTTACTGATTGGATTAATTTATTTTATTTTTGATAGATTGGAGTTTTATGAATTCGGCGATATCGAATATGTGTATTTTTTTTTAATTGCTTTATTTTTAATGGGGCACAAAGGGGGGTGATTCTTGCACCGGCTATCACTGAGGAATATGTTCCTACAACAAAGATACCATCCACTGGTAATAGATGAACAGATCCACAGAGCTACAAGGATCCCAAGAAGCCGCCTCTTGGATTACTTGCAGAGAGAGGACAACAACAGGGTGCCTCTTGTGGTCACATACAGCAAGCACATGAACATCCTAAGGAAGATTGAGACTGATCTTCCACCCATATTCCTCAGAGACCACAGACTGAAAGGAATATTCCCAGAACTACCACTTCTCTCCTACAAAAAGCTCCGTAACCTAAGGAATCTCCTTGTCAGAAGTGTCCTCTCATCACCATCAGAGATGGGAACATTCCCCTGTAATAATAAAAAGCAGGACTTGTACCCAGATATTACCGACAAATACAGTCCACATACCCAACACCAATCAGGACTATAAGATCATGGACTTCTTCTCATGTTCATCTTCCAATGTGGTGGACATGATACCATGTACAAGGTGCCCTGGAGGAGCCGATATTGGGGAAACTAAGCAAAAACTACAAATGGGGAGGAATCTACACCAACACAATCAGGAATGAACTGGACTCCTGTGGGAAAACATTTCTCTGGACCTGGACACTGTATGACGGATATAAAAGTCTTAATACTGAAAGGTCGTTTTAAGGACGAAAAAGAAAGGAAAATCTGAGAATTCATACTGATAAGAATGTTCAACTCTTCCACAATTTAACACCTGGATCTATGACTCACTACATGGACCCAGTTCACACCTCCACGAGACTGACTCCAGATCACTAAGCTGTCACTCCCACCATCTCTCCATTTGTAACAAAAAACCTTAACTTGATTTCCTTGGCTTATCTTTAGGAGGCATCACCCCATCCACCCCATGCACAAATTGTAATATCTCCTAAATGTTGTGCTCTTGTCTCAGTCATTCATTTGTAAATCCTCCTGAAGAAGGAGCCTCGGTGCTCTGAAAGCTGCAGATATAATTCTCCTGGTTAGCCAATAAAGGGATCGCTCCTAGAATACTTCTGTCAATTTTAGGCATAAAACTACTTATATCAATTTGTAAAGGTTGCAAAGTTGTGATATATGCTCTACTGTGACCCCCTACTGAATATTAATTTTTCTTTTCTTTTGAGGGGAGGATAATTAGAACTTCTGCTATGGAGCTCTATGATTTCTATATACATCCTTTATGATGACTACATAATTAGGATATACTTATGGTAAAACATAAATAATCATTGGAGCTGTAATCATCAAATAATATTTTGTCAATGTGTGAAATGTTCTTTTAAGAATTGTTTACATGTGTAACATAACATATATATATAAATGATTTATGTGGATAGTAGGTGAAGTGTAGAGCGGTGTCACCCCATGATGATTATTATCTGGGCTTGTTACATTGTCAGGCTGCAATTTCCCTCTACAATGTCATGTGATGCACTACTTATCTCATCCACCAGATGGCGCTATAGAGCATTACACTCCATAATCCTGAAAGGTGACACCTGCAGGACGATTCGTGTAAGAGCAACAGTTCATAGTACCAGGGGTCAACCATTTTGAGCATGAAATTCACTAAGGAGGAGTCACTAATGTGTCTCGACAGTAAGGGGGGACACTATTGTGAAGGACACTATGGGGCGATTCATTATGACCGGTGTTGTGCAGTTTAGTGTTAATGACTCTCTGGAGTACAATGCGCCTAATTCATTAAGTGGTGCTCATCCCCTAAAGAAATAGGCGCATCTCTTAATTGTCATGTGCCGACACCAGAAATGGTCTGAAGTCAGTGACTGGGGAATATTTCTTGACTACATTACGCAGTTTCTGCTGAGACTGGACTGTAAACCCTAAGGCGATGTGCCCACGTAGCAGATTTACATGCGTTTTTCTGCCAGAGAGAAGCGTTTTTTCAGCGTTTTTACATACGTTTTTTCTGCCAGAGAGAAGCGTTTTTTCAGCGTTTTTTCAAGCACTTTTCCAAGTGATTTTGAGCATCACTTGGAAAAGTGCTTGACAAGTTGGTCACACAATATAAATCCATGCAACCGGCATGGATTTATATTGTGTGACCAACTTAGATGCTTTAAATGCTGCATCTATAGTAAAAAAAAAGAAAGAATTAAAAAGTTAAAAATAAAAAAAAACCTGTATGCTCACCTCTCCGGTCTCCTCCTGGCAGCGATCCTCTCTCCTCGGCGTCCCGGGTGTACTGGCAGGAGCTGCGATGACTTCATTTAGTCAGCTGATGGTCACGCGACCATCACCTGACCGCTGATGTCAGTGGTCACGTGACCATCAGCTGACTAAATGACATCACTGCAGATCCTGCAAGTACACCCAGGACGCCGAGGAGAGATGACGCAGCCGGGAGAAGACCGGAGAGGTGAGTATACAGGTTTTTTTACTTTTAACTTTTTTATTTCTTTTTTTCACCGCGTGGTAGCCGGGATGTAGAGGAGTTGTAGTCTCCTCTTCATCCCAGGTACCACACGCACCGCGATTATGCTGCAACTTCGCGGCCATTGAATTTAATTGAAACGCTGCAAATCCACATATACCTGCGGGTTTGCTGCATTTCAATGTTCCTCAATGGCCGCGAATTTGCAGCGTAATCGCATTAGAAATGGTCATGCTGCGAATTTGGCGCACTAATTAGCGCATCATGTGCACAGCACATCCGAATTCACATTGCTTTGCATGGCAGATGGTTTTACAAGCGTTTTCAAGGCGTTTTCATGGCTTTAAAAACGCTACGTGGCACATAGCCTAAAAGTCACAACTTCCGAGTTCTGTGAAAATATTGCAACTTATTAAGGTGTTTTACATCAGAGTTTTGACCTTTCACATTTTCTGCTATTCATGCGCTATAGAGATAAAGTGTCAGCTTCATTCTGCGGGAAAAAGTTATTACAGTAATAGAAGACTTATAATTTTTTTAAATGTTTTATTACTTTTATACAATTAATATTCTGTGGGGGAGGGGCCGAAGGAAAATCTGTTTATCCGTCAGCTCGCTCCGTTGTACGGCCACATTCAGAGTTTCTCCTCCTGTGCAGATGTTCATATAGTCTGTAATCATTATGTCAGCGCTGGTTTATACCTGACTGGTTTATACAATGATCTGTACAGAAATAATCTATTCCCAGAGGAAGAAGAGAAGACAGAAATAATCACTGAGCGCTCTGCTAATTCTCTGCACCTTCATCTACACAACATTGTAATACAGCGACATAATGGGGGATGAGGACGGAGGTTTTTGTACGGCTCTGTATCACTGTGTGTATGGAGTGCTATAACCCTGCTGACAGTAATAATCTGCTGCATCGTCCTCTGTCGCTCCTCGGATTGTAAGAGTGTAATCAGATCCAGATCCAGAGAACCGGTCTGGGACCCCTGTATCTCGGGTGGTTGCATAATAGATAAGAAGCTTTGGTCGTTGTCCTGATTTCTGTTGGTACCAGGCTACATAGAAATATACATCTTCACTGGCCGTACAAGAGATGGTGATTGTATCTCCGGGGGACACAGAGATATAATCTGGAGTCTGGGTCATCACAGTCTCTCCACAGGATCCTGAGGATTAGAAGAGACATATTCATTACTGATAAATGTCGGAATCTTCCTAGAAATCCTGATCTGATGAAGGATCCACTGTAGAGATTTCTCTACACACAATCATGGAAGGATCCGAATCTCTCACCCTGAATAGAAATGAAGATCACAGCCAGCAGATAACTGCGAGAAACCAGCCTGATGTGTCTGGACCGTCAGATAGAAACTATAAGATGAGGGAATCTGTACAATGGGATCTATATAGAGAGTGACAGGGGGGATACAGAGACCCCCAGAGACTGTGTATGGAAATACTGGGGACATGTAAATTCTGTGGTTATAATGTGACGGTTACTGGAGTGTAATAGAGACCGGAGCTCGGCGGCGTCTCCTCCTAGATGAGAATTAATGTCACTTGTATGAAATCTAAGAAAAGAAATAAGAGTTTTTTTAGTAATTAATTGTAATTTCCATGGTTATAGGTTTTTATGATCATGTTTAGCTCTGCTACATCTGTATATAAATATTCCTGAAATATTGTTTTGTATTTATAAGGATATAAATGTATATTTCTATAATCGGCAGGATATGCCATTACACTGTATAAACCTCCTGAGAGAATCCACCGGTCATCAGGGTCGCGGTATTGTAGGACCTGATATCTGTGCGGAGTCTTCACAGCTTACATACAAGTTAGGAAAACCCTGTAAGTGACGTCCTTGTATACGATCACATACACGACTGATCTCTCTGAATATCTGTTATAAATGCAGTCAGGATTAAGGGAGAAAATCTACTAGAGACCTGAGCAGAAGTAATCCGGGGGCTCCTGCACCTGCCGAACCCCCTCCAAACTCGCGATCAGGGGTCAGGTTATAGGAAGTTACATAGTGCGGTGTAGTGTAACGGAGACCTCGGCACCGAAGAAGACAAAAGGAGGAAATGTTGCTGCAAATATATATTTTTTATTTGGATCCGGCAAAAAAAGCAAAGACAGATACCGGCCAGCGTTTCGGCCAATAAATTGTCTTCATCAAGGACGTCTGTAATACATGAACATAACAAATAAAACATTTAGTTTCATATGTGACATGAAATGAACCTAAAGAAAAGTGTCAGATCAATGGGAGGCGGGAGGAGGAAAGGTGGGAATGTGAGGATCAACCAGAGATAACACATGGACAATGAGATCACAACGATGAAAATCATTAATAATACTGCAATTGTCATATGGGAACAATGTTGGAGTCAGCGTGATAATCTGGTTTTGTGTGAATTCCATAAAGACAAAAGGAAAGAAAAGAAAAGAGGACATGAATCCTGGAAGCTAAAGGACAAATTATCTAAAGACGACCAATATGTGGTCAGTTCAGAGCAATGACGACGGCTCAAAAATTATTAATTATTACAATGTGCACACTTCAGTAGGTGAACACTTGGTCTAAGGTTCAGGTTTTCACGTGACTTTACCAGTTAGAATAAGACCAGGAAATCTAGATCGCATCATGTCCATATAGCAGCACCTGTAACTACAGTATATTCAGGTGGTGTGTACACGTCTAATATTAGACCATCGAAGCAATGTAGAGGGCTCCAAAAATGATTAGGCCTCTACCTATCCCTATGCCGAGCTCCTATACCAACACAGTACAGGCATAAAATGGTGTTCATGGCCGCCCCTAAGTGTTATCCTGCCTGTGATAGTCCCCTGATAATGGTGCAGGTTTTTATTTTTTAAATCCTCACAAATTGAATCGCAGATTGTTCAAATTTGTGTGGAACCTCGGATATCAGGAAATTTAGCACAAATTCATTCCTCCATGGATTGATCTGCTCATCTCTAGTCTCAACTAATTCCTGGCTGGAGAGTGACCGCACTATCCGGGGACAGTGACCGCACTATCCGGGGACAGTGACCGCACTATCCGGGGACAGTGACCGCACTATCCGGGGACAGTGACCGCACTATCCGGGGACAGTGACCGCACTATCCGGGGACAGTGACCGCACTATCCGGGGACAGTGACCGCACTATCCGGGAACAGTGGCCACCACATCTCCTTGAGCCCCAGAACGGCTCAGAGTGAATACGATGGCACTACGTGACTAAAGTGGACACAGCTTGAGCAGATCTCGTTACACCTAGCAGGGTCAGTTATGTGTAAGTATGGCGACAAGAAAGGTTCAGATCCAGCAATCCCACAGGATTAAAAATTACACCTTTACTTAAGAAACGTAAAAATCCATATTAGTATTTCAATAGAAAAATGTGAAATGAGAGCGGTATAAACAATATATGAACTGGTGACGGGTTTTACACCATGTGGATTCTTAATCATAATCTATTTTACAGTGATAGCCAAGTACATTTTATTTTTTTACATTTACTTTTTGCTCCACTCTCTTCACAACCCAAGAATATTACACAATTGAAGACAGCGCTCCTTAGGAAGTTTCATATATACAGGTGCTTCTTACTAATTTAGAATATCATCAAAAGGTTAATTTATTTCAGTTCTTCAATCCAAGAAGTGAAGCTCATATATTATATAGAGTCATTACACACAGAGCGATCTATTCCAAGTGTTTATTTCGGTTAATGCCAGGCCGCATTGATGCAGTAATTGATGCAAAGGATCCCCGACCAAGTATTGAGGGCATTTACTGAACATACATTTCAGTAGGGGAACATTTCGGATTTTAAAAACATTTTTCAAGCTGTTGTTATAAAGTATTCTAATTTACTGAGATAATGACTTTTGTGTTCTCATTGGCTGTAATCCATAATCATCAACATTAACAGAAATAAACACTTGAAATAGATCACTCTGTGTGTAATGACTCTATATAATATATGAGCTTCACTTTTTGTGTTGAAGAACTGAAATAAATTAACCTTTTGATGATATTCTAATTTTCTGAGAAGCACCTGTATATATGATACTTCTTAAGCAGCGCTATTCCATTTGCTTCTGTGGATTTTACCTCAGGTGTATTTTGACTATGACGCTCCCTTATGCCTAATGTATCCTGCAGACATGCTTATTTGTACAACCCAAGAATATTAGTGACTTAGAGGCCATCGCCAATGAGGAACGGGCTAAGATTCCTCAGGGGCTGTAAAGAGCTGGTGTCTGGATAGGCATCACGTACGCAGCAGGTCGTAACAGCCAAAGGGGCTTTACTACCTACTAAAGACGCTTATCACGTGGGGGTGAATAATCCTCAGACTTCAGTGGTCAGTAAGGGGCATTTTGTGCTGAATATGGAGAAACCACTTGTTATATTATTTGTACTGAGCTATTTCTATACTTCTTGGTTTATTGCAAACAGCAGAAAGTTTATAAATGTTAGAAATAAACTTAATCTGAAAAGGGGTGAAGGTGGGGATTGAAACTAAATATACAGTGCTCAGCATAAATGAGTGCACCCCCTTTGAAAAGTAAAATTTTAATCAATATCTATAATGGGTGTGTCAGGTGTGACAGACTGTCGTTCTGGATCCAGCTGTAGAAGGTCATTGCGCTTGGCTCTGCAGGCACCTTCTTGATCTTTTGATCTTTGTGGTGTAGTGATATCCTTCTCCCTCTAGGACCTAGGAGTGGACCTCCACCTTCTGCTGCTAATTGACACACCCTTGCTGGATGTTTAAATACCTTCGGTCTCTGCAGAAAGTCGCCTAGATAGCTCTATTTTCCTCTGTCCAAACTTGAAGTACTAGTAGTCGGCTAGTGTCTTCTTGGAGTTCCCTTGGAGTATAGTTGGCATAATCTCTCTGGTGTCTTCTCAAGCTAAGTGTTTTCCTTTGTCTGCTACCTATTTGTCTTTAGTTGCAGTGGGGGTTGACTAGTGCTCACCCCATCCCCTCCTTAACTAGGGCCTATCACTAGGGGCAGTCAGGGATTAGGTTTCCTGCTCAGCGATAGGCACGGAACCTATTTAGGGACTTTAGGGGAGTCAGGCTGTTGTCAGATCTGCCTAGGGGTCTCCACTCCCCCTTTTCCTAGTGTTTGGACTTCTTCCTCCTCTTCCCGTTGTTGTGCACTTAGTCTTTCCCTCACCTTGCTTGACAATATCTCACTGAACAAAAGAAAAATTTCCAGAATTTTGACAAGACTAAGTTTCATAGAACCTTCTTTAACCCATAACATGAAGGTAAGGTTAATAATATAACTTTCATAGCTAAATCTTCAGTATTACTCAAAATAGTTAATGCAAAATGAGTACACCCGACATAAAAAAAAAAATACTACATCTAGTCATTTGTATGACCTCCATAATTTTTAAGAACAGCACCGAGTTTTCTAGATATGGAATGAGCAGGTTGGCGACATATTGTAAAATTTATCATTTTTCATTCTACAAGAACGAGCCCTTTTAGAGCCTGGATACTGGATGGAGAGTGATGACAACTTGTCTCTTCAGAATTCCCCATAGGTGTTTGGGTGGGTTCAGATCAGGAGACACTTAATCAATGAATCACTTTCTCCCTGTTCTTCTTCAGAAATACCACAGAAGCCTTAGATGTGTGTTTTGGATCATTGTGATGTTGCTAAGTGAACGTCTACCAAGCGCACAGAGTGATGGCAGCATCTTCTCTTTCAATATAGAGGTTTACATCTGTGAATTCATGACATCATCAATGAAATGTATCCCCCCCGACTCCAGCAGCACTGATGCAGCCCCACATAAGGACACTGCAACCACAAGGTCTCATTGAAAGACACCATTCAGTTTTCTTTGTACTTCTCACCTTTTTGACACTATACAGCTTTGAAGCCATCAGTTCCAAAAACATTTATCTTGGTGTCAACACTCCAGAGTATAGAGTCCCAGTGGTCTTCATATTTTTCACCACGATCCCTCAATTGTAGTAGAGCTTTTTAGTGTATAAGCTTTAGTAGAAGTTTCTTTCTTCTAAAGACAACGGCATGCAACCCATTCCTCTGCAGTGTACACCGTATTGTGTCATGAGAAACACATTCACCGGTTTGGATTTCTACTCATTTAGCTAACTGCACTGAATTTGTATATGGATTTTCTTCAGCCCTTCTTATCAAAAGATGCTCCTGTTTAGGTGTCAACCTCCATGATTGGCCTGGACGTCTCTGTAAGATGATTGCAGTTCCATCTTTGTTACATTTTGGTATTCCTTTTGCTACAGTATTCTGACTGACAAGTAAAGCTTTGCTGATCTTCTTGTAGCCTTCCCTTTTTTTATGTAAAATAAATTATTTTCTTTCTCAGGTCTTGTGACATTTCTCTTCCATGTGGTGCCATTGCTGACAGAATGAAATGGGAAGGGTTTTTGTTTTTTTTATAAGCAACAACTTTTTCTAGTAAACTGTCTGCTGGACACCTGTGTAATGAATAATTAAACTTACCTGTGGTTGAATTCTGGTTAATTAGAATTTTGTACTATAAAATTGAACTTTTCTACTAAGATTTTCATTGGGGTGTACTCACTTTTACAACATTTTCTTAAATGAATTTCTTAGGAAAATTACTTTTTGGGGTGTTGAAAATAGCAAGTATTGTTTGTAATTAATAGCCAACATTTGTGGGAGTATTTAGTAGTCTGGTATCCCATAGAAAATGTTAATTCTAAAAGGAAACTAAAGGTTTTCTGACAAAACTGTTGGGGTGTACTCATTTGTGCTGAGCACTGTATCTGCTATATCATAGAATCATAGAATCATAGAATCATAGAATGGTAGAGTTGGAAGGGACCTCCTGGGTCATCTGGTCCAACCCCCTGCTCAAAGCAGGATTCACTAGCACATCTCAGACAGATGTCTGTCCAGCCTCTGTTTGAAGACGTCCATTGAAGGGGAACTCACCACCTCTCGTGGCAGCCTGTTCCACTCATTAATCACCCTAACTGTCAAAAAGTTTTTTCTAATATCTAATCTGTGTCTCCTCCCATTTAGTTTCATCCCATTGCTTCTAGTCTTTCCTTGTGCAAATGAGAATAAAGATGATCCTTCTACAATGTGACAGCCCTTGACATATTTGTAGACAGCTATTAAGTCTCCTCTCAGTCTTCTTTTTTGCAAGCTAAACATTCCCAAATCCTGCAACCGTTCCTCATAGGACATGGTTTGCAGACCAGTCACCATTCTGGTCGCTCTTCTCTGAACTTGCTCCAGTTTCTCTATGTCTTTTTTAAAATGTGGTGCCCAAAACTGTACACAGTATTCCAGATGAGGTCTGACCAAAGAGGAGTAAAGACCGATAATGACTTCACGTGATCTAGACTGTATGCTTCTGTTAATACATCCCAGAATTGTATTTGCCTTTTTTGCTGCTGCATCACACTGTTGACTCATGTTCAGTCTATGATCTATTAGTATACCTAAGTCTTTTTCACATGTACTGTTGCTTAGCTCTATACCTCCCATTCTGTATATGCTTTTTTCATTTTTATTGCCCAGATGTAGTACTTTGCATTTTTCCCTGTTAAAAAACATTCTGTTGGTTGCTGCCCACTGCTCCAGTTTATTTAGGTCTTTTTGAATCCTCTCTCTCTCTTCTCTAGTATTAGCTATCCCTCCTAGCTTTGTGTCATCAGCAAATTTAATCAGTTTACCCTCAATTCCTTCATCTAAATCATTGATAAAGATGTTGAACAATACAGGTCCCAGGACAGAGCCCTGTGGTACCCCACTTGAGACATTCATCCAGCTGGATGTGAAGCCATTTACAACCACCCTTTGAGTCCGATCACTAAGCCAGTTATGAATCCACCTAACGGTTGCCTGGTCCATTGCATACTTGGTCATTTTTTCAATAAGGATGGTGTGAGATACTTTGTCAAATGCTTTGCTGAAGTCAAGATATACTATATCTACAGCATTTCCCTGATCCACCCAGTCAGTGTTTCTGTCATAGAAGGAAATTAAGTTAGTCTGACATGACTTGTTAGTTACAAACCCATGCTGACTCTGGTTAATCACTTCATTCTTATCCATGTACTTACATACATGTTGTTTAATAATTTGTTCAAAGATCTTTCCTGGTATAGAAGTCAGACTCACCGGCCTATAGTTCCCAGGGTCCACCTTCTTCCCCTTTTTGAAGATAGGAACAACATTTGCTCTTCTCCAGTCTTCTGGGACTTCTCCTGTTCTCCAAGAATTTTCAAAGATTATGGAGAGTGGTTCTAAAATTTCTTCTACGATCTCCTTCAGTACTCTGGGGTGTAATTCATCTGGACCTGGAGACTTGAACTCATTTATGTTAGCTAAATATTCCCTCACAATCTTTCTGTTTACAGATAACTTGGATTCCTCTATTCCTTTAAAAGGACAGTGAAGATCAGTTGATGTTACATTTTCTTTCTGAGAGAAAACAGATGCAAAATAGGAATTAAAAAGTTCGGCCTTCTCAACATTCTCTCTTACCATTTCTCCATTTTCATCCTGTAAAAATCCTATAGCATCTTTGACTTTTCTTTTACTTTTGACATACCCCCAAAATCCTTTTTTATTGCTTTTGACATCTCTTGCAAGCCTTAATTCATTGTCAGCTTTAGCTAACCTGATACATGCCCTGCAGGATCTGCAGACTGCATTATAATTTTCTTTAGATATGCCTCCCTCTTTCCATTTAATAAACATTTCTTTCTTTCTTTTTAGCATGTGTTTAAGTTCTGTGTTCATCCATCCTGGTTTCCTTAAATGCTTCCCATTCTTCCTACTTTTCGGGATTGTTAACGATTGTGCTTTGAGAATCTCATTTTTAAAAATTTCCCATCCTTCCTGGACATTTTTGTCCTTAAGGACATCCAGCCATTGGATCCCTCCTATTCTCTTTCTGAGTCTCTTAAAATCTGCCTTTCTAAAATCTAACCTTGAAGTTTGAGTCTTCACATGTCTTCCTCCTCTAGTTATCCAAAATTCTATAATAGCATGATCGCTGCCTCCTAGGGTCCCAGCCACCTTTACCTCCTCAACCATTTCCTCCCTGTTTATAAGGATTAGATCCAAAGTAGCAGATCCCCTTGTTTTCTCCCCTACCTTTTGGAAGATAAAGTTGTCAGCAAGAGAGGATAAGAATTTGCTTGACCTGTTAGTTTTACTTGAGAGAGATTCCCAACAAATGTCTGGATAGTTGAAATCTCCCATGACCACTACGTCATATTTTTTGGAGAACTTGGTCATTTGATACATAAAGAGTTCATCCATATCTTCAGCTTGCCCAGGTGGTCTGTAGTAAATGCCTACAATGGTGTCCTTTCCGTTGTTCTCTCCTTGTATTCTTACCCAAACAGTTTCCACAGAACTCACAGTCTCTGAAGCTTCAATCTCTGTGCAGATATATGCTTTTCTAACATACAATGCAACACCTCCTCCTCGTTTATCAAGTCTGTTTCTTGCAAATAAGTTGTATCCTTTTAGCCTTTTATTCCAATTATGTTTATCGTTCCACCAAGTTTCAGTGATTCCAATGACATCATATTCCTTTTCCTGCATTAGTAGTTCCAATTCTCCTTGTTTGTTGCCCATGCTTTGTGCATTTGTATAAAAACATTTTAGTTTGTGATTGGTTTCTCTTCCTCCCATATTTTTATTATTTAAATTGTTTTGTCTTTGTTCTTCCTTTCCACTTCCAGTAGCAGAGATCTCAATAGTATTTGTCAGCTGTATGGCTTTTTCTGGCCTTTTGCTTCCCTTCCCACATTGTTCTAGTTTAAAGCTCTTCTGATGAGTGTAGCAAGGCGACTTCCAAATACATGTTTTCCAGTCTTCGTAAGGTGCACCCCATCTCTAGCAAGTAGTCCATCGTATAGGTAATTCATTTCGTGATCCAGAAATCCAAATCCTTGTTGACGGCACCATCGACGTAGCCAGTTGTTCACCTGTAGAATCTTATTCCACCTCATTGTTCCATGGACATCCACTGGGAGGATGGATGAGAAGACCACCTGCGCTCCCAATTCTTTCACTTTCTTGCCTAAGTCTTCAAAGTCACTGCAGATGGTTTCCAGGTCCTTTCTTGCGGTGTCATTTGTCCCCACATGTATTAGCAGGAATGGGTAGTGATCTGTAGGTCTGAAGAGTCTTGATATACTGTCAGACACATCTTTAATTTTTGCTCCTGGAAGACAGCACATTTCTCTTGAGGTTATGTCTGGTCTGCAGATAGCGGCCTCTGTTCCTCTTAACAGGGAATCCCCCATGACCACCACTCTCCGTTTTTTCTCCACAACATTCTTCTTTCTCCATCCAGGGGGATTCTGAGTGCTTACAAGGTTATTCATTGCTGGCAAAGTCTTATTTTGCTGTATTTCTTCATGGTTCTCCTGCGTGAGAGCCTGGTACTGGTTCCTGAGCAGTATGGGTGCTGACTGCCTCTCGATCCTCCTGCTTCTCTGGGTCACATGCTTCCATTCCTCTGTTTCGTCAGGTGCAGTTCGAATTTCTTCTCTTTCTGAATCATGAAGAGATAATTCTGCTCTGTCTAAGAACTCTTCACCTTCCTTAATGATTTTCAAGGTAGTTAACCTCTCTTCTAAATTTCGCAACTTTTCCTCCAACAGGGACACAAGCTTGCATTTCTGGCATGTGAAGTTTGGCTTTTCCACTGGCAAGTCTGTGAACATGTAGCAGGATATGCAGCTCACCAAATGGCTCCTGGACTCTTCCATGTTCTTAATGTTAATGTTCTGAAAACAGTGAAAAAAGCTTAAAAAAAAAGCTTCAAAATGCGCGCGCCGGACTCTTCACTTACCCCAAAATGCAGTGGGAATATGCAAATTATCTCCTCAGGACTCCTCCCCTGGTTTACCGATGTCCTCTTTTCAGCTCCAACAGCCAAAATCCAGTGTTCTTTGAGCTCGCGGAGACTCTTCACTTACCCCAAAATGCAGTGGGAATATGCAAATTATCTCCTCAGGACTCCTCCCCTGGTTATATCCACAGAATATGCCAAATATATATAGTGGATGTGGATCCCACCTATAGGAACATCATATATCTTGAGTACGGGGCCCTGACAAGCTGCGGTTTCAGCCATTAGATTGTCAGGATTCCCGTCCATTTGTATAGAAATTTTAACCACCTCCTTATGAAAATTCCTCTTAATGGAGTCTGCATGTTCTATATATTTACATCACATCCTCTGTATGTGGTAAGAATAGAATAACTCCTTAAAGGTGAGTACAGATGTGGTGGATAGGATGTGTATTTGGGTAAGACCTCGTGAATTCAACATGTCAATATATTTATTCTCAAGGAATATAAACTGTCCCCGGAGATGTCTGACAGCAGCTTTACACCCTCTCCCTATACAGAACACATGGACGCTCAGCTGAGTCTAACGTGCTTATGTATGGGAGGGGGCTGTTTATTCGTCAGCTCGCTCCGTTGTACGGCCACATTCAGAGTTTCTCCTCCTGTGCAGATGTTCATATAGTCTGTAATCATTATGTCAGCGCTGGTTTATACCTGACTGGTTTATACAATGATCTGTACAGAAATAATCTATTCCCAGAGGAAGAAGAGAAGACAGAAATAATCACTGAGCACTCTGCTAATTCTCTGCACCTTCATCTACACAACATTGTAATACAGCGACATCATGGGGGATGAGGACGGAGGTTTTTGTACGGCTCTGTGTCACTGTGTGAGAGGATACTGTGCACTCTGCTGACAGTAATAATCTGCTGCATCGTCCTCTGTCGCTCCTCTGATTGAAAGAGTGTAATCAGTTCCAGATCCAGATCCAGTGAACCGGTCTGGGACTCCTGTATATCGGCTGCTTGCACTGTAGATGAGAAGTGCTGGAGGTTGTCCTGATTTCTGTTGGTACCAGTGTAAGTAGCCATATACATTACTACTGGCCTTACATGAAATGGTGGCTGTTTCTCCCGGGGACACAGTGATGAGATCTGGAGATTGGGTCAGTACAATCTGTGCACAGGAGTCTAAGGAAAGATAAAGAAAACATAAGTGTTAGTGTTAATGTCGCCTGATTGTGCTGTTCTCTACTACTGTCCTGTCCATCATCTCATGAACCTCTCACCATGAATGAGAAGAAGAATTACACCCAGTACAACTCCCTGTAAACCCATCGTCATCTCCCTGGACTGATGGCCACAGACTATAGAGATGTCACCTGCACAATGTCCCCTATATACCAGCTGTAATCACTGGAGGAGACGTCCCCTGAGAGCAGAGATGTAAAGCAGGAGACATGTAAGTTGTGCCGTGTGTCAGCGATCAGTGATCTGGATCTTACTGCAATCAGGGATTTCCTACAGGAGAGATATAATCCCGATCATTATCCTGAGATCATTCACCATCAGTGATCTCCTGATTGTTCTCAGACATCAGAAATGGGATTATTTTTATAGATGTTATTAGTTTTATCTGTGAAGTAAGAATAAATCCTTCTACATCTTATTGGGCTTTTCCAGCTTTGTGATGTTGCAGCCGATGTAAGAACAGATACTGGAGACAACAGATCACCGGGAACGTGAAACGCAGAATTCCTGACCTCACAGAGAACATCTAAGGGTATGTGCCCACGTAGCGTTTTACAAGCGTATATGCTGCGGAATTTCTGCAGCGTAAACGCTTGGTAATCCGCTCCCCATGGTCCCCAATGACAAGCCGCACTGTCAATGCACATGCTGCGGATTTTTCCACAGCGTTTATGCTGCGCTCAAAAATCCGCAGCATGTCCATTAATTTTGCGGACACGCAGCGTAATCGCCGCCATTGACTTGCATTGAGATTTATATAATCCGTGTCAGTATATTTGTATACACAGATTATATGCGTTTCAATGTGCGGATGGTACCCAAGTCTGGAGGAGAGAAGACTCTCATCCAGACCTGGATAGAAACTGTAAAAAAAAGAATAAAAAATAAAGTGTATACTCACCTTCCGATGTCCTCCCGGTGTTTTGTCTGCTCCGTCCGCTCTCTTGCAATGCTCCCGCTGTTATGAAGGACCTGCCATGACGTCACTGAGTCATGTGACCCATCACATGGCTCAATGACGTCACCGCAGGTCCTTCACACCACCGTGAGCCGCCCAACACACCGGACGCGGCAGAGAGAACACCGGGAGGACACCGGAAGGTGAGTATAAACTTTATTTTTTTATTTTTTACCATTTTATTCTTTTTTTTAACTAACTTGGTCACACTACTATAAATTCATGCCGGTTGCCGGTTACATGGATTTATATAGAGTGAACAAGTTGTCAAGCACTTTCCAAGTGATGCTAAAATCACTTGGAAAAGCGCTTGATAACCCGCATGCAGAAATGCATGGAGAGATGCTTGACAAACGCTTCTACCTGGCGGGAAAAACGCATGTAAAATCCGCATGCATTTTTCCTGCCAGGGAGAAGCGTAAAAAATATGCAGCATTTCTGCATCGTGGGCACATAGTCGAAGACCATTAGAAATATTTCTATTCATTCAGATTATTATTAATATGTTTATTACTATTAATACGACTGATATTTTATTACATCCACTCCTGATTGTTGCTTAAAAACCAGATGTAAAACCCTGATGAAATACACAGGTGTGAATGAGGCCTGATCTGTGTATATTGTGGTGTGAATACAGAACTGATGGGTAGAGATGAGCGTTGTTCTACTCGAACTGTTCGCCAATCTCAAATTCGAGCTGTTTTGGGCGGTGTTCGAGCCGTTCGGCGAACACGAACAATTTGAGAAAAATTCGGCTGTTCGAGGTTATGTTCGATAACTGTTCGTGCACCAAAATCATAACTGGATTTTTTCTCAGTAATGATGAAAATTAATGTTAATACGCAGTTTGAGTGTACAGCGGGGCGGGGGGAGGGGCAGGGGATGGATCTCTGCAGGAACAATGAAGATCTCCATTTTTTTTTTCTCTTTCCCGCATTTGCAGTGGGGAGGTGCAATCTGTCAGCCTATCAGCAGCGCACACACGGAGCGAAGTGCTTTTTTTCACACAAGCAAGGGCATGTGTCATTGGCAGTGTATGTCACATGTCCTTGCCCTATAAGACCCAGCCATTTTCCCCGTCGCCACCATTTTCTCACTGCTGCAGCTGCGTGTTAGATGGCACCGCTGTTGCTGTGTGCGCTATACCTTGTTAATTTCAAGCCAATTTTCACACAAATCTACAGATAGCTTGGGAGTAGGGAATAGTTGTGATTGCAGTCCTTTTAAGGACTAGGTTACAGCATTTCCTACGACTTTTATCAGGCAGGTCTGTGCTCTTAAATAGATAGATTGTGGGAGTAAAGACTAATTGTAATTGGAGTCCTTTTCAGGACTAGGTTACATCAGTTCCTATCAGTTTTTGCCAGGCAGGTCTGTGCCAGTGCTGTGCAAGTTTTTTTCACAGCATTTGGCTGAATCTAGCAAAGCTAATCCTTTTTGGCCTATTGCAGAGTGTCTTAGTCAGTGGAGTAGCCTATCTGTGTTGCAAGATATACCACCTGTGTATAGAATACCAATTTTTTTTACTGCACCTAGTGAAGTAAAATCTTTTGGGCATAGCATCATTCTATTAGTCCATCTATACTGACCTCCATCAGGTTGCAAATTGAATATAATTTTTTTCTGCATCTACCTCTGAAAAAATATTGGGCTTCTAGCTGTGTGTGGGACTTGTTCTATTAATCCATCTATACAGACCTCCATCAGGTTGCAAACTGATTATATTTTTTTCTGCATCTACCTCTGAAAAAATATTGGGCTTCTAGCTGTGTGTGGGACTTGTTCTATTAATCCATCTATACAGACCTCCATCAGGTTGCAAACTGAATATATTTTTTTCTGCATCTACCTCTGAAAAAATATTGGGCTTCTAGCTGTGTGTGGGACTTGTTCTATTAATCCATCTATACAGACCTCCATCAGGTTGCAAACTGAATATATTTTTTTCTGCATCTAGCTCTGAAAAAATATTGGGCTTCTAGCTGTGTGTGGGACTTGTTCTATTAATCCATCTATACAGACCTCCATCAGGTTGCAAACTGAATATATTTTTTTCTGCATCTACCTCTGAAAAAATATTGGGCTTCTAGCTGTGTGTGGGACTTGTTCTATTAATCCATCTATACAGACCTCCATCAGGTTGCAAACTGAATATATTTTTTTCTGCATCTACCTCTGAAAAAATATTGGGCTTCTAGCTGTGTGTGGGACTTGTTCTATTAATCCATCTATACAGACCTCCATCAGGTTGCAAACTGAATATATTTTTTTCTGCATCTACCTCTGAAAAAATATTGGGCTTCTAGCTGTGTGTGGGACTTGTTCTATTAATCCATCTATACAGACTTCCATCAGGTTGCAAATTGAATATATTTTTTTCTGCATCTAGCTCTGAAAAAATATTGGGCTTCTAGCTGTGTGTGGGACTTGTTCTATTAATCCATCTATACAGACCTCCATCAGGTTGAAAACTGAATATATTTTTTTTCTGCATCTACCTCTGAAAAAATATTGGGCTTCTAGCTGTGTGTGGGACTTGTTGTATTAGTCCATCTATACTGACCTCCATCAGGTTGCAAACTGAATATATTTTTTTCTGCATCTACCTCTGAAAAAATATTGGGCTTCTAGCTGTGTGTGGGACTTGTTCTATTAATCCATCTATACAGACCTCCATCAGGTTGCAAACTGAATATATTTTTTTCTGCATCTACCTCTGAAAAAATATTGGGCTTCTAGCTGTGTGTGGGACTTGTTCTATTAATCCATCTATACAGACCTCCATCAGGTTGCAAACTGAATATATTTTTTTCTGCATCTACCTCTGAAAAAATATTGGGCTTCTAGCTGTGTGTGGGACTTGTTCTATTAATCCATCTATACAGACCTCCATCAGGTTGCAAACTGAATATATTTTTTTCTGCATCTACCTCTGAAAAAATATTGGGCTTCTAGCTGTGTGTGGGACTTGTTCTATTAATCCATCTATACAGACCTCCATCAGGTTGCAAACTGAATATATTTTTTTCTGCATCTACCTCTGAAAAAATATTGGGCTTCTAGCTGTGTGTGGGACTTGTTCTATTAATCCATCTATACAGACCTCCATCAGGTTGCAAACTGAATATATTTTTTTCTGCATCTACCTCTGAAAAAATATTGGGCTTCTAGCTGTGTGTGGGACTTGTTCTATTAATCCATCTATACAGACCTCCATCAGGTTGCAAACTGAATATATTTTTTTCTGCATCTACCTCTGAAAAAATATTGGGCTTCTAGCTGTGTGTGGGACTTGTTCTATTAATCCATCTATACAGACCTCCATCAGGTTGCAAACTGAATATATTTTTTTCTGCATCTAGCTCTGAAAAAATATTGGGCTTCTAGCTGTGTGTGGGACTTGTTCTATTAATCCATCTATACAGACCTCCATCAGGTTGCAAATTGAATATATTTTTTTTCTGCATCTACCTCTGAAAAAATATTGGGCTTCTAGCTGTGTGTGGGACTTGTTGTATTAGTCCATCTATACTGACCTCCATCAGGTTGCAAACTGAATATATTTTTTCTGCATCTACCTCTGAAAAAATATTGGGCTTCTAGCTGTGTGTGGGACTTGTTCTATTAATCCATCTATACAGACCTCCATCAGGTTGCAAATTGAATATAATTTTTTTCTGCATCTAACCCAGCCAATAGTTTTGGCCTAATACCACAGTTTGGCCACTCAGCTCTGCTCGGTTCCCATCCATTGTTTTTTTGTGCAAACAACTCCAGAGTTGTGAATTAGTTAACCACCAATTTGTGCAAACAACTCCAGAGTTGTGAATTAGTTAACCACCAAAATGAGTGGAAAAAGGCCTGCTGCTGGTGGAAAGGGGAATAGGCGTGTTTGGAAGGGGAAAAAAGGTTGTGTCCGTGGGGTAGGTGTTAAAGCAACAGTAACATCTGCAGAAGAAAGACCATCTTCCAGCCAAACTAAAATGTCTACTTCTTTTAGCGGACAATGTGATAAGATCCCTTTCTTACGGCCACGCCAATCGCTACAAATTCCAGATGAGGCACAAAAACAGCAGGTGCTTCAACGGATATCAAGTGCTCCTTTAAGTGGGCTCTCCTCCACATCAACTTCAACATCACAAATACTCCAGTCCTCAAAGGTGTCACCCCAATCGCACTTGCTTCCTCACAGCTCCCAAATCTCCAGCTGCCCGTCTGAGTATGAGGTAGAACAGATGGTTGAGTCTGCAGAGCTGTTTACTCATACTATAGCCTGGGAATCAGAGGTCGACTCCAGCGCTTCTGTGAATCCAGACGAGGAAATGATCTGCACTGATGCCCAGAATCTTTATGAGTCGGATCCAGGACCAGACGCAGGCAGAAGGTTCTGACCATAATGTAGACCCTCATTCCCAAACTGTAACTCCTGTTGGTGGAGACAATGAGGAAGACGATGATAAGACTCAAATACCTGATTGGAGCGACAACTTTAGTTTTTTGTCAGGGCAGGAACAGGTTGGCTCTGAGGACGACGGGTGTTATAACGCACAGGGTGATGATGATGAGGTTGGAGATCCCACTTACTGTCAACCCACAGTCAGCCAAGAGATGAGGTCAGCAGAGGAGGTGGAGGAAGATGCTAGTGACGACGAGGTCAGGTTGCGCCTTCCTGGACAGAGACGTAGTACTGGAAGCACGTCAACAACTGCATCCTCAAACACAACTCTGCCTCTCACCACAAGTCGTGGTGGCTCTTCAGGTCGCATGGGTGCTAAGCCTTGCATAGCCTGGGCATTTTTTCAGATCGATAAAGATGACCCAACTCGTGTTATCTGTAACATTTGTCAGCAAAAGCTAAGTAGAGGCCAAAAAATACATAGTTTGAGTACTTCATGCATGAACCGGCACATGGACATGAAGCATAAGTTGCAGTGGGAAGCTCAGTGTGCTACAATGCGGCCTAGCCGGCCGGGCCAACCACCGTCTGCCATATCTTGTGCATCCGCGGCCTCTTCATCCTCTGTGACTGGGGGGACAGCAGTCACACCTGTTTTGGGGCGCAGACCTGCCACCTCTTTACCCGCAACAGCCAGCGTGATTGGCAGGTCATCATTTTCTTTGGAGGTGGTAACACCAGCTGGTGTTGAGCGCTGTCCGACATCGATAGCACCACCTTTGGATCAAGGCAACCTAACATGTCCGCCTGCATCTTCCTCACAGACCGGCAGTTTGCCGGGGACACCCTTATCAACCCCGTCTAAGCACAATTGCCAGCCCTCGGTCCCTCAGATGTGGACAAGTAAAAGACCATTTCCTCCTAGCCATGAGAAAGCTAAGAGGTTGAATTTCACCATCTGCAAGCTCTTGGCTACAGAAATGCTGCCTTTCTGCCTGGTGGACACAGAGGATTTTCGAGACCTTATGTCCGTCGCAATGCCCCAGTACCAGATGCCCAGTCGGCACTACTTCTCAAAGAAAGGTGTGCCTGCGCTCCACCAGCATGTCGCACACAACATCACCGCTTCTTTGAGAAACTCTGTGTGTGACAGGGTGCATTTCACCACAGACACTTGGACGAGTAGGCATGGACAGGGGCGTTACATGTCGCTGACTGGGCACTGGGTAACTATGGTGACAGCAGGACAAGGGGCTGCTGTCCAAGTCTTGCCGCCCCCACGAGTTGTGCGTCAATCCTCTTTATGTCAAAGTTCCTCCACTGCTTCTGCCTCCTCAACCTCCTCTCGGTCTTCCACCTGCACCCAAAGCCTGTCTGGTCATGCCACAAGCTTTCTAACTGCGCAGAAGGGATCCTGCACACCTCCTTACTATGCTGGCAGTAGGGCTCAACGTCATCAGGCGGTTTTTACATTGAAATGTCTGGGAAATGTGAGTCACACAGCTGAGGAGTTGTGGTCAGCTCTGGAGAACCAATTTCATGAATGGTTGTCTCCACTGGACCTGAAACCAGGGAAGGCCGTGTGCGACAATGCTGCAAACCTGGGTGCGGCCCTTCGCCGGGGCAATGTCACACACGTGCCTTGTATGGCTCACGTGTTGAACCTGGTTGTCCAGCAATTTTTAGCCCACTATCCCAGACTAGATGGCCTTCTGCAGAGGGCACGGTCGCTGTGTGCTCACTTCCGCCGTTCGCATCCCGCAGCTCAGCGACTTACATCTCTACAGAAGTCGTTGGGCCTGCCACTTCACCGGCTAAAATGCGATGTGCCTACCCGGTGGAATTCAACTCTGCACATGTTGCAGCAACTGTGGCAGCACCGACAAGCCCTGGTGCAATACGTTCTGACGTATAGCCTGGGCCAACGAGATTCAGAGGTGGGGCAAATCACGCTGGAGGAGTGGTCTCAGATCAGGGACCTATGCACCCTTCTGCACAGTTTTGAAATGGCGACGAAGATGTTTAGTGCTGACGATGCCATTATCAGCATGACTATTCCGGTGATGTACATGCTGGAGCACATGTTAAACAGAATTCGGAGTCAGGTGGTGGCACAAGAGGAGGTGGAGGAAGTAGAGGAGGAGGAGTTGTATGCGGAAGGGCTAACATCTGCAAGGTCCAGACGGTCGGCAGCACCAAGGCGGCAGGCATGTGAGGGTGGGGGAGATGGTTTTACCAGGGCGCATGGTAGCAGCCAAACTAGTGAGGAATGTGCAGGAGCCCAGGAAGAAGTGGAGGACGAACTAATGGAAGACTCATCAGATGAGGGAGACCTTGATCACATTTCTGTTGTGCGAGGTTGGGGGGAGAGGACAGAGGAAGGAAGCATGATTGTTACCTCGCCACCAACACAACAGGGACTTGGTGCTCCTGGATGCGCAACACACATGAGTGCCTTCTTGCTGCACTACCTGCAACATGACCCTCGAATTGTGAGAATTAGAAATAATCCTGACTACTGGGTTGCCACAATGTTAGATCCCCGGTACAAAAGTAAATTTGCAGAAATTATTCCTGCCATAGAAAGGGATGCACGCATGCAGGAGTATCAGCAGAGACTGTTGCAGAATCTTACATGTGCTTTTCCACAAAATACCAGTGGTGCACGTAGTGAATCTCACAGTTCCAACTTGCCAACCGTGGGACCGTCAAGTGTTCAGCACTCAAACCGTAACAGAACCACAGTATCTGCTGGTAACATCAATTTTGCGGAATCATTTCACCACTTTTTTAGCCCATCCTTTGCAAGGCCACAGGAGACAAGAAGTCTGACACATAGTCAACGCCTAGAGACGATGGTACAGGAGTATCTCCAAGTAAACATTGAAGCCACGACTGTGTCACTGGACTCTTGCTCTTTTTGGGCTTCTAATCTGGATAAATGGCCGGAGCTAGCCACTTACGCCTTGGAGATCTTGTCATACCCCGCAGCCAGCGTTCTGTCTGAACGTGTGTTCAGCGCTGCTGGTGGTGTGCTGACAGATAAGCGCACGCGGCTCTCCACTGATAATGTAGACAGACTCACGTTCATAAAGATGAACAAATCATGGATCCGAAACGACTTTTCTACCCCTGTGTCATCCTGGGGAGAGTAAAAGCTTGATGATTGGTTAAAATCACCCTACCAACCGTTTTAAGCTTTCAAATTACTAATCATGTTTATCTGTATCTTGGCTGGAAAATAATTTGGGCTTTGTAGCAGTGTGCATCACTGATTCTATTAGGCCATCTATAATAAGCTCCACCAGATTTAAAATTACTAATCATGTTTATCTGTATCTTGACTGGAAAATAATTTGGGCTTTGTAGCAGTGTGCAGCACTGATCCTATTAGGCCATCTATACTAAAGCTTCACCAGATTTAAAATTAATAATAATTTTTAGCTGCATCTAGCCCGGAAAATAATTTTTGGGCTCCGAGATGCGCAAGACACATAAGTGCCTTCTTGCTGCACTACCTGCAGCATGACCCTCATATTGTCAGAATTCAAAGTAATCATGACTACTGGGTTGCCACACTCTTAGATCCCCCAAACTTTTCGATCAACCTTTTCATTTTAATAAAGACCAAAAAAATGGTCATTTTTGAAATTATAAGCATTAGCAGGTTGTTAGAAACTGAAATCAAACAGTTTTCAACTCAAAACTTTATTCTAGGTGATGTTACATTTTCACATAGGACCCCTTGTTCGAAAGGAGCTTCTGAACTCTCTCGTCCATTGAATTTGTCAGGTTTTGGATGGTTTCTGCTTCAATTGTTTTGCATGAGGACAGAATACCCTCCCAGAGCTGTTGCTTAGATGTGATCTGCCTCCCGCCATCATAGACACTCCTTTTAATGATGCTCCAAAGGTTCTGAATGGGGTACAGGTCAGGGGAGCATGGGGGTCACACCATAAGTTTGTCCCCTTTTATGCCCATATCAGCCAGAGATGCAGATGTTTTATGTGCAGCATGAGATGGTGCATTATCATGCAGAAAAATGATCTTGCTGTGAAATACACGGTTCTTCTTCTTGAACCATGGCAGGAAGTGCTGTTTGAGAAAATCCACATACATTATGGAGTTCATCTTTAGCGCCTTCAGGGATCCTAAAGGGGCCGACAATCTCTCTCCCCATGATTCCAGCCCAAAACATTACTCCACCTGCTCCTTGTTGGCGCTGTAGCCGTGTTTGCGTGGGGTGTCCATCAACCAGCCATCCTCCACTCCATCCATCTGGACCATCGAGCGCTGCACGGCACTCATCCGTGAACAAAACAGTTTTGAAATCAGTCTTCATGTAATGTTTGGCCCACTGGAGCCGTTTCTGCTTGTGTGAAGTGGATAGAGGAGGTCGACAGGATGGCGTATGCACAGCTGCAAACCTCTGAAGGACCCTGCATCTTGTTGTTCGGGGGACGTTGGAGGCACAAGCAGCTTCAAAAACTTGTCTGCTGCTATGACAATGCTTTTTTGCCGCTGCTCTTTCAACCTGACGTAATTGCCTGTAGGAAAGAGTCCTCAATTTGCCCTTATCAGCACGCACACGTGTGTACTGTGAATCAGCTACATACTTCTTGATTGCCAAGACACTTCATCCTGATCATCGCACAATGTTGATTGTAGTCATGCCTTGACCTAAACACTCCACAATTTGTTGCTTCTCAGCAGCCGACACATCCTTTTTCTTTCCCATTTTGGCAGAAAATGTAGGCTGCTTAATAATGTGAGACAACCTTCTTAAGTAGTCTTGCCTTTCATTGGACACACCTGCCAAACTAATTAGCACAGGTGTCTGCAATTGCTTACAGTGATATAAAGAGCCCTGACACACATCACCATCAATGAGTTTAACTGACAAACAAACAAATTCTTCCCTTATCACTCCTAAACACTTTTTGCATAATAATTTGGAACGCAGTGTACATGTGCTTTTCCACAAAACACCAGTGGTTCACGTAGTGAATCTTACAGTTCTAACTTGCCAACCGTGGTCTGTATGGAGTTGTTCAATAAAGGGCCCAAAATTAAGATAACATAGATGGGAGTGGTCTCTATGAATAGGAATTCCTAAGTATTTGATACCCTGTGAGGGCCAGGCAAAGGGAAAGTTGGACTGGATGGAATCCTATATGGATTTGGGGAGGGAGACATCAAGGGCCTCAGACTTCGCTGCATTGATTTTAAAATTTGACCATGTAACAAAGTGATCTATTTCAGCCATAACAGCATGGATGGATATATGTGATTGAGTGATATATACTAGGACATCATCACCAAATAGAGAGCACTTGTACTCGGTGCCTCCCACCTCAATCCACCTAATATTGCGGTTATGGCGAATTGATGAGAGCAGGTGCTCCGTCACTAGGATGTATAAGAGAGGGGACAGAGGACATCCCTGCCTTGTCCCATTGGTGATTGTGAAAGGTTATGAAAATGTTCTGATGCACCCCCTGGGCCTTGGGACACCCGGAGCCGGACCCTTTTTGGTGGATGCTGGTGGTTGTAGTCTTCGTGGCGGCGACCCGGTTCCGTGGCTCAGGGTGGTCAAACCAGTGGCGGAACTATTTATGTGGTTTTGATGTTTAAATGTCCGACTACGCCACCCGTGGATTGCGGTCAGAGTGAACCGCCGCTGCACGGCAGACCGCTGAGGCTGGTGTTGTGGGTGCAGCAGAGCGTAGCATAACTCCCCACGGGAGGAGTATAGCCTCAGGGCAGTGTATGCGGAGGATGGGGGTGATGGTGCAGGGCAGCAGCAGTAACGACACAGAGTCAGTGATGCAGTCCAAGGCCTTTACTCACAGTTCTTATTATCCAGACCACGTCTGCAGGTAACGGCTGCCCACGTCGTACTGTGCTCACCAGGTGAGGGGCTCAGACAACTCCCAGATAACTTTGGAGCGCTTCACAGGACCCCCTTTGTGTGTCCTTTGTCTGGCCTTTCTTACCAACCCTTCTGTCTGGCTGCCTCGGGCCTCCTCTTGGTAAACTTGGCGCCAGTTTCCCTGACCCTATGTGGTGCCTTCCTAGCGGGTGTAGCGAGGGGCTGCGCCACATAAAATGTCACAGCCTCCGGTTTCTAGCTGAGGGTCGTTTCCTGCCTCCACTAGTTTCGGGGACCGGTCTCCCCCTTTGGCCTGACCCCTCCACGCAGGTGGATTCGGGCGTGCGGTGGCGACTCGCCCGTCCGCACCCCTGGGATCCCTTCATTCCTCGTTCCTGGAGCCTTCTCCGCTCCTCTTCCTTCCTTCTCCCTCTTCCAGGCCTGGGCCTCTGTTACTAGGCCCGCCTCCGGAGCAGAGCTCATGCAGAGCCCCTGCTCCCTGCCACTTCTGCTCAGACTTCTCTGCACTGAACTAAGATGGTGACCACCTTTTATACTCCCTTCTCAATGCACCCAGGAACTGCTTCCTCCCTGCTCCTGCACTACAGGGTTCCCCTTCCTCAGTGTTCCCTCCCCCCACTCCAGCCAGGGACAGGGACTGTCGTGCCCATCTCAGAGGCATATTGGTCGCCCTGCCCCACGGCAATGTGGTGTAATGCATGCAGGTGTCGGGTCCTGATCCACACTCCATCCTTACCTGAGAGTGAGATATCACACCTCTGGGTGAGGTGCAATACCTCTGTAGCAACCGAGCCCTCAGGGTGCTACAGTTCCATTTATCTTCAGCCTAGGTGACGTATTGTGATACAGGGCCGTGATTTTGGCTATAAAAGGGTCCCCTAGACCCCTACCCCAAGCTTTTTAAGAGAATCATATATGGCGTGCCAGGAGACTCTATGGAATGCTTTCTCAGCATCCAACGAGAGTATCTAATTACAAATTTTTAACTGCATCTAGCCCAGGAAATACTTTGTGCCTAGTAGCAGTGTCTGCTAG
Source organism: Phyllobates terribilis (assembly GCF_046119375.1). Lineage (NCBI taxonomy): Eukaryota > Metazoa > Chordata > Amphibia > Anura > Dendrobatidae > Phyllobates > Phyllobates terribilis. The sequence continues at coordinate 1,176,562,164 of NW_027362761.1, forward strand.
TCAGCGGATTATCCCGGCTGTTAAGCAAGCTACACCACCTGTAGTTTAGACACTTAATTTTTTCAAAGGAAATGCTTCGGGACCATGGGATACTCAGTGAAGAGCATCAGGAGGCACCCCAAGGCATAGTGGCTGGGACTGGCAGTAGGATGCCTTGCGGTGGACAGCCGAGCTCGATCCTTATAAAAGCTTTTTAACTGCAGCAGCTTTAGTGGACGCTACTGGAGCTGGAATTACGCGGCTGCTGGCATGAGACTTGCCCTCCAATAGATCCTTGTAAATGGATTTAAAGTGTATTCATTCAAATTAGAGAGACAATTTAAATTAAAAAGCTTAGAGCTGCCTCCACCACAGGGGGTCTCGCTCGACCCACCCGCGGACAGGCACCAGTATTGGGAGAGGGGGGCTGGCCATCAGGGTTCACCGCGGCTCTGGCACAAACCCGGAGACACGGAGGTGGCACGGGCAGGAGCGGACTGGCCGTGTCGGCTTCTCACTTTTTGGATTTTAGAAGGGCATGACATGCCTATATCCGTGTCTCCCCCTCCTTTTACTCCTCCACCTCTTTTCTTTTCGCATGACTGTATGTACTTGTCACTTTTCCATGTGTTAGTTATGTCTTCTGAGCAGTTTGTCAGCTTTTGGACACCTTTGAAGGTGTTTTCTATGTGTTTCTATGTGTTTTTGTTTGCCTGCCATTGGTTTTAACGGTGTTCGAAGGTGTTCGACGAACAGTTCGACGAACAGTTCGGCGAACACACGGGTGTTCGACGAACCGAACCGAACTCGAACACTACGGGGGTGGCTCAACACTACTGATGGGATATTTGGGGGATTCTCATGTGATTTTTCTTCATGCATTAGTATCATCTATCTTGTGGATGTAAATCTCTCATGTATATAATGTCATATATCAGCAGTTCTCATCTGTCTCATCTGATGTCATTTCCTCCCTAGACGACGGCCCCTGAGCGTTATAGATGTGATATACGGGGGCTGCACCTATATAGTGTTATGTGAATAGAAGCTCTTGAATGATTTTTCATTATCAATGAATGTATTAATAAAATTATAAGAAATATGGAGAAGACAGATATTTGGACACATAGATGAGCCCCCGACAGAAGACACATCTCTGATGGCTGAACCTGCCATTATTCCTGCACTTATGGCCGAGGGTCTGGACAAACCACAAACTCACATTATTGTTATTCTGGTAGAAAACAAATCCTCGTCGGTGACTTTATTAGTAGTTTGCAGAGCACATGTTACTCCCTGACGTGTGCAGAATAATCCGGGCTCCGCTGAGGCTGCCGGGCCCCTCCAGTCCAGGATTCTCCTCAGACCGGGGCCGGGAGAGGTGGGGTCATTTATATGTATATTTCTACCCTACGTCCCAGACCCCTGAGCAGAATAAGGCAGATTCACAGCAAACAGACTCAATGTGAATCCAATCTCTTTCCTGAATTGGAGTGAATCTGCTGAGTGTGAATTGTGGCTGAGTCGCTCATCGCTAATGTCCGCACATCTCAGCCCAGAATAGAAAAAGACTGAAGTGAATCTCTGAAAACCCCATTTACTGCTGGGAATATATTTGCTGCTTTGTGCAGCGGCTCCGGCCCCTCTGATCTGTGAGTATAATGTGGGATATGTGAGGTATAGCGGTGTATGGAGCCGCCATTATGAGGCCACTAGACCTTGTAGTGAGAGGGTGGAGGGGACTGTGCAGCGCGGGGAGGATCTGTCCTCCAGTTCTCTCTCTTCCTGGTCACTCATCCATTCCCGCTAAGCTTCTTATGTTCCTGAGTCCATCAGTAACCGGCGGCTCAGCTAATGTCGGCCGCTCCCGGAGATGACACCTGTAATGCCATGGTTTTCTGATATGGGGAGACCACTGTAACCCCGGGGTCCATCTTTATTTTCAGGATAAAGGACATCACATTAGATATATCGGGTACAGCTCAAATAAAAAGGTAATCACTTGTCCAGAAAAAAAATAAAGATATTTGCAACCAAGATGAGTCCATCACATAACAGGTCAGATATTTATCCCTAGGAGGTAAACTATGAAATGACAGCAAGCAGAGATCTAGATACAGAAAATATAAGGGAAAATTATATAATCTTTTATTATACAAAAATACAACCTGTAATTGTTGGAACAAACAAAATGTATATTTATATTCTATAGGAGCAGAAAGTAAAGTCCTCCCCTCCTTCTTCTATCTCCTTACATCTGTACAGATTCCTTCATCACATGAATCCTGGTAACAGTCTGAAGCTTTTATCGGCCGCGCACAATACTGGATAAGAGCTGCCCGGGTCGTGTTCCTCCTCCTGATGTGTGTGCTCTGTACAGATACAAGCGCCTCATACACAGGATTCTCTGCTATTCCTCAGTATCAGTCACTTATATACAGATGTTTGGTGTCTGCACTGAGTATAGACAGAGCTGCCCGAGCTGCTGCTGCCCCCTAGTGGCTCCATGACATGGAGATTTATGCATCTTGTATCTGCACTGAGCCAGTAACCACATGATACCAGAGGGAGCGGAAAGCATCTTATTACATCATCCAGAAGAGGAGGCAGCACAGGTGTGGAGGGAAGCAAAATGGGGGATCTAAAGAGCCAGCGGTGGAAATAGGGAAGATCTCCAGGAGGAGCTGGAAAATCTCCTGGACAAAGGTTGGATGGCAGAGAAAGAGCCACCTGCTCTCTGCTCCACCACTTATCCTGCTAGGGCACAGGTCGCTTTATGGCTGTAACTGCCCGAGGTGCGGTGAGCTAGATCCACTGCGCCATAGCGATAGCGAATGTAGCACAATGAATGGGGAGCGCCCGTCACCTTCTCTGTGACTCAGCTGGTGGCAATGGCATCATGGCGTCAGCATGGACGCTCTGCCACAAGATGAGGTGGAGCCACAGGAGATCTGATGGACAGGGAAGTATTAAATATTAGTTTTTCAATAAATGAATTAATTTTGATAACAAGAATGAAATGGGGGTGAGAGAGAACACTATAATGACTTAAGGGTGGGGGATGGAAGAGATATAAATATATTGGGGGAGGGGACATGTAAATATAATGAATCAGAGGGGCATGGAATTATAATGATACAGCGGACAAGTAATTATAATGAATCGGGGGGCGGGAGGTGCACAGTGGGGGCATGGAGGATGCAGGAGATTAACTGATTAATTGGGGGAAAGAGAACAGTAACTAATTCATTTATACATTTATTGGGAGGGGAAAAGTGGCCAATTATAGTTACAGGGGGCTCAGTGGTGGATTATCAATTTACATTCAGAATGTTGTGTTGCATAATAGTAAGACGTCAGCGGTGAGTTACTGGATGTGAATATTTGTTCTGTCTCTACATTGTATAGGGGTACGTTCACATGGGCGACCGGCGGCACTAAATGACCACCAATCGGAAAACCATTACCTATTGGCAGTCGTTTCATAGCATGTTTAACCCCTTCATGACTGGGCTATTTTGCATTATTTTATTTGTTTTTTCCTCTCCTTCTACTAAGAGCCATAACTTGCTATCTTTCCATCCACATAGCGTATGAGGACTTGGTTTTTGCGAGACAAGTTGTAGTTTTGAACGACATCATTCATTTTATCATGTGATTCACTCAAAAGTTGGGAAAATAATTCTAAGTGCGTTGAAATTGCAAAAAAAGTGCAATTCCACAATTGTTTGTGTCACCATTTTCTGAGACCCCTAACATTTTCAATTTTCGTGGTAAGGGGCTATGTGGGGGCTTATTATCTGTGGCCTGATTTGAGGTTTATTGATGCTATTTTGGGGTAGATATAATGGTATCATCTTGTCTAATTGCAGTTTATTGCAATGTTGTGGCAGCTAAAAAAAGTAATTATGGCGTTTTGATTTTTTTCTCATTACGCTGTTTACTGATTGGATTAATTTATTTTTGATAGATTGGAGTTTTATGAATTCGGCGATATCGAATATGTGTATTTTTTTTTAATTGCTTTATTTTTAATGGGGCACAAAGGGGGGTGATTCTTGCACCGGCTATCACTGAGGAATATGTTCCTACAACAAGGATACCATCCACTGGTAATAGATGAACAGATCCACAGAGCCACAAGGATCCCAAGAAGCCGCCTCTTGGATTACTTGCAGAGAGAGGACAACAGCAGGGCGCCTCTTGTGGTCATATACAGCAAGCACATGAACATCCTAAGGAAGATTGAGACTGATCTTCCACCCATATTCCTCAGAGACCACAGACTGAAAGGAATATTCCCAGAACTACCACTTCTCTCCTACAAAAAGCCCCGTAACCTAAGGAATCTCCTTGTCAGAAGTGTCCTCTCATCACCATCAGAGATGGGAACATTCCCCTGTAATAATAAAAAGCAGGACTTGTACCCAGATATTACCGACAAATACAGTCCACATACCCAACACCAATCAGGACTATAAGATCATGGACTTCTTCTCATATTCATCCTCCAATGTGGTGGACATGATACAATGTACAAGGTGTCCTGGAGGAGCCGATATTGGGGAAACTAAGCAAAAACTACAAACGGGGAGGAATCTACACAGACACAATCAGGAATGAACTGGACTCCTGTGGGAAAACATTTCTCTGGACCTGGACACTGTATGACGGATATAAAAGTCTTAATACTGAAAGGTCGTTTTAAGGACGAAAAAGAAAGGAAAATCTGAGAATTCATACTGATAAGAATGTTCAACTCTTCCACAATTTAACACCTGGATTTATGACTCACTACATGGACCCAGTTCACACCTCCACGAGACTGACTCCAGATCACTAAGCTGTCACTCCCACCATCTCTCCATTTGTAACAAAAAACCTTAACTTGATTTCCTTGGCTTATCTTTAGGAGGCATCACCCCATCCACCCCATGCACAAATTGTAATATCTCCTAAATGTTGTGCTCTTGTCTCAGTCATTCATTTGTAAATCCTCCTGAAGAAGGAGCCTCGGTGCTCTGAAAGCTGCAGATATAATTCTCCTGGTTAGCCAATAAAGGGATCGCTCCTAGAATACTTCTGTCAATTTTAGGCATAAAACTACTTATATCAATTTGTAAAGGTTGCAAAGTTGTGATATATGCTCTACTGTGACCCCCTACTGAATATTAATTTTTCTTTTCTTTTGAGGGGAGGATAATTAGATCTTCTGCTATGGAGCTCTATGATTTCTATGTACGTCCGTTATGATGACTACATAATTAGAATATACTTATTGTAACACATAAATAATCATTGGAGCTGTAATCATCAAATAATATTTTGTCAATGTGTGAAATGTTCTTTTAAGAATTGTTTACATGTGTAACATAACATATATATATAAATGATTTATGTGGATAGTAGGTGAAGTGTAGAGCGGTGTCACCCCATGATGATTATTATCTGGGCTTGTTACATTGTCAGGCTGCAATTTCCCTCTACAATGTCATGTGATGCACTACTTATCTCATCCACCAGATGGCGCTATAGAGCATTACACTCCATAATCCTGAAAGGTGACACCTGCAGGACGATTCGTGTAAGAGCAACAGTTCATAGTACCAGGGGTCAACCATTTTGAGCATGAAATTCACTAAGGAGGAGTCACTAATGTGTCTCGACAGTAAGGGGGGACACTATTGTGAAGGACACTATGGGGCGATTCATTATGACCGGTGTTGTGCAGTTTAGTGTTAATGACTCTCTGGAGTACAATGCGTCTAATTCATTAAGTGGTGCTCATCCCCTAAAGAAATAGGCGCATCTCTTAATTGTCATGTGCCGACACCAGAAATGGTCTGAAGTCAGTGACTGGGGAATATTTCTTGACTACATTACGCAGTTTCTGCTGAGACTGGACTGTAAACCCTAAGGCGATGTGCCCACGTAGCAGATTTACATGCGTTTTTTCTGCCAGAGAGAAGCGTTTTTTCAGCGTTTTCGCATGCGTTTTTTCAAGCACTTTTCCAAGTGATTTTAAGCATCACTTGGAAAAGTGCTTGACAAGTTGGTCACACAATATAAATCCATGCAACCGGCATGGATTTATATTGTGTGACCAACTTAGATGCTTTAAATGCAGCATCTATAGTAAAAAAAAAGAAAGAATTAAAAAGTTAAAAATAAAAAAAAACCTGTATGTTCACCTCTCCGGTCTCCTCCTGGCAGCGATCCTCTCTCCTCGGCGTCCCGGGTGTACTGGCAGGACCTGCGATGACTTCATTTAGTCAGCTGATGGTCACGCGACCATCACCTGACCGCTGACGTCAGTGGTCACGTGACCATCAGCTGACTAAATGACATCACTGCAGATCCTGCAAGTACACCCAGGACGCCGAGGAGAGATGACGCAGCCGGGAGAAGACCGGAGAGGTGAGTATACAGGTTTTTTTTACTTTTAACTTTTTTATTTCTTTTTTTCACCGCGTGGTAGCCGGGATGTAGAGGAGTTGTAGTCTCCTCTTAATCCCAGGTACCACACGCACCGCGATTACGCTGCAACTTCGCGGCCATTGAATTTAATTGAAACGCTGCAAATCCACATATACCTGCGGGTTTGCTGCATTTCAATGTTCCTCAATGGCCGCGAATTTGCAGCGTAATCGCAGTAGAAATGGTCATGCTGCGAATTTGGCGCACTAATTAGCGCATCATGTGCACAGCACATCCGAATTCACATTGCTTTGCATGGCAGATGGTTTTACAAGCGTTTTCAAGGCGTTTTCATGGCTTTAAAAACGCTACGTGGCACATAGCCTAAAAGTCACAACTTCCGAGTTCTGTGAAAATATTGCAACTTATTAAGGTGTTTTACATCAGAGTTTTGACCTTTCACATTTTCTGCTATTCATGCGCTATAGAGATAAAGTGTCAGCTTCATTCTGCGGGAAAAAGTAATAGAAGACTTATAATTTTTTTAAATGTTTTATTACTTTTATACAATTAATATTCTGTGGGGGAGGGGCCGAAGGAAAATCTGTTTATCCGTCAGCTCGCTCCGTTGTACGGCCACAATCAGAGTATCTCCTCCTGTGCAGATGTTCATATAGTCTGTAATCATTATGTCAGCGCTGGTTTATACCTGACTGGTTTATACAATGATCTGTACAGAAATAATCTATTCCCAGAGGAAGAAGAGAAGACAGAAATAATCACTGAGCGCTCTGCTAATTCTCTGCACCTTCATCTACACAACATTGTAATACAGCGACATCATGGGGGATGAGGACGGAGGTTTTTGTACGGCTCTGTATCACTGTGTGTATGGAGTGCTATAACCCTGCTGACAGTAATAATCTGCTGCATCGTCCTCTGTCGCTCCTCGGATTGTAAGAGTGTAATCAGTTCCAGATCCAGATCCAGAGAACCGGTCTGGGACCCCTGTATCTCGGGTGGTTGCATAATAGATAAGAAGCTTTGGTCGTTGTCCTGATTTCTGTTGGTACCAGGCTACATAGCTATATACATCTTCACTGGCCGTACAAGAGATGGTGATTGTATCTCCGGGGGACACAGAGATATAATCTGGAGTCTGGGTCATCACAATCTCTCCACAGGATCCTGAGGATTAGAAGAGACATATTCATTACTGATAAATGTCGGGATCTTCCTAGAAATCCTGATCTGATGATGGATCCACTGTAGAGATTTCTCTACACACAATCATGGAAGGATCCGAATCTCTCACCCTGAATAGAAATGAAGATCACAGCCAGCAGATAACTGCGAGAAACCATCCTGATGTGTCTGGACCGTCAGATAGAAACTATAAGATGAGACAATCTGTACAATGAGATCTATATAGAGAGTGACAGGGGGGATACAGAGACCCCCAGAGACTGTGTATGGAAATACTGGGGACATGTAAATTCTGTGGTTATAATGTGACGGTTGCTGGAGTGTAATAGAGACCGGAGCTCGGCGGCGTCTCCTCCTAGATGAGAATTAATGTCACTTGTATGAAATCTAAGAAAAGAAATAAGAGTTTTTTTAGTAATTAATTGTAATTTCCATGGTTATAGGTTTTTATGATCATGTTTAGCTCTGCTACATCTGTATATAAATATTCCTGAAATATTGTTTTGTATTTATAAGGATATAAATGTATATTTCTATAATCGGCAGGATATGCCATTACACTGTATAAACCTCCTGAGAGAATCCCCCGGTCATCAGGGTCGCGGTATTGTAGGACCTGATATCTGTGCGGAGTCTTCACAGCTTACATACAAGTTAGGAAAACCCTGTAAGTGACGTCCTTGTATACGATCACATACACGACTGATCTCTCTGAATATCTGTTATAAATGCAGTCAGGATTAAGGGAGAAAATCTACTAGAGACCTGAGCAGAAGTAATCCGGGGGCTCCTGCACCTGCCGAACCCCCTCCAAACTCGCGATCAGGGGTCAGGTTATAGGAAGTTACATAGTGCGGTGTAGTGTAACGGAGACCTCGGCACCGAAGAAGACAAAAGGAGGAAATGTTGCTGCAAATATATATTTTTTATTTGGATCCGGCAAAAAAAGCAAAGACAGATACCGGCCAGCGTTTCGGCCAATAAATTGTCTTCATCAAGGACGTCTGTAATACATGAACATAACAAATAAAACATTTAGTTTCATATGTGACATGAAATGAACCTAAAGAAAAGTGTCAGATCAATGGGAGGCGGGAGGAGGAAAGGTGGGAATGTGAGGATCAACCAGAGATAACACATGGACAATGAGATCACAACGATGAAAATCATTAATAATACTGCAATTGTCATATGGGAACAATGTTGGAGTCAGCGTGATAATCTGGTTTTGTGTGAATTTCATAAAGACAAAAGGAAAGAAAAGAAAAGAGGACATGAATCCTGGAAGCTAAAGGACAAATTATCTAAAGACAACCAATATGTGGTCAGTTCAGAGCAATGACGACGGCTCAAAAATTATTAATTATTACAATGTGCACACTTCAGTAGGTGAACACTTGGTCTAAGGTTCAGGTTTTCACGTGACTTTACCAGTTAGAATAGGACCAGGAAATCTAGATCGCATCATGTCCATATAGCAGCACCTGTAACTACAGTATATTCAGGTGGTGTGTACATGTTTAATATTAGACCATCGAAGCAATGTAGAGGGCTCCAAAAATGATTAGGCCTCTACCTATCCCTATGCCGAGCTCCTATGCCAACACAGTACAGGCATAAAATGGTGTTCATGGCCGCCCCTAAGTGTTATCCTGCCTGTGATAGTCCCCTGATAATGGTGCATGTTTTTATTTTTTAAATCCTCACAAATTGAATCGCAGATTGTTCAAATTTGTGTGGAACCTCGGATATCAGGAAATTTAACTCAAATTCATTCCTCCATGGATTGATCTGCTCATCTCTAGTCTCAACTAATTCCTGGCTGGAGAGTGACCGCACTATCCGGGGACAGTGACCGCACTATCCGGGGACAGTGACCGCACTATCCGGGGACAGTGACCGCACTATCCGGGGACAGTGGCCACCACATCTCCTTGAGCCCCAGAACGGCTCAGAGTGAATACGATGGCACTACGTGACTAAAGTGGACATAGCTTGAGCAGATCTCGTTACACCTAGCAGGGTCAGTTATGTGTAAGTATGGCGACAAGAAAGGTTCAGATCCAGCAATCCCACAGGATTAAAAATTACACCTTTACTTAAGAAACGTAAAAATCCATATTAGTATTTCAATAGAAAAATGTGAAATGAGAGCGGGTATAAACAATACATGAACTGGTGACGGGTTTTACACCATGTGGATTCTTAATCATAATCTATTTTACAGTGATAGTCAAGTACATTTTATTTTTTTACATTTACTTTTTGCTCCACTCTCTTCACAACCCAAGAATATTACACAATTGAAGACAGCGCTCCTTAGGAAGTTTCATATATACAGGTGCTTCTTACTAATTTAGAATATCATCAAAAGGTTAATTTATTTCAGTTCTTCAATCCAAGAAGTGAAGCTCATATATTATATAGAGTCATTACACACAGAGCGATCTATTCCAAGTGTTTATTTCGGTTAATGCCAGGCAGCATTGATGCAGTAATTGATGCAAAGGATCCCCGACCAAGTATTGAGGGCATTTACTGAACATACATTTCAGTAGGGGAACATTTCGGATTTTAAAGACATTTTTCAAGCTGTTGTTATAAAGTATTCTAATTTACTGAGATAATGACTTTTGTGTTTTCATTGGCTGTAAGCCATAATCATCAACATTAACAGAAATAAACACTTGAAATAGATCCCTCTGTGTGTAATGACTCTATATAATATATGAGCTTCACTTTTTGTGTTGAAGAACTGAAATAAATTAACCTTTTGATGATATTCTAATTTTCTGAGAAGCACCTGTATATATGATACTTCTTAAGCAGCGCTATTCCATTTGCTTCTGTGGATTTTACCTCAGGTGTATTTTGACTATGACGCTCCCTTATGCCTAATGTATCCTGCAGACATGCTTATTTGTACAACCCAAGAATATTAGTGACTTAGAGGCCATCGCCAATGAGGAACGGGCTAAGATTCCTCAGGGGCTGTAAAGAGCTGGTGTCTGGATAGGCATCACGTACACAGCAGGTCGTAACAGCCAAAGGGACTTTACTACCTACTAAAGACGCTTATCACGTAGGGGTGAATAATCCTCAGACTTCAGTGGTCAGTAAGGGGCATTTTGTGCTGAATATGGAGAAACCACTTGTTATATTATTTGTACTGAGCTATTTCTATACTTCTTGGTTTATTGCAAACAGCAGAAAGTTTATAAATGTTAGAAATAAACTGAATCTGAAATGGGGTGAAGGTGGGGATTGAAACTAAATATACAGTGCTCAGCATAAATGAGTACACCCCCTTTGAAAAGTAAAATTTTAATCAATATCTATAATGGGTGTGTCAGGTGTGACAGACTGTCGTTCTGGATCCAGCTGTAGAAGGTCATTGCGCTTGGCTCTGCAGGCACCTTCTTGATCTTTTGATCTTTGTGGTGTAGTGATATCCTTCTCCCTCTAGGACCTAGGAGTGGACCTCCACCTTCTGCTGCTAATTGACACACCCTTGCTGGATGTTTAAATACCTTCGGTCTCTGCAGAAAGTCGCCTAGATAGCTCTATTTTCCTCTGTCCAAACTTGAAGTACTAGTAGTCGGCTAGTGTCTTCTTGGAGTTCCCTTGGAGTATAGTTGGCATAATCTCTCTGGTGTCTTCTCAAGCTAAGTGTTTTCCTTTGTCTGTTACCTATTTGTCTTTAGTTGCAGAGGGGGTTGACTAGTGCTCACCCCATCCCCTCCTTAACTAGGGCCTATCACTAGGGGCAGTCAGGGATTAGGTTTCCTGCTCAGCGATAGGTACGGAACCTATTTAGGGACTTTAGGGGAGTCAGGCTGTTGTCAGATCTGCCTAGGGGTCTCCACTCCCCCTTTTCCTAGTGTTTGGACTTCTTCCTCCTCTTCCCGTTGTTGTGCACTTAGTCTTTCCCTCACCTTGCTTGACAATATCTCACTGAACAAAAGAAAAATTTCCAGAATTTTGACAAGACTAAGTTTCATAGAACCTTCTTTAACCCATAACATGAAGGTAAGGTTAATAATATAACTTTCATAGCTAAATCTTCAGTATTACTCAAAATAGTTAATGCAAAATGAGTACACCCGACATAAAAAAAAATTCAGAATTCCCCATAGGTGTTTGGGTGGGTTCAGATCAGGAGACACTTAATCAATGAATCACTTTCTCCCTGTTCTTCTTCAGAAATACCACAGAAGCCTTAGATGTGTGTTTTGGATCATTGTGATGTTGCTAAGTGAACGTCTACCAAGCGCACAGAGTGATGGCAGCATCTTCTCTTTCAATATAGAGGTTTACATCTGTGAATTCATGACATCATCAATGAAATGTATCCCCCCCGACTCCAGCAGCACTGATGCAGCCCCACATAAGGACACTGCAACCACAAGGTCTCATTGAAAGACACCATTCAGTTTTCTTTGTACTTCTCACCTTTTTGACACTATACAGCTTTGAAGCCATCAGTTCCAAAAACATTTATCTTGGTGTCAACACTCCAGAGTATAGAGTCCCAGTGGTCTTCATATTTTTCACCACGATCCCTCAATTGTAGTAGAGCTTTTTAGTGTATAAGCTTTAGTAGAAGTTTCTTTCTTCTAAAGACAACGGCATGCAACCCATTCCTCTGCAGTGTACACCGTATTGTGTCATGAGAAACACATTCACCGGTTTGGATTTCTACTCATTTAGCTAACTGCACTGAATTTGTATATGGATTTTCTTCAGCCCTTCTTATCAAAAGATGCTCCTGTTTAGGTGTCAACCTCCATGATTGGCCTGGACGTCTCTGTAAGATGATTGCAGTTCCATCTTTGTTACATTTTGGTATTCCTTTTGCTACAGTATTCTGACTGATAAGTAAAGCTTTGCTGATCTTCTTGTAGCCTTCCCTTTTTTTATGTAAAATAAATTATTTTCTTTCTCAGGTCTTGTGACATTTCTCTTCCATGTGGTGCCATTGCTGACAGAATGAAATGGGAAGGGTTTTTGTTTTTTTATAAGCAACAACTTTTTCTAGTAAACTGTCTGCTGGACACCTGTGTAATGAATAATTAAACTTACCTGTGGTTGAATTCTGGTTAATTAGAATTTTGTACTATAAAATTGAACTTTTCTACTAAGATTTTCATTGGGGTGTACTCACTTTTACAACATTTTCTTAAATGAATTTCTTAGGAAAATTACTTTTTGGGGTGTTGAAAATAGCAAGTATTGTTTGTAATTAATAGCCAACATTTGTGGGAGTATTTAGTAGTCTGGTATCCCATAGAAAACGTTAATTCTAAAAGGAAACTAAAGGTTTTCTGACAAAACTGTTGGGGTGTACTCATTTGTGCTGAGCACTGTATCTGCTATATCCACAGAATATGCCAAATATATATAGTGGATGTGGATCCCACCTATAGGAACATCATATATCTTGAGTACGGGGCCCTGACAAGCTGCGGTTTCAGCCATTAGATTGTCAGGATTCCCGTCCATTTGTATAGAAATTTTAACCACCTCCTTATGAAAATTCCTCTTAATGGAGTCTGCATGTTCTATATATTTACATCACATCCTCTGTATGTGGTAAGAATAGAATAACTCCTTAAAGGTGAGTACAGATGTGGTGGATAGGATGTGTATTTGGGTAAGACCTCGTGAATTCAACATGTCAATATATTTATTCTCAAGGAATATAAACTGTCCCCGGAGATGTCTGACAGCAGCTTTACCCCCTCTCCCTATACACAACACATGGACGCTCAGCTGAGTCTAACGTGCTTATGTATGGGGGGGGCTGTTTATCCGTCAGCTCGCTCCGTTGTGCGGCCACATTCAGAGTTTCTCCTCCTGTGCAGATGTTCATATAGTCTGTAATCATTATGTCAGCGCTGGTTTATACCTGACTGGTTTATACAATGATCTGTACAGAAATAATCTATTCCCAGAGGAAGAAGAGAAGACAGAAATAATCACTGAGCGCTCTGCTAATTCTCTGCACCTTCATCTACACAACATTGTAACACAGCGACATCATGGGGGATGAGGACGGAGGTTTTTGTACGGCTCTGTGTCACTGTGTGAGAGGATACTGTGCACTCTGCTGACAGTAATAATCTGCTGCATCGTCCTCTGTCGCTCCTCTGATTGAAAGAGTGTAATCAGTTCCAGATCCAGATCCAGTGAACCGGTCTGGGACTCCTGTATATCGGCTGCTTGCACTGTAGATGAGAAGTGCTGGAGGTTGTCCTGATTTCTGTTGGTACCAGTGTAAGTAGCCATATACATTACCACTGGCCTTACATGAAATGGTGGCTGTTTCTCCCGGGGACACAGTGATGAGATCTGGAGATTGGGTCAGTACAATCTGTGCACAGGAGTCTAAGGAAAGATAAAGAAAACATAAGTGTTAGTGTTAATGTCGCCTCATTGTGCTGTTCTCTACTACTGTCCTGTCCATCATCTCATGAACCTCTCACCATGAATGAGAAGAAGAATTACACCCAGTACAACTCCCTGTAAACCCATCGTCATCTCCCTGGACTGATGGCCACAGACTATAGAGATGTCACCTGCACAATGTCCCCTATATACCAGCTGTAATCACTGGAGGAGACGTCCCCTGAGAGCAGAGATGTAAAGCAGGAGACATGTAAATTGTGCCGTGTGTCAGCGATCAGTGATCTGGATCTTACTGCAATCAGGGATTTCCTACAGGAGAGATATAGTCCCGATCATTATCCTGAGATCATTCACCATCAGTGATCTCCTGATTGTTCTCAGACATCAGAAATGGGATTATTTTTACAGATGTTATTAATTTTATCTGTGAAGCAAGAATAAATCCTTCTACGTCTTATTGGGCTTTTCCAGCTTTGTGATGTTGCAGCCGATGTAAGAACAGATACTGGAGACAACAGATCACCGGGAACGTGAAACGCAGAATTCCTGACCTCACAGAGAACATCTAAGGGTATGTGCCCACGTAGCGTTTTACAAGCGTATATGCTGCGGAATTTCTGCAGCGTAAACGCTTGGTAATCCGCTCCCCATGGTCCCCAATGACAAGCCGCACTGTCAATGCACATGCTGCGGATTTTTCCACAGCGTTTATGCTGCGCTCAAAAATCCGCAGCATGTCCATTAATTTTGCGGACACGCAGCGTAATCGCCGCCATTGACTTGCATTGAGATTTATATAATCCGTGTCAGTACATTTGTATACACAGATTATATGCGTTTCAATGTGCGGATGGTACCCAAGTCTGGAGGAGAGAAGACTCTCATCCAGACCTGGATAGAAACTGTAAAAAAAAGAATTAAAAATAAAAAATAAAGTGTATACTCACCTTCCGATGTCCTCCCGGTGTTTTGTCTGCTCCGTCCGCTCTCTTGCAATGCTCCCGCTGTTATGAAAGACCTGCCATGACGTCACTGAGTCATGTGACCCATCACATGGCTCAATGACGTCACCGCAGGTCCTTCACACCACCGTGAGCCGCCCAACACACCGGACGCGGCAGAGAGAACACCGGGAGGACACCGGAAGGTGAGTATAAACTTTATTTTTTTATTTTTTACCTTTTTATTCTTTTTTTTAACTAACTTGGTCACACTACTATAAATTCATGCCGGTTGCCGTTTGTATGGATTTATATAGAGTGAACAAGTTGTCAAGCACTTTTCCAAGTGATGCTAAAATCACTTGGAAAAGCGCTTGATAACCCGCATGCAGAAATGCATGGAGAGATGCTTGACAAACGCTTCTACCTGGCGGGAAAAACGCATGTAAAATCCGCATGCATTTTTCCTGCCAGGGAGAAGCGTAAAAAATATGCAGCATTTCTGCATCGTGGGCACATAGTCGAAGACCATTAGAAATATTTATATTCATTCAGATTATTATTAATATGCTATTATAGAATTTTGGATAACTAGAGGAGGAAGACATGTGAAGACTCAAACTTCAAGGTTAGATTTTAGAAAGGCAGATTTTAAGAGACTCAGAAAGAGAATAGGAGGGATCCAATGGCTGGATGTCCTTAAGGACAAAAATGTCCAGGAAGGATGGGAAATTTTTAAAAATGAGATTCTCAAAGCACAATCGTTAACAATCCCGAAAAGTAGGAAGAATGGGAAGCATTTAAGGAAACCAGGATGGATGAACACAGAACTTAAACACATGCTAAAAAGAAAGAAAGAAATGTTTATTAAATGGAAAGAGGGAGGCATATCTAAAGAAGATTATAATGCAGTCTGCAGATCCTGCAGGACACGTATCAGGTTAGCTAAAGCTGACAATGAATTAAGGCTTGCAAGAGATGTCAAAAGCAATAAAAAAGGATTTTGGGGGTATGTCAAAAGTAAAAGAAAAGTCAAAGATGCTATAGGATTTTTACAGGATGAAAATGGAGAAATGGTAAGAGAGGATGTTGAGAAGGCCGAACTTTATAATTCCTATTTTGTATCTGTTTTCTCTCAGAAAGAAAATGTAACATCAACTGATCTTCACTGTCCTTTTAAAGGAATAGAGGAATCAAAGTTATCTGTAAACAGAAAGATTGTGAGGGAATATTTAGCTAACATAAATGAGTTCAAGTCTCCAGGTCCAGATGAATTACACCCCAGAGTACTGAAGGAGATCGTAGAAGAAATTTTAGAACCACTCTCCATAATCTTTGAAAATTCTTGGAGAACAGGAGAAGTCCCAGAAGACTGGAGAAGAGCAAATGTTGTTCCTATCTTCAAAAAGGGGAAGAAGGTGGACCCAGGGAACTATAGGCCGGTGAGTCTGACTTCTATACCAGGAAAGATCTTTGAACAAATTATTAAACAACATGTATGTAAGTACATGGATAAGAATGAAGTGATTAACCAGAGTCAGCATGGGTTTGTAACTAACAAGTCATGTCAGACTAACTTAATTTCCTTCTATGACAGAATCACTGACTGGGTGGATCAGGGAAATGCTGTAGATATAGTATATCTTGACTTCAGCAAAGCATTTGACAAAGTATCTCACACCATCCTTATTGAAAAAATGACCAAGTATGCAATGGACCAGGCAACTGTTAGGTGGATTCATAACTGGCTTAGTGATCGGACTCAAAGGGTGGTTGTAAATGGCTTCACATCCAACTGGATGAATGTCTCAAGTGGGGTACCACAGGGCTCCGTCCTGGGACCTGTATTGTTCAACATCTTTATCAATGATTTAGATGAAGGAATTGAGGGTAAACTGATTAAATTTGCTGATGACACAAAGCTAGGAGGGATAGCTAATACTAGAGAAGAGAGAGAGAGGATTCAAAAAGACCTAAATAAACTGGAGCAGTGGGCAGCAACCAACAGAATGGTTTTTAACAGGGAAAAATGCAAAGTACTACATCTGGGCAATAAAAATGACAAAAGCATATACAGAATGGGAGGAATAGAGCTAAGCAACAGTACATGTGAAAAAGACTTAGGTATACTAATAGATCATAGACTAAACATGAGTCAACAGTGTGATGCAGCAGCAAAAAAGGCAAATACAATTCTGGGATGTATTAACAGAAGCATACAGTCTAGATCACGTGAAGTCATTATCGGTCTTTACTCCTCTTTGGTCAGACCTCATCTGGAATACTGTGTACAGTTTTGGGCACCACATTTTAAAAAAGACATAGACAAACTGGAGCAAGTTCAGAGAAGAGCGACCAGAATGGTGACTGGTCTGCAAACCATGTCCTATGAGGAACGGTTGCAGGATTTGGGAATGTTTAGCTTGCAAAAAAGAAGACTGAGAGGAGACTTAATAGCTGTCTACAAATATGTCAAGGGCTGTCACATTGTAGAAGGATCATCTTTATTCTCATTTGCACAAGGAAAGACTAGAAGCAATGGGATGAAACTAAATGGGAGGAGACACAGATTAGATATTAGAAAAAACTTTTTGACAGTTAGGGTGATTAATGAGTGGAACAGGCTGCCACGAGAGGTGGTGAGTTCCCCTTCAATGGACGTCTTCAAACAGAGGCTGGACAGACATCTGTCTGAGATGATCTAGTGAATCCTGCTTTGAGCAGGGGGTTGGACCAGATGACCCAGGAGGTCCCTTCCAACTCTACCATTCTATGATTCTATAATATGTTTATTACTATTAATACGACTGATATTTTATTACATCCACTCCTGATTGTTGCTTAAAAACCAGATGTAAAACCCTGATGAAATACACAGGTGTGAATGAGGCCTGATCTGTATATATTGTGGTGTGAATACAGAACTGATGGGATATTTGGGGGATTCTCATGTGATTTATCTTCATGCATTACTATCATCTATCTTGTGGATGTAAATCTCTCATGTATATAATGTCATATAACAGCGGTTCTCATCTGTCTCATCTGATGTCATTTCCTCCCTAGACGACGGCCCCTGAGCGTTATAGATGTGATATACGGGGGCTGCACCTATATAGTGTTATGTGAATAGAAGCTCTTGAATGATTTTTCATTATCAATGAATGTATTAATAAAATTATAAGAAATATGGAGAAGACAGATATTTGGACACATAGATGAGCCCCCGACAGAAGACACATCTCTGATGGCTGAACCTGCCATTATTCCTGCACTTATGGCCGAGGGTCTGGACAAACCACAAACTCACATTATTGTTATTCTGGTAGAAAACAAATCCTCGTCGGTGACTTTATTAGTAGTTTGCAGAGCACGTTACTCCCTGATGTGTGCAGAATAATCCGGGCTCCGCTGAGGCTGCCGGGCCCCTCCAGTCCAGGATTCTCCTCAGACCGGGACTGGGAGAGGTGGGGTCATTTATATGTATATTTCTACCCTACGTCCCAGACCCCTGAGCAGAATAAGGCAGATTCACAGCAAACAGACTCAATGTGAATCCAATCTCTTTCCTGAATTGGAGTGAATCTGCTGAGTGTGAATTGTGGCTGAGTCGCTCATCACTAATGTCCGCACATCTCAGCCCAGAATAGAAAAAGACTGAAGTGAATCTCTGAAAACCCCATTTACTGCTGGGAATATATTTGCTGCTTTGTGCAGCGGCTCCGGCCCCTCTGATCTGTGAGTATAATGTGGGATATGTGAGGTATAGCGGTGTATGGAGCCGCCATTATGAGGCCTCTAGACCTTGTAGTGAGAGGGTGGAGGGGACTGTGCAGCGCGGGGAGGATCTGTCCTCCAGTTCTCTCTCTTCCTGGTCACTCATCCATTCCCGCTAAGCTTCTTATGTTCCTGAGTCCATCAGTAACCGGCGGCTCAGCTAATGTCGGCCGCTCCCGGAGATGACACCTGTAATGCCATGGTTTTCTGATATGGGGAGACCACTGTAACCCCGGGGTCCATCTTTATTTTCAGGATAAAGGACATCACATTAGATATATCGGGTACAGCTCAAATAAAAAGGTAATCACTTGTCCAGAAAAAAACTAAAGAGATTTGCAACCCAGATGAGTCCATCACATAACAGGTCAGATATTTATCCCTAGGAGGTAAACTATGAAATGACAGCAAGCAGAGATCTAGATACAGAAAATATAAGGGAAAATTATATAATCTTTTATTATACTGAAGTGACCGCGGGCAAGGCCGCGCATTGGTATCTATAATCTGGCCCAGCAAGATCCCCACACACAGACTCCATCTTGATAACCGTATCTTTACTCGTATACATTTTTAACAGCAAAGAAAAACAATAAATGACAACAGTATGCACAGTAATAACGTGTAGTGATAAGCTGACCCTCACTGTCCCTACTCACACGTTACCAGTCCTTTACTCCAGAAGGATGTGTCCCCCGTCGCAGGCCTGTCTGTCTTTGCAGGAGGGCGTCCCAGCCGGAGAAAAAAAAACAGGAACAACAAATTACGCTGAAAGGAGGGAATCAGAGGACCCGCTTACAGTCTCTCTGATCCGGATAGCAGCTTTGGTGGATCCCTTATGTAGTCCACACTCCAGTAGCAGGGAGTGTAATAGCAGTATCCCTCAGCAGTGAAGAAGCTGGGGAAGGCCCCGAGGAAATGGTATCAGGTAAAAGAAATCCCATTGAGAGTCTCTCCTGCGCCACGCACGAGGGCCTGCACACCGTCCTGGCTCTTTTCACAGCCCACAGCAAACTCCTCGCGCGCTTTTTTTCTGCTTCCCACTTTGGTCACGTGACTCTCTAGGGCCGGACACAGGAGGCTCAGTCTTTTGCTCTGTCATCACACCCTGCGCAGGTGCAACCTCTGGCCACAAGGTGGCAACATCATCCTGTGTAATCACTTCTATAACAGGCTCTATATCAATAATCACCGAACAGCCAGAGCCTGCCAGCTCACTACAATACAAAAATACAACCTGTAATTGTTGGAACAAACCAAATGTATATTTATATTCTATAGGAGCAGAAAGTAAAGTCCTCCCCTCCTTCTTCTATCTCCTTACATCTGTACAGATTCCTTCATCACATGAATCCTGGTAACAGTCTGAAGCTTTTATCGGCCGCGCACAATACTGGATAAGAGCTGCCCGGGTCGTGTTCCTCCTCCTGATGTGTGTGCTCTGTACAGATACAAGCGCCTCATACACAGGATTCTCTGCTATTCCTCAGTATCAGTCACTTATATACAGATGTTTGGTGTCTGCACTGAGTATAGACAGAGCTGCCTGAGCTGCTGCTGCCCCCTAGTGGCTCCATGACATGGAGATTTATGCATCTTGTATCTGCACTGAGCCAGTAGCCACATGATACCAGAGGGAGCGGAAAGCATCTTATTACATCATCCAGAAGAGGAGGCAGCACAGGTGTGGAGGGAAGCAAAATGGGGGATCTAAAGAGCCAGCGGTGGAAATAGGGAAGATCTCCAGGAGGAGCTGGAAAATCTCCTGGACAAAGGTTGGATGGCAGAGAAAGAGCCACCTGCTCTCTGCTCCACCACTTATCCTGCTAGGGCACAGGTCGCTTTATGGCTGTAACTGCCCGAGGTGCGGTGAGCTAGATCCACTGCGCCATAGCGATAGCGAATGTAGCACAATGAATGGGGAGCGCCCGTCACCTTCTCTGTGACTCAGCTGGTGGCAATGGCATCATGGCGTCAGCATGGACGCTCTGCCACAAGATGAGGTGGAGCCACAGGAGATCTGATGGACAGGGAAGTATTAAATATTAGTTTTTCAATAAATGAATTAATTTTGATAACAAGAATGAAATGGGGGTGAGAGAGAACACTATAATGACTTAAGGGCGGGGGATGGAAGAGATATAAATATATTGGGGGAGGGGACATGTAAATATAATGAATCAGAGGGGCATGGAATTATAATGATACAGCGGACAAGTAATTATAATGAATCGGGGGGGCGGGAGGTGCACAGTGGGGGCATGGAGGACGCAGGAGATTAACTGATTAATTGGGGGAAAGAGAACAGTAACTAATTCATTTATACATTTATTGGGAGGGGAAAAGTGGCCAATTATAGTTACAGGGGGCTCAGTGGTGGATTATCAATTTTCATTTGGAATTTTGTGTTGCATAATAGCAAGACGTCAGCGGTGAGTTACTGGATGTGAATATTTGTTCTGTCTCTACATTGTATAGGGGTACGTTCACATGGGCGACCGGCGGCACTAAATGACCACCAATCGGTAAACCATTACCTAATGGCAGTCGCTTCATAGCATGTTTAACCCCTTCATGACTGGGCTATTTTTCATTATTTTATTTGTTTTTTCCTCTCCTTCTACTAAGAGCCATAACTTGCTATCTTTCCATCCACATAGCGTATGAGGACTTGGTTTTTGCGAGACAAGTTGTAGTTTTGAACGACATCATTCATTTTATCATGTGATTCACTCAAAAGTTGGGAAAATAATTCTAAGTGCGTTGAAATTGCAAAAAAAGTGCAATTCCACAATTGTTTGTGTCACCATTTTCTGAGACCCCTAACATTTTCAATTTTCGTGGTAAGGGGCTATGTGGGGGCTTATTATCTGTGGCCTGATTTGAGGTTTATTGATGCTATTTTGGGGTAGATATAATGGTATCATCTTGTCTAATTGCAGTTTATTGCAATGTTGTGGCAGCTAAAAAAAGTAATTATGGCGTTTTGATTTTTTTCTCATTACGCTGTTTACTGATTGGATTAATTTATTTTATTTTTGATAGATTGGAGTTTTATGAATTTGGCGATATCGAATATGTGTATTTTTTTTTAATTGCTTTATTTTTAATGGGGCACAAAGGGGGGTGATTCTTGCACCGGCTATCACTGAGGAATATGTTCCTACAACAAGGATACCATCCACTGGTAATAGATGAACAGATCCACAGAGCTACAAGGATCCCAAGAAGCCGCCTCTTGGATTACAGACAGAGAGGGGACAACAGCAGGGCGCCTCTTGTGGTCACATACAGCAAGCACATGAACATCCTAAGGAAGATTGAGACTGATCTTCCACCCATATTCCTCAGAGACCACAGACTGAAAGGAATATTCCCAGAACTACCACTTCTCTCCTACAAAAAGCCCCGTAACCTAAGGAATCTCCTTGTCAGAAGTGTCCTCTCATCACCATCAGAGATGGGAACATTCCCCTGTAATAATAAAAAGCAGGACTTGTATCCAGATATTACCGACAAATACAGTCCACATACCCAACACCAATCAGGACTATAAGATCATGGACTTCTTCTCATGTTCATCTTCCAATGTGGTGGACATGATACAATGTACAAGGTGTCCTGGAGGAGCCGATATTGGGGAAACTAAGCAAAAACTACAAACGGGGAGGAATCTACACAGACACAATCAGGAATGAACTGGACGCCTGTGGGAAAACATTTCTCTGGACCTGGACATTGTATGACGGATATAAAAGTCTTAATACTGAAAGGTCGTTTTAAGGACGAAAAGAAAGGAAAATCTGAGAATTCATACTGATAAGAATGTTCAACTCTTCCACAATTTAACACCTGGATTTATGACTCACTACATGGACCCAGTTCACACCTCCACGAGACTGACTCCAGATCACTAAGCCGTCACTACCACCACCTCTCCATTTGTAACAAAAAACCTTACCTTGATTTCCTTGGCTTATCTTTAGGAGGCATCACCCCATCCACCCCATGCACAAATTGTAATATCTCCTAAATGTTGTGCTCTTGTCTCAGTCATTCATTTGTAAATTCTCCTGAAGAAGGAGCCTCGGTTCTCTGAAAGCTGCAGATATAATTCTCCTGGTTAGCCAATAAAGGGATCGCTCCTAGAATACTTCTGTCAATTTTAGGCATAAAACTACTTATATCAATTTGTAAAGGTTGCAAAGTTGTGATATATGCTCTACTGTGACCCCCTACTGAATATTAATTTTTCTTTTCTTTTGAGGGGAGGATAATTAGAACTTCTGCTATGGAGCTCTATGATTTCTATATACGTCCGTTATGATGACTACATAATTAGGATATACTTATGGTAACACATAAATAATCATTGGAGCTGTAATCATCAAATAATATTTTGTCAATGTGTGAAATGTTCTTTTAAGAATTGTTTACATGTGTAACATAACATATATATATAAATGATTTATGTGGATAGTAGGTGAAGTGTAGAGCGGTGTCACCCCATGATGATTATTATCTGGGCTTGTTACATTGTCAGGCTGCAATTTCCCTCTACAATGTCATGTGATGCACTACTTATCTCATCCACCAGATGGCGCTATAGAGCATTACACTCCATAATCCTGAAAGGTGACACCTGCAGGACGATTCGTGTAAGAGCAACAGTTCATAGTACCAGGGGTCAACCATTTTGAGCATGAAATTCACTAAGGAGGAGTCACTAATGTGTCTCGACAGTAAGGGGGGACACTATTGTGAAGGACACTATGGGGCGATTCATTATGACCGGTGTTGTGCAGTTTAGTGTTAATGACTCTCTGGAGTACAATGCGTCTAATTCATTAAGTGGTGCTCATCCCCTAAAGAAATAGGCGCATCTCTTAATTGTCATGTGCCGATACCAGAAATGGTCTGAAGTCAGTGACTGGGGAATATTTCTTGACTACATTACGCAGTTTCTGCTGAGACTGGACTGTAAACCCTAAGGCGATGTGCCCACGTAGCAGATTTACATGCGTTTTTTCTGCCAGAGAGAAGCGTTTTTTCAGCGTTTTTACATACGTTTTTTCTTCCAGAGAGAAGCGTTTTTTCAGCGTTTTCGCATGCGTTTTTTCAAGCACTTTTCCAAGTGATTTTGAGCATCACTTGGAAAAGTGCTTGACAAGTTGGTCACACAATATAAATCCATGCAACCGGCATGGATTTATATTGTGTGACCAACTTAGATGCTTTAAATGCAGCATCTATAGTAAAAAAAAAGAAAGAATTAAAAAGTTAAAAATAAAAAAAAACCTGTATGCTCACCTCTCCGGTCTCCTCCTGGCAGCGATCCTCTCTCCTCGGCGTCCCGGGTGTACTGGCAGGACCTGCGATGACTTCATTTAGTCAGCTGATGGTCACGCGACCATCACCTGACCGCTGACGTCAGTGGTCACGTGACCATCAGCTGACTAAATGACATCACTGCAGATCCTGCAAGTACACCCAGGACGCCGAGGAGAGATGACGCAGCCGGGAGAAGACCGGAGAGGTGAGTATACAGGTTTTTTTACTTTTAACTTTTTTATTTCTTTTTTTCACCGCGTGGTAGCCGGGATGTAGAGGAGTTGTAGTCTCCTCTTAATCCCAGGTACCACACGCACCGCGATTACGCTGCAACTTCGCGGCCATTGAATTTAATTGAAACGCTGCAAATCCACATATACCTGCGGGTTTGCTGCATTTCAATGTTCCTCAATGGCCGCGAATTTGCGGCGTAATCGCAGTAGAAATGGTCATGCTGCGAATTTGGCGCACTAATTAGCGCATCATGTGCACAGCACATCCGAATTCACATTGCTTTGCATGGCAGATGGTTTTACAAGCGTTTTCAAGGCGTTTTCATGGCTTTAAAAACGCTACGTGGCACATAGCCTAAAAGTCACAACTTCCGAGTTCTGTGAAAATATTGCAACTTATTAAGGTGTTTTACATCAGAGTTTTGACCTTTCACATTTTCTGCTATTCATGCGCTATAGAGATAAAGTGTCAGCTTCATTCTGCGGGAAAAAGTTATTACAGTAATAGAAGACTTATAATTTTTTTAAATGTTTTATTACTTTTATACAATTAATATTCTGTGGGGGAGGGGCCGAAGGAAAATCTGTTTATCCGTCAGCTCGCTCCGTTGTACGGCCACATTCAGAGTTTCTCCTCCTGTGCAGATGTTCATATAGTCTGTAATCATTATGTCAGCGCTGGTTTATACCTGACTGGTTTATACAATGATCTGTACAGAAATAATCTATTCCCAGAGGAAGAAGAGAAGACAGAAATAATCACTGAGCGCTCTGCTAATTCTCTGCACCTTCATCTACACAACATTGTAATACAGCGACATCATGGGGGATGAGGACGGAGGTTTTTGTACGGCTCTGTATCACTGTGTGTATGAAGTGCTATAACCCTGCTGACAGTAATAATCTGCTGCATCGTCCTCTGTCGCTCCTCGGATTGAAAGAGTGTAATCAGTTCCAGATCCAGATCCAGTGAACCGGTCTGGGACTCCTGTATATCGGCTGCTTGCACTGTAGATGAGAAGTGCTGGAGGTTGTCCTGATTTCTGTTGGTACCAGTGTAAGTAGCTGACATGTACACTACTACTGGCCTTACATGAAATGGTGGCTGTTTCTCCCGGGGACACAGTGATGAGATCTGGAGATTGGGTCAGTACAATCTGTGCACAGGAGTCTAAGGAAAGATAAAGAAAACATAAGTTTTAGTGTTAATGTCGCCTCATTGTGCTGTTCTCTACTACTGTCCTGTCCATCATCTCATGAACCTCTCACCATGAATGAGAAGAAGAATTACACCCAGTACAACTCCCTGTAAACCCATCGTCATCTCCCTGGACTGATGGCCACAGACTATAGAGATGTCACCTGCACAATGTCCCCTATATACCAGCTGTAATCACTGGAGGAGACGTCCCCTGAGAGCAGAGATGTAAAGCAGGAGACATGTAAATTGTGCCGTGTGTCAGCGATCAGTGATCTGGATCTTACTGCAATCAGGGATTTCCTACAGGAGAGATATAGTCCCGATCATTATCCTGAGATCATTCACCATCAGTGATCTCCTGATTGTTCTCAGACATCAGAAATGGGATTATTTTTACAGATGTTATTAATTTTATCTGTGAAGTAAGAATAAATCCTTCTACGTCTTATTGGGCTTTTCCAGCTTTGTGATGTTGCAGCCGATGTAAGAACAGATACTGGAGACAACAGATCACCGGGAACGTGAAACGCAGAATTCCTGACCTCACAGAGAAGATCTAAGGGTATGTGCCCACGTAGCGTTTTACAAGCGTATATGCTGCGGAATTTCTGCAGCGTAAACGCTTGGTAATCCGCTCCCCATGGTCCCCAATGACAAGCCGCACTGTCAATGCACATGCTGCGGATTTTTCCACAGCGTTTATGCTGCGCTCAAAAATCCGCAGCATGTCCATTAATTTTGCGGACACGCAGCGTAATCGCCGCCATTGACTTGCATTGAGATTTATATAATCCGTGTCAGTACATTTGTATACACAGATTATATGCGTTTCAATGTGCGGATGGTACCCAAGTCTGGAGGAGAGAAGACTCTCATCCAGACCTGGATAGAAACTGTAAAAAAAAGAATTAAAAATAAAAAATAAAGTGTATACTCACCTTCCGATGTCCTCCCGGTGTTTTGTCTGCTCCGTCCGCTCTCTTGCAATGCTCCCGCTGTTATGAAAGACCTGCCATGACGTCACTGAGTCATGTGACCCATCACATGGCTCAATGACGTCACCGCAGGTCCTTCACACCACCGTGAGCCGCCCAACACACCGGACGCGGCAGAGAGAACACCGGGAGGACACCGGAAGGTGAGTATAAACTTTATTTTTTTATTTTTTACCATTTTATTCTTTTTTTTAACTAACTTGGTCACACTACTATAAATTCATGCCGGTTGCCGTTTGTATGGATTTATATAGAGTGAACAAGTTGTCAAGCACTTTCCAAGTGATGCTAAAATCACTTGGAAAAGCGCTTGATAACCCGCATGCAGAAATGCATGGAGAGATGCTTGACAAACGCTTCTACCTGGCGGGAAAAACGCATGTAAAATCCGCATGCATTTTTCCTGCCAGGGAGAAGCGTAAAAAATATGCAGCATTTCTGCATCGTGGGCACATAGTCGAAGACCATTAGAAATATTTATATTCATTCAGATTATTATTAATATGCTATTATAGAATTTTGGATAACTAGAGGAGGAAGACATGTGAAGACTCAAACTTCAAGGTTAGATTTTAGAAAGGCAGATTTTAAGAGACTCAGAAAGAGAATAGGAGGGATCCAATGGCTGGATGTCCTTAAGGACAAAAATGTCCAGGAAGGATGGGAAATTTTTAAAAATGAGATTCTCAAAGCACAATCGTTAACAATCCCGAAAAGTAGGAAGAATGGGAAGCATTTAAGGAAACCAGGATGGATGAACACAGAACTTAAACACATGCTAAAAAGAAAGAAAGAAATGTTTATTAAATGGAAAGAGGGAGGCATATCTAAAGAAGATTATAATGCAGTCTGCAGATCCTGCAGGACACGTATCAGGTTAGCTAAAGCTGACAATGAATTAAGGCTTGCAAGAGATGTCAAAAGCAATAAAAAAGGATTTTGGGGGTATGTCAAAAGTAAAAGAAAAGTCAAAGATGCTATAGGATTTTTACAGGATGAAAATGGAGAAATGGTAAGAGAGGATGTTGAGAAGGCCGAACTTTTTAATTCCTATTTTGCATCTGTTTTCTCTCAGAAAGAAAATGTAACATCAACTGATCTTCACTGTCCTTTTAAAGGAATAGAGGAATCAAAGTTATCTGTAAACAGAAAGATTGTGAGGGAATATTTAGCTAACATAAATGAGTTCAAGTCTCCAGGTCCAGATGAATTACACCCCAGAGTACTGAAGGAGATCGTAGAAGAAATTTTAGAACCACTCTCCATAATCTTTGAAAATTCTTGGAGAACAGGAGAAGTCCCAGAAGACTGGAGAAGAGCAAATGTTGTTCCTATCTTCAAAAAGGGGAAGAAGGTGGACCCAGGGAACTATAGGCCGGTGAGTCTGACTTCTATACCAGGAAAGATCTTTGAACAAATTATTAAACAACATGTATGTAAGTACATGGATAAGAATGAAGTGATTAACCAGAGTCAGCATGGGTTTGTAACTAACAAGTCATGTCAGACTAACTTAATTTCCTTCTATGACAGAATCACTGACTGGGTGGATCAGGGAAATGCTGTAGATATAGTATATCTTGACTTCAGCAAAGCATTTGACAAAGTATCTCACACCATCCTTATTGAAAAAATGACCAAGTATGCAATGGACCAGGCAACTGTTAGGTGGATTCATAACTGGCTTAGTGATCGGACTCAAAGGGTGGTTGTAAATGGCTTCACATCCAACTGGATGAATGTCTCAAGTGGGGTACCACAGGGCTCCGTCCTGGGACCTGTATTGTTCAACATCTTTATCAATGATTTAGATGAAGGAATTGAGGGTAAACTGATTAAATTTGCTGATGACACAAAGCTAGGAGGGATAGCTAATACTAGAGAAGAGAGAGAGAGGATTCAAAAAGACCTAAATAAACTGGAGCAGTGGGCAGCAACCAACAGAATGGTTTTTAACAGGGAAAAATGCAAAGTACTACATCTGGGCAATAAAAATGACAAAAGCATATACAGAATGGGAGGAATAGAGCTAAGCAACAGTACATGTGAAAAAGACTTAGGTATACTAATAGATCATAGACTAAACATGAGTCAACAGTGTGATGCAGCAGCAAAAAAGGCAAATACAATTCTGGGATGTATTAACAGAAGCATACAGTCTAGATCACGTGAAGTCATTATCGGTCTTTACTCCTCTTTGGTCAGACCTCATCTGGAATACTGTGTACAGTTTTGGGCACCACATTTTAAAAAAGACATAGACAAACTGGAGCAAGTTCAGAGAAGAGCGACCAGAATGGTGACTGGTCTGCAAACCATGTCCTATGAGGAACGGTTGCAGGATTTGGGAATGTTTAGCTTGCAAAAAAGAAGACTGAGAGGAGACTTAATAGCTGTCTACAAATATGTCAAGGGCTGTCACATTGTAGAAGGATCATCTTTATTCTCATTTGCACAAGGAAAGACTAGAAGCAATGGGATGAAACTAAATGGGAGGAGACACAGATTAGATATTAGAAAAAACTTTTTGACAGTTAGGGTGATTAATAAGTGGAACAGGCTGCCACGAGAGGTGGTGAGTTCCCCTTCAATGGACGTCTTCAAACAGAGGCTGGACAGACATCTGTCTGAGATGATCTAGTGAATCCTGCTTTGAGCAGGGGGTTGGACCAGATGACCCAGGAGGTCCCTTCCAACTCAACCATTCTATGATTCTATGATTCTATAATATGTTTATTACTATTAATACGACTGATATTTTATTACATCCACTCCTGATTGTTGCTTAAAAACCAGATGTAAAACCCTGATGAAATACACAGGTGTGAATGAGGCCTGATCTGTATATATTGTGGTGTGAATACAGAACTGATGGGATATTTGGGGGATTCTCATGTGATTTATCTTCATGCATTACTATCATCTATCTTGTGGATGTAAATCTCTCATGTATATAATGTCATATATCAGCGGTTCTCATCTGTCTCATCTGATGTCATTTCCTCCCTAGACGACGGCCCCTGAGCGTTATAGATGTGATATACGGGGGCTGCACCTATATAGTGTTATGTGAATAGAAGCTCTTGAATGATTTTTCATTATCAATGAATGTATTAATAAAATTATAAGAAATATGGAGAAGACAGATATTTGGACACATAGATGAGCCCCCGACAGAAGACACATCTCTGATGGCTGAACCTGCCATTATTCCTGCACTTATGGCCGAGGGTCTGGACAAACCACAAACTCACATTATTGTTATTCTGGTAGAAAACAAATCCTCGTCGGTGACTTTATTAGTAGTTTGCAGAGCACGTTACTCCCTGACGTGTGCAGAATAATCCGGGCTCCGCTGAGGCTGCCGGGCCCCTCCAGTCCAGGATTCTCCTCAGACCGGGACTGGGAGAGGTGGGGTCATTTATATGTATATTTCTACCCTACGTCCCAGACCCCTGAGCAGAATAAGGCAGATTCACAGCAAACAGACTCAATGTGAATCCAATCTCTTTCCTGAATTGGAGTGAATCTGCTGAGTGTGAATTGTGGCTGAGTCGCTCATCACTAATGTCCGCACATCTCAGCCCAGAATAGAAAAAGACTGAAGTGAATCTCTGAAAACCCCATTTACTGCTGGGAATATATTTGCTGCTTTGTGCAGCGGCTCCGGCCCCTCTGATCTGTGAGTATAATGTGGGATATGTGAGGTATAGCGGTGTATGGAGCCGCCATTATGAGGCCTCTAGACCTTGTAGTGAGAGGGTGGAGGGGACTGTGCAGCGCGGGGAGGATCTGTCCTCCAGTTCTCTCTCTTCCTGGTCACTCATCCATTCCCGCTAAGCTTCTTATGTTCCTGAGTCCATCAATAACCGGCGGCTCAGCTAATGTCGGCCGCTCCCGGAGATGACACCTGTTATGCCATGGTTTTCTGATATGGGGAGACCACTGTAACCCCGGGGTCCATCTTTATTTTCAGGATAAAGGACATCACATTAGATATATCGGGTACAGCTCAAATAAAAAGGTAATCACTTGTCCAGAAAAAAACTAAAGAGATTTGCAACCCAGATGAGTCCATCACATAACAGGTCAGATATTTATCCCTAGGAGGTAAACTATGAAATGACAGCAAGCAGAGATCTAGATACAGAAAATATAAGGGAAAATTATATAATCTTTTATTATACTGAAGTGACCGCGGGCAAGGCCGCGCATTGGTATCTATAATCTGGCCCAGCAAGATCCCCACACACAGACTCCATCTTGATAACCGTATCTTTACTCGTATACATTTTTAACAGCAAAGAAAAACAATAAATGACAACAGTATGCACAGTAATAACGTGTAGTGATAAGCTGACCCTCACTGCCCCTACTCACACGTTACCAGTCCTTTACTCCAGAAGGATGTGTCCCCCGTCGCAGGCCTGTCTGTCTTTGCAGGAGGGCGTCCCAGCCGAAGAAAAAAAAACAGGAACAACAAATTACGCTGAAAGGAGGGAATCAGAGGACCCGCTTACAGTCTCTCTGATCCGGATAGCAGCTTTGGTGGATCCCTTATGTAGTCCACACTCCAGTAGCAGGGAGTGTAATAGCAGTATCCCTCAGCAGTGAAGAAGCTGGGGAAGGCCCCGAGGAAATGGTATCAGGTAAAAGAAATCCCATTGAGAGTCTCTCCTGCGCCACGCACGAGGGCCTGCACACAGTCCTGGCTCTTTTCACAGCCCACAGCAAACTCCTCGCGCACTTTTTTTCTGCTTCCCACTTTGGTCACGTGACTCTCTAGGGCCGGACACAGGAGGCTCAGTCTTTTGCTCTGTCATCACACCCTGCGCAGGTGCAACCTCTGGCCACAAGGTGGCAACATCATCCTGTGTAATCACTTCTATAACAGGCTCTATATCAATAATCACCGAACAGCCAGAGCCTGCCAGCTCACTACAATACAAAAATACAACCTGTAATTGTTGGAACAAACCAAATGTATATTTATATTCTATAGGAGCAGAAAGTAAAGTCCTCCCCTCCTTCTTCTATCTCCTTACATCTGTACAGATTCCTTCATCACATGAATCCCGGTAACAGTCTGAAGCTTTTATCGGCCGCGCACAATACTGGATAAGAGCTGCCCGGGTCGTGTTCCTCCTCCTGATGTGTGTGCTCTGTACAGATACAAGCGCCTCATACACAGGATTCTCTGCTATTCCTCAGTATCAGTCACTTATATACAGATGTTTGGTGTCTGCACTGAGTATAGACAGAGCTGCCCGAGCTGCTGCTGCCCCCTAGTGGCTCCATGACATGGAGATTTATGCATCTTGTATCTGCACTGAGCCAGTAACCACTTGATACCAGAGGGAGCGGAAAGCATCTTATTACATCATCCAGAAGAGGAGGCAGCACAGGTGTGGAGGGAAGCAAAATGGGGGATCTAAAGAGCCAGCGGTGGAAATAGGGAAGATCTCCAGGAGGAGCTGGAAAATCTCCTGGACAAAGGTTGGATGGCAGAGAAAGAGCCACCTGCTCTCTGCTCCACCACTTATCCTGCTAGGGCACAGGTCGCTTTATGGCTGTAACTGCCCGAGGTGCGGTGAGCTAGATCCACTGCGCCATAGCGATAGCGAATGTAGCACAATGAATGGGGAGCGCCCGTCACCTTCTCTGTGACTCAGCTGGTGGCAATGGCATCATGGCGTCAGCATGGACGCTCTGCCACAAGATGAGGTGGAGCCACAGGAGATCTGATGGACAGGGAAGTATTAAATATTAGTTTTTCAATAAATGAATTAATTTTGATAACAAGAATGAAATGGGGGTGAGAGAGAGAACACTATAATGACTTAAGGGTGGGGGATGGAAGAGATATAAATATATTGGGGGAGGGGACATGTAAATATAATGAATCAGAGGGGCATGGAATTATAATGATACAGCGGACAAGTAATTATAATGAATCGGGGGGGCGGGAGGTGCACAGTGGGGGCATGGAGGACGCAGGAGATTAACTGATTAATTGGGGGAAAGAGAACAGTAACTAATTCATTTATACATTTATTGGGAGGGGAAAAGTGGCCAATTATAGTTACAGGGGGCTCAGTGGTGGATTATCAATTTACATTCAGAATTTTGTGTTGCATAATAGTAAGACGTCAGCGGTGAGTTACTGGATGTGAATATTTGTTCTGTCTCTACATTGTATAGGGGTACGTTCACATGGGCGACCGGCGGCACTAAATGACCACCAATCGGAAAACCATTACCTATTGGCAGTCGCTTCATAGCATGTTTAACCCCTTCATGACTGGGCTATTTTTCATTATTTTATTTGTTTTTTCCTCTCCTTCTACTAAGAGCCATAACTTGCTATCTTTCCATCCACATAGCGTATGAGGACTTGGTTTTTACGAGACAAGTTGTAGTTTTGAACGACATCATTCATTTTATCATGTGATTCACTCAAAAGTTGGGAAAATAATTCTAAGTGCGTTGAAATTGCAAAAAAAGTGCAATTCCACAATTGTTTGTGTCACCATTTTCTGAGACCCCTAACATTTTCAATTTTCGTGGTAAGGGGCTATGTGGGGGCTTATTATCTGTGGCCTGATTTGAGGTTTATTGATGCTATTTTGGGGTAGATATAATGGTATCATCTTGTCTAATTGCAGTTTATTGCAATGTTGTGGCAGCTAAAAAAAGTAATTATGGCGTTTTGATTTTTTTCTCATTACGCTGTTTACTGATTGGATTAATTTATTTTATTTTTGATAGATTGGAGTTTTATGAATTTGGCGATATCGAATATGTGTATTTTTTTTTAATTGCTTTATTTTTAATGGGGCACAAAGGGGGGTGATTCTTGCACCGGCTATCACTGAGGAATATGTTCCTACAACAAGGATACCATCCACTGGTAATAGATGAACAGATCCACAGAGCTACAAGGATCCCAAGAAGCCGCCTCTTGGATTACTTGCAGAGAGAGGACAACAACAGGGCGCCTCTTGTGGTCACATACAGCAAGCACATGAACATCCTAAGGAAGATTGAGACTGATCTTCCACCCATATTCCTCAGAGACCACAGACTGAAAGGAATATTCCCAGAACTACCACTTCTCTCCTACAAAAAGCCCCGTAACCTAAGGAATCTCCTTGTCAGAAGTGTCCTCTCATCACCATCAGAGATGGGAACATTCCCCTGTAATAATAAAAAGCAGGACTTGTACCCAGATATTACCGACAAATACAGTCCACATACCCAACACCAATCAGGACTATAAGATCATGGACTTCTTCTCATGTTCATCTTCCAATGTGGTGGACATGATACAATGTACAAGGTGTCCTGAGGAGCCGATATTGGGGAAACTAAGCAAAAACTACAACCAAGGATGACTCTACACAGACACAATCAGGAATGAACTGGACTCCTGTGGGAAAACATTTCTCTGGACCTGGACACTGTATGACGGATATAAAAGTCTTAATACTGAAAGGTCGTTTTAAGGACGAAAAAGAAAGGAAAATCTGAGAATTCATACTGATAAGAATGTTCAACTCTTCCACAATTTAACACCTGGATTTATGACTCACTACATGGACCCAGTTCACACCTCCACGAGACTGACTCCAGATCACTAAGCTGTCACTCCCACCATCTCTCCATTTGTAACAAAAAACCTTACCTTGATTTCCTTGGCTTATCTTTAGGAGGCATCACCCCATCCACCCCATGCACAAATTGTAATATCTCCTAAATGTTGTGCTCTTGTCTCAGTCATTCATTTGTAAATCTGCCTGAAGAAGGAGCCTCGGTTCTCTGAAAGCTGCAGATATAATTCTCCTGGTTAGCCAATAAAGGGGTCGCTCCTAGAATACTTTTGTCAATTTTAGGCATAAAACTACTTATATCAATTTGTAAAGGTTGCAAAGTTGTGATATATGCTCTACTGTGACCCCCTACTGAATATTAATTTTTCTTTTCTTTTGAGGGGAGGATAATTAGAACTTCTGCTA
This sequence comes from Phyllobates terribilis, assembly GCF_046119375.1. Classification (NCBI taxonomy): domain Eukaryota; kingdom Metazoa; phylum Chordata; class Amphibia; order Anura; family Dendrobatidae; genus Phyllobates; species Phyllobates terribilis. The sequence continues at coordinate 1,176,596,667 of NW_027362761.1, forward strand.
TGGAGCTCTATGATTTCTATATACGTCCGTTATGATGACTACATAATTAGGATATACTTATGGTAACACATAAATAATCATTGGAGCTGTAATCATCAAATAATATTTTGTCAATGTGTGAAATGTTCTTTTAAGAATTCTTTACATGTGTAACATAACATATATATATAAATGATTTATGTGGATAGTAGGTGAAGTGTAGAGCGGTGTCACCCCATGATGATTATTATCTGGGCTTGTTACATTGTCAGGCTGCAATTTCCCTCTACAATGTCATGTGATGCACTACTTATCTCATCCACCAGATGGCGCTATAGAGCATTACACTCCATAATCCTGAAAGGTGACACCTGCAGGACGATTCGTGTAAGAGCAACAGTTCATAGTACCAGGGGTCAACCATTTTGAGCATGAAATTCACTAAGGAGGAGTCACTAATGTGTCTCGACAGTAAGGGGGGACACTATTGTGAAGGACACTATGGGGCGATTCATTATGACCGGTGTTGTGCAGTTTAGTGTTAATGACTCTCTGGAGTACAATGCGCCTAATTCATTAAGTGGTGCTCATCCCCTAAAGAAATAGGCGCATCTCTTAATTGTCATGTGCTGACACCAGAAATGGTCTGAAGTCAGTGACTGGGGAATATTTCTTGACTACATTACGCAGTTTCTGCTGAGACTGGACTGTAAACCCTAAGGCGATGTGCCCACGTAGCAGATTTACATGCGTTTTTTCTGCCAGAGAGAAGCGTTTTTTTAGCGTTTTCGCATGCGTTTTTTCTGCTAGAGAGAAGCGTTTTTTCAGCGTTTTCGCATGCGTTTTTTCAAGCACTTTTCCAAGTGATTTTGAGCATCACTTGGAAAAGTGCTTGACAAGTTGGTCACACAATATAAATCCATGCAACCGGCATGGATTTATATTGTGTGACCAACTTAGATGCTTTAAATGCAGCATCTATAGTAAAAAAAAAAGAAAGAATTAAAAAGTTAAAAATAAAAAAAACCTGTATGTTCACCTCTCCGGTCTCCTCCTGGCAGCGATCCTCTCTCCTCGGCGTCCCGGGTGTACTGGCAGGACCTGTGATGACTTCATTTAGTCAGCTGATGGTCACGCGACCATCACCTGACCGCTGACGTCAGTGGTCACGTGACCATCAGCTGACTAAATGACATCACTGCAGATCCTGCAAGTACACCCAGGACGCCGAGGAGAGATGACGCAGCCGGGAGAAGACCGGAGAGGTGAGTATACAGGTTTTTTTACTTTTAACTTTTTTATTTCTTTTTTTCACCGCGTGATAGCCGGGATGTAGAGGAGTTGTAGTCTCTTCTTCATCCTGGGTACCACACGCACCGCGATTACGCTGCAACTTCGCGGCCATTGAATTTAATTGAAACGCTGCAAATCCACATATACCTGCGGGTTTGCTGCATTTCAATGTTCCTCAATGGCCGCGAATTTGCGGCGTAATCGCAGTAGAAATGGTCATGCTGCGAATTTGGCGCACTAATTAGCGCATCATGTGCACAGCACATCCGAATTCACATTGCTTTGCATGGCAGATGGTTTTACAAGCGTTTTCAAGGCGTTTTCATGGCTTTAAAAACGCTACGTGGCACATAGCCTAAAAGTCACAACTTCCGAGTTCTGTGAAAATATTGCAACTTATTAAGGTGTTTTACATCAGAGTTTTGACCTTTCACATTTTCTGCTATTCATGCGCTATAGAGATAAAGTGTCAGCTTCATTCTGCGGGAAAAAGTAATAGAAGACTTTTAATTTTTTTAAATGTTTTATTACTTTTATACAATTAATATTCTGTGGGGGAGGGGCCGAAGGAAAATCTGTTGATCCGTCAGCTCGCTCCGTTGTACGGCCACAATCAGAGTTTCTCCTCCTGTGCAGATGTTCATATAGTCTGTAATCATTATGTCAGCGCTGGTTTATACCTGACTGGTTTATACAATGATCTGTACAGAAATAATCTATTCCCAGAGGAAGAAGAGAAGACAGAAATAATCACTGAGCGCTCTGCTAATTCTCTGCACCTTCATCTACACAACATTGTAATACAGCGACATCATGGGGGATGAGGACGGAGGTTTTTGTACGGCTCTGTATCACTGTGTGTATGGAGTGCTATAACCCTGCTGACAGTAATAATCTGCTGCATCATCCTCTGTCGCTCCTCGGATTGTAAGAGTGTAATCAGTTCCAGATCCAGATCCAGAGAACCGGTCTGGGACCCCTGTATCTCGGGTGGTTGCATAATAGATAAGAAGCTTTGGTCGTTGTCCTGATTTCTGTTGGTACCAGGCTACATAGCTATGTACATCTTCACTGGCCGTACAAGAGATGGTGATTGTATCTCCGGGGGACACAGAGATATAATCTGGAGTCTGGGTCATCACAGTCTCTCCACAGGATCCTGAGGATTAGAAGAGACATATTCATTACTGATAAATGTCGGGATCTTCCTAGAAATCCTGATCTGATGATGGATCCACTGTAGAGATTTCTCTACACACAATCATGGAAGGATCCGAATCTCTCACCCTGAATAGAAATGAAGATCACAGCCAGCAGATAACTGCGAGAAACCATCCTGATGTGTCTGGACCGTCAGATAGAAACTATAAGATGAGACAATCTGTACAATGAGATCTATATAGAGAGTGACAGGGGGGATACAGGAGACCCCCAGAGACTGTGTATGGAAATACTGGGGACATGTAAATTCTGTGGTTATAATGTGACGGTTACTGGAGTGTAATAGAGACCGGAGCTCGGCGGCGTCTCCTCCTAGATGAGAATTAATGTCACTTGTATAAAATCTAAGAAAAGAAATAAGAGTTTTTTTAGTAATTAATTGTAATTTCCATGGTTATAGGTTTTTATGACCATGTTTAGCTCTGCTACATCTGTATATAAATATTCCTGAAATATTGTTTTGTATTTATAAGGATATAAATGTATTTTTCTATAATCGGCAGGATATGCCATTACACTGTATAAACCTCCTGAGAGAATCCCCCCGTCATCAGGGTCGCGGTATTGTAGGACCTGATATCTGTGCGGAGTCTTCACAGCTTACATACAAGTTAGGAAAACCCTGTAAGTGACGTCCTTGTATACGATCACATACACGACTGATCTCTCTGAATATCTGTTATAAATGCAGTCAGGATTAAGGGAGAAAATCTGCTAGAGACCTGAGCAGAAGTAATCCGGGGGCTCCTGCACCTGCCGAACCCCCTCCAAACTCGCGATCAGGGGTCAGGTTATAGTAAGTTACATAGTGCGGTGTAGTGTAACGGAGACCTCGGCACCGAAGAAGACAAAAGGAGGAAATGTTGCTGCAAATATATATTTTTTATTTGGATCCGGCAAAAAAAGCAAAGACAGATACCGGCCAGCGTTTCGGCCAATAAATTGTCTTCATCAAGGACGTCTGTAATACATGAACATAACAAATAAAACATTTAGTTTCATATGTGACATGAAATGAACCTAAAGAAAAGTGTCAGATCAATGGGAGGCGGGAGGAGGAAAGGTGGGAATGTGAGGATCAACCAGAGATAACACATGGACAATGAGATCACAACGATGAAAATCATTAATAATACTGCAATTGTCATATGGGAACAATGTTGGAGTCAGCGTGATAATCTGGTTTTGTGTGAATTCCATAAAGACAAAAGGAAAGAAAAGAAAAGAGGACATGAATCCTGGAAGCTAAAGGACAAATTATCTAAAGACGACCAATATGTGGTCAGTTCAGAGCAATGACGACGGCTCAAAAATTATTAATTATTACAATGTGCACACTTCAGTAGGTGAACACTTGGTCTAAGGTTCAGGTTTTCACGTGACTTTACCAGTTAGAATAGGACCAGGAAATCTAGATCGCATCATGTCCATATAGCAGCACCTGTAACTACAGTATATTCAGGTGGTGTGTACATGTCTAATATTAGACCATCGAAGCAATGTAGAGGGCTCCAAAAATGATTAGGCCTCTACCTATCCCTATGCCGAGCTCCTATACCAACACAGTACAGGCATAAAATGGTGTTCATGGCCGCCCCTAAGTGTTATCCTGCCTGTGATAGTCCCCTGATAATGGTGCATGTTTTTATTTTTTAAATCCTCACAAATTGAATCGCAGATTGTTCAAATTTGTGTGGAACCTCGGATATCAGGAAATTTAACTCAAATTCATTCCTCCATGGATTGATCTGCTCATCTCTAGTCTCAACTAATTCCTGGCTGGAGAGTGAGCGCACTATCCGGGGACAGTGACCGCACTATCCGGGGACAGTGACCGCACTATCCGGGGACAGTGGCCACCACATCTCCTTGAGCCCCAGAACGGCTCAGAGTGAATACGATGGCACTACGTGACTAAAGTGGACATAGCTTGAGCAGATCTCGTTACACCTAGCAGGGTCAGTTATGTGTAAGTATGGCGACAAGAAAGGTTCAGATCCAGCAATCCCACAGGATTAAAAATTACACCTTTACTTAAGAAACGTAAAAATCCATATTAGTATTTCAATAGAAAAATGTGAAATGAGAGCGGGTATAAACAATACATGAACTGGTGACGGGTTTTACACCATGTGGATTCTTAATCATAATCTATTTTACAGTGATAGTCAAGTACATTTTATTTTTTTACATTTACTTTTTGCTCCACTCTCTTCACAACCCAAGAATATTACACAATTGAAGACAGCGCTCCTTAGGAAGTTTCATATATACAGGTGCTTCTTACTAATTTAGAATATCATCAAAAGGTTAATTTATTTCAGTTCTTCAATCCAAGAAGTGAAGATCATATATTATATAGAGTCATTACACACAGATGGATCTATTCCAAGTGTTTATTTCGGTTAATGCCAGGCCGCATTGATGCAGTAATTGATGCAAAGGAGCCCCGACCAAGTATTGAGGGCATTTACTGAACATACATTTCAGTAGGGGAACATTTCGGATTTTAAAGACATTTTTCAAGCTGTTGTTATAAAGTATTCTAATTTACTGAGATAATGACTTTTGTGTTTTCATTGGCTGTAAGCCATAATCATCAACATTAACAGAAATAAACACTTGAAATAGATCACTCTGTGTGTAATGACTCTATATAATATATGAGCTTCACTTTTTGTGTTGAAGAACTGAAATAAATTAACCTTTTGATGATATTCTAATTTTCTGAGAAGCACCTGTATATATGATACTTCTTAAGCAGCGCTATTCCATTTGCTTCTGTGGATTTGACCTCAGGTGTATTTTGACTATGACGCTCCCTTATGCCTAATGTATCTGACGCGCCCCTGGGCCTGTGTCGCGCTGCGTTGCGCATGCGGGAGCCTACCCGGAGCCGGATCAGTGGAGGGTTGTAGTCTCGTGGCGGTGACCCGGTCCGTGCCCAGGGAGTCAAACTAGACGGCAGTCTATTAGTAGTAAATAGTTGATGACTACGCCACCCGTTGAGTGCAGCCAGGGAGCTGCTGCTGCAGGGCAGACCGCTGAGGCCGGTGGTAGGATTGTGCAGCGTGATAGTATAACCCCCAACGGGAGGGGTATGGCCTCAGGGCAGCCGACGTGGATGATGGGGGTAGCAGGAACCACTCAGAGACGGTACGGTGTAGTTCAGGGTCTTTACTGGTAACAACGATAGACCCTCCCGGAGTACTTGCTAGCAAACGGGGCCTGGTCAGTCTTTGAGCAGATGGGATCTCCCCTGGCCAGGCGTAGTTGTAGGCCTCACAAACTGACTGTACTCTTCTGGCTACCTTGCTAGAAGCTGATGTAAGTAGCCCACGTCCCTGAGTGTACCGTGTGGTGCTCACCCGTATGGCCGGTGACTCGGGGCCTTCTTATGGCTTCCGCTCCACGATGGCGGTGCTGGTCCCACGCGTGTGACCGTGCCTTCGGGCTTCTGGGCCAGAGGACCTGAAATCCCCTGCCTGACGGATTCTGCTGCTGGGTAGAAGTTAGTCCCCACAGCCTCGGACTCCGGGTCCGGTAAAGAATCTTCTTAGTCAGGGCGAGCGCTGCAGCTGCCAGCCCCTGACTCCTTGGAACTCTCCTGTTTCCTATGCTGCTTCTTGTCTCCACTCTCCTTGGCTGACTCACCCTGCCTCAGCCCCGGGTTTATACAGGGGAAGTTCTTCCCCTCCCAAGACTGGGCAGGAGGTGTGGCATGCACAGGATCCCTGACCAAAGGACCTCCCACCTGCTCTCAGACATAATATCTCTATCACTGTGGCAACCAGACCCCTGGGGTGTCACATTCCCCCCTAGTGAAATTTAGTACTCCGGGACTAAACACATTTAGAAAAACATAACAAAGTATAACAATAACAATACTATAAGAAAAACACATAAGATGGTTACGGCGTGTCCGCAACCGGATGCAGTCTTTGAAGAAAAGCAAAGGTGTCCATTTCACCAACACAGGGAGACGTAACCAGGTAGGGGTCTGTCCTACCCCGAGTCCTTAACAGTCTCTAGTCCATCCTGGGTTACGCTCCAACTATATACAAGGATTCCCGGTAAATCCACCAAGGTTTCCTAAAAATAACTAGAAACACAAAATTATACACAAGCAACAAGACACAGAAAAACATAGATAAAACAATTTATACACTTTAAATTCTCCAGCGTGCGGGTAACTGGCCTCTAGTGGCCCGAGTGGACCTACGGAGCTGACTGTCTGGCCCTGAACTACAGGGTGTAGGAGCTGTCAAGGGTAAACTGGGCAGCTGTCTACCGGCTCTTTGTCTCACTAGGGGTACGGCAGGCTCACTATAAGCAGAGGGTTGATTCTCCTGTTCTGCTTGTGTGGAGTCTTCTGCCTCCTGGACCGGCTGTTCTTCCAGCTCTACCCGTTGCTCCGTAGGTTCTTGGGATGATGGTTGGAGGAAGGTGAGTACGGGTACCACAACTGCACCATTGACTTGAGTCCAAGACTGAGGAAAGTCCCCGAGCACGGTACTAACCATATCTTCCCTTTCTTCCACGGGTCGATGGTCTTCTTGTTCCTCTTCAGGGTTCCTCAGTTGTTCGGGACACTTCTTCAGGTGGTCCCGGGATACAATGGCTGTGGTTTCCCCTCCGTCTTTACTGATGGTACAGACCTTCGGGTTCTCGTGGCTTGAGGGCAGTACGGTGTACGGGTCCTTCTCCCACTGGTCGTCCAACTTGTGGAGCCGTCTCTTCCTCTTCAAGACCTGCTCTCCGGGTACCAGGGGAACAGCGGGAGCATACTGGTTGTAAGTTTTCTCTTGTCTTTCCCTAGCCTGACAGAGACTTCGCTCCACGCTCTCCTGTACTCTCCGGTACTGCTGCTGCCTCTCTGTGTCCCAGTCTGTTTCTGGTGAAGTGTCCTCGGGGGTCAGGACTCCCATTTCCAGGTCAACAGGTAACTTACCAGGTCTTGCCCTCATTAGGTAAGCCGGGGTACAGTTGGTGGAACCTACCGGGATGTGGTTGTATAGGTCCACCAGATCGGGCAGCTTCTCAGGCCACAGACTGCGTTCTTCCAGGGGCAACGTTTTTAGAAGATCCATTACCACCTGGTTCATTTTTTCACAAAGTCCATTAGTCTGCGGATGGTAGGGTGTCGTCCTTATCTTCCGGCAGCCATACAGATTGCAGAATTCCTGAAAGACCTCCGCTTCAAAGGCAGGTCCCTGGTCCGTCAGCACTTGGTCCGGGTACCCGTGTGGACGGCAGAAGTGCTGCTGGAAGGCTCTAGCTGCTGTTTGAGCCGTTAAGTCCTTGACGGGGACGACAACCAAGAACCGGGAGTAATGATCCACGATGGTTAACGCATAGACGTAGCCACTTCTGCTTGGGGTCAGTTTTACATGATCCAAGGCTACCAGTTCCAATGGTTGCCGGGTGACGATGGACTGCAGGGGAGTCTTCTGGCTGGCTCGGTCCTTCCTTCTCAGGTTGCACGGGCCACAATCTCTGCACCACTTCTCGATGGTTCCCCTCATGCCTACCCAGTGGAACCGCTCGCGCAGCAGGAACTCCAGCTTTTTCCACCCAAAGTGTCCAGCTCCGTCGTGGTATGCCTCCATCACCATGGCTGCGTCTCTTCGTGGCACCACTACTTGCCAGAGTAATTCATGCGTCCGGGAGTTAACCATTCTGCGGCACAACTTCCCTTTGTAAAGGAACAGTCGACTCTTCTCTGCCCATAGTTGTTTGGCTTCCTCCGGAGCGTCTGGTTCAAGGCGAGCCTCCGGCCGAGTCAGCATCTCCTTCACCAGTCGGACGGCAGGGTCGCTGTCTTGCGTTTCCGCCCAGTTGTAGTGGGGTAAGGGGTTCAACGTAGCAGCCTGCTTACTCCTTACCCGGTGGGAATACTGAATAGTCCCATGACGGTGGAACGCAGGGAGTTCAACTTCTTCCAGTCCCTCCGGATCTTCTCCTCCGTCCGGCAGGTTGGGCATCCTGGACAGGGCGTCCGCGTTGGTATTGGAGCGTCCTGCCCGGTATTTAATTGTGAACTCGTAGTTGGACAGACGGGCCATCCACCTCTGCTCCAGGGCACCAAGTCTTGCCGTGTCCAGGTGTGTCAGCGGGTTGTTATCCGTGTACACGGTGAACCGGGAAGAAGCGAGGTAATGCTTAAAGCGCTCAGTGATTGCCCATACTACGGCCAGGAACTCTAACTTAAATGAGCTGTAATTCTCGGGGTTCCTTTCGGTGGGTCGCAGTTTTCGGCTGGCGTAGGCGATTACTCGTTCCTTCCCCTGCTGGATCTGGGACAGTACGGCTCCTAGCCCGATGTTACTGGCGTCGGTGTAGAGGATAAAGGGCTGGCTATAATCCGGGTACGCCAGGATTTCGTCCCCCGTGAGGGCCATCTTCAGCTGGCGGAAGGACTCTTCTTCCAGCTCTTCCCATTTGAAGGGCGGCTTCTGGTTCTTGGCCTTCCGGGACTGGCCTATCAGGAGGTCCTGCATAGGTGCTGCCTTTTTGGTGAAACCGGGAATAAACCTTCGGTAGTAGCCTACCAACCCGAGGAACTGCCGCACTTCTTTTACGCTGGAGGGGCTTGGCCATCCCTTAATTGCGGTGATCTTATCGGGGTCGGGAGCCACTCCGTCAGCGCTCACCACGTGTCCCAGGTACTGCACCTTTGGTTTCAGGAGGTGACACTTGGAGGGTTTCACCTTTAAGCCGTAACTCGCCAGAGCCTCGAACACTTCCGCCAGGTGTTTCAGGTGGTCCTCATACGTCTTGGAATATACGATGACATCGTCCAGGTACAACAGGACCGTCTCGAAGTTTCTGTGGCCCAGACAACACTCCATTAGGCGTTGGAAGGTTCCTGGTGCGTTGCAGAGTCCGAACGGCATGCAGGTGAACTCGCTAAGTCCCATCGGGGTGGTGAATGCGGTCTTCTCCCGGTCCGCCTCTGCTACAGGAACCTGCCAGTACCCGCTAGTGAGATCCAAGGTAGAGAAGAAGTTAGCAGATCTTAAAGCAGCCAATGACTCCTCTATCCTTGGTAAGGGGTACGCATCCTTGTGTGTGATACGGTTGATTTTCCGGTAATCTACACACATCCTCATGGTGTTGTCTTTCTTTTTGACTAAAACTAGTGGGGCTGCCCAGGGGCTACAGCTATCCCGGATTACCCCAGCCTCCTTCATGTCTCTAAGCATCCCCTTGGCGTGTTGGTAATGTGCAGGGGGTACGGGTCGATACCTCTCTTTTATGGGAGGATGATCTCCCGTGGGGATGCGGTGTTCTACCCCCTTGACTCGCCCGAAGTCTAACGGGTGTTTACTAAACACTCTCTCATACTCTTGAACCACCCGATAGACTCCTTGTTTCTGATGTGAGGGAGTGGAATCAGTACCCAAATGTAGTTGCTGACACCAGTCCTCCATGTCTTTCTTAGAGCCGTTACCTTCCTCCGGGTGAGATGGAGGCAAGGGTTCCACAGATTGTATAGAATTTTGATTAGTGGTATATAATTTGGCTAGCGTGGCATACCGGGGCAGGTACACTTCCCTCTCCCCGATATTTATTATGCGAATGGGCACCCTCCCATGGCGTACATTGACCACCCCCCGTGCTGTCAAAATGGTGGGCCTACTGTCTGAGTAAACTGGTTCTACCATTGCCTGGTAATCTCTTCCTCTCAGACCAATAGCTGCCCGGCACCAAATCATCATTTCACTTTTTGGGGGCATGGCAATAGGAATAGGGTCACACATTCTTACGCTACCAATCTCACCGCCGGAGAGTTCCACTTGTTGCCGTTGCATCAGTGCCCGGATCTCTTTCTGGAGCACCCGCTGCTCGCCGGAGCTGGCGTTCTTGGCAACCTGCTGTAAAAGGAAAATCACCTCTGCAAGACAATTTTCAATTACGTTAGTTCCTAGAGTTATTTTTGGGTGACTCTCATGTTTATCAATATCTACAATGATCAGTCCCTGTGCGGCCAGTTCGACTCTACCGATTTTGAGGGCCACCTCCTTAAATCCGATCTGTGGCACGGGCTGGCCATTGCTGGCGATGATACTCAAGTCGTCGTCAGGGTAGTGGGTAATATCCGAGTCATTCCAGTACTGCTTGAAGAGCACGTACGGGATGGTGGTGACCTGTGACCCGGTATCCAGTAGGGCACTCATGGGAATGCCATCCAGTACCACAGGCAAGACTGGACGTCCTCCCACATATCTGTCGCGCCAGTTCGATGGGCCTGGTGATCTTTTTCCTGGGGGTTGGCCCTCTACCCCAGGTTGTGCCCGTTTAAAGAACAGTACCTTTCCATATGTCCGGGTTGATTGCAGCGGCGGCAGATGGGTCGTCCGTCCTCGCTGTATCGGTCACTGGGTCTTCCTCTGGCCGGTGGGGTCCTCCTTGGTCGACGCCACGGGATGTCCTCCGGTCCGGATGCCAGCTGGATCTTCCCTGGGGTGGAAACCTGTAAAGACTGCACAGTTCGGGTTAGCGCAGCAACGCTCTTAGCTAGCTCTTGGACCTGATGGTGTAGGTCTGGAGCCGGGTCATTGTCCAAAGCCTGCGCATCAGCTCCCACAGGCCCTGCTGACAAGGGCGCCGCCTCCTGGTAGTAAGTGGTAGTGGGGCGTCTGTGGGTCACAACGCCACCTGGTGCCGGTTCTCGGAGCACCCGGATGGCTCTGTCCTTGAACTGTGCAAAGTCCAGATGGGGATCCTGTAAGGCCATTGCCCGCAACTGGGTTCGGTGGGCATTGCAATATAAACCCTCTATAAATTGTTCAGTCAACAGCCTGTCCTCGTTTCCCACCCCATCAGGGTCGGTCTGCTTTATGGCCCTCAGGGCCTCTTGTAGGTTTAGTGCATAGTCCCTTATACTCTCATGCGCTCGCTGCTTGCACCCGTAGAATCTAAGCTTAATCTCGGCTGAGGTGCGGGTATCAAAGGTGTCCTTCAGCCGGGTTAGTATCCCTGCGACAGTCTTCCTCCCAGGTGGCCAGGATTTTACTTCCCTTTTGGCTGCCCCGGTTAGTTGGGCCACCAGGATGCTCACTTTTTGCTCTTCTGTGAGGGGGTACACCTGGAAGAGGCTATCCAGCTTTTCTCTAAAGTCATGCAGGGTATGTGACTCCCCTGAGTACTGGGGTAGCCAAGCTGCTCCCGGGATATAGGGCATGGTGAAGGGCATAACTGCAGCAGCGGTAGCGCTGGCGGGGGTTGGGGCAGTGAAGCTCTCCTCCGTATCCGACATCTTCCTCCCCCCTAGTGGACCGTGGCCTACCTTGCGATGATCCTCTTCCGTAGGCCGCGGCTCCGCAGTGGATCGTCAGGGTTGAGGACCTTCCGTCGCGCTCCTGTGACGTCGGCGTCTGCTGGGCTCCTTCCAGGACCTTACGCAACGTCCGGACGTGAGGCGGGGCTTCAGTTCTCGCGCGCTTTCGGAGTCCACGCCCCTCTTCTTCCCGCGCGGCGTCCCCAAGATGGCGTCCAACGGCGGGAAAACTCCACGGATGGCGGGAAGAAGGCCGAAGATGGCGCCGGATGGCGGGAAACTTCACCGATGGCGGGAAGAAGGTAGAAGATGGCGCCGGATGGCGGGAAACCTCCACGGATAGCGGGAATCTTCACCACTGGTAAGTTTGAACAGTCTTTGCTTTTCAGGCACGCAGTACCCGGTGGTTGCGGGCACGAAATCCTGCCGACTACGCCAAAGTTGACGCGCCCCTGGGCCTGTGTCGCGCTGCGTTGCGCATGCGGGAGCCTACCCGGAGCCGGATCAGTGGAGGGTTGTAGTCTCGTGGCGGTGACCCGGTCCGTGCCCAGGGAGTCAAACTAGACGGCAGTCTATTAGTAGTAAATAGTTGATGACTACGCCACCCGTTGAGTGCAGCCAGGGAGCTGCTGCTGCAGGGCAGACCGCTGAGGCCGGTGGTAGGATTGTGCAGCGTGATAGTATAACCCCCAACGGGAGGGGTATGGCCTCAGGGCAGCCGACGTGGATGATGGGGGTAGCAGGAACCACTCAGAGACGGTACGGTGTAGTTCAGGGTCTTTACTGGTAACAACGATAGACCCTCCCGGAGTACTTGCTAGCAAACGGGGCCTGGTCAGTCTTTGAGCAGATGGGATCTCCCCTGGCCAGGCGTAGTTGTAGGCCTCACAAACTGACTGTACTCTTCTGGCTACCTTGCTAGAAGCTGATGTAAGTAGCCCACGTCCCTGAGTGTACCGTGTGGTGCTCACCCGTATGGCCGGTGACTCGGGGCCTTCTTATGGCTTCCGCTCCACGATGGCGGTGCTGGTCCCACGCGTGTGACCGTGCCTTCGGGCTTCTGGGCCAGAGGACCTGAAATCCCCTGCCTGACGGATTCTGCTGCTGGGTAGAAGTTAGTCCCCACAGCCTCGGACTCCGGGTCCGGTAAAGAATCTTCTTAGTCAGGGCGAGCGCTGCAGCTGCCAGCCCCTGACTCCTTGGAACTCTCCTGTTTCCTATGCTGCTTCTTGTCTCCACTCTCCTTGGCTGACTCACCCTGCCTCAGCCCCGGGTTTATACAGGGGAAGTTCTTCCCCTCCCAAGACTGGGCAGGAGGTGTGGCATGCACAGGATCCCTGACCAAAGGACCTCCCACCTGCTCTCAGACATAATATCTCTATCACTGTGGCAACCAGACCCCTGGGGTGTCACATATCCTGCAGACATGCTTATTTGTACAACCCAAGAATATTAGTGACTTAGAGGCCATCGCCAATGAGGAACGGGCTAAGATTCCTCAGGGGCTGTAAAGAGCTGGTGTCTGGATAGGCATCACGTACACAGCAGGTCGTAACAGCCAAAGGGGCTTTACTACCTACTAAAGACGCTTATCACGTAGGGGTGAATAATCCTCAGACTTCAGTGGTCAGTAAGGGGCATTTTGTGCTGAATATGGAGAAACCACTTGTTATATTATTTGTACTGAGCTATTTCTATACTTCTTGGTTTATTGCAAACAGCAGAAAGTTTATAAATGTTAGAAATAAACTGAATCTGAAATGGGGTGAAGGTGGGGATTGAAACTAAATATACAGTGCTCAGCATAAATGAGTACACCCCCTTTGAAAAGTAAAATTTTAATCAATATCTATAATGGGTGTGTCAGGTGTGACAGACTGTCGTTCTGGATCCAGCTGTAGAAGGTCATTGCGCTTGGCTCTGCAGGCACCTTCTTGATCTTTTGATCTTTGTGGTGTAGTGATATCCTTCTCCCTCTAGGACCTAGGAGTGGACCTCCACCTTCTGCTGCTAATTGACACACCCTTGCTGGATGTTTAAATACCTTCGGTCTCTGCAGAAAGTCGCCTAGATAGCTCTATTTTCCTCTGTCCAAACTTGAAGTACTAGTAGTCGGCTAGTGTCTTCTTGGAGTTCCCTTGGAGTATAGTTGGCATAATCTCTCTGGTGTCTTCTCAAGCTAAGTGTTTTTCTTTGTCTGTTACCTATTTGTCTTTAGTTGCAGAGGGGGTTGACTAGTGCTCACCCCATCCCCTCCTTAACTAGGGCCTATCACTAGGGGCAGTCAGGGATTAGGTTTCCTGCTCAGCGATAGGTACGGAACCTATTTAGGGACTTTAGGGGAGTCAGGCTGTTGTCAGATCTGCCTAGGGGTCTCCACTCCCCCTTTTCCTAGTGTTTGGACTTCTTCCTCCTCTTCCCGTTGTTGTGCACTTAGTCTTTCCCTCACCTTGCTTGACAATATCTCACTGAACAAAAGAAAAATTTCCAGAATTTTGACAAGACTAAGTTTCATAGAACCTTCTTTAACCCATAACATGAAGGTAAGGTTAATAATATAACTTTCATAGCTAAATCTTCAGTATTACTCAAAATAGTTAATGCAAAATGAGTACACCCGACATAAAAAAAAAAATACTACATCTAGTCATTTGTATGACCTCCATAATTTTTAAGAACAGCACCGAGTTTTCTAGATATGGAATGAGCAGGTTGGCGACATATTGTAAAATTTATCTTTTTTCATTCTACAAGAACGAGCCCTTTTAGAGCCTGAATACTGGATGGAGAGTGATGACAACTTGTCTCTTCAGAATTCCCCATAGGTGTTTGGGTGGGTTCAGATCAGGAGACACTTAATCAATGAATCACTTTCTCCCTGTTCTTCTTCAGAAATACCACAAAAGCCTTAGATGTGTGTTTTGGATCATTGTGATGTTGCTAAGTGAACGTCTACCAAGCGCACAGAGTGATGGCAGCATCTTCTCTTTCAATATAGAGGTTTACATCTGTGAATTCATGACATCATCAATGAAATGTATCCCCCCCAACTCCAGCAGCACTGATGCAGCCCCACATAAGGACACTGCAACCACAAGGTCTCATTGAAAGACACCATTCAGTTTTCTTTGTACTTCTCACCTTTTTGACACTATACAGCTTTGAAGCCATCAGTTCCAAAAACATTTATCTTGGTGTCAACACTCCAGAGTATAGAGTCCCAGTGGTCTTCATATTTTTCACCACGATCCCTCAATTGTAGTAGAGCTTTTTAGTGTATAAGCTTTAGTAGAAGTTTCTTTCTTCTAAAGACAACGGCATGCAACCCATTCCTCTGCAGTGTACACCGTATTGTGTCATGAGAAACACATTCACCGGTTTGGATTTCTACTCATTTAGCTAACTGCACTGAATTTGTATATGGATTTTCTTCAGCCCTTCTTATCAAAAGATGCTCCTGTTTAGGTGTCAACCTCCATGATTGGCCTGGACGTCTCTGTGAGATGATTGCAGTTCCATCTTTGTTACATTTTGGTATTCCTTTTGCTACAGTATTCTGACTGATAAGTAAAGCTTTGCTGATCTTCTTGTAGCCTTCCCTTTTTTTATGTAAAATAAATTATTTTCTTTCTCAGGTCTTGTGACATTTCTCTTCCATGTGGTGCCATTGCTGACAGAATGAAATGGGAAGGGTTTTTGTTTTTTTATAAGCAACAACTTTTTCTAGTAAACTGTCTGCTGGACACCTGTGTAATGAATAATTAAACTTACCTGTGGTTGAATTCTGGTTAATTAGAATTTTGTACTATAAAATTTGAACTTTTCTACTAAGATTTTCATTGGGGTGTACTCACTTTTACAACATTTTCTTAAATGAATTTCTTAGGAAAATTACTTTTTGGGGTGTTGAAAATAGCAAGTATTGTTTGTAATTAATAGCCAACATTTGTGGGAGTATTTAGTAGTCTGGCATCCCATAGAAAATGTTAATTCTAAAAGGAAACTAAAGGTTTTCTGACAAAACTGTTGGGGTGTACTCATTTGTGCTGAGCACTGTATCTGCTATATCATAGAATCATAGAATCATAGAATGGTAGAGTTGGAAGGGACCTCCTGGGTCATCTGGTCCAACCCCCTGCTCAAAGCAGGATTCACTAGATCATCTCAGACAGATGTCTGTCCAGCCTCTGTTTGAAGACGTCCATTGAAGGGGAACTCACCACCTCTCGTGGCAGCCTGTTCCACTCATTAATCACCCTAACTGTCAAAAAGTTTTTTCTAATATCTAATCTGTGTCTCCTCCCATTTAGTTTCATCCCATTGCTTCTAGTCTTTCCTTGTGCAAATGAGAATAAAGATGATCCTTCTACAATGTGACAGCCCTTGACATATTTGTAGACAGCTATTAAGTCTCCTCTCAGTCTTCTTTTTTGCAAGCTAAACATTCCCAAATCCTGCAACCGTTCCTCATAGGACATGGTTTGCAGACCAGTCACCATTCTGGTCGCTCTTCTCTGAACTTGCTCCAGTTTGTCTATGTCTTTTTTAAAATGTGGTGCCCAAAACTGTACACAGTATTCCAGATGAGGTCTGACCAAAGAGGAGTAAAGACCGATAATGACTTCACGTGATCTAGACTGTATGCTTCTGTTAATACATCCCAGAATTGTATTTGCCTTTTTTGCTGCTGCATCACACTGTTGACTCATGTTCAGTCTATGATCTATTAGTATACCTAAGTCTTTTTCACATGTACTGTTGCTTAGCTCTATACCTCCCATTCTGTATATGCTTTTTTCATTTTTATTGCCCAGATGTAGTACTTTGCATTTTTCCATGTTAAAAAACATTCTGTTGGTTGCTGCCCACTGCTCCAGTTTATTTAGGTCTTTTTGAATCCTCTCTCTCTCTTCTCTAGTATTAGCTATCCCTCCTAGCTTTGTGTCATCAGCAAATTTAATCAGTTTACCCTCAATT
This sequence comes from Phyllobates terribilis, assembly GCF_046119375.1. NCBI lineage: Eukaryota > Metazoa > Chordata > Amphibia > Anura > Dendrobatidae > Phyllobates > Phyllobates terribilis. The sequence continues at coordinate 1,176,613,420 of NW_027362761.1, forward strand.
CCTTCATCTAAATCATTGATAAAGATGTTGAACAATACAGGTCCCAGGACAGAGCCCTGTGGTACCCCACTTGAGACATTCATCCAGCTGGATGTGAAGCCATTTACAACCACCCTTTGAGTCCGATCACTAAGCCAGTTATGAATCCACCTAACAGTTGCCTGGTCCATTGCATACTTGGTCATTTTTTCAATAAGGATGGTGTGAGATACTTTGTCAAATGCTTTGCTGAAGTCAAGATATACTATATCTACAGCATTTCCCTGATCCACCCAGTCAGTGATTCTGTCATAGAAGGAAATTAAGTTAGTCTGACATGACTTGTTAGTTACAAACCCATGCTGACTCTGGTTAATCACTTCATTCTTATCCATGTACTTACATACATGTTGTTTAATAATTTGTTCAAAGATCTTTCCTGGTATAGAAGTCAGACTCACCGGCCTATAGTTCCCAGGGTCCACCTTCTTCCCCTTTTTGAAGATAGGAACAACATTTGCTCTTCTCCAGTCTTCTGGGACTTCTCCTGTTCTCCAAGAATTTTCAAAGATTATGGAGAGTGGTTCTAAAATTTCTTCTACGATCTCCTTCAGTACTCTGGGGTGTAATTCATCTGGACCTGGAGACTTGAACTCATTTATGTTAGCTAAATATTCCCTCACAATCTTTCTGTTTACAGATAACTTGGATTCCTCTATTCCTTTAAAAGGACAGTGAAGATCAGTTGATGTTACATTTTCTTTCTGAGAGAAAACAGATGCAAAATAGGAATTAAAAAGTTCGGCCTTCTCAACATCCTCTCTTACCATTTCTCCATTTTCATCCTGTAAAAATCCTATAGCATCTTTGACTTTTCTTTTACTTTTGACATACCCCCAAAATCCTTTTTTATTGCTTTTAACATCTCTTGCAAGCCTTAATTCATTGTCAGCTTTAGCTAACCTGATACGTGCCCTGCAGGATCTGCAGACTGCATTATAATCTTCTTTAGATATGCCTCCCTCTTTCCATTTAATAAACATTTCTTTCTTTCTTTTTAGCATGTGTTTAAGTTCTGTGTTCATCCATCCTGGTTTCCTTAAATGCTTCCCATTCTTCCTACTTTTCGGGATTGTTAACGATTGTGCTTTGAGAATCTCATTTTTAAAAATTTCCCATCCTTCCTGGACATTTTTGTCCTTAAGGACATCCAGCCATTGGATCCCTCCTATTCTCTTTCTGAGTCTCTTAAAATCTGCCTTTCTAAAATCTAACCTTGAAGTTTGAGTCTTCACATGTCTTCCTCCTCTAGTTATCCAAAATTCTATAATAGCATGATCGCTGCCTCCTAGGGTCCCAGCCACCTTTACCTCCTCAACCATTTCCTCCCTGTTTATAAGGATTAGATCCAAAGTAGCAGATCCCCTTGTTTTCTCCCCTACCTTTTGGAAGATAAAGTTGTCAGCAAGAGAGGATAAGAATTTGCTTGACCTGTTAGTTTTACTTGAGAGAGATTCCCAACAAATGTCTGGATAGTTGAAATCTCCCACGACCACTACGTCATATTTTTTGGAGAACTTGGTCATTTGATACATAAAGAGTTCATCCATATCTTCAGCTTGCCCAGGTGGTCTGTAGTAAATGCCTACAATGGTGTCCTTTCCGTTGTTCTCTCCTTGTATTCTTACCCAAACAGTTTCCACAGAACTCCCAGTCTCTGAAGCTTCAATCTCTGTGCAGATATACGCTTTTCTAACATACAATGCAACACCTCCTCCTCGTTTATCAAGTCTGTTTCTTGCAAATAAGTTGTATCCTTTTAGCCTTTTATTCCAATCATGTTTATCGTTCCACCAAGTTTCAGTGATTCCAATGACATCATATTCCTTTTCCTGCACTAGTAGTTCCAATTCTCCTTGTTTGTTGCCCATGCTTTGTGCATTTGTATAAAAACATTTTAGTTTGTGATTGGTTTCTCTTCCTCCCATATTTTTTATTATTTAAATTGTTTTGTCTTTGTTCTTCCTTTCCACTTCCAGTAGCAGAGATCTCAATAGTATTTGTCAGCTGTATGGCTTTTTCTGGCCTTTTGCTTCCCTTCCCACATTGCTCTAGTTTAAAGCTCTTCTGATGAGTGTAGCAAGGCGACTTCCAAATACATGTTTTCCAGTCTTCGTAAGGTGCACCCCATCTCTAGCAGGTAGTCCATCGTATAGGTAATTCATTCCGTGATCCAGAAATCCAAATCCTTGTTGACGGCACCATCGACGTAGCCAGTTGTTCACCTGTAGAATCTTATTCCACCTCATTGTTCCATGGACATCCACTGGGAGGATGGATGAGAAGACCACCTGCGCTCCCAATTCTTTCACTTTCTTGCCTAAGTCTTCAAAGTCACTGCAGATGGTTTCCAGGTCCTTTCCTGCGGTGTCATTTGTCCCCACATGTATTAGCAGGAATGGGTAGTGATCTGTAGGTCTGAAGAGTCTTGATATCCTGTCAGACACATCTTTAATTTTTGCTCCTGGAAGACAGCACATTTCTCTTGAGGTTATGTCTGGTCTGCAGATAGCGGCCTCTGTTCCTCTTAACAGGGAATCCCCCATGACCACCACTCTCCGTTTTTTCTCCACAACATTCTTCTTTCTCCATCCAGGAGGATTCTGAGGGCTTACAAGGTTATTCATTGCTGGCAAAGTCTTATTTTGCTGTATTTCTTCATGGTTCTCCTGCGTGAGAGCCTGGTACTGGTTCCTGAGCAGTATGGGTGCTGACTGCCTCTCTATCCTCCTGCTTCTCTGGGTCACATGCTTCCATTCCTCTGTTTCGTCAGGTGCAGTTCGAATTTCTTCTCTTTCTGAATCATGAAGAGATAATTCTGCTCTGTCTAAGAACTCTTCACCTTCCTTAATGATTTTCAAGGTAGTTAACCTCTCTTCTAGATTTCGCAACTTTTCCTCCAACAGGGACACAAGCTTGCATTTCTGGCATGTGAAGTTTGGCTTTTCCACTGGCAAGTCTGTGAACATGTAGCAGGATATGCAGCTCACCAAATGGCTCCTGGACTCTTCCATGTTCTTACTGTTAATGTTCTGAAAACAGTGAAAAAAGCTTAAAAAAAAAGCTTCAAAATGCGCGCGCCGGACTCTTCACTTACCCCAAAATGCAGTGGGAATATGCAAATTATCTCCTCAGGACTCCTCCCCTGGTTTACCGATGTCCTCTTTTCAGCTCGAACAGCCAAAATCCAGTGTTCTTTGAGCTCGCGGAGACTCTTCACTTACCCCAAAATGCAGTGGGAATATGCAAATTATCTCCTCAGGACTCCTCCCCTGGTTTACCGATGTCCTCTTTTCAGCTCCAACAGCCAAAATCCAGTGTTCTTTGAGCTCGCGGAGACTCTTCACTTACCCCAAAATGCAGTGGGAATATGCAAATTATCTCCTCAGGACTCCTCCCCTGGTTATATCCACAGAATATGCCAAATATATATAGTGGATGTGGATCCCACCTATAGGAACATCATATATCTTGAGTACGGGGCCCTGACAAGCTGCGGTTTCAGCCATTAGATTGTCAGGATTCCCGTCCATTTGTATAGAAATTTTAACCACCTCCTTATGAAAATTCCTCTTAATGGAATCTGCATCAACTATATATTTACATCACATCCTCTGTATGTGGTAAGAATAGAATAACTCCTTAAAGGTGAGTACAGATGTGGTGGATAGGATGTGTATTTGGGTAAGACCTCGTGAATTCAACATGTCAATATATTTATTCTCAAGGAATATAAACTGTCCCCGGAGATGTCTGACAGCAGCTTTACCCCCTCTCCCTATACACAACACATGGACGCTCAGCTGAGTCTAACGTGCTTATGTATGGGGGGGGCTGTTTATCCGTCAGCTCGCTCCGTTGTGCGGCCACATTCAGAGTTTCTCCTCCTGTGCAGATGTTCATATAGTCTGTAATCATTATGTCAGCGCTGGTTTATACCTGACTGGTTTATACAATGATCTGTACAGAAATAATCTATTCCCAGAGGAAGAAGAGAAGACAGAAATAATCACTGAGTGCTCTGCTAATTCTCTGCACCTTCATCTACACAACATTGTAATACAGCGACATAATGGGGGATGAGGAGGAGGTTTTTGTACGGCTCTGTATCACTGTGTGAGAGGGAAGCTCTGATACTGCTGACAGTAATAATCTGCTGCATCGTCCTCTGTCGCTCCTCTGATTGAAAGAGTGTAATCAGTTCCAGATCCAGATCCAGTGAACCGGTCTGGGACTCCTGTATATCGGCTGCTTGCACTGTAGATGAGAAGTGCTGGAGGTTGTCCTGATTTCTGTTGGTACCAGTGTAAGTAGCTGACATGTACACTACTACTGGCCTTACATGAAATGGTGGCTGTTTCTCCCGGGGACACAGTGATGAGATCTGGAGATTGGATCAGTACAATCTGTGCACAGGAGTCTAAGGAAAGATAAAGAAAACATAAGTGTTAGTGTTAATGTCGCCTCATTGTGCTGTTCTCTACTACTGTCCTGTCCATCATCTCATGAACCTCTCACCATGAATGAGAAGAAGAATTACACCCAGTACAACTCCCTGTAAACCCATCGTCATCTCCCTGGACTGATGGCCACAGACTATAGAGATGTCACCTGCACAATGTCTCCTATATACCAGCTGTAATCACTGGAGGAGACGTCCCCTGAGAGCAGAGATGTAAAGCAGGAGACATGTAAATTGTGCCGTGTGTCAGCGATCAGTGATCTGGATCTTACTGCAATCAGGGATTTCCTACAGGAGAGATATAATCCCGATCATTATCCTGAGATCATTCACCATCAGTGATCTCCTGATTGTTCTCAGACATCAGAAATGGGATTATTTTTATAGATGTTATTAGTTTTATCTGTGAAGTAAGAATAAATCCTTCTACATCTTATTGGGCTTTTCCAGCTTTGTGATGTTGCAGCCGATGTAAGAACAGATACTGGAGACAACAGATCACCGGAAACGTGAAACGCAGAATTCCTGACCTCACAGGGAACATCTAAGGGTATGTGCCCACGTAGCGTTTTACAAGTGTATATGCTGCGCTCAAAAATCCGCAGCATGTCCATTAATTTTGCGGACACGCAGCGTAATCGCCGCCATTGACTTGCATTGAGATTTATATAATCCGTGTCAGTATATTTGTATACACAGATTATATGCGTTTCAATGTGCGGATGGTACCCAAGTCTGGAGGAGAGAAGACTCTCATCCAGACCTGGATAGAAACTGTAAAAAAAAGAATTAAAAATAAAAAATAAACTGTATACTCACCTTCCGATGTCCTCCCGGTGTTTTGTCTGCTCCGTCCGCTCTCTTGCAATGCTCCCGCTGTTATGAAGGACCTGCCATGACGTCACTGAGTCATGTGACCCATCACATGGCTCAATGACGTCACCGCAGGTCCTTCACACCACCGTGAGCCGCCCAACACACCGGACGCGGCAGAGAGAACACCGGGAGGACACCGGAAGGTGAGTATAAACTTTATTTTTTTATTTTTTACCATTTTATTCTTTTTTTTAACTAACTTGGTCACACTACTATAAATCCATGCCGGTTGCCGTTTGTATGGATTTATATAGAGTGAACAAGTTGTCAAGCACTTTTCCAAGTGATGCTAAAATCACTTGGAAAAGCGCTTGATAACCCGCATGCAGAAATGCATGGAGAGATGCTTGACAAACGCTTCTACCTGGCGGGAAAAACGCATGTAAAATCCGCATGCATTTTTCCTGCCAGGGAGAAGCGTAAAAAATATGCAGCATTTCTGCATCGTGGGCACATAGTCGAAGACCATTAGAAATATTTATATTCATTCAGATTATTATTAATATGTTTATTACTATTAATACGACTGATATTTTATTACATCCACTCCTGATTGTTGCTTAAAAACTAGATGTAAAACCCTGATGAAATACACAGGTGTGAATGAGGCCTGATCTGTATATATTGTGGTGTGAATACAGAACTGATGGGATATTTGGGGGATTCTCATGTGATTTATCTTCATGCATTACTATCATATATCTTGTGGATGTAAATCTCTCATGTATATAATGTCATATATCAGCAGTTCTCATCTGTCTCATCTGATGTCATTTCCTCCCTAGACGACGGCCCCTGAGCGTTATAGATGTGATATACGGGGGCTGCACCTATATAGTGTTATGTGAATAGAAGCTCTTGAATGATTTTTCATTATCAATGAATGTATTAATAAAATTATAAGAAATATGGAGAAGACAGATATTTGGACACATAGATGAGCCCCCGACAGAAGACACATCTCTGATGGCTGAACCTGCCATTATTCCTGCACTTATGGCCGAGGGTCTGGACAAACCACAAACTCACATTATTGTAATTCTGGTAGAAAACAAATCCTCGTCGGTGACTTTATTAGTAGTTTGCAGAGCACATGTTACTCCCTGACGTGTGCAGAATAATCCGGGCTCCGCTGAGGCTGCCGGGCCCCTCCAGTCCAGGATTCTCCTCAGACCGGGGCCGGGAGAGGTGGGGTCATTTATATGTATATTTCCACCCTACGTCCCAGACCCCTGAGCAGAATAAGGCAGATTCACAGCAAACAGACTCAATGTGAATCCAATCTCTTTCCTGAATTGGAGTGAATCTGCTGAGTGTGAATTGTGGCTGAGTCGCTCATCACTAATGTCCGCACATCTCAGCCCAGAATAGAAAAAGACTGAAGTGAATCTCTGAAAACCCCATTTACTGCTGGGAATATATTTGCTGCTTTGTGCAGCGGCTCCGGCCCCTCTGATCTGTGAGTATAATGTGGGATATGTGAGGTATAGCGGTGTATGGAGCCGCCATTATGAGGCCTCTAGACCTTGTAGTGAGAGGGTGGAGGGGACTGTGCAGCGCGGGGAGGATCTGTCCTCCAGTTCTCTCTCTTCCTGGTCACTCATCCATTCCCGCTAAGCTTCTTATGTTCCTGAGTCCATCAATAACCGGCGGCTCAGCTAATGTCGGCCGCTCCCGGAGATGACACCTGTTATGCCATGGTTTTCTGATATGGGGAGACCACTGTAACCCCGGGGTCCATCTTTATTTTCAGGATAAAGGACATCACATTAGATATATCGGGTACAGCTCAAATAAAAAGGTAATCACTTGTCCAGAAAAAAACTAAAGAGATTTGCAACCCAGATGAGTCCATCACATAACAGGTCAGATATTTATCCCTAGGAGGTAAACTATGAAATGACAGCAAGCAGAGATCTAGATACAGAAAATATAAGGGAAAATTATATAATCTTTTATTATACAAAAATACAACCTGTAATTGTTGGAACAAACCAAATGTATATTTATATTCTATAGGAGCAGAAAGTAAAGTCCTCCCCTCCTTCTTCTATCTCCTTACATCTGTACAGATTCCTTCATCACATGAATCCTGGTAACAGTCTGAAGCTTTTATCGGCCGCGCACAATACTGGATAAGAGCTGCCCGGGTCGTGTTCCTCCTCCTGATGTGTGTGCTCTGTACAGATACAAGCGCCTCATACACAGGATTCTCTGCTATTCCTCAGTATCAGTCACTTATATACAGATGTTTGGTGTCTGCACTGAGTATAGACAGAGCTGCCTGAGCTGCTGCTGCCCCCTAGTGGCTCCATGACATGGAGATTTATGCATCTTGTATCTGCACTGAGCCAGTAGCCACATGATACCAGAGGGAGCGGAAAGCATCTTATTACATCATCCAGAAGAGGAGGCAGCACAGGTGTGGAGGGAAGCAAAATGGGGGATCTAAAGAGCCAGCGGTGGAAATAGGGAAGATCTCCAGGAGGAGCTGGAAAATCTCCTGGACAAAGGTTGGATGGCAGAGAAAGAGCCACCTGCTCTCTGCTCCACCACTTATCCTGCTAGGGCACAGGTCGCTTTATGGCTGTAACTGCCCGAGGTGCGGTGAGCTAGATCCACTGCGCCATAGCGATAGCGAATGTAGCACAATGAATGGGGAGCGCCCGTCACCTTCTCTGTGACTCAGCTGGTGGCAATGGCATCATGGCGTCAGCATGGACGCTCTGCCACAAGATGAGGTGGAGCCACAGGAGATCTGATGGACAGGGAAGTATTAAATATTAGTTTTTCAATAAATGAATTAATTTTGATAACAAGAATGAAATGGGGGTGAGAGAGAGAACACTATAATGACTTAAGGGTGGGGGATGGAAGAGATATAAATATATTGGGGGAGGGGACATGTAAATATAATGAATCAGAGGGGCATGGAATTATAATGATACAGCGGACAAGTAATTATAATGAATCGGGGGGGCGGGAGGTGCACAGTGGGGGCATGGAGGACGCAGGAGATTAACTGATTAATTGGGGGAAAGAGAACAGTAACTAATTCATTTATACATTTATTGGGAGGGGAAAAGTGGCCAATTATAGTTACAGGGGGCTCAGTGGTGGATTATCAATTTACATTCAGAATGTTGTGTTGCATAATAGTAAGACGTCAGCGGTGAGTTACTGGATGTGAATATTTGTTCTGTCTCTACATTGTATAGGGGTACGTTCACATGGGCGACCGGCGGCACTAAATGACCACCAATCGGAAAACCATTACCTATTGGCAGTCGCTTCATAGCATGTTTAACCCCTTCATGACTGGGCTATTTTTCATTATTTTATTTGTTTTTTCCTCTCCTTCTACTAAGAGCCATAACTTGCTATCTTTCCATCCACATAGCGTATGAGGACTTGGTTTTTGCGAGACAAGTTGTAGTTTTGAACGACATCATTCATTTTATCATGTGATTCACTCAAAAGTTGGGAAAATAATTCTAAGTGCGTTGAAATTGCAAAAAAAGTGCAATTCCACAATTGTTTGTGTCACCATTTTCTGAGACCCCTAACATTTTCAATTTTCGTGGTAAGGGGCTATGTGGGGGCTTATTATCTGTGGCCTGATTTGAGGTTTATTGATGCTATTTTGGGGTAGATATAATGGTATCATCTTGTCTAATTGCAGTTTATTGCAATGTTGTGGCAGCTAAAAAAAGTAATTATGGCGTTTTGATTTTTTTCTCATTACGCTGTTTACTGATTGGATTAATTTATTTTATTTTTGATAGATTGGAGTTTTATGAATTTGGCGATATCGAATATGTGTATTTTTTTTTAATTGCTTTATTTTTAATGGGGCACAAAGGGGGGTGATTCTTGCACCGGCTATCACTGAGGAATATGTTCCTACAACAAGGATACCATCCACTGGTAATAGATGAACAGATCCACAGAGCTACAAGGATCCCAAGAAGCCACCTCTTGGATTACAGACAGAGAGGGGACAACAGCAGGGCGCCTCTTGTGGTCACATACAGCAAGCACATGAACATCCTAAGGAAGATTGAGACTGATCTTCCACCCATATTCCTCAGAGACCACAGACTGAAAGGAATATTCCCAGAACTACCACTTCTCTCCTACAAAAAGCCCCGTAACCTAAGGAATCTCCTTGTCAGAAGTGTCCTCTCATCACCATCAGAGATGGGAACATTCCCCTGTAATAATAAAAAGCAGGACTTGTACCCAGATATTACCGACAAATACAGTCCACATACCCAACACCAATCAGGACTATAAGATCATGGACTTCTTCTCATGTTCATCTTCCAATGTGGTGGACATGATACAATGTACAAGGTGTCCTGAGGAGCCGATATTGGGGAAACTAAGCAAAAACTACAAACGGGGAGGAATCTACACAGACACAATCAGGAATGAACTGGACGCCTGTGGGAAAACATTTCTCTGGACCTGGACACTGTATGACGGATATAAAAGTCTTAATACTGAAAGGTCGTTTTAAGGACGAAAAAGAAAGGAAAATCTGAGAATTCATACTGATAAGAATGTTCAACTCTTCCACAATTTAACACCTGGATTTATGACTCACTACATGGACCCAGTTCACACCTCCACGAGACTGACTCCAGATCACTAAGCTGTCACTCCCACCATCTCTCCATTTGTAACAAAAAACCTTACCTTGATTTCCTTGGCTTATCTTTAGGAGGCATCACCCCATCCACCCCATGCACAAATTGTAATATCTCCTAAATGTTGTGCTCTTGTCTCAGTCATTCATTTGTAAATCCTCCTGAAGAAGGAGCCTCGGTGCTCTGAAAGCTGCAGATATAATTCTCCTGGTTAGCCAATAAAGGGATCGCTCCTAGAATACTTCTGTCAATTTTAGGCATAAAACTACTTATATCAATTTGTAAAGGTTGCAAAGTTGTGATATATGCTCTACTGTGACCCCCTACTGAATATTAATTTTTCTTTTCTTTTGAGGGGAGGATAATTAGAACTTCAGCTATGGAGCTCTATGATTTCTATATACGTCCGTTATGATGACTACATAATTAGGATATACTTATGGTAACACATAAATAATCATTGGAGCTGTAATCATCAAATAATATTTTGTCAATGTGTGAAATGTTCTTTTAAGAATTGTTTACATGTGTAACATAACATATATATATAAATGATTTATGTGGATAGTAGGTGAAGTGTAGAGCGGTGTCACCCCATGATGATTATTATCTGGGCTTGTTACATTGTCAGGCTGCAATTTCCCTCTACAATGTCATGTGATGCACTACTTATCTCATCCACCAGATGGCGCTATAGAGCATTACACTCCATAATCCTGAAAGGTGACACCTGCAGGACGATTCGTGTAAGAGCAACAGTTCATAGTACCAGGGGTCAACCATTTTGAGCATGAAATTCACTAAGGAGGAGTCACTAATGTGTCTCGACAGTAAGGGGGGACACTATTGTGAAGGACACTATGGGGCGATTCATTATGACCGGTGTTGTGCAGTTTAGTGTTAATGACTCTCTGGAGTACAATGCGTCTAATTCATTAAGTGGTGCTCATCCCCTAAAGAAATAGGCGCATCTCTTAATTGTCATGTGCCGACACCAGAAATGGTCTGAAGTCAGTGACTGGGGAATATTTCTTGACTACATTACGCAGTTTCTGCTGAGACTGGACTGTAAACCCTAAGGCGATGTGCCCACGTAGCAGATTTACATGCGTTTTCTCTGCCAGAGAGAAGCGTTTTTTCAGCGTTTTTACATACGTTTTTTCTGCCAGAGAGAAGCGTTTTTTCAGCGTTTTCGCATGCGTTTTTTCAAGCACTTTTCCAAGTGATTTTGAGCATCACTTGGAAAAGTGCTTGACAAGTTGGTCACACAATATAAATCCATGCAACCGGCATGGATTTATATTGTGTGACCAACTTAGATGCTTTAAATGCAGCATCTATAGTAAAAAAAAAGAAAGAATTAAAAAGTTAAAAATAAAAAAAAACCTGTATGCTCACCTCTCCGGTCTCCTCCTGGCAGCGATCCTCTCTCCTCGGCGTCCCGGGTGTACTGGCAGGACCTGTGATGACTTCATTTAGTCAGCTGATGGTCACGCGACCATCACCTGACCGCTGACGTCAGTGGTCACGTGACCATCAGCTGACTAAATGACATCACTGCAGATCCTGCAAGTACACCCAGGACGCCGAGGAGAGATGACGCAGCCGGGAGAAGACCGGAGAGGTGAGTATACAGGTTTTTTTACTTTTAACTTTTTTATTTCTTTTTTTCACCGCGTGGTAGCCGGGATGTAGAGGAGTTGTAGTCTCCTCTTCATCCCAGGTACCACACGCACCGCGATTACGCTGCAACTTCGCGGCCATTGAATTTAATTGAAACGCTGCAAATCCACATATACCTGCGGGTTTGCTGCATTTCAATGTTCCTCAATGGCCGCGAATTTGCAGCGTAATCGCAGTAGAAATGGTCATGCTGCGAATTTGGCGCACTAATTAGCGCATCATGTGCACAGCACATCCGAATTCACATTGCTTTGCATGGCAGATGGTTTTACAAGCGTTTTCAATGCGTTTTCATGGCTTTAACCCCTTAATAACATCTGACGTACTAATACGCGTCTGTGCCCTGGGACTTAAGAGCCAGACCCGTATTAGTACGTCATCGCGATCGCGCGCGCACACAGGCTGTGCGGGCGCGATCGCCGCCGGGTGTCAGCTGATTGGCACAGCTGACACCCGGTACTATGTGCAGGGAGCGGTCCTGCACCGCTCCCAGCACATTAACCCCCGTGATGCTGCGATCGAAGTCGATCGAAGTCGATCGCGGCATTGCGGGGGCAAGGGGAGGTGATCGGCGATACTCACCTCCTCTTCCGGCTTCCAGCGCAGTCTGCAAAGGCTTCCCGGGTGTTGCCATGACGACCCGATGTCGTCATGACAACATCCGGGTCACCAGAGAGCAGGAAGATTGCTTGGACATGCGCAGTGCATCTCCAAGCAATCTTCACACTGTGCACTTCTGACAGCCTTCATGGCATAGGGATGGTGCTCCATTCCTGTGCCATGCAGGCGATCAAAAAAAAAAAGTGAAAGTCCCAGAGTGGGACAAAGTAATAAAGTGTATAAACTGTGTGAAAGTGGGAAAAAAAAAAAATGTGCAAAAATATTATAAAAAAATAAAAAAAATAATACACCAAAAATAAAAATATAATGTACCCATCAATAAATATTATTATAAAAAAAAAAAAAAAAAAACAATAAAAGTACACATATTTGGTATCGCCGCGTCCGGAACAACCTGACCTATAAAACTGTCCCACTAGTTAACCCCTTCAGTGAACACGGTAAAAAAAAAAAAAAAAAAACGAAGCAAAAAACAATGCTTTATCACCATACCGCCAAACAAAAAGTGGAATAACACGCGATCAAAAAGACGCATATAAATAAAAATGATACCGCTGAAAACGTCATCTCGTCCCGCAAAAAACAAGCCGCCATACAGCTCCATCAGCCGAAAAATAAAAAAGTTATAGCTCTCAGAATAAAGCGATACTAAAAAATATTTTTTTCTATAAAATAGCTTTTATTGTGTATAAGCGCCAAAACATAGAAAAATGATACAAATGTGGTACCGCTGTAAACGTACTGACCCGAAGAATAAAGCTACCTCATCAATTTTACCACACGCGGAACAGAATAAAAAAAAAAAAAAAAAAACAATTCCTGAATTGTTGGTTTTTGTTTATTCTGCCTCCCAAAAATCGGAATAGAAAGCGATCAAAAAATGTCACGTGCCTGAAAATGGCACCAATAACAACGTCAAGTCATCCCGCAAAAAACAAGCCGTCACATGACTGTCTGCCAAAATCTGGAAAAATTATAGCTCTCAAAATATGGCGATGCAAAAACTAGATTTTACAAAAAATGCGTCTTTTAGTGTGTGACAGCTGTCAGTCATAAAACCCCCATATGATTCTGGCATTGCTGTAATCACACCGACCCGAAGAATAAAGTCGTCTAATCACTAATACCGCACAAGGAACGGCGTCAAAAATAAACTCTTGGGTTAGGATTGGGCTAGGGTTAGGGCTGGGTTTGGGGCTAGGGTTGTGCTGGGGCTAGGGTTGTGCTGGGGCTAGGGTTGTGCTGGGGCTAGGGTTGTGCTAGGGTTAGGGCTGGGGTTGGGATTTTTTTCAAAAGTAAGAAAAAAAGATGACGATATGGCGACTAGTGTTGAGAGCAAGTGCTCGCTACTTGAGTTTGCATCGGGTGCTCTGGTATGCATTGAGTATCGTGGGTATTTGAGTGACATGCTCGAGTCTCTGCCCCATATGCTTCGCGGCCAAAAAACTTTACAGGGATTGCCTGCCATGCACGAGCGATCCCCGCATGTTTTTTTTTGGGTGTCTAATAACCGTGAAACATGCGGAGCAGGGACTCGAGCATGTCACTCGAGCACACGCTGTACATGGTGCATACCTGAGTACCCGATGCAAACTCAAGTAGCGAGCACTTGCGCTCAAGAATAATGACAACTTATTCAATATGATGACCTAATGTAAACAAATAATGTGCCGTACCTTTGGGTTCAAAATGTTCACTATACACCTTAATAAAATCCTTGAGGGGTATAGTTTCCAAAATGGGGACACTTGTGGGGGAGCTCCACTGTTTAGGCACATCACGGGCTCTCCAAACGCGACATGGTGTCCGCTAACAAATTGAATGGAAAATCGGCTCAAATTGTTAGCGGACGCCATGTTGCGTTTGGAGAGCCCCTGTGTGCCCAAACATTGGAGCTCCCCCACAAGTGACCCCATTTTGGAAACTAGACCCCCCAAGGCACCTATCTAGATGCATAGTGAGCACTTGGAACCCCCAGGTGCTTCACAAATTGATTCGTAAAAATGAAAAAGTGAAAAAAAAAACACTTTTTCATTTTTATGAATCAATTTGTGAAGCACCTGGGGTTCCAAGTGCTCACTATGAATCTAGATAGGTGCCTTGGGGGGTCTAGTTTCCAAAATGGGGTCACTTGTGGGGGAGCTCCAATGTTTGGGCACACAGGGACTCTCTAAATGCAACATGGTATCCGCTAACAAATTGAATGGAAAATCGTCTCAAATTGTTAGCGGACACACATTGCGTTTGGAGAGCCCCTCTGTGCCCAAACTTTGGAGCTCCCCCACAAGTGACCCCATTTTGGAAACTAGACCCCCCAAGGCACCTTTCTAGATGCATAGTGAGCACTTGGAACCCCCAGGTGCTTCACAAATTGATTCGTAAAAATGAAAAAGTGAAAAAAAAAACACTTTTTCATTTTTATGAATCAATTTGTGAAGCACCTGGGGTTCCAAGTGCTCACTATGAATCTAGATAGGTGCCTTGGCGGGTCTAGTTTCCAAAATGGGGTCACTTGTGGGGGAGCTCCAATGTTTGGGCACACAGGGACTCTCCAAATGCAACATGATATCCGCTAACAAATTGTCGGCTCAAATTGTTAGCGGATATCATGTTGCATTTGGAGAGTCCCTGTGTGCCCAAACATTGGAGCTCCCCCACAAGTGACCCCATTTTGGAAACTAGACCCCCCAAGGCACCTATCTAGATGCATAGTGAGCACTTGGAACCCCAGGTGCTTCACAAATTGATTCATAAAAATTAAAAAGTGTTTTTTTTTTCACTTTTTCATTATTACGAATCAATTTGTGAAGCACCTGGGGGTTCCAAGTGCTCACTATGCATCTAGAAAGGTGCCTTGGGGGGTCTAGTTTCCAAAATGGGGTCACTTGTGGGGGAGCTCCAAAGTTTGGGCACAGAGGGGCTCTCCAAACGCAATGTGGCGTCCGCTAACAATTTGAGCCGATTTTCCATTCAATTTGTTAGCGGATACCATGTTGCATTTAGAGAGTCCCTGTGTGCCCAAACATTGGAGCTCCCCCACAAGTAACCCCATTTTGGAAACTAGACCCCCCAAGGCACCTATCTAGATGCATAGTGAGCACTTGGAACCCCTAGGTGCTTCACAAATTGATTCGTAAAAATGAAAAAGTGTTTTTTTTTTCACTTTTTCATTATTACAAATCAATTTGTGAAGCACCTGGGGGTTCCAAGTGCTCACTATGCATCTAGAAAGGTGCCTTGGGGGGTCTAGTTTCCAAAATGGGGTCACTTGTGGGGGAGCTCCAAAGTTTGGGCACAGAGGGACTCTCCAAACGCAATGTGGTGTCCGCTAACAATTTGAGCCGATTTTCCATTCAATTTGTTAGCGGATACCATGTTGCATTTAGAGAGTCCCTGTGTGCCCAAACATTGGAGCTCCCCCACAAGTGACCCCATTTAGGAAACTAGACCCCCCAAGGCACCTATCTAGATGCATAGTGAGCAGTTGGAACCCCCAGGTGCTTCACAAATTGATTCATAAAAATGAAAAAGTGTTTTTTTTTTCACTTTTTCATTGTTACGAATCAATTTGTGAAGCACCTGGGGGTTCCAAGTGCTCACGATGCATCTAGATAGGTGCCTTGGGGGGTCTAGTTTCCAAAATGGGGTCACTTGTGGGGGAGCACCAATGTTTGGGCACACAGCGGCTCTCCAAACGCAACATGGTGTCGCTAACAATTTGAGCCAATTTTGCGTTAAATTTGTTAGCGGACACCATGTTGCATTTAGAGAGCCGCTGTGTGCCCAAATATTGGAGCTCCCCCACAAGTGACCCCATTTTGGAAACTAGACCACCCAAGGCACCTATCTAGATGCATAGTGAGCACTTGGAACCCTCAGGTGCTTCACAAATTGATTCATAAAAATGAAAAAGTGTTTTTTTTTTCACTTTTTCATTGTTACGAATCAATTTGTGAAGCACCTGGGGGTTCCAAGTGCTCACTATGCATCTAGATAGGTGCCTTGGGGGGTCTAGTTTCCAAAATGGGGTCACTTGTGGGGGAGCTCCAATGTTTGGGCACACAGGGACTCTCTAAATGCAACATGGTGTCCTCTAACAAATTTAACGGAAAATCGGCTCAAATTGTTAGTGACACCATGTTGCGTTTGGAGAGCCGCTGTGTGCCCAAACATTGGAGCTCCCCCACAAGTGACCCCATTTTGGAAACTAGACCCCCCAAGGCACCTATCTAGATGCATTGTGAGCACTTGGAACCCTCAGGTGCTTCACAAATTGATTCATAAAAATGAAAAAGTGTTTTTTTTTTTCACTTTTTCATTGTTACGAATCAATTTGTGAAGCACCTTGGGGTTCCAAGTGCTCACTATGCATCTAGAAAGGTGCCTTGGGGGGTCTAGTTTCCAAAATGGGGTCACTTGTGGGGGAGCTCCAAAGTTTGGGCACACATGGGCTCTCCAAACACAACATGGCGTCCGCTAATTATTCAAGCAAATTTTACAATCAAAAAGTCAAATGGCGCTCCTTCCCTTCCGAGCCCTGCCGTGCGCCTAAACAGTGTTTTTTCCCCAAATATTGGGTATCTGCGTGCCCAGGGGAAATTGCACAACAAATTTTGGGGTCCATTTTTTCTTGTTACCCCTGTGAAAATAAAAAAAATTGGGTCTAAAGTAACATTTTTGTGAAAAAAGTTAAATGTTCATTTTTTTCTTCCACATTCAAAAAATTCCTGTGAAGCACCTGAAGGGTTAATAAAGTTCTTGAATGTGGTTTTGAGCACCTTGAGGGGTGCAGTTTTTAGAATGGTGTCACTTTTGGGTATTTTCTGTCATAAAGACCTCTCAAAGTGACTTCAAATGTGATGTGGTCCCTAAAAAAATGGTTTTGTAAATTTTGTTGGAAAAATGAGAAATCGCTGGTCAACTTTTAACCCTTATAGCTCCCTAACAAAAAAAAATTTTGGTTCCAAAATTGTGCTGATGTAAAGTAGACATGTGGGAAATGTTATTTATTAACTCTTTTGTGTGACATATCGCTCTGATTTCAGGGCTTAAAAATTCAAATTTTGAAAATTGCAAAATTTTCAAAATTTTCGCCAAATTTCCGTTTTTTTCACAAATAAACACAAGTGATATCGAAGAAATTTTTCCACAATCATGAAGTACAATATGACACGAAAAAACAATCTCAGAATCAGGGGGATCCGTTGAAGCGTTCCAGAGTAATTACCTCATAAAGTGACAGTGGTCAGAATTGTAAAAATTGGCCCGGTCATTAACGTGCAAACCACCCGCGGGGCTTAAGGGGTTAAAAACGCTACGTGGCACATAGCCTAAAAGTCACAACTTCCGAGTTCTGTGAAAATATTGCAACTTATTAAGGTGTTTTACATCAGAGTTTTGACCTTTCACATTTTCTGCTATTCATGCGCTATAGAGATAAAGTGTCAGCTTCATTCTGCGGGAAAAAGTTATTACAGTAATAGAAGACTTATAATTTTTTTAAATGTTTTATTACTTTTATACAATTAATATTCTGTGGGGGAGGGGCCGAAGGAAAATCTGTTTATCCGTCAGCTCGCTCCGTTGTACGGCCACATTCAGAGTATCTCCTCCTGTGCAGATGTTCATATAGTCTGTAATCATTATGTCAGCGCTGGTTTATACCTGACTGGTTTATACAATGATCTGTACAGAAATAATCTATTCCCAGAGGAAGAAGAGAAGACAGAAATAATCACTGAGCGCTCTGCTAATTCTCTGCACCTTCATCTACACAACATTGTAATACAGCGACATCATGGGGGATGAGGACGGAGGTTTTTGTACGGCTCTGTATCACTGTGTGTATGGAGTGCTATAACCCTGCTGACAGTAATAATCTGCTGCATCGTCCTCTGTCGCTCCTCGGATTGTAAGAGTGTAATCAGTTCCAGATCCAGATCCAGAGAACCGGTCTGGGACCCCTGTATCTCGGGTGGTTGCATAATAGATAAGAAGCTTTGGTCATTGTCCTGATTTCTGTTGGTACCAGGCTACATAGCTATATACATCTTCACTGGCCGTACAAGAGATGGTGATTGTATCTCCGGAGGACACAGAGATGTCGGGATCTTCCTAGAAATCCTGATCTGATGATGGATCCACTGTAGAGATTTCTCTACACACAATCATGGAAGGATCCGAATCTCTCACCCTGAATAGAAATGAAGATCACAGCCAGCAGATAACTGCGAGAAACCATCCTGATGTGTCTGGACCGTCAGATAGAAACTATAAGATGAGACAATCTGTACAATGAGATCTATATAGAGAGTGACAGGGGGGATACAGAGACCCCCAGAGACTGTGTATGGAAATACTGGGGACATGTAAATTCTGTGGTTATAATGTGACGGTTACTGGAGTGTAATAGAGACCGGAGCTCGGCGGCGTCTCCTCCTAGATGAGAATTAATGTCACTTGTATGAAATCTAAGAAAAGAAATAAGAGTTTTTTTAGTAATTAATTGTAATTTCCATGGTTATAGGTTTTTATGATCATGTTTAGCTCTGCTACATCTGTATATAAATATTCCTGAAATATTGTTTTGTATTTATAAGGATATAAATGTATATTTCTATAATCGGCAGGATATGCCATTACACTGTATAAACCTCCTGAGAGAATCCACCGGTCATCAGGGTCGCGGTATTGTAGGACCTGATATCTGTGCGGAGTCTTCACAGCTTACATACAAGTTAGGAAAACCCTGTAAGTGATGTCCTTGTATACGATCACATACACGACTGATCTCTCTGAATATCTGTTATAAATGCAGTCAGGATTAAGGGAGAAAATCTACTAGAGACGAGAGCAGAAGTAATCCGGGGGCTCCTGCACCTGCCGAACCCCCTCCAAACTCGCGATCAGGGGTCAGGTTATAGGAAGTTACATAGTGCGGTGTAGTGTAACGGAGACCTCGGCACCGAAGAAGACAAAAGGAGGAAATGTTGCTGCAAATATATATTTTTTATTTGGATCCGGCAAAAAAAGCAAAGACAGATACCGGCCAGCGTTTCGGCCAATAAATTGTCTTCATCAAGGACGTTTGTAATACATGAACATAACAAATAAAACATTTAGTTTCATATGTGACATGAAATGAACCTAAAGAAAAGTGTCAGATCAATGGGAGGCGGGAGGAGGAAAGGTGGGAATGTGAGGATCAACCAGAGATAACACATGGACAATGAGATCACAACGATGAAAATCATTAATAATACTGCAATTGTCATATGGGAACAATGTTGGAGTCAGCGTGATAATCTGGTTTTGTGTGAATTCCATAAAGACAAAAGGAAAGAAAAGAAAAGAGGACATGAATCCTGGAAGCTAAAGGACAAATTATCTAAAGACGACCAATATGTGGTCAGTTCAGAGCAATGACGACGGCTCAAAAATTATTAATTATTACAATGTGCACACTTCAGTAGGTGAACACTTGGTCTAAGGTTCAGGTTTTCACGTGACTTTACCAGTTAGAATAGGACCAGGAAATCTAGATCGCATCATGTCCATATAGCAGCACCTGTAACTACAGTATATTCAGGTGGTGTGTACACGTCTAATATTAGACCATCGAAGCAATGTAGAGGGCTCCAAAAATGATTAGGCCTCTACCTATCCCTATGCCGAGCTCCTATACCAACACAGTACAGGCATAAAATGGTGTTCATGGCCGCCCCTAAGTGTTATCCTGCCTGTGATAGTCCCCTGATAATGATGCAGGTTTTTATTTTTTAAATCCTCACAAATTGAATCGCAGATTGTTCAAATTTGTGTGGAACCTCGGATATCAGGAAATTTAACTCAAATTCATTCCTCCATGGATTGATCTGCTCATCTCTAGTCTCAACTAATTCCTGGCTGGAGAGTGACCGCACTATCCGGGGACAGTGACCGCACTATCCGGGGACAGTGACCGCACTATCCGGGGACAGTGGCCACCACATCTCCTTGAGCCCCAGAACGGCTCAGAGTGAATACGATGGCACTACGTGACTAAAGTGGACATAGCTTGAGCAGATCTCGTTACACCTAGCAGGGTCAGTTATGTGTAAGTATGGCGACAAGAAAGGTTCAGATCCAGCAATCCCACAGGATTAAAAATTACACCTTTACTTATGAAACGTAAAAATCCATATTAGTATTTCAATAGAAAAATGTGAAATGAGAGCGGGTATAAACAATACATGAACTGGTGACGGGTTTTACACCATGTGGATTCTTAATCATAATCTATTTTACAGTGATAGTCAAGTACATTTTATTTTTTTAAATTTACTTTTTGCTCCACTCTCTTCACAACCCAAGAATATTACACAATTGAAGACAGCGCTCCTTAGGAAGTTTCATATATACAGGTGCTTCTTACTAATTTAGAATATCATCAAAAGGTTAATTTATTTCAGTTCTTCAATCCAAGAAGTGAAGCTCATATATTATATAGAGTCATTACACACAGAGCGATCTATTCCAAGTGTTTATTTCGGTTAATGCCAGGCCGCATTGATGCAGTAATTGATGCAAAGGATCCCCGACCAAGTATTGAGGGCATTTACTGAACATACATTTCAGTAGGGGAACATTTCGGATTTTAAAGACATTTTTCAAGCTGTTGTTATAAAGTATTCTAATTTACTGAGATAATGACTTTTGTGTTTTCATTGGCTGTAAGCCATAATCATCAGCATTAACAGAAATAAACACTTGAAATAGATCTCTCTGTTTGTAATGACTCTATATAATATATGAGCTTCACTTTTTGTGTTGAAGAACTGAAATAAATTAACCTTTTGATGATATTCTAATTTTCTGAGAAGCACCTGTATATATGATACTTCTTAAGCAGCGCTATTCCATTTGCTTCTGTGGATTTTACCTCAGGTGTATTTTGACTATGACGCTCCCTTATGCCTAATGTATCCTGCAGACATGCTTATTTGTACAACCCAAGAATATTAGTGACTTAGAGGCCATCGCCAATGAGGAACGGGCTAAGATTCCTCAGGGGCTGTAAAGAGCTGGTGTCTGGATAGGCATCACGTACGCAGCAGGTCGTAACAGCCAAAGGGGCTTTACTACCTACTAAAGACGCTTATCACGTAGGGGTGAATAATCCTCAGACTTCAGTGGTCAGTAAGGGGCATTTTGTGCTGAATATGGAGAAACCACTTGTTATATTATTTATACTGAGCTATTTCTATACTTCTTGGTTTATTGCAAACAGCAGAAAGTTTATAAATGTTAGAAATAAACTGAATCTGAAATGGGGTGAAGGTGGGGATTGAAACTAAATATACAGTGCTCAGCATAAATGAGTGCACCCCGTTTGAAAAGTAAAATTTTAATCAATATCTATAATGGGTGTGTCAGGTGTGACAGACTGTCGTTCTGGATCCAGCTGTAGAAGGTCATTGCGCTTGGCTCTGCAGGCACCTTCTTGATCTTTTGATCTTTGTGGTGTAGTGATATCCTTCTCCCTCTAGGACCTAGGAGTGGACCTCCACCTTCTGCTGCTAATTGACACACCCTTGCTGGATGTTTAAATACCTTCGGTCTCTGCAGAAAGTCGCCTAGATAGCTCTATTTTCCTCTGTCCAAACTTGAAGTACTAGTAGTCGGCTAGTGTCTTCTTGGAGTTCCCTTGGAGTATAGTTGGCATAATCTCTCTGGTGTCTTCTCAAGCTAAGTGTTTTCCTTTGTCTGTTACCTATTTGTCTTTAGTTGCAGAGGGGGTTGACTAGTGCTCACCCCATCCCCTCCTTAACTAGGGCCTATCACTAGGGGCAGTCAGGGATTAGGTTTCCTGCTCAGCGATAGGTACGGAACCTATTTAGGGACTTTAGGGGAGTCAGGCTGTTGTCAGATCTGCCTAGGGGTCTCCACTCCCCCTTTTCCTAGTGTTTGGACTTCTTCCTCCTCTTCCCGTTGTTGTGCACTTAGTCTTTCCCTCACCTTGCTTGACAATATCTCACTGAACAAAAGAAAAATTTCCAGAATTTTGACAAGACTAAGTTTCATAGAACCTTCTTTAACCCATAACATGAAGGTAAGGTTAATAATATAACTTTCATAGCTAAATCTTCAGTATTACTCAAAATAGTTAATGCAAAATGAGTACACCCGACATAAAAAAAAAAATACTACATCTAGTCATTTGTATGACCTCCATAATTTTTAAGAACAGCACCGAGTTTTCTAGATATGGAATGAGCAGGTTGGCGACATATTGTAACATTTATCTTTTTTCATTCTACAAGAACGAGCCCTTTTAGAGCCTGGATACTGGATGGAGAGTGATGACAACTTGTCTCTTCAGAATTCCCCATAGGTGTTTGGGTGGGTTCAGATCAGGAGACACTTAATCAATGAATCACTTTCTCCCTGTTCTTCTTCAGAAATACCACAGAAGCCTTAGATGTGTGTTTTGGATCATTGTGATGTTGCTAAGTGAACGTCTACCAAGCGCACAGAGTGATGGCAGCATCTTCTCTTTCAATATAGAGGTTTACATCTGTGAATTCATGACATCATCAATGAAATGTATCCCCCCCGACTCCAGCAGCACTGATGCAGCCCCACATAAGGACACTGCAACCACAAGGTCTCATTGAAAGACACCATTCAGTTTTCTTTGTACTTCTCACCTTTTTGACACTATACAGCTTTGAAGCCATCAGTTCCAAAAACATTTATCTTGGTGTCAACACTCCAGAGTATAGAGTCCCAGTGGTCTTCATATTTTTCACCACGATCCCTCAATTGTAGTAGAGCTTTTTAGTGTATAAGCTTTAGTAGAAGTTTCTTTCTTCTAAAGACAACGGCATGCAACCCATTCCTCTGCAGTGTACACCGTATTGTGTCATGAGAAACACATTCACCGGTTTGGATTTCTACTCATTTAGCTAACTGCACTGAATTTGTATATGGATTTTCTTCAGCCCTTCTTATCAAAAGATGCTCCTGTTTAGGTGTCAACCTCCATGATTGGCCTGGACGTCTCTGTAAGATGATTGCAGTTCCATCTTTGTTACATTTTGGTATTCCTTTTGCTACAGTATTCTGACTGATAAGTAAAGCTTTGCTGATCTTCTTGTAGCCTTCCCTTTTTTATGTAAAATAAATTATTTTCTTTCTCAGGTCTTGTGACATTTCTCTTCCATGTGGTGCCATTGCTGACAGAATGAAATGGGAAGGGTTTTTGTTTTTTTATAAGCAACAACTTTTTCTAGTAAACTGTCTGCTGGACACCTGTGTAATGAATAATTAAACTTACCTGTGGTTGAATTCTGGTTAATTAGAATTTTGTACTATAAAATTGAACTTTTCTACTAAGATTTTCATTGGGGTGTACTCACTTTTACAACATTTTCTTAAATGAATTTCTTAGGAAAATTACTTTTTGGGGTGTTGAAAATAGCAAGTATTGTTTGTAATTAATAGCCAACATTTGTGGGAGTATTTAGTAGTCTGGTATCCCATAGAAAATGTTAATTCTAAAAGGAAACTAAAGGTTTTCTGACAAAACTGTTGGGGTGTACTCATTTGTGCTGAGCACTGTATCTGCTATATCATAGAATCATAGAATCATAGAATCATAGAATGGTAGAGTTGGAAGGGACCTCCTGGGTCATCTGGTCCAACCCCCTGCTCAAAGCAGGATTCACTAGATCATCTCAGACAGATGTCTGTCCAGCCTCTGTTTGAAGACGTCCATTGAAGGGGAACTCACCACCTCTCGTGGCAGCCTGTTCCACTCATTAATCACCCTAACTGTCAAAAAGTTTTTTCTAATATCTAATCTGTGTCTCCTCCCATTTAGTTTCATCCCATTGCTTCTAGTCTTTCCTTGTGCAAATGAGAATAAAGATGATCCTTCTACAATGTGACAGCCCTTGACATATTTGTAGACAGCTATTAAGTCTCCTCTCAGTCTTCTTTTTTGCAAGCTAAACATTCCCAAATCCTGCAACCGTTCCTCATAGGACATGGTTTGCAGACCAGTCACCATTCTGGTCGCTCTTCTCTGAACTTGCTCCAGTTTGTCTATGTCTTTTTTAAAATGTGGTGCCCAAAACTGTACACAGTATTCCAGATGAGGTCTGACCAAAGAGGAGTAAAGACCGATAATGACTTCACGTGATCTAGACTGTATGCTTCTGTTAATACATCCCAGAATTGTATTTGCCTTTTTTGCTGCTGCATCACACTGTTGACTCATGTTCAGTCTATGATCTATTAGTATACCTAAGTCTTTTTCACATGTACTGTTGCTTAGCTCTATACCTCCCATTCTGTATATGCTTTTTTCATTTTTATTGCCCAGATGTAGTACTTTGCATTTTTCCCTGTTAAAAAACATTCTGTTGGTTGCTGCCCACTGCTCCAGTTTATTTAGGTCTTTTTGAATCCTCTCTCTCTCTTCTCTAGTATTAGCTATCCCTCCTAGCTTTGTGTCATCAGCAAATTTAATCAGTTTACCCTCAATTCCTTCATCTAAATCATTGATAAAGATGTTGAACAATACAGGTCCCAGGACAGAGCCCTGTGGTACCCCACTTGAGACATTCATCCAGCTGGATGTGAAGCCATTTACAACCACCCTTTGAGTCCGATCACTAAGCCAGTTATGAATCCACCTAACAGTTGCCTGGTCCATTGCATACTTGGTCATTTTTTCAATAAGGATGGTGTGAGATACTTTGTCAAATGCTTTGCTGAAGTCAAGATATACTATATCTACAGCATTTCCCTGATCCACCCAGTCAGTGATTCTGTCATAGAAGGAAATTAAGTTAGTCTGACATGACTTGTTAGTTACAAACCCATGCTGACTCTGGTTAATCACTTCATTCTTATCCATGTACTTACATACATGTTGTTTAATAATTTGTTCAAAGATCTTTCCTGGTATAGAAGTCAGACTCACCGGCCTATAGTTCCCAGGGTCCACCTTCTTCCCCTTTTTGAAGATAGGAACAACATTTGCTCTTCTCCAGTCTTCTGGGACTTCTCCTGTTCTCCAAGAATTTTCAAAGATTATGGAGAGTGGTTCTAAAATTTCTTCTACGATCTCCTTCAGTACTCTGGGGTGTAATTCATCTGGACCTGGAGACTTGAACTCATTTATGTTAGCTAAATATTCCCTCACAATCTTTCTGTTTACAGATAACTTGGATTCCTCTATTCCTTTAAAAGGACAGTGAAGATCAGTTGATGTTACATTTTCTTTCTGAGAGAAAACAGATGCAAAATAGGAATTAAAAAGTTCGGCCTTCTCAACATCCTCTCTTACCATTTCTCCATTTTCATCCTGTAAAAATCCTATAGCATCTTTGACTTTTCTTTTACTTTTGACATACCCCCAAAATCCTTTTTTATTGCTTTTGACATCTCTTGCAAGCCTTAATTCATTGTCAGCTTTAGCTAACCTGATACGTGCCCTGCAGGATCTGCAGACTGCATTATAATCTTCTTTAGATATGCCTCCCTCTTTCCTTAATAAACATTTCTTTCTTTCTTTTTAGCATGTGTTTAAGTTCTGTGTTCATCCATCCTGGTTTCCTTAAATGCTTCCCATTCTTCCTACTTTTCGGGATTGTTAACGATTGTGCTTTGAGAATCTCATTTTTAAAAATTTCCCATCCTTCCTGGACATTTTTGTCCTTAAGGACATCCAGCCATTGGATCCCTCCTATTCTCTTTCTGAGTCTCTTAAAATCTGCCTTTCTAAAATCTAACCTTGAAGTTTGAGTCTTCACATGTCTTCCTCCTCTAGTTATCCAAAATTCTATAATAGCATGATCGCTGCCTCCTAGGGTCCCAGCCACCTTTACCTCCTCAACCATTTCCTCCCTGTTTATAAGGATTAGATCCAAAGTAGCAGATCCCCTTGTTTTCTCCCCTACCTTTTGGAAGATAAAGTTGTCAGCAAGAGAGGATAAGAATTTGCTTGACCTGTTAGTTTTACTTGAGAGAGATTCCCAACAAATGTCTGGATAGTTGAAGTCTCCCATGACCACTACGTCATATTTTTTGGAGAACTTGGTCATTTGATACATAAAGAGTTCATCCATATCTTCAGCTTGCCCAGGTGGTCTGTAGTAAATGCCTACAATGGTGTCCTTTCCGTTGTTCTCTCCTTGTATTCTTACCCAAACAGTTTCCACAGAACTCCCAGTCTCTGAAGCTTCAATCTCTGTGCAGATATACGCTTTTCTAACATACAATGCAACACCTCCTCGTTTATCAAGTCTGTTTCTTGCAAATAAGTTGTATCCTTTTAGCCTTTTATTCCAATCATGTTTATCGTTCCACCAAGTTTCAGTGATTCCAATGACATCATATTCCTTTTCTTGCATTAGTAGTTCCAATTCTCCTTGTTTGTTGCCCATGCTTTGTGCATTTGTATAAAAACATTTTAGTTTGTGATTGGTTTCTCTTCCTCCCATATTTTTATTATTTAAATTGTTTTGTCTTTGTTCTTCCTTTCCACTTCCAGTAGCAGAGATCTCAATAGTATTTGTCAGCTGTATGGCTTTTTCTGGCCTTTTGCTTCCCTTCCCACATTGTTCTAGTTTAAAGCTCTTCTGATGAATGTAGCAAGGCGACTTCCAAATACATGTTTTCCAGTCTTCGTAAGGTGCACCCCATCTCTAGCAAGTAGTCCATCGTATAGGTAATTCATTCCGTGATCCAGAAATCCAAATCCTTGTTGACGGCACCATCGACGTAGCCAGTTGTTCACCTGTAGAATCTTATTCCACCTCATTGTTCCATGGACATCCACTGGGAGGATGGATGAGAAGACCACCTGCGCTCCCAATTCTTTCACTTTCTTGCCTAAGTCTTCAAAGTCACTGCAGATGGTTTCCAGGTCCTTTCTTGCGGTGTCATTTGTCCCCACATGTATTAGCAGGAATGGGTAGTGATCTGTAGGTCTGAAGAGTCTTGATATCCTGTCAGACACATCTTTAATTTTTGCTCCTGGAAGACAGCACATTTCTCTTGAGGTTATGTCTGGTCTGCAGATAGCGGCCTCTGTTCCTCTTAACAGGGAATCCCCCATGACCACCACTCACCGTTTTTTCTCCACAACATTCTTCTTTCTCCATCCAGGAGGATTCTGAGGGCTTACAAGGTTATTCATTGCTGGCAAAGTCTTATTTTGCTGTATTTCTTCATGGTTCTCCTGCGTGAGAGCCTGGTACTGGTTCCTGAGCAGTATGGGTGCTGACTGCCTCTCGATCCTCCTGCTTCTGTGGGTCACATGCTTCCATTCCTCTGTTTCGTCAGGTGCAGTTCGAATTTCTTCTCTTTCTGAATCATGAAGAGATAATTCTGCTCTGTCTAAGAACTCTTCACCTTCCTTAATGATTTTCAAGGTAGTTAACCTCTCTTCTAGATTTCGCAACTTTTCCTCCAACAGGGACACAAGCTTGCATTTCTGGCATGTGAAGTTTGGCTTTTCCACTGGCAAGTCTGTGAACATGTAGCAGGATATGCAGCTCACCAAATGGCTCCTGGACTCTTCCATGTTCTTATTGTTAATGTTCTGAAAACAGTGAAAAAAGCTTAAAAAAAAAGCTTCAAAATGCGTGCGCCGGACTCTTCACTTACCCCAAAATGCAGTGGGAATATGCAAATTATCTCCTCAGGACTCCTCCCCTGGTTTACCGATGTCCTCTTTTCAGCTCCAACAGCCAAAATCCAGTGTTCTTTGAGCTCGCGGAGACTCTTCACTTACCCCAAAATGCAGTGGGAATATGCAAATTATCTCCTCAGGACTCCTCCCCTGGTTTACCGATGTCCTCTTTTCAGCTCCAACAGCCAAAATCCAGTGTTCTTTGAGCTCGCGGAGACTCTTCACTTACCCCAAAATGCAGTGGGAATATGCAAATTATCTCCTCAGGACTCCTCCCCTGGTTATATCCACAGAATATGCCAAATATATATAGTGGATGTGGATCCCACCTATAGGAACATCATATATCTTGAGTACGGGGCCCTGACAAGCTGCGGTTTCAGCCATTAGATTGTCAGGATTCCCGTCCATTTGTATAGAAATTTTAACCACCTCCTTATGAAAATTCCTCTTAATGGAGTCTGCATGTTCTATATATTTACATCACATCCTCTGTATGTGGTAAGAATAGAATAACCCCTTAAAGGTGAGTACAGATGTGGTGGATAGGATGTGTATTTGGGTAAGACCTCGTGAATTCAACATGTCAATATATTTATTCTCAAGGAATATAAACTGTCCCCGGAGATGTCTGACAGCAGCTTTACCCCCTCTCCCTATACACAACACATGGACGCTCAGCTGAGTCTAACGTGCTTATGTATGGGGGGGGGCTGTTTATTCGTCAGCTCGCTCCGTTGTACGGCCACATTCAGAGTTTCTCCTCCTGTGCAGATGTTCATATAGTCTGTAATCATTATGTCAGCACTGGTTTATACCTGACTGGTTTATACAATGATCTGTACAGAAATAATCTATTCCCAGAGGAAGAAGAGAAGACAGAAATAATCACTGAGCGCTCTGCTAATTCTCTGCACCTTCATCTACACAACATTGTAATACAGCGACATCATGGGGGATGAGGACGGAGGTTTTTGTACGGCTCTGTGTCACTGTGTGAGAGGATACTGTGCACTCTGCTGACAGTAATAATCTGCTGCATCGTCCTCTGTCGCTCCTCTGATTGAAAGAGTGTAATCAGTTCCAGATCCAGATCCAGTGAACCGGTCTGGGACTCCTGTATATCGGCTGCTTGCACTGTAGATGAGAAGTGCTGGAGGTTGTCCTGATTTCTGTTGGTACCAGTGTAAGTAGCCATATACATTACCACTGGCCTTACATGAGATGGTGGCTGTTTCTCCCGGGGACACGGTGATGAGATCTGGAGATTGGGTCAGTACAATCTGTGCACAGGAGTCTAAGGAAAGATAAAGAAAACAAGTGTTAGTGTTAATGTCGCCTCATTGTGCTGTTCTCTACTACTGTCCTGTCCATCATCTCATGAACCTCTCACCATGAAAGAGAAGAAGAATTACACCCAGTACAACTCCCTGTAAACCCATCGTCATCTCCCTGGACTTATGGCCACAGACTATAGAGATGTCACCTGCACAATGTCCCCTATATACCAGCTGTAATCACTGGAGGAGACGTCCCCTGAGAGCAGAGATGTAAAGCAGGAGACATGTAAATTGTGCCGTGTTTCAGCGATCAGTGATCTGGATCTTACTGCAATCAGGGATTTCCTACAGGAGAGATATAATCCCGATCATTATCCTGAGATCATTCACCATCAGTGATCTCCTGATTGTTCTCAGACATCAGAAATGGGATTATTTTTATAGATGTTATTAGTTTTATCTCTGAAGTAAGAATAAATCCTTCTACGTCTTATTGGGCTTTTCCAGCTTTGTGATGTTGCAGCCGATGTAAGAACAGATACTGGAGACAACAGATCACCGGGAACGTGAAACGCAGAATTCCTGACCTCACAGAGAACATCTAAGGGTATGTGCCCACGTAGCGTTTTACAAGCGTATATGCTGCGGAATTTCTGCAGCGTAAACGCTTGGTAATCCGCTCCCCATGGTCCCCAATGACAAGCCGCACTGTCAATGCACATGCTGCGGATTTTTCCACAGCGTTTATGCTGCGCTCAAAAATCCGCAGCATGTCCATTAATTTTGCGGACACGCAGCGTAATCGCCACCATTGACTTGCATTGAGATTTATATAATCCGTGTCAGTATATTTGTATACACAGATTATATGCGTTTCAATGTGCGGATGGTACCCAAGTCTGGAGGAGAGAAGACTCTCATCCAGACCTGGATAGAAACTGTAAAAAAAAGAATTAAAAATAAAAAATAAAGTGTATACTCACCTTCCGATGTCCTCCCGGTGTTTTGTCTGCTCCGTCCGCTCTCTTGCAATGCTCCCGCTGTTATGAAGGACCTGCCATGACGTCACTGAGTCATGTGACCCATCACATGGCTCAATGACGTCACCGCAGGTCCTTCACACCACCGTGAGCCGCCCAACACACCGGACGCGGCAGAGAGAACACCGGGAGGACACCGGAAGGTGAGTATAAACTTTATTGTTTTATTTTTTACCATTTTATTCTTTTTTTTAACTAACTTGGTCACACTACTATAAATTCATGCTGATTGCCGGTTGCATGGATTTATATAGAGTGAACAAGTTGTCAAGCACTTTCCAAGTGATGCTAAAATCACTTGGAAAAGCGCTTGATAACCCACATGCAGAAATGCATGGAGAGATGCTTGACAAACGCTTCTACCTGGCGGGAAAAACGCATGTAAAATCCGCATGCATTTTTCCTGCCAGGGAGAAGCGTAAAAAATATGCAGCATTTCTGCATCGTGGGCACATAGTCGAAGACCATTAGAAATATTTATATTCATTCAGATTATTATTAATATGTTTATTACTATTAATACGACTGATATTTTATTACATCCACTCCTGATTGTTGCTTAAAAACCAGATGTAAAACCCTGATGAAATACACAGGTGTGAATGAGGCCTGATCTGTGTATATTGTGGTGTGAATACAGAACTGATGGGTAGAGATGAGCGTTGTTCTACTCGAACTGTTCGCCAATCTCAAATTCGAGCTGTTTTGGGCGGTGTTCGAGCCGTTCGGCGAACACGAACAATTTGAGAAAAATTCGGCTGTTCGAGGTTATGTTCGATAACTGTTCGTGCACCAAAATCATAACTGGATTTTTTCTCAGTAATGATGAAAATTAATGTTAATACGCAGTTTGAGTGTACAGCGGGGCGGGGGGAGGGGCAGGGGATGGATCTCTGCAGGAACAATGAAGATCTCCATTTTTTTTTCTCTTTCCCGCATTTGCAGTGGGGAGGTGCAATCTGTCAGCCTATCAGCAGCGCACACACGGAGCGAAGTGCTTTTTTTCACACAAGCAAGGGCATGTGTCATTGGCAGTGTATGTCACATGTCCTTGCCCTATAAGACCCAGCCATTTTCCCCGTCGCCACCATTTTCTCACTGCTGCAGCTGCGTGTTAGACGGCACCGCTGTTGCTGTGTGCGCTATACCTTGTTAATTTCAAGCCAATTTTCGCACAAATCTACAGATAGCTTGGGAGTAGGGAATAGTTGTGATTGCAGTCCTTTTAAGGACTAGGTTACAGCATTTCCTACGACTTTTATCAGGCAGGTCTGTGCTCTTAAATAGATAGATTGTGGGAGTAAAGACTAATTGTAATTGGAGTCCTTTTCAGGACTAGGTTACATCAGTTCCTATCAGTTTTTGCCAGGCAGGTCTGTGCAGTGCTGTGCAAGTTTTTTTCAGAGCATTTGGCTGAATCTAGCAAAGCTAATCCTTTTTGGCCTATTGCAGAGTGTGTTAGTCAGTGGAGTAGCCTATCTGTGTTGCAAGATATACCACCTGTGTATAGAATACCAATTTTTTTACTGCACCTAGTGAAGTAAAATCTTTTGGGCATAGCATCATTCTATTAGTCCATCTATACTGACCTCCATCAGGTTGCAAATTGAATATAATTTTTTTCTGCATCTACCTCTGAAAAAATATTGGGCTTCTAGCTGTGTGTGGGACTTGTTCTATTAATCCATCTATACAGACCTCCATCAGGTTGCAAACTGAATATATTTTTTTCTGCATCTACCTCTGAAAAAATATTGGGCTTCTAGCTGTGTGTGGGACTTGTTCTATTAATCCATCTATACAGACCTCCATCAGGTTGCAAACTGAATATATTTTTTTCTGCATCTAGCTCTGAAAAAATATTGGGCTTCTAGCTGTGTGTGGGACTTGTTCTATTAATCCATCTATACAGACCTCCATCAGGTTGCAAACTGAATATATTTTTTTCTGCATCTACCTCTGAAAAAATATTGGGCTTCTAGCTGTGTGTGGGACTTGTTCTATTAATCCATCTATACAGACCTCCATCAGGTTGCAAACTGAATATATTTTTTTCTGCATCTACCTCTGAAAAAATATTGGGCTTCTAGCTGTGTGTGGGACTTGTTCTATTAATCCATCTATACAGACCTCCATCAGGTTGCAAACTGAATATATTTTTTTCTGCATCTAGCTCTGAAAAAATATTGGGCTTCTAGCTGTGTGTGGGACTTGTTCTATTAATCCATCTATACAGACCTCCATCAGGTTGCAAACTGAATATATTTTTTTCTGCATCTACCTCTGAAAAAATATTGGGCTTCTAGCTGTGTGTGGGACTTGTTCTATTAATCCATCTATACAGACCTCCATCAGGTTGCAAACTGAATATATTTTTTTCTGCATCTACCTCTGAAAAAATATTGGGCTTCTAGCTGTGTGTGGGACTTGTTCTATTAATCCATCTATACAGACCTCCATCAGGTTGCAAACTGAATATATTTTTTTCTGCATCTACCTCTGAAAAAATATTGGGCTTCTAGCTGTGTGTGGGACTTGTTCTATTAATCCATCTATACTGACCACCATCAGGTTGCAAACTGAATATATTTTTTTCTGCATCTAGCTCTGAAAAAATATTGGGCTTCTAGCTGTGTGTGGGACTTGTTCTATTAATCCATCTATACAGACCTCCATCAGGTTGCAAACTGAATATATTTTTTTTCTGCATCTACCTCTGAAAAAATATTGGGCTTCTAGCTGTGTGTGGGACTTGTTGTATTAGTCCATCTATACTGACCTCCATCAGGTTGCAAACTGAATATATTTTTTTCTGCATCTACCTCTGAAAAAATATTGGGCTTCTAGCTGTGTGTGGGACTTGTTCTATTAATCCATCTATACAGACCTCCATCAGGTTGCAAATTGAATATAATTTTTTTCTGCATCTAACCCAGCCAATAGTTTTGGCCTAATACCACAGTTTGGCCACTCAGCTCTGCTCGGTTCCCATCCATTGTTTATTTGTGCAAACAACTCCAGAGTTGTGAATTAGTTAACCACCAAAATGAGTGGAAAAAGGCCTGCTGCTGGTGGAAAGGGGAATAGGCGTGTTGGGAAGGGGAAAAAAGGTTGTGTCCGTGGGGTAGGTGTTAAAGCAGCAGTAACATCTGCAGAAGAAAGACCATCTTCCAGCCAAACTAAAATGTCTACTTCTTTTAGCGGACAATGTGATAAGATCCCTTTCTTACGGCCACGCCAATCGCTACAAATTCCAGATGAGGCACAAAAACAGCAGGTGCTTCAACGGATATCAAGTGCTCCTTTAAGTGGGCTCTCCTCCACATCAACTTCAACATCACAAATACTCCAGTCCTCAAAGGTGTCACCCCAATCGCACTTGCTTCCTCACAGCTCCCAAATCTCCAGCTGCCCGTCTGAGTATGAGGTAGAACAGATGGTTGAGTCTGCAGAGCTGTTTACTCATACTATAGCCTGGGAATCAGAGGTCGACTCCAGCGCTTCTGTGAATCCAGACAAGGAAATGATCTGCACTGATGCCCAGAATCTTTATGAGTCGGATCCAGGACCAGACGCAGAAGGTTCTGACCATAATGTAGACCCTCATTCCCAAACTGTAACTCCTGTTGGTGGAGACAATGAGGAAGACGATGATAAGACTCAAATAACTGATTGGAGCGACAACTTTAGTTTTTTGTCAGGGCAGGAACAGGTTGGCTCTGAGGACGACGGGTGTGATAACGCACAGGGTGATGATGATGAGGTTGGAGATCCCACTTACTGTCAACCCACAGTCAGCCAAGAGATGAGGTCAGCAGAGGAGGTGGAGGAAGATGCTAGTGACGACGAGGTCAGGTTGCGCCTTCCTGGACAGAGACGTAGTACTGGAAGCACGTCAACCACTGCATCCTCAAACACAACTCTGCCTCTCACCACAAGTCGTGGTGGCTCTTCAGGTCGCATGGGTGCTAAGCCTTGCATAGCCTGGGCATTTTTTCAGATCGATAAAGATGACCCAACTCGTGTTATCTGTAACATTTGTCAGCAAAAGCTAAGTAGAGGCCAAAAAATCCATAGTTTGAGTACTTCATGCATGAACCGGCACATGGACATGAAGCATAAGTTGCAGTGGGAAGCTCAGTGTGCTACAATGCGGCCTAGCCGGCCGGGCCAACCACCGTCTGCCATATCTTGTGCATCCGCGGCCTCTTCATCCTCTGTGACTGGGGGGACAGCAGTCACACCTGTTTTGGGGCGCAGACCTGCCACCTCTTTACCCGCAACAGCCAGCGTGATTGGCAGGTCATCATTTTCTTTGGAGGTGGTAACACCAGCTGGTGTTGAGCGCTGTCCGACATCGATAGCACCACCTTTGGATCAAGGCAACCTAACATGTCCGCCTGCATCTTCCTCACAGACCGGCAGTTTGCCGGGGACACCCTTATCAACCCCGTCTAAGCACAATAGCCAGCCCTCGGTCCCTCAGATGTGGACAAGTAAAAGACCATTTCCTTCTAGCCATGAGAAAGCTAAGAGGTTGAATTTCACCATCTGCAAGCTCTTGGCTACAGAAATGCTGCCTTTCCGCCTGGTGGACACAGAGGATTTTCGAGACCTTATGTCCGTCGCAGTGCCCCAGTACCAGATGCCCAGTCGGCACTACTTCTCAAAGAAAGGTGTGCCTGCGCTCCACCAGCATGTCGCACACAACATCACCGCTTCTTTGAGAAACTCTGTGTGTGACAGGGTGCATTTCACCACAGACACTTGGACGAGTAGGCATGGACAGGGGCGTTACATGTTGCTGACTGGGCACTGGGTAACTATGGTGACAGCAGGACAAGGGGCTGCTGTCCAAGTCTTGCCGTCCCCACGAGTTGTGCGTCAATCCTCTTTATGTCAAAGTTCCTCCACTGCTTCTGCCTCCTCAACCTCCTCTCGGTCTTCCACCTGCACCCAAAGCCTGTCTGGTCATGCCACAAGCTTTCTAACTGCGCAGAAGGGATCCTGCACACCTCCTTACTATGCTGGCAGTAGGGCTCAACGTCATCAGGCGGTTTTTACATTGAAATGTCTGGGAAATGTGAGTCACACAGCTGAGGAGTTGTGGTCAGCTCTGGAGAACCAATTTCATGAATGGTTGTCTCCACTGGACCTGAAACCAGGGAAGGCCGTGTGCGACAATGCTGCAAACCTGGGTGCGGCCCTTCGCCGGGGCAATGTCACACACGTGCCTTGTATGGCTCACGTGTTGAACCTGGTTGTCCAGCAATTTTTAGCCCACTATCCCAGACTAGATGGCCTTCTGCAGAGGGCACGGTCGCTGTGTGCTCACTTCCGCCGTTCGCATCCCGCAGCTCAGCGACTTACATCTCTACAGAAGTCGTTGGGCCTGCCACTTCACCGGCTAAAATGCGATGTGCCTACCCGGTGGAATTCAACTCTGCACATGTTGCAGCGACTGTGGCAGCACCGACAAGCCCTGGTGCAATACGTTCTGACGTATAGCCTGGGCCAACGAGATTCAGAGGTGGGGCAAATCACGCTGGAGGAGTGGTCTCAGATCAGGGACCTATGCACCCTTCTGCACAGTTTTGAAATGGCGACGAAGATGTTTAGTGCTGACGATGCCATTATCAGCATGACTATTCCGGTGATTTACATGCTGGAGCACATGTTAAACAGAATTCGGAGTCAGGTGGTGGCACAAGAGGAGGTGGAGGAAGTAGAGGAGGAGGAGTTGTATGCGGAAGGGCTAACATCTGCAAGGTCCAGACGGTCGGCAGCACCAAGGCGGCAGGCATGTGAGGGTGGGGGAGATGGTTTTACCAGGGCGCATGGTAGCAGCCAAACTAGTGAGGAAGGTGCAGGAGCCCAGGAAGAAGTGGAGGACGAACTGATGGAAGACTCATCAGATGAGGGAGACCTTGATCACATTTCTGTTGTGCGAGGTTGGGGGGAGAGGACAGAGGAAGGAAGCATGATTGTTACCTCGCCACCAACACAACAGGGACTTGGTGCTCCTGGATGCGCAACACACATGAGTGCCTTCTTGCTGCACTACCTGCAACATGACCCTCGAATTGTGAGAATTAGAAATAATCCTGACTACTGGGTTGCCACACTGTTACATCCCCGGTACAAAAGTAAATTTGCAGAAATTATTCCTGCCATAGAAAGGGATGCACGCATGCAGGAGTATCAGCAGAGACTGTTGCAGAATCTTACATGTGCTTTTCCACAAAATACCAGTGGTGCACGTAGTGAATCTCACAGTTCCAACTTGCCAACCGTGGGACCGTCAAGTGTTCAGCACTCAAACCGTAACAGAACCACAGTATCTGCTGGTAACATCAATTTTGCGGAATCATTTCACCACTTTTTTAGCCCATCCTTTGCAAGGCCACAGGAGACAAGAAGTCTGACACATAGTCAACGCCTAGAAACGATGGTACAGGAGTATCTCCAAGTAAACATTGAAGCCACGACTGTGTCACTGGACCCTTGCTCTTTTTGGGCTTCCAATCTGGATAAATGGCCGGAGCTAGCCACTTACGCCTTGGAGATCTTGTCATGCCCCGCAGCCAGCGTTCTGTCTGAACGTGTGTTCAGCGCTGCTGGTGGTGTGCTGACAGATAAGCGCACGCGGCTCTCCACTGATAATGTAGACAGACTCACGTTCATAAAGATGAACAAATCATGGATCCGAAACGACTTTTCTACCCCTGTGTCATCCTGGGGAGAGTAAAAGCTTGATGATTGGTTAAAATCACCCTACCAACCGTTTTAAGCTTTCAAATTACTAATCATGTTTATCTGTATCTTGGCTGGAAAATAATTTGGGCTTTGTAGCAGTGTGCAGCACTGATTCTATTAGGCCATCTATAATAAGCTCCACCAGATTTAAAATTACTAATCATGTTTATCTGTATCTTGACTGGAAAATAATTTGGGCTTTGTAGCAGTGTGCAGCACTGATCCTATTAGGCCATCTATACTAAAGCTTCACCAGATTTAAAATTAATAATAATTTTTAGCTGCATCTAGCCCGGAAAATAATTTTGGGGCTCCGAGATGCGCATGACACATAAGTGTCTTCTTGCTGCACTACCTGCAGCATGACCCTCATATTGTCAGAATTCGAAGTAATCATGACTACTGGGTTGCCACACTCTTAGATCCCCCAAACTTTTCGATCAACCTTTTCATTTTAATAAAGACCAAAAAAATGGTCATTTTTGAAATTATAAGCATTAGCAGGTTGTTAGAAACTGAAATCAAACAGTTTTCAACTCAAAACTTTATTCTAGGTGATGTTACATTTTCACATAGGACCCCTTGTTCGAAAGGAGCTTCTGAACTCTCTCGTCCATTGAATTTGTCAGGTTTTGGATGGTTTCTGCTTCAATTGTTTTGCATGAGGACAGAATACCCTCCCAGAGCTGTTGCTTAGATGTGAACTGCCTCCCGCCATCATAGACACTCCTTTTAATGATGCTCCAAAGGTTCTGAATGGGGTACAGGTCAGGGGAGCATGGGGGTCACACCATAAGTTTGTCCCCTTTTATGCCCATATCAGCCAGAGATGCAGATGTTTTATGTGCAGCATGAGATGGTGCATTATCATGCAGAAAAATGATCTTGCTGTGAAATACACGGTTCTTCTTCTTGAACCATGGCAGGAAGTGCTGTTTGAGAAAATCCACATACATTATGGAGTTCATCTTTAGCGCCTTCAGGGATCCTTAAGGGGCCGACAATCTCTCTCCCCATGATTCCAGCCCAAAACATTACTCCACCTCCTCCTTGTTGGCGCTGTAGCTGTGTTTGCGTGGGGTGTCCATCAACCAGCCATCCTCCACTCCATCCATCTGGACCATCGAGCGCTGCACGGCACTCATCCGTGAACAAAACAGTTTTGAAATCAGTCTTCATGTAATGTTTGGTCCACTGGAGCCGTTTCTGCTTGTGTGAAGTGGATAGAGGAGGTCGACAGGATGGCGTATGCACAGCTGCAAACCTCTGAAGGACCCTGCATCTTGTTGTTCGGGGGACGTTGGAGGCACAAGCAGCTTCAAAAACTTGTCTGTTGCTATGACAAGGCTTTTTTGCCGCTGCTCTTTCAACCTGACGTAATTGCCTGTAGGAAAGAGTCCTCAATTTGCCCTTATCAGCACGCACACGTGTGTACTGTGAATCAGCTACATACTTCTTGATTGCCAAGACACTTCATCCTGATCATCGCACAATGTTGATTGTAGTCATGCCTTGACCTAAACACTCCACAATTTGTTGCTTCTCAGCAGCCGACACATCCTTTTTCTTTCCCATTTTGGCAGAAAATGTAGGCTGCTTAATAATGTGAGACAACCTTCTTAAGTAGTCTTGCCTTTCATTGGACACACCTGCCAAACTAATTAGCACAGGTGTCTGCAATTGCTTACAGTGATATAAAGAGCCCTGACACACATCACCATCAATGAGTTTAACTGACAAACAAACAAATTCTTCCCTTATCACTCCTAAACACTTTTTGCATAATAATTTGGAACGCAGTGTACATGTGCTTTTCCACAAAACACCAGTGGTTCACGTAGTGAATCTTACAGTTCTAACTTGCCAACCGTGGTCTGTATGGAGTTGTTCAATAAAGGGCCCAAAATTAAGATAACATAGATGGGAGAGGTCTCTATGAATAGGAATTCCTAAGTATTTGATACCCTGTGAGGGCCAGGCAAAGGGAAAGTTGGACTGGATGGAATCCTATATGGATTTAGGGAGGGAGACATCGAGGGCCTCAGACTTCGCTGCATTGATTTTAAAATTTGACCATGTAACAAAGTGATCTATTTCAGCCATAACAGCATGGATGGATATATGTGATTGAGTGATATATACTAGGACATCATCAGCAAATAGAGAGCACTTGTACTCGGTGCCTCCCACCTCAATCCACCTAATATTGGGGTTATGGCGAATTGATGAGAGCAGGTGCTCCGTCACTAGGATGTATAAGAGAGGGGA
Organism: Phyllobates terribilis; assembly: GCF_046119375.1. NCBI lineage: Eukaryota > Metazoa > Chordata > Amphibia > Anura > Dendrobatidae > Phyllobates > Phyllobates terribilis. The sequence continues at coordinate 1,176,652,782 of NW_027362761.1, forward strand.
CAGAGGACATCCCTGCCTTGTCCCATTGGTGATTGTGAAAGGTGATGAAAATGTTCTGATGCACCCCCTGGGCCTTGGGACACCCGGAGCCGGACCCTTTTTGGTGGATGCTGGTGGTTGTAATCTTCGTGGCGGCGACCCGGTTACGTGGCTCAGGGTGGTCAAACCAGTGGCGGAACTATTTATGTGGTTTTGATGTTTAAATGTCCGACTACGCCACCCGTGGATTGCGGTCAGAGTGAACCGCCGCTGCAGGGCAGACCGCTGAGGCTGGTGTTGTGGGTGCAGCAGAGCGTAGCATAACTCCCCACGGGAGGAGTATAGCCTCAGGGCACTGTATGCGGAGGATGGGGGTGATGGTGCAGGGCAGCAGCAGTAATGACACGGAGTCAGTGATGCAGTCCAGGGCCTTTACTCACAGTTCTTATTATCCAGACCACGTCTGCAGGTAACGGCTGCCCACGTCGTACTGTGCTCACCAGGTGAGGGGCTCAGACAACTCCCAGATAACTTTGGAGCGCTTCACAGGACCCCCTTTGTGTGTCCTTTGTCTGGCTTTTCTTACCAACCCTTCTGTCCGGCTGCCTCGGGCCTCCTCTTGGTAAACTTGGCGCCAGTTTCCCTGACCCTATGTGGTGCCTTCCTAGCGGGTGTAGCGAGGGGCTGCGCCACATAAAATGTCACAGCCTCCGGTTTCTAGCTGAGGGTCGTTTCCTGCCTCCACTAGTTTCGGGGACCGGTCTCCCCCTTTGGCCTGACCCCTCCACGCAGGTGGATTCGGGCGTGCGGTGGCGACTCGCCCGTCCGCACCCCTGGGATCCCTTCATTCCTCGTTCCTGGAGCCTTCTCCGCTCCTCTTCCTTCCTTCTCCCTCTTCCAGGCCTGGGCCTCTGTTACTAGGCCCGCCTCCGGAGCAGAGCTCATGCAGAGCCCCTGCTCCCTGCCACTTCTGCTCAGACTTCTCTGCACTGAACTAAGATGGTGCCCACCTTTTATACTCCCTTCTCAATGCACCCAGGAACTGCTTCCTCCCTGCTCCTGCACTACAGGGTTCCCCTTCCTCAGTGTTCCCTCCCCCCACTCCAGCCAGGGACAGGGACTGTCGTGCCCATCTCAGAGGCATATTGGTCGCCCTGCCCCACGGCAATGTGGTGTAATGCATGCAGGTGTCGGGTCCTGATCCACACTCCATCCTTACCTGAGAGTGAGATATCACACCTCTGGGTGAGGTGCAATACCTCTGTAGCAACCGAGCCCTCAGGGTGCTACAGTTCCATTTATCTTCAGCCTAGGTGACGTATTGTGATACAGGGCCGTGATTTTGGCTATAAAAGGGTCCCCTAGACCCCTACCCCAAGCTTTTTAAGAGAATCATATATGGCGTGCCAGGAGACTCTATGGAATGCTTTCTCAGCATCCAACGAGAGTATCTAATTACAAATTTTTAACTGCATCTAGCCCAGGAAATACTTTGTGCCTAGTAGCAGTGTCTGCTAGTCAGCGGATTATCCCGGCTGTTAAGCAAGCTACACCACCTGTAGTTTAGACACTTAATTTTTGCAAAGGAAATGCTTCGGGACCATGGGATACTCAGTGAAGAGCATCAGGAGGCACCCCAAGGCATAGGGGCTGGGACTGGCAGTAGGATGCCTTGCGGTGGACAGCCGAGCTCGATCCTTATAAAAGCTTTTTAACTGCAGCAGCTTTAGTGGACGCTACTGGAGCTGGAATTACGCGGCTGCTGGCATGAGACTTGCCCTCCAATAGATCCTTGTAAATGGATTTAAAGTGTATTCATTCAAATTAGAGAGACAATTTAAATTAAAAAGCTTAGAGCTGCCTCCACCACAGGGGGGCTCGCTCGACCCACCAGCGGACAGGCACCAGTATTGGGAGAGGGGGGCTGGCCATCAGGGTTCACCGCGGCTCTGGCACAAACCCGGCGACACGGAGGTGGCACGGGCAGGAGCGGACTGGCCGTGTCGGCTTCTCACTTTTTGGATTTTAGAAGGGCATGACATGCCTATATCTGTGTCTCCCCCTCCTTTTACTCCTCCACCTCTTTTCTTTTCGCATGACTATATGTACTTGTCACTTTTCCATGTGTTAGTTATGTCTTCTGAGCAGTTTGTCAGCTTTTGGACACCTTTGAAGGTGTTTTCTATGTGTTTCTATGTGTTTTTGTTTGCCTGCCATTGGTTTTAACGGTGTTCGAAGGTGTTCGACGAACCGAACTCTAACACTACGGGGGAGGCTCAACACTACTGATGGGATATTTGGGGGATTCTCATGTGATTTATCTTCATGCATTACTATCATCTATCTTGTGGATGTAAATCTCTCATGTATATAATGTCATATAACAGCGGTTCTCATCTGTCTCATCTGATGTCATTTCCTCCCTAGACGACGGCCCCTGAGCGTTATAGATGTGATATACGGGGGCTGCACCTATATAGTGTTATGTGAATAGAAGCTCTTGAATGATTTTTCATTATCAATGAATGTATTAATAAAATTATAAGAAATATGGAGAAGACAGATATTTGGACACATAGATGAGCCCCCGACAGAAGACACATCTCTGATGGCTGAACCTGCCATTATTCCTGCACTTATGGCCGAGGGTCTGGACAAACCACAAACTCACATTATTGTTATTCTGGTAGAAAACAAATCCTCGTCGGTGACTTTATTAGTAGTTTGCAGAGCACGTTACTCCCTGACGTGTGCAGAATAATCCGGGCTCCGCTGAGGCTGCCGGGCTCCTCCAGTCCAGGATTCTCCTCAGACCGGGGCTGGGAGAGGTGGGGTCATTTATATGTATATTTCTACCCTACGTCCCAGACCCCTGAGCAGAATAAGGCAGATTCACAGCAAACAGACTCAATGTGAATCCAATCTCTTTCCTGAATTGGAGTGAATCTGCTGAGTGTGAATTGTGGCCGAGTCGCTCATCACTAATGTCTGCACATCTCAGCCCAGAATAGAAAAAGACTGAAGTGAATCTCTGAAAACCCCATTTACTGCTGGGAATATATTTGCTGCTTTGTGCAGCGGCTCCGGCCCCTCTGATCTGTGAGTATAATGTGGGATATGTGAGGTATAGCGCTGTATGGAGCCGCCATTATGAGGCCTCTAGACCTTGTAGTGAGAGGGTGGAGGGGACTGTGCAGCGCGGGGAGGATTTGTCCTCCAGTTCTCTCTCTTCCTGGTCACTCATCCATTCCCGCTAAGCTTCTTATGTTCCTGAGTCCATCAGTAACCGGCGGCTCAGCTAATGTCGGCCGCTCCCGGAGATGACACCTGTAATGCCATGGTTTTCTGATATGGGGAGACCACTGTAACCCCGGGGTCCATCTTTATTTTCAGGATAAAGGACATCACATTAGATATATCGGGTACAGCTCAAATAAAAAGGTAATCACTTGTCCAGAAAAAAACTAAAGAGATTTGCAACCCAGATGAGTCCATCACATAACAGGTCAGATATTTATCCCTAGGAGGTAAACTATGAAATGACAGCAAGCAGAGATCTAGATACAGAAAATATAAGGGAAAATTATATAATCTTTTATTATACAAAAATACAACCAGTAATTGTTGGAACAAACCAAATGTATATTTATATTCTATAGGAGCAGAAAGTAAAGTCCTCCCCTCCTTCTTCTATCTCCTTACATCTGTACAGATTCCTTCATCACATGAATCCTGGTAACAGTCTGAAGCTTTTATCGGCCGCGCACAATACTGGATAAGAGCTGCCCGGGTCGTGTTCCTCCTCCTGATGTGTGTGCTCTGTACAGATACAAGCGCCTCATACACAGGATTCTCTGCTATTCCTCAGTATCAGTCACTTATATACAGATGTTTGGTGTCTGCACTGAGTATAGACAGAGCTGCCCGAGCTGCTGCTGCCCCCTAGTGGCTCCATGACATGGAGATTTATGCATCCTGTATCTGCACTGAGCCAGTAGCCACATGATACCAGAGGGAGCGGAAAGCATCTTATTACATCATCCAGAAGAGGAGGCAGCACAGGTGTGGAGGGAAGCAAAATGGGGGATCTAAAGAGCCAGCGGTGGAAATAGGGAAGATCTCCAGGAGGAGCTGGAAAATCTCCTGGACAAAGGTTGGATGGCAGAGAAAGAGCCACCTGCTCTCTGCTCCACCACTTATCCTGCTAGGGCACAGGTTGCTTTATGGCTGTAGCTGCCCGAGGTGCGGTGAGCTAGATCCACTGCGCCATAGCGATAGCGAATGTAGCACAATGAATGGGGAGCGCCCGTCACCTTCTCTGTGACTCAGCTGGTGGCAATGGCATCATGGCGTCAGCATGGACGCTCTGCCACAAGATGAGGTGGAGCCACAGGAGATCTGATGGACAGGGAAGTATTAAATATTAGTTTTTCAATAAATGAATTAATTTTGATAACAAGAATGAAATGGGGGTGAGAGAGAGAACACTATAATGACTTAAGGGTGGGGGATGGAAGAGATATAAATATATTGGGGGAGGGGACATGTAAATATAATGAATCAGAGGGGCATGGAATTATAATGATACAGCGGACAAGTAATTATAATGAATCGGGGGGGCGGGAGGTGCACAGTGGGGGCATGGAGGACGCAGGAGATTAACTGATTAATTGGGGGAAAGAGAACAGTAACTAATTCATTTATACATTTATTGGGAGGGGAAAAGTGGCCAATTATAGTTACAGGGGGCTCAGTGGTGGATTATCAATTTACATTCAGAATGTTGTGTTGCATAATAGTAAGACGTCAGCGGTGAGTTACTGGATGTGAATATTTGTTCTGTCTCTACATTGTATAGGGGTACGTTCACATGGGCGACCGGCGGCACTAAATGACCACCAATCGGAAAACCATTACCTAATGGCAGTCGCTTCATAGCATGTTTAACCCCTTCATGACTGGGCTATTTTTCATTATTTTATTTGTTTTTTCCTCTCCTTCTACTAAGAGCCATAACTTGCTATCTTTCCATCCACATAGCGTATGAGGACTTGGTTTTTGCGAGACAAGTTGTAGTTTTGAACGACATCATTCATTTTATCATGTGATTCACTCAAAAGTTGGGAAAATAATTCTAAGTGCGTTGAAATTGCAAAAAAAGTGCAATTCCACAATTGTTTGTGTCACCATTTTCTGAGACCCCTAACATTTTCAATTTTCGTGGTAAGGGGCTATGTGGGGGCTTATTATCTGTGGCCTGATTTGAGGTTTATTGATGCTATTTTGGGGTAGATATAATGGTATCATCTTGTCTAATTGCAGTTTATTGCAATGTTGTGGCAGCTAAAAAAAGTAATTATGGCGTTTTGATTTTTTTCTCATTACGCTGTTTACTGATTGGATTAATTTATTTTATTTTTGATAGATTGGAGTTTTATGAATTTGGCGATATCGAATATGTGTATTTTTTTTTAATTGCTTTATTTTTAATGGGGCACAAAGGGGGGTGATTCTTGCACCGGCTATCACTGAGGAATATGTTCCTACAACAAGGATACCATCCACTGGTAATAGATGAACAGATCCACAGAGCTACAAGGATCCCAAGAAGCCGCCTCTTGGATTACAGACAGAGGGAGGACAACAGCAGGGCGCCTCTTGTGGTCACATACAGCAAGCACATGAACATCCTAAGGAAGATTAAGACTGATCTTCCACCCATATTCCTCAGAGACCACAGACTGAAAGGAATATTCCCAGAACTACCACTTCTCTCCTACAAAAAGCCCCGTAACCTAAGGAATCTCCTTGTCAGAAGTGTCCTCTCATCACCATCAGAGATGGGAACATTCCCCTGTAATAATAAAAAGCAGGACTTGTACCCAGATATTACCGACAAATACAGTCCACATACCCAACACCAATCAGGACTATAAGATCATGGACTTCTTCTCATGTTCATCTTCCAATGTGGTGGACATGATACAATGTACAAGGTGTCCTGAGGAGCCGATATTGGGGAAACTAAGCAAAAACTACAACCAAGGATGACTCTACACAGACACAATCAGGAATGAACTGGACGCCTGTGGGAAAACATTTCTCTGGACCTGGACACTGTATGACGGATATAAAAGTCTTAATACTGAAAGGTCGTTTTAAGGACGAAAAGAAAGGAAAATCTGAGAATTCATACTGATAAGAATGTTCAACTCTTCCACAATTTAACACCTGGATTTATGACTCACTACATGGACCCAGTTCACACCTCCACGAGACTGACTCCAGATCACTAAGCTGTCACTCCCACCATCTCTCCATTTGTAACAAAAAACCTTAACTTGATTTCCTTGGCTTATCTTTAGGAGGCATCACCCCATCCACCCCATGCACAAATTGTAATATCTCCTAAATGTTGTGCTCTTGTCTCAGTCATTCATTTGTAAATCCTCCTGAAGAAGGAGCCTCGGTTCTCTGAAAGCTGCAGATATAATTCTCCTGGTTAGCCAATAAAGGGATCGCTCCTAGAATACTTCTGTCAATTTTAGGCATAAAACTACTTATATCAATTTGTAAAGGTTGCAAAGTTGTGATATATGCTCTACTGTGACCCCCTACTGAATATTAATTTTTCTTTTCTTTTGAGGGGAGGATAATTAGAACTTCTGCTATGGAGCTCTATGATTTCTATGTACGTCCGTTATGATGACTACATAATTAGAATATACTTATGGTAACACATAAATAATCATTGGAGCTGTAATCATCAAATAATATTTTGTCAATGTGTGAAATGTTCTTTTAAGAATTGTTTACATGTGTAACATAACATATATATATAAATGATTTATGTGGATAGTAGGTGAAGTGTAGAGCGGTGTCACCCCATGATGATTATTATCTGGGCTTGTTACATTGTCAGGCTGCAATTTCCCTCTACAATGTCATGTGATGCACTACTTATCTCATCCACCAGATGGCGCTATAGAGCATTACACTCCATTATCCTGAAAGGTGACACCTGCAGGACGATTCGTGTAAGAGCAACAGTTCATAGTACCAGGGGTCAACCATTTTGAGCATGAAATTCACTAAGGAGGAGTCACTAATGTGTCTCGACAGTAAGGGGGGACACTATTGTGAAGGACACTATGGGGCGATTCATTATGACCGGTGTTGTGCAGTTTAGTGTTAATGACTCTCTGGAGTACAATGCGTCTAATTCATTAAGTGGTGCTCATCCCCTAAAGAAATAGGCGCATCTCTTAATTGTCATGTGCCGACACCAGAAATGGTCTGAAGTCAGTGACTGGGGAATATTTCTTGACTACATTACGCAGTTTCTGCTGAGACTGGACTGTAAACCCTAAGGCGATGTGCCCACGTAGCAGATTTACATGCGTTTTCTCTGCCAGAGAGAAGCGTTTTTTCAGCGTTTTTACATACGTTTTCTCTGCCAGAGAGAAGAGTTTTTTCAGCGTTTTCGCATGCGTTTTTTCAAGCACTTTTCCAAGTGATTTTGAGCATCACTTGGAAAAGTGCTTGACAAGTTGGTCACACAATATAAATCCATGCAACCGGCATGGATTTATATTGTGTGACCAACTTAGATGCTTTAAATGCAGCATCTATAGTAAAAAAAAAGAAAGAATTAAAAAGTTAAAAATAAAAAAAAACCTGTATGCTCACCTCTCCGGTCTCCTCCTGGCAGCGATCCTCTCTCCTCGGCGTCCCGGTTGTACTGGCAGGACCTGTGATGACTTCATTTAGTCAGCTGATGGTCACGCGACCATCACCTGACCGCTGACGTCAGTGGTCACGTGACCATCAGCTGACTAAATGACATCACTGCAGATCCTGCAAGTACACCCAGGACGCCGAGGAGAGATGACGCAGCCGGGAGAAGACCGGAGAGGTGAGTATACAGGTTTTTTTACTTTTAACTTTTTTATTTCTTTTTTTCACCGCGTGGTAGCCGGGATGTAGAGGAGTTGTAGTCTCCTCTTCATCCCAGGTACCACACGCACCGCGATTACGCTGCAACTTCGCGTCCATTGAATTTAATTGAAACGCTGCAAATCCACATATACCTGCGGGTTTGCTGCATTTCAATGTTCCTCAATGGCCGCGAATTTGCAGCGTAATCGCAGTAGAAATGGTCATGCTGCGAATTTGGCGCACTAATTAGCGCATCATGTGCACAGCACATCCGAATTCACATTGCTTTGCATGGCAGATGGTTTAACAAGCGTTTTCAATGCGTTTTCATGGCTTTAACCCCTTAATAACATCTGACGTACTAATACGCGTCTGTGCCCTGGGACTTAAGAGCCAGACCCGTATTAGTACGTCATCGCGATCGCGCGCGCACACAGGCTGTGCGGGCGCGATCGCCGCCGGGTGTCAGCTGATTGTCACAGCTGACACCCGGTACTATGTGCAGGGAGCGGTCCTGCACCGCTCCCAGCACATTAACCCCCGTGATGCTGCGATCGAAGTCGATCGCGGCATTGCGGGGGCAAGGGGAGGTGATCGGCGATACTCACCTCCTCTTCCGGCTTCCAGCGCAGTCTGCAAAGGCTTCCCGGGTGTTGCCATGACGACCCGATGTCGTCATGACAACATCCGGGTCACCAGAGAGCAGGAAGATTGCTTGGACATGCGCAGTGCATCTCCAAGCAATCTTCACACTGTGCACTTCTGACAGCCTTCATGGCATAGGGATGGTGCTCCATTCCTGTGCCATGCAGGCGATCAAAAAAAAAAAGTGAAAGTCCCAGAGTGGGACAAAGTAATAAAGTGTATAAACTGTGTGAAAGTGGGAAAAAAAAAAAAAAAATGTGCAAAAATATTATAAAAAAATAAAAAAAATAATACACCAAAAATAAAAATATAATGTACCCATCAATAAATATTATTATAAAAAAAATAAAAAAAAAACAATAAAAGTACACATATTTGGTATCGCCGCGTCCGGAACAACCTGACCTATAAAACTTTCCCACTAGTTAACCCCTTCAGTGAACACGGTAAAAAAAAAAAAAAAAAAACGAAGCAAAAAACAATGCTTTATCACCATACCGCCAAACAAAAAGTGGAATAACACGCGATCAAAAAGACGCATATAAATAAAAATGATACCGCTGAAAACGTCATCTCGTCCCGCAAAAAACAAGCTGCCATACAGCTCCATCAGCCGAAAAATAAAAAAGTTATAGCTCTCAGAATAAAGCGATACTAAAAAATATTTTTTTCTATAAAATAGCTTTTATTGTGTATAAGCGCCAAAACATAGAAAAATGATACAAATGTGGTACCACTGTAAACGTACTGACCCGAAGAATAAAGCTACCTCATCAATTTTACCACACGCGGAACAGAATAATAAAAAAAAAAAAAAACAATTCCTGAATTGTTGGTTTTTGTTTATTCTGCCTCCCAAAAATCGGAATAGAAAGTGATCAAAAAATGTCACGTGCCTGAAAATGGCACCAATAACAACGTCAAGTCATCCCGCAAAAAACGAGCCGTCACATGACTGTCTGCCAAAATCTGGAAAAATTATAGCTCTCAAAATATGGCGATGCAAAAACTAGATTTTACAAAAAATGCGTCTTTTAGTGTGTGACAGCTGTCAGTCATAAAAACCCCATATGATTCTGGCATTGCTGTAATCACACCGACCCGAAGAATAAAGTCGTCTAATCACTAATACCGCACAAGGAACGGCGTCAAAAATAAACTCTTGGGTTAGGATTGGGCTAGGGTTAGGGCTGGGTTTGGGGCTAGGGTTGTGCTGGGGCTAGGGTTGTGCTGGGGCTAGGGTTGTGCTAGGGTTAGGGCTGGGGTTGGGATTTTTTTCAAAAGTAAGAAAAAAAGATGACGATAAGGCGACTAGTGTTGAGAGCAAGTGCTCGCTACTTGAGTTTGCATCGGGTGCTCTGGTATGCATTGAGTATCGTGGGTATTTGAGTGACATGCTCGAGTCTCTGCCCCATATGCTTCGCGGCCAAAAAACTTTACGGGGATTGCCTGCCATGCACGAGCGATCCCCGCATGTTTTTTTTTGGGTGTCTAATAACCGTGAAACATGCGGAGCAGGGACTCGAGCATGTCACTCGAGCACACGCTGTACATGGTGCATACCTGAGTACCCGATGCAAACTCAAGTAGCGAGCACTTGCGCTCAAGAATAATGACAACTTATTCAATATGATGACCTAATGTAAACAAATAATGTGCCGTACCTTTGGGTTCAAAATGTTCACTATACACCTTAATAAAATCCTTGAGGGGTATAGTTTCCAAAATGGGGACACTTGTGGGGGAGCTCCACTGTTTAGGCACATCACGGGCTCTCCAAACGCGACATGGTGTCCGCTAACAAATTGAATGGAAAATCGGCTCAAATTGTTAGCGGACGCCATGTTGCGTTTGGAGAGCCCCTGTGTGCCCAAACATTGGAGCTCCCCCACAAGTGACCCCATTTTGGAAACTAGACCCCCCAAGGCACCTATCTAGATGCATAGTGAGCACTTGGAACCCCCAGGTGCTTCACAAATTGATTCGTAAAAATGAAAAAGTGAAAAAAAAAACACTTTTTCATTTTTATGAATCAATTTGTGAAGCACCTGGGGTTCCAAGTGCTCACTATGAATCTAGATAGGTGCCTTGGGGGGTCTAGTTTCCAAAATGGGGTCACTTGTGGGGGAGCTCCAATGTTTGGGCACACAGGGACTCTCTAAATGCAACATGGTATCCGCTAACAAATTGAATGGAAAATCGGCTCAAATTGTTGACGGACACACATTGCGTTTGGAGAGCCCCTCTGTGCCCAAACTTTGGAGCTCCCCCACAAGTGACCCCATTTTGGAAACTAGACCCCCCAAGGCACCTTTCTAGATGCATAGTGAGCACTTGGAACCCCCAGGTGCTTCACAAATTGATTCGTAAAAATGAAAAAGTGAAAAAAAAAACACTTTTTCATTTTTATGAATCAATTTGTGAAGCACCTGGGGTTCCAAGTGCTCACTATGAATCTAGATAGGTGCCTTGGGGGGTCTAGTTTCCAAAATGGGGTCACTTGTTGGGGAGCTCCAATGTTTGGGCACACAGGGACTCTCCAAATGCAACATGATATCCGCTAACAAATTGTCGGCTCAAATTGTTAGCGGATATCATGTTGCATTTGGAGAGTCCCTGTGTGCCCAAACATTGGAGCTCCCCCACAAGTGACCCCATTTTGGAAACTAGAACCCCCAAGGCACCTATCTAGATGCATAGTGAGCACTTGGAACCCCAGGTGCTTCACAAATTGATTCATAAAAATGAAAAAGTGTTTTTTTTTTCACTTTTTCATTATTACGAATCAATTTGTGAAGCACCTGGGGGTTCCAAGTGCTCACTATGCATCTAGAAAGGTGCCTTGGGGGGTCTAGTTTCCAAAATGAGGTCACTTGTGGGGGAGCTCCAAAGTTTGGGCACAGAGGGGCTCTCCAAACGCAATGTGGCGTCCGCTAACAATTTGAGCCGATTTTCCATTCAATTTGTTAGCGGATACCATGTTGCATTTAGAGAGTCCCTGTGTGCCCAAACATTGGAGCTCCCCCACAAGTAACCCCATTTTGGAAACTAGACCCCCCAATGCACCTATCTAGATGCATAGTGAGCACTTGGAACCCCTAGGTGCTTCACAAATTGATTCGTAAAAATGAAAAAGTGTTTTTTTTTTCACTTTTTCATTATTACAAATCAATTTGTGAAGCACCTGGGGGTTCCAAGTGCTCACTATGCATCTAGAAAGGTGCCTTGGGGGGTCTAGTTTCCAAAATGGGGTCATTTGTGGGGGAGCTCCAAAGTTTGGGCACAGAGGGGCTCTCCAAACGCAATGTGGTGTCCGCTAACAATTTGAGCCGATTTTCCATTCAATTTGTTAGCGGATACCATGTTGCATTTAGAGAGTCCCTGTGTGCCCAAACATTGGAGCTCCCCCACAAGTGACCCCATTTTGGAAACTAGACCCCCCCAAGGCACCTATGTAGATGCATAGTGAGCAGTTGGAACCCCCAGGTGCTTCACAAATTGATTCATAAAAATGAAAAAGTGTTTTTTTTTTCACTTTTTCATTGTTACGAATCAATTTGTGAAGCACCTGGGGGTTCCATAGTGCTCACGATGCATCTAGATAGGTGCCTTGGGGGGTCTAGTTTCCAAAATGGGGTCACTTGTGGGGGAGCACCAATGTTTGGGCACACAGCGGCTCTCCAAACGCAACATGGTGTCGCTAACAATTTGAGCCAATTTTGCGTTAAATTTGTTAGCGGACACCATGTTGCATTTAGAGAGCCGCTGTGTGCCCAAATATTGGAGCTCCCCCACAAGTGACCCCATTTTGGAAACTAGACCACCCAAGGCACCTATCTAGATGCATAGTGAGCACTTGGAACCCTCAGGTGCTTCACAAATTGATTCATAAAAATGAAAAAGTGTTTTTTTTTTCACTTTTTCATTGTTACGAATCAATTTGTGAAGCACCTGGGGGTTCCAAGTGCTCACTATGCATCTAGATAGGTGCCTTGGGGGGTCTAGTTTCCAAAATGGGGTCACTTGTGGGGGAGCTCCAATGTTTGGGCACACAGGGACTCTCTAAATGCAACATGGTGTCCTCTAACAAATTTAACGGAAAATCGGCTCAAATTGTTAGTGACACCATGTTGCGTTTGGAGAGCCGCTGTGTGCCCAAACATTGGAGCTCCCCCACAAGTGACCCCATTTTGGAAACTAGACCCCCCAAGGCACCTATCTAGATGCATTGTGAGCACTTGGAACCCTCAGGTGCTTCACAAATTGATTCATAAAAATGAAAAAGTGTTTTTTTTTTTCACTTTTTCATTGTTACGAATCAATTTGTGAAGCACCTGGGGGTTCCAAGTGCTCACTATGCATCTAGAAAGGTGCCTTGGGGGGTCTAGTTTCCAAAATGGGGTCACTTGTGGGGGAGCTCCAAAGTTTGGGCACACATGGGCTCTCCAAACACAACATGGCGTCCGCTAATTATTCAAGCAAATTTTACAATCAAAAAGTCAAATGGCGCTCCTTCCCTGCCGAGCCCTGCCGTGCGCCTAAACAGTGTTTTTTCCCCAAATATTGGGTATCTGCGTGCCCAGGGGAAATTGCACAACAAATTTTGGGGTCCATTTTTTCTTGTTACCCCTGTGAAAATAAAAAAAAATTGAGTCTAAAGTAACATTTTTGTGAAAAAAGTTAAATGTTCATTTTTTTCTTCCACATTCAAAAAATTCCTGTGAAGCACCTGAAGGGTTAATAAAGTTCTTGAATGTGGTTTTGAGCACCTTGAGGGGTGCAGTTTTTAGAATGGTGTCACTTTTGGGTATTTTCTGTCATAAAGACCCCTCAAAGTGACTTCAAATGTGATGTGGTCCCTAAAAAAATGGTTTTGTAAATTTTGTTGGAAAAATGAGAAATCGCTGGTCAACTTTTAACCCTTATAGCTCCCTAACAAAAAAAAATTTTGGTTCCAAAATTGTGCTGATGTAAAGTAGACATGTGGGAAATGTTATTTATTAACTCTTTTGTGTGACATATCGCTCTGATTTCAGGGCTTAAAAATTCAAATTTTGAAAATTGCAAAATTTTCAAAATTTTCGCCAAATTTCCGTTTTTTTCACAAATAAACACAAGTGATATCGAAGAAATTTTTCCACAATCATGAAGTACAATATGTCACGAAAAAACAATCTCAGAATCAGGGGGATCCGTTGAAGCGTTCCAGAGTAATTACCTCATAAAGTGACAGTGGTCAGAATTGTAAAAATTGGCCCGGTCATTAACGTGCAAACCACCCGCGGGGCTTAAGGGGTTAAAAACGCTACGTGGCACATAGCCTAAAAGTCACAACTTCCGAGTTCTGTGAAAATATTGCAACTTATTAAGGTGTTTTACATCAGAGTTTTGACCTTTCACATTTTCTGCTATTCATGCGCTATAGAGATAAAGTGTCAGCTTCATTCTGCGGGAAAAAGTTATTACAGTAATAGAAGACTTATAATTTTTTTAAATGTTTTATTACTTTTATACAATTAATATTCTGTGGGGGAGGGGCCGAAGGAAAATCTGTTTATCCGTCATCTCGCTCCGTTGTACGGCCACATTCAGAGTTTCTCCTCCTGTGCAGATGTTCATATAGTCTGTAATCATTATGTCAGCGCTGGTTTATACCTGACTGGTTTATACAATGATCTGTACAGAAATAATCTATTCCCAGAGGAAGAAGAGAAGACAGAAATAATCACTGAGCGCTCTGCTAATTCTCTGCACCTTCATCTACACAACATTGTAATACAGCGACATCATGGGGGATGAGGACGGAGGTTTTTGTACGGCTCTGTATCACTGTGTGTATGGAGTGCTATAACCCTGCTGACAGTAATAATCTGCTGCATCGTCCTCTGTCGCTCCTCGGATTGTAAGAGTGTAATCAGTTCCAGATCCAGATCCAGAGAACCGGTCTGGGACCCCTGTATCTCGGGTGGTTGCATAATAGATAAGAAGCTTTGGTCGTTGTCCTGATTTCTGTTGGTACCAGGCTACATAGCTATATACATCTTCACTGGCCATACAAGAGATGGTGACTGTATCTCCGGAGGACACAGATATAATCTGGAGTCTGGGTCATAACAGTCTCTCCACAGGATCCTGAGGATTAGAAGAGACATATTCATTACTGATAAATGTCGGGATCTTCCTAGAAATCCTGATCTGATGATGGATCCACTGTAGAGATTTCTCTACACACAATCATGGAAGGATCCGAATCTCTCACCCTGAATAGAAATGAAGATCACAGCCAGCAGATAACTGCGAGAAACCATCCTGATGTGTCTGGACCGTCAGATAGAAACTATAAGATGAGACCATCTGTACAATGGGATCTATATAGAGAGTGACAGGGGGGATACAGAGACCCCCAGAGACTGTGTATGGAAATACTGGGGACATGTAAATTCTGTGGTTATAATGTGACGGTTACTGGAGTGTAATAGAGACCGGAGCTCGGCGGCGTCTCCTCCTAGATGAGAATTAATGTCACTTGTATGAAATCTAAGAAAAGAAATAAGAGTTTTTTTAGTAATTAATTGTAATTTCCATGGTTATAGGTTTTTATGACCATGTTTAGCTCTGCTACATCTGTATATAAATATTCCTGAAATATTGTTTTGTATTTATAAGGATATAAATGTATTTTTCTATAATCGGCAGGATATGCCATTACACTGTATAAACCTCCTGAGAGAATCCCCCGGTCATCAGGGTCGCGGTATTGTAGGACCTGATATCTGTGCGGAGTCTTCACAGCTTACATACAAGTTAGGAAAACCCTGTAAGTGACGTCCTTGTATACGATCACATACACGACTGATCTCTCTGAATATCTGTTATAAATGCAGTCAGGATTAAGGGAGAAAATCTACTAGAGACCTGAGCAGAAGTAATCCGGGGGCTCCTGCACCTGCCGAACCCCCTCCAAACTCGCGATCAGGGGTCAGGTTATAGGAAGTTACATAGTGCGGTGTAGTGTAACGGAGACCTCGGCACCGAAGAAGACAAAAGGAGGAAATGTTGCTGCAAATATATATTTTTTATTTGGATCCGGCAAAAAAAGCAAAGACAGATACCGGCCAGCGTTTCGGCCAATAAATTGTCTTCATCAAGGACGTCTGTAATACATGAACATAACAAATAAAACATTTAGTTTCATATGTGACATGAAATGAACCTAAAGAAAAGTGTCAGATCAATGGGAGGCGGGAGGAGGAAAGGTGGGAATGTGAGGATCAACCAGAGATAACACATGGACAATGAGATCACAACGATGAAAATCATTAATAATACTGCAATTGTCATATGGGAACAATGTTGGAGTCAGCGTGATAATCTGGTTTTGTGTGAATTCCATAAAGACAAAAGGAAAGAAAAGAAAAGAGGACATGAATCCTGGAAGCTAAAGGACAAATTATCTAAAGACGACCAATATGTGGTCAGTTCAGAGCAATGACGACGGCTCAAAAATGATTAATTATTACAATGTGCACACTTCAGTAGGTGAACACTTGGTCTAAGGTTCAGGTTTTCACGTGACTTTACCAGTTAGAATAGGACCAGGAAATCTAGATCGCATCATGTCCATATAGCAGCACCTGTAACTACAGTATATTCAGGTGGTGTGTACATGTTTAATATTAGACCATCGAAGCAATGTAGAGGGCTCCAAAAATGATTAGGCCTCTACCTATCCCTATGCCGAGCTCCTATGCCAACACAGTACAGGCATAAAATGGTGTTCATGGCCGCCCCTAAGTGTTATCCTGCCTGTGATAGTCCCCTGATAATGGTGCAGGTTTTTATTTTTTAAATCCTCACAAATTGAATCGCAGATTGTTCAAATTTGTGTGGAACCTCGGATATCAGGAAATTTAACTCAAATTCATTCCTCCATGGATTGATCTGCTCATCTCTAGTCTCAACAAGACTAATTCCTGGCTGGAGAGTGACCGCACTATCCGGGGACAGTGACCGCACTATCCGGGGACAGTGGCCACCACATCTCCTTGAGCCCCAGAACGGCTCAGAGTGAATACGATGGCACTACGTGACTAAAGTGGACATAGCTTGAGCAGATCTCGTTACACCTAGCAGGGTCAGTTATGTGTAAGTATGGCGACAAGAAAGGTTCAGATCCAGCAATCCCACAGGATTAAAAATTACACCTTTACTTAAGAAACGTAAAAATCCATATTAGTATTTCAATAGAAAAATGTGAAATGAGAGCGGGTATAAACAATACATGAACTGGTGACGGGTTTTACACCATGTGGATTCTTAATCATAATCTATTTTACAGTGATAGCCAAGTACATTTTATTTTTTTAAATTTACTTTTTGCTCCACTCTCTTCACAACCCAAGAATATTACACAATTGAAGACAGCGCTCCTTAGGAAGTTTCATATATACAGGTGCTTCTTACTAATTTAGAATATCATCAAAAGGTTAATTTATTTCAGTTCTTCAATCCAAGAAGTGAAGCTCATATATTATATAGAGTCATTACACACAGAGGGATCTATTATATAGAGTCATTACACACAGAGGGATCTATTATATAGAGTCATTACACACAGAGGGATCTATTCCAAGTGTTTATTTCGGTTAATGCCACGCAGCATTGATGCAGTAATTGATGCAAAGGATCCCCGACCAAGTATTGAGGGCATTTACTGAACATACATTTCAGTAGGGGAACATTTCGGATTTTAAAGACATTTTTCAAGCTGTTGTTATAAAGTATTCTAATTTACTGAGATAATGACTTTTGTGTTTTCATTGGCTGTAAGCCATAATCATCAACATGAACAGAAATAAACACTTGAAATAGATCTCTCTGTTTGTAATGACTCTATATAATATTTGAGCTTCACTTTTTGTGTTGAAGAACTGAAATAAATTAACCTTTTGATGATATTCTAATTTTCTGAGAAGCACCTGTATATATGATACTTCTTAAGCAGCGCTATTTCCATTTGCTTCTGTGGATTTTACCTCAGGTGTATTTTGACTATGACGCTCCCTTATGCCTAATGTATCCTGCAGACATGCTTATTTGTACAACCCAAGAATATTAGTGACTTAGAGGCCATCGCCAATGAGGAACGGGCTAAGATTCCTCAGGGGCTGTAAAGAGCTGGTGTCTGGATAGGCATCACGTACGCAGCAGGTCGTAACAGCCAAAGGGGCTTTACTACCTACTAAAGACGCTTATCACGTAGGGGTGAATAATCCTCAGACTTCAGTGGTCAGTAAGGGGCATTTTGTGCTGAATATGGAGAAACCACTTGTTATATTATTTGTACTGAGCTATTTCTATACTTCTTGGTTTATTGCAAACAGCAGAAAGTTTATAAATGTTAGAAATAAACTGAATCTGAAATGGGGTGAAGGTGGGCATTGAAACTAAATATACAGTGCTCAGCATAAATGAGTGCACCCCCTTTGAAAAGTAAAATTTTAATCAATATCTATAATGGGTGTGTCAGGTGTGACAGACTGTCGTTCTGGATCCAGCTGTAGAAAGTCATTGCGCTTGGCTCTGCAGGCACCTTCTTGATCTTTTGATCTTTGTGGTGTAGTGATATCCTTCTCCCTCTAGGACCTAGGAGTGGACCTCCACCTTCTGCTGCTAATTGACACACCCTTGCTGGATGTTTAAATACCTTCGGTCTCTGCAGAAAGTCGCCTAGATAGCTCTATTTTCCTCTGTCCAAACTTGAAGTACTAGTAGTCGGCTAGTGTCTTCTTGGAGTTCCCTTGGAGTATAGTTGGCATAATCTCTCTGGTGTCTTCTCAAGCTAAGTGTTTTCCTTTGTCTGTTACCTATTTGTCTTTAGTTGCAGTGGGGGTTGACTAGTGCTCACCCCATCCCCTCCTTAACTAGGGCCTATCACTAGGGGCAGTCAGGGATTAGGTTTCCTGCTCAGCGATAGGTACGGAACCTATTTAGGGACTTTAGGGGAGTCAGGCTGTTGTCAGATCTGCCTAGGGGTCTCCACTCCCCCTTTTCCTAGTGTTTGGACTTCTTCCTCCTCTTCCCGTTGTTGTGCACTTAGTCTTTCCCTCACCTTGCTTGACAATATCTCACTGAACAAAAGAAAAATTTCCAGAATTTTGACAAGACTAAGTTTCATAGAACCTTCTTTAACCCATAACATGAAGGTAAGGTTAATAATATAACTTTCATAGCTAAATCTTCAGTATTACTCAAAATAGTTAATGCAAAATGAGTACACCCGACATAAAAAAAAATTACTACATCTTGTCATTTGTATGACCTCCATAATTTTTAAGAACAGCACCGAGTTTTCTAGATATGGAATGAGCAGATTGGCGACATATTGTAACATTTATCTTTTTTCATTCTACAAGAAAGAGCCCTTTTAGAGCCTGGATACTGGATGGAGAGTGATGACAACTTGTCTCTTCAGAATTCCCCATAGGTGTTTGGGTGGGTTCAGATCAGGAGACACTTAATCAATGAATCACTTTCTCCCTGTTCTTCTTCAGAAATACCACAGAAGCCTTAGATGTGTGTTTTGGATCATTGTGATGTTGCTAAGTGAACGTCTACCAAGCGCACAGAGTGATGGCAGCATCTTCTCTTTCAATATAGAGGTTTACATCTGTGAATTCATGACATCATCAATGAAATGTATCCCCCCCGACTCCAGCAGCACTGATGCAGCCCCACATAAGGACACTGCAACCACAAGGTCTCATTGAAAGACACCATTCAGTTTTCTTTGTACTTCTCACCTTTTTGACACTATACAGCTTTGAAGCCATCAGTTCCAAAAACATTTATCTTGGTGTCAACACTCCAGAGTATAGAGTCCCAGTGGTCTTCATATTTTTCACCACGATCCCTCAATTGTAGTAGAGCTTTTTAGTGTATAAGCTTTAGTAGAAGTTTCTTTCTTCTAAAGACAACGGCATGCAACCCATTCCTCTGCAGTGTACACCGTATTGTGTCATGAGAAACACATTCACCGGTTTGGATTTCTACTCATTTAGCTAACTGCACTGAATTTGTATATGGATTTTCTTCAGCCCTTCTTATCAAAAGATGCTCCTGTTTAGGTGTCAACCTCCATGATTGGCCTGGACGTCTCTGTAAGATGATTGCAGTTCCATCTTTGTTACATTTTGGTATTCCTTTTGCTACAGTATTCTGACTGATAAGTAAAGCTTTGCTGATCTTCTTGTAGCCTTCCCTTTTTTTATGTAAAATAAATTATTTTCTTTCTCAGGTCTTGTGACATTTCTCTTCCATGTGGTGCCATTGCTGACAGAATGAAATGGGAAGGGTTTTTGTTTTTTTAGAAGCAACAACTTTTTCTAGTAAACTGTCTGCTGGACACCTGTGTAATGAATAATTAAACTTACCTGTGGTTGAATTCTGGTTAATTAGAATTTTGTACTATAAAATTGAACTTTTCTACTAAGATTTTCATTGGGGTGTACTCACTTTTACAACATTTTCTTAAATGAATTTCTTAGGAAAATTACTTTTTGGGGTGTTGAAAATAGCAAGTATTGTTTGTAATTAATAGCCAACATTTGTGGGAGTATTTAGTAGTCTGGTATCCCATAGAAAACGTTAATTCTAAAAGGAAACTAAAGGTTTTCTGACAAAACTGTTGGGGTGTACTCATTTGTGCTGAGCACTGTATCTGCTATATCCACAGAATATGCCAAATATATATAGTGGATGTGGATCCCACCTATAGGAACATCATATATCTTGAGTACGGAGCCCTGACAAGCTGCGGTTTCAGCCATTAGATTGTCAGGATTCCCGTCCATTTGTATAGAAATTTTAACCACCTCCTTATGAAAATTCCTCTTAATGGAGTCTGCATGTTCTATATATTTACATCACATCCTCTGTATGTGGTAAGAATAGAATAACTCCTTAAAGGTGAGTACAGATGTGGTGGATAGGATGTGTATTTGGGTAAGACCTCGTGAATTCAACATGTCAATATATTTATTCTCAAGGAATATAAACTGTCCCCGGAGATGTCTGACAGCAGCTTTACCCCCTCTCCCTATACAGAACACATGGACGCTCAGCTGAGTCTAACGTGCTTATGTATGGGGGGGGCTGTTTATCCGTCAGCTCGCTCCGTTGTACGGCCACATTCAGAGTTTCTCCTCCTGTGCAGATGTTCATATAGTCTGTAATCATTATGTCAGCGCTGGTTTATACCTGACTGGTTTATACAATGATCTGTACAGAAATAATCTATTCCCAGAGGAAGAAGAGAAGACAGAAATAATCACTGAGCGCTCTGCTAATTCTCTGCACCTTCATCTACACAACATTGTAATACAGCGACATCATGGGGGATGAGGACGGAGGTTTTTGTACGGCTCTGTATCACTGTGTGAGAGGGAACCTATAACCCTGCTGACAGTAATAATCTGCTGCATCGTCCTCTGTCGCTCCTCTGATTGAAAGAGTGTAATCAGTTACAGATCCAGATCCAGTGAACCGGTCTGGGACTCCTGTATATCGGCTGCTTGCACTGTAGATGAGAAGTGCTGGAGGTTGTCCTGATTTCTGTTGGTACCAGTGTAAGTTGCCATTTACATTACTACTGGCCTTACATGAGATGGTGGCTGTTTCTCCCGGGGACACAGTGATGAGATCTGGAGATTGGGTCAGTACAATCTGTGCACAGGAGTCTAAGGAAAGATAAAGAAAACATCAGTGTTAGTGTTAATGTCGCCTCATTGTGCTGTTCTCTACTACTGTCCTGTCCATCATCTCATGAACCTCTCACCATGAATGAGAAGAAGAATTACACCCAGTACAACTCCCTGTAAACCCATCGTCATCTCCCTGGACTGATGGCCACAGACTATAGAGATGTCACCTGCACAATGTCTCCTATATACCAGCTGTAATCACTGGAGGAGACGTCCCCTGAGAGCAGAGATGTAAAGCAGGAGACATGTAAATTGTGCCGTGTGTCAGCGATCAGTGATCTGGATCTTACTGCAATCAGGGATTTCCTACAGGAGAGATATAATCCCGATCATTATCCTGAGATCATTCACCATCAGTGATCTCCTGATTGTTCTCAGACATCAGAAATGGGATTATTTTTATAGATGTTATTAGTTTTATCTGTGAAGTAAGAATAAATCCTTCTACGTCTTATTGGGCTTTTCCAGCTTTGTGATGTTGCAGCCGATGTAAGAACAGATACTGGAGACAACAGATCACCGGGAACGTGAAACGCAGAATTCCTGACCTCACAGAGAACATCTAAGGGTATGTGCCCACGTAGCGTTTTACAAGCGTATATGCTGCGCTCAAAAATCCGCAGCATGTCCATTAATTTTGCGGACACGCAGCATAATCGCCACCATTGACTTGCATTGAGATTTATATAATCCGTGTCAGTATATTTGTATACACAGATTATATGCGTTTCAATGTGCTGATGGTACCCAAGTCTGGAGGAGAGAAGACTCTCATCCAGACCTGGATAGAAACTGTAAAAAAAAGAATTAAAAATAAAAAATAAAGTGTATACTCACCTTCCGATGTCCTCCCGGTGTTTTGTCTGCTCCGTCCGCTCTCTTGCAATGCTCCCGCTGTTATGAAGGACCTGCCATGACGTCACTGAGTCATGTGACCCATCACATGGCTCAATGACGTCACCGCAGGTCCTTCACACCACCGTGAGCCGCCCAACACACCGGATGCGGCAGAGAGAACACCGGGAGGACACCGGAAGGTGAGTATAAACTTTATTTTTTTATTTTTTACCATTTTATTCTTTTTTTTAACTAACTTGGTCACACTACTATAAATTCATGCCGGTTGCCGTTTGTATGGATTTATATAGAGTGAACAAGTTGTCAAGCACTTTCCAAGTGATGCTAAAATCACTTGGAAAAGCGCTTGATAACCCGCATGCAGAAATGCATGGAGAGATGCTTGACAAACGCTTCTACCTGGCGGGAAAAACGCATGTAAAATCCGCATGCATTTTTCCTGCCAGGGAGAAGCGTAAAAAATATGCAGCATTTCTGCATCGTGGGCACATAGTCGAAGACCATTAGAAATATTTATATTCATTCAGATTATTATTAATATGTTTATTACTATTAATACGACTGATATTTTATTACATCCACTCCTGATTGTTGCTTAAAAACCAGATGTAAAACCCTGATGAAATACACAGGTGTGAATGAGGCCTGATCTGTGTATATTGTGGTGTGAATACAGAACTGATGGGATATTTGGGGGATTCTCATGTGATTTATCTTCATGCATTACTATCATCTATCTTGTGGATGTAAATCTCTCATGTATATAATGTCATATATCAGCGGTTCTCATCTGTCTCATCTGATGTCATTTCCTCCCTAGACGACGGCCCCTGAGCGTTATAGATGTGATATACGGGGGCTGCACCTATATAGTGTTATGTGAATAGAAGCTCTTGAATGATTTTTCATTATCAATGAATGTATTAATAAAATTATAAGAAATATGGAGAAGACAGATATTTGGACACATAGATGAGCCCCCGACAGAAGACACATCTCTGATGGCTGAACCTGCCATTATTCCTGCACTTATGGCCGAGGGTCTGGACAAACCACAAACTCACATTATTGTTATTCTGGTAGAAAACAAATCCTCGTCGGTGACTTTATTAGTAGTTTGCAGAGCACATGTTACTCCCTGACGTGTGCAGAATAATCCGGGCTCCGCTGAGGCTGCCGGGCCCCTCCAGTCCAGGATTCTCCTCAGACCGGGGCCGGGAGAGGTGGGGTCATTTATATGTATATTTCTACCCTACGTCCCAGACCCCTGAGCAGAATAAGGCAGATTCACAGCAAACAGACTCATTGTGAATCCAATCTCTTTCCTGAATTGGAGTGAATCTGCTGAGTGTGAATTGTGGCTGAGTCGCTCATCACTAATGTCCGCACATCTCAGCCCAGAATAGAAAAAGACTGAAGTGAATCTCTGAAAACCCCATTTACTGCTGGGAATATATTTGCTGCTTTGTGCAGCGGCTCCGGCCCCTCTGATCTGTGAGTATAATGTGGGATATGTGAGGTATAGCGGTGTATGGAGCCGCCATTATGAGACCTCTAGACCTTGTAGTGAGAGGGTGGAGGGGACTGTGCAGCGCGGGGAGGATCTGTCCTCCAGTTCTTTCTCTTCCTGGTCACTCATCCATTCCCGCTAAGCTTCTTATGTTCCTGAGTCCATCAATAACCGGCGGCTCAGCTAATGTCGGCCGCTCCCGGAGATGACACCTGTTATGCCATGGTTTTCTGATATGGGGAGACCACTGTAACCCCGGGGTCCATCTTTATTTTCAGGATAAAGGACATCACATTAGATATATCGGGTACAGCTCAAATAAAAAGGTAATCACTTGTCCAGAAAAAAAATAAAGATATTTGCAACCAAGATGAGTCCATCACATAACAGGTCAGATATTTATCCCTAGGAGGTAAACTATGAAATGACAGCAAGCAGAGATCTAGATACAGAAAATATAAGGGAAAATTATATAATCTTTTATTATACTGAAGTGACCGCGGGCAAGGCCGCGCATTGGTATCTATAATCTGGCCCAGCAAGATCCCCACACACAGACTCCATCTTGATAACCGTATCTTTACTCGTATACATTTTTAACAGCAAAGAAAAACAATAAATGACAACAGTATGCACAGTAATAACGTGTAGTGATAAGCTGACCCTCACTGTCCCTACTCACACGTTACCAGTCCTTTACTCCAGAAGGATGTGTCCCCCGTCGCAGGCCTGTCTGTCTTTGCAGGAGGGCGTCCCAGCCGGAGAAAAAAAAACAGGAACAACAAATTACGCTGAAAGGAGGGAATCAGAGGACCCGCTTACAGTCTCTCTGATCCGGATAGCAGCTTTGGTGGATCCCTTATGTAGTCCACACTCCAGTAGCAGGGAGTGTAATAGCAGTATCCCTCAGCAGTGAAGAAGCTGGGGAAGGCCCCGAGGATATGGTGTCAGGTAAAAGAAATCACGTTGAGAGTCTCTCCTGCGCCACGCACGAGGGCCTGCACACCGTCCTGGCTCTTTTCACAGCCCACAGCAAACTCCTCGCGCGCTTTTTTTCTGCTTCCCACTTTGGTCACGTGACTCTCTAGGGCCGGACACAGGAGGCTCAGTCTTTTGCTCTGTCATCACACCCTGCGCAGGTGCAACCTCTGGCCACAAGGTGGCAACATCATCCTGTGTAATCACTTCTATAACAGGCTCTATATCAATAATCACCGAACAGCCAGAGCCGGCCAGCTCACTACAATACAAAAATACAACCTGTAATTGTTGGAACAAACCAAATGTATATTTATATTCTATAGGAGCAGAAAGTAAAGTCCTCCCCTCCTTCTTCTATCTCCTTACATCTGTACAGATTCCTTCATCACATGAATCCCGGTAACAGTCTGAAGCTTTTATCGGCCGCGCACAATACTGGATAAGAGCTGCCCGGGTCGTGTTCCTCCTCCTGATGTGTGTGCTCTGTACAGATACAAGCGCCTCATACACAGGATTCTCTGTTATTCCTCAGTATCAGTCACTTATATACAGATGTTTGGTGTCTGCACTGAGTATAGACAGAGCTGCCCGAGCTGCTGCTGCCCCCTAGTGGCTCCATGACATGGAGATTTATGCATCTTGTTTCTGCACTGAGCCAGTAACCACTTGATACCAGAGGGAGCGGAAAGCATCTTATTACATCATCCAGAAGAGGAGGCAGCACAGGTGTGGAGGGAAGCAAAATGGGGGATCTAAAGAGCCAGCGGTGGAAATAGGGAAGATCTCCAGGAGGAGCTGGAAAATCTCCTGGACAAAGGTTGGATGGCAGAGAAAGAGCCACCTGCTCTCTGCTCCACCACTTATCCTGCTAGGGCACAGGTCGCTTTATGGCTGTAACTGCCCGAGGTGCGGTGAGCTAGATCCACTGCGCCATAGCGATAGCGAATGTAGCACAATGAATGGGGAGCGCCCGTCACCTTCTCTGTGACTCAGCTGGTGGCAATGGCATCATGGCGTCAGCATGGACGCTCTGCCACAAGATGAGGTGGAGCCACAGGAGATCTGATGGACAGGGAAGTATTAAATATTAGTTTTTCAATAAATGAATTAATTTTGATAACAAGAATGAAATGGGGGTGAGAGAGAACACTATAATGACTTAAGGGTGGGGGATGGAAGAGATATAAATATATTGGGGGAGGGGACATGTAAATATAATGAATCAGAGGGGCATGGAATTATAATGATACAGCGGACAAGTAATTATAATGAATCGGGGGGGCGGGAGGTGCACAGTGGGGGCATGGAGGACGCAGGAGATTAACTGATTAATTGGGGGAAAGAGAACAGTAACTAATTCATTTATACATTTATTGGGAGGGGAAAAGTGGCCAATTATAGTTACAGGGGGCTCAGTGGTGGATTATCAATTTACATTCAGAATTTTGTGTTGCATAATAGCAAGACGTCAGCGGTGAGTTACTGGATGTGAATATTTGTTCTGTCTCTACATTGTATAGGGGTACGTTCACATGGGCGACCGGCGGCACTAAATGACCACCAATCGGAAAACCATTACCTATTGGCAGTCGCTTCATAGCATGTTTAACCCCTTCATGACTGGGCTATTTTTCATTATTTTATTTGTTTTTTCCTCTCCTTCTACTAAGAGCCATAACTTGCTATCTTTCCATCCACATAGCGTATGAGGACTTGGTTTTTGCGAGACAAGTTGTAGTTTTGAACGACATCATTCATTTTATCATGTGATTCACTCAAAAGTTGGGAAAATAATTCTAAGTGCGTTGAAATTGCAAAAAAAGTGCAATTCCACAATTGTTTGTGTCACCATTTTCTGAGACCCCTAACATTTTCAATTTTCGTGGTAAGGGGCTATGTGGGGGCTTATTATCTGTGGCCTGATTTGAGGTTTATTGATGCTATTTTGGGGTAGATATAATGGTATCATCTTGTCTAATTGCAGTTTATTGCAATGTTGTGGCAGCTAAAAAAAGTAATTATGGCGTTTTGATTTTTTTCTCATTACGCTGTTTACTGATTGGATTAATTTATTTTATTTTTGATAGATTGGAGTTTTATGAATTTGGCGATATCGAATATGTGTATTTTTTTTTAATTGCTTTATTTTTAATGGGGCACAAAGGGGGGTGATTCTTGCACCGGCTATCACTGAGGAATATGTTCCTACAACAAGGATACCATCCACTGGTAATAGATGAACAGATCCACAGAGCTACAAGGATCCCAAGAAGCCGCCTCTTGGATTACTTGCAGAGAGAGGACAACAACAGGGCGCCTCTTGTGGTCACATACAGCAAGCACATGAACATCCTAAGGAAGATTGAGACTGATCTTCCACCCATATTCCTCAGAGACCACAGACTGAAAGGAATATTCCCAGAACTACCACTTCTCTCCTACAAAAAGCCCCGTAACCTAAGGAATCTCCTTGTCAGAAGTGTCCTCTCATCACCATCAGAGATGGGAACATTCCCCTGTAATAATAAAAAGCAGGACTTGTACCCAGATATTACCGACAAATACAGTCCACATACCCAACACCAATCAGGACTATAAGATCATGGACTTCTTCTCATGTTCATCTTCCAATGTGGTGGACATGATACAATGTACAAGGTGTCCTGAGGAGCCGATATTGGGGAAACTAAGCAAAAACTACAACCAAGGATGACTCTACACAGACACAATCAGGAATGAACTGGACGCCTGTGGGAAAACATTTCTCTGGACCTGGACACTGTATGACGGATATAAAAGTCTTAATACTGAAAGGTCGTTTTAAGGACGAAAAAGAAAGGAAAATCTGAGAATTCATACTGATAAGAATGTTCAACTCTTCCACAATTTAACACCTGGATTTATGACTCACTACATGGACCCAGTTCACACCTCCACGAGACTGACTCCAGATCACTAAGCTGTCACTCCCACCATCTCTCCATTTGTAACAAAAAACCTTACCTTGATTTCCTTGGCTTATCTTTAGGAGGCATCACCCCATCCACCCCATGCACAAATTGTAATATCTCCTAAATGTTGTGCTCTTGTCTCAGTCATTCATTTGTAAATCTGCCTGAAGAAGGAGCCTCGGTTCTCTGAAAGCTGCAGATATAATTCTCCTGGTTAGCCAATAAAGGGGTCGCTCCTAGAATACTTTTGTCAATTTTAGGCATAAAACTACTTATATCAATTTGTAAAGGTTGCAAAGTTGTGATATATGCTCTACTGTGACCCCCTACTGAATATTAATTTTTCTTTTCTTTTGAGGGGAGGATAATTAGAACTTCTGCTATGGAGCTCTATGATTTCTATATACGTCCGTTATGATGACTACATAATTAGGATATACTTATGGTAACACATAAATAATCATTGGAGCTGTAATCATCAAATAATATTTTGTCAATGTGTGAAATGTTCTTTTAAGAATTGTTTACATGTGTAACATAACATATATATATAAATGATTTATGTGGATAGTAGGTGAAGTGTAGAGCGGTGTCACCCCATGATGATTATTATCTGGGCTTGTTACATTGTCAGGCTGCAATTTCCCTCTACAATGTCATGTGATGCACTACTTATCTCATCCACCAGATGGCGCTATAGAGCATTACACTCCATAATCCTGAAAGGTGACACCTGCAGGACGATTCGTGTAAGAGCAACAGTTCATAGTACCAGGGGTCAACCATTTTGAGCATGAAATTCACTAAGGAGGAGTCACTACTGTGTCTCGACAGTAAGGGGGGACACTATTGTGAAGGACACTATGGGGCGATTCATTATGACCGGTGTTGTGCAGTTTAGTGTTAATGACTCTCTGGAGTACAATGCGTCTAATTCATTAAGTGGTGCTCATCCCCTAAAGAAATAGGCGCATCTCTTAATTGTCATGTGCCGACACCAGAAATGGTCTGAAGTCAGTGACTGGGGAATATTTCTTGACTACATTACGCAGTTTCTGCTGAGACTGGACTGTAAACCCTAAGGCGATGTGCCCACGTAGCAGATTTACATGCGTTTTCTCTGCCAGAGAGAAGCGTTTTTTCAGCGTTTTTACATACGTTTTTTCTGCCAGAGAGAAGCGTTTTTTCAGCGTTTTCGCATGCGTTTTTTCAAGCACTTTTCCAAGTGATTTTGAGCATCACTTGGAAAAGTGCTTGACAAGTTGGTCACACAATATAAATCCATGCAACCGGCATGGATTTATATTGTGTGACCAACTTAGATGCTTTAAATGCAGCATCTATAGTAAAAAAAAAGAAAGAATTAAAAAGTTAAAAATAAAAAAAAACCTGTATGCTCACCTCTCCGGTCTCCTCCTGGCAGCGATCCTCTCTCCTCGGCGTCCCGGGTGTACTGGCAGGACCTGTGATGACTTCATTTAGTCAGCTGATGGTCACGCGACCATCACCTGACCGCTGACGTCAGTGGTCACGTGACCATCAGCTGACTAAATGACATCACTGCAGATCCTGCAAGTACACCCAGGACGCCGAGGAGAGATGACGCAGCCGGGAGAAGACCGGAGAGGTGAGTATACAGGTTTTTTTACTTTTAACTTTTTTATTTCTTTTTTTCACCGCGTGGTAGCCGGGATGTAGAGGAGTTGTAGTCTCCTCTTCATCCCAGGTACCACACGCACCGCGATTACGCTGCAACTTCGCGGCCATTGAATTTAATTGAAACGCTGCAAATCCACATATACCTGCGGGTTTGCTGCATTTCAATGTTCCTCAATGGCTGCGAATTTGTGGCGTAATCGCAGTAGAAATGGTCATGCTGCGAATTTGGCGCACTAATTAGCGCATCATGTGCACAGCACATCCGAATTCACATTGCTTTGCATGGCAGATGGTTTTACAAGCATTTTCAAGGCGTTTTCATGGCTTTAAAAACGCTGCGTGGCACATAGCCTAAAAGTCACAACTTCCGAGTTCTGTGAAAATATTGCAACTTATTAAGGTGTTTTACATCAGAGTTTTGACCTTTCACATTTTCTGCTATTCATGCGCTATAGAGATAAAGTGTCAGCTTCATTCTGCGGGAAAAAGTTATTACAGTAATAGAAGACTTATAATTTTTTTAAATGTTTTATTACTTTTATACAATTAATATTCTGTGGGGGAGGGGCCGAAGGAAAATCTGTTTATCCGTCAGCTCGCTCCATTGTACGGCCACATTCAGAGTTTCTCCTCCTGTGCAGATGTTCATATAGTCTGTAATCATTATGTCAGCGCTGGTTTATACCTGACTGGTTTATACAATGATCTGTACAGAAATAATCTATTCCCAGAGGAAGAAGAGAAGACAGAAATAATCACTGAGCGCTCTGCTAATTCTCTGCACCTTCATCTACACAACATTGTAATACAGCGACATCATGGGGGATGAGGACGGAGGTTTTTGTACGGCTCTGTATCACTGTGTGTATGGAGTGCTATAACCCTGCTGACAGTAATAATCTGCTGCATCGTCCTCTGTCGCTCCTCGGATTGTAAGAGTGTAATCAGTTCCAGATCCAGATCCAGAGAACCGGTCTGGGACCCCTGTATCTCGGGTGGTTGCATAATAGATAAGAAGCTTTGGTCGTTGTCCTGATTTCTGTTGGTACCAGGCTACATAGCTATATACATCTTCACTGGCCATACAAGAGATGGTGACTGTATCTCCGGGGGACACAGAGATATAATCTGGAGTCTGGGTCATCACAATCTCTCCACAGGATCCTGAGGATTAGAAGAGACATATTCATTACTGATAAATGTCGGGATCTTCCTAGAAATCCTGATCTGATGATGGATCCACTGTAGAGATTTCTCTACACACAATCATGGAAGGATCCGAATCTCTCACCCTGAATAGAAATGAAGATCACAGCCAGCAGATAACTGCGAGAAACCATCCTGATGTGTCTGGACCGTCAGATAGAAACTATAAGATGAGACAATCTGTACAATGGGATCTATATAGAGAGTGACAGGGGGGATACAGGAGACCCCCAGAGACTGTGTATGGAAATACTGGGGACATGTAAATTCTGTGGTTATAATGTGACGGTTACTGGAGTGTAATAGAGACCGGAGCTCGGCGGCGTCTCCTCCTAGATGAGAATTAATGTCACTTGTATAAAATCTAAGAAAAGAAATAAGAGTTTTTTTAGTAATTAATTGTAATTTCCATGGTTATAGGTTTTTATGATCATGTTTAGCTCTGCTACATCTGTATATAAATATTCCTGAAATATTGTTTTGTATTTATAAGGATATAAATGTATATTTCTATAATCGGCAGGATATGCCATTACACTGTATAAACCTCCTGAGAGAATCCCCCGGTCATCAGGGTCGCGGTATTGTAGGACCTGATATCTGTGCGGAGTCTTCACAGCTTACATACAAGTTAGGAAAACCCTGTAAGTGACGTCCTTGTATACGATCACATACACGACTGATCTCTCTGAATATCTGTTATAAATGCAGTCAGGATTAAGGGAGAAAATCTACTAGAGACCTGAGCAGAAGTAATCCGGGGGCTCCTGCACCTGCCGAACCCCCTACAAACTCGCGATCAGGGGTCAGGTTATAGGAAGTTACATAGTGCGGTGTAGTGTAACGGAGACCTCGGCACCGAAGAAGACAAAAGGAGGAAATGTTGCTGCAAATATATATTTTTTATTTGGATCCGGCAAAAAAAGCAAAGACAGATACCGGCCAGCGTTTCGGCCAATAAATTGTCTTCATCAAGGACGTCTGTAATACATGAACATAACAAATAAAACATTTAGTTTCATATGTGACATGAAATGAACCTAAAGAAAAGTGTCAGATCAATGGGAGGCGGGAGGAGGAAAGGTGGGAATGTGAGGATCAACCAGAGATAACACATGGACAATGAGATCACAACGATGAAAATCATTAATAATACTGCAATTGTCATATGGGAACAATGTTGGAGTCAGCGTGATAATCTGGTTTTGTGTGAATTCCATAAAGACAAAAGGAAAGAAAAGAAAAGAGGACATGAATCCTGGAAGCTAAAGGACAAATTATCTAAAGACGACCAATATGTGGTCAGTTCAGAGCAATGACGACGGCTCAAAAATTATTAATTATTACAATGTGCACACTTCAGTAGGTGAACACTTGGTCTAAGGTTCAGGTTTTCACGTGACTTTACCAGTTAGAATAGGACCAGGAAATCTAGATCGCATCATGTCCATATAGCAGCACCTGTAACTACAGTATATTCAGGTGGTGTGTACATGTCTAATATTAGACCATCGAAGCAATGTAGAGGGCTCCAAAAATGATTAGGCCTCTACCTATCCCTATGCCGAGCTCCTATACCAACACAGTACAGGGATAAAATGGTGTTCATGGCCGCCCCTAAGTGTTATCCTGCCTGTGATAGTCCCCTGATAATGGTGCAGGTTTTTATTTTTTAAATCCTCACAAATTGAATCGCAGATTGTTCAAATTTGTGTGGAACCTCGGATATCAGGAAATTTAACTCAAATTCATTCCTCCATGGATTGATCTGCTCATCTCTAGTCTCAACTAATTCCTGGCTGGAGAGTGACCGCACTATCCGGGGACAGTGACCGCACTATCCGGGGACAGTGGCCACCACATCTCCTTGAGCCCCAGAACGGCTCAGAGTGAATACGATGGCACTACGTGACTAAAGTGGACACAGCTTGAGCAGATCTCGTTACACCTAGCAGGGTCAGTTATGTGAAAGTATGGCGACAAGAAAGGTTCAGATCCAGCAATCCCACAGGATTAAAAATTACACCTTTACTTATGAAACCTAAAAATCCATATTAGTATTTCAATAGAAAAATGTGAAATGAGAGCGGGTATAAAAAATACATGAACTGGTGACGGGTTTTACACCATGTGGATTCTTAATCATAATCTATTTTACAGTGATAGTCAAGTACATTTTATTTTTTTACATTTACTTTTTGCTCCACTCTCTTCACAACCCAAGAATATTACACAATTGAAGACAGCGCTCCTTAGGAAGTTTCATATATACAGGTGCTTCTTACTAATTTAGAATATCATCAAAAGGTTAATTTATTTCAGTTCTTCAATCCAAGAAGTGAAGCTCATATATTATATAGAGTCATTACACACAGAGCGATCTATTATATAGAGTCATTACACACAGAGGGATCTATTATATAGAGTCATTACACACAGAGGGATCTATTATATAGAGTCATTACAAACAGAGAGATCTATTTCAAGTGTTTATTTCGGTTAATGCCACGCCGCATTGATGCAGTAATTGATGCAAAGGATCCCCGACCAAGTATTGAGGGCATTTACTGAACATACATTTCAGTAGGGGAACATTTCGGATTTTAAAGACATTTTTCAAGCTGTTGTTATAAAGTATTCTAATTTACTGAGATAATGACTTTTGTGTTCTCATTGGCTGTAAGCCATAATCATCAACATGAACAGAAATAAACACTTGAAATAGATCACTCTGTGTGTAATGACTCTATATAATAGATCCCTCTGTGTGTAATGACTCTATATAATAGATCACTCTGTGTGTAATGACTCTATATAATAGATCCCTCTGTGTGTAATGACTCTATATAATAGATCCCTCTGTGTGTAATGACTCTATATAATAGATCACTCTGTTTGTAATGACTCTATATAATATATGAGCTTCACTTTTTGTGTTGAAGAACTGAAATAAATTAACCTTTTGATGATATTCTAATTTTCTGAGAAGCACCTGTATATATGATACTTCTTAAGCAGCGCTATTCCATTTGCTTCTGTGGATTTTACCTCAGGTGTATTTTGACTATGACGCTCCCTTATGCCTAATGTATCCTGCAGACATGCTTATTTGTACAACCCAAGAATATTAGTGACTTAGAGGCCATCGCCAATGAGGAACGGGCTAAGATTCCTCAGGGGCTGTAAAGAGCTGGTGTCTGGATAGGCATCACGTACGCAGCAGGTCGTAACAGCCAAAGGGGCTTTACTACCTACTAAAGACGCTTATCACGTAGGGGTGAATAATCCTCAGACTTCAGTGGTCAGTAAGGGGCATTTTGTGCTGAATATGGAGAAACCACTTGTTATATTATTTGTACTGAGCTATTTCTATACTTCTTGGTTTATTGCAAACAGCAGAAAGTTTATAAATGTTAGAAATAAACTGAATCTGAAATGGGGTGAAGGTGGGGATTGAAACTAAATATACAGTGCTCAGCATAAATGAGTACACCCCCTTTGAAAAGTAAAATTTTAATCAATATCTATAATGGGTGTGTCAGGTGTGACAGACTGTCGTTCTGGATCCAGCTGTAGAAGGTCATTGCGCTTGGCTCTGCAGGCACCTTCTTGATCTTTTGATCTTTGTGGTGTAGTGATATCCTTCTCCCTCTAGGACCTAGGAGTGGACCTCCACCTTCTGCTGCTAATTGACACACCCTTGCTGGATGTTTAAATACCTTCGGTCTCTGCAGAAAGTCGCCTAGATAGCTCTATTTTCCTCTGTCCAAACTTGAAGTACTAGTAGTCGGCTAGTGTCTTCTTGGAGTTCCCTTGGAGTATAGTTGGCATAATCTCTCTGGTGTCTTCTCAAGCTAAGTGTTTTCCTTTGTCTGTTACCTATTTGTCTTTAGTTGCAGAGGGGGTTGACTAGTGCTCACCCCATCCCCTCCTTAACTAGGGCCTATCACTAGGGGCAGTCAGGGATTAGGTTTCCTGCTCAGCGATAGGTACGGAACCTATTTAGGGACTTTAGGGGAGTCAGGCTGTTGTCAGATCTGCCTAGGGGTCTCCACTCCCCCTTTTCCTAGTGTTTGGACTTCTTCCTCCTCTTCCCGTTGTTGTGCACTTAGTCTTTCCCTCACCTTGCTTGACAATATCTCACTGAACAAAAGAAAAATTTCCAGAATTTTGACAAGACTAAGTTTCATAGAACCTTCTTTAACCCATAACATGAAGGTAAGGTTAATAATATAACTTTCATAGCTAAATCTTCAGTATTACTCAAAATAGTTAATGCAAAATGAGTACACCCGACATAAAAAAAAAAATACTACATCTAGTCATTTGTATGACCTCCATAATTTTTAAGAACAGCACCGAGTTTTCTAGATATGGAATGAGCAGGTTGGCGACATATTGTAACATTTATCTTTTTTCATTCTACAAGAACGAGCCCTTTTAGAGCCTGGATACTGGATGGAGAGTGATGACAACTTGTCTCTTCAGAATTCCCCATAGGTGTTTGGGTGGGTTCAGATCAGGAGACACTTAATCAATGAATCACTTTCTCCCTGTTCTTCTTCAGAAATACCACAGAAGCCTTAGATGTGTGTTTTGGATCATTGTGATGTTGCTAAGTGAACGTCTACCAAGCGCACAGAGTGATGGCAGCATCTTCTCTTTCAATATAGAGGTTTACATCTGTGAATTCAGGACATCATCAATGAAATGTATCCCCCCCGACTCCAGCAGCACTGATGCAGCCCCACATAAGGACACTGCAACCACAAGGTCTCATTGAAAGACACCATTCAGTTTTCTTTGTACTTCTCACCTTTTTGACACTATACAGCTTTGAAGCCATCAGTTCCAAAAACATTTATCTTGGTGTCAACACTCCAGAGTATAGAGTCCCAGTGGTCTTCATATTTTTCACCACGATCCCTCAATTGTAGTAGAGCTTTTTAGTGTATAAGCTTTAGTAGAAGTTTCTTTCTTCTAAAGACAACGGCATGCAACCCATTCCTCTGCAGTGTACACCGTATTGTGTCATGAGAAACACATTCACCGGTTTGGATTTCTACTCATTTAGCTAACTGCACTGAATTTGTATATGGATTTTCTTCAGCCCTTCTTATCAAAAGATGCTCCTGTTTAGGTGTCAACCTCCATGATTGGCCTGGACGTCTCTGTAAGATGATTGCAGTTCCATCTTTGTTACATTTTGGTATTCCTTTTGCTACAGTATTCTGACTGATAAGTAAAGCTTTGCTGATCTTCTTGTAGCCTTCCCTTTTTTTATGTAAAATAAATTATTTTCTTTCTCAGGTCTTGTGACATTTCTCTTCCATGTGGTGCCATTGCTGACAGAATGAAATGGGAAGGGTTTTTGTTTTTTTATAAGCAACAACTTTTTCTAGTAAACTGTCTGCTGGACACCTGTGTAATGAATAATTAAACTTACCTGTGGTTGAATTCTGGTTAATTAGAATTTTGTACTATAAAATTGAACTTTTCTACTAAGATTTTCATTGGGGTGTACTCACTTTTACAACATTTTCTTAAATGAATTTCTTAGGAAAATTACTTTTTGGGGTGTTGAAAATAGCAAGTATTGTTTGTAATTAATAGCCAACATTTGTGGGAGTATTTAGTAGTCTGGTATCCCATAGAAAACGTTAATTCTAAAAGGAAACTAAAGGTTTTCTGACAAAACTGTTGGGGTGTACTCATTTCTGCTGAGCACTGTATCTGCTATATCCACAGAATATGCCAAATATATATAGTGGATGTGGATCCCACCTATAGGAACATCATATATCTTGAGTACGGGGCCCTGACAAGCTGCGGTTTCAGCCATTAGATTGTCAGGATTCCCGTCCATTTGTATAGAAATTTTAACCACCTCCTTATGAAAATTCCTCTTCATGGAGTTTGCATGTTCTATATATTTACATCACATCCTCTGTATGTGGTAAGAATAGAATAACTCCTTAAAGGTGAGTACAGATGTGGTGGATAGGATGTGTATTTGGGTAAGACCTCGTGAATTCAACATGTCAATATATTTATTCTCAAGGAATATAAACTGTCCCCGGAGATGTCTGACAGCAGCTTTACCCCCTCTCCCTATACAGAACACATGGACGCTCAGCTGAGTCTAACGTGCTTATGTATGGGGGGGGGCTGTTTATCCGTCAGCTCGCTCCGTTGTGCGGCCACATTCAGAGTTTCTCCTCCTGTGCAGATGTTCATATAGTCTGTAATCATTATGTCAGCGCTGGTTTATACCTGACTGGTTTATACAATGATCTGTACAGAAATAATCTATTCCCAGAGGAAGAAGAGAAGACAGAAATAATCACTGAGCGCTCTGCTAATTCTCTGCACCTTCATCTACACAACATTGTAATACAGCGACATCATGGGGGATGAGGACGGAGGTTTTTGTACGGCTCTGTGTCACTGTGTGAGAGGATACTGTGCACTCTGCTGACAGTAATAATCTGCTGCATCGTCCTCTGTCGCTCCTCTGATTGAAAGAGTGTAATCAGTTCCAGATCCAGATCCAGTGAACCGGTCTGGGACTCCTGTATATCGGCTGCTTGCACTGTAGATGAGAAGTGCTGGAGGTTGTCCTGATTTCTGTTGGTACCAGTGTAAGTTGCCATATACATTACTACTGGCCTTACATGAGATGGTGGCTGTTTCTCCCGGGGACACAGTGATGAGATCTGGAGATTGGGTCAGTACAATCTGTGCACAGGAGTCTAAGGAAAGATAAAGAAAACATAAGTGTTAGTGTTAATGTCGCCTCATTGTGCTGTTCTCTACTACTGTCCTGTCCATCATCTCATGAACCTCTCACCATGAATGAGAAGAAGAATTACACCCAGTACAACTCCCTGTAAACCCATCGTCATCTCCCTGGACTGATGGCCACAGACTATAGAGATGTCACCTGCACAATGTCCCCTATATACCAGCTGTAATCACTGGAGGAGACGTCCCCTGAGAGCAGAGATGTAAAGCAGGAGACATATAAATTGTGCCGTGTGTCAGCGATCAGTGATCTGGATCTTACTGCAATCAGGGATTTCCTACAGGAGAGATATAATCCCGATCATTATCCTGAGATCATTCACCATCAGTGATCTCCTGATTGTTCTCAGACATCAGAAATGGGATTATTTTTATAGATGTTATTAGTTTTATCTGTGAAGTAAGAATAAATCCTTCTACGTCTTATTGGGCTTTTCCAGCTTTGTGATGTTGCAGCCGATGTAAGAACAGATACTGGAGACAACAGATCACCGGGAGCGTGAAACGCAGAATTCCTGACCTCACAGAGAACATCTAAGGGTATGTGCCCACGTAGCGTTTTACAAGCGTATATGCTGCGGAATTTCTGCAGCGTAAACGCTTGGTAATCCGCTCCCCATGGTCCCTAATGACAAGCCGCACTGTCAATGCACATGCTGCGGATTTTTCCACAGCGTTTATGCTGCTCTCAAAAATCTGCAGCATGTCCATTAATTTTGCGGACACGCAGCGTAATCGCCGCCATTGACTTGCATTGAGATTTATATAATCCGTGTCAGTATATTTGTATACACAGATTATATGCGTTTCAATGTGCGGATGGTACCCAAGTCTGGAGGAGAGAAGACTCTCATCCAGACCTGGATAGAAACTGTAAAAAAAAGAATTAAAAATAAAAAATAAAGTGTATACTCACCTTCCGATGTCCTCCCGGTGTTTTGTCTGCTCCGTCCGCTCTCTTGCAATGCTCCCGCTGTTATGAAGGACCTGCCATGACGTCACTGAGTCATGTGACCCATCACATGGCTCAATGACGTCACCGCAGGTCCTTCACACCACCGTGAGCCGCCCAACACACCGGACGCGGCAGAGAGAACACCGGGAGGACACCGGAAGGTGAGTATAAACTTTATTTTTTTATTTTTTACCATTTTATTCTTTTTTTTAACTAACTTGGTCACACTACTATAAATTCATGCCGGTTGCCGTTTGTATGGATTTATATAGAGTGAACAAGTTGTCAAGCACTTTCCAAGTGATGCTAAAATCACTTGGAAAAGCGCTTGATAACCCGCATGCAGAAATGCATGGAGAGATGCTTGACAAACGCTTCTACCTGGCGGGAAAAACG
This sequence comes from Phyllobates terribilis, assembly GCF_046119375.1. Lineage (NCBI taxonomy): Eukaryota > Metazoa > Chordata > Amphibia > Anura > Dendrobatidae > Phyllobates > Phyllobates terribilis. The sequence goes on from NW_027362761.1 coordinate 1,176,691,425, forward strand.
CATGTAAAATCCGCATGCATTTTTCCTGCCAGGGAGAAGCGTAAAAAATATGCAGCATTTCTGCATCGTGGGCACATAGTCGAAGACCATTAGAAATATTTATATTCATTCAGATTATTATTAATATGTTTATTACTATTAATACGACTGATATTTTATTACATCCACTCCTGATTGTTGCTTAAAAACCAGATGTAAAACCCTGATGAAATACACAGGTGTGAATGAGGCCTGATCTGTATATATTGTGGTGTGAATACAGAACTGATGGGATATTTGGGGGATTCTCATGTGATTTATCTTCATGCATTACTATCATCTATCTTGTGGATGTAAATCTCTCATGTATATAATGTCATATAACAGCGGTTCTCATCTGTCTCATCTGATGTCATTTCCTCCCTAGACGACGGCCCCTGAGCGTTATAGATGTGATATACGGGGGCTGCACCTATATAGTGTTATGTGAATAGAAGCTCTTGAATGATTTTTCATTATCAATGAATGTATTAATAAAATTATAAGAAATATGGAGAAGACAGATATTTGGACACATAGATGAGCCCCCGACAGAAGACACATCTCTGATGGCTGAACCTGCCATTATTCCTGCACTTATGGCCGAGGGTCTGGACAAACCACAAACTCACATTATTGTTATTCTGGTAGAAAACAAATCCTCGTCGGTGACTTTATTAGTAGTTTGCAGAGCACATGTTACTCCCTGACGTGTGCAGAATAATCCGGGCTCCGCTGAGGCTGCCGGGCTCCTCCAGTCCAGGATTCTCCTCAGACCGGGGCCGGGAGAGGTGGGGTCATTTATATGTATATTTCTACCCTACGTCCCAGACCCCTGAGCAGAATAAGGCAGATTCACAGCAAACAGACTCAATGTGAATCCAATCTCTTTTCTGAATTGGAGTGAATCTGCTGAGTGTGAATTGTGGCTGAGTCGCTCATCACTAATGTCCGCACATCTCAGCCCAGAATAGAAAAAGACTGAAGTGAATCTCTGAAAACCCCATTTACTGCTGGGAATATATTTGCTGCTTTGTGCAGCGGCTCCGGCCCCTCTGATCTGTGAGTATAATGTGGGATATGTGAGGTATAGCGGTGTATGGAGCCGCCATTATGAGACCTCTAGACCTTGTAGTGAGAGGGTGGAGGGGACTGTGCAGCGCGGGGAGGATCTGTCCTCCAGTTCTCTCTCTTCCTGGTCACTCATCCATTCCCGCTAAGCTTCTTATGTTCCTGAGTCCATCAATAACCGGCGGCTCAGCTAATGGCCGCTCCCGGAGATGACACCTGTTATGCCATGGTTTTCTGATATGGGGAGACCACTGTAACCCCGGGGTCCATCTTTATTTTCAGGATAAAGGACATCACATTAGATATATCGGGTACAGCTCAAATAAAAAGGTAATCACTTGTCCAGAAAAAAACTAAAGAGATTTGCAACCCAGATGAGTCCATCACATAACAGGTCAGATATTTATCCCTAGGAGGTAAACTATGAAATGACAGCAAGCAGAGATCTAGATACAGAAAATATAAGGGAAAATTATATAATCTTTTATTATACAAAAATACAACCTGTAATTGTTGGAACAAACAAAATGTATATTTATATTCTATAGGAGCAGAAAGTAAAGTCCTCCCCTCCTTCTTCTATCTCCTTACATCTGTACAGATTCCTTCATCACATGAATCCTGGTAACAGTCTGAAGCTTTTATCGGCCGCGCACAATACTGGATAAGAGCTGCCCGGGTCGTGTTCCTCCTCCTGATGTGTGTGCTCTGTACAGATACAAGCGCCTCATACACAGGATTCTCTGCTATTCCTCAGTATCAGTCACTTATATACAGATGTTTGGTGTCTGCACTGAGTATAGACAGAGCTGCCCGAGCTGCTGCTGCCCCCTAGTGGCTCCATGACATGGAGATTTATGCATCCTGTATCTGCACTGAGCCAGTAGCCACATGATACCAGAGGGAGCGGAAAGCATCTTATTACATCATCCAGAAGAGGAGGCAGCACAGGTGTGGAGGGAAGCAAAATGGGGGATCTAAAGAGCCAGCGGTGGAAATAGGGAAGATCTCCAGGAGGAGCTGGAAAATCTCCTGGACAAAGGTTGGATGGCAGAGAAAGAGCCACCTGCTCTCTGCTCCACCACTTATCCTGCTAGGGCACAGGTCGCTTTATGGCTGTAACTGCCCGAGGTGCGGTGAGCTAGATCCACTGCGCCATAGCGATAGCGAATGTAGCACAATGAATGGGGAGCGCCCGTCACCTTCTCTGTGACTCAGCTGGTGGCAATGGCATCATGGCGTCAGCATGGACGCTCTGCCACAAGATGAGGTGGAGCCACAGGAGATCTGATGGACAGGGAAGTATTAAATATTAGTTTTTCAATAAATGAATTAATTTTGATAACAAGAATGAAATGGGGGTGAGAGAGAGAACACTATAATGACTTAAGGGTGGGGGATGGAAGAGATATAAATATATTGGGGGAGGGGACATGTAAATATAATGAATCAGAGGGGCATGAAATTATAATGATACAGCGGACAAGTAATTATAATGAATCGGGGGGGCGGGAGGTGCACAGTGGGGGCATGGAGGACGCAGGAGATTAACTGATTAATTGGGGGAAAGAGAACAGTAACTAATTCATTTATACATTTATTGGGAGGGGAAAAGTGGCCAATTATAGTTACAGGGGGCTCAGTGGTGGATTATCAATTTACATTCAGAATTTTGTGTTGCATAATAGTAAGACGTCAGCGGTGAGTTACTGGATGTGAATATTTGTTCTGTCTCTACATTGTATAGGGGTACGTTCACATGGGCGACCGGCGGCACTAAATGACCACCAATCGGAAAACCATTACCTATTGGCAGTCGCTTCATAGCATGTTTAACCCCTTCATGACTGGGCTATTTTTCATTATTTTATTTGTTTTTTCCTCTCCTTCTACTAAGAGCCATAACTTGCTATCTTTCCATCCACATAGCGTATGAGGACTTGGTTTTTGCGAGACAAGTTGTAGTTTTGAACGACATCATTCATTTTATCATGTGATTCACTCAAAAGTTGGGAAAATAATTCTAAGTGCGTTGAAATTGCAAAAAAAGTGCAATTCCACAATTGTTTGTGTCACCATTTTCTGAGACCCCTAACATTTTCAATTTTCGTGGTAAGGGGCTATGTGGGGGCTTATTATCTGTGGCCTGATTTGAGGTTTATTGATGCTATTTTGGGGTAGATATAATGGTATCATCTTGTCTAATTGCAGTTTATTGCAATGTTGTGGCAGCTAAAAAAAGTAATTATGGCGTTTTGATTTTTTTCTCATTACGCTGTTTACTGATTGGATTAATTTATTTTATTTTTGATAGATTGGAGTTTTATGAATTTGGCGATATCGAATATGTGTATTTTTTTTTAATTGCTTTATTTTTAATGGGGCACAAAGGGGGGTGATTCTTGCACCGGCTATCACTGAGGAATATGTTCCTACAACAAGGATACCATCCACTGGTAATAGATGAACAGATCCACAGAGCTACAAGGATCCCAAGAAGCCGCCTCTTGGATTACAGACAGAGGGAGGACAACAGCAGGGCGCCTCTTGTGGTCACATACAGCAAGCACATGAACATCCTAAGGAAGATTAAGACTGATCTTCCACCCATATTCCTCAGAGACCACAGACTGAAAGGAATATTCCCAGAACTACCACTTCTCTCCTACAAAAAGCCCCGTAACCTAAGGAATCTCCTTGTCAGAAGTGTCCTCTCATCACCATCAGAGATGGGAACATTCCCCTGTAATAATAAAAAGCAGGACTTGTACCCAGATATTACCGACAAATACAGTCCACATACCCAACACCAATCAGGACTATAAGATCATGGACTTCTTCTCATGTTCATCTTCCAATGTGGTGGACATGATACAATGTACAAGGTGTCCTGAGGAGCCGATATTGGGGAAACTAAGCAAAAACTACAACCAAGGATGACTCTACACAGACACAATCAGGAATGAACTGGACGCCTGTGGGAAAACATTTCTCTGGACCTGGACACTGTATGACGGATATAAAAGTCTTAATACTGAAAGGTCGTTTTAAGGACGAAAAGAAAGGAAAATCTGAGAATTCATACTGATAAGAATGTTCAACTCTTCCACAATTTAACACCTGGATTTATGACTCACTACATGGACCCAGTTCACACCTCCACGAGACTGACTCCAGATCACTAAGCTGTCACTCCCACCATCTCTCCATTTGTAACAAAAAACCTTACCTTGATTTCCTTGGCTTATCTTTAGGAGGCATCACCCCATCCACCCCATGCACAAATTGTAATATCTCCTAAATGTTGTGCTCTTGTCTCAGTCATTCATTTGTAAATCCTCCTGAAGAAGGAGCCTCGGTTCTCTGAAAGCTGCAGATATAATTCTCCTGGTTAGCCAATAAAGGGATCGCTCCTAGAATACTTCTGTCAATTTTAGGCATAAAACTACTTATATCAATTTGTAAAGGTTGCAAAGTTGTGATATATGCTCTACTGTGACCCCCTACTGAATATTAATTTTTCTTTTCTTTTGAGGGGAGGATAATTAGAACTTCAGCTATGGAGCTCTATGATTTCTATGTACGTCCGTTATGATGACTACATAATTAGAATATACTTATTGTAACACATAAATAATCATTGGAGCTGTAATCATCAAATAATATTTTGTCAATGTGTGAAATGTTCTTTTAAGAATTGTTTACATGTGTAACATAACATATATATATAAATGATTTATGTGGATAGTAGGTGAAGTGTAGAGCGGTGTCACCCCATGATGATTATTATCTGGGCTTGTTACATTGTCAGGCTGCAATTTCCCTCTACAATGTCATGTGATGCACTACTTATCTCATCCACCAGATGGCGGTATAGAGCATTACACTCCATTATCCTGAAAGGTGACACCTGCAGGACGATTCGTGTAAGAGCAACAGTTCATAGTACCAGGGGTCAACCATTTTGAGCATGAAATTCACTAAGGAGGAGTCACTAATGTGTCTCGACAGTAAGGGGGGACACTATTGTGAAGGACACTATGGGGCGATTCATTATGACCGGTGTTGTGCAGTTTAGTGTTAATGACTCTCTGGAGTACAATGCGCCTAATTCATTAAGTGGTGCTCATCCCCTAAAGAAATAGGCGCATCTCTTAATTGTCATGTGCCGACACCAGAAATGGTCTGAAGTCAGTGACTGGGGAATATTTCTTGACTACATTACGCAGTTTCTGCTGAGACTGGACTGTAAACCCTAAGGCGATGTGCCCACGTAGCAGATTTACATGCGTTTTCTCTGCCAGAGAGAAGCGTTTTTTCAGCGTTTTTACATACGTTTTCTCTGCCAGAGAGAAGCGTTTTTTCAGCGTTTTTACATACGTTTTTTCTGCCAGAGAGAAGCGTTTTTTCAGCGTTTTCGCATGCGTTTTTTCAAGCACTTTTCCAAGTGATTTTGAGCATCACTTGGAAAAGTGCTTGACAAGTTGGTCACACAATATAAATCCATGCAACCGGCATGGATTTATATTGTGTGACCAACTTAGATGCTTTAAATGCAGCTTCTATAGTAAAAAAAAAGAAAGAATTAAAAAGTTAAAAATAAAAAAAAACCTGTATGCTCACCTCTCCGGTCTCCTCCTGGCAGCGATCCTCTCTCCTCGGCGTCCCGGTTGTACTGGCAGGACCTGTGATGACTTCATTTAGTCAGCTGATGGTCACGCGACCATCACCTGACCGCTGACGTCAGTGGTCACGTGACCATCAGCTGACTAAATGACATCACTGCAGATCCTGCAAGTACACCCAGGACGCCGAGGAGAGATGACGCAGCCGGGAGAAGACCGGAGAGGTGAGTATACAGGTTTTTTTACTTTTAACTTTTTTATTTCTTTTTTTCACCGCGTGGTAGCCGGGATGTAGAGGAGTTGTAGTCTCCTCTTCATCCCAGGTACCACACGCACCGCGATTACGCTGCAACTTCGCGTCCATTGAATTTAATTGAAACGCTGCAAATCCACATATACCTGCGGGTTTGCTCCATTTCAATGTTCCTCAATGGCCGCGAATTTGCAGCGTAATCGCAGTAGAAATGGTCATGCTGCGAATTTGGCGCACTAATTAGCGCATCATGTGCACAGCACATCCGAATTCACATTGCTTTGCATGGCAGATGGTTTTACAAGCGTTTTCAATGCGTTTTCATGGCTTTAACCCCTTAATAACATCTGACGTACTAATACGCGTCTGTGCCCTGGGACTTAAGAGCCAGACCCGTATTAGTACGTCATCGCGATCGCGCGCGCACACAGGCTGTGCGGGCGCGATCGCCGCCGGGTGTCAGCTGATTGTCACAGCTGACACCCGGTACTATGTGCAGGGAGCGGTCCTGCACCGCTCCCAGCACATTAACCCCCGTGATGCTGCGATCGAAGTCGATCGAAGTCGATCGCGGCATTGCGGGGGCAAGGGGAGGTGATCGGCGATACTCACCTCCTCTTCCGGCTTCCAGCGCAGTCTGCAAAGGCTTCCCGGGTGTTGCCATGACGACCCGATGTCGTCATGACAACATCCGGGTCACCAGAGAGCAGGAAGATTGCTTGGACATGCGCAGTGCATCTCCAAGCAATCTTCACACTGTGCACTTCTGACAGCCTTCATGGCATAGGGATGGTGCTCCATTCCTGTGCCATGCAGGCGATCAAAAAAAAAAAGTGAAAGTCCCAGAGTGGGACAAAGTAATAAAGTGTATAAACTGTGTGAAAGTGGGAAAAAAAAAAAAAAAAAGTGCAAAAATATTATAAAAAAATAAAAAAAATAATACACCAAAAATAAAAATATAATGTACCCATCAATAAATATTATTATAAAAAAAATAAAAAAAAAACAATAAAAGTACACATATTTGGTATCGCCGCGTCCGGAACAACCTGACCTATAAAACTTTCCCACTAGTTAACCCCTTCAGTGAACACGGTAAAAAAAAAAAAAAAAAAACGAAGCAAAAAACAATGCTTTATCACCATACCGCCAAACAAAAAGTGGAATAACACGCGATCAAAAAGACGCATATAAATAAAAATGATACCGCTGAAAACGTCATCTCGTCCCGCAAAAAACAAGCTGCCATACAGCTCCATCAGCCGAAAAATAAAAAAGTTATAGCTCTCAGAATAAAGCGATACTAAAAAATATTTTTTTCTATAAAATAGCTTTTATTGTGTATAAGCGCCAAAACATAGAAAAATGATACAAATGTGGTACCACTGTAAACGTACTGACCCGAAGAATAAAGCTACCTCATCAATTTTACCACACGCGGAACAGAATAATAAAAAAAAAAAAAAACAATTCCTGAATTGTTGGTTTTTGTTTATTCTGCCTCCCAAAAATCGGAATAGAAAGTGATCAAAAAATGTCACGTGCCTGAAAATGGCACCAATAACAACGTCAAGTCATCCCGCAAAAAACGAGCTGTCACATGACTGTCTGCCAAAATCTGGAAAAATTATAGCTCTCAAAATATGGCGATGCAAAAACTAGATTTTACAAAAAATGCGTCTTTTAGTGTGTGACAGCTGTCAGTCATAAAAACCCCATATGATTCTGGCATTGCTGTAATCACACCGACCCGAAGAATAAAGTCGTCTAATCACTAATACCGCACAAGGAACGGCGTCAAAAATAAACTCTTGGGTTAGGATTGGGCTAGGGTTAGGGCTGGGTTTGGGGCTAGGGTTGTGCTGGGGCTAGGGTTGTGCTGGGGCTAGGGTTGTGCTAGGGTTAGGGCTGGGGTTGGGATTTTTTTCAAAAGTAAGAAAAAAAGATGACGATAAGGCGACTAGTGTTGAGAGCAAGTGCTCGCTACTTGAGTTTGCATCGGGTGCTCTGGTATGCATTGAGTATCGTGGGTATTTGAGTGACATGCTCGAGTCTCTGCCCCATATGCTTCGCGGCCAAAAAACTTTACGGGGATTGCCTGCCATGCACGAGCGATCCCCGCATGTTTTTTTTTGGGTGTCTAATAACCGTGAAACATGCGGAGCAGGGACTCGAGCATGTCACTCGAGCACACGCTGTACATGGTGCATACCTGAGTACCCGATGCAAACTCAAGTAGCGAGCACTTGCGCTCAAGAATAATGACAACTTATTCAATATGATGACCTAATGTAAACAAATAATGTGCCGTACCTTTGGGTTCAAAATGTTCACTATACACCTTAATAAAATCCTTGAGGGGTATAGTTTCCAAAATGGGGACACTTGTGGGGGAGCTCCACTGTTTAGGCACATCACGGGCTCTCCAAACGCGACATGGTGTCCGCTAACAAATTGAATGGAAAATCGGCTCAAATTGTTAGCGGACGCCATGTTGCGTTTGGAGAGCCCCTGTGTGCCCAAACATTGGAGCTCCCCCACAAGTGACCCCATTTTGGAAACTAGACCCCCCAAGGCACCTATCTAGATGCATAGTGAGCACTTGGAACCCCCAGGTGCTTCACAAATTGATTCGTAAAAATGAAAAAGTGAAAAAAAAAACACTTTTTCATTTTTATGAATCAATTTGTGAAGCACCTGGGGTTCCAAGTGCTCACTATGAATCTAGATAGGTGCCTTGGGGGGTCTAGTTTCCAAAATGGGGTCACTTGTGGGGGAGCTCCAATGTTTGGGCACACAGGGACTCTCTAAATGCAACATGGTATCCGCTAACAAATTGAATGGAAAATCGGCTCAAATTGTTAGCGGACACACATTGCGTTTGGAGAGCCCCTCTGTGCCCAAACTTTGGAGCTCCCCCACAAGTGACCCCATTTTGGAAACTAGACCCCCCAAGGCACCTTTCTAGATGCATAGTGAGCACTTGGAACCCCCAGGTGCTTCACAAATTGATTCGTAAAAATGAAAAAGTGAAAAAAAAAACACTTTTTCATTTTTATGAATCAATTTGTGAAGCACCTGGGGTTCCAAGTGCTCACTATGAATCTAGATAGGTGCCTTGGGGGGTCTAGTTTCCAAAATGGGGTCACTTGTGGGGGAGCTCCAATGTTTGGGCACACAGGGACTCTCCAAATGCAACATGATATCCGCTAACAAATTGTCGGCTCAAATTGTTAGCGGATATCATGTTGCATTTGGAGAGTCCCTGTGTGCCCAAACATTGCAGCTCCCCCACAAGTGACCCCATTTTGGAAACTAGACCCCCCAAGGCACCTATCTAGATGCATAGTGAGCACTTGGAACCCCAGGTGCTTCACAAATTGATTCATAAAAATGAAAAAGTGTTTTTTTTTTCACTTTTTCATTATTACGAATCAATTTGTGAAGCACCTGGGGGTTCCAAGTGCTCACTATGCATCTAGAAAGGTGCCTTGGGGGGTCTAGTTTCCAAAATGGGGTCACTTGTGGGGGAGCTCCAAAGTTTGGGCACAGAGGGGCTCTCCAAACGCAATGTGGCGTCCGCTAACAATTTGAGCCGATTTTCCATTCAATTTGTTAGCGGATACCATGTTGCATTTAGAGAGTCCCTGTGTGCCCAAACATTGGAGCTCCCCCACAAGTAACCCCATTTTGGAAACTAGACCCCCCAAGGCACCTATCTAGATGCATAGTGAGCACTTGGAACCCCTAGGTGCTTCACAAATTGATTCGTAAAAATGAAAAAGTGTTTTTTTTTTCACTTTTTCATTATTACAAATCAATTTGTGAAGCACCTGGGGGTTCCAAGTGCTCACTATGCATCTAGAAAGGTGCCTTGGGGGGTCTAGTTTCCAAAATGGGGTCATTTGTGGGGGAGCTCCAAAGTTTGGGCACAGAGGGGCTCTCCAAACGCAATGTGGTGTCCGCTAACAATTTGAGCCGATTTTCCATTCAATTTGTTAGCGGATACCATGTTGCATTTAGAGAGTCCCTGTGTGCCCAAACATTGGAGCTCCCCCACAAGTGACCCCATTTTGGAAACTAGACCCCCCCAAGGCACCTATCTAGATGCATAGTGAGCAGTTGGAACCCCCAGGTGCTTCACAAATTGATTCATAAAAATGAAAAAGTGTTTTTTTTTTCACTTTTTCATTGTTACGAATCAATTTGTGAAGCACCTGGGGGTTCCATAGTGCTCACGATGCATCTAGATAGGTGCCTTGGGGGGTCTAGTTTCCAAAATGGGGTCACTTGTGGGGGAGCACCAATGTTTGGGCACACAGCGGCTCTCCAAACGCAACATGGTGTCGCTAACAATTTGAGCCAATTTTGCGTTAAATTTGTTAGCGGACACCATGTTGCATTTAGAGAGCCGCTGTGTGCCCAAATATTGGAGCTCCCCCACAAGTGACCCCATTTTGGAAACTAGACCACCCAAGGCACCTATCTAGATGCATAGTGAGCACTTGGAACCCTCAGGTGCTTCACAAATTGATTCATAAAAATGAAAAAGTGTTTTTTTTTTCACTTTTTCATTGTTACGAATCAATTTGTGAAGCACCTGGGGGTTCCAAGTGCTCACTATGCATCTAGATAGGTGCCTTGGGGGGTCTAGTTTCCAAAATGGGGTCACTTGTGGGGGAGCTCCAATGTTTGGGCACACAGGGACTCTCTAAATGCAACATGGTGTCCTCTAACAAATTTAACGGAAAATCGGCTCAAATTGTTAGTGACACCATGTTGCGTTTGGAGAGCCGCTGTGTGCCCAAACATTGGAGCTCCCCCACAAGTGACCCCATTTTGGAAACTAGACCCCCCAAGGCACCTATCTAGATGCATTGTGAGCACTTGGAACCCTCAGGTGCTTCACAAATTGATTCATAAAAATGAAAAAGTGTTTTTTTTTTTCACTTTTTCATTGTTACGAATCAATTTGTGAAGCACCTGGGGGTTCCAAGTGCTCACTATGCATCTAGAAAGGTGCCTTGGGGGGTCTAGTTTCCAAAATGGGGTCACTTGTGGGGGAGCTCCAAAGTTTGGGCACACATGGGCTCTCCAAACACAACATGGCGTCCGCTAATTATTCAAGCAAATTTTACATTCAAAAAGTCAAATGGCGCTCCTTCCCTGCCGAGCCCTGCCGTGCGCCTAAACAGTGTTTTTTCCCCAAATATTGGGTATCTGCGTGCCCAGGGGAAATTGCACAACAAATTTTGGGGTCCATTTTTTCTTGTTACCCCTGTGAAAATAAAAAAAAATTGGGTCTAAAGTAACATTTTTGTGAAAAAAGTTAAATGTTCATTTTTTTCTTCCACATTCAAAAAATTCCTGTGAAGCACCTGAAGGGTTAATAAAGTTCTTGAATGTGGTTTTGAGCACCTTGAGGGGTGCAGTTTTTAGAATGGTGTCACTTTTGGGTATTTTCTGTCATAAAGACCCCTCAAAGTGACTTCAAATGTGATGTGGTCCCTAAAAAAATGGTTTTGTAAATTTTGTTGGAAAAATGAGAAATCGCTGGTCAACTTTTAACCCTTATAGCTCCCTAACAAAAAAAAATTTTGGTTCCAAAATTGTGCTGATGTAAAGTAGACATGTGGGAAATGTTATTTATTAACTCTTTTGTGTGACATATCGCTCTGATTTCAGGGCTTAAAAATTCAAATTTTGAAAATTGCAAAATTTTCAAAATTTTCGCCAAATTTCCGTTTTTTTCACAAATAAACACAAGTGATATCGAAGAAATTTTTCCACAATCATGAAGTACAATATGACACGAAAAAACAATCTCAGAATCAGGGGGATCCGTTGAAGCGTTCCAGAGTAATTACCTCATAAAGTGACAGTGGTCAGAATTGTAAAAATTGGCCCGGTCATTAACGTGCAAACCACCCGCGGGGCTTAAGGGGTTAAAAACGCTACGTGGCACATAGCCTAAAAGTCACAACTTCCGAGTTCTGTGAAAATATTGCAACTTATTAAGGTGTTTTACATCAGAGTTTTGACCTTTCACATTTTCTGCTATTCATGCGCTATAGAGATAAAGTGTCAGCTTCATTCTGCGGGAAAAAGTTATTACAGTAATAGAAGACTTATAATTTTTTTAAATGTTTTATTACTTTTATACAATTAATATTCTGTGGGGGAGGGGCCGAAGGAAAATCTGTTTATCCGTCAGCTCGCTCCGTTGTACGGCCACATTCAGAGTTTCTCCTCCTGTGCAGATGTTCATATAGTCTGTAATCATTATGTCAGCGCTGGTTTATACCTGACTGGTTTATACAATGATCTGTACAGAAATAATCTATTCCCAGAGGAAGAAGAGAAGACAGAAATAATCACTGAGCGCTCTGCTAATTCTCTGCACCTTCATCTACACAACATTGTAATACAGCGACATCATGGGGGATGAGGACGGAGGTTTTTGTACGGCTCTGTATCACTGTGTGAGAGGGAACCTATAACCCTGCTGACAGTAATAATCTGCTGCATCGTCCTCTGTCGCTCCTCGGATTGTAAGAGTGTAATCAGTTCCAGATCCAGATCCAGAGAACCGGTCTGGGACCCCTGTATCTCGGGTGGTTGCATAATAGATAAGAAGCTTTGGTCGTTGTCCTGATTTCTGTTGGTACCAGGCTACATAGCTATATACATCTTCACTGGCCGTACAAGAGATGGTGATTGTATCTCCGGGGGACACAGATATAATCTGGAGTCTGGGTCATCACAGTCTCTCCACAGGATCCTGAGGATTAGAAGAGACATATTCATTACTGATAAATGTCGGGATCTTCCTAGAAATCCTGATCTGATGATGGATCCACTGTAGAGATTTCTCTACACACAATCATGGAAGGATCCGAATCTCTCACCCTGAATAGAAATGAAGATCACAGCCAGCAGATAACTGCGAGAAACCATCCTGATGTGTCTGGACCGTCAGATAGAAACTATAAGATGAGACAATCTGTACAATGAGATCTATATAGAGAGTGACAGGGGGGATACAGAGACCCCCAGAGACTGTGTATGGAAATACTGGGGACATGTAAATTCTGTGGTTATAATGTGACGGTTACTGGAGTGTAATAGAGACCGGAGCTCGGCGGCGTCTCCTCCTAGATGAGAATTAATGTCACTTGTATGAAATCTAAGAAAAGAAATAACAGTTTTTTTAGTAATTAATTGTAATTTCCATGGTTATAGGTTTTTATGATCATGTTTAGCTCTGCTACATCTGTATATAAATATTCCTGAAATATTGTTTTGTATTTATAAGGATATAAATGTATATTTCTATAATCGGCAGGATATTCCATTACACTGTATAAACCTCCTGAGAGAATCCACCGGTCATCAGGGTCGCGGTATTGTAGGACCTGATATCTGTGCGGAGTCTTCACAGCTTACATACAAGTTAGGAAAACCCTGTAAGTGATGTCCTTGTATACGATCACATACACGACTGATCTCTCTGAATATCTGTTATAAATGCAGTCAGGATTAAGGGAGAAAATCTACTAGAGACCTGAGCAGAAGTAATCCGGGGGCTCCTGCACCTGCCGAACCCCCTCCAAACTCGCGATCAGGGGTCAGGTTATAGTAAGTTACATAGTGCGGTGTAGTGTAACGGAGACCTCGGCACCGAAGAAGACAAAAGGAGGAAATGTTGCTGCAAATATATATTTTTTATTTGGATCCGGCAAGAAAAGCAAAGACAGATACCGGCCAGCGTTTCGGCCAATAAATTGTCTTCATCAAGGACGTCTGTAATACATGAACATAACAAATAAAACATTTAGTTTCATATGTGACATGAAATGAACCTAAAGAAAAGTGTCAGATCAATGGGAGGCGGGAGGAGGAAAGGTGGGAATGTGAGGATCAACCAGAGATAACACATGGACAATGAGATCACAACGATGAAAATCATTAATAATACTGCAATTGTCATATGGGAACAATGTTGGAGTCAGCGTGATAATCTGGTTTTGTGTGAATTCCATAAAGACAAAAGGAAAGAAAAGAAAAGAGGACATGAATCCTGGAAGCTAAAGGACAAATTATCTAAAGACGACCAATATGTGGTCAGTTCAGAGCAATGACGACGGCTCAAAAATTATTAATTATTACAATGTGCACACTTCAGTAGGTGAACACTTGGTCTAAGGTTCAGGTTTTCACGTGACTTTACCAGTTAGAATAGGACCAGGAAATCTAGATTGCATCATGTCCATATAGCAGCACCTGTAACTACAGTATATTCAGGTGGTGTGTACATGTCTAATATTAGACCATCGAAGCAATGTAGAGGGCTCCAAAAATGATTAGGCCTCTACCTATCCCTATGCCGAGCTCCTATACCAACACAGTACAGGCATAAAATGGTGTTCATGGCCGCCCCTAAGTGTTATCCTGCCTGTGATAGTCCCCTGATAATGATGCAGGTTTTTATTTTTTAAATCCTCACAAATTGAATCGCAGATTGTTCAAATTTGTGTGGAACCTCGGATATCAGGAAATTTAACACAAATTCATTCCTCCATGGATTGATCTGCTCATCTCTAGTCTCAACTAATTCCTGGCTGGAGAGTGACCGCACTATCCGGGGACAGTGACCGCACTATCCGGGGACAGTGGCCACCACATCTCCTTGAGCCCCAGAACGGCTCAGAGTGAATACGATGGCACTACGTGACTAAAGTGGACACAGCTTGAGCAGATCTCGTTACACCTAGCAGGGTCAGTTATGTGTAAGTATGGCGACAAGAAAGGTTCAGATCCAGCAATCCCACAGGATTAAAAATTACACCTTTACTTAAGAAACGTAAAAATCCATATTAGTATTTCAATAGAAAAATGTGAAATGAGAGCGGGTATAAACAATACATGAACTGGTGACGGGTTTTACACCATGTGGATTCTTAATCATAATCTATTTTACAGTGATAGCCAAGTACATTTTATTTTTTTAAATTTACTTTTTGCTCCACTCTCTTCACAACCCAAGAATATTACACAATTGAAGACAGCGCTCCTTAGGAAGTTTCATATATACAGGTGCTTCTTACTAATTTAGAATATCATCAAAAGGTTAATTTATTTCAGTTCTTCAATCCAAGAAGTGAAGCTCATATATTATATAGAGTCATTACACACAGAGGGATCTATTCCAAGTGTTTATTTCGGTTAATGCCAGGCCGCATTGATGCAGTAATTGATGCAAAGGAGCCCCGACCAAGTATTGAGGGCATTTACTGAACATACATTTCAGTAGGGGAACATTTCGGATTTTAAAGACATTTTTCAAGCTGTTGTTATAAAGTATTCTAATTTACTGAGATAATGACTTTTGTGTTTTCATTGGCTGTAAGCCATAATCATCAACATTAACAGAAATAAACACTTGAAATAGATCACTCTGTGTGTAACGACTCTATATAATATATGAGCTTCACTTTTTGTGTTGAAGAACTGAAATAAATTAACCTTTTGATGATATTCTAATTTTCTGAGAAGCACCTGTATATATGATACTTCTTAAGCAGCGCTATTCCATTTGCTTCTGTGGATTTTACCTCAGGTGTATTTTGACTATGACGCTCCCTTATGCCTAATGTATCCTGCAGACATGCTTATTTGTACAACCCAAGAATATTAGTGACTTAGAGGCCATCGCCAATGAGGAACGGGCTAAGATTCCTCAGGGGCTGTAAAGAGCTGGTGTCTGGATAGGCATCACGTACGCAGCAGGTCGTAACAGCCAAAGGGGCTTTACTACCTACTAAAGACGCTTATCATGTAGGGGTGAATAATCCTCAGACTTCAGTGGTCAGTAAGGGGTATTTTGTGCTGAATATGGAGAAACCACTTGTTATATTATTTGTACTGAGCTATTTCTATACTTCTTGGTTTATTGCAAACAGCAGAAAGTTTATAAATGTTAGAAATAAACTGAATCTGAAATGGGGTGAAGGTGGGGATTGAAACTAAATATACAGTGCTCAGCATAAATGAGTGCACCCCCTTTGAAAAGTAAAATTTTAATCAATATCTATAATGGGTGTGTCAGGTGTGACAGACTGTCGTTCTGGATCCAGCTGTAGAAGGTCATTGCGCTTGGCTCTGCAGGCACCTTCTTGATCTTTTGATCTTTGTGGTGTAGTGATATCCTTCTCCCTCTAGGACCTAGGAGTGGACCTCCACCTTCTGCTGCTAATTGACACACCCTTGCTGGATGTTTAAATACCTTCGGTCTCTGCAGAAAGTCGCCTAGATAGCTCTATTTTCCTCTGTCCAAACTTGAAGTACTAGTAGTCGGCTAGTGTCTTCTTGGAGTTCCCTTGGAGTATAGTTGGCATAATCTCTCTGGTGTCTTCTCAAGCTAAGTGTTTTCCTTTGTCTGTTACCTATTTGTCTTTAGTTGCAGAGGGGGTTGACTAGTGCTCACCCCATCCCCTCCTTAACTAGGGCCTATCACTAGGGGCAGTCAGGGATTAAGTTTCCTGCTCAGCGATAGGTACGGAACCTATTTAGGGACTTTAGGGGAGTCAGGCTGTTGTCAGATCTGCCTAGGGGTCTCCACTCCCCCTTTTCCTAGTGTTTGGACTTCTTCCTCCTCTTCCCGTTGTTGTGCACTTAGTCTTTCCCTCACCTTGCTTGACAATATCTCACTGAACAAAAGAAAAATTTCCAGAATTTTGACAAGACTAAGTTTCATAGAACCTTCTTTAACCCATAACATGAAGGTAAGGTTAATAATATAACTTTCATAGCTAAATCTTTAGTATTACTCAAAATAGTTAATGCAAAATGAGTACACCCGACATAAAAAAAAAAATACTACATCTAGTCATTTGTATGACCTCCATAATTTTTAAGAACAGCACCGAGTTTTCTAGATATGGAATGAGCAGGTTGGCGACATATTGTAACATTTATCTTTTTTCATTCTACAAGAACGAGCCCTTTTAGAGCCTGGATACTGGATGGAGAGTGATGACAACTTGTCTCTTCAGAATTCCCCATAGGTGTTTGGGTGGGTTCAGATCAGGAGACACTTAATCAATGAATCACTTTCTCCCTGTTCTTCTTCGGAAATACCACAGAAGCCTTAGATGTGTGTTTTGGATCATTGTGATGTTGCTAAGTGAACGTCTACCAAGCGCACAGAGTGATGGCAGCATCTTCTCTTTCAATATAGAGGTTTACATCTGTGAATTCATGACATCATCAATGAAATGTATCCCCCCCGACTCCAGCAGCACTGATGCAGCCCCACATAAGGACACTGCAACCACAAGGTCTCATTGAAAGACACCATTCAGTTTTCTTTGTACTTCTCACCTTTTTGACACTATACAGCTTTGAAGCCATCAGTTCCAAAAACATTTATCTTGGTGTCAACACTCCAGAGTATAGAGTCCCAGTGGTCTTCATATTTTTCACCACGATCCCTCAATTGTAGTAGAGCTTTTTAGTGTATAAGCTTTAGTAGAAGTTTCTTTCTTCTAAAGACAACGGCATGCAACCTATTCCTCTGCAGTGTACACCGTATTGTGTCATGAGAAACACATTCACCGGTTTGGATTTCTACTCATTTAGCTAACTGCACTGAATTTGTATATGGATTTTTCTCAGCCCTTCTTATCAAAAGATGCTCCTGTTTAGGTGTCAACCTCCATGATTGGCCTGGACGTCTCTGTAAGATGATTGCAGTTCCATCTTTGTTACATTTTGGTATTCCTTTTGCTACAGTATTCTGACTGATAAGTAAAGCTTTGCTGATCTTCTTGTAGCCTTCCCTTTTTTTATGTAAAATAAATTATTTTCTTTCTCAGGTCTTGTGACATTTCTCTTCCATGTGGTGCCATTGCTGACAGAATGAAATGGGAAGGGTTTTTGTTTTTTTAGAAGCAACAACTTTTTCTAGTAAACTGTCTGCTGGACACCTGTGTAATGAATAATTAAACTTACCTGTGGTTGAATTCTGGTTAATTAGAATTTTGTACTATAAAATTGAACTTTTCTACTAAGATTTTCATTGGGGTGTACTCACTTTTACAACATTTTCTTAAATGAATTTCTTAGGAAAATTACTTTTTGGGGTGTTGAAAATAGCAAGTATTGTTTGTAATTAATAGCCAACATTTGTGGGAGTATTTAGTAGTCTGGTATCCCATAGAAAATGTTAATTCTAAAAGGAAACTAAAGGTTTTCTGACAAAACTGTTGGGGTGTACTCATTTCTGCTGAGCACTGTATCTGCTATATCCACAGAATATGCCAAATATATATAGTGGATGTGGATCCCACCTATAGGAACATCATATATCTTGAGTACGGGGCCCTGACAAGCTCCGGTTTCAGCCATTAGATTGTCAGGATTCCCGTCCATTTGTATAGAAATTTTAACCACCTCCTTATGAAAATTCCTCTTAATGGAGTCTGCATGTTCTATATATTTACATCACATCCTCTGTATGTGGTAAGAATAGAATAACTCCTTAAAGGTGAGTACAGATGTGGTGGATAGGATGTGTATTTGGGTAAGACCTCGTGAATTCAACATGTCAATATATTTATTCTCAAGGAATATAAACTGTCCCCGGAGATGTCTGACAGCAGCTTTACCCCCTCTCCCTATACAGAACACATGGACGCTCAGCTGAGTCTAACGTGCTTATGTATGGGGGGGGCTGTTTATCCGTCAGCTCGCTCCGTTGTGCGGCCACATTCAGAGTTTCTCCTCCTGTGCAGATGTTCATATAGTCTGTAATCATTATGTCAGCGCTGGTTTATACCTGACTGGTTTATACAATGATCTGTACAGAAATAATCTATTCCCAGAGGAAGAAGAGAAGACAGAAATAATCACTGAGCGCTCTGCTAATTCTCTGCACCTTCATCTACACAACATTGTAATACAGCGACATCATGGGGGATGAGGACGGAGGTTTTTGTACGGCTCTGTGTCACTGTGTGAGAGGATACTGTGCACTCTGCTGACAGTAATAATCTGCTGCATCGTCCT
Source organism: Phyllobates terribilis (assembly GCF_046119375.1). Lineage (NCBI taxonomy): Eukaryota > Metazoa > Chordata > Amphibia > Anura > Dendrobatidae > Phyllobates > Phyllobates terribilis. The sequence goes on from NW_027362761.1 coordinate 1,176,710,460, forward strand.
CTGTCGCTCCTCTGATTGAAAAAGTGTAATCAGTTCCAGATCCAGATCCAGTGAACCGGTCTGGGACTCCTGTATATCGGCTGCTTGCACTGTAGATGAGAAGTGCTGGAGGTTGTCCTGATTTCTGTTGGTACCAGTGTAAGTTGCCATATACATTACCACTGGCCTTACATGAAATGGTGGCTGTTTCTCCCGGGGACACAGTGATGAGATCTGGAGATTGGGTCAGTACAATCTGTGCACAGGAGTCTAAGGAAAGAAAAAGAAAACATAAGTGTTAGTGTTAATGTCGCCTCATTGTGCTGTTCTCTACTACTGTCCTGTCCATCATCTCATGAACCTCTCACCATGAAATAGAAGAAGAATTACACCCAGTACAACTCCCTGTAAACCCATCGTCATCTCCCTGGACTGATGGCCACAGACTATAGAGATGTCACCTGCACAATGTCCCCTATATACCAGCTGTAATCACTGGAGGAGACGTCCCCTGAGAGCAGAGATGTAAAGCAGGAGACATGTAAATTGTGCCGTGTGTCAGCGATCAGTGATCTGGATCTTACTGCAATCAGGGATTTCCTACAGGAGAGATATAATCCCGATCATTATCCTGAGATCATTCACCATCCAGTGATCTCCTGATTGTTCTCAGACATCAGAAATGGGATTATTTTTACAGATGTTATTAGTTTTATCTGTGAAGTAAGAATAAATCCTTCTACGTCTTATTGGGCTTTTCCAGCTTTGTGATGTTGCAGCCGATGTAAGAACAGATACTGGAGACAACAGATCACCGGGAACGTGAAACGCAGAATTCCTGACCTCACAGAGAACATCTAAGGGTATGTGCCCACGTAGCGTTTTACAAGCGTATATGCTGCGGAATTTCTGCAGCGTAAACGCTTGGTAATCCGCTCCCCATGGTCCCCAATGACAAGCCGCACTGTCAATGCCCATGCTGCGGATTTTTCCACAGCGTTTATGCTGCGCTCAAAAATCCGCAGCATGTCCATTAATTTTGCGGACACGCAGCATAATCGCCGCCATTGACTTGCATTGAGATTTATATAATCCGTGTCAGTATATTTGTATACACAGATTATATGCGTTTCAATGTGCGGATGGTACCCAAGTCTGGAGGAGAGAAGACTCTCATCCAGACCTGGATAGAAACTGTAAAAAAAAGAATTAAAAATAAAAAATAAACTGTATACTCACCTTCCGATGTCCTCCCGGTGTTTTGTCTGCTCCGTCCGCTCTCTTGCAATGCTCCCGCTGTTATGAAGGACCTGCCATGACGTCACTGAGTCATGTGACCCATCACATGGCTCAATGACGTCACCGCAGGTCCTTCACACCACCGTGAGCCGCCCAACACACCGGACGCGGCAGAGAGAACACCGGGAGAACACCGGAAGGTGAGTATAAACTTTATTTTTTTATTTTTTACCATTTTATTCTTTTTTTTAACTAACTTGGTCACACTACTATAAATTCATGCCGGTTGCCGTTTGTATGGATTTATATAGAGTGAACAAGTTGTCAAGCACTTTCCAAGTGATGCTAAAATCACTTGGAAAAGCGCTTGATAACCCGCATGCAGAAATGCATGGAGAGATGCTTGACAAACGCTTCTACCTGGCGGGAAAAACGCATGTAAAATCCGCATGCATTTTTCCTGCCAGGGAGAAGCGTAAAAAATATGCAGCATTTCTGCATCGTGGGCACATAGTCGAAGACCATTAGAAATATTTATATTCATTCAGATTATTATTAATATGTTTATTACTATTAATACGACTGATATTTTATTACATCCACTCCTGATTGTTGCTTAAAAACTAGATGTAAAACCCTGATGAAATACACAGGTGTGAATGAGGCCTGATCTGTGTATATTGTGGTGTGAATACAGAACTGATGGGATATTTGGGGGATTCTCATGTGATTTATCTTCATGCATTACTATCATATATCTTGTGGATGTAAATCTCTCATGTATATAATGTCATATATCAGCGGTTCTCATCTGTCTCATCTGATGTCATTTCCTCCCTAGACGTCGGCCCCTGAGCGTTATAGATGTGATATACGGGGGCTGCACCTATATAGTGTTATGTGAATAGAAGCTCTTGAATGATTTTTCATTATCAATGAATGTATTAATAAAATTATAAGAAATATGGAGAAGACAGAAATTTGGACACATAGATGAGCCCCCGACAGAAGACACATCTCTGATGGCTGAACCTGCCATTATTCCTGCACTTATGGCCGAGGGTCTGGACAAACCACAAACTCACATTATTGTTATTCTGGTAGAAAACAAATCCTCGTCGGTGACTTTATTAGTAGTTTGCAGAGCACATGTTACTCCCTGACGTGTGCAGAATAATCCGGGCTCCGCTGAGGCTGCCGGGCCCCTCCAGTCCAGGATTCTCCTCAGACCGGGGCTGGGAGAGGTGGGGTCATTTATATGTATATTTCTACCCTACGTCCCAGACCCCTGAGCAGAATAAGGCAGATTCACAGCAAACAGACTCAATGTGAATCCAATCTCTTTTCTGAATTGGAGTGAATCTGCTGAGTGTGAATTGTGGCTGAGTCGCTCATCACTAATGTCCGCACATCTCAGCCCAGAATAGAAAAAGACTGAAGTGAATCTCTGAAAACCCCATTTACTGCTGGGAATATATTTGCTGCTTTGTGCAGCGGCTCCGGCCCCTCTGATCTGTGAGTATAATGTGGGATATGTGAGGTATAGCGGTGTATGGAGCCGCCATTATGAGGCCTCTAGACCTTGTAGTGAGAGGGTGGAGGGGACTGTGCAGCGCGGGGAGGATCTGTCCTCCAGTTCTCTCTCTTCCTGGTCACTCATCCATTCCCGCTAAGCTTCTTATGTTCCTGAGTCCATCAGTAACCGGCGGCTCAGCTAATGTCGGCCGCTCCCGGAGATGACACCTGTTATGCCATGGTTTTCTGATATGGGGAGACCACTGTAACCCCGGGGTCCATCTTTATTTTCAGGATAAAGGACATCACATTAGATATATCGGGTACAGCTCAAATAAAAAGGTAATCACTTGTCCAGAAAAAAAATAAAGAGATTTGCAACCAAGATGAGTCCATCACATAACAGGTCAGATATTTATCCCTAGGAGGTAAACTATGAAATGACAGCAAGCAGAGATCTAGATACAGAAAATATAAGGGAAAATTATATAATCTTTTATTATACAAAAATACAACCTGTAATTGTTGGAACAAACCAAATGTATATTTATATTCTATAGGAGCAGAAAGTAAAGTCCTCCCCTCCTTCTTCTATCTCCTTACATCTGTACAGATTCCTCCATCACATGAATCCTGGTAACAGTCTGAAGCTTTTATCGGCCGCGCACAATACTGGATAAGAGCTGCCCGGGTCGTGTTCCTCCTCCTGATGTGTGTGCTCTGTACAGATACAAGCGCCTCATACACAGGATTCTCTGCTATTCCTCAGTATCAGTCACTTATATACAGATGTTTGGTGTCTGCACTGAGTATAGACAGAGCTGCCTGAGCTGCTGCTGCCCCCTAGTGGCTCCATGACATGGAGATTTATGCATCCTGTATCTGCACTGAGCCAGTAACCACATGATACCAGAGGGAGCGGAAAGCATCTTATTACATCATCCAGAAGAGGAGGCAGCACAGGTGTGGAGGGAAGCAAAATGGGGGATCTAAAGAGCCAGCGGTGGAAATAGGGAAGATCTCCAGGAGGAGCTGGAAAATCTCCTGGACAAAGGTTGGATGGCAGAGAAAGAGCCACCTGCTCTCTGCTCCACCACTTATCCTGCTAGGGCACAGGTCGCTTTATGGCTGTAACTGCCCGAGGTGCGGTGAGCTAGATCCACTGCGCCATAGCGATAGCGAATGTAGCACAATGAATGGGGAGCGCCCGTCACCTTCTCTGTGACTCAGCTGGTGGCAATGGCATCATGGCGTCAGCATGGACGCTCTGCCACAAGATGAGGTGGAGCCACAGGAGATCTGATGGACAGGGAAGTATTAAATATTAGTTTTTCAATAAATGAATTAATTTTGATAACAAGAATGAAATGGGGGTGAGAGAGAGAACACTATAATGACTTAAGGGTGGGGGATGGAAGAGATATAAATATATTGGGGGAGGGGACATGTAAATATAATGAATCAGAGGGGCATGGAATTATAATGATACAGCGGACAAGTAATTATAATGAATCGGGGGGGCGGGAGGTGCACAGTGGGGGCATGGAGGACGCAGGAGATTAACTGATTAATTGGGGGAAAGAGAACAGTAACTAATTCATTTATACATTTATTGGGAGGGGAAAAGTGGCCAATTATAGTTACAGGGGGCTCAGTGGTGGATTATCAATTTACATTCAGAATGTTGTGTTGCATAATAGTAAGACGTCAGCGGTGAGTTACTGGATGTGAATATTTGTTCTGTCTCTACATTGTATAGGGGTACGTTCACATGGGCGACCGGCGGCACTAAATGACCACCAATCGGAAAACCATTACCTATTGGCAGTCGCTTCATAGCATGTTTAACCCCTTCATGACTGGGCTATTTTTCATTATTTTATTTGTTTTTTCCTCTCCTTCTACTAAGAGCCATAACTTGCTATCTTTCCATCCACATAGCGTATGAGGACTTGGTTTTTGCGAGACAAGTTGTAGTTTTGAACGACATCATTCATTTTATCATGTGATTCACTCAAAAGTTGGGAAAATAATTCTAAGTGCGTTGAAATTGCAAAAAAAGTGCAATTCCACAATTGTTTGTGTCACCATTTTCTGAGACCCCTAACATTTTCAATTTTCGTGGTAAGGGGCTATGTGAGGGCTTATTATCTGTGGCCTGATTTGAGGTTTATTGATGCTATTTTGGGGTAGATATAATGGTATCATCTTGTCTAATTGCAGTTTATTGCAATGTTGTGGCAGCTAAAAAAAAGTAATTATGGCGTTTTGATTTTTTTCTCATTACGCTGTTTACTGATTGGATTAATTTATTTTATTTTTGATAGATTGGAGTTTTATGAATTTGGCGATATCGAATATGTGTATTTTTTTTTAATTGCTTTATTTTTAATGGGGCACAAAGGGGGGTGATTCTTGCACCGGCTATCACTGAGGAATACGTTCCTACAACAAGGATACCATCCACTGGTAATAGATGAACAGATCCACAGAGCTACAAGGATCCCAAGAAGCCGCCTCTTGGATTACAGACAGAGAGGGGACAACAACAGGGCGCCTCTTGTGGTCACATACAGCAAGCACATGAACATCCTAAGGAAGATTGAGACTGATCTTCCACCCATATTCCTCAGAGACCACAGACTGAAAGGAATATTCCCAGAACTACCACTTCTCTCCTACAAAAAGCCCCGTAACCTAAGGAATGTCCTTGTCAGAAGTGTCCTCTCATCACCATCAGAGATGGGAACATTCCCCTGTAATAATAAAAAGCAGGACTTGTACCCAGATATTACCGACAAATACAGTCCACATACCCAACACCAATCAGGACTATAAGATCATGGACTTCTTCTCATGTTCATCTTCCAATGTGGTGGACATGATACAATGTACAAGGTGTCCTGAGGAGCCGATATTGGGGAAACTAAGCAAAAACTACAAACGGGGAGGAATCTACACAGACACAATCAGGAATGAACTGAACTCCTGTGGGAAAACATTTCTCTGGACCTGGACACTGTATGACGGATATAAAAGTCTTAATACTGAAAGGTCGTTTTAAGGACGAAAAAGAAAGGAAAATCTGAGAATTCATACTGATAAGAATGTTCAACTCTTCCACAATTTAACACCTGGATTTATGACTCACTACATGGACCCAGTTCACACCTCCACGAGACTGACTCCAGATCACTAAGCTGTCACTCCCACCATCTCTCCATTTGTAACAAAAAACCTTACCTTGATTTCCTTGGCTTATCTTTAGGAGGCATCACCCCATCCACCCCATGCACAAATTGTAATATCTCCTAAATGTTGTGCTCTTGTCTCAGTCATTCATTTGTAAATCCTCCTGAAGAAGGAGCCTCGGTTCTCTGAAAGCTGCAGATATAATTCTCCTGGTTAGCCAATAAAGGGATCGCTCCTAGAATACTTCTGTCAATTTTAGGCATAAAACTACTTATATCAATTTGTAAAGGTTGCAAAGTTGTGATATATGCTCTACTGTGACCCCCTACTGAATATTAATTTTTCTTTTCTTTTGAGGGGAGGATAATTAGAACTTCAGCTATGGAGCTCTATGATTTCTATATACGTCCGTTATGATGACTACATAATTAGGATATACTTATGGTAACACATAAATAATCATTGGAGCTGTAATCATCAAATAATATTTTGTCAATGTGTGAAATGTTCTTTTAAGAATTGTTTACATGTGTAACATAACATATATATATAAATGATTTATGTGGATAGTAGGTGAAGTGTAGAGCGGTGTCACCCCATGATGATTATTATCTGGGCTTGTTACATTGTCAGGCTGCAATTTCCCTCTACAATGTCATGTGATGCACTACTTATCTCATCCACCAGATGGCGGTATAGAACATTACACTCCATAATCCTGAAAGGTGACACCTGCAGGACGATTCGTGTAAGAGCAACAGTTCATGGTACCAGGGGTCAACTATTTTGAGCATGAAATTCACTAAGGAGGAGTCACTACTGTGTCTGGACAGTAAGAGGGGCGACACTATTGTGAAGGACACTATGGGGCGATTCATTACGACCGGTGTTCTGCACTTTAGTGTTAATGACTCTCTGGAGTACAATGCGCCTAATTCATTAAGTGGTGCTCATCCCCTAAAGAAATAGGCGCATCTCTTAATTGTCATGTGCCGACACCAGAAATGGTCTGAAGTCAGTGACTGGGGAATATTTCTTGACTACATTACGCAGTTTCTGCTGAGACTGGACTGTAAACCCTAAGGCGATGTGCCCACGTAGCAGATTTACATGCGTTTTCTCTGCCAGAGAGAAGCGTTTTTTCAGCGTTTTTACATACGTTTTTTCTGCCAGAGAGAAGCGTTTTTTCAGCGTTTTCGCATGCGTTTTTTCAAGCACTTTTCCAAGTGATTTTGAGCATCACTTGGAAAAGTGCTTGACAAGTTGGTCACACAATATAAATCCATGCAACCGGCATGGATTTATATTGTGTGACCAACTTAGATGCTTTAAATGCAGCATCTATAGTAAAAAAAAAGAAAGAATTAAAAAGTTAAAAATAAAAAAAAACCTGTATGCTCACCTCTCCGGTCTCCTCCTGGCAGCGATCCTCTCTCCTCGGCGTCCCGGGTGTACTGGCAGGACCTGCGATGACTTCATTTAGTCAGCTGATGGTCACGCGACCATCACCTGACCGCTGACATCAGTGGTCACGTGACCATCAGCTGACTAAATGACATCACTGCAGATCCTGCAAGTACACCCAGGACGCCGAGGAGAGATGACGCAGCCAGGAGAAGACCGGAGAGGTGAGTATACAGGTTTTTTTACTTTTAACTTTTTTATTTCTTTTTTTCACCGCGTGGTAGCCGGGATGTAGAGGAGTTGTAGTCTCCTCTTCATCCCAGGTACCACACGCACCGCGATTACGCTGCAACTTCGCGGCCATTGAATTTAATTGAAACGCTGCAAATCCACATATACCTGCGGGTTTGCTGCATTTCAATGTTCCTCAATGGCCGCGAATTTGCAGCGTAATCGCAGTAGAAATGGTCATGCTGCGAATTTGGCGCACTAATTAGCGCATCATGTGCACAGCACATCCGAATTCACATTGCTTTGCATGGCAGATGGTTTTACAAGCGTTTTCAATGCGTTTTCACGGCTTTAACCCCTTAATAACATCTGACGTACTAATACGCGTCTGTGCCCTGGGACTTAAGAGCCAGACCCGTATTAGTACGTCATCGCGATCGCGCGCGCACACAGGCTGTGCGGGCGCGATCGCCGCCGGGTGTCAGCTGATTGTCACAGCTGACACCCGGTACTATGTGCAGGGAGCGGTCCTGCACCGCTCCCAGCACATTAACCCCCGTGATGCTGCGATCAAAGTCGATCGAAGTCGATCGCGGCATTGCGGGGGCAAGGGGAGGTGATCGGCGATACTCACCTCCTCTTCCGGCTTCCAGCGCAGTCTGCAAAGGCTTCCCGGGTGTTGCCATGACGACCCGATGTCGTCATGACAACATCCGGGTCACCAGAGAGCAGGAAGATTGCTTGGACATGCGCAGTGCATCTCCAAGCAATCTTCACACTGTGCACTTCTGACAGCCTTCATGGCATAGGGATGGTGCTCCATTCCTGTGCCATGCAGGCGATCAAAAAAAAAAAGTGAAAGTCCCAGAGTGGGACAAAGTAATAAAGTGTATAAACTGTGTGAAAGTGGGAAAAAAAAAAAAATGTGCAAAAATATTATAAAAAAATAAAAAAAATAATACACCAAAAATAAAAATATAATGTACCCATCAATAAATATTATTATAAAAAAAAAAAAAAAAAAACAATAAAAGTACACATATTTGGTATCGCCGCGTCCGGAACAACCTGACCTATAAAACTGTCCCACTAGTTAACCCCTTCAGTGAACACGGTAAAAAAAAAAAAAAAAAAAACGAAGCAAAAAACAATGCTTTATCACCATACCGCCAAACAAAAAGTGGAATAACACGCGATCAAAAAGACGCATATAAATAAAAATGATACCGCTGAAAACGTCATCTCGTCCCGCAAAAAACAAGCCGCCAAACAGGTCCATCAGCCGAAAAATAAAAAAGTTATAGCTCTCAGAATAAAGCGATACTAAAAAATATTTTTTTCTATAAAATAGCTTTTATTGTGTATAAGCGCCAAAACATAGAAAAATGATACAAATGTGGTACCGCTGTAAACGTACTGACCCGAAGAATAAAGCTACCTCATCAATTTTACCACACGCGGAACAGAATAAAAAAAAAAAAAAAAAAACAATTCCTGAATTGTTGGTTTTTGTTTATTCTGCCTCCCAAAAATCGGAATAGAAAGCGATCAAAAAATGTCACGTGCCTGAAAATGGCACCAATAACAACGTCAAGTCATCCCGCAAAAAACGAGCTGTCACATGACTGTCTGCCAAAATCTGGAAAAATTATAGCTCTCAAAATATGGCGATGCAAAAACTAGATTTTACAAAAAATGCGTCTTTTAGTGTGTGACAGCTGTCAGTCATAAAAACCCCATATGATTCTGGCATTGCTGTAATCACACCGACCCGAAGAATAAAGTCGTCTAATCACTAATACCGCACAAGGAACGGCGTCAAAAATAAACTCTTGGGTTAGGATTGGGCTAGGGTTAGGGCTGGGTTTGGGGCTAGGGTTGTGCTGGGGCTAGGGTTGTGCTGGGGCTAGGGTTGTGCTGGGGCTAGGGTTGTGCTAGGGTTAGGGCTGGGGTTGGGATTTTTTTCAAAAGTAAGAAAAAAAGATGACGATATGGCGACTAGTGTTGAGAGCAAGTGCTCGCTACTTGAGTTTGCATCGGGTGCTCTGGTATGCATTGAGTATCGTGGGTATTTGAGTGACATGCTCGAGTCTCTGCCCCATATGCTTCGCGGCCAAAAAACTTTACAGGGATTGCCTGCCATGCACGAGCGATCCCCGCATGTTTTTTTTTGGGTGTCTAATAACCGTGAAACATGCGGAGCAGGGACTCGAGCATGTCACTCGAGCACACGCTGTACATGGTGCATACCTGAGTACCCGATGCAAACTCAAGTAGCGAGCACTTGCGCTCAAGAATAATGACAACTTATTCAATATGATGACCTAATGTAAACAAATAATGTGCCGTACCTTTGGGTTCAAAATGTTCACTATACACCTTAATAAAATCCTTGAGGGGTATAGTTTCCAAAATGGGGACACTTGTGGGGGAGCTCCACTGTTTAGGCACATCACGGGCTCTCCAAACGCGACATGGTGTCCGCTAACAAATTGAATGGAAAATCGGCTCAAATTGTTAGCGGACGCCATGTTGCGTTTGGAGAGCCCCTGTGTGCCCAAACATTGGAGCTCCCCCACAAGTGACCCCATTTTGGAAACTAGACCCCCCAAGGCACCTATCTAGATGCATAGTGAGCACTTGGAACCCCCAGGTGCTTCACAAATTGATTCGTAAAAATGAAAAAGTGAAAAAAAAAACACTTTTTCATTTTTATGAATCAATTTGTGAAGCACCTGGGGTTCCAAGTGCTCACTATGAATCTAGATAGGTGCCTTGGGGGGTCTAGTTTCCAAAATGGGGTCACTTGTGGGGGAGCTCCAATGTTTGGGCACACAGGGACTCTCTAAATGCAACATGGTATCCGCTAACAAATTGAATGGAAAATCGGCTCAAATTGTTAGCGGACACACATTGCGTTTGGAGAGCCCCTCTGTGCCCAAACTTTGGAGCTCCCCCACAAGTGACCCCATTTTGGAAACTAGACCCCCCAAGGCACCTTTCTAGATGCATAGTGAGCACTTGGAACCCCCAGGTGCTTCACAAATTGATTCGTAAAAATGAAAAAGTGAAAAAAAAAACACTTTTTCATTTTTATGAATCAATTTGTGAAGCACCTGGGGTTCCAAGTGCTCACTATGAATCTAGATAGGTGCCTTGGGGGGTCTAGTTTCCAAAATGGTGTCACTTGTGGGGGAGCTCCAATGTTTGGGCACACAGGGACTCTCTAAATGCAACATGGTATCCGCTAACAAATTGAATGGAAAATCGGCTCAAATTGTTAGCGGACGCACATTGCGTTTGGAGAGCCCCTCTGTGCCCAAACTTTGGAGCTCCCCCACAAGTGACCCCATTTTGGAAACTAGACCCCCCAAGGCACCTTTCTAGATGCATAGTGAGCACTTGGAACCCCCAGGTGCTTCACAAATTGATTCGTAAAAATGAAAAAGTGAAAAAAAAAACACTTTTTCATTTTTATGAATCAATTTGTGAAGCACCTGGGGTTCCAAGTGCTCACTATGAATCTAGATAGGTGCCTTGGGGGGTCTAGTTTCCAAAATGGGGTCACTTGTGGGGGCGCTCCAATGTTTGGGCACACAGGGACTCTCCAAATGCAACATGATATCCGCTAACAAATTGTCGGCTCAAATTGTTAGCGGATATCATGTTGCATTTGGAGAGTCCCTGTGTGCCAAAACATTGGAGCTCCCCCACAAGTGACCCCATTTTGGAAACTAGACCCCCCAAGGCACCTATCTAGATGCATAGTGAGCACTTGGAACCCCAGGTGCTTCACAAATTGATTCATAAAAATGAAAAAGTGTTTTTTTTTTCACTTTTTCATTATTACGAATCAATTTGTGAAGCACCTGGGGGTTCCAAGTGCTCACTATGCATCTAGAAAGGTGCCTTGGGGGGTCTAGTTTCCAAAATGGGGTCACTTGTGGGGGAGCTCCAAAGTTTGGGCACAGAGGGGCTCTCCAAACGCAATGTGGCGTCCGCTAACAATTTGAGCCGATTTTCCATTCAATTTGTTAGCGGATACCATGTTGCATTTAGAGAGTCCCTGTGTGCCCAAACATTGGAGCTCCCCCACAAGTAACCCCATTTTGGAAACTAGACCCCCCAAGGCACCTATCTAGATGCATAGTGAGCACTTGGAACCCCTAGGTGCTTCACAAATTGATTCGTAAAAATGAAAAAGTGTTTTTTTTTTCACTTTTTCATTATTACAAATCAATTTGTGAAGCACCTGGGGGTTCCAAGTGCTCACTATGCATCTAGAAAGGTGCCTTGGGGGGTCTAGTTTCCAAAATGGGGTCACTTGTGGGGGAGCTCCAAAGTTTGGGCACAGAGGGGCTCTCCAAACGCAATGTGGTGTCCGCTAACAATTTGAGCCGATTTTCCATTCAATTTGTTAGCGGATACCATGTTGCATTTAGAGAGTCCCTGTGTGCCCAAACATTGGAGCTCCCCCACAAGTGACCCCATTTTGGAAACTAGACCCCCCAAGGCACCTATCTAGATGCATAGTGAGCAGTTGGAACCCCCAGGTGCTTCACAAATTGATTCATAAAAATGAAAAAGTGTTTTTTTTTTCACTTTTTCATTGTTACGAATCAATTTGTGAAGCACCTGGGGGTTCCAAGTGCTCACGATGCATCTAGATAGGTGCCTTGGGGGGTCTAGTTTCCAAAATGGGGTCACTTGTGGGGGAGCACCAATGTTTGGGCACACAGCGGCTCTCCAAACGCAACATGGTGTCGCTAACAATTTGAGCCAATTTTGCGTTAAATTTGTTAGCGGACACCATGTTGCATTTAGAGAGCCGCTGTGTGCCCAAATATTGGAGCTCCCCCACAAGTGACCCCATTTTGGAAACTAGACCACCCAAGGCACCTATCTAGATGCATAGTGAGCACTTGGAACCCTCAGGTGCTTCACAAATTGATTCATAAAAATGAAAAAGTGTTTTTTTTTTCACTTTTTCATTGTTACGAATCAATTTGTGAAGCACCTGGGGGTTGCAAGTGCTCACTATGCATCTAGATAGGTGCCTTGGGGGGTCTAGTTTCCAAAATGGGGTCACTTGTGGGGGAGCTCCAATGTTTGGGCACACAGGGACTCTCTAAATGCAACATGGTGTCCTCTAACAAATTTAACGGAAAATCGGCTCAAATTGTTAGTGACACCATGTTGCGTTTGGAGAGCCGCTGTGTGCCCAAACATTGGAGCTCCCCCACAAGTGACCCCATTTTGGAAACTAGACCCCCCAAGGCACCTATCTAGATGCATTGTGAGCACTTGGAACCCTCAGGTGCTTCACAAATTGATTCATAAAAATGAAAAAGTGTTTTTTTTTTTCACTTTTTCATTGTTACGAATCAATTTGTGAAGCACCTGGGGGTTCCAAGTGCTCACTATGCATCTAGAAAGGTGCCTTGGGGGGTCTAGTTTCCAAAATGGGGTCACTTGTGGGGGAGCTCCAAAGTTTGGGCACACATGGGCTCTCCAAACACAACATGGCGTCCGCTAATTATTCAAGCAAATTTTACAATCAAAAAGTCAAATGGCGCTCCTTCCCTTCCGAGCCCTGCCGTGCGCCTAAACAGTGTTTTTTCCCCAAATATTGGGTATCTGCGTGCCCAGGGGAAATTGCACAACAAATTTTGGGGTCCATTTTTTCTTGTTACCCCTGTGAAAATAAAAAAAATTGGGTCTAAAGTAACATTTTTGTGAAAAAAGTTAAATGTTCATTTTTTTCTTCCACATTCAAAAAATTCCTGTGAAGCACCTGAAGGGTTAATAAAGTTCTTGAATGTGGTTTTGAGCACCTTGAGGGGTGCAGTTTTTAGAATGGTGTCACTTTTGGGTATTTTCTGTCATACAGACCTCTCAAAGTGACTTCAAATGTGATGTGGTCCCTAAAAAAATGGTTTTGTAAATTTTGTTGGAAAAATGAGAAATCGCTGGTCAACTTTTAACCCTTATAGCTCCCTAACAAAAAAAAATTTTGGTTCCAAAATTGTGCTGATGTAAAGTAGACATGTGGGAAATGTTATTTATTAACTCTTTTGTGTGACATATCGCTCTGATTTCAGGGCTTAAAAATTCAAATTTTGAAAATTGCAAAATTTTCAAAATTTTCGCCAAATTTCCGTTTTTTTCACAAATAAACACAAGTGATATCGAAGAAATTTTTCCACAGTCATGAAGTACAATATGACACGAAAAAACCATCTCAGAATCAGGGGGATCCGTTGAAGCGTTCCAGAGTAATTACCTCATAAAGTGACAGTGGTCAGAATTGTAAAAATTGGCCCGGTCATTAACGTGCAAACCACCCGCGGGGCTTAAGGGGTTAAAAACGCTACGTGGCACATAGCCTAAAAGTCACAACTTCCGAGTTCTGTGAAAATATTGCAACTTATTAAGGTGTTTTACATCAGAGTTTTGACCTTTCACATTTTCTGCTATTCATGCGCTATAGAGATAAAGTGTCAGCTTCATTCTGCGGGAAAAAGTTATTACAGTAATAGAAGACTTATAATTTTTTTAAATGTTTTATTACTTTTATACAATTAATATTCTGTGGGGGAGGGGCCGAAGGAAAATCTGTTTATCCGTCAGCTCGCTCCGTTGTACGGCCACATTCAGAGTTTCTCCTCCTGTGCAGATGTTCATATAGTCTGTAATCATTATGTCAGCGCTGGTTTATACCTGACTGGTTTATACAATGATCTGTACAGAAATAATCTATTCCCAGAGGAAGAAGAGAAGACAGAAATAATCACTGAGCGCTCTGCTAATTCTCTGCACCTTCATCTACACAACATTGTAATACAGCGACATCATGGGGGATGAGGACGGAGGTTTTTGTACGGCTCTGTATCACTGTGTGTATGGAGTGCTATAACCCTGCTGACAGTAATAATCTGCTGCATCGTCCTCTGTCGCTCCTCGGATTGTAAGAGTGTAATCAGTTCCAGATCCAGATCCAGAGAACCGGTCTGGGACCCCTGTATCTCGGGTGGTTGCATAATAGATAAGAAGCTTTGGTCGTTGTCCTGATTTCTGTTGGTACCAGGCTACATAGCTATATACATCTTCACTGGCCGTACAAGAGATGGTGACTGTATCTCCGGAGGACACAGAGATGTAATCTGGAGTCTGGGTCATCACAGTCTCTCCACAGGATCCTGAGGATTAGAAGAGACATATTCATTACTGATAAATGTCGGGATCTTCCTAGAAATCCTGATCTGATGATGGATCCACTGTAGAGATTTCTCTACACACAATCATGGAAGGATCCGAATCTCTCACCCTGAATAGAAATGAAGATCACAGCCAGCAGATAACTGCGAGAAACCAGCCTGATGTGTCTGGACCGTCAGATAGAAACTATAAGATGAGACAATCTGTACAATGAGATCTATATAGAGAGTGACAGGGGGGATACAGAGACCCCCAGAGACTGTGTATGGAAATACTGGGGACATGTAAATTCTGTGGTTATAATGTGACGGTTACTGGAGTGTAATAGAGACCGGAGCTCGGCGGCGTCTCCTCCTAGGTGAGAATTAATGTCACTTGTATGAAATCTAAGAAAAGAAATAAGAGTTTTTTTAGTAATTAATTGTAATTTCCATGGTTATAGGTTTTTATGATCATGTTTAGCTCTGCTACATCTGTATATAAATATTCCTGAAATATTGTTTTGTATTTATAAGGATATAAATGTATATTTCTATAATCGGCAGGATATTCCATTACACTGTATAAACCTCCTGAGAGAATCCACCGGTCATCAGGGTCGCGGTATTGTAGGACCTGATATCTGTGCGGAGTCTTCACAGCTTACATACAAGTTAGGAAAACCCTGTAAGTGATGTCCTTGTATACGATCACATACACGACTGATCTCTCTGAATATCTGTTATAAATGCAGTCAGGATTAAGGGAGAAAATCTACTAGAGACCTGAGCAGAAGTAATCCGGGGGCTCCTGCACCTGCCGAACCCCCTCCAAACTCGCGATCAGGGGTCAGGTTATAGGAAGTTACATAGTGCGGTGTAGTGTAACGGAGACCTCGGCACCGAAGAAGACAAAAGGAGGAAATGTTGCTGCAAATATATATTTTTTATTTGGATCCAGCAAAAAAAGCAAAGACAGATACCGGCCAGCGTTTCGGCCAATAAATTGTCTTCATCAAGGACGTCTGTAATACATGAACATAACAAATAAAACATTTAGTTTCATATGTGACATGAAATGAACCTAAAGAAAAGTGTCAGATCAATGGGAGGCGGGAGGAGGAAACGTGGGAATGTGAGGATCAACCAGAGATAACACATGGACAATGAGATCACAACGATGAAAATCATTAATAATACTGCAATTGTCATATGGGAACAATGTTGGAGTCAGCGTGATAATCTGGTTTTGTGTGAATTCCATAAAGACAAAAGGAAAGAAAAGAAAAGAGGACATGAATCCTGGAAGCTAAAGGACAAATTATCTAAAGACGACCAATATGTGGTCAGTTCAGAGCAATGACGACGGCTCAAAAATTATTAATTATTACAATGTGCACACTTCAGTAGGTGAACACTTGGTCTAAGGTTCAGGTTTTCACGTGACTTTACCAGTTAGAATAGGACCAGGAAATCTAGATCGCATCATGTCCATATAGCAGCACCTGTAACTACAGTATATTCAGGTGGTGTGTACATGTCTAATATTAGACCATCGAAGCAATGTAGAGGGCTCCAAAAATGATTAGGCCTCTACCTATCCCTATGCCGAGCTCCTATACCAACACAGTACAGGCATAAAATGGTGTTCATGGCCGCCCCTAAGTGTTATCCTGCCTGTGATAGTCCCCTGATAATGATGCAGGTTTTTATTTTTTAAATCCTCACAAATTGAATCGCAGATTGTTCAAATTTGTGTGGAACCTCGAATTTCAGGAAATTTAACTCAAATTCATTCCTCCATGGATTGATCTGCTCATCTCTAGTCTCAACTAATTCCTGGCTGGAGAGTGACCGCACTATCCGGGGACAGTGACCGCACTATCCGGGGACAGTGGCCACCACATCTCCTTGAGCCCCAGAACGGCTCAGAGTGAATACGATGGCACTACGTGACTAAAGTGGACATAGCTTGAGCAGATCTCGTTACACCTAGCAGGGTCAGTTATGTGTAAGTATGGCGACAAGAAAGGTTCAGATCCAGCAATCCCACAGGATTAAAAATTACACCTTTACTTATGAAACGTAAAAATCCATATTAGTATTTCAATAGAAAAATGTGAAATGAGAGCGGGTATAAACAATACATGAACTGGTGACGGGTTTTACACCATGTGGATTCTTAATCATAATCTATTTTACAGTGATAGTCAAGTACATTTTATTTTTTTAAATTTACTTTTTGCTCCACTCTCTTCACAACCCAAGAATATTACACAATTGAAGACAGCGCTCCTTAGGAAGTTTCATATATACAGGTGCTTCTTACTAATTTAGAATATCATCAAAAGGTTAATTTATTTCAGTTCTTCAATCCAAGAAGTGAAGCTCATATATTATATAGAGTCATTACACACAGAGCGATCTATTCCAAGTGTTTATTTCGGTTAATGCCAGGCCGCATTGATGCAGTAATTGATGCAAAGGATCCCCGACCAAGTATTGAGGGCATTTACTGAACATACATTTCAGTAGGGGAACATTTCGGATTTTAAAGACATTTTTCAAGCTGTTGTTATAAAGTATTCTAATTTACTGAGATAATGACTTTTGTGTTTTCATTGGCTGTAAGCCATAATCATCAGCATTAACAGAAATAAACACTTGAAATAGATCTCTCTGTTTGTAATGACTCTATATAATATATGAGCTTCACTTTTTGTGTTGAAGAACTGAAATAAATTAACCTTTTGATGATATTCTAATTTTCTGAGAAGCACCTGTATATATGATACTTCTTAAGCAGCGCTATTCCATTTGCTTCTGTGGATTTTACCTCAGGTGTATTTTGACTATGACGCTCCCTTATGCCTAATGTATCCTGCAGACATGCTTATTTGTACAACCCAAGAATATTAGTGACTTAGAGGCCATCGCCAATGAGGAACGGGCTAAGATTCCTCAGGGGCTGTAAAGAGCTGGTGTCTGGATAGGCATCACGTACGCAGCAGGTCGTAACAGCCAAAGGGGCTTTACTACCTACTAAAGACGCTTATCACGTAGGGGTGAATAATCCTCAGACTTCAGTGGTCAGTAAGGGGCATTTTGTGCTGAATATGGAGAAACCACTTGTTATATTATTTATACTGAGCTATTTCTATACTTCTTGGTTTATTGCAAACAGCAGAAAGTTTATAAATGTTAGAAATAAACTGAATCTGAAATGGGGTGAAGGTGGGGATTGAAACTAAATATACAGTGCTCAGCATAAATGAGTGCACCCCGTTTGAAAAGTAAAATTTTAATCAATATCTATAATGGGTGTGTCAGGTGTGACAGACTGTCGTTCTGGATCCAGCTGTAGAAGGTCATTGCGCTTGGCTCTGCAGGCACCTTCTTGATCTTTTGATCTTTGTGGTGTAGTGATATCCTTCTCCCTCTAGGACCTAGGAGTGGACCTCCACCTTCTGCTGCTAATTGACACACCCTTGCTGGATGTTTAAATACCTTCGGTCTCTGCAGAAAGTCGCCTAGATAGCTCTATTTTCCTCTGTCCAAACTTGAAGTACTAGTAGTCGGCTAGTGTCTTCTTGGAGTTCCCTTGGAGTATAGTTGGCATAATCTCTCTGGTGTCTTCTCAAGCTAAGTGTTTTCCTTTGTCTGTTACCTATTTGTCTTTAGTTGCAGAGGGGGTTGACTAGTGCTCACCCCATCCCCTCCTTAACTAGGGCCTATCACTAGGGGCAGTCAGGGATTAGGTTTCCTGCTCAGCGATAGGTACGGAACCTATTTAGGGACTTTAGGGGAGTCAGGCTGTTGTCAGATCTGCCTAGGGGTCTCCACTCCCCCTTTTCCTAGTGTTTGGACTTCTTCCTCCTCTTCCCGTTGTTGTGCACTTAGTCTTTCCCTCACCTTGCTTGACAATATCTCACTGAACAAAAGAAAAATTTCCAGAATTTTGACAAGACTAAGTTTCATAGAACCTTCTTTAACCCATAACATGAAGGTAAGGTTAATAATATAACTTTCATAGCTAAATCTTCAGTATTACTCAAAATAGTTAATGCAAAATGAGTACACCCGACATAAAAAAAAAAATACTACATCTAGTCATTTGTATGACCTCCATAATTTTTAAGAACAGCACCGAGTTTTCTAGATATGGAATGAGCAGGTTGGCGACATATTGTAACATTTATCTTTTTTCATTCTACAAGAACGAGCCCTTTTAGAGCCTGGATACTGGATGGAGAGTGATGACAACTTGTCTCTTCAGAATTCCCCATAGGTGTTTGGGTGGGTTCAGATCAGGAGACACTTAATCAATGAATCACTTTCTCCCTGTTCTTCTTCAGAAATACCACAGAAGCCTTAGATGTGTGTTTTGGATCATTGTGATGTTGCTAAGTGAACGTCTACCAAGCGCACAGAGTGATGGCAGCATCTTCTCTTTCAATATAGAGGTTTACATCTGTGAATTCATGACATCATCAATGAAATGTATCCCCCCCGACTCCAGCAGCACTGATGCAGCCCCACATAAGGACACTGCAACCACAAGGTCTCATTGAAAGACACCATTCAGTTTTCTTTGTACTTCTCACCTTTTTGACACTATACAGCTTTGAAGCCATCAGTTCCAAAAACATTTATCTTGGTGTCAACACTCCAGAGTATAGAGTCCCAGTGGTCTTCATATTTTTCACCACGATCCCTCAATTGTAGTAGAGCTTTTTAGTGTATAAGCTTTAGTAGAAGTTTCTTTCTTCTAAAGACAACGGCATGCAACCCATTCCTCTGCAGTGTACACCGTATTGTGTCATGAGAAACACATTCACCGGTTTGGATTTCTACTCATTTAGCTAACTGCACTGAATTTGTATATGGATTTTCTTCAGCCCTTCTTATCAAAAGATGCTCCTGTTTAGGTGTCAACCTCCATGATTGGCCTGGACGTCTCTGTAAGATGATTGCAGTTCCATCTTTGTTACATTTTGGTATTCCTTTTGCTACAGTATTCTGACTGATAAGTAAAGCTTTGCTGATCTTCTTGTAGCCTTCCCTTTTTTATGTAAAATAAATTATTTTCTTTCTCAGGTCTTGTGACATTTCTCTTCCATGTGGTGCCATTGCTGACAGAATGAAATGGGAAGGGTTTTTGTTTTTTTATAAGCAACAACTTTTTCTAGTAAACTGTCTGCTGGACACCTGTGTAATGAATAATTAAACTTACCTGTGGTTGAATTCTGGTTAATTAGAATTTTGTACTATAAAATTGAACTTTTCTACTAAGATTTTCATTGGGGTGTACTCACTTTTACAACATTTTCTTAAATGAATTTCTTAGGAAAATTACTTTTTGGGGTGTTGAAAATAGCAAGTATTGTTTGTAATTAATAGCCAACATTTGTGGGAGTATTTAGTAGTCTGGTATCCCATAGAAAATGTTAATTCTAAAAGGAAACTAAAGGTTTTCTGACAAAACTGTTGGGGTGTACTCATTTGTGCTGAGCACTGTATCTGCTATATCATAGAATCATAGAATCATAGAATCATAGAATGGTAGAGTTGGAAGGGACCTCCTGGGTCATCTGGTCCAACCCCCTGCTCAAAGCAGGATTCACTAGATCATCTCAGACAGATGTCTGTCCAGCCTCTGTTTGAAGACGTCCATTGAAGGGGAACTCACCACCTCTCGTGGCAGCCTGTTCCACTCATTAATCACCCTAACTGTCAAAAAGTTTTTTCTAATATCTAATCTGTGTCTCCTCCCATTTAGTTTCATCCCATTGCTTCTAGTCTTTCCTTGTGCAAATGAGAATAAAGATGATCCTTCTACAATGTGACAGCCCTTGACATATTTGTAGACAGCTATTAAGTCTCCTCTCAGTCTTCTTTTTTGCAAGCTAAACATTCCCAAATCCTGCAACCGTTCCTCATAGGACATGGTTTGCAGACCAGTCACCATTCTGGTCGCTCTTCTCTGAACTTGCTCCAGTTTGTCTATGTCTTTTTTAAAATGTGGTGCCCAAAACTGTACACAGTATTCCAGATGAGGTCTGACCAAAGAGGAGTAAAGACCGATAATGACTTCACGTGATCTAGACTGTATGCTTCTGTTAATACATCCCAGAATTGTATTTGCCTTTTTTGCTGCTGCATCACACTGTTGACTCATGTTCAGTCTATGATCTATTAGTATACCTAAGTCTTTTTCACATGTACTGTTGCTTAGCTCTATACCTCCCATTCTGTATATGCTTTTTTCATTTTTATTGCCCAGATGTAGTACTTTGCATTTTTCCCTGTTAAAAAACATTCTGTTGGTTGCTGCCCACTGCTCCAGTTTATTTAGGTCTTTTTGAATCCTCTCTCTCTCTTCTCTAGTATTAGCTATCCCTCCTAGCTTTGTGTCATCAGCAAATTTAATCAGTTTACCCTCAATTCCTTCATCTAAATCATTGATAAAGATGTTGAACAATACAGGTCCCAGGACAGAGCCCTGTGGTACCCCACTTGAGACATTCATCCAGCTGGATGTGAAGCCATTTACAACCACCCTTTGAGTCCGATCACTAAGCCAGTTATGAATCCACCTAACAGTTGCCTGGTCCATTGCATACTTGGTCATTTTTTCAATAAGGATGGTGTGAGATACTTTGTCAAATGCTTTGCTGAAGTCAAGATATACTATATCTACAGCATTTCCCTGATCCACCCAGTCAGTGATTCTGTCATAGAAGGAAATTAAGTTAGTCTGACATGACTTGTTAGTTACAAACCCATGCTGACTCTGGTTAATCACTTCATTCTTATCCATGTACTTACATACATGTTGTTTAATAATTTGTTCAAAGATCTTTCCTGGTATAGAAGTCAGACTCACCGGCCTATAGTTCCCAGGGTCCACCTTCTTCCCCTTTTTGAAGATAGGAACAACATTTGCTCTTCTCCAGTCTTCTGGGACTTCTCCTGTTCTCCAAGAATTTTCAAAGATTATGGAGAGTGGTTCTAAAATTTCTTCTACGATCTCCTTCAGTACTCTGGGGTGTAATTCATCTGGACCTGGAGACTTGAACTCATTTATGTTAGCTAAATATTCCCTCACAATCTTTCTGTTTACAGATAACTTGGATTCCTCTATTCCTTTAAAAGGACAGTGAAGATCAGTTGATGTTACATTTTCTTTCTGAGAGAAAACAGATGCAAAATAGGAATTAAAAAGTTCGGCCTTCTCAACATCCTCTCTTACCATTTCTCCATTTTCATCCTGTAAAAATCCTATAGCATCTTTGACTTTTCTTTTACTTTTGACATACCCCCAAAATCCTTTTTTATTGCTTTTGACATCTCTTGCAAGCCTTAATTCATTGTCAGCTTTAGCTAACCTGATACGTGCCCTGCAGGATCTGCAGACTGCATTATAATCTTCTTTAGATATGCCTCCCTCTTTCCTTAATAAACATTTCTTTCTTTCTTTTTAGCATGTGTTTAAGTTCTGTGTTCATCCATCCTGGTTTCCTTAAATGCTTCCCATTCTTCCTACTTTTCGGGATTGTTAACGATTGTGCTTTGAGAATCTCATTTTTAAAAATTTCCCATCCTTCCTGGACATTTTTGTCCTTAAGGACATCCAGCCATTGGATCCCTCCTATTCTCTTTCTGAGTCTCTTAAAATCTGCCTTTCTAAAATCTAACCTTGAAGTTTGAGTCTTCACATGTCTTCCTCCTCTAGTTATCCAAAATTCTATAATAGCATGATCGCTGCCTCCTAGGGTCCCAGCCACCTTTACCTCCTCAACCATTTCCTCCCTGTTTATAAGGATTAGATCCAAAGTAGCAGATCCCCTTGTTTTCTCCCCTACCTTTTGGAAGATAAAGTTGTCAGCAAGAGAGGATAAGAATTTGCTTGACCTGTTAGTTTTACTTGAGAGAGATTCCCAACAAATGTCTGGATAGTTGAAGTCTCCCATGACCACTACGTCATATTTTTTGGAGAACTTGGTCATTTGATACATAAAGAGTTCATCCATATCTTCAGCTTGCCCAGGTGGTCTGTAGTAAATGCCTACAATGGTGTCCTTTCCGTTGTTCTCTCCTTGTATTCTTACCCAAACAGTTTCCACAGAACTCCCAGTCTCTGAAGCTTCAATCTCTGTGCAGATATACGCTTTTCTAACATACAATGCAACACCTCCTCGTTTATCAAGTCTGTTTCTTGCAAATAAGTTGTATCCTTTTAGCCTTTTATTCCAATCATGTTTATCGTTCCACCAAGTTTCAGTGATTCCAATGACATCATATTCCTTTTCTTGCATTAGTAGTTCCAATTCTCCTTGTTTGTTGCCCATGCTTTGTGCATTTGTATAAAAACATTTTAGTTTGTGATTGGTTTCTCTTCCTCCCATATTTTTATTATTTAAATTGTTTTGTCTTTGTTCTTCCTTTCCACTTCCAGTAGCAGAGATCTCAATAGTATTTGTCAGCTGTATGGCTTTTTCTGGCCTTTTGCTTCCCTTCCCACATTGTTCTAGTTTAAAGCTCTTCTGATGAATGTAGCAAGGCGACTTCCAAATACATGTTTTCCAGTCTTCGTAAGGTGCACCCCATCTCTAGCAAGTAGTCCATCGTATAGGTAATTCATTCCGTGATCCAGAAATCCAAATCCTTGTTGACGGCACCATCGACGTAGCCAGTTGTTCACCTGTAGAATCTTATTCCACCTCATTGTTCCATGGACATCCACTGGGAGGATGGATGAGAAGACCACCTGCGCTCCCAATTCTTTCACTTTCTTGCCTAAGTCTTCAAAGTCACTGCAGATGGTTTCCAGGTCCTTTCTTGCGGTGTCATTTGTCCCCACATGTATTAGCAGGAATGGGTAGTGATCTGTAGGTCTGAAGAGTCTTGATATCCTGTCAGACACATCTTTAATTTTTGCTCCTGGAAGACAGCACATTTCTCTTGAGGTTATGTCTGGTCTGCAGATAGCGGCCTCTGTTCCTCTTAACAGGGAATCCCCCATGACCACCACTCTCCGTTTTTTCTCCACAACATTCTTCTTTCTCCATCCAGGAGGATTCTGAGGGCTTACAAGGTTATTCATTGCTGGCAAAGTCTTATTTTGCTGTATTTCTTCATGGTTCTCCTGCGTGAGAGCCTGGTACTGGTTCCTGAGCAGTATGGGTGCTGACTGCCTCTCGATCCTCCTGCTTCTGTGGGTCACATGCTTCCATTCCTCTGTTTCGTCAGGTGCAGTTCGAATTTCTTCTCTTTCTGAATCATGAAGAGATAATTCTGCTCTGTCTAAGAACTCTTCACCTTCCTTAATGATTTTCAAGGTAGTTAACCTCTCTTCTAGATTTCGCAACTTTTCCTCCAACAGGGACACAAGCTTGCATTTCTGGCATGTGAAGTTTGGCTTTTCCACTGGCAAGTCTGTGAACATGTAGCAGGATATGCAGCTCACCAAATGGCTCCTGGACTCTTCCATGTTCTTATTGTTAATGTTCTGAAAACAGTGAAAAAAGCTTAAAAAAAAAGCTTCAAAATGCGTGCGCCGGACTCTTCACTTACCCCAAAATGCAGTGGGAATATGCAAATTATCTCCTCAGGACTCCTCCCCTGGTTTACCGATGTCCTCTTTTCAGCTCCAACAGCCAAAATCCAGTGTTCTTTGAGCTCGCGGAGACTCTTCACTTACCCCAAAATGCAGTGGGAATATGCAAATTATCTCCTCAGGACTCCTCCCCTGGTTTACCGATGTCCTCTTTTCAGCTCCAACAGCCAAAATCCAGTGTTCTTTGAGCTCGCGGAGACTCTTCACTTACCCCAAAATGCAGTGGGAATATGCAAATTATCTCCTCAGGACTCCTCCCCTGGTTTACCGATGTCCTCTTTTCAGCTCCAACAGCCAAAATCCAGTGTTCTTTGAGCTCGCGGAGACTCTTCACTTACCCCAAAATGCAGTGGGAATATGCAAATTATCTCCTCAGGTCTCCTCCCCTGGTTATATCCACAGAATATGCCAAATATATATAGTGGATGTGGATCCCACCTATAGGAACATCATATATCTTGAGTACGGGGCCCTGACAAGCTGCGGTTTCAGCCATTAGATTGTCAGGATTCCCGTCCATTTGTATAGAAATTTTAACCACCTCCTTATGAAAATTCCTCTTAATGGAATCTGCATGTTCTATATATTTACATCACATCCTCTGTATGTGGTAAGAATAGAATAACTCCTTAAAGGTGAGTACAGATGTGGTGGATAGGATGTGTATTTGGGTAAGACCTCGTGAATTCAACATGTCAATATATTTATTCTCAAGGAATATAAACTGTCCCCGGAGATGTCTGACAGCAGCTTTACCCCCTCTCCCTATACAGAACACATGGACGCTCAGCTGAGTCTAACGTGCTTATGTATGGGGGGGGGCTGTTTATCCGTCAGCTCGCTCCGTTGTACGGCCACATTCAGAGTTTCTCCTCCTGTGCAGATGTTCATATAGTCTGTAATCATTATGTCAGCGCTGGTTTATACCTGACTGGTTTATACAATGATCTGTACAGAAATAATCTATTCCCAGAGGAAGAAGAGAAGACAGAAATAATCACTGAGCGCTCTGCTAATTCTCTGCACCTTCATCTACACAACATTGTAATACAGCGACATCATGGGGGATGAGGACGGAGGTTTTTGTACGGCTCTGTGTCACTGTGCGAGAGGATACTGTGCACTCTGCTGACAGTAATAATCTGCTGCATCGTCCTCTGTCGCTCCTCTGATTGAAAGAGTGTAATCAGTTCCAGATCCAGATCCAGTGAACCGGTCTGGGACTCCTGTATATCGGCTGCTTGCACTGTAGATGAGAAGTGCTGGAGGTTGTCCTGATTTCTGTTGGTACCAGTGTAAGTAGCTGACATGTACACTACTACTGGCCTTACATGAAATGGTGGCTGTTTCTCCCGGGGACACAGTGATGAGATCTGGAGATTGGGTCAGTACAATCTGTGCACAGGAGTCTAAGGAAAGATAAAGAAAACATAAGTGTTAGTGTTAATGTCGCCTCATTGTGCTGTTCTCTACTACTGTCCTGTCCATCATCTCATGAACCTCTCACCATGAATGAGAAGAAGAATTACACCCAGTACAACTCCCTGTAAACCCATCGTCATCTCCCTGGACTGATGGCCACAGACTATAGAGATGTCACCTGCACAATGTCCCCTATATACCAGCTGTAATCACTGGAGGAGACGTCCCCTGAGAGCAGAGATGTAAAGCAGGAGACATGTAAATTGTGCCGTGTGTCAGCGATCAGTGATCTGGATCTTACTGCAATCAGGGATTTCCTACAGGAGAGATATAATCCCGATCATTATCCTGAGATCATTCACCATCAGTGATCTCCTGATTGTTCTCAGACATCAGAAATGGGATTATTTTTATAGATGTTATTAGTTTTATCTGTGAAGTAAGAATAAATCCTTCTACGTCTTATTGGGCTTTTCCAGCTTTGTGATGTTGCAGCCGATGTAAGAACAGATACTGGAGACAACAGATCACCGGGAACGTGAAACACAGAATTCCTGACCTCACAGAGAACATCTAAGGGTATGTGCCCACGTAGCGTTTTACAAGCGTATATGCTGCGGAATTTCTGCAGCGTAAACGCTTGGTAATCCGCTCCCCATGGTCCCCAATGACAAGCCGCACTGTCAATGCACATGCTGCGGATTTTTCCACAGCGTTTATGCTGCGCTCAAAAATCCGCAGCATGTCCATTAATTTTGCGGACACGCAGCGTAATCGCCGCCATTGACTTGCATTGAGATTTATATAATCCGTGTCAGTATATTTGTATACACAGATTATATGCGTTTCAATGTGCGGATGGTACCCAAGTCTGGAGGAGAGAAGACTCTCATCCGGACCTGGATAGAAACTGTAAAAAAAAGAATTAAAAATAAAAAATAAAGTGTATACTCACCTTCCGATGTCCTCCCGGTGTTTTGTCTGCTCCGTCCGCTCTCTTGCAATGCTCCCGCTGTTATGAAGGACCTGCCATGACGTCACTGAGTCATGTGACCCATCACATGGCTCAATGACGTCACCGCAGGTCCTTCACACCACCGTGAGCCGCCCAACACACCGGACGCGGCAGAGAGAACACCGGGAGGACACCGGAAGGTGAGTATAAACTTTATTTTTTTATTTTTTACCATTTTATTCTTTTTTTTAACTAACTTGGTCACACTACTATAAATTCATGCCGATTGCCGGTTGCATGGATTTATATAGAGTGAACAAGTTGTCAAGCACTTTCCAAGTGATGCTAAAATCACTTGGAAAAGCGCTTGATAACCCGCATGCAGAAATGCATGGAGAGATGCTTGACAAACGCTTCTACCTGGCGGGAAAAACGCATGTAAAATCCGCATGCATTTTTCCTGCCAGGGAGAAGCGTAAAAAATATGCAGCATTTCTGCATCGTGGGCACATAGTCGAAGACCATTAGAAATATTTATATTCATTCAGATTATTATTAATATGTTTATTACTATTAATACGACTGATATTTTATTACATCCACTCCTGATTGTTGCTTAAAAACCAGATGTAAAACCCTGATGAAATACACAGGTGTGAATGAGGCCTGATCTGTGTATATTGTGGTGTGAATACAGAACTGATGGGTAGAGATGAGCGTTGTTCTACTCGAACTGTTCGCCAATCTCAAATTCGAGCTGTTTTGGGCGGTGTTCGAGCCGTTCGGCGAACACGAACAATTTGAGAAAAATTCGGCTGTTCGAGGTTATGTTCGATAACTGTTCGTGCACCAAAATCATAACTGGATTTTTTCTCAGTAATGATGAAAATTAATGTTAATACGCAGTTTGAGTGTACAGCGGGGTGGGGGGAGGGGCAGGGGATGGATCTCTGCAGGAACAATGAAGATCTCCATTTTTTTTTCTCTTTCCCGCATTTGCAGTGGGGAGGTGCAATCTGTCAGCCTATCAGCAGCGCATACACGGAGCGAAGTGCTTTTTTTCACACGAGCAAGGGCATGTGTCATTGGCAGTGTATGTCACATGTCCTTGCCCTATAAGACCCAGCCATTTTCCCCGTCGCCACCATTTTCTCACTGCTGCAGCTGCGTGTTAGACGGCACCGCTGTTGCTGTGTGCGCTATACCTTGTTAATTTCAAGCCAATTTTCGCACAAATCTACAGATAGCTTGGGAGTAGGGAATAGTTGTGATTGCAGTCCTTTTAAGGACTAGGTTACAGCATTTCCTACGACTTTTATCAGGCAGGTCTGTGCTCTTAAATAGATAGATTGTGGGAGTAAAGACTAATTGTAATTGGAGTCCTTTTCAGGACTAGGTTACATCAGTTCCTATCAGTTTTTGCCAGGCAGGTCTGTGCCAGTGCTGTGCAAGTTTTTTTCACAGCATTTGGCTGAATCTAGCAAAGCTAATCCTTTTTGGCCTATTGCAGAGTGTGTTAGTCAGTGGAGTAGCCTATCTGTGTTGCAAGATATACCACCTGTGTATAGAATACCAATTTTTTTACTGCACCTAGTGAAGTAAAATCTTTTGGGCATACCATCATTCTATTAGTCCATCTATACTGACCTCCATCAGGTTGCAAATTGAATATAATTTTTTTCTGCATCTACCTCTGAAAAAATATTGGGCTTCTAGCTGTGTGTGGGACTTGTTCTATTAATCCATCTATACAGACCTCCATCAGGTTGCAAACTGAATATATTTTTTTCTGCATCTACCTCTGAAAAAATATTGGGCTTCTAGCTGTGTGTGGGACTTGTTCTATTAATCCATCTATACAGACCTCCATCAGGTTGCAAACTGAATATATTTTTTTCTGCATCTACCTCTGAAAAAATATTGGGCTTGTAGCTGTGTGTGGGACTTGTTCTATTAATCCATCTATACAGACCTCCATCAGGTTGCAAACTGAATATATTTTTTTCTGCATCTACCTCTGAAAAAATATTGGGCTTCTAGCTGTGTGTGGGACTTGTTCTATTAATCCATCTATACAGACCTCCATCAGGTTGCAAACTGAATATATTTTTTTCTGCATCTACCTCTGAAAAAATATTGGGCTTCTAGCTGTGTGTGGGACTTGTTCTATTAATCCATCTATACAGACCTCCATCAGGTTGCAAACTGAATATATTTTTTTCTGCATCTACCTCTGAAAAAATATTGGGCTTCTAGCTGTGTGTGGGACTTGTTCTATTAATCCATCTATACAGACCTCCATCAGGTTGCAAACTGAATATATTTTTTTCTGCATCTAGCTCTGAAAAAATATTGGGCTTCTAGCTGTGTGTGGGACTTGTTCTATTAATCCATCTATACAGACCTCCATCAGGTTGCAAACTGAATATATTTTTTTTCTGCATCTACCTCTGAAAAAATATTGGGCTTCTAGCTGTGTGTGGGACTTGTTGTATTAGTCCATCTATACTGACCTCCATCAGGTTGCAAACTGAATATATTTTTTTCTGCATCTACCTCTGAAAAAATATTGGGCTTCTAGCTGTGTGTGGGACTTGTTCTATTAATCCATCTATACAGACCTCCATCAGGTTGCAAATTGAATATAATTTTTTTCTGCATCTAACCCAGCCAATAGTTTTGGCCTAATACCACAGTTTGGCTACTCAGCTCTGCTCGGTTCCCATCCATTGTTTTTTTTGTGCAAACAACTCCAGAGTTGTGAATTAGTTAACCACCAAAATGAGTGGAAAAAGGCCTGCTGCTGGTGGAAAGGGGAATAGGCGTGTTGGGAAGGGGAAAAAAGGTTGTGTCCGTGGGGTAGGTGTTAAAGCAACAGTAACATCTGCAGAAGAAAGACCATCTTCCAGCCAAACTAAAATGTCTACTTCTTTTAGCGGACAATGTGATAAGATCCCTTTCTTACGGCCACGCCAATCGCTACAAATTCCAGATGAGGCACAAAAACAGCAGGTGCTTCAACGGATATCAAGTGCTCCTTTAAGTGGGCTCTCCTCCACATCAACTTCAACATCACAAATACTCCAGTCCTCAAAGGTGTCACCCCAATCGCACTTGCTTCCTCACAGCTCCCAAATCTCCAGCTGCCCGTCTGAGTATGAGGTAGAACAGATGGTTGAGTCTGCAGAGCTGTTTACTCATACTATAGCCTGGGAATCAGACGTCGACTCCAGCGCTTCTGTGAATCCAGACGAGGAAATGATCTGCACTGATGCCCAGAATCTTTATGAGTCGGATCCAGGACCAGACGCAGAAGGTTCTGACCATAATGTAGACCCTCATTCCCAAACTGTAACTCCTGTTGGTGGAGACAATGAGGAAGACGATGATAAGACTCAAATACCTGATTGGAGCGACAACTTTAGTTTTTTGTCAGGGCAGGAACAGGTTGGCTCTGAGGACGACGGGTGTGATAACGCACAGGGTGATGATGATGAGGTTGGAGATCCCACTTACTGTCAACCCACAGTCAGCCAAGAGATGAGGTCAGCAGAGGAGGTGGAGGAAGATGCTAGTGACGACGAGGTCAGGTTGCGCCTTCCTGGACAGAGACGTAGTACTGGAAGCACGTCAACCACTGCATCCTCAAACACAACTCTGCCTCTCACCACAAGTCGTGGTGGCTCTTCAGGTCGCATGGGTGCTAAGCCTTGCATAGCCTGGGCATTTTTTCAGATCGATAAAGATGACCCAACTCGTGTTATCTGTAACATTTGTCAGTAAAAGCTAAGTAGAGGCCAAAAAATCCATAGTTTGAGTACTTCATGCATGAACCGGCACATGGACATGAAGCATAAGTTGCAGTGGGAAGCTCAGTGTGCTACAATGCGGCCTAGCCGGCCGGGCCAACCACCGTCTGCCATATCTTGTGCATCCGCGGCCTCTTCATCCTCTGTGACTGGGGGGACAGCAGTCACACCTGTTTTGGGGCGCAGACCTGCCACCTCTTTACCCGCAACAGCCAGCGTGATTGGCAGGTCATCATTTTCTTTGGAGGTGGTAACACCAGCTGGTGTTGAGCGCTGTCCGACATTGATAGCACCACCTTTGGATCAAGGCAACCTAACATGTCCGCCTGCATCTTCCTCACAGACCGGCAGTTTGCCGGGGACACCCTTATCAACCCCGTCTAAGCACAATAGCCAGCCCTCGGTCCCTCAGATGTGGACAAGTAAAAGACCATTTCCTCCTAGCCATGAGAAAGCTAAGAGGTTGAATTTCACCATCTGCAAGCTCTTGGCTACAGAAATGCTGCCTTTCCGCCTGGTGGACACAGAGGATTTTCGAGACCTTATGTCCGTCGCAGTGCCCCAGTACCAGATGCCCAGTCGGCACTACTTCTCAAAGAAAGGTGTGCCTGCGCTCCACCAGCATGTCGCACACAACATCACCGCTTCTTTGAGAAACTCTGTGTGTGACAGGGTGCATTTCACCACAGACACTTGGACGAGTAGGCATGGACAGGGGCGTTACATGTCGCTGACTGGGCACTGGGTAACTATGGTGACAGCAGGACAAGGGGCTGCTGTCCAAGTCTTGCCGTCCCCACGAGTTGTGCGTCAATCCTCTTTATGTCAAAGTTCCTCCACAGCTTCTGCCTCCTCAACCTCCTCTCGGTCTTCCACCTGCACCCAAAGCCTGTCTGGTCATGCCACAAGCTTTCTAACTGCGCAGAAGGGATCCTGCACACCTCCTTACTATGCTGGCAGTAGGGCTCAACGTCATCAGGCGGTTTTTACATTGAAATGTCTGGGAAATGTGAGTCACACAGCTGAGGAGTTGTGGTCAGCTCTGGAGAACCAATTTCATGAATGGTTGTCTCCACTGGACCTGAAACCAGGGAAGGCCGTGTGCGACAATGCTGCAAACCTGGGTGCGGCCCTTCGCCGGGGCAATGTCACACACGTGCCTTGTATGGCTCACGTGTTGAACCTGGTTGTCCAGCAATTTTTAGCCCACTATCCCAGACTAGATGGCCTTCTGCAGAGGGCACGGTCGCTGTGTGCTCACTTCCGCCGTTCGCATCCCGCAGCTCAGCGACTTACATCTCTACAGAAGTCGTTGGGCCTGCCACTTCACCGGCTAAAATGCGATGTGCCTACCCGGTGGAATTCAACTCTGCACATGTTGCAGCGACTGTGGCAGCACCGACAAGCCCTGGTGCAATACGTTCTGACGTATAGCCTGGGCCAACGAGATTCAGAGGTGGGGCAAATCACGCTGGAGGAGTGGTCTCAGATCAGGGACCTATGCACCCTTCTGCACAGTTTTGAAATGGCGACGAAGATGTTTAGTGCTGACGATGCCATTATCAGCATGACTATTCCGGTGATTTACATGCTGGAGCACATGTTAAACAGAATTCGGAGTCAGGTGGTGGCACAAGAGGAGGTGGAGGAAGTAGAGGAGGAGGAGTTGTATGCGGAAGGGCTAACATCTGCAAGGTCCAGACGGTCGGCAGCACCAAGGCGGCAGGCATGTGAGGGTGGGGGAGATGGTTTTACCAGGGCGCATGGTAGCAGCCAAACTAGTGAGGAAGGTGCAGGAGCCCAGGAAGAAGTGGAGGACGAACTGATGGAAGACTCATCAGATGAGGGAGACCTTGATCACATTTCTGTTGTGCGAGGTTGGGGGGAGAGGACAGAGGAAGGAAGCATGATTGTTACCTCGCCACCAACACAACAGGGACTTGGTGCTCCTGGATGCGCAACACACATGAGTGCCTTCTTGCTGCACTACCTGCAACATGACCCTCGAATTGTGAGAATTAGAAATAATCCTGACTACTGGGTTGCCACACTGTTAGATCCCCGGTACAAAAGTAAATTTGCAGAAATTATTCCTGCCATAGAAAGGGATGCACGCATGCAGGAGTATCAGCAGAGACTGTTGCAGAATCTTACATGTGCTTTTCCACAAAATACCAGTGGTGCACGTAGTGAATCTCACAGTTCCAACTTGCCAACCGTGGGACCGTCAAGTGTTCAGCACTCAAACCGTAACAGAACCACAGTATCTGCTGGTAACATCAATTTTGCGGAATCATTTCACCACTTTTTTAGCCCATCCTTTGCAAGGCCACAGGAGACAAGAAGTCTGACACATAGTCAACGCCTAGAGACGATGGTACAGGAGTATCTCCAAGTAAACATTGAAGCCACGACTGTGTCACTGGACCCTTGCTCTTTTTGGGCTTCCAATCTGGATAAATGGCCGGAGCTAGCCACTTACGCCTTGGAGATCTTGTCATGCCCCGCAGCCAGCGTTCTGTCTGAACGTGTGTTCAGCGCTGCTGGTGGTGTGCTGACAGATAAGCGCACGCGGCTCTCCACTGATAATGTAGACAGATGAACAAATCATGGATCCGAAACGACTTTTCTACCCCTGTGTCATCCTGGGGAGAGTAAAAGCTTGATGATTGGTTAAAATCACCCTACCAACCGTTTTAAGCTTTCAAATTACTAATCATGTTTATCTGTATCTTGGCTGGAAAATAATTTGGGCTTTGTAGCAGTGTGCAGCACTGATTCTATTAGGCCATCTATAATAAGCTCCACCAGATTTAAAATTACTAATCATGTTTATCTGTATCTTGACTGGAAAATAATTTGGGCTTTGTAGCAGTGTGCAGCACTGATCCTATTAGGCCATCTATACTAAAGCTTCACCAGATTTAAAATTAATAATAATTTTTAGCTGCATCTAGCCCGGAAAATAATTTTGGGGCTCCGAGATGCGCATGACACATAAGTGCCTTCTTGCTGCACTACCTGCAGCATGACCCTCATATTGTCAGAATTCGAAGTAATCATGACTACTGGGTTGCCACACTCTTAGATCCCCCAAACTTTTCGATCAACCTTTTCATTTTAATAAAGACCAAAAAAATGGTCATTTTTGAAATTATAAGCATTAGCAGGTTGTTAGAAACTGAAATCAAACAGTTTTCAACTCAAAACTTTATTCTAGGTGATGTTACATTTTCACATAGGACCCCTTGTTCGAAAGGAGCTTCTGAACTCTCTCGTCCATTGAATTTGTCAGGTTTTGGATGGTTTCTGCTTCAATTGTTTTGCATGAGGACAGAATACCCTCCCAGAGCTGTTGCTTAGATGTGAACTGCCTCCCGCCATCATAGACACTCCTTTTAATGATGCTCCAAAGGTTCTGAATGGGGTACAGGTCAGGGGAGCATGGGGGTCACACCATAAGTTTGTCCCCTTTTATGCCCATATCAGCCAGAGATGCAGATGTTTTATGTGCAGCATGAGATGGTGCATTATCATGCAGAAAAATGATCTTGCTGTGAAATACACAGTTCTTCTTCTTGAACCATGGCAGGAAGTGCTGTTTGAGAAAATCCACATACATTATGGAGTTCATCTTTAGCGCCTTCAGGGATCCTAAAGGGGCCGACAATCTCTCTCCCCATGATTCCAGCCCAAAACATTACTCCACCTCCTCCTTGTTGGCGCTGTAGCTGTGTTTGCGTGGGGTGTCCATCAACCAGCCATCCTCCACTCCATCCATCTGGACCATCGAGCGCTGCACGGCACTCATCGGTGAACAAAACAGTTTTGAAATCAGTCTTCATGTAATGTTTGGCCCACTGGAGCCGTTTCTGCTTGTGTGAAGTGGATAAAGGAGGTCGACTGGATGGCGTATGCACAGCTGCAAACCTCTGAAGGACCCTGCATCTTGTTGTTCGGGGGACGTTGGAGGCACAAGCAGCTTCAAAAACTTGTCTGCTGCTATGACAAGGCTTTTTTGCCGCTGCTCTTTCAACCTGACGTAATTGCCTGTAGGAAAGAGTCCTCAATTTGCCCTTATCAGCACGCACACGTGTGTACTGTGAATCAGCTACATACTTCTTGATTGCCAAGACACTTCATCCTGATCATCGCACAATGTTGATTGTAGTCATGCCTTGACCTAAACACTCCACAATTTGTTGCTTCTCAGCAGCCGACACATCCTTTTTCTTTCCCATTTTGGCAGAAAATGTAGGCTGCTTAATAATGTGAGACAACCTTCTTAAGTAGTCTTGCCTTTCATTGGACACACCTGCCAAACTAATTAGCACAGGTGTCTGCAATTGCTTACAGTGATATAAAGAGCCCTGACACACATCACCATCAATGAGTTTAACTGACAAACAAACAAATTCTTCCCTTATCACTCCTAAACACTTTTTGCATAATAATTTGGAACGCAGTGTACATGTGCACAAAACACCAGTGGTTCACGTAGTGAATCTTACAGTTCTAACTTGCCAACCGTGGTCTGTATGGAGTTGTTCAATAAAGAGCCCAAAATTAAGATAACATAGATGGGAGAGGTCTCTATGAATAGGAATTCCTAAGTATTTGATACCCTGTGAGGGCCAGGCAAAGGGAAAGTTGGACTGGATGGAATCCTATATGGATTTGGGGAGGGAGACATCAAGGGCCTCAGACTTCGCTGCATTGATTTTAAAATTTGACCATGTAACAAAGTGATCTATTTCAGCCATAACAGCATGGATGGATATATGTGATTGAGTGATATATACTAGGACATCATCAGCAAATAGAGAGCACTTGTACTCGGTGCCTCCCACCTCAATCCACCTAATATTGGGGTTATGGCGAATTGATGAGAGCAGGTGCTCCGTCACTAGGATGTATAAGAGAGGGGACAGAGGACATCCCTGCCTTGTCCCATTGGTGATTGTGAAAGGTGATGAAAATGTTCTGATGCACCCCCTGGGCCTTGGGACACCCGGAGCCGGACCCTTTTTGGTGGATGCTGGTGGTTGTAATCTTCGTGGCGGCGACCCGGTTCCGTGGCTCAGGGTGGTCAAACCAGTGGAGGAACTATTTATGTGGTTTTGATGTTTAAATGTCCGACTACGCCACCCGTGGATTGCGGTCAGAGTGAACCGCCGCTGCAGGGCAGACCGCTGAGGCTGGTGTTGTGGGTGCAGCAGAGCGTAGCATAACTTCCCAACGGGGGAGTATAGCCTCAGGGCAGTGTATGCGGAGGATGGGGGTGATGGTGCAGGGCAGCAGCAGTAACGACACGGAGTCAGTGATGCAGTCCAGGGCCTTTACTCACAGTTCTTATTATCCAGACCACGTCTGCAGGTAACGGCTGCCCACGTCGTACTGTGCTCACCAGGTGAGGGGCTCAGACAACTCCCAGATAACTTTGGAGCGCTTCACAGGACCCCCTTTGTGTGTCCTTTGTCTGGCTTTTCTTACCAACCCTTCTGTCCGGCTGCCTCGGGCCTCCTCTTGGTAAACTTGGCGCCAGTTTCCCTGACCCTATGTGGTGCCTTCCTAGCGGGTGTAGCGAGGGGCTGCGCCACATAAAATGTCACAGCCTCCGGTTTCTAGCTGAGGGTCGTTTCCTGCCTCCACTAGTTTCGGGGACCGGTCTCCCCCTTTGGCCTGACCCCTCCACGCAGGTGGATTCGGGCGTGCGGTGGCGACTTGCCCGTCCGCACCCCTGGGATCCCTTCATTCCTCGTTCCTGGAGCCTTCTCCGCTCCTCTTCCTTCCTTCTCCCTCTTCCAGGCCTGGGCCTCTGTTACTAGGCCCGCCTCCGGAGCAGAGCTCATGCAGAGCCCCTGCTCCCTGCCACTTCTGCTCAGACTTCTCTGCACTGAACTAAGATGGTGCCCACCTTTTATACTCCCTTCTCAATGCACCCAGGAACTGCTTCCTCCCTGCTCCTGCACTACAGGGTTCCCCTTCCTCAGTGTTCCCTCCCCCCACTCCAGCCAGGGACAGGGACTGTCGTGCCCATCTCAGAGGCATATTGGTCGCCCTGCCCCACGGCAATGTGGTGTAATGCATGCAGGTGTCGGGTCCTGATCCACACTCCATCCTTACCTGAGAGTGAGATATCACACCTCTGGGTGAGGTGCAATACCTCTGTAGCAACCGAGCCCTCAGGGTGCTACAGTTCCATTTATCTTCAGCCTAGGTGACGTATTGTGATACAGGGCCGTGATTTTGGCTATAAAAGGGTCCCCTAGACCCCTACCCCAAGCTTTTTAAGAGAATCATATATGGCGTGCCAGGAGACTCTATGGAATGCTTTCTCAGCATCCAACGAGAGTATCTAATTACAAATTTTAACTGCATCTAGCCCAGGAAATACTTTGTGCCTAGTAGCAGTGTCTGCTAGTCAGCGGATTATCCCGGCTGTTAAGCAAGCTACACCACCTGTAGTTTAGACACTTAATTTTTGCAAAGGAAATGCTTCGGGACCATGGGATACTCAGTGAAGAGCATCAGGAGGCACCCCAAGGCATAGGGGCTGGGACTGGCAGTAGGATGCCTTGCGGTGGACAGCCGAGCTCGATCCTTATAAAAGCTTTTTAACTGCAGCAGCTTTAGTGGACGCTACTGGAGCTGGAATTACGCGGCTGCTGGCATGAGACTTGCCCTCCAATAGATCCTTGTAAATGGATTTAAAGTGTATTCATTCAAATTAGAGAGACAATTTAAATTAAAAAGCTTAGAGCTGCCTCCACCACAGGGGGGCTCGCTCGACCCACCAGCGGACAGGCACCAGTATTGGGAGAGGGGGGCTGGCCATCAGGGTTCACCGCGGCTCTGGCACAAACCCGGCGACACAGAGGTGGCACGGGCAGGAGCGGACTGGCCGTGTCGGCTTCTCACTTTTTGGATTTTAGAAGGGCATGACATGCCTATATCTGTGTCTCCCCCTCCTTTTACTCCTCCACCTCTTTTATTTTCGCATGACTATATGTACTTGTCACTTTTCCATGTGTTAGCTATGTCTTCTGAGCAGTTTGTCAGCTTTTGGACACCTTTGAAGGTGTTTTCTATGTGTTTCTATGTGTTTTTGTTTGCCTGCCATTGGTTTTAACGGTGTTCGAAGGTGTTCGACGAACAGTTCGACGAACAGTTCGGCGAACACACGGGTGTTCGACGAACCGAACCGAACTCGAACACTACGGGGGTGGCTCAACACTACTGATGGGATATTTGGGGGATTCTCGTGTGATTTATCTTCATGCATTACTATCATCTATCTTGTGGATGTAAATCTCTCATGTATATAATGTCATATATCAGCGGTTCTCATCTGTCTCATCTGATGTCATTTCCTCCCTAGACGACGGCCCCTGAGCGTTATAGATGTGATATACGGGGGCTGCACCTATATAGTGTTATGTGAATAGAAGCTCTTGAATGATTTTTCATTATCAATGAATGTATTAATAAAATTATAAGAAATATGGAGAAGACAGATATTTGGACACATAGATGAGCCCCCGACAGAAGACACATCTCTGATGGCTGAACCTGCCATTATTCCTGCACTTATGGCCGAGGGTCACTCTGGACAAACCACAAACTCACATTATTGTTATTCTGGTAGAAAACAAATCCTCGTCGGTGACTTTATTAGTAGTTTGCAGAGCACATGTTACTCCCTGACGTGTGCAGAATAATCCGGGCTCCGCTGAGGCTGCCGGGCCCCTCCAGTCCAGGATTCTCCTCAGACCGGGGCCGGGAGAGGTGGGGTCATTTATATGTATATTTCTACCCTACGTCCCAGACCCCTGAGCAGAATAAGGCAGATTCACAGCAAACAGACTCAATGTGAATCCAATCTCTTTCCTGAATTGGAGTGAATCTGCTGAGTGTGAATTGTGGCTGAGTCGCTCATCACTAATGTCCGCACATCTCAGCCCAGAATAGAAAAAGACTGAAGTGAATCTCTGAAAACCCCATTTACTGCTGGGAATATATTTGCTGCTTTGTGCAGCGGCTCCGGCCCCTCTGATCTGTGAGTATAATGTGGGATATGTGAGGTATAGCGGTGTATGGAGCCGCCATTATGAGACCTCTAGACCTTGTAGTGAGAGGGTGGAGGGGACTGTGCAGCGCGGTGAGGATCTGTCCTCCAGTTCTCTCTCTTCCTGGTCATTCATCCATTCCCGCTAAGCTTCTTATGTTCCTGAGTCCATCAATAACCGGCGGCTCAGCTAATGTTGGCCGCTCCCGGAGATGACACCTGTTATGCCATGGTTTTCTGATATGGGGAGACCACTGTAACCCCGGGGTCCATCTTTATTTTCAGGATAAAGGACATCACATTAGATATATCGGGTACAGCTCAAATAAAAAGGTAATCACTTGTCCAGAAAAAAAATAAAGATATTTGCAACCAAGATGAGTCCATCACATAACAGGTCAGATATTTATCCCTAGGAGGTAAACTATGAAATGACAGCAAGCAGAGATCTAGATACAGAAAATATAAGGGAAAATTATATAATCTTTTATTATACAAAAATACAACCTGTAATTGTTGGAACAAACCAAATGTATATTTATATTCTATAGGAGCAGAAAGTAAAGTCCTCCCCTCCTTCTTCTATCTCCTTACATCTGTACAGATTCCTTCATCACATGAATCCTGGTAACAGTCTGAAGCTTTTATCGGCCGCGCACAATACTGGATAAGAGCTGCCCGGGTCGTGTTCCTCCTCCTGATGTGTGTGCTCTGTACAGATACAAGCGCCTCATACACAGGATTCTCTGCTATTCCTCAGTATCAGTCACTTATATACAGATGTTTGGTGTCTGCACTGAGTATAGACAGAGCTGCCCGAGCTGCTGCTGCCCCCTAGTGGCTCCATGACATGGAGATTTATGCATCCTGTATCTGCACTGAGCCAGTAGCCACATGATACCAGAGGGAGCGGAAAGCATCTTATTACATCATCCAGAAGAGGAGGCAGCACAGGTGTGGAGGGAAGCAAAATGGGGGATCTAAAGAGCCAGCGGTGGAAATAGGGAAGATCTCCAGGAGGAGCTGGAAAATCTCCTGGACAAAGGTTGGATGGCAGAGAAAGAGCCACCTGCTCTCTGCTCCACCACTTATCCTGCTAGGGCACAGGTCGCTTTATGGCTGTAACTGCCCGAGGTGCGGTGAGCTAGATCCACTGCGCCACCTGCACCGGACACTGCCTGCAGGGGCCGAGGAGACATCGCACATCACTGCTTGTCATGGTGTCCAGGGAAAGTGAGATAAGGTGGTTTTTCTATTCACATTTTTATTTTGTCACAAATGAAGCATAAAAAACTGTTAGGCGTCAGGCTGTTGCTGCATTTGAAATAGGTCCAGAACCTTCTGTGGTCTTCCATTTCAGTCCATCCAGGGCTGATGTTGCTCAGCATTGTTGTCAGCCCCAGCCCCTAGCTGGTCCATGAGATGTACAGATTGTCTATTGGGTATTTGTGGCTAGCAATGTTAAGCGTAGGTTGCAGAGGGAGACAGGGCTGTTGGAGCCTAAGTCTGGGATTCTCCACACTGAGCATGTCTGTGACCTGGCGGATCGTGATTGGTGGTTTGGCAACCACCTGATCCGGTGACCTGGCACCGCCTGATTGGTCGCGGGTGACGCCACCAATGGTGCAAAGGTGGGCAGGGCTTAGTCTTTAAAAGACCTGCCCACAAACATGACGGCGCGCTCTGATCATTGAGCAGTGATGCTGATGTGTGGACGACTGTGTGCTCTCTAGTTTCCATAGGCAGGTGTAGTGGAAATAGGCAGCTCCGTCTTGCAGTCTGACTCTGCCAAAGGGGTTGCCTAACACCCCGAGCCGCCTGCAGACTTCATGTCCATGGCTATCGCCTGTCAGCCACGTGGAGTAATACCCTTCAGTCTGGTAGCACGCCGGCTGGAGGCACGTGTACCCGTCGGCGTAGTCACACACGCATCCTAGCGC
Source organism: Phyllobates terribilis (assembly GCF_046119375.1). Lineage (NCBI taxonomy): Eukaryota > Metazoa > Chordata > Amphibia > Anura > Dendrobatidae > Phyllobates > Phyllobates terribilis. The sequence continues at coordinate 1,176,751,029 of NW_027362761.1, forward strand.
CACCAGTGTAGTCCCTGTGTAGTTAACAGGGCTACAGCTACTTACCAGGTCGTGCTCTCCCGTGCAGTTAACGGAGATAGAGCGAACCACTGTACCCGTTCCTGTGCAGTAGCACAGAAGGGTTTATCATTTAAGTTGGTTGCTTTCCTTTTCACCCGGAAAGTGTTCGGCAGCAGTCCACCAGGCTGCATCGCGGACCCCGGGGTCGGTTGCGTTCCATTATAATAAATTTGTCTGCAACCGCCCTCCTAACAGTATCAGAGTGCCAGGGTCTTGCCGAACATGGCCGACAACCAGCATCTGCTGCACTATATACAGCGAATTGAGGCCAGACTTAAGTCTCTGGAACAAGCTGTCCCGGTCGCTGATATCACTGCAGTAGCTACCCAGGCGGCTTCTTTAGCAGCCAATATTATTAATTCGGCTGCGGTGAATACTGCAACCACTGCAAGTGCGCCATTACCCCGTTTTGCTCTCCCGGGGACAGTAAATTTTGCAGGGGTTTTATTAATTTATGCTTTATTCACTTGGAGATGATGGAGGCACAGTTCCCCTCCGAAAGAGCCAAATTGGGTTATGTCATCTCATTACTCTTCCACAGGGCTCTGGAGTGGGCTACTCCTCTATGGGAGTGGAATGATCCGGTTGTAGCAAATGCGGGTCTTTTCCTTAAGACCCTAAAAAGTATATTCCTTGGTCCTCAGGTCACGCATGATACGGCCCTTAAGCTTCTTGCGTTGATCCAGGGTTGGCCACCGCCAGCCACTATGCCATCCAGTTTAGAACCCTAGCAGCTGAACTGGGTTGGTCTGAGCGGTCGCTTATCCCGGTGTTCTGGAGGGGTCTGGCTGGTCATGTTAAAAATGCTCTATCTACCAAAGAGATTCCAACCTCCCTGGAGGAGTTAATATCTCTCGCAGACCGAATTGATTTGCGTCATGCAGAACACAGGTTAGAGCTGGAGGTCGCCAAACCTCAGTATCGATTGGCACCATCCTTCTCTAGACCCATTTCCGAACTCGCGACTCCCGACCCGGAGCCTGAGGCTATGGATATATCCCGGACTGAGTCTAGTCCCTCTCGTTCCCGACCTACACATCTCTTGGAGTACCCCGTAAATAAGGGTTCCAAGCAGTCGGGAGAATGAGTAGGTCTTACCACCGTTGGAGGAGGTGTATTAGATTCTGGGACTTCTTCCTCCAAATTATTATATAATGTGATGTTGTCCTTTGGTACATCTGCAGTTGCTGCCAGGGCTTGGGTGGACTCTGGTGCTGGTGGCAATTTTTTGTCATCTGCGTTTGCCCAGAGGCATGCCATCCCTATAGAGTTACTGTCAAGACCAATGAACATTAGTGTTGTCAATGGTTCACTCCTGGACGCGCAAATCACCCACCAGTCGATTCCCCTCACCATGTCATTTCCTCAGGGCCACCGGGAGGTCATCTCATTTCTTATTATTCCCGGTGGATTAGACTAGGTGTTATTGGGTCTCCCCTGGCTACGTTGTCATACTCCACATATTGACTGGAATACGGGGACAATTTCTTCCTGGAGTGAGAATTGTGCGTCTCAGTATATGGTCACAGTCACCCGGAGGGTAGTCTCTGATCCCTCTACCATTGTGGCTTCTGGTACAGATTCTTTGTCTGTCCCCAGGACCCGGGTCTTGTCAGAATATGTCGAAAAGAACTCTCAGGTAGAGAGGGTGGCTGCAGTGTCCTCTAACCAGGTTCCGTCGGGGAGGACGTTTGTTTCCCCTAATCTACAAAATATGGTGCTCTCCTGGGCTCATGCCTCTAAGATCGGAGCTCATCTGGGGGTCTAATGTACCACTATGTCCCTTCAACGGCCCTATTGGTGGCCCTGGTGGCGCCAGGACGTCAAGGACTTTGTTCTCGCGTGTCCCGTCTGTGCGAGAGATAAATCTTTCCGTCAATGTCCGGCTGGTCTACCCCATCTGTCACCCATGACGGACTCCACTTAGAGAGTCGGTTGTCACTTCTCGTCATCCTGCCCCCGCATTCTATCCGGGCGACAAAGTGTGGATCACGGCTCACAATACTAAAGTACACGGGGAGTCTGCTAAATTTGCCCCCCGCTTTAAAAAAGGGTACCCTGTACACCGGAGGGGTCACGGTTCTGAGGATCTTCTCTGTGAACGGTGGACCACATTCATGCTCCCCTGCTCGTTGAGGAAAATGAGCATCAAGTGGGGGGGATGTTAGAAGGGAGGATAATGTTAGGCGTCGGGCTGTTGCTGGATTTGAAACGGGTCCAGAACCTTCTGTGATCTTTAATTTCAGTCCAGCCGGGGCTGATGCTGCTCAGCATCATTGTCAGCCCCAGCGCCTAGCTGGTCCATGAGATGTACAGATTGTCTCTTGGATATTTGTGCCTAGCAATGTTAAGCGTAGGTTGCAGAGGGAGACAGGGCTGTTGAAGTCCAGGATTCTCCGCACTGAGCATGTCCGTGACCTGGCGGATCGTGATTGGTGGTTTGGCAACCAACTGATCCGGTGACCTGGCACTGCCTGATTGGTCGTGGGTGACGCCACCAATAGTGCGAAGGTGGGCAGGGCTTAGTCTTTAAAAGACCGGCCCACAAACATGTCGGAGCGCTCTGATCATTGAGCAGTGATGCTGATGTATGGACGACTGTGTTCCACGTAGTTTCCATAGGCAGGTGTAGTGGAAATAGGCAGGCTAGGGGAAATAGGGAGGTAGCTCCGTCTTGCAGTCCGGCTCTGCCAAAGGGGTCGCCTAACACCCCGAGCAGCCTGCAGACGTCCTGTCCACAGCTATCGCCTGTCAGCCACGTGGAGTAATACCCTTCAGTCCGGTAGCACGCCGGCTGGAGGCACGTGTACCCGTCGGCGTAGTCACACACGCATCCTAGCTCCGCCAGTGTAGTCCCTGTGTAGTTAACAGGGCTACAGCTACTTCCCCGGTCGCACATCTCCCGTGCAGTTAACAGAGATAGAGCGAACCGCTATACCCTTTCCTGTGAAGTAACACGGAAGGGTTTATCATTTAAGTTGGTTGCTTTCCTTTTCACCCGGAAAGTGTTCGGCAGCAGTCCACCAGGCAGCATCGCGGACCCCGGGGTCGGTTGCGTTCCATTATAATAAAGTTGTCTGCAACCTCCCTCCTAACAGAAAACACTGCAGGGTTACTATCACTATTAAAGGATTAAAGTCCTGCAAGCTATAAGATGAACAGCAATAATAGGGTATACAACAAGTACTAATTAAACGCTGCTATACAGAACTAACACAAAACAGCTCAAGTTTAAAAATCATCGCTCCCGACAATTGAGTGTTTTGTCATCTTGCAGGTAATCGAAAACAAGTGTTCCTACAAATGCTGCTCCCCATTATATTGGCCTGTCTAAATATACCATTAACCTTCACAAGTGTGTATCTCAGGTTCAAATTGCTACCAGAATACAATAATCTCCTTTAGTGGTGGCTGTAGGCTGCTAACAGTATATAATAAGCTCCTGAGCTCCCTCTAGTGGTGGCTGTAGGCTGCTAACAGTATATAATTGTAACGGGTCTGGGAGGCGGAACCTCTGAGCTACTATACAAGGGGGCAGTCCTTGTAAGGGAGCAGGTGGCGACCAGGGAAGACGGGCAGGAGGTCACAGTAGGTGACCGGGACAGTCTCTGAGTGAACGGGCTGGAGGTCACGGCAAGTGACCGGGGCAGTCTCTGGATGAACGGGCTGATGGTCACGGCAAGTGACCGGGGCAGTCTCTGAATGAACGGGCAGATGGTCACGGCAAGTGACCGGGGCAGTCTCTAGGTAAAGGGTTGGTACGACCTGTGGCGGCTGATGATAGACGTGGGCTCCCAGGTGAGCAGGCGAGAGTCTCTGGATGAACGGGTGGTCACAGCATGTGACGGCGGAGCCTCCAGGAAGACCAACAGACAGGCGGCAGATGAGCGCTCACAGGTGAGCGGGCAGAAGTCTCTGGACAGGCGGGTGGTCACAGCACGTGACGGCAGAGCCTCCAGGTAGGCTAGCAGACAGGCAGCAGATGAGCGCTCCCAGGTGAGCGAGCAGGAGTCACTGGACAGGCAGGTGGTCACAGCACGTGACGGCGGAGCCTCCAGGTAGACTAGCAGGCAGGTAGCAGGTGTGTGCTCCCAGGTGAGCGGGCAAGCTGGTCCATAGACAGACTGACAGGAGTTGGAAGGCAGACCGTCGGACCTCGGGCAAGCAGGCAGGTGGCTGATGTGTGCTCCCAGGTGAGCGGGCAGACTGGTCCTTAGACAGACTGACAGGAGTAGTAAGGCAGACCGTCGGACCTCAGACTAGCAGGCAGGTAGCAGATAATCAGGCAGGAATCTGGCAGGTAACTGGCAGGTAACTGGCAGGTAACTGGCAACGGGACCTGAGGGCTGAAGCAGAGTAGTAAACAGTGCAACAACATTGCTCGGGCACCTCCATTTTGGAGGAGGTGCCTTATATATGGTGAAGTCCTCCGGCCATTGGCCGGGGACTCCTTAGGACGGCGCGCGCGGCCCCTTTAAGAGGGAGGGAGAGCGCGCGCGCGCGCCCTAAGCACAGTGGACGGGAAGGAGCGCGCGCTGCCAACAGAGCGGGAGGAGGACGCCGGGCACGGAGCAGGGAGGTGAGGGGAACAGCGTCCCTGCCTAGCAGAGGGCAGGGACGCCGGCGCTACAATAATAAGTTCCTGAGCTCCCCCTAGTGGTGGCTGTAGGCTGCTAACAGTAGACAGTAAGCTCCTGAGCTCTCTCTAGTGGTGGCTGTAGGCTACTAACAGAAGTTAGGAAGCTCATGAGCTCTCTTTAGTGATGGTTACAGACTACTTACAGTATATAGTAATCAGAGCTCCCTCTAGTGGAGGCGGTAGGCTGCTAACAGTAGATAGGAAGCTCCTGAGTTCCCTCTAGTGGTGGCTATAGGTTACTAACAGTAGTCAGGAAGCTCCTGAGCTTTCACCAATAATGGTGGTTGTAGGCTGCTAACAGTAGACAGTAGGCTCCTGAGCAGTCTCTAGTGTCGACCTTAGTGGACAGTAAGTTCTTGAGCTCTCACTAGTGGTGGCTGTAGGCTGCTAACAGTATACAGTAAGATTCCGAGCTCCCTCTAGTGGTGGCTGCAGGCTGGTAACACTATATAGTAGAAATCTCCTTAACTTGCTCTAATGTTGGTTGTAGGCTGCTAACAGTATACAGTAATCTCCTGAGTTCTCTCTATTGGTGGCTGTATGCTGCTAATATTATACAGTAAGCTTCTGAGCTCCCTCTAGTGATGGATGCCGGCTGCTAACAGTTTTTAATAATCTCCTGAGCTCCCTCTAGTGGTGGATGCAGGCTGCTAACAGTATATAATAATCTCCTGAGCTCCCTCTAGTGGTGGATGCAGGCTGCTAAGAGTATACAGTAATCTCCTGATTTCTCTCTATTGGTGGCTGTATGCTGCTAATATTAAACAGTAAGCTTCTGAGCTCCCTCTAGTGGTGGATGTAGGCTGCTAAGAGTATACAATAATCTCCTGAGCTCCCCCTAGTGGTGGTTGCAGTCTGCTAACAGTATACAATAATCTCCTGAGCTCCCTCTAGTGGTGGCTGCAGGGTACTAAGAGTATACAATAATCTCCTGAGCTCCCTCTAGTGGTAAATGTAAGCTGACAAATTCTATCTCTATTTACATCTGTGCAGATGATTTGGATTTCTGTATATATAAAAAAAGAAACATATGATCAAAAGACACAATAATCAGTTCCAGACTGGGTCATTTTTCTCTGGTCGTCATCAGGTCCATTTTTTCCCATACATGTGGTTTTCAAAGCTATAAACATTTTTCTCAGTACTCTTTCCCTCTTTTTTGAGATACATTGGGCCTAATTTTAATATTATTTTTATATTCATTGTAAAATTGTAAATGAAAAAAAAAAAGAAAAATGTTTGATTTTCTCATTTTATTTAAATATTCTTACAACCACAAAGGAACATAAAAATACAATTAAAATTGTGTTACTTTTTTTGTAACAATTATTTTCATATGTTTTTTTTGTTCGGGCGGAGTGAGAAGCAACGATTCCGACCAGCAGTGGCTTCATTTATATTTATTTTATACATTTAAATTTTTTTTCCTCCTATTATTTTTTTCTTTTTCTATTAATTTCATACATTGTGCCCCCCATAAAGTCCCCACAAAGTCATAAAGTATATAATTTCTATGATTCTTATTTCCCCTGTACCTAGGGCTGGTATATTACCCCAGGGCACATTCACCTTCCGCCTCCGCTGCAGAGCTGATCTGTGCTGTGTTTTGTGCATTGCAATACAATGTACAGTATAGATTTATCCTGGGTTCTAATAGGAAATAATACAGATCGGCCATCATAACATGGAGACAGATTTCATTCTATGGTGTTTTCATTATAAATATTGCTGGGCTGTTTCTATTTGTGCAGAGCCGCCCCTTTAAGATTCCATCACAAGATTCCATCATGACATCACTGATGTTCTGTCATTATGACATCACAGCTCACGGTCACTTTTACACTGTACACAGGGTCACGACTGCCATTGTTTGGCTCCATAGCTGGTGACTGACCGTGCTCGCCGTTTTTTCCATCTTTAGGCTGAAAAAAGATCTCAAAATGGAGATTTGGCTTTTATAAAAGAACTGGATGAAAAAGTCCTGAGTGTACTGGAAGGTCCGGCCGCTCATCGGGCACCCGGTAAGGAGCCATCATCTTCTCTATCACACGTCCTTGTTTTCTTCAGATCACCAGTCAGATATCAGAAGATCTGGTGTTAGCCCGGCAGGCACAGGAGATAATATGGCCGCCTGTCTCTGCTCCTCCATCGCCTGTGATGACAGTCTGTATTCTGCTGATGAAGTCACAGCTCCGTGGTGGGAAGTCGGTATTTCTGCCTCTGTCTCGCTCTATTATCAGAGTCTTCCTGCTTGTAAATGCTGCAGCTGAGATAATAGACGCCATGACAGAAATGTTGTGTGTACAAGTCCCTTATCCAGATATAGCCAAGGTCTCCCTATCACAGATACCACAGCGCTGGGATATCAGGGGGGAAAGTGTAATGTGACCCCTAACCGGACCTCGAGCAGTGGCTTGTGCCATGTTACATTATCTTCCTACATTACATAAGATTTCCTTCTGTGACAAGTTATCAAGATGGCGTGTTATGTGTTAGGATAAACTTGGATAAATCTATATAATAGTCTGGATCTGCTGGTGCGGAGCTGCAGTGTAAAGTCACTCCACCCAATACTGAAATTACTCCAGTAACTCCTGGTTTGCTCCTTCCTGATTTATGTATTTGGTGATTTACTGAAATGTTCCACATATTAATTATAAATATTATAACTACCAGGAAACACCAGAAGGTGGCGCTAAAGGTGGACAAAACCTTAATAAATCCCTGACCCTAATACGAGTCAGCCACGGCCAAACAGCGATCTGGTCACAAGTAAGACGATCATCAAACAATGTACAGGAAATATCTAGATATTATACAGAGAGGAAATAATTTATAGATTTACTTTCTTCTCAGTGTAACAGGAATCTGTCAGCACATTTTTACATACGGACGTAGTGGTGCGGCTCTTTAGGCTCTTTTACCCAAATAAAAATTATGCTTTTATGCAGAGATCTGATGTGCCAGGTAACAGAAATCTAGTGTACAGTCATGGCCAAAAGTTTTGAGAATGACACCAAAATGATATTTTCACATGATCTGCTGGCCTCTGGTTTTTATTAGTGTTTGTCTGATGTTTATATCACATACAGAAATATAATTGCAATCATATTATGAGTACCAATAGGTTATATTGACAGTTAGAATGAGTTAATGCAGCAAGTCAATATTTGCAGTGTTGCCCCTTCTTCTTCAAGACCTCTGTAATTCTCCCTGGCATGCTCTCAATCAACTTTTGGACCAAATCCTGACTGATAGCAGTCCATTCTTGCATAATCAATGCTTGCATTTTGCCAGAATTTGTTGGTTTTTGTTTGTCCACCCATCTCTTGATGATTGATCACAAGTTCTCAATGGGATTAAGATCTGGGGAGTTTCCAGGCCATTGACCCAAAATCTCTATGTTTTGTTCCATGAGCCATTTAGTTATCACCTTTGCTTTATGGCAAGGTGCTCCATCATGCTGGAAAAGGCATTGTTGGGCGCCAAACTGCTCTTGGACGGTTGGGAGAAGTTGCTCTTGGAGGACATTCTGGTACCATTCTTTATTCACGGCTGTGTTTTTAGGCAAGACTGTGAGTGAGCCGATTCCCTTGGCTGAGAAGCAACCCCACACATGAATGGTTTCAGGATGCTTTACAGTTGGCATGAGACAAGACTGGTGGTAGCGCTCACCTCTTCTTCTCCGAATAAGCTGTTTTCCAGATGTCCCAAACAATCGAAAAGGGGATTCATCAGAGAAAATGACTTTGCCCCAGTCCTCAGCAGTCCACTCCCTGTACCTTTTGCAGAATATCAGTCGGTCCCTGATGTTTTTTCTGGAGAGAAGTGGCTTCTTTGCTGCCCTCCTTGAAACCAGCCCTTGCTCAAAGAGTCTCCGCCTCACAGTGCGTGCAGAAGCACTCACACCAGCCTGCTGCCATTCCTGAGCAACCTCGGCACTGCTGGTAGTCCGATCCCGCTGCTGAAACAGTTTTAAGATACGGTCCTGGCGCTTGCTCGTCTTTCTTGGGCGCCCTGGAGCCTTTTTGACAACAATGGAAGCTCTCTCCTTGAAGTTCTTGATGGTGCGATAGATTGTTGACTGAGGTGCAATCTTTGTAGCTGCGATACTCTTCCCTGTTAGGCCATTTTTGTGCAGTGCAATGATGGCTGCACGTGTTTCTTTAGAGATAACCATGGTTAATTGAAGAGAAACAATGATACCAAGAACCAGCCTCCTTTTAAAGTGTCCAGTGATGTCATTCTTACTTAATCATGACTGATTGATTGCCAGCCCTGTCCTCATCAACACCCACACCTGTGTTAATGGATCAATCACTAAAACGATGTTAGCTGCTCCTTTTAAGGCAGGACTGCAATGATGTTGAAATGTGTTTTGGGGGTTAAAGTTCATTTTCTGGGCAAATATTGACTTTGCAAGTACAGTAATTGCTGTTAAGCTGATCACTCTTTGACATTCAAGGTATATGCAAATTGCCATTACAAAAAATGAAGCAGTAAACTTTGGAAAAATTACTATTTGTCTCATTCTCAATACTTTTGGCTATGACTGTAGAGGCCATATGCAAATCAGGAGGGAAGTGCACGGGGGGCGGGTTACTGCACTCGGAATTCTTTTCCCACGCCCTTAATGAACTTCCACCCTGATTTGCATATTGTTTCCATGCTTGATTTCCCATGACTGGCAAATCAGAGCTCTACAAAAAAAGGTATCATTGTTATTGAGGGACAGACATCTATACTGCCATACCACTATCTACATACATACCAACTTGCTGACAGGCTCCCTATAAGGCTGTGTGACCTGGCCATTATGAGTCTCCCATATACTGCAATGGTGGGGATCATCTATGTATGACAATCCCTTCAGCTCTCTCTTCCCATCACTCACATGTACAGTAGAGGTGATGGGTTCCCCCTTCATGTGATGATTGGGGATTCCTCCATCACTTACATTACACTCATCTATGGAGACGCCGCACGTTCTCACATTTCCAGCCCCCATATAACGAGTATTAATCCCATTTACAGACGTCTCATCATTCTCTCCTTATATTGTTGTATTATATATTTAGGATAGAAAGTAAAAAAAAAAATTCTCATATTTCTTGACATTTCTAGTTTGACACAATAAAGTGTTATCTTCATTCTGTGGATCAGCGCGATTACAGCAATATCAAATGTATAGAGTTTTATTTGTGTTTATTATTTTTATAGAATAAATTCACTGAGGGTAAAGTAGGAAAAGCTGTTTATCCGTCAGCTCGCTCCGTTGTGCGGCCACATTCAGAGTTTCTCCTCCTGTGCAGATGTTCATATAGTCTGTAATCATTATGTCAGCGCTGGTTTATACCTGACTGGTTTATACAATGATCTGTACAGAAATAATCTATTCCCAGAGGAAGAAGAGAAGACAGAAATAATCACTGAGCGCTCTGCTAATTCTCTGCACCTTCATCTACACAACATTGTAATACAGCAACATAATGGGGGATGAGGAGGAGGTTTTTGTACGGCTCTGTATCACTGTGGTACCAGCTATAACCCTGCTGACAGTAATAATCTGCTGCATCGTCCTCTGTCGCTCCTCGGATTGTTAATTTGTAATTGGTATAAGAAGATCCATCACTAACACCAGAGAACCGGTCTGGGACTCCTGTATCTCGGGTGGTTGCATAATAGATAAGAAGCTTTGGTCGTTCTCCTGATTTCTGTTGATACCAGGCTATAGCATTCCCTGTACCAGAACTAGATGTACATGAGATGGTGACTGTATCTCCGGGGGACACAGAGATATAATCTGGAGTCTGGGTCATCACAATCTCTCCACAGGATCCTGAGGATTAGAAGAGACATATTCATTACTGATAAATGTCGGGATCTTCCTAGAAATCCTGATCTGATGATGGATCCACTGTAGAGATTTCTCTACACACAATCATGGAAGGATCCGAATCTCTCACCCTGAATAGAAATGAAGATCACAGCCAGCAGATAACTGCGAGAAACCAGCCTGATGTGTCTGGACCGTCAGATAGAAACTATAAGGTGAGACAATCTGTACAATGAGATCTATATAGAGAGTGACAGGGGGGATACAGAGACCCCCAGAGACTGTGTATGGAAATACTGGGGACATGTAAATTCTGTGGTTATAATGTGACGGTTACTGGAGTGTAATAGAGACCGGAGCTCGGCGGCGTCTCCTCCTAGATGAGAATTAATGTCACTTGTATTACATGTAAAGAACGACTCGTCTCTTGTACATTGTGATCGCAGGTTATTATCATTATTCTCAGCTTTGCATATAAACATTACAGAAATATTACCTCCATCTTATCAGGCTTTTTTAAGTTATATTTTTGCTTGTAGTTAAGGAAATAAATCTATATTCCTATAATGATAACTGAGGGATTACCAGTCACTAATAACATCACTTTCTGTATAACAACTACTAGAACTCCACCTGTTGTCAGGATCGCGGTATTGTGGGGCGTCATAACCTGCAACATCATCATTACAGTTTTCATTATAAGTCAGAAACATATATTTTTTCCTTTGATGTAACTGTATGGGGGCTTCATTTATTCGTTTATTACTGGCACTACTTTGTGGTAAATATAACTTATTAATCAATTTTACAGGGAACCTGTCAGCTGATCACACCGTGGGCAGCATGTATCATCCACTGGCTGTACGATCCCAGGAATGTACGTTTATCTGTAAAATGCTGCAGCGTTTCAGAGGAGAACATGCTTTTAATATCCGCGCTATTGACTTGTCACACAGGCGGGTCCCCGGGGGCTTCTCCCCGCCCGCTGACAGTGATTGACAAGCCTCTATACGCGCATGCAGGCAGTGGATTGCCAGTCACTCTGAACGGGCGGAGAGAAGCCCCCAGGGATCCGCCTGTACGACTAGTCACCAGTGTGCGTCTCAGTCCTCGGCGGATATTAAAACCATGTTTTTCTCTGAAACGTCGCAGCATTTTAGAGACAAACAGATGACTGTGATCGTACAGCCAGTGGCTGATACTTGCTGCCCACGGTTTGGACAGCTGACAGGTTCCCTTTAAAGCCACGAACAACACAGGAGGTATCAATAGTAAGGTACAAAAACATATAAAAAGTGGACAGAGAAAGAAAATTGGGCTGCGCAAGGAGAAGAACAAATACAAGTGACAAAATTAGAGAAGGAGGAAATTAATAGAAAAAGTATATAAATATGTATGTGTTCAAATAAGACACTAAATACATATGGGACACGAGCTAAATATACGGAATGTAGTAGGAAAAGAAATACATATATTAATATATAACTAACAAATACATATATAGAGAAATAATTTATATAAAGTTCCAAGTGCAAGATGTTAAATAAATCTTTATGAGACTAAACAGGAAAAGGGACTGAATGCAATGTGATGAGAAGATGGACAAAAGAGTCCAATGTAAATCCGTAGGGTCTAACGACAAGACGGAGCAAAATGATGGCCAAATCCAAGTGGTCCCTATGTCCACTTGATGGAGCCACCTAACTTGTCTAATTGCCCTCCTAAGCACCTTCTTGGTCTGTAAACTCACAGGTTCAGGAAAGAGTCCCTTTTCACTTCATTGTTAATCTGCTCATGTAAAACCTCTAGGTGGTCTCCGGAAGACTTAAAGGGGTTGTCCGATCTAAAGCAATGTGACTGCAGGCTTGTGAATTCTCACATTGAACGCTCTGCATACTGTGAGGATTCTCCAGTGTCAGCGCCGGAAATGGCGGTCACGTGGTCGCACGTATGTGATATTATTAAAACATACCACAGACTAGTCCGCATAATCCTGCAGCTACTGCAACACCTCAATGGGGAGACTTATGGACAAATGACAAAAGGGCATCGCAAAAGCAACTAAACAAAAAAAACAAGAAAAATAGCAACATAAGGCACATAGACGTTGCTTAGGTATAAAAATATATACATTTTATTAAATATAAGTAGTTAAAAATTAGTTAAATTGCATGAGGAGAATCTAACACCGATAACCATGTGCAAAAAAGAAAAGAAAAGAAAGAACTGACATAATACACAGCCAGCTCTTATGGCTTAACAATATTAATAGTAATTAAATTAGTATGCTCCAATCCATCACACCACTCTAGTGTTCTCCTACATCTAGAGTAATTTATACACCATAATTTCCTATATGGATAGAGTATGTAGCTACTTTAAAATACGGGAAGCCAGGAGCGTGCCAACAGCTGGGTGGTATATGTCCACCCAACGCGCGTTTCGGCGAGCCTTCGTACATGGTTATCGGTGTTAGATTCTCCTCATGCAATTTAACTAATTTTTAACTACTTATATTTAATAAAATTTATATATTTTTATGTCTATGGGCCTTATGTCGCTATTTTTCCTGCTTTTTTTGTTAAGTATGTGATGTGCCTACTCCTGGCCAGAATTCTACTAGACTGTTTCCGGTGCACTGAATGCAAGTGTATTGAGCAAGGCTGGAAACAGTCTAGTCAGATTGTGGCTGGGAGTAGGCATATCGCAGACTTGTGGTCATGTGAACGCCGTTCCCAACGCTGACTCTGGAGGATCCTCACAGCACACAGTGCATCACATAGAGAAACTGCAGACTTGTCACTTTACACCGGACAACTTTAAGATTACAACAAAAATGTGAACTGGAACACTGGAAAACAATAGGAAATAACAATATGCAAATTAATGAAGTAAAGGTGGCACATCTAAGCAGGATGTATATCCTGGACTCTCAGACTAAAGGCCTGAAGATCTAATGTCTTGGGTAACGGAACTCTAAAGGAATGAAGATGCTCTAAACTCATAAGGTTCATGAATCTTGCGCTGTATCACTAAGCTACAGTACATTCCCCAGACTATAGCAGCTTGTCGTGTGCTATTGTCCACTAACCCTTATATACAGTAGCGTAACTACCGGGGGGGCAGAGGGGGCGGTGACCCCGGGCCCATTGCTCTACTGTAACTGTATCCTTGTGTGGGGCAGAGCAGGGAGACTGGATGTCCCTGCACTGCCCGGCGACCTCTATGGTGCCCTTGAGTAGGGGGAGGGGGCCCGGTGCCAGCATCAGGCCCCCCCCGCCCATCACCACAAGCTCAGTGATGAGAGAGGGAGTGCAACGCTACCTCTCCCATCAGTCCCCCCTCTGCGTCTGACGTCAGTGACATCAGCACTTGGCGCCCGGCCGCTGTGCTGAGATGTGTGCGGTCGCTCGGAGCAGTGGGGGAACAAGGAGGAGAGATGAATATTGTTTATTTATTTTTCCTATGGGGTCAGAGGGGTATGCTACAGACTCTGCATATGGGGGGGGGATTATGCCACAGACTCTGCCTATGTGGGGAGATTATGCCACAGACTCAGCCTATGGGGGGGATTATGCCACAGACTCTGCCTATGTGGGGAGATTATGCCACAGATTCTGCCTATGGGGGAGATTATGCCACAGACCCTGCCTATGGGGGGGAATTATGCCACAGACTCTGCCTATGGGGGGGATTATGCCACAGACTCTGCCTATGGAGAGAGGGATTATGCCACTGACTATGCCTATGGGGGAGGATTAAACCACAGACTCTGCCTATGGGAGGAGGGATTATGCCACAGACTCGGCCTATAGGGGGGATTATGCCACAGACTCTGCCTATGGGGGGATTATGCCACAGACTCTGCCTATGGAGGGGATTATGCCACAGACTCTACCTATGGGGGAGGTTATGCCACAGGTTCTGCCTATGGGGGTGATTATGCCATAGACTCTGCCTATGAAGGGGATTATGCCACAGACTCTACCTATGGGGGAGGTTATACCACAGGTTCTGCGTATGAGGGGGGGGGGGATTATGCCATAGACTCTGCCTATGGGGGGGGATTATGCCATGGACTCTGCCTATGGAGGGGGGATTATGCCATTGACTCTGCCTATGAAGGGGATTATGCCACATACTCTGCCTATGGGGGGGGATTATACTACAGACTCTGCCTAAGGGGGGGATTATACTACAGACTCTGCCAATGGGGGGAGGATTATACTACAGACTCTGCCTATGGTGGGTTTATACTACAGACTCTGCCTATTGGGGATTATACTATATACTCTGCCTATGGGGGGGATTATATTATATACTCTGCCTATGCAGGGAGATTATACTATATGGAGGCCTATGGGGCGATTATACTATAAGAAGGACTATGGGGAGTGCATTATACTATATGTAGGCTATTTATACAGTGTGGGCATTACAGTTAGGGTCATACAGTGTGGGAGATAATGTTATTATTATTATTTATTATTATAGTGCCATTAATTCCATGGCGCTTTGCATGTTTAAAAGGGGTATACATAGCAAACAAGAAGTACAATAATTTGAACAAACGAGTCGGCGACTGGTACATGAGGACCCTACCCGCGAGGGCTCACAATCTACAAGGGATGGGTGAGGATACAGTAGGTGAGGGTAGAGCTGGTCGTGCAGCGGCATGGTGGAGCGAGGGTTACTGCAGGTTGTAGGCTTGTTGGAATAGCTGGGTCTTCAGGTTCCTTTTGAAGGTTTCCACGGTATGCGAGAGTCTGATATGTTGGGGTAGAGATTTCCAGAGAAGGGGGGATGCACGGGATAAATCTTGTATGCAATTATGGGAAGAGGAGATAAAAGGGGAGTAGAGAAGGAGATCTTGTGAGGAGGTTGCGTGCAGGTAAGTACCGGGAGACTAGGTCACAGATGTATGGAGGAGACAGATTGTGGATGGCTTTATATGCCAAGGTTAGGGTTTTGAACTGGAGTCTCTGGGCAATGGGGAGCCAGTGAAGGGACTGACAGAGAGGAGAGGCCGGGGAATAGCGGGGGGGGGGGGGGGGCAGGTGGATTAGTTGGGCAGCAGAGTTTAGGATAGAATGGAGGGGTGCGAGAGTGTTAGAAGGGAGGCCACAGAGGAGGAGGTTGCAGTAGTCGAGGCAAGAGATGATGAGGGCATGCACTAGGGTTTTAGCAGATTCATGGTTGAGGAATGTGCGGATCCGGGAAATATTTTTGAGCTGGAGTCGGCAGGAAGTGGAAAGGGCTTGGATATGAGGTTTGAAGGACAGATCAGAGTCAAGGGTTACCCCGAGGCAGTGAGCTTGCGGGACTGGGGAGAGTGGACAGCCATTGACTTTGATGGGTAGGTCAGATGGAGGGGTTGAGCGAGATGGGGCAAAGATGATGAATTCAGTTTTGTCCATATTAAGTTTTAGGAATCTAGCAGAGAAGAAAGATGAAATAGCGGACAGGCAGTGTGATATTCTGGTTAGTAATGTGGGGTCTTTGCACAGTGTGGGGGCCATCATACAGCAAGGGAGATAATGTGGGGTCTTTGCACAGCGTAGGGGCCATCATACAGCGTGGGAGATAATGTGAGGTCTTTGCACAGTGTGGGGGCATTCATACAGTGTGGGAGATAATGTGGGGTCTTTGCATAGTGTGGGAGCCATCATACAGTGTGGGAGTGTCACGCCAGGTGTGGGGAAAACTTAGTGCAACACAGAGGGAAAAGGGAAAGGGAGGAAGTAGAGACCTCCTAGTCTGGTCTAGTGTCACCCTTTCTCATCTATCGCCCTTATATTGCTCCTCAGCAATCACCGCACATGTGCCTCGCCCTACTCTTCCTGGCATATGGCTACGGCTAGGGATGGAAGGAGAAGAGCCCTAGTCAACCTCCACTAAACTCTATAGACAACAAGGGTGGACAAAACAGGGGAAATGACTTAGTTTTAGATGAACTCCAAATAAGCACACAGCCTCAAGCTCCAGAGAGGACGAAGTACTGCTCCTGCTAAGCTTCACAAGTAGAAATGGATATAGCCGGCGACTCCCTCTCAGTCACACCAGGTATATATATGACTCGCCCCCTGGGCCGTGGGGCACTCGAATCCGGGCAATAGAGGAACGATGGGAGTAGTAGTGGCAACCCGGTTCCGTGGCTCAGGGTGGTCAGGCCAGTGGTAGTCCGTTACGTGCTGATGATTATGTCCGACTACGCCACCCGTGGATTGCGGTTATTAGGAACCGCCGCTGCATGCAGACCGCTGGGGCTGATGAGGTGTGCAGCCGGGATGGTGTGACTCCCCACGGGAAGAGTGCGGCCCCAGGGCAGTGTAGTGGATGTTGGGAGTGATGGTAGTGAGAGTCCCAGTGCTGATAGTGCTGGAGGAGCAAGGAGCACGCAGACAACAGGTTGCAGTCCAGGGTCTTTACTAGAACAGGTAAATTGACCCACAAACAGTCCCAGCTAGGAGGGGACCTGGATGTCTGAGAGCAACGGGGAAATTGGCCCTGGTCAGGGTGAGGGTGTAGGCCTACCGTGCTTTCTGTGCTCCTTCTGGCTATCTCCTCGTTATAGGGTAACAGCCCACGTTTCCGAGCTTTCCGTGTATTCTCGCCTGTATGGCCTGCGACGTGGGTTCCTTTCTGCTCCCAGCCTTGTACGGCTTTGCTGGTCCCTTCTGTTGTGGCAGGGCCTCCAGGCTTCTTAGGCCAAGGAATATACAGTCCCCAGCGGACTGGTTATCTGCTGGGGGATGTGGAATCCTCCCAGCCTCAGACACCAAAGTCTGGTAAATTAAGTCCGTTATCTGCCAAGACAGGCTCTCTTCGCCTCTTGTCTCTGGCTTGTGGCTCTCCTCCTGCCACACTTCCTCTTAGGTGCAATACAACTGTCTGTCCCTGCTCTGCTCTGGGACAAGTCTCAGTCCTGAGACAGGCCGTCAAGTTCTCTCTAACCCTGCCCCCAGTACCAGCTTTTATAGGGGCAGCCAGCTCCCCCTACTGGCCTGAGACAGGAGGCATTGCATGCTAATGTTCCCCTAACTAGAGAACCTCCCCCTTGCTCTCAGACACAGCTTTAATATATTTGTGGCATCCAGGCCAGGGTGACACATTCCCCCCTAGTGAAATTTAGTACTCCGGGACTAAACAATAAACAAAGACAATATGCTTAACCATAAAACATTAATAGACAGACGACGCACAGATTGAGTTCTTAAGGTCACAGTGTGGCCTGTGACTGGGTGTCCATATCACCAGCACAACGGGGAGCCTTAACCAGGTGGGGGTCTGTCCTACCCCAAGTCCTTCACAGTCTTAGTTCATTCCTTGGTTAGGCTCCGCACGCAGTCCATACAAGGTCCCGGTTATAAAAAGTCCATAACCTTTGAGTCCTTACGGTAGCTGCAAGAAACTGAAACACAGAATTACCAAACATGCATGTAGCTTTGCAAACAATTCAACATTTGGCAACAGGGTCATTTACAATTTTAGCGCGCTCTATATTTTCCAGCGAGCGGGTATCTGCCCCTTTGTGCTCCTGGTTGATCTACGTAGCCCACTGTCTGGTAGTGGACTGACCTGGCTTTCCCCACTAGCGTTAGGGGTACAGCTACCAGCTGGGTGTACAGGTAGGGCAGGCAGCTGTCTGCGGGTCCTTTGGCTTACCGCAGGCATGGCAGGCTCACTGTCAGCAGAGGGTTGATTCTCCTGGGCTGCTGGTACAGGCTCTTCTGCCTCTGGAACCGCTTGCTCCTCTTCACCTTCTGGCTCTGGTGTTGGTTGTTGCTGTGCCGGTTGCAGGAAATGCAGGACGGGTACCACTATGGCATCATTTATGCGAGTCCAGGACTGAGGGAACTCTCCGAGAACGGTGATGATCATTTCTTCCTTGTCCTCTGCGGGTTCAAGGTCACTTTGATCCTCTTCTGCACTACGGAGTTGCTCGGGGCACCTTTTGAGGTGGTCTCTGGAGACGACACTAGTGGTTTCTCCTCCGTCCTTGGTGATTACGCGCACCTTTGGGTTGTCGTGATCAGACTGCAGTACGGTGTAGGGTTCCCTTTCCCACTGGTCGTCCAACTTATGTAGCCTTCTCTTCCGCTTCAGGACTTGCTCACCAGGTTCTAGGGGACCAGCAGGGGCGTGTTGGTTGAAGATTCTTTCTTGCTTTTCTCTCACCTGGGCCAGGCTCCTCTCCACACTCTCCTGTACCTTCTTGTACTGCAGTTGCCTTTCCGTATCCCAGTCTGCATCCGGGGAGGTGTCCTCAGGTGTTAGGACTCCCATCTCCAGGTCTACGGGCAGCTTACCTGGTCTGGCTCGCATCAGGTAAGCCGGGGTGCAGTTGGTAGCGTTCACCGGGATATGATTGTATAAGTCTATCAGGTCCGGCAGTTTTTCTGGCCACAGGCTGCGTTCCTCCAGGGGCAACATCTTCAGGAGATCGATAACTATATTGTTCATCTTCTCACACATCCCGTTGGTTTGTGGATGGTAAGGCGTTGTCCGAATCTTCTTACAGCCATAGAGGTTGCAGAACTCCTGGAAGATTTCAGCCTCGAACGCTGGACCCTGGTCTGTCAGGACCTGTTCCGGATACCCGTGTGGACGACAGAAGTATTGCTGGAAGGCTCTGGCCGCTGTTTGGGCTGTCAAGTCTTTTACCGGGACCACCACGAGAAAACGGGAATAGTGGTCCACGATTGTCAGGGCATAGATGTATCCTGACCGGCTTGGAGCCAATTTGACGTGGTCCAGAGCTACCAGCTCAAGAGGCTGCATGGTGACGATGGGCCTCAAGGGTGTCTTCTGGCTGGCACGGTCCTTCCTCCTGAGGTGACAAGGGCCACAGTCTCTGCACCATTTTTCTACAGCTCCTCTCATGCCGACCCAAAAGAACCTTCCTCTTAGCAGGAAATCCAGTTTCTTCCAACCGAAGTGCCCCGCTCTGTCATGGTAAGCCCCCAGGACCATAGCTGCATCCCGCCTTGGAACCACGACTTGCCAGGTCAGCTCGTGCGTCCGGTGGTTGACAATCCTTCTGCACAGCTTGCCTTCGTAGAGGAACAGCTTGCTCTTCTCTTTCCACAGCTGCTTGGCTTCCTCTGGGGCATCTGGATCTAAGCGGGCGTTTTCCTGGGTCAGCAGATCTTTCACCAGGCGGATGGCAGGGTCACTATCTTGGGTCTCGGCCCAGCTGTGGTGAGGTAGGGGATTGATCATCACGGTTGTTAGATCCTCCTCCTTCACGCGGTGGGAGTATTGAGCGGCTCCATACCGGTGAAACGCGGGGAGTTCTACCTCCTCCAGCTCTTCTGGGTCTTCGTCACCTTCAGGTAAGTGAGGCATTCTTGATAGGGCGTCTGCGTTGGCATTGGTTTTGTCTGCCCGGTACTTGATCACAAAGTCATAGTTGGAGAGACGGGCCATCCACCGCTGTTCCAGGGCACCCAGCCTTGCATTGTCCAGGTGTGTCAACGGGTTGTTGTCCGTGTACACGGTGAACTTTGCGGAGGCCAGGTAATGCTTGAAGAGTTCCGTCACGGCCCACACCACCGCCAAGAATTCTAGCTTGAAGGAGTTGTAATTCTCCGGGTTCCTCTCGGTGGGCCTCTGCTTCCGGCTGGCGTATGCGATCACCCGTTCTCTGCCCTGTTGGTTTTGAGACAGTACGGCTCCCAGTCCCACATTACTGGCGTCTGTGTGGAGAATGAAAGACTGGCCATAATCAGGGTAGGCCAGGATCTCATCCCCCGTGAGGGCCATCTTTAGCTGGCGGAAGGACTCCTCTTCCGGTTTATCCCACTTGAAGGGTGGCTTTTGACTTCTGGACTTAGACTGTCCGATCAGGAGGTCCTGCATAGGAGCGGCCATCTTAGTGAACCCGGGGATGAACCTTCGGTAGTAGCCTACCAACCCGAGAAACTGTCTCACCTCTTTGATGTTCGAGGGGCTTGGCCAGCTCTTGATTGCCGTGACCTTGTCAGGGTCGGGGGCTACTCCTTCCGCGCTTACCACGTGCCCTAGGTACTGGACCTTTGGTTTCAGCAGGTGACACTTCGATGGTTTCATAGAATCATAGAATCATAGAATCATAGAATGGTAGAGTTGGAAGGGACCTCCTGGGTCATCTGGTCCAACCCCCTGCTCAAAGCAGGATTCACTAGATCATCTCAGACAGATGTCTGTCCAGCCTCTGTTTGAAGACGTCCATTGAAGGGGAACTCACCACCTCTCGTGGCAGCCTGTTCCACTCATTAATCACCCTAACTGTCAAAAAGTTTTTTCTAATATCTAATCTGTGTCTCCTCCCATTTAGTTTCATCCCATTGCTTCTAGTCTTTCCTTGTGCAAATGAGAATAAAGATGATCCTTCTACAATGTGACAGCCCTTGACATATTTGTAGACAGCTATTAAGTCTCCTCTCAGTCTTCTTTTTTGCAAGCTAAACATTCCCAAATCCTGCAACCGTTCCTCATAGGACATGGTTTGCAGACCAGTCACCATTCTGGTCGCTCTTCTCTGAACTTGCTCCAGTTTGTCTATGTCTTTTTTAAAATGTGGTGCCCAAAACTGTACACAGTATTCCAGATGAGGTCTGACCAAAGAGGAGTAAAGACCGATAATGACTTCACGTGATCTAGACTGTATGCTTCTGTTAATACATCCCAGAATTGTATTTGCCTTTTTTGCTGCTGCATCACACTGTTGACTCATGTTCAGTCTATGATCTATTAGTATACCTAAGTCTTTTTCACATGTACTGTTGCTTAGCTCTATTCCTCCCATTCTGTATATGCTTTTTTCATTTTTATTGCCCAGATGTAGTACTTTGCATTTTTCCCTGTTAAAAACCATTCTGTTGGTTGCTGCCCAATGCTCCAGTTTATTTAGGTCTTTTTGAATCCTCTCTCTCTCTTCTCTAGTATTAGCTATCCCTCCTAGCTCTGTGTCATCAGCAAATTTAATCAGCTTACCCTCAATTCCTTCATCTAAATCATTGATAAAGATGTTGAACAATACAGGTCCCAGGACGGAGCCCTGTGGTACCCCACTTGAGACATTCATCCAGCTGGATGTGAAGCCATTTACAACCACCCTTTGAGTCCGATCACTAAGCCAGTTATGAATCCACCTAACAGTTGCCTGGTCCATTGCATACTTGGTCATTTTTTCAATAAGGATGGTGTGAGATACTTTGTCAAATGCTTTGCTGAAGTCAAGATATACTATATCTACAGCATTTCCCTGATCCACCCAGTCAGTGATTCTGTCATAGAAGGAAATTAAGTTAGTCTGACATGACTTGTTAGTTACAAACCCATGCTGACTCTGGTTAATCACTTCATTCTTATCCATGTACTTACATACATGTTGTTTAATAATTTGTTCAAAGATCTTTCCTGGTATAGAAGTCAGACTCACCGGCCTATAGTTCCCTGGGTCCACCTTCTTCCCCTTTTTGAAGATAGGAACAACATTTGCTCTTCTCCAGTCTTCTGGGACTTCTCCTGTTCTCCAAGAATTTTCAAAGATTATGGAGAGTGGTTCTAAAATTTCTTCTACGATCTCCTTCAGTACTCTGGGGTGTAATTCATCTGGACCTGGAGACTTGAACTCATTTATGTTAGCTAAATATTCCCTCACAATCTTTCTGTTTACAGATAACTTGGATTCCTCTATTCCTTTAAAAGGACAGTGAAGATCAGTTGATGTTACATTTTCTTTCTGAGAGAAAACAGATGCAAAATAGGAATTAAAAAGTTCGGCCTTCTCAACATCCTCTCTTACCATTTCTCCATTTTCATCCTGTAAAAATCCTATAGCATCTTTGACTTTTCTTTTACTTTTGACATACCCCCAAAATCCTTTTTTATTGCTTTTGACATCTCTTGCAAGCCTTAATTCATTGTCAGCTTTAGCTAACCTGATACGTGCCCTACAGGATCTGCAGACTGCATTATAATCTTCTTTAGATATGCCTCCCTCTTTCCATTTAATAAACATTTCTTTCTTTCTTTTTAGCATGTGTTTAAGTTCTGTGTTCATCCATCCTGGTTTCCTTAAATGCTTCCCATTCTTCCTACTTTTCGGGATTGTTAACGATTGTGCTTTGAGAATCTCATTTTTAAAAATTTCCCATCCTTCCTGGACATTTTTGTCCTTAAGGACATCCAGCCATTGGATCCCTCCTATTCTCTTTCTGAGTCTCTTAAAATCTGCCTTTCTAAAATCTAACCTTGAAGTTTGAGTCTTCACATGTCTTCACCTTCAGGCCATAGCCTGCCAGGGCTTCGAACACCTCAGCCAGGTGTTTGAGATGGTCCTCGTAGGTCTTCAAATAGACGATCACGTCGTCCAGGTAAAGGAGGACCGTCTCGAAGTTTCGGTGCCCTAGACAGCATTCCATCAGCCTCTGGAAGGTCCCTGGTGCGTTGCAGAGCCCGAAAGGCATACAGTTGAATTTGCTCAGTCCCATCGGGGTGGTGAAGGCGGTCTTCTCCTTGTCAGCCTCTGCCACAGGAACCTGCAAGTACCCGCTAGTAAGGTCCAAAGTAGAAAAGAAGTTAGCTGATTTTAGTGCGGCTAAAGACTCCTCTATTCTAGGCAGCGGGTATGCGTCTTTATGGGTGATACGGTTGATTTGTCTATAGTCTACGCACATTCTCATGGTGCCGTCTTTCTTTTTGACCAGAACCAAGGGGGCTGCCCTGGGGCTACAGCTGTCTCTAATGACCCCAGCTTCTTTCATCTCTCTTAGCATGCCCTTTGCGTTCTGATAATGTGCAGGGGGTACTGGTCTGTGTCTCTCTTTTATTGGTGGGTGGCTCCCTGTGGGGATGTGGTGTTCTATCCCTTTTACTCTGCCGAAGTCTAGCGGGTGCTTACTAAAGACTCTCTCGTACTCCTGTACCACCCGGTAGACTCCTTGCTTTTGGTGCAGGGGAGTGGAGTCAACACCCACATGGAGTTTCTGGCACCAGTCCTCCTTTTGTTTCTGGGAGCCATTACCCTCCGCCTGAGGAGATGGAGGCAAGGGTTCCACGGCCCTGATAGCTTTGTGTTCGACCACAAACAGCTTGGCGAGTGTAGCGTACCTGGGTAAGTGTACCTCCCTCTCCCCAATGTTGAGGATGCGGACGGGCACCCTCCCATGACGGACATCAACCACCCCCGGGCTGTCAAAATGGTGGGCCTGCTGTCTGAGTACACGGGTTCTACCATGGCTTGGTAGTCTCTACCTCTCAACCCGATTGCAGTCCGACACCAGATCATCATTTCACTTTTGGGAGGCATGGAAATGGGGAATGGGTCACTCAGTCTTACGCTACCGATCTCACCACCAGACAGTTCTACCTGCTGCCGTCTCATCAGGGCTTTTATCTCCTTGTTGAGGACTCTCTGTTGGCTGGAACTAGCATTCACCGCCACCTGTTGTAAGATTACAATTACCTCTGAAAGACAATTTTCAATCACGTTAGTACCCACAGTTATTTTAGGGTGACTTTCACGACGGTCAATGTCCACAATAATCACTCCCTGTGCCGGCAGTTCAACTTTACCAATTTTAATGGTCATCTCCTTGAACCCCATCTGCGGCACGGGTAAGCCATTACTGGCGATGATGCTCAAGTTACTGTCTGGATACCGTGTGATATCAGCATCAGTCCAATACTGCTTAAAAAGTACATAAGGGATAGTGGTTACTTGCGGCCCAGTATCCAGCAAGGCGCTCATGGGGATACCGTCCAGCACCACGGGTAAAACCGGGCGCCCCCCAATGTACTTATCACGCCAATTATAAGGGCCTGGTGATCTTATGCCTGGAGGTCGGCCCTCTGCCCCAGGTTGGACCCGTTTAAATTACAGTACCTGGAAATGTGTCTGGGCTGGTTGCATCGACGGCAAATGGGCTGTCCATCCTCTGCGTAGCGGTCGGTGGGCCTCCCTCGGAACGACGGGATCCTCCTCTGTCGACGCCACGGGACATCCTCCGGACTTGAAGCCAGCTCGATGGGTCTTGACGGGTCCACTTGCAACGCCTGGACGGTCCTGGTCAACACCGCGACGCTCCTGGCCAGCTCCTGGACTTGGTGGTGCAGGTCTTTC
Organism: Phyllobates terribilis; assembly: GCF_046119375.1. Lineage (NCBI taxonomy): Eukaryota > Metazoa > Chordata > Amphibia > Anura > Dendrobatidae > Phyllobates > Phyllobates terribilis. Next base: position 1,176,775,674 of record NW_027362761.1, read on the forward strand.
GACGGGGCTTGGTTCAGGGCCTGTGCATCAGCCCCCATGGAGTCCATAGAGGAGGGCGCCGCCTCCTGGTGGTAGGTAAGGGCAGGGCGCCGGGGGTTTATAGCGCCACTTGTTGCGGATTCACAGAGCACCCTTATGGCCCTGTCCTTGAATTGGGCAAAGGTCAGATCAGGGTTCTGAAAGAACATGAGGCGCAGCTGGGTCCTGTGGGCGCTAGACAGCAGACCTTCTATGAACTGTTCTGTTAGGAGCTTATCCGTATCTTGCACGCTGCCTGGGTCAGCTTGTTGGATGGCCCTCAGGGCTTCCTGTAAGTTTAGGGCATAGTCTCTGATGCTGTCCTGTGCCCTCTGCTTACATCCATAGAACCTCATTTTAATTTCAGCGGAGGTACGTGTGTCAAAGGTACCCCACAGCCGGGCCAGAATACCCTTCACAGTCCTTTTCTCCTCAGTGCGCCATGATTTTACCTCCCTTTGGGCTGCGCCAGTTAACTGCCCTGTTAGTATGCTGACCTTCTGTTCCTCTGTCAGGGGATAGACTTGGAACAAACTGTACAGCTTTCCTTAAAGTCAGTTAGGGCATGGGGCTCCCCTGAGTACTTGGGCAGCCAGGCCGCTCCAGGGATGTAAGGCAGGGAGAATGGCATCACCGTTGCGCTGGTGGTAGTGGGCGACTCTGTGTCCGACATCTTCCTCCCCCCTAGTTAAGCGTGGCCTACCTTCCGACGATCCTCTTCTGTAGGCCGCGGCTCCGCTGCTGCTGCTCTGGACGAGGAACTTGCGTCGTGTCCTGATGACATCAGCGTCGCTCTCTCTCCCTTCCAGGACCTTGCGCAGCGTCGGTGCGTGGGGCGGAGCTTAAGATCTCGCGCGGTTTGGACGTCCACGCCCCTCTTCTTCCCGCGCGGCGTCCTGAAGATGGCGTCCGATGGAGGGAAAGCGGCTGAAGATGGCGGGAACCGATGGAAGATGGCGGGAGACGGCTGGAAAAGGTGGGAGACGGCTGGAAATGGCGGGAAACGGCTCCGGATGGCGGGAAACCTCTTTTCAGGTAAGTGCAAAGTCTTTTCTAGGCACGCAATACCCGTTTGTGGCGGGTTGGTTGCAATCCTGCCGACTACGCCAAAGCTGACTCGCCCCCTGGGCCGTGGGGCACTCGGATCCGGGCAATAGGGGAACGATGGCAGTAGTAGTGGCAACCCGGTTTCGTGGCTCAGGGTGGTCAGGCCAGTGGTAGTCCGTTATGTGCTGATGATTATGTCCGACTACGCCACCCGTGGATTGCGGTTATTAGGAACCTCCGCTGCATGCAGACCGCTGGGGCTGATGAGGTGTGCAGCCGGGATGGTGTGACTCCCCACGGGAAGAGTGCGGCCCCAGGGCAGTGTAGTGGATGTTGGGAGTGATGGTATTGAGAGTCCCAGTGCTGATAGTGCTGGAGGAGCAAGGCGCACACAGACAACAGGTTGCAGTCCAGGGTCTTTACTAGAACAGGTAAATTGACCCACAAACAGTCCCAGCTAGGAGGGGACCTGGATATCTGAGAGCAACGGGGAAATTGGCCCTGGTCAGGGTGAGGGTGTAGGCCTACCGTGCTTTCTGTGCTCCTTCTGGCTATCTCCTCGTTATAGAGTAACAGCCCACGTTTCCAAGCTTTCCGTGTTTTCTCGCCTGTATGGCCTGCGATGTGGGTTCCTTTCTGCTCCCAGCCTTGTACGGCTTTGCTGGTCCCTTCTGTTGTGGCAGGGCGTCCAGGCTTCTTAGGCCAAGGAATATACAGTCCCCTGCGGACTGGTTATCTGCTGGGGGATGTGGAATCCTCCCAGCCTCAGACACCAAAGTCTGGTAAATTAAGTCCGTTATCTGCCAAGACAGGCTCTCTTCACCTCTTGTCTCTGGCTTGTGGCTCTCCTCCTGCCACACTTCCTCTTAGGTGCAATACAACTGTCTGTCCCTGCTCTGCTCTGGGACAAGTCTCAGTCCTGAGACAGGCCGTCAAGTTCTCTCTAACCCTGCCCCCAGTACCAGCTTTTATAGGGGCAGCCAGCTCCCCCTACTGGCCTGAGACAGGAGGCATTGCATGCTAATGTTCTCCTGACTAGAGAACCTCCCCCTTGCTCTCAGACACAGCTTTAATATATTTGTGGCATCCAGGCCAGAGAGCTAATTAGCAAGAGAGAGGTAGCCGCTCAGTCCTAAAGACAGCCTCTTATCTAAGAAACTGTCTGCAATGCCTAACGTAGAGATCTCCTGCAACCCACTGCAGGGCAACTGTGTGTCACCTCTGGCACACCCGTGACAGGGAGATAATGTGGGGACTTTGCACAGTGTAGGGGCCATCATACAGTGTGGGAGATAATGTGGAGTATTTGTATAGTGTTGGGTCTTTGCACAGTGTGGAGGTCATTAGTTTGGAGGCTACTAAGGGGTCAGTATACTGTGTGGGGGTACTATACAGTGAGGGGGCATTATACTGTGTATAAGAGAGTATCATACTGTGTAGAGGGGAGCTGTACATGGGGGGAGACTAAGGATATTATTAAATGTTAAGTGGGCACTTATCATTATAGGGGAACTCAGGTTATTATGACTGTCAAGGGGGCACACAGAGGGCACTATTACTTTCTAGGGGGCAAAATGTGGGCTTTGTTTTCTAGGGCAATTACACACGGCATTACTATATTCTAGAGGTTTGTTTTACCATCTAGAGAGCACACAGCAGGTGCAGTAATAGGGACACGTACGGCAGCAGCTCAGTATTGGGGTATCAGCAGGATGAGGAGTTTGTGCCGGTTGGGAATAGATGAGGACGGGGCCTGAAATGTATGGAGTCAAATCTGTCTTTGTTGTGATCTCTGCAGACTGAGTCCTGGATAGAGAAGTCGTCGTGTCGATCTGGACATATGGAAAAGATAGGAAAAGTGAACAATTTAATCAGAAAGAGCGTCAGCTGTAAGGTACTATATATAACTGTACTGTAATCTCTTATATGTTCTGCAGGACTGATGTCACCAAATGGCGGTAATATCAGTGCTGTATAGAGATTATTTTTAGTAACAGCGCGGTCATCTGCTGAGGTTCTTCTACATGCTCTATTAGGGTGCGCCACCATATTTGTAGTCAAGGTTACCTGGTTAGGGGCCCACTCAGAAGTTTCGCCCCACCGAACCAAAACCCTAGCTACTCCTCTTCTTATATACTTACTCCTGAGCAAATCATGCCCTGTCTGTTGTCTGCGCTACTTCTAGATTTCCATCTAGGTACATATTGAGTTTCCTTTATCTTCTTATTCTACTTGTCTAAGTATAGTACAAGCTCATGTTGGTAATTCCACCAACAAAGCCCACTATCTGAAAACTGGCTGCAGCGACCATGCGCTCTATACATGCTACACCGGCCAACCTAGAAGGATTAACTCCAATAACAGGGTTTAAGATCAGGGATTAAGCCTTTGCCCTTCTACCACCATTCCCAGGTGATGAAAAATTGAACTCACCTGCTGCTCAACTGCTGTTGATGACTCAAAAACCAAATGAGTCTGACAAAGGACTTTGGTTGAAAATTTGGAAGCACGCAGGTCCCACTGGCCAATGTAAGCAAAGCTCCTTCCTCTTCCTGTTACTCTAAAAAACATTGCTAGTACATGACGAACTGCAGGATGTAGCGCCGGCGTCCCTGCCCTCTGCTAGGCAGGGACGCTGTTCCCCTCACCCCTCTGCTCCGAGCCCGGCGTCCTCCTCCCGCTCTGCTGGCAGCGCGCGCTCCTTCCCGGCCACTGTGCTTAGGGCGCGCGCGCGCTCCCTCCCTCTTAAAGGGGCCGCGCGCGCCGTCCTAAGGAGTCCCCGACCAATGGCCGGAGGACTTCACCATATATAAGGCACCTCCTCCAAAATGGAGGTGCCCGAGCAATGTTGTTGCACTGTTCACTACTCTGCTTCAGCCCTCAGGTCCCGTTGCCAGTTACCTGCCAGTTCACTGCCAGAAACCTGCCAGTTTGCTGTCTGTTTCCTGCCTGACATTCCTCCTACCTGCTTGCTAGCCTGAGGTCCGACGGTCTGCCTTCCTACTCCTGTCAGTCTGTCTATGGACCAGCTTGCCCGCTCACCTGGGAGCGCACATCTGCTACCTGCCTGCTAGCCTACCTGGAGGCTCCGCCGTCACGTGCTGTGACCACCTGCCATTCCAGAGACTCCTGCCCGCTCACCTGGGAGCGCTCATCTGCTGCCTGTCTGTTGGCCTACCTGGAGGCTCCGCCTTCACGTGCTGTGACCACCTGCCATTCCAGAGACTCCTGCCCGCTCACCTGGGAGCGCTCATCTGCTGCCTGTCTGTTGGCCTACCTGGAGGCTCCGCCGTCACATGCTGTGACCACCCGTTTATCCAGAGACTCTCGCTTGCTCACCTGGGAGCACACATCTACCATCTGCCTGCTAGCCTACCTGGAGGCTCAGCCATCACAGGTCGTACCTACCCTTTACCCAGAGACTGCCCCGGTCACTTGCCGTGACCTCCTGCCCGTTCATCCAGAGACTGCCCCGGTCACTTGCCGTGACCCCCTGCCCGTTCATCCAGAGACTGCCCCGGTCACCTGCTGTGACTGCCTGCCCGTCTTCCCTGGTCGCCACCCGCTCCCTTACAAGGACCGCCCCCTTGTACAGTAGCTCAGAGGTTCCGCCTCCCAGACCCGTTACAGTTTGCTCGGGCCATGGAACCCGGTGGCACCCAAGCTCCCTCACTCTCGGACCTGTGTCATGAACTGTCCCGTCAGAGGTCCCAACAGGAGTCCATCCTGGGTCACCTGCGGAATGTCAATTCTCGCCTGGACACTCTGACTGCTCCACCAGCAACCACCGCCAGTGCCATGACTCGCAATCCGGCAGCTCCGCTGCCCACCAATACTATGGTATCCTACCCCGGACCCCGGCTTTCTGCACCTCCTCGCTTCGGAGGCGACTCCGCTCAGGCTCGGGGCTTTATAAATCAGTGCACCCTGCACTTTGAACTCCTGTCCCACCAGTTTAACTCCGACCGGGCCAAAATTGCCTTCATCATGTCCCATCTCACCGGGGAGGCCCTGGCCTGGCTAAATCCTCTATGGGAGAGAGGAGACCCCCTGGTGTCCGACTTGCCTGCCTTTCTCACGGCTTTCCGGAAAGTCTTCGACGAACCTGGACGGAAGACCTCATCCGCATCATCTCTGCTACGCCTCCGTCAGGGAAGTCTCACCGTGGGCCAATATGCCATACGGTTCCGTACCCTTGCCTCGGAGCTGGCCTGGGATAACGACGCTCTGGTATCTGTCTTCTGGGAGGGTCTGTCCGGCCGTATTAAAGATGAACTTGCCGGTCGAGACATTCCTACCACTCTCGATGACCTAATAACTCTTGCCACCCGGATTGACCTACGGTTCCAGGAGCGTGCCAAAGAAGTCACCCGTGAGAGGAGGTTTCCACGTCTAGCTCCTACTTTTCAGAAATCTGTCACTCCCTCCGTTTCTCCCCAGGTACACTCTCCTGAGCCTATGCAGGTCGACCAGACCAAGATGGTCAAAACCCGTCAGGACTTACTCCGTGCCGAGGGGAGCTGCTTCTACTGTGGCAGTAAGGAGTATCGGATCCGTACCTGCCCGGAAAGGTCGGGAAACGCCTGTGTCTAGGTTCGCTCAGAGAGGTCGACCTAGACAAGAATAAATCCTCTCCATCTCTGCTGCTGTCAGTCTCAATTATCTGCGGGGAGAATCGTTATTTCGAACTAGCCCAACTTGACTCTGGAGCGGCCGGGAATCTTATTTCACAGGCCCTGGTAGAAAAATACCGCATTCCCACCAAACCTCTGGCTACAACATTATCTGTCGCTGCTGTGGATGGGGGCCTCTTACCACGTCCCATCCAACTCATCACCGAATCCATAACTCTGCAGGTGGGAATGCTGCATTCTGAGAGCATCTCTTTTCATGTTCTGCCTGGACTCTCTCACGCCCTCTTACTAGGTCTACCTTGGCTCCAGAGACATGCACCCGTGCTTGACTGGCAGACCGGAGAAGTCCTTCGCTGGGGACAGGACTGTCATAAGACTTGTTTGGTTCCTGTTCATCCCGCCCGTCCTTCTCCTACCCCAACTAATCTACCTGGACGTCCGATTCCCTATTGGTCATTTGCTGATGTCTTTAATAAAAAGGAGGCAGAGACATTACCCCCTCATAGACCATACGACTGTCCTATCGACCTGTTACCCGGTACTACGCCTCCCCGTGGGCGTATTTACCCATTGTCTGCTGCTGAGACCCGGTCGATGTCCGAATATATTGAGGAGAATTTGGCCAGGGGATTCATCCGGAAATCTACCTCCCCGGCGGGAGCAGGCTTCTTTTTCGTAAAAAAGAAGGACGGATCTCTCCGTCCCTGTATAGACTATAGAGGCCTTAACCAGATCACGGTGAAGAATAAGTACCCCCTTCCGCTCATTCCAGAATTATTTGATCGTCTGAGGGGGGCTAGAATCTTCACCAAACTGGACCTCTGTGGGGCGTACAACCTGGTCCGTATCCGTCAAGGGGATGAATGGAAGACTGCATTCAACACCCGGGACGGCCACTATGAATATCTGGTAATGCCCTTTGGTCTCTGTAACGCTCCTGCCGTCTTTCAAGAGTTGGTCAATGACATCTTCCGGGACCTTCTCTACTCCTGCGTAGTGGTGTACCTGGACGACATCTTGGTCTTCTCTCCGGATCTCCAGACTCACCGGAGAGACGTTCGTCAGGTCCTGCTCAGGCTCAGGCAGAATCACCTCTTCGCTAAATATGAGAAGTGCCTCTTTGAGCAGACCTCGCTTCCATTTTTGGGCTACATTATTTCTCAGACCGGCCTACGAATGGATCCAGAGAAACTGTCTGCCATCGAGAAATGGCCCCGACCGGAGGGGTTGAAGGCCATTCAGCGGTTCCTGGGCTTCGCCAACTACTACCGCCTCTTCATACCGCACTTCTCTTCCCGGACTGCCCCAATTTCCGCGCTCACCCGTAAGGGCACTAATCCCAGAGAGTGGCCGCCCGAAGCAGAGGAGGCCTTTCTTTCCTTAAAACAGGCCTTCTCTTCCGCCCCGGTGCTGCATCGCCCAGATGGCAACAAGCAGTTCTTCCTGGAGGTTGACGCCTCCTCCTCTGGAGCCAGAGCGGTACTTACCCAAAAATCATCTTCCGGGAGAATGGTAACTTGTGGCTTCTTCTCCAAACTCTTCTCCTCTTCTGAGCGCAACTATTCCATAGGAGATCGAGAGTTATTGGCCATCAAGCTGGCATTGGAGGAGTGGCGTTACCTGCTCGAAGGGGCTCTTCACCCAGTAATAATTTACACTGACCACAAGAACTTGGCTTACCTCCAGCATGCCCAGAGACTTAACCCGCGCCAAGCTCGGTGGTCCTTGTTTTTTGCTCGCTTTGATTTTATTCTTCATTTTCGCCCGGCTGACAAAAACATCAAGGCGGACTCCTTGTCCCGATCCTTTCTGGTGTCTGATCTCGAGGAAGAACCGAAACACATCATCGATCCCGCCAGAGTAATGCAGGTGACTCCCGTGAGTCTAAATCGTCTCCCTCCCGGTAAGACGTTCGTATCAGTACCTGATCGGGAGAAGATCCTACACTGGGGTCACTCGTCTAAACTAGCTGGCCACGCCGGTCAGAAAAAGACCCTCCAGCTTATTACCCGGCACTACTGGTGGCCTACCCTGCACAAGGACGTAATAGACTTTGTTTCTGCCTGTGTGTCCTGCGCCCGCAACAAGGTTCCAAGACATCTGCCAGCCGGTCGCCTCCTTCCGCTCCCAGTACCTGCTGCCCCCTGGCAGCATGTAGCAATGGACTTTATAACTGATCTCCCCCTCTCTGCCGGTTGTACGGTCATTTGGGTGGTCGCTGACCGCTTTTCCAAGATGGCTCATTTCGTTCCCCTGCCAGGCCTCCCGTCTGCATCCGAGCTGGCTAAAGACTTTATCCGCCACATCTTCCGTCTTCATGGCCTGCCCCTCCACATCGTGTCGGATCGTGGGGTACAGTTCACCTCACGCTTCTGGAGAGCCACTTGTAAACTGCTAGACGTCACCCTGGACTTCTCCTTCGCTTACCACCCACAGTCTAATGGTCAAGTGGAGCGGATCAATCAGAACCTGACCAGTTACCTCCGGCACTTCGTTAATGCCCACCATTCAGACTGGGTGGATCTCCTGCCATGGGCCGAATTTTCTTACAACAATCACGAGAGCGAATCTTCCTCCAAATCCCCGTTTTTTGTTGTCTTCGGTCAGCATCCTCGGATCCCATTTCCCGTCTCCACCTCGGTGGACAATCCGGCTGCGGAATCTCTTGTTAACAAATTTTCCTCCATATGGGAGAGTACCCGATCCGCACTCCTTCTGTCATCCGAGCGTATGAAAAGACATGCTGACAAAAAACGTCTGGATCCTCCTCAATTCCGTCCAGGGGATAAGGTCTGGCTCTCGTCCAAGTATGTCCGGCTCAAGATTCCTTCCTATAAGTTAGGGCCTCGGTTCATCGGTCCTCTGGAGGTCATCAGTCAGATCAACCCGGTGGCCTATAAATTGAAACTCCCGGCCAACTTGCGGATCCCTAACTCCTTCCATGTATCTCTCCTCAAACCTGTGGTACTTAACTCTTTTTCCAAGTCTACAGGTACGCCTCCTGCTCCGGTTTCCGCTGAAAACGAATTTGAGGTAGAGAACATTCTGGCCACCAAAAGGGTAAGAGGGAAGACCTTTTTTCTAGTAGATTGGAATGGGGTTTGGTCCTGAAGAGAGAATGTGGGAGCCCCGGGGGAACATCCATGCCCCTCTCATCCTAGCTAAATTTCTCTCTGGCCTAAAAAAGGGGGGGCCTAAAGGGGGGGGTACTGTAGCGCCGGCGTCCCTGCCCTCTGCTAGGCAGGGACGCTGTTCCCCTCACCCCTCTGCTCCGAGCCCGGCGTCCTCCTCCCGCTCTGCTGGCAGCGCGCGCTCCTTCCCGACCACTGTGCTTAGGGCGCGTGCGCGCGCGCTCCCTCCCTCTTAAAGGGGCCGCGCGCGCCGTCCTAAAGAGTCCCCGGCCAATGGCCGGAGAACTTCACCATATATAAGGCACCTCCTCCAAAATGGAGGTGCCCGAGCAATGTTGTTGCACTGTTCACTACTCTGCTTCAGCCCTCAGGTCCCGTTGCCAGTTACCTGCCAGTTCCCTGCCAGAAACCTGCCAGTTTGCTGTCTGTTTCCTGCCTGATATTCCTCCTACCTGCTTGCTAGCCTGAGGTCTGACGGTCTGCCTTCCTACTCCTGTCAGTCTGTCTATGGACCAGCTTGCCCGCTCACCTGGGAGCGCACATCTGCTACCTGCCTGCTAGCCTACCTGGAGGCTCCGCCGTCACGTGCTGTGACCACCTGCCATTCCAGAGACTCCTGCCCGCTCACCTGGGAGCGCTCATCTGCTGCCTATCTGTTGGCCTACCTGGAGGCTCCGCCGTCACGTGCTGTGACCACCTGCCATTCCAGAGACTCCTGCCCGCTCACCTGGGAGCGCTCATCTGCTGCCTGTCTGTTGGCCTACCTGGAGGCTCCGCCGTCACATGCTGTGACCACCCGTTTATCCAGAGACTCTCGCTTGCTCACCTGGGAGCACACATCTACCATCTGCCTGCTAGCCTACCTGGAGGCTCAGCCATCACAGGTCATACCTACCCTTTACCCAGAGACTGCCCCGGTCACTTGCCGTGACCTCCTGCCCGTTCATCCAGAGACTGCCCTGGTCACTTGCCGTGACCCCCTGCCCGTTCATCCAGAGACTGCCCCGGTCACTTGCCGTGACCCCCTGCCCGTTCATCCAGAGACTACCCCGGTCACTTGCCGTGACCTCCAGCCCGTTCACCCAGAGACTGTCCCGGTCACCTGTTGTGACTGCCTGCCCGTCTTCCCTGGTCGCCACCCGCTCCCTTACAAGGACCGCCCCCTTGTATAGTAGCTCAGAGGTTCCGCCTCCCAGACCCGTTACACAGGAACTCGCAATTAATAAAGACAGGGAACACCACCTGCTTCTCCTGGAAACGCAGAATGGTGTCAGGAGTGGTGACATTTATTCTTAGTGGCTCTATGACAACTACATCTGACAGAGTTCTGGAGGCGGTCCGTAAGGACGGACAGGTTCTACCATGGCCACAATTGTGAGGGGCCCCCTGAACCTCCAACTACTGCTCTTGCCACATCTCTCCTTCTCACTCTCACTAAAACTGCCTGCAATCAAGAAGTGTCTCAGTTCTTCACTGAACCTGCTCCTCCCACACTGGAGCAGCTCCTAAACCCCTTAACTATTCAATAACTTATAACTGCATACTCTCTATGCTATAGTGCCCACCTCTGCACTACTCTTCTATTAATCTAATACTCTATCTATACCTTCCTATGCTGACCCTGTAACTGACACATCAGACAGTCGGTCATAACACATTCTCATATATACAACAGAGTATAACATTATGTGCATAAAGAGGGAAGAGGCGCATTACCATCCCGGTCACCCTCTTATCACCCTCTTACACAAGTAGTGCTAACTATACTCAACGGCTCTATGATGACTATGTCAGATAGAGTCCTAGAGGAGATCCCTGAGGAGTGGATGGATAGGATCCACCATCACCATCAAAGACCAGGTAAATCACCTGCTACTCCTGGAACTGCTGAATGGTGTTAGGAGTGGTGAAGTCTCAGAGGTTGTACAATGACATCTATCCCTACAGTTACAATCCGAGATTCCTGCCTTAAGTGAAGAGGCCAGGGATGCTGCATACTACTGTGGAAAAAAGAGGCACAGAGGACTGGATGGTGGGTAGTGGGCATCAGGGGATGCAGAAAAGATGAAAATTAAAGGTATTAGTTTTATTTATTACATTTTGCTAGGCCACCACATTTAGTCAAAATTGTGGTTAGCGGCCTATCATTTTGCTGAATTCGCCCTGAGAAAATAAAAAAAAATCCTTTTTAGTAAAATTCAGTTCCACTTTAATATACTCACCTATCTCTATTGCTTTGATCAGTTAACTACGAAAGTAAAAAGATTGATGTCTGAAGAGACCACAGAACATAATAAGAAACATTACATTCACAGAGAATAACTTTGCTGCAAATTGACTCTGCGCAATCTGGCAATTCAAATCTTTCCAGATCTGCTTATTTCTATGTGTCGCCCCTGAGGGTTCAGTCGCCACAGAGGTACTGCACCTCACCCAGAGGTGTGGTGTCTCTCTTCACTCAGGTAAGGAGGGAGTGCTGCCCGGAACCCCAACACCTGCATCCAACACTACACTGCTCCAAGCCGGCTGGAAGGGCAAGACGCAATGTTTGTTCCTGCTGAGCCCTGTCCCTGGCTGGAGTGGGGGGAACCAAAGGTAGGGGCAAACAGTAGTGGGTGTGGGTGGAGGAAGTAGCTAGAGGGAGCACTTGTTGAAGGAGGTATATAATGGGAAGCCATCTTGGGGTGGCAGGTTAGTCAGTAGGAGAGCAGTTCAGAAGAACAGTCCGGGGGCAGAGTCTCATTAGGAGCTCTGCTCCACAAGTAGTGCCTGGTCTAGACGCCCCAGAGGGGAGCAGGGAGTAGGCTCCGTTCTAAGAAGGGATTCTAGGGGGTACGGCGAGTGCAGGACGGCACCCGTACTCCCCGCATCTGTCAGAAGACAGAGGGATCGTAAGCCGCATTCTAATCCCCTGAGGGTCAAGCAAGTCTGTGAACTCCGACAGACAGGAGGGACTTCAGAGCAGCCGAACAGGATTGAGAGTGGGCAGCGCAGGGCAGGAGGGAGAAAGACCCAGTGTGAAGATGGTCTACATAGGAACACAAGAAAGAGGGGTTCTGCCAGGTACTCATATTCTGCCTGAGGAGGAACGGAACCCCTGCCTGGTGAACGCAGCGCGACGTGAGAGGCTAGCCCCCAATCAGTGCACCAGTGGAACTGCCTTAACGACTGTGAGTAAAAACTTGGATGACTGCACTGCACTGCCTCCGTCCATTATTTCATCGGTGCCATCTTTCTCTCTGCACTACAACGCCCAGCGCACCTTACACTAACTACACTGCCCTGGAACTAGCTCTACCTGTGGAGAGCTGCACCATCCTTGCTGCCTTAACACCAGCTCCAGAGGACTGCTCCGCCGCGGCGGCTCCCTCTAGCCGCAATCCACAGGTGGTGTCACAAACTCTATAAATCTCAATTAATAAGCCCCTTTTGCACTGACCGCCCTGGGTCACGGACCGGGCCAGCCACCGTGATATTCCCTGCAAGCAGCCCTAGGCCCGGCTGCCGCGTACATATCAACTTGGTCATTTAGTGAGTATTTATCAGGGAATAACAGATGAAGAGTTAACCGAAACTTTTGGAAACTATACTCAATGGTGACAACCTAAAATTTTTGAAAGGAAAGAAGCTAAAGGGGCCCAAAATTCTACCTTTAACCAACTCCTTTTGCAATTTAAAACCAAAAGCCTACATTTAAAGTGATTAGGTAATAACTCTGCCCTCTGCTTGTCTGGGTGCCTCCAGCCAAGGTTTCATACTTTCCAGCAGCACTGGAGTTTGCACTTTTTTTGAACCAAATGTCTTGAGACAATTGAGTAGTGAAATGAAAGTTGAGGGTCAGCACAGAAGAAAAGATCTGTGGTAATCATGACAGTTATTGAGCAACTTACAATGATTTTCATTATATGGAAAATATAAACCTCTCCTTATTATGGGGAGAAGGAACCTGCTTTGATAAATACCCAGAGATAGGAGGCAACGTACGACCACAAACCAACAGCCTTAAACCCAAATTTCATATTGGGATGAAGCACCATTTTTTGTTTAAAAATGTCATCATGCTGAAGCCAGGTAAAGCCACAGAAATTACGGTAGCCATCTAAAATGGTGTCATATGTTGGAATAAACCAGAACAAAGCTGAAGCTATTTCTCTCCTAACATTGATACATTTATGCAAACTTACTGCAATCAAATGACTTGGCGCATAACTTACAGCCTAGTTAGAAGTCATTTTAACAAAATAATTAAATAAAACACAATAAAAAAAACATTGCCAACAACATTGGTGGAAGAGGAAAGCCTCTGTCTACACAATGCCTGTCACGGGTGTGTCGGAGGTGACAAATAGTCACCCTGCAATGGTTTGAAGGAGATTTGGCAATGCAGACAGCTGCCTAGATAGGAGGCTATGTTTAGGACCCACCGACTACCTACCTTTAGTCTGGGTGTATATATACCTGGTGTGTCTTGGTGGGCGTCACCAGTTATATTCATTCCTACTTGGAACTTGGCTGAAGCAGCATCACGTCCTCTTTGGAGTCTTGAGGCCATGTGTCCTGTTGGAGTTCTTCTAAAGCTAAGTTATTATTTCCCTATGTTGTCTTCCCCTTTTGGCTTTAGACTGCTAGTGGAAGTTGACTAGTGCTCATCTCCTTCCATCCCCAGGTTTAGCCTTTCGCCAGGTATAGTAGGGCGAGGCACGTGATCGGCGATATCTGCAGAGGCTGTATAGGGACGTTAGGCGGAGACAGGGTGACGCTAATCCAGATTAGGAGGTCACCTCTTCCCCCTTTCCCTAGTGTCTGGGCTTCCTTTCCTTTTAACCTCTGTGTTTCACTCACACCTGGCGTGACAATGCCTCACCCAAACCCTGATCCTGTCACTCATTCACAGGAAGGAGACTGCTCCTCACTTCACCAGGCAGTAGGACAGCAGCATGGAGGAAGAGCATCTACTGCCATCTCTCCAGCTCCTCCGCTCCCTGGATGGTGTTAAGTATGTGACATGAGGTCTCTTTTGTCTTCACCTAGCTTCCTTCTGCTGGTATTCCTCAATAAGTGAAGCTGGCTCCCATGCTACTATGATGACATATTTGGTAACAACTTCCTCCTGAAGTCCTGACTCTTCCTTTTCAGCCATCAAAATGTCAGACAGGCACCCCCTGAGCCACTCCTCCCACCACAGCTTTCAGCTCTTTGTATTAGATCCCTCAGGGTATCCTCCATCCTACAGTCTCCCAGCTTCTGTTGCTCAAGGATCCGCTACCCGCTCTTCAAAGCTGCTCCAGAGATGACTCGTTCCGGCAGATGTAACTTGAGCCTGCAGATTATTGCATGGTAACCACTCGACTTGCCATGCTCTTCTTCCAGGTATCAACTTCACGGCATCGCCTTCAACTTTCTGCAATGTTTTATAGTCTTATTGAGTGAGGGAGTTTCCATCCTCCCCCTTTGAAGAGGGGTATCCCTAAGGGTCAGTTCCTCCGGGTTCGGAGGGACTGTTCTTCGTGTAATGATTTCCAGTCTGAATCACGCAATCTGGCTAATAGATTTTGTGTGAGGGGATACCCTGAAGGGGTAATAGAGAAGGCCTATCAACAAGCAAGGGCAGTAGATAGATCATCCCTCCTTACCCCAAGGGATAGACCTGACTCAGAGCCCATCACACGGTTGATAGGCACTTACGATGATCAGTCAAGAAGTGTCATGGAAATTCTTAAAAGACACTGGGATATCCTACAGGCAGATTCGGATGTGGCGGGCCTGATTTCAAAGACACCCTCAGTCAGTTATAGGAGGGGGAAGTCTGTGAAGGACACTGTTGTGTATAGCCACTTTGCTCCTCAGAGGAAGGAGGGTACATGGCTGCAGAACAGGTCCAAGGGTACATTCAGGTGTGGCCACTGTTCTTTTTGTAAATTCATCACACCGTCAAAAAGTTTTGCGAGTACAGTGATTAAACGGGTGTGTGACATGAGAGATTTTGCCAACTGTAGGACATCGGGGGTGGTGTATCTCTGCACGTGCACATGTCCAATGGATTATATCGGGAAAACAAAACGTGAATTACGTGTTCGGATTGGCGAACACCTTGGACATGTGCAAGGATACACCACTCACCAGACATGTAATCTCTAAACAAGGGGGTGATGTTGGATCCATTTCATTTAGGGTCCTTGAGGTTGTGGAAAATACTCCAATGGGAAGCCCGTTGGATCTTCTGGATGGAATTGATGGCCCCAGGGGCCTGAATGAGCAGCTGAGTTTTTCGAGCTTCATTTGATTTAAGAGTGTGCTACTGAGGGCTCAATAGAACCAACCTTAATGTGATACTGGCCTTTGGGCATCACTTATATGTACCTATTAGGGTTACCTTTACATCTATATTTTGTGACTATTCTACATATCCTTAGTCTAACAACCTTGAATTTTTGGAAGGGCAAATGAGAGGATAAATGTGGACAACACTTACATTTTAATGTAGGGAGATATCTGCACCCCTTTCTCTATTTTTTGATATTTTGACTTCTTTATTTCCCCTTGTATTTATTATTCTCCTCCTTTGGGGAGAAACGTTAATACATTATTTTGATGACTTTGAAATTGTGCCACCGGTTTCGCTTCCAATGCACGGTTTTTAGGACAGTATATTGTAAAGTATTGGCTTTCCGGGTGGTTATTGGCGTCTCCTCTGTGATTTTGGCAGGTACCACTAGATGTCAGGCTGTCTGCCTGGTCTGCTTTCTATCTGTGCTCTCCAGTAACTCTAGATGCGTTCCGGTGATCTCACTTCCGGTTTGCGTCATCAGTGAGTCATTTCCGCCAGCGTGCGTTCCACATGCCCACTGTGCTTTCCACAGACTTATATCCGGCTGCAAAAATGTGAGACATGTGCGCAATGGGAGTCATAACAGGGGTATGTTAATTAAACTTTGGTGGGGGTTTCTTATATATATATGGGATGTGGACGTTTCTTTCCATGTATGCAGCATTGACTGGTTGTCTGAGGCGATAGATTGCTGTCCTCCTCAGGTCCCCTGATGAACCCTGGTGGAACCCAACAGGAAACGCGTTGGGACTAAGGGACTACTAATGATAAGTGCCATTTTCATTTGGGACTATATATATGGGACTATTAAGTTTTAAGTGCCATTCTTTATCTGCATGAATTGTCAGACTGTTGGTTCAAATTGTGGGCTGAAGACCTAGAGACAATTGTGTTAAACAGCCCTCTATATATAATCTTCTGCTCTGATGAATAATTTTTGATCTAACAATATGCTGTATATGTGATACATATCTGTGTGGAACCCACACTGGAGATTTATTGTTTAAGAGAGATTGATCAAGATAGCTGTGCACTGGATCGCTATAATGGATCAGGATACTAGCTACTAAATACATCTATCTATGAATTGGTTTATTTAAGCAACACTAAGATTAATCGTACTTTCAAGTCTCCAGGTGCTGGTGTATGTCCTTGTAATAGTGGAGAAGGACGTAGCCTTCCTTTGGCACTGAAGTAGTTAAAGAAAGTTTTCCCGTAGTTAAACCTCTCTGAACTGTTGGTAGGCCAAGCTAGGGGGTTAGATTTAGTGGTCCAGTCAGTAGAGTAGAGGCGGGAACTTAGTTCCCTGATCAAGCCTTGAGTGTGATAGAGCTTGTTCCTGGAATAATTCCTTGTGGTCTGTAGTACCTATAGTCAGCCACAGGATGCCACTTTCCTGGGAGCAGATGTTAGGTTGAGTCTGCTAGTAGTGTTACAGACAGTGATGGGGTTAATGCTGTATGATGGCAGCCCACAGAGGGCACATTAGGAAAAATCCCTGTTTAGTTTCCAGAAGCAGGAAGTGATGGGCAGTAAGAGATAGGACAGTGAACTGTACGGGCAGCCTGACTATATGGTGGCTGCTAGGGTAGACGGGAGCTCCATACCCTCAGACAATGGGATCACCAGTGTAAAACTCTCCCTACGCAAGAGTCCTGTTAGCCGGCCGGAGAAGCTCAACAGAGGTATTGAGGACCAGGAGCACTTCTAGTCTGCAGGAAGCAGAGGAAGATAAATAGGACTCCAGGCTAAGACGTGGGGGAGATATCGGATCCAAAACACTGTTGGTATTGCAGAAGAGTCTCTAGAGATTAGAGTCACAGAGATGCTTCACTTAATGAGGGAACCAGGGCTGAAGATGTTGCCAGCGCCTATGAGGGAGATAATAACCTGTCGAGCCTTATCCATTATATCTGCCTGTAAATACTGTACATATTCCTCTTCCCCAAGTAAAGTCCAAGTTATGGTTAAGAACCTCGTGTCCTCTGAATTTATTGCTGCCCTGGTCCAAGAAGAAAAACACCTGGAGACAACCGCGATCGGATGATTTGAAGTAAGTGGAGAGCCCCACATGCACAGCCACACATCAGAGGGAGCACACAAATTGTCTGTTGGGTGCCAGAGCGAAAGGGGGCTACAGCTCGCCCACGACTACCTCGCTGTTGCACCTTACATCCTATTGAACAGATTTGGTCATTTTTATTATTATATATCGGTTTCTAAACCTATACATTCACTTGTTGTTCTACCTTTTTCTCATCATTGTGGTTTTTTAATATTTGGAAAAGGGTCTTTGTAGGGACATAAGGGATACCGACGTGGAGCGGGGGCGCCACGAAGTACAAATTAGGGTGGCAACCTCCGCTGTCAGGAAGGGAGAGGAATTAGGGACAAAATAGGGACAGTATTAGTCTGTACTCCTTCCTGTCGGTATAAGACCTGAATCTGATGTTCCATTTTTATGAGGATCATTGTCGTTCGTGTATGGATTTTTTCAGTCCTTTTTAGATTTAATTAATAAAAGTTACTTTTTAGGGGTCTTTTTTCCTCTGGTTGTTGCTGAATAAATAGAATGGACATGCTGAATTCATCATCTCTGTCCTGGTATTCACCAAAATCAGTCATCAGGGAGAGTCAGGACGAGGGCCGGCCTTAGTCTGAATTGTGTTCTGTACTTTGATTTCACCACTCAAATTATTTTGTTACTCAGTTTCCCAGGACACATGAGAGGGCAGGAGGTTACCTTTCATGTCCTAGGAACATTAATTTGTGATCTTTTGACACATAGGCCCCAATTCATCATCGCTGGGATTGTGCGCACCAATCTGAATGAATGAGACAATGAAATAAGATCCTAATTCAATAAGAGGCGCACTTCACTTAATGAATTAGGAGCCTCTTACTAGTGCCGAGCGCCTCCATCAGAAATGTTACTCCATTCAGGGACTGGAATCAATTTCTGGTGATATTTACCTTACTAAAATGGAAAAAATTTGATTAATTAGATGGCTGGCTTAGCCAACTCCTCCTAGTTTGACGTACCACTAAAAATGCCAAAATTCCCTACATTTTTGTGTAATTTACAAGCTGTGCAAAATTTTCTGAGATTTTAAGGTGTTTTATACAAGTCATTGTTTTTGTTCCTTACATGAAATTACCCCCCCACAAGTACTGTACTATAAACTGCAGTGAACATGTGAAGTGAAATCCACCACTACTGTACTGACCCTCACAGGGGAAGTCATCATGCCATATACACACAGGGCCGAGACAATGCATTTTGGTGCCCTCGGCAGATTATGTAAACTATGCCCCATCCCAGCTTGAATCAGTTTAAAGATATCTTAAGAATATGTTCAGACATTGCATTTTTGCTGTGCTTTTCTGCACTAATAACGCAGTGTGTTGGCAGTAGAAACACTGATGCTTTATATGCATTTTTGGTGATTTATATCATACGGTTTTTAAAGCACCACTCTAGCGGGTTTTTCTTTTCAGCTTTGGAGTGGTGCTACTAATCTAAGGTCTCTGATCTAGAATTATACTTACCCGCCGCCATCTTCACCTTCTATCACCAGTACAAGACTCTGATAGACTTACATTAAAAAGTGACCTCCAGCTCACCCAGCAAACACTGGAGCGATCCAGCAGATCACAACCAGCAGGAGATGAGCGGAGGGGCGCCAAGAATAGATGAAGATAGCTTCTGATAAGAATAAGACTATGGGCAGAGAACTTAGAAGAGTGGCATCACTCCAGCGGTAAAGTAAAATAAAACTCTGGAGAGATTCTTTAATGCCTTTACCCCCGAAGGATGTTTGCACGTTAATGAACAGGCCAACTTTTTCAATTCTGACCACTGTCCGTTTATGAGGTAATACCTCTGGAATACTTCAACGGATCCCACTGATTCTGAGACTGTTTTTTCATGACATATTGTGCTTCATGATAGTGATAACATTTATTTGATATGACCCGCGTTTATTTGTGAAAAAATTGGAAATTTGGTAAAAATTTAGAAAATTCACAATTTTCCGAATTTGAATTTTCATGTCCTTAAATCAGAGAGTCAAGTCACACAAAATAGTTAATAAATAACATTTCCCACATGTCTACTTTGCATCAGCACAATTTTGGAACCAACATTTTTTTTTGTTAGGAAGTTATAAGGGTTAAAAGTTGACCAGCGATTTCTCATGTTTCCAGCAAAATTGACAAAACCATTTTTTTTAGGGAGCACATCACATTTGAAGTGACTTTGAGGGGC
This sequence comes from Phyllobates terribilis, assembly GCF_046119375.1. Lineage (NCBI taxonomy): Eukaryota > Metazoa > Chordata > Amphibia > Anura > Dendrobatidae > Phyllobates > Phyllobates terribilis. Next base: position 1,176,795,099 of record NW_027362761.1, read on the forward strand.
CTTTATGACAGAAAATACCCAAAAGTGACACTATTCTAAAAACTGCACCCCTCAAGGTGCTCAAAACAGCATTCAAGAAGTTTATTAACCCTTCAGGTGCTTGTGGATGAAACCAAAGAACATTTAACCTTTTTTCGCAAAAATGTTACTTTAGAACCAATTTTTTTTTATTTTCACAAGGTTAACAGGAAAAATTGGACCATAAAAGTTGTTTTGCAATTTCTTATGAGTACGTTAATACCCCATATGTGGGAGAAAACTACTGTTTTGGCTCACGTCAGGGCTCGGAAGGGAAGGCGTGACATTTTGAAATGCAGACTTTGATGGAATGGTCTGTTTGATGGAATGGTCTGTGGGCATCATGTCGCACTTGCAGAGCCCCTGATGTGCCTAAACAGTGGAAATGCCCAACAAGTGCCCCCTTTTTTTGGAAACTAGACCCCCCAATGAATTTATCTAGATGTGTGGTAAGCACCTTGAACCCCCTGGTGCTTCAAAGAAAATTATAGCTGACTTATGAAAGTAAAAAAAAATCAAATTTTTCCACAAAAATGTTATTTTAGCTAAAAAAAATGTAGATTTTCACAAGGGTAACGGGAGAAAGTGCACCTCAAAATTTGTTGTGCAATTTTTCCTGAGCACACAGATACCCCATATGTGGTCGAAAACTACTTTTGAGGCACAGTGTAAAGCTCAGAAGGGAAGAAGTGCCATATTGGAGTACATATTTTCTGGGCTGGTTTGAAGGTGCCATGTTACATTAGCAGAGCCCCTAAGGTGCCAAAACAGCAAAACCCCCTCAATGAATTCATCTAGGGGTACAGTGAGCATGTTGACGCCACAAGTGCCTCACAGGATTTTACTCCATTGGGCAGTGAAGAAAGAATAATTACATTTTCACCACCAAAGTTTTGTTTTAGTCCCAGATTTTACATTTTCACACTGAGAAATGAGTAAAAATGTCACCAAAGTTTGACACACAAGTTTTGCTGAATGTAGAAATACCCCATATGTGGCTGTGCAGTACTGCTTAGCCACACGGCGAGACTCGGGAGGGACGGAGCGTTATCTGCCTCCTGGAGCGCAGATTTTCCTAGAATACTATGCAGTCTCCATATACACAGCTCCTACGTAATTCAGAAAAAACCCCGGAGGGATCCATTCACTACAATGAAGCAGCAGAGTTAAGCCTCTTTCACATGTCAGTGTGTCCGCTACGTGTGGTGACAGTAATTAGGACCTGTTTCATATATTTGTTGCCTGGTTTAACCATTCTATTTATTCTCATGGAAGATGTCTGTCAGCAGTTTACCCCCTCCCCTCTTTACAGAACACATGGACGCTCAGCTGATTCTAGTGTGCATGTATATGGGGGGAGGAAAACGTGTTTATTCGTTAGCTCGCTCCATTGTACGGCCACATTCAGAGTTTCTCCTCCTGTGCAGATGTTCATATAGTCTGTAATCATTATGTCAGCGCTGGTTTATACCTGACTGGTTTATACAATGATCTGTACAGAAATAATCTATTCCCAGAGGAAGAAGAGAAGACAGAAATAATCACTGAGCGCTCTGCTAATTCTCTGCACCTTCATCTACACAACATTGTAACACAGCGACATCATGGGGGATGAGGACGGAGGTTTTTGTACGGCTCTGTATCACTGTGTGAGAGGAGTGCTATAACCCTGCATACAGTAATAATCTGCTGCATCGTCCTCTGTCGCTCCTCTGATTGTAAGAGTGAAAGAAGTTCCAGATCCAGATCCAGTGAATCTCTCTGGGGTTCCTGATTGTCGAGTGTTTGCCAAGTAGATGAGAAGTTTTGGAGGCTGCTCGGGTTTCTGTTGGTACCAGTGTAAATAGTCTTTGGAGTCCTTGCTATACAAGAGACTTTGACTGGATTTACATGATACGGTGACTGTATCTCCCGGTGACACCGACAGATAATCCGGAGTCTGAGTCATCACAATCTCTCCACAGGACACTGGGAGCAGAAGAGACGAGATAATGGTGACAATCACTGATATAATGACGTGTGCTCCTTCTCCTCTTACTACATGTATACAGCCATGTTCTGTATACACTCATCTATCCCACATAGTATAACCCTCACCGGACATTACCTTGTATGTAAAGATACAGCACACAGAGCAGAGATCTCAGGGAAACCATCGTCATTGTTCTGGACGCTCACAGACACAGATCATTGGTTTCATGTCTTATTTATATCACATGAAATCTACAGGGAAATCGTCTGAGATTATGTAACAGGAAATAGGCAAATCACCGGATTATCAGAGATTACATCATCTGCTGCTTTCATGGCTGATAATCAGTGAGATAAATAACGGGGGATTTAATCCTGTCCACAGATCTCACAAGTAACAATCTAATCCATCTCATCAGTGATCTTGTAAATGTAGAAGTTTCCTGATCTGTGTATTTTGCTCGGTGTTGGATCAGTACCGGCTCCTTGTAGAATCCAAAGTAAGATCAGATTTACTGAAAGTGCAGATTTATTAAGAGTAATAAAGTGAAGTTTGAGATTTACAGTAAATGAGTGATAAAACCCTTTGTGATGACAATCAGTGTTGTCCTGGGGTAAATTCTGATATAATAAATCCTCCTTATGTCTCTATCACATGGCAGGATTCTGATCAGTATTTGTAGCCAAAACCAGGACTGAGCCCAAACCACAGAAGAGGAGCAGATCTTTCCAGGACAGTTTTCTCTTCTTTTTACAAATACTGACACATAACACTGATCAGAGACTGTGAATGTGACTTATGCCGGAAGCACACACACAATTCTGCTGTATTCTTCATGGGGTCTTCATTGGCTTTGACATCTTTTTCAGGCCAAAGTTTCTTTAAAGTCTATAGTGAAACATGAAAGGTCTCCGGTCACTGAATTGTGATCTTTGGCTTCTCCTTTGTCTTTCTCGGCTCATTGGTGTTTATTTCAAAGCACAGTTTGCTCTGGTTGGGACACTTATTTCTGACATGTTTTCTCAGACTTCTGCCTAGAACATGAAAAAAACAAAAATAGATGTGTAAAATGTTTCACAATAAAAGCAAAACAGCAAAAATGTTTGTGAAAAATGTAATGAAAACATTTGATATTCATAGCCTTCTTTCCAGTAGTTTGAAATAGTTTGAAATAGTTAAGGGTCTTGGCCTCACAGAAAATGGATATGGTTTGCCAAAAAACGTGCTACACAAAGCTGTGAAGAATGTGCCAAGATTTAAAGTAAACGTAGACTAGACAGTCCTAAAAAACGACAGATGTGTTGACCACTCATAAATGTGATGCATTTTAACACTATGAAGTTTGCATTGTCTAAGAATTAGAGAGAAGAGATGAGTGAATGTTTTTACATTCAGCTTCAGGATGTTCAGCGACTTTTTCCTGAACATTTGATTCACTAAAAAACTCAGTAAAGTCAGATCAGACAAGCAAGCACACTATCTCTGACTGACACCAATTACAGATTTTTTTTCTCTGTAAAAACGATTGCGCTGTCTTGCTTTATCTTTCTAATGCATTAAGAGGCAAAAAAATGTAAATTTTTAATCACAAATTGTTTAAATTCCTCTGGACCTTAAAATTCATAAACATTTACTGAAATGTGATTATTATTAATCTTTTATGTCACATTCCTCCCTTTCCACTTTCTCTGTATAACTTCTATATCCAGGAAATTTCATCCCATTGATGAGAATCTATGAAGCTTTTTATCCACATGATGACGTGACTTAGTTTTATACTTAATCCCTTCCCACCACAGCCAATTTTCATCTTCCATCCCCTTCTTTCTAGAACCATAACTTTTGTATTTTACTTTCCTCATAGACATATTAGAGCTTGTTCTTCTATAATAGGGAGATCTCTCCACATGTAGATTACACTTGTGTGACACGACCAGCGCAGCAATCTGACCGCTGGGGACATTATACATAGATAGGACCAATAATCTGCACCTAACACATGATTTGCTCTAGTAACAATGAAACGTCACTTTTTATAGTTGTTTGGTAAAAATTGGATTTTTTGGCTTTTGTCTTTTGGATGTAAAGTATCAGTCAGTCCCTACCGACACCAGTGATTAATATGGTGTCACCTATAACATTAAGGCTGCAGTCACATCCGTGTGAAATGTCCGAGTGCCGTCTGATGTTTCCCCTGATGAAGCACGGACACAGAGAAACTAATGGATCTATTCACACATCTGTGACGTCCATGAGCCTCCGCTCCGGTCCTGTTCTTATCAGAGTCGTCCATACAAGTCAGTGGGGATCTGTGAGACGTGGATACAGATCGGAGGCTTTGGTTTTGCTTCCAGGTCTCACAGATCTGTTGTTTAATGATAAATGTGAACATGTGACCTCCCAGGGGACTTCTTATTGGCTTGATGATGTGATCACTTTCCTCTGCGGTCTCTATCATTATGACGATACTACATTTTCTTCCATTTGTACAATAAAAATACTAGAATTTTTATAAAATGTGTTTTGTGTCGCTGCATTCAACGACCCAGAACATTTTATCTTTCAGCCCGGAGCTGTATGTCGCTCGCTGTTGGGACAGCGTACAGTCTTATTGGTGCCATGTTGGATACATGAAACGTTTTATCACTTTTTACTTAGTTTTAGGGAGTTTTCTGCAATGTTCATTGTGTGGGATAAATAACATCTTCTGTAGGATTCTTTACTCTAGTTATTTTTTGTTTTTTCAAAAGAAATTTATAAAGAATTTTTTTTTACTTTTTAATTTCTATCCTTGTAAGGACTTGAATGTCTTTCTGCATTGCAATGTATTATCGGTACATCTTATATATTATCAACATATTCCATAGTGTTGTACAGAGATAGTCACCAGTCCCCGTCCTCTATGGGGCTCACAATCTGCTCCTTTGTCCCCCCTCTATGTGTCGTCCTATACACGCGGTTTATGTGGAGCTCAGCGTTGTGTCACTTCTCTATAAATCACATTTTCAGGTCTCAGTCTGTCCAGTCAGGGCCGGCTCCAGGTTTTCTTGGGCCCCGGGTGAAAGAGTCTCAGTGGGCCCCTTTAACACATACCACGATTCATGATGCAGAGATACGGCGGAGAAATATATATATACATCTCTGGCAAAATTTGTTAGACCACGGAACTGTTTTCTATTGGAAAGCATGGAAAGACTGGTGGAAAGCATGCAAAGATGAATGAAAGCTGTGGTTAAAAATCATGGTTAGTCCACCAAATATTGCCAAATATTGATTTCACAGTTAAAACATGAGTAATTTTTTTGTATTTTGACGGTTTATCATTTGCTGCAAATGCAAAATTTTTAGCTTTGAATTTTGGATACATATTGTGAGTAGTTTATAGACTAAAACAACAATGTACATTTTACTCAAAAATATACCTATAAAGAGAAAAATCAGAGAAACTGAACATTTTGCAGTGGTCTCTTAATTTTTGCCAGAGCTGTATATAGTACAAGACCTAAGATTTCACTTCTTACATTACATGAGCAGAATACTGGCCCCAATATAACGCTCTATACAGGATACTGGCCCCCATATAATGCTCCATACCGGATACTGGCCCCCATATAATGCTCCATATAGAATCCTGGCCCCCTGTAAAGAAAATACTTATTTCTGTATATTTTTCTATCAAGGACTTCTTATCAGATGCGATCGATCAAAAACTATATCACAATATTCTTATGAAAAAATGTATTGATTTATTCTTGGATTGTCCATTAAAAAGAATGATTGTAGTAGTTACATAAAATAGTTAAATAGTTACAAAGTGATTGTCCATAATTAGCTTAATAGTTGAGATCCATACATGTTTTCTTGGGATCTTGAATGATAGGTTGCGTCTGTCTGTGTCCAGCATGTGTGTCAGGATGACACCATGTGTCCGGGTAAAGCACATGTCTCCTTGTGCCTACATCGGCAGCTGGTTCCTTCACATATAGATCCTCATACAGTGTCCTGTGAAATGGCAAGAGCACCCCCCGTCTCTAACATAGGGTTATAGCCGGTCATACCAGCTGTTCTTCTACTTATGGTACAAACTTACACCGAGCTAAAAATACAAATAGCGTATGTCATCTAGAAACCCTAACACGAGGCTGATGTAATCTTATGCAATGTATGGTACAGAATTAAGAATAAAATTAATATCCGTACTTAATATTTAACACCCTCATATAACGCTCCATGCACGCTGTTCCCCCCACATAATGCCCCATGATGGCTGTGTCCCCCACATAGTGCCTCATGCAGTCTGTATTTTGCCTCCCACATAATGCCTCATGCAGGCTGTGCTGTGCCCCCCACATAATGCCCCATGCAGGATGTCCTCCCCCATATAATGCCCCATGCAGGATGTCACCCCCCACTTATAATGCCCAATGCAGGATTTCACCCCCACATATAATTCCCCATGCAGGATGTCACCACCACTTATAATGTGCCATGCAGGGTGTTACCACCCCCCCTATATAATGCCCCATGCAGGATGTCACCCTCCCCCATATAATGCCCCATGCAGGATTTCACCCTCCCCCATATAATGCCTCATGCAGGATGCCACCACCACATATAATGCCCCATGCAGGATGTCACCACCCCCCATATAATGCCCCATGCAGGATGTCACCCTCCCCCCATATTATGCCACGTACAGGATGTCACCCCCCATATAATGCCCCATGCAGGATGTCACCCCCCCATATAATTCCACATGCAGGATGTAGCCCCCACCATATAATGCCCCATGCAGGATGTCACCCCCTATATAATGACCCATGCAGGATGTCACCCCCCCATATAATGCCCCATGCAGGATGTCACCCACATATAATGCCCCATTCCTCCATGCATAAAAAAAATAAATAATCAAATACTCACCTCACTTCTCCTCACCTGCTGCCGCTGCTCCGGACTCCTCAGCGTCATCAGCGTCTTTCCGCTTTGCGCTGCGACGGCTCAGGAGAGGGCGTGGTGGAAAGACGTCACCGCATCCTCTGACCTGACACGTCACAGTACAGCAGCCGATGCAGGACCTGCTGCGGAGGCACGGGGAGAGGTAAGTATTGTGCCGGCTGCCAGGGCACTGAGCAAGCAAGGGAGGGAGGGTGGGCGCTGGCACCGCTGTCCTCCGCTCATGGGTCCCAAAGCACCCCGGGGTGCCAGGCGGCAAGTGGGCCCCCCCCCGCCCCCCGCCTGCTCAGGGCCCGGGTGCTGACGCCGGGCCTGTGTCCGGTCATCAGATATTTAATAGAGACGTCGTCTCCCTGTTCTCTTTCTCTGCAGTTTTATTCTGTAAGTGATCAGTGATTAATATCCAGTAATGCAGCAAAGAGCGAGATAGAGGAGGAAGGATCGGATTCTCCCCATCTTGGAGCGCCTCCTGGTGGTCACTAAACTCGTGTTGTAGATTTTTCCTCCATAGAAGCAGCAATCTTACAATATATTAGGATTTCTGCACTTTTCATAATCAGTTTATTTTATTTCTTGTGTTCAGTTTAATTATTAAATTTATTAACAAAAGTGATGAAAAAATACCATTCTGTGTTCTGTGTTCTGGGACGGAGGTTCACCTTCCAACAAGACAATGACCCAAAGCAAACTGCTGAAGCATCACTGAGAATCTGTGGTCAGACCTGAAGTTTGCGGTTCACCAGAGGAAACCATCTGACCTGAAGGAGCTGGAGCAGTTTTCCTTTGAGGAATGGGCAAAAATCCCAGTGGAAGTCAGCAACTTATGACAATCATTTCAGAAGAAGGATATAGCGGTGACATCTCCCTTGTGAATAACACTTCCACAACACAGCCCCATAGAGTTCTACTACTGCTATCACCACTGCTCTAGGAGTCTTATGTCTCTTCTTTTCCTTGGAAAGGCTGCCACCTTGTGACAGAGTTTGGAATCTCATGCTAGGTCACCGTTATATCCTTTTTTTCTGAAACGATTCATAAGTTGCTGATATTTATATAGGAGTCTTGTTCTTCATATATAATAGAATGCAGAAAAATACTTCTTTTAAAAGATGCAGAAAAAGAAGAATCTCATAAGCGGATGTATAATCACTGTATCCCATACTATGAGGTTATTTCAGATGACATAATTTTATATGATATGTAAATATGCATGTATATCATTATCATTTATTATTGTTATTTTTTTCATGTATTTTTGTACAGTTCTGATGAAGGTCCAGTTTAATGACTTTGGATTGCTATTAAAAATAATTTGTTTCATTCACTGCAATTTTTAATTGCTAAGTTCCTTAATAGTGATGAGCGATACTCGCAAGTACTCGGTACTCACCCGAGCATCTCAGTACTTGACTGGCGCTGCTGAGCTCGTCACAGTCACTCCGGAATCAGGCAGTGTAGGGAGAGGTGCTGCTGAGCTAGGGAGAGATTTACTTGTTTTTCAGTTAGTGTAGGTATATGACGCGCCCCCTGGGCCAGTGCTGTTAGGGATACCCGGAGCCGGATCAGATGGGGGTTGTAGTCTCCGAGTGGCTGTGACCCGGTCCGTGCCCAGGGTGTCAAACTCAGTGTGTGGCAGTCCTACAGATGTTATTAGAGTTCTTTGTGTCGACTACGCCACCCGTTGATTTGCGGTCACTACGGCCGCCGCTGCAGCAGGGTCCACTGAGGCTGGTGGTGTGTGTGCAGCTTTGGGTAGTATAACCCCCAACGGGAGGGGTATAGCCTCAGGGGGTCAGCCGTGGAGGATGGTGGTTGTGAAGGTGCAGCAAAGAGACTCAGAGGCATAAAATGCAGTTCCAGGGTTTTACTTACTGGTGTTGCTCGGGTCACTGTGTACAGCAGTGACCACCCGAGCCGTGCTGCGTCCACCAGGTCCTGGACTCGGTCAACTCCCAGGCAACTCCGGAGTGTGGTCCTGAGCTCCTTTCTGACTCTCCCTTCTTCTGGCCGTTCCCACCAGGGATCCACCTAAGTCCGGCTCCCTCGGGCCTCTTGTTGGTAAACCCTTGTCTCTGGGTTCCCTGACCCTATTCTTGGTCTGCCTTCCGGGTGGATTTAGTGGGTGGTCGTGGCAGATCCTGCCCACGACCTCCGGTCTCTGGCTGAGGATTAGTGCTGTAGCTTCCACCAGCTTGGGATCCGGTACCCTGTTGCCGACCCTTCACCCTATTAGCTCTCTTATGGGCTCTTGGGGTCCCCTCTTCCTGCGCCTCTGGGTCCCTCTTCCTTCTCCTCTGCTCTGCTTCTCAGGCTCTCTGACAGACTGTCTGACTGACTGACTGTGGCTGACTGACTGACTGACCCTGATCTAAGATGGTGCCCACCTTATATACTCCCTCTATGTGTGAGCTCAGGTGACCAGCACCCAATGAGCTTCTAGCTTTACCCAGGCTGCTCCCCCTATCTGCCCCTACACTACTGGGATGTTCCACCCCCCTCCCACTCCAGCCAGGAACAGACACTGTCGTACCTGCACATTTATTAAGTGGGAGTACCGTCGGTCTGTCCCCCGGAAATGGGATGTGTGTAGTGCATGCAGCCTACTAGCTCAGTTCCACACTCCATCCTTACCCGGGAGTGGAATACCACACCTCTGGGTTGAGGTGCAATACCCCTGTAGCAGCCGAATCCTCAGGGTGCTACATATACCAACATATTTTATTCACATATCTATCTCAACTAACAGTCCTTCTGAGGACTAATCCAGATGCAGAGATATCAGTGCTAGGCAGGCAGGCAGGGTATATAGCAGACCGCAGTGCACATAGCAAGAGGGTCCATTCAAGTTCTGTCTGCTGCTTTTACAGATATTTGTAGAAATAGCCCCAGGTATCAGCGGCCAGGAATATTTTTTTTTATCTTAATGCTGATTATTTGCTTAAAAAGCAATCCAGAGAACACCATTTTTCTGTGTCATTTGCTTGTTGGCACTGCAGAATACAGCCAGGTCCTTTCCATATTACAATCCAGCTATTTAAAACTGTGGTTTGTCCGTCACACGGATCACATATAAGTTCGCTGAAAATTCTGCCATTTCTGGCCTCCATTAAAATATTGTTTCAGTGTGTCAGCGTAGTTATTCACACCAGTTTGCTGTTCAAAATAGTTACCTAGAGGCCAGGCATTTAAAACTATGGTTTGTCAGTCACACGGATGTCATATAAGTTCTTTCCAAATTCAGTCATTTGTAGTGAGCGTGGAAGATATTGTCCTCTATTTAAAATGGGCAACGCGCGTGGCAAGGGACGAGAAACTGGATGTGATGGTGATATTGCATGCAGAGGCCGAGGCCATAGGCAAGCTGAATTTATGCCACATCAAACACCCACATCTTCTCGCTCGACCTTCCTGTCCCAATTCCTAGGGGACCGCAGCACACCACTATTGAACCCAGAGCAGTGTCAAAATGTTATTGGTTGGATAGCAGAAAATGCTTCCAGTCACTTTGCCACCACCACCACCCTGTCTTCCACATGGTCAAGTCCCAGTAGCCGTGAGTCTGGACCGCATATTCCTCACCCTGATCCTCCTTCCTCCCACCATGCCGAGTGCCCAGAGATAACTGATCCCACTCTTGGACACTCCGAAGAGCTGTTCGCTTTTCCATTTATAGATACGTTATTCTCGCCTGGTCCACTTGAAGTGGGGCAAGAGAAGATCGCATGTAGCGATGCACAAATATTTGAGCAGCCACGGTCATATGAAGTCAACGGTGGGAAAGTGTCACAAGAGGTGGACGATGATGAGACACAATTGCCAGAAAGTCAGGAGGAGGACCAGGGTGCGGAAGTGGAAGATGAGGTAGTGGATGATATAGTAACTGACCCAACCTGGCACTAGGACATGCAGAGCGAGGACAGCAGCACACAGGGGGAGGGAGGCAGAGCACCCTAACAGGCATGAAGAAGCAGTGTGGCGGCCGCATACAGAAGGCGGGCAACCGTTCCCTGTAACACCAACACAACGGAAGTTGCCAGTACAACTGTTAGGTCTTCCCAAGTCTGGTTGTTTTTTAAAGACTCTGCCGATAACCCCAAAAAGGCCATTTGCAACACCTGCCAGGCCAGCATAAGCATGGGTAGCAAAACTACCAGCCTGACCACCATCAGCATGATCAGGCACATGGCAGAAAAGCACCCGACTTTGTGGGACAAACCCCAGGGTCCAGGAACAGTGTCTGCAAGTGACAATACTGCTTCTTCCGCTGTTGTGCATGCAAGCCAATCCCCTATCCATAGTACACGCGAAGATGCCTCCTGCCCTGCACCTGTCGTTGCCCACTCTCAACTAGCACCATCAGCAAGCACGTCCTTTTCCCAGCGCAGCATTCAGTTGTCCTTATCCCAGTCCTTGGAACGCAAATGCAAATACGCAGCCACGCACCCCCAGGCCACACTACTAAATTCCCACATTTCGCGACTTCTTGCACTCAAAATATTGCCTTTTAGGCTTGTGTAGCTGGAAGTTTTCCGGAGCCTGATGGTGGCGGCCATCCCTCGGTACTCGGTCCTCAGCCGCCACTATTTCTCCCGGTGTGCCTTCCCCGCATTACACAAGCACGTGTCCCACAACATTAGCCGTGCCCTCAACAATTCAGTTACTGGGATAGTCCACCAAAGCATGAACACGTGGACAAGTACTTGTGGTCAGAGAGCATATCTCGCTGACGGCACACTGGGTTAACAAAGTAGAAGCCGGGACTTAGTCGGACCTTGGGATGGAACACATCCTCCTGATGCCGAGAATTGCGAGCCCTTGGTCAATTAGGGTTGCCCCCACAGTCTACAGCTCCTGCACCTCATCCTCCTCAGCCTCCTCCTCCTTTTCAGCCTTTAGCACCAAAATGACCACATCATTCACAAGCTGGAAGCACTGTAGCACTGCCTCAGCCAAGCGGCAACAGGCTGTGCTGAAGTTAATATGCTTAGGTGACAAACCGCACAATGCTGAAGAGTTGTGGATGGACAGCTCTAAAAGAGCAGGCTGATCTGGGGCGGACAACGCTGAACCTACAGCCAGGCATGGTCCTGTGTGACAATGGCGGTAACCTGGTGGCTGCTCTGAGGCAAGGCGAGCTCACACATGTATCATGCCTGGCCCATGTGCTTAACCTCGTGGTTCAGCGGTTTCTCAAAACCTACCCGGAGCTGCCGGATCTGCTTGCCAAAGTACGCCACCTGTGTGCCCATTTTAGAAAGTCAGCTACAGCTTCCGCCGCCTTTGCTGTGCTTCAGCAGCGTTTGCAGTTTCCGGCTCACCGACTTGTTTGTGATGTCCTGACGCATTGGAACTCTACATTGCAGATGTTGGGAAGGATTTGTGAGTAGAAGAGAGCAGTTGTTGACTACCAGCATCAACAAGGCCATTGGTATTCAGTTCAGACTCCACACATAAAACCTCAGGAGTGGAAATGGATGTCAGACATATGTACCATCCTCCAAAACTTTGAGGACTCCACCAAGATGGTGAGCGGTGATGATGCCATAATTAGTGTCACCATCCAGCTTCTCTGTCTTCTGAAATGCTCTCTGCTCACAATCAAAGAGGATGCATTGCAGGCTGAGCATGATGAAATGGAGCAGGGAACTTTACAGGTTGATTACACACAACCCACTTCATCTCATCCCAACGTGGATTGGGTGACAATGAGAAATAGGAGGAGGAAGAACAGGAGCTAGTTTCATGCGCTATAGATGGTACTACCTGCACAACTGTCATACCGCCTGTTCAGCGTGGATGGCCTGAGGACGCGAAGATGGAGGAGGAAGAGAGCATGGTCAGTCATCCTCTTGGTGAGGACAGTCTTGCCTGTTAGCAGTCTGGCACGCATGGCTGAGGTTATGTTATGCTGCCTTTCCTGTGACCCTCACATTCTCGAAATTTTGGGTGACAGTCATTACTGGTTGGTGACAGTTCTAGACCCACGCTACAAGGAGAATTTTTATCTCTTATTCCCGAGTCGGACAGGTCTACAAAAATGGCACAGTACCAGAAGGCCCTTGTTGCCGAACTATTCAAAAAATTCCCATCTGAAAACATTGGCGGCAGAGGTCACAGTTCGTTGGACATCCAAGGAGTACAGGCGAGAGAGACACAACTTCAATCCAGCAGAGACTGGGGAACACTGTCAAAGTTTTGGGAGAGTTTTCTCAGCCCCTCCCATCCCACAGGCCCAGAGGCGGGGGGTACTCTCACAAGGAGTGCAAAGTTTGGGAAGATGCTGAGGGAGTACCTTGCCTACCGTACCAACGTCCTCCATGATTCCTCTGTGCCTTATAATTAGTGGGTATCCAAGCTGGACATGTGGAATGAACTGCCTCTCTATGCCTTGGAGGTCCTGGGCTGCCCTGCCGCTAGCGTGTTATCAGAGGGAGTTTTTATTGCCGCTGGTGGAATTATAATTGATTAAGTGCATCCGCCTGTCAACTGAAAATGCTGACTGTCTGACTCTTATTAAAATGAACAAGGGCTGGATTGGGCCAGACTTCTCAACACCACCGAATAATAGCAGCGTAACATAAACTCAAATCCAGTGACTTTTTTTGAGAGGTGTATTCCCCATGCACCTCTTCACATCCACACATGGGTATATGTGGCACCCCTGCGGGTTCAGTCGCCACTGCATCTCACCCAGAGGTGTTGTATCCCACTCTCAGGTAAGGAGGGAGTACTGCCCGGGACCCACCCACCTGCATCCAACACTACACCATTCCAGACCAGTAGGCGGGGCAAGATACACTGGCTTATGCTGAGCTTTGTCCCTGGTTGGAAGTGGGGGGAACCGAGAGAGGGGGAACCATGTAGTGCGTGTGGGTGGAGGAAGCAGTAAAGGGGAGCACTTTGAGTAGGAGCATAAAAAGGGGAACCATCTTGGGAGAGAGTCCAGTCTGAGGAGAAGGAGTGGGAGCAGGAGCTCTGTAGGAGCAGCTCTGCTCAGAGGAGAGGAGAGAGGCACGGGCCTAAACTGAGAGGCCCAGGAGGACAGGCTGGAAGAGGATGGGAGCAGAGGGAAGGCCCAAGAACAGAGAGGGTCCCAGGGGCACGGCGAGTGCGGAAGCCACCCGTGCACCCGAATCTACCAGAAAGTGGAGGAATCAGGCTGCAAAGGGGACCGGCCCCTAACTAGTGGAGAACTACATGGCTCAGCTAGAAACCGGAGGCTACTGTACTTTCAGGGTGCAGCTGCTCACAACCGCAACTAAATCGCTAAAAAGGTGGCCGCATAGGATTCAGGGGACTGCACGTTGCCCGCCAAAATCTGAGGCTACCGGCTTGGGACACTGGTTGCGAGGCACAGGGTAGGAGGGTGAGAGCCAACGTAGGAAGACGACCGAGGAAGGCACACAGAATGGAGTCCCGTTATGTATTCCTGAAACACCTGGGAGATTGCTGAACCGCTCCCTTGGTGAACACAGGACGGCGAGGGAGGTTACCCTGGTGCTGGTAACCTGGAGTCTGACAACTGTGAGTAAATTCGAAGACTCTACCCCACTGTGTCCTAGAATTATTATCTGCGCTATCACCTGCACTACACTGCACAACAACATCTACCTCATTAAATCAACACTGCACTGCCCTGGAGCTTAGCTCTGCCTGTGGAGAGCTGAACCAACTATGCTGCATCACCATCAGCTCCTGAGGATCTGCACCGCAGCGGTGGCTCTATATAGCATACCACAGGTGGCGTCACGAATATTATATATAAAAACTTTATCCCATTTCACTAATCCCCTTATATTGACCGCCCTAGGTCATGGACCGGGTCACTGCCACTGTGACATCCCCCAGCATCGACTGGCCCGGCTACCGAGTACCCCACGGCCCATTGGGCGAGTCAACTTGGCATCATGAAGAGGATTCGAACCAACCCGTTATAACCGGGTACTGTGCGCCTAGAAACTGTGTTGTATGTGACGTGCCCCCTGGGCCGTGGGGTACTCGGTAACCGGGCCGGTCATAGCTAGGGTAGATGTCACAGTGGTGGTGACCCGGTCTGTGACCCAGGGCAGTCAATAAAAGGGGATTTTTATAGTTTTTGTATTTAATGATCGTGACGCCACCTGTGGTATGCGGCTAAAGGGAGCCGCCGCTGCGGAGCAGATCCTCTGTAGCTGATGTCAGTGCAGCAGAGTTGGTTTGGCTCTCCACAGTTAGAGCTAAGCTCCAGGGCAGTGTAGATGTTGTATGAGGTAGATGTGACGTGTGCTGTGTAGAGCAGGCAGGTGATGGCACAGCAATTATTCACAGAGGCAGTGGGGTGCAGTCTTCAGGGTTTTACTCACAGTTTGCCAATATTCCAGGTTACAGTTACCGGTGTATAACCTCCCACGTCGTCCTGTGTCTACTCAGGGAGGGGTTCAGCAAACCCTCAGGCAATTCCAGAGTACTTAGCGGGACCCCGTTCTGTGTGTTCCCCCTGGCCATCTTCCTGCGCTGGCTCTCACCCGCCTGCCCTGCGCCTCACACCCAGTGTCCCAAGCCAGTGACCGCGGACCTTGCCAGGCGATGTCTTCTCTGTCCCCTGGGTCCTCTATGGCCTCCTTTTTGGTGATTAGATGTGGCTGTTGGCTGCAGCACCTGAAATGCTGCACCCTCCGGTTATCTAGTTGAGACTTGAAGAACTCTGCTAGTTTAGGGCCCGGTCCCCTCTCTGCGGCCTGATCCTTACACTCCTAGTGGGTTTGGGTGCACGGGTGGCATCCGCACTGCCCGTGCCCCTGGGATTCTTTCTGTTTCGGGAGCCTTCCTTCCTGCTCCTCTCCTCTCTTCAGTCTGTCCTGGGCCTCTCTCACTAGGCCCTCTTCCCTGAGCAGAGCTCCTGCAGAGCTCCTGCTCCTCCTCTGACTGACCACTCTGACTGGACTGGCTGACTGACTGACTACACACCCAAGATGGCTTCCCTTTTTATATCCTCCTTCTCAAGTGCTCCCCTGAACTTCTTCCTCCACCCACACCCACTACATGGTTCCCCCTCTCTTGGTTCCCCCCACTCCAGCCAGGGTCATGGTTCAGCAATGCAGCAATGCATCTTGCCCCTCCAGCTGGCCAGGAATAGTGTAGTGTTGGATGCAGATGTTTGGGTCCCGGGCAGTACTCCATGCTTACCTGAGAGTGGGATAACACACCTCTGGGTGAGATGCAGTACCTCTGTGGCAACTGAACGCGCAGGGGTGCCACATATACTGAATGTGGCGCCCACCCCAGAAGAACGGGTGCCATTATGTGCGTGATAAAAGACAGCAAGGAACCTCCCATCGTGGGCCGGCTCCCAGAATGGCGCCAAAAGCACAACCCGCCCCATGCGCCTGTGGCCATATACCTAGACCTGTCCATCAGTCTGGGGAAGCCGACCCCAGGTGTGGCCAACAGCAAGCATCCATTTGACTGCCCCAGAAAAAGGAAAGGAGAAGAGAAACCTTGGAGACAGGGTGGGATCTCCAGCAGTGCAGACAGACTGCACCCAGCAGGTATGATGGAGGGAGACCAACCTGTGACTCTGGCTCTTGGCCTGCAGCCTGCAGCTGCACCCCTCAACCTGGAAGGGATATTATCTCAACTGTCCCTGGAGGATACGAGCTTCCTCCGCAATGAGGTACAGGAGCTGGGCCGGCGGATGGAGGAGGCCCAGCAGGTTGCCGTCACCACCTGGAAGGACGAACTTTTGGAGAAGTTGCTGACCTGGCAGAAGTCCACGCTGCACCTCAGCAGCAGCGCCCCAGCCCCGGCGGAGCCTCTCCTGGACCAGGAGGTACCAAGCAGTGCTGGAGCAGCTGCAGGAGAAGGTACTGACGGCGCCTCTGCCTGGGCGCTGAGAGCGCTGACCTGCTCCTGGGCCCTTTGCCGGAACCTTCTTCCCAGGGCGCCTACCACATCAACTTGCTTCTGGGCCCTGCACAGGAACCCCCTGCCCCGGGCGCCTGCCACGTCAATCTGCTCCTGGGCCCCTGACAGGAACTTCCTTTCCCCGCATCCGCATGGGTGTACGGGCGCCCTGCGTGGGACTGATCAGCCAAGTACGAGGACCAGCAGAGAGCCCCTCTAGTGCCCACGTCCGCGCCCCCGGTTGCCTGCCAGGGAGGAGAAGAGTTCTGGTGGAAAAATCCGGAGGGTAACCTCATCAGGTTCCCGAGGGAGACCGAGACAGAGGCCCTCAGGAGGGAAGAACAGTGTGAGCGGGAGCTCCGGAAGCTGACCGCAGAGCGCCGGGAGCGGCAAGAAAGATGGGTACGGATCCTGACATCCAAAACCCTGGCCCGCAAGATCAAGCCAGCCACACCCAGTCCCCGTGCAGAAGGGACTGTCGTGAAGTTCAACCTGGAAGCCGGGTGGGGCTTCATCAGAGAACCACAAGTAGCAAAGGATCTCTTTGTCAACAGGAGGGACGTGGATTCCTACCTCCAGCAAGGACGTCCTGGCCGAGACCTGTATCCTGGTGACCGTGTCACCTATACCCGGCATAAGGGAGAGCGCGGGTGATATGCCCTCCATGTGCACAGGGTAGTGGAGGAGGAAGAGGACATGCCCCTGCAGTCCGAGGCTGACGACCCGGCTGGGCCAGCCTATGCAGGACAGGTGTCTCCCAGGAGGGAGCACCAATATTGAACTCCCGGTTTACCAACTGAACTGTATATAGGTACCCGGAAGGGTACGTCATTGTTTAAGTTTGAAAATTTAGGCTGAGGATAGTAAGGAGCCAAAAACTTTTAACTGTAAATAGTTTGCACTTCTTAAAGTGCTTCTTATTGGTTTTATATAGAAAGACCATTGAACAAAAACTCGTTTGGCGTGGCCGAAGACATGGTCCAACAGCTGGATCACCTATGCCCTGCAGCCACGCCCAGGGCCTATGTTGAGGGTTTTCGGATGGGTCCCTCAAATTGCACCTTCTTCAGTGAGATGGACACCCGGTTATGGATCTCACTTTATTGAGTTGAAAATTGTTTTATATGAAAAATGTTTTATAGATGTGAAGAAAATTTTATTGGAGAAAGTTTTATAATGTTTTGATAAAGAAACCTGTAATGTTTAGAAAGATGAGCCTCCCATAAAGGGAAGAAAAGTTATTAGTCCTGAGCCACAAACGCAGATTAATGAATATACAAAGTATCGCTCCTGAAGTTCATCACTTTTGGTTGTTTTGTATCTAAGATTGAAATCCAATCCATCTCTATTATCAGAGATTTCTTTCCCAGTTTCCTTCACTTTCTGGGCTATTAACCTTTTCCATGCCATAAAAATTAATCTACAAGTGTAATTTTTATGTGAATCAATAAATTGTCTCTCTGCACCTGAATATGTAATATTTCCCTTATTAGTAGTGTACAGATATTCTGCTTTGCATCTTTTATTTTCCACCACTACATCTGACATAAGGCAGATTACAGGCTCTTTATTCTATACAGTAGATTGTGTGATGTGCACTGCAGGCACAGGAGGATTACAGTGGGGGCAATCTGGGCTACTGCCCAAAGCCCGAGGCTCTGAGGAGCCATGGACAGATTGCCCTCATAATTTTTGTGTGCCCCCATCGGTAGTGCGTATCACCGGGCAGGGAGTGTTCCTGAAGCTCCGCTGTCAGCAATAGCGAATGGCAGCACAATGAATGGGGAGCTCCTGTCACCTTCTCTGTGACTCAGTTGGTGCCGAGGCAGTGATATCATGGCGTCAGCATGGACGCTCTGGCATAAGTGGAGCCACAAGAGATCTCATGGAGAGGTAAGTATTAAATATTATGTTTTCAATAAATGAATTAATTTCAATGACAAGAATGAAATGGAGGTGAGAGACAGAACACTATAATGAATTGAGCATGAGGGGAGGGAGAGATGGCATGATATAAGGAATTGGGGGAGGGGACATGGAATTATAATGATACAGGGGTACAAGTAATTATAATGAATCGGGGGAGCGGGTGGTGCACAGTGGGGGCATGGAGGACACAGGAGAGTGACTGATTACTAGGGGGAAAGATAACAGTAACTAATTAATTTATACATTTATTGGGAGGGGAAAAGTGGCCATTTATAGTTACAGGGGGCACAGTGGTGGATTATCAATTTTCATTTGGAATTTTGGGTTGCATAATAGCAAGACGTCGGCTGTGAGTTACTGGATGTGAATATTTGTTCTGTATCTACATTGTATAAGGGTACGTTTACATGGGTGACCGGCGGCACTAAATGACCACCAATCGGTAAACCATTACCTATTGGTAGTCGTTTCATAGCATGTTTAACCCCTTCATGACTGGGCTATTTTTCATTATTTCATTTGTTTTTTTTCCTCTCCGTCCTCTAAGAGCCATAACCTTCTATTTTTCCATCTACATAGCCGTAAGAGGGCTTGTTTTTTTGTGTTTTTTTTGTAGTTTTTGAATGACATTTTATCATGTGATGCACTCGAAAGTGGAAAAAAAATTCCAAGTGTGTTGAAATTGCAAAAAAAGTGCAGTTTCATAATTGTTTTTTTTCCGCCATGTTCACTATACAATAAGGCTGTGTGCCCACTATGCGTTTTTTAAGCATTTCCACAGCGGCAATTCCGCTGCAGAAACGCTTAAAAAACGCTTGGTAGAAGGTCTGCCATATTCCCCAATGATAATCCGCATATGCAGTGCACATGTTGCGGAAATTTCAGCTGCGGATTATCATTGCGGAAAAATACGCAGCACTACCAATTATTTTGCGGAAGCGCGGCGTTTTCGCCGCCATTGACTTGCATTGGACCGCATGACATCCGCATCACTGCATCTGTAGATGCGAATTCCATGCGTTTCATTGTGAGGATGGTACCCGGGTTTGCAGAAGAGGAGACTCTCCTCCGGACCAGGGTACCATAGTACCTGTAAAAAAAAGAATAAAATAAAAAATAAAGATTATACTTACCTTCTGATGGCCCCCGGTGTCCTTGTCTTGGCTTGCAGGCAGCTCGCGGTAGACTAAAGGACCTGCGGTGACATAATTTAGTCATGTGACGGGTCACGCGACCGCTGACGTCGGCAGGTCCTTTAGTCTACCGCAAGCCAAGACAAGGACACCGGGGGCCATCAGAAGTTAAGTATATATTTATTTTTTACCATTCTTTCGGTCACAGTATATAAATCCATGCAGGTTGCATGGATTTATATAGTGTGACCAAGTTGTCAAGCACTTTCCAAGTGATGCTAAAATCGCTTGGAAAGTGCTTGACAACCCGCATGCAGAAATGCATATGAAGAACCCTTCACTTACACTTGTCCCTGGCAGGAAAACACATGTACAATCCGCATGTACAATCCGCATAAACAATCTGCATGTACAATCCGCATGTACAATCCGCATGTACAATCCGCATGTACAGTCCGCATGCGTTTTTTCTGCCAGGGAGATGCAGAAACGCTCAGGAAAAATCCGGAGCATTTCTGCATTGTGGGCACATATGAACAAACAAGGGCCAACCATAAGACGCTAGACGGACCACGGTACCTGAACAGGCATGTCGAGTCCCGGGTCCAGATAAGCCTACTCATATCATCAAATTTGAAAAAGGAGAATGTGAAGCCCAGCTGTGCTTGGTATCACAGAACCTAGAAGGGTGTATTGAAGGATTCCTCCACAAGAGGCCCCCATAACCATTCACACATCTCCACCTTCCACCTCAGACCACCAGAGGGAGCCCGTTTGGGAGATATATAAGGGAAGGTGGAGCCAGGCAGCAGTTAGTTCCTTCAGAGTGAGACACAGAAACAGGTCAGTCTGCAGTGGAGCTCAGTGACTCAGCAATTCCACTGGAGAGTTCAGTTAGTGCAAGCCTGAATACAGAGTTGAGCCCGGTTGAGTCGTACCTCAGAATAGTGAGCTTTAGGTGTGCCGGCGCCATAAGATCGGTGAAACGTGGCATGCCGCCATTAGTGTGAGTAGCCTATTGAGGGTCCGAGTAGGCCGAAGGCGAAAGAGTAGAGAGTTAGTACTAGGGGGCAGAGGAGCTTAACTGGCTCACCCCGAAGAAGAAGAAACTGATACCGGACACCGGGTCCGAAGTTTACTGGGATCTCCACGACCTAGTAAGATAAACCGGAATCCCTGGAGAACTACAGGTCCCAGGATCGCTAAAGTGCTGATACGTACCAGAGCCAGGAGACACATAGGCCCCGTAGGTCGGGAGCGTGCACTCCAAGAAAAGGCCCTACCACAAGGTCAGCCAGCGCAGGACAGAGACAAAGTTAGGCCTAGCTCCAGGCAGGTCAGAAACTTACTACGCAGAAGCCAGAACCAGGAGGCCCAAAACCTGCTCATTGGGGAGGATCCGGACATACACCCTTCACTCTACAGTGCTCCGGGGAGTGCCTGAAATTCCACCAGTAAAAGGTACTGAAGTGACTATCGTGTCCGTCCCTGTTCTTGTTCTGGCTCGGCGGAGTCTCTCTGTCCTGCATCCCCGTTCTTATACTGCCCTGAGGCCCAGCTCTACCTGTGGAGAGCTATACCATCAAGCTGCCTTATCACCGGCCTCAGTGGACTGCGCAGCGCTGGTGATCCTCACCAGAAGCCACAGGTGGCGTCACGAACTCTTTCTTTTCCAAAATCAACCCCTTTTTTAGGAGAGACCCCAGGGTACGGGCCCGGGAGCCGACCACCGCGACATCCCTAACGGTCAGGCTAAAGGCCCGGGTACCGAGTTATCCCCATATTCCTCTGGGTGCCACATCTCTCTAATTGGCGTCACGAACAAGATCGCGTGCCCGCTGCAACGACGAAGTGTTTTGCCCGTTGCCACCGGGTACTGTGCGCCTTTATTTTGAACAGTGTACGTAAAGTTGTGGTGAAGGTAGCCGCCATTGTTGGGCCGTTGAGCAAGAAGAAGGGCGTAATCACGGGAAAATAAGGGGCGTACCTGCAAAAGAGCGCAAAGTCCCGGACACACCCCACGCTTCGACGTCAAAGCAGGAAGCGCCAGGTCCTGAAAGGAGCATCGCTGAACTCTCTGACGTAGGACGCAAGCGACACAAGGTCCTGAAGACAACCGTCACCTGCGGAGCTGCGGCCTACCGGAAGAAAAAACAGAAGGTAGGCCACGGTTAACTAGGGGGGCGCTGAGATGTCCGTCGAACAGCAGAACGCCGACCTACCGGTCAACGTCCCTGAAGCTCCGCCCGCGCCCGATAACGGGCAGGCCGAAGCCGCCGCTCCACCGGCAGCGCCTGTAACACCTGTTATTCCTATGACTTTACCGTACATTCCTGGAGCAAAGTGGCTCCCCCAGTACAACGGCAAACCAGATACCCTGTCTGGATTCAAGCGGAAGATATGTGGTATTTTGGACATGTACTCTATGACCGGCAAACAAAGAGCCGCCGTTGTATTAGGACAGCTAACTGGTGTTGCGGAACGGGAAGTGGAAACATGGTCGGCCGCAGACCGGGAGACAGTGTCCACAATATTCCAAAAACTACAGACTGTCTTTGAGGACCTTACTGAGGCGGAGCTCCGGATGAGGTTCTACAGCTGTTCCCAACAACCAGAGGACAATGTTCGGGACTATGCCTGGCGTCTCCAAGGGGCCCTGCGGGCTCTGAACCAGGTTAGTCCAACCAGCGTTGAGAATAAGAACAAAATGCTGAAGGAACAGTTTGTCCGGGGACTAAGGTCTCCAGAGGAGAGCAGGACTGTGCGTTGGTGGTCCCTGGATCATCCAGAGGCCACCTTTGACAACCTCAAGGACATGGCTATAAAAGGACTGCAGCCCCTGGAAACAAATGCCATCCAACGTTACCAGGGTGGGGCTACTCCAGTGCCTGCGACACCCACCTTTTCCCCAGTGACTGCTGAAGCTAAGGTTCCAGTAACCTCTCCTAAAGAACTGGACAGCTTACGCTCTGATGTGCGTCAGTTGAGCAAAACCCTGACCACTGTGCTGAGTGCTCTGCAACTGCGGACGGAGCCTGAGGAAGGAGGGAAGATCCTGCTAGCTGATAACCCTGAGGATGTCCCCTGGATGTGGAGGAGGAGGAGACCAACACCACCCTCGCCGAGGACCAGTGACCAGCGCCGTCCACCGAAGGACCCAGCCTGCTACCGCTGCCGTAAGACTGGACACATCGCTCAGAATTGTCCTTTAAACGGGAAAACCCTGGGTCCGAGGGCCGCCACCCAGGAGTAAACTCACCAGGTCCATCAGACTGGTACAACAGGTTCGTCGGAGGAAGACCTTTCCTGTCCATTGTGTTGGACGGGATCCCGACGCATGCCCTGCTGGACACAGGATCTCTGGTAACCATCATGCCTCTACAAGAGGTTCTGGTCCATGGACGATCTACGTCCGCCAGCTCCAAATTTGTCTGTATATGCTTCAAATGGACTCCCCCTTAACCTACTCGGGGTTAAGAATGTGACTGTAAAGGTGGGGAGAGTGGAGCTGAAGGACCAGGGACTAATTGTAGTGGAGACTAACCCTGATGACAGCAACCCATATATGGTACTAGGCACTAACGTTGTTGGTAACTGTTTGGGAGAAGTTGTGTTCTTGCTCCAACAGATCGCCGACACTGCCAGACCGAGACAGAGGAGGGCACTGCAGAGAGAGATCCGCGTCCTGATGTATCAACAGCAAGTACAGTTAACAGATGGTGAAATCGGTAACGTAAGGGTAACAGACCATATCCCCATTGTCGTCCCCCCAATGAGTGAAATGCTCATCTGGTGTAGAGCTGCCATAGGTCTTAGAGGACAGAGCTACCAGGCGGTAGTAGAACCCCTTTGTTCCGAGCACAGACTCACGCTCTTAACCGCCAGAGGAGTGGTAGACGTACGTAATGGGAGGGTGCCTGTCCGTCTTCTCAACTTAGGGGAAGATGAGGTCAAACTGCCACTGTTGCTAAACTACATGCTGTCAATAATAACTGTATCCATGAGGCGGAGTCCTTAACTTCACCAGAAGAAGAGGAGGATAATGTCGCTGCAACCCAGGTGGAGGATTGGTGTCAACAGCTCCATGTTGGGACAGACACCACTCCTGACCATCAAAAACAGGGTGTACACCGGGTGGTTCAAGAATACTCGCAGGTGTTCAGTAAACATCCACTTGACTTCGGGAGGGTTAAGGGGGTTCAACATCATATCCCCACAGGCAACCATTCTCCAATTAAAGAATGTTATAGGCCTATACCCCCCAGCGGGAGAAGACGGCCTTCAGCACCCCGATGGGACTCTGCTAGTTCAATAGCATGCTATTCGGACTCTGCAATGCCCCCGGAACGTTCCAGAGTTTGATGGAGTGCTGCCTGGGACACCGCAATTTCGAGACTGTGTTACTTTACCTGGACGATGTAATTGTGTACTCCAGAACGTACGAGGACCACTTGAAACACCTGGCAGAGGTATTTGAGTCACTGTCCCGGTACGGGATGAAGTTGAAGCCCTCAAAGTGCCACCTGCTCAAGAAGAAGGTACAGTACCTGGGACACATTGTCAGTCCGGAAGGGGTAGCACCAGACCCGGAGAAGGTCACTGCCATCCAGAAGTGGCCGGAGCCAAAGAACCTCAAGGAGGTGCGTCAGTTCTTGGGACTAGTAGGATACTACCGGAGGTTCGTAAAGGACTACACTAAGAAGGCAGCTCCTCTGCAAGACCTCCTGGTAGGGCAGTCCCCCAAAGGCAAAAACCCTCCATTTCATTGGGGTAAAGAACAGGCTGAATCATTTCAAGAGATGAAGGAGATCCTGACAGGTGATGAGATCCTAGCCTACCCTGATTACAGCCAACCGTTCCTGCTGTATACAGATGCCAGCAACGAAGGTCTGGGAGCTGTCTTGAGTCAGAAGCAGAATGGGCAAGAAAAAGTGATCGCATACACAAGCAGGAAGCTCCGCCCGACTGAGCGGAACCCGGAGAACTATAGCAGCTTTAAGTTGGAGTTCCTGGCCTTGGTCTGGGCCATCACAGAAAGGTTCAAGCACTACTTAGCCTCCAGCAAGTTTGTTGCCTACACTGACAATAATCCTTTAACTCATCTTGAAACAGCCAAGCTGGGAGCCATGGAACAGCGATGGATGGCTCGGCTGTCAAACTACCAATTCACCATAAAATACCGGGCGGGCCGCAAGAACTCCAACGTCGATGCCCTGTCTAGGATGCCTCACCAGTCAGACACAGAAGAAGAAGTGGATGACCTGGAAGAGATAGAGCTACCTGCCTTTCATCGGAGTGGGATGATCCATGAACAGAGAGTCTCCAGGAAGCAGCGTGGAAAGAAGTTAAACCCCCTGCCTCACCACTAGAGATGAGCGGTGTTCGACTCAAACTGTTCACCAATCTCAAATTCGAGCTGTTTTGGGCGGTGTTCGAGCCGTTCGGCGAACACGAACGATTTGAAAAAAATTTGGCTGTTCGAGGTTATGTTCGATAACTGTTCGTGCACCAAAATCATAACTGGATTTTTTTCTCAGTAATGCTGAAAATTAATGTTAATATGCAGTTTGAGTGTACACCGGGGTGGGGGGAGGGTCAGGGGATGGATCTCTGCAGGAATAATGAAGATCTCCATTTTTTTTTCTCTTTCCCGCATTTACAGTGGGGAGGTGCAATCTGTCAGCCTATCAGCAGCGCACACACGGAGCGAAGTGCTTTTTTTCACACAAGCAAGGGCATGTGTCATTGGCAGTGTATGTCACATGTCCTTGCCCTATAAGACCCAGCCATTTTCCCCGTCGCCACCATTTTCTCACTGCTGCAGCTGCGTGTTAGACGGCACCGCTGTTGCTGTGTGCGCTATACCTTGTTAATTTAAAGCCAATTTTCGCACAAATCTACAGATAGCTTGGGAGTAGGGAAGAGATGTGATTGCAGTCCTTTTAAGGACTAGGTTACATCATTTCCTACGACTTTTATCAGGCAGGTCTGTGCTCTTAAATAGATAGGTTGGGAGTAAAGACTAATTGTAATTGCAGTCCTTTTCAGGACTAAGTTGCATCAGTTCCTATCAGTTTTTGCCAGGCAGGTCTGTGCCAGTGCTGTGCAAGTTTTTTTCACAGCATTTGGCTAAATCTAGCAAATCAAATCCTTTTTAGCCTATTGCAGAGTGTGTTAATCAGTGGAGTAGCCTATCTGTGTTGCAAGCTACACCACCTGTGTATAGAATACCAGTTTTTTTACTGCACCTAGTGAAGTAAAACCTTTTGGGCATAGCATCATTCTATTAGTCCATCTATACTAACCTCCACCAGGTTGCAAATTCAATATAATATTTTTCTGCATCTAGCTCTGAAAAAATATTTCAGCTTCTAGCAGTGTGTGGGACTTGGTCTATTAGTCCATCTATACTGACCTCCATCAGGTTGCAAATTCAATATAATTTTTTTCTGCATCTAGCTCTGAAAAAATATTTCGGCTTCCAGCAGTGTGTGGGACTTGGTCTATTAGTACATCTATACTAACCTCCACCAGGTTGCAAATTAAAAATAATTTTTATCTGCATCTAGCTCTGAAAAAATATTTGTTCTTCTAGCAGTGTGTGGGACTTGTTCTATTAGTCCATCTATACTGACCTCCATCAGGTAGCAAATTCAATATAATTTTTTTCTGCATCTAGCTCTGAAAAAATATTTCGGCTTCTAGCAGTGTGTGGGACTTGTTCTATTAGTCCATCTATACTAACCTCCACCAGATTGCAAATTAAAAATAATTTTTATCTGCATCTAGCTCTGAAAAAATATTTCGGCTTCTAGCAGTGTGTGGGATTTGGTCTATTAGTCCATGTATACTAACCTCCACCAGGTTGCAAATTAAAAATATTTTTTATCTGCATCTAGCTCTGAAAAAATATTTGGGCTTCTAGCAGTGTGTGGGACTTGGTCTATTAGTCCATCTATACTGACCTCCATCAGGTTGCAAATTCAATATAATTTTTTTGTGCATTTAGCTCTGAAAAAATATTTTGGCTTCTAGCAGTGTATGGGACTTGGTCTATTAGTCCATCTATACTGACCTCCATCAGGTTGCAAATTCAATATAATTTTTTTCTGCATCTAGCTCTGAAAAAATATTTGGGCTTCTAGCAGTGTGTGGGACTTGGTCTATTAGTCCATCTATACTGATCTCCACCAGGTTGCAAATTAATTTTTTTTTTTATCTGCATCTAGCTCTGAAAAAATATTTGGGCTTCTAGCAGTGTGTGGGATTTGGTCTATTAGTCCATGTATACTAACCTCCACCAGGTTGCAAATTAAAAATATTTTTTATCTGCATCTAGCTCTGAAAAAATATTTGGGCTTCTAGCAGTGTGTATGACTTGGTCTATTAGTCCATCTATACTGACCTCCATCAGAATGCAAATTCAATATAATTTTTTTCTGCATCTACCTCTGAAAAAATATTTTGGCTTCTAGCAGTGTGTTGCACTTGGTCTATTAGTCCATCTATACTAACCTCCACCAGGTTGCAAATTAAAAATTATTTTTATCTGCATCTAGCTCTGAAAAAATATTTGGGCTTCTAGCAGTGTGTGGGACTTGGTCTATTAGTCCATCTATACTGACCTCCATCAGGTTGCAAATTCAATATAACGTTGCTGTGCATTTAGCTCTGAAAAAATAATTTGGCTTCTAGCAGTGTGTGGGACTTGGTGTATTAGTCCATCTGTACTAACCTCCACCAGGTTGCAAATTAAAAATAATTTTTATCTGCATCTAGCTCTGAAAAAATATTTGGGCTTCTAGCAGTGTGTGGGACTTGGTCTATTAGTCCATCTATACTGACCTCCATCAGGTTGCAAAATCAATATAATTTTTTTATGCATCTAGCTCTGAAAAAATATTTTGGCTTCTAGCAGTGTGTGGAACTTGGTCTATTAGTCCATCTATACTAACATCCACAAGGTTGCTAATTAAAAATAATTTTCATCTGCATCTAGCTCTAAAAAAATATTTGGGCTTCTAGCAGTGTGTGGGACTTGGTGTATTAGTCCATCTATACTGACCTCCATCAGGTTGCAAATTCAATATAATTTTTTTCTGCATCTAGCTCTAAAAACATATTTGGGCTTCTAGCAGTGTGTGGAACTTGGTCTATTAGTCCATCTATACTGACCTCCATCAGGTTGCAAATTCAATATAATTTTTTTCTGCATCTAGCTCTAAAAACATATTTGGGCTTCTAGCAGTGTGTGGGACTTGGTCTATTAGTCCATCTATACTAACCTCCATCAGGTTGCAAATTAAAAATCATTTTTATCTGCATCTAGCTCTGAAAAAATATTTGGGCTTCTAGCAGTGTGTGGGACTTGGTCTATTAGTCCATCTATACTGACCTCCATCAGGTTGCAAATTCAATATAATTTTTTTCTGCATCTAGCTCTGAAAAAATATTTCGGCTTCTAGCAGTGTGTGGGACTTTCTCTATTAGTCCATCTTTACTGACCTCCATCAGGTTGCAAATTAAAAATCATTTTCATCTGCATCTAGCTCTGAAAAAATATTTCGGCTTCTAGCAGTGTGTGGGACTTGTTCTTTTAGTCCATCTATACTAACCTCCATTAGGTTGCAAATTCAATACAATTTTTTTCTGCATCTAGCTCTGAAAAAATATTTAGGCTTCTAGCAGTGTGTGGGACTTGGTCTATTAGTCCATCTATACTAACCTTCACCAGGTTGCAAATTAAAAATAATTTTTATCTGCATCTAGCTCTGAAAAAATATTTCGGCTTGTAGCAGTGTGTGGTACTCATTGTATTAGGCCATCTATACCAGGCTCCACCAGCTTTCAAATTAATCATGATTTTTAGCTGCATATAGCCCTGAAAATAATTTTTCTTCCCAATAGTGGTAGCAATAGAAATATGGGGCGCGCGCCTGGCTAACAAAAATATACGCTTCATAACAAAAAGCACTAGCCTAGCGCATTTCATTAATAAGATGGCATCATCGTCTCTCCCAGTGCTAGGCCTACTACGCCGGCTAGCATTCCTGTGCCTAAAACACAATGTATGGGTCCGCGCTAGCCACTATGCTGAGGTGTGTAAAGCTGCTGCTAACGCTTTATCACAATTCAATTGGCAGATTTTCACAGAGCTCCTCCCCAACGCCCAACCATCGGACAGCAGTTGCCCACCCTCCCTATGGGATCTAGTGGCGAATAGTTGAGGCCATTAATCAGAGCGTCAGTTGCCCCGTCGACGTGGCAAGCATACGGTAGGGCATGGGAAGAGTGGACACGACTAGTAGCAGGCAGACGGGTTGACCAATGTGAACAAACCAGATCACAAGTCACCATAGAATTTCTCCACCAGCTAATGATGAGGGGCATATCAGGGGCGTCAGCGCAGCAGTGTCTGACCGGAGTAGCATTTCACTTCCAACTTCTGAATTGGGGAGATGTGACAAAGATTCATCATCAGACAATCCATAAAAGGGTGGAAAAGGGGTCAGCCAAGTCAGCAGTGTAGACGTCTCGTCCCGTGTCACTAAAACTGATTTCTCACATCATATCCCTAACACCATTAACATGACACTCACAATTTGAAGCAACACTACTGTCTACTGCATTTGTGATCGCCTTCTTCGGGGCGCTATGCATAAGCGAATTAGTCACTGAATCCAAAATTACCACCAGTGGAGGCTTATTACACCAGGACGTAGTCATAGCCAATAATGCAATACGTCTACGCATACGACAATCGAAAACGGTTCCAGCGGGCAGGGGCACTTGGGTACTTCTGCAACCCACAAACGGTACACTGAGTCGGGTAACAATAGTAAAAACATATCTAACCATCAGATCACAAAGTAATTTCTTCCTATCGCACAGTGATGGAACGCCATTATCAAGATACCAGTTCCAAGCTATATTTAATAAATGCATAACATCGGCAGGGAACCACCCCAAAGATTACGGGACACACTCATTCCGCATAGGCGCGGCCACAGAAGCAGCAAGAGAAGGATTGTCAGAAACAGAAGTTCAGAGGAGAGGGAGATGGCGATCCACGTGTTTGGCGAGATACATAAGACTGGACTTGTTATCCTAACGTGGTTTGTTTCTTTTACAGGTGACGCTAAGCCAACAGTGTGGGTGATAGGCCATTCATATATATATTGGGCAGAAAAAAGGGCGAAAGTCCGCCCAGGCGGGAGGAAATTAGAGTTTCATAACACATATTTCAACTGGAGAGGTATTAGAGGCCTGCTATGGCTACAGGTACTAATGGAGGTAATCAAGGTAGGGAGAGAGGCAAGAGGTCTGGTCATCTTAGTTATACAGGCCGGGTGAAAAGACCTAGGTCATCACAAGAGCGCATAACTAATGGCAATAATGAAACTAGACACTGAGCACTTCAGAGAATTTTTCACAAAACTAGCTATAGTATGATCAGAGATTGTGCCGATAGCGGTATGGCAAGGTGCGCGAGACATCACAGCCATCGAACGGACAAGGCGGGTAATAAATATTCGAATGGCAAAATTTAGAAGAGACAGAGGCGGTGTAGTGATTTGACACCGACAACTGGAAGGAGATAAAGCAGGCCTCATACGGCCCGACAGTGTTCACTTAATGGATATTGGACTGGACATATTCCTGTCAGGACTCCAGGATGGAGTGGAACAAGCGTTAAGAGTGATGGGTGGGGGTCAGAGTCCTGTATGCGAGTACGCAGGATCCTCCGTGGCCTGGAAATAGAAAGGACATGTTGGAGAGTTACACTTGTTGGCCAACTTGCCGGAGTGGAGACCCAGGGCATGCCGCAACAAGCTGAATTATTTTAGAAATTAAATGCCTTTCTAATGGAATGAGTATAAAGAGTTAATAAAGCTGTGACCGATCCTCACCCATCCAGTTGTAAGAGTTACATTAATGTATTGTCAAGGAAAGGGGGGCGGTAGGGGGGCTGAGCGTCTGGGTTTGGTTGGGGGTCCCCACAGTCTGCCTAGGCTAGATGCATTTAAAAATTCTTATTAGATACACAGGCGGTGCAGCTTGCTTCGCAGCTGGGCTACTACGCCCAAAGTATTGCCTAGGCTAGATGCAGTTAAAAATTCTACGCTGACTAGCAGACACTGAAGCTTTGGAGCAGACCTCTTCACACTCAACCATCTGTGTTAGCCCAAGCCATAGTGTATGTAGTTTCTTACAGTTAAAAGGGGTTGGGATCGACCCAACCCACCTGGAATTGACGATGCCAACGTCACGTAAGACACAGCAAGGGGACTCCAAAAAGAGTCTCCATTTTTTCCCAAAATTGTGGCACAGACACCACTTAACCCTAGAACGCATACCTGGGGCCTCGCAGGCCCGCCCTGTTAATTGTTTTCTATTTTCTGCAAGATTACTTTAGTTAGAATTTTGAAACTCTAGGTATTCTTCATGTATATAGTTGTTTGTCATTTGAGTTTGAGTTATTACATGTTATTTGCACACGGGCCTAAAAGGTCCCAGGTATGTGAAAGTGTAGATTTTTATGGTCATGCGTTATAGGGTTAAGTGGCATCAATTGCCCCACAGTTGCTTAAAACGGTTGGTGAGGTGATTTTACCAAATCCTCAAGCTTTTAGTCTCGCAAGGATAACACAGGGGTAGAAAAGTCCTTGCGAATCCATGATTTGTTCATCTTTATGAACGTGAGTCTGTCTACATTCTCAGTGGACAGCCGCGTGCGCTTATCTGTCAGCACACCACCAGCAGCGCTGAACACACGTTCAAAGAGAACGCTGGCTGCACGGCATGACAAGATCTCCAAGGCGTGAGTGGCGAGCTCCGGACATTTTTCCAGATTGGAATCCCAAAATGAGCAAGGGTCAAGTGACACAGTCATGGCTTCGATGTTCACTTGGAGATACTCCTGTACCATTCTCTCTAGGCGTTGACTATGTGTCAGACTTCTTGTCTCCTGTGGCCTTGCAAACGATGGTCTAAAAAAGTGGTGAAACGATTCCACAAAATTGCTGTTACCAGCAGATACTGTATTACTGTTATGGTTTGAGTGATGAAGACTCGACAGTCCCACGGTTGGCAAGTTAGAACTGTGAGATTCACTACGTGCACCACTGGTGTTTTGTGGAAAAGCACATGTAAGATTCTGCAACAGCGTCTGCAGATACTCCTGCATGCGTAAATCCCTTTTTATGGCAGGAATTATTTTGGCAAATTTACTTTTGTACCGGGGATCTAAGAGTGTGGCAACCCAGTAGTCGGGATTACTTCGAATTCTGACAATCTGAGGGTCATGTTGCAGGTAGTGCAGCAAGAAGGCACTCATGTGTCTTGCGCATCCAGGAGGACCAAGTCCTTGTTGTGTTGGTAGCGAGGTAACAATCATGCTTCCTTCCTCTGCCCTCTCCCCCCAACCTCGCACAACAGAAATGTGATCAAGGTCTCCCTCATCTGATGAGTCTTCCATGCCCATCGCCAGTTCATCCTCTACTTCTTCCTCGGCTCCTG
Organism: Phyllobates terribilis; assembly: GCF_046119375.1. Taxonomy (NCBI): domain Eukaryota; kingdom Metazoa; phylum Chordata; class Amphibia; order Anura; family Dendrobatidae; genus Phyllobates; species Phyllobates terribilis. The sequence goes on from NW_027362761.1 coordinate 1,176,827,508, forward strand.
CAGCTTCCTCAACAGTTTGGCTGCTACCATGCGCCCTGGTTAATCCCTCTCGCCCACCCTCCCATGCCTGCCGCCTTGGTGCTGCCGACCGTCTGGACCTTGGAGATGTTATCCCTTCCGCATACGACTTCTCCTCTACTTCCTCCACCTCCTTTTGTCCCACCACCTGACTCTGAATTCTGTTTAATGTGTGCTCCAGCATGTAAATCACCGGAATAGTCATGCTGATAATGGCATCGTCGTCAGCACTAAACATCTTCGTCGCCATTTCAAAACTGTGCAGAAGGGTGTGTGGCGCCCCTGAGGGTTCAGTCACCACAGAGTTACTGCATCTCACCCAGAGGAGTGGTATCTCACCCTCAGGTAAGGAAGGCGTATGGCTCGGGACCCTAACACCTGCATCCAACACATACCCACAGTGAGGGTAGGGCGAGATTACTCCTAAGGGAGAGCACAGTCCCAGTTCCCTAGCTGGCGGGAGGGTCCTATGTAGTGGGTGCTTAGGGGAGCAGCTTAGGGGAGCACATGACAGGGAGAAGCCATCTTAGAAAGAGCAAGCCAGTCAGAGGAGGAAAAGTGACAGGAGCAGAGGCTCTGCATGAGCTCTGCTCCGGAGGTGGGCCTAGCCTGGGAGGCCCAGGACTGAAGGAGAGAAGAGAGGAGTGGGAGCAGGAAGGCTTCAGGAACCGAAGGGACCCTAGGGGTATGGGCCATGCAGAAGGCCACCCGTACTCCTGCTGCTACCAGGAGGTAGAGGGGTCAGGCCAGATAAGGGGAACCGGTCCCTCAACTAGCGGAGAAACAGCAAGACTCAACTAGAAACCAGAGGCTGCAGCATTTCATTTACTGCAGGCCAAAGTCCACACCAGTCTCCCTAAGAAGGTAGCCACATAGGACCCAGGGGACGGAACACACTTCGCTCGCCCAGGCCCGAGGATACCGGATAGAAGTGTCACTGGGTGTGAGGTACAGGGAGAAGGCCAGAGAAAGGACACACAGAAGGGGGTCCAGCTAAGTACTCCAGAGCTATCTGGGGGTGGACTGAGCCCCTCACTGAGTACGCACAGCACGACAGGGGAGATTGCTCTGGTACCTGTAATCTGGACTGCAACTACTGTGAGTAAAGATCTTGGGACTGCATCACACGGACTCTGTGTTCATTACTGACTCCCTGCACTACAACCACCATCATCCACCCACACTGCCCTGAAGCTACACTCTTCCTGTGGAGAGTAATAATACCATTGCTGCAAAACCACCAGCTTCAGAGGACTGTTCCGCAGCGGCTGCCCCTTTTCCCGCACTCCAGATGTGGCGTAGTCGGACATTATAAAACCCATATATACAAATTACCCTTGGATTGACCGCCCTGGGTCACGGACCAGGTCACCGCCACAGTGACTACAACCCCCAGTGTCTAACGGCCCGGCTCGGGGTACCCCACGGCCCAGGGGGCGCGTCAACTTCATAGGTCCCGTATTGCACCAGGGCTTGTCGGTGCTGCCACAGTCGCTGCAACATGTGCAGAGTTGAATTCCACCGTGTCGGCACATCGCATTTCAGCCGGTGAACTGGCAGGCCCAACGACTTCTGTAGAGATGTAAGTCGTTGAGCTGCGGGATGCGAACGGCGGAAGTGAGCACACAGCGACCGTGCCATCTGCAGAAGGCCATCTAGTCCGGGATAGTGGGCTAAAAATTGATGGACAACCAGGTTCAACACGTGAGCCATACAAGGCACGTGTGTGACATTGCCCCGGTGAAGGGCCGCACCCAGGTTTGCAGCATTTTCGCACACGGCCTTCTCTGGTTGCAGGTCCAGTGGAGACAACCATTTATGAAACTGGGTCTCCAGAGCTGACCACAACTCCTCAGCTGTGTGACTCACATTTCCCAGACATTTCAAAGTAAACACTGATGCCGTTGAGCCCTGCTGCCAGCATAGTAAGGAGATGTGCAAGATTCTTTCTGCGCAGTTAGAAAGCAGGTGGCATTACCAGACAGGCTTTGGGTGCAGGTGGAGGACCAAGAGGAGGTTGAGGAGGCAGAAGCAGTGGAGGAACTTCGAGATAAAGAGGATTGACGCACAACTCGTGGGGACGGTAAGACTTGGACAGTAGCCCCTTGTCCTGCTGTCACCATAGTTACCCAGTGCCCAGTCAGCGACATGTAACGCCCTTGTCCATGCCTACTCGTCCAAGTGTCTGTGGTGAAATGCACCCTGTTACACACAGAGTTTCTCAAATAAGCGGTGATGTTGTGTCCGACATGCTGGTGGCGAGCAGGCACACCTTTCTTTAAGAAGTAGTGTCGACTGGGCATCTAGTACTGGGGCACTGCGACGGACATAAGGTCTTGAAAATCCTCTGTGTCCTCCAGGCGGAAAGGCAGCATTTCTGTAGCCAACAGCTTGCAGATGGTGAAATTCAACCTCTTAGCTTTGTCATGGCTAGGAGGAAATGGTATTTTACTTTTCCACATCTGAGGGACCGAGGGCTGGCTGTTGTGCTTAGACGGGGTTGATAAGGGTGTCCCCGGCAAACTGCCGGTCTGTGAGGAAGATGCAGGCGGACATGTTAGGTTGCCTTGATCCAAAGGTGGTGCTCTCGATGTCGGAGAGAGCTCAACACCAGCAGGTGTTTCCACTTCCCAATGAACTGACGACCTGCCAATCACACTGGCTGTTGCGGGTAAAGAGGTGGCAGGTCTGCGTCCAAAAACATGTGTGACTGCTGTCCCCCCAGTCACAGAGGATGAAGAGGCTGCGGATGCACAAGATGGGGCAGACAGTGGTTGGCCCGGCCCGCTAGGCCGCATTGTAGCACAGTGAGCTTCCCACTGCAACTTATGCTTCATATCCATGTGACGGTACATGCATGAAGTACTCAAACTATGGATTTTTTGGCCTCTACTTAGCTTTTGTTGACAAATATTACAAATAACACGAGTTGGGTCATCCTTATCGATCTGAAAAAATGCCCAGGCTATGCAAGGCTTAGAGCCCATGCGACCTGAAGAGCCACTACGACTTGTGGTCAGAGGCAGAGTTTTGGTTGAGGATGCAGTTGTTGACGTGCTTCCAGTACTCCGTCTCTGTCCAGGAAGGCACAACCTAACCTCATCGTCAATAGCATCTGTGACGCCCCGCTGTGCTTGGTATCACAGATCCTAGAAGAGTGCATTGATGGAACCCTGCACAAGAGGCCCCCATAAACATTCACACATCTCCACCTTCCACCTCAGACCACCAGAGGGAGCCCGTTAGGGATATAAATAGGGAAGGTGGAGCTAGGCAGTTCAGTTCCTCTGAAGAGTTCCTGCAGTAGAGAAGCCTAAGAGAGGTCAGTCTGCAGTGGAGCTCAGTCTAGTCTAGAGAACTCGAGGCTCCTGCTAGCTAGATTCAGGGAGCCCAGTTAGAGCTTAAGGTGTGCCGGCGCCATAAGATCGGTGAAGCGCGGCAAGCTGCCGTTAGTGTGTATAGCCTAGTGAGGGCCCGAGTAGGCCGAAGACGAGTGGCGAGTTAGTACATAAGGGGCAGCGGACCTTAACCAGCTCACCCCGAAGCATTTACCGGACACCGGATCCGAGCTTACTGGGATCTCTATGACCCAGTAAGGCATAACCGGAATCCCGGGGAACTACAAGTCCCAGGATCGCTAAGGTGCTGATACGTAACAGAGCCAGGAGACGCTTAGGTCCCGCATACTGGGAGCGTGAACTCCAAGAGAAGGCCCTGCCACAAGGTCAGCCAGCGCAGGACAGAGACAAAGTTAGGCCTAGCTCCAGGCAGGTCAGAAACTTACTACGCAGAGGCAAGAAACAGGAGGCCTTACACTTGCTCATTAGGGAGGATCCTGATATGCACCCTTCACCCTACAGTGCTCTGGGATGTGCCTGAATTTCCACCAGTAAAAGGTACAGAAGTGACTACCGTGTCCGTTCCCGTTCTTGCTCTGACCCAGCTGGGTCTTGCCTGTCCTGCATTCCCCCTGCATATGCTGCCCTGAGACCTAGCTCCACCTGTGGGGAGCTATACCATCGAGCTGCCTTATCACGGGCCTCAGTGGACTGCTGCAGCGCTGGTGCTTCTCACCATATACCACAGGTGGCGTTACGAACTCTTATAAAATTAACAATAATCCACCCTTTTAAAGAGTGACCCCAGGGTACGGGCCAGGGAGCCGACCACCGCGACATCCCCAAGGCCAGGCAAAGGCCCGGGTACCGAGTCATCCCCATCCCCTGGGCTAGTCACATGCTCCTCCACCTCCTCTGCTGACCTCATCGACTAGCTGACTGTGGGTTGACAGTAAGTGGGATCCCCAACCTTGTCATCATCACTCACCCTGTGTGTTCTCACACCCGTTTCCTCAGAGCCAACCTCTTCCTGCCCTGACCGAAAAGTCAAGTTGTCGCTCCAATCAGGTATTTGAGTCTCATCATCGTCTTCATCATTATCTCCACCAACAGAAGTTACAGTTTGGGAACGAGGGTCTACATTATGCTCAGAACCTTCTTCATCTGGTCCTGGATCCGACTTATAAAGATTCTGGGCATCAGTGCAGATCATTTCCTCGTCTGGATTAACAGAAGGTCTGGAGCAGACCTCCATTTCCCAGGCTATAGTATGAGTAAACAGCTGTGCAGACTCAACCATCTGTGTTACCCCATACTCAGACGGGCAGCTGGAGACTTGGGAGCTGTGAGGAAGCAAGTGCGATTGGGGTGACACCTCTGAGGACTGGAGTATTTGTGATGTTGAAGTTGAGGTGGAGGAGAGCCCACTTGAAGGAGAACTTGATATCCGTTGAAGCACCTGCTGTTTTTGTGCCTCATCTGGAATTTGTAGCGATGGGCATGTCCGTAAGAAAGGGATCGTATCACATTGTCCACGAAAAGAAGTCGACTTCTTAGTTTGGCTGGAAGATGGTCTTTCTTCTTCAGATGTTACCCCCCCCCCACCGCGGGGGGGCTCGACCCACCAGCGGACAGGCACCAGTATTGGGAGAGGGGGGCTGGCCATCAGGGACCACCGCGGCTCTGGCACAAACCCGGCGACACGGAGGTGGCACGGGCAGGAACGGACTGGCCATGTCGGCTTCGCACTTTTTTGGTTTTAGAAGGGCATGACATGCCTATATCTGTGTCTCCCCCTCCTTTTACTCCTCCACCTCTTTTCTTTTCGCATGACTATATGTACTTGTCACTTTTCCATGTGTTAGTTATGTCTTCAGAGCAGTTTGTCAGCTTTTGGACACTTTTGAAGGTGTTTTCTATGTGTTTCTATGTGCCATTGGTTTTAACGGTGTTCGAAGGTGTTCGACGAACAGTTCGGCGAACATACGGGTGTTCGACGAACCGAACCGAACTCGAACACTACGGGGGTGGCTCAACACTACTCACCACAGCTGGAAAGAGACCCAGGACAGCGACCCGGTTGTCAGCCGCATAAAACAGCTGATAACCCAAGAAGGTACCTCTCTGGAGAAGGAAGCGCCTCTCCAAGCAAAGCAGCTGTGGAATGAGAGGAGTCGGCTGTTTATCTACCGTGAGAAGCTGTGCCGGAGGTACATGAATCCAAAAACTCATGAGATGGTGTGGCAGATAGTAGTCCCTAAGACAGACATCCAGATGGTATTAGAGGCTTACCATGATCAGGCGGGGCACTTTGGGTGGAAAAAGCTAGAGACCCTACTGAAGTGTCGATTCTACTGGGTAGGAATGCGCAGCTCCATTGAGAGGTGATGCCGGGACTGTGGACTCTGCGGCCTAAGAAGGAAAGACTTCAGCAGCCAGAAGGCGCCCCTGCAGTCTATCAAGACGACTCGAGCTCTGGAGATCGTGGCCCTGGACCATATCAAGCTCTCCCCCAGCAGGTCAGGGTACTCCTATGCTCTGACCATGGTGGATCATTACTCACCTTTCCTGGTGGTCGCCCCTGTCAAAGACCTGACAGCAGAGACAGCAGCAAAGACGTTCCAAGCGTACTTCTGCAGACCCCATGGATACCCTGAGCAGGTACTGACTGACCAAGGCCCGGCCTTTGAGGCTGAGTTGTTCAAGGAGTTCTGCCATCTCTACGGGTGTAAAAAGATCAGAACTACACCTTACCACCCACAAACCAACGGTCTCTGTGAAAAGATGAACAACATCATCATCGACCTACTGAAGACCATACCACTTGAGGAGAGAAACCAGTGGCCAGACCTACTACCTGACCTAGTGGATCTGTATAATCATATACCAGTCAGTTCCACCAACTGCACTCCGGCATATCTTATACGGGCAAGGCCAGGAAAGCTGCCCATGGACTTGGAGCTTGGTGTTGTTGAACCTGAAGCTGATATGACTACTGAAGACTGGGACACCACCAGACAAGAGCAGTACAGAAGAGTACAAGCTTGTGTCAAGGACAGTCTTACTCGGGTGAGAGGTGCAGTAATCATTCCAGTACTCCAATTCTATGAACAGCCAGAAAACCCTCAACAGCAAGTTGAACCTGTAAGTGCTGTAGAAGACCCAGCTCAAGAAGTATCCCCGGATGAAGGATCCCCGGCAGGAGCGGAGCAAGAGGGCCCAGCCAATGGTAGCCTTGCCAGTCCAAGAGAGAGGTTAAGGCAGTTTTACAACATGGTTACACGTAGAACTGGTAGAGTAACTGAGGAAATAGACACTGACACTCCACCACCTATTGCACTACTCAGATCAGTACGCAGCACAAGAGGTAAACCTCCTGCTAGGTACACTGAATAAAATAGTACAATTTCTAAGAGTGTAGATAGTTACCCCTGGGGTATTGTAAATTAAAATGTAATGTACTGCATAACTGTTTATTTTCATGCATATGTCTGTTAATTTGTGCTTTTTCCTATTAATTCTTTATTTGCATAATGGACTGCGTGGCTGAGGACTGTGTGCAGCCCAAAAACTCTTGATGTATATAATTGCGCTCCCTGGAGTGCCCCTTTTAGGTGACATCAGAAGGAAAACCTGTCTGGAGTGGCTTTTGTGGAGGTCCAAATCCGGATCTTCATGCCCTGCAGCCACCCCAGGGCCTACGTAGAGGGTTTAGGACAGGTCCCTCAAAACTACCAAAGTACTCTACCTTGTGAGATGGACATCCTTGCTGGGAACCTCACCATAGGAGACTTGGATCCTGAGGACTCATTGTATTTGTTTTGGTTATGCAACGTTTAAGATTGGCGCCTCCCATAAAGGGAAGATTGTTCTTGTATTGCTTATGTTACATATTGTTATATAAAATGTACTTCAGCCTGGGAGTGCTGAGTTTAACTAGGGGGGAATGTGAAGCCCAGCTGTGCTTGGTATCACAGATCCTAGAAGGGTGTATTGAAGGATTCCTCCACAAGAGGCCCCCATAACCATTCACACATCTCCACCTTCCACCTCAGACCACCAGAGGGAGCCTGTTTGGGAGATATATAAGGGAAGGTGGAGCCAGGCAGCAGTTAGTTCCTGCAGAGTGAGACACAGAAACAGGTCAGTCTGCAGTGGAGGTCAGTGACTCAGCAATCCCTCTGGAGAGTTCAGTTAGTGCAAGCCTGAATACAGAGTTGAGCCCGGTTGAGTCGTAGCTCAGAATAGTGAGCTTTAGGTGTGCCGGCGCCATAAGATCGGTGAAACGCGGCACGCTGCCGTTAGTGTGAGTAGCCTATTGAGGGTCCGAGTAGGCCGAAGGCGAAAGAGTAGAGAGTTAGTACTAGGGGGCAGAGGAGCTTAACTGGCTCACCCCGAAGAAGAAGAATCAGATACCGGACACCGGGTCCGAAGTTTACTGGGATCTCCATGACCTAGTAAGATAAACCGGAATCCCTGGAGAACTACAGGTCCCAGGATCGCTAAAGTGCTGATACGTACCAGAGCCAGGAGACACATGGCCCCGTAGGTCGGGAGCGTGCATTCCAAGAAAAGGCCCTACCACAAGGTCAGCCAGTGCAGGACAGAGACAAAGTTAGGCCTAGCTCTAGGCAGGTCAGAAACCTACTACGCAGAAGCCAGAACCAGGAGGCCCAAAACCTGCTCATTGGGGAGGATCCGGACATACACCCTTCACCTTACAGTGCTCCGGGGAGTGCCTGAAATTCCACCAGTAAAAGGTACTGAAGTGACTATCGTGTCCGTCCCTGTTCTTGTTCTGGCCCGGCGGAGTCTCTCTGTCCTGCATCCCCGTTCTTATACTGCCCTGAGGCCCAGCTCTACCTGTGGAGAGCTATACCATCAAGCTGCCTTATCACCGGCCTCAGTGGACTGCGCAGCGCTGGTGATCCTCACCAGAAGCCACAGGTGGCGTCACAAACTCTTTCTTTTCCAAAATCAACCCCTTTTTTAGGAGAGACCCCAGGGTACGGGCCCGGGAGCCGACCACCGCGACATCCCTAACGGCCAGGCTAAAGGCCCGGGTACCAAGTTGTCCCCATCTTCCTCTGGGTGCCACAAGAACATAATGAATAATTTGGCATAATGAATAAAGTTTTATTAGTAGATAAATTCCGAGTATTAAAATATACAAAGTCACAAACAATAGGGGAGCAAGGTGCAAGGTGCCAAAGAATGGGGAATCCCTGGGAGGGCAAGACAATCACTATTGTTGGATGCATAAATACATGACCAAGGGCAAGTATCAGGCTATGTGCCCACGACGCAGAAATGAAGCAGAAAATTTCTGCAGCATTTCTGCATCTCCCTGGCAGAAAAAAACGCATGCAGATTGTGCATGCGTTTTTCCTGCAGAATACATGCGGATCCACATGCGGGTTCACATGCGTTTCCGCATGCAGATTGACAAGCGCTTTCCAGGCGATTGCATCACTTGGAAAGTGCTTGACAACTAGGTCACACTGTATAAATCCATGCAAACAGCATGGATTTATACAGTGTGAACCGTAAAAATTAAAACAAATAAAGCTATACTCACCCCCGAGGCCCCGGCGTGGCTGCAGCGCTCGTTCCTGTCTGGTTCCCGGCTGCCGGCATATCGCGAGACAGAGCGGTGAAGGGCCTGCGGTCACATGACTGTGACGTCACCGAAGGTCCTTCAGCGCTGCTGGCATTCAGAGAGAAGCCTCCGGAAAGGTGAGTATAAACTTTATTTGTTATTTTATTCTTTTTTTACAGGTACAATGGTACCCAGGTCTGGATGAGAGTCTCCTCTCCTCCAGAACTGGGTACCATCCCCACATAGAGACGCATAGAAGCCGCTTGTAAAAATGTACAGTCGTGGTTTCTGTGCGTCTCAATGCAAGTCAATGGCGGGAGTTCCGCTGCGCTTCCGCAAAATTAAATGACATGCTGCGGATTTTTGTACGCAGCATAAACGCTGCGGAAAAATCCGCAGCATGTGCATAGAACATGCGGAATCCCCTTGGGGACCATGGGGTGCGGATTACCTAGCGTTTTACAAGCGTTTCCGCTGCGGAAATTCCGCAGCATAAACGCTTGAAAAACGCTACGTGGGCACACAGCCTAAATGAATAAATAGAAAGGGGGAATAAATATGGGACAATTAGAAGGCTCATCCCCTCATAAAACAACAGAAGCCTCATAATAAATACCTAATAGAAAATATGTGCAAATCACAAATAATGCCTAGTGACAAGAGGTGAGGTCTAGAGATGAGCGGTTTTCGACTCGAACTGTTCGCCAATCTCAAATTCGAGCTGTTTTGGGCGGTGTTCGAGCCGTTCGGCGAACATGAACGATTTGAAAAAAATTTGGCTGTTCGAGGTTATGTTCGATAACTGTTCGTGCACCAAAATCATAACTGGATTTTTTCTCATGCTGAAAATTAATGTTAATACGCAGTTTGAGTGTACAGCGGGGCGGGGGGAGGGGCAAGGGATGGATCTCTGCAGGAATAATGAAGATCTCCATTTTTTTTTCTCTTTCCCACATTTACAGTGGGGAGGTGCAATCTGTCAGCCTATCAGCAGCGCACACACGGAGAGAACTGCTTTTTTTCACACAAGCAAGGGCAAGTGTCATTGGCAGTGTATGTCACATGTCCTTGCCCTATAAGACCCAGCCATTTTCCCCGTCGCCACCATTTTCTCACTGCTGCAGCTGCGTCTAAGACGGCACCGCTGTTGCTGTGTGAGCTATACCTTGTTAATTTCAAGCCAATTTTCGCACAAATCTACAGATAGCTTGGGAGTAGGGAAGAGTTGTGAGTGCAGTCCTTTTAAGGACTAGGTTACATCATTTCCTACGACTTTTATCAGGCAGGTCTGTGCTCTTTAATAGATAGGTTGGGAGTAAAGACTAATTCTAATTGCAGTCCTTTTCAGGACTAAGTTACATCAGTTCCTATCAGTTTTTGCCAGGCAGGTCTGTGCCAGTGCTTTGCAAGTTTTTTTCACAGCATTTGGCTAAATCTAGCAAAGCAAATCCTTTTTGGCCTATTGCAGAGTGTGTTAGTCAGTGGAGTAGCCTATCTGTGTTGCAAGCTACACCACCTGTGTATAGAATACAAATTTTTTTACTGCACCTAGTGAAGTAAAACCTTTTGGGCATAGCATCATTCTTTTAGTCCATCTATACTAACCTCCACCAGGTTGCAAATTAAAAATAATTTTTATCTGCATCTAGCTCTGAAAAAATATTTAGGCTTCTAGCAGTGTGTGGGACTTGGTCTATTAGTCCATCTATACTAACCTCCACCAGGTTGCAAATTTAAAATAATTTTTATCTGCATCTAGCTCTGAAAAAATATTTAGGCTTCTAGCAGTGTGTGGGACTTGTTCTATTAGTCCATCTATACTAACCTCCACCAGGTTTCAAATTAAAAATAATTTTTATCTGCATGTAGCTCTGAAAAAATATTTGGGCTTCTAGCAGTGTGTGGGACTTGTTCTATTAGTCCATCTATACTAACCTCCATCAGGCTGCAAATTCAATATAATTTTTTTCTGCATCTAGCTCTGAAAAAATATTTGGGCTTCTAGCAGTGTGTGGGACTTGGTCTATTAATCCATCTATACTAACCTCCACCAGGTTGCAAATTAAAAATAATTTTTATCTGCATCTAGCTCTGAAAAAAATATTTAGGCTTCTAGCAGTGTGTGGGACTTGTTCTATTAGTCCATCTATACTGACCTCCATCAGGTTGCAAATTCAATATAATTTTTTTCTGCATCTAGCTCTGAAAAAATATTTAGGCTTTTAGCAGTGTGTGGGACTTGGTTCATTAGTCCATCTATACTAACCTCCACCAGGTTGCAAATTAAAAATAATTTTTATCTGCATCTAGCTCTGAAAAAATATTTCGGCTTCTAGCAGTGTGTGGGACATGGTCTATTAGTCCATCTATACTAACCTCCATCAGGTTACAAATTAAAAATAATTTTTATCTGCATCTAGCTCTGAAAAAATATTTAGGCTTCTAGCAGTGTGTGGGACTTGTTCTATTAGTCCATCTATACTGACCTCCATCAGGTTGCAAATTAAATATAATTTTTTTCTGCATCTAGCTCTGAAAAAATATTTAGGCTTTTAGCAGTGTGTGGGACTTGGTCTATTTGTCCCAAATTCAATATACTTTTTTTCTGCATCTAGCTCTGAAAAAATATTTCGGCTTCTAGCAGTGTGTGGGACTTGGTCTAGTAGTCCATCTATACTAACCTCCACCATGTTGAAAATTAAAAATAATTTTTATCTGCATCTAGCTCTGAAAAAATATTTAGGCTTCTAGCAGTGTGTGGGACTTGTTCTATTAGTCCATCTATACTGACCTCCATCAGGTTGGAAATTCAATATAACTTTTTTCTGCATCTAGCTCTGAAAAAATATTTCGGCTTCTAGCAGTGTGTGGGACTTGGTCTATTAGTCCATCTATACTAACCTCCACCAGGTTGAAAATTAAAAATAATTTTTATCTGCATCTAGCTCTGAAAAAATATTTAGGCTTCTAGCAGTGTGTGGGACTTGTTCTGTTAGTCCATCTATACTGACCTTCATCAGGTTGCAATTTCAATATAATTTTTTTCTGCATCTAGCTCTGAAAAAATATTTAGGCTTTTAGCAGTGTGTGGGACTTGGTCTATTAGTCCATCTATACTAACCTCCGCCAGGTTGCAAATTCAAAATAATTTTTATCTGCATCTAGCTCTGAAAAAATATTTAGGCTTCTAGCAGTGTGTGGGACTTGTTCTATTAGTCCATCTATACTGACCTCCATCAGGTTGCAAATTCAATATAATTTTTTTCTGCATCTAGCTCTGAAAAAATATTTAGGCTTTTAGCAGTGTGTGGGCCTTGGTCCATTAGTCCATCTATACTAACCTCCACCAGGTTGCAAATTAAAAATAATTTTTATCTGCATCTAGCTCGGAAAAAAATATTTGGGCTTCTAGCAGTGTGCGCGACTTGTTCTATTAGTCCATCTATACTGACCTCCATCAGGTTGCAAATTCAATATAATTTTTTTCTGCATCTAGCTCTGAAAAAATATTTGGGTTTCTAGCAGTGTGTGGGACTTGGTCTATTAGTCCATCTATACTGACCTCCATCAGGTTGCAAATTCAATATAATTTTTTTCTGCATCTAGCTCTGAAAAAATATTTAGGCTTCTAGCAGTGTGTGGGACTTGTTCTATTAGTCCATCTATACTAACCTCCACCAGGTTGCAAATTAAAAATAATTTTTATCTGCATGTAGCTCTGAAAAAATATTTGGGCTTCTAGCAGTGTGTGGGACTTGTTCTATTAGTCCATCTATACTAACCTCCATCAGGTTGCAAATTCAATATAATTTTTTTCTGCATCTAGCTCTGAAAAAATATTTGGGCTTCTAGCAGTGTGTGGGACTTGGTCTATTAATCCATCTATACTAACCTCCACCAGGTTGCAAATTAAAAATAATTTTTATCTGCATCTAGCTCTGAAAAAAATATTTAGGCTTCTAGCAGTGTGTGGGACTTGTTCTATTAGTCCATCTATACTGACCTCCATCAGGTTGCAAATTCAATATAATTTTTTTCTGCATCTAGCTCTGAAAAAATATTTAGGCTTTTAGCAGTGTGTGGGACTTGGTTCATTAGTCCATCTATACTAACCTCCACCAGGTTGCAAATTAAAAATAATTTTTATCTGCATCTAGCTCTGAAAAAAATATTTAGGCTTCTAGCAGTGTGTGGGACTTGTTCTATTAGTCCATCTATACTGACCTCCATCAGGTTGCAAATTCAATATAATTTTTTTCTGCATCTAGCTCTGAAAAAATATTTGGGCTTCTAGCAGTGTGTGGGACTTGATCTATTAGTCCATCTATACTGACCTCCATCAGGTTGCAAATTCAATATAATTTTTTTCTGCATCTAGCTCTGAAAAAATATTTAGGCTTCTAGCAGTGTGTGGGACTTGTTCTATTAGTCCATCTATACTAACCTCCACCAGGTTGCAAATTAAAAATAATTTTTATCTGCATGTAGCTCTGAAAAAATATTTGGGCTTCTAGCAGTGTGTGGGACTTGTTCTATTAGTCCATCTATACTAACCTCCATCAGGTTGCAAATTCAATATAATTTTTTTCTGCATCTAGTTCTGAAAAAATATTTGGGCTTCTAGCAGTGTGTGGGACTTGGTCTATTAATCCATCTATACTAACCTCCACCAGGTTGCAAATTAAAAATAATTTTTATCTGCATCTAGCTCTGAAAAAAATATTTAGGCTTCTAGCAGTGTGTGGGACTTGTTCTATTAGTCCATCTATACTGACCTCCATCAGGTTGCAATTTCAATATAATTTTTATCTGCATCTAGCTCTGAAAAAATATTTCGGCTTCTAGCAGTGTGTGGGACATGGTCTATTAGTCCATCTATACTAACCTCCATCAGGTTGCAAATTAAAAATAATTTTTATCTGCATCTAGCTCTGAAAAAATATTTAGGCTTCTAGCAGTGTGTGGGACTTGTTCTATTAGTCCATCTATACTGACTTCCATCAGGTTGCAAATTAAATATAATTTTATTCTGCATCTAGCTCTGAAAAAATATTTAGGCTTTTAGCAGTGTGTGGGACTTGGTCTATTTGTCCCAAATTCAATATATTTTTTTTCTGCATCTAGCTCTGAAAAAATATTTCGGCTTCTAGCAGTGTGTGGGACTTGGTCTATTAGTCCATCTATACTAACCTCCACCAGGTTGCAAATTAAAAATAATTTTTATCTGCATCTAGCTCTGAAAAAATATTTAGGCTTCTAGCAGTGTGTGGGACTTGTTCTGTTAGTCCATCTATACTGACCTTCATCAGGTTGCAATTTCAATATAATTTTTTTCTGCATCTAGCTCTGAAAAAATATTTAGGCTTTTAGCAGAGTGTGGGACTTGGTCTTTTAGTCCATCTATACTAACCTCCGCCAGGTTGCAAATTCAAAATAATTTTTATCTGCTTCTAGCTCTGAAAAAATATTTAGGCTTCTAGCAGTGTGTGGGACTTGTTCTATTAGTCCATCTATACTGACCTCCATCAGGTTGCAAATTCAATATAATTTTTTTCTGCATCTAGCTCTGAAAAAATATTTAGGCTTTTAGCAGTGTGTGGGCCTTGGTCCATTAGTCCATCTATACTAACCTCCACCAGGTTGCAAATTAAAAATAATTTTTATCTGCATCTAGCTCGGAAAAAATATTTGGGCTTCTAGCAGTGTGTGCGTCTTGTTCTATTAGTCCATCTATACTGACCTCCATCAGGTTGCAAATTCAATATAATTTTTTTCTGCATCTAGCTCTGAAAAAATATTTGGGCTTCTAGCAGTGTGTGGGAATTGGTCTATTAGTCCATCTATACTGACCTCCATCAGGTTGCAAATTCAATATAATTTTTTTCTGCATCTAGCTCTGAAAAAATATTTAGGCTTTTAGCAGTGTGTGGGACTTGGTCTATTAGTCCATCTATACTAACCTCCACCAGGTTGCAAATTAAAAATAATTTTTATCTGCATGTAGCTCTGAAAAAATATTTAGGCTTCTAGCAGTGTGTGGAACTTGTTCTATTAGTCCATCTATACTGACCTCCATCAGGTTGCAAATTCAATATAATTTTTATCTGCATCTAGCTCTGAGAAAATATTTGGGCTTCTAGCAGTGTGTGGGACTTGTTCTATTAGTCCATCTATACTAACTTCCACCAGGTTGCAAATTAAAAATAATTTTTATCTGCATCTAGCTCTGAAAAAATATTTAGGCTTCTAGCAGTGTGTGGGACTTGTTCTATTAGTCCATCTATACTGACCTCCATCAGGTTGCAAATTCAATATAATTTTTATCTGCATCTAGCTCTGAGAAAATATTTGGGCTTCTAGCAGTGTGTGGGACTTGTTCTATTAGTCCATCTATACTAACTTCCACCAGGTTGCAAATTAAAAATATTTTTTATCTGCATCTAGCTCTGAAAAAATATTTAGGCTTCTAGCAGTGTGTGTGACTTGGTCTATTAGTCGATCTATACTAACCTCCACCAGTTTGCAAATTAAAAATAATTTTTATCTGCATCTAGCTCTGAAAAAATATTTGGGCTTGTAGCAGTGTGGTACTCATTGTATTAGGCCAGCTATACCAAGCTCCACCAGCTTTGAAATTAATAATAATTTTTAGCTGCATCTAGCCCTGAAAATAATTTTTCTTCCCAATAGTGGTAGCAATAGAAATATGGGGCGCGCGCCTGGCTAACAAAAATATACGCTTCATAACAAAAAACACCAGCCTAGCGCATTGCATTAATAAGACGGCATCATCGTCTCTCCCAGTGCTAGGCCTACTACGCCGGCTAGCATTCCTGTGCCTAAAACACAATGTATGGGTCCGCGCTAACCACTATGATGAGGGGTCTAAAGTTGCTGCTAACGCTTTATAACAATTCAATTGGCAGATTTTCACAGAGCTCTTCCCCAACGCCCACCCATCGGGCAACAGTTGCCCACCCTCCCTATGGGATCTAGTGGTGAATATTTGATGCCATTAATCAGAGCGTCAGTTGCCCCGTCGACGTGGCAAGCATACGGTAAGGCATGGGAAGAGTGGACACGACTAGTAGCAGGCAGACGGGTTGACCAATGTGAACAAGCCAGATCACAAGTCACCATAGAATTTCTCCACCAGCTAATGATGAGGGGCATATCAGGGCCGTCAGCGCAGAGGTGTCTGACCGGAGTAGTGTGACGCCCTGCTGTGCATGGAGTCACAGATCCAAGGGGGGTGCATTTCAGGTTTTCTCCACAAGAGGCCCTCAGAGCATGCACACACCTCCACCCTACCTCAGAACCACCAGAGGGAGCCCTACTGGGATATATAAATAGGGATGGTGGAGCTAGGCGGGCAGGGACTCATCAGGTTTCTGCAGAGAGAGAACAGTCTGGAGTCTGCTGCAGCGAGAGACAGAGAGACAGTGTGTCAGCAGGTTCTGCAAGCAGTCTAGCAGAGCAGAGAAGGAGACAGCTAGGAGCGTTGCCAATGCTCTAGAGAGCGGCAGAAGAGGCAGCCAGCTAACTGTCAGTGTGTATAGCCTAGTGAGGGCCCAGAATAGGCCAAAGGCTAGTGGAACAGTAGTATTGGGGACAGAGGAGCTTCATAAGCTCACCCCAGAAATATACCGGACACCGGCTCTGAGTCTGCAGAGCAGTATACCCTCTGTGGAAAACAGCCGGATCTTTCCTGGAAGACTTCAGGTCTCAGGATTGCCCAGGAGCTGACCCGTGGCAGGACCAGGAGGCACGGAGGCTCTGCCATACCAAGAGCGTGCTCTTCAGCAAAAGGCCCTAACACCAAGTCAGCCGGCGCATCACAAGGACTAAGTTAGGGCTAGTTTCAGACGGGCCATAAACTACACGAAGCTGCAAGGATACAGGAGGCCCTATACCTGCTCACTGGGGAGAGACCTGCAGTGCACCCCTCACCCTACAGTGCTCAGGGCGGTACCGCAACTCCACCAGTAAAAAGGTACTGAAGCCAAACGTGTGTGTGTCTCCCATTTTTCCTTGGACCCGGCTGGGTCACCACCATATCGTGCACCTTACCAAACACCGCTGCCCTGAGGCCTAGCTCCACCTGTGGGGAGCTACACCATCATATCTGCCGTAACACCGGCCTCAGTGGACTGCCGCAGCGCTGGTGGTCCTCACCAGAGACCACAGGTGGCGTCACGAACTTTGACATTTTCTTTTTTTTTTTTTTTTAAGAGAGACCCCAGGGTACGGGCCCGGGAGCCGAGCACCGCGACATCCCCCAAGACCAGACATTAAGGCCCGGGCGCCGAGTAATCCCATCCCCTGGGCGCCACAGTAGCATTTCACTTCCAACTACTGAATTGGGGAGATGTGACACAGATTCATCATCAGACAATCCATAAAAGGGTGGAAAAGGGGTCAGCCAAGTCAGGAGTGTAGACGTCCTGTCCCGTGTCACTAAAACTGATTTCTCACATCATATCCCTATCACCATTAACATGACACTCACAATTTGAAGCAACACTACTGTCTACTGCATTTGTGATCGCCGTCTTCGGGGCGCTATGCATAAGCGAATTAGTCCCTCAATCCAAAATTACCACCAGTGGAGGCTTATTACACCAGGACGTAGTCATAGCCAATAATGCAATACGTCTACGCATACGCCAATCGAAAATGGTTCCAGCGGGCAGGGGCACTTGGGTACTTCTACAACCCACAAACGGTACACTGAGTCGGGTAACAATAGTAAAAACATATCTAACCATCAGATCGCAAAGTAATTTCTTCCTATCACACATTGATGGAACGCCATTATCAAGATACCAGTTCCAAGATATATTTAATAAATGCATAACATCGGCAGGGAACCACCCCAAAGATTACGGGACACACTCATTCCGCATAGGCGCGGCCACGGAAGCAGCAAGAGCAGGACTGTCAGAAACGGAAGTTCAGAGGATAGGGAGATGGCGATCCACGTGTTTGGCGAGATACATAAGACCAGACTTGTTATCCTAAAGTGGTTTGTTTCTTTTACAGGTGATGCTAAGCCAAAAGTGTGGGTGATAGGCCACTCGTATATATATTGGGCAGAAAAAAGGGCGAAAGTCTGCCCAGGCGGGAGGAAATTAGAGTTTCATAACACATATTTCAACTGGAGAGGTATTAGAGGCCTGCTATTGGCACAGGTACTAATGGAGGTAATCAAGGTAGGGAGAGAGGCAAGAGGTCTGGTCATCTTAGTTATACAGGCCAGGGGAAACAACCTAGGTCATCACAAGAGCGCATAACTAATGGCAATAATGAAACTAGACACTGAGCGCTTCACAGAATTTTTCACAAAACTAGCTATAGTATGGTCAGAGATTGTGCCGTTAGTGGTATGGCAAGGTGCGCGAGACGTCACGGCCATCGAACGGACAAGGCGGGTAATAAACATTCGGATGGCAAAATTTAGAAGAGACAGAGGTGGTGTAGTGATACGACACCGACAACTGGAAGGAGATAAAGCAGGCCTCATACGGCCCGACGGTGTTCACTTAATGGATATTGGACTGGACATATTCCTGTCAGGACTCCAGGACGGAGTGGAACAAGCGTTAAGAGTGATGGGTGGGGGTCAGAGTCCTGCATACGAGTACGCAGGATCCTCCGTGGCCTGGAAATAGAAAGGACATGTTGGAGAGTTACACTTGTTGGCCAACTTGCCGGAGTGGAGACCCAGGGCATGCTGCAACAAGCTGAATTATTTTAGAAATAAAATGCCTTTCTAATGGAATGAGTATAAAGAGTTAATAAAGCTGTGACCGATCCTCACCCATCCAGTTGTAAGAGTTACATTATTGTATTGTCAAGAAAAGGGGGGCGGTAGGGGAGCTAAGCGTCTGGGTTTGGTTGGGGTCCCCACAGTCTGCCTAGGCTAGATGTATTTAAAAAATCTTATTAGATACACAGGCGGTGCAGCTTGCTTCGCAGCTGGGCTACTACGCCCAAAGTATTGCCTAGGCTAGATGCAGTTAAAAATTCTACGCTGACTAGCAGACACTGAAGATTTGGAGGAGACCTCTGAGTAAACAGCTCTTCAGACTCAACCATCTGTGTTACCCCAAGCCATAGTGTATGTAGTTTCTTACAGTTAAGGGGGGGGGGGGGGGCGACCCAACCCTCCTGGAATTGACGATGCCAACATCACGTAAGACACAGCAAGGGGACTCCAAAAAGAGTCTCCATTTTATCCCAAAATTGTGGCACAGACACCACTTAACCCTAGAACGCATACCTGGGGCCTCGCAGGCCTGCCCTGTTAATTGTTTTCTATTTTCTGCAAGATTACTTTAGTTAGAATTTTGAAACTCTAGGTATTCTTCATGTATATAGTTGTTTGTCATTTGAGTTTGAGTTATTCCATGTTATTTGCACACGGGCCTAAAAGGCCCCAGGTATGTGAAAGTGTAGATTTTTATGGTCATGCGTTTTAGGGTTAAGTGGCATCAATTGCCCCACAGTTGCTTAAAACGGTTGGTGAGGTGATTTTACCAAATCCTCAAGCTTTTAGTGTCCCCAGGATGACAGAGGGGTAGAAAAGTCCTTGCGAATCCATGATTTGTTCATCTTTATGAACGTGAGTCTGTCTACATTCTCAGTGGACAGCCGCGTGCTCTTATCTGTCAGCACACCACCAGCAGCGCTGAACGCACGTTCAGAGAGAACGCTGGCTGCAGGGCATGACAAGATCTCCAAGGCGTGAGTGGCGAGCTCCGGCCATTTTTCCAGATTGGAATACCAAAATGAGCAAGGGTCCAGTGACACAGTCATGGCTTCGATGATCACTTGGAGATACTCCTGTACCATTCTCTCTAGGCGTTGACTATGTGTCAGACTTCTTGTCTCCTGTGGCCTTGCAAAGAATGGTCTAAAAAAGTGGTGAAACGATTCAACAAAATTGCTGTTACCAGCAGATACTGTGTTACTGTTACGATTTGAGTGATGAAGACTCAACAGTCCCACGGTTGGCAAGTTAGAACTGTGAGATTCACTATGTGCACCACTGGTGTTTTGTGGAAAAGCACATGTAAGATTCTGCAACTGCGTCTGCAGATACTCCTGCATGCGTAAATCCCTTTTTATGGCAGGAATTATTTCGGCAAATTTACTTTTGTACGGGGATCTAAGAGTGTGGCAACCCAGTAGTCGGGATTACTTCAAATTCTGACAATCTGAGGGTCATGTTGCAGGTAGTGCAGCAAGAAGGCACTCATGTGTCTTGCGCATCCAGGAGGACCAAGTCCTTGTTGTGTTGGTAGCGAGGTAAGAATCATGCTTCCTTCCTCTGCCCTCTCCCCCCCAACCTCGCACAACAGAAATGTGATCAAGGTCTCCCTCATCTGATGAGTCTTCCATGCCCCATCGCCAGTTCGTCCTCCACTTCTTCCTCGGGTCCTGCACCTTCCTCAACAGTTTGGCTGCTACCATGCGCCCTGGTTAATACCTCTCCCCCACCCTCCCATGCCTGCCGCCTTGGTGCTTCCGACCGTCAGGACCTTGGAGATGTTATCCCTTCCGCATACGACTCCTCCTCTACTTCCTCCACCTCCTCTTGTCCCACCACCTGACTCTTAATTCTGTTTAATGTGTGCTCCAGCATGTAAATCACCAGAATAGGCATGCTGATAATGGCATCGTCGTCAGCACTAAACATCTTCGTCGCCATTTCAAAACTGTGCAGAAGGGTGTGTGGCGCCCCTGAGGGTTCAGTCACCACAGAGTTACTGCATCTCACCCAGAGGTGTGGTATCTCACCCTCAGGTAAGGAAGGCGTATGGCTCGGGACCCTAACACCTGCATCCAACACATACCCGCAGTGGGGGTAAGGCGAGATTGCTCCAAAGGGAGAGCACAGTCCCAGGTCGCTAGCTGGCGGGAGGGTCCTATGTAGTGGGTGCTTAGGGGAGCAGCTTAGGGGAGCACATGACAGGGAGAGTATAAATAGGAAGCCATTTTAGAAAGAGCAAGCCAGTCAGAGGAGGAAAAGTGACAGGAGCAGAGGCTCTGCATGAGCTCTGCTCCGGAGGCGGGCCTAGCCTGGGAGGCCCAGGACTGAAGGAGAGAAGAGAGGAGTGGGAGCAGGAAGGCTCCAGGAACCAAAGGGACCCTAGGGCTACGGGCCGTGCAGAAGGCCACCCGTACTCCCCCTTCTACCAAGAGGTAGAGGGGTCAGGCGAGATAAGGGGAATCGGTCCCTAAACTAGCGGAGAAGCAGCAAGGCTCAACTAGAAACCAGAGGCTGCAGCATTTCATGTACTGCAGGCCAAAGTCCACACCAGTCTCACTAAGAAGGTAGCCACATAGGACCCATGGGACGGAACACACGACGCCCGCCAAGGTCCGAGGATACCGGATAGAAGTGTCACTGGGTGTGAGGTGCAGGGAGAAGGCCAGAGAAAGGACACACAGAAGGGAGTCCTGCTAAGTACTCCGGAGCTATCTGGGGGTGGACTGAGCCCCTCACTGAGTACGCACAGCACGACGGCGGAGATTGCTCTGGTACCTGTAATCTGGACTGCAACAACTGTGAGTAAAGATCTTGGGACTGCATCACACGGACTCTGTGTTCATTACTGACTCCCTGCACTACAACCACCATCATCCACCCACACTGCCCTGAAGCTACACTCTTCCTGTGGGGAGTAATAATACCATTGCTGCAAAACCACCAGCTTCAGAGGACTGTTCCGCAGTGGCGGCCCCTTTGGAAGCACTCCACAGGTGGCGTAGTTGGACATTATAAAACCCATATATACAAATTACCCTTGGATTGACCGCCCTGGGTCACGGACTGGGTCACCGCCCCAGTGACTACAACCCCCAGCGTCTACCGGCCCGGCTCCGGGTACCCCACGGCCCAGGGGGCGCGTCAACTTCATAGGTCCCTGATCTGAGACCACTCCTGCAGCGTGATTTGCGCCACCTCTGGATCTCGTTGGCCCAGGCTATACGTCAGAACGTATTGCACCAGGGCTTGTTGGTGCTGCCACAGTCGCTGCAACATGTGCAGAGTTGAATTCCACCGTGTCGGCACATCACATTTCAGCCGGTGAACTGGCAGGCCCAATGACTTCTCTAGAGATGGAAGTCGTTGAGCTGCGGGATGCGAACGGCGGAAGTGAGCACACAGCGACCGTGCCCTCTGCAGAAGGCCATCTAGTCCGGGATAGTGGGCTCAAAGTTTATGGACAACCAGGTTCAACACGTGAGCCATACAAGGCACGTGTGTGACATTGCCCCGGCGAAGGGCCGCACCCAGGTTTGCAGCATTGTCGCACACGGCCTTCCCTGGTTGCAGGTCCAGTGGAGACAACCATTCATGAAACTGGGTCTCCAGAGCTGACCACAACTCCTCAGCTGTGCGACTCACATTTCCCAGACATTTCAAAGTAAACACTGATGCCGTTGAGCCCTGCTGCCAGTATAGTAAGGAGGTGTGTGGGATTCCTTCTGCGCAGTTGGAAAGCAGGTGGCATTACCAGATAGGCTTTGGGTGCAGGTGTAGGACCGAGAGGAGGTTGAGGAGGCAGAAGCAGTGGAGGAACTTCGAGATAAAGAGGATTGACGCACAACTCGTGTAGACGGTAAGACTAAGACAGCAGCCCCTTATCCTGCTGTCACCATAGTTACCCAGTACCCGGTCAGCGACATGTAACGCCCCTGTCCATGCCTACTCGTCCAAGTGTCTGTGGTGAAATGCACCCTGTCACACACAGAGTTTCTCAAAGAAGCGGTGATGTTGTGTGCGACATGCTGGTGGAGAGCAGGCACACCTTTCTTTGAGAAGTAGTGCCGACTGGGCATCTGGTATTGGGGCACTGCGAAGGACATAAGGTCTCGAAAATCCTCTGTGTCCTCCAGGCGGAAAGGCAGCATTTCTGTAGCCAACAGCTTGCAGATGGTGAAATTCAACCTCTTATCTTTGTCATGGCTAGGAGGAAATGGTCTTTTACTTTTCTGTAGCGCCCCGAGGGTTCGGCCGCTACAGGGGTATTGCACCTCAGACCAGAGGTGTGATATTCCACTCCCAGGTAAAGATGGAGTATGGACCAGGGCTCAGTTAGCTGCATACAGCACACACACCCCATTTCCGAGGGACAGCTCAACGGTGCTCCCACTAGACAGAAGTGCAGGCACGACCGACTATGTCCCTGCCTGGAGTGGGGAGGGGGGTGGAACACCCAGTGCTGTAGGGGCAGGTAGGGGTTGGTTCCTGAGCGTAGGTTGGAGCCCATTGGTTGCTGGTCACCTGGGCTCATGGTCAGAGGGAGGTATAAAAGGTGGGCACCATCTTAGATCTAGGTTCGTTCAGCCAGAGGAGAAGACAGGGAGTAGAGGCTCCGTAGGAGCTCTACTCCAGAAGGGCCTAGTGAGAGGCCGAGGAGGAGGTGAAGGGGAGCTGAGATTTTGGCTCATCTCAGCTCCAAGAGAACGGAACAGAAAGGAACAGAAAGGAACCGAGAAAGAGAAGGAGAGACAGAGAAACAGAAGGGCTCAGGAACAAGAAGGTGGAAGAGACCCTAAGAACCCACGAGAATCCAGGCTGAAGGGTCAAGCAGATTAAGGGTACCGGATCCCAAGTTGGTGGAGGAGAAACAACCCTCAGCCAAAGACCGGTCGTCGTGATCATCTATTGGTGCGACACCTCATCAAACCTGCTAGGAAGGCACCATATAGGACAGCGGAGGACGGGGCCCACGTTTAACCGCACAGGTCTGCGGCAGCTGGACAAAAGTGGGTCACTGGTGAGGCAGGCCAGAGAAAGGATTAAAGGGGATCCTGTGCCATGCTCCTGAACTGCTTGGGAGTTGACCGACCCCCACACCTGGTGGACGCAGCACGGCTCGGGCGGTCACTACCTGTCCAGAAGTGACCCGGAACAAATGAACTGTGAGTAAAGACCCTGGACTGTAACTTGTTGTCTGTGTGCTCCTTCGCTCCTCCGGCACTACCGGTACTGGGACCTTCACCACCATCACTCCCACCATCCACTACACTGCCCTGGGGCCGCACTCTTCGCGTGGGGAGTCACACTACCCTAGCTGCACACCTCATCAGCCCAGCGGTCTGCATGCAGCGGCGGTTCCTAATAACCGCAATCCACGGGTGGCGTAGTCGGACATTATGTGAAGCACGTAGCAGACTACCATTGGCCTGACCACCCTGAGCCGCGGTACCGGGCCGCCACTACTACTCCCCCCATCGTTCCCCTATCGCACGAATCCGCGTGCCCCATGGCCCAGGGGGCGAGTCATTTCCACTTCTGAGGGACCGAGGGCTGGCTGTTGTGCTTAGATGGGGTTGAGAAGGGTGTCCCCGGCAAACTGCCGATCTGTGAGGAAGATGCAGGCGGACATGTTAGGTTGCCTTGATCCAAAGGTGGTGCTCTCGATGTCGGAGAGCGCTCAACACTAGCAGGTGTTTCCACTTCCCAATGAACTGATGACCTGCCAATCACACTGGCTGTTGCGGGTAAAGAGGTGGCAGGTCTGCGTCCAAAAACATGTGTGACTGCTGTCCCCCCAGTCACAGAGGATGAAGAGGCTGCGGATGCACAAGATGGGTCAGACGGTGGTTGGTCCGGCCAGCTAGGCCGCATTGTAGCACAGTGAGCTTCCCACTGCAACTTATGCTTCATATCCATGTGACGGTACAAGCATGAAGTACTAAAACTATGGATTTTTTGGCTCCTACTTAGCTTTTGGTGACAAATATTACAGATAACATGAGTTGGGTCATCCTTATCGATCTGAAAAAATGTCCAGGCTATGCAAGGCTTAGAGCCCATGCGACCTGAAGAGCCACAACGACTTGTGGTCAGAGGCAGAGTTGTGGTTGAGGATGCAGTTGTTGACGTGCTTCCAGTACTCCGTCTCTTTCCAGGAAGGCGCAACCTAACCTCATCGTCAATAGCATCTGTGACGCCCCGCTGCGCTTGGTATCACAGATCCTAGAAGAGTGCATTGATGGAATCCTCCACAAGAGGCCCCCATAAACATTCACACATCTCCACTTTCCACCTCAGACCAGCAGAGGGAGCCCGTTAGGGATATAAATAGGGAAGGTGGAGCTAGGCAGTTCAGTTCCTCTGAAGAGTTCCTGCAGTAGAGAAGCCTAAGAGAGGTCAGTGTGCAGTGGAACTCAGTCTAGTCTAGAGAACTCAGTTAATAGTTCAGCAGTGGAGCACGAGGCTCTTGCTAGCTAGATTCAGTGAGCCCAGATAGAGCTTAAGGTGTGCCGGCGCCATAAGATCGGTGAAGCATGGCAATCTGCCGTTAGTGTGTATAGCCTACTGAGGGCCTGAGTAGGCCGAAGGCGAGTGGCGAGTTAGTACATAAGAGGCAGAGGAGCTTAACCAGCTCACCCCGAAGCATTTACCGGACACCGGATCCGAGCTTACCGGGATCTCTATGACCCAGTAAGGCATAACCGGAATCCCTGGAAAACTACAAGTCCCAGGATCGCTAAGGTGCTGATACGTAACAGAGCCAGGAGATGCTTAGGCCCCGCATACTGGGAGCGTGAACTCCAAGACAAGGCCCTACCTCAAGGTCAGACAGCGCAGGACAGATACAAAGTTAGGCCTAGCTCCAGGCAGGTCAGAAACTTACTACGCAGAGGCAAGAAACAGGAGGCCCTACACCCGCTCATTGGGGAGGATCCTGATATGCACCCTTCACCCTACAGTGCTCCGGGATGTGCCTGAATTTCCATCAGTAAAAGGTATTGAAGTGACTACCGTGTCCGTTCCCGTTCTTGCTCTGACCCAGCTGGGTCTCGTCTGTCCTGCATTCCCCCTGCATACGCTGCCCTGAGACCTAGCTCCACCTGTAGGGAGCATTACCATTGAGCTGCCTTATCACCGGCCTCTGTGGACTGCTGCAGCGCTGGTGCTTCTCACCAGATACCACAGGTGGCGTCACGAACTCTTATAAAATTAACAATTATCCACCCTTTTAAAGAGTGACCCCAGGGTACGGGCCAGATAGCCGACCACTGCGACATCCCCAAGGCCAGGCAAACGACCGGGTACCGAGTCATCCCCATCCCCTGGGCTAGTTACATCCTCCTCCACCTCCTCTGCTGACCTCATCGACTGGCTGACTGTGGGTTGACAGTAAGTGGGATCTCCAACCTCGTCATCATTACCCTGTGTGTTCTCACACCCATCGTCCACAGAGCCAACCTCTTCCTGCCCTGACCGAAAAGTCAAGTTGTCGCTCCAATCAGGTATTTGAGTCTCATCATCGTCTTCATCATTGTCTCCACCAACAGGAGTTACAGTTTGGAAACGAGGGTCTACATTATGCTCAGAACCATCTTCATCTGGTCCTGGATCCGACTTATAAAGATTCTGTGCATCAGTGCAGATCATTTCCTCGTCTGGATTAACAGAAGCTCTGGAGCAGACCTCCGTTTCCCAGGCTATAGTATGAGTAAACAGCTGTGCAGACTCAACCATCTGTGTTACCCCATACTCAGACGGGCAGCTGGAGACTTGGGAGCTGTGAGGAAGCAAGTGCGATTGGGGTGACACCTCTGAGGACTGGAGTATTTGTGATGTTGAAGTTGAGGTGGAGTAGAGCCCACTTGAAGGAGAACTTGATATCCGTTGAAGCACCTGCTGTTTTTGTGCCTCATCTGGAATTTGTAGCGATGGGCATGTCCGTAAGAAAGGGATCGTATCACATTGTCCACGAAAAGAAGTAGACATCTTAATTTGGCTGGAAGATGGTCTTTCTTCTTCAGATGTTACTCCCCCACCGTGGGGGGTCGACCCACCAGCGGACAGGCACCAGCATTGGGAGAGGAGGGCTGGCCGTCAGGGTCCACCGCGGCTCTGGCACAAACCCGACGACACGGAGGTCGCACGGGCAGGAACGGACTGGCCGTGTCGGCTTCGCACTTTTTTGGTTTTAGAAGGGCATGACATGCCTATATCTGTGTCTCCCCCTCCTTTTACTCCTCCACCTCTTTTCTTTTCGCATGACTGTATGTACTTGTCACTTTTCCATGTGTTAGTTGTGTCTTCTGAGCAGTTTGTCAGGTTTTGGACACCTTTGAAGGTGTTTTCTATGTGTTTCTATGTGTTTTTGTTTGCCTGCCATTGGTTTTAACGGTGTTCGAAGGTGTTCGACGAACAGTTCGACGAACAGTTCGGCGAACATACGGGTGTCTCATGTTTTACAAAAATGTAACCACAATGATACATATCAAAAGCGAGGGATGAGTTTCAGTAATGTCCCAATGAGTTCCCAAAGTCCTAAATAGGTGATCCAATGGCATCTCCCCGCGGTCTCTATTCTATGTGCACGCCAGTCCAGGCCCTGAGAAAGACCATGTTTGGTCGAAACGTTGGCCTGTTCTTCATTCACGAGGAATGGTGTTAATTTAAACCAATTAAAAATTAATTTTTGCATCAATATTGGAGTGCCGAAGTTTTCTTTGGATATTGATATTATTCTCCAGGTCAGTACGAGCACACAGATACCAACCATGTATAAATTTTTTTATATTTAGGCATTGAAAAAAAATTTGGAAATTTGTTAAAAACAAAAAATGTTTTTGTCACCATTTTCCGAGACCCGTAACATTTTCAATTTTTGTGGTAAGGGGCTGTGTGAGGGCTTATTATTTGTTGCCTGATTTGAGGTTTTATTGATACTATTTTGAGGTAGATATAATGTTATGATCCTGTCTAATTGCAGTTTATTGCAATGTTGCAGCAGCTAAAAAAAGTAATTATAACATTTGGATTTTTTTCTCATTACGCTGTTTACTGATTGGATTAATTTATTTTATTTTTGATAGATTGGAGTTTTATGAATTCGGCGATATCAAATATGTGTATTTTTTATTTTTTTAATTGCTTTATTTTTAATGGGGCACAAAGGGGGATGATTCTTTCACCGGCTATCACTGAGGAATACGTTCCTACAACAAGGATACCATCCACTGGTAATAGATGTACAGATCCACAGAGCTACAAGGATCCCAAGAAGCAGCCTCCTGGATTACAGATAGAGGGGGTACAAAGATGATGCACCACCAGAGCCGTGGGGTACTCGGCAGCGGGGCCTATAGATGCTGGTAGGGGGAAACATCACGGTGGCTGGCCCGGTCCGTGGCCCAGGGTGGTCAACAAAAAAGGGGAATATTATTTATAGGGGATATTGTAATAGTGTCCGTGACGCCACCTGTGGAATGCGGCAAAAGGGAGCCGCCGCTGCGGAGCTGTCCTCTGAAGCTGATGTTACTGCAGCGATGGTATGGCTCTCCACAGGAAGAGCTAGCTCCAGGGCAGTGTAGGGAAATGGATGGTGGTACAGGTGAGAGATGGCCAGGACGGTTCAGGGAGGAATGACGGACACTCACACGGGGGTTCGCTTCGGTACCTTTACTGGTGTAGATGCAGGTATGGTCCAGGGTACTCGGTACGAAGGGTGCACTTCTGGACTTTTCCCTAGTGAGCGGGTATAGGGCCTCCTGATCCATTGCTTTCACTTGCTAAGCTTCTGCACCTGCTGACCTGGTGGTAGGGCCTTCTCTTGGAGATCATTCTCCCTGGACGCTGGGGTCTCCGTGACTCTTAACCCTGGTGCTGTAGTCAGCGTTGGTCGACCTGGGACTTGGAGTCCTCCAGGTATCCGGTGGTCCCTACTGGGTATAAGGAACCCTGTAGGCGCGGACCTGGTGTCCGGTGTATAGTTCGGGGTGAGCCTGGTACGCTCCTCTGCCCCCTTCAACTCCTCTCTCCTCTGCCTTCGGCCACACTCCGGGCCCTCACTAGGCTTCATCTCGTGCTGTAGGCCTTGGCTCGCCTAAGCACAGCAGCCAGCGTGCTGCCTCTTCACTGGTCTAAGTGCCAGCACACTCTCTCACTAACTACTGACTGCCTGGCTCCACCCTCCATATATATATCCCTAACGGGCTCCCTCTGGTGGTCTGAGGTGGTAGGGTGGAGGTGTATGAATGTGTGAGGGCCTCTTGTGCAGAAGTCCATCCAGGCACCCTACTGGGTTCTGTGGCACCTGTGCGGAGCAGTGCGCCACAACAACAGGGCGCCTCTTGTGGTCACATACAACCCCCACATGAGCATCCAAAGGAAGATTGGGACTGATCTTCAACCCATATTCCACAGAGACCACAGACTAAAAGGAATATTCCCAGAACTACCACTTCTCTCCTACAAAAAGCCCCCTAACTAAAGGAATCTCCTTCTCAGAAGTGTCCTCTCATCACCATCAGAGACGGGAACATTCCCCTGTAATAATAAAAAGCAGGACTTGTACCAAGATATTACTAACAAATATAGTCCACATACCCAACACTAATCAGGACTATAAGATCATGGACTTCTTCTCATGTTCATCTTCCAATGTGGTGGACATGATACAATGTACAAGGTGCCCTGGAGGAGCCGATATTGGGGAAACTAAGCAAAAACTACAACCAAGGATGACTCTACACAGACATAATCAGGAATGAACTGGACTCCTGTGGGAAACATTTCTCTGGACCTGGACACTGTATGATGGACATAAAAGTCTTAATACTGAAAGGTGGTTTTAAGGACGAAAAAGAAAGGAAAATCTGAGAATTCATTCTGATAAGAATGTTCAACTCTTCCACAATTAGACACAATGTAACACCTGGATTTATGACTCACTACATGGACCCAGTTGACACCTCCACCAGATGGACTCCAGATCACTAAGCCGTCACTCCCACCACCTCTCCATTTATAACAAAAAACCTTAACTTGATTTCCTTGGCTTATCTTTAGGAGGCATCACCCCATCCCCCCATGCACAAATTGTAATATCTCTTAAATGTTGTGCTCTTGTCTCAGTCATTCATTTGTAAATCTCCCTGAAGAAGGAGCCTCGGTGCTATGAAAGCAGCAGACATAATTCTCTTGGTTAGCCAATAAAGGGATCGCTCCTAGAAAATACTTCTGTCATTTTTGGGCTTAAAAGTATTTACATCAATTTGTAAAAATTGCAAAGTTGTGAGATATGATCTACTGTGATCCCCGAATATAAATTTTTTTCTTTGAGGGGAGGATAATTAGAACTTCTGCTATGGAGCCCTATGATTTCTATGTACGTCTGTTATGATGAGTACATAATTAGAATATACTTATGGTAACACATAAATAATCATTGGAGCTGTAATCATAAAATTATATTTTGTCAGTGTGTGAAATGTTCTTTTAAGAATTGGTTACATGTGTAACATAACATTTTTTTTTCCCTCTCCTTCTGTTTTTCTTGTGATTATGCTAATTATTTTCAAATGTGATTGATTGCTAAAATATGTGTTTATTGATCAACGGTTGGTTACCATTTGTTTTTATGCCATGTATCATAAGGAATCTGTATCTCAGTGAATAAGGGCTTTTGCCAGAAACGGGTTGAGATGTATACCAAACCTATATGATCTTTTAATTATTTTGCAATAAATTGAGGATTTTAATTATTTTTGGGACTCACCATAATTATTTTTCCTATGTGAAGCCTTAAAGTCACGGCTATTGGTTGGAGACCCACAGCATTGCAAAACGGACTGAGTCATACAAATAGGACACGGTGAGGCTGCTTTTTTTGTTTATTTATCCACAGAATATGCCACATATGTATAGTGGATGTGGATCCCACCTATAGGAACATCATATATCTTGAGTACGGGGCCCTGACAAGCTCCGGTTTCAGCCATTAGATTGTCAGGATTCCCTTTCATTTGTATAGAAATTTTAACCACCTCTTTATGAAAATTCCTCTTAATGGAATCTGCATCAACTATATATTTACATCATATCCTCTGTATGTGTATGAAAAGGAGAACAACCCGAATATGCGGTCTATAAGACAGTATAAAGCGACAAAAAGTAGCTGAAGATAATAGTAGTTAAAATACTTTTATTAAACATTGGAAAAAATGGTACTACATACTAGAGGAAAAGTACGTACGCAGCACGTGACATGTGCTTAATACTAAACTTATTATTGTTGTATAATGTGATTACACAGGAGAACAGACTAGAATAAGACAGTGTATCATGTCATAAAATGTCCAATAACCCATCCACTAGTCCATCGATGTATGGGTACAATATAGGGTAGATAATGATAGAGGTAGATGTTTAATACATTGGACCAGCTTGGGCCCCGTATATCCATACACAAAGAGAAAAAGGGGAATTGGTTAACGCTCGGCACATTATTGGGGAATGAGTATAACCCCTTAACAAGGTGTCTGGCTTGGTAGTCTTATATATATATATATATATATATATATATATATATATATATATACATATATATATATATATATATATATATATATATTAATATATACAGTACAGACCAAAAGTTTGGACACACCTTCTCATTTAAAGATTTTTCTGTATTTTCATGACTTTGAAAGTTGTACATTCACACTGAAGGCATCAAAACTATGAATTAACACATGTGGAATTATATACTTAACAAAAAAGTGTGAACCAACTGAAAATATGTCTTATATTCTAGGTTCTTCAAAGTAGCCACCTTTTGCTTTGATGACTGCTTTGCACACTCTTGGCATTCTCTTGATGAGCTTCAAGAGGTAGTCACCGGAAATGGTTTTCACTTCACAGGTGTGCCCTGTCAGGTTTAAAAAGTGGGATTTCTTGCCTTATAAATGGGGTTGGGACCATCAGTTGTGTTGTGCAAAAGTCTGGTGGATACACAGCTGATAGTCCTACTGAATAGACTGTTAGAATTTGTATTATGGCAAGAAAAAAACAGCTAAGTAAAGAAAAACGAGTGGCCATCATTACTTTAAGAAATGAAGGTCAGTCAGTCTGAAAAATTGGTCAAACTTTGAAAGTGTCCCCAAGTGCAGTTGCAAAAATCAACAAGCGCTACAAGGAAACTGGCTCACATGAGGACCGCCCCAGGAAAGGAAGACCAAGAGTCACCTCTGCTTCTGAGGATAAGTTTATCCGAGTCACCAGCCTCAGAAATCGCAGGTTAACAGCAGCTCAGATTAGAGACCAGGTCAATGCCACACAGAGTTCTAGCAGCAGACACATCTCTACAACAACTGTTAAGAGGAGACTTTGTGCAGCAGGCCTTCATGGTAAAATAGCTGCTAGGAAACCACTGCTAAGGACAGGCAACAAGCAGAAAAGACTTGTTTGGGCTAAAGAACACAAGGAATGGACCAGTGGAAATCTGTGCTTTTGCCTGATGAGTCCAAATTTGAGATCTTTGGTTCCAACCACCGTGTCTTTGTGCGACACAGAAAAGGTGAACGGATGGACTCTACATGCCTGTTTCCCACCGTGAAGCATGGAGGAGGAGGTGTGATGGTGTGGGGTTGCTTTGCTGGTGACACTGTTGGGGATTTATTCAAAATTGAAGGCATACTGAACCAGCATGGCTACCACAGCATCTTGCAGCGGCATGCTATTCCATCCGGTTTGCATTTAGTTGGACCATCATTTATTTTTCAACAGGACAATGACCACAAACACACCTCCAGGCTGTGTAAGGGCTATTTGACCAAGAGGGAGAGTGATGGGGTGCTACGCCAGATGACCTGGCCTCCACAGTCACCAGAAGGAAGAGTGGAGGCAAAAGGACCAACAAGTGCTAAGCATCTCTGGGAACTCCTTCAAGATTGTTGGAAGACCATTTCCGGTGACTACCTCTTGAAGCTCATCATGAGAATGCCAAGAGTATGCAAAGCAGCCATCAAAGCAAAATGTGGCTACTTTGAAGAACCTAGAATATAAGACATATTTTCAGTTGTTTCACATTTTTTTGTTAAGTATATAATTCCACATGTGCTAATTCATAGTTTTGATGCCTTCAGTGTGAATGTACAATTTTCAAGGTCATGAAAATACAGAAAAATCTTTAAATGAGAAGGTGTGTCCAAACTTTTGGTCTGTACTTTATATATACCGTATATGTCTACGTTGTCAAAAGTAACTCACGAGTGTGTGCACGAACCATATGACCCTGAGTCCGTCTGTGCTGAGACAAGCATGCCTAGGGTAGGGGAGGAAGAGGGGATGGAAAATGCTACCAGATCATGTCTCTGGATGTGCAATGACATACCTGTGTAATGATCACCCACTGCGCAGCGTACACCCCTATCTTCTGTATGTGGTATGAATAGAATAACCCCTTAAAGGTGAGTACAGATGTGGTGGATAGGATGTGTATTTCAGACAGACGTCGTGAATTCAACATGTCCAATCTATTTATCCTCAAGGAATATAAACTGTCCCTGGAGATGTCTGACAGCAGCTTTACCCCCTCTCCCTATACAGAACACATGGACGCTCAGCTGAGTCTAGTGTGCATGTGTATGGGGGGGGCTGTTTATCCGTCAGCTCGCTCCGTTGTACGGCCACATTCAGAGTTTCTCCTCCTGTGCAGATGTTCATATAGTCTGTAATCATTATGTCAGCGCTGGTTTATACCTGACTGGTTTATACAATGATCTGTACAGAAATAATCTATTCCCAGAGGAAGAAGAGAAGACAGAAATAATCCCTGAGCGCTCTGCTAATTCTCTGCACCTTCATCTACACAACATTGTAATACAGCGACATAATGGGGGATGAGGACGGAGGTTTTTGTACGGCTCTGTATCACTGTGTGAGAGGGAACCTATAACCCTGCTGACAGTAATAATCTGCTGCATCGTCCTCTGTCGCTCCTCGGATTGTAAGAGTGAAAGAAGTTCCAGATCCAGATCCAGTGAATCTCTCTGGGACTCCTGATTGTCGAGTGTTTGCATAATAAATGAGAAATTTTGGAGGCTGCTAGGGTTTCTGTTGGTACCAGGCTATGTAATCCTTTTTAGTCCCAGAGTTATAAACACTTTCACTGGATTTACATGAGACGGTGACTGTATCTCCCGGTGACACCGACAGATAATCCGGAGTCTGAGTCATCACAATCTCTCCACAGGACACTGGGAGCAGAAGAGAAGAGATAATGGTGACAATCACTGATATAATGACGTGTGCTCCTTCTCCTCTTACTACATGTATACAGCCATGTTCTGTATACTCTCATCTATCCCACATAGTATAACCCTCACCGGACATTACCTTGTATGTAAAGATACAGCACACAGAGCAGAGATCTCAGGGAAACCATCGTCATTCTTCTGGACGCTCACAGACACAGATCATTGGTTTCATGTCTTATTTATATCACATGAAATCTACAGGGAAATCGTCTGAGATTATGTAACAGGAAATAGGCAAATCACCGGATTATCAGAGATTACATCATCTGCTGCTTTCATGGCTGATAATCAGTGAGATAAATAACGGGGGATTTAATCCTGTCCACAGATCTCACAAGTAACAATCTAATCCATCTCATCAGTATATTGTAAATGTAGAAGTTTCCTGATCTGTGTATTTTGCTCGGTGTTGGATCAGTACCAGTGTAATGGACCCTTCATGACGAGGTTTGCTTCGCGGTCACAAAACTCCTGGTTACGTTACCCCTGAGTGTGTGTGATCTGGGGACCGGCTGTCGCCCCCTATTCAGGCCACAAGTGGTTTGATGGTTCGGGGACCTAGAAAATACTGAACGGATCAGGGAGATCAGAGTCCGATGTAAAAAGATGAAATCATCTTTACTGGAATTCCTTAGATAGAAATGTAACAATCGATAGCAGGAAATACACGTTGGTACAATTCTTCTGTATCATACAGAGGTCTTCTTCTTATACGTAACACGCTCAGCATTTCCATGGTACAATGTGATATTATACACGAGTGTCAGAATACTTCCCATACTTTCTATCTCTGGCCTTCACTTCTCCTCCACTACAGATGAACCTTCGTGTCTCCTCCTGGTCAGAATCGTGACTCCTATCTTCCAGGACCAGTAACATGGTGCCTTTTGTATCCCACTCCTTCTAGCTATCTTGGGGAATTACGCCCCCTACAGCTGTTATGCTGCGGCCGTACTCACTGCAGGTGGAAAGGAACCTTCTTATTCCTCTTTCTATCTCCGCACTCCGGCTCTACAGAAATCAGTTGTTGGTAGAACTTGTTCTAGAACTTACTATCTATAATTCCTCTGAGCTAAACACGATCTCCAACATAAAACCTATAATAGGAGGAAAATAACCCAAAAAACAAATCATGTAAAAGGTGTAAAAAAATACTTCTTTTTGTATTTTTTCTCTATCGAGGACTTCTCAAAGTATCAATATCAAGATATTCTTATAAAAAAAAGTATCTATTTATTCTCGGGTTGTCCATTAAAAAGAATTATTGCAGAAGGTACATACAATAATTAGTTACAAAGTGATTGTCCATTTGACCTCCCCTGTCTCTAACATGGGCTTTTATTTCACCTGTTATTCCGCATATGGTAGTGAACTAAAAATACACACACAAATAGCGCATGTTATCTAGAAACGATGGCTGATGCAATCAGAACTCAGAATTAAGAATAAAATGAATATCCATAATTAATATTTAACAAAAGGACAATCAAGCATTGATTCAAGCCGACATGATACTATGAAACCTAGAGGGACTACTTGGAATAACCAATGAGTGAGCAGAAAATACTGACTAAATACTTCATTGTTAGACACCAATTAATAAAACAAAAAGGAGGAGATAAAAATATATACAAGATAAGAATAAAACCAAGGTTAGAAATAGAGGAGGGGGAATATAATCACCATGAAGCATACATAATCAAGTATCATTGGTTTATATGTAAAGTGAAAGTGCACTGAGAAGTATATGCGATTATAACTTAAGACTTATGAACATTAAATATATCAAGTAATTGTGCCAGTCATTACAAGAAAACAGCAGTGAAAATCTGTGTAGATCCTGAGAAAGAAGTGATGGAAGAAGTTACTGACCCGGGTTCATGGTGGAAATGCTGCCTCCGCCGTTCACTCCAACGCGCGTTTCACATGAGGTTCTTCAGGGAGTGATGGAGCATGAGGGAAAAAAGAGGCAAATAGGAGGGGATTCATCAAAAGCCAATCATATTAAACTCCCCCAGTGCCAATTATCAGGCGCATGCACTGACCTCTCAGCGATGCCGCGCGTCCGTCCGGCAGATCGTGGTAATGTCACAATAAGGCGCGGCAGCTGAGAAGACGTCATGCGCACAGCACTGGAGAGGCCATGATGGAAAAGGCCAGAGAAGTGAGCAAAAGAAGAAAATAGGCCAGGCAGGTATAATGAGGCCAGATGTGCAAAACAATAAACTGCAATAGCAAAAAATAAATATGTGAATGGCACAGAAACTACATGGTTTATACATACAAGTGTGAGAAGAGACATTTAATGCCAACCAGCATATGATTTAATAAGGGTATGTGAAAAAAGGGATAAAATTAGTACAATGGATTTAAAAAAATTAAAATGAATTGGAGTGGAGGTGAAAAAAAGTTAATAATTACAAGAAAACAATAAAGTGATGACCAGAGAATGTGACTTATCCTCATTTCATTCATATTTTTCACATTCTCTGATTAAGGGTAAAGGGTACATGCCAAGTCACATATAGGGTCCTAGGTGGAGATCTGAGACCACTATAGGTGACTAGGCGTGTACACTTTACCCCCATAGTATGCAATTCCCCTGATGAATCCTGGTGGAGGAAACGCGTCGGAGGCATATAGGGAATTTCTAGGGTCACCATTACAGGGACACTTGTGGACAGCTCTTGTAAGGGCCGGAGTCTTGGAGCCTTAGGGAGAGGCCGTTCTTTGAGGGTCATACAAGGCTTTTTATGCTGCTGGTCCTCTCTGCCTGGAATATTGCTGTCCGCACATCTCGCGGATGGGGCCATCTTTAATGGGTGGGATAATTCCATGCTTTCCTATTTATGACACGTTTCTCTTTCCACTGAGGGGAACAATGTGTGGGATAATGATTTTTTGCATTACTGATCTCTCTTTGGTGTCCTCTCCACTGAAGGGACGGCTGGTTATGTTATATTCCTCATTGGAGGAGATTTGATCGTCTGTTTGATATTGAGTTTATGATGTCTGAATTATTTCCGTGGATTATATGATGAAGGGGCTGAATTCTGCATTGTGACAGTCTGTACTGTTACACTCATCTGTGTTGGGTTCATTCCTCCTTCATTGTCTTGTATGTGATGGGGCGATGTTGAGAATACGTGGAGTGTGAGATGGGGACATTCTCCCCCTGAATCCATCTTCTGTGATATAATCCTCCATCACTTGTAGATGATTTTTGGTATTAGATTAACACCACATCGCTACTAACGGCCGCGTGTCCAGACGGTGAATACACTGCGGATTCCTCCGCTCGGCGTGATATTATCAGATTTTGTATGTTTGGCCGTATGTTAATGGTAGTTATGAAAGGTTATGTTTTGTTCCTCTCACTTATTACTCTAATTAAAATTTACTTTTTTGAGTTGTAACTATTTGCAGATTATCTGTATTTTTGCTGCCTTGGATTGCTTTTTGAAAGGCAGAATGGACAAAACCCAGCAATTTTCCTATTGTTTTTAGGGTGTTTTCTACCCAGTTCATCGTGTGGGAATATTATGGTATAGGTGCAGCCAAGACAGTAACAAATTTGTGTCATTTTGTATTTCGTTATATTTTTTTTGCCATAAGGGATTTTCTAAAGAAAATATTTTTTTTACTTGTGTATTTTTTCCAAACTTTTCTTTTACTTTTTAATCTTTCTTGATCATACTTCTGTACTGCAATGTAATATTATTAGTCATACCGAACATAGTGCCAACATATACCGCAGCGCTGTACAGAGATAGTCACCGGTCCCCGTCCTCTATGGGGCTCACAATCTTCTCCTTTGTCCCCCCTCTATGTGTCGTCCTATACACGCGGTTTATGTGGAGCTCAGCGTTGCGTCTCTTCTCTATAAATCACATTTTCAGGGCTCAGTCTGTCCGGTCGTCAGATATTTAATAGAGACGTCCTCTCCCTGTTCTCATTCTCTGCAGTTTTATTCTGTAAATTAATTGTCAGTTGTAGGAAATCACTGATTACTATAAAGTCTTATTCAGTTTTATTCTTATCCAATTTATTAACAGAGGAAGCGACTGGTCAAAAAAACAAACAAAAAAACTACAATTTTCTATCCACCGCTCCTATGTAGATCTGTGTATAGTGATATCAGCACAGTCTATATTCCTCACAAGGGGTTAATGGGACATTTAGTATTATATCTGTATTATATCCAGTGTCTGCTATTGTCTGGTATCAGTCAGGGGCAAAAAAGCATGATAGGAGTGATCAGACATCATAACAGGAAATTCTGTGTGATCATCACCTGCAGTGTTATATTTATATCTATATCACGTCTCACTGCTTCTTCTGTGGAGGAAATGAGGACGGAGGTTTTTGTACGGCTCTGTATCACTGTGGTACCCGCTATAACCCTGCTGACAGTAATAATCTGCTGCATCGTCCTCTGTCGCTCCTCTGATTGAAAGAGTGTAATCAGTTCCAGATCCAGATCCAGTGAACCGGTCTGGGACTCCTGTATATCGCCTGCTTGCACTGTAGATGAGAAGTGCTGGAGGTTGTCCTGATTTCTGTTGGTACCAGTGTAAGTTGCCATATACATTACTACTGGCCTTACATGAAATGGTGGCTGTTTCTCCCGGGGACACAGTGATGAGATCTGGAGATTGGGTCAGTACAATCTGTGCACAGGAGTCTAAGGAAAGAAAGAAAACATAAGTGTTAGTGTTAATGTCGCCTCATTGTGCTGTTCTCTACTACTGTCCTGTCCATCATCTCATGAACCTCTCACCATGAAATAGAAGAAGAATTACACCCAGTACAACTCCCTGTAAACCCATCGTCATCTCCCTGGACTGATGGCCACAGACTATAGAGATGTCACCTGCACAATGTCCCCTATATACCAGCTGTAATCACTGGAGGAGACGTCCCCTGAGAGCAGAGATGTAAAGCAGGAGACATGTAAATTGTGCCGTGTGTCAGCGATCAGTGATCTGGATCTTACTGCAATCAGGGATTTCCTACAGGAGAGATATAATCCCGATCATTATCCTGAGATCATTCACCATCCAGTGATCTCCTGATTGTTCTCAGACATCAGAAATGGGATTATTTTTACAGATGTTATTAGTTTTATCTGTGAAGTAAGAAAAAATCCTTCTACGTCTTATTGGGCTTTTCCAGCTTTGTGATGTTGCAGCCGATGTAAGAACAGATACTGGAGACAACAGATCACCGGAAACGTGAAACGCAGTATTCCTGACCTCACAGAGAACATCTAAGACCATTAGAAATATTTACATTTATTCAGATCATTATTAATATGTTTATTACTATTAATACGACTGATATTTTATTACATCCACTCCTGATTGTTGCTTAAAAACCAGATGTAAAACCCTGATGAAATACTCAGGTGTGAATGAGGCCTGATCTGTATATATTGTGGTGTGAATACAGAACTGATGGGATATTTGGGGGATTCTCATGTGATTTATCTTCATGCATTACTATCATCTATCTTGTGGATGTAAATCTCTCATGTATATAATGTCATATATCAGCGGTTCTCATCTGTCTCATCTGATGTCATTTCCTCCCTAGACGTCGGCCCCTGAGCGTTATAGATGTGATATACGGGGGCGGCACCTATATACAATACAGGCCACATCCTGATACAATGTGACGCCACATCCTGATGATCCGTGATCTGGACACAGTGCAGACATGTATCACACGTGTCCGTAGACGTCATGTACATGGGTGTCTGTATTCCAGGGCAACAATCGCAACTGACCGGCACCTCCGAGCAAAATGACATAAAAGTGCAGGAGCGGCTGCTGTGACGGCCATAGCATACTGCCAGATCCCAGCTCAGCCTGAGCTCGCTGGTGCATGTGCAGTGAGGAGATTCAATAGATATCATCCTCATTGTCCAATCATTTCCAGGAGGAATAACAGAGGAAAAGCACAATATAGTGTTATGTGAATAGAAGCTCTTGAATTAATTTTCATTATCAATGAATGTATTAATAAAATTATAAGAAATATGGAGAAGACAGAAATTTGGACACATAGATGAGCCCCCGACAGAAGACACATCTCTGATGGCTGAACCTGCCATTATTCCTGCACTTATGGCCGAGGGTCTGGACAAACCACAAACTCACATTATTGTTATTCTGGTAGAGAACAAATCCTCGTTGGTGACTTTTTTCTTGTCACGTTGAAGTGAATCTCTGAAAACCCCATTTACTGCTGGGAATATATTTGCTGCTTTGTGCAGCGGCTCCGGCCCCTCTGATCTGTGAGTATAATGTGGGATATGTGAGGTATAGCGCTGTATGGAGCCGCCATTATGAGACCTCTAGACCTTGTAGTGAGAGGGTGGAGGGGACTGTGCAGCGCGGGGAGGATCTGTCCTCCAGTTCTCTCTCTTCCTGGTCACTCATCCATTCCCGCTAAGCTTCTTATGTTCCTGAGTCCATCAATAACCGGCGGCTCAGCTAATGTCGGCCGCTCCCGGAGAGGACACCTGTTATGCCATGGTTTTCTGATATGGGGAGACCACTGTAACCCCGGGGTCCATCTTTATTTTCAGGATAAAGGACATCACATTAGGTACTTTGGGAACAGCTCAAATAAAAAGGTAATCACTTGTCCAGAAAAAAATAAAGATATTTGCAACCAAGATGAGTCCATCACATAACAGGTCAGATATTTATCCCTAGGAGGTAAACTATGAAATGACAGCAAGCAGAGATCTAGATACAGAAAATATAAGGGAAAATTATATAATCTTTTATTATACAAAAATACAACCAGTAATTGTTGGAACAAACAAAATGTATATTTATATTCTATAGGAGCAGAAAGTAAAGTCCTCCCCTCCTTCTTCTATCTCCTTACATCTGTACAGATTCCTTCATCACATGAATCCCGGTAACAGTCTGAAGCTTTTATCGGCCGCGCACAATACTGGATAAGAGCTGCCCGGGTCGTGTTCCTCCTCCTGATGTGTGTGCTCTGTACAGATACAAGCGCCTCATACACAGGATTCTCTGCTATTCCTCAGTATCAGTCACTTATATACAGATGTTTGGTGTCTGCACTGAGTATAGACAGAGCTGCCCGAGCTGCTGCTGCCCCCTAGTGGCTCCATGACATGGAGATTTATGCATCTTGTATCTGCACTGAGCCAGTAACCACTTGATACCAGAGGGAGCGGAAAGCATCTTATTACATCATCCAGAAGAGGAGGTGTGGCGCCCTGCTGCGCGTTGGTGCCACAAAACCCAGAAGGGTGCATGGATGGACTTCTCCACAAGAGGCCCTCACACATTCACACACCTCCACCCTACCACCTCAGACCACCAGAGGGAGCCCATTAGGGACATATATAGGGAGGGTGGAGCCAGGCAGCTCAGCTGGAGTTCAGTGTTTAGTCAGAGTGAGTGTTCAGAGACAGAGAGGAACACAGCTCAGAGTTGAGCAGAGAACGTGCTGACGCTCAGAGAACAGCGAAGAGAGCAGCACACTGGCTGCTGTGCTTAGGCGGGCCAAGGCCTACAGCACATGTGGAAGCCTAGTGAGGGCCTTGAGTGGGCCGAAGGCGAGAGGAGAAGGAAGAAGTAGTGAGGGGGCAGAGGAGAATACCAGGCTCACCCCAATATATATATACCAGACACCGGGTCCGCGCCTACAGGGATGCCTTATACCAAGTAGGAACCACCGGAACCCCTGGAGGACTACAAGTCCCAGGTTCACCAAACGCTGACTACAGTACCAGGGCTAGGAGTCACAGAGGCCCCAGCGTCCAGGGAGAGTGATCTCCAAAGAGAAGGCCCTACCACCAGGTCAGCAGGTGCAAGGAGAGACAGTAACCGAGCTAGGCCTAGTTCCAGGCAGGCCAGAAGCTTAGAGAATAAAGCAACGGATCAGGAGACCCTATACCCGCTCACTGGGGAGAGTCCAGAAGTGCGCCCTTCACCTGGAGTATCATGGACCGTGCCTGCAGCATCACCAGTAAAGGTACTGAAGCTTACCCCCGTGTGAGTGTCCGTCTTTCCTCCGGGACCGTCCTGCCATCTCTACCCTGCACCACCATCCAGTCCAGCCCACGCTGCCCTGAGGCCCACTCCACCTGTGGGGAGCCATTCCATCACAAGCTGCCCTAACATCTGCCTAAGAGGACTGTTGCAGCGCTGGTGATCCTCATCAGACACCACAGGTGGCATCACGAAAAATACCAAAACACCATATAGAATCATCCCCCTTTTGCACTGACCGTCCTGGGTCACGGACCGGGCCAGCCACCGTGATATCCCCAGCAAGCAGCCATAAGCCCGGCTGCTGAGTACCCCACGGCCCTAGGGGTGCGTCAGAACTTGGCGTCACGAACAGGATTCCGTGCCCGTTGCCACCGGGTACTGTGTGCCTTAAGAGACTGTGATACTCACTGTGGTGAAGTTTTCCCGCCATTCCCGAGATTTCCTGCCATTGTCCGCCATCTTCCTGTCGCCACGCGGAAAGAAGAGGGGTGTAACCCCGGTAATCGGAGAGGCATAGCCGCTGAAAGAGCGCAAAGTTGAGGACACGCCCCGCCCTTGACGTCGTACCAGGAAGCATCAGGTCCTGGAAGGAGCCAGATGACGCTCTGACGTCAGACGCGAGTGTCGCAAGGTCCTGGAAGAAGACCGAGCTGCGGCCTATATGGTAGAGAA
Organism: Phyllobates terribilis; assembly: GCF_046119375.1. Classification (NCBI taxonomy): domain Eukaryota; kingdom Metazoa; phylum Chordata; class Amphibia; order Anura; family Dendrobatidae; genus Phyllobates; species Phyllobates terribilis. The sequence goes on from NW_027362761.1 coordinate 1,176,870,260, forward strand.
AGTCAAGAAGGTAGGCTCGGTTCACTAGGGGGGAGCAACCAAGGCCGACAACCAGCAAGCCGCCGGAGCACCGGTTAACGCTCCTGATACCCTACCTGAGCCCGGCGCTGCACAGGCTGGAGAGGTCGCTCCACCAGCAGGGGTCGTGGTCCCGTTATTACCTATGGCCCTGCCGTATATCCCTGGAGCAAAGTGGCTCCCCCAGTATAACAGCAAACCGGACACCCTGTCCGGATTCAAGAGAAGAATATGCGGTGTGCTAGACATGTATTCTATGACCGGTAAACAGAGGGCCGCTGTTGTGCTGGGACAATTGACTGGTGCCGCAGAGCGGGAAGTTGAAACCTGGCCAGCCACAGACTAGGAATCGGTATCCATCACATTCAAGAGACTGCAGGCTGTGTTTGAAAACCGCACCGAGACGGATCTCCGGATAAGGTTCTACCACTGCGTCCAGAAGCCTGAGGACTGTATCCGGGACTATGCCTGGTGCTTACAGGAAGCCCTGCGGGCCCTGAAACAGGTTAGTTCAGGCAGCATACAAAATGAGAATAAAATGCTGACGGAACAGTTCATCTGGGGGTTGAGGTCCCAGGAGGAGAGCAGAACTGTACGGTGGTGGGCCTTAGACCATCCAGATGCCACCTTCGACACCCTTAAGGACATGGCTATAATGGGTCTGCAGCACCTGGAAACATCAAATACTGCTATCCAACGTTACCATGGTGGGGCCACCCCAGTGCCCGCAGCACCCACTGCTCCTTCATTAACGGCTGAAACAAAGATGCAAATGTAGCACCCCGAGGACTCGGCTGCTACAGGGGTATTGCACCTCGAACCAGAGGTGTGGTATTCCACTCCCGGGTAAGGATGGAGAATGGAACAGACCTCAGTTAGCTGCATGCACTACACGCACCCCATTTCCGGGGGACAGAACAACTGTACTCCCACCAGATAGTTGTGCAGGTACGACAGCGTCTGTCCCTGGCTGGAGTGGGGGGGGGAGGAACATCCCAGTGGTGTAGGAGCAGACAGGGGAGGGACTCTGGGCATAGGTAGGAGCCCATTGGTTGCATTGTCACCAGGGCTCGGGTGTCAGAGGGAGTATAAAGGTGGGCACCATCTAGGAACAGGAGAGTTCAGTCTGAGGAGAAGCTGAGAGAGAGTTCAGCCAGAGAGGGCTGACAGGGAGCTGTGGCTCCATCTGGGCCCAGCTCCAGAGCTAGGCCTGAAACAGAGAGGAGAGAGAAGGAAGAGGAGAAACACAAAGAAAGGCCCAGAGACGCAAGCATAGAGGGAACCCTGAGATCCCACAAGAGAACGAAAACGGGTGAAGGGTTGGCAGAGAAGGGTGCCGGATCCCAAACTGGTGGAGGCCAATTATCCTTAGCCAGGAACCGGAGGTCGTGGTCAAGTTTTGGCACGACCCCTCACCACATCCACCAGGAAGGCACGCCACATAGGGTCAGGGAAACCGGAGAGAGGTTTTACCCCCATAAGGCCCGAGGAAGCCGGACAAAGGTGGGTCCCTGGTGGGGACGGCCAGTAGGAAGGAAGAGAGGGGAGCTCTGGACCACGCTCTGGAATTGCCTGGGAGTTGGCCGAGTCCCTGACCTGGTGAACACAGCATGACTCGGGTAGTCCTACTGTGCACAAGCGACCTGATAAAGAACCGTGAGTAAAGCTTTTGAAACTGCACTACCAGACTCCGTGTTTCATCGTCGTACCTGCACCACCAGTACTGGGACATCCGCACCATCACCCCCATCATCAACTCTACAATAGCTGCCCTGAGGCAATACTCCTCCCGTGGGGAGTCGTTCCATTCTCAGCTGCACCAACAACACCAGCCTCGGCGGTCTGCCCTGCAGCGGCGGTCTCATGACCGCAATCCACGGGTGGCGTAGTCGAACATTCTAACATCTACTGCTAAATACTGCCACTCAGTTTGACTCCCTGGGCACGGACCGGGTCACCGCCACGAGACTACTATCCCTATCTGATCCGGCTCCGCGTAAGCCCCCGTGCGCGCGATGCCGCACGACTCAGGCCCAGGGGCGCGTCAACTTTGGCGTAGTCGGCAGGATCACGTGCCCGCAACTACCGGGTACTGCGTGCCTGAAGAAAAGTTCACATGTACCGTAAGAAGAAGTCTCCCGCCAATTCCAGAGGGTCCCCGCCATCGGACGCCATCTCGGGTCGTTTCCCGCCGTTTGCCCGCCATCTGCAGCCTTTGCCCGCCATCCACGGAGTTTCCCGCCATAAGGAGACGATTCCCGCCATCTGAGACGATTTCCCGCCCTGGCAGAGCGGACGCCATTATGGGCGTGCCAGAGGGTGGCAAAAGACCACCTCCCATCGTGGGCCAGGTCCAAGAATGGCGCCAAAAGCGGAAACCGCCCCCACCAGCAGAGACTGCAATGATAGAAATGTCCATCAGCGTGAGGGGGCTGCCCCTGGAACTGACTGTCACTAAGTTGCCCCGGGACCACCCTCAATGGGTGCGGATAGGGAACAAAACAGAGAGGATGGGTGCGGCCTGGAGGAGTCTGGACAGATCGCACCCGGAGATGGAGGGAGAGTCGAGCAGCACCGACCCTGTGGTCCGGAACCTGTTGCAGGCTGCCACCCCAGAAGGCCTGGTGGAGATCCTGGCACAGCTCCCCAGAGATCGGGAGCGTGCACAGACCGCGCTGGAGGCCTTCGCCCGGAAGATGGCCCGAGTGCAGCAAGAAGCACTGGCCGAGTGGAGAAGGGAGATGGTCCAGCAGGCTGGAACCCGCCAGCAGAGGACGCCACCCGCAACGTGGAGCATGTCTGCCCCTGAGGATGGTGCAGGAGGCACGAAGGCCGGAGACGACGCCGCGGAGGGAGCCGCAGGGATGGAAGCAGGTAATGGGGACGTCATCACCCCGAGCCCAGTAGCCGAAAGCCTGCCCCAGCTCCCCGTCGCAGAGCCCGAAGTCCCACTCACCGCGCCCGTTGCCGCACCGCCACCGCTCCTAACTAGGCCTCAAGCGGCAGGAGCCGCGGTCACGCCCTCTGTTACGCCATGCCCCTTGACCCTGAGTGCGGCAAAGCAGGAAGTACCACCGGCCTGGTCTCAGGGCCGAGTACCCCCGGGCGCCGCGGTCTCCACAGCGCCCTCTACCTCCACAGTGCCACCGGCCTGGTCGCAAGGCCTGGTGAACCCGGGCGCCGCTGCTCCTTCAGCGCCCTCTTCCCCAAAGGTGCCATACCTGGACCCAAAGAGGATGCCTCCGGCCTGGACGCAAGGCCGGGTACCTCCGGGCGCCGCTGCCCCCACAGCGCCCTCGACCTCCACAGTGCTGCCCCTGGGCGAAGATCTCTTTGCGCAGCATACTAGCCCGGACGGGCTGCCCTTCGTGTGGCCACCGGAGTACATCAACCCCCGACTCCGGAGGGAACGGCCCCTGTGTGAGCCTCTGATCCCGGCACCGGCACCCGCTAAAATTGTCCCGCTCCCGTTGGAAGACGCCCAATTCGCATGGGATCCCACCGGTGAGGACCTCATGGGATTCACCAAGGAGACCCGGGCGGCCGCAGCCCGGCGGGAGGAGTGCTGCCGTCAACAGCTGGAGGTCTTTGGGAGAGAACGGCGAGAAAGGCGGATCCGCGAGGAACAGCTGCAGGTCCAAAGCGCGGAGCAGAAACGCCGGGCCCGACGAAACCCCCGTGCGGCCCACGGTCCCCGCGCCAACGGGACCGTAATAAAGTTCCAGTTGGAGCATGGCTGGGGCTTTATCCGGGATCACCGAACCCCCGGCGACGTCTTTGTCACCCGCAGGGATGTTGAGAGCCACCTGCCGGAGGGACACCGCGGACGTGACCTCTACCCGGGTGATGTGGTCGCCTTCACCCGGCATCAGTGTGCTAAAGGACCGTACGCCCTTCACGTACACCGGCTGACTGAGGAGGAGATGCAGTATGAGGAAGACCAAGAGGACCCGGACGGGTCTGAAGACTACCCTCAGGAGGGAGCATGGAGAGGACATAGCTACTGAAGGGAAGTAGCATGAACAAAGAACTGTATATAGTTACCCGTTGGGGTACAAGGATTGCTGCTAATTGGAGTGTGGTCCCCGTTGGGACTAGAGTCGAGTTATTATAGGGACTGTTACCTGTGTGCCCTAATCCCTAATCAGGCTGAGGACTGTGAGCAGCCATTCCCTATTCCCACTGGCCGAGGACTGAGAGCGGCCACCCTGTAAATAGTTGCGCTTCCTAAGGCGCCCCCTACTGGTTTTATAGAAGAACTGCGTTTCTACTTTAGAACTAGAGACTGTTGCACTTTACCTGGTCACAAGTTGCACGGTGACCAGAGGTCAAGAATGTTTTATATGAAAAAGTTTTTGCTAAAAAAAAGTTGATGGTATTTTATAAGTGTGTGCAGAAAGTCTAATAATGTTTCCGTAATGTTTTATACCTGTAACGTTAAAAGAAGAAAAGTACCTCCCATAAAGGGATGATTGAAAGTAAATATATCTTACATGCAAGTGTACACTTTAAAATTTTTGTATGTCCAAATTGTTTTACTCTTTTCCAGTCCGAGGACGTGCTGTGATTTACCAGGGGGGAATGTAGCACCCCGAGGACTCGGCTGCTACAGGGGTATTGCACCTCGAACCAGAGGTGTGGTATTCCACTCCCGGGTAAGGATGGAGAATGGAACAGAGCTCAGTTAGCTGCATGCACTACACGCACCCCATTTCCGGGGGACAGAACAACGGTACTCCCACCAGATAGTTGTGCAGGTATGACAGCGTCTGTCCCTGGCTGGAGTGGGGGGGGGAGGAACATCCCAGTGGTGTAGGAGCAGACAGGGGAGGGACTCTGGGCATAGGTAGGAGCCCATTGGTTGCATTGTCACCAGGGCTCGGGTGTCAGAGGGAGTATAAAGGTGGGCACCATCTAGGAACAGGAGAGTTCAGTCTGAGGAGAAGCTGAGAGAGAGTTCAGCCAGAGAGGGCTGACAGGGAGCTGTGGCTCCGTCTGGGCCCAGCTCCAGAGCTAGGCCTGAAGCAGAGAGGAGAGAGAAGGAAGAGGAGAAACACAAAGAAAGGCCCAGAGACGCAAGCATAGAGGGAACCCTGAGATCCCACAAGAGAACGAAAACGGGTGAAGGGTTGGCAGAGAAGGGTGCCGGATCCCAAACTGGTGGAGGCCAATTATCCTTAGCCAGGAACCGGAGGTCGTGGTCAAGTTTTGGCACGACCCCTCACCACATCCACCAGGAAGGCACGCCACATAGGGTCAGGGAAACCGGAGAGAGGTTTTACCCCCATAAGGCCCGAGGAAGCCGGACAAAGGTGGGTCCCTGGTGGGGACGGCCAGTAGGAAGGAAGAGAGGGGAGCTCTGGACCACGCTCTGGAATTGCCTGGGAGTTGGCCGAGTCCCTGACCTGGTGAACGCAGCATGACTCGGGTGGTCCTACTGTGCACAAGCGACCTGATAAAGAACCGTGAGTAAAGCTTTTGAAACTGCACTACCAGACTCCGTGTTTCATCGTCGTACCTGCACCACCAGTACTGGGACATCCGCACCATCACCCCCATCATCAACTCTACAATAGCTGCCCTGAGGCAATACTCCTCCCGTGGGGAGTCGTTCCATTCTCAGCTGCACCAACAACACCAGCCTCGGCAGTCTGCCCTGCAGCGGCGGTCTCATGACCGCAATCCACGGGTGGCATAGTCGAACATTCTAACATCTACTGCTAAATACTGCCACTCAGTTTGACTCCCTGGGCACGGACCGGGTCACCGCCACGAGACTACTATCCCTATCTGATCCGGCTCCGGGTAAGCCCCCGTGCGCGCGATGCCGCACGACTCAGGCCCAGGGGCGCGTCAACTTTGGCGTAGTCGGCAGGATCACGTGCCCGCAACTACCGGGTACTGCGTGCCTGAAGAAAAGTTCACATGTACCGTAAGAAGAAGTCTCCCGCCAATTCCAGAGGGTCCCCGCCATCGGACACCATCTCGGGTCGTTTCCCGCCGTTTGCCCGCCATCTGCAGCCTTTGCCCGCCATCCACGGAGTTTCCCGCCATAAGGAGACGATTCCCGCCATCTGAGACGATTTCCCGCCCTGGCAGAGCGGATGCCATTGTGGGCGTGCCAGAGGGTGGCAAAAGACCACCTCCCATCGTGGGCCAGGTCCAAGAATGGCGCCAAAAGCGGAAACCGCCCCCACCAGCAGAGACTGCAATGATCGAAATGTCCATCAGCGTGAGGGGGCTGCCCCTGGAACTGACTGTCACTAAGTTGCCCCGGGACCACCCTCAATGGGTGCGGATAGGGAACAAAACAGAGAGGATGGGTGCGGCCTGGAGGAGTCTGGACAGATCGCACCCGGAGATGGAGGGAGAGTCGAGCAGCACCGACCCTGTGGTCCGGAACCTGTTGCAGGCTGCCACCCCAGAAGGCCTGGTGGAGATCCTGGCACAGCTCCCCAGAGATCGGGAGCGTGCACAGACCGCGCTGGAGGCCTTGGCCCGGAAGATGGCCCGAGTGCAGCAAGAAGCACTGGTCGAGTGGAGAAGGGAGATGGTCCAGCAGGCTGGAACCCGCCAGCAGAGGACGCCACCCGCAACGTGGAGCATGTCTGCCCCTGAGGATGGTGCAGGAGGGACGAAGGCCGGAGACGACGCCGCGGAGGGAGCCGCAGGGATGGAAGCAGGTAATGGGGACGTCATCACCCCGAGCCCAGTAGCCGAAAGCCTGCCCCAGCTCCCCGTCGCAGAGCCCGAAGTCCCACTCACCGCGCCCGTTGCCGCACCGCCACCGCTCCTAACTAGGCCTCAAGCGGCAGGAGCCGCGGTCACGCCCTCTGTTACGCCATGCCCCTTGACCCTGAGTGTGGCAAAGCAGGAAGTACCACCGGCCTGGTCTCAGGGCCGAGTACCCCCGGGCGCCGCGGTCTCCACAGCGCCCTCTACCTCCACAGTGCCACCGGCCTGGTCGCAAGGCCTGGTGAACCCGGGCGCCGCTGCCCCTTCAGCGCCCTCTTCCCCAAAGGTGCCATACCTGGTCCCAAAGAGGATGCCTCCGGCCTGGACGCAAGGCCGGGTACCTCCGGGCGCCGCTGCCCCCACAGCGCCCTCGACCTCCACAGTGCTGCCCCTGGGCGAAGATCTCTTTGCGCAGCATACTAGCCCGGACGGGCTGCCCTTCGTGTGGCCACCGGAGTACATCAACCCCCGACTCCGGAGGGAACGGCCCCTGTGTGAGCCTCTGATCCCGGCACCGGCACCCGCTAAAATTGTCCCGCTCCCGTTGGAAGACGCCCAATTCGCATGGATCCCACCGGTGAGGACCTCATGGGATTCACCAAGGAGACCCGGGCGGCCGCAGCCCGGCGGGAGGAGTGCTGCCGTCAACAGCTGGAGGTCTTTGGGAGAGAACGGCGAGAGAGGCGGATCCGCGAGGAACAGCTGCAGGTCCAAAGCGCGGAGCAGAAACGCCGGGCCCGACGAAACCCCCGTGCGGCCCACGGTCCCCGCGCCAACGGGACCGTAATAAAGTTCCAGTTGGAGCATGGCTGGGGCTTTATCCGGGATCACCGAACCCCCGGCGACGTCTTTGTCACCCGCAGGGATGTTGAGAGCCACCTGCCGGAGGGACACCGCGGACGTGACCTCTACCCGGGTGATGTGGTCGCCTTCACCCGGCATCAGTGTGCTAAAGGACCGTACGCCCTTCACGTACACCGGCTGACTGAGGAGGAGATGCAGTATGAGGAAGACCAAGAGGACCCGGACGGGTCTGAAGACTACCCTCAGGAGGGAGCATGGAGAGGACATAGCTACTGAAGGGAAGTAGCATGAACAAAGAACTGTATATAGTTACCCGTTGGGGTACAAGGATTGCTGCTAATTGGAGTGTGGTCCCCGTTGGGACTAGAGTCGAGTTATTATAGGGACTGTTACCTGTGTGCCCTAATCCCTAATCAGGCTGAGGACTGTGAGCAGCCATTCCCTATTCCCACTGGCCGAGGACTGAGAGCGGCCACCCTGTAAATAGTTGCGCTTCCTAAGGCGCCCCCTACTGGTTTTATAGAAGAACTGCGTTTCTACTTTAGAACTAGAGACTGTTGCACTTTACCTGGTCACAAGTTGCACGGTGACCAGAGGTCAAGAATGTTTTATATGAAAAAGTTTTTGCTAAAAAAAAGTTGATGGTATTTTATAAGTGTGTGCAGAAAGTCTAATAATGTTTCCGTAATGTTTTATACCTGTAACGTTAAAAGAAGAAAAGTACCTCCCATAAAGGGATGATTGAAAGTTAATATATCTTACATGCAAGTGTACACTTTAAAATTTTTGTATGTCTAAATTGTTTTACTCTTTTCCAGCCCGAGGACGTGCTGTGATTTACCAGGGGGGAATGTAGCACCCCGAGGACTCGGCTGCTACAGGGGTATTGCACCTCGAACCAGAGGTGTGGTATTCCACTCCCGGGTAAGGATGGAGAATGGAACAGAGCTCAGTTAGCTGCATGCACTACACGCACCCCATTTCCGGGGGACAGAACAACGGTACTCCCACCAGATAGTTGTGCAGGTACGACAGCGTCTGTCCCTGGCTGGAGTGGGGGGGGGAGGAACATCCCAGTGGTGTAGGAGCAGACAGGGGAGGGACTCTGGGCATAGGTAGGAGCCCATTGGTTGCATTGTCATCAGGGCTCGGGTGTCAGAGGGAGTATAAAGGTGGGCACCATCTACGAACAGGAGAGTTCAGTCTGAGAAGAAGCTGAGAGAGAGTTCAGCCAGAGAGGGCTGACAGGGAGCTGTGGCTCCGTCTGGGCCCAGCTCCAGAGCTAGGCCTGAAGCAGAGAGGAGAGAGAAGGAAGAGGAGAAACACAAAGAAAGGCCCAGAGACGCAAGCATAGAGGGAACCCTGAGATCCCACAAGAGAACGAAAACGGGTGAAGGGTTGGCAGAGAAGGGTGCCGGATCCCAAACTGGTGGAGGCCAATTATCCTTAGCCAGGAACCGGAGGTCGTGGTCAAGTTTTGGCACGACCCCTCACCACATCCACCAGGAAGGCACGCCACATAGGGTCAGGGAAACCGGAGAGAGGTTTTACCCCCATAAGGCCCGAGGAAGCCGGACAAAGGTGGGTCCCTGGTGGGGACGGCCAGTAGGAAGGAAGAGAGGGGAGCTCTGGACCACGCTCTGGAATTGCCTGGGAGTTGGCCGAGTCCCTGACCTGGTGAACGCAGCATGACTCGGGTGGTCCTACTGTGCACAAGCGACCTGATAAAGAACCGTGAGTAAAGCTTTTGAAACTGCACTACCAGACTCCGTGTTTCATCGTCGTACCTGCACCACCAGTACTGGGACATCCGCACCATCACCCCCATCATCAACTCTACAATAGCTGCCCTGAGGCAATACTCCTCCCGTGGGGAGTCGTTCCATTCTCAGCTGCACCAACAACACCAGCCTCGGCGGTCTGCCCTGCAGCGGCGGTCTCATGACCGCAATCCACGGGTGGCGTAGTCGAACATTCTAACATCTACTGCTAAATACTGCCACTCAGTTTGACTCCCTGGGCACGGACCGGGTCACCGCCACGTGACTACTATCCCTATCTGATCCGGCTCCGGGTAAGCCCCCGTGCGCGCGATGCCGCACGACTCAGGCCCAGGGGCGCGTCACAAACAGTGCCCCCTAACGAGCTGGACAGCCTGTGCTCTGAAGTTCACCAGTTAAGTAAAACCCTGGCCCCTGTCCTGAGCACCCTGCAGCTACAGACGGAGCCTGAGCTGGAAGGAAGGATCCTACTCGCTGACAGCCCTGAGGATATCCCCTGGATGAGAAGAAGAAGGAGGACAACGCCACCCCGTGGGAGGACCCACGACCAACGTCGTCCTCCAGGAGAGTTCATCTGCTTTCGTTGCCAGAAGGCAGGCCACACAGCACGAAACTGTCCTTTAAACGAGCAAACCCTGGGGCCGAGGGCCGACACCCAGGAGTAGATCAACCAGGCCCATCAAACTGGTACCATCGGTTCGTGAGAGGAAGACCTTTCCTGTCCATTGTGCTGGATGACATTGCGATACCTGCCCTGCTGAACACAAGATCTCAGGTAACCATCATGCCTGATGTCCTCTACAAAAGGTTCTGGTCCATAGACGAAGTCCAGCCGCCAGCCCCGAACCTCTCCGTGTATGCCTCTAACGGCCTTCCTCTTAACCTAGTAGGGGTTAAGAATGTGACAGTGAAAGTGGGGAGAGCGGAGCTAAAGGACCAAAGACTAATTGTAGTGTAGTCTCATCCTGGTGATACAGACTTGTATATGATACTTGGTACAAATATTGTCGGTAACTGTTTGGGAGAAGTGTTATTTTTGCTCCAACAGATTGCTGACACCGCTAAACCAGGGCAGAGGAGGGTGCTCCAGAAAGAGATCTGAGCCCTTATGTACCAGCAACAGATAAAGCTGTCAGGTGGTGAAATTGGTAATGTACGGGTGACAGACCCGATACCCATTGTGATCCCCCCGATGAGTGAGATGCTGATTTGGTGTAGAGCAGCAATAGGTCTCAAAGGACGGAGCTACCAGCGGTAGTAGAGCTCCTTAGCTCGGAGCATAGACCTACACTCTTGACTGCCAGAGGGGTGGTGGATGTACGCAATGGGAGGGTGCCCGTATGCCTCCTAAACTATGGGGAGGATGAGGTTAGATTACCACGCTACGCCACTGTTGCTAAACTGTACACAATAGATAACAACTCCATACACAAGGCGGAGTCCTTAACCTCACCAGACGAAGTGGATGATAATGACCCTGGAACGCAGGTGGAGGATTGGTGACAACAGCTCCATGTTGGGACAGACACCACTCCTGCCCATCAGAAACAGGGTGTACACCGGGTGGTTCAGGAATACGAGTAGGTATTCAGTAAACACCCACTTGATTTTGGGAGAATTAAAGTGGTACAACACTATATACCCACAGGTGACCATCCACCCATCAAAGAACGTTACAGGCCAATCCCACCAGCACACTACCAGAAAGTGAAGGAAATGTTGCATGACATGAGGAAGGCAGGGGTAATAAGAGATAGCTGTAGCCCCTGGGCTGCTCCCCTGGTCCTGGTCAGGAAAAAGGATGGAAGCATGAGAATGTGTGTAGATTACAGACAAGTAAATCGCATAACACACAAAGATGCATACCCTTTGCCCCGTATAGAGGAATCCCTGGCTGCTTTAAAGTCTGCAAACTACTTCTCCACCCTTGACCTCACTAGTGGGTACTGGCAAGTAGCTGTTGCTGAGGAGGATCGGGAGAAGACGGCCTTTACTACCCCGATGAGATTCTGCGAGTTCAACAGTATGCCGTTCGGACTCTGCAACGCCCCCGGAATGTTCCAGAGATTGATGGAGTGCTGCCTGGGACACCGCAACTTCGAGACTGTACTGCTATACCTGAATGATGTGATACTGTACTGCAAAACGTACGAGGACCATTTCAAGCACCTGGCAGAGGTATTTGAGTCGCTGTCCTGGTATGGGATGAAGCTGATGCCCTCCAAGTGCCACCTGCTGAAGCGAAGGGTACAGTACCTGGGGCACATCGTCAGTCCAGAAGGAGTAGCACCGGATCCGGAGAAGGTCACTGCCATCCAGAGATGGCCGGAGACAAAGAGCCTCAAGGAGGTACGTCAGTTCCTGGGACTAGTCGGGTATTACCGGAGGTTTGTGAAGGACTACACCAAGACAGCGGCGCCTTTGCAATATCTCCTGGTAGGACAGTCCGGGAGAGGCAGAAAACCCCCGTTCCAGTGGGGTAAGGAGCAAGCTGAATCCTTTGAGGTGATGAAGGAGATCCTGACCGGCGAAGAGATCCTAGCCTACCCTGACTACAGCCAACCATTCCTGCTGTACACTGATGCCAGCAACGAGGGATTAGGAGTTGTGTTAAGTCAGAAGCAGAATGGCTGAGAGAAGGTGATCACCTATGCAAGCAGGAAGCTCCGCCTGACCGAGAGGAAACCAGAGAACTATAGCAGCTTCAAGTTGGAGTTCCTGGCCCTGGTCTGGGCCATCACCGAGCAGTTCAAGCACTACCTACCCTCCAGTAAGTTCAGTGCCTACACTGATAATAACCCCTTGACTCATGTGGAAACAGCCAAGTTAGGAGCCATGGAACAACGATGGATGTCTCGACTGTCATACTACCACTTCACCATTAAGTACCGGGCAGGCCGTAAGAATGCCAAAGCCGATGCCCTGTCCTGGATGCCACACCAGTCAGATACTGAGGAAGAAGTGGATGACCTGGAGGAGACTGAGCTACCTGCCTTCCACCGTAATGGAGTGGTCCACGAGCAACGAGCCTCCAGGAGGGATCGCGGTAAGACGTTAAACCCGTTGCCTCACCACAGCTGGAAGGAGACCCAGGACAGCAACCCGGTTGTCAGCCGTATCAAAGAACTGATAACCCAGGAAGGTTCCTCCCTGGAGAAGGATGCGTCTCTACAAGCCAAGCAACTGTGGAATGAGAGAAGCTGGCTGTTCATCTATAGGGAGAAGCTGTGCCGAAGGTACATCAACCCGAGGAGCCATGAGATGGTATGGCAGCTTGTAGTGTCTAAGACGGACATCCAGATGGTGTTGGAGGCCTACCACGATCAAGCGGGGCACTATGGTTGGAAGAAGCTAGAAACCCTCCTGAAGAATCGTTTTTACTGGGTTGGAATGCGAAGTTCCATAGAGAAATGGTGCCGGGATTGTGGACCCTGTAGCCTCAGAAGAAAGGACTACGGCAGCCAGAAAGCACCCCTGCAGTCCATCAAGACAACCCAGCCCCTGGAGATCGTCGCTTTGGATCACGTCAAACTGTCACCCAGCAGGTCAGGTTACTCGTATGCCTTGACCATGGTGGATCACTACTCCCGGTTCCTGGTGGTAGCCCCCGTCAAGGTTCTGACGGCAGAAACTGCAGCAAGGACGTTTCAAGCCTACTTCTGCAGGCCCCATGGATACCCGGATAAGGTGCTGACGGATCAAGGCCCTGCCTTTGAAGCCGAATTGTTCAAGGAGTTCTGCCATCTGTATGGGTGTAAGAAGATCCGGACTACACCGTACCACCCCCAAACCAATGGGTTATGTGAAAAGATGAATAACATCATCATCGACCTGTTGAAGACCTTACCGCTAGAAGAAAGAAACCAGTCGCCCGACAAGTTACCTGACCTGGTAGATTTGTACAACCACATACCTGTGAGTTCCACCAATTGCACTCCAGCACATCTCATGCGAGCAAGACCCGGAAAGTTGCCCATGGACCTGGAGCTTGGTGTAGTGGAACCCGAAGCAGATATGTCCACTGACGGCTGGGACACGACGCGACAGGAGCAGTACAAGAGAGTACAGGCCTGTGTTGAAGACAGTCTGAATAGGGTAAGAGACAAGCAGGAAGCACAGTACAACAAGAGCGCACCAGCAGAACCCTTTTCACCTGGAGAAGTTGTGCTAAAGAGAAAAAGAAGAAACCACAAACTTGATGACCATTGAGAGAGGGAACCCTTCACTGTGTTGAATTCAAGATTTGATAACAGGAAGACCTGTTTAATTTCCAAGGACGGAGGAAGAACGACTGCAACAGTATCTAGAGACCAGCTGAAGCTGTGTCCAGGTCTGCTAAAGCCGCAGGAAGAAGTGCCTCTCATCGTACCGGAGGAGCCTAAAGAATCAGTAATACACACTGAATTAGGAGATTTCCCGGTAGATTGGCCCCAACTAGGAGAAGCGATAATACCTGTGATCCACTTCTACCAACAACCAGAAGACCCTCCACAGCAAATAGAACCTGTAAGTGCCCCAGAAGAGCCTGCTCAGGAAGGATCCCTGGTTGGAGCAGAGCAAGAAGGCCCAGCCAATGGTACACTTGCCAGTCCCGTAGGAAGGTTAAGGCAGCCTTGCAGTCCCTCCACACCTAGAACTGACAGAATGGGAGGTAGTACAAACACCAGTACCACACGCATCCCAGTACTACGTAGGTCAACACGTAGCACGCAAGGTCAGACCCCTGTCAGATACAGAGAGTAGAAAGGGAAACTCTGATGGCATAAATAGTTGCCCCTTGGGGTGTGTTATTCTTGTGTAATTTTCATGTATGTATTGACTTATTTTTGCCTCACAATGGACAATTTATATACGCATTTAGTTACCTGTAAGGGTATATATAAAAGACTCTGTGGCTGAGGACTGTGTGCAACCCAAAAACTGTTTATTTGTACCTAATTGCACTCCCTGGAGTGCCCCTTTTAGGTAACCACTGAACAAAAACCTGTTTGGCCTATGTGGAAGGTTTACGGACAGGTCCCTCAAGCTCCCTTGTACTTTGCAGTGAAATGGACCGAAACCTTTCCAGGCCACAAGATACTGCAAACTACCTCTATACTGTCTAGAGTTAAGGATGCGAGAAATTTCATATTCCCCGTCCTCCACCACCGGAGGAACAGAGGCAGAGGCGTCACAATCCGATACAACAGCTTTTTTCAACAGAGAGACATGAAATACCGGATTAATTCTCCAGGAGGTAGGAACCTCCAACCTAACAGCAGATTGGTTGACAACCTGAAGCACCTTAAAGGGCCCTACAAACTTGGGACCCAATTTCTTTGAAGGAATCCTCAACCGCAGATTCCTAGAGGACAACCAAACCATGTCACCAACAGCGAACAAAACCTCCTGTCGTTTCCTATCAAAGTAGTCTTTAGATTTTCTGTTGGCCTCCTGAAGATTACCACACACATCCGTCCAAACTCTCTCCAAATCACCGGAAAAATTCTCCTCCTCAGGCACGGCAGATCCTAACTTGGAGAACGACCCAAACGACGGATGTCTCCCAGAACAACAAAAAAAAAGGCGAACAACCAGCAGAAGAAGATGTATGATTGTTCAGAGCAAATTCAGCAAGTGGCAGAAACTCAGACCACCCCTCTTGATTGTCTGCCACAAAACAACGCAAGAACTGCTCAACATCCTGGTTTTTCCTTTCTGTCTGGCCATTAGATTCAGGATGATATCCGGACGAGAACGACAAATGAACTCCCAACCTATCACAAAAGGCACGCCAAAAACGAGCCACGAACTGAGGACCCCTATCAGAAACAATGTCAGTAGGAACGCCATGAAGTCTGACAATTTCCTTGACAAAGGCCTTAGCGAGAGTTTTAGCGCAGGGCAGTTTGACGAAAGGAACCAAGTGACACATCTTGCTAAAACGGTCCACGACCACCCAGATGACAGTAAAACCCTCAGAGGGGGGAAGGTCAGTTATAAAGTCCATAGCCAAATGTGTCCAAGGAGCACTGGGAACCTCCAAAGGAGAAAGGAACCCCGCAGCAGGAGTATGTGAGGACTTAGATCTAGCACATATAGTACATTGACGCACCCACTTAATGACTTCCTTCTGCCATCCAGGCCATCAAAAACTGTGACCCACCAGTCTCTTGGTCTCAGAGATTCCGGGATGACCTGCCAACCGAGATTCGTGACACTCAACAAACAAATCTCTCCTAAAGGTCCCAGGCACAGACAACCTCCCATGAGGAGTATTAGAAGGGGCATTCTCCTGTGCTTTAAGAATCTCATTTTCCAAAACGGAGTCCAAAGCAGCTATCACAACACCTTCTTGTAAAATGTTCTCCTCTTTCTCAGCACCGACTATGGGAGAAAAACTGCGAGACAAGGCATCCGCCTTAACATTCTTAGTACCAGGGATGTAAGTAACGGAGAAATTAAACCGCGAGAAAAACAGTGCCCACCTAGCCTGACGGGCATTCAGGCGCTTGGCAGCATCAAGATATATCAGATTTTTATGATCCGTAAGAACCTGAACGGGAAATTCCGCACCTTCCAAGAAGTGGCGCCAGTGTTCAAATGCGAGTTTAATAGCCAATAATTCCCGATTACCAATATCGTAATTCAGTTCAGTCTCCGAAAATTTTTTTGAAAAAAAGGCACAGGGATGTAATCCATCCCCGTTATCCTGAGACAATACTGCGCCAACCCCCACAGAGGAAGCATCAACCTCAACCAAAAACGGCCTAGTAACATCAGGCTGCATAAGGATGGGAGCAGAGGTGAACTTCTCCTTGAGATACACAAAAGCTTCAATGGCCTCAGAAGACCACTGAACCGCATCAGCACCTTTCCTGGTGAGATCAGTCAGAGGTTTGACAATACTAGAAAAATTTTTTATGAATTTTCTATAGTAATTGGCGAAACCCAAAAACCTCTGTATCGATTTCAAACCAATAGGCCTAGGCCATTCCTGCACAGCCTGAACCTTAACCGGATCCATCTCAAAACCTTTGCTGGAGATAATGTAGCCCAAAAAACTAATTCTCTGTACAGCGAACTCACATTTCTCCAGCTTAGCAAAAAGCGAATTGTCCATTAATAACTGTAATACCTCACGCACGCTCCGCCAATGAGACTCCAGATCCGGCGAATAAATCAAAATGTCATCCAAATACACAACCACATTTTTACCGATCAAAGGTCTAAGGATGTCATTAATCAGATTCTGAAAAAATGCAGGAGCATTAGTAAGACCAAAAGGCATAACCAGATTCTCAAAATGACCCACAGGAGTGTTAAAAGCAGTCTTCCATTCGTCACCCTCCTTCATGCGCAACAGATTGTATGCCCCCTTAAGGTCAATTTTAGAGAACCACTTGGCCCCCATTAACTGGTTAAACAGATCAGGAATCAATGGCAGTGGGTAAGGATTGCGTACAGTAATTTTGTTAATCTCACGAAAATCCAGACAAGGACGTAAACCGCCGTCCTTTTTTTTTACAAAAAAAAATCCAACCGACACAGGAGACTTAGAGGGCCTAATGTGACCGGCGGCCAAACTTGTCTGCATGTATTCCTCCAAAGCCTTCCTCTCAGGAATAGTAAGGTTAAATAAACGACTTTTAGGAAGAGTCGCTCCAGGGACAAATTCAATAGAACAATCATAGTCTCTATGGGGAGGCAAAACCTGCGATTCCTTCTCAGAAAAAACTCTCCAAAAATCCTGAATAGGAACAGGCAATTCTCCCCTATCCAAAGCTGCAATACGCCCATGACAACACTTGTCATAACATTTATGGCTCCAGGATTTAATTTCACTGGTAGACCAATCCAGTACAGGGTTGTGAAATTTTAACCAGGGCAATCCCAATATTACTGGAGAAGGCAAGTTATTCAACACTACCAAATCCAATTTCTCATGGTGAACACCATTAATAGTGAGAGGAAATTCACAGACCTTGAGAGTAATATTCTTCAAAGGGGAACCATCCACAGAAACCACAGCAATGGGGGATGATAAAGGTTCAGGTTTTAAATTGAGTCTTTCCACGAATCCCCCATCAATAACATTCAGAGTAGACCCACAATCGACAAACACCCGAAATTCCATTAATTTTTCCTGAGCAATCGTGGAAGCAGCTAAAAATACACCCTTGGAATTTAAACAGGCAATATGGGCATGACTGACCATTTTTTTTTCTTTCTTCATACGAAGCTCACAGCCTTTAATCAAATGACCAGATTTTCCGCAATAGAAACACAAGCCTTCAAAAAATCGACGGTCTTTTTCTTGAGAGCGAGGTGCCACCGATCCAATCTCCATCGGTTCACCACTGTTAGTACATACATTCTCATAACCAGAAACTGACATAGCAGAGGATTTGCTCTCATTAACCCTTGCACGCAGTCTTCTATCCACCCGTATAGCTAATTGCATAGCCTGTTGCAAATCTTCAGGTGTAGGATAAGCAATTAGCAGGTCTTTAACCCTTTCACTGAGCCCAGCAAGAAATAGACTATTCAGAGCAGAATCGTTCCACCCTGTTTGAGTAGACCAACGACGGAAATGAGTACAATATTTTTCCACATTACCTGATCCTTGTTTTAAACGTCTCAACTCAGTCTCAGCTGATGCGACACGGTCAGGATCATCATATAATAGTCCCAAAGCAGAAAAAAAACTATCCACTGATCTGAAGCATGTATCACTAGGTTGCAAAGAAAAGGCCCACTCCTGAGGCTCTTTGCGCAAAAGTGACATTATGAACCCTACGCGCTGGGATTCATCCCCAGAGGACTTAGGTCTCAAACGAAAATACAATAAGCAAGCATTTTTGAATGAAAAAAATTCTCGGTGTTCACCAAAAAATAAATCCGGCAAACATACCTTAGGCTCCAAGAAATGTGCTCCAGGACAGTTACTCATGTGCTGACGGAGCTCGGCCACCTCCAGAGAGAGTCCCTGCAGGCGATGAACCAAATCCTGAACCGACACCATGATGGAACAGAAAAATCTTTCCTTAGAGAATTTGCTGGCTGGACTTACTGTTATGTTCTGCTACCAGAGCTAAGGAAAGAGAGGAGATCTGTCCCTACGATAGAACTCAGCTTAATCCCTACGATGTAACATGGAACCTGATCCTGCGATCAGACCTGCTAAAGTCCTAAGCTAGTCTGTACGGAGACCTATAGATGTGGGGAAGGAATCCCTACAAGTACTAAGGACTGGGAGGAATATGGGACACCTCCTAACAGAAATAGTAGCAGACAGACGAACAAACAAAATATATAGAATATAGAGGTCAGTAGACCAAGCAAACTAACAGAGCAAGACACAGAGCACAGGCTAGCTAGAAAGTAGATATACAATGAAGTCCAGCAAAGCCAGAAGGGCAGAAAAAAAAACTAAGAGCAAGGTTCTAACAGCTATAGCATTCCCTGTACTAGAACTAGATGTACATGAGATGGTGACTGTATCTCCGGGGGACACAGAGATATAATCTGGAGTCTGGGTCATCACAATCTCTCCACAGGATCCTGAGGATTAGAAGAGACATATTCATTACTGATAAATGTCGGGATCTTCCTAGAAATCCTGATCTGATGATGGATCCACTGTAGAGATTTCTCTACACACAATCATGGAAGGATCCGAATCTCTCACCCTGAATAGAAATGAAGATCACAGCCAGCAGATAACTGCGAGAAACCAGCCTGATGTGTCTGGACCGTCAGATAGAAACTATAAGATGAGACAATCTGTACAATGAGATCTATATAGAGAGTGACAGGGGGGATACAGAGACCCCCAGAGACTGTGTATGGAAATACTGGGGACATGTAAATTCTGTGGTTATAATGTGACGGTTACTGGAGTGTAATAGAGACCGGAGCTCGGCGGCGTCTCCTCCTAGATGAGAATTAATGTCACTTGTATTACATGTAAAGAAAGACTCCTCTCTTGTACATTGTGATCGCAGGTTATTATCATTATTCTCAGCTTTGCATATAAACATTACAGAAATATTACCTCCATCTTATCAGGCTTTTTTAAGTTATATTTTTGCTTGTAGTTAAGGAAATAAATCTATATTCCTATAATGATAACTGAGGGATTACCAGTCACTAATAACATCACTTTCTGTATAACAACTACTAGAACTCCACCTGTTGTCAGGATCGCGGTATTGTGGGGCGTCATAACCTGCAACATCATCATTACAGTTTTCATTATAAGTCAGTGACGCGCCCCTGGGCCTGCTGTGTCGCGCAGCGTCTCGCGCACGGGGGCTTACCCGGAACCGGATCAGATGAGGGTTGTAGTCTCCGAGTGGCGGGGACCCGGTCCGTGCCCAGGGAGTCAAACTCAGTGTGTGGCAGTCTTGATAGATGTTATTTGAGTGTCGACTACGCCACCCGTTGACTTGCAGCTATGGAGCTGCCGCTGCAGGGCAGACCGCTGAGGCCGGTGTAGAATTGTGCAGCGTGATAGTATAACCCCCAACGGGAGGGGTATGGCCTCAGGGCATCCGACGTGGAAGATGGGGGTAGCAGGAACCACTCAGAGACGGTGCGGTGTAATTCAGGGTCTTTACTGGTAACAACGATAGACCCTCCCGGAGTACTTGCTAGCGAACGGGGCCTGGTCAGTCCTTGAGCAGATGGAATCTCCCCTGGCCAGGCGGAGTTGTAGGCCTCCCAAACTGACTGTACTCTTCTGGCTACCTTGCTAGAAGCGGATATAAGTAGCCCACGTCCCTGAGTGTACCGTGTGGTGCTCACCCGTATGGCCGGTGACTCGGGGCCTTCTAATGGCTTCCGCTCCACGATGGCGGTGCTGGTCCCACGCGTGTGACCGTGCCTTCGGGTTTCTGGGCCTGAGGACCTGAAATCCCCTGCCGGTCGGCTTCTGCTGCTGGGTAAGAGTTAGTCCCCACAGCCTCGGACGCCGGGTCCGGTAAGAAAGCTTCTCAGTCAGGGCGAGCTCTGCAGCTGCCATGCCCCTGACTCGTAGTAGTATTGCTCCCACTGAGCTCCTGCTGTTTCTTCCTATGACTGTTTCTTGTCTCTACTCTCCTTGACTCCTAACCCTGCTTCAGCCCCGGGTTTATATAGGGGAAGTTCTTCCCCTCCCAAGACTGGGCAGGAGGTGTGGCATGCACAGGATCCCTGACCAAAGGACCTCCCACCTGCTCTCAGACATAACATCTCTATCACTGTGGCAACCAGACCCCTGGGGTGTCACATTCCCCCCTAGTGAAATTTAGTACTCCGGGACTAAACATATTTTAGAAAAACATAACAAGATAAAAACAATAATAATACATTAAGAAAAACATATAAAGATGGTTGCGGCATGTCCGTAACCGGGTGCAGTCTTTGAAGAAAAGCAAGGTGTCCATTTCACCAAAAACAGGGAGACGTAACCAGGTAGGGGTTTGTCCTGCCCCGAGTCCTTAACAGTCTTTAGTCCGTCCTGGGTTACGCTCCAACTATGTACAAGGATTCCCGGTAAATCCGCCAAGGACTCCTACAAATAACTAGAAACACAAAATTATACACAAGCAACAATACACAGGTAAACATAAATAAAACAATTTATACACTTCAAATCCTCCACCGTGCGGGTAACTGGCCCCTAGTGGCCCTAGTGGACCTACGGAGCTGACTGCCTAGCCCTGAACTACAGGGTGTAGGAGCTGTCAAGGGTAAACTGGGCAGCTGTCTACCGGCTCTTTGGCTCACTAGGGATATGGCAGGCTCACTGCAAGCAGAGGGTTGATCCTCCTGGTCTGCGGGTGTGGGGTCTTCTGCCTCCTGGACCGGCTGTTCTTCCAGCTCTACCTGTTGCTCCGTAGGTGCTTGGGATGCTGGTTGGAGGAAGGTGAGTACGGGTACCACAACTGCACCATTGACTTGAGTCCAAGACCGAGGGAAGTCCCCGAGCACAGTACTAACCATATCTTCCCTTTCCTCTACGGGTCGATGGTCTTCTTGTTCCTCTTCAGGTTCCTCAGTTGTTCGGGACACTTCTTCAGGTGGTCCCGGGATACAATAGCTGTGGTTTCCCCTCCGTCTTTACTGATGGTACAAACCTTCGGGTTCTCGTGGCTTGAGGGCAGTACGGTGTACGGGTCCTTTTCCCACTGGTCGTCCAACTTGTGGAGCCGTCTCTTCCTCTTCAAGACCTGCTCTCCGGGTACCAGGGGAACAGCGGGAGCATACTGGTTGTAAGTTTTCTCTGGTCTTTCCCTAGCCTGACAGAGACTTCGCTCCACGCTCTCCTGTACTCTCCGGTACTGCTGCTGCCTCTCTGTGTCCCAGTCTGTTTCTGGTGAAGTGTCCTCGGGTGTCAGGACTCCCATTTCCAGGTCAACAGGTAACTTACCAGGTCTTGCCCTCATTAGGTAAGCCGGGGTACAGTTGGTGGAACCTACCGGGATGTGGTTGTATAGGTCCACCAGATCGGGCAACTTCTCAGGCCACAGACTGCGTTCTTCCAGGGGCAACGTTTTTAAAAGATCCATTACCACCTGGTTCATTTTCTCACAAAGTCCATTAGTTTGCGGATGGTAGGGTGTCGTCCTTATCTTCCGGCAGCCATACAGATTGCAGAATTCCTGGAAGACCTCCGCTTCAAAGGCAGGTCCCTGGTCCGTCAGCACTTGGTCCGGGTACCCGTGTGGACGGCAAAAGTGCTGCTGGAAGGCTCTAGCTGCTGTTTGAGCCGTTAAGTCCTTGACGGGGACGACAACCAAGAACCGGGAGTAATGATCCACGATGGTTAACGCGTAGACGTAGCCACTTCTGCTTGGGGTCAGTTTTACATGATCCAAGGCTACCAGTTCCAACGGTTGCCGGGTGACGATGGACTGCAGGGGAGTCTTCTGGCTGGCACAGTCCTTCCTCCTCAGGTTGCACGGGCCACAGTCTCTGCACCACTTCTCAATGGTTCCCCTCATGCCTACCCAGTGGAATCGCTCGCGCAGCAGGAACTCCAGCTTCTTCCACCCGAAGTGTCCAGCTCCGTCGTGGTATGCCTCCATCACCATGGCTGCGTCTCTTCGTGGCACCACTACTTGCCAGAGTAGTTCATGCGTCCGGGAGTTAACCATTCTGCGGCACAACTTCCCCTTGTAAAGGAACAGTCGACTCTTCTCTGCCCATAGTTGTTTGGCTTCCTCCGGAGCGTCTGGTTCAAGGCAAGCCTCCGGGCGAGTCAGCATCTCCTTCACCAGTCGGACGGCAGGGTCGCTGTCTTGCGTTTCCGCCCAGTTGTAGTGAGGTAAGGGGTTCAACGTAGCAGCCTGCTTACTCCTTTTACTCCTTACCCGGTGGGAATACTGGATAATCCCATGACGGTGGAACGCAGGGAGTTCAACTTCTTCCAGTCCCTCCGGATCTTCTCCTTCGTCCGGCAGGTTGGGCATCCTGGACAGGGCATCCGCGTTGGTATTGGAGCGTCCGGCCCGGTATTTGATTGTGAACTCGTAGTTGGACAGACGGGCCATCCACCTCTGCTCCAGAGCACCGAGTCTTGCCGTGTCCAGGTGTGTCAACGGGTTGTTATCCGTGTACACGGTGAACCGGGAAGAAGCGAGGTAATGCTTAAAGCGCTCGGTGACTGCCCATACTACGGCCAGGAACTCTAGCTTAAATGAGCTGTAATTCTCGGGGTTCCTTTCGGTGGGTCGCAGTTTTCGGCTGGCGTAGGCGATTACTCGTTCCTTCCCCTGCTGGATCTGGGACAGTACGGCTCCTAGCCCGATGTTACTGGCGTCGGTGTAGAGGATAAAGGGCTGGCTATAATCCGGGTACGCCAGGATTTCGTCCCCCGTGAGGGCCATCTTCAGCTGGCGGAAGGACTCTTCTTCCAGCTCCTCCCATTTGAAGTGCGGCTTCTGGTTCTTGGCCTTCCGGGACTGGCCTATCAGGAGGTCCTGCATAGGTGCTGCCGTTTTGGTGAAACCGGGAATAAACCTTCGGTAGTAGCCTACCAACCCGAGGAACTGCCGCACTTCTTTTACGCTGGAGGGGCTTGGCCATTCCTTAATTGCGGTGATCTTATCAGGGTCGGGAGCCACTCCGTCAGCGCTCACCACGTGTCCCAGGTACTGTACCTTTGGTTTCAGGAGGTGACACTTGGAGGGTTTCACCTTTAGGCCGTAACTCGCCAAAGCTTCGAACACTTCCGCCAGGTGTTTCAGGTGGTCCTCATACGTCTTGGAATATACGATGACATCGTCCAGGTACAACAGGACCGTCTCGAAGTTTCTGTGGCCCAGGCAACACTCCATTAGTCGTTGGAAGGTTCCTGGTGCGTTGCAGAGTCCGAACGGCATGCAGGTGAACTCGCTAAGTCCCATCGGGGTGGTGAATGCGGTCTTCTCCCGGTCCGCCTCTGCTACAGGAACCTGCCAGTACCCGCTAGTGAGATCCAAGGTAGAGAAGAAGTTAGCAGATCTTAAAGCAGCCAATGACTCCTCTATCCTTGGTAAGGGGTACGCATCCTTGTGTGTGTTACGGTTGATTTTCCGGTAATCTACACACATCCTCATGGTGTTGTCTTTTTTTCTGACTAAGACTAGTGGAGCTGCCCAGGGCCTACAGCTATCCCTGATCACCCCAGCCTCCTTCATGTCTCTAAGCATCCCCTTGGCGTGTTGGTAGTGGGCAGGGGGTACGGGTCGATACCTCTCTTTTATAGGAGGATGGTCTCCCGTGGGGATGTGGTGTTCTACCCCCTTGACTCGCCCGAAGTCTAACGGGTGTTTACTGAACACTCTCTCGTACTCCTGAACCACCCGATAGACTCCTTGTTTCTGGTGTGAGGGAGTGGAGTCAGTACCCAGATGTAGTTGCTGACACCAGTCCTCCATGTTTTTCTTAGAGCCGTTACCTTCCTCCGGGTGAGATGGAGGCAAGGGTTCCACAGATTGTATAGAATTTTGGTTAATGGTATATAATTTGGCTAGCGTGGCATACCGGGGCAGGTACACTTCCCTCTCCCCGATATTTATTATGCGAACGGGCACCCTCCCATGGCGTACATCAACCACCCCCCGTGCTGTCAAAATGGTGGGCCTACTGTCTGAGTAAACTGGTTCTACCATTGCCTGGTAATCCCTACCTCTCAGACCAATAGCTGCCCGGCACCAAATCATCATTTCACTTTTTGGGGGCATGGCAATAGGAAAAGGGTCACACATTCTTACGCTACCAATCTCACCGCCGGAGAGTTCCACCTGTTGCCGTCGCATCAGTGCCCGGATCTCTTTCTGGAGCACCCGCTGCTCGCCGGAGCTGGCGTTCTTGGCAACCTGCTGTAAAAGGAAAATCACCTCTGCAAGACAATTTTCAATTACATTAGTTCCTAGAGTTATTTTTGGGTGACTCTCATGTTTGTCAATATCTACAATGATCAGTCCCTGTGCTGCCAGTTCGACTCTACCGATTTTGATGGTCACCTCTTTAAATCCGATCTGTGGCACGGGCTGGCCATTGCTGGCGATGATACTCAAGTCGTCGTCAAGGTAGCGGGTAATATCCGAGTCATTCCAGTACTGCTTAAAGAGCACGTACGGGATGGTGGTGACCTGTGACCCGGTGTCCAGTAGGGCACTCATGGGAATGCCATCCAGTACCACAGGCAAGACTGGACGTCCTCCCACATATCTGTCGCGCCAGTTCGATGGGCCTGGTGATCTTTTTCCTGGGGGTTGGCCCTCTACCCCAGGTTGTGCCCGTTTAAAGAACAGTACCTTGCCATATGTCCGGGTTGATTGCAGCGGCGGCAGATGGGTCGTCCGTCCTCGCTGTATCGGTCACTGGGTCTTCCTCTGGCCGGTGGAGTCCTCCTTGATCGACACCACGGGATGTCCTCCGGTCCGGATGCCAGCTGGATCTTCCCTGGGGTGGAAACCTGTAAAGACTGCACAGTTCGGGTTAGCGCAGCAACGCTCTTAGCTAGCTCTTGGACCTGATGGTGTAGGTCTGGAGCCGGGTCATTGTCCAAAGCCTGCGCATCAGCTCCCACAGGCCCTGCCGACAAGGGCGCCGCCTCCTGGTGGTAAGTAATAGCTGGGCGCCTGTGGGTCATAACGCCACCCGGTGCCGGTTCTCGGAGCACCCGGATGGCTCTGTCCTTGAACTGTGCAAAGCCCAGATGGGGATCCTGTAAGGCCATCGCCCGCAACTGGGTTCGGTGGGCATTACAATACAGTCCCTCTATAAATTGTTCAGTCAACAGCCTGTCCTCGTTTCCCACTCCATCAGGGTCGGTCTGCTTAATGGCCCTCAGGGCCTCTTGTAGGTTTAGTGCATAGTCTCTTATACTCTCATGCGCTCGCTGCTTGCACCCGTAGAATCTAAGCTTAATCTCGGCTGAGGTGCGGGTATCAAAGGTATCCTTCAGCCGGGTTAGTATCCCTGCGACAGTCTTCCTCCCAGGTGGCCAGGATTTTACTTCCCTTTTAGCTGCCCCGGTTAGTTGGGCCACCAGGATGCTCACTTTTTGCTCTTCTGTGAGGGGGTACACCTGGAAGAGGCTATCCAGCTTTTCTCTAAAGTCATGCAGGGTATGTGACTCCCCTGAGTACTGGGGTAGCCAAGCTGCTCCCGGGATATAGGGCATGGTGAAGGGCATAACTGCAGCAGCGGTGGCGCTGGCGGGGGTTGAGGCAGTGAAGCTCTCCTCCGTATCCGACATCTTCCTCCCCCCTAGTGGACCGTGGCCTACCTTGCGATGATCCTGTTCCGTAGGCCGCGGCTCCGCAGTAGATCGTCAGGGTTGAGGACCTTCCGTCGCGCTCCGGTGACGTCGGCGTCTGCTGGGCTCCTTCCAGGACCTTACGCAACGTCCGGACATGAGGCGGGGCTTCAGTTCTCGCGCGCTTTCGAAGTCCACGCCCCTCTTCTTCCCGCGCGGCGTCCTCAAGATGGCGTCCAATGGCGGGAAAACTCCACGGATGGCGGGAAGAAGGCCGAAGATGGCGCCGGATGGCGGGAATCTTCACGGATGGCGGGAAGAAGGCTGAAGATGGCGCCGGATGGCGGGAAAACTTCACGGATGGTAAGTTTTAAAAGTCTCTTTTTCAGGCATGCAGTACCCGGTGGTTGCGGGCACGAAATCCTGCCGACTACGCCAAAGTTGATGCGCCCCTGGGCCTGCTGTGTCGCGCAGCGTCTCGCGCACGGGGGCTTACCCGGAACCTGATCAGATGAGGGTTGTAGTCTCCGAGTGGCGGGGACCCGGTCCGTGCCCAGGGAGTCAAACTCAGTGTGTGGCAGTCTTGATAGATGTTATTTGAGTGTCGACTACGCCACCCGTTGACTTGCAGCTATGGAGCTGCCGCTGCAGGGCAGACCGCTGAGGCCGGTGTAGAATTGTGCAGCGTGATAGTATAACCCCCAACGGGAGGGGTATGGCCTCAGGGCAGCCGACGTGGAAGATGGGGGTAGAAGGAACCACTCAGAGACGGTGCGGTGTAATTCAGGGTCTTTACTGGTAACAACGATAGACCCTCCCGGAGTACTTGCTAGCGAACGGGGCCTGGTCAGTCCTTGAGCAGATGGAATCTCCCCTGGCCAGGCGGAGTTGTAGGCCTCCCAAACTGACTGTACTCTTCTGGCTACCTTGCTAGAAGCGGATATAAGTAGCCCACGTCCCTGAGTGTACCGTGTGGTGCTCACCCGTATGGCCGGTGACTCGGGGCCTTCTAATGGCTTCCGCTCCACGATGGCGGTGCTGGTCCCACGCGTGTGACCGTGCCTTCGGGTTTCTGGGCCTGAGGACCTGAAATCCCCTGCCGGTCGACTTCTGCTGCTGGGTAAGAGTTAGTCCCCACAGCCTCGGACGCCGGGTCCGATAAGAAAGCTTCTCAGTCAGGGCGAGCTCTGCAGCTGCCAGCCCCTGACTCGTAGTAGTATTGCTCCCACTGAGCTCCTGCTGTTTCTTCCTATGACTGTTTCTTGTCTCTACTCTCCTTGACTCCTAACCCTGCTTCAGCCCCGGGTTTATATAGGGGAAGTTCTTCCCCTCCCAAGACTGGGCAGGAGGTGTGGCATGCACAGGATCCCTGACCAAAGGACCTCCCACCTGCTCTCAGACATAACATCTCTATCACTGTGGCAACCAGACCCCTGGGGTGTCACATTAGAAACATATATTTTTTCCTTTGATGTAACTGTATGGGGGCTTCATTTATTCGTTTATTACTGGCACTACTTTGTGGTAAATATAACTTATTAATCAATTTTACAGGGAACCTGTCAGCTGATCACACCGTGGGCAGCATGTATCATCCACTGGCTGTACGATCCCAGGAATGTACGTTTATCTGTAAAATGCTGCAGCGTTTCAGAGGAGAACATGCTTTTAATATCCGCGCTATTGACTTGTCACACAGACGGGTCCCCGGGGGCTTCTCCCCGCCCGCTGACAGTGATTGACAAGCCTCTATACGCGCATGCAGGCAGTGGATTGCCAGTCACTCTGAACGGGCGGAGAGAAGCCCCCAGGGATCCGCCTGTACGACTAGTCACCAGTGTGCGTCTCAGTCCTCTGCGGCTATTAAAACCATGTTTTTCTCTGAAACGTCGCAGCATTTTAGAGATAAACCCATGACTGTGATCGTACAGCCAGTGGCTGATACTTGCTGCCCACGGTTTGGACAGCTGACAGGTTCCCTTTAAAGCCACGAACAACACAGGAGGTATCAATAGTAAGGTACAAAAACATATACTGTGAAAAGTGGACAGAGAAAGAAAATTGAGCTGCCCAAGGAGAAGAACAAATACAAGTGACAAAATTAGAGAAGGAGGGAATGAATAGAACAAGTATATAAATATGTAGAAAAAGTGAAGAGTCTCCGCGAGCTCTAAGAACAATGGATTTTGGCCATTGGAGCTGAAAGGAGGACATCGGTGAACCAGGGGAGGAGTCCTGAGGAGACAATTTTCATATTCTCACTGCAATTTGGGATAAGTGAAGAGTCTCTGCGAGCTCAAAGAACACTGGATTTTGGCTGTTGGAGCTGAAAGGAGGACATCGGTGAACTTTAGAGCATTTTACACTGTTTTCATAACATATCAACAATAAGAACATGGAAGAGTCCAGGAGCCATTTTGTGAGCTGCATTTCCTGCTACATGTTCACAGACTTGCCAGTGGAAAACCAAACTTCACATGCCAGAAATGCAAGCTTGTGTCCCTGTTGGAGGAAAAGTTGCGAAATCTAGAAGAGAGGTTAAATACCTTGAAAATCATTAAGGAAGGTGAAGAGTTCTTAGACAGAGCAGAATTATCTCTTCATGATACAGAAAGAGAAGAAATTCGAACTGCACCTGACAAAACAGAGGAATGGAAGCATGTGACCCACAGAAGCAGGAGGATCGAAAGGCAGTCAGCACCCATACTGCTCAGGAACCAGTACCAGGCTCTCACGCAGGAGAACCATGAAGAAATACAGCAAAATAAGACTTTGCCCACAAAGAATAACCTTGTAAGCCCTCAGAATCCTCCTGGTTGGAGAAAGAAAAATGTTGTGAAGAAAAAACGGAGAGTGGTGGTCATGGGGGATTCCCTGTTGAAAGGAACAGAGGCCGCTATCTGCAGACCAGACATAACCTCAAGAGAAATGTGCTGTCTTCCAGGAGCAAAAATTAAAGATGGATCTGACAGGATATCAAGACTCTTCAGACCTACAGATCACTACCCATTCCTGCTAATACATGAGGGAACAAATGACACCGCAAGAAAGGACCTGGAAACCATCTGCAGTGACTTTGAAGACTTAGGCAAGAAAGTGAAAGAATTGGGAGCGCAGGTGGTCTTCTCATCCATCCTCCCAGTGGATGGCCATGGAACAATGAGGTGGACTAAGATTCTACAGGTGAACAACTGGATACATCGATGGTGCCATCAACAAGGATTTGGATTTCTGGATCACGGAATGAATTACCTATATGATGGACTACTTGCTAGAGATGGGGTGCACCTTACGAAGACTGGAAAACATGTATTTGGAAGTCTCCTTGCTACACTCATCAGGAGAGCTTTGAACTAGAACAATGTGGGAAGGGAAGCAAAAGGCCAGAAAAAGCCATACAGCTGACAAATACTATTGAGATCTCTGCTACTGGAAGTGGAAAGAAAGAACAAAGACAAAAAAATCTAAATAATAAAAATATGGGAGGAAGAGAAACCAATCACAAACTAAAATGTTTTTATACAAATGCACAAAGCATGGGCAACAAACAAGGAGAATTGGAACTACTAACGCAGGAAAAGAAATATGATGTAATTGGAATCACTGAAACTTGGTGGGACGATACACATGATTGGAATACAAGGCTAAAAGAAAACAACTTATTTGCAAGAAACAGACTTGATAAACGAGGAGAAGGTGTAGCATTGTATTTTAGAAAAGCGCATATCTGCACAGAGATTGAAGCTTCAGAGACTGGGAGTTCTGTGGAAACTGTTTGGGTAAGAATACAAGGAGAGAACAACGGAAAGGACACCATTGTAGGCATTTACTACAGGCCACCTGGGCAAGCTGAAGATATGGATGAACTCTTTATGTATCAAATGACCAAGTTCTCCAAAAAATATGACGTAGTGGTCATGGGAGATTTCAACTATCCAGACATTTGTTGGGAATCTCTCTCAAGTAAAGCTAACAGGTCAAGCAAATTCTTATCCTCTCTTGCTGACAACTTTATCTTCCAAAAGGTAGGGGAGAAAACAAGGGGATCTGCTACTTTGGATCTAATCCTTATAAACAGGGAGGAAATGGTTGAGGAGGTAAAAGTGGCTGGAACTCTAGGAGGCAGCGATCATGCTATTATACAATTTTGGATAACTAGAGGAGGAAGACATTTTAAGACTCAAACTTCAAGGTTAGATTTCAGAAAGGCAGATTTTAAGCGACTCAGAAAGAGAATAGCAGGGATCCAATGGCTGGATGTCCTTAAGGACAAAAATGTCCAAGAAGGATGGGAAATTTTTAAAAATGAGATTCTCAAAGCACAATCGTTAACAATCCCGAAAAGTAGGAAGAATGGGAAGCATTTAAGGAAACCTGGATGGATAAACACAGAACTTAAACAGATGCTAAAAAGAAAGAAAGAAATGTTTATCAAATGGAAAGAGGGAGGCATATCTAAAGAAGATTATAATGTAGTCTGCAGATCCTGCAGGGCACGTATCAGGTTAGCTAAAGCTGACAATGAATTAAGGCTTGCAAGAGATGTCAAAAGCAATAAAAAATGATTTTGGGGGTATGTCAAAAGTAAAAGAAAAGTCAAATATGCTATAGGATTTTTACAGGATGAAAATGGTGAAATGGTAAGAAAGGATGTTGAGAAGGCTGAACTTTTTAATTTCTATTTTGCATCTGTTTTCTCTCAGAAAGAAAATGTAACATCAACTGATCTTCACTGTCCTATTAAAGGAATAGAAGAATCCAAGTTATCTGTAAACAGAGAGATTGTGAGGGAATATTTAGCTAACATAAATGAGTTCAAGTCTCCAGGTCCAGATGAATTACACCCCAGAGTACTGAAGGAGATCGTAGAAGAAATATTTTTGAAAATTCTTTGAGAACAGAAGTCCCAGAAGACTGGCGAAAAGCAAATGTTGCTCCTATCTTCAAAAAGGGGAAGAAGGTGGACCCAGGGAACTATAGGCCGGTGAGTCTGACTTCTATACCAGGAAAGATCTTTGAACAAATTATTAAACAACATGAACATGTATGTAAGTACCTGGATAAGAATGAAGTGATTAACCAGAGTCAGCATGGGTTTGTAACTAACAAGTCATGTCAGACTAAATTAAATTAATGACAGAATCACTGACTGGGTGGATCAGGGAAATGCTGTAGATATAGTATATCTTGACTTCAGCAAAGCATTTGACAAAGTATCTCACACCATCCTTATTGAAAAAATGACCAAGTATTGAATGGTCAAGGCAACTGTTAGGTGGATTCATAACTGGCTTAGTAATCGGACTCAAAGAGTGGTCGTAAATGGCTTCACATCCAGTTGGATGAATGTCTCAAGTGGGGTACCACAGGGCTCTGTCCTGGGACCTGTATTGTTCAACATCTTTATCAATGATTTAGATGAAGGAATTGAGGGTAAACTGATTAAATTTGCTGATGACACAAAGCTAGGAGGGAGAGCTAATACTAGTGAAGAGAGAGAGAGGATTCAAAAAGACCTAAATAAACTGGAGCAGTGGGCATTAACTAACAGAATGGTTTTCAACAGGGAAAATGCAAAGTACTACATCTTGGCAATAAAAATGAAAAAAGCATATACAAAATGGGAGGAATAGAGCTAAGCAACAGTACGACTTAGGTATACTAATAGATCATAGACTGAACATGAGTCAACAGTGTGATGCAGCAGCAAAAAGGGCAAATACAATTCTGGGATGTATTAACAGAAGCATACAGTCTAGATCACGTGAAGTCATTATCGGACTTTACTCCTCTTTGGTCAGACCTCATCTGGAATACTGTGTCCAGTTTTGGGCACCACATTTTAAAAAAGACATTGACAAACTGGAGCAAGTTCAGAGAAGAGCGACCAGAATGGTGACCGGTCTGCAAACCATGTCCTATGAGGAACGGTTACAGGATTTGGGAATGTTTAGCTTGCAAAAAAGAAGACTGAGAGGAGACTTAATAACTGTCTACAAATATCTCAAGGGCTGTCACATTGTAGAAGGATCATCTTTATTCTCATTTGCACAAGGAACGACTAGAAGCAATGGGATGAAACTGAATGGGAGGAGACACAGATTAGATATTAGAAAAAACTTTTTGACAGTTAGGGTGATCAATGAGTGGAACAGGCTGCCACGAGAGGTGGTGAGTTCCCCTTCAATGGACGTCTTCAAACAGAGGCTGGACAGATATCTGTCTGAGATGATTTAGTGAATCCTGCTTTGAGCAGGGGGTTGGACCAAATGACCCAGGAGGTCCCTTCCAACTCTACCATTCTATGATTCTATGATGTATGTGTTCAAATAAGACACGAAATACATATTGGACACGAGCTAAATACACGGAATGTAGTAGACAAAGAAATACATATATTAATATATAACTAACAAATACATATATAGAGAAATAATTTATATAAAGTTCCAAGTGCAAGATGTTAAATAAATCTTTATGAGACTGAACAGGAAAAGTGACTGAATGCAATGTGATGAGAAGATGGACAAAAGAGTCCATAGGGTCTAACGACAAGACAGAGCAAAAAGATGGCCAAATCCAAGTTATCCCTATGTCCACTTGATGGAGCCACCTAACTTGTCTAATTGCCCTCCTAAGCACTTTCTTGGTCTTTAAACTCATAGGTTCAGGACAGAGTTCCTTTTCACTTCATTGTTAATCTGGTCATGTAAAACCTCTAGGTTGTTTCGGGAAGACTTAAAGGGGTTAAAGCAATGTGACTGCAGGCTTGTGGATTCTCACATTGTACGCTCTGCATACTGTGAGGATTCTCCAGTGTGACCGCAAGTATGTGATATGCCTACTCCTGGCCAGAATTCTACTAACTGTTTTGGTGCACTAAATGCAAGTGTATTGTGCGAGGCTGGAAACAGTTGTGGCACCCCTGAGGGTTCAGTCGCCACAGAGGTACTGCACCTCACCCAGAGGTGTGGCATCTCCTTCTCTCAGGTAAGGATGGAGTACAGCCCGGGACCCTAACACCTGCACTCAACACTACCCTACTCCCGGCCGGCTGGAAGGGCATTCTGCATGGTTTTCTGCTGCCCCGTCCCTGGCTGGAGTGGGGGGAAACAAAGTGAGGGGGAACCATGTAGTGGGTGTGGTAGAGGACGCAGACCAGGGGAGCACTTGAAGAAGGAATATATATAGGGGAGCCATCTTTTAGGGAGTAGTCGTACGGAGGGAGAGAGAGTGTGAGGACGAAGGGAGCAGAGGCTCTTCAGGAGCTCTGCTCAGGAGGCAGGCTCAGCCTGTCATGCCCAAGACTGAGAGAGGAGTGGGAGCAAGGGAGGAAGGCTCCAGGAACTAAAGGGATCCCAGGGGGTATGGTGAGTGCAGGACGGAGGGATCAGGCCGCAAGAAGGGAACCGGTCCCTGGACTAGCCGAGTTACTTTAAGTCTCAGCTAGAAAACCGGAGGCTTCTGCACTTTCAAGGTGCAGTTGCCACATCCACACCTAAGCCGCAGAAAAAGGGCACCAAGTAAGGTCCGGGAACTCCAAGTTGCCCAGATGGATCTCAAGGTACCTGATCGGGACTTTGTGTGGCGGGGCACAGGGCAGGAGGGAGAGACCCAGCGCGGGAAGTTGGCTAAGAAAGGAACATACAGAGAGGGGTCCCATTAAGTGCTCTTGAGATACTTGAGGGAGTGCTGAACCCCTGCCTGGTAAACGCAGCGCGACGTGGGAGATGGTCACCTGTATAGTGCCACCTGAGGAACCTAAATAACTGTGAGTAAACTCGGATGACTGCACCCCACTGTTTCTGTCAGTTATTTCTACCATGTTATCGCTCCTGCACTACCACGCCCAGCATCACCATCTGCACCTACGCAGCCCTGGAGCTGAGCTCTGCCTGTGGAGAGCCGCACCAACCAAGCTGCCCTAACATCTGTTCCAGGGGTCTGCAGCAGCGCTGGTACTCATTACCAGGAACCACAGGAGGTGTCATGAGACAAAACCGTTTATCATCCCTTCAAGCAACTATGTGGAAATCTATCTTTTGAGTCTCTTTATGTCATTCTATATTTATAATAACTAAGAATATTGAATAAAAACTCATCGAGATGGAAAGATATTTTTCTAACCAAATAAATTCCCATATATTTGAGGTTAATTCATCAAATTTACTGAATATAAACAATTGTTTCCTAAAAAAAAGTTATTTAAACTAATCCCTATCTGGTATAAACAATAATTCAGTAGAAACTAAACAATTGATCTTCCAAAAAAACTTTGGTTTTTTTTGTTTTTTTTTCCCCACACAGGATATCTCTCTCATGTTCTCTCTTTTGTTATTTGTTTGTTTCATGATTTATATATACACTTTGCTTAGATTTGTTTTTTTGCTGTGATGGTATAATATCGTTATTTTTAACATGTATTTTGTTATATGAGCATGTCACTTTTAAATTTACTCCTATTCACTAGTTATTTACCACTTGTGCCTAGGTGGAGCTACCTCTGTATGTTTAGTTATATATACTACTATGCTTCACAGTGAATTTATCCCATGATTAAGGCTAACATCTAGCTGAAACGCGTTGGGACTACAATGCTCTGTGGATTAGTACTCCGTGTTTTGTCCTTGTGACATGGCTGCTTTTATACGTTTCCATTAAAAGCTATATTTTAATGAAGATCCGCTGGATATCTGGTGCTCTCTTTTTCCTTGCTCTATATTTCAAGCAACAACCCCTTTTTTTTAAGAGTGACCCCAGGGTACAGACCCGGGAGCCGACCGTTGTGACATCCCAAGAAGGTAAAGGCCCGGGTACCGAGTCCCCCATATCCCCCTGGGCGAGTCACATTCTAGTCAGATTGTGGCTGGGAGTAGGCATATCGCAGACTTGTGGTCATGTGAACGCCGTTCCCAACGCTGACTCTGGAGGATCCTCACAGCACACAGTGCATCACATAGAGAAACTGCAGACTTGTCACTTTACACCGGACAACTTTAAGATTACAACAAAAATGTGAACTGGAACACTGGAAAACAATAGGAAATAACAATATGCAAATTAATGAAGTAAAGGTGGCACATCTAAGCAGGATGTATATCCTGGACTCTCAGACTAAAGGCCTGAAGATCTAATGTCTTGGGTAACGGAACTCTAAAGGAATGAAGATGCTCTAAACTCATAAGGTTCATGAATCTTGCGCTGTATCACTAAGCTACAGTACATTCCCCAGACTATAGCAGCTTGTCGTGTGCTATTGTCCACTAACCCTTATATACAGTAGCGTAACTACCGGGGGGACAGAGGGGGCG
Organism: Phyllobates terribilis; assembly: GCF_046119375.1. NCBI lineage: Eukaryota > Metazoa > Chordata > Amphibia > Anura > Dendrobatidae > Phyllobates > Phyllobates terribilis. The sequence continues at coordinate 1,176,905,623 of NW_027362761.1, forward strand.
GTGACCCCGGGCCCATTGCTCTCAATGGCCCACCCGGAGCCATGCTACTGTAACTGTATCGGTGTGCGGGGCAGAGCAGGGAGACTGGATGTCCCTGCACTGCCCGGCGACCTCTATGGAGCCCTTGAGTAGGGGGAGGGGGCCCGGTGCCAGCATCAGACCCCCCCCGCTCATCACCGCAAGCTCAGTGATGAGAGAGGGAGTGCAACTCTACCTCTCCCATCAGTCCCCCCTCTGCGTCTGACGTCAGTGACATCAGCACTTGGCGCCCGGCCGCTGTGCTGAGATGTGTGTGGTCGCTCGGAGCAGTGGGGGAACAAGGAGGAGAGGTGAGTATTGTTTATTTATTTTTCCTGGGGTCAGGGGGTATGCTACAGACTCTGCCTATGCGGGGGGGATTATGCCGCAGATGCTGCCTATGGGGGGAGATTATGTCACAGACTCTGCCTATGGGGGGGATTATGCCACAGACCCTGCCTATGGGGGGAGAGATTATGCCACAGACTCTGCCTATGTGGGGGGATTATGCCACAGAATCTGCCCATGGGTTGGATTATGCCACAGACTCTGCCTATGGAGGGAGGGATTATTCCACCGACTCTGCCTATGGGGGAGGATTAAGCCACAGACTCTGCCTATGAGAGGAAGGATTATGCCACAGACTCTGCCTATAGGGTGGGGGGGGGGGTTATGCCTCAGACTCTGCCTATTGGGTGGGGGATTATGCCACACACTCTGCCTATAGGGGGAATTATGCCACAGACTCTGCCTATGGGGGGGATTATGCCACAGACTCTGCCTATGGGGGGGATTATGCCACAGACTCTGCCTATGGGGCAGAGATTATGCCACAGACTCTGCCTATGGGGGGATTATGCCATAGACTCTGCCTATATGGGGGATTATGCCACAGACTCTGCCTATGAGGGGGATTATGCCACAGACTCTGCCTATGGGGGGATTATACTAGAGACTCGGCCTATGGGGTGGGGATTATACTAGAGACTCTGTCTATGGGGGTATTATACTACAGACTCTGCCTATGGGGGGTATTATTCTATATACTCTGCCTATTAGGGATTATACTATATACTCTGCCTATGGGGAGGATTATACTATATACTCTGCCTATGGGGGGGATTATACTATATACTCTGCCTATGGGGGGGAGATTATACTATATGGAGGCCTATGGGGGGGATTATACTGTAAGAAGGACTATGGGGAGTGCATTATACTAGTTCTCAATATATCTGGTGCATTATACTATATGTAGGCTATTTATATAGTGTGGGGATTACAGTTAGGGTCATACACTGTGGGAGTTAATGTTATTATTATTATTTATTATTATTATAGTGCCATTAATTCCATGGCGCTTTATATGTTTAAAAGGGGAATACATAGCAAACAAAAAGTACAATAATTTGAACAAAAACGAGTCGGCGACTGGTACAGGAGGACCCTACCCACGAGGGCTCACAATCTACAAGGGATGGGTAGAGCTGGTCATGCAGCGGTATGGTGGAGCGAGGGTAACTGCAGGTTGTGGGCTTGTTGGAAGAGGTGGGCCTTCAGGTTCCCTTTGAAGGTTTACATGGTAGGCGAGAGTCTGATATGTTGGGGTAGAGAGTTCCAGAGTAGGGGGGATGCACGGGATAATTCTTGTATGTGATTGTGGGAAGAGGAGATAAGAGGGGAGTAGAGAAGGACATCTGTGAGGAGGTTGCGTGCAGGTAAGTACCGGGAGACTAGGTCACTGATGTATGGAGGCAGGTTGTGGATGGCTTTATATGCCATGGTTAGGGTTTTGAACTGGAGTCTCTGGGCAATGGGGAGCCAGTGAAGGGATTGACAGAGGGGAGAGGCTGGGGCATAGCGGGGAGAAGGTGGATTAGTCGGGCAGCAGAGTTTAGGATAGATTGGAGGGGTGCGAGAGTGTTAGAAGGGAGGCCACAGAGGAGGAGGTTGCAGTCGTCAAGGCAAGAGATGATGAGGGCATGCACTAGAGTTTTAGCAGATTCATGGTTAAGGAATGTGCGGATCCGGGAAATATTTTTGAGCTGGAGTCGGTAGGAAGTGGAAAGGGCTTGGATATGAGGTTTGAAGGAGAGATCAGAGTCAAGGGTTACCCCGAGGCAGCGAGCTTGCGGGACTGTGGAGAGTGGACAGCCATTGACTTTGATGGGTAGATCAGATAGAGGGGTTGAGCGAGATGGGGGAAAGATGATGAATTCAGTTTTGTCCATTTTAAGTTTTAGGAATCTAGCAGAGAAGAAAGATAAAATAGCGGACAGGCAGTGTGAGATTCTGATTAGTAATGTGGGGTCTTTGCACAGTGTGGGGGCCATCATACAGCAAGGGAGATAATGTGGGGTCTTTGCACAGTGTGGGGGCCATCATACAGCGTGGGAGTGTCACGCCAGGTGTTGGGAAGACTTAGTGCAACACACAGGGAAAAGGGAAAGGGAGGAGGTGGAGACCTCCTAGTCTTGTCTAGCATCACCCTTTCTCAAGTATCGTCCTTATATTACCTTCTCAGCAATCGCCGCACGCATGCCTCGCCCTACTCTCCCTGGCATATGGCCACGGCTAGGAATGGAAGGAGATGAGCACTAGTCAACCTCCACTAAACTCTATAGACAACAAGGGTGGACAAAACAGGGGAAATGGCTTAGTTTTTGATGAACTCCAAATAAGCACACAGTATCAAGCTCCAGAGAGGACAAAGTACTGCTCCTGCTAAGCTTCACAAGTAGAAATGGATATAGCCGGCGACTCCCTCTCAGACACATGAGGTATATATACACCCAGGCCAGAGAGCTAATTAGCAAGAGAGAGGTAGCCGCTCGGTCCTAAAGACAGCCTCTTATCTAAGAAACTGTCTGCAATGCCTAACGTAGAGATCTCCTGCAACCCAGTGCAGGGCGACTGTCTGTCACCTCTGACACACCCGTGACAGGGAGATAATGTGGGGTTTTTGCACAGTGTGGGGGCCATCATACAGCGTGGGAGTGTCACCCCAGGTGTGGGGAAGACTTAGTGCAACACAGAGGGAAAAGGGAAAGGGAGGAAGTGGAGCCCTCCTAGTCTGGTCTAGCATCACCCTTTCTCAGCTATCGTCCTTATTTTGCCTTCTCAGCAATCGCCGCACACGTGCCTCATCCTACTCTCCCTGGCGTATGACTACGGCTAGGAATGGAAGGAGATGAGCACTAGTCAACCTCCACTAAACGCTATAGACAACAAGGGTGGACAAAACAGGGGAAATGGCTTAGTTTTAGATGAACTCCAAATAAGCACACAGCCTCAAGCTCCAGAGAGGACAAAGTACTGCTCCTGCAAAGCTTCACAAGTAGAAATGGATATAGCCGGCGACTCCCTCTCAGACACACCAGGTATATAAATGTGTCACCCTGGCCTGGATGGCACAAATGTTTAATAAAGCTGTGTCTGAGAGCAAGGGGGAGGTTCCCTAGTTAGGGACCATTATCATGCAGCACCTCCTGTCCCAGGCCAGTAGGGGGAGCAGGCTGCCCCTATAAAAGCTGGAACTGGGGGCAGGGTTAGGGAGAGCTTGACGACCTGTCTCTGAAGTGAGAGGCATCCCAGAGATGGGAGAGCCAGTTCAGCTGAAGCTGAGGAGGTCGTGTCGCAGTAGAGGAGCCACGAGCCAGGGACGGAAGGCGACGTGAGCCTGTCCTGGCTGAGAGAGAAACAGAACTACCAGACTTTGGTGTCCGAGGCTGTTAGGATTCCAAGTTCTACAGCAAATAACCCGACCGCAGGGGATTGTATGTCCCTTGGCCTAAGCAGCCCGGAGGTTCCGCCACAGCAGAAGGGACCAGCAGAGCTGCACCAGGCCAAGAGTAGAAAGGGACCCAAGTTGCAAGCCATACGGGCGAGAAGACACGGCAAGCTCAGGAACGTGGGCTATTACACCACGAGGAGGGAAATAGCCAGGAAGAGTGCAGAGAGCACGGTAGGCCTACACCCTCACCCTGACCAGAAGGGCTTCCCACTTGTTCTCAGACATCCAGGCCCCCTCCTAGCTGGGACTGTTTTTGGGTCATTTCACCTGTTCAAATAAAGACCCTGAACTGTTTAAGAGGCCTCCGTTTCCTGGCTATTGCGGTCGGAATCATCCCCTCCAACACCTATCTATACTGCCCTGGGGACACACTCCTCCCGTGGGGAGTTATATTATTCAGTGCTGTACACGTACATCTGCCCCAGCGGTCTGCACTGCAGCGGCGGTTATCCCTGACCGCAATCCACGGGTGGCGTAATCGGAACTTACCCTATATATATATCAAAAGACGGTTCCCCTTTAAGCCTGACACCCTGAGCACGGGACCGGGTCGCCACTACTACTCCCCATTCGCATCCAGAGGCCCGGCCCTGAGTACCCCACGGCCCAGGGGGCGAGTCATATACACCCAGGCCAGAGAGCTAATTAGCAAGAGAGAAGTAGGCGCTCTGTCCTAAAGACAGCCTCTTATCTAAGAAACTGTCTGCAATGCCTAACGTAGAGATCTCCTGCAACCCAGTGCAGGGCGACTGTCTGTCACCTCTGACACACCCGTGACAGGGAGATAATGTGGGGTCTTTGCACAGCGTAGGGGCCATCATACAGTGTGGGATATAATGTGGGGTATTTGTATAGTGTGGGGTCTTTGCACAGTGTGGAGGCCATTAGTTTGGAGGCTACTAAAGGGTCAGTATACTGTGTGGGGGTACTATACAGTGAGGGGGCATTATACTATGTATAAGAGAGTATCATACTGTGTAGAGGGGAGCTATACATGGGAGGAGACTCAGGACATTATTAAATGTTAAGCGGGCACTTATCATTATAGGGGAACTCAGGTTATTATGACTGTCAAAGGGGCACACAGAGGGCACTATTACTTTCTAGGGGGCAAAATATGGGCGTTGTTTTCTAGGGCACTTACACACGGCATTACTATATTCTAGAGGTTTGTTTTACCATCTAGAGAGCCCACATCAGGTGCAGTAACAGGGACACGTACGGCAGCAGCTCAGTATTGGGGTATCAGCAGGATGAGGAGTTTGTGCAGGTTGGGAATAGATGAGGACGGGGCCTGAAATGTAAGGATTCAAATGTGTCTTTGTTGTGATCTCTGCAGACCTGAGACTCTGAGTCCTGGATGGAGAAGTCGTCGTGTCGGCCTGGACCAGATGGAAAAGATAGGAAAAGTGAACAATTTAATCAGAAAGAACGTCAGCTGTAAGTTACTATATATAACTGTGCCGTAATCTCTTATATGTTCTGCAGGACTCATGTCTCCAAATGGCGGTAATATCAGGGCTGGTCTTTGTATAGAGATTATTTTTAGTAACAGCGCGGTCATCTGCTGAGGTTCTTCTACATGCACTATTAGGGTGCGCCACCATAGTTGTAGTCAAGGTTCCCTGGCTAGGGGCCCACTCAGAAATTTCTCTCCTAACATTGATACATGTATGCAAACTTACTGTAATTAAATGACTTGGCGCATAACTTACAGCCTAGTTAGAAGTCATTTTAGCAAAATAATTAAATAAAGCACAATACAAAACCATGGCCAACAACATTGGTGGAAGAGGAAAGCCTCTGTCTACACAATGCCTGTCACGGGTGTGTCGGAGGTGACAGACAGTCACCCTGCAATGGTTTGCAGGAGATCTCCACGTTTGGCAATGCAGACAGCTGCCTAGATAGGAGGCTGTGTTTAGGACCCAGCGACTACCTCCCTTTAGTCTGGGTGTATATATACCTGGTGTGTCTAGGTGGGCGTCACCGGTTATATTCATTCCTACTTGGAACTTGGCTGAAGTAGCATCACATCCTCTTTGGAGTCTTGAGGCCATGTGCCCTGTTGGAGTTCTTCTAAAGCTAAGTTATTATTTCCCTGTGTTGTCTTCCCCTTTTGTCTTTAGAGTGCTAGCGGAGGTTGACTAGTGCTCATCTCCTTCCACCCCCAGGTTTAGCCTTACGCCGGGTATAGTAGGGCGAGGCACGTGATCGGCGACAGCTGCGGAGGCTGAATAGGGACGTTAGGCAGAGACAGGGTGATGCTAGTCCAGATTAGGAGGTCACCGCTTCCCCCTTTCCCTAATGTCTGGGCTTCCTTTCCTTTTCCCCTCTGTGTTTCACTCACACCTGGCGTGACAATGCCTCACCCAAACCCTGATCCTGTCACTCATTCACAGGAAGGAAACTGCTCCTCACTTCACCAGGCAGTAGGACAGCAGCATGGAGGAAGCGTTTCTACTGCCAGCTCTCCGGCTCCTTGGCTCCCTGGATGGTGTTAAGTATGTGACATGAGGTCTCTTCTGTCTTTCCAGAGGTCTCCTAGCTTCCTTCTGCTGGTATTCCTCAATAAGTGAAGCTGGCTCCCATGCTACTATGATGACATATTTGGTAACAACTTCCTCCTGAAGTCCTGGCTCTTCCTTTTCAGCCATCAAAATGTCAGACAGGCACCCCCTGAGCCACTCCTCCCACCACAGCTCTCAGCTCTTTGTATTAGATCCCTCAGGGTATCCTCCATCCTACAGTCTCCCAGCTTCTGTTGCTCAAGGATTCGCTACCCGCTCTTCAAAGCTGCTCCAGAGATGACTTGTTCCGGTAGATGTAACTTGAGCCTGCAGATTATTGCATGGTAACCACTTGACTTGCCATGCTCTTCTTCCAGGTATCAACTTCACCGCATCGCCTTCAACTTTCTGCAATGTTTTTTTCCTCTTCTCCAGGAACTGGCAGAAGACCATTGGAGAACCCATCCATTTATATCTTCATTTCCTGACACTCACAGGAATCAGCCAATCAAAACTGAAAGAGGAAAACGTCACCAGGTAGAAACAGCAAGAACCTGCTCACGTCATAGGACACCGGTGACCTGATCACACCATCCGGCAGGAGCCCATCAACACAAAGTAGAGAAACCAAAAAGAAAGGACTGGAACGTAACACTGCTAAAATAAACCTTAAAAAGAAAAGATAAAAGGAAAAATGAAAGAGGGTGTGCAGCATGACAGCATGGGGGTACTACACCATATTCATCTCTCCCTGCTCCTCACATTACATCCTGCACATACACAGTGCCAAATATTCTATTTTACCAAAACGTTGAAAGATTCTAAAACGTCTGTATGCTAAAGCTTCTGTTTTTACATAATCACACAATAATAATATTATCAGTGATAATATGGAGCAGTAATATAATAATACGGTGCAGTGCACATTATGTGCCGGGGACGGGGAAGATTGGGACGTAGAGAAGTTCCAGCTTCCATTCTTCATTACAAAGGCTGGGTGACACCTGGTGGCGATCTTCGGGACTGCAAGTAGAAAGTAGATATCCATCTATCTCATATCTATCTATTATCTATCTAAAAAGAAAAAATAGAAGCAGCATCAGGATATAAAGTCAGGGTGATAAGCCTCCCAGGTATAGATCAAACCTTCAATACAATTCAAAAAATTGGAAGCAGCACACCATATAGAAGGTGAAATAATACTACTATTATATTTTCACCTTCTACCTTCTATATGGTGTGCTGCCTTCAATTTTTTTAATTATCTATCTCTATCTATCTATGTATTATCTATCTATCTATTATCTATCTATTATCTATCTATCTATCTATCTATTATCTATCTATCTATCTATCTATGTATTATCTATCTATCTATTATCTATCTATCTATCTATCTATCTATCTATCTCTCTTTCTATCAATATATTGCATTTTATATCCTTGTCACCTCGTAGAGGATATTTTGCTTTCAGGACATTATTTGGTAATGTTAATGTTAATTTTAAAAACTACACATCGTCTTGTAAACATAAACAAATATTTAGATTTGAGAGTCCTCAGTGGTTGATACCAGGTCCGGCGTCAGCACCCGGCATACCCGGGCAAGGGCCGGGGCCCTGGACCATCAGGGGGGCCCACTCGTTATCGGAGCCCGGACCCCTTCCCTGGTATCTGTGCAGGGTCTCCGGTGCTGTTCAAACCCTGCTGTGCTTCACGCAGCAGCAGCAGTCAGTGTGCGGTCAGTGTGTTGCTGCTCCACCAATCAGGCCCAGTGCTGTCACTTTCAAGACATGGCCGCTCGCTGTGTGCTGTGCGCATTGTGGCTATGTCTGGTAGTAATGACACGCAGGGGCGACACTGCGCCTTTAATTGTGCTTGTGTGTCACACCTGCCGCGTCATTACTACCAGACACAGCCGCACAGTGCACAGCGTGCGGCCATGTCTGGAAAGTGACAGCACCGGGCCTGATTGGTGGAGCAGCAGCACACTGACCGCACACTGCTGCTGCTGCATAAAGCAGAGCAGGGCTTGAACAGCACCGGCGGCCCTGCACAGATGCCGGGGAAGCGGCCCGGACCCTGATGGCGAGTGGGCCCCCCTGATGGTCCAGGGCCATGTGACACGCCTGAGGCCCTGCACTGCCACATGACTGAGGAGCTGGACAGGACACAGGCCAGGGGGCAGGTGAGCGAGCTTCCCAAATCCCCATATAAAAAATATTTCTTATGTGTGTGTGTGTGTATGATGTGAATGTCTGTGTATGTTAGTATGTATGACTGTGTATATATATTTATGTCTGTTTTATGTGTTTTTAAGAATGTGTTCAAATATGTATGTGTATGTATCTGTGCGTGTCTGCATATCTGTGTACCATGTTCATGTGTGTATGTGTGTGCATGCCTGCGTACCGTGTGCATGCGCATGTCTGTGCACTGTGTGTGTGTCTGTGTATTGTGTGCGTGTCTGCATATTGAGTGTGTATATCTGTGTACCATGTTCATGTGTGTATGTGTGTGCATGCCTGCGTACAGTGTGCATGCGCATGTCTACATATTGTGTGCGTGTCTGCGTATTGTGTGCGTGTCTGCGTATTGTGTGCGTGTATGCGTTTCTGCGTATTGTGTGTGTATGTGCATGTCTGCGTATTGTGTGTGCGTGCGTGTCTGCGTATTGTGTGTGTGTGCGTGTCTGCGTATTGTGTGTGTGTGTGCGTGTCTGCGTATTGTGTGTGTGTACGTACGTACTGTGTATGTGTGCGTGTCTGCGTATTGTGTGTGTGTGCGTGTCTGCGTACTGTGTGTGTGTCTGCGTACTGTGTGTGTGCGTGCGTACTGTGTGTGTGTGCATTCATGTCTGCGTACTGTGTGTGTGCATGCATGTTTGCATATGTGAAGGATGAGGTGGCAGGCTGGGCCCTGTGTTGTATACCTATATTTCTCCGCCGTATCTGTGCATCATGAATTGTGGTATGTGCTAATGGGGCCCACTGAGACTCTTTCGCCCGGGGCCCACAAAAACCTGGAGCTGGCCCTGGTTGATACCTTTTAATGGCTAACTGAAAAGATGGTAACAAGTTGCAAGCTTTCAAGACTACTCAGGTCTCTTCATCAGGCTAGTATAACGCAAGATCTGAAGAGTGACATATTTATACACAATAAGACACAGAAATAATGCAATAGATGAGACAGGTGACAGAAAGCATTATTTCTGTGTCTTATTGTGTATAAATATGTGACTCTTCAGATTTTGCGTTATACTAGCCTGATGAAGAGACCTGCGTAGTCTCGAAAGCTTGCAACTTGTTACCATCTTTTTAGTTAGCCATTAAAAGGTATCAACCACTAAGGACTCACAAATCTAAATATTTTTCCATCTACTGGCTAACACTGTACAAAGATATTTATTTTCCCTGTATCAAAATAGAGGATAGCAGAATGTACCGCATCTTCATGGAACTCAAGCTACTTCTGAAGAAACGTGCACAATTGGACAGCGACATTTTTTTCTTATTTAAATGCAAAAAGGAGAATCTAATTCCTTAAGGACTTGGGATTACAAACCCAATTATTCATACCTACAATACTCATTATGCACAAAACCTTTGCCACAGGACTTCTGAGAGATTAAGGAACCACTTTTTTAATGTCTTCTACAGCATCAAGAGTAAAGTCCAAGGGCAATTTAAAACTCAGAGGAAAACACTTACAGAAAACACAGAGCAAAAATTACAGCAATACTACAACAAACTACAGACCCTTCTGATTCATAACAAGGAAAAGAAGCTACCCAGATTGCGCCTAAATTCAGGACACTATACAAACTGTTACAAAACAAAGCCAAAACCTGACAATTTGGACAACCACTCCATTCCAGACACAGAAGCATCTAATTGTGTCATCAGTCTCTCAGATTATAAATCCAACAAAGCGGAGCTGACCGTGCTTTCCAGGGGGCTCTCATTTTGTCCTACTAAGGCCCTAGATAAAACTGAACTGTGCAGTGATATGGAAAATTATTTCAGGAGACTGCGCCTGAGGGAATACTTCAATGCTACAGAAGATTCAGAACCCACCCCAACTGAAGGAAAATGGATCTTGACAACCAAGAAGAGGACAGAATGGACACCTCCACCTCCACACCTCCACCTAGACTCCTTCAGACATGTGATAAAATCCACCATTCTAGACACAAACAGGAGACAAACATCCAACATCAGTGCCCAGGAGAGAAAGGCCATACAATCTATGGAAACCAGCAAAGAAATCATCATTAAACCTGCTGACAAGGGTGGTGCAATAGTGATGATGAACACATCAGACTACATGAAGGGAGCAAACAGACAACTGATGGACACACGCTAATGTGGCACCACAGAGGGTCTGGTTGCCACAATGGTAGTAATACCATGTCTTGGAGCAAAACAGGAGTTTCCTGGTCAGGAACACATTACATGCAACTCCTCCTGCCCCAGACCAGAAAGGGGAGGATCCTGCCCTATATAACTGGATCTGGAGGCGGGGTTAGTTCAGTCTAGTGTCAGGAGTCAAGTAGGATACACAGGAGCAAGGAGCCAGGGACTGGAGCTGTAGCTAGCTCGTCCTGGCCAGTGTACACAGAGGACCGGACACCGGAGTCCGAGGCTGTGGGACCCTTCAGGCCCAGCAGCAGATACCGCAGGGCAGGGGATTGCAGTTCTCCTGGCCCAACAGAAGCCCGGAGGCTCAGCCACACGAAAGGACCAGTACCGCCACAGAGGAGCGAGGAATACATGGGATCCGAGCTGCCAGCCATACGGGTGAGCACAGCACGTCACACTCAGGGACGTGGGCTACAACACGAATATAAGCGGGATAGTCAAAGAGTACAGTCAGAACAGCAGGCTTACAACTCCACCTGGCCAGGGGGATTCTAGGATTGCTCCCAGACTGACCAGGCCCTCATCCCTAGCAAGTACTTCCGTTGGTGCCTAAATAATTGCCACCAGTAAAGACCCTAGGACTGCACTGCAAAGACTCTGTGTTATCATTACTGATCCAGGCACTATCACCACCACCATCCATACACGCTGCCCTGAAGCTCCACTCTTCCTGTAGGGAGTCACATCACCTTGCTGCACACACCATCAGCTTCAGTGGACTGCTCCGCAGCGGCGGTTCCCAATAACCGCATCCCACAGGTGGAATAGTCGGACTATACAGAAACTACACTGGTTTGACCGCCCTGGGTCACCGACCGGGTCGCCGCCAAGGTGACTACAACCCCCTGCATCTACAAGGCCCTGCTCCAGGCATCCCACTGCCCAGGGGGCGCATCAACTTTTTGGCGTAGTCGGCAGGATTGCGTGCCCACTACCACCGGGTACTGTGCGCCTTCACAGATTGTGTCGCATACTGTGGTGAAGATTTCCCGCCATTTGTTGCCGTTTTCCCGCCATTGTCCGCCATTTTCGGGTCGCCGCGCGGGAAGAAGAGGGGCGTGATCGCTGGAAGTCCAAAGCCCCGCCCCACGCACTGACGCAGCGCCAGGTCCTGGAAGGAGCCACAGCGAATGCTGACGTCAGACGTGTGCGACGCCAGGTCCTTGACGGAGACCATCGCCTGCGGAACTGTGGCCTACGGAAGAAAAGAGAAGGAAGGTAGACCATGGTTCACTAGGGGGGAGGAAGACGCCTGATATGGAGGGAACTTCAACCACCGGCGCGGCCGCTGCCGCGGTAATGCCATTCACCATGCCTTATATACCGGGGGCAGCATGGTTGCCCCAGTACTCAGGAGAGTTGCACACTCTGAGTGACTTCAAGGAGAGACTAAGCAGTTTATTTAAAGTATACCCCCTGTCCGAGGAGCAGAAAGTGAGCATCCTTATAAGTCAGTTGATTGGTGCAGCCCAGAGAGAAGTAAAGTCCTGGTCAACCAGGGAAAAAGGGACTGTAAAAGAGATACTGGCCCGCCTAAAGGACACTTTTGACACCCGTACTACGGCAGAGATTAAGATGAAGTTTTATGGATGCAAACAACGGGCACAGGACAGTGTACGGGACAATGCTTTAAACCTGCAGGAGGCGCTGGGGGCCATCAAACAAGTAGACCCTGACAGTGTGCGTGACAAAAACAGACTGTTAACCCAACAATTTATTGAGGGTTTACTGTCCAGCGCCCACCGAACCCAGCTGCGCATAATGGCTCTGCAAAACCCTGACTTGGACTTTGCTCAGTTTAAGGACAGGGCCATCCGGGTGCTACGAGAACCAGCACAAGGTGGCGCTACAGCTCACCGGCGCCCAGCTATCACCTACCACCAGGAGGTGGCACCCTTTTCCCGGAGCCTGTAGAAGCTGATGCACAGACTCTGGACAATGCCCCGTCTACAGACCTGCACCATCAGTTCCAAGAGTTAACTAAAAGTGTAGCTGCGCTAACCAAAACTGTGCAGTCCTTGCAGGTGTCTCCCAAAGGAAAGATCCAGCTGGCTTCCAGTCCGGAGGACGTCCCGTGGCACCGACAGAAGAGTATTCCACCATCCAGAGGGTGGAACAGCGACCGCTACGACCAGGACGGACAACCCATCTGCCGCCGCTGCAACCAGCCAGGACATTATGCAAGGTACTGTCATTTAAACGAGCAAAACCTGGGGCAGAGGGCCAACCCCCAGGCATAAGACCACCAGGCCCATCAAGCTGGCGAGACAAATATGTGGAAGGACGACCGGTCCTACCTGTCATGCTGGACGGTTTTCCAATGAGCGCGTTGCTGGACACTGGATCCCAGGTGACCACCATCCCCTACATTCTTTTCAAACAGTACTGGACTGACTCTGACATCACCCGCCGTCCAGATGAACATTTGAGCATTTATGCCAGCAATGGTCAACCCGTACCTCAGGTGGGGTTCAAAGACGTGACCATAAAGGTTGGCAAAGTCGAACTGCCAGCACAAGGACTGATTATTGTCGACATTGATCGCCGATAAAGTCATCCCATGATAACCTTAGGCACTAATGTCATTGAAAATTGTCTTGCAGAAATAATTGTCTTGTTACAGCAGCTTGCAGAGACCGCCAGTTCCAGCCAGCAGCGGGTTCTACAAAGAGAGATCAGAGCTCTGATGAAAAGACAACAGGTAGAACTGTCTGGTGGTGAGATTGGCAGGGTTAGGATGAGTGACCCGTTCCCTATTGCCATGCGCCCAAGAAGTGAAATGCTGATATGGTGCCGGGCAGCCATCGGTCTAAGGGGTAGAGATTACCAGGCCCTGGTCTGACAGTAGGCCCACCATTTTGACAGCCAGGGGGGTGGTTGATGTTCACCATGGGAGAGTGCCAGTCCGCATCCTGAACATTGGGGAAAAAGAAGCTCATTTGCCCCGGTATGCCACCCTGGCCAAGCTATTCACCGTCAATCAAAATTCTATAAAGACAGTGGAACCCTTACCTCCATCCAAACAGGCGGAGGATAATGGCTCCAAGGGACAGATGGAGGACTGGTGCCAGAAGCTGCATGTGGGCACTGACTCCACCCCTCCACATCAAAAGCAAGGAGTATACCGGGTGGTCCAGGAGTATGAGAGGGTCTTCAGTAAACACCCACTCGACTTCGGGCAGGTAAAGGGGGTTCAACACCATATCCCCAAGGGGGACCATCCACCCATTAAAGAAAGGTACCGGCCAGTACCGCCAGCACACTACCAAAATGCCAAAGGGATGTTACGAGAGATGAAGGAGACTGGGGTAATAAGAGACGGTTGTAGCCCCTGGGCAGCTCCATTAGTTCTTGTAAAGAAAAAGGATGGCACAATGAGAATGTGTGTAGACTACAGGCAAATTAACCGCTTAATTCATAAAGATGCATACCCGCTACCCAGGATAGAGGAGTCACTAGCTGCGTTAAAATCTGCTAGTTATTTCTCTACTTTGGATCTTACTAGTGGGTATTGGCAGGTTCCTGTAGCAGAGGCGGATAAGGAAAAGACCGCATTCACCACCCCGATGGGCCTCAGCAAGTTCAACTGCATGCCATTCGGGCTCTGTAACGCCCCAGGAACCTTCCAGCGGTTGATGGAGTGCTGTCTAGGACATAAGAATTTCGAGACAGTCCTCCTGTACCTGGATGACGTCATAGTATACTCCAAGACGTATGAGGATCATTTGAAGCACCCGGCGGAAGTGTTTGAAGCCCTGGCTGGCTTTGGCCTGAAGGTGAAGCCGTCTAAGTGCCACCTGCTGAAGCCCTAAGTACAGTACTTAGGACATGTGGTAAGCGCTGACGGTGGAGCACCAGACCCCGATAAGATCACCGTAATCAAGGACTGGCCGAGACCTTCCACCATCAAAGAAGTGCGGCAGTTCCTCGGGTTGGTAGGCTACTACCAAAGGTTTATACCAGGCTTCACCAAGATGGCGGCACCTATGCAGGACCTCCTGATAGGCCAGTCCAGAAAGGCCAAGAACCAGAAACCACCATTAAAATGGGACAAGCTGGAAGATGAGTCCTTCACCAGGCTGAAGATGGCTCTCACAGGTGATGAGGTCCTGGCCTACCCTGATTATGGACAGCCCTTCATCCTTCACACGGACGCGAGCACCATGGGACTGGGAGCGGTGCTGTCCTAGATCCAACAAGGCAGAGAAAGGGTAATAGCCTACGCCAACAGGAAGCTCCGGCCCACAGAATGAAACCCAGAAAACTACAGCTCCTTCAAGTTGGAGTTCCTTGCCATTGTCTGGGCCATGACAGAGCGCTTCAAGCATTATCTCGCCTCCTCCAAATTTACCGTCTTCACGGATAATAACCCGCTGACCCACTTGGACACTGCAAAACTTGGTGCCCTGGAACAAAGATGGATGGCCCGACTGTCTAATTACGAATTCACCATCAAGTACCGGGCTGGGCACAAGAATGCAAACGCAGATGCGCTGTCCAGAATGCCTAACTTGCCAGACGGGGGAGAAGACCCAGAGGAGCTGGAAGAGATAGAAATCCCTGCGTTCCACCGCCATAGGATAAAGCAGTGCTCCCATTGTGTGAAGAACAGGTGCTCTGCCAACAGAAAAGCCACGATCAATCCATTGCCCCACCATGGATGGGCAGAAACACAAGACAGTGACCCGGCTGTTCACCTAGTCAAAGAGTTGCTGACACAAGCTGACTCATACCCTGATTCAGATGCTCCAGAAGAGACCAAACAGCTGTGGAAAGAAAAGAGCAAGCTGTTCATCTATGAAGGGAAGCTGTGTCGAAGAACTGTCAACTCCCGGACACATGAGCTGGTCTGGCAGGTGGTAGTCCCGAGGCGAGATGCATCTATGGTCTTGGAAGCGTACCACGATGGAGCGGGACATTTTGGATGGAAGAAGCTGGAAGTCCTGCTACGTGAACGGTTCTATTGGGTTGGCATGAGGAAAGCAGTCGAGAGGTGGTGTCGAGAATGCGGACCATGCAACCTGAGAAGAAAAGACCGTGACAGCCAGAGGGCCCCCCTGCAGCCCATCATCACCAAGCAGCCCCTCGAAATGGTAGCCCTGGACCATGTGAAGCTATCCTCGAGCAGGTCAGGCTATGTCTACGCTCTCACCATCGTAGACCACTGCTCCCGGTTCCTGGTAGTAGTGCCAGTCAAGGACCAAATGGCTCAGACAGCAGCCAGAGCTTTCCAGCAGCACTTCTGCCGCCCGCATGGTTACCCAGAACGTGTGTTAACTGACCAAGGTCCGGCCTTCGAAGCGGAGGTATTCCAGGAGTTCTGCAACCTGTACGTCTGCAAGAAGATCAGGACAACGCCTTATCACCCCCAGACCAACGGGATGTGTGAAAAGATGAACCAGGTGGTGATAGACCTACTGAAGACATTGCCCCTGGAGGAACGCAGTCTATGGCCAGAAAAGTTGCCAGACCTGGTGGACCTCTACAATCATATCCCAGTGAATTCCACCAACTGCACACCAGCTTACCTGATGCGAGCGAGACCTGGTAAGCTGCCCATCGATCTGGATATGGGAGTCCTGACACCAGAGGACGCCTCACCGGATGCGGATTGGGACACTGAGAAACAACAGCAATACCGTAAGGTACAGGAAAGTGTTGAAAGAAGTCTGTCCCAAGCAAGAGAAAGGCAAGAGAAGACTTACAATCAACATGCACCTGCTGCCCCCTTGTTACCAGGAGAGCAAGTCCTAAAGAGGAAGAGGCGACTCCACAAGTTGGATGACCAGTGGGAAGGAGAGCCGTACACCGTTCTACCCTCAAACCATGATAACACCAAGGTGTGCCTCATAAGTAAGGACGGAGGTGAGACAACAGGAACAGTTTCCAGAGACCACCTGAAGAAATGTCCCGAGCAGCTGCAACACGCTAAAGAAGACCAAGATATCCCTCAACCCGCAGAGGAAGTGGAAGAAATGGTCAGCACGGTACTCGGAGAATTTCCACTGTCGTGGACACAAGTAAATAATGCCATTGTTGTGCCAGTCCTTACATTTCTCCAACCAGCCCCTCAGGAAGCTGTAGAAGTCCCAGTAGAGTTGGAAGAACCGTTGGCCCCGGAGACAGAAGATTCCTCATCAGCAGACCAGGAGAATCTACCCTCTGCTAGTAGCGAACCTGTCGTACCCACGGCAAGCCAAAGGATCCGTAGGAAGCTGCCCAGCCTACCAGAGACACCTCCAAACACCTGTAGTGGGGTGAACATTGAGCCCACCACACCAGTGGTAAATACAGGGGATCAAGGTAGAACACAGATAGACAGTGTGTTACGCAGATCTACCAGAAGCACCAGAGGTCAAATCCATGCTCGTTGGAGGATTTAAAGTGTAATGTATAACTGTCTTATTGCAAATGTTGTATATGTGTGTATTAAATAAGTTTTTTCAGTTACCCAACAGGGTCCAAAAACACTTTCAGGTTATGGACAGTGAATAACCAAAAACTTACCCTGTAAATAGTTGCACCTATAAAGTGCCCCTTTGTGCCAGACCACAGAACAAAAACCCGTGGAGGTGGCTGAAGACTTGGTCCAACATCCGGATCATCAATGTGACTCGCCCAGGGGAATGGGGATGACTCGGTACCCGGGCCTTTAGCCTGGCCTTGTAGGGATGTCGCGGTGGTCGGCTCCCGGGCCCGTACCCTGGGGTCTCTCCTTAAAAAGGGTGGATAATTTGTTACGTTTATAAAAGCGTTTGTGACGCCACCTGTGGCTTCTGATGAGGATCACCAGCGCTGCGCAGTCCACTGAGGCCAATGATAAGGCAGCTCGATGGTATAGCTCCCCACAGGTGGAGCTAGGCCTCAGGGCAGTGTGTGAAGAGGAATGCAGGACAGGCGCGACCCAGCCGGGTCAGAGAAAGAACAGGGACAGACACTAGTCACTTCAGTACCTTTTACTGATGGAAATTCAGGCACGTCCCGGAGCACTGTAGGGTGAAGGGTGCATGTCAGGATCCTCCCCAATGAGCGGGTTTTTGGGCCTCCTGTTTCTTGCCTCTGCGTAATAAGTTTCTGACCTGCCTAGAGCTAGGCCTAACTTTGTCTCTGTCCTGCGCTGGCTGACCTTGTGGTAGGGCCTTTCCTTGGAGTACACACTCCTCAGCTTGCGGGGCCTATGTGTCTCCTGGCTCTGTTACGTATCAGCACTTTAGCGATCCTGGGACTTGTAGTTCTCCAGGGATTCCGGTTTATCTTACTGGGTCATGGAGATCCCGGTAAGCTTCGGACCCGGTGTCCGGTAACTTCTTCGGGGTGAGCCAGTTAAGCTCCTCTGCCCCATATGTACTAACTCTCCTCTTTGCCTTCGGCCTACTCGGGCCCTCTCTAGGCTACTCACACTAACGGCAGCTTGCCGCGCTTCACCGATCTTATGGCGCCGGCACACCTAAAGCTCACCTCTCTGAGCTACAACTGAGTCTCGACTGTGCTCCACCGCAGACTAACCTCTCTCAGGATTCTGCTGCAGCAACTCTCTCAACAGGTTTGCTCTCTGTCGACTCCAGTCTAGACTAACTGCTGCCTGGCTCCACCTTCCCTATTTATCTATCCCTAACGGGCTCCCTCTGGTGGTCTGAGGTGGAAGGTGGAGATGTGTGAATGGTTATGGGGGCCTCTTGTGGAGGAATACTTCAATACACCCTTCTAGAATTTGTGATACCAAGCACAGCTGGGCGTCACAATCCCCCCTAGTTAAACTCAGCACTCCCGGGCTGAAGTACATTTTATAAAACAATAACAATAGTAAACATAAGCAATACAAAAACAATCTTCCCTTTATGGGAGGCACGAATCTTAAACGTACATGTGGTCTGCAGAAATACGCTTGGAACGTCTTTGCTGCTGTCTCTGCTGTCAGGTCTTTGACGGGGGTGACCACCAGGAACCGTGAGTAGTGATCCACTGTAATGCACACGCCCAGGCTGAGCAGCGTGTGCGTGTGATTCCACATGACCGTGCCGGAGAGTGAATGCCTAGAGGGGCGTAACTAGGTGTTCACCCGATCCGACCAGGGTCGCACGACGGCATACGACGCCAGTGCACCAAGGAGGAACCGAGCAGAGGGACCAGGTGCTACTCCAGGACAGACCCCGGACACGGCTGTTGACCCACACAGGGGAATACAGGAACAGACTGGTTAGGCTGGCGCACAGACTGGTGGGTATAGGCAGGCACGACTGGTATGCAGGCAGGCAGGCGGGTATGCAGGCAGGGGGGTACAGGCAAGCACAGCTAGAGTGCAGACAGGGAGGCACTAGCAGGTAGGAACACAGGCGGGATAGGACCCAGTACACACTGGGACTCAGGAACAGAACCACAGATGTGGCGGACAAACACAGCAGAGTGAGGCTGCCCAGAGAGGTGAGCGAGAGCAGGGCAGGACGAGGCCGCCTGGAGCGGTGAGCAAGAGTAGAGCAGGACGAGGCCGCCTGGGGCGGTGAGCAAGAGTAGAGCAGGACAAGGCCGCCTGGAGCAGTGAGCAAGAGGTCAGAGCAGAGCGAGACTGCCGGTGCAGTGAGCAAAGGAGTCAGAGCGGAGCGAGACTGCCGGAGCAGTGAGCAAAGGAGTCAGAGCGGAGCGAGACTGCCGGAGCAGTGAGCAAAGGAGTCAGAGCGGAGTGAGACTGCCGGAGCAGTGAGCAAAGGAGTCAGAGCGGAGCGAGACTGCCGGAGCAGTGAGCAAAGGAGTCAAAGCGGAGCGAGACTGCCGGAGCAGTGAGCAAAGGAGTCAGAGCGGAGCGAGACTGCCGGAGCAGTGAGCAAAGGAGTCAGAGCGGAGTGAGACTGCCGGAGCAGTGAGCAAAGGAGTCAGAGCGGAGCGAGACTGCCGGAGCAGTGAGCAAAGGAGTCAGAGCGGAGCGAGACTGCCGGAGCAGTGAGCAAAGGAGTCAGAGCGGAGCGAGACTGCCGGAGCAGTGAGCAAAGGAGTCAGAGCGGAGCGAGACTGCCGGAGCAGTGAGCAAAGGAGTCAGAGCGGAGCGAGACCGCCGGAGGAGTGAGCAAAGGAGTCAGAGCGGAGCGAGACTGCCGGAGCAGTGAGCAAGGGAGTCAGAGCAGAGCGAGACTGCCGGAGCAGTGAGCAAAGGAGTCAGAGCGGAGCGAGACTGCCGGAGCAGTGAGCAAAAGGGTCAGAGCGGAGCAAGGCTGCCGGAGCGGTGAGCAAGGCAGAGCAGGCTAGAACCGCCGGAGCGGTGAGCAAGGCAGAGCAGGGGGGACAAGGCTCTGTTCACACGGAACAGACAGGAAGGGAAAGGCAGAGCCAGATACCCACAGGGTACTTGCAGTGAAGTAGCGAGTGGACCACAAACTCACAAACGGGAGTACAGAGACAACAAGCAGGAGTTAGGTACGAGTTCAGACTCTGCAGAAAAAGGAAAGGAACGGACATAGAGGCAAAACAGGTAAAGGATAGGAGAGAGTTCAGACTGGAACTGAGTGTACGGAGGAGACCAACACTGCAGCGGGATACAGGAGTGGGTCTGGGAATACGGCCCCCAGAGAGGCGGGATGAACAGGCAAGGAGCGTGTTCAGACAGGACAGACAAGATACAGGAGCAGGTCTAGGTAATCGGCCCCTAGAAGGCGGGAGGAACAGGCTAGGAGCGTGTTCAGACAGGACAGACAAGATACAGGAGCGGGTCTAGGTAATCGGCCCCTAGAAGGCGGGAGGAACAGGCTAGGAGCGTGCTCAGACAGGCCTGGAAATACAGCCTCCAGGATAGGCAGACAATAGAACACAGAACGGGACCTGGCACCTTCAGAGTGCAAGCACACACTGAATGAAACACAATGCTCAGGCAGGGATTGATTGGAGCAGCTGGGTTAAATACCAGGTGACAGACAGCAATAGGCTGAGGACGCACAAGGGGTGTGACCCACAGCAGGTACAAAAAGCAGGAAGTGATCGGGCGCCGCTCTTAAGCAACAGAAACAGACACAAACAGACAGCATGGAGGGAAGCCAGAGAGACATTCTGGACTGGAGATCAAGTGCGCGCTCTTGCACAGTGGGAGATGGACCACTATGCAAGGACGCCGCCAGGTATGTTACATCCACCATGGTCAGAGCATAGGAGTATCCTGACCTGCTGGAGGACAGCTTGACATGGTCCAGGGCCACGATTTCCAGGGGCCGAGTCGTCTTGATGGGTTGCAGGGGTGCCTTCTGGCTGCTGAAGTCCTTTCTTCTTAGGCCACAGGGTCCACAGTCCCCACACCACCTCTCAATGGAGCTGCGCATTCCTACCCAGTAGAATCGACACTTCAGCAGTGTCTCTAGCTTTTTCCAGCCAAAGTGCCCCGCCTGATCATGGTAAGCTTCTAATACCATCTGGATGTCTGTCTTTGGGACTACTATCTGCCATACCATCTCGTGGGTTTTTGGATTAACGTACCTCCCGCACAGCTTCTCACAGTAGATAAACAGCCGGCTTCTCTCATTCCACAGCTGCTTTGCTTGGAGAGACGCATCCATCTCCAGGGAGGCACCTTCTTGGGTTATCAGCTGTTTAATGCGGCTGCAACCGGGTCACTGTCCTGGGTCTCTTTCCAGCTGTGGTGAGGCAGGGGGTTTAACGTCTTTCCACGCTGCTTCCTGGAGGCTCGTTGCTCATGGACCATCCCACTCCAGTGAAAGGCAGGTAGCTCTATCTCTTCCAAGTCATCCACATCTTCCTCTGTGTCTGACTGGTGAGGCATCTGAGACAGGGCATCGGCGTTGGCGTTCTTGCGGCCTGCCCGGTATTTAATGGTAAATTGGTAGTTTGACAGCCGAGTCATCCATCGTTGTTCCAGTGCCCCCAACTTAGCTGTTTCAAGATGGGTCAAGGGGTTGTTATCAGTAAAGGCAGTGAACTTGCTGGAGGCCAGATCGTGCTTGAACCTTTTAGTGATGGCCTAGACCAAGGCCAGGAACTCTAACTTAAAACTGCTATAGTTCTCTGGGTTCCTCTCAGTCGGGCGGAGCTTCCTGCTTGCGTATGCGATCACCTTCTCTTGGCTATTCTGCTTCTGACTTAGAACAGCACCCAGTCCTTCGTTGCTGGCATCTGTATACAGCAGGAACAGTTGGCTGTAGTCAGGGTAGGCTAGGATCTCATCACCTGTCAGGATCGCCTTCATCTCCTGAAACGACTCTGCTTGCTCCTTACCACAGTGGAATGGGGGGGTTTTGTCTTTGGGGGACTGCCCTACCAGGAGGTCTTGCAGAGGAGCTGCTTTCTTAGTGTAGTCCTTTACGAACCTCCGGTAGTATCCCACTAATCCCAAGAACTGACGCACCTCCTTGAGGTTCTTCGGCTCTGGCCACTTATGGATGGCTGTGATTTTCTCCGGGTCTGGTGCTACCCCTTCCGGACTGACAATGTGCCCCAGGTACTGTACCTTTCTCTTGAGCAGGTGGCACTTTGAGGGCTTCAACTTCATCCCGTACCGGGACAGTAACTCAAATACCTCTGCCAGGTGTTTCAAGTGGTCCTCGTACGTTCTGGAGTACACTATTACATCGTTCAGGTAAAGTAACACAGTCTCGAAGTTGCGGTGTCCCAGGCAGCACTCCATCAATCTCTGGAACGTTCCGGGGGCATTGCAGATTCCAAACGGCATACTGTTGAACTCGCAGAGTCCCATCGGGGTGGTGAAGGCCGTCTTCTCCCGATCCTCCTCAGCCACAGCTACTTGCCAGTACCCACTAGTGAGGTCAAGGGTGGAAAAGTAATTTGCAGACTTTAAAGCAGCTAGGGACTCCTCTATGCGTGGTAAAGGGTTTGCATCTTTATTTGTAATGCGATTTACTTGACGGTAATCTACACACATTCTCATGCTCCCATCCTTTTTCCTAACCAGCACTAGGGGAGCTGCCCAGGGACTACAACTATCCCTTATCACTCCCGCCTTCCTCATGTCACGCAGCATTTCTTTCGCGTTCTGGTAGTGAGCTGGGGGTATAGGCCTGTAACGTTCTTTGATTGGGGAATGGTTGCCTGTGGGGATATGATGTTGAACCCCCTTAACCCTCCCGAAGTCAAGTGGATGTTTACTGAACACCTGAGAGTATTCTTGAACCACCCGGTGTACACCCTGTTTTTGATGGGCAGGAGTGGTGTCTGTCCCAACATGGAGCTGTTGACACCAATCCTCCACCTGGGTTGAAGGGTCATTATCCTCCACTTCGTCTGGTGAAGTTAAGGACTCCGCTTCATGGATGCAGTTGTTATTGACAGCATGTAATTTGGCAACAGTGGCATTACGTGGCAGTTTGACCTCATCTTCCCCTAAGTTGAGCAGACGGACGGGCACCCTCCTATTATGTACATCTACCACTCCCCTGGCGGTTAAGAGCGTGGGTCTATGCTCGGAGCAAAGGGGTTCTACTACCGCCTGGTAGCTCTGTCCTCTTAGACCTATAGCAGCTCTACACCAGATGAGCATTTCACTCATTGGAGGGATAACAATGGGTATGGGGTCTGTTACCCGCACGTTACCGAGTTCACCGTCTGTTAACCTTACTTGCTGTTGATACATCAGGACTTGGATTTCCCTTTGCAGTGCCCTCCTCTGTCTTGGCCTGGCGGTGTCGGCGATCTGTTGGAGCAAGAACACAACCTCTCCCAAACAGTTACCAACAATGTTAGTGCCAATTACCATATACGGACTAGTGTCATCAGGATTAGTCTCTACTACAATTAGTCCCTGGTCCTTCAGCTCCACTCTCCCCACCTTCACAGTCACGTCCTTAACCCCGAGTAGGTTTGAGGCATATACTGATAGATTTGGAGCTGGCGGACGTAGGTCGTCCATGGACCAGAGCCTCTTGTAGAGGACATCAGGCATGATGGTTACCTGAGATCTTGTGTCCAGCAGGGCATGCGTCGGGATCCCATCCAGTACAATGGACAGGAAAGGTCTTCCTCCGACGAACCTGTTGTACCAGTCTGATGGGCCTGGTGAGTTTACTCCTGGGTGTTGGCCCTCGGACCCAGGGTTTTCTCGTTTAAAGGACAATTCTGGGCGATGTGTCCGGTCTTGCGGCATCGGTAGCAGGCAGGGTCCTTCTGTGGACGGCGCTGGTCACTGGTCCTTGGCGAGGGCGGTGTTGGCCTCCTCTTCCTACGCATCCAGGGGACATCCTCAGGGCTATCGGCTAGCAGGATCTTCCCTCCTTCCTCAGGCTCCATCCGCAGCTGCAGAGCACTCAGCACAGTGGTCAGGGTTTTGCTCAACTGACGCACTTCAGAGCGCAAACTGTCCAGTTCTTTAGGGGATGTTGCTGGGACTTTAGCTTCAGCAGCCACTGGGGAAAAGGTGGGTGTTGCAGGCTCTGGGGTAGCCCCACCCTGGTAATGTTGGATGGAATTTGTTTCCAGGGGCTGCAGTCCTTTTATAGCCATGTCCTTGAGATTGTCAAAGGTGGCATCTGGATGATCTAGGGACCACCAACGCACAGTCCTTCTCTCCTCTGGAGACCTCAGTCCCCGGACAAACTGTTCCTTCAGCATTTTGTTCTCATTTTCAATGCTGGTTGGACTAACCCCTTGGAGACGCCAGGCATAGTCCCGAACATTGTCCTCTGGTTGTTGGGAGCAGCTGTAGAACCTCATCCGGAGGTCCGCCTCAGTAAGGTCCTCAAACACAGTCTGTAGTTTTTGAAATATTGCGGACACTGATTCCTGGTCTGCGGCCGACCATGTTTCCACTTCCCGTTCCGCAGCAGCGGTCAGCTGTCCTAATACAACGGCGGCTCTTTGTTTGTCGGTCATAGAGTACATGTCCAAGATACCACATATCTTCCGTTTGAATCCAGACAGGGTATCTGGTTTGCCGTTGTACTGGGGGAGCCACTTTGCTCCAGGAATGTACGGTAAAGTCATAGGAATAACAGGTGTTACAGGCGCTGCTGGTGGAGTGCGGCTTCTGCCTGCTCATCATCGGGCGCGGGTTGAACTTTAGGGACATTGACTGGCAGGTCGGCGTTCTGCTGTTCATCGGACATCTTGGCGCCCCCCTAGTTAACCGTGGCCTACCTTCTGTTTTTTCTTCCGGTAGGCCGCAGCTCCGCAGGTGACGGTTGTCTTCAGAACCTTGCGTCGTTTGCGTCCTATATCAGAGCGTTCAGCGACACTCCTTACAGGACCTGACGCTTCTTGGTCTGACGTTGAAACGTGGGGCGTGTCCGAAGCTTCGCGCTCTTTTGCAGGTACGCCCCTAATTTTCCCGCGGTTACGCCCTTCTTCTCGCTCAGCGGCCCAACAATGGCGGCTACCTTCACCACAATTTTACGTACACAGTTCAGAATAAAGGCGCACAGTACCCGGTGGCAACGGGCATAACACTTCGGCGTTGCAGCGGGCACGCTATCCTGTTCGTGACGCAAGAGGGAGATGACTCGCCCAGGGGAATGAGGATGACTCGGTACCCGGGCCTTTAGCCAGGCCTTGTAGGGATGTCACGGTGGTCGGCTCCCGGGCCCGTACCCTGGGGTCTCTCCTTAAAAAGGGTGGATAATTTGTTAAGTTTATAAAAGAGTTTGTGACGCCACCTGTGGCTTCTGGTGAGGATCACCAGCACTGCGCAGTACACTGAGGCCGATGATAAGGCAGCTTGATGGTATAGCTCCCCACAGGTGAAGCTAGGCCTCAGGGCAGTGTGTGAAGAGGAATGCTGGACAGGCGCGACCCAGCCGGGTCAGAGCAAGAACAAGGACAGACACGATAGTCACTTCAGTACCTTTTACTGATGGAAATTCAGGCACGTCTCCCGGAGCACTGTAGGGTGAGGGGTGCATGTCAGGATCCTCCCCAATGAGCGGGTTTTTGGGCCTCCTGTTTCTTGCCTCTGCGTAATAAGTTTCTGACCTGCCTAGAGCTAGGCCTAACTTTGTCTCTGTCCTGCGCTGGCTGACCTTGTGGTAGGGCCTTTCTTTGGAGTACACACTCCTCAGCTTGCGGGGCCTATGTGTCTCCTGGCTCTGTTACGTATCAGCACTTTAGCGATCCTGGGACTTGTAGTTCTCCAGGGATTCTGGTTTATCTTACTGGGTCATGGAGATCCGGGTAAGCTTCGGACCCGGTGTCCGGTAACTTCTTCGGGGTGAGCCAGTTAAGCTCCTCTGCCACCTATGTACTAACTCTCCTCTTTGCCTTCGGCCTACTCGGGCCCTCTCTAGGCTACTCACACGAACGACAGCTTGCCGCGCTTCACCGATCTTATGGCGCCGGCACACCTAAAGCTCACCTCTCTGAGCTACAACTGAGTCTCGACTGTGCTCCACCACAGACTAACCTCTCTCAGGCTTCTACTGCAGGAACTCTCTCAACAGGTTTGCTCTCTGTCGACTCGAGTCTAGACTAACTGCTGCCTGGCTCCACCTTCCCTATTTATCTATCCCTAACGGGCTCCCTCTGGTGGTCTGAGGTGGAAGGTGGAGATGTGTGAATGGTTATGGGGGCCTCTTGTGGAGGAATCCTTCAATACACCCTTCTAGGATTTGTGATACCAAGCACAGCTGGGCGTCACAAATGCCCTGTAGCCACCCCAGGGCCTCCGTGGAGGGTTTGGGATGGGTCCCTCAAACTACATCTTCTTCAGTGAAATGGACACCTGGTTACGGACAATACCGTGACCTAAAAAGACAGTAATGCTTGTAAATATGTTCATGTATTGTTGATTGTTATCTGTTATATTTTTGCAAAATATGCTCAGTCCCGGAGTACTGAAATTTACTAGGGGGGAATGTGACACCCCAGAGGGTCTGGTTGCCACAATGGTAGTAATACCATGTCTTGGAGCAAAACAGGAGTTTCCTGGTCAGGAACACATTACATGCAACACCTCCTGCCCCAGACCAGAAAGGGGAGGATCCTGCCCTATATAACTGGATCTGGAGGCGAGGTTAGTTCAGTCTAGTGTCAGGAGTCAAGTAGGACACACAGGAGCAAGGAGCCAGGGACTGGAGCTAGAGCTAGCTCGTCCTGGCCAGTGTACACAGAGGACCGGACACCGGAGTCCGAGGCTGTGGGACCCTTCAGGCCCAGCAGCAGATACTGCAGGGCAGGGGATTGCAGGTCTCCTGGCCCAACAGAAGCCCGGAGGCACCTGATGAAGGTGGCTGTGTCCACCGAAACGTATTGTGTGTATTAATAAATCAGTCCTTTTAATATTTTTGCCCTGTTATTGGCGCTCTGGTACCGCTATTCATATTCACTGATTATCATTACTGATCCCGGCACTATCACCACCACCATCCATACATGCTGCCCTGAAGCTCCACTCTTCCTGTGGGGAGTCACATCACCTTGCTGCACACACCATCAGCTTCAGTGGACTGCACCACAGCGGCGGTTCCCAATAACCGCATTCCACAGGTGGCGTAGTCGGACTATACAGAAACTACCCTGGTTTGACCGCCCTGGGTCATGGACCGGGTCGCCTCCACGGTGACTACAACCCCCAGCATCTACAAGGCCCGGCTCCGGGTATCCCACTGCCCAGGGGGTGTGTCACTACTACAAAAAACTGGAGTCTGACCCTACACAGGACTATTACAAGGAACTAAACAAGTTGGTATCTTGTCTGCCTGACAAATCCATAAGAGCCAATGACCTGATACCAGAGAGTCCAAGAATAGGGACATTCTATATGCTCCCCAAAATCCACAAATCTGGTAATCCAGGAAGACCAATTATTTCATGTGTGGGCACCCTTACTGAGCAAGTTTCTGGATGGGTAGAGTGTGTTCTTCAACCACTGATAAAGATTTCACACAGCTACTTTCAGGACACGACAGACCTACTGAATAACCTAGCAGCAATAGGTCCTCTACCAGAAGGAGCCATCCTGGCCACCATGGATGTGGAATCTTTGTATTCTAATATCCTACAACAGGATAGATTAAATGTCTGCAAAATTTTCATGGAAAATACCGGAATTGATGCTGATTCTGTGGTGAAACTTACAAAACTCATTCTCACCCACAATTACTTTGAATTTGATAACAACATATATCTATATGAGACTGGTACAGCGATGGGAAGTAAAATGGCTCAACAGTACGCAAATCTTTTCATGGCCAAACTTGAAAGTGACTTTTTGTCCTCATGTCCCATCAGGCCTCTGGCCTACTATCGTTTCATTGACAATATTTTGATCATCTGGACAGGGTCTGAGCAACAGCTGAAGACGTTCCATGAACACTTTAATCGATTTCATCCCACCATCAACATAACACTCAACTACTCCTGTACTGTAATTAACTTTTTTGACACCATCATCAAGCTACAGAACAATGAAATAGAGACATCCTTGTACCGGAAACCAATTGACCATCCTTCATACCTTAAATGGGACAGTTTCCATCCGAAATACATAAACTCTATTGTCTACAGCCAAGCCATCAGATATAATAGGATATGTTCCAACCCTATGGATTAAGACAAACACTTTGGTGGCCTCAGGAAGACCTTTTAGAATCAAAGCTACCACCCAAGAACAATTGAGAACCAGATTACAAGAGCCACCAGAATATTAAGGAATCATCTCCTACATTACAAAACCAAACAAGAAAGCAACCAGGTGCCTCTAGTAGTCACCTACAATCCAAATCTGGAGGCGCTAAGGAGAGCTGCACGGAAACTACAACCTTTACTACAAAAAGATGCCCGATTACAATCCATATTTCCAGACTCCCCACTTCTGTGTTTCAGGCAGCCCCCAAATCTAAGAAGCATCATTGTCAGAAGCTCCCTGTCATCTCCACTAGTGTTGAGCCACCCCCGTAGTGTTCGGGTTCGGTTCGGTTCGTCGAACACCGGGATGTTCGAGGAACTGTTCGTCGAACTGTTCGTCGAACACCTTAGAACACCGTCGAACACCGTTAAAACCAATGGCAGGCAAACAAAAACACATAGAAACACATAGAAAACACCTTCAAAGGTGTCCAAAAGCTGACAAACTGCTCAGAAGACGCTTTCTTTAAAAAAGCCGGCCGGCAATTCAGCAGCGGCATACACCGGTACCCGACAATTTAGACAAGAAGGAATAGAGCCTCACACATAGATTAGATAGATAGAAACATGTCAGTCACATATATATGAAGTACAGTGACAATGTTGCTTACTGTACTTGTCATTTAGTGTAAAGGATTTATTAAAAAATATAATAGTGTTTTCGTGCACCGTCTCTTTAAAAAAGCCGGCCGGCAATTCAGCAACTGTACCCGACAATTTATAACAGAAAGATAGAGCATCACACATAGATTAGATAGATAGAAACATGTCAGTCACATATATATGAAGTACAGTGACAATGTTGCTTACTGTACTTGTCATTTAGTGTAAAGGATTTATTAAAAAATATAATAGTGTTTTCATGCACTGTCTCTTTAAAAAAGCCGGCCGGCAATTCAGCAACTGTACCCGACAATTTATAACAGACAGAATAGAGCTTCACACATAGATTAGATAGATAGAAACATGTCAGTCACATATATATGAAGTACAGTGACAATGTTGCTTACTGTACTTGTCATTTAGTGTAAAGGATTTATTAAAAAATATAATAGTGTTTTCGTGCACCGTCTCTTTAAAAAAGCCGGCCGGCAATTCAGCATCTGTACCCGACAATTTATAACAGACAGAATAGAGCTTCACACATAGATTAGATAGAAACATGTCAGTCACATATATATGAAGTACAGTGATAGTGTTGGTTACTGTACTTGTCATTTAGTATTAAAATAAAGGATTTATTATTAAAAAAAATTGGCGTGGGGTTCCCCTTAATTTTAGTCTCTAGCGGAGGTTAAGCAGACGGCTGGGGCAGATGTTTGAAGCCTGGGAAGGGGGTAATACCTACGGAGCTTCCCAGGCTACTAATATGAGCCCCCAGCTGAATACATAGCCTTTACTAGCTATTAAAATGGGGGACCCCCCCAAAAAAATGACGTGGGGTCCCCCCTAATTTAATAGCTAGCAAAGGCTAGGCAGACAGCTGGGGGCTGATATTAATAGCCCAGGAAGGGTGCCATGAATATTGGCCCCCTCCCAGGCTAGAAACACCAGCCATCAGCCGCCCCAGAAATGGCGCATTCATAGGATGCGCCAATTCTGGCACTTAGCCTCGCTCTTCCACGCTGCCCTGTAGCGGTGGCAGGGGGTAATAGGGCTGGGGTTGATGTCAGCTTATAATGCCAGCTGACATCAAGCCCAGGTTAGTAATGGAGAGGCGTCTATAAGACACCCCCATTACTAACCCCATAGTCAAAGTTAAAAGAAAACACAAACACCCAGAATAAAGTCCTTTAATTGAAATAAAGACACAATCCTTTATTGTTCTAAATTAAACCATACTTACCATCACGCCCATTCCAGCTGAAGCCAACGATCTCCTGCAATAAAAGAAAAATAATAAAGCAACCTCATCCTTACCTTTCCATGGTTCCCACGACAGCTTCAGCTCTGCTACATCGAGATGACAGGCTGGACCGCAGCAGAAAGCTGCCATCCAGCCTGTCATCCCGCAGACACTGAGAAGCGCAGGCTTGCTTGCGCTCTGCAGTGTCTGGCTGTGACGGCATAAAGATGAGACGAGTTCATGTCCAATGAACTCGGCGCACCTCATGCACGTCACTGACAGCGTGGGAAAATTCTCATGCTGAAGCGCTGAGTGCAGGAGAATTCTCCCACGCTGTCAGTGACGTGCATAAGGTGAGCTCATGTCCAATGAACTCAGCTCACCTCCTGCACGTCACTGACAGCGTGGGAGAATTCTCCTGCACTCAGCGCTTCAGCGTGAGAATTCTCCCACGCTGAAGTGCTGAGTGCAGGAGAATTTTCCCACGCTGTCAGTGACTTGCATAAGGTGAGCTCATGTCCAATGAACTCAGCTCACCTCCTGCACGTCAATGACAGCGTGGGAGAATTCTCCTGCACTCAGCGCTTCAGTGTGAGAATTCTCCTACGCTGAAGCGCTGAGTGCAGGAGAATTTTCCCACGCTGTCAGTGACGTGCATGAGGTGAGCCGAGTTCATTGGACATTAACTCGGCTCATCTGGATGCCCTCACAGATAGACACTGTGGAGCGCAAGCAAGCCTGCGCTTCTCAGTGTCTGCGGGATGACAGGCTGGACGGCAGCGTTCTGCTGCGGTCCAGCCTGTCATCTCAATGTAGCAGAGCTGAAGCTGTCATGGGAACCATGGAAAGGTAAGGATGAGGTTGCTTTATTATTTTTCTTTTATTGCAGGAGATCGTTGGCTTCAGCTGGAATGGGCGTGATGGTAAGTATGGTTTAATTTAGAACAATAAAGAATTGTGTGTTTATTTCAATTAAAGGACTTTTTTCTGGGTGTTGTGTTTTTTTTAAATACTTTACTAGAAATTCATGGTGGTCATGTCTAATATTGGCGTGACCCCATGAATTTTGGGCTTAGGGCCAGCTGATAATGCCAAGCTGGCCCTAACCCCTTTATTACCCAGTGAGCCACTGCATCAGGGCCCTGGATGAGTTGGGTACAGCGCCAGAAGATGGCGCTTCTATGAACGCGCCATTTTCCGGGGTGGCTGCGGACTGCAATTTGCAGCGGGGGTGGCCCAGAAAGCTTGGGCCTCCCTGCGCTGCGGATTCCAGCCCCCAGCTGCCTAGTTGTACCTGGCTGGACACAAAAACAGGGCGAAGCCCCACGTCAATTTTCTTTAAATTATTTCATGAAATAATTAAGAAAAAAAGGGCTTCCCTATATTGTTGTGTCCGGCCAGGTACAAATAGGCAGCTGGTGGTTGGGGGCAGCCCGTTCCTGCCTGCTGCACCTGACTGGACACAAATATAGTGCGAAGCCCCACGTCAATTTTTTTTTAATTATTTCATGAATTTCCTGAAATAATTTAAAAAAATTGAAGTGGGGCTTCGCACTATATTTGTGTCCAGCCAGGTACAGCAGGCAGGAACGGGCTGCCCCCAACCACCAGCTGCCTATTTGTACCTGGCCGGACACAACAATATAGGGAAGGCCTTTTTTTCTTAATTATTTCATGAATTTCATGAAATAATTAAAAAAAATTGAAGTGGGGCTTCGCACTATATTTGTGTCCAGCCAGGTACAGCAGGCAGGAACGGGCTGCCCCCAACCACCAGCTGCCTATTTGTACCTGGCCGGACACAACAATATAGGGAAGGCCTTTTTTTCTTAATTATTTCATGAATTTCATGAAATAATTAAAAAAAATTGAAGTGGGGCTTCGCACTATATTTGTGTCCAGCCAGGTACATCAGGCAGGAACGGGCTGCCCCCAACCACCGGCTGCCTATTTGTACCTGGCCGAACACAACAATATAGGGAAGGCCTTTTTTTTCTTAATTATTTCATGAATTTCATGAAATAATTTAAAAAAAAATACGTGGAGCTTCGTCCTATTTTTGTGTCCAGCCAGGTACAACTAGGCAGCTGGGGGCTGGAATCTGCAGCGCAGGGAGGCCCAAGCTTTCTGGGCTTCCCCCCCCGCTGCAAATTGCAGTCCGCAGCCACCCCGGAAAATGGCGCGTTCATAGAAGCGCCATCTTCTGGCGCTGTACCCAACTCATCCAGGGCCCTGGTGCGGTGGCTCACTGGGTAATAAAGGGGTTATGGCCAGCTTGGTATTATCAGCTGGCCCCAAGCCCAAAATTCATGGGGTCACGCCAGTATTAGACATGACCGCCATGAATTTCTAGTAAAGTATTTAAAAAAAACACAACACCCAGAATAAAGTCCTTTAATTGAAATAAAGACACAATTCTTTATTGTTCTAAATTAAACTATACTTACCATCACGCCCATTCCAGCTGAAGCCAACGATCTCCTGCAATAAAAGAAAAATAATAAACCAACCTCATCCTTACCTTTCCATGGTTCCCACGACAGCTTCAGCTCTGCTACATCGAGATG
This sequence comes from Phyllobates terribilis, assembly GCF_046119375.1. Lineage (NCBI taxonomy): Eukaryota > Metazoa > Chordata > Amphibia > Anura > Dendrobatidae > Phyllobates > Phyllobates terribilis. The sequence goes on from NW_027362761.1 coordinate 1,176,938,337, forward strand.
ACAGGCTGGACCGCAGCAGAACGCTGCCATCTAGCCTGTCATGCCGCAGACACTGAGAAGAGCAGGCATGCTTGCGCTCCTCAGTGTCTCGCTGTGACAGCATCCAGATGAGCCGAGGTCATGTCCAATGAACTCGGCTCACCTCATGCACGTCACTGACAGCGTGGGAAAATTCTCACGCTGAAGTGCTGAGTGCAGGAGAATTCTCCCACGCTGTCAGTGACGTACATGAGGTGAGCTCATGTCCAATGAACTCAGCTCACCTCATGCACCTCACTGACAGCGTGGGAAAATTCTCCTGCACTCAGCGCTTCAGCGTGAGAATTCTCCCACGCTGTCAGTGACGTGCATGAGGTGAGCCGAGTTCATTGGACATGACCTCGGCTCATCTTTATGCCGTCACAGAGAGACAATGTGGAGCGCAAGCATGCCTGCGCTTCTCAGTGTCTGCGGGATGACAGGCTGGATGGCAGCGTTCTGCTGCGGTCCAGCCTGTCATCTCGTTGTAGCAGAGCTGAAGCTGTCGTGGAAACCATGGAAAGGTAAGGATGAGGTTGCTTTATTATTTTATTTTTATTACAGGAGATCGTTGGCTTCAGCTGGAATGGGCGTGATGGTAAGTATGGTTTAATTTAGAACAATAAAGAATTGTGTCTTTATTTCAATTAAAGGACTTTATTCTGGGTGTTTGTGTTTTTTTTAACTTTGACTATGGGGTTAGTAATGGGGGTGTCTTATAGACGCCTCTCCATTACTAACCTGGGCTTGATGTCAGCTGGCATTATAAGCTGACATCAACCCCAACCCTATTACTCCACTGCCACCGCACCAGGGCAGCGTGGAAGAGCGAGGCTAAGTGCCAGAATTGGCGCATCCTATGAATGCGCCATTTCTGGGGCGGCTGACGGCTGGTGTTTCTAGCCTGGGAGGGGGCCAATATTCATGGCTCCCTTCCTGGGCTATTAATATCAGCCCCCAGCTGTCTGCCTAGCCTTTGCTAGCTATTAAATTAGGGGGGACCCCACGTCATTTTTTTGGAGGGGGTCCCCCATTTTAATAGCTAGTAAAGGCTATGTATTCAGCTGGGGGCTGATATTAGTAGCCTGGGAAGCTCCGTGGGTATTACCCCCTTCCCAGGCTTCAAACATCTGCCCCAGCTGTCTGCTTAACCTCCGCTAGAGCCTAAAATTAAGGGGAACCCCACGCCAATTTTTTTAATAATAAATCCTTTATTTTAATACTAAATGACAAGTACAGTAACCAACACTATCACTGTACTTCATATATATGTGACTGACATGTTTCTATCTATCTAATCTATGTGTGAAGCTCTATTCTGTCTGTTATAAATTGTCGGGTACCGCTGCTGAATTGCCGGCCGGCTTTTTTAAAGAGACGGTGCATGAAAACACTAATATTTTTTTTGATAAATCCTTTACACTAAATGACAAGTACAGTAATCAACACTGTCACTGTACTTCATATATATGTGACTGACATGTTTCTATCTATCTAATCTATGTGTGATTCTCTATTCCTTCTATTCTAAATTGTCGGGTACCGCTGCTGAATTGCCGGCCGGCTTTTTTAAAGAGACGGTGCATGAAAACACTATTATTTTTTTTGATAAATCCTTTACGCTAAATGACAAGTACAGTAACCAACACTTTCACTGTACTTCGTATATATGTGGCTGACATGTTTATATCTATCTAATCTATGTGTGAAGCTCTATTCTTTCGGTTCTAAATTGTCGGGTACCGGTGTATGCCGCTGCTGAATTGCCGGCTTTTCATGTTTCACTGTTGGCACTGTTCCCATCGATTTGGGCAATCACTGTAATGCCACAACCACCATGGCTGTGGCATTACAGTGAGTGGCAGACAATCCCTGCATGATTGGTGCTCTAAATAGCACCAGACATGCAGGACACTCTTTTGGTGCACGAACAGTTATCGAACATAACCTCGAACAGCCGAATTTTTTGCAAATCGTTCGGGTTCGTCGAACAACTCGAACACCGCCCAAAACAGCTCGAATTTGAGATTGGCGAACAGTTCTAGTCGAACAACGCTCATCTCTAATCTCCACCAGCTACAGGTACCATTCCTTGCAACCAGAAAAAAAGTAAAACCTGTCCATTTATAATGACCACAGACAAGATAGAGATCCCCAATTCACATCAGGACTACAAGATCCCAGGTACTTTCAGCTGTATCACATCTAATGTAGTGTACTTAATTATATGCACCAAATGCCCAGCTGGGGATCTTTATGGTTGGGTGGCAGGGCAAAAAATAAAAGAAAAAAGAATAGACCTACCTGTAGCCAAGCTTTTTGTTCCCCTGATCACAGCATCAAAGACATGAAATTACTGGTATTAAAAGGTCATTTCAAATCTCAAAGAGAAAGAAAAATCTCGGAATATAAATGAATGGTGACCTTTGACACCTTCAGAGCAGGAATGAATGTGTCGCATGGATTTATGTAATTCTACATCAACTAAGGAATGTGCCCATCAGACTTGTTGGGTCATCATAACACTGGACCTAGTCACAGGACAATAAAACTTTCACACTCCTTATCTGTTAATTGCTAAAATATTTAAAGCCAGAACTGTTGATCTCTCCCATAATAACTCTACTTTCCGTCACCTGTCTCATCTATTGCATTATTTCTGTGTCTTATTGTGTATAAATATGTGACTCTTCAGATTTTGCATTATATTAGCCTGGTGAAGAGACCTGCGTAGTCTCGAAAGCTTTCAACTTGTTACCATCTTTTCAGTTAGCCATTAAAATGTATCAACCACTGAGGACTCTCAAATCTAAATATTTTTCCATCTACTGGCTAACACGGTGCAAAAATATATATTTTCCTTGTAAACATAACAGCTGTCAAACAGCAATGTCAATGTCAAAATAAGAAAGTGATGAGTTTTAGAAAATGCAGAAGAAAAAAAATACAAAGCAAAAAATAAATAAATTGACAGCTATACAAAATTACATTATCAAATGGTGCCAATAATAAAAACCCTGACCCGAAGTTTCCTGCATTCTGCTCTTTATTTTCACATTCAATGTCGAGATTCATTTTTTTGTAGATTCCAACTTTTATGCTTTGCTTTTTAGCTACAACCTTGTGGGAAATGTTAGATGAAAGTGAGCAGCGAGATATTCTGCACATATAATAATAAATCATATATGGAGAACCTACAGGAGGACCTGGTCATCATTTTATCATGTAATCTCCTCTATGTACTGAGAACGTCAGTGTCGAACACAGGAACGTCTTAATAATGTAGACTGATGCTGATAACTAAATCATTAAGACCAGTACAATTGTTTCCTCTCCCTGTCAGATCCCTGCTAGCGGGAGGTTAGACCCAGCAGCGTTACTTCATATTGGCCCACAATTGCCGCTCACTGATCACTGTTAGTGATGAGCGAGCATACTCGCAAGTACTCGGTACTCACCCGAGCATCTCAGTACTCGAGATGCTCGGAGCTCGCCGAATACTAGCGAGATGCTTGGGTCTCCTCCCTGCATGTTTGACGCTCTTTAGAGCACCAATCAACATGCAGGGATTGCCTGCCACTTATTGTAATGCCACAGCCATGTTGGTTGTGGGCATTACAGTGATTGGCTGGCCGCACAGCGTCATCGGGTCTATATCAGACCTGGTGCCACCATGCTCGTCACAGTCACTCCGGAATCCGGCAGAGTAGGGAGAGGTGCTGCTTCATCAGGGAGAGATTTGCTTGTGTATTAGGTAGTGTAGGGAGAAAAACCGTACATTACACATATCCATCTTAACAAACAGTCCTTCTGAGGACTAATCCATCTGCAGAGATATCAGGCAGGCAGTGTATATAGGCAGGCAATGTATATAGCATTCCAATTCTGCCTTCTGCTGCTGTTAGATATTTCTATACAAAGACCCAGGTCTCAGGGGCCAGGAATACTTTTTTTTTGGATCTTAATCCTCATTATTTGCTTAAAAAGCAATCCAGAGAACACCGTTTTTCTGCACCATTTGCTTGTTGGCACTGCAGAATACAGCCAGGTCCTTTCTGACGCGCCCCCGAGGCAATGGGGTTCTCGGCAGCCGGGCCTATGGATGCTGGGGGGGAATATGCCACAGTGGCTGGCCCGGTCCGTGGCCCAGGGCGGTCAACCAAAAAGGGGATTGTAACTTGGATAGAAAATAAAAATAAAGTAAAAAGTTTGTGACGCCACCTGTGGTACCTGGTAAGGTTTACCAGCGTTGCTGCAGACCTCCGGGGGGTGATGGGATGGCAGCTGAGGTGTTTCTGCTCCCAGAGGTGGAGCGGGCCCCCGGGGCAGTGTGGAGCTTGTTGGGTGGTGATACTGGGACTTGTAGTGCAGGCGGGATGGCGCAGCAGGAGTAATTGACAGAGACAGGGGATTTGCTTCAATACCTTTACTGGTGCGGATGTCAGGTACGGTCCAGGGTACTCAGTAGGATGGGTGCACTTCAGGACTTCTCCCCAGTGAGCGGGTATAAGGCCTCCTGGTCCGTGTCTGCCTCTCTATATGCTCCTGGCCAGCCTGCAACTGGGCCTAGCTATGTGTCCTGCTGTTCCTTCACCTGTCGCTCGGTAGTAGGACCTTCTGCTGGCAACCATTATCCCTGGCACCAGGGCCTTCATGGTTCCTGGTCCTGTAATGGGTCTAGCTTCAGGTCTGCCAGGGACTTGTAATCCTCCTGGAATGCCGGTGGTCCCTACTGGGTATAAAGGACCCTGTAGGCGCGGACCCGGTGTCAGGTTGGTATCTTCGGGGTGAGCCTAGGATGCTCCTCTGCCCCTTCCAACTCCTCTCTCCTCTCCTTGCCTCCGGCCACACTCGGGGCCCTCAGAACTCAACAGCAGACGTGCTGCGTCTTCACTGCTCTCAGCGTCAGCACGCTCTCAGAACAACTAACTGAACTGCCTAGCTCCACCCTCCATATATATATGTCCCTAATGGGCTCCCTCTGCTGGTATGAGGTGGAAGGGTGGAGGTGTTTGTATGTAGTGAGGACCTCTTGTGGAGATGTCCATCCATGCACCCTGGGTCCTGTGGTACCTGTGAACAGCAGGGTGCCACATTTCCATATTACAGCGCTAGAAATCCAGCTATTTAAAACTGTGTTTTCTCCGTCACACGGATCACATATACGTTTTCAGAAAATACTGCCATTATTGGCCTCCATTCCAATTTATTTTCACGGTTTTTGACACCGGTTTGCTGTTCAAACTAGTTACCTACGGTCCAGGTATTTAAAGCTCTGTTTTCTACGTCACACGGATCACATACCAGTTGTCAGAAAATAATGCCATTTCTGGCTTCCATTAAAAATTTATTTCAGTGTGTCAGTGAAGCAATTCACACCAGTTTGCTGTTCAAACTAGTTACCTACAGGCCAGGTATTTAAAACTCTGTTTTCTCCGTCACACGGACCATATATACGTTGTCAGAAAATACTGCCATTTTTGGCCTCCATTCCAATTTTTTTTCACTGTTTTAGTGAAGTTTTGGACACCGGTTTGCTGTTCAAACTAGTTACCTACAGGCCAGGTATTTAAAACTCTGTTTTCTCCATCACACGGATCACATATAAGTTCACTCCAAACTCAGTCATTTGTAGTGAGTGTGGAAGATACTGTCCTCCATTAAAAATGGGCAAGGCACGTGTCAAGGGACGGGGAACTGGACGTGATGGTGATGGTGCATGCAGAGGCCGAGGACAAGGCTGTGGGCAAGCTGAAATTGTGCCACAACAAACACCCACATCTTCTCGCCCGACCTTCCTGTCCTAGCTCCTAGGGGGCCGCATCACACCACTATTGAACCCAGAGCAGTGTCAAAAGGTTGTTGGTTGGATAGCGGATAAGGCTTCCAGTCACTTTGCCACCACCTCCACCACCACCTTGTCTTCCACACGATCAAGTCTCAGTAGCCGTGAGTCTGGACCGCATATTCCTCACCCTGATACTCCTTCCTCCCACCATGCCGAGTGCCTGGAGACAACTGATCCCACACTTGGACACTCTGAAGAGCTGTTCACTTTTCCATTTATAGATTCGGGGCTCTCGCCCGGTCCACTTGAAGCGGGGCAAGAGGAGATCATGTGTAGCGATGCTCAAATATTTGAGCAGCCACGGTCACACGAAGGCGACGGTGGGAAAGTGTCACAAGAGGTGGACGATGATGAGACACAATTGCCACAAAGTCACGAGGAGGACCAGGGTGCGGAAGTGGAAGACGAGGTGGTGTGCGATATAGTAACTGACCCAACCTGGCAGGAGGACATGCAGAGCGAGGGCAGCAGCACAAAGGGGGAGGGAGGCAGAGCAAACCAACAGGCAGGAAGAAACAGTGTGGTGGCCACAGACAGAAGGCAGGCAACCGTTCCCCGTAACACCAACACGAAGGAAGTTGCCAGTACAACTGTTAGGTCTTCCCGAGTCTGGTTGTTTTTTAAAGACTCTGACGATAACCCCAAAAAGGCCATTTGCACCACATGCCAGACCAGCATCAGCTGTGGTGGCAAAACGACCAGCCTGACCACCACAAGCATGATCAGGCACATGGAAGCAAAGAACTTAGTGGGCCGAACCCCAAGGTCCAGGAACAGTGTCTGCGGGTGGCACCATTGCTTCTTCTGCTGTTGTGCATGCAAGCCAATCCCCTGTCCATGGTGCATGCCTCCTGCCCTGCGCCTGTCGTTGCACACTCTCAAGTAGCAGCATCAGGAAACACGTCCTTGTCCCAGCGCAGCGTTCAGTTGTCCATACCCCAGTTCTTGGAACGCAAGCGCAAATATACAGCCAACGTCCCACAGGCCACACTACTAAATTCTCACATTTCACGTCTGCTTGCACTCAAAATGTTGCCTTTTAGGCTCATGGAGATGGAAGCATTCCGCAACCTGATGGCGGCGGTCGTCCCTCGGTACTCGGTCCCCAGCCGCCACTATTTCTCCCTGTGTTCCGCCCCCGCATTACACAAGCACGTGTCCCAAAACGTTAGCCGTGCCCTCAACAACGCAGTTACCGGGAAAGTCCACCTAACCACGGACACGTGGACAAGTGCTTGTGGGCAGGGACGGTACATCTCGCTGACGGCACACTGGGTTAACATAGAGGAAGCCGGGACCCAGTCGGACCTTGGGACTGAACAAGTCCTCCCGACGCCAAGGATTGTGGGCCCTAGATAAATCAGGGTTGCCCCCATGGTCTACAACTCCTGCACCTCATCCTCCTCAGCCTCCTCTTCCTCTTCAGCCTCCATCTCCGAAATGACCACATCAGTCACAAGCTGGAAGCACTGCAGCACTGCCTGGGCCAAGCGGCAACAGGCTTTCCTGAAGCTAATATGCTTAGGTAACAAACCGCACAATGGTGAAGAGCTGTGGACAGCTCTGAAAGAGCAGGCAGATCTGTGGTTCACACCGCTGAACTTACAGCCAGGCATGGTCGTGTGTGACAATGGCCGGAACCTGGTGGCGGCTCTGAGGCGAGGCGAGCTCACACACGTACCATGCCTGGCCCATGTGCTTAACCTCGTGGTTCAGCGGTTTCTAAAATCCTACCCGGAGCTGCCGGATCTGCTTGTTAAAGTACTCCACCTGTGTGTCCATTTTAGAAAGTCACCTACCGCTTCCGCTGCCCTTGCCGTGTTTCAGCAGCGTTTGCAGGTTCCGGCTCACAGACTGGTGTGTGATGTCCCCACGCGTTGGAACTCTACACTGCAGATGTTGGGAAAGATTTGTGAGCAGAAGAGGGCAGTTGTTGCGTACCAGCATCAACAAGGCCGTCGATATTCAGTTCAGACTCCACACATAAGACCTCAGGAGTGGACATGGATGTCAGACATATGTACCATCCTCCAAAACTTTGAAGACTTCACCAAGATGGTGAGCGGCGATGAAGCCATAATTAGCGTCACCATTCCGCTTCTCTGTCTTCTGAAATGCTCTCTGCTCACAATCAAAGAGCATACATTGCAGGCAGAGCACGATGAGATGGAGCAAGGAACCATACAGGGTGATTACACACAGCCCAGCCTCATCTCATCCCAACGTGGATTGGGTGACAATGAGGAAGAGGAGGAGAAGGAGGAAGGACAGGAGCTAGTTTCATGCACTATAGATGGTACTACCTGCTCAGCTGTCATACCGTCTGTTCTGTGCACCCTGACTCTCCATGTGGCTCCCAACTAAAGACCATCCTGACCTCCGACCAATGCCATTTATTTCACCTACAATAAAATAAACAGAAGTCTTAATGAGGAATAACACTATAGGAATATCCCATTCACTGTGGAGCCATCTAGTGGCCAATGTCAGATGCTACAACCAACTCATGTGTAGTGGAAAGAAGGTTTTTCTCTTTCGGCGCTTCCGGAGGATCAGGATGGTTAAAGATTAATTATTTTTCTCAATATCAGATTTATTCGAACATTTTACTAAGAACAAACAACGCGCCTTCATCAGGTATAATATGCACTTCATATCTTCATACCTGATGAATGCCGTTGCTGGCAGAAACGCGTTGTTTGTTCTTAGTAAAATGTTCGAATAAATCTGATATTGAGAAAAATAATTAATCTTTAACCTTCCTGATCCTACGGAAGCGGCGAAAAAGAGAAACCTTCTTTCCACTACACATGAGTTGGTTGTAGCATCTGTACATTCCCACTTGATGATTTCTTCCCCATCTACACTTTCACCCATGTGTGGTCTGCCCTCCCTAGATGCTTTCCCTCCTCTCCATACTCTGATCTGCCATTCACTATCTCCAATCTGCTCTTACTGTTATCTATAAGACCTTGTTCAGATGTTTTTTTCTCACTTCTGTATTTTCTCAGCATTTTTTACTGATAGAGCAAGAACCCATTATAATCTATGGAGCTGATCACATGTCCGTGGTTTTTGTGTGAACCAAGTGTAACCAGAATATCAGGAAGACATGTCTGGTTTCATCCAAGTCACAGATTTAAATGACTCATTCAAGTGAACGGGGCCATGAAAATCCTGGAGATGGAGACCACCTGTGCCATCTGTGCGCAGCCAGAAGATCTGCCAAAATACTGATGAAAATTGTCCATTTTTTCACATATAAGGAAATATATCGGACGTCTGAATGAGGCTGAACACTGAAAGAAGGGAGTGGATAGTAGAGACACAACCAGAAACAATGTAGGGTCAGGTCTATAAAAGAGCATTAAGAGCCGCAATGTGAAGGAGCGACACAGACAAGACGGCTGAAAAATGTAGGATAACTGTGTATTTAGGTATCAACAGAAAAGCCGGGAATATTCCTATATTCATTCCATTATTACTTTCTCTGCCTGAGCCGAATACTCACAATTACTCTCTCACCTACATTCATTTCTACAGTAATTTGGTTGTTGCCATTGACTGAATATTCCTGATGGTAAAAGCTGTTGCTCAGTGTCAGTTCTGTCAGGTTCTTCTTCCTTTTGGCTGATAGAACGTTCTTGGTGATTTTTATTTCTTGAAGTAAAACTGTATTTCTCACATATGGAAACGTCAATGCAAATGTGAATTATTTATAGTTTTCCGCACATATTCTCAGAGGACCGAGGTTCACATTATGTACAGACGGTGATCGCTTTTAAAATTTCACATCTGTCAGCATTAAACATTCAAGGTAAATGAACAAGGAGGTTTTTGTACGGCTCTGTATCACTGTGTGAGAGGAGTATATACACCCTGCATACAGTAATAATCTGCTGCATCGTCCTCTGTCACTCCTCTAAATGTAAGAGTGAAGTCTGTTCCTTTCCCAGATCCAGTGAATCTCTCCGGGACTCCTGTGAATCTTTCATCTGCTACTTTGATGAGTAGTTTGGGAGATTCACCCAGTTATTGTTTGTACCAGGATAACCAGTAACCTATATCAGTACTGGCCGTACAAGAGATGGTGACTGTATCTCCAGGGGACACAGAGATATAATCTGGAGTCTGGGTCATCACAATCTCTCCACAGGATCCTGAGGATTAGAAGAGACATATTCATTACTGATAAATGTCGGGATCTTCCTAGAAATCCTGATCTGATGATGGATCCACTGTAGAGATTTCTCTACACACAATCATGGAAGGATCCGAATCTCTCACCCTGAATAGAAATGAAGATCACAGCCAGCAGATAACTGCGAGAAACCAGCCTGATGTGTCTGGACCGTCAGATAGAAACTATAAGATGAGACAATCTGTACAATGAGATCTATATAGAGAGTGACAGGGGGGATACAGAGACCCCCAGAGACTGTGTATGGAAATACTGGGGACATGTAAATTCTGTGGTTATAATGTGACGGTTAGGGGAATAAATAGGAGCCGTCCTGAGACTCACTGCATGAATATGTAAACTCCGGTCACGTCGTTGTGGTGCTGATCCCACTGCTGACAATCAGTATGATACATACAAATACAAGAATAATAGTATCACATCCACATCCATTATTATAATCATCTCTGACGCGTTTCCGGTGTTAGTCGCGTCCTTAGTCCTAAGCCACTAACACAGATTATTGAATATATAAAGTGTCGCTCCTGAAGTTCATCACTTTTGGTTGTTTTGTATCTAAGATTGAAATCCCATCCATCTCTCTTATCAGCGATTTCTTTCCCAGTTTCCTTCACTTTCTGGGCTATTAACCTTTTCTATGCCATAAAAATTAATCTACAAGTGTCATTTTTATGTGAATCAATAAAATGTCTCACTACCCTTTAATATGTAATATTTCCCTTATTATAGTGTACAGATATTCTGCTTTGCATCTTTTATTTTCCACCACTAGATCTGACATAAGGCAGATTACAGCCTCTATATTCTATACAATAGATTGTGTGATGTGCACTGCAGGCACAGGAGAATTACAATGGGGGCAATCTGGGCTACCACCCAAAGCCCGAGGCTCTGAGGAGCCATGGACAGATTGCCCTCATTATAATATTTGTGTGCCCCCATCTGTGGTGGGTATCACCGGGCAGGGAGTGTTTCTGAAGCTCCGCTGTCAGTCATGGCGAATGTAGCACAATGAATGGGGAGCTCCCGTCACCTTCTCTGTGACTCAGCTGGTGCCGAGGCAATGACATCATGGCGTCAGCATGGACGCTCTGCCACAAGTGGAGCCACAGGAGATCTGATGGAGAGGTAAGTATGAAATATTATGTTTTCAATAAATTAATTAATTTCGATGACAAGAATGAAATGGAGGTGAGAGACAGAACACTATAATGAATTGAGGGTGAGGGGAGGGAGAGATGACATGACATAATGAATTGGGGGGAGCGGAGCATGTAAATATAATGAACCAGAAGGGCAGGAGGTGCACAGTGGGGGCATTGAGGACTCAGGAGAGTGACTGATTAATAGGGGGAAAGAGAACAGTAACTAATTCATTTATACATTTATTGGGAGGGGAAAAGTGGCCAATTATAGTTACAGGGGGCTCAGTGGTGGATTATCATTTACATTTGGAATTTTGTGTTGCATAATAGCAAGACGTCAGCGGTGAGTTACTGGATGTGAATATTTGTTCTGTATCTACATTGTATAGGGGCGACCGGCGGCACTAATGGATCACCAATCGGTAAACCATTACCTAATGGCAGTCGCTTCATAGCATGTTTAACCCCTTCATGACTGGGCTATTTTCCGTTATTTTATTTGCTTTTTTCCTCTCCTTCTTCTAAGAACTAAAACTTGCTATTTTTCCATCCACATAGCCATATGACGGCTTGTTTTTTGCAAGACAAGTAGTAATTTTGAATGACATCATTCATTTTATCATGTGATTCACTCGAAAGCAGGGAAAAAAAAAAAAAAAAGTGCAATTCCACAATTATTTTTTTTTACTACTGTATGTTCACTATATGGTAAAACTGTCCTGACGATATTATTCTCCAGGTCAGTACGAGCACACAGATACCAACCATGTATCGTTTTTTTATATTTAGGCATTGAAAAAGAATTTGGAAATTTGTAAAAAAAAAATGTTTTTGTCACCATTTTCTGAGACCCCTAACATTTTCAATTTTCGTGGTAAGGGGCTGTGTGAGGGCTTATTATTTGTTGCCTGATTTGAGGTTTTATTGATACCATTTTGGGATAGATACAATGTTTTGATCCTATCCAATTGCAATGTTGCAGCAGCTAAAAAAAGTAATTATGGAGTTTTGTTTTTTTCTCATTACGCTGTTTACTGATTTATTTGATTTTTGATAGATTGGACTTTTATGAACGCAGTGATACCAAACGTGTATTTTTTTAATAGCTTTATTTTTAGTGGGGGGAAAAAGAAGGGTGATTCTTGCATCAGCTATCACTGAGGAATACGTTCCTACAACAACTGGTAATAGATGAACAGATCCACAGAGCTACAAGGAACCCAACAAAGCTGCCTCCTGGATTACAGACAGAGGGAGGACAACAACAGGGCGCCCCTTGTGGTCACATACAACCCCCACATGAGCATCCAAAGGAAGATTGAGACTGATCTTTAATAGTGATGGGCGAGCACTAAAATGCTCGGGTGCTCGTAGCTCGGGTCGAGCACATTGGAATACTCGGGTGCTAGACCCGAGCAACGAGCCCAATGTAAGTCTATGGGAAACTAGAGCATTTTTCAGGCGGCTCCCCCCGGCGGTCTGCAGAGGGCCTAAAAATTGCCCAAATCGATAAGAACAGTGCTCAAATGGCATGGGAACAGCATGGGGAAGACCCCTGAAAGCATTTCTGACTCCCAGGTCACTGCTGTCAACAATAATGTCAGAGGTATTACGCCACTTTTACGGACTCACAATAAAATATACTAAAACGAAACCAAAATGGATTTTCCTGGGAAATATGTTAAGGAACATCCTTTCAAGGGTAATGACTTGTGTATAAGGCAAAATAAATAACCAAAACCAAAAATACTCCTCCACACTTTGGGCTATGTTCACACGTAGCGTTTTTGATGCGTTTTGCACTTTTGCATTGCTTTCAACTGTAACAAATGCATTCACCGGGAAATGTCATTTTAACATTTTACAACCTTATTTGGCCATGTGGTGTGTGAGACATGATCAGACACATCCTGTTTCATTTATGAATGAGGGACTCTGAAAGTCACAAAGCCTATTTTTATAGGGCCATTATGCGGCCTTTACTATTCATAAAGGGCAGCAGTTGGCCCTCACTATTCATAGAGAGCCATCAGCCGGCTAGGCTTTGTTGTTCCCATTGCTAAAGAGTGGGTCTCCTATATTGTTATTGCGTATGCAGTGAGTGGCAGGCCTGACCAAAATTTAGATGCACCCCAATACCCCATTGAAAATTTGGACGCACCCCAATACCCCTTTGAAGAGACTTAGAGGAAGGCCTCCTGAAAACAATGTTCCCATTATTAGGAAGTGGCTCTCCCATTGTGTTTGCCTATGCAGTAAATGCAAGGGTTGCCAAAAATTTGGTAGGCACTCCAATGCCCCTTGGAAGAGACGTGGAGGTCAGAGGGCTAGCGGCAGGGTAGGCCAGGACCTCGAAGGCGTAGAGAGCCAGTTCATTCCACGTATCCAGCTTGGATAAACAAAAATTATAAGGCACAGAGGAATCACGGAGGATGTTGGTATGGTCGGCAAGGTACTCCCTCAGCATCTTCCCAAACTTAGCACTCCTTGTGAGAGTGGCCCGCACCTTAGGGCCTGTGCGATGGGAGGGGATGAGAAAATTCTCACAGAACTGTGACAGTGTTCCCCTGCCTCTGCTGGATTGGAGTTGTATCTCTCTCGCCTGTTATCTCTCTCGCCTGTAGTCCTTGGTTGTCCAACAAACTGTGACCTCTGCCGCTTGCGTTTTCAGATGGGAATTTTTTTAATAGTTTCGCAACAAGGGCCTTCTGGTACTGCCCCATTTTTGTAGCCCTGTCTGCCTCAGGAATAAGAGATATAAAGTTCTCCTTGTTGCGTGGGTCTAGAAGTGTCACCAACCAGTAATGACTGTTACCCAAAAATTTGAGAACACGAGGGTCATAGGAAAGACAGCATAATCAAACTCAGCCATGCGTGCCAGACTGCTAACAGGCAAGACTTCCGTGTCCTCATCAAGAGGACGAGTGACCATGCTCTCCTCCTCCTCCTCTCTGTCCTCAGGCCGTCCACGCTGAACAGACGGTATGACAGTTGTGAAGGTAGTACTGTCTACAGCGCTTGAAACCACCTCCTCCTCTTCCTCATTGTCACCCAATCCACGTTGTGATGAGATGAGGCTGAGCTGTGTGTAATCACCCTGTATGGTTCCTTGCTCCATCTCATCGTGCTCCGCCTGCAATGCATCCTCTTTGATTGTGAGCAGAGAGCGGTTCAGAAGACAAAGAAGCGGAATTGTGACGTTAATTATGGTGTCATCGCCGCTTACCATCTTGGTGGAGTCCTCAAAGTTTTGGAGGATGGTACATATGTCTGACATCCATGTCCACTCCTGAGGTCTGAACTGAATACCGACGGCCTTGTTGATGCTGGTACTCAACAACTGCCCTCTTTTGCTCACAAATCCATCCCAACATCTGCAGTGTAGAGTTCCAACGCGTGGGGACATCACACACCAGTCTGTGAGCTGGTAGCTGCAAACGCTGCTGAAAGACGGCAAGGAAGCTGTAGGTGACTTTCTAAAATGGGCATACAGGCGGCGTACTTTAACAAGCAGATCCGGCAGCTCCGGGTAGGATTTGAGAAACCGCTGAACCATGAGGTTAAGCACATGAGCCAGGCATGGTACGTGTGTGAGCTCGCCTCGCTTCAGAGCCGCCACCAGGTGCTGGCCATTGTCACACATGACCATTCCTGGCTGTAGGTTCAGCGGTATGAGCCACATATCTGCCTGCTCTTTCAGAGCTGTCCACAACTCTTCAGCATTGTGTGGTTTGTCATCTAAGCATATTAGCTTCAGCACAGCCTGTTGGTCGAGGCAGTGCTGCAGTGCTTCCAGCTTGTGACTGATGTGGTCATTTCGGAGATGGAGGCTGAAGAGGAGGAGGGGGCTGAGGAGTATGAGGTGCAGGAGCTGTAGATTGTGGAGGCAACCCTGATTGACCTAGGGCTCGCAATCCTTGGCGTGGGGAAGACGTGCTCCGTCCCAAGGTCTGACTGGGTCATGGCTTCCACTATGTTAACCCAGTGTGCCATCAGCGAGATGTACCATCCCTGCCCACAAGCACATGTCCAGTGTCCGTGGTTAGGTGGACTTTCCCGGTAACTGCGTTGTTGAGGGCACGGCTAATGTTTTGGGACACGTGCTTGTGTAATGTGGGGACGGCACACCTGGAGAAATAGTGGTGGCTTGGGACCGAGTACCGAGGGACGGCCTCCGCCATCAGATTGGTTAATGTTTCCATCTCCACGAGCCTAAAAGGCAACATTTCGAGCGCAAGCAGTCGTGAAATCTGAGAATTTAGTAGTGCAGCATGTGGGGCGTTGGGACAAGGACGTGGATGTGCTTCCTGGTGCTGCTACTTGAGAGTGTCCAACGACAGGTGCAGGGCAGGAGGCATCTTTGCATGCACCATGGACAGGGGATTGGCATGCATGCACAACAGCGGAAGAAGCAGTGGTGCTACCCGCAGACACTGTTCCTGGACCCTGGGGTTCCGCCCTCAAAGTCGCGTGCTTTGCTGCCATGTGCCTGATCATGCTGGTGGTGGCTAGCTTTGCCACCCCTGCTGAGGCTGGCCTGGCAGGTGGTGCAAATGGCCTTTTTGGGTTATCGGCAGAATCTTTAAAAAACAACCAGACTCGGGAAGACCTAACATTTGTACTGGCAATTTCCTTCGTGTTGGTGTTACGGGGAACTGTTGCCTGCCTTCTGTCTGCGGCCACCACACTGCTTCTTCCTGCCTGTTGGGGTGCTCTGCCTCCCCCTGTGTGCTGCTGTCCATGCTCTGTATGTCCTCCTGCCAGTTTGGGTCATTTACTATATCATCCACGATCTCGTCTTCCACTTCCGCACCCTAGTCCTCCTCCTGACTTTCTGGCAATTGTGTCTCATCATCGTCCACCTCTTGTGACACTTTCCCACCATCGCCTTCGTGTGACCATGGCCGCTCAAATATTTGGGCATCGCTACATGCAATTTCCTCTTAAAGTAAATCGGGCAAGAGGCCCGAATCTATAAATGAAAAAGTGAACAACTCTTCGGAGTGTCCAAGTGTGGGATCAGTTGTCTCTAGCACTCGGCATGGTGGGAGGAAGGAGGTTCAGGGTGAGGAATATGCGTTCCAAACTCACGGCTACTGAGACTTGACCGTGTGGAAGAAAGCGTGGTGGTAGTGGTGTCTAAGTGACTGGAATCATTATCTGCTATCCAACCAATAACCTTTTCACACTGCTCTGTGTTCAATAGTGGTGTTGCTCGGTCCCCTAATAATTGGGACAGGAAGGTCGAGCGAGAAGATGTGGGTGTTTGTTATGGCACAATTTCAGCTTACCCACGGCCTCGGCATCGGCCTCTGCATGCACCATCACCATCACGTCCAGTTCTCCGTCCTTTGCCACGTGTCTTGCCCATTTTAAATGGAGGATCTTTAACGCTCACTACAAATGGATGAATTTGGAGCGAACTTATATGTGATCCGTGTGACGGACAAACCACAGTTTTAAATACCTGGCCTATAGGTAACTATTTTGAACAGTAAACCGGTGTCAAAAACTTCGCTGACACACTGAAACAAATTTTTAATGGAGGCCAGAAATGGCAGTATTTTCTGAAAACGTATATGTGATTCGTGTGACGGAAAAAACACAGTTTTAAATACCTGGCCTGTAGGTAACTATTTTTTAACAGCAAACTGGTGTCAATAGCTCCACTGACACACTGAAACAAAATTTCAATGGAGGCCAGAAATGGCAATATTTTCAGCGCAATTATATGTGATCAAGTTTTAAATTGCTGGATTTTTAGTGCTGTAATATGGAAGGACCTGGCTGTATTCTGCAGTGCCAACAAGCAAATGGCACAGAAAAACAATGTTCTCTGGATTGATTTTTAAGCAAATAATGAGGATTAAGATCCAAAAAAAAATTATTCCTGGCCCCTGAGACCTGGGCCTATGTCTAGAAATGTCTAACAGCAGCAGCAGACAGAACTGGAATGGATCCTGTTGTGCTATATACACTGCCTGCCTATATACACTGCCTGCCTGATATCTCTGCAGATGGATTAGTCCTCAGAAGGACTGTTTGTTGAGATGGATATGTGTAATATGCTTCTGTTCTACCTACACTTCCTAATACACAAGCAAATCTCTCCCTAGCTCAGCACCTCTCCCTACACTGTCTGATTCCGGAGTGACTGTGACGAGAACAGCGGCGCCAGGTCTGATATAGACCTGATGACGCTGTGCGGCCAGCCAATCACTGTAATGCCACAACTAACATGACTGCGGCATTACAGTGAGTGGCAGGCAATCCCTGCATATTCATTGGCTCTGTAAAGAGCGCCAAACATGCAGTGAGGGGACCCGAGCCCCCACCGAGCAACCCCGGAAATACTCAGCAGTGAGATGCTCGGGCGAGCACCAAGCAGTAGCAAGCATGCTCGCGCATCACTAATCTTCAACCCATATTCCACAGAGACCACAGACTGAAAGGAATATTCCCGGAACTACCACTTCTCTCCTACAAAAGCCCCCTAACTAAAGGAATCTCCTTGTCAGAAGTGTCCTTTCATCACCATCAGAGACGGGAACATTCCCCTGTAATAATAAAAAGTAGGACTTGTACCCAGATACAGTACAGACCAAAAGTTTGGACACACCTTCTCATTTAAAGATTTTTCGGTATTTTCATGACTTTGAAAATAGTACATTCACACTGAAGGCATCAAAACTATCAAATAACACATGTGGAATTAAATACTTAACAAAAAAGTGTGAAACAGCTGAAAATATGTCTTATATTCTAGGTTCTTCAAAGTAGCCACCTTTTGCTTTGATGACTGCTTTGCACACTCTTGGCATTCTCTTGATGAGCTTCAAGAGGTAGTCACCGGAAATGGTCTTCCCACAATCTTGAAGGAGTTACCAGAGATGCTTAGCACTTGTTGGCCCTTTTGCCTTCACTCTGTGGTCCAGCTCACCCCAAACCATCTCGATTGGGTTCAGGTCTGGTGACTGTGGAGGCCAGGTCATCTAGCGAAGCACCCCATTACTCTCCTTCTTGGTCAAATAGCCCTTACACAGTCTGGAGGTGTGTTTGGGGTCATTGTCCTGTTGAAAAATAAATGATGGTCCAACTAAACGCAAACCGGATGGAATTGCATGCCGCTGCAAGATGCTGTGGTAGCCATGCTGGTTCAGTGTTCCTTCAATTTTAAATAAATGCCCAGCAGTGTCACCAGCAAAGCACCCCCACACCATCACAACTCCTCCTCCATGCTTCACGGTGGGAACCAGTCAGTAGAGTCCATCCGTTCACCTTTTCTGAGTCGCACAAAGACACGGTGGTTGGAACCAAAGATCTCAAATTTGGACTCATCAGACCAAAGCACAGATTTCCACTGGTCTAATGTGCATTCCTTGTGTTCTTTAGCCCAAACAAGTCTCTTCTGCTTGTTGCCTGTCCTTAGCAGTAGTTTCCTAGCAGCTATTTTACCATGAAGGCCTGCTGCACAAAGTCTCCTCTTAACAGTTGTTGTAGAGTTGTGTCTGCTACTAGAACTCTGTGTAGCATTGACCTGGTCTCTAATCTGAGCTGCTGTTAACCTGCGATTTCTGAGGCTGGTGACTTGGATAAACTTATCCTCAGAAGCAGAGGTGACTCTTGGCCTTCCTTTCCTGGGGCGGTCCTCATGTGAGCCAGTTTCTTTGTACCGCTTGATGGTTTTTGCAACTGCACTTGGGGACACATTCAAAGTTTGCCCAATTTTATGGACTGACTTACCTTCATTTCTGAAAGTAATGATGGCCAATCGTTTTTCTTTGCTTAGCTGCTTTTTTCTTGCCATAATACAAATTCTAACAGTCTTTTCAGTAGGACTATCAGCTGTCTATCAACCTGACTTCTACACAACACAACTGATGGTCCCAACCCCATTTATAAGGCAAGAAATCCCACTTACTAAACCTGACAGGGCACACCTGTGAAGTGAAAACCATTTCCGGTGACTACCTCTTGAAGCTCATCAAGAGAATGTCAAGCGTGTGCAAAGCAAAAGGTGGCTACTTTGAAGAACCTAGAATATAAGACATATTTTCAGTTGTTTCACACTTTTTTGTTAAGTATATAATTCCACATGTGTTATTTGATAGTTTTGACGCCTTCAGTGTGAATATACAATTTTCATAGTCATGAAAATACAGAAAAATCTTTAAATGAGAAGGTGTGTCCAAACTTTTGGTCTGTACTGTATTAGTGACAAATACAGTCCACCTACCCAACACAAATCAGGACTATAAGATCATGGATTTCTTCTCATATTCATCCTCCAATGTGGTGGACATGATACAATGTACAAGGTGCCCTGGAGGAGCCGATATTGGGGAAACTAAGCAAAAACTACAAACAATGATGAATCTACACAGACACAATCAGGAATGAACTGGACGCCTGTGGGAAACATTTCTCTGGACTTGGACACGCTATGACGGATATAAAAGTCTTAATATTGAAAGGTTGTTTCAAGGACGACTGAGAGAGAAAAATCTGAGAATTCATACTGATAAGATAATTGGACACAATTTAACACCTGGATTTATGACTCACTACATGGACCCAGTTCACACCTCCACCAGACTGACTCAAAATCACTAAGCCGTCAATCCCATCACCTCTCCATTTGTAACAAAAAAAAATTAATTTGATTTCCTTGGCTTATCTTTAGGAGGCATCACCCCATGTATCCACCCCATACACAAATTGTAATATCTCCTAAATGTTGTGCTCTTGTCTCAGTCATTCATTTGTAAATCTCCCCGAAGAAGGAGCCTCGGTGCTCTGAAAGCTGCAGACATAATTCTATAATTCTCCTGATTAGCCAATAAAGGCTAAGAATACTTTTGTCAATTTTAGGCATAACACTATTCATATCAATTTGTTAATTTTGCAAAGTTATGATATATGCTCTTCTGTGCCCACCCCCCGAATATTAATTATTCTTTTTTTTTGGGGGGGCGGATAATTAGAACTTCTGCTATGGAGCCCTATGATTTCTATGTACGTCCGTTATGATGAGTACATAATTAGAATATACTTATGGTAACACATAAATAATCATTGGAGCTGTAATCATCAAATAATATTTTGTCAATGTGTGAAATGGTCTTTTAAGAATTGTTTACATGTGTAACATAACATATATATATAAATGATTTATGTGGATAGTAGGTGAAGTGTAGAGCGGTGTCACCCCATGATGATTATTATCTGGGCTTGTTACATTGTCAGGCTGCAATTTCCCTCTACAATGTCATGTGATGCACTACTTATCTCATCCACCAGATGGCGCTATAGATTGTTATAATCCTGAAAGGCGACAGCTGCAGGACGACTCGTGTAAGAGCAACAGTTCATAGTACCAGGGGTCAACCATTTTGAGCATGAAATTCACTAAGGAGGAGTCACTACTGTGTCTCGACAGTAAGGGGGGACACTATTGTGAAGGACACTATGGGGCGATTCATTATGACCGGTGTTGTGCACTTTAGTGTTAATGACTCTCTGGAGTACAATGCGTCTAATTCATTAAGTGGTGCTCATCCCCTAAAGAAATAGGCGCATCTCTTAATTGTCATGTGCCGACACCAGAAATGGTCTGAAGTCAGAGACTGGGGAATATTTCTTGACTCCATTACGCAGTTGCTGCTGAGACTGGACTGTAAACACTAAAAGTCACAACTTCCGAGTTCTGGGAAAATATTGCGACTTCTTAAGGTGTTTTACATCAGAGCTTTCACCTATCACATTTTCTGCTATTCATGCGCTATAGAGATAAAGTGTCAGCTCCATTCTGCAGGAAAGTGCGATTATAGCAATATCAAACTTATTTTATTACTTTTATACAATTAATATTCTGTGGGGGAGGGGCCGAAGGAAAATCTGTTTATCCGTCAGCTCGCTCCGTTGTACGGCCACATTCAGAGTTTCTCCTCCTGTGCAGATGTTCATATAGTCTGTAATCATTATGTCAGCGCTGGTTTATACCTGACTGGTTTATACAATGATCTGTACAGAAATAATCTATTCCCAGAGGAAGAAGAGAAGACAGAAATAATCACTGAGCGCTCTGCTAATTCTCTGCACCTTCATCTACACAACATTGTAATACAGCGACATCATGGGGGATGAGGACGGAGGTTTTTGTACGGCTCTGTATCACTGTGTGAGAGGATAACTCCAATACTGCTGACAGTAATAATCGGCTGCATCGTCCTCTGTCGCTCCTCGGATTGTAAGAGTAAAAGCAGTTCCAGATCCAGATCCAGAGAACCGGTCTGGGACTCCTGTATCTCGGGGGGTTGCATAATAGATAAGAAGCTTTGGTCGTTCTCCTGATTTCTGTTGGTACCAGGCTATAGCATTCCCTGTACCAGAACTAGATGTACATGAGATGGTGACTGTATCTCCGGGGGACACAGAGATATAATCTGGAGTCTGGGTCATCACAATCTCTCCACAGGATCCTGAGGATTAGAAGAGACATATTCATTACTGATAAATGTCGGGATCTTCCTAGAAATCCTGATCTGATGATGGATCCACTGTAGAGATTTCTCTACACACAATCATGGAAGGATCCGAATCTCTCACCCTGAATAGAAATGAAGATCACAGCCAGCAGATAACTGCGAGAAACCAGCCTGATGTGTCTGGACCGTCAGATAGAAACTATAAGATGAGACAATCTGTACAATGAGATCTATATAGAGAGTGACAGGGGGGATACAGAGACCCCCAGAGACTGTGTATGGAAATACTGGGGACATGTAAATTCTGTGGTTATAATGTGACGGTTACTGGAGTGTAATAGAGACCGGAGCTCGGCGGCGTCTCCTCCTAGATGAGAATTAATGTCACTTGTATGAAATCTAAGAAAAAAAATAAGAGTTTTTTTAGTAATTAATTGTAATTTCCATGGTTATAGGTTTTTATGATCATGTTTAGCTCTGCTACATCTGTATATAAATATTCCTGAAATATTGTTTTGTATTTATAAGGATATAAATGTATTTTTCTATAATCGGCAGGATATTCCATTACACTGTATAAACCTCCTGAGAGAATCCCCCGGTCATCAGGGTCGCGGTATTGTAGGACCTGATATCTGTGCGGAGTCTTCACAGCTTACATACAAGTTAGGAAAACCCTGTAAGTGACGTCCTTGTATACGATCACATACACGACTGATCTCTCTGAATATCTGTTATAAATGCAGTCAGGATTAAGGGAGAAAAACTACTAGAGACGAGAGCAGAAGTAATCCGGGGGCTCCTGCACCTGCCGAACCCCCTCCAAACTCGCGATCAGGGGTCAGGTTATAGTAAGTTACATAGTGCGGTGTAGTGTAACGGAGACCTCGGCACCGAAGAAGACAAAAGGAGGAAATGTTGCTGCAAATATATATTTTTTATTTGGATCCGGCAAAAAAAGCAAAGACAGATACCGGCCAGCGTTTCGGCCAATAAATTGTCTTCATCAAGGACGTCTGTAATACATGAACATAACAAATAAAACATTTAGTTTCATATGTGACATGAAATGAACCTAAGGAAAAGTGTCAGATCAATGGGAGGCGGGAGGAGGAAAGGTGGGAATGTGAGGATCAACCAGATATAACACATGGACAACGAGATCACAACGATGAAAATCATTAATAATACTGCAATTGTCATATGGGAACAATGTTGGAGTCAGCGTGATAATCTGGTTTTGTGTGAATTCCATAAAGACAAAAGGAAAGAAAAGAAAAGAGGACATGAATCCTGGAAGCTAAAGGACAAATTATCTAAAGACGACCAATATGTGGTCAGTTCAGAGCAATGACGACGGCTCAAAAATTATTAATTATTACAATGTGCACACTTCAGTAGGTGAACACTTGGTCTAAGGTTCAGGTTTTTACGTTACTTTACCAGTTAGAATAGGACCAGGAAATCTAGATCGCATCATGTCCATATAGCAGCACCTGTAACTACAGTATATTCAGGTGGTGTGTACATGTGTAATATTAGACCATCGAAGCAATGTAGAGGGCTCCAAAAATGATTAGGCCTCTACCTATCCCTATGCCGAGCTCCTATACCAACACAGTACAGGCATAAAATGGTGTTCATGGCCGCCCCTAAGTGTTATCCTGCCTGTGATAGTCCCCTGATAATGGTGCAGGTTTTTATTTTTTAAATCCTCACAAATTGAATCGCAGATTGTTCAAATTTGTGTGGAACCTCGGATATCAGGAAATTTAACTCAAATTCATTCCTCCATGGATTGATCTGCTCATCTCTAGTCTCAACTAATTCCTGGCTGGAGAGTGACCGCACTATCCGGGGACAGTGACCGCACTATCCGGGGACAGTGACCGCACTATCCGGGGACAGTGGCCACCACATCTCCTTGAGCCCCAGAACGGCTCAGAGTGAATACGATGGCACTACGTGACTAAAGTGGACACAGCTTGAGCAGATCTCGTTACACCTAGCAGGGTCAGTTATGTGTAAGTATGGCGACAAGAAAGGTTCAGATCCAGCAATCCCACAGGATTAAAAATTACACCTTTACTTAAGAAACGTAAAAATCCATATTAGTATTTCAATAGAAAAATGTGAAATGAGAGCGGGTATAAACAATACATGAACTGGTGACGGGTTTTACACCATGTGGATTCTTAATCATAATCTATTTTACAGTGATAGTCAAGTACATTTTATTTTTTTAAATTTACTTTTTGCTCCACTCTCTTCACAACCCAAGAATATTACACAATTGAAGACAGCGCTCCTTAGGAAGTTTCATATATACAGGTGCTTCTTACTAATTTAGAATATCATCAAAAGGTTAATTTATTTCAGTTCTTCAATCCAAGAAGTGAAGATCATATATTATATAGAGTCATTACACACAGAGCGATCTATTCCAAGTGTTTATTTTGGTTAATGCCAGGCCGCATTGATGCAGTAATTGATGCAAAGGATCCCCGACCAAGTATTGAGGGCATTTACTGAACATACATTTCAGTAGGGGAACATTTCGGATTTTAAAAACATTTTTCAAGCTGTAGTTATAAAGTATTCTAATTTACTGAGATAATGACTTTTGTGTTTTCATTGGCTGTAAGCCATAATCATCAACATGAACAGAAATAAACACTTGAAATAGATCCCTCTGTGTGTAATGACTCTATATAATAGATCCCTCTGTGTGTAATGACTCTATATCAGGGTTCCCAACTCCAGTCCTCAAGGCCCACCAACAGGTCATGTTTTCAGGATTTCCTTAGTATTGCACAGGTGATAATTCCATCATCAGCACAGGCAATAGTTACATCACCTGTGCAATACTAAGGAAATCCTGAAAACATGACCTGTTGGTGGGCCTTGAGGACTGGAGTTGGGGAACCCTGCTCTATATAATAGATCCCTCTGTGTGTAACGACTCTATATAATATATGAGCTTCACTTTTTGTATTGAAAAACTGAAATAAATTAACCTTTTGATGATATTCTAATTTTCTGAGAAGCACCTGTATATATGATACTTCTTAAGCAGCGCTATTCCATTTGCTTCTGTGGATTTTACCTCAGGTGTATTTTGACTATGACGCTCCCTTATGCCTAATGTATCCTGCAGACATGCTTATTTGTACAACCCAAGAATATTAGTGACTTAGAGGCCATCGCCAATGAGGAACGGGCTAAGATTCCTCAGGGGCTGTAAAGAGCTGGTGTCTGGATAGGCATCACGTACGCAGCAGGTCGTAACAGCCAAAGGGGCTTTACTACCTACTAAAGACGCTTATCATGTAGGGGTGAATAATCCTCAGACTTCAGTGGTCAGTAAGGGGCATTTTGTGCTGAATATGGAGAAACCACTTGTTATATTATTTGTACTGAGCTATTTCTATACTTCTTGGTTTATTGCAAACAGCAGAAAGTTTATAAATGTTAGAAATAAACTGAATCTGAAATGGGGTGAAGGTGGGGATTGAAACTAAATATACAGTGCTCAGCATAAATGAGTGCACCCCCTTTGAAAAGTAAAATTTTAATCAATATCTATAATGGGTGTGTCAGGTGTGACAGACTGTCGTTCTGGATCCAGCTGTAGAAGGTCATTGCGCTTGGCTCTGCAGGCACCTTCTTGATCTTTTGATCTTTGTGGTGCAGTGATATCCTTCTCCCTCTAGGACCTAGGAGTGGACCTCCACCTTCTGCTGCTAATTGACACACCCTTGCTGGATGTTTAAATACCTTCGGTCTCTGCAGAAAGTCGCCTAGATAGCTCTATTTTCCTCTGTCCAAACTTGAAGTACTAGTAGTCGGCTAGTGTCTTCTTGGAGTTCCCTTGGAGTATAGTTGGCATAATCTCTCTGGTGTCTTCTCAAGCTAAGTGTTTTCCTTTGTCTGTTACCTATTTGTCTTTAGTTGCAGTGGGGGTTGACTAGTGCTCACCCCATCCCCTCCTTAACTAGGGCCTATCACTAGGGGCAGTCAGGGATTAGGTTTCCTGCTCAGCGATAGGTACGGAACCTATTTAGGGACTTTAGGGGAGTCAGGCTGTTGTCAGATCTGCCTAGGGGTCTCCACTCCCCCTTTTCCTAGTGTTTGGACTTCTTCCTCCTCTTCCCGTTGTTGTGCACTTAGTCTTTCCCTCACCTTGCTTGACAATATCTCACTGAACAAAAGAAAAATTTCCAGAATTTTGACAAGACTAAGTTTCATAAAACCTTCTTTAACCCATAACATGAAGGTAAGGTTAATAATATAACTTTCATAGCTAAATCTTCAGTATTACTCAAAATAGTTAATGCAAAATGAGTACACCCGACATAAAAAAAAAAATACTACATCTAGTCATTTGTATGACCTCCATAATTTTTAAGAACAGCACCGAGTTTTCTAGATATGGAATGAGCAGGTTGGCGACATATTGTAACATTTATCTTTTTTCATTCTACAAGAACGAGCCCTTTTAGAGCCTGGATACTGGATGGAGACTGATGACAACTTGTCTCTTCAGAATTCCCCATAGGTGTTTGGGTGGGTTCAGATCAGGAGACACTTAATCAATGAATCACTTTCTCCCTGTTCTTCTTCAGAAATACCACAGAAGCCTTAGATGTGTGTTTTGGATCATTGTGATGTTGCTAAGTGAACGTCTACCAAGCGCACAGAGTGATGGCAGCATCTTCTCTTTCAATATAGAGGTTTACATCTGTGAATTCATGACATCATCAATGAAATGTATCCCCCCCGACTCCAGCAGCACTGATGCAGCCCCACATAAGGACACTGCAACCACAAGGTCTCATTGAAAGACACCATTCAGTTTTCTTTGTACTTCTCACCTTTTTGACACTATACAGCTTTGAAGCCATCAGTTCCAAAAACATTTATCTTGGTGTCAACACTCCAGAGTATAGAGTCCCAGTGGTCTTCATATTTTTCACCACGATCCCTCAATTGTAGTAGAGCTTTTTAGTGTATAAGCTTTAGTAGAAGTTTCTTTCTTCTAAAGACAACGGCATGCAACCTATTCCTCTGCAGTGTACACCGTATTGTGTCATGAGAAACACATTCACCGGTTTGGATTTCTACTCATTTAGCTAACTGCACTGAATTTGTATATGGATTTTCTTCAGCCCTTCTTATCAAAAGATGCTCCTGTTTAGGTGTCAACCTCCATGATTGTCCTGGACGTCTCTGTAAGATGATTGCAGTTCCATCTTTGTTACATTTTGGTATTCCTTTTGCTACAGTATTCTGACTGATAAGTAAAGCTTTGCTGATCTTCTTGTAGCCTTCCCTTTTTTTATGTAAAATAAATTCTTTTCTTTCTCAGGTCTTGTGACATTTCTCTTCCATGTGGTGCCATTGCTGACAGAATGAAATGGGAAGGGTTTTTGTTTTTTTATAAGCAACAACTTTTTCTAGTAAACTGTCTGCTGGACACCTGTGTAATGAATAATTAAACTTACCTGTGGTTGAATTCTGGTTAATTAGAATTTTGTACTATAAAATTGAACTTTTCTACTAAGATTTTCATTGGGGTGTACTCACTTTTACAACATTTTCTTAAATGAATTTCTTAGGAAAATTACTTTTTGGGGTGTTGAAAATAGCAAGTATTGTTTGTAATTAATAGCCAACATTTGTGGGAGTATTTAGTAGTCTGGTATCCCATAGAAAACGTTAATTCTAAAAGGAAACTAAAGGTTTTCTGACAAAACTGTTGGGGTGTACTCATTTGTGCTGAGCACTGTATCTGCTATATCCACAGAATATGCCAAATATATATAGTGGATGTGGATCCCACCTATAGGAACATCATATATCTTGAGTACGGGGCCCTGACAAGCTCCTGTTTCAGCCATTAGATTGTCAGGATTCCCGTCCATTTGTATAGAAATTTTAACCACCTCCTTATGAAAATTCCTCTTAATGGAGTCTGCATGTTCTATATATTTACATCACATCCTCTGTATGTGGTAAGAATAGAATAACTCCTTAAAGGTGAGTACAGATGTGGTGGATAGGATGTGTATTTGGGTAAGACCTCGTGAATTCAACATGTCAATATATTTATTCTCAAGGAATATAAACTGTCCCCGGAGATGTCTGACAGCAGCTTTACCCCCTCTCCCTATACACAACACATGGACGCTCAGCTGAGTCTAACGTGCTTATGTATGGGGGGGGCTGTTTATCCGTCAGCTCGCTCCGTTGTACGGCCACATTCAGAGTTTCTCCTCCTGTGCAGATGTTCATATAGTCTGTAATCATTATGTCAGCGCTGGTTTATACCT
The DNA here is from genome assembly GCF_046119375.1 of Phyllobates terribilis. NCBI lineage: Eukaryota > Metazoa > Chordata > Amphibia > Anura > Dendrobatidae > Phyllobates > Phyllobates terribilis. The sequence goes on from NW_027362761.1 coordinate 1,176,966,368, forward strand.
GACTGGTTTATACAATGATCTGTACAGAAATAATCTATTCCCAGAGGAAGAAGAGAAGACAGAAATAATCACTGAGCGCTCTGCTAATTCTCTGCACCTTCATCTACACAACATTGTAATACAGCGACATCATGGGGGATGAGGACGGAGGTTTTTGTACGGCTCTGTGTCACTGTGTGAGAGGATGCTGTGCACTCTGCTGACAGTAATAATCTGCTGCATCGTCCTCTGTCGCTCCTCTGATTGAAAGAGTGTAATCAGTTCCAGATCCAGATCCAGTGAACCGGTCTGGGACTCCTGTATATCGGCTGCTTGCACTGTAGATGAGAAGTGCTGGAGGTTGTCCTGATTTCTGTTGGTACCAGTGTAAGTTGCCATATACATTACCACTGGCCTTACATGAAATGGTGGCTGTTTCTCCCGGGGACACAGTGATGAGATCTGGAGATTGGGTCAGTACAATCTGTGCACAGGAGTCTAAGGAAAGAAAAAGAAAACATAAGTGTTAGTGTTAATGTCGCCTCATTGTGCTGTTCTCTACTACTGTCCTGTCCATCATCTCATGAACCTCTCACCATGAATGAGAAGAAGAATTACACCCAGTACAACTCCCTGTAAACCCATCGTCATCTCCCTGGACTGATGGCCACAGACTATAGAGATGTCACCTGCACAATGTCCCCTATATACCAGCTGTAATCACTGGAGGAGACGTCCCCTGAGAGCAGAGATGTAAAGCAGGAGACATGTAAATTGTGCCGTGTGTCAGCGATCAGTGATCTGGATCTTACTGCAATCAGGGATTTCCTACAGGAGAGATATAATCCCGATCATTATCCTGAGATCATTCACCATCCAGTGATCTCCTGATTGTTCTCAGACATCAGAAATGGGATTATTTTTACAGATGTTATTAGTTTTATCTGTGAAGTAAGAAAAAATCCTTCTACGTCTTATTGGGCTTTTCCAGCTTTGTGATGTTGCAGCCGATGTAAGAACAGATACTGGAGACAACAGATCACCGGGAACGTGAAACGCAGAATTCCTGACCTCACAGAGAACATCTAAGGGTATGTGCCCACGTAGCGTTTTACAAGCGTATATGCTGCGGAATTTCTGCAGCGTAAACGCTTGGTAATCCGCTCCCCATGGTCCCCAATGACAAGCCGCACTGTCAATGCCCATGCTGCGGATTTTTCCACAGCGTTTATGCTGCGCTCAAAAATCCGCAGCATGTCCATTAATTTTGCGGACACGCAGCGTAATCGCCACCATTGACTTGCATTGAGATTTATATAATCCGTGTCAGTATATTTGTATACACAGATTATATGCGTTTCAATGTGCGGATGGTACCCAAGTCTGGAGGAGAGAAGACTCTCATCCAGACCTGGATAGAAACTGTAAAAAAAAGAATTAAAAATAAAAAATAAACTGTATACTCACCTTCCGATGTCCTCCCGGTGTTTTGTCTGCTCCGTCCGCTCTCTTGCAATGCTCCCGCTGTTATGAAGGACCTGCCATGACGTCACTGAGTCATGTGACCCATCACATGGCTCCATGACGTCACCGCAGGTCCTTCACACCACCGTGAGCCGCCCAACACACCGGACGCGGCAGAGAGAACACCGGGAGAACACCGGAAGGTGAGTATAAACTTTATTTTTTTATTTTTTACCATTTTATTCTTTTTTTTAACTAACTTGTTCACACTACTATAAATCCATGCCGGTTGCCGTTTGTATGGATTTATATAGAGTGAACAAGTTGTCAAGCACTTTCCAAGTGATGCTAAAATCACTTGGAAAAGCGCTTGATAACCCGCATGCAGAAATGCATGGAGAGATGCTTGACAAACGCTTCTACCTGGCGGGAAAAACGCATGTAAAATCCGCATGCATTTTTCCAGCCAGGGAGAAGCGTAAAAAATATGCAGCATTTCTGCATCGTGGGCACATAGTCGAAGACCATTAGAAATATTTATATTCATTCAGATTATTATTAATATGTTTATTACTATTAATACGACTGATATTTTATTACATCCACTCCTGATTGTTGCTTAAAAACTAGATGTAAAACCCTGATGAAATACACAGGTGTGAATGAGGCCTGATCTGTATATATTGTGGTGTGAATACAGAACTGATGGGATATTTGGGGGATTCTCATGTAATTTATCTTCATGCATTACTATCATCTATCTTGTGGATGTAAATCTCTCATGTATATAATGTCATATATCAGCGGTTCTCATCTGTCTCATCTGATGTCATTTCCTCCCTAGACGACGGCCCCTGAGCGTTATAGATGTGATATACGGGGGCTGCACCTATATAGTGTTATGTGAATAGAAGCTCTTGAATGATTTTTCATTATCAATGAATGTATTAATAAAATTATAAGAAATATGGAGAAGACAGAAATTTGGACACATAGATGAGCCCCCGACAGAAGACACATCTCTGATGGCTGAACCTGCCATTATTCCTGCACTTATGGCCGAGGGTCTGGACAAACCACAAACTCACATTATTGTAATTCTGGTAGAAAACAAATCCTCGTCGGTGACTTTATTAGTAGTTTGCAGAGCACATGTTACTCCCTGACGTGTGCAGAATAATCCGGGCTCCGCTGAGGCTGCCGGGCCCCTCCAGTCCAGGATTCTCCTCAGACCGGGGCCGGGAGAGGTGGGGTCATTTATATGTATATTTCCACCCTACGTCCCAGACCCCTGAGCAGAATAAGGCAGATTCACAGCAAACAGACTCAATGTGAATCCAATCTCTTTCCTGAATTGGAGTGAATCTGCTGAGTGTGAATTGTGGCTGAGTCACTCATCACTAATGTCCGCACATCTCAGCCCAGAATAGAAAAAGACTGAAGTGAATCTCTGAAAACCCCATTTACTGCTGGGAATATATTTGCTGCTTTGTGCAGCGGCTCCGGCCCCTCTGATCTGTGAGTATAATGTGGGATATGTGAGGTATAGCGGTGTATGGAGCCGCCATTATGAGGCCTCTAGACCTTGTAGTGAGAGGGTGGAGGGGACTGTGCAGCGCGGGGAGGATCTGTCCTCCAGTTCTCTCTCTTCCTGGTCACTCATCCATTCCCGCTAAGCTTCTTATGTTCCTGAGTCCATCAGTAACCGGCGGCTCAGCTAATGTTGGCCGCTCCCGGAGATGACACCTGTAATGCCATGGTTTTCTGATATGGGGAGACCACTGTAACCCCGGGGTCCATCTTTATTTTCAGGATAAAGGACATCACATTAGATATATCGGGTACAGCTCAAATAAAAAGGTAATCACTTGTCCAGAAAAAAACTAAAGAGATTTGCAACCCAGATGAGTCCATCACATAACAGGTCAGATATTTATCCCTAGGAGGTAAACTATGAAATGACAGCAAGCAGAGATCTAGATACAGAAAATATAAGGGAAAATTATATAATCTTTTATTATACAAAAATACAACCTGTAATTGTTGGAACAAACAAAATGTATATTTATATTCTATAGGAGCAGAAAGTAAAGTCCTCCCCTCCTTCTTCTATCTCCTTACATCTGTACAGATTCCTTCATCACATGAATCCTGGTAACAGTCTGAAGCTTTTATCGGCCGCGCACAATACTGGATAAGAGCTGCCCGGGTCGTGTTCCTCCTCCTGATGTGTGTGCTCTGTACAGATACAAGCGCCTCATACACAGGATTCTCTGCTATTCCTCAGTATCAGTCACTTATATACAGATGTTTGGTGTCTGCACTGAGTATAGACAGAGCTGCCCGAGCTGCTGCTGCCCCCTAGTGGCTCCATGACATGGAGATTTATGCATCTTGTATCTGCACTGAGCCAGTAACCACATGATACCAGAGGGAGCGGAAAGCATCTTATTACATCATCCAGAAGAGGAGGCAGCACAGGTGTGGAGGGAAGCAAAATGGGGGATCTAAAGAGCCAGCGGTGGAAATAGGGAAGATCTCCAGGAGGAGCTGGAAAATCTCCTGGACAAAGGTTGGATGGCAGAGAAAGAGCCACCTGCTCTCTGCTCCACCACTTATCCTGCTAGGGCACAGGTCGCTTTATGGCTGTAACTGCCCGAGGTGCGGTGAGCTAGATCCACTGCGCCATAGCGATAGCGAATGTAGCACAATGAATGGGGAGCGCCCGTCACCTTCTCTGTGACTCAGCTGGTGGCAATGGCATCATGGCGTCAGCATGGACGCTCTGCCACAAGATGAGGTGGAGCCACAGGAGATCTGATGGACAGGGAAGTATTAAATATTAGTTTTTCAATAAATGAATTAATTTTGATAACAAGAATGAAATGGGGGTGAGAGAGAGAACACTATAATGACTTAAGGGTGGGGGATGGAAGAGATATAAATATATTGGGGGAGGGGACATGTAAATATAATGAATCAGAGGGGCATGGAATTATAATGATACAGCGGACAAGTAATTATAATGAATCGGGGGGGCGGGAGGTGCACAGTGGGGGCATGGAGGACGCAGGAGATTAACTGATTAATTGGGGGAAAGAGAACAGTAACTAATTCATTTATACATTTATTGGGAGGGGAAAAGTGGCCAATTATAGTTACAGGGGGCTCAGTGGTGGATTATCAATTTACATTCAGAATTTTGTGTTGCATAATAGTAAGACGTCAGCGGTGAGTTACTGGATGTGAATATTTGTTCTGTCTCTACATTGTATAGGGGTACGTTCACATGGGCGACCGGCGGCACTAAATGACCACCAATCGGAAAACCATTACCTATTGGCAGTCGCTTCATAGCATGTTTAACCCCTTCATGACTGGGCTATTTTTCATTATTTTATTTGTTTTTTCCTCTCCTTCTACTAAGAGCCATAACTTGCTATCTTTCCATCCACATAGCGTATGAGGACTTGGTTTTTGCGAGACAAGTTGTAGTTTTGAACGACATCATTCATTTTATCATGTGATTCACTCAAAAGTTGGGAAAATAATTCTAAGTGCGTTGAAATTGCAAAAAAAGTGCAATTCCACAATTGTTTGTGTCACCATTTTCTGAGACCCCTAACATTTTCAATTTTCGTGGTAAGGGGCTATGTGGGGGCTTATTATCTGTGGCCTGATTTGAGGTTTATTGATGCTATTTTGGGGTAGATATAATGGTATCATCTTGTCTAATTGCAGTTTATTGCAATGTTGTGGCAGCTAAAAAAAGTAATTATGGCGTTTTGATTTTTTTCTCATTACGCTGTTTACTGATTGGATTAATTTATTTTATTTTTGATAGATTGGAGTTTTATGAATTTGGCGATATCGAATATGTGTATTTTTTTTTAATTGCTTTATTTTTAATGGGGCACAAAGGGGGGTGATTCTTGCACCGGCTATCACTGAGGAATATGTTCCTACAACAAGGATACCATCCACTGGTAATAGATGAACAGATCCACAGAGCTACAAGGATCCCAAGAAGCCGCCTCCTGGATTACAGACAGAGAGGGGACAACAGCAGGGCGCCTCTTGTGGTCACATACAGCAAGCACATGAACATCCTAAGGAAGATTGAGACTGATCTTCCACCCATATTCCTCAGAGACCACAGACTGAAAGGAATATTCCCAGAACTACCACTTCTCTCCTACAAAAAGCCCCGTAACCTAAGGAATCTCCTTGTCAGAAGTGTCCTCTCATCACCATCAGAGATGGGAACATTCCCCTGTAATAATAAAAAGCAGGACTTGTACCCAGATATTACCGACAAATACAGTCCACATACCCAACACCAATCAGGACTATAAGATCATGGACTTCTTCTCATGTTCATCTTCCAATGTGGTGGACATGATACAATGTACAAGGTGTCCTGAGGAGCCGATATTGGGGAAACTAAGCAAAAACTACAAACGGGGAGGAATCTACACCGACACAATCAGGAATGAACTGGACGCCTGTGGGAAAACATTTCTCTGGACCTGGACACTGTATGACGGATATAAAAGTCTTAATACTGAAAGGTCGTTTTAAGGACGAAAAAGAAAGGAAAATCTGAGAATTCATACTGATAAGAATGTTCAACTCTTCCACAATTTAACACCTGGATTTATGACTCACTACATGGACCCAGTTCACACCTCCACGAGACTGACTCCAGATCACTAAGCTGTCACTCCCACCATCTCTCCATTTGTAACAAAAAACCTTACCTTGATTTCCTTGGCTTATCTTTAGGAGGCATCACCCCATCCACCCCATGCACAAATTGTAATATCTCCTAAATGTTGTGCTCTTGTCTCAGTCATTCATTTGTAAATCCTCCTGAAGAAGGAGCCTCGGTGCTCTGAAAGCTGCAGATATAATTCTCCTGGTTAGCCAATAAAGGGATCGCTCCTAGAATACTTCTGTCAATTTTAGGCATAAAACTACTTATATCAATTTGTAAAGGTTGCAAAGTTGTGATATATGCTCTACTGTGACCCCCTACTGAATATTAATTTTTCTTTTCTTTTGAGGGGAGGATAATTAGATCTTCTGCTATGGAGCTCTATGATTTCTATGTACGTCCGTTATGATGACTACATAATTAGAATATACTTATTGTAACACATAAATAATCATTGGAGCTGTAATCATCAAATAATATTTTGTCAATGTGTGAAATGTTCTTTTAAGAATTGTTTACATGTGTAACATAACATATATATATAAATGATTTATGTGGATAGTAGGTGAAGTGTAGAGCGGTGTCACCCCATGATGATTATTATCTGGGCTTGTTACATTGTCAGGCTGCAATTTCCCTCTACAATGTCATGTGATGCACTACTTATCTCATCCACCAGATGGCGCTATAGAGCATTACACTCCATAATCCTGAAAGGTGACACCTGCAGGACGATTCGTGTAAGAGCAACAGTTCATAGTACCAGGGGTCAACCATTTTGAGCATGAAATTCACTAAGGAGGAGTCACTAATGTGTCTCGACAGTAAGGGGGGACACTATTGTGAAGGACACTATGGGGCGATTCATTATGACCGGTGTTGTGCAGTTTAGTGTTAATGACTCTCTGGAGTACAATGCGCCTAATTCATTAAGTGGTGCTCATCCCCTAAAGAAATAGGCGCATCTCTTAATTGTCATGTGCCGACACCAGAAATGGTCTGAAGTCAGTGACTGGGGAATATTTCTTGACTACATTACGCAGTTTCTGCTGAGACTGGACTGTAAAACCTAAGGCGATGTGCCCACGTAGCAGATTTACATGCGTTTTTTCTGCCAGAGAGAAGCGTTTTTTCAGCGTTTTCGCATGCGTTTTTTCAAGCACTTTTCCAAGTGATTTTGAGCATCACTTGGAAAAGTGCTTGACAAGTTGGTCACACAATATAAATCCATGCAACCGGCATGGATTTATATTGTGTGACCAACTTAGATGCTTTAAATGCAGCATCTATAGTAAAAAAAAAGAAAGAATTAAAAAGTTAAAAATAAAAAAAACCTGTATGTTCACCTCTCCGGTCTCCTCCTGGCAGCGATCCTCTCTCCTCGGCGTCCCGGGTGTACTGGCAGGACCTGTGATGACTTCATTTAGTCAGCTGATGGTCACGCGACCATCACCTGACCGCTGACGTCAGTGGTCACGTGACCATCAGCTGACTAAATGACATCACTGCAGATCCTGCAAGTACACCCAGGACGCCGAGGAGAGATGACGCAGCCGGGAGAAGACCGGAGAGGTGAGTATACAGGTTTTTTTACTTTTAACTTTTTTATTTCTTTTTTTCACCGCGTGGTAGCCGGGATGTAGAGGAGTTGTAGTCTCTTCTTCATCCTGGGTACCACACGCACCGCGATTACGCTGCAACTTCGCGGCCATTGAATTTAATTGAAACGCTGCAAATCCACATATACCTGCGGGTTTGCTGCATTTCAATGTTCCTCAATGGCCGCGAATTTGCGGCGTAATCGCAGTAGAAATGGTCATGCTGCGAATTTGGCGCACTAATTAGCGCATCATGTGCACAGCACATCCGAATTCACATTGCTTTGCATGGCAGATGGTTTTACAAGCGTTTTCAAGGCGTTTTCATGGCTTTAAAAACGCTACGTGGCACATAGCCTAAAAGTCACAACTTCCGAGTTCTGTGAAAATATTGCAACTTATTAAGGTGTTTTACATCAGAGTTTTGACCTTTCACATTTTCTGCTATTCATGCGCTATAGAGATAAAGTGTCAGCTTCATTCTGCGGGAAAAAGTAATAGAAGACTTTTAATTTTTTTAAATGTTTTATTACTTTTATACAATTAATATTCTGTGGGGGAGGGGCCGAAGGAAAATCTGTTGATCCGTCAGCTCGCTCCGTTGTACGGCCACAATCAGAGTATCTCCTCCTGTGCAGATGTTCATATAGTCTGTAATCATTATGTCGGCGCTGGTTTATACCTGACTGGTTTATACAATGATCTGTACAGAAATAATCTATTCCCAGAGGAAGAAGAGAAGACAGAAATAATCACTGAGCGCTCTGCTAATTCTCTGCACCTTCATCTACACAACATTGTAATACAGCGACATCATGGGGGATGAGGACGGAGGTTTTTGTACGGCTCTGTATCACTGTGTGTATGGAGTGCTATAACCCTGCTGACAGTAATAATCTGCTGCATCATCCTCTGTCGCTCCTCGGATTGTAAGAGTGTAATCAGTTCCAGATCCAGATCCAGAGAACCGGTCTGGGACCCCTGTATCTCGGGTGGTTGCATAATAGATAAGAAGCTTTGGTCGTTGTCCTGATTTCTGTTGGTACCAGGCTACATAGCTATGTACATCTTCACTGGCCGTACAAGAGATGGTGATTGTATCTCCGGGGGACACAGAGATATAATCTGGAGTCTGGGTCATCACAGTCTCTCCACAGGATCCTGAGGATTAGAAGAGACATATTCATTACTGATAAATGTCGGGATCTTCCTAGAAATCCTGATCTGATGATGGATCCACTGTAGAGATTTCTCTACACACAATCATGGAAGGATCCGAATCTCTCACCCTGAATAGAAATGAAGATCACAGCCAGCAGATAACTGCGAGAAACCATCCTGATGTGTCTGGACCGTCAGATAGAAACTATAAGATGAGACAATCTGTACAATGAGATCTATATAGAGAGTGACAGGGGGGATACAGGAGACCCCCAGAGACTGTGTATGGAAATACTGGGGACATGTAAATTCTGTGGTTATAATGTGACGGTTACTGGAGTGTAATAGAGACCGGAGCTCGGCGGCGTCTCCTCCTAGATGAGAATTAATGTCACTTGTATAAAATCTAAGAAAAGAAATAAGAGTTTTTTTAGTAATTAATTGTAATTTCCATGGTTATAGGTTTTTATGACCATGTTTAGCTCTGCTACATCTGTATATAAATATTCCTGAAATATTGTTTTGTATTTATAAGGATATAAATGTATATTTCTATAATCGGCAGGATATGCCATTACACTGTATAAACCTCCTGAGAGAATCCCCCCGTCATCAGGGTCGCGGTATTGTAGGACCTGATATCTGTGCGGAGTCTTCACAGCTTACATACAAGTTAGGAAAACCCTGTAAGTGACGTCCTTGTATACGATCACATACACGACTGATCTCTCTGAATATCTGTTATAAATGCAGTCAGGATTAAGGGAGAAAATCTACTAGAGACCTGAGCAGAAGTAATCCGGGGGCTCCTGCACCTGCCGAACCCCCTCCAAACTCGCGATCAGGGGTCAGGTTATAGTAAGTTACATAGTGCGGTGTAGTGTAACGGAGACCTCGGCACCGAAGAAGACAAAAGGAGGAAATGTTGCTGCAAATATATATTTTTTATTTGGATCCGGCAAAAAAAGCAAAGACAGATACCGGCCAGCGTTTCGGCCAATAAATTGTCTTCATCAAGGACGTCTGTAATACATGAACATAACAAATAAAACATTTAGTTTCATATGTGACATGAAATGAACCTAAAGAAAAGTGTCAGATCAATGGGAGGCGGGAGGAGGAAAGGTGGGAATGTGAGGATCAACCAGAGATAACACATGGACAATGAGATCACAACGATGAAAATCATTAATAATACTGCAATTGTCATATGGGAACAATGTTGGAGTCAGCGTGATAATCTGGTTTTGTGTGAATTCCATAAAGACAAAAGGAATGAAAAGAAAAGAGGACATGAATCCTGGAAGCTAAAGGACAAATTATCTAAAGACGACCAATATGTGGTCAGTTCAGAGCAATGACGACGGCTCAAAAATTATTAATTATTACAATGTGCACACTTCAGTAGGTGAACACTTGGTCTAAGGTTCAGGTTTTCACGTGACTTTACCAGTTAGAATAGGACCAGGAAATCTAGATCGCATCATGTCCATATAGCAGCACCTGTAACTACAGTATATTCAGGTGGTGTGTACATGTCTAATATTAGACCATCGAAGCAATGTAGAGGGCTCCAAAAATGATTAGGCCTCTACCTATCCCTATGCCGAGCTCCTATACCAACACAGTACAGGCATAAAATGGTGTTCATGGCCGCCCCTAAGTGTTATCCTGCCTGTGATAGTCCCCTGATAATGGTGCATGTTTTTATTTTTTAAATCCTCACAAATTGAATCGCAGATTGTTCAAATTTGTGTGGAACCTCGGATATCAGGAAATTTAACTCAAATTCATTCCTCCATGGATTGATCTGCTCATCTCTAGTCTCAACTAATTCCTGGCTGGAGAGTGACCGCACTATCCGGGGACAGTGACCGCACTATCCGGGGACAGTGGCCACCACATCTCCTTGAGCCCCAGAACGGCTCAGAGTGAATACGATGGCACTACGTGACTAAAGTGGACATAGCTTGAGCAGATCTCGTTACACCTAGCAGGGTCAGTTATGTGTAAGTATGGCGACAAGAAAGGTTCAGATCCAGCAATCCCACAGGATTAAAAATTACACCTTTACTTAAGAAACGTAAAAATCCATATTAGTATTTCAATAGAAAAATGTGAAATGAGAGCGGGTATAAACAATACATGAACTGGTGACGGGTTTTACACCATGTGGATTCTTAATCATAATCTATTTTACAGTGATAGTCAAGTACATTTTATTTTTTTACATTTACTTTTTGCTCCACTCTCTTCACAACCCAAGAATATTACACAATTGAAGACAGCGCTCCTTAGGAAGTTTCATATATACAGGTGCTTCTTACTAATTTAGAATATCATCAAAAGGTTAATTTATTTCAGTTCTTCAATCCAAGAAGTGAAGATCATATATTATATAGAGTCATTACACACAGATGGATCTATTCCAAGTGTTTATTTCGGTTAATGCCAGGCCGCATTGATGCAGTAATTGATGCAAAGGAGCCCCGACCAAGTATTGAGGGCATTTACTGAACATACATTTCAGTAGGGGAACATTTCGGATTTTAAAGACATTTTTCAAGCTGTTGTTATAAAGTATTCTAATTTACTGAGATAATGACTTTTGTGTTTTCATTGGCTGTAAGCCATAATCATCAACATTAACAGAAATAAACACTTGAAATAGATCACTCTGTGTGTAATGACTCTATATAATATATGAGCTTCACTTTTTGTGTTGAAGAACTGAAATAAATTAACCTTTTGATGATATTCTAATTTTCTGAGAAGCACCTGTATATATGATACTTCTTAAGCAGCGCTATTCCATTTGCTTCTGTGGATTTGACCTCAGGTGTATTTTGACTATGACGCTCCCTTATGCCTAATGTATCTGACGCGCCCCTGGGCCTGTGTCGCGCTGCGTTGCGCATGCGGGAGCCTACCCGGAGCCGGATCAGTGGAGGGTTGTAGTCTCGTGGCGGTGACCCGGTCCGTGCCCAGGGAGTCAAACTAGACGGCAGTCTATTAGTAGTAAATAGTTGATGACTACGCCACCCGTTGAGTGCAGCCAGGGAGCTGCTGCTGCAGGGCAGACCGCTGAGGCCGGTGGTAGGATTGTGCAGCGTGATAGTATAACCCCCAACGGGAGGGGTATGGCCTCAGGGCAGCCGACGTGGATGATGGGGGTAGCAGGAACCACTCAGAGACGGTACGGTGTAGTTCAGGGTCTTTACTGGTAACAACGATAGACCCTCCCGGAGTACTTGCTAGCAAACGGGGCCTGGTCAGTCTTTGAGCAGATGGGATCTCCCCTGGCCAGGCGTAGTTGTAGGCCTCACAAACTGACTGTACTCTTCTGGCTACCTTGCTAGAAGCTGATGTAAGTAGCCCACGTCCCTGAGTGTACCGTGTGGTGCTCACCCGTATGGCCGGTGACTCGGGGCCTTCTTATGGCTTCCGCTCCACGATGGCGGTGCTGGTCCCACGCGTGTGACCGTGCCTTCGGGCTTCTGGGCCAGAGGACCTGAAATCCCCTGCCTGACGGATTCTGCTGCTGGGTAGAAGTTAGTCCCCACAGCCTCGGACTCCGGGTCCGGTAAAGAATCTTCTTAGTCAGGGCGAGCGCTGCAGCTGCCAGCCCCTGACTCCTTGGAACTCTCCTGTTTCCTATGCTGCTTCTTGTCTCCACTCTCCTTGGCTGACTCACCCTGCCTCAGCCCCGGGTTTATACAGGGGAAGTTCTTCCCCTCCCAAGACTGGGCAGGAGGTGTGGCATGCACAGGATCCCTGACCAAAGGACCTCCCACCTGCTCTCAGACATAATATCTCTATCACTGTGGCAACCAGACCCCTGGGGTGTCACATTCCCCCCTAGTGAAATTTAGTACTCCGGGACTAAACACATTTAGAAAAACATAACAAAGTATAACAATAACAATACTATAAGAAAAACACATAAGATGGTTACGGCGTGTCCGCAACCGGATGCAGTCTTTGAAGAAAAGCAAAGGTGTCCATTTCACCAACACAGGGAGACGTAACCAGGTAGGGGTCTGTCCTACCCCGAGTCCTTAACAGTCTCTAGTCCATCCTGGGTTACGCTCCAACTATATACAAGGATTCCCGGTAAATCCACCAAGGTTTCCTAAAAATAACTAGAAACACAAAATTATACACAAGCAACAAGACACAGAAAAACATAGATAAAACAATTTATACACTTTAAATTCTCCAGCGTGCGGGTAACTGGCCTCTAGTGGCCCGAGTGGACCTACGGAGCTGACTGTCTGGCCCTGAACTACAGGGTGTAGGAGCTGTCAAGGGTAAACTGGGCAGCTGTCTACCGGCTCTTTGTCTCACTAGGGGTACGGCAGGCTCACTATAAGCAGAGGGTTGATTCTCCTGTTCTGCTTGTGTGGAGTCTTCTGCCTCCTGGACCGGCTGTTCTTCCAGCTCTACCCGTTGCTCCGTAGGTTCTTGGGATGATGGTTGGAGGAAGGTGAGTACGGGTACCACAACTGCACCATTGACTTGAGTCCAAGACTGAGGAAAGTCCCCGAGCACGGTACTAACCATATCTTCCCTTTCTTCCACGGGTCGATGGTCTTCTTGTTCCTCTTCAGGGTTCCTCAGTTGTTCGGGACACTTCTTCAGGTGGTCCCGGGATACAATGGCTGTGGTTTCCCCTCCGTCTTTACTGATGGTACAGACCTTCGGGTTCTCGTGGCTTGAGGGCAGTACGGTGTACGGGTCCTTCTCCCACTGGTCGTCCAACTTGTGGAGCCGTCTCTTCCTCTTCAAGACCTGCTCTCCGGGTACCAGGGGAACAGCGGGAGCATACTGGTTGTAAGTTTTCTCTTGTCTTTCCCTAGCCTGACAGAGACTTCGCTCCACGCTCTCCTGTACTCTCCGGTACTGCTGCTGCCTCTCTGTGTCCCAGTCTGTTTCTGGTGAAGTGTCCTCGGGGGTCAGGACTCCCATTTCCAGGTCAACAGGTAACTTACCAGGTCTTGCCCTCATTAGGTAAGCCGGGGTACAGTTGGTGGAACCTACCGGGATGTGGTTGTATAGGTCCACCAGATCGGGCAGCTTCTCAGGCCACAGACTGCGTTCTTCCAGGGGCAACGTTTTTAGAAGATCCATTACCACCTGGTTCATTTTTTCACAAAGTCCATTAGTCTGCGGATGGTAGGGTGTCGTCCTTATCTTCCGGCAGCCATACAGATTGCAGAATTCCTGAAAGACCTCCGCTTCAAAGGCAGGTCCCTGGTCCGTCAGCACTTGGTCCGGGTACCCGTGTGGACGGCAGAAGTGCTGCTGGAAGGCTCTAGCTGCTGTTTGAGCCGTTAAGTCCTTGACGGGGACGACAACCAAGAACCGGGAGTAATGATCCACGATGGTTAACGCATAGACGTAGCCACTTCTGCTTGGGGTCAGTTTTACATGATCCAAGGCTACCAGTTCCAATGGTTGCCGGGTGACGATGGACTGCAGGGGAGTCTTCTGGCTGGCTCGGTCCTTCCTTCTCAGGTTGCACGGGCCACAATCTCTGCACCACTTCTCGATGGTTCCCCTCATGCCTACCCAGTGGAACCGCTCGCGCAGCAGGAACTCCAGCTTTTTCCACCCAAAGTGTCCAGCTCCGTCGTGGTATGCCTCCATCACCATGGCTGCGTCTCTTCGTGGCACCACTACTTGCCAGAGTAATTCATGCGTCCGGGAGTTAACCATTCTGCGGCACAACTTCCCTTTGTAAAGGAACAGTCGACTCTTCTCTGCCCATAGTTGTTTGGCTTCCTCCGGAGCGTCTGGTTCAAGGCGAGCCTCCGGCCGAGTCAGCATCTCCTTCACCAGTCGGACGGCAGGGTCGCTGTCTTGCGTTTCCGCCCAGTTGTAGTGGGGTAAGGGGTTCAACGTAGCAGCCTGCTTACTCCTTACCCGGTGGGAATACTGAATAGTCCCATGACGGTGGAACGCAGGGAGTTCAACTTCTTCCAGTCCCTCCGGATCTTCTCCTCCGTCCGGCAGGTTGGGCATCCTGGACAGGGCGTCCGCGTTGGTATTGGAGCGTCCTGCCCGGTATTTAATTGTGAACTCGTAGTTGGACAGACGGGCCATCCACCTCTGCTCCAGGGCACCGAGTCTTGCCGTGTCCAGGTGTGTCAGCGGGTTGTTATCCGTGTACACGGTGAACCGGGAAGAAGCGAGGTAATGCTTAAAGCGCTCAGTGATTGCCCATACTACGGCCAGGAACTCTAACTTAAATGAGCTGTAATTCTCGGGGTTCCTTTCGGTGGGTCGCAGTTTTCGGCTGGCGTAGGCGATTACTCGTTCCTTCCCCTGCTGGATCTGGGACAGTACGGCTCCTAGCCCGATGTTACTGGCATCGGTGTAGAGGATAAAGGGCTGGCTATAATCCGGGTACGCCAGGATTTCGTCCCCCGTGAGGGCCATCTTCAGCTGGCGGAAGGACTCTTCTTCCAGCTCTTCCCATTTGAAGGGCGGCTTCTGGTTCTTGGCCTTCCGGGACTGGCCTATCAGGAGGTCCTGCATAGGTGCTGCCTTTTTGGTGAAACCGGGAATAAACCTTCGGTAGTAGCCTACCAACCCGAGGAACTGCCGCACTTCTTTTACGCTGGAGGGGCTTGGCCATCCCTTAATTGCGGTGATCTTATCGGGGTCGGGAGCCACTCCGTCAGCGCTCACCACGTGTCCCAGGTACTGCACCTTTGGTTTCAGGAGGTGACACTTGGAGGGTTTCACCTTTAAGCCGTAACTCGCCAGAGCCTCGAACACTTCCGCCAGGTGTTTCAGGTGGTCCTCATACGTCTTGGAATATACGATGACATCGTCCAGGTACAACAGGACCGTCTCGAAGTTTCTGTGGCCCAGACAACACTCCATTAGGCGTTGGAAGGTTCCTGGTGCGTTGCAGAGTCCGAACGGCATGCAGGTGAACTCGCTAAGTCCCATCGGGGTGGTGAATGCGGTCTTCTCCCGGTCCGCCTCTGCTACAGGAACCTGCCAGTACCCGCTAGTGAGATCCAAGGTAGAGAAGAAGTTAGCAGATCTTAAAGCAGCCAATGACTCCTCTATCCTTGGTAAGGGGTACGCATCCTTGTGTGTGATACGGTTGATTTTCCGGTAATCTACACACATCCTCATGGTGTTGTCTTTCTTTTTGACTAAAACTAGTGGGGCTGCCCAGGGGCTACAGCTATCCCGGATTACCCCAGCCTCCTTCATGTCTCTAAGCATCCCCTTGGCGTGTTGGTAATGTGCAGGGGGTACGGGTCGATACCTCTCTTTTATGGGAGGATGATCTCCCGTGGGGATGCGGTGTTCTACCCCCTTGACTCGCCCGAAGTCTAACGGGTGTTTACTAAACACTCTCTCATACTCTTGAACCACCCGATAGACTCCTTGTTTCTGATGTGAGGGAGTGGAATCAGTACCCAAATGTAGTTGCTGACACCAGTCCTCCATGTCTTTCTTAGAGCCGTTACCTTCCTCCGGGTGAGATGGAGGCAAGGGTTCCACAGATTGTATAGAATTTTGATTAGTGGTATATAATTTGGCTAGCGTGGCATACCGGGGCAGGTACACTTCCCTCTCCCCGATATTTATTATGCGAATGGGCACCCTCCCATGGCGTACATTGACCACCCCCCGTGCTGTCAAAATGGTGGGCCTACTGTCTGAGTAAACTGGTTCTACCATTGCCTGGTAATCTCTTCCTCTCAGACCAATAGCTGCCCGGCACCAAATCATCATTTCACTTTTTGGGGGCATGGCAATAGGAAAAGGGTCACACATTCTTACGCTACCAATCTCACCGCCGGAGAGTTCCACTTGTTGCCGTTGCATCAGTGCCCGGATCTCTTTCTGGAGCACCCGCTGCTCGCCGGAGCTGGCGTTCTTGGCAACCTGCTGTAAAAGGAAAATCACCTCTGCAAGACAATTTTCAATTACGTTAGTTCCTAGAGTTATTTTTGGGTGACTCTCATGTTTATCAATATCTACAATGATCAGTCCCTGTGCGGCCAGTTCGACTCTACCGATTTTGAGGGCCACCTCCTTAAATCCGATCTGTGGCACGGGCTGGCCATTGCTGGCGATGATACTCAAGTCGTCGTCAGGGTAGTGGGTAATATCCGAGTCATTCCAGTACTGCTTGAAGAGCACGTACGGGATGGTGGTGACCTGTGACCCGGTATCCAGTAGGGCACTCATGGGAATGCCATCCAGTACCACAGGCAAGACTGGACGTCCTCCCACATATCTGTCGCGCCAGTTCGATGGGCCTGGTGATCTTTTTCCTGGGGGTTGGCCCTCTACCCCAGGTTGTGCCCGTTTAAAGAACAGTACCTTTCCATATGTCCGGGTTGATTGCAGCGGCGGCAGATGGGTCGTCCGTCCTCGCTGTATCGGTCACTGGGTCTTCCTCTGGCCGGTGGGGTCCTCCTTGGTCGACGCCACGGGATGTCCTCCGGTCCGGATGCCAGCTGGATCTTCCCTGGGGTGGAAACCTGTAAAGACTGCACAGTTCGGGTTAGCGCAGCAACGCTCTTAGCTAGCTCTTGGACCTGATGGTGTAGGTCTGGAGCCGGGTCATTGTCCAAAGCCTGCGCATCAGCTCCCACAGGCCCTGCTGACAAGGGCGCCGCCTCCTGGTAGTAAGTGGTAGTGGGGCGTCTGTGGGTCACAACGCCACCTGGTGCCGGTTCTCGGAGCACCCGGATGGCTCTGTCCTTGAACTGTGCAAAGTCCAGATGGGGATCCTGTAAGGCCATTGCCCGCAACTGGGTTCGGTGGGCATTGCAATATAAACCCTCTATAAATTGTTCAGTCAACAGCCTGTCCTCGTTTCCCACCCCATCAGGGTCGGTCTGCTTTATGGCCCTCAGGGCCTCTTGTAGGTTTAGTGCATAGTCCCTTATACTCTCATGCGCTCGCTGCTTGCACCCGTAGAATCTAAGCTTAATCTCGGCTGAGGTGCGGGTATCAAAGGTGTCCTTCAGCCGGGTTAGTATCCCTGCGACAGTCTTCCTCCCAGGTGGCCAGGATTTTACTTCCCTTTTGGCTGCCCCGGTTAGTTGGGCCACCAGGATGCTCACTTTTTGCTCTTCTGTGAGGGGGTACACCTGGAAGAGGCTATCCAGCTTTTCTCTAAAGTCATGCAGGGTATGTGACTCCCCTGAGTACTGGGGTAGCCAAGCTGCTCCCGGGATATAGGGCATGGTGAAGGGCATAACTGCAGCAGCGGTAGCGCTGGCGGGGGTTGGGGCAGTGAAGCTCTCCTCCGTATCCGACATCTTCCTCCCCCCTAGTGGACCGTGGCCTACCTTGCGATGATCCTCTTCCGTAGGCCGCGGCTCCGCAGTGGATCGTCAGGGTTGAGGACCTTCCGTCGCGCTCCTGTGACGTCGGCGTCTGCTGGGCTCCTTCCAGGACCTTACGCAACGTCCGGACGTGAGGCGGGGCTTCAGTTCTCGCGCGCTTTCGGAGTCCACGCCCCTCTTCTTCCCGCGCGGCGTCCCCAAGATGGCGTCCAACGGCGGGAAAACTCCACGGATGGCGGGAAGAAGGCCGAAGATGGCGCCGGATGGCGGGAAACTTCACCGATGGCGGGAAGAAGGTAGAAGATGGCGCCGGATGGCGGGAAACCTCCACGGATAGCGGGAATCTTCACCACTGGTAAGTTTGAACAGTCTTTGCTTTTCAGGCACGCAGTACCCGGTGGTTGCGGGCACGAAATCCTGCCGACTACGCCAAAGTTGACGCGCCCCTGGGCCTGTGTCGCGCTGCGTTGCGCATGCGGGAGCCTACCCGGAGCCGGATCAGTGGAGGGTTGTAGTCTCGTGGCGGTGACCCGGTCCGTGCCCAGGGAGTCAAACTAGACGGCAGTCTATTAGTAGTAAATAGTTGATGACTACGCCACCCGTTGAGTGCAGCCAGGGAGCTGCTGCTGCAGGGCAGACCGCTGAGGCCGGTGGTAGGATTGTGCAGCGTGATAGTATAACCCCCAACGGGAGGGGTATGGCCTCAGGGCAGCCGACGTGGATGATGGGGGTAGCAGGAACCACTCAGAGACGGTACGGTGTAGTTCAGGGTCTTTACTGGTAACAACGATAGACCCTCCCGGAGTACTTGCTAGCAAACGGGGCCTGGTCAGTCTTTGAGCAGATGGGATCTCCCCTGGCCAGGCGTAGTTGTAGGCCTCACAAACTGACTGTACTCTTCTGGCTACCTTGCTAGAAGCTGATGTAAGTAGCCCACGTCCCTGAGTGTACCGTGTGGTGCTCACCCGTATGGCCGGTGACTCGGGGCCTTCTTATGGCTTCCGCTCCACGATGGCGGTGCTGGTCCCACGCGTGTGACCGTGCCTTCGGGCTTCTGGGCCAGAGGACCTGAAATCCCCTGCCTGACGGATTCTGCTGCTGGGTAGAAGTTAGTCCCCACAGCCTCGGACTCCGGGTCCGGTAAAGAATCTTCTTAGTCAGGGCGAGCGCTGCAGCTGCCAGCCCCTGACTCCTTGGAACTCTCCTGTTTCCTATGCTGCTTCTTGTCTCCACTCTCCTTGGCTGACTCACCCTGCCTCAGCCCCGGGTTTATACAGGGGAAGTTCTTCCCCTCCCAAGACTGGGCAGGAGGTGTGGCATGCACAGGATCCCTGACCAAAGGACCTCCCACCTGCTCTCAGACATAATATCTCTATCACTGTGGCAACCAGACCCCTGGGGTGTCACATATCCTGCAGACATGCTTATTTGTACAACCCAAGAATATTAGTGACTTAGAGGCCATCGCCAATGAGGAACGGGCTAAGATTCCTCAGGGGCTGTAAAGAGCTGGTGTCTGGATAGGCATCACGTACACAGCAGGTCGTAACAGCCAAAGGGGCTTTACTACCTACTAAAGACGCTTATCACGTAGGGGTGAATAATCCTCAGACTTCAGTGGTCAGTAAGGGGCATTTTGTGCTGAATATGGAGAAACCACTTGTTATATTATTTGTACTGAGCTATTTCTATACTTCTTGGTTTATTGCAAACAGCAGAAAGTTTATAAATGTTAGAAATAAACTGAATCTGAAATGGGGTGAAGGTGGGGATTGAAACTAAATATACAGTGCTCAGCATAAATGAGTACACCCCCTTTGAAAAGTAAAATTTTAATCAATATCTATAATGGGTGTGTCAGGTGTGACAGACTGTCGTTCTGGATCCAGCTGTAGAAGGTCATTGCGCTTGGCTCTGCAGGCACCTTCTTGATCTTTTGATCTTTGTGGTGTAGTGATATCCTTCTCCCTCTAGGACCTAGGAGTGGACCTCCACCTTCTGCTGCTAATTGACACACCCTTGCTGGATGTTTAAATACCTTCGGTCTCTGCAGAAAGTCGCCTAGATAGCTCTATTTTCCTCTGTCCAAACTTGAAGTACTAGTAGTCGGCTAGTGTCTTCTTGGAGTTCCCTTGGAGTATAGTTGGCATAATCTCTCTGGTGTCTTCTCAAGCTAAGTGTTTTTCTTTGTCTGTTACCTATTTGTCTTTAGTTGCAGAGGGGGTTGACTAGTGCTCACCCCATCCCCTCCTTAACTAGGGCCTATCACTAGGGGCAGTCAGGGATTAGGTTTCCTGCTCAGCGATAGGTACGGAACCTATTTAGGGACTTTAGGGGAGTCAGGCTGTTGTCAGATCTGCCTAGGGGTCTCCACTCCCCCTTTTCCTAGTGTTTGGACTTCTTCCTCCTCTTCCCGTTGTTGTGCACTTAGTCTTTCCCTCACCTTGCTTGACAATATCTCACTGAACAAAAGAAAAATTTCCAGAATTTTGAGAAGACTAAGTTTCATAGAACCTTCTTTAACCCATAACATGAAGGTAAGGTTAATAATATAACTTTCATAGCTAAATCTTCAGTATTACTCAAAATAGTTAATGCAAAATGAGTACACCCGACATAAAAAAAAAAATACTACATCTAGTCATTTGTATGACCTCCATCATTTTTAAGAACAGCACCGAGTTTTCTAGATATGGAATGAGCAGGTTGGCGACATATTGTAAAATTTATCTTTTTTCATTCTACAAGAACGAGCCCTTTTAGAGCCTGAATACTGGATGGAGAGTGATGACAACTTGTCTCTTCAGAATTCCCCATAGGTGTTTGGGTGGGTTCAGATCAGGAGACACTTAATCAATGAATCACTTTCTCCCTGTTCTTCTTCAGAAATACCACAAAAGCCTTAGATGTGTGTTTTGGATCATTGTGATGTTGCTAAGTGAACGTCTACCAAGCGCACAGAGTGATGGCAGCATCTTCTCTTTCAATATAGAGGTTTACATCTGTGAATTCATGACATCATCAATGAAATGTATCCCCCCCAACTCCAGCAGCACTGATGCAGCCCCACATAAGGACACTGCAACCACAAGGTCTCATTGAAAGACACCATTCAGTTTTCTTTGTACTTCTCACCTTTTTGACACTATACAGCTTTGAAGCCATCAGTTCCAAAAACATTTATCTTGGTGTCAACACTCCAGAGTATAGAGTCCCAGTGGTCTTCATATTTTTCACCACGATCCCTCAATTGTAGTAGAGCTTTTTAGTGTATAAGCTTTAGTAGAAGTTTCTTTCTTCTAAAGACAACGGCATGCAACCCATTCCTCTGCAGTGTACACCGTATTGTGTCATGAGAAACACATTCACCGGTTTGGATTTCTACTCATTTAGCTAACTGCACTGAATTTGTATATGGATTTTCTTCAGCCCTTCTTATCAAAAGATGCTCCTGTTTAGGTGTCAACCTCCATGATTGGCCTGGACGTCTCTGTGAGATGATTGCAGTTCCATCTTTGTTACATTTTGGTATTCCTTTTGCTACAGTATTCTGACTGATAAGTAAAGCTTTGCTGATCTTCTTGTAGCCTTCCCTTTTTTTATGTAAAATAAATTATTTTCTTTCTCAGGTCTTGTGACATTTCTCTTCCATGTGGTGCCATTGCTGACAGAATGAAATGGGAAGGGTTTTTGTTTTTTTATAAGCAACAACTTTTTCTAGTAAACTGTCTGCTGGACACCTGTGTAATGAATAATTAAACTTACCTGTGGTTGAATTCTGGTTAATTAGAATTTTGTACTATAAAATTTGAACTTTTCTACTAAGATTTTCATTGGGGTGTACTCACTTTTACAACATTTTCTTAAATGAATTTCTTAGGAAAATTACTTTTTGGGGTGTTGAAAATAGCAAGTATTGTTTGTAATTAATAGCCAACATTTGTGGGAGTATTTAGTAGTCTGGCATCCCATAGAAAATGTTAATTCTAAAAGGAAACTAAAGGTTTTCTGACAAAACTGTTGGGGTGTACTCATTTGTGCTGAGCACTGTATCTGCTATATCATAGAATCATAGAATCATAGAATGGTAGAGTTGGAAGGGACCTCCTGGGTCATCTGGTCCAACCCCCTGCTCAAAGCAGGATTCACTAGATCATCTCAGACAGATGTCTGTCCAGCCTCTGTTTGAAGACGTCCATTGAAGGGGAACTCACCACCTCTCGTGGCAGCCTGTTCCACTCATTAATCACCCTAACTGTCAAAAAGTTTTTTCTAATATCTAATCTGTGTCTCCTCCCATTTAGTTTCATCCCATTGCTTCTAGTCTTTCCTTGTGCAAATGAGAATAAAGATGATCCTTCTACAATGTGACAGCCCTTGACATATTTGTAGACAGCTATTAAGTCTCCTCTCAGTCTTCTTTTTTGCAAGCTAAACATTCCCAAATCCTGCAACCGTTCCTCATAGGACATGGTTTGCAGACCAGTCACCATTCTGGTCGCTCTTCTCTGAACTTGCTCCAGTTTGTCTATGTCTTTTTTAAAATGTGGTGCCCAAAACTGTACACAGTATTCCAGATGAGGTCTGACCAAAGAGGAGTAAAGACCGATAATGACTTCACGTGATCTAGACTGTATGCTTCTGTTAATACATCCCAGAATTGTATTTGCCTTTTTTGCTGCTGCATCACACTGTTGACTCATGTTCAGTCTATGATCTATTAGTATACCTAAGTCTTTTTCACATGTACTGTTGCTTAGCTCTATACCTCCCATTCTGTATATGCTTTTTTCATTTTTATTGCCCAGATGTAGTACTTTGCATTTTTCCATGTTAAAAAACATTCTGTTGGTTGCTGCCCACTGCTCCAGTTTATTTAGGTCTTTTTGAATCCTCTCTCTCTCTTCTCTAGTATTAGCTATCCCTCCTAGCTTTGTGTCATCAGCAAATTTAATCAGTTTACCCTCAATTCCTTCATCTAAATCATTGATAAAGATGTTGAACAATACAGGTCCCAGGACAGAGCCCTGTGGTACCCCACTTGAGACATTCATCCAGCTGGATGTGAAGCCATTTACAACCACCCTTTGAGTCCGATCACTAAGCCAGTTATGAATCCACCTAACAGTTGCCTGGTCCATTGCATACTTGGTCATTTTTTCAATAAGGATGGTGTGAGATACTTTGTCAAATGCTTTGCTGAAGTCAAGATATACTATATCTACAGCATTTCCCTGATCCACCCAGTCAGTGATTCTGTCATAGAAGGAAATTAAGTTAGTCTGACATGACTTGTTAGTTACAAACCCATGCTGACTCTGGTTAATCACTTCATTCTTATCCATGTACTTACATACATGTTGTTTAATAATTTGTTCAAAGATCTTTCCTGGTATAGAAGTCAGACTCACCGGCCTATAGTTCCCAGGGTCCACCTTCTTCCCCTTTTTGAAGATAGGAACAACATTTGCTCTTCTCCAGTCTTCTGGGACTTCTCCTGTTCTCCAAGAATTTTCAAAGATTATGGAGAGTGGTTCTAAAATTTCTTCTACGATCTCCTTCAGTACTCTGGGGTGTAATTCATCTGGACCTGGAGACTTGAACTCATTTATGTTAGCTAAATATTCCCTCACAATCTTTCTGTTTACAGATAACTTGGATTCCTCTATTCCTTTAAAAGGACAGTGAAGATCAGTTGATGTTACATTTTCTTTCTGAGAGAAAACAGATGCAAAATAGGAATTAAAAAGTTCGGCCTTCTCAACATCCTCTCTTACCATTTCTCCATTTTCATCCTGTAAAAATCCTATAGCATCTTTGACTTTTCTTTTACTTTTGACATACCCCCAAAATCCTTTTTTATTGCTTTTAACATCTCTTGCAAGCCTTAATTCATTGTCAGCTTTAGCTAACCTGATACGTGCCCTGCAGGATCTGCAGACTGCATTATAATCTTCTTTAGATATGCCTCCCTCTTTCCATTTAATAAACATTTCTTTCTTTCTTTTTAGCATGTGTTTAAGTTCTGTGTTCATCCATCCTGGTTTCCTTAAATGCTTCCCATTCTTCCTACTTTTCGGGATTGTTAACGATTGTGCTTTGAGAATCTCATTTTTAAAAATTTCCCATCCTTCCTGGACATTTTTGTCCTTAAGGACATCCAGCCATTGGATCCCTCCTATTCTCTTTCTGAGTCTCTTAAAATCTGCCTTTCTAAAATCTAACCTTGAAGTTTGAGTCTTCACATGTCTTCCTCCTCTAGTTATCCAAAATTCTATAATAGCATGATCGCTGCCTCCTAGGGTCCCAGCCACCTTTACCTCCTCAACCATTTCCTCCCTGTTTATAAGGATTAGATCCAAAGTAGCAGATCCCCTTGTTTTCTCCCCTACCTTTTGGAAGATAAAGTTGTCAGCAAGAGAGGATAAGAATTTGCTTGACCTGTTAGTTTTACTTGAGAGAGATTCCCAACAAATGTCTGGATAGTTGAAATCTCCCACGACCACTACGTCATATTTTTTGGAGAACTTGGTCATTTGATACATAAAGAGTTCATCCATATCTTCAGCTTGCCCAGGTGGTCTGTAGTAAATGCCTACAATGGTGTCCTTTCCGTTGTTCTCTCCTTGTATTCTTACCCAAACAGTTTCCACAGAACTCCCAGTCTCTGAAGCTTCAATCTCTGTGCAGATATACGCTTTTCTAACATACAATGCAACACCTCCTCCTCGTTTATCAAGTCTGTTTCTTGCAAATAAGTTGTATCCTTTTAGCCTTTTATTCCAATCATGTTTATCGTTCCACCAAGTTTCAGTGATTCCAATGACATCATATTCCTTTTCCTGCACTAGTAGTTCCAATTCTCCTTGTTTGTTGCCCATGCTTTGTGCATTTGTATAAAAACATTTTAGTTTGTGATTGGTTTCTCTTCCTCCCATATTTTTTATTATTTAAATTGTTTTGTCTTTGTTCTTCCTTTCCACTTCCAGTAGCAGAGATCTCAATAGTATTTGTCAGCTGTATGGCTTTTTCTGGCCTTTTGCTTCCCTTCCCACATTGTTCTAGTTTAAAGCTCTTCTGATGAGTGTAGCAAGGCGACTTCCAAATACATGTTTTCCAGTCTTCGTAAGGTGCACCCCATCTCTAGCAGGTAGTCCATCGTATAGGTAATTCATTCCGTGATCCAGAAATCCAAATCCTTGTTGACGGCACCATCGACGTAGCCAGTTGTTCACCTGTAGAATCTTATTCCACCTCATTGTTCCATGGACATCCACTGGGAGGATGGATGAGAAGACCACCTGCGCTCCCAATTCTTTCACTTTCTTGCCTAAGTCTTCAAAGTCACTGCAGATGGTTTCCAGGTCCTTTCCTGCGGTGTCATTTGTCCCCACATGTATTAGCAGGAATGGGTAGTGATCTGTAGGTCTGAAGAGTCTTGATATCCTGTCAGACACATCTTTAATTTTTGCTCCTGGAAGACAGCACATTTCTCTTGAGGTTATGTCTGGTCTGCAGATAGCGGCCTCTGTTCCTCTTAACAGGGAATCCCCCATGACCACCACTCTCCGTTTTTTCTCCACAACATTCTTCTTTCTCCATCCAGGAGGATTCTGAGGGCTTACAAGGTTATTCATTGCTGGCAAAGTCTTATTTTGCTGTATTTCTTCATGGTTCTCCTGCGTGAGAGCCTGGTACTGGTTCCTGAGCAGTATGGGTGCTGACTGCCTCTCTATCCTCCTGCTTCTCTGGGTCACATGCTTCCATTCCTCTGTTTCGTCAGGTGCAGTTCGAATTTCTTCTCTTTCTGAATCATGAAGAGATAATTCTGCTCTGTCTAAGAACTCTTCACCTTCCTTAATGATTTTCAAGGTAGTTAACCTCTCTTCTAGATTTCGCAACTTTTCCTCCAACAGGGACACAAGCTTGCATTTCTGGCATGTGAAGTTTGGCTTTTCCACTGGCAAGTCTGTGAACATGTAGCAGGATATGCAGCTCACCAAATGGCTCCTGGACTCTTCCATGTTCTTACTGTTAATGTTCTGAAAACAGTGAAAAAAGCTTAAAAAAAAAGCTTCAAAATGCGCGCGCCGGACTCTTCACTTACCCCAAAATGCAGTGGGAATATGCAAATTATCTCCTCAGGACTCCTCCCCTGGTTTACCGATGTCCTCTTTTCAGCTCGAACAGCCAAAATCCAGTGTTCTTTGAGCTCGCGGAGACTCTTCACTTACCCCAAAATGCAGTGGGAATATGCAAATTATCTCCTCAGGACTCCTCCCCTGGTTTACCGATGTCCTCTTTTCAGCTCCAACAGCCAAAATCCAGTGTTCTTTGAGCTCGCGGAGACTCTTCACTTACCCCAAAATGCAGTGGGAATATGCAAATTATCTCCTCAGGACTCCTCCCCTGGTTATATCCACAGAATATGCCAAATATATATAGTGGATGTGGATCCCACCTATAGGAACATCATATATCTTGAGTACGGGGCCCTGACAAGCTGCGGTTTCAGCCATTAGATTGTCAGGATTCCCGTCCATTTGTATAGAAATTTTAACCACCTCCTTATGAAAATTCCTCTTAATGGAATCTGCATCAACTATATATTTACATCACATCCTCTGTATGTGGTAAGAATAGAATAACTCCTTAAAGGTGAGTACAGATGTGGTGGATAGGATGTGTATTTGGGTAAGACCTCGTGAATTCAACATGTCAATATATTTATTCTCAAGGAATATAAACTGTCCCCGGAGATGTCTGACAGCAGCTTTACCCCCTCTCCCTATACACAACACATGGACGCTCAGCTGAGTCTAACGTGCTTATGTATGGGGGGGGCTGTTTATCCGTCAGCTCGCTCCGTTGTACGGCCACATTCAGAGTTTCTC
Organism: Phyllobates terribilis; assembly: GCF_046119375.1. Taxonomy (NCBI): domain Eukaryota; kingdom Metazoa; phylum Chordata; class Amphibia; order Anura; family Dendrobatidae; genus Phyllobates; species Phyllobates terribilis. The sequence continues at coordinate 1,176,993,510 of NW_027362761.1, forward strand.
CTCCTGTGCAGATGTTCATATAGTCTGTAATCATTATGTCAGCGCTGGTTTATACCTGACTGGTTTATACAATGATCTGTACAGAAATAATCTATTCCCAGAGGAAGAAGAGAAGACAGAAATAATCACTGAGTGCTCTGCTAATTCTCTGCACCTTCATCTACACAACATTGTAATACAGCGACATAATGGGGGATGAGGAGGAGGTTTTTGTACGGCTCTGTATCACTGTGTGAGAGGGAAGCTCTGATACTGCTGACAGTAATAATCTGCTGCATCGTCCTCTGTCGCTCCTCTGATTGAAAGAGTGTAATCAGTTCCAGATCCAGATCCAGTGAACCGGTCTGGGACTCCTGTATATCGGCTGCTTGCACTGTAGATGAGAAGTGCTGGAGGTTGTCCTGATTTCTGTTGGTACCAGTGTAAGTAGCTGACATGTACACTACTACTGGCCTTACATGAAATGGTGGCTGTTTCTCCCGGGGACACAGTGATGAGATCTGGAGATTGGATCAGTACAATCTGTGCACAGGAGTCTAAGGAAAGATAAAGAAAACATAAGTGTTAGTGTTAATGTCGCCTCATTGTGCTGTTCTCTACTACTGTCCTGTCCATCATCTCATGAACCTCTCACCATGAATGAGAAGAAGAATTACACCCAGTACAACTCCCTGTAAACCCATCGTCATCTCCCTGGACTGATGGCCACAGACTATAGAGATGTCACCTGCACAATGTCTCCTATATACCAGCTGTAATCACTGGAGGAGACGTCCCCTGAGAGCAGAGATGTAAAGCAGGAGACATGTAAATTGTGCCGTGTGTCAGCGATCAGTGATCTGGATCTTACTGCAATCAGGGATTTCCTACAGGAGAGATATAATCCCGATCATTATCCTGAGATCATTCACCATCAGTGATCTCCTGATTGTTCTCAGACATCAGAAATGGGATTATTTTTATAGATGTTATTAGTTTTATCTGTGAAGTAAGAATAAATCCTTCTACATCTTATTGGGCTTTTCCAGCTTTGTGATGTTGCAGCCGATGTAAGAACAGATACTGGAGACAACAGATCACCGGGAGCGTGAAACGCAGAATTCCTGACCTCACAGGGAACATCTAAGGGTATGTGCCCACGTAGCGTTTTACAAGTGTATATGCTGCGCTCAAAAATCCGCAGCATGTCCATTAATTTTGCGGACACGCAGCGTAATCGCCGTTATTGACTTGCATTGAGATTTATATAATCCGTGTCAGTATATTTGTATACACAGATTATATGCGTTTCAATGTGCGGATGGTACCCAAGTCTGGAGGAGAGAAGACTCTCATCCAGACCTGGATAGAAACTGTAAAAAAAAGAATTAAAAATAAAAAATAAACTGTATACTCACCTTCCGATGTCCTCCCGGTGTTTTGTCTGCTCCGTCCGCTCTCTTGCAATGCTCCCGCTGTTATGAAGGACCTGCCATGACGTCACTGAGTCATGTGACCCATCACATGGCTCAATGACGTCACCGCAGGTCCTTCACACCACCGTGAGCCGCCCAACACACCGGACGCGGCAGAGAGAACACCGGGAGGACACCGGAAGGTGAGTATAAACTTTATTTTTTTATTTTTTACCATTTTATTCTTTTTTTTAACTAACTTGGTCACACTACTATAAATCCATGCCGGTTGCCGTTTGTATGGATTTATATAGAGTGAACAAGTTGTCAAGCACTTTTCCAAGTGATGCTAAAATCACTTGGAAAAGCGCTTGATAACCCGCATGCAGAAATGCATGGAGAGATGCTTGACAAACGCTTCTACCTGGCGGGAAAAACGCATGTAAAATCCGCATGCATTTTTCCTGCCAGGGAGAAGCGTAAAAAATATGCAGCATTTCTGCATCGTGGGCACATAGTCGAAGACCATTAGAAATATTTATATTCATTCAGATTATTATTAATATGTTTATTACTATTAATACGACTGATATTTTATTACATCCACTCCTGATTGTTGCTTAAAAACTAGATGTAAAACCCTGATGAAATACACAGGTGTGAATGAGGCCTGATCTGTATATATTGTGGTGTGAATACAGAACTGATGGGATATTTGGGGGATTCTCATGTGATTTATCTTCATGCATTACTATCATATATCTTGTGGATGTAAATCTCTCATGTATATAATGTCATATATCAGCAGTTCTCATCTGTCTCATCTGATGTCATTTCCTCCCTAGACGTCGGCCCCTGAGCGTTATAGATGTGATATACGGGGGCTGCACCTATATAGTGTTATGTGAATAGAAGCTCTTGAATGATTTTTCATTATCAATGAATGTATTAATAAAATTATAAGAAATATGGAGAAGACAGATATTTGGACACATAGATGAGCCCCCGACAGAAGACACATCTCTGATGGCTGAACCTGCCATTATTCCTGCACTTATGGCCGAGGGTCTGGACAAACCACAAACTCACATTATTGTAATTCTGGTAGAAAACAAATCCTCGTCGGTGACTTTATTAGTAGTTTGCAGAGCACATGTTACTCCCTGACGTGTGCAGAATAATCCGGGCTCCGCTGAGGCTGCCGGGCGCCTCCAGTCCAGGATTCTCCTCAGACCGGGGCTGGGAGAGGTGGGGTCATTTATATGTATATTTCCACCCTACGTCCCAGACCCCTGAGCAGAATAAGGCAGATTCACAGCAAACAGACTCAATGTGAATCCAATCTCTTTCCTGAATTGGAGTGAATCTGCTGAGTGTGAATTGTGGCTGAGTCACTCATCACTAATGTCCGCACATCTCAGCCCAGAATAGAAAAAGACTGAAGTGAATCTCTGAAAACCCCATTTACTGCTGGGAATATATTTGCTGCTTTGTGCAGCGGCTCCGGCCCCTCTGATCTGTGAGTATAATGTGGGATATGTGAGGTATAGCGGTGTATGGAGCCGCCATTATGAGGCCTCTAGACCTTGTAGTGAGAGGGTGGAGGGGACTGTGCAGCGCGGGGAGGATCTGTCCTCCAGTTCTCTCTCTTCCTGGTCACTCATCCATTCCCGCTAAGCTTCTTATGTTCCTGAGTCCATCAGTAACCGGCGGCTCAGCTAATGGCCGCTCCCGGAGATGACACCTGTAATGCCATGGTTTTCTGATATGGGGAGACCACTGTAACCCCGGGGTCCATCTTTATTTTCAGGATAAAGGACATCACATTAGATATATCGGGTACAGCTCAAATAAAAAGGTAATCACTTGTCCAGAAAAAAACTAAAGAGATTTGCAACCCAGATGAGTCCATCACATAACAGGTCAGATATTTATCCCTAGGAGGTAAACTATGAAATGACAGCAAGCAGAGATCTAGATACAGAAAATATAAGGGAAAATTATATAATCTTTTATTATACAAAAATACAACCTGTAATTGTTGGAACAAACAAAATGTATATTTATATTCTATAGGAGCAGAAAGTAAAGTCCTCCCCTCCTTCTTCTATCTCCTTACATCTGTACAGATTCCTTCATCACATGAATCCTGGTAACAGTCTGAAGCTTTTATCGGCCGCGCACAATACTGGATAAGAGCTGCCCGGGTCGTGTTCCTCCTCCTGATGTGTGTGCTCTGTACAGATACAAGCGCCTCATACACAGGATTCTCTGCTATTCCTCAGTATCAGTCACTTATATACAGATGTTTGGTGTCTGCACTGAGTATAGACAGAGCTGCCTGAGCTGCTGCTGCCCCCTAGTGGCTCCATGACATGGAGATTTATGCATCTTGTATCTGCACTGAGCCAGTAACCACATGATACCAGAGGGAGCGGAAAGCATCTTATTACATCATCCAGAAGAGGAGGCAGCACAGGTGTGGAGGGAAGCAAAATGGGGGATCTAAAGAGCCAGCGGTGGAAATAGGGAAGATCTCCAGGAGGAGCTGGAAAATCTCCTGGACAAAGGTTGGATGGCAGAGAAAGAGCCACCTGCTCTCTGCTCCACCACTTATCCTGCTAGGGCACAGGTCGCTTTATGGCTGTAACTGCCCGAGGTGCGGTGAGCTAGATCCACTGCGCCATAGCGATAGCGAATGTAGCACAATGAATGGGGAGCGCCCGTCACCTTCTCTGTGACTCAGCTGGTGGCAATGGCATCATGGCGTCAGCATGGACGCTCTGCCACAAGATGAGGTGGAGCCACAGGAGATCTGATGGACAGGGAAGTATTAAATATTAGTTTTTCAATAAATGAATTAATTTTGATAACAAGAATGAAATGGGGGTGAGAGAGAGAACACTATAATGACTTAAGGGTGGGGGATGGAAGAGATATAAATATATTGGGGGAGGGGACATGTAAATATAATGAATCAGAGGGGCATGGAATTATAATGATACAGCGGACAAGTAATTATAATGAATCGGGGGGGCGGGAGGTGCACAGTGGGGGCATGGAGGACGCAGGAGATTAACTGATTAATTGGGGGAAAGAGAACAGTAACTAATTCATTTATACATTTATTGGGAGGGGAAAAGTGGCCAATTATAGTTACAGGGGGCTCAGTGGTGGATTATCAATTTACATTCAGAATTTTGTGTTGCATAATAGTAAGACGTCAGCGGTGAGTTACTGGATGTGAATATTTGTTCTGTCTCTACATTGTATAGGGGTACGTTCACATGGGCGACCGGCGGCACTAAATGACCACCAATCGGAAAACCATTACCTATTGGCAGTCGCTTCATAGCATGTTTAACCCCTTCATGACTGGGCTATTTTTCATTATTTTATTTGTTTTTTCCTCTCCTTCTACTAAGAGCCATAACTTGCTATCTTTCCATCCACATAGCGTATGAGGACTTGGTTTTTGCGAGACAAGTTGTAGTTTTGAACGACATCATTCATTTTATCATGTGATTCACTCAAAAGTTGGGAAAATAATTCTAAGTGCGTTGAAATTGCAAAAAAAGTGCAATTCCACAATTGTTTGTGTCACCATTTTCTGAGACCCCTAACATTTTCAATTTTCGTGGTAAGGGGCTATGTGGGGGCTTATTATCTGTGGCCTGATTTGAGGTTTATTGATGCTATTTTGGGGTAGATATAATGGTATCATCTTGTCTAATTGCAGTTTATTGCAATGTTGTGGCAGCTAAAAAAAGTAATTATGGCGTTTTGATTTTTTTCTCATTACGCTGTTTACTGATTGGATTAATTTATTTTATTTTTGATAGATTGGAGTTTTATGAATTTGGCGATATCGAATATGTGTATTTTTTTTTAATTGCTTTATTTTTAATGGGGCACAAAGGGGGGTGATTCTTGCACCGGCTATCACTGAGGAATATGTTCCTACAACAAGGATACCATCCACTGGTAATAGATGAACAGATCCACAGAGCTACAAGGATCCCAAGAAGCCACCTCTTGGATTACAGACAGAGAGGGGACAACAGCAGGGCGCCTCTTGTGGTCACATACAGCAAGCACATGAACATCCTAAGGAAGATTGAGACTGATCTTCCACCCATATTCCTCAGAGACCACAGACTGAAAGGAATATTCCCAGAACTACCACTTCTCTCCTACAAAAAGCCCCGTAACCTAAGGAATCTCCTTGTCAGAAGTGTCCTCTCATCACCATCAGAGATGGGAACATTCCCCTGTAATAATAAAAAGCAGGACTTGTACCCAGATATTACCGACAAATACAGTCCACATACCCAACACCAATCAGGACTATAAGATCATGGACTTCTTCTCATGTTCATCTTCCAATGTGGTGGACATGATACAATGTACAAGGTGTCCTGAGGAGCCGATATTGGGGAAACTAAGCAAAAACTACAAACGGGGAGGAATCTACACAGACACAATCAGGAATGAACTGGACGCCTGTGGGAAAACATTTCTCTGGACCTGGACACTGTATGACGGATATAAAAGTCTTAATACTGAAAGGTCGTTTTAAGGACGAAAAAGAAAGGAAAATCTGAGAATTCATACTGATAAGAATGTTCAACTCTTCCACAATTTAACACCTGGATTTATGACTCACTACATGGACCCAGTTCACACCTCCACGAGACTGACTCCAGATCACTAAGCTGTCACTCCCACCATCTCTCCATTTGTAACAAAAAACCTTACCTTGATTTCCTTGGCTTATCTTTAGGAGGCATCACCCCATCCACCCCATGCACAAATTGTAATATCTCCTAAATGTTGTGCTCTTGTCTCAGTCATTCATTTGTAAATCCTCCTGAAGAAGGAGCCTCGGTGCTCTGAAAGCTGCAGATATAATTCTCCTGGTTAGCCAATAAAGGGATCGCTCCTAGAATACTTCTGTCAATTTTAGGCATAAAACTACTTATATCAATTTGTAAAGGTTGCAAAGTTGTGATATATGCTCTACTGTGACCCCCTACTGAATATTAATTTTTCTTTTCTTTTGAGGGGAGGATAATTAGAACTTCAGCTATGGAGCTCTATGATTTCTATATACGTCCGTTATGATGACTACATAATTAGGATATACTTATGGTAACACATAAATAATCATTGGAGCTGTAATCATCAAATAATATTTTGTCAATGTGTGAAATGTTCTTTTAAGAATTGTTTACGTGTGTAACATAACATATATATATATAAATGATTTATGTGGATAGTAGGTGAAGTGTAGAGCGGTGTCACCCCATGATGATTATTATCTGGGCTTGTTACATTGTCAGGCTGCAATTTCCCTCTACAATGTCATGTGATGCACTACTTATCTCATCCACCAGATGGCGCTATAGAGCATTACACTCCATAATCCTGAAAGGTGACACCTGCAGGACGATTCGTGTAAGAGCAACAGTTCATAGTACCAGGGGTCAACCATTTTGAGCATGAAATTCACTAAGGAGGAGTCACTAATGTGTCTCGACAGTAAGGGGGGACACTATTGTGAAGGACACTATGGGGCGATTCATTATGACCGGTGTTGTGCAGTTTAGTGTTAATGACTCTCTGGAGTACAATGCGTCTAATTCATTAAGTGGTGCTCATCCCCTAAAGAAATAGGCGCATCTCTTAATTGTCATGTGCCGACACCAGAAATGGTCTGAAGTCAGTGACTGGGGAATATTTCTTGACTACATTACGCAGTTTCTGCTGAGACTGGACTGTAAACCCTAAGGCGATGTGCCCACGTAGCAGATTTACATGCGTTTTCTCTGCCAGAGAGAAGCGTTTTTTCAGCGTTTTTACATACGTTTTTTCTGCCAGAGAGAAGCGTTTTTTCAGCGTTTTCGCATGCGTTTTTTCAAGCACTTTTCCAAGTGATTTTGAGCATCACTTGGAAAAGTGCTTGACAAGTTGGTCACACAATATAAATCCATGCAACCGGCATGGATTTATATTGTGTGACCAACTTAGATGCTTTAAATGCAGCATCTATAGTAAAAAAAAAGAAAGAATTAAAAAGTTAAAAATAAAAAAAAACCTGTATGCTCACCTCTCCGGTCTCCTCCTGGCAGCGATCCTCTCTCCTCGGCGTCCCGGGTGTACTGGCAGGACCTGTGATGACTTCATTTAGTCAGCTGATGGTCACGCGACCATCACCTGACCGCTGACGTCAGTGGTCACGTGACCATCAGCTGACTAAATGACATCACTGCAGATCCTGCAAGTACACCCAGGACGCCGAGGAGAGATGACGCAGCCGGGAGAAGACCGGAGAGGTGAGTATACAGGTTTTTTTACTTTTAACTTTTTTATTTCTTTTTTTCACCGCGTGGTAGCCGGGATGTAGAGGAGTTGTAGTCTCCTCTTCATCCCAGGTACCACACGCACCGCGATTACGCTGCAACTTCGCGGCCATTGAATTTAATTGAAACGCTGCAAATCCACATATACCTGCGGGTTTGCTGCATTTCAATGTTCCTCAATGGCCGCGAATTTGCAGCGTAATCGCAGTAGAAATGGTCATGCTGCGAATTTGGCGCACTAATTAGCGCATCATGTGCACAGCACATCCGAATTCACATTGCTTTGCATGGCAGATGGTTTTACAAGCGTTTTCAATGCGTTTTCATGGCTTTAACCCCTTAATAACATCTGACGTACTAATACGCGTCTGTGCCCTGGGACTTAAGAGCCAGACCCGTATTAGTACGTCATCGCGATCGCGCGCGCACACAGGCTGTGCGGGCGCGATCGCCGCCGGGTGTCAGCTGATTGGCACAGCTGACACCCGGTACTATGTGCAGGGAGCGGTCCTGCACCGCTCCCAGCACATTAACCCCCGTGATGCTGCGATCGAAGTCGATCGAAGTCGATCGCGGCATTGCGGGGGCAAGGGGAGGTGATCGGCGATACTCACCTCCTCTTCTGGCTTCCAGCGCAGTCTGCAAAGGCTTCCCGGGTGTTGCCATGACGACCCGATGTCGTCATGACAACATCCGGGTCACCAGAGAGCAGGAAGATTGCTTGGACATGCGCAGTGCATCTCCAAGCAATCTTCACACTGTGCACTTCTGACAGCCTTCATGGCATAGGGATGGTGCTCCATTCCTGTGCCATGCAGGCGATCAAAAAAAAAAAGTGAAAGTCCCAGAGTGGGACAAAGTAATAAAGTGTATAAACTGTGTGAAAGTGGGAAAAAAAAAAAATGTGCAAAAATATTATAAAAAAATAAAAAAAATAATACACCAAAAATAAAAATATAATGTACCCATCAATAAATATTATTATAAAAAAAAAAAAAAAAAAACAATAAAAGTACACATATTTGGTATCGCCGCGTCCGGAACAACCTGACCTATAAAACTGTCCCACTAGTTAACCCCTTCAGTGAACACGGTAAAAAAAAAAAAAAAAAAACGAAGCAAAAAACAATGCTTTATCACCATACCGCCAAACAAAAAGTGGAATAACACGCGATCAAAAAGACGCATATAAATAAAAATGATACCGCTGAAAACGTCATCTCGTCCCGCAAAAAACAAGCCGCCATACAGGTCTATCAGCCGAAAAATAAAAAAGTTATAGCTCTCAGAATAAAGCGATACTAAAAAATATTTTTTTCTATAAAATAGCTTTTATTGTGTATAAGCGCCAAAACATAGAAAAATGATACAAATGTGGTACCGCTGTAAACGTACTGACCCGAAGAATAAAGCTACCTCATCAATTTTACCACACGCGGAACAGAATAAAAAAAAAAAAAAAAAAACAATTCCTGAATTGTTGGTTTTTGTTTATTCTGCCTCCCAAAAATCGGAATAGAAAGCGATCAAAAAATGTCACGTGCCTGAAAATGGCACCAATAACAACGTCAAGTCATCCCGCAAAAAACGAGCCGTCACATGACTGTCTGCCAAAATCTGGAAAAATTATAGCTCTCAAAATATGGCGATGCAAAAACTAGATTTTACAAAAAATGCGTCTTTTAGTGTGTGACAGCTGTCAGTCATAAAACCCCCATATGATTCTGGCATTGCTGTAATCACACCGACCCGAAGAATAAAGTCGTCTAATCACTAATACCGCACAAGGAACGGCGTCAAAAATAAACTCTTGGGTTAGGATTGGGCTAGGGTTAGGGCTGGGTTTGGGGCTAGGGTTGTGCTGGGGCTAGGGTTGTGCTGGGGCTAGGGTTGTGCTGGGGCTAGGGTTGTGCTAGGGTTAGGGCTGGGGTTGGGATTTTTTTCAAAAGTAAGAAAAAAAGATGACGATATGGCGACTAGTGTTGAGAGCAAGTGCTCGCTACTTGAGTTTGCATCGGGTGCTCTGGTATGCATTGAGTATCGTGGGTATTTGAGTGACATGCTCGAGTCTCTGCCCCATATGCTTCGCGGCCAAAAAACTTTACAGGGATTGCCTGCCATGCACGAGCGATCCCCGCATGTTTTTTTTTGGGTGTCTAATAACCGTGAAACATGCGGAGCAGGGACTCGAGCATGTCACTCGAGCACACGCTGTACATGGTGCATACCTGAGTACCCGATGCAAACTCAAGTAGCGAGCACTTGCGCTCAAGAATAATGACAACTTATTCAATATGATGACCTAATGTAAACAAATAATGTGCCGTACCTTTGGGTTCAAAATGTTCACTATACACCTTAATAAAATCCTTGAGGGGTATAGTTTCCAAAATGGGGACACTTGTGGGGGAGCTCCACTGTTTAGGCACATCACGGGCTCTCCAAACGCGACATGGTGTCCGCTAACAAATTGAATGGAAAATCGGCTCAAATTGTTAGCGGACGCCATGTTGCGTTTGGAGAGCCCCTGTGTGCCCAAACATTGGAGCTCCCCCACAAGTGACCCCATTTTGGAAACTAGACCCCCCAAGGCACCTATCTAGATGCATAGTGAGCACTTGGAACCCCCAGGTGCTTCACAAATTGATTCGTAAAAATGAAAAAGTGAAAAAAAAAACACTTTTTCATTTTTATGAATCAATTTGTGAAGCACCTGGGGTTCCAAGTGCTCACTATGAATCTAGATAGGTGCCTTGGGGGGTCTAGTTTCCAAAATGGGGTCACTTGTGGGGGAGCTCCAATGTTTGGGCACACAGGGACTCTCTAAATGCAACATGGTATCCGCTAACAAATTGAATGGAAAATCGTCTCAAATTGTTAGCGGACACACATTGCGTTTGGAGAGCCCCTCTGTGCCCAAACTTTGGAGCTCCCCCACAAGTGACCCCATTTTGGAAACTAGACCCCCCAAGGCACCTTTCTAGATGCATAGTGAGCACTTGGAACCCCCAGGTGCTTCACAAATTGATTCGTAAAAATGAAAAAGTGAAAAAAAAAACACTTTTTCATTTTTATGAATCAATTTGTGAAGCACCTGGGGTTCCAAGTGCTCACTATGAATCTAGATAGGTGCCTTGGGGGGTCTAGTTTCCAAAATGGTGTCACTTGTGGGGGAGCTCCAATGTTTGGGCACACAGGGACTCTCTAAATGCAACATGGTATCCGCTAACAAATTGAATGGAAAATCGGCTCAAATTGTTAGCGGACGCACATTGCGTTTGGAGAGCCCCTCTGTGCCCAAACTTTGGAGCTCCCCCACAAGTGACCCCATTTTGGAAACTAGACCCCCCAAGGCACCTTTCTAGATGCATAGTGAGCACTTGGAACCCCCAGGTGCTTCACAAATTGATTCGTAAAAATGAAAAAGTGAAAAAAAAAACACTTTTTCATTTTTATGAATCAATTTGTGAAGCACCTGGGGTTCCAAGTGCTCACTATGAATCTAGATAGGTGCCTTGGCGGGTCTAGTTTCCAAAATGGGGTCACTTGTGGGGGAGCTCCAATGTTTGGGCACACAGGGACTCTCCAAATGCAACATGATATCCGCTAACAAATTGTCGGCTCAAATTGTTAGCGGATATCATGTTGCATTTGGAGAGTCCCTGTGTGCCCAAACATTGGAGCTCCCCCACAAGTGACCCCATTTTGGAAACTAGACCCCCCAAGGCACCTATCTAGATGCATAGTGAGCACTTGGAACCCCAGGTGCTTCACAAATTGATTCATAAAAATTAAAAAGTGTTTTTTTTTTCACTTTTTCATTATTACGAATCAATTTGTGAAGCACCTGGGGGTTCCAAGTGCTCACTATGCATCTAGAAAGGTGCCTTGGGGGGTCTAGTTTCCAAAATGGGGTCACTTGTGGGGGAGCTCCAAAGTTTGGGCACAGAGGGGCTCTCCAAACGCAATGTGGCGTCCGCTAACAATTTGAGCCGATTTTCCATTCAATTTGTTAGCGGATACCATGTTGCATTTAGAGAGTCCCTGTGTGCCCAAACATTGGAGCTCCCCCACAAGTAACCCCATTTTGGAAACTAGACCCCCCAAGGCACCTATCTAGATGCATAGTGAGCACTTGGAACCCCTAGGTGCTTCACAAATTGATTCGTAAAAATGAAAAAGTGTTTTTTTTTTCACTTTTTCATTATTACAAATCAATTTGTGAAGCACCTGGGGGTTCCAAGTGCTCACTATGCATCTAGAAAGGTGCCTTGGGGGGTCTAGTTTCCAAAATGGGGTCACTTGTGGGGGAGCTCCAAAGTTTGGGCACAGAGGGGCTCTCCAAACGCAATGTGGTGTCCGCTAACAATTTGAGCCGATTTTCCATTCAATTTGTTAGCGGATACCATGTTGCATTTAGAGAGTCCCTGTGTGCCCAAACATTGGAGCTCCCCCACAAGTGACCCCATTTTGGAAACTAGACCCCCCAAGGCACCTATCTAGATGCATAGTGAGCAGTTGGAACCCCCAGGTGCTTCACAAATTGATTCATAAAAATGAAAAAGTGTTTTTTTTTTCACTTTTTCATTGTTACGAATCAATTTGTGAAGCACCTGGGGGTTCCAAGTGCTCACGATGCATCTAGATAGGTGCCTTGGGGGGTCTAGTTTCCAAAATGGGGTCACTTGTGGGGGAGCACCAATGTTTGGGCACACAGCGGCTCTCCAAACGCAACATGGTGTCGCTAACAATTTGAGCCAATTTTGCGTTAAATTTGTTAGCGGACACCATGTTGCATTTAGAGAGCCGCTGTGTGCCCAAATATTGGAGCTCCCCCACAAGTGACCCCATTTTGGAAACTAGACCACCCAAGGCACCTATCTAGATGCATAGTGAGCACTTGGAACCCTCAGGTGCTTCACAAATTGATTCATAAAAATGAAAAAGTGTTTTTTTTTTCACTTTTTCATTGTTACGAATCAATTTGTGAAGCACCTGGGGGTTCCAAGTGCTCACTATGCATCTAGATAGGTGCCTTGGGGGGTCTAGTTTCCAAAATGGGGTCACTTGTGGGGGAGCTCCAATGTTTGGGCACACAGGGACTCTCTAAATGCAACATGGTGTCCTCTAACAAATTTAACGGAAAATCGGCTCAAATTGTTAGTGACACCATGTTGCGTTTGGAGAGCCGCTGTGTGCCCAAACATTGGAGCTCCCCCACAAGTGACCCCATTTTGGAAACTAGACCCCCCAAGGCACCTATCTAGATGCATTGTGAGCACTTGGAACCCTCAGGTGCTTCACAAATTGATTCATAAAAATGAAAAAGTGTTTTTTTTTTTCACTTTTTCATTGTTACGAATCAATTTGTGAAGCACCTTGGGGTTCCAAGTGCTCACTATGCATCTAGAAAGGTGCCTTGGGGGGTCTAGTTTCCAAAATGGGGTCACTTGTGGGGGAGCTCCAAAGTTTGGGCACACATGGGCTCTCCAAACACAACATGGCGTCCGCTAATTATTCAAGCAAATTTTACAATCAAAAAGTCAAATGGCGCTCCTTCCCTTCCGAGCCCTGCCGTGCGCCTAAACAGTGTTTTTTCCCCAAATATTGGGTATCTGCGTGCCCAGGGGAAATTGCACAACAAATTTTGGGGTCCATTTTTTCTTGTTACCCCTGTGAAAATAAAAAAAATTGGGTCTAAAGTAACATTTTTGTGAAAAAAGTTAAATGTTCATTTTTTTCTTCCACATTCAAAAAATTCCTGTGAAGCACCTGAAGGGTTAATAAAGTTCTTGAATGTGGTTTTGAGCACCTTGAGGGGTGCAGTTTTTAGAATGGTGTCACTTTTGGGTATTTTCTGTCATAAAGACCTCTCAAAGTGACTTCAAATGTGATGTGGTCCCTAAAAAAATGGTTTTGTAAATTTTGTTGGAAAAATGAGAAATCGCTGGTCAACTTTTAACCCTTATAGCTCCCTAACAAAAAAAAATTTTGGTTCCAAAATTGTGCTGATGTAAAGTAGACATGTGGGAAATGTTATTTATTAACTCTTTTGTGTGACATATCGCTCTGATTTCAGGGCTTAAAAATTCAAATTTTGAAAATTGCAAAATTTTCAAAATTTTCGCCAAATTTCCGTTTTTTTCACAAATAAACACAAGTGATATCGAAGAAATTTTTCCACAATCATGAAGTACAATATGACACGAAAAAACAATCTCAGAATCAGGGGGATCCGTTGAAGCGTTCCAGAGTAATTACCTCATAAAGTGACAGTGGTCAGAATTGTAAAAATTGGCCCGGTCATTAACGTGCAAACCACCCGCGGGGCTTAAGGGGTTAAAAACGCTACGTGGCACATAGCCTAAAAGTCACAACTTCCGAGTTCTGTGAAAATATTGCAACTTATTAAGGTGTTTTACATCAGAGTTTTGACCTTTCACATTTTCTGCTATTCATGCGCTATAGAGATAAAGTGTCAGCTTCATTCTGCGGGAAAAAGTTATTACAGTAATAGAAGACTTATAATTTTTTTAAATGTTTTATTACTTTTATACAATTAATATTCTGTGGGGGAGGGGCCGAAGGAAAATCTGTTTATCCGTCAGCTCGCTCCGTTGTACGGCCACATTCAGAGTATCTCCTCCTGTGCAGATGTTCATATAGTCTGTAATCATTATGTCAGCGCTGGTTTATACCTGACTGGTTTATACAATGATCTGTACAGAAATAATCTATTCCCAGAGGAAGAAGAGAAGACAGAAATAATCACTGAGCGCTCTGCTAATTCTCTGCACCTTCATCTACACAACATTGTAATACAGCGACATCATGGGGGATGAGGACGGAGGTTTTTGTACGGCTCTGTATCACTGTGTGTATGGAGTGCTATAACCCTGCTGACAGTAATAATCTGCTGCATCGTCCTCTGTCGCTCCTCGGATTGTAAGAGTGTAATCAGTTCCAGATCCAGATCCAGAGAACCGGTCTGGGACCCCTGTATCTCGGGTGGTTGCATAATAGATAAGAAGCTTTGGTCATTGTCCTGATTTCTGTTGGTACCAGGCTACATAGCTATATACATCTTCACTGGCCGTACAAGAGATGGTGATTGTATCTCCGGAGGACACAGAGATGTCGGGATCTTCCTAGAAATCCTGATCTGATGATGGATCCACTGTAGAGATTTCTCTACACACAATCATGGAAGGATCCGAATCTCTCACCCTGAATAGAAATGAAGATCACAGCCAGCAGATAACTGCGAGAAACCATCCTGATGTGTCTGGACCGTCAGATAGAAACTATAAGATGAGACAATCTGTACAATGAGATCTATATAGAGAGTGACAGGGGGGATACAGAGACCCCCAGAGACTGTGTATGGAAATACTGGGGACATGTAAATTCTGTGGTTATAATGTGACGGTTACTGGAGTGTAATAGAGACCGGAGCTCGGCGGCGTCTCCTCCTAGATGAGAATTAATGTCACTTGTATGAAATCTAAGAAAAGAAATAAGAGTTTTTTTAGTAATTAATTGTAATTTCCATGGTTATAGGTTTTTATGATCATGTTTAGCTCTGCTACATCTGTATATAAATATTCCTGAAATATTGTTTTGTATTTATAAGGATATAAATGTATATTTCTATAATCGGCAGGATATTCCATTACACTGTATAAACCTCCTGAGAGAATCCACCGGTCATCAGGGTCGCGGTATTGTAGGACCTGATATCTGTGCGGAGTCTTCACAGCTTACATACAAGTTAGGAAAACCCTGTAAGTGACGTCCTTGTATACGATCACATACACGACTGATCTCTCTGAATATCTGTTATAAATGCAGTCAGGATTAAGGGAGAAAATCTACTAGAGACGAGAGCAGAAGTAATCCGGGGGCTCCTGCACCTGCCGAACCCCCTCCAAACTCGCGATCAGGGGTCAGGTTATAGGAAGTTACATAGTGCGGTGTAGTGTAACGGAGACCTCGGCACCGAAGAAGACAAAAGGAGGAAATGTTGCTGCAAATATATATTTTTTATTTGGATCCGGCAAAAAAAGCAAAGACAGATACCGGCCAGCGTTTCGGCCAATAAATTGTCTTCATCAAGGACGTTTGTAATACATGAACATAACAAATAAAACATTTAGTTTCATATGTGACATGAAATGAACCTAAAGAAAAGTGTCAGATCAATGGGAGGCGGGAGGAGGAAAGGTGGGAATGTGAGGATCAACCAGAGATAACACATGGACAATGAGATCACAACGATGAAAATCATTAATAATACTGCAATTGTCATATGGGAACAATGTTGGAGTCAGCGTGATAATCTGGTTTTGTGTGAATTCCATAAAGACAAAAGGAAAGAAAAGAAAAGAGGACATGAATCCTGGAAGCTAAAGGACAAATTATCTAAAGACGACCAATATGTGGTCAGTTCAGAGCAATGACGACGGCTCAAAAATTATTAATTATTACAATGTGCACACTTCAGTAGGTGAACACTTGGTCTAAGGTTCAGGTTTTCACGTGACTTTACCAGTTAGAATAGGACCAGGAAATCTAGATTGCATCATGTCCATATAGCAGCACCTGTAACTACAGTATATTCAGGTGGTGTGTACACGTCTAATATTAGACCATCGAAGCAATGTAGAGGGCTCCAAAAATGATTAGGCCTCTACCTATCCCTATGCCGAGCTCCTATACCAACACAGTACAGGCATAAAATGGTGTTCATGGCCGCCCCTAAGTGTTATCCTGCCTGTGATAGTCCCCTGATAATGATGCAGGTTTTTATTTTTTAAATCCTCACAAATTGAATCGCAGATTGTTCAAATTTGTGTGGAACCTCGGATATCAGGAAATTTAACTCAAATTCATTCCTCCATGGATTGATCTGCTCATCTCTAGTCTCAACAAGACTAATTCCTGGCTGGAGAGTGACCGCACTATCCGGGGACAGTGACCGCACTATCCGGGGACAGTGACCGCACTATCCGGGGACAGTGGCCACCACATCTCCTTGAGCCCCAGAACGGCTCAGAGTGAATACGATGGCACTACGTGACTAAAGTGGACATAGCTTGAGCAGATCTCGTTACACCTAGCAGGGTCAGTTATGTGTAAGTATGGCGACAAGAAAGGTTCAGATCCAGCAATCCCACAGGATTAAAAATTACACCTTTACTTATGAAACGTAAAAATCCATATTAGTATTTCAATAGAAAAATGTGAAATGAGAGCGGGTATAAACAATACATGAACTGGTGACGGGTTTTACACCATGTGGATTCTTAATCATAATCTATTTTACAGTGATAGTCAAGTACATTTTATTTTTTTAAATTTACTTTTTGCTCCACTCTCTTCACAACCCAAGAATATTACACAATTGAAGACAGCGCTCCTTAGGAAGTTTCATATATACAGGTGCTTCTTACTAATTTAGAATATCATCAAAAGGTTAATTTATTTCAGTTCTTCAATCCAAGAAGTGAAGCTCATATATTATATAGAGTCATTACACACAGAGCGATCTATTCCAAGTGTTTATTTCGGTTAATGCCAGGCCGCATTGATGCAGTAATTGATGCAAAGGATCCCCGACCAAGTATTGAGGGCATTTACTGAACATACATTTCAGTAGGGGAACATTTCGGATTTTAAAGACATTTTTCAAGCTGTTGTTATAAAGTATTCTAATTTACTGAGATAATGACTTTTGTGTTTTCATTGGCTGTAAGCCATAATCATCAGCATTAACAGAAATAAACACTTGAAATAGATCTCTCTGTTTGTAATGACTCTATATAATATATGAGCTTCACTTTTTGTGTTGAAGAACTGAAATAAATTAACCTTTTGATGATATTCTAATTTTCTGAGAAGCACCTGTATATATGATACTTCTTAAGCAGCGCTATTCCATTTGCTTCTGTGGATTTTACCTCAGGTGTATTTTGACTATGACGCTCCCTTATGCCTAATGTATCCTGCAGACATGCTTATTTGTACAACCCAAGAATATTAGTGACTTAGAGGCCATCGCCAATGAGGAACGGGCTAAGATTCCTCAGGGGCTGTAAAGAGCTGGTGTCTGGATAGGCATCACGTACGCAGCAGGTCGTAACAGCCAAAGGGGCTTTACTACCTACTAAAGACGCTTATCACGTAGGGGTGAATAATCCTCAGACTTCAGTGGTCAGTAAGGGGCATTTTGTGCTGAATATGGAGAAACCACTTGTTATATTATTTATACTGAGCTATTTCTATACTTCTTGGTTTATTGCAAACAGCAGAAAGTTTATAAATGTTAGAAATAAACTGAATCTGAAATGGGGTGAAGGTGGGGATTGAAACTAAATATACAGTGCTCAGCATAAATGAGTGCACCCCGTTTGAAAAGTAAAATTTTAATCAATATCTATAATGGGTGTGTCAGGTGTGACAGACTGTCGTTCTGGATCCAGCTGTAGAAGGTCATTGCGCTTGGCTCTGCAGGCACCTTCTTGATCTTTTGATCTTTGTGGTGTAGTGATATCCTTCTCCCTCTAGGACCTAGGAGTGGACCTCCACCTTCTGCTGCTAATTGACACACCCTTGCTGGATGTTTAAATACCTTCGGTCTCTGCAGAAAGTCGCCTAGATAGCTCTATTTTCCTCTGTCCAAACTTGAAGTACTAGTAGTCGGCTAGTGTCTTCTTGGAGTTCCCTTGGAGTATAGTTGGCATAATCTCTCTGGTGTCTTCTCAAGCTAAGTGTTTTCCTTTGTCTGTTACCTATTTGTCTTTAGTTGCAGAGGGGGTTGACTAGTGCTCACCCCATCCCCTCCTTAACTAGGGCCTATCACTAGGGGCAGTCAGGGATTAGGTTTCCTGCTCAGCGATAGGTACGGAACCTATTTAGGGACTTTAGGGGAGTCAGGCTGTTGTCAGATCTGCCTAGGGGTCTCCACTCCCCCTTTTCCTAGTGTTTGGACTTCTTCCTCCTCTTCCCGTTGTTGTGCACTTAGTCTTTCCCTCACCTTGCTTGACAATATCTCACTGAACAAAAGAAAAATTTCCAGAATTTTGACAAGACTAAGTTTCATAGAACCTTCTTTAACCCATAACATGAAGGTAAGGTTAATAATATAACTTTCATAGCTAAATCTTCAGTATTACTCAAAATAGTTAATGCAAAATGAGTACACCCGACATAAAAAAAAAAATACTACATCTAGTCATTTGTATGACCTCCATAATTTTTAAGAACAGCACCGAGTTTTCTAGATATGGAATGAGCAGGTTGGCGACATATTGTAACATTTATCTTTTTTCATTCTACAAGAACGAGCCCTTTTAGAGCCTGGATACTGGATGGAGAGTGATGACAACTTGTCTCTTCAGAATTCCCCATAGGTGTTTGGGTGGGTTCAGATCAGGAGACACTTAATCAATGAATCACTTTCTCCCTGTTCTTCTTCAGAAATACCACAGAAGCCTTAGATGTGTGTTTTGGATCATTGTGATGTTGCTAAGTGAACGTCTACCAAGCGCACAGAGTGATGGCAGCATCTTCTCTTTCAATATAGAGGTTTACATCTGTGAATTCATGACATCATCAATGAAATGTATCCCCCCCGACTCCAGCAGCACTGATGCAGCCCCACATAAGGACACTGCAACCACAAGGTCTCATTGAAAGACACCATTCAGTTTTCTTTGTACTTCTCACCTTTTTGACACTATACAGCTTTGAAGCCATCAGTTCCAAAAACATTTATCTTGGTGTCAACACTCCAGAGTATAGAGTCCCAGTGGTCTTCATATTTTTCACCACGATCCCTCAATTGTAGTAGAGCTTTTTAGTGTATAAGCTTTAGTAGAAGTTTCTTTCTTCTAAAGACAACGGCATGCAATCCATTCCTCTGCAGTGTACACCGTATTGTGTCATGAGAAACACATTCACCGGTTTGGATTTCTACTCATTTAGCTAACTGCACTGAATTTGTATATGGATTTTCTTCAGCCCTTCTTATCAAAAGATGCTCCTGTTTAGGTGTCAACCTCCATGATTGGCCTGGACGTCTCTGTAAGATGATTGCAGTTCCATCTTTGTTACATTTTGGTATTCCTTTTGCTACAGTATTCTGACTGATAAGTAAAGCTTTGCTGATCTTCTTGTAGCCTTCCCTTTTTTATGTAAAATAAATTATTTTCTTTCTCAGGTCTTGTGACATTTCTCTTCCATGTGGTGCCATTGCTGACAGAATGAAATGGGAAGGGTTTTTGTTTTTTTATAAGCAACAACTTTTTCTAGTAAACTGTCTGCTGGACACCTGTGTAATGAATAATTAAACTTACCTGTGGTTGAATTCTGGTTAATTAGAATTTTGTACTATAAAATTGAACTTTTCTACTAAGATTTTCATTGGGGTGTACTCACTTTTACAACATTTTCTTAAATGAATTTCTTAGGAAAATTACTTTTTGGGGTGTTGAAAATAGCAAGTATTGTTTGTAATTAATAGCCAACATTTGTGGGAGTATTTAGTAGTCTGGTATCCCATAGAAAATGTTGATTCTAAAAGGAAACTAAAGGTTTTCTGACAAAACTGTTGGGGTGTACTCATTTGTGCTGAGCACTGTATCTGCTATATCATAGAATCATAGAATCATAGAATCATAGAATGGTAGAGTTGGAAGGGACCTCCTGGGTCATCTGGTCCAACCCCCTGCTCAAAGCAGGATTCACTAGATCATCTCAGACAGATGTCTGTCCAGCCTCTGTTTGAAGACGTCCATTGAAGGGGAACTCACCACCTCTCGTGGCAGCCTGTTCCACTCATTAATCACCCTAACTGTCAAAAAGTTTTTTCTAATATCTAATCTGTGTCTCCTCCCATTTAGTTTCATCCCATTGCTTCTAGTCTTTCCTTGTGCAAATGAGAATAAAGATGATCCTTCTACAATGTGACAGCCCTTGACATATTTGTAGACAGCTATTAAGTCTCCTCTCAGTCTTCTTTTTTGCAAGCTAAACATTCCCAAATCCTGCAACCGTTCCTCATAGGACATGGTTTGCAGACCAGTCACCATTCTGGTCGCTCTTCTCTGAACTTGCTCCAGTTTGTCTATGTCTTTTTTAAAATGTGGTGCCCAAAACTGTACACAGTATTCCAGATGAGGTCTGACCAAAGAGGAGTAAAGACCGATAATGACTTCACGTGATCTAGACTGTATGCTTCTGTTAATACATCCCAGAATTGTATTTGCCTTTTTTGCTGCTGCATCACACTGTTGACTCATGTTCAGTCTATGATCTATTAGTATACCTAAGTCTTTTTCACATGTACTGTTGCTTAGCTCTATACCTCCCATTCTGTATATGCTTTTTTCATTTTTATTGCCCAGATGTAGTACTTTGCATTTTTCCCTGTTAAAAAACATTCTGTTGGTTGCTGCCCACTGCTCCAGTTTATTTAGGTCTTTTTGAATCCTCTCTCTCTCTTCTCTAGTATTAGCTATCCCTCCTAGCTTTGTGTCATCAGCAAATTTAATCAGTTTACCCTCAATTCCTTCATCTAAATCATTGATAAAGATGTTGAACAATACAGGTCCCAGGACAGAGCCCTGTGGTACCCCACTTGAGACATTCATCCAGCTGGATGTGAAGCCATTTACAACCACCCTTTGAGTCCGATCACTAAGCCAGTTATGAATCCACCTAACAGTTGCCTGGTCCATTGCATACTTGGTCATTTTTTCAATAAGGATGGTGTGAGATACTTTGTCAAATGCTTTGCTGAAGTCAAGATATACTATATCTACAGCATTTCCCTGATCCACCCAGTCAGTGATTCTGTCATAGAAGGAAATTAAGTTAGTCTGACATGACTTGTTAGTTACAAACCCATGCTGACTCTGGTTAATCACTTCATTCTTATCCATGTACTTACATACATGTTGTTTAATAATTTGTTCAAAGATCTTTCCTGGTATAGAAGTCAGACTCACCGGCCTATAGTTCCCAGGGTCCACCTTCTTCCCCTTTTTGAAGATAGGAACAACATTTGCTCTTCTCCAGTCTTCTGGGACTTCTCCTGTTCTCCAAGAATTTTCAAAGATTATGGAGAGTGGTTCTAAAATTTCTTCTACGATCTCCTTCAGTACTCTGGGGTGTAATTCATCTGGACCTGGAGACTTGAACTCATTTATGTTAGCTAAATATTCCCTCACAATCTTTCTGTTTACAGATAACTTGGATTCCTCTATTCCTTTAAAAGGACAGTGAAGATCAGTTGATGTTACATTTTCTTTCTGAGAGAAAACAGATGCAAAATAGGAATTAAAAAGTTCGGCCTTCTCAACATCCTCTCTTACCATTTCTCCATTTTCATCCTGTAAAAATCCTATAGCATCTTTGACTTTTCTTTTACTTTTGACATACCCCCAAAATCCTTTTTTATTGCTTTTGACATCTCTTGCAAGCCTTAATTCATTGTCAGCTTTAGCTAACCTGATACGTGCCCTGCAGGATCTGCAGACTGCATTATAATCTTCTTTAGATATGCCTCCCTCTTTCCTTAATAAACATTTCTTTCTTTCTTTTTAGCATGTGTTTAAGTTCTGTGTTCATCCATCCTGGTTTCCTTAAATGCTTCCCATTCTTCCTACTTTTCGGGATTGTTAACGATTGTGCTTTGAGAATCTCATTTTTAAAAATTTCCCATCCTTCCTGGACATTTTTGTCCTTAAGGACATCCAGCCATTGGATCCCTCCTATTCTCTTTCTGAGTCTCTTAAAATCTGCCTTTCTAAAATCTAACCTTGAAGTTTGAGTCTTCACATGTCTTCCTCCTCTAGTTATCCAAAATTCTATAATAGCATGATCGCTGCCTCCTAGGGTCCCAGCCACCTTTACCTCCTCAACCATTTCCTCCCTGTTTATAAGGATTAGATCCAAAGTAGCAGATCCCCTTGTTTTCTCCCCTACCTTTTGGAAGATAAAGTTGTCAGCAAGAGAGGATAAGAATTTGCTTGACCTGTTAGTTTTACTTGAGAGAGATTCCCAACAAATGTCTGGATAGTTGAAGTCTCCCATGACCACTACGTCATATTTTTTGGAGAACTTGGTCATTTGATACATAAAGAGTTCATCCATATCTTCAGCTTGCCCAGGTGGTCTGTAGTAAATGCCTACAATGGTGTCCTTTCCGTTGTTCTCTCCTTGTATTCTTACCCAAACAGTTTCCACAGAACTCCCAGTCTCTGAAGCTTCAATCTCTGTGCAGATATACGCTTTTCTAACATACAATGCAACACCTCCTCGTTTATCAAGTCTGTTTCTTGCAAATAAGTTGTATCCTTTTAGCCTTTTATTCCAATCATGTTTATCGTTCCACCAAGTTTCAGTGATTCCAATGACATCATATTCCTTTTCTTGCATTAGTAGTTCCAATTCTCCTTGTTTGTTGCCCATGCTTTGTGCATTTGTATAAAAAACATTTTAGTTTGTGATTGGTTTCTCTTCCTCCCATATTTTTATTATTTAAATTGTTTTGTCTTTGTTCTTCCTTTCCACTTCCAGTAGCAGAGATCTCAATAGTATTTGTCAGCTGTATGGCTTTTTCTGGCCTTTTGCTTCCCTTCCCACATTGTTCTAGTTTAAAGCTCTTCTGATGAATGTAGCAAGGCGACTTCCAAATACATGTTTTCCAGTCTTCGTAAGGTGCACCCCATCTCTAGCAAGTAGTCCATCGTATAGGTAATTCATTCCGTGATCCAGAAATCCAAATCCTTGTTGACGGCACCATCGACGTAGCCAGTTGTTCACCTGTAGAATCTTATTCCACCTCATTGTTCCATGGACATCCACTGGGAGGATGGATGAGAAGACCACCTGCGCTCCCAATTCTTTCACTTTCTTGCCTAAGTCTTCAAAGTCACTGCAGATGGTTTCCAGGTCCTTTCTTGCGGTGTCATTTGTCCCCACATGTATTAGCAGGAATGGGTAGTGATCTGTAGGTCTGAAGAGTCTTGATATCCTGTCAGACACATCTTTAATTTTTGCTCCTGGAAGACAGCACATTTCTCTTGAGGTTATGTCTGGTCTGCAGATAGCGGCCTCTGTTCCTCTTAACAGGGAATCCCCCATGACCACCACTCTCCGTTTTTTCTCCACAACATTCTTCTTTCTCCATCCAGGAGGATTCTGAGGGCTTACAAGGTTATTCATTGCTGGCAAAGTCTTATTTTGCTGTATTTCTTCATGGTTCTCCTGCGTGAGAGCCTGGTACTGGTTCCTGAGCAGTATGGGTGCTGACTGCCTCTCGATCCTCCTGCTTCTGTGGGTCACATGCTTCCATTCCTCTGTTTCGTCAGGTGCAGTTCGAATTTCTTCTCTTTCTGAATCATGAAGAGATAATTCTGCTCTGTCTAAGAACTCTTCACCTTCCTTAATGATTTTCAAGGTAGTTAACCTCTCTTCTAGATTTCGCAACTTTTCCTCCAACAGGGACACAAGCTTGCATTTCTGGCATGTGAAGTTTGGCTTTTCCACTGGCAAGTCTGTGAACATGTAGCAGGATATGCAGCTCACCAAATGGCTCCTGGACTCTTCCATGTTCTTATTGTTAATGTTCTGAAAACAGTGAAAAAAGCTTAAAAAAAAAGCTTCAAAATGCGTGCGCCGGACTCTTCACTTACCCCAAAATGCAGTGGGAATATGCAAATTATCTCCTCAGGACTCCTCCCCTGGTTTACCGATGTCCTCTTTTCAGCTCCAACAGCCAAAATCCAGTGTTCTTTGAGCTCGCGGAGACTCTTCACTTACCCCAAAATGCAGTGGGAATATGCAAATTATCTCCTCAGGACTCCTCCCCTGGTTTACCGATGTCCTCTTTTCAGCTCCAACAGCCAAAATCCAGTGTTCTTTGAGCTCGCGGAGACTCTTCACTTACCCCAAAATGCAGTGGGAATATGCAAATTATCTCCTCAGGACTCCTCCCCTGGTTATATCCACAGAATATGCCAAATATATATAGTGGATGTGGATCCCACCTATAGGAACATCATATATCTTGAGTACGGGGCCCTGACAAGCTGCGGTTTCAGCCATTAGATTGTCAGGATTCCCGTCCATTTGTATAGAAATTTTAACCACCTCCTTATGAAAATTCCTCTTAATGGAGTCTGCATGTTCTATATATTTACATCACATCCTCTGTATGTGGTAAGAATAGAATAACCCCTTAAAGGTGAGTACAGATGTGGTGGATAGGATGTGTATTTGGGTAAGACCTCGTGAATTCAACATGTCAATATATTTATTCTCAAGGAATATAAACTGTCCCCGGAGATGTCTGACAGCAGCTTTACCCCCTCTCCCTATACACAACACATGGACGCTCAGCTGAGTCTAACGTGCTTATGTATGGGGGGGGACTGTTTATTCGTCAGCTCGCTCCGTTGTACGGCCACATTCAGAGTTTCTCCTCCTGTGCAGATGTTCATATAGTCTGTAATCATTATGTCAGCACTGGTTTATACCTGACTGGTTTATACAATGATCTGTACAGAAATAATCTATTCCCAGAGGAAGAAGAGAAGACAGAAATAATCACTGAGCGCTCTGCTAATTCTCTGCACCTTCATCTACACAACATTGTAATACAGCGACATCATGGGGGATGAGGACGGAGGTTTTTGTACGGCTCTGTGTCACTGTGTGAGAGGATACTGTGCACTCTGCTGACAGTAATAATCTGCTGCATCGTCCTCTGTCGCTCCTCTGATTGAAAGAGTGTAATCAGTTCCAGATCCAGATCCAGTGAACCGGTCTGGGACTCCTGTATATCGGCTGCTTGCACTGTAGATGAGAAGTGCTGGAGGTTGTCCTGATTTCTGTTGGTACCAGTGTAAGTAGCCATATACATTACCACTGGCCTTACATGAAATGGTGGCTGTTTCTCCCGGGGACACGGTGATGAGATCTGGAGATTGGGTCAGTACAATCTGTGCACAGGAGTCTAAGGAAAGATAAAGAAAACAAGTGTTAGTGTTAATGTCGCCTCATTGTGCTGTTCTCTACTACTGTCCTGTCCATCATCTCATGAACCTCTCACCATGAAAGAGAAGAAGAATTACACCCAGTACAACTCCCTGTAAACCCATCGTCATCTCCCTGGACTTATGGCCACAGACTATAGAGATGTCACCTGCACAATGTCCCCTATATACCAGCTGTAATCACTGGAGGAGACGTCCCCTGAGAGCAGAGATGTAAAGCAGGAGACATGTAAATTGTGCCGTGTGTCAGCGATCAGTGATCTGGATCTTACTGCAATCAGGGATTTCCTACAGGAGAGATATAATCCCGATCATTATCCTGAGATCATTCACCATCAGTGATCTCCTGATTGTTCTCAGACATCAGAAATGGGATTATTTTTATAGATGTTATTAGTTTTATCTCTGAAGTAAGAATAAATCCTTCTACGTCTTATTGGGCTTTTCCAGCTTTGTGATGTTGCAGCCGATGTAAGAACAGATACTGGAGACAACAGATCACCGGGAACGTGAAACGCAGAATTCCTGACCTCACAGAGAACATCTAAGGGTATGTGCCCACGTAGCGTTTTACAAGCGTATATGCTGCGGAATTTCTGCAGCGTAAACGCTTGGTAATCCGCTCCCCATGGTCCCCAATGACAAGCCGCACTGTCAATGCACATGCTGCGGATTTTTCCACAGCGTTTATGCTGCGCTCAAAAATCCGCAGCATGTCCATTAATTTTGCGGACACGCAGCGTAATCGCCACCATTGACTTGCATTGAGATTTATATAATCCGTGTCAGTATATTTGTATACACAGATTATATGCGTTTCAATGTGCGGATGGTACCCAAGTCTGGAGGAGAGAAGACTCTCATCCAGACCTGGATAGAAACTGTAAAAAAAAGAATTAAAAATAAAAAATAAAGTGTATACTCACCTTCCGATGTCCTCCCGGTGTTTTGTCTGCTCCGTCCGCTCTCTTGCAATGCTCCCGCTGTTATGAAGGACCTGCCATGACGTCACTGAGTCATGTGACCCATCACATGGCTCAATGACGTCACCGCAGGTCCTTCACACCACCGTGAGCCGCCCAACACACCGGACGCGGCAGAGAGAACACCGGGAGGACACCGGAAGGTGAGTATAAACTTTATTTTTTTATTTTTTACCATTTTATTCTTTTTTTTAACTAACTTGGTCACACTACTATAAATTCATGCCGATTGCCGGTTGCATGGATTTATATAGAGTGAACAAGTTGTCAAGCACTTTCCAAGTGATGCTAAAATCACTTGGAAAAGCGCTTGATAACCCACATGCAGAAATGCATGGAGAGATGCTTGACAAACGCTTCTACCTGGCGGGAAAAACGCATGTAAAATCCGCATGCATTTTTCCTGCCAGGGAGAAGCGTAAAAAATATGCAGCATTTCTGCATCGTGGGCACATAGTCGAAGACCATTAGAAATATTTATATTCATTCAGATTATTATTAATATGTTTATTACTATTAATACGACTGATATTTTATTACATCCACTCCTGATTGTTGCTTAAAAACCAGATGTAAAACCCTGATGAAATACACAGGTGTGAATGAGGCCTGATCTGTGTATATTGTGGTGTGAATACAGAACTGATGGGTAGAGATGAGCGTTGTTCTACTCGAACTGTTCGCCAATCTCAAATTCGAGCTGTTTTGGGCGGTGTTCGAGCCGTTCGGCGAACACGAACAATTTGAGAAAAATTCGGCTGTTCGAGGTTATGTTCGATAACTGTTCGTGCACCAAAATCATAACTGGATTTTTTCTCAGTAATGATGAAAATTAATGTTAATACGCAGTTTGAGTGTACAGCGGGGCGGGGGGAGGGGCAGGGGATGGATCTCTGCAGGAACAATGAAGATCTCCATTTTTTTTTCTCTTTCCCGCATTTGCAGTGGGGAGGTGCAATCTGTCAGCCTATCAGCAGCGCACACACGGAGCGAAGTGCTTTTTTTCACACAAGCAAGGGCATGTGTCATTGGCAGTGTATGTCACATGTCCTTGCCCTATAAGACCCAGCCATTTTCCCCGTCGCCACCATTTTCTCACTGCTGCAGCTGCGTGTTAGACGGCACCGCTGTTGCTGTGTGCGCTATACCTTGTTAATTTCAAGCCAATTTTCGCACAAATCTACAGATAGCTTGGGAGTAGGGAATAGTTGTGATTGCAGTCCTTTTAAGGACTAGGTTACAGCATTTCCTACGACTTTTATCAGGCAGGTCTGTGCTCTTAAATAGATAGATTGTGGGAGTAAAGACTAATTGTAATTGGAGTCCTTTTCAGGACTAGGTTACATCAGTTCCTATCAGTTTTTGCCAGGCAGGTCTGTGCAGTGCTGTGCAAGTTTTTTTCAGAGCATTTGGCTGAATCTAGCAAAGCTAATCCTTTTTGGCCTATTGCAGAGTGTGTTAGTCAGTGGAGTAGCCTATCTGTGTTGCAAGATATACCACCTGTGTATAGAATACCAATTTTTTTACTGCACCTAGTGAAGTAAAATCTTTTGGGCATAGCATCATTCTATTAGTCCATCTATACTGACCTCCATCAGGTTGCAAATTGAATATAATTTTTTTCTGCATCTACCTCTGAAAAAATATTGGGCTTCTAGCTGTGTGTGGGACTTGTTCTATTAATCCATCTATACAGACCTCCATCAGGTTGCAAACTGAATATATTTTTTTCTGCATCTACCTCTGAAAAAATATTGGGCTTCTAGCTGTGTGTGGGACTTGTTCTATTAATCCATCTATACAGACCTCCATCAGGTTGCAAACTGAATATATTTTTTTCTGCATCTAGCTCTGAAAAAATATTGGGCTTCTAGCTGTGTGTGGGACTTGTTCTATTAATCCATCTATACAGACCTCCATCAGGTTGCAAACTGAATATATTTTTTTCTGCATCTACCTCTGAAAAAATATTGGGCTTCTAGCTGTGTGTGGGACTTGTTCTATTAATCCATCTATACAGACCTCCATCAGGTTGCAAACTGAATATATTTTTTTCTGCATCTACCTCTGAAAAAATATTGGGCTTCTAGCTGTGTGTGGGACTTGTTCTATTAATCCATCTATACAGACCTCCATCAGGTTGCAAACTGAATATATTTTTTTCTGCATCTACCTCTGAAAAAATATTGGGCTTCTAGCTGTGTGTGGGACTTGTTCTATTAATCCATCTATACTGACCACCATCAGGTTGCAAACTGAATATATTTTTTTCTGCATCTAGCTCTGAAAAAATATTGGGCTTCTAGCTGTGTGTGGGACTTGTTCTATTAATCCATCTATACAGACCTCCATCAGGTTGCAAACTGAATATATTTTTTTTCTGCATCTACCTCTGAAAAAATATTGGGCTTCTAGCTGTGTGTGGGACTTGTTGTATTAGTCCATCTATACTGACCTCCATCAGGTTGCAAACTGAATATATTTTTTTCTGCATCTACCTCTGAAAAAATATTGGGCTTCTAGCTGTGTGTGGGACTTGTTCTATTAATCCATCTATACAGACCTCCATCAGGTTGCAAATTGAATATAATTTTTTTCTGCATCTAACCCAGCCAATAGTTTTGGCCTAATACCACAGTTTGGCCACTCAGCTCTGCTCGGTTCCCATCCATTGTTTATTTGTGCAAACAACTCCAGAGTTGTGAATTAGTTAACCACCAAAATGAGTGGAAAAAGGCCTGCTGCTGGTGGAAAGGGGAATAGGCGTGTTGGGAAGGGGAAAAAAGGTTGTGTCCGTGGGGTAGGTGTTAAAGCAGCAGTAACATCTGCAGAAGAAAGACCATCTTCCAGCCAAACTAAAATGTCTACTTCTTTTAGCGGACAATGTGATAAGATCCCTTTCTTACGGCCACGCCAATCGCTACAAATTCCAGATGAGGCACAAAAACAGCAGGTGCTTCAACGGATATCAAGTGCTCCTTTAAGTGGGCTCTCCTCCACATCAACTTCAACATCACAAATACTCCAGTCCTCAAAGGTGTCACCCCAATCGCACTTGCTTCCTCACAGCTCCCAAATCTCCAGCTGCCCATCTGAGTATGAGGTAGAACAGATGGTTGAGTCTGCAGAGCTGTTTACTCATACTATAGCCTGGGAATCAGAGGTCGACTCCAGCGCTTCTGTGAATCCAGACGAGGAAATGATCTGCACTGATGCCCAGAATCTTTATGAGTCGGATCCAGGACCAGACGCAGAAGGTTCTGACCATAATGTAGACCCTCATTCCCAAACTGTAACTCCTGTTGGTGGAGACAATGAGGAAGACGATGATAAGACTCAAATAACTGATTGGAGCGACAACTTTAGTTTTTTGTCAGGGCAGGAACAGGTTGGCTCTGAGGACGACGGGTGTGATAACGCACAGGGTGATGATGATGAGGTTGGAGATCCCACTTACTGTCAACCCACAGTCAGCCAAGAGATGAGGTCAGCAGAGGAGGTGGAGGAAGATGCTAGTGACGACGAGGTCAGGTTGCGCCTTCCTGGACAGAGACGTAGTACTGGAAGCACGTCAACCACTGCATCCTCAAACACAACTCTGCCTCTCACCACAAGTCGTGGTGGCTCTTCAGGTCGCATGGGTGCTAAGCCTTGCATAGCCTGGGCATTTTTTCAGATCGATAAAGATGACCCAACTCGTGTTATCTGTAACATTTGTCAGCAAAAGCTAAGTAGAGGCCAAAAAATCCATAGTTTGAGTACTTCATGCATGAACCGGCACATGGACATGAAGCATAAGTTGCAGTGGGAAGCTCAGTGTGCTACAATGCGGCCTAGCCGGCCGGGCCAACCACCGTCTGCCATATCTTGTGCATCCGCGGCCTCTTCATCCTCTGTGACTGGGGGGACAGCAGTCACACCTGTTTTGGGGCGCAGACCTGCCACCTCTTTACCCGCAACAGCCAGCGTGATTGGCAGGTCATCATTTTCTTTGGAGGTGGTAACACCAGCTGGTGTTGAGCGCTGTCCGACATCGATAGCACCACCTTTGGATCAAGGCAACCTAACATGTCCGCCTGCATCTTCCTCACAGACCGGCAGTTTGCCGGGGACACCCTTATCAACCCCGTCTAAGCACAATAGCCAGCCCTCGGTCCCTCAGATGTGGACAAGTAAAAGACCATTTCCTTCTAGCCATGAGAAAGCTAAGAGGTTGAATTTCACCATCTGCAAGCTCTTGGCTACAGAAATGCTGCCTTTCCGCCTGGTGGACACAGAGGATTTTCGAGACCTTATGTCCGTCGCAGTGCCCCAGTACCAGATGCCCAGTCGGCACTACTTCTCAAAGAAAGGTGTGCCTGCGCTCCACCAGCATGTCGCACACAACATCACCGCTTCTTTGAGAAACTCTGTGTGTGACAGGGTGCATTTCACCACAGACACTTGGACGAGTAGGCATGGACAGGGGCGTTACATGTTGCTGACTGGGCACTGGGTAACTATGGTGACAGCAGGACAAGGGGCTGCTGTCCAAGTCTTGCCGTCCCCACGAGTTGTGCGTCAATCCTCTTTATGTCAAAGTTCCTCCACTGCTTCTGCCTCCTCAACCTCCTCTCGGTCTTCCACCTGCACCCAAAGCCTGTCTGGTCATGCCACAAGCTTTCTAACTGCGCAGAAGGGATCCTGCACACCTCCTTACTATGCTGGCAGTAGGGCTCAACGTCATCAGGCGGTTTTTACATTGAAATGTCTGGGAAATGTGAGTCACACAGCTGAGGAGTTGTGGTCAGCTCTGGAGAACCAATTTCATGAATGGTTGTCTCCACTGGACCTGAAACCAGGGAAGGCCGTGTGCGACAATGCTGCAAACCTGGGTGCGGCCCTTCGCCGGGGCAATGTCACACACGTGCCTTGTATGGCTCACGTGTTGAACCTGGTTGTCCAGCAATTTTTAGCCCACTATCCCAGACTAGATGGCCTTCTGCAGAGGGCACGGTCGCTGTGTGCTCACTTCCGCCGTTCGCATCCCGCAGCTCAGCGACTTACATCTCTACAGAAGTCGTTGGGCCTGCCACTTCACCGGCTAAAATGCGATGTGCCTACCCGGTGGAATTCAACTCTGCACATGTTGCAGCGACTGTGGCAGCACCGACAAGCCCTGGTGCAATACGTTCTGACGTATAGCCTGGGCCAACGAGATTCAGAGGTGGGGCAAATCACGCTGGAGGAGTGGTCTCAGATCAGGGACCTATGCACCCTTCTGCACAGTTTTGAAATGGCGACGAAGATGTTTAGTGCTGACGATGCCATTATCAGCATGACTATTCCGGTGATTTACATGCTGGAGCACATGTTAAACAGAATTCGGAGTCAGGTGGTGGCACAAGAGGAGGTGGAGGAAGTAGAGGAGGAGGAGTTGTATGCGGAAGGGCTAACATCTGCAAGGTCCAGACGGTCGGCAGCACCAAGGCGGCAGGCATGTGAGGGTGGGGGAGATGGTTTTACCAGGGCGCATGGTAGCAGCCAAACTAGTGAGGAAGGTGCAGGAGCCCAGGAAGAAGTGGAGGACGAACTGATGGAAGACTCATCAGATGAGGGAGACCTTGATCACATTTCTGTTGTGCGAGGTTGGGGGGAGAGGACAGAGGAAGGAAGCATGATTGTTACCTCGCCACCAACACAACAGGGACTTGGTGCTCCTGGATGCGCAACACACATGAGTGCCTTCTTGCTGCACTACCTGCAACATGACCCTCGAATTGTGAGAATTAGAAATAATCCTGACTACTGGGTTGCCACACTGTTACATCCCCGGTACAAAAGTAAATTTGCAGAAATTATTCCTGCCATAGAAAGGGATGCACGCATGCAGGAGTATCAGCAGAGACTGTTGCAGAATCTTACATGTGCTTTTCCACAAAATACCAGTGGTGCACGTAGTGAATCTCACAGTTCCAACTTGCCAACCGTGGGACCGTCAAGTGTTCAGCACTCAAACCGTAACAGAACCACAGTATCTGCTGGTAACATCAATTTTGCGGAATCATTTCACCACTTTTTTAGCCCATCCTTTGCAAGGCCACAGGAGACAAGAAGTCTGACACATAGTCAACGCCTAGAGACGATGGTACAGGAGTATCTCCAAGTAAACATTGAAGCCACGACTGTGTCACTGGACCCTTGCTCTTTTTGGGCTTCCAATCTGGATAAATGGCCGGAGCTAGCCACTTACGCCTTGGAGATCTTGTCATGCCCCGCAGCCAGCGTTCTGTCTGAACGTGTGTTCAGCGCTGCTGGTGGTGTGCTGACAGATAAGCGCACGCGGCTCTCCACTGATAATGTAGACAGATGAACAAATCATGGATCCGAAACGACTTTTCTACCCCTGTGTCATCCTGGGGAGAGTAAAAGCTTGATGATTGGTTAAAATCACCCTACCAACCGTTTTAAGCTTTCAAATTACTAATCATGTTTATCTGTATCTTGGCTGGAAAATAATTTGGGCTTTGTAGCAGTGTGCAGCACTGATTCTATTAGGCCATCTATAATAAGCTCCACCAGATTTAAAATTACTAATCATGTTTATCTGTATCTTGACTGGAAAATAATTTGGGCTTTGTAGCAGTGTGCAGCACTGATCCTATTAGGCCATCTATACTAAAGCTTCACCAGATTTAAAATTAATAATAATTTTTAGCTGCATCTAGCCCGGAAAATAATTTTGGGGCTCCGAGATGCGCATGACACATAAGTGTCTTCTTGCTGCACTACCTGCAGCATGACCCTCATATTGTCAGAATTCGAAGTAATCATGACTACTGGGTTGCCACACTCTTAGATCCCCCAAACTTTTCGATCAACCTTTTCATTTTAATAAAGACCAAAAAAATGGTCATTTTTGAAATTATAAGCATTAGCAGGTTGTTAGAAACTGAAATCAAACAGTTTTCAACTCAAAACTTTATTCTAGGTGATGTTACATTTTCACATAGGACCCCTTGTTCGAAAGGAGCTTCTGAACTCTCTCGTCCATTGAATTTGTCAGGTTTTGGATGGTTTCTGCTTCAATTGTTTTGCATGAGGACAGAATACCCTCCCAGAGCTGTTGCTTAGATGTGAACTGCCTCCCGCCATCATAGACACTCCTTTTAATGATGCTCCAAAGGTTCTGAATGGGGTACAGGTCAGGGGAGCATGGGGGTCACACCATAAGTTTGTCCCCTTTTATGCCCATATCAGCCAGAGATGCAGATGTTTTATGTGCAGCATGAGATGGTGCATTATCATGCAGAAAAATGATCTTGCTGTGAAATACACGGTTCTTCTTCTTGAACCATGGCAGGAAGTGCTGTTTGAGAAAATCCACATACATTATGGAGTTCATCTTTAGCGCCTTCAGGGATCCTTAAGGGGCCGACAATCTCTCTCCCCATGATTCCAGCCCAAAACATTACTCCACCTCCTCCTTGTTGGCGCTGTAGCTGTGTTTGCGTGGGGTGTCCATCAACCAGCCATCCTCCACTCCATCCATCTGGACCATCGAGCGCTGCACGGCACTCATCCGTGAACAAAACAGTTTTGAAATCAGTCTTCATGTAATGTTTGGTCCACTGGAGCCGTTTCTGCTTGTGTGAAGTGGATAGAGGAGGTCGACAGGATGGCGTATGCACAGCTGCAAACCTCTGAAGGACCCTGCATCTTGTTGTTCGGGGGACGTTGGAGGCACAAGCAGCTTCAAAAACTTGTCTGTTGCTATGACAAGGCTTTTTTGCCGCTGCTCTTTCAACCTGACGTAATTGCCTGTAGGAAAGAGTCCTCAATTTGCCCTTATCAGCACGCACACGTGTGTACTGTGAATCAGCTACATACTTCTTGATTGCCAAGACACTTCATCCTGATCATCGCACAATGTTGATTGTAGTCATGCCTTGACCTAAACACTCCACAATTTGTTGCTTCTCAGCAGCCGACACATCCTTTTTCTTTCCCATTTTGGCAGAAAATGTAGGCTGCTTAATAATGTGAGACAACCTTCTTAAGTAGTCTTGCCTTTCATTGGACACACCTGCCAAACTAATTAGCACAGGTGTCTGCAATTGCTTACAGTGATATAAAGAGCCCTGACACACATCACCATCAATGAGTTTAACTGACAAACAAACAAATTCTTCCCTTATCACTCCTAAACACTTTTTGCATAATAATTTGGAACGCAGTGTACATGTGCTTTTCCACAAAACACCAGTGGTTCACGTAGTGAATCTTACAGTTCTAACTTGCCAACCGTGGTCTGTATGGAGTTGTTCAATAAAGGGCCCAAAATTAAGATAACATAGATGGGAGAGGTCTCTATGAATAGGAATTCCTAAGTATTTGATACCCTGTGAGGGCCAGGCAAAGGGAAAGTTGGACTGGATGGAATCCTATATGGATTTAGGGAGGGAGACATCGAGGGCCTCAGACTTCGCTGCATTGATTTTAAAATTTGACCATGTAACAAAGTGATCTATTTCAGCCATAACAGCATGGATGGATATATGTGATTGAGTGATATATACTAGGACATCATCAGCAAATAGAGAGCACTTGTACTCGGTGCCTCCCACCTCAATCCACCTAATATTGGGGTTATGGCGAATTGATGAGAGCAGGTGCTCCGTCACTAGGATGTATAAGAGAGGGGACAGAGGACATCCCTGCCTTGTCCCATTGGTGATTGTGAAAGGTGATGAAAATGTTCTGATGCACCCCCTGGGCCTTGGGACACCCGGAGCCGGACCCTTTTTGGTGGATGCTGGTGGTTGTAATCTTCGTGGCGGCGACCCGGTTACGTGGCTCAGGGTGGTCAAACCAGTGGCGGAACTATTTATGTGGTTTTGATGTTTAAATGTCCGACTACGCCACCCGTGGATTGCGGTCAGAGTGAACCGCCGCTGCAGGGCAGACCGCTGAGGCTGGTGTTGTGGGTGCAGCAGAGCGTAGCATAACTCCCCACGGGAGGAGTATAGCCTCAGGGCACTGTATGCGGAGGATGGGGGTGATGGTGCAGGGCAGCAGCAGTAATGACACGGAGTCAGTGATGCAGTCCAGGGCCTTTACTCACAGTTCTTATTATCCAGACCACGTCTGCAGGTAACGGCTGCCCACGTCGTACTGTGCTCACCAGGTGAGGGGCTCAGACAACTCCCAGATAACTTTGGAGCGCTTCACAGGACCCCCTTTGTGTGTCCTTTGTCTGGCTTTTCTTACCAACCCTTCTGTCCGGCTGCCTCGGGCCTCCTCTTGGTAAACTTGGCGCCAGTTTCCCTGACCCTATGTGGTGCCTTCCTAGCGGGTGTAGCGAGGGGCTGCGCCACATAAAATGTCACAGCCTCCGGTTTCTAGCTGAGGGTCGTTTCCTGCCTCCACTAGTTTCGGGGACCGGTCTCCCCCTTTGGCCTGACCCCTCCACGCAGGTGGATTCGGGCGTGCGGTGGCGACTCGCCCGTCCGCACCCCTGGGATCCCTTCATTCCTCGTTCCTGGAGCCTTCTCCGCTCCTCTTCCTTCCTTCTCCCTCTTCCAGGCCTGGGCCTCTGTTACTAGACCCGCCTCCGGAGCAGAGCTCATGCAGAGCCCCTGCTCCCTGCCACTTCTGCTCAGACTTCTCTGCACTGAACTAAGATGGTGCCCACCTTTTATACTCCCTTCTCAATGCACCCAGGAACTGCTTCCTCCCTGCTCCTGCACTACAGGGTTCCCCTTCCTCAGTGTTCCCTCCCCCCACTCCAGCCAGGGACAGGGACTGTCGTGCCCATCTCAGAGGCATATTGGTCGCCCTGCCCCACGGCAATGTGGTGTAATGCATGCAGGTGTCGGGTCCTGATCCACACTCCATCCTTACCTGAGAGTGAGATATCACACCTCTGGGTGAGGTGCAATACCTCTGTAGCAACCGAGCCCTCAGGGTGCTACAGTTCCATTTATCTTCAGCCTAGGTGACGTATTGCGATACAGGGCCGTGACTTTGGCTATAAAAGGGTCCCCTAGACCCCTACCCCAAGCTTTTTAAGAGAATCATATATGGCGTGCCAGGAGACTCTATGGAATGCTTTCTCAGCATCCAACGAGAGTATCTAATTACAAATTTTTAACTGCATCTAGCCCAGGAAATACTTTGTGCCTAGTAGCAGTGTCTGCTAGTCAGCGGATTATCCCGGCTGTTAAGCAAGCTACACCACCTGTAGTTTAGACACTTAATTTTTGCAAAGGAAATGCTTCGGGACCATGGGATACTCAGTGAAGAGCATCAGGAGGCACCCCAAGGCATAGGGGCTGGGACTGGCAGTAGGATGCCTTGCGGTGGACAGCCGAGCTCGATCCTTATAAAAGCTTTTTAACTGCAGCAGCTTTAGTGGACGCTACTGGAGCTGGAATTACGCGGCTGCTGGCATGAGACTTGCCCTCCAATAGATCCTTGTAAATGGATTTAAAGTGTATTCATTCAAATTAGAGAGACAATTTAAATTAAAAAGCTTAGAGCTGCCTCCACCACAGGGGGGCTCGCTCGACCCACCAGCGGACAGGCACCAGTATTGGGAGAGGGGGGCTGGCCATCAGGGTTCACCGCGGCTCTGGCACAAACCCGGCGACACGGAGGTGGCACGGGCAGGAGCGGACTGGCCGTGTCGGCTTCTCACTTTTTGGATTTTAGAAGGGCATGACATGCCTATATCTGTGTCTCCCCCTCCTTTTACTCCTCCACCTCTTTTCTTTTCGCATGACTATATGTACTTGTCACTTTTCCATGTGTTAGTTATGTCTTCTGAGCAGTTTGTCAGCTTTTGGACACCTTTGAAGGTGTTTTCTATGTGTTTCTATGTGTTTTTGTTTGCCTGCCATTGGTTTTAACGGTGTTCGAAGGTGTTCGACGAACCGAACTCTAACACTACGGGGGAGGCTCAACACTACTGATGGGATATTTGGGGGATTCTCATGTGATTTATCTTCATGCATTACTATCATATATCTTGTGGATGTAAATCTCTCATGTATATAATGTCATATAACAGCGGTTCTCATCTGTCTCATCTGATGTCATTTCCTCCCTAGACGACGGCCCCTGAGCGTTATAGATGTGATATACGGGGGCTGCACCTATATAGTGTTATGTGAATAGAAGCTCTTGAATGATTTTTCATTATCAATGAATGTATTAATAAAATTATAAGAAATATGGAGAAGACAGATATTTGGACACATAGATGAGCCCCCGACAGAAGACACATCTCTGATGGCTGAACCTGCCATTATTCCTGCACTTATGGCCGAGGGTCTGGACAAACCACAAACTCACATTATTGTTATTCTGGTAGAAAACAAATCCTCGTCGGTGACTTTATTAGTAGTTTGCAGAGCACGTTACTCCCTGACGTGTGCAGAATAATCCGGGCTCCGCTGAGGCTGCCGGGCTCCTCCAGTCCAGGATTCTCCTCAGACCGGGGCTGGGAGAGGTGGGGTCATTTATATGTATATTTCTGCCCTACGTCCCAGACCCCTGAGCAGAATAAGGCAGATTCACAGCAAACAGACTCAATGTGAATCCAATCTCTTTCCTGAATTGGAGTGAATCTGCTGAGTGTGAATTGTGGCCGAGTCGCTCATCACTAATGTCTGCACATCTCAGCCCAGAATAGAAAAAGACTGAAGTGAATCTCTGAAAACCCCATTTACTGCTGGGAATATATTTGCTGCTTTGTGCAGCGGCTCCGGCCCCTCTGATCTGTGAGTATAATGTGGGATATGTGAGGTATAGCGGTGTATGGAGCCGCCATTATGAGGCCTCTAGACCTTGTAGTGAGAGGGTGGAGGGGACTGTGCAGCGCGGGGAGGATCTGTCCTCCAGTTCTCTCTCTTCCTGGTCACTCATCCATTCCCGCTAAGCTTCTTATGTTCCTGAGTCCATCAGTAACCGGCGGCTCAGCTAATGTCGGCCGCTCCCGGAGATGACACCTGTAATGCCATGGTTTTCTGATATGGGGAGACCACTGTAACCCCGGGGTCCATCTTTATTTTCAGGATAAAGGACATCACATTAGATATATCGGGTACAGCTCAAATAAAAAGGTAATCACTTGTCCAGAAAAAAAATAAAGATATTTGCAACCAAGATGAGTCCATCACATAACAGGTCAGATATTTATCCCTAGGAGGTAAACTATGAAATGACAGCAAGCAGAGATCTAGATACAGAAAATATAAGGGAAAATTATATAATCTTTTATTATACAAAAATACAACCTGTAATTGTTGGAACAAACCAAATGTATATTTATATTCTATAGGAGCAGAAAGTAAAGTCCTCCCCTCCTTCTTCTATCTCCTTACATCTGTACAGATTCCTTCATCACATGAATCCTGGTAACAGTCTGAAGCTTTTATCGGCCGCGCACAATACTGGATAAGAGCTGCCCGGGTCGTGTTCCTCCTCCTGATGTGTGTGCTCTGTACAGATACAAGCGCCTCATACACAGGATTCTCTGCTATTCCTCAGTATCAGTCACTTATATACAGATGTTTGGTGTCTGCACTGAGTATAGACAGAGCTGCCCGAGCTGCTGCTGCCCCCTAGTGGCTCCATGACATGGAGATTTATGCATCTTGTATCTGCACTGAGCCAGTAGCCACATGATACCAGAGGGAGCGGAAAGCATCTTATTACATCATCCAGAAGAGGAGGCAGCACAGGTGTGGAGGGAAGCAAAATGGGGGATCTAAAGAGCCAGCGGTGGAAATAGGGAAGATCTCCAGGAGGAGCTGGAAAATCTCCTGGACAAAGGTTGGATGGCAGAGAAAGAGCCACCTGCTCTCTGCTCCACCACTTATCCTGCTAGGGCACAGGTCGCTTTATGGCTGTAACTGCCCGAGGTGCGGTGAGCTAGATCCACTGCGCCATAGCGATAGCGAATGTAGCACAATGAATGGGGAGCGCCCGTCACCTTCTCTGTGACTCAGCTGGTGGCAATGGCATCATGGCGTCAGCATGGACGCTCTGCCACAAGATGAGGTGGAGCCACAGGAGATCTGATGGACAGGGAAGTATTAAATATTAGTTTTTCAATAAATGAATTAATTTTGATAACAAGAATGAAATGGGGGTGAGAGAGAGAACACTATAATGACTTAAGGGTGGGGGATGGAAGAGATATAAATATATTGGGGGAGGGGACATGTAAATATAATGAATCAGAGGGGCATGGAATTATAATGATACAGCGGACAAGTAATTATAATGAATCGGGGGGGCGGGAGGTGCACAGTGGGGGCATGGAGGACGCAGGAGATTAACTGATTAATTGGGGGAAAGAGAACAGTAACTAATTCATTTATACATTTATTGGGAGGGGAAAAGTGGCCAATTATAGTTACAGGGGGCTCAGTGGTGGATTATCAATTTACATTCAGAATTTTGTGTTGCATAATAGTAAGACGTCAGCGGTGAGTTACTGGATGTGAATATTTGTTCTGTCTCTACATTGTATAGGGGTACGTTCACATGGGCGACCGGCGGCACTAAATGACCACCAATCGGAAAACCATTACCTATTGGCAGTCGCTTCATAGCATGTTTAACCCCTTCATGACTGGGCTATTTTTCATTATTTTATTTGTTTTTTCCTCTCCTTCTACTAAGAGCCATAACTTGCTATCTTTCCATCCACATAGCGTATGAGGACTTGGTTTTTGCGAGACAAGTTGTAGTTTTGAACGACATCATTCATTTTATCATGTGATTCACTCAAAAGTTGGGAAAATAATTCTAAGTGCGTTGAAATTGCAAAAAAAGTGCAATTCCACAATTG
Source organism: Phyllobates terribilis (assembly GCF_046119375.1). Classification (NCBI taxonomy): domain Eukaryota; kingdom Metazoa; phylum Chordata; class Amphibia; order Anura; family Dendrobatidae; genus Phyllobates; species Phyllobates terribilis. The sequence goes on from NW_027362761.1 coordinate 1,177,034,151, forward strand.
TTTGTGTCACCATTTTCTGAGACCCCTAACATTTTCAATTTTCGTGGTAAGGGGCTATGTGGGGGCTTATTATCTGTGGCCTGATTTGAGGTTTATTGATGCTATTTTGGGGTAGATATAATGGTATCATCTTGTCTAATTGCAGTTTATTGCAATGTTGTGGCAGCTAAAAAAAGTAATTATGGCGTTTTGATTTTTTTCTCATTACGCTGTTTACTGATTGGATTAATTTATTTTATTTTTGATAGATTGGAGTTTTATGAATTTGGCGATATCGAATATGTGTATTTTTTTTTAATTGCTTTATTTTTAATGGGGCACAAAGGGGGGTGATTCTTGCACCGGCTATCACTGAGGAATATGTTCCTACAACAAGGATACCATCCACTGGTAATAGATGAACAGATCCACAGAGCTACAAGGATCCCAAGAAGCCGCCTCCTGGATTACAGACAGAGAGGGGACAACAGCAGGGCGCCTCTTGTGGTCACATACAGCAAGCACATGAACATCCTAAGGAAGATTGAGACTGATCTTCCACCCATATTCCTCAGAGACCACAGACTGAAAGGAATATTCCCAGAACTACCACTTCTCTCCTACAAAAAGCCCCGTAACCTAAGGAATCTCCTTGTCAGAAGTGTCCTCTCATCACCATCAGAGATGGGAACATTCCCCTGTAATAATAAAAAGCAGGACTTGTACCCAGATATTACCGACAAATACAGTCCACATACCCAACACCAATCAGGACTATAAGATCATGGACTTCTTCTCATGTTCATCTTCCAATGTGGTGGACATGATACAATGTACAAGGTGTCCTGAGGAGCCGATATTGGGGAAACTAAGCAAAAACTACAAACGGGGAGGAATCTACACCGACACAATCAGGAATGAACTGGACGCCTGTGGGAAAACATTTCTCTGGACCTGGACACTGTATGACGGATATAAAAGTCTTAATACTGAAAGGTCGTTTTAAGGACGAAAAAGAAAGGAAAATCTGAGAATTCATACTGATAAGAATGTTCAACTCTTCCACAATTTAACACCTGGATTTATGACTCACTACATGGACCCAGTTCACACCTCCACGAGACTGACTCCAGATCACTAAGCTGTCACTCCCACCATCTCTCCATTTGTAACAAAAAACCTTAACTTGATTTCCTTGGCTTATCTTTAGGAGGCATCACCCCATCCACCCCATGCACAAATTGTAATATCTCCTAAATGTTGTGCTCTTGTCTCAGTCATTCATTTGTAAATCCTCCTGAAGAAGGAGCCTCGGTGCTCTGAAAGCTGCAGATATAATTCTCCTGGTTAGCCAATAAAGGGATCGCTCCTAGAATACTTCTGTCAATTTTAGGCATAAAACTACTTATATCAATTTGTAAAGGTTGCAAAGTTGTGATATATGCTCTACTGTGACCCCCTACTGAATATTAATTTTTCTTTTCTTTTGAGGGGAGGATAATTAGATCTTCTGCTATGGAGCTCTATGATTTCTATATACGTCCGTTATGATGACTACATAATTAGAATATACTTATTGTAACACATAAATAATCATTGGAGCTGTAATCATCAAATAATATTTTGTCAATGTGTGAAATGTTCTTTTAAGAATTGTTTACATGTGTAACATAACATATATATATAAATGATTTATGTGGATAGTAGGTGAAGTGTAGAGCGGTGTCACCCCATGATGATTATTATCTGGGCTTGTTACATTGTCAGGCTGCAATTTCCCTCTACAATGTCATGTGATGCACTACTTATCTCATCCACCAGATGGCGCTATAGAGCATTACACTCCATAATCCTGAAAGGTGACACCTGCAGGACGATTCGTGTAAGAGCAACAGTTCATAGTACCAGGGGTCAACCATTTTGAGCATGAAATTCACTAAGGAGGAGTCACTAATGTGTCTCGACAGTAAGGGGGGACACTATTGTGAAGGACACTATGGGGCGATTCATTATGACCGGTGTTGTGCAGTTTAGTGTTAATGACTCTCTGGAGTACAATGCGCCTAATTCATTAAGTGGTGCTCATCCCCTAAAGAAATAGGCGCATCTCTTAATTGTCATGTGCCGACACCAGAAATGGTCTGAAGTCAGTGACTGGGGAATATTTCTTGACTACATTACGCAGTTTCTGCTGAGACTGGACTGTAAACCCTAAGGCGATGTGCCCACGTAGCAGATTTACATGCGTTTTTTCTGCCAGAGAGAAGCGTTTTTTCAGCGTTTTCGCATGCGTTTTTTCAAGCACTTTTCCAAGTGATTTTGAGCATCACTTGGAAAAGTGCTTGACAAGTTGGTCACACAATATAAATCCATGCAACCGGCATGGATTTATATTGTGTGACCAACTTAGATGCTTTAAATGCAGCATCTATAGTAAAAAAAAAGAAAGAATTAAAAAGTTAAAAATAAAAAAAAACCTGTATGCTCACCTCTCCGGTCTCCTCCTGGCAGCGATCCTCTCTCCTCGGCGTCCCGGGTGTACTGGCAGGACCTGCGATGACTTCATTTAGTCAGCTGATGGTCACGCGACCATCACCTGACCGCTGACGTCAGTGGTCACGTGACCATCAGCTGACTAAATGACATCACTGCAGATCCTGCAAGTACACCCAGGACGCCGAGGAGAGATGACGCAGCCGGGAGAAGACCGGAGAGGTGAGTATACAGGTTTTTTTTACTTTTAACTTTTTTATTTCTTTTTTTCACCGCGTGGTAGCCGGGATGTAGAGGAGTTGTAGTCTCCTCTTAATCCCAGGTACCACACGCACCGCGATTACGCTGCAACTTCGCGGCCATTGAATTTAATTGAAACGCTGCAAATCCACATATACCTGCGGGTTTGCTGCATTTCAATGTTCCTCAATGGCCGCGAATTTGCAGCGTAATCGCAGTAGAAATGGTCATGCTGCGAATTTGGCACACTAATTAGCGCATCATGTGCACAGCACATCCGAATTCACATTGCTTTGCATGGCAGATGGTTTTACAAGCGTTTTCAAGGCGTTTTCATGGCTTTAAAAACGCTACGTGGCACATAGCCTAAAAGTCACAACTTCCGAGTTCTGTGAAAATATTGCAACTTATTAAGGTGTTTTACATCAGAGTTTTGACCTTTCACATTTTCTGCTATTCATGCGCTATAGAGATAAAGTGTCAGCTTCATTCTGCGGGAAAAAGTTATTACAGTAATAGAAGACTTATAATTTTTTTAAATGTTTTATTACTTTTATACAATTAATATTCTGTGGGGGAGGGGCCGAAGGAAAATCTGTTTATCCGTCAGCTCGCTCCGTTGTACGGCCACATTCAGAGTTTCTCCTCCTGTGCAGATGTTCATATAGTCTGTTATCATTATGTCAGCGCTGGTTTATACCTGACTGGTTTATACAATGATCTGTACAGAAATAATCTATTCCCAGAGGAAGAAGAGAAGACAGAAATAATCACTGAGCGCTCTGCTAATTCTCTGCACCTTCATCTACACAACATTGTAATACAGCGACATCATGGGGGATGAGGACGGAGGTTTTTGTACGGCTCTGTATCACTGTGTGTATGGAGTGCTATAACCCTGCTGACAGTAATAATCTGCTGCATCGTCCTCTGTCGCTCCTCGGATTGTAAGAGTGTAATCAGTTCCAGATCCAGATCCAGAGAACCGGTCTGGGACCCCTGTATCTCGGGTGGTTGCATAATAGATAAGAAGCTTTGGTCGTTGTCCTGATTTCTGTTGGTACCAGGCTACATAGCTATATACATCTTCACTGGCCGTACAAGAGATGGTGATTGTATCTCCGGGGGACACAGAGATATAATCTGGAGTCTGGGTCATCACAATCTCTCCACAGGATCCTGAGGATTAGAAGAGACATATTCATTACTGATAAATGTCGGGATCTTCCTAGAAATCCTGATCTGATGATGGATCCACTGTAGAGATTTCTCTACACACAATCATGGAAGGATCCGAATCTCTCACCCTGAATAGAAATGAAGATCACAGCCAGCAGATAACTGCGAGAAACCATCCTGATGTGTCTGGACTGTCAGATAGAAACTATAAGATGAGACAATCTGTACAATGAGATCTATATAGAGAGTGACAGGGGGGATACAGAGACCCCCAGAGACTGTGTATGGAAATACTGGGGACATGTAAATTCTGTGGTTATAATGTGACGGTTGCTGGAGTGTAATAGAGACCGGAGCTCGGCGGCGTCTCCTCCTAAATGAGAATTAATGTCACTTGTATGAAATCTAAGAAAAGAAATAAGAGTTTTTTTAGTAATTAATTGTAATTTCCATGGTTATAGGTTTTTATGATCATGTTTAGCTCTGCTACATCTGTATATAAATATTCCTGAAATATTGTTTTGTATTTATAAGGATATAAATGTATATTTCTATAATCGGCAGGATATGCCATTACACTGTATAAACCTCCTGAGAGAATCCCCCGGTCATCAGGGTCGCGGTATTGTAGGACCTGATATCTGTGCGGAGTCTTCACAGCTTACATACAAGTTAGGAAAACCCTGTAAGTGACGTCCTTGTATACGATCACATACACGACTGATCTCTCTGAATATCTGTTATAAATGCAGTCAGGATTAAGGGAGAAAATCTACTAGAGACCTGAGCAGAAGTAATCCGGGGGCTCCTGCACCTGCCGAACCCCCTCCAAACTCGCGATCAGGGGTCAGGTTATAGGAAGTTACATAGTGCGGTGTAGTGTAACGGAGACCTCGGCACCGAAGAAGACAAAAGGAGGAAATGTTGCTGCAAATATATATTTTTTATTTGGATCCGGCAAAAAAAGCAAAGACAGATACCGGCCAGCGTTTCGGCCAATAAATTGTCTTCATCAAGGACGTCTGTAATACATGAACATAACAAATAAAACATTTAGTTTCATATGTGACATGAAATGAACCTAAAGAAAAGTGTCAGATCAATGGGAGGCGGGAGGAGGAAAGGTGGGAATGTGAGGATCAACCAGAGATAACACATGGACAATGAGATCACAACGATGAAAATCATTAATAATACTGCAATTGTCATATGGGAACAATGTTGGAGTCAGCGTGATAATCTGGTTTTGTGTGAATTTCATAAAGACAAAAGGAAAGAAAAGAAAAGAGGACATGAATCCTGGAAGCTAAAGGACAAATTATCTAAAGACGACCAATATGTGGTCAGTTCAGAGCAATGACGACGGCTCAAAAATTATTAATTATTACAATGTGCACACTTCAGTAGGTGAACACTTGGTCTAAGGTTCAGGTTTTCACGTGACTTTACCAGTTAGAATAGGACCAGGAAATCTAGATTGCATCATGTCCATATAGCAGCACCTGTAACTACAGTATATTCAGGTGGTGTGTACATGTTTAATATTAGACCATCGAAGCAATGTAGAGGGCTCCAAAAATGATTAGGCCTCTACCTATCCCTATGCCGAGCTCCTATACCAACACAGTACAGGCATAAAATGGTGTTCATGGCCGCCCCTAAGTGTTATCCTGCCTGTGATAGTCCCCTGATAATGGTGCATGTTTTTATTTTTTAAATCCTCACAAATTGAATCGCAGATTGTTCAAATTTGTGTGGAACCTCGGATATCAGGAAATTTAACTCAAATTCATTCCTCCATGGATTGATCTGCTCATCTCTAGTCTCAACAAGACTAATTCCTGGCTGGAGAGTGACCGCACTATCCGGGGACAGTGGCCACCACATCTCCTTGAGCCCCAGAACGGCTCAGAGTGAATACGATGGCACTACGTGACTAAAGTGGACATAGCTTGAGCAGATCTCGTTACACCTAGCAGGGTCAGTTATGTGTAAGTATGGCGACAAGAAAGGTTCAGATCCAGCAATCCCACAGGATTAAAAATTACACCTTTACTTAAGAAACGTAAAAATCCATATTAGTATTTCAATAGAAAAATGTGAAATGAGAGCGGGTATAAACAATACATGAACTGGTGACGGGTTTTACACCATGTGGATTCTTAATCATAATCTATTTTACAGTGATAGTCAAGTACATTTTATTTTTTTACATTTACTTTTTGCTCCACTCTCTTCACAACCCAAGAATATTACACAATTGAAGACAGCGCTCCTTAGGAAGTTTCATATATACAGGTGCTTCTTACTAATTTAGAATATCATCAAAAGGTTAATTTATTTCAGTTCTTCAATCCAAGAAGTGAAGCTCATATATTATATAGAGTCATTACACACAGAGCGATCTATTCCAAGTGTTTATTTCGGTTAATGCCAGGCAGCATTGATGCAGTAATTGATGCAAAGGAGCCCCGACCAAGTATTGAGGGCATTTACTGAACATACATTTCAGTAGGGGAACATTTCGGATTTTAAAGACATTTTTCAAGCTGTTGTTATAAAGTATTCTAATTTACTGAGATAATGACTTTTGTGTTTTCATTGGCTGTAAGCCATAATCATCAACATTAACAGAAATAAACACTTGAAATAGATCTCTCTGTTTGTAATGACTCTATATAATATATGAGCTTCACTTTTTGTGTTGAAGAACTGAAATAAATTAACCTTTTGATGATATTCTAATTTTCTGAGAAGCACCTGTATATATGATACTTCTTAAGCAGCGCTATTCCATTTGCTTCTGTGGATTTTACCTCAGGTGTATTTTGACTATGACGCTCCCTTATGCCTAATGTATCCTGCAGACATGCTTATTTGTACAACCCAAGAATATTAGTGACTTAGAGGCCATCGCCAATGAGGAACGGGCTAAGATTCCTCAGGGGCTGTAAAGAGCTGGTGTCTGGATAGGCATCACGTACACAGCAGGTCGTAACAGCCAAAGGGACTTTACTACCTACTAAAGACGCTTATCACGTAGGGGTGAATAATCCTCAGACTTCAGTGGTCAGTAAGGGGCATTTTGTGCTGAATATGGAGAAACCACTTGTTATATTATTTGTACTGAGCTATTTCTATACTTCTTGGTTTATTGCAAACAGCAGAAAGTTTATAAATGTTAGAAATAAACTGAATCTGAAATGGGGTGAAGGTGGGGATTGAAACTAAATATACAGTGCTCAGCATAAATGAGTACACCCCCTTTGAAAAGTAAAATTTTAATCAATATCTATAATGGGTGTGTCAGGTGTGACAGACTGTCGTTCTGGATCCAGCTGTAGAAGGTCATTGCGCTTGGCTCTGCAGGCACCTTCTTGATCTTTTGATCTTTGTGGTGTAGTGATATCCTTCTCCCTCTAGGACCTAGGAGTGGACCTCCACCTTCTGCTGCTAATTGACACACCCTTGCTGGATGTTTAAATACCTTCGGTCTCTGCAGAAAGTCGCCTAGATAGCTCTATTTTCCTCTGTCCAAACTTGAAGTACTAGTAGTCGGCTAGTGTCTTCTTGGAGTTCCCTTGGAGTATAGTTGGCATAATCTCTCTGGTGTCTTCTCAAGCTAAGTGTTTTCCTTTGTCTGTTACCTATTTGTCTTTAGTTGCAGTGGGGGTTGACTAGTGCTCACCCCATCCCCTCCTTAACTAGGGCCTATCACTAGGGGCAGTCAGGGATTAGGTTTCCTGCTCAGCGATAGGTACGGAACCTATTTAGGGACTTTAGGGGAGTCAGGCTGTTGTCAGATCTGCCTAGGGGTCTCCACTCCCCCTTTTCCTAGTGTTTGGACTTCTTCCTCCTCTTCCCGTTGTTGTGCACTTAGTCTTTCCCTCACCTTGCTTGACAATATCTCACTGAACAAAAGAAAAATTTCCAGAATTTTGACAAGACTAAGTTTCATAGAACCTTCTTTAACCCATAACATGAAGGTAAGGTTAATAATATAACTTTCATAGCTAAATCTTCAGTATTACTCAAAATAGTTAATGCAAAATGAGTACACCCGACATAAAAAAAAATTCAGAATTCCCCATAGGTGTTTGGGTGGGTTCAGATCAGGAGACACTTAATCAATGAATCACTTTCTCCCTGTTCTTCTTCAGAAATACCACAGAAGCCTTAGATGTGTGTTTTGGATCATTGTGATGTTGCTAAGTGAACGTCTACCAAGCGCACAGAGTGATGGCAGCATCTTCTCTTTCAATATAGAGGTTTACATCTGTGAATTCATGACATCATCAATGAAATGTATCCCCCCCGACTCCAGCAGCACTGATGCAGCCCCACATAAGGACACTGCAACCACAAGGTCTCATTGAAAGACACCATTCAGTTTTCTTTGTACTTCTCACCTTTTTGACACTATACAGCTTTGAAGCCATCAGTTCCAAAAACATTTATCTTGGTGTCAACACTCCAGAGTATAGAGTCCCAGTGGTCTTCATATTTTTCACCACGATCCCTCAATTGTAGTAGAGCTTTTTAGTGTATAAGCTTTAGTAGAAGTTTCTTTCTTCTAAAGACAACGGCATGCAACCCATTCCTCTGCAGTGTACACCGTATTGTGTCATGAGAAACACATTCACCGGTTTGGATTTCTACTCATTTAGCTAACTGCACTGAATTTGTATATGGATTTTCTTCAGCCCTTCTTATCAAAAGATGCTCCTGTTTAGGTGTCAACCTCCATGATTGGCCTGGACGTCTCTGTAAGATGATTGCAGTTCCATCTTTGTTACATTTTGGTATTCCTTTTGCTACAGTATTCTGACTGATAAGTAAAGCTTTGCTGATCTTCTTGTAGCCTTCCCTTTTTTTATGTAAAATAAATTATTTTCTTTCTCAGGTCTTGTGACATTTCTCTTCCATGTGGTGCCATTGCTGACAGAATGAAATGGGAAGGGTTTTTGTTTTTTTATAAGCAACAACTTTTTCTAGTAAACTGTCTGCTGGACACCTGTGTAATGAATAATTAAACTTACCTGTGGTTGAATTCTGGTTAATTAGAATTTTGTACTATAAAATTGAACTTTTCTACTAAGATTTTCATTGGGGTGTACTCACTTTTACAACATTTTCTTAAATGAATTTCTTAGGAAAATTACTTTTTGGGGTGTTGAAAATAGCAAGTATTGTTTGTAATTAATAGCCAACATTTGTGGGAGTATTTAGTAGTCTGGTATCCCATAGAAAACGTTAATTCTAAAAGGAAACTAAAGGTTTTCTGACAAAACTGTTGGGGTGTACTCATTTGTGCTGAGCACTGTATCTGCTATATCCACAGAATATGCCAAATATATATAGTGGATGTGGATCCCACCTATAGGAACATCATATATCTTGAGTACGGGGCCCTGACAAGCTGCGGTTTCAGCCATTAGATTGTCAGGATTCCCGTCCATTTGTATAGAAATTTTAACCACCTCCTTATGAAAATTCCTCTTAATGGAGTCTGCATGTTCTATATATTTACATCACATCCTCTGTATGTGGTAAGAATAGAATAACTCCTTAAAGGTGAGTACAGATGTGGTGGATAGGATGTGTATTTGGGTAAGACCTCGTGAATTCAACATGTCAATATATTTATTCTCAAGGAATATAAACTGTCCCCGGAGATGTCTGACAGCAGCTTTACCCCCTCTCCCTATACACAACACATGGACGCTCAGCTGAGTCTAACGTGCTTATGTATGGGGGGGGGCTGTTTATCCGTCAGCTCGCTCCGTTGTACGGCCACATTCAGAGTTTCTCCTCCTGTGCAGATGTTCATATAGTCTGTAATCATTATGTCAGCGCTGGTTTATACCTGACTGGTTTATACAATGATCTGTACAGAAATAATCTATTCCCAGAGGAAGAAGAGAAGACAGAAATAATCACTGAGCGCTCTGCTAATTCTCTGCACCTTCATCTACACAACATTGTAATACAGCGACATCATGGGGGATGAGGACGGAGGTTTTTGTACGGCTCTGTGTCACTGTGTGAGAGGATACTGTGCACTCTGCTGACAGTAATAATCTGCTGCATCGTCCTCTGTCGCTCCTCTGATTGAAAGAGTGTAATCAGTTCCAGATCCAGATCCAGTGAACCGGTCTGGGACTCCTGTATATCGGCTGCTTGCACTGTAGATGAGAAGTGCTGGAGGTTGTCCTGATTTCTGTTGGTACCAGTGTAAGTAGCCATATACATTACCACTGGCCTTACATGAAATGGTGGCTGTTTCTCCCGGGGACACAGTGATGAGATCTGGAGATTGGGTCAGTACAATCTGTGCACAGGAGTCTAAGGAAAGATAAAGAAAACATAAGTGTTAGTGTTAATGTCGCCTCATTGTGCTGTTCTCTACTACTGTCCTGTCCATCATCTCATGAACCTCTCACCATGAATGAGAAGAAGAATTACACCCAGTACAACTCCCTGTAAACCCATCGTCATCTCCCTGGACTGATGGCCACAGACTATAGAGATGTCACCTGCACAATGTCTCCTATATACCAGCTGTAATCACTGGAGGAGACGTCCCCTGAGAGCAGAGATGTAAAGCAGGAGACATGTAAATTGTGCCGTGTGTCAGCGATCAGTGATCTGGATCTTACTGCAATCAGGGATTTCCTACAGGAGAGATATAGTCCCGATCATTATCCTGAGATCATTCACCATCAGTGATCTCCTGATTGTTCTCAGACATCAGAAATGGGATTATTTTTACAGATGTTATTAATTTTATCTGTGAAGCAAGAATAAATCCTTCTACGTCTTATTGGGCTTTTCCAGCTTTGTGATGTTGCAGCCGATGTAAGAACAGATACTGGAGACAACAGATCACCGGGAACGTGAAACGCAGAATTCCTGACCTCACAGAGAACATCTAAGGGTATGTGCCCACGTAGCGTTTTACAAGCGTATATGCTGCGGAATTTCTGCAGCGTAAACGCTTGGTAATCCGCTCCCCATGGTCCCCAATGACAAGCCGCACTGTCAATGCACATGCTGCGGATTTTTCCACAGCGTTTATGCTGCGCTCAAAAATCCGCAGCATGTCCATTAATTTTGCGGACACGCAGCGTAATCGCCGCCATTGACTTGCATTGAGATTTATATAATCCGTGTCAGTACATTTGTATACACAGATTATATGCGTTTCAATGTGCGGATGGTACCCAAGTCTGGAGGAGAGAAGACTCTCATCCAGACCTGGATAGAAACTGTAAAAAAAAGAATTAAAAATAAAAAATAAAGTGTATACTCACCTTCCGATGTCCTCCCGGTGTTTTGTCTGCTCCGTCCGCTCTCTTGCAATGCTCCCGCTGTTATGAAAGACCTGCCATGACGTCACTGAGTCATGTGACCCATCACATGGCTCAATGACGTCACCGCAGGTCCTTCACACCACCGTGAGCCGCCCAACACACCGGACGCGGCAGAGAGAACACCGGGAGGACACCGGAAGGTGAGTATAAACTTTATTTTTTTATTTTTTACCTTTTTATTCTTTTTTTTAACTAACTTGGTCACACTACTATAAATTCATGCCGGTTGCCGTTTGTATGGATTTATATAGAGTGAACAAGTTGTCAAGCACTTTTCCAAGTGATGCTAAAATCACTTGGAAAAGCGCTTGATAACCCGCATGCAGAAATGCATGGAGAGATGCTTGACAAACGCTTCTACCTGGCGGGAAAAACGCATGTAAAATCCGCATGCATTTTTCCTGCCAGGGAGAAGCGTAAAAAATATGCAGCATTTCTGCATCGTGGGCACATAGTCGAAGACCATTAGAAATATTTATATTCATTCAGATTATTATTAATATGCTATTATAGAATTTTGGATAACTAGAGGAGGAAGACATGTGAAGACTCAAACTTCAAGGTTAGATTTTAGAAAGGCAGATTTTAAGAGACTCAGAAAGAGAATAGGAGGGATCCAATGGCTGGATGTCCTTAAGGACAAAAATGTCCAGGAAGGATGGGAAATTTTTAAAAATGAGATTCTCAAAGCACAATCGTTAACAATCCCGAAAAGTAGGAAGAATGGGAAGCATTTAAGGAAACCAGGATGGATGAACACAGAACTTAAACACATGCTAAAAAGAAAGAAAGAAATGTTTATTAAATGGAAAGAGGGAGGCATATCTAAAGAAGATTATAATGCAGTCTGCAGATCCTGCAGGACACGTATCAGGTTAGCTAAAGCTGACAATGAATTAAGGCTTGCAAGAGATGTCAAAAGCAATAAAAAAGGATTTTGGGGGTATGTCAAAAGTAAAAGAAAAGTCAAAGATGCTATAGGATTTTTACAGGATGAAAATGGAGAAATGGTAAGAGAGGATGTTGAGAAGGCCGAACTTTTTAATTCCTATTTTGCATCTGTTTTCTCTCAGAAAGAAAATGTAACATCAACTGATCTTCACTGTCCTTTTAAAGGAATAGAGGAATCAAAGTTATCTGTAAACAGAAAGATTGTGAGGGAATATTTAGCTAACATAAATGAGTTCAAGTCTCCAGGTCCAGATGAATTACACCCCAGAGTACTGAAGGAGATCGTAGAAGAAATTTTAGAACCACTCTCCATAATCTTTGAAAATTCTTGGAGAACAGGAGAAGTCCCAGAAGACTGGAGAAGAGCAAATGTTGTTCCTATCTTCAAAAAGGGGAAGAAGGTGGACCCAGGGAACTATAGGCCGGTGAGTCTGACTTCTATACCAGGAAAGATCTTTGAACAAATTATTAAACAACATGTATGTAAGTACATGGATAAGAATGAAGTGATTAACCAGAGTCAGCATGGGTTTGTAACTAACAAGTCATGTCAGACTAACTTAATTTCCTTCTATGACAGAATCACTGACTGGGTGGATCAGGGAAATGCTGTAGATATAGTATATCTTGACTTCAGCAAAGCATTTGACAAAGTATCTCACACCATCCTTATTGAAAAAATGACCAAGTATGCAATGGACCAGGCAACTGTTAGGTGGATTCATAACTGGCTTAGTGATCGGACTCAAAGGGTGGTTGTAAATGGCTTCACATCCAACTGGATGAATGTCTCAAGTGGGGTACCACAGGGCTCCGTCCTGGGACCTGTATTGTTCAACATCTTTATCAATGATTTAGATGAAGGAATTGAGGGTAAACTGATTAAATTTGCTGATGACACAAAGCTAGGAGGGATAGCTAATACTAGAGAAGAGAGAGAGAGGATTCAAAAAGACCTAAATAAACTGGAGCAGTGGGCAGCAACCAACAGAATGGTTTTTAACAGGGAAAAATGCAAAGTACTACATCTGGGCAATAAAAATGACAAAAGCATATACAGAATGGGAGGAATAGAGCTAAGCAACAGTACATGTGAAAAAGACTTAGGTATACTAATAGATCATAGACTAAACATGAGTCAACAGTGTGATGCAGCAGCAAAAAAGGCAAATACAATTCTGGGATGTATTAACAGAAGCATACAGTCTAGATCACGTGAAGTCATTATCGGTCTTTACTCCTCTTTGGTCAGACCTCATCTGGAATACTGTGTACAGTTTTGGGCACCACATTTTAAAAAAGACATAGACAAACTGGAGCAAGTTCAGAGAAGAGCGACCAGAATGGTGACTGGTCTGCAAACCATGTCCTATGAGGAACGGTTGCAGGATTTGGGAATGTTTAGCTTGCAAAAAAGAAGACTGAGAGGAGACTTAATAGCTGTCTACAAATATGTCAAGGGCTGTCACATTGTAGAAGGATCATCTTTATTCTCATTTGCACAAGGAAAGACTAGAAGCAATGGGATGAAACTAAATGGGAGGAGACACAGATTAGATATTAGAAAAAACTTTTTGACAGTTAGGGTGATTAATGAGTGGAACAGGCTGCCACGAGAGGTGGTGAGTTCCCCTTCAATGGACGTCTTCAAACAGAGGCTGGACAGACATCTGTCTGAGATGATCTAGTGAATCCTGCTTTGAGCAGGGGGTTGGACCAGATGACCCAGGAGGTCCCTTCCAACTCTACCATTCTATGATTCTATGATTCTATAATATGTTTATTACTATTAATACGACTGATATTTTATTACATCCACTCCTGATTGTTGCTTAAAAACCAGATGTAAAACCCTGATGAAATACACAGGTGTGAATGAGGCCTGATCTGTATATATTGTGGTGTGAATACAGAACTGATGGGATATTTGGGGGATTCTCATGTGATTTATCTTCATGCATTACTATCATCTATCTTGTGGATGTAAATCTCTCATGTATATAATGTCATATATCAGCAGTTCTCATCTGTCTCATCTGATGTCATTTCCTCCCTAGACGACGGCCCCTGAGCGTTATAGATGTGATATACGGGGGCTGCACCTATATAGTGTTATGTGAATAGAAGCTCTTGAATGATTTTTCATTATCAATGAATGTATTAATAAAATTATAAGAAATATGGAGAAGACAGATATTTGGATACATAGATGAGCCCCCGACAGAAGACACATCTCTGATGGCTGAACCTGCCATTATTCCTGCACTTATGGCCGAGGGTCTGGACAAACCACAAACTCACATTACTGTTATTCTGGTAGAAAACAAATCCTCGTCGGTGACTTTATTAGTAGTTTGCAGAGCACATGTTACTCCCTGACGTGTGCAGAATAATCCGGGCTCCGCTGAGGCTGCCGGGCCCCTCCAGTCCAGGATTCTCCTCAGACCGGGACTGGGAGAGGTGGGGTCATTTATATGTATATTTCTACCCTACGTCCCAGACCCCTGAGCAGAATAAGGCAGATTCACAGCAAACAGACTCAATGTGAATCCAATCTCTTTCCTGAATTGGAGTGAATCTGCTGAGTGTGAATTGTGGCTGAGTCGCTCATCACTAATGTCCGCACATCTCAGCCCAGAATAGAAAAAGACTGAAGTGAATCTCTGAAAACCTCATTTACTGCTGGGAATATATTTGCTGCTTTGTGCAGCGGCTCCGGCCCCTCTGATCTGTGAGTATAATGTGGGATATGTGAGGTATAGCGGTGTATGGAGCCGCCATTATGAGGCCTCTAGACCTTGTAGTGAGAGGGTGGAGGGGACTGTGCAGCGCGGGGAGGATCTGTCCTCCAGTTCTCTCTCTTCCTGGTCACTCATCCATTCCCGCTAAGCTTCTTATGTTCCTGAGTCCATCAGTAACCGGCGGCTCAGCTAATGTCGGCCGCTCCCGGAGATGACACCTGTTATGCCATGGTTTTCTGATATGGGGAGACCACTGTAACCCCGGGGTCCATCTTTATTTTCAGGATAAAGGACATCACATTAGATATATCGGGTACAGCTCAAATAAAAAGGTAATCACTTGTCCAGAAAAAAACTAAAGAGATTTGCAACCCAGATGAGTCCATCACATAACAGGTCAGATATTTATCCCTAGGAGGTAAACTATGAAATGACAGCAAGCAGAGATCTAGATACAGAAAATATAAGGGAAAATTATATAATCTTTTATTATACTGAAGTGACCGCGGGCAAGGCCGCGCATTGGTATCTATAATCTGGCCCAGCAAGATCCCCACACACAGACTCCATCTTGATAACCGTATCTTTACTCGTATACATTTTTAACAGCAAAGAAAAACAATAAATGACAACAGTATGCACAGTAATAACGTGTAGTGATAAGCTGACCCTCACTGTCCCTACTCACACGTTACCAGTCCTTTACTCCAGAAGGATGTGTCCCCCGTCGCAGGCCTGTCTGTCTTTGCAGGAGGGCGTCCCAGCCGAAGAAAAAAAAACAGGAACAACAAATTACGCTGAAAGGAGGGAATCAGAGGACCCGCTTACAGTCTCTCTGATCCGGATAGCAGCTTTGGTGGATCCCTTATGTAGTCCACACTCCAGTAGCAGGGAGTGTAATAGCAGTATCCCTCAGCAGTGAAGAAGCTGGGGAAGGCCCCGAGGAAATGGTATCAGGTAAAAGAAATCCCATTGAGAGTCTCTCCTGCGCCACGCACGAGGGCCTGCACACAGTCCTGGCTCTTTTCACAGCCCACAGCAAACTCCTCGCGCGCTTTTTTTCTGCTTCCCACTTTGGTCACGTGACTCTCTAGGGCCGGACACAGGAGGCTCAGTCTTTTGGTCTGTCATCACACCCTGCGCAGGTGCAACCTCTGGCCACAAGGTGGCAACATCATCCTGTGTAATCACTTCTATAACAGGCTCTATATCAATAATCACCGAACAGCCAGAGCCGGCCAGCTCACTACAATACAAAAATACAACCTGTAATTGTTGGAACAAACCAAATGTATATTTATATTCTATAGGAGCAGAAAGTAAAGTCCTCCCCTCCTTCTTCTATCTCCTTACATCTGTACAGATTCCTTCATCACATGAATCCTGGTAACAGTCTGAAGCTTTTATCGGCCGCGCACAATACTGGATAAGAGCTGCCCGGGTCGTGTTCCTCCTCCTGATGTGTGTGCTCTGTACAGATACAAGCGCCTCATACACAGGATTCTCTGCTATTCCTCAGTATCAGTCACTTATATACAGATGTTTGGTGTCTGCACTGAGTATAGACAGAGCTGCCTGAGCTGCTGCTGCCCCCTAGTGGCTCCATGACATGGAGATTTATGCATCCTGTATCTGCACTGAGCCAGTAACCACATGATACCAGAGGGAGCGGAAAGCATCTTATTACATCATCCAGAAGAGGAGGCAGCACAGGTGTGGAGGGAAGCAAAATGGGGGATCTAAAGAGCCAGCGGTGGAAATAGGGAAGATCTCCAGGAGGAGCTGGAAAATCTCCTGGACAAAGGTTGGATGGCAGAGAAAGAGCCACCTGCTCTCTGCTCCACCACTTATCCTGCTAGGGCACAGGTCGCTTTATGGCTGTAACTGCCCGAGGTGCGGTGAGCTAGATCCACTGCGCCATAGCGATAGCGAATGTAGCACAATGAATGGGGAGCGCCCGTCACCTTCTCTGTGACTCAGCTGGTGGCAATGGCATCATGGCGTCAGCATGGACGCTCTGCCACAAGATGAGGTGGAGCCACAGGAGATCTGATGGACAGGGAAGTATTAAATATTAGTTTTTCAATAAATGAATTAATTTTGATAACAAGAATGAAATGGGGGTGAGAGAGAGAACACTATAATGACTTAAGGGTGGGGGATGGAAGAGATATAAATATATTGGGGGAGGGGACATGTAAATATAATGAATCAGAGGGGCATGGAATTATAATGATACAGCGGACAAGTAATTATAATGAATCGGGGGGGCGGGAGGTGCACAGTGGGGGCATGGAGGACGCAGGAGATTAACTGATTAATTGGGGGAAAGAGAACAGTAACTAATTCATTTATACATTTATTGGGAGGGGAAAAGTGGCCAATTATAGTTACAGGGGGCTCAGTGGTGGATTATCAATTTTCATTTGGAATTTTGTGTTGCATAATAGCAAGACGTCAGCGGTGAGTTACTGGATGTGAATATTTGTTCTGTCTCTACATTGTATAGGGGTACGTTCACATGGGCGACCGGCGGCACTAAATGACCACCAATCGGAAAACCATTACCTAATGGCAGTCGCTTCATAGCATGTTTAACCCCTTCATGACTGGGCTATTTTTCATTATTTTATTTGTTTTTTCCTCTCCTTCTACTAAGAGCCATAACTTGCTATCTTTCCATCCACATAGCGTATGAGGACTTGGTTTTTGCGAGACAAGTTGTAGTTTTGAACGACATCATTCATTTTATCATGTGATTCACTCAAAAGTTGGGAAAATAATTCTAAGTGCGTTGAAATTGCAAAAAAAGTGCAATTCCACAATTGTTTGTGTCACCATTTTCTGAGACCCCTAACATTTTCAATTTTCGTGGTAAGGGGCTATGTGGGGGCTTATTATCTGTGGCCTGATTTGAGGTTTATTGATGCTATTTTGGGGTAGATATAATGGTATCATCTTGTCTAATTGCAGTTTATTGCAATGTTGTGGCAGCTAAAAAAAGTAATTATGGCGTTTTGATTTTTTTCTCATTACGCTGTTTACTGATTGGATTAATTTATTTTATTTTTGATAGATTGGAGTTTTATGAATTTGGCGATATCGAATATGTGTATTTTTTTTTAATTGCTTTATTTTTAATGGGGCACAAAGGGGGGTGATTCTTGCACCGGCTATCACTGAGGAATATGTTCCTACAACAAGGATACCATCCACTGGTAATAGATGAACAGATCCACAGAGCTACAAGGATCCCAAGAAGCCGCCTCTTGGATTACAGACAGAGAGGGGACAACAGCAGGGCGCCTCTTGTGGTCACATACAGCAAGCACATGAACATCCTAAGGAAGATTGAGACTGATCTTCCACCCATATTCCTCAGAGACCACAGACTGAAAGGAATATTCCCAGAACTACCACTTCTCTCCTACAAAAAGCCCCGTAACCTAAGGAATCTCCTTGTCAGAAGTGTCCTCTCATCACCATCAGAGATGGGAACATTCCCCTGTAATAATAAAAAGCAGGACTTGTACCCAGATATTACCGACAAATACAGTCCACATACCCAACACCAATCAGGACTATAAGATCATGGACTTCTTCTCATGTTCATCTTCCAATGTGGTGGACATGATACAATGTACAAGGTGTCCTGAGGAGCCGATATTGGGGAAACTAAGCAAAAACTACAAACGGGGAGGAATCTACACCGACACAATCAGGAATGAACTGGACGCCTGTGGGAAAACATTTCTCTGGACCTGGACACTGTATGACGGATATAAAAGTCTTAATACTGAAAGGTCGTTTTAAGGACGAAAAAGAAAGGAAAATCTGAGAATTCATACTGATAAGAATGTTCAACTCTTCCACAATTTAACACCTGGATTTATGACTCACTACATGGACCCAGTTCACACCTCCACGAGACTGACTCCAGATCACTAAGCTGTCACTCCCACCATCTCTCCATTTGTAACAAAAAACCTTAACTTGATTTCCTTGGCTTATCTTTAGGAGGCATCACCCCATCCACCCCATGCACAAATTGTAATATCTCCTAAATGTTGTGCTCTTGTCTCAGTCATTCATTTGTAAATCCTCCTGAAGAAGGAGCCTCGGTGCTCTGAAAGCTGCAGATATAATTCTCCTGGTTAGCCAATAAAGGGATCGCTCCTAGAATACTTCTGTCAATTTTAGGCATAAAACTACTTATATCAATTTGTAAAGGTTGCAAAGTTGTGATATATGCTCTACTGTGACCCCCTACTGAATATTAATTTTTCTTTTCTTTTGAGGGGAGGATAATTAGATCTTCTGCTATGGAGCTCTATGATTTCTATATACGTCCGTTATGATGACTACATAATTAGAATATACTTATTGTAACACATAAATAATCATTGGAGCTGTAATCATCAAATAATATTTTGTCAATGTGTGAAATGTTCTTTTAAGAATTGTTTACATGTGTAACATAACATATATATATAAATGATTTATGTGGATAGTAGGTGAAGTGTAGAGCGGTGTCACCCCATGATGATTATTATCTGGGCTTGTTACATTGTCAGGCTGCAATTTCCCTCTACAATGTCATGTGATGCACTACTTATCTCATCCACCAGATGGCGCTATAGAGCATTACACTCCATAATCCTGAAAGGTGACACCTGCAGGACGATTCGTGTAAGAGCAACAGTTCATAGTACCAGGGGTCAACCATTTTGAGCATGAAATTCACTAAGGAGGAGTCACTAATGTGTCTCGACAGTAAGGGGGGACACTATTGTGAAGGACACTATGGGGCGATTCATTATGACCGGTGTTGTGCAGTTTAGTGTTAATGACTCTCTGGAGTACAATGCGCCTAATTCATTAAGTGGTGCTCATCCCCTAAAGAAATAGGCGCATCTCTTAATTGTCATGTGCCGACACCAGAAATGGTCTGAAGTCAGTGACTGGGGAATATTTCTTGACTACATTACGCAGTTTCTGCTGAGACTGGACTGTAAACCCTAAGGCGATGTGCCCACGTAGCAGATTTACATGCGTTTTTTCTGCCAGAGAGAAGCGTTTTTTTAGCGTTTTCGCATGCGTTTTTTCTGCTAGAGAGAAGCGTTTTTTCAGCGTTTTTACATACGTTTTTTCTGCCAGAGAGAAGCGTTTTTTCAGCGTTTTTACATACGTTTTTTCTGCCAGAGAGAAGCGTTTTTTCAGCGTTTTCGCATGCGTTTTTTCAAGCACTTTTCCAAGTGATTTTGAGCATCACTTGGAAAAGTGCTTGACAAGTTGGTCACACAATATAAATCCATGCAACCGGCATGGATTTATATTGTGTGACCAACTTAGATGCTTTAAATGCAGCATCTATAGTAAAAAAAAAGAAAGAATTAAAAAGTTAAAAATAAAAAAAAACCTGTATGCTCACCTCTCCGGTCTCCTCCTGGCAGCGATCCTCTCTCCTCGGCGTCCCGGGTGTACTGGCAGGACCTGCGATGACTTCATTTAGTCAGCTGATGGTCACGCGACCATCACCTGACCGCTGACGTCAGTGGTCACGTGACCATCAGCTGACTAAATGACATCACTGCAGATCCTGCAAGTACACCCAGGACGCCGAGGAGAGATGACGCAGCCGGGAGAAGACCGGAGAGGTGAGTATACAGGTTTTTTTTACTTTTAACTTTTTTATTTCTTTTTTTCACTGCGTGGTAGCCGGGATGTAGAGGAGTTGTAGTCTCCTCTTCATCCCAGGTACCACACGCACCGCGATTACGCTGCAACTTCGCGGCCATTGAATTTAATTGAAACGCTGCAAATCCACATATACCTGCGGGTTTGCTGCATTTCAATGTTCCTCAATGGCCGCGAATTTGCAGCGTAATCGCAGTAGAAATGGTCATGCTGCGAATTTGGCGCACTAATTAGCGCATCATGTGCACAGCACATCCGAATTCACATTGCTTTGCATGGCAGATGGTTTTACAAGCGTTTTCAAGGCGTTTTCATGGCTTTAAAAACGCTACGTGGCACATAGCCTAAAAGTCACAACTTCCGAGTTCTGTGAAAATATTGCAACTTATTAAGGTGTTTTACATCAGAGTTTTGACCTTTCACATTTTCTGCTATTCATGCGCTATAGAGATAAAGTGTCAGCTTCATTCTGCGGGAAAAAGTTATTACAGTAATAGAAGACTTATAATTTTTTTAAATGTTTTATTACTTTTATACAATTAATATTCTGTGGGGGAGGGGCCGAAGGAAAATCTGTTTATCCGTCAGCTCGCTCCGTTGTACGGCCACATTCAGAGTTTCTCCTCCTGTGCAGATGTTCATATAGTCTGTTATCATTATGTCAGCGCTGGTTTATACCTGACTGGTTTATACAATGATCTGTACAGAAATAATCTATTCCCAGAGGAAGAAGAGAAGACAGAAATAATCACTGAGCGCTCTGCTAATTCTCTGCACCTTCATCTACACAACATTGTAATACAGCGACATCATGGGGGATGAGGACGGAGGTTTTTGTACGGCTCTGTATCACTGTGTGTATGGAGTGCTATAACCCTGCTGACAGTAATAATCTGCTGCATCGTCCTCTGTCGCTCCTCGGATTGTAAGAGTGTAATCAGTTCCAGATCCAGATCCAGAGAACCGGTCTGGGACCCCTGTATCTCGGGTGGTTGCATAATAGATAAGAAGCTTTGGTCGTTGTCCTGATTTCTGTTGGTACCAGGCTACATAGCTATATACATCTTCACTGGCCGTACAAGAGATGGTGATTGTATCTCCGGGGGACACAGAGATCTAATCTGGAGTCTGGGTCATCACAGTCTCTCCACAGGATCCTGAGGATTAGAAGAGACATATTCATTACTGATAAATGTCGGGATCTTCCTAGAAATCCTGATCTGATGATGGATCCACTGTAGAGATTTCTCTACACACAATCATGGAAGGATCCGAATCTCTCACCCTGAATAGAAATGAAGATCACAGCCAGCAGATAACTGCGAGAAACCATCCTGATGTGTCTGGACTGTCAGATAGAAACTATAAGATGAGACAATCTGTACAATGAGATCTATATAGAGAGTGACGGGGGATACAGAGACCCCCAGAGACTGTGTATGGAAATACTGGGGACATGTAAATTCTGTGGTTATAATGTGACGGTTGCTGGAGTGTAATAGAGACCGGAGCTCGGCGGCGTCTCCTCCTAGATGAGAATTAATGTCACTTGTATGAAATCTAAGAAAAGAAATAAGAGTTTTTTTAGTAATTAATTGTAATTTCCATGGTTATAGGTTTTTATGATCATGTTTAGCTCTGCTACATCTGTATATAAATATTCCTGAAATATTGTTTTGTATTTATAAGGATATAAATGTATATTTCTATAATCGGCAGGATATGCCATTACACTGTATAAACCTCCTGAGAGAATCCCCCGGTCATCAGGGTCGCGGTATTGTAGGACCTGATATCTGTGCGGAGTCTTCACAGCTTACATACAAGTTAGGAAAACCCTGTAAGTGACGTCCTTGTATACGATCACATACACGACTGATCTCTCTGAATATCTGTTATAAATGCAGTCAGGATTAAGGGAGAAAATCTACTAGAGACCTGAGCAGAAGTAATCCGGGGGCTCCTGCACCTGCCGAACCCCCTCCAAACTCGCGATCAGGGGTCAGGTTATAGGAAGTTACATAGTGCGGTGTAGTGTAACGGAGACCTCGGCACCGAAGAAGACAAAAGGAGGAAATGTTGCTGCAAATATATATTTTTTATTTGGATCCGGCAAAAAAAGCAAAGACAGATACCGGCCAGCGTTTCGGCCAATAAATTGTCTTCATCAAGGACGTCTGTAATACATGAACATAACAAATAAAACATTTAGTTTCATATGTGACATGAAATGAACCTAAAGAAAAGTGTCAGATCAATGGGAGGCGGGAGGAGGAAAGGTGGGAATGTGAGGATCAACCAGAGATAACACATGGACAACGAGATCACAACGATGAAAATCATTAATAATACTGCAATTGTCATATGGGAACAATGTTGGAGTCAGCGTGATAATCTGGTTTTGTGTGAATTTCATAAAGACAAAAGGAAAGAAAAGAAAAGAGGACATGAATCCTGGAAGCTAAAGGACAAATTATCTAAAGACGACCAATATGTGGTCAGTTCAGAGCAATGACGACGGCTCAAAAATTATTAATTATTACAATGTGCACACTTCAGTAGGTGAACACTTGGTCTAAGGTTCAGGTTTTCACGTGACTTTACCAGTTAGAATAGGACCAGGAAATCTAGATTGCATCATGTCCATATAGCAGCACCTGTAACTACAGTATATTCAGGTGGTGTGTACATGTTTAATATTAGACCATCGAAGCAATGTAGAGGGCTCCAAAAATGATTAGGCCTCTACCTATCCCTATGCCGAGCTCCTATACCAACACAGTACAGGCATAAAATGGTGTTCATGGCCGCCCCTAAGTGTTATCCTGCCTGTGATAGTCCCCTGATAATGGTGCATGTTTTTATTTTTTAAATCCTCACAAATTGAATCGCAGATTGTTCAAATTTGTGTGGAACCTCGGATATCAGGAAATTTAACTCAAATTCATTCCTCCATGGATTGATCTGCTCATCTCTAGTCTCAACAAGACTAATTCCTGGCTGGAGAGTGACCGCACTATCCGGGGACAGTGACCGCACTATCCGGGGACAGTGACCGCACTATCCGGGGACAGTGACCGCACTATCCGGGGACAGTGGCCACCACATCTCCTTGAGCCCCAGAACGGCTCAGAGTGAATACGATGGCACTACGTGACTAAAGTGGACATAGCTTGAGCAGATCTCGTTACACCTAGCAGGGTCAGTTATGTGTAAGTATGGCGACAAGAAAGGTTCAGATCCAGCAATCCCACAGGATTAAAAATTACACCTTTACTTAAGAAACGTAAAAATCCATATTAGTATTTCAATAGAAAAATGTGAAATGAGAGCGGGTATAAACAATACATGAACTGGTGACGGGTTTTACACCATGTGGATTCTTAATCATAATCTATTTTACAGTGATAGTCAAGTACATTTTATTTTTTTACATTTACTTTTTGCTCCACTCTCTTCACAACCCAAGAATATTACACAATTGAAGACAGCGCTCCTTAGGAAGTTTCATATATACAGGTGCTTCTTACTAATTTAGAATATCATCAAAAGGTTAATTTATTTCAGTTCTTCAATCCAAGAAGTGAAGCTCATATATTATATAGAGTCATTACACACAGAGCGATCTATTCCAAGTGTTTATTTCGGTTAATGCCAGGCAGCATTGATGCAGTAATTGATGCAAAGGATCCCCGACCAAGTATTGAGGGCATTTACTGAACATACATTTCAGTAGGGGAACATTTCGGATTTTAAAGACATTTTTCAAGCTGTTGTTATAAAGTATTCTAATTTACTGAGATAATGACTTTTGTGTTTTCATTGGCTGTAAGCCATAATCATCAACATTAACAGAAATAAACACTTGAAATAGATCTCTCTGTTTGTAATGACTCTATATAATATATGAGCTTCACTTTTTGTGTTGAAGAACTGAAATAAATTAACCTTTTGATGATATTCTAATTTTCTGAGAAGCACCTGTATATATGATACTTCTTAAGCAGCGCTATTCCATTTGCTTCTGTGGATTTTACCTCAGGTGTATTTTGACTATGACGCTCCCTTATGCCTAATGTATCCTGCAGACATGCTTATTTGTACAACCCAAGAATATTAGTGACTTAGAGGCCATCGCCAATGAGGAACGGGCTAAGATTCCTCAGGGGCTGTAAAGAGCTGGTGTCTGGATAGGCATCACGTACACAGCAGGTCGTAACAGCCAAAGGGACTTTACTACCTACTAAAGACGCTTATCACGTAGGGGTGAATAATCCTCAGACTTCAGTGGTCAGTAAGGGGCATTTTGTGCTGAATATGGAGAAACCACTTGTTATATTATTTGTACTGAGCTATTTCTATACTTCTTGGTTTATTGCAAACAGCAGAAAGTTTATAAATGTTAGAAATAAACTGAATCTGAAATGGGGTGAAGGTGGGGATTGAAACTAAATATACAGTGCTCAGCATAAATGAGTACACCCCCTTTGAAAAGTAAAATTTTAATCAATATCTATAATGGGTGTGTCAGGTGTGACAGACTGTCGTTCTGGATCCAGCTGTAGAAGGTCATTGCGCTTGGCTCTGCAGGCACCTTCTTGATCTTTTGATCTTTGTGGTGTAGTGATATCCTTCTCCCTCTAGGACCTAGGAGTGGACCTCCACCTTCTGCTGCTAATTGACACACCCTTGCTGGATGTTTAAATACCTTCGGTCTCTGCAGAAAGTCGCCTAGATAGCTCTATTTTCCTCTGTCCAAACTTGAAGTACTAGTAGTCGGCTAGTGTCTTCTTGGAGTTCCCTTGGAGTATAGTTGGCATAATCTCTCTGGTGTCTTCTCAAGCTAAGTGTTTTCCTTTGTCTGTTACCTATTTGTCTTTAGTTGCAGTGGGGGTTGACTAGTGCTCACCCCATCCCCTCCTTAACTAGGGCCTATCACTAGGGGCAGTCAGGGATTAGGTTTCCTGCTCAGCGATAGGTACGGAACCTATTTAGGGACTTTAGGGGAGTCAGGCTGTTGTCAGATCTGCCTAGGGGTCTCCACTCCCCCTTTTCCTAGTGTTTGGACTTCTTCCTCCTCTTCCCGTTGTTGTGCACTTAGTCTTTCCCTCACCTTGCTTGACAATATCTCACTGAACAAAAGAAAAATTTCCAGAATTTTGACAAGACTAAGTTTCATAGAACCTTCTTTAACCCATAACATGAAGGTAAGGTTAATAATATAACTTTCATAGCTAAATCTTCAGTATTACTCAAAATAGTTAATGCAAAATGAGTACACCCGACATAAAAAAAAATTCAGAATTCCCCATAGGTGTTTGGGTGGGTTCAGATCAGGAGACACTTAATCAATGAATCACTTTCTCCCTGTTCTTCTTCAGAAATACCACAGAAGCCTTAGATGTGTGTTTTGGATCATTGTGATGTTGCTAAGTGAACGTCTACCAAGCGCACAGAGTGATGGCAGCATCTTCTCTTTCAATATAGAGGTTTACATCTGTGAATTCATGACATCATCAATGAAATGTATCCCCCCCGACTCCAGCAGCACTGATGCAGCCCCACATAAGGACACTGCAACCACAAGGTCTCATTGAAAGACACCATTCAGTTTTCTTTGTACTTCTCACCTTTTTGACACTATACAGCTTTGAAGCCATCAGTTCCAAAAACATTTATCTTGGTGTCAACACTCCAGAGTATAGAGTCCCAGTGGTCTTCATATTTTTCACCACGATCCCTCAATTGTAGTAGAGCTTTTTAGTGTATAAGCTTTAGTAGAAGTTTCTTTCTTCTAAAGACAACGGCATGCAACCCATTCCTCTGCAGTGTACACCGTATTGTGTCATGAGAAACACATTCACCGGTTTGGATTTCTACTCATTTAGCTAACTGCACTGAATTTGTATATGGATTTTCTTCAGCCCTTCTTATCAAAAGATGCTCCTGTTTAGGTGTCAACCTCCATGATTGGCCTGGACGTCTCTGTAAGATGATTGCAGTTCCATCTTTGTTACATTTTGGTATTCCTTTTGCTACAGTATTCTGACTGATAAGTAAAGCTTTGCTGATCTTCTTGTAGCCTTCCCTTTTTTTATGTAAAATAAATTATTTTCTTTCTCAGGTCTTGTGACATTTCTCTTCCATGTGGTGCCATTGCTGACAGAATGAAATGGGAAGGGTTTTTGTTTTTTTATAAGCAACAACTTTTTCTAGTAAACTGTCTGCTGGACACCTGTGTAATGAATAATTAAACTTACCTGTGGTTGAATTCTGGTTAATTAGAATTTTGTACTATAAAATTGAACTTTTCTACTAAGATTTTCATTGGGGTGTACTCACTTTTACAACATTTTCTTAAATGAATTTCTTAGGAAAATTACTTTTTGGGGTGTTGAAAATAGCAAGTATTGTTTGTAATTAATAGCCAACATTTGTGGGAGTATTTAGTAGTCTGGTATCCCATAGAAAACGTTAATTCTAAAAGGAAACTAAAGGTTTTCTGACAAAACTGTTGGGGTGTACTCATTTGTGCTGAGCACTGTATCTGCTATATCCACAGAATATGCCAAATATATATAGTGGATGTGGATCCCACCTATAGGAACATCATATATCTTGAGTACGGGGCCCTGACAAGCTGCGGTTTCAGCCATTAGATTGTCAGGATTCCCGTCCATTTGTATAGAAATTTTAACCACCTCCTTATGAAAATTCCTCTTAATGGAGTCTGCATGTTCTATATATTTACATCACATCCTCTGTATGTGGTAAGAATAGAATAACTCCTTAAAGGTGAGTACAGATGTGGTGGATAGGATGTGTATTTGGGTAAGACCTCGTGAATTCAACATGTCAATATATTTATTCTCAAGGAATATAAACTGTCCCCGGAGATGTCTGACAGCAGCTTTACCCCCTCTCCCTATACACAACACATGGACGCTCAGCTGAGTCTAACGTGCTTATGTATGGGGGGGGGCTGTTTATCCGTCAGCTCGCTCCGTTGTACGGCCACATTCAGAGTTTCTCCTCCTGTGCAGATGTTCATATAGTCTGTAATCATTATGTCAGCGCTGGTTTATACCTGACTGGTTTATACAATGATCTGTACAGAAATAATCTATTCCCAGAGGAAGAAGAGAAGACAGAAATAATCACTGAGCGCTCTGCTAATTCTCTGCACCTTCATCTACACAACATTGTAATACAGCGACATCATGGGGGATGAGGACGGAGGTTTTTGTACGGCTCTGTGTCACTGTGTGAGAGGATACTGTGCACTCTGCTGACAGTAATAATCTGCTGCATCGTCCTCTGTCGCTCCTCTGATTGAAAGAGTGTAATCAGTTCCAGATCCAGATCCAGTGAACCGGTCTGGGACTCCTGTATATCGGCTGCTTGCACTGTAGATGAGAAGTGCTGGAGGTTGTCCTGATTTCTGTTGGTACCAGTGTAAGTAGCCATATACATTACCACTGGCCTTACATGAAATGGTGGCTGTTTCTCCCGGGGACACAGTGATGAGATCTGGAGATTGGGTCAGTACAATCTGTGCACAGGAGTCTAAGGAAAGATAAAGAAAACATAAGTGTTAGTGTTAATGTCGCCTCATTGTGCTGTTCTCTACTACTGTCCTGTCCATCATCTCATGAACCTCTCACCATGAATGAGAAGAAGAATTACACCCAGTACAACTCCCTGTAAACCCATCGTCATCTCCCTGGACTGATGGCCACAGACTATAGAGATGTCACCTGCACAATGTCTCCTATATACCAGCTGTAATCACTGGAGGAGACGTCCCCTGAGAGCAGAGATGTAAAGCAGGAGACATGTAAATTGTGCCGTGTGTCAGCGATCAGTGATCTGGATCTTACTGCAATCAGGGATTTCCTACAGGAGAGATATAGTCCCGATCATTATCCTGAGATCATTCACCATCAGTGATCTCCTGATTGTTCTCAGACATCAGAAATGGGATTATTTTTACAGATGTTATTAATTTTATCTGTGAAGCAAGAATAAATCCTTCTACGTCTTATTGGGCTTTTCCAGCTTTGTGATGTTGCAGCCGATGTAAGAACAGATACTGGAGACAACAGATCACCGGGAACGTGAAACGCAGAATTCCTGACCTCACAGAGAACATCTAAGGGTATGTGCCCACGTAGCGTTTTACAAGCGTATATGCTGCGGAATTTCTGCAGCGTAAACGCTTGGTAATCCGCTCCCCATGGTCCCCAATGACAAGCCGCACTGTCAATGCACATGCTGCGGATTTTTCCACAGCGTTTATGCTGCGCTCAAAAATCCGCAGCATGTCCATTAATTTTGCGGACACGCAGCGTAATCGCCGCCATTGACTTGCATTGAGATTTATATAATCCGTGTCAGTACATTTGTATACACAGATTATATGCGTTTCAATGTGCGGATGGTACCCAAGTCTGGAGGAGAGAAGACTCTCATCCAGACCTGGATAGAAACTGTAAAAAAAAGAATTAAAAATAAAAAATAAAGTGTATACTCACCTTCCGATGTCCTCCCGGTGTTTTGTCTGCTCCGTCCGCTCTCTTGCAATGCTCCCGCTGTTATGAAAGACCTGCCATGACGTCACTGAGTCATGTGACCCATCACATGGCTCAATGACGTCACCGCAGGTCCTTCACACCACCGTGAGCCGCCCAACACACCGGACGCGGCAGAGAGAACACCGGGAGGACACCGGAAGGTGAGTATAAACTTTATTTTTTTATTTTTTACCTTTTTATTCTTTTTTTTAACTAACTTGGTCACACTACTATAAATTCATGCCGGTTGCCGTTTGTATGGATTTATATAGAGTGAACAAGTTGTCAAGCACTTTTCCAAGTGATGCTAAAATCACTTGGAAAAGCGCTTGATAACCCGCATGCAGAAATGCATGGAGAGATGCTTGACAAACGCTTCTACCTGGCGGGAAAAACGCATGTAAAATCCGCATGCATTTTTCCTGCCAGGGAGAAGCGTAAAAAATATGCAGCATTTCTGCATCGTGGGCACATAGTCGAAGACCATTAGAAATATTTATATTCATTCAGATTATTATTAATATGCTATTATAGAATTTTGGATAACTAGAGGAGGAAGACATGTGAAGACTCAAACTTCAAGGTTAGATTTTAGAAAGGCAGATTTTAAGAGACTCAGAAAGAGAATAGGAGGGATCCAATGGCTGGATGTCCTTAAGGACAAAAATGTCCAGGAAGGATGGGAAATTTTTAAAAATGAGATTCTCAAAGCACAATCGTTAACAATCCCGAAAAGTAGGAAGAATGGGAAGCATTTAAGGAAACCAGGATGGATGAACACAGAACTTAAACACATGCTAAAAAGAAAGAAAGAAATGTTTATTAAATGGAAAGAGGGAGGCATATCTAAAGAAGATTATAATGCAGTCTGCAGATCCTGCAGGACACGTATCAGGTTAGCTAAAGCTGACAATGAATTAAGGCTTGCAAGAGATGTCAAAAGCAATAAAAAAGGATTTTGGGGGTATGTCAAAAGTAAAAGAAAAGTCAAAGATGCTATAGGATTTTTACAGGATGAAAATGGAGAAATGGTAAGAGAGGATGTTGAGAAGGCCGAACTTTTTAATTCCTATTTTGCATCTGTTTTCTCTCAGAAAGAAAATGTAACATCAACTGATCTTCACTGTCCTTTTAAAGGAATAGAGGAATCAAAGTTATCTGTAAACAGAAAGATTGTGAGGGAATATTTAGCTAACATAAATGAGTTCAAGTCTCCAGGTCCAGATGAATTACACCCCAGAGTACTGAAGGAGATCGTAGAAGAAATTTTAGAACCACTCTCCATAATCTTTGAAAATTCTTGGAGAACAGGAGAAGTCCCAGAAGACTGGAGAAGAGCAAATGTTGTTCCTATCTTCAAAAAGGGGAAGAAGGTGGACCCAGGGAACTATAGGCCGGTGAGTCTGACTTCTATACCAGGAAAGATCTTTGAACAAATTATTAAACAACATGTATGTAAGTACATGGATAAGAATGAAGTGATTAACCAGAGTCAGCATGGGTTTGTAACTAACAAGTCATGTCAGACTAACTTAATTTCCTTCTATGACAGAATCACTGACTGGGTGGATCAGGGAAATGCTGTAGATATAGTATATCTTGACTTCAGCAAAGCATTTGACAAAGTATCTCACACCATCCTTATTGAAAAAATGACCAAGTATGCAATGGACCAGGCAACTGTTAGGTGGATTCATAACTGGCTTAGTGATCGGACTCAAAGGGTGGTTGTAAATGGCTTCACATCCAACTGGATGAATGTCTCAAGTGGGGTACCACAGGGCTCCGTCCTGGGACCTGTATTGTTCAACATCTTTATCAATGATTTAGATGAAGGAATTGAGGGTAAACTGATTAAATTTGCTGATGACACAAAGCTAGGAGGGATAGCTAATACTAGAGAAGAGAGAGAGAGGATTCAAAAAGACCTAAATAAACTGGAGCAGTGGGCAGCAACCAACAGAATGGTTTTTAACAGGGAAAAATGCAAAGTACTACATCTGGGCAATAAAAATGACAAAAGCATATACAGAATGGGAGGAATAGAGCTAAGCAACAGTACATGTGAAAAAGACTTAGGTATACTAATAGATCATAGACTAAACATGAGTCAACAGTGTGATGCAGCAGCAAAAAAGGCAAATACAATTCTGGGATGTATTAACAGAAGCATACAGTCTAGATCACGTGAAGTCATTATCGGTCTTTACTCCTCTTTGGTCAGACCTCATCTGGAATACTGTGTACAGTTTTGGGCACCACATTTTAAAAAAGACATAGACAAACTGGAGCAAGTTCAGAGAAGAGCGACCAGAATGGTGACTGGTCTGCAAACCATGTCCTATGAGGAACGGTTGCAGGATTTGGGAATGTTTAGCTTGCAAAAAAGAAGACTGAGAGGAGACTTAATAGCTGTCTACAAATATGTCAAGGGCTGTCACATTGTAGAAGGATCATCTTTATTCTCATTTGCACAAGGAAAGACTAGAAGCAATGGGATGAAACTAAATGGGAGGAGACACAGATTAGATATTAGAAAAAACTTTTTGACAGTTAGGGTGATTAATGAGTGGAACAGGCTGCCACGAGAGGTGGTGAGTTCCCCTTCAATGGACGTCTTCAAACAGAGGCTGGACAGACATCTGTCTGAGATGATCTAGTGAATCCTGCTTTGAGCAGGGGGTTGGACCAGATGACCCAGGAGGTCCCTTCCAACTCTACCATTCTATGATTCTATGATTCTATAATATGTTTATTACTATTAATACGACTGATATTTTATTACATCCACTCCTGATTGTTGCTTAAAAACCAGATGTAAAACCCTGATGAAATACACAGGTGTGAATGAGGCCTGATCTGTATATATTGTGGTGTGAATACAGAACTGATGGGATATTTGGGGGATTCTCATGTGATTTATCTTCATGCATTACTATCATCTATCTTGTGGATGTAAATCTCTCATGTATATAATGTCATATAACAGCGGTTCTCATCTGTCTCATCTGATGTCATTTCCTCCCTAGACGACGGCCCCTGAGCGTTATAGATGTGATATACGGGGGCTGCACCTATATAGTGTTATGTGAATAGAAGCTCTTGAATGATTTTTCATTATCAATGAATGTATTAATAAAATTATAAGAAATATGGAGAAGACAGATATTTGGACACATAGATGAGCCCCCGACAGAAGACACATCTCTGATGGCTGAACCTGCCATTATTCCTGCACTTATGGCCGAGGGTCTGGACAAACCACAAACTCACATTATTGTTATTCTGGTAGAAAACAAATCCTCGTCGGTGACTTTATTAGTAGTTTGCAGAGCACGTTACTCCCTGACGTGTGCAGAATAATCCGGGCTCCGCTGAGGCTGCCGGGCCCCTCCAGTCCAGGATTCTCCTCAGACCGGGACTGGGAGAGGTGGGGTCATTTATATGTATATTTCTACCCTACGTCCCAGACCCCTGAGCAGAATAAGGCAGATTCACAGCAAACAGACTCAATGTGAATCCAATCTCTTTCCTGAATTGGAGTGAATCTGCTGAGTGTGAATTGTGGCTGAGTCGCTCATCACTAATGTCCGCACATCTCAGCCCAGAATAGAAAAAGACTGAAGTGAATCTCTGAAAACCTCATTTACTGCTGGGAATATATTTGCTGCTTTGTGCAGCGGCTCCGGCCCCTCTGATCTGTGAGTATAATGTGGGATATGTGAGGTATAGCGGTGTATGGAGCCGCCATTATGAGGCCTCTAGACCTTGTAGTGAGAGGGTGGAGGGGACTGTGCAGCG
This sequence comes from Phyllobates terribilis, assembly GCF_046119375.1. Classification (NCBI taxonomy): domain Eukaryota; kingdom Metazoa; phylum Chordata; class Amphibia; order Anura; family Dendrobatidae; genus Phyllobates; species Phyllobates terribilis. The sequence continues at coordinate 1,177,067,178 of NW_027362761.1, forward strand.
CGGGGAGGATCTGTCCTCCAGTTCTCTCTCTTCCTGGTCACTCATCCATTCCCGCTAAGCTTCTTATGTTCCTGAGTCCATCAGTAACCGGCGGCTCAGCTAATGTCGGCCGCTCCCGGAGATGACACCTGTTATGCCATGGTTTTCTGATATGGGGAGACCACTGTAACCCCGGGGTCCATCTTTATTTTCAGGATAAAGGACATCACATTAGATATATCGGGTACAGCTCAAATAAAAAGGTAATCACTTGTCCAGAAAAAAACTAAAGAGATTTGCAACCCAGATGAGTCCATCACATAACAGGTCAGATATTTATCCCTAGGAGGTAAACTATGAAATGACAGCAAGCAGAGATCTAGATACAGAAAATATAAGGGAAAATTATATAATCTTTTATTATACTGAAGTGACCGCGGGCAAGGCCGCGCATTGGTATCTATAATCTGGCCCAGCAAGATCCCCACACACAGACTCCATCTTGATAACCGTATCTTTACTCGTATACATTTTTAACAGCAAAGAAAAACAATAAATGACAACAGTATGCACAGTAATAACGTGTAGTGATAAGCTGACCCTCACTGTCCCTACTCACACGTTACCAGTCCTTTACTCCAGAAGGATGTGTCCCCCGTCGCAGGCCTGTCTGTCTTTGCAGGAGGGCGTCCCAGCCGGAGAAAAAAAAACAGGAACAACAAATTACGCTGAAAGGAGGGAATCAGAGGACCCGCTTACAGTCTCTCTGATCCGGATAGCAGCTTTGGTGGATCCCTTATGTAGTCCACACTCCAGTAGCAGGGAGTGTAATAGCAGTATCCCTCAGCAGTGAAGAAGCTGGGGAAGGCCCCGAGGAAATGGTATCAGGTAAAAGAAATCCCATTGAGAGTCTCTCCTGCGCCACGCACGAGGGCCTGCACACAGTCCTGGCTCTTTTCACAGCCCACAGCAAACTCCTCGCGCGCTTTTTTTCTGCTTCCCACTTTGGTCACGTGACTCTCTAGGGCCGGACACAGGAGGCTCAGTCTTTTGCTCTGTCATCACACCCTGCGCAGGTGCAACCTCTGGCCACAAGGTGGCAACATCATCCTGTGTAATCACTTCTATAACAGGCTCTATATCAATAATCACCGAACAGCCAGAGCCTGCCAGCTCACTACAATACAAAAATACAACCTGTAATTGTTGGAACAAACCAAATGTATATTTATATTCTATAGGAGCAGAAAGTAAAGTCCTCCCCTCCTTCTTCTATCTCCTTACATCTGTACAGATTCCTTCATCACATGAATCCTGGTAACAGTCTGAAGCTTTTATCGGCCGCGCACAATACTGGATAAGAGCTGCCCGGGTCGTGTTCCTCCTCCTGATGTGTGTGCTCTGTACAGATACAAGCGCCTCATACACAGGATTCTCTGCTATTCCTCAGTATCAGTCACTTATATACAGATGTTTGGTGTCTGCACTGAGTATAGACTGAGCTGCTGCTGCCCCCTAGTGGCTCCATGACATGGAGATTTATGCATCCTGTATCTGCACTGAGCCAGTAACCACATGATACCAGAGGGAGCGGAAAGCATCTTATTACATCATCCAGAAGAGGAGGCAGCACAGGTGTGGAGGGAAGCAAAATGGGGGATCTAAAGAGCCAGCGGTGGAAATAGGGAAGATCTCCAGGAGGAGCTGGAAAATCTCCTGGACAAAGGTTGGATGGCAGAGAAAGAGCCACCTGCTCTCTGCTCCACCACTTATCCTGCTAGGGCACAGGTCGCTTTATGGCTGTAACTGCCCGAGGTGCGGTGAGCTAGATCCACTGCGCCATAGCGATAGCGAATGTAGCACAATGAATGGGGAGCGCCCGTCACCTTCTCTGTGACTCAGCTGGTGGCAATGGCATCATGGCGTCAGCATGGACGCTCTGCCACAAGATGAGGTGGAGCCACAGGAGATCTGATGGACAGGGAAGTATTAAATATTAGTTTTTCAATAAATGAATTAATTTTGATAACAAGAATGAAATGGGGGTGAGAGAGAACACTATAATGACTTAAGGGTGGGGGATGGAAGAGATATAAATATATTGGGGGAGGGGACATGTAAATATAATGAATCAGAGGGGCATGGAATTATAATGATACAGCGGACAAGTAATTATAATGAATCGGGGGGGCGGGAGGTGCACAGTGGGGGCATGGAGGACGCAGGAGATTAACTGATTAATTGGGGGAAAGAGAACAGTAACTAATTCATTTATACATTTATTGGGAGGGGAAAAGTGGCCAATTATAGTTACAGGGGGCTCAGTGGTGGATTATCAATTTTCATTTGGAATTTTGTGTTGCATAATAGCAAGACGTCAGCGGTGAGTTACTGGATGTGAATATTTGTTCTGTCTCTACATTGTATAGGGGTACGTTCACATGGGCGACCGGCGGCACTAAATGACCACCAATCGGTAAACCATTACCTAATGGCAGTCGCTTCATAGCATGTTTAACCCCTTCATGACTGGGCTATTTTTCATTATTTTATTTGTTTTTTCCTCTCCTTCTACTAAGAGCCATAACTTGCTATCTTTCCATCCACATAGCGTATGAGGACTTGGTTTTTGCGAGACAAGTTGTAGTTTTGAACGACATCATTCATTTTATCATGTGATTCACTCAAAAGTTGGGAAAATAATTCTAAGTGCGTTGAAATTGCAAAAAAAGTGCAATTCCACAATTGTTTGTGTCACCATTTTCTGAGACCCCTAACATTTTCAATTTTCGTGGTAAGGGGCTATGTGGGGGCTTATTATCTGTGGCCTGATTTGAGGTTTATTGATGCTATTTTGGGGTAGATATAATGGTATCATCTTGTCTAATTGCAGTTTATTGCAATGTTGTGGCAGCTAAAAAAAGTAATTATGGCGTTTTGATTTTTTTCTCATTACGCTGTTTACTGATTGGATTAATTTATTTTATTTTTGATAGATTGGAGTTTTATGAATTTGGCGATATCGAATATGTGTATTTTTTTTTAATTGCTTTATTTTTAATGGGGCACAAAGGGGGGTGATTCTTGCACCGGCTATCACTGAGGAATATGTTCCTACAACAAGGATACCATCCACTGGTAATAGATGAACAGATCCACAGAGCTACAAGGATCCCAAGAAGCCGCCTCTTGGATTACAGACAGAGAGGGGACAACAGCAGGGCGCCTCTTGTGGTCACATACAGCAAGCACATGAACATCCTAAGGAAGATTGAGACTGATCTTCCACCCATATTCCTCAGAGACCACAGACTGAAAGGAATATTCCCAGAACTACCACTTCTCTCCTACAAAAAGCCCCGTAACCTAAGGAATCTCCTTGTCAGAAGTGTCCTCTCATCACCATCAGAGATGGGAACATTCCCCTGTAATAATAAAAAGCAGGACTTGTATCCAGATATTACCGACAAATACAGTCCACATACCCAACACCAATCAGGACTATAAGATCATGGACTTCTTCTCATGTTCATCTTCCAATGTGGTGGACATGATACAATGTACAAGGTGTCCTGGAGGAGCCGATATTGGGGAAACTAAGCAAAAACTACAAACGGGGAGGAATCTACACAGACACAATCAGGAATGAACTGGACGCCTGTGGGAAAACATTTCTCTGGACCTGGACATTGTATGACGGATATAAAAGTCTTAATACTGAAAGGTCGTTTTAAGGACGAAAAGAAAGGAAAATCTGAGAATTCATTCTGATAAGAATGTTCAACTCTTCCACAATTTAACACCTGGATTTATGACTCACTACATGGACCCAGTTCACACCTCCACGAGACTGACTCCAGATCACTAAGCCGTCACTACCACCACCTCTCCATTTGTAACAAAAAACCTTACCTTGATTTCCTTGGCTTATCTTTAGGAGGCATCACCCCATCCACCCCATGCACAAATTGTAATATCTCCTAAATGTTGTGCTCTTGTCTCAGTCATTCATTTGTAAATTCTCCTGAAGAAGGAGCCTCGGTTCTCTGAAAGCTGCAGATATAATTCTCCTGGTTAGCCAATAAAGGGATCGCTCCTAGAATACTTCTGTCAATTTTAGGCATAAAACTACTTATATCAATTTGTAAAGGTTGCAAAGTTGTGATATATGCTCTACTGTGACCCCCTACTGAATATTAATTTTTCTTTTCTTTTGAGGGGAGGATAATTAGAACTTCTGCTATGGAGCTCTATGATTTCTATATACGTCCGTTATGATGACTACATAATTAGGATATACTTATGGTAACACATAAATAATCATTGGAGCTGTAATCATCAAATAATATTTTGTCAATGTGTGAAATGTTCTTTTAAGAATTGTTTACATGTGTAACATAACATATATATATAAATGATTTATGTGGATAGTAGGTGAAGTGTAGAGCGGTGTCACCCCATGATGATTATTATCTGGGCTTGTTACATTGTCAGGCTGCAATTTCCCTCTACAATGTCATGTGATGCACTACTTATCTCATCCACCAGATGGCGCTATAGAGCATTACTCTCCATAATCCTGAAAGGTGACACCTGCAGGACGATTCGTGTAAGAGCAACAGTTCATAGTACCAGGGGTCAACCATTTTGAGCATGAAATTCACTAAGGAGGAGTCACTAATGTGTCTGGACAGTAAGGGGGGACACTATTGTGAAGGACACTATGGGGCGATTCATTATGACCGGTGTTGTGCAGTTTAGTGTTAATGACTCTCTGGAGTACAATGCGTCTAATTCATTAAGTGGTGCTCATCCCCTAAAGAAATAGGCGCATCTCTTAATTGTCATGTGCCGATACCAGAAATGGTCTGAAGTCAGTGACTGGGGAATATTTCTTGACTACATTACGCAGTTTCTGCTGAGACTGGACTGTAAACCCTAAGGCGATGTGCCCACGTAGCAGATTTACATGCGTTTTCTCTGCCAGAGAGAAGCGTTTTTTCAGCGTTTTTACATACGTTTTTTCTGCCAGAGAGAAGCGTTTTTTCAGCGTTTTCGCATGCGTTTTTTCAAGCACTTTTCCAAGTGATTTTGAGCATCACTTGGAAAAGTGCTTGACAAGTTGGTCACACAATATAAATCCATGCAACCGGCATGGATTTATATTGTGTGACCAACTTAGATGCTTTAAATGCAGCATCTATAGTAAAAAAAAAAGAAAGAATTAAAAAGTTAAAAATAAAAAAAAACCTGTATGCTCACCTCTCCGGTCTCCTCCTGGCAGCGATCCTCTCTCCTCGGCGTCCCGGGTGTACTGGCAGGACCTGCGATGACTTCATTTAGTCAGCTGATGGTCACGCGACCATCACCTGACCGCTGACGTCAGTGGTCACGTGACCATCAGCTGACTAAATGACATCACTGCAGATCCTGCAAGTACACCCAGGACGCCGAGGAGAGATGACGCAGCCGGGAGAAGACCGGAGAGGTGAGTATACAGGTTTTTTTACTTTTAACTTTTTTATTTCTTTTTTTCACCGCGTGGTAGCCGGGATGTAGAGGAGTTGTAGTCTCCTCTTCATCCCAGGTACCACACGCACCGCGATTACGCTGCAACTTCGCGGCCATTGAATTTAATTGAAACGCTGCAAATCCACATATACCTGCGGGTTTGCTGCATTTCAATGTTCCTCAATGGCCGCGAATTTGCGGCGTAATCGCAGTAGAAATGGTCATGCTGCGAATTTGGCGCACTAATTAGCGCATCATGTGCACAGCACATCCGAATTCACATTGCTTTGCATGGCAGATGGTTTTACAAGCGTTTTCAAGGCGTTTTCATGGCTTTAAAAACGCTACGTGGCACATAGCCTAAAAGTCACAACTTCCGAGTTCTGTGAAAATATTGCAACTTATTAAGGTGTTTTACATCAGAGTTTTGACCTTTCACATTTTCTGCTATTCATGCGCTATAGAGATAAAGTGTCAGCTTCATTCTGCGGGAAAAAGTTATTACAGTAATAGAAGACTTATAATTTTTTTAAATGTTTTATTACTTTTATACAATTAATATTCTGTGGGGGAGGGGCCGAAGGAAAATCTGTTTATCCGTCAGCTCGCTCCGTTGTACGGCCACATTCAGAGTTTCTCCTCCTGTGCAGATGTTCATATAGTCTGTAATCATTATGTCAGCGCTGGTTTATACCTGACTGGTTTATACAATGATCTGTACAGAAATAATCTATTCCCAGAGGAAGAAGAGAAGACAGAAATAATCACTGAGCGCTCTGCTAATTCTCTGCACCTTCATCTACACAACATTGTAATACAGCGACATCATGGGGGATGAGGACGGAGGTTTTTGTACGGCTCTGTATCACTGTGTGTATGGAGTGCTATAACCCTGCTGACAGTAATAATCTGCTGCATCATCCTCTGTCGCTCCTCGGATTGTAAGAGTGTAATCAGTTCCAGATCCAGAGAACCGGTCTGGGACCCCTGTATCTCGGGTGGTTGCATAATAGATAAGAAGCTTTGGTCGTTGTCCTGATTTCTGTTGGTACCAGGCTACATAGCTATATACATCTTCACTGGCCGTACAAGAGATGGTGATTGTATCTCCGGGGGACACAGAGATATAATCTGGAGTCTGGGTCATCACAATCTCTCCACAGGATCCTGAGGATTAGAAGAGACATATTCATTACTGATAAATGTCGGGATCTTCCTAGAAATCCTGATCTGATGATGGATCCACTGTAGAGATTTCTCTACACACAATCATGGAAGGATCCGAATCTCTCACCCTGAATAGAAATGAAGATCACAGCCAGCAGATAACTGCGAGAAACCATCCTGATGTGTCTGGACCGTCAGATAGAAACTATAAGGTGAGACAATCTGTACAATGAGATCTATATAGAGAGTGACAGGGGGGATACAGAGACCCCCAGAGACTGTGTATGGAAATACTGGGGACATGTAAATTCTGTGGTTATAATGTGACGGTTACTGGAGTGTAATAGAGACCGGAGCTCGGCGGCGTCTCCTCCTAGATGAGAATTAATGTCACTTGTATGAAATCTAAGAAAAAAAATAAGAGTTTTTTTAGTAATTAATTGTAATTTCCATGGTTATAGGTTTTTATGATCATGTTTAGCTCTGCTACATCTGTATATAAATATTCCTGAAATATTGTTTTGTATTTATAAGGATATAAATGTATATTTCTATAATCGGCAGGATATTCCATTACACTGTATAAACCTCCTGAGAGAATCCCCCGGTCATCAGGGTCGCGGTATTGTAGGACCTGATATCTGTGCGGAGTCTTCACAGCTTACATACAAGTTAGGAAAACCCTGTAAGTGACGTCCTTGTATACGATCACATACACGACTGATCTCTCTGAATATCTGTTATAAATGCAGTCAGGATTAAGGGAGAAAATCTACTAGAGACCTGAGCAGAAGTAATCCGGGGGCTCCTGCACCTGCCGAACCCCCTCCAAACTCGCGATCAGGGGTCAGGTTATAGTAAGTTACATAGTGCGGTGTAGTGTAACGGAGACCTCGGCACCGAAGAAGACAAAAGGAGGAAATGTTGCTGCAAATATATATTTTTTATTTGGATCCGGCAAAAAAAGCAAAGACAGATACTGTCCAGCATTTCGGCCAATAAATTGTCTTCATCAAGGACGTCTGTAATACATGAACATAACAAATAAAACATTTAGTTTCATATGTGACATGAAATGAACCTAAGGAAAAGTGTCAGATCAATGGGAGGTGGGAGGAGGAAAGGTGGGAATGTGAGGATCAACCAGAGATAACACATGGACAATGAGATCACAACGATGAAAATCATTAATAATACTGCAATTGTCATATGGGAACAATGTTGGAGTCAGCGTGATAATCTGGTTTTGTGTGAATTCGATAAAGACAAAAGGAAAGAAAAGAAAAGAGGACATGAATCCTGGAAGCTAAAGGACAAATTATCTAAAGACGACCAATATGTGGTCAGTTCAGAGCAATGACGACGGCTCAAAAATTATTAATTATTACAATGTGCACACTTCAGTAGGTGAACACTTGGTCTAAGGTTCAGGTTTTCACGTGACTTTACCAGTTAGAATAGGACCAGGAAATCTAGATTGCATCATGTCCATATAGCAGCACCTGTAACTACAGTATATTCAGGTGGTGTGTACATGTCTAATATTAGACCATCGAAGCAATGTAGAGGGCTCCAAAAATGATTAGGCCTCTACCTATCCCTATGCCGAGCTCCTATACCAACACAGTACAGGCATAAAATGGTGTTCATGGCCGCCCCTAAGTGTTATCCTGCCTGTGATAGTCCCCTGATAATGGTGCAGGTTTTTATTTTTTAAATCCTCACAAATTGAATCGCAGATTGTTCAAATTTGTGTGGAACCTCGGATATCAGGAAATTTAACTCAAATTCATTCCTCCATGGATTGATCTGCTCATCTCTAGTCTCAACTAATTCCTGGCTGGAGAGTGACCGCACTATCCGGGGACAGTGACCGCACTATCCGGGGACAGTGACCGCACTATCCGGGGACAGTGGCCACCACATCTCCTTGAGCCCCAGAACGGCTCAGAGTGAATACGATGGCACTACGTGACTAAAGTGGACACAGCTTGAGCAGATCTCGTTACACCTAGCAGGGTCAGTTATGTGTAAGTATGGCGACAAGAAAGGTTCAGATCCAGCAATCCCACAGGATTAAAAATTACACCTTTACTTAAGAAACGTAAAAATCCATATTAGTATTTCAATAGAAAAATGTGAAATGAGAGCGGGTATAAACAATACATGAACTGGTGACGGGTTTTACACCATGTGGATTCTTAATCATAATCTATTTTACAGTGATAGTCAAGTACATTTTATTTTTTTACATTTACTTTTTGCTCCACTCTCTTCACAACCCAAGAATATTACACAATTGAAGACAGCGCTCCTTAGGAAGTTTCATATATACAGGTGCTTCTCACTAAATTAGAATATCATCAAAAAGTTAATTTATTTCAGTTCTTCAATCCAAGAAGTGAAGATCATATATTATATAGAGTCATTACACGCAGAGCGATCTATTCCAAGTGTTTATTTCGGTTAATGCCAGGCCGCATTGATGCAGTAATTGATGCAAAGGAGCCCCGACCAAGTATTGAGGGCATTTACTGAACATACATTTCAGTAGGGGAACATTTCGGATTTTAAAAACATTTTTCAAGCTGTAGTTATAAAGTATTCTAATTTACTGAGATGATGACTTTTGTGTTTTCATTGGCTGTAAGCCATAATCATCAACATGAACAGAAATAAACACTTGAAATAGATCTCTCTGTTTGTAATGACTCTATATAATAGATCCCTCTGTGTGTAATGACTCTATATAATAGATCCCTCTGTGTGTAATGACTCTATATAATAGATCCCTCTGTGTGTAATGACTCTATATCAGGGTTCCCCAACTCCAGTCCTCAAGGCCCACCAACAGGTCATGTTTTCAGGATTTCCTTAGTATTGCACAGGTGATAATTCCATCATCAGCACAGGCAATAGTTACATCACCTGTGCAATACTAAGGAAATCCTGAAAACATGACCTGTTGGTGGGCCTTGAGGACTGGAGTTGGGGAACCCTGCTCTATATAATAGATCCCTCTGTGTGTAACGACTCTATATAATATATGAGCTTCACTTTTTGTATTGAAAAACTGAAATAAATTAACCTTTTGATGATATTCTAATTTTCTGAGAAGCACCTGTATATATGATACTTCTTAAGCAGCGCTATTCCATTTGCTTCTGTGGATTTTACCTCAGGTGTATTTTGACTATGACGCTCCCTTATGCCTAATGTATCCTGCAGACATGCTTATTTGTACAACCCAAGAATATTAGTGACTTAGAGGCCATCGCCAATGAGGAACGGGCTAAGATTCCTCAGGGGCTGTAAAGAGCTGGTGTCTGGATAGGCATCACGTACGCAGCAGGTCGTAACAGCCAAAGGGGCTTTACTACCTACTAAAGACGCTTATCATGTAGGGGTGAATAATCCTCAGACTTCAGTGGTCAGTAAGGGGCATTTTGTGCTGAATATGGAGAAACCACTTGTTATATTATTTGTACTGAGCTATTTCTATACTTCTTGGTTTATTGCAAACAGCAGAAAGTTTATAAATGTTAGAAATAAACTGAATCTGAAATGGGGTGAAGGTGGGGATTGAAACTAAATATACAGTGCTCAGCATAAATGAGTGCACCCCCTTTGAAAAGTAAAATTTTAATCAATATCTATAATGGGTGTGTCAGGTGTGACAGACTGTCGTTCTGGATCCAGCTGTAGAAGGTCATTGCGCTTGGCTCTGCAGGCACCTTCTTGATCTTTTGATCTTTGTGGTGCAGTGATATCCTTCTCCCTCTAGGACCTAGGAGTGGACCTCCACCTTCTGCTGCTAATTGACACACCCTTGCTGGATGTTTAAATACCTTCGGTCTCTGCAGAAAGTCGCCTAGATAGCTCTATTTTCCTCTGTCCAAACTTGAAGTACTAGTAGTCGGCTAGTGTCTTCTTGGAGTTCCCTTGGAGTATAGTTGGCATAATCTCTCTGGTGTCTTCTCAAGCTAAGTGTTTTCCTTTGTCTGTTACCTATTTGTCTTTAGTTGCAGTGGGGGTTGACTAGTGCTCACCCCATCCCCTCCTTAACTAGGGCCTATCACTAGGGGCAGTCAGGGATTAGGTTTCCTGCTCAGCGATAGGTACGGAACCTATTTAGGGACTTTAGGGGAGTCAGGCTGTTGTCAGATCTGCCTAGGGGTCTCCACTCCCCCTTTTCCTAGTGTTTGGACTTCTTCCTCCTCTTCCCGTTGTTGTGCACTTAGTCTTTCCCTCACCTTGCTTGACAATATCTCACTGAACAAAAGAAAAATTTCCAGAATTTTGACAAGACTAAGTTTCATAGAACCTTCTTTAACCCATAACATGAAGGTAAGGTTAATAATATAACTTTCATAGCTAAATCTTCAGTATTACTCAAAATAGTTAATGCAAAATGAGTACACCCGACATAAAAAAAAAAATACTACATCTAGTCATTTGTATGACCTCCATAATTTTTAAGAACAGCACCGAGTTTTCTAGATATGGAATGAGCAGATTGGCGACATATTGTAACATTTATCTTTTTTCATTCTACAAGAAAGAGCCCTTTTAGAGCCTGGATACTGGATGGAGACTGATGACAACTTGTCTCTTCAGAATTCCCCATAGGTGTTTGGGTGGGTTCAGATCAGGAGACACTTAATCAATGAATCACTTTCTCCCTGTTCTTCTTCAGAAATACCACAGAAGCCTTAGATGTGTGTTTTGGATCATTGTGATGTTGCTAAGTGAACGTCTACCAAGCGCACAGAGTGATGGCAGCATCTTCTCTTTCAATATAGAGGTTTACATCTGTGAATTCATGACATCATCAATGAAATGTATCCCCCCCGACTCCAGCAGCACTGATGCAGCCCCACATAAGGACACTGCAACCACAAGGTCTCATTGAAAGACACCATTCAGTTTTCTTTGTACTTCTCACCTTTTTGACACTATACAGCTTTGAAGCCATCAGTTCCAAAAACATTTATCTTGGTGTCAACACTCCAGAGTATAGAGTCCCAGTGGTCTTCATATTTTTCACCACGATCCCTCAATTGTAGTAGAGCTTTTTAGTGTATAAGCTTTAGTAGAAGTTTCTTTCTTCTAAAGACAACGGCATGCAACCCATTCCTCTGCAGTGTACACCGTATTGTGTCATGAGAAACACATTCACCGGTTTGGATTTCTACTCATTTAGCTAACTGCACTGAATTTGTATATGGATTTTCTTCAGCCCTTCTTATCAAAAGATGCTCCTGTTTAGGTGTCAACCTCCATGATTGGCCTGGACGTCTCTGTAAGATGATTGCAGTTCCATCTTTGTTACATTTTGGTATTCCTTTTGCTACAGTATTCTGACTGATAAGTAAAGCTTTGCTGATCTTCTTGTAGCCTTCCCTTTTTTTATGTAAAATAAATTATTTTCTTTCTCAGGTCTTGTGACATTTCTCTTCCATGTGGTGCCATTGCTGACAGAATGAAATGGGAAGGGTTTTTGTTTTTTTATAAGCAACAACTTTTTCTAGTAAACTGTCTGCTGGACACCTGTGTAATGAATAATTAAACTTACCTGTGGTTGAATTCTGGTTAATTAGAATTTTGTACTATAAAATTGAACTTTTCTACTAAGATTTTCATTGGGGTGTACTCACTTTTACAACATTTTCTTAAATGAATTTCTTAGGAAAATTACTTTTTGGGGTGTTGAAAATAGCAAGTATTGTTTGTAATTAATAGCCAACATTTGTGGGAGTATTTAGTAGTCTGGTATCCCATAGAAAATGTTAATTCTAAAAGGAAACTAAAGGTTTTCTGACAAAACTGTTGGGGTGTACTCATTTGTGCTGAGCACTGTATCTGCTATATCCACAGAATATGCCAAATATATATAGTGGATGTGGATCCCACCTATAGGAACATCATATATCTTGAGTACGGGGCCCTGACAAGCTGCGGTTTCAGCCATTAGATTGTCAGGATTCCCGTCCATTTGTATAGAAATTTTAACCACCTCCTTATGAAAATTCCTCTTCATGGAGTCTGCATGTTCTATATATTTACATCACATCCTCTGTATGTGGTAAGAATAGAATAACTCCTTAAAGGTGAGTACAGATGTGGTGGATAGGATGTGTATTTGGGTAAGACCTCGTGAATTCAACATGTCAATATATTTATTCTCAAGGAATATAAACTGTCCCCGGAGATGTCTGACAGCAGCTTTACCCCCTCTCCCTATACACAACACATGGACGCTCAGCTGAGTCTAACGTGCTTATGTATGGGGGGGGCTGTTTATCCGTCAGCTCGCTCCGTTGTACGGCCACATTCAGAGTTTCTCCTCCTGTGCAGATGTTCATATAGTCTGTAATCATTATGTCAGCGCTGGTTTATACCTGACTGGTTTATACAATGATCTGTACAGAAATAATCTATTCCCAGAGGAAGAAGAGAAGACAGAAATAATCACTGAGCGCTCTGCTAATTCTCTGCACCTTCATCTACACAACATTGTAATACAGCGACATCATGGGGGATGAGGACGGAGGTTTTTGTACGGCTCTGTGTCACTGTGTGAGAGGATACTGTGCACTCTGCTGACAGTAATAATCTGCTGCATCGTCCTCTGTCGCTCCTCTGATTGAAAGAGTGTAATCAGTTACAGATCCAGATCCAGTGAACCGGTCTGGGACTCCTGTATATCGGCTGCTTGCACTGTAGATGAGAAGTGCTGGAGGTTGTCCTGATTTCTGTTGGTACCAGTGTAAGTTGCCATATACATTACCACTGGCCTTACATGAAATGGTGGCTGTTTCTTCCGGGGACACAGTGATGAGATCTGGAGATTGGGTCAGTACAATCTGTGCACAGGAGTCTAAGGAAAGATAAAGAAAACATAAGTGTTAGTGTTAATGTCGCCTCATTGTGCTGTTCTCTACTACTGTCCTGTCCATCTTCTCATGAACCTCTCACCATGAATGAGAAGAAGAATTACACCCAGTACAACTCCCTGTAAACCCATCGTCATCTCCCTGGACTGATGGCCACAGACTATAGAGATGTCACCTGCACAATGTCTCCTATATACCAGCTGTAATCACTGGAGGAGACGTCCCCTGAGAGCAGAGATGTAAAGCAGGAGACATGTAAATTGTGCCATGTGTCAGCGATCAGTGATCTGGATCTTACTGCAATCAGGGATTTCCTACAGGAGAGATATAATCCCGATCATTATCCTGAGATCATTCACCATCAGTGATCTCCTGATTGTTCTCAGACATCAGAAATGGGATTATTTTTATAGATGTTATTAGTTTTATCTGTGAAGTAAGAATAAATCCTTCTACATCTTATTGGGCTTTTCCAGCTTTGTGATGTTGCAGCCGATGTAAGAACAGATACTGGAGACAACAGATCACCGGGAGCGTGAAACGCAGAATTCCTGACCTCACAGAGAACATCTAAGGGTATGTGCCCACGTAGCGTTTTACAAGCGTATATGCTGCGCTCAAAAATCCGCAGCATGTCCATTAATTTTGCGGACACGCCATTGACTTGCATTGAGATTTATATAATCCGTGTCAGTACATTTGTATACACAGATTATATGCGTTTCAATGTGCGGATGGTACCCAAGTCTGGAGGAGAGAAGACTCTCATCCAGACCTGGATAGAAACTGTAAAAAAAAGAATTAAAAATAAAAAATAAAGTGTATACTCACCTTCCGATGTCCTCCCGGTGTTTTGTCTGCTCCGTCCGCTCTCTTGCAATGCTCCCGCTGTTATGAAGGACCTGCCATGACGTCACTGAGTCATGTGACCCATCACATGGCTCAATGACGTCACCGCAGGTCCTTCACACCACCGTGAGCCGCCCAACACACCGGACGCGGCAGAGAGAACACCGGGAGGACACCGGAAGGTGAGTATAAACTTTACTTTTTTATTTTTTACCATTTTATTCTTTTTTTTAACTAACTTGGTCACACTACTATAAATTCATGCCGGTTGCCGTTTGTATGGATTTATATAGAGTGAACAAGTTGTCAAGCACTTTCCAAGTGATGCTAAAATCACTTGGAAAAGCGCTTGATAACCCGCATGCAGAAATGCATGGAGAGATGCTTGACAAACGCTTCTACCTGGCGGGAAAAACGCATGTAAAATCCGCATGCATTTTTCCAGCCAGGGAGAAGCGTAAAAAATATGTAGCATTTCTGCATCGTGGGCACATAGTCGAAGACCATTAGAAATATTTATATTCATTCAGATTATTATTAATATGTTTATTACTATTAATACGACTGATATTTTATTACATCCACTCCTGATTGTTGCTTAAAAACCAGATGTAAAACCCTGATGAAATACACAGGTGTGAATGAGGCCTGATCTGTATATATTGTGGTGTGAATACAGAACTGATGGGATATTTGGGGGATTCTCATGTGATTTATCTTCATGCATTACTATCATCTATCTTGTGGATGTAAATCTCTCATGTATATAATGTCATATATCAGCGGTTCTCATCTGTCTCATCTGATGTCATTTCCTCCCTAGACGACGGCCCCTGAGCGTTATAGATGTGATATACGGGGGCTGCACCTATATAGTGTTATGTGAATAGAAGCTCTTGAATGATTTTTCATTATCAATGAATGTATTAATAAAATTATAAGAAATATGGAGAAGACAGATATTTGTACACATAGATGAGCCCCCGACAGAAGACACATCTCTGATGGCTGAACCTGCCATTATTCCTGCACTTATGGCCGAGGGTCTGGACAAACCACAAACTCACATTATTGTTATTCTGGTAGAAAACAAATCCTCGTCGGTGACTTTATTAGTAGTTTGCAGAGCACATGTTACTCCCTGACGTGTGCAGAATAATCCGGGCTCCGCTGAGGCTGCCGGGCCCCTCCAGTCCAGGATTCTCCTCAGACCGGGGCTGGGAGAGGTGGGGTCATTTATATGTATATTTCTACCCTACGTCCCAGACCCCTGAGCAGAATAAGGCAGATTCACAGCAAACAGACTCAATGTGAATCCAATCTCTTTCCTGAATTGGAGTGAATCTGCTGAGTGTGAATTGTGGCCGAGTCGCTCATCACTAATGTCCGCACATCTCAGCCCAGAATAGAAAAAGACTGAAGTGAATCTCTGAAAACCCCATTTACTGCTGGGAATATATTTGCTGCTTTGTGCAGCGGCTCCGGCCCCTCTGATCTGTGAGTATAATGTGGGATATGTGAGGTATAGCGGTGTATGGAGCCGCCATTATGAGGCCTCTAGACCTTGTAGTGAGAGGGTGGAGGGGACTGTGCAGCGCGGGGAGGATCTGTCCTCCAGTTCTCTCTCTTCCTGGTCACTCATCCATTCCCGCTAAGCTTCTTATGTTCCTGAGTCCATCAGTAACCGGCGGCTCAGCTAATGGCCGCTCCCGGAGATGACACCTGTAATGCCATGGTTTTCTGATATGGGGAGACCACTGTAACCCCGGGGTCCATCTTTATTTTCAGGATAAAGGACATCACATTAGATATATCGGGTACAGCTCAAATAAAAAGGTAATCACTTGTCCAGAAAAAAAATAAAGAGATTTGCAACCAAGATGAGTCCATCACATAACAGGTCAGATATTTATCCCTAGGAGGTAAACTATGAAATGACAGCAAGCAGAGATCTAGATACAGAAAATATAAGGGAAAATTATATAATCTTTTATTATACAAAAATACAACCTGTAATTGTTGGAACAAACCAAATGTATATTTATATTCTATAGGAGCAGAAAGTAAAGTCCTCCCCTCCTTCTTCTATCTCCTTACATCTGTACAGATTCCTTCATCACATGAATCCTGGTAACAGTCTGAAGCTTTTATCGGCCGCGCACAATACTGGATAAGAGCTGCCCGGGTCGTGTTCCTCCTCCTGATGTGTGTGCTCTGTACAGATACAAGCGCCTCATACACAGGATTCTCTGCTATTCCTCAGTATCAGTCACTTATATACAGATGTTTGGTGTCTGCACTGAGTATAGACAGAGCTGCCCGAGCTGCTGCTGCCCCCTAGTGGCTCCATGACATGGAGATTTATGCATCTTGTATCTGCACTGAGCCAGTAACCACATGATACCAGAGGGAGCGGAAAGCATCTTATTACATCATCCAGAAGAGGAGGCAGCACAGGTGTGGAGGGAAGCAAAATGGGGGATCTAAAGAGCCAGCGGTGGAAATAGGGAAGATCTCCAGGAGGAGCTGGAAAATCTCCTGGACAAAGGTTGGATGGCAGAGAAAGAGCCACCTGCTCTCTGCTCCACCACTTATCCTGCTAGGGCACAGGTCGCTTTATGGCTGTAACTGCCCGAGGTGCGGTGAGCTAGATCCACTGCGCCATAGCGATAGCGAATGTAGCACAATGAATGGGGAGCGCCCGTCACCTTCTCTGTGACTCAGCTGGTGGCAATGGCATCATGGCGTCAGCATGGACGCTCTGCCACAAGATGAGGTGGAGCCACAGGAGATCTGATGGACAGGGAAGTATTAAATATTAGTTTTTCAATAAATGAATTAATTTTGATAACAAGAATGAAATGGGGGTGAGAGAGAGAACACTATAATGACTTAAGGGTGGGGGATGGAAGAGATATAAATATATTGGGGGAGGGGACATGTAAATATAATGAATCAGAGGGGCATGGAATTATAATGATACAGCGGACAAGTAATTATAATGAATCGGGGGGGCGGGAGGTGCACAGTGGGGGCATGGAGGACACAGGAGATTAACTGATTAATTGGGGGAAAGAGAACAGTAACTAATTCATTTATACATTTATTGGGAGGGGAAAAGTGGCCAATTATAGTTACAGGGGGCTCAGTGGTGGATTATCAATTTACATTCAGAATGTTGTGTTGCATAATAGTAAGACGTCAGCGGTGAGTTACTGGATGTGAATATTTGTTCTGTCTCTACATTGTATAGGGGTACGTTCACATGGGCGACCGGCGGCACTAAATGACCACCAATCGGAAAACCATTACCTATTGGCAGTCGCTTCATAGCATGTTTAACCCCTTCATGACTGGGCTATTTTTCATTATTTTATTTGTTTTTTCCTCTCCTTCTACTAAGAGCCATAACTTGCTATCTTTCCATCCACATAGCGTATGAGGACTTGGTTTTTGCGAGACAAGTTGTAGTTTTGAACGACATCATTCATTTTATCATGTGATTCACTCAAAAGTTGGGAAAATAATTCTAAGTGCGTTGAAATTGCAAAAAAAGTGCAATTCCACAATTGTTTGTGTCACCATTTTCTGAGACCCCTAACATTTTCAATTTTCGTGGTAAGGGGCTATGTGGGGGCTTATTATCTGTGGCCTGATTTGAGGTTTATTGATGCTATTTTGGGGTAGATATAATGGTATCATCTTGTCTAATTGCAGTTTATTGCAATGTTGTGGCAGCTAAAAAAAGTAATTATGGCGTTTTGATTTTTTTCTCATTACGCTGTTTACTGATTGGATTAATTTATTTTATTTTTGATAGATTGGAGTTTTATGAATTTGGCGATATCGAATATGTGTATTTTTTTTTAATTGCTTTATTTTTAATGGGGCACAAAGGGGGGTGATTCTTGCACCGGCTATCACTGAGGAATATGTTCCTACAACAAGGATACCATCCACTGGTAATAGATGAACAGATCCACAGAGCTACAAGGATC
Source organism: Phyllobates terribilis (assembly GCF_046119375.1). Lineage (NCBI taxonomy): Eukaryota > Metazoa > Chordata > Amphibia > Anura > Dendrobatidae > Phyllobates > Phyllobates terribilis. The sequence goes on from NW_027362761.1 coordinate 1,177,085,578, forward strand.
CCAAGAAGCCGCCTCTTGGATTACAGACAGAGGGAGGACAACAGCAGGGCGCCTCTTGTGGTCACATACAGCAAGCACATGAACATCCTAAGGAAGATTGAGACTGATCTTCCACCCATATTCCTCAGAGACCACAGACTGAAAGGAATATTCCCAGAACTACCACTTCTCTCCTACAAAAAGCCCCGTAACCTAAGGAATCTCCTTGTCAGAAGTGTCCTCTCATCACCATCAGAGATGGGAACATTCCCCTGTAATAATAAAAAGCAGGACTTGTACCCAGATATTACCGACAAATACAGTCCACATACCCAACACCAATCAGGACTATAAGATCATGGACTTCTTCTCATGTTCATCTTCCAATGTGGTGGACATGATACAATGTACAAGGTGTCCTGAGGAGCCGATATTGGGGAAACTAAGCAAAAACTACAACCAAGGATGACTCTACACAGACACAATCAGGAATGAACTGGACGCCTGTGGGAAAACATTTCTCTGGACCTGGACACTGTATGACGGATATAAAAGTCTTAATACTGAAAGGTCGTTTTAAGGACGAAAAGAAAGGAAAATCTGAGAATTCATACTGATAAGAATGTTCAACTCTTCCACAATTTAACACCTGGATTTATGACTCACTACATGGACCCAGTTCACACCTCCACGAGACTGACTCCAGATCACTAAGCTGTCACTCCCACCATCTCTCCATTTGTAACAAAAAACCTTACCTTGATTTCCTTGGCTTATCTTTAGGAGGCATCACCCCATCCACCCCATGCACAAATTGTAATATCTCCTAAATGTTGTGCTCTTGTCTCAGTCATTCATTTGTAAATCCTCCTGAAGAAGGAGCCTCGGTTCTCTGAAAGCTGCAGATATAATTCTCCTGGTTAGCCAATAAAGGGATCGCTCCTAGAATACTTCTGTCAATTTTAGGCATAAAACTACTTATATCAATTTGTAAAGGTTGCAAAGTTGTGATATATGCTCTACTGTGACCCCCTACTGAATATTAATTTTTCTTTTCTTTTGAGGGGAGGATAATTAGAACTTCAGCTATGGAGCTCTATGATTTCTATGTACGTCCGTTATGATGACTACATAATTAGAATATACTTATGGTAACACATAAATAATCATTGGAGCTGTAATCATCAAATAATATTTTGTCAATGTGTGAAATGTTCTTTTAAGAATTGTTTACATGTGTAACATAACATATATATATAAATGATTTATGTGGATAGTAGGTGAAGTGTAGAGCGGTGTCACCCCATGATGATTATTATCTGGGCTTGTTACATTGTCAGGCTGCAATTTCCCTCTACAATGTCATGTGATGCACTACTTATCTCATCCACCAGATGGCGGTATAGAGCATTACACTCCATTATCCTGAAAGGTGACACCTGCAGGACGATTCGTGTAAGAGCAACAGTTCATAGTACCAGGGGTCAACCATTTTGAGCATGAAATTCACTAAGGAGGAGTCACTAATGTGTCTCGACAGTAAGGGGGGACACTATTGTGAAGGACACTATGGGGCGATTCATTATGACCGGTGTTGTGCAGTTTAGTGTTAATGACTCTCTGGAGTACAATGCGCCTAATTCATTAAGTGGTGCTCATCCCCTAAAGAAATAGGCGCATCTCTTAATTGTCATGTGCCGACACCAGAAATGGTCTGAAGTCAGTGACTGGGGAATATTTCTTGACTACATTACGCAGTTTCTGCTGAGACTGGACTGTAAACCCTAAGGCGATGTGCCCACGTAGCAGATTTACATGCGTTTTCTCTGCCAGAGAGAAGCGTTTTTTCAGCGTTTTTACATACGTTTTTTCTGCCAGAGAGAAGCGTTTTTTCAGCGTTTTCGCATGCGTTTTTTCAAGCACTTTTCCAAGTGATTTTGAGCATCACTTGGAAAAGTGCTTGACAAGTTGGTCACACAATATAAATCCATGCAACCGGCATGGATTTATATTGTGTGACCAACTTAGATGCTTTAAATGCAGCATCTATAGTAAAAAAAAAGAAAGAATTAAAAAGTTAAAAATAAAAAAAAACCTGTATACTCACCTCTCCGGTCTTCTCCCGGCTGCGTCATCTCTCCTCAGCGTCCTGGGTGTACTTGCAGGACCTGCGATGACTTCATTTAGTCAGCTGATGGTCACGCGACCATCACCTGACCGCTGACGTCAGTGGTCACGTGACCATCAGCTGACTAAATGACATCACTGCAGATCCTGCAAGTACACCCAGGACGCCGAGGAGAGATGACGCAGCCGGGAGAAGACCGGAGAGGTGAGTATACAGGTTTTTTTACTTTTAACTTTTTTATTTCTTTTTTTCACCGCGTGGTAGCCGGGATGTAGAGGAGTTGTAGTCTCCTCTTCATCCCAGGTACCACACGCACCGCGATTACGCTGCAACTTCGCGTCCATTGAATTTAATTGAAACGCTGCAAATCCACATATACCTGCGGGTTTGCTGCATTTCAATGTTCCTCAATGGCCGCGAATTTGCAGCGTAATCGCAGTAGAAATGGTCATGCTGCGAATTTGGCGCACTAATTAGCGCATCATGTGCACAGCACATCCGAATTCACATTGCTTTGCATGGCAGATGGTTTTACAAGCGTTTTCAATGCGTTTTCATGGCTTTAACCCCTTAATAACATCTGACGTACTAATACGCGTCTGTGCCCTGGGACTTAAGAGCCAGACCCGTATTAGTACGTCATCGCGATCGCGCGCGCACACAGGCTGTGCGGGCGCGATCGCCGCCGGGTGTCAGCTGATTGTCACAGCTGACACCCGGTACTATGTGCAGGGAGCGGTCCTGCACCGCTCCCAGCACATTAACCCCCGTGATGCTGCGATCGAAGTCGATCGAAGTCGATCGCGGCATTGCGGGGGCAAGGGGAGGTGATCGGCGATACTCACCTCCTCTTCCGGCTTCCAGCGCAGTCTGCAAAGGCTTCCCGGGTGTTGCCATGACGACCCGATGTCGTCATGACAACATCCGGGTCACCAGAGAGCAGGAAGATTGCTTGGACATGCGCAGTGCATCTCCAAGCAATCTTCACACTGTGCACTTCTGACAGCCTTCATGGCATAGGGATGGTGCTCCATTCCTGTGCCATGCAGGCGATCAAAAAAAAAAAGTGAAAGTCCCAGAGTGGGACAAAGTAATAAAGTGTATAAACTGTGTGAAAGTGGGAAAAAAAAAAAAAAAAAATGTGCAAAAATATTATAAAAAAATAAAAAAAATAATACACCAAAAATAAAAATATAATGTACCCATCAATAAATATTATTATAAAAAAAATTAAAAAAAAACAATAAAAGTACACATATTTGGTATCGCCGCGTCCGGAACAACCTGACCTATAAAACTTTCCCACTAGTTAACCCCTTCAGTGAACACGGTAAAAAAAAAAAAAAAAAAAAACGAAGCAAAAAACAATGCTTTATCACCATACCGCCAAACAAAAAGTGGAATAACACGCGATCAAAAAGACGCATATAAATAAAAATGATACCGCTGAAAACGTCATCTCGTCCCGCAAAAAACAAGCTGCCATACAGCTCCATCAGCCGAAAAATAAAAAAGTTATAGCTCTCAGAATAAAGCGATACTAAAAAATATTTTTTTCTATAAAATAGCTTTTATTGTGTATAAGCGCCAAAACATAGAAAAATGATACAAATGTGGTACCACTGTAAACGTACTGACCCGAAGAATAAAGCTACCTCATCAATTTTACCACACGCGGAACAGAATAATAAAAAAAAAAAAAAACAATTCCTGAATTGTTGGTTTTTGTTTATTCTGCCTCCCAAAAATCGGAATAGAAAGTGATCAAAAAATGTCACGTGCCTGAAAATGGCACCAATAACAACGTCAAGTCATCCCGCAAAAAACGAGCTGTCACATGACTGTCTGCCAAAATCTGGAAAAATTATAGCTCTCAAAATATGGCGATGCAAAAACTAGATTTTACAAAAAATGCGTCTTTTAGTGTGTGACAGCTGTCAGTCATAAAAACCCCATATGATTCTGGCATTGCTGTAATCACACCGACCCGAAGAATAAAGTCGTCTAATCACTAATACCGCACAAGGAACGGCGTCAAAAATAAACTCTTGGGTTAGGATTGGGCTAGGGTTAGGGCTGGGTTTGGGGCTAGGGTTGTGCTGGGGCTAGGGTTGTGCTGGGGCTAGGGTTGTGCTAGGGTTAGGGCTGGGGTTGGGATTTTTTTCAAAAGTAAGAAAAAAAGATGACGATAAGGCGACTAGTGTTGAGAGCAAGTGCTCGCTACTTGAGTTTGCATCGGGTGCTCTGGTATGCATTGAGTATCGTGGGTATTTGAGTGACATGCTCGAGTCTCTGCCCCATATGCTTCGCGGCCAAAAAACTTTACGGGGATTGCCTGCCATGCACGAGCGATCCCCGCATGTTTTTTTTTGGGTGTCTAATAACCGTGAAACATGCGGAGCAGGGACTCGAGCATGTCACTCGAGCACACGCTGTACATGGTGCATACCTGAGTACCCGATGCAAACTCAAGTAGCGAGCACTTGCGCTCAAGAATAATGACAACTTATTCAATATGATGACCTAATGTAAACAAATAATGTGCCGTACCTTTGGGTTCAAAATGTTCACTATACACCTTAATAAAATCCTTGAGGGGTATAGTTTCCAAAATGGGGACACTTGTGGGGGAGCTCCACTGTTTAGGCACATCACGGGCTCTCCAAACGCGACATGGTGTCCGCTAACAAATTGAATGGAAAATCGGCTCAAATTGTTAGCGGACGCCATGTTGCGTTTGGAGAGCCCCTGTGTGCCCAAACATTGGAGCTCCCCCACAAGTGACCCCATTTTGGAAACTAGACCCCCCAAGGCACCTATCTAGATGCATAGTGAGCACTTGGAACCCCCAGGTGCTTCACAAATTGATTCGTAAAAATGAAAAAGTGAAAAAAAAAACACTTTTTCATTTTTATGAATCAATTTGTGAAGCACCTGGGGTTCCAAGTGCTCACTATGAATCTAGATAGGTGCCTTGGGGGGTCTAGTTTCCAAAATGGGGTCACTTGTGGGGGAGCTCCAATGTTTGGGCACACAGGGACTCTCTAAATGCAACATGGTATCCGCTAACAAATTGAATGGAAAATCGGCTCAAATTGTTAGCGGACACACATTGCGTTTGGAGAGCCCCTCTGTGCCCAAACTTTGGAGCTCCCCCACAAGTGACCCCATTTTGGAAACTAGACCCCCCAAGGCACCTTTCTAGATGCATAGTGAGCACTTGGAACCCCCAGGTGCTTCACAAATTGATTCGTAAAAATGAAAAAGTGAAAAAAAAAACACTTTTTCATTTTTATGAATCAATTTGTGAAGCACCTGGGGTTCCAAGTGCTCACTATGAATCTAGATAGGTGCCTTGGGGGGTCTAGTTTCCAAAATGGGGTCACTTGTGGGGGAGCTCCAATGTTTGGGCACACAGGGACTCTAAATGCAACATGGTATCCGCTAACAAATTGAATGGAAAATCGGCTCAAATTGTTAACGGACACACATTGCGTTTGGAGAGCCCCTCTGTGCCCAAACTTTGGAGCTCCCCCACAAGTGACCCCATTTTGGAAACTAGACCCCCCAAGGCACCTTTCTAGATGCATAGTGAGCACTTGGAACCCCCAGGTGCTTCACAAATTGATTCGTAAAAATGAAAAAGTGAAAAAAAAAACACTTTTTCATTTTTATGAATCAATTTGTGAAGCACCTGGGGTTCCAAGTGCTCACTATGAATCTAGATAGGTGCCTTGGGGGGTCTAGTTTCCAAAATGGGGTCACTTGTGGGGGAGCTCCAATGTTTGGGCACACAGGGACTCTCCAAATGCAACATGATATCCGCTAACAAATTGTCGGCTCAAATTGTTAGCGGATTTCATGTTGCATTTGGAGAGTCCCTGTGTGCCCAAACATTGGAGCTCCCCCACAAGTGACCCCATTTTGGAAACTAGACCCCCCAAGGCACCTATCTAGATGCATAGTGAGCACTTGGAACCCCTAGGTGCTTCACAAATTGATTCGTAAAAATGAAAAAGTGTTTTTTTTTTCACTTTTTCATTATTACAAATCAATTTGTGAAGCACCTGGGGGTTCCAAGTGCTCACTATGCATCTAGAAAGGTGCCTTGGGGGGTCTAGTTTCCAAAATGGGGTCATTTGTGGGGGAGCTCCAAAGTTTGGGCACAGAGGGGCTCTCCAAACGCAATGTGGTGTCCGCTAACAATTTGAGCCGATTTTCCATTCAATTTGTTAGCGGATACCATGTTGCATTTAGAGAGTCCCTGTGTGCCCAAACATTGGAGCTCCCCCACAAGTGACCCCATTTTGGAAACTAGACCCCCCCAAGGCACCTATCTAGATGCATAGTGAGCAGTTGGAACCCCCAGGTGCTTCACAAATTGATTCATAAAAATGAAAAAGTGTTTTTTTTTTCACTTTTTCATTGTTACGAATCAATTTGTGAAGCACCTGGGGGTTCCATAGTGCTCACGATGCATCTAGATAGGTGCCTTGGGGGGTCTAGTTTCCAAAATGGGGTCACTTGTGGGGGAGCACCAATGTTTGGGCACACAGTGGCTCTCCAAACGCAACATGGTGTCGCTAACAATTTGAGCCAATTTTGCGTTAAATTTGTTAGCGGACACCATGTTGCATTTAGAGAGCCGCTGTGTGCCCAAATATTGGAGCTCCCCCACAAGTGACCCCATTTTGGAAACTAGACCACCCAAGGCACCTATCTAGATGCATAGTGAGCACTTGGAACCCTCAGGTGCTTCACAAATTGATTCATAAAAATGAAAAAGTGTTTTTTTTTTCACTTTTTCATTGTTACGAATCAATTTGTGAAGCACCTGGGGGTTCCAAGTGCTCACTATGCATCTAGATAGGTGCCTTGGGGGGTCTAGTTTCCAAAATGGGGTCACTTGTGGGGGAGCTCCAATGTTTGGGCACACAGGGACTCTCTAAATGCAACATGGTGTCCTCTAACAAATTTAACGGAAAATCGGCTCAAATTGTTAGTGACACCATGTTGCGTTTGGAGAGCCGCTGTGTGCCCAAACATTGGAGCTCCCCCACAAGTGACCCCATTTTGGAAACTAGACCCCCCAAGGCACCTATCTAGATGCATTGTGAGCACTTGGAACCCTCAGGTGCTTCACAAATTGATTCATAAAAATGAAAAAGTGTTTTTTTTTTTCACTTTTTCATTGTTACGAATCAATTTGTGAAGCACCTGGGGGTTCCAAGTGCTCACTATGCATCTAGAAAGGTGCCTTGGGGGGTCTAGTTTCCAAAATGGGGTCACTTGTGGGGGAGCTCCAAAGTTTGGGCACACATGGGCTCTCCAAACACAACATGGCGTCCGCTAATTATTCAAGCAAATTTTACAATCAAAAAGTCAAATGGCGCTCCTTCCCTGCCGAGCCCTGCCGTGCGCCTAAACAGTGTTTTTTCCCCAAATATTGGGTATCTGCGTGCCCAGGGGAAATTGCACAACAAATTTTGGGGTCCATTTTTTCTTGTTACCCCTGTGAAAATAAAAAAAATTGGGTCTAAAGTAACATTTTTGTGAAAAAAGTTAAATGTTCATTTTTTTCTTCCACATTCAAAAAATTCCTGTGAAGCACCTGAAGGGTTAATAAAGTTCTTGAATGTGGTTTTGAGCACCTTGAGGGGTGCAGTTTTTAGAATGGTGTCACTTTTGGGTATTTTCTGTCATAAAGACCTCTCAAAGTGACTTCAAATGTGATGTGGTCCCTAAAAAAATGGTTTTGTAAATTTTGTTGGAAAAATGAGAAATCGCTGGTCAACTTTTAACCCTTATAGCTCCCTAACAAAAAAAAATTTTGGTTCCAAAATTGTGCTGATGTAAAGTAGACATGTGGGAAATGTTATTTATTAACTCTTTTGTGTGACATATCGCTCTGATTTCAGGGCTTAAAAATTCAAATTTTGAAAATTGCAAAATTTTCAAAATTTTCGCCAAATTTCCGTTTTTTTCACAAATAAACACAAGTGATATCGAAGAAATTTTTCCACAATCATGAAGTACAATATGTCACGAAAAAACAATCTCAGAATCAGGGGGATCCGTTGAAGCGTTCCAGAGTAATTACCTCATAAAGTGACAGTGGTCAGAATTGTAAAAATTGGCCCGGTCATTAACGTGCAAACCACCCGCGGGGCTTAAGGGGTTAAAAACGCTACGTGGCACATAGCCTAAAAGTCACAACTTCCGAGTTCTGTGAAAATATTGCAACTTATTAAGGTGTTTTACATCAGAGTTTTGACCTTTCACATTTTCTGCTATTCATGCGCTATAGAGATAAAGTGTCAGCTTCATTCTGCGGGAAAAAGTTATTACAGTAATAGAAGACTTATAATTTTTTTAAATGTTTTATTACTTTTATACAATTAATATTCTGTGGGGGAGGGGCCGAAGGAAAATCTGTTTATCCGTCAGCTCGCTCCGTTGTACGGCCACATTCAGAGTTTCTCCTCCTGTGCAGATGTTCATATAGTCTGTAATCATTATGTCAGCGCTGGTTTATACCTGACTGGTTTATACAATGATCTGTACAGAAATAATCTATTCCCAGAGGAAGAAGAGAAGACAGAAATAATCACTGAGCGCTCTGCTAATTCTCTGCACCTTCATCTACACAACATTGTAATACAGCGACATCATGGGGGATGAGGACGGAGGTTTTTGTACGGCTCTGTATCACTGTGTGTATGGAGTGCTATAACCCTGCTGACAGTAATAATCTGCTGCATCGTCCTCTGTCGCTCCTCGGATTGTAAGAGTGTAATCAGTTCCAGATCCAGATCCAGAGAACCGGTCTGGGACCCCTGTATCTCGGGTGGTTGCATAATAGATAAGAAGCTTTGGTCGTTGTCCTGATTTCTGTTGGTACCAGGCTACATAGCTATATACATCTTCACTGGCCATACAAGAGATGGTGACTGTATCTCCGGAGGACACAGATATAATCTGGAGTCTGGGTCATCACAGTCTCTCCACAGGATCCTGAGGATTAGAAGAGACATATTCATTACTGATAAATGTCGGGATCTTCCTAGAAATCCTGATCTGATGATGGATCCACTGTAGAGATTTCTCTACACACAATCATGGAAGGATCCGAATCTCTCACCCTGAATAGAAATGAAGATCACAGCTAGCAGATAACTGCGAGAAACCATCCTGATGTGTCTGGACCGTCAGATAGAAACTATAAGGTGAGACAATCTGTACAATGAGATCTATATAGAGAGTGACAGGGGGGATACAGAGACCCCCAGAGACTGTGTATGGAAATACTGGGGACATGTAAATTCTGTGGTTATAATGTGACGGTTACTGGAGTGTAATAGAGACCGGAGCTCGGCGGCGTCTCCTCCTAGATGAGAATTAATGTCACTTGTATGAAATCTAAGAAAAGAAATAAGAGTTTTTTTAGTAATTAATTGTAATTTCCATGGTTATAGGTTTTTATGATCATGTTTAGCTCTGCTACATCTGTATATAAATATTCCTGAAATATTGTTTTGTATTTATAAGGATATAAATGTATATTTCTATAATCGGCAGGATATTCCATTACACTGTATAAACCTCCTGAGAGAATCCACCGGTCATCAGAGTCGCGGTATTGTAGGACCTGATATCTGTGCGGAGTCTTCACAGCTTACATACAAGTTAGGAAAACCCTGTAAGTGACGTCCTTGTATACGATCACATACACGACTGATCTCTCTGAATATCTGTTATAAATGCAGTCAGGATTAAGGGAGAAAATCTACTAGAGACCTGAGCAGAAGTAATCCGGGGGCTCCTGCACCTGCCGAACCCCCTCCAAACTCGCGATCAGGGGTCAGGTTATAGGAAGTTACATAGTGCGGTGTAGTGTAACGGAGACCTCGGCACCGAAGAAGACAAAAGGAGGAAATGTTGCTGCAAATATATATTTTTTATTTGGATCCAGCAAAAAAAGCAAAGACAGATACCGGCCAGCGTTTCGGCCAATAAATTGTCTTCATCAAGGACGTCTGTAATACATGAACATAACAAATAAAACATTTAGTTTCATATGTGACATGAAATGAACCTAAAGAAAAGTGTCAGATCAATGGGAGGCGGGAGGAGGAAAGGTGGGAATGTGAGGATCAACCAGAGATAACACATGGACAATGAGATCACAACGATGAAAATCATTAATAATACTGCAATTGTCATATGGGAACAATGTTGGAGTCAGCGTGATAATCTGGTTTTGTGTGAATTCCATAAAGACAAAAGGAAAGAAAAGAAAAGAGGACATGAATCCTGGAAGCTAAAGGACAAATTATCTAAAGACGACCAATATGTGGTCAGTTCAGAGCAATGACGACGGCTCAAAAATTATTAATTATTACAATGTGCACACTTCAGTAGGTGAACACTTGGTCTAAGGTTCAGGTTTTCACGTGACTTTACCAGTTAGAATAGGACCAGGAAATCTAGATTGCATCATGTCCATATAGCAGCACCTGTAACTACAGTATATTCAGGTGGTGTGTACATGTTTAATATTAGACCATCGAAGCAATGTAGAGGGCTCCAAAAATGATTAGGCCTCTACCTATCCCTATGCCGAGCTCCTATGCCAACACAGTACAGGCATAAAATGGTGTTCATGGCCGCCCCTAAGTGTTATCCTGCCTGTGATAGTCCCCTGATAATGGTGCAGGTTTTTATTTTTTAAATCCTCACAAATTGAATCGCAGATTGTTCAAATTTGTGTGGAACCTCGGATATCAGGAAATTTAACTCAAATTCATTCCTCCATGGATTGATCTGCTCATCTCTAGTCTCAACAAGACTAATTCCTGGCTGGAGAGTGACCGCACTATCCGGGGACAGTGACCGCACTATCCGGGGACAGTGACCGCACTATCCGGGGACAGTGGCCACCACATCTCCTTGAGCCCCAGAACGGCTCAGAGTGAATACGATGGCACTACGTGACTAAAGTGGACATAGCTTGAGCAGATCTCGTTACACCTAGCAGGGTCAGTTATGTGTAAGTATGGCGACAAGAAAGGTTCAGATCCAGCAATCCCACAGGATTAAAAATTACACCTTTACTTAAGAAACGTAAAAATCCATATTAGTATTTCAATAGAAAAATGTGAAATGAGAGCGGGTATAAACAATACATGAACTGGTGACGGGTTTTACACCATGTGGATTCTTAATCATAATCTATTTTACAGTGATAGTCAAGTACATTTTATTTTTTTACATTTACTTTTTGCTCCACTCTCTTCACAACCCAAGAATATTACACAATTGAAGACAGCGCTCCTTAGGAAGTTTCATATATACAGGTGCTTCTTACTAATTTAGAATATCATCAAAAGGTTAATTTATTTCAGTTCTTCAATCCAAGAAGTGAAGCTCATATATTATATAGAGTCATTACACACAGAGGGATCTATTCCAAGTGTTTATTTCGGTTAATGCCAGGCAGCATTGATGCAGTAATTGATGCAAAGGATCCCCGACCAAGTATTGAGGGCATTTACTGAACATACATTTCAGTAGGGGAACATTTCGGATTTTAAAGACATTTTTCAAGCTGTTGTTATAAAGTATTCTAATTTACTGAGATAATGACTTTTGTGTTTTCATTGGCTGTAAGCCATAATCATCAACATTAACAGAAATAAACACTTGAAATAGATCTCTCTGTTTGTAATGACTCTATATAATATATGAGCTTCACTTTTTGTGTTGAAGAACTGAAATAAATTAACCTTTTGATGATATTCTAATTTTCTGAGAAGCACCTGTATATATGATACTTCTTAAGCAGCGCTATTCCATTTGCTTCTGTGGATTTTACCTCAGGTGTATTTTGACTATGACGCTCCCTTATGCCTAATGTATCCTGCAGACATGCTTATTTGTACAACCCAAGAATATTAGTGACTTAGAGGCCATCGCCAATGAGGAACGGGCTAAGATTCCTCAGGGGCTGTAAAGAGCTGGTGTCTGGATAGGCATCACGTACGCAGCAGGTCGTAACAGCCAAAGGGGCTTTACTACCTACTAAAGACGCTTATCACGTAGGGGTGAATAATCCTCAGACTTCAGTGGTCAGTAAGGGGCATTTTGTGCTGAATATGGAGAAACCACTTGTTATATTATTTGTACTGAGCTATTTCTATACTTCTTGGTTTATTGCAAACAGCAGAAAGTTTATAAATGTTAGAAATAAACTGAATCTGAAATGGGGTGAAGGTGGGGATTGAAACTAAATATACAGTGCTCAGCATAAATGAGTACACCCCCTTTGAAAAGTAAAATTTTAATCAATATCTATAATGGGTGTGTCAGGTGTGACAGACTGTCGTTCTGGATCCAGCTGTAGAAGGTCATTGCGCTTGGCTCTGCAGGCACCTTCTTGATCTTTTGATCTTTGTGGTGTAGTGATATCCTTCTCCCTCTAGGACCTAGGAGTGGACCTCCACCTTCTGCTGCTAATTGACACACCCTTGCTGGATGTTTAAATACCTTCGGTCTCTGCAGAAAGTCGCCTAGATAGCTCTATTTTCCTCTGTCCAAACTTGAAGTACTAGTAGTCGGCTAGTGTCTTCTTGGAGTTCCCTTGGAGTATAGTTGGCATAATCTCTCTGGTGTCTTTTCAAGCTAAGTGTTTTCCTTTGTCTGTTACCTATTTGTCTTTAGTTGCAGAGGGGGTTGACTAGTGCCCACCCCATCCCCTCCTTAACTAGGGCCTATCACTAGGGGCAGTCAGGGATTAGGTTTCCTGCTCAGCGATAGGTACGGAACCTATTTAGGGACTTTAGGGGAGTCAGGCTGTTGTCAGATCTGCCTAGGGGTCTCCACTCCCCCTTTTCCTAGTGTTTGGACTTCTTCCTGCTCTTCCCGTTGTTGTGCACTTAGTCTTTCCCTCACCTTGCTTGACAATATCTCACTGAACAAAAGAAAAATTTCCAGAATTTTGACAAGACTAAGTTTCATAGAACCTTCTTTAACCCATAACATGAAGGTAAGGTTAATAATATAACTTTCATAGCTAAATCTTCAGTATTACTCAAAATAGTTAATGCAAAATGAGTACACCCGACATAAAAAAAAAAATACTACATCTAGTCATTTGTATGACCTCCATAATTTTTAAGAACAGCACCGAGTTTTCTAGATATGGAATGAGCAGGTTGGCGACATATTGTAACATTTATCTTTTTTCATTCTACAAGAACGAGCCCTTTTAGAGCCTGGATACTGGATGGAGAGTGATGACAACTTGTCTCTTCAGAATTCCCCATAGGTGTTTGGGTGGGTTCAGATCAGGAGACACTTAATCAATGAATCACTTTCTCCCTGTTCTTCTTCAGAAATACCACAGAAGCCTTAGATGTGTGTTTTGGATCATTGTGATGTTGCTAAGTGAACGTCTACCAAGCGCACAGAGTGATGGCAGCATCTTCTCTTTCAATATAGAGGTTTACATCTGTGAATTCAGGACATCATCAATGAAATGTATCCCCCCCGACTCCAGCAGCACTGATGCAGCCCCACATAAGGACACTGCAACCACAAGGTCTCATTGAAAGACACCATTCAGTTTTCTTTGTACTTCTCACCTTTTTGACACTATACAGCTTTGAAGCCATCAGTTCCAAAAACATTTATCTTGGTGTCAACACTCCAGAGTATAGAGTCCCAGTGGTCTTCATATTTTTCACCACGATCCCTCAATTGTAGTAGAGCTTTTTAGTGTATAAGCTTTAGTAGAAGTTTCTTTCTTCTAAAGACAACGGCATGCAACCCATTCCTCTGCAGTGTACACCGTATTGTGTCATGAGAAACACATTCACCGGTTTGGATTTCTACTCATTTAGCTAACTGCACTGAATTTTTATATGGATTTTCTTCAGCCCTTCTTATCAAAAGATGCTCCTGTTTAGGTGTCAACCTCCATGATTGGCCTGGACGTCTCTGTAAGATGATTGCAGTTCCATCTTTGTTACATTTTGGTATTCCTTTTGCTACAGTATTCTGACTGATAAGTAAAGCTTTGCTGATCTTCTTGTAGCCTTCCCTTTTTTTATGTAAAATAAATTATTTTCTTTCTCAGGTCTTGTGACATTTCTCTTCCATGTGGTGCCATTGCTGACAGAATGAAATGGGAAGGGTTTTTGTTTTTTTATAAGCAACAACTTTTTCTAGTAAACTGTCTGCTGGACACCTGTGTAATGAATAATTAAACTTACCTGTGGTTGAATTCTGGTTAATTAGAATTTTGTACTATAAAATTGAACTTTTCTACTAAGATTTTCATTGGGGTGTACTCACTTTTACAACATTTTCTTAAATGAATTTCTTAGGAAAATTACTTTTTGGGGTGTTGAAAATAGCAAGTATTGTTTGTAATTAATAGCCAACATTTGTGGGAGTATTTAGTAGTCTGGTATCCCATAGAAAATGTTAATTCTAAAAGGAAACTAAAGGTTTTCTGACAAAACTGTTGGGGTGTACTCATTTGTGCTGAGCACTGTATCTGCTATATCCACAGAATATGCCAAATATATATAGTGGATGTGGATCCCACCTATAGGAACATCATATATCTTGAGTACGGGGCCCTGACAAGCTGCGGTTTCAGCCATTAGATTGTCAGGATTCCCGTCCATTTGTATAGAAATTTTAACCACCTCCTTATGAAAATTCCTCTTAATGGAGTCTGCATGTTCTATATATTTACATCACATCCTCTGTATGTGGTAAGAATAGAATAACCCCTTAAAGGTGAGTACAGATGTGGTGGATAGGATGTGTATTTGGGTAAGACCTCGTGAATTCAACATGTCAATATATTTATTCTCAAGGAATATAAACTGTCCCTGGAGATGTCTGACAGCAGCTTTACCCCCTCTCCCTATACAGAACACATGGACGCTCAGCTGAGTCTAACGTGCTTATGTATGGGGGGGGCTGTTTATCCGTCAGCTCGCTCCGTTGTACGGCCACATTCAGAGTTTCTCCTCCTGTGCAGATGTTCATATAGTCTGTAATCATTATGTCAGCGCTGGTTTATACCTGACTGGTTTATACAATGATCTGTACAGAAATAATCTATTCCCAGAGGAAGAAGAGAAGACAGAAATAATCACTGAGCGCTCTGCTAATTCTCTGCACCTTCATCTACACAACATTGTAATACAGCGACATAATGGGGGATGAGGACGGAGGTTTTTGTACGGCTCTGTGTCACTGTGTGAGAGGATACTGTGCACTCTGCTGACAGTAATAATCTGCTGCATCGTCCTCTGTCGCTCCTCGGATTGTAAGAGTGTAATCAGTTCCAGATCCAGATCCAGTGAACCGGTCTGGGACTCCTGTATATCGGCTGCTTGCACTGTAGATGAGAAGTGCTGGAGGTTGTCCTGATTTCTGTTGGTACCAGTGTAAGTTGCCATTTACATTACTACTGGCCTTACATGAGATGGTGGCTGTTTCTCCCGGGGACACAGTGATGAGATCTGGAGATTGGGTCAGTACAATCTGTGCACAGGAGTCTAAGGAAAGATAAAGAAAACATCAGTGTTAGTGTTAATGTCGCCTCATTGTGCTGTTCTCTACTACTGTCCTGTCCATCATCTCATGAACCTCTCACCATGAATGAGAAGAAGAATTACACCCAGTACAACTCCCTGTAAACCCATCGTCATCTCCCTGGACTGATGGCCACAGACTATAGAGATGTCACCTGCACAATGTCTCCTATATACCAGCTGTAATCACTGGAGGAGACGTCCCCTGAGAGCAGAGATGTAAAGCAGGAGACATGTAAATTGTGCCGTGTGTCAGCGATCAGTGATCTGGATCTTACTGCAATCAGGGATTTCCTACAGGAGAGATATAATCCCGATCATTATCCTGAGATCATTCACCATCAGTGATCTCCTGATTGTTCTCAGACATCAGAAATGGGATTATTTTTATAGATGTTATTAGTTTTATCTGTGAAGTAAGAATAAATCCTTCTACGTCTTATTGGGCTTTTCCAGCTTTGTGATGTTGCAGCCGATGTAAGAACAGATACTGGAGACAACAGATCACCGGGAGCGTGAAACGCAGAATTCCTGACCTCACAGAGAACATCTAAGGGTATGTGCCCACGTAGCGTTTTACAAGCGTATATGCTGCGCTCAAAAATCCGCAGCATGTCCATTAATTTTGCGGACACGCAGCATAATCGCCACCATTGACTTGCATTGAGATTTATATAATCCGTGTCAGTATATTTGTATACACAGATTATATGCGTTTCAATGTGCGGATGGTACCCAAGTCTGGAGGAGAGAAGACTCTCATCCAGACCTGGATAGAAACTGTAAAAAAAAGAATTAAAAATAAAAAATAAAGTGTATACTCACCTTCCGATGTCCTCCCGGTGTTTTGTCTGCTCCGTCCGCTCTCTTGCAATGCTCCCGCTGTTATGAAGGACCTGCCATGACGTCACTGAGTCATGTGACCCATCACATAGCTCAATGACGTCACCGCAGGTCCTTCACACCACCGTGAGCCGCCCAACACACCGGATGCGGCAGAGAGAACACCGGGAGGACACCGGAAGGTGAGTATAAACTTTATTTTTTTATTTTTTACCATTTTATTCTTTTTTTTAACTAACTTGGTCACACTACTATAAATTCATGCCGGTTGCCGTTTGTATGGATTTATATAGAGTGAACAAGTTGTCAAGCACTTTCCAAGTGATGCTAAAATCACTTGGAAAAGCGCTTGATAACCCGCATGCAGAAATGCATGGAGAGATGCTTGACAAACGCTTCTACCTGGCGGGAAAAACGCATGTAAAATCCGCATGCATTTTTCCTGCCAGGGAGAAGCGTAAAAAATATGCAGCATTTCTGCATCGTGGGCACATAGTCGAAGACCATTAGAAATATTTATATTCATTCAGATTATTATTAATATGTTTATTACTATTAATACGACTGATATTTTATTACATCCACTCCTGATTGTTGCTTAAAAACCAGATGTAAAACCCTGATGAAATACACAGGTGTGAATGAGGCCTGATCTGTGTATATTGTGGTGTGAATACAGAACTGATGGGATATTTGGGGGATTCTCATGTGATTTATCTTCATGCATTACTATCATCTATCTTGTGGATGTAAATCTCTCATGTATATAATGTCATATATCAGCAGTTCTCATCTGTCTCATCTGATGTCATTTCCTCCCTAGACGACGGCCCCTGAGCGTTATAGATGTGATATACGGGGGCTGCACCTATATAGTGTTATGTGAATAGAAGCTCTTGAATGATTTTTCATTATCAATGAATGTATTAATAAAATTATAAGAAATATGGAGAAGACAGATATTTGGACACATAGATGAGCCCCCGACAGAAGACACATCTCTGATGGCTGAACCTGCCATTATTCCTGCACTTATGGCCGAGGGTCTGGACAAACCACAAACTCACATTATTGTTATTCTGGTAGAAAACAAATCCTCGTCGGTGACTTTATTAGTAGTTTGCAGAGCACATGTTACTCCCTGACGTGTGCAGAATAATCCGGGCTCCGCTGAGGCTGCCGGGCTCCTCCAGTCCAGGATTCTCCTCAGACCGGGGCTGGGAGAGGTGGGGTCATTTATATGTATATTTCTACCCTACGTCCCAGACCCCTGAGCAGAATAAGGCAGATTCACAGCAAACAGACTCATTGTGAATCCAATCTCTTTCCTGAATTGGAGTGAATCTGCTGAGTGTGAATTGTGGCTGAGTCGCTCATCACTAATGTCTGCACATCTCAGCCCAGAATAGAAAAAGACTGAAGTGAATCTCTGAAAACCCCATTTACTGCTGGGAATATATTTGCTGCTTTGTGCAGCGGCTCCGGCCCCTCTGATCTGTGAGTATAATGTGGGATATGTGAGGTATAGCGGTGTATGGAGCCGCCATTATGAGACCTCTAGACCTTGTAGTGAGAGGGTGGAGGGGACTGTGCAGCGCGGGGAGGATCTGTCCTCCAGTTCTCTCTCTTCCTGGTCACTCATCCATTCCCGCTAAGCTTCTTATGTTCCTGAGTCCATCAGTAACCGGCGGCTCAGCTAATGTCGGCCGCTCCCGGAGATGACACCTGTTATGCCATGGTTTTCTGATATGGGGAGACCACTGTAACCCCGGGGTCCATCTTTATTTTCAGGATAAAGGACATCACATTAGATATATCGGGTACAGCTCAAATAAAAAGGTAATCACTTGTCCAGAAAAAAAATAAAGATATTTGCAACCCAGATGAGTCCATCACATAACAGGTCAGATATTTATCCCTAGGAGGTAAACTATGAAATGACAGCAAGCAGAGATCTAGATACAGAAAATATAAGGGAAAATTATATAATCTTTTATTATACTGAAGTGACCGCGGGCAAGGCCGCGCATTGGTATCTATAATCTGGCCCAGCAAGATCCCCACACACAGACTCCATCTTGATAACCGTATCTTTACTCGTATACATTTTTAACAGCAAAGAAAAACAATAAATGACAACAGTATGCACAGTAATAACGTGTAGTGATAAGCTGACCCTCACTGTCCCTACTCACACGTTACCAGTCCTTTACTCCAGAAGGATGTGTCCCCCGTCGCAGGCCTGTGTGTCTTTGCAGGAGGGCGTCCCAGCCGGAGAAAAAAAAACAGGAACAACAAATTACGCTGAAAGGAGGGAATCAGAGGACCCGCTTACAGTCTCTCTGATCCTGATAGCAGCTTTGGTGGATCCCTTATGTAGTCCACACTCCAGTAGCAGGGAGTGTAATAGCAGTATCCCTCAGCAGTGAAGAAGCTGGGGAAGGCCCCGAGGAAATGGTATCAGGTAAAAGAAATCCCATTGAGAGTCTCTCCTGCGCCACGCACGAGGGCCTGCACACAGTCCTGGCTCTTTTCACAGCCCACAGCAAACTCCTCGCGCGCTTTTTTTCTGCTTCCCACTTTGGTCACGTGACTCTCTAGGGCCGGACACAGGAGGCTCAGTCTTTTGCTCTGTCATCACACCCTGCGCAGGTGCAACCTCTGGCCACAAGGTGGCAACATCATCCTGTGTAATCACTTCTATAACAGGCTCTATATCAATAATCACCGAACAGCCAGAGCCTGCCAGCTCACTACAATACAAAAATACAACCTGTAATTGTTGGAACAAACCAAATGTATATTTATATTCTATAGGAGCAGAAAGTAAAGTCCTCCCCTCCTTCTTCTATCTCCTTACATCTGTACAGATTCCTCCATCACATGAATCCTGGTAACAGTCTGAAGCTTTTATCGGCCGCGCACAATACTGGATAAGAGCTGCCCGGGTCGTGTTCCTCCTCCTGATGTGTGTGCTCTGTACAGATACAAGCGCCTCATACACAGGATTCTCTGCTATTCCTCAGTATCAGTCACTTATATACAGATGTTTGGTGTCTGCACTGAGTATAGACAGAGCTGCCTGAGCTGCTGCTGCCCCCTAGTGGCTCCATGACATGGAGATTTATGCATCCTGTATCTGCACTGAGCCAGTAACCACATGATACCAGAGGGAGCGGAAAGCATCTTATTACATCATCCAGAAGAGGAGGCAGCACAGGTGTGGAGGGAAGCAAAATGGGGGATCTAAAGAGCCAGCGGTGGAAATAGGGAAGATCTCCAGGAGGAGCTGGAAAATCTCCTGGACAAAGGTTGGATGGCAGAGAAAGAGCCACCTGCTCTCTGCTCCACCACTTATCCTGCTAGGGCACAGGTCGCTTTATGGCTGTAACTGCCCGAGGTGCGGTGAGCTAGATCCACTGCGCCATAGCGATAGCGAATGTAGCACAATGAATGGGGAGCGCCCGTCACCTTCTCTGTGACTCAGCTGGTGGCAATGGCATCATGGCGTCAGCATGGACGCTCTGCCACAAGATGAGGTGGAGCCACAGGAGATCTGATGGACAGGGAAGTATTAAATATTAGTTTTTCAATAAATGAATTAATTTTGATAACAAGAATGAAATGGGGGTGAGAGAGAGAACACTATAATGACTTAAGGGTGGGGGATGGAAGAGATATAAATATATTGGGGGAGGGGACATGTAAATATAATGAATCAGAGGGGCATGGAATTATAATGATACAGCGGACAAGTAATTATAATGAATCGGGGGGACGGGAGGTGCACAGTGGGGGCATGGAGGACGCAGGAGATTAACTGATTAATTGGGGGAAAGAGAACAGTAACTAATTCATTTATACATTTATTGGGAGGGGAAAAGTGGCCAATTATAGTTACAGGGGGCTCAGTGGTGGATTATCAATTTACATTCAGAATTTTGTGTTGCATAATAGCAAGACGTCAGCGGTGAGTTACTGGATGTGAATATTTGTTCTGTCTCTACATTGTATAGGGGTACGTTCACATGGGCGACCGGCGGCACTAAATGACCACCAATCGGAAAACCATTACCTATTGGCAGTCGCTTCATAGCATGTTTAACCCCTTCATGACTGGGCTATTTTTCATTATTTTATTTGTTTTTTCCTCTCCTTCTACTAAGAGCCATAACTTGCTATCTTTCCATCCACATAGCGTATGAGGACTTGGTTTTTGCGAGACAAGTTGTAGTTTTGAACGACATCATTCATTTTATCATGTGATTCACTCAAAAGTTGGGAAAATAATTCTAAGTGCGTTGAAATTGCAAAAAAAGTGCAATTCCACAATTGTTTGTGTCACCATTTTCTGAGACCCCTAACATTTTCAATTTTCGTGGTAAGGGGCTATGTGAGGGCTTATTATCTGTGGCCTGATTTGAGGTTTATTGATGCTATTTTGGGGTAGATATAATGGTATCATCTTGTCTAATTGCAGTTTATTGCAATGTTGTGGCAGCTAAAAAAAAGTAATTATGGCGTTTTGATTTTTTTCTCATTACGCTGTTTACTGATTGGATTAATTTATTTTATTTTTGATAGATTGGAGTTTTATGAATTTGGCGATATCGAATATGTGTATTTTTTTTTAATTGCTTTATTTTTAATGGGGCACAAAGGGGGGTGATTCTTGCACCGGCTATCACTGAGGAATACGTTCCTACAACAAGGATACCATCCACTGGTAATAGATGAACAGATCCACAGAGCTACAAGGATCCCAAGAAGCCGCCTCTTGGATTACAGACAGAGAGGGGACAACAACAGGGCGCCTCTTGTGGTCACATACAGCAAGCACATGAACATCCTAAGGAAGATTGAGACTGATCTTCCACCCATATTCCTCAGAGACCACAGACTGAAAGGAATATTCCCAGAACTACCACTTCTCTCCTACAAAAAGCCCCGTAACCTAAGGAATGTCCTTGTCAGAAGTGTCCTCTCATCACCATCAGAGATGGGAACATTCCCCTGTAATAATAAAAAGCAGGACTTGTACCCAGATATTACCGACAAATACAGTCCACATACCCAACACCAATCAGGACTATAAGATCATGGACTTCTTCTCATGTTCATCTTCCAATGTGGTGGACATGATACAATGTACAAGGTGTCCTGAGGAGCCGATATTGGGGAAACTAAGCAAAAACTACAAACGGGGAGGAATCTACACAGACACAATCAGGAATGAACTGGACTCCTGTGGGAAAACATTTCTCTGGACCTGGACACTGTATGACGGATATAAAAGTCTTAATACTGAAAGGTCGTTTTAAGGACGAAAAAGAAAGGAAAATCTGAGAATTCATACTGATAAGAATGTTCAACTCTTCCACAATTTAACACCTGGATTTATGACTCACTACATGGACCCAGTTCACACCTCCACGAGACTGACTCCAGATCACTAAGCTGTCACTCCCACCATCTCTCCATTTGTAACAAAAAACCTTACCTTGATTTCCTTGGCTTATCTTTAGGAGGCATCACCCCATCCACCCCATGCACAAATTGTAATATCTCCTAAATGTTGTGCTCTTGTCTCAGTCATTCATTTGTAAATCCTCCTGAAGAAGGAGCCTCGGTTCTCTGAAAGCTGCAGATATAATTCTCCTGGTTAGCCAATAAAGGGATCGCTCCTAGAATACTTCTGTCAATTTTAGGCATAAAACTACTTATATCAATTTGTAAAGGTTGCAAAGTTGTGATATATGCTCTACTGTGACCCCCTACTGAATATTAATTTTTCTTTTCTTTTGAGGGGAGGATAATTAGAACTTCAGCTATGGAGCTCTATGATTTCTATATACGTCCGTTATGATGACTACATAATTAGGATATACTTATGGTAACACATAAATAATCATTGGAGCTGTAATCATCAAATAATATTTTGTCAATGTGTGAAATGTTCTTTTAAGAATTGTTTACATGTGTAACATAACATATATATATAAATGATTTATGTGGATAGTAGGTGAAGTGTAGAGCGGTGTCACCCCATGATGATTATTATCTGGGCTTGTTACATTGTCAGGCTGCAATTTCCCTCTACAATGTCATGTGATGCACTACTTATCTCATCCACCAGATGGCGCTATAGAGCATTACACTCCATAATCCTGAAAGGTGACACCTGCAGGACGATTCGTGTAAGAGCAACAGTTCATGGTACCAGGGGTCAACTATTTTGAGCATGAAATTCACTAAGGAGGAGTCACTACTGTGTCTGGACAGTAAGAGGGGCGACACTATTGTGAAGGACACTATGGGGCGATTCATTATGACCGGTGTTCTGCACTTTAGTGTTAATGACTCTCTGGAGTACAATGCGCCTAATTCATTAAGTGGTGCTCATCCCCTAAAGAAATAGGCGCATCTCTTAATTGTCATGTGCCGACACCAGAAATGGTCTGAAGTCAGTGACTGGGGAATATTTCTTGACTACATTACGCAGTTTCTGCTGAGACTGGACTGTAAACCCTAAGGCGATGTGCCCACGTAGCAGATTTACATGCGTTTTCTCTGCCAGAGAGAAGCGTTTTTTCAGCGTTTTTACATACGTTTTTTCTGCCAGAGAGAAGCGTTTTTTCAGCGTTTTCGCATGCGTTTTTTCAAGCACTTTTCCAAGTGATTTTGAGCATCACTTGGAAAAGTGCTTGACAAGTTGGTCACACAATATAAATCCATGCAAACGGCATGGATTTATATTGTGTGACCAACTTAGATGCTTTAAATGCAGCATCTATAGTAAAAAAAAAGAAAGAATTAAAAAGTTAAAAATAAAAAAAAACCTGTATGCTCACCTCTCCGGTCTCCTCCTGGCAGCGATCCTCTCTCCTCGGCGTCCCGGGTGCACTGGCAGGACCTGCGATGACTTCATTTAGTCAGCTGATGGTCACGCGACCATCACCTGACCGCTGACATCAGTGGTCACGTGACCATCAGCTGACTAAATGACATCACTGCAGATCCTGCAAGTACACCCAGGACGCCGAGGAGAGATGACGCAGCCAGGAGAAGACCGGAGAGGTGAGTATACAGGTTTTTTTACTTTTAACTTTTTTATTTCTTTTTTTCACCGCGTGGTAGCCGGGATGTAGAGGAGTTGTAGTCTCCTCTTCATCCCAGGTACCACACGCACCGCGATTACGCTGCAACTTCGCGGCCATTGAATTTAATTGAAACGCTGCAAATCCACATATACCTGCGGGTTTGCTGCATTTCAATGTTCCTCAATGGCCGCGAATTTGCAGCGTAATCGCAGTAGAAATGGTCATGCTGCGAATTTGGCGCACTAATTAGCGCATCATGTGCACAGCACATCCGAATTCACATTGCTTTGCATGGCAGATGGTTTTACAAGCGTTTTCAATGCGTTTTCACGGCTTTAACCCCTTAATAACATCTGACGTACTAATACGCGTCTGTGCCCTGGGACTTAAGAGCCAGACCCGTATTAGTACGTCATCGCGATCGCGCGCGCACACAGGCTGTGCGGGCGCGATCGCCGCCGGGTGTCAGCTGATTGTCACAGCTGACACCCGGTACTATGTGCAGGGAGCGGTCCTGCACCGCTCCCAGCACATTAACCCCCGTGATGCTGCGATCAAAGTCGATCGAAGTCGATCGCGGCATTGCGGGGGCAAGGGGAGGTGATCGGCGATACTCACCTCCTCTTCCGGCTTCCAGCGCAGTCTGCAAAGGCTTCCCGGGTGTTGCCATGACGACCCGATGTCGTCATGACAACATCCGGGTCACCAGAGAGCAGGAAGATTGCTTGGACATGCGCAGTGCATCTCCAAGCAATCTTCACACTGTGCACTTCTGACAGCCTTCATGGCATAGGGATGGTGCTCCATTCCTGTGCCATGCAGGCGATCAAAAAAAAAAAGTGAAAGTCCCAGAGTGGGACAAAGTAATAAAGTGTATAAACTGTGTGAAAGTGGGAAAAAAAAAAAAATGTGCAAAAATATTATAAAAAAATAAAAAAAATAATACACCAAAAATAAAAATATAATGTACCCATCAATAAATATTATTATAAAAAAAAAAAAAAAAAAACAATAAAAGTACACATATTTGGTATCGCCGCGTCCGGAACAACCTGACCTATAAAACTGTCCCACTAGTTAACCCCTTCAGTGAACACGGTAAAAAAAAAAAAAAAAAAAACGAAGCAAAAAACAATGCTTTATCACCATACCGCCAAACAAAAAGTGGAATAACACGCGATCAAAAAGACGCATATAAATAAAAATGATACCGCTGAAAACGTCATCTCGTCCCGCAAAAAACAAGCCGCCATACAGGTCCATCAGCCGAAAAATAAAAAAGTTATAGCTCTCAGAATAAAGCGATACTAAAAAATATTTTTTTCTATAAAATAGCTTTTATTGTGTATAAGCGCCAAAACATAGAAAAATGATACAAATGTGGTACCGCTGTAAACGTACTGACCCGAAGAATAAAGCTACCTCATCAATTTTACCACACGCGGAACAGAATAAAAAAAAAAAAAAAAAAACAATTCCTGAATTGTTGGTTTTTGTTTATTCTGCCTCCCAAAAATCGGAATAGAAAGCGATCAAAAAATGTCACGTGCCTGAAAATGGCACCAATAACAACGTCAAGTCATCCCGCAAAAAACGAGCCGTCACATGACTGTCTGCCAAAATCTGGAAAAATTATAGCTCTCAAAATATGGCGATGCAAAAACTAGATTTTACAAAAAATGCGTCTTTTAGTGTGTGACAGCTGTCAGTCATAAAAACCCCATATGATTCTGGCATTGCTGTAATCACACCGACCCGAAGAATAAAGTCGTCTAATCACTAATACCGCACAAGGAACGGCGTCAAAAATAAACTCTTGGGTTAGGATTGGGCTAGGGTTAGGGCTGGGTTTGGGGCTAGGGTTGTGCTGGGGCTAGGGTTGTGCTGGGGCTAGGGTTGTGCTGGGGCTAGGGTTGTGCTAGGGTTAGGGCTGGGGTTGGGATTTTTTTCAAAAGTAAGAAAAAAAGATGACGATATGGCGACTAGTGTTGAGAGCAAGTGCTCGCTACTTGAGTTTGCATCGGGTGCTCTGGTATGCATTGAGTATCGTGGGTATTTGAGTGACATGCTCGAGTCTCTGCCCCATATGCTTCGCGGCCAAAAAACTTTACAGGGATTGCCTGCCATGCACGAGCGATCCCCGCATGTTTTTTTTTGGGTGTCTAATAACCGTGAAACATGCGGAGCAGGGACTCGAGCATGTCACTCGAGCACACGCTGTACATGGTGCATACCTGAGTACCCGATGCAAACTCAAGTAGCGAGCACTTGCGCTCAAGAATAATGACAACTTATTCAATATGATGACCTAATGTAAACAAATAATGTGCCGTACCTTTGGGTTCAAAATGTTCACTATACACCTTAATAAAATCCTTGAGGGGTATAGTTTCCAAAATGGGGACACTTGTGGGGGAGCTCCACTGTTTAGGCACATCACGGGCTCTCCAAACGCGACATGGTGTCCGCTAACAAATTGAATGGAAAATCGGCTCAAATTGTTAGCGGACGCCATGTTGCGTTTGGAGAGCCCCTGTGTGCCCAAACATTGGAGCTCCCCCACAAGTGACCCCATTTTGGAAACTAGACCCCCCAAGGCACCTATCTAGATGCATAGTGAGCACTTGGAACCCCCAGGTGCTTCACAAATTGATTCGTAAAAATGAAAAAGTGAAAAAAAAAACACTTTTTCATTTTTATGAATCAATTTGTGAAGCACCTGGGGTTCCAAGTGCTCACTATGAATCTAGATAGGTGCCTTGGGGGGTCTAGTTTCCAAAATGGGGTCACTTGTGGGGGAGCTCCAATGTTTGGGCACACAGGGACTCTCTAAATGCAACATGGTATCCGCTAACAAATTGAATGGAAAATCGGCTCAAATTGTTAGCGGACACACATTGCGTTTGGAGAGCCCCTCTGTGCCCAAACTTTGGAGCTCCCCCACAAGTGACCCCATTTTGGAAACTAGACCCCCCAAGGCACCTTTCTAGATGCATAGTGAGCACTTGGAACCCCCAGGTGCTTCACAAATTGATTCGTAAAAATGAAAAAGTGAAAAAAAAAACACTTTTTCATTTTTATGAATCAATTTGTGAAGCACCTGGGGTTCCAAGTGCTCACTATGAATCTAGATAGGTGCCTTGGGGGGTCTAGTTTCCAAAATGGTGTCACTTGTGGGGGAGCTCCAATGTTTGGGCACACAGGGACTCTCTAAATGCAACATGGTATCCGCTAACAAATTGAATGGAAAATCGGCTCAAATTGTTAGCGGACGCACATTGCGTTTGGAGAGCCCCTCTGTGCCCAAACTTTGGAGCTCCCCCACAAGTGACCCCATTTTGGAAACTAGACCCCCCAAGGCACCTTTCTAGATGCATAGTGAGCACTTGGAACCCCCAGGTGCTTCACAAATTGATTCGTAAAAATGAAAAAGTGAAAAAAAAAACACTTTTTCATTTTTATGAATCAATTTGTGAAGCACCTGGGGTTCCAAGTGCTCACTATGAATCTAGATAGGTGCCTTGGGGGGTCTAGTTTCCAAAATGGGGTCACTTGTGGGGGCGCTCCAATGTTTGGGCACACAGGGACTCTCCAAATGCAACATGATATCCGCTAACAAATTGTCGGCTCAAATTGTTAGCGGATATCATGTTGCATTTGGAGAGTCCCTGTGTGCCCAAACATTGGAGCTCCCCCACAAGTGACCCCATTTTGGAAACTAGACCCCCCAAGGCACCTATCTAGATGCATAGTGAGCACTTGGAACCCCAGGTGCTTCACAAATTGATTCATAAAAATGAAAAAGTGTTTTTTTTTTCACTTTTTCATTATTACGAATCAATTTGTGAAGCACCTGGGGGTTCCAAGTGCTCACTATGCATCTAGAAAGGTGCCTTGGGGGGTCGAGTTTCCAAAATGGGGTCACTTGTGGGGGAGCTCCAAAGTTTGGGCACAGAGGGGCTCTCCAAACGCAATGTGGCGTCCGCTAACAATTTGAGCCGATTTTCCATTCAATTTGTTAGCGGATACCATGTTGCATTTAGAGAGTCCCTGTGTGCCCAAACATTGGAGCTCCCCCACAAGTAACCCCATTTTGGAAACTAGACCCCCCAAGGCACCTATCTAGATGCATAGTGAGCACTTGGAACCCCTAGGTGCTTCACAAATTGATTCGTAAAAATGAAAAAGTCTTTTTTTTTTCACTTTTTCATTATTACAAATCAATTTGTGAAGCACCTGGGGGTTCCAAGTGCTCACTATGCATCTAGAAAGGTGCCTTGGGGGGTCTAGTTTCCAAAATGGGGTCAATTGTGGGGGAGCTCCAAAGTTTGGGCACAGAGGGGCTCTCCAAACGCAATGTGGTGTCCGCTAACAATTTGAGCCGATTTTCCATTGAATTTGTTAGCGGATACCATGTTGCATTTAGAGAGTCCCTGTGTGCCCAAACATTGGAGCTCCCCCACAAGTGACCCCATTTTGGAAACTAGACCCCCCAAGGCACCTATCTAGATGCATAGTGAGCAGTTGGAACCCCCAGGTGCTTCACAAATTGATTCATAAAAATGAAAAAGTGTTTTTTTTTTCACTTTTTCATTGTTACGAATCAATTTGTGAAGCACCTGGGGGTTCCAAGTGCTCACGATGCATCTAGATAGGTGCCTTGGGGGGTCTAGTTTCCAAAATGGGGTCACTTGTGGGGGAGCACCAATGTTTGGGCACACAGCGGCTCTCCAAACGCAACATGGTGTCGCTAACAATTTGAGCCAATTTTGCGTTAAATTTGTTAGCGGACACCATGTTGCATTTAGAGAGCCGCTGTGTGCCCAAATATTGGAGCTCCCCCACAAGTGACCCCATTTTGGAAACTAGACCACCCAAGGCACCTATCTAGATGCATAGTGAGCACTTGGAACCCTCAGGTGCTTCACAAATTGATTCATAAAAATGAAAAAGTGTTTTTTTTTTCACTTTTTCATTGTTACGAATCAATTTGTGAAGCACCTGGGGGTTGCAAGTGCTCACTATGCATCTAGATAGGTGCCTTGGGGGGTCTAGTTTCCAAAATGGGGTCACTTGTGGGGGAGCTCCAATGTTTGGGCACACAGGGACTCTCTAAATGCAACATGGTGTCCTCTAACAAATTTAACGGAAAATCGGCTCAAATTGTTAGTGACACCATGTTGCGTTTGGAGAGCCGCTGTGTGCCCAAACATTGGAGCTCCCCCACAAGTGACCCCATTTTGGAAACTAGACCCCCCAAGGCACCTATCTAGATGCATTGTGAGCACTTGGAACCCTCAGGTGCTTCACAAATTGATTCATAAAAATGAAAAAGTGTTTTTTTTTTTCACTTTTTCATTGTTACGAATCAATTTGTGAAGCACCTGGGGGTTCCAAGTGCTCACTATGCATCTAGAAAGGTGCCTTGGGGGGTCTAGTTTCCAAAATGGGGTCACTTGTGGGGGAGCTCCAAAGTTTGGGCACACATGGGCTCTCCAAACACAACATGGCGTCCGCTAATTATTCAAGCAAATTTTACAATCAAAAAGTCAAATGGCGCTCCTTCCCTTCCGAGCCCTGCCGTGCGCCTAAACAGTGTTTTTTCCCCAAATATTGGGTATCTGCGTGCCCAGGGGAAATTGCACAACAAATTTTGCGGTCCATTTTTTCTTGTTACCCCTGTGAAAATAAAAAAAATTGGGTCTAAAGTAACATTTTTGTGAAAAAAGTTAAATGTTCATTTTTTTCTTCCACATTCAAAAAATTCCTGTGAAGCACCTGAAGGGTTAATAAAGTTCTTGAATGTGGTTTTGAGCACCTTGAGGGGTGCAGTTTTTAGAATGGTGTCACTTTTGGGTATTTTCTGTCATAAAGACCTCTCAAAGTGACTTCAAATGTGATGTGGTCCCTAAAAAAATGGTTTTGTAAATTTTGTTGGAAAAATGAGAAATCGCTGGTCAACTTTTAACCCTTATAGCTCCCTAACAAAAAAAAATTTTGGTTCCAAAATTGTGCTGATGTAAAGTAGACATGTGGGAAATGTTATTTATTAACTCTTTTGTGTGACATATCGCTCTGATTTCAGGGCTTAAAAATTCAAATTTTGAAAATTGCAAAATTTTCAAAATTTTCGCCAAATTTCCGTTTTTTTCACAAATAAACACAAGTGATATCGAAGAAATTTTTCCACAGTCATGAAGTACAATATGACACGAAAAAACCATCTCAGAATCAGGGGGATCCGTTGAAGCGTTCCAGAGTAATTACCTCATAAAGTGACAGTGGTCAGAATTGTAAAAATTGGCCCGGTCATTAACGTGCAAACCACCCGCGGGGCTTAAGGGGTTAAAAACGCTACGTGGCACATAGCCTAAAAGTCACAACTTCCGAGTTCTGTGAAAATATTGCAACTTATTAAGGTGTTTTACATCAGAGTTTTGACCTTTCACATTTTCTGCTATTCATGCGCTATAGAGATAAAGTGTCAGCTTCATTCTGCGGGAAAAAGTTATTACAGTAATAGAAGACTTATAATTTTTTTAAATGTTTTATTACTTTTATACAATTAATATTCTGTGGGGGAGGGGCCGAAGGAAAATCTGTTTATCCGTCAGCTCGCTCCGTTGTACGGCCACATTCAGAGTTTCTCCTCCTGTGCAGATGTTCATATAGTCTGTAATCATTATGTCAGCGCTGGTTTATACCTGACTGGTTTATACAATGATCTGTACAGAAATAATCTATTCCCAGAGGAAGAAGAGAAGACAGAAATAATCACTGAGCGCTCTGCTAATTCTCTGCACCTTCATCTACACAACATTGTAATACAGCGACATCATGGGGGATGAGGACGGAGGTTTTTGTACGGCTCTGTATCACTGTGTGTATGGAGTGCTATAACCCTGCTGACAGTAATAATCTGCTGCATCGTCCTCTGTCGCTCCTCGGATTGTAAGAGTGTAATCAGTTCCAGATCCAGATCCAGAGAACCGGTCTGGGACCCCTGTATCTCGGGTGGTTGCATAATAGATAAGAAGCTTTGGTCGTTGTCCTGATTTCTGTTGGTACCAGGCTACATAGCTATATACATCTTCACTGGCCGTACAAGAGATGGTGACTGTATCTCCGGAGGACACAGATATAATCTGGAGTCTGGGTCATCACAGTCTCTCCACAGGATCCTGAGGATTAGAAGAGACATATTCATTACTGATAAATGTCGGGATCTTCCTAGAAATCCTGATCTGATGATGGATCCACTGTAGAGATTTCTCTACACACAATCATGGAAGGATCCGAATCTCTCACCCTGAATAGAAATGAAGATCACAGCCAGCAGATAACTGCGAGAAACCAGCCTGATGTGTCTGGACCGTCAGATAGAAACTATAAGATGAGACAATCTGTACAATGAGATCTATATAGAGAGTGACAGGGGGGATACAGAGACCCCCAGAGACTGTGTATGGAAATACTGGGGACATGTAAATTCTGTGGTTATAATGTGACGGTTACTGGAGTGTAATAGAGACCGGAGCTCGGCGGCGTCTCCTCCTAGATGAGAATTAATGTCACTTGTATGAAATCTAAGAAAAGAAATAAGAGTTTTTTTAGTAATTAATTGTAATTTCCATGGTTATAGGTTTTTATGATCATGTTTAGCTCTGCTACATCTGTATATAAATATTCCTGAAATATTGTTTTGTATTTATAAGGATATAAATGTATATTTCTATAATCGGCAGGATATTCCATTACACTGTATAAACCTCCTGAGAGAATCCACCGGTCATCAGGGTCGCGGTATTGTAGGACCTGATATCTGTGCGGAGTCTTCACAGCTTACATACAAGTTAGGAAAACCCTGTAAGTGATGTCCTTGTATACGATCACATACACGACTGATCTCTCTGAATATCTGTTATAAATGCAGTCAGGATTAAGGGAGAAAATCTACTAGAGACCTGAGCAGAAGTAATCCGGGGGCTCCTGCACCTGCCGAACCCCCTCCAAACTCGCGATCAGGGGTCAGGTTATAGGAAGTTACATAGTGCGGTGTAGTGTAACGGAGACCTCGGCACCGAAGAAGACAAAAGGAGGAAATGTTGCTGCAAATATATATTTTTTATTTGGATCCAGCAAAAAAAGCAAAGACAGATACCGGCCAGCGTTTCGGCCAATAAATTGTCTTCATCAAGGACGTCTGTAATACATGAACATAACAAATAAAACATTTAGTTTCATATGTGACATGAAATGAACCTAAAGAAAAGTGTCAGATCAATGGGAGGCGGGAGGAGGAAAGGTGGGAATGTGAGGATCAACCAGAGATAACACATGGACAATGAGATCACAACGATGAAAATCATTAATAATACTGCAATTGTCATATGGGAACAATGTTGGAGTCAGCGTGATAATCTGGTTTTGTGTGAATTCCATAAAGACAAAAGGAAAGAAAAGAAAAGAGGACATGAATCCTGGAAGCTAAAGGACAAATTATCTAAAGACGACCAATATGTGGTCAGTTCAGAGCAATGACGACGGCTCAAAAATTATTAATTATTACAATGTGCACACTTCAGTAGGTGAACACTTGGTCTAAGGTTCAGGTTTTCACGTGACTTTACCAGTTAGAATAGGACCAGGAAATCTAGATCGCATCATGTCCATATAGCAGCACCTGTAACTACAGTATATTCAGGTGGTGTGTACATGTCTAATATTAGACCATCGAAGCAATGTAGAGGGCTCCAAAAATGATTAGGCCTCTACCTATCCCTATGCCGAGCTCCTATACCAACACAGTACAGGCATAAAATGGTGTTCATGGCCGCCCCTAAGTGTTATCCTGCCTGTGATAGTCCCCTGATAATGATGCAGGTTTTTATTTTTTAAATCCTCACAAATTGAATCGCAGATTGTTCAAATTTGTGTGGAACCTCGGATTTCAGGAAATTTAACTCAAATTCATTCCTCCATGGATTGATCTGCTCATCTCTAGTCTCAACTAATTCCTGGCTGGAGAGTGACCGCACTATCCGGGGACAGTGACCGCACTATCCGGGGACAGTGACCGCACTATCCGGGGACAGTGACCGCACTATCCGGGGACAGTGACCGCACTATCCGGGGACAGTGGCCACCACATCTCCTTGAGCCCCAGAACGGCTCAGAGTGAATACGATGGCACTACGTGACTAAAGTGGACACAGCTTGAGCAGATCTCGTTACACCTAGCAGGGTCAGTTATGTGTAAGTATGGCGACAAGAAAGGTTCAGATCCAGCAATCCCACAGGATTAAAAATTACACCTTTACTTAAGAAACGTAAAAATCCATATTAGTATTTCAATAGAAAAATGTGAAATGAGAGCGGGTATAAACAATACATGAACTGGTGACGGGTTTTACACCATGTGGATTCTTAATCATAATCTATTTTACAGTGATAGTCAAGTACATTTTATTTTTTTACATTTACTTTTTGCTCCACTCTCTTCACAACCCAAGAATATTACACAATTGAAGACAGCGCTCCTTAGGAAGTTTCATATATACAGGTGCTTCTTACTAATTTAGAATATCATCAAAAGGTTAATTTATTTCAGTTCTTCAATCCAAGAAGTGAAGCTCATATATTATATAGAGTCATTACACACAGAGCGATCTATTCCAAGTGTTTATTTCGGTTAATGCCAGGCCGCATTGATGCAGTAATTGATGCAAAGGATCCCCGACCAAGTATTGAGGGCATTTACTGAACATACATTTCAGTAGGGGAACATTTCGGATTTTAAAGACATTTTTCAAGCTGTTGTTATAAAGTATTCTAATTTACTGAGATAATGACTTTTGTGTTTTCATTGGCTGTAAGCCATAATCATCAACATTAACAGAAATAAACACTTGAAATAGATCTCTCAGTTTGTAATGACTCTATATAATAGATCCCTCTGTGTGTAACGACTCTATATAATATATGAGCTTCACTTTTTGTGTTGAAGAACTGAAATAAATTAACCTTTTGATGATATTCTAATTTTCTTAGAAGCACCTGTATATATGATACTTCTTAAGCAGCGCTATTCCATTTGCTTCTGTGGATTTTACCTCAGGTGTATTTTGACTATGACGCTCCCTTATGCCTAATGTATCCTGCAGACATGCTTATTTGTACAACCCAAGAATATTAGTGACTTAGAGGCCATCGCCAATGAGGAACGGGCTAAGATTCCTCAGGGGCTGTAAAGAGCTGGTGTCTGGATAGGCATCACGTACGCAGCAGGTCGTAACAGCCAAAGGGGCTTTACTACCTACTAAAGACGCTTATCACGTAGGGGTGAATAATCCTCAGACTTCAGTGGTCAGTAAGGGGCATTTTGTGCTGAATATGGAGAAACCACTTGTTATATTATTTGTACTGAGCTATTTCTATACTTCTTGGTTTATTGCAAACAGCAGAAAGTTTATAAATGTTAGAAATAAACTGAATCTGAAATGGGGTGAAGGTGGGGATTGAAACTAAATATACAGTGCTCAGCATAAATGAGTACACCCCCTTTGAAAAGTAAAATTTTAATCAATATCTATAATGGGTGTGTCAGGTGTGACAGACTGCCGTTCTGGATCCAGCTGTAGAAGGTCATTGCGCTTGGCTCTGCAGGCACCTTCTTGATCTTTTGATCTTTGTGGTGTAGTGATATCCTTCTCCCTCTAGGACCTAGGAGTGGACCTCCACCTTCTGCTGCTAATTGACACACCCTTGCTGGATGTTTAAATACCTTCGGTCTCTGCAGAAAGTCGCCTAGATAGCTCTATTTTCCTCTGTCCAAACTTGAAGTACTAGTAGTCGGCTAGTGTCTTCTTGGAGTTCCCTTGGAGTATAGTTGGCATAATCTCTCTGGTGTCTTTTCAAGCTAAGTGTTTTCCTTTGTCTGTTACCTATTTGTCTTTAGTTGCAGAGGGGGTTGACTAGTGCCCACCCCATCCCCTCCTTAACTAGGGCCTATCACTAGGGGCAGTCAGGGATTAGGTTTCCTGCTCAGCGATAGGTACGGAACCTATTTAGGGACTTTAGGGGAGTCAGGCTGTTGTCAGATCTGCCTAGGGGTCTCCACTCCCCCTTTTCCTAGTGTTTGGACTTCTTCCTGCTCTTCCCGTTGTTGTGCACTTAGTCTTTCCCTCACCTTGCTTGACAATATCTCACTGAACAAAAGAAAAATTTCCAGAAATTTGACAAGACTAAGTTTCATAGAACCTTCTTTAACCCATAACATGAAGGTAAGGTTAATAATATAACTTTCATAGCTAAATCTTCAGTATTACTCAAAATAGTTAATGCAAAATGAGTACACCCGACATAAAAAAAAAAATACTACATCTAGTCATTTGTATGACCTCCATAATTTTTAAGAACAGCACCGAGTTTTCTAGATATGGAATGAGCAGGTTGGCGACATATTGTAACATTTATCTTTTTTCATTCTACAAGAACGAGCCCTTTTAGAGCCTGGATACTGGATGGAGAGTGATGACAACTTGTCTCTTCAGAATTCCCCATAGGTGTTTGGGTGGGTTCAGATCAGGAGACACTTAATCAATGAATCACTTTCTCCCTGTTCTTCTTCAGAAATACCACAGAAGCCTTAGATGTGTGTTTTGGATCATTGTGATGTTGCTAAGTGAACGTCTACCAAGCGCACAGAGTGATGGCAGCATCTTCTCTTTCAATATAGAGGTTTACATCTGTGAATTCAGGACATCATCAATGAAATGTATCCCCCCCGACTCCAGCAGCACTGATGCAGCCCCACATAAGGACACTGCAACCACAAGGTCTCATTGAAAGACACCATTCAGTTTTCTTTGTACTTCTCACCTTTTTGACACTATACAGCTTTGAAGCCATCAGTTCCAAAAACATTTATCTTGGTGTCAACACTCCAGAGTATAGAGTCCCAGTGGTCTTCATATTTTTCACCACGATCCCTCAATTGTAGTAGAGCTTTTTAGTGTATAAGCTTTAGTAGAAGTTTCTTTCTTCTAAAGACAACGGCATGCAACCCATTCCTCTGCAGTGTACACCGTATTGTGTCATGAGAAACACATTCACCGGTTTGGATTTCTACTCATTTAGCTAACTGCACTGAATTTGTATATGGATTTTCTTCAGCCCTTCTTATCAAAAGATGCTCCTGTTTAGGTGTCAACCTCCATGATTGGCCTGGACGTCTCTGTAAGATGATTGCAGTTCCATCTTTGTTACATTTTGGTATTCCTTTTGCTACAGTATTCTGACTGATAAGTAAAGCTTTGCTGATCTTCTTGTAGCCTTCCCTTTTTTTATGTAAAATAAATTATTTTCTTTCTCAGGTCTTGTGACATTTCTCTTCCATGTGGTGCCATTGCTGACAGAATGAAATGGGAAGGGTTTTTGTTTTTTTATAAGCAACAACTTTTTCTAGTAAACTGTCTGCTGGACACCTGTGTAATGAATAATTAAACTTACCTGTGGTTGAATTCTGGTTAATTAGAATTTTGTACTATAAAATTGAACTTTTCTACTAAGATTTTCATTGGGGTGTACTCACTTTTACAACATTTTCTTAAATGAATTTCTTAGGAAAATTACTTTTTGGGGTGTTGAAAATAGCAAGTATTGTTTGTAATTAATAGCCAACATTTGTGGGAGTATTTAGTAGTCTGGTATCCCATAGAAAATGTTAATTCTAAAAGGAAACTAAAGGTTTTCTGACAAAACTGTTGGGGTGTACTCATTTGTGCTGAGCACTGTATCTGCTATATCCACAGAATATGCCAAATATATATAGTGGATGTGGATCCCACCTATAGGAACATCATATATCTTGAGTACGGGGCCCTGACAAGCTGCGGTTTCAGCCATTAGATTGTCAGGATTCCCGTCCATTTGTATAGAAATTTTAACCACCTCCTTATGAAAATTCCTCTTCATGGAGTCTGCATGTTCTATATATTTACATCACATCCTCTGTATGTGGTAAGAATAGAATAACTCCTTAAAGGTGAGTACAGATGTGGTGGATAGGATGTGTATTTGGGTAAGACCTCGTGAATTCAACATGTCAATATATTTATTCTCAAGGAATATAAACTGTCCCCGGAGATGTCTGACAGCAGCTTTACCCCCTCTCCCTATACAGAACACATGGACGCTCAGCTGAGTCTAACGTGCTTATGTATGGGGGGGGCTGTTTATCCGTCAGCTCGCTCCGTTGTACGGCCACATTCAGAGTTTCTCCTCCTGTGCAGATGTTCATATAGTCTGTAATCATTATGTCAGCGCTGGTTTATACCTGACTGGTTTATACAATGATCTGTACAGAAATAATCTATTCCCAGAGGAAGAAGAGAAGACAGAAATAATCACTGAGCGCTCTGCTAATTCTCTGCACCTTCATCTACACAACATTGTAATACAGCGACATCATGGGGGATGAGGACGGAGGTTTTTGTACGGCTCTGTGTCACTGTGTGAGAGGATACTGTGCACTCTGCTGACAGTAATAATCTGCTGCATCGTCCTCTGTCGCTCCTCTGATTGAAAGAGTGTAATCAGTTACAGATCCAGATCCAGAGAACCGGTCTGGGACTCCTGTATATCGGCTGCTTGCACTGTAGATGAGAAGTGCTGGAGGTTGTCCTGATTTCTGTTGGTACCAGTGTAAGTTGCCATATACATTACTACTGGCCTTACATGAAATGGTGGCTGTTTCTCCTGGGGACACAGTGATGAGATCTGGAGATTGGGTCAGTACAATCTGTGCACAGGAGTCTAAGGAAAGATAAAGAAAACATAAGTGTTAGTGTTAATGTCGCCTCATTGTGCTGTTCTCTACTACTGTCCTGTCCATCATCTCATGAACCTCTCACCATGAATGAGAAGAAGAATTACACCCAGTACAACTCCCTGTAAACCCATCGTCATCTCCCTGGACTGATGGCCACAGACTATAGAGATGTCACCTGCACAATGTCCCCTATATACCAGCTGTAATCACTGGAGGAGACGTCCCCTGAGAGCAGAGATGTAAAGCAGGAGACATGTAAATTGTGCCGTGTGTCAGCGATCAGTGATCTGGATCTTACTGCAATCAGGGATTTCCTACAGGAGAGATATAATCCCGATCATTATCCTGAGATCATTCACCATCAGTGATCTCCTGATTGTTCTCAGACATCAGAAATGGGATTATTTTTATAGATGTTATTAGTTTTATCTGTGAAGTAAGAATAAATCCTTCTACGTCTTATTGGGCTTTTCCAGCTCTGTGATGTTGCAGCCGATGTAAGAACAGATACTGGAGACAACAGATCACCGGGAGCGTGTAACGCAGAATTCCTGACCTCACAGAGAACATCTAAGGGTATGTGCCCACGTAGCGTTTTACAAGCGTATATGCTGCGCTCAAAAATCCGCAGCATGTCCATTAATTTTGCGGACACGCAGCGTAATCGCCGCCATTGACTTGCATTGAGATTTATATAATCCGTGTCAGTACATTTGTATACACAGATTATATGCGTTTCAATGTGCGGATGGTACCCAAGTCTGGAGGAGAGAAGACTCTCATCCAGACCTGGATAGAAACTGTAAAAAAAAGAATTAAAAATAAAAAATAAAGTGTATACTCACCTTCCGATGTCCTCCCGGTGTTTTGTCTGCTCCGTCCGCTCTCTTGCAATGCTCCCGCTGTTATGAAGGACCTGCCATGACGTCACTGAGTCATGTGACCCATCACATGGCTCAATGACGTCACCGCAGGTCCTTCACACCACCGTGAGCCGCCCAACACACCGGACGCGGCAGAGAGAACACCGGGAGGACACCGGAAGGTGAGTATAAACTTTATTTTTTTATTTTTTACCATTTTATTCTTTTTTTTAACTAACTTGGTCACACTACTATAAATTCATGCCGGTTGCCGTTTGTATGGATTTATATAGAGTGAACAAGTTGTCAAGCACTTTTCCAAGTGATGCTAAAATCACTTGGAAAAGCGCTTGATAACCCGCATGCAGAAATGCATGGAGAGATGCTTGACAAACGCTTCTACCTGGCGGGAAAAACGCATGTAAAATCCGCATGCATTTTTCCTGCCAGGGAGAAGCGTAAAAAATATGCAGCATTTCTGCATCGTGGGCACATAGTCGAAGACCATTAGAAATATTTATATTCATTCAGATTATTATTAATATGTTTATTACTATTAATACGACTGATATTTTATTACATCCACTCCTGATTGTTGCTTAAAAACCAGATGTAAAACCCTGATGAAATACACAGGTGTGAATGAGGCCTGATCTGTATATATTGTGGTGTGAATACAGAACTGATGGGATATTTGGGGGATTCTCATGTGATTTATCTTCATGCATTACTATCATCTATCTTGTGGATGTAAATCTCTCATGTATATAATGTCATATATCAGCAGTTCTCATCTGTCTCATCTGATGTCATTTCCTCCTTAGACGACGGCCCCTGAGCGTTATAGATGTGATATATGGGGGCTGCACCTATATAGTGTTATGTGAATAGAATCTCTTGAATGATTTTTCATTATCAATGAATGTATTAATAAAATTATAAGAAATATGGAGAAGACAGATATTTGGACACATAGATGAGCCCCCGACAGAAGACACATCTCTGATGGCTGAACCTGCCATTATTCCTGCACTTATGGCCGAGGGTCTGGACAAACCACAAACTGACATTATTGTTATTCTGGTAGAAAACAAATCCTCGTCGGTGACTTTATTAGTAGTTTGCAGAGCACATGTTACTCCCTGACGTGTGCAGAATAATCCGGGCTCCGCTGAGGCTGCCGGGCTCCTCCAGTTCAGGATTCTCCTCAGACCGGGGCCGGGAGAGGTGGGGTCATTTATATGTATATTTCTACCCTACGTCCCAGACCCCTGAGCAGAATAAGGCAGATTCACAGCAAACAGACTCAATGTGAATCCAATCTCTTTCCTGAATTGGAGTGAATCTGCTGAGTGTGAATTGTGGCTGAGTCGCTCATCACTAATGTCCGCACATCTCAGCCCAGAATAGAAAAAGACTGAAGTGAATCTCTGAAAACCCCATTTACTGCTGGGAATATATTTGCTGCTTTGTGCAGCGGCTCCGGCCCCTCTGATCTGTGAGTATAATGTGGGATATGTGAGGTATAGCGGTGTATGGAGCCGCCATTATGAGGCCTCTAGACCTTGTAGTGAGAGGGTGGAGGGGACTGTGCAGCGCGGGGAGGATCTGTCCTCCAGTTCTCTCTCTTCCTGGTCACTCATCCATTCCCGCTAAGCTTCTTATGTTCCTGAGTCCATCAGTAACCGGCGGCTCAGCTAATGTCGGCCGCTCCCGGAGATGACACCTGTAATGCCATGGTTTTCTGATATGGGGAGACCACTGTAACCCCGGGGTCCATCTTTATTTTCAGGATAAAGGACATCACATTAGATATATCGGGTACAGCTCAAATAAAAAGGTAATCACTTGTCCAGAAAAAAAATAAAGATATTTGCAACCAAGATGAGTCCATCACATAACAGGTCAGATATTTATCCCTAGGAGGTAAACTATGAAATGACAGCAAGCAGAGATCTAGATACAGAAAATATAAGGGAAAATTATATAATCTTTTATTATACAAAAATACAACCAGTAATTGTTGGAACAAACAAAATGTATATTTATATTCTATAGGAGCAGAAAGTAAAGTCCTCCCCTCCTTCTTCTATCTCCTTACATCTGTACAGATTCCTCCATCACATGAATCCTGGTAACAGTCTGAAGCTTTTATCGGCCGCGCACAATACTGGATAAGAGCTGCCCGGGTCGTGTTCCTCCTCCTGATGTGTGTGCTCTGTACAGATACAAGCGCCTCATACACAGGATTCTCTGCTATTCCTCAGTATCAGTCACTTATATACAGATGTTTGGTGTCTGCACTGAGTATAGACAGAGCTACCTGAGCTGCTGCTGCCCCCTAGTGGCTCCATGACATGGAGATTTATGCATCCTGTATCTGCACTGAGCCAGTAGCCACATGATACCAGAGGGAGCGGAAAGCATCTTATTACATCATCCAGAAGAGGAGGCAGCACAGGTGTGGAGGGAAGCAAAATGGGGGATCTAAAGAGCCAGCGGTGGAAATAGGGAAGATCTCCAGGAGGAGCTGGAAAATCTCCTGGACAAAGGTTGGATGGCAGAGAAAGAGCCACCTGCTCTCTGCTCCACCACTTATCCTGCTAGGGCACAGGTTGCTTTATGGCTGTAGCTGCCCGAGGTGCGGTGAGCTAGATCCACTGCGCCACCTGCACCGGACACTGCCTGCAGGGGCCGAGGAGACATCGCACATCACTGCTTGTCATGGGGACCAGGGAAAGTGAGATAAGGGGGTTTTTCTATTCACATTTTTATTTTGTCACAAATGAAGCATAAAAAACTGTTAGGCGTCAGGCTGTTGCTGCATTTGAAATAGGTCCAGAACCTTCTGTGGTCTTCCATTTCAGTCCATCCAGGGCTGATGTTGCTCAGCATTGTTGTCAGCCCCAGCCCCTAGCTGGTCCATGAGATGTACAGATTGTCTCTTGGGTATTTGTGGCTAGCAATGTTAAGCGTAGGTTGCAGAGGGAGACAGGGCTGTTGGAGCCTAAGTCTGGGATTCTCCACACCGAGCATGTCTGTGACCTGGCGGATCGTGATTGGTCGCGGGTGACGCCACCAATGGTGCAAAGGTGGGCAGGGCTTAGTCTTTAAAAGACCTGCCCACAAACATGACGGCGCGCTCTGATCATTGAGCAGTGATGCTGATGTGTGGATGACTGTGTGCTCTCTAGTTTCCATAGGCAGGTGTAGTGGAAATAGGCAGCTCCGTCTTGCAGTCTGGCTCTGCCAAAGGGGTTGCCTAACACCCCGAGCCGCCTGCAGACTTCATGTCCATGGCTATCGCCTGTCAGCCACGTGGAGTAATACCCTTCAGTCTGGTAGCACGCCGGCTGGAGGCACGTGTACCCGTCGGCGTAGTCACACACGCATCCTAGCGCCACCAGTGTAGTCCCTGTGTAGTTAACAGGGCTACAGCTACTTACCAGGTCGTGCTCTCCCGTGCAGTTAACGGAGATAGAGCGAACCACTATACCGGTTCCTGTGCAGTAGCACAGAAGGGTTTATCATTTAAGTTGGTTGCTTTCCTTTTCACCCGGAAAGTGTTCGGCAGCAGTCCACCAGGCTGCATCGCGGACCCCGGGGTCGGTTGCGTTCCATTATAATAAAGTTGTCTGCAACCTCCCTCCTAACAGAAAACACTGCAGGGTTACTATCACTATTAAAGGATTAAAGTCCTGCAAGCTATAAGATGAACAGCAATAATAGGGTATACAACAAGTACTAATCAAACGCTGCTATACAGAACTAACACAAAACAGCTCAAGTTTAAAAATCATCGCTCCCGACAATTGAGTGTTTTGTCATCTTGCAGGTAATCGAAAACAAGTGTTCCTACAAATGCTGCTCCCCATTATATTGGCCTGTCTAAATATACCATTAACCTTCACAAGTGTGTATCTCAGGTTCAAATTGCTACCAGAATACAATAATCTCCTTTAGTGGTGGCTGTAGGCTGCTAACAGTATATAATAAGCTCCTGAGCTCCCTCTAGTGGTGGCTGTAGGCTGCTAACAGTATATAATAAGTTCCTGAGCTCCCCCTAGTGGTGGCTGTAGGCTGCTAACAGTAGACAGTAAGCTCCTGAGCTCTCTCTAGTGGTGGCTGTAGGCTACTAACAGAAGTTAAGAAGCTCATGAGCTTTCTTTAGTGATGGTTACAGACTACTTACAGTATATAGTAATCAGAGCTCCCTCTAGTGGAGGCAGTAGGCTGCTAACAGTAGATAGGAAGCTCCTGAGTTCCCTCTAGTGGTGGCTATAGGTTACTAACAGTAGTCAGGAAGCTCCTGAGCTTTCACCAATAATGGTGGTTGTAGGCTACTAACAGTAGACAGTAGGCTCCTGAGCAGTCTCTAGTGTCGACCTTAGTGGACAGTAAGTTCTTGAGCTCTCACTAGTGGTGGCTGTAGGCTGCTAACAGTATACAGTAAGATTCCGAGCTCCCTCTAGTGGTGGCTGCAGGCTGGTAACACTATATTGTAGAAATCTCCTTAACTTGCTCTAATGTTGGTTGTAGGCTGCTAACAGTATACAGTAATCTCCTGAGTTCTCTCTATTGGTGGCTGTATGCTGCTAATATTATACAGTAAGCTTCTGAGCTCCCTCTAGTGGTGGATGCCGGTTGCTAACAGTTTATAATAATCTCCTGAGCTCCCTCTAGTGGTGGATGCAGGCTGCTAACAGTATATAATAATCTCCTGAGCT
This sequence comes from Phyllobates terribilis, assembly GCF_046119375.1. Classification (NCBI taxonomy): domain Eukaryota; kingdom Metazoa; phylum Chordata; class Amphibia; order Anura; family Dendrobatidae; genus Phyllobates; species Phyllobates terribilis. The sequence continues at coordinate 1,177,128,662 of NW_027362761.1, forward strand.
CCCTCTAGTGGTGGATGCAGGCTGCTAAGAGTATACAGTAATCTCCTGATTTCTCTCTATTGGTGGCTGTATGCTGCTAATATTAAACAGTAAGCTTCTGAGCTCCCTCTAGTGGTGGATGTAGGCTACTAAGAGTATACAATAATCTCCTGAGCTCCCCCTAGTGGTGGTTGCAGTCTGCTAACAGTATACAATAATCTCCTGAGCTCCCTCTAGTGGTGGCTGCAGGGTACTAAGAGTATACAATAATCTCCTGAGCTCCCTCTAGTGGTAAATGTAAGCTGACAAATTCTATCTCTATTTACATCTGTGCAGATGATTTGGATTTCTGTATATATAAAAAAAGAAACATATGATCAAAAGACACAATAATCAGTTCCAGACTGGGTCATTGTTCGCTGGTCATCAGCAGGTACATTTTTTCCCATACATGTGGTTTTCAAAGCTATAAACATTTTTCTCAGTACTCTTTCCCTCTTTTTTGAGATACATTGGGCCTAATTTTAATATTATTTTTATATTCATTGTAAAATTGTAAATGAAAAAAAAAAAGAAAAATGTTTGATTTTCTCATTTTATTTAAATATTCTTACAACCACAAAGGAACATAAAAATACAATTAAAATTGTGTTACTTTTTTTGTAACAATTATTTTCATATGTTTTTTTTGTTCGGGCGGAGTGAGAAGCAACGATTCCGACCAGCAGTGGCTTCATTTATATTTATTTTATACATTTACATTTTTTTTCCTCCTATTATTTTTTTCTTTTTCTATTAATTTCATACATTGTGCCCCCCATAAAGTCCCCACAAAGTCATAAAGTATATAATTTCTATGATTCTTATTTCCCCTGTACCTAGGGCTGGTATATAACCCCAGGGCACATTCACCTTCCGCCTCCGCTGCAGAGCTGATCTGTGCTGTGTTTTGTGCATTGCAATACAATGTACAGTATAGATTTATCCTGGGTTCTAATAGGAAATAATACAGATCGGCCATCATAACATGGAGACGGATTTAATTCTATGGTGTTTTCATTATAAATATTGCTGGGCTGTTTCTATTTGTGCAGAGCCGCCCCTTTAAGATTCCATCACAAGATTCCATCATGACATCACTGATGTTCTGTCATTATGACATCACAGCTCACGGTCACTTTTACACTGTACACAGGGTCACGACTGCCATTGTTTGGCTCCATAGCTGGTGACTGACCGTGCTCGCCGTTTTTTCCATCTTTAGGCTGAAAAAAGATCTCAAAATGGAGATTTGGCTTTTATAAAAGAACTGGATGAAAAAGTCCTGAGTGTACTGGAAGGTCCGGCCGCTCATCGGGCACCCGGTAAGGAGCCATCATCTTCTCTATCACACGTCCTTGTTTTCTTCAGATCACCAGTCAGATATCAGAAGATCTGGTGTTAGCCCGGCAGGCACAGGAGATAATATGGCCGCCTGTCTCTGCTCCTCCATCGCCTGTGATGACAGTCTGTATTCTGCTGATGAAGTCACAGCTCCGTGGTGGGAAGTCGGTATTTCCGCCTCTGTCTCGCTCTATTATCAGAGTCTTCCTGCTTGTAAATGCTGCAGCTGAGATAATAGACGCCATGACAGAAATGTTGTGTGTACAAGTCCCTTATCCAGATATAGCCAAGGTCTCCCTATCACAGATACCACAGCGCTGGGATATCAGGGGGGAAAGTGTAATGTGACCCCTAACCGGACCTCGAGCAGTGGCTTGTGCCATGTTACATTATCTTCCTACATTACATAAGATTTCCTTCTGTGACAAGTTATCAAGATGGCGCGTTATGTGTTTGGATAAACTTGGATAAATCTATATAATAGTCTGGATCTGCTGGTGCGGAGCTGCAGTGTAAAGTCACTCCACCCAATACTGAAATTACTCCAGTAACTCCTGGTTTGCTCCTTCCTGATTTATGTATTTGGTGATTTACTGAAATGTTCCACATATTAATTATAAATATTATAACTACCAGGAAACACCAGAAGGTGGCGCTAAAGGTGGACAAAACCTGAATAAATCCCTGACCCTAATACGAGTCAGCCACGGCCAAACAGCGATCTGGTCACAAGTAAGACGATCATCAAACAATCTACAGGAAATATCTAGATATTATACAGAGAGGAAATAATTTATAGATTTACTTTCTTCTCAGTGTAACAGGAATCTGTCAGCACATTTTTACATACGGACGTAGTGGTGCGGCTCTTTAGGCTCTTTTACCCAAATAAAAATTATGCTTTTATGCAGAGATCTGATGTGCCAGGTAACAGAAATCTAGTGTACAGTCATGGCCAAAAGTTTTGAGAATGACACCAAAATGATATTTTCACATGATCTGCTGGCCTCTGGTTTTTATTAGTGTTTGTCTGATGTTTATATCACATACAGAAATATAATTGCAATCATATTATGAGTACCAATAGGTTATATTGACAGTTAGAATGAGTTAATGCAGCAAGTCAATATTTGCAGTGTTGCCCCTTCTTCTTCAAGACCTCTGTAATTCTCCCTGGCATGCTCTCAATCAACTTTTGGACCAAATCCTGACTGATAGCAGTCCATTCTTGCATAATCAATGCTTGCATTTTGCCAGAATTTGTTGGTTTTTGTTTGTCCACCCATCTCTTGATGATTGATCACAAGTTCTCAATGGGATTAAGATCTGGGGAGTTTCCAGGCCATTGACCCAAAATCTCTATGTTTTGTTCCATGAGCCATTTAGTTATCACCTTTGCTTTATGGCAAGGTGCTCCATCATGCTAGAAAAGGCATTGTTGGGCGCCAAACTGCTCTTGGACGGTTGGGAGAAGTTGCTCTTGGAGGACATTCTGGTACCATTCTTTATTCACGGCTGTGTTTTTAGGCAAGACTGTGAGTGAGCCGATTCCCTTGGCTGAGAAGCAACCCCACACATGAATGGTTTCAGGATGCTTTACAGTTGGCATGAGACAAGACTGGTGGTAGCGCTCACCTCTTCTTCTCCGAATAAGCTGTTTTCCAGATGTCCCAAACAATCGAAAAGGGGATTCATCAGAGAAAATGACTTTGCCCCAGTCCTCAGCAGTCCACTCCCTGTACCTTTTGCAGAATATCAGTCGGTCCCTGATGTTTTTTCTGGAGAGAAGTGGCTTCTTTGCTGCCCTCCTTGAAACCAGCCCTTGCTCAAAGAGTCTCCGCCTCACAGTGCGTGCAGAAGCACTCACACCAGCCTGCTGCCATTCCTGAGCAACCTCGGCACTGCTGGTAGTCCGATCCCGCTGCTGAAACAGTTTTAAGATACGGTCCTGGCGCTTGCTCGTCTTTCTTGGGCGCCCTGGAGCCTTTTTGACAACAATGGAAGCTCTCTCCTTGAAGTTCTTGATGGTGCGATAGATTGTTGACTGAGGTGCAATCTTTGTAGCTGCGATACTCTTCCCTGTTAGGCCATTTTTGTGCAGTGCAATGATGGCTGCACGTGTTTCTTTAGAGATAACCATGGTTAATTGAAGAGAAACAATGATACCAAGAACCAGCCTCCTTTTAAAGTGTCCAGTGATGTCATTCTTACTTAATCATGACTGATTGATCGCCAGCCCTGTCCTCATCAACACCCACACCTGTGTTAATGGATCAATCACTAAAACGATGTTAGCTGCTCCTTTTAAGGCAGGACTGCAATGATGTTGAAATGTGTTTTGGGGGTTAAAGTTCATTTTCTGGGCAAATATTGACTTTGCAAGTACAGTAATTGCTGTTAAGCTGATCACTCTTTGACATTCAAGGTATATGCAAATTGCCATTACAAAAAATGAAGCAGTAAACTTTGGAAAAATTACTATTTGTCTCATTCTCAATACTTTTGGCTATGACTGTAGAGGCCATATGCAAATCAGGAGGGAAGTGCACGGGGGGCGGGTTACTGCACTCGGAATTCTTTTTCCACGCCCTTAATGAACCTCCACCCTGATTTGCATATTGTTTCCATGCTTGATTTCCCATGACTGGCAAATCAGATCTCTACAAAAAAAGGTATCATTGTTATTGAGGGACAGACATCTATACTGCCATACCACTATCTACATACATACCAACTTGCTGACAGGCTCCCTATAAGGCTGTGTGACCTGGCCATTATGAGTCTCCCATATACTGCAATGGTGGGGATCATCTATGTATGACAATCCCTTCAGCTCTCTCTTCCCATCACTCACATGTACAGTAGAGGTGATGGGTTCCCCCTTCATGTGATGATTGGGGATTCCTCCATCACTTACATTACACTCATCTATGGAGACGCCGCACGTTCTCACATTTCCAGCCCCCATATAACGAGTATTAATCCCATTTACAGACGTCTCATCATTCTCTCCTTATATTGTTGTATTATATATTTAGGATAGAAAGTAAAAAAAAAAATTCTCATATTTCTTGACATTTCTAGTTTGACACAATAAAGTGTTATCTTCATTCTGTGGATCAGCGCGATTACAGCAATATCAAATGTATAGAGTTTTATTTGTGTTTATTATTTTTATAGAATAAATTCACTGACGGTAAAGTAGGAAAAGCTGTTTATCCGTCAGCTCGCTCCGTTGTGCGGCCACATTCAGAGTTTCTCCTCCTGTGCAGATGTTCATATAGTCTGTTATCATTATGTCAGCGCTGGTTTATACCTGACTGGTTTATACAATGATCTGTACAGAAATAATCTATTCCCAGAGGAAGAAGAGAAGACAGAAATAATCCCTGAGCGCTCTGCTAATTCTCTGCACCTTCATCTACACAACATTGTAATACAGCAACATAATGGGGATGAGGACGGAGGTTTTTGTACGGCTCTGTATCACTGTGGTACCAGCTATAACCCTGCTGACAGTAATAATCTGCTGCATCGTCCTCTGTCGCTCCTCGGATTGTTAATTTGTAATTGGTATAAGAAGATCCATCACTAACACCAGAGAACCGGTCTGGGACTCCTGTATCTCGGGTGGTTGCGTGATAAATAAGAAGCTTTGGTCGTTCTCCTGATTTCTGTTGATACCAGGCTATAGCATTCCCTGTACCAGAACTAGATGTACATGAGATGGTGATTGTATCTCCGGGGGACACAGAGATATAATCTGGAGTCTGGGTCATCACAATCTCTCCACAGGATCCTGAGGATTAGAAGAGACATATTCATTACTGATAAATGTCGGGATCTTCCTAGAAATCCTGATCTGATGATGGATCCACTGTAGAGATTTCTCTACACACAATCATGGAAGGATCCGAATCTCTCACCCTGAATAGAAATGAAGATCACAGCCAGCAGATAACTGCGAGAAACCAGCCTGATGTGTCTGGACCGTCAGATAGAAACTATAAGATGAGACAATCTGTACAATGAGATCTATATAGAGAGTGACAGGGGGGATACAGAGACCCCCAGAGACTGTGTATGGAAATACTGGGGACATGTAAATTCTGTGGTTATAATATGATGGTTACTGGAGTGTAATAGAGACCGGAGCTCGTTGGCGTCTCCTCCTAGATGAGAATTAATGTCACTTGTATTACATGTAAAGAACGACTCGTCTCTTGTACATTGTGATCGCAGGTTATTATCATTATTCTCAGCTTTGCATATAAACATTACAGAAATATTACCTCCATCTTATCAGGCTTTTTTAAGTTATATTTTTGCTTGTAGTTAAGGAAATAAATCTATATTCCTATAACGATAACTGAGGGATTACCAGTCACTAATAACATCACTTTCTGTATAACAACTACTAGAACTCCACCTGTTGTCAGGATCGCGGTATTGTGGGGCGTCATAACCTGCAACATCATCATTACAGTTTTCATTATAAGTCAGAAACATATATTTTTTCCTTTGATGTAACTGTATGGGGGCTTCATTTATTCGTTTATTACTGGCACTACTTTGTGGTAAATATAACTTATTAATCAATTTTACAGGGAACCTGTCAGCTGATCACACCGTGGGCAGCATGTATCATCCACTGGCTGTACGATCACAGGAATGTACATTTAAAATGCTGCAGCGTTTCAGAGGAGAACATGCTTTTAATATCCGCGCTATTGACTTGTCACACAGGCGGGTCCCCGGCGGCTTCTCCCCGCCCGCTGACAGTGATTGACAAGCCTCTATACGCGCATGCAGGCAGTGGATTGCCAGTCACTCTGAACGGGCGGAGAGAAGCCCCCAGGGATCCGCCTGTACGACTAGTCACCAGTGTGCGTCTCAGTCCTCGGCGGATATTAAAACCATGTTTTTCTCTGAAACGTCGCAGCATTTTAGAGACAAACAGATGACTGTGATCGTACAGCCAGTGGCTGATACTTGCTGCCCACGGTTTGGACAGCTGACAGGTTCCCTTTAAAGCCACGAACAACACAGGAGGTATCAATAGTAAGGTACAAAAACATATAAAAAGTGGACAGAGAAAGAAAATTGGGCTGCCCAAGGAGAAGAACAAATACAAGTGACAAAATTAGAGAAGGAGGAAATTAATAGAAAAAGTATATAAATATGTATGTGTTCAAATAAGACACTAAATACATATGGGACACGAGCTAAATATACGGAATGTAGTAGGAAAAGAAATACATATATTAATATATAACTAACAAATACATATATAGAGAAATAATTTATATAAAGTTCCAAGTGCAAGATGTTAAATAAATCTTTATGAGACTAAACAGGAAAAGGGACTGAATGCAATGTGATGAGAAGATGGACAAAAGAGTCCAATGTAAATCCGTAGGGTCTAACGACAAGACGGAGCAAAATGATGGCCAAATCCAAGTGGTCCCTATGTCCACTTGATGGAGCCACCTAACTTGTCTAATTGCCCTCCTAAGCACCTTCTTGGTCTGTAAACTCACAGGTTCAGGAAAGAGTCCCTTTTCACTTCATTGTTAATCTGCTCATGTAAAACCTCTAGGTGGTCTCCGGAAGACTTAAAGGGGTTGTCCGATCTAAAGCAATGTGACTGCAGGCTTGTGAATTCTCACATTGAACGCTCTGCATACTGTGAGGATTCTCCAGTGTCAGCGCCGGAAATGGCGGTCACGTGGTCGCACGTATGTGATATTATTAAAACATACCACAGACTAGTCCGCATAATCCTGCAGCTACTGCAACACCTCAATGGGGAGACTTATGGACAAATGACAAAAGGGCATCGCAAAAGCAACTAAACAAAAAAAACAAGAAAAATAGCAACATAAGGCACATAGACGTTGCTTAGGTATAAAAATATATACATTTTATTAAATATAAGTAGTTAAAAATTAGTTAAATTGCATGAGGAGAATCTAACACCGATAACCATGTGCAAAAAAGAAAAGAAAAGAAAGAACTGACATAATACACAGCCAGCTCTTATGGCTTAACAATATTAATAGTAATTAAATTAGTATGCTCCAATCCATCACACCACTCTAGTGTTCTCCTACATCTAGAGTAATTTATACACCATAATTTCCTATATGGATAGAGTATGTAGCTACTTTAAAATACGGGAAGCCAGGAGCGTGCCAACAGCTGGGTGGTATATGTCCACCCAACGCGCGTTTCGGAGAGCCTTCGTACATGGTTATCGGTGTTAGATTCTCCTCATGCAATTTAACTAATTTTTAACTACTTATATTTAATAAAATTTATATATTTTTATGTCTATGGGCCTTATGTCGCTATTTTTCCTGCTTTTTTTGTTAAGTATGTGATGTGCCTACTCCTGGCCAGAATTCTACTAGACTGTTTCCGGTGCACTGAATGCAAGTGTATTGAGCAAGGCTGGAAACAGTCTAGTCAGATTGTGGCTGGGAGTAGGCATATCGCAGACTTGTGGTCATGTGAACGCCGTTCCCAACGCTGACTCTGGAGGATCCTCACAGCACACAGTGCATCACATAGAGAAACTGCAGACTTGTCACTTTACACCGGACAACTTTAAGATTACAACAAAAATGTGAACTGGAACACTGGAAAACAATAGGAAATAACAATATGCAAATTAATGAAGTAAAGGTGGCACATCTAAGCAGGATGTATATCCTGGACTCTCAGACTAAAGGCCTGAAGATCTAATGTCTTGGGTAACGGAACTCTAAAGGAATGAAGATGCTCTAAACTCATAAGGTTCATGAATCTTGTGCTGTATCACTAAGCTACAGTACATTCCCCAGACTATAGCAGCTTGTCATGTGCTATTGTCCACTAACCCTTATATACAGTAGCGTAACTACCGGGGGGGCAGAGGGGGCGGTGACCCCGGGCCCATTGCTCTACTGTAACTGTATCCTTGTGTGTTGCAGAGCAGGGAGACTGGATGTCCCTGCACTGCCCGGCGACCTCTATGGTGCCCTTGAGTAGGGGGAGGGGGCCCGGTGCCAGCATCAGGCCCCCCCCGCCCATCACCACAAGCTCAGTGATGAGAGAGGGAGTGCAACGCTACCTCTCCCATCAGTCCCCCCTCTGCGTCTGACGTCAGTGACATCAGCACTTGGCGCCCGGCCGCTGTGCTGAGATGTGTGCGGTCGCTCGGAGCAGTGGGGGAACAAGGAGGAGAGATGAATATTGTTTATTTATTTTTCCTATGGGGTCAGAGGGGTATGCTACAGACTCTGCATATGGGGGGGGGATTATGCCACAGACTCTGCCTATGTGGGGAGATTATGCCACAGACTCAGCCTATGGGGGGGATTATGCCACAGACTCTGCCTATGTGGGGAGATTATGCCACAGATTCTGCCTATGGGGGAGATTATGCCACAGACCCTGCCTATGGGGGGGAATTATGCCACAGACTCTGCCTATGGGGGGGATTATGCCACAGACTCTGCCTATGGAGAGAGGGATTATGCCACTGACTATGCCTATGGGGGAGGATTAAACCACAGACTCTGCCTATGGGAGGAGGGATTATGCCACAGACTCGGCCTATAGGGGGGATTATGCCACAGACTCTGCCTATGGGGGGATTATGCCACAGACTCTGCCTATGGAGGGGATTATGCCACAGACTCTACCTATGGGGGAGGTTATGCCACAGGTTCTGCCTATGGGGGTGATTATGCCATAGACTCTGCCTATGAAGGGGATTATGCCACAGACTCTACCTATGGGGGAGGTTATACCACAGGTTCTGCCTATGAGGGGGGGGGGGATTATGCCATAGACTCTGCCTATGGGGGGGGATTATGCCATGGACTCTGCCTATGGAGGGGGGATTATGCCATTGACTCTGCCTATGAAGGGGATTATGCCACATACTCTGCCTATGGGGGGGGATTATACTACAGACTCTGCCTAAGGGGGGGATTATACTACAGACTCTGCCAATGGGGGGAGGATTATACTACAGACTCTGCCTATGGTGGGTTTATACTACAGACTCTGCCTATTGGGGATTATACTATATACTCTGCCTATGGGGGGGATTATATTATATACTCTGCCTATGCAGGGAGATTATACTATATGGAGGCCTATGGGGCGATTATACTATAAGAAGGACTATGGGGAGTGCATTATACTATATGTAGGCTATTTATACAGTGTGGGCATTACAGTTAGGGTCATACAGTGTGGGAGATAATGTTATTATTATTATTTATTATTATAGTGCCATTAATTCCATGGCGCTTTGCATGTTTAAAAGGGGTATACATAGCAAACAAGAAGTACAATAATTTGAACAAACGAGTCGGCGACTTGTACATGAGGACCCTACCCGCGAGGGCTCACAATCTACAAGGGATGGGTGAGGATACAGTAGGTGAGGGTAGAGCTGGTCGTGCAGCGGCATGGTGGAGCGAGGGTTACTGCAGGTTGTAGGCTTGTTGGAATAGCTGGGTCTTCAGGTTCCTTTTGAAGGTTTCCACGGTATGCGAGAGTCTGATATGTTGGGGTAGAGATTTCCAGAGAAGGGGGGATGCACGGGATAAATCTTGTATGCAATTATGGGAAGAGGAGATAAAAGGGGAGTAGAGAAGGAGATCTTGTGAGGAGGTTGCGTGCAGGTAAGTACCGGGAGACTAGGTCACAGATGTATGGAGGAGACAGATTGTGGATGGCTTTATATGCCAAGGTTAGGGTTTTGAACTGGAGTCTCTGGGCAATGGGGAGCCAGTGAAGGGACTGACAGAGAGGAGAGGCCGGGGAATAGCGGGGGGGGGGGGGGGGCAGGTGGATTAGTTGGGCAGCAGAGTTTAGGATAGAATGGAGGGGTGCGAGAGTGTTAGAAGGGAGGCCACAGAGGAGGAGGTTGCAGTAGTCGAGGCAAGAGATGATGAGGGCATGCACTAGGGTTTTAGCAGATTCATGGTTGAGGAATGTGCGGATCCGGGAAATATTTTTGAGCTGGAGTCGGCAGGAAGTGGAAAGGGCTTGGATATGAGGTTTGAAGGACAGATCAGAGTCAAGGGTTACCCCGAGGCAGTGAGCTTGCGGGACTGGGGAGAGTGGACAGCCATTGACTTTGATGGGTAGGTCAGATGGAGGGGTTGAGCGAGATGGGGCAAAGATGATGAATTCAGTTTTGTCCATATTAAGTTTTAGGAATCTAGCAGAGAAGAAAGATGAAATAGCGGACAGGCAGTGTGATATTCTGGTTAGTAATGTGGGGTCTTTGCACAGTGTGGGGGCCATCATACAGCAAGGGAGATAATGTGGGGTCTTTGCACAGCGTAGGGGCCATCATACAGCGTGGGAGATAATGTGAGGTCTTTGCACAGTGTGGGGGCATTCATACAGTGTGGGAGATAATGTGGGGTCTTTGCATAGTGTGGGAGCCATCATACAGTGTGGGAGTGTCACGCCAGGTGTGGGGAAAACTTAGTGCAACACAGAGGGAAAAGGGAAAGGGAGGAAGTAGAGACCTCCTAGTCTGGTCTAGTGTCACCCTTTCTCATCTATCGCCCTTATATTGCTCCTCAGCAATCACCGCACATGTGCCTCGCCCTACTCTTCCTGGCATATGGCTACGGCTAGGGATGGAAGGAGAAGAGCCCTAGTCAACCTCCACTAAACTCTATAGACAACAAGGGTGGACAAAACAGGGGAAATGACTTAGTTTTAGATGAACTCCAAATAAGCACACAGCCTCAAGCTCCAGAGAGGACGAAGTACTGCTCCTGCTAAGCTTCACAAGTAGAAATGGATATAGCCGGCGACTCCCTCTCAGTCACACCAGGTATATATATGACTCGCCCCCTGGGCCGTGGGGCACTCGAATCCGGGCAATAGAGGAACGATGGGAGTAGTAGTGGCAACCCGGTTCCGTGGCTCAGGGTGGTCAGGCCAGTGGTAGTCCGTTACGTGCTGATGATTATGTCCGACTACGCCACCCGTGGATTGCGGTTATTAGGAACCGCCGCTGCATGCAGACCGCTGGGGCTGATGAGGTGTGCAGCCGGGATGGTGTGACTCCCCACGGGAAGAGTGCGGCCCCAGGGCAGTGTAGTGGATGTTGGGAGTGATGGTAGTGAGAGTCCCAGTGCTGATAGTGCTGGAGGAGCAAGGAGCACGCAGACAACAGGTTGCAGTCCAGGGTCTTTACTAGAACAGGTAAATTGACCCACAAACAGTCCCAGCTAGGAGGGGACCTGGATGTCTGAGAGCAACGGGGAAATTGGCCCTGGTCAGGGTGAGGGTGTAGGCCTACCGTGCTTTCTGTGCTCCTTCTGGCTATCTCCTCGTTATAGGGTAACAGCCCACGTTTCCGAGCTTTCCGTGTATTCTCGCCTGTATGGCCTGCGACGTGGGTTCCTTTCTGCTCCCAGCCTTGTACGGCTTTGCTGGTCCCTTCTGTTGTGGCAGGGCCTCCAGGCTTCTTAGGCCAAGGAATATACAGTCCCCAGCGGACTGGTTATCTGCTGGGGGATGTGGAATCCTCCCAGCCTCAGACACCAAAGTCTGGTAAATTAAGTCCGTTATCTGCCAAGACAGGCTCTCTTCGCCTCTTGTCTCTGGCTTGTGGCTCTCCTCCTGCCACACTTCCTCTTAGGTGCAATACAACTGTCTGTCCCTGCTCTGCTCTGGGACAAGTCTCAGTCCTGAGACAGGCCGTCAAGTTCTCTCTAACCCTGCCCCCAGTACCAGCTTTTATAGGGGCAGCCAGCTCCCCCTACTGGCCTGAGACAGGAGGCATTGCATGCTAATGTTCCCCTAACTAGAGAACCTCCCCCTTGCTCTCAGACACAGCTTTAATATATTTGTGGCATCCAGGCCAGGGTGACACATTCCCCCCTAGTGAAATTTAGTACTCCGGGACTAAACAATAAACAAAGACAATATGCTTAACCATAAAACATTAATAGACAGACGACGCACAGATTGAGTTCTTAAGGTCACAGTGTGGCCTGTGACCGGGTGTCCATATCACCAGCACAACGGGGAGCCTTAACCAGGTGGGGGTCTGTCCTACCCCAAGTCCTTCACAGTCTTAGTTCATTCCTTGGTTAGGCTCCGCACGCAGTCCATACAAGGTCCCGGTTATAAAAAGTCCATAACCTTTGAGTCCTTACGGTAGCTGCAAGAAACTGAAACACAGAATTACCAAACATGCATGTAGCTTTGCAAACAATTCAACATTTGGCAACAGGGTCATTTACAATTTTAGCGCGCTCTATATTTTCCAGCGAGCGGGTATCTGCCCCTTTGTGCTCCTGGTTGATCTACGTAGCCCACTGTCTGGTAGTGGACTGACCTGGCTTTCCCCACTAGCGTTAGGGGTACAGCTACCAGCTGGGTGTACAGGTAGGGCAGGCAGCTGTCTGCGGGTCCTTTGGCTTACCGCAGGCATGGCAGGCTCACTGTCAGCAGAGGGTTGATTCTCCTGGGCTGCTGGTACAGGCTCTTCTGCCTCTGGAACCGCTTGCTCCTCTTCACCTTCTGGCTCTGGTGTTGGTTGTTGCTGTGCCGGTTGCAGGAAATGCAGGACGGGTACCACTATGGCATCATTTATGCGAGTCCAGGACTGAGGGAACTCTCCGAGAACGGTGATGATCATTTCTTCCTTGTCCTCTGCGGGTTCAAGGTCACTTTGATCCTCTTCTGCACTACGGAGTTGCTCGGGGCACCTTTTGAGGTGGTCTCTGGAGACGACACTAGTGGTTTCTCCTCCGTCCTTGGTGATTACGCGCACCTTTGGGTTGTCGTGATCAGACTGCAGTACGGTGTAGGGTTCCCTTTCCCACTGGTCGTCCAACTTATGTAGCCTTCTCTTCCGCTTCAGGACTTGCTCACCAGGTTCTAGGGGACCAGCAGGGGCGTGTTGGTTGAAGATTCTTTCTTGCTTTTCTCTCACCTGGGCCAGGCTCCTCTCCACACTCTCCTGTACCTTCTTGTACTGCAGTTGCCTTTCCGTATCCCAGTCTGCATCCGGGGAGGTGTCCTCAGGTGTTAGGACTCCCATCTCCAGGTCTACGGGCAGCTTACCTGGTCTGGCTCGCATCAGGTAAGCCGGGGTGCAGTTGGTAGCGTTCACCGGGATATGATTGTATAAGTCTATCAGGTCCGGCAGTTTTTCTGGCCACAGGCTGCGTTCCTCCAGGGGCAACATCTTCAGGAGATCGATAACTATATTGTTCATCTTCTCACACATCCCGTTGGTTTGTGGATGGTAAGGCGTTGTCCGAATCTTCTTACAGCCATAGAGGTTGCAGAACTCCTGGAAGATTTCAGCCTCGAACGCTGGACCCTGGTCTGTCAGGACCTGTTCCGGATACCCGTGTGGACGACAGAAGTATTGCTGGAAGGCTCTGGCCGCTGTTTGGGCTGTCAAGTCTTTTACCGGGACCACCACGAGAAAACGGGAGTAGTGGTCCACGATTGTCAGGGCATAGATGTATCCTGACCGGCTTGGAGCCAATTTGACGTGGTCCAGAGCTACCAGCTCAAGAGGCTGCATGGTGACGATGGGCCTCAAGGGTGTCTTCTGGCTGGCACGGTCCTTCCTCCTGAGGTGACAAGGGCCACAGTCTCTGCACCATTTTTCTACAGCTCCTCTCATGCCGACCCAAAAGAACCTTCCTCTTAGCAGGAAATCCAGTTTCTTCCAACCGAAGTGCCCCGCTCTGTCATGGTAAGCCCCCAGGACCATAGCTGCATCCCGCCTTGGAACCACGACTTGCCAGGTCAGCTCGTGCGTCCGGTGGTTGACAATCCTTCTGCACAGCTTGCCTTCGTAGAGGAACAGCTTGCTCTTCTCTTTCCACAGCTGCTTGGCTTCCTCTGGGGCATCTGGATCTAAGCGGGCGTTTTCCTGGGTCAGCAGATCTTTCACCAGGCGGATGGCAGGGTCACTATCTTGGGTCTCGGCCCAGCTGTGGTGAGGTAGGGGATTGATCATCACGGTTGTTAGATCCTCCTCCTTCACGCGGTGGGAGTATTGAGCGGCTCCATACCGGTGAAACACGGGGAGTTCTACCTCCTCCAGCTCTTCTGGGTCTTCGTCACCTTCAGGTAAGTGAGGCATTCTTGATAGGGCGTCTGCGTTGGCATTGGTTTTGTCTGCCCGGTACTTGATCACAAAGTCATAGTTGGAGAGACGGGCCATCCACCGCTGTTCCAGGGCACCCAGCCTTGCATTGTCCAGGTGTGTCAACGGGTTGTTGTCCGTGTACACGGTGAACTTTGCGGAGGCCAGGTAATGCTTGAAGCGTTCCGTCACGGCCCACACCACCGCCAAGAATTCTAGCTTGAAGGAGTTGTAATTCTCCGGGTTCCTCTCGGTGGGCCTCAGCTTCCGGCTGGCGTATGCGATCACTCGTTCTCTGCCCTGTTGGTTTTGAGACAGTACGGCTCCCAGTCCCACATTACTGGCGTCTGTGTGGAGAATGAAAGACTGGCCATAATCAGGGTAGGCCAGGATCTCATCCCCCGTGAGGGCCATCTTTAGCTGGCGGAAGGACTCCTCTTCCGGTTTATCCCACTTGAAGGGTGGCTTTTGACTTCTGGACTTAGACTGTCCGATCAGGAGGTCCTGCATAGGAGCGGCCATCTTAGTGAACCCGGGGATGAACCTTCGGTAGTAGCCTACCAACCCGAGAAACTGTCTCACCTCTTTGATGTTCGAGGGGCTTGGCCAGCTCTTGATTGCCGTGACCTTGTCAGGGTCGGGGGCTACTCCTTCCGCGCTTACCACGTGCCCTAGGTACTGGACCTTTGGTTTCAGCAGGTGACACTTCGATGGTTTCATAGAATCATAGAATCATAGAATCATAGAATGGTAGAGTTGGAAGGGACCTCCTGGGTCATCTGGTCCAACCCCCTGCTCAAAGCAGGATTCACTAGATCATCTCAGACAGATGTCTGTCCAGCCTCTGTTTGAAGACGTCCATTGAAGGGGAACTCACCACCTCTCGTGGCAGCCTGTTCCACTCATTAATCACCCTAACTGTCAAAAAGTTTTTTCTAATATCTAATCTGTGTCTCCTCCCATTTAGTTTCATCCCATTGCTTCTAGTCTTTCCTTGTGCAAATGAGAATAAAGATGATCCTTCTACAATGTGACAGCCCTTGACATATTTGTAGACAGCTATTAAGTCTCCTCTCAGTCTTCTTTTTTGCAAGCTAAACATTCCCAAATCCTGCAACCGTTCCTCATAGGACATGGTTTGCAGACCAGTCACCATTCTGGTCGCTCTTCTCTGAACTTGCTCCAGTTTGTCTATGTCTTTTTTAAAATGTGGTGCCCAAAACTGTACACAGTATTCCAGATGAGGTCTGACCAAAGAGGAGTAAAGACCGATAATGACTTCACGTGATCTAGACTGTATGCTTCTGTTAATACATCCCAGAATTGTATTTGCCTTTTTTGCTGCTGCATCACACTGTTGACTCATGTTCAGTCTATGATCTATTAGTATACCTAAGTCTTTTTCACATGTACTGTTGCTTAGCTCTATTCCTCCCATTCTGTATATGCTTTTTTCATTTTTATTGCCCAGATGTAGTACTTTGCATTTTTCCCTGTTAAAAACCATTCTGTTGGTTGCTGCCCAATGCTCCAGTTTATTTAGGTCTTTTTGAATCCTCTCTCTCTCTTCTCTAGTATTAGCTATCCCTCCTAGCTCTGTGTCATCAGCAAATTTAATCAGCTTACCCTCAATTCCTTCATCTAAATCATTGATAAAGATGTTGAACAATACAGGTCCCAGGACGGAGCCCTGTGGTACCCCACTTGAGACATTCATCCAGCTGGATGTGAAGCCATTTACAACCACCCTTTGAGTCCGATCACTAAGCCAGTTATGAATCCACCTAACAGTTGCCTGGTCCATTGCATACTTGGTCATTTTTTCAATAAGGATGGTGTGAGATACTTTGTCAAATGCTTTGCTGAAGTCAAGATATACTATATCTACAGCATTTCCCTGATCCACCCAGTCAGTGATTCTGTCATAGAAGGAAATTAAGTTAGTCTGACATGACTTGTTAGTTACAAACCCATGCTGACTCTGGTTAATCACTTCATTCTTATCCATGTACTTACATACATGTTGTTTAATAATTTGTTCAAAGATCTTTCCTGGTATAGAAGTCAGACTCACCGGCCTATAGTTCCCTGGGTCCACCTTCTTCCCCTTTTTGAAGATAGGAACAACATTTGCTCTTCTCCAGTCTTCTGGGACTTCTCCTGTTCTCCAAGAATTTTCAAAGATTATGGAGAGTGGTTCTAAAATTTCTTCTACGATCTCCTTCAGTACTCTGGGGTGTAATTCATCTGGACCTGGAGACTTGAACTCATTTATGTTAGCTAAATATTCCCTCACAATCTTTCTGTTTACAGATAACTTGGATTCCTCTATTCCTTTAAAAGGACAGTGAAGATCAGTTGATGTTACATTTTCTTTCTGAGAGAAAACAGATGCAAAATAGGAATTAAAAAGTTCGGCCTTCTCAACATCCTCTCTTACCATTTCTCCATTTTCATCCTGTAAAAATCCTATAGCATCTTTGACTTTTCTTTTACTTTTGACATACCCCCAAAATCCTTTTTTATTGCTTTTGACATCTCTTGCAAGCCTTAATTCATTGTCAGCTTTAGCTAACCTGATACGTGCCCTACAGGATCTGCAGACTGCATTATAATCTTCTTTAGATATGCCTCCCTCTTTCCATTTAATAAACATTTCTTTCTTTCTTTTTAGCATGTGTTTAAGTTCTGTGTTCATCCATCCTGGTTTCCTTAAATGCTTCCCATTCTTCCTACTTTTCGGGATTGTTAACGATTGTGCTTTGAGAATCTCATTTTTAAAAATTTCCCATCCTTCCTGGACATTTTTGTCCTTAAGGACATCCAGCCATTGGATCCCTCCTATTCTCTTTCTGAGTCTCTTAAAATCTGCCTTTCTAAAATCTAACCTTGAAGTTTGAGTCTTCACATGTCTTCACCTTCAGGCCATAGCCTGCCAGGGCTTCGAACACCTCAGCCAGGTGTTTGAGATGGTCCTCGTAGGTCTTCGAATAGACGATCACGTCGTCCAGGTAAAGGAGGACCGTCTCGAAGTTTCGGTGCCCTAGACAGCATTCCATCAGCCTCTGGAAGGTCCCTGGTGCGTTGCAGAGCCCGAAAGGCATACAGTTGAATTTGCTCAGTCCCATCGGGGTGGTGAAGGCGGTCTTCTCCTTGTCAGCCTCTGCCACAGGAACCTGCAAGTACCCGCTAGTAAGGTCCAAAGTAGAAAAGAAGTTAGCTGATTTTAGTGCGGCTAAAGACTCCTCTATTCTAGGCAGCGGGTATGCGTCTTTATGGGTGATACGGTTGATTTGTCTATAGTCTACGCACATTCTCATGGTGCCGTCTTTCTTTTTGACCAGAACCAAGGGGGCTGCCCTGGGGCTACAGCTGTCTCTAATGACCCCAGCTTCTTTCATCTCTCTTAGCATGCCCTTTGCGTTCTGATAATGTGCAGGGGGTACTGGTCTGTGTCTCTCTTTTATTGGTGGGTGGCTCCCTGTGGGGATGTGGTGTTCTATCCCTTTTACTCTGCCGAAGTCTAGCGGGTGCTTACTAAAGACTCTCTCGTACTCCTGTACCACCCGGTAGACTCCTTGCTTTTGGTGCAGGGGAGTGGAGTCAACACCCACATGGAGTTTCTGGCACCAGTCCTCCTTTTGTTTCTGGGAGCCATTACCCTCCGCCTGAGGAGATGGAGGCAAGGGTTCCACGGCCCTGATAGCTTTGTGTTCGACCACAAACAGCTTGGCGAGTGTAGCGTACCTGGGTAAGTGTACCTCCCTCTCCCCAATGTTGAGGATGCGGACGGGCACCCTCCCATGACGGACATCAACCACCCCCGGGCTGTCAAAATGGTGGGCCTGCTGTCTGAGTACACGGGTTCTACCATGGCTTGGTAGTCTCTACCTCTCAACCCGATTGCAGTCCGACACCAGATCATCATTTCACTTTTGGGAGGCATGGAAATGGGGAATGGGTCACTCAGTCTTACGCTACCGATCTCACCACCAGACAGTTCTACCTGCTGCCGTCTCATCAGGGCTTTTATCTCCTTGTTGAGGACTCTCTGTTGGCTGGAACTAGCATTCACCGCCACCTGTTGTAAGATTACAATTACCTCTGAAAGACAATTTTCAATCACGTTAGTACCCACAGTTATTTTAGGGTGACTTTCACGACGGTCAATGTCCACAATAATCACTCCCTGTGCCGGCAGTTCAACTTTACCAATTTTAATGGTCATCTCCTTGAACCCCATCTGCGGCACGGGTAAGCCATTACTGGCGATGATGCTCAAGTTACTGTCTGGATACCGTGTGATATCAGCATCAGTCCAATACTGCTTAAAAAGTACATAAGGGATAGTGGTTACTTGCGGCCCAGTATCCAGCAAGGCGCTCATGGGGATACCGTCCAGCACCACGGGTAAAACCGGGCGCCCCCCAATGTACTTATCACGCCAATTATAAGGGCCTGGTGATCTTATGCCTGGAGGTCGGCCCTCTGCCCCAGGTTGGACCCGTTTAAATTACAGTACCTGGAAATGTGTCTGGGCTGGTTGCATCGACGGCAAATGGGCTGTCCATCCTCTGCGTAGCGGTCGGTGGGCCTCCCTCGGAACGACGGGATCCTCCTCTGTCGACGCCACGGGACATCCTCCGGACTTGAAGCCAGCTCGATGGGTCTTGACGGGTCCACTTGCAACGCCTGGACGGTCCTGGTCAACACCGCGACGCTCCTGGCCAGCTCCTGGACTTGGTGGTGCAGGTCTTTCGACGGGGCTTGGTTCAGGGCCTGTGCATCAGCCCCCATGGAGTCCATAGAGGAGGGCGCCGCCTCCTGGTGGTAGGTAAGGGCAGGGCGCCGGGGGTTTATAGCGCCACTTGTTGCGGATTCACAGAGCACCCTTATGGCCCTGTCCTTGAATTGGGCAAAGGTCAGATCAGGGTTCTGAAAGAACATGAGGCGCAGCTGGGTCCTGTGGGCGCTAGACAGCAGACCTTCTATGAACTGTTCTGTTAGGAGCTTATCCGTATCTTGCACGCTGCCTGGGTCAGCTTGTTGGATGGCCCTCAGGGCTTCCTGTAAGTTTAGGGCATAGTCTCTGATGCTGTCCTGTGCCCTCTGCTTACATCCATAGAACCTCATTTTAATTTCAGCGGAGGTACGTGTGTCAAAGGTACCCCACAGCCGGGCCAGAATACCCTTCACAGTCCTTTTCTCCTCAGTGCGCCATGATTTTACCTCCCTTTGGGCTGCTCCAGTTAACTGCCCTGTTAGTATGCTGACCTTCTGTTCCTCTGTCAGGGGATAGACTTGGAACAAACTGTACAGCCTTTCCTTAAAGTCAGTTAGGGCATGGGGCTCCCCTGAGTACTTGGGCAGCCAGGCCGCTCCAGGGATGTAAGGCAGGGAGAATGGCATCACCGTTGCGCTGGTGGTAGTGGGCGACTCTGTGTCCGACATCTTCCTCCCCCCTAGTTAAGCGTGGCCTACCTTCCGACGATCCTCTTCTGTAGGCCGCGGCTCCGCTGCTGCTGCTCTGGACGAGGAACTTGCGTCGTGTCCTGATGACGTCAGCGTCGCTCTCTCTCCCTTCCAGGACCTTGCGCAGCGTCGGTGCGTGGGGCGGAGCTTAAGATCTCGCGCGGTTTGGACGTCCACGCCCCTCTTCTTCCCGCGCGGCGTCCTGAAGATGGCGTCCGATGGAGGGAAAGCGGCTGAAGATGGCGGGAACCGATGGAAGATGGCTGGAGACGGCTGGAAAAGGTGGGAGACGGCTGGAAATGGCGGGAAACGGCTCCGGATGGCGGGAAACCTCTTTTCAGGTAAGTGCAAAGTCTTTTCTAGGCACGCAATACCCGTTTGTGGCGGGTTGGTTGCAATCCTGCCGACTACGCCAAAGCTGACTCGCCCCCTGGGCCGTGGGGCACTCGGATCCGGGCAATAGGGAAACGATGGCAGTAGTAGTGGCAACCCGGTTTCGTGGCTCAGGGTGGTCAGGCCAGTGGTAGTCCGTTATGTGCTGATGATTATGTCCGACTACGCCACCCGTGGATTGCGGTTATTAGGAACCTCCGCTGCATGCAGACCGCTGGGGCTGATGAGGTGTGCAGCCGGGATGGTGTGACTCCCCACGGGAAGAGTGCGGCCCCAGGGCAGTGTAGTGGATGTTGGGAGTGATGGTATTGAGAGTCCCAGTGCTGATAGTGCTGGAGGAGCAAGGAGCACACAGACAACAGGTTGCAGTCCAGGGTCTTTACTAGAACAGGTAAATTGACCCACAAACAGTCCCAGCTAGGAGGGGACCTGGATATCTGAGAGCAACGGGGAAATTGGCCCTGGTCAGGGTGAGGGTGTAGGCCTACCGTGCTTTCTGTGCTCCTTCTGGCTATCTCCTCGTTATAGAGTAACAGCCCACGTTTCCAAGCTTTCCGTGTTTTCTCGCCTGTATGGCCTGCGATGTGGGTTCCTTTCTGCTCCCAGCCTTGTACGGCTTTGCTGGTCCCTTCTGTTGTGGCAGGGCGTCCAGGCTTCTTAGGCCAAGGAATATACAGTCCCCTGCGGACTGGTTATCTGCTGGGGGATGTGGAATCCTCCCAGCCTCAGACACCAAAGTCTGGTAAATTAAGTCCGTTATCTGCCAAGACAGGCTCTCTTCACCTCTTGTCTCTGGCTTGTGGCTCTCCTCCTGCCACACTTCCTCTTAGGTGCAATACAACTGTCTGTCCCTGCTCTGCTCTGGGACAAGTCTCAGTCCTGAGACAGGCCGTCAAGTTCTCTCTAACCCTGCCCCCAGTACCAGCTTTTATAGGGGCAGCCAGCTCCCCCTACTGGCCTGAGACAGGAGGCATTGCATGCTAATGTTCTCCTGACTAGAGAACCTCCCCCTTGCTCTCAGACACAGCTTTAATATATTTGTGGCATCCAGGCCAGAGAGCTAATTAGCAAGAGAGAGGTAGCCGCTCAGTCCTAAAGACAGCCTCTTATCTAAGAAACTGTCTGCAATGCCTAACGTAGAGATCTCCTGCAACCCACTGCAGGGCAACTGTGTGTCACCTCTGACACACCCGTGACAGGGAGATAATGTGGGGACTTTGCACAGTGTAGGGGCCATCATACAGTGTGGGAGATAATGTGGAGTATTTGTATAGTGTTGGGTCTTTGCACAGTGTGGAGGTCATTAGTTTGGAGGCTACTAAGGGGTCAGTATACTGTGTGGGGGTACTATACAGTGAGGGGGCATTATACTGTGTATAAGAGAGTATCATACTGTGTAGAGGGGAGCTGTACATGGGGGGAGACTAAGGATATTATTAAATGTTAAGTGGGCACTTATCATTATAGGGGAACTCAGGTTATTATGACTGTCAAGGGGGCACACAGAGGGCACTATTACTTTCTAGGGGGCAAAATGTGGGCTTTGTTTTCTAGGGCAATTACACACGGCATTACTATATTCTAGAGGTTTGTTTTACCATCTAGAGAGCACACAGCAGGTGCAGTAATAGGGACACGTACGGCAGCAGCTCAGTATTGGGGTATCAGCAGGATGAGGAGTTTGTGCCGGTTGGGAATAGATGAGGACGGGGCCTGAAATGTATGGAGTCAAATCTGTCTTTGTTGTGATCTCTGCAGACTGAGTCCTGGATAGAGAAGTCGTCGTGTCGATCTGGACATATGGAAAAGATAGGAAAAGTGAACAATTTAATCAGAAAGAGCGTCAGCTGTAAGGTACTATATATAACTGTACTGTAATCTCTTATATGTTCTGCAGGACTGATGTCACCAAATGGCGGTAATATCAGTGCTGTATAGAGATTATTTTTAGTAACAGCGCGGTCATCTGCTGAGGTTCTTCTACATGCTCTATTAGGGTGCGCCACCATATTTGTAGTCAAGGTTACCTGGTTAGGGGCCCACTCAGAAGTTTCGCCCCACCGAACCAAAACCCTAGCTACTCCTCTTCTTATATACTTACTCCTGAGCAAATCATGCCCTGTCTGTTGTCTGCGCTACTTCTAGATTTCCATCTAGGTACATATTGAGTTTCCTTTATCTTCTTATTCTACTTGTCTAAGTATAGTACAAGCTCATGTTGGTAATTCCACCAACAAAGCCCACTATCTGAAAACTGGCTGCAGCGACCATGCGCTCTATACATGCTACACCGGCCAACCTAGAAGGATTAACTCCAATAACAGGGTTTAAGATCAGGGATTAAGCCTTTGCCCTTCTACCACCATTCCCAGGTGATGAAAAATTGAACTCACCTGCTGCTCAACTGCTGTTGATGACTCAAAAACCAAATGAGTCTGACAAAGGACTTTGGTTGAAAATTTGGAAGCACGCAGGTCCCACTGGCCAATGTAAGCAAAGCTCCTTCCTCTTCCTGTTACTCTAAAAAACATTGCTAGTACATGACGAACTGCAGGATGTAGCGCCGGCGTCCCTGCCCTCTGCTAGGCAGGGACGCTGTTCCCCTCACCCCTCTGCTCCGAGCCCGGCGTCCTCCTCCCGCTCTGCTGGCAGCGCGCGCTCCTTCCCGGCCACTGTGCTTAGGGCGCGCGCGCGCTCCCTCCCTCTTAAAGGGGCCGCGCGCGCCGTCCTAAGGAGTCCCCGACCAATGGCCGGAGGACTTCACCATATATAAGGCACCTCCTCCAAAATGGAGGTGCCCGAGCAATGTTGTTGCACTGTTCACTACTCTGCTTCAGCCCTCAGGTCCCGTTGCCAGTTACCTGCCAGTTCACTGCCAGAAACCTGCCAGTTTGCTGTCTGTTTCCTGCCTGACATTCCTCCTACCTGCTTGCTAGCCTGAGGTCCGACGGTCTGCCTTCCTACTCCTGTCAGTCTGTCTATGGACCAGCTTGCCCGCTCACCTGGGAGCGCACATCTGCTACCTGCCTGCTAGCCTACCTGGAGGCTCCGCCGTCACGTGCTGTGACCACCTGCCATTCCAGAGACTCCTGCCCGCTCACCTGGGAGCGCTCATCTGCTGCCTGTCTGTTGGCCTACCTGGAGGCTCCGCCGTCACGTGCTGTGACCACCTGCCATTCCAGAGACTCCTGCCCGCTCACCTGGGAGCGCTCATCTGCTGCCTGTCTGTTGGCCTACCTGGAGGCTCCGCCGTCACATGCTGTGACCACCCGTTTATCCAGAGACTCTCGCTTGCTCACCTGGGAGCACACATCTACCATCTGCCTGCTAGCCTACCTGGAGGCTCAGCCATCACAGGTCGTACCTACCCTTTACCCAGAGACTGCCCCGGTCACTTGCCGTGACCTCCTGCCCGTTCATCCAGAGACTGCCCCGGTCACTTGCCGTGACCCCCTGCCCGTTCATCCAGAGACTGCCCCGGTCACCTGCTGTGACTGCCTGCCCGTCTTCCCTGGTCGCCACCCGCTCCCTTACAAGGACCGCCCCCTTGTACAGTAGCTCAGAGGTTCCGCCTCCCAGACCCGTTACAGTTTGCTCGGGCCATGGAACCCGGTGGCACCCAAGCTCCCTCACTCTCGGACCTGTGTCATGAACTGTCCCGTCAGAGGTCCCAACAGGAGTCCATCCTGGGTCACCTGCGGAATGTCAATTCTCGCCTGGACACTCTGACTGCTCCACCAGCAACCACCGCCAGTGCCATGACTCGCAATCCGGCAGCTCCGCTGCCCACCAATACTATGGTATCCTACCCCGGACCCCGGCTTTCTGCACCTCCTCGCTTCGGAGGCGACTCCGCTCAGGCTCGGGGCTTTATAAATCAGTGCACCCTGCACTTTGAACTCCTGTCCCACCAGTTTAACTCCGACCGGGCCAAAATTGCCTTCATCATGTCCCATCTCACCGGGGAGGCCCTGGCCTGGCTAAATCCTCTATGGGAGAGAGGAGACCCCCTGGTGTCCGACTTGCCTGCCTTTCTCACGGCTTTCCGGAAAGTCTTCGACGAACCTGGACGGAAGACCTCATCCGCATCATCTCTGCTACGCCTCCGTCAGGGAAGTCTCACCGTGGGCCAATATGCCATACGGTTCCGTACCCTTGCCTCGGAGCTGGCCTGGGATAACGACGCTCTGGTATCTGTCTTCTGGGAGGGTCTGTCCGGCCGTATTAAAGATGAACTTGCCGGTCGAGACATTCCTACCACTCTCGATGACCTAATAACTCTTGCCACCCGGATTGACCTACGGTTCCAGGAGCGTGCCAAAGAAGTCACCCGTGAGAGGAGGTTTCCACGTCTAGCTCCTACTTTTCAGAAATCTGTCACTCCCTCCGTTTCTCCCCAGGTACACTCTCCTGAGCCTATGCAGGTCGACCAGACCAAGATGGTCAAAACCCGTCAGGACTTACTCCGTGCCGAGGGGAGCTGCTTCTACTGTGGCAGTAAGGAGCATCGGATCCGTACCTGCCCGGAAAGGTCGGGAAACGCCTGTGTCTAGGTTCGCTCAGAGAGGTCGACCTAGACAAGAATAAATCCTCTCCATCTCTGCTGCTGTCAGTCTCAATTATCTGCGGGGAGAATCGTTATTTCGAACTAGCCCAACTTGACTCTGGAGCGGCCGGGAATCTTATTTCACAGGCCCTGGTAGAAAAATACCGCATTCCCACCAAACCTCTGGCTACAACATTATCTGTCGCTGCTGTGGATGGGGGCCTCTTACCACGTCCCATCCAACTCATCACCGAATCCATAACTCTGCAGGTGGGAATGCTGCATTCTGAGAGCATCTCTTTTCATGTTCTGCCTGGACTCTCTCACGCCCTCTTACTAGGTCTACCTTGGCTCCAGAGACATGCACCCGTGCTTGACTGGCAGACCGGAGAAGTCCTTCGCTGGGGACAGGACTGTCATAAGACTTGTTTGGTTCCTGTTCATCCCGCCCGTCCTTCTCCTACCCCAACTAATCTACCTGGACGTCCGATTCCCTATTGGTCATTTGCTGATGTCTTTAATAAAAAGGAGGCAGAGACATTACCCCCTCATAGACCATACGACTGTCCTATCGACCTGTTACCCGGTACTACGCCTCCCCGTGGGCGTATTTACCCATTGTCTGCTGCTGAGACCCGGTCGATGTCCGAATATATTGAGGAGAATTTGGCCAGGGGATTCATCCGGAAATCTACCTCCCCGGCGGGAGCAGGCTTCTTTTTCGTAAAAAAGAAGGACGGATCTCTCCGTCCCTGTATAGACTATAGAGGCCTTAACCAGATCACGGTGAAGAATAAGTACCCCCTTCCGCTCATTCCAGAATTATTTGATCGTCTGAGGGGGGCTAGAATCTTCACCAAACTGGACCTCTGTGGGGCGTACAACCTGGTCCGTATCCGTCAAGGGGATGAATGGAAGACTGCATTCAACACCCGGGACGGCCACTATGAATATCTGGTAATGCCCTTTGGTCTCTGTAACGCTCCTGCCGTCTTTCAAGAGTTGGTCAATGACATCTTCCGGGACCTTCTCTACTCCTGCGTAGTGGTGTACCTGGACGACATCTTGGTCTTCTCTCCGGATCTCCAGACTCACCGGAGAGACGTTCGTCAGGTCCTGCTCAGGCTCAGGCAGAATCACCTCTTCGCTAAATATGAGAAGTGCCTCTTTGAGCAGACCTCGCTTCCGTTTTTGGGCTACATTATTTCTCAGACCGGCCTACGAATGGATCCAGAGAAACTGTCTGCCATCGAGAAATGGCCCCGACCGGAGGGGTTGAAGGCCATTCAGCGGTTCCTGGGCTTCGCCAACTACTACTGCCTCTTCATACCGCACTTCTCTTCCCGGACTGCCCCAATTTCCGCGCTCACCCGTAAGGGCACTAATCCCAGAGAGTGGCCGCCCGAAGCAGAGGAGGCCTTTCTTTCCTTAAAACAGGCCTTCTCTTCCGCCCCGGTGCTGCATCGCCCAGAATGCAACAAGCAGTTCTTCCTGGAGGTTGACGCCTCCTCCTCTGGAGCCAGAGCGGTACTTACCCAAAAATCATCTTCCGGGAGAATGGTAACTTGTGGCTTCTTCTCCAAACTCTTCTCCTCTTCTGAGCGCAACTATTCCATAGGAGATCGAGAGTTATTGGCCATCAAGCTGGCATTGGAGGAGTGGCGTTACCTGCTCGAAGGGGCTCTTCACCCAGTAATAATTTACACTGACCACAAGAACTTGGCTTACCTCCAGCATGCCCAGAGACTTAACCCGCGCCAAGCTCGGTGGTCCTTGTTTTTTGCTCGCTTTGATTTTATTCTTCATTTTCGCCCGGCTGACAAAAACATCAAGGCGGACTCCTTGTCCCGATCCTTTCTGGTGTCTGATCTCGAGGAAGAACCGAAACACATCATCGATCCCGCCAGAGTAATGCAGGTGACTCCCGTGAGTCTAAATCGTCTCCCTCCCGGTAAGACGTTCGTATCAGTACCTGATCGGGAGAAGATCCTACACTGGGGTCACTCGTCTAAACTAGCTGGCCACGCCGGTCAGAAAAAGACCCTCCAGCTTATTACCCGGCACTACTGGTGGCCTACCCTGCACAAGGACGTAATAGACTTTGTTTCTGCCTGTGTGTCCTGCGCCCGCAACAAGGTTCCGAGACATCTGCCAGCCGGTCGCCTCCTTCCGCTCCCAGTACCTGCTGCCCCCTGGCAGCATGTAGCAATGGACTTTATAACTGATCTCCCCCTCTCTGCCGGTTGTACGGTCATTTGGGTGGTCGCTGACCGCTTTTCCAAGATGGCTCATTTCGTTCCCCTGCCAGGCCTCCCGTCTGCATCCGAGCTGGCTAAAGACTTTATCCGCCACATCTTCCGTCTTCATGGCCTGCCCCTCCACATCGTGTCGGATCGTGGGGTACAGTTCACCTCACGCTTCTGGAGAGCCACTTGTAAACTGCTAGACGTCACCCTGGACTTCTCCTTCGCTTACCACCCACAGTCTAATGGTCAAGTGGAGCGGATCAATCAGAACCTGACCAGTTACCTCCGGCACTTCGTTAATGCCCACCATTCAGACTGGGTGGATCTCCTGCCATGGGCCGAATTTTCTTACAACAATCACGAGAGCGAATCTTCCTCCAAATCCCCGTTTTTTGTTGTCTTCGGTCAGCATCCTCGGATCCCATTTCCCGTCTCCACCTCGGTGGACAATCCGGCTGCGGAATCTCTTGTTAACAAATTTTCCTCCATATGGGAGAGTACCCGATCCGCACTCCTTCTGTCATCCGAGCGTATGAAAAGACATGCTGACAAAAAACGTCTGGATCCTCCTCAATTCCGTCCAGGGGATAAGGTCTGGCTCTCGTCCAAGTATGTCCGGCTCAAGATTCCTTCCTATAAGTTAGGGCCTCGGTTCATCGGTCCTCTGGAGGTCATCAGTCAGATCAACCCGGTGGCCTATAAATTGAAACTCCCGGCCAACTTGCGGATCCCTAACTCCTTCCATGTATCTCTCCTCAAACCTGTGGTACTTAACTCTTTTTCCAAGTCTACAGGTACGCCTCCTGCTCCGGTTTCCGCTGAAAACGAATTTGAGGTAGAGAACATTCTGGCCACCAAAAGGGTAAGAGGGAAGACCTTTTTTCTAGTAGATTGGAATGGGGTTTGGTCCTGAAGAGAGAATGTGGGAGCCCCGGGGGAACATCCATGCCCCTCTCATCCTAGCTAAATTTCTCTCTGGCCTAAAAAAGGGGGGGCCTAAAGGGGGGGGTACTGTAGCGCCGGCGTCCCTGCCCTCTGCTAGGCAGGGACGCTGTTCCCCTCACCCCTCTGCTCCGAGCCCGGCGTCCTCCTCCCGCTCTGCTGGCAGCGCGCGCTCCTTCCCGACCACTGTGCTTAGGGCGCGTGCGCGCGCGCTCCCTCCCTCTTAAAGGGGCCGCGCGCGCCGTCCTAAAGAGTCCCCGGCCAATGGCCGGAGAACTTCACCATATATAAGGCACCTCCTCCAAAATGGAGGTGCCCGAGCAATGTTGTTGCACTGTTCACTACTCTGCTTCAGCCCTCAGGTCCCGTTGCCAGTTACCTGCCAGTTCCCTGCCAGAAACCTGCCAGTTTGCTGTCTGTTTCCTGCCTGATATTCCTCCTACCTGCTTGCTAGCCTGAGGTCTGACGGTCTGCCTTCCTACTCCTGTCAGTCTGTCTATGGACCAGCTTGCCCGCTCACCTGGGAGCGCACATCTGCTACCTGCCTGCTAGCCTACCTGGAGGCTCCGCCGTCACGTGCTGTGACCACCTGCCATTCCAGAGACTCCTGCCCGCTCACCTGGGAGTGCTCATCTGCTGCCTATCTGTTGGCCTACCTGGAGGCTCCGCCGTCACGTGCTGTGACCACCTGCCATTCCAGAGACTCCTGCCCGCTCACCTGGGAGCGCTCATCTGCTGCCTGTCTGTTGGCCTACCTGGAGGCTCCGCCGTCACATGCTGTGACCACCCGTTTATCCAGAGACTCTCGCTTGCTCACCTGGGAGCACACATCTACCATCTGCCTGCTAGCCTACCTGGAGGCTCAGCCATCACAGGTCGTACCTACCCTTTACCCAGAGACTGCCCCGGTCACTTGCCGTGACCTCCTGCCCGTTCATCCAGAGACTGCCCTGGTCACTTGCCGTGACCCCCTGCCCGTTCATCCAGAGACTACCCCGGTCACTTGCCGTGACCTCCAGCCCGTTCACCCAGAGACTGTCCCGGTCACCTGTTGTGACTGCCTGCCCGTCTTCCCTGGTCGCCACCCGCTCCCTTACAAGGACCGCCCCCTTGTATAGTAGCTCAGAGGTTCCGCCTCCCAGACCCGTTACACAGGAACTCGCAATTAATAAAGACAGGGAACACCACCTGCTTCTCCTGGAAACGCAGAATGGTGTCAGGAGTGGTGACATTTATTCTTAGTGGCTCTATGACAACTACATCTGACAGAGTTCTGGAGGCGGTCCGTAAGGACGGACAGGTTCTACCATGGCCACAATTGTGAGGGGCCCCCTGAACCTCCAACTACTGCTCTTGCCACATCTCTCCTTCTCACTCTCACTAAAACTGCCTGCAATCAAGAAGTGTCTCAGTTCTTCACTGAACCTGCTCCTCCCACACTGGAGCAGCTCCTAAACCCCTTAACTATTCAATAACTTATAACTGCATACTCTCTATGCTATAGTGCCCACCTCTGCACTACTCTTCTATTAATCTAATACTCTATCTATACCTTCCTATGCTGACCCTGTAACTGACACATCAGACAGTCGGTCATAACACATTCTCATATATACAACAGAGTATAACATTATGTGCATAAAGAGGGAAGAGGCGCATTACCATCCCGGTCACCCTCTTATCACCCTCTTACACAAGTAGTGCTAACTATACTCAACGGCTCTATGATGACTATGTCAGATAGAGTCCTAGAGGAGATCCCTGAGGAGTGGATGGATAGGATCCACCATCACCATCAAAGACCAGGTAAATCACCTGCTACTCCTGGAACTGCTGAATGGTGTTAGGAGTGGTGAAGTCTCAGAGGTTGTACAATGACATCTATCCCTACAGTTACAATCCGAGATTCCTGCCTTAAGTGAAGAGGCCAGGGATGCTGCATACTACTGTGGAAAAAAGAGGCACAGAGGACTGGATGGTGGGTAGTGGGCATCAGGGGATGCAGAAAAGATGAAAATTAAAGGTATTAGTTTTATTTATTACATTTTGCTAGGCCACTACATTTAGTCAAAATTGTGGTTAGCGGCCTATCATTTTGCTGAATTCGCCCTGAGAAAATAAAAAAAAATCCTTTTTAGTAAAATTCAGTTCCACTTTAATATACTCACCTATCTCTATTGCTTTGATCAGTTAACTACGAAAGTAAAAAGATTGATGTCTGAAGAGACCACAGAACATAATAAGAAACATTACATTCACAGAGAATAACTTTGCTGCAAATTGACTCTGCGCAATCTGGCAATTCAAATCTTTCCAGATCTGCTTATTTCTATGTGTCGCCCCTGAGGGTTCAGTCGCCACAGAGGTACTGCACCTCACCCAGAGGTGTGGTGTCTCTCTTCACTCAGGTAAGGAGGGAGTGCTGCCCGGAACCCCAACACCTGCATCCAACACTACACTGCTCCAAGCCGGCTGGAAGGGCAAGACGCAATGTTTGTTCCTGCTGAGCCCTGTCCCTGGCTGGAGTGGGGGGAACCAAAGGTAGGGGCAAACAGTAGTGGGTGTGGGTGGAGGAAGTAGCTAGAGGGAGCACTTGTTGAAGGAGGTATATAATGGGAAGCCATCTTGGGGTGGCAGGTTAGTCAGTAGGAGAGCAGTTCAGAAGAACAGTCCGGGGGCAGAGTCTCATTAGGAGCTCTGCTCCACAAGTAGTGCCTGGTCTAGACGCCCCAGAGGGGAGCAGGGAGTAGGCTCCGTTCTAAGAAGGGATTCTAGGGGGTACGGCGAGTGCAGGACGGCACCCGTACTCCCCGCATCTGTCAGAAGACAGAGGGATCGTAAGCCGCATTCTAATCCCCTGAGGGTCAAGCAAGTCTGTGAACTCCGACAGACAGGAGGGACTTCAGAGCAGCCGAACAGGATTGAGAGTGGGCAGCGCAGGGCAGGAGGGAGAAAGACCCAGTGTGAAGATGGTCTACATAGGAACACAAGAAAGAGGGGTTCTGCCAGGTACTCATATTCTGCCTGAGGAAGAACGGAACCCCTGCCTGGTGAACGCAGCGCGACGTGAGAGGCTAGCACCCAATCAGTGCACCAGTGGAACTGCCTTAACGACTGTGAGTAAAAACTTGGATGACTGCACTGCACTGCCTCCGTCCATTATTTCATCGGTGCCATCTTTCTCTCTGCACTACAACGCCCAGCGCACCTTACACTAACTACACTGCCCTGGAACTAGCTCTACCTGTGGAGAGCTGCACCATCCTTGCTGCCTTAACACCAGCTCCAGAGGACTGCTCCGCCGCGGCGGCTCCCTCTAGCCGCAATCCACAGGTGGTGTCACAAACTCTATAAATCTCAATTAATAAGCCCCTTTTGCACTGACCGCCCTGGGTCACGGACCGGGCCAGCCACCGTGATATTCCCTGCAAGCAGCCCTAGGCCCGGCTGCCGCGTACATATCAACTTGGTCATTTAGTGAGTATTTATCAGGGAATAACAGATGAAGAGTTAACCGAAACTTTTGGAAACTATACTCAATGGTGACAACCTAAAATTTTTGAAAGGAAAGAAGCTAAAGGGGCCCAAAATTCTACCTTTAACCAACTCCTTTTGCAATTTAAAACCAAAAGCCTACATTTAAAGTGATTAGGTAATAACTCTGCCCTCTGCTTGTCTGGGTGCCTCCAGCCAAGGTTTCATACTTTCCAGCAGCACTGGAGTTTGCACTTTTTTTGAACCAAATGTCTTGAGACAATTGAGTAGTGAAATGAAAGTTGAGGGTCAGCACAGAAGAAAAGATTTGTGGTAATCATGACAGTTATTGAGCAACTTACAATGATTTTCATTATATGGAAAATATAAACCTCTCCTTATTATGGGGAGAAGGAACCTGCTTTGATAAATACCCAGAGATAGGAGGCAACGTACGACCACAAACCAACAGCCTTAAACCCAAATTTCATATTGGGATGAAGCACCATTTTTTGTTTAAAAATGTCATCATGCTGAAGCCAGGTAAAGCCACAGAAATTACGGTAGCCATCTAAAATGGTGTCATATGTTGGAATAAACCAGAACAAAGCTGAAGCTATTTCTCTCCTAACATTGATACATTTATGCAAACTTACTGCAATCAAATGACTTGGCGCATAACTTACAGCCTAGTTAGAAGTCATTTTAACAAAATAATTAAATAAAACACAATAAAAAAAACATTGCCAACAACATTGGTGGAAGAGGAAAGCCTCTGTCTACACAATGCCTGTCACGGGTGTGTCGGAGGTGACAAATAGTCACCCTGCAATGGTTTGAAGGAGATTTGGCAATGCAGACAGCTGCCTAGATAGGAGGCTATGTTTAGGACCCACCGACTACCTACCTTTAGTCTGGGTGTATATATACCTGGTGCGTCTTGGTGGGCGTCACCAGTTATATTCATTCCTACTTGGAACTTGGCTGAAGCAGCATCACGTCCTCTTTGGAGTCTTGAGGCCATGTGTCCTGTTGGAGTTCTTCTAAAGCTAAGTTATTATTTCCCTATGTTGTCTTCCCCTTTTGGCTTTAGACTGCTAGTGGAAGTTGACTAGTGCTCATCTCCTTCCATCCCCAGGTTTAGCCTTTCGCCAGGTATAGTAGGGCGAGGCACGTGATCGGCGATATCTGCGGAGGCTGTATAGGGACGTTAGGCGGAGACAGGGTGACGCTAATCCAGATTAGGAGGTCACCTCTTCCCCCTTTCCCTAGTGTCTGGGCTTCCTTTCCTTTTAACCTCTGTGTTTCACTCACACCTGGCGTGACAATGCCTCACCCAAACCCTGATCCTGTCACTCATTCACAGGAAGGAGACTGCTCCTCACTTCACCAGGCAGTAGGACAGCAGCATGGAGGAAGAGCATCTACTGCCATCTCTCCAGCTCCTCCGCTCCCTGGATGGTGTTAAGTATGTGACATGAGGTCTCTTTTGTCTTCACCTAGCTTCCTTCTGCTGGTATTCCTCAATAAGTGAAGCTGGCTCCCATGCTACTATGATGACATATTTGGTAACAACTTCCTCCTGAAGTCCTGACTCTTCCTTTTCAGCCATCAAAATGTCAGACAGGCACCCCCTGAGCCACTCCTCCCACCACAGCTTTCAGCTCTTTGTATTAGATCCCTCAGGGTATCCTCCATCCTACAGTCTCCCAGCTTCTGTTGCTCAAGGATCCGCTACCCGCTCTTCAAAGCTGCTCCAGAGATGACTCGTTCCGGCAGATGTAACTTGAGCCTGCAGATTATTGCATGGTAACCACTCGACTTGCCATGCTCTTCTTCCAGGTATCAACTTCACGGCATCGCCTTCAACTTTCTGCAATGTTTTATAGTCTTATTGAGTGAGGGAGTTTCCATCCTCCCCCTTTGAAGAGGGGTATCCCTAAGGGTCAGTTCCTCCGGGTTCGGAGGGACTGTTCTTCGTGTAATGATTTCCAGTCTGAATCACGCAATCTGGCTAATAGATTTTGTGTGAGGGGATACCCTGAAGGGGTAATAGAGAAGGCCTATCAACAAGCAAGGGCAGTAGATAGATCATCCCTCCTTACCCCAAGGGATAGACCTGACTCAGAGCCCATCACACGGTTGATAGGCACTTACGATGATCAGTCAAGAAGTGTCATGGAAATTCTTAAAAGACACTGGGATATCCTACAGGCAGATTCGGATGTGGCGGGCCTGATTTCAAAGACACCCTCAGTCAGTTATAGGAGGGGGAAGTCTGTGAAGGACACTGTTGTGTATAGCCACTTTGCTCCTCAGAGGAAGGAGGGTACATGGCTGCAGAACAGGTCCAAGGGTACATTCAGGTGTGGCCACTGTTCTTTTTGTAAATTCATCACACCGTCAAAAAGTTTTGCGAGTACAGTGATTAAACGGGTGTGTGACATGAGAGATTTTGCCAACTGTAGGACATCGGGGGTGGTGTATCTCTGCACGTGCACATGTCCAATGGATTATATCGGGAAAACAAAACGTGAATTACGTGTTCGGATTGGCGAACACCTTGGACATGTGCAAGGATACACCACTCACCAGACATGTAATCTCTAAACAAGGGGGTGATGTTGGATCCATTTCATTTAGGGTCCTTGAGGTTGTGGAAAATACTCCAATGGGAAGCCCGTTGGATCTTCTGGATGGAATTGATGGCCCCAGGGGCCTGAATGAGCAGCTGAGTTTTTCGAGCTTCATTTGATTTAAGAGTGTGCTACTGAGGGCTAAATAGAACCAACCTTAATGTGATACTGGCCTTTGGGCATCACTTATATGTACCTATTAGGGTTACCTTTACATCTATATTTTGTGACTATTCTACATATCCTTAGTCTAACAACCTTGAATTTTTGGAAGGGCAAATGAGAGGATAAATGTGGACAACACTTAAATTTTAATGTAGGGAGATATCTGCACCCCTTTCTCTATTTTTTGATATTTTGACTTCTTTATTTCCCCTTGTATTTATTATTCTCCTCCTTTGGGGAGAAACGTTAATACATTATTTTGATGACTTTGAAATTGTGCCACCGGTTTCGCTTCCAATGCACGGTTTTTAGGACAGTATATTGTAAAGTATTGGCTTTCCGGGTGGTTATTGGCGTCTCCTCTGTGATTTTGGCAGGTACCACTAGATGTCAGGCTGTCTGCCTGGTCTGCTTTCTATCTGTGCTCTCCAGTAACTCTAGATGCGTTCCGGTGATCTCACTTCCGGTTTGCGTCATCAGTGAGTCATTTCCGCCAGCGTGCGTTCCACATGCCCACTGTGCTTTCCACAGACTTATATCCGGCTGCAAAAATGTGAGACATGTGCGCAATGGGAGTCATAACAGGGGTATGTTAATTAAACTTTGGTGGGGGTTTCTTATATATATATGGGATGTGGACGTTTCTTTCCATGTATGCAGCATTGACTGGTTGTCTGAGGCGATAGATTGCTGTCCTCCTCAGGTCCCCTGATGAACCCTGGTGGAACCCAACAGGAAACGCGTTGGGACTAAGGGACTACTAATGATAAGTGCCATTTTCATTTGGGACTATATATATGGGACTATTAAGTTTTAAGTGCCATTCTTTATCTGCATGAATTGTCAGACTGTTGGTTCAAATTGTGGGCTGAAGACCTAGAGACAATTGTGTTAAACAGCCCTCTATATATAATCTTCTGCTCTGATGAATAATTTTTGATCTAACAATATGCTGTATATGTGATACATATCTGTGTGGAACCCACACTGGAGATTTATTGTTTAAGAGAGATTGATCAAGATAGCTGTGCACTGGATCGCTATAATGGATCAGGATACTAGCTACTAAATACATCTATCTATGAATTGGTTTATTTAAGCAACACTAAGATTAATCGTACTTTCAAGTCTCCAGGTGCTGGTGTATGTCCTTGTAATAGTGGAGAAGGACGTAGCCTTCCTTTGGCACTGAAGTAGTTAAAGAAAGTTTTCCCGTAGTTAAACCTCTCTGAACTGTTGGTAGGCCAAGCTAGGGGGTTAGATTTAGTGGTCCAGTCAGTAGAGTAGAGGCGGGAACTTAGTTCCCTGATCAAGCCTTGAGTGTGATAGAGCTTGTTCCTGGAATAATTCCTTGTGGTCTGTAGTACCTATAGTCAGCCACAGGATGCCACTTTCCTGGGAGCAGATGTTAGGTTGAGTCTGCTAGTAGTGTTACAGACAGTGATGGGGTTAATGCTGTATGATGGCAGCCCACAGAGGGCAC
Organism: Phyllobates terribilis; assembly: GCF_046119375.1. Lineage (NCBI taxonomy): Eukaryota > Metazoa > Chordata > Amphibia > Anura > Dendrobatidae > Phyllobates > Phyllobates terribilis. The sequence continues at coordinate 1,177,164,522 of NW_027362761.1, forward strand.
ATTAGGAAAAATCCCTGTTTAGTTTCCAGAAGCAGGAAGTGATGGGCAGTAAGAGATAGGACAGTGAACTGTACGGGCAGCCTGACTATATGGTGGCTGCTAGGGTAGACGGGAGCTCCATACCCTCAGACAATGGGATCACCAGTGTAAAACTCTCCCTACGCAAGAGTCCTGTTAGCCGGCCAGAGAAGCTCAACAGAGGTATTGAGGACCAGGAGCACTTCTAGTCTGCAGGAAGCAGAGGAAGATAAATAGGACTCCAGGCTAAGACGTGGGGGAGATATCGGATCCAAAACACTGTTGGTATTGCAGAAGAGTCTCTAGAGATTAGAGTCACAGAGATGCTTCACTTAATGAGGGAACCAGGGCTGAAGATGTTGCCAGCGCCTATGAGGGAGATAATAACCTGTCGAGCCTTATCCATTATATCTGCCTGTAAATACTGTACATATTCCTCTTCCCCAAGTAAAGTCCAAGTTATGGTTAAGAACCTCGTGTCCTCTGAATTTATTGCTGCCCTGGTCCAAGAAGAAAAACACCTGGAGACAACCGCGATCGGATGATTTGAAGTAAGTGGAGAGCCCCACATGCACAGCCACACATCAGAGGGAGCACACAAATTGTCTGTTGGGTGCCAGAGCGAAAGGGGGCTACAGCTCGCCCACGACTACCTCGCTGTTGCACCTTACATCCTATTGAACAGATTTGGTCATTTTTATTATTATATATCGGTTTCTAAACCTATACATTCACTTGTTGTTCTACCTTTTTCTCATCATTGTGGTTTTTTAATATTTGGAAAAGGGTCTTTGTAGGGACATAAGGGATACCGACGTGGAGCGGGGGCGCCACGAAGTACAAATTAGGGTGGCAACCTCCGCTGTCAGGAAGGGAGAGGAATTAGGGACAAAATAGGGACAGTATTAGTCTGTACTCCTTCCTGTCGGTATAAGACCTGAATCTGATGTTCCATTTTTATGAGGATCATTGTCGTTCGTGTATGGATTTTTTCAGTCCTTTTTAGATTTAATTAATAAAAGTTACTTTTTAGGGGTCTTTTTTCCTCTGGTTGTTGCTGAATAAATAGAATGGACATGCTGAATTCATCATCTCTGTCCTGGTATTCACCAAAATCAGTCATCAGGGAGAGTCAGGACGAGGGCCGGCCTTAGTCTGAATTGTGTTCTGTACTTTGATTTCACCACTCAAATTATTTTGTTACTCAGTTTCCCAGGACACATGAGAGGGCAGGAGGTTACCTTTCATGTCCTAGGAACATTAATTTGTGATCTTTTGACACATAGGCCCCAATTCATCATCGCTGGGATTGTGCGCACCAATCTGAATGAATGAGACAATGAAATAAGATCCTAATTCAATAAGAGGCGCACTTCACTTAATGAATTAGGAGCCTCTTACTAGTGCCGAGCGCCTCCATCAGAAATGTTACTCCATTCAGGGACTGGAATCAATTTCTGGTGATATTTACCTTACTAAAATGGAAAAAATTTGATTAATTAGATGGCTGGCTTAGCCAACTCCTCCTAGTTTGACGTACCATAAAAATGCCAAAATTCCCTACATTTTTGTGTAATTTACAAGCTGTGCAAAATTTTCTGAGATTTTAAGGTGTTTTATACAAGTCATTGTTTTTGTTCCTTACATGAAATTACCCCCCCACAAGTACTGTACTATAAACTGCAGTGAACATGTGAAGTGAAATCCACCACTACTGTACTGACCCTCACAGGGGAAGTCATCATGCCATATACACACAGGGCCGAGACAATGCATTTTGGTGCCCTCGGCAGATTATGTAAACTATGCCCCATCCCAGCTTGAATCAGTTTAAAGATATCTTAAGAATATGTTCAGACATTGCATTTTTGCTGTGCTTTTCTGCACTAATAACGCAGTGTGTTGGCAGTAGAAACACTGATGCTTTATATGCATTTTTGGTGATTTATATCATACGGTTTTTAAAGCACCACTCTAGCGGGTTTTTCTTTTCAGCTTTGGAGTGGTGCTACTAATCTAAGGTCTCTGATCTAGAATTATACTTACCCGCCGCCATCTTCACCTTCTATCACCAGTACAAGACTCTGATAGACTTACATTAAAAAGTGACCTCCAGCTCACCCAGCAAACACTGGAGCGATCCAGCAGATCACAACCAGCAGGAGATGAGCGGAGGGGCGCCAAGAATAGATGAAGATAGCTTCTGATAAGAATAAGACTATGGGCAGAGAACTTAGAAGAGTGGCATCACTCCAGCGGTAAAGTAAAATAAAACTCTGGAGAGATTCTTTAATGCCTTTACCCCCGAAGGATGTTTGCACGTTAATGAACAGGCCAACTTTTTCAATTCTGACCACTGTCCGTTTATGAGGTAATACCTCTGGAACACTTCAACGGATCCCACTGATTCTGAGACTGTTTTTTCATGACATATTGTGCTTCATGATAGTGATAACATTTATTTGATATGACCCGCGTTTATTTGTGAAAAAATTGGAAATTTGGTAAAAATTTAGAAAATTCACAATTTTCCGAATTTGAATTTTCATGTCCTTAAATCAGAGAGTCAAGTCACACAAAATAGTTAATAAATAACATTTCCCACATGTCTACTTTGCATCAGCACAATTTTGGAACCAACATTTTTTTTTGTTAGGAAGTTATAAGGGTTAAAAGTTGACCAGCGATTTCTCATGTTTCCAGCAAAATTGACAAAACCATTTTTTTTAGGGAGCACATCACGTTTGAAGTGACTTTGAGGGGCCTTTATGACAGAAAATACCCAAAAGTGACACTATTCTAAAAACTGCACCCCTCAAGGTGCTCAAAACAGCATTCAAGAAGTTTATTAACCCTTCAGGTGCTTGTGGATGAAACCAAAGAACATTTAACCTTTTTTCGCAAAAATGTTACTTTAGAACCAATTTTTTTTTATTTTCACAAGGTTAACAGGAAAAATTGGACCATAAAAGTTGTTTTGCAATTTCTTATGAGTACGTTAATACCCCATATGTGGGAGAAAACTACTGTTTTGGCTCACGTCAGGGCTCGGAAGGGAAGGCGTGACATTTTGAAATGCAGACTTTGATGGAATGGTCTGTTTGATGGAATGGTCTGTGGGCATCATGTCGCACTTGCAGAGCCCCTGATGTGCCTAAACAGTGGAAATGCCCAACAAGTGCCCCCTTTTTTTGGAAACTAGACCCCCCAATGAATTTATCTAGATGTGTGGTAAGCACCTTGAACCCCCTGGTGCTTCAAAGAAAATTATAGCTGACTTATGAAAGTAAAAAAAAATCAAATTTTTCCACAAAAATGTTATTTTAGCTAAAAAAAATGTAGATTTTCACAAGGGTAACGGGAGAAAGTGCACCTCAAAATTTGTTGTGCAATTTTTCCTGAGCACACAGATACCCCATATGTGGTCGAAAACTACTTTTGAGGCACAGTGTAAAGCTCAGAAGGGAAGAAGTGCCATATTGGAGTACATATTTTCTGGGCTGGTTTGAAGGTGCCATGTTACATTAGCAGAGCCCCTAAGGTGCCAAAACAGCAAAACCCCCTCAATGAATTCATCTAGGGGTACAGTGAGCATGTTGACGCCACATGTGCCTCACAGGATTTTACTCCATTGGGCAGTGAAGAAAGAATAATTACATTTTCACCACCAAAGTTTTGTTTTAGTCCCAGATTTTACATTTTCACACTGAGAAATGAGTAAAAATGTCACCAAAGTTTGACACACAAGTTTTGCTGAATGTAGAAATACCCCATATGTGGCTGTGCAGTACTGCTTAGCCACACGGCGAGACTCGGGAGGGACGGAGCGTTATCTGCCTCCTGGAGCGCAGATTTTCCTACAATACTATGCAGAATCTATATACACAGCTCCTACGTAATTCAGAAAAAACCCCGGAGGGATCCATTCACTATCATAAAGCAGCAGAGTTAAGCCTCTTTCACATGTCAGTGAGTCCGCTACGTGTGGTGACAGTAATTAGGACCTGTTTCATATATTTGTTGCCTGGTTTAACCATTCTATTTATTCTCATGGAAGATGTCTGTCAGCAGTTTACCCCCTCCCCTCTTTACAGAACACATGGACGCTCAGCTGATTCTAGTGTGCATGTATATGGGGGGAGGAAAACGTGTTTATTCGTTAGCTCGCTCCGTTGTACGGCCACATTCAGAGTTTCTCCTCCTGTGCAGATGTTCATATAGTCTGTAATCATTATGTCAGCGCTGGTTTATACCTGACTGGTTTATACAATGATCTGTACAGAAATAATCTATTCCCAGAGGAAGAAGAGAAGACAGAAATAATCCCTGAGCGCTCTGCTAATTCTCTGCACCTTCATCTACACAACATTGTAATACAGCGACATCATGGGGGATGAGGACGGAGGTTTTTGTACGGCTCTGTATCACTGTGTGAGAGGAGTGCTATAACCCTGCTGACAGTAATAATCTGCTGCTTCGTCCTCTGTCGCTCCACTGATTGTAAGAGTGAAAGAAGTTCCAGATCCAGATCCAGTGAATCTCTCTGGGGTTCCTGATTGTCGAGTGTTTGCCAAGTAGATGAGAAGTTTTGGAGGCTGCCCGGGTTTCTGTTGGTACCAGTGTAAATAGTCTTTGGAGTTGCCGCTATACAAGAGACTTTGACTGGATTTACATGAGACGGTGACTGTATCTCCCGGTGACACCGACAGATAATCCGGAGTCTGAGTCATCACAATCTCTCCACAGGACACTGGGAGCAGAAGAGAAGAGATAATGGTGACAATCACTGATATAATGACGTGCGCTCCTTCTCCTCTTACTACATGTATACAGCCATGTTCTGTATACTCTCATCTATCCCACATAGTATAACCCTCACCGGACATTACCTTGTATGTAAAGATACAGCACACAGAGCAGAGATCTCAGGGAAACCATCGTCATTGTTCTGGACGCTCACAGACACAGATCATTGGTTTCATGTCTTATTTATATCATATGAAATCTACAGGGAAATCGTCTGAGATTATGTAACAGGAAATAGGCAAATCACCGGATTATCAGAGATTACATCATCTGCTGCTTTCATGGCTGATAATCAGTGAGATAAATAACGGGGGATTTAATCCTGTCCACAGATCTCACAAGTAACAATCTAATCCATCTCATCAGTGATCTTGTAAATGTAGAAGTTTCCTGATCTGTGTATTTTGCTCGGTGTTGGATCAGTACCGGCTCCTTGTAGAATCCAAAGTAAGATCAGATTTACTGAAAGTGCAGATTTATTAAGAGTAATAAAGTGAAGTTTGAGATTTACAGTAAATGAGTGATAAAACCCTTTGTGATGACAATCAGTGTTGTCCTGGGGTAAATTCTGATATAATAAATCCTCCTTATGTCTCTATCACATGGCAGGATTCTGATCAGTATTTGTAGCCAAAACCAGGACTGAGCCCAAACCACAGAAGAGGAGCAGATCTTTCCAGGACAGTTTTCTCTTCTTTTTACAAATACTGACACATAACACTGATCAGAGACTGTGAATGTGACTTATGCCGGAAGCACACACACAATTCTGCTGTATTCTTCATGGGGTCTTCATTGGCTTTGACATCTTTTTCAGGCCAAAGTTTCTTTAAAGTCTATAGTGAAACATGAAAGGTCTCCGGTCACTGAATTGTGATCTTTGGCTTCTCCTTTGTCTTTCTCGGCTCATTGGTGTTTATTTCAAAGCACAGTTTGCTCTGGTTGGGACATTTATTTCTGACATGTTTTCTCAGACTTCTGCCTAGAACATGAAAAAAACAAAAATAGATGTGTAAAATGTTTCACAATAAAAGCAAAACAGCAAAAATGTTTGTGAAAAATGTAATGAAAACATTTGATATTCATAGCCTTCTTTCCAGTAGTTTGAAATAGTTTGAAATAGTTAAGGGTCTTGGCCTCACAGAAAATGGATATGGTTTGCCAAAAAACGTGCTACACAAAGCTGTGAAGAATGTGCCAAGATTTAAAGTAAACGTAGACTAGACAGTCCTAAAAAACGACAGATGTGTTGACCACTCATAAATGTGATGCATTTTAACACTATGAAGTTTGCATTGTCTAAGAATTAGAGAGAAGAGATGAGTGAATGTTTTTACATTCAGCTTCAGGATGTTCAGCGACTTTTTCCTGAACATTTGATTCACTAAAAAACTCAGTAAAGTCAGATCAGACAAGCAAGCACACTATCTCTGACTGACACCAATTACAGATTTTTTTTCTCTGTAAAAACGATTGCGCTGTCTTGCTTTATCTTTCTAATGCATTAAGAGGCAAAAAAATGTAAATTTTTAATCACAAATTGTTTAAATTCCTCTGGACCTTAAAATTCATAAACATTTACTGAAATGTGATTATTATTAATCTTTTATGTCACATTCCTCCCTTTCCACTTTCTCTGTATAACTTCTATATCCAGGAAATTTCATCCCATTGATGAGAATCTATGAAGCTTTTTATCCACATGATGACGTGACTTAGTTTTATACTTAATCCCTTCCCACCACAGCCAATTTTCATCTTCCATCCCCTTCTTTCTAGAACCATAACTTTTGTATTTTACTTTCCTCATAGACATATTAGAGCTTGTTCTTCTATAATAGGGAGATCTCTCCACATGTAGATTACACTTGTGTGACACGACCAGCGCAGCAATCTGACCGCTGGGGACATTATACATAGATAGGACCAATAATCTGCACCTAACACATGATTTGCTCTAGTAACAATGAAACGTCACTTTTTATAGTTGTTTGGTAAAAATTGGATTTTTTGGCTTTTGTCTTTTGGATGTAAAGTATCAGTCAGTCCCTACCGACACCAGTGATTAATATGGTGTCACCTATAACATTAAGGCTGCAGTCACATCCGTGTGAAATGTCCGAGTGCCGTCTGATGTTTCCCCTGATGAAGCACGGACACAGAGAAACTAATGGATCTATTCACACATCTGTGACGTCCATGAGCCTCCGCTCCGGTCCTGTTCTTATCAGAGTCGTCCATACAAGTCAGTGGGGATCTGTGAGACGTGGATACAGATCGGAGGCTTTGGTTTTGCTTCCAGGTCTCACAGATCTGTTGTTTAATGATAAATGTGAACATGTGACCTCCCAGGGGACTTCTTATTGGCTTGATGATGTGATCACTTTCCTCTGCGGTCTCTATCATTATGACGATACTACATTTTCTTCCATTTGTACAATAAAAATACTAGAATTTTTATAAAATGTGTTTTGTGTCGCTGCATTCAACGACCCAGAACATTTTATCTTTCAGCCCGGAGCTGTATGTCGCTCGCTGTTGGGACAGCGTACAGTCTTATTGGTGCCATGTTGGATACATGAAACGTTTTATCACTTTTTACTTAGTTTTAGGGAGTTTTCTGCAATGTTCATTGTGTGGGATAAATAACATCTTCTGTAGGATTCTTTACTCTAGTTATTTTTTGTTTTTGCAAAAGAAATTTATAAAGAATTTTTTTTTACTTTTTAATTTCTATCCTTGTAAGGACTTGAATGTCTTTCTGCATTGCAATGTATTATCGGTACATCTTATATATTATCAACATATTCCATAGTGTTGTACAGAGATAGTCACCAGTCCCCGTCCTCTATGGGGCTCACAATCTGCTCCTTTGTCCCCCCTCTATGTGTCGTCCTATACACGCGGTTTATGTGGAGCTCAGCGTTGTGTCACTTCTCTATAAATCACATTTTCAGGTCTCAGTCTGTCCAGTCAGGGCCGGCTCCAGGTTTTCTTGGGCCCCGGGTGAAAGAGTCTCAGTGGGCCCCTTTAACACATACCACGATTCATGATGCAGAGATACGGCGGAGAAATATATATATACATCTCTGGCAAAAATTGTTAGACCACGGAACTGTTTTCTATTGGAAAGCATGGAAAGACTGGTGGAAAGCATGCAAAGATGAATGAAAGCTGTGGTTAAAAATCATGGTTAGTCCACCAAATATTGCCAAATATTGATTTCACAGTTAAAACATGAGTAATTTTTTTGTATTTTGACGGTTTATCATTTGCTGCAAATGCAAAATTTTTAGCTTTGAATTTTGGATACATATTGTGAGTAGTTTATAGACTAAAACAACAATGTACATTTTACTCAAAAATATACCTATAAAGAGAAAAATCAGAGAAACTGAACATTTTGCAGTGGTCTCTTAATTTTTGCCAGAGCTGTATATAGTACAAGACCTAAGATTTCACTTCTTACATTACATGAGCAGAATACTGGCCCCAATATAACGCTCTATACAGGATACTGGCCCCCATATAATGCTCCATACCGGATACTGGCCCCCATATAATGCTCCATATAGAATCCTGGCCCCCTGTAAAGAAAATACTTATTTCCGTATATTTTTCTATCAAGGACTTCTTATCAGATGCGATCGATCAAAAACTATATCACAATATTCTTATGAAAAAATGTATTGATTTATTCTTGGATTGTCCATTAAAAAGAATGATTGTAGTAGTTACATAAAATAGTTAAATAGTTACAAAGTGATTGTCCATAATTAGCTTAATAGTTGAGATCCATACATGTTTTCTTGGGATCTTGAATGATAGGTTGCGTCTGTCTGTGTCCAGCATGTGTGTCAGGATGACACCATGTGTCCGGGTAAAGCACATGTCTCCTTGTGCCTACATCGGCAGCTGGTTCCTTCACATATAGATCCTCATACAGTGTCCTGTGAAATGGCAAGAGCACCCCCCGTCTCTAACATAGGGTTATAGCCGGTCATACCAGCTGTTCTTCTACTTATGGTACAAACTTACACCGAGCTAAAAATACAAATAGCGTATGTCATCTAGAAACCCTAACACGAGGCTGATGTAATCTTATGCAATGTATGGTACAGAATTAAGAATAAAATTAATATCCGTACTTAATATTTAACACCCTCATATAACGCTCCATGCACGCTGTTCCCCCCACATAATGCCCCATGATGGCTGTGTCCCCCACATAGTGCCTCATGCAGTCTGTATTTTGCCTCCCACATAATGCCTCATGCAGGCTGTGCTGTGCCCCCCACATAATGCCCCATGCAGGATGTCCTCCCCCATATAATGCCCCATGCAGGATGTCACCCCCCACATATAATGCCCAATGCAGGATTTCACCCCCACATATAATTCCCCATGCAGGATGTCACCACCACTTATAATGTGCCATGCAGGGTGTTACCACCCCCCCTATATAATGCCCCATGCAGGATGTCACCCTCCCCCATATAATGCCCCATGCAGGATGTCACCAGCCACATATATAATACCCCATGCAGGATGTCACCCCCCCATATAATGCCCCATGCAGGATTTCACCCTCCCCCATATAATGCCTCATGCAGGATGCCACCACCACATATAATGCCCCATGCAGGATGTCACCACCCCCCATATAATGCCCCATGCAGGATGTCACCCTCCCCCCATATTATGCCACGTACAGGATGTCACCCCCCATATAATGCCCCATGCAGGATGTCACCCCCCCATATAATTCCACATGCAGGATGTAGCCCCCACCATATAATGCCCCATGCAGGATGTCACCCCCTATATAATGACCCATGCAGGATGTCACCCCCCCATATAATGCCCCATGCAGGATGTCACCCACATATAATGCCCCATTCCTCCATGCATAAAAAAAATAAATAATCAAATACTCACCTCACTTCTCCTCACCTGCTGCCGCTGCTCCGGACTCCTCAGCGTCATCAGCGTCTTTCCGCTTTGCGCTGTGACGGCTCAGGAGAGGGCGTGGTGGAAAGACGTCACCGCATCCTCTGACCTGACACGTCACAGTACAGCAGCCGATGCAGGACCTGCTGCGGAGGCACGGGGAGAGGTAAGTATTGTGCCGGCTGCCAGGGCACTGAGCAAGCAAGGGAGGGAGGGTGGGCGCTGGCACCGCTGTCCTCCGCTCATGGGTCCCAAAGCACCCCGGGGTGCCAGGCGGCAAGTGGGCCCCCCCCGCCCCCCGCCTGCTCAGGGCCCGGGTGCTGACGCCGGGCCTGTGTCCGGTCATCAGATATTTAATAGAGACGTCGTCTCCCTGTTCTCTTTCTCTGCAGTTTTATTCTGTAAGTGATCAGTGATTAATATCCAGTAATGCAGCAAAGAGCGAGATAGAGGAGGAAGGATCGGATTCTCCCCATCTTGGAGCGCCTCCTGGTGGTCACTAAACTCCTCGTGTTGTAGATTTTTCCTCCATAGAAGCAGCAATCTTACAATATATTAGGATTTCTGCACTTTTCATAATCAGTTTATTTTATTTCTTGTGTTCAGTTTAATTATTCAATTTATTAACAAAAGTGATGAAAAAATACCATTCTGTGTTCTGTGTTCTGGGACGGAGGTTCACCTTCCAACAAGACAATGACCCAAAGCAAACTGCTGAAGCATCACTGAGAATCTGTGGTCAGACCTGAAGTTTGCGGTTCACCAGAGGAAACCATCTGACCTGAAGGAGCTGGAGCAGTTTTCCTTTGAGGAATGGGCAAAAATCCCAGTGGAAGTCAGCAACTTATGACAATCATTTCAGAAGAAGGATATAGCGGTGACATCTCCCTTGTGAATAACACTTCCACAACACAGCCCCATAGAGTTCTACTACTGCTATCACCACTGCTCTAGGAGTCTTATGTCTCTTCTTTTCCTTGGAAAGGCTGCCACCTTGTGACAGAGTTTGGAATCTCATTCTAGGTCACCGTTATATCCTTTTTTTCTGAAAAGATTCATAAGTTGCTGATATTTATATAGGAGTCTTGTTCTTCATATATAATAGAATGCAGAAAAATACTTTTTTTAAAAGATGCAGAAAAAGAAGAATCTCATAAGCGGATGTATAATCACTGTATCCCATACTATGAGGTTATTTCAGATGACATAATTTTATATGATATGTAAATATGCATGTATATCATTATCATTTATTATTGTTATTTTTTTCATGTATTTTTGTACAGTTCTGATGAAGGTCCAGTTTAATGACTTTGGATTGCTATTAAAAATAATTTGTTTCATTCACTGCAATTTTTAATTGCTAAGTTCCTTAATAGTGATGAGCGATACTCGCAAGTACTCGGTACTCACCCGAGCATCTCAGTACTCGACTGGCGCTGCTGAGCTCGTCACAGTCACTCTGGAATCAGGCAGTGTAGGGAGAGGTGCTGCTGAGCTAGGGAGAGATTTACTTGTTTTTCAGTTAGTGTAGGTATATGACGCGCCCCCTGGGCCAGTGCTGTTAGGGATACCCGGAGCCGGATCAGATGGGGGTTGTAGTCTCCGAGTGGCTGTGACCCGGTCCGTGCCCAGGGTGTCAAACTCAGTGTGTGGCAGTCCTACAGATGTTATTAGAGTTCTTTGTGTCGACTACGCCACCCGTTGATTTGCGGTCACTACGGCCGCCTCTGCAGCAGGGTCCGCTGAGGCTGGTGGTGTGTGTGCAGCTTTGGGTAGTATAACCCCCAACGGGAGGGGTATAGCCTCAGGGGGTCAGCCGTGGAGGATGGTGGTTGTGAAGGTGCAGCAAAGAGACTCAGAGGCATAAAATGCAGTTCCAGGGTTTTACTTACTGGTGTTGCTCGGGTCACTGTGTACAGCAGTGACCACCCGAGCCGTGCTGCGTCCACCAGGTCCTGGACTCGGTCAACTCCCAGGCAACTCCGGAGTGTGGTCCTGAGCTCCTTTCTGACTCTCCCTTCTTCTGGCCGTTCCCACCAGGGATCCACCTAAGTCCGGCTCCCTCGGGCCTCTTGTTGGTAAACCCTTGTCTCTGGGTTCCCTGACCCTATTCTTGGTCTGCCTTCCGGGTGGATTTAGTGGGTGGTCGTGGCAGATCCTGCCCACGACCTCCGGTCTCTGGCTGAGGATTAGTGCTGTAGCCTCCACCAGCTTGGGATCCGGTACCCTGTTGCCGACCCTTCACCCTATTAGCTCTCTTATGGGCTCTTGGGGTCCCCTCTTCCTGCGCCTCTGGGTCCCTCTTCCTTCTCCTCTGCTCTGCTTCTCAGGCTCTCTGACAGACTGTCTGACTGACTGACTGTGGCTGACTGACTGACTGACCCTGATCTAAGATGGTGCCCACCTTATATACTCCCTCTATGTGTGAGCTCAGGTGACCAGCACCCAATGAGCTTCTAGCTTTACCCAGGCTGCTCCCCCTATCTGCCCCTACACTACTGGGATGTTCCACCCCCCTCCCACTCCAGCCAGGAACAGACACTGTCGTACCTGCACATTTATTAAGTGGGAGTACCGTCGGTCTGTCCCCCGGAAATGGGATGTGTGTAGTGCATGCAGCCTACTAGCTCAGCTCCACACTCCATCCTTACCCGGGAGTGGAATACCACACCTCTGGGTTGAGGTGCAATACCCCTGTAGCAGCCGAATCCTCAGGGTGCTACATTCCCCCCTGTTAAATCACAGCACGTCCTCGGGCTGTAAAAGAATAAACATCCAAAAACATACAAATTTTTTTTTTTTTCAAAACATAAACATATAAACATATAAAACATCCTATATATTATCATCAGTAATAAACTTTTCATATAAAACTTTTCATAAATAACATTCTTGCTTCTGGTTCCTCCGGTCACTGTGCAACTTGTGACCGGGTAAAGTGCGACAGTCTCTCTTGGAAGAAAACAGTTTCCTATAAAACCGGTAGAGGGCGCTTTAGGAAGCGCAACTATATACAAAGGGGATATGGCCGCTCTCAGTCCTCGACCAGTGGGATTAAGGACGGCTGTTCACAGTCCTCAGCCTGTTAAGGGATGGGGACACACGGGTACAGTTCACTCTTTTGTCCCAACGGGGAACATATTTTAAGCAGCAACAGTTTTTTTTTTTTTTTGGTACCCCTACGGGCAACTATATACAGTCTCTTCTCTACCGTACTCAACGACGGCGTCCTCCTGCTCTTTCTTTGGATTCAGTTTCTGTTTCAGACCCGTCCGGGTCCTCTTGCTCCTCCTCACACCGCAGCTCCTCCTCCGTCAGGCGATGCACATGGAGGGCGTAGGGTCCTTTGGCACACTTGTGCCGGGTGAAGGTGACCTCGTCCCATAGATACAGGTCACGACCTCTGTGTCCCTCCGGCAAATGGCTTTCTACGTCTCTGCGGGTCACAAAGACGTCGCCGGGGGTATGATGGTCTCTAATGAAGCCCCACCCATGCTGCAGGTTGAACTTAATCACAGTCCCGATGGTGCGGGGACCATGAGCTGCACGGGGGTTCCTCCGGGTCCGGCTCTTCTGTTCAGCGCTCTGTATTTGCAGCCGCTGCTCACGGACCCGCCTCTCTCTCCTTTCCCTGTCAAAGACTTCCAACTGCTGGCGGCAGCACTCCGCACGCTCAGCTGCGGCTGCCCTTGTTTCCTGAGTGAACCCCATGAGGTCTCCTCCGATGGGGTCCCACTCGAACTGCGCTTCTTCCAGCGGGAGCGGGGTCATCTTGACAGGCGCCGGAGGCGGTATTAGGGGCTCATCCAGAGGCCGTTCCCTCCGGAGTCGGGGATTGACGAACTCCGGAGGCCACACAAAGGGCTGCCCATCCGGGCACGTATGCTGGGCGAACAGGTCTTCACCCAGGTGCGGCGCTCTAGAGGTTGAGGGCGCTGTGGTGGTAGCGGCGCCCAGGTTTACCAGGCCTTGCGACCAGGCTTGGGGCACCCTGAATGTGAAGGGCACCGTGAAGACGGCGGCGCCCGGGTGTTCCTGGCCTTTCGACCAGGCCGGCGGCTCGGCAGAGGTGGAGGGCGCTGTTGGTACTGCGGCGCCCGGGGGCACTCGGCCTTGCGACCAGGCCGGTGGCTTCTCCTGCTTGGCCGCGCTCTGGATTGAGGCACGTGACATAGCAGGGGGCGTGGCCGCGGCTCCGGCCGCTTGAGGCCTAGCTTGGAGCGATGACGCAGCGGCTACGGGAACGGTGAGTGGGGCTTCGGGCTCTGCGACGGGGAGCTGGGGCAGGTTTACGGCTTCTGGGCACGGGATGCTGTCGTCCCCATTACCTGCCTTCATCTCTTCGGCTCCCTCCGCGGCGCCGTCTCCGGCCGTCGTCCCTCCTTCGCCGTCCTCAGAGGTGGACTTGCTCCCCGCTGCGGGTGGCATGCTTCGCTGGCGGGCTCCGGCTTGCTGGGCCATCTCTCGAGTCCACTCCGCCAGTGTTTCCTGCTGCACCCGGGCCATCCTCCGTGCTAGGCCCTCCAACGCGGTCTGTGCACGCTCCCGATCTCCGGGGAGCTGCGCCAGGATCTCCAGCAGGCCTTCTGGAGTGGCGACCTGCAACAGGCTCCTGACCACTGGGTCGGTGCTGCCTGACTCTCCCTCCATCTCCGGGTAGGCTCTCTCTGGACTCTCTTCCAGACGTCTTGTCTCCGGGTGCGCTCTCTCCAGACTGCTCCAGGCGACACCCATCTTTGTTCTCTTGTTCTGTCTCCGCCCACATTGAGGATGGTCCCGGGGCAACTTAGTGATTGTCAGTTCCAGGGGCAGTTCTCTCATGCTGATGGACACTTCCAGCATCACAGTCTCTGTTGGTGGGCGCGGTTTCCGCTTTTGGCGCCATTCTTCGACCTGGCCCACGATGGGAGGTGGCCTCTTGCCACCCTCTGGCACGCCCATAATGGCGTCCGCTCTTCCAAGGCGGGAAATCTTTGGAAATGGCGGGAATCGTCTCCCAGTGGCGGGAAACTCCATGGATGGCGGGAAAAAACTGCAAATGGCGGACAACCGGCGGGAAACGACCTGTGATGGGGTCCGTTGGCGGGGACCCTCCGAAACCGGCGGGAGACTTCTTTTTGAGGTAACGGTGAACTTTTCTTCAGGCATGCAGTACCCGGTTGTTGCGGGCACGTGATCCTGCCGACTACGCCAAAGTTGACGCGCCCCCTGGGCCAGTGCTGTTAGGGATACCCGGAGCCGGATCAGATGGGGGTTGTAGTCTCCGAGTGGCTGTGACCCGGTCCGTGCCCAGGGTGTCAAACTCAGTGTGTGGCAGTCCTACAGATGTTATTAGAGTTCTTTGTGTCGACTACGCCACCCGTTGATTTGCGGTCACTACGGCCGCCGCTGCAGCAGGGTCCGCTGAGGCTGGTGGTGTGTGTGCAGCTTTGGGTAGTATAACCCCCAACGGGAGGGGTATAGCCTCAGGGGGTCAGCCGTGGAGGATGGTGGTTGTGAAGGTGCAGCAAAGAGACTCAGAGGCATAAAATGCAGTTCCAGGGTTTTACTTACTGGTGTTGCTCGGGTCACTGTGTACAGCAGTGACCACCCGAGCCGTGCTGCGTCCACCAGGTCCTGGACTCGGTCAACTCCCAGGCAACTCCGGAGTGTGGTCCTGAGCTCCTTTCTGACTCTCCCTTCTTCTGGCCGTTCCCACCAGGGATCCACCTAAGTCCGGCTCCCTCGGGCCTCTTGTTGGTAAACCCTTGTCTCTGGGTTCCCTGACCCTATTCTTGGTCTGCCTTCCGGGTGGATTTAGTGGGTGGTCGTGGCAGATCCTGCCCACGACCTCCGGTCTCTGGCTGAGGATTAGTGCTGTAGCCTCCACCAGCTTGGGATCCGGTACCCTGTTGCCGACCCTTCACCCTATTAGCTCTCTTATGGGCTCTTGGGGTCCCCTCTTCCTGCGCCTCTGGGTCCCTCTTCCTTCTCCTCTGCTCTGCTTCTCAGGCTCTCTGACAGACTGTCTGACTGACTGACTGTGGCTGACTGACTGACTGACCCTGATCTAAGATGGTGCCCACCTTATATACTCCCTCTATGTGTGAGCTCAGGTGACCAGCACCCAATGAGCTTCTAGCTTTACCCAGGCTGCTCCCCCTATCTGCCCCTACACTACTGGGATGTTCCACCCCCCTCCCACTCCAGCCAGGAACAGACACTGTCGTACCTGCACATTTATTAAGTGGGAGTACCGTCGGTCTGTCCCCCGGAAATGGGATGTGTGTAGTGCATGCAGCCTACTAGCTCAGTTCCACACTCCATCCTTACCCGGGAGTGGAATACCACACCTCTGGGTTGAGGTGCAATACCCCTGTAGCAGCCGAATCCTCAGGGTGCTACATATACCAACATATATTATTCACATATCTATCTCAACTAACAGTCCTTCTGAGGACTAATCCAGATGCAGAGATATCAGTGCTAGGCAGGCAGGCAGGGTATATAGCAGACCGCAGTGCACATAGCAAGAGGGTCCATTCAAGTTCTGTCTGCTGCTTTTACAGATATTTGTAGAAATAGCCCCAGGTATCAGCGGCCAGGAATATTTTTTTTTATCTTAATGCTGATTATTTGCTTAAAAAGCAATCCAGAGAACACCATTTTTCTGTGTCATTTGCTTGTTGGCACTGCAGAATACAGCCAGGTCCTTTCCATATTACAATCCAGCTATTTAAAACTGTGGTTTGTCCGTCACACGGATCACATATAAGTTCGCTGAAAATTCTGCCATTTCTGGCCTCCATTAAAATATTGTTTCAGTGTGTCAGCGTAGTTATTCACACCAGTTTGCTGTTCAAAATAGTTACCTAGAGGCCAGGCATTTAAAACTATGGTTTGTCAGTCACACGGATGTCATATAAGTTCTTTCCAAATTCAGCCATTTGTAGTGAGCGTGGAAGATATTGTCCTCTATTTAAAATGGGCAACGCGCGTGGCAAGGGACGAGAAACTGGATGTGATGGTGATATTGCATGCAGAGGCCGAGGCCATAGGCAAGCTGAATTTATGCCACATCAAACACCCACATCTTCTCGCTCGACCTTCCTGTCCCAATTCCTAGGGGACCGCAGCACACCACTATTGAACCCAGAGCAGTGTCAAAATGTTATTGGTTGGATAGCAGAAAATGCTTCCAGTCACTTTGCCACCACCACCACCCTGTCTTCCACATGGTCAAGTCCCAGTAGCCGTGAGTCTGGACCGCATATTCCTCACCCTGATCCTCCTTCCTCCCACCATGCCGAGTGCCCAGAGATAACTGATCCCACTCTTGGACACTCCGAAGAGCTGTTCGCTTTTCCATTTATAGATACGTTATTCTCGCCTGGTCCACTTGAAGTGGGGCAAGAGAAGATCGCATGTAGCGATGCACAAATATTTGAGCAGCCACGGTCATATGAAGTCAACGGTGGGAAAGTGTCACAAGAGGTGGACGATGATGAGACACAATTGCCAGAAAGTCAGGAGGAGGACCAGGGTGCGGAAGTGGAAGATGAGGTGGTGGATGATATAGTAACTGACCCAACCTGGCACTAGGACATGCAGAGCGAGGACAGCAGCACACAGGGGGAGGGAGGCAGAGCACCCTAACAGGCATGAAGAAGCAGTGTGGCGGCCGCATACAGAAGGCGGGCAACCGTTCCCTGTAACACCAACACAACGGAAGTTGCCAGTACAACTGTTAGGTCTTCCCAAGTCTGGTTGTTTTTTAAAGACTCTGCCGATAACCCCAAAAAGGCCATTTGCAACACCTGCCAGGCCAGCATAAGCATGGGTAGCAAAACTACCAGCCTGACCACCATCAGCATGATCAGGCACATGGCAGAAAAGCACCTGACTTTGTGGGACAAACCCCAGGGTCCAGGAACAGTGTCTGCAAGTGACAATACTGCTTCTTCCGCTGTTGTGCATGCAAGCCAATCCCCTATCCATAGTACACGCGAAGATGCCTCCTGCCCTGCACCTGTCGTTGCCCACTCTCAACTAGCACCATCAGCAAGCACGTCCTTTTCCCAGCGCAGCATTCAGTTGTCCTTATCCCAGTCCTTGGAACGCAAATGCAAATACGCAGCCACGCACCCCCAGGCCACACTACTAAATTCCCACATTTCGCGACTTCTTGCACTCAAAATATTGCCTTTTAGGCTTGTGTAGCTGGAAGTTTTCCGGAGCCTGATGGTGGCGGCCATCCCTCGGTACTCGGTCCTCAGCCGCCACTATTTCTCCCGGTGTGCCTTCCCCGCATTACACAAGCACGTGTCCCACAACATTAGCCGTGCCCTCAACAATTCAGTTACTGGGATAGTCCACCAAACCATGGACACGTGGACAAGTACTTGTGGTCAGAGAGCATATCTCGCTGACGGCACACTGGGTTAACAAAGTAGAAGCCGGGACTTAGTCGGACCTTGGGATGGAACACATCCTCCTGATGCCGAGAATTGCGAGCCCTTGGTCAATTAGGGTTGCCCCCACAGTCTACAGCTCCTGCACCTCATCCTCCTCAGCCTCCTCCTCCTTTTCAGCCTTTAGCTCCAAAATGACCACATCATTCACAAGCTGGAAGCACTGTAGCACTGCCTCAGCCAAGCGGCAACAGGCTGTGCTGAAGTTAATATGCTTAGGTGACAAACCGCACAATGCTGAAGAGTTGTGGATGGACAGCTCTAAAAGAGCAGGCTGATCTGGGGCGGACAACGCTGAACCTACAGCCAGGCATGGTCCTGTGTGACAATGGCGGTAACCTGGTGGCTGCTCTGAGGCAAGGCGAGCTCACACATGTATCATGCCTGGCCCATGTGCTTAACCTCGTGGTTCAGCGGTTTCTCAAAACCTACCCGGAGCTGCCGGATCTGCTTGCCAAAGTACGCCACCTGTGTGCCCATTTTAGAAAGTCAGCTACAGCTTCCGCCGCCTTTGCTGTGCTTCAGCAGCGTTTGCAGTTTCCGGCTCACCGACTTGTTTGTGATGTCCTGACGCATTGGAACTCTACATTGCAGATGTTGGGAAGGATTTGTGAGTAGAAGAGAGCAGTTGTTGACTACCAGCATCAACAAGGCCATTGGTATTCAGTTCAGACTCCACACATAAAACCTCAGGAGTGGAAATGGATGTCAGACATATGTACCATCCTCCAAAACTTTGAGGACTCCACCAAGATGGTGAGCGGTGATGATGCCATAATTAGTGTCACCATCCAGCTTCTCTGTCTTCTGAAATGCTCTCTGCTCACAATTAAAGAGGATGCATTGCAGGCTGAGCATGATGAAATGGAGCAGGGAACTTTACAGGTTGATTACACACAACCCACTTCATCTCATCCCAACGTGGATTGGGTGACAATGAGAAATAGGAGGAGGAAGAACAGGAGCTAGTTTCATGCGCTATAGATGGTACTACCTGCACAACTGTCATACCGCCTGTTCAGCGTGGATGGCCTGAGGACGCGAAGATGGAGGAGGAAGAGAGCATGGTCAGTCATCCTCTTGGTGAGGACAGTCTTGCCTGTTAGCAGTCTGGCACGCATGGCTGAGGTTATGTTATGCTGCCTTTCCTGTGACCCTCACATTTTCGAAATTTTGGGTGACAGTCATTACTGGTTGGTGACAGTTCTAGACCCACGCTACAAGGAGAATTTTTATCTCTTATTCCCGAGTCGGACAGGTCTACAAAAATGGCACAGTACCAGAAGGCCCTTGTTGCCGAACTATTCAAAAAATTCCCATCTGAAAACATTGGCGGCAGAGGTCACAGTTCGTTGGACATCCAAGGAGTACAGGCGAGAGAGACACAACTTCAATCCAGCAGAGACTGGGGAACACTGTCAAAGTTTTGGGAGAGTTTTCTCAGCCCCTCCCATCCCACAGGCCCAGAGGCGGGGGGTACTCTCACAAGGAGTGCAAAGTTTGGGAAGATGCTGAGGGAGTACCTTGCCTACCGTACCAACGTCCTCCATGATTCCTCTGTGCCTTATAATTAGTGGGTATCCAAGCTGGACATGTGGAATGAACTGCCTCTCTATGCCTTGGAGGTCCTGGGCTGCCCTGCCGCTAGCGTGTTATCAGAGGGAGTTTTTATTGCCGCTGGTGGAATTATAATTGATTAAGTGCATCCGCCTGTCAACTGAAAATGCTGACTGTCTGACTTATAAAAATGAACAAGGGCTGGATTGGGCCAGACTTCTCAACACCACCGAATAATAGCAGCGTAACATAAACTCAAATCCAGTGACTTTTTTTGAGAGGTGTATTCCCCATGCACCTCTTCACATCCACACATGGGTATATGTGGCACCCCTGCGGGTTCAGTCGCCACTGCATCTCACCCAGAGGTGTTGTATCCCACTCTCAGGTAAGGAGGGAGTACTGCCCGGGACCCACCCACCTGCCTCCAACACTACACCATTCCAGACCAGTAGGCGGGGCAAGATACACTGGCTTATGCTGAGCTTTGTCCCTGGTTGGAAGTGGGGGGAACCGAGAGAGGGGGAACCATGTAGTGCGTGTGGGTGGAGGAAGCAGTAAAGGGGAGCACTTTGAGTAGGAGCATAAAAAGGGGAACCATCTTGGGAGAGAGTCCAGTCTGAGGAGAAGGAGTGGGAGCAGGAGCTCTGTAGGAGCAGCTCTGCTCAGAGGAGAGGAGAGAGGTGCGGGCCTAAACTGAGAGGCCCAGGAGGACAGGCTGGAAGAGGATGGGAGCAGAGGGAAGGCCCAAGAACAGAGAGGGTCCCAGGGGCACGGCGAGTGCGGAAGCCACCCGTGCACCCGAATCTACCAGAAAGTGGAGGAATCAGGCTGCAAAGGGGACCGGCCCCTAACTAGTGGAGAACTACATGGCTCAGCTAGAAACCGGAGGCTACTGTACTTTCAGGGTGCAGCTGCTCACAACCGCAACTAAATCGCTAAAAAGGTGGCCGCATAGGATTCAGGGGACTGCACGTTGCCCGCCAAAATCTGAGGCTACCGGCTTGGGACACTGGTTGCGAGGCACAGGGTAGGAGGGTGAGAGCCAACGTAGGAAGACGACCGAGGAAGGCACACAGAATGGAGTCCCGTTATGTATTCCTGAAACACCTGGGAGATTGCTGAACCGCTCCCTTGGTGAACACAGGACGGCGAGGGAGGTTACCCTGGTGCTGGTAACCTGGAGTCTGACAACTGTGAGTAAATTCGAAGACTCTACCCCACTGTGTCCTAGAATTATTATCTGCGCTATCACCTGCACTACACTGCACAACAACATCTACCTCATTAAATCAACACTGCACTGCCCTGGAGCTTAGCTCTGCCTGTGGAGAGCTGAACCAACTATGCTGCATCACCATGAGCTCCTGAGGATCTGCACCGCAGCGGTGGCTCTATATAGCATACCACAGGTGGCGTCACGAATATTATATATAAAAACTTTATCCCATTTCACTAATCCCCTTTTATTGACCGCCCTAGGTCATGGACCGGGTCACTGCCACTGTGACATCCCCCAGCATCGACTGGCCCGGCTACCGAGTACCCCACGGCCCATTGGGCGAGTCAACTTGGCATCATGAAGAGGATTCGAACCAACCCGTTATAACCGGGTACTGTGCGCCTAGAAACTGTGTTGTATGTGACGTGCCCCCTGGGCCGTGGGGTACTGGGTAACCGGGCCGGTCGTAGCTAGGGTAGATGTCACAGTGGTGGTGACCCGGTCTGTGACCCAGGGCAGTCAATAAAAGGGGATTTTTATAGTTTTTGTATTTAATGATCGTGACGCCACCTGTGGTATGCGGCTAAAGGGAGCCGCCGCTGCGGAGCAGATCCTCTGGAGCTGATGTCAGTGCAGCAGAGTTGGTTTGGCTCTCCACAGTTAGAGCTAAGCTCCAGGGCAGTGTAGATGTTGTATGAGGTAGATGTGACGTGTGCTGTGTAGAGCAGGCAGGTGATGGCACAGCAATTATTCACAGAGGCAGTGGGGTGCAGTCTTCAGGGTTTTACTCACAGTTTGCCAATATTCCAGGTTACAGTTACCGGTGTATAACCTCCCACGTCGTCCTGTGTCTACTCAGGGAGGGGTTCAGCAAACCCTCAGGCAATTCCAGAGTACTTAGCGGGACCCCGTTCTGTGTGTTCCCCCTGGCCATCTTCCTGCGCTGGCTCTCACCCGCCTGCCCTGCGCCTCACACCCAGTGTCCCAAGCCAGTGACCGCGGACCTTGCCAGGCGATGTCTTCTCTGTCCCCTGGGTCCTCTATGGCCTCCTTTTTGGTGATTAGATGTGGCTGTTGGCTGCAGCACCTGAAATGCTGCACCCTCTGGTTATCTAGTTGAGACTTGAAGAACTCTGCTAGTTTAGGGCCCGGTCCCCTCTCTGCGGCCTGATCCTTACACTCCTAGTGGGTTTGGGTGCACGGGTGGCATCCGCACTGCCCGTGCCCCTGGGATTCTTTCTGTTTCGGGAGCCTTCCTTCCTGCTCCTCTCCTCTCTTCAGTCTGTCCTGGGCCTCTCTCACTAGGCCCTCTTCCCTGAGCAGAGCTCCTGCAGAGCTCCTGCTCCTCCTCTGACTGAACACTCTGACTGGACTGGCTGACTGACTGACTACACACCCAAGATGGCTTCCCTTTTTATATCCTCCTTCTCAAGTGCTCCCCTGAACTTCTTCCTCCACCCACACCCACTACATGGTTCCCCCTCTCTTGGTTCCCCCCACTCCAGCCAGGGTCATGGTTCAGCAACGCAGCAATGCATCTTGCCCCTCCAGCTGGCCAGGAATAGTGTAGTGTTGGATGCAGATGTTTGGGTCCCGGGCAGTACTCCATGCTTACCTGAGAGTGGGATAACACACCTCTGGGTGAGATGCAGTACCTCTGTGGCAACTGAACGCGCAGGGGTGCCACATATACTGAATGTGGCGCCCACCCCAGAAGAACGGGTGCCATTATGTGCGTGATAAAAGACAGCAAGGAACCTCCCATCGTGGGCCGGCTCCCAGAATGGCGCCAAAAGCACAACCCGCCCCATGCGCCTGTGGCCATATACCTAGACCTGTCCATCAGTCTGGGGAAGCCGACCCCAGGTGTGGCCAACAGCAAGCATCCATTTGACTGCCCCAGAAAAAGGAAAGGAGAAGAGAAACCTTGGAGACAGGGTGGGATCTCCAGCAGTGCAGACAGACTGCACCCAGCAGGTATGATGGAGGGAGACCAACCTGTGACTCTGGCTCTTGGCCTGCAGCCTGCAGCTGCACCCCTCAACCTGGAAGGGATATTATCTCAACTGTCCCTGGAGTATACGAGCTTCCTCCGCAATAAGGTACAGGAGCTGGGCCGGCGGATGGAGGAGACCCAGCAGGTTGCCGTCACCACCTGGAAGGACGAACTGTTGGAGAAGTTGCTGACCTGGCAGAAGTCCACGCTGCACCTCAGCAGCAGCGCCCCAGCCCCGGCGGAGCCTCTCCTGGACCAGGAGGTACCAAGCAGTGCTGGAGCAGCTGCAGGAGAAGGTACTGACGGCGCCTCTGCCTGGGCGCTGAGAGCGCTGACCTGCTCCTGGGCCCTTTGCCGGAACCTTCTTCCCAGGGCGCCTACCACATCAACTTGCTTCTGGGCCCTGCACAGGAACCCCCTGCCCCGGGCGCCTGCCACGTCAATCTGCTCCTGGGCCCCTGACAGGAACTTCCTTTCCCCGCATCCGCATGGGTGTACGGGCGCCCTGCGTGGGACTGATCAGCCAAGTACTAGGACCAGCAGAGAGCCCCTTTAGTGCCCACGTCCGCGCCCCCGGTTGCCTGCCAGGGAGGAGAAGAGTTCTGGTGGAAAAATCCGGAGGGTAACCTCATCAGGTTCCCGAGGGAGACCGAGACAGAGGCCCTCAGGAGGGAAGAACAGTGTGAGAGGGAGCTCCGGAAGCTGACCGCAGAGCGCCGGGAGCGGCAAGAAAGATGGGTACGGATCCTGACATCCAAAACCCGGGCCCGCAAGATCAAGCCAGCCACACCCAGTCCCCGTGCAGAAGGGACTGTCGTGAAGTTCAACCTGGAAGCCGGGTGGGGCTTCATCAGAGAACCACAAGTAGCAAAGGATCTCTTTGTCAACAGGAGGGACGTGGATTCCTACCTCCAGCAAGGACGTCCTGGCCGAGACCTGTATCCTGGTGACCGTGTCACCTATACCCGGCATAAGGGAGAGCGCGGGTGATATGCCCTCCATGTGCACAGGGTAGTGGAGGAGGAAGAGGACATGCCCCTGCAGTCCGAGGCTGACGACCCGGCTGGGCCAGCCTATGCAGGACAGGTGTCTCCCAGGAAGGAGCACCAATATTGAACTCCCGGTTTACCAACTGAACTGTATATAGGCACCCGGAAGGGTACGTCATTGTTTAAGTTTGAAAATTTAGGCTGAGGATAGTAAGGAGCCAAAAACTTTTAACTGTAAATAGTTTGCACTTCTTAAAGTGCTTCTTATTGGTTTTATATAGAAAGACCATTGAACAAAAACTCGTTTGGCGTGGCCGAAGACATGGTCCAACAGCTGGATCACCTATGCCCTGCAGCCACGCCCAGGGCCTATGTTGAGGGTTTTCGGATGGGTCCCTCAAATTGCACCTTCTTCAGTGAGATGGACACCCGGTTATGGATCTCACTTTATTGAGTTGAAAATTGTTTTATATGAAAAATGTTTTATAGATGTGAAGAAAATTTTATTGGAGAAAGTTTTATAATGTTTTGATAAAGAAACCTGTAATGTTTAGAAAGATGAGCCTCCCATAAAGGGAAGAAAAGTTATTAGTCCTGAGCCACAAACGCAGATTAATGAATATACAAAGTATCGCTCCTGAAGTTCACCACTTTTGGTTGTTTTGTATCTAAGATTGAAATCCAATCCATCTCTATTATCAGAGATTTCTTTCCCAGTTTCCTTCACTTTCTGGGCTATTAACCTTTTCCATGCCATAAAAATTAATCTACAAGTGTAATTTTTATGTGAATCAATAAATTGTCTCTCTGCACCTGAATATGTAATATTTCCCTTATTAGTAGTGTACAGATATTCTGCTTTGCATCTTTTATTTTCCACCACTACATCTGACATAAGGCAGATTACAGGCTCTATATTCTATACAGTAGATTGTGTGATGTGCACTGCAGGCACAGGAGGATTACAGTGGGGGCAATCTGGGCTACTGCCCAAAGCCCGAGGCTCTGAGGAGCCATGGACAGATTGCCCTCATAATTTTTGTGTGCCCCCATCGGTAGTGCGTATCACCGGGCAGGGAGTGTTCCTGAAGCTCCGCTGTCAGCAATAGCGAATGGCAGCACAATGAATGGGGAGCTCCTGTCACCTTCTCTGTGACTCAGTTGGTGCCGAGGCAATGACATCATGGCGTCAGCATGGACGCTCTGGCATAAGTGGAGCCACAAGAGATCTCATGGAGAGGTAAGTATTAAATATTATGTTTTCAATAAATGAATTAATTTCAATGACAAGAATGAAATGGAGGTGAGAGACAGAACACTATAATGAATTGAGCATGAGGGGAGGGAGAGATGGCATGATATAAGGAATTGGGGGAGGGGACATGGAATTATAATGATACAGGGGTACAAGTAATTATAATGAATCGGGGGAGCGGGTGGTGCACAGTGGGGGCATGGAGGACACAGGAGAGTGACTGATTACTAGGGGGAAAGATAACAGTAACTAATTAATTTATACATTTATTGGGAGGGGAAAAGTGGCCATTTATAGTTACAGGGGGCACAGTGGTGGATTATCAATTTTCATTTGGAATTTTGGGTTGCATAATAGCAAGACGTCGGCTGTGAGTTACTGGATGTGAATATTTGTTCTGTATCTACATTGTATAAGGGTACGTTTACATGGGTGACCGGCGGCACTAAATGACCACCAATCGGTAAACCATTACCTATTGGTAGTCGTTTCATAGCATGTTTAACCCCTTCATGACTGGGCTATTTTTCATTATTTCATTTGTTTTTTTTCCTCTCCGTCCTCTAAGAGCCATAACCTTCTATTTTTCCATCTACATAGCCGTAAGAGGGCTTGTTTTTTTGTGTTTTTTTTGTAGTTTTTGAATGACATTTTATCATGTGATGCACTCGAAAGTGGAAAAAAAATTCCAAGTGTGTTGAAATTGCAAAAAAAGTGCAGTTTCAAATTTGTTTTTTTTCCGCCATGTTCACTATACAATAAGGCTGTGTGCCCACTATGCGTTTTTTAAGCATTTCCACAGCGGCAATTCCGCTGCAGAAACGCTTAAAAAACGCTTGGTAGAAGGTCTGCCATATTCCCCAATGATAATCTGCATATGCAGTGCACATGTTGCGGAAATTTCAGCTGCGGATTATCATTGCGGAAAAATATGCAGCACTACCAATTATTTTGCAGAAGCGCGGCGTTTTCGCCGCCATTGACTTGCATTGGACCGCATGACATCCGCATCACTGCATCTGTAGATGCGAATTCCATGCGTTTCATTGTGAGGATGGTACCCGGGTTTGCAGAAGAGGAGACTCTCCTCCGGACCCGGGTACCATAGAACCTGTAAAAAAAAAGAATAAAATAAAAAATAAATATTATACTTACCTTCTGATGGCCCCCGGTGTCCTTGTCTTGGCTTGCAGGCAGCTCGCGGTAGACTAAAGGACCTGCGGTGACATAATTTAGTCATGTGACGGGTCACGCGACCGCTGACGTCGGCAGGTCCTTTAGTCTACCGCAAGCCAAGACAAGGACACCGGGGGCCATCAGAAGTTAAGTATATATTTATTTTTTACCATTCTTTCGGTCACAGTATATAAATCCATGCAGGTTGCATGGATTTATATAGTGTGACCAAGTTGTCAAGCACTTTCCAAGTGATGATAAAATCGCTTGGAAAGTGCTTGACAACCCGCATGCAGAAATGCATATGAAGAACCCTTCACTTACACTTGTCCCTGGCAGGAAAACACATGTACAATCCGCATGTACAATCCGCATGAACAATCTGCATGTACAATCCGCATGTACAATCCGCATGTACAATCCGCATGTACAGTCCGCATGCGTTTTTTCTGCCAGGGAGTTGCAGAAACGCTCAGGAAAAATCCGGAGCATTTCTGCATTGTGGGCACATATGAACAAACAAGGGCCAACCATAAGACGCTAGACGGACCACGGTACCTGAACAGGCATGTCGAGTCCCGGGTCCAGATAAGCCTACTCATATCATCAAATTTGAAAAAGGAGAATGTGAAGCCCAGCTGTGCTTGGTATCACAGAACCTAGAAGGGTGTATTGAAGGATTCCTCCACAAGAGGCCCCCATAACCATTCACACATCTCCACCTTCCACCTCAGACCACCAGAGGGAGCCCGTTTGGGAGATATATAAGGGAAGGTGGAGCCAGGCAGCAGTTAGTTCCTTCAGAGTGAGACACAGAAACAGGTCAGTCTGCAGTGGAGCTCAGTGACTCAGCAATTCCACTGGAGAGTTCAGTTAGTGCAAGCCTGAATACAGAGTTGAGCCCGGTTGAGTCGTAGCTCAGAATAGTGAGCTTTAGGTGTGCCGGCGCCATAAGATCGGTGAAACGTGGCATGCCGCCATTAGTGTGAGTAGCCTATTGAGGGTCCGAGTAGGCCGAAGGCGAAAGAGTAGAGAGTTAGTACTAGGGGGCAGAGGAGCTTAACTGGCTCACGCCGAAGAAGAAGAAACTGATACCGGACACCGGGTCCGAAGTTTACTGGGATCTCCACGACCTAGTAAGATAAACCGGAATCCCTGGAGAACTACAGGTCCCAGGATCGCTAAAGTGCTGATACGTACCAGAGCCAGGAGACACATAGGCCCCATAGGTCGGGAGCGTGCACTCCAAGAAAAGGCCCTACCACAAGGTCAGCCAGCGCAGGACAGAGACAAAGTTAGGCCTAGCTCCAGGCAGGTCAGAAACTTACTACGCAGAAGCCAGAACCAGGAGGCCCAAAACCTGCTCATTGGGGAGGATCCGGACATACACCCTTCACCCTACAGTGCTCCGGGGAGTGCCTGAAATTCCACCAGTAAAAGGTACTGAAGTGACTATCGTGTCCGTCCCTG
This sequence comes from Phyllobates terribilis, assembly GCF_046119375.1. NCBI lineage: Eukaryota > Metazoa > Chordata > Amphibia > Anura > Dendrobatidae > Phyllobates > Phyllobates terribilis. The sequence continues at coordinate 1,177,192,414 of NW_027362761.1, forward strand.
TTCTTGTTCTGGCTCGGCGGAGTCTCTCTGTCCTGCATCCCCGTTCTTATACTGCCCTGAGGCCCAGCTCTACCTGTGGAGAGCTATACCATCAAGCTGCCTTATAACTGGCCTCAGTGGACTGCGCAGCGCTGGTGATCCTCACCAGAAGCCACAGGTGGCGTCACGAACTCTTTCTTTTCCAAAATCAACCCCTTTTTTAGGAGAGACCCCAGGGTACGGGCCCGGGAGCCGACCACTGCGACATCCCTAACGGCCAGGCTAAAGGCCCGGGTACCGAGTTATCCCCATATTCCTCTGGGTGCCACATCTCTCTAATTGGCGTCACGAACAGGATCGCGTGCCCGCTGCAACGACGAAGTGTTTTGCCCGTTGCCACCGGGTACTGTGCGCCTTTATTTTGAACAGTGTACGTAAAGTTGTGGTGAAGGTAGCCGCCATTGTTGGGCCGTTGAGCAAGAAGAAGGGCGTAATCGCGGGAAAATAAGGGGCGTACCTGCAAAAGAGCGCAAAGTCCCGGACACACCCCACGCTTCGACATCAAAGCAGGAAGCGCCAGGTCCTGAAAGGAGCATCGCTGAACTCTCTGACGTAGGACGCAAGCGACACAAGGTCCTGAAGACAACCGTCACCTGCGGAGCTGCGGCCTACCGGAAGAAAAAACAGAAGGTAGGCCACGGTTAACTAGGGGGGCGCTGAGATGTCCGTCGAACAGCAGAACGCCGACCTACCGGTCAACGTCCCTGAAGTTCAGCCCGCGCCCGATAACGGGCAGGCCGAAGCCGCCGCTCCACCGGCAGCGCCTGTAACACCTGTTATTCCTATGACTTTACCGTACATTCCTGGAGCAAAGTGGCTCCCCCAGTACAACGGCAAACCAGATACCCTGTCTGGATTCAAGCGGAAGATATGTGGTATTTTGGACATGTACTCTATGACCGGCAAACAAAGAGCCGCCGTTGTATTAGGACAGCTAACTGGTGCTGCGGAACGGGAAGTGGAAACATGGTCGGCCGCAGACCGGGAGACAGTGTCCACAATATTCCAAAAACTACAGACTGTCTTTGAGGACCTTACTGAGGCGGACCTCCGGATGAGGTTCTACAGCTGTTCCCAACAACCAGAGGACAATGTTCGGGACTATGCCTGGCGGCTCCAAGGGGCCCTGCGGGCTCTGAACCAGGTTAGTCCAACCAGCGTTGAGAATGAGAACAAAATGCTGAAGTAACAGTTTGTCCGGGGACTAAGGTCTCCAGAGGAGAGCAGGACTGTGCGTTGGTGGTCCCTGGATCATCCAGAGGCCACCTTTGACAACCTCAAGGACATGGCTATAAAAGGACTGCAGCCCCTGGAAACAAATGCCATCCAACGTTACCAGGGTGGGGCTACTCCAGTGCCTGCGACACCCACCTTTTCCCCAGTGACTGCTGAAGCTAAGGTTCCAGCAACGTCTCCTAAAGAACTGGACAGCTTACGCTCTGAGGTGCGTCAGTTGAGCAAAACCCTGACCACTGTGCTGAGTGCTCTGCAACTGCGGACGGAGCCTGAGGAAGGAGGGAAGATCCTGCTAGCCGATAGCCCTGAGGATGTCCCCTGGATGTGGAGGAGGAGGAGACCAACACCACCCTCGCCGAGGACCAGTGACCAGCGCCGTCCACCGAAGGACCCAGCCTGCTACCGCTGCCGTAAGACTGGACACATCGCTCAGAATTGTCCTTTAAACGGGAAAACCCTGGGTCCGAGGGCCGCCACCCAGGAGTAAACTCACCAGGTCCATCAGACTGGTACAACAGGTTCGTCGGAGGAAGACCTTTCCTGTCCATTGTGTTGGACGGGATCCCGACGCATGCCCTGCTGGACACAGGATCTCTGGTAACCATCATGCCTCTACAAGAGGTTCTGGTCCATGGACGATCTACGTCCGCCAGCTCCAAATTTGTCTGTATATGCTTCAAATGGACTCCCCCTTAACCTACTCGGGGTTAAGAATGTGACTGTAAAGGTGGGGAGAGTGGAGCTGAAGGACCAGGGACTAATTGTAGTGGAGACTAACCCTGATGACAGCAACCCATATATGGTACTAGGCACTAACGTTGTTGGTAACTGTTTGGGAGAAGTTGTGTTCTTGCTCCAACAGATCGCCGACACTGCCAGACCGAGACAGAGGAGGGCACTGCAGAGAGAGATCCGCGTCCTGATGTATCAACAGCAAGTACAGTTAACAGATGGTGAAATCGGTAACGTAAGGGTAACAGACCATATCCCCATTGTCCCCCCCCCAATGAGTGAAATGCTCATCTGGTGTAGAGCTGCCATAGGTCTTAGAGGACAGAGCTACCAGGCGGTAGTAGAACCCCTTTGTTCCGAGCACAGACCCACGCTCTTAACCGCCAGAGGAGTGGTAGACGTACGTAATGGGAGGGTGCCTGTCCGTCTTCTCAACTTAGGGGAAGATGAGGTCAAACTGCCACTGTTGCTAAACTACATGCTGTCAATAATAACTGTATCCATGAGGCGGAGTCCTTAACTTCACCAGAAGAGGAGGATAATGTCGCTGCAACCCAGGTGGAGGATTGGTGTCAACAGCTCCATGTTGGGACAGACACCACTCCTGACCATCAAAAACAGGGTGTACACCGGATGGTTCAAGAATACTCGCAGGTGTTCAGTAAACATCCACTTGACTTCGGGAGGGTTAAGGGGGTTCAACATCATATCCCCACAGGCAACCATTCTCCAATTAAAGAATGTTATAGGCCTATACCCCCCAGCTCACTACTAGAAGGCAAAAGAAATGCTGCATGACATGAGGAAGGCGGGAGTAATTAGGGATAGTTGTAGTCCCTGGGCGGCTCCCCTAGTGCTGGTTAGGAAAATGGACGGGAGCATGAGAATGTGTGTAGATTACCGTCAAGTAAATCGCATTACACATAAAGATGCATACCCTTTGCCACACAAAGAGGAGTCCCTAGCTGCCTTAAAGTCTGCAAATTACTTTTCTACCCTTGACCTCACTAGTGGGTACTGGCAAGTCGCTGTGGCTGAGGAGGATCGGGAGAAGACGGCCTTCAGCACCCCGATGGGACTCTGCTAGTTCAATAGCATGCTATTCGGACTCTGCAATGCCCCCGGAACGTTCCAGAGTTTGATGGAGTGCTGCCTGGGACACCGCAATTTCGAGACTGTGTTACTTTACCTGGACGATGTAATTGTGTACTCCAGAACGTACGAGGACCACTTGAAACACCTGGCAGAGGTATTTGAGTCACTGTCCCGGTACGGGATGAAGTTGAAGCCCTCAAAGTGCCACCTGCTCAAGAAGAAGGTACAGTACCTGGGACACATTGTCAGTCCGGAAGGGGTAGCACCAGACCCGGAGAAGGTCACTGCCATCCAGAAGTGGCCGGAGCCAAAGAACCTCAAGGAGGTGCGTCAGTTCTTGGGACTAGTAGGATACTACCGGAGGTTCGTAAAGGACTACACTAAGAAGGCAGCTCCTCTGCAAGACCTCCTGGTAGGGCAGTCCCCCAAAGGCAAAAACCCTCCATTTCATTGGGGTAAAGAACAGGCTGAATCATTTCAAGAGATGAAGGAGATCCTGACAGGTGATGAGATCCTAGCCTACCCTGATTACAGCCAACCGTTCCTGCTGTATACAGATGCCAGCAACGAAGGTCTGGGAGCTGTCTTGAGTCAGAAGCAGAATGGGCGAGAAAAAGTGATCGCATACACAAGCAGGAAGCTCCGCCCGACTGAGCGGAACCCGGAGAACTATAGCAGCTTTAAGTTGGACTTCCTGGCCTTGGTCTGGGCCATCACAGAAAGGTTCAAGCACTACTTAGCCTCCAGCAAGTTTGTTGCCTACACTGACAATAATCCTTTAACTCATCTTGAAACAGCCAAGCTGGGAGTCATGGAACAGCGATGGATGGCTCGGCTACCAATTCACCATAAAATACCGGGCGGGCCGCAAGAACTCCAACGTCGATGCCCTGTCTAGGATGCCTCACCAGTCAGACACAGAAGAAGAAGTGGATGACCTGGAAGAGATAGAGCTACCTGCCTTTCATCGGAGTGGGATGATCCATGAACAGAGAGTCTCCAGGAAGCAGCGTGGAAAGAAGTTAAACCCCCTGCCTCACCACTAGAGATGAGCGGTGTTCGACTCGAACTGTTCACCAATCTCAAATTCGAGCTGTTTTGGGCGGTGTTCGAGCCGTTCGGCGAACACGAACGATTTGAAAAAAATTTGGCTGTTCGAGGTTATGTTCGATAACTGTTCGTGCACCAAAATCATAACTGGATTTTTTTCTCAGTAATGCTGAAAATTAATGTTAATATGCAGTTTGAGTGTACACCGGGGTGGGGGGAGGGTCAGGGGATGGATCTCTGCAGGAATAATGAAGATCTCCATTTTTTTTTCTCTTTCCCGCATTTACAGTGGGGAGGTGCAATCTGTCAGCCTATCAGCAGCGCACACACGGAGCGAAGTGCTTTTTTTCACACAAGCAAGGGCATGTGTCATTGGCAGTGTATGTCACATGTCCTTGCCCTATAAGACCCAGCCATTTTCCCCGTCGCCACCATTTTCTCACTGCTGCAGCTGCGTGTTAGACGGCACCGCTGTTGCTGTGTGCGCTATACCTTGTTAACTTAAAGCCAATTTTCGCACAAATCTACAGATAGCTTGGGAGTAGGGAAGAGTTGTGATTGCAGTCCTTTTAAGGACTAGGTTACATCATTTCCTACAACTTTTATCAGGCAGGTCTGTGCTCTTAAATAGATAGGTTGGGAGTAAAGACTAATTGTAATTGCAGTCCTTTTCAGGACTAAGTTACATCAGTTCCTATCAGTTTTTGCCAGGCAGGTCTGTGCCAGTGCTGTGCAAGTTTTTTTCACAGCATTTGGCTAAATCTAGCAAATCAAATCCTTTTTAGCCTATTGCAGAGTGTGTTAATCAGTGGAGTAGCCTATCTGTGTTGCAAGCTACACCACCTGTGTATAGAATACCAGTTTTTTTACTGCACCTAGTGAAGTAAAACCTTTTGGGCATAGCATCATTCTATTAGTCCATCTATACTAACCTCCACCAGGTTGCAAATTCAATATAATATTTTTCTGCATCTAGCTCTGAAAAAATATTTCAGCTTCTAGCAGTGTGTGGGACTTGGTCTATTAGTCCATCTATACTGACCTCCATCAGGTTGCAAATTCAATATAATTTTTTTCTGCATCTAGCTCTGAAAAAATATTTCGGCTTCTAGCAGTGTGTGGGACTTGGTCTATTAGTACATCTATACTAACCTCCACCAGGTTGCAAATTAAAAATAATTTTTATCTGCATCTAGCTCTGAAAAAATATTTGTTCTTCTAGCAGTGTGTGGGACTTGTTCTATTAGTCCATCTATACTGACCTCCATCAGGTTGCAAATTCAATATAATTTTTTTCTGCATCTAGCTCTGAAAAAATATTTCGGCTTCTAGCAGTGTGTGGGACTTGTTCTATTAGTCCATCTATACTAACCTCCACCAGATTGCAAATTAAAAATAATTTTTATCTGCATCTAGCTCTGAAAAAATATTTCGGCTTCTAGCAGTGTGTGGGATTTGGTCTATTAGTCCATGTATACTAACCTCCACCAGGTTGCAAATTAAAAATATTTTTTATCTGCATCTAGCTCTGAAAAAATAATTGGGCTTCTAGCAGTGTGTGGGACTTGGTCTATTAATCCATCTATACTGACCTCCATCAGGTTGCAAATTCAATATAATTTTTTTCTGCATCTAGCTCTGAAAAAATATTTCGGCTTCTAGCAGTGTGTGTGTGACTTGGTCTATTAGTCCATCTATACTGACCTCCATCAGGTTGCCAATTCAATATAATTTTTTTCTGCATCTACCTCTGAAAAAATATTTTGGCTTCTAGCAGTGTGTTGGACTTGGTCTATTAGTCCATCTATACTGATCTCCACCAGGTTGCAAATTAAAAATTATTTTTATCTGCATCTAGCTCTGAAAAAATATTTGGGCTTCTAGCAGTGTGTGTGACTTGGTCTATTAGTCCATCTATACTGACCTCCATCAGGTTGCAAATTCAATATAATTTTTTTCTGCATCTAGCTCTGAAAAAATATTTGGGCTTCTAGCAGTGTGTGGGACTTGGTCTATTAGTCCATCTATACTGATCTCCACCAGGTTGCAAATTAATTTTTTTTTTTTATCTGCATCTAGCTCTGAAAAAATATTTGGGCTTCTAGCAGTGTGAGGGATTTGGTCTATTAGTCCATGTATACTAACCTCCACCAGGTTGCAAATTAAAAATATTTTTTATCTGCATCTAGCTCTGAAAAAATAATTGGGCTTCTAGCAGTGTGTGGGACTTGGTCTATTAGTCCATGTATACTAACCTCCACCAGGTTGCAAATTAAAAATATTTTTTATCTGCATCTAGCTCTGAAAAAATATTTGGGCTTCTAGCAGTGTGTGTGACTTGGTCTATTAGTCCATCTATACTAACCTCCACCAGGTTGCAAATTAAAAATAATTTTTATCTGCATCTAGCTCTGAAAAAATATTTGGGCTTCTAGCAGTGTGTGGGACTTGGTCTATTAGTCCATCTATACTGACCTCCATCAGGTTGCAAATTCAATATAATTTTGCTGTGCATTTAGCTCTGAAAAAATATTTTGGCTTCTAGCAGTGTGTGGGACTTGGTCTATTAGTCCATCTGTACTAACCTCCACCAGGTTGCAAATTAAAAATAATTTTTAACTGCATCTAGCTCTGAAAAAATATTTGGGCTTCTAGCAGTGTGTGTGACTTGGTCTATTAGTCCATCTATACTGACCTCCATCAGGTTGCAAATTCAGTATAATTTTTTTCTGCATCTAGCTCTGAAAAAATATTTGGGCTTCTAGCAGTGTGTGGGACTTGTTGTATTAGTCCATCTATACTAACCTCCACCAGGTTGCAAATTAATTTTTTTTATTTATATGCATCTAGCTCTGAAAAAATATTTGGGCTTCTAGCAGTGTGTGGGACTTGGTCTATTAGTCCATCTATACTAACATCCACAAGGTTGCAAATTAAAAATAATTTTCATCTGCATCTAGCTCTGAAAAAATATTTGGGCTTCTAGCAGTGTGTGGGACTTGGTGTATTAGTCCATCTATACTGACCTCCATCAGGTTGCAAATTCAATATAATTTTTTTCTGCATCTAGCTCTGAAAAAATATTTGGGCTTCTAGCAGTGTGTGGGACTTGGTGTATTAGTCCATCTATACTGACCTCCATCAGGTTGCAAATTCAATATAATTTTTTTCACCATCTAGCTCTAAAAAAATATTTGGGCTTCTAGCAGTGTGTGGAACTTGGTCTATTAGTCCATCTATACTGACCTCCATCAGGTTGCAAATTCAATATAATTTTTTTCTGCATCTAGCTCTGAAAAAATATTTCGGCTTCTAGCAGTGTGTGGGACTTTCTCTATTAGTCCATCTATACTGACCTCCATCAGGTTGCAAATTAAAAATCATTTTTATCTGCATCTAGCTCTGAAAAAATATTTCGGCTTCTAGCAGTGTGTGGGACTTGTTCTTTTAGTCCATCTATACTAACCTCCATTAGGTTGCAAATTCAATACAATTTTTTTCTGCATCTAGCTCTGAAAAAATATTTAGGCTTCTAGCAGTGTGTGGGACTTGGTCTATTAGTCCATCTATACTAACCTTCACCAGGTTGCAAATTAAAAATAATTTTTATCTGCATCTAGCTCTAAAAAAATATTTCGGCTTGTAGCAGTGTGTGGTACTCATTGTATTAGGCCATCTATACCAGGCTCCACCAGCTTTCAAATTAATAATGATTTTTAGCTGCATATAGCCCTGAAAATAATTTTTCTTCCCAATAGTGGTAGCAATAGAAATATGGGGCGCGCGCCTGGCTAACAAAAATATACGCTTCATAACAAAAAGCACCAGCCTAGCGCATTGCATTAATAAGATGGCATCATCGTCTCTCCCAGTGCTAGGCCTACTACGCCGGCTAGCATTCCTGTGCCTAAAACACAATGTATGGGTCCGCGCTAGCCACTATGCTGAGGTGTGTAAAGCTGCTGCTAACGCTTTATCACAATTCAATTGGCAGATTTTCACAGAGCTCCTCCCCAACGCCCACCCATCGGACAGCAGTTGCCAACCCTCCCTATGGGATCTAGTGGCGAATAATTGAGGCCATTAATCAGAGCGTCAGTTGCCCCGTCGACGTGGCAAGCATACGGTAGGGCATGGGAAGAGTGGACACGACTAGTAGCAGGCAGACGGGTTGACCAATGTGAACAAACCAGATCACAAGTCACCATAGAATTTCTCCACCAGCTAATGATGAGGGGCATATCAGGGGCGTCAGCGCAGCAGTGTCTGACCGGAGTAGCATTTCACTTCCAACTTCTGAATTGGGGAGATGTGACAAAGATTCATCATCAGACAATCCATAAAAGGGTGGAAAAGGGGTCAGCCAAGTCAGCAGTGTAGACGTCTCGTCCCGTGTCACTAAAACTGATTTCTCACATCATATCCCTAACACCATTAACATGACACTCACAATTTGAAGCAACACTACTGTCTACTGCATTTGTGATCGCCTTCTTCGGGGCGCTATGCATAAGCGAATTCATCACTGAATCCAAAATTACCACCAGTGGAGGCTTATTACACCAGGACGTAGTCATAGCCAATAATGCAATACGTCTACGCATACGACAATCGAAAACGGTTCCAGCGGGCAGGGGCACTTGGGTACTTCTGCAACCCACAAACGGTACACTGAGTCGGGTAACAATAGTAAAAACATATCTAACCATCAGATCACAAAGTAATTTCTTCCTATCACACAGTGATGGAACGCCATTATCAAGATATCAGTTCCAAGCTATATTTAATAAATGCATAACATCGGCAGGGAACCACCCCAAAGATTACGGGACACACTCATTCCGCATGGGCGCGGCCACAGAAGCAGCAAGAGAAGGATTGTCAGAAACGGAAGTTCAGAGGATAGGGAGATGGCGATCCACGTGTTTGACGAGATACATAAGACTGGGTGTGGGTGATAGGCCATTCGTATATATATTGGGCAGAAAAAAGGGCGAAAGTCCGCCCAGGCGGGAGGAAATTAGAGTTTCATAACACATATTTCAACTGGAGAGGTATTAGAGGCCTGCTATGGCCACAGGTACTAATGGAGGTAATCAAGGTAGGGAGAGAGGCAAGAGGTCTGGTCATCTTAGTTATACAGGCCGGGTGAAAAGACCTATGTCATCACAAGAGCGCATAACTAATGGCAATAATGAAACTAGACACTGAGCACTTCAGAGAATTTTTCACAAAACTAGCTATAGTATGGTCAGAGATTGTGCCGATAGCGGTATGGCAAGGTGCACGAGACATCACAGCCATCGAACGGACAAGGCGGGTAATAAATATTCGGATGGCAAAATTTAGAAGAGACAGAGGCAGTGTAGTGAGTTGACACCGACAACTGGAAGGAGATAAAGCAGGCCTCATACGGCCCGACGGTGTTCACTTAATGGATATTGGACTGGACATATTCCTGTCAGGACTCCAGGACGGAGTGGAACAAGCGTTAAGAGTGATGGGTGGGGGTCAGAGTCCTGCATGCGAGTACGCAGGATCCTCCGTGGCCTGGAAATAGAAAGGACATGTTGGAGAGTTACACTTGTTGGCCAACTTGCCGGAGTGGAGACCCAGGGCATGCCGCAACAAGCTGAATTATTTTAGAAATTAAATGCCTTTCTAATGGAATGAGTATAAAGAGTTAATAAAGCTGTGACCGATCCTCACCCATCCAGTTGTAAGAGTTACATTATTGTATTGTCAAGGAAAGGGGGGCGGTAGGGGGGCTGAGCGTCTGGGTTTGGTTGGGGGTCCCCACAGTCTGCCTAGGCTAGATGCATTTAAAAATTCTTATTAGATACACAGGCGGTGCAGCTTGCTTCGCAGCTGGGCTACTGCGCCCAAAGTATTGCCTAGGCTAGATGCAGTTAAAAATTCTACGCTGACTAGCAGACACTGAAGCTTTGGAGCAGACCTCTTCACACTCAACCATCTGTGTTAGCCCAAGCCATAGTGTATGTAGTTTCTTACAGTTAAAAGGGGGTGGGAGCGACCCAACCCACCTGGAATTGACGACGCCAACGTCACGTAAGACACAGCAAGGGGACTCCAAAAAGAGTCTCAATTTTTTCCCAAAATTGTGGCACAGACACCACTTAACCCTAGAACGCATACCTGGGGCCTCGCAGGCCCGCCCTGTTAATTGTTTTCTATTTTCTGCAAGATTACTTTAGTTAGAATTTTGAAACTCTAGGTATTCTTCATGTATATAGTTGTTTGTCATTTGAGTTTGAGTTATTACATGTTATTTGCACACGGGCCTAAAAGGTCCCAGGTATGTGAAAGTGTAGAATTTTATGGTCATGCGTTCTAGGGTTAAGTGGCATCAATTGCCCCACAGTTGCTTAAAACGGTTGGTGAGGTGATTTTACCAAATCCTCAAGCTTTTAGTCTCGCAAGGATAACACAGGGGTAGAAAAGTCCTTGCGAATCCATGATTTGTTCATCTTTATGAACGTGAGTCTGTCTACATTCTCAGTGGACAGCCGCGTGCGCTTATCTGTCAGCACACCACCAGCAGCGCTGAACACACGTTCAAAGAGAACGCTGGCTGCAGGGCATGACAAGATCTCCAAGGCGTGAGTGGCGAGCTCCGGACATTTTTCCAGATTGGAATCCCAAAATGAGCAAGGGTCAAGTGACACAGTCATGGCTTCGATGTTCACTTGGAGATACTCCTGTACCATTCTCTCTAGGCGTTGACTATGTGTCAGACTTCTTGTCTCCTGTGGCCTTGCAAACGATGGTCTAAAAAAGTGGTGAAACGATTCCACAAAATTGCTGTTACCAGCAGATACTGTATTACTGTTATGGTTTGAGTGATGAAGACTCGACAGTCCCACGGTTGGCAAGTTAGAACTGTGAGATTCACTACGTGCACCACTGGTGTTTTGTGGAAAAGCACATGTAAGATTCTGCAACAACGTCTGCAGATACTCCTGCATGCGTAAATCCCTTTTTATGGCAGGAATTATTTTGGCAAATTTACTTTTGTACCGGGGATCTAAGAGTGTGGCAACCCAGTAGTCGGGATTACTTCGAATTCTGACAATCTGAGGGTCATGTTGCAGGTAGTGCAGCAAGAAGGCACTCATGTGTCTTGCGCATCCAGGAGGACCAAGTCCTTGTTGTGTTGGTAGCGAGGTAAGAATCATGCTTCCTTCCTCTGCCCTCTCCCCCCAACCTCGCACAACAGAAATGTGATCAAGGTCTCCGTCATCTGATGAGTCTTCCATGCCCATCGCCAGTTCATCCTCCACTTCTTCCTCGGCTCCTGCAGCTTCCTCAACAGTTTGGCTGCTACCATGCGCCCTGGTTAATCCCTCTCCCCCACCCTCCCATGCCTGCCGCCTTGGTGCTGCCGACCGTCTGGACCTTGGAGATGTTATCCCTTCCGCATACGACTTCTCCTCTACTTCCTCCACCTCCTCTTGTCCCACCACCTGACTCTGAATTCTGTTTAATGTGTGCTCCAGCATGTAAATCACCGGAATAGTCATGCTGATAATGGCATCGTCGTCAGCACTAAACATCTTCGTCGCCATTTCAAAACTGTGCAGAAGGGTGTGTGGCGCCCCTGAGGGTTCAGTCACCACAGAGTTACTGCATCTCACCCAGAGGTGTGGTATCTCACCCTCAGGTAAGGAAGGCGTATGGCTCGGGACCCTAACACCTGCATCCAACACATACCCACAGTGAGGGTAGGGCGAGATTACTCCTAAGGGAGAGCACAGTCCCAGTTCCCTAGCTGGTGGGAGGGTCCTATGTAGTGGGTGCTTAGGGGAGCAGCTTAGGGGAGCACATGACAGGGAGAAGCCATCTTAGAAAGAGCAAGCCAGTCAGAGGAGGAAAAGTGACAGGAGCAGAGGCTCTGCATGAGCTCTGCTCCGGAGGTGGGCCTAGCCTGGGAGGCCCAGGACTGAAGGAGAGAAGAGAGGAATGGGAGCAGGAAGGCTCCAGGAACCGAAGGGACCCTAGGGGTATGGGCCATGCAGAAGGCCACCCGTACTCCTGCTGCTACCAGGAGGTAGAGGGGTCAGGCCAGATAAGGGGAACCGGTCCCTCAACTAGCGGAGAAACAGCAAGACTCAACTAGAAACCAGAGGCTGCAGCATTTCATTTACTGCAGGCCAAAGTCCACACCAGTCTCCCTAAGAAGGTAGCCACATAGGACCCAGGGGACGGAACACACGTCGCTCGCCCAGGCCCGAGGATACCGGATAGAAGTGTCACTGGGTGTGAGGTACAGGGAGAAGGCCAGAGAAAGGACACACAGAAGGGGGTCCAGCTAAGTACTCCAGAGCTATCTGGGGGTGGACTGAGCCCCTCACTGAGTACGCACAGCACGACGGGGGAGATTGCTCTGGTACCTGTAATCTGGACTGCAACTACTGTGAGTAAAGATCTTGGGACTGCATCACACGGACTCTGTGTTCATTACTGACTCCCTGCACTACAACCACCATCATCCACCCACACTGCCCTGAAGCTACACTCTTCCTGTGGAGAGTAATAATACCATTGCTGCAAAACCACCAGCTTCAGAGGACTGTTCCGCAGCGGCGGCCCCTTTTCCCGCACTCCAGATGTGGCGTAGTCGGACATTATAAAACCCATATATACAAATTACCCTTGGATTGACCGCCCTGGGTCACGGACCAGGTCACCGCCACAGTGACTACAACCCCCAGTGTCTAACGGCCCGGCTCGGGGTACCCCACGGCCCAGGGGGCGCGTCAACTTCATAGGTCCCGTATTGCACCAGGGCTTGTCGGTGCTGCCACAGTCGCTGCAACATGTGCAGAGTTGAATTCCACCGTGTCGGCACATCGCATTTCAGCCGGTGAACTGGCAGGCCCAACGACTTCTGTAGAGATGTAAGTCGTTGAGCTGCGGGATGCGAACGTCGGAAGTGAGCACACAGCGACCGTGCCATCTGCAGAAGGCCATCTAGTCCGGGATAGTGGGCTAAAAATTGATGGACAACCAGATTCAACACGTGAGCCATGCAAGGCACGTGTGTGACATTGCCCCGGCGAAGGGCCGCACCCAGGTTTGCAGCATTGTCGCACACGGCCTTCTCTGGTTGCAGGTCCAGTGGAGACAACCATTCATGAAACTGGGTCTCCAGAGCTGACCACAACTCCTCAGCTGTGTGACACATTTCCCAGACATTTCAAAGTAAACACTGATGCCGTTGAGCCCTGCTGCCAGCATAGTAAGGAGATGTGCAGGATTCTTTCTGCGCAGTTAGAAAGCAGGTGGCATTACCAGACAGGCTTTGGGTGCAGGTGGAGGACCAAGAGGAGGTTGAGGAGGCAGAAGCAGTGGAGGAACTTCGAGATAAAGAGGATTGACGCACAACTCGTGAGGACGGTAAGACTTGGACAGCAGCCCCTTGTCCTGCTGTCACCATAGTTACCCAGTGCCCAGTCAGCGACATGTAACGCCCTTGTCCATGCCTACTCGTCCAAGTGTCTGTGGTGAAATGCACCCTGTTACACACAGAGTTTCTCAAATAAGCGGTGATGTTGTGTGCGACATGCTGGTGGCGAGCAGGCACACCTTTCTTTAAGAAGTAGTGTCGACTGGGCATCTGGTACTGGGGCACTGCGACGGACATAAGGTCTCGAAAATCCTCTGTGTCCTCCAGTCGGAAAGGCAGCATTTCTGTAGCCAACAGCTTGCAGATGGTGAAATTCAACCTCTTAGCTTTGTCATGGCTAGGAGGAAATGGTCTTTTACTTTTCCACATCTGAGGGACCGAGGGCTGGCTGTTGTGCTTAGACGGGGTTGATAAGGGTGTCCCCGGCAAACTGCCGGTCTGTGAGGAAGATGCAGGCGGACATGTTAGGTTGCCTTGATCCAAAGGTGGTGCTCTCGATGTCGGAGAGAGCTCAACACTAGAGATGAGCGTTGTTCTACTCGAACTGTTCGCCAATCTCAAATTCGAGCTGTTTTGGGTGGTGTTCGAGCCGTTCGGCGAACACGAACAATTTGAGAAAAATTCGGCTGTTCGAGGTTATATTCGATAACTGTTCGTGCACCAAAATCATAACTGGATTTTTTCTCAGTAATGATGAAAATTAATGTTAATACGCAGTTTGAGTGTACAGCGGGGTGGGGGGAGGGGCAGGGGATGGATCTCTGCAGGAACAATGAAGATCTCCATTTTTTTTTTCTCTTTCCCGCATTTGCAGTGGGGAGGTGCAATCTGTCAGCCTATCAGCAGCGCAAACACGGAGCGAAGTGCTTTTTTTCACACAAGCAAGGGCATGTGTCATTGGCAGTGTATGTCACATGTCCTTGCCGTATAAGACCAAGCCATTTTCCCCGTCGCCACCATTTTCTCACTGCTGCAGCTGTGTGTTAGACGGCACCGCTGTTGCTGTGTGCGCTATACCTTGTTAATTTCAAGCCAATTTTCGCACAAATCTACAGATAGCTTGGGAGTAGGGAATAGTTGTGATTGCAGTCCTTTTAAGGACTAGGTTACAGCATTTCCTACGACTTTTATCAGGCAGGTCTGTGCTCTTAAGTAGATAGATTGTGGGAGTAAAGACTAATTGTAATTGGAGTCCTTTTCAGGACTAGGTTACATCAGTTCCTATCAGTTTTTGCCAGGCAGGTCTGTGCCAGTGCTGTACAAGTTTTTTTCACAGCATTTGGCTGAATCTAGCAAAGCTAATCTTTTTTGGCCTATTGCAGAGTGTGTTAGTCAGTGGAGTAGCCTATCTGTGTTGCAAGATATACCACCTGTGTATAGAATACCAATTTTTTTACTGCACCTAGTGAAGTAAAATCTTTTGGGCATAGCATCATTCTATTAGTCCATCTATACTGACCTCCATCAGGTTGCAAATTGAATATAATTTTTTTCTGCATCTAGCTCTGAAAAAATATTGGGCTTCTAGCTGTGTGTGGGACTTGTTCTATTAATCCATCTATACAGACCTCCATCAGGTTGCAAACTGAATATATTTTTTTCTGCATCTACCTCTGAAAAAATATTGGGCTTCTAGCTGTGTGTGGGATTTGTTCTATTAATCCATCTATACAGACCTCCATCAGGTTGCAAACTGAATATATTTTTTTCTGCATCTACCTCTGAAAAAATATTGGGCTTCTAGCTGCGTGTGGGACTTGTTCTATTAATCCATCTATACAGACCTCCATCAGGTTGCAAACTGAATATATTTTTTTCTGCATCTACCTCTGAAAAAATATTGGGCTTCTAGCTGTGTGTGGGACTTGTTCTATTAATCCATCTATACAGACCTCCATCAGGTTGCAAACTGAATATATTTTTTTCTGCATCTAGCTCTGAAAAAATATTGGGCTTCTAGCTGTGTGTGGGACTTGTTCTATTAATCCATCTATACAGACCTCCATCCGGTTGCAAACTGAATATATTTTTTTCTGCATCTACCTCTGAAAAAATATTGGGCTTCTAGCTGTGTGTGGGACTTGTTCTATTAATCCATCTATACAGACCTCCATCAGGTTGCAAACTGAATATATTTTTTTCTGCATCTAGCTCTGAAAAAATATTGGGCTTCTAGCTGTGTGTGGGACTTGTTCTATTAATCCATCTATACAGACCTCCATCCGGTTGCAAACTGAATATATTTTTTTCTGCATCTACCTCTGAAAAAATATTGGGCTTCTAGCTGTGTGTGGGACTTGTTCTATTAATCCATCTATACAGACCTCCATCAGGTTGCAAACTGAATATATTTTTTTCTGCATCTACCTCTGAAAAAATATTGGGCTTCTAGCTGTGTGTGGGACTTGTTCTATTAATCCATCTATACAGACCTCCATCAGGTTGCAAACTGAATATATTTTTTTCTGCATCTACCTCTGAAAAAATATTGGGCTTCTAGCTGTGTGTGGGACTTGTTCTATTAATCCATCTATACAGACCTCCATCAGGTTGCAAACTGAATATATTTTTTTCTGCATCTAGCTCTGAAAAAATATTGGGCTTCTAGCTGTGTGTGGGACTTGTTCTATTAATCCATCTATACAGACCTCCATCAGGTTGCAAAGTGAATATATTTTTTTTCTGCATCTACCTCTGAAAAAATATTGGGCTTCTAGCTGTGTGTGGGACTTGTTGTATTAGTCCATCTATACTGACCTCCATCAGGTTGCAAACTGAATATATTTTTTTCTGCATCTACCTCTGAAAAAATATTGGGCTTCTAGCTGTGTGTGGGACTTGTTCTATTAATCCATCTATACAAACCTCCATCAGGTTGCAAACTGAATATATTTTTTTCTGCATCTACCTCTGAAAAAATATTGGGCTTCTAGCTGTGTGTGGGACTTGTTCTATTAATCCATCTATACAGACCTCCATCAGGTTGCAAACTGAATATATTTTTTTCTGCATCTACCTCTGAAAAAATATTGGGCTTCTAGCTGTGTGTGGGACTTGTTCTATTAATCCATCTATACAGACCTCCATCAGGTTGCAAACTGAATATATTTTTTTCTGCATCTACCTCTGAAAAAATATTGGGCTTCTAGCTGTGTGTGGGACTTGTTCTATTAATCCATCTATACAGACCTCCATCAGGTTGCAAACTGAATATATTTTTTTCTGCATCTACCTCTGAAAAAATATTGGGCTTCTAGCTGTGTGTGGGACTTGTTCTATTAATCCATCTATACAGACCTCCATCAGGTTGCAAACTGAATATATTTTTTTCTGCATCTACCTCTGAAAAAATATTGGGCTTCTAGCTGTGTGTGGGACTTGTTCTATTAATCCATCTATACAGACCTCCATCAGGTTGCAAACTGAATATATTTTTTTCTGAATCTACCTCTGAAAAAATATTGGGCTTCTAGCTGTGTGTGGGACTTGTTCTATTAATCCATCTATACAGACCTCCATCAGGTTGCAAACTGAATATATTTTTTTCTGCATCTACCTCTGAAAAAATATTGGGCTTCTACCTGTGTGTGGGACTTGTTCTATTAATCCATCTATACAGACCTCCATCAGGTTGCAAACTGAATATATTTTTTTCTGCATCTACCTCTGAAAAAATATTGGGCTTCTAGCTGTGTGTGGGACTTGTTATATTAATCCATGTATACAGACCTCCATCAGGTTGCAAACTGAATATATTTTTTTCTGCATCTACCTCTGAAAAAATATTGGGCTTCTAGCTGTGTGTGGGACTTGTTCTATTAATCCATCTATACAGACCTCCATCAGGTTGCAAACTGAATATATTTTTTTCTGCATCTACCTCTGAAAAAATATTGGGCTTCTAGCTGTGTGTGGGACTTGTTCTATTAATCCATCTATACAGACCTCCATCAGGTTGCAAACTGATTATATTTTATTCTGCATCTACCTCTGAAAAAATATTGGGCTTCTAGCTGTGTGTGGGACTTGTTCTATTAATCCATCTATACAGACCTCCATCAGGTTGCAAACTGAATATATTTTTTTCTGCATCTAGCTCTGAAAAAATATTGGGCTTCTAGCTGTGTGTGGGACTTGTTGTATTAGTCCATCTATACTGACCTCCATCAGGTTGCAAACTGAATATATTTTTTTCTGCATCTACCTCTGAAAAAATATTGGGCTTCTAGCTGTGTGTGGGACTTGTTCTATTAATCCATCTATACAGACCTCCATCAGGTTGCAAACTGAATATATTTTTTTCTGCATCTAGCTCTGAAAAAATATTGGGCTTCTAGCTGTGTGTGGGACTTGTTCTATTAATCCATCTATACAGACCTCCATCCGGTTGCAAACTGAATATATTTTTTTCTGCATCTACCTCTGAAAAAATATTGGGCTTCTAGCTGTGTGTGGGACTTGTTCTATTAATCCATCTATACAGACCTCCATCAGGTTGCAAACTGAATATATTTTTTTCTGCATCTAGCTCTGAAAAAATATTGGGCTTCTAGCTGTGTGTGGGACTTGTTCTATTAATCCATCTATACAGACCTCCATCCGGTTGCAAACTGAATATATTTTTTTCTGCATCTACCTCTGAAAAAATATTGGGCTTCTAGCTGTGTGTGGGACTTGTTCTATTAATCCATCTATACAGACCTCCATCAGGTTGCAAACTGAATATATTTTTTTCTGCATCTACCTCTGAAAAAATATTGGGCTTCTAGCTGTGTGTGGGACTTGTTCTATTAATCCATCTATACAGACCTCCATCAGGTTGCAAACTGAATATATTTTTTTCTGCATCTACCTCTGAAAAAATATTGGGCTTCTAGCTGTGTGTGGGACTTGTTCTATTAATCCATCTATACAGACCTCCATCAGGTTGCAAACTGAATATATTTTTTTCTGCATCTAGCTCTGAAAAAATATTGGGCTTCTAGCTGTGTGTGGGACTTGTTCTATTAATCCATCTATACAGACCTCCATCAGGTTGCAAACTGAATATATTTTTTTTCTGCATCTACCTCTGAAAAAATATTGGGCTTCTAGCTGTGTGTGGGACTTGTTGTATTAGTCCATCTATACTGACCTCCATCAGGTTGCAAACTGAATATATTTTTTTCTGCATCTACCTCTGAAAAAATATTGGGCTTCTAGCTGTGTGTGGGACTTGTTCTATTAATCCATCTATACAAACCTCCATCAGGTTGCAAACTGAATATATTTTTTTCTGCATCTACCTCTGAAAAAATATTGGGCTTCTAGCTGTGTGTGGGACTTGTTCTATTAATCCATCTATACAGACCTCCATCAGGTTGCAAACTGAATATATTTTTTTCTGCATCTACCTCTGAAAAAATATTGGGCTTCTAGCTGTGTGTGGGACTTGTTCTATTAATCCATCTATACAGACCTCCATCAGGTTGCAAACTGAATATATTTTTTTCTGCATCTACCTCTGAAAAAATATTGGGCTTCTAGCTGTGTGTGGGACTTGTTCTATTAATCCATCTATACAGACCTCCATCAGGTTGCAAACTGAATATATTTTTTTCTGCATCTACCTCTGAAAAAATATTGGGCTTCTAGCTGTGTGTGGGACTTGTTCTATTAATCCATCTATACAGACCTCCATCAGGTTGCAAACTGAATATATTTTTTTCTGCATCTACCTCTGAAAAAATATTGGGCTTCTAGCTGTGTGTGGGACTTGTTCTATTAATCCATCTATACAGACCTCCATCAGGTTGCAAACTGAATATATTTTTTTCTGAATCTACCTCTGAAAAAATATTGGGCTTCTAGCTGTGTGTGGGACTTGTTCTATTAATCCATCTATACAGACCTCCATCAGGTTGCAAACTGAATATATTTTTTTCTGCATCTACCTCTGAAAAAATATTGGGCTTCTAGCTGTGTGTGGGACTTGTTCTATTAATCCATCTATACAGACCTCCATCAGGTTGCAAACTGAATATATTTTTTTCTGCATCTACCTCTGAAAAAATATTGGGCTTCTAGCTGTGTGTGGGACTTGTTCTATTAATCCATCTATACAGACCTCCATCAGGTTGCAAACTGAATATATTTTTTTCTGAATCTACCTCTGAAAAAATATTGGGCTTCTAGCTGTGTGTGGGACTTATTCTATTAATCCATCTATACAGACCTCCATCAGGTTGCAAACTGAATATATTTTTTTCTGCATCTACCTCTGAAAAAATATTGGGCTTCTAGCTGTGTGTGGGACTTGTTCTATTAATCCATCTATACAGACCTCCATCAGGTTGCAAACTGAATATATTTTTTTCTGCATCTACCTCTGAAAAAATATTGGGCTTCTAGCTGTGTGTGGGACTTGTTATATTAATCCATGTATACAGACCTCCATCAGGTTGCAAACTGAATATATTTTTTTCTGCATCTACCTCTGAAAAAATATTGGGCTTCTAGCTGTGTGTGGGACTTGTTGTATTAGTCCATCTATACTGACCTCCATCAGGTTGCAAACTGAATATATTTTTTTCTGCATCTAGCTCTGAAAAAATATTGGGCTTCTAGCTGTGTGTGGGACTTGTTCTATTAATCCATCTATACAGACCTCCATCCGGTTGCTAACTGAATATATTTTTTTCTGCATCTACCTCTGAAAAAATATTGGGCTTCTAGCTGTGTGTGGGACTTGTTCTATTAATCCATCTATACAGACCTCCATCAGGTTGCAAACTGAATATATTTTTTTCTGCATCTACCTCTGAAAAAATATTGGGCTTCTAGCTGTGTGTGGGACTTGTTCTATTAATCCATCTATACAGACCTCCATCAGGTTGCAAACTGAATATATTTTTTTCTGCATCTACCTCTGAAAAAAATATTGGGCTTCTAGCTGTGTGTGGGACTTGTTCTATTAATCCTTCTATACAGACCTCCATCAGGTTGCAAACTGAATATATTTTTTTCTGCATCTAGCTCTGAAAAAATATTGGGCTTCTAGCTGTGTGTGGGACTTGTTCTATTAATCCATCTATACAGACCTCCATCAGGTTGCAAACTGAATATATTTTTTTCTGCATCTACCTCTGAAAAAATATTGGGCTTCTAGCTGTGTGTGGGACTTGTTCTATTAATCCATCTATACAGACCTCCATCAGGTTGCAAACTGAATATATTTTTTTCTGCATCTACCTCTGAAAAAATATTGGGCTTCTAGCTGTGTGTGGGACTTGTTCTATTAATCCATCTATACTGACCTCCATCAGGTTGCAAACTGAATATATTTTTTTCTGCATCTACCTCTGAAAAAATATTGGGCTTCTAGCTGTGTGTGGGACTTCTTCTATTAATCCATCTATACAGACCTCCATCAGGTTGCAAATTGAATATAATTTTTTTCTGCATCTAACCCAGCCAATAGTTTTGGCCTAATACCACAGTTTGGCCACTCAGCTCTGCTCGGTTCCCATCCATTGTTTTTTTGTGCAAACAACTCCAGAGTTGTGAATTAGTTAACCACCAAAATGAGTGGAAAAAGGCCTGCTGCTGGTGGAAAGGGGAATAGGCGTGTTGGGAAGGGGAAAAAAGGTTGTGTCCGTGGGGTAGGTGTTAAAGCAACAGTAACATCTGCAGAAGAAAGACCATCTTCCAGCCAAACTAAAATGTCTACTTCTTTTAGCGGACAATGTGATAAGATCCCTTTCTTACGACCACGCCAATTGCTACAAATTCCAGATGAGGCACAAAAACAGCAGGTGCTTCAACGGATATCAAGTGCTCCTTTAAGTGGGCTCTCCTCCACATCAACTTCAACATCACAAATACTCCAGTCCTCAAAGGTGTCACCCCAATCGCACTTGCTTCCTCACAGCTCCCAAATCTCCAGCTGCCCGTCTGAGTATGAGGTAGAACAGATGGTTGAGTCTGCAGAGCTGTTTACTCATACTATAGCCTGGGAATCAGAGGTCGACTCCAGCGCTTCTGTGAATCCAGATGAGGAAATGATCTGCACTGATGCCCAGAATCTTTATGAGTCGGATCCAGGACCAGACGCAGAAGGTTCTGACCATAATGTAGACCCTCATTCCCAAACTGTAACTCCTGTTGGTGGAGACAATGAGGAAGACGATGATAAGACTCAAATACCTGATTGGAGCGACAACTTTAGTTTTTTGTCAGGGCAGGAACAGGTTGGCTCTGAGGACGACGGGTGTGATAACGCACACGGTGATGATGATGAGGTTGGAGATCCCACTTACTGTCAACCCACAGTCAGCCAAGAGATGAGGTCAGCAGAGGAGGTGGAGGAAGATGCTAGTGACGACGAGGTCAGGTTGCGCCTTCCTGGACAGAGACGTAGTACTGGAAGCACGTCAACAACTGCATCCTCAAACACAACTCTGCCTCTCACCACAAGTTGTGGTGGCTCTTCAGGTCGCATGGGTGCTAAGCCTTGCATAGCCTGGGCATTTTTTCAGATCGATAAAGATGACCCAACTCGTGTTATCTGTAACATTTGTCAGCAAAAGCTAAGTAGAGGCCAAAAAATACATAGTTTGAGTACTTCATGCATGAACCGGCACATGGACATGAAGCATAAGTTGCAGTGGGAAGCTCAGTGTGCTACAATGCGGCCTAGCCGGCCAGGCCAACCACTGTCTGCCATATCTTGTGCATCCGCGGCCTCTTCATCCTCTGTGACTGGGGGGACAGCAGTCACACCTGTTTTGGGGCGCAGACCTGCCACCTCTTTACACGCAACAGCCAGCGTGATTGGCAGGTCATCATTTTCTTTGGAGGTGGTAACACCAGCTGGTGTTGAGCGCTGTCCGACATCGATAGCACCACCTTTGGATCAAGGCAACCTAACATGTCCGCCTGCATCTTCCTCACAGACCGGCAGTTTGCCGGGGACACCCTTATCAACCCCGTCTAAGCACAATAGCCAGCCCTCGGTCCCTCAGATGTGGACAAGTAAAAGACCATTTCCTCCTAGCCATGAGAAAGCTAAGAGGTTGAATTTCACCATCTGCAAGCTCTTGGCTACAGAAATGCTGCCTTTCCGCCTGGTGGACACAGAGGATTTTCGAGACCTTATGTCCGTCGCAGTGCCCCAGTACCAGATGCCCAGTCGGCACTACTTCTCAAAGAAAGGTGTGCCTGCGCTCCACCAGCATGTCGCACACAACATCACCGCTTCTTTGAGAAACTCTGTGTGTGACAGGGTGCATTTCACCACAGACACTTGGATGAGTAGGCATGGACAGGGGCGTTACGTGTCGCTGACTGGGCACTGGGTAACTATGGTGACAGCAGGACAAAGGGCTGCTGTCCAAGTCTTGCCGTCCCCACGAGTTGTGCGTCAATCCTCTTTATGTCAAAGTTCCTCCACTGCTTCTGCCTCCTCAACCTCCTCTCGGTCTTCCACCTGCACCCAAAGCCTGTCTGGTCATGCCACAAGCTTTCTAACTGCGCAGAAGGGATCCTGCACACCTCCTTACTATGCTGGCAGTAGGGCTCAACGTCATCAGGCGGTTTTTACATTGAAATGTCTGGGAAATGTGAGTCACACAGCTGAGGAGTTGTGGTCAGCTCTGGAGAACCAATTTCATGAATGGTTGTCTCCACTGGACCTGAAACCAGGGAAGGCCGTGTGCGACAATGCTGCAAACCTGGGTGCGGCCCTTCGCCGGGGCAATGTCACACACGTGCCTTGTATGGCTCACGTGTTGAACCTGGTTGTCCAGCAATTTTTAGCCCACTATCCCAGACTAGATGACCTTCTGCAGAGGGCACGGTCGCTGTGTGCTCACTTCCGCCGTTCGCATCCCGCAGCTCAGCGACTTACATCTCTACAGAAGTCGTTGGGCCTGCCACTTCACCGGCTAAAATGCGATGTGCCTACCCGGTGGAATTCAACTCTGCACATGTTGCAGCGACTTTGGCAGCACCGACAAGCCCTGGTGCAATACGTTCTGACGTATAGCCTGGGCCAACGAGATTCAGAGGTGGGGCAAATCACGCTGGAGGAGTGGTCTCAGATCAGGGACCTATGCACCCTTCTGCACAGTTTTGAAATGGCGACGAAGATGTTTAGTGCTGACGATGCCATTATCAACATGACTATTCCGGTGATTTACATGCTGGAGCACATGTTAAACAGAATTCGGAGTCAGGTGGTGGCACAAGAGGAGGTGGAGGAAGTAGAGGAGGAGGAGTTGTATGCGGAAGGGCTAACATCTGCAAGGTCCAGACGGTCGGCAGCACCAAGGCGGCAGGCATGTGAGGGTGGGGGAGATGGTTTTACCAGGGCGCATGGTAGCAGCCAAACTAGTGAGGAAGGTGCAGGAGCCCAGGAAGAAGTGGAGGACGAACTGATGGAAGACTCATCAGATGAGGGAGACCTTGATCACATTTCTGTTGTGCGAGGTTGGGGGGAGAGGACAGAGGAAGGAAGCATGATTGTTACCTCGCCACCAACACAACAGGGACTTGGTGCTCCTGGATGCGCAACACACATGAGTGCCTTCTTGCTGCACTACCTGCAACATGACCCTTGAATTGTGAGAATTAGAAATAATCCTGACTACTGGGTTGCAAAACTGTTAGATCCCCGGTACAAAAGTAAATTTGCAGAAATTATTCCTGCCATAGAAAGGGATGCACGCATGCAGGAGTATCAGCAGAGACTGTTGCAGAATCTTACATGTGCTTTTCCACAAAACACCAGTGGTGCACGTAGTGAATCTCACAGTTCCAACTTGCCAACCGTGGGACCGTCAAGTGTTCAGCACTCAAACCGTAACAGAACCACAGTATCTGCTGGTAACATCAATTTTGCGGAATCATTTCACCACTTTTTTAGCCCATCCTTTGCAAGGCCACAGGAGACAAGAAGTCTGACACATAGTCAACGCCTAGAGACGATGGTACAGGAGTATCTCCAAGTAAACATTGAAGCCACGACTGTGTCACTGGACCCTTGCTCTTTTTGGGCTTCCAATCTGGATAAATGGCCGGAGCTAGCCACTTACGCCTTGGAGATCTTGTCATACCCCGCAGCCAGCGTTCTGTCTGAACGTGTGTTCAGCGCTGCTGGTGGTGTGCTGACAGATAAGCGCACGCGGCTCTCCACCGATAATGTAGACAGACTCACGTTCATAAAGATGAACAAATCATGGATCCGAAATGACTTTTCTACCCCTGTGTCATCCTGGGGAGAGTAAAAGCTTGATGATTGGTTAAAATCACCCTACCAACCGTTTTAAGCTTTCAAATTACTAATCATGTTTATCTGTATCTTGGCTGAAAAATAATTTGGGCTTTGTAGCAGTGTGCAGCACTGATTCTATTAGGCCATCTATAATAAGCTCCACCAGATTTAAAATTACTAATCATGTTTATCTGTATCTTGACTGGAAAATAATTTGGGCTTTGTAGCAGTGTGCAGCACTGATCCTATTAGGCCATCTATACTAAAGCTTCACCAGATTTAAAATTAATAATAATTTTTAGCTGCATCTAGCCCGGAAAATAATTTTGGGGCTCCGAGATGCGCAAGACACATAAGTGCCTTCTTGCTGCACTACCTGCAGCATGACCCTCATATTGTCAGAATTCGAAGTAATCATGACTACTGGGTTGCCACATTCTTAGATCCCCCAAACTTTTCGATCAACCTTTTCATTTTAATAAAGACCAAAAAAATGGTCATTTTTGAAATAATAAGCATTAGCATGTTGTTAGAAACTGAAATCAAACAGTTTTCAACTCAAAACTTTATTCTAGGTGATGTTACATTTTCACATAGGACCCCTTGTTCGAAAGGAGCTTCTGAACTCTCTCGTCCATTGAATTTGTCAGGTTTTGGATGGTTTCTGCTTCAATTGTTTTGCATGAGGACAGAATACCCTCCCAGAGCTGTTGCTTAGATGTGAACTGTCTCCCACCATCATAGACACTCCTTTTAATGATGCTCCAAAGGTTCTGAATGGGGTACAGGTCAGGGGAGCATGGGGGACACACCATAAGTTTGTCCCCTTTTATGCCCATATCAGCCAGAGATGCAGATGTTTTATGTGCAGCATGAGATGGTGCATTATCATGCAGAAAAATGATCTTGCTGTGAAATACACGGTTCTTCTTCTTGAACCATGGCAGGAAGTGCTGTTTGAGAAAATCCACATACATTATGGAGTTCATCTTTAGCGCCTTCAGGGATCCTAAAGGGGCCGACAATCTCTCTCCCCATGATTCCAGCCCAAAACATTACTCCACCTCCTCCTTGTTGGCGCTGTAGCCGTGTTTGCGTGGGTTGTCCATCAACCAGCCATCCTCCACTCCATCCATCTGGACCATCGAGCGCTGCACGGCACTCATCCGTGAACAAAACAGTTTTGAAATCAGTCTTCATGTAATGTTTGGCCCACTGGAGCCGTTTCTGCTTGTGTGAAGTGGATAGAGGAGGTCGACAGGATGGCGTATGCACAGCTGCAAACCTCTGAAGGACCCTGCATCTTGTTGTTCGGGGGACCTTGGAGGCACAAGCAGCTTCAAAAACTTGTCTGCTGCTATGACAAGGCTTTTTTGCCGCTGCTCTTTCAACCTGACGTAATTGCCTGTAGGAAAGAGTCCTCAATTTGCCCTTATCAGCACGCACACGTGTGTACTGTGAATCAGCTACATACTTCTTGATTGCCAAGACACTTCATCCTGATCATCGCACAATGTTGATTGTAGTCATGCCTTGACCTAAACACTCCACAATTTGTTGCTTCTCAGCAGCCGACACATTCTTTTTCTTTCCCATTTTGGCAGAAAATGTAGGCTGCTTAATAATGTGAGACAACCTTCTTAAGTAGTCTTGCCTTTCATTGGACACACCTGCCAAACTAATTAGCACAGGTGTCTGCAATTGCTTACAGTGATATAAAGAGCCCTGACACACATCACCATCAATGAGTTTAACTGACAAGCAAACAAATTCTTCCCTTATCACTCCTAAACACTTTTTGCATAATAATTTGGAACGCAGTGTACATGTGCTTTTCCACAAAACACCAGTGGTTCACGTAGTGAATCTTACAGTTCTAACTTGCCAACCGTGGTCTGTATGGAGTTGTTCAATAAAGGGCCCAAAATTAAGATAACATAGATGGGAGAGGTCTCTATGAATAGGAATTCCTAAGTATTTGATACCCTGTGAGGGCCAGGCAAAGGGAAAGTTGGACTGGATGGAATCCTATATGGATTTGGGGAGGGAGACATCAAGGGCCTCAGACTTCGCTGCATTGATTTTAAAATTTGACCATGTAACAAAGTGATCTATTTCAGCCATAACAGCATGGATGGATATATGTGATTGAGTGATATATACTAGGACATCATCAGCAAATAGAGAGCACTTGTACTCGGTGCCTCCCACCTCAATCCACCTAATATTGGGGTTATGGCGAATTGATGAGAGCAGGTGCTCCGTCACTAGGATGTATAAGAGAGGGGACAGAGGACATCCCTGCCTTGTCCCATTGGTGATTGTGAAAGGTGATGAAAATGTTCTGATGCACCCCCTGGGCCTTGGGACACCCGGAGCCGGACCCTTTTTGGTGGCTGCTGGTGGTTGTAGTCTTCGTGGCGGCGACCCGGTTCCGTGGCTCAGGGTGGTCAAACCAGTGGCGGAACTATTTATGTGGTTTTGATGTTTAAATGTCCGACTACGCCACCCGTGGATTGCGGTCAGAGTGAACCGCCGCTGCAGGGCAGACCGCTGAGGCTGGTGTTGTGGGTGCAGCAGAGCGTAGCATAACTCCCCACGGGAGGAGTATAGCCTCAGGGCAGTGTATGCGGAGGATGGGGGTGATGGTGCAGGGCAGCAGCAGTAACGACACGGAGTCAGTGATGCAGTCCAGGGCCTTTACTCACAGTTCTTATTATCCAGACCACGTCTGCTGGTAACGGCTGCCCACGTCGTACTGTGCTCACCAGGTGAGGGGCTCAGACAACTCCCAGATAACTTTGGAGCGCTTCACAGGACCCCCTTTGTGTGTCCTTTGTCTGGCCTTTCTTACCAACCCTTCTGTCCGGCTGCCTCGGGCCTCCTCTTGGTAAACTTGGCGCCAGTTTCCCTGACCCTATGTGGTGCCTTCCTAGCGGGTGTAGCGAGGGGCTGCGCCACATAAAATGTCACAGCCTCCGGTTTCTAGCTGAGGGTTGTTTCCTGCCTCCACTAGTTTCGGGGACCGGTCTCCCCCTTTGGCCTGACCCCTCCACGCAGGTGGATTCGGGCGTGCGGTGGCGACTCGCCCGTCCGCACCCCTGGGATCCCTTCATTCCTCGTTCCTGGAGCCTTCTCCGCTCCTCTTCCTTCCTTCTCCCTCTTCCAGGCCTGGGCCTCTGTTACTAGGCCCGCTTCCGGAGCAGAGCTCATGCAGAGCCCCTGCTCCCTGCCACTTCTGCTCAGACTTCTCTGCACTGAACTAAGATGGTGCCCACCTTTTATACTCCCTTCTCAATGCACCCAGGAACTGCTTCCTCCCTGCTCCTGCACTACAGGGTTCCCCTTCCTCAGTGTTCCCTCCCCCCTCTCCAGCCAGGGACAGGGACTGTCGTGCCCATCTCAGAGGCATATTGGTCGCCCTGCCCCACGGCAATGTGGTGTAATGCATGCAGGTGTCGGGTCCTGATCCACACTCCATCCTTACCTGAGAGTGAGATATCACACCTCTGGGTGAGGTGCAATACCTCTGTAGCAACCGAGCCCTCAGGGTGCTACAATTCCATTTATCTTCAGCCTAGGTGACGTATTGTGATACAGGGCCGTGATTTTGGCTATAAAAGGGTCCCCTAGACCCCTACCCCAAGCTTTTTAAGAGAATCATATATGGCGTGCCAGGAGACTCTATGGAATGCTTTCTCAGCATCCAACGAGAGTATCTAATTACAAATTTTTAACTGCATCTAGCCCAGCAAATACTTTGTGCCTAGTAGCAGTGTCTGCTAGTCAGCGGATTATCCCGGCTGTTAAGCAAGCTACACCACCTGTAGTTTAGACACTTAATTTTTTCAAAGGAAATGCTTCGGGACCATGGGATACTCAGTGAAGAGCATCAGGAGGCACCCCAAGGCATAGGGGCCGGGACTGGCAGTAGGATGCCTTATAAAAGCTTTTTAACTGCAGCAGCTTTAGTGGACGCTACTGGAGCTGGAATTACGCGGCTGCTGGCATGATACTTGCCCTCCAATAGATCCTTGTAAATGGATTTAAAGTGTATTCATTCAAATTAGAGAGACAATTTAAATTAAAAAGCTTAGAGCTGCCTCCACCACAGGGGGGCTCGCTCGACCCACCAGCGGACAGGCACCAGTATTGGGAGAGGGGGGCTGGCCATCAGGGTTCACCGCGGCTCTGGCACAAACCCGGCGACACGGAGGTGGCACGGGCAGGAGCGGACTGGCCGTGTCGGCTTCTCACTTTTTGGATTTTAGAAGGGCATGACATGCCTATATCTGTGTCTCCCCCTCCTTTTACTCCTCCACCTCTTTTATTTTCGCATGACTATATGTACTTGTCACTTTTCCATGTGTTAGTTATGTCTTCTGAGCAGTTTGTCAGCTTTTGGACACCTTTGAAGGTGTTTTCTATGTGTTTCTATGTGTTTTTGGTTGCCTGCCATTGGTTTTAACGGTGTTCGAAGGTGTTCGACGAACAGTTCGACGAACAGTTCGACGAACAGTTCGGCGAACACACGGGCGTTCGACGAACCGAACCGAACTCGAACACTACGGGGGTGGCTCAACACTACTCAACACCAGCAGGTGTTTCCACTTCCCAATGAACTGACGACCTGCCAATCACACTGGCTGTTGCGGGTAAAGAGGTGGCAGGTCTGCGTCCAAAAACATGTGTGACTGCTGTCCCCCCAGTCACAGAGGATGAAGAATCTGCGGATGCACAAGATGGGGCAGACAGTGGTTGGCCCGGCCCGCTAGGCCGCATTGTAGCACAGTGAGCTTCCCACTGCAACTTATGCTTCATATCCATGTGACGGTAAATGCATGAAGTACTCAAACTATGGATTTTTTGGCCTCTACTTAGCTTTTGTTGACAAATATTACAAATAACACGAGTTGGGTCATCCTTATCGATCTGAAAAAATGCCCAGGCTATGCAAGGCTTAGAGCCCATGCGACCTGAAGAGCCACTACGACTTGTGGTCAGAGGCAGAGTTTTGGTTGAGGATGCAGTTGTTGACGTGCTTCCAGTACTCCGTCTCTGTCCAGGAAGGCACAACCTAACCTCATCGTCAAAAGCATCTGTGACGCCCCGCTGTGCTTGGTATCACAGATCCTAGAAGAGTGCATTGATGGAACCCTCCACAAGAGGCCCCCATAAACATTCACACATCTCCACCTTCCACCTCAGACCACCAGAGGGAGCCCGTTAGGGATATAAATAGGGAAGGTGGAGCTAGGCAGTTCAGTTCCTCTGAAGAGTTCCTGCAGTAGAGAAGCCTAAGAGAGGTCAGTCTGCAGTGGAGCTCAGTCTAGTCTAGAGAACTCGAGGCTCCTGCTCGCTAGATTCAGGGAGCCCAGTTAGAGCTTAAGGTGTGCCGGCGCCATAAGATCGGTGAAGCGTGGCAAGCTGCCGTTAGTGTGTATAGCCTAGTGAGGGCCCGAGTAGGCCTAAGACGAGTGGCGAGTTAGTACATAAGGGGCAGAGGACCTTAACCAGCTCACCCCGAAGCATTTACCGGACACCGGATCCGAGCTTACTGGGATCTCTATGACCCAGTAAGGCATAACCGGAATCCCGGGGAACTACAAGTCCCAGGATCACTAAGGTGCTAATACGTAACAGAGCCTGGAGACGCTTAGGCCCCGCATACTGGGATCGTGAACTCCAAGAGAAGGCCCTGCCACAAGGTCAGCCAGCGCAGGACAGAGACAAAGTTAGGCCTAGCTCCAGGCAGGTCAGAAACTTACTACGCAGAAGGCAAGAAACAGGAGGCCTTACACCTGCTCATTAGGGAGGATCCTGATATGCACCCTTCACCCTACAGTGCTCCGGGATGTGCCTGAATTTCCACCAGTAAAAGGTACTGAAGTGACTACCGTGTCCGTTCCCGTTCTTGCTCTGACCCAGCTGGGTCTTGCCTGTCCTGCATTCCCCCTGCATATGCTGCCCTGAGACCTAGCTCCACCTGTGGGGAGCTATACCATCGAGCTGCCTTATCACGGGCCTCAGTGGACTGCTGCAGCGCTGGTGCTTCTCACCATATACCACAGGTGGCATCACGAACTCTTATAAAATTAACAATAATCCACCCTTTTAAAGAGTGACCCCAGGGTACGGGCCAGGGAGCCGACCACCGCGACATCCCCAAGGCCAGGCAAAGGCCCGGGTACCGAGTCATCCCCATCCCCTGGGCTAGTCACATGCTCCTCCACCTCCTCTGCTGACCTCATCAACTAGCTGACTGTGGGTTGACAGTAAGTGGGATCCCCAACCTTGTCATCATCACTCACCCTGTGTGTTCTCACACCCGTTTCCTCAGAGCCAACCTCTTCCTGCCCTGACCGAAAAGTCAAGTTGTCGCTCCAATCAGGTATTTGAGTCTCATCATCGTCTTCATCATTATCTCCACCAACAGGAGTTACAGTTTGGGAACGAGGGTCTACATTATGCTCAGAACCTTCTTCATCTGGTCCTGGATCCGACTTATAAAGATTCTGGGCATCAGTGCAGATCATTTCCTCGTCTGGATTAACAGAAGGTCTGGAGCAGACCTCCATTTCCCAGGCTATAGTATGAGTAAACAGCTGTGCAGACTCAACCATCTGTGTTACCCCATACTCAGACGGGCAGCTGGAGACTTGGGAGCTGTGAGGAAGCAAGTGTGATTGGGGTGACACCTCTGAGGACTGGAGTATTTGTGATGTTGAAGTTGAGGTGGAGTAGAGCCCACTTGAAGGAGAACTTGATATCCGTTGAAGCACCTGCTGTTTTTGTGCCTCATCTGGAATTTGTAGCGATGGGCGTGTCCGTAAGAAAGGGATCGTATCACATTGTCCACGAAAAGAAGTCGACTTCTTAGTTTGGCTGGAAGATGGTCTTTCTTCTTCAGATGTTACCCCCCCCCCACCGCGGGGGGGCTCGACCCACCAGCAGACAGGCACCAGTATTGGGAGAGGGGGGCTGGCCATCAGGGACCACCGCGGCTCTGGCACAAACCCGGCGACACGGAGGTGGCACGGGCTGGAACGGACTGGCCATGTCGGCGTCGCACTTTTTTGGTTTTAGAAGGGCATGACATGCCTATATCTGTGTCTCCCCCTCCTTTTACTCCTCCACCTCTTTTCTTTTCGCATGACTATATGTACTTGTCACTTTTCCATGTGTTAGTTATGTCTTCAGAGCAGTTTGTCAGCTTTTGGACACCTTTGAAGGTGTTTTCTATGTGTTTCTATGTGCCATTGGTTTTAACGGTGTTCGAAGGTGTTCGACGAACAGTTCGGTGAACATACGGGTGTTCGACGAACCGAACCGAACTCGAACACTACAGGGGTGGCTCAACACTACTCACCACAGCTGGAAAGAGACCCAGGACAGCGACCCGGTTGTCAGCCGCATAAAACAGCTGATAACCCAAGAAGGTGCCTCTCTGGAGAAGGAAGCGCCTCTCCAAGCAAAGCAGCTGTGGAACGAGAGGAGTCGGCTGTTTATCTACCGTGAGAAGCTGTGCCGGAGGTACATGAATCCAAAAACTCATGAGATGGTGTGGCAGATAGTAGTCCCTAAGACAGACATCCAGATGGTATTAGAGGCTTACCATGATCAGGCGGGGCACTTTGGGTGGAAAAAGCTAGAGACCCTACTGAAGTGTCGATTCTACTGGGTAGGAATGCGCAGCTCCATTGAGAGGTGATGCCGGGACTGTGGACTCTGCGGCCTAAGAAGGAAAGACTTCAGCAGCCAGAAGGTGCCCCTGCAGCCTATCAAGACGACTCGAGCTCTGGAGATCGTGGCCCTGGACCATATCAAGCTCTCCCCCAGCAGGTCAGGGTACTCCTATGCTCTGACCATGGTGGATCATTACTCACCTTTCCTGGTGGTCGCCCCTGTCAAAGACCTGACAGCAGAGACAGCAGCAAAGACGTTCCAAGCGTACTTCTGCAGACCCCATGGATACCCTGAGCAGGTACTGACTGACCAAGGCCCGGCCTTTGAGGCTGAGTTGTTCAAGGAGTTCTGCCATCTCTACGGGTGTAAAAAGATCAGAACTACACCTTACCACCCACAAACCAACGGTCTCTGTGAAAAGATGAACAACATCATCATCGACCTACTGAAGACCATACCACTTGAGGAGAGAAACCAGTGGCCAGACCTACTACCTGACCTAGTGGATCTGTATAATCATATACCAGTCAGTTCCACCAACTGCACTCCGGCATATCTTATACGGGCAAGGCCAGGAAAGCTGCCCATGGACTTGGAGCTTGGTGTTGTTGAACCTGAAGCTGATATGACTACTGAAGACTGGGACACCACCAGACAAGAGCAGTACAGAAGAGTACAAGCTTGTGTCAAGGACAGTCTTACTCGGGTGAGAGGTGCAGTAATCATTCCAGTACTCCAATTCTATGAACAGCCAGAAAACCCTCAACAGCAAGTTGAACCTGTAAGTGCTGTAGAAGACCCAGCTCAAGAAGTATCCCCGGATGAAGGATCCCCGGCAGGAGCGGAGCAAGAGGGCCCAGCCAATGGTAGCCTTGCCAGTCCAAGAGAGAGGTTAAGGCAGTTTTACAACATGGTTACACGTAGAACTGGTAGAGTAACTGAGGAAATAGACACTGACACTCCACCACCTATTGCACTACTCAGATCAGTACGCAGCACAAGAGGTAAACCTCCTGCTAGGTACACTGAATAAAATAGTACAATTTCTGAGAGTGTAGATAGTTACCCCTGGGGTATTGTAACTTAAAATGTAATGTACTGCATAAATGTTTATTTTCATGCATATGTCTGTTAATTTGTGCTTTTTCCTATTAATTCTTTATTTGCATAATGAACTGCGTGGCTGAGGACTGTGTGCAGCCCAAAAACTCTTGATGTATATAATTGCGCTCCCTGGAGTGCCCCTTTTAGGTGACATCAGAAGGAAAACCTGTCTGGAGTGGCTTTTGTGGAGGTCCAAATCCGGATCTTCATGCCCTGCAGCCACCCCAGGGCCTATGTAGAGGGTTTAGGACAGGTCCCTCAAAACTACCAAAGTACTCTACCTTGTGAGATGGACATCCTTGCTGGGAACCTCACCATAGGAGACTTGGATCCTGAGGACTCATTGTATTTGTTTTGGTTATGCAACGTTTAAGATTCGCGCCTCCCATAAAGGGAAGATTGTTCTTGTATTGCTTATGTTACATATTGTTATATAAAATGTACTTCAGCCTGGGAGTGCTGAGTTTAACTAGGGGGGAATGTGAAGCCCAGCTGTGCTTGGTATCACAGATCCTAGAAGGGTGTATTGAAGGATTCCTCCACAAGAGGCCCCCATAACCATTCACACATCTCTACCTTCCACCTCAGACCACCAGAGGGAGCCTGTTTGGGAGATATATAAGGGAAGGTGGAGCCAGGCAGCAGTTAGTTCCTGCAGAGTGAGACACAGAAACAGGTCAGTCTGCAGTGGAGCTCAGTGACTCAGCAATCCCTCTGGAGAGTTCAGTTAGTGCAAGCCTGAATACAGAGTTGAGCCCGGTTGAGTCGTAGCTCAGAATAGTGAGCTTTAGGTGTGCCGGCGCCATAAGATCGGTGAAACGCGGCACGCTGCCGTTAGTGTGAGTAGCCTATTGAGGGTCCGAGTAGGCCGAAGGCGAAAGAGTAGAGAGATAGTACTAGGGGGCAGAGGAGCTTAACTGGCTCACCCCGAAGAAGAAGAATCAGATACCGGACACCGGGTCCGAAGTTTACTGGGATCTCCACGACCTAGTAAGATAAACCGGAATCCCTGGAGAACTACAGGTCCCAGGATCGCTAAAGTGCTGATACGTACCAGAGCCAGGAGACACATGGCCCCGTAGGTCGGGAGCGTGCATTCCAAGAAAAGGCCCTACCACAAGGTCAGCCAGTGCAGGACAGAGACAAAGTTAGGCCTAGCTCTAGGCAGGTCAGAAACCTACTACGCAGAAGCCAGAACCAGGAGGCCCAAAACCTGCTCATTGGGGAGGATCCGGACATACACCCTTCACCTTACAGTGCTCCGGGGAGTGCCTGAAATTCCACCAGTAAAAGGTACTGAAGTGACTATCGTGTCCGTCCCTGTTCTTGTTCTGGCCTGGCGGAGTCTCTCTGTCCTGCATCCCCGTTCTTATACTGCCCTGAGGCCCAGCTCTACCTGTGGAGAGCTATACCATCAAGCTGCCTTATCACCGGCCTCAGTGGACTGCGCAGCGCTGGTGATCCTCACCAGAAGCCACAGGTGGCGTCACAAACTCTTTCTTTTCCAAAATCAACCATATTTTTAGGAGAGACCCCAGGGTACGGGCCCGGGAGCCGACCACCGCGACATCCCTAACGGCCAGGCTAAAGGCCCGGGTACCAAGTTGTCCCCATCTTCCTCTGGGTGCCACAAGAACATAATGAATAATTTGGCATAATGAATAAAGTTTTATTAGTAGATAAATTCCGAGTATTAAAATATACAAAGTCACAAACAATAGGGGAGCAAGGTGCAAGGTGCCAAAGAATGGGGAATCCCTGGGAGGGCAAGACAATCACTATTGTTGGATGAATAAATACATGACCAAGGGCAAGTATCAGGCTATGTGCCCACGACGCAGAAATGAAGCAGAAAATTTCTGCAGCATTTCTGCAGCTCCCTGGCAGAAAAAAACGCATGCAGATTGTGCATGCGTTTTTCCTGCATAATACATGTGGATCCACATGCGGGTTCACATGCGTTTCCGCATGCAGATTGACAAGCGCTTTCCAGGCGATTGCATCACTTGGAAAGTGCTTGACAACTAGGTCACACTGTATAAATCCATGCAAATAGCATGGATTTATACAGTGTGAACCGTAAAAATTAAAACAAATAAAGCTATACTCACCCCCGAGGCCCCGGCGTGGCTGCAGCGCTCGTTCCTATCTGGTTCCCGGCTGCCGGCATATCGCGAGACAGAGCGGTGAAGGGCCTGTGGTCACATGACTGTGACGTCACCGAAGGTCCTTCAGCGCTGCTGGCATTCAGAGAGAAGCCTCCGGAAAGGTGAGTATAAACTTTATTTGTTATTTTATTCTTTTTTTACAGGTACAATGGTACCCAGGTCTGGATGAGAGTCTCCTCTCCTCCAGAACTGGGTACCATCCGCACATAGAGACGCATAGAAGCCGCTTGTAAAAATGTACAGTCGCGGTTTCTGTGCGTCTCAATGCAAGTCAATGGCGGGAGTTCCGCTGCGCTTCCGCAAAATTAAATGACATGCTGCGGATTTTTGTACGCAGCATAAACGCTGCGGAAAAATCCGCAGCATGTGCATAGAACATGCGGAATCCCCTTGGGGACCATGGGGTGCGGATTACCTAGCGTTTTACAAGCGTTTCCGCTGCGGAAATTCCGCAGCATAAACGCTTGAAAAACGCTACGTGGGCACACAGCCTAAATGAATAAATAGAAAGGGGGAATAAATATGGGACAATTAGAAGGCTCATCCTCTCATAAAACAACAGAAGCCTCATAATAAATACCTAATAGAAAATATGTGCAAATCACAAATAATGCCTAGTGACAAGAGGTGAGGTCTAGAGATGAGCGGTTTTCGGATCGAACTGTTCGCCAATCTCAAATTCGAGCTGTTTTGGGCGGTGTTCGAGCCGTTCGGCGAACATGAACGATTTGAAAAAATTTCGGCTGTTCGAGGTTATGTTCGATAACTGTTCGTGCACCAAAATCATAACTGGATTTTTTCTCATGCTGAAAATTAATGTTAATATGCAGTTTGAGTGTACAGTGGGGCGGGGGGAGGGGCAGGGGATGGATCTCTGCAGGAATAATGAAGATCTCCATTTTTTTTTCTCTTTCCCACATTTACAGTGGGGAGGTGCAATCTGTCAGCCTATCAGCAGCGCACACACGGAGAGAACTGCTTTTTTTCACACAAGCAAGGGCAAGTGTCATTGGCAGTGTATGTCACATGTCCTTGCCCTATAAGACCCAGCCATTTTCCCCGTCGCCACCATTTTATCACTGCTGCAGCTGCGTGTTAGACGGCACCGCTGTTGCTGTGTGAGCTATACCTTGTTAATTTCAAGCCAATTTTCGCACAAATCTACAGATAGCTTGGGAGTAGGGAAGAGTTGTGAGTGCAGTCCTTTTAAGGACTAGGTTACATCATTTCCTACGACTTTTATCAGGCAGGTCTGTGCTCTTTAATAGATAGGTTGGGAGTAAAGACTAATTCTAATTGCAGTCCTTTTCAGGACTAAGTTACATCAGTTCCTATCAGTTTTTGCCAGGCAGGTCTCTGCCAGTGCTTTGCAAGTTTTTTTCACAGCATTTGGCTAAATCTAGCAAAGCAAATCCTTTTTGGCCTATTGCAGAGTGTGTTAGTCAGTGGAGTAGCCTATCTGTGTTGCAAGCTACACCACCTGTGTATAGAATACAAATTTTTTTACTGCACCTAGTGAAGTAAAACCTTTTGGGCATAGCATCATTCTTTTAGTCCATCTATACTAACCTCCACCAGGTTGCAAATTAAAAATAATTTTTATCTGCATCTAGCTCTGAAAAAATATTGAGGCTTCTAGCAGTGTGTGGGACTTGGTCTATTAGTCCATCTATACTAACCTCCACCAGGTTGCAAATTAAAAATAATTTTTATCTGCATCTAGCTCTGAAAAAATATTTAGGCTTCTAGCAGTGTGTGGGACTTGTTCTATTAGTCCATCTATACTAACCTCCACCAGGTTTCAAATTAAAAATAATTTTTATCTGCATGTAGCTCTGAAAAAATATTTGGGCTTCTAGCAGTGTGTGGGACTTGTTCTATTAGTCCATCTATACTAACCTCCATCAGGTTGCAAATTCAATATAATTTTTTTCTGCATCTAGCTCTGAAAAAATATTTGGGCTTCTAGCAGTGTGTGGGACTTGGTCTATTAATCCACCTATACTAACCTCCACCAGGTTGCAAATTAAAAATAATTTTTATCTGCATCTAGCTCTGAAAAAAATATTTAGGCTTCTAGCAGTGTGTGGGACTTGTTCTATTAGTCCATCTATACTGACCTCCATCAGGTTGCAAATTCAATATAATTTTTTTCTGTATCTAGCTCTGAAAAAATATTTAGGCTTTTAGCAGTGTGTGGGACTTGGTTCATTAGTCCATCTATCCTAACCTCCACCAGGTTGCAAATTAAAAATAATTTTTATCTGCATCTAGCTCTGAAAAAATATTTCGGCTTCTAGCAGTGTGTGGGACATGGTCTATTAGTCCATCTATACTAACCTCCATCAGGTTGCAAATTAAAAATAATTTTTATCTGCATCTAGCTCTGAAAAAATATTTAGGCTTCTAGCAGTGTGTGGGACTTGTTCTATTAGTCCATCTATACTGACCTCCATCAGGTTGCAAATTAAATATAATTTTTTTCTGTATCTAGCTCTGAAAAAATATTTAGGCTTTTAGCAGTGTGTGGGACTTGGTCTATTTGTCCCAAATTCAATATATTTTTTTTCTGCATCTAGCTCTGAAAAAATATTTCGGCTTCTAGCAGTGTGTGGGACTTGGTCTAGTAGTCCATCTATACTAACCTCCACCATGTTGAAAATTAAAAATAATTTTTATCTGCATCTAGCTCTGAAAAAATATTTAGGCTTCTAGCAGTGTGTGGGACTTGTTCTATTAGTCCATCTATACTGACCTCCATCAGGTTGCAAATTCAATATAACTTTTTTCTGCATCTAGCTCTGAAAAAATATTTCGGCTTCTAGCAGTGTGTGGGACTTGGTCTATTAGTCCATCTATAATAACCTCCACCAGGTTGAAAATTAAAAATAATTTTTATCTGCATCTAGCTCTGAAAAAATATTTAGGCTTCTAGCAGTGTGTGAGACTTGTTCTGTTAGTCCATCTATACTGACCTTCATCAGGTTGCAATTTCAATATAATTTTTTTCTGCATCTAGCTCTGAAAAAATATTTAGGCTTTTAGCAGTGTGTGCGACTTGGTCTATTAGTCAATCTATACTAACCTCCGCCAGGTTGCAAATTCAAAATAATTTTTATCTGCATCTAGCTCTGAAAAAATATTTAGGCTTCTAGCAGTGTGTGGGACTTGTTCTATTAGTCCATCTATACTGACCTCCATCAGGTTGCAAATTCAATATAATTTTTTTCTGCATCTAGCTCTGAAAAAATATTTAGGCTTTTAGCAGTGTGTGGGCCTTGGTCCATTAGTCCATCTATACTAACCTCCACCAGGTTGCAAATTAAAAATAATTTTTATCTGCATCTAGCTCGGAAAAAAATATTTGGGCTTCTAGCAGTGTGTGCGACTTGTTCTATTAGTCCATCTATACTGACCTCCATCAGGTTGCAAATTCAATATAATTTTTTTCTGCATCTAGCTCTGAAAAAATATTTGGGCTTCTAGCAGTGTGTGGGACTTGGTCTATTAGTCCATCTATACTGACCTCCATCAGGTTGCAAATTCAATATAATTTTTTTCTGCATCTAGCTCTGAAAAAATATTTAGGCTTCTAGCAGTGTGTGGGACTTGTTCTATTAGTCCATCTATACTAACCTCCACCAGGTTGCAAATTAAAAATAATTTTTATCTGCATGTAGCTCTGAAAAAATATTTGGGCTTCTAGCAGTGTGTGGGACTTGTTCTATTAGTCCATCTATACTAACCTCCATCAGGTTGCAAATTCAATATAATTTTTTTCTGCATCTAGCTCTGAAAAAATATTTGGGCTTCTAGCAGTGTGTGGGACTTGTTCTATTAGTCCATCTATACTAACCTCCACCAGGTTGCAAATTAAAAATAATTTTTATCTGCATCTAGCTCTGAAAAAAATATTTAGGCTTCTAGCAGTGTGTGGGACTTGTTCTATTAGTCCATCTATACTGACCTCCATCAGGTTGCAAATTCAATATAATTTTTTTCTGCATCTAGCTCTGAAAAAATATTTAGGCCTTTAGCAGTGTGTGGGACTTGGTTCATTAGTCCATCTATACTAACCTCCACCAGGTTGCAAATTAAAAATAATTTTTATCTGCATCTAGCTCTGAAAAAATATTTCGGCTTCTAGCAGTGTGTGGGACATGGTCTATTAGTCCATCTATACTAACCTCCATCAGGTTGAAAATTAAAAAAAATTTTTTATCTGCATCTAGCTCTGAAAAAATATTTAGGCTTCTAGCAGTGTGTGGGACTTGTTCTATTAGTC
Organism: Phyllobates terribilis; assembly: GCF_046119375.1. Classification (NCBI taxonomy): domain Eukaryota; kingdom Metazoa; phylum Chordata; class Amphibia; order Anura; family Dendrobatidae; genus Phyllobates; species Phyllobates terribilis. The sequence goes on from NW_027362761.1 coordinate 1,177,232,487, forward strand.
CATCTATACTGACCTCCATCAGGTTGCAAATTAAATATAATTTTTTTCTGCATCTAGCTCTGAAAAAATATTTAGGCTTTTAGCAGTGTGTGGGACTTGGTCTATTAGTCCCAAATTCAATATATTTTTTTTCTGCATCTAGCTCTGAAAAAATATTTCAGCTTCTAGCAGTGTGTAGGACTTGGTCTAGTAGTCCATCTATACTAACCTCCACCATGTTGAAAATTAAAAATAATTTTTACCTGCATCTAGCTCTGAAAAAATATTTAGGCTTCTAGCAGTGTGTGGGACTTGTTCTATTAGTCCATCTATACTGACCTCCATCAGGTTGCAAATTCAATATAACTTTTTTCTGCATCTAGCTCTGAAAAAATATTTCGGCTTCTAGCAGTGTGTGGGACTTGGTCTATTAGTCCATCTATACTAACCTCCACCAGGTTGCAAATTAAAAATAATTTTTATCTGCATCTAGCTCGGAAAAAATATTTGGGCTTCTAGCAGTGTGTGCGTCTTGTTCTATTAGTCCATCTATACTGACCTCCATCAGGTTGCAAATTCAATATAATTTTTTTCTGCATCTAGCTCTGAAAAAATATTTGGGCTTCTAGCAGTGTGTGGGAATTGGTCTATTAGTCCATCTATACTGACCTCCATCAGGTTGCAAATTCAATATAATTTTTTTCTGCATCTAGCGCTGAAAAAATATTTAGGCTTTTAGCAGTGTGTGGGACTTGGTCTATTAGTCCATCTATACTAACCTCCACCAGGTTGCAAATTAAAAATAATTTTTATCTGCATCTAGCTCTGAAAAAATATTTAGGCTTCTAGCAGTGTGTGGAACTTGTTCTATTAGTCCATCTATACTGACCTCCATCAGGTTGCAAATTCAATATAATTTTTATCTGCATCTAGCTCTGAGAAAATATTTGGGCTTCTAGCAGTGTGTGGGACTTGTTCTATTAGTCCATCTATACTAACTTCCACCAGGTTGCAAATTAAAAATAATTTTTATCTGCATCTAGCTCTGAAAAAATATTTAGGCTTCTAGCAGTGTGTGGGACTTGTTCTATTAGTCCATCTATACTGACCTCCATCAGGTTGCAAATTCAATATAATTTTTATCTGCATCTAGCTCTGAGAAAATATTTGGGCTTCTAGCAGTGTGTGGGACTTGTTCTATTAGTCCATCTATACTAACTTCCACCAGGTTGCAAATTAAAAATATTTTTTATCTGCATCTAGCTCTGAAAAAATATTTAGGCTTCTAGCAGTGTGTGTGACTTGGTCTATTAGTCGATCTATACTAACCTCCACCAGTTTGCAAATTAAAAATAATTTTTATCTGCATCTAGCTCTGAAAAAATATTTGGGCTTGTAGCAGTGTGTGGTACTCATTGTATTAGGCCAGCTATACCAAGCTCCACCAGCTTTGAAATTAATAATAATTTTTAGCTGCATCTAGCCCTGAAAATAATTTTTCTTCCCAATAGTGGTAGCAATAGAAATATGGGGCGCGCGCCTGGCTAACAAAAATATACGCTTCATAACAAAAAACACCAGCCTAGCGCATTGCATTAATAAGACGGCATCATCGTCTCTCCCAGTGCTAGGCCTACTACGCCGGCTAGCATTCCTGTGCCTAAAACACAATGTATGGGTCCGCGCTAACCACTATGATGAGGGGTCTAAAGTTGCTGCTAACGCTTTATAACAATTCAATGCAGATTTTCACAGAGCTCTTCCCCAACGCCCACCCATCGGGCAACAGTTGCCCACCCTCCCTATGGGATCTAGTGGTGAATATTTGATGCCATTAATCAGAGTGTCAGTTGCCCCGTCGACGTGGCAAGCATACGGTAAGGCATGGGAAGAGTGGACACGACTAGTAGCAGGCAGACGGGTTGACCAATGTGAACAAGCCAGATCACAAGTCACCATAGAATTTCTCCACCAGCTAATGATGAGGGGCATATCAGGGCCGTCAGCGCAGAGGTGTCTGACCGGAGTAGTGTGACGCCCTGCTGTGCATGGAGTCACAGATCCAAGGGGGGTGCATTTCAGGTTTTCTCCACAAGAGGCCCTCAGAGCATGCACACACCTCCACCCTACCTCAGAACCACCAGAGGGAGCCCTACTGGGATATATAAATAGGGATGGTGGAGCTAGGCGGGCAGGGACTCATCAGGTTTCTGCAGAGAGAGAACAGTCTGGAGTCTGCTGCAGCGAGAGACAGAGAGACAGTGTGTCAGCAGGTTCTGCAAGCAGTCTAGCAGAGCAGAGAAGGAGACAGCTAGGAGCGTTGCCAATGCTCTAGAGAGCGGCAGAAGAGGCAGCCAGCTAACTGTCAGTGTGTATAGCCTAGTGAGGGCCCAGAATAGGCCAAAGGCTAGTGGAACAGTAGTATTGGGGACAGAGGAGCTTCATAAGCTCACCCCAGAAATATACCGGACACCGGCTCTGAGTCTGCAGAGCAGTATACCCTCTGTGGAAAACAGCCGGATCTTTCCTGGAAGACTTCAGGTCTCAGGATTGCCCAGGAGCTGACCCGTGGCAGGACCAGGAGGCACGGAGGCTCTGCCATACCAAGAGCGTGCTCTTCAGCAAAAGGCCCTAACACCAAGTCAGCCGGCGCATCACAAGGACTAAGTTAGGGCTAGTTTCAGACGGGCCATAAACTACACGAAGCTGCAAGGATACAGGAGGCCCTATACCTGCTCACTGGGGAGAGACCTGCAGTGCACCCCTCACCCTACAGTGCTCAGGGCGGTACCGCAACTCCACCAGTAAAAAGGTACTGAAGCCAAACGTGTGTGTGTGTCTCCCATTTTTCCTTGGACCCGGCTGGGTCACCACCATATCGTGCACCTTACCAAACACCGCTGCCCTGAGGCCTAGCTCCACCTGTGGGGAGCTACACCATCATATCTGCCGTAACACCGGCCTCAGTGGACTGCCGCAGCGCTGGTGGTCCTCACCAGAGACCACAGGTGGCGTCACGAACTTTGACATTTTCTTTTTTTTTTTTTTTTAAGAGAGACCCCAGGGTACGGGCCCGGGAGCCGAGCACCGCGACATCCCCCAAGACCAGACATTAAGGCCCGGGCGCCGAGTAATCCCCATCCCCTGGGCGCCACAGTAGCATTTCACTTCCAACTACTGAATTGGGGAGATGTGACACAGATTCATCATCAGACAATCCATAAAAGGGTGGAAAAGGGGTCAGCCAAGTCAGGAGTGTAGACGTCCTGTCCCGTGTCACTAAAACTGATTTCTCACATAATATCCCTATCACCATTAACATGACACTCACAATTTGAAGCAACACTACTGTCTACTGCATTTGTGATCGCCGTCTTCGGGGCGCTATGCATAAGTGAATTAGTCCCTCAATCCAAAATTACCACCAGTGGAGGCTTATTACACCAGGACGTAGTCATAGCCAATAATGCAATACGTCTACGCATACGCCAATCGAAAATGGTTCCAGCGGGCAGGGGCACTTGGGTACTTCTACAACCCACAAACGGTACACTGAGTCGGGTAACAATAGTAAAAACATATCTAACCATCAGATCGCAAAGTAATTTCTTCCTATCACACATTGATGGAACGCCATTATCAAGATACCAGTTCCAAGATATATTTAATAAATGCAAAACATCGGCAGGGAACCACCCCAAAGATTACGGGACACACTCATTCCGCATAGGCGCGGCCACGGAAGCAGCAAGAGCAGGACTGTCAGAAACGGAAGTTCAGAGGATAGGGAGATGGCGATCCACGTGTTTGGCGAGATACATAAGACCAGACTTGTTATCCTAAAGTGGTTTGTTTCTTTTACAGGTGATGCTAAGCCAAAAGTGTGGGTGATAGGCCACTCGTATATATATTGGGCAGAAAAAAGGGCGAAAGTCTGCCCAGGCGGGAGGAAATTAGAGTTTCATAACACATATTTCAACTGGAGAGGTATTAGAGGCCTGCTATTGGCACAGGTACTAATGGAGGTAATCAAGGTAGGGAGAGAGGCAAGAGGTCTGGTCATCTTAGTTATACAGGCCAGGGGAAACAACCTAGGTCATCACAAGAGTGCATAACTAATGGCAATAATGAAACTAGACACTGAGCGCTTCACAGAATTTTTCACAAAACTAGCTATAGTATGGTCAGAGATTGTGCCGTTAGTGGTATGGCAAGGTGCGCGAGACGTCACGGCCATCGAACGGACAAGGCGGGTAATAAACATTCGGATGGCAAAATTTAGAAGAGACAGAGGTGGTGTAGTGATACGACACCGACAACTGGAAGGAGATAAAGCAGGCCTCATACGGCCCGACGGTGTTCACTTAATGGATATTGGACTGGACATATTCCTGTCAGGACTCCAGGACGGAGTGGAACAAGCGTTAAGAGTGATGGGTGGGGGTCAGAGTCCTGCATACGAGTACGCAGGATCCTCCGTGGCCTGGAAATAGAAAGGACATGTTGGAGAGTTACACTTGTTGGCCAACTTGCCGGAGTGGAGACCCAGGGCATGCTGCAACAAGCTGAATTATTTTAGAAATAAAATGCCTTTCTAATGGAATGAGTATAAAGAGTTAATAAAGCTGTGACCGATCCTCACCCATCCAGTTGTAAGAGTTACATTATTGTATTGTCAAGAAAAGGGGGGCGGTAGGGGAGCTAAGCGTCTGGGTTTGGTTGGGGTCCCCACAGTCTGCCTAGGCTAGATGTATTTAAAAAATCTTATTAGATACACAGGCGGTGCAGCTTGCTTCGCAGCTGGGCTACTACGCCCAAAGTATTGCCTAGGCTAGATGCAGTTAAAAATTCTACGCTGACTAGCAGACACTGAAGATTTGGAGGAGACCTCTGAGTAAACAGCTCTTCAGACTCAACCATCTGTGTTACCCCAAGCCATAGTGTATGTAGTTTCTTACAGTTAAGGGGGGGGGGGGGGCGACCCAACCCTCCTGGAATTGACGATGCCAACATCACGTAAGACACAGCAAGGGGACTCCAAAAAGAGTCTCCATTTTATCCCAAAATTGTGGCACAGACACCACTTAACCCTAGAACGCATACCTGGGGCCTCGCAGGCCTGCCCTGTTAATTGTTTTCTATTTTCTGCAAGATTACTTTAGTTAGAATTTTGAAACTCTAGGTATTCTTCATGTATATAGTTGTTTGTCATTTGAGTTTGAGTTATTCCATGTTATTTGCACACGGGCCTAAAAGGCCCCAGGTATGTGAAAGTGTAGATTTTTATGGTCATGCGTTCTAGGGTTAAGTGGCATCAATTGCCCCACAGTTGCTTAAAACGGTTGGTGAGGTGATTTTACCAAATCCTCAAGCTTTTAGTGTCCCCAGGATGACAGAGGGGTAGAAAAGTCCTTGCGAATCCATGATTTGTTCATCTTTATGAACGTGAGTCTGTCTACATTCTCAGTTGACAGCCGCGTGCGCTTATCTGTCAGCACACCACCAGCAGCGCTGAACGCACGTTCAGAGAGAACGCTGGCTGCAGGGCATGACAAGATCTCCAAGGCGTGAGTGGCGAGCTCCGGCCATTTTTCCAGATTGGAATACCAAAATGAGCAAGGGTCCAGTGACACAGTCATGGCTTCGATGATCACTTGGAGATACTCCTGTACCATTCTCTCTAGGCGTTGACTATGTGTCAGACTTCTTGTCTCCTGTGGCCTTGCAAAGGATGGTCTAAAAAAGTGGTGAAACGATTCAACAAAATTGCTGTTACCAGCAGATACTGTGTTACTGTTACGATTTGAGTGATGAAGACTCAACAGTCCCACGGTTGGCAAGTTAGAACTGTGAGATTCACTATGTGCACCACTGGTGTTTTGTGGAAAAGCACATGTAAGATTCTGCAACAGCGTCTGCAGATACTCCTGCATGCGTAAATCCTTTTTTATGGCAGGAATTATTTCGGCAAATTTACTTTTGTACGGGGATCTAAGAGTGTGGCAACCCAGTAGTCGGGATTACTTCAAATTCTGACAATCTGAGGGTCATGTTGCAGGTAGTGCAGCAAGAAGGCACTCATGTGTCCTGCGCATCCAGGAGGACCAAGTCCTTTTTGTGTTGGTAGCGAGGTAAGAATCATGCTTCCTTCCTCTGCCCTCTCCCCCCCAACCTCGCACAACAGAAATGTGATCAAGGTCTCCCTCATCTGATGAGTCTTCCATGCCCCATCGCCAGTTCGTCCTCCACTTCTTCCTCGGGTCCTGCACCTTCCTTAACAGTTTGGCTGCTACCATGCGCCCTGGTTAATCCCTCTCCCCCACCCTCCCATGCCTGCCGCCTTGGTGCTTCCGACCGTCAGGACCTTGGAGATGTTATCCCTTCCGCATACGACTCCTCCTCTACTTCCTCCACCTCCTCTTGTCCCACCACCTGACTCTGAATTCTGTTTAATGTGTGCTCCAGCATGTAAATCACCAGAATAGGCATGCTGATAATGGCATCGTCGTCAGCACTAAACATCTTCGTCGCCATTTCAAAACTGTGCAGAAGGGTGTGTGGCGCCCCTGAGGGTTCAGTCACCACAGAGTTACTGCATCTCACCCAGAGGTGTGGTATCTCACCCTCAGGTAAGGAAGGCGTATGGCTCGGGACCCTAACACCTGCATCCAACACATACCCGCAGTGGGGGTAAGGCGAGATTGCTCCAAAGGGAGAGCACAGTCCCAGGTCGCTAGCTGGCGGGAGGGTCCTATGTAGTGGGTGCTTAGGGGAGCAGCTTAGGGGAGCACATGACAGGGAGAGTATAAATAGGAAGCCATTTTAGAAAGAGCAAGCCAGTCAGAGGAGGAAAAGTGACAGGAGCAGAGGCTCTGCATGAGCTCTGCTCCGGAGGCGGGCCTAGCCTGGGAGGCCCAGGACTGAAGGAGAGAAGAGAGGAGTGGGAGCAGGAAGGCTCCAGGAACCGAAGGGACCCTAGGGCTACGGGCCGTGCAGAAGGCCACCCGTACTCCCCCTTCTACCAAGAGGTAGAGGGGTCAGGCGAGATAAGGGGAATCGGTCCCTAAACTAGCGGAGAAGCAGCAAGGCTCAACTAGAAACCAGAGGCTGCAGCATTTCATGTACTGCATGCCAAAGTCCACACCAGTCTCACTAAGAAGGTAGCCACATAGGACCCAGGGGACGGAACACACGTCGCCCGCCAAGGTCCGAGGATACCGGATAGAAGTGTCACTGGGTGTGAGGTGCAGGGAGAAGGCCAGAGAAAGGACACACAGAAGGGAGTCCTGCTAAGTACTCCGGAGCTATCTGGGGGTGGACTGAGCCCCTCACTGAGTATGCACAGCACGACGGCGGAGATTGCTCTGGTACCTGTAATCTGGACTGCAACAACTGTGAGTAAAGATCTTGGGACTGCATCACACGGACTCTGTGTTCATTACTGACTCCCTGCACTACAACCACCATCATCCACCCACACTGCCCTGAAGCTACACTCTTCCTGTGGGGAGTAATAATACCATTGCTGCAAAACCACCAGCTTCAGAGGACTGTTCCGCAGTGGCGGCCCCTTTGGAAGCACTCCACAGGTGGCGTAGTCGGACATTATAAAACCCATATATACAAATTACCCTTGGATTGACCGCCCTGGGTCACGGACTGGGTCACCGCCCCAGTGACTACAACCCCCAGCGTCTACCGGCCCGGCTCCGGGTACCCCACGGCCCAGGGGGCGCGTCAACTTCATAGGTCCCTGATCTGAGACCACTCCTGCAGCGTGATTTGCGCCACCTCTGGATCTCGTTGGCCCAGGCTATACGTCAGAACGTATTGCACCAGGGCTTGTTGGTGCTGCCACAGTCGCTGCAACATGTGCAGAGTTGAATTCCACCGTGTCGGCACATCACATTTCAGCCGGTGAACTGGCAGGCCCAACGACTTCTCTAGAGATAAGATAAGATATAAGATAAGATATACTTTATTTTATCCCGGAGGAAATTGCGGTATCACAGCAGCAGAACACAGATCTCGAACATGACACATATAATAACAAAACATTTGGAATGCTTTAGACATTGCTTTTCAGACATTTGTTAAACACCCCCATAGCTGTTGGAACAAACGATCTCCTGTATTTTTCCTTTTTACACCTTAGTTGTATTAGGCGATTGCTGAATGTGCTCTTCTGTTTCGCAAACAGTTCATAAAGCGGGTGTGTGTTGTTGCCCATTATAGCTCTGCACTTCTTCTTAATCCTATCCTCTACCACCTCTTCAAAAGTCCCAAGCTGTAGGCCCACCGTCGCGCTAGCCTTCTTTATAAGTTTGTTGAGCTTGTTGGCGTCAGCAACACGCACACTGTTACCCCAGCAAATTATTGCCGCAAAGGTGGCACTAGCCACAATGGATTGGTAGAACACCTCAAGCATTTTGCCACACACATTAAAAGACCTTAACTTCCTTAGGAAGTACAATCTGTAATCTGTAAGATGTAAGTCGTTGAGCTGCGGGATGCGAATGGCGGAAGTGAGCACACAGCGACCGTGCCCTCTGCAGAAGGCCATCTAGTCCGGGATAGTGGGCTCAAAGTTTATGGACAACCAGGTTCAACACGTGAGCCATACAAGGCACGTGTGTGACATTGCCCCGGCGAAGGGCCGCACCCAGGTTTGCAGCATTGTCGCACACGGCCTTCCCTGGTTGCAGGTCCAGTGGAGACAACCATTCATGAAACTGGGTCTCCAGAGCTGACCACAACTCCTCAGCTGTGCGACTCACATTTCCCAGATATTTCAAAGTAAACACTGATGCCGTTGAGCCCTGCTGCCAGTATAGTAAGGAGGTGTGTGGGATTCCTTCTGCGCAGTTGGAAAGCAGGTGGCATTACCAGATAGGCTTTGGGTGCAGGTGTAGGACCGAGAGGAGGTTGAGGAGGCAGAAGCAGTGGAGGAACTTCGAGATAAAGAGGATTGACGCACAACTCGTGTAGACGGTAAGACTAAGACAGCAGCCCCTTATCCTGCTGTCACCATAGTTACCCAGTACCCAGTCAGCGACATGTAACGCCCCTGTCCATGCCTACTCGTCCAAGTGTCTGTGGTGAAATGCACCCTGTCACACACAGAGTTTCTCAAAGAAGCGGTGATGTTGTGTGCGACATGCTGGTGGAGAGCAGGCACACCTTTCTTTGAGAAGTAGTGCCGACTGGGCATCTGGTATTGGGGCACTGCGAAGGACATAAGGTCTCGAAAATCCTCTGTGTCCTCCAGGCGGAAAGGCAGCATTTCTGTAGCCAACAGCTTGCAGATGGTGAAATTCAACCTCTTATCTTTGTCATGGCTAGGAGGAAATGGTCTTTTACTTTTCTGTAGCGCCCCGAGGGTTCGGCCGCTACAGGGGTATTGCACCTCAGACCAGAGGTGTGATATTCCACTCCCAGGTAAAGATGGAGTATGGACCAGGGCTCAGTTAGCTGCATACAGTACACACACCCCATTTCCGAGGGACACCTCAACGGTGCTCCCACTAGACAGAAGTGCAGGCACGACCGACTATGTCCCTGCCTGGAGTGGGGAGGGGGGTGGAACACCCAGTGCTGTAGGGGAAGGTAGGGGTTGGTTCCTGAGCGTAGGTTGGAGCCCATTGGTTGCTGGTCACCTGGGCTCATGGTCAGAGGGAGGTATAAAAGGTGGGCACCATCTTAGATCTAGGTTCGTTCAGCCAGAGGAGAAGACAGGGAGTAGAGGCTCTACTCCAGAAGGGCCTAGTGAGAGGCCGAGGAGGAGGTGAAGGGGAGCTGAGATTTTGGCTCATCTCAGCTCCAAGAGAATGGAACAGAAAGGAACAGAAAGGAACCGAGAAAGAGAAGGAGAGACAGAGAAACAGAAGGGCTCAGGAACAAGAAGGTGGAAGGGACCCTAAGAACCCACGAGAATCCAGGCTGAAGGGTCAAGCAGATTAAGGGTACCGGATCCCAAGTTGGTGGAGGAGAAACAACCCTCAGCCAAAGACCGGTCGTCGTGATCATCTATTGGTGCGACACCTCATCAAACCTGCTAGGAAGGCACCATATAGGACAGCGGAGGACGGGGCCCACGTTTAACCGCACAGGTCTGCGGCAGCTGGACAAAAGTGGGTCACTGGTGAGGCAGGCCAGAGAAAGGATTAAAGGGGATCCTGTGCCATGCTCCTGAACTGCTTGGGAGTTGACCGAGCCCCACACCTGGTGGACGCAGCACGGCTCGGGCGGTCACTACCTGTCCAGAAGTGACCCGGAACAAATGAACTGTGAGTAAAGACCCTGGACTGTAACTTGTTGTCTGTGTGCTCCTTCGCTCCTCCGGCACTACCGGTACTGGGACCTTCACCACCATCACTCCCACCATCCACTACACTGCCCTGGGGCCGCACTCTTCGCGTGGGGAGTCACACTACCCTAGCTGCACACCTCATCAGCCCAGCGGTCTGCATGCAGCGGCGGTTCCTAATAACCGCAATCCACGGGTGGCGTAGTCGGACATTATGTGAAGCACGTAGCAGACTACCATTGGCCTGACCACCCTGAGCCGCGGTACCGGGCCGCCACTACTACTCCCCCCATCGTTCCCCTATCGCACGAATCCGCGTGCCCCATGGCCCAGGGGGCGAGTCATTTCCACTTCTGAGGGACCGAGGGCTGGCTGTTGTGCTTAGATGGGGTTGAGAAGGGTGTCCCCGGCAAACTGCCGATCTGTGAAGAAGATGCAGGCGGACATGTTAGGTTGCCTTGATCCAAAGGTGGTGCTCTTGATGTCGGAGAGCGCTCAACACTAGCAGGTGTTTCCACTTCCCAATGAACTGATGACCTGCCAATCACACTGGCTGTTGCGGGTAAAGAGGTGGCAGGTCTGCGTCCAAAAACATGTGTGACTGCTGTCCCCCCAGTCACAGAGGATGAAGAGGCTGCGGATGCACAAGATGGGTCAGACGGTGGTTGGTCCGGCCAGCTAGGCCGCATTGTAGCACAGTGAGCTTCCCACTGCAACTTATGCTTCATATCCATGTGACGGTACAAGCATGAAGTACTCAAACTATGGATTTTTTGGCTCCTACTTAGCTTTTGGTGACAAATATTACAGATAACATGAGTTGGGTCATCCTTATCGATCTGAAAAAATGTCCAGGCTATGCAAGGCTTAGAGCCCATGCGACCTGAAGAGCCACAACTAGAGATGAGCGTTGTTCTACTCGAACTGTTCGCCAATCTCAAATTCGAGCTGTTTTGGGCGGTGTTCGAGCCGGTCGGCGAACACGAACAATTTGAGAAAAATTCGGCTGTTCGAGGTTATGTTCGATAACTGTTCGTGCACCAAAATCATAACTGGATTTTTTCTCAGTAATGATGAAAATTAATGTTAATACGCAGTTTGAGTGTACAGCGGGGCGGGGGGAGGGGCAGGGGATGGATCTCTGCAGGAACAATGAAGATCTCCATTTTTTTTTCTCTTTCCCGCATTTGCAGTGGGGAGGTGCAATCTGTCAGCCTATCAGCAGCGCACACACGGAGCGAAGTGCTTTTTTTCACACAAGCAAGGGCATGTGTGATTGGCAGTGTATGTCACATGTCCTTGCCCTATAAGACCAAGCCATTTTCCCCGTCGCCACCATTTTCTCACTGCTGCAGCTGCGTGTTAGACGGCACCGCTGTTGCTGTGTGCGCTATACCTTGTTAATTTCAAGCCAATTTTCGCACAAATATACAGATAGCTTGGGAGTAGGGAATAGTTGTGATTGCAGTACTTTTAAGGACTAGGTTACAGCATTTCCTACGACTTTTATCAGGCAGGTCTGTGCTCTTAAATAGATAGATTGTGGGAGTAAAGACTAATTGTAATTGGAGTCCTTTTCAGGACTAGGTTACATCAGTTCCTATCAGTTTTTGCCAGGCAGGTCTGTGCCAGTGCTGTGCAAGTTTTTTTCACAGCATTTGGCTGAATCTAGCAAAGCTAATCCTTTTTGGCCTATTGCAGAGTGTGTTAGTCAGTGGAGTAGCCTATCTGTGTTGCAAGATATACCACCTGTGTATAGAATACCAATTTTTTTACTGCACCTAGTGAAGTAAAATCTTTTGGGCATAGCATCATTCTATTAGTCCATCTATACTGACCTCCATCAGGTTGCAAACTGAATATAATTTTTTTCTGCATCTAGCTCTGAAAAAATATTTGGGCTTCTAGCAGTGTGTGGGACTTGGTCTATTAGTCCATCTATACTGACCTCCATCAGGTTGCAAATTAAAAATAATTTTTTTCTTCATTTAGCTCTGAAAAAATATTTGGGCTTCTAGCAGTGTGTGGGACTTGTTCTATTAGTCCTTCTATACTGACCTCCAGCAGGTTGCAAATTGAATATAATTTTTTTCTGCATCTAGCTCTGAAAAAATATTTGGGCTTCTAGCGGTGTGTGGGACTTGGTCTATTAGTCCATCTATACTGACCTCCATCAGGTTGCAAATTAAAAATAATTTTTTTCTGCATCTAGCTCTGAAAAAATATTTGGGCTTCTAGCAGTGTGTGGGACTTGGTCTATTAGTCCATCTATACTGACCTCCATCAGGTTGCAAATTAAAAATAATTTTTTTCTTCATTTATCTCTGAAAAAATATTTGGGCTTCTAGCAGCGTGTGGGACTTGTTCTATTAGTCCATCTATACTGACCTCCATCAGGTTGCAAATTAAAAATAATTTTTTTCTGCATCTAGCTCTGAAAAAATATTTGGGCTTCTAGCAGTGTGTGGGACTTGGTCTATTAGTCCATCTATACTGACCTCCATCAGGTTGCAAATTAAAAATAATTTTTTTCTGCATCTAGCTCTGAAAAAATATTTGGGCTTCTAGCAGTGTGTGGGACTTGGTCTATTAGTCCATCTATACTGACCTCCATCAGGTTGCAAATTGAATAAAAAAATTTTCTGCATCTAGCTCTGAAAAAATATTTGGGCTTCTAGCGGTGTGTGGGACTTGGTCTATTAGTCCATCTATACTGACCTCCATCAGGTTGCAAATTAAAAATAATTTTTTTCTGCATCTAGCTCTGAAAAAATATTTGGGCTTCTAGCAGTGTGTGGGACTTGGTCTATTAGTCCATCTATACTGACCTCCATCAGGTTGCAAATTAAAAATAATTTTTTTCTTCATTTATCTCTGAAAAAATATTTGGGCTTCTAGCAGCGTGTGGGACTTGTTCTATTAGTCCATCTATACTGACCTCCATCAGGTTGCAAATTAAAAATAATTTTTTTCTGCATCTAGCTCTGAAAAAATATTTGGGCTTCTAGCAGTGTGTGGGACTTGGTCTATTAGTCCATCTATACTGACCTCCATCAGGTTGCAAATTAAAAATAATTTTTTTCTGCATCTAGCTCTGAAAAAATATTTGGGCTTCTAGCAGTGTGTGGGACTTGGTCTATTAGTCCATCTATACTGACCTCCATCAGGTTGCAAATTGAATAAAAAAAATTTCTGCATCTAGCTCTGAAAAAATATTTGGGCTTCTAGCGGTGTGTGGGACTTGGTCTATTTGTCCATCTATACTGACCTCCATCAGGTTGCAAATTAAAAATAATTTTTTTCTGCATCTAGCTCTGAAAAAATATTTGGGCTTCTAGCAGTGTGTGGGACTTGGTCTATTAGTCCATCTATACTGACCTCCATCAGGTTGCAAATTAAAAATAATTTTTTTCTTCATTTAGCTCTGAAAAAATATTTGGGCTTCTAGCAGTGTGTGGGACTTGTTCTATTAGTCCTTCTATACTGACGTCCAGCAGGTTGCAAATTGAATATCATTTTTTTCTGCATCTAGCTCTGAAAAAATATTTGGGCTTCTAGCGGTGTGTGGGACTTGGTCTATTAGTCCATCTATACTGACCTCCATCAGGTTGCAAATTAAAAATAATTATTTTCTGCATCTAGCTCTGAAAAAATATTTGGGCTTCTAGCAGTGTGTGGGACTTGGTCTATTAGTCCATCTATACTGACCTCCATCAGGTTGCAAATTAAAAATAATTTTTTTCTGCATCTAGCTCTGAAAAAATATTTGGGCTTCTAGCAGTGTGTGGGACTTGGTCTATTAGTCTATCTATACTGACCTCCATCAGGTTGCAAATTAAAAATAATTTTTTTCTTCATTTAGCTCTGAAAAAATATTTGGGCTTCTAGCAGTGTGTGGGACTTGTTCTATTAGTCCTTCTATACTGACGTCCAGCAGGTTGCAAATTGAATATCATTTTTTTCTGCATCTAGCTCTGAAAAAATATTTGGGCTTCTAGCGGTGTGTGGGACTTGGTCTATTAGTCCATCTATACTGACCTCCATCAGGTTGCAAATTAAAAGTAATTTTTTTCTGCATCTACCTCTGAAAAAATATTTGGGCTTCTAGCAGTGTGTGGGACTTGGTCTATTAGTCCATCTATACTGACCTCCATCAGGTTGCAAATTAAAAATAATTTTTTTCTGCATCTAGCTCTGAAAAAATATTTGGGCTTCTAGCAGTGTGTGGGACTTGGTCTATTAGTCTATCTATACTGACCTCCATCAGGTTGCAAATTAAAAATAATTTTTTTCTTCATTTAGCTCTGAAAAAATATTTGGGCTTCTAGCAGTGTGTGGGACTTGTTCTATTAGTCCTTCTATACTGACGTCCAGCAGGTTGCAAATTGAATATAATTTTTTTCTGTATCTAGCTCTGAAAAAATATTTGGGCTTCTAGCGGTGTGTGGGACTTGGTCTATTAGTCCATCTATACTGACCTCCATCAGGTTGCAAATTAAAAATATTTTTTTTCTGCATCTAGCTCTGAAAAAATATTTGGGCTTCTAGCAGTGTGTGGGACTTGGTCTATTAGTCCATCTATACTGACCTCCATCAGGTTGCAAATTAAAAATAATTTTTTTCTGCATCTAGCTCTGAAAAAATATTTGGGCTTCTAGCAGTGTGTGGGACTTGGTCTATTAGTCTATCTATACTGACCTCCATCAGGTTGCAAATTAAAAATAATTTTTTTCTTCATTTAGCTCTGAAAAAATATTTGGGCTTCTAGCAGTGTGTGGGACTTGTTCTATTAGTCCTTCTATACTGACCTCCAGCAGGTTGCAAATTGAATATAATTTTTTTCTGCATCTAGCTCTGAAAAAATATTTGGGCTTCTAGCGGTGTGTGGGACTTGGTCTATTAGTCCATCTATACTGACCTCCATCAGGTTGCAAATTAAAAATAATTTTTTTCTGCATCTAGCTCTGAAAAAATATTTGGGCTTCTAGTGGTGTGTGGGACTTGGTCTATTAGTCCATCTATACTGACCTCCATCAGGTTGCAAATTAAAAATAATTTTTTTCTGCATCTAGCTCTGAAAAAATATTTGGGCTTCTAGCAGTGTGTGGGACTTGGTCTATTAGTCCATCTATACTGACCTCCATCAGGTTGCAAATTAAAAATAATTTTTTTCTGCATCTAACCCAGCCAATAGTTTTGGCCTAATACCACAGTTTGGCCACTCAGCTCTGCTCGGTTACCATCCATTGTTTTTTTGTGCAAACAACTCCAGAGTTGTGAATTAGTTAACCACCAAAATGAGTGGAAAAAGGCCTGCTGCTGGTGGAAAGGGGAATAGGCGTGTTGGGAAGGGGAAAAAAGGTTGTGTCCGTGGGGTAGGTGCAGAAGAAAGACCATCTTCCAGCCAAACTAAAATGTCTACTTCTTTTAGCGGACAATGTGATAAGATCCCTTTCTTATGGCCACGCCAATCGCTACAAATTCCAGATGAGGCACAAAAACAGCAGGTGCTTCAACGGATATCAAGTGCTCCTTTAAGTGGGCTCTCCTCCACATCAACTTCAACATCACAAATACTCCAGTCCTCAAAGGTGTCACCCAAATCGCACTTGCTTCCTCACAGCTCCCAAATCTCCAGCTGCCCGTCTGAGTATGAGGTAGAACAGATGGTTGAGTCTGCAGAGCTGTTTACTCATACTATAGCCTGGGAATCAGAGGTCGACTCCAGCGCTTCTGTGAATCCAGACGAGGAAATGATCTGCACTGATGCCCAGAATCTTTATGAGTCGGATCCAGGACCAGACGCAGAAGGTTCTGACCATAATGTAGACCCTCATTCCCAAACTGTAACTCCTGTTGGTGGAGACAATGAGGAAGACGATGATAAGACTCAAATACCTGATTGGAGCGACAACTTTAGTTTTTTGTCAGGGCAGGAACAGGTTGGCTCTGAGGACGACGGGTGTGATAACGCACAGGGTGATGATGATGAGGTCGGAGATCCCACTTACTGTCAACCCACAGTCAGCCAAGAGATGAGGTCAGCAGAGGAGGTGGAGGAAGATGCTAGTGACGACGAGGTCAGGTTGCGCCTTCCTGGACAGATACGTAGTACTGGAAGCACGTCAACAACTGCATCCTCAAACACAACTCTGCCTCTCACCACAAGTCGTGGTGGCTCTTCAGGTCGCATGGGTGCTAAGCCTTGCATAGCCTGGGCATTTTTTCAGATCGATAAAGATGACCCAACTCGTGTTATCTGTAACATTTGTCAGCAAAAGCTAAGTAGAGGCCAAAAAATACATAGTTTGAGTACTTCATGCATGAACCGGCACATGGACATGAAGCATAAGTTGCAGTGGGAAGCTCAGTGTGCTACAATGCGGTCTAGCCGGCCGGGCCAACCACCGTCTGCCATATCTTGTGCATCCGCGGCCTCTTCATCCTCTGTGACTGGGGGGACAGCAGTCACACCTGTTTTGGGGCGCAGACCTGCCACCTCTTTACCCGCAACAGCCAGCGTGATTGGCAGGTCATCATTTTCTTTGGAGGTGGTAACACCAGCTGGTCTTGAGCGCTGTCCGACATCGATAGCACCACCTTTGGATCAAGGCAACCTAACATGTCCGCCTGCATCTTCCTCACAGACCGGCAGTTTGCCGGGGACACCCTTATCAACCCCGTCTAAGCACAATAGCCAGCCCTCGGTCCCTCAGATGTGGACAAGTAAAAGACCATTTCCTCCTAGCCATGAGAAAGCTAAGAGGTTGAATTTCACCATCTGCAAGCTCTTGGCTACAGAAATGCTGCCTTTCCGCCTGGTGGACACAGAGGATTTTCGAGACCTTATGTCCGTCGCAGTGCCCCAGTACCAGATGCCCAGTCGGCACTACTTCTCAAAGAAAGGTGTGCCTGCGCTCCACCAGCATGTCGCACACAACATCACCGCTTCTTTGAGAAACTCTGTGTGTGACAGGGTGCATTTCACCACAGACACTTGGACGAGTAGGCATGGACAGGGGCGTTACATGTCGCTGACTGGGCACTGGGTAACTATGGTGACAGCAGGACAAGGGTCTGCTGTCCAAGTCTTGCCGTCCCCACGAGTTGTGCGTCAATCCTCTTTATGTCATTTTTCCTCCACTGCTTCTGCCTCCTCAACCTCCTCTCGGTCTTCCACCTGCACCCAAAGCCTGTCTGGTCATGCCACAAGCTTTCTAACTGCGCAGAAGGGATTCTGCACACCTCCTTACTATGCTGGCAGTAGGGCTCAACGTCATCATGCGGTTTTTACATTGAAATGTCTGGGAAATGTGAGTCACACAGCTGAGGAGTTGTGGTCAGCTCTGGAGAACCAATTTCATGAATGGTTGTCTCCACTGGACCTGAAACCAGGGAAGGCCGTGTGCGACAATGCTGCAAACCTGGGTGCGGCCCTTCGCCGGGGCAATGTCACACACGTGCCTTGTATGGCTCACGTGTTGAACCTGGTTGTCCAGCAATTTTTAGCCCACTATCCCAGACTAGATGGCCTTCTGCAGAGGGCACGGTCGCTGTGTGCTCACTTCCGCCGTTCGCATCTCGCAGCTCAGCGACTTACATCTCTACAGAAGTCGTTGGGCCTGCCACTTCACTGGCTAAAATGCGATGTGCCTACCCGGTGGAATTCAACTCTGCACATGTTGCAGCGACTGTGGCAGCACCGACAAGCCCTGGTGCAATACGTTCTGACGTATAGCCTGGGCCAACGAGATTCAGAGGTGGGGCAAATCACGCTGGAGGAGTGGTCTCAGATCAGGGACCTATGCACCCTTCTGCACAGTTTTGAAATGGCGACGAAGATGTTTAGTGCTGACGATGCCATTATCAGCATGACTATTCCGGTGATTTACATGCTGGAGCACATGTTAAACAGAATTCGGAGTCAGGTGGTGGCACAAGAGGAGGTGGAGGAAGTAGAGGAGGAGGAGTTGTATGCGGAAGGGCTAACATCTGCAAGGTCCAGACGGTCGGCAGCACCAGGGCGGCAGGCATGTGAGGGTGGGGGAGATGATTTTACCAGGGCGCATGGTAGCAGCCAAACTAGTGAGGAAGGTGCAGGAGCCCAGGAAGAAGTGGAGGACGAACTGATGGAAGACTCATCAGATGAGGGAGACCTTGATCACATTTCTGTTGTGCGAGGTTGGGGGGAGAGGACAGAGGAAGGAAGCATGATTGTTACCTCGCCACCAACACAACAGGGACTTGGTGCTCCTGGATGCGCAACACACATGAGTGCCTTCTTGCTGCACTACCTGCAACATGACCCTCGAATTGTGAGAATTAGAAATAATCCTGACTACTGGGTTGCCACACTGTTAGATCCCCGGTACAAAAGTAAATTTGCAGAAATTATTCCTGCCATAGAAAGGGATGCACGCATGCAGGAGTATCAGCAGAGACTGTTGCAGAATCTTACATGTGCTTTTCCACAAAATACCAGTGGTGCACGTAGTGAATCTCACAGTTCCAACTTGCCAACCGTGGGACCGTCAAGTGTTCAGCACTCAAACCGTAACAGAACCACAGTATCTGCTGGTAACATCAATTTTGCGGAATCATTTCACCACTTTTTTAGCCCATCCTTTGCAAGGCCACAGGAGACAAGAAGTCTGACACATAGTCAACGCCTAGAGACGATGGTACAGGAGTATCTCCAAGTAAACATTGAAGCCACGACTGTGTCACTGGACCCTTGCTCTTTTTGGGCTTCCAATCTGGATAAATGGCCGGAGCTAGCCACTTACGCCTTGGAGATCTTGTCATGCCCCGCAGCCAGCGTTCTGTCTGAACGTGTGTTCAGCGCTGCTGGTGGTGTGCTGACAGATAAGCGCACGCGGCTCTCCACTGATAATGTAGACAGACTCACGTTCATAAAGATGAACAAATCATGGATCCGAAACGACTTTTCTACCCCTGTGTCATCCTGGGGAGAGTAAAAGCTTGATGATTGGTTAAAATCACCCTACCAACCGTTTTAAGCTTTCAAATTACTAATCATGTTTATCTGTATCTTGACTGGAAAATAATTTGGGCTTTGTAGCAGTGTGCAGCACTGATCCTATTAGGCCATCTATAATAAGCTTCACCAGATTTAAAATTAAAAATAATTTTTAGCTGCATCTAGCCCGGAAAATAATTTTGGGGCTCCGAGATGCGCAAGACACATAAGTGCCTTCTTGCTGCACTACCTGCAGCATGACCCTCATATTGTCAGAATTCGAAGTAATCATGACTACTGGGTTGCCACACTCTTAGATCCCCCAAACTTTTCGATCAACCTTTTCATTTTAATAAAGACCAAAAAAATGGTCATTTTTGAAATTATAAGCATTAGCAGGTTGTTAGAAACTGAAATCAAACAGTTTTCAACTCAAAACTTTATTCTAGGTGATGTTACATTTTCACATAGGACCCCTTGTTCGAAAGGAGCTTCTGAACTCTCTCGTCCATTGAATTTGTCAGGTTTTGGATGGTTTCTGCTTCAATTGTTTTGCATGAGGACAGAATACCCTCCCAGAGCTGTTGCTTAGATGTGAACTGCCTCCCGCCATCATAGACACTCCTTTTAATGATGCTCCAAAGGTTCTGAATGGGGTAGAGGTCAGGGGAGCATGGGGGTCACACCATAAGTTTGTCCCCTTTTATGCCCATATCAGCCAGAGATGCAGATGTTTTATGTGCAGCATGAGATGGTGCATTATCATGCAGAAAAATGATCTTGCTGTGAAATACACGGTTCTTCTTCTTGAACCATGGCAGGAAGTGCTGTTTGAGAAAATCCACATACATTATGGAGTTCATCTTTAGCGCCTTCAGGGATCCTAAAGGGGCCGACAATCTCTCTCCCCATGATTCCAGCCCAAAACATTACTCCACCTCCTCCTTGTTGGCGCTGTAGCCGTGTTTGCGTGGGGTGTCCATCAACCAGCCATCCTCCACTCCATTCATCTGGACCATCGAGCGCTGCACGGCACTCATCCGTGAACAAAACAGTTTTGAAATCAGTCTTCATGTAATGTTTGGCCCACTGGAGCCGTTTCTGCTTGTGTGAAGTGGATAGAGGAGGTCGACAGGATGGCGTATGCACAGCTGCAAACCTCTGAAGGACCCTGCATCTTGTTGTTCGGGGGACGTTGGAGGCACAAGCAGCTTCAAAAACTTGTCTGCTGCTATGACAAGGCTTTTTTGCCGCTGCTCTTTCAACCTGACGTAATTGCCTGTAGGAAAGAGTCCTCAATTTGCCCTTATCAGCACGCACACGTGTGTACTGTGAATCAGCTACATACTTCTTGATTGCCAAGACACTTCATCCTGATCATCGCACAATGTTGATTGTAGTCATGCCTTGACCTAAACACTCCACAATTTGTTGCTTCTCAGCAGCCGACACATCCTTTTTCTTTCCCATTTTGGCAGAAAATGTAGGCTGCTTAATAATGTGAGAGAGCCTTCTTAAGTAGTCTTGCCTTTCATTGGACACACCTGCCAAACTAATTAGCACAGGTGTCTGCAATTGCTTACAGTGATATAAAGAGCCCTGACACACATCACCATCAATGAGTTTAACTGAAAAACAAACAAATTCTTCCCTTATCACTCCTAAACACTTTTTGCATAATAATTTGGAACGCGGTGTACATGTGCTTTTCCACAAAACACCAGTGGTTCACGTAGTGAATCTTACAGTTCTAACTTGCCAACCGTGGTCTGTATGGAATTGTTCAATAAAGGGCCCAAAATTAAGATAACATAGATGGGAGAGGTCTCTATGAATAGGAATTCCTAAGTATTTGATACCCTGTGAGGGCCAGGCAAAGGGAAAGTTGGACTGGATGGAATCCTATATGGATTTAGGGAGGGAGACATCGAGGGCCTCAGACTTCGCTGCATTGATTTTAAAATTTTACCATGTAACAAAGTGATCTATTTCAGCCATAACAGCAGGGATGGATATATGTGATTGAGTGATATATACTAGGACATCATCAGCAAATAGAGAGCACTTGTACTCGGTGCCTCCCACCTCAATCCACCTAATATTGGGGTTATGGCGAATTGATGAGAGCAGGTGCTCCGTCACTAGGATGTATAAGAGAGGGGACAGAGGACATCCCTGCCTTGTCCCATTGGTGATTGTGAAAGGTGATGAAAATGTTCTGACGCACCCCCTGGGCCTTGGGACACCCGGAGCCGGACCCTTTTTGGTGGATGCTGGTGGTTGTAGTCTTCGTGGCGGCGATCCGGTCCCGTGGCTCAGGGCGGTCAAACCAGTGGCGGAACTATTTATGTGGTTTTGATGTTTAAATGTCCGACTACGCCACCCGTGGATTGCTGTCAGAGTGAACCGCCGCTACAGGGCAGACCGCTAAGGCTGGTGTTGTGGGTGCAGCAGAGCGTAGCATAACTCCCCACGGGAGGAGTATAGCCTCAGGGCAGTGTATGCGGAGGATGGGGGTGATGGTGCAGGGCAGCAGCAGTAACGACACGGAGTCAGTGATGCAGTTCAGGGCCTTTACTCACAGTTCTTATTATCCAGACCACGTCTGCAGGTAACGGCTGCCCACGTCGTACTGTGCTCACCAGGTGAGGGGCTCAGACAACTCCCAGATAACTTTGGAGCGCTTCACAGGACCCCCTTTGTGTGTCCTTTGTCTGGCCTTTCTTACCAACACTTCTGTCCGGCTGCCTCGGGCCTCCTCTTGGTAAACTTGGCGCCAGTTTCCCTGACCCTATGTGGTGCCTTCCTAGCGGGTGGAGCAAGGGGCTGCGCCACATAAAATGTCAGAGCCTCCGGTTTCTAGCTGAGGGTCGTTTCCTGCCTCCACTAGTTCGGGGACCGGTCTCCCCCTTTGTCCTGACCCCTCCACGCAGGTGGATTCGGGCGTGCGGTGGCGACTCGCCCGTCCGCACCCCTGGGATCCCTTCATTCCTCGTTCCTGGAGCCTTCTCCGCTCCTCTTCCTTCCTTCTCCCTCTTGCAGGCCTGGGCCTCTGTTACTAGGCCCGCCTCCGGAGCAGAGCTCATGCAGAGCCCCTGCGCCCTGCCACTTCTGCTCAGACTTCTCTGCACTGAACTAAGATGGTGCCCACCTTTTATACTCCCTTCTCAATGCATCCAGGAACTGCTTCCTCCCTGCTCCTGCACTGCAGGGTTCCCCTTCCTCAGTGTTCCCTCCCCCCACTCCAGCCAGGGACAGGGACTGTCGTGCCCATCTCAGGGGCATATTGGTCGCCCTGCCCCACGGCAATGTGATGTAATGCATGCAGGTGTCGGGTCCTGATCCACACTCCATCCTTATCTGAGAGTGAGATATCACACCTCTGGGTGAGGTGCAATACGTCTGTAGCAACCGAGCCCTCGGTGCTACAGTTCCATTTATCTTCAGCCTAGGTGACGTATTGTGATACAGGGCCGTGATTTTGGCTATAAAAGGGTCCCCTAGACCCCTACCCCAAGCTTTTTAAGAGAATCATATATGGCGTGCCAGGAGACTCTATGGAATGCTTTCTCAGCATCCAACGAGAGTATCTACTTACAAATTTTTAACTGCATCTATGTCACACTGTCACAGAATACTGGAGGTAGGGGGCCTAAGCTGACCCTAAGCTGGGGCCCTGACTAATCCCTCATCCTGGAGGTACTGTTAGAGGTACAGAGGTCCAGGCCGCCAGCGTAACCCCTACCTCCTGAGGATCCCTGCACCACAGTAATCTAGTCCTGAGAAGGACCCCGATCACAACAATTGGGAACCAGCGATAATATGCCCACACACAGTATTTAGACGAACGAGACAGTACAAGGGAAAAACCAAAACCACCTTGCATACAACTTCAACAAAACTACAACAGAGGGAACACCAACGGGAAAGGAGATAAATGATAAAGCGAGGAAAGGGAAATAACACTTTCAAATACACTTATCTCAGCAACTCCAAACACCACGATCCGCTCTGTAAGTCTGAATGAAAAGCTTTCACCGACACCTCACAAACAGACCTGCAGGAATATAAAGGAGTCTCACTAACGAAGCATTGATTGCAGCTGGGCGAGGCTGGACCTCAGCTAGCCCAGAGAGAGAGAGAATTAACTCCTTCACTGCCGAGAAAACACAAAGCACCAACAAGTCAGCTGCGAGAAGTCAGGTTGTGTACTCGTGACGATCTTCGTGGCAACACACCCGTGACAGTACCCCCCCTTCTACGAGGGGCCTCCGGACCCTCAGGGCCAGGTTTATCCGGGTGAGTCGTGTGGAAGGCCCGAACTAATCGGTCTGCGTTAATATCCGACGCAGGAACCCACATCCTCTCCTCAGGACCATACCCCTTCCAATGAACCAAGTACTGAAGGGACCGGCGATTAAAGCGTGAATCAATGACCCTCGATACCTGGAACTCCAAGTTACCATTGACAACCACAGGAGGGGGAGGTAAAGGTGACGGTACCACCGGCGCCACATACCTCTTAAGCAATGATCTGTGAAACACGTTGTGAATTTTAAACGTAGGGGGGAGGTCAAGACGGAATGCCACCGGATTAATAACAGAACTGATTCTGTACGGCCCGATGAACCTGGGACCCAGTTTCCAGGAGGGAACCTTAAGTTTAATATTCCTGGTAGACAACCATACCTGATCGTTCACACTTAGGTCCGGACCAGACACTCTCCTCCTATCAGCCATACGTTTGTATCGGTTCCCCATAGTATTCAGATTCTTCAGCACCCCTCTCCATACTGAAGCGAGAGATGAGGAAAATCGTTCCTCCTCCGGAACCCCCGAAGAGCCCCCCCTACTGAAAGTACAAAACTGGGGGTGAAAACCATATGCCCCAAAAAACGGGGACTTACCAGTGGACTCGCTTCGCCTATTATTGAGAGCAAACTCTGCCAGAGGTAGGAAAGAAGCCCAGTCCTCCTGGTTCTCTGACACAAAACACCGAAGATATGTCTCCAAGCTCTGGTTCATACGTTCCGTCTGACCATTGGTCTGAGGATGAAAAGCCGACGAGAATGACAAATGCATCCCCCGCCGTGCACAAAACGCCTTCCAGAACTTGGACACAAACTGAGACCCCCGATCAGACACCACCTCGGAGGGTACCCCGTGAAGCCTCACAATCTCCCCAATGAACACCTGCGCAAGAGTTTTAGCATTAGGGAGAGCCGGAAGAGCGATAAAATGTGCCATCTTGCTGAACCTGTCCACTACAACGAGTATGACCGTTTTACCCGAAGACGGAGGGAGGTCCGTAATAAAGTCCATAGACAGATGAGTCCAAGGACGCTCCGGGATCTTCAAAGGTAAGAGGGCCCCAGACGGACGGGTATGTGAGGTCTTAGAGCGCGCACAAACCCCACAGGACGCGACAAAAGTTACCACCTCTTTATGTAAGTTAGGCCACCAAAACCGACGCGAGAGGAGATCCACAGTTGCTTTACTCCCCGGGTGTCCTGCAAAAACTGAGTTATGGTGTGCCTCGATCACCTTTTGTCGCAACTGATCTGGAACGAACAGTCTCCCCGGAGGTCCAACAGGGGCGTCCCCCTGAGCCTCCAATATCTCCTCCTCCAGCTCAGAGCATACTGCCGAAACCACCACCCCCTCCTGAAGAACAGGAATCGGGTCGTCCGTATTCCCGGCCCCAGGGAAACTACGAGATAAGGCATCCGCCTTTACATTTTTAGACCCAGGACGATATGTAACGACGAAATTAAACCTGGTAAAAAACAATGACCACCTAGCTTGTCTGGGATTCAGACGTTTAGCGGACTCCAGATATAGCAGGTTCTTGTGATCGGTGATGACGGTGACCGGATGAACTGCCCCCTCCAAAAAATGGCGCCACTCCTCAAAAGCTAACTTAATGGCCAGGAGTTCCCTATTGCCGACATCGTAATTCCTCTCAGCGGACGACAATTTTTTAGAGAAAAAGGCGCACGGATGCCACTTACCAGGGGATGAACCCTGTGACAATACTGCTCCCACCCCTACCTCGGAAGCGTCTACCTCTACAAAGAATGGCTGAGACGCATCAGGTTGAATGAGTATGGGTGCCGAGGCAAAACATTTTTTCAAGGAGGAGAATGCTTGACAAGCCTTGTCAGACCACCTAGAAAAATCCGTCCCCTTTTTAGTCATGTCTGTGAGAGGCTTAACCACGGACGAGAAATTACGAATGAACTTCCGGTAATAGTTAGCAAACCCCAGGAAACGTTGTAGTGCCTTAAGATTCTCCGGCCGATCCCACTCAAGAACTGCCCGCACTTTCCCAGGGTCCATACGAAAACCGGACGCAGAAACCAGGAAGCCTAAAAACTGGAGTTCCTGTACGGCGAACACACACTTTTCCCACTTGGCATACAGTTTATTATCCCGCAAGATCTGTAACACCTGTCTAACGTGCTCCTGATGAGACACCAGATCCGGCGAGTAAATTAAGATATCATCCAGATATATGACAACAAACTGTCCCACCAGGTGGCGAAAAATATCATTAACAAAGTGTTGAAACACCGCCGGGGCATTAGTCAGACCGAATGGCATGACAAGGTTCTCATAATGCCCCTCCGGAGTGTTAAAAGCCGTCTTCCACTCATCCCCCTCCTTCATCCTAATCAAATTGTACGCCCCCCTGAGATCCAACTTAGAGAACCATTTGGCGCCCACGATCTGATTAAAGAGATCGGGAATAAGTGGGAGCGGATACGGATCTCGGACCGTAATCCGATTAAGTTCACGGAAATCCAGGCAAGGGCGTAGGCCTCCATCTTTCTTCTTAACAAAGAAGAACCCCGCGGCCACCGGTGAAGATGAAGGTCTAATATGCCCCTTAGCCAGACTTTCAGAAATATAATCCTTCATGGCCTGCCTCTCAGGACCAGAAAGGTTATACAACCTAGCTTTAGGTAACTTGGCCTCAGGGAGCAGTTTTACAGAACAGTCATACTCGCGATGAGGAGGTAGTTCCTGACACCCATTCTCCGAGAATACATCCTCAAAGTCTGCCAGAAATGGAGGTAAGACCCAAGGAGTAACCGCACCGATGACCGTGTTCATGCAGTTTTTATTACAGAATTTACTCCATTGGCTTATCTCTCTGGTTTGCCAATTAATAACAGGGTTATGCTTAGCTAACCAAGGAAGGCCCAACACTATAGGAGTGGGAAGACCCTCCAACACGTAGCAAGACAACAGTTCTTTATGTATTGCCCCCACTTGAAGTTTTACGCCATGCACAGCTTGCAAAAAACTTCCCTGACCGAGAGGCCTGGCATCGATCGAGAATATGGGGATGGGTTTAGCCAACTCACTCAATCGCATACCTTGAACCCGGGCAAACCGAGCATCAACCAGATTAGCCCCGGCCCCACTATCCAGAAGAACAGATATCCTCTCAGTTCTCGTACCCACCACCACCTCCGCCGGTACGAGAAACTGAGACGAACCTAGGGACGAAATACCTACTCCCAGATTGCCGTCCACCACACAACCTGGGATCAACAGTTTTTTCGACGACTCTTTACTCAGCAAGGGGCGGGATGGACACCCCCCAATAAAATGTCCCTTTTTCCCGCAGAGGAAACACCTTCCTGTCTTATGGCGCACCACCGGTCCCCTTCCCCGAAATGATGTCCCTCCTAATTGCATAGGCTCCTCCGGACTGACCAGGGGAACCACCATATGAGGGGACCTTGTAAGAGGTGGAGACATTACAGGGGGTAGAGTTATCCCGCACCTCTCCCGAAGCCGTCTGTCAACGCGAATAGCAAGGGCCATAGCGGCTTCCAGTGACGCGGGAGAGTCATACTGTGCCAACACATCCTGTAATTTGTCGGATAAACCATGACAAAACTGGCTCCTAAGAGCCGGGTCATTCCACTGGGTGTCCGTGGCCCACCTACGGAACTCCGAACAGAATTCCTCCGCCGGACGATCTCCCTGCTGAATCCTACGTAACTTAGACTCAGCAAGGGAGATCCGATCTGGGTCATCATATACGAGTCCCAAAGCAGCGAAAAACCTATCCACTGACTGGAGAACTGGGGAGCTAGGGGGAAGAGAGAACGCCCAAGATTGTGGGTCCCCTTGTAGGAGCGAGATGACAATTCCCACCCTTTGTTCTTCACTGCCCGATGACCGAGGCCGCAGCCGAAAGTACAATTTGCATGCCTCCCGGAAAACAAAAAACTTGTCCCGCCCCCCAGTGAACCTGTCAGGGAGAGCTACTTTAGGTTCTGGTCCGGCTTGCTCCAGAGGATGCAAAACCTTGGACCTAACGTCCGCCAGCCCCATGGACAAACTCTGCAACTGCTGAGCTAGACCGGCTACTGGATCCATGGTAGCTGGAGAAAAACTAAGTTGGTCGGTGAAAATGTCACACTGTCACAGAATACTGGAGGTAGGGGGCCTAAGCTGACCCTAAGCTGGGGCCCTGACTAATCCCTCATCCTGGAGGTACTGTTAGAGGTACAGAGGTCCAGGCCGCCAGCGTAACCCCTACCTCCTGAGGATCCCTGCACCACAGTAATCTAGTCCTGAGAAGGACCCCGATCACAACAATTGGGAACCAGCGATAATATGCCCACACACAGTATTTAGACGAACGAGACAGTACAAGGGAAAAACCAAAACCACCTTGCATACAACTTCAACAAAACTACAACAGAGGGAACACCAACGGGAAAGGAGATAAATGATAAAGCGAGGAAAGGGAAATAACACTTTCAAATACACTTATCTCAGCAACTCCAAACACCACGATCCGCTCTGTAAGTCTGAATGAAAAGCTTTCACCGACACCTCACAAACAGACCTGCAGGAATATAAAGGAGTCTCACTAACGAAGCATTGATTGCAGCTGGGCGAGGCTGGACCTCAGCTAGCCCAGAGAGAGAGAGAATTAACTCCTTCACTGCCGAGAAAACACAAAGCACCAACAAGTCAGCTGCGAGAAGTCAGGCTGTGTACTCGTGACGATCTTCGTGGCAACACACCCGTGACAATCTAGCCCAGGAAATACTTTGTGCCTAGTAGCAGTGTCTGCTAGTCAGCGGATTATCCCGGCTGTTAAGCAAGCTACACCACCTGTAGTTTGGACACTTAATTTTTTCAAAGGAAATGCTTCGGGACCACGGGATACTTAGTGAAGAGCATCAGGAGGCACCCCAAGGCATAGGGGCTGGGACTGGCACTAGGATGCCTTGCGGTGGACAGCCGAGCTCGATCCTTATAAAAGCTTTTTAACTGCAGCAGCTTTAGTGGACGCTACTGGAGCTGGAATTACGCGGCTGCTGGCATGAGACTTGCCCTCCAATAGATCCTTGTAAATGGATTTAAAGTGTATTCATTCAAATTAGAGGGACAATTTAAATTAAAAAGCTTAGAGCTGCCTCCACCACAGGGGGGCTCTCTCGACCCACCAGCGGACAGGCACCAGTATTGGGAGAGGGGGGCTGGCCGTCAGGGTTCACCGCGGCTCTGGCACAAACCCGGCGACACGGAGGTGGCACGGGCAGGAGCGGACTGGCCGTCTCGGCTTCTCACTTTTTGGATTTTAGAAGGGCATGACATGCCTATATCTGTGTCTCCCCCTCCTTTTACTCCTCCACCTCTTTTCTTTTCGCATGACTATATGTACTTGTCACTTTTCCATGTGTTAGTTGTGTCTTCTGAGCAGTTTGTCAGCTTTTGGACACCTTTGAAGGTGTTTTCTATGTGTTTCTATGTGTTTTTGTTTGCCTGCCATTGGTTTTAACGGTGTTCGAAGGTGTTCGACGAACAGTTCGACGAACAGTTCGGCGAACACACGGGTGTTCGACGAACCGAACCGAACTCGAACACTACGGGGGTGGCTCAACACTAGCCACAACGACTTGTGGTCAGAGGCAGAGTTGTGGTTGAGGATGCAGTTGTTGACGTGCTTCCAGTACTCCGTCTCTTTCCAGGAAGGCGCAACCTAACCTCATCGTCAATAGCATCTGTGACGCCCCGCTGCGCTTGGCATCACAGATCCTAGAAGAGTGCATTGATGGAATCCTCCACAAGAGGCCCCCATAAACATTCACACATCTCCACTTTCCACCTCAGACCAGCAGAGGGAGCCCATTAGGGATATAAATAGGGAAGGTGGAGCTAGGCAGTTCAGTTCCTCTGAAGAGTTCCTGCAGTAGAGAAGCCTAAGAGAGGTCAGTGTGCAGTGGAACTCA
This sequence comes from Phyllobates terribilis, assembly GCF_046119375.1. Lineage (NCBI taxonomy): Eukaryota > Metazoa > Chordata > Amphibia > Anura > Dendrobatidae > Phyllobates > Phyllobates terribilis. The sequence goes on from NW_027362761.1 coordinate 1,177,262,017, forward strand.
GTCTAGTCTAGAGAACTCAGTTAATAGTTCAGCAGTGGAGCACGAGGCTCTTGCTAGCTAGATTCAGTGAGCCCAGATAGAGCTTAAGGTGTGCCGGCGCCATAAGATCGGTGAAGCATGGCAATCTGCCGTTAGTGTGTATAGCCTACTGAGGGCCTAAGTAGGCCGAAGGCGAGTGGCGAGTTAGTACATAAGAGGCAGAGGAGCTTAACCAGCTCACCCCGAAGCATTTACCGGACACCGGATCCGAGCTTACCGGGATCTCTATGACCCAGTAAGGCATAACCGGAATCCCTGGAAAACTACAAGTCCCAGGATCGCTAAGGTGCTGATACGTAACAGAGCCAGGAGATGCTTAGGCCCCGCATACTGGGAGCGTGAACTCCAAGACAAGGCCCTACCTCAAGGTCAGCCAGCGCAGGACAGATACAAAGTTAGGCCTAGCTCCAGGCAGGTCAGAAACTTACTACGCAGAGGCAAGAAACAGGAGGCCCTACACCCGCTCATTAGGGAGGATCCTGATATGCACCCTTCACCCTACAGTGCTCCGGGATGTGCCTGAATTTCCATCAGTAAAAGGTATTGAAGTGACTACCGTGTCCGTTCCCGTTCTTGCTCTGACCCAGCTGGGTCTCGCCTGTCCTGCATTCCCCCTGCATACGCTGCCCTGAGACCTAGCTCCACCTGTAGGGAGCATTACCATTGAGCTGCCTTATCACCGGCCTCTGTGGACTGCTGCAGCGCTGGTGCTTCTCACCAGATACCACAGGTGGCGTCACGAACTCTTATAAAATTAACAATTATCCACCCTTTTAAAGAGTGACCCCAGGGTACGGGCCAGATAGCCGACCACTGCGACATCCCCAAGGCCAGGCAAACGACCGGGTACCGAGTCATCCCCATCCCCTGGGCTAGTTACATCCTCCTCCACCTCCTCTGCTGACCTCATCGACTGGCTGACTGTGGGTTGACAGTAAGTGGGATCTCCAACCTCGTCATCATTACCCTGTGTGTTCTCACACCCATCGTCCACAGAGCCAACCTCTTCCTGCCCTGACCGAAAAGTCAAGTTGTCGCTCCAATCAGGTATTTGAGTCTCATCATCGTCTTCATCATTGTCTCCACCAACAGGAGTTACAGTTTGGAAACGAGGGTCTACATTATGCTCAGAACCATCTTCATCTGGTCCTGGATCCGACTTATAAAGATTCTGTGCATCAGTGCAGATCATTTCCTCGTCTGGATTAACAGAAGCTCTGGAGCAGACCTCCGTTTCCCAGGCTATAGTATGAGTAAACAGCTGTGCAGACTCAACCATCTGTGTTACCCCATACTCAGACGGGCAGCTGGAGACTTGGGAGCTGTGAGGAAGCAAGTGCGATTGGGGTGACACCTCTGAGGACTGGAGTATTTGTGATGTTGAAGTTGAGGTGGAGGAGAGCCCACTTGAAGGAGAACTTGATATCCGTTGAAGCACCTGCTGTTTTTGTGCCTCATCTGGAATTTGTAGCGATGGGCATGTCCGTAAGAAAGGGATCGTATCACATTGTCCACGAAAAGAAGTAGACATCTTAATTTGGCTGGAAGATGGTCTTTCTTCTTCAGATGTTACTCCCCCACCGTGGGGGGTCGACCCACCAGCGGACAGGCACCAGCATTGGGAGAGGGGGGCTGGCCGTCAGGGTCCACCGCGGCTCTGGCACAAACCCGACGACACGGAGGTCGCACGGGCAGGAACGGACTGGCCGTGTCGGCTTCGCACTTTTTTGGTTTTAGAAGGGCATGACATGCCTATATCTGTGTCTCCCCCTCCTTTTACTCCTCCACCTCTTTTCTTTTTGCATGACTGTATGTACTTGTCACTTTTCCATGTGTTAGTTGTGTCTTCTGAGCAGTTTGTCAGGTTTTGGACACCTTTGAAGGTGTTTTCTATGTGTTTCTATGTGTTTTTGTTTGCCTGCCATTGGTTTTAACGGTGTTCGAAGGTGTTCGACGAACAGTTCGACGAACAGTTCGGCGAACATACGGGTGTCTCATGTTTTACAAAAATGTAACCACAATGATACATATCAAAAGCGAGGGATGAGTTTCAGTAATGTCCCAATGAGTTCCCAAAGTCCTGAATAGGTGATCCAACGGCATCTCCCCGCGGTCTCTATTCTATGTGCACGCCAGTCCAGGCCCTGAGAAAGACCATGTTTGGTCGAAACGTTGGCCTGTTCTTCATTCACGAGGAATGGTGTTAATTTAAACCAATTAAAAATTAATTTTTGCATCAATATTGGAGTGCCGAAATTTTCTTTGGATATTGATATTATTCTCCAGGTCAGTACGAGCACACAGATACCAACCATGTATAAATTTTTTTATATTTAGGCATTGAAAAAAAATTTGGAAATTTGTTAAAAACATAAAATGTTTTTGTCACCATTTTCCGAGACCCGTAACATTTTCAATTTTTGTGGTAAGGGGCTGTGTGAGGGCTTATTATTTGTTGCCTGATTTGAGGTTTTATTGATACTATTTTGAGGTAGATATAATGTTATGATCCTGTCTAATTGCAGTTTATTGCAATGTTGCAGCAGCTAAAAAAAGTAATTATGACATTTGGATTTTTTTCTCATTACGCTGTTTACTGATTGGATTAATTTATTTTATTTTTGATAGATTGGAGTTTTATGAATTCGGCGATATCAAATATGTGTATTTTTTATTTTTTTAATTGCTTTATTTTTAATGGGGCACAAAGGGGGATGATTCTTTCACCGGCTATCACTGAGGAATACGTTCCTACAACAAGGATACCATCCACTGGTAATAGATGTACAGATCCACAGAGCTACAAGGATCCCAAGAAGCAGCCTCCTGGATTACAGATAGAGGGGGTACAAAGATGATGCACCCCCAGAGCCGTGGAGTACTCGGCAGCGGGGCCTAAAGATGCTGGTGGGGGGATATCACGGTGGCTGGCCCGGTCCGTGGCCCAGGGCGGTCAACAAAAAAGGGGAATATTATTTATAGGGGATTTTGTAATAGTGTCCGTGACACCATCTGTGGAATGCCGCTAAAGGGAGCCGTCGCTGCGGAGCAGTCCTCTGAAGCTGATGTTACTGCAGCAGAGATGGTATGGCTCTCCACAGGAAGAGCTAGCTCCAGGGCAGTGTAGGGAAATAGATGGTGGTACAGGTGAGAGACGGCGAGGACGGTTCAGGAAGAAATGACAGACACTCACACGGGGGTTCGCTTCGGTACCTTTACTGGTGTAGATGCAGGTATGGTCCAGGGTACTCTGTACGAAGGGTGCACGTCTGGACTTCTTCCCAGTGAGCGGGTATAGGGCCTCCTGATCCGTTGCTTTCACTTGCTAAGCTTCTGACCTGCCTGGAACTAAGCCTGGTTTGATTACTGTCTCTCTCTTGCACCTGCTGACCTGGTGGTAGGGCCTACTCTTGGAGATCATTCTCCCTGGATGCTGGGGCCTCCGTGACTCCTAACCCTGGTACTGTAGTCAGCGTTGGCCTCCAGGTATCCGGTGGTCCCTACTGGGTATATGGAACCCTGTAGGCACGGACCCGGTGTCCGGTGTTTAGTTTGGGGTGAGCCTGGTACACTGCTCTGCCCCCTTCATCTCCTCTCTTCTCTCTCCTCTACCTTTGGCCACACTCAGGGCCCTCATTAGGCTTCAACTCATGCTGTAGGCCTTGGCTCGCCTAAGCACAGCAGCCAGCGTGCTGCCTCTTCACTGGTCTAAGTGCCAGCACACTCTCTCACTAACTACTGACTACCTGGCTCCACCCTCCATATATATATCCCTAACGGGCTCCCTCTGGTGGTCTGAGGTGGTGCGGTGGAGGTGTATGAATGTGTGAGGGCCTCTTGTGCAGAAGTCCATCCATGCACCCTACGGGGTTCTGTGGCACCTGTGTGGAGCAGGGCGCCACATTCCCCCCTAGTACAACTCAGACTGAAGCATTTTAAACAGGTAACAACAATAACAACAATAATAACATTAATACATTTTCTTATATAAAACACTCTTCTTAAAGTCTCAGTGAGATCCATTAACTGGTGTCCATCTCACTGGGGAAGATGAGCAGCATGAGGGACCCGTCTGAAAACCCTCAATGTAGGCCCTGGGCGTGGCTGCAGGGCATAAGTGATCCAGGTGCTGGACCACGTCTTCGGCCACACCAAACGGGTTTTTGTTCTGTGGTCACTTAAGGGGCACTCCAGGGAGTGCAACTATTTACAGGACAGTTTTTGGGCTGCTCACAGTCCTCAGCCTACAAGTCTCTGTACCCAGACGGGTAACTAAAGGCACATATTATTTGCAATTTATATAATAATCAATAGTAGACCATACCCAACTGGGTAACTATTTACACTGCAGGTATTTCTAACTTATTCCTTATACTTGGCAGGGACCTGGCCTTTTGTACTGCGTGTTGACCTACGTAGTACTGGGGTGTTGTTGATGTCTGTGTTTGCACTGTCTGCTACCCTGTCAGACCTACGTGTGGGCAAATTGTAAAACTATCTTAACCTCTCGATGGGACTTGCAAGTACACTGTTTACTGGGCCTTCTGGCTCTGCTTCTACCGGTGATCCTTCTTCCTGGGATTCTTCCTGAGCAGGCTCTTCTGGGGCACTTACAGGTCTTACTTGCAGTGAAGGGTCTTCTGGCTGTTGGTAGAAGTGTATCACAGGTATTATTACAGCTCCATCCAGTTGAGGCCAATCTGTTGGGAAATCTCCTAAGACAGTATGGAGTACATCTTTTTTGGGTTCTTCAGTCACTATAAGAGGTACTTCCTCCTGTGGCTTAAACAGACCTGGGCACAACTTCAAGTAGTCTCTTGAGACTGTTGCAGTTGTCTTACCTCCATCTTTACTGATTAGACAGGTTTTTCTATTATCGAACCTGGAATCCAACACAGTGTAAGGCTCTCTTTCCCACTGGTCATCGAGCTTGTGACTTCTTCTCTTTCGCTTCAGCACAACTTCTCCGGGTGTTAAGGGTTCTGCTGGTGCACTGTTGTTGTACTGCGCTTCCTACTTATCTCTCACCCTATTTAGACTGTCTTTGACACAGGCCTGTACTCTCTTATACTGCTCCTGTCGAGTCATATCCCAGTCTTCAGTGGACATATCTGCTTCCGGCTCTACCACTCCAAGCTCCAGGTCCATGGGCACCTTTGCGGGTCTTGCTCTCATGAAGTACGCTGGAGTACAATTGGTGGAACTCACAGGTATGTGATTGTACAGATCTACCAGGTCAGGTAGTTTGTCTGGCCACTGATTCCTTTCTTCGAGATGTAAGGTCCTCAGCAGGTCTATGACGATATTGTTCATCTTTTCACATAGACCATTGGTTTGAGGGTGGTACGGAGTAGTCCGAATCTTCTTACACCCATATAGATGGCAAAACCCTTTGAACAGCTCGGCTTCAAAGGCAGGGCCTTGATCCGTCAGCACCTTATACGGGTATCCATGGGGCCTGCAGATGTATGCTTGAAATGTTCTTGCTGCAGTTTCTGCAATCAGATCCTTCACGGGGGCTACCAATAGGAACCGGGAGTAGTGATCCACCATGGTCAGGGCATAGGAGTAGCCTGACCTGCTGGGTGACAGCTTGACATGATCCAGAGCGACGATCTACAGGGGCTGGGTTGTCTTGATGGATTGCAAGGGTGCTTTCTGGTTGCTGTAGTCTTTACTTCTGAGGCTACAGGGTCCACAATCCCGGCACCACCTCTCTATGGAACTCCGCATTAAAACCCAATAAAACCAACTCTTCAGCTTCTTCCAGCCAAAGTGCCCTGCTTGATCGTGGTAGGCCTCCAACACCATCTGGATGTCTGTCCTGGGCACTACGATCTGCCATACCATCTCATGGGTGTTAGGGTTGACATATCTTCGGCACAGCTTCTCTCTATAGATGAATAGCCGGCTTCTTTCATTCGACAGTTGCTTGGCTTGTGGAGGAGCGTCCTTCTCCAGGGAGGAACCTTCCTGGGTTATCAGTTCTTTGATATGGCTGACAACCAGGTCGCTGTCCTGGGTCTCCTTCCAACTGTGATGTGGTAAAGGGTTTAGTGTCTTACCACGATACCTCCTGGAGGTGCGCTGCTCGTGGACCATCCCATTTCTGTGAAAGGCAGGTAACTCAATCTCCTCCAGGTCATTCACTTCTTCTTCAATGTCCGACTGGTGAGGCATTCTGGATAGGGCGTCGGCGTTGGCGTTCTTGTGGCCTGCCCGGTACTTGATGGTAAACTGATAGTTTGACAGTCGGGCCATCCAACGCTGTTCCATGGCTCCCAACTTGGCTGTCTCTAGATGTGTCAAGGGGTTGTTGTCAGTATAAGCCGTGAACTTACTGGAGGCCAGGTAGTGCTTGAATCGCTGAAGGCCAGGAACTCAAACTTGAAGGAGCGATAGTTTTCTGGATTCCTCTCAGTCGGACGAAGCTTCCTGCTAGCATAGGCAATCACCTTCTCCTTGCCATACTGCTTCTGGCTTTACACATCTCCTAGTCCCTCGTTGCTGGCATCAGTGTACAGCAGGAAAGGTTGGCTGTAGTCAGGGTAGGGCAGGATTTCTTCCCCAGTCAGGATCTCTTTCATCACTGCAAAGGACTCAGCCTGTTATTTACCCCACTGGAAGGGGGGGGGTTTGCCTCTGTTGGACTGTCCTACCAGGAGATCTTGCAAAGGCGCTGCCTTCTTGGTGTAGTCCTTTTACAAATCTCCGGTAATACCCGACCAGTCCCAGGAACTGACGTACCTCCTTGAGATTCTTCGGTTCCGGACATTTCTGGATGGCAGTGACCTTCTCCGGGTCTGGTGCTACTCCTTCTGGACTGAAGATGTGCCCCAGGTACTGAACATTCTGTTTGAGCAGGTGGCACTTGGAAGGCTTCAATTTCATCCCATACCGGGACAACGACTCAAATACCTCTGCCAGGTGCTTCAAATGGTCCTCATACGTCTTGGAGTACACTATCACGTCATCCAGGTATAGCAGCATGGTCTCGAAGATACGGTGTCCCAAACAGCACTCCATCAATCTCTGGAACGTTCCAGGGGCGTTGCAGAGTCCGAACGGCATACTGTTGAACTCGCAGAGTCCCATCGGGGTAGTAAAGGCCGTCTTCTCCCGGTCCTCCTCAGCAACTGCTACTTGCCAGTACCCACTAGTGAGGTCAAGGGTAGAGAAGTAATTTGCAGACTTTAGTGCAGCCAGGGATTGCTCTATACGGGGCAAAAGGTATGCATCTTTCTGTGTTATGCGATATACCTGTCTGTAATCTATACACATCCTCATGCTTACATCCTTTTTCCTGACCAGGACCAGGGGAGCTGCCCAGGGACTACAGCTATCTCTTATTACCCCTGCTCTCTTCATATCATGCAACATTTGCTTCGCTTTCTGGTAGTGTGCTGGTGGTATGGGCCTGTAACGTTCTTTGATGGGTGGATGGTCACATGTGGGTATGTGGTGTTGTACCCCTTTTATCCTCCCAAAATCAAGTGGGTGTTTGCTGAATACCTGTTCGTATTCCTGGACCACCCTGTGTACACCTTGTTTTTGATGGACAGGAGTGGCGTCAGTACCAACATGGAGCTGTTGACATCAATCCCCCACCTGGGTTTCTGAGTCATTACCCTCCACTGTGTCTGATGAGGTTAAGGACTCCACTGTGTGTATGGCGTTGTTATCTACAGTATATAATCTGGCAACCGTGGAGTATCGCGGCAGCTTAACCTCTTCCTCCCCGTAATTTAGGAGATGGACGGGTACCCTCCCATTGCGTACATCAACTACCCCTTTGGCAGTTAAGAGTGTAGGTCTGTGCTCTGAGCTAATGGGCTCTACTACCGCCTGGTAGTTCTGTCCTCTTAGACCTACTGCTGCTCTACACCAAATCAGCATTTCACTCATTGGGGGAATCACAATGGGCATTGGGTCTGTCACCCGTACATTACCAATTTCACCCCCTGATAGCTTTACCTTTTGCTGGTACATAAGGGCTCGGATCTCTTTCTGTAGCACGCTCCTGTGCCCTGGCTTGGAAGTGTCAGCCATCTGTTGGAGCAAGAATAACACTTCTCCTAAACAGTTACCAGCAACATTAGTACCAAGTACCATATACAAGTCTGTATCACCAGGATTAGTCTCTGCTACAATCAGTTCCTGGTCCTTCAGTTCCACTCTTCCCACCTTTACTGCCACATCCTTAACCCCGACTAGGTTAAGGGGAAGGCCATTGGAGACATACACGGAAAGGTTTGGATCTGGCGGGTGAAGCTCGTCTATGGACCAGAACCTTTTGTAGAGGACATCAGGCATGATGGTTACCTGAGATCCAGTGTCCAGTAGGGCAGGCGTCGCGATGCCATCCAGCACAATGGACAGGAAAGGTCTTGCCCCCACGAACCGATGGTACCAGTTGGATGGGCCTGGTTGGTCTACTCCTGGGTGTCGGCCCTCGGCCCCAGGGTTTTCTCGTTTAAAGGGCAGGTCCGCGCTGTGTGGCCTGCCTTGTGGCAGCGGTAGCAGATGAAGTCTCCTGGAGGGCGACGCTGGTCGTTGGTCCTCCCACGGGGTGGCATTGTCCTCCTATGGGGTGGCGTTGTTCTCCTTCTTCTCCTCATCCAGGGGACATCCTCAGGGCTGTCGGCGAGTAGGATCCTTCCTTCCAGCTCGGGCTCCGCCTGTAGCTGCAGGGTGCTCAGGACAGTGACCAGGGTTTTACTTAACTGGCGCACTTCAGAGCGCAGGCTGTCCAGCTCGCTAGGGGGCACTGTTTGCGTCTTTGTTTCAGCGGTCAGTGAAGGAGCAGTGGGTGCTGCGGGCACTGGGATGGCCCCACCCTGGTAACGTTGGATAGCCGTATCTGTGGTTTCCAGGGGCTGCAGACCCTTTATAGCCATGTCATTAAGGGTGTTAAAGGTGGCATCTGGATGATCTAAGGCCCACCACCGTACAGTTCTGCTCTCCTCCTGAGACCTCAACCCCCGGATGAATTGTTCCGTCAGCATTTTATTCTCATCTTGTATGCTGGCTTGACTAACCTGTTTCAGGGCCCGCAGGGCTTCCTGTAAGCGCCAGGCGTAGTCCCAGACACTGTCCTAAGGTTTCTGGACACAGTGGTAGAACCTCATCCGGAGATCTGTCTCGGTGCGGTTTTCAAACACATTTTGCAGTCTCTTAAAGATACTGGATATTGATTCCTGGTCTGCGGCTGGCCAGGTTTCAACTTCCCTCTCTGCGGCATCAGTCAATTGTCCTAGTACAACAGCGGCTCTCTGCTTATCAGTCATAGAATACATGTCCAGTATATCGCATATTTTCCTCTTGAACCCAAACAGGGTGTCTGGTTTGCCATCATACTGGTAAAGCCATTTCGCTCCAGGAATATACGGCAGGGCCGTGGGTATCAACGGAGTCATGACCCCTGCTAGTGGAGCGGCCGCTCTGGCCTGTGCAGCGTCGGGCACAAGTTGGGCATCGGGAGCGTTAACCAGTGCTCCGGAGGCTTGCTGGTCGTCAGCCATGGTTGCGCCCCCCTAGTAAACCGTAGCCTACCTTCTTCACTTTCTTTATCAGGTAGGCCGCAGCTCCGCGGGCGACGGTCTTCTTCCAGGACTTTGCGTCACTCGCGTCTGACGTCAGAGCGTCCACTGGACTCCTTCCAGGACCTAACTCTTCCTGGTTCGACGTCAAGGGTGGGGCGTGTCCTGGGCTTCACGCGCTTTTACAGTCACGCCTCTTGGGTTCCCACGGTTACGCCCCTCTTCTTCCCGTGCGGCGACAGGAAAATGGCGGATAATGGCGGGAAACCTCAGGAATGGCGGGAAATCTTCACTACAGTAAGTGTTCTTTTAAGGCGCACAGTACCCGGTGGCAACGGGCACGGAATCCTGTTCGTGACGCCAAAGATGACGCGTCCCCAGAGCCGCAGGGTACTCGGCAGCCGGGCCTATAGATGCTGGTAGGGGGGAACATCACGGTGGCTGGCCCGGTCCGTGGCCCAGGGTGGTCAACAAAAAAGGGGAATATTATTTATAGGGGATATTGTAATAGTGTCCGTGACGCCACCTGTGGAATGCGGCAAAAGGGAGCCGCCGCTGCGGAGCTGTCCTCTGAAGCTGATGTTACTGCAGCGATGGTATGGCTCTCCACAGGAAGAGCTAGCTCCAGGGCAGTGTAGGGAAATGGATGGTGGTACAGGTGAGAGATGGCCAGGACGGTTCAGGGAGGAATGACGGACACTCACACGGGGGTTCGCTTCGGTACCTTTACTGGTGTAGATGCAGGTATGGTCCAGGGTACTCGGTACGAAGGGTGCACTTCTGGACTTTTCCCTAGTGAGCGGGTATAGGGCCTCCTGATCCATTGCTTTCACTTGCTAAGCTTCTGCACCTGCTGACCTGGTGGTAGGGCCTTCTCTTGGAGATCATTCTCCCTGGACGCTGGGGTCTCCGTGACTCTTAACCCTGGTGCTGTAGTCAGCGTTGGTCGACCTGGGACTTGGAGTCCTCCAGGTATCCGGTGGTCCCTACTGGGTATAAGGAACCCTGTAGGCGCGGACCTGGTGTCCGGTGTATAGTTCGGGGTGAGCCTGGTACGCTCCTCTGCCCCCTTCAACTCCTCTCTCCTCTGCCTTCGGCCACACTCCGGGCCCTCACTAGGCTTCATCTCGTGCTGTAGGCCTTGGCTCGCCTAAGCACAGCAGCCAGCGTGCTGCCTCTTCACTGGTCTAAGTGCCAGCACACTCTCTCACTAACTACTGACTGCCTGGCTCCACCCTCCATATATATATCCCTAACGGGCTCCCTCTGGTGGTCTGAGGTGGTAGGGTGGAGGTGTATGAATGTGTGAGGGCCTCTTGTGCAGAAGTCCATCCAGGCACCCTACTGGGTTCTGTGGCACCTGTGCGGAGCAGTCCGCCACAACAACAGGGCGCCTCTTGTGGTCACATACAACCCCCACATGAGCATCCAAAGGAAGATTGGGACTGATCTTCAACCCATATTCCACAGAGACCACAGACTAAAAGGAATATTCCCAGAACTACCACTTCTCTCCTACAAAAAGCCCCCTAACTAAAGGAATCTCCTTCTCAGAAGTGTCCTCTCATCACCATCAGAGACGGGAACATTCCCCTGTAATAATAAAAAGCAGGACTTGTACCAAGATATTACTAACAAATATAGTCCACATACCCAACACTAATCAGGACTATAAGATCATGGACTTCTTCTCATGTTCATCTTCCAATGTGGTGGACATGATACAATGTACAAGGTGCCCTGGAGGAGCCGATATTGGGGAAACTAAGCAAAAACTACAACCAAGGATGACTCTACACAGACATAATCAGGAATGAACTGGACTCCTGTGGGAAACATTTCTCTGGACCTGGACACTGTATGATGGACATAAAAGTCTTAATACTGAAAGGTGGTTTTAAGGACGAAAAAGAAAGGAAAATCTGAGAATTCATACTGATAAGAATGTTCAACTCTTCCACAATTAGACACAATGTAACACCTGGATTTATGACTCACTACATGGACCCAGTTGACACCTCCACCAGATGGACTCCAGATCACTAAGCCGTCACTCCCACCACCTCTCCATTTATAACAAAAAACCTTAACTTGATTTCCTTGGCTTATCTTTAGGAGGCATCACCCCATCCACCCCATGCACAAATTGTAATATCTCCTAAATGTTGTGCTCTTGTCTCAGTCATTCATTTGTAAATCTCCCTGAAGAAGGAGCCTCGGTGCTATGAAAGCAGCAGACATAATTCTCTTGGTTAGCCAATAAAGGGATCGCTCCTAGAAAATACTTCTGTCATTTTTGGGCTTAAAAGTATTTACATCAATTTGTAAAAATTGCAAAGTTGTGAGATATGATCTACTGTGATCCCCGAATATTAATTTTTTTCTTTGAGGGGAGGATAATTAGAACTTCTGCTATGGAGCCCTATGATTTCTATGTACGTCCGTTATGATGAGTACATAATTAGAATATACTTATGGTAACACATAAATAATCATTGGAGCTGTAATCATAAAATTATATTTTGTCAGTGTGTGAAATGTTCTTTTAAGAATTGGTTACATGTGTAACATAACATTTTTTTTTCCCTCTCCTTCTGTTTTTCTTGTGATTATGCTAATTATTTTCAAATGTGATTGATTGCTAAAATATGTGTTTATTGATCAACGGTTGGTTACCATTTGTTTTTATGCCATGTATCATAAGGAATCTGTATCTCAGTGAATAAGGGCTTTTGCCAGAAACTGGTTGAGATGTATACCAAACATATATGATCTTTTAATTATTTTGCAATAAATTGAGGATTTTAATTATTTTTGGGACTCACCATAATTATTTTTCCTATGTGAAGCCTTAAAGTCACGGCTATTGGTTGGAGACCCACAGCATTGAAAAACGGACTGAGTCATACAAATAGGACACGGTGAGGCTGCTTTTTTTGTTTATTTATCCACAGAATATGCCACATATGTATAGTGGATGTGGATCCGACCTATAGGAACATCATATATCTTGAGTACGGGGCCCTGACAAGCTCCGGTTTCAGCCATTAGATTGTCAGGATTCCCTTTCATTTGTATAGAAATTTTAACCACCTCTTTATGAAAATTCCTCTTAATGGAATCTGCATCAACTATATATTTACATCATATCCTCTGTATGTGTATGAAAAGGAGAACAACCCGAATATGCGGTCCATAAGACAGTATAAAGCGACAAAAAGTAGCTGAAGATAATAGTAGTTAAAATACTTTTATTAAACATTGGAAAAAATGGTACTACATACTAGAGGAAAAGTACATGCGCAGCACGTGACATGTGCTTAATACTAAACTTATTATTGTTGTATAATGTGATTACACAGGAGAACAGACTAGAATAAGACAGTGTATCATGTCATAAAATGTCCAATAACCCATCCACTAGTCCATCGATGTATGGGTACAATATAGGGTAGATAATGATAGAGGTAGATGTTTAATACATTGGACCAGCTTGGGCCCCGTATATCCATACACAAAGAAAAAAAGGGGAATTGGTTAACGCTCGGCACATTATTGGGGAATGAGTATAACCCCTTAACAAGGTGTCTGGCTTGGTAGTCTTATATATATATATATATATATATATATATATATATATATATATACATATATATATTAATATATACAGTACAGACCAAAAGTTTGGACACACCTTCTCATTTAAAGATTTTTCTGTATTTTCATGACTTTGAAAGTTGTACATTCACACTGAAGGCATCAAAACTATGAATTAACACATGTGGAATTATATACTTAACAAAAAAGTGTGAACCAACTGAAAATATGTCTTATATTCTAGGTTCTTCAAAGTAGCCACCTTTTGCTTTGATGACTGCTTTGCACACTCTTGGCATTCTCTTGATGAGCTTCAAGAGGTAGTCACCGGAAATGGTTTTCACTTCATAGGTGTGCCCTGTCAGGTTTAAAAAGTGGGATTTCTTGCCTTATAAATGGGGTTGGGACCATCAGTTGTGTTGTGCAAAAGTCAGGTGGATACACAGCTGATAGTCCTACTGAATAGACTGTTAGAATTTGTATTATGGCAAGAAAAAAACAGCTAAGTAAAGAAAAACGAGTGGCCATCATTACTTTAAGAAATGAAGGTCAGTCAGTCTGAAAAATTGGTCAAACTTTGAATGTGTCCCCAAGTGCAGTTGCAAAAATCAACAAGCGCTACAAAGAAACTGGCTCACATGAGGACCGCCCCAGGAAAGGAAGACCAAGAGTCACCTCTGCTTCTGAGGATAAGTTTATCCGAGTCACCAGCCTCAGAAATCGCAGGTTAACAGCAGCTCAGATTAGAGACCAGGTCAATGCCACACAGAGTTCTAGCAGCAGACACATCTCTACAACAACTGTTAAGAGGAGACTTTGTGCAGCAGGCCTTCATGGTAAAATAGCTGCTAGGAAACCACAGCTAAGGACAGGCAACAAGCATAAGAGACTTGTTTGGGCTAAAGAACACAAGGAATGGACATTAGACCAGTGGAAATCTGTGCTTTTGCCTGATGAGTCCAAATTTGAGATCTTTGGTTCCAACCACCGTGTCTTTGTGCGACACAGAAAAGGTGAACGGATGGACTCTACATGCCTGTTTCCCACCGTGAAGCATGGAGGAGGAGGTGTGATGGTGTGGGGTTGCTTTGCTGGTGACACTGTTGGGGATTTATTCAAAATTGAAGGCATACTGAACCAGCATGGCTACCACAGCATCTTGCAGCGGCATGCTATTCCATCCGGTTTGCATTTAGTTGGACCATCATTTATTTTTCAACAGGACAATGACCACAAACACACCTCCAGGCTGTGTAAGGGCTATTTGACCAAGAAGGAGAGTGATGGGGTGCTACGCCAGATGACCTGGCCTCCACAGTCACCAGAAGGAAGAGTGGAGGCAAAAGGACCAACAAGTGCTAAGCATCTCTGGGAACTCCTTCAAGATTGTTGGAAGACCATTTCCGGTGACTACCTCTTGAAGCTCATCATGAGAATGCCAAGAGTGTGCAAAGCAGCCATCAAAGCAAAAGGTGGCTACTTTGAAGAACCTAGAATATAAGACATATTTTCAGTTGTTTCACATTTTTTTGTTAAGTATATAATTCCACATGTGTAATTCATAGTTTTGATGCCTTCAGTGTGAATGTACAATTTTCAAGGTCATGAAAATACAGAAAAATCTTTAAATGAGAAGGTGTGTCCAAACTTTTGGTCTGTACTGTATATATACCGTATATGTCTACGTTGTCAAAAGTAACTCACGAGTGTGTGCACGAACCATATGACCCTGAGTCCGTCTGTGCTGAGACAAGCATGCCTAGGGTAGGGGAGGAAGAGGGGATGGAAAATGCTACCAGATCATGTCTCTGGATGTGCAATGACATACCTGTGTAATGATCACCCACTGCGCAGCGTACACCCCTATCTTCTGTATGTGATATGAATAGAATAACCCCTTAAAGGTGAGTACAGATGTGGTGGATAGGATGTGTATTTCAGACAGACGTCGTGAATTCAACATGTCCAATCTATTTATCCTCAAAGAATATAAACTGTCCCTGGAGATGTCTGACAGCAGCTTTACCCCCTCTCCCTATACAGAACACATGGACGCTCAGCTGAGTCTAGTGTGCATGTGTATGGGGGGGGCTGTTTATCCGTCAGCTCGCTCCATTGTACGGCCACATTCAGAGTTTCTCCTCCTGTGCAGATGTTCATATAGTCTGTAATCATTATGTCAGCACTGGTTTATACCTGACTGGTTTATACAATGATCTGTACAGAAATAATCTATTCCCAGAGGAAGAAGAGAAGACAGAAATAATCCCTGAGCGCTCTGCTAATTCTCTGCACCTTCATCTACACAACATTGTAATACAGCGACATCATGGGGGATGAGGACGGAGGTTTTTGTACGGCTCTGTATCACTGTGTGAGAGGGAACCTATAACCCTGCTGACAGTAATAATCTGCTGCATCGTCCTCTGTCGCTCCTCGGATTGTAAGAGTGAAAGAAGTTCCAGATCCAGATCCAGTGAATCTCTCTGGGACTCCTGATTGTCGAGTGTTTGCATAATAAATGAGAAGTTTTGGAGGCTGCTAGGGTTTCTGTTGGTACCAGGCTATGTAATCCTTTTTAGTCCCAGAGTTATAAACACTTTCACTGGATTTACATGAGACGGTGACTGTATCTCCCGGTGACACCGACAGATAATCCGGAGTCTGAGTCATCACAATCTCTCCACAGGACACTGGGAGCAGAAGAGAAGAGATAATGGTGACAATCACTGATATAATGACGTGTGCTCCTTCTCCTCTTACTACATGTATACAGCCATGTTCGGTATACTCTCATCTATCCCACATAGTATAACCCTCACCGGACATTACCTTGTATGTAAAGATACAGCACACAGAGCAGAGATCTCAGGGAAACCATCGTCATTCTTCTGGACGCTCACAGACACAGATCATTGGTTTCATGTCTTATTTATATCACATGAAATCTACAGGGATTATGTAACAGGAAATAGGCAAATCACCGGATTATAAGAGATTACATCATCTGCTGCTTTCATGGCTGATAATCAGTGAGATAAATAACGGGGGATTTAATCCTGTCCACAGATATCACAAGTAACAATCTAATCCATCTCATCAGTATATTGTAAATGTAGAAGTTTCCTGATCTGTGTATTTTGCTCGGTGTTGGATCAGTACCAGTGTATTGGACCCTTCATGACGAGGTTTGCTTCGCGGTCACAAAACTCCTGGTTACGTTACCCCTGAGTGTGTGTGATCTGGGGACCGGCTGTCGCCCCCTATTCAGGCCACAAGTGGTTTGATGGTTCGGGGACCTAGAAAATACTGAACGGATCAGGGAGATCATAGTCCGATGTAAAAAGATGAAATCATCTTTACTGGAATTCCTTAGATAGAAATGTAACAATCGATAGCAGGAAATACACGTTGGTACAATTCTTCTGTATCATACAGAGGTCTTCTTCTTATACGTAACACGCTCAGCATTTCCATGGTACAATGTGATATTATACACGAGTGTCAGAATACTTCCCATACTTTCTATCTCTGGCCTTCACTTCTCCTCCACTACAGATGAACCTTCGTGTCTCCTCCTGGTCAGAATCGTGACTCCTATCTTCCAGGACCAGTAACATGGTGCCTTTTGTATCCCACTCCTTCTAGCTATCTTGGGGAATTACGCCCCCTACAGCTGTTATGCTGCGGCCGTACTCACTGCAGGTGGAAAGGAACCTTCTTATTCCTCTTTCTATCTCCGCACTCCGGCTCTACAGAAATCAGTTGTTGGTAGAACTTGTTCTAGAACTTACTATCTATAATTCCTCTGAGCTAAACACGATCTCCAACATAAAACCTATAATAGGAGGAAAATAACCCGAATGTTGAAAAACACAAAGCATGTAAAAGGACAATCAAGCATTGATTCAAGCCGACATGATACTATGAAACCTACAGAGACTGCCTGGAATAACCAATGAGTGAGCAGAAAATACTGACTAAATACTTCATTGTTAGACACCAATTAATAAAACAAAAAGGAGGAGATAAAAATATATACAAGATAAGAATAAAACCAAGGTTAGAAATAGAGGAGGGGGAATATAATCACCATGAAGCATACATAATCAAGTATCATTGGTTTATATGTAAAGTGAAAGTGCACTGAGAAGTATATGCGATTATAACTTAAGACTTATGAACATTAAATATATCAAGTAATTGTGCCAGTCATTATAAGAAAACAGCAGTGAAAATCTGTGTAGATCCTGAGAAAGAAGTGATGGAAGAAGTTACTGACCCGGGTTCATGGTGGAAATGCTGCCTCCGCCGTTCACTCCAACGCGCGTTTCACATGAGGTTCTTCAGGGAGTGATGGAGCATGAGGGAAAAAAGAGGCAAATAGGAGGGGATTCATCAAAAGCCAATCATATTAAACTCCCCCAGTGCCAATTATCAGGCGCATGCACTGACCTCTCAGCGATGCCGCGCGTCCGTCCGGCAGATCGTGGTAATGTCACAATAAGGCGCGGCAGCTGAGAAGACGTCATGCGCACAGCACTGGAGAGGCCATGATGGAAAAGGCCAGAGAAGTGGGCAAAAGAAGAAAATAGGCCAGGCAGGTATAATGAGGCCAGATGTGCAAAACAATAAACTGCAATAGCAAAAAATAAATATGTGAATGGCACAGAAACTACATGGTTTATACATACAAGTGTGAGAAGAGACATTTAATGCCAACCAGCATATGATTTAATAAGGGTATGTGAAAAAAGGGATAAAATTAGTACAATGGATTTAAAAAAATTAAAATGAATTGGAGTGGAGGTGAAAAAAAGTTAATAATTACAAGAAAACAATAAAGTGATGACCAGAGAATGTGACTTATCCTCATTTCATTCATATTTTTCACATTCTCTGATTAAGGGTAAAGGGTACATGCCAAGTCACATATAGGGTCCTAGGTGGAGATCTGAGACCACTATAGGTGACTAGGCGTGTACACTTTACCCCCATAGTATGCAATTCCCCTGATGAATCCTGGTGGAGGAAACGCGTCGGAGGCATATAGGGAATTTCTAGGGTCACCATTACAGGGACACTTGTGGACAGCTCTTGTAAGGGCCGGAGTCTTGGAGCCTTAGGGAGAGGCCGTTCTTTGAGGGTCATACAAGGCTTTTTATGCTGCTGGTCCTCCCTGCCTGGAATATTGCTGTCCGCACATCTCGCGGATGGGGCCATCTTTAATGGGTGGGATAATTCCATGCTTTCCTATTTATGACACGTTTCTCTTTCCACTGAGGGGAACAATGTGTGGGATAATGATTTTTTGCATTACTGATCTCTCTTTGGTGTCCTCTCCACTGAAGGGACGGCTGGTTATGTTATATTCCTCATTGGAGGAGATTTGATCGTCTGTTTGATATTGAGTTTATGATGTCTGAATTATTTCCGTGGATTATATGATGAAGGGGCTGAATTCTGCATTGTGACAGTCTGTACTGTTACACTCATCTGTGTTGGGTTCATTCCTCCTTCATTGTCTTGTATGTGATGGGGCGATGTTGAGAATACGTGGAGTGTGAGATGGGGACATTCTCCCCCTGAATCCATCTTCTGTGATATAATCCTCCATCACTTGTAGATGATTTTTGGTATTAGATTAACACCACATCGCTACTAACGGCCGCGTGTCCAGACGGTGAATACACTGCGGATTCCTCCGCTCGGCGTGATATTATCAGATTTTGTATGTTTGGCCGTATGTTAATGGTAGTTATGAAAGGTTATGTTTTGTTCCTCTCACATATTACTCTAATTAAAATTTACTTTTTTGAGTTGTAACTATTTGCAGATTATCTGTATTTTTGCTGCCTTGGATTGCTTTTTGAAAGGCAGAATGGACAAAACCCAGCAATTTTCCTATTGTTTTTAGGGTGTTTTCTACCCAGTTCATCGTGTGGGATTATTATGGTATAGGTGCAGCCAAGACAGTAACAAATTTGTGTCATTTTGTATTTCGTTATATTTTTTTTGCCATAAGGGATTTTCTAAAGAAAATATTTTTTTTACTTGTGTATTTTTTCCAAACTTTTCTTTTACTTTTTAATCTTTCTTGATCATACTTCTGTACTGCAATGTAATATTATTAGTCATACCGAACATAGTGCCAACATATACCGCAGCGCTGTACAGAGATAGTCACCGGTCCCCGTCCTCTATGGGGCTCACAATCTTCTCCTTTGTCCCCCCTCTATGTGTCGTCCTATACACGCGGTTTATGTGGAGCTCAGCATTGCGTCTCTTCTCTATAAATCACATTTTCAGGGCTCAGTCTGTCCGGTCGTCAGATATTTAATAGAGACGTCCTCTCCCTGTTCTCATTCTCTGCAGTTTTATTCTGTAAATTAATTGTCAGTTGTAGGAAATCACTGATTACTATAAAGTCTTATTCAGTTTTATTCTTATCCAATTTATTAACAGAGGAAGCGACTGGTCAAAAAAACAAACAAAAAAACTACAATTTTCTATCCACCGCTCCTATGTAGATCTGTGTATAGTGATATCAGCACAGTCTATATTCCTCACAAGGGGTTAATGGGACATTTAGTATTATATCTGTATTATATCCAGTGTCTGCTATTGTCTGGTATCAGTCAGGGGCAAAAAAGCATGATAGGAGTGATCAGACATCATAACAGGAAATTCTGTGTGATCATCACCTGCAGTGTTATATTTATATCTATATCATGTCTCACTGCTTCTTCTGTGGAGGAAATGAGGACGGAGGTTTTTGTACGGCTCTGTATCACTGTGGTACCCGCTATAACCCTGCTGACAGTAATAATCTGCTGCATCGTCCTCTGTCGCTCCTCGGATTGTAAGAGTGAAAGAAGTTCCAGATCCAGATCCAGTGAACCGGTCTGGGACTCCTGTATATCGCCTGCTTGCACTGTAGATGAGAAGTGCTGGAGGTTGTCCTGATTTCTGTTGGTACCAGTGTAAGTTGCCATATACATTACTACTGGCCTTACATGAAATGGTGGCTGTTTCTCCCGGGGACACAGTGATGAGATCTGGAGATTGGGTCAGTACAATCTGTGCACAGGAGTCTAAGGAAAGAAAGAAAACATAAGTGTTAGTGTTAATGTCGCCTCATTGTGCTGTTCTCTACTACTGTCCTGTCCATCATCTCATGAACCTCTCACCATGAAATAGAAGAAGAATTACACCCAGTACAACTCCCTGTAAACCCATCGTCATCTCCCTGGACTGATGGCCACAGACTATAGAGATGTCACCTGCACAATGTCCCCTATATACCAGCTGTAATCACTGGAGGAGACGTCCCCTGAGAGCAGAGATGTAAAGCAGGAGACATGTAAATTGTGCCGTGTGTCAGCGATCAGTGATCTGGATCTTACTGCAATCAGGGATTTCCTACAGGAGAGATATAATCCCGATCATTATCCTGAGATCATTCACCATCAGTGATCTCCTGATTGTTCTCAGACATCAGAAATGGGATTATTTTTACAGATGTTATTAGTTTTATCTGTGAAGTAAGAAAAAATCCTTCTACGTCTTATTGGGCTTTTCCAGCTTTGTGATGTTGCAGCCGATGTAAGAACAGATACTGGAGACAACAGATCACCGGGAACGTGAAACGCAGAATTCCTGACCTCACAGAGAACATCTAAGACCATTAGAAATATTTACATTTATTCAGATCATTATTAATATGTTTATTACTATTAATACGACTGATATTTTATTACATCCACTCCTGATTGTTGCTTAAAAACCAGATGTAAAACCCTGATGAAATACTCAGGTGTGAATGAGGCCTGATCTGTATATATTGTGGTGTGAATACAGAACTGATGGGATATTTGGGGGATTCTCATGTGATTTATCTTCATGCATTACTATCATCTATCTTGTGGATGTAAATCTCTCATGTATATAATGTCATATATCAGCGGTTCTCATCTGTCTCATCTGATGTCATTTCCTCCCTAGACGACGGCCCCTGAGCGTTATAGATGTGATATACGGGGGCGGCACCTATATACAATACAGGCCACATCCTGATACAATGTGACGCCACATCCTGATGATCCGTGATCTGGACACAGTGCAGACATGTATCACACGTGTCCGTAGACGTCATGTACATGGGTGTCTGTATTCCAGGGCAACAATCGCAACTGACCGGCACCTCCGAGCAAAATGACATAAAAGTGCAGGAGCGGCTGCTGTGACGGCCATAGCATACTGCCAGATCCCAGCTCAGCCTGAGCTCGCTGGTGCATGTGCAGTGAGGAGATTCAATAGATATCATCCTCATTGTCCAATCATTTCCAGGAGGAATAACAGAGGAAAAGCACAATATAGTGTTATGTGAATAGAAGCTCTTGAATTAATTTTCATTATCAATGAATGTATTAATAAAATTATAAGAAATATGGAGAAGACAGAAATTTGGACACATAGATGAGCCCCCGACAGAAGACACATCTCTGATGGCTGAACCTGCCATTATTCCTGCACTTATGGCCGAGGGTCTGGACAAACCACAAACTCACATTATTGTTATTCTGGTAGAGAACAAATCCTCGTTGGTGACTTTTTTCTTTTCACGTTGAAGTGAATCTCTGAAAACCCCATTTACTGCTGGGAATATATTTGCTGCTTTGTGCAGCGGCTCCGGCCCCTCTGATCTGTGAGTATAATGTGGGATATGTGAGGTATAGCGGTGTATGGAGCCGCCATTATGAGACCTCTAGACCTTGTAGTGAGAGGGTGGAGGGGACTGTGCAGCGCGGGGAGGATCTGTCCTCCAGTTCTCTCTCTTCCTGGTCACTCATCCATTCCCGCTAAGCTTCTTATGTTCCTGAGTCCATCAATAACCGGCGGCTCAGCTAATGTCGGCCGCTCCCGGAGATGACACCTGTAATGCCATGGTTTTCTGATATGGGGAGACCACTGTAACCCCGGGGTCCATCTTTATTTTCAGGATAAAGGACATCACATTAGGTACTTTGGGAACAGCTCAAATAAAAAGGTAATCACTTGTCCAGAAAAAAATAAAGATATTTGCAACCAAGATGAGTCCATCACATAACAGGTCAGATATTTATCCCTAGGAGGTAAACTATGAAATGACAGCAAGCAGAGATCTAGATACAGAAAATATAAGGGAAAATTATATAATCTTTTATTATACAAAAATACAACCAGTAATTGTTGGAACAAACAAAATGTATATTTATATTCTATAGGAGCAGAAAGTAAAGTCCTCCCCTCCTTCTTCTATCTCCTTACATCTGTACAGATTCCTCCATCACATGAATCCCGGTAACAGTCTGAAGCTTTTATCGGCCGCGCACAATACTGGATAAGAGCTGCCCGGGTCGTGTTCCTCCTCCTGATGTGTGTGCTCTGTACAGATACAAGCGCCTCATACACAGGATTCTCTGCTATTCCTCAGTATCAGTCACTTATATACAGATGTTTGGTGTCTGCACTGAGTATAGACAGAGCTGCCCGAGCTGCTGCTGCCCCCTAGTGGCTCCATGACATGGAGATTTATGCATCTTGTATCTGCACTGAGCCAGTAACCACTTGATACCAGAGGGAGCGGAAAGCATCTTATTACATCATCCAGAAGAGGAGGTGTGGCGCCCTGCTGCGCGTTGGTGCCACAAAACCCAGAAGGGTGCATGGATGGACTTCTCCACAAGAGGCCCTCACACATTCACACACCTCCACCCTACCACCTCAGACCACCAGAGGGAGCCCATTAGGGACATATATAGGGAGGGTGGAGCCAGGCAGCTCAGCTGGAGTTCAGTGTTTAGTCAGAGTGAGTGTTCAGAGACAGAGAGGAACACAGCTCAGAGTTGAGCAGAGAACGTGCTGACGCTCAGAGAACAGCGAAGAGAGCAGCACACTGGCTGCTGTGCTTAGGCGGGCCAAGGCCTACAGCACGTGTGGAAGCCTAGTGAGGGCCTTGAGTGGGCCGAAGGCGAGAGGAGAAGGAAGAAGTAGTGAGGGGGCAGAGGAGAATACCAGGCTCACCCCAATATATATATACCAGACACCGGGTCCGCGCCTACAGGGATGCCTTATACCAAGTAGGAACCACCGGAACCCCTGGAGGACTACAAGTCCCAGGTTCACCAAACGCTGACTACAGTACCAGGGCTAGGAGTCACAGAGGCCCCAGCGTCCAGGGAGAGTGATCTCCAAAGAGAAGGCCCTACCACCAGGTCAGCAGGTGCAAGGAGAGACAGTAACCGAGCTAGGCCTAGTTCCAGGCAGGCCAGAAGCTTAGAGAATAAAGCAACGGATCAGGAGACCCTATACCCGCTCACTGGGGAGAGTCCAGAAGTGCGCCCTTCACCTGGAGTATCATGGACCGTGCCTGCAGCATCACCAGTAAAGGTACTGAAGCTTACCCCCGTGTGAGTGTCCGTCTTTCCTCCGGGACCGTCCTGCCATCTCTACCCTGCACCACCATCCAGTCCAGCCCACGCTGCCCTGAGGCCCACTCCACCTGTGGGGAGCCATTCCATCACAAGCTGCCCTAACATCTGCCTAAGAGGACTGTTGCAGCGCTGGTGATCCTCATCAGACACCACAGGTGGCATCACGAAAAATACCAAAACACCATATAGAATCATCCCCCTTTTGCACTGACCGTCCTGGGTCACGGACCGGGCCAGCCACCGTGATATCCCCAGCAAGCAGCCATAAGCCCGGCTGCTGAGTACCCCACGGCCCTAGGGGCGCGTCAGAACTTGGCGTCACGAACAGGATTCCGTGCCCGTTGCCACCGGGTACTGTGTGCCTTAAGAGACTGTGATACTCACTGTGGTGAAGTTTTCCCGCCATTCCCGAGATTTCCTGCCATTGTCCGCCATCTTCCTGTCGCCACGCGGAAAGAAGAGGGGTGTAACCCCGGTAATCGGAGAGGCATAGCCGCTGAAAGAGCGCAAAGTTGAGGACACGCCCCGCCCTTGACGTCGTACCAGGAAGCATCAGGTCCTGGAAGGAGCCAGATGACGCTCTGACGTCAGACGCGAGTGTCGCAAGGTCCTGGAAGAAGACCGAGCTGCGGCCTATATGGTAGAGAAAGTCAAGAAGGTAGGCTCGGTTCACTAGGGGGGAGCAACCAAGGCCGACAACCAGCAAGCCGCCGGAGCACCGGTTAACGCTCCTGATACCCTACCTGAGCCCGGCGCTGCACAGGCTGGAGAGGTCGCTCCACCAGCAGGGGTCGTGGTCCCGTTATTACCTATGGCCCTGCCGTATATCCCTGGAGCAAAGTGGCTCCCCCAGTATAACAGCAAACCGGACACCCTGTCCGGATTCAAGAGAAGAATATGCGGTGTGCTAGACATGTATTCTATGACCGGTAAACAGAGGGCCGCTGTTGTGCTGGGACAATTGACTGGTGCCGCAGAGCGGGAAGTTGAAACCTGGCCAGCCACAGACTAGGAATCGGTATCCATCACATTCAAGAGACTGCAGGCTGTGTTTGAAAACCGCACCGAGACGGATCTCCGGATAAGGTTCTACCACTGCGTCCAGAAGCCTGAGGACTGTATCCGGGACTATGCCTGGTGCTTACAGGAAGCCCTGCGGGCCCTGAAACAGGTTAGTTCAGGCAGCATACAAAATGAGAATAAAATGCTGACGGAACAGTTCATCTGGGGGTTGAGGTCCCAGGAGGAGAGCAGAACTGTACGGTGGTGGGCCTTAGACCATCCAGATGCCACCTTCGACACCCTTAAGGACATGGCTATAATGGGTCTGCAGCACCTGGAAACATCAAATACTGCTATCCAACGTTACCATGGTGGGGCCACCCCAGTGCCCGCAGCACCCACTGCTCCTTCATTAACGGCTGAAACAAAGATGCAAATGTAGCACCCCGAGGACTCGGCTGCTACAGGGGTATTGCACCTCGAACCAGAGGTGTGGTATTCCACTCCCGGGTAAGGATGGAGAATGGAACAGACCTCAGTTAGCTGCATGCACTACACGCACCCCATTTCCGGGGGACAGAACAACTGTACTCCCACCAGATAGTTGTGCAGGTACGACAGCGTCTGTCCCTGGCTGGAGTGGGGGGGGGAGGAACATCCCAGTGGTGTAGGAGCAGACAGGGGAGGGACTCTGGGCATAGGTAGGAGCCCATTGGTTGCATTGTCACCAGGGCTCGGGTGTCAGAGGGAGTATAAAGGTGGGCACCATCTAGGAACAGGAGAGTTCAGTCTGAGGAGAAGCTGAGAGAGAGTTCAGCCAGAGAGGGCTGACAGGGAGCTGTGGCTCCATCTGGGCCCAGCTCCAGAGCTAGGCCTGAAACAGAGAGGAGAGAGAAGGAAGAGGAGAAACACAAAGAAAGGCCCAGAGACGCAAGCATAGAGGGAACCCTGAGATCCCACAAGAGAACGAAAACGGGTGAAGGGTTGGCAGAGAAGGGTGCCGGATCCCAAACTGGTGGAGGCCAATTATCCTTAGCCAGGAACCGGAGGTCGTGGTCAAGTTTTGGCACGACCCCTCACCACATCCACCAGGAAGGCACGCCACATAGGGTCAGGGAAACCGGAGAGAGGTTTTACCCCCATAAGGCCCGAGGAAGCCGGACAAAGGTGGGTCCCTGGTGGGGACGGCCAGTAGGAAGGAAGAGAGGGGAGCTCTGGACCACGCTCTGGAATTGCCTGGGAGTTGGCCGAGTCCCTGACCTGGTGAACACAGCATGACTCGGGTAGTCCTACTGTGCACAAGCGACCTGATAAAGAACCGTGAGTAAAGCTTTTGAAACTGCACTACCAGACTCCGTGTTTCATCGTCGTACCTGCACCACCAGTACTGGGACATCCGCACCATCACCCCCATCATCAACTCTACAATAGCTGCCCTGAGGCAATACTCCTCCCGTGGGGAGTCGTTCCATTCTCAGCTGCACCAACAACACCAGCCTCGGCGGTCTGCCCTGCAGCGGCGGTCTCATGACCGCAATCCACGGGTGGCGTAGTCGAACATTCTAACATCTACTGCTAAATACTGCCACTCAGTTTGACTCCCTGGGCACGGACCGGGTCACCGCCACGAGACTACTATCCCTATCTGATCCGGCTCCGCGTAAGCCCCCGTGCGCGCGATGCCGCACGACTCAGGCCCAGGGGCGCGTCAACTTTGGCGTAGTCGGCAGGATCACGTGCCCGCAACTACCGGGTACTGCGTGCCTGAAGAAAAGTTCACATGTACCGTAAGAAGAAGTCTCCCGCCAATTCCAGAGGGTCCCCGCCATCGGACGCCATCTCGGGTCGTTTCCCGCCGTTTGCCCGCCATCTGCAGCCTTTGCCCGCCATCCATGGAGTTTCCCGCCATAAGGAGACGATTCCCGCCATCTGAGACGATTTCCCGCCCTGGCAGAGCGGACGCCATTATGGGCGTGCCAGAGGGTGGCAAAAGACCACCTCCCATCGTGGGCCAGGTCCAAGAATGGCGCCAAAAGCGGAAACCGCCCCCACCAGCAGAGACTGCAATGATAGAAATGTCCATCAGCGTGAGGGGGCTGCCCCTGGAACTGACTGTCACTAAGTTGCCCCGGGACCACCCTCAATGGGTGCGGATAGGGAACAAAACAGAGAGGATGGGTGCGGCCTGGAGGAGTCTGGACAGATCGCACCCGGAGATGGAGGGAGAGTCGAGCAGCACCGACCCTGTGGTCCGGAACCTGTTGCAGGCTGCCACCCCAGAAGGCCTGGTGGAGATCCTGGCACAGCTCCCCAGAGATCGGGAGCGTGCACAGACCGCGCTGGAGGCCTTCGCCCGGAAGATGGCCCGAGTGCAGCAAGAAGCACTGGCCGAGTGGAGAAGGGAGATGGTCCAGCAGGCTGGAACCCGCCAGCAGAGGACGCCACCCGCAACGTGGAGCATGTCTGCCCCTGAGGATGGTGCAGGAGGCACGAAGGCCGGAGACGACGCCGCGGAGGGAGCCGCAGGGATGGAAGCAGGTAATGGGGACGTCATCACCCCGAGCCCAGTAGCCGAAAGCCTGCCCCAGCTCCCCGTCGCAGAGCCCGAAGTCCCACTCACCGCGCCCGTTGCCGCACCGCCACCGCTCCTAACTAGGCCTCAAGCGGCAGGAGCCGCGGTCACGCCCTCTGTTACGCCATGCCCCTTGACCCTGAGTGCGGCAAAGCAGGAAGTACCACCGGCCTGGTCTCAGGGCCGAGTACCCCCGGGCGCCGCGGTCTCCACAGCGCCCTCTACCTCCACAGTGCCACCGGCCTGGTCGCAAGGCCTGGTGAACCCGGGCGCCGCTGCCCCTTCAGCGCCCTCTTCCCCAAAGGTGCCATACCTGGACCCAAAGAGGATGCCTCCGGCCTGGACGCAAGGCCGGGTACCTCCGGGCGCCGCTGCCCCCACAGCGCCCTCGACCTCCACAGTGCTGCCCCTGGGCGAAGATCTCTTTGCGCAGCATACTAGCCCGGACGGGCTGCCCTTCGTGTGGCCACCGGAGTACATCAACCCCCGACTCCGGAGGGAACGGCCCCTGTGTGAGCCTCTGATCCCGGCACCGGCACCCGCTAAAATTGTCCCGCTCCCGTTGGAAGACGCCCAATTCGCATGGGATCCCACCGGTGAGGACCTCATGGGATTCACCAAGGAGACCCGGGCGGCCGCAGCCCGGCGGGAGGAGTGCTGCCGTCAACAGCTGGAGGTCTTTGGGAGAGAACGGCGAGAAAGGCGGATCCGCGAGGAACAGCTGCAGGTCCAAAGCGCGGAGCAGAAACGCCGGGCCCGACGAAACCCCCGTGCGGCCCACGGTCCCCGCGCCAACGGGACCGTAATAAAGTTCCAGTTGGAGCATGGCTGGGGCTTTATCCGGGATCACCGAACCCCCGGCGACGTCTTTGTCACCCGCAGGGATGTTGAGAGCCACCTGCCGGAGGGACACCGCGGACGTGACCTCTACCCGGGTGATGTGGTCGCCTTCACCCGGCATCAGTGTGCTAAAGGACCGTACGCCCTTCACGTACACCGGCTGACTGAGGAGGAGATGCAGTATGAGGAAGACCAAGAGGACCCGGACGGGTCTGAAGACTACCCTCAGGAGGGAGCATGGAGAGGACATAGCTACTGAAGGGAAGTAGCATGAACAAAGAACTGTATATAGTTACCCGTTGGGGTACAAGGATTGCTGCTAATTGGAGTGTGGTCCCCGTTGGGACTAGAGTCGAGTTATTATAGGGACTGTTACCTGTGTGCCCTAATCCCTAATCAGGCTGAGGACTGTGAGCAGCCATTCCCTATTCCCACTGGCCGAGGACTGAGAGCGGCCACCCTGTAAATAGTTGCGCTTCCTAAGGCGCCCCCTACTGGTTTTATAGAAGAACTGCGTTTCTACTTTAGAACTAGAGACTGTTGCACTTTACCTGGTCACAAGTTGCACGGTGACCAGAGGTCAAGAATGTTTTATATGAAAAAGTTTTTGCTAAAAAAAAGTTGATGGTATTTTATAAGTGTGTGCAGAAAGTCTAATAATGTTTCCGTAATGTTTTATACCTGTAACGTTAAAAGAAGAAAAGTACCTCCCATAAAGGGATGATTGAAAGTAATTATATCTTACATGCAAGTGTACACTTTAAAATTTTTGTATGTCTAAATTGTTTTACTCTTTTCCAGTCCGAGGACGTGCTGTGATTTACCAGGGGGGAATGTAGCACCCCGAGGACTCGGCTGCTACAGGGGTATTGCACCTCGAACCAGAGGTGTGGTATTCCACTCCCGGGTAAGGATGGAGAATGGAACAGAGCTCAGTTAGCTGCATGCACTACACGCACCCCATTTCCGGGGGACAGAACAACGGTACTCCCACCAGATAGTTGTGCAGGTATGACAGCGTCTGTCCCTGGCTGGAGTGGGGGGGGGGGGGAACATCCCAGTGGTGTAGGAGCAGACAGGGGAGGGACTCTGGGCATAGGTAGGAGCCCATTGGTTGCATTGTCACCAGGGCTCGGGTGTCAGAGGGAGTATAAAGGTGGGCACCATCTAGGAACAGGAGAGTTCAGTCTGAGGAGAAGCTGAGAGAGAGTTCAGCCAGAGAGGGCTGACAGGGAGCTGTGGCTCCGTCTGGGCCCAGCTCCAGAGCTAGGCCTGAAGCAGAGAGGAGAGAGAAGGAAGAGGAGAAACACAAAGAAAGGCCCAGAGACGCAAGCATAGAGGGAACCCTGAGATCCCACAAGAGAACGAAAACGGGTGAAGGGTTGGCAGAGAAGGGTGCCGGATCCCAAACTGGTGGAGGCCAATTATCCTTAGCCAGGAACCGGAGGTCGTGGTCAAGTTTTGGCACGACCCCTCACCACATCCACCAGGAAGGCACGCCACATAGGGTCAGGGAAACCGGAGAGAGGTTTTACCCCCATAAGGCCCGAGGAAGCCGGACAAAGGTGGGTCCCTGGTGGGGACGGCCAGTAGGAAGGAAGAGAGGGGAGCTCTGGACCACGCTCTGGAATTGCCTGGGAGTTGGCCGAGTCCCTGACCTGGTGAACGCAGCATGACTCGGGTGGTCCTACTGTGCACAAGCGACCTGATAAAGAACCGTGAGTAAAGCTTTTGAAACTGCACTACCAGACTCCGTGTTTCATCGTCGTACCTGCACCACCAGTACTGGGACATCCGCACCATCACCCCCATCATCAACTCTACAATAGCTGCCCTGAGGCAATACTCCTCCCGTGGGGAGTCGTTCCATTCTCAGCTGCACCAACAACACCAGCCTCGGCGGTCTGCCCTGCAGCGGCGGTCTCATGACCGCAATCCACGGGTGGCATAGTCGAACATTCTAACATCTACTGCTAAATACTGCCACTCAGTTTGACTCCCTGGGCACGGACCGGGTCACCGCCACGAGACTACTATCCCTATCTGATCCGGCTCCGGGTAAGCCCCCGTGCGCGCGATGCCGCACGACTCAGGCCCAGGGGCGCGTCAACTTTGGCGTAGTCGGCAGGATCACGTGCCCGCAACTACCGGGTACTGCGTGCCTGAAGAAAAGTTCACATGTACCGTAAGAAGAAGTCTCCCGCCAATTCCAGAGGGTCCCCGCCATCGGACGCCATCTCGGGTCGTTTCCCGCCGTTTGCCCGCCATCTGCAGCCTTTGCCCGCCATCCACGGAGTTTCCCGCCATAAGGAGACGATTCCCGCCATCTGAGACGATTTCCCGCCCTGGCAGAGCGGATGCCATTGTGGGCGTGCCAGAGGGTGGCAAAAGACCACCTCCCATCGTGGGCCAGGTCCAAGAATGGCGCCAAAAGCGGAAACCGCCCCCACCAGCAGAGACTGCAATGATCGAAATGTCCATCAGCGTGAGGGGGCTGCCCCTGGAACTGACTGTCACTAAGTTGCCCCGGGACCACCCTCAATGGGTGCGGATAGGGAACAAAACAGAGAGGATGGGTGCGGCCTGGAGGAGTCTGGACAGATCGCACCCGGAGATGGAGGGAGAGTCGAGCAGCACCGACCCTGTGGTCCGGAACCTGTTGCAGGCTGCCACCCCAGAAGGCCTGGTGGAGATCCTGGCACAGCTCCCCAGAGATCGGGAGCGTGCACAGACCGCGCTGGAGGCCTTGGCCCGGAAGATGGCCCGAGTGCAGCAAGAAGCACTGGCCGAGTGGAGAAGGGAGATGGTCCAGCAGGCTGGAACCCGCCAGCAGAGGACGCCACCCGCAACGTGGAGCATGTCTGCCCCTGAGGATGGTGCAGGAGGGACGAAGGCCGGAGACGACGCCGCGGAGGGAGCCGCAGGGATGGAAGCAGGTAATGGGGACGTCATCACCCCGAGCCCAGTAGCCGAAAGCCTGCCCCAGCTCCCCGTCGCAGAGCCCGAAGTCCCACTCACCGCGCCCGTTGCCGCACCGCCACCGCTCCTAACTAGGCCTCAAGCGGCAGGAGCCGCGGTCACGCCCTCTGTTACGCCATGCCCCTTGACCCTGAGTGCGGCAAAGCAGGAAGTACCACCGGCCTGGTCTCAGGGCCGAGTACCCCCGGGCGCCGCGGTCTCCACAGCGCCCTCTACCTCCACAGTGCCACCGGCCTGGTCGCAAGGCCTGGTGAACCCGGGCGCCGCTGCCCCTTCAGCGCCCTCTTCCCCAAAGGTGCCATACCTGGACCCAAAGAGGATGCCTCCGGCCTGGACGCAAGGCCGGGTACCTCCGGGCGCCGCTGCCCCCACAGCGCCCTCGACCTCCACAGTGCTGCCCCTGGGCGAAGATCTCTTTGCGCAGCATACTAGCCCGGACGGGCTGCCCTTCGTGTGGCCACCGGAGTACATCAACCCCCGACTCCGGAGGGAACGGCCCCTGTGTGAGCCTCTGATCCCGGCACCGGCACCCGCTAAAATTGTCCCGCTCCCGTTGGAAGACGCCCAATTCGCATGGATCCCACCGGTGAGGACCTCATGGGATTCACCAAGGAGACCCGGGCGGCCGCAGCCCGGCGGGAGGAGTGCTGCCGTCAACAGCTGGAGGTCTTTGGGAGAGAACGGCGAGAGAGGCGGATCCGCGAGGAACAGCTGCAGGTCCAAAGCGCGGAGCAGAAACGCCGGGCCCGACGAAACCCCCGTGCGGCCCACGGTCCCCGCGCCAACGGGACCGTAATAAAGTTCCAGTTGGAGCATGGCTGGGGCTTTATCCGGGATCACCGAACCCCCGGCGACGTCTTTGTCACCCGCAGGGATGTTGAGAGCCACCTGCCGGAGGGACACCGCGGACGTGACCTCTACCCGGGTGATGTGGTCGCCTTCACCCGGCATCAGTGTGCTAAAGGACCGTACGCCCTTCACGTACACCGGCTGACTGAGGAGGAGATGCAGTATGAGGAAGACCAAGAGGACCCGGACGGGTCTGAAGACTACCCTCAGGAGGGAGCATGGAGAGGACATAGCTACTGAAGGGAAGTAGCATGAACAAAGAACTGTATATAGTTACCCGTTGGGGTACAAGGATTGCTGCTAATTGGAGTGTGGTCCCCGTTGGGACTAGAGTCGAGTTATTATAGGGACTGTTACCTGTGTGCCCTAATCCCTAATCAGGCTGAGGACTGTGAGCAGCCATTCCCTATTCCCACTGGCCGAGGACTGAGAGCGGCCACCCTGTAAATAGTTGCGCTTCCTAAGGCGCCCCCTACTGGTTTTATAGAAGAACTGCGTTTCTACTTTAGAACTAGAGACTGTTGCACTTTACCTGGTCACAAGTTGCACGGTGACCAGAGGTCAAGAATGTTTTATATGAAAAAGTTTTTGCTAAAAAAAAGTTGATGGTATTTTATAAGTGTGTGCAGAAAGTCTAATAATGTTTCCGTAATGTTTTATACCTGTAACGTTAAAAGAAGAAAAGTACCTCCCATAAAGGGATGATTGAAAGTTAATATATCTTACATGCAAGTGTACACTTTAAAATTTTTGTATGTCTAAATTGTTTTACTCTTTTCCAGCCCGAGGACGTGCTGTGATTTACCAGGGGGGAATGTAGCACCCCGAGGACTCGGCTGCTACAGGGGTATTGCACCTCGAACCAGAGGTGTGGTATTCCACTCCCGGGTAAGGATGGAGAATGGAACAGAGCTCAGTTAGCTGCATGCACTACACGCACCCCATTTCCGGGGGACAGAACAACGGTACTCCCACCAGATAGTTGTGCAGGTACGACAGCGTCTGTCCCTGGCTGGAGTGGGGGGGGGAGGAACATCCCAGTGGTGTAGGAGCAGACAGGGGAGGGACTCTGGGCATAGGTAGGAGCCCATTGGTTGCATTGTCATCAGGGCTCGGGTGTCAGAGGGAGTATAAAGGTGGGCACCATCTACGAACAGGAGAGTTCAGTCTGAGAAGAAGCTGAGAGAGAGTTCAGCCAGAGAGGGCTGACAGGGAGCTGTGGCTCCGTCTGGGCCCAGCTCCAGAGCTAGGCCTGAAGCAGAGAGGAGAGAGAAGGAAGAGGAGAAACACAAAGAAAGGCCCAGAGACGCAAGCATAGAGGGAACCCTGAGATCCCACAAGAGAACGAAAACGGGTGAAGGGTTGGCAGAGAAGGGTGCCGGATCCCAAACTGGTGGAGGCCAATTATCCTTAGCCAGGAACCGGAGGTCGTGGTCAAGTTTTGGCACGACCCCTCACCACATCCACCAGGAAGGCACGCCACATAGGGTCAGGGAAACCGGAGAGAGGTTTTACCCCCATAAGGCCCGAGGAAGCCGGACAAAGGTGGGTCCCTGGTGGGGACGGCCAGTAGGAAGGAAGAGAGGGGAGCTCTGGACCACGCTCTGGAATTGCCTGGGAGTTGGCCGAGTCCCTGACCTGGTGAACGCAGCATGACTCGGGTGGTCCTACTGTGCACAAGCGACCTGATAAAGAACCGTGAGTAAAGCTTTTGAAACTGCACTACCAGACTCCGTGTTTCATCGTCGTACCTGCACCACCAGTACTGGGACATCCGCACCATCACCCCCATCATCAACTCTACAATAGCTGCCCTGAGGCAATACTCCTCCCGTGGGGAGTCGTTCCATTCTCAGCTGCACCAACAACACCAGCCTCGGCGGTCTGCCCTGCAGCGGCGGTCTCATGACCGCAATCCATGGGTGGCGTAGTCGAACATTCTAACATCTACTGCTAAATACTGCCACTCAGTTTGACTCCCTGGGCACGGACCGGGTCACCGCCACGTGACTACTATCCCTATCTGATCCGGCTCCGGGTAAGCCCCCGTGCGCGCGATGCCGCACGACTCAGGCCCAGGGGCGCGTCACAAACAGTGCCCCCTAACGAGCTGGACAGCCTGTGCTCTGAAGTTCACCAGTTAAGTAAAACCCTGGCCCCTGTCCTGAGCACCCTGCAGCTAC
The DNA here is from genome assembly GCF_046119375.1 of Phyllobates terribilis. NCBI lineage: Eukaryota > Metazoa > Chordata > Amphibia > Anura > Dendrobatidae > Phyllobates > Phyllobates terribilis. Next base: position 1,177,296,092 of record NW_027362761.1, read on the forward strand.
AGACGGAGCCTGAGCTGGAAGGAAGGATCCTACTCGCTGACAGCCCTGAGGATATCCCCTGGATGAGAAGAAGAAGGAGGACAACGCCACCCCGTGGGAGGACCCACGACCAACGTCGTCCTCCAGGAGAGTTCATCTGCTTTCGTTGCCAGAAGGCAGGCCACACAGCACGAAACTGTCCTTTAAACGAGCAAACCCTGGGGCCGAGGGCCGACACCCAGGAGTAGATCAACCAGGCCCATCAAACTGGTACCATCGGTTCGTGAGAGGAAGACCTTTCCTGTCCATTGTGCTGGATGACATTGCGATACCTGCCCTGCTGAACACAAGATCTCAGGTAACCATCATGCCTGATGTCCTCTACAAAAGGTTCTGGTCCATAGACGAAGTCCAGCCACCAGCCCCGAACCTCTCCGTGTATGCCTCTAACGGCCTTCCTCTTAACCTAGTAGGGGTTAAGAATGTGACAGTGAAAGTGGGGAGAGCGGAGCTAAAGGACCAAGGACTAATTGTAGTGTAGTCTCATCCTGGTGATACAGACTTGTATATGATACTTGGTACAAATATTGTCGGTAACTGTTTGGGAGAAGTGTTATTTTTGCTCCAACAGATTGCTGACACCGCTAAACCAGGGCAGAGGAGGGTGCTCCAGAAAGAGATCTGAGCCCTTATGTACCAGCAACAGATAAAGCTGTCAGGTGGTGAAATTGGTAATGTACGGGTGACAGACCCGATACCCATTGTGATCCCCCCGATGAGTGAGATGCTGATTTGGTGTAGAGCAGCAATAGGTCTCAAAGGACGGAGCTACCAGCGGTAGTAGAGCTCCTTAGCTCGGAGCATAGACCTACACTCTTGACTGCCAGAGGGGTGGTGGATGTACGCAATGGGAGGGTGCCCGTACGCCTCCTAAACTATGGGGAGGATGAGGTTAGATTACCACGCTACGCCACTGTTGCTAAACTGTACACAATAGATAACAACTCCATACACAAGGCGGAGTCCTTAACCTCACCAGACGAAGTGGATGATAATGACCCTGGAACGCAGGTGGAGGATTGGTGACAACAGCTCCATGTTGGGACAGACACCACTCCTGCCCATCAGAAACAGGGTGTACACCGGGTGGTTCAGGAATACGAGTAGGTATTCAGTAAACACCCACTTGATTTTGGGAGAATTAAAGTGGTACAACACTATATACCCACAGGTGACCATCCACCCATCAAAGAACGTTACAGGCCAATCCCACCAGCACACTACCAGAAAGTGAAGGAAATGTTGCATGACATGAGGAAGGCAGGGGTAATAAGAGATAGCTGTAGCCCCTGGGCTGCTCCCCTGGTCCTGGTCAGGAAAAAGGATGGAAGCATGAGAATGTGTGTAGATTACAGACAAGTAAATCGCATAACACACAAAGATGCATACCCTTTGCCCCGTATAGAGGAATCCCTGGCTGCTTTAAAGTCTGCAAACTACTTCTCCACCCTTGACCTCACTAGTGGGTACTGGCAAGTAGCTGTTGCTGAGGAGGATCGGGAGAAGACGGCCTTTACTACCCCGATGAGATTCTGCGAGTTCAACAGTATGCCGTTCGGACTCTGCAACGCCCCCGGAATGTTCCAGAGATTGATGGAGTGCTGCCTGGGACACCGCAACTTCGAGACTGTACTGCTATACCTGAATGATGTGATACTGTACTGCAAAACGTACGAGGACCATTTCAAGCACCTGGCAGAGGTATTTGAGTCGCTGTCCTGGTATGGGATGAAGCTGATGCCCTCCAAGTGCCACCTGCTGAAGCGAAGGGTACAGTACCTGGGGCACATCGTCAGTCCAGAAGGAGTAGCACCGGATCCGGAGAAGGTCACTGCCATCCAGAGATGGCCGGAGACAAAGAGCCTCAAGGAGGTACGTCAGTTCCTGGGACTAGTCGGGTATTACCGGAGGTTTGTGAAGGACTACACCAAGACAGCGGCGCCTTTGCAATATCTCCTGGTAGGACAGTCCGGGAGAGGCAGAAAACCCCCGTTCCAGTGGGGTAAGGAGCAAGCTGAATCCTTTGAGGTGATGAAGGAGATCCTGACCGGCGAAGAGATCCTAGCCTACCCTGACTACAGCCAACCATTCCTGCTGTACACTGATGCCAGCAACGAGGGATTAGGAGTTGTGTTAAGTCAGAAGCAGAATGGCTGAGAGAAGGTGATCACCTATGCAAGCAGGAAGCTCCGCCTGACCGAGAGGAAACCAGAGAACTATAGCAGCTTCAAGTTGGAGTTCCTGGCCCTGGTCTGGGCCATCACCGAGCAGTTCAAGCACTACCTACCCTCCAGTAAGTTCAGTGCCTACACTGATAATAACCCCTTGACTCATGTGGAAACAGCCAAGTTAGGAGCCATGGAACAACGATGGATGTCTCGACTGTCATACTACCACTTCACCATTAAGTACCGGGCAGGCCGTAAGAATGCCAAAGCCGATGCCCTGTCCTGGATGCCACACCAGTCAGATACTGAGGAAGAAGTGGATGACCTGGAGGAGACTGAGCTACCTGCCTTCCACCGTAATGGAGTGGTCCACGAGCAACGAGCCTCCAGGAGGGATCGCGGTAAGACGTTAAACCCGTTGCCTCACCACAGCTGGAAGGAGACCCAGGACAGCAACCCGGTTGTCAGCCGTATCAAAGAACTGATAACCCAGGAAGGTTCCTCCCTGGAGAAGGATGCGTCTCTACAAGCCAAGCAACTGTGGAATGAGAGAAGCTGGCTGTTCATCTATAGGGAGAAGCTGTGCCGAAGGTACATCAACCCGAGGAGCCATGAGATGGTATGGCAGCTTGTAGTGTCTAAGACGGACATCCAGATGGTGTTGGAGGCCTACCACGATCAAGCGGGGCACTATGGTTGGAAGAAGCTAGAAACCCTCCTGAAGAATCGTTTTTACTGGGTTGGAATGCGAAGTTCCATAGAGAAATGGTGCCGGGATTGTGGACCCTGTAGCCTCAGAAGAAAGGACTACGGCAGCCAGAAAGCACCCCTGCAGTCCATCAAGACAACCCAGCCCCTGGAGATCGTCGCTTTGGATCACGTCAAACTGTCACCCAGCAGGTCAGGTTACTCGTATGCCTTGACCATGGTGGATCACTACTCCCGGTTCCTGGTGGTAGCCCCCGTCAAGGTTCTGACGGCAGAAACTGCAGCAAGGACGTTTCAAGCCTACTTCTGCAGGCCCCATGGATACCCGGATAAGGTGCTGACGGATCAAGGCCCTGCCTTTGAAGCCGAATTGTTCAAGGAGTTCTGCCATCTGTATGGGTGTAAGAAGATCCGGACTACACCGTACCACCCCCAAACCAATGGGTTATGTGAAAAGATGAATAACATCATCATCGACCTGTTGAAGACCTTACCGCTAGAAGAAAGAAACCAGTCGCCCGACAAGTTACCTGACCTGGTAGATTTGTACAACCACATACCTGTGAGTTCCACCAATTGCACTCCAGCACATCTCATGCGAGCAAGACCCGGAAAGTTGCCCATGGACCTGGAGCTTGGTGTAGTGGAACCCGAAGCAGATATGTCCACTGACGGCTGGGACACGACGCGACAGGAGCAGTACAAGAGAGTACAGGCCTGTGTTGAAGACAGTCTGAATAGGGTAAGAGACAAGCAGGAAGCACAGTACAACAAGAGCGCACCAGCAGAACCCTTTTCACCTGGAGAAGTTGTGCTAAAGAGAAAAAGAAGAAACCACAAACTTGATGACCATTGAGAGAGGGAACCCTTCACTGTGTTGAATTCAAGATTTGATAACAGGAAGACCTGTTTAATTACCAAGGACGGAGGAAGAACGACTGCAACAGTATCTAGAGACCAGCTGAAGCTGTGTCCAGGTCTGCTAAAGCCGCAGGAAGAAGTGCCTCTCATCGTACCGGAGGAGCCTAAAGAATCAGTAATACACACTGAATTAGGAGATTTCCCGGTAGATTGGCCCCAACTAGGAGAAGCGATAATACCTGTGATCCACTTCTACCAACAACCAGAAGACCCTCCACAGCAAATAGAACCTGTAAGTGCCCCAGAAGAGCCTGCTCAGGAAGGATCCCTGGTTGGAGCAGAGCAAGAAGGCCCAGCCAATGGTACACTTGCCAGTCCCGTAGGAAGGTTAAGGCAGCCTTGCAGTCCCTCCACACCTAGAACTGACAGAATGGGAGGTAGTACAAACACCAGTACCACACGCATCCCAGTACTACGTAGGTCAACACGTAGCACGCAAGGTCAGACCCCTGTCAGATACAGAGAGTAGAAAGGGAAACTCTGATGGCATAAATAGTTGCCCCTTGGGGTGTGTTATTCTTGTGTAATTTTCATGTATGTATTGACTTATTTTTGCCTCACAATGGACAATTTATATACGCATTTAGTTACCTGTAAGGGTATATATAAAAGACTCTGTGGCTGAGGACTGTGTGCAACCCAAAAACTGTTTATTTGTACCTAATTGCACTCCCTGGAGTGCCCCTTTTAGGTAACCACTGAACAAAAACCTGTTTGGCCTATGTGGAAGGTTTACGGACAGGTCCCTCAAGCTCCCTTGTACTTTGCAGTGAAATGGACCGAAACCTTTCCAGGCCACAAGATACTGCAAACTACCTCTATACTGTCTAGAGTTAAGGATGCGAGAAATTTCATATTCCCCGTCCTCCACCACCGGAGGAACAGAGGCAGAGGCGTCACAATCCGATACAACAGCTTTTTTCAACAGAGAGACATGAAATACCGGATTAATTCTCCAGGAGGTAGGAACCTCCAACCTAACAGCAGATTGGTTGACAACCTGAAGCACCTTAAAGGGCCCTACAAACTTGGGACCCAATTTCTTTGAAGGAATCCTCAACCGCAGATTCCTAGAGGACAACCAAACCATGTCACCAACAGCGAACAAAACCTCCTGTCGTTTCCTATCAAAGTAGTCTTTAGATTTTCTGTTGGCCTCCTGAAGATTACCACACACATCCGTCCAAACTCTCTCCAAATCACCGGAAAAATTCTCCTCCTCAGGCACGGCAGATCCTAACTTGGAGAACGACCCAAACGACGGATGTCTCCCAGAACAACAAAAAAAAAGGCGAACAACCAGCAGAAGAAGATGTATGATTGTTCAGAGCAAATTCAGCAAGTGGCAGAAACTCAGACCACCCCTCTTGATTGTCTGCCACAAAACAACGCAAGAACTGCTCAACATCCTGGTTTTTCCTTTCTGTCTGGCCATTAGATTCAGGATGATATCCGGACGAGAACGACAAATGAACTCCCAACCTATCACAAAAGGCACGCCAAAAACGAGCCACGAACTGAGGACCCCTATCAGAAACAATGTCAGTAGGAACGCCATGAAGTCTGACAATTTCCTTGACAAAGGCCTTAGCGAGAGTTTTAGCGCAGGGCAGTTTGACGAAAGGAACCAAGTGACACATCTTGCTAAAACGGTCCACGACCACCCAGATGACAGTAAAACCCTCAGAGGGGGGAAGGTCAGTTATAAAGTCCATAGCCAAATGTGTCCAAGGAGCACTGGGAACCTCCAAAGGAGAAAGGAACCCCGCAGCAGGAGTATGTGAGGACTTAGATCTAGCACATATAGTACATTGACGCACCCACTTAATGACTTCCTTCTGCCATCCAGGCCATCAAAAACTGTGACCCACCAGTCTCTTGGTCTCAGAGATTCCGGGATGACCTGCCAACCGAGATTCGTGACACTCAACAAACAAATCTCTCCTAAAGGTCCCAGGCACAGACAACCTCCCATGAGGAGTATTAGAAGGGGCATTCTCCTGTGCTTTAAGAATCTCATTTTCCAAAACGGAGTCCAAAGCAGCTATCACAACACCTTCTTGTAAAATGTTCTCCTCTTTCTCAGCACCGACTATGGGAGAAAAACTGCGAGACAAGGCATCCGCCTTAACATTCTTAGTACCAGGGATGTAAGTAACGGAGAAATTAAACCGCGAGAAAAACAGTGCCCACCTAGCCTGACGGGCATTCAGGCGCTTGGCAGCATCAAGATATATCAGATTTTTATGATCCGTAAGAACCTGAACGGGAAATTCCGCACCTTCCAAGAAGTGGCGCCAGTGTTCAAATGCGAGTTTAATAGCCAATAATTCCCGATTACCAATATCGTAATTCAGTTCAGTCTCCGAAAATTTTTTTGAAAAAAAGGCACAGGGATGTAATCCATCCCCGTTATCCTGAGACAATACTGCGCCAACCCCCACAGAGGAAGCATCAACCTCAACCAAAAACGGCCTAGTAACATCAGGCTGCATAAGGATGGGAGCAGAGGTGAACTTCTCCTTGAGATACACAAAAGCTTCAATGGCCTCAGAAGACCACTGAACCGCATCAGCACCTTTCCTGGTGAGATCAGTCAGAGGTTTGACAATACTAGAAAAATTTTTTATGAATTTTCTATAGTAATTGGCGAAACCCAAAAACCTCTGTATCGATTTCAAACCAATAGGCCTAGGCCATTCCTGCACAGCCTGAACCTTAACCGGATCCATCTCAAAACCTTTGCTGGAGATAATGTAGCCCAAAAAACTAATTCTCTGTACAGCGAACTCACATTTCTCCAGCTTAGCAAAAAGCGAATTGTCCATTAATAACTGTAATACCTCACGCACGCTCCGCCAATGAGACTCCAGATCCGGCGAATAAATCAAAATGTCATCCAAATACACAACCACATTTTTACCGATCAAAGGTCTAAGGATGTCATTAATCAGATTCTGAAAAAATGCAGGAGCATTAGTAAGACCAAAAGGCATAACCAGATTCTCAAAATGACCCACAGGAGTGTTAAAAGCAGTCTTCCATTCGTCACCCTCCTTCATGCGCAACAGATTGTATGCCCCCTTAAGGTCAATTTTAGAGAACCACTTGGCCCCCATTAACTGGTTAAACAGATCAGGAATCAATGGCAGTGGGTAAGGATTGCGTACAGTAATTTTGTTAATCTCACGAAAATCCAGACAAGGACGTAAACCGCCGTCCTTTTTTTTTACAAAAAAAAATCCAACCGACACAGGAGACTTAGAGGGCCTAATGTGACCGGCGGCCAAACTTGTCTGCATGTATTCCTCCAAAGCCTTCCTCTCAGGAATAGTAAGGTTAAATAAACGACTTTTAGGAAGAGTCGCTCCAGGGACAAATTCAATAGAACAATCATAGTCTCTATGGGGAGGCAAAACCTGCGATTCCTTCTCAGAAAAAACTCTCCAAAAATCCTGAATAGGAACAGGCAATTCTCCCCTATCCAAAGCTGCAATACGCCCATGACAACACTTGTCATAACATTTATGGCTCCAGGATTTAATTTCACTGGTAGACCAATCCAGTACAGGGTTGTGAAATTTTAACCAGGGCAATCCCAATATTACTGGAGAAGGCAAGTTATTCAACACTACCAAATCCAATTTCTCATGGTGAACACCATTAATAGTGAGAGGAAATTCACAGACCTTGAGAGTAATATTCTTCAAAGGGGAACCATCCACAGAAACCACAGCAATGGGGGATGATAAAGGTTCAGGTTTTAAATTGAGTCTTTCCACGAATCCCCCATCAATAACATTCAGAGTAGACCCACAATCGACAAACACCCGAAATTCCATTAATTTTTCCTGAGCAATCGTGGAAGCAGCTAAAAATACACCCTTGGAATTTAAACAGGCAATATGGGCATGACTGACCATTTTTTTTTCTTTCTTCATACGAAGCTCACAGCCTTTAATCAAATGACCAGATTTTCCGCAATAGAAACACAAGCCTTCAAAAAATCGACGGTCTTTTTCTTGAGAGCGAGGTGCCACCGATCCAATCTCCATCGGTTCACCACTGTTAGTACATACATTCTCATAACCAGAAACTGACATAGCAGAGGATTTGCTCTCATTAACCCTTGCACGCAGTCTTCTATCCACCCGTATAGCTAATTGCATAGCCTGTTGCAAATCTTCAGGTGTAGGATAAGCAATTAGCAGGTCTTTAACCCTTTCACTGAGCCCAGCAAGAAATAGACTTTTCAGAGCAGAATCGTTCCACCCTGTTTGAGTAGACCAACGACGGAAATGAGTACAATATTTTTCCACATTACCTGATCCTTGTTTTAAACGTCTCAACTCAGTCTCAGCTGATGCGACACGGTCAGGATCATCATATAATAGTCCCAAAGCAGAAAAAAAACTATCCACTGATCTGAAGCATGTATCACTAGGTTGCAAAGAAAAGGCCCACTCCTGAGGCTCTTTGCGCAAAAGTGACATTATGAACCCTACGCGCTGGGATTCATCCCCAGAGGACTTAGGTCTCAAACGAAAATACAATAAGCAAGCATTTTTGAATGAAAAAAATTCTCGGTGTTCACCAAAAAATAAATCCGGCAAACATACCTTAGGCTCCAAGAAATGTGCTCCAGGACAGTTACTCATGTGCTGACGGAGCTCGGCCACCTCCAGAGAGAGTCCCTGCAGGCGATGAACCAAATCCTGAACCGACACCATGATGGAACAGAAAAATCTTTCCTTAGAGAATTTGCTGGCTGGACTTACTGTTATGTTCTGCTACCAGAGCTAAGGAAAGAGAGGAGATCTGTCCCTACGATAGAACTCAGCTTAATCCCTACGATGTAACATGGAACCTGATCCTGCGATCAGACCTGCTAAAGTCCTAAGCTAGTCTGTACGGAGACCTATAGATGTGGGGAAGGAATCCCTACAAGTACTAAGGACTGGGAGGAATATGGGACACCTCCTAACAGAAATAGTAGCAGACAGACGAACAAACAAAATATATAGAATATAGAGGTCAGTAGACCAAGCAAACTAACAGAGCAAGACACAGAGCACAGGCTAGCTAGAAAGTAGATATACAATGAAGTCCAGCAAAGCCAGAAGGGCAGAAAAAAAAACTAAGAGCAAGGTTCTAACAGCTATAGCATTCCCTGTACTAGAACTAGATGTACATGAGATGGTGACTGTATCTCCGGGGGACACAGAGATATAATCTGGAGTCTGGGTCATCACAATCTCTCCACAGGATCCTGAGGATTAGAAGAGACATATTCATTACTGATAAATGTCGGGATCTTCCTAGAAATCCTGATCTGATGATGGATCCACTGTAGAGATTTCTCTACACACAATCATGGAAGGATCCGAATCTCTCACCCTGAATAGAAATGAAGATCACAGCCAGCAGATAACTGCGAGAAACCAGCCTGATGTGTCTGGACCGTCAGATAGAAACTATAAGATGAGACAATCTGTACAATGAGATCTATATAGAGAGTGACAGGGGGGATACAGAGACCCCCAGAGACTGTGTATGGAAATACTGGGGACATGTAAATTCTGTGGTTATAATGTGACGGTTACTGGAGTGTAATAGAGACCGGAGCTCGGCGGCGTCTCCTCCTAGATGAGAATTAATGTCACTTGTATTACATGTAAAGAAAGACTCCTCTCTTGTACATTGTGATCGCAGGTTATTATCATTATTCTCAGCTTTGCATATAAACATTACAGAAATATTACCTCCATCTTATCAGGCTTTTTTAAGTTATATTTTTGCTTGTAGTTAAGGAAATAAATCTATATTCCTATAATGATAACTGAGGGATTACCAGTCACTAATAACATCACTTTCTGTATAACAACTACTAGAACTCCACCTGTTGTCAGGATCGCGGTATTGTGGGGCGTCATAACCTGCAACATCATCATTACAGTTTTCATTATAAGTCAGTGACGCGCCCCTGGGCCTGCTGTGTCGCGCAGCGTCTCGCGCACGGGGGCTTACCCGGAACCGGATCAGATGAGGGTTGTAGTCTCCGAGTGGCGGGGACCCGGTCCGTGCCCAGGGAGTCAAACTCAGTGTGTGGCAGTCTTGATAGATGTTATTTGAGTGTCGACTACGCCACCCGTTGACTTGCAGCTATGGAGCTGCCGCTGCAGGGCAGACCGCTGAGGCCGGTGTAGAATTGTGCAGCGTGATAGTATAACCCCCAACGGGAGGGGTATGGCCTCAGGGCATCCGACGTGGAAGATGGGGGTAGCAGGAACCACTCAGAGACGGTGCGGTGTAATTCAGGGTCTTTACTGGTAACAACGATAGACCCTCCCGGAGTACTTGCTAGCGAACGGGGCCTGGTCAGTCCTTGAGCAGATGGAATCTCCCCTGGCCAGGCGGAGTTGTAGGCCTCCCAAACTGACTGTACTCTTCTGGCTACCTTGCTAGAAGCGGATATAAGTAGCCCACGTCCCTGAGTGTACCGTGTGGTGCTCACCCGTATGGCCGGTGACTCGGGGCCTTCTAATGGCTTCCGCTCCACGATGGCGGTGCTGGTCCCACGCGTGTGACCGTGCCTTCGGGTTTCTGGGCCTGAGGACCTGAAATCCCCTGCCGGTCGGCTTCTGCTGCTGGGTAAGAGTTAGTCCCCACAGCCTCGGACGCCGGGTCCGGTAAGAAAGCTTCTCAGTCAGGGCGAGCTCTGCAGCTGCCATGCCCCTGACTCGTAGTAGTATTGCTCCCACTGAGCTCCTGCTGTTTCTTCCTATGACTGTTTCTTGTCTCTACTCTCCTTGACTCCTAACCCTGCTTCAGCCCCGGGTTTATATAGGGGAAGTTCTTCCCCTCCCAAGACTGGGCAGGAGGTGTGGCATGCACAGGATCCCTGACCAAAGGACCTCCCACCTGCTCTCAGACATAACATCTCTATCACTGTGGCAACCAGACCCCTGGGGTGTCACATTCCCCCCTAGTGAAATTTAGTACTCCGGGACTAAACATATTTTAGAAAAACATAACAAGATAAAAACAATAATAATACAATAAGAAAAACATATAAAGATGGTTGCGGCATGTCCGTAACCGGGTGCAGTCTTTGAAGAAAAGCAAGGTGTCCATTTCACCAAAAACAGGGAGACGTAACCAGGTAGGGGTTTGTCCTGCCCCGAGTCCTTAACAGTCTTTAGTCCGTCCTGGGTTACGCTCCAACTATGTACAAGGATTCCCGGTAAATCCGCCAAGGACTCCTACAAATAACTAGAAACACAAAATTATACACAAGCAACAATACACAGGTAAACATAAATAAAACAATTTATACACTTCAAATCCTCCACCGTGCGGGTAACTGGCCCCTAGTGGCCCTAGTGGACCTACGGAGCTGACTGCCTAGCCCTGAACTACAGGGTGTAGGAGCTGTCAAGGGTAAACTGGGCAGCTGTCTACCGGCTCTTTGGCTCACTAGGGATATGGCAGGCTCACTGCAAGCAGAGGGTTGATCCTCCTGGTCTGCGGGTGTGGGGTCTTCTGCCTCCTGGACCGGCTGTTCTTCCAGCTCTACCTGTTGCTCCGTAGGTGCTTGGGATGCTGGTTGGAGGAAGGTGAGTACGGGTACCACAACTGCACCATTGACTTGAGTCCAAGACCGAGGGAAGTCCCCGAGCACAGTACTAACCATATCTTCCCTTTCCTCTACGGGTCGATGGTCTTCTTGTTCCTCTTCAGGTTCCTCAGTTGTTCGGGACACTTCTTCAGGTGGTCCCGGGATACAATAGCTGTGGTTTCCCCTCCGTCTTTACTGATGGTACAAACCTTCGGGTTCTCGTGGCTTGAGGGCAGTACGGTGTACGGGTCCTTTTCCCACTGGTCGTCCAACTTGTGGAGCCGTCTCTTCCTCTTCAAGACCTGCTCTCCGGGTACCAGGGGAACAGCGGGAGCATACTGGTTGTAAGTTTTCTCTGGTCTTTCCCTAGCCTGACAGAGACTTCGCTCCACGCTCTCCTGTACTCTCCGGTACTGCTGCTGCCTCTCTGTGTCCCAGTCTGTTTCTGGTGAAGTGTCCTCGGGTGTCAGGACTCCCATTTCCAGGTCAACAGGTAACTTACCAGGTCTTGCCCTCATTAGGTAAGCCGGGGTACAGTTGGTGGAACCTACCGGGATGTGGTTGTATAGGTCCACCAGATCGGGCAACTTCTCAGGCCACAGACTGCGTTCTTCCAGGGGCAACGTTTTTAAAAGATCCATTACCACCTGGTTCATTTTCTCACAAAGTCCATTAGTTTGCGGATGGTAGGGTGTCGTCCTTATCTTCCGGCAGCCATACAGATTGCAGAATTCCTGGAAGACCTCCGCTTCAAAGGCAGGTCCCTGGTCCGTCAGCACTTGGTCCGGGTACCCGTGTGGACGGCAAAAGTGCTGCTGGAAGGCTCTAGCTGCTGTTTGAGCCGTTAAGTCCTTGACGGGGACGACAACCAAGAACCGGGAGTAATGATCCACGATGGTTAACGCGTAGACGTAGCCACTTCTGCTTGGGGTCAGTTTTACATGATCCAAGGCTACCAGTTCCAACGGTTGCCGGGTGACGATGGACTGCAGGGGAGTCTTCTGGCTGGCACAGTCCTTCCTCCTCAGGTTGCACGGGCCACAGTCTCTGCACCACTTCTCAATGGTTCCCCTCATGCCTACCCAGTGGAATCGCTCGCGCAGCAGGAACTCCAGCTTCTTCCACCCGAAGTGTCCAGCTCCGTCGTGGTATGCCTCCATCACCATGGCTGCGTCTCTTCGTGGCACCACTACTTGCCAGAGTAGTTCATGCGTCCGGGAGTTAACCATTCTGCGGCACAACTTCCCCTTGTAAAGGAACAGTCGACTCTTCTCTGCCCATAGTTGTTTGGCTTCCTCCGGAGCGTCTGGTTCAAGGCAAGCCTCCGGGCGAGTCAGCATCTCCTTCACCAGTCGGACGGCAGGGTCGCTGTCTTGCGTTTCCGCCCAGTTGTAGTGAGGTAAGGGGTTCAACGTAGCAGCCTGCTTACTCCTTTTACTCCTTACCCGGTGGGAATACTGGATAATCCCATGACGGTGGAACGCAGGGAGTTCAACTTCTTCCAGTCCCTCCGGATCTTCTCCTTCGTCCGGCAGGTTGGGCATCCTGGACAGGGCATCCGCGTTGGTATTGGAGCGTCCGGCCCGGTATTTGATTGTGAACTCGTAGTTGGACAGACGGGCCATCCACCTCTGCTCCAGAGCACCGAGTCTTGCCGTGTCCAGGTGTGTCAACGGGTTGTTATCCGTGTACACGGTGAACCGGGAAGAAGCGAGGTAATGCTTAAAGCGCTCGGTGACTGCCCATACTACGGCCAGGAACTCTAGCTTAAATGAGCTGTAATTCTCGGGGTTCCTTTCGGTGGGTCGCAGTTTTCGGCTGGCGTAGGCGATTACTCGTTCCTTCCCCTGCTGGATCTGGGACAGTACGGCTCCTAGCCCGATGTTACTGGCGTCGGTGTAGAGGATAAAGGGCTGGCTATAATCCGGGTACGCCAGGATTTCGTCCCCCGTGAGGGCCATCTTCAGCTGGCGGAAGGACTCTTCTTCCAGCTCCTCCCATTTGAAGTGCGGCTTCTGGTTCTTGGCCTTCCGGGACTGGCCTATCAGGAGGTCCTGCATAGGTGCTGCCGTTTTGGTGAAACCGGGAATAAACCTTCGGTAGTAGCCTACCAACCCGAGGAACTGCCGCACTTCTTTTACGCTGGAGGGGCTTGGCCATTCCTTAATTGCGGTGATCTTATCAGGGTCGGGAGCCACTCCGTCAGCGCTCACCACGTGTCCCAGGTACTGTACCTTTGGTTTCAGGAGGTGACACTTGGAGGGTTTCACCTTTAGGCCGTAACTCGCCAAAGCTTCGAACACTTCCGCCAGGTGTTTCAGGTGGTCCTCATACGTCTTGGAATATACGATGACATCGTCCAGGTACAACAGGACCGTCTCGAAGTTTCTGTGGCCCAGGCAACACTCCATTAGTCGTTGGAAGGTTCCTGGTGCGTTGCAGAGTCCGAACGGCATGCAGGTGAACTCGCTAAGTCCCATCGGGGTGGTGAATGCGGTCTTCTCCCGGTCCGCCTCTGCTACAGGAACCTGCCAGTACCCGCTAGTGAGATCCAAGGTAGAGAAGAAGTTAGCAGATCTTAAAGCAGCCAATGACTCCTCTATCCTTGGTAAGGGGTACGCATCCTTGTGTGTGTTACGGTTGATTTTCCGGTAATCTACACACATCCTCATGGTGTTGTCTTTTTTTCTGACTAAGACTAGTGGAGCTGCCCAGGGCCTACAGCTATCCCTGATCACCCCAGCCTCCTTCATGTCTCTAAGCATCCCCTTGGCGTGTTGGTAGTGGGCAGGGGGTACGGGTCGATACCTCTCTTTTATAGGAGGATGGTCTCCCGTGGGGATGTGGTGTTCTACCCCCTTGACTCGCCCGAAGTCTAACGGGTGTTTACTGAACACTCTCTCGTACTCCTGAACCACCCGATAGACTCCTTGTTTCTGGTGTGAGGGAGTGGAGTCAGTACCCAGATGTAGTTGCTGACACCAGTCCTCCATGTTTTTCTTAGAGCCGTTACCTTCCTCCGGGTGAGATGGAGGCAAGGGTTCCACAGATTGTATAGAATTTTGGTTAATGGTATATAATTTGGCTAGCGTGGCATACCGGGGCAGGTACACTTCCCTCTCCCCGATATTTATTATGCGAACGGGCACCCTCCCATGGCGTACATCAACCACCCCCCGTGCTGTCAAAATGGTGGGCCTACTGTCTGAGTAAACTGGTTCTACCATTGCCTGGTAATCCCTACCTCTCAGACCAATAGCTGCCCGGCACCAAATCATCATTTCACTTTTTGGGGGCATGGCAATAGGAAAAGGGTCACACATTCTTACGCTACCAATCTCACCGCCGGAGAGTTCCACCTGTTGCCGTCGCATCAGTGCCCGGATCTCTTTCTGGAGCACCCGCTGCTCGCCGGAGCTGGCGTTCTTGGCAACCTGCTGTAAAAGGAAAATCACCTCTGCAAGACAATTTTCAATTACATTAGTTCCTAGAGTTATTTTTGGGTGACTCTCATGTTTGTCAATATCTACAATGATCAGTCCCTGTGCTGCCAGTTCGACTCTACCGATTTTGATGGTCACCTCTTTAAATCCGATCTGTGGCACGGGCTGGCCATTGCTGGCGATGATACTCAAGTCGTCGTCAAGGTAGCGGGTAATATCCGAGTCATTCCAGTACTGCTTAAAGAGCACGTACGGGATGGTGGTGACCTGTGACCCGGTGTCCAGTAGGGCACTCATGGGAATGCCATCCAGTACCACAGGCAAGACTGGACGTCCTCCCACATATCTGTCGCGCCAGTTCGATGGGCCTGGTGATCTTTTTCCTGGGGGTTGGCCCTCTACCCCAGGTTGTGCCCGTTTAAAGAACAGTACCTTGCCATATGTCCGGGTTGATTGCAGCGGCGGCAGATGGGTCGTCCGTCCTCGCTGTATCGGTCACTGGGTCTTCCTCTGGCCGGTGGAGTCCTCCTTGATCGACACCACGGGATGTCCTCCGGTCCGGATGCCAGCTGGATCTTCCCTGGGGTGGAAACCTGTAAAGACTGCACAGTTCGGGTTAGCGCAGCAACGCTCTTAGCTAGCTCTTGGACCTGATGGTGTAGGTCTGGAGCCGGGTCATTGTCCAAAGCCTGCGCATCAGCTCCCACAGGCCCTGCCGACAAGGGCGCCGCCTCCTGGTGGTAAGTAATAGCTGGGCGCCTGTGGGTCATAACGCCACCCGGTGCCGGTTCTCGGAGCACCCGGATGGCTCTGTCCTTGAACTGTGCAAAGCCCAGATGGGGATCCTGTAAGGCCATCGCCCGCAACTGGGTTCGGTGGGCATTACAATACAGTCCCTCTATAAATTGTTCAGTCAACAGCCTGTCCTCGTTTCCCACTCCATCAGGGTCGGTCTGCTTAATGGCCCTCAGGGCCTCTTGTAGGTTTAGTGCATAGTCTCTTATACTCTCATGCGCTCGCTGCTTGCACCCGTAGAATCTAAGCTTAATCTCGGCTGAGGTGCGGGTATCAAAGGTATCCTTCAGCCGGGTTAGTATCCCTGCGACAGTCTTCCTCCCAGGTGGCCAGGATTTTACTTCCCTTTTAGCTGCCCCGGTTAGTTGGGCCACCAGGATGCTCACTTTTTGCTCTTCTGTGAGGGGGTACACCTGGAAGAGGCTATCCAGCTTTTCTCTAAAGTCATGCAGGGTATGTGACTCCCCTGAGTACTGGGGTAGCCAAGCTGCTCCCGGGATATAGGGCATGGTGAAGGGCATAACTGCAGCAGCGGTGGCGCTGGCGGGGGTTGAGGCAGTGAAGCTCTCCTCCGTATCCGACATCTTCCTCCCCCCTAGTGGACCGTGGCCTACCTTGCGATGATCCTGTTCCGTAGGCCGCGGCTCCGCAGTAGATCGTCAGGGTTGAGGACCTTCCGTCGCGCTCCGGTGACGTCGGCGTCTGCTGGGCTCCTTCCAGGACCTTACGCAACGTCCGGACATGAGGCGGGGCTTCAGTTCTCGCGCGCTTTCGAAGTCCACGCCCCTCTTCTTCCCGCGCGGCGTCCTCAAGATGGCGTCCAATGGCGGGAAAACTCCACGGATGGCGGGAAGAAGGCCGAAGATGGCGCCGGATGGCGGGAATCTTCACGGATGGCGGGAAGAAGGCTGAAGATGGCGCCGGATGGCGGGAAAACTTCACGGATGGTAAGTTTTAAAAGTCTCTTTTTCAGGCATGCAGTACCCGGTGGTTGCGGGCACGAAATCCTGCCGACTACGCCAAAGTTGACGCGCCCCTGGGCCTGCTGTGTCGCGCAGCGTCTCGCGCACGGGGGCTTACCCGGAACCTGATCAGATGAGGGTTGTAGTCTCCGAGTGGCGGGGACCCGGTCCGTGCCCAGGGAGTCAAACTCAGTGTGTGGCAGTCTTGATAGATGTTATTTGAGTGTCGACTACGCCACCCGTTGACTTGCAGCTATGGAGCTGCCGCTGCAGGGCAGACCGCTGAGGCCGGTGTAGAATTGTGCAGCGTGATAGTATAACCCCCAACGGGAGGGGTATGGCCTCAGGGCAGCCGACGTGGAAGATGGGGGTAGAAGGAACCACTCAGAGACGGTGCGGTGTAATTCAGGGTCTTTACTGGTAACAACGATAGACCCTCCCGGAGTACTTGCTAGCGAACGGGGCCTGGTCAGTCCTTGAGCAGATGGAATCTCCCCTGGCCAGGCGGAGTTGTAGGCCTCCCAAACTGACTGTACTCTTCTGGCTACCTTGCTAGAAGCGGATATAAGTAGCCCACGTCCCTGAGTGTACCGTGTGGTGCTCACCCGTATGGCCGGTGACTCGGGGCCTTCTAATGGCTTCCGCTCCACGATGGCGGTGCTGGTCCCACGCGTGTGACCGTGCCTTCGGGTTTCTGGGCCTGAGGACCTGAAATCCCCTGCCGGTCGACTTCTGCTGCTGGGTAAGAGTTAGTCCCCACAGCCTCGGACGCCGGGTCCGATAAGAAAGCTTCTCAGTCAGGGCGAGCTCTGCAGCTGCCAGCCCCTGACTCGTAGTAGTATTGCTCCCACTGAGCTCCTGCTGTTTCTTCCTATGACTGTTTCTTGTCTCTACTCTCCTTGACTCCTAACCCTGCTTCAGCCCCGGGTTTATATAGGGGAAGTTCTTCCCCTCCCAAGACTGGGCAGGAGGTGTGGCATGCACAGGATCCCTGACCAAAGGACCTCCCACCTGCTCTCAGACATAACATCTCTATCACTGTGGCAACCAGACCCCTGGGGTGTCACATTAGAAACATATATTTTTTCCTTTGATGTAACTGTATGGGGGCTTCATTTATTCGTTTATTACTGGCACTACTTTGTGGTAAATATAACTTATTAATCAATTTTACAGGGAACCTGTCAGCTGATCACACCGTGGGCAGCATGTATCATCCACTGGCTGTACGATCCCAGGAATGTACGTTTATCTGTAAAATGCTGCAGCGTTTCAGAGGAGAACATGCTTTTAATATCCGCGCTATTGACTTGTCACACAGACGGGTCCCCGGGGGCTTCTCCCCGCCCGCTGACAGTGATTGACAAGCCTCTATACGCGCATGCAGGCAGTGGATTGCCAGTCACTCTGAACGGGCGGAGAGAAGCCCCCAGGGATCCGCCTGTACGACTAGTCACCAGTGTGCGTCTCAGTCCTCTGCGGCTATTAAAACCATGTTTTTCTCTGAAACGTCGCAGCATTTTAGAGATAAACCCATGACTGTGATCGTACAGCCAGTGGCTGATACTTGCTGCCCACGGTTTGGACAGCTGACAGGTTCCCTTTAAAGCCACGAACAACACAGGAGGTATCAATAGTAAGGTACAAAAACATATACTGTGAAAAGTGGACAGAGAAAGAAAATTGGGCTGCCCAAGGAGAAGAACAAATACAAGTGACAAAATTAGAGAAGGAGGGAATGAATAGAACAAGTATATAAATATGTAGAAAAAGTGAAGAGTCTCCGCGAGCTCTAAGAACAATGGATTTTGGCCATTGGAGCTGAAAGGAGGACATCGGTGAACCAGGGGAGGAGTCCTGAGGAGACAATTTTCATATTCTCACTGCAATTTGGGATAAGTGAAGAGTCTCTGCGAGCTCAAAGAACACTGGATTTTGGCTGTTGGAGCTGAAAGGAGGACATCGGTGAACTTTAGAGCATTTTACACTGTTTTCATAACATATCAACAATAAGAACATGGAAGAGTCCAGGAGCCATTTTGTGAGCTGCATTTCCTGCTACATGTTCACAGACTTGCCAGTGGAAAACCAAACTTCACATGCCAGAAATGCAAGCTTGTGTCCCTGTTGGAGGAAAAGTTGCGAAATCTAGAAGAGAGGTTAAATACCTTGAAAATCATTAAGGAAGGTGAAGAGTTCTTAGACAGAGCAGAATTATCTCTTCATGATACAGAAAGAGAAGAAATTCGAACTGCACCTGACAAAACAGAGGAATGGAAGCATGTGACCCACAGAAGCAGGAGGATCGAAAGGCAGTCAGCACCCATACTGCTCAGGAACCAGTACCAGGCTCTCACGCAGGAGAACCATGAAGAAATACAGCAAGATAAGACTTTGCCCACAAAGAATAACCTTGTAAGCCCTCAGAATCCTCCTGGTTGGAGAAAGAAAAATGTTGTGAAGAAAAAACGGAGAGTGGTGGTCATGGGGGATTCCCTGTTGAAAGGAACAGAGGCCGCTATCTGCAGACCAGACATAACCTCAAGAGAAATGTGCTGTCTTCCAGGAGCAAAAATTAAAGATGGATCTGACAGGATATCAAGACTCTTCAGACCTACAGATCACTACCCATTCCTGCTAATACATGAGGGAACAAATGACACCGCAAGAAAGGACCTGGAAACCATCTGCAGTGACTTTGAAGACTTAGGCAAGAAAGTGAAAGAATTGGGAGCGCAGGTGGTCTTCTCATCCATCCTCCCAGTGGATGGCCATGGAACAATGAGGTGGACTAAGATTCTACAGGTGAACAACTGGATACATCGATGGTGCCATCAACAAGGATTTGGATTTCTGGATCACGGAATGAATTACCTATATGATGGACTACTTGCTAGAGATGGGGTGCACCTTACGAAGACTGGAAAACATGTATTTGGAAGTCTCCTTGCTACACTCATCAGGAGAGCTTTGAACTAGAACAATGTGGGAAGGGAAGCAAAAGGCCAGAAAAAGCCATACAGCTGACAAATACTATTGAGATCTCTGCTACTGGAAGTGGAAAGAAAGAACAAAGACAAAAAAATCTAAATAATAAAAATATGGGAGGAAGAGAAACCAATCACAAACTAAAATGTTTTTATACAAATGCACAAAGCATGGGCAACAAACAAGGAGAATTGGAACTACTAACGCAGGAAAAGAAATATGATGTAATTGGAATCACTGAAACTTGGTGGGACGATACACATGATTGGAATACAAGGCTAAAAGAAAACAACTTATTTGCAAGAAACAGACTTGATAAACGAGGAGAAGGTGTAGCATTGTATTTTAGAAAAGCGCATATCTGCACAGAGATTGAAGCTTCAGAGACTGGGAGTTCTGTGGAAACTGTTTGGGTAAGAATACAAGGAGAGAACAACGGAAAGGACACCATTGTAGGCATTTACTACAGGCCACCTGGGCAAGCTGAAGATATGGATGAACTCTTTATGTATCAAATGACCAAGTTCTCCAAAAAATATGATGTAGTGGTCATGGGAGATTTCAACTATCCAGACATTTGTTGGGAATCTCTCTCAAGTAAAGCTAACAGGTCAAGCAAATTCTTATCCTCTCTTGCTGACAACTTTATCTTCCAAAAGGTAGGGGAGAAAACAAGGGGATCTGCTACTTTGGATCTAATCCTTATAAACAGGGAGGAAATGGTTGAGGAGGTAAAAGTGGCTGGAACTCTAGGAGGCAGCGATCATGCTATTATACAATTTTGGATAACTAGAGGAGGAAGACATTTTAAGACTCAAACTTCAAGGTTAGATTTCAGAAAGGCAGATTTTAAGCGACTCAGAAAGAGAATAGCAGGGATCCAATGGCTGGATGTCCTTAAGGACAAAAATGTCCAAGAAGGATGGGAAATTTTTAAAAATGAGATTCTCAAAGCACAATCGTTAACAATCCCGAAAAGTAGGAAGAATGGGAAGCATTTAAGGAAACCTGGATGGATAAACACAGAACTTAAACAGATGCTAAAAAGAAAGAAAGAAATGTTTATCAAATGGAAAGAGGGAGGCATATCTAAAGAAGATTATAATGTAGTCTGCAGATCCTGCAGGGCACGTATCAGGTTAGCTAAAGCTGACAATGAATTAAGGCTTGCAAGAGATGTCAAAAGCAATAAAAAATGATTTTGGGGGTATGTCAAAAGTAAAAGAAAAGTCAAATATGCTATAGGATTTTTACAGGATGAAAATGGTGAAATGGTAAGAAAGGATGTTGAGAAGGCTGAACTTTTTAATTTCTATTTTGCATCTGTTTTCTCTCAGAAAGAAAATGTAACATCAACTGATCTTCACTGTCCTATTAAAGGAATAGAAGAATCCAAGTTATCTGTAAACAGAGAGATTGTGAGGGAATATTTAGCTAACATAAATGAGTTCAAGTCTCCAGGTCCAGATGAATTACACCCCAGAGTACTGAAGGAGATCGTAGAAGAAATATTTTTGAAAATTCTTTGAGAACAGAAGTCCCAGAAGACTGGCGAAAAGCAAATGTTGCTCCTATCTTCAAAAAGGGGAAGAAGGTGGACCCAGGGAACTATAGGCCGGTGAGTCTGACTTCTATACCAGGAAAGATCTTTGAACAAATTATTAAACAACATGAACATGTATGTAAGTACCTGGATAAGAATGAAGTGATTAACCAGAGTCAGCATGGGTTTGTAACTAACAAGTCATGTCAGACTAAATTAAATTAATGACAGAATCACTGACTGGGTGGATCAGGGAAATGCTGTAGATATAGTATATCTTGACTTCAGCAAAGCATTTGACAAAGTATCTCACACCATCCTTATTGAAAAAATGACCAAGTATTGAATGGTCAAGGCAACTGTTAGGTGGATTCATAACTGGCTTAGTAATCGGACTCAAAGAGTGGTCGTAAATGGCTTCACATCCAGTTGGATGAATGTCTCAAGTGGGGTACCACAGGGCTCTGTCCTGGGACCTGTATTGTTCAACATCTTTATCAATGATTTAGATGAAGGAATTGAGGGTAAACTGATTAAATTTGCTGATGACACAAAGCTAGGAGGGAGAGCTAATACTAGTGAAGAGAGAGAGAGGATTCAAAAAGACCTAAATAAACTGGAGCAGTGGGCATTAACTAACAGAATGGTTTTCAACAGGGAAAATGCAAAGTACTACATCTTGGCAATAAAAATGAAAAAAGCATATACAAAATGGGAGGAATAGAGCTAAGCAACAGTACGACTTAGGTATACTAATAGATCATAGACTGAACATGAGTCAACAGTGTGATGCAGCAGCAAAAAGGGCAAATACAATTCTGGGATGTATTAACAGAAGCATACAGTCTAGATCACGTGAAGTCATTATCGGACTTTACTCCTCTTTGGTCAGACCTCATCTGGAATACTGTGTCCAGTTTTGGGCACCACATTTTAAAAAAGACATTGACAAACTGGAGCAAGTTCAGAGAAGAGCGACCAGAATGGTGACCGGTCTGCAAACCATGTCCTATGAGGAACGGTTACAGGATTTGGGAATGTTTAGCTTGCAAAAAAGAAGACTGAGAGGAGACTTAATAACTGTCTACAAATATCTCAAGGGCTGTCACATTGTAGAAGGATCATCTTTATTCTCATTTGCACAAGGAACGACTAGAAGCAATGGGATGAAACTGAATGGGAGGAGACACAGATTAGATATTAGAAAAAACTTTTTGACAGTTAGGGTGATCAATGAGTGGAACAGGCTGCCACGAGAGGTGGTGAGTTCCCCTTCAATGGACGTCTTCAAACAGAGGCTGGACAGATATCTGTCTGAGATGATTTAGTGAATCCTGCTTTGAGCAGGGGGTTGGACCAAATGACCCAGGAGGTCCCTTCCAACTCTACCATTCTATGATTCTATGATGTATGTGTTCAAATAAGACACGAAATACATATTGGACACGAGCTAAATACACGGAATGTAGTAGACAAAGAAATACATATATTAATATATAACTAACAAATACATATATAGAGAAATAATTTATATAAAGTTCCAAGTGCAAGATGTTAAATAAATCTTTATGAGACTGAACAGGAAAAGTGACTGAATGCAATGTGATGAGAAGATGGACAAAAGAGTCCATAGGGTCTAACGACAAGACAGAGCAAAAAGATGGCCAAATCCAAGTTATCCCTATGTCCACTTGATGGAGCCACCTAACTTGTCTAATTGCCCTCCTAAGCACTTTCTTGGTCTTTAAACTCATAGGTTCAGGACAGAGTTCCTTTTCACTTCATTGTTAATCTGGTCATGTAAAACCTCTAGGTTGTTTCGGGAAGACTTAAAGGGGTTAAAGCAATGTGACTGCAGGCTTGTGGATTCTCACATTGTACGCTCTGCATACTGTGAGGATTCTCCAGTGTGACCGCAAGTATGTGATATGCCTACTCCTGGCCAGAATTCTACTAGACTGTTTTGGTGCACTAAATGCAAGTGTATTGTGCGAGGCTGGAAACAGTTGTGTCACCCCTGAGGGTTCAGTCGCCACAGAGGTACTGCACCTCACCCAGAGGTGTGGCATCTCCTTCTCTCAGGTAAGGATGGAGTACAGCCCGGGACCCTAACACCTGCACTCAACACTACCCTACTCCCGGCCGGCTGGAAGGGCATTCTGCATGGTTTTCTGCTGCCCCGTCCCTGGCTGGAGTGGGGGGAAACAAAGTGAGGGGGAACCATGTAGTGGGTGTGGTAGAGGACGCAGACCAGGGGAGCACTTGAAGAAGGAATATATATAGGGGAGCCATCTTTTAGGGAGTAGTCGTACGGAGGGAGAGAGAGTGTGAGGACGAAGGGAGCAGAGGCTCTTCAGGAGCTCTGCTCAGGAGGCAGGCTCAGCCTGTCATGCCCAAGACTGAGAGAGGAGTGGGAGCAAGGGAGGAAGGCTCCAGGAACTAAAGGGATCCCAGGGGGTATGGTGAGTGCAGGACGGAGGGATCAGGCCGCAAGAAGGGAACCGGTCCCTGGACTAGCCGAGTTACTTTAAGTCTCAGCTAGAAAACCGGAGGCTTCTGCACTTTCAAGGTGCAGTTGCCACATCCACACCTAAGCCGCAGAAAAAGGGCACCAAGTAAGGTCCGGGAACTCCAAGTTGCCCAGATGGATCTCAAG
Organism: Phyllobates terribilis; assembly: GCF_046119375.1. NCBI lineage: Eukaryota > Metazoa > Chordata > Amphibia > Anura > Dendrobatidae > Phyllobates > Phyllobates terribilis. The sequence continues at coordinate 1,177,319,933 of NW_027362761.1, forward strand.
GTACCTGATCGGGACTTTGTGTGGCGGGGCACAGGGCAGGAGGGAGAGACCCAGCGCGGGAAGTTGGCTAAGAAAGGAACATACAGAGAGGGGTCCCATTAAGTGCTCTTGAGATACTTGAGGGAGTGCTGAACCCCTGCCTGGTAAACGCAGCGCGACGTGGGAGATGGTCACCTGTATAGTGCCACCTGAGGAACCTAAATAACTGTGAGTAAACTCGGATGACTGCACCCCACTGTTTCTGTCAGTTATTTCTACCATGTTATCGCTCCTGCACTACCACGCCCAGCATCACCATCTGCACCTACGCAGCCCTGGAGCTGAGCTCTGCCTGTGGAGAGCCGCACCAACCAAGCTGCCCTAACATCTGTTCCAGGGGTCTGCAGCAGCGCTGGTACTCATTACCAGGAACCACAGGAGGTGTCATGAGACAAAACCGTTTATCATCCCTTCAAGCAACTATATGGAAATCTATCTTTTGAGTCTCTTTATGTCATTCTATATTTATAATAACTAAGAATATTGAATAAAAACTCATCGAGATGGAAAGATATTTTTCTAACCAAATAAATTCCCATATATTTGAGGTTAATTCATCAAATTTACTGAATATAAACAATTGTTTCCTAAAAAAAAGTTATTTAAACTAATCCCTATCTGGTATAAACAATAATTCAGTAGAAACTAAACAATTGATCTTCCAAAAAAACTTTGGTTTTTTTTGTTTTTTTTTCCCCACACAGGATATCTCTCTCATGTTCTCTCTTTTGTTATTTGTTTGTTTCATGATTTATATATACACTTTGCTTAGATTTGTTTTTTTGCTGTGATGGTATAATATCGTTATTTTTAACATGTATTTTGTTATATGAGCATGTCACTTTTAAATTTACTCCTATTCACTAGTTATTTACCACTTGTGCCTAGGTGGAGCTACCTCTGTATGTTTAGTTATATATACTACTATGCTTCACAGTGAATTTATCCCATGATTAAGGCTAACATCTAGCTGAAACGCGTTGGGACTACAATGCTCTGTGGATTAGTACTCCGTGTTTTGTCCTTGTGACATGGCTGCTTTTATACGTTTCCATTAAAAGCTATATTTTAATGAAGATCCGCTGGATATCTGGTGCTCTCTTTTTCCTTGCTCTATATTTCAAGCAACAACCCCTTTTTTTTAAGAGTGACCCCAGGGTACAGACCCGGGAGCCGACCGCTGTGACATCCCAAGAAGGTAAAGGCCCGGGTACCGAGTCCCCCATATCCCCCTGGGCGAGTCACATTCTAGTCAGATTGTGGCTGGGAGTAGGCATATCGCAGACTTGTGGTCATGTGAACGCCGTTCCCAACGCTGACTCTGGAGGATCCTCACAGCACTCAGTGCATCACATAGAGAAACTGCAGACTTGTCACTTTACACCGGACAACTTTAAGATTACAACAAAAATGTGAACTGGAACACTGGAAAACAATAGGAAATAACAATATGCAAATTAATGAAGTAAAGGTGGCACATCTAAGCAGGATGTATATCCTGGACTCTCAGACTAAAGGCCTGAAGATCTAATGTCTTGGGTAACGGAACTCTAAAGGAATGAAGATGCTCTAAACTCATAAGGTTCATGAATCTTGCGCTGTATCACTAAGCTACAGTACATTCCCCAGACTATAGCAGCTTGTCGTGTGCTATTGTCCACTAACCCTTATATACAGTAGCGTAACTACCGGGGGGACAGAGGGGGCGGTGACCCCGGGCCCATTGCTCTCAATGGCCCACCCGGAGCCATGCTACTGTAACTGTATCGGTGTGCGGGGCAGAGCAGGGAGACTGGATGTCCCTGCACTGCCCGGCGACCTCTATGGAGCCCTTGAGTAGGGGGAGGGGGCCCGGTGCCAGCATCAGACCCCCCCCGCTCATCACCGCAAGCTCAGTGATGAGAGAGGGAGTGCAACTCTACCTCTCCCATCAGTCCCCCCTCTGCGTCTGACGTCAGTGACATCAGCACTTGGCGCCCGGCCGCTGTGCTGAGATGTGTGCGGTCGCTCGGAGCAGTGGGGGAACAAGGAGGAGAGGTGAGTATTGTTTATTTATTTTTCCTGGGGTCAGGGGGTATGCTACAGACTCTGCCTATGCGGGGGGGATTATGCCGCAGATGCTGCCTATGGGGGGAGATTATGTCACAGACTCTGCCTATGGGGGGGATTATGCCACAGACCCTGCCTATGGGGGGAGAGATTATGCCACAGACTCTGCCTATGTGGGGGGATTATGCCACAGAATCTGCCCATGGGTTGGATTATGCCACAGACTCTGCCTATGGAGGGAGGGATTATTCCACCGACTCTGCCTATGGGGGAGGATTAAGCCACAGACTCTGCCTATGAGAGGAAGGATTATGCCACAGACTCTGCCTATAGGGTGGGGGGGGGGGTTATGCCTCAGACTCTGCCTATTGGGTGGGGGATTATGCCACACACTCTGCCTATAGGGGGAATTATGCCACAGACTCTGCCTATGGGGGGGATTATGCCACAGACTCTGCCTATGGGGGGGATTATGCCACAGACTCTGCCTATGGGGCAGAGATTATGCCACAGACTCTGCCTATGGGGGGATTATGCCATAGACTCTGCCTATATGGGGGATTATGCCACAGACTCTGCCTATGAGGGGGATTATGCCACAGACTCTGCCTATGGGGGGATTATACTAGAGACTCGGCCTATGGGGTGGGGATTATACTAGAGACTCTGTCTATGGGGGTATTATACTACAGACTCTGCCTATGGGGGGTATTATTCTATATACTCTGCCTATTAGGGATTATACTATATACTCTGCCTATGGGGAGGATTATACTATATACTCTGCCTATGGGGGGGATTATACTATATACTCTGCCTATGGGGGGGAGATTATACTATATGGAGGCCTATGGGGGGGATTATACTGTAAGAAGGACTATGGGGAGTGCATTATACTAGTTCTCAATATATCTGGTGCATTATACTATATGTAGGCTATTTATATAGTGTGGGGATTACAGTTAGGGTCATACACTGTGGGAGTTAATGTTATTATTATTATTTATTATTATTATAGTGCCATTAATTCCATGGCGCTTTATATGTTTAAAAGGGGAATACATAGCAAACAAAAAGTACAATAATTTGAACAAAAACGAGTCGGCGACTGGTACAGGAGGACCCTACCCACGAGGGCTCACAATCTACAAGGGATGGGTAGAGCTGGTCATGCAGCGGTATGGTGGAGCGAGGGTAACTGCAGGTTGTGGGCTTGTTGGAAGAGGTGGGCCTTCAGGTTCCCTTTGAAGGTTTACACGGTATGCGAGAGTCTGATATGTTGGGGTAGAGAGTTCCAGAGTAGGGGGGATGCACGGGATAATTCTTGTATGTGATTGTGGGAAGAGGAGATAAGAGGGGAGTAGAGAAGGACATCTGTGAGGAGGTTGCGTGCAGGTAAGTACCGGGAGACTAGGTCACTGATGTATGGAGGCAGGTTGTGGATGGCTTTATATGCCATGGTTAGGGTTTTGAACTGGAGTCTCTGGGCAATGGGGAGCCAGTGAAGGGATTGACAGAGGGGAGAGGCTGGGGCATAGCGGGGAGAAGGTGGATTAGTCGGGCAGCAGAGTTTAGGATAGATTGGAGGGGTGCGAGAGTGTTAGAAGGGAGGCCACAGAGGAGGAGGTTGCAGTCGTCAAGGCAAGAGATGATGAGGGCATGCACTAGAGTTTTAGCAGATTCATGGTTAAGGAATGTGCGGATCCGGGAAATATTTTTGAGCTGGAGTCGGTAGGAAGTGGAAAGGGCTTGGATATGAGGTTTGAAGGAGAGATCAGAGTCAAGGGTTACCCCGAGGCAGCGAGCTTGCGGGACTGTGGAGAGTGGACAGCCATTGACTTTGATGGGTAGATCAGATAGAGGGGTTGAGCGAGATGGGGGAAAGATGATGAATTCAGTTTTGTCCATTTTAAGTTTTAGGAATCTAGCAGAGAAGAAAGATAAAATAGCGGACAGGCAGTGTGAGATTCTGATTAGTAATGTGGGGTCTTTGCACAGTGTGGGGGCCATCATACAGCAAGGGAGATAATGTGGGGTCTTTGCACAGTGTGGGGGCCATCATACAGCGTGGGAGTGTCACGCCAGGTGTTGGGAAGACTTAGTGCAACACACAGGGAAAAGGGAAAGGGAGGAGGTGGAGACCTCCTAGTCTTGTCTAGCATCACCCTTTCTCAAGTATCGTCCTTATATTACCTTCTCAGCAATCGCCGCACGCATGCCTCGCCCTACTCTCCCTGGCATATGGCCACGGCTAGGAATGGAAGGAGATGAGCACTAGTCAACCTCCACTAAACTCTATAGACAACAAGGGTGGACAAAACAGGGGAAATGGCTTAGTTTTTGATGAACTCCAAATAAGCACACAGTATCAAGCTCCAGAGAGGACAAAGTACTGCTCCTGCTAAGCTTCACAAGTAGAAATGGATATAGCCGGCGACTCCCTCTCAGACACATGAGGTATATATACACCCAGGCCAGAGAGCTAATTAGCAAGAGAGAGGTAGCCGCTCGGTCCTAAAGACAGCCTCTTATCTAAGAAACTGTCTGCAATGCCTAACGTAGAGATCTCCTGCAACCCAGTGCAGGGCGACTGTCTGTCACCTCTGACACACCCGTGACAGGGAGATAATGTGGGGTTTTTGCACAGTGTGGGGGCCATCATACAGCGTGGGAGTGTCACCCCAGGTGTGGGGAAGACTTAGTGCAACACAGAGGGAAAAGGGAAAGGGAGGAAGTGGAGCCCTCCTAGTCTGGTCTAGCATCACCCTTTCTCAGCTATCGTCCTTATTTTGCCTTCTCAGCAATCGCCGCACACGTGCCTCATCCTACTCTCCCTGGCGTATGACTACGGCTAGGAATGGAAGGAGATGAGCACTAGTCAACCTCCACTAAACGCTATAGACAACAAGGGTGGACAAAACAGGGGAAATGGCTTAGTTTTAGATGAACTCCAAATAAGCACACAGCCTCAAGCTCCAGAGAGGACAAAGTACTGCTCCTGCAAAGCTTCACAAGTAGAAATGGATATAGCCGGCGACTCCCTCTCAGACACACCAGGTATATAAATGTGTCACCCTGGCCTGGATGGCACAAATGTTTAATAAAGCTGTGTCTGAGAGCAAGGGGGAGGTTCCCTAGTTAGGGACCATTATCATGCAGCACCTCCTGTCCCAGGCCAGTAGGGGGAGCAGGCTGCCCCTATAAAAGCTGGAACTGGGGGCAGGGTTAGGGAGAGCTTGACGACCTGTCTCTGAAGTGAGAGGCATCCCAGAGATGGGAGAGCCAGTTCAGCTGAAGCTGAGGAGGTCGTGTCGCAGTAGAGGAGCCACGAGCCAGGGACGGAAGGCGACGTGAGCCTGTCCTGGCTGAGAGAGAAACAGAACTACCAGACTTTGGTGTCCGAGGCTGTTAGGATTCCAAGTCCTACAGCAAATAACCCGACCGCAGGGGATTGTATGTCCCTTGGCCTAAGCAGCCCGGAGGTTCCGCCACAGCAGAAGGGACCAGCAGAGCTGCACCAGGCCAAGAGTAGAAAGGGACCCAAGTTGCAAGCCATACGGGCGAGAAGACACGGCAAGCTCAGGAACGTGGGCTATTACACCACGAGGAGGGAAATAGCCAGGAAGAGTGCAGAGAGCACGGTAGGCCTACACCCTCACCCTGACCAGAAGGGCTTCCCACTTGTTCTCAGACATCCAGGCCCCCTCCTAGCTGGGACTGTTTTTGGGTCATTTCACCTGTTCAAATAAAGACCCTGAACTGTTTAAGAGGCCTCCGTTTCCTGGCTATTGCGGTCGGAATCATCCCCTCCAACACCTATCTATACTGCCCTGGGGACACACTCCTCCCGTGGGGAGTTATATTATTCAGTGCTGTACACGTACATCTGCCCCAGCGGTCTGCACTGCAGCGGCGGTTATCCCTGACCGCAATCCACGGGTGGCGTAATCGGAACTTACCCTATATATATATCAAAAGACGGTTCCCCTTTAAGCCTGACACCCTGAGCACGGGACCGGGTCGCCACTACTACTCCCCATTCGCATCCAGAGGCCCGGCCCTGAGTACCCCACGGCCCAGGGGGCGAGTCATATACACCCAGGCCAGAGAGCTAATTAGCAAGAGAGAAGTAGGCGCTCTGTCCTAAAGACAGCCTCTTATCTAAGAAACTGTCTGCAATGCCTAACGTAGAGATCTCCTGCAACCCAGTGCAGGGCGACTGTCTGTCACCTCTGACACACCCGTGACAGGGAGATAATGTGGGGTCTTTGCACAGCGTAGGGGCCATCATACAGTGTGGGATATAATGTGGGGTATTTGTATAGTGTGGGGTCTTTGCACAGTGTGGAGGCCATTAGTTTGGAGGCTACTAAAGGGTCAGTATACTGTGTGGGGGTACTATACAGTGAGGGGGCATTATACTATGTATAAGAGAGTATCATACTGTGTAGAGGGGAGCTATACATGGGAGGAGACTCAGGACATTATTAAATGTTAAGCGGGCACTTATCATTATAGGGGAACTCAGGTTATTATGACTGTCAAAGGGGCACACAGAGGGCACTATTACTTTCTAGGGGGCAAAATATGGGCGTTGTTTTCTAGGGCACTTACACACGGCATTACTATATTCTAGAGGTTTGTTTTACCATCTAGAGAGCACACATCAGGTGCAGTAACAGGGACACGTACGGCAGCAGCTCAGTATTGGTGTATCAGCAGGATGAGGAGTTTGTGCAGGTTGGGAATAGATGAGGACGGGGCCTGAAATGTAAGGATTCAAATGTGTCTTTGTTGTGATCTCTGCAGACCTGAGACTCTGAGTCCTGGATGGAGAAGTCGTCGTGTCGGCCTGGACCAGATGGAAAAGATAGGAAAAGTGAACAATTTAATCAGAAAGAACGTCAGCTGTAAGTTACTATATATAACTGTGCCGTAATCTCTTATATGTTCTGCAGGACTCATGTCTCCAAATGGCGGTAATATCAGGGCTGGTCTTTGTATAGAGATTATTTTTAGTAACAGCGCGGTCATCTGCTGAGGTTCTTCTACATGCACTATTAGGGTGCGCCACCATAGTTGTAGTCAAGGTTCCCTGGCTAGGGGCCCACTCAGAAATTTCTCTCCTAACATTGATACATGTATGCAAACTTACTGTAATTAAATGACTTGGCGCATAACTTACAGCCTAGTTAGAAGTCATTTTAGCAAAATAATTAAATAAAGCACAATACAAAACCATGGCCAACAACATTGGTGGAAGAGGAAAGCCTCTGTCTACACAATGCCTGTCACGGGTGTGTCGGAGGTGACAGACAGTCACCCTGCAATGGTTTGCAGGAGATCTCCACGTTTGGCAATGCAGACAGCTGCCTAGATAGGAGGCTGTGTTTAGGACCCAGCGACTACCTCCCTTTAGTCTGGGTGTATATATACCTGGTGTGTCTAGGTGGGCGTCACCGGTTATATTCATTCCTACTTGGAACTTGGCTGAAGTAGCATCACATCCTCTTTGGAGTCTTGAGGCCATGTGCCCTGTTGGAGTTCTTCTAAAGCTAAGTTATTATTTCCCTGTGTTGTCTTCCCCTTTTGTCTTTAGAGTGCTAGCGGAGGTTGACTAGTGCTCATCTCCTTCCACCCCCAGGTTTAGCCTTACGCCGGGTATAGTAGGGCGAGGCACGTGATCGGCGACAGCTGCGGAGGCTGAATAGGGACGTTAGGCAGAGACAGGGTGATGCTAGTCCAGATTAGGAGGTCACCGCTTCCCCCTTTCCCTAATGTCTGGGCTTCCTTTCCTTTTCCCCTCTGTGTTTCACTCACACCTGGCGTGACAATGCCTCACCCAAACCCTGATCCTGTCACTCATTCACAGGAAGGAAACTGCTCCTCACTTCACCAGGCAGTAGGACAGCAGCATGGAGGAAGCGTTTCTACTGCCAGCTCTCCGGCTCCTTGGCTCCCTGGATGGTGTTAAGTATGTGACATGAGGTCTCTTCTGTCTTTCCAGAGGTCTCCTAGCTTCCTTCTGCTGGTATTCCTCAATAAGTGAAGCTGGCTCCCATGCTACTATGATGACATATTTGGTAACAACTTCCTCCTGAAGTCCTGGCTCTTCCTTTTCAGCCATCAAAATGTCAGACAGGCACCCCCTGAGCCACTCCTCCCACCACAGCTCTCAGCTCTTTGTATTAGATCCCTCAGGGTATCCTCCATCCTACAGTCTCCCAGCTTCTGTTGCTCAAGGATTCGCTACCCGCTCTTCAAAGCTGCTCCAGAGATGACTTGTTCCGGTAGATGTAACTTGAGCCTGCAGATTATTGCATGGTAACCACTTGACTTGCCATGCTCTTCTTCCAGGTATCAACTTCACCGCATCGCCTTCAACTTTCTGCAATGTTTTTTTCCTCTTCTCCAGGAACTGGCAGAAGACCATTGGAGAACCCATCCATTTATATCTTCATTTCCTGACACTCACAGGAATCAGCCAATCAAAACTGAAAGAGGAAAACGTCACCAGGTAGAAACAGCAAGAACCTGCTCACGTCATAGGACACCGGTGACCTGATCACACCATCCGGCAGGAGCCCATCAACACAAAGTAGAGAAACCAAAAAGAAAGGACTGGAACGTAACACTGCTAAAATAAACCTTAAAAAGAAAAGATAAAAGGAAAAATGAAAGAGGGTGTGCAGCATGACAGCATGGGGGTACTACACCATATTCATCTCTCCCTGCTCCTCACATTACATCCTGCACATACACAGTGCCAAATATTCTATTTTACCAAAACGTTGAAAGATTCTAAAACGTCTGTATGCTAAAGCTTCTGTTTTTACATAATCACACAATAATAATATTATCAGTGATAATATGGAGCAGTAATATAATAATACGGTGCAGTGCACATTATGTGCCGGGGACGGGGAAGATTGGGACGTAGAGAAGTTCCAGCTTCCATTCTTCATTACAAAGGCTGGGTGACACCTGGTGGCGATCTTCGGGACTGCAAGTAGAAAGTAGATATCCATCTATCTCATATCTATCTATTATCTATCTAAAAAGAAAAAATAGAAGCAGCATCAGGATATAAAGTCAGGGTGATAAGCCTCCCAGGTATAGATCAAACCTTCAATACAATTCAAAAAATTGGAAGCAGCACACCATATAGAAGGTGAAATAATACTACTATTATATTTTCACCTTCTACCTTCTATATGGTGTGCTGCCTTCAATTTTTTTAATTATCTATCTCTATCTATCTATGTATTATCTATCTATCTATTATCTATCTATTATCTATCTATCTATCTATCTATCTATCTATCTATCTCTCTTTCTATCAATATATTGCATTTTATATCCTTGTCACCTCGTAGAGGATATTTTGCTTTCAGGACATTATTTGGTAATGTTAATGTTAATTTTAAAAACTACACATCGTCTTGTAAACATAAACAAATATTTAGATTTGAGAGTCCTCAGTGGTTGATACCAGGTCCGGCGTCAGCACCCGGCATACCCGGGCAAGGGCCGGGGCCCTGGACCATCAGGGGGGCCCACTCGTTATCGGAGCCCGGACCCCTTCCCTGGTATCTGTGCAGGGTCTCCGGTGCTGTTCAAACCCTGCTGTGCTTCACGCAGCAGCAGCAGTCAGTGTGCGGTCAGTGTGTTGCTGCTCCACCAATCAGGCCCAGTGCTGTCACTTTCAAGACATGGCCGCTCGCTGTGTGCTGTGCGCATTGTGGCTATGTCTGGTAGTAATGACACGCAGGGGCGACACTGCGCCTTTAATTGTGCTTGTGTGTCACACCTGCCGCGTCATTACTACCAGACACAGCCGCACAGTGCACAGCGTGCGGCCATGTCTGGAAAGTGACAGCACCGGGCCTGATTGGTGGAGCAGCAGCACACTGACCGCACACTGCTGCTGCTGCATAAAGCAGAGCAGGGCTTGAACAGCACCGGCGGCCCTGCACAGATGCCGGGGAAGCGGCCCGGACCCTGATGGCGAGTGGGCCCCCCTGATGGTCCAGGGCCATGTGACACGCCTGAGGCCCTGCACTGCCACATGACTGAGGAGCTGGACAGGACACAGGCCAGGGGGCAGGTGAGCGAGCTTCCCAAATCCCCATATAAAAAATATTTCTTATGTGTGTGTGTGTGTATGATGTGAATGTCTGTGTATGTTAGTATGTATGACTGTGTATATATATTTATGTCTGTTTTATGTGTTTTTAAGAATGTGTTCAAATATGTATGTGTATGTATCTGTGCGTGTCTGCATATCTGTGTACCATGTTCATGTGTGTATGTGTGTGCATGCCTGCGTACCGTGTGCATGCGCATGTCTGTGCACTGTGTGTGTGTCTGTGTATTGTGTGCGTGTCTGCATATTGAGTGTGTATATCTGTGTACCATGTTCATGTGTGTATGTGTGTGCATGCCTGCGTACAGTGTGCATGCGCATGTCTACATATTGTGTGCGTGTCTGCGTATTGTGTGCGTGTCTGCGTATTGTGTGCGTGTATGCGTTTCTGCGTATTGTGTGTGTATGTGCATGTCTGCGTATTGTGTGTGCGTGCGTGTCTGCGTATTGTGTGTGTGTGCGTGTCTGCGTATTGTGTGTGTGTGTGCGTGTCTGCGTATTGTGTGTGTGTACGTACGTACTGTGTATGTGTGCGTGTCTGCGTATTGTGTGTGTGTGCGTGTCTGCGTACTGTGTGTGTGTCTGCGTACTGTGTGTGTGCGTGCGTACTGTGTGTGTGTGCATTCATGTCTGCGTACTGTGTGTGTGCATGCATGTTTGCATATGTGAAGGATGAGGTGGCAGGCTGGGCCCTGTGTTGTATACCTATATTTCTCCGCCGTATCTGTGCATCATGAATTGTGGTATGTGCTAATGGGGCCCACTGAGACTCTTTCGCCCGGGGCCCACAAAAACCTGGAGCTGGCCCTGGTTGATACCTTTTAATGGCTAACTGAAAAGATGGTAACAAGTTGCAAGCTTTCAAGACTACTCAGGTCTCTTCATCAGGCTAGTATAACGCAAGATCTGAAGAGTGACATATTTATACACAATAAGACACAGAAATAATGCAATAGATGAGACAGGTGACAGAAAGCATTATTTCTGTGTCTTATTGTGTATAAATATGTGACTCTTCAGATTTTGCGTTATACTAGCCTGATGAAGAGACCTGCGTAGTCTCGAAAGCTTGCAACTTGTTACCATCTTTTTAGTTAGCCATTAAAAGGTATCAACCACTAAGGACTCACAAATCTAAATATTTTTCCATCTACTGGCTAACACTGTACAAAGATATTTATTTTCCCTGTATCAAAATAGAGGATAGCAGAATGTACCGCATCTTCATGGAACTCAAGCTACTTCTGAAGAAACGTGCACAATTGGACAGCGACATTTTTTTCTTATTTAAATGCAAAAAGGAGAATCTAATTCCTTAAGGACTTGGGATTACAAACCCAATTATTCATACCTACAATACTCATTATGCACAAAACCTTTGCCACAGGACTTCTGAGAGATTAAGGAACCACTTTTTTAATGTCTTCTACAGCATCAAGAGTAAAGTCCAAGGGCAATTTAAAACTCAGAGGAAAACACTTACAGAAAACACAGAGCAAAAATTACAGCAATACTACAACAAACTACAGACCCTTCTGATTCATAACAAGGAAAAGAAGCTACCCAGATTGCGCCTAAATTCAGGACACTATACAAACTGTTACAAAACAAAGCCAAAACCTGACAATTTGGACAACCACTCCATTCCAGACACAGAAGCATCTAATTGTGTCATCAGTCTCTCAGATTATAAATCCAACAAAGCGGAGCTGACCGTGCTTTCCAGGGGGCTCTCATTTTGTCCTACTAAGGCCCTAGATAAAACTGAACTGTGCAGTGATATGGAAAATTATTTCAGGAGACTGCGCCTGAGGGAATACTTCAATGCTACAGAAGATTCAGAACCCACCCCAACTGAAGGAAAATGGATCTTGACAACCAAGAAGAGGACAGAATGGACACCTCCACCTCCACACCTCCACCTAGACTCCTTCAGACATGTGATAAAATCCACCATTCTAGACACAAACAGGAGACAAACATCCAACATCAGTGCCCAGGAGAGAAAGGCCATACAATCTATGGAAACCAGCAAAGAAATCATCATTAAACCTGCTGACAAGGGTGGTGCAATAGTGATGATGAACACATCAGACTACATGAAGGGAGCAAACAGACAACTGATGGACACACGCTAATGTGGCACCACAGAGGGTCTGGTTGCCACAATGGTAGTAATACCATGTCTTGGAGCAAAACAGGAGTTTCCTGGTCAGGAACACATTACATGCAACTCCTCCTGCCCCAGACCAGAAAGGGGAGGATCCTGCCCTATATAACTGGATCTGGAGGCGGGGTTAGTTCAGTCTAGTGTCAGGAGTCAAGTAGGATACACAGGAGCAAGGAGCCAGGGACTGGAGCTGTAGCTAGCTCGTCCTGGCCAGTGTACACAGAGGACCGGACACCGGAGTCCGAGGCTGTGGGACCCTTCAGGCCCAGCAGCAGATACCGCAGGGCAGGGGATTGCAGTTCTCCTGGCCCAACAGAAGCCCGGAGGCTCAGCCACACGAAAGGACCAGTACCGCCACAGAGGAGCGAGGAATACATGGGATCCGAGCTGCCAGCCATACGGGTGAGCACAGCACGTCACACTCAGGGACGTGGGCTACAACACGAATATAAGCGGGATAGTCAAAGAGTACAGTCAGAACAGCAGGCTTACAACTCCACCTGGCCAGGGGGATTCTAGGATTGCTCCCAGACTGACCAGGCCCTCATCCCTAGCAAGTACTTCCGTTGGGGCCTAAATAATTGCCACCAGTAAAGACCCTAGGACTGCACTGCAAAGACTCTGTGTTATCATTACTGATCCAGGCACTATCACCACCACCATCCATACACGCTGCCCTGAAGCTCCACTCTTCCTGTAGGGAGTCACATCACCTTGCTGCACACACCATCAGCTTCAGTGGACTGCTCCGCAGCGGCGGTTCCCAATAACCGCATCCCACAGGTGGAATAGTCGGACTATACAGAAACTACACTGGTTTGACCGCCCTGGGTCACCGACCGGGTCGCCGCCAAGGTGACTACAACCCCCTGCATCTACAAGGCCCTGCTCCAGGCATCCCACTGCCCAGGGGGCGCATCAACTTTTTGGCGTAGTCGGCAGGATTGCGTGCCCACTACCACCGGGTACTGTGCGCCTTCACAGATTGTGTCGCATACTGTGGTGAAGATTTCCCGCCATTTGTTGCCGTTTTCCCGCCATTGTCCGCCATTTTCGGGTCGCCGCGCGGGAAGAAGAGGGGCGTGATCGCTGGAAGTCCAAAGCCCCGCCCCACGCACTGACGCAGCGCCAGGTCCTGGAAGGAGCCACAGCGAATGCTGACGTCAGACGTGTGCGACGCCAGGTCCTTGACGGAGACCATCGCCTGCGGAACTGTGGCCTACGGAAGAAAAGAGAAGGAAGGTAGACCATGGTTCACTAGGGGGGAGGAAGACGCCTGATATGGAGGGAACTTCAACCACCGGCGCGGCCGCTGCCGCGGTAATGCCATTCACCATGCCTTATATACCGGGGGCAGCATGGTTGCCCCAGTACTCAGGAGAGTTGCACACTCTGAGTGACTTCAAGGAGAGACTAAGCAGTTTATTTAAAGTATACCCCCTGTCCGAGGAGCAGAAAGTGAGCATCCTTATAAGTCAGTTGATTGGTGCAGCCCAGAGAGAAGTAAAGTCCTGGTCAACCAGGGAAAAAGGGACTGTAAAAGAGATACTGGCCCGCCTAAAGGACACTTTTGACACCCGTACTACGGCAGAGATTAAGATGAAGTTTTATGGATGCAAACAACGGGCACAGGACAGTGTACGGGACAATGCTTTAAACCTGCAGGAGGCGCTGGGGGCCATCAAACAAGTAGACCCTGACAGTGTGCGTGACAAAAACAGACTGTTAACCCAACAATTTATTGAGGGTTTACTGTCCAGCGCCCACCGAACCCAGCTGCGCATAATGGCTCTGCAAAACCCTGACTTGGACTTTGCTCAGTTTAAGGACAGGGCCATCCGGGTGCTACGAGAACCAGCACAAGGTGGCGCTACAGCTCACCGGCGCCCAGCTATCACCTACCACCAGGAGGTGGCACCCTTTTCCCGGAGCCTGTAGAAGCTGATGCGCAGACTCTGGACAATGCCCCGTCTACAGACCTGCACCATCAGTTCCAAGAGTTAACTAAAAGTGTAGCTGCGCTAACCAAAACTGTGCAGTCCTTGCAGGTGTCTCCCAAAGGAAAGATCCAGCTGGCTTCCAGTCCGGAGGACGTCCCGTGGCACCGACAGAAGAGTATTCCACCATCCAGAGGGTGGAACAGCGACCGCTACGACCAGGACGGACAACCCATCTGCCGCCGCTGCAACCAGCCAGGACATTATGCAAGGTACTGTCATTTAAACGAGCAAAACCTGGGGCAGAGGGCCAACCCCCAGGCATAAGACCACCAGGCCCATCAAGCTGGCGAGACAAATATGTGGAAGGACGACCGGTCCTACCTGTCATGCTGGACGGTTTTCCAATGAGCGCGTTGCTGGACACTGGATCCCAGGTGACCACCATCCCCTACATTCTTTTCAAACAGTACTGGACTGACTCTGACATCACCCGCCGTCCAGATGAACATTTGAGCATTTATGCCAGCAATGGTCAACCCGTACCTCAGGTGGGGTTCAAAGACGTGACCATAAAGGTTGGCAAAGTCGAACTGCCAGCACAAGGACTGATTATTGTCGACATTGATCGCCGATAAAGTCATCCCATGATAACCTTAGGCACTAATGTCATTGAAAATTGTCTTGCAGAAATAATTGTCTTGTTACAGCAGCTTGCAGAGACCGCCAGTTCCAGCCAGCAGCGGGTTCTACAAAGAGAGATCAGAGCTCTGATGAAAAGACAACAGGTAGAACTGTCTGGTGGTGAGATTGGCAGGGTTAGGATGAGTGACCCGTTCCCTATTGCCATGCGCCCAAGAAGTGAAATGCTGATATGGTGCCGGGCAGCCATCGGTCTAAGGGGTAGAGATTACCAGGCCCTGGTCTGACAGTAGGCCCACCATTTTGACAGCCAGGGGGGTGGTTGATGTTCACCATGGGAGAGTGCCAGTCCGCATCCTGAACATTGGGGAAAAAGAAGCTCATTTGCCCCGGTATGCCACCCTGGCCAAGCTATTCACCGTCAATCAAAATTCTATAAAGACAGTGGAACCCTTACCTCCATCCAAACAGGCGGAGGATAATGGCTCCAAGGGACAGATGGAGGACTGGTGCCAGAAGCTGCATGTGGGCACTGACTCCACCCCTCCACATCAAAAGCAAGGAGTATACCGGGTGGTCCAGGAGTATGAGAGGGTCTTCAGTAAACACCCACTCGACTTCGGGCAGGTAAAGGGGGTTCAACACCATATCCCCAAGGGGGACCATCCACCCATTAAAGAAAGGTACCGGCCAGTACCGCCAGCACACTACCAAAATGCCAAAGGGATGTTACGAGAGATGAAGGAGGCTGGGGTAATAAGAGACGGTTGTAGCCCCTGGGCAGCTCCATTAGTTCTTGTAAAGAAAAAGGATGGCACAATGAGAATGTGTGTAGACTACAGGCAAATTAACCGCTTAATTCATAAAGATGCATACCCGCTACCCAGGATAGAGGAGTCACTAGCTGCGTTAAAATCTGCTAGTTATTTCTCTACTTTGGATCTTACTAGTGGGTATTGGCAGGTTCCTGTAGCAGAGGCGGATAAGGAAAAGACCGCATTCACCACCCCGATGGGCCTCAGCAAGTTCAACTGCATGCCATTCGGGCTCTGTAACGCCCCAGGAACCTTCCAGCGGTTGATGGAGTGCTGTCTAGGACATAAGAATTTCGAGACAGTCCTCCTGTACCTGGATGACGTCATAGTATACTCCAAGACGTATGAGGATCATTTGAAGCACCCGGCGGAAGTGTTTGAAGCCCTGGCTGGCTTTGGCCTGAAGGTGAAGCCGTCTAAGTGCCACCTGCTGAAGCCCTAAGTACAGTACTTAGGACATGTGGTAAGCGCTGACGGTGGAGCACCAGACCCCGATAAGATCACCGTAATCAAGGACTGGCCGAGACCTTCCACCATCAAAGAAGTGCGGCAGTTCCTCGGGTTGGTAGGCTACTACCAAAGGTTTATACCAGGCTTCACCAAGATGGCGGCACCTATGCAGGACCTCCTGATAGGCCAGTCCAGAAAGGCCAAGAACCAGAAACCACCATTAAAATGGGACAAGCTGGAAGATGAGTCCTTCACCAGGCTGAAGATGGCTCTCACAGGTGATGAGGTCCTGGCCTACCCTGATTATGGACAGCCCTTCATCCTTCACACGGACGCGAGCACCATGGGACTGGGAGCGGTGCTGTCCTAGATCCAACAAGGCAGAGAAAGGGTAATAGCCTACGCCAACAGGAAGCTCCGGCCCACAGAATGAAACCCAGAAAACTACAGCTCCTTCAAGTTGGAGTTCCTTGCCATTGTCTGGGCCATGACAGAGCGCTTCAAGCATTATCTCGCCTCCTCCAAATTTACCGTCTTCACGGATAATAACCCGCTGACCCACTTGGACACTGCAAAACTTGGTGCCCTGGAACAAAGATGGATGGCCCGACTGTCTAATTACGAATTCACCATCAAGTACCGGGCTGGGCACAAGAATGCAAACGCAGATGCGCTGTCCAGAATGCCTAACTTGCCAGACGGGGGAGAAGACCCAGAGGAGCTGGAAGAGATAGAAATCCCTGCGTTCCACCGCCATAGGATAAAGCAGTGCTCCCATTGTGTGAAGAACAGGTGCTCTGCCAACAGAAAAGCCACGATCAATCCATTGCCCCACCATGGATGGGCAGAAACACAAGACAGTGACCCGGCTGTTCACCTAGTCAAAGAGTTGCTGACACAAGCTGACTCATACCCTGATTCAGATGCTCCAGAAGAGACCAAACAGCTGTGGAAAGAAAAGAGCAAGCTGTTCATCTATGAAGGGAAGCTGTGTCGAAGAACTGTCAACTCCCGGACACATGAGCTGGTCTGGCAGGTGGTAGTCCCGAGGCGAGATGCATCTATGGTCTTGGAAGCGTACCACGATGGAGCGGGACATTTTGGATGGAAGAAGCTGGAAGTCCTGCTACGTGAACGGTTCTATTGGGTTGGCATGAGGAAAGCAGTCGAGAGGTGGTGTCGAGAATGTGGACCATGCAACCTGAGAAGAAAAGACCGTGACAGCCAGAGGGCCCCCCTGCAGCCCATCATCACCAAGCAGCCCCTCGAAATGGTAGCCCTGGACCATGTGAAGCTATCCTCGAGCAGGTCAGGCTATGTCTACGCTCTCACCATCGTAGACCACTGCTCCCGGTTCCTGGTAGTAGTGCCAGTCAAGGACCAAATGGCTCAGACAGCAGCCAGAGCTTTCCAGCAGCACTTCTGCCGCCCGCATGGTTACCCAGAACGTGTGTTAACTGACCAAGGTCCGGCCTTCGAAGCGGAGGTATTCCAGGAGTTCTGCAACCTGTACGTCTGCAAGAAGATCAGGACAACGCCTTATCACCCCCAGACCAACGGGATGTGTGAAAAGATGAACCAGGTGGTGATAGACCTACTGAAGACATTGCCCCTGGAGGAACGCAGTCTATGGCCAGAAAAGTTGCCAGACCTGGTGGACCTCTACAATCATATCCCAGTGAATTCCACCAACTGCACACCAGCTTACCTGATGCGAGCGAGACCTGGTAAGCTGCCCATCGATCTGGATATGGGAGTCCTGACACCAGAGGACGCCTCACCGGATGCGGATTGGGACACTGAGAAACAACAGCAATACCGTAAGGTACAGGAAAGTGTTGAAAGAAGTCTGTCCCAAGCAAGAGAAAGGCAAGAGAAGACTTACAATCAACATGCACCTGCTGCCCCCTTGTTACCAGGAGAGCAAGTCCTAAAGAGGAAGAGGCGACTCCACAAGTTGGATGACCAGTGGGAAGGAGAGCCGTACACCGTTCTACCCTCAAACCATGATAACACCAAGGTGTGCCTCATAAGTAAGGACGGAGGTGAGACAACAGGAACAGTTTCCAGAGACCACCTGAAGAAATGTCCCGAGCAGCTGCAACACGCTAAAGAAGACCAAGATATCCCTCAACCCGCAGAGGAAGTGGAAGAAATGGTCAGCACGGTACTCGGAGAATTTCCACTGTCGTGGACACAAGTAAATAATGCCATTGTTGTGCCAGTCCTTACATTTCTCCAACCAGCCCCTCAGGAAGCTGTAGAAGTCCCAGTAGAGTTGGAAGAACCGTTGGCCCCGGAGACAGAAGATTCCTCATCAGCAGACCAGGAGAATCTACCCTCTGCTAGTAGCGAACCTGTCGTACCCACGGCAAGCCAAAGGATCCGTAGGAAGCTGCCCAGCCTACCAGAGACACCTCCAAACACCTGTAGTGGGGTGAACATTGAGCCCACCACACCAGTGGTAAATACAGGGGATCAAGGTAGAACACAGATAGACAGTGTGTTACGCAGATCTACCAGAAGCACCAGAGGTCAAATCCATGCTCGTTGGAGGATTTAAAGTGTAATGTATAACTGTCTTATTGCAAATGTTGTATATGTGTGTATTAAATAAGTTTTTTCAGTTACCCAACAGGGTCCAAAAACACTTTCAGGTTATGGACAGTGAATAACCAAAAACTTACCCTGTAAATAGTTGCACCTATAAAGTGCCCCTTTGTGCCAGACCACAGAACAAAAACCCGTGGAGGTGGCTGAAGACTTGGTCCAACATCCGGATCATCAATGTGACTCGCCCAGGGGAATGGGGATGACTCGGTACCCGGGCCTTTAGCCTGGCCTTGTAGGGATGTCGCGGTGGTCGGCTCCCGGGCCCGTACCCTGGGGTCTCTCCTTAAAAAGGGTGGATAATTTGTTACGTTTATAAAAGCGTTTGTGACGCCACCTGTGGCTTCTGATGAGGATCACCAGCGCTGCGCAGTCCACTGAGGCCAATGATAAGGCAGCTCGATGGTATAGCTCCCCACAGGTGGAGCTAGGCCTCAGGGCAGTGTGTGAAGAGGAATGCAGGACAGGCGCGACCCAGCCGGGTCAGAGAAAGAACAGGGACAGACACTAGTCACTTCAGTACCTTTTACTGATGGAAATTCAGGCACGTCCCGGAGCACTGTAGGGTGAAGGGTGCATGTCAGGATCCTCCCCAATGAGCGGGTTTTTGGGCCTCCTGTTTCTTGCCTCTGCGTAATAAGTTTCTGACCTGCCTAGAGCTAGGCCTAACTTTGTCTCTGTCCTGCGCTGGCTGACCTTGTGGTAGGGCCTTTCCTTGGAGTACACACTCCTCAGCTTGCGGGGCCTATGTGTCTCCTGGCTCTGTTACGTATCAGCACTTTAGCGATCCTGGGACTTGTAGTTCTCCAGGGATTCCGGTTTATCTTACTGGGTCATGGAGATCCCGGTAAGCTTCGGACCCGGTGTCCGGTAACTTCTTCGGGGTGAGCCAGTTAAGCTCCTCTGCCCCATATGTACTAACTCTCCTCTTTGCCTTCGGCCTACTCGGGCCCTCTCTAGGCTACTCACACTAACGGCAGCTTGCCGCGCTTCACCGATCTTATGGCGCCGGCACACCTAAAGCTCACCTCTCTGAGCTACAACTGAGTCTCGACTGTGCTCCACCGCAGACTAACCTCTCTCAGGATTCTGCTGCAGCAACTCTCTCAACAGGTTTGCTCTCTGTCGACTCCAGTCTAGACTAACTGCTGCCTGGCTCCACCTTCCCTATTTATCTATCCCTAACGGGCTCCCTCTGGTGGTCTGAGGTGGAAGGTGGAGATGTGTGAATGGTTATGGGGGCCTCTTGTGGAGGAATACTTCAATACACCCTTCTAGAATTTGTGATACCAAGCACAGCTGGGCGTCACAATCCCCCCTAGTTAAACTCAGCACTGCCGGGCTGAAGTACATTTTATAAAACAATAACAATAGTAAACATAAGCAATACAAAAACAATCTTCCCTTTATGGGAGGCACGAATCTTAAACGTACATGGGGTCTGCAGAAATACGCTTGGAACGTCTTTGCTGCTGTCTCTGCTGTCAGGTCTTTGACGGGGGTGACCACCAGGAACCGTGAGTAGTGATCCACTGTAATGCACACGCCCAGGCTGAGCGGCGTGTGCGTGTGATTCCACATGACCGTGCCGGAGAGTGAATGCCTAGAGGGGCGTAACTAGGTGTTCACCCGATCCGACCAGGGTCGCACGACGGCATACGACGCCAGTGCACCAAGGAGGAACCGAGCAGAGGGACCAGGTGCTACTCCAGGACAGACCCCGGACATGGCTGTTGACCCACACAGGGGAATACAGGAACAGACTGGTTAGGCTGGCGCACAGACTGGTGGGTATAGGCAGGCACGACTGGTATGCAGGCAGGCAGGCGGGTATGCAGGCAGGGGGGTACAGGCAAGCACAGCTAGAGTGCAGACAGGGAGGCACTAGCAGGTAGGAACACAGGCGGGATAGGACCCAGTACACACTGGGACTCAGGAACAGAACCACAGATGTGGCGGACAAACACAGCAGAGTGAGGCTGCCCAGAGAGGTGAGCGAGAGCAGGGCAGGACGAGGCCGCCTGGAGCGGTGAGCAAGAGTAGAGCAGGACGAGGCCGCCTGGGGCGGTGAGCAAGAGTAGAGCAGGACAAGGCCGCCTGGAGCAGTGAGCAAGAGGTCAGAGCAGAGCGAGACTGCCGGTGCAGTGAGCAAAGGAGTCAGAGCGGAGCGAGACTGCCGGAGCAGTGAGCAAAGGAGTCAGAGCGGAGCGAGACTGCCGGAGCAGTGAGCAAAGGAGTCAGAGCGGAGTGAGACTGCCGGAGCAGTGAGCAAAGGAGTCAGAGCGGAGCGAGACTGCCGGAGCAGTGAGCAAAGGAGTCAAAGCGGAGCGAGACTGCCGGAGCAGTGAGCAAAGGAGTCAGAGCGGAGCGAGACTGCCGGAGCAGTGAGCAAAGGAGTCAGAGCGGAGTGAGACTGCCGGAGCAGTGAGCAAAGGAGTCAGAGCGGAGCGAGACTGCCGGAGCAGTGAGCAAAGGAGTCAGAGCGGAGCGAGACTGCCGGAGCAGTGAGCAAAGGAGTCAGAGCGGAGCGAGACTGCCGGAGCAGTGAGCAAAGGAGTCAGAGCGGAGCGAGACTGCCGGAGCAGTGAGCAAAGGAGTCAGAGCGGAGCGAGACCGCCGGAGGAGTGAGCAAAGGAGTCAGAGCGGAGCGAGACTGCCGGAGCAGTGAGCAAGGGAGTCAGAGCAGAGCGAGACTGCCGGAGCAGTGAGCAAAGGAGTCAGAGCGGAGCGAGACTGCCGGAGCAGTGAGCAAAAGGGTCAGAGCGGAGCAAGGCTGCCGGAGCGGTGAGCAAGGCAGAGCAGGCTAGAACCGCCGGAGCGGTGAGCAAGGCAGAGCAGGGGGGACAAGGCTCTGTTCACACGGAACAGACAGGAAGGGAAAGGCAGAGCCAGATACCCACAGGGTACTTGCAGTGAAGTAGCGAGTGGACCACAAACTCACAAACGGGAGTACAGAGACAACAAGCAGGAGTTAGGTACGAGTTCAGACTCTGCAGAAAAAGGAAAGGAACGGACATAGAGGCAAAACAGGTAAAGGATAGGAGAGAGTTCAGACTGCAACTGAGTGTACGGAGGAGACCAACACTGCAGCGGGATACAGGAGTGGGTCTGGGAATACGGCCCCCAGAGAGGCGGGATGAACAGGCAAGGAGCGTGTTCAGACAGGACAGACAAGATACAGGAGCAGGTCTAGGTAATCGGCCCCTAGAAGGCGGGAGGAACAGGCTAGGAGCGTGTTCAGACAGGACAGACAAGATACAGGAGCGGGTCTAGGTAATCGGCCCCTAGAAGGCGGGAGGAACAGGCTAGGAGCGTGCTCAGACAGGCCTGGAAATACAGCCTCCAGGATAGGCAGACAATAGAACACAGAACGGGACCTGGCACCTTCAGAGTGCAAGCACACACTGAATGAAACACAATGCTCAGGCAGGGATTGATTGGAGCAGCTGGGTTAAATACCAGGTGACAGACAGCAATAGGCTGAGGACGCACAAGGGGTGTGACCCACAGCAGGTACAAAAAGCAGGAAGTGATCGGGCGCCGCTCTTAAGCAACAGAAACAGACACAAACAGACAGCATGGAGGGAAGCCAGAGAGACATTCTGGACTGGAGATCAAGTGCGCGCTCTTGCACAGTGGGAGATGGACCACTATGCAAGGACGCCGCCAGGTATGTTACATCCACCATGGTCAGAGCATAGGAGTATCCTGACCTGCTGGAGGACAGCTTGACATGGTCCAGGGCCACGATTTCCAGGGGCCGAGTCGTCTTGATGGGTTGCAGGGGTGCCTTCTGGCTGCTGAAGTCCTTTCTTCTTAGGCCACAGGGTCCACAGTCCCCACACCACCTCTCAATGGAGCTGCGCATTCCTACCCAGTAGAATTGACACTTCAGCAGTGTCTCTAGCTTTTTCCAGCCAAAGTGCCCCGCCTGATCATGGTAAGCTTCTAATACCATCTGGATGTCTGTCTTTGGGACTACTATCTGCCATACCATCTCGTGGGTTTTTGGATTAACGTACCTCCCGCACAGCTTCTCACAGTAGATAAACAGCCGGCTTCTCTCATTCCACAGCTGCTTTGCTTGGAGAGACGCATCCATCTCCAGGGAGGCACCTTCTTGGGTTATCAGCTGTTTAATGCGGCTGCAACCGGGTCACTGTCCTGGGTCTCTTTCCAGCTGTGGTGAGGCAGGGGGTTTAACGTCTTTCCACGCTGCTTCCTGGAGGCTCGTTGCTCATGGACCATCCCACTCCAGTGAAAGGCAGGTAGCTCTATCTCTTCCAAGTCATCCACATCTTCCTCTGTGTCTGACTGGTGAGGCATCTGAGACAGGGCATCGGCGTTGGCGTTCTTGCGGCCTGCCCGGTATTTAATGGTAAATTGGTAGTTTGACAGCCGAGTCATCCATCGTTGTTCCAGTGCCCCCAACTTAGCTGTTTCAAGATGGGTCAAGGGGTTGTTATCAGTAAAGGCAGTGAACTTGCTGGAGGCCAGATCGTGCTTGAACCTTTTAGTGATGGCCTAGACCAAGGCCAGGAACTCTAACTTAAAACTGCTATAGTTCTCTGGGTTCCTCTCAGTCGGGCGGAGCTTCCTGCTTGCGTATGCGATCACCTTCTCTTGGCTATTCTGCTTCTGACTTAGAACAGCACCCAGTCCTTCGTTGCTGGCATCTGTATACAGCAGGAACAGTTGGCTGTAGTCAGGGTAGGCTAGGATCTCATCACCTGTCAGGATCGCCTTCATCTCCTGAAACGACTCTGCTTGCTCCTTACCACAGTGGAATGGGGGGGTTTTGTCTTTGGGGGACTGCCCTACCAGGAGGTCTTGCAGAGGAGCTGCTTTCTTAGTGTAGTCCTTTACGAACCTCCGGTAGTATCCCACTAATCCCAAGAACTGACGCACCTCCTTGAGGTTCTTCGGCTCTGGCCACTTATGGATGGCTGTGATTTTCTCCGGGTCTGGTGCTACCCCTTCCGGACTGACAATGTGCCCCAGGTACTGTACCTTTCTCTTGAGCAGGTGGCACTTTGAGGGCTTCAACTTCATCCCGTACCGGGACAGTAACTCAAATACCTCTGCCAGGTGTTTCAAGTGGTCCTCGTACGTTCTGGAGTACACTATTACATCGTTCAGGTAAAGTAACACAGTCTCGAAGTTGCGGTGTCCCAGGCAGCACTCCATCAATCTCTGGAACGTTCCGGGGGCATTGCAGATTCCAAACGGCATACTGTTGAACTCGCAGAGTCCCATCGGGGTGGTGAAGGCCGTCTTCTCCCGATCCTCCTCAGCCACAGCTACTTGCCAGTACCCACTAGTGAGGTCAAGGGTGGAAAAGTAATTTGCAGACTTTAAAGCAGCTAGGGACTCCTCTATGCGTGGTAAAGGGTTTGCATCTTTATTTGTAATGCGATTTACTTGACGGTAATCTACACACATTCTCATGCTCCCATCCTTTTTCCTAACCAGCACTAGGGGAGCTGCCCAGGGACTACAACTATCCCTTATCACTCCCGCCTTCCTCATGTCACGCAGCATTTCTTTCGCGTTCTGGTAGTGAGCTGGGGGTATAGGCCTGTAACGTTCTTTGATTGGGGAATGGTTGCCTGTGGGGATATGATGTTGAACCCCCTTAACCCTCCCGAAGTCAAGTGGATGTTTACTGAACACCTGAGAGTATTCTTGAACCACCCGGTGTACACCCTGTTTTTGATGGGCAGGAGTGGTGTCTGTCCCAACATGGAGCTGTTGACACCAATCCTCCACCTGGGTTGAAGGGTCATTATCCTCCACTTCGTCTGGTGAAGTTAAGGACTCCGCTTCATGGATGCAGTTGTTATTGACAGCATGTAATTTGGCAACAGTGGCATTACGTGGCAGTTTGACCTCATCTTCCCCTAAGTTGAGCAGACGGACGGGCACCCTCCTATTATGTACATCTACCACTCCCCTGGCGGTTAAGAGCGTGGGTCTATGCTCGGAGCAAAGGGGTTCTACTACCGCCTGGTAGCTCTGTCCTCTTAGACCTATAGCAGCTCTACACCAGATGAGCATTTCACTCATTGGAGGGATAACAATGGGTATGGGGTCTGTTACCCGCACGTTACCGAGTTCACCGTCTGTTAACCTTACTTGCTGTTGATACATCAGGACTTGGATTTCCCTTTGCAGTGCCCTCCTCTGTCTTGGCCTGGCGGTGTCGGCGATCTGTTGGAGCAAGAACACAACCTCTCCCAAACAGTTACCAACAATGTTAGTGCCAATTACCATATACGGACTAGTGTCATCAGGATTAGTCTCTACTACAATTAGTCCCTGGTCCTTCAGCTCCACTCTCCCCACCTTCACAGTCACGTCCTTAACCCCGAGTAGGTTTGAGGCATATACTGATAGATTTGGAGCTGGCGGACGTAGGTCGTCCATGGACCAGAGCCTCTTGTAGAGGACATCAGGCATGATGGTTACCTGAGATCTTGTGTCCAGCAGGGCATGCGTCGGGATCCCATCCAGTACAATGGACAGGAAAGGTCTTCCTCCGACGAACCTGTTGTACCAGTCTGATGGGCCTGGTGAGTTTACTCCTGGGTGTTGGCCCTCGGACCCAGGGTTTTCTCGTTTAAAGGACAATTCTGGGCGATGTGTCCGGTCTTGCGGCATCGGTAGCAGGCAGGGTCCTTCTGTGGACGGCGCTGGTCACTGGTCCTTGGCGAGGGCGGTGTTGGCCTCCTCTTCCTACGCATCCAGGGGACATCCTCAGGGCTATCGGCTAGCAGGATCTTCCCTCCTTCCTCAGGCTCCATCCGCAGCTGCAGAGCACTCAGCACAGTGGTCAGGGTTTTGCTCAACTGACGCACTTCAGAGCGCAAACTGTCCAGTTCTTTAGGGGATGTTGCTGGGACTTTAGCTTCAGCAGCCACTGGGGAAAAGGTGGGTGTTGCAGGCTCTGGGGTAGCCCCACCCTGGTAATGTTGGATGGAATTTGTTTCCAGGGGCTGCAGTCCTTTTATAGCCATGTCCTTGAGATTGTCAAAGGTGGCATCTGGATGATCTAGGGACCACCAACGCACAGTCCTTCTCTCCTCTGGAGACCTCAGTCCCCAGACAAACTGTTCCTTCAGCATTTTGTTCTCATTTTCAATGCTGGTTGGACTAACCCCTTGGAGACGCCAGGCATAGTCCCGAACATTGTCCTCTGGTTGTTGGGAGCAGCTGTAGAACCTCATCCGGAGGTCCGCCTCAGTAAGGTCCTCAAACACAGTCTGTAGTTTTTGAAATATTGCGGACACTGATTCCTGGTCTGCGGCCGACCATGTTTCCACTTCCCGTTCCGCAGCAGCGGTCAGCTGTCCTAATACAACGGCGGCTCTTTGTTTGTCGGTCATAGAGTACATGTCCAAGATACCACATATCTTCCGTTTGAATCCAGACAGGGTATCTGGTTTGCCGTTGTACTGGGGGAGCCACTTTGCTCCAGGAATGTACGGTAAAGTCATAGGAATAACAGGTGTTACAGGCGCTGCTGGTGGAGTGCGGCTTCTGCCTGCTCATCATCGGGCGCGGGTTGAACTTTAGGGACATTGACTGGCAGGTCGGCGTTCTGCTGTTCATCGGACATCTTGGCGCCCCCCTAGTTAACCGTGGCCTACCTTCTGTTTTTTCTTCCGGTAGGCCGCAGCTCCGCAGGTGACGGTTGTCTTCAGAACCTTGCGTCGTTTGCGTCCTATATCAGAGCGTTCAGCGACACTCCTTACAGGACCTGACGCTTCTTGGTCTGACGTTGAAACGTGGGGCGTGTCCGAAGCTTCGCGCTCTTTTGCAGGTATGCCCCTAATTTTCCCGCGGTTACGCCCTTCTTCTCGCTCAGCGGCCCAACAATGGCGGCTACCTTCACCACAATTTTACGTACACAGTTCAGAATAAAGGCGCACAGTACCCGGTGGCAACGGGCATAACACTTCGGCGTTGCAGCGGGCACGCTATCCTGTTCGTGACGCAAGAGGGAGATGACTCGCCCAGGGGAATGAGGATGACTCGGTACCCGGGCCTTTAGCCAGGCCTTGTAGGGATGTCACGGTGGTCGGCTCCCGGGCCCGTACCCTGGGGTCTCTCCTTAAAAAGGGTGGATAATTTGTTAAGTTTATAAAAGAGTTTGTGACGCCACCTGTGGCTTCTGGTGAGGATCACCAGCACTGCGCAGTACACTGAGGCCGATGATAAGGCAGCTTGATGGTATAGCTCCCCACAGGTGAAGCTAGGCCTCAGGGCAGTGTGTGAAGAGGAATGCTGGACAGGCGCGACCCAGCCGGGTCAGAGCAAGAACAAGGACAGACACGATAGTCACTTCAGTACCTTTTACTGATGGAAATTCAGGCACGTCTCCCGGAGCACTGTAGGGTGAGGGGTGCATGTCAGGATCCTCCCCAATGAGCGGGTTTTTGGGCCTCCTGTTTCTTGCCTCTGCGTAATAAGTTTCTGACCTGCCTAGAGCTAGGCCTAACTTTGTCTCTGTCCTGCGCTGGCTGACCTTGTGGTAGGGCCTTTCTTTGGAGTACACACTCCTCAGCTTGCGGGGCCTATGTGTCTCCTGGCTCTGTTACGTATCAGCACTTTAGCGATCCTGGGACTTGTAGTTCTCCAGGGATTCTGGTTTATCTTACTGGGTCATGGAGATCCGGGTAAGCTTCGGACCCGGTGTCCGGTAACTTCTTCGGGGTGAGCCAGTTAAGCTCCTCTGCCACCTATGTACTAACTCTCCTCTTTGCCTTCGGCCTACTCGGGCCCTCTCTAGGCTACTCACACGAACGACAGCTTGCCGCGCTTCACCGATCTTATGGCGCCGGCACACCTAAAGCTCACCTCTCTGAGCTACAACTGAGTCTCGACTGTGCTCCACCACAGACTAACCTCTCTCAGGCTTCTACTGCAGGAACTCTCTCAACAGGTTTGCTCTCTGTCGACTCGAGTCTAGACTAACTGCTGCCTGGCTCCACCTTCCCTATTTATCTATCCCTAACGGGCTCCCTCTGGTGGTCTGAGGTGGAAGGTGGAGATGTGTGAATGGTTATGGGGGCCTCTTGTGGAGGAATCCTTCAATACACCCTTCTAGGATTTGTGATACCAAGCACAGCTGGGCGTCACAAATGCCCTGTAGCCACCCCAGGGCCTCCGTGGAGGGTTTGGGATGGGTCCCTCAAACTACATCTTCTTCAGTGAAATGGACACCTGGTTACGGACAATACCGTGACCTAAAAAGACAGTAATGCTTGTAAATATGTTCATGTATTGTTGATTGTTATCTGTTATATTTTTGCAAAATATGCTCAGTCCCGGAGTACTGAAATTTACTAGGGGGGAATGTGACACCCCAGAGGGTCTGGTTGCCACAATGGTAGTAATACCATGTCTTGGAGCAAAACAGGAGTTTCCTGGTCAGGAACACATTACATGCAACACCTCCTGCCCCAGACCAGAAAGGGGAGGATCCTGCCCTATATAACTGGATCTGGAGGCGAGGTTAGTTCAGTCTAGTGTCAGGAGTCAAGTAGGACACACAGGAGCAAGGAGCCAGGGACTGGAGCTAGAGCTAGCTCGTCCTGGCCAGTGTACACAGAGGACCGGACACCGGAGTCCGAGGCTGTGGGACCCTTCAGGCCCAGCAGCAGATACTGCAGGGCAGGGGATTGCAGGTCTCCTGGCCCAACAGAAGCCCGGAGGCACCTGATGAAGGTGGCTGTGTCCACCGAAACGTATTGTGTGTATTAATAAATCAGTCCTTTTAATATTTTTGCCCTGTTATTGGCGCTCTGGTACCGCTATTCATATTCACTGATTATCATTACTGATCCCGGCACTATCACCACCACCATCCATACATGCTGCCCTGAAGCTCCACTCTTCCTGTGGGGAGTCACATCACCTTGCTGCACACACCATCAGCTTCAGTGGACTGCACCACAGCGGCGGTTCCCAATAACCGCATTCCACAGGTGGCGTAGTCGGACTATACAGAAACTACCCTGGTTTGACCGCCCTGGGTCATGGACCGGGTCGCCTCCACGGTGACTACAACCCCCAGCATCTACAAGGCCCGGCTCCGGGTATCCCACTGCCCAGGGGGTGTGTCACTACTACAAAAAACTGGAGTCTGACCCTACACAGGACTATTACAAGGAACTAAACAAGTTGGTATCTTGTCTGCCTGACAAATCCATAAGAGCCAATGACCTGATACCAGAGAGTCCAAGAATAGGGACATTCTATATGCTCCCCAAAATCCACAAATCTGGTAATCCAGGAAGACCAATTATTTCATGTGTGGGCACCCTTACTGAGCAAGTTTCTGGATGGGTAGAGTGTGTTCTTCAACCACTGATAAAGATTTCACACAGCTACTTTCAGGACACGACAGACCTACTGAATAACCTAGCAGCAATAGGTCCTCTACCAGAAGGAGCCATCCTGGCCACCATGGATGTGGAATCTTTGTATTCTAATATCCTACAACAGGATAGATTAAATGTCTGCAAAATTTTCATGGAAAATACCGGAATTGATGCTGATTCTGTGGTGAAACTTACAAAACTCATTCTCACCCACAATTACTTTGAATTTGATAACAACATATATCTATATGAGACTGGTACAGCGATGGGAAGTAAAATGGCTCAACAGTACGCAAATCTTTTCATGGCCAAACTTGAAAGTGACTTTTTGTCCTCATGTCCCATCAGGCCTCTGGCCTACTATCGTTTCATTGACAATATTTTGATCATCTGGACAGGGTCTGAGCAACAGCTGAAGACGTTCCATGAACACTTTAATCGATTTCATCCCACCATCAACATAACACTCAACTACTCCTGTACTGTAATTAACTTTTTTGACACCATCATCAAGCTACAGAACAATGAAATAGAGACATCCTTGTACCGGAAACCAATTGACCATCCTTCATACCTTAAATGGGACAGTTTCCATCCGAAATACATAAACTCTATTGTCTACAGCCAAGCCATCAGATATAATAGGATATGTTCCAACCCTATGGATTAAGACAAACACTTTGGTGGCCTCAGGAAGACCTTTTAGAATCAAAGCTACCACCCAAGAACAATTGAGAACCAGATTACAAGAGCCACCAGAATATTAAGGAATCATCTCCTACATTACAAAACCAAACAAGAAAGCAACCAGGTGCCTCTAGTAGTCACCTACAATCCAAATCTGGAGGCGCTAAGGAGAGCTGCACGGAAACTACAACCTTTACTACAAAAAGATGCCCGATTACAATCCATATTTCCAGACTCCCCACTTCTGTGTTTCAGGCAGCCCCCAAATCTAAGAAGCATCATTGTCAGAAGCTCCCTGTCATCTCCACTAGTGTTGAGCCACCCCCGTAGTGTTCGGGTTCGGTTCGGTTCGTCGAACACCGGGATGTTCGAGGAACTGTTCGTCGAACTGTTCGTCGAACACCTTAGAACACCGTCGAACACCGTTAAAACCAATGGCAGGCAAACAAAAACACATAGAAACACATAGAAAACACCTTCAAAGGTGTCCAAAAGCTGACAAACTGCTCAGAAGACGCTTTCTTTAAAAAAGCCGGCCGGCAATTCAGCAGCGGCATACACCGGTACCCGACAATTTAGACAAGAAGGAATAGAGCCTCACACATAGATTAGATAGATAGAAACATGTCAGTCACATATATATGAAGTACAGTGACAATGTTGCTTACTGTACTTGTCATTTAGTGTAAAGGATTTATTAAAAAATATAATAGTGTTTTCGTGCACCGTCTCTTTAAAAAAGCCGGCCGGCAATTCAGCAACTGTACCCGACAATTTATAACAGAAAGATAGAGCATCACACATAGATTAGATAGATAGAAACATGTCAGTCACATATATATGAAGTACAGTGACAATGTTGCTTACTGTACTTGTCATTTAGTGTAAAGGATTTATTAAAAAATATAATAGTGTTTTCATGCACTGTCTCTTTAAAAAAGCCGGCCGGCAATTCAGCAACTGTACCCGACAATTTATAACAGACAGAATAGAGCTTCACACATAGATTAGATAGATAGAAACATGTCAGTCACATATATATGAAGTACAGTGACAATGTTGCTTACTGTACTTGTCATTTAGTGTAAAGGATTTATTAAAAAATATAATAGTGTTTTCGTGCACCGTCTCTTTAAAAAAGCCGGCCGGCAATTCAGCATCTGTACCCGACAATTTATAACAGACAGAATA
Source organism: Phyllobates terribilis (assembly GCF_046119375.1). Taxonomy (NCBI): domain Eukaryota; kingdom Metazoa; phylum Chordata; class Amphibia; order Anura; family Dendrobatidae; genus Phyllobates; species Phyllobates terribilis. The sequence continues at coordinate 1,177,351,054 of NW_027362761.1, forward strand.
GAGCTTCACACATAGATTAGATAGAAACATGTCAGTCACATATATATGAAGTACAGTGATAGTGTTGGTTACTGTACTTGTCATTTAGTATTAAAATAAAGGATTTATTATTAAAAAAAATTGGCGTGGGGTTCCCCTTAATTTTAGTCTCTAGCGGAGGTTAAGCAGACGGCTGGGGCAGATGTTTGAAGCCTGGGAAGGGGGTAATACCTACGGAGCTTCCCAGGCTACTAATATGAGCCCCCAGCTGAATACATAGCCTTTACTAGCTATTAAAATGGGGGACCCCCCCAAAAAAATGACGTGGGGTCCCCCCTAATTTAATAGCTAGCAAAGGCTAGGCAGACAGCTGGGGGCTGATATTAATAGCCCAGGAAGGGTGCCATGAATATTGGCCCCCTCCCAGGCTAGAAACACCAGCCATCAGCCGCCCCAGAAATGGCGCATTCATAGGATGCGCCAATTCTGGCACTTAGCCTCGCTCTTCCACGCTGCCCTGTAGCGGTGGCAGGGGGTAATAGGGCTGGGGTTGATGTCAGCTTATAATGCCAGCTGACATCAAGCCCAGGTTAGTAATGGAGAGGCGTCTATAAGACACCCCCATTACTAACCCCATAGTCAAAGTTAAAAGAAAACACAAACACCCAGAATAAAGTCCTTTAATTGAAATAAAGACACAATCCTTTATTGTTCTAAATTAAACCATACTTACCATCACGCCCATTCCAGCTGAAGCCAACGATCTCCTGCAATAAAAGAAAAATAATAAAGCAACCTCATCCTTACCTTTCCATGGTTCCCACGACAGCTTCAGCTCTGCTACATCGAGATGACAGGCTGGACCGCAGCAGAAAGCTGCCATCCAGCCTGTCATCCCGCAGACACTGAGAAGCGCAGGCTTGCTTGCGCTCTGCAGTGTCTGGCTGTGACGGCATAAAGATGAGACGAGTTCATGTCCAATGAACTCGGCGCACCTCATGCACGTCACTGACAGCGTGGGAAAATTCTCATGCTGAAGCGCTGAGTGCAGGAGAATTCTCCCACGCTGTCAGTGACGTGCATAAGGTGAGCTCATGTCCAATGAACTCAGCTCACCTCCTGCACGTCACTGACAGCGTGGGAGAATTCTCCTGCACTCAGCGCTTCAGCGTGAGAATTCTCCCACGCTGAAGTGCTGAGTGCAGGAGAATTTTCCCACGCTGTCAGTGACTTGCATAAGGTGAGCTCATGTCCAATGAACTCAGCTCACCTCCTGCACGTCAATGACAGCGTGGGAGAATTCTCCTGCACTCAGCGCTTCAGTGTGAGAATTCTCCTACGCTGAAGCGCTGAGTGCAGGAGAATTTTCCCACGCTGTCAGTGACGTGCATGAGGTGAGCCGAGTTCATTGGACATTAACTCGGCTCATCTGGATGCCCTCACAGATAGACACTGTGGAGCGCAAGCAAGCCTGCGCTTCTCAGTGTCTGCGGGATGACAGGCTGGACGGCAGCGTTCTGCTGCGGTCCAGCCTGTCATCTCAATGTAGCAGAGCTGAAGCTGTCATGGGAACCATGGAAAGGTAAGGATGAGGTTGCTTTATTATTTTTCTTTTATTGCAGGAGATCGTTGGCTTCAGCTGGAATGGGCGTGATGGTAAGTATGGTTTAATTTAGAACAATAAAGAATTGTGTGTTTATTTCAATTAAAGGACTTTTTTCTGGGTGTTGTGTTTTTTTTAAATACTTTACTAGAAATTCATGGTGGTCATGTCTAATATTGGCGTGACCCCATGAATTTTGGGCTTAGGGCCAGCTGATAATGCCAAGCTGGCCCTAACCCCTTTATTACCCAGTGAGCCACTGCATCAGGGCCCTGGATGAGTTGGGTACAGCGCCAGAAGATGGCGCTTCTATGAACGCGCCATTTTCCGGGGTGGCTGCGGACTGCAATTTGCAGCGGGGGTGGCCCAGAAAGCTTGGGCCTCCCTGCGCTGCGGATTCCAGCCCCCAGCTGCCTAGTTGTACCTGGCTGGACACAAAAACAGGGCGAAGCCCCACGTCAATTTTCTTTAAATTATTTCATGAAATAATTAAGAAAAAAAGGGCTTCCCTATATTGTTGTGTCCGGCCAGGTACAAATAGGCAGCTGGTGGTTGGGGGCAGCCCGTTCCTGCCTGCTGCACCTGACTGGACACAAATATAGTGCGAAGCCCCACGTCAATTTTTTTTTAATTATTTCATGAATTTCCTGAAATAATTTAAAAAAATTGAAGTGGGGCTTCGCACTATATTTGTGTCCAGCCAGGTACAGCAGGCAGGAACGGGCTGCCCCCAACCACCAGCTGCCTATTTGTACCTGGCCGGACACAACAATATAGGGAAGGCCTTTTTTTCTTAATTATTTCATGAATTTCATGAAATAATTAAAAAAAATTGAAGTGGGGCTTCGCACTATATTTGTGTCCAGCCAGGTACATCAGGCAGGAACGGGCTGCCCCCAACCACCAGCTGCCTATTTGTACCTGGCCGGACACAACAATATAGGGAAGGCCTTTTTTTCTTAATTATTTCATGAATTTCATGAAATAATTAAAAAAAATTGAAGTGGGGCTTCGCACTATATTTGTGTCCAGCCAGGTACATCAGGCAGGAACGGGCTGCCCCCAACCACCAGCTGCCTATTTGTACCTGGCCGAACACAACAATATAGGGAAGGCCTTTTTTTTCTTAATTATTTCATGAATTTCATGAAATAATTTAAAAAAAAATACGTGGGGCTTCGTCCTATTTTTGTGTCCAGCCAGGTACAACTAGGCAGCTGGGGGCTGGAATCTGCAGCGCAGGGAGGCCCAAGCTTTCTGGGCTTCCCCCCCCGCTGCAAATTGCAGTCCGCAGCCACCCCGGAAAATGGCGCGTTCATAGAAGCGCCATCTTCTGGCGCTGTACCCAACTCATCCAGGGCCCTGGTGCGGTGGCTCACTGGGTAATAAAGGGGTTATGGCCAGCTTGGTATTATCAGCTGGCCCCAAGCCCAAAATTCATGGGGTCACGCCAGTATTAGACATGACCGCCATGAATTTCTAGTAAAGTATTTAAAAAAAACACAACACCCAGAATAAAGTCCTTTAATTGAAATAAAGACACAATTCTTTATTGTTCTAAATTAAACTATACTTACCATCACGCCCATTCCAGCTGAAGCCAACGATCTCCTGCAATAAAAGAAAAATAATAAACCAACCTCATCCTTACCTTTCCATGGTTCCCACGACAGCTTCAGCTCTGCTACATCGAGATGACAGGCTGGACCGCAGCAGAACGCTGCCATCTAGCCTGTCATGCCGCAGACACTGAGAAGAGCAGGCATGCTTGCGCTCCTCAGTGTCTCGCTGTGACAGCATCCAGATGAGCCGAGGTCATGTCCAATGAACTCGGCTCACCTCATGCACGTCACTGACAGCGTGGGAAAATTCTCACGCTGAAGTGCTGAGTGCAGGAGAATTCTCCCACGCTGTCAGTGACGTGCATGAGGTGAGCTCATGTCCAATGAACTCAGCTCACCTCATGCACCTCACTGACAGCGTGGGAAAATTCTCCTGCACTCAGCGCTTCAGCGTGAGAATTCTCCCACGCTGTCAGTGACGTGCATGAGGTGAGCCGAGTTCATTGGACATGACCTCGGCTCATCTTTATGCCGTCACAGAGAGACAATGTGGAGCGCAAGCATGCCTGCGCTTCTCAGTGTCTGCGGGATGACAGGCTGGATGGCAGCGTTCTGCTGCGGTCCAGCCTGTCATCTCGTTGTAGCAGAGCTGAAGCTGTCGTGGAAACCATGGAAAGGTAAGGATGAGGTTGCTTTATTATTTTATTTTTATTACAGGAGATCGTTGGCTTCAGCTGGAATGGGCGTGATGGTAAGTATGGTTTAATTTAGAACAATAAAGAATTGTGTCTTTATTTCAATTAAAGGACTTTATTCTGGGTGTTTGTGTTTTTTTTAACTTTGACTATGGGGTTAGTAATGGGGGTGTCTTATAGACGCCTCTCCATTACTAACCTGGGCTTGATGTCAGCTGGCATTATAAGCTGACATCAACCCCAACCCTATTACTCCACTGCCACCGCACCAGGGCAGCGTGGAAGAGCGAGGCTAAGTGCCAGAATTGGCGCATCCTATGAATGCGCCATTTCTGGGGCGGCTGACGGCTGGTGTTTCTAGCCTGGGAGGGGGCCAATATTCATGGCTCCCTTCCTGGGCTATTAATATCAGCCCCCAGCTGTCTGCCTAGCCTTTGCTAGCTATTAAATTAGGGGGGACCCCACGTCATTTTTTTGGAGGGGGTCCCCCATTTTAATAGCTAGTAAAGGCTATGTATTCAGCTGGGGGCTGATATTAGTAGCCTGGGAAGCTCCGTGGGTATTACCCCCTTCCCAGGCTTCAAACATCTGCCCCAGCTGTCTGCTTAACCTCCGCTAGAGCCTAAAATTAAGGGGAACCCCACGCCAATTTTTTTAATAATAAATCCTTTATTTTAATACTAAATGACAAGTACAGTAACCAACACTATCACTGTACTTCATATATATGTGACTGACATGTTTCTATCTATCTAATCTATGTGTGAAGCTCTATTCTGTCTGTTATAAATTGTCGGGTACCGCTGCTGAATTGCCGGCCGGCTTTTTTAAAGAGACGGTGCATGAAAACACTAATATTTTTTTTGATAAATCCTTTACACTAAATGACAAGTACAGTAATCAACACTGTCACTGTACTTCATATATATGTGACTGACATGTTTCTATCTATCTAATCTATGTGTGATTCTCTATTCCTTCTATTCTAAATTGTCGGGTACCGCTGCTGAATTGCCGGCCGGCTTTTTTAAAGAGACGGTGCATGAAAACACTATTATTTTTTTTGATAAATCCTTTACGCTAAATGACAAGTACAGTAACCAACACTTTCACTGTACTTCGTATATATGTGGCTGACATGTTTATATCTATCTAATCTATGTGTGAAGCTCTATTCTTTCGGTTCTAAATTGTCGGGTACCGGTGTATGCCGCTGCTGAATTGCCGGCTTTTCATGTTTCACTGTTGGCACTGTTCCCATCGATTTGGGCAATCACTGTAATGCCACAACCACCATGGCTGTGGCATTACAGTGAGTGGCAGACAATCCCTGCATGATTGGTGCTCTAAATAGCACCAGACATGCAGGACACTCTTTTGGTGCACGAACAGTTATCGAACATAACCTCGAACAGCCGAATTTTTTGCAAATCGTTCGGGTTCGTCGAACAACTCGAACACCGCCCAAAACAGCTCGAATTTGAGATTGGCGAACAGTTCTAGTCGAACAACGCTCATCTCTAATCTCCACCAGCTACAGGTACCATTCCTTGCAACCAGAAAAAAAGTAAAACCTGTCCATTTATAATGACCACAGACAAGATAGAGATCCCCAATTCACATCAGGACTACAAGATCCCAGGTACTTTCAGCTGTATCACATCTAATGTAGTGTACTTAATTATATGCACCAAATGCCCAGCTGGGGATCTTTATGGTTGGGTGGCAGGGCAAAAAATAAAAGAAAAAAGAATAGACCTACCTGTAGCCAAGCTTTTTGTTCCCCTGATCACAGCATCAAAGACATGAAATTACTGGTATTAAAAGGTCATTTCAAATCTCAAAGAGAAAGAAAAATCTCGGAATATAAATGAATGGTGACCTTTGACACCTTCAGAGCAGGAATGAATGTGTCGCATGGATTTATGTAATTCTACATCAACTAAGGAATGTGCCCATCAGACTTGTTGGGTCATCATAACACTGGACCTAGTCACAGGACAATAAAACTTTCACACTCCTTATCTGTTAATTGCTAAAATATTTAAAGCCAGAACTGTTGATCTCTCCCATAATAACTCTACTTTCCGTCACCTGTCTCATCTATTGCATTATTTCTGTGTCTTATTGTGTATAAATATGTGACTCTTCAGATTTTGCATTATATTAGCCTGGTGAAGAGACCTGCGTAGTCTCGAAAGCTTTCAACTTGTTACCATCTTTTCAGTTAGCCATTAAAATGTATCAACCACTGAGGACTCTCAAATCTAAATATTTTTCCATCTACTGGCTAACACGGTGCAAAAATATATATTTTCCTTGTAAACATAACAGCTGTCAAACAGCAATGTCAATGTCAAAATAAGAAAGTGATGAGTTTTAGAAAATGCAGAAGAAAAAAAATACAAAGCAAAAAATAAATAAATTGACAGCTATACAAAATTACATTATCAAATGGTGCCAATAATAAAAACCCTGACCCGAAGTTTCCTGCATTCTGCTCTTTATTTTCACATTCAATGTCGAGATTCATTTTTTTGTAGATTCCAACTTTTATGCTTTGCTTTTTAGCTACAACCTTGTGGGAAATGTTAGATGAAAGTGAGCAGCGAGATATTCTGCACATATAATAATAAATCATATATGGAGAACCTACAGGAGGACCTGGTCATCATTTTATCATGTAATCTCCTCTATGTACTGAGAACGTCAGTGTCGAACACAGGAACGTCTTAATAATGTAGACTGATGCTGATAACTAAATCATTAAGACCAGTACAATTGTTTCCTCTCCCTGTCAGATCCCTGCTAGCGGGAGGTTAGACCCAGCAGCGTTACTTCATATTGGCCCACAATTGCCGCTCACTGATCACTGTTAGTGATGAGCGAGCATACTCGCAAGTACTCGGTACTCACCCGAGCATCTCAGTACTCGAGATGCTCGGAGCTCGCCGAATACTAGCGAGATGCTTGGGTCTCCTCCCTGCATGTTTGACGCTCTTTAGAGCACCAATCAACATGCAGGGATTGCCTGCCACTTATTGTAATGCCACAGCCATGTTGGTTGTGGGCATTACAGTGATTGGCTGGCCGCACAGCGTCATCGGGTCTATATCAGACCTGGTGCCACCATGCTCGTCACAGTCACTCCGGAATCCGGCAGAGTAGGGAGAGGTGCTGCTTCATCAGGGAGAGATTTGCTTGTGTATTAGGTAGTGTAGGGAGAAAAACCGTACATTACACATATCCATCTTAACAAACAGTCCTTCTGAGGACTAATCCATCTGCAGAGATATCAGGCAGGCAGTGTATATAGGCAGGCAATGTATATAGCATTCCAATTCTGCCTTCTGCTGCTGTTAGATATTTCTATACAAAGACCCAGGTCTCAGGGGCCAGGAATACTTTTTTTTTGGATCTTAATCCTCATTATTTGCTTAAAAAGCAATCCAGAGAACACCGTTTTTCTGCACCATTTGCTTGTTGGCACTGCAGAATACAGCCAGGTCCTTTCTGACGCGCCCCCGAGGCAATGGGGTTCTCGGCAGCCGGGCCTATGGATGCTGGGGGGGAATATGCCACAGTGGCTGGCCCGGTCCGTGGCCCAGGGCGGTCAACCAAAAAGGGGATTGTAACTTGGATAGAAAATAAAAATAAAGTAAAAAGTTTGTGACGCCACCTGTGGTACCTGGTAAGGTTTACCAGCGTTGCTGCAGACCTCCGGGGGGTGATGGGATGGCAGCTGAGGTGTTTCTGCTCCCAGAGGTGGAGCGGGCCCCCGGGGCAGTGTGGAGCTTGTTGGGTGGTGATACTGGGACTTGTAGTGCAGGCGGGATGGCGCAGCAGGAGTAATTGACAGAGACAGGGGATTTGCTTCAATACCTTTACTGGTGCGGATGTCAGGTACGGTCCAGGGTACTCAGTAGGATGGGTGCACTTCAGGACTTCTCCCCAGTGAGCGGGTATAAGGCCTCCTGGTCCGTGTCTGCCTCTCTATATGCTCCTGGCCAGCCTGCAACTGGGCCTAGCTATGTGTCCTGCTGTTCCTTCACCTGTCGCTCGGTAGTAGGACCTTCTGCTGGCAACCATTATCCCTGGCACCAGGGCCTTCATGGTTCCTGGTCCTGTAATGGGTCTAGCTTCAGGTCTGCCAGGGACTTGTAATCCTCCTGGAATGCCGGTGGTCCCTACTGGGTATAAAGGACCCTGTAGGCGCGGACCCGGTGTCAGGTTGGTATCTTCGGGGTGAGCCTAGGATGCTCCTCTGCCCCTTCCAACTCCTCTCTCCTCTCCTTGCCTCCGGCCACACTCGGGGCCCTCAGAACTCAACAGCAGACGTGCTGCGTCTTCACTGCTCTCAGCGTCAGCACGCTCTCAGAACAACTAACTGAACTGCCTAGCTCCACCCTCCATATATATATGTCCCTAATGGGCTCCCTCTGCTGGTATGAGGTGGAAGGGTGGAGGTGTTTGTATGTAGTGAGGACCTCTTGTGGAGATGTCCATCCATGCACCCTGGGTCCTGTGGTACCTGTGAACAGCAGGGTGCCACATTTCCATATTACAGCGCTAGAAATCCAGCTATTTAAAACTGTGTTTTCTCCGTCACACGGATCACATATACGTTTTCAGAAAATACTGCCATTATTGGCCTCCATTCCAATTTATTTTCACGGTTTTTGACACCGGTTTGCTGTTCAAACTAGTTACCTACGGTCCAGGTATTTAAAGCTCTGTTTTCTACGTCACACGGATCACATACCAGTTGTCAGAAAATAATGCCATTTCTGGCTTCCATTAAAAATTTATTTCAGTGTGTCAGTGAAGCAATTCACACCAGTTTGCTGTTCAAACTAGTTACCTACAGGCCAGGTATTTAAAACTCTGTTTTCTCCGTCACACGGACCATATATACGTTGTCAGAAAATACTGCCATTTTTGGCCTCCATTCCAATTTTTTTTCACTGTTTTAGTGAAGTTTTGGACACCGGTTTGCTGTTCAAACTAGTTACCTACAGGCCAGGTATTTAAAACTCTGTTTTCTCCATCACACGGATCACATATAAGTTCACTCCAAACTCAGTCATTTGTAGTGAGTGTGGAAGATACTGTCCTCCATTAAAAATGGGCAAGGCACGTGTCAAGGGACGGGGAACTGGACGTGATGGTGATGGTGCATGCAGAGGCCGAGGACAAGGCTGTGGGCAAGCTGAAATTGTGCCACAACAAACACCCACATCTTCTCGCCCGACCTTCCTGTCCTAGCTCCTAGGGGGCCGCATCACACCACTATTGAACCCAGAGCAGTGTCAAAAGGTTGTTGGTTGGATAGCGGATAAGGCTTCCAGTCACTTTGCCACCACCTCCACCACCACCTTGTCTTCCACACGATCAAGTCTCAGTAGCCGTGAGTCTGGACCGCATATTCCTCACCCTGATACTCCTTCCTCCCACCATGCCGAGTGCCTGGAGACAACTGATCCCACACTTGGACACTCTGAAGAGCTGTTCACTTTTCCATTTATAGATTCGGGGCTCTCGCCCGGTCCACTTGAAGCGGGGCAAGAGGAGATCATGTGTAGCGATGCTCAAATATTTGAGCAGCCACGGTCACACGAAGGCGACGGTGGGAAAGTGTCACAAGAGGTGGACGATGATGAGACACAATTGCCACAAAGTCACGAGGAGGACCAGGGTGCGGAAGTGGAAGACGAGGTGGTGTGCGATATAGTAACTGACCCAACCTGGCAGGAGGACATGCAGAGCGAGGGCAGCAGCACAAAGGGGGAGGGAGGCAGAGCAAACCAACAGGCAGGAAGAAACAGTGTGGTGGCCACAGACAGAAGGCAGGCAACCGTTCCCCGTAACACCAACACGAAGGAAGTTGCCAGTACAACTGTTAGGTCTTCCCGAGTCTGGTTGTTTTTTAAAGACTCTGACGATAACCCCAAAAAGGCCATTTGCACCACATGCCAGACCAGCATCAGCTGTGGTGGCAAAACGACCAGCCTGACCACCACAAGCATGATCAGGCACATGGAAGCAAAGAACTTAGTGGGCCGAACCCCAAGGTCCAGGAACAGTGTCTGCGGGTGGCACCATTGCTTCTTCTGCTGTTGTGCATGCAAGCCAATCCCCTGTCCATGGTGCATGCCTCCTGCCCTGCGCCTGTCGTTGCACACTCTCAAGTAGCAGCATCAGGAAACACGTCCTTGTCCCAGCGCAGCGTTCAGTTGTCCATACCCCAGTTCTTGGAACGCAAGCGCAAATATACAGCCAACGTCCCACAGGCCACACTACTAAATTCTCACATTTCACGTCTGCTTGCACTCAAAATGTTGCCTTTTAGGCTCGTGGAGATGGAAGCATTCCGCAACCTGATGGCGGCGGTCGTCCCTCGGTACTCGGTCCCCAGCCGCCACTATTTCTCCCTGTGTTCCGCCCCCGCATTACACAAGCACGTGTCCCAAAACGTTAGCCGTGCCCTCAACAACGCAGTTACCGGGAAAGTCCACCTAACCACGGACACGTGGACAAGTGCTTGTGGGCAGGGACGGTACATCTCGCTGACGGCACACTGGGTTAACATAGAGGAAGCCGGGACCCAGTCGGACCTTGGGACTGAACAAGTCCTCCCGACGCCAAGGATTGTGGGCCCTAGATAAATCAGGGTTGCCCCCATGGTCTACAACTCCTGCACCTCATCCTCCTCAGCCTCCTCTTCCTCTTCAGCCTCCATCTCCGAAATGACCACATCAGTCACAAGCTGGAAGCACTGCAGCACTGCCTGGGCCAAGCGGCAACAGGCTTTCCTGAAGCTAATATGCTTAGGTAACAAACCGCACAATGGTGAAGAGCTGTGGACAGCTCTGAAAGAGCAGGCAGATCTGTGGTTCACACCGCTGAACTTACAGCCAGGCATGGTCGTGTGTGACAATGGCCGGAACCTGGTGGCGGCTCTGAGGCGAGGCGAGCTCACACACGTACCATGCCTGGCCCATGTGCTTAACCTCGTGGTTCAGCGGTTTCTAAAATCCTACCCGGAGCTGCCGGATCTGCTTGTTAAAGTACTCCACCTGTGTGTCCATTTTAGAAAGTCACCTACCGCTTCCGCTGCCCTTGCCGTGTTTCAGCAGCGTTTGCAGGTTCCGGCTCACAGACTGGTGTGTGATGTCCCCACGCGTTGGAACTCTACACTGCAGATGTTGGGAAAGATTTGTGAGCAGAAGAGGGCAGTTGTTGCGTACCAGCATCAACAAGGCCGTCGATATTCAGTTCAGACTCCACACATAAGACCTCAGGAGTGGACATGGATGTCAGACATATGTACCATCCTCCAAAACTTTGAGGACTTCACCAAGATGGTGAGCGGCGATGAAGCCATAATTAGCGTCACCATTCCGCTTCTCTGTCTTCTGAAATGCTCTCTGCTCACAATCAAAGAGCATACATTGCAGGCAGAGCACGATGAGATGGAGCAAGGAACCATACAGGGTGATTACACACAGCCCAGCCTCATCTCATCCCAACGTGGATTGGGTGACAATGAGGAAGAGGAGGAGAAGGAGGAAGGACAGGAGCTAGTTTCATGCACTATAGATGGTACTACCTGCTCAGCTGTCATACCGTCTGTTCTGTGCACCCTGACTCTCCATGTGGCTCCCAACTAAAGACCATCCTGACCTCCGACCAATGCCATTTATTTCACCTACAATAAAATAAACAGAAGTCTTAATGAGGAATAACACTATAGGAATATCCCATTCACTGTGGAGCCATCTAGTGGCCAATGTCAGATGCTACAACCAACTCATGTGTAGTGGAAAGAAGGTTTTTCTCTTTCGGCGCTTCCGGAGGATCAGGATGGTTAAAGATTAATTATTTTTCTCAATATCAGATTTATTCGAACATTTTACTAAGAACAAACAACGCGCCTTCATCAGGTATAATATGCACTTCATATCTTCATACCTGATGAATGCCGTTGCTGGCAGAAACGCGTTGTTTGTTCTTAGTAAAATGTTCGAATAAATCTGATATTGAGAAAAATAATTAATCTTTAACCTTCCTGATCCTACGGAAGCGGCGAAAAAGAGAAACCTTCTTTCCACTACACATGAGTTGGTTGTAGCATCTGTACATTCCCACTTGATGATTTCTTCCCCATCTACACTTTCACCCATGTGTGGTCTGCCCTCCCTAGATGCTTTCCCTCCTCTCCATACTCTGATCTGCCATTCACTATCTCCAATCTGCTCTTACTGTTATCTATAAGACCTTGTTCAGATGTTTTTTTCTCACTTCTGTATTTTCTCAGCATTTTTTACTGATAGAGCAAGAACCCATTATAATCTATGGAGCTGATCACATGTCCGTGGTTTTTGTGTGAACCAAGTGTAACCAGAATATCAGGAAGACATGTCTGGTTTCATCCAAGTCACAGATTTAAATGACTCATTCAAGTGAACGGGGCCATGAAAATCCTGGAGATGGAGACCACCTGTGCCATCTGTGCGCAGCCAGAAGATCTGCCAAAATACTGATGAAAATTGTCCATTTTTTCACATATAAGGAAATATATCGGACGTCTGAATGAGGCTGAACACTGAAAGAAGGGAGTGGATAGTAGAGACACAACCAGAAACAATGTAGGGTCAGGTCTATAAAAGAGCATTAAGAGCCGCAATGTGAAGGAGCGACACAGACAAGACGGCTGAAAAATGTAGGATAACTGTGTATTTAGGTATCAACAGAAAAGCCGGGAATATTCCTATATTCATTCCATTATTACTTTCTCTGCCTGAGCCGAATACTCACAATTACTCTCTCACCTACATTCATTTCTACAGTAATTTGGTTGTTGCCATTGACTGAATATTCCTGATGGTAAAAGCTGTTGCTCAGTGTCAGTTCTGTCAGGTTCTTCTTCCTTTTGGCTGATAGAACGTTCTTGGTGATTTTTATTTCTTGAAGTAAAACTGTATTTCTCACATATGGAAACGTCAATGCAAATGTGAATTATTTATAGTTTTCCGCACATATTCTCAGAGGACCGAGGTTCACATTATGTACAGACGGTGATCGCTTTTAAAATTTCACATCTGTCAGCATTAAACATTCAAGGTAAATGAACAAGGAGGTTTTTGTACGGCTCTGTATCACTGTGTGAGAGGAGTATATACACCCTGCATACAGTAATAATCTGCTGCATCGTCCTCTGTCACTCCTCTAAATGTAAGAGTGAAGTCTGTTCCTTTCCCAGATCCAGTGAATCTCTCCGGGACTCCTGTGAATCTTTCATCTGCTACTTTGATGAGTAGTTTGGGAGATTCACCCAGTTATTGTTTGTACCAGGATAACCAGTAACCTATATCAGTACTGGCCGTACAAGAGATGGTGACTGTATCTCCAGGGGACACAGAGATATAATCTGGAGTCTGGGTCATCACAATCTCTCCACAGGATCCTGAGGATTAGAAGAGACATATTCATTACTGATAAATGTCGGGATCTTCCTAGAAATCCTGATCTGATGATGGATCCACTGTAGAGATTTCTCTACACACAATCATGGAAGGATCCGAATCTCTCACCCTGAATAGAAATGAAGATCACAGCCAGCAGATAACTGCGAGAAACCAGCCTGATGTGTCTGGACCGTCAGATAGAAACTATAAGATGAGACAATCTGTACAATGAGATCTATATAGAGAGTGACAGGGGGGATACAGAGACCCCCAGAGACTGTGTATGGAAATACTGGGGACATGTAAATTCTGTGGTTATAATGTGACGGTTAGGGGAATAAATAGGAGCCGTCCTGAGACTCACTGCATGAATATGTAAACTCCGGTCACGTCGTTGTGGTGCTGATCCCACTGCTGACAATCAGTATGATACATACAAATACAAGAATAATAGTATCACATCCACATCCATTATTATAATCATCTCTGACGCGTTTCCGGTGTTAGTCGCGTCCTTAGTCCTAAGCCACTAACACAGATTATTGAATATATAAAGTGTCGCTCCTGAAGTTCATCACTTTTGGTTGTTTTGTATCTAAGATTGAAATCCCATCCATCTCTCTTATCAGCGATTTCTTTCCCAGTTTCCTTCACTTTCTGGGCTATTAACCTTTTCTATGCCATAAAAATTAATCTACAAGTGTCATTTTTATGTGAATCAATAAAATGTCTCACTACCCTTTAATATGTAATATTTCCCTTATTATAGTGTACAGATATTCTGCTTTGTGTCTTTTATTTTCCACCACTAGATCTGACATAAGGCAGATTACAGCCTCTATATTCTATACAATAGATTGTGTGATGTGCACTGCAGGCACAGGAGAATTACAATGGGGGCAATCTGGGCTATCACCCAAAGCCCGAGGCTCTGAGGAGCCATGGACAGATTGCCCTCATTATAATATTTGTGTGCCCCCATCTGTGGTGGGTATCACCGGGCAGGGAGTGTTTCTGAAGCTCCGCTGTCAGTCATGGCGAATGTAGCACAATGAATGGGGAGCTCCCGTCACCTTCTCTGTGACTCAGCTGGTGCCGAGGCAATGACATCATGGCGTCAGCATGGACGCTCTGCCACAAGTGGAGCCACAGGAGATCTGATGGAGAGGTAAGTATGAAATATTATGTTTTCAATAAATTAATTAATTTCGATGACAAGAATGAAATGGAGGTGAGAGACAGAACACTATAATGAATTGAGGGTGAGGGGAGGGAGAGATGACATGACATAATGAATTGGGGGGAGCGGAGCATGTAAATATAATGAACCAGAAGGGCAGGAGGTGCACAGTGGGGGCATTGAGGACTCAGGAGAGTGACTGATTAATAGGGGGAAAGAGAACAGTAACTAATTCATTTATACATTTATTGGGAGGGGAAAAGTGGCCAATTATAGTTACAGGGGGCTCAGTGGTGGATTATCATTTACATTTGGAATTTTGTGTTGCATAATAGCAAGACGTCAGCGGTGAGTTACTGGATGTGAATATTTGTTCTGTATCTACATTGTATAGGGGCGACCGGCGGCACTAATGGATCACCAATCGGTAAACCATTACCTAATGGCAGTCGCTTCATGGCATGTTTAACCCCTTCATGACTGGGCTATTTTCCGTTATTTTATTTGCTTTTTTCCTCTCCTTCTTCTAAGAACTAAAACTTGCTATTTTTCCATCCACATAGCCATATGACGGCTTGTTTTTTGCAAGACAAGTAGTAATTTTGAATGACATCATTCATTTTATCATGTGATTCACTCGAAAGCAGGGAAAAAAAAAAAAAAAAGTGCAATTCCACAATTATTTTTTTTTACTACTGTATGTTCACTATATGGTAAAACTGACCTGACGATATTATTCTCCAGGTCAGTACGAGCACACAGATACCAACCATGTATCGTTTTTTTATATTTAGGCATTGAAAAAGAATTTGGAAATTTGTAAAAAAAAAATGTTTTTGTCACCATTTTCTGAGACCCCTAACATTTTCAATTTTCGTGGTAAGGGGCTGTGTGAGGGCTTATTATTTGTTGCCTGATTTGAGGTTTTATTGATACCATTTTGGGATAGATACAATGTTTTGATCCTATCCAATTGCAATGTTGCGGCAGCTAAAAAAAGTAATTATGGAGTTTTGTTTTTTTCTCATTACGCTGTTTACTGATTTATTTGATTTTTGATAGATTGGACTTTTATGAACGCAGTGATACCAAACGTGTATTTTTTTAATAGCTTTATTTTTAGTGGGGGGAAAAAGAAGGGTGATTCTTGCATCAGCTATCACTGAGGAATACGTTCCTACAACAACTGGTAATAGATGAACAGATCCACAGAGCTACAAGGAACCCAACAAAGCTGCCTCCTGGATTACAGACAGAGGGAGGACAACAACAGGGCGCCCCTTGTGGTCACATACAACCCCCACATGAGCATCCAAAGGAAGATTGAGACTGATCTTTAATAGTGATGGGCGAGCACTAAAATGCTCGGGTGCTCGTAGCTCGGGTCGAGCATATTGGAATACTCGGGTGCTAGACCCGAGCAACGAGCCCAATGTAAGTCTATGGGAAACTAGAGCATTTTTCAGGCGGCTCCCCCCGGCGGTCTGCAGAGGGCCTAAAAATTGCCCAAATCGATAAGAACAGTGCTCAAATGGCATGGGAACAGCATGGGGAAGACCCCTGAAAGCATTTCTGACTCCCAGGTCACTGCTGTCAACAATAATGTCAGAGGTATTACGCCACTTTTACGGACTCACAATAAAATATACTAAAACGAAACCAAAATGGATTTTCCTGGGAAATATGTTAAGGAACATCCTTTCAAGGGTAATGACTTGTGTATAAGGCAAAATAAATAACCAAAACCAAAAATACTCCTCCACACTTTGGGCTATGTTCACACGTAGCGTTTTTGATGCGTTTTGCACTTTTGCATTGCTTTCAACTGTAACAAATGCATTCACCGGGAAATGTCATTTTAACATTTTACAACCTTATTTGGCCATGTGGTGTGTGAGACATGATCAGACACATCCTGTTTCATTTATGAATGAGGGACTCTGAAAGTCACAAAGCCTATTTTTATAGGGCCATTATGCGGCCTTTACTATTCATAAAGGGCAGCAGTTGGCCCTCACTATTCATAGAGAGCCATCAGCCGGCTAGGCTTTGTTGTTCCCATTGCTAAAGAGTGGGTCTCCTATATTGTTATTGCGTATGCAGTGAGTGGCAGGCCTGACCAAAATTTAGATGCACCCCAATACCCCATTGAAAATTTGGACGCACCCCAATACCCCTTTGAAGAGACTTAGAGGAAGGCCTCCTGAAAACAATGTTCCCATTATTAGGAAGTGGCTCTCCCATTGTGTTTGCCTATGCAGTAAATGCAAGGGTTGCCAAAAATTTGGTAGGCACTCCAATGCCCCTTGGAAGAGACGTGGAGGTCAGAGGGCTAGCGGCAGGGTAGGCCAGGACCTCGAAGGCGTAGAGAGCCAGTTCATTCCACGTATCCAGCTTGGATAAACAAAAATTATAAGGCACAGAGGAATCACGGAGGATGTTGGTATGGTCGGCAAGGTACTCCCTCAGCATCTTCCCAAACTTAGCACTCCTTGTGAGAGTGGCCCGCACCTTAGGGCCTGTGCGATGGGAGGGGATGAGAAAATTCTCACAGAACTGTGACAGTGTTCCCCTGCCTCTGCTGGATTGGAGTTGTATCTCTCTCGCCTGTTATCTCTCTCGCCTGTAGTCCTTGGTTGTCCAACAAACTGTGACCTCTGCCGCTTGCGTTTTCAGATGGGAATTTTTTTAATAGTTTCGCAACAAGGGCCTTCTGGTACTGCCCCATTTTTGTAGCCCTGTCTGCCTCAGGAATAAGAGATATAAAGTTCTCCTTGTTGCGTGGGTCTAGAAGTGTCACCAACCAGTAATGACTGTTACCCAAAAATTTGAGAACACGAGGGTCATAGGAAAGACAGCATAATCAAACTCAGCCATGCGTGCCAGACTGCTAACAGGCAAGACTTCCGTGTCCTCATCAAGAGGACGAGTGACCATGCTCTCCTCCTCCTCCTCTCTGTCCTCAGGCCGTCCACGCTGAACAGACGGTATGACAGTTGTGAAGGTAGTACTGTCTACAGCGCTTGAAACCACCTCCTCCTCTTCCTCATTGTCACCCAATCCACGTTGTGATGAGATGAGGCTGAGCTGTGTGTAATCACCCTGTATGGTTCCTTGCTCCATCTCATCGTGCTCCGCCTGCAATGCATCCTCTTTGATTGTGAGCAGAGAGCGGTTCAGAAGACAAAGAAGCGGAATTGTGACGTTAATTATGGTGTCATCGCCGCTTACCATCTTGGTGGAGTCCTCAAAGTTTTGGAGGATGGTACATATGTCTGACATCCATGTCCACTCCTGAGGTCTGAACTGAATACCGACGGCCTTGTTGATGCTGGTACTCAACAACTGCCCTCTTTTGCTCACAAATCCATCCCAACATCTGCAGTGTAGAGTTCCAACGCGTGGGGACATCACACACCAGTCTGTGAGCTGGTAGCTGCAAACGCTGCTGAAAGACGGCAAGGAAGCTGTAGGTGACTTTCTAAAATGGGCATACAGGCGGCGTACTTTAACAAGCAGATCCGGCAGCTCTGGGTAGGATTTGAGAAACCGCTGAACCATGAGGTTAAGCACATGAGCCAGGCATGGTACGTGTGTGAGCTCGCCTCGCTTCAGAGCCGCCACCAGGTGCTGGCCATTGTCACACATGACCATTCCTGGCTGTAGGTTCAGCGGTATGAGCCACATATCTGCCTGCTCTTTCAGAGCTGTCCACAACTCTTCAGCATTGTGTGGTTTGTCATCTAAGCATATTAGCTTCAGCACAGCCTGTTGGTCGAGGCAGTGCTGCAGTGCTTCCAGCTTGTGACTGATGTGGTCATTTCGGAGATGGAGGCTGAAGAGGAGGAGGGGGCTGAGGAGTATGAGGTGCAGGAGCTGTAGATTGTGGAGGCAACCCTGATTGACCTAGGGCTCGCAATCCTTGGCGTGGGGAAGACGTGCTCCGTCCCAAGGTCTGACTGGGTCATGGCTTCCACTATGTTAACCCAGTGTGCCATCAGCGAGATGTACCATCCCTGCCCACAAGCACATGTCCAGTGTCCGTGGTTAGGTGGACTTTCCCGGTAACTGCGTTGTTGAGGGCACGGCTAATGTTTTGGGACACGTGCTTGTGTAATGTGGGGACGGCACACCTGGAGAAATAGTGGTGGCTTGGGACCGAGTACCGAGGGACGGCCTCCGCCATCAGATTGGTTAATGTTTCCATCTCCACGAGCCTAAAAGGCAACATTTCGAGCGCAAGCAGTCGTGAAATCTGAGAATTTAGTAGTGCAGCATGTGGGGCGTTGGGACAAGGACGTGGATGTGCTTCCTGGTGCTGCTACTTGAGAGTGTCCAACGACAGGTGCAGGGCAGGAGGCATCTTTGCATGCACCATGGACAGGGGATTGGCATGCATGCACAACAGCGGAAGAAGCAGTGGTGCTACCCGCAGACACTGTTCCTGGACCCTGGGGTTCCGCCCTCAAAGTCGCGTGCTTTGCTGCCATGTGCCTGATCATGCTGGTGGTGGCTAGCTTTGCCACCCCTGCTGAGGCTGGCCTGGCAGGTGGTGCAAATGGCCTTTTTGGGTTATCGGCAGAATCTTTAAAAAACAACCAGACTCGGGAAGACCTAACATTTGTACTGGCAATTTCCTTCGTGTTGGTGTTACGGGGAACTGTTGCCTGCCTTCTGTCTGCGGCCACCACACTGCTTCTTCCTGCCTGTTGGGGTGCTCTGCCTCCCCCTGTGTGCTGCTGTCCATGCTCTGTATGTCCTCCTGCCAGTTTGGGTCATTTACTATATCATCCACGATCTCGTCTTCCACTTCCGCACCCTAGTCCTCCTCCTGACTTTCTGGCAATTGTGTCTCATCATCGTCCACCTCTTGTGACACTTTCCCACCATCGCCTTCGTGTGACCATGGCCGCTCAAATATTTGGGCATCGCTACATGCAATTTCCTCTTAAAGTAAATCGGGCAAGAGGCCCGAATCTATAAATGAAAAAGTGAACAACTCTTCGGAGTGTCCAAGTGTGGGATCAGTTGTCTCTAGCACTCGGCATGGTGGGAGGAAGGAGGTTCAGGGTGAGGAATATGCGTTCCAAACTCACGGCTACTGAGACTTGACCGTGTGGAAGAAAGCGTGGTGGTAGTGGTGTCTAAGTGACTGGAATCATTATCTGCTATCCAACCAATAACCTTTTCACACTGCTCTGTGTTCAATAGTGGTGTTGCTCGGTCCCCTAATAATTGGGACAGGAAGGTCGAGCGAGAAGATGTGGGTGTTTGTTATGGCACAATTTCAGCTTACCCACGGCCTCGGCATCGGCCTCTGCATGCACCATCACCATCACGTCCAGTTCTCCGTCCTTTGCCACGTGTCTTGCCCATTTTAAATGGAGGATCTTTAACGCTCACTACAAATGGATGAATTTGGAGCGAACTTATATGTGATCCGTGTGACGGACAAACCACAGTTTTAAATACCTGGCCTATAGGTAACTATTTTGAACAGTAAACCGGTGTCAAAAACTTCGCTGACACACTGAAACAAATTTTTAATGGAGGCCAGAAATGGCAGTATTTTCTGAAAACGTATATGTGATTCGTGTGACGGAAAAAACACAGTTTTAAATACCTGGCCTGTAGGTAACTATTTTTTAACAGCAAACTGGTGTCAATAGCTCCACTGACACACTGAAACAAAATTTCAATGGAGGCCAGAAATGGCAATATTTTCAGCGCAATTATATGTGATCAAGTTTTAAATTGCTGGATTTTTAGTGCTGTAATATGGAAGGACCTGGCTGTATTCTGCAGTGCCAACAAGCAAATGGCACAGAAAAACAATGTTCTCTGGATTGATTTTTAAGCAAATAATGAGGATTAAGATCCAAAAAAAAATTATTCCTGGCCCCTGAGACCTGGGCCTATGTCTAGAAATGTCTAACAGCAGCAGCAGACAGAACTGGAATGGATCCTGTTGTGCTATATACACTGCCTGCCTATATACACTGCCTGCCTGATATCTCTGCAGATGGATTAGTCCTCAGAAGGACTGTTTGTTGAGATGGATATGTGTAATATGCTTCTGTTCTACCTACACTTCCTAATACACAAGCAAATCTCTCCCTAGCTCAGCACCTCTCCCTACACTGTCTGATTCCGGAGTGACTGTGACGAGAACAGCGGCGCCAGGTCTGATATAGACCTGATGACGCTGTGCGGCCAGCCAATCACTGTAATGCCACAACTAACATGACTGCGGCATTACAGTGAGTGGCAGGCAATCCCTGCATATTCATTGGCTCTGTAAAGAGCGCCAAACATGCAGTGAGGGGACCCGAGCCCCCACCGAGCAACCCCGGAAATACTCAGCAGTGAGATGCTCGGGCGAGCACCAAGCAGTAGCAAGCATGCTCGCGCATCACTAATCTTCAACCCATATTCCACAGAGACCACAGACTGAAAGGAATATTCCCGGAACTACCACTTCTCTCCTACAAAAGCCCCCTAACTAAAGGAATCTCCTTGTCAGAAGTGTCCTTTCATCACCATCAGAGACGGGAACATTCCCCTGTAATAATAAAAAGTAGGACTTGTACCCAGATACAGTACAGACCAAAAGTTTGGACACACCTTCTCATTTAAAGATTTTTCGGTATTTTCATGACTTTGAAAATAGTACATTCACACTGAAGGCATCAAAACTATCAAATAACACATGTGGAATTAAATACTTAACAAAAAAGTGTGAAACAGCTGAAAATATGTCTTATATTCTAGGTTCTTCAAAGTAGCCACCTTTTGCTTTGATGACTGCTTTGCACACTCTTGGCATTCTCTTGATGAGCTTCAAGAGGTAGTCACCGGAAATGGTCTTCCCACAATCTTGAAGGAGTTACCAGAGATGCTTAGCACTTGTTGGCCCTTTTGCCTTCACTCTGTGGTCCAGCTCACCCCAAACCATCTCGATTGGGTTCAGGTCTGGTGACTGTGGAGGCCAGGTCATCTAGCGAAGCACCCCATTACTCTCCTTCTTGGTCAAATAGCCCTTACACAGTCTGGAGGTGTGTTTGGGGTCATTGTCCTGTTGAAAAATAAATGATGGTCCAACTAAACGCAAACCGGATGGAATTGCATGCCGCTGCAAGATGCTGTGGTAGCCATGCTGGTTCAGTGTTCCTTCAATTTTAAATAAATGCCCAGCAGTGTCACCAGCAAAGCACCCCCACACCATCACAACTCCTCCTCCATGCTTCACGGTGGGAACCAGTCAGTAGAGTCCATCCGTTCACCTTTTCTGAGTCGCACAAAGACACGGTGGTTGGAACCAAAGATCTCAAATTTGGACTCATCAGACCAAAGCACAGATTTCCACTGGTCTAATGTGCATTCCTTGTGTTCTTTAGCCCAAACAAGTCTCTTCTGCTTGTTGCCTGTCCTTAGCAGTAGTTTCCTAGCAGCTATTTTACCATGAAGGCCTGCTGCACAAAGTCTCCTCTTAACAGTTGTTGTAGAGTTGTGTCTGCTACTAGAACTCTGTGTAGCATTGACCTGGTCTCTAATCTGAGCTGCTGTTAACCTGCGATTTCTGAGGCTGGTGACTTGGATAAACTTATCCTCAGAAGCAGAGGTGACTCTTGGCCTTCCTTTCCTGGGGCGGTCCTCATGTGAGCCAGTTTCTTTGTACCGCTTGATGGTTTTTGCAACTGCACTTGGGGACACATTCAAAGTTTGCCCAATTTTATGGACTGACTTACCTTCATTTCTGAAAGTAATGATGGCCAATCGTTTTTCTTTGCTTAGCTGCTTTTTTCTTGCCATAATACAAATTCTAACAGTCTTTTCAGTAGGACTATCAGCTGTCTATCAACCTGACTTCTACACAACACAACTGATGGTCCCAACCCCATTTATAAGGCAAGAAATCCCACTTACTAAACCTGACAGGGCACACCTGTGAAGTGAAAACCATTTCCGGTGACTACCTCTTGAAGCTCATCAAGAGAATGTCAAGCGTGTGCAAAGCAAAAGGTGGCTACTTTGAAGAACCTAGAATATAAGACATATTTTCAGTTGTTTCACACTTTTTTGTTAAGTATATAATTCCACATGTGTTATTTGATAGTTTTGACGCCTTCAGTGTGAATATACAATTTTCATAGTCATGAAAATACAGAAAAATCTTTAAATGAGAAGGTGTGTCCAAACTTTTGGTCTGTACTGTATTAGTGACAAATACAGTCCACCTACCCAACACAAATCAGGACTATAAGATCATGGATTTCTTCTCATATTCATCCTCCAATGTGGTGGACATGATACAATGTACAAGGTGCCCTGGAGGAGCCGATATTGGGGAAACTAAGCAAAAACTACAAACAATGATGAATCTACACAGACACAATCAGGAATGAACTGGACGCCTGTGGGAAACATTTCTCTGGACTTGGACACGCTATGACGGATATAAAAGTCTTAATATTGAAAGGTTGTTTCAAGGACGACTGAGAGAGAAAAATCTGAGAATTCATACTGATAAGATAATTGGACACAATTTAACACCTGGATTTATGACTCACTACATGGACCCAGTTCACACCTCCACCAGACTGACTCAAAATCACTAAGCCGTCAATCCCATCACCTCTCCATTTGTAACAAAAAAAAATTAATTTGATTTCCTTGGCTTATCTTTAGGAGGCATCACCCCATGTATCCACCCCATACACAAATTGTAATATCTCCTAAATGTTGTGCTCTTGTCTCAGTCATTCATTTGTAAATCTCCCCGAAGAAGGAGCCTCGGTGCTCTGAAAGCTGCAGACATAATTCTATAATTCTCCTGATTAGCCAATAAAGGCTAAGAATACTTTTGTCAATTTTAGGCATAACACTATTCATATCAATTTGTTAATTTTGCAAAGTTATGATATATGCTCTTCTGTGCCCACCCCCCGAATATTAATTATTCTTTTTTTTTGGGGGGGCGGATAATTAGAACTTCTGCTATGGAGCCCTATGATTTCTATGTACGTCCGTTATGATGACTACATAATTAGAATATACTTATGGTAACACATAAATAATCATTGGAGCTGTAATCATCAAATAATATTTTGTCAATGTGTGAAATGGTCTTTTAAGAATTGTTTACATGTGTAACATAACATATATATATAAATGATTTATGTGGATAGTAGGTGAAGTGTAGAGCGGTGTCACCCCATGATGATTATTATCTGGGCTTGTTACATTGTCAGGCTGCAATTTCCCTCTACAATGTCATGTGATGCACTACTTATCTCATCCACCAGATGGCGCTATAGAGTGTTATAATCCTGAAAGGCGACAGCTGCAGGACGACTCGTGTAAGAGCAACAGTTCATAGTACCAGGGGTCAACTATTTTGAGCATGAAATTCACTAAGGAGGAGTCACTAATGTGTCTCGACAGTAAGGGGGGACACTATTGTGAAGGACACTATGGGGCGATTCATTATGACCGGTGTTGTGCACTTTAGTGTTAATGACTCTCTGGAGTACAATGCGTCTAATTCATTAAGTGGTGCTCATCCCCTAAAGAAATAGGCGCATCTCTTAATTGTCATGTGCCGACACCAGAAATGGTCTGAAGTCAGAGACTGGGGAATATTTCTTGACTCCATTACGCAGTTGCTGCTGAGACTGGACTGTAAACACTAAAAGTCACAACTTCCGAGTTCTGGGAAAATATTGCGACTTCTTAAGGTGTTTTACATCAGAGCTTTCACCTATCACATTTTCTGCTATTCATGCGCTATAGAGATAAAGTGTCAGCTCCATTCTGCAGGAAAGTGTGATTATAGCAATATCAAACTTATTTTATTACTTTTATACAATTAATATTCTGTGGGGGAGGGGCCGAAGGAAAATCTGTTTATCCGTCAGCTCGCTCCGTTGTACGGCCACATTCAGAGTTTCTCCTCCTGTGCAGATGTTCATATAGTCTGTAATCATTATGTCAGCGCTGGTTTATACCTGACTGGTTTATACAATGATCTGTACAGAAATAATCTATTCCCAGAGGAAGAAGAGAAGACAGAAATAATCACTGAGCGCTCTGCTAATTCTCTGCACCTTCATCTACACAACATTGTAATACAGCGACATCATGGGGGATGAGGACGGAGGTTTTTGTACGGCTCTGTATCACTGTGTGAGAGGATAACTCCAATACTGCTGACAGTAATAATCGGCTGCATCGTCCTCTGTCGCTCCTCGGATTGTAAGAGTAAAAGCAGTTCCAGATCCAGATCCAGAGAACCGGTCTGGGACTCCTGTATCTCGGGGGGTTGCATAATAGATAAGAAGCTTTGGTCGTTCTCCTGATTTCTGTTGGTACCAGGCTATAGCATTCCCTGTACCAGAACTAGATGTACATGAGATGGTGACTGTATCTCCGGGGGACACAGAGATATAATCTGGAGTCTGGGTCATCACAATCTCTCCACAGGATCCTGAGGATTAGAAGAGACATATTCATTACTGATAAATGTCGGGATCTTCCTAGAAATCCTGATCTGATGATGGATCCACTGTTGAGATTTCTCTACACACAATCATGGAAGGATCCGAATCTCTCACCCTGAATAGAAATGAAGATCACAGCCAGCAGATAACTGCGAGAAACCAGCCTGATGTGTCTGGACCGTCAGATAGAAACTATAAGATGAGACAATCTGTACAATGAGATCTATATAGAGAGTGACAGGGGGGATACAGAGACCCCCAGAGACTGTGTATGGAAATACTGGGGACATGTAAATTCTGTGGTTATAATGTGACGGTTACTGGAGTGTAATAGAGACCGGAGCTCGGCGGCGTCTCCTCCTAGATGAGAATTAATGTCACTTGTATGAAATCTAAGAAAAAAAATAAGAGTTTTTTTAGTAATTAATTGTAATTTCCATGGTTATAGGTTTTTATGATCATGTTTAGCTCTGCTACATCTGTATATAAATATTCCTGAAATATTGTTTTGTATTTATAAGGATATAAATGTATTTTTCTATAATCGGCAGGATATGCCATTACACTGTATAAATCTCCTGAGAGAATCCCCCGGTCATCAGGGTCGCGGTATTGTAGGACCTGATATCTGTGCGGAGTCTTCACAGCTTACATACAAGTTAGGAAAACCCTGTAAGTGACGTCCTTGTATACGATCACATACACGACTGATCTCTCTGAATATCTGTTATAAATGCAGTCAGGATTAAGGGAGAAAAACTACTAGAGACGAGAGCAGAAGTAATCCGGGGGCTCCTGCACCTGACGAACCCCCTCCAAACTCGCGATCAGGGGTCAGGTTATAGTAAGTTACATAGTGCGGTGTAGTGTAACGGAGACCTCGGCACCGAAGAAGACAAAAGGAGGAAATGTTGCTGCAAATATATATTTTTTATTTGGATCCGGCAAAAAAAGCAAAGACAGATACCGGCCAGCGTTTCGGCCAATAAATTGTCTTCATCAAGGACGTCTGTAATACATGAACATAACAAATAAAACATTTAGTTTCATATGTGACATGAAATGAACCTAAGGAAAAGTGTCAGATCAATGGGAGGTGGGAGGAGGAAAGGTGGGAATGTGAGGATCAACCAGATATAACACATGGACAACGAGATCACAACGATGAAAATCATTAATAATACTGCAATTGTCATATGGGAACAATGTTGGAGTCAGCGTGATAATCTGGTTTTGTGTGAATTCCATAAAGACAAAAGGAAAGAAAAGAAAAGAGGACATGAATCCTGGAAGCTAAAGGACAAATTATCTAAAGACGACCAATATGTGGTCAGTTCAGAGCAATGACGACGGCTCAAAAATTATTAATTATTACAATGTGCACACTTCAGTAGGTGAACACTTGGTCTAAGGTTCAGGTTTTTACGTTACTTTACCAGTTAGAATAGGACCAGGAAATCTAGATCGCATCATGTCCATATAGCAGCACCTGTAACTACAGTATATTCAGGTGGTGTGTACATGTGTAATATTAGACCATCGAAGCAATGTAGAGGGCTCCAAAAATGATTAGGCCTCTACCTATCCCTATGCCGAGCTCCTATACCAACACAGTACAGGCATAAAATGGTGTTCATGGCCGCCCCTAAGTGTTATCCTGCCTGTGATAGTCCCCTGATAATGGTGCAGGTTTTTATTTTTTAAATCCTCACAAATTGAATCGCAGATTGTTCAAATTTGTGTGGAACCTCGGATATCAGGAAATTTAACTCAAATTCATTCCTCCATGGATTGATCTGCTCATCTCTTGTCTCAACTAATTCCTGGCTGGAGAGTGACCGCACTATCCGGGGACAGTGACCGCACTATCCGGGGACAGTGACCGCACTATCCGGGGACAGTGGCCACCACATCTCCTTGAGCCCCAGAACGGCTCAGAGTGAATACGATGGCACTACGTGACTAAAGTGGACACAGCTTGAGCAGATCTCGTTACACCTAGCAGGGTCAGTTATGTGTAAGTATGGCGACAAGAAAGGTTCAGATCCAGCAATCCCACAGGATTAAAAATTACACCTTTACTTAAGAAACGTAAAAATCCATATTAGTATTTCAATAGAAAAATGTGAAATGAGAGCGAGTATAAACAATACATGAACTGGTGACGGGTTTTACACCATGTGGATTCTTAATCATAATCTATTTTACAGTGATAGTCAAGTACATTTTATTTTTTTACATTTACTTTTTGCTCCACTCTCTTCACAACCCAAGAATATTACACAATTGAAGACAGCGCTCCTTAGGAAGTTTCATATATACAGGTGCTTCTTACTAATTTAGAATATCATCAAAAGGTTAATTTATTTCAGTTCTTCAATCCAAGAAGTGAAGCTCATATATTATATAGAGTCATTACACACAGAGGGATCTATTCCAAGTGTTTATTTTGGTTAATGCCAGGCCGCATTGATGCAGTAATTGATGCAAAGGATCCCCGACCAAGTATTGAGGGCATTTACTGAACATACATTTCAGTAGGGGAACATTTCGGATTTTAAAAACATTTTTCAAGCTGTAGTTATAAAGTATTCTAATTTACTGAGATAATGACTTTTGTGTTTTCATTGGCTGTAAGCCATAATCATCAACATGAACAGAAATAAACACTTGAAATAGATCCCTCTGTGTGTAATGACTCTATATAATAGATCCCTCTGTGTGTAATGACTCTATATAATAGATCACTCTGTGTGTAATGACTCTATATAATAGATCCCTCTGTGTGTAATGACTCTATATCAGGGTTCCCAACTCCAGTCCTCAAGGCCCACCAACAGGTCATGTTTTCAGGATTTCCTTAGTATTGCACAGGTGATAATTCCATCATCAGCACAGGCAATAGTTACATCACCTGTGCAATACTAAGGAAATCCTGAAAACATGACCTGTTGGTGGGCCTTGAGGACTGGAGTTGGGGAACCCTGCTCTATATAATAGATCCCTCTGTGTGTAACGACTCTATATAATATATGAGCTTCACTTTTTGTATTGAAAAACTGAAATAAATTAACCTTTTGATGATATTCTAATTTTCTGAGAAGCACCTGTATATATGATACTTCTTAAGCAGCGCTATTCCATTTGCTTCTGTGGATTTTACCTCAGGTGTATTTTGACTATGACGCTCCCTTATGCCTAATGTATCCTGCAGACATGCTTATTTGTACAACCCAAGAATATTAGTGACTTAGAGGCCATCGCCAATGAGGAACGGGCTAAGATTCCTCAGGGGCTGTAAAGAGCTGGTGTCTGGATAGGCATCACGTACGCAGCAGGTCGTAACAGCCAAAGGGGCTTTACTACCTACTAAAGACGCTTATCATGTAGGGGTGAATAATCCTCAGACTTCAGTGGTCAGTAAGGGGCATTTTGTGCTGAATATGGAGAAACCACTTGTTATATTATTTGTACTGAGCTATTTCTATACTTCTTGGTTTATTGCAAACAGCAGAAAGTTTATAAATGTTAGAAATAAACTGAATCTGAAATGGGGTGAAGGTGGGGATTGAAACTAAATATACAGTGCTCAGCATAAATGAGTGCACCCCCTTTGAAAAGTAAAATTTTAATCAATATCTATAATGGGTGTGTCAGGTGTGACAGACTGTCGTTCTGGATCCAGCTGTAGAAGGTCATTGCGCTTGGCTCTGCAGGCACCTTCTTGATCTTTTGATCTTTGTGGTGCAGTGATATCCTTCTCCCTCTAGGACCTAGGAGTGGACCTCCACCTTCTGCTGCTAATTGACACACCCTTGCTGGATGTTTAAATACCTTCGGTCTCTGCAGAAAGTCGCCTAGATAGCTCTATTTTCCTCTGTCCAAACTTGAAGTACTAGTAGTCGGCTAGTGTCTTCTTGGAGTTCCCTTGGAGTATAGTTGGCATAATCTCTCTGGTGTCTTCTCAAGCTAAGTGTTTTCCTTTGTCTGTTACCTATTTGTCTTTAGTTGCAGTGGGGGTTGACTAGTGCTCACCCCATCCCCTCCTTAACTAGGGCCTATCACTAGGGGCAGTCAGGGATTAGGTTTCCTGCTCAGCGATAGGTACGGAACCTATTTAGGGACTTTAGGGGAGTCAGGCTGTTGTCAGATCTGCCTAGGGGTCTCCACTCCCCCTTTTCCTAGTGTTTGGACTTCTTCCTCCTCTTCCCGTTGTTGTGCACTTAGTCTTTCCCTCACCTTGCTTGACAATATCTCACTGAACAAAAGAAAAATTTCCAGAATTTTGACAAGACTAAGTTTCATAAAACCTTCTTTAACCCATAACATGAAGGTAAGGTTAATAATATAACTTTCATAGCTAAATCTTCAGTATTACTCAAAATAGTTAATGCAAAATGAGTACACCCGACATAAAAAAAAAAATACTACATCTAGTCATTTGTATGACCTCCATAATTTTTAAGAACAGCACCGAGTTTTCTAGATATGGAATGAGCAGGTTGGCGACATATTGTAACATTTATCTTTTTTCATTCTACAAGAACGAGCCCTTTTAGAGCCTGGATACTGGATGGAGACTGATGACAACTTGTCTCTTCAGAATTCCCCATAGGTGTTTGGGTGGGTTCAGATCAGGAGACACTTAATCAATGAATCACTTTCTCCCTGTTCTTCTTCAGAAATACCACAGAAGCCTTAGATGTGTGTTTTGGATCATTGTGATGTTGCTAAGTGAACGTCTACCAAGCGCACAGAGTGATGGCAGCATCTTCTCTTTCAATATAGAGGTTTACATCTGTGAATTCATGACATCATCAATGAAATGTATCCCCCCCGACTCCAGCAGCACTGATGCAGCCCCACATAAGGACACTGCAACCACAAGGTCTCATTGAAAGACACCATTCAGTTTTCTTTGTACTTCTCACCTTTTTGACACTATACAGCTTTGAAGCCATCAGTTCCAAAAACATTTATCTTGGTGTCAACACTCCAGAGTATAGAGTCCCAGTGGTCTTCATATTTTTCACCACGATCCCTCAATTGTAGTAGAGCTTTTTAGTGTATAAGCTTTAGTAGAAGTTTCTTTCTTCTAAAGACAACGGCATGCAACCTATTCCTCTGCAGTGTACACCGTATTGTGTCATGAGAAACACATTCACCGGTTTGGATTTCTACTCATTTAGCTAACTGCACTGAATTTGTATATGGATTTTCTTCAGCCCTTCTTATCAAAAGATGCTCCTGTTTAGGTGTCAACCTCCATGATTGTCCTGGACGTCTCTGTAAGATGATTGCAGTTCCATCTTTGTTACATTTTGGTATTCCTTTTGCTACAGTATTCTGACTGATAAGTAAAGCTTTGCTGATCTTCTTGTAGCCTTCCCTTTTTTTATGTAAAATAAATTCTTTTCTTTCTCAGGTCTTGTGACATTTCTCTTCCATGTGGTGCCATTGCTGACAGAATGAAATGGGAAGGGTTTTTGTTTTTTTATAAGCAACAACTTTTTCTAGTAAACTGTCTGCTGGACACCTGTGTAATGAATAATTAAACTTACCTGTGGTTGAATTCTGGTTAATTAGAATTTTGTACTATAAAATTGAACTTTTCTACTAAGATTTTCATTGGGGTGTACTCACTTTTACAACATTTTCTTAAATGAATTTCTTAGGAAAATTACTTTTTGGGGTGTTGAAAATAGCAAGTATTGTTTGTAATTAATAGCCAACATTTGTGGGAGTATTTAGTAGTCTGGTATCCCATAGAAAACGTTAATTCTAAAAGGAAACTAAAGGTTTTCTGACAAAACTGTTGGGGTGTACTCATTTGTGCTGAGCACTGTATCTGCTATATCCACAGAATATGCCAAATATATATAGTGGATGTGGATCCCACCTATAGGAACATCATATATCTTGAGTACGGGGCCCTGACAAGCTCCGGTTTCAGCCATTAGATTGTCAGGATTCCCGTCCATTTGTATAGAAATTTTAACCACCTCCTTATGAAAATTCCTCTTAATGGAGTCTGCATGTTCTATATATTTACATCACATCCTCTGTATGTGGTAAGAATAGAATAACTCCTTAAAGGTGAGTACAGATGTGGTGGATAGGATGTGTATTTGGGTAAGACCTCGTGAATTCAACATGTCAATATATTTATTCTCAAGGAATATAAACTGTCCCCGGAGATGTCTGACAGCAGCTTTACCCCCTCTCCCTATACACAACACATGGACGCTCAGCTGAGTCTAACGTGCTTATGTATGGGGGGGGGCTGTTTATCCGTCAGCTCGCTCCGTTGTACGGCCACATTCAGAGTTTCTCCTCCTGTGCAGATGTTCATATAGTCTGTAATCATTATGTCAGCGCTGGTTTATACCTGACTGGTTTATACAATGATCTGTACAGAAATAATCTATTCCCAGAGGAAGAAGAGAAGACAGAAATAATCACTGAGCGCTCTGCTAATTCTCTGCACCTTCATCTACACAACATTGTAATACAGCGACATCATGGGGGATGAGGACGGAGGTTTTTGTACGGCTCTGTGTCACTGTGTGAGAGGATGCTGTGCACTCTGCTGACAGTAATAATCTGCTGCATCGTCCTCTGTCGCTCCTCTGATTGAAAGAGTGTAATCAGTTCCAGATCCAGATCCAGTGAACCGGTCTGGGACTCCTGTATATCGCCTGCTTGCACTGTAGATGAGAAGTGCTGGAGGTTGTCCTGATTTCTGTTGGTACCAGTGTAAGTTGCCATATACATTACCACTGGCCTTACATGAAATGGTGGCTGTTTCTCCCGGGGACACAGTGATGAGATCTGGAGATTGGGTCAGTACAATCTGTGCACAGGAGTCTAAGGAAAGAAAAAGAAAACATAAGTGTTAGTGTTAATGTCGCCTCATTGTGCTGTTCTCTACTACTGTCCTGTCCATCATCTCATGAACCTCTCACCATGAATGAGAAGAAGAATTACACCCAGTACAACTCCCTGTAAACCCATCGTCATCTCCCTGGACTGATGGCCACAGACTATAGAGATGTCACCTGCACAATGTCCCCTATATACCAGCTGTAATCACTGGAGGAGACGTCCCCTGAGAGCAGAGATGTAAAGCAGGAGACATGTAAATTGTGCCGTGTGTCAGCGATCAGTGATCTGGATCTTACTGCAATCAGGGATTTCCTACAGGAGAGATATAATCCCGATCATTATCCTGAGATCATTCACCATCCAGTGATCTCCTGATTGTTCTCAGACATCAGAAATGGGATTATTTTTACAGATGTTATTAGTTTTATCTGTGAAGTAAGAAAAAATCCTTCTACGTCTTATTGGGCTTTTCCAGCTTTGTGATGTTGCAGCCGATGTAAGAACAGATACTGGAGACAACAGATCACCGGGAACGTGAAACGCAGAATTCCTGACCTCACAGAGAACATCTAAGGGTATGTGCCCACGTAGCGTTTTACAAGCGTATATGCTGCGGAATTTCTGCAGCGTAAACGCTTGGTAATCCGCTCCCCATGGTCCCCAATGACAAGCCGCACTGTCAATGCCCATGCTGCGGATTTTTCCACAGCGTTTATGCTGCGCTCAAAAATCCGCAGCATGTCCATTAATTTTGCGGACACGCAGCATAATCGCCGCCATTGACTTGCATTGAGATTTATATAATCCGTGTCAGTATATTTGTATACACAGATTATATGCGTTTCAATGTGCGGATGGTACCCAAGTCTGGAGCAGAGAAGACTCTCATCCAGACCTGGATAGAAACTGTAAAAAAAAGAATTAAAAATAAAAAATAAACTGTATACTCACCTTCCGATGTCCTCCCGGTGTTTTGTCTGCTCCGTCCGCTCTCTTGCAATGCTCCCGCTGTTATGAAGGACCTGCCATGACGTCACTGAGTCATGTGACCCATCACATGGCTCAATGACGTCACCGCAGGTCCTTCACACCACCGTGAGCCGCCCAACACACCGGACGCGGCAGAGAGAACACCGGGAGAACACCGGAAGGTGAGTATAAACTTTATTTTTTTATTTTTTACCATTTTATTCTTTTTTTTAACTAACTTGGTCACACTACTATAAATCCATGCCGGTTGCCGTTTGTATGGATTTATATAGAGTGAACAAGTTGTCAAGCACTTTCCAAGTGATGCTAAAATCACTTGGAAAAGCGCTTGATAACCCGCATGCAGAAATGCATGGAGAGATGCTTGACAAACGCTTCTACCTGGCGGGAAAAACGCATGTAAAATCCGCATGCATTTTTCCAGCCAGGGAGAAGCGTAAAAAATATGCAGCATTTCTGCATCGTGGGCACATAGTCGAAGACCATTAGAAATATTTATATTCATTCAGATTATTATTAATATGTTTATTACTATTAATACGACTGATATTTTATTACATCCACTCCTGATTGTTGCTTAAAAACTAGATGTAAAACCCTGATGAAATACACAGGTGTGAATGAGGCCTGATCTGTATATATTGTGGTGTGAATACAGAACTGATGGGATATTTGGGGGATTCTCATGTAATTTATCTTCATGCATTACTATCATCTATCTTGTGGATGTAAATCTCTCATGTATATAATGTCATATATCAGCGGTTCTCATCTGTCTCATCTGATGTCATTTCCTCCCTAGACGACGGCCCCTGAGCGTTATAGATGTGATATACGGGGGCTGCACCTATATAGTGTTATGTGAATAGAAGCTCTTGAATGATTTTTCATTATCAATGAATGTATTAATAAAATTATAAGAAATATGGAGAAGACAGAAATTTGGACACATAGATGAGCCCCCGACAGAAGACACATCTCTGATGGCTGAACCTGCCATTATTCCTGCACTTATGGCCGAGGGTCTGGACAAACCACAAACTCACATTATTGTAATTCTGGTAGAAAACAAATCCTCGTCGGTGACTTTATTAGTAGTTTGCAGAGCACATGTTACTCCCTGACGTGTGCAGAATAATCCGGGCTCCGCTGAGGCTGCCGGGCCCCTCCAGTCCAGGATTCTCCTCAGACCGGGGCCGGGAGAGGTGGGGTCATTTATATGTATATTTCCACCCTACGTCCCAGACCCCTGAGCAGAATAAGGCAGATTCACAGCAAACAGACTCAATGTGAATCCAATCTCTTTCCTGAATTGGAGTGAATCTGCTGAGTGTGAATTGTGGCTGAGTCGCTCATCACTAATGTCCGCACATCTCAGCCCAGAATAGAAAAAGACTGAAGTGAATCTCTGAAAACCCCATTTACTGCTGGGAATATATTTGCTGCTTTGTGCAGCGGCTCCGGCCCCTCTGATCTGTGAGTATAATGTGGGATATGTGAGGTATAGCGGTGTATGGAGCCGCCATTATGAGGCCACTAGACCTTGTAGTGAGAGGGTGGAGGGGACTGTGCAGCGCGGGGAGGATCTGTCCTCCAGTTCTCTCTCTTCCTGGTCACTCATCCATTCCCGCTAAGCTTCTTATGTTCCTGAGTCCATCAATAACCGGCGGCTCAGCTAATGGCCGCTCCCGGAGATGACACCTGTAATGCCATGGTTTTCTGATATGGGGAGACCACTGTAACCCCGGGGTCCATCTTTATTTTCAGGATAAAGGACATCACATTAGATATATCGGGTACAGCTCAAATAAAAAGGTAATCACTTGTCCAGAAAAAAACTAAAGAGATTTGCAACCCAGATGAGTCCATCACATAACAGGTCAGATATTTATCCCTAGGAGGTAAACTATGAAATGACAGCAAGCAGAGATCTAGATACAGAAAATATAAGGGAAAATTATATAATCTTTTATTATACAAAAATACAACCTGTAATTGTTGGAACAAACCAAATGTATATTTATATTCTATAGGAGCAGAAAGTAAAGTCCTCCCCTCCTTCTTCTATCTCCTTACATCTGTACAGATTCCTTCATCACATGAATCCTGGTAACAGTCTGAAGCTTTTATCGGCCGCGCACAATACTGGATAAGAGCTGCCCGGGTCGTGTTGCTCCTCCTGATGTGTGTGCTCTGTACAGATACAAGCGCCTCATACACAGGATTCTCTGCTATTCCTCAGTATCAGTCACTTATATACAGATGTTTGGTGTCTGCACTGAGTATAGACAGAGCTGCCTGAGCTGCTGCTGCCCCCTAGTGGCTCCATGACATGGAGATTTATGCATCTTGTATCTGCACTGAGCCAGTAACCACATGATACCAGAGGGAGCGGAAAGCATCTTATTACATCATCCAGAAGAGTAGGCAGCACAGGTGTGGAGGGAAGCAAAATGGGGGATCTAAAGAGCCAGCGGTGGAAATAGGGAAGATCTCCAGGAGGAGCTGGAAAATCTCCTGGACAAAGGTTGGATGGCAGAGAAAGAGCCACCTGCTCTCTGCTCCACCACTTATCCTGCTAGGGCACAGGTCGCTTTATGGCTGTAACTGCCCGAGGTGCGGTGAGCTAGATCCACTGCGCCATAGCGATAGCGAATGTAGCACAATGAATGGGGAGCGCCCGTCACCTTCTCTGTGACTCAGCTGGTGGCAATGGCATCATGGCGTCAGCATGGACGCTCTGCCACAAGATGAGGTGGAGCCACAGGAGATCTGATGGACAGGGAAGTATTAAATATTAGTTTTTCAATAAATGAATTAATTTTGATAACAAGAATGAAATGGGGGTGAGAGAGAGAACACTATAATGACTTAAGGGTGGGGGATGGAAGAGATATAAATATATTGGGGGAGGGGACATGTAAATATAATGAATCAGAGGGGCATGGAATTATAATGATACAGCGGACAAGTAATTATAATGAATCGGGGGGGCGGGAGGTGCACAGTGGGGGCATGGAGGACGCAGGAGATTAACTGATTAATTGGGGGAAAGAGAACAGTAACTAATTCATTTA
Source organism: Phyllobates terribilis (assembly GCF_046119375.1). Lineage (NCBI taxonomy): Eukaryota > Metazoa > Chordata > Amphibia > Anura > Dendrobatidae > Phyllobates > Phyllobates terribilis. Next base: position 1,177,386,991 of record NW_027362761.1, read on the forward strand.
TACATTTATTGGGAGGGGAAAAGTGGCCAATTATAGTTACAGGGGGCTCAGTGGTGGATTATCAATTTACATTCAGAATTTTGTGTTGCATAATAGTAAGACGTCAGCGGTGAGTTACTGGATGTGAATATTTGTTCTGTCTCTACATTGTATAGGGGTACGTTCACATGGGCGACCGGCGGCACTAAATGACCACCAATCGGAAAACCATTACCTATTGGCAGTCGCTTCATAGCATGTTTAACCCCTTCATGACTGGGCTATTTTTCATTATTTTATTTGTTTTTTCCTCTCCTTCTACTAAGAGCCATAACTTGCTATCTTTCCATCCACATAGCGTATGAGGACTTGGTTTTTGCGAGACAAGTTGTAGTTTTGAACGACATCATTCATTTTATCATGTGATTCACTCAAAAGTTGGGAAAATAATTCTAAGTGCGTTGAAATTGCAAAAAAAGTGCAATTCCACAATTGTTTGTGTCACCATTTTCTGAGACCCCTAACATTTTCAATTTTCGTGGTAAGGGGCTATGTGGGGGCTTATTATCTGTGGCCTGATTTGAGGTTTATTGATGCTATTTTGGGGTAGATATAATGGTATCATCTTGTCTAATTGCAGTTTATTGCAATGTTGTGGCAGCTAAAAAAAGTAATTATGGCGTTTTGATTTTTTTCTCATTACGCTGTTTACTGATTGGATTAATTTATTTTATTTTTGATAGATTGGAGTTTTATGAATTTGGCGATATCGAATATGTGTATTTTTTTTTAATTGCTTTATTTTTAATGGGGCACAAAGGGGGGTGATTCTTGCACCGGCTATCACTGAGGAATATGTTCCTACAACAAGGATACCATCCACTGGTAATAGATGAACAGATCCACAGAGCTACAAGGATCCCAAGAAGCCGCCTCCTGGATTACAGACAGAGAGGGGACAACAGCAGGGCGCCTCTTGTGGTCACATACAGCAAGCACATGAACATCCTAAGGAAGATTGAGACTGATCTTCCACCCATATTCCTCAGAGACCACAGACTGAAAGGAATATTCCCAGAACTACCACTTCTCTCCTACAAAAAGCCCCGTAACCTAAGGAATCTCCTTGTCAGAAGTGTCCTCTCATCACCATCAGAGATGGGAACATTCCCCTGTAATAATAAAAAGCAGGACTTGTACCCAGATATTACCGACAAATACAGTCCACATACCCAACACCAATCAGGACTATAAGATCATGGACTTCTTCTCATGTTCATCTTCCAATGTGGTGGACATGATACAATGTACAAGGTGTCCTGAGGAGCCGATATTGGGGAAACTAAGCAAAAACTACAAACGGGGAGGAATCTACACCGACACAATCAGGAATGAACTGGACGCCTGTGGGAAAACATTTCACTGGACCTGGACACTGTATGACGGATATAAAAGTCTTAATACTGAAAGGTCGTTTTAAGGACGAAAAAGAAAGGAAAATCTGAGAATTCATACTGATAAGAATGTTCAACTCTTCCACAATTTAACACCTGGATTTATGACTCACTACATGGACCCAGTTCACACCTCCACGAGACTGACTCCAGATCACTAAGCTGTCACTCCCACCATCTCTCCATTTGTAACAAAAAACCTTAACTTGATTTCCTTGGCTTATCTTTAGGAGGCATCACCCCATCCACCCCATGCACAAATTGTAATATCTCCTAAATGTTGTGCTCTTGTCTCAGTCATTCATTTGTAAATCCTCCTGAAGAAGGAGCCTCGGTGCTCTGAAAGCTGCAGATATAATTCTCCTGGTTAGCCAATAAAGGGATCGCTCCTAGAATACTTCTGTCAATTTTAGGCATAAAACTACTTATATCAATTTGTAAAGGTTGCAAAGTTGTGATATATGCTCTACTGTGACCCCCTACTGAATATTAATTTTTCTTTTCTTTTGAGGGGAGGATAATTAGATCTTCTGCTATGGAGCTCTATGATTTCTATATACGTCCGTTATGATGACTACATAATTAGAATATACTTATTGTAACACATAAATAATCATTGGAGCTGTAATCATCAAATAATATTTTGTCAATGTGTGAAATGTTCTTTTAAGAATTGTTTACATGTGTAACATAACATATATATATAAATGATTTATGTGGATAGTAGGTGAAGTGTAGAGCGGTGTCACCCCATGATGATTATTATCTGGGCTTGTTACATTGTCAGGCTGCAATTTCCCTCTACAATGTCATGTGATGCACTACTTATCTCATCCACCAGATGGCGCTATAGAGCATTACACTCCATAATCCTGAAAGGTGACACCTGCAGGACGATTCGTGTAAGAGCAACAGTTCATAGTACCAGGGGTCAACCATTTTGAGCATGAAATTCACTAAGGAGGAGTCACTAATGTGTCTCGACAGTAAGGGGGGACACTATTGTGAAGGACACTATGGGGCGATTCATTATGACCGGTGTTGTGCAGTTTAGTGTTAATGACTCTCTGGAGTACAATGCGCCTAATTCATTAAGTGGTGCTCATCCCCTAAAGAAATAGGCGCATCTCTTAATTGTCATGTGCCGACACCAGAAATGGTCTGAAGTCAGTGACTGGGGAATATTTCTTGACTACATTACGCAGTTTCTGCTGAGACTGGACTGTAAACCCTAAGGCGATGTGCCCACGTAGCAGATTTACATGCGTTTTTTCTGCCAGAGAGAAGCGTTTTTTTAGCGTTTTCGCATGCGTTTTTTCTGCTAGAGAGAAGCGTTTTTTCAGCGTTTTCGCATGCGTTTTTTCAAGCACTTTTCCAAGTGATTTTGAGCATCACTTGGAAAAGTGCTTGACAAGTTGGTCACACAATATAAATCCATGCAACCGGCATGGATTTATATTGTGTGACCAACTTAGATGCTTTAAATGCAGCATCTATAGTAAAAAAAAAGAAAGAATTAAAAAGTTAAAAATAAAAAAAACCTGTATGTTCACCTCTCCGGTCTCCTCCTGGCAGCGATCCTCTCTCCTCGGCGTCCCGGGTGTACTGGCAGGACCTGTGATGACTTCATTTAGTCAGCTGATGGTCACGCGACCATCACCTGACCGCTGACGTCAGTGGTCACGTGACCATCAGCTGACTAAATGACATCACTGCAGATCCTGCAAGTACACCCAGGACGCCGAGGAGAGATGACGCAGCCGGGAGAAGACCGGAGAGGTGAGTATACAGGTTTTTTTACTTTTAACTTTTTTATTTCTTTTTTTCACCGCGTGGTAGCCGGGATGTAGAGGAGTTGTAGTCTCTTCTTCATCCTGGGTACCACACGCACCGCGATTACGCTGCAACTTCGCGGCCATTGAATTTAATTGAAACGCTGCAAATCCACATATACCTGCGGGTTTGCTGCATTTCAATGTTCCTCAATGGCCGCGAATTTGCGGCGTAATCGCAGTAGAAATGGTCATGCTGCGAATTTGGCGCACTAATTAGCGCATCATGTGCACAGCACATCCGAATTCACATTGCTTTGCATGGCAGATGGTTTTACAAGCGTTTTCAAGGCGTTTTCATGGCTTTAAAAACGCTACGTGGCACATAGCCTAAAAGTCACAACTTCCGAGTTCTGTGAAAATATTGCAACTTATTAAGGTGTTTTACATCAGAGTTTTGACCTTTCACATTTTCTGCTATTCATGCGCTATAGAGATAAAGTGTCAGCTTCATTCTGCGGGAAAAAGTAATAGAAGACTTTTAATTTTTTTAAATGTTTTATTACTTTTATACAATTAATATTCTGTGGGGGAGGGGCCGAAGGAAAATCTGTTGATCCGTCAGCTCGCTCCGTTGTACGGCCACAATCAGAGTATCTCCTCCTGTGCAGATGTTCATATAGTCTGTAATCATTATGTCGGCGCTGGTTTATACCTGACTGGTTTATACAATGATCTGTACAGAAATAATCTATTCCCAGAGGAAGAAGAGAAGACAGAAATAATCACTGAGCGCTCTGCTAATTCTCTGCACCTTCATCTACACAACATTGTAATACAGCGACATCATGGGGGATGAGGACGGAGGTTTTTGTACGGCTCTGTATCACTGTGTGTATGGAGTGCTATAACCCTGCTGACAGTAATAATCTGCTGCATCATCCTCTGTCGCTCCTCGGATTGTAAGAGTGTAATCAGTTCCAGATCCAGATCCAGAGAACCGGTCTGGGACCCCTGTATCTCGGGTGGTTGCATAATAGATAAGAAGCTTTGGTCGTTGTCCTGATTTCTGTTGGTACCAGGCTACATAGCTATGTACATCTTCACTGGCCGTACAAGAGATGGTGATTGTATCTCCGGGGGACACAGAGATATAATCTGGAGTCTGGGTCATCACAGTCTCTCCACAGGATCCTGAGGATTAGAAGAGACATATTCATTACTGATAAATGTCGGGATCTTCCTAGAAATCCTGATCTGATGATGGATCCACTGTAGAGATTTCTCTACACACAATCATGGAAGGATCCGAATCTCTCACCCTGAATAGAAATGAAGATCACAGCCAGCAGATAACTGCGAGAAACCATCCTGATGTGTCTGGACCGTCAGATAGAAACTATAAGATGAGACAATCTGTACAATGAGATCTATATAGAGAGTGACAGGGGGGATACAGGAGACCCCCAGAGACTGTGTATGGAAATACTGGGGACATGTAAATTCTGTGGTTATAATGTGACGGTTACTGGAGTGTAATAGAGACCGGAGCTCGGCGGCGTCTCCTCCTAGATGAGAATTAATGTCACTTGTATAAAATCTAAGAAAAGAAATAAGAGTTTTTTTAGTAATTAATTGTAATTTCCATGGTTATAGGTTTTTATGACCATGTTTAGCTCTGCTACATCTGTATATAAATATTCCTGAAATATTGTTTTGTATTTATAAGGATATAAATGTATTTTTCTATAATCGGCAGGATATGCCATTACACTGTATAAACCTCCTGAGAGAATCCCCCCGTCATCAGGGTCGCGGTATTGTAGGACCTGATATCTGTGCGGAGTCTTCACAGCTTACATACAAGTTAGGAAAACCCTGTAAGTGACGTCCTTGTATACGATCACATACACGACTGATCTCTCTGAATATCTGTTATAAATGCAGTCAGGATTAAGGGAGAAAATCTACTAGAGACCTGAGCAGAAGTAATCCGGGGGCTCCTGCACCTGCCGAACCCCCTCCAAACTCGCGATCAGGGGTCAGGTTATAGTAAGTTACATAGTGCGGTGTAGTGTAACGGAGACCTCGGCACCGAAGAAGACAAAAGGAGGAAATGTTGCTGCAAATATATATTTTTTATTTGGATCCGGCAAAAAAAACAAAGACAGATACCGGCCAGCGTTTCGGCCAATAAATTGTCTTCATCAAGGACGTCTGTAATACATGAACATAACAAATAAAACATTTAGTTTCATATGTGACATGAAATGAACCTAAAGAAAAGTGTCAGATCAATGGGAGGCGGGAGGAGGAAAGGTGGGAATGTGAGGATCAACCAGAGATAACACATGGACAATGAGATCACAACGATGAAAATCATTAATAATACTGCAATTGTCATATGGGAACAATGTTGGAGTCAGCGTGATAATCTGGTTTTGTGTGAATTCCATAAAGACAAAAGGAAAGAAAAGAAAAGAGGACATGAATCCTGGAAGCTAAAGGACAAATTATCTAAAGACGACCAATATGTGGTCAGTTCAGAGCAATGACGACGGCTCAAAAATTATTAATTATTACAATGTGCACACTTCAGTAGGTGAACACTTGGTCTAAGGTTCAGGTTTTCACGTGACTTTACCAGTTAGAATAGGACCAGGAAATCTAGATCGCATCATGTCCATATAGCAGCACCTGTAACTACAGTATATTCAGGTGGTGTGTACATGTCTAATATTAGACCATCGAAGCAATGTAGAGGGCTCCAAAAATGATTAGGCCTCTACCTATCCCTATGCCGAGCTCCTATACCAACACAGTACAGGCATAAAATGGTGTTCATGGCCGCCCCTAAGTGTTATCCTGCCTGTGATAGTCCCCTGATAATGGTGCAGGTTTTTATTTTTTAAATCCTCACAAATTGAATCGCAGATTGTTCAAATTTGTGTGGAACCTCGGATATCAGGAAATTTAACTCAAATTCATTCCTCCATGGATTGATCTGCTCATCTCTAGTCTCAACTAATTCCTGGCTGGAGAGTGACCGCACTATCCGGGGACAGTGACCGCACTATCCGGGGACAGTGACCGCACTATCCGGGGACAGTGGCCACCACATCTCCTTGAGCCCCAGAACGGCTCAGAGTGAATACGATGGCACTACGTGACTAAAGTGGACATAGCTTGAGCAGATCTCGTTACACCTAGCAGGGTCAGTTATGTGTAAGTATGGCGACAAGAAAGGTTCAGATCCAGCAATCCCACAGGATTAAAAATTACACCTTTACTTAAGAAACGTAAAAATCCATATTAGTATTTCAATAGAAAAATGTGAAATGAGAGCGGGTATAAACAATACATGAACTGGTGACGGGTTTTACACCATGTGGATTCTTAATCATAATCTATTTTACAGTGATAGCCAAGTACATTTTATTTTTTTACATTTACTTTTTGCTCCACTCTCTTCACAACCCAAGAATATTACACAATTGAAGACAGCGCTCCTTAGGAAGTTTCATATATACAGGTGCTTCTTACTAATTTAGAATATCATCAAAAGGTTAATTTATTTCAGTTCTTCAATCCAAGAAGTGAAGATCATATATTATATAGAGTCATTACACACAGATGGATCTATTATATAGAGTCATTACACACAGAGCGATCTATTCCAAGTGTTTATTTCGGTTAATGCCAGTAATTGATGCAAAGGATCCCCGACCAAGTATTGAGGGCATTTACTGAACATACATTTCAGTAGGGGAACATTTCGGATTTTAAAGACATTTTTCAAGCTGTTGTTATAAAGTATTCTAATTTACTGAGATAATGACTTTTGTGTTTTCATTGGCTGTAAGCCATAATCATCAACATTAACAGAAATAAACACTTGAAATAGATCACTCTGTGTGTAATGACTCTATATAATATATGAGCTTCACTTTTTGTGTTGAAGAACTGAAATAAATTAACCTTTTGATGATATTCTAATTTTCTGAGAAGCACCTGTATATATGATACTTCTTAAGCAGCGCTATTCCATTTGCTTCTGTGGATTTGACCTCAGGTGTATTTTGACTATGACGCTCCCTTATGCCTAATGTATCCTGCAGACATGCTTATTTGTACAACCCAAGAATATTAGTGACTTAGAGGCCATCGCCAATGAGGAACGGGCTAAGATTCCTCAGGGGCTGTAAAGAGCTGGTGTCTGGATAGGCATCACGTACACAGCAGGTCGTAACAGCCAAAGGGGCTTTACTACCTACTAAAGACGCTTATCACGTAGGGGTGAATAATCCTCAGACTTCAGTGGTCAGTAAGGGGCATTTTGTGCTGAATATGGAGAAACCACTTGTTATATTATTTGTACTGAGCTATTTCTATACTTCTTGGTTTATTGCAAACAGCAGAAAGTTTATAAATGTTAGAAATAAACTGAATCTGAAATGGGGTGAAGGTGGGGATTGAAACTAAATATACAGTGCTCAGCATAAATGAGTACACCCCCTTTGAAAAGTAAAATTTTAATCAATATCTATAATGGGTGTGTCAGGTGTGACAGACTGTCGTTCTGGATCCAGCTGTAGAAGGTCATTGCGCTTGGCTCTGCAGGCACCTTCTTGATCTTTTGATCTTTGTGGTGTAGTGATATCCTTCTCCCTCTAGGACCTAGGAGTGGACCTCCACCTTCTGCTGCTAATTGACACACCCTTGCTGGATGTTTAAATACCTTCGGTCTCTGCAGAAAGTCGCCTAGATAGCTCTATTTTCCTCTGTCCAAACTTGAAGTACTAGTAGTCGGCTAGTGTCTTCTTGGAGTTCCCTTGGAGTATAGTTGGCATAATCTCTCTGGTGTCTTCTCAAGCTAAGTGTTTTTCTTTGTCTGTTACCTATTTGTCTTTAGTTGCAGAGGGGGTTGACTAGTGCTCACCCCATCCCCTCCTTAACTAGGGCCTATCACTAGGGGCAGTCAGGGATTAGGTTTCCTGCTCAGCGATAGGTACGGAACCTATTTAGGGACTTTAGGGGAGTCAGGCTGTTGTCAGATCTGCCTAGGGGTCTCCACTCCCCCTTTTCCTAGTGTTTGGACTTCTTCCTCCTCTTCCCGTTGTTGTGCACTTAGTCTTTCCCTCACCTTGCTTGACAATATCTCACTGAACAAAAGAAAAATTTCCAGAATTTTGACAAGACTAAGTTTCATAGAACCTTCTTTAACCCATAACATGAAGGTAAGGTTAATAATATAACTTTCATAGCTAAATCTTCAGTATTACTCAAAATAGTTAATGCAAAATGAGTACACCCGACATAAAAAAAAAAATACTACATCTAGTCATTTGTATGACCTCCATAATTTTTAAGAACAGCACCGAGTTTTCTAGATATGGAATGAGCAGGTTGGCGACATATTGTAAAATTTATCTTTTTTCATTCTACAAGAACGAGCCCTTTTAGAGCCTGAATACTGGATGGAGAGTGATGACAACTTGTCTCTTCAGAATTCCCCATAGGTGTTTGGGTGGGTTCAGATCAGGAGACACTTAATCAATGAATCACTTTCTCCCTGTTCTTCTTCAGAAATACCACAAAAGCCTTAGATGTGTGTTTTGGATCATTGTGATGTTGCTAAGTGAACGTCTACCAAGCGCACAGAGTGATGGCAGCATCTTCTCTTTCAATATAGAGGTTTACATCTGTGAATTCATGACATCATCAATGAAATGTATCCCCCCCAACTCCAGCAGCACTGATGCAGCCCCACATAAGGACACTGCAACCACAAGGTCTCATTGAAAGACACCATTCAGTTTTCTTTGTACTTCTCACCTTTTTGACACTATACAGCTTTGAAGCCATCAGTTCCAAAAACATTTATCTTGGTGTCAACACTCCAGAGAATAGAGTCCCAGTGGTCTTCATATTTTTCACCACGATCCCTCAATTGTAGTAGAGCTTTTTAGTGTATAAGCTTTAGTAGAAGTTTCTTTCTTCTAAAGACAACGGCATGCAACCCATTCCTCTGCAGTGTACACCGTATTGTGTCATGAGAAACACATTCACCGGTTTGGATTTCTACTCATTTAGCTAACTGCACTGAATTTGTATATGGATTTTCTTCAGCCCTTCTTATCAAAAGATGCTCCTGTTTAGGTGTCAACCTCCATGATTGGCCTGGACGTCTCTGTAAGATGATTGCAGTTCCATCTTTGTTACATTTTGGTATTCCTTTTGCTACAGTATTCTGACTGATAAGTAAAGCTTTGCTGATCTTCTTGTAGCCTTCCCTTTTTTTATGTAAAATAAATTATTTTCTTTCTCAGGTCTTGTGACATTTCTCTTCCATGTGGTGCCATTGCTGACAGAATGAAATGGGAAGGGTTTTTGTTTTTTTATAAGCAACAACTTTTTCTAGTAAACTGTCTGCTGGACACCTGTGTAATGAATAATTAAACTTACCTGTGGTTGAATTCTGGTTAATTAGAATTTTGTACTATAAAATTTGAACTTTTCTACTAAGATTTTCATTGGGGTGTACTCACTTTTACAACATTTTCTTAAATGAATTTCTTAGGAAAATTACTTTTTGGGGTGTTGAAAATAGCAAGTATTGTTTGTAATTAATAGCCAACATTTGTGGGAGTATTTAGTAGTCTGGCATCCCATAGAAAATGTTAATTCTAAAAGGAAACTAAAGGTTTTCTGACAAAACTGTTGGGGTGTACTCATTTGTGCTGAGCACTGTATCTGCTATATCATAGAATCATAGAATCATAGAATGGTAGAGTTGGAAGGGACCTCCTGGGTCATCTGGTCCAACCCCCTGCTCAAAGCAGGATTCACTAGATCATCTCAGACAGATGTCTGTCCAGCCTCTGTTTGAAGACGTCCATTGAAGGGGAACTCACCACCTCTCGTGGCAGCCTGTTCCACTCATTAATCACCCTAACTGTCAAAAAGTTTTTTCTAATATCTAATCTGTGTCTCCTCCCATTTAGTTTCATCCCATTGCTTCTAGTCTTTCCTTGTGCAAATGAGAATAAAGATGATCCTTCTACAATGTGACAGCCCTTGACATATTTGTAGACAGCTATTAAGTCTCCTCTCAGTCTTCTTTTTTGCAAGCTAAACATTCCCAAATCCTGCAACCGTTCCTCATAGGACATGGTTTGCAGACCAGTCACCATTCTGGTCGCTCTTCTCTGAACTTGCTCCAGTTTGTCTATGTCTTTTTTAAAATGTGGTGCCCAAAACTGTACACAGTATTCCAGATGAGGTCTGACCAAAGAGGAGTAAAGACCGATAATGACTTCACGTGATCTAGACTGTATGCTTCTGTTAATACATCCCAGAATTGTATTTGCCTTTTTTGCTGCTGCATCACACTGTTGACTCATGTTCAGTCTATGATCTATTAGTATACCTAAGTCTTTTTCACATGTACTGTTGCTTAGCTCTATACCTCCCATTCTGTATATGCTTTTTTCATTTTTATTGCCCAGATGTAGTACTTTGCATTTTTCCATGTTAAAAAACATTCTGTTGGTTGCTGCCCACTGCTCCAGTTTATTTAGGTCTTTTTGAATCCTCTCTCTCTCTTCTCTAGTATTAGCTATCCCTCCTAGCTTTGTGTCATCAGCAAATTTAATCAGTTTACCCTCAATTCCTTCATCTAAATCATTGATAAAGATGTTGAACAATACAGGTCCCAGGACAGAGCCCTGTGGTACCCCACTTGAGACATTCATCCAGCTGGATGTGAAGCCATTTACAACCACCCTTTGAGTCCGATCACTAAGCCAGTTATGAATCCACCTAACAGTTGCCTGGTCCATTGCATACTTGGTCATTTTTTCAATAAGGATGGTGTGAGATACTTTGTCAAATGCTTTGCTGAAGTCAAGATATACTATATCTACAGCATTTCCCTGATCCACCCAGTCAGTGATTCTGTCATAGAAGGAAATTAAGTTAGTCTGACATGACTTGTTAGTTACAAACCCATGCTGACTCTGGTTAATCACTTCATTCTTATCCATGTACTTACATACATGTTGTTTAATAATTTGTTCAAAGATCTTTCCTGGTATAGAAGTCAGACTCACCGGCCTATAGTTCCCAGGGTCCACCTTCTTCCCCTTTTTGAAGATAGGAACAACATTTGCTCTTCTCCAGTCTTCTGGGACTTCTCCTGTTCTCCAAGAATTTTCAAAGATTATGGAGAGTGGTTCTAAAATTTCTTCTACGATCTCCTTCAGTACTCTGGGGTGTAATTCATCTGGACCTGGAGACTTGAACTCATTTATGTTAGCTAAATATTCCCTCACAATCTTTCTGTTTACAGATAACTTGGATTCCTCTATTCCTTTAAAAGGACAGTGAAGATCAGTTGATGTTACATTTTCTTTCTGAGAGAAAACAGATGCAAAATAGGAATTAAAAAGTTCGGCCTTCTCAACATCCTCTCTTACCATTTCTCCATTTTCATCCTGTAAAAATCCTATAGCATCTTTGACTTTTCTTTTACTTTTGACATACCCCCAAAATCCTTTTTTATTGCTTTTAACATCTCTTGCAAGCCTTAATTCATTGTCAGCTTTAGCTAACCTGATACGTGCCCTGCAGGATCTGCAGACTGCATTATAATCTTCTTTAGATATGCCTCCCTCTTTCCATTTAATAAACATTTCTTTCTTTCTTTTTAGCATGTGTTTAAGTTCTGTGTTCATCCATCCTGGTTTCCTTAAATGCTTCCCATTCTTCCTACTTTTCGGGATTGTTAACGATTGTGCTTTGAGAATCTCATTTTTAAAAATTTCCCATCCTTCCTGGACATTTTTGTCCTTAAGGACATCCAGCCATTGGATCCCTCCTATTCTCTTTCTGAGTCTCTTAAAATCTGCCTTTCTAAAATCTAACCTTGAAGTTTGAGTCTTCACATGTCTTCCTCCTCTAGTTATCCAAAATTCTATAATAGCATGATCGCTGCCTCCTAGGGTCCCAGCCACCTTTACCTCCTCAACCATTTCCTCCCTGTTTATAAGGATTAGATCCAAAGTAGCAGATCCCCTTGTTTTCTCCCCTACCTTTTGGAAGATAAAGTTGTCAGCAAGAGAGGATAAGAATTTGCTTGACCTGTTAGTTTTACTTGAGAGAGATTCCCAACAAATGTCTGGATAGTTGAAATCTCCCACGACCACTACGTCATATTTTTTGGAGAACTTGGTCATTTGATACATAAAGAGTTCATCCATATCTTCAGCTTGCCCAGGTGGTCTGTAGTAAATGCCTACAATGGTGTCCTTTCCGTTGTTCTCTCCTTGTATTCTTACCCAAACAGTTTCCACAGAACTCCCAGTCTCTGAAGCTTCAATCTCTGTGCAGATATACGCTTTTCTAACATACAATGCAACACCTCCTCCTCGTTTATCAAGTCTGTTTCTTGCAAATAAGTTGTATCCTTTTAGCCTTTTATTCCAATCATGTTTATCGTTCCACCAAGTTTCAGTGATTCCAATGACATCATATTCCTTTTCCTGCACTAGTAGTTCCAATTCTCCTTGTTTGTTGCCCATGCTTTGTGCATTTGTATAAAAACATTTTAGTTTGTGATTGGTTTCTCTTCCTCCCATATTTTTTATTATTTAAATTGTTTTGTCTTTGTTCTTCCTTTCCACTTCCAGTAGCAGAGATCTCAATAGTATTTGTCAGCTGTATGGCTTTTTCTGGCCTTTTGCTTCCCTTCCCACATTGTTCTAGTTTAAAGCTCTTCTGATGAATGTAGCAAGGCGACTTCCAAATACATGTTTTCCAGTCTTCGTAAGGTGCACCCCATCTCTAGCAGGTAGTCCATCGTATAGGTAATTCATTCCGTGATCCAGAAATCCAAATCCTTGTTGACGGCACCATCGACGTAGCCAGTTGTTCACCTGTAGAATCTTATTCCACCTCATTGTTCCATGGACATCCACTGGGAGGATGGATGAGAAGACCACCTGCGCTCCCAATTCTTTCACTTTCTTGCCTAAGTCTTCAAAGTCACTGCAGATGGTTTCCAGGTCCTTTCCTGCGGTGTCATTTGTCCCCACATGTATTAGCAGGAATGGGTAGTGATCTGTAGGTCTGAAGAGTCTTGATATCCTGTCAGACACATCTTTAATTTTTGCTCCTGGAAGACAGCACATTTCTCTTGAGGTTATGTCTGGTCTGCAGATAGCGGCCTCTGTTCCTCTTAACAGGGAATCCCCCATGACCACCACTCTCCGTTTTTTCTCCACAACATTCTTCTTTCTCCATCCAGGAGGATTCTGAGGGCTTACAAGGTTATTCATTGCTGGCAAAGTCTTATTTTGCTGTATTTCTTCATGGTTCTCCTGCGTGAGAGCCTGGTACTGGTTCCTGAGCAGTATGGGTGCTGACTGCCTCTCTATCCTCCTGCTTCTCTGGGTCACATGCTTCCATTCCTCTGTTTCGTCAGGTGCAGTTCGAATTTCTTCTCTTTCTGAATCATGAAGAGATAATTCTGCTCTGTCTAAGAACTCTTCACCTTCCTTAATGATTTTCAAGGTAGTTAACCTCTCTTCTAGATTTCGCAACTTTTCCTCCAACAGGGACACAAGCTTGCATTTCTGGCATGTGAAGTTTGGCTTTTCCACTGGCAAGTCTGTGAACATGTAGCAGGATATGCAGCTCACCAAATGGCTCCTGGACTCTTCCATGTTCTTACTGTTAATGTTCTGAAAACAGTGAAAAAAGCTTAAAAAAAAAGCTTCAAAATGCGCGCGCCGGACTCTTCACTTACCCCAAAATGCAGTGGGAATATGCAAATTATCTCCTCAGGACTCCTCCCCTGGTTTACCGATGTCCTCTTTTCAGCTCGAACAGCCAAAATCCAGTGTTCTTTGAGCTCGCGGAGACTCTTCACTTACCCCAAAATGCAGTGGGAATATGCAAATTATCTCCTCAGGACTCCTCCCCTGGTTTACCGATGTCCTCTTTTCAGCTCCAACAGCCAAAATCCAGTGTTCTTTGAGCTCGCGGAGACTCTTCACTTACCCCAAAATGCAGTGGGAATATGCAAATTATCTCCTCAGGACTCCTCCCCTGGTTATATCCACAGAATATGCCAAATATATATAGTGGATGTGGATCCCACCTATAGGAACATCATATATCTTGAGTACGGGGCCCTGACAAGCTGCGGTTTCAGCCATTAGATTGTCAGGATTCCCGTCCATTTGTATAGAAATTTTAACCACCTCCTTATGAAAATTCCTCTTAATGGAATCTGCATCAACTATATATTTACATCACATCCTCTGTATGTGGTAAGAATAGAATAACTCCTTAAAGGTGAGTACAGATGTGGTGGATAGGATGTGTATTTGGGTAAGACCTCGTGAATTCAACATGTCAATATATTTATTCTCAAGGAATATAAACTGTCCCCGGAGATGTCTGACAGCAGCTTTACCCCCTCTCCCTATACACAACACATGGACGCTCAGCTGAGTCTAACGTGCTTATGTATGGGGGGGGCTGTTTATCCGTCAGCTCGCTCCGTTGTACGGCCACATTCAGAGTTTCTCCTCCTGTGCAGATGTTCATATAGTCTGTAATCATTATGTCAGCGCTGGTTTATACCTGACTGGTTTATACAATGATCTGTACAGAAATAATCTATTCCCAGAGGAAGAAGAGAAGACAGAAATAATCACTGAGTGCTCTGCTAATTCTCTGCACCTTCATCTACACAACATTGTAATACAGCGACATAATGGGGGATGAGGAGGAGGTTTTTGTACGGCTCTGTATCACTGTGTGAGAGGGAAGCTCTGATACTGCTGACAGTAATAATCTGCTGCATCGTCCTCTGTCGCTCCTCTGATTGAAAGAGTGTAATCAGTTCCAGATCCAGATCCAGTGAACCGGTCTGGGACTCCTGTATATCGGCTGCTTGCACTGTAGATGAGAAGTGCTGGAGGTTGTCCTGATTTCTGTTGGTACCAGTGTAAGTAGCTGACATGTACACTACTACTGGCCTTACATGAAATGGTGGCTGTTTCTCCCGGGGACACAGTGATGAGATCTGGAGATTGGATCAGTACAATCTGTGCACAGGAGTCTAAGGAAAGATAAAGAAAACATAAGTGTTAGTGTTAATGTCGCCTCATTGTGCTGTTCTCTACTACTGTCCTGTCCATCATCTCATGAACCTCTCACCATGAATGAGAAGAAGAATTACACCCAGTACAACTCCCTGTAAACCCATCGTCATCTCCCTGGACTGATGGCCACAGACTATAGAGATGTCACCTGCACAATGTCTCCTATATACCAGCTGTAATCACTGGAGGAGACGTCCCCTGAGAGCAGAGATGTAAAGCAGGAGACATGTAAATTGTGCCGTGTGTCAGCGATCAGTGATCTGGATCTTACTGCAATCAGGGATTTCCTACAGGAGAGATATAATCCCGATCATTATCCTGAGATCATTCACCATCAGTGATCTCCTGATTGTTCTCAGACATCAGAAATGGGATTATTTTTATAGATGTTATTAGTTTTATCTGTGAAGTAAGAATAAATCCTTCTACGTCTTATTGGGCTTTTCCAGCTTTGTGATGTTGCAGCCGATGTAAGAACAGATACTGGAGACAACAGATCACCGGGAACGTGAAACGCAGAATTCCTGACCTCACAGGGAACATCTAAGGGTATGTGCCCACGTAGCGTTTTACAAGTGTATATGCTGCGCTCAAAAATCCGCAGCATGTCCATTAATTTTGCGGACACGCAGCGTAATCGCCGCCATTGACTTGCATTGAGATTTATATAATCCGTGTCAGTATATTTGTATACACAGATTATATGCGTTTCAATGTGCGGATGGTACCCAAGTCTGGAGGAGAGAAGACTCTCATCCAGACCTGGATAGAAACTGTAAAAAAAAGAATTAAAAATAAAAAATAAAGTGTATACTCACCTTCCGATGTCCTCCCGGTGTTTTGTCTGCTCCGTCCGCTCTCTTGCAATGCTCCCGCTGTTATGAAGGACCTGCCATGACGTCACTGAGTCATGTGACCCATCACATGGCTCAATGACGTCACCGCAGGTCCTTCACACCACCGTGAGCCGCCCAACACACCGGACGCGGCAGAGAGAACACCGGGAGGACACCGGAAGGTGAGTATAAACTTTATTTTTTTATTTTTTACCATTTTATTCTTTTTTTTAACTAACTTGGTCACACTACTATAAATCCATGCCGGTTGCCGTTTGTATGGATTTATATAGAGTGAACAAGTTGTCAAGCACTTTTCCAAGTGATGCTAAAATCACTTGGAAAAGCGCTTGATAACCCGCATGCAGAAATGCATGGAGAGATGCTTGACAAACGCTTCTACCTGGCGGGAAAAACGCATGTAAAATCCGCATGCATTTTTCCTGCCAGGGAGAAGCGTAAAAAATATGCAGCATTTCTGCATCGTGGGCACATAGTCGAAGACCATTAGAAATATTTATATTCATTCAGATTATTATTAATATGTTTATTACTATTAATACGACTGATATTTTATTACATCCACTCCTGATTGTTGCTTAAAAACTAGATGTAAAACCCTGATGAAATACACAGGTGTGAATGAGGCCTGATCTGTATATATTGTGGTGTGAATACAGAACTGATGGGATATTTGGGGGATTCTCATGTGATTTATCTTCATGCATTACTATCATATATCTTGTGGATGTAAATCTCTCATGTATATAATGTCATATATCAGCGGTTCTCATCTGTCTCATCTGATGTCATTTCCTCCCTAGACGACGGCCCCTGAGCGTTATAGATGTGATATACGGGGGCTGCACCTATATAGTGTTATGTGAATAGAAGCTCTTGAATGATTTTTCATTATCAATGAATGTATTAATAAAATTATAAGAAATATGGAGAAGACAGATATTTGGACACATAGATGAGCCCCCGACAGAAGACACATCTCTGATGGCTGAACCTGCCATTATTCCTGCACTTATGGCCGAGGGTCTGGACAAACCACAAACTCACATTATTGTAATTCTGGTAGAAAACAAATCCTCGTCGGTGACTTTATTAGTAGTTTGCAGAGCACATGTTACTCCCTGACGTGTGCAGAATAATCCGGGCTCCGCTGAGGCTGCCGGGCCCCTCCAGTCCAGGATTCTCCTCAGACCGGGGCCGGGAGAGGTGGGGTCATTTATATGTATATTTCCACCCTACGTCCCAGACCCCTGAGCAGAATAAGGCAGATTCACAGCAAACAGACTCAATGTGAATCCAATCTCTTTCCTGAATTGGAGTGAATCTGCTGAGTGTGAATTGTGGCTGAGTCGCTCATCACTAATGTCCGCACATCTCAGCCCAGAATAGAAAAAGACTGAAGTGAATCTCTGAAAACCCCATTTACTGCTGGGAATATATTTGCTGCTTTGTGCAGCGGCTCCGGCCCCTCTGATCTGTGAGTATAATGTGGGATATGTGAGGTATAGCGGTGTATGGAGCCGCCATTATGAGGCCTCTAGACCTTGTAGTGAGAGGGTGGAGGGGACTGTGCAGCGCGGGGAGGATCTGTCCTCCAGTTCTCTCTCTTCCTGGTCACTCATCCATTCCCGCTAAGCTTCTTATGTTCCTCAGTCCATCAGTAACCGGCGGCTCAGCTAATGGCCGCTCCCGGAGATGACACCTGTAATGCCATGGTTTTCTGATATGGGGAGACCACTGTAACCCCGGGGTCCATCTTTATTTTCAGGATAAAGGACATCACATTAGATATATCGGGTACAGCTCAAATAAAAAGGTAATCACTTGTCCAGAAAAAAACTAAAGAGATTTGCAACCCAGATGAGTCCATCACATAACAGGTCAGATATTTATCCCTAGGAGGTAAACTATGAAATGACAGCAAGCAGAGATCTAGATACAGAAAATATAAGGGAAAATTATATAATCTTTTATTATACAAAAATACAACCTGTAATTGTTGGAACAAACAAAATGTATATTTATATTCTATAGGAGCAGAAAGTAAAGTCCTCCCCTCCTTCTTCTATCTCCTTACATCTGTACAGATTCCTTCATCACATGAATCCTGGTAACAGTCTGAAGCTTTTATCGGCCGCGCACAATACTGGATAAGAGCTGCCCGGGTCGTGTTCCTCCTCCTGATGTGTGTGCTCTGTACAGATACAAGCGCCTCATACACAGGATTCTCTGCTATTCCTCAGTATCAGTCACTTATATACAGATGTTTGGTGTCTGCACTGAGTATAGACAGAGCTGCCTGAGCTGCTGCTGCCCCCTAGTGGCTCCATGACATGGAGATTTATGCATCTTGTATCTGCACTGAGCCAGTAGCCACATGATACCAGAGGGAGCGGAAAGCATCTTATTACATCATCCAGAAGAGGAGGCAGCACAGGTGTGGAGGGAAGCAAAATGGGGGATCTAAAGAGCCAGCGGTGGAAATAGGGAAGATCTCCAGGAGGAGCTGGAAAATCTCCTGGACAAAGGTTGGATGGCAGAGAAAGAGCCACCTGCTCTCTGCTCCACCACTTATCCTGCTAGGGCACAGGTCGCTTTATGGCTGTAACTGCCCGAGGTGCGGTGAGCTAGATCCACTGCGCCATAGCGATAGCGAATGTAGCACAATGAATGGGGAGCGCCCGTCACCTTCTCTGTGACTCAGCTGGTGGCAATGGCATCATGGCGTCAGCATGGACGCTCTGCCACAAGATGAGGTGGAGCCACAGGAGATCTGATGGACAGGGAAGTATTAAATATTAGTTTTTCAATAAATGAATTAATTTTGATAACAAGAATGAAATGGGGGTGAGAGAGAGAACACTATAATGACTTAAGGGTGGGGGATGGAAGAGATATAAATATATTGGGGGAGGGGACATGTAAATATAATGAATCAGAGGGGCATGGAATTATAATGATACAGCGGACAAGTAATTATAATGAATCGGGGGGGCGGGAGGTGCACAGTGGGGGCATGGAGGACGCAGGAGATTAACTGATTAATTGGGGGAAAGAGAACAGTAACTAATTCATTTATACATTTATTGGGAGGGGAAAAGTGGCCAATTATAGTTACAGGGGGCTCAGTGGTGGATTATCAATTTACATTCAGAATGTTGTGTTGCATAATAGTAAGACGTCAGCGGTGAGTTACTGGATGTGAATATTTGTTCTGTCTCTACATTGTATAGGGGTACGTTCACATGGGCGACCGGCGGCACTAAATGACCACCAATCGGAAAACCATTACCTATTGGCAGTCGCTTCATAGCATGTTTAACCCCTTCATGACTGGGCTATTTTTCATTATTTTATTTGTTTTTTCCTCTCCTTCTACTAAGAGCCATAACTTGCTATCTTTCCATCCACATAGCGTATGAGGACTTGGTTTTTGCGAGACAAGTTGTAGTTTTGAACGACATCATTCATTTTATCATGTGATTCACTCAAAAGTTGGGAAAATAATTCTAAGTGCGTTGAAATTGCAAAAAAAGTGCAATTCCACAATTGTTTGTGTCACCATTTTCTGAGACCCCTAACATTTTCAATTTTCGTGGTAAGGGGCTATGTGGGGGCTTATTATCTGTGGCCTGATTTGAGGTTTATTGATGCTATTTTGGGGTAGATATAATGGTATCATCTTGTCTAATTGCAGTTTATTGCAATGTTGTGGCAGCTAAAAAAAGTAATTATGGCGTTTTGATTTTTTTCTCATTACGCTGTTTACTGATTGGATTAATTTATTTTATTTTTGATAGATTGGAGTTTTATGAATTTGGCGATATCGAATATGTGTATTTTTTTTTAATTGCTTTATTTTTAATGGGGCACAAAGGGGGGTGATTCTTGCACCGGCTATCACTGAGGAATATGTTCCTACAACAAGGATACCATCCACTGGTAATAGATGAACAGATCCACAGAGCTACAAGGATCCCAAGAAGCCACCTCTTGGATTACAGACAGAGAGGGGACAACAGCAGGGCGCCTCTTGTGGTCACATACAGCAAGCACATGAACATCCTAAGGAAGATTGAGACTGATCTTCCACCCATATTCCTCAGAGACCACAGACTGAAAGGAATATTCCCAGAACTACCACTTCTCTCCTACAAAAAGCCCCGTAACCTAAGGAATCTCCTTGTCAGAAGTGTCCTCTCATCACCATCAGAGATGGGAACATTCCCCTGTAATAATAAAAAGCAGGACTTGTACCCAGATATTACCGACAAATACAGTCCACATACCCAACACCAGTCAGGACTATAAGATCATGGACTTCTTCTCATGTTCATCTTCCAATGTGGTGGACATGATACAATGTACAAGGTGTCCTGAGGAGCCGATATTGGGGAAACTAAGCAAAAACTACAAACGGGGAGGAATCTACACAGACACAATCAGGAATGAACTGGACGCCTGTGGGAAAACATTTCTCTGGACCTGGACACTGTATGACGGATATAAAAGTCTTAATACTGAAAGGTCGTTTTAAGGACGAAAAAGAAAGGAAAATCTGAGAATTCATACTGATAAGAATGTTCAACTCTTCCACAATTTAACACCTGGATTTATGACTCACTACATGGACCCAGTTCACACCTCCACGAGACTGACTCCAGATCACTAAGCTGTCACTCCCACCATCTCTCCATTTGTAACAAAAAACCTTACCTTGATTTCCTTGGCTTATCTTTAGGAGGCATCACCCCATCCACCCCATGCACAAATTGTAATATCTCTTAAATGTTGTGCTCTTGTCTCAGTCATTCATTTGTAAATCCTCCTGAAGAAGGAGCCTCGGTGCTCTGAAAGCTGCAGATATAATTCTCCTGGTTAGCCAATAAAGGGATCGCTCCTAGAATACTTCTGTCAATTTTAGGCATAAAACTACTTATATCAATTTGTAAAGGTTGCAAAGTTGTGATATATGCTCTACTGTGACCCCCTACTGAATATTAATTTTTCTTTTCTTTTGAGGGGAGGATAATTAGAACTTCAGCTATGGAGCTCTATGATTTCTATATACGTCCGTTATGATGACTACATAATTAGGATATACTTATGGTAACACATAAATAATCATTGGAGCTGTAATCATCAAATAATATTTTGTCAATGTGTGAAATGTTCTTTTAAGAATTGTTTACATGTGTAACATAACATATATATATAAATGATTTATGTGGATAGTAGGTGAAGTGTAGAGCGGTGTCACCCCATGATGATTATTATCTGGGCTTGTTACATTGTCAGGCTGCAATTTCCCTCTACAATGTCATGTGATGCACTACTTATCTCATCCACCAGATGGCGCTATAGAGCATTACACTCCATAATCCTGAAAGGTGACACCTGCAGGACGATTCGTGTAAGAGCAACAGTTCATAGTACCAGGGGTCAACCATTTTGAGCATGAAATTCACTAAGGAGGAGTCACTAATGTGTCTCGACAGTAAGGGGGGACACTATTGTGAAGGACACTATGGGGCGATTCATTATGACCGGTGTTGTGCAGTTTAGTGTTAATGACTCTCTGGAGTACAATGCGCCTAATTCATTAAGTGGTGCTCATCCCCTAAAGAAATAGGCGCATCTCTTAATTGTCATGTGCCGACACCAGAAATGGTCTGAAGTCAGTGACTGGGGAATATTTCTTGACTACATTACGCAGTTTCTGCTGAGACTGGACTGTAAACCCTAAGGCGATGTGCCCACGTAGCAGATTTACATGCGTTTTCTCTGCCAGAGAGAAGCGTTTTTTCAGCGTTTTTACATACGTTTTTTCTGCCAGAGAGAAGCGTTTTTTCAGCGTTTTCGCATGCGTTTTTTCAAGCACTTTTCCAAGTGATTTTGAGCATCACTTGGAAAAGTGCTTGACAAGTTGGTCACACAATATAAATCCATGCAACCGGCATGGATTTATATTGTGTGACCAACTTAGATGCTTTAAATGCAGCATCTATAGTAAAAAAAAAGAAAGAATTAAAAAGTTAAAAATAAAAAAAAACCTGTATGCTCACCTCTCCGGTCTCCTCCTGGCAGCGATCCTCTCTCCTCGGCGTCCCGGGTGTACTGGCAGGACCTGTGATGACTTCATTTAGTCAGCTGATGGTCACGCGACCATCACCTGACCGCTGACGTCAGTGGTCACGTGACCATCAGCTGACTAAATGACATCACTGCAGATCCTGCAAGTACACCCAGGACGCCGAGGAGAGATGACGCAGCCGGGAGAAGACCGGAGAGGTGAGTATACAGGTTTTTTTACTTTTAACTTTTTTATTTCTTTTTTTCACCGCGTGGTAGCCGGGATGTAGAGGAGTTGTAGTCTCCTCTTCATCCCAGGTACCACACGCACCGCGATTACGCTGCAACTTCGCGGCCA
This sequence comes from Phyllobates terribilis, assembly GCF_046119375.1. Lineage (NCBI taxonomy): Eukaryota > Metazoa > Chordata > Amphibia > Anura > Dendrobatidae > Phyllobates > Phyllobates terribilis. The sequence continues at coordinate 1,177,409,656 of NW_027362761.1, forward strand.
TTGAATTTAATTGAAATGCTGCAAATCCACATATACCTGCGGGTTTGCTGCATTTCAATGTTCCTCAATGGCCGCGAATTTGCAGCGTAATCGCAGTAGAAATGGTCATGCTGCGAATTTGGCGCACTAATTAGCGCATCATGTGCACAGCACATCCGAATTCACATTGCTTTGCATGGCAGATGGTTTTACAAGCGTTTTCAATGCGTTTTCATGGCTTTAACCCCTTAATAACATCTGACGTACTAATACGCGTCTGTGCCCTGGGACTTAAGAGCCAGACCCGTATTAGTACGTCATCGCGATCGCGCGCGCACACAGGCTGTGCGGGCGCGATCGCCGCCGGGTGTCAGCTGATTGGCACAGCTGACACCCGGTACTATGTGCAGGGAGCGGTCCTGCACCGCTCCCAGCACATTAACCCCCGTGATGCTGCGATCGAAGTCGATCGAAGTCGATCGCGGCATTGCGGGGGCAAGGGGAGGTGATCGGCGATACTCACCTCCTCTTCCGGCTTCCAGCGCAGTCTGCAAAGGCTTCCCGGGTGTTGCCATGACGACCCGATGTCGTCATGACAACATCCGGGTCACCAGAGAGCAGGAAGATTGCTTGGACATGCGCAGTGCATCTCCAAGCAATCTTCACACTGTGCACTTCTGACAGCCTTCATGGCATAGGGATGGTGCTCCATTCCTGTGCCATGCAGGCGATCAAAAAAAAAAAGTGAAAGTCCCAGAGTGGGACAAAGTAATAAAGTGTATAAACTGTGTGAAAGTGGGAAAAAAAAAAAATGTGCAAAAATATTATAAAAAAATAAAAAAAATAATACACCAAAAATAAAAATATAATGTACCCATCAATAAATATTATTATAAAAAAAAAAAAAAAAAAACAATAAAAGTACACATATTTGGTATCGCCGCGTCCGGAACAACCTGACCTATAAAACTGTCCCACTAGTTAACCCCTTCAGTGAACACGGTAAAAAAAAAAAAAAAAAAACGAAGCAAAAAACAATGCTTTATCACCATACCGCCAAACAAAAAGTGGAATAACACGCGATCAAAAAGACGCATATAAATAAAAATGATACCGCTGAAAACGTCATCTCGTCCCGCAAAAAACAAGCCGCCATACAGGTCCATCAGCCGAAAAATAAAAAAGTTATAGCTCTCAGAATAAAGCGATACTAAAAAATATTTTTTTCTATAAAATAGCTTTTATTGTGTATAAGCGCCAAAACATAGAAAAATGATACAAATGTGGTACCGCTGTAAACGTACTGACCCGAAGAATAAAGCTACCTCATCAATTTTACCACACGCGGAACAGAATAAAAAAAAAAAAAAAAAAACAATTCCTGAATTGTTGGTTTTTGTTTATTCTGCCTCCCAAAAATCGGAATAGAAAGCGATCAAAAAATGTCACGTGCCTGAAAATGGCACCAATAACAACGTCAAGTCATCCCGCAAAAAACGAGCCGTCACATGACTGTCTGCCAAAATCTGGAAAAATTATAGCTCTCAAAATATGGCGATGCAAAAACTAGATTTTACAAAAAATGCGTCTTTTAGTGTGTGACAGCTGTCAGTCATAAAACCCCCATATGATTCTGGCATTGCTGTAATCACACCGACCCGAAGAATAAAGTCGTCTAATCACTAATACCGCACAAGGAACGGCGTCAAAAATAAACTCTTGGGTTAGGATTGGGCTAGGGTTAGGGCTGGGTTTGGGGCTAGGGTTGTGCTGGGGCTAGGGTTGTGCTGGGGCTAGGGTTGTGCTGGGGCTAGGGTTGTGCTAGGGTTAGGGCTGGGGTTGGGATTTTTTTCAAAAGTAAGAAAAAAAGATGACGATATGGCGACTAGTGTTGAGAGCAAGTGCTCGCTACTTGAGTTTGCATCGGGTGCTCTGGTATGCATTGAGTATCGTGGGTATTTGAGTGACATGCTCGAGTCTCTGCCCCATATGCTTCGCGGCCAAAAAACTTTACAGGGATTGCCTGCCATGCACGAGCGATCCCCGCATGTTTTTTTTTGGGTGTCTAATAACCGTGAAACATGCGGAGCAGGGACTCGAGCATGTCACTCGAGCACACGCTGTACATGGTGCATACCTGAGTACCCGATGCAAACTCAAGTAGCGAGCACTTGCGCTCAAGAATAATGACAACTTATTCAATATGATGACCTAATGTAAACAAATAATGTGCCGTACCTTTGGGTTCAAAATGTTCACTATACACCTTAATAAAATCCTTGAGGGGTATAGTTTCCAAAATGGGGACACTTGTGGGGGAGCTCCACTGTTTAGGCACATCACGGGCTCTCCAAACGCGACATGGTGTCCGCTAACAAATTGAATGGAAAATCGGCTCAAATTGTTAGCGGACGCCATGTTGCGTTTGGAGAGCCCCTGTGTGCCCAAACATTGGAGCTCCCCCACAAGTGACCCCATTTTGGAAACTAGACCCCCCAAGGCACCTATCTAGATGCATAGTGAGCACTTGGAACCCCCAGGTGCTTCACAAATTGATTCGTAAAAATGAAAAAGTGAAAAAAAAAACACTTTTTCATTTTTATGAATCAATTTGTGAAGCACCTGGGGTTCCAAGTGCTCACTATGAATCTAGATAGGTGCCTTGGGGGGTCTAGTTTCCAAAATGGGGTCACTTGTGGGGGAGCTCCAATGTTTGGGCACACAGGGACTCTCTAAATGCAACATGGTATCCGCTAACAAATTGAATGGAAAATCGTCTCAAATTGTTAGCGGACACACATTGCGTTTGGAGAGCCCCTCTGTGCCCAAACTTTGGAGCTCCCCCACAAGTGACCCCATTTTGGAAACTAGACCCCCCAAGGCACCTTTCTAGATGCATAGTGAGCACTTGGAACCCCCAGGTGCTTCACAAATTGATTCGTAAAAATGAAAAAGTGAAAAAAAAAACACTTTTTCATTTTTATGAATCAATTTGTGAAGCACCTGGGGTTCCAAGTGCTCACTATGAATCTAGATAGGTGCCTTGGGGGGTCTAGTTTCCAAAATGGTGTCACTTGTGGGGGAGCTCCAATGTTTGGGCACACAGGGACTCTCTAAATGCAACATGGTATCCGCTAACAAATTGAATGGAAAATCGGCTCAAATTGTTAGCGGACGCACATTGCGTTTGGAGAGCCCCTCTGTGCCCAAACTTTGGAGCTCCCCCACAAGTGACCCCATTTTGGAAACTAGACCCCCCAAGGCACCTTTCTAGATGCATAGTGAGCACTTGGAACCCCCAGGTGCTTCACAAATTGATTCGTAAAAATGAAAAAGTGAAAAAAAAAACACTTTTTCATTTTTATGAATCAATTTGTGAAGCACCTGGGGTTCCAAGTGCTCACTATGAATCTAGATAGGTGCCTTGGCGGGTCTAGTTTCCAAAATGGGGTCACTTGTGGGGGAGCTCCAATGTTTGGGCACACAGGGACTCTCCAAATGCAACATGATATCCGCTAACAAATTGTCGGCTCAAATTGTTAGCGGATATCATGTTGCATTTGGAGAGTCCCTGTGTGCCCAAACATTGGAGCTCCCCCACAAGTGACCCCATTTTGGAAACTAGACCCCCCAAGGCACCTATCTAGATGCATAGTGAGCACTTGGAACCCCAGGTGCTTCACAAATTGATTCATAAAAATTAAAAAGTGTTTTTTTTTTCACTTTTTCATTATTACGAATCAATTTGTGAAGCACCTGGGGGTTCCAAGTGCTCACTATGCATCTAGAAAGGTGCCTTGGGGGGTCTAGTTTCCAAAATGGGGTCACTTGTGGGGGAGCTCCAAAGTTTGGGCACAGAGGGGCTCTCCAAACGCAATGTGGTGTCCGCTAACAATTTGAGCCGATTTTCCATTCAATTTGTTAGCGGATACCATGTTGCATTTAGAGAGTCCCTGTGTGCCCAAACATTGGAGCTCCCCCACAAGTGACCCCATTTTGGAAACTAGACCCCCCAAGGCACCTATCTAGATGCATAGTGAGCAGTTGGAACCCCCAGGTGCTTCACAAATTGATTCATAAAAATGAAAAAGTGTTTTTTTTTTCACTTTTTCATTGTTACGAATCAATTTGTGAAGCACCTGGGGGTTCCAAGTGCTCACGATGCATCTAGATAGGTGCCTTGGGGGGTCTAGTTTCCAAAATGGGGTCACTTGTGGGGGAGCACCAATGTTTGGGCACACAGCGGCTCTCCAAACGCAACATGGTGTCGCTAACAATTTGAGCCAATTTTGCATTAAATTTGTTAGCGGACACCATGTTGCATTTAGAGAGCCGCTGTGTGCCCAAATATTGGAGCTCCCCCACAAGTGACCCCATTTTGGAAACTAGACCACCCAAGGCACCTATCTAGATGCATAGTGAGCACTTGGAACCCTCAGGTGCTTCACAAATTGATTCATAAAAATGAAAAAGTGTTTTTTTTTTCACTTTTTCATTGTTACGAATCAATTTGTGAAGCACCTGGGGGTTCCAAGTGCTCACTATGCATCTAGATAGGTGCCTTGGGGGGTCTAGTTTCCAAAATGGGGTCACTTGTGGGGGAGCTCCAATGTTTGGGCACACAGGGACTCTCTAAATGCAACATGGTGTCCTCTAACAAATTTAACGGAAAATCGGCTCAAATTGTTAGTGACACCATGTTGCGTTTGGAGAGCCGCTGTGTGCCCAAACATTGGAGCTCCCCCACAAGTGACCCCATTTTGGAAACTAGACCCCCCAAGGCACCTATCTAGATGCATTGTGAGCACTTGGAACCCTCAGGTGCTTCACAAATTGATTCATAAAAATGAAAAAGTGTTTTTTTTTTTCACTTTTTCATTGTTACGAATCAATTTGTGAAGCACCTTGGGGTTCCAAGTGCTCACTATGCATCTAGAAAGGTGCCTTGGGGGGTCTAGTTTCCAAAATGGGGTCACTTGTGGGGGAGCTCCAAAGTTTGGGCACACATGGGCTCTCCAAACACAACATGGCGTCCGCTAATTATTCAAGCAAATTTTACAATCAAAAAGTCAAATGGCGCTCCTTCCCTTCCGAGCCCTGCCGTGCGCCTAAACAGTGTTTTTTCCCCAAATATTGGGTATCTGCGTGCCCAGGGGAAATTGCACAACAAATTTGGGGGTCCATTTTTTCTTGTTACCCCTGTGAAAATAAAAAAAATTGGGTCTAAAGTAACATTTTTGTGAAAAAAGTTAAATGTTCATTTTTTTCTTCCACATTCAAAAAATTCCTGTGAAGCACCTGAAGGGTTAATAAAGTTCTTGAATGTGGTTTTGAGCACCTTGAGGGGTGCAGTTTTTAGAATGGTGTCACTTTTGGGTATTTTCTGTCATAAAGACCTCTCAAAGTGACTTCAAATGTGATGTGGTCCCTAAAAAAATGGTTTTGTAAATTTTGTTGGAAAAATGAGAAATCGCTGGTCAACTTTTAACCCTTATAGCTCCCTAACAAAAAAAAATTTTGGTTCCAAAATTGTGCTGATGTAAAGTAGACATGTGGGAAATGTTATTTATTAACTCTTTTGTGTGACATATCGCTCTGATTTCAGGGCTTAAAAATTCAAATTTTGAAAATTGCAAAATTTTCAAAATTTTCGCCAAATTTCCGTTTTTTTCACAAATAAACACAAGTGATATCGAAGAAATTTTTCCACAATCATGAAGTACAATATGACACGAAAAAACAATCTCAGAATCAGGGGGATCCGTTGAAGCGTTCCAGAGTAATTACCTCATAAAGTGACAGTGGTCAGAATTGTAAAAATTGGCCCGGTCATTAACGTGCAAACCACCCGCGGGGCTTAAGGGGTTAAAAACGCTACGTGGCACATAGCCTAAAAGTCACAACTTCCGAGTTCTGTGAAAATATTGCAACTTATTAAGGTGTTTTACATCAGAGTTTTGACCTTTCACATTTTCTGCTATTCATGCGCTATAGAGATAAAGTGTCAGCTTCATTCTGCGGGAAAAAGTTATTACAGTAATAGAAGACTTATAATTTTTTTAAATGTTTTATTACTTTTATACAATTAATATTCTGTGGGGGAGGGGCCGAAGGAAAATCTGTTTATCCGTCAGCTCGCTCCGTTGTACGGCCACATTCAGAGTATCTCCTCCTGTGCAGATGTTCATATAGTCTGTAATCATTATGTCAGCGCTGGTTTATACCTGACTGGTTTATACAATGATCTGTACAGAAATAATCTATTCCCAGAGGAAGAAGAGAAGACAGAAATAATCACTGAGCGCTCTGCTAATTCTCTGCACCTTCATCTACACAACATTGTAATACAGCGACATCATGGGGGATGAGGACGGAGGTTTTTGTACGGCTCTGTATCACTGTGTGTATGGAGTGCTATAACCCTGCTGACAGTAATAATCTGCTGCATCGTCCTCTGTCGCTCCTCGGATTGTAAGAGTGTAATCAGTTCCAGATCCAGATCCAGAGAACCGGTCTGGGACCCCTGTATCTCGGGTGGTTGCATAATAGATAAGAAGCTTTGGTCATTGTCCTGATTTCTGTTGGTACCAGGCTACATAGCTATATACATCTTCACTGGCCGTACAAGAGATGGTGATTGTATCTCCGGAGGACACAGAGATGTCGGGATCTTCCTAGAAATCCTGATCTGATGATGGATCCACTGTAGAGATTTCTCTACACACAATCATGGAAGGATCCGAATCTCTCACCCTGAATAGAAATGAAGATCACAGCCAGCAGATAACTGCGAGAAACCATCCTGATGTGTCTGGACCGTCAGATAGAAACTATAAGATGAGACAATCTGTACAATGAGATCTATATAGAGAGTGACAGGGGGGATACAGAGACCCCCAGAGACTGTGTATGGAAATACTGGGGACATGTAAATTCTGTGGTTATAATGTGACGGTTACTGGAGTGTAATAGAGACCGGAGCTCGGCGGCGTCTCCTCCTAGATGAGAATTAATGTCACTTGTATGAAATCTAAGAAAAGAAATAAGAGTTTTTTTAGTAATTAATTGTAATTTCCATGGTTATAGGTTTTTATGATCATGTTTAGCTCTGCTACATCTGTATATAAATATTCCTGAAATATTGTTTTGTATTTATAAGGATATAAATGTATATTTCTATAATCGGCAGGATATTCCATTACACTGTATAAACCTCCTGAGAGAATCCACCGGTCATCAGGGTCGCGGTATTGTAGGACCTGATATCTGTGCGGAGTCTTCACAGCTTACATACAAGTTAGGAAAACCCTGTAAGTGATGTCCTTGTATACGATCACATACACGACTGATCTCTCTGAATATCTGTTATAAATGCAGTCAGGATTAAGGGAGAAAATCTACTAGAGACGAGAGCAGAAGTAATCCGGGGGCTCCTGCACCTGCCGAACCCCCTCCAAACTCGCGATCAGGGGTCAGGTTATAGGAAGTTACATAGTGCGGTGTAGTGTAACGGAGACCTCGGCACCGAAGAAGACAAAAGGAGGAAATGTTGCTGCAAATATATATTTTTTATTTGGATCCGGCAAAAAAAGCAAAGACAGATACCGGCCAGCATTTCGGCCAATAAATTGTCTTCATCAAGGACGTTTGTAATACATGAACATAACAAATAAAACATTTAGTTTCATATGTGACATGAAATGAACCTAAAGAAAAGTGTCAGATCAATGGGAGGCGGGAGGAGGAAAGGTGGGAATGTGAGGATCAACCAGAGATAACACATGGACAATGAGATCACAACGATGAAAATCATTAATAATACTGCAATTGTCATATGGGAACAATGTTGGAGTCAGCGTGATAATCTGGTTTTGTGTGAATTCCATAAAGACAAAAGGAAAGAAAAGAAAAGAGGACATGAATCCTGGAAGCTAAAGGACAAATTATCTAAAGACGACCAATATGTGGTCAGTTCAGAGCAATGACGACGGCTCAAAAATTATTAATTATTACAATGTGCACACTTCAGTAGGTGAACACTTGGTCTAAGGTTCAGGTTTTCACGTGACTTTACCAGTTAGAATAGGACCAGGAAATCTAGATCGCATCATGTCCATATAGCAGCACCTGTAACTACAGTATATTCAGGTGGTGTGTACACGTCTAATATTAGACCATCGAAGCAATGTAGAGGGCTCCAAAAATGATTAGGCCTCTACCTATCCCTATGCCGAGCTCCTATACCAACACAGTACAGGCATAAAATGGTGTTCATGGCCGCCCCTAAGTGTTATCCTGCCTGTGATAGTCCCCTGATAATGATGCAGGTTTTTATTTTTTAAATCCTCACAAATTGAATCGCAGATTGTTCAAATTTGTGTGGAACCTCGGATATCAGGAAATTTAACTCAAATTCATTCCTCCATGGATTGATCTGCTCATCTCTAGTCTCAACTAATTCCTGGCTGGAGAGTGACCGCACTATCCGGGGACAGTGACCGCACTATCCGGGGACAGTGACCGCACTATCCGGGGACAGTGGCCACCACATCTCCTTGAGCCCCAGAACGGCTCAGAGTGAATACGATGGCACTACGTGACTAAAGTGGACATAGCTTGAGCAGATCTCGTTACACCTAGCAGGGTCAGTTATGTGTAAGTATGGCGACAAGAAAGGTTCAGATCCAGCAATCCCACAGGATTAAAAATTACACCTTTACTTATGAAACGTAAAAATCCATATTAGTATTTCAATAGAAAAATGTGAAATGAGAGCGGGTATAAACAATACATGAACTGGTGACGGGTTTTACACCATGTGGATTCTTAATCATAATCTATTTTACAGTGATAGCCAAGTACATTTTATTTTTTTACATTTACTTTTTGCTCCACTCTCTTCACAACCCAAGAATATTACACAATTGAAGACAGCGCTCCTTAGGAAGTTTCATATATACAGGTGCTTCTTACTAATTTAGAATATCATCAAAAGGTTAATTTATTTCAGTTCTTCAATCCAAGAAGTGAAGCTCATATATTATATAGAGTCATTACACACAGAGCGATCTATTCCAAGTGTTTATTTCGGTTAATGCCAGGCCGCATTGATGCAGTAATTGATGCAAAGGATCCCCGACCAAGTATTGAGGGCATTTACTGAACATACATTTCAGTAGGGGAACATTTCGGATTTTAAAGACATTTTTCAAGCTGTTGTTATAAAGTATTCTAATTTACTGAGATAATGACTTTTGTGTTTTCATTGGCTGTAAGCCATAATCATCAACATTAACAGAAATAAACACTTGAAATAGATCTCTCTGTTTGTAATGACTCTATATAATATATGAGCTTCACTTTTTGTGTTGAAGAACTGAAATAAATTAACCTTTTGATGATATTCTAATTTTCTGAGAAGCACCTGTATATATGATACTTCTTAAGCAGCGCTATTCCATTTGCTTCTGTGGATTTTACCTCAGGTGTATTTTGACTATGACGCTCCCTTATGCCTAATGTATCCTGCAGACATGCTTATTTGTACAACCCAAGAATATTAGTGACTTAGAGGCCATCGCCAATGAGGAACGGGCTAAGATTCCTCAGGGGCTGTAAAGAGCTGGTGTCTGGATAGGCATCACGTACGCAGCAGGTCGTAACAGCCAAAGGGGCTTTACTACCTACTAAAGACGCTTATCACGTAGGGGTGAATAATCCTCAGACTTCAGTGGTCAGTAAGGGGCATTTTGTGCTGAATATGGAGAAACCACTTGTTATATTATTTATACTGAGCTATTTCTATACTTCTTGGTTTATTGCAAACAGCAGAAAGTTTATAAATGTTAGAAATAAACTGAATCTGAAATGGGGTGAAGGTGGGGATTGAAACTAAATATACAGTGCTCAGCATAAATGAGTGCACCCCGTTTGAAAAGTAAAATTTTAATCAATATCTATAATGGGTGTGTCAGGTGTGACAGACTGTCGTTCTGGATCCAGCTGTAGAAGGTCATTGCGCTTGGCTCTGCAGGCACCTTCTTGATCTTTTGATCTTTGTGGTGTAGTGATATCCTTCTCCCTCTAGGACCTAGGAGTGGACCTCCACCTTCTGCTGCTAATTGACACACCCTTGCTGGATGTTTAAATACCTTCGGTCTCTGCAGAAAGTCGCCTAGATAGCTCTATTTTCCTCTGTCCAAACTTGAAGTACTAGTAGTCGGCTAGTGTCTTCTTGGAGTTCCCTTGGAGTATAGTTGGCATAATCTCTCTGGTGTCTTCTCAAGCTAAGTGTTTTCCTTTGTCTGTTACCTATTTGTCTTTAGTTGCAGAGGGGGTTGACTAGTGCTCACCCCATCCCCTCCTTAACTAGGGCCTATCACTAGGGGCAGTCAGGGATTAGGTTTCCTGCTCAGCGATAGGTACGGAACCTATTTAGGGACTTTAGGGGAGTCAGGCTGTTGTCAGATCTGCCTAGGGGTCTCCACTCCCCCTTTTCCTAGTGTTTGGACTTCTTCCTCCTCTTCCCGTTGTTGTGCACTTAGTCTTTCCCTCACCTTGCTTGACAATATCTCACTGAACAAAAGAAAAATTTCCAGAATTTTGACAAGACTAAGTTTCATAGAACCTTCTTTAACCCATAACATGAAGGTAAGGTTAATAATATAACTTTCATAGCTAAATCTTCAGTATTACTCAAAATAGTTAATGCAAAATGAGTACACCCGACATAAAAAAAAAAATACTACATCTAGTCATTTGTATGACCTCCATAATTTTTAAGAACAGCACCGAGTTTTCTAGATATGGAATGAGCAGGTTGGCGACATATTGTAACATTTATCTTTTTTCATTCTACAAGAACGAGCCCTTTTAGAGCCTGGATACTGGATGGAGAGTGATGACAACTTGTCTCTTCAGAATTCCCCATAGGTGTTTGGGTGGGTTCAGATCAGGAGACACTTAATCAATGAATCACTTTCTCCCTGTTCTTCTTCAGAAATACCACAGAAGCCTTAGATGTGTGTTTTGGATCATTGTGATGTTGCTAAGTGAACGTCTACCAAGCGCACAGAGTGATGGCAGCATCTTCTCTTTCAATATAGAGGTTTACATCTGTGAATTCATGACATCATCAATGAAATGTATCCCCCCCGACTCCAGCAGCACTGATGCAGCCCCACATAAGGACACTGCAACCACAAGGTCTCATTGAAAGACACCATTCAGTTTTCTTTGTACTTCTCACCTTTTTGACACTATACAGCTTTGAAGCCATCAGTTCCAAAAACATTTATCTTGGTGTCAACACTCCAGAGTATAGAGTCCCAGTGGTCTTCATATTTTTCACCACGATCCCTCAATTGTAGTAGAGCTTTTTAGTGTATAAGCTTTAGTAGAAGTTTCTTTCTTCTAAAGACAACGGCATGCAACCCATTCCTCTGCAGTGTACACCGTATTGTGTCATGAGAAACACATTCACCGGTTTGGATTTCTACTCATTTAGCTAACTGCACTGAATTTGTATATGGATTTTCTTCAGCCCTTCTTATCAAAAGATGCTCCTGTTTAGGTGTCAACCTCCATGATTGGCCTGGACGTCTCTGTAAGATGATTGCAGTTCCATCTTTGTTACATTTTGGTATTCCTTTTGCTACAGTATTCTGACTGATAAGTAAAGCTTTGCTGATCTTCTTGTAGCCTTCCCTTTTTTATGTAAAATAAATTATTTTCTTTCTCAGGTCTTGTGACATTTCTCTTCCATGTGGTGCCATTGCTGACAGAATGAAATGGGAAGGGTTTTTGTTTTTTTATAAGCAACAACTTTTTCTAGTAAACTGTCTGCTGGACACCTGTGTAATGAATAATTAAACTTACCTGTGGTTGAATTCTGGTTAATTAGAATTTTGTACTATAAAATTGAACTTTTCTACTAAGATTTTCATTGGGGTGTACTCACTTTTACAACATTTTCTTAAATGAATTTCTTAGGAAAATTACTTTTTGGGGTGTTGAAAATAGCAAGTATTGTTTGTAATTAATAGCCAACATTTGTGGGAGTATTTAGTAGTCTGGTATCCCATAGAAAATGTTAATTCTAAAAGGAAACTAAAGGTTTTCTGACAAAACTGTTGGGGTGTACTCATTTGTGCTGAGCACTGTATCTGCTATATCATAGAATCATAGAATCATAGAATCATAGAATGGTAGAGTTGGAAGTGACCTCCTGGGTCATCTGGTCCAACCCCCTGCTCAAAGCAGGATTCACTAGATCATCTCAGACAGATGTCTGTCCAGCCTCTGTTTGAAGACGTCCATTGAAGGGGAACTCACCACCTCTCGTGGCAGCCTGTTCCACTCATTAATCACCCTAACTGTCAAAAAGTTTTTTCTAATATCTAATCTGTGTCTCCTCCCATTTAGTTTCATCCCATTGCTTCTAGTCTTTCCTTGTGCAAATGAGAATAAAGATGATCCTTCTACAATGTGACAGCCCTTGACATATTTGTAGACAGCTATTAAGTCTCCTCTCAGTCTTCTTTTTTGCAAGCTAAACATTCCCAAATCCTGCAACCGTTCCTCATAGGACATGGTTTGCAGACCAGTCACCATTCTGGTCGCTCTTCTCTGAACTTGCTCCAGTTTGTCTATGTCTTTTTTAAAATGTGGTGCCCAAAACTGTACACAGTATTCCAGATGAGGTCTGACCAAAGAGGAGTAAAGACCGATAATGACTTCACGTGATCTAGACTGTATGCTTCTGTTAATACATCCCAGAATTGTATTTGCCTTTTTTGCTGCTGCATCACACTGTTGACTCATGTTCAGTCTATGATCTATTAGTATACCTAAGTCTTTTTCACATGTACTGTTGCTTAGCTCTATACCTCCCATTCTGTATATGCTTTTTTCATTTTTATTGCCCAGATGTAGTACTTTGCATTTTTCCCTGTTAAAAAACATTCTGTTGGTTGCTGCCCACTGCTCCAGTTTATTTAGGTCTTTTTGAATCCTCTCTCTCTCTTCTCTAGTATTAGCTATCCCTCCTAGCTTTGTGTCATCAGCAAATTTAATCAGTTTACCCTCAATTCCTTCATCTAAATCATTGATAAAGATGTTGAACAATACAGGTCCCAGGACAGAGCCCTGTGGTACCCCACTTGAGACATTCATCCAGCTGGATGTGAAGCCATTTACAACCACCCTTTGAGTCCGATCACTAAGCCAGTTATGAATCCACCTAACAGTTGCCTGGTCCATTGCATACTTGGTCATTTTTTCAATAAGGATGGTGTGAGATACTTTGTCAAATGCTTTGCTGAAGTCAAGATATACTATATCTACAGCATTTCCCTGATCCACCCAGTCAGTGATTCTGTCATAGAAGGAAATTAAGTTAGTCTGACATGACTTGTTAGTTACAAACCCATGCTGACTCTGGTTAATCACTTCATTCTTATCCATGTACTTACATACATGTTGTTTAATAATTTGTTCAAAGATCTTTCCTGGTATAGAAGTCAGACTCACCGGCCTATAGTTCCCAGGGTCCACCTTCTTCCCCTTTTTGAAGATAGGAACAACATTTGCTCTTCTCCAGTCTTCTGGGACTTCTCCTGTTCTCCAAGAATTTTCAAAGATTATGGAGAGTGGTTCTAAAATTTCTTCTACGATCTCCTTCAGTACTCTGGGGTGTAATTCATCTGGACCTGGAGACTTGAACTCATTTATGTTAGCTAAATATTCCCTCACAATCTTTCTGTTTACAGATAACTTGGATTCCTCTATTCCTTTAAAAGGACAGTGAAGATCAGTTGATGTTACATTTTCTTTCTGAGAGAAAACAGATGCAAAATAGGAATTAAAAAGTTCGGCCTTCTCAACATCCTCTCTTACCATTTCTCCATTTTCATCCTGTAAAAATCCTATAGCATCTTTGACTTTTCTTTTACTTTTGACATACCCCCAAAATCCTTTTTTATTGCTTTTGACATCTCTTGCAAGCCTTAATTCATTGTCAGCTTTAGCTAACCTGATACGTGCCCTGCAGGATCTGCAGACTGCATTATAATCTTCTTTAGATATGCCTCCCTCTTTCCTTAATAAACATTTCTTTCTTTCTTTTTAGCATGTGTTTAAGTTCTGTGTTCATCCATCCTGGTTTCCTTAAATGCTTCCCATTCTTCCTACTTTTCGGGATTGTTAACGATTGTGCTTTGAGAATCTCATTTTTAAAAATTTCCCATCCTTCCTGGACATTTTTGTCCTTAAGGACATCCAGCCATTGGATCCCTCCTATTCTCTTTCTGAGTCTCTTAAAATCTGCCTTTCTAAAATCTAACCTTGAAGTTTGAGTCTTCACATGTCTTCCTCCTCTAGTTATCCAAAATTCTATAATAGCATGATCGCTGCCTCCTAGGGTCCCAGCCACCTTTACCTCCTCAACCATTTCCTCCCTGTTTATAAGGATTAGATCCAAAGTAGCAGATCCCCTTGTTTTCTCCCCTACCTTTTGGAAGATAAAGTTGTCAGCAAGAGAGGATAAGAATTTGCTTGACCTGTTAGTTTTACTTGAGAGAGATTCCCAACAAATGTCTGGATAGTTGAAGTCTCCCATGACCACTACGTCATATTTTTTGGAGAACTTGGTCATTTGATACATAAAGAGTTCATCCATATCTTCAGCTTGCCCAGGTGGTCTGTAGTAAATGCCTACAATGGTGTCCTTTCCGTTGTTCTCTCCTTGTATTCTTACCCAAACAGTTTCCACAGAACTCCCAGTCTCTGAAGCTTCAATCTCTGTGCAGATATACGCTTTTCTAACATACAATGCAACACCTCCTCGTTTATCAAGTCTGTTTCTTGCAAATAAGTTGTATCCTTTTAGCCTTTTATTCCAATCATGTTTATCGTTCCACCAAGTTTCAGTGATTCCAATGACATCATATTCCTTTTCTTGCATTAGTAGTTCCAATTCTCCTTGTTTGTTGCCCATGCTTTGTGCATTTGTATAAAAACATTTTAGTTTGTGATTGGTTTCTCTTCCTCCCATATTTTTATTATTTAAATTGTTTTGTCTTTGTTCTTCCTTTCCACTTCCAGTAGCAGAGATCTCAATAGTATTTGTCAGCTGTATGGCTTTTTCTGGCCTTTTGCTTCCCTTCCCACATTGTTCTAGTTTAAAGCTCTTCTGATGAATGTAGCAAGGCGACTTCCAAATACATGTTTTCCAGTCTTCGTAAGGTGCACCCCATCTCTAGCAAGTAGTCCATCGTATAGGTAATTCATTCCGTGATCCAGAAATCCAAATCCTTGTTGACGGCACCATCGACGTAGCCAGTTGTTCACCTGTAGAATCTTATTCCACCTCATTGTTCCATGGACATCCACTGGGAGGATGGATGAGAAGACCACCTGCGCTCCCAATTCTTTCACTTTCTTGCCTAAGTCTTCAAAGTCACTGCAGATGGTTTCCAGGTCCTTTCTTGCGGTGTCATTTGTCCCCACATGTATTAGCAGGAATGGGTAGTGATCTGTAGGTCTGAAGAGTCTTGATATCCTGTCAGACACATCTTTAATTTTTGCTCCTGGAAGACAGCACATTTCTCTTGAGGTTATGTCTGGTCTGCAGATAGCGGCCTCTGTTCCTCTTAACAGGGAATCCCCCATGACCACCACTCTCCGTTTTTTCTCCACAACATTCTTCTTTCTCCATCCAGGAGGATTCTGAGGGCTTACAAGGTTATTCATTGCTGGCAAAGTCTTATTTTGCTGTATTTCTTCATGGTTCTCCTGCGTGAGAGCCTGGTACTGGTTCCTGAGCAGTATGGGTGCTGACTGCCTCTCGATCCTCCTGCTTCTGTGGGTCACATGCTTCCATTCCTCTGTTTCGTCAGGTGCAGTTCGAATTTCTTCTCTTTCTGAATCATGAAGAGATAATTCTGCTCTGTCTAAGAACTCTTCACCTTCCTTAATGATTTTCAAGGTAGTTAACCTCTCTTCTAGATTTCGCAACTTTTCCTCCAACAGGGACACAAGCTTGCATTTCTGGCATGTGAAGTTTGGCTTTTCCACTGGCAAGTCTGTGAACATGTAGCAGGATATGCAGCTCACCAAATGGCTCCTGGACTCTTCCATGTTCTTATTGTTAATGTTCTGAAAACAGTGAAAAAAGCTTAAAAAAAAAGCTTCAAAATGCGTGCGCCGGACTCTTCACTTACCCCAAAATGCAGTGGGAATATGCAAATTATCTCCTCAGGACTCCTCCCCTGGTTTACCGATGTCCTCTTTTCAGCTCCAACAGCCAAAATCCAGTGTTCTTTGAGCTCGCGGAGACTCTTCACTTACCCCAAAATGCAGTGGGAATATGCAAATTATCTCCTCAGGACTCCTCCCCTGGTTTACCGATGTCCTCTTTTCAGCTCCAACAGCCAAAATCCAGTGTTCTTTGAGCTCGCGGAGACTCTTCACTTACCCCAAAATGCAGTGGGAATATGCAAATTATCTCCTCAGGACTCCTCCCCTGGTTATATCCACAGAATATGCCAAATATATATAGTGGATGTGGATCCCACCTATAGGAACATCATATATCTTGAGTACGGGGCCCTGACAAGCTGCGGTTTCAGCCATTAGATTGTCAGGATTCCCGTCCATTTGTATAGAAATTTTAACCACCTCCTTATGAAAATTCCTCTTAATGGAGTCTGCATGTTCTATATATTTACATCACATCCTCTGTATGTGGTAAGAATAGAATAACCCCTTAAAGGTGAGTACAGATGTGGTGGATAGGATGTGTATTTGGGTAAGACCTCGTGAATTCAACATGTCAATATATTTATTCTCAAGGAATATAAACTGTCCCCGGAGATGTCTGACAGCAGCTTTACCCCCTCTCCCTATACACAACACATGGACGCTCAGCTGAGTCTAACGTGCTTATGTATGGGGGGGGGCTGTTTATTCGTCAGCTCGCTCCGTTGTACGGCCACATTCAGAGTTTCTCCTCCTGTGCAGATGTTCATATAGTCTGTAATCATTATGTCAGCACTGGTTTATACCTGACTGGTTTATACAATGATCTGTACAGAAATAATCTATTCCCAGAGGAAGAAGAGAAGACAGAAATAATCACTGAGCGCTCTGCTAATTCTCTGCACCTTCATCTACACAACATTGTAATACAGCGACATCATGGGGGATGAGGACGGAGGTTTTTGTACGGCTCTGTGTCACTGTGTGAGAGGATACTGTGCACTCTGCTGACAGTAATAATCTGCTGCATCGTCCTCTGTCGCTCCTCTGATTGAAAGAGTGTAATCAGTTCCAGATCCAGATCCAGTGAACCGGTCTGGGACTCCTGTATATCGGCTGCTTGCACTGTAGATGAGAAGTGCTGGAGGTTGTCCTGATTTCTGTTGGTACCAGTGTAAGTAGCCATATACATTACCACTGGCCTTACATGAAATGGTGGCTGTTTCTCCCGGGGACACGGTGATGAGATCTGGAGATTGGGTCAGTACAATCTGTGCACAGGAGTCTAAGGAAAGATAAAGAAAACAAGTGTTAGTGTTAATGTCGCCTCATTGTGCTGTTCTCTACTACTGTCCTGTCCATCATCTCATGAACCTCTCACCATGAAAGAGAAGAAGAATTACACCCAGTACAACTCCCTGTAAACCCATCGTCATCTCCCTGGACTTATGGCCACAGACTATAGAGATGTCACCTGCACAATGTCCCCTATATACCAGCTGTAATCACTGGAGGAGACGTCCCCTGAGAGCAGAGATGTAAAGCAGGAGACATGTAAATTGTGCCGTGTGTCAGCGATCAGTGATCTGGATCTTACTGCAATCAGGGATTTCCTACAGGAGAGATATAATCCCGATCATTATCCTGAGATCATTCACCATCAGTGATCTCCTGATTGTTCTCAGACATCAGAAATGGGATTATTTTTATAGATGTTATTAGTTTTATCTCTGAAGTAAGAATAAATCCTTCTACGTCTTATTGGGCTTTTCCAGCTTTGTGATGTTGCAGCCGATGTAAGAACAGATACTGGAGACAACAGATCACCGGGAACGTGAAACGCAGAATTCCTGACCTCACAGAGAACATCTAAGGGTATGTGCCCACGTAGCGTTTTACAAGCGTATATGCTGCGGAATTTCTGCAGCGTAAACGCTTGGTAATCCGCTCCCCATGGTCCCCAATGACAAGCCGCACTGTCAATGCACATGCTGCGGATTTTTCCACAGCGTTTATGCTGCGCTCAAAAATCCGCAGCATGTCCATTAATTTTGCGGACACGCAGCGTAATCGCCACCATTGACTTGCATTGAGATTTATATAATCCGTGTCAGTATATTTGTATACACAGATTATATGCGTTTCAATGTGCGGATGGTACCCAAGTCTGGAGGAGAGAAGACTCTCATCCAGACCTGAATAGAAACTGTAAAAAAAAGAATTAAAAATAAAAAATAAAGTGTATACTCACCTTCCGATGTCCTCCCGGTGTTTTGTCTGCTCCGTCCGCTCTCTTGCAATGCTCCCGCTGTTATGAAGGACCTGCCATGACGTCACTGAGTCATGTGACCCATCACATGGCTCAATGACGTCACCGCAGGTCCTTCACACCACCGTGAGCCGCCCAACACACCGGACGCGGCAGAGAGAACACCGGGAGGACACCGGAAGGTGAGTATAAACTTTATTTTTTTATTTTTTACCATTTTATTCTTTTTTTTAACTAACTTGGTCACACTACTATAAATTCATGCCGATTGCCGGTTGCATGGATTTATATAGAGTGAACAAGTTGTCAAGCACTTTCCAAGTGATGCTAAAATCACTTGGAAAAGCGCTTGATAACCCACATGCAGAAATGCATGGAGAGATGCTTGACAAACGCTTCTACCTGGCGGGAAAAACGCATGTAAAATCCGCATGCATTTTTCCTGCCAGGGAGAAGCGTAAAAAATATGCAGCATTTCTGCATCGTGGGCACATAGTCGAAGACCATTAGAAATATTTATATTCATTCAGATTATTATTAATATGTTTATTACTATTAATACGACTGATATTTTATTACATCCACTCCTGATTGTTGCTTAAAAACCAGATGTAAAACCCTGATGAAATACACAGGTGTGAATGAGGCCTGATCTGTGTATATTGTGGTGTGAATACAGAACTGATGGGTAGAGATGAGCGTTGTTCTACTCGAACTGTTCGCCAATCTCAAATTCGAGCTGTTTTGGGCGGTGTTCGAGCCGTTCGGCGAACACGAACAATTTGAGAAAAATTCGGCTGTTCGAGGTTATGTTCGATAACTGTTCGTGCACCAAAATCATAACTGGATTTTTTCTCAGTAATGATGAAAATTAATGTTAATACGCAGTTTGAGTGTACAGCGGGGCGGGGGGAGGGGCAGTGGATGGATCTCTGCAGGAACAATGAAGATCTCCATTTTTTTTTCTCTTTCCCGCATTTGCAGTGGGGAGGTGCAATCTGTCAGCCTATCAGCAGCGCACACACGGAGCGAAGTGCTTTTTTTCACACAAGCAAGGGCATGTGTCATTGGCAGTGTATGTCACATGTCCTTGCCCTATAAGACCCAGCCATTTTCCCCGTCGCCACCATTTTCTCACTGCTGCAGCTGCGTGTTAGACGGCACCGCTGTTGCTGTGTGCGCTATACCTTGTTAATTTCAAGCCAATTTTCGCACAAATCTACAGATAGCTTGGGAGTAGGGAATAGTTGTGATTGCAGTCCTTTTAAGGACTAGGTTACAGCATTTCCTACGACTTTTATCAGGCAGGTCTGTGCTCTTAAATAGATAGATTGTGGGAGTAAAGACTAATTGTAATTGGAGTCCTTTTCAGGACTAGGTTACATCAGTTCCTATCAGTTTTTGCCAGGCAGGTCTGTGCAGTGCTGTGCAAGTTTTTTTCAGAGCATTTGGCTGAATCTAGCAAAGCTAATCCTTTTTGGCCTATTGCAGAGTGTGTTAGTCAGTGGAGTAGCCTATCTGTGTTGCAAGATATACCACCTGTGTATAGAATACCAATTTTTTTACTGCACCTAGTGAAGTAAAATCTTTTGGGCATAGCATCATTCTATTAGTCCATCTATACTGACCTCCATCAGGTTGCAAATTGAATATAATTTTTTTCTGCATCTACCTCTGAAAAAATATTGGGCTTCTAGCTGTGTGTGGGACTTGTTCTATTAATCCATCTATACAGACCTCCATCAGGTTGCAAACTGAATATATTTTTTTCTGCATCTACCTCTGAAAAAATATTGGGCTTCTAGCTGTGTGTGGGACTTGTTCTATTAATCCATCTATACAGACCTCCATCAGGTTGCAAACTGAATATATTTTTTTCTGCATCTAGCTCTGAAAAAATATTGGGCTTCTAGCTGTGTGTGGGACTTGTTCTATTAATCCATCTATACAGACCTCCATCAGGTTGCAAACTGAATATATTTTTTTCTGCATCTACCTCTGAAAAAATATTGGGCTTCTAGCTGTGTGTGGGACTTGTTCTATTAATCCATCTATACAGACCTCCATCAGGTTGCAAACTGAATATATTTTTTTCTGCATCTACCTCTGAAAAAATATTGGGCTTCTAGCTGTGTGTGGGACTTGTTCTATTAATCCATCTATACAGACCTCCATCAGGTTGCAAACTGAATATATTTTTTTCTGCATCTAGCTCTGAAAAAATATTGGGCTTCTAGCTGTGTGTGGGACTTGTTCTATTAATCCATCTATACAGACCTCCATCAGGTTGCAAACTGAATATATTTTTTTCTGCATCTACCTCTGAAAAAATATTGGGCTTCTAGCTGTGTGTGGGACTTGTTCTATTAATCCATCTATACAGACCTCCATCAGGTTGCAAACTGAATATATTTTTTTCTGCATCTACCTCTGAAAAAATATTGGGCTTCTAGCTGTGTGTGGGACTTGTTCTATTAATCCATCTATACAGACCTCCATCAGGTTGCAAACTGAATATATTTTTTTCTGCATCTACCTCTGAAAAAATATTGGGCTTCTAGCTGTGTGTGGGACTTGTTCTATTAATCCATCTATACTGACCACCATCAGGTTGCAAACTGAATATATTTTTTTCTGCATCTAGCTCTGAAAAAATATTGGGCTTCTAGCTGTGTGTGGGACTTGTTCTATTAATCCATCTATACAGACCTCCATCAGGTTGCAAACTGAATATATTTTTTTTCTGCATCTACCTCTGAAAAAATATTGGGCTTCTAGCTGTGTGTGGGACTTGTTGTATTAGTCCATCTATACTGACCTCCATCAGGTTGCAAACTGAATATATTTTTTTCTGCATCTACCTCTGAAAAAATATTGGGCTTCTAGCTGTGTGTGGGACTTGTTCTATTAATCCATCTATACAGACCTCCATCAGGTTGCAAATTGAATATAATTTTTTTCTGCATCTAACCCAGCCAATAGTTTTGGCCTAATACCACAGTTTGGCCACTCAGCTCTGCTCGGTTCCCATCCATTGTTTATTTGTGCAAACAACTCCAGAGTTGTGAATTAGTTAACCACCAAAATGAGTGGAAAAAGGCCTGCTGCTGGTGGAAAGGGGAATAGGCGTGTTGGGAAGGGGAAAAAAGGTTGTGTCCGTGGGGTAGGTGTTAAAGCAACAGTAACATCTGCAGAAGAAAGACCATCTTCCAGCCAAACTAAAATGTCTACTTCTTTTAGCGGACAATGTGATAAGATCCCTTTCTTACGGCCACGCCAATCGCTACAAATTCCAGATGAGGCACAAAAACAGCAGGTGCTTCAACGGATATCAAGTGCTCCTTTAAGTGGGCTCTCCTCCACATCAACTTCAACATCACAAATACTCCAGTCCTCAAAGGTGTCACCCCAATCGCACTTGCTTCCTCACAGCTCCCAAATCTCCAGCTGCCCGTCTGAGTATGAGGTAGAACAGATGGTTGAGTCTGCAGAGCTGTTTACTCATACTATAGCCTGGGAATCAGAGGTCGACTCCAGCGCTTCTGTGAATCCAGACGAGGAAATGATCTGCACTGATGCCCAGAATCTTTATGAGTCGGATCCAGGACCAGACGCAGAAGGTTCTGACCATAATGTAGACCCTCATTCCCAAACTGTAACTCCTGTTGGTGGAGACAATGAGGAAGACGATGATAAGACTCAAATAACTGATTGGAGCGACAACTTTAGTTTTTTGTCAGGGCAGGAACAGGTTGGCTC
Organism: Phyllobates terribilis; assembly: GCF_046119375.1. NCBI lineage: Eukaryota > Metazoa > Chordata > Amphibia > Anura > Dendrobatidae > Phyllobates > Phyllobates terribilis. Next base: position 1,177,431,920 of record NW_027362761.1, read on the forward strand.
TGAGGACGACGGGTGTGATAACGCACAGGGTGATGATGATGAGGTTGGAGATCCCACTTACTGTCAACCCACAGTCAGCCAAGAGATGAGGTCAGCAGAGGAGGTGGAGGAAGATGCTAGTGACGACGAGGTCAGGTTGCGCCTTCCTGGACAGAGACGTAGTACTGGAAGCACGTCAACCACTGCATCCTCAAACACAACTCTGCCTCTCACCACAAGTCGTGGTGGCTCTTCAGGTCGCATGGGTGCTAAGCCTTGCATAGCCTGGGCATTTTTTCAGATCGATAAAGATGACCCAACTCGTGTTATCTGTAACATTTGTCAGCAAAAGCTAAGTAGAGGCCAAAAAATCCATAGTTTGAGTACTTCATGCATGAACCGGCACATGGACATGAAGCATAAGTTGCAGTGGGAAGCTCAGTGTGCTACAATGCGGCCTAGCCGGCCGGGCCAACCACCGTCTGCCATATCTTGTGCATCCGCGGCCTCTTCATCCTCTGTGACTGGGGGGACAGCAGTCACACCTGTTTTGGGGCGCAGACCTGCCACCTCTTTACCCGCAACAGCCAGCGTGATTGGCAGGTCATCATTTTCTTTGGAGGTGGTAACACCAGCTGGTGTTGAGCGCTGTCCGACATCGATAGCACCACCTTTGGATCAAGGCAACCTAACATGTCCGCCTGCATCTTCCTCACAGACCGGCAGTTTGCCGGGGACACCCTTATCAACCCCGTCTAAGCACAATAGCCAGCCCTCGGTCCCTCAGATGTGGACAAGTAAAAGACCATTTCCTTCTAGCCATGAGAAAGCTAAGAGGTTGAATTTCACCATCTGCAAGCTCTTGGCTACAGAAATGCTGCCTTTCCGCCTGGTGGACACAGAGGATTTTCGAGACCTTATGTCCGTCGCAGTGCCCCAGTACCAGATGCCCAGTCGGCACTACTTCTCAAAGAAAGGTGTGCCTGCGCTCCACCAGCATGTCGCACACAACATCACCGCTTCTTTGAGAAACTCTGTGTGTGACAGGGTGCATTTCACCACAGACACTTGGACGAGTAGGCATGGACAGGGGCGTTACATGTTGCTGACTGGGCACTGGGTAACTATGGTGACAGCAGGACAAGGGGCTGCTGTCCAAGTCTTGCCGTCCCCACGAGTTGTGCGTCAATCCTCTTTATGTCAAAGTTCCTCCACTGCTTCTGCCTCCTCAACCTCCTCTCGGTCTTCCACCTGCACCCAAAGCCTGTCTGGTCATGCCACAAGCTTTCTAACTGCGCAGAAGGGATCCTGCACACCTCCTTACTATGCTGGCAGTAGGGCTCAACGTCATCAGGCGGTTTTTACATTGAAATGTCTGGGAAATGTGAGTCACACAGCTGAGGAGTTGTGGTCAGCTCTGGAGAACCAATTTCATGAATGGTTGTCTCCACTGGACCTGAAACCAGGGAAGGCCGTGTGCGACAATGCTGCAAACCTGGGTGCGGCCCTTCGCCGGGGCAATGTCACACACGTGCCTTGTATGGCTCACGTGTTGAACCTGGTTGTCCAGCAATTTTTAGCCCACTATCCCAGACTAGATGGCCTTCTGCAGAGGGCACGGTCGCTGTGTGCTCACTTCCGCCGTTCGCATCCCGCAGCTCAGCGACTTACATCTCTACAGAAGTCGTTGGGCCTGCCACTTCACCGGCTAAAATGCGATGTGCCTACCCGGTGGAATTCAACTCTGCACATGTTGCAGCGACTGTGGCAGCACCGACAAGCCCTGGTGCAATACGTTCTGACGTATAGCCTGGGCCAACGAGATTCAGAGGTGGGGCAAATCACGCTGGAGGAGTGGTCTCAGATCAGGGACCTATGCACCCTTCTGCACAGTTTTGAAATGGCGACGAAGATGTTTAGTGCTGACGATGCCATTATCAGCATGACTATTCCGGTGATTTACATGCTGGAGCACATGTTAAACAGAATTCGGAGTCAGGTGGTGGCACAAGAGGAGGTGGAGGAAGTAGAGGAGGAGGAGTTGTATGCGGAAGGGCTAACATCTGCAAGGTCCAGACGGTCGGCAGCACCAAGGCGGCAGGCATGTGAGGGTGGGGGAGATGGTTTTACCAGGGCGCATGGTAGCAGCCAAACTAGTGAGGAAGGTGCAGGAGCCCAGGAAGAAGTGGAGGACGAACTGATGGAAGACTCATCAGATGAGGGAGACCTTGATCACATTTCTGTTGTGCGAGGTTGGGGGGAGAGGACAGAGGAAGGAAGCATGATTGTTACCTCGCCACCAACACAACAGGGACTTGGTGCTCCTGGATGCGCAACACACATGAGTGCCTTCTTGCTGCACTACCTGCAACATGACCCTCGAATTGTGAGAATTAGAAATAATCCTGACTACTGGGTTGCCACACTGTTAGATCCCCGGTACAAAAGTAAATTTGCAGAAATTATTCCTGCCATAGAAAGGGATGCACGCATGCAGGAGTATCAGCAGAGACTGTTGCAGAATCTTACATGTGCTTTTCCACAAAATACCAGTGGTGCACGTAGTGAATCTCACAGTTCCAACTTGCCAACCGTGGGACCGTCAAGTGTTCAGCACTCAAACCGTAACAGAACCACAGTATCTGCTGGTAACATCAATTTTGCGGAATCATTTCACCACTTTTTTAGCCCATCCTTTGCAAGGCCACAGGAGACAAGAAGTCTGACACATAGTCAACGCCTAGAGACGATGGTACAGGAGTATCTCCAAGTAAACATTGAAGCCACGACTGTGTCACTGGACCCTTGCTCTTTTTGGGCTTCCAATCTGGATAAATGGCCGGAGCTAGCCACTTACGCCTTGGAGATCTTGTCATGCCCCGCAGCCAGCGTTCTGTCTGAACGTGTGTTCAGCGCTGCTGGTGGTGTGCTGACAGATAAGCGCACGCGGCTCTCCACTGATAATGTAGACAGATGAACAAATCATGGATCCGAAACGACTTTTCTACCCCTGTGTCATCCTGGGGAGAGTAAAAGCTTGATGATTGGTTAAAATCACCCTACCAACCGTTTTAAGCTTTCAAATTACTAATCATGTTTATCTGTATCTTGGCTGGAAAATAATTTGGGCTTTGTAGCAGTGTGCAGCACTGATTCTATTAGGCCATCTATAATAAGCTCCACCAGATTTAAAATTACTAATCATGTTTATCTGTATCTTGACTGGAAAATAATTTGGGCTTTGTAGCAGTGTGCAGCACTGATCCTATTAGGCCATCTATACTAAAGCTTCACCAGATTTAAAATTAATAATAATTTTTAGCTGCATCTAGCCCGGAAAATAATTTTGGGGCTCCGAGATGCGCATGACACATAAGTGTCTTCTTGCTGCACTACCTGCAGCATGACCCTCATATTGTCAGAATTCGAAGTAATCATGACTACTGGGTTGCCACACTCTTAGATCCCCCAAACTTTTCGATCAACCTTTTCATTTTAATAAAGACCAAAAAAATGGTCATTTTTGAAATTATAAGCATTAGCAGGTTGTTAGAAACTGAAATCAAACAGTTTTCAACTCAAAACTTTATTCTAGGTGATGTTACATTTTCACATAGGACCCCTTGTTCGAAAGGAGCTTCTGAACTCTCTCGTCCATTGAATTTGTCAGGTTTTGGATGGTTTCTGCTTCAATTGTTTTGCATGAGGACAGAATACCCTCCCAGAGCTGTTGCTTAGATGTGAACTGCCTCCCGCCATCATAGACACTCCTTTTAATGATGCTCCAAAGGTTCTGAATGGGGTACAGGTCAGGGGAGCATGGGGGTCACACCATAAGTTTGTCCCCTTTTATGCCCATATCAGCCAGAGATGCAGATGTTTTATGTGCAGCATGAGATGGTGCATTATCATGCAGAAAAATGATCTTGCTGTGAAATACACGGTTCTTCTTCTTGAACCATGGCAGGAAGTGCTGTTTGAGAAAATCCACATACATTATGGAGTTCATCTTTAGCGCCTTCAGGGATCCTTAAGGGGCCGACAATCTCTCTCCCCATGATTCCAGCCCAAAACATTACTCCACCTCCTCCTTGTTGGCGCTGTAGCTGTGTTTGCGTGGGGTGTCCATCAACCAGCCATCCTCCACTCCATCCATCTGGACCATCGAGCGCTGCACGGCACTCATCCGTGAACAAAACAGTTTTGAAATCAGTCTTCATGTAATGTTTGGCCCACTGGAGCCGTTTCTGCTTGTGTGAAGTGGATAGAGGAGGTCGACAGGATGGCGTATGCACAGCTGCAAACCTCTGAAGGACCCTGCATCTTGTTGTTCGGGGGACGTTGGAGGCACAAGCAGCTTCAAAAACTTGTCTGTTGCTATGACAAGGCTTTTTTGCCGCTGCTCTTTCAACCTGACGTAATTGCCTGTAGGAAAGAGTCCTCAATTTGCCCTTATCAGCACGCACACGTGTGTACTGTGAATCAGCTACATACTTCTTGATTGCCAAGACACTTCATCCTGATCATCGCACAATGTTGATTGTAGTCATGCCTTGACCTAAACACTCCACAATTTGTTGCTTCTCAGCAGCCGACACATCCTTTTTCTTTCCCATTTTGGCAGAAAATGTAGGCTGCTTAATAATGTGAGACAACCTTCTTAAGTAGTCTTGCCTTTCATTGGACACACCTGCCAAACTAATTAGCACAGGTGTCTGCAATTGCTTACAGTGATATAAAGAGCCCTGACACACATCACCATCAATGAGTTTAACTGACAAACAAACAAATTCTTCCCTTATCACTCCTAAACACTTTTTGCATAATAATTTGGAACGCAGTGTACATGTGCTTTTCCACAAAACACCAGTGGTTCACGTAGTGAATCTTACAGTTCTAACTTGCCAACCGTGGTCTGTATGGAGTTGTTCAATAAAGGGCCCAAAATTAAGATAACATAGATGGGAGAGGTCTCTATGAATAGGAATTCCTAAGTATTTGATACCCTGTGAGGGCCAGGCAAAGGGAAAGTTGGACTGGATGGAATCCTATATGGATTTAGGGAGGGAGACATCGAGGGCCTCAGACTTCGCTGCATTGATTTTAAAATTTGACCATGTAACAAAGTGATCTATTTCAGCCATAACAGCATGGATGGATATATGTGATTGAGTGATATATACTAGGACATCATCAGCAAATAGAGAGCACTTGTACTCGGTGCCTCCCACCTCAATCCACCTAATATTGGGGTTATGGCGAATTGATGAGAGCAGGTGCTCCGTCACTAGGATGTATAAGAGAGGGGACAGAGGACATCCCTGCCTTGTCCCATTGGTGATTGTGAAAGGTGATGAAAATGTTCTGATGCACCCCCTGGGCCTTGGGACACCCGGAGCCGGACCCTTTTTGGTGGATGCTGGTGGTTGTAATCTTCGTGGCGGCGACCCGGTTACGTGGCTCAGGGTGGTCAAACCAGTGGCGGAACTATTTATGTGGTTTTGATGTTTAAATGTCCGACTACGCCACCCGTGGATTGCGGTCAGAGTGAACCGCCGCTGCAGGGCAGACCGCTGAGGCTGGTGTTGTGGGTGCAGCAGAGCGTAGCATAACTCCCCACGGGAGGAGTATAGCCTCAGGGCACTGTATGCGGAGGATGGGGGTGATGGTGCAGGGCAGCAGCAGTAATGACACGGAGTCAGTGATGCAGTCCAGGGCCTTTACTCACAGTTCTTATTATCCAGACCACGTCTGCAGGTAACGGCTGCCCACGTCGTACTGTGCTCACCAGGTGAGGGGCTCAGACAACTCCCAGATAACTTTGGAGCGCTTCACAGGACCCCCTTTGTGTGTCCTTTGTCTGGCTTTTCTTACCAACCCTTCTGTCCGGCTGCCTCGGGCCTCCTCTTGGTAAACTTGGCGCCAGTTTCCCTGACCCTATGTGGTGCCTTCCTAGCGGGTGTAGCGAGGGGCTGCGCCACATAAAATGTCACAGCCTCCGGTTTCTAGCTGAGGGTCGTTTCCTGCCTCCACTAGTTTCGGGGACCGGTCTCCCCCTTTGGCCTGACCCCTCCACGCAGGTGGATTCGGGCGTGCGGTGGCGACTCGCCCGTCCGCACCCCTGGGATCCCTTCATTCCTCGTTCCTGGAGCCTTCTCCGCTCCTCTTCCTTCCTTCTCCCTCTTCCAGGCCTGGGCCTCTGTTACTAGGCCCGCCTCCGGAGCAGAGCTCATGCAGAGCCCCTGCTCCCTGCCACTTCTGCTCAGACTTCTCTGCACTGAACTAAGATGGTGCCCACCTTTTATACTCCCTTCTCAATGCACCCAGGAACTGCTTCCTCCCTGCTCCTGCACTACAGGGTTCCCCTTCCTCAGTGTTCCCTCCCCCCACTCCAGCCAGGGACAGGGACTGTCGTGCCCATCTCAGAGGCATATTGGTCGCCCTGCCCCACGGCAATGTGGTGTAATGCATGCAGGTGTCGGGTCCTGATCCACACTCCATCCTTACCTGAGAGTGAGATATCACACCTCTGGGTGAGGTGCAATACCTCTGTAGCAACCGAGCCCTCAGGGTGCTACAGTTCCATTTATCTTCAGCCTAGGTGACGTATTGTGATACAGGGCCGTGATTTTGGCTATAAAAGGGTCCCCTAGACCCCTACCCCAAGCTTTTTAAGAGAATCATATATGGCGTGCCAGGAGACTCTATGGAATGCTTTCTCAGCATCCAACGAGAGTATCTAATTACAAATTTTTAACTGCATCTAGCCCAGGAAATACTTTGTGCCTAGTAGCAGTGTCTGCTAGTCAGCGGATTATCCCGGCTGTTAAGCAAGCTACACCACCTGTAGTTTAGACACTTAATTTTTGCAAAGGAAATGCTTCGGGACCATGGGATACTCAGTGAAGAGCATCAGGAGGCACCCCAAGGCATAGGGGCTGGGACTGGCAGTAGGATGCCTTGCGGTGGACAGCCGAGCTCGATCCTTATAAAAGCTTTTTAACTGCAGCAGCTTTAGTGGACGCTACTGGAGCTGGAATTACGCGGCTGCTGGCATGAGACTTGCCCTCCAATAGATCCTTGTAAATGGATTTAAAGTGTATTCATTCAAATTAGAGAGACAATTTAAATTAAAAAGCTTAGAGCTGCCTCCACCACAGGGGGGCTCGCTCGACCCACCAGCGGACAGGCACCAGTATTGGGAGAGGGGGGCTGGCCATCAGGGTTCACCGCGGCTCTGGCACAAACCCGGCGACACGGAGGTGGCACGGGCAGGAGCGGACTGGCCGTGTCGGCTTCTCACTTTTTGGATTTTAGAAGGGCATGACATGCCTATATCTGTGTCTCCCCCTCCTTTTACTCCTCCACCTCTTTTCTTTTCGCATGACTATATGTACTTGTCACTTTTCCATGTGTTAGTTATGTCTTCTGAGCAGTTTGTCAGCTTTTGGACACCTTTGAAGGTGTTTTCTATGTGTTTCTATGTGTTTTTGTTTGCCTGCCATTGGTTTTAACGGTGTTCGAAGGTGTTCGACGAACCGAACTCTAACACTACGGGGGAGGCTCAACACTACTGATGGGATATTTGGGGGATTCTCATGTGATTTATCTTCATGCATTACTATCATCTATCTTGTGGATGTAAATCTCTCATGTATATAATGTCATATAACAGCGGTTCTCATCTGTCTCATCTGATGTCATTTCCTCCCTAGACGACGGCCCCTGAGCGTTATAGATGTGATATACGGGGGCTGCACCTATATAGTGTTATGTGAATAGAAGCTCTTGAATGATTTTTCATTATCAATGAATGTATTAATAAAATTATAAGAAATATGGAGAAGACAGATATTTGGACACATAGATGAGCCCCCGACAGAAGACACATCTCTGATGGCTGAACCTGCCATTATTCCTGCACTTATGGCCGAGGGTCTGGACAAACCACAAACTCACATTATTGTAATTCTGGTAGAAAACAAATCCTCGTCGGTGACTTTATTAGTAGTTTGCAGAGCACATGTTACTCCCTGACGTGTGCAGAATAATCCGGGCTCCGCTGAGGCTGCCGGGCCCCTCCAGTCCAGGATTCTCCTCAGACCGGGGCTGGGAGAGGTGGGGTCATTTATATGTATATTTCTGCCCTACGTCCCAGACCCCTGAGCAGAATAAGGCAGATTCACAGCAAACAGACTCAATGTGAATCCAATCTCTTTCCTGAATTGGAGTGAATCTGCTGAGTGTGAATTGTGGCCGAGTCGCTCATCACTAATGTCTGCACATCTCAGCCCAGAATAGAAAAAGACTGAAGTGAATCTCTGAAAACCCCATTTACTGCTGGGAATATATTTGCTGCTTTGTGCAGCGGCTCCGGCCCCTCTGATCTGTGAGTATAATGTGGGATATGTGAGGTATAGCGGTGTATGGAGCCGCCATTATGAGGCCTCTAGACCTTGTAGTGAGAGGGTGGAGGGGACTGTGCAGCGCGGGGAGGATCTGTCCTCCAGTTCTCTCTCTTCCTGGTCACTCATCCATTCCCGCTAAGCTTCTTATGTTCCTGAGTCCATCAGTAACCGGCGGCTCAGCTAATGTCGGCCGCTCCCGGAGATGACACCTGTAATGCCATGGTTTTCTGATATGGGGAGACCACTGTAACCCCGGGGTCCATCTTTATTTTCAGGATAAAGGACATCACATTAGATATATCGGGTACAGCTCAAATAAAAAGGTAATCACTTGTCCAGAAAAAAAATAAAGATATTTGCAACCCAGATGAGTCCATCACATAACAGGTCAGATATTTATCCCTAGGAGGTAAACTATGAAATGACAGCAAGCAGAGATCTAGATACAGAAAATATAAGGGAAAATTATATAATCTTTTATTATACAAAAATACAACCTGTAATTGTTGGAACAAACCAAATGTATATTTATATTCTATAGGAGCAGAAAGTAAAGTCCTCCCCTCCTTCTTCTATCTCCTTACATCTGTACAGATTCCTTCATCACATGAATCCTGGTAACAGTCTGAAGCTTTTATCGGCCGCGCACAATACTGGATAAGAGCTGCCCGGGTCGTGTTCCTCCTCCTGATGTGTGTGCTCTGTACAGATACAAGCGCCTCATACACAGGATTCTCTGCTATTCCTCAGTATCAGTCACTTATATACAGATGTTTGGTGTCTGCACTGAGTATAGACAGAGCTGCCTGAGCTGCTGCTGCCCCCTAGTGGCTCCATGACATGGAGATTTATGCATCTTGTATCTGCACTGAGCCAGTAGCCACATGATACCAGAGGGAGCGGAAAGCATCTTATTACATCATCCAGAAGAGTAGGCAGCACAGGTGTGGAGGGAAGCAAAATGGGGGATCTAAAGAGCCAGCGGTGGAAATAGGGAAGATCTCCAGGAGGAGCTGGAAAATCTCCTGGACAAAGGTTGGATGGCAGAGAAAGAGCCACCTGCTCTCTGCTCCACCACTTATCCTGCTAGGGCACAGGTCGCTTTATGGCTGTAACTGCCCGAGGTGCGGTGAGCTAGATCCACTGCGCCATAGCGATAGCGAATGTAGCACAATGAATGGGGAGCGCCCGTCACCTTCTCTGTGACTCAGCTGGTGGCAATGGCATCATGGCGTCAGCATGGACGCTCTGCCACAAGATGAGGTGGAGCCACAGGAGATCTGATGGACAGGGAAGTATTAAATATTAGTTTTTCAATAAATGAATTAATTTTGATAACAAGAATGAAATGGGGGTGAGAGAGAACACTATAATGACTTAAGGGTGGGGGATGGAAGAAATATAAATATATTGGGGGAGGGGACATGTAAATATAATGAATCAGAGGGGCATGGAATTATAATGATACAGCGGACAAGTAATTATAATGAATCGGGGGGGCGGGAGGTGCACAGTGGGGGCATGGAGGACGCAGGAGATTAACTGATTAATTGGGGGAAAGAGAACAGTAACTAATTCATTTATACATTTATTGGGAGGGGAAAAGTGGCCAATTATAGTTACAGGGGGCTCAGTGGTGGATTATCAATTTACATTCAGAATTTTGTGTTGCATAATAGTAAGACGTCAGCGGTGAGTTACTGGATGTGAATATTTGTTCTGTCTCTACATTGTATAGGGGTACGTTCACATGGGCGACCGGCGGCACTAAATGACCACCAATCGGAAAACCATTACCTATTGGCAGTCGCTTCATAGCATGTTTAACCCCTTCATGACTGGGCTATTTTTCATTATTTTATTTGTTTTTTCCTCTCCTTCTACTAAGAGCCATAACTTGCTATCTTTCCATCCACATAGCGTATGAGGACTTGGTTTTTGCGAGACAAGTTGTAGTTTTGAACGACATCATTCATTTTATCATGTGATTCACTCAAAAGTTGGGAAAATAATTCTAAGTGCGTTGAAATTGCAAAAAAAGTGCAATTCCACAATTGTTTGTGTCACCATTTTCTGAGACCCCTAACATTTTCAATTTTCGTGGTAAGGGGCTATGTGGGGGCTTATTATCTGTGGCCTGATTTGAGGTTTATTGATGCTATTTTGGGGTAGATATAATGGTATCATCTTGTCTAATTGCAGTTTATTGCAATGTTGTGGCAGCTAAAAAAAGTAATTATGGCGTTTTGATTTTTTTCTCATTACGCTGTTTACTGATTGGATTAATTTATTTTATTTTTGATAGATTGGAGTTTTATGAATTCGGCGATATCGAATATGTGTATTTTTTTTTAATTGCTTTATTTTTAATGGGGCACAAAGGGGGGTGATTCTTGCACCGGCTATCACTGAGGAATATGTTCCTACAACAAGGATACCATCCACTGGTAATAGATGAACAGATCCACAGAGCTACAAGGATCCCAAGAAGCCGCCTCTTGGATTACAGACAGAGAGGGGACAACAACAGGGCGCCTCTTGTGGTCACATACAGCAAGCACATGAACATCCTAAGGAAGATTGAGACTGATCTTCCACCCATATTCCTCAGAGACCACAGACTGAAAGGAATATTCCCAGAACTACCACTTCTCTCCTACAAAAAGCCCCGTAACCTAAGGAATCTCCTTGTCAGAAGTGTCCTCTCATCACCATCAGAGATGGGAACATTCCCCTGTAATAATAAAAAGCAGGACTTGTACCCAGATATTACCGACAAATACAGTCCACATACCCAACACCAATCAGGACTATAAGATCATGGACTTCTTCTCATGTTCATCTTCCAATGTGGTGGACATGATACAATGTACAAGGTGTCCTGAGGAGCCGATATTGGGGAAACTAAGCAAAAACTACAAACGGGGAGGAATCTACACAGACACAATCAGGAATGAACTGGACGCCTGTGGGAAAACATTTCTCTGGACCTGGACACTGTATGACGGATATAAAAGTCTTAATACTGAAAGGTCGTTTTAAGGACGAAAAGAAAGGAAAATCTGAGAATTCATACTGATAAGAATGTTCAACTCTTCCACAATTTAACACCTGGATTTATGACTCACTACATGGACCCAGTTCACACCTCCACGAGACTGACTCCAGATCACTAAGCTGTCACTCCCACCATCTCTCCATTTGTAACAAAAAACCTTAACTTGATTTCCTTGGCTTATCTTTAGGAGGCATCACCCCATCCACCCCATGCACAAATTGTAATATCTCCTAAATGTTGTGCTCTTGTCTCAGTCATTCATTTGTAAATCCTCCTGAAGAAGGAGCCTCGGTTCTCTGAAAGCTGCAGATATAATTCTCCTGGTTAGCCAATAAAGGGATCGCTCCTAGAATACTTCTGTCAATTTTAGGCATAAAACTACTTATATCAATTTGTAAAGGTTGCAAAGTTGTGATATATGCTCTACTGTGACCCCCTACTGAATATTAATTTTTCTTTTCTTTTGAGGGGAGGATAATTAGAACTTCTGCTATGGAGCTCTATGATTTCTATGTACGTCCGTTATGATGACTACATAATTAGAATATACTTATGGTAACACATAAATAATCATTGGAGCTGTAATCATCAAATAATATTTTGTCAATGTGTGAAATGTTCTTTTAAGAATTGTTTACATGTGTAACATAACATATATATATATAAATGATTTATGTGGATAGTAGGTGAAGTGTAGAGCGGTGTCACCCCATGATGATTATTATCTGGGCTTGTTACATTGTCAGGCTGCAATTTCCCTCTACAATGTCATGTGATGCACTACTTATCTCATCCACCAGATGGCGGTATAGAGCATTACACTCCATTATCCTGAAAGGTGACACCTGCAGGACGATTCGTGTAAGAGCAACAGTTCATAGTACCAGGGGTCAACCATTTTGAGCATGAAATTCACTAAGGAGGAGTCACTAATGTGTCTCGACAGTAAGGGGGGACACTATTGTGAAGGACACTATGGGGCGATTCATTATGACCGGTGTTGTGCAGTTTAGTGTTAATGACTCTCTGGAGTACAATGCGCCTAATTCATTAAGTGGTGCTCATCCCCTAAAGAAATAGGCGCATCTCTTAATTGTCATGTGCCGACACCAGAAATGGTCTGAAGTCAGTGACTGGGGAATATTTCTTGACTACATTACGCAGTTTCTGCTGAGACTGGACTGTAAACCCTAAGGCGATGTGCCCACGTAGCAGATTTACATGCGTTTTCTCTGCCAGAGAGAAGCGTTTTTTCAGCGTTTTTACATACGTTTTTTCAAGCACTTTTCCAAGTGATTTTGAGCATCACTTGGAAAAGTGCTTGACAAGTTGGTCACACAATATAAATCCATGCAACCGGCATGGATTTATATTGTGTGACCAACTTAGATGCTTTAAATGCAGCATCTATAGTAAAAAAAAAGAAAGAATTAAAAAGTTAAAAATAAAAAAAAACCTGTATGCTCACCTCTCCGGTCTCCTCCTGGCAGCGATCCTCTCTCCTCGGCGTCCCGGGTGTACTGGCAGGACCTGCGATGACTTCATTTAGTCAGCTGATGGTCACGCGACCATCACCTGACCGCTGACGTCAGTGGTCACGTGACCATCAGCTGACTAAATGACATCACTGCAGATCCTGCAAGTACACCCAGGACGCCGAGGAGAGATGACGCAGCCGGGAGAAGACCGGAGAGGTGAGTATACAGGTTTTTTTACTTTTAACTTTTTTATTTCTTTTTTTCACCGCGTGGTAGCCGGGATGTAGAGGAGTTGTAGTCTCCTCTTCATCCCAGGTACCACACGCACCGCGATTACGCTGCAACTTCGCGGCCATTGAATTTAATTGAAACGCTGCAAATCCACATATACCTGCGGGTTTGCTGCATTTCAATGTTCCTCAATGGCTGCGAATTTGCGGCGTAATCGCAGTAGAAATGGTCATGCTGCGAATTTGGCGCACTAATTAGCGCATCATGTGCACAGCACATCCGAATTCACATTGCTTTGCATGGCAGATGGTTTTACAAGCGTTTTCAAGGCGTTTTCATGGCTTTAAAAACGCTACGTGGCACATAGCCTAAAAGTCACAACTTCCGAGTTCTGTGAAAATATTGCAACTTATTAAGGTGTTTTACATCAGAGTTTTGACCTTTCACATTTTCTGCTATTCATGCGCTATAGAGATAAAGTGTCAGCTTCATTCTGCGGGAAAAAGTTATTACAGTAATAGAAGACTTATAATTTTTTTAAATGTTTTATTACTTTTATACAATTAATATTCTGTGGGGGAGGGGCCGAAGGAAAATCTGTTTATCCGTCATCTCGCTCCTTTGTACGGCCACATTCAGAGTTTCTCCTCCTGTGCAGATGTTCATATAGTCTGTAATCATTATGTCAGCGCTGGTTTATACCTGACTGGTTTATACAATGATCTGTACAGAAATAATCTATTCCCAGAGGAAGAAGAGAAGACAGAAATAATCACTGAGCGCTCTGCTAATTCTCTGCACCTTCATCTACACAACATTGTAATACAGCGACATCATGGGGGATGAGGGCGGAGGTTTTTGTACGGCTCTGTATCACTGTGTGTATGGAGTGCTATAACCCTGCTGACAGTAATAATCTGCTGCATCATCCTCTGTCGCTCCTCTGATTGTAAGAGTGTAATCAGTTCCAGATCCAGATCCAGAGAACCGGTCTGGGACCCCTGTATCTCGGGTGGTTGCATAATAGATAAGAAGCTTTGGTCATTGTCCTGATTTCTGTTGGTACCAGGCTACATAGCTATATACATCTTCACTGGCCGTACAAGAGATGGTGATTGTATCTCCGGGGGACACAGAGATATAATCTGGAGTCTGGGTCATCACAGTCTCTCCACAGGATCCTGGGGATTAGAAGAGACATATTCATTACTGATAAATGTCGGGATCTTCCTAGAAATCCTGATCTGATGATGGATCCACTGTAGAGATTTCTCTACACACAATCATGGAAGGATCCGAATCTCTCACCCTGAATAGAAATGAAGATCACAGCCAGCAGATAACTGCGAGAAACCATCCTGATGTGTCTGGACCGTCAGATAGAAACTATAAGATGAGACAATCTGTACAATGGGATCTATATAGAGAGTGACAGGGGGGATACAGAGACCCCCAGAGACTGTGTATGGAAATACTGGGGTCATGTAAATTCTGTGGTTATAATGTGACGGTTACTGGAGTGTAATAGAGACCGGAGCTGGGCGGCGTCTCCTCCTAGATGAGAATTAATGTCACTTGTATGAAATCTAAGAAAAGAAATAAGAGTTTTTTTAGTAATTAATTGTAATTTCCATGGTTATAGGTTTTTATGATCATGTATTAAACAACATGTATGTAAGTACATGGATAAGAATGAAGTGATTAACCAGAGTCAGCATGGGTTTGTAACTAACAAGTCATGTCAGACTAACTTAATTTCCTTCTATGACAGAATCACTGACTGGGTGGATCAGGGAAATGCTGTAGATATAGTATATCTTGACTTCAGCAAAGCATTTGACAAAGTATCTCACACCATCCTTATTGAAAAAATGACCAAGTATGCAATGGACCAGGCAACTGTTAGGTGGATTCATAACTGGCTTAGTGATCGGACTCAAAGGGTGGTTGTAAATGGCTTCACATCCAGCTGGATGAATGTCTCAAGTGGGGTACCACAGGGCTCCGTCCTGGGACCTGTATTGTTCAACATCTTTATCAATGATTTAGATGAAGGAATTGAGGGTAAACTGATTAAATTTGCTGATGACACAAAGATAGGAGGGATAGCTAATACTAGAGAAGAGAGAGAGAGGATTCAAAAAGACCTAAATAAACTGGAGCAGTGGGCAGCAACCAACAGAATGGTTTTTAACAGGGAAAAATGCAAAGTACTACATCTGGGCAATAAAAATGAAAAAAGCATATACAGAATGGGAGGAATAGAGCTAAGCAACAGTACATGTGAAAAAGACTTAGGTATACTAATAGATCATAGACTGAACATGAGTCAACAGTGTGATGCAGCAGCAAAAAAGGCAAATACAATTCTGGGATGTATTAACAGAAGCATACAGTCTAGATCACGTGAAGTCATTATCGGTCTTTACTCCTCTTTGGTCAGACCTCATCTGGAATACTGTGTACAGTTTTGGGCACCACATTTTAAAAAAGACATAGACAAACTGGAGCAAGTTCAGAGAAGAGCGACCAGAATGGTGACTGGTCTGCAAACCATGTCCTATGAGGAACGGTTGCAGGATTTGGGAATGTTTAGCTTGCAAAAAAGAAGACTGAGAGGAGACTTAATAGCTGTCTACAAATATGTCAAGGGCTGTCACATTGTAGAAGGATCATCTTTATTCTCATTTGCACAAGGAAAGACTAGAAGCAATGGGATGAAACTAAATGGGAGGAGACACAGATTAGATATTAGAAAAAACTTTTTGACAGTTAGGGCGATTAATGAGTGGAACAGGCTGCCACGAGAGGTGGTGAGTTCCCCTTCAATGGACGTCTTCAAACAGAGGCTGGACAGACATCTGTCTGAGATGATCTAGTGAATCCTGCTTTGAGCAGGGGGTTGGACCAGATGACCCAAGAGGTCCCTTCCAACTCTACCATTCTATGATTCTATGATTCTATGTTTAGCTCTGCTACATCTGTATATAAATATTCCTGAAATATTGTTTTGTATTTATAAGGATATAAATGTATATTTCTATAATCGGCAGGATATGCCATTACACTGTATAAACCTCCTGAGAGAATCCACCGGTCATCAGGGTCGCGGTATTGTAGGACCTGATATCGGTGAGGAGTCTTCACAGCTTACATACAAGTTAGGAAAACCCTGTAAGTGACGTCCTTGTATACGATCACATACACGACTGATCTCTCTGAATATCTGTTATAAATGCAGTCAGGATTAAGGGAGAAAATCTACTAGAGACCTGAGCAGAAGTAATCCGGGGGCTCCTGCACCTGCCGAACCCCCTCCAAACTCGCGATCAGGGGTCAGGTTATAGTAAGTTACATAGTGCGGTGTAGTGTAACGGAGACCTCGGCACCGAAGAAGACAAAAGGAGGAAATGTTGCTGCAAATATATATTTTTTATTTGGATCCGGCAAAAAAAGCAAAGACAGATACCGGCCAGCGTTTCGGCCAATAAATTGTCTTCATCAAGGACGTCTGTAATACATGAACATAACAAATAAAACATTTAGTTTCATATGTGACATGAAATGAACCTAAAGAAAAGTGTCAGATCAATGGGAGGCGGGAGGAGGAAAGGTGGGAATGTGAGGATCAACCAGAGATAACACATGGACAATGAGATCACAACGATGAAAATCATTAATAATACTGCAATTGTCATATGGGAACAATGTTGGAGTCAGCGTGATAATCTGGTTTTGTGTGAATTCCATAAAGACAAAAGGAAAGAAAAGAAAAGAGGACATGAATCCTGGAAGCTAAAGGACAAATTATCTAAAGACGACCAATATGTGGTCAGTTCAGAGCAATGACGACGGCTCAAAAATTATTAATTATTACAATGTGCACACTTCAGTAGGTGAACACTTGGTCTAAGGTTCAGGTTTTCACGTGACTTTACCAGTTAGAATAAGACCAGGAAATCTAGATCGCATCATGTCCATATAGCAGCACCTGTAACTACAGTATATTCAGGTGGTGTGTACATGTCTAATATTAGACCATCGAAGCAATGTAGAGGGCTCCAAAAATGATTAGGCCTCTACCTATCCCTATGCCGAGCTCCTATACCAACACAGTACAGGCATAAAATGGTGTTCATGGCCGCCCCTAAGTGTTATCCTGCCTGTGATAGTCCCCTGATAATGGTGCAGGTTTTTATTTTTTAAATCCTCACAAATTGAATCGCAGATTGTTCAAATTTGTGTGGAACCTCGGATATCAGGAAATTTAACTCAAATTCATTTCTCCATGGATTGATCTGCTCATCTCTAGTCTCAACTAATTCCTGGCTGGAGAGTGACCGCACTATCCGGGGACAGTGACCGCACTATCCGGGGACAGTGACCGCACTATCCGGGGACAGTGGCCACCACATCTCCTTGAGCCCCAGAACGGCTCAGAGTGAATACGATGGCACTACGTGACTAAAGTGGACATAGCTTGAGCAGATCTCGTTACACCTAGCAGGGTCAGTTATGTGTAAGTATGGCGACAAGAAAGGTTCAGATCCAGCAATCCCACAGGATTAAAAATTACACCTTTACTTATGAAACGTAAAAATCCATATTAGTATTTCAATAGAAAAATGTGAAATGAGAGCGGGTATAAACAATACATGAACTGGTGACGGGTTTTACACCATGTGGATTCTTAATCATAATCTATTTTACAGTGATAGTCAAGTACATTTTATTTTTTTACATTTACTTTTTGCTCCACTCTCTTCACAACCCAAGAATATTACACAATTGAAGACAGCGCTCCTTAGGAAGTTTCATATATACAGGTGCTTCTTACTAATTTAGAATATCATCAAAAGGTTAATTTATTTCAGTTCTTCAATCCAAGAAGTGAAGCTCATATATTATATAGAGTCATTACACACAGAGGGATCTATTCCAAGTGTTTATTTCGGTTAATGCCAGGCCGCATTGATGCAGTAATTGATGCAAAGGATCCCCGACCAAGTATTGAGGGCATTTACTGAACATACATTTCAGTAGGGGAACATTTCGGATTTTAAAAACATTTTTCAAGCTGTTGTTATAAAGTATTCTAATTTACTGAGATAATGACTTTTGTGTTCTCATTGCCTGTAAGCCATAATCATCAACATGAACAGAAATAAACACTTGAAATAGATCACTCTGTGTGTAATGACTCTATATAATATATGAGCTTCACTTTTTGTGTTGAAGAACTGAAATAAATTAACCTTTTGATGATATTCTAATTTTCTGAGAAGCACCTGTATTTATGATACTTCTTAAGCAGCGCTATTCCATTTGCTTCTGTGGATTTTACCTCAGGTGTATTTTGACTATGACGCTCCCTTATGCCTAATGTATCCTGCAGACATGCTTATTTGTACAACCCAAGAATATTAGTGACTTAGAGGCCATCGCCAATGAGGAACGGGCTAAGATTCCTCAGGGGCTGTAAAGAGCTGGTGTCTGGATAGGCATCACGTACACAGCAGGTCGTAACAGCCAAAGGGGCTTTACTACCTACTAAAGACGCTTATCACGTAGGGGTGAATAATCCTCAGACTTCAGTGGTCAGTAAGGGGCATTTTGTGCTGAATATGGAGAAACCACTTGTTATATTATTTGTACTGAGCTATTTCTATACTTCTTGGTTTATTGCAAACAGCAGAAAGTTTATAAATGTTAGAAATAAACTGAATCTGAAATGGGGTGAAGGTGGGGATTGAAACTAAATATACAGTGCTCAGCATAAATGAGTACACCCCCTTTGAAAAGTAAAATTTTAATCAATATCTATAATGGGTGTGTCAGGTGTGACAGACTGTCGTTCTGGATCCAGCTGTAGAAGGTCATTGCGCTTGGCTCTGCAGGCACCTTCTTGATCTTTTGATCTTTGTGGTGTAGTGATATCCTTCTCCCTCTAGGACCTAGGAGTGGACCTCCACCTTCTGCTGCTAATTGACACACCCTTGCTGGATGTTTAAATACCTTCGGTCTCTGCAGAAAGTCGCCTAGATAGCTCTATTTTCCTCTGTCCAAACTTGAAGTACTAGTAGTCGGCTAGTGTCTTCTTGGAGTTCCCTTGGAGTATAGTTGGCATAATCTCTCTGGTGTCTTCTCAAGCTAAGTGTTTTCCTTTGTCTGTTACCTATTTGTCTTTAGTTGCAGAGGGGGTTGACTAGTGCTCACCCCATCCCCTCCTTAACTAGGGCCTATCACTAGGGGCAGTCAGGGATTAGGTTTCCTGCTCAGCGATAGGTACGGAACCTATTTAGGGACTTTAGGGGAGTCAGGCTGTTGTCAGATCTGCCTAGGGGTCTCCACTCCCCCTTTTACTAGTGTTTGGACTTCTTCCTCCTCTTCCCGTTGTTGTGCACTTAGTCTTTCCCTCACCTTGCTTGACAATATCTCACTGAACAAAAGAAAAATTTCCAGAATTTTGACAAGACTAAGTTTCATAGAACCTTCTTTAACCCATAACATGAAGGTAAGGTTAATAATATAACTTTCATAGCTAAATCTTCAGTATTACTCAAAATAGTTAATGCAAAATGAGTACACCCGACATAAAAAAAAAAATACTACATCTAGTCATTTGTATGACCTCCATAATTTTTAAGAACAGCACCGAGTTTTCTAGATATGGAATGAGCAGGTTGGCGACATATTGTAACATTTATCTTTTTTCATTCTACAAGAACGAGCCCTTTTAGAGCCTGGATACTGGATGGAGAGTGATGACAACTTGTCTCTTCAGAATTCCCCATAGGTGTTTGGGTGGGTTCAGATCAGGAGACACTTAATCAATGAATCACTTTCTCCCTGTTCTTCTTCAGAAATACCACAGAAGCCTTAGATGTGTGTTTTGGATCATTGTGATGTTGCTAAGTGAACGTCTACCAAGCGCACAGAGTGATGGCAGCATCTTCTCTTTCAATATAGAGGTTTACATCTGTGAATTCAGGACATCATCAATGAAATGTATCCCCCCCGACTCCAGCAGCACTGATGCAGCCCCACATAAGGACACTGCAACCACAAGGTCTCATTGAAAGACACCATTCAGTTTTCTTTGTACTTCTCACCTTTTTGACACTATACAGCTTTGAAGCCATCAGTTCCAAAAACATTTATCTTGGTGTCAACACTCCAGAGTATAGAGTCCCAGTGGTCTTCATATTTTTCACCACGATCCCTCAATTGTAGTAGAGCTTTTTAGTGTATAAGCTTTAGTAGAAGTTTCTTTCTTCTAAAGACAACAGCATGCAACCCATTCCTCTGCAGTGTACACCGTATTGTGTCATGAGAAACACATTCACCGGTTTGGATTTCTACTCATTTAGCTAACTGCACTGAAATTGTATATGGATTTTCTTCAGCCCTTCTTATCAAAAGATGCTCCTGTTTAGGTGTCAACCTCCATGATTGGCCTGGACGTCTCTGTAAGATGATTGCAGTTCCATCTTTGTTACATTTTGGTATTCCTTTTGCTACAGTATTCTGACTGATAAGTAAAGCTTTGCTGATCTTCTTGTAGCCTTCCCTTTTTTTATGTAAAATAAATTATTTTCTTTCTCAGGTCTTGTGACATTTCTCTTCCATGTGGTGCCATTGCTGACAGAATGAAATGGGAAGGGTTTTTGTTTTTTTATAAGCAACAACTTTTTCTAGTAAACTGTCTGCTGGACACCTGTGTAATGAATAATTAAATTTACCTGTGGTTGAATTCTGGTTAATTAGAATTTTGTACTATAAAATTGAACTTTTCTACTAAGATTTTCATTGGGGTGTACTCACTTTTACAACATTTTCTTAAATGAATTTCTTAGGAAAATTACTTTTTGGGGTGTTGAAAATAGCAAGTATTGTTTGTAATTAATAGCCAACATTTGTGGGAGTATTTAGTAGTCTGGTATCCCATAGAAAATGTTAATTCTAAAAGGAAACTAAAGGTTTTCTGACAAAACTGTTGGGGTGTACTCATTTGTGCTGAGCACTGTATCTGCTATATCCACAGAATATGCCAAATATATATAGTGGATGTGGATCCCACCTATAGGAACATCATATATCTTGAGTACGGGGCCCTGACAAGCTGCGGTTTCAGCCATTAGATTGTCAGGATTCCCGTCCATTTGTATAGAAATTTTAACCACCTCCTTATGAAAATTCCTCTTAATGGAGTCTGCATGTTCTATATATTTACATCACATCCTCTGTATGTGGTAAGAATAGAATAACTCCTTAAAGGTGAGTACAGATGTGGTGGATAGGATGTGTATTTGGGTAAGACCTCGTGAATTCAACATGTCAATATATTTATTCTCAAGGAATATAAACTGTCCCTGGAGATGTCTGACAGCAGCTTTACCCCCTCTCCCTATACAGAACACATGGACGCTCAGCTGAGTCTAACGTGCTTATGTATGGGGGGGGGCTGTTTATCCGTCAGCTCGCTCCGTTGTACGGCCACATTCAGAGTTTCTCCTCCTGTGCAGATGTTCATATAGTCTGTAATCATTATGTCAGCGCTGGTTTATACCTGACTGGTTTATACAATGATCTGTACAGAAATAATCTATTCCCAGAGGAAGAAGAGAAGACAGAAATAATCACTGAGCGCTCTGCTAATTCTCTGCACCTTCATCTACACAACATTGTAATACAGCGACATCATGGGGGATGAGGACGGAGGTTTTTGTACGGCTCTGTGTCACTGTGTGAGAGGATACCGTGCACTCTGCTGACAGTAATAATCTGCTGCATCGTCCTCTGTCGCTCCTCTGATTGAAAGAGTGTAATCAGTTCCAGATCCAGATCCAGTGAACCGGTCTGGGACTCCTGTATATCGGCTGCTTGCACTGTAGATGAGAAGTGCTGGAGGTTGTCCTGATTTCTGTTGGTACCAGTGTAAGTTGCCATTTACATTACTACTGGCCTTACATGAGATGGTGGCTGTTTCTCCCGGGGACACAGTGATGAGATCTGGAGATTGGGTCAGTACAATCTGTGCACAGGAGTCTAAGGAAAGATAAAGAAAACATCAGTGTTAGTGTTAATGTCGCCTCATTGTGCTGTTCTCTACTACTGTCCTGTCCATCATCTCATGAACCTCTCACCATGAATGAGAAGAAGAATTACACCCAGTACAACTCCCTGTAAACCCATCGTCATCTCCCTGGACTGATGGCCACAGACTATAGAGATGTCACCTGCACAATGTCCCCTATATACCAGCTGTAATCACTGGAGGAGACGTCCCCTGAGAGCAGAGATGTAAAGCAGGAGACATGTAAATTGTGCCGTGTGTCAGCGATCAGTGATCTGGATCTTACTGCAATCAGGGATTTCCTACAGAAGAGATATAATCCCCGATCATTATCCTGAGATCATTCACCATCAGTGATCTCCTGATTGTTCTCAGACATCAGAAATGGGATTATTTTTATAGATGTTATTAGTTTTATCTGTGAAGTAAGAATAAATCCTTCTACGTCTTATTGGGCTTTTCCAGCTTTGTGATGTTGCAGCCGATGTAAGAACAGATACTGGAGACAACAGATCACCGGGAGCGTGAAACGCAGAATTCCTGACCTCACAGAGAACATCTAAGGGTATGTGCTCACGTAGCGTTTTACAAGCGTATATGCTGCGCTCAAAAATCCGCAGCATGTCCATTAATTTTGCGGACACGCAGCATAATCGCCACCATTGACTTGCATTGAGATTTATATAATCCGTGTCAGTATATTTGTATACACAGATTATATGCGTTTCAATGTGCGGATGGTACCCAAGTCTGGAGGAGAGAAGACTCTCATCTAGACCTGGATAGAAACTGTAAAAAAAAGAATTAAAAATAAAAAATAAAGTGTATACTCACCTTCCGATGTCCTCCCGGTGTTTTGTCTGCTCCGTCCGCTCTCTTGCAATGCTCCCGCTGTTATGAAGGACCTGCCATGACGTCACTGAGTCATGTGACCCATCACATGGCTCAATGACGTCACCGCAGGTCCTTCACACCACCGTGAGCCGCCCAACACACCGGATGCGGCAGAGAGAACACCGGGAGGACACCGGAAGGTGAGTATAAACTTTATTTTTTTATTTTTTACCATTTTATTCTTTTTTTTAACTAACTTGGTCACACTACTATAAATTCATGCCGGTTGCCGTTTGTATGGATTTATATAGAGTGAACAAGTTGTCAAGCACTTTCCAAGTGATGCTAAAATCACTTGGAAAAGCGCTTGATAACCCGCATGCAGAAATGCATGGAGAGATGCTTGACAAACGCTTCTACCTGGCGGGAAAAACGCATGTAAAATCCGCATGCATTTTTCCTGCCAGGGAGAAGCGTAAAAAATATGCAGCATTTCTGCATCGTGGGCACATAGTCGAAGACCATTAGAAATATTTATATTCATTCAGATTATTATTAATATGTTTATTACTATTAATACGACTGATATTTTATTACATCCACTCCTGATTGTTGCTTAAAAACCAGATGTAAAACCCTGATGAAATACACAGGTGTGAATGAGGCCTGATCTGTGTATATTGTGGTGTGAATACAGAACTGATGGGATATTTGGGGGATTCTCATATGATTTATCTTCATGCATTACTATCATCTATCTTGTGGATGTAAATCTCTCATGTATATAATGTCATATATCAGCGGTTCTCATCTGTCTCATCTGATGTCATTTCCTCCCTAGACGACGGCCCCTGAGCGTTATAGATGTGATATACGGGGGCTGCACCTATATAGTGTTATGTGAATAGAAGCTCTTGAATGATTTTTCATTATCAATGAATGTATTAATAAAATTATAAGAAATATGGAGAAGACAGATATTTGGACACATAGATGAGCCCCCGACAGAAGACACATCTCTGATGGCTGAACCTGCCATTATTCCTGCACTTATGGCCGAGGGTCTGGACAAACCACAAACTCACATTATTGTTATTCTGGTAGAAAACAAATCCTCGTCGGTGACTTTATTAGTAGTTTGCAGAGCACATGTTACTCCCTGACGTGTGCAGAATAATCCGGGCTCCGCTGAGGCTGCCGGGCTCCTCCAGTCCAGGATTCTCCTCAGACCGGGGCTGGGAGAGGTGGGGTCATTTATATGTATATTTCTACCCTACGTCCCAGACCCCTGAGCAGAATAAGGCAGATTCACAGCAAACAGACTCATTGTGAATCCAATCTCTTTCCTGAATTGGAGTGAATCTGCTGAGTGTGAATTGTGGCTGAGTCGCTCATCACTAATGTCCGCACATCTCAGCCCAGAATAGAAAAAGACTGAAGTGAATCTCTGAAAACCCCATTTACTGCTGGGAATATATTTGCTGCTTTGTGCAGCGGCTCCGGCCCCTCTGATCTGTGAGTATAATGTGGGATATGTGAGGTATAGCGGTGTATGGAGCCGCCATTATGAGACCTCTAGACCTTGTAGTGAGAGGGTGGAGGGGACTGTGCAGCGCGGGGAGGATCTGTCCTCCAGTTCTCTCTCTTCCTGGTCACTCATCCATTCCCGCTAAGCTTCTTATGTTCCTGAGTCCATCAGTAACCGGCGGCTCAGCTAATGTCGGCCGCTCCCGGAGATGACACCTGTAATGCCATGGTTTTCTGATATGGGGAGACCACTGTAACCCCGGGGTCCATCTTTATTTTCAGGATAAAGGACATCACATTAGATATATCGGGTACAGCTCAAATAAAAAGGTAATCACTTGTCCAGAAAAAAAATAAAGATATTTGCAACCAAGATGAGTCCATCACATAACAGGTCAGATATTTATCCCTAGGAGGTAAACTATGAAATGACAGCAAGCAGAGATCTAGATACAGAAAATATAAGGGAAAATTATATAATCTTTTATTATACTGAAGTGACCGCGGGCAAGGCCGCGCATTGGTATCTATAATCTGGCCCAGCAAGATCCCCACACACAGACTCCATCTTGATAACCGTATCTTTACTCGTATACATTTTTAACAGCAAAGAAAAACAATAAATGACAACAGTATATATGCACAGTAATAACGTGTAGTGATAAGCTGACCCTCACTGTCCCTACTCACACGTTACCAGTCCTTTACTCCAGAAGGATGTGTCCCCCGTCGCAGGCCTGTTTGTCTTTGCAGGAGGGCGTCCCAGCCGGAGAAAAAAAAACAGGAACAACAAATTACGCTGAAAGGAGGGAATACTTTGGCCTCTCGCCAGAGGACCCGCTTACAGTCTCTCTGATCCGGATAGCAGCTTTGGTGGATCCCTTATGTAGTCCACACTCCAGTAGCAGGGAGTGTAATAGCAGTATCCCTCAGCAGTGAAGAAGCTGGGGAAGGCCCCGAGGAAATGGTATCAGGTAAAAGAAATCCCATTGAGAGTCTCTCCTGCGCCACGCACGAGGGCCTGCACACAGTCCTGGCTCTTTTCACAGCCCACAGCAAACTCCTCGCGCGCTTTTTTTCTGCTTCCCACTTTGGTCACGTGACTCTCTAGGGCCGGACACAGGAGGCTCAGTGTTTTGCTCTGTCATCACACCCTGCGCAGGTGCAACCTCTGGCCACAAGGTGGCAACATCATCCTGTGTAATCACTTCTATAACAGGCTCTATATCAATAATCACCGAACAGCCAGAGCCGGCCAGCTCACTACAATACAAAAATACAACCTGTAATTGTTGGAACAAACCAAATGTATATTTATATTCTATAGGAGCAGAAAGTAAAGTCCTCCCCTCCTTCTTCTATCTCCTTACATCTGTACAGATTCCTTCATCACATGAATCCCGGTAACAGTCTGAAGCTTTTATCGGCCGCGCACAATACTGGATAAGAGCTGCCCGGGTCGTGTTCCTCCTCCTGATGTGTGTGCTCTGTACAGATACAAGCGCCTCATACACAGGATTCTCTGCTATTCCTCAGTATCAGTCACTTATATACAGATGTTTGGTGTCTGCACTGAGTATAGACAGAGCTACCTGAGCTGCTGCTGCCCCCTAGTGGCTCCATGACATGGAGATTTATGCATCCTGTATCTGCACTGAGCCAGTAGCCACATGATACCAGAGGGAGCGGAAAGCATCTTATTACATCATCCAGAAGAGGAGGCAGCACAGGTGTGGAGGGAAGCAAAATGGGGGATCTAAAGAGCCAGCGGTGGAAATAGGGAAGATCTCCAGGAGGAGCTGGAAAATCTCCTGGACAAAGGTTGGATGGCAGAGAAAGAGCCACCTGCTCTCTGCTCCACCACTTATCCTGCTAGGGCACAGGTCGCTTTATGGCTGTAACTGCCCGAGGTGCGGTGAGCTAGATCCACTGCGCCATAGCGATAGCGAATGTAGCACAATGAATGGGGAGCGCCCGTCACCTTCTCTGTGACTCAGCTGGTGGCAATGGCATCATGGCGTCAGCATGGACGCTCTGCCACAAGATGAGGTGGAGCCACAGGAGATCTGATGGACAGGGAAGTATTAAATATTAGTTTTTCAATAAATGAATTAATTTTGATAACAAGAATGAAATGGGGGTGAGAGAGAACACTATAATGACTTAAGGGTGGGGGATGGAAGAGATATAAATATATTGGGGGAGGGGACATGTAAATATAATGAATCAGAGGGGCATGGAATTATAATGATACAGCGGACAAGTAATTATAATGAATCGGGGGGACGGGAGGTGCACAGTGGGGGCATGGAGGACACAGGAGATTAACTGATTAATTGGGGGAAAGAGAACAGTAACTAATTCATTTATACATTTATTGGGAGGGGAAAAGTGGCCAATTATAGTTACAGGGGGCTCAGTGGTGGATTATCAATTTACATTCAGAATGTTGTGTTGCATAATAGTAAGACGTCAGCGGTGAGTTACTGGATGTGAATATTTGTTCTGTCTCTACATTGTATAGGGGTACGTTCACATGGGCGACCGGCGGCACTAAATGACCACCAATCGGAAAACCATTACCTATTGGCAGTCGCTTCATAGCATGTTTAACCCCTTCATGACTGGGCTATTTTTCATTATTTTATTTGTTTTTTCCTCTCCTTCTACTAAGAGCCATAACTTGCTATCTTTCCATCCACATAGCGTATGAGGACTTGGTTTTTGCGAGACAAGTTGTAGTTTTGAACGACATCATTCATTTTATCATGTGATTCACTCAAAAGTTGGGAAAATAATTCTAAGTGCGTTGAAATTGCAAAAAAAGTGCAATTCCACAATTGTTTGTGTCACCATTTTCTGAGACCCCTAACATTTTCAATTTTCGTGGTAAGGGGCTATGTGGGGGCTTATTATCTGTGGCCTGATTTGAGGTTTATTGATGCTATTTTGGGGTAGATATAATGGTATCATCTTGTCTAATTGCAGTTTATTGCAATGTTGTGGCAGCTAAAAAAAGTAATTATGGCGTTTTGATTTTTTTCTCATTACGCTGTTTACTGATTGGATTAATTTATTTTATTTTTGATAGATTGGAGTTTTATGAATTCGACGATATCGAATATGTGTATTTTTTTTTAATTGCTTTATTTTTAATGGGGCACAAAGGGGGGTGATTCTTGCACCGGCTATCACTGAGGAATATGTTCCTACAACAAGGATACCATCCACTGGTAATAGATGAACAGATCCACAGAGCTACAAGGATCCCAAGAAGCCGCCTCTTGGATTACAGACAGAGGTGGGACAACAACAGGGCGCCTCTTGTGGTCACATACAGCAAGCACATGAACATCCTAAGGAAGATTGAGACTGATCTTCCACCCATATTCCTCAGAGACCACAGACTGAAAGGAATATTCCCAGAACTACCACTTCTCTCCTACAAAAAGCCCCGTAACCTAAGGAATCTCCTTGTCAGAAGTGTCCTCTCATCACCATCAGAGATGGGAACATTCCCCTGTAATAATAAAAAGCAGGACTTGTACCCAGATATTACCGACAAATACAGTCCACATACCCAACACCAATCAGGACTATAAGATCATGGACTTCTTCTCATGTTCATCTTCCAATGTGGTGGACATGATACAATGTACAAGGTGTCCTGGAGGAGCCGATATTGGGGAAACTAAGCAAAAACTACAAACGGGGAGGAATCTACACAGACACAATCAGGAATGAACTGGACTCCTGTGGGAAAACATTTCTCTGGACCTGGACACTGTATGACGGATATAAAAGTCTTAATACTGAAAGGTTGTTTTAAGGACGAAAAAGAAAGGAAAATCTGAGAATTCATACTGATAAGAATGTTCAACTCTTCCACAATTTAACACCTGGATTTATGACTCACTACATGGACCCAGTTCACACCTCCACGAGACTGACTCCAGATCACTAAGCCGTCACTCCCACCATCTCTCCATTTGTAACAAAAAACCTTAACTTGATTTCCTTGGCTTATCTTTAGGAGGCATCACCCCATCCACCCCATGCACAAATTGTAATATCTCCTAAATGTTGTGCTCTTGTCTCAGTCATTCATTTGTAAATCCTCCTGAAGAAGGAGCCTCGGTTCTCTGAAAGCTGCAGATATAATTCTCCTGGTTAGCCAATAAAGGGATCGCTCCTAGAATACTTCTGTCAATTTTAGGCATAAAACTACTTATATCAATTTGTAAAGGTTGCAAAGTTGTGATATATGCTCTACTGTGACCCCCTACTGAATATTAATTTTTCTTTTCTTTTGAGGGGAGGATAATTAGAACTTCTGCTATGGAGCTCTATGATTTCTATATACGTCCGTTATGATGACTACATAATTAGAATATACTTATGGTAACACATAAATAATCATTGGAGCTGTAATCATCAAATAATATTTTGTCAATGTGTGAAATGTTCTTTTAAGAATTGTTTACATGTGTAACATAACATATATATATAAATGATTTATGTGGATAGTAGGTGAAGTGTAGAGCGGTGTCACCCCATGATGATTATTATCTGGGCTTGTTACATTGTCAGGCTGCAATTTCCCTCTACAATGTCATGTGATGCACTACTTATCTCATCCACCAGATGGCGCTATAGAGCATTACACTCCATAATCCTGAAAGGTGACACCTGCAGGACGATTCGTGTAAGAGCAACAGTTCATAGTACCAGGGGTGAACCATTTTGAGCATGAAATTCACTAAGGAGGAGTCACTAATGTGTCTCGACAGTAAGGGGGGACACTATTGTGAAGGACACTATGGGGCGATTCATTATGACCGGTGTTGTGCAGTTTAGTGTTAATGACTCTCTGGAGTACAATGCGCCTAATTCATTAAGTGGTGCTCATCCCCTAAAGAAATAGGCGCATCTCTTAATTGTCATGTGCCGACACCAGAAATGGTCTGAAGTCAGTGACTGGGGAATATTTCTTGACTACATTACGCAGTTTCTGCTGAGACTGGACTGTAAACCCTAAGGCGATGTGCCCACGTAGCAGATTTACATGCGTTTTCTCTGCCAGAGAGAAGCGTTTTTTCAGCGTTTTTACATACGTTTTTTCTGCCAGAGAGAAGCGTTTTTTCAGCGTTTTCGCATGCGTTTTTTCAAGCACTTTTCCAAGTGATTTTGAGCATCACTTGGAAAAGTGCTTGACAAGTTGGTCACACAATATAAATCCATGCAACCGGCAACCGGCATGGATTTATATTGTGTGACCAACTTAGATGCTTTAAATGCAGCATCTATAGTAAAAAAAAAGAAAGAATTAAAAAGTTAAAAATAAAAAAAAACCTGTATGCTCACCTCTCCGGTCTCCTCCTGGCAGCGATCCTCTCTCCTCGGCGTCCCGGGTGTACTGGCAGGACCTGCGATGACTTCAGTTAGTCAGCTGATGGTCACGCGACCATCACCTGACCGCTGACGTCAGTGGTCACGTGACCATCAGCTGACTAAATGACATCACTGCAGATCCTGCCAGTACACCCAGGACGCCGAGGAGAGATGACGCAGCCGGGAGAAGACCGGAGAGGTGAGTATACAGGTTTTTTTACTTTTAACTTTTTTATTTCTTTTTTTCACCGCGTGGTAGCCGGGATGTAGAGGAGTTGTAGTCTCCTCTTCATCCCAGGTACCACACGCACCGCGATTACGCTGCAACTTCGCGGCCATTGAATTTAATTGAAACGCTGCAAATCCACATATACCTGCGGGTTTGCTGCATTTCAATGTTCCTCAATGGCCGCGAATTTGCGGCAGTAGAAATGGTCATGCTGCGAATTTGGCGCACTAATTAGCGCATCCTGTGCACAGCACATCCGAATTCACATTGCTTTGCATGGCAGATGGTTTTACAAGCGTTTTCAAGGCGTTTTCATGGCTTTAAAAACGCTACGTGGCACATAGCCTAAAAGTCACAACTTCCGAGTTCTGTGAAAATATTGCAACTTATTAAGGTGTTTTACATCAGAGTTTTGACCTTTCACATTTTCTGCTATTCATGCGCTATAGAGATAAAGTGTCAGCTTCATTCTGCGGGAAAAAGTTATTACAGTAATAGAAGACTTATAATTTTTTTAAATGTTTTATTACTTTTATACAATTAATATTCTGTGGGGGAGGGGCCGAAGGAAAATCTGTTTATCCGTCAGCTCGCTCCGTTGTACGGCCACATTCAGAGTTTCTCCTCCTGTGCAGATGTTCATATAGTCTGTAATCATTATGTCAGTGCTGGTTTATACCTGACTGGTTTATACAATGATCTGTACAGAAATAATCTATTCCCAGAGGAAGAAGAGAAGACAGAAATAATCACTGAGCGCTCTGCTAATTCTCTGCACCTTCATCTACACAACATTGTAATACAGCGACATAATGGGGGATGAGGACGGAGGTTTTTGTACGGCTCTGTATCACTGTGTGTATGGAGTGCTATAACCCTGCTGACAGTAATAATCTGCTGCATCGTCCTCTGTCGCTCCTCGGATTGTAAGAGTGTAATCAGTTCCAGATCCAGATCCAGAGAACCGGTCTGGGACTCCTGTATCTCGGGTGGTTGCATAATAGATAAGAAGCTTTGGTCGTTGTCCTGATTTCTGTTGGTACCAGGCTACATAGCTATATACATCTTCACTGGCCGTACAAGAGATGGTGACTGTATCTCCGGGGGACACAGAGATATAATCTGGAGTCTGGGTCATCACAGTCTCTCCACAGGATCCTGAGGATTAGAAGAGACATATTCATTACTGATAAATGTCGGGATCTTCCTAGAAATCCTGATCTGATGATGGATCCACTGTAGAGATTTCTCTACACACAATCATGGAAGGATCCGAATCTCTCACCCTGAATAGAAATGAAGATCACAGCCAGCAGATAACTGCGAGAAACCATCCTGATGTGTCTGGACCGTCAGATAGAAACTATAAGATGAGACAATCTGTACAATGAGATCTATATAGAGAGTGACAGGGGGGATACAGAGACCCCCAGAGACTGTGTATGGAAATACTGGGGACATGTAAATTCTGTGGTTATAATGTGACGGTTACTGGAGTGTAATAGAGACCGGAGCTCGGCGGCGTCTCCTCCTAGATGAGAATTAATGTCACTTGTATGAAATCTAAGAAAAGAAATAAGAGTTTTTTTAGTAATTAATTGTAATTTCCATGGTTATAGGTTTTTATGATCATGTTTAGCTCTGCTACATCTGTATATAAATATTCCTGAAATATTGTTTTGTATTTATAAGGATATAAATGTATATTTCTATAATCGGCAGGATATTCCATTACACTGTATAAACCTCCTGAGAGAATCCACCGGTCATCAGGGTCGCGGTATTGTAGGACCTGATATCTGTGCGGAGTCTTCACAGCTTACATACAAGTTAGGAAAACCCTGTAAGTGATGTCCTTGTATACGATCACATACACGACTGATCTCTCTGAATATCTGTTATAAATGCAGTCAGGATTAAGGGAGAAAATCTACTAGAGACCTGAGCAGAAGTAATCCGGGGGCTCCTGCACCTGCCGAACCCCCTCCAAACTCGCGATCAGGGGTCAGGTTATAGTAAGTTACATAGTGCGGTGTAGTGTAACGGAGACCTCGGCACCGAAGAAGACAAAAGGAGGAAATGTTGCTGCAAATATATATTTTTTATTTGGATCCGGCAAAAAAAGCAAAGACAGATACCGGCCAGCGTTTCGGCCAATAAATTGTCTTCATCAAGGACGTCTGTAATACATGAACATAACAAATAAAACATTTAGTTTCATATGTGACATGAAATGAACCTAAAGAAAAGTGTCAGATCAATGGGAGGCGGGAGGAGGAAAGGTGGGAATGTGAGGATCAACCAGAGATAACACATGGACAATGAGATCACAACGATGAAAATCATTAATAATACTGCAATTGTCATATGGGAACAATGTTGGAGTCAGCGTGATAATCTGGTTTTGTGTGAATTCCATAAAGACAAAAGGAAAGAAAAGAAAAGAGGACATGAATCCTGGAAGCTAAAGGACAAATTATCTAAAGACGACCAATATGTGGTCAGTTCAGAGCAATGACGACGGCTCAAAAATTATTAATTATTACAATGTGCACACTTCAGTAGGTGAACACTTGGTCTAAGGTTCAGGTTTTCACGTGACTTTACCAGTTAGAATAAGACCAGGAAATCTAGATCGCATCATGTCCATATAGCAGCACCTGTAACTACAGTATATTCAGGTGATGTGTACATGTCTAATATTAGACCATCGAAGCAATGTAGAGGGCTCCAAAAATGATTAGGCCTCTACCTATCCCTATGCCGAGCTCCTATACCAACACAGTACAGGCATAAAATGGTGTTCATGGCCGCCCCTAAGTGTTATCCTGCCTGTGATAGTCCCCTGATAATGGTGCAGGTTTATATTTTTTAAATCCTCACAAATTGAATCGCAGATTGTTCAAATTTGTGTGGAACCTCGGATTTCAGGAAATTTAACACAAATTCATTCCTCCATGGATTGATCTGCTCATCTCTAGTCTCAACTAATTCCTGGCTGGAGAGTGACCGCACTATCCGGGGACAGTGACCGCACTATCTGGGGACAGTGGCCACCACATCTCCTTGAGCCCCAGAACGGCTCAGAGTGAATACGATGGCACTACGTGACTAAAGTGGACACAGCTTGAGCAGATCTCGTTACACCTAGCAGGGTCAGTTATGTGTAAGTATGGCGACAAGAAAGGTTCAGATCCAGCAATCCCACAGGATTAAAAATTACACCTTTACTTAAGAAACGTAAAAATCCATATTAGTATTTCAATAGAAAAATGTGAAATGAGAGCAGGTATAAACAATACATGAACTGGTGACGGGTTTTACACCATGTGGATTCTTAATCATAATCTATTTTACAGTGATAGCCAAGTACATTTTATTTTTTTACATTTACTTTTTGCTCCACTCTCTTCACAACCCAAGAATATTACACAATTGAAGACAGCGCTCCTTAGGAAGTTTCATATATACAGGTGCTTCTTACTAATTTAGAAAATCATCAAAAGGTTAATTTATTTCAGTTCTTCAATCCAAGAAGTGAAGCTCATATATTATATAGAGTCATTACACACAGAGCGATCTATTCCAAGTGTTTATTTCGGTTAATGCCAGGCCGCATTGATGCAGTAATTGATGCAAAGGATCCCCGACCAAGTATTGAGGGCATTTACTGAACATACATTTCAGTAGGGGAACATTTCGGATTTTAAAGACATTTTTCAAGCTGTTGTTATAAAGTATTCTAATTTACTGAGATAATGACTTTTGTGTTTTCATTGGCTGTAAGCCATAATCATCAACATTAACAGAAATAAACACTTGAAATAGATCTCTCAGTTTGTAATGACTCTATATAATAGATCACTCTGTGTGTAATGACTCTATATAATATATGAGCTTCACTTTTTGTGTTGAAGAACTGAAATAAATTAACCTTTTGATGATATTCTAATTTTCTGAGAAGCACCTGTATATATGATACTTCTTAAGCAGCGCTATTCCATTTGCTTCTGTGGATTTTACCTCAGGTGTATTTTGACTATGACGCTCCCTTATGCCTAATGTATCCTGCAGACATGCTTATTTGTACAACCCAAGAATATTAGTGACTTAGAGGCCATCGCCAATGAGGAACGGGCTAAGATTCCTCAGGGGCTGTAAAGAGCTGGTGTCTGGATAGGCATCACGTACACAGCAGGTCGTAACAGCCAAAGGGGCTTTACTACCTACTAAAGACGCTTATCACGTAGGGGTGAATAATCCTCAGACTTCAGTGGTCAGTAAGGGGCATTTTGTGCTGAATATGGAGAAACCACTTGTTATATTATTTGTACTGAGCTATTTCTATACTTCTTGGTTTATTGCAAACAGCAGAAAGTTTATAAATGTTAGAAATAAACTGAATCTGAAATGGGGTGAAGGTGGGGATTGAAACTAAATATACAGTGCTCAGCATAAATGAGTACACCCCCTTTGAAAAGTAAAATTTTAATCAATATCTATAATGGGTGTGTCAGGTGTGACAGACTGTCGTTCTGGATCCAGCTGTAGAAGGTCATTGCGCTTGGCTCTGCAGGCACCTTCTTGATCTTTTGATCTTTGTGGTGTAGTGATATCCTTCTCCCTCTAGGACCTAGGAGTGGACCTCCACCTTCTGCTGCTAATTGACACACCCTTGCTGGATGTTTAAATACCTTCGGTCTCTGCAGAAAGTCGCCTAGATAGCTCTATTTTCCTCTGTCCAAACTTGAAGTACTAGTAGTCGGCTAGTGTCTTCTTGGAGTTCCCTTGGAGTATAGTTGGCATAATCTCTCTGGTGTCTTCTCAAGCTAAGTGTTTTCCTTTGTCTGTTACCTATTTGTCTTTAGTTGCAGAGGGGGTTGACTAGTGCTCACCCCATCCCCTCCTTAACTAGGGCCTATCACTAGGGGCAGTCAGGGATTAGGTTTCCTGCTCAGCGATAGGTACGGAACCTATTTAGGGACTTTAGGGGAGTCAGGCTGTTGTCAGATCTGCCTAGGGGTCTCCACTCCCCCTTTTCCTAGTGTTTGGACTTCTTCCTCCTCTTCCCGTTGTTGTGCACTTAGTCTTTCCCTCACCTTGCTTGACAATATCTCACTGAACAAAAGAAAAATTTCCAGAATTTTGACAAGACTAAGTTTCATAGAACCTTCTTTAACCCATAACATGAAGGTAAGGTTAATAATATAACTTTCATAGCTAAATCTTCAGTATTACTCAAAATAGTTAATGCAAAATGAGTACACCCGACATAAAAAAAAAAATACTACATCTAGTCATTTGTATGACCTCCATAATTTTTAAGAACAGCACCGAGTTTTCTAGATATGGAATGAGCAGGTTGGCGACATATTGTAACATTTATCTTTTTTCATTCTACAAGAACGAGCCCTTTTAGAGCCTGGATACTGGATGGAGAGTGATGACAACTTGTCTCTTCAGAATTCCCCATAGGTGTTTGGGTGGGTTCAGATCAGGAGACACTTAATCAATGAATCACTTTCTCCCTGTTCTTCTTCAGAAATACCACAGAAGCCTTAGATGTGTGTTTTGGATCATTGTGATGTTGCTAAGTGAACGTCTACCAAGCGCACAGAGTGATGGCAGCATCTTCTCTTTCAATATAGAGGTTTACATCTGTGAATTCAGGACATCATCAATGAAATGTATCCCCCCCGACTCCAGCAGCACTGATGCAGCCCCACATAAGGACACTGCAACCACAAGGTCTCATTGAAAGACACCATTCAGTTTTCTTTGTACTTCTCACCTTTTTGACACTATACAGCTTTGAAGCCATCAGTTCCAAAAACATTTATCTTGGTGTCAACACTCCAGAGTATAGAGTCCCAGTGGTCTTCATATTTTTCACCACGATCCCTCAATTGTAGTAGAGCTTTTTAGTGTATAAGCTTTAGTAGAAGTTTCTTTCTTCTAAAGACAACGGCATGCAACCCATTCCTCTGCAGTGTACACCGTATTGTGTCATGAGAAACACATTCACCGGTTTGGATTTCTACTCATTTAGCTAACTGCACTGAATTTGTATATGGATTTTCTTCAGCCCTTCTTATCAAAAGATGCTCCTGTTTAGGTGTCAACCTCCATGATTGGCCTGGACGTCTCTGTAAGATGATTGCAGTTCCATCTTTGTTACATTTTGGTATTCCTTTTGCTACAGTATTCTGACTGATAAGTAAAGCTTTGCTGATCTTCTTGTAGCCTTCCCTTTTTTTATGTAAAATAAATTATTTTCTTTCTCAGGTCTTGTGACATTTCTCTTCCATGTGGTGCCATTGCTGACAGAATGAAATGGGAAGGGTTTTTGTTTTTTTATAAGCAACAACTTTTTCTAGTAAACTGTCTGCTGGACACCTGTGTAATGAATAATTAAACTTACCTGTGGTTGAATTCTGGTTAATTAGAATTTTGTACTATAAAATTTGAACTTTTCTACTAAGATTTTCATTGGGGTGTACTCACTTTTACAACATTTTCTTAAATGAATTTCTTAGGAAAATTACTTTTTGGGGTGTTGAAAATAGCAAGTATTGTTTGTAATTAATAGCCAACATTTGTGGGAGTATTTAGTAGTCTGGTATCCCATAGAAAACGTTAATTCTAAAAGGAAACTAAAGGTTTTCTGACAAAACTGTTGGGGTGTACTCATTTGTGCTGAGCACTGTATCTGCTATATCCACAGAATATGCCAAATATATATAGTGGATGTGGATCCCATCTATAGGAACATCATATATCTTGAGTACGGGGCCCTGACAAGCTGCGGTTTCAGCCATTAGATTGTCAGGATTCCCGTCCATTTGTATAGAAATTTTAACCACCTCCTTATGAAAATTCCTCTTAATGGAGTCTGCATGTTCTATATATTTACATCACATCCTCTGTATGTGGTAAGAATAGAATAACTCCTTAAAGGTGAGTACAGATGTGGTGGATAGGATGTGTATTTGGGTAAGACCTCGTGAATTCAACATGTCAATATATTTATTCTCAAGGAATATAAACTGTCCCCGGAGATGTCTGACAGCAGCTTTACCCCCTCTCCCTATACAGAACACATGGACGCTCAGCTGAGTCTAACGTGCTTATGTATGGGGGGGGCTGTTTATCCGTCAGCTCGCTCCGTTGTGCGGCCACATTCAGAGTTTCTCCTCCTGTGCAGATGTTCATATAGTCTGTAATCATTATGTCAGCGCTGGTTTATACCTGACTGGTTTATACAATGATCTGTACAGAAATAATCTATTCCCAGAGGAAGAAGAGAAGACAGAAATAATCCCTGAGCGCTCTGCTAATTCTCTGCACCTTCATCTACACAACATTGTAATACAGCGACATCATGGGGGATGAGGACGGAGGTTTTTGTACGGCTCTGTCTCACTGTGTGAGAGGATACTGTGCACTCTGCTGACAGTAATAATCTGCTGCATCGTCCTCTGTCGCTCCTCTGATTGAAAGAGTGTAATCAGTTCCAGATCCAGATCCAGTGAACCGGTCTGGGACTCCTGTATATCGGCTGCTTGCACTGTAGATGAGAAGTGCTGGAGGTTGTCCTGATTTCTGTTGGTACCAGTGTAAGTTGCCATATACATTACTACTGGCCTTACATGAGATGGTGGCTGTTTCTCCCGGGGACACAGTGATGAGATCTGGAGATTGGGTCAGTACAATCTGTGCACAGGAGTCTAAGGAAAGATAAAGAAAACATAAGTGTTAGTGTTAATGTCGCCTCATTGTGCTGTTCTCTACTACTGTCCTGTCCATCATCTCATGAACCTCTCACCATGAATGAGAAGAAGAATTACACCCAGTACAACTCCCTGTAAACCCATCGTCATCTCCCTGGACTGATGGCCACAGACTATAGAGATGTCACCTGCACAATGTCTCCTATATACCAGCTGTAATCACTGGAGGAGACGTCCCCTGAGAGCAGAGATGTAAAGCAGGAGACATGTAAATTGTGCCGTGTGTCAGCGATCAGTGATCTGGATCTTACTGCAATCAGGGACTTCCTACAGGAGAGATATAATCCCGATCATTATCCTGAGATCATTCACCATCAGTGATCTCCTGATTGTTCTCAGACATCAGAAATGGGATTATTTTTATAGATGTTATTAGTTTTATCTGTGAAGTAAGAATAAATCCTTCTACGTCTTATTGGGCTTTTCCAGCTTTGTGATGTTGCAGCCGATGTAAGAACAGATACTGGAGACAACAGATCACCGGGAGCGTGAAACGCAGAATTCCTGACCTCACAGAGAACATCTAAGGGTATGTGCCCACGTAGCGTTTTACAAGCGTATATGCTGCGGAATTTCTGCAGCGTAAACGCTTGGTAATCCGCTCGCCATGGTCCCTAATGACAAGCCGCACTGTCAATGCACATGCTGCGGATTTTTCCACAGCGTTTATGCTGCTCTCAAAAATCTGCAGCATGTCCATTAATTTTGCGGACACGCAGCGTAATCGCCGCCATTGACTTGCATTGAGATTTATATAATCCGTGTCAGTATATTTGTATACACAGATTATATGCGTTTCAATGTGCGGATGGTACCCAAGTCTGGAGGAGAGAAGACTCTCATCCAGACCTGGATAGAAACTGTAAAAAAAAGAATTAAAAATAAAAAATAAAGTGTATACTCACCTTCCGATGTCCTCCCGGTGTTTTGTCTGCTCCGTCCGCTCTCTTGCAATGCTCCCGCTGTTATGAAGGACCTGCCATGACGTCACTGAGTCATGTGACCCATCACATGGCTCAATGACGTCACCGCAGGTCCTTCACACCACCGTGAGCCGCCCAACACACCGGACGCGGCAGAGAGAACACCGGGAGGACACCGGAAGGTGAGTATAAACTTTATTTTTTTATTTTTTACCATTTTATTCTTTTTTTTAACTAACTTGGTCACACTACTATAAATTCATGCCGGTTGCCGTTTGTATGGATTTATATAGAGTGAACAAGTTGTCAAGCACTTTCCAAGTGATGCTAAAATCACTTGGAAAAGCGCTTGATAACCCGCATGCAGAAATGCATGGAGAGATGCTTGACAAACGCTTCTACCTGGCGGGAAAAACGCATGTAAAATCCGCATGCATTTTTCCTGCCAGGGAGAAGCGTAAAAAATATGCAGCATTTCTGCATCGTGGGCACATAGTCGAAGACCATTAGAAATATTTATATTCATTCAGATTATTATTAATATGTTTATTACTATTAATACGACTGATATTTTATTACATCCACTCCTGATTGTTGCTTAAAAACTACATGTAAAACCCTGATGAAATACACAGGTGTGAATGAGGCCTGATCTGTGTATATTGTGGTGTGAATACAGAACTGATGGGATATTTGGGGGATTCTCATGTGATTTATCTTCATGCATTACTATCATATATCTTGT
This sequence comes from Phyllobates terribilis, assembly GCF_046119375.1. Taxonomy (NCBI): domain Eukaryota; kingdom Metazoa; phylum Chordata; class Amphibia; order Anura; family Dendrobatidae; genus Phyllobates; species Phyllobates terribilis. The sequence goes on from NW_027362761.1 coordinate 1,177,471,589, forward strand.
GGATGTAAATCTCTCATGTATATAATGTCATATATCAGCGGTTCTCATCTGTCTCATCTGATGTCATTTCCTCCCTAGACGACGGCCCCTGAGCGTTATAGATGTGATATACGGGGGCGGCACCTATATAGTGTTATGTGAATAGAAGCTCTTGAATGATTTTTCATTATCAATGAATGTATTAATAAAATTATAAGAAATATGGAGAAGACAGATATTTGGACACATAGATGAGCCCCCGACAGAAGACACATCTCTGATGGCTGAACCTGCCATTATTCCTGCACTTATGGCCGAGGGTCTGGACAAACCACAAACTCACATTATTGTTATTCTGGTAGAAAACAAATCCTCGTCGGTGACTTTATTAGTAGTTTGCAGAGCACATGTTACTCCCTGACGTGTGCAGAATAATCCGGGCTCCGCTGAGGCTGCCGGGCCCCTCCAGTCCAGGATTCTCCTCAGACCGGGGCCGGGAGAGGTGGGGTCATTTATATGTATATTTCCACCCTACGTCCCAGACCCCTGAGCAGAATAAGGCAGATTCACAGCAAACAGACTCAATGTGAATCCAATCTCTTTTCTGAATTGGAGTGAATCTGCTGAGTGTGAATTGTGGCTGAGTCGCTCATCACTAATGTCCGCACATCTCAGCCCAGAATAGAAAAAGACTGAAGTGAATCTCTGAAAACCCCATTTACTGCTGGGAATATATTTGCTGCTTTGTGCAGCGGCTCCGGCCCCTCTGATCTGTGAGTATAATGTGGGATATGTGAGGTATAGCGCTGTATGGAGCCGCCATTATGAGGCCTCTAGACCTTGTAGTGAGAGGGTGGAGGGGACTGTGCAGCGCGGGGAGGATCTGTCCTCCAGTTCTCTCTCTTCCTGGTCACTCATCCATTCCCGCTAAGCTTCTTATGTTCCTGAGTCCATCAATAACCGGCGGCTCAGCTAATGTTGGCCGCTCCCGGAGATGACACCTGTAATGCCATGGTTTTCTGATATGGGGAGACCACTGTAACCCCGGGGTCCATCTTTATTTTCAGGATAAAGGACATCACATTAGATATATCGGGTACAGCTCAAATAAAAAGGTAATCACTTGTCCAGAAAAAAAATAAAGAGATTTGCAACCCAGATGAGTCCATCACATAACAGGTGAGATATTTATCCCTAGGAGGTAAACTATGAAATGACAGCAAGCAGAGATCTAGATACAGAAAATATAAGGGAAAATTATATAATCTTTTATTATACAAAAATACAACCTGTAATTGTTGGAACAAACAAAATGTATATTTATATTCTATAGGAGCAGAAAGTAAAGTCCTCCCCTCCTTCTTCTATCTCCTTACATCTGTACAGATTCCTCCATCACATGAATCCTGGTAACAGTCTGAAGCTTTTATCGGCCGCGCACAATACTGGATAAGAGCTGCCCGGGTCGTGTTCCTCCTCCTGATGTGTGTGCTCTGTACAGATACAAGCGCCTCATACACAGGATTCTCTGCTATTCCTCAGTATCAGTCACTTATATACAGATGTTTGGTGTCTGCACTGAGTATAGACAGAGCTGCCCGAGCTGCTGCTGCCCCCTAGTGGCTCCATGACATGGAGATTTATGCATCCTGTATCTGCACTGAGCCAGTAGCCACATGATACCAGAGGGAGCGGAAAGCATCTTATTACATCATCCAGAAGAGGAGGCAGCACAGGTGTGGAGGGAAGCAAAATGGGGGATCTAAAGAGCCAGCGGTGAGTTACTGGATGTGAATATTTGTTCTGTCTCTACATTGTATAGGGGTACGTTCACATGGGCGACCGGCGGCACTAAATGACCACCAATCGGAAAACCATTACCTATTGGCAGTCGCTTCATAGCATGTTTAACCCCTTCATGACTGGGCTATTTTTCATTATTTTATTTGTTTTTTCCTCTCCTTCTACTAAGAGCCATAACTTGCTATCTTTCCATCCACATAGCGTATGAGGACTTGGTTTTTGCGAGACAAGTTGTAGTTTTGAACGACATCATTCATTTTATCATGTGATTCACTCAAAAGTTGGGAAAATAATTCTAAGTGCGTTGAAATTGCAAAAAAAGTGCAATTCCACAATTGTTTGTGTCACCATTTTCTGAGACCCCTAACATTTTCAATTTTCGTGGTAAGGGGCTATGTGGGGGCTTATTATCTGTGGCCTGATTTGAGGTTTATTGATGCTATTTTGGGGTAGATATAATGGTATCATCTTGTCTAATTGCAGTTTATTGCAATGTTGTGGCAGCTAAAAAAAGTAATTATGGCGTTTTGATTTTTTTCTCATTACGCTGTTTACTGATTGGATTAATTTATTTTATTTTTGATAGATTGGAGTTTTATGAATTCGGCGATATCGAATATGTGTATTTTTTTTTAATTGCTTTATTTTTAATGGGGCACAAAGGGGGGTGATTCTTGCACCGGCTATCACTGAGGAATATGTTCCTACAACAAGGATACCATCCACTGGTAATAGATGAACAGATCCACAGAGCTACAAGGATCCCAAGAAGCCGCCTCTTGGATTACAGACAGAGAGGGGACAACAACAGGGCGCCTCTTGTGGTCACATACAGCAAGCACATGAACATCCTAAGGAAGATTGAGACTGATCTTCCACCCATATTCCTCAGAGACCACAGACTGAAAGGAATATTCCCAGAACTACCACTTCTCTCCTACAAAAAGCCCCGTAACCTAAGGAATCTCCTTGTCAGAAGTGTCCTCTCATCACCATCAGAGATGGGAACATTCCCCTGTAATAATAAAAAGCAGGACTTGTACCCAGATATTACCGACAAATACAGTCCACATACCCAACACCAATCAGGACTATAAGATCATGGACTTCTTCTCATGTTCATCTTCCAATGTGGTGGACATGATACAATGTACAAGGTGTCCTGAGGAGCCGATATTGGGGAAACTAAGCAAAAACTACAAACGGGGAGGAATCTACACAGACACAATCAGGAATGAACTGGACGCCTGTGGGAAAACATTTCTCTGGACCTGGACACTGTATGACGGATATAAAAGTCTTAATACTGAAAGGTCGTTTTAAGGACGAAAAGAAAGGAAAATCTGAGAATTCATACTGATAAGAATGTTCAACTCTTCCACAATTTAACACCTGGATTTATGACTCACTACATGGACCCAGTTCACACCTCCACGAGACTGACTCCAGATCACTAAGCTGTCACTCCCACCATCTCTCCATTTGTAACAAAAAACCTTAACTTGATTTCCTTGGCTTATCTTTAGGAGGCATCACCCCATCCACCCCATGCACAAATTGTAATATCTCCTAAATGTTGTGCTCTTGTCTCAGTCATTCATTTGTAAATCCTCCTGAAGAAGGAGCCTCGGTTCTCTGAAAGCTGCAGATATAATTCTCCTGGTTAGCCAATAAAGGGATCGCTCCTAGAATACTTCTGTCAATTTTAGGCATAAAACTACTTATATCAATTTGTAAAGGTTGCAAAGTTGTGATATATGCTCTACTGTGACCCCCTACTGAATATTAATTTTTCTTTTCTTTTGAGGGGAGGATAATTAGAACTTCTGCTATGGAGCTCTATGATTTCTATGTACGTCCGTTATGATGACTACATAATTAGAATATACTTATGGTAACACATAAATAATCATTGGAGCTGTAATCATCAAATAATATTTTGTCAATGTGTGAAATGTTCTTTTAAGAATTGTTTACATGTGTAACATAACATATATATATATAAATGATTTATGTGGATAGTAGGTGAAGTGTAGAGCGGTGTCACCCCATGATGATTATTATCTGGGCTTGTTACATTGTCAGGCTGCAATTTCCCTCTACAATGTCATGTGATGCACTACTTATCTCATCCACCAGATGGCGGTATAGAGCATTACACTCCATTATCCTGAAAGGTGACACCTGCAGGACGATTCGTGTAAGAGCAACAGTTCATAGTACCAGGGGTCAACCATTTTGAGCATGAAATTCACTAAGGAGGAGTCACTAATGTGTCTCGACAGTAAGGGGGGACACTATTGTGAAGGACACTATGGGGCGATTCATTATGACCGGTGTTGTGCAGTTTAGTGTTAATGACTCTCTGGAGTACAATGCGCCTAATTCATTAAGTGGTGCTCATCCCCTAAAGAAATAGGCGCATCTCTTAATTGTCATGTGCCGACACCAGAAATGGTCTGAAGTCAGTGACTGGGGAATATTTCTTGACTACATTACGCAGTTTCTGCTGAGACTGGACTGTAAACCCTAAGGCGATGTGCCCACGTAGCAGATTTACATGCGTTTTCTCTGCCAGAGAGAAGCGTTTTTTCAGCGTTTTTACATACGTTTTTTCAAGCACTTTTCCAAGTGATTTTGAGCATCACTTGGAAAAGTGCTTGACAAGTTGGTCACACAATATAAATCCATGCAACCGGCATGGATTTATATTGTGTGACCAACTTAGATGCTTTAAATGCAGCATCTATAGTAAAAAAAAAGAAAGAATTAAAAAGTTAAAAATAAAAAAAAACCTGTATGCTCACCTCTCCGGTCTCCTCCTGGCAGCGATCCTCTCTCCTCGGCGTCCCGGGTGTACTGGCAGGACCTGCGATGACTTCATTTAGTCAGCTGATGGTCACGCGACCATCACCTGACCGCTGACGTCAGTGGTCACGTGACCATCAGCTGACTAAATGACATCACTGCAGATCCTGCAAGTACACCCAGGACGCCGAGGAGAGATGACGCAGCCGGGAGAAGACCGGAGAGGTGAGTATACAGGTTTTTTTACTTTTAACTTTTTTATTTCTTTTTTTCACCGCGTGGTAGCCGGGATGTAGAGGAGTTGTAGTCTCCTCTTCATCCCAGGTACCACACGCACCGCGATTACGCTGCAACTTCGCGGCCATTGAATTTAATTGAAACGCTGCAAATCCACATATACCTGCGGGTTTGCTGCATTTCAATGTTCCTCAATGGCTGCGAATTTGCGGCGTAATCGCAGTAGAAATGGTCATGCTGCGAATTTGGCGCACTAATTAGCGCATCATGTGCACAGCACATCCGAATTCACATTGCTTTGCATGGCAGATGGTTTTACAAGCGTTTTCAAGGCGTTTTCATGGCTTTAAAAACGCTACGTGGCACATAGCCTAAAAGTCACAACTTCCGAGTTCTGTGAAAATATTGCAACTTATTAAGGTGTTTTACATCAGAGTTTTGACCTTTCACATTTTCTGCTATTCATGCGCTATAGAGATAAAGTGTCAGCTTCATTCTGCGGGAAAAAGTTATTACAGTAATAGAAGACTTATAATTTTTTTAAATGTTTTATTACTTTTATACAATTAATATTCTGTGGGGGAGGGGCCGAAGGAAAATCTGTTTATCCGTCAGCTCGCTCCGTTGTACGGCCACATTCAGAGTTTCTCCTCCTGTGCAGATGTTCATATAGTCTGTAATCATTATGTCAGCGCTGGTTTATACCTGACTGGTTTATACAATGATCTGTACAGAAATAATCTATTCCCAGAGGAAGAAGAGAAGACAGAAATAATCACTGAGCGCTCTGCTAATTCTCTGCACCTTCATCTACACAACATTGTAATACAGCGACATCATGGGGGATGAGGGCGGAGGTTTTTGTACGGCTCTGTATCACTGTGTGTATGGAGTGCTATAACCCTGCTGACAGTAATAATCTGCTGCATCATCCTCTGTCGCTCCTCTGATTGTAAGAGTGTAATCAGTTCCAGATCCAGATCCAGAGAACCGGTCTGGGACCCCTGTATCTCGGGTGGTTGCATAATAGATAAGAAGCTTTGGTCATTGTCCTGATTTCTGTTGGTACCAGGCTACATAGCTATATACATCTTCACTGGCCGTACAAGAGATGGTGATTGTATCTCCGGGGGACACAGAGATATAATCTGGAGTCTGGGTCATCACAGTCTCTCCACAGGATCCTGGGGATTAGAAGAGACATATTCATTACTGATAAATGTCGGGATCTTCCTAGAAATCCTGATCTGATGATGGATCCACTGTAGAGATTTCTCTACACACAATCATGGAAGGATCCGAATCTCTCACCCTGAATAGAAATGAAGATCACAGCCAGCAGATAACTGCGAGAAACCATCCTGATGTGTCTGGACCGTCAGATAGAAACTATAAGATGAGACAATCTGTACAATGGGATCTATATAGAGAGTGACAGGGGGGATACAGAGACCCCCAGAGACTGTGTATGGAAATACTGGGGTCATGTAAATTCTGTGGTTATAATGTGACGGTTACTGGAGTGTAATAGAGACCGGAGCTGGGCGGCGTCTCCTCCTAGATGAGAATTAATGTCACTTGTATGAAATCTAAGAAAAGAAATAAGAGTTTTTTTAGTAATTAATTGTAATTTCCATGGTTATAGGTTTTTATGATCATGTATTAAACAACATGTATGTAAGTACATGGATAAGAATGAAGTGATTAACCAGAGTCAGCATGGGTTTGTAACTAACAAGTCATGTCAGACTAACTTAATTTCCTTCTATGACAGAATCACTGACTGGGTGGATCAGGGAAATGCTGTAGATATAGTATATCTTGACTTCAGCAAAGCATTTGACAAAGTATCTCACACCATCCTTATTGAAAAAATGACCAAGTATGCAATGGACCAGGCAACTGTTAGGTGGATTCATAACTGGCTTAGTGATCGGACTCAAAGGGTGGTTGTAAATGGCTTCACATCCAGCTGGATGAATGTCTCAAGTGGGGTACCACAGGGCTCCGTCCTGGGACCTGTATTGTTCAACATCTTTATCAATGATTTAGATGAAGGAATTGAGGGTAAACTGATTAAATTTGCTGATGACACAAAGATAGGAGGGATAGCTAATACTAGAGAAGAGAGAGAGAGGATTCAAAAAGACCTAAATAAACTGGAGCAGTGGGCAGCAACCAACAGAATGGTTTTTAACAGGGAAAAATGCAAAGTACTACATCTGGGCAATAAAAATGAAAAAAGCATATACAGAATGGGAGGAATAGAGCTAAGCAACAGTACATGTGAAAAAGACTTAGGTATACTAATAGATCATAGACTGAACATGAGTCAACAGTGTGATGCAGCAGCAAAAAAGGCAAATACAATTCTGGGATGTATTAACAGAAGCATACAGTCTAGATCACGTGAAGTCATTATCGGTCTTTACTCCTCTTTGGTCAGACCTCATCTGGAATACTGTGTACAGTTTTGGGCACCACATTTTAAAAAAGACATAGACAAACTGGAGCAAGTTCAGAGAAGAGCGACCAGAATGGTGACTGGTCTGCAAACCATGTCCTATGAGGAACGGTTGCAGGATTTGGGAATGTTTAGCTTGCAAAAAAGAAGACTGAGAGGAGACTTAATAGCTGTCTACAAATATGTCAAGGGCTGTCACATTGTAGAAGGATCATCTTTATTCTCATTTGCACAAGGAAAGACTAGAAGCAATGGGATGAAACTAAATGGGAGGAGACACAGATTAGATATTAGAAAAAACTTTTTGACAGTTAGGGCGATTAATGAGTGGAACAGGCTGCCACGAGAGGTGGTGAGTTCCCCTTCAATGGACGTCTTCAAACAGAGGCTGGACAGACATCTGTCTGAGATGATCTAGTGAATCCTGCTTTGAGCAGGGGGTTGGACCAGATGACCCAAGAGGTCCCTTCCAACTCTACCATTCTATGATTCTATGATTCTATGTTTAGCTCTGCTACATCTGTATATAAATATTCCTGAAATATTGTTTTGTATTTATAAGGATATAAATGTATATTTCTATAATCGGCAGGATATGCCATTACACTGTATAAACCTCCTGAGAGAATCCACCGGTCATCAGGGTCGCGGTATTGTAGGACCTGATATCGGTGAGGAGTCTTCACAGCTTACATACAAGTTAGGAAAACCCTGTAAGTGACGTCCTTGTATACGATCACATACACGACTGATCTCTCTGAATATCTGTTATAAATGCAGTCAGGATTAAGGGAGAAAATCTACTAGAGACCTGAGCAGAAGTAATCCGGGGGCTCCTGCACCTGCCGAACCCCCTCCAAACTCGCGATCAGGGGTCAGGTTATAGTAAGTTACATAGTGCGGTGTAGTGTAACGGAGACCTCGGCACCGAAGAAGACAAAAGGAGGAAATGTTGCTGCAAATATATATTTTTTATTTGGATCCGGCAAAAAAAGCAAAGACAGATACCGGCCAGCGTTTCGGCCAATAAATTGTCTTCATCAAGGACGTCTGTAATACATGAACATAACAAATAAAACATTTAGTTTCATATGTGACATGAAATGAACCTAAAGAAAAGTGTCAGATCAATGGGAGGCGGGAGGAGGAAAGGTGGGAATGTGAGGATCAACCAGAGATAACACATGGACAATGAGATCACAACGATGAAAATCATTAATAATACTGCAATTGTCATATGGGAACAATGTTGGAGTCAGCGTGATAATCTGGTTTTGTGTGAATTCCATAAAGACAAAAGGAAAGAAAAGAAAAGAGGACATGAATCCTGGAAGCTAAAGGACAAATTATCTAAAGACGACCAATATGTGGTCAGTTCAGAGCAATGACGACGGCTCAAAAATTATTAATTATTACAATGTGCACACTTCAGTAGGTGAACACTTGGTCTAAGGTTCAGGTTTTCACGTGACTTTACCAGTTAGAATAAGACCAGGAAATCTAGATCGCATCATGTCCATATAGCAGCACCTGTAACTACAGTATATTCAGGTGGTGTGTACATGTCTAATATTAGACCATCGAAGCAATGTAGAGGGCTCCAAAAATGATTAGGCCTCTACCTATCCCTATGCCGAGCTCCTATACCAACACAGTACAGGCATAAAATGGTGTTCATGGCCGCCCCTAAGTGTTATCCTGCCTGTGATAGTCCCCTGATAATGGTGCAGGTTTTTATTTTTTAAATCCTCACAAATTGAATCGCAGATTGTTCAAATTTGTGTGGAACCTCGGATATCAGGAAATTTAACTCAAATTCATTTCTCCATGGATTGATCTGCTCATCTCTAGTCTCAACTAATTCCTGGCTGGAGAGTGACCGCACTATCCGGGGACAGTGACCGCACTATCCGGGGACAGTGACCGCACTATCCGGGGACAGTGGCCACCACATCTCCTTGAGCCCCAGAACGGCTCAGAGTGAATACGATGGCACTACGTGACTAAAGTGGACATAGCTTGAGCAGATCTCGTTACACCTAGCAGGGTCAGTTATGTGTAAGTATGGCGACAAGAAAGGTTCAGATCCAGCAATCCCACAGGATTAAAAATTACACCTTTACTTATGAAACGTAAAAATCCATATTAGTATTTCAATAGAAAAATGTGAAATGAGAGCGGGTATAAACAATACATGAACTGGTGACGGGTTTTACACCATGTGGATTCTTAATCATAATCTATTTTACAGTGATAGTCAAGTACATTTTATTTTTTTACATTTACTTTTTGCTCCACTCTCTTCACAACCCAAGAATATTACACAATTGAAGACAGCGCTCCTTAGGAAGTTTCATATATACAGGTGCTTCTTACTAATTTAGAATATCATCAAAAGGTTAATTTATTTCAGTTCTTCAATCCAAGAAGTGAAGCTCATATATTATATAGAGTCATTACACACAGAGGGATCTATTCCAAGTGTTTATTTCGGTTAATGCCAGGCCGCATTGATGCAGTAATTGATGCAAAGGATCCCCGACCAAGTATTGAGGGCATTTACTGAACATACATTTCAGTAGGGGAACATTTCGGATTTTAAAAACATTTTTCAAGCTGTTGTTATAAAGTATTCTAATTTACTGAGATAATGACTTTTGTGTTCTCATTGCCTGTAAGCCATAATCATCAACATGAACAGAAATAAACACTTGAAATAGATCACTCTGTGTGTAATGACTCTATATAATATATGAGCTTCACTTTTTGTGTTGAAGAACTGAAATAAATTAACCTTTTGATGATATTCTAATTTTCTGAGAAGCACCTGTATTTATGATACTTCTTAAGCAGCGCTATTCCATTTGCTTCTGTGGATTTTACCTCAGGTGTATTTTGACTATGACGCTCCCTTATGCCTAATGTATCCTGCAGACATGCTTATTTGTACAACCCAAGAATATTAGTGACTTAGAGGCCATCGCCAATGAGGAACGGGCTAAGATTCCTCAGGGGCTGTAAAGAGCTGGTGTCTGGATAGGCATCACGTACACAGCAGGTCGTAACAGCCAAAGGGGCTTTACTACCTACTAAAGACGCTTATCACGTAGGGGTGAATAATCCTCAGACTTCAGTGGTCAGTAAGGGGCATTTTGTGCTGAATATGGAGAAACCACTTGTTATATTATTTGTACTGAGCTATTTCTATACTTCTTGGTTTATTGCAAACAGCAGAAAGTTTATAAATGTTAGAAATAAACTGAATCTGAAATGGGGTGAAGGTGGGGATTGAAACTAAATATACAGTGCTCAGCATAAATGAGTACACCCCCTTTGAAAAGTAAAATTTTAATCAATATCTATAATGGGTGTGTCAGGTGTGACAGACTGTCGTTCTGGATCCAGCTGTAGAAGGTCATTGCGCTTGGCTCTGCAGGCACCTTCTTGATCTTTTGATCTTTGTGGTGTAGTGATATCCTTCTCCCTCTAGGACCTAGGAGTGGACCTCCACCTTCTGCTGCTAATTGACACACCCTTGCTGGATGTTTAAATACCTTCGGTCTCTGCAGAAAGTCGCCTAGATAGCTCTATTTTCCTCTGTCCAAACTTGAAGTACTAGTAGTCGGCTAGTGTCTTCTTGGAGTTCCCTTGGAGTATAGTTGGCATAATCTCTCTGGTGTCTTCTCAAGCTAAGTGTTTTCCTTTGTCTGTTACCTATTTGTCTTTAGTTGCAGAGGGGGTTGACTAGTGCTCACCCCATCCCCTCCTTAACTAGGGCCTATCACTAGGGGCAGTCAGGGATTAGGTTTCCTGCTCAGCGATAGGTACGGAACCTATTTAGGGACTTTAGGGGAGTCAGGCTGTTGTCAGATCTGCCTAGGGGTCTCCACTCCCCCTTTTCCTAGTGTTTGGACTTCTTCCTCCTCTTCCCGTTGTTGTGCACTTAGTCTTTCACCTTGCTTGACAATATCTCACTGAACAAAAGAAAAATTTCCAGAATTTTGACAAGACTAAGTTTCATAGAACCTTCTTTAACCCATAACATGAAGGTAAGGTTAATAATATAACTTTCATAGCTAAATCTTCAGTATTACTCAAAATAGTTAATGCAAAATGAGTACACCCGACATAAAAAAAAAAATACTACATCTAGTCATTTGTATGACCTCCATAATTTTTAAGAACAGCACCGAGTTTTCTAGATATGGAATGAGCAGGTTGGCGACATATTGTAACATTTATCTTTTTTCATTCTACAAGAACGAGCCCTTTTAGAGCCTGGATACTGGATGGAGAGTGATGACAACTTGTCTCTTCAGAATTCCCCATAGGTGTTTGGGTGGGTTCAGATCAGGAGACACTTAATCAATGAATCACTTTCTCCCTGTTCTTCTTCAGAAATACCACAGAAGCCTTAGATGTGTGTTTTGGATCATTGTGATGTTGCTAAGTGAACGTCTACCAAGCGCACAGAGTGATGGCAGCATCTTCTCTTTCAATATAGAGGTTTACATCTGTGAATTCATGACATCATCAATGAAATGTATCCCCCCCGACTCCAGCAGCACTGATGCAGCCCCACATAAGGACACTGCAACCACAAGGTCTCATTGAAAGACACCATTCAGTTTTCTTTGTACTTCTCACCTTTTTGACACTATACAGCTTTGAAGCCATCAGTTCCAAAAACATTTATCTTGGTGTCAACACTCCAGAGTATAGAGTCCCAGTGGTCTTCATATTTTTCACCACGATCCCTCAATTGTAGTAGAGCTTTTTAGTGTATAAGCTTTAGTAGAAGTTTCTTTCTTCTAAAGACAACGGCATGCAACCCATTCCTCTGCAGTGTACACCGTATTGTGTCATGAGAAACACATTCACCGGTTTGGATTTCTACTCATTTAGCTAACTGCACTGAATTTGTATATGGATTTTCTTCAGCCCTTCTTATCAAAAGATGCTCCTGTTTAGGTGTCAACCTCCATGATTGGCCTGGACGTCTCTGTAAGATGATTGCAGTTCCATCTTTGTTACATTTTGGTATTCCGTTTGCTACAGTATTCTGACTGATAAGTAAAGCTTTGCTGATCTTCTTGTAGCCTTCCCTTTTTTATGTAAAATAAATTATTTTCTTTCTCAGGTCTTGTGACATTTCTCTTCCATGTGGTGCCATTGCTGACAGAATGAAATGGGAAGGGTTTTTGTTTTTTTATAAGCAACAACTTTTTCTAGTAAACTGTCTGCTGGACACCTGTGTAATGAATAATTAAACTTACCTGTGGTTGAATTCTGGTTAATTAGAATTTTGTACTATAAAATTGAACTTTTCTACTAAGATTTTCATTGGGGTGTACTCACTTTTACAACATTTTCTTAAATGAATTTCTTAGGAAAATTACTTTTTGGGGTGTTGAAAATAGCAAGTATTGTTTGTAATTAATAGCCAACATTTGTGGGAGTATTTAGTAGTCTGGTATCCCATAGAAAATGTTAATTCTAAAAGGAAACTAAAGGTTTTCTGACAAAACTGTTGGGGTGTACTCATTTGTGCTGAGCACTGTATCTGCTATATCATAGAATCATAGAATCATAGAATCATAGAATGGTAGAGTTGGAAGGGACCTCCTGGGTCATCTGGTCCAACCCCCTGCTCAAAGCAGGATTCACTAGATCATCTCAGACAGATGTCTGTCCAGCCTCTGTTTGAAGACGTCCATTGAAGGGGAACTCACCACCTCTCGTGGCAGCCTGTTCCACTCATTAATCACCCTAACTGTCAAAAAGTTTTTTCTAATATCTAATCTGTGTCTCCTCCCATTTAGTTTCATCCCATTGCTTCTAGTCTTTCCTTGTGCAAATGAGAATAAAGATGATCCTTCTACAATGTGACAGCCCTTGACATATTTGTAGACAGCTATTAAGTCTCCTCTCAGTCTTCTTTTTTGCAAGCTAAACATTCCCAAATCCTGCAACCGTTCCTCATAGGACATGGTTTGCAGACCAGTCACCATTCTGGTCGCTCTTCTCTGAACTTGCTCCAGTTTGTCTATGTCTTTTTTAAAATGTGGTGCCCAAAACTGTACACAGTATTCCAGATGAGGTCTGACCAAAGAGGAGTAAAGACCGATAATGACTTCACGTGATCTAGACTGTATGCTTCTGTTAATACATCCCAGAATTGTATTTGCCTTTTTTGCTGCTGCATCACACTGTTGACTCATGTTCAGTCTATGATCTATTAGTATACCTAAGTCTTTTTCACATGTACTGTTGCTTAGCTCTATACCTCCCATTCTGTATATGCTTTTTTCATTTTTATTGCCCAGATGTAGTACTTTGCATTTTTCCATGTTAAAAAACATTCTGTTGGTTGCTGCCCACTGCTCCAGTTTATTTAGGTCTTTTTGAATCCTCTCTCTCTCTTCTCTAGTATTAGCTATCCCTCCTAGCTTTGTGTCATCAGCAAATTTAATCAGTTTACCCTCAATTCCTTCATCTAAATCATTGATAAAGATGTTGAACAATACAGGTCCCAGGACAGAGCCCTGTGGTACCCCACTTGAGACATTCATCCAGCTGGATGTGAAGCCATTTACAACCACCCTTTGAGTCCGATCACTAAGCCAGTTATGAATCCACCTAACAGTTGCCTGGTCCATTGCATACTTGGTCATTTTTTCAATAAGGATGGTGTGAGATACTTTGTCAAATGCTTTGCTGAAGTCAAGATATACTATATCTACAGCATTTCCCTGATCCACCCAGTCAGTGATTCTGTCATAGAAGGAAATTAAGTTAGTCTGACATGACTTGTTAGTTACAAACCCATGCTGACTCTGGTTAATCACTTCATTCTTATCCATGTACTTACATACATGTTGTTTAATAATTTGTTCAAAGATCTTTCCTGGTATAGAAGTCAGACTCACCGGCCTATAGTTCCCAGGGTCCACCTTCTTCCCCTTTTTGAAGATAGGAACAACATTTGCTCTTCTCCAGTCTTCTGGGACTTCTCCTGTTCTCCAAGAATTTTCAAAGATTATGGAGAGTGGTTCTAAAATTTCTTCTACGATCTCCTTCAGTACTCTGGGGTGTAATTCATCTGGACCTGGAGACTTGAACTCATTTATGTTAGCTAAATATTCCCTCACAATCTTTCTGTTTACAGATAACTTGGATTCCTCTATTCCTTTAAAAGGACAGTGAAGATCAGTTGATGTTACATTTTCTTTCTGAGAGAAAACAGATGCAAAATAGGAATTAAAAAGTTCGGCCTTCTCAACATCCTCTCTTACCATTTCTCCATTTTCATCCTGTAAAAATCCTATAGCATCTTTGACTTTTCTTTTACTTTTGACATACCCCCAAAATCCTTTTTTATTGCTTTTGACATCTCTTGCAAGCCTTAATTCATTGTCAGCTTTAGCTAACCTGATACGTGCCCTGCAGGATCTGCAGACTGCATTATAATCTTCTTTAGATATGCCTCCCTCTTTCCTTAATAAACATTTCTTTCTTTCTTTTTAGCATGTGTTTAAGTTCTGTGTTCATCCATCCTGGTTTCCTTAAATGCTTCCCATTCTTCCTACTTTTCGGGATTGTTAACGATTGTGCTTTGAGAATCTCATTTTTAAAAATTTCCCATCCTTCCTGGACATTTTTGTCCTTAAGGACATCCAGCCATTGGATCCCTCCTATTCTCTTTCTGAGTCTCTTAAAATCTGCCTTTCTAAAATCTAACCTTGAAGTTTGAGTCTTCACATGTCTTCCTCCTCTAGTTATCCAAAATTCTATAATAGCATGATCGCTGCCTCCTAGGGTCCCAGCCACCTTTACCTCCTCAACCATTTCCTCCCTGTTTATAAGGATTAGATCCAAAGTAGCAGATCCCCTTGTTTTCTCCCCTACCTTTTGGAAGATAAAGTTGTCAGCAAGAGAGGATAAGAATTTGCTTGACCTGTTAGTTTTACTTGAGAGAGATTCCCAACAAATGTCTGGATAGTTGAAATCTCCCATGACCACTACGTCATATTTTTTGGAGAACTTGGTCATTTGATACATAAAGAGTTCATCCATATCTTCAGCTTGCCCAGGTGGTCTGTAGTAAATGCCTACAATGGTGTCCTTTCCGTTGTTCTCTCCTTGTATTCTTACCCAAACAGTTTCCACAGAACTCCCAGTCTCTGAAGCTTCAATCTCTGTGCAGATATACGCTTTTCTAACATACAATGCAACACCTCCTCCTCGTTTATCAAGTCTGTTTCTTGCAAATAAGTTGTATCCTTTTAGCCTTTTATTCCAATCATGTTTATCGTTCCACCAAGTTTCAGTGATTCCAATGACATCATATTCCTTTTCTTGCATTAGTAGTTCCAATTCTCCTTGTTTGTTGCCCATGCTTTGTGCATTTGTATAAAAACATTTTAGTTTGTGATTGGTTTCTCTTCCTCCCATATTTTTATTATTTAAATTGTTTTGTCTTTGTTCTTCCTTTCCACTTCCAGTAGCAGAGATCTCAATAGTATTTGTCAGCTGTATGGCTTTTTCTGGCCTTTTGCTTCCCTTCCCACATTGTTCTAGTTTAAAGCTCTTCTGATGAATGTAGCAAGGCGACTTCCAAATACATGTTTTCCAGTCTTCGTAAGGTGCACCCCATCTCTAGCAAGTAGTCCATCGTATAGGTAATTCATTCCGTGATCCAGAAATCCAAATCCTTGTTGACGGCACCATCGACGTAGCCAGTTGTTCACCTGTAGAATCTTATTCCACCTCATTGTTCCATGGACATCCACTGGGAGGATGGATGAGAAGACCACCTGCGCTCCCAATTCTTTCACTTTCTTGCCTAAGTCTTCAAAGTCACTGCAGATGGTTTCCAGGTCCTTTCTTGCGGTGTCATTTGTCCCCACATGTATTAGCAGGAATGGGTAGTGATCTGTAGGTCTGAAGAGTCTTGATATCCTGTCAGACACATCTTTAATTTTTGCTCCTGGAAGACAGCACATTTCTCTTGAGGTTATGTCTGGTCTGCAGATAGCGGCCTCTGTTCCTCTTAACAGGGAATCCCCCATGACCACCACTCTCCGTTTTTTCTCCACAACATTCTTCTTTCTCCATCCAGGAGGATTCTGAGGGCTTACAAGGTTATTCATTGCTGGCAAAGTCTTATTTTGCTGTATTTCTTCATGGTTCTCCTGCGTGAGAGCCTGGTACTGGTTCCTGAGCAGTATGGGTGCTGACTGCCTCTCGATCCTCCTGCTTCTGTGGGTCACATGCTTCCATTCCTCTGTTTCGTCAGGTGCAGTTCGAATTTCTTCTCTTTCTGAATCATGAAGAGATAATTCTGCTCTGTCTAAGAACTCTTCACCTTCCTTAATGATTTTCAAGGTAGTTAACCTCTCTTCTAGATTTCGCAACTTTTCCTCCAACAGGGACACAAGCTTGCATTTCTGGCATGTGAAGTTTGGCTTTTCCACTGGCAAGTCTGTGAACATGTAGCAGGATATGCAGCTCACCAAATGGCTCCTGGACTCTTCCATATTCTTATTGTTAATGTTCTGAAAACAGTGAAAAAAGCTTAAAAAAAAAGCTTCAAAATGCGTGCGCCGGACTCTTCACTTACCCCAAAATGCAGTGGGAATATGCAAATTATCTCCTCAGGACTCCTCCCCTGGTTTACCGATGTCCTCTTTTCAGCTCCAACAGCCAAAATCCAGTGTTCTTTGAGCTCGCGGAGACTCTTCACTTACCCCAAAATGCAGTGGGAATATGCAAATTATCTCCTCAGGACTCCTCCCCTGGTTATATCCACAGAATATGCCAAATATATATAGTGGATGTGGATCCCACCTATAGGAACATCATATATCTTGAGTACGGGGCCCTGACAAGCTGCGGTTTCAGCCATTAGATTGTCAGGATTCCCGTCCATTTGTATAGAAATTTTAACCACCTCCTTATGAAAATTCCTCTTAATGGAGTCTGCATGTTCTATATATTTACATCACATCCTCTGTATGTGGTAAGAATAGAATAACTCCTTAAAGGTGAGTACAGATGTGGTGGATAGGATGTGTATTTGGGTAAGACCTCGTGAATTCAACATGTCAATATATTTATTCTCAAGGAATATAAACTGTCCCCGGAGATGTCTGACAGCAGCTTTACCCCCTCTCCCTATACACAACACATGGACGCTCAGCTGAGTCTAACGTGCTTATGTATGGGGGGGGCTGTTTATTCGTCAGCTCGCTCCGTTGTACGGCCACATTCAGAGTTTCTCCTCCTGTGCAGATGTTCATATAGTCTGTAATCATTATGTCAGCGCTGGTTTATACCTGACTGGTTTATACAATGATCTGTACAGAAATAATCTATTCCCAGAGGAAGAAGAGAAGACAGAAATAATCACTGAGCGCTCTGCTAATTCTCTGCACCTTCATCTACACAACATTGTAATACAGCGACATCATGGGGGATGAGGACGGAGGTTTTTGTACGGCTCTGTGTCACTGTGTGAGAGGATGCTGTGCACTCTGCTGACAGTAATAATCTGCTGCATCGTCCTCTGTCGCTCCTCTGATTGAAAGAGTGTAATCAGTTCCAGATCCAGATCCAGTGAACCGGTCTGGGACTCCTGTATATCGGCTGCTTGCACTGTAGATGAGAAGTGCTGGAGGTTGTCCTGATTTCTGTTGGTACCAGTGTAAGTAGCCATATACATTACCACTGGCCTTACATGAAATGGTGGCTGTTTCTCCCGGGGACACGGTGATGAGATCTGGAGATTGGGTCAGTACAATCTGTGCACAGGAGTCTAAGGAAAGATAAAGAAAACAAGTGTTAGTGTTAATGTCGCCTCATTGTGCTGTTCTCTACTACTGTCCTGTCCATCATCTCATGAACCTCTCACCATGAAAGAGAAGAAGAATTACACCCAGTACAACTCCCTGTAAACCCATCGTCATCTCCCTGGACTTATGGCCACAGACTATAGAGATGTCACCTGCACAATGTCCCCTATATACCAGCTGTAATCACTGGAGGAGACGTCCCCTGAGAGCAGAGATGTAAAGCAGGAGACATGTAAATTGTGCCGTGTGTCAGCGATCAGTGATCTGGATCTTACTGCAATCAGGGATTTCCTACAGGAGAGATATAATCCCGATCATTATCCTGAGATCATTCACCATCAGTGATCTCCTGATTGTTCTCAGACATCAGAAATGGGATTATTTTTATAGATGTTATTAGTTTTATCTCTGAAGTAAGAATAAATCCTTCTACGTCTTATTGGGCTTTTCCAGCTTTGTGATGTTGCAGCCGATGTAAGAACAGATACTGGAGACAACAGATCACCGGGAACGTGAAACGCAGAATTCCTGACCTCACAGAGAACATCTAAGGGTATGTGCCCACGTAGCGTTTTACAAGCGTATATGCTGCGGAATTTCTGCAGCGTAAGCGCTTGGTAATCCGCTCCCCATGGTCCCCAATGACAAGCCGCACTGTCAATGCACATGCTGCGGATTTTTCCACAGCGTTTATGCTGCGCTCAAAAATCCGCAGCATTTCCATTAATTTTGCGGACACGCAGCGCAATCGCCACCATTGACTTGCATTGAGATTTATATAATCCGTGTCAGTATATTTGTATACACAGATTATATGCGTTTCAATGTGCGGATGGTACCCAAGTCTGGAGGAGAGAAGACTCTCATCCAGACCTGGATAGAAACTGTAAAAAAAAGAATTAAAAATAAAAAATAAAGTGTATACTCACCTTCCGATGTCCTCCCGGTGTTTTGTCTGCTCCGTCCGCTCTCTTGCAATGCTCCCGCTGTTATGAAGGACCTGCCATTACGTCACTGAGTCATGTGACCCATCACATGGCTCAATGACGTCACCGCAGGTCCTTCACACCACCGTGAGCCGCCCAACACACCGGACGCGGCAGAGAGAACACCGGGAGGACACCGGAAGGTGAGTATAAACTTTATTTTTTTATTTTTTACCATTTTATTCTTTTTTTTAACTAACTTGGTCACACTACTATAAATTCATGCCGATTGCCGGTTGCATGGATTTATATAGAGTGAACAAGTTGTCAAGCACTTTCCAAGTGATGCTAAAATCACTTGGAAAAGCGCTTGATAACCCACATGCAGAAATGCATGGAGAGATGCTTGACAAACGCTTCTACCTGGCGGGAAAAACGCATGTAAAATCCGCATGCATTTTTCCTGCCAGGGAGAAGCGTAAAAAATATGCAGCATTTCTGCATCGTGGGCACATAGTCGAAGACCATTAGAAATATTTATATTCATTCAGATTATTATTAATATGTTTATTACTATTAATACGACTGATATTTTATTACATCCACTCCTGATTGTTGCTTAAAAACCAGATGTAAAACCCTGATGAAATACACAGGTGTGAATGAGGCCTGATCTGTGTATATTGTGGTATGAATACAGAACTGATGGGTAGAGATGAGCGTTGTTCTACTCGAACTGTTCGCCAATCTCAAATTCGAGCTGTTTTGGGCGGTGTTCGAGCCGTTCGGCGAACACGAACAATTTGAGAAAAATTCGGCTGTTCGAGGTTATGTTCGATAACTGTTCGTGCACCAAAATCATAACTGGATTTTTTCTCAGTAATGATGAAAATTAATGTTAATACGCAGTTTGAGTGTACAGCGGGGCGGGGGGAGGGGCAGTGGATGGATCTCTGCAGGAACAATGAAGATCTCCATTTTTTTTTCTCTTTCCCGCATTTGCAGTGGGGAGGTGCAATCTGTCAGCCTATCAGCAGCGCACACACGGAGCGAAGTGCTTTTTTTCACACAAGCAAGGGCATGTGTCATTGGCAGTGTATGTCACATGTCCTTGCCCTATAAGACCCAGCCATTTTCCCCGTCGCCACCATTTTCTCACTGCTGCAGCTGCGTGTTAGACGGCACCGCTGTTGCTGTGTGCGCTATACCTTGTTAATTTCAAGCCAATTTTCGCACAAATCTACAGATAGCTTGGGAGTAGGGAATAGTTGTGATTGCAGTCCTTTTAAGGACTAGGTTACAGCATTTCCTACGACTTTTATCAGGCAGGTCTGTGCTCTTAAATAGATAGATTGTGGGAGTAAAGACTAATTGTAATTGGAGTCCTTTTCAGGACTAGGTTACATCAGTTCCTATCAGTTTTTGCCAGGCAGGTCTGTGCAGTGCTGTGCAAGTTTTTTTCAGAGCATTTGGCTGAATCTAGCAAAGCTAATCCTTTTTGGCCTATTGCAGAGTGTGTTAGTCAGTGGAGTAGCCTATCTGTGTTGCAAGATATACCACCTGTGTATAGAATACCAATTTTTTTACTGCACCTAGTGAAGTAAAATCTTTTGGGCATAGCATCATTCTATTAGTCCATCTATACTGACCTCCATCAGGTTGCAAATTGAATATAATTTTTTTCTGCATCTACCTCTGAAAAAATATTGGGCTTCTAGCTGTGTGTGGGACTTGTTCTATTAATCCATCTATACAGACCTCCATCAGGTTGCAAACTGAATATATTTTTTTCTGCATCTACCTCTGAAAAAATATTGGGCTTCTAGCTGTGTGTGGGACTTGTTCTATTAATCCATCTATACAGACCTCCATCAGGTTGCAAACTGAATATATTTTTTTCTGCATCTAGCTCTGAAAAAATATTGGGCTTCTAGCTGTGTGTGGGACTTGTTCTATTAATCCATCTATACAGACCTCCATCAGGTTGCAAACTGAATATATTTTTTTCTGCATCTACCTCTGAAAAAATATTGGGCTTCTAGCTGTGTGTGGGACTTGTTCTATTAATCCATCTATACAGACCTCCATCAGGTTGCAAACTGAATATATTTTTTTCTGCATCTACCTCTGAAAAAATATTGGGCTTCTAGCTGTGTGTGGGACTTGTTCTATTAATCCATCTATACAGACCTCCATCAGGTTGCAAACTGAATATATTTTTTTCTGCATCTAGCTCTGAAAAAATATTGGGCTTCTAGCTGTGTGTGGGACTTGTTCTATTAATCCATCTATACAGACCTCCATCAGGTTGCAAACTGAATATATTTTTTTCTGCATCTACCTCTGAAAAAATATTGGGCTTCTAGCTGTGTGTGGGACTTGTTCTATTAATCCATCTATACAGACCTCCATCAGGTTGCAAACTGAATATATTTTTTTCTGCATCTACCTCTGAAAAAATATTGGGCTTCTAGCTGTGTGTGGGACTTGTTCTATTAATCCATCTATACAGACCTCCATCAGGTTGCAAACTGAATATATTTTTTTCTGCATCTACCTCTGAAAAAATATTGGGCTTCTAGCTGTGTGTGGGACTTGTTCTATTAATCCATCTATACTGACCACCATCAGGTTGCAAACTGAATATATTTTTTTCTGCATCTAGCTCTGAAAAAATATTGGGCTTCTAGCTGTGTGTGGGACTTGTTCTATTAATCCATCTATACAGACCTCCATCAGGTTGCAAACTGAATATATTTTTTTTCTGCATCTACCTCTGAAAAAATATTGGGCTTCTAGCTGTGTGTGGGACTTGTTGTATTAGTCCATCTATACAGACCTCCATCAGGTTGCAAACTGAATATATTTTTTTCTGCATCTACCTCTGAAAAAATATTGGGCTTCTAGCTGTGTGTGGGACTTGTTCTATTAATCCATCTATACAGACCTCCATCAGGTTGCAAATTGAATATAATTTTTTTCTGCATCTAACCCAGCCAATAGTTTTGGCCTAATACCACAGTTTGGCCACTCAGCTCTGCTCGGTTCCCATCCATTGTTTTTTTGTGCAAACAACTCCAGAGTTGTGAATTAGTTAACCACCAAAATGAGTGGAAAAAGGCCTGCTGCTGGTGGAAAGGGGAATAGGCGTGTTGGGAAGGGGAAAAAAGGTTGTGTCCGTGGGGTAGGTGTTAAAGCAACAGTAACATCTGCAGAAGAAAGACCATCTTCCAGCCAAACTAAAATGTCTACTTCTTTTAGCGGACAATGTGATAAGATCCCTTTCTTACGGCCACGCCAATCGCTACAAATTCCAGATGAGGCACAAAAACAGCAGGTGCTTCAACGGATATCAAGTGCTCCTTTAAGTGGGCTCTCCTCCACATCAACTTCAACATCACAAATACTCCAGTCCTCAAAGGTGTCACCCCAATCGCACTTGCTTCCTCACAGCTCCCAAATCTCCAGCTGCCCGTCTGAGTATGAGGTAGAACAGATGGTTGAGTCTGCAGAGCTGTTTACTCATACTATAGCCTGGGAATCAGAGGTCGACTCCAGCGCTTCTGTGAATCCAGACGAGGAAATGATCTGCACTGATGCCCAGAATCTTTATGAGTCGGATCCAGGACCAGACGCAGAAGGTTCTGACCATAATGTAGACCCTCATTCCCAAACTGTAACTCCTGTTGGTGGAGACAATGAGGAAGACGATGATAAGACTCAAATAACTGATTGGAGCGACAACTTTAGTTTTTTGTCAGGGCAGGAACAGGTTGGCTCTGAGGACGACGGGTGTGATAACGCACAGGGTGATGATGATGAGGTTGGAGATCCCACTTACTGTTAACCCACAGTCAGCCAAGAGATGAGGTCAGCAGAGGAGGTGGAGGAAGATGCTAGTGACGACGAGGTCAGGTTGCGCCTTCCTGGACAGAGACGTAGTACTGGAAGCACGTCAACCACTGCATCCTCAAACACAACTCTGCCTCTCACCACAAGTCGTGGTGGCTCTTCAGGTCGCATGGGTGCTAAGCCTTGCATAGCCTGGGCATTTTTTCAGATCGATAAAGATGACCCAACTCGTGTTATCTGTAACATTTGTCAGCAAAAGCTAAGTAGAGGCCAAAAAATCCATAGTTTGAGTACTTCATGCATGAACCGGCACATGGACATGAAGCATAAGTTGCAGTGGGAAGCTCAGTGTGCTACAATGCGGCCTAGCCGGCCGGGCCAACCACCGTCTGCCATATCTTGTGCATCCGCGGCCTCTTCATCCTCTGTGACTGGGGGGACAGCAGTCACACCTGTTTTGGGGCGCAGACCTGCCACCTCTTTACCCGCAACAGCCAGCGTGATTGGCAGGTCATCATTTTCTTTGGAGGTGGTAACACCAGCTGGTGTTGAGCGCTGTCCGACATCGATAGCACCACCTTTGGATCAAGGCAACCTAACATGTCCGCCTGCATCTTCCTCACAGACCGGCAGTTTGCCGGGGACACCCTTATCAACCCCGTCTAAGCACAATAGCCAGCCCTCGGTCCCTCAGATGTGGACAAGTAAAAGACCATTTCCTCCTAGCCATGAGAAAGCTAAGAGGTTGAATTTCACCATCTGCAAGCTCTTGGCTACAGAAATGCTGCCTTTCCGCCTGGTGGACACAGAGGATTTTCGAGACCTTATGTCCGTCGCAGTGCCCCAGTACCAGATGCCCAGTCGGCACTACTTCTCAAAGAAAGGTGTGCCTGCGCTCCACCAGCATGTCGCACACAACATCACCGCTTCTTTGAGAAACTCTGTGTGTGACAGGGTGCATTTCACCACAGACACTTGGACGAGTAGGCATGGACAGGGGCGTTACATGTTGCTGACTGGGCACTGGGTAACTATGGTGACAGCAGGACAAGGGGCTGCTGTCCAAGTCTTGCCGTCCCCACGAGTTGTGCGTCAATCCTCTTTATGTCAAAGTTCCTCCACTGCTTCTGCCTCCTCAACCTCCTCTCGGTCTTCCACCTGCACCCAAAGCCTGTCTGGTCATGCCACAAGCTTTCTAACTGCGCAGAAGGGATCCTGCACACCTCCTTACTATGCTGGCAGTAGGGCTCAACGTCATCAGGTGGTTTTTACATTGAAATGTCTGGGAAATGTGAGTCACACAGCTGAGGAGTTGTGGTCAGCTCTGGAGAACCAATTTCATGAATGGTTGTCTCCACTGGACCTGAAACCAGGGAAGGCCGTGTGCGACAATGCTGCAAACCTGGGTGCGGCCCTTCGCCGGGGCAATGTCACACACGTGCCTTGTATGGCTCACGTGTTGAACCTGGTTGTCCAGCAATTTTTAGCCCACTATCCCAGACTAGATGGCCTTCTGCAGAGGGCACGGTCGCTGTGTGCTCACTTCCGCCGTTCGCATCCCGCAGCTCAGCGACTTACATCTCTACAGAAGTCGTTGGGCCTGCCACTTCACCGGCTAAAATGCGATGTGCCTACCCGGTGGAATTCAACTCTGCACATGTTGCAGCGACTGTGGCAGCACCGACAAGCCCTGGTGCAATACGTTCTGACGTATAGCCTGGGCCAACGAGATTCAGAGGTGGGGCAAATCACGCTGGAGGAGTGGTCTCAGATCAGGGACCTATGCACCCTTCTGCACAGTTTTGAAATGGCGACGAAGATGTTTAGTGCTGACGATGCCATTATCAGCATGACTATTCCGGTGATTTACATGCTGGAGCACATGTTAAACAGAATTCGGAGTCAGGTGGTGGCACAAGAGGAGGTGGAGGAAGTAGAGGAGGAGGAGTTGTATGCGGAAGGGCTAACATCTGCAAGGTCCAGACGGTCGGCAGCACCAAGGCGGCAGGCATGTGAGGGTGGGGGAGATGGTTTTACCAGGGCGCATGGTAGCAGCCAAACTAGTGAGGAAGGTGCAGGAGCCCAGGAAGAAGTGGAGGACGAACTGATGGAAGACTCATCAGATGAGGGAGACCTTGATCACATTTCTGTTGTGCGAGGTTGGGGGGAGAGGACAGAGGAAGGAAGCATGATTGTTACCTCGCCACCAACACAACAGGGACTTGGTGCTCCTGGATGCGCAACACACATGAGTGCCTTCTTGCTGCACTACCTGCAACATGACCCTCGAATTGTGAGAATTAGAAATAATCCTGACTACTGGGTTGCCACACTGTTAGATCCCCGGTACAAAAGTAAATTTGCAGAAATTATTCCTGCCATAGAAAGGGATGCACGCATGCAGGAGTATCAGCAGAGACTGTTGCAGAATCTTACATGTGCTTTTCCACAAAATACCAGTGGTGCACGTAGTGAATCTCACAGTTCCAACTTGCCAACCGTGGGACCGTCAAGTGTTCAGCACTCAAACCGTAACAGAACCACAGTATCTGCTGGTAACATCAATTTTGCGGAATCATTTCACCACTTTTTTAGCCCATCCTTTGCAAGGCCACAGGAGACAAGAAGTCTGACACATAGTCAACGCCTAGAGACGATGGTACAGGAGTATCTCCAAGTAAACATTGAAGCCACGACTGTGTCACTGGACCCTTGCTCTTTTTGGGCTTCCAATCTGGATAAATGGCCGGAGCTAGCCACTTACGCCTTGGAGATCTTGTCATGCCCCGCAGCCAGCATTCTGTCTGAACGTGTGTTCAGCGCTGCTGGTGGTGTGCTGACAGATAAGCGCACGCGGCTCTCCACTGATAATGTAGACAGATGAACAAATCATGGATCCGAAACGACTTTTCTACCCCTGTGTCATCCTGGGGAGAGTAAAAGCTTGATGATTGGTTAAAATCACCCTACCAACCGTTTTAAGCTTTGAAATTACTAATCATGTTTATCTGTATCTTGGCTGGAAAATAATTTGGGCTTTGTAGCAGTGTGCAGCACTGATTCTATTAGGCCATCTATAATAAGCTCCACCAGATTTAAAATTACTAATCATGTTTATCTGTATCTTGACTGGAAAATAATTTGGGCTTTGTAGCAGTGTGCAGCACTGATCCTATTAGGCCATCTATACTAAAGCTTCACCAGATTTAAAATTAATAATAATTTTTAGCTGCATCTAGCCCGGAAAATAATTTTGGGGCTCCGAGATGCGCATGACACATAAGTGTCTTCTTGCTGCACTACCTGCAGCATGACCCTCATATTGTCAGAATTCGAAGTAATCATGACTACTGGGTTGCCACACTCTTAGATCCCCCAAACTTTTCGATCAACCTTTTCATTTTAATAAAGACCAAAAAAATGGTCATTTTTGAAATTATAAGCATTAGCAGGTTGTTAGAAACTGAAATCAAACAGTTTTCAACTCAAAACTTTATTCTAGGTGATGTTACATTTTCACATAGGACCCCTTGTTCGAAAGGAGCTTCTGAACTCTCTCGTCCATTGAATTTGTCAGGTTTTGGATGGTTTCTGCTTCAATTGTTTTGCATGAGGACAGAATACCCTCCCAGAGCTGTTGCTTAGATGTGAACTGCCTCCCGCCATCATAGACACTCCTTTTAATGATGCTCCAAAGGTTCTGAATGGGGTACAGGTCAGGGGAGCATGGGGGTCACACCATAAGTTTGTCCCCTTTTATGCCCATATCAGCCAGAGATGCAGATGTTTTATGTGCAGCATGAGATGGTGCATTATCATGCAGAAAAATGATCTTGCTGTGAAATACACGGTTCTTCTTCTTGAACCATGGCAGGAAGTGCTGTTTGAGAAAATCCACATACATTATGGAGTTCATCTTTAGCGCCTTCAGGGATCCTTAAGGGGCCGACAATCTCTCTCCCCATGATTCCAGCCCAAAACATTACTCCACCTCCTCCTTGTTGGCGCTGTAGCTGTGTTTGCGTGGGGTGTCCATCAACCAGCCATCCTCCACTCCATCCATCTGGACCATCGAGCGCTGCACGGCACTCATCCGTGAACAAAACAGTTTTGAAATCAGTCTTCATGTAATGTTTGGCCCACTGGAGCCGTTTCTGCTTGTGTGAAGTGGATAGAGGAGGTCGACAGGATGGCGTATGCACAGCTGCAAACCTCTGAAGGACCCTGCATCTTGTTGTTCGGGGGACGTTGGAGGCACAAGCAGCTTCAAAAACTTGTCTGTTGCTATGACAAGGCTTTTTTGCCGCTGCTCTTTCAACCTGACGTAATTGCCTGTAGGAAAGAGTCCTCAATTTGCCCTTATCAGCACGCACACGTGTGTACTGTGAATCAGCTACATACTTCTTGATTGCCAAGACACTTCATCCTGATCATCGCACAATGTTGATTGTAGTCATGCCTTGACCTAAACACTCCACAATTTGTTGCTTTTCAGCAGCCGACACATCCTTTTTCTTTCCCATTTTGGCAGAAAATGTAGGCTGCTTAATAATGTGAGACAACCTTCTTAAGTAGTCTTGCCTTTCATTGGAAACACCTGCCAAACTAATTAGCACAGGTGTCTGCAATTGCTTACAGTGATATAAAGAGCCCTGACACACATCACCATCAATGAGTTTAACTGACAAACAAACAAATTCTTCCCTTATCACTCCTAAACACTTTTTGCATAATAATTTGGAACGCAGTGTACATGTGCTTTTCCACAAAACACCAGTGGTTCACGTAGTGAATCTTACAGTTCTAACTTGCCAACCGTGGTCTGTATGGAGTTGTTCAATAAAGGGCCCAAAATTAAGATAACATAGATGGGAGAGGTCTCTATGAATAGGAATTCCTAAGTATTTGATACCCTGTGAGGGCCAGGCAAAGGGAAAGTTGGACTGGATGGAATCCTATATGGATTTAGGGAGGGAGACATCGAGGGCCTCAGACTTCGCTGCATTGATTTTAAAATTTGACCATGTAACAAAGTGATCTATTTCAGCCATAACAGCATGGATGGATATATGTGATTGAGTGATATATACTAGGACATCATCAGCAAATAGAGAGCACTTGTACTCGGTGCCTCCCACCTCAATCCACCTAATATTGGGGTTATGGCGAATTGATGAGAGCAGGTGCTCCGTCACTAGGATGTATAAGAGAGGGGACAGAGGACATCCCTGCCTTGTCCCATTGGTGATTGTGAAAGGTGATGAAAATGTTCTGATGCACCCCCTGGGCCTTGGGACACCCGGAGCCGGACCCTTTTTGGTGGATGCTGGTGGTTGTAATCTTCGTGGCGGCGACCCGGTTCCGTGGCTCAGGGTGGTCAAACCAGTGGCGGAACTATTTATGTGGTTTTGATGTTTAAATGTCCGACTACGCCACCCGTGGATTGCGGTCAGAGTGAACCGCCGCTGCAGGGCAGACCGCTGAGGCTGGTGTTGTGGGTGCAGCAGAGCGTAGCATAACTCCCCACGGGAGGAGTATAGCCTCAGGGCACTGTATGCGGAGGATGGGGGTGATGGTGCAGGGCAGCAGCAGTAACGACACGGAGTCAGTGATGCAGTCCAGGGCCTTTACTCACAGTTCTTATTATCCAGACCACGTCTGCAGGTAACGGCTGCCCACGTCGTACTGTGCTCACCAGGTGAGGGGCTCAGACAACTCCCAGATATCTTTGGAGCGCTTCACAGGACCCCCTTTGTGTGTCCTTTGTCTGGCTTTTCTTACCAACCCTTCTGTCCGGCTGCCTCGGGCCTCCTCTTGGTAAACTTGGCGCCAGTTTCCCTGACCCTATGTGGTGCCTTCCTAGCGGGTGTAGCGAGGGGCTGCGCCACATAAAATGTCACAGCCTCCGGTTTCTAGCTGAGGGTCGTTTCCTGCCTCCACTAGTTTCGGGGACCGGTCTCCCCCTTTGGCCTGACCCCTCCACGCAGGTGGATTCGGGCGTGCGGTGGCGACTCGCCCGTCCGCACCCCTGGGATCCCTTCATTCCTCGTTCCTGGAGCCTTCTCCGCTCCTCTTCCTTCCTTCTCCCTCTTCCAGGCCTGGGCCTCTGTTACTAGGCCCGCCTCCGGAGCAGAGCTCATGCAGAGCCCCTGCTCCCTGCCACTTCTGCTCAGACTTCTCTGCACTGAACTAAGATGGTGCCCACCTTTTATACTCCCTTCTCAATGCACCCAGGAACTGCTTCCTCCCTGCTCCTGCACTACAGGGTTCCCCTTCCTCAGTGTTCCCTCCCCCCACTCCAGCCAGGGACAGGGACTGTCGTGCCCATCTCAGAGGCATATTGGTCGCCCTGCCCCACGGCAATGTGGTGTAATGCATGCAGGTGTCGGGTCCTGATCCACACTCCATCCTTACCTGAGAGTGAGATATCACACCTCTGGGTGAGGTGCAATACCTCTGTAGCAACCGAGCCCTCAGGGTGCTACAGTTCCATTTATCTTCAGCCTAGGTGACGTATTGTGATACAGGGCCGTGATTTTGGCTATAAAAGGGTCCCCTAGACCCCTACCCCAAGCTTTTTAAGAGAATCATATATGGCGTGCCAGGAGACTCTATGGAATGCTTTCTCAGCATCCAACGAGAGTATCTAATTACAAATTTTTAACTGCATCTAGCCCAGGAAATACTTTGTGCCTAGTAGCAGTGTCTGCTAGTCAGCGGATTATCCCGGCTGTTAAGCAAGCTACACCACCTGTAGTTTAGACACTTAATTTTTGCAAAGGAAATGCTTCGGGACCATGGGATACTCAGTGAAGAGCATCAGGAGGCACCCCAAGGCATAGGGGCTGGGACTGGCAGTAGGATGCCTTGCGGTGGACAGCCGAGCTCGATCCTTATAAAAGCTTTTTAACTGCAGCAGCTTTAGTGGACGCTACTGGAGCTAGAATTACGCGGCTGCTGGCATGAGACTTGCCCTCCAATAGATCCTTGTAAATGGATTTAAAGTGTATTCATTCAAATTAGAGAGACAATTTAAATTAAAAAGCTTAGAGCTGCCTCCACCACAGGGGGGCTCGCTCGACCCACCAGCGGACAGGCACCAGTATTGGGAGAGGGGGGCTGGCCATCAGGGTTCACCGCGGCTCTGGCACAAACCCGGCGACACGGAGGTGGCACGGGCAGGAGCGGACTGGCCGTGTCGGCTTCTCACTTTTTGGATTTTAGAAGGGCATGACATGCCTATATCTGTGTCTCCCCCTCCTTTTACTCCTCCACCTCTTTTCTTTTCGCATGACTATATGTACTTGTCACTTTTCCATGTGTTAGTTATGTCTTCTGAGCAGTTTGTCAGCTTTTGGACACCTTTGAAGGTGTTTTCTATGTGTTTCTATGTGTTTTTGTTTGCCTGCCATTGGTTTTAACGATGTTCGAAGGTGTTCGACGAACCGAACTCTAACACTACGGGGGAGGCTCAACACTACTGATGGGATATTTGGGGGATTCTCATGTGATTTATCTTCATGCATTACTATCATCTATCTTGTGGATGTAAATCTCTCATGTATATAATGTCATATAACAGCGGTTCTCATCTCTCTCATCTGATGTCATTTCCTCCCTAGACGACGGCCCCTGAGCGTTATAGATGTGATATACGGGGGCTGCACCTATATAGTGTTATGTGAATAGAAGCTCTTGAATGATTTTTCATTATCAATGAATGTATTAATAAAATTATAAGAAATATGGAGAAGACAGATATTTGGACACATAGATGAGCCCCCGACAGAAGACACATCTCTGATGGCTGAACCTGCCATTATTCCTGCACTTATGGCCGAGGGTCTGGACAAACCACAAACTCACATTATTGTTATTCTGGTAGAAAACAAATCCTCGTCGGTGACTTTATTAGTAGTTTGCAGAGCACGTTACTCCCTGACGTGTGCAGAATAATCCGGGCTCCGCTGAGGCTGCCGGGCCCCTCCAGTCCAGGATTCTCCTCAGACCGGGGCCGGGAGAGGTGGGGTCATTTATATGTATATTTCTGCCCTACGTCCCAGACCCCTGAGCAGAATAAGGCAGATTCACAGCAAACTGACTCAATGTGAATCCAATCTCTTTCCTGAATTGGAGTGAATCTGCTGAGTGTGAATTGTGGCCGAGTCGCTCATCACTAATGTCCGCACATCTCAG
Organism: Phyllobates terribilis; assembly: GCF_046119375.1. Taxonomy (NCBI): domain Eukaryota; kingdom Metazoa; phylum Chordata; class Amphibia; order Anura; family Dendrobatidae; genus Phyllobates; species Phyllobates terribilis. The sequence goes on from NW_027362761.1 coordinate 1,177,502,707, forward strand.
CCCAGAATAGAAAAAGACTGAAGTGAATCTCTGAAAACCCCATTTACTGCTGGGAATATATTTGCTGCTTTGTGCAGCGGCTCCGGCCCCTCTGATCTGTGAGTATAATGTGGGATATGTGAGGTATAGCGCTGTATGGAGCCGCCATTATGAGACCTCTAGACCTTGTAGTGAGAGGGTGGAGGGGACTGTGCAGCGCGGGGAGGATCTGTCCTCCAGTTCTCTCTCTTCCTGGTCACTCATCCATTCCCGCTAAGCTTCTTATGTTCCTGAGTCCATCAGTAACCGGCGGCTCAGCTAATGTCGGCCGCTCCCGGAGATGACACCTGTAATGCCATGGTTTTCTGATATGGGGAGACCACTGTAACCCCGGGGTCCATCTTTATTTTCAGGATAAAGGACATCACATTAGATATATCGGGTACAGCTCAAATAAAAAGGTAATCACTTGTCCAGAAAAAAAATAAAGATATTTGCAACCAAGATGAGTCCATCACATAACAGGTCAGATATTTATCCCTAGGAGGTAAACTATGAAATGACAGCAAGCAGAGATCTAGATACAGAAAATATAAGGGAAAATTATATAATCTTTTATTATACAAAAATACAACCTGTAATTGTTGGAACAAACCAAATGTATATTTATATTCTATAGGAGCAGAAAGTAAAGTCCTCCCCTCCTTCTTCTATCTCCTTACATCTGTACAGATTCCTTCATCACATGAATCCTGGTAACAGTCTGAAGCTTTTATCGGCCGCGCACAATACTGGATAAGAGCTGCCCGGGTCGTGTTCCTCCTCCTGATGTGTGTGCTCTGTACAGATACAAGCGCCTCATACACAGGATTCTCTGCTATTCCTCAGTATCAGTCACTTATATACAGATGTTTGGTGTCTGCACTGAGTATAGACAGAGCTGCCCGAGCTGCTGCTGCCCCCTAGTGGCTCCATGACATGGAGATTTATGCATCCTGTATCTGCACTGAGCCAGTAGCCACATGATACCAGAGGGAGCGGAAAGCATCTTATTACATCATCCAGAAGAGGAGGCAGCACAGGTGTGGAGGGAAGCAAAATGGGGGATCTAAAGAGCCAGCGGTGGAAATAGGGAAGATCTCCAGGAGGAGCTGGAAAATCTCCTGGACAAAGGTTGGATGGCAGAGAAAGAGCCACCTGCTCTCTGCTCCACCACTTATCCTGCTAGGGCACAGGTCGCTTTATGGCTGTAACTGCCCGAGGTGCGGTGAGCTAGATCCACTGCGCCATAGCGATAGCGAATGTAGCACAATGAATGGGGAGCGCCCGTCACCTTCTCTGTGACTCAGCTGGTGGCAATGGCATCATGGCGTCAGCATGGACGCTCTGCCACAAGATGAGGTGGAGCCACAGGAGATCTGATGGACAGGGAAGTATTAAATATTAGTTTTTCAATAAATGAATTAATTTTGATAACAAGAATGAAATGGGGGTGAGAGAGAACACTATAATGACTTAAGGGTGGGGGATGGAAGAGATATAAATATATTGGGGGAGGGGACATGTAAATATAATGAATCAGAGGGGCATGGAATTATAATGATACAGCGGACAAGTAATTATAATGAATCGGGGGGGCGGGAGGTGCACAGTGGGGGCATGGAGGACGCAGGAGATTAACTGATTAATTGGGGGAAAGAGAACAGTAACTAATTCATTTATACATTTATTGGGAGGGGAAAAGTGGCCAATTATAGTTACAGGGGGCTCAGTGGTGGATTATCAATTTACATTCAGAATTTTGTGTTGCATAATAGTAAGACGTCAGCGGTGAGTTACTGGATGTGAATATTTGTTCTGTCTCTACATTGTATAGGGGTACGTTCACATGGGCGACCGGCGGCACTAAATGACCACCAATCGGTAAACCATTACCTAATGGCAGTCGCTTCATAGCATGTTTAACCCCTTCATGACTGGGCTATTTTTCATTATTTTATTTGTTTTTTCCTCTCCTTCTACTAAGAGCCATAACTTGCTATCTTTCCATCCACATAGCGTATGAGGGCTTGGTTTTTGCGAGACAAGTTGTAGTTTTGAACGACATCATTCATTTTATCATGTGATTCACTCAAAAGTTGGGAAAATAATTCTAAGTGCGTTGAAATTGCAAAAAAAGTGCAATTCCACAATTGTTTGTGTCACCATTTTCTGAGACCCCTAACATTTTCAATTTTCGTGGTAAGGGGCTATGTGGGGGCTTATTATCTGTGGCCTGATTTGAGGTTTATTGATGCTATTTTGGGGTAGATATAATGGTATCATCTTGTCTAATTGCAGTTTATTGCAATGTTGTGGCAGCTAAAAAAAGTAATTATGGCGTTTTGATTTTTTTCTCATTACGCTGTTTACTGATTGGATTAATTTATTTTATTTTTGATAGATTGGAGTTTTATGAATTTGGCGATATCGAATATGTGTATTTTTTTTTAATTGCTTTATTTTTAATGGGGCACAAAGGGGGGTGATTCTTGCACCGGCTATCACTGAGGAATATGTTCCTACAACAAGGATACCATCCACTGGTAATAGATGAACAGATCCACAGAGCTACAAGGATCCCAAGAAGCCACCTCTTGGATTACAGACAGAGAGGGGACAACAACAGGGCGCCTCTTGTGGTCACATACAGCAAGCACATGAACATCCTAAGGAAGATTGAGACTGATCTTCCACCCATATTCCTCAGAGACCACAGACTGAAAGGAATATTCCCAGAACTACCACTTCTCTCCTACAAAAAGCCCCGTAACCTAAGGAATCTCCTTGTCAGAAGTGTCCTCTCATCACCATCAGAGATGGGAACATTCCCCTGTAATAATAAAAAGCTTGACTTGTACCCAGATATTACCGACAAATACAGTCCACATACCCAACACCAATCAGGACTATAAGATCATGGACTTCTTCTCATGTTCATCTTCCAATGTGGTGGACATGATACAATGTACAAGGTGTCCTGAGGAGCCGATATTGGGGAAACTAAGCAAAAACTACAAACGGGGAGGAATCTACACAGACACAATCAGGAATGAACTGGACGCCTGTGGGAAAACATTTCTCTGGACCTGGACATTGTATGACGGATATAAAAGTCTTAATACTGAAAGGTCGTTTTAAGGACGAAAAGAAAGGAAAATCTGAGAATTCATACTGATAAGAATGTTCAACTCTTCCACAATTTAACACCTGGATTTATGACTCACTACATGGACCCAGTTCACACCTCCACGAGACTGACTCCAGATCACTAAGCCGTCACTACCACCATCTCTCCATTTGTAACAAAAAACCTTACCTTGATTTCCTTGGCTTATCTTTAGGAGGCATCACCCCATCCACCCCATGCACAAATTGTAATATCTCCTAAATGTTGTGCTCTTGTCTCAGTCATTCATTTGTAAATTCTCCTGAAGAAGGAGCCTCGGTTCTCTGAAAGCTGCAGATATAATTCTCCTGGTTAGCCAATAAAGGGATCGCTCCTAGAATACTTCTGTCAATTTTAGGCATAAAACTACTTATATCAATTTGTAAAGGTTGCAAAGTTGTGATATATGCTCTACTGTGACCCCCTACTGAATATTAATTTTTCTTTTCTTTTGAGGGGAGGATAATTAGAATTTCAGCTATGGAGCTCTATGATTTCTATATACGTCCGTTATGATGACTACATAATTAGGATATACTTATGGTAACACATAAATAATCATTGGAGCTGTAATCATCAAATAATATTTTGTCAATGTGTGAAATGTTCTTTTAAGAATTGTTTACATGTGTAACATAACATATATATATAAATGATTTATGTGGATAGTAGGTGAAGTGTAGAGCGGTGTCACCCCATGATGATTATTATCTGGGCTTGTTACATTGTCAGGCTGCAATTTCCCTCTACAATGTCATGTGATGCACTACTTATCTCATCCACCAGATGGCGCTATAGAGCATTACACCCATAATCCTGAAAGGTGACAACTGCAGGACGATTCGTGTAAGAGCAACAGTTCATAGTACCAGGGGTCAACCATTTTGAGCATGAAATTCACTAAGGAGGAGTCACTAATGTGTCTCGACAGTAAGGGGGGACACTATTGTGAAGGACACTATGGGGCGATTCATTATGACCGGTGTTGTGCACTTTAGTGTTAATGACTCTCTGGAGTACAATGCGTCTAATTCATTAAGTGGTGCTCATCCCCTAAAGAAATAGGCGCATCTCTTAATTGTCATGTGCCGACACCAGAAATGGTCTGAAGTCAGTGACTGGGGAATATTTCTTGACTACATTACGCAGTTTCTGCTGAGACTGGACTGTAAACCCTATGGCGATGTGCCCACGTAGCAGATTTACATACGTTTTTTCTGCCAGAGAGAAGCGTTTTTTCAGCGTTTTCGCATGCGTTTTTTCAAGCACTTTTCCAAGTGATTTTGAGCATCACTTGGAAAAGTGCTTGACAAGTTGGTCACACAATATAAATCCATGCAACCGGCATGGATTTATATTGTGTGACCAACTTAGATGCTTTAAATGCAGCATCTATAGTAAAAAAAAAGAAAGAATTAAAAAGTTAAAAATAAAAAAAAACCTGTATGTTCACCTCTCCGGTCTCCTCCTGGCAGCGATCCTCTCTCCTCGGCGTCCCGGGTGTACTGGCAGGACCTGCGATGACTTCATTTAGTCAGCTGATGGTCACGCGACCATCACCTGACCGCTGACGTCAGTGGTCACGTGACCATCAGCTGACTAAATGACATCACTGCAGATCCTGCAAGTACACCCAGGACGCCGAGGAGAGATGACGCAGCCGGGAGAAGACCGGAGAGGTGAGTATACAGGTTTTTTTACTTTTAACTTTTTTATTTCTTTTTTTCACCGCGTGGTAGCCGGGATGTAGAGGAGTTGTAGTCTCCTCTTCATCCCAGGTACCACACGCACCGCGATTACGCTGCAACTTCGCGTCCATTGAATTTAATTGAAACGCTGCAAATCCACATATACCTGCGGGTTTGCTGCATTTCAATGTTCCTCAATGGCCGCGAATTTGCAGCGTAATCGCAGTAGAAATGGTCATGCTGCGAATTTGGCGCACTAATTAGCGCATCATGTGCACAGCACATCCGAATTCACATTGCTTTGCATGGCAGATGGTTTTACAAGCGTTTTCAAGGCGTTTTCATGGCTTTAAAAACGCTACGTGGCACATAGCCTAAAACTCACAACTTCCGAGTTCTGTGAAAATATTGCAACTTATTAAGGTGTTTTACATCAGAGTTTTGACCTTTCACATTTTCTGCTATTCATGCGCTATAGAGATAAAGTGTCAGCTTCATTCTGCGGGAAAAAGTTATTACAGTAATAGAAGACTTATAATTTTTTTAAATGTTTTATTACTTTTATACAATTAATATTCTGTGGGGGAGGGGCCGAAGGAAAATCTGTTTATCCGTCAGCTCGCTCCGTTGTACGGCCACATTCAGAGTTTCTCCTCCTGTGCAGATGTTCATATAGTCTGTAATCATTATGTCAGCGCTGGTTTATACCTGACTGGTTTATACAATGATCTGTACAGAAATAATCTATTCCCAGAGGAAGAAGAGAAGACAGAAATAATCGCTGAGCGCTCTGCTAATTCTCTGCACCTTCATCTACACAACATTGTAATACAGCGACATAATGGGGGATGAGGACGGAGGTTTTTGTACGGCTCTGTATCACTGTGTGTATGGAGTGCTATAACCCTGCTGACAGTAATAATCTGCTGCATCGTCCTCTGTCGCTCCTCGGATTGTAAGAGTGTAATCAGTTCCAGATCCAGATCCAGAGAACCGGTCTGGGACTCCTGTATCTCGGGTGGTTGCATAATAGATAAGAAGCTTTGGTCGTTGTCCTGATTTCTGTTGGTACCAGGCTACATAGCTATATACATCTTCACTGGCCGTACAAGAGATGGTGACTGTATCTCCGGGGGACACAGAGATATAATCTGGAGTCTGGGTCATCACAGTCTCTCCACAGGATCCTGAGGATTAGAAGAGACATATTCATTACTGATAAATGTCGGGATCTTCCTAGAAATCCTGATCTGATGATGGATCCACTGTAGAGATTTCTCTACACACAATCATGGAAGGATCCGAATCTCTCACCCTGAATAGAAATGAAGATCACAGCCAGCAGATAACTGCGAGAAACCATCCTGATGTGTCTGGACCGTCAGATAGAAACTATAAGATGAGACAATCTGTACAATGAGATCTATATAGAGAGTGACAGGGGGGATACAGAGACCCCCAGAGACTGTGTATGGAAATACTGGGGACATGTAAATTCTGTGGTTATAATGTGACGGTTACTGGAGTGTAATAGAGACCGGAGCTCGGCGGCGTCTCCTCCTAGATGAGAATTAATGTCACTTGTATGAAATCTAAGAAAAGAAATAAGAGTTTTTTTAGTAATTAATTGTAATTTCCATGGTTATAGGTTTTTATGATCATGTTTAGCTCTGCTACATCTGTATATAAATATTCCTGAAATATTGTTTTGTATTTATAAGGATATAAATGTATATTTCTATAATCGGCAGGATATTCCATTACACTGTATAAACCACCTGAGAGAATCCACCGGTCATCAGGGTCGCGGTATTGTAGGACCTGATATCTGTGCGGAGTCTTCACAGCTTACATACAAGTTAGGAAAACCCTGTAAGTGACGTCCTTGTATACGATCACATACACGACTGATCTCTCTGAATATCTGTTATAAATGCAGTCAGGATTAAGGGAGAAAATCTACTAGAGACCTGAGCAGAAGTAATCCGGGGGCTCCTGCACCTGCCGAACCCCCTCCAAACTCGCGATCAGGGGTCAGGTTATAGGAAGTTACATAGTGCGGTGTAGTGTAACGGAGACCTCGGCACCGAAGAAGACAAAAGGAGGAAATGTTGCTGCAAATATATATTTTTTATTTGGATCCGGCAAAAAAAGCAAAGACAGATACCGGCCAGCGTTTCGGCCAATAAATTGTCTTCATCAAGGACGTCTGTAATACATGAACATAACAAATAAAACATTTAGTTTCATATGTGACATGAAATGAACCTAAAGAAAAGTGTCAGATCAATGGGAGGCGGGAGGAGGAAAGGTGGGAATGTGAGGATCAACCAGAGATAACACATGGACAATGAGATCACAACGATGAAAATCATTAATAATACTGCAATTGTCATATGGGAACAATGTTGGAGTCAGCGTGATAATCTGGTTTTGTGTGAATTCCATAAAGACAAAAGGAAAGAAAAGAAAAGAGGACATGAATCCTGGAAGCTAAAGGACAAATTATCTAAAGACGACCAATATGTGGTCAGTTCAGAGCAATGACGACGGCTCAAAAATTATTAATTATTACAATGTGCACACTTCAGTAGGTGAACACTTGGTCTAAGGTTCAGGTTTTCACGTGACTTTACCAGTTAGAATAAGACCAGGAAATCTAGATCGCATCATGTCCATATAGCAGCACCTGTAACTACAGTATATTCAGGTGATGTGTACATGTCTAATATTAGACCATCGAAGCAATGTAGAGGGCTCCAAAAATGATTAGGCCTCTACCTATCCCTATGCCGAGCTCCTATACCAACACAGTACAGGCATAAAATGGTGTTCATGGCCGCCCCTAAGTGTTATCCTGCCTGTGATAGTCCCCTGATAATGGTGCAGGTTTTTATTTTTTAAATCCTCACAAATTGAATCGCAGATTGTTCAAATTTGTGTGGAACCTCGGATATCAGGAAATTTAACTCAAATTCATTCCTCCATGGATTGATCTGCTCATCTCTAGTCTCAACTAATTCCTGGCTGGAGAGTGACCGCACTATCCGGGGACAGTGACCGCACTATCCGGGGACAGTGACCGCACTATCCGGGGACAGTGACCGCACTATCCGGGGACAGTGGCCACCACATCTCCTTGAGCCCCAGAACGGCTCAGAGTGAATACGATGGCACTACGTGACTAAAGTGGACACAGCTTGAGCAGATCTCGTTACACCTAGCAGGGTCAGTTATGTGTAAGTATGGCGACAAGAAAGGTTCAGATCCAGCAATCCCACAGGATTAAAAATTACACCTTTACTTAAGAAACGTAAAAATCCATATTAGTATTTCAATAGAAAAATGTGAAATGAGAGCGGGTATAAACAATACATGAACTGGTGACGGGTTTTACACCATGTGGATTCTTAATCATAATCTATTTTACAGTGATAGCCAAGTACATTTTATTTTTTTACATTTACTTTTTGCTCCACTCTCTTCACAACCCAAGAATATTACACAATTGAAGACAGCGCTCCTTAGGAAGTTTCATATATACAGGTGCTTCTTACTAATTTAGAAAATCATCAAAAGGTTAATTTATTTCAGTTCTTCAATCCAAGAAGTGAAGCTCATATATTATATAGAGTCATTACACACAGAGCGATCTATTCCAAGTGTTTATTTCGGTTAATGCCAGGCAGCATTGATGCAGTAATTGATGCAAAGGATCCCCGACCAAGTATTGAGGGCATTTACTGAACATACATTTCAGTAGGGGAACATTTCGGATTTTAAAGACATTTTTCAAGCTGTTGTTATAAAGTATTCTAATTTACTGAGATAATGACTTTTGTGTTCTCATTGCCTGTAAGCCATAATCATCAACATGAACAGAAATAAACACTTGAAATAGATCACTCTGTGTGTAATGACTCTATATAATATATGAGCTTCACTTTTTGTGTTGAAGAACTGAAATAAATTAACCTTTTGATGATATTCTAATTTTCTGAGAAGCACCTGTATTTATGATACTTCTTAAGCAGCGCTATTCCATTTGCTTCTGTGGATTTTACCTCAGGTGTATTTTGACTATGACGCTCCCTTATGCCTAATGTATCCTGCAGACATGCTTATTTGTACAACCCAAGAATATTAGTGACTTAGAGGCCATCGCCAATGAGGAACGGGCTAAGATTCCTCAGGGGCTGTAAAGAGCTGGTGTCTGGATAGGCATCACGTACACAGCAGGTCGTAACAGCCAAAGGGGCTTTACTACCTACTAAAGACGCTTATCACGTAGGGGTGAATAATCCTCAGACTTCAGTGGTCAGTAAGGGGTATTTTGTGCTGAATATGGAGAAACCACTTGTTATATTATTTGTACTGAGCTATTTCTATACTTCTTGGTTTATTGCAAACAGCAGAAAGTTTATAAATGTTAGAAATAAACTGAATCTGAAATGGGGTGAAGGTGGGGATTGAAACTAAATATACAGTGCTCAGCATAAATGAGTACACCCCCTTTGAAAAGTAAAATTTTAATCAATATCTATAATGGGTGTGTCAGGTGTGACAGACTGTCGTTCTGGATCCAGCTGTAGAAGGTCATTGCGCTTGGCTCTGCAGGCACCTTCTTGATCTTTTGATCTTTGTGGTGTAGTGATATCCTTCTCCCTCTAGGACCTAGGAGTGGACCTCCACCTTCTGCTGCTAATTGACACACCCTTGCTGGATGTTTAAATACCTTCGGTCTCTGCAGAAAGTCGCCTAGATAGCTCTATTTTCCTCTGTCCAAACTTGAAGTACTAGTAGTCGGCTAGTGTCTTCTTGGAGTTCCCTTGGAGTATAGTTGGCATAATCTCTCTGGTGTCTTCTCAAGCTAAGTGTTTTCCTTTGTCTGTTACCTATTTGTCTTTAGTTGCAGAGGGGGTTGACTAGTGCTCACCCCATCCCCTCCTTAACTAGGGCCTATCACTAGGGGCAGTCAGGGATTAGGTTTCCTGCTCAGCGATAGGTACGGAACCTATTTAGGGACTTTAGGGGAGTCAGGCTGTTGTCAGATCTGCCTAGGGGTCTCCACTCCCCCTTTTCCTAGTGTTTGGACTTCTTCCTCCTCTTCCCGTTGTTGTGCACTTAGTCTTTCCCTCACCTTGCTTGACAATATCTCACTGAACAAAAGAAAAATTTCCAGAATTTTGACAAGACTAAGTTTCATAGAACCTTCTTTAACCCATAACATGAAGGTAAGGTTAATAATATAACTTTCATAGCTAAATCTTCAGTATTACTCAAAATAGTTAATGCAAAATGAGTACACCCGACATAAAAAAAAAAATACTACATCTAGTCATTTGTATGACCTCCATAATTTTTAAGAACAGCACCGAGTTTTCTAGATATGGAATGAGCAGGTTGGCGACATATTGTAACATTTATCTTTTTTCATTCTACAAGAACGAGCCCTTTTAGAGCCTGGATACTGGATGGAGAGTGATGACAACTTGTCTCTTCAGAATTCCCCATAGGTGTTTGGGTGGGTTCAGATCAGGAGACACTTAATCAATGAATCACTTTCTCCCTGTTCTTCTTCAGAAATACCACAGAAGCCTTAGATGTGTGTTTTGGATCATTGTGATGTTGCTAAGTGAACGTCTACCAAGCGCACAGAGTGATGGCAGCATCTTCTCTTTCAATATAGAGGTTTACATCTGTGAATTCATGACATCATCAATGAAATGTATCCCCCCCGACTCCAGCAGCACTGATGCAGCCCCACATAAGGACACTGCAACCACAAGGTCTCATTGAAAGACACCATTCAGTTTTCTTTGTACTTCTCACCTTTTTGACACTATACAGCTTTGAAGCCATCAGTTCCAAAAACATTTATCTTGGTGTCAACACTCCAGAGTATAGAGTCCCAGTGGTCTTCATATTTTTCACCACGATCCCTCAATTGTAGTAGAGCTTTTTAGTGTATAAGCTTTAGTAGAAGTTTCTTTCTTCTAAAGACAACGGCATGCAACCCATTCCTCTGCAGTGTACACCGTATTGTGTCATGAGAAACACATTCACCGGTTTGGATTTCTACTCATTTAGCTAACTGCACTGAATTTGTATATGGATTTTCTTCAGCCCTTCTTATCAAAAGATGTTCCTGTTTAGGTGTCAACCTCCATGATTGGCCTGGACGTCTCTGTAAGATGATTGCAGTTCCATCTTTGTTACATTTTGGTATTCCTTTTGCTACAGTATTCTGACTGATAAGTAAAGCTTTGCTGATCTTCTTGTAGCCTTCCCTTTTTTTATGTAAAATAAATTATTTTCTTTCTCAGGTCTTGTGACATTTCTCTTCCATGTGGTGCCATTGCTGACAGAATGAAATGGGAAGGGTTTTTGTTTTTTTATAAGCAACAACTTTTTCTAGTAAACTGTCTGCTGGACACCTGTGTAATAAATAATTAAACTTACCTGTGGTTGAATTCTGGTTAATTAGAATTTTGTACTATAAAATTGAACTTTTCTACTAAGATTTTCATTGGGGTGTACTCACTTTTACAACATTTTCTTAAATGAATTTCTTAGGAAAATTACTTTTTGGGGTGTTGAAAATAGCAAGTATTGTTTGTAATTAATAGCCAACATTTGTGGGAGTATTTAGTAGTCTGGTATCCCATAGAAAACGTTAATTCTAAAAGGAAACTAAAGGTTTTCTGACAAAACTGTTGGGGTGTACTCATTTGTGCTGAGCACTGTATCTGCTATATCCACAGAATATGCCAAATATATATAGTGGATGTGGATCCCACCTATAGGAACATCATATATCTTGAGTACGGGGCCCTGACAAGCTGCGGTTTCAGCCATTAGATTGTCAGGATTCCCGTCTATTTGTATAGAAATTTTAACCACCTCCTTATGAAAATTCCTCTTAATGGAGTCTGCATGTTCTATATATTTACATCACATCCTCTGTATGTGGTAAGAATAGAATAACTCCTTAAAGGTGAGTACAGATGTGGTGGATAGGATGTGTATTTGGGTAAGACCTCGTGAATTCAACATGTCAATATATTTATTCTCAAGGAATATAAACTGTCCCCGGAGATGTCTGACAGCAGCTTTACCCCCTCTCCCTATACAGAACACATGGACGCTCAGCTGAGTCTAACGTGCTTATGTATGGGGGGGGGCTGTTTATCCGTCAGCTCGCTCCGTTGTGCGGCCACATTCAGAGTTTCTCCTCCTGTGCAGATGTTCATATAGTCTGTAATCATTATGTCAGCGCTGGTTTATACCTGACTGGTTTATACAATGATCTGTACAGAAATAATCTATTCCCAGAGGAAGAAGAGAAGACAGAAATAATCCCTGAGCGCTCTGCTAATTCTCTGCACCTTCATCTACACAACATTGTAATACAGCGACATCATGGGGGATGAGGACGGAGGTTTTTGTACGGCTCTGTGTCACTGTGTGAGAGGATGCTGTGCACTCTGCTGACAGTAATAATCTGCTGCATCGTCCTCTGTCGCTCCTCTGATTGAAAGAGTGTAATCAGTTCCAGATCCAGATCCAGTGAACCGGTCTGGGACTCCTGTATATCGGCTGCTTGCACTGTAGATGAGAAGTGCTGGAGGTTGTCCTGATTTCTGTTGGTACCAGTGTAAGTTGCCATATACATTACTACTGGCCTTACATGAGATGGTGGCTGTTTCTCCCGGGGACACAGTGATGAGATCTGGAGATTGGGTCAGTACAATCTGTGCACAGGAGTCTAAGGAAAGATAAAGAAAACATAAGTGTTAGTGTTAATGTCGCCTCATTGTGCTGTTCTCTACTACTGTCCTGTCCATCATCTCATGAACCTCTCACCATGAATGAGAAGAAGAATTACACCCAGTACAACTCCCTGTAAACCCATCGTCATCTCCCTGGACTGATGGCCACAGACTATAGAGATGTCACCTGCACAATGTCCCCTATATACCAGCTGTAATCACTGGAGGAAACGTCCCCTGAGAGCAGAGATGTAAAGCAGGAGACATGTAAATTGTGCCGTGTGTCAGCGATCAGTGATCTGGATCTTACTGCAATCAGGGATTTCCTACAGGAGAGATATAATCCCGATCATTATCCTGAGATCATTCACCATCAGTGATCTCCTGATTGTTCTCAGACATCAGAAATGGGATTATTTTTATAGATGTTATTAGTTTTATCTGTGAAGTAAGAATAAATCCTTCTACGTCTTATTGGGCTTTTCCAGCTTTGTGATGTTGCAGCCGATGTAAGAACAGATACTGGAGACAACAGATCACCGGGAACGTGAAACGCAGAATTCCTGACCTCACAGAGAACATCTAAGGGTATGTGCCCACGTAGCGTTTTACAAGCGTATATGCTGCGGAATTTCTGCAGCGTAAACGCTTGGTAATCCGCTCCCCATGGTCCCTAATGACAAGCCGCACTGTCAATGCACATGCTGCGGATTTTTCCACAGCGTTTATGCTGCTCTCAAAAATCTGCAGCATGTCCATTAATTTTGCGGACACGCAGCGTAATCGCCGCCATTGACTTGCATTGAGATTTATATAATCCGTGTCAGTATATTTGTATACACAGATTATATGCGTTTCAATGTGCGGATGGTACCCAAGTCTGGAGGAGAGAAGACTCTCATCCAGACCTGGATAGAAACTGTAAAAATAAGAATTAAAAATAAAAAATAAAGTGTATACTCACCTTCCGATGTCCTCCCGGTGTTTTGTCTGCTCCGTCCGCTCTCTTGCAATGCTCCCGCTGTTATGAAGGACCTACCATGACGTCACTGAGTCATGTGACCCATCACATGGCTCAATGACGTCACCGCAGGTCCTTCACACCACCGTGAGCCGCCCAACACACCGGACGCGGCAGAGAGAACACCGGGAGGACACCGGAAGGTGAGTATAAACTTTATTTTTTTATTTTTTACCATTTTATTCTTTTTTTTAACTAACTTGGTCACACTACTATAAATTCATGCCGGTTGCCGTTTGTATGGATTTATATAGAGTGAACAAGTTGTCAAGCACTTTCCAAGTGATGCTAAAATCACTTGGAAAAGCGCTTGATAACCCGCATGCAGAAATGCATGGAGAGATGCTTGACAAACGCTTCTACCTGGCGGGAAAAACGCATGTAAAATCCGCATGCATTTTTCCTGCCAGGGAGAAGCGTAAAAAATATGCAGCATTTCTGCATCGTGGGCACATAGTCGAAGACCATTAGAAATATTTATATTCATTCAGATTATTATTAATATGTTTATTACTATTAATACGACTGATATTTTATTACATCCACTCCTGATTGTTGCTTAAAAACTAGATGTAAAACCCTGATGAAATACACAGGTGTGAATGAGGCCTGATCTGTATATATTGTGGTGTGAATACAGAACTGATGGGATATTTGGGGGATTCTCATGTGATTTATCTTCATGCATTACTATCATCTATCTTGTGGATGTAAATCTCTCATGTATATAATGTCATATATCAGCGGTTCTCATCTGTCTCATCTGATGTCATTTCCTCCCTAGACGTCGGCCCCTGAGCGTTATAGATGTGATATACGGGGGCTGCACCTATATAGTGTTATGTGAATAGAAGCTCTTGAATGATTTTTCATTATCAATGAATGTATTAATAAAATTATAAGAAATATGGAGAAGACAGATATTTGGACACATAGATGAGCCCCCGACAGAAGACACATCTCTGATGGCTGAACCTGCCATTATTCCTGCACTTATGGCCGAGGGTCTGGACAAACCACAAACTCACATTATTGTTATTCTGGTAGAAAACAAATCCTCGTCGGTGACTTTATTAGTAGTTTGCAGAGCACATGTTACTCCCTGACGTGTGCAGAATAATCCGGGCTCCGCTGAGGCTGCCGGGCCCCTCCAGTCCAGGATTCTCCTCAGACCGGGGCCGGGAGAGGTGGGGTCATTTATATGTATATTTCTACCCTACGTCCCAGACCCCTGAGCAGAATAAGGCAGATTCACAGCAAACAGACTCAATGTGAATCCAATCTCTTTTCTGAATTGGAGTGAATCTGCTGAGTGTGAATTGTGGCTGAGTCGCTCATCACTAATGTCCGCACATCTCAGCCCAGAATAGAAAAAGACTGAAGTGAATCTCTGAAAACCCCATTTACTGCTGGGAATATATTTGCTGCTTTGTGCAGCGGCTCCGGCCCCTCTGATCTGTGAGTATAATGTGGGATATGTGAGGTATAGCGGTGTATGGAGCCGCCATTATGAGGCCTCTAGACCTTGTAGTGAGAGGGTGGAGGGGACTGTGCAGCGCGGGGAGGATCTGTCCTCCAGTTCTCTCTCTTCCTGGTCACTCATCCATTCCCGCTAAGCTTCTTATGTTCCTGAGTCCATCAGTAACCGGCGGCTCAGCTAATGTCGGCCGCTCCCGGAGATGACACCTGTAATGCCATGGTTTTCTGATATGGGGAGACCACTGTAACCCCGGGGTCCATCTTTATTTTCAGGATAAAGGACATCACATTAGATATATCGGGTACAGCTCAAATAAAAAGGTAATCACTTGTCCAGAAAAAAAATAAAGAGATTTGCAACCCAGATGAGTCCATCACATAACAGGTGAGATATTTATCCCTAGGAGGTAAACTATGAAATGACAGCAAGCAGAGATCTAGATACAGAAAATATAAGGGAAAATTATATAATCTTTTATTATACAAAAATACAACCTGTAATTGTTGGAACAAACCAAATGTATATTTATATTCTATAGGAGCAGAAAGTAAAGTCCTCCCCTCCTTCTTCTATCTCCTTACATCTGTACAGATTCCTCCATCACATGAATCCTGGTAACAGTCTGAAGCTTTTATCGGCCGCGCACAATACTGGATAAGAGCTGCCCGGGTCGTGTTCCTCCTCCTGATGTGTGTGCTCTGTACAGATACAAGCGCCTCATACACAGGATTCTCTGCTATTCCTCAGTATCAGTCACTTATATACAGATGTTTGGTGTCTGCACTGAGTATAGACAGAGCTGCCCGAGCTGCTGCTGCCCCCTAGTGGCTCCATGACATGGAGATTTATGCATCCTGTATCTGCACTGAGCCAGTAACCACATGATACCAGAGGGAGCGGAAAGCATCTTATTACATCATCCAGAAGAGGAGGCAGCACAGGTGTGGAGGGAAGCAAAATGGGGGATCTAAAGAGCCAGCGGTGGAAATAGGGAAGATCTCCAGGAGGAGCTGGAAAATCTCCTGGACAAAGGTTGGATGGCAGAGAAAGAGCCACCTGCTCTCTGCTCCACCACTTATCCTGCTAGGGCACAGGTCGCTTTATGGCTGTAACTGCCCGAGGTGCGGTGAGCTTGATCCACTGCGCCATAGCGATAGCGAATGTAGCACAATGAATGGGGAGCGCCCGTCACCTTCTCTGTGACTCAGCTGGTGGCAATGGCATCATGGCGTCAGCATGGACGCTCTGCCACAAGATGAGGTGGAGCCACAGGAGATCTGATGGACAGGGAAGTATTAAATATTAGTTTTTCAATAAATGAATTAATTTTGATAACAAGAATGAAATGGGGGTGAGAGAGAACACTATAATGACTTAAGGGTGGGGGATGGAAGAGATATAAATATATTGGGGGAGGGGACATGTAAATATAATGAATCAGAGGGGCATGGAATTATAATGATACAGCGGACAAGTAATTATAATGAATCGGGGGGGCGGGAGGTGCACAGTGGGGGCATGGAGGACGCAGGAGATTAACTGATTAATTGGGGGAAAGAGAACAGTAACTAATTCATTTATACATTTATTGGGAGGGGAAAAGTGGCCAATTATAGTTACAGGGGGCTCAGTGGTGGATTATCAATTTACATTCAGAATTTTGTGTTGCATAATAGTAAGACGTCAGCGGTGAGTTACTGGATGTGAATATTTGTTCTGTCTCTACATTGTATAGGGGTACGTTCACATGGGCGACCGGCGGCACTAAATGACCACCAATCGGAAAACCATTACCTATTGGCAGTCGCTTCATAGCATGTTTAACCCCTTCATGACTGGGCTATTTTTCATTATTTTATTTGTTTTTTCCTCTCCTTCTACTAAGAGCCATAACTTGCTATCTTTCCATCCACATAGCGTATGAGGACTTGGTTTTTGCGAGACAAGTTGTAGTTTTGAACGACATCATTCATTTTATCATGTGATTCACTCAAAAGTTGGGAAAATAATTCTAAGTGCGTTGAAATTGCAAAAAAAGTGCAATTCCACAATTGTTTGTGTCACCATTTTCTGAGACCCCTAACATTTTCAATTTTCGTGGTAAGGGGCTATGTGGGGGCTTATTATCTGTGGCCTGATTTGAGGTTTATTGATGCTATTTTGGGGTAGATATAATGGTATCATCTTGTCTAATTGCAGTTTATTGCAATGTTGTGGCAGCTAAAAAAAGTAATTATGGCGTTTTGATTTTTTTCTCATTACGCTGTTTACTGATTGGATTAATTTATTTTATTTTTGATAGATTGGAGTTTTATGAATTCGGCGATATCGAATATGTGTATTTTTTTTTAATTGCTTTATTTTTAATGGGGCACAAAGGGGGGTGATTCTTGCACCGGCTATCACTGAGGAATATGTTCCTACAACAAGGATACCATCCACTGGTAATAGATGAACAGATCCACAGAGCTACAAGGATCCCAAGAAGCCGCCTCTTGGATTACAGACAGAGGGAGGACAACAGCAGGGCGCCTCTTGTGGTCACATACAGCAAGCACATGAACATCCTAAGGAAGATTAAGACTGATCTTCCACCCATATTCCTCAGAGACCACAGACTGAAAGGAATATTCCCAGAACTACCACTTCTCTCCTACAAAAAGCCCCGTAACCTAAGGAATCTCCTTGTCAGAAGTGTCCTCTCATCACCATCAGAGATGGGAACATTCCCCTGTAATAATAAAAAGCAGGACTTGTACCCAGATATTACCGACAAATACAGTCCACATACCCAACACCAATCAGGACTATAAGATCATGGACTTCTTCTCATGTTCATCTTCCAATGTGGTGGACATGATACAATGTACAAGGTGTCCTGAGGAGCCGATATTGGGGAAACTAAGCAAAAACTACAACCAAGGATGACTCTACACAGACACAATCAGGAATGAACTGGACGCCTGTGGGAAAACATTTCTCTGGACCTGGACACTGTATGACGGATATAAAAGTCTTAATACTGAAAGGTCGTTTTAAGGACGAAAAGAAAGGAAAATCTGAGAATTCATACTGATAAGAATGTTCAACTCTTCCACAATTTAACACCTGGATTTATGACTCACTACATGGACCCAGTTCACACCTCCACGAGACTGACTCCAGATCACTAAGCTGTCACTCCCACCATCTCTCCATTTGTAACAAAAAACCTTAACTTGATTTCCTTGGCTTATCTTTAGGAGGCATCACCCCATCCACCCCATGCACAAATTGTAATATCTCCTAAATGTTGTGCTCTTGTCTCAGTCATTCATTTGTAAATCCTCCTGAAGAAGGAGCCTCGGTTCTCTGAAAGCTGCAGATATAATTCTCCTGGTTAGCCAATAAAGGGATCGCTCCTAGAATACTTCTGTCAATTTTAGGCATAAAACTACTTATATCAATTTGTAAAGGTTGCAAAGTTGTGATATATGCTCTACTGTGACCCCCTACTGAATATTAATTTTTCTTTTCTTTTGAGGGGAGGATAATTAGAACTTCTGCTATGGAGCTCTATGATTTCTATGTACGTCCGTTATGATGACTACATAATTAGAATATACTTATTGTAACACATAAATAATCATTGGAGCTGTAATCATCAAATAATATTTTGTCAATGTGTGAAATGTTCTTTTAAGAATTGTTTACATGTGTAACATAACATATATATATAAATGATTTATGTGGATAGTAGGTGAAGTGTAGAGCGGTGTCACCCCATGATGATTATTATCTGGGCTTGTTACATTGTCAGGCTGCAATTTCCCTCTACAATGTCATGTGATGCACTACTTATCTCATCCACCAGATGGCGGTATAGAGCATTACACTCCATTATCCTGAAAGGTGACACCTGCAGGACGATTCGTGTAAGAGCAACAGTTCATAGTACCAGGGGTCAACCATTTTGAGCATGAAATTCACTAAGGAGGAGTCACTAATGTGTCTCGACAGTAAGGGGGGACACTATTGTGAAGGACACTATGGGGCGATTCATTATGACCGGTGTTGTGCAGTTTAGTGTTAATGACTCTCTGGAGTACAATGCGCCTAATTCATTAAGTGGTGCTCATCCCCTAAAGAAATAGGCGCATCTCTTAATTGTCATGTGCCGACACCAGAAATGGTCTGAAGTCAGTGACTGGGGAATATTTCTTGACTACATTACGCAGTTTCTGCTGAGACTGGACTGTAAACCCTAAGGCGATGTGCCCACTTAGCAGATTTACATGCGTTTTCTCTGCCAGAGAGAAGCGTTTTTTCAGCGTTTTTACATACGTTTTTTCTGCCAGAGAGAAGCGTTTTTTCAGCGTTTTCGCATGCGTTTTTTCAAGCACTTTTCCAAGTGATTTTGAGCATCACTTGGAAAAGTGCTTGACAAGTTGGTCACACAATATAAATCCATGCAACCGGCATGGATTTATATTGTGTGACCAACTTAGATGCTTTAAATGCAGCATCTATAGTAAAAAAAAAGAAAGAATTAAAAAGTTAAAAATAAAAAAAAACCTGTATGCTCACCTCTCCGGTCTCCTCCTGGCAGCGATCCTCTCTCCTCGGCGTCCCGGTTGTACTGGCAGGACCTGTGATGACTTCATTTAGTCAGCTGATGGTCACGCGACCATCACCTGACCGCTGACGTCAGTGGTCATGTGACCATCAGCTGACTAAATGACATCACTGCAGATCCTGCAAGTACACCCAGGACGCCGAGGAGAGATGACGCAGCCGGGAGAAGACCGGAGAGGTGAGTATACAGGTTTTTTTACTTTTAACTTTTTTATTTCTTTTTTTCACCGCGTGGTAGCCGGGATGTAGAGGAGTTGTAGTCTCCTCTTCATCCCAGGTACCACACGCACCGCGATTACGCTGCAACTTCGCGTCCATTGAATTTAATTGAAACGCTGCAAATCCACATATACCTGCGGGTTTGCTGCATTTCAATGTTCCTCAATGGCCGCGAATTTGCAGCGTAATCGCAGTAGAAATGGTCATGCTGCGAATTTGGCGCACTAATTAGCGCATCATGTGCACAGCACATCCGAATTCACATTGCTTTGCATGGCAGATGGTTTTACAAGCGTTTTCAATGCGTTTTCATGGCTTTAACCCCTTAATAACATCTGACGTACTAATACGCGTCTGTGCCCTGGGACTTAAGAGCCAGACCCGTATTAGTACGTCATCGCGATCGCGCGCGCACACAGGCTGTGCGGGCGCGATCGCCGCCGGGTGTCAGCTGATTGTCACAGCTGACACCCGGTACTATGTGCAGGGAGCGGTCCTGCACCGCTCCCAGCACATTAACCCCCGTGATGCTGCGATCGAAGTCGATCGAAGTCGATCGCGGCATTGCGGGGGCAAGGGGAGGTGATCGGCGATACTCACCTCCTCTTCCGGCTTCCAGCGCAGTCTGCAAAGGCTTCCCGGGTGTTGCCATGACGACCCGATGTCGTCATGACAACATCCGGGTCACCAGAGAGCAGGAAGATTGCTTGGACATGCGCAGTGCATCTCCAA
This sequence comes from Phyllobates terribilis, assembly GCF_046119375.1. Taxonomy (NCBI): domain Eukaryota; kingdom Metazoa; phylum Chordata; class Amphibia; order Anura; family Dendrobatidae; genus Phyllobates; species Phyllobates terribilis. Next base: position 1,177,523,420 of record NW_027362761.1, read on the forward strand.
GCAATCTTCACACTGTGCACTTCTGACAGCCTTCATGGCATAGGGATGGTGCTCCATTCCTGTGCCATGCAGGCGATCAAAAAAAAAAAGTGAAAGTCCCAGAGTGGGACAAAGTAATAAAGTGTATAAACTGTGTGAAAGTGGGAAAAAAAAAAAAAAAATGTGCAAAAATATTATAAAAAAATAAAAAAAATAATACACCAAAAATAAAAATATAATGTACCCATCAATAAATATTATTATAAAAAAAATAAAAAAAAAACAATAAAAGTACACATATTTGGTATCGCCGCGTCCGGAACAACCTGACCTATAAAACTTTCCCACTAGTTAACCCCTTCAGTGAACACGGTAAAAAAAAAAAAAAAAAAACGAAGCAAAAAACAATGCTTTATCACCATACCGCCAAACAAAAAGTGGAATAACACGCGATCAAAAAGACGCATATAAATAAAAATGATACCGCTGAAAACGTCATCTCGTCCCGCAAAAAACAAGCTGCCATACAGCTCCATCAGCCGAAAAATAAAAAAGTTATAGCTCTCAGAATAAAGCGATACTAAAAAATATTTTTTTCTATAAAATAGCTTTTATTGTGTATAAGCGCCAAAACATAGAAAAATGATACAAATGTGGTACCACTGTAAACGTACTGACCCGAAGAATAAAGCTACCTCATCAATTTTACCACACGCGGAACAGAATAATAAAAAAAAAAAAAAACAATTCCTGAATTGTTGGTTTTTGTTTATTCTGCCTCCCAAAAATCGGAATAGAAAGTGATCAAAAAATGTCACGTGCCTGAAAATGGCACCAATAACAACGTCAAGTCATCCCGCAAAAAACGAGCTGTCACATGACTGTCTGCCAAAATCTGGAAAAATTATAGCTCTCAAAATATGGCGATGCAAAAACTAGATTTTACAAAAAATGCGTCTTTTAGTGTGTGACAGCTGTCAGTCATAAAAACCCCATATGATTCTGGCATTGCTGTAATCACACCGACCCGAAGAATAAAGTCGTCTAATCACTAATACCGCACAAGGAACGGCGTCAAAAATAAACTCTTGGGTTAGGATTGGGCTAGGGTTAGGGCTGGGTTTGGGGCTAGGGTTGTGCTGGGGCTAGGGTTGTGCTGGGGCTAGGGTTGTGCTAGGGTTAGGGCTGGGGTTGGGATTTTTTTCAAAAGTAAGAAAAAAAGATGACGATAAGGCGACTAGTGTTGAGAGCAAGTGCTCGCTACTTGAGTTTGCATCGGGTGCTCTGGTATGCATTGAGTATCGTGGGTATTTGAGTGACATGCTCGAGTCTCTGCCCCATATGCTTCGCGGCCAAAAAACTTTACGGGGATTGCCTGCCATGCACGAGCGATCCCCGCATGTTTTTTTTTGGGTGTCTAATAACCGTGAAACATGCGGAGCAGGGACTCGAGCATGTCACTCGAGCACACGCTGTACATGGTGCATACCTGAGTACCCGATGCAAACTCAAGTAGCGAGCACTTGCGCTCAAGAATAATGACAACTTATTCAATATGATGACCTAATGTAAACAAATAATGTGCCGTACCTTTGGGTTCAAAATGTTCACTATACACCTTAATAAAATCCTTGAGGGGTATAGTTTCCAAAATGGGGACACTTGTGGGGGAGCTCCACTGTTTAGGCACATCACGGGCTCTCCAAACGCGACATGGTGTCCGCTAACAAATTGAATGGAAAATCGGCTCAAATTGTTAGCGGACGCCATGTTGCGTTTGGAGAGCCCCTGTGTGCCCAAACATTGGAGCTCCCCCACAAGTGACCCCATTTTGGAAACTAGACCCCCCAAGGCACCTATCTAGATGCATAGTGAGCACTTGGAACCCCCAGGTGCTTCACAAATTGATTCGTAAAAATGAAAAAGTGAAAAAAAAAACACTTTTTCATTTTTATGAATCAATTTGTGAAGCACCTGGGGTTCCAAGTGCTCACTATGAATCTAGATAGGTGCCTTGGGGGGTCTAGTTTCCAAAATGGGGTCACTTGTGGGGGAGCTCCAATGTTTGGGCACACAGGGACTCTCTAAATGCAACATGGTATCCGCTAACAAATTGAATGGAAAATCGGCTCAAATTGTTAGCGGACACACATTGCGTTTGGAGAGCCCCTCTGTGCCCAAACTTTGGAGCTCCCCCACAAGTGACCCCATTTTGGAAACTAGACCCCCCAAGGCACCTTTCTAGATGCATAGTGAGCACTTGGAACCCCCAGGTGCTTCACAAATTGATTCGTAAAAATGAAAAAGTGAAAAAAAAAAACACTTTTTCATTTTTATGAATCAATTTGTGAAGCACCTGGGGTTCCAAGTGCTCACTATGAATCTAGATAGGTGCCTTGGGGGGTCTAGTTTCCAAAATGGGGTCACTTGTGGGGGAGCTCCAATGTTTGGGCACACAGGGACTCTCTAAATGCAACATGGTATCCGCTAACAAATTGAATGGAAAATCGGCTCAAATTGTTAACGGACACACATTGCGTTTGGAGAGCCCCTCTGTGCCCAAACTTTGGAGCTCCCCCACAAGTGACCCCATTTTGGAAACTAGACCCCCCAAAGCACCTTTCTAGATGCATAGTGAGCACTTGGAACCCCCAGGTGCTTCACAAATTGATTCGTAAAAATGAAAAAGTGAAAAAAAAAACACTTTTTCATTTTTATGAATCAATTTGTGAAGCACCTGGGGTTCCAAGTGCTCACTATGAATCTAGATAGGTGCCTTGGGGGGTCTAGTTTCCAAAATGGGGTCACTTGTGGGGGAGCTCCAATGTTTGGGCACACAGGGACTCTCCAAATGCAACATGATATCCGCTAACAAATTGTCGGCTCAAATTGTTAGCGGATATCATGTTGCATTTGGAGAGTCCCTGTGTGCCCAAACATTGGAGCTCCCCCACAAGTGACCCCATTTTGGAAACTAGACCCCCCAAGGCACCTATCTAGATGCATAGTGAGCACTTGGAACCCCAGGTGCTTCACAAATTGATTCATAAAAATGAAAAAGTGTTTTTTTTTTCACTTTTTCATTATTACGAATCAATTTGTGAAGCACCTGGGGGTTCCAAGTGCTCACTATGCATCTAGAAAGGTGCCTTGGGGGGTCTAGTTTCCAAAATGGGGTCACTTGTGGGGGAGCTCCAAAGTTTGGGCACAGAGGGGCTCTCCAAACGCAATGTGGCGTCCGCTAACAATTTGAGCCGATTTTCCATTCAATTTGTTAGCGGATACCATGTTGCATTTAGAGAGTCCCTGTGTGCCCAAACATTGGAGCTCCCCCACAAGTAACCCCATTTTGGAAACTAGACCCCCCAAGGCACCTATCTAGATGCATAGTGAGCACTTGGAACCCCTAGGTGCTTCACAAATTGATTCGTAAAAATGAAAAAGTGTTTTTTTTTTCACTTTTTCATTATTACAAATCAATTTGTGAAGCACCTGGGGGTTCCAAGTGCTCACTATGCATCTAGAAAGGTGCCTTGGGGGGTCTAGTTTCCAAAATGGGGTCATTTGTGGGGGAGCTCCAAAGTTTGGGCACAGAGGGGCTCTCCAAACGCAATGTGGTGTCCGCTAACAATTTGAGCCGATTTTCCATTCAATTTGTTAGCGGATACCATGTTGCATTTAGAGAGTCCCTGTGTGCCCAAACATTGGAGCTCCCCCACAAGTGACCCCATTTTGGAAACTAGACCCCCCCAAGGCACCTATCTAGATGCATAGTGAGCAGTTGGAACCCCCAGGTGCTTCACAAATTGATTCATAAAAATGAAAAAGTGTTTTTTTTTTCACTTTTTCATTGTTACGAATCAATTTGTGAAGCACCTGGGGGTTCCATAGTGCTCACGATGCATCTAGATAGGTGCCTTGGGGGGTCTAGTTTCCAAAATGGGGTCACTTGTGGGGGAGCACCAATGTTTGGGCACACAGCGGCTCTCCAAACGCAACATGGTGTCGCTAACAATTTGAGCCAATTTTGCGTTAAATTTGTTAGCGGACACCATGTTGCATTTAGAGAGCCGCTGTGTGCCCAAATATTGGAGCTCCCCCACAAGTGACCCCATTTTGGAAACTAGACCACCCAAGGCACCTATCTAGATGCATAGTGAGCACTTGGAACCCTCAGGTGCTTCACAAATTGATTCATAAAAATGAAAAAGTGTTTTTTTTTTTCACTTTTTCATTGTTACGAATCAATTTGTGAAGCACCTGGGGGTTCCAAGTGCTCACTATGCATCTAGATAGGTGCCTTGGGGGGTCTAGTTTCCAAAATGGGGTCACTTGTGGGGGAGCTCCAATGTTTGGGCACACAGGGACTCTCTAAATGCAACATGGTGTCCTCTAACAAATTTAACGGAAAATCGGCTCAAATTGTTAGTGACACCATGTTGCGTTTGGAGAGCCGCTGTGTGCCCAAACATTGGAGCTCCCCCACAAGTGACCCCATTTTGGAAACTAGACCCCCCAAGGCACCTATCTAGATGCATTGTGAGCACTTGGAACCCTCAGGTGCTTCACAAATTGATTCATAAAAATGAAAAAGTGTTTTTTTTTTTCACTTTTTCATTGTTACGAATCAATTTGTGAAGCACCTGGGGGTTCCAAGTGCTCACTATGCATCTAGAAAGGTGCCTTGGGGGGTCTAGTTTCCAAAATGGGGTCACTTGTGGGGGAGCTCCAAAGTTTGGGCACACATGGGCTCTCCAAACACAACATGGCGTCCGCTAATTATTCAAGCAAATTTTACAATCAAAAAGTCAAATGGCGCTCCTTCCCTGCCGAGCCCTGCCGTGCGCCTAAACAGTGTTTTTTCCCCAAATATTGGGTATCTGCGTGCCCAGGGGAAATTGCACAACAAATTTTGGGGTCCATTTTTTCTTGTTACCCCTGTGAAAATAAAAAAAAATTGGGTCTAAAGTAACATTTTTGTGAAAAAAGTTAAATGTTCATTTTTTTCTTCCACATTCAAAAAATTCCTGTGAAGCACCTGAAGGGTTAATAAAGTTCTTGAATGTGGTTTTGAGCACCTTGAGGGGTGCAGTTTTTAGAATGGTGTCACTTTTGGGTATTTTCTGTCATAAAGACCCCTCAAAGTGACTTCAAATGTGATGTGGTCCCTAAAAAAATGGTTTTGTAAATTTTGTTGGAAAAATGAGAAATCGCTGGTCAACTTTTAACCCTTATAGCTCCCTAACAAAAAAAAATTTTGGTTCCAAAATTGTGCTGATGTAAAGTAGACATGTGGGAAATGTTATTTATTAACTCTTTTGTGTGACATATCGCTCTGATTTCAGGGCTTAAAAATTCAAATTTTGAAAATTGCAAAATTTTCAAAATTTTCGCCAAATTTCCGTTTTTTTCACAAATAAACACAAGTGATATCGAAGAAATTTTTCCACAATCATGAAGTACAATATGTCACGAAAAAACAATCTCAGAATCAGGGGGATCCGTTGAAGCGTTCCAGAGTAATTACCTCATAAAGTGACAGTGGTCAGAATTGTAAAAATTGGCCCGGTCATTAACGTGCAAACCACCCGCGGGGCTTAAGGGGTTAAAAACGCTACGTGGCACATAGCCTAAAAGTCACAACTTCCGAGTTCTGTGAAAATATTGCAACTTATTAAGGTGTTTTACATCAGAGTTTTGACCTTTCACATTTTCTGCTATTCATGCGCTATAGAGATAAAGTGTCAGCTTCATTCTGCAGGAAAAAGTTATTACAGTAATAGAAGACTTATAATTTTTTTAAATGTTTTATTACTTTTATACAATTAATATTCTGTGGGGGAGGGGCCGAAGGAAAATCTGTTTATCCGTCAGCTCGCTCCGTTGTACGGCCACATTCAGAGTTTCTCCTCCTGTGCAGATGTTCATATAGTCTGTAATCATTATGTCGGCGCTGGTTTATACCTGACTGGTTTATACAATGATCTGTACAGAAATAATCTATTCCCAGAGGAAGAAGAGAAGACAGAAATAATCACTGAGCGCTCTGCTAATTCTCTGCACCTTCATCTACACAACATTGTAATACAGCGACATCATGGGGGATGAGGACGGAGGTTTTTGTACGGCTCTGTATCACTGTGTGTTTGGCCGGCTATAACCCTGCTGACAGTAATAATCTGCTGCATCGTCCTCTGTCGCTCCTCGGATTGTTAATTTGTAATTAGTATAAGAAGATCCATCACTAACACCAGAGAAGCGGTCTGGGACTCCTGTATATCGGGTGGTTGCAGCATAGATAAGAAGCTTTGGTCGTTCTCCTGATTTCTGTTGATACCAGGCTATAACATTCCCTGTACTAGAACTAGATGTACATGAGATGGTGACTGTATCTCCGGGGGACACAGAGATATAATCTGGAGTCTGGGTCATCACAATCTCTCCACAGGATCCTGAGGATTAGAAGAGACATATTCATTACTGATAAATGTCGGGATCTTCCTAGAAATCCTGATCTGATGATGGATCCACTGTAGAGATTTCTCTACACACAATCATGGAAGGATCCGAATCTCTCACCCTGAATAGAAATGAAGATCACAGCCAGCAGATAACTGCGAGAAACCATCCTGATGTGTCTGGACCGTCAGATAGAAACTATAAGATGAGAAAATCTGTACAATGAGATCTATATAGAGAGTGACAGGGGGGATACAGAGACCCCCAGAGACTGTGTATGGAAATACTGGGGACATGTAAATTCTGTGGTTATAATGTGACGGTTACTGGAGTGTAATAGAGACCGGAGCTCGGCGGCGTCTCCTCCTAGATGAGAATTAATGTCACTTGTATGAAATCTAAGAAAAGAAATAAGAGTTTTTTTAGTAATTAATTGTAATTTCCATGGTTATAGGTTTTTATGATCATGTTTAGCTCTGCTACATCTGTATATAAATATTCCTGAAATATTGTTTTGTATTTATAAGGATATAAATGTATATTTCTATAATCGGCAGGATATTCCATTACACTGTATAAACCTCCTGAGAGAATCCACCGGTCATCAGGGTCGCGGTATTGTAGGACCTGATATCTGTGCGGAGTCTTCACAGCTTACATACAAGTTAGGAAAACCCTGTAAGTGACGTCCTTGTATACGATCACATACACGACTGATCTCTCTGAATATCTGTTATAAATGCAGTCAGGATTAAAGGAGAAAATCTACTAGAGACCTGAGCAGAAGTAATCCGGGGGCTCCTGCACCTGCCGAACCCCCTCCAAACTCGCGATCAGGGGTCAGGTTATAGTAAGTTACATAGTGCGGTGTAGTGTAACGGAGACCTCGGCACCGAAGAAGACAAAAGGAGGAAATGTTGCTGCAAATATATATTTTTTATTTGGATCCGGCAAGAAAAGCAAAGACAGATACCGGCCAGCGTTTCGGCCAATAAATTGTCTTCATCAAGGACGTCTGTAATACATGAACATAACAAATAAAACATTTAGTTTCATATGTGACATGAAATGAACCTAAAGAAAAGTGTCAGATCAATGGGAGGCGGGAGGAGGAAAGGTGGGAATGTGAGGATCAACCAGAGATAACACATGGACAATGAGATCACAACGATGAAAATCATTAATAATACTGCAATTGTCATATGGGAACAATGTTGGAGTCAGCGTGATAATCTGGTTTTGTGTGAATTCCATAAAGACAAAAGGAAAGAAAAGAAAAGAGGACATGAATCCTGGAAGCTAAAGGACAAATTATCTAAAGACGACCAATATGTGGTCAGTTCAGAGCAATGACGACGGCTCAAAAATTATTAATTATTACAATGTGCACACTTCAGTAGGTGAACACTTGGTCTAAGGTTCAGGTTTTCACGTGACTTTACCAGTTAGAATAGGACCAGGAAATCTAGATTGCATCATGTCCATATAGCAGCACCTGTAACTACAGTATATTCAGGTGGTGTGTACATGTCTAATATTAGACCATCGAAGCAATGTAGAGGGCTCCAAAAATGATTAGGCCTCTACCTATCCCTATGCCGAGCTCCTATACCAACACAGTACAGGCATAAAATGGTGTTCATGGCCGCCCCTAAGTGTTATCCTGCCTGTGATAGTCCCCTGATAATGGTGCAGGTTTTTATTTTTTAAATCCTCACAAATTGAATCGCAGATTGTTCAAATTTGTGTGGAACCTCGGATATCAGGAAATTTAACACAAATTCATTCCTCCATGGATTGATCTGCTCATCTCTAGTCTCAACTAATTCCTGGCTGGAGAGTGACCGCACTATCCGGGGACAGTGACCGCACTATCCGGGGACAGTGGCCACCACATCTCCTTGAGCCCCAGAACGGCTCAGAGTGAATACGATGGCACTACGTGACTAAAGTGGACACAGCTTGAGCAGATCTCGTTACACCTAGCAGGGTCAGTTATGTGTAAGTATGGCGACAAGAAAGGTTCAGATCCAGCAATCCCACAGGATTAAAAATTACACCTTTACTTAAGAAACGTAAAAATCCATATTAGTATTTCAATAGAAAAATGTGAAATGAGAGCGGGTATAAACAATACATGAACTGGTGACGGGTTTTACACCATGTGGATTCTTAATCATAATCTATTTTACAGTGATAGTCAAGTACATTTTATTTTTTTACATTTACTTTTTGCTCCACTCTCTTCACAACCCAAGAATATTACACAATTGAAGACAGCGCTCCTTAGGAAGTTTCATATATACAGGTGCTTCTTACTAATTTAGAATATCATCAAAAGGTTAATTTATTTCAGTTCTTCAATCCAAGAAGTGAAGCTCATATATTATATAGAGTCATTACACACAGAGCGATCTATTCCAAGTGTTTATTTCGGTTAATGCCAGGCCGCATTGATGCAGTAATTGATGCAAAGGATCCCCGACCAAGTATTGAGGGCATTTACTGAACATACATTTCAGTAGGGGAACATTTCGGATTTTAAAGACATTTTTCAAGCTGTTGTTATAAAGTATTCTAATTTACTGAGATAATGACTTTTGTGTTTTCATTGGCTGTAAGCCATAATCATCAACATTAACAGAAATAAACACTTGAAATAGATCTCTCTGTGTGTAATGACTCTATATAATATATGAGCTTCACTTTTTGTGTTGAAGAACTGAAATAAATTAACCTTTTGATGATATTCTAATTTTCTGAGAAGCACCTGTATATATGATACTTCTTAAGCAGCGCTATTCCATTTGCTTCTGTGGATTTTACCTCAGGTGTATTTTGACTATGACGCTCCCTTATGCCTAATGTATCCTGCAGACATGCTTATTTGTACAACCCAAGAATATTAGTGACTTAGAGGCCATCGCCAATGAGGAACGGGCTAAGATTCCTCAGGGGCTGTAAAGAGCTGGTGTCTGGATAGGCATCACGTACACAGCAGGTCGTAACAGCCAAAGGGGCTTTACTACCTACTAAAGACGCTTATCACGTAGGGGTGAATAATCCTCAGACTTCAGTGGTCAGTAAGGGGCATTTTGTGCTGAATATGGAGAAACCACTTGTTATATTATTTGTACTGAGCTATTTCTATACTTCTTGGTTTATTGCAAACAGCAGAAAGTTTATAAATGTTAGAAATAAACTGAATCTGAAATGGGGTGAAGGTGGGGATTGAAACTAAATATACAGTGCTCAGCATAAATGAGTGCACCCCCTTTGAAAAGTAAAATTTTAATCAATATCTATAATGGGTGTGTCAGGTGTGACAGACTGTCGTTCTGGATCCAGCTGTAGAAGGTCATTGCGCTTGGCTCTGCAGGCACCTTCTTGATCTTTTGATCTTTGTGGTGTAGTGATATCCTTCTCCCTCTAGGACCTAGGAGTGGACCTCCACCTTCTGCTGCTAATTGACACACCCTTGCTGGATGTTTAAATACCTTCGGTCTCTGCAGAAAGTCGCCTAGATAGCTCTATTTTCCTCTGTCCAAACTTGAAGTACTAGTAGTCGGCTAGTGTCTTCTTGGAGTTCCCTTGGAGTATAGTTGGCATAATCTCTCTGGTGTCTTCTCAAGCTAAGTGTTTTCCTTTGTCTGTTACCTATTTGTCTTTAGTTGCAGAGGGGGTTGACTAGTGCTCACCCCATCCCCTCCTTAACTAGGGCCTATCACTAGGGGCAGTCAGGGATTAGGTTTCCTGCTCAGCGATAGGTACGGAACCTATTTAGGGACTTTAGGGGAGTCAGGCTGTTGTCAGATCTGCCTAGGGGTCTCCACTCCCCCTTTTCCTAGTGTTTGGACTTCTTCCTCCTCTTCCCGTTGTTGTGCACTTAGTCTTTCCCTCACCTTGCTTGACAATATCTCACTGAACAAAAGAAAAATTTCCAGAATTTTGACAAGACTAAGTTTCATAGAACCTTCTTTAACCCATAACATGAAGGTAAGGTTAATAATATAACTTTCATAGCTAAATCTTTAGTATTACTCAAAATAGTTAATGCAAAATGAGTACACCCGACATAAAAAAAAAAATACTACATCTAGTCATTTGTATGACCTCCATAATTTTTAAGAACAGCACCGAGTTTTCTAGATATGGAATGAGCAGGTTGGCGACATATTGTAACATTTATCTTTTTTCATTCTACAAGAACGAGCCCTTTTAGAGCCTGGATACTGGATGGAGAGTGATGACAACTTGTCTCTTCAGAATTCCCCATAGGTGTTTGGGTGGGTTCAGATCAGGAGACACTTAATCAATGAATCACTTTCTCCCTGTTCTTCTTCAGAAATACCACAGAAGCCTTAGATGTGTGTTTTGGATCATTGTGATGTTGCTAAGTGAACGTCTACCAAGCGCACAGAGTGATGGCAGCATCTTCTCTTTCAATATAGAGGTTTACATCTGTGAATTCATGACATCATCAATGAAATGTATCCCCCCCGACTCCAGCAGCACTGATGCAGCCCCACATAAGGACACTGCAACCACAAGGTCTCATTGAAAGACACCATTCAGTTTTCTTTGTACTTCTCACCTTTTTGACACTATACAGCTTTGAAGCCATCAGTTCCAAAAACATTTATCTTGGTGTCAACACTCCAGAGTATAGAGTCCCAGTGGTCTTCATATTTTTCACCACGATCCCTCAATTGTAGTAGAGCTTTTTAGTGTATAAGCTTTAGTAGAAGTTTCTTTCTTCTAAAGACAACGGCATGCAACCCATTCCTCTGCAGTGTACACCGTATTGTGTCATGAGAAACACATTCACCGGTTTGGATTTCTACTCATTTAGCTAACTGCACTGAATTTGTATATGGATTTTCTTCAGCCCTTCTTATCAAAAGATGCTCCTGTTTAGGTGTCAACCTCCATGATTGGCCTGGACGTCTCTGTAAGATGATTGCAGTTCCATCTTTGTTACATTTTGGTATTCCTTTTGCTACAGTATTCTGACTGATAAGTAAAGCTTTGCTGATCTTCTTGTAGCCTTCCCTTTTTTTATGTAAAATAAATTATTTTCTTTCTCAGGTCTTGTGACATTTCTCTTCCATGTGGTGCCATTGCTGACAGAATGAAATGGGAAGGGTTTTTGTTTTTTTATAAGCAACAACTTTTTCTAGTAAACTGTCTGCTGGACACCTGTGTAATGAATAATTAAACTTACCTGTGGTTGAATTCTGGTTAATTAGAATTTTGTACTATAAAATTGAACTTTTCTACTAAGATTTTCATTGGGGTGTACTCACTTTTACAACATTTTCTTAAATGAATTTCTTAGGAAAATTACTTTTTGGGGTGTTGAAAATAGCAAGTATTGTTTGTAATTAATAGCCAACATTTGTGGGAGTATTTAGTAGTCTGGTATCCCATAGAAAATGTTAATTCTAAAAGGAAACTAAAGGTTTTCTGACAAAACTGTTGGGGTGTACTCATTTGTGCTGAGCACTGTATCTGCTATATCATAGAATCATAGAATCATAGAATGGTAGAGTTGGAAGGGACCTCCTGGGTCATCTGGTCCAACCCCCTGCTCAAAGCAGGATTCACTAGATCATCTCAGACAGATGTCTGTCCAGCCTCTGTTTGAAGACGTCCATTGAAGGGGAACTCACCACCTCTCGTGGCAGCCTGTTCCACTCATTAATCACCCTAACTGTCAAAAAGTTTTTTCTAATATCTAATCTGTGTCTCCTCCCATTTAGTTTCATCCCATTGCTTCTAGTCTTTCCTTGTGCAAATGAGAATAAAGATGATCCTTCTACAATGTGACAACCCTTGACATATTTGTAGACAGCTATTAAGTCTCCTCTCAGTCTTCTTTTTTGCAAGCTAAACATTCCCAAATCCTGCAACCGTTCCTCATAGGACATGGTTTGCAGACCAGTCACCATTCTGGTCGCTCTTCTCTGAACTTGCTCCAGTTTGTCTATGTCTTTTTTAAAATGTGGTGCCCAAAACTGTACACAGTATTCCAGATGAGGTCTGACCAAAGAGGAGTAAAGACCGATAATGACTTCACGTGATCTAGACTGTATGCTTCTGTTAATGCATCCCAGAATTGTATTTGCCTTTTTTGCTGCTGCATCACACTGTTGACTCATGTTCAGTCTATGATCTATTAGTATACCTAAGTCTTTTTCACATGTACTGTTGCTTAGCTCTATACCTCCCATTCTGTATATGCTTTTTTCATTTTTATTGCCCAGATGTAGTACTTTGCATTTTTCCCTGTTAAAAAACATTCTGTTGGTTGCTGCCCACTGCTCCAGTTTATTTAGGTCTTTTTGAATCCTCTCTCTCTCTTCTCTAGTATTAGCTATCCCTCCTAGCTTTGTGTCATCAGCAAATTTAATCAGTTTACCCTCAATTCCTTCATCTAAATCATTGATAAAGATGTTGAACAATACAGGTCCCAGGACAGAGCCCTGTGGTACCCCACTTGAGACATTCATCCAGCTGGATGTGAAGCCATTTACAACCACCCTTTGAGTCCGATCACTAAGCCAGTTATGAATCCACCTAACAGTTGCCTGGTCCATTGCATACTTGGTCATTTTTTCAATAAGGATGGTGTGAGATACTTTGTCAAATGCTTTGCTGAAGTCAAGATATACTATATCTACAGCATTTCCCTGATCCACCCAGTCAGTGATTCTGTCATAGAAGGAAATTAAGTTAGTCTGACATGACTTGTTAGTTACAAACCCATGCTGACTCTGGTTAATCACTTCATTCTTATCCATGTACTTACATACATGTTGTTTAATAATTTGTTCAAAGATCTTTCCTGGTATAGAAGTCAGACTCACCGGCCTATAGTTCCCAGGGTCCACCTTCTTCCCCTTTTTGAAGATAGGAACAACATTTGCTCTTCTCCAGTCTTCTGGGACTTCTCCTGTTCTCCAAGAATTTTCAAAGATTATGGAGAGTGGTTCTAAAATTTCTTCTACGATCTCCTTCAGTACTCTGGGGTGTAATTCATCTGGACCTGGAGACTTGAACTCATTTATGTTAGCTAAATATTCCCTCACAATCTTTCTGTTTACAGATAACTTGGATTCCTCTATTCCTTTAAAAGGACAGTGAAGATCAGTTGATGTTACATTTTCTTTCTGAGAGAAAACAGATGCAAAATAGGAATTAAAAAGTTCGGCCTTCTCAACATCCTCTCTTACCATTTCTCCATTTTCATCCTGTAAAATCCTATAGCATCTTTGACTTTTCTTTTACTTTTGACATACCCCCAAAATCCTTTTTTATTGCTTTTGACATCTCTTGCAAGCCTTAATTCATTGTCAGCTTTAGCTAACCTGATACGTGCCCTGCAGGATCTGCAGACTGCATTATAATCTTCTTTAGATATGCCTCCCTCTTTCCATTTAATAAACATTTCTTTCTTTCTTTTTAGCATGTGTTTAAGTTCTGTGTTCATCCATCCTGGTTTCCTTAAATGCTTCCCATTCTTCCTACTTTTCGGGATTGTTAACGATTGTGCTTTGAGAATCCCATTTTTAAAAATTTCCCATCCTTCCTGGACATTTTTGTCCTTAAGGACATCCAGCCATTGGATCCCTCCTATTCTCTTTCTGAGTCTCTTAAAATCTGCCTTTCTAAAATCTAACCTTGAAGTTTGAGTCTTCACATGTCTTCCTCCTCTAGTTATCCAAAATTCTATAATAGCATGATCGCTGCCTCCTAGGGTCCCAGCCACCTTTACCTCCTCAACCATTTCCTCCCTGTTTATAAGGATTAGATCCAAAGTAGCAGATCCCCTTGTTTTCTCCCCTACCTTTTGGAAGATAAAGTTGTCAGCAAGAGAGGATAAGAATTTGCTTGACCTGTTAGTTTTACTTGAGAGAGATTCCCAACAAATGTCTGGATAGTTGAAATCTCCCATGACCACTACGTCATATTTTTTGGAGAACTTGGTCATTTGATACATAAAGAGTTCATCCATATCTTCAGCTTGCCCAGGTGGTCTGTAGTAAATGCCTACAATGGTGTCCTTTCCGTTGTTCTCTCCTTGTATTCTTACCCAAACAGTTTCCACAGAACTCCCAGTCTCTGAAGCTTCAATCTCTGTGCAGATATACGCTTTTCTAACATACAATGCAACACCTCCTCCTCGTTTATCAAGTCTGTTTCTTGCAAATAAGTTGTATCCTTTTAGCCTTTTATTCCAATCATGTTTATCGTTCCACCAAGTTTCAGTGATTCCAATGACATCATATTCCTTTTCTTGCATTATTAGTTCCAATTCTCCTTGTTTGTTGCCCATGCTTTGTGCATTTGTATAAAAACATTTTAGTTTGTGATTGGTTTCTCTTCCTCCCATATTTTTATTATTTAAATTGTTTTGTCTTTGTTCTTCCTTTCCACTTCCAGTAGCAGAGATCTCAATAGTATTTGTCAGCTGTATGGCTTTTTCTGGCCTTTTGCTTCCCTTCCCACATTGTTCTAGTTTAAAGCTCTTCTGATGAATGTAGCAAGGCGACTTCCAAATACATGTTTTCCAGTCTTCGTAAGGTGCACCCCATCTCTAGCAAGTAGTCCATCGTATAGGTAATTCATTCCGTGATCCAGAAATCCAAATCCTTGTTGACGGCACCATCGACGTGGCCAGTTGTTCACCTGTAGAATCTTATTCCACCTCATTGTTCCATGGACATCCACTGGGAGGATGGATGACAAGACCACCTGCGCTCCCAATTCTTTCACTTTCTTGCCTAAGTCTTCAAAGTCACTGCAGATGGTTTCCAGGTCCTTTCTTGCGGTGTCATTTGTCCCCACATGTATTAGCAGGAATGGGTAGTGATCTGTAGGTCTGAAGAGTCTTGATATCCTGTCAGACACATCTTTAATTTTTGCTCCTGGAAGACAGCACATTTCTCTTGAGGTTATGTCTGGTCTGCAGATAGCGGCCTCTGTTCCTCTTAACAGGGAATCCCCCATGACCACCACTCTCCGTTTTTTCTCCACAACATTCTTCTTTCTCCATCCAGGAGGATTCTGAGGGCTTACAAGGTTATTCATTGCTGGCAAAGTCTTATTTTGCTGTATTTCTTCATGGTTCTCCTGCGTGAGAGCCTGGTACTGGTTCCTGAGCAGTATGGGTGCTGACTGCCTCTCGATCCTCCTGCTTCTGTGGGTCACATGCTTCCATTCCTCTGTTTCGTCAGGTGCAGTTCGAATTTCTTCTCTTTCTGTATCATGAAGAGATAATTCTGCTCTGTCTAAGAACTCTTCACCTTCCTTAATGATTTTCAAGGTAGTTAACCTCTCTTCTAGATTTCGCAACTTTTCCTCCAACAGGGACACAAGCTTGCATTTCTGGCATGTGAAGTTTGGCTTTTCCACTGGCAAGTCTGTGAACATGTAGCAGGATATGCAGCTCACCAAATGGCTCCTGGACTCTTCCATGTTCTTATTGTTAATGTTCTGAAAACAGTGAAAAAAGCTTAAAAAAATAGCTTCAAAATGCGCGCGCCGGACTCTTCACTTACCCCAAAATGCAGTGGGAATATGCAAATTATCTCCTCAGGACTCCTCCCCTGGTTTACCGATGTCCTCTTTTCAGCTCCAACAGCCAAAATCCAGTGTTCTTTGAGCTCGCGGAGACTCTTCACTTACCCCAAAATGCAGTGGGAATATGCAAATTATCTCCTCAGGACTCCTCCCCTGGTTATATCCACAGAATATGCCAAATATATATAGTGGATGTGGATCCCACCTATAGGAACATCATATATCTTGAGTACGGGGCCCTGACAAGCTGCGGTTTCAGCCATTAGATTGTCAGGATTCCCGTCCATTTGTATAGAAATTTTAACCACCTCCTTATGAAAATTCCTCTTAATGGAGTCTGCATGTTCTATATATTTACATCACATCCTCTGTATGTGGTAAGAATAGAATAACCCCTTAAAGGTGAGTACAGATGTGGTGGATAGGATGTGTATTTGGGTAAGACCTCGTGAATTCAACATGTCAATATATTTATTCTCAAGGAATATAAACTGTCCCTGGAGATGTCTGACAGCAGCTTTACCCCCTCTCCCTATACACAACACATGGACGTTCAGCTGAGTCTAACGTGCTTATGTATGGGTGGGGGGCTGTTTATTCGTCAGCTCGCTCCGTTGTACGGCCACATTCAGAGTTTCTCCTCCTGTGCAGATGTTCATATAGTCTGTAATCATTATGTCAGCGCTGGTTTATACCTGACTGGTTTATACAATGATCTGTACAGAAATAATCTATTCCCAGAGGAAGAAGAGAAGACAGAAATAATCCCTGAGCGCTCTGCTAATTCTCTGCACCTTCATCTACACAACATTGTAATACAGCGACATCATGGGGGATGAGGACGGAGGTTTTTGTACGGCTCTGTATCACTGTGTGAGAGGATGCTGTGCACTCTGCTGACAGTAATAATCTGCTGCATCGTCCTCTGTCGCTCCTCTGATTGAAAGAGTGTAATCAGTTCCAGATCCAGATCCAGTGAACCGGTCTGGGACTCCTGTATATCGGCTGCTTGCACTGTAGATGAGAAGTGCTGGAGGTTGTCCTGATTTCTGTTGGTACCAGTGTAAGTAGCTGACATGTACACTACTACTGGCCTTACATGAAATGGTGGCTGTTTCTCCCGGGGACACAGTGATGAGATCTGGAGATTGGGTCAGTACAATCTGTGCACAGGAGTCTAAGGAAAGATAAAGAAAACATAAGTGTTAGTGTTAATGTCGCCTCATTGTGCTGTTCTCTACTACTGTCCTGTCCATCATCTCATGAACCTCTCACCATGAATGAGAAGAAGAATTACACCCAGTACAACTCCCTGTAAACCCATCGTCATCTCCCTGGACTGATGGCCACAGACTATAGAGATGTCACCTGCACAATGTCCCCTATATACCAGCTGTAATCACTGGAGGAGACGTCCCCTGAGAGCAGAGATGTAAAGCAGGAGACATGTAAATTGTGCCGTGTGTCAGCGATCAGTGATCTGGATCTTACTGCAATCAGGGATTTCCTCCAGAAGAGATATAATCCCGATCATTATCCTGAGATCATTCACCATCAGTGATCTCCTGATTGTTCTCAGACATCAGAAATGGGATTATTTTTATAGATGTTATTAGTTTTATCTGTGAAGTAAGAATAAATCCTTCTACGTCTTATTGGGCTTTTCCAGCTTTGTGATGTTGCAGCCGATGTAAGAACAGATACTGGAGACAACAGATCACCGGGAACGTGAAACGCAGAATTCCTGACCTCACAGAGAACATCTAAGGGTATGTGCCCACGTAGCGTTTTACAAGCGTATATGCTGCGGAATTTCTGCAGCGTAAACGCTTGGTAATCCGCTCCCCATGGTCCCCAATGACAAGCCGCACTGTCAATGCACATGCTGCGGATTTTTCCACAGCGTTTATGCTGCGCTCAAAAATCCGCAGCATGTCCATTAATTTTGCGGGCACGCAGCGTAATCGCCGCCATTGACTTGCATTGAGATTTATATAATCCGTGTCAGTATATTTGTATACACAGATTATATGCGTTTCAATGTGCGGATGGTACCCAAGTCTGGAGGAGAGAAGACTCTCATCCAGACCTGGATAGAAACTGTAAAAAAAAGAATTAAAAATAAAAAATAAAGTGTATACTCACCTTCCGATGTCCTCCCGGTGTTTTGTCTGCTCCGTCCGCTCTCTTGCAATGCTCCCGCTGTTATGAAGGACCTGCCATGACGTCACTGAGTCATGTGACCCATCACATGGCTCAATGACGTCACCGCAGGTCCTTCACACCACCGTGAGCCGCCCAACACACCGGACGCGGCAGAGAGAACACCGGGAGGACACCGGAAGGTGAGTATAAACTTTATTTTTTTATTTTTTACCATTTTATTCTTTTTTTTAACTAACTTGGTCACACTACTATAAATTCATGCCGATTGCCGGTTGCATGGATTTATATAGAGTGAACAAGTTGTCAAGCACTTTCCAAGTGATGCTAAAATCACTTGGAAAAGCGCTTGATAACCCGCATGCAGAAATGCATGGAGAGATGCTTGACAAACGCTTCTACCTGGCGGGAAAAACGCATGTAAAATCCGCATGCATTTTTCCTGCCAGGGAGAAGCGTAAAAAATATGTAGCATTTCTGCATCGTGGGCACATAGTCGAAGACCATTAGAAATATTTATATTCATTCAGATTATTATTAATATGTTTATTACTATTAATACGACTGATATTTTATTACATCCACTCCTGATTGTTGCTTAAAAACCAGATGTAAAACCCTGATGAAATACACAGGTGTGAATGAGGCCTGATCTGTATATATTGTGGTGTGAATACAGAACTGATGGGATATTTGGGGGATTCTCATGTGATTTATCTTCATGCATTACTATCATCTATCTTGTGGATGTAAATCTCTCATGTATATAATGTCATATATCAGCGGTTCTCATCTGTCTCATCTGATGTCATTTCCTCCCTAGACGACGGCCCCTGAGCGTTATAGATGTGATATACGGGGGCTGCACCTATATAGTGTTATGTGAATAGAAGCTCTTGAATGATTTTTCATTATCAATGAATGTATTAATAAAATTATAAGAAATATGGAGAAGACAGATATTTGGACACATAGATGAGCCCCCGACAGAAGACACATCTCTGATGGCTGAACCTGCCATTATTCCTGCACTTATGGCCGAGGGTCTGGACAAACCACAAACTCACATTATTGTTATTCTGGTAGAAAACAAATCCTCGTCGGTGACTTTATTAGTAGTTTGCAGAGCACATGTTACTCCCTGACGTGTGCAGAATAATCCGGGCTCCGCTGAGGCTGCCGGGCCCCTCCAGTCCAGGATTCTCCTCAGACCGGGGCTGGGAGAGGTGGGGTCATTTATATGTATATTTCTACCCTACGTCCCAGACCCCTGAGCAGAATAAGGCAGATTCACAGCAAACAGACTCAATGTGAATCCAATCTCTTTCCTGAATTGGAGTGAATCTGCTGAGTGTGAATTGTGGCCGAGTCGCTCATCACTAATGTCCGCACATCTCAGCCCAGAATAGAAAAAGACTGAAGTGAATCTCTGAAAACCCCATTTACTGCTGGGAATATATTTGCTGCTTTGTGCAGCGGCTCCGGCCCCTCTGATCTGTGAGTATAATGTGGGATATGTGAGGTATAGCGGTGTATGGAGCCGCCATTATGAGGCCTCTAGACCTTGTAGTGAGAGGGTGGAGGGGACTGTGCAGCGCGGGGAGGATCTGTCCTCCAGTTCTCTCTCTTCCTGGTCACTCATCCATTCCCGCTAAGCTTCTTATGTTCCTGAGTCCATCAGTAACCGGCGGCTCAGCTAATGTCGGCCGCTCCCGGAGATGACACCTGTAATGCCATGGTTTTCTGATATGGGGAGACCACTGTAACCCCGGGGTCCATCTTTATTTTCAGGATAAAGGACATCACATTAGATATATCGGGTACAGCTCAAATAAAAAGGTAATCACTTGTCCAGAAAAAAAATAAAGATATTTGCAACCAAGATGAGTCCATCACATAACAGGTCAGATATTTATCCCTAGGAGGTAAACTATGAAATGACAGCAAGCAGAGATCTAGATACAGAAAATATAAGGGAAAATTATATAATCTTTTATTATACAAAAATACAACCTGTAATTGTTGGAACAAACCAAATGTATATTTATATTCTATAGGAGCAGAAAGTAAAGTCCTCCCCTCCTTCTTCTATCTCCTTACATCTGTACAGATTCCTTCATCACATGAATCCTGGTAACAGTCTGAAGCTTTTATCGGCCGCGCACAATACTGGATAAGAGCTGCCCGGGTCGTGTTCCTCCTCCTGATGTGTGTGCTCTGTACAGATACAAGCGCCTCATACACAGGATTCTCTGCTATTCCTCAGTATCAGTCACTTATATACAGATGTTTGGTGTCTGCACTGAGTATAGACAGAGCTGCCTGAGCTGCTGCTGCCCCCTAGTGGCTCCATGACATGGAGATTTATGCATCTTGTATCTGTACTGAGCCAGTAACCACATGATACCAGAGGGAGCGGAAAGCATCTTATTACATCATCCAGAAGAGGAGGCAGCACAGGTGTGGAGGGAAGCAAAATGGGGGATCTAAAGAGCCAGCGGTGGAAATAGGGAAGATCTCCAGGAGGAGCTGGAAAATCTCCTGGACAAAGGTTGGATGGCAGAGAAAGAGCCACCTGCTCTCTGCTCCACCACTTATCCTGCTAGGGCACAGGTCGCTTTATGGCTGTAGCTGCCCAAGGTGCGGTGAGCTAGATCCACTGCGCCACCTGCACCGGACACTGCCTGCAGGGGCCGAGGAGACATCGCACATCACTGCTTGTCATGGGGACCAGGGAAAGTGAGATAAGGGGGTTTTTCTATTCACATTTTTATTTTGTCACAAATGAAGCATAAAAAACTGTTAGGCGTCAGGCTGTTGCTGCATTTGAAATAGGTCCAGAACCTTCTGTGGTCTTCCATTTCAGTCCATCCAGGGCTGATGCTGCTCAGCATTGTTGTCAGCCCCAGCCCCTAGCTGGTCCATGAGATGTACAGATTGTCTCTTGGGTATTTGTGGCTAGCAATGTTAAGCGTAGGTTGCAGAGGGAGACAGGGCTGTTGGAGCCTAAGTCTGGGATTCTCCACACCGAGCATGTCTGTGACCTGGCGGATCGTGATTGGTCGCGGGTGACGCCACCAATGGTGCAAAGGTGGGCAGGGCTTAGTCTTTAAAAGACCTGCCCACAAACATGACGGCGCGCTCTGATCATTGAGCAGTGATGCTGATGTGTGGATGACTGTGTGCTCTCTAGTTTCCATAGGCAGGTGTAGTGGAAATAGGCAGCTCCGTCTTGCAGTCTGGCTCTGCCAAAGGGGTCGCCTAACACCCCGAGCAGCCTGCAGACGTCCTGTCCACAGCTATCGACTGTCAGCCACGTGGAGTAATACCCTTCAGTCCGGTAGCACGCCGGCTGGAGGCACGTGTACCCGTCGGCGTAGTCACACACGCATCCTAGCTCCGCCAGTGTAGTCCCTGTGTAGTTAACAGGGCTACAGCTACTTCCCCGGTCGCGCATCTCCCGTGCAGTTAACAGAGATAGAGCGAACCGCTATACCCTTTCCTGTGAAGTAACACGGAAGGGTTTATCATTTAAGTTGGTTGCTTTCCTTTTCACCCGGAAAGTGTTCGGCAGCAGTCCACCAGGCAGCATCGCGGACCCCGGGGTCGGTTGCGTTCCATTATAATAAAGTTGTCTGCAACCTCCCTCCTAACAGAAAACACTGCAGGGTTACTATCACTATTAAAGGATTAAAGTCCTGCAAGCTATAAGATGAACAGCAATAATAGGGTATACAACAAGTACTAATCAAACGCTGCTATACAGAACTAACACAAAACAGCTCAAGTTTAAAAATCATCGCTCCCGACAATTGAGTGTTTTGTCATCTTGCAGGTAATCGAAAACAAGTGTTCCTACAAATGCTGCTCCCCATTATATTGGCCTGTCTAAATATACCATTAACCTTCACAAGTGTGTATCTCAGGTTCAAATTGCTACCAGAATACAATAATCTCCTTTAGTGGTGGCTGTAGGCTGCTAACAGTATATAATAAGCTCCTGAGCTCCCTCTAGTGGTGGCTGTAGGCTGCTAACAGTATATAATAAGTTCCTGAGCTCCCCCTAGTGGTGGCTGTAGGCTGCTAACAGTAGACAGTAAGCTCCTGAGCTCTCTCTAGTGGTGGCTGTAGGCTACTAACAGAAGTTAAGAAGCTCATGAGCTCTCTTTAGTGATGGTTACAGACTACTTACAGTATATAGTAATCAGAGCTCCCTCTAGTGGAGGCAGTAGGCTGCTAACAGTAGATAGGAAGCTCCTGAGTTCCCTCTAGTGGTGGCTATAGGTTACTAACAGTAGTCAGGAAGCTCCTGAGCTTTCACCAATAATGGTGGTTGTAGGCTACTAACAGTAGACAGTAGGCTCCTGAGCAGTCTCTAGTGTCGACCTTAGTGGACAGTAAGTTCTTGAGCTCTCACTAGTGGTGGCTGTAGGCTGCTAACAGTATACAGTAAGATTCCGAGCTCCCTCTAGTGGTGGCTGCAGGCTGGTAACACTATATAGTAGAAATCTCCTTAACTTGCTCTAATGTTGGTTGTAGGCTGCTAACAGTATACAGTAATCTCCTGAGTTCTCTCTATTGGTGGCTGTATGCTGCTAATATTATACAGTAAGCTTCTGAGCTCCCTCTAGTGGTGGATGCCGGTTGCTAACAGTTTATAATAATCTCCTGAGCTCCCTCTAGTGGTGGATGCAGGCTGCTAACAGTATATAATAATCTCCTGAGCTCCCTCTAGTGGTGGATGCAGGCTGCTAAGAGTATACAGTAATCTCCTGATTTCTCTCTATTGGTGGCTGTATGCTGCTAATATTAAACAGTAAGCTTCTGAGCTCCCTCTAGTGGTGGATGTAGGCTGCTAAGAGTATACAATAATCTCCTGAGCTCCCCCTAGTGGTGGTTTCAGTCTGCTAACAGTATACAATAATCTCCTGAGCTCCCTCTAGTGGTGGCTGCAGGGTACTAAGAGTATACAATAATCTCCTGAGCTCCCTCTAGTGGTAAATGTAAGCTGACAAATTCTATCTCTATTTACATCTGTGCAGATGATTTGGATTTCTGTATATATAAAAAAAGAAACATATGATCAAAAGACACAATAATCAGTTCCAGACTGGGTCATTTTTCTCTGGTCGTCAGCAGGTCCATTTTTTCCCATACATGTGGTTTTCAAAGCTATAAACATTTTTCTCAGTATTCTTTCCCTCTTTTTTGAGATACATTGGGCCTAATTTTAATATTATTTTTATATTCATTGTAAAATTGTAAATGAAAAAAAAAAAGAAAAATGTTTGATTTTCTCATTTTATTTAAATATTCTTACAACCACAAAGGAACATAAAAATACAATTAAAATTGTGTTACTTTTTTTGTAACAATTATTTTCATATGTTTTTTTTGTTCGGGCGGAGTGAGAAGCAACGATTCCGACCAGCAGTGGCTTCATTTATATTTATTTTATACATTTAAATTTTTTTTCCTCCTATTATTTTTTTCTTTTTCTATTAATTTCATACATTGTGCCCCCCATAAAGTCCCCACAAAGTCATAAAGGATATAATTTCTATGATTCTTATTTCCCCTGTACCTAGGGCTGGTATATTACCCCAGGGCACATTCACCTTCCGCCTCCGCTGCAGAGCTGATCTGTGCTGTGTTTTGTGCATTACAATACAATGTACAGTATAGATTTATCCTGGGTTCTAATAGGAAATAATACAGATCGGCCATCATAACATGGAGACGGATTTAATTCTATGGTGTTTTCATTATAAATATTGCTGGGCTGTTTCTATTTGTGCAGAGCCGCCCCTTTAAGATTCCATCACAAGATTCCATCATGACATCACTGATGTTCTGTCATTATGACATCACAGCTCACGGTCACTTTTACACTGTACACAGGGTCACGACTGCCATTGTTTGGCTCCATAGCTGGTGACTGACCGTGCTCGCCGTTTTTTCCATCTTTAGGCTGAAAAAAGATCTCAAAATGGAGATTTGGCTTTTATGAAAGAACTGGATGAAAAAGTCCTGAGTGTACTGGAAGGTCCGGCCGCTCATCGGGCACCCGGTAAGCAGCCATCATCTTCTCTATCACACGTCCTTGTTTCCTCCAGATCACCAGTCAGATATCAGAAGATCTGGTGTTAGATCTCACAGGCCTCCCTGCAGCCCGGCAGGCACAGGAGATAATATGGCCGCCTGTCTCTGCTCCTCCATCGCCTGTGATGACAGTCTGTATTCTGCTGATGAAGTCACAGCTCCGTGGTGGGAAGTCGGTATTTCCGCCTCTGTCTCGCTCTATTATCAGAGTCTTCCTGCTTGGAAATGCTGCAGCTGAGATAATAGACGCCATGACAGAAATGTTGTGTGTACAAGTCCCTTATCCAGATATAGCCAAGGTCTCCCTGTCACAGATACCACAGCGCTGGGATATCAGGGGGGAAAGTGTAATGTGACCCCTAACCGGACCTCGGGCAGTGGCTTGTGCCATGTTACATTATCTTCCTACATTACATAAGATTTCCTTCTGTGACAAGTTATCAAGATGGCGCGTTATGTGTTTGGATAAACTTGGATAAATCTATATAATAGTCTGGATCTGCTGGTGCGGAGCTGCAGTGTAAAGTCACTCCACCCAATACTGAAATTACTCAAGTAACTCCTGGTTTGCTCCTTCCTGATTTATGTATTTGGTGATTTACTGAAATGTTCCACATATTAATTATAAATATTATAACTACCAGGAAACACCAGAAGGTGGCGCTAAAGGTGGACAAAACCTGAATAAATCCCTGACCCTAATACGAGTCAGCCACGGCCAAACAGCGATCTGGTCACAAGTAAGACGATCATCAAACAATCTACAGGAAATATCTAGATATTATACAGAGAGGAAATAATTTATAGATTTACTTTCTTCTCAGTGTAACAGGAATCTGTCAGCACATTTTTACATACGGACGTAGTGGTGCGGCTCTTTAGGCTCTTTTACCCAAATAAAAATTATGCTTTTATGCAGAGATCTGATGTGCCAGGTAACAGAAATCTAGTGTACAGTCATGGCCAAAAGTTTTGAGAATGACACCAAAATGATATTTTCACATGATCTGCTGGCCTCTGGTTTTTATTAGTGTTTGTCTGATGTTTATATCACATACAGAAATATAATTGCAATCATATTATGAGTACCAATAGGTTATATTGACAGTTAGAATGAGTTAATGCAGCAAGTCAATATTTGCAGTGTTGCCCCTTCTTCTTCAAGACCTCTGTAATTCTCCCTGGCATGCTCTCAATCAACTTTTGGACCAAATCCTGACTGATAGCAGTCCATTCTTGCATAATCAATGCTTGCATTTTGCCAGAATTTGTTGGTTTTTGTTTGTCCACCCATCTCTTGATGATTGATCACAAGTTCTCAATGGGATTAAGATCTGGGGAGTTTCCAGGCCATTGACCCAAAATCTCTATGTTTTGTTCCATGAGCCATTTAGTTATCACCTTTGCTTTATGGCAAGGTGCTCCATCATGCTAGAAAAGGCATTGTTGGGCGCCAAACTGCTCTTGGACGGTTGGGAGAAGTTGCTCTTGGAGGACATTCTGGTACCATTCTTTATTCACGGCTGTGTTTTTAGGCAAGACTGTGAGTGAGCCGATTCCCTTGGCTGAGAAGCAACCCCACACATGAATGGTTTCAGGATGCTTTACAGTTGGCATGAGACAAGACTGGTGGTAGCGCTCACCTCTTCTTCTCCGAATAAGCTGTTTTCCAGATGTCCCAAACAATCGAAAAGGGGATTCATCAGAGAAAATGACTTTGCCCCAGTCCTCAGCAGTCCACTCCCTGTACCTTTTGCAGAATATCAGTCGGTCCCTGATGTTTTTTCTGGAGAGAAGTGGCTTCTTTGCTGCCCTCCTTGAAACCAGCCCTTGCTCAAAGAGTCTCCGCCTCACAGTGCGTGCAGAAGCACTCACACCAGCCTGCTGCCATTCCTGAGCAACCTCGGCACTGCTGGTAGTCCGATCCCGCTGCTGAAACAGTTTTAAGATACGGTCCTGGCGCTTGCTCGTCTTTCTTGGGCGCCCTGGAGCCTTTTTGACAACAATGGAAGCTCTCTCCTTGAAGTTCTTGATGGTGCGATAGATTGTTGACTGAGGTGCAATCTTTGTAGCTGCGATACTCTTCCCTGTTAGGCCATTTTTGTGCAGTGCAATGATGGCTGCACGTGTTTCTTTAGAGATAACCATGGTTAATTGAAGAGAAACAATGATACCAAGAACCAGCCTCCTTTTAAAGTGTCCAGTGATGTCATTCTTACTTAATCATGACTGATTGATCGCCAGCCCTGTCCTCATCAACACCCACACCTGTGTTAATGGATCAATCACTAAAACGATGTTAGCTGCTCCTTTTAAGGCAGGACTGCAATGATGTTGAAATGTGTTTTGGGGGTTAAAGTTCATTTTCTGGGCAAATATTGACTTTGCAAGTACAGTAATTGCTGTTAAGCTGATCACTCTTTGACATTCAAGGTATATGCAAATTGCCATTACAAAAAATGAAGCAGTAAACTTTGGAAAAATTACTATTTGTCTCATTCTCAATACTTTTGGCTATGACTGTAGAGGCCATATGCAAATCAGGAGGGAAGTGCACGGGGGGCGGGTTACTGCACTCGGAATTCTTTTTCCACGCCCTTAATGAACCTCCACCCTGATTTGCATATTGTTTCCATGCTTGATTTCCCATGACTGGCAAATCAGATCTCTACAAAAAAAGGTATCATTGTTATTGAGGGACAGACATCTATACTGCCATACCACTATCTACATACATACCAACTTGCTGACAGGCTCCCTATAAGGCTGTGTGACCTGGCCATTATGAGTCTCCCATATACTGCAATGGTGGGGATCATCTATGTATGACAATCCCTTCAGCTCTCTCTTCCCATCACTCACATGTACAGTAGAGGTGATGGGTTCCCCCTTCATGTGATGATTGGGGATTCCTCCATCACTTACATTACACTCATCTATGGAGACGCCGCACGTTCTCACATTTCCAGCCCCCATATAACGAGTATTAATCCCATTTACAGACGTCTCATCATTCTCTCCTTATATTGTTGTATTATATATTTAGGATAGAAAGTAAAAAAAAAAATTCTCATATTTCTTGACATTTCTAGTTTGACACAATAAAGTGTTATCTTCATTCTGTGGATCAGCGCGATTACAGCAATATCAAATGTATAGAGTTTTATTTGTGTTTATTATTTTTATAGAATAAATTCACTGACGGTAAAGTAGGAAAAGCTGTTTATCCGTCAGCTCGCTCCGTTGTGCGGCCACATTCAGAGTTTCTCCTCCTGTGCAGATGTTCATATAGTCTGTTATCATTATGTCAGCGCTGGTTTATACCTGACTGGTTTATACAATGATCTGTACAGAAATAATCTATTCCCAGAGGAAGAAGAGAAGACAGAAATAATCCCTGAGCGCTCTGCTAATTCTCTGCACCTTCATCTACACAACATTGTAATACAGCGACATAATGGGGATGAGGACGGAGGTTTTTGTACGGCTCTGTATCACTGTGGTACCAGCTATAACCCTGCTGACAGTAATAATCTGCTGCATCGTCCTCTGTCGCTCCTCGGATTGTTAATTTGTAATTGGTATAAGAAGATCCATCACTAACACCAGAGAACCGGTCTGGGACTCCTGTATCTCGGGTGGTTGCGTGATAAATAAGAAGCTTTGGTCGTTCTCCTGATTTCTGTTGATACCAGGCTATAGCATTCCCTGTACCAGAACTAGATGTACATGAGATGGTGACTGTATCTCCGGGGGACACAGAGATATAATCTGGAGTCTGGGTCATCACAATCTCTCCACAGGATCCTGAGGATTAGAAGAGACATATTCATTACTGATAAATGTCGGGATCTTCCTAGAAATCCTGATCTGATGATGGATCCACTGTAGAGATTTCTCTACACACAATCATGGAAGGATCCGAATCTCTCACCCTGAATAGAAATGAAGATCACAGCCAGCAGATAACTGCGAGAAACCATCCTGATGTGTCTGGACCGTCAGATAGAAACTATAAGATGAGACAATCTGTACAATGAGATCTATATAGAGAGTGACAGGGGGATACAGAGACCCCCAGAGACTGTGTATGGAAATACTGGGGACATGTAAATTCTGTGGTTATAATGTGACGGTTACTGGAGTGTAATAGAGACCGGAGCTCGGCGGCGTCTCCTCCTAGATGAGAATTAATGTCACTTGTATTACATGTAAAGAAAGACTCGTCTCTTGTACATTGTGATCGCAGGTTATTATCATTATTCTCAGCTTTGCATATAAACATTACAGAAATATTACCTCCATCTTATCAGGCTTTTTTAAGTTATATTTTTGCTTGTAGTTAAGGAAATAAATCTATATTCCTATAATGATAACTGAGGGATTACCAGTCACTAATAACATCACTTTCTGTATAACAACTACTAGAACTCCACCTGTTGTCAGGATCGCGGTATTGTGGGGCGTCATAACCTGCAACATCATCATTACAGTTTTCATTATAAGTCAGAAACATATATTTTTTTCTTTGATGTAACTGTATGGGGGCTTCATTTATTCGTTTATTACTGGCACTACTTTGTGGTAAATATAACTTATTAATCAATTTTACAGGGAACCTGTCAGCTGATCACACCGTGGGCAGCATGTATCATCCACTGGCTGTACGATCCCAGGAATGTACGTTTATCTGTAAAATGCTGCAGCGTTTCAGAGGAGAACATGCTTTTAATATCCGCGCTATTGACTTGTCACACAGACGGGTCCCCGGCGGCTTCTCCCCGCCCGCTGACAGTGATTGACAAGCCTCTATACGCGCATGCAGGCAGTGGATTGCCAGTCACTCTGAACGGGCGGAGAGAAGCCCCCAGGGATCCGCCTGTACGACTAGTCACCAGTGTGCGTCTCAGTCCTCGGCGGATATTAAAACCATGTTTTTCTCTGAAACGTCGCAGCATTTTAGAGACAAACAGATGACTGTGATCGTACAGCCAGTGGCTGATACTTGCTGCCCACGGTTTGGACAGCTGACAGGTTCCCTTTAAAGCCACGAACAACACAGGAGGTATCAATAGTAAGGTACAAAAACATATAAAAAGTGGACAGAGAAAGAAAATTGGGCTGCCCAAGGAGAAGAACAAATACAAGTGACAAAATTAGAGAAGGAGGAAATTAATAGAAAAAGTATATAAATATGTATGTGTTCAAATAAGACACTAAATACATATGGGACACGAGCTAAATATACGGAATGTAGTAGGAAAAGAAATACATATATTAATATATAACTAACAAATACATATAGAGAGAAATAATTTATATAAAGTTCCAAGTGCAAGATGTTAAATAAATCTTTATGAGACTAAACAGGAAAAGGGACTGAATGCAATGTGATGAGAAGATGGACAAAAGAGTCCAATGTAAATCCGTAGGGTCTAACGACAAGATGGAGTAAAAGGATGGCCAAATCCAAGTGGTCCCTATGTCCACTTGATGGAGCCACCTAACTTGT
Source organism: Phyllobates terribilis (assembly GCF_046119375.1). Classification (NCBI taxonomy): domain Eukaryota; kingdom Metazoa; phylum Chordata; class Amphibia; order Anura; family Dendrobatidae; genus Phyllobates; species Phyllobates terribilis. The sequence goes on from NW_027362761.1 coordinate 1,177,553,220, forward strand.
CTAATTGCCCTCCTAAGCACCTTCTTGGTCTGTAAACTCACAGGTTCAGGAAAGAGTCCCTTTTCACTTCATTGTTAATCTGCTCATGTAAAACCTCTAGGTGGTCTCCGGAAGACTTAAAGGGGTTGTCCGATCTAAAGCAATGTGACTGCAGGCTTGTGAATTCTCACATTGAACGCTCTGCATACTGTGAGGATTCTCCAGTGTCAGCGCCGGAAATGGCGGTCACGTGGTCGCACGTATGTGATATTATTAAAACATACCACAGACTAGTCCGCATAATCCTGCAGCTACTGCAACACCTCAATGGGGAGACTTATGGACAAATGACAAAAGGGCATCGCAAAAGCAACTAAACAAAAAAAACAAGAAAAATAGCAACATAAGGCACATAGACGTTGCTTAGGTATAAAAATATATACATTTTATTAAATATAAGTAGTTAAAAATTAGTTAAATTGCATGAGGAGAATCTAACACCGATAACCATGTGCAAAAAAGAAAAGAAAAGAAAGAACTGACATAATACACAGCCAGCTCTTATGGCTTAACAATATTAATAGTAATTAAATTAGTATGCTCCAATCCATCACACCACTCTAGTGTTCTCCTACATCTAGAGTAATTTATACACCATAATTTCCTATATGGATAGAGTATGTAGCTACTTTAAAATACGGGAAGCCAGGAGCGTGCCAACAGCTGGGTGGTATATGTCCACCCAACGCGCGTTTCGGCGAGCCTTCGTACATGGTTATCGGTGTTAGATTCTCCTCATGCAATTTAACTAATTTTTAACTACTTATATTTAATAAAATTTATATATTTTTATGTCTATGGGCCTTATGTCGCTATTTTTCCTGTTTTTTTTGTTAAGTATGTGATGTGTGTGATGTGCCTACTCCTGGCCAGAATTCTACTAGACTGTGTATTGAGCAAGGCTGGAAACAGTCTAGTCAGATTGTGGCTGGGAGTAGGCATATCGCAGACTTGTGGTCATGTGAACGCCGTTCCCAACGCTGACTCTGGAGGATCCTCACAGCACACAGTGCATCACATAGAGAAACTGCAGACTTGTCACTTTACACCGGACAACTTTAAGATTACAACAAAAATGTGAACTGGAACACTGGAAAACAATAGGAAATAACAATATGCAAATTAATGAAGTAAAGGTGGCACATCTAAGCAGGATGTATATCCTGGACTCTCAGACTAAAGGCCTGAAGATCTAATGTCTTGGGTAACGGAACTCTAAAGGAATGAAGATGCTCTAAACTCATAAGGTTCATGAATCTTGTGCTGTATCACTAAGCTACAGTACATTCCCCAGACTATAGCAGCTTGTCATGTGCTATTGTCCACTAACCCTTATATACAGTAGCGTAACTACCGGAGGGACAGAGGGGGCGGTGACCCCGGGCCCATTGCTCTACTGTAACTGTATCCTTGTGTGGGGCAGAGCAGGGAGACTGGATGTCCCTGCACTGCCCGGCGACCTCTATGGTGCCCTTGAGTAGGGGGAGGGGGCCCGGTGCCAGCATCAGGCCCCCCCCGCCCATCACCACAAGCTCAGTGATGAGAGAGGGAGTGCAACGCTACCTCTCCCATCAGTCCCCCCTCTGCGTCTGACGTCAGTGACATCAGCACTTGGCGCCCGGCCGCTGTGCTGAGATGTGTGCGGTCGCTCGGAGCAGTGGGGGAACAAGGAGGAGAGATGAATATTGCTTATTTATTTTTCCTATGGGGTCAGAGGGGTATGCTACAGACTCTGCATATGGGGGGGGGATTATGCCACAGACTCTGCCTATGTGGGGAGATTATGCCACAGACTCTGCCTATGTGGGGAGATTATGCCACAGATTCTGCCTATGGGGGAGATTATGCCACAGACCCTGCCTATGGGGGGGGAATTATGCCACAGACTCTGCCTATGGGGGGGATTATGCCACAGACTCTGCCTATGGAGAGAGGGATTATGCCACTGACTATGCCTATGGGGGAGGATTAAACCACAGGTTCTGCCTATGAGGGGGGGGGGATTATGCCATAGACTCGGCCTATAGGGGGGATTATGCCATGGACTCTGCCTATAGGGGGTGATTATGCCATTGACTCTGCCTATGAAGGGGATTATGCCACATACTCTGCCTATGGGGGGGGATTATACTACAGACTCTGCCTAAGGGGGGGGATTATACTACAGACTCTGCCAATGGGGGGAGGATTATACTACAGACTCTGCCTATGGTGGGTTTATACTACAGACTCTGCCTATTGGGGATTATACTATATACTCTGCCTATGGGGGGGATTATATTATATACTCTGCCTATGCAGGGAGATTATACTATATGGAGGCCTATGGGGCGATTATACTATAAGAAGGACTATGGGGAGTGCATTATACTATATGTAGGCTATTTATACAGTGTGGGCATTACAGTTAGGGTCATACAGTGTGGGAGATAATGTTATTATTATTATTTATTATTATAGTGCCATTAATTCCATGGCGCTTTGCATGTTTAAAAGGGGTATACATAGCAAACAAGAAGTACAATAATTTGAACAAACGAGTCGGCGACTGGTACATGAGGACCCTACCCGCGAGGGCTCACAATCTACAAGGGATGGGTGAGGATACAGTAGGTGAGGGTAGAGCTGGTCGTGCAGCGGCATGGTGGAGGGTTACTGCAGGTTGTAGGCTTGTTGGAATAGCTGGGTCTTCAGGTTCCTTTTGAAGGTTTCCACGGTATGCGAGAGTCTGATATGTTGGGGTAGAGATTTCCAGAGAAGGTGGGATGCACGGGATAAATCTTGTATGCAATTATGGGAAGAGGAGATAAAAGGGGAGTAGAGAAGGAGATCTTGTGAGGAGGTTGCGTGCAGGTAAGTACCGGGAGACTAGGTCACAGATGTATGGAGGAGACAGATTGTGGATGGCTTTATATGCCAAGGTTAGGGTTTTGAACTGGAGTCTCTGGGCAATGGGGAGCCAGTGAAGGGATTGACAGAGAGGAGAGGCCGGGGAATAGCGGGGGGGGGGGGGCAGGTGGATTAGTTGGGCAGCAGAGTTTAGGATAGAATGGAGGGGTGCGAGAGTGTTAGAAGGGAGGCCACAGAGGAGGAGGTTGCAGTAGTCGAGGCAAGAGATGATGAGGGCATGCACTAGGGTTTTAGCAGATTCATGGTTGAGGAATGTGCGGATCCGGGAAATATTTTTGAGCTGGAGTCGGCAGGAAGTGGAAAGGGCTTGGATATGAGGTTTGAAGGACAGATCAGAGTCAAGGGTTACCCCGAGGCAGTGAGCTTGCGGGACTGGGGAGAGTGGACAGCCATTGACTTTGATGGGTAGGTCAGATGGAGGGGTTGAGCGAGATGGGGCAAAGATGATGAATTCAGTTTTGTCCATATTAAGTTTTAGGAATCTAGCAGAGAAGAAAGATGAAATAGCGGACAGGCAGTGTGATATTCTGGTTAGTAATGTGGGGTCTTTGCATAGTGTGGGAGCCATCATACAGTGTGGGAGTGTCACGCCAGGTGTGGGGAAAACTTAGTGCAACACAGAGGGAAAAGGGAAAGGGAGGAAGTAGAGACCTCCTAGTCTGGTCTAGCATCACCCTTTCTCATCTATCGCCCTTATATTGCTCCTCAGCAATCACCGCACATGTGCCTCGCCCTACTCTTCCTGGCATATGGCTACGGCTAGGGATGGAAGGAGAAGAGCCCTAGTCAACCTCCACTAAACTCTATAGACAACAAGGGTGGACAAAACAGGGGAAATGACTTAGTTTTAGATGAACTCCAAATAAGCACACAGCCTCAAGCTCCAGAGAGGACGAAGTACTGCTCCTGCTAAGCTTCACAAGTAGAAATGGATATAGCCGGCGACTCCCTCTCAGTCACACCAGGTATATATATGACTCGCCCCCTGGGCCGTGGGGCACTCGAATCCGGGCAATAGAGGAACAATGGGAGTAGTAGTGGCAACCCGGTTCCGTGGCTCAGGGTGGTCAGGCCAGTGGTAGTCCGTTACGTGCTGATGATTATGTCCGACTACGCCACCCGTGGATTGCGGTTATTAGGAACCGCCGCTGCATGCAGACCGCTGGGGCTGATGAGGTGTGCAGCCGGGATGGTGTGACTCCCCACGGGAAGAGTGCGGCCCCAGGGCAGTGTAGTGGATGTTGGGAGTGATGGTAGTGAGAGTCCCAGTGCTGATAGTGCTGGAGGAGCAAGGAGCACACAGACAACAGGTTGCAGTCCAGGGTCTTTACTAGAACAGGTAAATTGACCCACAAACAGTCCCAGCTAGGAGGGGACCTGGATGTCTGAGAGCAACGGGGAAATTGGCCCTGGTCAGGGTGAGGGTGTAGGCCTACCGTGCTTTCTGTGCTCCTTCTGGCTATCTCCTCGTTATAGGGTAACAGCCCACGTTTCCGAGCTTTCCGTGTATTCTCGCCTGTATGGCCTGCGACGTGGGTTCCTTTCTGCTCCCAGCCTTGTACGGCTTTGCTGGTCCCTTCTGTTGTGGCAGGGCGTCCAGGCTTCTTAGGCCAAGGAATATACAGTCCCCTGCGGACTGGTTATCTGCTGGGGGATGTGGAATCCTCCCAGCCTCAGACACCAAAGTCTGGTAAATTAAGTCCGTTATCTGCCAAGACAGGCTCTCTTCACCTCTTGTCTCTGGCTTGTGGCTCTCCTCCTGCCACACTTCCTCTTAGGTGCAATACAACTGTCTGTCCCTGCTCTGCTCTGGGACAAGTCTCAGTCCTGAGACAGGCCTTCAAGTTCTCTCTAACCCTGCCCCCAGTACCAGCTTTTATAGGGGCAGCCAGCTCCCCCTACTGGCCTGAGACAGGAGGCATTGCATGCTAATGTTCTCCTGACTAGAGAACCTCCCCCTTGCTCTCAGACACAGCTTTAATATATTTGTGGCATCCAGGCCAGAGAGCTAATTAGCAAGAGAGAGGTAGCCGCTCAGTCCTAAAGACAGCCTCTTATCTAAGAAACTGTCTGCAATGCCTAACGTAGAGATCTCCTGCAACCCACTGCAGGGCAACTGTGTGTCACCTCTGACACACCCGTGACAGGGAGATAATGTGGGGACTTTGCACAGTGTAGGGGCCATCATACAGTGTGGGAGATAATGTGGAGTATTTGTATAGTGTTGGGTCTTTGCACAGTGTGGAGGTCATTAGTTTGGAGGCTACTAAGGGGTCAGTATACTGTGTGGGGGTACTATACAGTGAGGGGGCATTATACTGTGTATAAGAGAGTATCATACTGTGTAGAGGGGAGCTGTACATGGGGGGAGACTAAGGATATTATTAAATGTTAAGTGGGCACTTATCATTATAGGGGAACTCAGGTTATTATGACTGTCAAGGGGGCACACAGAGGGCACTATTACTTTCTAGGGGGCAAAATGTGGGCTTTGTTTTCTAGGGCAATTACACACGGCATTACTATATTCTAGAGGTTTGTTTTACCATCTAGAGAGCACACAGCAGGTGCAGTAATAGGGACACGTACGGCAGCAGCTCAGTATTGGGGTATCAGCAGGATGAGGAGTTTGTGCCGGTTGGGAATAGATGAGGACGGGGCCTGAAATGTATGGAGTCAAATCTGTCTTTGTTGTGATCTCTGCAGACTGAGTCCTGGATAGAGAAGTCGTCGTGTCGATCTGGACATATGGAAAAGATAGGAAAAGTGAACAATTTAATCAGAAAGAGCGTCAGCTGTAAGGTACTATATATAACTGTACTGTAATCTCTTATATGTTCTGCAGGACTGATGTCACCAAATGGCGGTAATATCAGTGCTGTATAGAGATTATTTTTAGTAACAGCGCGGTCATCTGCTGAGGTTCTTCTACATGCTCTATTAGGGTGCGCCACCATATTTGTAGTCAAGGTTACCTGGTTAGGGGCCCACTCAGAAGTTTCGCCCCACCGAACCAAAACCCTAGCTACTCCTCTTCTTATATACTTACTCCTGAGCAAATCATGCCCTGTCTGTTGTCTGCGCTACTTCTAGATTTCCATCTAGGTACATATTGAGTTTCCTTTATCTTCTTATTCTACTTGTCTAAGTATAGTACAAGCTCATGTTGGTAATTCCACCAACAAAGCCCACTATCTGAAAACTGGCTGCAGCGACCATGCGCTCTATAAATGCTACACCGGCCAACCTAGAAGGATTAACTCCAATAACAGGGTTTAAGATCAGGGATTAAGCCTTTGCCCTTCTACCACCATACCCAGGTGATGAAAAATTGAACTCACCTGCTGCTCAACTGCTGTTGATGACTCAAAAACCAAATGAGTCTGACAAAGGACTTTGGTTGAAAATTTGGAAGCACGCAGGTCCCACTGGCCAATGTAAGCAAAGCTCCTTCCTCTTCCTGTTACTCTAAAAAACATTGCTAGTACATGACGAACTGCAGGATGTAGCGCCGGCGTCCCTGCCCTCTGCTAGGCAGGGACGCTGTTCCCCTCACCCCTCTGCTCCGAGCCCGGCGTCCTGCTCCCGCTCTGCTGGCAGCGCGCGCTCCTTCCCGGCCACTGTGCTTAGGGCGCGCGCGCGCTCCCTCCCTCTTAAAGGGGCCGCGCGCGCCGTCCTAAGGAGTCCCCGACCAATGTCCGGAGGACTTCACCATATATAAGGCACCTCCTCCAAAATGGAGGTGCCCGAGCAATGTTGTTGCACTGTTCACTACTCTGCTTCAGCCCTCAGGTCCCGTTGCCAGTTACCTGCCAGTTCCCTGCCAGAAACCTGCCAGTTTGCTGTCTGTTTCCTGCCTGACATTCCTCCTACCTGCTTGCTAGCCTGAGGTCCGACGGTCTGCCTTCCTACTCCTGTCAGTCTGTCTATGGACCAGCTTGCCCGCTCACCTGGGAGCGCACATCTGCTACCTGCCTGCTAGCCTACCTGGAGGCTCCGCCGTCACGTGCTGTGACCACCTGCCATTCCAGAGACTCCTGCCCGCTCACCTGGGAGCGCTCATCTGCTGCCTGTCTGTTGGCCTACCTGGAGGCTCCGCCGTCACGTGCTGTGACCACCTGCCATTCCAGAGACTCCTGCCCGCTCACCTGGGAGCGCTCATCTGCTGCCTGTCTGTTGGCCTACCTGGAGGCTCCGCCGTCACATGCTGTGACCATCCGTTTATCCAGAGACTCTCGCTTGCTCACCTGGGAGCACACATCTACCATCTGCCTGCTAGCCTACCTGGAGGCTCAGCCATCACAGGTCGTACCTACCCTTTACCCAGAGACTGCCCCGGTCACTTGCCGTGACCTCCTGCCCGTTCATCCAGAGACTGCCCCGGTCACTTGCCGTGACCCCCTGCCCGTTCATCCAGAGACTGCCCCGGTCACCTGCTGTGACTGCCTGCCCGTCTTCCCTGGTCGCCACCCGCTCCCTTACAAGGACCGCCCCCTTGTACAGTAGCTCAGAGGTTCCGCCTCCCAGACCCGTTACAGTTTGCTCGGGCCATGGAACCCGGTGGCACCCAAGCTCCCTCACTCTCGGACCTGTGTCATGAACTGTCCCGTCAGAGGTCCCAACAGGAGTCCATCCTGGGTCACCTGCGGAATGTCAATTCTCGCCTGGACACTCTGACTGCTCCACCAGCAACCACCGCCAGTGCCATGACTCGCAATCCGGCAGCTCCGCTGCCCACCAATACTATGGTATCCTACCCCGGACCCCGGCTTTCTGCACCTCCTCGCTTCGGAGGCGACTCCGCTCAGGCTCGGGGCTTTATAAATCAGTGCACCCTGCACTTTGAACTCCTGTCCCACCAGTTTAACTCCGACCGGGCCAAAATTGCCTTCATCATGTCCCATCTCACCGGGGAGGCCCTGGCCTGGCTAAATCCTCTATGGGAGAGAGGAGACCCCCTGGTGTCCGACTTGCCTGCCTTTCTCACGGCTTTCCGGAAAGTCTTCGACGAACCTGGACGGAAGACCTCATCCGCATCATCTCTGCTACGCCTCCGTCAGGGAAGTCTCACCGTGGGCCAATATGCCATACGGTTCCGTACCCTTGCCTCGGAGCTGGCCTGGGATAACGACGCTCTGGTATCTGTCTTCTGGGAGGGTCTGTCCGGCCGTATTAAAGATGAACTTGCCGGTCGAGACATTCCTACCACTCTCGATGACCTAATAACTCTTGCCACCCGGATTGACCTACGGTTCCAGGAGCGTGCCAAAGAAGTCACCCGTGAGAGGAGGTTTCCACGTCTAGCTCCTACTTTTCAGAAATCTGTCACTCCCTCCGTTTCTCCCCAGGTACACTCTACTGAGCCTATGCAGGTCGACCAGACCAAGATGGTCAAAACCCGTCAGGACTTACGCCGTGCCGAGGGGAGCTGCTTCTACTGTGGCAGTAAGGAGCATCGGATCCGTACCTGCCCGGAAAGGTCGGGAAACGCCTGTGTCTAGGTTCGCTCAGAGAGGTCGACCTAGACAAGAATAAATCCTCTCCATCTCTGCTGCTGTCAGTCTCAATTATCTGCGGGGAGAATCGTTATTTCGAACTAGCCCAACTTGACTCTGGAGCGGCCGGGAATCTTATTTCACAGGCCCTGGTAGAAAAATACCGCATTCCCACCAAACCTCTGGCTACAACATTATCTGTCGCTGCTGTGGATGGGGGCCTCTTACCACGTCCCATCCAACTCATCACCGAATCCATAACTCTGCAGGTGGGAATGCTGCATTCTGAGAGCATCTCTTTTCATGTTCTGCCTGGACTCTCTCACGCCCTCTTACTAGGTCTACCTTGGCTCCAGAGACATGCACCCGTGCTTGACTGGCAGACCGGAGAAGTCCTTCGCTGGGGACAGGACTGTCATAAGACTTGTTTGGTTCCTGTTCATCCCGCCCGTCCTTCTCCTACCCCAACTAATCTACCTGGACGTCCGATTCCCTATTGGTCATTTGCTGATGTCTTTAATAAAAAGGAGGCAGAGACATTACCCCCTCATAGACCATACGACTGTCCTATCGACCTGTTACCCGGTACTACGCCTCCCCGTGGGCGTATTTACCCATTGTCTGCTGCTGAGACCCGGTCGATGTCCGAATATATTGAGGAGAATTTGGCCAGGGGATTCATCCAGAAATCTACCTCCCCGGCGGGAGCAGGCTTCTTTTTCGTAAAAAAGAAGGACGGCTCTCTCCGTCCCTGTATAGACTATAGAGGCCTTAACCAGATCACGGTGAAGAATAAGTACCCCCTTCCGCTCATTCCAGAATTATTTGATCGTCTGAGGGGGGCTAGAATCTTCACCAAACTGGACCTCTGTGGGGCGTACAACCTGGTCCGTATCCGTCAAGGGGATGAATGGAAGACTGCATTCAACACCCGGGACGGCCAATATGAATATCTGGTAATGCCCTTTGGTCTCTGTAACGCTCCTGCCGTCTTTCAAGAGTTGGTCAATGACATCTTCCGGGACCTTCTCTACTCCTGCGTAGTGGTGTACCTGGACGACATCTTGGTCTTCTCTCCGGATCTCCAGACTCACCGGAGAGACGTTCGTCAGGTCCTGCTCAGGCTCAGGCAGAATCACCTCTTCGCTAAATATGAGAAGTGCCTTTTTGAGCAGACCTCGCTTCCGTTTTTGGGCTACATTATTTCTCAGACCGGCCTACGAATGGATCCAGAGAAACTGTCTGCCATCGAGAAATGGCCCCGACCGGAGGGGTTGAAGGCCATTCAGCGGTTCCTGGGCTTCGCCAACTACTACCGCCTCTTCATACCGCACTTCTCTTCCCGGACTGCCCCAATTTCCGCGCTCACCCGTAAGGGCACTAATCCCAGAGAGTGGCCGCCCGAAGCAGAGGAGGCCTTTCTTTCCTTAAAACAGGCCTTCTCTTCCGCCCCGGTGCTGCATCGCCCAGATGGCAACAAGCAGTTCTTCCTGGAGGTTGACGCCTCCTCCTCTGGAGCCAGAGCGGTACTTACCCAAAAATCATCTTCCGGGAGAATGGTAACTTGTGGCTTCTTCTCCAAACTCTTCTCCTCTTCTGAGCGCAACTATTCCATAGGAGATCGAGAGTTATTGGCCATCAAGCTGGCATTGGAGGAGTGGCGTTACCTGCTCGAAGGGGCTCTTCACCCAGTAATAATTTACACTGACCACAAGAACTTGGCTTACCTCCAGCATGCCCAGAGACTTAACCCGCGCCAAGCTCGGTGGTCCTTGTTTTTTGCTCGCTTTGATTTTATTCTTCATTTTCGCCCGGCTGACAAAAACATCAAGGCGGACTCCTTGTCCCGATCCTTTCTGGTGTCTGATCTCGAGGAAGAACCGAAACACATCATCGATCCCGCCAGAGTAATGCAGGTGACTCCCGTGAGTCTAAATCATCTCCCTCCCGGTAAGACGTTCGTATCAGTACCTGATCGGGAGAAGATCCTACACTGGGGTCACTCGTCTAAACTAGCTGGCCACGCCGGTCAGAAAAAGACCCTCCAGCTTATTACCCGGCACTACTGGTGGCCTACCCTGCACAAGGACGTAATAGACTTTGTTTCTGCCTGTGTGTCCTGCGCCCGCAACAAGGTTCCGAGACATCTGCCAGCCGGTCGCCTCCTTCCACTCCCAGTACCTGCTGCCCCCTGGCAGCATGTAGCAATGGACTTTATAACTGATCTCCCCCTCTCTGCCGGTTGTACGGTCATTTGGGTGGTCGCTGACCGCTTTTCCAAGATGGCTCATTTCGTGCCCCTGCCAGGCCTCCCGTCTGCATCCGAGCTGGCTAAAGACTTTATCCGCCACATCTTCCGTCTTCATGGCCTGCCCCTCCACATCGTGTCGGATCGTGGGGTACAGTTCACCTCACGCTTCTGGAGAGCCACTTGTAAACTGCTAGACGTCACCCTGGACTTCTCCTTCGCTTACCACCCACAGTCTAATGGTCAAGTGGAGCGGATCAATCAGAACCTGACCAGTTACCTCCGGCACTTCGTTAATGCCCACCATTCAGACTGGGTGGATCTCCTGCCATGGGCCGAATTTTCTTACAACAATCACGAGAGCGAATCTTCCTCCAAATCCCCGTTTTTTGTTGTCTTCGGTCAGCATCCTCGGATCCCATTTCCCGTCTCCACCTCGGTGGACAATCCGGCTGCGGAATCTCTTGTTAACAAATTTTCCTCCATATGGGAGAGTACCCGATCCGCACTCCTTCTGTCATCCGAGCGTATGAAAAGACATGCTGACAAAAAACGTCTGGATCCTCCTCAATTCCGTCCAGGGGATAAGGTCTGGCTCTCGTCCAAGTATGTCCGGCTCAAGATTCCTTCCTATAAGTTAGGGCCTCGGTTCATCGGTCCTCTGGAGGTCATCAGTCAGATCAACCCGGTGTCCTATAAATTGAAACTCCCGGCCAACTTGCGGATCCCTAACTCCTTCCATGTATCTCTCCTCAAACCTGTGGTACTTAACTCTTTTTCCAAGTCTACAGGTACGCCTCCTGCTCCGGTTTCCGCTGAAAACGAATTTGAGGTAGAGAACATTCTGGCCACCAAAAGGGTAAGAGGGAAGACCTTTTTTCTAGTAGATTGGAAGGGGTTTGGTCCTGAAGAGAGAATGTGGGAGCCCCGGGGGAACATCCATGCCCCTCTCATCCTAGCTAAATTTCTCTCTGGCCTAAAAAAGGGGGGGCCTAAAGGGGGGGGTACTGTAGCGCCGGCGTCCCTGCCCTCTGCTAGGCAGGGACGCTGTTCCCCTCACCCCTCTGCTCCGAGCCCGGCGTCCTCCTCCCGCTCTGCTGGCAGCGCGCGCTCCTTCCCGGCCACTGTGCTTAGGGCGCGTGCGCGCTCCCTCCCTCTTAAAGGGGCCGCGCGCGCCGTCCTAAAGAGTCCCCGGCCAATGGCCGGAGGACTTCACCATATATAAGGCACCTCCTCCAAAATGGAGGTGCCCGAGCAATGTTGTTGCACTGTTCACTACTCTGCTTCAGCCCTCAGGTCCCGTTGCCAGTTACCTGCCAGTTCCCTGCCAGAAACCTGCCAGTTTGCTGTCTGTTTCCTGCCTGATATTCCTCCTACCTGCTTGCTAGCCTGAGGTCCGACGGTCTGCCTTCCTACTCCTGTCAGTCTGTCTATGGACCAGCTTGCCCGCTCACCTGGGAGCGCACATCTGCTACCTGCCTGCTAGCCTACCTGGAGGCTCCGCCGTCACGTGCTGTGACCACCTGCCATTCCAGAGACTCCTGCCCGCTCACCTGGGAGTGCTCATCTGCTGCCTATCTGTTGGCCTACCTGGAGGCTCCGCCGTCACGTGCTGTGACCACCTGCCATTCCAGAGACTCCTGCCCGCTCACCTGGGAGCGCTCATCTGCTGCCTGTCTGTTGGCCTACCTGGAGGCTCCGCCGTCACATGCTGTGACCACCCGTTTATCCAGAGACTCTCGCTTGCTCACCTGGGAGCACACATCTACCATCTGCCGTCTAGCCTACCTGGAGGCTCAGCCATCACAGGTCGTACCTACCCTTTACCCAGAGACTGCCCCGGTCACTTGCCGTGACCTCCTGCCCGTTCATCCAGAGACTGCCCCGGTCACTTGCCGTGACCCCCTGCCCGTTCATCCAGAGACTGCCCCGGTCACTTGCCGTGACCCCCTGCCCGTTCATCCAGAGACTACCCCGGTCACTTGCCGTGACCTCCAGCCCGTTCACCCAGAGACTGTCCCGGTCACCTGTTGTGACTGCCTGCCCGTCTTCCCTGGTCGCCACCCACTCCCTTACAAGGACCGCCCCCTTGTATAGTAGCTCAGAGGTTCCGCCTCCCAGACCCGTTACACAGGAACTCGCAATTAATAAAGACAGGGAACACCACCTGCTTCTCCTGGAAACGCAGAATGGTGTCAGGAGTGGTGACATTTATTCTTAGTGGCTCTATGACAACTACATCTGACAGAGTTCTGGAGGCGGTCCGTAAGGACGGACAGGTTCTACCATGGCCACAATTGTGAGGGGCCCCCTGGACCTCCAACTACTGCTCTTGCCACATCTCTCCTTCTCACTCTCACTAAAACTGCCTGCAATCAAGAAGTGTCTCAGTTCTTCACTGAACCTGCTCCTCCTACACTGGAGCAGCTCCTAAACCCCTTAACTATTCCCTAACTTATAACTGCATACTCTCTATGCTATAGTGCCCACCTCTGCACTACTCTTCTATTAATCTAATACTCTATCTATACCTTCCTATGCTGACCCTGTAACTGACACATCAGACAGTCGGTCATAACACATTCTCATATATACAACAGAGTATAACATTATGTGCATAAAGAGGGAAGAGGCGCATTACCATCCCGGTCACCCTCTTATCACCCTCTTACACAAGTAGTGCTAACTATACTCAACGGCTCTATGATGACTATGTCAGATAGAGTCCTAGAGGAGATCCCTGAGGAGTGGATGGATAGGATCCACCATCACCATCAAAGACCAGGTAAATCACCTGCTACTCCTGGAACTGCTGAATGGTGTTAGGAGTGGTGAAGTCTCAGAGGTTGTACAATGACATCTATCCCTACAGTTACAATCCGAGATTCCTGCCTTAAGTGAAGAGGCCAGGGATGCTGCATACTACTGTGGAAAAAAGAGGCACAGAGGACTGGATGGTGGGTAGTGGGCATCAGGGGATGCAGAAAAGATGAAAATTAAAGGTATTAGTTTTATTTATTACATTTTGCTAGGCCACTACATTTAGTCAAAATTGTGGTTAGCGGCCTATCATTTTGCTGAATTCGCCCTGAGAAAATAAAAAAAAATCCTTTTTAGTAAAATTCAGTTCCACTTTAATATACTCACCTATCTCTATTGCTTTGATCAGTTAACTACGGAAGTAAAAAGATTGATGTCTGAAGAGACCACAGAACATAATAAGAAACATTACATTCACAGAGAATAACTTTGCTGCAAATTGACTCTGCGCAATCTGGCAATTCAAATCTTTCCAGATCTGCTTATTTCTATGTGTCGCCCCTGAGGGTTCAGTCGCCACAGAGGTACTGCACCTCACCCAGAGGTGTGGTGTCTCTCTTCACTCAGGTAAGGAGGGAGTGCTGCCCGGAACCCCAACACCTGCATCCAACACTACACTGCTCCAAGCCGGCTGGAAGGGCAAGACGCAATGTTTGTTCCTGCTGAGCCCTGTCCCTGGCTGGAGTGGGGGGAACCAAAGGTAGGGGCAAACAGTAGTGGGTGTGGGTGGAGGAAGTAGCTAGAGGGAGCACTTGTAGAAGGAGGTATATAATGGGAAGCCATCTTGGGGTGGCAGGTTAGTCAGTAGGAGAGCAGTTCAGAAGAACAGTCCGGGGGCAGAGTCTCATTAGGAGCTCTGCTCCACAAGTAGTGCCTGGTCTAGACGCCCCAGAGGGGAGCAGGGAGTAGGCTCCGTTCTAAGAAGGGATTCTAGGGGGTACGGCGAGTGCAGGACGGCACCCGTACTCCCCGCATCTGTCAGAAGACAGAGGGATCGTAAGCCGCATTCTAATCCCCTGAGGGTCAAGCAAGTCTGTGAACTCCGACAGACAGGAGGGACTTCAGAGCAGCCGAACAGGATTGAGAGTGGGCAGCGCAGGGCAGGAGGGAGAAAGACCCAGTGTGAAGATGGTCTACATAGGAACACAAGAAAGAGGGGTTCTGCCAGGTACTCATATTCTGCCTGAGGAGGAACGGAACCCCTGACTGGTGAACGCAGCGCGACGTGAGAGGCTAGCACCCAATCAGTGCACCAGTGGAACTGCCTTAACGACTGTGAGTAAAAACTTGGATGACTGCACTGCACTGCCTCCGTCCATTATTTCATCGGTGCCATCTTTCTCTCTGCACTACAACGCCCAGCGCACCTTACACTAACTACACTGCCCTGGAACTAGCTCTACCTGTGGAGAGCTGCACCATCCTTGCTGCCTTAACACCAACTCCAGAGGACTGCTCCGCCGCGGCGGCTCCCTCTAGCCGCAATCCACAGGTGGTGTCACAAACTCTATAAATCTCAATTAATAAGCCCCTTTTGCACTGACCGCCCTGGGTCACGGACCGGGCCAGCCACCGTGATATTCCCTGCAAGCAGCCCTAGGCCCGGCTGCCGCGTACATATCAACTTGGTCATTTAGTGAGTATTTATCAGGGAATAACAGATGAAGAGTTAACCGAAACTTTTGGAAACTATACTCAATGGTGACAACCTAAAATTTTTGAAAGGAAAGAAGCTAAAGGGGCCCAAAATTCTACCTTTAACCAACTCCTTTTGCAATTTAAAACCAAAAGCCTACATTTAAAGTGATTAGGTAATAACTCTGCCCTCTGCTTGTCTGGGTGCCTCCAGCCAAGGTTTCATACTTTCCAGCAGCACTGGAGTTTGCACTTTTTTTGAACCAAATGTCTTGAGACAATTGAGTAGTGAAATGAAAGTTGAGGGTCAGCACAGAAGAAAAGATTTGTGGTAATCATGACAGTTATTGAGCAACTTACAATGATTTTCATTATATGGAAAATATAAACCTCTTCTTATTATGGGGAGAAGGAACCTGCTTTGGTAAATACCCAGAGATAGGAGACAGCCTTAAACCCAAATTTCATATTGGGATGAACCACCATTTTTTGTTTAAAAATGTCATCATGCTGAAGCCAGGTAAAGCCACAGAAATTACGGTAGCCATCTAAAATGGTGTCATATGTTGAAATAAACCAGAACAAAGCTGAAGCTATTTCTCTCCTAACATTGATACATTTATGCAAACTTACTGCAATCAAATGACTTGGCGCATAACTTACAGCCTAGTTAGAAGTCATTTTAACAAAATAATTAAATAAAACACAATAAAAAAAACATTGCCAACAACATTGGTGGAAGAGGAAAGCCTCTGTCTACACAATGCCTGTCACGGGTGTGTCGGAGGTGACAAATAGTCACCCTGCAATGGTTTGCAGGAGATTTGGCAATGCAGACAGCTGCCTAGATAGGAGGCTATGTTTAGGACCCACCGACTACCTACCTTTAGTCTGGGTGTATATATACCTGGTGTGTCTTGGTGGGCGTCACCAGTTATATTCATTCCTACTTGGAACTTGGCTGAAGCAGCATCACGTCCTCTTTGGAGTCTTGAGGCCATGTGCGCTGTTGGAGTTCTTCTAAAGCTAAGTTATTATTTCCCTATGTTGTCTTCCCCTTTTGGCTTTAGACTGCTAGTGGAAGTTGACTAGTGCTCATCTCCTTCCATCCCCAGGTTTAGCCTTTCGCCAGGTATAGTAGGGCGAGGCACGTGATCGGCGATATCTGCGGAGGCTGTATAGGGACGTTAGGCGGAGACAGGGTGACGCTAATCCAGATTAGGAGGTCACCTCTTCCCCCTTTCCCTAGTGTCTGGGCTTCCTTTCCTTTTCCCCTCTGTGTTTCACTCACACCTGGCGTGACAATGCCTCACCCAAACCCTGATCCTGTCACTCATTCACAGGAAGGAGACTGCTCCTCACTTCACCAGGCAGTAGGACAGCAGCATGGAGGAAGAGCATCTACTGCCATCTCTCCAGCTCCTCCGCTCCCTGGATGGTGTTAAGTATGTGACATGAGGTCTCTTTTGTCTTCACCTAGCTTCCTTCTGCTGGTATTCCTCAATAAGTGAAGCTGGCTCCCATGCTACTATGATGACATATTTGGTAACAACTTCCTCCTGAAGTCCTGACTCTTCCTTTTCAGCCATCAAAATGTCAGACAGGCACCCCCTGAGCCACTCCTCCCACCACAGCTTTCAGCTCTTTGTATTAGATCCCTCAGGGTATCCTCCATCCTATAGTCTCCCAGCTTCTGTTGCTCAAGGATCCGCTACCCGCTCTTCAAAGCTGCTCCAGAGATGACTCGTTCCGGCAGATGTAACTTGAGCCTGCAGATTATTGCATGGTAACCACTCGACTTGCCATGCTCTTCTTCCAGGTATCAACTTCACGGCATCGCCTTCAACTTTCTGCAATGTTTTATAGTCTTATTGAGTGAGGGAGTTTCCATCCTCCCCCTTTGAAGAGGGGTATCCCTAAGGGACAGTTCCTCCGGGTTCGGAGGGACTGTTCTTCGTGTAATGATTTCCAGTCTGAATCACGCAATCTGGCTAATAGATTTTGTGTGAGGGGATACCCTGAAGGGGTAATAGAGAAGGCCTATCAACAAGCAAGGGCAGTAGATAGATCATCCCTCCTTACCCCAAGGGATAGACCTGACTCAGAGCCCATCACACGGTTGATAGGCACTTACGATGATCAGTCAAGAAGTGTCATGGAAATTCTTAAAAGACACTGGGATATCCTACAGGCAGATTCGGATGTGGCGGGCCTGATTTCAAAGACACCCTCAGTCAGTTATAGGAGGGGGAAGTCTGTGAAGGACACTGTTGTGTATAGCCACTTTGCTCCTCAGAGGAAGGAGGGTACATGGCTGCAGAACAGGTCCAAGGGTACATTCAGGTGTGGCCACTGTTCTTTTTGTAAATTCATCACACCGTCAAAAAGTTTTGCGAGTACAGTGATTAAACGGGTGTGTGACATGAGAGATTTTGCCAACTGTAGGACATCGGGGGTGGTGTATCTCTGCACGTGCACATGTCCAATGGATTATATCGGGAAAACAAAACGTGAATTACGTGTTCGGATTGGCGAACACCTTGGACATGTGCAAGGATACACCACTCACCAGACATGTAATCTCTAAACAAGGGGGTGATGTTGGATCCATTTCATTTAGGGTCCTTGAGGTTGTGGAAAATACTCCAATGGGAAGCCCGTTGGATCTTCTGGATGGAATTGATGGCCCCAGGGGCCTGAATGAGCAGCTGAGTTTTTCGAGCTTCATTTGATTTAAGAGTGTGCTACTGAGGGCTAAATAGAACCAACCTTAATGTGATACTGGCCTTTGGGCATCACTTATATGTACCTATTAGGGTTACCTTTACATCTATATTTTGTGACTATTCTACATATCCTTACTCTAACAACCTTGAATTTTTGGAAGGGCAAATGAGAGGATAAATGTGGACAACACTTACATTTTAATGTAGGGAGATATCTGCACCCCTTTCTCTATTTTTTGATATTTTGACTTCTTTATTTCCCCTTGTATTTATTATTCTCCTCCTTTGGGGAGAAACGTTAATACATTATTTTGATGACTTTGAAATTGTGCCACCGGTTTCGCTTTCAATGCACGGTTTTTAGGACAGTATATTGTAAAGTATTTGCTTTCCGGGTGGTTATTGGCGTCTCCTCTGTGATTTTGGCAGGTACCACTAGATGTCAGGCTGTCTGCCTGGTCTGCTTTCTATCTGTGCTCTCCAGTAACTCTAGATGCGTTCCGGTGATCTCACTTCCGGTTTGCGTCATCAGTGAGTCATTTCCGCCAGCGTGCGTTCCACATGCCCACTGTGCTTTCCACAGACTTATATCCGGCTGCAAAAATGTGAGACATGTGCGCAATGGGAGTCATAACAGGGGTATGTTAATTAAACTTTGGTGGGGGTTTCTTATATATATATGGGATGTGGACGTTTCTTTCCATGTATGCAGCATTGACTGGTTGTCTGAGGCGATAGATTGCTGTCCTCCTCAGGTCCCCTGATGAACCCTGGTGGAACCCAACAGGAAACGCGTTGGGACTAAGGGACTACTAATGATAAGTGCCATTTTCATTTGGGACTATATATATGGGACTATTAAGTTTTAAGTGCCATTCTTTATCTGCATGAATTGTCAGACTGTTGGTTCAAATTGTGGGCTGAAGACCTAGAGACAATTGTGTTAAACAGCCCTCTATATATAATCTTCTGCTCTGATGAATAATTTTTGATCTAACAATATGCTGTATATGTGATACATATCTGTGTGGAACCCACACTGGAGATTTATTGTTTAAGAGAGATTGATCAAGATAGCTGTGCACTGGATCGCTATAATGGATCAGGATACTAGCTACTAAATACATCTATCTATGAATTGGTTTATTTAAGCAACACTAAGATTAATCGTGCTTTCAAGTCTCCAGGTGCTGGTGTATGTCCTTGTAATAGTGGGGAAGGACGTAGCCTTCCTTTGGCACTGAAGTAGTTAAAGAAAGTGTTCCCGTAGTTAAACCTCTCTGAACTGTTGGTAGGCCAAGCTAGGGGGTTAGATTTAGTGGTCCAGTCAGTAGAGTAGAGGCGGGAACTTAGTTCCCTGATCAAGCCTTGAGTGTGATAGAGCTTGTTCCTGGCATAATTCCTTGTGGTCTGTAGTACCTATAGTCAGCCACAAGATGCCACTTTCCTGGGAGCAGATGTTAGGTTGAGTCTGCTAGTAGTGTTACAGACAGTGATGGGGTTAATGCTGTATGATGGCAGCCCACAGAGGGCACATTAGGAAAAATCCCTGTTTAGTTTCCAGAAGCAGGAAGTGATGGGCAGAAAGAGATAGGACAGTGAACTGTACGGGCAGCCTGACTATATGGTGGCTGCTAGGGTAGACGGGAGCTCCATACCCTCAGACAATGAGATCACCAGTGTAAAAGTCTCCCTGCGCAAGAGTCCTGTTAGCCGGCCGGAGAAGCTCAACAGAGGTATTGAGGACCAGGAGCACTTCTAGTCTGCAGGAAGCAGAGGAAGATAAATAGGACTCCGGGCTAAGACGTGGGGGAGATATCGGATCCAAAACACTGTTGGTATTGCAGAAGAGTCTCTAGAGATTAGAGTCACAGAGATGCTTCACTTAATGAGGGAACCAGGGCTGAAGATGTTGCCAGCGCCTATGAGGGAGATAATAACCTGTCGAGCCTTATCCATTATATCTGCCTGTAAATACTGTACATATTCCTCTTCCCCAAGTAAAGTCCAAGTTATGGTTAAGAACCTCGTGTCCTCTGAATTTATTGCTGCCCTGGTCCAAGAAGAAAAACACCTGGAGACAACCGCGATCGGATGATTTGAAGTAAGTGGAGAGCCCCACATGCACAGCCACACATCAGAGGGAGCACACAAATTGTCTGTTGGGTGCCAGAGCGAAAGGGGGCTACAGCTCGCCCACGACTACCTCGCTGTTGCACCTTACATCCTATTGAACAGATTTGGTCATTTTTATTATTATATATCGGTTTCTAAACCTATACATTCACTTGTTGTTCTACCTTTTTCTCATCATTGTGGTTTTTTAATATTTGGAAAAGGGTCTTTGTAGGGACATAAGGGATACCGACGTGGAGCGGGGGCGCCACGAAGTACAAATTAGGGTGGCAACCTCCGCTGTCAGGAAGGGAGAGGAATTAGGGACAAAATAGGGACAGTATTAGTCTGTACTCCTTCCTGTCGGTATAAGACCTGAATCTGATGTTCCATTTTTATGAGGATCATTGTCGTTCGTGTATGGATTTTTTCAGTCCTTTTTAGATTTAATTAATAAAAGTTACTTTTTAGGGGTCTTTTTTCCTCTGGTTGTTGCTGAATAAATAGAATGGACATGCTGAATTCATCATCTCTGTCCTGGTATTCACCAAAATCAGTCATCAGGGAGAGTCAGGACGAGGGCCGGCCTTAGTCTGAATTGTGTTCTGTACTTTGATTTCACCACTCAAATTATTTTGTTACTCAGTTTCCCAGGACACATGAGAGGGCAGGAGGTTATCTTTCATGTCCTAGGAACATTAATTTGTGATCTTTTGACACATAGGCCCCAATTCATCATCGCTGGGATTGTGCGCACCAATCTGAATGAATGAGACAATGAAATAAGATCCTAATTCAATAAGAGGCGCACTTCACTTAATGAATTAGGAGCCTCTTACTAGTGCCGAGCGCCTCCATCAGAAATGTTACTCCATTCAGGGACTGGAATCAATTTCTGGTGATATTTACCTTACTAAAATGGAAAAAATTTGATTAATTAGATGGCTGGCTTAGCCAACTCCTCCTAGTTTGACGTACCATAAAAATGCCAAAATTCCCTACATTTTTGTGTAATTTACAAGCTGTGCAAAATTTTCTGAGATTTTAAGGTGTTTTATACAAGTCATTGTTTTTGTTCCTTACATGAAATTACCCCCCCACAAGTACTGTACTATAAACTGCAGTGAACATGTGAAGTGAAATCCACCACTACTGTACTGACCCTCACAGGGGAAGTCATCATGCCATATACACACAGGGCCGAGACAATGCATTTTGGTGCCCTCGGCAGATTATGTAAACTATGCCCCATCCCAGCTTGAATCAGTTTAAAGATATCTTAAGAATATGTTCAGACATTGCATTTTTGCTGTGCTTTTCTGCACTAATAACGCAGTGTGTTGGCAGTAGAAACACTGATGCTTTATATGCATTTTTGGTGATTTATATCATACGGTTTTTAAAGCACCACTCTAGCGGGTTTTTCTTTTCAGCTTTGGAGTGGTGCTACTAATCTAAGGTCTCTGATCTAGAATTATACTTACCCGCCGCCATCTTCACCTTCTATCACCAGTACAAGACTCTGATAGACTTACATTAAAAAGTGACCTCCAGCTCACCCAGCAAACACTGGAGCGATCCAGCAGATCACAACCAGCAGGAGATGAGCGGAGGGGCGCCAAGAAGAGATGAAGATAGCTTCTGATAAGAGTAAGACTATGGGCAGAGAACTTAGAAGAGTGGCATCACTCCAGCGGTAAAGTAAAATAAAACTCTGGAGAGATTCTTTAATGCCTTTACCCCCGAAGGATGTTTGCACGTTAATGAACAGGCCAACTTTTTCAATTCTGACCACTGTCCGTTTATGAGGTAATACCTCTGGAACACTTCAACGGATCCCACTGATTCTGAGACTGTTTTTTCATGACATATTGTGCTTCATGATAGTGATAACATTTATTTGATATGACCCGCGTTTATTTGTGAAAAAATTGGAAATTTGGTAAAAATTTAGAAAATTCACAATTTTCCGAATTTGAATTTTCATGTCCTTAAATCAGAGAGTCAAGTCACACAAAATAGTTAATAAATAACATTTCCCACATGTCTACTTTGCATCAGCACAATTTTGGAACCAACATTTTTTTTTGTTAGGAAGTTATAAGGGTTAAAAGTTGACCAGCGATTTCTCATGTTTCCAGCAAAATTGACAAAACCATTTTTTTTAGGGAGCACATCACATTTGAAGTGACTTTGAGGGGCCTTTATGACAGAAAATACCCAAAAGTGACACTATTCTAAAAACTGCACCCCTCAAGGTGCTCAAAACAGCATTCAAGAAGTTTATTAACCCTTCAGGTGCTTGTGGATGAAACCAAAGAACATTTAACCTTTTTTCGCAAAAATGTTACTTTAGAACCAATTTTTTTTTATTTTCACAAGGTTAACAGGAAAAATTGGACCATAAAAGTTGTTTTGCAATTTCTTATGAGTACGTTAATACCCCATATGTGGGAGAAAACTACTGTTTTGGCTCACGTCAGGGCTCGGAAGGGAAGGCGTGACATTTTGAAATGCAGACTTTGATGGAATGGTCTGTTTGATGGAATGGTCTGTGGGCATCATGTCGCACTTGCAGAGCCCCTGATGTGCCTAAACAGTGGAAATGCCCAACAAGTGCCCCCTTTTTTTGGAAACTAGACCCCCCAATGAATTTATCTAGATGTGTGGTAAGCACCTTGAACCCCCTGGTGCTTCAAAGAAAATTATAGCTGACTTATGAAAGTAAAAAAAAATCAAATTTTTCCACAAAAATGTTATTTTAGCTAAAAAAAATGTAGATTTTCACAAGGGTAACGGGAGAAAGTGCACCTCAAAATTTGTTGTGCAATTTTTCCTGAGCACACAGATACCCCATATGTGGTCGAAAACTACTTTTGAGGCTCAGAAGGGAAGAAGTGCCATATTGGAGTACATATTTTCTGGGCTGGTTTGAAGGTGCCATGTTACATTAGCAGAGCCCCTAAGGTGCCAAAACAGCAAAACCCCCTGAATGAATTCATCTAGGGGTACAGTGAGCATGTTGACGCCACATGTGCCTCACAGGATTTTACTCCATTGGGCAGTGAAGAAAGAATAATTACATTTTCACCACCAAAGTTTTGTTTTAGTCCCAGATTTTACATTTTCACACTGAGAAATGAGTAAAAATGTCACCAAAGTTTGACACACAAGTTTTGCTGAATGTAGAAATACCCCATATGTGACTGTGCAGTACTGCTTAGCCACACGGCGAGACTCGGGAGGGACGGAGCGTTATCTGCCTCCTGGAGCGCAGATTTTCCTAGAATACTATGCAGTCTCTATATACACAACTGCTACATAATTCAGATGAAACCCCCGAGGGATCCATTCACTATCATGAAGCAGCAGAGTTAAGCCTCTTTCACATGTCAGTGAGTCCGCTAGTGTGGTGACAGTAATTAGGACCTGTTTCATATATTTGTTGCCTGGTTTAACCATTCTATTTATTCTCATGGAAGATGTCTGTCAGCAGTTTACCCCCTCCCCTCTTTACAGAACACATGGACGCTCAGCTGATTCTAGTGTGCATGTATATGGGGGGAGGAAAACGTGTTTATCCGTCAGCTCGCTCCTTTGTACGGCCACATTCAGAGTTTCTCCTCCTGAGCAGATGTTCATATAGTCTGTAATCATTATGTCAGCGCTGGTTTATACCTGACTGGTTTATACAATGATCTGTACAGAAATAATCTATTCCCAGAGGAAGAAGAGAAGACAGAAATAATCACTGAGCGCTCTGCTAATTCTCTGCACCTTCATCTACACAACATTGTAACACAGCGACATAATGGAGGATGAGGACGGAGGTTTTTGTACGGCTCTGTATCACTGTGTGAGAGGATACTGTGCACTCTGCTGACAGTAATAATCTGCTGCATCGTCCTCTGTCGCTCCACTGATTGTAAGAGTGAAAGAAGTTCCAGATCCAGATCCAGTGAATCTCTCTGGGACTCCTGATTGTCGAGTGTTTGCCAAGTAGATGAGAAGTTTTGGAGGCTGCCCGGGTTTCTGTTGGTACCAGTGTAAATAGTCTTTGGAGTTGCCGCTATACAAGACACTTTGACTGGATTTACATGAGACGGTGACTGTATCTCCCGGTGACACCGACAGATAATCCGGAGTCTGAGTCATCACAATCTCTCCACAGGACACTGGGAGCAGAAGAGAAGAGATAATGGTGACAATCACTGATATAATGACGTGTGCTCCTTCTCCTCTTACTACATGTATACAGCCATGTTCTGTATACTCTCATCTATCCCACATAGTATAACCCTCACCGGACATTACCTTGTATGTAAAGATACAGCACACAGAGCAGAGATCTCAGGGAAACCATCGTCATTGTTCTGGACGCTCACAGACACAGATCATTGGTTTCATGTCTTATTTATATCACATGAAATCTACAGGGAAATCGTCTGAGATTATGTAACAGGAAATAGGCAAATCACCGGATTATCAGAGATTACATCATCTGCTGCTTTCATGGCTGATAATCAGTGAGATAAATAACGGGGGATTTAATCCTGTCCACAGATCTCACAAGTAACAATCTAATCCATCTCATCAGTATATTGTAAATGTAGAAGTTTCCTGATCTGTGTATTTTGCTCGGTGTTGGATCAGTACCGGCTCCTTGTAGAATCCAAAGTAAGATCAGATTTACTGAAAGTGCAGATTTATTAAGAGTAATAAAGTGAAGTTTGAGATTTACAGTAAATGAGTGATAAAACCCTTTGTGATGACAATCAGTGTTGTCCTGGGGTAAATTCTGATATAATAAATCCTCCTTATGTCTCTATCACATGGCAGGATTCTGATCAGTATTTGTAGCCAAAACCAGGACTGAGCCCAAACCACAGAAGAGGAGCAGATCTTTCCAGGACAGTTTTCTCTTCTTTTTACAAATACTGACACATAACACTGATCAGAGACTGTGAATGTGACTTATGCCGGAAGCACACACACAATTCTGCTGTATTCTTCATGGGGTCTTCATTGGCTTTGACATCTTTTTCAGGCCAAAGTTTCTTTAAAGTCTATAGTGAAACATGAAAGGTCTCCGGTCACTGAATTGTGATCTTTGGCTTCTCCTTTGTCTTTCTCGGCTCATTGGTGTTTATTTCAAAGCACAGTTTGCTCTGGTTGGGACATTTATTTCTGACATGTTTTCTCAGACTTCTGCCTAGAACATGAAAAAAACAAAAATAGATGTGTAAAATGTTTCACAATAAAAGAAAAACAGCAAAAATGTTTGTGAAAAATGTAATGAAAACATTTGATATTCATAGCCTTCTTTCCAGTAGTTTGAAATAGTTTGAAATAGTTAAGGGTCTTGGCCTCACAGAAAATGGATATGGTTTGCCAAAAAACGTGCTACACAAAGCTGTGAAGAATGTGCCAA
Source organism: Phyllobates terribilis (assembly GCF_046119375.1). NCBI lineage: Eukaryota > Metazoa > Chordata > Amphibia > Anura > Dendrobatidae > Phyllobates > Phyllobates terribilis. Next base: position 1,177,578,639 of record NW_027362761.1, read on the forward strand.
GATTTAAAGTAAACGTAGACTAGACAGTCCTAAAAAACGACAGATGTGTTGACCACTCATAAATGTGATGCATTTTAACACTATGAAGTTTGCATTGTCTAAGAATTAGAGAGAAGAGATGAGTGAATGTTTTTACATTCAGCTTCAGGATGTTCAGCGACTTTTTCCTGAACATTTGATTCACTAAAAAACTCAGTAAAGTCAGATCAGACAAGCAAGCACACTATCTCTGACTGACACCAATTACAGATTTTTTTTCTCTGTAAAAACGATTGCGCTGTCTTGCTTTATCTTTCTAATGCATTAAGAGACAAAAAAATGTAAATTTTTAATCACAAATTGTTTAAATTCCTCTGGACCTTAAAATTCATAAACATTTACTGAAATGTGATTATTATTAATCTTTTATGTCACATTCCTCCCTTTCCACTTTCTCTGTATAACTTCTATATCCAGGAATTTTCATCCCATTGATGAGAATCTATGAAGCTTTTTATCCACATGATGACGTGACTTAGTTTTATACTTAATCCCTTGCCACCACAGCCAATTTTCATCTTCCATCCCCTTCTTTCTAGAACCATAACTTTTGTATTTTACTTTCCTCATAGACATATTAGAGCTTGTTCTTCTATAATAGGGAGATCTCTCCACATGTAGATTACACTTGTGCGACACGACCAGCGCAGCAATCTGACCGCTGGGGACATTATACATAGATAGGACCAATAATCTGCACCTAACACATGATTTGCTCTAGTAACAATGAAACGTCACTTTTTATAGTTGTTTGGTAAAAATTGGATTTTTTGGCTTTTGTCTTTTGGATGTAAAGTATCAGTCAGTCCCTACCGACACCAGTGATTAATATGGTGTCACCTATAACATTAAGGCTGCAGTCACATCCGTGTGAAATGTCCGAGTGCCGTCTGATGTTTCCCCTGATGAAGCACGGACACAGAGAAACTAATGGATCTATTCACACATCTGTGACGTCCATGAGCCTCCGCTCCGGTCCTGTTCTTATCAGAGTCGTCCATACAAGTCAGTGGGGATCTGTGAGACGTGGATACAGATCGGAGGCTTTGGTTTTGCTTCCAGGTCTCACAGATCTGTTGTTTAATGATAAATGTGAACATGTGACCTCCCAGGGGACTTCTTATTGGCTTGATGATGTGATCACTTTCCTCTGCGGTCTCTATCATTATGACGATACTACATTTTCTTCCATTTGTACAATAAAAATACTAGAATTTTTATAAAATGTGTTTTGTGTCGCTGCATTCAACGACCCAGAACATTTTATCTTTCAGCCCGGAGCTGTATGTCGCTCGCTGTTGGGACAGCGTACAGTCTTATTGGTGCCATGTTGGATACATGAAACGTTTTATCACTTTTTACTTAGTTTTAGGGAGTTTTCTGCAATGTTCATTGTGTGGGATAAATAACATCTTCTGTAGGATTCTATACTCTAGTTATTTTTTGTTTTTGCAAAAGAAATTTATAAAGAATTTTTTTTTACTTTTTAATTTCTATCCTAGTAAGGACTTGAATGTCTTTCTGCATTGCAATGTATTATCGGTACATCTTATATATTATCAACATATTCCATAGTGTTGTACAGAGATAGTCACCAGTCCCCGTCCTCTATGGGGCTCACAATCTGCTCCTTTGTCCCCCCTCTATGTGTCGTCCTATACACGCGGTTTATGTGGAGCTCAGCGTTGTGTCACTTCTCTATAAATCACATTTTCAGGTCTCAGTCTGTCCAGTCAGGGCCGGCTCCAGGTTTTCTTGGGCCCCGGGTGAAAGAGTCTCAGTGGGCCCCTTTAACACATACCACGATTCATGATGCAGAGATACGGCGGAGAAATATATATATACATCTCTGGCAAAAATTGTTAGACCACGGAACTGTTTTCTATTGGAAAGCATGGAAAGACTGGTGGAAAGCATGCAAAGATGAATGAAAGCTGTGGTTAAAAATCATGGTTAGTCCACCAAATATTGCCAAATATTGATTTCACAGTTAAAACATGAGTAATTTTTTTGTATTTTGACGGTTTATCATTTGCTGCAAATGCAAAATTTTTAGCTTTGAATTTTGGATACATATTGTGAGTAGTTTATAGACTAAAACAACAATGTACATTTTGCTCAAAAATATACCTATAAAGAGAAAAATCAGAGAAACTGAACATTTTGCAGTGGTCTCTTAATTTTTGCCAGAGCTGTATATAGTACAAGACCTAAGATTTCACTTCTTACATTACATGAGCAGAATACTGGCCCCAATATAACGCTCTATACAGGATACTGGCCCCCATATAATGCTCCATACCGGATACTGGCCCCCATATAATGCTCCATATAGAATCCTGGCCCCCTGTAAAGAAAATACTTATTTCCGTATATTTTTCTATCAAGGACTTCTTATCAGATGCGATCGATCAAAAACTATATCACAATATTCTTATGAAAAAATGTATTGATTTATTCTTGGATTGTCCATTAAAAAGAATGATTGTAGTAGTTACATAAAATAGTTAAATAGTTACAAAGTGATTGTCCATAATTAGCTTAATAGTTGAGATCCATACATGTTTTCTTGGGATCTTGAATGATAGGTTGCGTCTGTCTGTGTCCAGCATTTGTGTCAGGATGACACCATGTGTCCGGGTAAAGCACATGTCTCCTTGTGCCTACATCGGCAGCTGGTTCCTTCACATATAGATCCTCATACAGTGTCCTGTAAAATGGCAAGAGCACCCCCCGTCTCTAACATAGGGTTATAGCCGGTCATACCAGCTGTTCTTCTACTTATGGTACAAACTTACACCGAGCTAAAAATACAAATAGCGTATGTCATCTAGAAACCCTAACACGAGGCTGATGTAATCTTATGCAATGTATGGTACAGAATTAAGAATAAAATTAATATCCGTACTTAATATTTAACACCCTCATATAACGCTCCATGCACGCTGTTCCCCCCACATAATGCCCCATGATGGCTGTGTCCCCCACATAGTGCCTCATTCAGTCTGTATTTTGCCTCCCACATAATGCCTCATGCAGGCTGTGCTGTGCCCCCCACATAATGCCCCATGCAGGATGTCCTCCCCCATATAATGCCCCATGCAGGATGTCACCCCCCACATATAATGCCCAATGCAGGATTTCACCCCCACATATAATTCCCCATGCAGGATGTCACCACCACTTATAATGTGCCATGCAGGGTGTTACCACCCCCCCTATATAATGCCCCATGCAGGATGTCACCCTCCCCCATATAATGCCCCATGCAGGATGTCACCAGCCACATATATAATGCCCCATGCAGGATGTCACCCCCCCATATAATTCCACATGCAGGATGTAGCCCCCACCATATAATGCCCCATGCAGGATGTCACCCCCTATATAATGACCCATGCAGGATGTCACCCCCCCATATAATGCCCCATGCAGGATGTCACCCACATATAATGCCCCATTCCTCCATGCATAAAAAAAATAAATAATCAAATACTCACCTCACTTCTCCTCACCTGCTGCCGCTGCTCCGGACTCCTCAGCGTCATCAGCGTCTTTCCGCTTTGCGCTGCGACGGCTCAGGAGAGGGCGTGGTGGAAAGACGTCACCGCATCCTCTGACCTGACACGTCACAGTACAGCAGCCGATGCAGGACCTGCTGCGGAGGCACGGGGAGAGGTAAGTATTGTGCCGGCTGCCAGGGCACTGAGCAAGCAAGGGAGGGAGGGTGGGCGCTGGCACCGCTGTCCTCCGCTCATGGGTCCCAAAGCACCCCGGGGTGCCAGGCGGCAAGTGGCCCCCCCCCCCCCCGCCCCCCGCCTGCTCAGGGCCCGGGTGCTGACGCCGGGCCTGTGTCCGGTCATCAGATATTTAATAGAGACGTCGTCTCCCTGTTCTCTTTCTCTGCAGTTTTATTCTGTAAGTGATCAGTGATTAATATCCAGTAATGCAGCAAAGAGCGAGATAGAGGAGGAAGGATCGGATTCTCCCCATCTTGGAGCGCCTCCTGGTGGTCACTAAACTCCTCGTGTTGTAGATTTTTCCTCCATAGAAGCAGCAATCTTACAATATATTAGGATTTCTGCACTTTTCATAATCAGTTTATTTTATTTCTTGTGTTCAGTTTAATTATTCAATTTATTAACAAAAGTGATGAAAAAATACCATTCTGTGTTCTGTGTTCTGGGACGGAGGTTCACCTTCCAACAAGACAATGACCCAAAGCAAACTGCTGAAGCATCACTGAGAATCTGTGGTCAGACCTGAAGTTTGCGGTTCACCAGAGGAAACCATCTGACCTGAAGGAGCTGGAGCAGTTTTCCTTTGAGGAATGGGCAAAAATCCCAGTGGAAGTCAGCAACTTATGACAATCATTTCAGAAGAAGGATATAGCGGTGACATCTCCCTTGTGAATAACACTTCCACAACACAGCCCCATAGAGTTCTACTACTGCTATCACCACTGCTCTAGGAGTCTTATGTCTCTTCTTTTCCTTGGAAAGGCTGCCACCTTGTGACAGAGTTTGGAATCTCATTCTAGGTCACCGTTATATCCTTTTTTTCTGAAAAGATTCATAAGTTGCTGATATTTATATAGGAGTCTTGTTCTTCATATATAATAGAATGCAGAAAAATACTTTTTTTAAAAGATGCAGAAAAAGAAGAATCTCATAAGCGGATGTATAATCACTGTATCCCATACTATGAGGTTATTTCAGATGACATAATTTTATATGATATGTAAATATGCATGTATATCATTATCATTTATTATTGTTATTTTTTTCATGTATTTTTGTACAGTTCTGATGAAGGTCCAGTTTAATGACTTTGGATTGCTATTAAAAATAATTTGTTTCATTCACTGCAATTTTTAATTGCTAAGTTCCTTAATAGTGATGAGCGATACTCGCAAGTACTCGGTACTCACCCGAGCATCTCAGTACTCGACTGGCGCTGCTGAGCTCGTCACAGTCACTCCGGAATCAGGCAGTGTAGGGAGAGGTGCTGCTGAGCTAGGGAGAGATTTACTTGTTTTTCAGTTAGTGTAGGTATATGACGCGCCCCCTGGGCCAGTGCTGTTAGGGATACCCGGAGCCGGATCAGATGGGGGTTGTAGTCTCCGAGTGGCTGTGACCCGGTCCGTGCCCAGGGTGTCAAACTCAGTGTGTGGCAGTCCTACAGATGTTATTAGAGTTCTTTGTGTCGACTACGCCACCCGTTGATTTGCGGTCACTACGGCCGCCGCTGCAGCAGGGTCCACTGAGGCTGGTGGTGTGTGTGCAGCTTTGGGTAGTATAACCCCCAACGGGAGGGGTATAGCCTCAGGGGGTCAGCCGTGGAGGATGGTGGTTGTGAAGGTGCAGCAAAGAGACTCAGAGGCATAAAATGCAGTTCCAGGGTTTTACTTACTGGTGTTGCTCGGGTCACTGTGTACAGCAGTGACCACCCGAGCCGTGTTGCGTCCACCAGGTCCTGGACTCGGTCAACTCCCAGGCAACTCCGGAGTGTGGTCCTGAGCTCCTTTCTGACTCTCCCTTCTTCTGGCCGTTCCCACCAGGGATCCACCTAAGTCCGGCTCCCTCGGGCCTCTTGTTGGTAAACCCTTGTCTCTGGGTTCCCTGACCCTATTCTTGGTCTGCCTTCCGGGTGGATTTAGTGGGTGGTCGTGGCAGATCCTGCCCACGACCTCCGGTCTCTGGCTGAGGATTAGTGCTGTAGCCTCCACCAGCTTGGGATCCGGTACCCTGTTGCCGACCCTTCACCCTATTAGCTCTCTTATGGGCTCTTGGGGTCCCCTCTTCCTGCGCCTCTGGGTCCCTCTTCCTTCTCCTCTGCTCTGCTTCTCAGGCTCTCTGACAGACTGTCTGACTGACTGACTGTGGCTGACTGACTGACTGACCCTGATCTAAGATGGTGCCCACCTTATATACTCCCTCTATGTGTGAGCTCAGGTGACCAGCACCCAATGAGCTTCTAGCTTTACCCAGGCTGCTCCCCCTATCTGCCCCTACACTACTGGGATGTTCCACCCCCCTCCCACTCCAGCCAGGAACAGACACTGTCGTACCTGCACATTTATTAAGTGGGAGTACCGTCGGTCTGTCCCCCGGAAATGGGATGTGTGTAGTGCATGCAGCCTACTAGCTCAGTTCCACACTCCATCCTTACCCGGGAGTGGAATACCACACCTCTGGGTTGAGGTGCAATACCCCTGTAGCAGCCGAATCCTCAGGGTGCTACATATACCAACATATATTATTCACATATCTATCTCAACTAACAGTCCTTCTGAGGACTAATCCAGATGCAGAGATATCAGTGCTAGGCAGGCAGGCAGGGTATATAGCAGACCGCAGTGCACATAGCAAGAGGGTCCATTCAAGTTCTGTCTGCTGCTTTTACAGATATTTGTAGAAATAGCCCCAGGTATCAGCGGCCAGGAATATTTTTTTTTATCTTAATGCTGATTATTTGCTTAAAAAGCAATCCAGAGAACACCATTTTTCTGTGTCATTTGCTTGTTGGCACTGCAGAATACAGCCAGGTCCTTTCCATATTACAATCCAGCTATTTAAAACTGTGGTTTGTCCGTCACACGGATCACATATAAGTTCGCTGAAAATTCTGCCATTTCTGGCCTCCATTAAAATATTGTTTCAGTGTGTCAGCGTAGTTATTCACACCAGTTTGCTGTTCAAAATAGTTACCTAGAGGCCAGGCATTTAAAACTATGGTTTGTCAGTCACACGGATGTCATATAAGTTCTTTCCAAATTCAGTCATTTGTAGTGAGCGTGGAAGATATTGTCCTCTATTTAAAATGGGCAACGCGCGTGGCAAGGGACGAGAAACTGGATGTGATGGTGATATTGCATGCAGAGGCCGAGGCCATAGGCAAGCTGAATTTATGCCACATCAAACACCCACATCTTCTCGCTCGACCTTCCTGTCCCAATTCCTAGGGGACCGCAGCACACCACTATTGAACCCAGAGCAGTGTCAAAATGTTATTGGTTGGATAGCAGAAAATGCTTCCAGTCACTTTGCCACCACCACCACCCTGTCTTCCACATGGTCAAGTCCCAGTAGCCGTGAGTCTGGACCGCATATTCCTCACCCTGATCCTCCTTCCTCCCACCATGCCGAGTGCCCAGAGATAACTGATCCCACTCTTGGACACTCCGAAGAGCTGTTCGCTTTTCCATTTATAGATACGTTATTCTCGCCTGGTCCACTTGAAGTGGGGCAAGAGAAGATCGCATGTAGCGATGCACAAATATTTGAGCAGCCACGGTCATATGAAGTCAACGGTGGGAAAGTGTCACAAGAGGTGGACGATGATGAGACACAATTGCCAGAAAGTCAGGAGGAGGACCAGGGTGCGGAAGTGGAAGATGAGGTAGTGGATGATATAGTAACTGACCCAACCTGGCACTAGGACATGCAGAGCGAGGACAGCAGCACACAGGGGGAGGGAGGCAGAGCACCCTAACAGGCATGAAGAAGCAGTGTGGCGGCCGCATACAGAAGGCGGGCAACCGTTCCCTGTAACACCAACACAACGGAAGTTGCCAGTACAACTGTTAGGTCTTCCCAAGTCTGGTTGTTTTTTAAAGACTCTGCCGATAACCCCAAAAAGGCCATTTGCAACACCTGCCAGGCCAGCATAAGCATGGGTAGCAAAACTACCAGCCTGACCACCATCAGCATGATCAGGCACATGGCAGAAAAGCACCCGACTTTGTGGGACAAACCCCAGGGTCCAGGAACAGTGTCTGCAAGTGACAATACTGCTTCTTCCGCTGTTGTGCATGCAAGCCAATCCCCTATCCATAGTACACGCGAAGATGCCTCCTGCCCTGCACCTGTCGTTGCCCACTCTCAACTAGCACCATCAGCAAGCACGTCCTTTTCCCAGCGCAGCATTCAGTTGTCCTTATCCCAGTCCTTGGAACGCAAATGCAAATACGCAGCCACGCACCCCCAGGCCACACTACTAAATTCCCACATTTCGCGACTTCTTGCACTCAAAATATTGCCTTTTAGGCTTGTGTAGCTGGAAGTTTTCCGGAGCCTGATGGTGGCGGCCATCCCTCGGTACTCGGTCCTCAGCCGCCACTATTTCTCCCGGTGTGCCTTCCCCGCATTACACAAGCACGTGTCCCACAACATTAGCCGTGCCCTCAACAATTCAGTTACTGGGATAGTCCACCAAACCATGAACACGTGGACAAGTACTTGTGGTCAGAGAGCATATCTCGCTGACGGCACACTGGGTTAACAAAGTAGAAGCCGGGACTTAGTCGGACCTTGGGATGGAACACATCCTCCTGATGCCGAGAATTGCGAGCCCTTGGTCAATTAGGGTTGCCCCCACAGTCTACAGCTCCTGCACCTCATCCTCCTCAGCCTCCTCCTCCTTTTCAGCCTTTAGCACCAAAATGACCACATCATTCACAAGCTGGAAGCACTGTAGCACTGCCTCAGCCAAGCGGCAACAGGCTGTGCTGAAGTTAATATGCTTAGGTGACAAACCGCACAATGCTGAAGAGTTGTGGATGGACAGCTCTAAAAGAGCAGGCTGATCTGGGGCGGACAACGCTGAACCTACAGCCAGGCATGGTCCTGTGTGACAATGGCGGTAACCTGGTGGCTGCTCTGAGGCAAGGCGAGCTCACACATGTATCATGCCTGGCCCATGTGCTTAACCTCGTGGTTCAGCGGTTTCTCAAAACCTACCCGGAGCTGCCGGATCTGCTTGCCAAAGTACGCCACCTGTGTGCCCATTTTAGAAAGTCAGCTACAGCTTCCGCCGCCTTTGCTGTGCTTCAGCAGCGTTTGCAGTTTCCGGCTCACCGACTTGTTTGTGATGTCCTGACGCATTGGAACTCTACATTGCAGATGTTGGGAAGGATTTGTGAGTAGAAGAGAGCAGTTGTTGACTACCAGCATCAACAAGGCCATTGGTATTCAGTTCAGACTCCACACATAAAACCTCAGGAGTGGAAATGGATGTCAGACATATGTACCATCCTCCAAAACTTTGAGGACTCCACCAAGATGGTGAGCGGTGATGATGCCATAATTAGTGTCACCATCCAGCTTCTCTGTCTTCTGAAATGCTCTCTGCTCACAATCAAAGAGGATGCATTGCAGGCTGAGCATGATGAAATGGAGCAGGGAACTTTACAGGTTGATTACACACAACCCACTTCATCTCATCCCAACGTGGATTGGGTGACAATGAGAAATAGGAGGAGGAAGAACAGGAGCTAGTTTCATGCGCTATAGATGGTACTACCTGCACAACTGTCATACCGCCTGTTCAGCGTGGATGGCCTGAGGACGCGAAGATGGAGGAGGAAGAGAGCATGGTCAGTCATCCTCTTGGTGAGGACAGTCTTGCCTGTTAGCAGTCTGGCACGCATGGCTGAGGTTATGTTATGCTGCCTTTCCTGTGACCCTCACATTCTCGAAATTTTGGGTGACAGTCATTACTGGTTGGTGACAGTTCTAGACCCACGCTACAAGGAGAATTTTTATCTCTTATTCCCGAGTCGGACAGGTCTACAAAAATGGCACAGTACCAGAAGGCCCTTGTTGCCGAACTATTCAAAAAATTCCCATCTGAAAACATTGGCGGCAGAGGTCACAGTTCGTTGGACATCCAAGGAGTACAGGCGAGAGAGACACAACTTCAATCCAGCAGAGACTGGGGAACACTGTCAAAGTTTTGGGAGAGTTTTCTCAGCCCCTCCCATCCCACAGGCCCAGAGGCGGGGGGTACTCTCACAAGGAGTGCAAAGTTTGGGAAGATGCTGAGGGAGTACCTTGCCTACCGTACCAACGTCCTCCATGATTCCTCTGTGCCTTATAATTAGTGGGTATCCAAGCTGGACATGTGGAATGAACTGCCTCTCTATGCCTTGGAGGTCCTGGGCTGCCCTGCCGCTAGCGTGTTATCAGAGGGAGTTTTTATTGCCGCTGGTGGAATTATAATTGATTAAGTGCATCCGCCTGTCAACTGAAAATGCTGACTGTCTGACTCTTATAAAAATGAACAAGGGCTGGATTGGGCCAGACTTCTCAACACCACCGAATAATAGCAGCGTAACATAAACTCAAATCCAGTGACTTTTTTTGAGAGGTGTATTCCCCATGCACCTCTTCACATCCACACATGGGTATATGTGGCACCCCTGCGGGTTCAGTCGCCACTGCATCTCACCCAGAGGTGTTGTATCCCACTCTCAGGTAAGGAGGGAGTACTGCCCGGGACCCACCCACCTGCATCCAACACTACACCATTCCAGACCAGTAGGCGGGGCAAGATACACTGGCTTATGCTGAGCTTTGTCCCTGGTTGGAAGTGGGGGGAACCGAGAGAGGGGGAACCATGTAGTGCGTGTGGGTGGAGGAAGCAGTAAAGGGGAGCACTTTGAGTAGGAGCATAAAAAGGGGAACCATCTTGGGAGAGAGTCCAGTCTGAGGAGAAGGAGTGGGAGCAGGAGCTCTGTAGGAGCAGCTCTGCTCAGAGGAGAGGAGAGAGGCGCGGGCCTAAACTGAGAGGCCCAGGAGGACAGGCTGGAAGAGGATGGGAGCAGAGGGAAGGCCCAAGAACAGAGAGGGTCCCAGGGGCACGGCGAGTGCGGAAGCCACCCGTGCACCCGAATCTACCAGAAAGTGGAGGAATCAGGCTGCAAAGGGGACCGGCCCCTAACTAGTGGAGAACTACATGGCTCAGCTAGAAACCGGAGGCTACTGTACTTTCAGGGTGCAGCTGCTCACAACCGCAACTAAATCGCTAAAAAGGTGGCCGCATAGGATTCAGGGGACTGCACGTTGCCCGCCAAAATCTGAGGCTACCGGCTTGGGACACTGGTTGCGAGGCACAGGGTAGGAGGGTGAGAGCCAACGTAGGAAGACGACCGAGGAAGGCACACAGAATGGAGTCCCGTTATGTATTCCTGAAACACCTGGGAGATTGCTGAACCGCTCCCTTGGTGAACACAGGACGGCGAGGGAGGTTACCCTGGTGCTGGTAACCTGGAGTCTGACAACTGTGAGTAAATTCGAAGACTCTACCCCACTGTGTCCTAGAATTATTATCTGCGCTATCACCTGCACTACACTGCACAACAACATCTACCTCATTAAATCAACACTGCACTGCCCTGGAGCTTAGCTCTGCCTGTGGAGAGCTGAACCAACTATGCTGCATCACCATCAGCTCCTGAGGATCTGCACCGCAGCGGTGGCTCTATATAGCATACCACAGGTGGCGTCACGAATATTATATATAAAAACTTTATCCCATTTCACTAATCCCCTTATATTGACCGCCCTAGGTCATGGACCGGGTCACTGCCACTGTGACATCCCCCAGCATCGACTGGCCCGGCTACCGAGTACCCCACGGCCCATTGGGCGAGTCAACTTGGCATCATGAAGAGGATTCGAACCAACCCGTTATAACCGGGTACTGTGCGCCTAGAAACTGTGTTGTATGTGACGTGCCCCCTGGGCCGTGGGGTACTCGGTAACCGGGCCGGTCATAGCTAGGGTAGATGTCACAGTGGTGGTGACCCGGTCTGTGACCCAGGGCAGTCAATAAAAGGGGATTTTTATAGTTTTTGTATTTAATGATCGTGACGCCACCTGTGGTATGCGGCTAAAGGGAGCCGCCGCTGCGGAGCAGATCCTCTGTAGCTGATGTCAGTGCAGCAGAGTTGGTTTGGCTCTCCACAGTTAGAGCTAAGCTCCAGGGCAGTGTAGATGTTGTATGAGGTAGATGTGACGTGTGCTGTGTAGAGCAGGCAGGTGATGGCACAGCAATTATTCACAGAGGCAGTGGGGTGCAGTCTTCAGGGTTTTACTCACAGTTTTCCAATATTCCAGGTTACAGTTACCGGTGTATAACCTCCCACGTCGTCCTGTGTCTACTCAGGGAGGGGTTCAGCAAACCCTCAGGCAATTCCAGAGTACTTAGCGGGACCCCGTTCTGTGTGTTCCCCCTGGCCATCTTCCTGCGCTGGCTCTCACCCGCCTGCCCTGCGCCTCACACCCAGTGTCCCAAGCCAGTGACCGCGGACCTTGCCAGGCGATGTCTTCTCTGTCCCCTGGGTCCTCTATGGCCTCCTTTTTGGTGATTAGATGTGGCTGTTGGCTGCAGCACCTGAAATGCTGCACCCTCTGGTTATCTAGTTGAGACTTGAAGAACTCTGCTAGTTTAGGGCCCGGTCCCCTCTCTGCGGCCTGATCCTTACACTCCTAGTGGGTTTGGGTGCACGGGTGGCATCCGCACTGCCCGTGCCCCTGGGATTCTTTCTGTTTCGGGAGCCTTCCTTCCTGCTCCTCTCCTCTCTTCAGTCTGTCCTGGGCCTCTCTCACTAGGCCCTCTTCCCTGAGCAGAGCTCCTGCAGAGCTCCTGCTCCTCCTCTGACTGACCACTCTGACTGGACTGGCTGACTGACTGACTACACACCCAAGATGGCTTCCCTTTTTATATCCTCCTTCTCAAGTGCTCCCCTGAACTTCTTCCTCCACCCACACCCACTACATGGTTCCCCCTCTCTTGGTTCCCCCCACTCCAGCCAGGGTCATGGTTCAGCAATGCAGCAATGCATCTTGCCCCTCCAGCTGGCCAGGAATAGTGTAGTGTTGGATGCAGATGTTTGGGTCCCGGGCAGTACTCCATGCTTACCTGAGAGTGGGATAACACACCTCTGGGTGAGATGCAGTACCTCTGTGGCAACTGAACGCGCAGGGGTGCCACATATACTGAATGTGGCGCCCACCCCAGAAGAACGGGTGCCATTATGTGCGTGATAAAAGACAGCAAGGAACCTCCCATCGTGGGCCGGCTCCCAGAATGGCGCCAAAAGCACAACCCGCCCCATGCGCCTGTGGCCATATACCTAGACCTGTCCATCAGTCTGGGGAAGCCGACCCCAGGTGTGGCCAACAGCAAGCATCCATTTGACTGCCCCAGAAAAAGGAAAGGAGAAGAGAAACCTTGGAGACAGGGTGGGATCTCCAGCAGTGCAGACAGACTGCACCCAGCAGGTATGATGGAGGGAGACCAACCTGTGACTCTGGCTCTTGGCCTGCAGCCTGCAGCTGCACCCCTCAACCTGGAAGGTATATTATCTCAACTGTCCCTGGAGGATACGAGCTTCCTCCGCAATGAGGTACAGGAGCTGGGCCGGCGGATGGAGGAGGCCCAGCAGGTTGCCGTCACCACCTGGAAGGACGAACTGTTGGAGAAGTTGCTGACCTGGCAGAAGTCCACGCTGCACCTCAGCAGCAGCGCCCCAGCCCCGGCGGAGCCTCTCCTGGACCAGGAGGTACCAAGCAGTGCTGGAGCAGCTGCAGGAGAAGGTACTGACGGCGCCTCTGCCTGGGCGCTGAGAGCGCTGACCTGCTCCTGGGCCCTTTGCCGGAACCTTCTTCCCAGGGCGCCTACCACATTAACTTGCTTCTGGGCCCTGCACAGGAACCCCCTGCCCCGGGCGCCTGCCACGTCAATCTGCTCCTGGGCCCCTGACAGGAACTTCCTTTCCCCGCATCCGCATGGGTGTACGGGCGCCCTGCGTGGGACTGATCAGCCAAGTACGAGGACCAGCAGAGAGCCCCTCTAGTGCCCACGTCCGCGCCCCCGGTTGCCTGCCAGGGAGGAGAAGAGTTCTGGTGGAAAAATCCGGAGGGTAACCTCATCAGGTTCCCGAGGGAGACCGAGACAGAGGCCCTCAGGAGGGAAGAACAGTGTGAGCGGGAGCTCCGGAAGCTGACCGCAGAGCGCCGGGAGCGGCAAGAAAGATGGGTACGGATCCTGACATCCAAAACCCTGGCCCGCAAGATCAAGCCAGCCACACCCAGTCCCCGTGCAGAAGGGACTGTCGTGAAGTTCAACCTGGAAGCCGGGTGGGGCTTCATCAGAGAACCACAAGTAGCAAAGGATCTCTTTGTCAACAGGAGGGACGTGGATTCCTACCTCCAGCAAGGACGTCCTGGCCGAGACCTGTATCCTGGTGACCGTGTCACCTATACCCGGCATAAGGGAGAGCGCGGGTGATATGCCCTCCATGTGCACAGGGTAGTGGAGGAGGAAGAGGACATGCCCCTGCAGTCCGAGGCTGACGACCCGGCTGGGCCAGCCTATGCAGGACAGGTGTCTCCCAGGAGGGAGCACCAATATTGAACTCCCGGTTTACCAACTGAACTGTATATAGGTACCCGGAAGGGTACGTCATTGTTTAAGTTTGAAAATTTAGGCTGAGGATAGTAAGGAGCCAAAAACTTTTAACTGTAAATAGTTTGCACTTCTTAAAGTGCTTCTTATTGGTTTTATATAGAAAGACCATTGAACAAAAACTCGTTTGGCGTGGCCGAAGACATGGTCCAACAGCTGGATCACCTATGCCCTGCAGCCACGCCCAGGGCCTATGTTGAGGGTTTTCGGATGGGTCCCTCAAATTGCACCTTCTTCAGTGAGATGGACACCCGGTTATGGATCTCACTTTATTGAGTTGAAAATTGTTTTATATGAAAAATGTTTTATAGATGTGAAGAAAATTTTATTGGAGAAAGTTTTATAATGTTTTGATAAAGAAACCTGTAATGTTTAGAAAGATGAGCCTCCCATAAAGGGAAGAAAAGTTATTAGTCCTGAGCCACAAACGCAGATTAATGAATATACAAAGTATCGCTCCTGAAGTTCATCACTTTTGGTTGTTTTGTATCTAAGATTGAAATCCAATCCATCTCTATTATCAGAGATTTCTTTCCCAGTTTCCTTCACTTTCTGGGCTATTAACCTTTTCCATGCCATAAAAATTAATCTACAAGTGTAATTTTTATGTGAATCAATAAATTGTCTCTCTGCACCTGAATATGTAATATTTCCCTTATTAGTAGTGTACAGATATTCTGCTTTGCATCTTTTATTTTCCACCACTACATCTGACATAAGGCAGATTACAGGCTCTTTATTCTATACAGTAGATTGTGTGATGTGCACTGCAGGCACAGGAGGATTACAGTGGGGGCAATCTGGGCTACTGCCCAAAGCCCGAGGCTCTGAGGAGCCATGGACAGATTGCCCTCATAATTTTTGTGTGCCCCCATCGGTAGTGCGTATCACCGGGCAGGGAGTGTTCCTGAAGCTCCGCTGTCAGCAATAGCGAATGGCAGCACAATGAATGGGGAGCTCCTGTCACCTTCTCTGTGACTCAGTTGGTGCCGAGGCAGTGATATCATGGCGTCAGCATGGACGCTCTGGCATAAGTGGAGCCACAAGAGATCTCATGGAGAGGTAAGTATTAAATATTATGTTTTCAATAAATGAATTAATTTCAATGACAAGAATGAAATGGAGGTGAGAGACAGAACACTATAATGAATTGAGCATGAGGGGAGGGAGAGATGGCATGATATAAGGAATTGGGGGAGGGGACATGGAATTATAATGATACAGGGGTACAAGTAATTATAATGAATCGGGGGAGCGGGTGGTGCACAGTGGGGGCATGGAGGACACAGGAGAGTGACTGATTACTAGGGGGAAAGATAACAGTAACTAATTAATTTATACATTTATTGGGAGGGGAAAAGTGGCCATTTATAGTTACAGGGGGCACAGTGGTGGATTATCAATTTTCATTTGGAATTTTGGGTTGCATAATAGCAAGACGTCGGCTGTGAGTTACTGGATGTGAATATTTGTTCTGTATCTACATTGTATAAGGGTACGTTTACATGGGTGACCGGCGGCACTAAATGACCACCAATCGGTAAACCATTACCTATTGGTAGTCGTTTCATAGCATGTTTAACCCCTTCATGACTGGGCTATTTTTCATTATTTCATTTGTTTTTTTTCCTCTCCGTCCTCTAAGAGCCATAACCTTCTATTTTTCCATCTACATAGCCGTAAGAGGGCTTGTTTTTTTGTGTTTTTTTTGTAGTTTTTGAATGACATTTTATCATGTGATGCACTCGAAAGTGGAAAAAAAATTCCAAGTGTGTTGAAATTGCAAAAAAAGTGCAGTTTCATAATTGTTTTTTTTCCGCCATGTTCACTATACAATAAGGCTGTGTGCCCACTATGCGTTTTTTAAGCATTTCCACAGCGGCAATTCCGCTGCAGAAACGCTTAAAAAACGCTTGGTAGAAGGTCTGCCATATTCCCCAATGATAATCCGCATATGCAGTGCACATGTTGCGGAAATTTCAGCTGCGGATTATCATTGCGGAAAAATACGCAGCACTACCAATTATTTTGCGGAAGCGCGGCGTTTTCGCCGCCATTGACTTGCATTGGACCGCATGACATCCGCATCACTGCATCTGTAGATGCGAATTCCATGCGTTTCATTGTGAGGATGGTACCCGGGTTTGCAGAAGAGGAGACTCTCCTCCGGACCAGGGTACCATAGTACCTGTAAAAAAAAGAATAAAATAAAAAATAAAGATTATACTTACCTTCTGATGGCCCCCGGTGTCCTTGTCTTGGCTTGCAGGCAGCTCGCGGTAGACTAAAGGACCTGCGGTGACATAATTTAGTCATGTGACGGGTCACGCGACCGCTGACGTCGGCAGGTCCTTTAGTCTACCGCAAGCCAAGACAAGGACACCGGGGGCCATCAGAAGTTAAGTATATATTTATTTTTTACCATTCTTTCGGTCACAGTATATAAATCCATGCAGGTTGCATGGATTTATATAGTGTGACCAAGTTGTCAAGCACTTTCCAAGTGATGCTAAAATCGCTTGGAAAGTGCTTGACAACCCGCATGCAGAAATGCATATGAAGAACCCTTCACTTACACTTGTCCCTGGCAGGAAAACACATGTACAATCCGCATGTACAATCCGCATAAACAATCTGCATGTACAATCCGCATGTACAATCCGCATGTACAATCCGCATGTACAGTCCGCATGCGTTTTTTCTGCCAGGGAGATGCAGAAACGCTCAGGAAAAATCCGGAGCATTTCTGCATTGTGGGCACATATGAACAAACAAGGGCCAACCATAAGACGCTAGACGGACCACGGTACCTGAACAGGCATGTCGAGTCCCGGGTCCAGATAAGCCTACTCATATCATCAAATTTGAAAAAGGAGAATGTGAAGCCCAGCTGTGCTTGGTATCACAGAACCTAGAAGGGTGTATTGAAGGATTCCTCCACAAGAGGCCCCCATAACCATTCACACATCTCCACCTTCCACCTCAGACCACCAGAGGGAGCCCGTTTGGGAGATATATAAGGGAAGGTGGAGCCAGGCAGCAGTTAGTTCCTTCAGAGTGAGACACAGAAACAGGTCAGTCTGCAGTGGAGCTCAGTGACTCAGCAATTCCACTGGAGAGTTCAGTTAGTGCAAGCCTGAATACAGAGTTGAGCCCGGTTGAGTCGTACCTCAGAATAGTGAGCTTTAGGTGTGCCGGCGCCATAAGATCGGTGAAACGTGGCATGCCGCCATTAGTGTGAGTAGCCTATTGAGGGTCCGAGTAGGCCGAAGGCGAAAGAGTAGAGAGTTAGTACTAGGGGGCAGAGGAGCTTAACTGGCTCACCCCGAAGAAGAAGAAACTGATACCGGACACCGGGTCCGAAGTTTACTGGGATCTCCACGACCTAGTAAGATAAACCGGAATCCCTGGAGAACTACAGGTCCCAGGATCGCTAAAGTGCTGATACGTACCAGAGCCAGGAGACACATAGGCCCCGTAGGTCGGGAGCGTGCACTCCAAGAAAAGGCCCTACCACAAGGTCAGCCAGCGCAGGACAGAGACAAAGTTAGGCCTAGCTCCAGGCAGGTCAGAAACTTACTACGCAGAAGCCAGAACCAGGAGGCCCAAAACCTGCTCATTGGGGAGGATCCGGACATACACCCTTCACTCTACAGTGCTCCGGGGAGTGCCTGAAATTCCACCAGTAAAAGGTACTGAAGTGACTATCGTGTCCGTCCCTGTTCTTGTTCTGGCTCGGTGGAGTCTCTCTGTCCTGCATCCCCGTTCTTATACTGCCCTGAGGCCCAGCTCTACCTGTGGAGAGCTATACCATCAAGCTGCCTTATCACCGGCCTCAGTGGACTGCGCAGCGCTGGTGATCCTCACCAGAAGCCACAGGTGGCGTCACGAACTCTTTCTTTTCCAAAATCAACCCCTTTTTTAGGAGAGACCCCAGGGTACGGGCCCGGGAGCCGACCACCGCGACATCCCTAACGGTCAGGCTAAAGGCCCAGGTACCGAGTTATCCCCATATTCCTCTGGGTGCCACATCTCTCTAATTGGCGTCACGAACAAGATCGCGTGCCCGCTGCAACGACGAAGTGTTTTGCCCGTTGCCACCGGGTACTGTGCGCCTTTATTTTGAACAGTGTACGTAAAGTTGTGGTGAAGGTAGCCGCCATTGTTGGGCCGTTGAGCAAGAAGAAGGGCGTAATCACGGGAAAATAAGGGGCGTACCTGCAAAAGAGCGCAAAGTCCCGGACACACCCCACGCTTCGACGTCAAAGCAGGAAGCGCCAGGTCCTGAAAGGAGCATCGCTGAACTCTCTGACGTAGGACGCAAGCGACACAAGGTCCTGAAGACAACCGTCACCTGCGGAGCTGCGGCCTACCGGAAGAAAAAACAGAAGGTAGGCCACGGTTAACTAGGGGGGCGCTGAGATGTCCGTCGAACAGCAGAACGCCGACCTACCGGTCAACGTCCCTGAAGCTCCGCCCGCGCCCGATAACGGGCAGGCCGAAGCCGCCGCTCCACCGGCAGCGCCTGTAACACCTGTTATTCCTATGACTTTACCGTACATTCCTGGAGCAAAGTGGCTCCCCCAGTACAACGGCAAACCAGATACCCTGTCTGGATTCAAGCGGAAGATATGTGGTATTTTGGACATGTACTCTATGACCGGCAAACAAAGAGCCGCCGTTGTATTAGGACAGCTAACTGGTGTTGCGGAACGGGAAGTGGAAACATGGTCGGCCGCAGACCGGGAGACAGTGTCCACAATATTCCAAAAACTACAGACTGTCTTTGAGGACCTTACTGAGGCGGAGCTCCGGATGAGGTTCTACAGCTGTTCCCAACAACCAGAGGACAATGTTCGGGACTATGCCTGGCGTCTCCAAGGGGCCCTGCGGGCTCTGAACCAGGTTAGTCCAACCAGCGTTGAGAATAAGAACAAAATGCTGAAGGAACAGTTTGTCCGGGGACTAAGGTCTCCAGAGGAGAGCAGGACTGTGCGTTGGTGGTCCCTGGATCATCCAGAGGCCACCTTTGACAACCTCAAGGACATGGCTATAAAAGGACTGCAGCCCCTGGAAACAAATGCCATCCAACGTTACCAGGGTGGGGCTACTCCAGTGCCTGCGACACCCACCTTTTCCCCAGTGACTGCTGAAGCTAAGGTTCCAGTAACCTCTCCTAAAGAACTGGACAGCTTACGCTCTGATGTGCGTCAGTTGAGCAAAACCCTGACCACTGTGCTGAGTGCTCTGCAACTGCGGACGGAGCCTGAGGAAGGAGGGAAGATCCTGCTAGCCGATAACCCTGAGGATGTCCCCTGGATGTGGAGGAGGAGGAGACCAACACCACCCTCGCCGAGGACCAGTGACCAGCGCCGTCCACCGAAGGACCCAGCCTGCTACCGCTGCCGTAAGACTGGACACATCGCTCAGAATTGTCCTTTAAACGGGAAAACCCTGGGTCCGAGGGCCGCCACCCAGGAGTAAACTCACCAGGTCCATCAGACTGGTACAACAGGTTCGTCGGAGGAAGACCTTTCCTGTCCATTGTGTTGGACGGGATCCCGACGCATGCCCTGCTGGACACAGGATCTCTGGTAACCATCATGCCTCTACAAGAGGTTCTGGTCCATGGACGATCTACGTCCGCCAGCTCCAAATTTGTCTGTATATGCTTCAAATGGACTCCCCCTTAACCTACTCGGGGTTAAGAATGTGACTGTAAAGGTGGGGAGAGTGGAGCTGAAGGACCAGGGACTAATTGTAGTGGAGACTAACCCTGATGACAGCAACCCATATATGGTACTAGGCACTAACGTTGTTGGTAACTGTTTGGGAGAAGTTGTGTTCTTGCTCCAACAGATCGCCGACACTGCCAGACCGAGACAGAGGAGGGCACTGCAGAGAGAGATCCGCGTCCTGATGTATCAACAGCAAGTACAGTTAACAGATGGTGAAATCGGTAACGTAAGGGTAACAGACCATATCCCCATTGTCGTCCCCCCAATGAGTGAAATGCTCATCTGGTGTAGAGCTGCCATAGGTCTTAGAGGACAGAGCTACCAGGCGGTAGTAGAACCCCTTTGTTCCGAGCACAGACTCACGCTCTTAACCGCCAGAGGAGTGGTAGACGTACGTAATGGGAGGGTGCCTGTCCGTCTTCTCAACTTAGGGGAAGATGAGGTCAAACTGCCACTGTTGCTAAACTACATGCTGTCAATAATAACTGTATCCATGAGGCGGAGTCCTTAACTTCACCAGAAGAAGAGGAGGATAATGTCGCTGCAACCCAGGTGGAGGATTGGTGTCAACAGCTCCATGTTGGGACAGACACCACTCCTGACCATCAAAAACAGGGTGTACACCGGGTGGTTCAAGAATACTCGCAGGTGTTCAGTAAACATCCACTTGACTTCGGGAGGGTTAAGGGGGTTCAACATCATATCCCCACAGGCAACCATTCTCCAATTAAAGAATGTTATAGGCCTATACCCCCCAGCTCACTACCAGAAGGCAAAAGAAATGCTGCATGACATGAGGAAGGCGGGAGTAATTAGGGATAGTTGTAGTCCCTGGGCGGCTCCCCTAGTGCTGGTTAGGAAAATGGACGGGAGCATGAGAATGTGTGTAGATTACCGTCAAGTAAATCGCATTACACATAAAGATGCATACCCTTTGCCACACAAAGAGGAGTCCCTAGCTGCCTTAAAGTCTGCAAATTACTTTTCTACCCTTGACCTCACTAGTGGGTACTGGCAAGTCGCTGTGGCTGAGGAGGATCGGGAGAAGACGGCCTTCAGCACCCCGATGGGACTCTGCTAGTTCAATAGCATGCTATTCGGACTCTGCAATGCCCCCGGAACGTTCCAGAGTTTGATGGAGTGCTGCCTGGGACACCGCAATTTCGAGACTGTGTTACTTTACCTGGACGATGTAATTGTGTACTCCAGAACGTACGAGGACCACTTGAAACACCTGGCAGAGGTATTTGAGTCACTGTCCCGGTACGGGATGAAGTTGAAGCCCTCAAAGTGCCACCTGCTCAAGAAGAAGGTACAGTACCTGGGACACATTGTCAGTCCGGAAGGGGTAGCACCAGACCCGGAGAAGGTCACTGCCATCCAGAAGTGGCCGGAGCCAAAGAACCTCAAGGAGGTGCGTCAGTTCTTGGGACTAGTAGGATACTACCGGAGGTTCGTAAAGGACTACACTAAGAAGGCAGCTCCTCTGCAAGACCTCCTGGTAGGGCAGTCCCCCAAAGGCAAAAACCCTCCATTTCATTGGGGTAAAGAACAGGCTGAATCATTTCAAGAGATGAAGGAGATCCTGACAGGTGATGAGATCCTAGCCTACCCTGATTACAGCCAACCGTTCCTGCTGTATACAGATGCCAGCAACGAAGGTCTGGGAGCTGTCTTGAGTCAGAAGCAGAATGGGCAAGAAAAAGTGATCGCATACACAAGCAGGAAGCTCCGCCCGACTGAGCGGAACCCGGAGAACTATAGCAGCTTTAAGTTGGAGTTCCTGGCCTTGGTCTGGGCCATCACAGAAAGGTTCAAGCACTACTTAGCCTCCAGCAAGTTTGTTGCCTACACTGACAATAATCCTTTAACTCATCTTGAAACAGCCAAGCTGGGAGCCATGGAACAGCGATGGATGGCTCGGCTGTCAAACTACCAATTCACCATAAAATACCGGGCGGGCCGCAAGAACTCCAACGTCGATGCCCTGTCTAGGATGCCTCACCAGTCAGACACAGAAGAAGAAGTGGATGACCTGGAAGAGATAGAGCTACCTGCCTTTCATCGGAGTGGGATGATCCATGAACAGAGAGTCTCCAGGAAGCAGCGTGGAAAGAAGTTAAACCCCCTGCCTCACCACTAGAGATGAGCGGTGTTCGACTCAAACTGTTCACCAATCTCAAATTCGAGCTGTTTTGGGCGGTGTTCGAGCCGTTCGGCGAACACGAACGATTTGAAAAAAATTTGGCTGTTCGAGGTTATGTTCGATAACTGTTCGTGCACCAAAATCATAACTGGATTTTTTTCTCAGTAATGCTGAAAATTAATGTTAATATGCAGTTTGAGTGTACACCGGGGTGGGGGGAGGGTCAGGGGATGGATCTCTGCAGGAATAATGAAGATCTCCATTTTTTTTTCTCTTTCCCGCATTTACAGTGGGGAGGTGCAATCTGTCAGCCTATCAGCAGCGCACACACGGAGCGAAGTGCTTTTTTTCACACAAGCAAGGGCATGTGTCATTGGCAGTGTATGTCACATGTCCTTGCCCTATAAGACCCAGCCATTTTCCCCGTCGCCACCATTTTCTCACTGCTGCAGCTGCGTGTTAGACGGCACCGCTGTTGCTGTGTGCGCTATACCTTGTTAATTTAAAGCCAATTTTCGCACAAATCTACAGATAGCTTGGGAGTAGGGAAGAGATGTGATTGCAGTCCTTTTAAGGACTAGGTTACATCATTTCCTACGACTTTTATCAGGCAGGTCTGTGCTCTTAAATAGATAGGTTGGGAGTAAAGACTAATTGTAATTGCAGTCCTTTTCAGGACTAAGTTGCATCAGTTCCTATCAGTTTTTGCCAGGCAGGTCTGTGCCAGTGCTGTGCAAGTTTTTTTCACAGCATTTGGCTAAATCTAGCAAATCAAATCCTTTTTAGCCTATTGCAGAGTGTGTTAATCAGTGGAGTAGCCTATCTGTGTTGCAAGCTACACCACCTGTGTATAGAATACCAGTTTTTTTACTGCACCTAGTGAAGTAAAACCTTTTGGGCATAGCATCATTCTATTAGTCCATCTATACTAACCTCCACCAGGTTGCAAATTCAATATAATATTTTTCTGCATCTAGCTCTGAAAAAATATTTCAGCTTCTAGCAGTGTGTGGGACTTGGTCTATTAGTCCATCTATACTGACCTCCATCAGGTTGCAAATTCAATATAATTTTTTTCTGCATCTAGCTCTGAAAAAATATTTCGGCTTCCAGCAGTGTGTGGGACTTGGTCTATTAGTACATCTATACTAACCTCCACCAGGTTGCAAATTAAAAATAATTTTTATCTGCATCTAGCTCTGAAAAAATATTTGTTCTTCTAGCAGTGTGTGGGACTTGTTCTATTAGTCCATCTATACTGACCTCCATCAGGTAGCAAATTCAATATAATTTTTTTCTGCATCTAGCTCTGAAAAAATATTTCGGCTTCTAGCAGTGTGTGGGACTTGTTCTATTAGTCCATCTATACTAACCTCCACCAGATTGCAAATTAAAAATAATTTTTATCTGCATCTAGCTCTGAAAAAATATTTCGGCTTCTAGCAGTGTGTGGGATTTGGTCTATTAGTCCATGTATACTAACCTCCACCAGGTTGCAAATTAAAAATATTTTTTATCTGCATCTAGCTCTGAAAAAATAATTGGGCTTCTAGCAGTGTGTGGGACTTGGTCTATTAGTCCATCTATACTGACCTCCATCAGGTTGCAAATTTAATATAATTCTTTTCTGCATCTAGCTCTGAAAAAATATTTGGGCTTCTAGCAGTGTGTGTGACTTGGTCTATTAGTCCATCTATACTGACCTCCATCAGGTTGCAAATTCAATATAATTTTTTTCTGCATCTACCTCTGAAAAAATATTTTGGCTTCTAGCAGTGTGTTGGACTTGGTCTATTAGTCCATCTCTACTAACCTCCACCAGGTTGCAAATTAAAAATAATTTTTATCTGCATCTAGCTCTGAAAAAATATTTGGGCTTCTAGCAGTGTGTGGGACTTGGTCTATTAGTCCATCTATACTGACCTCCATCAGGTTGCAAATTCAATATAATTTTTTTGTGCATTTAGCTCTGAAAAAATATTTTGGCTTCTAGCAGTGTATGGGACTTGGTCTATTAGTCCATCTATACTGACCTCCATCAGGTTGCAAATTCAATATAATTTTTTTCTGCATCTAGCTCTGAAAAAATATTTGGGCTTCTAGCAGTGTGTGGGACTTGGTCTATTAGTCCATCTATACTGATCTCCACCAGGTTGCAAATTAATTTTTTTTTTTATCTGCATCTAGCTCTGAAAAAATATTTGGGCTTCTAGCAGTGTGTGGGATTTGGTCTATTAGTCCATGTATACTAACCTCCACCAGGTTGCAAATTAAAAATATTTTTTATCTGCATCTAGCTCTGAAAAAATATTTGGGCTTCTAGCAGTGTGTATGACTTGGTCTATTAGTCCATCTATACTGACCTCCATCAGAATGCAAATTCAATATAATTTTTTTCTGCATCTACCTCTGAAAAAATATTTTGGCTTCTAGCAGTGTGTTGCACTTGGTCTATTAGTCCATCTATACTAACCTCCACCAGGTTGCAAATTAAAAATAATTTTTATCTGCATCTAGCTCTGAAAAAATATTTGGGCTTCTAGCAGTGTGTGGGACTTGGTCTATTAGTCCATCTATACTGACCTCCATCAGGTTGCAAATTCAATATAACGTTGCTGTGCATTTAGCTCTGAAAAAATAATTTGGCTTCTAGCAGTGTGTGGGACTTGGTGTATTAGTCCATCTGTACTAACCTCCACCAGGTTGCAAATTAATAATAATTTTTATCTGCATCTAGCTCTGAAAAAATATTTGGGCTTCTAGCAGTGTGTGGGACTTGGTCTATTAGTCCATCTATACTGACCTCCATCAGGTTGCAAAATCAATATAATTTTTTTATGCATCTAGCTCTGAAAAAATATTTTGGCTTCTAGCAGTGTGTGGAACTTGGTCTATTAGTCCATCTATACTAACATCCACAAGGTTGCTAATTAAAAATAATTTTCATCTGCATCTAGCTCTAAAAAAATATTTGGGCTTCTAGCAGTGTGTGGGACTTGGTGTATTAGTCCATCTATACTGACCTCCATCAGGTTGCAAATTCAATATAATTTTTTTCTGCATCTAGCTCTAAAAACATATTTGGGCTTCTAGCAGTGTGTGGAACTTGGTCTATTAGTCCATCTATACTGACCTCCATCAGGTTGCAAATTCAATATAATTTTTTTCTGCATCTAGCTCTAAAAACATATTTGGGCTTCTAGCAGTGTGTGGGACTTGGTCTATTAGTCCATCTATACTAACCTCCATCAGGTTGCAAATTAAAAATCATTTTTATCTGCATCTAGCTCTGAAAAAATATTTGGGCTTCTAGCAGTGTGTGGGACTTGGTCTATTAGTCCATCTATACTGACCTCCATCAGGTTGCAAATTCAATATAATTTTTTTCTGCATCTAGCTCTGAAAAAATATTTCGGCTTCTAGCAGTGTGTGGGACTTTCTCTATTAGTCCATCTTTACTGACCTCCATCAGGTTGCAAATTAAAAATCATTTTCATCTGCATCTAGCTCTGAAAAAATATTTCGGCTTCTAGCAGTGTGTGGGACTTGTTCTTTTAGTCCATCTATACTAACCTCCATTAGGTTGCAAATTCAATACAATTTTTTTCTGCATCTAGCTCTGAAAAAATATTTAGGCTTCTAGCAGTGTGTGGGACTTGGTCTATTAGTCCATCTATACTAACCTTCACCAGGTTGCAAATTAAAAATAATTTTTATCTGCATCTAGCTCTGAAAAAATATTTCGGCTTGTAGCAGTGTGTGGTACTCATTGTATTAGGCCATCTATACCAGGCTCCACCAGCTTTCAAATTAATCATGATTTTTAGCTGCATATAGCCCTGAAAATAATTTTTCTTCCCAATAGTGGTAGCAATAGAAATATGGGGCGCGCGCCTGGCTAACAAAAATATACGCTTCATAACAAAAAGCACTAGCCTAGCGCATTTCATTAATAAGATGGCATCATCGTCTCTCCCAGTGCTAGGCCTACTACGCCGGCTAGCATTCCTGTGCCTAAAACACAATGTATGGGTCCGCGCTAGCCACTATGCTGAGGTGTGTAAAGCTGCTGCTAACGCTTTATCACAATTCAATTGGCAGATTTTCACAGAGCTCCTCCCCAACGCCCAACCATCGGACAGCAGTTGCCCACCCTCCCTATGGGATCTAGTGGCGAATAGTTGAGGCCATTAATCAGAGCGTCAGTTGCCCCGTCGACGTGGCAAGCATACGGTAGGGCATGGGAAGAGTGGACACGACTAGTAGCAGGCAGACGGGTTGACCAATGTGAACAAACCAGATCACAAGTCACCATAGAATTTCTCCACCAGCTAATGATGAGGGGCATATCAGGGGCGTCAGCGCAGCAGTGTCTGACCGGAGTAGCATTTCACTTCCAACTTCTGAATTGGGGAGATGTGACAAAGATTCATCATCAGACAATCCATAAAAGGGTGGAAAAGGGGTCAGCCAAGTCAGCAGTGTAGACGTCTCGTCCCGTGTCACTAAAACTGATTTCTCACATCATATCCCTAACACCATTAACATGACACTCACAATTTGAAGCAACACTACTGTCTACTGCATTTGTGATCGCCTTCTTCGGGGCGCTATGCATAAGCGAATTAGTCACTGAATCCAAAATTACCACCAGTGGAGGCTTATTACACCAGGACGTAGTCATAGCCAATAATGCAATACGTCTACGCATACGACAATCGAAAACGGTTCCAGCGGGCAGGGGCACTTGGGTACTTCTGCAACCCACAAACGGTACACTGAGTCGGGTAACAATAGTAAAAACATATCTAACCATCAGATCACAAAGTAATTTCTTCCTATCGCACAGTGATGGAACGCCATTATCAAGATACCAGTTCCAAGCTATATTTAATAAATGCATAACATCGGCAGGGAACGACCCCAAAGATTACGGGACACACTCATTCCGCATAGGCGCGGCCACAGAAGCAGCAAGAGAAGGATTGTCAGAAACAGAAGTTCAGAGGATAGGGAGATGGCGATCCACGTGTTTGGCGAGATACATAAGACTGGACTTGTTATCCTAACGTGGTTTGTTTCTTTTACAGGTGACGCTAAGCCAACAGTGTGGGTGATAGGCCATTCATATATATATTGGGCAGAAAAAAGGGCGAAAGTCCGCCCAGGCGGGAGGAAATTAGAGTTTCATAACACATATTTCAACTGGAGAGGTATTAGAGGCCTGCTATGGCTACAGGTACTAATGGAGGTAATCAAGGTAGGGAGAGAGGCAAGAGGTCTGGTCATCTTAGTTATACAGGCCGGGTGAAAAGACCTAGGTCATCACAAGAGCGCATAACTAATGGCAATAATGAAACTAGACACTGAGCACTTCAGAGAATTTTTCACAAAACTAGCTATAGTATGATCAGAGATTGTGCCGATAGCGGTATGGCAAGGTGCGCGAGACATCACAGCCATCGAACGGACAAGGCGGGTAATAAATATTCGAATGGCAAAATTTAGAAGAGACAGAGGCGGTGTAGTGATTTGACACCGACAACTGGAAGGAGATAAAGCAGGCCTCATACGGCCCGACAGTGTTCACTTAATGGATATTGGACTGGACATATTCCTGTCAGGACTCCAGGATGGAGTGGAACAAGCGTTAAGAGTGATGGGTGGGGTCAGAGTCCTGTATGCGAGTACGCAGGATCCTCCATGGCCTGGAAATAGAAAGGACATGTTGGAGAGTTACACTTGTTGGCCAACTTGCCGGAGTGGAGACCCAGGGCATGCCGCAACAAGCTGAATTATTTTAGAAATTAAATGCCTTTCTAATGGAATGAGTATAAAGAGTTAATAAAGCTGTGACCGATCCTCACCCATCCAGTTGTAAGAGTTACATTAATGTATTGTCAAGGAAAGGGGGGCGGTAGGGGGGCTGAGCGTCTGGGTTTGGTTGGGGGTCCCCACAGTCTGCCTAGGCTAGATGCATTTAAAAATTCTTATTAGATACACAGGCGGTGCAGCTTGCTTCGCAGCTGGGCTACTACGCCCAAAGTATTGCCTAGGCTAGATGCAGTTAATAATTCTACGCTGACTAGCAGACACTGAAGCTTTGGAGCAGACCTCTTCACACTCAACCATCTGTGTTAGCCCAAGCCATAGTGTATGTAGTTTCTTACAGTTAAAAGGGGTTGGGATCGACCCAACCCACCTGGAATTGACGATGCCAACGTCACGTAAGACACAGCAAGGGGACTCCAAAAAGAGTCTCCATTTTTTCCCAAAATTGTGGCACAGACACCACTTAACCCTAGAACGCATACCTGGGGCCTCGCAGGCCCGCCCTGTTAATTGTTTTCTATTTTCTGCAAGATTACTTTAGTTAGAATTTTGAAACTCTAGGTATTCTTCATGTATATAGTTGTTTGTCATTTGAGTTTGAGTTATTACATGTTATTTGCACACGGGCCTAAAAGGTCCCAGGTATGTGAAAGTGTAGATTTTTATGGTCATGCGTTATAGGGTTAAGTGGCATCAATTGCCCCACAGTTGCTTAAAACGGTTGGTGAGGTGATTTTACCAAATCCTCAAGCTTTTAGTCTCGCAAGGATAACACAGGGGTAGAAAAGTCCTTGCGAATCCATGATTTGTTCATCTTTATGAACGTGAGTCTGTCTACATTCTCAGTGGACAGCCGCGTGCGCTTATCTGTCAGCACACCACCAGCAGCGCTGAACACACGTTCAAAGAGAACGCTGGCTGCACGGCATGACAAGATCTCCAAGGCGTGAGTGGCGAGCTCCGGACATTTTTCCAGATTGGAATCCCAAAATGAGCAAGGGTCAAGTGACACAGTCATGGCTTCGATGTTCACTTGGAGATACTCCTGTACCATTCTCTCTAGGCGTTGACTATGTGTCAGACTTCTTGTCTCCTGTGGCCTTGCAAACGATGGTCTAAAAAAGTGGTGAAACGATTCCACAAAATTGCTGTTACCAGCAGATACTGTATTACTGTTATGGTTTGAGTGATGAAGACTCGACAGTCCCACGGTTGGCAAGTTAGAACTGTGAGATTCACTACGTGCACCACTGGTGTTTTGTGGAAAAGCACATGTAAGATTCTGCAACAGCGTCTGCAGATACTCCTGCATGCGTAAATCCCTTTTTATGGCAGGAATTATTTTGGCAAATTTACTTTTGTACCGGGGATCTAAGAGTGTGGCAACCCAGTAGTCGGGATTACTTCGAATTCTGACAATCTGAGGGTCATGTTGCAGGTAGTGCAGCAAGAAGGCACTCATGTGTCTTGCGCATCCAGGAGGACCAAGTCCTTGTTGTGTTGGTAGCGAGGTAACAATCATGCTTCCTTCCTCTGCCCTCTCCCCCCAACCTCGCACAACAGAAATGTGATCAAGGTCTCCCTCATCTGATGAGTCTTCCATGCCCATCGCCAGTTCATCCTCTACTTCTTCCTCGGCTCCTGCAGCTTCCTCAACAGTTTGGCTGCTACCATGCGCCCTGGTTAATCCCTCTCGCCCACACTCCCATGCCTGCCGCCTTGGTGCTGCCGACCGTCTGGACCTTGGAGATGTTATCCCTTCCGCATACGACTTCTCCTCTACTTCCTCCACCTCCTTTTGTCCCACCACCTGACTCTGAATTCTGTTTAATGTGTGCTCCAGCATGTAAATCACCGGAATAGTCATGCTGATAATGGCATCGTCGTCAGCACTAAACATCTTCGTCGCCATTTCAAAACTGTGCAGAAGGGTGTGTGGCTCCCCTGAGGGTTCAGTCACCACAGAGTTACTGCATCTCACCCAGAGGAGTGGTATCTCACCCTCAGGTAAGGAAGGCGTATGGCTCGGGACCCTAACACCTGCATCCAACACATACCCACAGTGAGGGTAGGGCGAGATTACTCCTAAGGGAGAGCACAGTCCCAGTTCCCTAGCTGGCGGGAGGGTCCTATGTAGTGGGTGCTTAGGGGAGCAGCTTAGGGGAGCACATGACAGGGAGAAGCCATCTTGGAAAGAGCAAGCCAG
Organism: Phyllobates terribilis; assembly: GCF_046119375.1. Lineage (NCBI taxonomy): Eukaryota > Metazoa > Chordata > Amphibia > Anura > Dendrobatidae > Phyllobates > Phyllobates terribilis. Next base: position 1,177,608,853 of record NW_027362761.1, read on the forward strand.
TCAGAGGAGGAAAAGTGACAGGAGCAGAGGCTCTGCATGAGCTCTGCTCCGGAGGTGGGCCTAGCCTGGGAGGCCCAGGACTGAAGGAGAGAAGAGAGGAGTGGGAGCAGGAAGGCTTCAGGAACCGAAGGGACCCTAGGGGTATGGGCCATGCAGAAGGCCACCCGTACTCCTGCTGCTACCAGGAGGTAGAGGGGTCAGGCCAGATAAGGGGAACCGGTCCCTCAACTAGCGGAGAAACAGCAAGACTCAACTAGAAACCAGAGGCTGCAGCATTTCATTTACTGCAGGCCAAAGTCCACACCAGTCTCCCTAAGAAGGTAGCCACATAGGACCCAGGGGACGGAACACACTTCGCTCGCCCAGGCCCGAGGATACCGGATAGAAGTGTCACTGGGTGTGAGGTACAGGGAGAAGGCCAGAGAAAGGACACACAGAAGGGGGTCCAGCTAAGTACTCCAGAGCTATCTGGGGGTGGACTGAGCCCCTCACTGAGTACGCACAGCACGACAGGGGAGATTGCTCTGGTACCTGTAATCTGGACTGCAACTACTGTGAGTAAAGATCTTGGGACTGCATCACACGGACTCTGTGTTCATTACTGACTCCCTGCACTACAACCACCATCATCCACCCACACTGCCCTGAAGCTACACTCTTCCTGTGGAGAGTAATAATACCATTGCTGCAAAACCACCAGCTTCAGAGGACTGTTCCGCAGCGGCGGCCCCTTTTCCCGCACTCCAGATGTGGCGTAGTCGGACATTATAAAACCCATATATACAAATTACCCTTGGATTGACCGCCCTGGGTCACGGACCAGGTCACCGCCACAGTGACTACAACCCCCAGTGTCTAACGGCCCGGCTCGGGGTACCCCACGGCCCAGGGGGCGCGTCAACTTCATAGGTCCCGTATTGCACCAGGGCTTGTCGGTGCTGCCACAGTCGCTGCAACATGTGCAGAGTTGAATTCCACCGTGTCGGCACATCGCATTTCAGCCGGTGAACTGGCAGGCCCAACGACTTCTGTAGAGATGTAAGTCGTTGAGCTGCGGGATGCGAACGGCGGAAGTGAGCACACAGCGACCGTGCCATCTGCAGAAGGCCATCTAGTCCGGGATAGTGGGCTAAAAATTGATGGACAACCAGGTTCAACACGTGAGCCATACAAGGCACGTGTGTGACATTGCCCCGGTGAAGGGCCGCACCCAGGTTTGCAGCATTTTCGCACACGGCCTTCTCTGGTTGCAGGTCCAGTGGAGACAACCATTTATGAAACTGGGTCTCCAGAGCTGACCACAACTCCTCAGCTGTGTGACTCACATTTCCCAGACATTTCAAAGTAAACACTGATGCCGTTGAGCCCTGCTGCCAGCATAGTAAGGAGATGTGCAAGATTCTTTCTGCGCAGTTAGAAAGCAGGTGGCATTACCAGACAGGCTTTGGGTGCAGGTGGAGGACCAAGAGGAGGTTGAGGAGGCAGAAGCAGTGGAGGAACTTCGAGATAAAGAGGATTGACGCACAACTCGTGGGGACGGTAAGACTTGGACAGTAGCCCCTTGTCCTGCTGTCACCATAGTTACCCAGTGCCCAGTCAGCGACATGTAACGCCCTTGTCCATGCCTACTCGTCCAAGTGTCTGTGGTGAAATGCACCCTGTTACACACAGAGTTTCTCAAATAAGCGGTGATGTTGTGTCCGACATGCTGGTGGCGAGCAGGCACACCTTTCTTTAAGAAGTAGTGTCGACTGGGCATCTAGTACTGGGGCACTGCGACGGACATAAGGTCTCGAAAATCCTCTGTGTCCTCCAGGCGGAAAGGCAGCATTTCTGTAGCCAACAGCTTGCAGATGGTGAAATTCAACCTCTTAGCTTTGTCATGGCTAGGAGGAAATGGTATTTTACTTTTCCACATCTGAGGGACCGAGGGCTGGCTGTTGTGCTTAGACGGGGTTGATAAGGGTGTCCCCGGCAAACTGCCGGTCTGTGAGGAAGATGCAGGCGGACATGTTAGGTTGCCTTGATCCAAAGGTGGTGCTCTCGATGTCGGAGAGAGCTCAACACCAGCAGGTGTTTCCACTTCCCAATGAACTGACGACCTGCCAATCACACTGGCTGTTGCGGGTAAAGAGGTGGCAGGTCTGCGTCCAAAAACATGTGTGACTGCTGTCCCCCCAGTCACAGAGGATGAAGAGGCTGCGGATGCACAAGATGGGGCAGACAGTGGTTGGCCCGGCCCGCTAGGCCGCATTGTAGCACAGTGAGCTTCCCACTGCAACTTATGCTTCATATCCATGTGACGGTACATGCATGAAGTACTCAAACTATGGATTTTTTGGCCTCTACTTAGCTTTTGTTGACAAATATTACAAATAACACGAGTTGGGTCATCCTTATCGATCTGAAAAAATGCCCAGGCTATGCAAGGCTTAGAGCCCATGCGACCTGAAGAGCCACTACGACTTGTGGTCAGAGGCAGAGTTTTGGTTGAGGATGCAGTTGTTGACGTGCTTCCAGTACTCCGTCTCTGTCCAGGAAGGCACAACCTAACCTCATCGTCAATAGCATCTGTGACGCCCCGCTGTGCTTGGTATCACAGATCCTAGAAGAGTGCATTGATGGAACCCTGCACAAGAGGCCCCCATAAACATTCACACATCTCCACCTTCCACCTCAGACCACCAGAGGGAGCCCGTTAGGGATATAAATAGGGAAGGTGGAGCTAGGCAGTTCAGTTCCTCTGAAGAGTTCCTGCAGTAGAGAAGCCTAAGAGAGGTCAGTCTGCAGTGGAGCTCAGTCTAGTCTAGAGAACTCGAGGCTCCTGCTAGCTAGATTCAGGGAGCCCAGTTAGAGCTTAAGGTGTGCCGGCGCCATAAGATCGGTGAAGCGCGGCAAGCTGCCGTTAGTGTGTATAGCCTAGTGAGGGCCCGAGTAGGCCGAAGACGAGTGGCGAGTTAGTACATAAGGGGCAGCGGACCTTAACCAGCTCACCCCGAAGCATTTACCGGACACCGGATCCGAGCTTACTGGGATCTCTATGACCCAGTAAGGCATAACCGGAATCCCGGGGAACTACAAGTCCCAGGATCGCTAAGGTGCTGATACGTAACAGAGCCAGGAGACGCTTAGGTCCCGCATACTGGGAGCGTGAACTCCAAGAGAAGGCCCTGCCACAAGGTCAGCCAGCGCAGGACAGAGACAAAGTTAGGCCTAGCTCCAGGCAGGTCAGAAACTTACTACGCAGAGGCAAGAAACAGGAGGCCTTACACTTGCTCATTAGGGAGGATCCTGATATGCACCCTTCACCCTACAGTGCTCTGGGATGTGCCTGAATTTCCACCAGTAAAAGGTACTGAAGTGACTACCGTGTCCGTTCCCGTTCTTGCTCTGACCCAGCTGGGTCTTGCCTGTCCTGCATTCCCCCTGCATATGCTGCCCTGAGACCTAGCTCCACCTGTGGGGAGCTATACCATCGAGCTGCCTTATCACGGGCCTCAGTGGACTGCTGCAGCGCTGGTGCTTCTCACCATATACCACAGGTGGCGTTACGAACTCTTATAAAATTAACAATAATCCACCCTTTTAAAGAGTGACCCCAGGGTACGGGCCAGGGAGCCGACCACCGCGACATCCCCAAGGCCAGGCAAAGGCCCGGGTACCGAGTCATCCCCATCCCCTGGGCTAGTCACATGCTCCTCCACCTCCTCTGCTGACCTCATCGACTAGCTGACTGTGGGTTGACAGTAAGTGGGATCCCCAACCTTGTCATCATCACTCACCCTGTGTGTTCTCACACCCGTTTCCTCAGAGCCAACCTCTTCCTGCCCTGACCGAAAAGTCAAGTTGTCGCTCCAATCAGGTATTTGAGTCTCATCATCGTCTTCATCATTATCTCCACCAACAGAAGTTACAGTTTGGGAACGAGGGTCTACATTATGCTCAGAACCTTCTTCATCTGGTCCTGGATCCGACTTATAAAGATTCTGGGCATCAGTGCAGATCATTTCCTCGTCTGGATTAACAGAAGGTCTGGAGCAGACCTCCATTTCCCAGGCTATAGTATGAGTAAACAGCTGTGCAGACTCAACCATCTGTGTTACCCCATACTCAGACGGGCAGCTGGAGACTTGGGAGCTGTGAGGAAGCAAGTGCGATTGGGGTGACACCTCTGAGGACTGGAGTATTTGTGATGTTGAAGTTGAGGTGGAGGAGAGCCCACTTGAAGGAGAACTTGATATCCATTGAAGCACCTGCTGTTTTTGTGCCTCATCTGGAATTTGTAGCGATGGGCATGTCCGTAAGAAAGGGATCGTATCACATTGTCCACGAAAAGAAGTCGACTTCTTAGTTTGGCTGGAAGATGGTCTTTCTTCTTCAGATGTTACCCCCCCCCCACCGCGGGGGGGCTCGACCCACCAGCGGACAGGCACCAGTATTGGGAGAGGGGGGCTGGCCATCAGGGACCACCGCGGCTCTGGCACAAACCCGGCGACACGGAGGTGGCACGGGCAGGAACGGACTGGCCATGTCGGCTTCGCACTTTTTTGGTTTTAGAAGGGCATGACATGCCTATATCTGTGTCTCCCCCTCCTTTTACTCCTCCACCTCTTTTCTTTTCGCATGACTATATGTACTTGTCACTTTTCCATGTGTTAGTTATGTCTTCAGAGCAGTTTGTCAGCTTTTGGACACTTTTGAAAGTGTTTTCTATGTGTTTCTATGTGCCATTGGTTTTAACGGTGTTCGAAGGTGTTCGACGAACAGTTCGGCGAACATACGGGTGTTCGACGAACCGAACCGAACTCGAACACTACGGGGGTGGCTCAACACTACTCACCACAGCTGGAAAGAGACCCAGGACAGCGACCCGGTTGTCAGCCGCATAAAACAGCTGATAACCCAAGAAGGTACCTCTCTGGAGAAGGAAGCGCCTCTCCAAGCAAAGCAGCTGTGGAATGAGAGGAGTCGGCTGTTTATCTACCGTGAGAAGCTGTGCCGGAGGTACATGAATCCAAAAACTCATGAGATGGTGTGGCAGATAGTAGTCCCTAAGACAGACATCCAGATGGTATTAGAGGCTTACCATGATCAGGCGGGGCACTTTGGGTGGAAAAAGCTAGAGACCCTACTGAAGTGTCGATTCTACTGGGTAGGAATGCGCAGCTCCATTGAGAGGTGATGCCGGGACTGTGGACTCTGCGGCCTAAGAAGGAAAGACTTCAGCAGCCAGAAGGCGCCCCTGCAGTCTATCAAGACGACTCGAGCTCTGGAGATCGTGGCCCTGGACCATATCAAGCTCTCCCCCAGCAGGTCAGGGTACTCCTATGCTCTGACCATGGTGGATCATTACTCACCTTTCCTGGTGGTCGCCCCTGTCAAAGACCTGACAGCAGAGACAGCAGCAAAGACGTTCCAAGCGTACTTCTGCAGACCCCATGGATACCCTGAGCAGGTACTGACTGACCAAGGCCCGGCCTTTGAGGCTGAGTTGTTCAAGGAGTTCTGCCATCTCTACGGGTGTAAAAAGATCAGAACTACACCTTACCACCCACAAACCAACGGTCTCTGTGAAAAGATGAACAACATCATCATCGACCTACTGAAGACCATACCACTTGAGGAGAGAAACCAGTGGCCAGACCTACTACCTGACCTAGTGGATCTGTATAATCATATACCAGTCAGTTCCACCAACTGCACTCCGGCATATCTTATACGGGCAAGGCCAGGAAAGCTGCCCATGGACTTGGAGCTTGGTGTTGTTGAACCTGAAGCTGATATGACTACTGAAGACTGGGACACCACCAGACAAGAGCAGTACAGAAGAGTACAAGCTTGTGTCAAGGACAGTCTTACTCGGGTGAGAGGTGCAGTAATCATTCCAGTACTCCAATTCTATGAACAGCCAGAAAACCCTCAACAGCAAGTTGAACCTGTAAGTGCTGTAGAAGACCCAGCTCAAGAAGTATCCCCGGATGAAGGATCCCCGGCAGGAGCGGAGCAAGAGGGCCCAGCCAATGGTAGCCTTGCCAGTCCAAGAGAGAGGTTAAGGCAGTTTTACAACATGGTTACACGTAGAACTGGTAGAGTAACTGAGGAAATAGACACTGACACTCCACCACCTATTGCACTACTCAGATCAGTACGCAGCACAAGAGGTAAACCTCCTGCTAGGTACACTGAATAAAATAGTACAATTTCTAAGAGTGTAGATAGTTACCCCTGGGGTATTGTAAATTAAAATGTAATGTACTGCATAACTGTTTATTTTCATGCATATGTCTGTTAATTTGTGCTTTTTCCTATTAATTCTTTATTTGCATAATGGACTGCGTGGCTGAGGACTGTGTGCAGCCCAAAAACTCTTGATGTATATAATTGCGCTCCCTGGAGTGCCCCTTTTAGGTGACATCAGAAGGAAAACCTGTCTGGAGTGGCTTTTGTGGAGGTCCAAATCCGGATCTTCATGCCCTGCAGCCACCCCAGGGCCTACGTAGAGGGTTTAGGACAGGTCCCTCAAAACTACCAAAGTACTCTACCTTGTGAGATGGACATCCTTGCTGGGAACCTCACCATAGGAGACTTGGATCCTGAGGACTCATTGTATTTGTTTTGGTTATGCAACGTTTAAGATTGGCGCCTCCCATAAAGGGAAGATTGTTCTTGTATTGCTTATGTTACATATTGTTATATAAAATGTACTTCAGCCTGGGAGTGCTGAGTTTAACTAGGGGGGAATGTGAAGCCCAGCTGTGCTTGGTATCACAGATCCTAGAAGGGTGTATTGAAGGATTCCTCCACAAGAGGCCCCCATAACCATTCACACATCTCCACCTTCCACCTCAGACCACCAGAGGGAGCCTGTTTGGGAGATATATAAGGGAAGGTGGAGCCAGGCAGCAGTTAGTTCCTGCAGAGTGAGACACAGAAACAGGTCAGTCTGCAGTGGAGGTCAGTGACTCAGCAATCCCTCTGGAGAGTTCAGTTAGTGCAAGCCTGAATACAGAGTTGAGCCCGGTTGAGTCGTAGCTCAGAATAGTGAGCTTTAGGTGTGCCGGCGCCATAAGATCGGTGAAACGCGGCACGCTGCCGTTAGTGTGAGTAGCCTATTGAGGGTCCGAGTAGGCCGAAGGCGAAAGAGTAGAGAGTTAGTACTAGGGGGCAGAGGAGCTTAACTGGCTCACCCCGAAGAAGAAGAATCAGATACCGGACACCGGGTCCGAAGTTTACTGGGATCTCCATGACCTAGTAAGATAAACCGGAATCCCTGGAGAACTACAGGTCCCAGGATCGCTAAAGTGCTGATACGTACCAGAGCCAGGAGACACATGGCCCCGTAGGTCGGGAGCGTGCATTCCAAGAAAAGGCCCTACCACAAGGTCAGCCAGTGCAGGACAGAGACAAAGTTAGGCCTAGCTCTAGGCAGGTCAGAAACCTACTACGCAGAAGCCAGAACCAGGAGGCCCAAAACCTGCTCATTGGGGAGGATCCGGACATACACCCTTCACCTTACAGTGCTCCGGGGAGTGCCTGAAATTCCACCAGTAAAAGGTACTGAAGTGACTATCGTGTCCGTCCCTGTTCTTGTTCTGGCCCGGCGGAGTCTCTCTGTCCTGCATCCCCGTTCTTATACTGCCCTGAGGCCCAGCTCTACCTGTGGAGAGCTATACCATCAAGCTGCCTTATCACCGGCCTCAGTGGACTGCGCAGCGCTGGTGATCCTCACCAGAAGCCACAGGTGGCGTCACAAACTCTTTCTTTTCCAAAATCAACCCCTTTTTTAGGAGAGACCCCAGGGTACGGGCCCGGGAGCCGACCACCGCGACATCCCTAACGGCCAGGCTAAAGGCCCGGGTACCAAGTTGTCCCCATCTTCCTCTGGGTGCCACAAGAACATAATGAATAATTTGGCATAATGAATAAAGTTTTATTAGTAGATAAATTCCGAGTATTAAAATATACAAAGTCACAAACAATAGGGGAGCAAGGTGCAAGGTGCCAAAGAATGGGGAATCCCTGGGAGGGCAAGACAATCACTATTGTTGGATGCATAAATACATGACCAAGGGCAAGTATCAGGCTATGTGCCCACGACGCAGAAATGAAGCAGAAAATTTCTGCAGCATTTCTGCATCTCCCTGGCAGAAAAAAACGCATGCAGATTGTGCATGCGTTTTTCCTGCAGAATACATGCGGATCCACATGCGGGTTCACATGCGTTTCCGCATGCAGATTGACAAGCGCTTTCCAGGCGATTGCATCACTTGGAAAATGCTTGACAACTAGGTCACACTGTATAAATCCATGCAAACAGCATGGATTTATACAGTGTGAACCGTAAAAATTAAAACAAATAAAGCTATACTCACCCCCGAGGCCCCGGCGTGGCTGCAGCGCTCGTTCCTGTCTGGTTCCCGGCTGCCGGCATATCGCGAGACAGAGCGGTGAAGGGCCTGCGGTCACATGACTGTGACGTCACCGAAGGTCCTTCAGCGCTGCTGGCATTCAGAGAGAAGCCTCCGGAAAGGTGAGTATAAACTTTATTTGTTATTTTATTCTTTTTTTACAGGTACAATGGTACCCAGGTCTGGATGAGAGTCTCCTCTCCTCCAGAACTGGGTACCATCCCCACATAGAGACGCATAGAAGCCGCTTGTAAAAATGTACAGTCGTGGTTTCTGTGCGTCTCAATGCAAGTCAATGGCGGGAGTTCCGCTGCGCTTCCGCAAAATTAAATGACATGCTGCGGATTTTTGTACGCAGCATAAACGCTGCGGAAAAATCCGCAGCATGTGCATAGAACATGCGGAATCCCCTTGGGGACCATGGGGTGCGGATTACCTAGCGTTTTACAAGCGTTTCCGCTGCGGAAATTCCGCAGCATAAACGCTTGAAAAACGCTACGTGGGCACACAGCCTAAATGAATAAATAGAAAGGGGGAATAAATATGGGACAATTAGAAGGCTCATCCCCTCATAAAACAACAGAAGCCTCATAATAAATACCTAATAGAAAATATGTGCAAATCACAAATAATGCCTAGTGACAAGAGGTGAGGTCTAGAGATGAGCGGTTTTCGACTCGAACTGTTCGCCAATCTCAAATTCGAGCTGTTTTGGGCGGTGTTCGAGCCGTTCGGCGAACATGAACGATTTGAAAAAAATTCGGCTGTTCGAGGTTATGTTCGATAACTGTTCGTGCACCAAAATCATAACTGGATTTTTTCTCATGCTGAAAATTAATGTTAATACGCAGTTTGAGTGTACAGCGGGGCGGGGGGAGGGGCAAGGGATGGATCTCTGCAGGAATAATGAAGATCTCCATTTTTTTTTCTCTTTCCCACATTTACAGTGGGGAGGTGCAATCTGTCAGCCTATCAGCAGCGCACACACGGAGAGAACTGCTTTTTTTCACACAAGCAAGGGCAAGTGTCATTGGCAGTGTATGTCACATGTCCTTGCCCTATAAGACCCAGCCATTTTCCCCGTCGCCACCATTTTCTCACTGCTGCAGCTGCGTCTAAGACGGCACCGCTGTTGCTGTGTGAGCTATACCTTGTTAATTTCAAGCCAATTTTCGCACAAATCTACAGATAGCTTGGGAGTAGGGAAGAGTTGTGAGTGCAGTCCTTTTAAGGACTAGGTTACATCATTTCCTACGACTTTTATCAGGCAGGTCTGTGCTCTTTAATAGATAGGTTGGGAGTAAAGACTAATTCTAATTGCAGTCCTTTTCAGGACTAAGTTACATCAGTTCCTATCAGTTTTTGCCAGGCAGGTCTGTGCCAGTGCTTTGCAAGTTTTTTTCACAGCATTTGGCTAAATCTAGCAAAGCAAATCCTTTTTGGCCTATTGCAGAGTGTGTTAGTCAGTGGAGTAGCCTATCTGTGTTGCAAGCTACACCACCTGTGTATAGAATACAAATTTTTTTACTGCACCTAGTGAAGTAAAACCTTTTGGGCATAGCATCATTCTTTTAGTCCATCTATACTAACCTCCACCAGGTTGCAAATTAAAAATAATTTTTATCTGCATCTAGCTCTGAAAAAATATTTAGGCTTCTAGCAGTGTGTGGGACTTGGTCTATTAGTCCATCTATACTAACCTCCACCAGGTTGCAAATTTAAAATAATTTTTATCTGCATCTAGCTCTGAAAAAATATTTAGGCTTCTAGCAGTGTGTGGGACTTGTTCTATTAGTCCATCTATACTAACCTCCACCAGGTTTCAAATTAAAAATAATTTTTATCTGCATGTAGCTCTGAAAAAATATTTGGGCTTCTAGCAGTGTGTGGGACTTGTTCTATTAGTCCATCTATACTAACCTCCATCAGGCTGCAAATTCAATATAATTTTTTTCTGCATCTAGCTCTGAAAAAATATTTGGGCTTCTAGCAGTGTGTGGGACTTGGTCTATTAATCCATCTATACTAACCTCCACCAGGTTGCAAATTAAAAATAATTTTTATCTGCATCTAGCTCTGAAAAAAATATTTAGGCTTCTAGCAGTGTGTGGGACTTGTTCTATTAGTCCATCTATACTGACCTCCATCAGGTTGCAAATTCAATATAATTTTTTTCTGCATCTAGCTCTGAAAAAATATTTAGGCTTTTAGCAGTGTGTGGGACTTGGTTCATTAGTCCATCTATACTAACCTCCACCAGGTTGCAAATTAAAAATAATTTTTATCTGCATCTAGCTCTGAAAAAATATTTCGGCTTCTAGCAGTGTGTGGGACATGGTCTATTAGTCCATCTATACTAACCTCCATCAGGTTGCAAATTAAAAATAATTTTTATCTGCATCTAGCTCTGAAAAAATATTTAGGCTTCTAGCAGTGTGTGGGACTTGTTCTATTAGTCCATCTATACTGACCTCCATCAGGTTGCAAATTAAATATAATTTTTTTCTGCATCTAGCTCTGAAAAAATATTTAGGCTTTTAGCAGTGTGTGGGACTTGGTCTATTTGTCCCAAATTCAATATACTTTTTTTCTGCATCTAGCTCTGAAAAAATATTTCGGCTTCTAGCAGTGTGTGGGACTTGGTCTAGTAGTCCATCTATACTAACCTCCACCATGTTGAAAATTAAAAATAATTTTTATCTGCATCTAGCTCTGAAAAAATATTTAGGCTTCTAGCAGTGTGTGGGACTTGTTCTATTAGTCCATCTATACTGACCTCCATCAGGTTGCAAATTCAATATAACTTTTTTCTGCATCTAGCTCTGAAAAAATATTTCGGCTTCTAGCAGTGTGTGGGACTTGGTCTATTAGTCCATCTATACTAACCTCCACCAGGTTGAAAATTAAAAATAATTTTTATCTGCATCTAGCTCTGAAAAAATATTTAGGCTTCTAGCAGTGTGTGGGACTTGTTCTGTTAGTCCATCTATACTGACCTTCATCAGGTTGCAATTTCAATATAATTTTTTTCTGCATCTAGCTCTGAAAAAATATTTAGTCTTTTAGCAGTGTGTGGGACTTGGTCTATTAGTCCATCTATACTAACCTCCGCCAGGTTGCAAATTCAAAATAATTTTTATCTGCATCTAGCTCTGAAAAAATATTTAGGCTTCTAGCAGTGTGTGGGACTTGTTCTATTAGTCCATCTATACTGACCTCCATCAGGTTGCAAATTCAATATAATTTTTTTCTGCATCTAGCTCTGAAAAAATATTTAGGCTTTTAGCAGTGTGTGGGCCTTGGTCCATTAGTCCATCTATACTAACCTCCACCAGGTTGCAAATTAAAAATAATTTTTATCTGCATCTAGCTCTGAAAAAAATATTTAGGCTTCTAGCAGTGTGTGGGACTTGTTCTATTAGTCCATCTATACTGACCTCCATCAGGTTGCAAATTCAATATAATTTTTTTCTGCATCTAGCTCTGAAAAAATATTTGGGCTTCTAGCAGTGTGTGGGACTTGATCTATTAGTCCATCTATACTGACCTCCATCAGGTTGCAAATTCAATATAATTTTTTTCTGCATCTAGCTCTGAAAAAATATTTAGGCTTCTAGCAGTGTGTGGGACTTGTTCTATTAGTCCATCTATACTAACCTCCACCAGGTTGCAAATTAAAAATAATTTTTATCTGCATGTAGCTCTGAAAAAATATTTGGGCTTCTAGCAGTGTGTGGGACTTGTTCTATTAGTCCATCTATACTAACCTCCATCAGGTTGCAAATTCAATATAATTTTTTTCTGCATCTAGCTCTGAAAAAATATTTGGGCTTCTAGCAGTGTGTGGGACTTGGTCTATTAATCCATCTATACTAACCTCCACCAGGTTGCAAATTAAAAATAATTTTTATCTGCATCTAGCTCTGAAAAAAATATTTAGGCTTCTAGCAGTGTGTGGGACTTGTTCTATTAGTCCATCTATACTGACCTCCATCAGGTTGCAATTTCAATATAATTTTTATCTGCATCTAGCTCTGAAAAAATATTTCGGCTTCTAGCAGTGTGTGGGACATGGTCTATTAGTCCATCTATACTAACCTCCATCAGGTTGCAAATTAAAAATAATTTTTATCTGCATCTAGCTCTGAAAAAATATTTAGGCTTCTAGCAGTGTGTGGGACTTGTTCTATTAGTCCATCTATACTGACTTCCATCAGGTTGCAAATTAAATATAATTTTATTCTGCATCTAGCTCTGAAAAAATATTTAGGCTTTTAGCAGTGTGTGGGACTTGGTCTATTTGTCCCAAATTCAATATATTTTTTTTCTGCATCTAGCTCTGAAAAAATATTTCGGCTTCTAGCAGTGTGTGGGACTTGGTCTATTAGTCCATCTATACTAACCTCCACCAGGTTGCAAATTAAAAATAATTTTTATCTGCATCTAGCTCTGAAAAAATATTTAGGCTTCTAGCAGTGTGTGGGACTTGTTCTGTTAGTCCATCTATACTGACCTTCATCAGGTTGCAATTTCAATATAATTTTTTTCTGCATCTAGCTCTGAAAAAATATTTAGGCTTTTAGCAGAGTGTGGGACTTGGTCTTTTAGTCCATCTATACTAACCTCCGCCAGGTTGCAAATTCAAAATAATTTTTATCTGCTTCTAGCTCTGAAAAAATATTTAGGCTTCTAGCAGTGTGTGGGACTTGTTCTATTAGTCCATCTATACTGACCTCCATCAGGTTGCAAATTCAATATAATTTTTTTCTGCATCTAGCTCTGAAAAAATATTTAGGCTTTTAGCAGTGTGTGGGCCTTGGTCCATTAGTCCATCTATACTAACCTCCACCAGGTTGCAAATTAAAAATAATTTTTATCTGCATCTAGCTCGGAAAAAATATTTGGGCTTCTAGCAGTGTGTGCGTCTTGTTCTATTAGTCCATCTATACTGACCTCCATCAGGTTGCAAATTCAATATAATTTTTTTCTGCATCTAGCTCTGAAAAAATATTTGGGCTTCTAGCAGTGTGTGGGAATTGGTCTATTAGTCCATCTATACTGACCTCCATCAGGTTGCAAATTCAATATAATTTTTTTCTGCATCTAGCTCTGAAAAAATATTTAGGCTTTTAGCAGTGTGTGGGACTTGGTCTATTAGTCCATCTATACTAACCTCCACCAGGTTGCAAATTAAAAATAATTTTTATCTGCATGTAGCTCTGAAAAAATATTTAGGCTTCTAGCAGTGTGTGGAACTTGTTCTATTAGTCCATCTATACTGACCTCCATCAGGTTGCAAATTCAATATAATTTTTATCTGCATCTAGCTCTGAGAAAATATTTGGGCTTCTAGCAGTGTGTGGGACTTGTTCTATTAGTCCATCTATACTAACTTCCACCAGGTTGCAAATTAAAAATAATTTTTATCTGCATCTAGCTCTGAAAAAATATTTAGGCTTCTAGCAGTGTGTGGGACTTGTTCTATTAGTCCATCTATACTGACCTCCATCAGGTTGCAAATTCAATATAATTTTTATCTGCATCTAGCTCTGAGAAAATATTTGGGCTTCTAGCAGTGTGTGGGACTTGTTCTATTAGTCCATCTATACTAACTTCCACCAGGTTGCAAATTAAAAATATTTTTTATCTGCATCTAGCTCTGAAAAAATATTTAGGCTTCTAGCAGTGTGTGTGACTTGGTCTATTAGTCGATCTATACTAACCTCCACCAGTTTGCAAATTAAAAATAATTTTTATCTGCATCTAGCTCTGAAAAAATATTTGGGCTTGTAGCAGTGTGGTACTCATTGTATTAGGCCAGCTATACCAAGCTCCACCAGCTTTGAAATTAATAATAATTTTTAGCTGCATCTAGCCCTGAAAATAATTTTTCTTCCCAATAGTGGTAGCAATAGAAATATGGGGCGCGCGCCTGGCTAACAAAAATATACGCTTCATAACTAAAAACACCAGCCTAGCGCATTGCATTAATAAGACGGCATCATCGTCTCTCCCAGTGCTAGGCCTACTACGCCGGCTAGCATTCCTGTGCCTAAAACACAATGTATGGGTCCGCGCTAACCACTATGATGAGGGGTCTAAAGTTGCTGCTAACGCTTTATAACAATTCAATTGGCAGATTTTCACAGAGCTCTTCCCCAACGCCCACCCATCGGGCAACAGTTGCCCACCCTCCCTATGGGATCTAGTGGTGAATATTTGATGCCATTAATCAGAGCGTCAGTTGCCCCGTCGACGTGGCAAGCATACGGTAAGGCATGGGAAGAGTGGACACGACTAGTAGCAGGCAGACGGGTTGACCAATGTGAACAAGCCAGATCACAAGTCACCATAGAATTTCTCCACCAGCTAATGATGAGGGGCATATCAGGGCCGTCAGCGCAGAGGTGTCTGACCGGAGTAGTGTGACGCCCTGCTGTGCATGGAGTCACAGATCCAAGGGGGGTGCATTTCAGGTTTTCTCCACAAGAGGCCCTCAGAGCATGCACACACCTCCACCCTACCTCAGAACCACCAGAGGGAGCCCTACTGGGATATATAAATAGGGATGGTGGAGCTAGGCGGGCAGGGACTCATCAGGTTTCTGCAGAGAGAGAACAGTCTGGAGTCTGCTGCAGCGAGAGACAGAGAGACAGTGTGTCAGCAGGTTCTGCAAGCAGTCTAGCAGAGCAGAGAAGGAGACAGCTAGGAGCGTTGCCAATGCTCTAGAGAGCGGCAGAAGAGGCAGCCAGCTAACTGTCAGTGTGTATAGCCTAGTGAGGGCCCAGAATAGGCCAAAGGCTAGTGGAACAGTAGTATTGGGGACAGAGGAGCTTCATAAGCTCACCCCAGAAATATACCGGACACCGGCTCTGAGTCTGCAGAGCAGTATACCCTCTGTGGAAAACAGCCGGATCTTTCCTGGAAGACTTCAGGTCTCAGGATTGCCCAGGAGCTGACCCGTGGCAGGACCAGGAGGCACGGAGGCTCTGCCATACCAAGAGCGTGCTCTTCAGCAAAAGGCCCTAACACCAAGTCAGCCGGCGCATCACAAGGACTAAGTTAGGGCTAGTTTCAGACGGGCCATAAACTACACGAAGCTGCAAGGATACAGGAGGCCCTATACCTGCTCACTGGGGAGAGACCTGCAGTGCACCCCTCACCCTACAGTGCTCAGGGCGGTACCGCAACTCCACCAGTAAAAAGGTACTGAAGCCAAACGTGTGTGTGTCTCCCATTTTTCCTTGGACCCGGCTGGGTCACCACCATGTCGTGCACCTTACCAAACACCGCTGCCCTGAGGCCTAGCTCCACCTGTGGGGAGCTACACCATCATATCTGCCGTAACACCGGCCTCAGTGGACTGCCGCAGCGCTGGTGGTCCTCACCAGAGACCACAGGTGGCGTCACGAACTTTGACATTTTCTTTTTTTTTTTTTTTTAAGAGAGACCCCAGGGTACGGGCCCGGGAGCCGAGCACCGCGACATCCCCCAAGACCAGACATTAAGGCCCGGGCGCCGAGTAATCCCCATCCCCTGGGCGCCACAGTAGCATTTCACTTCCAACTACTGAATTGGGGAGATGTGACACAGATTCATCATCAGACAATCCATAAAAGGGTGGAAAAGGGGTCAGCCAAGTCAGGAGTGTAGACGTCCTGTCCCGTGTCACTAAAACTGATTTCTCACATCATATCCCTATCACCATTAACATGACACTCACAATTTGAAGCAACACTACTGTCTACTGCATTTGTGATCGCCGTCTTCGGGGCGCTATGCATAAGCGAATTAGTCCCTCAATCCAAAATTACCACCAGTGGAGGCTTATTACACCAGGACGTAGTCATAGCCAATAATGCAATACGTCTACGCATACGCCAATCGAAAATGGTTCCAGCGGGCAGGGGCACTTGGGTACTTCTACAACCCACAAACGGTACACTGAGTCGGGTAACAATAGTAAAAACATATCTAACCATCAGATCGCAAAGTAATTTCTTCCTATCACACATTGATGGAACGCCATTATCAAGATACCAGTTCCAAGATATATTTAATAAATGCATAACATCGGCAGGGAACCACCCCAAAGATTACGGGACACACTCATTCCGCATAGGCGCGGCCACGGAAGCAGCAAGAGCAGGACTGTCAGAAACGGAAGTTCAGAGGATAGGGAGATGGCGATCCACGTGTTTGGCGAGATACATAAGACCAGACTTGTTATCCTAAAGTGGTTTGTTTCTTTTACAGGTGATGCTAAGCCAAAAGTGTGGGTGATAGGCCACTCGTATATATATTGGGCAGAAAAAAGGGCGAAAGTCTGCCCAGGCGGGAGGAAATTAGAGTTTCATAACACATATTTCAACTGGAGAGGTATTAGAGGCCTGCTATTGGCACAGGTACTAATGGAGGTAATCAAGGTAGGGAGAGAGGCAAGAGGTCTGGTCATCTTAGTTATACAGGCCAGGGGAAACAACCTAGGTCATCACAAGAGCGCATAACTAATGGCAATAATGAAACTAGACACTGAGCGCTTCACAGAATTTTTCACAAAACTAGCTATAGTATGGTCAGAGATTGTGCCGTTAGTGGTATGGCAAGGTGCGCGAGACGTCACGGCCATCGAACGGACAAGGCGGGTAATAAACATTCGGATGGCAAAATTTAGAAGAGACAGAGGTGGTGTAGTGATACGACACCGACAACTGGAAGGAGATAAAGCAGGCCTCATACGGCCCGACGGTGTTCACTTAATGGATATTGGACTGGACATATTCCTGTCAGGACTCCAGGACGGAGTGGAACAAGCGTTAAGAGTGATGGGTGGGGGTCAGAGTCCTGCATACGAGTACGCAGGATCCTCCGTGGCCTGGAAATAGAAAGGACATGTTGGAGAGTTACACTTGTTGGCCAACTTGCCAGAGTGGAGACCCAGGGCATGCTGCAACAAGCTGAATTATTTTAGAAATAAAATGCCTTTCTAATGGAATGAGTATAAAGAGTTAATAAAGCTGTGACCGATCCTCACCCATCCAGTTGTAAGAGTTACATTATTGTATTGTCAAGAAAAGGGGGGCGGTAGGGGAGCTAAGCGTCTGGGTTTGGTTGGGGTCCCCACAGTCTGCCTAGGCTAGATGTATTTAAAAAATCTTATTAGATACACAGGCGGTGCAGCTTGCTTCGCAGCTGGGCTACTACGCCCAAAGTATTGCCTAGGCTAGATGCAGTTAAAAATTCTACGCTGACTAGCAGACACTGAAGATTTGGAGGAGACCTCTGAGTAAACAGCTCTTCAGACTCAACCATCTGTGTTACCCCAAGCCATAGTGCATGTAGTTTCTTACAGTTAAGGGGGGGGGGGGGGGCGACCCAACCCTCCTGGAATTGACGATGCCAACATCACGTAAGACACAGCAAGGGGACTCCAAAAAGAGTCTCCATTTTATCCCAAAATTGTGGCACAGACACCACTTAACCCTAGAACGCATACCTGGGGCCTCGCAGGCCTGCCCTGTTAATTGTTTTCTATTTTCTGCAAGATTACTTTAGTTAGAATTTTGAAACTCTAGGTATTCTTCATGTATATAGTTGTTTGTCATTTGAGTTTGAGTTATTCCATGTTATTTGCACACGGGCCTAAAAGGCCCCAGGTATGTGAAAGTGTAGATTTTTATGGTCATGCGTTTTAGGGTTAAGTGGCATCAATTGCCCCACAGTTGCTTAAAACGGTTGGTGAGGTGATTTTACCAAATCCTCAAGCTTTTAGTGTCCCCAGGATGACAGAGGGGTAGAAAAGTCCTTGCGAATCCATGATTTGTTCATCTTTATGAACGTGAGTCTGTCTACATTCTCAGTGGACAGCCGCGTGCTCTTATCTGTCAGCATACCACCAACAGCGCTGAACGCACGTTCAGAGAGAACGCTGGCTGCAGGGCATGACAAGATCTCCAAGGCGTGAGTGGCGAGCTCCGGCCATTTTTCCAGATTGGAATACCAAAATGAGCAAGGGTCCAGTGACACAGTCATGGCTTCGATGATCACTTGGAGATACTCCTGTACCATTCTCTCTAGGCGTTGACTATGTGTCAGACTTCTTGTCTCCTGTGGCCTTGCAAAGAATGGTCTAAAAAAGTGGTGAAACGATTCAACAAAATTGCTGTTACCAGCAGATACTGTGTTACTGTTACGATTTGAGTGATGAAGACTCAACAGTCCCACGGTTGGCAAGTTAGAACTGTGAGATTCACTATGTGCACCACTGGTGTTTTGTGGAAAAGCACATGTAAGATTCTGCAACAGCGTCTGCAGATACTCCTGCATGCGTAAATCCCTTTTTATGGCAGGAATTATTTCGGCAAATTTACTTTTGTACGGGGATCTAAGAGTGTGGCAACCCAGTAGTCGGGATTACTTCAAATTCTGACAATCTGAGGGTCATGTTGCAGGTAGTGCAGCAAGAAGGCACTCATGTGTCTTGCGCATCCAGGAGGACCAAGTCCTTGTTGTGTTGGTAGCGAGGTAAGAATCATGCTTCCTTCCTCTGCCCTCTCCCCCCCAACCTCGCACAACAGAAATGTGATCAAGGTCTCCCTCATCTGATGAGTCTTCCATGCCCCATCGCCAGTTCGTCCTCCACTTCTTCCTCGGGTCCTGCACCTTCCTCAACAGTTTGGCTGCTACCATGCGCCCTGGTTAATA
The DNA here is from genome assembly GCF_046119375.1 of Phyllobates terribilis. Lineage (NCBI taxonomy): Eukaryota > Metazoa > Chordata > Amphibia > Anura > Dendrobatidae > Phyllobates > Phyllobates terribilis. Next base: position 1,177,627,965 of record NW_027362761.1, read on the forward strand.
CCTCTCCCCCACCCTCCCATGCCTGCCGCCTTGGTGCTTCCGACCGTCAGGACCTTGGAGATGTTATCCCTTCCGCATACGACTCCTCCTCTACTTCCTCCACCTCCTCTTGTCCCACCACCTGACTCTGAATTCTGTTTAATGTGTGCTCCAGCATGTAAATCACCAGAATAGGCATGCTGATAATGGCATCGTCGTCAGCACTAAACATCTTCGTCGCCATTTCAAAACTGTGCAGAAGGGTGTGTGGCGCCCCTGAGGGTTCAGTCACCACAGAGTTACTGCATCTCACCCAGAGGTGTGGTATCTCACCCTCAGGTAAGGAAGGCGTATGGCTCGGGACCCTAACACCTGCATCCAACACATACCCGCAGTGGGGGTAAGGCGAGATTGCTCCAAAGGGAGAGCACAGTCCCAGGTCGCTAGCTGGCGGGAGGGTCCTATGTAGTGGGTGCTTAGGGGAGCAGCTTAGGGGAGCACATGACAGGGAGAGTATAAATAGGAAGCCATTTTAGAAAGAGCAAGCCAGTCAGAGGAGGAAAAGTGACAGGAGCAGAGGCTCTGCATGAGCTCTGCTCCGGAGGCGGGCCTAGCCTGGGAGGCCCAGGACTGAAGGAGAGAAGAGAGGAGTGGGAGCAGGAAGGCTCCAGGAACCAAAGGGACCCTAGGGCTACGGGCCGTGCAGAAGGCCACCCTTACTCCCCCTTCTACCAAGAGGTAGAGGGGTCAGGCGAGATAAGGGGAATCGGTCCCTAAACTAGCGGAGAAGCAGCAAGGCTCAACTAGAAACCAGAGGCTGCAGCATTTCATGTACTGCAGGCCAAAGTCCACACCAGTCTCACTAAGAAGGTAGCCACATAGGACCCATGGGACGGAACACACGACGCCCGCCAAGGTCCGAGGATACCGGATAGAAGTGTCACTGGGTGTGAGGTGCAGGGAGAAGGCCAGAGAAAGGACACACAGAAGGGAGTCCTGCTAAGTACTCCGGAGCTATCTGGGGGTGGACTGAGCCCCTCACTGAGTACGCACAGCACGACGGCGGAGATTGCTCTGGTACCTGTAATCTGGACTGCAACAACTGTGAGTAAAGATCTTGGGACTGCATCACACGGACTCTGTGTTCATTACTGACTCCCTGCACTACAACCACCATCATCCACCCACACTGCCCTGAAGCTACACTCTTCCTGTGGGGAGTAATAATACCATTGCTGCAAAACCACCAGCTTCAGAGGACTGTTCCGCAGTGGCGGCCCCTTTGGAAGCACTCCACAGGTGGCGTAGTTGGACATTATAAAACCCATATATACAAATTACCCTTGGATTGACCGCCCTGGGTCACGGACTGGGTCACCGCCCCAGTGACTACAACCCCCAGCGTCTACCGGCCCGGCTCCGGGTACCCCACGGCCCAGGGGGCGCGTCAACTTCATAGGTCCCTGATCTGAGACCACTCCTGCAGCGTGATTTGCGCCACCTCTGGATCTCGTTGGCCCAGGCTATACGTCAGAACGTATTGCACCAGGGCTTGTTGGTGCTGCCACAGTCGCTGCAACATGTGCAGAGTTGAATTCCACCGTGTCGGCACATCACATTTCAGCCGGTGAACTGGCAGGCCCAACGACTTCTCTAGAGATGGAAGTCGTTGAGCTGCGGGATGCGAACGGCGGAAGTGAGCACACAGCGACCGTGCCCTCTGCAGAAGGCCATCTAGTCCGGGATAGTGGGCTCAAAGTTTATGGACAACCAGGTTCAACACGTGAGCCATACAAGGCACGTGTGTGACATTGCCCCGGCGAAGGGCCGCACCCAGGTTTGCAGCATTGTCGCACACGGCCTTCCCTGGTTGCAGGTCCAGTGGAGACAACCATTCATGAAACTGGGTCTCCAGAGCTGACCACAACTCCTCAGCTGTGCGACTCACATTTCCCAGACATTTCAAAGTAAACACTGATGCCGTTGAGCCCTGCTGCCAGTATAGTAAGGAGGTGTGTGGGATTCCTTCTGCGCAGTTGGAAAGCAGGTGGCATTACCAGATAGGCTTTGGGTGCAGGTGTAGGACCGAGAGGAGGTTGAGGAGGCAGAAGCAGTGGAGGAACTTCGAGATAAAGAGGATTGACGCACAACTCGTGTAGACGGTAAGACTAAGACAGCAGCCCCTTATCCTGCTGTCACCATAGTTACCCAGTACCCAGTCAGCGACATGTAACGCCCCTGTCCATGCCTACTCGTCCAAGTGTCTGTGGTGAAATGCACCCTGTCACACACAGAGTTTCTCAAAGAAGCGGTGATGTTGTGTGCGACATGCTGGTGGAGAGCAGGCACACCTTTCTTTGAGAAGTAGTGCCGACTGGGCATCTGGTATTGGGGCACTGCGAAGGACATAAGGTCTCGAAAATCCTCTGTGTCCTCCAGGCGGAAAGGCAGCATTTCTGTAGCCAACAGCTTGCAGATGGTGAAATTCAGCCTCTTATCTTTGTCATGGCTAGGAGGAAATGGTCTTTTACTTTTCTGTAGCGCCCCGAGGGTTCGGCCGCTACAGGGGTATTGCACCTCAGACCAGAGGTGTGATATTCCACTCCCAGGTAAAGATGGAGTATGGACCAGGGCTCAGTTAGCTGCATACAGCACACACACCCCATTTCCGAGGGACAGCTCAACGGTGCTCCCACTAGACAGAAGTGCAGGCACGACCGACTATGTCCCTGCCTGGAGTGGGGAGGGGGGTGGAACACCCAGTGCTGTAGGGGCAGGTAGGGGTTGGTTCCTGAGCGTAGGTTGGAGCCCATTGGTTGCTGGTCACCTGGGCTCATGGTCAGAGGGAGGTATAAAAGGTGGGCACCATCTTAGATCTAGGTTCGTTCAGCCAGAGGAGAAGACAGGGAGTAGAGGCTCCGTAGGAGCTCTACTCCAGAAGGGCCTAGTGAGAGGCCGAGGAGGAGGTGAAGGGGAGCTGAGATTTTGGCTCATCTCAGCTCCAAGAGAACGGAACAGAAAGGAACAGAAAGGAACCGAGAAAGAGAAGGAGAGACAGAGAAACAGAAGGGCTCAGGAACAAGAAGGTGGAAGAGACCCTAAGAACCCACGAGAATCCAGGCTGAAGGGTCAAGCAGATTAAGGGTACCGGATCCCAAGTTGGTGGAGGAGAAACAACCCTCAGCCAAAGACCGGTCGTCGTGATCATCTATTGGTGCGACACCTCATCAAACCTGCTAGGAAGGCACCATATAGGACAGCGGAGGACGGGGCCCACGTTTAACCGCACAGGTCTGCGGCAGCTGGACAAAAGTGGGTCACTGGTGAGGCAGGCCAGAGAAAGGATTAAAGGGGATCCTGTGCCATGCTCCTGAACTGCTTGGGAGTTGACCGAGCCCCACACCTGGTGGACGCAGCACGGCTCGGGCGGTCACTACCTGTCCAGAAGTGACCCGGAACAAATGAACTGTGAGTAAAGACCCTGGACTGTAACTTGTTGTCTGTGTGCTCCTTCGCTCCTCCGGCACTACCGGTACTGGGACCTTCACCACCATCACTCCCACCATCCACTACACTGCCCTGGGGCCGCACTCTTCGCGTGGGGATTCACACTACCCTAGCTGCACACCTCATCAGCCCAGCGGTCTGCATGCAGCGGCGGTTCCTAATAACCGCAATCCACGGGTGGCGTAGTCGGACATTATGTGAAGCACGTAGCAGACTACCATTGGCCTGACCACCCTGAGCCGCGGTACCGGGCCGCCACTACTACTCCCCCCATCGTTCCCCTATCGCACGAATCCGCGTGCCCCATGGCCCAGGGGGCGAGTCATTTCCACTTCTGAGGGACCGAGGGCTGGCTGTTGTGCTTAGATGGGGTTGAGAAGGGTGTCCCCGGCAAACTGCCGATCTGTGAGGAAGATGCAGGCGGACATGTTAGGTTGCCTTGATCCAAAGGTGGTGCTCTCGATGTCGGAGAGCGCTCAACACTAGCAGGTGTTTCCACTTCCCAATGAACTGATGACCTGCCAATCACACTGGCTGTTGCGGGTAAAGAGGTGGCAGGTCTGCGTCCAAAAACATGTGTGACTGCTGTCCCCCCAGTCACAGAGGATGAAGAGGCTGCGGATGCACAAGATGGGTCAGACGGTGGTTGGTCCGGCCAGCTAGGCCGCATTGTAGCACAGTGAGCTTCCCACTGCAACTTATGCTTCATATCCATGTGACGGTACAAGCATGAAGTACTCAAACTATGGATTTTTTGGCTCCTACTTAGCTTTTGGTGACAAATATTACAGATAACATGAGTTGGGTCATCCTTATCGATCTGAAAAAATGTCCAGGCTATGCAAGGCTTAGAGCCCATGCGACCTGAAGAGCCACAACGACTTGTGGTCAGAGGCAGAGTTGTGGTTGAGGATGCAGTTGTTGACGTGCTTCCAGTACTCCGTCTCTTTCCAGGAAGGCGCAACCTAACCTCATCGTCAATAGCATCTGTGACGCCCCGCTGCGCTTGGTATCACAGTTCCTAGAAGAGTGCATTGATGGAATCCTCCACAAGAGGCCCCCATAAACATTCACACATCTCCACTTTCCACCTCAGACCAGCAGAGGGAGCCCGTTAGGGATATAAATAGGGAAGGTGGAGCTAGGCAGTTCAGTTCCTCTGAAGAGTTCCTGCAGTAGAGAAGCCTAAGAGAGGTCAGTGTGCAGTGGAACTCAGTCTAGTCTAGAGAACTCAGTTAATAGTTCAGCAGTGGAGCACGAGGCTCTTGCTAGCTAGATTCAGTGAGCCCAGATAGAGCTTAAGGTGTGCCGGCGCCATAAGATCGGTGAAGCATGGCAATCTGCCGTTAGTGTGTATAGCCTACTGAGGGCCTGAGTAGGCCGAAGGCGAGTGGCGAGTTAGTACATAAGAGGCAGAGGAGCTTAACCAGCTCACCCCGAAGCATTTACCGGACACCGGATCCGAGCTTACCGGGATCTCTATGACCCAGTAAGGCATAACCGGAATCCCTGGAAAACTACAAGTCCCAGGATCGCTAAGGTGCTGATACGTAACAGAGCCAGGAGATGCTTAGGCCCCGCATACTGGGAGCGTGAACTCCAAGACAAGGCCCTACCTCAAGGTCAGCCAGCGCAGGACAGATACAAAGTTAGGCCTAGCTCCAGGCAGGTCAGAAACTTACTACGCAGAGGCAAGAAACAGGAGGCCCTACACCCGCTCATTGGGGAGGATCCTGATATGCACCCTTCACCCTACAGTGCTCCGGGATGTGCCTGAATTTCCATCAGTAAAAGGTATTGAAGTGACTACCGTGTCCGTTCCCGTTCTTGCTCTGACCCAGCTGGGTCTCGTCTGTCCTGCATTCCCCCTGCATACGCTGCCCTGAGACCTAGCTCCACCTGTAGGGAGCATTACCATTGAGCTGCCTTATCACCGGCCTCTGTGGACTGCTGCAGCGCTGGTGCTTCTCACCAGATACCACAGGTGGCGTCACGAACTCTTATAAAATTAACAATTATCCACCCTTTTAAAGAGTGACCCCAGGGTACGGGCCAGATAGCCGACCACTGCGACATCCCCAAGGCCAGGCAAACGACCGGGTACCGAGTCATCCCCATCCCCTGGGCTAGTTACATCCTCCTCCACCTCCTCTGCTGACCTCATCGACTGGCTGACTGTGGGTTGACAGTAAGTGGGATCTCCAACCTCGTCATCATTACCCTGTGTGTTCTCACACCCATCGTCCACAGAGCCAACCTCTTCCTGCCCTGACCGAAAAGTCAAGTTGTCGCTCCAATCAGGTATTTGAGTCTCATCATCGTCTTCATCATTGTCTCCACCAACAGGAGTTACAGTTTGGAAACGAGGGTCTACATTATGCTCAGAACCATCTTCATCTGGTCCTGGATCCGACTTATAAAGATTCTGTGCATCAGTGCAGATCATTTCCTCGTCTGGATTAACAGAAGCTCTGGAGCAGACCTCCGTTTCCCAGGCTATAGTATGAGTAAACAGCTGTGCAGACTCAACCATCTGTGTTACCCCATACTCAGACGGGCAGCTGGAGACTTGGGAGCTGTGAGGAAGCAAGTGCGATTGGGGTGACACCTCTGAGGACTGGAGTATTTGTGATGTTGAAGTTGAGGTGGAGTAGAGCCCACTTGAAGGAGAACTTGATATCCGTTGAAGCACCTGCTGTTTTTGTGCCTCATCTGGAATTTGTAGCGATGGGCATGTCCGTAAGAAAGGGATCGTATCACATTGTCCACGAAAAGAAGTAGACATCTTAATTTGGCTGGAAGATGGTCTTTCTTCTTCAGATGTTACTCCCCCACCGTGGGGGGTCGACCCACCAGCGGACAGGCACCAGCATTGGGAGAGGAGGGCTGGCCGTCAGGGTCCACCGCGGCTCTGGCACAAACCCGACGACACGGAGGTCGCACGGGCAGGAACGGACTGGCCGTGTCGGCTTCGCACTTTTTTGGTTTTAGAAGGGCATGACATGCCTATATCTGTGTCTCCCCCTCCTTTTACTCCTCCACCTCTTTTCTTTTCGCATGACTGTATGTACTTGTCACTTTTCCATGTGTTAGTTGTGTCTTCTGAGCAGTTTGTCAGGTTTTGGACACCTTTGAAGGTGTTTTCTATGTGTTTCTATGTGTTTTTGTTTGCCTGCCATTGGTTTTAACGGTGTTCGAAGGTGTTCGACGAACAGTTCGACGAACAGTTCGGCGAACATACGGGTGTCTCATGTTTTACAAAAATGTAACCACAATGATACATATCAAAAGCGAGGGATGAGTTTCAGTAATGTCCCAATGAGTTCCCAAAGTCCTAAATAGGTGATCCAATGGCATCTCCCCGCGGTCTCTATTCTATGTGCACGCCAGTCCAGGCCCTGAGAAAGACCATGTTTGGTCGAAACGTTGGCCTGTTCTTCATTCACGAGGAATGGTGTTAATTTAAACCAATTAAAAATTAATTTTTGCATCAATATTGGAGTGCCGAAGTTTTCTTTGGATATTGATATTATTCTCCAGGTCAGTACGAGCACACAGATACCAACCATGTATAAATTTTTTTATATTTAGGCATTGAAAAAAAATTTGGAAATTTGTTAAAAACAAAAAATGTTTTTGTCACCATTTTCCGAGACCCGTAACATTTTCAATTTTTGTGGTAAGGGGCTGTGTGAGGGCTTATTATTTGTTGCCTGATTTGAGGTTTTATTGATACTATTTTGAGGTAGATATAATGTTATGATCCTGTCTAATTGCAGTTTATTGCAATGTTGCAGCAGCTAAAAAAAGTAATTATAACATTTGGATTTTTTTCTCATTACGCTGTTTACTGATTGGATTAATTTATTTTATTTTTGATAGATTGGAGTTTTATGAATTCGGCGATATCAAATATGTGTATTTTTTATTTTTTTAATTGCTTTATTTTTAATGGGGCACAAAGGGGGATGATTCTTTCACCGGCTATCACTGAGGAATACGTTCCTACAACAAGGATACCATCCACTGGTAATAGATGTACAGATCCACAGAGCTACAAGGATCCCAAGAAGCAGCCTCCTGGATTACAGATAGAGGGGGTACAAAGATGATGCACCCCCAGAGCCGTGGGGTACTCGGCAGCGGGGCCTATAGATGCTGGTAGGGGGGAACATCACGGTGGCTGGCCCGGTCCGTGGCCCAGGGTGGTCAACAAAAAAGGGGAATATTATTTATAGGGGATATTGTAATAGTGTCCGTGACGCCACCTGTGGAATGCGGCAAAAGGGAGCCGCCGCTGCGGAGCTGTCCTCTGAAGCTGATGTTACTGCAGCGATGGTATGGCTCTCCACAGGAAGAGCTAGCTCCAGGGCAGTGTAGGGAAATGGATGGTGGTACAGGTGAGAGATGGCCAGGACGGTTCAGGGAGGAATGACGGACACTCACACGGGGGTTCGCTTCGGTACCTTTACTGGTGTAGATGCAGGTATGGTCCAGGGTACTCGGTACGAAGGGTGCACTTCTGGACTTTTCCCTAGTGAGCGGGTATAGGGCCTCCTGATCCATTGCTTTCACTTGCTAAGCTTCTGCACCTGCTGACCTGGTGGTAGGGCCTTCTCTTGGAGATCATTCTCCCTGGACGCTGGGGTCTCCGTGACTCTTAACCCTGGTGCTGTAGTCAGCGTTGGTCGACCTGGGACTTGGAGTCCTCCAGGTATCCGGTGGTCCCTACTGGGTATAAGGAACCCTGTAGGCGCGGACCTGGTGTCCGGTGTATAGTTCGGGGTGAGCCTGGTACGCTCCTCTGCCCCCTTCAACTCCTCTCTCCTCTGCCTTCGGCCACACTCCGGGCCCTCACTAGGCTTCATCTCGTGCTGTAGGCCTTGGCTCGCCTAAGCACAGCAGCCAGCGTGCTGCCTCTTCACTGGTCTAAGTGCCAGCACACTCTCTCACTAACTACTGACTGCCTGGCTCCACCCTCCATATATATATCCCTAACGGGCTCCCTCTGGTGGTCTGAGGTGGTAGGGTGGAGGTGTATGAATGTGTGAGGGCCTCTTGTGCAGAAGTCCATCCAGGCACCCTACTGGGTTCTGTGGCACCTGTGCGGAGCAGTGCGCCACAACAACAGGGCGCCTCTTGTGGTCACATACAACCCCCACATGAGCATCCAAAGGAAGATTGGGACTGATCTTCAACCCATATTCCACAGAGACCACAGACTAAAAGGAATATTCCCAGAACTACCACTTCTCTCCTACAAAAAGCCCCCTAACTAAAGGAATCTCCTTCTCAGAAGTGTCCTCTCATCACCATCAGAGACGGGAACATTACCCTGTAATAATAAAAAGCAGGACTTGTACCAAGATATTACTAACAAATATAGTCCACATACCCAACACTAATCAGGACTATAAGATCATGGACTTCTTCTCATGTTCATCTTCCAATGTGGTGGACATGATACAATGTACAAGGTGCCCTGGAGGAGCCGATATTGGGGAAACTAAGCAAAAACTACAACCAAGGATGACTCTACACAGACATAATCAGGAATGAACTGGACTCCTGTGGGAAACATTTCTCTGGACCTGGACACTGTATGATGGACATAAAAGTCTAAATACTGAAAGGTGGTTTTAAGGACGAAAAAGAAAGGAAAATCTGAGAATTCATTCTGATAAGAATGTTCAACTCTTCCACAATTAGACACAATGTAACACCTGGATTTATGACTCACTACATGGACCCAGTTGACACCTCCACCAGATGGACTCCAGATCACTAAGCCGTCACTCCCACCACCTCTCCATTTATAACAAAAAACCTTAACTTGATTTCCTTGGCTTATCTTTAGGAGGCATCACCCCATCCCCCCATGCACAAATTGTAATATCTCTTAAATGTTGTGCTCTTGTCTCAGTCATTCATTTGTAAATCTCCCTGAAGAAGGAGCCTCGGTGCTATGAAAGCAGCAGACATAATTCTCTTGGTTAGCCAATAAAGGGATCGCTCCTAGAAAATACTTCTGTCATTTTTGGGCTTAAAAGTATTTACATCAATTTGTAAAAATTGCAAAGTTGTGAGATATGATCTACTGTGATCCCCGAATATAAATTTTTTTCTTTGAGGGGAGGATAATTAGAACTTCTGCTATGGAGCCCTATGATTTCTATGTACGTCCGTTATGATGAGTACATAATTAGAATATACTTATGGTAACACATAAATAATCATTGGAGCTGTAATCATAAAATTATATTTTGTCAGTGTGTGAAATGTTCTTTTAAGAATTGGTTACATGTGTAACATAACATTTTTTTTTCCCTCTCCTTCTGTTTTTCTTGTGATTATGCTAATTATTTTCAAATGTGATTGATTGCTAAAATATGTGTTTATTGATCAACGGTTGGTTACCATTTGTTTTTATGCCATGTATCATAAGGAATCTGTATCTCAGTGAATAAGGGCTTTTGCCAGAAACGGGTTGAGATGTATACCAAACCTATATGATCTTTTAATTATTTTGCAATAAATTGAGGATTTTAATTATTTTTGGGACTCACCATAATTATTTTTCCTATGTGAAGCCTTAAAGTCACGGCTATTGGTTGGAGACCCACAGCATTGAAAAACGGACTGAGTCATACAAATAGGACACGGTGAGGCTGCTTTTTTTGTTTATTTATCCACAGAATATGCCACATATGTATAGTGGATGTGGATCCCACCTATAGGAACATCATATATCTTGAGTACGGGGCCCTGACAAGCTCCGGTTTCAGCCATTAGATTGTCAGGATTCCCTTTCATTTGTATAGAAATTTTAACCACCTCTTTATGAAAATTCCTCTTAATGGAATCTGCATCAACTATATATTTACATCATATCCTCTGTATGTGTATGAAAAGGAGAACAACCCGAATATGCGGTCCATAAGACAGTATAAAGCGACAAAAAGTAGCTGAAGATAATAGTAGTTAAAATACTTTTATTAAACATTGGAAAAATGGTACTACATACTAGAGGAAAAGTACATGCGCAGCACGTGACATGTGCTTAATACTAAACTTATTATTGTTGTATAATGTGATTACACAGGAGAACAGACTAGAATAAGACAGTGTATCATGTCATAAAATGTCCAATAACCCATCCACTAGTCCATCGATGTATGGGTACAATATAGGGTAGATAATGATAGAGGTAGATGTTTAATACATTGGACCAGCTTGGGCCCCGTATATCCATACACAAAGAAAAAAAGGGGAATTGGTTAACGCTCGGCACATTATTGGGGAATGAGTATAACCCCTTAACAAGGTGTCTGGCTTGGTAGTCTTATATATATATATATACATATATATATATATATATATATATATATATATTAATATATACAGTACAGACCAAAAGTTTGGACACACCTTCTCATTTAAAGATTTTTCTGTATTTTCATGACTATGAAAATTGTACATTCACACTGAAGGCATCAAAACTATGAATTAACACATGTGGAATTATATACTTAACAAAAATATGTCTTATATTCTAGGTTCTTCAAAGTAGCCACCTTTTGCTTTGATGACTGCTTTGCACACTCTTGGCATTCTCTTGATGAGCTTCAAGAGGTAGTCACCGGAAATGGTTTTCACTTCATAGGTGTGCCCTGTCAGGTTTAAAAAGTGGGATTTCTTGCCTTATAAATGGGGTTGGGACCATCAGTTGTGTTGTGCAAAAGTCAGGTGGATACACAGCTGATAGTCCTACTGAATAGACTGTTAGAATTTGTATTATGGCAAGAAAAAAACAGCTAAGTAAAGAAAAACGAGTGGCCATCATTACTTTAAGAAATGAAGGTCAGTCAGTCTGAAAAATTGGTCAAACTTTGAATGTGTCCCCAAGTGCAGTTGCAAAAATCAACAAGCGCTACAAAGAAACTGGCTCACATGAGGACCGCCCCAGGAAAGGAAGACCAAGAGTCACCTCTGCTTCTGAGGATAAGTTTATCCGAGTCACCAGCCTCAGAAATCGCAGGTTAACAGCAGCTCAGATTAGAGACCAGGTTAATGCCACACAGAGTTCTAGCAGCAGACACATCTCTACAACAACTGTTAAGAGGAGACTTTGTGCAGCAGGCCTTCATGGTAAAATAGCTGCTAGGAAACCACAGCTAAGGACAGGCAACAAGCATAAGAGACTTGTTTGGGCTAAAGAACACAAGGAATGGACATTAGACCAGTGGAAATCTGTGCTTTTGCCTGATGAGTCCAAATTTGAGATCTTTGGTTCCAACCACCGTGTCTTTGTGCGACACAGAAAAGGTGAACGGATGGACTCTACATGCCTGTTTCCCACCGTGAAGCATGGAGGAGGAGGTGTGATGGTGTGGGGTTGCTTTGCTGGTGACACTGTTGGGGATTTATTCAAAATTGAAGGCATACTGAACCAGCATGGCTACCACAGCATCTTGCAGCGGCATGCTATTCCATCCGGTTTGCATTTAGTTGGACCATCATTTATTTTTCAACAGGACAATGACCACAAACACACCTCCAGGCTGTGTAAGGGCTATTTGACCAAGAAGGAGAGTGATGGGGTGCTACGCCAGATGACCTGGCCTCCACAGTCACCAGAAGGAAGAGTGGAGGCAAAAGGACCAACAAGTGCTAAGCATCTCTGGGAACTCCTTCAAGATTGTTGGAAGACCATTTCCGGTGACTACCTCTTGAAGCTCATCATGAGAATGCCAAGAGTGTGCAAGGCAGCCATCAAAGCAAAAGGTGGCTACTTTGAAGAACCTAGAATATAAGACATATTTTCAGTTGTTTCACATTTTTTTGTTAAGTATATAATTCCACATGTGTAATTCATAGTTTTGATGCCTTCAGTGTGAATGTACAATTTTCAAGGTCATGAAAATACAGAAAAATCTTTAAATGAGAAGGTGTGTCCAAACTTTTGGTCTGTACTGTATATATACCGTATATGTCTACGTTGTCAAAAGTAACTCACGAGTGTGTGCACGAACCATATGACCCTGAGTCCGTCTGTGCTGAGACAAGCATGCCTAGGGTAGGGGAGGAAGAGGGGATGGAAAATGCTACCAGATCATGTCTCTGGATGTGCAATGACATACCTGTGTAATGATCACCCACTGCGCAGCGTACACCCCTATCTTCTGTATGTGATATGAATAGAATAACCCCTTAAAGGTGAGTACAGATGTGGTGGATAGGATGTGTATTTCAGACAGACGTCGTGAATTCAACATGTCCAAACTATTTATCCTCAAAGAATATAAACTGTCCCTGGAGATGTCTGACAGCAGCTTTACCCCCTCTCCCTATACAGAACACATGGACGCTCAGCTGAGTCTAGTGTGCATGTGTATGGGGGGGGCTGTTTATCCGTCAGCTCGCTCCATTGTACGGCCACATTCAGAGTTTCTCCTCCTGTGCAGATGTTCATATAGTCTGTAATCATTATGTCAGCACTGGTTTATACCTGACTGGTTTATACAATGATCTGTACAGAAATAATCTATTCCCAGAGGAAGAAGAGAAGACAGAAATAATCCCTGAGCGCTCTGCTAATTCTCTGCACCTTCATCTACACAACATTGTAATACAGCGACATCATGGGGGATGAGGACGGAGGTTTTTGTACGGCTCTGTATCACTGTGTGAGAGGGAACCTATAACCCTGCTGACAGTAATAATCTGCTGCATCGTCCTCTGTCGCTCCTCGGATTGTAAGAGTGAAAGAAGTTCCAGATCCAGATCCAGTGAATCTCTCTGGGACTCCTGATTGTCGAGTGTTTGCATAATAAATGAGAAGTTTTGGAGGCTGCTAGGGTTTCTGTTGGTACCAGGCTATGTAATCCTTTTTAGTCCCAGAGTTATAAACACTTTCACTGGATTTACATGAGACGGTGACTGTATCTCCCGGTGACACCGACAGATAATCCGGAGTCTGAGTCATCACAATCTCTCCACAGGACACTGGGAGCAGAAGAGAAGAGATAATGGTGACAATCACTGATATAATGACGTGCGCTCCTTCTCCTCTTACTACATGTATACAGCCATGTTCTGTATACTCTCATCTATCCCACATAGTATAACCCTCACCGGACATTACCTTGTATGTAAAGATACAGCACACAGAGCAGAGATCTCAGGGAAACCATCGTCATTCTTCTGGACGCTCACAGACACAGATCATTGGTTTCATGTCTTATTTATATCACATGAAATCTACAGGGATTATGTAACAGGAAATAGGCAAATCACCGGATTATAAGAGATTACATCATCTGCTGCTTTCATGGCTGATAATCAGTGAGATAAATAACGGGGGATTTAATCCTGTCCACAGATATCACAAGTAACAATCTAATCCATCTCATCAGTATATTGTAAATGTAGAAGTTTCCTGATCTGTGTATTTTGCTCGGTGTTGGATCAGTACCAGTGTATTGGACCCTTCATGACGAGGTTTGCTTCGCGGTCACAAAACTCCTGGTTACGTTACCCCTGAGTGTGTGTGATCTGGGGACCGGCTGTCGCCCCCTATTCAGGCCACAAGTGGTTTGATGGTTCGGGGACCTAGAAAATACTGAACGGATCAGGGAGATCATAGTCCGATGTAAAAAGATGAAATCATCTTTACTGGAATTCCTTAGATAGAAATGTAACAATCGATAGCAGGAAATACACGTTGGTACAATTCTTCTGTATCATACAGAGGTCTTCTTCTTATACGTAACACGCTCAGCATTTCCATGGTACAATGTGATATTATACACGAGTGTCAGAATACTTCCCATACTTTCTATCTCTGGCCTTCACTTCTCCTCCACTACAGATGAACCTTCGTGTCTCCTCCTGGTCAGAATCGTGACTCCTATCTTCCAGGACCAGTAACATGGTGCCTTTTGTATCCCACTCCTTCTAGCTATCTTGGGGAATTACGCCCCCTACAGCTGTTATGCTGCGGCCGTACTCACTGCAGGTGGAAAGGAACCTTCTTATTCCTCTTTCTATCTCCGCACTCCGGCTCTACAGAAATCAGTTGTTGGTAGAACTTGTTCTAGAACTTACTATCTATAATTCCTCTGAGCAAAACACGATCTCCAACATAAAACCTATAATAGAAGGAAAATAACCCGAATGTTGAAAAACACAAAGCATGTAAAAGGACAATCAAGCATTGATTCAAGCCGACATGATACTATGAAACCTACAGAGACTGCCTGGAATAACCAATGAGTGAGCAGAAAATACTGACTAAATACTTCATTGTTAGACACCAATTAATAAAACAAAAAGGAGGAGATAAAAATATATACAAGATAAGAATAAAACCAAGGTTAGAAATAGAGGAGGGGGAATATAATCACCATGAAGCATACATAATCAAGTATCATTGGTTTATATGTAAAGTGAAAGTGCACTGAGAAGTATATGCGATTATAACTTAAGACTTATGAACATTAAATATATCAAGTAATTGTGCCAGTCATTATAAGAAAACAGCAGTGAAAATCTGTGTAGATCCTGAGAAAGAAGTGATGGAAGAAGTTACTGACCCGGGTTCATGGTGGAAATGCTGCCTCCGCCGTTCACTCCAACGCGCGTTTCACACGAGGTTCTTCAGGGAGTGATGGAGCATGAGGGAAAAAAGAGGCAAATAGGAGGGGATTCATCAAAAGCCAATCATATTAAACTCCCCCAGTGCCAATTATCAGGCGCATGCACTGACCTCTCAGCGATGCCGCGCGTCCGTCCGGCAGATCGTGGTAATGTCACAAGAAGGAGCGGCAGCTGAGAAGACGTCATGCGCACAGCACTGGAGAGGCCATGATGGAAAAGGCCAGAGAAGTGAGCAAAAGAAGAAAATAGGCCAGGCAGGTATAATGAGGCCAGATGTGCAAAACAATAAACTGCAATAGCAAAAAATAAATATGTGAATGGCACAGAAACTACATGGTTTATACATACAAGTGTGAGAAGAGACATTTAATGCCAACCAGCATATGATTTAATAAGGGTATGTGAAAAAAGGGATAAAATTAGTACAATGGATTTAAAAAAATTAAAATGAATTGGAGTGGAGGTGAAAAAAAGTTAATAATTACAAGAAAACAATAAAGTGATGACCAGAGAATGTGACTTATCCTCATTTCATTCATATTTTTCACATTCTCTTATTAAGGGTAAAGGGTACATGCCAAGTCACATATAGGGTCCTAGGTGGAGATCTGAGACCACTATATGTGATTAGGTGTGTACACTTTACCCCCATAGTATGCAATTCCCCTGATGAATCCTGGTGGAGGAAACGCGTCGGAGGCATATAGGGAATTTCTAGGGTCACCATTACAGGGACACTTGTGGACAGCTCTTGTAAGGGCCGGAGTCTTGGAGCCTTAGGGAGAGGCCGTTCTTTGAGGGTCATACAAGGCTTTTTATGCTGCTGGTCCTCTCTGCCTGGAATATTGCTGTCCGCACATCCCGCGGATGGGGCCATCTTTAATGGGTGGGATAATTCCATGCTTTCCTATTTATGACACGTTTCTCTTTCCACTGAGGGGAACAATGTGTGGGATAATGATTTTTTGCATTACTGATCTCTCTTTGGTGTCCTCTCCACTGAAGGGACGGCTGGTTATGTTATATTCCTCATTGGAGGAGATTTGATCGTCTGTTTGATATTGAGTTTATGATGTCTGAATTATTTCCGTGGATTATATGATGAAGGGGCTGAATTCTGCATTGTGACAGTCTGTACTGTTACACTCATCTGTGTTGGGTTCATTCCTCCTTCATTGTCTTGTATGTGATGGGGCGATGTTGAGAATACGTGGAGTGTGAGACGGGGACATTCTCCCCCTGAATCCATCTTCTGTGATATAATCCTCCATCACTTGTAGATGATTTTTGGTATTAGATTAACACCACATCGCTACTAACGGCCGCGTGTCCAGACGGTGAATACACTGCGGATTCCTCCGCTCGGCGTGATATTATCAGATTTTGTATATTTGGCCGTATGTTAATGGTAGTTATGAAAGGTTATGTTTTGTTCCTCTCACTTATTACTCTAATTAAAATTTACTTTTTTGAGTTGTAACTATTTGCAGATTATCTGTATTTTTGCTGCCTTGGATTGCTTTTTGAAAGGCAGAATGGACAAAACCCAGCAATTTTCCTATTGTTTTTAGGGTGTTTTCTACCCAGTTCATCGTGTGGGATTATTATGGTATAGGTGCAGCCAAGACAGTAACAAATTTGTGTCATTTTGTATTTCGTTATATTTTTTTTGCCATAAGGGATTTTCTAAAGAAAATATTTTTTTTACTTGTGTATTTTTTCCAAACTTTTCTTTTACTTTTTAATCTTTCTTGATCATACTTCTGTACTGCAATGTAATATTATTAGTCATACCGAACATAGTGCCAACATATACCGCAGCGCTGTACAGAGATAGTCACCGGTCCCCGTCCTCTATGGGGCTCACAATCTTCTCCTTTGTCCCCCCTCTATGTGTCGTCCTATACACGTGGTTTATGTGGAGCTCAGCATTGCGTCTCTTCTCTATAAATCACATTTTCAGGGCTCAGTCTGTCCGGTCGTCAGATATTTAATAGAGACGTCCTCTCCCTGTTCTCATTCTCTGCAGTTTTATTCTGTAAATTAATTGTCAGTTGTAGGAAATCACTGATTACTATAAAGTCTTATTCAGTTTTATTCTTATCCAATTTATTAACAGAGGAAGCGACTGGTCAAAAAAACAAACAAAAAAACTACAATTTTCTATCCACCGCTCCTATGTAGATCTGTGTATAGTGATATCAGCACAGTCTATATTCCTCACAAGGGGTTAATGGGACATTTAGTATTATATCTGTATTATATCCAGTGTCTGCTATTGTCTGGTATCAGTCAGGGGCAAAAAAGCATGATGGGAGTGATCAGACATCATAACAGGAAATTCTGTGTGATCATCACCTGCAGTGTTATATTTATATCTATATCATGTCTCACTGCTTCTTCTGTGGAGGAAATGAGGACGGAGGTTTTTGTACGGCTCTGTATCACTGTGGTACCCGCTATAACCCTGCTGACAGTAATAATCTGCTGCATCGTCCTCTGTCGCTCCTCGGATTGTAAGAGTGAAAGAAGTTCCAGATCCAGATCCAGTGAACCGGTCTGGGACTCCTGTATATCGCCTGCTTGCACTGTAGATGAGAAGTGCTGGAAGTTGTCCTGATTTCTGTTGGTACCAGTGTAAGTTGCCATATACATTACTACTGGCCTTACATGAAATGGTGGCTGTTTCTCCCGGGGACACAGTGATGAGATCTGGAGATTGGGTCAGTACAATCTGTGCACAGGAGTCTAAGGAAAGAAAGAAAACATAAGTGTTAGTGTTAATGTCGCCTCATTGTGCTGTTCTCTACTACTGTCCTGTCCATCATCTCATGAACCTCTCACCATGAAATAGAAGAAGAATTACACCCAGTACAACTCCCTGTAAACCCATCGTCATCTCCCTGGACTGATGGCCACAGACTATAGAGATGTCACCTGCACAATGTCCCCTATATACCAGCTGTAATCACTGGAGGAGACGTCCCCTGAGAGCAGAGATGTAAAGCAGGAGACATGTAAATTGTGCCGTGTGTCAGCGATCAGTGATCTGGATCTTACTGCAATCAGGGATTTCCTACAGGAGAGATATAATCCCGATCATTATCCTGAGATCATTCACCATCAGTGATCTCCTGATTGTTCTCAGACATCAGAAATGGGATTATTTTTATAGATGTTATTAGTTTTATCTGTGAAGTAAGAATAAATCCTTCTACGTCTTATTGGGCTTTTCCAGCTTTGTGATGTTGCAGCCGATGTAAGAACAGATACTGGAGACAACAGATCACCGGAAACGTGAAACGCAGTATTCCTGACCTCACAGAGAACATCTAAGACCATTAGAAATATTTACATTTATTCAGATCATTATTAATATGTTTATTACTATTAATACGACTGATATTTTATTACATCCACTCCTGATTGTTGCTTAAAAACCAGATGTAAAACCCTGATGAAATACTCAGGTGTGAATGAGGCCTGATCTGTATATATTGTGGTGTGAATACAGAACTGATGGGATATTTGGGGGATTCTCATGTGATTTATCTTCATGCATTACTATCATCTATCTTGTGGATGTAAATCTCTCATGTATATAATGTCATATATCAGCGGTTCTCATCTGTCTCATCTGATGTCATTTCCTCCCTAGACGACGGCCCCTGAGCGTTATAGATGTGATATACGGGGGCGGCACCTATATACAATACAGGCCACATCCTGATACAATGTGACGCCACATCCTGATGATCCGTGATCTGGACACAGTGCAGACATGTATCACACGTGTCCGTAGACGTCATGTACATGGGTGTCTGTATTCCAGGGCAACAATCGCAACTGACCGGCACCTCCGAGCAAAATGACATAAAAGTGCAGGAGCGGCTGCTGTGACGGCCATAGCATACTGCCAGATCCCAGCTCAGCCTGAGCTCGCTGGTGCATGTGCAGTGAGGAGATTCAATAGATATCATCCTCATTGTCCAATCATTTCCAGGAGGAATAACAGAGGAAAAGCACAATATAGTGTTATGTGAATAGAAGCTCTTGAATTAATTTTCATTATCAATGAATGTATTAATAAAATTATAAGAAATATGGAGAAGACAGATATTTGGACACATAGATGAGCCCCCGACAGAAGACACATCTCTGATGGCTGAACCTGCCATTATTCCTGCACTTATGGCCGAGGGTCTGGACAAACCACAAACTCACATTATTGTTATTCTGGTAGAGAACAAATCCTCGTTGGTGACTTTTTTCTTGTCACGTTGAAGTGAATCTCTGAAAACCCCATTTACTGCTGGGAATATATTTGCTGCTTTGTGCAGCGGCTCCGGCCCCTCTGATCTGTGAGTATAATGTGGGATATGTGAGGTATAGCGGTGTATGGAGCCGCCATTATGAGACCTCTAGACCTTGTAGTGAGAGGGTGGAGGGGACTGTGCAGCGCGGGGAGGATCTGTCCTCCAGTTCTCTCTCTTCCTGGTCACTCATCCATTCCCGCTAAGCTTCTTATGTTCCTCAGTCCATCAGTAACCGGCGGCTCAGCTAATGTCGGCCGCTCCCGGAGATGACACCTGTAATGCCATGGTTTTCTGATATGGGGAGACCACTGTAACCCCGGGGTCCATCTTTATTTTCAGGATAAAGGACATCACATTAGGTACTTTGGGAACAGCTCAAATAAAAAGGTAATCACTTGTCCAGAAAAAAATAAAGATATTTGCAACCAAGATGAGTCCATCACATAACACGTCAGATATTTATCCCTAGGAGGTAAACTATGAAATGACAGCAAGCAGAGATCTAGATACAGAAAATATAAGGGAAAATTATATAATCTTTTATTATACAAAAATACAACCAGTAATTGTTGGAACAAACAAAATGTATATTTATATTCTATAGGAGCAGAAAGTAAAGTCCTCCCCTCCTTCTTCTATCTCCTTACATCTGTACAGATTCCTTCATCACATGAATCCCGGTAACAGTCTGAAGCTTTTATCGGCCGCGCACAATACTGGATAAGAGCTGCCCGGGTCGTGTTCCTCCTCCTGATGTGTGTGCTCTGTACAGATACAAGCGCCTCATACACAGGATTCTCTGCTATTCCTCAGTATCAGTCACTTATATACAGATGTTTGGTGTCTGCACTGAGTATAGACAGAGCTGCCCGAGCTGCTGCTGCCCCCTAGTGGCTCCATGACATGGAGATTTATGCATCTTGTATCTGCACTGAGCCAGTAACCACTTGATACCAGAGGGAGCGGAAAGCATCTTATTACATCATCCAGAAGAGGAGGTGTGGCGCCCTGCTGCGCGTTGGTGCCACAAAACCCAGAAGGGTGCATGGATGGACTTCTCCACAAGAGGCCCTCACACATTCACACACCTCCACCCTACCACCTCAGACCACCAGAGGGAGCCCATTAGGGACATATATAGGGAGGGTGGAGCCAGGCAGCTCAGCTGGAGTTCAGTGTTTAGTCAGAGTGAGTGTTCAGAGACAGAGAGGAACACAGCTCAGAGTTGAGCAGAGAACGTGCTGACGCTCAGAGAACAGCGAAGAGAGCAGCACACTGGCTGCTGTGCTTAGGCGGGCCAAGACCTACAGCACGTGTGGAAGCCTAGTGAGGGCCTTGAGTGGGCCGAAGGCGAGAGGAGAAGGAAGAAGTAGTGAGGGGGCAGAGGAGAATACCAGGCTCACCCCAATATATATATACCAGACACCGGGTCCGCGCCTACAGGGATGCCTTATACCAAGTAGGAACCACCGGAACCCCTGGAGGACTACAAGTCCCAGGTTCACCAAACGCTGACTACAGTACCAGGGCTAGGAGTCACAGAGGCCCCAGCGTCCAGGGAGAGTGATCTCCAAAGAGAAGGCCCTACCACCAGGTCAGCAGGTGCAAGGAGAGACAGTAACCGAGCTAGGCCTAGTTCCAGGCAGGCCAGAAGCTTAGAGAATAAAGCAACGGATCAGGAGACCCTATACCCGCTCACTGGGGAGAGTCCAGAAGTGCGCCCTTCACCTGGAGTATCATGGACCGTGCCTGCAGCATCACCAGTAAAGGTACTGAAGCTTACCCCCGTGTGAGTGTCCGTCTTTCCTCCGGGACCGTCCTGCCATCTCTACCCTGCACCACCATCCAGTCCAGCCCACGCTGCCCTGAGGCCCACTCCACCTGTGGGGAGCCATTCCATCACAAGCTGCCCTAACATCTGCCTAAGAGGACTGTTGCAGCGCTGGTGATCCTCATCAGACACCACAGGTGGCATCACGAAAAATACCAAAACACCATATAGAATCATCCCCCTTTTGCACTGACCGTCCTGGGTCACGGACCGGGCCAGCCACCGTGATATCCCCAGCAAGCAGCCATAAGCCCGGCTGCTGAGTACCCCACGGCCCTAGGGGCGCGTCAGAACTTGGCGTCACGAACAGGATTCCGTGCCCGTTGCCACCGGGTACTGTGTGCCTTAAGAGACTGTGATACTCACTGTGGTGAAGTTTTCCCGCCATTCCCGAGATTTCCTGCCATTGTCCGCCATCTTCCTGTCGCCACGCGGAAAGAAGAGGGGTGTAACCCCGGTAATCGGAGAGGCATAGCCGCTGAAAGAGCGCAAAGTTGAGGACACGCCCCGCCCTTGACGTCGTACCAGGAAGCATCAGGTCCTGGAAGGAGCCAGATGACGCTCTGACGTCAGACGCGAGTGTCGCAAGGTCCTGGAAGAAGACCGAGCTGCGGCCTATATGGTAGAGAAAGTCAAGAAGGTAGGCTCGGTTCACTAGGGGGGAGCAACCAAGGCCGACAACCAGCAAGCCGCCGGAGCACCGGTTAACGCTCCTGATACCCTACCTGAGCCCGGCGCTGCACAGGCTGGAGAGGTCGCTCCACCAGCAGGGGTCGTGGTCCCGTTATTACCTATGGCCCTGCCGTATATCCCTGGAGCAAAGTGGCTCCCCCAGTATAACAGCAAACCGGACACCCTGTCCGGATTCAAGAGAAGAATATGCGGTGTGCTAGACATGTATTCTATGACCGGTAAACAGAGGGCCGCTGTTGTGCTGGGACAATTGACTGGTGCCGCAGAGCGGGAAGTTGAAACCTGGCCAGCCACAGACTAGGAATCGGTATCCATCACATTCAAGAGACTGCAGGCTGTGTTTGAAAACCGCACCGAGACGGATCTCCGGATAAGGTTCTACCACTGCGTCCAGAAGCCTGAGGACTGTATCCGGGACTATGCCTGGTGCTTACAGGAAGCCCTGCGGGCCCTGAAACAGGTTAGTTCAGGCAGCATACAAAATGAGAATAAAATGCTGACGGAACAGTTCATCTGGGGGTTGAGGTCCCAGGAGGAGAGCAGAACTGTACGGTGGTGGGCCTTAGACCATCCAGATGCCACCTTCGACACCCTTAAGGACATGGCTATAATGGGTCTGCAGCACCTGGAAACATCAAATACTGCTATCCAACGTTACCATGGTGGGGCCACCCCAGTGCCCGCAGCACCCACTGCTCCTTCATTAACGGCTGAAACAAAGATGCAAATGTAGCACCCCGAGGACTCGGCTGCTACAGGGGTATTGCACCTCGAACCAGAGGTGTGGTATTCCACTCCCGGGTAAGGATGGAGAATGGAACAGACCTCAGTTAGCTGCATGCACTACACGCACCCCATTTCCGGGGGACAGAACAACTGTACTCCCACCAGATAGTTGTGCAGGTACGACAGCGTCTGTCCCTGGCTGGAGTGGGGGGGGGAGGAACATCCCAGTGGTGTAGGAGCAGACAGGAGAGGGACTCTGGGCATAGGTAGGAGCCCATTGGTTGCATTGTCACCAGGGCTCGGGTGTCAGAGGGAGTATAAAGGTGGGCACCATCTAGGAACAGGAGAGTTCAGTCTGAGGAGAAGCTGAGAGAGAGTTCAGCCAGAGAGGGCTGACAGGGAGCTGTGGCTCCATCTGGGCCCAGCTCCAGAGCTAGGCCTGAAACAGAGAGGAGAGAGAAGGAAGAGGAGAAACACAAAGAAAGGCCCAGAGACGCAAGCATAGAGGGAACCCTGAGATCCCACAAGAGAACGAAAACGGGTGAAGGGTTGGCAGAGAAGGGTGCCGGATCCCAAACTGGTGGAGGCCAATTATCCTTAGCCAGGAACCGGAGGTCGTGGTCAAGTTTTGGCACGACCCCTCACCACATCCACCAGGAAGGCACGCCACATAGGGTCAGGGAAACCGGAGAGAGGTTTTACCCCCATAAGGCCCGAGGAAGCCGGACAAAGGTGGGTCCCTGGTGGGGACGGCCAGTAGGAAGGAAGAGAGGGGAGCTCTGGACCACGCTCTGGAATTGCCTGGGAGTTGGCCGAGTCCCTGACCTGGTGAACACAGCATGACTCGGGTAGTCCTACTGTGCACAAGCGACCTGATAAAGAACCGTGAGTAAAGCTTTTGAAACTGCACTACCAGACTCCGTGTTTCATCGTCGTACCTGCACCACCAGTACTGGGACATCCGCACCATCACCCCCATCATCAACTCTACAATAGCTGCCCTGAGGCAATACTCCTCCCGTGGGGAGTCGTTCCATTCTCAGCTGCACCAACAACACCAGCCTCGGCGGTCTGCCCTGCAGCGGCGGTCTCATGACCGCAATCCACGGGTGGCGTAGTCGAACATTCTAACATCTACTGCTAAATACTGCCACTCAGTTTGACTCCCTGGGCACGGACCGGGTCACCGCCACGAGACTACTATCCCTATCTGATCCGGCTCCGCGTAAGCCCCCGTGCGCGCGATGCCGCACGACTCAGGCCCAGGGGCGCGTCAACTTTGGCGTAGTCGGCAGGATCACGTGCCCGCAACTACCGGGTACTGCGTGCCTGAAGAAAAGTTCACATGTACCGTAAGAAGAAGTCTCCCGCCAATTCCAGAGGGTCCCCGCCATCGGACGCCATCTCGGGTCGTTTCCCGCCGTTTGCCCGCCATCTGCAGCCTTTGCCCGCCATCCACGGAGTTTCCCGCCATAAGGAGACGATTCCCGCCATCTGAGACGATTTCCCGCCCTGGCAGAGCGGACGCCATTATGGGCGTGCCAGAGGGTGGCAAAAGACCACCTCCCATCGTGGGCCAGGTCCAAGAATGGCGCCAAAAGCGGAAACCGCCCCCACCAGCAGAGACTGCAATGATAGAAATGTCCATCAGCGTGAGGGGGCTGCCCCTGGAACTGACTGTCACTAAGTTGCCCCGGGACCACCCTCAATGGGTGCGGATAGGGAACAAAACAGAGAGGATGGGTGCGGCCTGGAGGAGTCTGGACAGATCGCACCCGGAGATGGAGGGAGAGTCGAGCAGCACCGACCCTGTGGTCCGGAACCTGTTGCAGGCTGCCACCCCAGAAGGCCTGGTGGAGATCCTGGCACAGCTCCCCAGAGATCGGGAGCGTGCACAGACCGCGCTGGAGGCCTTCGCCCGGAAGATGGCCCGAGTGCAGCAAGAAGCACTGGCCGAGTGGAGAAGGGAGATGGTCCAGCAGGCTGGAACCCGCCAGCAGAGGACGCCACCCGCAACGTGGAGCATGTCTGCCCCTGAGGATGGTGCAGGAGGGACGAAGGCCGGAGACGACGCCGCGGAGGGAGCCGCAGGGATGGAAGCAGGTAATGGGGACGTCATCACCCCGAGCCCAGTAGCCGAAAGCCTGCCCCAGCTCCCCGTCGCAGAGCCCGAAGTCCCACTCACCGCGCCCGTTGCCGCACCGCCACCGCTCCTAACTAGGCCTCAAGCGGCAGGAGCCGCGGTCACGCCCTCTGTTACGCCATGCCCCTTGACCCTGAGTGCGGCAAAGCAGGAAGTACCACCGGCCTGGTCTCAGGGCCGAGTACCCCCGGGCGCCGCGGTCTCCACAGCGCCCTCTACCTCCACAGTGCCACCGGCCTGGTCGCAAGGCCTGGTGAACCCGGGCGCCGCTGCCCCTTCAGCGCCCTCTTCCCCAAAGGTGCCATACCTGGACCCAAAGAGGATGCCTCCGGCCTGGACGCAAGGCCGGGTACCTCCGGGCGCCGCTGCCCCCACAGCGCCCTCGACCTCCACAGTGCTGCCCCTGGGCGAAGATCTCTTTGCGCAGCATACTAGCCCGGACGGGCTGCCCTTCGTGTGGCCACCGGAGTACATCAACCCCCGACTCCGGAGGGAACGGCCCCTGTGTGAGCCTCTGATCCCGGCACCGGCACCCGCTAAAATTGTCCCGCTCCCGTTGGAAGATGCCCAATTCGCATGGGATCCCACCGGTGAGGACCTCATGGGATTCACCAAGGAGACCCGGGCGGCCGCAGCCCGGCGGGAGGAGTGCTGCCGTCAACAGCTGGAGGTCTTTGGGAGAGAACGGCGAGAAAGGCGGATCCGCGAGGAACAGCTGCAGGTCCAAAGCGCGGAGCAGAAACGCCGGGCCCGACGAAACCCCCGTGCGGCCCACGGTCCCCGCGCCAACGGGACCGTAATAAAGTTCCAGTTGGAGCATGGCTGGGGCTTTATCCGGGATCACCGAACCCCCGGCGACGTCTTTGTCACCCGCAGGGATGTTGAGAGCCACCTGCCGGAGGGACACCGCGGACGTGACCTCTACCCGGGTGATGTGGTCGCCTTCACCCGGCATCAGTGTGCTAAAGGACCGTACGCCCTTCACGTACACCGGCTGACTGAGGAGGAGATGCAGTATGAGGAAGACCAAGAGGACCCGGACGGGTCTGAAGACTACCCTCAGGAGGGAGCATGGAGAGGACATAGCTACTGAAGGGAAGTAGCATGAACAAAGAACTGTATATAGTTACCCGTTGGGGTACAAGGATTGCTGCTAATTGGAGTGTGGTCCCCGTTGGGACTAGAGTCGAGTTATTATAGGGACTGTTACCTGTGTGCCCTAATCCCTAATCAGGCTGAGGACTGTGAGCAGCCATTCCCTATTCCCACTGGCCGAGGACTGAGAGCGGCCACCCTGTAAATAGTTGCGCTTCCTAAGGCGCCCCCTACTGGTTTTATAGAAGAACTGCGTTTCTACTTTAGAACTAGAGACTGTTGCACTTTACCTGGTCACAAGTTGCACGGTGACCAGAGGTCAAGAATGTTTTATATGAAAAAGTTTTTGCTAAAAAAAAGTTGATGGTATTTTATAAGTGTGTGCAGAAAGTCTAATAATGTTTCCGTAATGTTTTATACCTGTAACGTTAAAAGAAGAAAAGTACCTCCCATAAAGGGATGATTGAAAGTAAATATATCTTACATGCAAGTGTACACTTTAAAATTTTTGTATGTCTAAATTGTTTTACTCTTTTCCAGTCCGAGGACGTGCTGTGATTTACCAGGGGGGAATGTAGCACCCCGAGGACTCGGCTGCTACAGGGGTATTGCACCTCGAACCAGAGGTGTGGTATTCCACTCCCAGGTAAGGATGGAGAATGGAACAGAGCTCAGTTAGCTGCATGCACTACACGCACCCCATTTCCGGGGGACAGAACAACGGTACTCCCACCAGATAGTTGTGCAGGTACGACAGCGTCTGTCCCTGGCTGGAGTGGGGGGGGGAGGAACATCCCAGTGGTGTAGGAGCAGACAGGGGAGGGACTCTGGGCATAGGTAGGAGCCCATTGGTTGCATTGTCACCAGGGCTCGGGTGTCAGAGGGAGTATAAAGGTGGGCACCATCTAGGAACAGGAGAGTTCAGTCTGAGGAGAAGCTGAGAGAGAGTTCAGCCAGAGAGGGCTGACAGGGAGCTGTGGCTCCGTCTGGGCCCAGCTCCAGAGCTAGGCCTGAAGCAGAGAGGAGAGAGAAGGAAGAGGAGAAACACAAAGAAAGGCCCAGAGACGCAAGCATAGAGGGAACCCTGAGATCCCACAAGAGAACGAAAACGGGTGAAGGGTTGGCAGAGAAGGGTGCCGGATCCCAAACTGGTGGAGGCCAATTATCCTTAGCCAGGAACCGGAGGTCGTGGTCAAGTTTTGGCACGACCCCTCACCACATCCACCAGGAAGGCACGCCACATAGGGTCAGGGAAACCGGAGAGAGGTTTTACCCCCATAAGGCCCGAGGAAGCCGGACAAAGGTGGGTCCCTGGTGGGGACGGCCAGTAGGAAGGAAGAGAGGGGAGCTCTGGACCACGCTCTGGAATTGCCTGGGAGTTGGCCGAGTCCCTGACCTGGTGAACGCAGCATGACTCGGGTGGTCCTACTGTGCACAAGCGACCTGATAAAGAACCGTGAGTAAAGCTTTTGAAACTGCACTACCAGACTCCGTGTTTCATCGTCGTACCTGCACCACCAGTACTGGGACATCCGCACCATCACCCCCATCATCAACTCTACAATAGCTGCCCTGAGGCAATACTCCTCCCGTGGGGAGTCGTTCCATTCTCAGCTGCACCAACAACACCAGCCTCGGCGGTCTGCCCTGCAGCGGCGGTCTCATGACCGCAATCCACGGGTGGCATAGTCGAACATTCTAACATCTACTGCTAAATACTGCCACTCAGTTTGACTCCCTGGGCACGGACCGGGTCACCGCCACGAGACTACTATCCCTATCTGATCCGGCTCCGGGTAAGCCCCCGTGCGCGCGATGCCGCACGACTCAGGCCCAGGGGCGCGTCAACTTTGGCGTAGTCGGCAGGATCACGTGCCCGCAACTACCGGGTACTGCGTGCCTGAAGAAAAGTTCACATGTACCGTAAGAAGAAGTCTCCCGCCAATTCCAGAGGGTCCCCGCCATCGGACGCCATCTCGGGTCGTTTCCCGCCGTTTGCCCGCCATCTGCAGCCTTTGCCCGCCATCCACGGAGTTTCCCGCCATAAGGAGACGATTCCCGCCATCTGAGACGATTTCCCGCCCTGGCAGAGCGGACGCCATTGTGGGCGTGCCAGAGGGTGGCAAAAGACCACCTCCCATCGTGGGCCAGGTCCAAGAATGGCGCCAAAAGCGGAAACCGCCCCCACCAGCAGAGACTGCAATGATCGAAATGTCCATCAGCGTGAGCGGGCTGCCCCTGGAACTGACTGTCACTAAGTTGCCCCGGGACCACCCTCAATGGGTGCGGATAGGGAACAAAACAGAGAGGATGGGTGC
The DNA here is from genome assembly GCF_046119375.1 of Phyllobates terribilis. NCBI lineage: Eukaryota > Metazoa > Chordata > Amphibia > Anura > Dendrobatidae > Phyllobates > Phyllobates terribilis. The sequence goes on from NW_027362761.1 coordinate 1,177,656,231, forward strand.
GGCCTGGAGGAGTCTGGACAGATCGCACCCGGAGATGGAGGGAGAGTCGAGCAGCACCGACCCTGTGGTCCGGAACCTGTTGCAGGCTGCCACCCCAGAAGGCCTGGTGGAGATCCTGGCACAGCTCCCCAGAGATCGGGAGCGTGCACAGACCGCGCTGGAGGCCTTGGCCCGGAACATGGCCCGAGTGCAGCAAGAAGCACTGGCCGAGTGGAGAAGGGAGATGGTCCAGCAGGCTGGAACCCGCCAGCAGAGGACGCCACCCGCAACGTGGAGCATGTCTGCCCCTGAGGATGGTGCAGGAGGGACGAAGGCCGGAGACGACGCCGCGGAGGGAGCCGCAGGGATGGAAGCAGGTAATGGGGACGTCATCACCCCGAGCCCAGTAGCCGAAAGCCTGCCCCAGCTCCCCGTCGCAGAGCCCGAAGTCCCACTCACCGCGCCCGTTGCCGCACCGCCACCGCTCCTAACTAGGCCTCAAGCGGCAGGAGCCGCGGTCACGCCCTCTGTTACGCCATGCCCCTTGACCCTGAGTGCGGCAAAGCAGGAAGTACCACCGGCCTGGTCTCAGGGCCGAGTACCCCCGGGCGCCGCGGTCTCCACAGCGCCCTCTACCTCCACAGTGCCACCGGCCTGGTCGCAAGGCCTGGTGAACCCGGGCGCCGCTGCCCCTTCAGCGCCCTCTTCCCCAAAGGTGCCATACCTGGACCCAAAGAGGATGCCTCCGGCCTGGACGCAAGGCCGGGTACCTCCGGGCGCCGCTGCCCCCACAGCGCCCTCGACCTCCACAGTGCTGCCCCTGGGCGAAGATCTCTTTGCGCAGCATACTAGCCCGGACGGGCTGCCCTTCGTGTGGCCACCGGAGTACATCAACCCCCGACTCCGGAGGGAACGGCCCCTGTGTGAGCCTCTGATCCCGGCACCGGCACCCGCTAAAATTGTCCCGCTCCCGTTGGAAGACGCCCAATTCGCATGGATCCCACCGGTGAGAACCTCATGGGATTCACCAAGGAGACCCGGGCGGCCGCAGCCCGGCGGGAGGAGTGCTGCCGTCAACAGCTGGAGGTCTTTGGGAGAGAACGGCGAGAGAGGCGGATCCGCGAGGAACAGCTGCAGGTCCAAAGCGCGGAGCAGAAACGCCGGGCCCGACGAAACCCCCGTGCGGCCCACGGTCCCCGCGCCAACGGGACCGTAATAAAGTTCCAGTTGGAGCATGGCTGGGGCTTTATCCGGGATCACCGAACCCCCGGCGACGTCTTTGTCACCCGCAGGGATGTTGAGAGCCACCTGCCGGAGGGACACCGCGGACGTGACCTCTACCCGGGTGATGTGGTCGCCTTCACCCGGCATCAGTGTGCTAAAGGACCGTACGCCCTTCACGTACACCGGCTGACTGAGGAGGAGATGCAGTATGAGGAAGACCAAGAGGACCCGGACGGGTCTGAAGACTACCCTCAGGAGGGAGCATGGAGAGGACATAGCTACTGAAGGGAAGTAGCATGAACAAAGAACTGTATATAGTTACCCGTTGGGGTACAAGGATTGCTGCTAATTGGAGTGTGGTCCCCGTTGGGACTAGAGTCGAGTTATTATAGGGACTGTTACCTGTGTGCCCTAATCCCTAATCAGGCTGAGGACTGTGAGCAGCCATTCCCTATTCCCACTGGCCGAGGACTGAGAGCGGCCACCCTGTAAATAGTTGCGCTTCCTAAGGCGCCCCCTACTGGTTTTATAGAAGAACTGCGTTTCTACTTTAGAACTAGAGACTGTTGCACTTTACCTGGTCACAAGTTGCACGGTGACCAGAGGTCAAGAATGTTTTATATGAAAAAGTTTTTGCTAAAAAAAAGTTGATGGTATTTTATAAGTGTGTGCAGAAAGTCTAATAATGTTTCCGTAATGTTTTATACCTGTAACGTTAAAAGAAGAAAAGTACCTCCCATAAAGGGATGATTGAAAGTTAATATATCTTACATGCAAGTGTACACTTTAAAATTTTTGTATGTCTAAATTGTTTTACTCTTTTCCAGCCCGAGGACGTGCTGTGATTTACCAGGGGGGAATGTAGCACCCCGAGGACTCGGCTGCTACAGGGGTATTGCACCTCGAACCAGAGGTGTGGTATTCCACTCCCGGGTAAGGATGGAGAATGGAACAGAGCTCAGTTAGCTGCATGCACTACACGCACCCCATTTCCGGGGGACAGAACAACGGTACTCCCACCAGATAGTTGTGCAGGTACGACAGCGTCTGTCCCTGGCTGGAGTGGGGGGGGGAGGAACATCCCAGTGGTGTAGGAGCAGACAGGGGAGGGACTCTGGGCATAGGTAGGAGCCCATTGGTTGCATTGTCATCAGGGCTCGGGTGTCAGAGGGAGTATAAAGGTGGGCACCATCTACGAACAGGAGAGTTCAGTCTGAGAAGAAGCTGAGAGAGAGTTCAGCCAGAGAGGGCTGACAGGGAGCTGTGGCTCCGTCTGGGCCCAGCTCCAGAGCTAGGCCTGAAGCAGAGAGGAGAGAGAAGGAAGAGGAGAAACACAAAGAAAGGCCCAGAGACGCAAGCATAGAGGGAACCCTGAGATCCCACAAGAGAACGAAAACGGGTGAAGGGTTGGCAGAGAAGGGTGCCGGATCCCAAACTGGTGGAGGCCAATTATCCTTAGCCAGGAACCGGAGGTCGTGGTCAAGTTTTGGCACGACCCCTCACCACATCCACCAGGAAGGCACGCCACATAGGGTCAGGGAAACCGGAGAGAGGTTTTACCCCCATAAGGCCCGAGGAAGCCGGACAAAGGTGGGTCCCTGGTGGGGACGGCCAGTAGGAAGGAAGAGAGGGGAGCTCTGGACCACGCTCTGGAATTGCCTGGGAGTTGGCCGAGTCCCTGACCTGGTGAACGCAGCATGACTCGGGTGGTCCTACTGTGCACAAGCGACCTGATAAAGAACCGTGAGTAAAGCTTTTGAAACTGCACTACCAGACTCCGTGTTTCATCGTCGTACCTGCACCACCAGTACTGGGACATCCGCACCATCACCCCCATCATCAACTCTACAATAGCTGCCCTGAGGCAATACTCCTCCCGTGGGGAGTCGTTCCATTCTCAGCTGCACCAACAACACCAGCCTCGGCGGTCTGCCCTGCAGCGGCGGTCTCATGACCGCAATCCACGGGTGGCATAGTCGAACATTCTAACATCTACTGCTAAATACTGCCACTCAGTTTGACTCCCTGGGCACGGACCGGGTCACCGCCACGTGACTACTATCCCTATCTGATCCGGCTCCGGGTAAGCCCCCATGCGCGCGATGCCGCACGACTCAGGCCCAGGGGCGCGTCACAAACAGTGCCCCCTAACGAGCTGGACAGCCTGTGCTCTGAAGTTCACCAGTTAAGTAAAACTCTGGCCCCTGTCCTGAGCACCCTGCAGCTACAGACGGAGCCTGAGCTGGAAGGAAGGATCCTACTCGCTGACAACCCTGAGGATATCCCCTGGATGAGAAGAAGAAGGAGGACAACGCCACCCCGTGGGAGGACCCACGACCAACGTCGTCCTCCAGGAGAGTTCATCTGCTTTCGTTGCCAGAAGGCAGGCCACACAGCACGAAACTGTCCTTTAAACGAGCAAACCCTGGGGCCGAGGGCCGACACCCAGGAGTAGATCAACCAGGCCCATCAAACTGGTACCATCGGTTCGTGAGAGGAAGACCTTTCCTGTCCATTGTGCTGGATGACATTGCGATACCTGCCCTGCTGAACACAAGATCTCAGGTAACCATCATGCCTGATGTCCTCTACAAAAGGTTCTGGTCCATAGACGAAGTCCAGCCGCCAGCCCCGAACCTCTCCGTGTATGCCTCTAACGGCCTTCCTCTTAACCTAGTAGGGGTTAAGAATGTGACAGTGAAAGTGGGGAGAGCGGAGCTAAAGGACCAAGGACTAATTGTAGTGTAGTCTCATCCTGGTGATACAGACTTGTATATGATACTTGGTACAAATATTGTCGGTAACTGTTTGGGAGAAGTGTTATTTTTGCTCCAACAGATTGCTGACACCGCTAAACCAGGGCAGAGGAGGGTGCTCCAGAAAGAGATCTGAGCCCTTATGTACCAGCAACAGATAAAGCTGTCAGGTGGTGAAATTGGTAATGTACGGGTGACAGACCCGATACCCATTGTGATCCCCCCGATGAGTGAGATGCTGATTTGGTGTAGAGCAGCAATAGGTCTCAAAGGACGGAGCTACCAGCGGTAGTAGAGCTCCTTAGCTCGGAGCATAGACCTACACTCTTGACTGCCAGAGGGGTGGTGGATGTACGCAATGGGAGGGTGCCCGTACGCCTCCTAAACTATGGGGAGGATGAGGTTAGATTACCACGCTACGCCACTGTTGCTAAACTGTACACAATAGATAACAACTCCATACACAAGGCGGAGTCCTTAACCTCACCAGACGAAGTGGATGATAATGACCCTGGAACGCAGGTGGAGGATTGGTGACAACAGCTCCATGTTGGGACAGACACCACTCCTGCCCATCAGAAACAGGGTGTACACCGGGTGGTTCAGGAATACGAGTAGGTATTCAGTAAACACCCACTTGATTTTGGGAGAATTAAAGTGGTACAACACTATATACCCACAGGTGACCATCCACCCATCAAAGAACGTTACAGGCCAATCCCACCAGCACACTACCAGAAAGTGAAGGAAATGTTGCATGACATGAGGAAGGCAGGGGTAATAAGAGATAGCTGTAGCCCCTGGGCTGCTCCCCTGGTCCTGGTCAGGAAAAAGGATGGAAGCATGAGAATGTGTGTAGATTACAGACAAGTAAATCGCATAACACACAAAGATGCATACCCTTTGCCCCGTATAGAGGAATCCCTGGCTGCTTTAAAGTCTGCAAACTACTTCTCCACCCTTGACCTCACTAGTGGGTACTGGCAAGTAGCTGTTGCTGAGGAGGATCGGGAGAAGACGGCCTTTACTACCCCGATGAGATTCTGCGAGTTCAACAGTATGCCGTTCGGACTCTGCAACGCCCCCGGAATGTTCCAGAGATTGATGGAGTGCTGCCTGGGACACCGCAACTTCGAGACTGTACTGCTATACCTGAATGATGTGATACTGTACTGCAAAACGTACGAGGACCATTTCAAGCACCTGGCAGAGGTATTTGAGTCGCTGTCCTGGTATGGGATGAAGCTGATGCCCTCCAAGTGCCACCTGCTGAAGCGAAGGGTACAGTACCTGGGGCACATCGTCAGTCCAGAAGGAGTAGCACCGGATCCGGAGAAGGTCACTGCCATCCAGAGATGGCCGGAGACAAAGAGCCTCAAGGAGGTACGTCAGTTCCTGGGACTAGTCGGGTATTACCGGAGGTTTGTGAAGGACTACACCAAGACAGCGGCGCCTTTGCAATATCTCCTGGTAGGACAGTCCGGGAGAGGCAGAAAACCCCCGTTCCAGTGGGGTAAGGAGCAAGCTGAATCCTTTGAGGTGATGAAGGAGATCCTGACCGGCGAAGAGATCCTAGCCTACCCTGACTACAGCCAACCATTCCTGCTGTACACTGATGCCAGCAACGAGGGATTAGGAATTGTGTTAAGTCAGAAGCAGAATGGCTGAGAGAAGGTGATCACCTATGCAAGCAGGAAGCTCCGCCTGACCGAGAGGAAACCAGAGAACTATAGCAGCTTCAAGTTGGAGTTCCTGGCCCTGGTCTGGGCCATCACCGAGCAGTTCAAGCACTACCTACCCTCCAGTAAGTTCAGTGCCTACACTGATAATAACCCCTTGACTCATGTGGAAACAGCCAAGTTAGGAGCCATGGAACAACGATGGATGTCTCGACTGTCATACTACCACTTCACCATTAAGTACCGGGCAGGCCGTAAGAATGCCAAAGCCGATGCCCTGTCCTGGATGCCACACCAGTCAGATACTGAGGAAGAAGTGGATGACCTGGAGGAGACTGAGCTACCTGCCTTCCACCGTAATGGAGTGGTCCACGAGCAACGAGCCTCCAGGAGGGATCGCGGTAAGACGTTAAACCCGTTGCCTCACCACAGCTGGAAGGAGACCCAGGACAGCAACCCGGTTGTCAGCCGTATCAAAGAACTGATAACCCAGGAAGGTTCCTCCCTGGAGAAGGATGCGTCTCTACAAGCCAAGCAACTGTGGAATGAGAGAAGCTGGCTGTTCATCTATAGGGAGAAGCTGTGCCGAAGGTACATCAACCCGAGGAGCCATGAGATGGTATGGCAGCTTGTAGTGTCTAAGACGGACATCCAGATGGTGTTGGAGGCCTACCACGATCAATCGGGGCACTATGGTTGGAAGAAGCTAGAAACCCTCCTGAAGAATCGGTTTTACTGGGTTGGAATGCGAAGTTCCATAGAGAAATGGTGCCGGGATTGTGGACCCTGTAGCCTCAGAAGAAAGGACTACGGCAGCCAGAAAGCACCCCTGCAGTCCATCAAGACAACCCAGCCCCTGGAGATCGTCGCTTTGGATCACGTCAAACTGTCACCCAGCAGGTCAGGTTACTCGTATGCCTTGACCATGGTGGATCACTACTCCCGGTTCCTGGTGGTAGCCCCCGTCAAGGTTCTGACGGCAGAAACTGCAGCAAGGACGTTTCAAGCCTACTTCTGCAGGCCCCATGGATACCCGGATAAGGTGCTGACGGATCAAGGCCCTGCCTTTGAAGCCGAATTGTTCAAGGAGTTCTGCCATCTGTATGGGTGTAAGAAGATCCGGACTACACCGTACCACCCCCAAACCAATGGGTTATGTGAAAAGATGAATAACATCATCATCGACCTGTTGAAGACCTTACCGCTAGAAGAAAGAAACCAGTCGCCCGACAAGTTACCTGACCTGGTAGATTTGTACAACCACATACCTGTGAGTTCCACCAATTGCACTCCAGCACATCTCATGCGAGCAAGACCCGGAAAGTTGCCCATGGACCTGGAGCTTGGTGTAGTGGAACCCGAAGCAGATATGTCCACTGACGGCTGGGACACGACGCGACAGGAGCAGTACAAGAGAGTACAGGCCTGTGTTGAAGACAGTCTGAATAGGGTAAGAGACAAGCAGGAAGCACAGTACAACAAGAGCGCACCAGCAGAACCCTTTTCACCTGGAGAAGTTGTGCTAAAGAGAAAAAGAAGAAACCACAAACTTGATGACCATTGAGAGAGGGAACCCTTCACTGTGTTGAATTCAAGATTTGATAACAGGAAGACCTGTTTAATTACCAAGGACGGAGGAAGAACGACTGCAACAGTATCTAGAGACCAGCTGAAGCTGTGTCCAGGTCTGCTAAAGCCGCAGGAAGAAGTGCCTCTCATCGTACCGGAGGAGCCTAAAGAATCAGTAATACACACTGAATTAGGAGATTTCCCGGTAGATTGGCCCCAACTAGGAGAAGCGATAATACCTGTGATCCACTTCTACCAACAACCAGAAGACCCTCCACAGCAAATAGAACCTGTAAGTGCCCCAGAAGAGCCTGCTCAGGAAGGATCCCTGGTTGGAGCAGAGCAAGAAGGCCCAGCCAACGGTACACTTGCCAGTCCCGTAGGAAGGTTAAGGCAGCCTTGCAGTCCCTCCACACCTAGAACTGACAGAATGGGAGGTAGTACAAACACCAGTACCACACGCATCCCAGTACTACGTAGGTCAACACGTAGCACGCAAGGTCAGACCCCTGTCAGATACAGAGAGTAGAAAGGGAAACTCTGATGGCATAAATAGTTGCCCCTTGGGGTGTGTTATTCTTGTGTAATTTTCATGTATGTATTGACTTATTTTTGCCTCACAATGGACAATTTATATACGCATTTAGTTACCTGTAAGGGTATATATAAAAGACTCTGTGGCTGAGGACTGTGTGCAACCCAAAAACTGTTTATTTGTACCTAATTGCACTCCCTGGAGTGCCCCTTTTAGGTAACCACTGAACAAAAACCTGTTTGGCCTATGTGGAAGGTTTACGGACAGGTCCCTCAAGCTCCCTTGTACTTTGCAGTGAAATGGACCGAAACCTTTCCAGGCCACAAGATACTGCAAACTACCTCTATACTGTCTAGAGTTAAGGATGCGAGAAATTTCATATTCCCCGTCCTCCACCACCGGAGGAACAGAGGCAGAGGCGTCACAATCCGATACAACAGCTTTTTTCAACAGAGAGACATGAAATACCGGATTAATTCTCCAGGAGGTAGGAACCTCCAACCTAACAGCAGATTGGTTGACAACCTGAAGCACCTTAAAGGGCCCTACAAACTTGGGACCCAATTTCTTTGAAGGAATCCTCAACCGCAGATTCCTAGAGGACAACCAAACCATGTCACCAACAGCGAACAAAACCTCCTGTCGTTTCCTATCAAAGTAGTCTTTAGATTTTCTGTTGGCCTCCTGAAGATTACCACACACATCCGTCCAAACTCTCTCCAAATCACCGGAAAAATTCTCCTCCTCAGGCACGGCAGATCCTAACTTGGAGAACGACCCAAACGACGGATGTCTCCCAGAACAACAAAAAAAAAGGCGAACAACCAGCAGAAGAAGATGTATGATTGTTCAGAGCAAATTCAGCAAGTGGCAGAAACTCAGACCACCCCTCTTGATTGTCTGCCACAAAACAACGCAAGAACTGCTCAACATCCTGGTTTTTCCTTTCTGTCTGGCCATTAGATTCAGGATGATATCCGGACGAGAACGACAAATGAACTCCCAACCTATCACAAAAGGCACGCCAAAAACGAGCCACGAACTGAGGACCCCTATCAGAAACAATGTCAGTAGGAACGCCATGAAGTCTGACAATTTCCTTGACAAAGGCCTTAGCGAGAGTTTTAGCGCAGGGCAGTTTGACGAAAGGAACCAAGTGACACATCTTGCTAAAACGGTCCACGACCACCCAGATGACAGTAAAACCCTCAGAGGGGGGAAGGTCAGTTATAAAGTCCATAGCCAAATGTGTCCAAGGAGCACTGGGAACCTCCAAAGGAGAAAGGAACCCCGCAGCAGGAGTATGTGAGGACTTAGATCTAGCACATATAGTACATTGACGCACCCACTTAATGACTTCCTTCTGCCATCCAGGCCATCAAAAACTGTGACCCACCAGTCTCTTGGTCTCAGAGATTCCGGGATGACCTGCCAACCGAGATTCGTGACACTCAACAAACAAATCTCTCCTAAAGGTCCCAGGCACAGACAACCTCCCATGAGGAGTATTAGAAGGGGCATTCTCCTGTGCTTTAAGAATCTCATTTTCCAAAACGGAGTCCAAAGCAGCTATCACAACACCTTCTTGTAAAATGTTCTCCTCTTTCTCAGCACCGACTATGGGAGAAAAACTGCGAGACAAGGCATCCGCCTTAACATTCTTAGTACCAGGGATGTAAGTAACGGAGAAATTAAACCGCGAGAAAAACAGTGCCCACCTAGCCTGACGGGCATTCAGGCGCTTGGCAGCATCAAGATATATCAGATTTTTATGATCCGTAAGAACCTGAACGGGAAATTCCGCACCTTCCAAGAAGTGGCGCCAGTGTTCAAATGCGAGTTTAATAGCCAATAATTCCCGATTACCAATATCGTAATTCAGTTCAGTCTCCGAAAATTTTTTTGAAAAAAAGGCACAGGGATGTAATCCATCCCCGTTATCCTGAGACAATACTGCGCCAACCCCCACAGAGGAAGCATCAACCTCAACCAAAAACGGCCTAGTAACATCAGGCTGCATAAGGATGGGAGCAGAGGTGAACTTCTCCTTGAGATACACAAAAGCTTCAATGGCCTCAGAAGACCACTGAACCGCATCAGCACCTTTCCTGGTGAGATCAGTCAGAGGTTTGACAATACTAGAAAATTTTTTTATGAATTTTCTATAGTAATTGGCGAAACCCAAAAACCTCTGTATCGATTTCAAACCAATAGGCCTAGGCCATTCCTGCACAGCCTGAACCTTAACCGGATCCATCTCAAAACCTTTGCTGGAGATAATGTAGCCCAAAAAACTAATTCTCTGTACAGCGAACTCACATTTCTCCAGCTTAGCAAAAAGCGAATTGTCCATTAATAACTGTAATACCTCACGCACGCTCCGCCAATGAGACTCCAGATCCGGCGAATAAATCAAAATGTCATCCAAATACACAACCACATTTTTACCGATCAAAGGTCTAAGGATGTCATTAATCAGATTCTGAAAAAATGCAGGAGCATTAGTAAGACCAAAAGGCATAACCAGATTCTCAAAATGACCCACAGGAGTGTTAAAAGCAGTCTTCCATTCGTCACCCTCCTTCATGCGCAACAGATTGTATGCCCCCTTAAGGTCAATTTTAGAGAACCACTTGGCCCCCATTAACTGGTTAAACAGATCAGGAATCAATGGCAGTGGGTAAGGATTGCGTACAGTAATTTTGTTAATCTCACGAAAATCCAGACAAGGACGTAAACCGCCGTCCTTTTTTTTTACAAAAAAAAATCCAACCGACACAGGAGACTTAGAGGGCCTAATGTGACCGGCGGCCAAACTTGTCTGCATGTATTCCTCCAAAGCCTTCCTCTCAGGAATAGTAAGGTTAAATAAACGACTTTTAGGAAGAGTCGCTCCAGGGACAAATTCAATAGAACAATCATAGTCTCTATGGGGAGGCAAAACCTGCGATTCCTTCTCAGAAAAAACTCTCCAAAAATCCTGAATAGGAACAGGCAATTCTCCCCTATCCAAAGCTGCAATACGCCCATTACAACACTTGTCATAACATTTATGGCTCCAGGATTTAATTTCACTGGTAGACCAATCCAGTACAGGGTTGTGAAATTTTAACCAGGGCAATCCCAATATTACTGGAGAAGGCAAGTTATTCAACACTACCAAATCCAATTTCTCATGGTGAACACCATTAATAGTGAGAGGAAATTCACAGACCTTGAGAGTAATATTCTTCAAAGGGGAACCATCCACAGAAACCACAGCAATGGGGGATGATAAAGGTTCAGGTTTTAAATTGAGTCTTTCCACGAATCCCCCATCAATAACATTCAGAGTAGACCCACAATCGACAAACACCCGAAATTCCATTAATTTTTCCTGAGCAATCGTGGAAGCAGCTAAAAATACACCCTTGGAATTTAAACAGGCAATATGGGCATGACTGACCATTTTTTTTTCTTTCTTCATACGAAGCTCACAGCCTTTAATCAAATGACCAGATTTTCCGCAATAGAAACACAAGCCTTCAAAAAATCGACGGTCTTTTTCTTGAGAGCGAGGTGCCACCGATCCAATCTCCATCGGTTCACCACTGTTAGTACATACATTCTCATAACCAGAAACTGACATAGCAGAGGATTTGCTCTCATTAACCCTTGCACGCAGTCTTCTATCCACCCGTATAGCTAATTGCATAGCCTGTTGCAAATCTTCAGGTGTAGGATAAGCAATTAGCAGGTCTTTAACCCTTTCACTGAGCCCAGCAAGAAATAGACTTTTCAGAGCAGAATCGTTCCACCCTGTTTGAGTAGACCAACGACGGAAATGAGTACAATATTTTTCCACATTACCTGATCCTTGTTTTAAACGTCTCAACTCAGTCTCAGCTGATGCGACACGGTCAGGATCATCATATAATAGTCCCAAAGCAGAAAAAAAACTATCCACTGATCTGAAGCATGTATCACTAGGTTGCAAAGAAAAGGCCCACTCCTGAGGCTCTTTGCGCAAAAGTGACATTATGAACCCTACGCGCTGGGATTCATCCCCAGAGGACTTAGGTCTCAAACGAAAATACAATAAGCAAGCATTTTTGAATGAAAAAAATTCTCGGTGTTCACCAAAAAATAAATCCGGCAAACATACCTTAGGCTCCAAGAAATGTGCTCCAGGACAGTTACTCATGTGCTGACGGAGCTCGGCCACCTCCAGAGAGAGTCCCTGCAGGCGATGAACCAAATCCTGAACCGACACCATGATGGAACAGAAAAATCTTTCCTTAGAGAATTTGCTGGCTGGACTTACTGTTATGTTCTGCTACCAGAGCTAAGGAAAGAGAGGAGATCTGTCCCTACGATAGAACTCAGCTTAATCCCTACGATGTAACAGGGAACCTGATCCTGCGATCAGACCTGCTAAAGTCCTAAGCTAGTCTGTACGGAGACCTATAGATGTGGGGAAGGAATCCCTACAAGTACTAAGGACTGGGAGGAATATGGGACACCTCCTAACAGAAATAGTAGCAGACAGACGAACAAACAAAATATATAGAACATAGAGGTCAGTAGACCAAGCAAACTAACAGAGCAAGACACAGAGCACAGGCTAGCTAGAAAGTAGATATACAATGAAGTCCAGCAAAGCCAGAAGGGCAGAAAAAAAAACTAAGAGCAAGGTTCTAACAGCTATAGCATTCCCTGTACTAGAACTAGATGTACATGAGATGGTGACTGTATCTCCGGGGGACACAGAGATATAATCTGGAGTCTGGGTCATCACAATCTCTCCACAGGATCCTGAGGATTAGAAGAGACATATTCATTACTGATAAATGTCGGGATCTTCCTAGAAATCCTGATCTGATGATGGATCCACTGTAGAGATTTCTCTACACACAATCATGGAAGGATCCGAATCTCTCACCCTGAATAGAAATGAAGATCACAGCCAGCAGATAACTGCGAGAAACCAGCCTGATGTGTCTGGACCGTCAGATAGAAACTATAAGATGAGACAATCTGTACAATGAGATCTATATAGAGAGTGACAGGGGGGATACAGAGACCCCCAGAGACTGTGTATGGAAATACTGGGGACATGTAAATTCTGTGGTTATAATGTGACGGTTACTGGAGTGTAATAGAGACCGGAGCTCGGCGGCGTCTCCTCCTAGATGAGAATTAATGTCACTTGTATTACATGTAAAGAAAGACTCCTCTCTTGTACATTGTGATCGCAGGTTATTATCATTATTCTCAGCTTTGCATATAAACATTACAGAAATATTACCTCCATCTTATCAGGCTTTTTTAAGTTATATTTTTGCTTGTAGTTAAGGAAATAAATCTATATTCCTATAATGATAACTGAGGGATTACCAGTCACTAATAACATCACTTTCTGTATAACAACTACTAGAACTCCACCTGTTGTCAGGATCGCGGTATTGTGGGGCGTCATAACCTGCAACATCATCATTACAGTTTTCATTATAAGTCAGTGACGCGCCCCTGGGCCTGCTGTGTCGCGCAGCGTCTCGCGCACGGGGGCTTACCCGGAACCGGATCAGATGAGGGTTGTAGTCTCCGAGTGGCGGGGACCCGGTCCGTGCCCAGGGAGTCAAACTCAGTGTGTGGCAGTCTTGATAGATGTTATTTGAGTGTCGACTACGCCACCCGTTGACTTGCAGCTATGGAGCTGCCGCTGCAGGGCAGACCGCTGAGGCCGGTGTAGAATTGTGCAGCGTGATAGTATAACCCCCAACGGGAGGGGTATGGCCTCAGGGCATCCGACGTGGAAGATGGGGGTAGCAGGAACCACTCAGAGACGGTGCGGTGTAATTCAGGGTCTTTACTGGTAACAACGATAGACCCTCCCGGAGTACTTGCTAGCGAACGGGGCCTGGTCAGTCCTTGAGCAGATGGAATCTCCCCTGGCCAGGCGGAGTTGTAGGCCTCCCAAACTGACTGTACTCTTCTGGCTACCTTGCTAGAAGCGGATATAAGTAGCCCACGTCCCTGAGTGTACCGTGTGGTGCTCACCCGTATGGCCGGTGACTCGGGGCCTTCTAATGGCTTCCGCTCCACGATGGCGGTGCTGGTCCCACGCGTGTGACCGTGCCTTCGGGTTTCTGGGCCTGAGGACCTGAAATCCCCTGCCGGTCGGCTTCTGCTGCTGGGTAAGAGTTAGTCCCCACAGCCTCGGACGCCGGGTCCGGTAAGAAAGCTTCTCAGTCAGGGCGAGCTCTGCAGCTGCCATGCCCCTGACTCGTAGTAGTATTGCTCCCACTGAGCTCCTGCTGTTTCTTCCTATGACTGTTTCTTGTCTCTACTCTCCTTGACTCCTAACCCTGCTTCAGCCCCGGGTTTATATAGGGGAAGTTCTTCCCCTCCCAAGACTGGGCAGGAGGTGTGGCATGCACAGGATCCCTGACCAAAGGACCTCCCACCTGCTCTCAGACATAACATCTCTATCACTGTGGCAACCAGACCCCTGGGGTGTCACATTCCCCCCTAGTGAAATTTAGTACTCCGGGACTAAACATATTTTAGAAAAACATAACAAGATAAAAACAATAATAATACAATAAGAAAAACATATAAAGATGGTTGCGGCATGTCCGTAACCGGGTGCAGTCTTTGAAGAAAAGCAAGGTGTCCATTTCACCAAAAACAGGGAGACGTAACCAGGTAGGGGTTTGTCCTGCCCCGAGTCCTTAACAGTCTTTAGTCCGTCCTGGGTTACGCTCCAACTATGTACAAGGATTCCCGGTAAATCCGCCAAGGACTCCTACAAATAACTAGAAACACAAAATTATACACAAGCAACAATACACAGGTAAACATAAATAAAACAATTTATACACTTCAAATCCTCCACCGTGCGGGTAACTGGCCCCTAGTGGCCCTAGTGGACCTACGGAGCTGACTGCCTAGCCCTGAACTACAGGGTGTAGGAGCTGTCAAGGGTAAACTGGGCAGCTGTCTACCGGCTCTTTGGCTCACTAGGGATATGGCAGGCTCACTGCAAGCAGAGGGTTGATCCTCCTGGTCTGCGGGTGTGGGGTCTTCTGCCTCCTGGACCGGCTGTTCTTCCAGCTCTACCTGTTGCTCCGTAGGTGCTTGGGATGCTGGTTGGAGGAAGGTGAGTACGGGTACCACAACTGCACCATTGATTTGAGTCCAAGACCGAGGGAAGTCCCCGAGCACAGTACTAACCATATCTTCCCTTTCCTCTACGGGTCGATGGTCTTCTTGTTCCTCTTCAGGTTCCTCAGTTGTTCGGGACACTTCTTCAGGTGGTCCCGGGATACAATAGCTGTGGTTTCCCCTCCGTCTTTACTGATGGTACAAACCTTCGGGTTCTCGTGGCTTGAGGGCAGTACGGTGTACGGGTCCTTTTCCCACTGGTCGTCCAACTTGTGGAGCCGTCTCTTCCTCTTCAAGACCTGCTCTCCGGGTACCAGGGGAACAGCGGGAGCATACTGGTTGTAAGTTTTCTCTGGTCTTTCCCTAGCCTGACAGAGACTTCGCTCCACGCTCTCCTGTACTCTCCGGTACTGCTGCTGCCTCTCTGTGTCCCAGTCTGTTTCTGGTGAAGTGTCCTCGGGTGTCAGGACTCCCATTTCCAGGTCAACAGGTAACTTACCAGGTCTTGCCCTCATTAGGTAAGCCGGGGTACAGTTGGTGGAACCTACCGGGATGTGGTTGTATAGGTCCACCAGATCGGGCAACTTCTCAGGCCACAGATTGCGTTCTTCCAGGGGCAACGTTTTTAAAAGATCCATTACCACCTGGTTCATTTTCTCACAAAGTCCATTAGTTTGCGGATGGTAGGGTGTCGTCCTTATCTTCCGGCAGCCATACAGATTGCAGAATTCCTGGAAGACCTCCGCTTCAAAGGCAGGTCCCTGGTCCGTCAGCACTTGGTCCGGGTACCCGTGTGGACGGCAAAAGTGCTGCTGGAAGGCTCTAGCTGCTGTTTGAGCCGTTAAGTCCTTGACGGGGACGACAACCAAGAACCGGGAGTAATGATCCACGATGGTTAACGCGTAGACGTAGCCACTTCTGCTTGGGGTCAGTTTTACATGATCCAAGGCTACCAGTTCCAACGGTTGCCGGGTGACGATGGACTGCAGGGGAGTCTTCTGGCTGGCACGGTCCTTCCTCCTCAGGTTGCACGGGCCACAGTCTCTGCACCACTTCTCAATGGTTCCCCTCATGCCTACCCAGTGGAATCGCTCGCGCAGCAGGAACTCCAGCTTCTTCCACCCGAAGTGTCCAGCTCCGTCGTGGTATGCCTCCATCACCATGGCTGCGTCTCTTCGTGGCACCACTACTTGCCAGAGTAGTTCATGCGTCCGGGAGTTAACCATTCTGCGGCACAACTTCCCCTTGTAAAGGAACAGTCGACTCTTCTCTGCCCATAGTTGTTTGGCTTCCTCCGGAGCGTCTGGTTCAAGGCAAGCCTCCGGGCGAGTCAGCATCTCCTTCACCAGTCGGACGGCAGGGTCGCTGTCTTGCGTTTCCGCCCAGTTGTAGTGAGGTAAGGGGTTCAACGTAGCAGCCTGCTTACTCCTTTTACTCCTTACCCGGTGGGAATACTGGATAATCCCATGACGGTGGAACGCAGGGAGTTCAACTTCTTCCAGTCCCTCCGGATCTTCTCCTTCGTCCGGCAGGTTGGGCATCCTGGACAGGGCATCCGCGTTGGTATTGGAGCGTCCGGCCCGGTATTTGATTGTGAACTCGTAGTTGGACAGACGGGCCATCAACCTCTGCTCCAGAGCACCGAGTCTTGCCGTGTCCAGGTGTGTCAACGGGTTGTTATCCATGTACACGGTGAACCGGGAAGAAGCGAGGTAATGCTTAAAGCGCTCGGTGACTGCCCATACTACGGCCAGGAACTCTAGCTTAAATGAGCTGTAATTCTCGGGGTTCCTTTCGGTGGGTCGCAGTTTTCGGCTGGCGTAGGCGATTACTCGTTCCTTCCCCTGCTGGATCTGGGACAGTACGGCTCCTAGCCCGATGTTACTGGCGTCGGTGTAGAGGATAAAGGGCTGGCTATAATCCGGGTACGCCAGGATTTCGTCCCCCGTGAGGGCCATCTTCAGCTGGCGGAAGGACTCTTCTTCCAGCTCCTCCCATTTGAAGTGCGGCTTCTGGTTCTTGGCCTTCCGGGACTGGCCTATCAGGAGGTCCTGCATAGGTGCTGCCGTTTTGGTGAAACCGGGAATAAACCTTCGGTAGTAGCCTACCAACCCGAGGAACTGCCGCACTTCTTTTACGCTGGAGGGGCTTGGCCATTCCTTAATTGCGGTGATCTTATCAGGGTCGGGAGCCACTCCGTCAGCGCTCACCACGTGTCCCAGGTACTGTACCTTTGGTTTCAGGAGGTGACACTTGGAGGGTTTCACCTTTAGGCCGTAACTCGCCAAAGCTTCGAACACTTCCGCCAGGTGTTTCAGGTGGTCCTCATACGTCTTGGAATATACGATGACATCGTCCAGGTACAACAGGACCGTCTCGAAGTTTCTGTGGCCCAGGCAACACTCCATTAGTCGTTGGAAGGTTCCTGGTGCGTTGCAGAGTCCGAACGGCATGCAGGTGAACTCGCTAAGTCCCATCGGGGTGGTGAATGCGGTCTTCTCCCGGTCCGCCTCTGCTACAGGAACCTGCCAGTACCCGCTAGTGAGATCCAAGGTAGAGAAGAAGTTAGCAGATCTTAAAGCAGCCAATGACTCCTCTATCCTTGGTAAGGGGTACGCATCCTTGTGTGTGTTACGGTTGATTTTCCGGTAATCTACACACATCCTCATGGTGTTGTCTTTTTTTCTGACTAAGACTAGTGGAGCTGCCCAGGGCCTACAGCTATCCCTGATCACCCCAGCCTCCTTCATGTCTCTAAGCATCCCCTTGGCGTGTTGGTAGTGGGCAGGGGGTACGGGTCGATACCTCTCTTTTATAGGAGGATGGTCTCCCGTGGGGATGTGGTGTTCTACCCCCTTGACTCGCCCGAAGTCTAACGGGTGTTTACTGAACACTCTCTCGTACTCCTGAACCACCCGATAGACTCCTTGTTTCTGGTGTGAGGGAGTGGAGTCAGTACCCAGATGTAGTTGCTGACACCAGTCCTCCATGTTTTTCTTAGAGCCGTTACCTTCCTCCGGGTGAGATGGAGGCAAGGGTTCCACAGATTGTATAGAATTTTGGTTAATGGTATATAATTTGGCTAGCGTGGCATACCGGGGCAGGTACACTTCCCTCTCCCCGATATTTATTATGCGAACGGGCACCCTCCCATGGCGTACATCAACCACCCCCCGTGCTGTCAAAATGGTGGGCCTACTGTCTGAGTAAACTGGTTCTACCATTGCCTGGTAATCCCTACCTCTCAGACCAATAGCTGCCCGGCACCAAATCATCATTTCACTTTTTGGGGGCATGGCAATAGGAAAAGGGTCACACATTCTTACGCTACCAATCTCACCGCCGGAGAGTTCCACCTGTTGCCGTCGCATCAGTGCCCGGATCTCTTTCTGGAGCACCCGCTGCTCGCCGGAGCTGGCGTTCTTGGCAACCTGCTGTAAAAGGAAAATCACCTCTGCAAGACAATTTTCAATTACATTAGTTCCTAGAGTTATTTTTGGGTGACTCTCATGTTTGTCAATATCTACAATGATCAGTCCCTGTGCTGCCAGTTCGACTCTACCGATTTTGATGGTCACCTCTTTAAATCCGATCTGTGGCACGGGCTGGCCATTGCTGGCGATGATACTCAAGTCGTCGTCAGGGTAGCGGGTAATATCCGAGTCATTCCAGTACTGCTTAAAGAGCACGTACGGGATGGTGGTGACCTGTGACCCGGTGTCCAGTAGGGCACTCATGGGAATGCCATCCAGTACCACAGGCAAGACTGGACGTCCTCCCACATATCTGTCGCGCCAGTTCGATGGGCCTGGTGATCTTTTTCCTGGGGGTTGGCCCTCTACCCCAGGTTGTGCCCGTTTAAAGAACAGTACCTTGCCATATGTCCGGGTTGATTGCAGCGGCGGCAGATGGGTCGTCCGTCCTCGCTGTATCGGTCACTGGGTCTTCCTCTGGCCGGTGGAGTCCTCCTTGATCGACGCCACGGGATGTCCTCCGGTCCGGATGCCAGCTGGATCTTCCCTGGGGTGGAAACCTGTAAAGACTGCACAGTTCGGGTTAGCGCAGCAACGCTCTTAGCTAGCTCTTGGACCTGATGGTGTAGGTCTGGAGCCGGGTCATTGTCCAAAGCCTGCGCATCAGCTCCCACAGGCCCTGCCGACAAGGGCGCCGCCTCCTGGTGGTAAGTAATAGCTGGGCGCCTGTGGGTCATAACGCCACCCGGTGCCGGTTCTCGGAGCACCCGGATGGCTCTGTCCTTGAACTGTGCAAAGCCCAGATGCGGATCCTGTAAGGCCATCGCCCGCAACTGGGTTCGGTGGGCATTACAATACAGTCCCTCTATAAATTGTTCAGTCAACAGCCTGTCCTCGTTTCCCACTCCATCAGGGTCGGTCTGCTTAATGGCCCTCAGGGCCTCTTGTAGGTTTAGTGCATAGTCTCTTATACTCTCATGCGCTCGCTGCTTGCACCCGTAGAATCTAAGCTTAATCTCGGCTGAGGTGCGGGTATCAAAGGTATCCTTCAGCCGGGTTAGTATCCCTGCGACAGTCTTCCTCCCAGGTGGCCAGGATTTTACTTCCCTTTTAGCTGCCCCGGTTAGTTGGGCCACCAGGATGCTCACTTTTTGCTCTTCTGTGAGGGGGTACACCTGGAAGAGGCTATCCAGCTTTTCTCTAAAGTCATGCAGGGTATGTGACTCCCCTGAGTACTGGGGTAGCCAAGCTGCTCCCGGGATATAGGGCATGGTGAAGGGCATAACTGCAGCAGCGGTGGCGCTGGCGGGGGTTGA
The DNA here is from genome assembly GCF_046119375.1 of Phyllobates terribilis. Taxonomy (NCBI): domain Eukaryota; kingdom Metazoa; phylum Chordata; class Amphibia; order Anura; family Dendrobatidae; genus Phyllobates; species Phyllobates terribilis. The sequence continues at coordinate 1,177,675,908 of NW_027362761.1, forward strand.
GGCAGTGAAGCTCTCCTCCGTATCCGACATCTTCCTCCCCCCTAGTGGACCGTGGCCTACCTTGCGATGATCCTGTTCCGTAGGCCGCGGCTCCTCAGTAGATCGTCAGGGTTGAGGACCTTCCGTCGCGCTCCGGTGACGTCGGCGTCTGCTGGGCTCCTTCCAGGACCTTACGCAACGTCCGGACATGAGGCGGGGCTTCAGTTCTCGCGCGCTTTCGAAGTCCACGCCCCTCTTCTTCCCGCGCGGCGTCCTCAAGATGGCGTCCAATGGCGGGAAAACTCCACGGATGGCGGGAAGAAGGCCGAAGATGGCGCCGGATGGCGGGAATCTTCACGGATGGCGGGAAGAAGGCTGAAGATGGCGCCGGATGGCGGGAAAACTTCACGGATGGTAAGTTTTAAAAGTCTCTTTTTCAGGCATGCAGTACCCGGTGGTTGCGGGCACGAAATCCTGCCGACTACGCCAAAGTTGACGCGCCCCTGGGCCTGCTGTGTCGCGCAGCGTCTCGCGCACGGGGGCTTACCCGGAACCTGATCAGATGAGGGTTGTAGTCTCCGAGTGGCGGGGACCCGGTCCGTGCCCAGGGAGTCAAACTCAGTGTGTGGCAGTCTTGATAGATGTTATTTGAGTGTCGACTACGCCACCCGTTGACTTGCAGCTATGGAGCTGCCGCTGCAGGGCAGACCGCTGAGGCCGGTGTAGAATTGTGCAGCGTGATAGTATAACCCCCAACGGGAGGGGTATGGCCTCAGGGCAGCCGACGTGGAAGATGGGGGTAGAAGGAACCACTCAGAGACGGTGCGGTGTAATTCAGGGTCTTTACTGGTAACAACGATAGACCCTCCCGGAGTACTTGCTAGCGAACGGGGCCTGGTCAGTCCTTGAGCAGATGGAATCTCCCCTGGCCAGGCGGAGTTGTAGGCCTCCCAAACTGACTGTACTCTTCTGGCTACCTTGCTAGAAGCGGATATAAGTAGCCCACGTCCCTGAGTGTACCGTGTGGTGCTCACCCGTATGGCCGGTGACTCGGGGCCTTCTAATGGCTTCCGCTCCACGATGGCGGTGCTGGTCCCACGCGTGTGACCGTGCCTTCGGGTTTCTGGGCCTGAGGACCTGAAATCCCCTGCCGGTCGACTTCTGCTGCTGGGTAAGAGTTAGTCCCCACAGCCTCGGACGCCGGGTCCGATAAGAAAGCTTCTCAGTCAGGGCGAGCTCTGCAGCTGCCAGCCCCTGACTCGTAGTAGTATTGCTCCCACTGAGCTCCTGCTGTTTCTTCCTATGACTGTTTCTTGTCTCTACTCTCCTTGACTCCTAACCCTGCTTCAGCCCCGGGTTTATATAGGGGAAGTTCTTCCCCTCCCAAGACTGGGCAGGAGGTGTGGCATGCACAGGATCCCTGACCAAAGGACCTCCCACCTGCTCTCAGACATAACATCTCTATCACTGTGGCAACCAGACCCCTGGGGTGTCACATTAGAAACATATATTTTTTCCTTTGATGTAACTGTATGGGGGCTTCATTTATTCGTTTATTACTGGCACTACTTTGTGGTAAATATAACTTATTAATCAATTTTACAGGGAACCTGTCAGCTGATCACACCGTGGGCAGCATGTATCATCCACTGGCTGTACGATCCCAGGAATGTACGTTTATCTGTAAAATGCTGCAGCGTTTCAGAGGAGAACATGCTTTTAATATCCGCGCTATTGACTTGTCACACAGACGGGTCCCCGGGGGCTTCTCCCCGCCCGCTGACAGTGATTGACAAGCCTCTATACGCGCATGCAGGCAGTGGATTGCCAGTCACTCTGAACGGGCGGAGAGAAGCCCCCAGGGATCCGCCTGTACGACTAGTCACCAGTGTGCGTCTCAGTCCTCTGCGGCTATTAAAACCATGTTTTTCTCTGAAACGTCGCAGCATTTTAGAGATAAACCCATGACTGTGATCGTACAGCCAGTGGCTGATACTTGCTGCCCACGGTTTGGACAGCTGACAGGTTCCCTTTAAAGCCACGAACAACACAGGAGGTATCAATAGTAAGGTACAAAAACATATACTGTGAAAAATGGACAGAGAAAGAAAATTGGGCTGCCCAAGGAGAAGAACAAATACAAGTGACAAAATTAGAGAAGGAGGGAATGAATAGAACAAGTATATAAATATGTAGAAAAAGTGAAGAGTCTCCGCGAGCTCTAAGAACAATGGATTTTGGCCATTGGAGCTGAAAGGAGGACATCGGTGAACCAGGGGAGGAGTCCTGAGGAGACAATTTTCATATTCTCACTGCAATTTGGGATAAGTGAAGAGTCTCTGCGAGCTCAAAGAACACTGGATTTTGGCTGTTGGAGCTGAAAGGAGGACATCGGTGAACTTTAGAGCATTTTACACTGTTTTCATAACATATCAACAATAAGAACATGGAAGAGTCCAGGAGCCATTTTGTGAGCTGCATTTCCTGCTACATGTTCACAGACTTGCCAGTGGAAAACCAAACTTCACATGCCAGAAATGCAAGCTTGTGTCCCTGTTGGAGGAAAAGTTGCGAAATCTAGAAGAGAGGTTAAATACCTTGAAAATCATTAAGGAAGGTGAAGAGTTCTTAGACAGAGCAGAATTATCTCTTCATGATACAGAAAGAGAAGAAATTCGAACTGCACCTGACAAAACAGAGGAATGGAAGCATGTGACCCACAGAAGCAGGAGGATCGAAAGGCAGTCAGCACCCATACTGCTCAGGAACCAGTACCAGGCTCTCACGCAGGAGAACCATGAAGAAATACAGCAAAATAAGACTTTGCCCACAAAGAATAACCTTGTAAGCCCTCAGAATCCTCCTGGTTGGAGAAAGAAAAATGTTGTGAAGAAAAAACGGAGAGTGGTGGTCATGGGGGATTCCCTGTTGAAAGGAACAGAGGCCGCTATCTGCAGACCAGACATAACCTCAAGAGAAATGTGCTGTCTTCCAGGAGCAAAAATTAAAGATGGATCTGACAGGATATCAAGACTCTTCAGACCTACAGATCACTACCCATTCCTGCTAATACATGAGGGAACAAATGACACCGCAAGAAAGGACCTGGAAACCATCTGCAGTGACTTTGAAGACTTAGGCAAGAAAGTGAAAGAATTGGGAGCGCAGGTGGTCTTCTCATCCATCCTCCCAGTGGATGGCCATGGAACAATGAGGTGGACTAAGATTCTACAGGTGAACAACTGGATACATCGATGGTGCCATCAACAAGGATTTGGATTTCTGGATCACGGAATGAATTACCTATATGATGGACTACTTGCTAGAGATGGGGTGCACCTTACGAAGACTGGAAAACATGTATTTGGAAGTCTCCTTGCTACACTCATCAGGAGAGCTTTGAACTAGAACAATGTGGGAAGGGAAGCAAAAGGCCAGAAAAAGCCATACAGCTGACAAATACTATTGAGATCTCTGCTACTGGAAGTGGAAAGAAAGAACAAAGACAAAAAAATCTAAATAATAAAAATATGGGAGGAAGAGAATCCAATCACAAACTAAAATGTTTTTATACAAATGCACAAAGCATGGGCAACAAACAAGGAGAATTGGAACTACTAACGCAGGAAAAGAAATATGATGTAATTGGAATCACTGAAACTTGGTGGGACGATACACATGATTGGAATACAAGGCTAAAAGAAAACAACTTATTTGCAAGAAACAGACTTGATAAACGAGGAGAAGGTGTAGCATTGTATTTTAGAAAAGCGCATATCTGCACAGAGATTGAAGCTTCAGAGACTGGGAGTTCTGTGGAAACTGTTTGGGTAAGAATACAAGGAGAGAACAACGGAAAGGACACCATTGTAGACATTTACTACAGGCCACCTGGGCAAGCTGAAGATATGGATGAACTCTTTATGTATCAAATGACCAAGTTCTCCAAAAAATATGACGTAGTGGTCATGGGAGATTTCAACTATCCAGACATTTGTTGGGAATCTCTCTCAAGTAAAGCTAACAGGTCAAGCAAATTCTTATCCTCTCTTGCTGACAACTTTATCTTCCAAAAGGTAGGGGAGAAAACAAGGGGATCTGCTACTTTGGATCTAATCCTTATAAACAGGGAGGAAATGGTTGAGGAGGTAAAAGTGGCTGGAACTCTAGGAGGCAGCGATCATGCTATTATACAATTTTGGATAACTAGAGGAGGAAGACATTTTAAGACTCAAACTTCAAGGTTAGATTTCAGAAAGGCAGATTTTAAGCGACTCAGAAAGAGAATAGCAGGGATCCAATGGCTGGATGTCCTTAAGGACAAAAATGTCCAAGAAGGATGGGAAATTTTTAAAAATGAGATTCTCAAAGCACAATCGTTAACAATCCCGAAAAGTAGGAAGAATGGGAAGCATTTAAGGAAACCTGGATGGATAAACACAGAACTTAAACAGATGCTAAAAAGAAAGAAAGAAATGTTTATCAAATGGAAAGAGGGAGGCATATCTAAAGAAGATTATAATGTAGTCTGCAGATCCTGCAGGGCACGTATCAGGTTAGCTAAAGCTGACAATGAATTAAGGCTTGCAAGAGATGTCAAAAGCAAAAAAAATGATTTTGGGGGTATGTCAAAAGTAAAAGAAAAGTCAAATATGCTATAGGATTTTTACAGGATGAAAATGGTGAAATGGTAAGAAAGGATGTTGAGAAGGCTGAACTTTTTAATTTCTATTTTGCATCTGTTTTCTCTCAGAAAGAAAATGTAACATCAACTGATCTTCACTGTCCTATTAAAGGAATAGAAGAATCCAAGTTATCTGTAAACAGAGAGATTGTGAGGGAATATTTAGCTAACATAAATGAGTTCAAGTCTCCAGGTCCAGATGAATTACACCCCAGAGTACTGAAGGAGATCGTAGAAGAAATATTTTTGAAAATTCTTTGAGAACAGAAGTCCCAGAAGACTGGCGAAAAGCAAATGTTGCTCCTATCTTCAAAAAGGGGAAGAAGGTGGACCCAGGGAACTATAGGCCGGTGAGTCTGACTTCTATACCAGGAAAGATCTTTGAACAAATTATTAAACAACATGAACATGTATGTAAGTACCTGGATAAGAATGAAGTGATTAACCAGAGTCAGCATGGGTTTGTAACTAACAAGTCATGTCAGACTAAATTAAATTAATGACAGAATCACTGACTGGGTGGATCAGGGAAATGCTGTAGATATAGTATATCTTGACTTCAGCAAAGCATTTGACAAAGTATCTCACACCATCCTTATTGAAAAAATGACCAAGTATTGAATGGTCAAGGCAACTGTTAGGTGGATTCATAACTGGCTTAGTAATCGGACTCAAAGAGTGGTCGTAAATGGCTTCACATCCAGTTGGATGAATGTCTCAAGTGGGGTACCACAGGGCTCTGTCCTGGGACCTGTATTGTTCAACATCTTTATCAATGATTTAGATGAAGGAATTGAGGGTAAACTGATTAAATTTGCTGATGACACAAAGCTAGGAGGGAGAGCTAATACTAGTGAAGAGAGAGAGAGGATTCAAAAAGACCTAAATAAACTGGAGCAGTGGGCATTAACTAACAGAATGGTTTTCAACAGGGAAAATGCAAAGTACTACATCTTGGCAATAAAAATGAAAAAAGCATATACAAAATGGGAGGAATAGAGCTAAGCAACAGTACGACTTAGGTATACTAATAGATCATAGACTGAACATAAGTCAACAGTGTGATGCAGCAGCAAAAAGGGCAAATACAATTCTGGGATGTATTAACAGAAGCATACAGTCTAGATCACGTGAAGTCATTATCGGACTTTACTCCTCTTTGGTCAGACCTCATCTGGAATACTGTGTCCAGTTTTGGGCACCACATTTTAAAAAAGACATTGACAAACTGGAGCAAGTTCAGAGAAGAGCGACCAGAATGGTGACCGGTCTGCAAACCATGTCCTATGAGGAACGGTTACAGGATTTGGGAATGTTTAGCTTGCAAAAAAGAAGACTGAGAGGAGACTTAATAACTGTCTACAAATATCTCAAGGGCTGTCACATTGTAGAAGGATCATCTTTATTCTCATTTGCACAAGGAACGACTAGAAGCAATGGGATGAAACTGAATGGGAGGAGACACAGATTAGATATTAGAAAAAACTTTTTGACAGTTAGGGTGATCAATGAGTGGAACAGGCTGCCACGAGAGGTGGTGAGTTCCCCTTCAATGGACGTCTTCAAACAGAGGCTGGACAGATATCTGTCTGAGATGATTTAGTGAATCCTGCTTTGAGCAGGGGGTTGGACCAAATGACCCAGGAGGTCCCTTCCAACTCTACCATTCTATGATTCTATGATGTATGTGTTCAAATAAGACACGAAATACATATTGGACACGAGCTAAATACACGGAATGTAGTAGACAAAGAAATACATATATTAATATATAACTAACAAATACATATATAGAGAAATAATTTATATAAAGTTCCAAGTGCAAGATGTTAAATAAATCTTTATGAGACTGAACAGGAAAAGTGACTGAATGCAATGTGATGAGAAGATGGACAAAAGAGTCCATAGGGTCTAACGACAAGACAGAGCAAAAAGATGGCCAAATCCAAGTTATCCCTATGTCCACTTGATGGAGCCACCTAACTTGTCTAATTGCCCTCCTAAGCACTTTCTTGGTCTTTAAACTCATAGGTTCAGGACAGAGTTCCTTTTCACTTCATTGTTAATCTGGTCATGTAAAACCTCTAGGTTGTTTCGGGAAGACTTAAAGGGGTTAAAGCAATGTGACTGCAGGCTTGTGGATTCTCACATTGTACGCTCTGCATACTGTGAGGATTCTCCAGTGTGACCGCAAGTATGTGATATGCCTACTCCTGGCCAGAATTCTACTAGACTGTTTTGGTGCACTAAATGCAAGTGTATTGTGCGAGGCTGGAAACAGTTGTGGCACCCCTGAGGGTTCAGTCGCCACAGAGGTACTGCACCTCACCCAGAGGTGTGGCATCTCCTTCTCTCAGGTAAGGATGGAGTACAGCCCGGGACCCTAACACCTGCACTCAACACTACCCTACTCCCGGCCGGCTGGAAGGGCATTCTGCATGGTTTTCTGCTGCCCCGTCCCTGGCTGGAGTGGGGGGAAACAAAGTGAGGGGGAACCATGTAGTGGGTGTGGTAGAGGACGCAGACCAGGGGAGCACTTGAAGAAGGAATATATATAGGGGAGCCATCTTTTAGGGAGTAGTCGTACGGAGGGAGAGAGAGTGTGAGGACGAAGGGAGCAGAGGCTCTTCAGGAGCTCTGCTCAGGAGGCAGGCTCAGCCTGTCATGCCCAAGACTGAGAGAGGAGTGGGAGCAAGGGAGGAAGGCTCCAGGAACTAAAGGGATCCCAGGGGGTATGGTGAGTGCAGGACGGAGGGATCAGGCCGCAAGAAGGGAACCGGTCCCTGGACTAGCCGAGTTACTTTAAGTCTCAGCTAGAAAACCGGAGGCTTCTGCACTTTCAAGGTGCAGTTGCCACATCCACACCTAAGCCGCAGAAAAAGGGCACCAAGTAAGGTCCGGGAACTCCAAGTTGCCCAGATGGATCTCAAGGTACCTGATCGGGACTTTGTGTGGCGGGGCACAGGGCAGGAGGGAGAGACCCAGCGCGGGAAGTTGGCTAAGAAAGGAACATACAGAGAGGGGTCCCATTAAGTGCTCTTGAGATACTTGAGGGAGTGCTGAACCCCTGCCTGGTAAACGCAGCGCGACGTGGGAGATGGTCACCTGTATAGTGCCACCTGAGGAACCTAAATAACTGTGAGTAAACTCGGATGACTGCACCCCACTGTTTCTGTCAGTTATTTCTACCATGTTATCGCTCCTGCACTACCACGCCCAGCATCACCATCTGCACCTACGCAGCCCTGGAGCTGAGCTCTGCCTGTGGAGAGCCGCACCAACCAAGCTGCCCTAACATCTGTTCCAGGGGTCTGCAGCAGCGCTGGTACTCATTACCAGGAACCACAGGAGGTGTCATGAGACAAAACCGTTTATCATCCCTTCAAGCAACTATGTGGAAATCTATCTTTTGAGTCTCTTTATGTCATTCTATATTTATAATAACTAAGAATATTGAATAAAAACTCATCGAGATGGAAAGATATTTTTCTAACCAAATAAATTCCCATATATTTGAGGTTAATTCATCAAATTTACTGAATATAAACAATTGTTTCCTAAAAAAAAGTTATTTAAACTAATCCCTATCTGGTATAAACAATAATTCAGTAGAAACTAAACAATTGATCTTCCAAAAAAACTTTGGTTTTTTTTGTTTTTTTTTCCCCACACAGGATATCTCTCTCATGTTCTCTCTTTTGTTATTTGTTTGTTTCATGATTTATATATACACTTTGCTTAGATTTGTTTTTTTGCTGTGATGGTATAATATCGTTATTTTTAACATGTATTTTGTTATATGAGCATGTCACTTTTAAATTTACTCCTATTCACTAGTTATTTACCACTTGTGCCTAGGTGGAGCTACCTCTGTATGTTTAGTTATATATACTACTATGCTTCACAGTGAATTTATCCCATGATTAAGGCTAACATCTAGCTGAAACGCGTTGGGACTACAATGCTCTGTGGATTAGTACTCCGTGTTTTGTCCTTGTGACATGGCTGCTTTTATACGTTTCCATTAAAAGCTATATTTTAATGAAGATCCGCTGGATATCTGGTGCTCTCTTTTTCCTTGCTCTATATTTCAAGCAACAACCCCTTTTTTTTAAGAGTGACCCCAGGGTACAGACCCGGGAGCCGACCGCTGTGACATCCCAAGAAGGTAAAGGCCCGGGTACCGAGTCCCCCATATCCCCCTGGGCGAGTCACATTCTAGTCAGATTGTGGCTGGGAGTAGGCATATCGCAGACTTGTGGTCATGTGAACGCCGTTCCCAACGCTGACTCTGGAGGATCCTCACAGCACACAGTGCATCACATAGAGAAACTGCAGACTTGTCACTTTACACCGGACAACTTTAAGATTACAACAAAAATGTGAACTGGAACACTGGAAAACAATAGGAAATAACAATATGCAAATTAATGAAGTAAAGGTGGCACATCTAAGCAGGATGTATATCCTGGACTCTCAGACTAAAGGCCTGAAGATCTAATGTCTTGGGTAACGGAACTCTAAAGGAATGAAGATGCTCTAAACTCATAAGGTTCATGAATCTTGCGCTGTATCACTAAGCTACAGTACATTCCCCAGACTATAGCAGCTTGTCGTGTGCTATTGTCCACTAACCCTTATATACAGTAGCGTAACTACCGGGGGGACAGAGGGGGCGGTGACCCCGGGCCCATTGCTCTCAATGGCCCACCCGGAGCCATGCTACTGTAACTGTATCGGTGTGCGGGGCAGAGCAGGGAGACTGGATGTCCCTGCACTGCCCGGCGACCTCTATGGAGCCCTTGAGTAGGGGGAGGGGGCCCGGTGCCAGCATCAGACCCCCCCCGCTCATCACCGCAAGCTCAGTGATGAGAGAGGGAGTGCAACTCTACCTCTCCCATCAGTCCCCCCTCTGCGTCTGACGTCAGTGACATCAGCACTTGGCGCCCGGCCGCTGTGCTGAGATGTGTGTGGTCGCTCGGAGCAGTGGGGGAACAAGGAGGAGAGGTGAGTATTGTTTATTTATTTTTCCTGGGGTCAGGGGGTATGCTACAGACTCTGCCTATGCGGGGGGGATTATGCCGCAGATGCTGCCTATGGGGGGAGATTATGTCACAGACTCTGCCTATGGGGGGGATTATGCCACAGACCCTGCCTATGGGGGGAGAGATTATGCCACAGACTCTGCCTATGTGGGGGGATTATGCCACAGAATCTGCCCATGGGTTGGATTATGCCACAGACTCTGCCTATGGAGGGAGGGATTATTCCACCGACTCTGCCTATGGGGGAGGATTAAGCCACAGACTCTGCCTATGAGAGGAAGGATTATGCCACAGACTCTGCCTATAGGGTGGGGGGGGGGGTTATGCCTCAGACTCTGCCTATTGGGTGGGGGATTATGCCACACACTCTGCCTATAGGGGGAATTATGCCACAGACTCTGCCTATGGGGGGGATTATGCCACAGACTCTGCCTATGGGGGGGATTATGCCACAGACTCTGCCTATGGGGCAGAGATTATGCCACAGACTCTGCCTATGGGGGGATTATGCCATAGACTCTGCCTATATGGGGGATTATGCCACAGACTCTGCCTATGAGGGGGATTATGCCACAGACTCTGCCTATGGGGGGATTATACTAGAGACTCGGCCTATGGGGTGGGGATTATACTAGAGACTCTGTCTATGGGGGTATTATACTACAGACTCTGCCTATGGGGGGTATTATTCTATATACTCTGCCTATTAGGGATTATACTATATACTCTGCCTATGGGGAGGATTATACTATATACTCTGCCTATGGGGGGGATTATACTATATACTCTGCCTATGGGGGGGAGATTATACTATATGGAGGCCTATGGGGGGGATTATACTGTAAGAAGGACTATGGGGAGTGCATTATACTAGTTCTCAATATATCTGGTGCATTATACTATATGTAGGCTATTTATATAGTGTGGGGATTACAGTTAGGGTCATACACTGTGGGAGTTAATGTTATTATTATTATTTATTATTATTATAGTGCCATTAATTCCATGGCGCTTTATATGTTTAAAAGGGGAATACATAGCAAACAAAAAGTACAATAATTTGAACAAAAACGAGTCGGCGACTGGTACAGGAGGACCCTACCCACGAGGGCTCACAATCTACAAGGGATGGGTAGAGCTGGTCATGCAGCGGTATGGTGGAGCGAGGGTAACTGCAGGTTGTGGGCTTGTTGGAAGAGGTGGGCCTTCAGGTTCCCTTTGAAGGTTTACACGGTAGGCGAGAGTCTGATATGTTGGGGTAGAGAGTTCCAGAGTAGGGGGGATGCACGGGATAATTCTTGTATGTGATTGTGGGAAGAGGAGATAAGAGGGGAGTAGAGAAGGACATCTGTGAGGAGGTTGCGTGCAGGTAAGTACCGGGAGACTAGGTCACTGATGTATGGAGGCAGGTTGTGGATGGCTTTATATGCCATGGTTAGGGTTTTGAACTGGAGTCTCTGGGCAATGGGGAGCCAGTGAAGGGATTGACAGAGGGGAGAGGCTGGGGCATAGCGGGGAGAAGGTGGATTAGTCGGGCAGCAGAGTTTAGGATAGATTGGAGGGGTGCGAGAGTGTTAGAAGGGAGGCCACAGAGGAGGAGGTTGCAGTCGTCAAGGCAAGAGATGATGAGGGCATGCACTAGAGTTTTAGCAGATTCATGGTTAAGGAATGTGCGGATCCGGGAAATATTTTTGAGCTGGAGTCGGTAGGAAGTGGAAAGGGCTTGGATATGAGGTTTGAAGGAGAGATCAGAGTCAAGGGTTACCCCGAGGCAGCGAGCTTGCGGGACTGTGGAGAGTGGACAGCCATTGACTTTGATGGGTAGATCAGATAGAGGGGTTGAGCGAGATGGGGGAAAGATGATGAATTCAGTTTTGTCCATTTTAAGTTTTAGGAATCTAGCAGAGAAGAAAGATAAAATAGCGGACAGGCAGTGTGAGATTCTGATTAGTAATGTGGGGTCTTTGCACAGTGTGGGGGCCATCATACAGCAAGGGAGATAATGTGGGGTCTTTGCACAGTGTGGGGGCCATCATACAGCGTGGGAGTGTCACGCCAGGTGTTGGGAAGACTTAGTGCAACACACAGGGAAAAGGGAAAGGGAGGAGGTGGAGACCTCCTAGTCTTGTCTAGCATCACCCTTTCTCAAGTATCGTCCTTATATTACCTTCTCAGCAATCGCCGCACGCATGCCTCGCCCTACTCTCCCTGGCATATGGCCACGGCTAGGAATGGAAGGAGATGAGCACTAGTCAACCTCCACTAAACTCTATAGACAACAAGGGTGGACAAAACAGGGGAAATGGCTTAGTTTTTGATGAACTCCAAATAAGCACACAGTATCAAGCTCCAGAGAGGACAAAGTACTGCTCCTGCTAAGCTTCACAAGTAGAAATGGATATAGCCGGCGACTCCCTCTCAGACACATGAGGTATATATACACCCAGGCCAGAGAGCTAATTAGCAAGAGAGAGGTAGCCGCTCGGTCCTAAAGACAGCCTCTTAACTAAGAAACTGTCTGCAATGCCTAACGTAGAGATCTCCTGCAACCCAGTGCAGGGCGACTGTCTGTCACCTCTGACACACCCGTGACAGGGAGATAATGTGGGGTTTTTGCACAGTGTGGGGGCCATCATACAGCGTGGGAGTGTCACCCCAGGTGTGGGGAAGACTTAGTGCAACACAGAGGGAAAAGGGAAAGGGAGGAAGTGGAGCCCTCCTAGTCTGGTCTAGCATCACCCTTTCTCAGCTATCGTCCTTATTTTGCCTTCTCAGCAATCGCCGCACACGTGCCTCATCCTACTCTCCCTGGCGTATGACTACGGCTAGGAATGGAAGGAGATGAGCACTAGTCAACCTCCACTAAACGCTATAGACAACAAGGGTGGACAAAACAGGGGAAATGGCTTAGTTTTAGATGAACTCCAAATAAGCACACAGCCTCAAGCTCCAGAGAGGACAAAGTACTGCTCCTGCAAAGCTTCACAAGTAGAAATGGATATAGCCGGCGACTCCCTCTCAGACACACCAGGTATATAAATGTGTCACCCTGGCCTGGATGGCACAAATGTTTAATAAAGCTGTGTCTGAGAGCAAGGGGGAGGTTCCCTAGTTAGGGACCATTATCATGCAGCACCTCCTGTCCCAGGCCAGTAGGGGGAGCAGGCTGCCCCTATAAAAGCTGGAACTGGGGGCAGGGTTAGGGAGAGCTTGACGACCTGTCTCTGAAGTGAGAGGCATCCCAGAGATGGGAGAGCCAGTTCAGCTGAAGCTGAGGAGGTCGTGTCGCAGTAGAGGAGCCACGAGCCAGGGACGGAAGGCGACGTGAGCCTGTCCTGGCTGAGAGAGAAACAGAACTACCAGACTTTGGTGTCCGAGGCTGTTAGGATTCCAAGTCCTACAGCAAATAACCCGACCGCAGGGGATTGTATGTCCCTTGGCCTAAGCAGCCCGGAGGTTCCGCCACAGCAGAAGGGACCAGCAGAGCTGCACCAGGCCAAGAGTAGAAAGGGACCCAAGTTGCAAGCCATACGGGCGAGAAGACACGGCAAGCTCAGGAACGTGGGCTATTACACCACGAGGAGGGAAATAGCCAGGAAGAGTGCAGAGAGCACGGTAGGCCTACACCCTCACCCTGACCAGAAGGGCTTCCCACTTGTTCTCAGACATCCAGGCCCCCTCCTAGCTGGGACTGTTTTTGGGTCATTTCACCTGTTCAAATAAAGACCCTGAACTGTTTAAGAGGCCTCCGTTTCCTGGCTATTGCGGTCGGAATCATCCCCTCCAACACCTATCTATACTGCCCTGGGGACACACTCCTCCCGTGGGGAGTTATATTATTCAGTGCTGTACACGTACATCTGCCCCAGCGGTCTGCACTGCAGCGGCGGTTATCCCTGACCGCAATCCACGGGTGGCGTAATCGGAACTTACCCTATATATATATCAAAAGACGGTTCCCCTTTAAGCCTGACACCCTGAGCACGGGACCGGGTCGCCACTACTACTCCCCATTCGCATCCAGAGGCCCGGCCCTGAGTACCCCACGGCCCAGGGGGCGAGTCATATACACCCAGGCCAGAGAGCTAATTAGCAAGAGAGAAGTAGGCGCTCTGTCCTAAAGACAGCCTCTTATCTAAGAAACTGTCTGCAATGCCTAACGTAGAGATCTCCTGCAACCCAGTGCAGGGCGACTGTCTGTCACCTCTGACACACCCGTGACAGGGAGATAATGTGGGGTCTTTGCACAGCGTAGGGGCCATCATACAGTGTGGGATATAATGTGGGGTATTTGTATAGTGTGGGGTCTTTGCACAGTGTGGAGGCCATTAGTTTGGAGGCTACTAAAGGGTCAGTATACTGTGTGGGGGTACTATACAGTGAGGGGGCATTATACTATGTATAAGAGAGTATCATACTGTGTAGAGGGGAGCTATACATGGGAGGAGACTCAGGACATTATTAAATGTTAAGCGGGCACTTATCATTATAGGGGAACTCAGGTTATTATGACTGTCAAAGGGGCACACAGAGGGCACTATTACTTTCTAGGGGGCAAAATATGGGCGTTGTTTTCTAGGGCACTTACACACGGCATTACTATATTCTAGAGGTTTGTTTTACCATCTAGAGAGCACACATCAGGTGCAGTAACAGGGACACGTACGGCAGCAGCTCAGTATTGGTGTATCAGCAGGATGAGGAGTTTGTGCAGGTTGGGAATAGATGAGGACGGGGCCTGAAATGTAAGGATTCAAATGTGTCTTTGTTGTGATCTCTGCAGACCTGAGACTCTGAGTCCTGGATGGAGAAGTCGTCGTGTCGGCCTGGACCAGATGGAAAAGATAGGAAAAGTGAACAATTTAATCAGAAAGAACGTCAGCTGTAAGTTGCTATATATAACTGTGCCGTAATCTCTTATATGTTCTGCAGGACTCATGTCTCCAAATGGCGGTAATATCAGGGCTGGTCTTTGTATAGAGATTATTTTTAGTAACAGCGCGGTCATCTGCTGAGGTTCTTCTACATGCACTATTAGGGTGCGCCACCATAGTTGTAGTCAAGGTTCCCTGGCTAGGGGCCCACTCAGAAATTTCTCTCCTAACATTGATACATGTATGCAAACTTACTGTAATTAAATGACTTGGCGCATAACTTACAGCCTAGTTAGAAGTCATTTTAGCAAAATAATTAAATAAAGCACAATACAAAACCATGGCCAACAACATTGGTGGAAGAGGAAAGCCTCTGTCTACACAATGCCTGTCACGGGTGTGTCGGAGGTGACAGACAGTCACCCTGCAATGGTTTGCAGGAGATCTCCACGTTTGGCAATGCAGACAGCTGCCTAGATAGGAGGCTGTGTTTAGGACCCAGCGACTACCTCCCTTTATTCTGGGTGTATATATACCTGGTGTGTCTAGGTGGGCGTCACCGGTTATATTCATTCCTACTTGGAACTTGGCTGAAGTAGCATCACATCCTCTTTGGAGTCTTGAGGCCATGTGCCCTGTTGGAGTTCTTCTAAAGCTAAGTTATTATTTCCCTGTGTTGTCTTCCCCTTTTGTCTTTAGAGTGCTAGCGGAGGTTGACTAGTGCTCATCTCCTTCCACCCCCAGGTTTAGCCTTACGCCGGGTATAGTAGGGCGAGGCACGTGATCGGCGACAGCTGCGGAGGCTGAATAGGGACGTTAGGCAGAGACAGGGTGATGCTAGTCCAGATTAGGAGGTCACCGCTTCCCCCTTTCCCTAATGTCTGGGCTTCCTTTCCTTTTCCCCTCTGTGTTTCACTCACACCTGGCGTGACAATGCCTCACCCAAACCCTGATCCTGTCACTCATTCACAGGAAGGAAACTGCTCCTCACTTCACCAGGCAGTAGGACAGCAGCATGGAGGAAGCGTTTCTACTGCCAGCTCTCCGGCTCCTTGGCTCCCTGGATGGTGTTAAGTATGTGACATGAGGTCTCTTCTGTCTTTCCAGAGGTCTCCTAGCTTCCTTCTGCTGGTATTCCTCAATAAGTGAAGCTGGCTCCCATGCTACTATGATGACATATTTGGTAACAACTTCCTCCTGAAGTCCTGGCTCTTCCTTTTCAGCCATCAAAATGTCAGACAGGCACCCCCTGAGCCACTCCTCCCACCACAGCTCTCAGCTCTTTGTATTAGATCCCTCAGGGTATCCTCCATCCTACCGTCTCCCAGCTTCTGTTGCTCAAGGATTCGCTACCCGCTCTTCAAAGCTGCTCCAGAGATGACTTGTTCCGGTAGATGTAACTTGAGCCTGCAGATTATTGCATGGTAACCACTTGACTTGCCATGCTCTTCTTCCAGGTATCAACTTCACCGCATCGCCTTCAACTTTCTGCAATGTTTTTTTCCTCTTCTCCAGGAACTGGCAGAAGACCATTGGAGAACCCATCCATTTATATCTTCATTTCCTGACACTCACAGGAATCAGCCAATCAAAACTGAAAGAGGAAAACGTCACCAGGTAGAAACAGCAAGAACCTGCTCACGTCATAGGACACCGGTGACCTGATCACACCATCCGGCAGGAGCCCATCAACACAAAGTAGAGAAACCAAAAAGAAAGGACTGGAACGTAACACTGCTAAAATAAACCTTAAAAAGAAAAGATAAAAGGAAAAATGAAAGAGGGTGTGCAGCATGACAGCATGGGGGTACTACACCATATTCATCTCTCCCTGCCCCTCACATTACATCCTGCACATACACAGTGCCAAATATTCTATTTTACCAAAACGTTGAAAGATTCTAAAACGTCTGTATGCTAAAGCTTCTGTTTTTACATAATCACACAATAATAATATTATCAGTGATAATATGGAGCAGTAATATAATAATACGGTGCAGTGCACATTATGTGCCGGGGACGGGGAAGATTGGGACGTAGAGAAGTTCCAGCTTCCATTCTTCATTACAAAGGCTGGGTGACACCTGGTGGCGATCTTCGGGACTGCAAGTAGAAAGTAGATATCCATCTATCTCATATCTATCTATTATCTATCTAAAAAGAAAAAATAGAAGCAGCATCAGGATATAAAGTCAGGGTGATAAGCCTCCCAGGTATAGATCAAACCTTCAATACAATTCAAAAAATTGGAAGCAGCACACCATATAGAAGGTGAAATAATACTACTATTATATTTTCACCTTCTACCTTCTATATGGTGTGCTGCCTTCAATTTTTTTAATTATCTATCTCTATCTATCTATGTATTATCTATCTATCTATTATCTATCTATTATCTATCTATCTATCTATCTATCTATCTATCTATCTCTCTTTCTATCAATATATTGCATTTTATATCCTTGTCACCTCGTAGAGGATATTTTGCTTTCAGGACATTATTTGGTAATGTTAATGTTAATTTTAAAAACTACACATCGTCTTGTAAACATAAACAAATATTTAGATTTGAGAGTCCTCAGTGGTTGATACCAGGTCCGGCGTCAGCACCCGGCATACCCGGGCAAGGGCCGGGGCCCTGGACCATCAGGGGGGCCCACTCGTTATCGGAGCCCGGACCCCTTCCCTGGTATCTGTGCAGGGTCTCCGGTGCTGTTCAAACCCTGCTGTGCTTCACGCAGCAGCAGCAGTCAGTGTGCGGTCAGTGTGTTGCTGCTCCACCAATCAGGCCCAGTGCTGTCACTTTCAAGACATGGCCGCTCGCTGTGTGCTGTGCGCATTGTGGCTATGTCTGGTAGTAATGACACGCAGGGGCGACACTGCGCCTTTAATTGTGCTTGTGTGTCACACCTGCCGCGTCATTACTACCAGACACAGCCGCACAGTGCACAGCGTGCGGCCATGTCTGGAAAGTGACAGCACCGGGCCTGATTGGTGGAGCAGCAGCACACTGACCGCACACTGCTGCTGCTGCATAAAGCAGAGCAGGGCTTGAACAGCACCGGCGGCCCTGCACAGATGCCGGGGAAGCGGCCCGGACCCTGATGGCGAGTGGGCCCCCCTGATGGTCCAGGGCCATGTGACACGCCTGAGGCCCTGCACTGCCACATGACTGAGGAGCTGGACAGGACACAGGCCAGGGGGCAGGTGAGCGAGCTTCCCAAATCCCCATATAAAAATTATTTCTTATGTGTGTGTGTGTGTATGATGTGAATGTCTGTGTATGTTAGTATGTATGACTGTGTATATATATTTATGTCTGTTTTATGTGTTTTTAAGAATGTGTTCAAATATGTATGTGTATGTATCTGTGCGTGTCTGCATATCTGTGTACCATGTTCATGTGTGTATGTGTGTGCATGCCTGCGTACCGTGTGCATGCGCATGTCTGTGCACTGTGTGTGTGTCTGTGTATTGTGTGCGTGTCTGCATATTGAGTGTGTATATCTGTGTACCATGTTCATGTGTGTATGTGTGTGCATGCCTGCGTACAGTGTGCATGCGCATGTCTACATATTGTGTGCGTGTCTGCGTATTGTGTGCGTGTCTGCGTATTGTGTGCGTGTATGCGTTTCTGCGTATTGTGTGTGTATGTGCATGTCTGCGTATTGTGTGTGCGTGCGTGTCTGCGTATTGTGTGTGTGTGCGTGTCTGCGTATTGTGTGTGTGTGTGCGTGTCTGCGTATTGTGTGTGTGTACGTACGTACTGTGTATGTGTGCGTGTCTGCGTATTGTGTGTGTGTGCGTGTCTGCGTACTGTGTGTGTGTCTGCGTACTGTGTGTGTGCGTGCGTACTGTGTGTGTGTGCATTCATGTCTGCGTACTGTGTGTGTGCATGCATGTTTGCATATGTGAAGGATGAGGTGGCAGGCTGGGCCCTGTGTTGTATACCTATATTTCTCCGCCGTATCTGTGCATCATGAATTGTGGTATGTGCTAATGGGGCCCACTGAGACTCTTTCGCCCGGGGCCCACAAAAACCTGGAGCTGGCCCTGGTTGATACCTTTTAATGGCTAACTGAAAAGATGGTAACAAGTTGCAAGCTTTCAAGACTACTCAGGTCTCTTCATCAGGCTAGTATAACGCAAGATCTGAAGAGTGACATATTTATACACAATAAGACACAGAAATAATGCAATAGATGAGACAGGTGACAGAAAGCATTATTTCTGTGTCTTATTGTGTATAAATATGTGACTCTTCAGATTTTGCGTTATACTAGCCTGATGAAGAGACCTGCGTAGTCTCGAAAGCTTGCAACTTGTTACCATCTTTTTAGTTAGCCATTAAAAGGTATCAACCACTAAGGACTCACAAATCTAAATATTTTTCCATCTACTGGCTAACACTGTACAAAGATATTTATTTTCCCTGTATCAAAATAGAGGATAGCAGAATGTACCGCATCTTCATGGAACTCAAGCTACTTCTGAAGAAACGTGCACAATTGGACAGCGACATTTTTTTCTTATTTAAATGCAAAAAGGAGAATCTAATTCCTTAAGGACTTGGGATTACAAACCCAATTATTCATACCTACAATACTCATTATGCACAAAACCTTTGCCACAGGACTTCTGAGAGATTAAGGAACCACTTTTTTAATGTCTTCTACAGCATCAAGAGTAAAGTCCAAGGGCAATTTAAAACTCAGAGGAAAACACTTACAGAAAACACAGAGCAAAAATTACAGCAATACTACAACAAACTACAGACCCTTCTGATTCATAACAAGGAAAAGAAGCTACCCAGATTGCGCCTAAATTCAGGACACTATACAAACTGTTACAAAACAAAGCCAAAACCTGACAATTTGGACAACCACTCCATTCCAGACACAGAAGCATCTAATTGTGTCATCAGTCTCTCAGATTATAAATCCAACAAAGCGGAGCTGACCGTGCTTTCCAGGGGGCTCTCATTTTGTCCTACTAAGGCCCTAGATAAAACTGAACTGTGCAGTGATATGGAAAATTATTTCAGGAGACTGCGCCTGAGGGAATACTTCAATGCTACAGAAGATTCAGAACCCACCCCAACTGAAGGAAAATGGATCTTGACAACCAAGAAGAGGACAGAATGGACACCTCCACCTCCACACCTCCACCTAGACTCCTTCAGACATGTGATAAAATCCACCATTCTAGACACAAACAGGAGACAAACATCCAACATCAGTGCCCAGGAGAGAAAGGCCATACAATCTATGGAAACCAGCAAAGAAATCATCATTAAACCTGCTGACAAGGGTGGTGCAATAGTGATGATGAACACATCAGACTACATGAAGGGAGCAAACAGACAACTGATGGACACACGCTAATGTGGCACCACAGAGGGTCTGGTTTCCACAATGGTAGTAATACCATGTCTTGGAGCAAAACAGGAGTTTCCTGGTCAGGAACACATTACATGCAACTCCTCCTGCCCCAGACCAGAAAGGGGAGGATCCTGCCCTATATAACTGGATCTGGAGGCGGGGTTAGTTCAGTCTAGTGTCAGGAGTCAAGTAGGATACACAGGAGCAAGGAGCCAGGGACTGGAGCTGTAGCTAGCTCGTCCTGGCCAGTGTACACAGAGGACCGGACACCGGAGTCCGAGGCTGTGGGACCCTTCAGGCCCAGCAGCAGATACCGCAGGGCAGGGGATTGCAGTTCTCCTGGCCCAACAGAAGCCCGGAGGCTCAGCCACACGAAAGGACCAGTACCACCACAGAGGAGCGAGGAATACATGGGATCCGAGCTGCCAGCCATACGGGTGAGCACAGCACGTCACACTCAGGGACGTGGGCTACAACACGAATATAAGCGGGATAGTCAAAGAGTACAGTCAGAACAGCAGGCTTACAACTCCACCTGGCCAGGGGGATTCTAGGATTGCTCCCAGACTGACCAGGCCCTCATCCCTAGCAAGTACTTCCGTTGGGGCCTAAATAATTGCCACCAGTAAAGACCCTAGGACTGCACTGCAAAGACTCTGTGTTATCATTACTGATCCAGGCACTATCACCACCACCATCCATACACGCTGCCCTGAAGCTCCACTCTTCCTGTAGGGAGTCACATCACCTTGCTGCACACACCATCAGCTTCAGTGGACTGCTCCGCAGCGGCGGTTCCCAATAACCGCATCCCACAGGTGGAATAGTCGGACTATACAGAAACTACACTGGTTTGACCGCCCTGGGTCACCGACCGGGTCGCCGCCAAGGTGACTACAACCCCCTGCATCTACAAGGCCCTGCTCCAGGCATCCCACTGCCCAGGGGGCGCATCAACTTTTTGGCGTAGTCGGCAGGATTGCGTGCCCACTACCACCGGGTACTGTGCGCCTTCACAGATTGTGTCGCATACTGTGGTGAAGATTTCCCGCCATTTGTTGCCGTTTTCCCGCCATTGTCCGCCATTTTCGGGTCGCCGCGCGGGAAGAAGAGGGGCGTGATCGCTGGAAGTCCAAAGCCCCGCCCCACGCACTGACGCAGCGCCAGGTCCTGGAAGGAGCCACAGCGAATGCTGACGTCAGACGTGTGCGACGCCAGGTCCTTGACGGAGACCATCGCCTGCGGAACTGTGGCCTACGGAAGAAAAGAGAAGGAAGGTAGACCATGGTTCACTAGGGGGGAGGAAGACGCCTGATATGGAGGGAACTTCAACCACCGGCGCGGCCGCTGCCGCGGTAATGCCATTCACCATGCCTTATATACCGGGGGCAGCATGGTTGCCCCAGTACTCAGGAGAGTTGCACACTCTGAGTGACTTCAAGGAGAGACTAAGCAGTTTATTTAAAGTATACCCCCTGTCCGAGGAGCAGAAAGTGAGCATCCTTATAAGTCAGTTGATTGGTGCAGCCCAGAGAGAAGTAAAGTCCTGGTCAACCAGG
The DNA here is from genome assembly GCF_046119375.1 of Phyllobates terribilis. Classification (NCBI taxonomy): domain Eukaryota; kingdom Metazoa; phylum Chordata; class Amphibia; order Anura; family Dendrobatidae; genus Phyllobates; species Phyllobates terribilis. The sequence goes on from NW_027362761.1 coordinate 1,177,697,430, forward strand.
GAAAAAGGGACTGTAAAAGAGATACTGGCCCGCCTAAAGGACACTTTTGACACCCGTACTACGGCAGAGATTAAGATGAAGTTTTATGGATGCAAACAACGGGCACAGGACAGTGTACGGGACAATGCTTTAAACCTGCAGGAGGCGCTGGGGGCCATCAAACAAGTAGACCCTGACAGTGTGCGTGACAAAAACAGACTGTTAACCCAACAATTTATTGAGGGTTTACTGTCCAGCGCCCACCGAACCCAGCTGCGCATAATGGCTCTGCAAAACCCTGACTTGGACTTTGCTCAGTTTAAGGACAGGGCCATCCGGGTGCTACGAGAACCAGCACAAGGTGGCGCTACAGCTCACCGGCGCCCAGCTATCACCTACCACCAGGAGGTGGCACCCTTTTCCCGGAGCCTGTAGAAGCTGATGCACAGACTCTGGACAATGCCCCGTCTACAGACCTGCACCATCAGTTCCAAGAGTTAACTAAAAGTGTAGCTGCGCTAACCAAAACTGTGCAGTCCTTGCAGGTGTCTCCCAAAGGAAAGATCCAGCTGGCTTCCAGTCCGGAGGACGTCCCGTGGCACCGACAGAAGAGTATTCCACCATCCAGAGGGTGGAACAGCGACCGCTACGACCAGGACGGACAACCCATCTGCCGCCGCTGCAACCAGCCAGGACATTATGCAAGGTACTGTCATTTAAACGAGCAAAACCTGGGGCAGAGGGCCAACCCCCAGGCATAAGACCACCAGGCCCATCAAGCTGGCGAGACAAATATGTGGAAGGACGACCGGTCCTACCTGTCATGCTGGACGGTTTTCCAATGAGCGCGTTGCTGGACACTGGATCCCAGGTGACCACCATCCCCTACATTCTTTTCAAACAGTACTGGACTGACTCTGACATCACCCGCCGTCCAGATGAACATTTGAGCATTTATGCCAGCAATGGTCAACCCGTACCTCAGGTGGGGTTCAAAGACGTGACCATAAAGGTTGGCAAAGTCGAACTGCCAGCACAAGGACTGATTATTGTCGACATTGATCGCCGATAAAGTCATCCCATGATAACCTTAGGCACTAATGTCATTGAAAATTGTCTTGCAGAAATAATTGTCTTGTTACAGCAGCTTGCAGAGACCGCCAGTTCCAGCCAGCAGCGGGTTCTACAAAGAGAGATCAGAGCTCTGATGAAAAGACAACAGGTAGAACTGTCTGGTGGTGAGATTGGCAGGGTTAGGATGAGTGACCCGTTCCCTATTGCCATGCGCCCAAGAAGTGAAATGCTGATATGGTGCCGGGCAGCCATCGGTCTAAGGGGTAGAGATTACCAGGCCCTGGTCTGACAGTAGGCCCACCATTTTGACAGCCAGGGGGGTGGTTGATGTTCACCATGGGAGAGTGCCAGTCCGCATCCTGAACATTGGGGAAAAAGAAGCTCATTTGCCCCGGTATGCCACCCTGGCCAAGCTATTCACCGTCAATCAAAATTCTATAAAGACAGTGGAACCCTTACCTCCATCCAAACAGGCGGAGGATAATGGCTCCAAGGGACAGATGGAGGACTGGTGCCAGAAGCTGCATGTGGGCACTGACTCCACCCCTCCACATCAAAAGCAAGGAGTATACCGGGTGGTCCAGGAGTATGAGAGGGTCTTCAGTAAACACCCACTCGACTTCGGGCAGGTAAAGGGGGTTCAACACCATATCCCCAAGGGGGACCATCCACCCATTAAAGAAAGGTACCGGCCAGTACCGCCAGCACACTACCAAAATGCCAAAGGGATGTTACGAGAGATGAAGGAGGCTGGGGTAATAAGAGACGGTTGTAGCCCCTGGGCAGCTCCATTAGTTCTTGTAAAGAAAAAGGATGGCACAATGAGAATGTGTGTAGACTACAGGCAAATTAACCGCTTAATTCATAAAGATGCATACCCGCTACCCAGGATAGAGGAGTCACTAGCTGCGTTAAAATCTGCTAGTTATTTCTCTACTTTGGATCTTACTAGTGGGTATTGGCAGGTTCCTGTAGCAGAGGCGGATAAGGAAAAGACCGCATTCACCACCCCGATGGGCCTCAGCAAGTTCAACTGCATGCCATTCGGGCTCTGTAACGCCCCAGGAACCTTCCAGCGGTTGATGGAGTGCTGTCTAGGACATAAGAATTTCGAGACAGTCCTCCTGTACCTGGATGACGTCATAGTATACTCCAAGACGTATGAGGATCATTTGAAGCACCCGGCGGAAGTGTTTGAAGCCCTGGCTGGCTTTGGCCTGAAGGTGAAGCCGTCTAAGTGCCACCTGCTGAAGCCCTAAGTACAGTACTTAGGACATGTGGTAAGCGCTGACGGTGGAGCACCAGACCCCGATAAGATCACCGTAATCAAGGACTGGCCGAGACCTTCCACCATCAAAGAAGTGCGGCAGTTCCTCGGGTTGGTAGGCTACTACCAAAGGTTTATACCAGGCTTCACCAAGATGGCGGCACCTATGCAGGACCTCCTGATAGGCCAGTCCAGAAAGGCCAAGAACCAGAAACCACCATTAAAATGGGACAAGCTGGAAGATGAGTCCTTCACCAGGCTGAAGATGGCTCTCACAGGTGATGAGGTCCTGGCCTACCCTGATTATGGACAGCCCTTCATCCTTCACACGGACGCGAGCACCATGGGACTGGGAGCGGTGCTGTCCTAGATCCAACAAGGCAGAGAAAGGGTAATAGCCTACGCCAACAGGAAGCTCCGGCCCACAGAATGAAACCCAGAAAACTACAGCTCCTTCAAGTTGGAGTTCCTTGCCATTGTCTGGGCCATGACAGAGCGCTTCAAGCATTATCTCGCCTCCTCCAAATTTACCGTCTTCACGGATAATAACCCGCTGACCCACTTGGACACTGCAAAACTTGGTGCCCTGGAACAAAGATGGATGGCCCGACTGTCTAATTACGAATTCACCATCAAGTACCGGGCTGGGCACAAGAATGCAAACGCAGATGCGCTGTCCAGAATGCCTAACTTGCCAGACGGGGGAGAAGACCCAGAGGAGCTGGAAGAGATAGAAATCCCTGCGTTCCACCGCCATAGGATAAAGCAGTGCTCCCATTGTGTGAAGAACAGGTGCTCTGCCAACAGAAAAGCCACGATCAATCCATTGCCCCACCATGGATGGGCAGAAACACAAGACAGTGACCCGGCTGTTCACCTAGTCAAAGAGTTGCTGACACAAGCTGACTCATACCCTGATTCAGATGCTCCAGAAGAGACCAAACAGCTGTGGAAAGAAAAGAGCAAGCTGTTCATCTATGAAGGGAAGCTGTGTCGAAGAACTGTCAACTCCCGGACACATGAGCTGGTCTGGCAGGTGGTAGTCCCGAGGCGAGATGCATCTATGGTCTTGGAAGCGTACCACGATGGAGCGGGACATTTTGGATGGAAGAAGCTGGAAGTCCTGCTACGTGAACGGTTCTATTGGGTTGGCATGAGGAAAGCAGTCGAGAGGTGGTGTCGAGAATGCGGACCATGCAACCTGAGAAGAAAAGACCGTGACAGCCAGAGGGCCCCCCTGCAGCCCATCATCACCAAGCAGCCCCTCGAAATGGTAGCCCTGGACCATGTGAAGCTATCCTCGAGCAGGTCAGGCTATGTCTACGCTCTCACCATCGTAGACCACTGCTCCCGGTTCCTGGTAGTAGTGCCAGTCAAGGACCAAATGGCTCAGACAGCAGCCAGAGCTTTCCAGCAGCACTTCTGCCGCCCGCATGGTTACCCAGAACGTGTGTTAACTGACCAAGGTCCGGCCTTCGAAGCGGAGGTATTCCAGGAGTTCTGCAACCTGTACGTCTGCAAGAAGATCAGGACAACGCCTTATCACCCCCAGACCAACGGGATGTGTGAAAAGATGAACCAGGTGGTGATAGACCTACTGAAGACATTGCCCCTGGAGGAACGCAGTCTATGGCCAGAAAAGTTGCCAGACCTGGTGGACCTCTACAATCATATCCCAGTGAATTCCACCAACTGCACACCAGCTTACCTGATGCGAGCGAGACCTGGTAAGCTGCCCATCGATCTGGATATGGGAGTCCTGACACCAGAGGACGCCTCACCGGATGCGGATTGGGACACTGAGAAACAACAGCAATACCGTAAGGTACAGGAAAGTGTTGAAAGAAGTCTGTCCCAAGCAAGAGAAAGGCAAGAGAAGACTTACAATCAACATGCACCTGCTGCCCCCTTGTTACCAGGAGAGCAAGTCCTAAAGAGGAAGAGGCGACTCCACAAGTTGGATGACCAGTGGGAAGGAGAGCCGTACACCGTTCTACCCTCAAACCATGATAACACCAAGGTGTGCCTCATAAGTAAGGACGGAGGTGAGACAACAGGAACAGTTTCCAGAGACCACCTGAAGAAATGTCCCGAGCAGCTGCAACACGCTAAAGAAGACCAAGATATCCCTCAACCCGCAGAGGAAGTGGAAGAAATGGTCAGCACGGTACTCGGAGAATTTCCACTGTCGTGGACACAAGTAAATAATGCCATTGTTGTGCCAGTCCTTACATTTCTCCAACCAGCCCCTCAGGAAGCTGTAGAAGTCCCAGTAGAGTTGGAAGAACCGTTGGCCCCGGAGACAGAAGATTCCTCATCAGCAGACCAGGAGAATCTACCCTCTGCTAGTAGCGAACCTGTCGTACCCACGGCAAGCCAAAGGATCCGTAGGAAGCTGCCCAGCCTACCAGAGACACCTCCAAACACCTGTAGTGGGGTGAACATTGAGCCCACCACACCAGTGGTAAATACAGGGGATCAAGGTAGAACACAGATAGACAGTGTGTTACGCAGATCTACCAGAAGCACCAGAGGTCAAATCCATGCTCGTTGGAGGATTTAAAGTGTAATGTATAACTGTCTTATTGCAAATGTTGTATATGTGTGTATTAAATAAGTTTTTTCAGTTACCCAACAGGGTCCAAAAACACTTTCAGGTTATGGACAGTGAATAACCAAAAACTTACCCTGTAAATAGTTGCACCTATAAAGTGCCCCTTTGTGCCAGACCACAGAACAAAAACCCGTGGAGGTGGCTGAAGACTTGGTCCAACATCCGGATCATCAATGTGACTCGCCCAGGGGAATGGGGATGACTCGGTACCCGGGCCTTTAGCCTGGCCTTGTAGGGATGTCGCGGTGGTCGGCTCCCGGGCCCGTACCCTGGGGTCTCTCCTTAAAAAGGGTGGATAATTTGTTACGTTTATAAAAGCGTTTGTGACGCCACCTGTGGCTTCTGATGAGGATCACCAGCGCTGCGCAGTCCACTGAGGCCAATGATAAGGCAGCTCGATGGTATAGCTCCCCACAGGTGGAGCTAGGCCTCAGGGCAGTGTGTGAAGAGGAATGCAGGACAGGCGCGACCCAGCCGGGTCAGAGAAAGAACAGGGACAGACACTAGTCACTTCAGTACCTTTTACTGATGGAAATTCAGGCACGTCCCGGAGCACTGTAGGGTGAAGGGTGCATGTCAGGATCCTCCCCAATGAGCGGGTTTTTGGGCCTCCTGTTTCTTGCCTCTGCGTAATAAGTTTCTGACCTGCCTAGAGCTAGGCCTAACTTTGTCTCTGTCCTGCGCTGGCTGACCTTGTGGTAGGGCCTTTCCTTGGAGTACACACTCCTCAGCTTGCGGGGCCTATGTGTCTCCTGGCTCTGTTACGTATCAGCACTTTAGCGATCCTGGGACTTGTAGTTCTCCAGGGATTCCGGTTTATCTTACTGGGTCATGGAGATCCCGGTAAGCTTCGGACCCGGTGTCCGGTAACTTCTTCGGGGTGAGCCAGTTAAGCTCCTCTGCCCCATATGTACTAACTCTCCTCTTTGCCTTCGGCCTACTCGGGCCCTCTCTAGGCTACTCACACTAACGGCAGCTTGCCGCGCTTCACCGATCTTATGGCGCCGGCACACCTAAAGCTCACCTCTCTGAGCTACAACTGAGTCTCGACTGTGCTCCACCGCAGACTAACCTCTCTCAGGATTCTGCTGCAGCAACTCTCTCAACAGGTTTGCTCTCTGTCGACTCCAGTCTAGACTAACTGCTGCCTGGCTCCACCTTCCCTATTTATCTATCCCTAACGGGCTCCCTCTGGTGGTCTGAGGTGGAAGGTGGAGATGTGTGAATGGTTATGGGGGCCTCTTGTGGAGGAATACTTCAATACACCCTTCTAGAATTTGTGATACCAAGCACAGCTGGGCGTCACAATCCCCCCTAGTTAAACTCAGCACTCCCGGGCTGAAGTACATTTTATAAAACAATAACAATAGTAAACATTAGCAATACAAAAACAATCTTCCCTTTATGGGAGGCACGAATCTTAAACGTACATGGGGTCTGCAGAAATACGCTTGGAACGTCTTTGCTGCTGTCTCTGCTGTCAGGTCTTTGACGGGGGTGACCACCAGGAACCGTGAGTAGTGATCCACTGTAATGCACACGCCCAGGCTGAGCGGCGTGTGCGTGTGATTCCACATGACCGTGCCGGAGAGTGAATGCCTAGAGGGGCGTAACTAGGTGTTCACCCGATCCGACCAGGGTCGCACGACGGCATACGACGCCAGTGCACCAAGGAGGAACCGAGCAGAGGGACCAGGTGCTACTCCAGGACAGACCCCGGACACGGCTGTTGACCCACACAGGGGAATACAGGAACAGACTGGTTAGGCTGGCGCACAGACTGGTGGGTATAGGCAGGCACGACTGGTATGCAGGCAGGCAGGCGGGTATGCAGGCAGGGGGGTACAGGCAAGCACAGCTAGAGTGCAGACAGGGAGGCACTAGCAAGTAGGAACACAGGCGGGATAGGACCCAGTACACACTGGGACTCAGGAACAGAACCACAGATGTGGCGGACAAACACAGCAGAGTGAGGCTGCCCAGAGAGGTGAGCGAGAGCAGGGCAGGACGAGGCCGCCTGGAGCGGTGAGCAAGAGTAGAGCAGGACGAGGCCGCCTGGGGCGGTGAGCAAGAGTAGAGCAGGACAAGGCCGCCTGGAGCAGTGAGCAAGAGGTCAGAGCAGAGCGAGACTGCCGGTGCAGTGAGCAAAGGAGTCAGAGCGGAGCGAGACTGCCGGAGCAGTGAGCAAAGGAGTCAGAGCGGAGCGAGACTGCCGGAGCAGTGAGCAAAGGAGTCAGAGCGGAGTGAGACTGCCGGAGCAGTGAGCAAAGGAGTCAGAGCGGAGCGAGACTGCCGGAGCAGTGAGCAAAGGAGTCAAAGCGGAGCGAGACTGCCGGAGCAGTGAGCAAAGGAGTCAGAGCGGAGCGAGACTGCCGGAGCAGTGAGCAAAGGAGTCAGAGCGGAGTGAGACTGCCGGAGCAGTGAGCAAAGGAGTCAGAGCGGAGCGAGACTGCCGGAGCAGTGAGCAAAGGAGTCAGAGCGGAGCGAGACTGCCGGAGCAGTGAGCAAAGGAGTCAGAGCGGAGCGAGACTGCCGGAGCAGTGAGCAAAGGAGTCAGAGCGGAGCGAGACTGCCGGAGCAGTGAGCAAAGGAGTCAGAGCGGAGCGAGACCGCCGGAGGAGTGAGCAAAGGAGTCAGAGCGGAGCGAGACTGCCGGAGCAGTGAGCAAGGGAGTCAGAGCAGAGCGAGACTGCCGGAGCAGTGAGCAAAGGAGTCAGAGCGGAGCGAGACTGCCGGAGCAGTGAGCAAAAGGGTCAGAGCGGAGCAAGGCTGCCGGAGCGGTGAGCAAGGCAGAGCAGGCTAGAACCGCCGGAGCGGTGAGCAAGGCAGAGCAGGGGGGACAAGGCTCTGTTCACACGGAACAGACAGGAAGGGAAAGGCAGAGCCAGATACCCACAGGGTACTTGCAGTGAAGTAGCGAGTGGACCACAAACTCACAAACGGGAGTACAGAGACAACAAGCAGGAGTTAGGTACGAGTTCAGACTCTGCAGAAAAAGGAAAGGAACGGACATAGAGGCAAAACAGGTAAAGGATAGGAGAGAGTTCAGACTGGAACTGAGTGTACGGAGGAGACCAACACTGCAGCGGGATACAGGAGTGGGTCTGGGAATACGGCCCCCAGAGAGGCGGGATGAACAGGCAAGGAGCGTGTTCAGACAGGACAGACAAGATACAGGAGCAGGTCTAGGTAATCGGCCCCTAGAAGGCGGGAGGAACAGGCTAGGAGCGTGTTCAGACAGGACAGACAAGATACAGGAGCGGGTCTAGGTAATCGGCCCCTAGAAGGCGGGAGGAACAGGCTAGGAGCGTGCTCAGACAGGCCTGGAAATACAGCCTCCAGGATAGGCAGACAATAGAACACAGAACGGGACCTGGCACCTTCAGAGTGCAAGCACACACTGAATGAAACACAATGCTCAGGCAGGGATTGATTGGAGCAGCTGGGTTAAATACCAGGTGACAGACAGCAATAGGCTGAGGACGCACAAGGGGTGTGACCCACAGCAGGTACAAAAAGCAGGAAGTGATCGGGCGCCGCTCTTAAGCAACAGAAACAGACACAAACAGACAGCATGGAGGGAAGCCAGAGAGACATTCTGGACTGGAGATCAAGTGCGCGCTCTTGCACAGTGGGAGATGGACCACTATGCAAGGACGCCGCCAGGTATGTTACATCCACCATGGTCAGAGCATAGGAGTATCCTGACCTGCTGGAGGACAGCTTGACATGGTCCAGGGCCACGATTTCCAGGGGCCGAGTCGTCTTGATGGGTTGCAGGGGTGCCTTCTGGCTGCTGAAGTCCTTTCTTCTTAGGCCACAGGGTCCACAGTCCCCACACCACCTCTCAATGGAGCTGCGCATTCCTACCCAGTAGAATCGACACTTCAGCAGTGTCTCTAGCTTTTTCCAGCCAAAGTGCCCCGCCTGATCATGGTAAGCTTCTAATACCATCTGGATGTCTGTCTTTGGGACTACTATCTGCCATACCATCTCGTGGGTTTTTGGATTAACGTACCTCCCGCACAGCTTCTCACAGTAGATAAACAGCCGGCTTCTCTCATTCCACAGCTGCTTTGCTTGGAGAGACGCATCCATCTCCAGGGAGGCACCTTCTTGGGTTATCAGCTGTTTAATGCGGCTGCAACCGGGTCACTGTCCTGGGTCTCTTTCCAGCTGTGGTGAGGCAGGGGGTTTAACGTCTTTCCACGCTGCTTCCTGGAGGCTCGTTGCTCATGGACCATCCCACTCCAGTGAAAGGCAGGTAGCTCTATCTCTTCCAAGTCATCCACATCTTCCTCTGTGTCTGACTGGTGAGGCATCTGAGACAGGGCATCGGCGTTGGCGTTCTTGCGGCCTGCCCGGTATTTAATGGTAAATTGGTAGTTTGACAGCCGAGTCATCCATCGTTGTTCCAGTGCCCCCAACTTAGCTGTTTCAAGATGGGTCAAGGGGTTGTTATCAGTAAAGGCAGTGAACTTGCTGGAGGCCAGATCGTGCTTGAACCTTTTAGTGATGGCCTAGACCAAGGCCAGGAACTCTAACTTAAAACTGCTATAGTTCTCTGGGTTCCTCTCAGTCGGGCGGAGCTTCCTGCTTGCGTATGCGATCACCTTCTCTTGGCTATTCTGCTTCTGACTTAGAACAGCACCCAGTCCTTCGTTGCTGGCATCTGTATACAGCAGGAACAGTTGGCTGTAGTCAGGGTAGGCTAGGATCTCATCACCTGTCAGGATCGCCTTCATCTCCTGAAACGACTCTGCTTGCTCCTTACCACAGTGGAATGGGGGGGTTTTGTCTTTGGGGGACTGCCCTACCAGGAGGTCTTGCAGAGGAGCTGCTTTCTTAGTGTAGTCCTTTACGAACCTCCGGTAGTATCCCACTAATCCCAAGAACTGACGCACCTCCTTGAGGTTCTTCGGCTCTGGCCACTTATGGATGGCTGTGATTTTCTCCGGGTCTGGTGCTACCCCTTCCGGACTGACAATGTGCCCCAGGTACTGTACCTTTCTCTTGAGCAGGTGGCACTTTGAGGGCTTCAACTTCATCCCGTACCGGGACAGTAACTCAAATACCTCTGCCAGGTGTTTCAAGTGGTCCTCGTACGTTCTGGAGTACACTATTACATCGTTCAGGTAAAGTAACACAGTCTCGAAGTTGCGGTGTCCCAGGCAGCACTCCATCAATCTCTGGAACGTTCCGGGGGCATTGCAGATTCCAAACGGCATACTGTTGAACTCGCAGAGTCCCATCGGGGTGGTGAAGGCCGTCTTCTCCCGATCCTCCTCAGCCACAGCTACTTGCCAGTACCCACTAGTGAGGTCAAGGGTGGAAAAGTAATTTGCAGACTTTAAAGCAGCTAGGGACTCCTCTATGCGTGGTAAAGGGTTTGCATCTTTATTTGTAATGCGATTTACTTGACGGTAATCTACACACATTCTCATGCTCCCATCCTTTTTCCTAACCAGCACTAGGGGAGCTGCCCAGGGACTACAACTATCCCTTATCACTCCCGCCTTCCTCATGTCACGCAGCATTTCTTTCGCGTTCTGGTAGTGAGCTGGGGGTATAGGCCTGTAACGTTCTTTGATTGGGGAATGGTTGCCTGTGGGGATATGATGTTGAACCCCCTTAACCCTCCCGAAGTCAAGTGGATGTTTACTGAACACCTGAGAGTATTCTTGAACCACCCGGTGTACACCCTGTTTTTGATGGGCAGGAGTGGTGTCTGTCCCAACATGGAGCTGTTGACACCAATCCTCCACCTGGGTTGAAGGGTCATTATCCTCCACTTCGTCTGGTGAAGTTAAGGACTCCGCTTCATGGATGCAGTTGTTATTGACAGCATGTAATTTGGCAACAGTGGCATTACGTGGCAGTTTGACCTCATCTTCCCCTAAGTTGAGCAGACGGACGGGCACCCTCCTATTATGTACATCTACCACTCCCCTGGCGGTTAAGAGCGTGGGTCTATGCTCGGAGCAAAGGGGTTCTACTACCGCCTGGTAGCTCTGTCCTCTTAGACCTATAGCAGCTCTACACCAGATGAGCATTTCACTCATTGGAGGGATAACAATGGGTATGGGATCTGTTACCCGCACGTTACCGAGTTCACCGTCTGTTAACCTTACTTGCTGTTGATACATCAGGACTTGGATTTCCCTTTGCAGTGCCCTCCTCTGTCTTGGCCTGGCGGTGTCGGCGATCTGTTGGAGCAAGAACACAACCTCTCCCAAACAGTTACCAACAATGTTAGTGCCAATTACCATATACGGACTAGTGTCATCAGGATTAGTCTCTACTACAATTAGTCCCTGGTCCTTCAGCTCCACTCTCCCCACCTTCACAGTCACGTCCTTAACCCCGAGTAGGTTTGAGGCATATACTGATAGATTTGGAGCTGGCGGACGTAGGTCGTCCATGGACCAGAGCCTCTTGTAGAGGACATCAGGCATGATGGTTACCTGAGATCTTGTGTCCAGCAGGGCATGCGTCGGGATCCCATCCAGTACAATGGACAGGAAAGGTCTTCCTCCGACGAACCTGTTGTACCAGTCTGATGGGCCTGGTGAGTTTACTCCTGGGTGTTGGCCCTCGGACCCAGGGTTTTCTCGTTTAAAGGACAATTCTGGGCGATGTGTCCGGTCTTGCGGCATCGGTAGCAGGCAGGGTCCTTCTGTGGACGGCGCTGGTCACTGGTCCTTGGCGAGGGCGGTGTTGGCCTCCTCTTCCTACGCATCCAGGGGACATCCTCAGGGCTATCGGCTAGCAGGATCTTCCCTCCTTCCTCAGGCTCCATCCGCAGCTGCAGAGCACTCAGCACAGTGGTCAGGGTTTTGCTCAACTGACGCACTTCAGAGCGCAAACTGTCCAGTTCTTTAGGGGATGTTGCTGGGACTTTAGCTTCAGCAGCCACTGGGGAAAAGGTGGGTGTTGCAGGCTCTGGGGTAGCCCCACCCTGGTAATGTTGGATGGAATTTGTTTCCAGGGGCTGCAGTCCTTTTATAGCCATGTCCTTGAGATTGTCAAAGGTGGCATCTGGATGATCTAGGGACCACCAACGCACAGTCCTTCTCTCCTCTGGAGACCTCAGTCCCCGGACAAACTGTTCCTTCAGCATTTTGTTCTCATTTTCAATGCTGGTTGGACTAACCCCTTGGAGACGCCAGGCATAGTCCCGAACATTGTCCTCTGGTTGTTGGGAGCAGCTGTAGAACCTCATCCGGAGGTCCGCCTCAGTAAGGTCCTCAAACACAGTCTGTAGTTTTTGAAATATTGCGGACACTGATTCCTGGTCTGCGGCCGACCATGTTTCCACTTCCCGTTCCGCAGCAGCGGTCAGCTGTCCTAATACAACGGCGGCTCTTTGTTTGTCGGTCATAGAGTACATGTCCAAGATACCACATATCTTCCGTTTGAATCCAGACAGGGTATCTGGTTTGCCGTTGTACTGGGGGAGCCACTTTGCTCCAGGAATGTACGGTAAAGTCATAGGAATAACAGGTGTTACAGGCGCTGCTGGTGGAGTGCGGCTTCTGCCTGCTCATCATCGGGCGCGGGTTGAACTTTAGGGACATTGACTGGCAGGTCGGCGTTCTGCTGTTCATCGGACATCTTGGCGCCCCCCTAGTTAACCGTGGCCTACCTTCTGTTTTTTCTTCCGGTAGGCCGCAGCTCCGCAGGTGACGGTTGTCTTCAGAACCTTGCGTCGTTTGCGTCCTATATCAGAGCGTTCAGCGACACTCCTTACAGGACCTGACGCTTCTTGGTCTGACGTTGAAACGTGGGGCGTGTCCGAAGCTTCGCGCTCTTTTGCAGGTATGCCCCTAATTTTCCCGCGGTTACGCCCTTCTTCTCGCTCAGCGGCCCAACAATGGCGGCTACCTTCACCACAATTTTACGTACACAGTTCAGAATAAAGGCGCACAGTACCCGGTGGCAACGGGCATAACACTTCGGCGTTGCAGCGGGCACGCTATCCTGTTCGTGACGCAAGAGGGAGATGACTCGCCCAGGGGAATGAGGATGACTCGGTACCCGGGCCTTTAGCCAGGCCTTGTAGGGATGTCACGGTGGTCGGCTCCCGGGCCCGTACCCTGGGGTCTCTCCTTAAAAAGGGTGGATAATTTGTTAAGTTTATAAAAGAGTTTGTGACGCCACCTGTGGCTTCTGGTGAGGATCACCAGCACTGCGCAGTACACTGAGGCCGATGATAAGGCAGCTTGATGGTATAGCTCCCCACAGGTGAAGCTAGGCCTCAGGGCAGTGTGTGAAGAGGAATGCTGGACAGGCGCGACCCAGCCGGGTCAGAGCAAGAACAAGGACAGACACGATAGTCACTTCAGTACCTTTTACTGATGGAAATTCAGGCACGTCTCCCGGAGCACTGTAGGGTGAGGGGTGCATGTCAGGATCCTCCCCAATGAGCGGGTTTTTGGGCCTCCTGTTTCTTGCCTCTGCGTAATAAGTTTCTGACCTGCCTAGAGCTAGGCCTAACTTTGTCTCTGTCCTGCGCTGGCTGACCTTGTGGTAGGGCCTTTCTTTGGAGTACACACTCCTCAGCTTGCGGGGCCTATGTGTCTCCTGGCTCTGTTACGTATCAGCACTTTAGCGATCCTGGGACTTGTAGTTCTCCAGGGATTCTGGTTTATCTTACTGGGTCATGGAGATCCGGGTAAGCTTCGGACCCGGTGTCCGGTAACTTCTTCGGGGTGAGCCAGTTAAGCTCCTCTGCCACCTATGTACTAACTCTCCTCTTTGCCTTCGGCCTACTCGGGCCCTCTCTAGGCTACTCACACGAACGACAGCTTGCCGCGCTTCACCGATCTTATGGCGCCGGCACACCTAAAGCTCACCTCTCTGAGCTACAACTGAGTCTCGACTGTGCTCCACCACAGACTAACCTCTCTCAGGCTTCTACTGCAGGAACTCTCTCAACAGGTTTGCTCTCTGTCGACTCGAGTCTAGACTAACTGCTGCCTGGCTCCACCTTCCCTATTTATCTATCCCTAACGGGCTCCCTCTGGTGGTCTGAGGTGGAAGGTGGAGATGTGTGAATGGTTATGGGGGCCTCTTGTGGAGGAATCCTTCAATACACCCTTCTAGGATTTGTGATACCAAGCACAGCTGGGCGTCACAAATGCCCTGTAGCCACCCCAGGGCCTCCGTGGAGGGTTTGGGATGGGTCCCTCAAACTACATCTTCTTCAGTGAAATGGACACCTGGTTACGGACAATACCGTGACCTAAAAAGACAGTAATGCTTGTAAATATGTTCATGTATTGTTGATTGTTATCTGTTATATTTTTGCAAAATATGCTCAGTCCCGGAGTACTGAAATTTACTAGGGGGGAATGTGACACCCCAGAGGGTCTGGTTGCCACAATGGTAGTAATACCATGTCTTGGAGCAAAACAGGAGTTTCCTGGTCAGGAACACATTACATGCAACACCTCCTGCCCCAGACCAGAAAGGGGAGGATCCTGCCCTATATAACTGGATCTGGAGGCGAGGATAGTTCAGTCTAGTGTCAGGAGTCAAGTAGGACACACAGGAGCAAGGAGCCAGGGACTGGAGCTAGAGCTAGCTCGTCCTGGCCAGTGTACACAGAGGACCGGACACCGGAGTCCGAGGCTGTGGGACCCTTCAGGCCCAGCAGCAGATACTGCAGGGCAGGGGATTGCAGGTCTCCTGGCCCAACAGAAGCCCGGAGGCACCTGATGAAGGTGGCTGTGTCCACCGAAACGTATTGTGTGTATTAATAAATCAGTCCTTTTAATATTTTTGCCCTGTTATTGGCGCTCTGGTACCGCTATTCATATTCACTGATTATCATTACTGATCCCGGCACTATCACCACCACCATCCATACATGCTGCCCTGAAGCTCCACTCTTCCTGTGGGGAGTCACATCACCTTGCTGCACACACCATCAGCTTCAGTGGACTGCACCACAGCGGCGGTTCCCAATAACCGCATTCCACAGGTGGCGTAGTCGGACTATACAGAAACTACCCTGGTTTGACCGCCCTGGGTCATGGACCGGGTCGCCTCCACGGTGACTACAACCCCCAGCATCTACAAGGCCCGGCTCCGGGTATCCCACTGCCCAGGGGGTGTGTCACTACTACAAAAAACTGGAGTCTGACCCTACACAGGACTATTACAAGGAACTAAACAAGTTGGTATCTTGTCTGCCTGACAAATCCATAAGAGCCAATGACCTGATACCAGAGAGTCCAAGAATAGGGACATTCTATATGCTCCCCAAAATCCACAAATCTGGTAATCCAGGAAGACCAATTATTTCATGTGTGGGCACCCTTACTGAGCAAGTTTCTGGATGGGTAGAGTGTGTTCTTCAACCACTGATAAAGATTTCACACAGCTACTTTCAGGACACGACAGACCTACTGAATAACCTAGCAGCAATAGGTCCTCTACCAGAAGGAGCCATCCTGGCCACCATGGATGTGGAATCTTTGTATTCTAATATCCTACAACAGGATAGATTAAATGTCTGCAAAATTTTCATGGAAAATACCGGAATTGATGCTGATTCTGTGGTGAAACTTACAAAACTCATTCTCACCCACAATTACTTTGAATTTGATAACAACATATATCTATATGAGACTGGTACAGCGATGGGAAGTAAAATGGCTCAACAGTACGCAAATCTTTTCATGGCCAAACTTGAAAGTGACTTTTTGTCCTCATGTCCCATCAGGCCTCTGGCCTACTATCGTTTCATTGACAATATTTTGATCATCTGGACAGGGTCTGAGCAACAGCTGAAGACGTTCCATGAACACTTTAATCGATTTCATCCCACCATCAACATAACACTCAACTACTCCTGTACTGTAATTAACTTTTTTGACACCATCATCAAGCTACAGAACAATGAAATAGAGACATCCTTGTACCGGAAACCAATTGACCATCCTTCATACCTTAAATGGGACAGTTTCCATCCGAAATACATAAACTCTATTGTCTACAGCCAAGCCATCAGATATAATAGGATATGTTCCAACCCTATGGATTAAGACAAACACTTTGGTGGCCTCAGGAAGACCTTTTAGAATCAAAGCTACCACCCAAGAACAATTGAGAACCAGATTACAAGAGCCACCAGAATATTAAGGAATCATCTCCTACATTACAAAACCAAACAAGAAAGCAACCAGGTGCCTCTAGTAGTCACCTACAATCCAAATCTGGAGGCGCTAAGGAGAGCTGCACGGAAACTACAACCTTTACTACAAAAAGATGCCCGATTACAATCCATATTTCCAGACTCCCCACTTCTGTGTTTCAGGCAGCCCCCAAATCTAAGAAGCATCATTGTCAGAAGCTCCCTGTCATCTCCACTAGTGTTGAGCCACCCCCGTAGTGTTCGGGTTCGGTTCGGTTCGTCGAACACCGGGATGTTCGAGGAACTGTTCGTCGAACTGTTCGTCGAACACCTTAGAACACCGTCGAACACCGTTAAAACCAATGGCAGGCAAACAAAAACACATAGAAACACATAGAAAACACCTTCAAAGGTGTCCAAAAGCTGACAAACTGCTCAGAAGACGCTTTCTTTAAAAAAGCCGGCCGGCAATTCAGCAGCGGCATACACCGGTACCCGACAATTTAGACAAGAAGGAATAGAGCCTCACACATAGATTAGATAGATAGAAACATGTCAGTCACATATATATGAAGTACAGTGACAATGTTGCTTACTGTACTTGTCATTTAGTGTAAAGGATTTATTAAAAAATATAATAGTGTTTTCGTGCACCGTCTCTTTAAAAAAGCCGGCCGGCAATTCAGCAACTGTACCCGACAATTTATAACAGAAAGATAGAGCATCACACATAGATTAGATAGATAGAAACATGTCAGTCACATATATATGAAGTACAGTGACAATGTTGCTTACTGTACTTGTCATTTAGTGTAAAGGATTTATTAAAAAATATAATAGTGTTTTCATGCACTGTCTCTTTAAAAAAGCCGGCCGGCAATTCAGCAACTGTACCCGACAATTTATAACAGACAGAATAGAGCTTCACACATAGATTAGATAGATAGAAACATGTCAGTCACATATATATGAAGTACAGTGACAATGTTGCTTACTGTACTTGTCATTTAGTGTAAAGGATTTATTAAAAAATATAATAGTGTTTTCGTGCACCGTCTCTTTAAAAAAGCCGGCCGGCAATTCAGCATCTGTACCCGACAATTTATAACAGACAGAATAGAGCTTCACACATAGATTAGATAGAAACATGTCAGTCACATATATATGAAGTACAGTGATAGTGTTGGTTACTGTACTTGTCATTTAGTATTAAAATAAAGGATTTATTATTAAAAAAAATTGGCGTGGGGTTCCCCTTAATTTTAGTCTCTAGCGGAGGTTAAGCAGACGGCTGGGGCAGATGTTTGAAGCCTGGGAAGGGGGTAATACCTACGGAGCTTCCCAGGCTACTAATATGAGCCCCCAGCTGAATACATAGCCTTTACTAGCTATTAAAATGGGGGACCCCCCCAAAAAAATGACGTGGGGTCCCCCCTAATTTAATAGCTAGCAAAGGCTA
This sequence comes from Phyllobates terribilis, assembly GCF_046119375.1. NCBI lineage: Eukaryota > Metazoa > Chordata > Amphibia > Anura > Dendrobatidae > Phyllobates > Phyllobates terribilis. The sequence goes on from NW_027362761.1 coordinate 1,177,714,963, forward strand.
GGCAGACAGCTGGGGGCTGATATTAATAGCCCAGGAAGGGTGCCATGAATATTGGCCCCCTCCCAGGCTAGAAACACCAGCCATCAGCCGCCCCAGAAATGGCGCATTCATAGGATGCGCCAATTCTGGCACTTAGCCTCGCTCTTCCACGCTGCCCTGTAGCGGTGGCAGGGGGTAATAGGGCTGGGGTTGATGTCAGCTTATAATGCCAGCTGACATCAAGCCCAGGTTAGTAATGGAGAGGCGTCTATAAGACACCCCCATTACTAACCCCATAGTCAAAGTTAAAAGAAAACACAAACACCCAGAATAAAGTCCTTTAATTGAAATAAAGACACAATCCTTTATTCTTCTAAATTAAACCATACTTACCATCACGCCCATTCCAGCTGAAGCCAACGATCTCCTGCAATAAAAGAAAAATAATAAAGCAACCTCATCCTTACCTTTCCATGGTTCCCACGACAGCTTCAGCTCTGCTACATCGAGATGACAGGCTGGACCGCAGCAGAAAGCTGCCATCCAGCCTGTCATCCCGCAGACACTGAGAAGCGCAGGCTTGCTTGCGCTCTGCAGTGTCTGGCTGTGACGGCATAAAGATGAGACGAGTTCATGTCCAATGAACTCGGCGCACCTCATGCACGTCACTGACAGCGTGGGAAAATTCTCATGCTGAAGCGCTGAGTGCAGGAGAATTCTCCCACGCTGTCAGTGACGTGCATAAGGTGAGCTCATGTCCAATGAACTCAGCTCACCTCCTGCACGTCACTGACAGCGTGGGAGAATTCTCCTGCACTCAGCGCTTCAGCGTGAGAATTCTCCCACGCTGAAGTGCTGAGTGCAGGAGAATTTTCCCACGCTGTCAGTGACTTGCATAAGGTGAGCTCATGTCCAATGAACTCAGCTCACCTCCTGCACGTCAATGACAGCGTGGGAGAATTCTCCTGCACTCAGCGCTTCAGTGTGAGAATTCTCCTACGCTGAAGCGCTGAGTGCAGGAGAATTTTCCCACGCTGTCAGTGACGTGCATGAGGTGAGCCGAGTTCATTGGACATTAACTCGGCTCATCTGGATGCCCTCACAGATAGACACTGTGGAGCGCAAGCAAGCCTGCGCTTCTCAGTGTCTGCGGGATGACAGGCTGGACGGCAGCGTTCTGCTGCGGTCCAGCCTGTCATCTCAATGTAGCAGAGCTGAAGCTGTCATGGGAACCATGGAAAGGTAAGGATGAGGTTGCTTTATTATTTTTCTTTTATTGCAGGAGATCGTTGGCTTCAGCTGGAATGGGCGTGATGGTAAGTATGGTTTAATTTAGAACAATAAAGAATTGTGTGTTTATTTCAATTAAAGGACTTTTTTCTGGGTGTTGTGTTTTTTTTAAATACTTTACTAGAAATTCATGGTGGTCATGTCTAATATTGGCGTGACCCCATGAATTTTGGGCTTAGGGCCAGCTGATAATGCCAAGCTGGCCCTAACCCCTTTATTACCCAGTGAGCCACTGCATCAGGGCCCTGGATGAGTTGGGTACAGCGCCAGAAGATGGCGCTTCTATGAACGCGCCATTTTCCGGGGTGGCTGCGGACTGCAATTTGCAGCGGGGGTGGCCCAGAAAGCTTGGGCCTCCCTGCGCTGCGGATTCCAGCCCCCAGCTGCCTAGTTGTACCTGGCTGGACACAAAAACAGGGCGAAGCCCCACGTCAATTTTCTTTAAATTATTTCATGAAATAATTAAGAAAAAAAGGGCTTCCCTATATTGTTGTGTCCGGCCAGGTACAAATAGGCAGCTGGTGGTTGGGGGCAGCCCGTTCCTGCCTGCTGCACCTGACTGGACACAAATATAGTGCGAAGCCCCACGTCAATTTTTTTTTAATTATTTCATGAATTTCCTGAAATAATTTAAAAAAATTGAAGTGGGGCTTCGCACTATATTTGTGTCCAGCCAGGTACAGCAGGCAGGAACGGGCTGCCCCCAACCACCAGCTGCCTATTTGTACCTGGCCGGACACAACAATATAGGGAAGGCCTTTTTTTCTTAATTATTTCATGAATTTCATGAAATAATTAAAAAAAATTGAAGTGGGGCTTCGCACTATATTTGTGTCCAGCCAGGTACATCAGGCAGGAACGGGCTGCCCCCAACCACCAGCTGCCTATTTGTACCTGGCCGGACACAACAATATAGGGAAGGCCTTTTTTTCTTAATTATTTCATGAATTTCATGAAATAATTAAAAAAAATTGAAGTGGGGCTTCGCACTATATTTGTGTCCAGCCAGGTACAGCAGGCAGGAACGGGCTGCCCCCAACCACCAGCTGCCTATTTGTACCTGGCCGGACACAACAATATAGGGAAGGCCTTTTTTTTCTTAATTATTTCATGAATTTCATGAAATAATTTAAAAAAAAATACGTGGGGCTTCGTCCTATTTTTGTGTCCAGCCAGGTACAACTAGGCAGCTGGGGGCTGGAATCTGCAGCGCAGGGAGGCCCAAGCTTTCTGGGCTTCCCCCCCCGCTGCAAATTGCAGTCCGCAGCCACCCCGGAAAATGGCGCGTTCATAGAAGCGCCATCTTCTGGCGCTGTACCCAACTCATCCAGGGCCCTGGTGCGGTGGCTCACTGGGTAATAAAGGGGTTATGGCCAGCTTGGTATTATCAGCTGGCCCCAAGCCCAAAATTCATGGGGTCACGCCAGTATTAGACATGACCGCCATGAATTTCTAGTAAAGTATTTAAAAAAAACACAACACCCAGAATAAAGTCCTTTAATTGAAATAAAGACACAATTCTTTATTGTTCTAAATTAAACTATACTTACCATCACGCCCATTCCAGCTGAAGCCAACGATCTCCTGCAATAAAAGAAAAATAATAAACCAACCTCATCCTTACCTTTCCATGGTTCCCACGACAGCTTCAGCTCTGCTACATCGAGATGACAGGCTGGACCGCAGCAGAACGCTGCCATCTAGCCTGTCATGCCGCAGACACTGAGAAGAGCAGGCATGCTTGCGCTCCTCAGTGTCTCGCTGTGACAGCATCCAGATGAGCCGAGGTCATGTCCAATGAACTCGGCTCACCTCATGCACGTCACTGACAGCGTGGGAAAATTCTCACGCTGAAGTGCTGAGTGCAGGAGAATTCTCCCACGCTGTCAGTGACGTGCATGAGGTGAGCTCATGTCCAATGAACTCAGCTCACCTCATGCACCTCACTGACAGCGTGGGAAAATTCTCCTGCACTCAGCGCTTCAGCGTGAGAATTCTCCCACGCTGTCAGTGACGTGCATGAGGTGAGCCGAGTTCATTGGACATGACCTCGGCTCATCTTTATGCCGTCACAGAGAGACAATGTGGAGCGCAAGCATGCCTGCGCTTCTCAGTGTCTGCGGGATGACAGGCTGGATGGCAGCGTTCTGCTGCGGTCCAGCCTGTCATCTCGTTGTAGCAGAGCTGAAGCTGTCGTGGAAACCATGGAAAGGTAAGGATGAGGTTGCTTTATTATTTTATTTTTATTACAGGAGATCGTTGGCTTCAGCTGGAATGGGCGTGATGGTAAGTATGGTTTAATTTAGAACAATAAAGAATTGTGTCTTTATTTCAATTAAAGGACTTTATTCTGGGTGTTTGTGTTTTTTTTAACTTTGACTATGGGGTTAGTAATGGGGGTGTCTTATAGACGCCTCTCCATTACTAACCTGGGCTTGATGTCAGCTGGCATTATAAGCTGACATCAACCCCAGCCCTATTACCCCCTGCCACCGCACCAGGGCAGCGTGGAAGAGCGAGGCTAAGTGCCAGAATTGGCGCATCCTATGAATGCGCCATTTCTGGGGCGGCTGACGGCTGGTGTTTCTAGCCTGGGAGGGGGCCAATATTCATGGCTCCCTTCCTGGGCTATTAATATCAGCCCCCAGCTGTCTTCCTAGCCTTTGCTAGCTATTAAATTAGGGGGGACCCCACGTCATTTTTTTGGAGGGGGTCCCCCATTTTAATAGCTAGTAAAGGCTATGTATTCAGCTGGGGGCTGATATTAGTAGCCTGGGAAGCTCCGTGGGTATTACCCCCTTCCCAGGCTTCAAACATCTGCCCCAGCTGTCTGCTTAACCTCCGCTAGAGCCTAAAATTAAGGGGAACCCCACGCCAATTTTTTTAATAATAAATCCTTTATTTTAATACTAAATGACAAGTACAGTAACCAACACTATCACTGTACTTCATATATATGTGACTGACATGTTTCTATCTATCTAATCTATGTGTGAAGCTCTATTCTGTCTGTTATAAATTGTCGGGTACCGCTGCTGAATTGCCGGCCGGCTTTTTTAAAGAGACGGTGCATGAAAACACTAATATTTTTTTTGATAAATCCTTTACACTAAATGACAAGTACAGTAATCAACACTGTCACTGTACTTCATATATATGTGACTGACATGTTTCTATCTATCTAATCTATGTGTGATTCTCTATTCCTTCTATTCTAAATTGTCGGGTACCGCTGCTGAATTGCCGGCCGGCTTTTTTAAAGAGACGGTGCATGAAAACACTATTATTTTTTTTGATAAATCCTTTACGCTAAATGACAAGTACAGTAACCAACACTTTCACTGTACTTCGTATATATGTGGCTGACATGTTTATATCTATCTAATCTATGTGTGAAGCTCTATTCTTTCGGTTCTAAATTGTCGGGTACCGGTGTATGCCGCTGCTGAATTGCCGGCTTTTCATGTTTCACTGTTGGCACTGTTCCCATCGATTTGGGCAATCACTGTAATGCCACAACCACCATGGCTGTGGCATTACAGTGAGTGGCAGACAATCCCTGCATGATTGGTGCTCTAAATAGCACCAGACATGCAGGACACTCTTTTGGTGCACGAACAGTTATCGAACATAACCTCGAACAGCCGAATTTTTTGCAAATCGTTCGGGTTCGTCGAACAACTCGAACACCGCCCAAAACAGCTCGAATTTGAGATTGGCGAACAGTTCTAGTCGAACAACGCTCATCTCTAATCTCCACCAGCTACAGGTACCATTCCTTGCAACCAGAAAAAAAGTAAAACCTGTCCATTTATAATGACCACAGACAAGATAGAGATCCCCAATTCACATCAGGACTACAAGATCCCAGGTACTTTCAGCTGTATCACATCTAATGTAGTGTACTTAATTATATGCACCAAATGCCCAGCTGGGGATCTTTATGGTTGGGTGGCAGGGCAAAAAATAAAAGAAAAAAGAATAGACCTACCTGTAGCCAAGCTTTTTGTTCCCCTGATCACAGCATCAAAGACATGAAATTACTGGTATTAAAAGGTCATTTCAAATCTCAAAGAGAAAGAAAAATCTCGGAATATAAATGAATGGTGACCTTTGACACCTTCAGAGCAGGAATGAATGTGTCGCATGGATTTATGTAATTCTACATCAACTAAGGAATGTGCCCATCAGACTTGTTGGGTCATCATAACACTGGACCTAGTCACAGGACAATAAAACTTTCACACTCCTTATCTGTTAATTGCTAAAATATTTAAAGCCAGAACTGTTGATCTCTCCCATAATAACTCTACTTTCCGTCACCTGTCTCATCTATTGCATTATTTCTGTGTCTTATTGTGTATAAATATGTGACTCTTCAGATTTTGCATTATATTAGCCTGGTGAAGAGACCTGCGTAGTCTCGAAAGCTTTCAACTTGTTACCATCTTTTCAGTTAGCCATTAAAATGTATCAACCACTGAGGACTCTCAAATCTAAATATTTTTCCATCTACTGGCTAACACGGTGCAAAAATATATATTTTCCTTGTAAACATAACAGCTGTCAAACAGCAATGTCAATGTCAAAATAAGAAAGTGATGAGTTTTAGAAAATGCAGAAGAAAAAAAATACAAAGCAAAAAATAAATAAATTGACAGCTATACAAAATTACATTATCAAATGGTGCCAATAATAAAAACCCTGACCCGAAGTTTCCTGCATTCTGCTCTTTATTTTCACATTCAATGTCGAGATTCATTTTTTTGTAGATTCCAACTTTTATGCTTTGCTTTTTAGCTACAACCTTGTGGGAAATGTTAGATGAAAGTGAGCAGCGAGATATTCTGCACATATAATAATAAATCATATATGGAGAACCTACAGGAGGACCTGGTCATCATTTTATCATGTAATCTCCTCTATGTACTGAGAACGTCAGTGTCGAACACAGGAACGTCTTAATAATGTAGACTGATGCTGATAACTAAATCATTAAGACCAGTACAATTGTTTCCTCTCCCTGTCAGATCCCTGCTAGCGGGAGGTTAGACCCAGCAGCGTTACTTCATATTGGCCCACAATTGCCGCTCACTGATCACTGTTAGTGATGAGCGAGCATACTCGCAAGTACTCGGTACTCACCCGAGCATCTCAGTACTCGAGATGCTCGGAGCTCGCCGAATACTAGCGAGATGCTTGGGTCTCCTCCCTGCATGTTTGACGCTCTTTAGAGCACCAATCAACATGCAGGGATTGCCTGCCACTTATTGTAATGCCACAGCCATGTTGGTTGTGGGCATTACAGTGATTGGCTGGCCGCACAGCGTCATCGGGTCTATATCAGACCTGGTGCCACCATGCTCGTCACAGTCACTCCGGAATCCGGCAGAGTAGGGAGAGGTGCTGCTTCATCAGGGAGAGATTTGCTTGTGTATTAGGTAGTGTAGGGAGAAAAACCGTACATTACACATATCCATCTTAACAAACAGTCCTTCTGAGGACTAATCCATCTGCAGAGATATCAGGCAGGCAGTGTATATAGGCAGGCAATGTATATAGCATTCCAATTCTGCCTTCTGCTGCTGTTAGATATTTCTATACAAAGACCCAGGTCTCAGGGGCCAGGAATACTTTTTTTTTGGATCTTAATCCTCATTATTTGCTTAAAAAGCAATCCAGAGAACACCGTTTTTCTGCACCATTTGCTTGTTGGCACTGCAGAATACAGCCAGGTCCTTTCTGACGCGCCCCCGAGGCAATGGGGTTCTCGGCAGCCGGGCCTATGGATGCTGGGGGGGAATATGCCACAGTGGCTGGCCCGGTCCGTGGCCCAGGGCGGTCAACCAAAAAGGGGATTGTAACTTGGATAGAAAATAAAAATAAAGTAAAAAGTTTGTGACGCCACCTGTGGTACCTGGTAAGGTTTACCAGCGTTGCTGCAGACCTCCGGGGGGTGATGGGATGGCAGCTGAGGTGTTTCTGCTCCCAGAGGTGGAGCGGGCCCCCGGGGCAGTGTGGAGCTTGTTGGGTGGTGATACTGGGACTTGTAGTGCAGGCGGGATGGCGCAGCAGGAGTAATTGACAGAGACAGGGGATTTGCTTCAATACCTTTACTGGTGCGGATGTCAGGTACGGTCCAGGGTACTCAGTAGGATGGGTGCACTTCAGGACTTCTCCCCAGTGAGCGGGTATAAGGCCTCCTGGTCCGTGTCTGCCTCTCTATATGCTCCTGGCCAGCCTGCAACTGGGCCTAGCTATGTGTCCTGCTGTTCCTTCACCTGTCGCTCGGTAGTAGGACCTTCTGCTGGCAACCATTATCCCTGGCACCAGGGCCTTCATGGTTCCTGGTCCTGTAATGGGTCTAGCTTCAGGTCTGCCAGGGACTTGTAATCCTCCTGGAATGCCGGTGGTCCCTACTGGGTATAAAGGACCCTGTAGGCGCGGACCCGGTGTCAGGTTGGTATCTTTGGGGTGAGCCTAGGATGCTCCTCTGCCCCTTCCAACTCCTCTCTCCTCTCCTTGCCTCCGGCCACACTCGGGGCCCTCAGAACTCAACAGCAGACGTGCTGCGTCTTCACTGCTCTCAGCGTCAGCACGCTCTCAGAACAACTAACTGAACTGCCTAGCTCCACCCTCCATATATATATGTCCCTAATGGGCTCCCTCTGCTGGTATGAGGTGGAAGGGTGGAGGTGTTTGTATGTAGTGAGGACCTCTTGTGGAGATGTCCATCCATGCACCCTGGGTCCTGTGGTACCTGTGAACAGCAGGGTGCCACATTTCCATATTACAGCGCTAGAAATCCAGCTATTTAAAACTGTGTTTTCTCCGTCACACGGATCACATATACGTTTTCAGAAAATACTGCCATTATTGGCCTCCATTCCAATTTATTTTCACGGTTTTTGACACCGGTTTGCTGTTCAAACTAGTTACCTACGGTCCAGGTATTTAAAGCTCTGTTTTCTACGTCACACGGATCACATACCAGTTGTCAGAAAATAATGCCATTTCTGGCTTCCATTAAAAATTTATTTCAGTGTGTCAGTGAAGCAATTCACACCAGTTTGCTGTTCAAACTAGTTACCTACAGGCCAGGTATTTAAAACTCTGTTTTCTCCGTCACACGGACCATATATACGTTGTCAGAAAATACTGCCATTTTTGGCCTCCATTCCAATTTTTTTTCACTGTTTTAGTGAAGTTTTGGACACCGGTTTGCTGTTCAAACTAGTTACCTACAGGCCAGGTATTTAAAACTCTGTTTTCTCCATCACACGGATCACATATAAGTTCACTCCAAACTCAGTCATTTGTAGTGAGTGTGGAAGATACTGTCCTCCATTAAAAATGGGCAAGGCACGTGTCAAGGGACGGGGAACTGGACGTGATGGTGATGGTGCATGCAGAGGCCGAGGACAAGGCTGTGGGCAAGCTGAAATTGTGCCACAACAAACACCCACATCTTCTCGCCCGACCTTCCTGTCCTAGCTCCTAGGGGGCCGCATCACACCACTATTGAACCCAGAGCAGTGTCAAAAGGTTGTTGGTTGGATAGCGGATAAGGCTTCCAGTCACTTTGCCACCACCTCCACCACCACCTTGTCTTCCACACGATCAAGTCTCAGTAGCCGTGAGTCTGGACCGCATATTCCTCACCCTGATACTCCTTCCTCCCACCATGCCGAGTGCCTGGAGACAACTGATCCCACACTTGGACACTCTGAAGAGCTGTTCACTTTTCCATTTATAGATTCGGGGCTCTCGCCCGGTCCACTTGAAGCGGGGCAAGAGGAGATCATGTGTAGCGATGCTCAAATATTTGAGCAGCCACGGTCACACGAAGGCGACGGTGGGAAAGTGTCACAAGAGGTGGACGATGATGAGACACAATTGCCACAAAGTCACGAGGAGGACCAGGGTGCGGAAGTGGAAGACGAGGTGGTGTGCGATATAGTAACTGACCCAACCTGGCAGGAGGACATGCAGAGCGAGGGCAGCAGCACAAAGGGGGAGGGAGGCAGAGCAAACCAACAGGCAGGAAGAAACAGTGTGGTGGCCACAGACAGAAGGCAGGCAACCGTTCCCCGTAACACCAACACGAAGGAAGTTGCCAGTACAACTGTTAGGTCTTCCCGAGTCTGGTTGTTTTTTAAAGACTCTGACGATAACCCCAAAAAGGCCATTTGCACCACATGCCAGACCAGCATCAGCTGTGGTGGCAAAACGACCAGCCTGACCACCACAAGCATGATCAGGCACATGGAAGCAAAGAACTTAGTGGGCCGAACCCCAAGGTCCAGGAACAGTGTCTGCGGGTGGCACCATTGCTTCTTCTGCTGTTGTGCATGCAAGCCAATCCCCTGTCCATGGTGCATGCCTCCTGCCCTGCGCCTGTCGTTGCACACTCTCAAGTAGCAGCATCAGGAAACACGTCCTTGTCCCAGCGCAGCGTTCAGTTGTCCATACCCCAGTTCTTGGAACGCAAGCGCAAATATACAGCCAACGTCCCACAGGCCACACTACTAAATTCTCACATTTCACGTCTGCTTGCACTCAAAATGTTGCCTTTTAGGCTCGTGGAGATGGAAGCATTCCGCAACCTGATGGCGGCGGTCGTCCCTCGGTACTCGGTCCCCAGCCGCCACTATTTCTCCCTGTGTTCCGCCCCCGCATTACACAAGCACGTGTCCCAAAACGTTAGCCGTGCCCTCAACAACGCAGTTACCGGGAAAGTCCACCTAACCACGGACACGTGGACAAGTGCTTGTGGGCAGGGACGGTACATCTCGCTGACGGCACACTGGGTTAACATAGAGGAAGCCGGGACCCAGTCGGACCTTGGGACTGAACAAGTCCTCCCGACGCCAAGGATTGTGGGCCCTAGATAAATCAGGGTTGCCCCCATGGTCTACAACTCCTGCACCTCATCCTCCTCAGCCTCCTCTTCCTCTTCAGCCTCCATCTCCGAAATGACCACATCAGTCACAAGCTGGAAGCACTGCAGCACTGCCTGGGCCAAGCGGCAACAGGCTTTCCTGAAGCTAATATGCTTAGGTAACAAACCGCACAATGGTGAAGAGCTGTGGACAGCTCTGAAAGAGCAGGCAGATCTGTGGTTCACACCGCTGAACTTACAGCCAGGCATGGTCGTGTGTGACAATGGCCGGAACCTGGTGGCGGCTCTGAGGCGAGGCGAGCTCACACACGTACCATGCCTGGCCCATGTGCTTAACCTCGTGGTTCAGCGGTTTCTAAAATCCTACCCGGAGCTGCCGGATCTGCTTGTTAAAGTACTCCACCTGTGTGTCCATTTTAGAAAGTCACCTACCGCTTCCGCTGCCCTTGCCGTGTTTCAGCAGCGTTTGCAGGTTCCGGCTCACAGACTGGTGTGTGATGTCCCCACGCGTTGGAACTCTACACTGCAGATGTTGGGAAAGATTTGTGAGCAGAAGAGGGCAGTTGTTGCGTACCAGCATCAACAAGGCCGTCGATATTCAGTTCAGACTCCACACATAAGACCTCAGGAGTGGACATGGATGTCAGACATATGTACCATCCTCCAAAACTTTGAGGACTTCACCAAGATGGTGAGCGGCGATGAAGCCATAATTAGCGTCACCATTCCGCTTCTCTGTCTTCTGAAATGCTCTCTGCTCACAATCAAAGAGCATACATTGCAGGCAGAGCACGATGAGATGGAGCAAGGAACCATACAGGGTGATTACACACAGCCCAGCCTCATCTCATCCCAACGTGGATTGGGTGACAATGAGGAAGAGGAGGAGAAGGAGGAAGGACAGGAGCTAGTTTCATGCACTATAGATGGTACTACCTGCTCAGCTGTCATACCGTCTGTTCTGTGCACCCTGACTCTCCATGTGGCTCCCAACTAAAGACCATCCTGACCTCCGACCAATGCCATTTATTTCACCTACAATAAAATAAACAGAAGTCTTAATGAGGAATAACACTATAGGAATATCCCATTCACTGTGGAGCCATCTAGTGGCCAATGTCAGATGCTACAACCAACTCATGTGTAGTGGAAAGAAGGTTTTTCTCTTTCGGCGCTTCCGGAGGATCAGGATGGTTAAAGATTAATTATTTTTCTCAATATCAGATTTATTCATTTTACTAAGAACAAACAACGCGCCTTCATCAGGTATAATATGCACTTCATATCTTCATACCTGATGAATGCCGTTGCTGGCAGAAACGCGTTGTTTGTTCTTAGTAAAATGTTCGAATAAATCTGATATTGAGAAAAATAATTAATCTTTAACCTTCCTGATCCTACGGAAGCGGCGAAAAAGAGAAACCTTCTTTCCACTACACATGAGTTGGTTGTAGCATCTGTACATTCCCACTTGATGATTTCTTCCCCATCTACACTTTCACCCATGTGTGGTCTGCCCTCCCTAGATGCTTTCCCTCCTCTCCATACTCTGATCTGCCATTCACTATCTCCAATCTGCTCTTACTGTTATCTATAAGACCTTGTTCAGATGTTTTTTTCTCACTTCTGTATTTTCTCAGCATTTTTTACTGATAGAGCAAGAACCCATTATAATCTATGGAGCTGATCACATGTCCGTGGTTTTTGTGTGAACCAAGTGTAACCAGAATATCAGGAAGACATGTCTGGTTTCATCCAAGTCACAGATTTAAATGACTCATTCAAGTGAACGGGGCCATGAAAATCCTGGAGATGGAGACCACCTGTGCCATCTGTGCGCAGCCAGAAGATCTGCCAAAATACTGATGAAAATTGTCCATTTTTTCACATATAAGGAAATATATCGGACGTCTGAATGAGGCTGAACACTGAAAGAAGGGAGTGGATAGTAGAGACACAACCAGAAACAATGTAGGGTCAGGTCTATAAAAGAGCATTAAGAGCCGCAATGTGAAGGAGCGACACAGACAAGACGGCTGAAAAATGTAGGATAACTGTGTATTTAGGTATCAACAGAAAAGCCGGGAATATTCCTATATTCATTCCATTATTACTTTCTCTGCCTGAGCCGAATACTCACAATTACTCTCTCACCTACATTCATTTCTACAGTAATTTGGTTGTTGCCATTGACTGAATATTCCTGATGGTAAAAGCTGTTGCTCAGTGTCAGTTCTGTCAGGTTCTTCTTCCTTTTGGCTGATAGAACGTTCTTGGTGATTTTTATTTCTTGAAGTAAAACTGTATTTCTCACATATGGAAACGTCAATGCAAATGTGAATTATTTATAGTTTTCCGCACATATTCTCAGAGGACCGAGGTTCACATTATGTACAGACGGTGATCGCTTTTAAAATTTCACATCTGTCAGCATTAAACATTCAAGGTAAATGAACAAGGAGGTTTTTGTACGGCTCTGTATCACTGTGTGAGAGGAGTATATACACCCTGCATACAGTAATAATCTGCTGCATCGTCCTCTGTCACTACTCTAAATGTAAGAGTGAAGTCTGTTCCTCTCCCAGATCCAGTGAATCTCTCCGGGACTCCGGTGAATCTTTCATCTGCTGCTTTGATGAGTAGTTTGGGAGATTCACCCAGTTATTGTTTGTACCAGGATAACCAGTAACCTATACCAGTACTGGCCGTACAAGAGATGGTGACTGTATCTCCGGGGGACACAGAGATGTAATCTGGAGTCTGGGTCATCACAGTCTCTCCACAGGATCCTGAGGATTAGAAGAGACATATTCATTACTGATAAATGTCGGGATCTTCCTAGAAATCCTGATCTGATGATGGATCCACTGTAGAGATTTCTCTACACACAATCATGGAAGGATCCGAATCTCTCACCCTGAATAGAAATGAAGATCACAGCCAGCAGATAACTGCGAGAAACCATCCTGATGTGTCTGGACCGTCAGATAGAAACTATAAGATGAGACAATCTGTACAATGAGATCTATATAGAGAGTGACAGGGGGGATACAGAGACCCCCAGAGACTGTGTATGGAAATACTGGGGACATGTAAATTCTGTGGTTATAATGTGACGGTTAGGGGAATAAATAGGAGCCGTCCTGAGACTCACTGCATGAATATGTAAACTCCGGTCACGTCGTTGTGGTGCTGATCCCACTGCTGACAATCAGTATGATACATACAAATACAAGAATAATAGTATCACATCCACATCCATTATTATAATCATCTCTGACGCGTTTCCGGTGTTAGTCGCGTCCTTAGTCCTAAGCCACTAACACAGATTATTGAATATATAAAGTGTCGCTCCTGAAGTTCATCACTTTTGGTTGTTTTGTATCTAAGATTGAAATCCCATCCATCTCTCTTATCAGCGATTTCTTTCCCAGTTTCCTTCACTTTCTGGGCTATTAACCTTTTCTATGCCATAAAAATTAATCTACAAGTGTCATTTTTATGTGAATCAATAAAATGTCTCACTACCCTTTAATATGTAATATTTCCCTTATTATAGTGTACAGATATTCTGCTTTGTGTCTTTTATTTTCCACCACTAGATCTGACATAAGGCAGATTACAGCCTCTATATTCTATACAATAGATTGTGTGATGTGCACTGCAGGCACAGGAGAATTACAATGGGGGCAATCTGGGCTACCACCCAAAGCCCGAGGCTCTGAGGAGCCATGGACAGATTGCCCTCATTATAATATTTGTGTGCCCCCATCGGTGGTGCATATCACCGGGCAGGGAGTGTTTCTGAAGCTCCGCTGTCAGTCATGGTGAATGTAGCACAATGAATGGGGAGCTCCCGTCACCTTCTCTGTGACTCAGCTGGTGCCGAGGCAATGACATCATGGCGTCAGCATGGACGCTCTGCCACAAGTGGAGCCACAGGAGATCTGATGGAGAGGTAAGTATGAAATATTATGTTTTCAATAAATTAATTAATTTCGATGACAAGAATGAAATGGAGGTGAGAGACAGAACACTATAATGAATTGAGGGTGAGGGGAGGGAGAGATGACATGACATAATGAATTGGGGGGAGCGGAGCATGTAAATATAATGAACCAGAAGGGCAGGAGGTGCACAGTGGGGGCATGGAGGACGCAGGAGAGTGACTGATTAATAGGGGGAAAGAGAACAGTAACTAATTCATTTATACATTTATTGGGAGGGGAAAAGTGGCCAATTATAGTTACAGGGGGCTCAGTGGTGGATTATCATTTACATTTGGAATTTTGTGTTGCATAATAGTAAGACGTCAGCGGTGAGTTACTGGATGTGAATATTTGTTCTGTATCTACATTGTATAGGGGCGACCGGCGGCACTAATGGATCACCAATCGGTAAACCATTACCTAATGGCAGTCGCTTCATAGCATGTTTAACCCCTTCATGACTGGGCTATTTTCCGTTATTTTATTTGCTTTTTTCCTCTCCTTCTTCTAAGAACTAAAACTTGCTATTTTTCCATCCACATAGCCATATGACGGCTTGTTTTTTGCAAGACAAGTAGTAATTTTGAATGACATCATTCATTTTATCATGTGATTCACTCGAAAGCAGGGAAAAAAAAAAAAAAAAAGTGCAATTCCACAATTATTTTTTTTTACTACTGTATGTTCACTATATGGTAAAACTGACCTGACGATATGATTCTCCAAGTCAGTACGAGCACACAGATACCAACCATGTATCGTTTTTTTATATTTAGGCATTGAAAAAGAATTTGGAAATTTGTAAAAAAAAAATGTTTTTGTCACCATTTTCTGAGACCCCTAACATTTTCAATTTTCGTGGTAAGGGGCTGTGTGAGGGCTTATTATTTGTTGCCTGATTTGAGGTTTTATTGATACCATTTTGGGATAGATACAATGTTTTGATCCTATCCAATTGCAATGTTGCGGCAGCTAAAAAAAGTAATTATGGAGTTTTGTTTTTTTCTCATTACGCTGTTTACTGATTTATTTGATTTTTGATAGATTGGACTTTTATGAACGCAGTGATACCAAACGTGTATTTTTTTAATAGCTTTATTTTTAGTGGGGGGAAAAAGAAGGGTGATTCTTGCATCAGCTATCACTGAGGAATACGTTCCTACAACAACTGGTAATAGATGAACAGATCCACAGAGCTACAAGGAACCCAACAAAGCTGCCTCCTGGATTACAGACAGAGGGAGGACAACAACAGGGCGCCCCTTGTGGTCACATACAACCCCCACATGAGCATCCAAAGGAAGATTGAGACTGATCTTTAATAGTGATGGGCGAGCACTAAAATGCTCGGGTGCTCGTAGCTCGGGTCGAGCACATTGGAATACTCGGGTGCTAGACCCGAGCAACGAGCCCAATGTAAGTCTATGGGAAACTAGAGCATTTTTCAGGCGGCTCCCCCCGGCGGTCTGCAGAGGGCCTAAAAATTGCCCAAATCGATAAGAACAGTGCTCAAATGGCATGGGAACAGCATGGGGAAGACCCCTGAAAGCATTTCTGACTCCCAGGTCACTGCTGTCAACAATAATGTCAGAGGTATTACGCCACTTTTACGGACTCACAATAAAATATACTAAAACGAAACCAAAATGGATTTTCCTGGGAAATATGTTAAGGAACATCCTTTCAAGGGTAATGACTTGTGTATAAGGCAAAATAAATAACCAAAACCAAAAATACTCCTCCACACTTTGGGCTATGTTCACACGTAGCGTTTTTGATGCGTTTTGCACTTTTGCATTGCTTTCAACTGTAACAAATGCATTCACCGGGAAATGTCATTTTAACATTTTACAACCTTATTTGGCCATGTGGTGTGTGAGACATGATCAGACACATCCTGTTTCATTTATGAATGAGGGACTCTGAAAGTCACAAAGCCTATTTTTATAGGGCCATTATGCGGCCTTTACTATTCATAAAGGGCAGCAGTTGGCCCTCACTATTCATAGAGAGCCATCAGCCGGCTAGGCTTTGTTGTTCCCATTGCTAAAGAGTGGGTCTCCTATATTGTTATTGCGTATGCAGTGAGTGGCAGGCCTGACCAAAATTTAGATGCACCCCAATACCCCATTGAAAATTTGGACGCACCCCAATACCCCTTTGAAGAGACTTAGAGGAAGGCCTCCTGAAAACAATGTTCCCATTATTAGGAAGTGGCTCTCCCATTGTGTTTGCCTATGCAGTAAATGCAAGGGTTGCCAAAAATTTGGTAGGCACTCCAATGCCCCTTGGAAGAGACGTGGAGGTCAGAGGGCTAGCGGCAGGGTAGGCCAGGACCTCGAAGGCGTAGAGAGCCAGTTCATTCCACGTATCCAGCTTGGATAAACAAAAATTATAAGGCACAGAGGAATCACGGAGGATGTTGGTATGGTCGGCAAGGTACTCCCTCAGCATCTTCCCAAACTTAGCACTCCTTGTGAGAGTGGCCCGCACCTTAGGGCCTGTGCGATGGGAGGGGATGAGAAAATTCTCACAGAACTGTGACAGTGTTTCCCTGCCTCTGCTGGATTGGAGTTGTATCTCTCTCGCCTGTTATCTCTCTCGCCTGTAGTCCTTGGTTGTCCAACAAACTGTGACCTCTGCCGCTTGCGTTTTCAGATGGGAATTTTTTTAATAGTTTCGCAACAAGGGCCTTCTGGTACTGCCCCATTTTTGTAGCCCTGTCTGCCTCAGGAATAAGAGATATAAAGTTCTCCTTGTTGCGTGGGTCTAGAAGTGTCACCAACCAGTAATGACTGTTACCCAAAAATTTGAGAACACGAGGGTCATAGGAAAGACAGCATAATCAAACTCAGCCATGCGTGCCAGACTGCTAACAGGCAAGACTTCCGTGTCCTCATCAAGAGGACGAGTGACCATGCTCTCCTCCTCCTCCTCTCTGTCCTCAGGCCGTCCACGCTGAACAGACGGTATGACAGTTGTGAAGGTAGTACTGTCTACAGCGCTTGAAACCACCTCCTCCTCTTCCTCATTGTCACCCAATCCACGTTGTGATGAGATGAGGCTGAGCTGTGTGTAATCACCCTGTATGGTTCCTTGCTCCATCTCATCGTGCTCCGCCTGCAATGCATCCTCTTTGATTGTGAGCAGAGAGCGGTTCAGAAGACAAAGAAGCGGAATTGTGACGTTAATTATGGTGTCATCGCCGCTTACCATCTTGGTGGAGTCCTCAAAGTTTTGGAGGATGGTACATATGTCTGACATCCATGTCCACTCCTGAGGTCTGAACTGAATACCGACGGCCTTGTTGATGCTGGTACTCAACAACTGCCCTCTTTTGCTCACAAATCCATCCCAACATCTGCAGTGTAGAGTTCCAACGCGTGGGGACATCACACACCAGTCTGTGAGCTGGTAGCTGCAAACGCTGCTGAAAGACGGCAAGGAAGCTGTAGGTGACTTTCTAAAATGGGCATACAGGCGGCGTACTTTAACAAGCAGATCCGGCAGCTCCGGGTAGGATTTGAGAAACCGCTGAACCATGAGGTTAAGCACATGAGCCAGGCATGGTACGTGTGTGAGCTCGCCTCGCTTCAGAGCCGCCACCAGGTGCTGGCCATTGTCACACATGACCATTCCTGGCTGTAGGTTCAGCGGTATGAGCCACATATCTGCCTGCTCTTTCAGAGCTGTCCACAACTCTTCAGCATTGTGTGGTTTGTCATCTAAGCATATTAGCTTCAGCACAGCCTGTTGGTCGAGGCAGTGCTGCAGTGCTTCCAGCTTGTGACTGATGTGGTCATTTCGGAGATGGAGGCTGAAGAGGAGGAGGGGGCTGAGGAGTATGAGGTGCAGGAGCTGTAGATTGTGGAGGCAACCCTGATTGACCTAGGGCTCGCAATCCTTGGCGTGGGGAAGACGTGCTCCGTCCCAAGGTCTGACTGGGTCATGGCTTCCACTATGTTAACCCAGTGTGCCATCAGCGAGATGTACCATCCCTGCCCACAAGCACATGTCCAGTGTCCGTGGTTAGGTGGACTTTCCCGGTAACTGCGTTGTTGAGGGCACGGCTAATGTTTTGGGACACGTGCTTGTGTAATGTGGGGACGGCACACCTGGAGAAATAGTGGTGGCTTGGGACCGAGTACCGAGGGACGGCCTCCGCCATCAGATTGGTTAATGTTTCCATCTCCACGAGCCTAAAAGGCAACATTTCGAGCGCAAGCAGTCGTGAAATCTGAGAATTTAGTAGTGCAGCATGTGGGGCGTTGGGACAAGGACGTGGATGTGCTTCCTGGTGCTGCTACTTGAGAGTGTCCAACGACAGGTGCAGGGCAGGAGGCATCTTTGCATGCACCATGGACAGGGGATTGGCATGCATGCACAACAGCGGAAGAAGCAGTGGTGCTACCCGCAGACACTGTTCCTGGACCCTGGGGTTCCGCCCTCAAAGTCGCGTGCTTTGCTGCCATGTGCCTGATCATGCTGGTGGTGGCTAGCTTTGCCACCCCTGCTGAGGCTGGCCTGGCAGGTGGTGCAAATGGCCTTTTTGGGTTATCGGCAGAATTTTTAAAAAACAACCAGACTCGGGAAGACCTAACATTTGTACTGGCAATTTCCTTCGTGTTGGTGTTACGGGGAACTGTTGCCTGCCTTCTGTCTGCGGCCACCACACTGCTTCTTCCTGCCTGTTGGGGTGCTCTGCCTCCCCCTGTGTGCTGCTGTCCATGCTCTGTATGTCCTCCTGCCAGTTTGGGTCATTTACTATATCATCCACGATCTCGTCTTCCACTTCCGCACCCTAGTCCTCCTCCTGACTTTCTGGCAATTGTGTCTCATCATCGTCCACCTCTTGTGACACTTTCCCACCATCGCCTTCGTGTGACCATGGCCGCTCAAATATTTGGGCATCGCTACATGCAATTTCCTCTTAAAGTAAATCGGGCAAGAGGCCCGAATCTATAAATGAAAAAGTGAACAACTCTTCGGAGTGTCCAAGTGTGGGATCAGTTGTCTCTAGCACTCGGCATGGTGGGAGGAAGGAGGTTCAGGGTGAGGAATATGCGTTCCAAACTCACGGCTACTGAGACTTGACCGTGTGGAAGAAAGCGTGGTGGTAGTGGTGTCTAAGTGACTGGAATCATTATCTGCTATCCAACCAATAACCTTTTCACACTGCTCTGTGTTCAATAGTGGTGTTGCTCGGTCCCCTAATAATTGGGACAGGAAGGTCGAGCGAGAAGATGTGGGTGTTTGTTATGGCACAATTTCAGCTTACCCACGGCCTCGGCATCGGCCTCTGCATGCACCATCACCATCACGTCCAGTTCTCCGTCCTTTGCCACGTGTCTTGCCCATTTTAAATGGAGGATCTTTAACGCTCACTACAAATGGATGAATTTGGAGCGAACTTATATGTGATCCGTGTGACGGACAAACCACAGTTTTAAATACCTGGCCTATAGGTAACTATTTTGAACAGTAAACCGGTGTCAAAAACTTCGCTGACACACTGAAACAAATTTTTAATGGAGGCCAGAAATGGCAGTATTTTCTGAAAACATATATGTGATTCGTGTGACGGAAAAAACACAGTTTTAAATACCTGGCCTGTAGGTAACTATTTTTTAACAGCAAACTGGTGTCAATAGCTCCACTGACACACTGAAACAAAATTTCAATGGAGGCCAGAAATGGCAATATTTTCAGCGCAATTATATGTGATCAAGTTTTAAATTGCTGGATTTTTAGTGCTGTAATATGGAAGGACCTGGCTGTATTCTGCAGTGCCAACAAGCAAATGGCACAGAAAAACAATGTTCTCTGGATTGATTTTTAAGCAAATAATGAGGATTAAGATCCAAAAAAAAATTATTCCTGGCCCCTGAGACCTGGGCCTATGTCTAGAAATGTCTAACAGCAGCAGCAGACAGAACTGGAATGGATCCTGTTGTGCTATATACACTGCCTGCCTATATACACTGCCTGCCTGATATCTCTGCAGATGGATTAGTCCTCAGAAGGACTGTTTGTTGAGATGGATATGTGTAATATGCTTCTGTTCTACCTACACTTCCTAATACACAAGCAAATCTCTCCCTAGCTCAGCACCTCTCCCTACACTGTCTGATTCCGGAGTGACTGTGACGAGAACAGCGGCGCCAGGTCTGATATAGACCTGATGACGCTGTGCGGCCAGCCAATCACTGTAATGCCACAACTAACATGACTGCGGCATTACAGTGAGTGGCAGGCAATCCCTGCATATTCATTGGCTCTGTAAAGAGCGCCAAACATGCAGTGAGGGGACCCGAGCCCCCACCGAGCAACCCCGGAAATACTCAGCAGTGAGATGCTCGGGCGAGCACCAAGCAGTAGCAAGCATGCTCGCGCATCACTAATCTTCAACCCATATTCCACAGAGACCACAGACTGAAAGGAATATTCCCGGAACTACCACTTCTCTCCTACAAAAGCCCCCTAACTAAAGGAATCTCCTTGTCAGAAGTGTCCTTTCATCACCATCAGAGACGGGAACATTCCCCTGTAATAATAAAAAGTAGGACTTGTACCCAGATACAGTACAGACCAAAAGTTTGGACACACCTTCTCATTTAAAGATTTTTCGGTATTTTCATGACTTTGAAAATAGTACATTCACACTGAAGGCATCAAAACTATCAAATAACACATGTGGAATTAAATACTTAACAAAAAAGTGTGAAACAGCTGAAAATATGTCTTATATTCTAGGTTCTTCAAAGTAGCCACCTTTTGCTTTGATGACTGCTTTGCACACTCTTGGCATTCTCTTGATGAGCTTCAAGAGGTAGTCACCGGAAATGGTCTTCCCACAATCTTGAAGGAGTTACCAGAGATGCTTAGCACTTGTTGGCCCTTTTGCCTTCACTCTGTGGTCCAGCTCACCCCAAACCATCTCGATTGGGTTCAGGTCTGGTGACTGTGGAGGCCAGGTCATCTAGCGAAGCACCCCATTACTCTCCTTCTTGGTCAAATAGCCCTTACACAGTCTGGAGGTGTGTTTGGGGTCATTGTCCTGTTGAAAAATAAATGATGGTCCAACTAAACGCAAACCGGATGGAATTGCATGCCGCTGCAAGATGCTGTGGTAGCCATGCTGGTTCAGTGTTCCTTCAATTTTAAATAAATGCCCAGCAGTGTCACCAGCAAAGCACCCCCACACCATCACAACTCCTCCTCCATGCTTCACGGTGGGAACCAGTCAGTAGAGTCCATCCGTTCACCTTTTCTGAGTCGCACAAAGACACGGTGGTTGGAACCAAAGATCTCAAATTTGGACTCATCAGACCAAAGCACAGATTTCCACTGGTCTAATGTGCATTCCTTGTGTTCTTTAGCCCAAACAAGTCTCTTCTGCTTGTTGCCTGTCCTTAGCAGTAGTTTCCTAGCAGCTATTTTACCATGAAGGCCTGCTGCACAAAGTCTCCTCTTAACAGTTGTTGTAGAGTTGTGTCTGCTACTAGAACTCTGTGTAGCATTGACCTGGTCTCTAATCTGAGCTGCTGTTAACCTGCGATTTCTGAGGCTGGTGACTTGGATAAACTTATCCTCAGAAGCAGAGGTGACTCTTGGCCTTCCTTTCCTGGGGCGGTCCTCATGTGAGCCAGTTTCTTTGTACCGCTTGATGGTTTTTGCAACTGCACTTGGGGACACATTCAAAGTTTGCCCAATTTTATGGACTGACTTACCTTCATTTCTGAAAGTAATGATGGCCAATCGTTTTTCTTTGCTTAGCTGCTTTTTTCTTGCCATAATACAAATTCTAACAGTCTTTTCAGTAGGACTATCAGCTGTCTATCAACCTGACTTCTACACAACACAACTGATGGTCCCAACCCCATTTATAAGGCAAGAAATCCCACTTACTAAACCTGACAGGGCACACCTGTGAAGTGAAAACCATTTCCGGTGACTACCTCTTGAAGCTCATCAAGAGAATGTCAAGCGTGTGCAAAGCAAAAGGTGGCTACTTTGAAGAACCTAGAATATAAGACATATTTTCAGTTGTTTCACACTTTTTTGTTAAGTATATAATTCCACATGTGTTATTTGATAGTTTTGACGCCTTCAGTGTGAATATACAATTTTCATAGTCATGAAAATACAGAAAAATCTTTAAATGAGAAGGTGTGTCCAAACTTTTGGTCTGTACTGTATTAGTGACAAATACAGTCCACCTACCCAACACAAATCAGGACTATAAGATCATGGATTTCTTCTCATATTCATCCTCCAATGTGGTGGACATGATACAATGTACAAGGTGCCCTGGAGGAGCCGATATTGGGGAAACTAAGCAAAAACTACAAACAATGATGAATCTACACAGACACAATCAGGAATGAACTGGACGCCTGTGGGAAACATTTCTCTGGACTTGGACACGCTATGACGGATATAAAAGTCTTAATATTGAAAGGTTGTTTCAAGGACGACTGAGAGAGAAAAATCTGAGAATTCATACTGATAAGATAATTGGACACAATTTAACACCTGGATTTATGACTCACTACATGGACCCAGTTCACACCTCCACCAGACTGACTCAAAATCACTAAGCCGTCAATCCCATCACCTCTCCATTTGTAACAAAAAAAAATTAATTTGATTTCCTTGGCTTATCTTTAGGAGGCATCACCCCATGTATCCACCCCATACACAAATTGTAATATCTCCTAAATGTTGTGCTCTTGTCTCAGTCATTCATTTGTAAATCTCCCCGAAGAAGGAGCCTCGGTGCTCTGAAAGCTGCAGACATAATTCTATAATTCTCCTGATTAGCCAATAAAGGCTAAGAATACTTTTGTCAATTTTAGGCATAACACTATTCATATCAATTTGTTAATTTTGCAAAGTTATGATATATGCTCTTCTGTGCCCACCCCCCGAATATTAATTATTCTTTTTTTTGGGGGGGGCGGATAATTAGAACTTCTGCTATGGAGCCCTATGATTTCTATGTACGTCCGTTATGATGAGTACATAATTAGGATATACTTATGGTAACACATAAATAATCATTGGAGCTGTAATCATCAAATAATATTTTGTCAATGTGTGAAATGGTCTTTTAAGAATTGTTTACATGTGTAACATAACATATATATATAAATGATTTATGTGGATAGTAGGTGAAGTGTAGAGCGGTGTCACCCCATGATGATTATTATCTGGGCTTGTTACATTGTCAGGCTGCAATTTCCCTCTACAATGTCATGTGATGCACTACTTATCTCATCCACCAGATGGCGCTATAGAGTGTTATAATCCTGAAAGGCGACAGCTGCAGGACGACTCGTGTAAGAGCAACAGTTCATAGTACCAGGGGTCAACCATTTTGAGCATGAAATTCACTAAGGAGGAGTCACTAATGTGTCTCGACAGTAAGGGGGGACACTATTGTGAAGGACACTATGGGGCGATTCATTATGACCGGTGTTGTGCACTTTAGTGTTAATGACTCTCTGGAGTACAATGCGTCTAATTCATTAAGTGGTGCTCATCCCCTAAAGAAATAGGCGCATCTCTTAATTGTCATGTGCCGACACCAGAAATGGTCTGAAGTCAGAGACTGGGGAATATTTCTTGACTCCATTACGCAGTTGCTGCTGAGACTGGACTGTAAACACTAAAAGTCACAACTTCCGAGTTCTGGGAAAATATTGCGACTTCTTAAGGTGTTTTACATCAGAGCTTTCACCTATCACATTTTCTGCTATTCATGCGCTATAGAGATAAAGTGTCAGCTCCATTCTGCAGGAAAGTGCGATTATAGCAATATCAAACTTATTTTATTACTTTTATACAATTAATATTCTGTGGGGAGGGGCCGAAGGAAAATCTGTTTATCCGTCAGCTCGCTCCATTGTACGGCCACATTCAGAGTTTCTCCTCCTGTGCAGATGTTCATATAGTCTGTAATCATTATGTCAGCGCTGGTTTATACCTGACTGGTTTATACAATGATCTGTACAGAAATAATCTATTCCCAGAGGAAGAAGAGAAGACAGAAATAATCACTGAGCGCTCTGCTAATTCTCTGCACCTTCATCTACACAACATTGTAATACAGCGACATCATGGGGGATGAGGAGGAGGTTTTTGTACGGCTCTGTATCACTGTGTGAGAGGATAACTCCAATACTGCTGACAGTAATAATCGGCTGCATCGTCCTCTGTCGCTCCTCGGATTGTAAGAGTAAAAGCAGTTCCAGATCCAGATCCAGAGAACCGGTCTGGGACCCCTGTATCTCGGGGGGTTGCATAATAGATAAGAAGCTTTGGTCGTTCTCCTGATTTCTGTTGGTACCAGGCTATAGCATTCCCTGTACCAGAACTAGATGTACATGAGATGGTGACTGTATCTCCGGGGGACACAGAGATATAATCTGGAGTCTGGGTCATCACAATCTCTCCACAGGATCCTGAGGATTAGAAGAGACATATTCATTACTGATAAATGTCGGGATCTTCCTAGAAATCCTGATCTGATGATGGATCCACTGTAGAGATTTCTCTACACACAATCATGGAAGGATCCGAATCTCTCACCCTGAATAGAAATGAAGATCACAGCCAGCAGATAACTGCGAGAAACCAGCCTGATGTGTCTGGACCGTCAGATAGAAACTATAAGATGAGACAATCTGTACAATGAGATCTATATAGAGAGTGACAGGGGGGATACAGAGACCCCCAGAGACTGTGTATGGAAATACTGGGGACATGTAAATTCTGTGGTTATAATGTGACGGTTACTGGAGTGTAATAGAGACCGGAGCTCGGCGGCGTCTCCTCCTAGATGAGAATTAATGTCACTTGTATGAAATCTAAGAAAAAAAATAAGAGTTTTTTTAGTAATTAATTGTAATTTCCATGGTTATAGGTTTTTATGATCATGTTTAGCTCTGCTACATCTGTATATAAATATTCCTGAAATATTGTTTTGTATTTATAAGGATATAAATGTATTTTTCTATAATCGGCAGGATATGCCATTACACTGTATAAATCTCCTGAGAGAATCCCCCGGTCATCAGGGTCGCGGTATTGTAGGACCTGATATCTGTGCGGAGTCTTCACAGCTTACATACAAGTTAGGAAAACCCTGTAAGTGATGTCCTTCTATACGATCACATACACGACTGATCTTTCTGAATATCTGTTATAAATGCAGTCAGGATTAAGGGAGAAAATCTACTAGAGACCTGAGCAGAAGTAATCCGGGGGCTCCTGCACCTGCCGAACCCCCTCCAAACTCGCGATCAGGGGTCAGGTTATAGTAAGTTACATAGTGCGGTGTAGTGTAACGGAGACCTCGGCACCGAAGAAGACAAAAGGAGGAAATGTTGCTGCAAATATATATTTTTTATTTGGATCCGGCAAAAAAAGCAAAGACAGATACCGGCCAGCGTTTCGGCCGATAAATTGTCTTCATCAAGGACGTCTGTAATACATGAACATAACAAATAAAACATTTAGTTTCATATGTGACATGAAATGAACCTAAAGAAAAGTGTCAGATCAATGGGAGGCGGGAGGAGGAAAGGTGGGAATGTGAGGATCAACCAGATATAACACATGGACAACGAGATCACAACGATGAAAATCATTAATAATACTGCAATTGTCATATGGGAACAATGTTGGAGTCAGCGTGATAATCTGGTTTTGTGTGAATTCCATAAAGACAAAAGGAAAGAAAAGAAAAGAGGACATGAATCCTGGAAGCTAAAGGACAAATTATCTAAAGACGACCAATATGTGGTCAGTTCAGAGCAATGACGACGGCTCAAAAATTATTAATTATTACAATGTGCACACTTCAGTAGGTGAACACTTGGTCTAAGGTTCAGGTTTTTACGTTACTTTACCAGTTAGAATAGGACCAGGAAATCTAGATCGCATCATGTCCATATAGCAGCACCTGTAACTACAGTATATTCAGGTGGTGTGTACATGTGTAATATTAGACCATCGAAGCAATGTAGAGGGCTCCAAAAATGATTAGGCCTCTACCTATCCCTATGCCGAGCTCCTATACCAACACAGTACAGGCATAAAATGGTGTTCATGGCCGCCCCTAAGTGTTATCCTGCCTGTGATAGTCCCCTGATAATGGTGCAGGTTTTTATTTTTTAAATCCTCACAAATTGAATCGCAGATTGTTCAAATTTGTGTGGAACCTCGGATATCAGGAAATTTAACTCAAATTCATTCCTCCATGGATTGATCTGCTCATCTCTAGTCTCAACTAATTCCTGGCTGGAGAGTGACCGCACTATCCGGGGACAGTGACCGCACTATCCGGGGACAGTGACCGCACTATCCGGGGACAGTGGCCACCACATCTCCTTGAGCCCCAGAACGGCTCAGAGTGAATACGATGGCACTACGTGACTAAAGCGGACATAGCTTGAGCAGATCTCGTTACACCTAGCAGGGTCAGTTATGTGTAAGTATGGCGACAAGAAAGGTTCAGATCCAGCAATCCCACAGGATTAAAAATTACACCTTTACTTAAGAAACGTAAAAATCCATATTAGTATTTCAATAGAAAAATGTGAAATGAGAGCGGGTATAAACAATACATGAACTGGTGACGGGTTTTACACCATGTGGATTCTTAATCATAATCTATTTTACAGTGATAGCCAAGTACATTTTATTTTTTTACATTTACTTTTTGCTCCACTCTCTTCACAACCCAAGAATATTACACAATTGAAGACAGCGCTCCTTAGGAAGTTTCATATATACAGGTGCTTCTTACTAATTTAGAATATCATCAAAAGGTTAATTTATTTCAGTTCTTCAATCCAAGAAGTGAAGCTCATATATTATATAGAGTCATTACACACAGAGGGATCTATTCCAAGTGTTTATTTTGGTTAATGCCAGGCCGCATTGATGCAGTAATTGATGCAAAGGATCCCCGACCAAGTATTGAGGGCATTTACTGAACATACATTTCAGTAGGGGAACATTTCGGATTTTAAAAACATTTTTCAAGCTGTAGTTATAAAGTATTCTAATTTACTGAGATAATGACTTTTGTGTTTTCATTGGCTGTAAGCCATAATCATCAACATGAACAGAAATAAACACTTGAAATAGATCCCTCTGTGTGTAATGACTCTATATAATAGATCCCTCTGTGTGTAATGACTCTATATAATAGATCCCTCTGTGTGTAATGACTCTATATCAGGGTTCCCAACTCCAGTCCTCAAGGCCCACCAACAGGTCATGTTTTCAGGATTTCCTTAGTATTGCACAGGTGATAATTCCATCATCAGCACAGGCAATAGTTACATCACCTGTGCAATACTAAGGAAATCCTGAAAACATGACCTGTTGGTGGGCCTTGAGGACTGGAGTTGGGGAACCCTGCTCTATATAATAGATCCCTCTGTGTGTAACGACTCTATATAATATATGAGCTTCACTTTTTGTATTGAAAAACTGAAATAAATTAACCTTTTGATGATATTCTAATTTTCTGAGAAGCACCTGTATATATGATACTTCTTAAGCAGCGCTATTCCATTTGCTTCTGTGGATTTTACCTCAGGTGTATTTTGACTATGACGCTCCCTTATGCCTAATGTATCCTGCAGACATGCTTATTTGTACAACCCAAGAATATTAGTGACTTAGAGGCCATCGCCAATGAGGAACGGGCTAAGATTCCTCAGGGGCTGTAAAGAGCTGGTGTCTGGATAGGCATCACGTACGCAGCAGGTCGTAACAGCCAAAGGGGCTTTACTACCTACTAAAGACGCTTATCATGTAGGGGTGAATAATCCTCAGACTTCAGTGGTCAGTAAGGGGCATTTTGTGCTGAATATGGAGAAACCACTTGTTATATTATTTGTACTGAGCTATTTCTATACTTCTTGGTTTATTGCAAACAGCAGAAAGTTTATAAATGTTAGAAATAAACTGAATCTGAAATGGGGTGAAGGTGGGGATTGAAACTAAATATACAGTGCTCAGCATAAATGAGTGCACCCCCTTTGAAAAGTAAAATTTTAATCAATATCTATAATGGGTGTGTCAGGTGTGACAGACTGTCGTTCTGGATCCAGCTGTAGAAGGTCATTGCGCTTGGCTCTGCAGGCACCTTCTTGATCTTTTGATCTTTGTGGTGCAGTGATATCCTTCTCCCTCTAGGACCTAGGAGTGGACCTCCACCTTCTGCTGCTAATTGACACACCCTTGCTGGATGTTTAAATACCTTCGGTCTCTGCAGAAAGTCGCCTAGATAGCTCTATTTTCCTCTGTCCAAACTTGAAGTACTAGTAGTCGGCTAGTGTCTTCTTGGAGTTCCCTTGGAGTATAGTTGGCATAATCTCTCTGGTGTCTTCTCAAGCTAAGTGTTTTCCTTTGTCTGTTACCTATTTGTCTTTAGTTGCAGTGGGGGTTGACTAGTGCTCACCCCATCCCCTCCTTAACTAGGGCCTATCACTAGGGGCAGTCAGGGATTAGGTTTCCTGCTCAGCGATAGGTACGGAACCTATTTAGGGACTTTAGGGGAGTCAGGCTGTTGTCAGATCTGCCTAGGGGTCTCCACTCCCCCTTTTCCTAGTGTTTGGACTTCTTCCTCCTCTTCCCGTTGTTGTGCACTTAGTCTTTCCCTCACCTTGCTTGACAATATCTCACTGAACAAAAGAAAAATTTCCAGAATTTTGACAAGACTAAGTTTCATAAAACCTTCTTTAACCCATAACATGAAGGTAAGGTTAATAATATAACTTTCATAGCTAAATCTTCAGTATTACTCAAAATAGTTAATGCAAAATGAGTACACCCGACATAAAAAAAAAAATACTACATCTAGTCATTTGTATGACCTCCATAATTTTTAAGAACAGCACCGAGTTTTCTAGATATGGAATGAGCAGGTTGGCGACATATTGTAACATTTATCTTTTTTCATTCTACAAGAACGAGCCCTTTTAGAGCCTGGATACTGGATGGAGACTGATGACAACTTGTCTCTTCAGAATTCCCCATAGGTGTTTGGGTGGGTTCAGATCAGGAGACACTTAATCAATGAATCACTTTCTCCCTGTTCTTCTTCAGAAATACCACAGAAGCCTTAGATGTGTGTTTTGGATCATTGTGATGTTGCTAAGTGAACGTCTACCAAGCGCACAGAGTGATGGCAGCATCTTCTCTTTCAATATAGAGGTTTACATCTGTGAATTCATGACATCATCAATGAAATGTATCCCCCCCGACTCCAGCAGCACTGATGCAGCCCCACATAA
The DNA here is from genome assembly GCF_046119375.1 of Phyllobates terribilis. Lineage (NCBI taxonomy): Eukaryota > Metazoa > Chordata > Amphibia > Anura > Dendrobatidae > Phyllobates > Phyllobates terribilis. Next base: position 1,177,744,440 of record NW_027362761.1, read on the forward strand.
GGACACTGCAACCACAAGGTCTCATTGAAAGACACCATTCAGTTTTCTTTGTACTTCTCACCTTTTTGACACTATACAGCTTTGAAGCCATCAGTTCCAAAAACATTTATCTTGGTGTCAACACTCCAGAGTATAGAGTCCCAGTGGTCTTCATATTTTTCACCACGATCCCTCAATTGTAGTAGAGCTTTTTAGTGTATAAGCTTTAGTAGAAGTTTCTTTCTTCTAAAGACAACGGCATGCAACCTATTCCTCTGCAGTGTACACCGTATTGTGTCATGAGAAACACATTCACCGGTTTGGATTTCTACTCATTTAGCTAACTGCACTGAATTTGTATATGGATTTTCTTCAGCCCTTCTTATCAAAAGATGCTCCTGTTTAGGTGTCAACCTCCATGATTGTCCTGGACGTCTCTGTAAGATGATTGCAGTTCCATCTTTGTTACATTTTGGTATTCCTTTTGCTACAGTATTCTGACTGATAAGTAAAGCTTTGCTGATCTTCTTGTAGCCTTCCCTTTTTTTATGTAAAATAAATTCTTTTCTTTCTCAGGTCTTGTGACATTTCTCTTCCATGTGGTGCCATTGCTGACAGAATGAAATGGGAAGGGTTTTTGTTTTTTTATAAGCAACAACTTTTTCTAGTAAACTGTCTGCTGGACACCTGTGTAATGAATAATTAAACTTACCTGTGGTTGAATTCTGGTTAATTAGAATTTTGTACTATAAAATTGAACTTTTCTACTAAGATTTTCATTGGGGTGTACTCACTTTTACAACATTTTCTTAAATGAATTTCTTAGGAAAATTACTTTTTGGGGTGTTGAAAATAGCAAGTATTGTTTGTAATTAATAGCCAACATTTGTGGGAGTATTTAGTAGTCTGGTATCCCATAGAAAACGTTAATTCTAAAAGGAAACTAAAGGTTTTCTGACAAAACTGTTGGGGTGTACTCATTTGTGCTGAGCACTGTATCTGCTATATCCACAGAATATGCCAAATATATATAGTGGATGTGGATCCCACCTATAGGAACATCATATATCTTGAGTACGGGGCCCTGACAAGCTCCGGTTTCAGCCATTAGATTGTCAGGATTCCCGTCCATTTGTATAGAAATTTTAACCACCTCCTTATGAAAATTCCTCTTAATGGAGTCTGCATGTTCTATATATTTACATCACATCCTCTGTATGTGGTAAGAATAGAATAACTCCTTAAAGGTGAGTACAGATGTGGTGGATAGGATGTGTATTTGGGTAAGACCTCGTGAATTCAACATGTCAATATATTTATTCTCAAGGAATATAAACTGTCCCCGGAGATGTCTGACAGCAGCTTTACCCCCTCTCCCTATACAGAACACATGGACGCTCAGCTGAGTCTAACGTGCTTATGTATGGGGGGGGGCTGTTTATCCGTCAGCTCGCTCCGTTGTACGGCCACATTCAGAGTTTCTCCTCCTGTGCAGATGTTCATATAGTCTGTAATCATTATGTCAGCGCTGGTTTATACCTGACTGGTTTATACAATGATCTGTACAGAAATAATCTATTCCCAGAGGAAGAAGAGAAGACAGAAATAATCACTGAGCGCTCTGCTAATTCTCTGCACCTTCATCTACACAACATTGTAATACAGCGACATCATGGGGGATGAGGACGGAGGTTTTTGTACGGCTCTGTGTCACTGTGTGAGAGGATGCTGTGCACTCTGCTGACAGTAATAATCTGCTGCATCGTCCTCTGTCGCTCCTCTGATTGAAAGAGTGTAATCAGTTCCAGATCCAGATCCAGTGAACCGGTCTGGGACTCCTGTATATCGCCTGCTTGCACTGTAGATGAGAAGTGCTGGAGGTTGTCCTGATTTCTGTTGGTACCAGTGAAAGTTGCCATATACATTACCACTGGCCTTACATGAAATGGTGGCTGTTTCTCCCGGGGACACAGTGATGAGATCTGGAGATTGGGTCAGTACAATCTGTGCACAGGAGTCTAAGGAAAGAAAAAGAAAACATAAGTGTTAGTGTTAATGTCGCCTCATTGTGCTGTTCTCTACTACTGTCCTGTCCATCATCTCATGAACCTCTCACCATGAATGAGAAGAAGAATTACACCCAGTACAACTCCCTGTAAACCCATCGTCATCTCCCTGGACTGATGGCCACAGACTATAGAGATGTCACCTGCACAATGTCCCCTATATACCAGCTGTAATCACTGGAGGAGACGTCCCCTGAGAGCAGAGATGTAAAGCAGGAGACATGTAAATTGTGCCGTGTGTCAGCGATCAGTGATCTGGATCTTACTGCAATCAGGGATTTCCTACAGGAGAGATATAATCCCGATCATTATCCTGAGATCATTCACCATCCAGTGATCTCCTGATTGTTCTCAGACATCAGAAATGGGATTATTTTTACAGATGTTATTAGTTTTATCTGTGAAGTAAGAAAAAATCCTTCTACGTCTTATTGGGCTTTTCCAGCTTTGTGATGTTGCAGCCGATGTAAGAACAGATACTGGAGACAACAGATCACCGGGAACGTGAAACGCAGAATTCCTGACCTCACAGAGAACATCTAAGGGTATGTGCCCACGTAGCGTTTTACAAGCGTATATGCTGCGGAATTTCTGCAGCGTAAACGCTTGATAATCCGCTCCCCATGGTCCCCAATGACAAGCCGCACTGTCAATGCCCATGCTGCGGATTTTTCCACAGCGTTTATGCTGCGCTCAAAAATCCGCAGCATGTCCATTAATTTTGCGGACACGCAGCATAATCGCCGCCATTGACTTGCATTGAGATTTATATAATCCGTGTCAGTATATTTGTATACACAGATTATATGCGTTTCAATGTGCGGATGGTACCCAAGTCTGGAGGAGAGAAGACTCTCATCCAGACCTGGATAGAAACTGTAAAAAAAAGAATTAAAAATAAAAAATAAACTGTATACTCACCTTCCGATGTCCTCCCGGTGTTTTGTCTGCTCCGTCCGCTCTCTTGCAATGCTCCCGCTGTTATGAAGGACCTGCCATGACGTCACTGAGTCATGTGACCCATCACATGGCTCAATGACGTCACCGCAGGTCCTTCACGCCACCGTGAGCCGCCCAACACACCGGACGCGGCAGAGAGAACACCGGGAGGACACCGGAAGGTGAGTATAAACTTTATTTTTTTATTTTTTACCATTTTATTCTTTTTTTTAACTAACTTGGTCACACTACTATAAATCCATGCCGGTTGCCGTTTGTATGGATTTATATAGAGTGAACAAGTTGTCAAGCACTTTCCAAGTGATGCTAAAATCACTTGGAAAAGCGCTTGATAACCCGCATGCAGAAATGCATGGAGAGATGCTTGACAAACGCTTCTACCTGGCGGGAAAAACGCATGTAAAATCCGCATGCATTTTTCCAGCCAGGGAGAAGCGTAAAAAATATGCAGCATTTCTGCATCGTGGGCACATAGTCGAAGACCATTAGAAATATTTATATTCATTCAGATTATTATTAATATGTTTATTACTATTAATACGACTGATATTTTATTACATCCACTCCTGATTGTTGCTTAAAAACTAGATGTAAAACCCTGATGAAATACACAGGTGTGAATGAGGCCTGATCTGTGTATATTGTGGTGTGAATACAGAACTGATGGGATATTTGGGGGATTCTCATGTGATTTATCTTCATGCATTACTATCATCTATCTTGTGGATGTAAATCTCTCATGTATATAATGTCATATATCAGCGGTTCTCATCTGTCTCATCTGATGTCATTTCCTCCCTAGACGACGGCCCCTGAGCGTTATAGATGTGATATACGGGGGCTGCACCTATATAGTGTTATGTGAATAGAAGCTCTTGAATGATTTTTCATTATCAATGAATGTATTAATAAAATTATAAGAAATATGGAGAAGACAGATATTTGGACACATAGATGAGCCCCCGACAGAAGACACATCTCTGATGGCTGAACCTGCCATTATTCCTGCACTTATGGCCGAGGGTCTGGACAAACCACAAACTCACATTATTGTAATTCTGGTAGAAAACAAATCCTCGTCGGTGACTTTATTAGTAGTTTGCAGAGCACATGTTACTCCCTGACGTGTGCAGAATAATCCGGGCTCCGCTGAGGCTGCCGGGCCCCTCCAGTCCAGGATTCTCCTCAGACCGGGGCCGGGAGAGGTGGGGTCATTTATATGTATATTTCTACCCTACGTCCCAGACCCCTGAGCAGAATAAGGCAGATTCACAGCAAACAGACTCAATGTGAATCCAATCTCTTTCCTGAATTGGAGTGAATCTGCTGAGTGTGAATTGTGGCTGAGTCGCTCATCACTAATGTCCGCACATCTCAGCCCAGAATAGAAAAAGACTGAAGTGAATCTCTGAAAACCCCATTTACTGCTGGGAATATATTTGCTGCTTTGCGCAGCGGCTCCGGCCCCTCTGATCTGTGAGTATAATGTGGGATATGTGAGGTATAGCGCTGTATGGAGCCGCCATTATGAGGCCTCTAGACCTTGTAGTGAGAGGGTGGAGGGGACTGTGCAGCGCGGGGAGGATCTGTCCTCCAGTTCTCTCTCTTCCTGGTCACTCATCCATTCCCGCTAAGCTTCTTATGTTCCTGAGTCCATCAATAACCGGCGGCTCAGCTAATGTCGGCCGCTCCCGGAGATGACACCTGTAATGCCATGGTTTTCTGATATGGGGAGACCACTGTAACCCCGGGGTCCATCTTTATTTTCAGGATAAAGGACATCACATTAGATATATCGGGTACAGCTCAAATAAAAAGGTAATCACTTGTCCAGAAAAAAAATAAAGAGATTTGCAACCCAGATGAGTCCATCACATAACAGGTGAGATATTTATCCCTAGGAGGTAAACTATGAAATGACAGCAAGCAGAGATCTAGATACAGAAAATATAAGGGAAAATTATATAATCTTTTATTATACAAAAATACAACCAGTAATTGTTGGAACAAACCAAATGTATATTTATATTCTATAGGAGCAGAAAGTAAAGTCCTCCCCTCCTTCTTCTATCTCCTTACATCTGTACAGATTCCTCCATCACATGAATCCCTGTAACAGTCTGAAGCTTTTATCGGCCGCGCACAATACTGGATAAGAGCTGCCCGGGTCGTGTTCCTCCTCCTGATGTGTGTGCTCTGTACAGATACAAGCGCCTCATACACAGGATTCTCTGCTATTCCTCAGTATCAGTCACTTATATACAGATGTTTGGTGCCTGCACTGAGTATAGACAGAGCTGCCCGAGCTGCTGCTGCCCCCTAGTGGCTCCATGACATGGAGATTTATGCATCTTGTATCTGCACTGAGCCAGTAGCCACATGATACCAGAGGGAGCGGAAAGCATCTTATTACATCATCCAGAAGAGGAGGCAGCACAGGTGTGGAGGGAAGCAAAATGGGGGATCTAAAGAGCCAGCGGTGGAAATAGGGAAGATCTCCATGAGGAGCTGGAAAATCTCCTTGACAAAGGTTGGATGGCAGAGAAAGAGCCACCTGCTCTCTGCTCCACCACTTATCCTGCTAGGGCACAGGTCGCTTTATGGCTGTAACTGCCCGAGGTGCGGTGAGCTAGATCCACTGCGCCATAGCGATAGCGAATGTAGCACAATGAATGGGGAGCGCCCGTCACCTTCTCTGTGACTCAGCTGGTGGCAATGGCATCATGGCGTCAGCATGGACGCTCTGCCACAAGATGAGGTGGAGCCACAGGAGATCTGATGGACAGGGAAGTATTAAATATTAGTTTTTCAATAAATGAATTAATTTTGATAACAAGAATGAAATGGGGGTGAGAGAGAACACTATAATGACTTAAGGGTGGGGGATGGAAGAGATATAAATATATTGGGGGAGGGGACATGTAAATATAATGAATCAGAGGGGCATGGAATTATAATGATACAGCGGACAAGTAATTATAATGAATCGGGGGGACGGGAGGTGCACAGTGGGGGCATGGAGGACGCAGGAGATTAACTGATTAATTGGGGGAAAGAGAACAGTAACTAATTCATTTATACATTTATTGGGAGGGGAAAAGTGGCCAATTATAGTTACAGGGGGCTCAGTGGTGGATTATCAATTTATATTCAGAATGTTGTGTTGCATAATAGTAAGACGTCAGCGGTGAGTTACTGGATGTGAATATTTGTTCTGTCTCTACATTGTATACGGGTACGTTCACATGGGCGACCGGCGGCACTAAATGACCACCAATCGGAAAACCATTACCTATTGGCAGTCGCTTCATAGCATGTTTAACCCCTTCATGACTGGGCAATTTTTCATTATTTTATTTGTTTTTTCCTCTCCTTCTACTAAGAGCCATAACTTGCTATCTTTCCATCCACATAGCGTATGAGGACTTGGTTTTTGCGAGACAAGTTGTAGTTTTGAACGACATCATTCATTTTATCATGTGATTCACTCAAAAGTTGGGAAAATAATTCTAAGTGCGTTGAAATTGCAAAAAAAGTGCAATTCCACAATTGTTTGTGTCACCATTTTCTGAGACCCCTAACATTTTCAATTTTCGTGGTAAGGGGCTATGTGGGGGCTTATTATCTGTGGCCTGATTTGAGGTTTATTGATGCTATTTTGGGGTAGATATAATGGTATCATCTTGTCTAATTGCAGTTTATTGCAATGTTGTGGCAGCTAAAAAAAGTAATTATGGCGTTTTGATTTTTTTCTCAATACGCTGTTTACTGATTGGATTAATTTATTTTATTTTTGATAGATTGGAGTTTTATGAATTCGGCGATATCGAATATGTGTATTTTTTTTTAATTGCTTTATTTTTAATGGGGCACAAAGGGGGGTGATTCTTGCACCGGCTATCACTGAGGAATATGTTCCTACAACAAGGATACCATCCACTGGTAATAGATGAACAGATCCACAGAGCTACAAGGATCCCAAGAAGCCGCCTCTTGGATTACAGACAGAGGTGGGACAACAACAGGGCGCCTCTTGTGGTCACATACAGCAAGCACATGAACATCCTAAGGAAGATTGAGACTGATCTTCCACCCATATTCCTCAGAGACCACAGACTGAAAGGAATATTCCCAGAACTACCACTTCTCTCCTACAAAAAGCCCCGTAACCTAAGGAATCTCCTTGTCAGAAGTGTCCTCTCATCACCATCAGAGACGGGAACATTCCCCTGTAATAATAAAAAGCAGGACTTGTACCCAGATATTACCGACAAATACAGTCCACATACCCAACACCAATCAGGACTATAAGATCATGGACTTCTTCTCATGTTCATCTTCCAATGTGGTGGACATGATACAATGTACAAGGTGTCCTGGAGGAGCCGATATTGGGGAAACTAAGCAAAAACTACAACCAAGGATGACTCTACACAGACACAATCAGGAATGAACTGGACTCCTGTGGGAAACATTTCTCTGGACCTGGACACTGTATGACGGATATAAAAGTCTTAATACTGAAAGGTCGTTTTAAGGACGAAAAAGAAAGGAAAATCTGAGAATTCATACTGATAAGAATGTTCAACTCTTCCACAATTTAACACCTGGATTTATGACTCACTACATGGACCCAGTTCACACCTTCACGAGACTGACTCCAGATCACTAAGCTGTCACTCCCACCATCTCTCCATTTGTAACAAAAAACCTTAACTTGATTTCCTTGGCTTATCTTTAGGAGGCATCACCCCATCCACCCCATGCACAAATTGTAATATCTCCTAAATGTTGTGCTCTTGTCTCAGTCATTCATTTGTAAATCCTCCTGAAGAAGGAGCCTCGGTGCTATGAAAGCTGCAGACATAATTCTCCTGGTTAGCCAATAAAGGGATCGCTCCTAGAATACTTCTGTCAATTTTAGGCATAAAACTACTTATATCAATTTGTAAAGGTTGCAAAGTTGTGATATATGCTCTACTGTGACCCCCTACTGAATATTAATTTTTCTTTTCTTTTGAGGGGAGGATAATTAGAACTTCTGCTATGGAGCTCTATGATTTCTATGTACGTCCGTTATGATGACTACATAATTAGGATATACTTATGGTAACACATAAATAATCATTGGAGCTGTAATCATCAAATAATATTTTGTCAATGTGTGAAATGTTCTTTTAAGAATTCTTTACATGTGTAACATAACATATATATATAAATGATTTATGTGGATAGTAGGTGAAGTGTAGAGCGGTGTCACCCCATGATGATTATTATCTGGGCTTGTTACATTGTCAGGCTGCAATTTCCCTCTACAATGTCATGTGATGCACTACTTATCTCATCCACCAGATGGCGCTATAGAGCATTACACTCCATAATCCTGAAAGGTGACACCTGCAGGACGATTCGTGTAAGAGCAACAGTTCATAGTACCAGGGGTCAACCATTTTGAGCATGAAATTCACTAAGGAGGAGCCACTAATGTGTCTGGACAGTAAGGGGGGACACTATTGTGAAGGACACTATGGGACGATTCATTATGACTGGTGTTGTGCAGTTTAGTGTTAATGACTCTCTGGAGTACAATGCGCCTAATTCATTAAGTGGTGCTCATCCCCTAAAGAAATAGGCGCATCTCTTAATTGTCATGTGCCGACACCAGAAATGGTCTGAAGTCAGTGACTGGGGAATATTTCTTGACTACATTACGCAGTTTCTGCTGAGACTGGACTGTAAACCCTAAGGCGATGTGCCCACGTAGCAGATTTACATGCGTTTTCTCTGCCAGAGAGAAGCGTTTTTTCAGCGTTTTCGCATGCGTTTTTTCAAGCACTTTTCCAAGTGATTTTGAGCATCACTTGGAAAAGTGCTTGACAAGTTGGTCACACAATATAAATCCATGCAACCAGCATGGATTTATATTGTGTGACCAACTTAGATGCTTTAAATGCTGCATCTATAGTAAAAAAAAAGAAAGAATTAAAAAGTTAAAAATAAAAAAAAACCTGTATGCTCACCTCTCCGGTCTCCTCCTGGCAGCGATCCTCTCTCCTCGGCGTCCCGGGTGTACTGGCAGGACCTGCGATGACTTCATTTAGTCAGCTGATGGTCACGCGACCATCACCTGACCGCTGACGTCAGTGGTCACGTGACCATCAGCTGACTAAATGACATCACTGCAGATCCTGCAAGTACACTCAGGACGCCGAGGAGAGATGACGCAGCCGGGAGAAGACCGGAGAGGTGAGTATACAGGTTTTTTTACTTTTAACTTTTTTATTTCTTTTTTTCACCGCGTGGTAGCCGGGATGTAGAGGAGTTGTAGTCTCCTCTTCATCCCAGGTACCACACGCACCGCGATTACGCTGCAACTTCGCGGCCATTGAATTTAATTGAAACGCTGCAAATCCACATATACCTGCGGGTTTGCTGCATTTCAATGTTCCTCAATGGCCGCGAATTTGCAGCGTAATCGCAGTAGAAATGGTCATGCTGCGAATTTGGCGCACTAATTAGCGCATCATGTGCACAGCACATCCGAATTCACATTGCTTTGCATGGCAGATGGTTTTACAAGCGTTTTCAATGCGTTTTCATGGCTTTAACCCCTTAATAACATCTGACGTACTAATACGCGTCTGTGCCCTGGGACTTAAGAGCCAGACCCGTATTAGTACGTCATCGCGATCGCGCGCGCACACAGGCTGTGCGGGCGCGATCGCCGCCGGGTGTCAGCTGATTGTCACAGCTGACACCCGGTACTATGTGCAGGGAGCGGTCCTGCACCGCTCCCAGCACATTAACCCCCGTGATGCTGCGATCGAAGTCGATCGAAGTCGATCGCGGCATTGCGGGGGCAAGGGGAGGTGATCGGCGATACTCACCTCCTCTTCCGGCTTCCAGCGCAGTCTGCAAAGGCTTCCCGGGTGTTGCCATGACGACCCGATGTCGTCATGACAACATCCGGGTCACCAGAGAGCAGGAAGATTGCTTGGACATGCGCAGTGCATCTCCAAGCAATCTTCACACTGTGCACTTCTGACAGCCTTCATGGCATAGGGATGGTGCTCCATTCCTGTGCCATGCAGGCGATCAAAAAAAAAAAGTGAAAGTCCCAGAGTGGGACAAAGTAATAAAGTGTATAAACTGTGTGAAAGTGGGAAAAAAAAAAAAAAAAATGTGCAAAAATATTATAAAAAAATAAAAAAAATAATACACCAAAAATAAAAATATAATGTACCCATCAATAAATATTATTATAAAAAAAATTAAAAAAAAACAATAAAAGTACACATATTTGGTATCGCCGCGTCCGGAACAACCTGACCTATAAAACTTTCCCACTAGTTAACCCCTTCAGTGAACACGGTAAAAAAAAAAAAAAAAAAACGAAGCAAAAAACAATGCTTTATCACCATACCGCCAAACAAAAAGTGGAATAACACGCGATCAAAAAGACGCATATAAATAAAAATGATACCGCTGAAAACGTCATCTCGTCCCGCAAAAAACAAGCTGCCAAACAGCTCCATCAGCCGAAAAATAAAAAAGTTATAGCTCTCAGAATAAAGCGATACTAAAAAATATTTTTTTCTATAAAATAGCTTTTATTGTGTATAAGCGCCAAAACATAGAAAAATGATACAAATGTGGTACCACTGTAAACGTACTGACCCGAAGAATAAAGCTACCTCATCAATTTTACCACACGCGGAACAGAATAATAAAAAAAAAAAAAAACAATTCCTGAATTGTTGGTTTTTGTTTATTCTGCCTCCCAAAAATCGGAATAGAAAGTGATCAAAAAATGTCACGTGCCTGAAAATGGCACCAATAACAACGTCAAGTCATCCCGCAAAAAACGAGCTGTCACATGACTGTCTGCCAAAATCTGGAAAAATTATAGCTCTCAAAATATGGCGATGCAAAAACTAGATTTTACAAAAAATGCGTCTTTTAGTGTGTGACAGCTGTCAGTCATAAAAACCCCATATGATTCTGGCATTGCTGTAATCACACCGACCCGAAGAATAAAGTCGTCTAATCACTAATACCGCACAAGGAACGGCGTCAAAAATAAACTCTTGGGTTAGGATTGGGCTAGGGTTAGGGCTGGGTTTGGGGCTAGGGTTGTGCTGGGGCTAGGGTTGTGCTGGGGCTAGGGTTGTGCTAGGGTTAGGGCTGGGGTTGGGATTTTTTTCAAAAGTAAGAAAAAAAGATGACGATAAGGCGACTAGTGTTGAGAGCAAGTGCTCGCTACTTGAGTTTGCATCGGGTGCTCTGGTATGCATTGAGTATCGTGGGTATTTGAGTGACATGCTCGAGTCTCTGCCCCATATGCTTCGCGGCCAAAAAACTTTACGGGGATTGCCTGCCATGCACGAGCGATCCCCGCATGTTTTTTTTTGGGTGTCTAATAACCGTGAAACATGCGGAGCAGGGACTCGAGCATGTCACTCGAGCACACGCTGTACATGGTGCATACCTGAGTACCCGATGCAAACTCAAGTAGCGAGCACTTGCGCTCAAGAATAATGACAACTTATTCAATATGATGACCTAATGTAAACAAATAATGTGCCGTACCTTTGGGTTCAAAATGTTCACTATACACCTTAATAAAATCCTTGAGGGGTATAGTTTCCAAAATGGGGACACTTGTGGGGGAGCTCCACTGTTTAGGCACATCACGGGCTCTCCAAACGCGACATGGTGTCCGCTAACAAATTGAATGGAAAATCGGCTCAAATTGTTAGCGGACGCCATGTTGCGTTTGGAGAGCCCCTGTGTGCCCAAACATTGGAGCTCCCCCACAAGTGACCCCATTTTGGAAACTAGACCCCCCAAGGCACCTATCTAGATGCATAGTGAGCACTTGGAACCCCCAGGTGCTTCACAAATTGATTCGTAAAAATGAAAAAGTGAAAAAAAAAACACTTTTTCATTTTTATGAATCAATTTGTGAAGCACCTGGGGTTCCAAGTGCTCACTATGAATCTAGATAGGTGCCTTGGGGGGTCTAGTTTCCAAAATGGGGTCACTTGTGGGGGAGCTCCAATGTTTGGGCACACAGGGACTCTCTAAATGCAACATGGTATCCGCTAACAAATTGAATGGAAAATCGGCTCAAATTGTTAGCGGACACACATTGCGTTTGGAGAGCCCCTCTGTGCCCAAACTTTGGAGCTCCCCCACAAGTGACCCCATTTTGGAAACTAGACCCCCCAAGGCGCCTTTCTAGATGCATAGTGAGCACTTGGAACCCCCAGGTGCTTCACAAATTGATTCGTAAAAATGAAAAAGTGAAAAAAAAAACACTTTTTCATTTTTATGAATCAATTTGTGAAGCACCTGGGGTTCCAAGTGCTCACTATGAATCTAGATAGGTGCCTTGGGGGGTCTAGTTTCCAAAATGGGGTCACTTGTGGGGGAGCTCCAATGTTTGGGCACACAGGGACTCTCCAAATGCAACATGATATCCGCTAACAAATTGTCGGCTCAAATTGTTAGCGGATATCATGTTGCATTTGGAGAGTCCCTGTGTGCCCAAACATTGGAGCTCCCCCACAAGTGACCCCATTTTGGAAACTAGACCCCCCAAGGCACCTATCTAGATGCATAGTGAGCACTTGGAACCCCAGGTGCTTCACAAATTGATTCATAAAAATGAAAAAGTGTTTTTTTTTTCACTTTTTCATTATTACGAATCAATTTGTGAAGCACCTGGGGGTTCCAAGTGCTCACTATGCATCTAGAAAGGTGCCTTGGGGGGTCTAGTTTCCAAAATGGGGTCACTTGTGGGGGAGCTCCAAAGTTTGGGCACAGAGGGGCTCTCCAAACGCAATGTGGCGTCCGCTAACAATTTGAGACGATTTTCCATTCAATTTGTTAGCGGATACCATGTTGCATTTAGAGAGTCCCTGTGTGCCCAAACATTGGAGCTCCCCCACAAGTAACCCCATTTTGGAAACTAGACCCCCCAAGGCACCTATCTAGATGCATAGTGAGCACTTGGAACCCCTAGGTGCTTCACAAATTGATTCGTAAAAATGAAAAAGTGTTTTTTTTTCCACTTTTTCATTATTACAAATCAATTTGTGAAGCACCTGGGGGTTCCAAGTGCTCACTATGCATCTAGAAAGGTGCCTTGGGGGGTCTAGTTTCCAAAATGGGGTCATTTGTGGGGGAGCTCCAAAGTTTAGGCACAGAGGGGCTCTCCAAACGCAATGTGGTGTCCGCTAACAATTTGAGCCGATTTTCCATTCAATTTGTTAGCGGATACCATGTTGCATTTAGAGAGTCCCTGTGTGCCCAAACATTGGAGCTCCCCCACAAGTGACCCCATTTTGGAAACTAGACCCCCCCAAGGCACCTATCTAGATGCATAGTGAGCAGTTGGAACCCCCAGGTGCTTCACAAATTGATTCATAAAAATGAAAAAGTGTTTTTTTTTTCACTTTTTCATTGTTACGAATCAATTTGTGAAGCACCTGGGGGTTCCATAGTGCTCACGATGCATCTAGATAGGTGCCTTGGGGGGTCTAGTTTCCAAAATGGGGTCACTTGTGGGGGAGCACCAATGTTTGGGCACACAGCGGCTCTCCAAACGCAACATGGTGTCGCTAACAATTTGAGCCAATTTTGCGTTAAATTTGTTAGCGGACACCATGTTGCATTTAGAGAGCCGCTGTGTGCCCAAATATTGGAGCTCCCCCACAAGTGACCCCATTTTGGAAACTAGACCACCCAAGGCACCTATCTAGATGCATAGTGAGCACTTGGAACCCTCAGGTGCTTCACAAATTGATTCATAAAAATGAAAAAGTGTTTTTTTTTTCACTTTTTCATTGTTACGAATCAATTTGTGAAGCACCTGGGGGTTCCAAGTGCTCACTATGCATCTAGATAGATGCCTTGGGGGGTCTAGTTTCCAAAATGGGGTCACTTGTGGGGGAGCTCCAATGTTTGGGCACACAGGGACTCTCTAAATGCAACATGGTGTCCTCTAACAAATTTAACGGAAAATCGGCTCAAATTGTTAGTGACACCATGTTGCGTTTGGAGAGCCGCTGTGTGCCCAAACATTGGAGCTCCCCCACAAGTGACCCCATTTTGGAAACTAGACCCCCCAAGGCACCTATCTAGATGCATTGTGAGCACTTGGAACCCTCAGGTGCTTCACAAATTGATTCATAAAAATGAAAAAGTGTTTTTTTTTTTCACTTTTTCATTGTTACGAATCAATTTGTGAAGCACCTGGGGGTTCCAAGTGCTCACTATGCATCTAGAAAGGTGCCTTGGGGGGTCTAGTTTCCAAAATGGGGTCACTTGTGGGGGAGCTCCAAAGTTTGGGCACACATGGGCTCTCCAAACACAACATGGCGTCCGCTAATTATTCAAGCAAATTTTACAATCAAAAAGTCAAATGGCGCTCCTTCCCTGCCGAGCCCTGCCGTGCGCCTAAACAGTGTTTTTTCCCCAAATATTGGGTATCTGCGTGCCCAGGGGAAATTGCACAACAAATTTTGGGGTCCATTTTTTCTTGTTACCCCTGTGAAAATAAAAAAAATTGGGTCTAAAGTAACATTTTTGTGAAAAAAGTTAAATGTTCATTTTTTTCTTCCACATTCAAAAAATTCCTGTGAAGCACCTGAAGGGTTAATAAAGTTCTTGAATGTGGTTTTGAGCACCTTGATGGATGCAGTTTTTATAATGGTGTCACTTTTGGGTATTTTCTGTCATAAAGACCTCTCAAAGTGACTTCAAATGTGATGTGGTCCCTAAAAAAATGGTTTTGTAAATTTTGTTGGAAAAATGAGAAATCGCTGGTCAACTTTTAACCCTTATAGCTCCCTAACAAAAAAAAATTTTGGTTCCAAAATTGTGCTGATGTAAAGTAGACATGTGGGAAATGTTATTTATTAACTCTTTTGTGTGACATATCGCTCTGATTTCAGGGCTTAAAAATTCAAATTTTGAAAATTGCAAAATTTTCAAAATTTTCGCCAAATTTCCGTTTTTTTCACAAATAAACACAAGTGATATCGAAGAAATTTTTCCACAATCATGAAGTACAATATGTCACGAAAAAACAATCTCAGAATCAGGGGGATCCGTTGAAGCGTTCCAGAGTAATTACCTCATAAAGTGACAGTGGTCAGAATTGTAAAAATTGGCCCGGTCATTAACGTGCAAACCACCCGCGGGGCTTAAGGGGTTAAAAACGCTACGTGGCACATAGCCTAAAAGTCACAACTTCCGAGTTCTGTGAAAATATTGCAACTTATTAAGGTGTTTTACATCAGAGTTTTGACCTTTCACATTTTCTGCTATTCATGCGCTATAGAGATAAAGTGTCAGCTTCATTCTGCGGGAAAAAGTTATTACAGTAATAGAAGACTTATAATTTTTTTAAATGTTTTATTACTTTTATACAATTAATATTCTGTGGGGGAGGGGCCGAAGGAAAATCTGTTTATCCGTCAGCTCGCTCCGTTGTACGGCCACATTCAGAGTTTCTCCTCCTGTGCAGATGTTCATATAGTCTGTAATCATTATGTCAGCGCTGGTTTATACCTGACTGGTTTATACAATGATCTGTACAGAAATAATCTATTCCCAGAGGAAGAAGAGAAGACAGAAATAATCACTGAGCGCTCTGCTAATTCTCTGCACCTTCATCTACACAACATTGTAATACAGCGACATCATGGGGGATGAGGACGGAGGTTTTTGTACGGCTCTGTATCACTGTGTGTATGGAGTGCTATAACCCTGCTGACAGTAATAATCTGCTGCATCGTCCTCTGTCGCTCCTCGGATTGTAAGAGTGTAATCAGTTCCAGATCCAGATCCAGAGAACCGGTCTGGGACCCCTGTATCTCGGGTGGTTGCATAATAGATAAGAAGCTTTGGTCGTTGTCCTGATTTCTGTTGGTACCAGGCTACATAGCTATATACATCTTCACTGGCCGTACAAGAGATGGTGACTGTATCTCCGGGGGACACAGATATAATCTGGAGTCTGGGTCATCACAGTCTCTCCACAGGATCCTGAGGATTAGAAGAGACATATTCATTACTGATAAATGTCGGGATCTTCCTAGAAATCCTGATCTGATGATGGATCCACTGTAGAGATTTCTCTACACACAATCATGGAAGGATCCGAATCTCTCACCCTGAATAGAAATGAAGATCACAGCCAGCAGATAACTGCGAGAAACCATCCTGATGTGTCTGGACCGTCAGATAGAAACTATAAGATGAGACAATCTGTACAATGAGATCTATATAGAGAGTGACAGGGGGGATACAGAGACCCCCAGAGACTGTGTATGGAAATACTGGGGACATGTAAATTCTGTGGTTATAATGTGACGGTTACTGGAGTGTAATAGAGACCGGAGCTCGGCGGCGTCTCCTCCTAGATGAGAATTAATGTCACTTGTATGAAATCTAAGAAAAGAAATAAGAGTTTTTTTAGTAATTAATTGTAATTTCCATGGTTATAGGTTTTTATGATCATGTTTAGCTCTGCTACATCTGTATATAAATATTCCTGAAATATTGTTTTGTATTTATAAGGATATAAATGTATATTTCTATAATCGGCAGGATATGCCATTACACTGTATAAACCTCCTGAGAGAATCCCCCGGTCATCATGGTCGCGGTATTGTAGGACCTGATATCTGTGCGGAGTCTTCACAGCTTACATACAAGTTAGGAAAACCCTGTACGTGACGTCCTTGTATACGATCACATACACGACTGATCTCTCTGAATATCTGTTATAAATGCAGTCAGGATTAAGGGAGAAAATCTACTAGAGACCTGAGCAGAAGTAATCCGGGGGCTCCTGCACCTGCCGAACCCCCTCCAAACTCGCGATCAGGGGTCAGGTTATAGGAAGTTACATAGTGCGGTGTAGTGTAACGGAGACCTCGGCACCGAAGAAGACAAAAGGAGGAAATGTTGCTGCAAATATATATTTTTTATTTGGATCCGGCAAAAAAAGCAAAGACAGATACCGGCCAGCGTTTCGGCCAATAAATTGTCTTCATCAAGGACGTCTGTAATACATGAACATAACAAATAAAACATTTAGTTTCATATGTGACATGAAATGAACCTAAAGAAAAGTGTCAGATCAATGGGAGGCGGGAGGAGGAAAGGTGGGAATGTGAGGATCAACCAGAGATAACACATGGACAATGAGATCACAACGATGAAAATCATTAATAATACTGCAATTGTCATATGGGAACAATGTTGGAGTCAGCGTGATAATCTGGTTTTGTGTGAATTCCATAAAGACAAAAGGAAAGAAAAGAAAAGAGGACATGAATCCTGGAAGCTAAAGGACAAATTATCTAAAGACGACCAATATGTGGTCAGTTCAGAGCAATGACGACGGCTCAAAAATTATTAATTATTACAATGTGCACACTTCAGTAGGTGAACACTTGGTCTAAGGTTCAGGTTTTCACGTGACTTTACCAGTTAGAATAGGACCAGGAAATCTAGATCGCATCATGTCCATATAGCAGCACCTGTAACTACAGTATATTCAGGTGGTGTGTACATGTCTAATATTAGACCATCGAAGCAATGTAGAGGGCTCCAAAAATGATTAGGCCTCTACCTATCCCTATGCCGAGCTCCTATACCAACACAGTACAGGCATAAAATGGTGTTCATGGCCGCCCCTAAGTGTTATCCTGCCTGTGATAGTCCCCTGATAATGGTGCAGGTTTTTATTTTTTAAATCCTCACAAATTGAATCGCAGATTGTTCAAATTTGTGTGGAACCTCGGATTTCAGGAAATTTAACTCAAATTCATTCCTCCATGGATTGATCTGCTCATCTCTAGTCTCAACTAATTCCTGGCTGGAGAGTGACCGCACTATCCGGGGACAGTGACCGCACTATCCGGGGACAGTGACCGCACTATCCGGGGACAGTGACCGCACTATCCGGGGACAGTGGCCACCACATCTCCTTGAGCCCCAGAACGGCTCAGAGTGAATACGATGGCACTACGTGACTAAAGTGGACACAGCTTGAGCAGATCTCGTTACACCTAGCAGGGTCAGTTATGTGTAAGTATGGCGACAAGAAAGGTTCAGATCCAGCAATCCCACAGGATTAAAAATTACACCTTTACTTAAGAAACGTAAAAATCCATATTAGTATTTCAATAGAAAAATGTGAAATGAGAGCGGGTATAAACAATACATGAACTGGTGACGGGTTTTACACCATGTGGATTCTTAATCATAATCTATTTTACAGTGATAGCCAAGTACATTTGATTTTTTTACATTTACTTTTTGCTCCACTCTCTTCACAACCCAAGAATATTACACAATTGAAGACAGCGCTCCTTAGGAAGTTTCATATATACAGGTGCTTCTTACTAATTTAGAATATCATCAAAAGGTTAATTTATTTCAGTTCTTCAATCCAAGAAGTGAAGCTCATATATTATATAGAGTCATTACACATAGAGCGATCTATTCCAAGTGTTTATTTCGGTTAATGCCAGGCCGCATTGATGCAGTAATTGATGCAAAGGATCCCCGACCAAGTATTGAGGGCATTTACTGAACATACATTTCAGTAGGGGAACATTTCGGATTTTAAAGACATTTTTCAAGCTGTTGTTATAAAGTATTCTAATTTACTGAGATAATGACTTTTGTGTTCTCATTGGCTGTAAGCCATAATCATCAACATTAACAGAAATAAACACTTGAAATAGATCTCTCTGTGTGTAATGACTCTATATAATATATGAGCTTCACTTTTTGTGTTGAAGAACTGAAATAAATTAACCTTTTGATGATATTCTAATTTTCTGAGAAGCACCTGTATATATGATACTTCTTAAGCAGCGCTATTCCATTTGCTTCTGTGGATTTTACCTCAGGTGTATTTTGACTATGACGCTCCCTTATGCCTAATGTATCCTGCAGACATGCTTATTTGTACAACCCAAGAATATTAGTGACTTAGAGGCCATCGCCAATGAGGAACGGGCTAAGATTCCTCAGGGGCTGTAAAGAGCTGGTGTCTGGATAGGCATCACGTACACAGCAGGTCGTAACAGCCAAAGGGGCTTTACTACCTACTAAAGACGCTTATCACGTAGGGGTGAATAATCCTCAGACTTCAGTGGTCAGTAAGGGGCATTTTGTGCTGAATATGGAGAAACCACTTGTTATATTATTTGTACTGAGCTATTTCTATACTTCTTGGTTTATTGCAAACAGCAGAAAGTTTATAAATGTTAGAAATAAACTGAATCTGAAATGGGGTGAAGGTGGGGATTGAAACTAAATATACAGTGCTCAGCATAAATGAGTACACCCCCTTTGAAAAGTAAAATTTTAATCAATATCTATAATGGGTGTGTCAGGTGTGACAGACTGTCGTTCTGGATCCAGCTGTAGAAGGTCATTGCGCTTGGCTCTGCAGGCACCTTCTTGATCTTTTGATCTTTGTGGTATAGTGATATCCTTCTCCCTCTAGGACCTAGGAGTGGACCTCCACCTTCTGCTGCTAATTGACACACCCTTGCTGGATGTTTAAATACCTTCGGTCTCTGCAGAAAGTCGCCTAGATAGCTCTATTTTCCTCTGTCCAAACTTGAAGTACTAGTAGTCGGCTAGTGTCTTCTTGGAGTTCCCTTGGAGTATAGTTGGCATAATCTCTCTGGTGTCTTCTCAAGCTAAGTGTTTTCCTTTGTCTGTTACCTATTTGTCTTTAGTTGCAGAGGGGGTTGACTAGTGCTCACCCCATCCCCTTACCTATGTCTTTAGTTGCAGAGGGGGTTGACTAGTGCTCACCCCATCCCCTCCTGAACTAGGGCCTATCACTAGGGGCAGTCAGGGATTAGGTTTCCTGCTCAGCGATAGGTACGGAACCTATTTAGGGACTTTAGGGGAGTCAGGCTGTTGTCAGATCTGCCTAGGGGTCTCCACTCCCCCTTTTCCTAGTGTTTGGACTTCTTCCTCCTCTTCCCGTTGTTGTGCACTTAGTCTTTCCCTCACCTTGCTTGACAATATCTCACTGAACAAAAGAAAAATTTCCAGAATTTTGACAAGACTAAGTTTCATAGAACCTTCTTTAACCCATAACATGAAGGTAAGGTTAATAATATAACTTTCATAGCTAAATCTTCAGTATTACTCAAAATAGTTAATGCAAAATGAGTACACCCGACATAAAAAAAAAAATACTACATCTAGTCATTTGTATGACCTCCATAATTTTTAAGAACAGCACCGAGTTTTCTAGATATGGAATGAGCAGGTTGGCGACATATTGTAACATTTATCTTTTTTCATTCTACAAGAACGAGCCCTTTTAGAGCCTGGATACTGGATGGAGAGTGATGACAACTTGTCTCTTCAGAATTCCCCATAGGTGTTTGGGTGGGTTCAGATCAGGAGACACTTAATCAATGAATCACTTTCTCCCTGTTCTTCTTCAGAAATACCACAGAAGCCTTAGATGTGTGTTTTGGATCATTGTGATGTTGCTAAGTGAACGTCTACCAAGCGCACAGAGTGATGGCAGCATCTTCTCTTTCAATATAGAGGTTTACATCTGTGAATTCATGACATCATCAATGAAATGTATCCCCCCCGACTCCAGCAGCACTGATGCAGCCCCACATAAGGACACTGCAACCACAAGGTCTCATTGAAAGACACCATTCAGTTTTCTTTGTACTTCTCACCTTTTTGACACTATACAGCTTTGAAGCCATCAGCTCCAAAAACATTTATCTTGGTGTCAACACTCCAGAGTATAGAGTCCCAGTGGTCTTCATATTTTTCACCACGATCCCTCAATTGTAGTAGAGCTTTTTAGTGTATAAGCTTTAGTAGAAGTTTCTTTCTTCTAAAGACAACGGCATGCAACCTATTCCTCTGCAGTGTACACCGTATTGTGTCATGAGAAACACATTCACCGGTTTGGATTTCTACTCATTTAGCTAACTGCACTGAATTTGTATATGGATTTTCTTCAGCCCTTCTTATCAAAAGATGCTCCTGTTTAGGTGTCAACCTCCATGATTGGCCTGGACGTCTCTGTAAGATGATTGCAGTTCCATCTTTGTTACATTTTGGTATTCCTTTTGCTACAGTATTCTGACTGATAAGTAAAGCTTTGCTGATCTTCTTGTAGCCTTCCCTTTTTTTATGTAAAATAAATTATTTTCTTTCTCAGGTCTTGTGACATTTCTCTTCCATGTGGTGCCATTGCTGACAGAATGAAATGGGAAGGGTTTTTGTTTTTTTATAAGCAACAACTTTTTCTAGTAAACTGTCTGCTGGACACCTGTGTAATGAATAATTAAACTTACCTGTGGTTGAATTCTGGTTAATTAGAATTTTGTACTATAAAATTGAACTTTTCTACTAAGATTTTCATTGGGGTGTACTCACTTTTACAACATTTTCTTAAATGAATTTCTTAGGAAAATTACTTTTTGGGGTGTTGAAAATAGCAAGTATTGTTTGTAATTAATAGCCAACATTTGTGGGAGTATTTAGTAGTCTGGTATCCCATAGAAAATGTTAATTCTAAAAGGAAACTAAAGGTTTTCTGACAAAACTGTTGGGGTGTACTCATTTGTGCTGAGCACTGTATCTGCTATATCCACAGAATATGCCAAATATATATAGTGGATGTGGATCCCACCTATAGGAACATCATATATCTTGAGTACGGGGCCCTGACAAGCTGCGGTTTCAGCCATTAGATTGTCAGGATTCCCGTCCATTTGTATAGAAATTTTAACCACCTCCTTATGAAAATTCCTCTTAATGGAGTCTGCATGTTCTATATATTTACATCACATCCTCTGTATGTGGTAAGAATAGAATAACTCCTTAAAGGTGAGTACAGATGTGGTGGATAGGATGTGTATTTGGGTAAGACCTCGTGAATTCAACATGTCAATATATTTATTCTCAAGGAATATAAACTGTCCCTGGAGATGTCTGACAGCAGCTTTACCCCCTCTCCCTATACAGAACACATGGACGCTCAGCTGAGTCTAACGTGCTTATGTATGGGGGGGGGCTGTTTATTCGTCAGCTCGCTCCGTTGTGCGGCCACATTCAGAGTTTCTCCTCCTGTGCAGATGTTCATATAGTCTGTAATCATTATGTCAGCGCTGGTTTATACCTGACTGGTTTATACAATGATCTGTACAGAAATAATCTATTCCCAGAGGAAGAAGAGAAGACAGAAATAATCACTGAGCGCTCTGCTAATTCTCTGCACCTTCATCTACACAACATTGTAATACAGCGACATCATGGGGGATGAGGACAGAGGTTTTTGTACGGCTCTGTATCACTGTGCGAGAGGATGCTGTGCACTCTGCTGACAGTAATAATCTGCTGCATCGTCCTCTGTCGCTCCTCTGATTGAAAAAGTGTAATCAGTTCCAGATCCAGATCCAGTGAACCGGTCTGGGACTCCTGTATATCGCCTGCTTGCACTGTAGATGAGAAGTGCTGGAGGTTGTCCTGATTTCTGTTGGTACCAGTGTAAGTTGCCATATACATTACCACTGGCCTTACATGAAATGGTGGCTGTTTCTCCCGGGGACACAGTGATTAGATCTGGAGATTGGGTCAGTACAATCTGTGCACAGGAGTCTAAGGAAAGATAAAGAAAACATCAGTGTTAGTGTTAATGTCGCCTCATTGTGCTGTTCTCTACTACTGTCCTGTCCATCATCTCATGAACCTCTCACCATGAATGAGAAGAAGAATTACACCCAGTACAACTCCCTGTAAACCCATCGTCATCTCCCTGGACTGATGGCCACAGACTATAGAGATGTCACCTGCACAATGTCCCCTATATACCAGCTGTAATCACTGGAGGAGACGTCCCCTGAGAGCAGAGATGTAAAGCAGGAGACATGTAAATTGTGCCGTGTGTCAGCGATCAGTGATCTGGATCTTACTGCAATCAGGGATTTCCTACAGGAGAGATATAATCCCGATCATTATCCTGAGATCATTCACCATCAGTGATCTCCTGATTGTTCTCAGACATCAGAAATGGGATTATTTTTATAGATGTTATTAGTTTTATCTGTGAAGTAAGAAAAAATCCTTCTACGTCTTATTGGGCTTTTCCAGCTTTGTGATGTTGCAGCCGATGTAAGAACAGATACTGGAGACAACAGATCACCGGGAACGTGAAACGCAGAATTCCTGACCTCACAGAGAACATCTAAGGGTATGTGCCCACGTAGCGTTTTACAAGCGTATATGCTGCGGAATTTCTGCAGCGTAAACGCTTGGTAATTCGCTCCCCATGGTCCCCAATGACAAGCCGCACTGTCAATGCACATGCTGCGGATTTTTCCACAGCGTTTATGCTGCGCTCAAAAATCCGCAGCATGTCCATTAATTTTGCAGACACGCAGCATAATCGCCGCCATTGACTTGCATTGAGATTTATATAATCCGTGTCAGTATATTTGTATACACAGATTATATGCGTTTCAATGTGCGGATGGTACCCAAGTCTGGAGGAGAGAAGACTCTCATCCAGACCTGGATGGAAACTGTAAAAAAAAGAATTAAAAATAAAAAATAAAGTGTATACTCACCTTCCGATGTCCTCCCGGTGTTTTGTCTGCTCCGTCCGCTCTCTTGCAATGCTCCCGCTGTTATGAAGGACCTGCCATGACGTCACTGAGTCATGTGACCCATCACATGGCTCAATGACGTCACCGCAGGTCCTTCACACCACCGTGAGCCGCCCAACACACCAGACGCGGCAGAGAGAACACCGGGAGGACACCGGAAGGTGAGTATAAACTTTTTTTTTTATTTTTTACCATTTTATTCTTTTTTTTAACTAACTTGGTCACACTACTATAAATTCATGCCGGTTGCCGTTTGTATGGATTTATATAGAGGGAACAAGTTGTCAAGCACTTTCCAAGTGATGCTAAAATCACTTGGAAAAGCGCTTGATAACCCGCATGCAGAAATGCATGGAGAGATGCTTGACAAACGCTTCTACCTGGCGGGAAAAACGCATGTAAAATCCGCATGCATTTTTCCTGCCAGGGAGAAGCGTAAAAAATATGCAGCATTTCTGCATCGTGGGCACATAGTCGAAGACCATTAGAAATATTTATATTCATTCAGATTATTATTAATATGTTTATTACTATTAATACGACTGATATTTTATTACATCCACTCCTGATTGTTGCTTAAAAACTAGATGTAAAACCCTGATGAAATACACAGGTGTGAATGAGGCCTGATCTGTATATATTGTGGTGTGAATACAGAACTGATGGGATATTTGGGGGATTCTCATGTGATTTATCTTCATGCATTACTATCATCTATCTTGTGGATGTAAATCTCTCATGTGTATAATGTCATATATCAGCAGTTCTCATCTGTCTCATCTGATGTCATTTCCTCCCTAGACGACGGCCCCTGAGCGTTATAGATGTGATATACGGGGGCTGCACCTATATAGTGTTATGTGAATAGAAGCTCTTGAATGATTTTTCATTATCAATGAATGTATTAATAAAATTATAAGAAATATGGAGAAGACAGATATTTGGACACATAGATGAGCCCCCGACAGAAGACACATCTCTGATGGCTGAACCTGCCATTATTCCTGCACTTATGGCCGAGGGTCTGGACAAACCACAAACTCACATTATTGTTATTCTGGTAGAAAACAAATCCTCGTCGGTGACTTTATTAGTAGTTTGCAGAGCACATGTTACTCCCTGACGTGTGCAGAATAATCCGGGCTCCGCTGAGGCTGCCGGGCCCCTCCAGTCCAGGATTCTCCTCAGACCGGGGCCGGGAGAGGTGGGGTCATTTATATGTATATTTCCACCCTACGTCCCAGACCCCTGAGCAGAATAAGGCAGATTCACAGCAAACAGACTCAATGTGAATCCAATCTCTTTCCTGAATTGGAGTGAATCTGCTGAGTGTGAATTGTGGCCGAGTCGCTCATCACTAATGTCCGCACATCTCAGCCCAGAATAGAAAAAGACTGAAGTGAATCTCTGAAAACCCCATTTACTGCTGGGAATATATTTGCTGCTTTGTGCAGCGGCTCCGGCCCCTCTGATCTGTGAGTATAATGTGGGATATGTGAGGTATAGCGCTGTATGGAGCCGCCATTATGAGGCCTCTAGACCTTGTAGTGAGAGGGTGGAGGGGACTGTGCAGCGCGGGGAGGATCTGTCCTCCAGTTCTCTCTCTTCCTGGTCACTCATCCATTCCCGCTAAGCTTCTTATGTTCCTGAGTCCATCAATAACCGGCGGCTCAGCTAATGGCCGCTCCCGGAGATGACACCTGTAATGCCATGGTTTTCTGATATGGGGAGACCACTGTAACCCCGGGGTCCATCTTTATTTTCAGGATAAAGGACATCACATTAGATATATCGGGTACAGCTCAAATAAAAAGGTAATCACTTGTCCAGAAAAAAAATAAAGATATTTGCAACCAAGATGAGTCCATCACATAACAGGTCAGATATTTATCCCTAGGAGGTAAACTATGAAATGACAGCAAGCAGAGATCTAGATACAGAAAATATAAGGGAAAATTATATAATCTTTTATTATACAAAAATACAACCTGTAATTGTTGGAACAAACAAAATGTATATTTATATTCTATAGGAGCAGAAAGTAAAGTCCTCCCCTCCTCCTTCTTCTATCTCCTTACATCTGTACAGATTCCTCCATCACATGAATCCCGGTAACAGTCTGAAGCTTTTATCGGCCGCGCACAATACTGGATAAGAGCTGCCCGGGTCGTGTTCCTCCTCCTGATGTGTGTGCTCTGTACAGATACAAGCGCCTCATACACAGGATTCTCTGCTATTCCTCAGTATCAGTCACTTATATACAGATGTTTGGTGTCTGCACTGAGTATAGACGAGCTGCCTGAGCTGCTGCTGCCCCCTAGTGGCTCCATGACATGGAGATTTATGCATCTTGTATCTGCACTGAGCCAGTAACCACATGATACCAGAGGGAGCGGAAAGCATCTTATTACATCATCCAGAAGAGGAGGCAGCACAGGTGTGGAGGGAAGCAAAATGGGGGATCTAAAGAGCCAGCGGTGGAAATAGGGAAGATCTCCAGGAGGAGCTGGAAAATCTCCTGGACAAAGGTTGGATGGCAGAGAAAGAGCCACCTGCTCTCTGCTCCACCACTTATCCTGCTAGGGCACAGGTCGCTTTATGGCTGTAACTGCCCGAGGTGCGGTGAGCTAGATCCACTGCGCCATAGCGATAGCGAATGTAGCACAATGAATGGGGAGCGCCCGTCACCTTCTCTGTGACTCAGCTGGTGGCAATGGCATCATGGCGTCAGCATGGACGCTCTGCCACAAGATGAGGTGGAGCCACAGGAGATCTGATGGACAGGGAAGTATTAAATATTAGTTTTTCAATAAATGAATTAATTTTGATAACAAGAATGAAATGGGGGTGAGAGAGAGAACACTATAATGACTTAAGGGTGGGGGATGGAAGAGATATAAATATATTGGGGGAGGGGACATGTAAATATAATGAATCAGAGGGGCATGGAATTATAATGATACAGCGGACAAGTAATTATAATGAATCGGGGGGGCGGGAGGTGCACAGTGGGGGCATGGAGGACGCAGGAGATTAACTGATTAATTGGGGGAAAGAGAACAGTAACTAATTCATTTATACATTTATTGGGAGGGGAAAAGTGGCCAATTATAGTTACAGGGGGCTCAGTGGTGGATTATCAATTTACATTCAGAATTTTGTGTTGCATAATAGTAAGACGTCAGCGGTGAGTTACTGGATGTGAATATTTGTTCTGTCTCTACATTGTATACGGGTACGTTCACATGGGCGACCGGCGGCACTAAATGACCACCAATCGGAAAACCATTACCTATTGGCAGTCGCTTCATAGCATGTTTAACCCCTTCATGACTGGGCTATTTTTCATTATTTTATTTGTTTTTTCCTCTCCTTCTACTAAGAGCCATAACTTGCTATCTTTCCATCCACATAGCGTATGAGGACTTGGTTTTTGCGAGACAAGTTGTAGTTTTGAACGACATCATTCATTTTATCATGTGATTCACTCAAAAGTTGGGAAAATAATTCTAAGTGCGTTGAAATTGCAAAAAAAGTGCAATTCCACAATTGTTTGTGTCACCATTTTCTGAGACCCCTAACATTTTCAATTTTCGTGGTAAGGGGCTATGTGGGGGCTTATTATCTGTGGCCTGATTTGAGGTTTATTGATGCTATTTTGGGGTAGATATAATGGTATCATCTTGTCTAATTGCAGTTTATTGCAATGTTGTGGCAGCTAAAAAAAGTAATTATGGCGTTTTGATTTTTTTCTCATTACGCTGTTTACTGATTGGATTAATTTATTTTATTTTTGATAGATTGGAGTTTTATGAATTTGGCGATATCGAATATGTGTATTTTTTTTAATTGCTTTATTTTTAATGGGGCACAAAGGGGGGTGATTCTTGCACCGGCTATCACTGAGGAATATGTTCCTACAACAAGGATACCATCCACTGGTAATAGATGAACAGATCCACAGAGCTACAAGGATCCCAAGAAGCCGCCTCTTGGATTACTTGCAGAGAGAGGACAACAGCAGGGCGCCTCTTGTGGTCACATACAGCAAGCACATGAACATCCTAAGGAAGATTGAGACTGATCTTCCACCCATATTCCTCAGAGACCACAGACTGAAAGGAATATTCCCAGAACTACCACTTCTCTCCTACAAAAAGCCCCGTAACCTAAGGAATCTCCTTGTCAGAAGTGTCCTCTCATCACCATCAGAGACGGGAACATTCCCCTGTAATAATAAAAAGCAGGACTTGTACCCAGATATTACCGACAAATACAGTCCACATACCCAACACCAATCAGGACTATAAGATCATGGACTTCTTCTCATGTTCATCTTCCAATGTGGTGGACATGATACAATGTACAAGGTGTCCTGGAGGAGCCGATATTGGGGAAACTAAGCAAAAACTACAAACGGGGAGGAATCTACACCGACACAATCAGGAATGAACTGGACGCCTGTGGGAAAACATTTCTCTGGACCTGGACACTGTATGACGGATATAAAAGTCTTAATACTGAAAGGTTGTTTTAAGGACGAAAAGAAAGGAAAATCTGAGAATTCATACTGATAAGAATGTTCAACTCTTCCACAATTTAACACCTGGATTTATGACTCACTACATGGACCCAGTTCACACCTCCACGAGACTGACTCCAGATCACTAAGCCGTCCCTCCCACCATCTCTCCATTTGTAACAAAAAACCTTAACTTGATTTCCTTGGCTTATCTTTAGGAGGCATCACCCCATCCACCCCATGCACAAATTGTAATATCTCCTAAATGTTGTGCTCTTGTCTCAGTCATTCATTTGTAAATCCTCCTGAAGAAGGAGCCTCGGTTCTCTGAAAGCTGCAGATATAATTCTCCTGGTTAGCCAATAAAGGGATCGCTCCTAGAATACTTTTGTCAATTTTAGGCATAAAACTACTTATATCAATTTGTAAAGGTTGCAAAGTTGTGATATATGCTCTACTGTGACCCCCTACTGAATATTAATTTTTCTTTTCTTTTGAGGGGAGGATAATTAGAACTTCTGCTATGGAGCTCTATGATTTCTATATACGTCCGTTATGATGACTACATAATTAGGATATACTTATGGTAACACATAAATAATCATTGGAGCTGTAATCATCAAATAATATTTTGTCAATGTGTGAAATGTTCTTTTAAGAATTCTTTACATGTGTAACATAACATATATATATAAATGATTTATGTGGATAGTAGGTGAAGTGTAGAGCGGTGTCACCCCATGATGATTATTATCTGGGCTTGTTACATTGTCAGGCTGCAATTTCCCTCTACAATGTCATGTGATGCACTACTTATCTCATCCACCAGATGGCGCTATAGAGCATTACACTCCATAATCCTGAAAGGTGACACCTGCAGGACGATTCGTGTAAGAGCAACAGTTCATAGTACCAGGGGTCAACCATTTTGAGCATGAAATTCACTAAGGAGGAGTCACTAATGTGTCTCGACAGTAAGGGGGGACACTATTGTGAAGGACACTATGGGGCGATTCATTATGACCGGTGTTGTGCAGTTTAGTGTTAATGACTCTCTGGAGTACAATGCGCCTAATTCATTAAGTGGTGCTCATCCCCTAAAGAAATAGGCGCATCTCTTAATTGTCATGTGCCGACACCAGAAATGGTCTGAAGTCAGTGACTGGGGAATATTTCTTGACTCCATTACGCAGTTTCTGCTGAGACTGGACTGTAAACCCTAAGGCGATGTGCCCACGTAGCAGATTTACATGCGTTTTTTCTGCCAGAGAGAAGCGTTTTTTCAGCGTTTTCGCATGCGTTTTTTCAAGCACTTTTCCAAGTGATTTTGAGCATCACTTGGAAAAGTGCTTGACAAGTTGGTCACACAATATAAATCCATGCAACCGGCATGGATTTATATTGTGTGACCAACTTAGATGCTTTAAATGCAGCATCTATAGTAAAAAAAAAAGAAAGAATTAAAAAGTTAAAAATAAAAAAAAACCTGTATGCTCACCTCTCCGGTCTCCTCCTGGCAGCGATCCTCTCTCCTCGGCGTCCCGGTTGTACTGGCAGGACCTGTGATGACTTCATTTAGTCAGCTGATGGTCACGCGACCATCACCTGACCGCTGACGTCAGTGGTCACGTGACCATCAGCTGACTAAATGACATCACTGCAGATCCTGCAAGTACACCCAGGACGCCGAGGAGAGATGACGCAGCCGGGAGAAGACCGGAGAGGTGAGTATACAGGTTTTTTTACTTTTAACTTTTTTATTTCTTTTTTTCACCGCGTGGTAGCCGGGATGTAGAGGAGTTGTAGTCTCCTCTTCATCCCAGGTACCACACGCACCGCGATTACGCTGCAACTTCGCGGCCATTGAATTTAATTGAAACGCTGCAAATCCACATATACCTGCGGGTTTGCTGCATTTCAATGTTCCTCAATGGCCGCGAATTTGCGGCGTAATCGCATTAGAAATGGTCATGCTGCGAATTTGGCGCACTAATTAGCGCATCATGTGCACAGCACATCCGAATTCACATTGCTTTGCATGGCAGATGGTTTTACAAGCGTTTTCAAGGCGTTTTCATGGCTTTAAAAACGCTACGTGGCACATAGCCTAAAAGTCACAACTTCCGAGTTCTGTGAAAATATTGCAACTTATTAAGGTGTTTTACATCAGAGTTTTGACCTTTCACATTTTCTGCTATTCATGCGCTATAGAGATAAAGTGTCAGCTTCATTCTGCGGGAAAAAGTTATTACAGTAATAGAAGACTTATAATTTTTTTTAAATGTTTTATTACTTTTATACAATTAATATTCTGTGGGGGAGGGGCCGAAGGAAAATCTGTTGATCCGTCAGCTCGCTCCGTTGTACGGCCACATTCAGAGTATCTCCTCCTGTGCAGATGTTCATATAGTCTGTAATCATTATGTCAGCGCTGGTTTATACCTGACTGGTTTATACAATGATCTGTACAGAAATAATCTATTCCCAGAGGAAGAAGAGAAGACAGAAATAATCACTGAGCGCTCTGCTAATTCTCTGCACCTTCATCTACACAACATTGTAATACAGCGACATAATGGGAGATGAGGACGGAGGTTTTTGTACGGCTCTGTGTCACTGTGTGTATGGAGTGCTATAACCCTGCTGACAGTAATAATCTGCTGCATCGTCCTCTGTCGCTCCTCGGATTGTAAGAGTGTAATCAGTTCCAGATCCAGATCCAGAGAACCGGTCTGGGACCCCTGTATCTCGGGTGGTTGCATAATAGATAAGAAGCTTTGGTCGTTGTCCTGATTTCTGTTGGTACCAGGCTACATTGCTATATACATCTTCACTGGCCGTACAAGAGATGGTGATTGTATCTCCGGGGGACACAGAGATATAATCTGGAGTCTGGGTCATCACAATCTCTCCACAGGATCCTGAGGATTAGAAGAGACATATTCATTACTGATAAATGTCGGGATCTTCCTAGAAATCCTGATCTGATGATGGATCCACTGTAGAGATTTCTCTACACACAATCATGGAAGGATCCGAATCTCTCACCCTGAATAGAAATGAAGATCACAGCCAGCAGATAACTGCGAGAAACCAGCCTGATGTGTCTGGACCGTCAGATAGAAACTATAAGATGAGACAATCTGTACAATGGGATCTATATAGAGAGTGACAGGGGGGATACAGAGACCCCCAGAGACTGTGTATGGAAATACTGGGGACATGTAAATTCTGTGGTTATAATGTGACGGTTACTGGAGTGTAATAGAGACCGGAGCTCGGCGGCGTCTCCTCCTAGATGAGAATTAATGTCACTTGTATGAAATCTAAGAAAAGAAATAAGAGTTTTTTTAGTAATTAATTGTAATTTCCATGGTTATAGGTTTTTATGATCATGTTTAGCTCTGCTACATCTGTATATAAATATTCCTGAAATATTGTTTTGTATTTATAAGGATATAAATGTATATTTCTATAATCGGCAGGATATGCCATTACACTGTATAAACCTCCTGAGAGAATCCACCGGTCATCAGGGTCGCGGTATTGTAGGACCTGATATCTGTGCGGAGTCTTCACAGCTTACATACAAGTTAGGAAAACCCTGTAAGTGACGTCCTTGTATACGATCACATACACGACTGATCTCTCTGAATATCTGTTATAAATGCAGTCAGGATTAAGGGAGAAAATCTACTAGAGACCTGAGCAGAAGTAATCCGGGGGCTCCTGCACCTGCCGAACCCCCTCCAAACTCACGATCAGGGGTCAGGTTATAGTAAGTTACATAGTGCGGTGTAGTGTAACGGAGACCTCGGCACCGAAGAAGACAAAAGGAGGAAATGTTGCTGCAAATATATATTTTTTATTTGGATCCGGCAAAAAAAGCAAAGACAGATACCGGCCAGCGTTTCGGCCAATAAATTGTCTTCATCAAGGACGTCTGTAATACATGAACATAACAAATAAAACATTTAGTTTCATATGTGACATGAAATGAACCTAAAGAAAAGAGTCAGATCAATGGGAGGCGGGAGGAGGAAAGGTGGGAATGCGAGGATCAACCAGAGATAACACATGGACAATGAGATCACAACGATGAAAATCATTAATAATACTGCAATTGTCATATGGGAACAATGTTGGAGTCAGCGTGATAATCTGGTTTTGTGTGAATTCCATAAAGACAAAAGGAAAGAAAAGAAAAGAGGACATGAATCCTGGAAGCTAAAGGACAAATTATCTAAAGACGACCAATATGTGGTCAGTTCAGAGCAATGACGACGGCTCAAAAATTATTAATTATTACAATGTGCACACTTCAGTAGGTGAACACTTGGTCTAAGGTTCAGGTTTTCACGTGACTTTACCAGTTAGAATAGGACCAGGAAATCTAGATCGCATCATGTCCATATAGCAGCACCTGTAACTACAGTATATTCAGGTGATGTGTACATGTCTAATATTAGACCATCGAAGCAATGTAGAGGGCTCCAAAAATGATTAGGCCTCTACCTATCCCTATGCCGAGCTCCTATACCAACACAGTACAGGCATAAAATGGTGTTCATGGCCGCCCCTAAGTGTTATCCTGCCTGTGATAGTCCCCTGATAATGGTGCAGGTTTTTATTTTTTAAATCCTCACAAATTGAATCGCAGATTGTTCAGATTTGTGTGGAACCTCGGATTTCAGGAAATGTAACTCAAATTCATTCCTCCATGGATTGATCTGCTCATCTCTAGTCTCAACTAATTCCTGGCTGGAGAGTGACCGCACTATCCGGGGACAGTGACCGCACTATCCGGGGACAGTGACCGCACTATCCAGGGACAGTGACCGCACTATCCGGGGACAGTGGCCACCACATCTCCTTGAGCCCCAGAACGGCTCAGAGTGAATACGATGGCACTACGTGACTAAAGCGGACATAGCTTGAGCAGATCTCGTTACACCTAGCAGGGTCAGTTATGTGTAAGTATGGCGACAAGAAAGGTTCAGATCCAGCAATCCCACAGGATTAAAAATTACACCTTTACTTAAGAAACGTAAAAATCCATATTAGTATTTCAATAGAAAAATGTGAAATGAGAGCGGTATAAACAATATATGAACTGGTGACGGGTTTTACACCATGTGGATTCTTAATCATAATCTATTTTACAGTGATAGCCAAGTACATTTTATTTTTTTACATTTACTTTTTGCTCCACTCTCTTCACAACCCAAGAATATTACACAATTGAAGACAGCGCTCCTTAGGAAGTTTCATATATACAGGTGCTTCTTACTAATTTACAATATCATCAAAAGGTTAATTTATTTCAGTTCTTCAATCCAAGAAGTGAAGCTCATATATTATATAGAGTCATTACACACAGAGTGATCTATTATATAGAGTCATTACACACAGAGGGATCTATTCCAAGTGTTTATTTCGGTTAATGCCAGGCCGCATTGATGCAGTAATTGATGCAAAGGATCCCCGACCAAGTATTGAGGGCATTTACTGAACATACATTTCAGTAGGGGAACATTTCGGATTTTAAAAACATTTTTCAAGCTGTTGTTATAAAGTATTCTAATTTACTGAGATAATGACTTTTGTGTTTTCATTGGCTGTAATCCATAATCATCAACATGAACAGAAATAAACACTTGAAATAGATCACTCTGTGTGTAATGACTCTATATAATATATGAGCTTCACTTTTTGTGTTGAAGAACTGAAATAAATTAACCTTTTGATGATATTCAAATTTTCTGAGAAGCACCTGTATATATGATGCTTCTTAAGCAGCGCTATTCCATTTGCTTCTGTGGATTTTACCTCAGGTGTATTTTGACTATGACGCTCCCTTATGCCTAATGTATCCTGCAGACATGCTTATTTGTACAACCCAAGAATATTAGTGACTTAGAGGCCATCGCCAATGAGGAACGGGCTAAGATTCCTCAGGGGCTGTAAAGAGCTGGTGTCTGGATAGGCATCACGTACGCAGCAGGTCGTAACAGCCAAAGGGGCTTTACTACCTACTAAAGACGCTTATCACGTAGGGGTGAATAATCCTCAGACTTCAGTGGTCAGTAAGGGGCATTTTGTGCTGAATATGGAGAAACCACTTGTTATATTATTTTTACTGAGCTATTTCTATACTTCTTGGTTTATTGCAAACAGCAGAAAGTGGGGGCGTGGCCTGGAGCTCATGGAGAGAGGACGTGTGTAGCTGAAGCTCTTGCCATCCAGCCTTAAACCTACAGGATTTGACCCCTTATAGGGGTTTGGTTCCCACCACAACGACAGATCATCGTCTGGGATGTCCTCCTGATCCCTTTGGATCCTTTGGATACCACTTATATCCTGATTTAACCCGCCGCATCCCATCCGCAGTTGTAACAGTAGCCCTGCTGCTGTCGGACCATTACCTCATTGCCCTTAATATACTGAAGGATTACTGTTATCCATTATACTATCTCCATTATCCTGGAAGCCTCCTAACACCTGAAAGATACCGGAGTTACACAGATTGGGCCGCCCGCCATTTGACGCGATTATCCAGAGCCTTGAGTTAAGATCACAAAATGGCGGCGGCGATTTACCTCAGCACTACACTGCTGTGATTCTGACAGGAGTCTGTCAAATAATCTCTGAACTGGACTCTGGAAAATTCTTATTTCACAGATTTTATGCATTTATATATCTGCTGAACTTCTACTCTAAAACCACTGAAAAAGGAATCTGGACTCCTCAACCCTTAGATGATCACAAACAGGACCGACCTCTCACTGAAGCCTTGGATTAGGTCTTATATTGTGATAGTCATTCTCACTTCTTCTCTATCTTAACTCTTTCCTGTTCTTATTCCTCTGTAAAGTAATTAATACAACTGTTTGCCTTAACTGCCCATTGCACATATAGCTTGATAATTTGCCATTGCTTAGTATAAAACGATTTTCCTATACTATATCTGGGGTATTGTTACTAGTGTCGTACTTTTGTGTTATTGAGTAATTGTTTATCTAAATTTACCACCTGAGACTTACTCTCCTATTTACTCATTTGATCATCCTTGTCTTACTGTGTAACTGATAAGTAGTATAGACATATTTGCATATATCTACAATATATCTGTAACGGGTCTGGGAGGCGGAACCTCTGAGCTACTATACAAGGGGGCGGCCCTTGTAAGGGAGCGGGTGGCAGTCTCTGGATGAACGGACAGGGAGATATGGCAAGTGATCAGGGCAGTCTCTGGGTAAACGGACAGGGAGTTACGGCAAGTGATCAGGGCAGTCTCTGGGTAAAGGGTAGGTACGACCTGTGATGGCAGAGCCTCCGGGTAGGCTAGCAGGAAGATGGTAGATGTGTGCTCCCAGGTGAGCAAGCGAGAGTCTCTGGAATAGCAGGTGGTCACGGCACGTGACGGCGGAGCCTCCGGGCTGGCAAGCAAGCAGGTAACGGAGAAGCGCTCCCAGGTGAGCGGGCAAGAGTCTCTGAAATAGCTGGTGGTCACAGCACGTGACAGCGGAGCCTCCGGGTAGGCAAGCAGGCAGGTAGTGGAGAAGCGCTCCCAGGTGAGCGGGCAAGAGTCTGAAGTAGCTGATGGTCACAGCACGTGACAACGGAGCCTCCGGGCTGGCAAGCAGGCAGGTAACGGAGAAGCGCTCCCAGGTGAGCGGGCAAGCTGGTCCATAGACAGACTGACCGGAGTTGTAAGGCAGACCGTCGGACCTCAGGCAAGCAGGCAGGTAGCTGATGTGCGCTCCCAGGTGAGCGGGCAGGCTGGTCCTTTAGACAGACTGACAGGAGTAGTAAGGCAGACCGTCGGACCTCAGACTGGCAGACAGGTAACAAGTATTCAGGCAGGAATCAGGCAGGTAACTGGCAGGAAACTGGCAACGGGACCTGAGGGCTGAAGCACAGGTGAGACACAGGTGCAAACAACATTGCTCGGGCACCTCCATTTTGGAGGAGGTGCCTTATATATGATGAAGTCCTCCGGCCATTGGCCGGGGACTCCTTAGGACGGCGCGCGCGGCCCCTTTAAGAGGAGGGGAGCGCGCACGCGCGCGCCCTAAGCACAGGGGCCGGGAAGGAGCGCGCGCTGAGAGCAGAGCGGGAGGAAGACGCCGGGAAGGAGCGCGCGCTGACAGCAGAGCGGGGGGAGGACGCCGGGCACGGAGCAGAGCGGTGAGGGGAGCAGCGTCCCTGCCTAGCAGAGGGCAGGGACGCCGGCACTACAGTACCCCCCCCTTTAGGCCCCCCCTTTTTTAGGCCAGACAGAAATTTAGCTAGGATGAGAGGGGCATGGATGTTCTCCCGGGGCTCCCACGTTCTCTCCTCAGGACCAAACCCCTTCCAATCTACCAGAAAAAAGGTCTTTCCTCTTACCCTTTTGGTGGCAAGAATGTTCTCTACCTCAAACTCGTCCTCAGCAGAAACCGGAGCAGGAGGCGCACCTGTAGACTTGGAAAAAGAATTAAGCACCACGGGTTTGAGGAGAGATACATGGAAGGAGTTAGGGATCCGTAAGTTGGCCGGGAGTTTCAATTTATAGGCCACCGGGTTGATCTGACTGATGACCTCCAGTGGGCCGATGAACCGAGGCCCTAACTTATAGGAAGGGATCTTGAGCCGGACATATTTGGACGAGAGCCAGACTTTATCCCCAGGACGGAATTGAGGAGGGTCCAGACGTTTTTTGTCAGCGTGTCTTTTCATACGCTCGGATGACAGAAGGAGTGCGGACCGGGTACTCTCCCATATGGAGGAAAATTTGTTAACAAGAGATTCCGCAGCCGGATTGTCCACCGAGGTGGAGACGGGAAACGGGATCCGAGGATGCTGACCGTAGACTACAAAAAACGGGGATTTGGAGGAAGATTCGCTCTCGTGATTGTTGTACGAGAATTCGGCCCATGGCAGGAGATCCACCCAGTCAGAATGGTGGGCATTAACGAAGTGCCAGAGGTAACTGGTCAGGTTCTGATTGATCCGCTCCACTTGACCATTAGACTGTGGGTGGTAAGCGGAGGAGAAGTCCAGGGTGACGTCCAGCAATTTACAAGTGGCTCTCCAGAAACGAGAAGTGAACTGTACTCCTCGATCCGACACGATGTGACGGGGCAGGCCATGAAGACGGAAGATGTGGCGGATAAAGTCTTTAGCCAGCTCGGGTGCAGACGGAAGGCCTGGCAGGGGAATGAAGTGAGCCATTTTGGAAAAGCGGTCAGCGACCACCCAAATGACCGTACAACCGGCAGAGACGGGCAGATCAGTTATGAAGTCCATCGCTATATGCTGCCAGGGGGCAGCAGGTACTGGCAGAGGAAGAAGGCGGCCGGCCGGCAGGTGTCTCGGATCTTTGTTGCGGGCGCAGGACACACAGGCAGAAACAAAGTCTATTACATCCTTGTGCAGGTTAGGCCACCAGTAGTGCCGGGTAATAAGCTGGAGGGTCTTTTTCTGACCGGCGTGGCCAGCTAGTTTAGACGAATGACCCCAGTGTAGGATCTTCTCCCGATCAGGTACTGATACGAACGTCTTACCAGGAGGGAGACGATTTAGACTCACGGGAGCCACCTGCATTACTCTGGCGGGATCAATGATGTGTTTCGGATCTTCCTCGAGATCGGACACCAGAAAGGATCGAGACAAGGCGTCCGCCTTGACGTTTTTGTCAGCCGGGCGAAAATGAAGGACAAAATCAAAACGAGCAAAAAACAAGGACCACCGGGCTTGGCGCAGGTTAAGTCTCTGGGCATGCTGGAGGTAAGCCAAGTTCTTGTGGTCAGTGTAAATTATTACCGGGTGAAGAGCCCCCTCAAGCAGGTAACGCCACTCCTCCAATGCCAGTTTGATGGCCAATAATTCTCGATCTCCTATGGAATAATTGCGCTCCGAGGAGGAGAAGAGTTTAGAGAAGAAGCCGCAAGTTACCATTCTCCCGGAAGAAGATTTTTGAGTAAGTACCGCTCCTGCTCCAGAGGAGGAGGCGTCCACTTCCAGGAAAAACTGCTTGTTGCCGTCCGGGCGATGCAGCACCAGGGCGGAAGAGAAGGCCTGTTTTAAGGAAAGAAAGGCTTCTTCTGCTTCGGGCGGCCACTCTTTGGGATTAGTACCCTTACGGGTGAGCGCGGAAATTGGGGCAGTCCGAGAAGAGAAGTGTGGTATGAAGAGGCGGTAGTAGTTGGCGAAGCCCAGGAACCGCTGAATGGCCTTCAACCCCTCCGGTCGGGGCCATTTCTCGATGGCAGACAGTTTCTCTGGATCCATTCGTAGGCCGGTCTGAGAAATAATGTAGCCCAAAAACGGAAGCGAGGTCTGCTCAAAGAGGCACTTCTCGTATTTAGCGAAGAGGTGATTCTGCCTGAGCCTGAGCAGGACTTGACGAACGTCCCTCCGGTGAGTCTGGAGATCCGGAGAGAAGACCAAGATGTCGTCCAGGTACACCACTACGCAGGAGTAGAGAAGGTCCCGGAAGATGTCATTGACCAACTCTTGAAAGACGGCAGGAGCGTTACAGAGACCAAAGGGCATTACCAGGTATTCATAGTGGCCGTCCCGGGTGTTGAATGCCGTCTTCCATTCATCCCCCTGACGAATACGAACCAGGTTGTACGCCCCACGAAGGTCCAGTTTGGTGAAGATCCTAGCCCCCCTCAGACGATCAAATAATTCTGGAATGAGCGGAAGGGGGTACTTATTCTTCACCGTGATCTGGTTTAGGCCTCTATAGTCTATACAGGGACGGAGAGAGCCGTCCTTCTTTTTGACGAAAAAGAAACCTGCTCCCGCCGGGGAGGTAGGTTTCCGGATGAATCCCCTGGCCAGATTCTCCTCAATATATTCGGACATCGACCGGGTCTCAGCAGCGGATAATGGATAAATACGCCCACGGGGAGGAGTAGTACCGGGTAACAGATCGATGGGGCAGTCGTATGGTCTATGAGGTGGTAATGTCTCTGCCTCCTTTTTATTAAAGACATCAGCATAAGACCAATAAGGAATCGGAAGTCCAGGTAGATTAGCTGGGGTAGGAGAGGGACGGACGGGATGGACGGGAACCAGGCAGGTTTTATGACAGTCTTGTCCCCAGCGAAGGACCTCTCCGGTTTGCCAGTCAAGCACGGGTGCATGTCTCTGGAGCCAAGGCAGACCTAGCAAGAGGGCGTGAGAGAGTCCAGGCAGAACATGAAAGGAGATACTTTCAGAATGCAGCATTCCCACCTGCAGAGTAATGGATTCGGTGATGAGTTGAATGGGGCGAGGTAAGAGGCCCCCATCCACGGCAGCGACAGACAAAGGTACAGCCAGAGGTTTGGTGGGGATGCGGTATTTCTCAACCAGGGACTGTGAAATAAGATTCCCGGCTGCTCCAGAGTCAAGTTGGGCTAGTTCGAAATAACGGTTCTCCCCGTAGACGATTGAAACTGACAACAGCAGGGATGGAGAGGATTTATTCTTGTCTAGGTGGACCTCTCTGAGCGAACCTAGACACAGGCGTTTCCCGACCTCTCCGGGCAGACACGGATCCGGTGCTCCTTACTGCCACAGTAGAAGCAGCTCCCCTCGGCACGGCGTGAGTCCTGACGGGTTTTGACCATCTTGGTCTGGTCGACCTGCATAGGCTCAGGAGAGTGTACCTGGGGAGAGACGGAGTGAATGACGGGTTTCTGAAAGGTAGGTGCTAAACGTGGAATCCTCCTCTCACGGGTGACCTCTTTGGCACGCTCCTTGAACCGTAGGTCAATCCGGGTGGCAAGAGTTATTAGATCATCGAGAGTGGTTGGAATGTCCCGACCAGCAAGTTCATCCTTAATACGGCCGGACAGACCCTCCCAGAAGACGGATACCAGAGCGTCGTTATCCCAGGCCAGCTCCGAGGCAAGGGTACGGAAACGTATGGCATATTGGCCCACGGAGAGACCCTCCTGACGGAGGCGTAGCAGTGAGGATGCGGATGAGGTCTTCCGTCCGGGTTCGTCGAAGACTTTCCGGAAAGCCGAGAGAAAAGCAGGCAAGTTGGACACCAGGGGGTCTCCTCTCTCCCAAAGAGGATTTAGCCAGGCCAGGGCCTCCCCGGTGAGATGGGACATGATAAAGGCAATTTTGGCCCGGTCGGAGTTAAACTGATGGGACAAAAGTTCAAAGTGCAGGGTGCACTGATTTATGAAGCCCCGAGCCTGGGCGGAGTCGCCTCCGAAGCGAGGAGGTGCAGACAGCCGGGGTCCGGGATAGGATACCATGGTATTAGTGGGTAGCGAAGCTGCCGGGTTGCGAGTCATGGTACTGGCAGTGGTTGCAGGTGGAGCAGTCAGAGTGTCCAGGCGAGAATTAACATTCCGTAGGTGACCCAGGATGGACTCCTGTTGGGATCTCTGACGGGACAGTTCATGACACAGGTCCGAGAGCGAGGGAGCTTGGGTGCCACCGGGTTCCATGGGCCGAGCAAACTGTAACGGGTCTGGGAGGCGGAACCTCTGAGCTACTATACAAGGGGGCGGCCCTTGTAAGGGAGCGGGTGGCAGTCTCTGGATGAACGGACAGGGAGATACGGCAAGTGATCAGGGCAGTCTCTGGGTAAACGGACAGGGAGTTACGGCAAGTGATCAGGGCAGTCTCTGGGTAAAGGGTAGGTACGACCTGTGATGGCAGAGCCTCCGGGTAGGCTAGCAGGAAGATGGTAGATGTGTGCTCCCAGGTGAGCAAGCGAGAGTCTCTGGAATAGCAGGTGGTCACGGCACGTGACGGCGGAGCCTCCGGGCTGGCAAGCAAGCAGGTAACGGAGAAGCGCTCCCAGGTGAGCGGGCAAGAGTCTCTGAAATAGCTGGTGGTCACAGCACGTGACAGCGGAGCCTCCGGGTAGGCAAGCAGGCAGGTAGTGGAGAAGCGCTCCCAGGTGAGCGGGCAAGAGTCTGAAGTAGCTGATGGTCACAGCACGTGACAACGGAGCCTCCGGGCTGGCAAGCAGGCAGGTAACGGAGAAGCGCTCCCAGGTGAGCGGGCAAGCTGGTCCATAGACAGACTGACCGGAGTTGTAAGGCAGACCGTCGGACCTCAGGCAAGCAGGCAGGTAGCTGATGTGCGCTCCCAGGTGAGCGGGCAGGCTGGTCCTTTAGACAGACTGACAGGAGTAGTAAGGCAGACCGTCGGACCTCAGACTGGCAGACAGGTAACAAGTATTCAGGCAGGAATCAGGCAGGTAACTGGCAGGTAACTGGCAGGAAACTGGCAACGGGACCTGAGGGCTGAAGCACAGGTGAGACACAGGTGCAAACAACGTTGCTCGGGCACCTCCATTTTGGAGGAGGTGCCTTATATATGATGAAGTCCTCCGGCCATTGGCCGGGGACTCCTTAGGACGGCGCGCGCGGCCCCTTTAAGAGGAGGGGAGCGCGCGCGCGCGCGCCCTAAGCACAGGGGCCGGGAAGGAGCGCGCGCTGAGAGCAGAGCGGGAGGAGGACGCCGGGAAGGAGCGCGCGCTGACAGCAGAGCGGGGGGAGGATGCCGGGCACGGAGCAGAGCGGTGAGGGGAGCAGCGTCCCTGCCTAGCAGAGGGCAGGGACGCCGGCACTACAATATCAATGTAAACTCTAATATTTGGGAAGGCTCTCTGAAAACCATGGCGTCCCAGAAATCCAAGCTAGATAAATCCAAACCCACTTATAAAGACTCAGCTCAACTAGGAAACCCACATAGGAATAGATCTAGATCCCCTACTAAACAGAGTGATAATGACTCAAGGTCAAGGGATCGAGGCATGAAATCTGATGACTCCACAAATCCAGAATTTGATCCCCAGAAACAAAGGAGAGAAAAGAGGAAGGAGTCGGCCTCTAAACTAGCATCTGCACAAAAACCGACAGTGCACGAGAGTTCTGACTCAGATGAAGACTCGTCCCTTATAACTAGTCCTCCTAAGCAACGGATAAGGACAGACAGCCCTCCGTCTTTAGAAGTTACGGACCCGTTGCAGAATTTTGATTGGAAACAGCCAATTGACCAATCATTTTTTAAAGGGATATTCTCTGCCTTCAAGGAGTCCCTTCGCATTGACTTCGAGACTAGGTATGATAAACTTCAGAAACAAATCGACTCAGTTACCAACAAAATAGATAAGACTGAGTCTGAGATCTTTGAATTGGAGCAAAAAAATAACAGACTAGAAAAAGAGTACCTCCTCAAGGAGGAATTTAGAACAGTAATAAATAAGCTCACTGACCTGGAGGACAGAGGTAGACGACAGAACTTAAAATTCAGAGCTATACCAGAGTCTGTCAAATCTGACCAACTTGCCCCCTACATCAAAAATTTGATTAGAACGACAATTCCATCTTTATCTGACCTAGAAGTAACACTGGACAGGACACATCGGTTTCCTAAGCCTAAACACCTGAAACCTGATGTCCCAAGGGACGTTATCACTAAGTTCCATTTTTACCAGACTAAAGAGCAGCTCATGGAGTTTCTTAGGCACAAAAAATCCTTCCCTAAACCATACGACTCCATCAAGATCTTTGCTGACTTGTCGAGAGAGACAATGACCCAACGTAAAAACCTAACAAAGGTCACCGACGTATTACGAAATAATCAGATCCCCTATAAATGGGGATTCAACCGCACAAAGGTCCTGTTTTACCACCAGGGGAAAAATTACAGTATTTCTGACATTGCGGATGGGGGTAAACTCTTCAGGGACCTAGGAATTAACATCACCTGACGTTCCAATCTAATTAATGGGCTGAGGCATTAGGCCATAACTTTAGTCCCGCCTAGGAGGTCATCATCGAAACGTTAGTCCCTCCTTGTTTGGAACTTGGTATTTAGTTACTGGACTTAGACCTGTATTGAGGTATTTTATCGCTCAAGTTAAGTTTTTTTTTTTTTTTTTTTTATTATTTAATTTCTATCTTTGTCTAAGGTTGTAGACTTGATCTGATTTATATTCTTTCTGGACATTTTATAGTTAATTTTTGAAAACATGCTTTGGAAAAAACAATGGATGATTTTATTTCACCAAATATTGAGCTTTTACCATTGCTTGTACAGTATAAGTCATGTCACTTAGATTTCTAATACATAATGTCAATGGCCTCAATACTCCACAGCGCCGTTTCTTTGCCTGGAAGACAATTAAGGACTATAATGCTGATATAGTAGCTCTCCAGGAAACTAAATTCTCCTCTGTCAAGCCACCCCATTTCGCTCATAAAGAATTCCAAAATATATTTTACGCCAATAATATCAAGAAAAAGTGGGGAGTAGCCCTGTTAATCAAAAATTCTGTCTCGTTTGAATTAATCTCAAGCCTTAAAGATCCAAATGGGAGGTATATTATATTAATCTGCAAACTGAACCACCAAATTTTTACCCTCGCTAATGTATATGTACCCAACCAAGGCCAAATATCCTTGCTGAATAAAATAATGCGTACTATTACCCAAAATAAACAAGGTGATTTAATTCTCTTCGGAGACTTTAACATTGTACCAAATTCTCTCCTGGACTCTTCTAACAAGTCAAGGCGTCAATCTTCCTCACTAGGCCCATGGTTGCTCAAAATGGATTTATACGACGTTTTTAGATGCCTTCATTCGTCTTCCCTGGAATTCACTCATTACTCTGGTACTCACAATTCCCACTCTAGGATAGATCTAATTCTCACTAACATATTCTCACTTCCTAAATTTAAAAATATACTAATAGCACCCAGAGTGTGGTCAGATCACTCACCTGTAATATTTGAAGTAACAAACCCCCAAAATACCATTGTAGAAAAAATCTGGCGTAATAATAGTTTCCTCTATAACCATCCTGGCTACAAAAAAGAAATCGACAAAGCCATCCAGAACTACTTCAATGAGAATGACACTGATGATATCTCTATATTCACACTTTGGTCGGCCTTCAAGGCAGTACTTAGAGGCAAGCTTATACAATTAAATTCACAACTAAACAAATCTAATAGAGAAAAAACTCTAAAATTAGTTCATGAAATTTATGCTTTAGAGCAAAAACAAGTCTCCAATCCTTCATTTGACTATTCAAAAGATATCCTTAAATTGAGAACAAACCTTAA
Source organism: Phyllobates terribilis (assembly GCF_046119375.1). NCBI lineage: Eukaryota > Metazoa > Chordata > Amphibia > Anura > Dendrobatidae > Phyllobates > Phyllobates terribilis. The sequence goes on from NW_027362761.1 coordinate 1,177,788,744, forward strand.
ATCTCTCCTGACCACCGAGTATGACAAATTTATACAGACTACTAAATCTAGGTACTATTTCTCTGCTGACAAACCATCGAAACTGCTTGCAGCTAAGATTAGACATTACAAAACTAAGTCACGTATTAGCGAGATTAGAGACCCCCTAGGCCATTCCTATAACCACCCTAAAGATATAGTCAAAGTTTTTGCAAATTTTTATAATTCCCTATATAACCTAAAAGCTGATCCAAGCTTCTCAAAACCTTCTGATTCAGACATTAATAATTATTTACACAAACTACATTTACCCACACTAACCGACCAAGACCTACAAGATTTGAACCTCCCATATTTACCGAAAGAGATTTCGGGAGTAATCAAAAGACTTAAACTGGGCAAATCTCCAGGCCCCGATGGACTACAGAATGAGCTATATAAAACTTTTGAAACTCGTTTAGTTCCCTACCTAACCAAATTAGCCAACCATACAACACAACAGGCCTATCTTCCTCAGGATATGCTTGAAGCGATAATAACCATAATCCCAAAAGAAAAAGGTGACCCACTCGACACAAAGAACTATAGGCCCATATCCCTCCTAAATTCGGATACAAAAATTTTAGCGAAGTTGGCTGCGGAAAGATTAAAAATTCATATCGGTAAATTGGTGCATGAGGATCAGGCGGGTTTTATTCCTGGCAGAAATACTGCCGATTCCACCAGAAGAGCAGTCAATCTCATTACCCTAGTTGAGCGTGCCAATCTTCCTTCGGCCTTCCTTGCACTGGATGCAGAGAAGGCTTTCGACAGGGTCTACTGGCCATTCCTATTTAACACACTACAAAAATTTGGTCTCAAGGGTAATATTCTCAACCTAATTAAGTCAATGTATTCTGCTCAATCAGCTCGTGTCTATTCCAATAGTTCTTTGTCACAAAGATTTTCCCTGTCTAATGGCACTAGACAGGGGTGCCCTCTTTCCCCCATTCTTTTTGCCCTGTTTATAGAGCCATTTGCCTCTTCTATTAGAGAAAACATTAACATTACTGGCATCCCTGTCAATACTAAGCAAAGCAAAATAGCCCTATTTGCGGATGATATTTTACTTACCATCTCAAATCCCCTTAAGTCCCTGAGGCATATTACCACCACAATTGACGAATTCTCACACCTATCACTATACAAAGTTAATAAGTCTAAATCTCAAATAATTGACTTTAACATAGAAAACACATTTCTACAATACCTAAAAAAAGAATTTGAGTACATATGGGAGGAGAAGAAAATTATATATCTGGGAATTAAGTTGACTAAACCTTCTTCAGATCTAGTCTCAGAAAATTTGACCACACTATTCAACACTTTTCATTTAGATTACATTCGCCTGGCTAAGCTAGAAATCTCATGGCTAGGTAGAATTGAAGCGTTCAAGATGCTCTTACTCCCAAAATTTATTTATGTCATAAGATCTATTCCCATTTTTAAACCAAAACAATGGTTCAAGAAACTACAATCTCAACTTATGAAATATATTTGGAACCATAAAAAGGCAAGAATCCCTACCCTCTCATTATTAAAACATAAAAAGATGGGAGGACTGGGTGTTCCCAATTTATATAATTATTATCTGGCCACCACATTAAAGCTTTCTCAGGGATGGTTAATTGAATCTAATAACACATCCTGGATCAACATAGAGACGTCAGCTGCTAAAACTGAACAATTAAGGTCCCTACTTCTCGCCCACCTTATTGAGCCTTCTAGGCCCCCGCCAAACTACCCCACCTTAAAAGCCGTTATTCTGGCCTGGAGAGACTTGGTAAACAAATCCTCTACACACTTCCCTTTAATTAAAATTAAAAATATCCCTTTGGTTGTACTAGAAATCTTAATTACAAACCTCGACCTGTCGACCTGTCTAGATAAAGGCATAAATACTGTTAATGACCTCATTTCTGATGATACCCTCTTACCCTTTTACACATTACAAACTAGATACTCTCTCTCAAGAGATGAGAGGACGAATTGGAAGCTTATCTCTAATTTGCTTACGAAACCTTCCCTCACGTTTGCCATGCCACAAATAGTAGTACAATTAATAAATAATCCAGAGAAAACATCTATTTGGAAGACAAATGCATTGTATAAAATTTTTAATGAGGAAGTGAATTTGCCTTACCACCCCTTTTTTAAAACTTGGGAGAAAGAACTTAACATTAAAATAGATCTGAATAAAATGAGTAAGACCTTAAACATAATATATTCTCACACAGCTTCAGCGACAATTCATGAGTCTTACTTCAAGTTTCTTTCACGGTGGTACTGGACTCCAATAAAACTTCATCGCATTAACCCCACCAATTCGCCTTATTGCTGGAGGAAATGCAATAATCAAGGCACATTAACCCACATGTCCTGGGGATGTCCTAGACTGCTTAAATTTTGGATGGATACTAAACTCTTAATATCAGATATCACAGGAATGACCATATTCATTACTCCACAATTAGCCCTCTTGTCAATTGGAAAAGAAGACTTCCCAAAGCAGTTACGATTTATAATTTCGCATATTATAGTGACTGCTAGACTCATTATTGCTACGAGATGGACTAAACCTGATCCACCCGGTATAGATGTACTTATAGACCGAATTACCCAACATAGCGTGTATGAACACAATATAGCAATTAGAAGCAACTCTTTCTCAAAATACCTAGATCGTTGGACCCCCTGGATCTCTAAATACTTACCGCTACTCTTACATAAGGCCAATTGACATTCCATATATTATCAAGTGAACCAATTGTTTGACTCTCTCCTTTGTTCTTTTTAATGGTAATACAGAACTTCCTTTAGCTCAATTAAAATCTAAATTTTTTATGAATCTTTTTTATTTTTATTTTTTTAGACACATTTAATGTATTTCTTTAATAAACCTAAAGTTTATGTCTTCATAGATTTTATGTCTAGACTCATTAATAGAGTACTTATCTATTTTCTGTTTGTATTTGAAACTATACTATATTGTACAATACAGTGATTTCTAAACCTTTTTGTCTACAATATGTAGATTGTTTGTTTTCCTTTTCCCCCCTCTCCCTTCCCTTCCCTCCCTTTTTAATTTATGTACCCTACTCCTTCCCATCCCCTGGCTACTTTAAAAACTTTTTCAATAAAAATATTTTGAAACAAACAGCAGAAAGTTTATAAATGTTAGAAATAAACTGAATCTGAAATGGGGTGAAGGTGGGGATTGAAACTAAATATACAGTGCTCAGCATAAATGAGTGCACCCCCTTTGAAAAGTAAAATTTTAATCAATATCTATAATGGGTGTGTCAGGTGTGACAGACTGTCGTTCTGGATCCAGCTGTAGAAGGTCATTGCGCTTGGCTCTGCAGGCACCTTCTTGATCTTTTGATCTTTGTGGTGTAGTGATATCCTTCTCCCTCTAGGACCTAGGAGTGGACCTCCACCTTCTGCTGCTAATTGACACACCCTTGCTGGATGTTTAAATACCTTCGGTCTCTGCAGAAAGTCGCCTAGATAGCTCTATTTTCCTCCGTCCAAACTTGAAGTACTAATAGTCGGCTAGTGTCTTCTTGGAGTTCCCTTGGAGTATAGTTGGCATAATCTCTCTGGTGTCTTCTCAAGCTAAGTGTTTTCCTTTGTCTGTTACCTATTTGTCTTTAGTTGCAGTGGGGGTTGACTAGTGCTCACCCCATCCCCTCCTTAACTTGGGCCTATCACTAGGGGCAGTCAGGGATTAGGTTTCCCGCTCAGCGATAGGTACGGAACCTATTTAGGGACTTTAGGGGAGTCAGGCTGTTGTCAGATCTGCCTAGGGGTCTCCACTCCCCCTTTTCCTAGTGTTTGGACTTCTTCCTCCTCTTCCCGTTGTTGTGCACTTAGTCTTTCCCTCACCTTGCTTGACAATATCTCACTGAACAAAAGAAAAATTTCCAGAATTTTGACAAGACTAAGTTTCATAGAACCTTCTTTAACCCATAACATGAAGGTAAGGTTAATAATATAACTTTCATAGCTAAATCTTCAGTATTACTCAAAATAGTTAATGCAAAATGAGTACACCCGACATAAAAAAAAAAATACTACATCTAGTCATTTGTATGACCTCCATAATTTTTAAGAACAGCACCGAGTTTTCTAGATATGGAATGAGCAGGTTGGCGACATATTGTAACATTTATCTTTTTTCATTCTACAAGAACGAGCCCTTTTAGAGCCTGGATACTGGATGGAGAGTGATGACAACTTGTCTCTTCAGAATTCCCCATAGGTGTTTGGGTGGGTTCAGATCAGGAGACACTTAATCAATGAATCACTTTCTCCCTGTTCTTCTTCAGAAACACCACAGAAGCCTTAGATGTGTGTTTTGGATCATTGTGATGTTGCTAAGTGAACGTCTACCAAGTGCACAGAGTGATGGCAGCATCTTCTCTTTCAATATAGAGGTTTACATCTGTGAATTCATGACATCATCAATGAAATGTATCCCCCCCGACTCCAGCAGCACTGATGCAGCCCCACATAAGGACACTGCAACCACAAGGTCTCATTGAAAGGCACCATTCAGTTTTCTTTGTACTTCTCACCTTTTTGACACTATACAGCTTTGAAGCCATCAGTTCCAAAAACATTTATCTTGGTGTCAACACTCCAGAGTATAGAGTCCCAGTGGTCTTCATATTTTTCACCACGATCCCTCAATTGTAGTAGAGCTTTTTAGTGTATAAGCTTTAGTAGAAGTTTCTTTCTTCTAAAGACAACGGCATGCAACCCATTCTTCTGCAGTGTACACCGTATTGTGTCATGAGAAACACATTCACCGGTTTGGATTTCTACTCATTTAGCTAACTGCACTGAATTTGTATATGGATTTTCTTCAGCCCTTCTTATCAAAAGATGCTCCTGTTTAGGTGTCAACCTCCATGATTGTCCTGGACGTCTCTGTAAGATGATTGCAGTTCCATCTTTGTTACATTTTGGTATTCCTTTTGCTACAGTATTCTGACTGATAAGTAAAGCTTTGCTGATCTTCTTGTAGCCTTCCCTTTTTTTATGTAAAATAAATTATTTTCTTTCTCAGGTCTTGTGACATTTCTCTTCCATGTGGTGCCATTGCTGACAGAATGAAATGGGAAGGGTTTTTGTTTTTTTATAAGCAACAACTTTTTCTAGTAAACTGTCTGCTGGACACCTGTGTAATGAATAATTAAACTTACCTGTGGTTGAATTCTGGTTAATTAGAATTTTGTACTATAAAATTGAACTTTTCTACTAAGATTTTCATTGGGGTGTACTCACTTTTACAACATTCTCTTAAATGAATTTCTTAGGAAAATTACTTTTTGGGGTGTTGAAAATAGCAAGTATTGTTTGTAATTAATAGCCAACATTTGTGGGATTATTTAGTAGTCTGGTATCCCATAGAAAATGTTAATTCTAAAAGGAAACTAAAGGTTTTCTGACAAAACTGTTGGGGTGTTCTCATTTGTGCTGAGCACTGTATCTGCTATATCCACAGAATATGCCACATATATATAGAGTGGATGTGGATCCCACCTATAGGAACATCATATATCTTGAGTACGGGGCCCTGACAAGCTGCGGTTTCAGCCATTAGATTGTCAGGATTCCCGTCCATTTGTATAGAAATTTTAACCACCACTTTATGAAAATTCCTCTTAATGGAGTCTGCATGTTCTATATATTTACATCACATCCTCTGTATGTGGTAAGAATAGAATAACTCCTTAAAGGTGAGTACAGATGTGGTGGATAGGATGTGTATTTGTGTCAGACCTTGTGAATTCAACATGTCAATATATTTATTCTCAAGGAATATAAACTGTCCCCGGAGATGTCTGACAGCAGCTTTACCCCCTCTCCCTATACACAACACATGGACGCTCAGCTGAGTCTAACGTGCTTATGTATGGGGGGGGCTGTTTATCCGTCAGCTCGCTCCGTTGTACGGCCACATTCAGAGTTTCTCCTCCTGTGCAGATGTTCATATAGTCTGTAATCATTATGTCAGCGCTGGTTTATACCTGACTGGTTTATACAATGATCTGTACAGAAATAATCTATTCCCAGAGGAAGAAGAGAAGACAGAAATAATCACTGAGCGCTCTGCTAATTCTCTGCACCTTCATCTACACAACATTGTAATACAGCGACATCATGGGGGATGAGGACGGAGGTTTTTGTACGGCTCTGTATCACTGTGTGAGAGGGAAGCTATAACCCTGCTGACAGTAATAATCTGCTGCATCGTCCTCTGTCGCTCCTCTGATTGAAAGAGTGTAATCAGTTCCAGATCCAGATCCAGTGAACCGGTCTGGGACTCCTGTATATCGGCTGCTTGCACTGTAGATGAGAAGTGCTGGAGGTTGTCCTGATTTCTGTTGGTACCAGTGTAAGGCGCTGACATGTACACTACTACTGGCCTTACATGAAATGGTGGCTGTTTCTCCCGGGGACACAGTGATGAGATCTGGAGATTGGGTCAGTACAATCTGTGCACAGGAGTCTAAGGAAAGATAAAGAAAACATAAGTGTTAGTGTTAATGTCGCCTCATTGTGCTGTTCTCTACTACTGTCCTGTCCATCATCTCATGAACCTCTCACCATGAATGAGAAGAAGAATTACACCCAGTACAACTCCCTGTAAACCCATCGTCATCTCCCTGGACTGATGGCCACAGACTATAGAGATGTCACCTGCACAATGTCCCCTATATACCAGCTGTAATCACTGGAGGAGACGTCCCCTGAGAGCAGAGATGTAAAGCAGGAGACATGTAAATTGTGCCGTGTGTCAGCGATCAGTGATCTGGATCTTACTGCAATCAGGGATTTCCTACAGGAGAGATATAATCCCGATCATTATCCTGAGATCATTCACCATCAGTGATCTCCTGATTGTTCTCAGACATCAGAAATGGGATTATTTTTATAGATGTTATTAGTTTTATCTGTGAAGTAAGAATAAATCCTTCTACGTCTTATTGGGCTTTTCCAGCTTTGTGATGTTGCAGCCGATGTAAGAACAGATACTGGAGACAACAGATCACCGGGAACGTGAAACGCAGAATTCCTGACCTCACAGAGAACATCTAAGGGTATGTGCCCATGTAGCATTTTACAAGCGTATATGCTGCGGAATTTCTGCAGCGTAAACGCTTGGTAATCCGCTCCCCATGGTCCCCAATGACAAGCCGCACTGTCAATGCACATGCTGCGGATTTTTCCACAGCGTTTATGCTGCGCTCAAAAATCCGCAGCATGTCCATTAATTTTGGGGACACGCAGCGTAATCGCCGCCATTGACTTGCATTGAGATTTATATAATCCGTGTCAGTATATTTGTATACACAGATTATATGCGTTTCAATGTGCGGATGGTACCCAAGTCTGGAGGAGAGAAGACTCTCATCCAGACCTGGATAGAAACTGTAAAAAAAGAATTAAAAATAAAAAATAAAGTGTATACTCACCTTCCGATGTCCTCCCGGTGTTTTGTCTGCTCCGTCCGCTCTCTTGCAATGCTCCCGCTGTTATGAAGGACCTGCCATGACGTCACTGAGTCATGTGACCCATCACATGGCTCAATGACATCACCGCAGGTCCTTCACACCACCGTGAGCCGCCCAACACACCGGACGCGGCAGAGAGAACACCGGGAGGACACCGGAAGGTGAGTATAAACTTTATTTTTTTATTTTTTACCATTTTATTCTTTTTTTTAACTAACTTGGTCACACTACTATAAATTCATGCCGGTTGCCGGTTGCATGGATTTATATAGAGTGAACAAGTTGTCAAGCACTTTCCAAGTGATGCTAAAATCACTTGGAAAAGCGCTTGATAACCCGCATGCAGAAATGCATGGAGAGATGCTTGACAAACGCTTCTACCTGGCGGGAAAAACGCATGTAAAATCCGCATGCATTTTTCCTGCCAGGGAGAAGCGTAAAAAATATGCAGCATTTCTGCATCGTGGGCACATAGTCGAAGACCATTAGAAATATTTATATTCATTCAGATTATTATTAATATGTTTATTACTATTAATACGACTGATATTTTATTACATCCACTCCTGATTGTTGCTTAAAAACCAGATGTAAAACCCTGATGAAATACACAGGTGTGAATGAGGCCTGATCTGTGTATATTGTGGTGTGAATACAGAACTGATGGGTAGAGATGAGCGTTGTTCTACTCGAACTGTTCGCCAATCTCAAATTCGAGCTGTTTTGGGCGGTGTTCGAGCCGTTCGGCGAACACGAACAATTTGAGAAAAATTCGGCTGTTCGAGGTTATGTTCGATAACTGTTCATGCACCAAAATCATAACTGGATTTTTTCTCAGTAATGATGAAAATTAATGTTAATACGCAGTTTGAGTGTACAGCGGGGCGGGGGGAGGGGCAGGGGATGGATCTCTGCAGGAACAATGAAGATCTCCATTTTTTTTTCTCTTTCCCGCATTTGCAGTGGGGAGGTGCAATCTGTCAGCCTATCAGCAGCGCACACACGGAGCGAAGTGCTTTTTTTCACACAAGCAAGGGCATGTGTCATTGGCAGTGTATGTCACATGTCCTTGCCCTATAAGACCCAGCCATTTTCCCCGTCGCCACCATTTTCTCACTGCTGCAGCTGCGTGTTAGACGGCACCGCTGTTGCTGTGTGCGCTATACCTTGTTAATTTCAAGCCAATTTTCGCACAAATCTACAGATAGCTTGGGAGTAGGGAATAGTTGTGATTGCAGTCCTTTTAAGGACTAGGTTACAGCATTTCCTACGACTTTTATCAGGCAGGTCTGTGCTCTTAAATAGATAGATTGTGGGAGTAAAGACTAATTGTAATTGGAGTCCTTTTCAGGACTAGGTTACATGAGTTCCTATCAGTTTTTGCCAGGCAGGTCTGTGCCAGTGCTGTGCAAGGTTTTTTCACAGCATTTGGCTGAATCTAGCAAAGCTAATCCTTTTTGGCCTATTGCAGAGTGTGTTAGTCAGTGGAGTAGCCTATCTGTGTTGCAAGATATACCATCTGTGTATAGAATACCAATTTTTTTACTGCACCTAGTGAAGTAAAATCTTTTGGGCATAGCATCATTCTATTAGTCCATCTATACTGACCTCCATCAGGTTGCAAATTGAATATAATTTTTTTCTGCATCTACCTCTGAAAAAATATTGGGCTTCTAGCTGTGTGTGGGACTTGTTCTATTAATCCATCTATACAGACCTCCATCAGGTTGCAAACTGAATATATTTTTTTCTGCATCTACCTCTGAAAAAATATTGGGCTTCTAGCTGTGTGTGGGACTTGTTCTATTAATCCATCTATACAGACCTCCATCAGGTTGCAAACTGAATATATTTTTTTCTGCATCTACCTCTGAAAAAATATTGGGCTTCTAGCTGTGTGTGGGACTTGTTCTATTAATCCATCTATACAGACCTCCATCAGGTTGCAAACTGAATATATTTTTTTCTGCATCTACCTCTGAAAAAATATTGGGCTTCTAGCTGTGTGTGGGACTTGTTCTATTAATCCATCTATACAGACCTCCATCAGGTTGCAAACTGAATATATTTTTTTCTGCATCTACCTCTGAAAAAATATTGGGCTTCTAGCTGTGTGTGGGACTTGTTCTATTAATCCATCTATACAGACCTCCATCAGTTGCAAACTGAATATATTTTTTTCTGCATCTACCTCTGAAAAAATATTGGGCTTCTAGCTCTGTGTGGGACTTGTTCTATTAATCCATCTATACAGACCTCCATCAGGTTGCAAACTGAATATATTTTTTTCTGCATCTACCTCTGAAAAAATGTTGGGCTTCTAGCTGTGTGTGGGACTTGTTCTATTAATCCATCTATACAGACCTCCATCAGGTTGCAAACTGAATATATTTTTTTCTGCATCTAGCTCTGAAAAAATATTGGGCTTCTAGCTGTGTGTGGGACTTGTTCTATTAATCCATCTATACAGACCTCCATCAGGTTGCAAACTGAATATATTTTTTTCTGCATCTACCTCTGAAAAAATATTGGGCTTCTAGCTGTGTGTGGGACTTGTTCTTTTAATCCATCTATACAGACCTCCATCAGGTTGCAAACTGAATATATTTTTTTCTGCATCTACCTCTGAAAAAATATTGGGCTTCTAGCTGTGTGTGGGACTTGTTCTATTAATCCATCTATACAGACCTCCATCAGGTTGCAAACTGAATATATTTTTTTCTGCATCTACCTCTGAAAAAATATTGGGCTTCTAGCTGTGTGTGGGACTTGTTCTATTAATCCATCTATACAGACCTCCATCAGGTTGCAAACTGAATATATTTTTTTCTGCATCTACCTCTGAAAAAATATTGGGCTTCTAGCTGTGTGTGGGACTTGTTCTATTAATCCATCTATACAGACCTCCATCAGGTTGCAAACTGAATATATTTTTTTCTGCATCTAGCTCTGAAAAAATATTGGGCTTCTAGGTGTGTGTGGGACTTGTTCTATTAATCCATCTATACAGACCTCCATCAGGTTGCAAACTGAATATATTTTTTTTCTGCATCTACCTCTGAAAAAATATTGGGCTTCTAGCTGTGTGTGGGACTTGTTGTATTAGTCCATCTATACTGACCTCCATCAGGTTGCAAACTGAATATATTTTTTTCTGCATCTACCTCTGAAAAAATATTGGGCTTCTAGCTGTGTGTGGGACTTGTTCTATTAATCCATCTATACAGACCTCCATCAGGTTGCAATTTGAATATAATTTTTTTCTGCATCTAACCCAGCCAATAGTTTTGGCCTAATACCACAGTTTGGCCACTCAGCTCTGCTCGGTTACCATCCATTGTTTTTTTGTGCAAACAACTCCAGAGTTGTGAATTAGTTAACCACCAAAATGAGTGGAAAAAGGCCTGCTGCTGGTGGAAAGGGGAATAGGCGTGTTGGGAAGGGGAAAAAAGGTTGTGTCCGTGGGGTAGGTGTTAAAGCAACAGTAACATCTGCAGAAGAAAGACCATCTTCCAGCCAAACTAAAATGTCTACTTCTTTTAGCGGACAATGTGATAAGATCCCTTTCTTACGGCCACGCCAATCGCTACAAATTCCAGATGAGGCACAAAAACAGCAGGTGCTTCAACGGATATCAAGTGCTCCTTTAAGTGGGCTCTCCTCCACATCAACTTCAACATCACAAATACTCCAGTCCTCAAAGGTGTCACCCCAATCGCACTTGCTTCCTCACAGCTCCCAAATCTCCAGCTGCCCGTCTGAGTATGAGGTAGAACAGATGGTTGAGTCTGCAGAGCTGTTTACTCATACTATAGCCTGGGAATCAGAGGTCGACTCCAGCGCTTCTGTGAATCCAGACGAGGAAATGATCTGCACTGATGCCCAGAATCTTTATGAGTCGGATCCAGGACCAGACGCAGAAGGTTCTGACCATAATGTGGTGGAGACAGTGAGGAAGACGATGATAAGACTCAAATACCTGATTGGAGCGACAACTTTAGTTTTTTGTCAGGGCAGGAACAGGTTGGCTCTGAGGACAACGGGTGTGATAACGCACAGGGTGATGATGATGAGGTTGGAGATCCCACTTACTGTCAACCCACAGTCAGCCAAGAGATGAGGTCAGCAGAGGAGGTGGAGGAAGATGCTAGTGACGACGAGGTCAGGTTGCGCCTTCCTGGACAGAGACGTAGTACTGGAAGCACGTCAACAACTGCATCCTCAAACACAACTCTGCCTCTCACCACAAGTCGTAGTGGCTCTTCAGGTCGCATGGGTGCTAAGCCTTGCATAGCCTGGGCATTTTTTCAGATCGATAAAGATGACCCAACTCATGTTATCTGTAACATTTGTCAGCAAAAGCTAAGTAGAGGCCAAAAAATACATAGTTTGAGTACTTCATGCATGAACCGGCACATGGACATGAAGCATAAGTTGCAGTGGGAAGCTCACTGTGCTACAATGCGGCCTAGCCGGCCGGGCCAACCACCGTCTGCCATATCTTGTGCATCCGCGGCCTCTTCATCCTCTGTGGCTGGGGGGACAGCAGTCACACCTGTTTTGGGGCGCAGACCTGCCACCTCTTTACCCGCAACAGCCAGCGTGATTGGCAGGTCATCATTTTCTTTGGAGGTGGTAACACCAGCTGATGTTGAGCGCTGTCCGACATCGATAGCACCACCTTTGGATCAAGGCAACCTAACATGTCCGCCTGCATCTTCCTCACAGACCGGCAGTTTGCCGGGGACACCCTTATCAACCCCGTCTAAGCACAATAGCCAGCCCTCGGTCCCTCAGATGTGGACAAGTAAAAGACCATTTCCTCCTAGCCATGAGAAAGCAAAGAGGTTGAATTTCACCATCTGCAAGCTCTTGGCTACAGAAATGCTGCCTTTCCGCCTGGTGGACACAGAGGATTTTCGAGACCTTATGTCCGTCGCAGTGCCCCAGTACTAGATGCCCAGTCGGCACTACTTCTCAAAGAAAGGTGTGCCTGCGCTCCACCAGCATGTCGCACACAACATCACTGCTTCTTTGAGAAACTCTGTGTGTGACAGGGTGCATTTCACCACAGACACTTGGACGAGTAGGCATGGACAGGGGCGTTACATGTCGCTGACTGGGCACTGGGTAACTATGGTGACAGCAGGACAAGGGGCTGCTGTCCAAGTCTTGCCGTCCCCACGAGTTGTGCGTCAATCCTCTTTATGTCAAAGTTCCTCCACTGCTTCTGCCTCCTCAACCTCCTCTCGGTCTTCCACCTGCACCCAAAGCCTGTCTGGTCATGCCACAAGCTTTCTAACTGCGCAGAAGGGATCCTGCACACCTCCTTACTATGCTGGCAGTAGGGCTCAACGTCATCAGGTGGTTTTTACATTGAAATGTCTGGGAAATGTGAGTCAAACAGCTGAGGAGTTGTGGTCAGCTCTGGAGAACCAATTTCATGAATGGTTGTCTCCACTGGACCTGAAACCAGGGAAGGCCGTGTGCGACAATGCTGCAAGCCTGGGTGTGGCCCTTCGCCGGGGCAGTGTCACACACGTGCCTTGTATGGCTCACGTGTTGAACCTGGTTGTCCAGCAATTTTTAGCCCACTATCCCAGACTAGATGGCCTTCTGCAGAGGGCACGGTCGCTGTGTGCTCACTTCCGCCGTTCGCATCCCGCAGCTCAGCGACTTACATCTCTACAGAAGTCGTTGGGCCTGCCACTTCACCGGCTACAATGCGATGTGCCTACCCGGTGGAATTCAACTCTGCACATGTTGCAGCGACTGTGGCAGCACCGACAAGCCCTGGTGCAATACGTTCTGACGTATAGCCTGGGCCAACGAGATTCAGAGGTGGGGCAAATCACGCTGGAGGAGTGGTCTCAGATCAGGGACCTATGCACCATTCTGCACAGTTTTGAAATGGCGACGAAGATGTTTAGTGCTGACGATGCCATTTTCAGCATGACTATTCCGGTGATTTACATGCTGGAGCACATGTTAAACAGAATTCGGAGTCAGGTGGTGGCACAAGAGGAGGTGGAGGAAGTAGAGGAGGAGGAGTTGTATGCGGAAGGGCTAACATCTGCAAGGTCCAGACGGTCGGCAGCACCAAGGCGGCAGGCATGTGAGGGTGGGGGAGATGGTTTTACCAGGGTGCATGGTAGCAGCCAAACTAGTGAGGAAGGTGCAGGAGCCCAGGAAGAAGTGGAGGACGAACTGATGGAAGACTCATCAGATGAGGGAGACCTTGATCACATTTCTGTTGTGCGAGGTTGGGGGGAGAGGACAGAGGAAGGAAGCATGATTGTTACCTCGCCACCAACACAACAGGGACTTGGTGCTCCTGGATGCGCAACACACATGAGTGCCTTCTTGCTGCACTACCTGCAACATGACCCTCGAATTGTGAGAATTAGAAATAATCCTGACTACTGGGTTGCCACACTGTTAGATCCCCGGTACAAAAGTAAATTTGCAGAAATTATTCCTGCCAAAGAAAGGGATGCACGCATGCAGGAGTATCAGCAGAGACTGTTGCAGAATCTTACATGTGCTTTTCCACAAAATACCAGTGGTGCACGTAGTGAATCTCACAGTTCCAACTTGCCAACCGTGGGACCGTCAAGTGTTCAGCACTCAAACCGTAACAGAACCACAGTATCTGCTGGTAACATCAATTTTGCGGAATCATTTCACCACTTTTTTAGCCCATCCTTTGCAAGGCCACAGGAGACAAGAAGTCTGACACATAGTCAACGCCTAGAGACGATGGTACAGGAGTATCTCCAAGTAAACATTGAAGCCACGACTGTGTCACTGGACCCTTCCTCTTTTTGGGCTTCCAATCTGGATAAATGGCCGGAGCTAGCCACTTACGCCTTGGAGATCTTGTCATGCCCCGCAGCCAGCGTTCTGTCTGAACGTGTGTTCAGCGCTGCTGGTGGTGTGCTGACAGATAAGCGCACGCGGCTCTCCACTGATAATGTAGACAGACTCACGTTCATAAAGATGAACAAATCATGGATCCGAAACGACTTTTCTACCCCTGTGTCATCCTGGGGAGAGTAAAAGCTTGATGATTGGTTAAAATCACCCTACCAACCGTTTTAAGCTTTCAAATTACTAATCATGTTTATCTGTATCTTGGCTGGAAAATAATTTGGGCTTTGTAGCAGTGTGCAGCACTGATTCTATTAGGCCATCTATAATAAGCTCCACCAGATTTAAAATTACTAATCATGTTTATCTGTATCTTGACTGGAAAATAATTTGGGCTTTGTAGCAGTGTGCAGCACTGATCCTATTAGGCCATCAATACTAAAGCTTCACCAGATTTAAAATTAATAATAATTTTTAGCTGCATCTAGCCCGGAAAATAATTTTGGGGCTCCGAGATGCGCAAGACACATAAGTGCCTTCTTGCTGCACTACCTGCAGCATGACCCTCATATTGTCAAAATTCGAAGTAATCATGACTACTGGGTTGCCACACTCTTAGATCCCCCAAACTTTTCGATCAACCTTTTCATTTTAATAAAGACCAAAAAAATGGTCATTTTTGAAATTATAAGCATTAGCAGGTTGTTAGAAACTGAAATCAAACAGTTTTCAACTCAAAACTTTATTCTAGGTGATGTTACATTTTCACATAGGACCCCTTGTTCGAAAGGAGCTTCTGAACTCTCTCGTCCATTGAATTTGTCAGGTTTTGGATGGTTTCTGCTTCAATTGTTTTGCATGAGGACAGAATACCCTCCCAGAGCTGTTGCTTAGATGTGAACTGCCTCCCGCCATCATAGACACTCCTTTTAATGATGCTCCAAAGGTTCTGAATGGGGTACAGGTCAGGGGAGCATGGGGGTCACACCATAAGTTTGTCCCCTTTTATGCCCATATCAGCCAGAGATGCAGATGTTTTATGTGCAGCATGAGATGGTGCATTATCATGCAGAAAAATGATCTTGCTGTGAAATACACGGTTCTTCTTCTTGAACCATGGCAGGAAGTGCTGTTTGAGAAAATCCACATACATTATGGAGTTCATCTTTAGCGCCTTCAGGGATCCTAAAGGGGCCGACAATCTCTCTCCCCATGATTCCAGCCCAAAACATTACTCCACCTCCTCCTTGTTGGCGCTGTAGCCGTGTTTGCGTGGGGTGTCCATCAACCAGCCATCCTCCACTCCATCCATCTGGAGCATCGAGCGCTGCACGGCACTCATCCGTGAACAAAACAGTTTTGAAATCAGTCTTCATGTAATGTTTGGCCCACTGGAGCCGTTTCTGCTTGTGTGAAGTGGATAGAGGAGGTCGACAGGATGGCGTATGCACAGCTGCAAACCTCTGAAGGACCCTGCATCTTGTTGTTCGGGGGACGTTGGAGGCACAAGCAGCTTCAAAAACTTGTCTGCTGCTATGACAAGGCTTTTTTGCCGCTGCTCTTTCAACCTGACGTAATTGCCTGTAGGAAAGAGTCCTCAATTTGCCCTTATCAGCACGCACACGTGTGTACTGTGAATCAGCTACATACTTCTTGATTGCCAAGACACTTCATCCTGATCATCGCACAATGTTGATTGTAGTCATGCCTTGACCTAAACACTCCACAATTTGTTGCTTCTCAGCAGCCGACACATCCTTTTTCTTTCCCATTTTGGCAGAAAATGTAGGCTGCTTAATAATGTGAGACAACCTTCTTAAGTAGTCTTGCCTTTCATTGGACACACCTGCCAAACTAATTAGCACAGGTGTCTGCAATTGCTTACAGTGATATAAAGAGCCCTGACACACATCACCATCAATGAGTTTAACTGACAAACAAACAAATTCTTCCCTTATCACTCCTAAACACTTTTTGCATAATAATTTGGAACGCAGTGTACATGTGCTTTTCCACAAAACACCAGTGGTTCACGTAGTGAATCTTACAGTTCTAACTTGCCAACCGTGGTCTGTATGGAGTTGTTCAATAAAGGGCCCAAAATTAAGATAACATAGATGGGAGAGGTCTCTATGAATAGGAATTCCTAAGTATTTGATACCCTGTGAGGGCCAGGCAAAGGGAAAGTTGGACTGGATGGAATCCTATATGGATTTGGGGAGGGAGACATCAAGGGCCTCAGACTTCGCTGCATTGATTTTAAAATTTGACCATGTAACAAAGTGATCTATTTCAGCCATAACAGCATGGATGGATATATGTGATTGAGTGATATATACTAGGACATCATCAGCAAATAGAGAGCACTTGTACTCGGTGCCTCCCACCTCAATCCACCTAATATTGGGATTATGGCGAATTGATGAGAGCAGGTGCTCCGTCACTAGGATGTATAAGAGAGGGGACAGAGGACATCCCTGCCTTGTCCCATTGGTGATTGTGAAAGGTGATGAAAATGTCCTGATGCACCCCCTGGGCCTTGGGACACCCGGAGCCGGACCCTTTTTGGTGGATGCTGGTGGTTGTAGTCTTCGTGGCGGCGACCCGGTTCCGTGGCTCAGGGTGGTCAAACCAGTGGCGGAACTATTTATGTGGTTTTGATGTTTAAATGTCTGACTACGCCACCCGTGGATTGCGGTCAGAGTGAACCGCCGCTGCAGGGCAGACCGCTGAGGCTGGTGTTGTGGGTGCAGCAGAACGTAGCATAACTCCCCACGGGAGGAGTATAGCCTCAGGGCAGTGTATGCGGAGGATGGGGGTGATGGTGCAGGGCAGCAGCAGTAACGACACGGAGTCAGTGATGCAGTCCAGGGCCTTTACTCACAGTTCTTATTATCCAGACCACGTCTGCAGGTAACGGCTGCCCACGTCGTACTGTGCTCACCAGGTGAGGGGCTCAGACAACTCCCAGATAACTTTGGAGCGCTTCGCAGGACCCCCTTTGTGTGTCCTTTGTCTGGCCTTTCTTACCAACCCTTCTGTCCGGCTGCCTCGGGCCTCCTCTTGGTAAACTTGGCGCCAGTTTCCGTGACCCTATGTGGTGCCTTCCTAGCGGGTGTAGCGAGGGGCTGCGCCACATAAAATGTCACAGCCTCCGGTTTCTAGCTGAGGCTCGTTTCCTGCCTCCACTAGTTTCGGGGACCGGTCTCCCCCTTTGGCCTGACCCCTCCACGCAGGTGGATTCGGGCGTGCGGTGGCGACTCGCCCGTCCGCACCCCTGGGATCCCTTCATTCCTCGTTCCTGGAGCCTTCTCCGCTCCTCTTCCTTCCTTCTCCCTCTTCCAGGCCTGGGCCTCTGTTACTAGGCCCGCCTCCGGAGCAGAGCTCATGCAGAGCCCCTGCTCCCTGCCACTTCTGCTCAGACTTCTCTGCACTGAACTAAGATGGTGCTCACCTTTTATACTCCCTTCTCAATGCACCCAGGAACTGCTTCCTCCCTGCTCCTGCACTACAGGGTTCCCCTTCCTCAGTGTTCCCTCCCCCCACTCCAGCCAGGGACAGGGACTGTCATGCCCATCTCAGAGGCATATTGGTCGCCCTGCCCCACGGCAATGTGGTGTAATGCATGCAGGTGTCGGGTCCTGATCCACACTCCATCCTTACCTGAGAGTGAGATATCACACCTCTGGGTGAGGTGCAATACCTCTGTAGCAACCGAGCCCTCAGGGTGCTACAGTTCCATTTATCTTCAGCCTAGGTGACGTATTGTGATACAGGGCCGTGATTTTGGCTATAAAATGGTCCCCTAGACCCCTACCCCAAGCTTTTTAAGAGAATCATATATGGCGTGCCAGGTGACTCTATGGAATGCTTTCTCAGCATCCAACGAGAGTATCTAATTACAAATTTTTAACTGCATCTAGCCCAGGAAATACTTTGTGCCTAGTAGCAGTGTCTGCTAGTCAGCGGATTATCCCGGCTGTTAAGCAAGCTACACCACCTGTAGTTTAGACACTTAATTTTTTCAAAGGAAATGCTTCGGGACCATGGGATACTCAGTGAAGAGCATCAGGAGGCACCCCAAGGCATAGGGGCTGGGACTGGCAGTAGGATGCCTTGCGGTGGACAGCCGAGCTCGATCCTTATAAAAGCTTTTTAACTGCAGCAGCTTTAGTGGACGCTACTGGAGCTGGAATTACGCGGCTGCTGGCATGAGACTTGCCCTCTAATAGATCCTTGTAAATGGATTTAAAGTGTATTCATTCAAATTAGAGGGACAATTTAAATTAAAAAGCTTAGAGCTGCCTCCACCACAGGGGGGCTCGCTCGACCCACCAGCCGACAGGCACCAGTATTGGGAGAGGGGGGCTGGCCATCAGGGTTCACCGCGGCTCTGGCACAAACCCGGAGACACGGAGGTGGCACGGGCAGGAGCGGACTGGCCGTGTCGGCTTCTCACTTTTTGGATTTTAGGAGGGCATGACATGCCTATATCTGTGTCTCCCCCTCCTTTTACTCCTCCACCTCTTTTATTTTCGCATGACTATATGTACTTGTCACTTTTCCATGTGTTAGTTATGTCTTCTGAGCAGTTTGTCAGCTTTTGGACACCTTTGAAGGTGTTTTCTATGTGTTTCTATGTGTTTTTGTTTGCCTGCCATTGGTTTTAACGGTGTTCGAAGGTGTTCGACGAACAGTTCGACGAACAGTTCGACGAACACACGGGTGTTCGACGAACCGAACCTGACTCGAACACTACGGGGGTGGCTCAACACTACTGATGGGATATTTGGGGGATTCTCATGTGATTTATCTTCATGCATTACTATCATCTATCTTGTGAATGTAAATCTCTCATGTATATAATGTCATATATCAGCAGTTCTCATCTGTCTCATCTGATGTCATTTCCTCCCTAGACGACGGCCCCTGAGCGTTATAGATGTGATATACGTGGGCTGCACCTATATAGTGTTATGTGAATAGAAGCTCTTGAATGATTTTTCATTATCAATGAATGTATTAATAAAATTATAAGAAATATGGAGAAGACAGATATTTGGACACATAGATGAGCCCCCGACAGAAGACACATCTCTGATGGCTGAACCTGCCATTATTCCTGCACTTATGGCCGAGGGTCTGGACAAACCACAAACTCACATTATTGTTATTCTGGTAGAAAACAAATCCTCGTCGGTGACTTTATTAGTAGTTTGCAGAGCACATGTTACTCCCTGACGTGTGCAGAATAATCCGGGCTCCGCTGAGGCTGCCGGGCCCCTCCAGTCCAGGATTCTCCTCAGACCGGGGCCGGGAGAGGTGGGGTCATTTATATGTATATTTCTACCCTACGTCCCAGACCCCTGAGCAGAATAAGGCAGATTCACAGCAAACAGACTCAATGTGAATCCAATCTCTTTCCTGAATTGGAGTGAATCTGCTGAGTGTGAATTGTGGCTGAGTCGCTCATCACTAATGTCCGCACATCTCAGCCCAGAATAGAAAAAGACTGAAGTGAATCTCTGAAAACCCCATTTACTGCTGGGAATATATTTGCTGCTTTGTGCAGCGGCTCCGGCCCCTCTGATCTGTGAGTATAATGTGGGATATGTGAGGTATAGCGGTGTATGGAGCCGCCATTATGAGACCTCTAGACCTTGTAGTGAGAGGGTGGAGGGGACTGTGCAGCGCGGGGAGGATCTGTCCTCCAGTTCTCTCTCTTCCTGGTCACTCATCCATTCCCGCTAAGCTTCTTATGTTCCTGAGTCCATCAGTAACCGGCGGCTCAGCTAATGTCGGCCGCTCCCGGAGATGACACCTGTAATGCCATGGTTTTCTGATATGGGGAGACCACTGTAACCCCGGGGTCCATCTTTATTTTCAGGATAAAGGACATCACATTAGATATATCGGGTACAGCTCAAATAAAAAGGTAATCACTTGTCCAGAAAAAAAATAAAGATATTTGCAACCAAGATGAGTCCATCACATAACAGGTGAGATATTTATCCCTAGGAGGTAAACTATGAAATGACAGCAAGCAGAGATCTAGATACAGAAAATATAAGGGAAAATTATATAATCTTTTATTATACAAAAATACAACCTGTAATTGTTGGAACAAACAAAATGTATATTTATATTCTATAGGAGCAGAAAGTAAAGTCCTCCCCTCCTTCTTCTATCTCCTTACATCTGTACAGATTCCTTCATCACATGAATCCTGGTAACAGTCTGAAGCTTTTATCGGCCGCGCACAATACTGGATAAGAGCTGCCCGGGTCGTGTTCCTCCTCCTGATGTGTGTGCTCTGTACAGATACAAGCGCCTCATACACAGGATTCTCTGCTATTCCTCAGTATCAGTCACTTATATACAGATGTTTGGTGTCTGCACTGAGTATAGACAGAGCTGCCCGAGCTGCTGCTGCCCCCTAGTGGCTCCATGACATGGAGATTTATGCATCTTGTATCTGCACTGAGCCAGTAACCACATGATACCAGAGGGAGCGGAAAGCATCTTATTACATCATCCAGAAGAGGAGGCAGCACAGGTGTGGAGGGAAGCAAAATGGGGGATCTAAAGAGCCAGCGGTGGAAATAGGGAAGATCTCCAGGAGGAGCTGGAAAATCTCCTGGACAAAGGTTGGATGGCAGAGAAAGAGCCACCTGCTCTCTGCTCCACCACTTATACTGCTAGGGCACAGGTCGCTTTATGGCTGTAACTGCCCGAGGTGCGGTGAGCTAGATCCACTGCGCCATAGCGATAGCGAATGTAGCACAATGAATGGGGAGCGCCCGTCACCTTCTCTGTGACTCAGCTGGTGGCAATGGCATCATGGCGTCAGCATGGACGCTCTGCCACAAGATGAGGTGGAGCCACAGGAGATCTGATGGACAGGGAAGTATTAAATATTAGTTTTTCAATAAATGAATTAATTTTGATAACAAGAATGAAATGGGGGTGAGAGAGAGAACACTATAATGACTTAAGGGTGGGGGATGGAAGAGATATAAATATATTGGGGGAGGGGACATGTAAATATAATGAATCAGAGGGGCATGGAATTATAATGATACAGCGGACAAGTAATTATAATGAATCGGGGGGGCGGGAGGTGCACAGTGGGGGCATGGAGGACACAGGAGATTAACTGATTAATTGGGGGAAAGAGAACAGTAACTAATTCATTTATACATTTATTGGGAGGGGAAAGTGGCCAATTATAGTTACAGGGGGCTCAGTGGTGGATTATCAATTTACATTCAGAATTTTGTGTTGCATAATAGTAAGACGTCAGCGGTGAGTTACTGGATGTGAATATTTGTTCTGTCTCTACATTGTATAGGGGTACGTTCACATGGGCGACCGGCGGCACTAAATGACCACCAATCGGAAAACCATTACCTATTGGCAGTCGCTTCATAGCATGTTTAACCCCTTCATGACTAGGCTATTTTTCATTATTTTATTTGTTTTTTCCTCTCCTTCTACTAAGAGCCATAACTTGCTATCTTTCCATCCACATAGCGTATGAGGACTTGGTTTTTGCGAGACAAGTTGTAGTTTTGAACGACATCATTCATTTTATCATGTGATTCACTCAAAAGTTGGGAAAATAATTCTAAGTGCGTTGAAATTGCAAAAAAAGTGCAATTCCACAATTGTTTGTGTCACCATTTTCCGAGACCCCTAACATTTTCAATTTTCGTGGTAAGGGGCTATGTGGGGGCTTATTATCTGTGGCCTGATTTGAGGTTTATTGATGCTATTTTGGGGTAGATATAATGGTATCATCTTGTCTAATTGCAGTTTATTGCAATGTTGTGGCAGCTAAAAAAAGTAATTATGGCGTTTTGATATTTTTCTCATTACGCTGTTTACTGATTGGATTAATTTATTTTATTTTTGATAGATTGGAGTTTTATGAATTTGGCGATATCGAATATGTGTATTTTTTTTTAATTGCTTTATTTTTAATGGGGCACAAAGGGGGGTGATTCTTGCACCGGCTATCACTGAGGAATATGTTCCTACAACAAGGATACCATCCACTGGTAATAGATGAACAGATCCACAGAGCTACAAGGATCCCAAGAAGCCGCCTCTTGGATTACTTGCAGAGAGAGGACAACAACAGGGCGCCTCTTGTGGTCACATACAGCAAGCACATGAACATCCTAAGGAAGATTGAGACTGATCTTCCACCCATATTCCTCAGAGACCACAGACTGAAAGGAATATTCCCAGAACTACCACTTCTCTCCTACAAAAAGCCCCGTAACCTAAGGAATCTCCTTGTCAGAAGTGTCCTCTCATCACCATCAGAGATGGGAACATTCCCCTGTAATAATAAAAAGCAGGACTTGTACCCAGATATTACCGACAAATACAGTCCACATACCCAACACCAATCAGGACTATAAGATCATGGACTTCTTCTCATGTTCATCTTCCAATGTGGTGGACATGATACAATGTACAAGGTGTCCTGGAGGAGCCGATATTGGGGAAACTAAGCAAAAACTACAAACGGGGAGGAATCTACACAGACACAATCAGGAATGAACTGGACGCCTGTGGGAAAACATTTCTCTGGACCTGGACACTGTATGACGGATATAAAAGTCTTAATACTGAAAGGTCGTTTTAAGGACGAAAAAGAAAGGAAAATCTGAGAATTCATACTGATAAGAATGTTCAACTCTTCCACAATTTAACACCTGGATTTATGACTCACTACATGGACCCAGTTCACACCTCCACGAGACTGACTCCAGATCACTAAGCTGTCACTCCCACCATCTCTCCATTTGTAACAAAAAACCTTAACTTGATTTCCTTGGCTTATCTTTAGGAGGCATCACCCCATCCACCCCATGCACAAATTGTAATATCTCCTAAATGTTGTGCTCTTGTCTCAGTCATTCATTTGTAAATCCTCCTGAAGAAGGAGCCTCGGTGCTCTGAAAGCTGCAGACATAATTCTCCTGGTTAGCCAATAAAGGGATCGCTCCTAGAATACTTCTGTCAATTTTAGGCATAAAACTACTTATATCAATTTGTAAAGGTTGCAAAGTTGTGATATATGCTCTACTGTGACCCCCTACTGAATATTAATTTTTCTTTTCTTCTGAGGGGAGGATAATTAGAACTTCTGCTATGGAGCTCTATGATTTCTATATACGTCCATTATGATGACTACATAATTAGGATATACTTATGGTAACACATAAATAATCATTGGAGCTGTAATCATCAAATAATATTTTGTCAATGTGTGAAATGTTCTTTTAAGAATTGTTTACATGTGTAACATAACATATATATATATATAAATGACTTATGTGGATATTAGGTGAAGTGTAGAGCAGTGTCACCCCATGATGATTATTATCTGGGCTTGTTACATTGTCAGGCTGCAATTTCCCTCTACAATGTCATGTGATGCACTACTTATCTCATCCACCAGATGGCGCTATAGAGCATTACACTCCATAATCCTGAAAGGTGACACCTGCAGGACGATTCGTGTAAGAGCAACAGTTCATAGTACCAGGGGTCAACCATTTTGAGCGTGAAATTCACTAAGGAGGAGTCACTAATGTGTCTCGACAGTAAGGGGGGACACTATTGTGAAGGACACTATGGGGCGATTCATTATGACCGGTGTTGTGCAGTTTAGTGTTAATGACTCTCTGGAGTACAATGCGCCTAATTCATTAAGTGGTGCTCATCCCCTAAAGAAATAGGCGCATCTCTTAATTGTCATGTGCCGACACCAGAAATGGTCTGAAGTCAGTGACTGGGGAATATTTCTTGACTACATTACGCAGTTTCTGCTGAGACTGGACTGTAAACCCTAAGGCGATGTGCCCACGTAGCAGATTTACATGCGTTTTTTCTGCCAGAGAGAAGCGTTTTTTTCAGCGTTTTTACATACGTTTTTTCTGCCAGAGAGAAGCGTTTTTTCAGCGTTTTCGCATGCGTTTTTTCAAGCACTTTTCCAAGTGATTTTGAGCATCACTTGGAAAAGTGCTTGACAAGTTGGTCACACAATATAAATCCATGCAACCGGCATGGATTTATATTGTGTGACCAACTTAGATGCTTTAAATGCAGCATCTATAGTAAAAAAAAAGAAAGAATTAAAAAGTTAAAAATAAAAAAAAACCTGTATGCTCACCTCTCCGGTCTCCTCCTGGCAGCGATCCTCTCTCCTCGGCGTCCCGGGTGTACTGGCAGGACCTGCGATGACTTCATTTAGTCAGCTGATGGTCACGCGACCATCACCTGACCGCTGACGTCAGTGGTCACGTGACCATCAGCTGACTAAATGACATCACTGCAGATCCTGCAAGTACACCCAGGACGCCGAGGAGAGATGACGCAGCCGGGAGAAGACCGGAGAGGTGAGTATACAGGTTTTTTTACTTTTAACTTTTTTATTTCTTTTTTTCACCGCGTGGTAGCCGGGATGTAGAGGAGTTGTAGTCTCCTCTTCATCCCAGGTACCACACGCACCGCGATTATGCTGCAACTTCGCGGCCATTGAATTTAATTGAAACGCTGCAAATCCACATATACCTGCTGGTTTGCTGCATTTCAATGTTCCTCAATGGCCGCGAATTTGCGGCGTAATTGCATTAGAAATGGTCATGCTGCGAATTTGGCGCACTAATTAGCGCATCATGTGCACAGCACATCCGAATTCACATTGCTTTGCATGGCAGATGGTTTTACAAGCGTTTTCAAGGCGTTTTCATGGCTTTAAAAACGCTACGTGGCACATAGCCTAAAAGTCACAACTTCAGAGTTCTGTGAAAATATTGCAACTTATTAAGGTGTTTTACATCAGAGTTTTGACCTTTCACATTTTCTGCTATTCATGCGCTATAGAGATAAAGTGTCAGCTTCATTCTGCGGGAAAAAGTTATTACAGTAATAGAAGACTTATAATTTTTTTTAAATGTTTTATTACTTTTATACAATTAATATTCTGTGGGGGAGGGGCCGAAGGAAAATCTGTTGATCCGTCAGCTCGCTCCGTTGTACGGCCACATTCAGAGTATCTCCTCCTGTGCAGATGTTCATATAGTCTGTAATCATTATGTCAGCGCTGGTTTATACCTGACTGGTTTATACAATGATCTGTACAGAAATAATCTATTCCCAGAGGAAGAAGAGAAGACAGAAATAATCACTGAGCGCTCTGCTAATTCTCTGCACCTTCATCTACACAACATTGTAATACAGCGACATCATGGGGGATGAGGACGGAGGTTTTTGTACGGCTCTGTGTCACTGTGTGTATGGAGTGCTATAACCCTGCTGACAGTAATAATCTGCTGCATCGTCCTCTGTCGCTCCTCGGATTGTAAGAGTGTAATCAGTTCCAGATCCAGATCCAGAGAACCGGTCTGGGACCCCTGTATCTCGGGGGGTTGCATAATAGATAAGAAGCTTTGGTCGTTGTCCTGATTTCTGTTGGTACCAGGCTACATTGCTATATACATCTTCACTGGCCGTACAAGAGATGGTGATTGTATCTCCGGGGGACACAGAGATATAATCTGGAGTCTGGGTCATCACAATCTCTCCACAGGATCCTGAGGATTAGAAGAGACATATTCATTACTGATAAATGTCGGGATCTTCCTAGAAATCCTGATCTGATGATGGATCCACTGTAGAGATTTCTCTACACACAATCATGGAAGGATCCGAATCTCTCACCCTGAATAGAAATGAAGATCACAGCCAGCAGATAACTGCGAGAAACCATCCTGATGTGTCTGGACCGTCAGATAGAAACTATAAGATGAGACAATCTGTACAATGGGATCTATATAGAGAGTGACAGGGGGGATACAGAGACCCCCAGAGACTGTGTATGGAAATACTGGGGACATGTAAATTCTGTGGTTATAATGTGACGGTTACTGGAGTGTAATAGAGACCGGAGCTCGGCGGCGTCTCCTCCTAGATGAGAATTAATGTCACTTGTATGAAATCTAAGAAAAGAAATAAGAGTTTTTTTAGTAATTAATTGTAATTTCCATGGTTATAGGTTTTTATGATCATGTTTAGCTCTGCTACATCTGTATATAAATATTCCTGAAATATTGTTTTGTATTTATAAGGATATAAATGTATATTTCTATAATCGGCAGGATATTCCATTACACTGTATAAACCTCCTGAGAGAATCCACCGGTCATCAGGGTCGCGGTATTGTAGGACCTGATATCTGTGCGGAGTCTTCACAGCTTACATACAAGTTAGGAAAACCCTGTAAGTGACGTCCTTGTATACGATCACATACACGACTGATCTCTCTGAATATCTGTTATAAATGCAGTCAGGATTAAGGGAGAAAATCTACTAGAGACCTGAGCAGAAGTAATCCGGGGGCTCCTGCACCTGCCGAACCCCCTCCAAACTCACGATCAGGGGTCAGGTTATAGTAAGTTACATAGTGCGGTGTAGTGTAACGGAGACCTCGGCACCGAAGAAGACAAAAGGAGGAAATGTTGCTGCAAATATATATTTTTTATTTGGATCCGGCAAAAAAAGCAAAGACAGATACCGGCCAGCGTTTCGGCCAATAAATTGTCTTCATCAAGGACGTCTGTAATACATGAACATAACAAATAAAACATTTAGTTTCATATGTGACATGAAATGAACCTAAAGAAAAGAGTCAGATCAATGGGAGGCGGGAGGAGGAAAGGTGGGAATGTGAGGATCAACCAGAGATAACACATGGACAATGAGATCACAACGATGAAAATCATTAATAATACTGCAATTGTCAGATGGGAACAATGTTGGAGTCAGCGTGATAATCTGGTTTTGTGTGAATTCCATAAAGACAAAAGGAAAGAAAAGAAAAGAGGACATGAATCCTGGAAGCTAAAGGACAAATTATCTAAAGACGACCAATATGTGGTCAGTTCAGAGCAATGACGACGGCTCAAAAATTATTAATTATTACAATGTGCACACTTCAGTAGGTGAACACTTGGTCTAAGGTTCAGGTTTTCACGTGACTTTACCAGTTAGAATAGGACCAGGAAATCTAGATCGCATCATGTCCATATAGCAGCACCTGTAACTACAGTATATTCAGGTGATGTGTACATGTCTAATATTAGACCATCGAAGCAATGTAGAGGGCTCCAAAAATGATTAGGCCTCTACCTATCCCTATGCCGAGCTTCTATACCAACACAGTACAGGCATAAAATGGTGTTCATGGCCGCCCCTAAGTGTTATCCTGCCTGTGATAGTCCCCTGATAATGGTGCAGGTTTTTATTTTTTAAATCCTCACAAATTGAATCGCAGATTGTTCAGATTTGTGTGGAACCTCGGATTTCAGGAAATGTAACTCAAATTCATTCCTCCATGGATTGATCTGCTCATCTCTAGTCTCAACTAATTCCTGGCTGGAGAGTGACCGCACTATCCAGGGACAGTGACCGCACTATCCGGGGACAGTGACCGCACTATCCGGGGACAGTGACCGCACTATCCGGGGACAGTGACCGCACTATCCGGGGACAGTGGCCACCACATCTCCTTGAGTCCCAGAACGGCTCAGAGTGAATACGATGGCACTACGTGACTAAAGCGGACATAGCTTGAGCAGATCTCGTTACACCTAGCAGGGTCAGTTATGTGTAAGTATGGCGACAAGAAAGGTTCAGATCCAGCAATCCCACAGGATTAAAAATTACACCTTTACTTAAGAAACGTAAAAATCCATATTAGTATTTCAATAGAAAAATGTGAAATGAGAGCGGTATAAACAATACATGAACTGGTGACGGGTTTTACACCATGTGGATTCTTAATCATAATCTATTTTACAGTGATAGCCAAGTACATTTTATTTTTTTACATTTACTTTTTGCTCCACTCTCTTCACAACCCAAGAATATTACACAATTGAAGACAGCGCTCCTTAGGAAGTTTCATATATACAGGTGCTTCTTACTAATTTAGAATATCATCAAAAGGTTAATTTATTTCAGTTCTTCAATCCAAGAAGTGAAGCTCATATATTATATAGAGTCATTACACACAGAGCGATCTATTCCAAGTGTTTATTTCGGTTAATGCCAGGCCGCATTGATGCAGTAATTGATGCAAAGGATCCCCGACCAAGTATTGAGGGCATTTACTGAACATACATTTCAGTAGGGGAACATTTCGGATTTTAAAAACATTTTTCAAGCTGTTGTTATAAAGTATTCTAATTTACTGAGATAATGACTTTTGTGTTTTCATTGGCTGTAAGCCATAATCATCAACATGAACAGAAATAAACACTTGAAATAGATCCCTCTGTGTGTAATGACTCTATATAATAGATCACTCTGTGTGTAATGACTCTATATAATATATGAGCTTCACTTTTTGTGTTGAAGAACTGAAATAAATTAACCTTTTGATGATATTCTAATTTTCTGAGAAGCACCTGTATATATGATACTTCTTAAGCAGCGCTATTCCATTTGCTTCTGTGGATTTTACCTCAGGTGTATTTTGACTATGACGCTCCCTTATGCCTAATGTATCTTGTAGACATGCTTATTTGTACAACCCAAGAATATTAGTGACTTAGAGGCCATCGCCAATGAGGAACGGGCTAAGATTCCTCAGGGGCTGTAAAGAGCTGGTGTCTGGATAGGCATCACGTACGCAGCAGGTCGTAACAGCCAAAGGGGCTTTACTACCTACTAAAGACGCTTATCACGTAGGGGTGAATAATCCTCAGACTTCAGTGGTCAGTAAGGGGCATTTTGTGCTGAATATGGAGAAACCACTTGTTATATTATTTTTACTGAGCTATTTCTATACTTCTTGGTTTATTGCAAACAGCAGAAAGTGGGGGCGTGGCCTGGAGCTCATGGAGAGAGGACGTGTGTAGCTGAAGCTCTTGCCATCCAGCCTTAAACCTACAGGATTTGACCCCTTATAGGGGTTTGGTTCCCACCACAACGACAGATCATCGTCTGGGATGTCCTCCTGATCCCTTTGGATCCTTTGGATACCACTTATATCCTGATTTAACCCGCCGCATCCCATCCGCAGTTGTAACAGTAGCCCTGCTGCTGTCGGACCATTACCTCATTGCCCTTAATATACTGAAGGATTACTGTTATCCATTATACTATCTCCATTATCCTGGAAGCCTCCTAACACCTGAAAGATACCGGAGTTACACAGATTGGGCCGCCCGCCATTTGACGCGATTATCCAGAGCCTTGAGTTAAGATCACAAAATGGCGGCGGCGATTTACCTCAGCACTACACTGCTGTGATTCTGACAGGAGTCTGTCAAATAATCTCTGAACTGGACTCTGGAAAATTCTTATTTCACAGATTTTATGCATTTATATATCTGCTGAACTTCTACTCTAAAACCACTGAAAAAGGAATCTGGACTCCTCAACCCTTAGATGATCACAAACAGGACCGACCTCTCACTGAAGCCTTGGATTAGGTCTTATATTGTGATAGTCATTCTCACTTCTTCTCTATCTTAACTCTTTCCTGTTCTTATTCCTCTGTAAAGTAATTAATACAACTGTTTGCCTTAACTGCCCATTGCACATATAGCTTGATAATTTGCCATTGCTTAGTATAAAACGATTTTCCTATACTATATCTGGGGTATTGTTACTAGTGTCGTACTTTTGTGTTATTGAGTAATTGTTTATCTAAATTTACCACCTGAGACTTACTCTCCTATTTACTCATTTGATCATCCTTGTCTTACTGTGTAACTGATAAGTAGTATAGACATATTTGCATATATCTACAATATATCTGTAACGGGTCTGGGAGGCGGAACCTCTGAGCTACTATACAAGGGGGCGGCCCTTGTAAGGGAGCGGGTGGCAGTCTCTGGATGAACGGACAGGGAGATACGGCAAGTGATCAGGGCAGTCTCTGGGTAAACGGACAGGGAGTTACGGCAAGTGATCAGGGCAGTCTCTGGGTAAAGGGTAGGTACGACCTGTGATGGCAGAGCCTCCGGGTAGGCTAGCAGGAAGATGGTAGATGTGTGCTCCCAGGTGAGCAAGCGAGAGTCTCTGGAATAGCAGGTGGTCACGGCACGTGACGGCGGAGCCTCCGGGCTGGCAAGCAAGCAGGTAACGGAGAAGCGCTCCCAGGTGAGCGGGCAAGAGTCTCTGAAATAGCTGGTGGTCACAGCACGTGACAGCGGAGCCTCCGGGTAGGCAAGCAGGCAGGTAGTGGAGAAGCGCTCCCAGGTGAGCGGGCAAGAGTCTGAAGTAGCTGATGGTCACAGCACGTGACAACGGAGCCTCCGGGCTGGCAAGCAGGCAGGTAACGGAGAAGCGCTCCCAGGTGAGCGGGCAAGCTGGTCCATAGACAGACTGACCGGAGTTGTAAGGCAGACCGTCGGACCTCAGGCAAGCAGGCAGGTAGCTGATGTGCGCTCCCAGGTGAGCGGGCAGGCTGGTCCTTTAGACAGACTGACAAGAGTAGTAAGGCAGACCGTCGGACCTCAGACTGGCAGACAGGTAACAAGTATTCAGGCAGGAATCAGGCAGGTAACTGGCAGGTAACTGGCAGGAAACTGGCAACGGGACCTGAGGGCTGAAGCACAGGTGAGACACAGGTGCAAACAACATTGCTCGGGCACCTCCATTTTGGAGGAGGTGCCTTATATATGATGAAGTCCTCCGGCCATTGGCCGGGGACTCCTTAGGACGGCGCGCGCGGCCCCTTTAAGAGGAGGGGAGCGCGCACGCGCGCGCCCTAAGCACAGGGGCCGGGAAGGAGCGCGCGCTGAGAGCAGAGCGGGAGGAAGACGCCGGGAAGGAGCGCGCGCTGACAGCAGAGCGGGGGGAGGACGCCGGGCACGGAGCAGAGCGGTGAGGGGAGCAGCGTCCCTGCCTAGCAGAGGGCAGGGACGCCGGCACTACAGTACCCCCCTCTTTAGGCCCCCCCTTTTTTAGGCCAGACAGAAATTTAGCTAGGATGAGAGGGGCATGGATGTTCTCCCGGGGCTCCCACGTTCTCTCCTCAGGACCAAACCCCTTCCAATCTACCAGAAAAAAGGTCTTTCCTCTTACCCTTTTGGTGGCAAGAATGTTCTCTACCTCAAACTCGTCCTCAGCAGAAACCGGAGCAGGAGGCGCACCTGTAGACTTGGAAAAAGAATTAAGCACCACGGGTTTGAGGAGAGATACATGGAAGGAGTTAGGGATCCGTAAGTTGGCCGGGAGTTTCAATTTATAGGCCACCGGGTTGATCTGACTGATGACCTCCAGTGGGCCGATGAACCGAGGCCCTAACTTATAGGAAGGGATCTTGAGCCGGACATATTTGGACGAGAGCCAGACTTTATCCCCAGGACGGAATTGAGGAGGGTCCAGACGTTTTTTGTCAGCGTGTCTTTTCATACGCTCGGATGACAGAAGGAGTGCGGACCGGGTACTCTCCCATATGGAGGAAAATTTGTTAACAAGAGATTCCGCAGCCGGATTGTCCACCGAGGTGGAGACGGGAAACGGGATCCGAGGATGCTGACCGTAGACTACAAAAAACGGGGATTTGGAGGAAGATTCGCTCTCGTGATTGTTGTACGAGAATTCGGCCCATGGCAGGAGATCCACCCAGTCAGAATGGTGGGCATTAACGAAGTGCCAGAGGTAACTGGTCAGGTTCTGAT
Organism: Phyllobates terribilis; assembly: GCF_046119375.1. Taxonomy (NCBI): domain Eukaryota; kingdom Metazoa; phylum Chordata; class Amphibia; order Anura; family Dendrobatidae; genus Phyllobates; species Phyllobates terribilis. The sequence continues at coordinate 1,177,820,872 of NW_027362761.1, forward strand.
TGATCCGCTCCACTTGACCATTAGACTGTGGGTGGTAAGCGGAGGAGAAGTCCAGGGTGACGTCCAGCAATTTACAAGTGGCTCTCCAGAAACGAGAAGTGAACTGTACTCCTCGATCCGACACGATGTGACGGGGCAGGCCATGAAGACGGAAGATGTGGCGGATAAAGTCTTTAGCCAGCTCGGGTGCAGACGGAAGGCCTGGCAGGGGAATGAAGTGAGCCATTTTGGAAAAGCGGTCAGCGACCACCCAAATGACCGTACAACCGGCAGAGACGGGCAGATCAGTTATGAAGTCCATCGCTATATGCTGCCAGGGGGCAGCAGGTACTGGCAGAGGAAGAAGCCGGCCGGCAGGTGTCTCGGAACTTTGTTGCGGGCGCAGGACACACAGGCAGAAACAAAGTCTATTACATCCTTGTGCAGGTTAGGCCACCAGTAGTGCCGGGTAATAAGCTGGAGGGTCTTTTTCTGACCGGCGTGGCCAGCTAGTTTAGACGAATGACCCCAGTGTAGGATCTTCTCCCGATCAGGTACTGATACGAACGTCTTACCAGGAGGGAGACGATTTAGACTCACGGGAGCCACCTGCATTACTCTGGCGGGATCAATGATGTGTTTCGGATCTTCCTCGAGATCGGACACCAGAAAGGATCGAGACAAGGCGTCCGCCTTGACGTTTTTGTCAGCCGGGCGAAAATGAAGGACAAAATCAAAACGAGCAAAAAACAAGGACCACCGGGCTTGGCGCGGGTTAAGTCTCTGGGCATGCTGGAGGTAAGCCAAGTTCTTGTGGTCAGTGTAAATTATTACCGGGTGAAGAGCCCCCTCAAGCAGGTAACGCCACTCCTCCAATGCCAGTTTGATGGCCAATAATTCTCGATCTCCTATGGAATAATTGCGCTCCGAGGAGGAGAAGAGTTTAGAGAAGAAGCCGCAAGTTACCATTCTCCCGGAAGAAGATTTTTGAGTAAGTACCGCTCCTGCTCCAGAGGAGGAGGCGTCCACTTCCAGGAAAAACTGCTTGTTGCCGTCCGGGCGATGCAGCACCAGGGCGGAAGAGAAGGCCTGTTTTAAGGAAAGAAAGGCTTCTTCTGCTTCGGGCGGCCACTCTTTGGGATTAGTACCCTTACGGGTGAGCGCGGAAATTGGGGCAGTCCGAGAAGAGAAGTGTGGTATGAAGAGGCGGTAGTAGTTGGCGAAGCCCAGGAACCGCTGAATGGCCTTCAACCCCTCCGGTCGGGGCCATTTCTCGATGGCAGACAGTTTCTCTGGATCCATTCGTAGGCCGGTCTGAGAAATAATGTAGCCCAAAAATGGAAGCGAGGTCTGCTCAAAGAGGTACTTCTCGTATTTAGCGAAGAGGTGATTCTGCCTGAGCCTGAGCAGGACTTGACGAACGTCCCTCCGGTGAGTCTGGAGATCCGGAGAGAAGACCAAGATGTCGTCCAGGTACACCACTACGCAGGAGTAGAGAAGGTCCCGGAAGATGTCATTGACCAACTCTTGAAAGACGGCAGGAGCGTTACAGAGACCAAAGGGCATTACCAGGTATTCATAGTGGCCGTCCCGGGTGTTGAATGCCGTCTTCCATTCATCCCCCTGACGAATACGAACCAGGTTGTACGCCCCACGAAGGTCCAGTTTGGTGAAGATCCTAGCCCCCCTCAGACGATCAAATAATTCTGGAATGAGCGGAAGGGGGTACTTATTCTTCACCGTGATCTGGTTTAGGCCTCTATAGTCTATACAGGGACGGAGAGAGCCGTCCTTCTTTTTGACGAAAAAGAAACCTGCTCCCGCCGGGGAGGTAGATTTCCGGATGAATCCCCTGGCCAGATTCTCCTCAATATATTCGGACATCGACCGGGTCTCAGCAGCAGATAATGGATAAATACGCCCACGGGGAGGAGTAGTACCGGGTAACAGATCGATGGGGCAGTCGTATGGTCTATGAGGTGGTAATGTCTCTGCCTCCTTTTTATTAAAGACATCAGCATAAGACCAATAAGGAATCGGAAGTCCAGGTAGATTAGCTGGGGTAGGAGAGGGACGGACGGGATGGACGGGAACCAGGCAGGTTTTATGACAGTCTTGTCCCCAGCGAAGGACCTCTCCGGTTTGCCAGTCAAGCACGGGTGCATGTCTCTGGAGCCAAGGCAGACCTAGCAAGAGGGCGTGAGAGAGTCCAGGCAGAACATGAAAGGAGATACTTTCAGAATGCAGCATTCCCACCTGCAGAGTAATGGATTCGGTGATGAGTTGAATGGGGCGAGGTAAGAGGCCCCCATCCACGGCAGCGACAGACAAAGGTACAGCCAGAGGTTTGGTGGGGATGCGGTATTTCTCAACCAGGGACTGTGAAATAAGATTCCCGGCTGCTCCAGAGTCAAGTTGGGCTAGTTAGAAATAACGGTTCTCCCCGTAGACGATTGAAACTGACAACAGCAGGGATGGAGAGGATTTATTCTTGTCTAGGTGGACCTCTCTGAGCGAACCTAGACACAGGCGTTTCCCGACCTCTCCGGGCAGACACGGATCCGGTGCTCCTTACTGCCACAGTAGAAGCAGCTCCCCTCGGCACGGCGTGAGTCCTGACGGGTTTTGACCATCTTGGTCTGGTCGACCTGCATAGGCTCAGGAGAGTGTACCTGGGGAGAGACGGAGTGAATGACGGGTTTCTGAAAGGTAGGTGCTAAACGTGGAATCCTCCTCTCACGGGTGACCTCTTTGGCACGCTCCTTGAACCGTAGGTCAATCCGGGTGGCAAGAGTTATTAGATCATCGAGAGTGGTTGGAATGTCCCGACCAGCAAGTTCATCCTTAATACGGCCGGACAGACCCTCCCAGAAGACGGATACCAGAGCGTCGTTATCCCAGGCCAGCTCCGAGGCAAGGGTACGGAAACGTATGGCATATTGGCCCACGGAGAGACCCTCCTGACGGAGGCGTAGCAGTGAGGATGCGGATGAGGTCTTCCGTCCGGGTTCGTCGAAGACTTTCCGGAAAGCCGAGAGAAAAGCAGGCAAGTTGGACACCAGGGGGTCTCCTCTCTCCCAAAGAGGATTTAGCCAGGCCAGGGCCTCCCCGGTGAGATGGGACATGATAAAGGCAATTTTGGCCCGGTCGGAGTTAAACTGATGGGACAAAAGTTCAAAGTGCAGGGTGCACTGATTTATGAAGCCCCGAGCCTGGGCGGAGTCGCCTCCGAAGCGAGGAGGTGCAGACAGCCGGGGTCCGGGATAGGATACCATGGTATTAGTGGGTAGCGAAGCTGCCGGGTTGCGAGTCATGGTACTGGCAGTGGTTGCAGGTGGAGCAGTCAGAGTGTCCAGGCGAGAATTAACATTCCGTAGGTGACCCAGGATGGACTCCTGTTGGGATCTCTGACGGGACAGTTCATGACACAGGTCCGAGAGCGAGGGAGCTTGGGTGCCACCGGGTTCCATGGGCCGAGCAAACTGTAACGGGTCTGGGAGGCGGAACCTCTGAGCTACTATAGAAGGGGGCGGCCCTTGTAAGGGAGCGGGTGGCAGTCTCTGGATGAACGGACAGGGAGATACGGCAAGTGATCAGGGCAGTCTCTGGGTAAACGGACAGGGAGTTACGGCAAGTGATCAGGGCAGTCTCTGGGTAAAGGGTAGGTACGACCTGTGATGGCAGAGCCTCCGGGTAGGCTAGCAGGAAGATGGTAGATGTGTGCTCCCAGGTGAGCAAGCGAGAGTCTCTGGAATAGCAGGTGGTCACGGCACGTGACGGCGGAGCCTCCGGGCTGGCAAGCAAGCAGGTAACGGAGAAGCGCTCCCAGGTGAGCGGGCAAGAGTCTCTGAAATAGCTGGTGGTCACAGCACGTGACAGCGGAGCCTCCGGGTAGGCAAGCAGGCAGGTAGTGGAGAAGCGCTCCCAGGTGAGCGGGCAAGAGTCTGAAGTAGCTGATGGTCACAGCACGTGACAACGGAGCCTCCGGGCTGGCAAGCAGGCAGGTAACGGAGAAGCGCTCCCAGGTGAGCGGGCAAGCTGGTCCATAGACAGACTGACCGGAGTTGTAAGGCAGACCGTCGGACCTCAGGCAAGCAGGCAGGTAGCTGATGTGCGCTCCCAGGTGAGCGGGCAGGCTGGTCCTTTAGACAGACTGACAGGAGTAGTAAGGCAGACCGTCGGACCTCAGACTGGCAGACAGGTAACAAGTATTCAGGCAGGAATCAGGCAGGTAACTGGCAGGTAACTGGCAGGAAACTGGCAACGGGACCTGAGGGCTGAAGCACAGGTGAGACACAGGTGCAAACAACATTGCTCGGGCACCTCCATTTTGGAGGAGGTGCCTTATATATGATGAAGTCCTCCGGCCATTGGCCGGGGACTCCTTAGGACGGCGCGCGCGGCCCCTTTAAGAGGAGGGGAGCGCGCGCGCGCGCGCCCTAAGCACAGGGGCCGGGAAGAAGCGCGCGCTGAGAGCAGAGCGGGAGGAGGACGCCGGGAAGGAGCGCGCGCTGACAGCAGAGCGGGGGGAGGACGCCGGGCACGGAGCAGAGCGGTGAGGGGAGCAGCGTCCCTGCCTAGCAGAGGGCAGGGACGCCGGCACTACAATATCAATGTAAACTCTAATATTTGGGAAGGCTCTCTGAAAACCATGGCGTCCCAGAAATCCAAGCTAGATAAATCCAAACCCACTTATAAAGACTCAGCTCAACTAGGAAACCCACATAGGAATAGATCTAGATCCCCTACTAAACAGAGTGATAATGACTCAAGGTCAAGGGATCGAGGCATGAAATCTGATGACTCCACAAATCCAGAATTTGATCCCCAGAAACAAAGGAGAGAAAAGAGGAAGGAGTCGGCCTCTAAACTAGCATCTGCACAAAAACCGACAGTGCACGAGAGTTCTGACTCAGATGAAGACTCGTCCCTTATAACTAGTCCTCCTAAGCAACGGATAAGGACAGACAGCCCTCCGTCTTTAGAAGTTACGGACCCGTTGCAGAATTTTGATTGGAAACAGCCAATTGACCAATCATTTTTTAAAGGGATATTCTCTGCCTTCAAGGAGTCCCTTCGCATTGACTTCGACACTAGGTATGATAAACTTCAGAAACAAATCGACTCAGTTACCAACAAAATAGATAAGACTGAGTCTGAGATCTTTGAATTGGAGCAAAAAAATAACAGACTAGAAAAAGAGTACCTCCTCAAGGAGGAATTTAGAACAGTAATAAATAAGCTCACTGACCTGGAGGACAGAGGTAGACGACAGAACTTAAAATTCAGAGCTATACCAGAGTCTGTCAAATCTGACCAACTTGCCCCCTACATCAAAAATTTGATTAGAACGACAATTCCATCTTTATCTGACCTAGAAGTAACACTGGACAGGACACATCGGTTTCCTAAGCCTAAACACCTGAAACCTGATGTCCCAAGGGACGTTATCACTAAGTTCCATTTTTACCAGACTAAAGAGCAGCTCATGGAGTTTCTTAGGCACAAAAAATCCTTCCCTAAACCATACGACTCCATCAAGATCTTTGCTGACTTGTCGAGAGAGACAATGACCCAACGTAAAAACCTAACAAAGGTCACCGACGTATTACGAAATAATCAGATCCCCTATAAATGGGGATTCAACCCCACAAAGGTCCTGTTTTACCACCAGGGGAAAAATTACAGTATTTCTGACATTGCGGATGGGGGTAAACTCTTCAGGGACCTAGGAATTAACATCACCTGACGTTCCAATCTAATTAATGGGCTGAGGCATTAGGCCATAACTTTAGTCCCGCCTAGGAGGTCATCATCGAAACGTTAGTCCCTCCTTGTTTGGAACTTGGTATTTAGTTACTGGACTTAGACCTGTATTGAGGTATTTTATCGCTCAAGTTAAGTTTTTTTTTTTTTTTTTTTATTATTTAATTTCTATCTTTGTCTAAGGTTGTAGACTTGATCTGATTTATATTCTTTCTGGACATTTTATAGTTAATTTTTGAAAACATGCTTTGGAAAAAACAATGGATGATTTTATTTCACCAAATATTGAGCTTTTACCATTGCTTGTACAGTATAAGTCATGTCACTTAGATTTCTAATACATAATGTCAATGGCCTCAATACTCCACAGCGCCGTTTCTTTGCCTGGAAGACAATTAAGGACTATAATGCTGATATAGTAGCTCTCCAGGAAACTAAATTCTCCTCTGTCAAGCCACCCCATTTCGCTCATAAAGAATTCCAAAATATATTTTACGCCAATAATATCAAGAAAAAGTGGGGAGTAGCCCTGTTAATCAAAAATTCTGTCTCGTTTGAATTAATCTCAAGCCTTAAAGATCCAAATGGGAGGTATATTATATTAATCTGCAAACTGAACCACCAAATTTTTACCCTCGCTAATGTATATGTACCCAACCAAGGCCAAATATCCTTGCTGAATAAAATAATGCGTACTATTACCCAAAATAAACAAGGTGATTTAATTCTCTTCGGAGACTTTAACATTGTACCAAATTCTCTCCTGGACTCTTCTAACAAGTCAAGGCGTCAATCTTCCTCACTAGGCCCATGGTTGCTCAAAATGGATTTATACGACGTTTTTAGATGCCTTCATTCGTCTTCCCTGGAATTCACTCATTACTCTGGTACTCACAATTCCCACTCTAGGATAGATCTAATTCTCACTAACATATTCTCACTTCCTAAATTTAAAAATATACTAATAGCACCCAGAGTGTGGTCAGATCACTCACCTGTAATATTTGAAGTAACAAACCCCCAAAATACCATTGTAGAAAAAATCTGGCGTAATAATAGTTTCCTCTATAACCATCCTGGCTACAAAAAAGAAATCGACAAAGCCATCCAGAACTACTTCAATGAGAATGACACTGATGATATCTCTATATTCACACTTTGGTCGGCCTTCAAGGCAGTACTTAGAGGCAAGCTTATACAATTAAATTCACAACTAAACAAATCTAATAGAGAAAAAACTCTAAAATTAGTTCATGAAATTTATGCTTTAGAGCAAAAACAAGTCTCCAATCCTTCATTTGACTATTCAAAAGATATCCTTAAATTGAGAACAAACCTTAAATCTCTCCTGACCACCGAGTATGACAAATTTATACAGACTACTAAATCTAGGTACTATTTCTCTGCTGACAAACCATCGAAACTGCTTGCAGCTAAGATTAGACATTACAAAACTAAGTCACGTATTAGCGAGATTAGAGACCCCCTAGGCCATTCCTATAACCACCCTAAACATATAGTCAAAGTTTTTGCAAATTTTTATAATTCCCTATATAACCTAAAAGCTGATCCAAGCTTCTCAAAACCTTCTGATTCAGACATTAATAATTATTTACACAAACTACATTTACCCACACTAACCGACCAAGACCTACAAGATTTGAACCTCCCATATTTACCGAAAGAGATTTCGGGAGTAATCAAAAGACTTAAACTGGGCAAATCTCCAGGCCCCGATGGACTACAGAATGAGCTATATAAAACTTTTGAAACTCGTTTAGTTCCCTACCTAACCAAATTAGCCAACCATACAACACAACAGGCCTATCTTCCTCAGGATATGCTTGAAGCGATAATAACCATAATCCCAAAAGAAAAAGGTGACCCACTCGACACAAAGAACTATAGGCCCATATCCCTCCTAAATTCGGATACAAAAATTTTAGCGAAGTTGGCTGCGGAAAGATTAAAAATTCATATCGGTAAATTGGTGCATGAGGATCAGGCGGGTTTTATTCCTGGCAGAAATACTGCCGATGCCACCAGAAGAGCAGTCAATCTCATTACCCTAGTTGAGCGTGCCAATCTTCCTTCGGCCTTCCTTGCACTGGATGCAGAGAAGGCTTTCGACAGGGTCTACTGGCCATTCCTATTTAACACACTACAAAAATTTGGTCTCAAGGGTAATATTCTCAACCTAATTAAGTCAATGTATTCTGCTCAATCAGCTCGTGTCTATTCCAATAGTTCTTTGTCACAAAGATTTTCCCTGTCTAATGGCACTAGACAGGGGTGCCCTCTTTCCCCCATTCTTTTTGCCCTGTTTATAGAGCCATTTGCCTCTTCTATTAGAGAAAACATTAACATTACTGGCATCCCTGTCAATACTAAGCAAAGCAAAATAGCCCTATTTGCGGATGATATTTTACTTACCATCTCAAATCCCCTTAAGTCCCTGAGGCATATTACCACCACAATTGACGAATTCTCACACCTATCACTATACAAAGTTAATAAGTCTAAATCTCAAATAATTGACTTTAACATAGAAAACACATTTCTACAATACCTAAAAAAAGAATTTGAGTACATATGGGAGGAGAAGAAAATTATATATCTGGGAATTAAGTTGACTAAACCTTCTTCAGATCTAGTCTCAGAAAATTTGACCACACTATTCAACACTTTTCATTTAGATTACATTCGCCTGGCTAAGCTAGAAATCTCATGGCTAGGTAGAATTGAAGCGTTCAAGATGCTCTTACTCCCAAAATTTATTTATGTCATAAGATCTATTCCCATTTTTAAACCAAAACAATGGTTCAAGAAACTACAATCTCAACTTATGAAATATATTTGGAACCATAAAAAGGCAAGAATCCCTACCCTCTCATTATTAAAACATAAAAAGATGGGAGGACTGGGTGTTCCCAATTTATATAATTATTATCTGGCCACCACATTAAAGCTTTCTCAGGGATGGTTAATTGAATCTAATAACACATCCTGGATCAACATAGAGACGTCAGCTGCTAAAACTGAACAATTAAGGTCCCTACTTCTCGCCCACCTTATTGAGCCTTCTAGGCCCCCGCCAAACTACCCCACCTTAAAAGCCGTTATTCTGGCCTGGAGAGACTTGGTAAACAAATCCTCTACACACTTCCCTTTAATTAAAATTAAAAATATCCCTTTGGTTGTACTAGAAATCTTAATTACAAACCTCGACCTGTCGACCTGTCTAGATAAAGGCATAAATACTGTTAATGACCTCATTTCTGATGATACCCTCTTACCCTTTTACACATTACAAACTAGATACTCTCTCTCAAGAGATGAGAGGACGAATTGGAAGCTTATCTCTAATTTGCTTACGAAACCTTCCCTCACGTTTGCCATGCCACAAATAGTAGTACAATTAATAAATAATCCAGAGAAAACATCTATTTGGAAGACAAATGCATTGTATAAAATTTTTAATGAGGAAGTGAATTTGCCTTACCACCCCTTTTTTAAAACTTGGGAGAAAGAACTTAACATTAAAATAGATCTGAATAAAATGAGTAAGACCTTAAACATAATATATTCTCACACAGCTTCAGCGACAATTCATGAGTCTTACTTCAAGTTTCTTTCACGGTGGTACTGGACTCCAATAAAACTTCATCGCATTAACCCCACCAATTCGCCTTATTGCTGGAGGAAATGCAATAATCAAGGCACATTAACCCACATGTCCTGGGGATGTCCTAGACTGCTTAAATTTTGGATGGATACTAAACTCTTAATATCAGATATCACAGGAATGACCATATTCATTACTCCACAATTAGCCCTCTTGTCAATTGGAAAAGAAGACTTCCCAAAGCAGTTACGATTTATAATTTCGCATATTATAGTGACTGCTAGACTCATTATTGCTACGAGATGGACTAAACCTGATCCACCCGGTATAGATGTACTTATAGACCGAATTACCCAACATAGCGTGTATGAACACAATATAGCAATTAGAAGCAACTCTTTCTCAAAATACCTAGATCGTTGGACCCCCTGGATCTCTAAATACTTACCGCTACTCTTACATAAGGCCAATTGACATTCCATATATTATCAAGTGAACCAATTGTTTGACTCTCTCCTTTGTTCTTTTTAATGGTAATACAGAACTTCCTTTAGCTCAATTAAAATCTAAATTTTTTATGAATCTTTTTTATTTTTATTTTTTTAGACACATTTAATGTATTTCTTTAATAAACCTAAAGTTTATGTCTTCATAGATTTTATGTCTAGACTCATTAATAGAGTACTTATCTATTTTCTGTTTGTATTTGAAACTATACTATATTGTACAATACAGTGATTTCTAAACCTTTTTGTCTACAATATGTAGATTGTTTGTTTTCCTTTTCCCCCCTCTCCCTTCCCTTCCCTCCCTTTTTAATTTATGTACCCTACTCCTTCCCATCCCCTGGCTACTTTAAAAACTTTTTCAATAAAAATATTTTGAAACAAACAGCAGAAAGTTTATAAATGTTAGAAATAAACTGAATCTGAAATGGGGTGAAGGTGGGGATTGAAACTAAATATACAGTGCTCAGCATAAATGAGTGCACCCCCTTTGAAAAGTAAAATTTTAATCAATATCTATAATGGGTGTGTCAGGTGTGACAGACTGTCGTTCTGGATCCAGCTGTAGAAGGTCATTGCGCTTGGCTCTGCAGGCACCTTCTTGATCTTTTGATCTTTGTGGTGTAGTGATATCCTTCTCCCTCTAGGACCTAGGAGTGGACCTCCACCTTCTGCTGCTAATTGACACACCCTTGCTGGATGTTTAAATACCTTCGGTCTCTGCAAAAAGTCGCCTAGATAGCTCTATTTTCCTCCGTCCAAACTTGAAGTACTAATAGTCGGCTAGTGTCTTCTTGGAGTTCCCTTGGAGTATAGTTGGCATAATCTCTCTGGTGTCTTCTCAAGCTAAGTGTTTTCCTTTGTCTGTTACCTATTTGTCTTTAGTTGCAGTGGGGGTTGACTAGTGCTCACCCCATCCCCTCCTTAACTTGGGCCTATCACTAGGGGCAGTCAGGGATTAGGTTTCCCGCTCAGCGATCGGTACGGAACCTATTTAGGGACTTTAGGGGAGTCAGGCTGTTGTCAGATCTGCCTAGGGGTCTCCACTCCCCCTTTTCCTAGTGTTTGGACTTCTTCCTCCTCTTCCCGTTGTTGTGCACTTAGTCTTTCCCTCACCTTGCTTGACAATATCTCACTGAACAAAAGAAAAATTTCCAGAATTTTGACAAGACTAAGTTTCATAGAACCTTCTTTAACCCATAACATGAAGGTAAGGTTAATAATATAACTTTCATAGCTAAATCTTCAGTATTACTCAAAATAGTTAATGCAAAATGAGTACACCCGACATAAAAAAAAAAATACTACATCTAGTCATTTGTATGACCTCCATAATTTTTAAGAACAGCACCGAGTTTTCTAGATATGGAATGAGCAGGTTGGCGACATATTGTAACATTTATCTTTTTTCATTCTACAAGAACGAGCCCTTTTAGAGCCTGGATACTGGATGGAGAGTGATGACAACTTGTCTCTTCAGAATTCCCCATAGGTGTTTGGGTGGGTTCAGATCAGGAGACACTTAATCAATGAATCACTTTCTCCCTGTTCTTCTTCAGAAACACCACAGAAGCCTTAGATGTGTGTTTTGGATCATTGTGATGTTGCTAAGTGAACGTCTACCAAGTGCACAGAGTGATGGCAGCATCTTCTCTTTCAATATAGAGGTTTACATCTGTGAATTCATGACATCATCAATGAAATGTATCCCCCCCGACTCCAGCAGCACTGATGCAGCCCCACATAAGGACACTGCAACCACAAGGTCTCATTGAAAGGCACCATTCAGTTTTCTTTGTACTTCTCACCTTTTTGACACTATACAGCTTTGAAGCCATCAGTTCCAAAAACATTTATCTTGGTGTCAACACTCCAGAGTATAGAGTCCCAGTGGTCTTCATATTTTTCACCACGATCCCTCAATTGTAGTAGAGCTTTTTAGTGTATAAGCTTTAGTAGAAGTTTCTTTCTTCTAAAGACAACGGCATGCAACCCATTCTTCTGCAGTGTACACCGTATTGTGTCATGAGAAACACATTCACCGGTTTGGATTTCTACTCATTTAGCTAACTGCACTGAATTTGTATATGGATTTTCTTCAGCCCTTCTTATCAAAAGATGCTCCTGTTTAGGTGTCAACCTCCATGATTGGCCTGGACGTCTCTGTAAGATGATTGCAGTTCCATCTTTGTTACATTTTGGTATTCCTTTTGCTACAGTATTCTGACTGATAAGTAAAGCTTTGCTGATCTTCTTGTAGCCTTCCCTTTTTTTATGTAAAATAAATTATTTTCTTTCTCAGGTCTTGTGACATTTCTCTTCCATGTGGTGCCATTGCTGACAGAATGAAATGGGAAGGGTTTTTGTTTTTTTATAAGCAACAACTTTTTCTAGTAAACTGTCTGCTGGACACCTGTGTAATGAATAATTAAACTTACCTGTGGTTGAATTCTGGTTAATTAGAATTTTGTACTATAAAATTGAACTTTTCTACTAAGATTTTCATTGGGGTGTACTCACTTTTACAACATTCTCTTAAATGAATTTCTTAGGAAAATTACTTTTTGGGGTGTTGAAAATAGCAAGTATTGTTTGTAATTAATAGCCAACATTTGTGGGATTATTTAGTAGTCTGGTATCCCATAGAAAATGTTAATTCTAAAAGGAAACTAAAGGTTTTCTGACAAAACTGTTGGGGTGTTCTCATTTGTGCTGAGCACTGAATCTGCTATATCCACAGAATATGCCACATATATATAGAGTGGATGTGGATCCCACCTATAGGAACATCATATATCTTGAGTACGGGGCCCTGACAAGCTGCGGTTTCAGCCATTAGATTGTCAGGATTCCCGTCCATTTGTATAGAAATTTTAACCACCACTTTATGAAAATTCCTCTTAATGGAGTCTGCATGTTCTATATATTTACATCACATCCTCTGTATGTGGTAAGAATAGAATAACTCCTTAAAGGTGAGTACAGATGTGGTGGATAGGATGTGTATTTGTGTCAGACCTTGTGAATTCAACATGTCAATATATTTATTCTCAAGGAATATAAACTGTCCCCGGAGTTGTCTGACAGCAGCTTTACCCCCTCTCCCTATACAGAACACATGGACGCTCAGCTGAGTCTAACGTGCTTATGTATGGGGGGGGCTGTTTATCCGTCAGCTCGCTCCGTTGTACGGCCACATTCAGAGTTTCTCCTCCTGTGCAGATGTTCATATAGTCTGTAATCATTATGTCAGCGCTGGTTTATACCTGACTGGTTTATACAATGATCTGTACAGAAATAATCTATTCCCAGAGGAAGAAGAGAAGACAGAAATAATCACTGAGCGCTCTGCTAATTCTCTGCACCTTCATCTACACAACATTGTAATACAGCGACATCATGGGGGATGAGGACGGAGGTTTTTGTACGGCTCTGTATCACTGTGTGAGAGGGAAGCTATAACCCTGCTGACAGTAATAATCTGCTGCATCGTCCTCTGTCGCTCCTCTGATTGAAAGAGTGTAATCAGTTCCAGATCCAGATCCAGTGAACCGGTCTGGGACTCCTGTATATCGGCTGCTTGCACTGTAGATGAGAAGTGCTGGAGGTTGTCCTGATTTCTGTTGGTACCAGTGTAAGTAGCCATATACACTACTACTGGCCTTACATGAAATGGTGGCTGTTTCTCCCGGGGACACAGTGATGAGATCTGGAGATTGGGTCAGTACAATCTGTGCACAGGAGTCTAAGGAAAGATAAAGAAAACATAAGTGTTAGTGTTAATGTCGCCTCATTGTGCTGTTCTCTACTACTGTCCTGTCCATCATCTCATGAACCTCTCACCATGAATGAGAAGAAGAATTACACCCAGTACAACTCCCTGTAAACCCATCGTCATCTCCCTGGACTGATGGCCACAGACTATAGAGATGTCACCTGCACAATGTCCCCTATATACCAGCTGTAATCACTGGAGGAGACGTCCCCTGAGAGCAGAGATGTAAAGCAGGAGACATGTAAATTGTGCCGTGTGTCAGCGATCAGTGATCTGGATCTTACTGCAATCAGGGATTTCCTACAGGAGAGATATAATCCCGATCATTATCCTGAGATCATTCACCATCAGTGATCTCCTGATTGTTCTCAGACATCAGAAATGGGATTATTTTTATAGATGTTATTAGTTTTATCTGTGAAGTAAGAATAAATCCTTCTACGTCTTATTGGGCTTTTCCAGCTTTGTGATGTTGCAGCCGATGTAAGAACAGATACTGGAGACAACAGATCACCGGGAACGTGAAACGCAGAATTCCTGACCTCACAGAGAACATCTAAGGGTATGTGCCCATGTAGCATTTTACAAGCGTATATGCTGCGGAATTTCTGCAGCGTAAACGCTTGGTAATCCGCTCCCCATGGTCCCCAATGACAAGCCGCACTGTCAATGCACATGCTGCGGATTTTTCCACAGCGTTTATGCTGCGCTCAAAAATCCGCAGCATGTCCATTAATTTTGCGGACACGCAGCGTAATCGCCGCCATTGACTTGCATTGAGATTTATATAATCCGTGTCAGTATATTTGTATACACAGATTATATGCGTTTCAATGTGCGGATGGTACCCAAGTCTGGAGGAGAGAAGACTCTCATCCAGACCTGGATAGAAACCGTAAAAAAAGAATTAAAAATAAAAAATAAAGTGTATACTCACCTTCCGATGTCCTCCCGGTGTTTTGTCTGCTCCGTCCGCTCTCTTGCAATGCTCCCGCTGTTATGAAGGACCTGCCATGACGTCACTGAGTCATGTGACCCATCACATGGCTCAATGACGTCACCGCAGGTCCTTCACACCACCGTGAGCCGCCCAACACACCGGACGCGGCAGAGAGAACACCGGGAGGACACCGGAAGGTGAGTATAAACTTTATTTTTTTATTTTTTACCATTTTATTCTTTTTTTTAACTAACTTGGTCACACTACTATAAATTCATGCCGGTTGCCGGTTGCATGGATTTATATAGAGTGAACAAGTTGTCAAGCACTTTCCAAGTGATGCTAAAATCACTTGGAAAAGCGCTTGATAACCCGCATGCAGAAATGCATGGAGAGATGCTTGACAAACGCTTCTACCTGGCGGGAAAAACGCATGTAAAATCCGCATGCATTTTTCCTTCCAGGGAGAAGCGTAAAAAATATGCAGCATTTCTGCATCGTGGGCACATAGTCGAAGACCATTAGAAATATTTATATTCATTCAGATTATTATTAATATGTTTATTACTATTAATACGACTGATATTTTATTACATCCACTCCTGATTGTTGCTTAAAAACCAGATGTAAAACCCTGATGAAATACACAGGTGTGAATGAGGCCTGATCTGTGTATATTGTGGTGTGAATACAGAACTGATGGGTAGAGATGAGCGTTGTTCTACTCGAACTGTTCGCCAATCTCAAATTCGAGCTGTTTTGGGCGGTGTTCGAGCCGTTCGGCGAACACGAACAATTTGAGAAAAATTCGGCTGTTCGAGGTTATGTTCGATAACTGTTCATGCACCAAAATCATAACTGGATTTTTTCTCAGTAATGATGAAAATTAATGTTAATACGCAGTTTGAGTGTACAGCGGGGCGGGGGGAGGGGCAGGAACAATGAAGATCTCCATTTTTTTTTCTCTTTCCCGCATTTGCAGTGGGGAGGTGCAATCTGTCAGCCTATCAGCAGCGCACACACGGAGCGAAGTGCTTTTTTTCACACAAGCAAGGGCATGTGTCATTGGCAGTGTATGTCACATGTCCTTGCCCTATAAGACCCAGCCATTTTCCCCGTCGCCACCATTTTCTCACTGCTGCAGCTGCGTGTTAGACGGCACCGCTGTTGCTGTGTGCGCTATACCTTGTTAATTTCAAGCCAATTTTCGCACAAATCTACAGATAGCTTGGGAGTAGGGAATAGTTGTGATTGCAGTCCTTTTAAGGACTAGGTTACAGCATTTCCTACGACTTTTATCAGGCAGGTCTGTGCTCTTAAATAGATAGATTGTGGGAGTAAAGACTAATTGTAATTGGAGTCCTTTTCAGGACTAGGTTACATGAGTTCCTATCAGTTTTTGCCAGGCAGGTCTGTGCCAGTGCTGTGCAAGGTTTTTTCACAGCATTTGGCTGAATCTAGCAAAGCTAATCCTTTTTGGCCTATTGCAGAGTGTGTTAGTCAGTGGAGTAGCCTATCTGTGTTGCAAGATATACCACCTGTGTATAGAATACCAATTTTTTTACTGCACCTAGTGAAGTAAAATCTTTTGGGCATAGCATCATTCTATTAGTCCATCTATACTGACCTCCATCAGGTTGCAAATTGAATATAATTTTTTTCTGCATCTACCTCTGAAAAAATATTGGGCTTCTAGCTGTGTGTGGGACTTGTTCTATTAATCCATCTATACAGACCTCCATCAGGTTGCAAACTGAATATATTTTTTTCTGCATCTACCTCTGAAAAAATATTGGGCTTCTAGCTGTGTGTGGGACTTGTTCTATTAATCCATCTATACAGACCTCCATCAGGTTGCAAACTGAATATATTTTTTTCTGCATCTACCTCTGAAAAAATATTGGGCTTCTAGCTGTGTGTGGGACTTGTTCTATTAATCCATCTATACAGACCTCCATCAGGTTGCAAACTGAATATATTTTTTTCTGCATCTACCTCTGAAAAAATATTGGGCTTCTAGCTGTGTGTGGGACTTGTTCTATTAATCCATCTATACAGACCTCCATCAGGTTGCAAACTGAATATATTTTTTTCTGCATCTACCTCTGAAAAAATATTGGGCTTCTAGCTGTGTGTGGGACTTGATCTATTAATCCATCTATACAGACCTCCATCAGGTTGCAAACTGAATATATTTTTTTCTGCATCTAGCTCTGAAAAAATATTGGGCTTCTAGCTGTGTGTGGGACTTGTTCTATTAATCCATCTATACAGACCTCCATCAGGTTGCAAACTGAATATATTTTTTTCTGCATCTACCTCTGAAAAAATGTTGGGCTTCTAGCTGTGTGTGGGACTTGTTCTATTAATCCATCTATACAGACCTCCATCAGGTTGCAAACTGAATATATTTTTTTCTGCATCTAGCTCTGAAAAAATATTGGGCTTCTAGCTGTGTGTGGGACTTGTTCTATTAATCCATCTATACAGACCTCCATCAGGTTGCAAACTGAATATATTTTTTTCTGCATCTACCTCTGAAAAAATATTGGGCTTCTAGCTGTGTGTGGGACTTGTTCTTTTAATCCATCTATACAGACCTCCATCAGGTTGCAAACTGAATATATTTTTTTCTGCATCTACCTCTGAAAAAATATTGGGCTTCTAGCTGTGTGTGGGACTTGTTCTATTAATCCATCTATACAGACCTCCATCAGGTTGCAAACTGAATATATTTTTTTCTGCATCTACCTCTGAAAAAATATTGGGCTTCTAGCTGTGTGTGGGACTTGTTCTATTAATCCATCTATACAGACCTCCATCAGGTTGCAAACTGAATATATTTTTTTTCTGCATCTACCTCTGAAAAAATATTGGGCTTCTAGCTGTGTGTGGGACTTGTTGTATTAGTCCATCTATACTGACCTCCATCAGGTTGCAAACTGAATATCTTTTTTTCTGCATCTACCTCTGAAAAAATATTGGGCTTCTAGCTGTGTGTGGGACTTGTTCTATTAATCCATCTATACAGACCTCCATCAGGTTGCAATTTGAATATAATTTTTTTCTGCATCTAACCCAGCCAATAGTTTTGGCCTAATACCACAGTTTGGCCACTCAGCTCTGCTCGGTTCCCATCCATTGTTTTTTTGTGCAAACAACTCCAGAGTTGTGAATTAGTTAACCACCAAAATGAGTGGAAAAAGGCCTGCTGCTGGTGGAAAGGGGAATAGGCGTGTTGGGAAGGGGAAAAAAGGTTGTGTCCGTGGGGTAGGTGTTAAAGCAACAGTAACATCTGCAGAAGAAAGACCATCTTCCAGCCAAACTAAAATGTCTACTTCTTTTAGCGGACAATGTGATAAGATCCCTTTCTTACGGCCACGCCAATCGCTACAAATTCCAGATGAGGCACAAAAACAGCAGGTGCTTCAACGGATATCAAGTGCTCCTTTAAGTGGGCTCTCCTCCACATCAACTTCAACATCACAAATACTCCAGTCCTCAAAGGTGTCACCCCAATCGCACTTGCTTCCTCACAGCTCCCAAATCTCCAGCTGCCCGTCTGAGTATGAGGTAGAACAGATGGTTGAGTCTGCAGAGCTGTTTACTCATACTATAGCCTGGGAATCAGAGGTCGACTCCAGCGCTTCTGTGAATCCAGACGAGGAAATGATCTGCACTGATGCCCAGAATCTTTATGAGTCGGATCCAGGACCAGACGCAGAAGGTTCTGACCATAATGTAGACCCTCATTCCCAAACTGTAACTCCTGTTGGTGGAGACAATGAGGAAGACGATGATAAGACTCAAATACCTGATTGGAGCGACAACTTTAGTTTTTTGTCAGGGCAGGAACAGGTTGGCTCTGAGGACAACGGGTGTGATAACGCACAGGGTGATGATGATGAGGTTGGAGATCCCACTTACTGTCAACCCACAGTCAGCCAAGAGATGAGGTCAGCAGAGGAGGTGGAGGAAGATGCTAGTGACGACGAGGTCAGGTTGCGCCTTCCTGGACAGAGACGTAGTACTGGAAGCACGTCAACAACTGCATCCTCAAACACAACTCTGCCTCTCACCACAAGTCGTGGTGGCTCTTCAGGTCGCATGGGTGCTAAGCCTTGCATAGCCTGGGCATTTTTTCAGATCGATAAAGATGACCCAACTCATGTTATCTGTAACATTTGTCAGCAAAAGCTAAGTAGAGGCCAAAAAATACATAGTTTGAGTACTTCATTCATGAACCGGCACATGGACATGAAGCATAAGTTGCAGTGGGAAGCTCACTGTGCTACAATGCGGCCTAGCCGGCCGGGCCAACCACCGTCTGCCATATCTTGTGCATCCGCGGCCTCTTCATCCTCTGTGGCTGGGGGGACAGCAGTCACACCTGTTTTGGGGCGCAGACCTGCCACCTCTTTACCCGCAACAGCCAGCGTGATTGGCAGGTCATCATTTTCTTTGGAGGTGGTAACACCAGCTGGTGTTGAGCGCTGTCCGACATCGATAGCACCACCTTTGGATCAAGGCAACCTAACATGTCCGCCTGCATCTTCCTCACAGACCGGCAGTTTGCCGGGGACACCCTTATCAACCCCGTCTAAGCACAATAGCCAGCCCTCGGTCCCTCAGATGTGGACAAGTAAAAGACCATTTCCTCCTAGCCATGAGAAAGCAAAGAGGTTGAATTTCACCATCTGCAAGCTCTTGGCTACAGAAATGCTGCCTTTCCGCCTGGTGGACACAGAGGATTTTCGAGACCTTATGTCCGTCGCAGTGCCCCAGTACTAGATGCCCAGTCGGCACTACTTCTCAAAGAAAGGTGTGCCTGCGCTCCACCAGCATGTCGCACACAACATCACTGCTTCTTTGAGAAACTCTGTGTGTGACAGGGTGCATTTCACCACAGACACTTGGACGAGTAGGCATGGACAGGGGCGTTACATGTCGCTGACTGGGCACTGGGTAACTATGGTGACAGCAGGACAAGGGGCTGCTGTCCAAATCTTGCCGTCCCCACGAGTTGTGCGTCAATCCTCTTTATGTCAAAGTTCCTCCACTGCTTCTGCCTCCTCAACCTCCTCTCGGTCTTCCACCTGCACCCAAAGCCTGTCTGGTCATGCCACAAGCTTTCTAACTGCGCAGAAGGGATCCTGCACACCTCCTTACTATGCTGGCAGTAGGGCTCAACGTCATCAGGTGGTTTTTACATTGAAATGTCTGGGAAATGTGAGTCAAACAGCTGAGGAGTTGTGGTCAGCTCTGGAGAACCAATTTCATGAATGGTTGTCTCCACTGGACCTGAAACCAGGGAAGGCCGTGTGCGACAATGCTGCAAGCCTGGGTGTGGCCCTTCGCCGGGGCAATGTCACACACGTGCCTTGTATGGCTCACGTGTTGAACCTGGTTGTCCAGCAATTTTTAGCCCACTATCCCAGACTAGATGGCCTTCTGCAGAGGGCACGGTCGCTGTGTGCTCACTTCCGCCGTTCGCATCCCGCAGCTCAGCGACTTACATCTCTACAGAAGTCGTTGGGCCTGCCACTTCACCGGCTACAATGCGATGTGCCTACCCGGTGGAATTCAACTCTGCACATGTTGCAGCGACTGTGGGAGCACCGACAAGCCCTGGTGCAATACGTTCTGACGTATAGCCTGGGCCAACGAGATTCAGAGGTGGGGCAAATCACGCTGGAGGAGTGGTCTCAGATCAGGGACCTATGCACCATTCTGCACAGTTTTGAAATGGCGACGAAGATGTTTAGTGCTGACGATGCCATTTTCAGCATGACTATTCCGGTGATTTACATGCTGGAGCACATGTTAAACAGAATTCGGAGTCAGGTGGTGGCACAAGAGGAGGTGGAGGAAGTAGAGGAGGAGGAGTTGTATGCGGAAGGGCTAACATCTGCAAGGTCCAGACGGTCGGCAGCACCAAGGCGGCAGGCATGTGAGGGTGGGGGAGATGGTTTTACCAGGGCGCATGGTAGCAGCCAAACTAGTGAGGAAGGTGCAGGAGCCCAGGAAGAAGTGGAGGACGAACTGATGGAAGACTCATCAGATGAGGGAGACCTTGATCACATTTCTGTTGTGCGAGGTTGGGGGGAGAGGACAGAGGAAGGAAGCATGATTGTTACCTCGCCACCAACACAACAGGGACTTGGTGCTCCTGGATGCGCAACACACATGAGTGCCTTCTTGCTGCACTACCTGCAACATGACCCTCGAATTGTGAGAATTAGAAATAATCCTGACTACTGGGTTGCCACACTGTTAGATCCCCGGTACAAAAGTAAATTTGCAGAAATTATTCCTGCCAAAGAAAGGGATGCACGCATGCAGGAGTATCAGCAGAGACTGTTGCAGAATCTTACATGTGCTTTTCCACAAAATACCAGTGGTGCACGTAGTGAATCTCACAGTTCCAACTTGCCAACCGTGGGACCGTCAAGTGTTCAGCACTCAAACCATAACAGAACCACAGTATCTGCTGGTAACATCAATTTTGCGGAATCATTTCACCACTTTTTTAGCCCATCCTTTGCAAGGCCACAGGAGACAAGAAGTCTGACACATAGTCAACGCCTAGAGACGATGGTACAGGAGTATCTCCAAGTAAACATTGAAGCCACGACTGTGTCACTGGACCCTTGCTCTTTTTGGGCTTCCAATCTGGATAAATGGCCGGAGCTAGCCACTTACGCCTTGGAGATCTTGTCATGCCCCGCAGCCAGCGTTCTGTCTGAACGTGTGTTCAGCGCTGCTGGTGGTGTGCTGACAGATAAGCGCACGCGGCTCTCCACTGATAATGTAGACAGACTCACGTTCATAAAGATGAACAAATCATGGATCCGAAACGACTTTTCTACCCCTGTGTCATCCTGGGGAGAGTAAAAGCTTGATGATTGGTTAAAATCACCCTACCAACCGTTTTAAGCTTTCAAATTACTAATCATGTTTATCTGTATCTTGGCTGGAAAATAATTTGGGCTTTGTAGCAGTGTGCAGCACTGATTCTATTAGGCCATCTATAATAAGCTCCACCAGATTTAAAATTACTAATCATGTTTATCTGTATCTTGACTGGAAAATAATTTGGGCTTTGTAGCAGTGTGCAGCACTGATCCTATTAGGCCATCTATACTAAAGCTTCACCAGATTTAAAATTAATAATAATTTTTAGCTGCATCTAGCCCGGAAAATAATTTTGGGGCTCCGAGATGCGCAAGACACATAAGTGCCTTCTTGCTGCACTACCTGCAGCATGACCCTCATATTGTCAGAATTCGAAGTAATCATGACTACTGGGTTGCCACACTCTTAGATCCCCCAAACTTTTCGATCAACCTTTTCATTTTAATAAAGACCAAAAAAATGGTCATTTTTGAAATTATAAGCATTAGCAGGTTGTTAGAAACTGAAATCAAACAGTTTTCAACTCAAAACTTTATTCTAGGTGATGTTACATTTTCACATAGGACCCCTTGTTCGAAAGGAGCTTCTGAACTCTCTCGTCCATTGAATTTGTCAGGTTTTGGATGGTTTCTGCTTCAATTGTTTTGCATGAGGACAGAATACCCTCCCAGAGCTGTTGCTTAGATGTGAACTGCCTCCCGCCATCATAGACACTCCTTTTAATGATGCTCCAAAGGTTCTGAATGGGGTACAGGTCAGGGGAGCATGGGGGTCACACCATAAGTTTGTCCCCTTTTATGCCCATATCAGCCAGAGATGCAGATGTTTTATGTGCAGCATGAGATGGTGCATTATCATGCAGAAAAATGATCTTGCTGTGAAATACACGGTTCTTCTTCTTGAACCATGGCAGGAAGTGCTGTTTGAGAAAATCCACATACATTATGGAGTTCATCTTTAGCGCCTTCAGGGATCCTAAAGGGGCCGACAATCTCTCTCCCCATGATTCCAGCCCAAAACATTACTCCACCTCCTCCTTGTTGGCGCTGTAGCCGTGTTTGCGTGGGGTGTCCATCAACCAGCCATCCTCCACTCCATCCATCTGGAGCATCGAGCGCTGCACGGCACTCATCCGTGAACAAAACAGTTTTGAAATCAGTCTTCATGTAATGTTTGGCCCACTGGAGCCGTTTCTGCTTGTGTGAAGTGGATAGAGGAGGTCGACAGGATGGCGTATGCACAGCTGCAAACCTCTGAAGGACCCTGCATCTTGTTGTTCGGGGGACGTTGGAGGCACAAGCAGCTTCAAAAACTTGTCTGCTGCTATGACAAGGCTTTTTTGCCGCTGCTCTTTCAACCTGACGTAATTGCCTGTAGGAAAGAGTCCTCAATTTGCCCTTATCAGCACGCACACGTGTGTACTGTGAATCAGCTACATACTTCTTGATTGCCAAGACACTTCATCCTGATCATCGCACAATGTTGATTGTAGTCATGCCTTGACCTAAACACTCCACAATTTGTTGCTTCTCAGCAGCCGACACATCCTTTTTCTTTCCCATTTTGGCAGAAAATGTAGGCTGCTTAATAATGTGAGACAACCTTCTTAAGTAGTCTTGCCTTTCATTGGACACACCTGCCAAACTAATTAGCACAGGTGTCTGCAATTGCTTACAGTGATATAAAGAGCCCTGACACACATCACCATCAATGAGTTTAACTGACAAACAAACAAATTCTTCCCTTATCACTCCTAAACACTTTTTGCATAATAATTTGGAACGCAGTGTACATGTGCTTTTCCACAAAACACCAGTGGTTCACGTAGTGAATCTTACAGTTCTAACTTGCCAACCGTGGTCTGTATGGAGTTGTTCAATAAAGGGCCCAAAATTAAGATAACATAGATGGGAGAGGTCTCTATGAATAGGAATTCCTAAGTATTTGATACCCTGTGAGGGCCAGGCAAAGGGAAAGTTGGACTGGATGGAATCCTATATGGATTTGGGGAGGGAGACATCAAGGGCCTCAGACTTCGCTGCATTGATTTTAAAATTTGACCATGTAACAAAGTGATCTATTTCAGCCATAACAGCATGGATGGATATATGTGATTGAGTGATATATACTAGGACATCATCAGCAAATAGAGAGCACTTGTACTCGGTGCCTCCCACCTCAATCCACCTAATATTGGGATTATGGCGAATTGATGAGAGCAGGTGCTCCGTCACTAGGATGTATAAGAGAGGGGACAGAGGACATCCCTGCCTTGTCCCATTGGTGATTGTGAAAGGTGATGAAAATGTCCTGATGCACCCCCTGGGCCTTGGGACACCCGGAGCCGGACCCTTTTTGGTGGATGCTGGTGGTTGTAGTCTTCGTGGCGGCGACCCGGTTCCGTGGCTCAGGGTGGTCAAACCAGTGGCGGAACTATTTATGTGGTTTTGATGTTTAAATGTCTGACTACGCCACCCGTGGATTGCGGTCAGAGTGAACCGCCGCTGCAGGGCAGACCGCTGAGGCTGGTGTTGTGGGTGCAGCAGAACGTAGCATAACTCCCCACGGGAGGAGTATAGCCTCAGGGCAGTGTATGCGGAGGATGGGGGTGATGGTGCAGGGCAGCAGCAGTAACGACACGGAGTCAGTGATGCAGTCCAGGGCCTTTACTCACAGTTCTTATTATCCAGACCACGTCTGCAGGTAACGGCTGCCCACGTCGTACTGTGCTCACCAGGTGAGGGGCTCAGACAACTCCCAGATAACTTTGGAGCGCTTCGCAGGACCCCCTTTGTGTGTCCTTTGTCTGGCCTTTCTTACCAACCCTTCTGTCCGGCTGCCTCGGGCCTCCTCTTGGTAAACTTGGCGCCAGTTTCCGTGACCCTATGTGGTGCCTTCCTAGCGGGTGTAGCGAGGGGCTGCGCCACATAAAATGTCACAGCCTCCGGTTTCTAGCTGAGGCTCGTTTCCTGCCTCCACTAGTTTCGGGGACCGGTCTCCCCCTTTGGCCTGACCCCTCCACGCAGGTGGATTCGGGCGTGCGGTGGCGACTCGCCCGTCCGCACCCCTGGGATCCCTTCATTCCTCGTTCCTGGAGCCTTCTCCGCTCCTCTTCCTTCCTTCTCCCTCTTCCAGGCCTGGGCCTCTGTTACTAGGCCCGCCTCCGGAGCAGAGCTCATGCAGAGCCCCTGCTCCCTGCCACTTCTGCTCAGACTTCTCTGCACTGAACTAAGATGGTGCCCACCTTTTATACTCCCTTCTCAATGCACCCAGGAACTGCTTCCTCCCTGCTCCTGCACTACAGGGTTCCCCTTCCTCAGTGTTCCCTCCCCCCACTCCAGCCAGGGACAGGGACTGTCATGCCCATCTCAGAGGCATATTGGTCGCCCTGCCCCACGGCAATGTGGTGTAATGCATGCAGGTGTCGGGTCCTGATCCACACTCCATCCTTACCTGAGAGTGAGATATCACACCTCTGGGTGAGGTGCAATACCTCTGTAGCAACCGAGCCCTCAGGGTGCTACAGTTCCATTTATCTTCAGCCTAGGTGACGTATTGTGATACAGGGCCGTGATTTTGGCTATAAAATGGTCCCCTAGACCCCTACCCCAAGCTTTTTAAGAGAATCATATATGGCGTGCCAGGTGACTCTATGGAATGCTTTCTCAGCATCCAACGAGAGTATCTAATTACAAATTTTTAACTGCATCTAGCCCAGGAAATACTTTGTGCCTAGTAGCAGTGTCTGCTAGTCAGCGGATTATCCCGGCTGTTAAGCAAGCTACACCACCTGTAGTTTAGACACTTAATTTTTTCAAAGGAAATGCTTCGGGACCATGGGATACTCAGTGAAGAGCATCAGGAGGCACCCCAAGGCATAGGGGCTGGGACTGGCAGTAGGATGCCTTGCGGTGGACAGCCGAGCTCGATCCTTATAAAAGCTTTTTAACTGCAGCAGCTTTAGTGGACGCTACTGGAGCTGGAATTACGCGGCTGCTGGCATGAGACTTGCCCTCTAATAGATCCTTGTAAATGGATTTAAAGTGTATTCATTCAAATTAGAGGGACAATTTAAATTAAAAAGCTTAGAGCTGCCTCCACCACAGGGGGGCTCGCTCGACCCACCAGCCGACAGGCACCAGTATTGGGAGAGGGGGGCTGGCCATCAGGGTTCACCGCGGCTCTGGCACAAACCCGGAGACACGGAGGTGGCACGGGCAGGAGCGGACTGGCCGTGTCGGCTTCTCACTTTTTGGATTTTAGGAGGGCATGACATGCCTATATCTGTGTCTCCCCCTCCTTTTACTCCTCCACCTCTTTTATTTTCGCATGACTATATGTACTTGTCACTTTTCCATGTGTTAGTTATGTCTTCTGAGCAGTTTGTCAGCTTTTGGACACCTTTGAAGGTGTTTTCTATGTGTTTCTATGTGTTTTTGTTTGCCTGCCATTGGTTTTAACGGTGTTCGAAGGTGTTCGACGAACAGTTCGACGAACAGTTCGACGAACACACGGGTGTTCGACGAACCGAACCTGACTCGAACACTACGGGGGTGGCTCAACACTACTGATGGGATATTTGGGGGATTCTCATGTGATTTATCTTCATGCATTACTATCATCTATCTTGTGAATGTAAATCTCTCATGTATATAATGTCATATATCAGCAGTTCTCATCTGTCTCATCTGATGTCATTTCCTCCCTAGACGACGGCCCCTGAGCGTTATAGATGTGATATACGTGGGCTGCACCTATATAGTGTTATGTGAATAGAAGCTCTTGAATGATTTTTCATTATCAATGAATGTATTAATAAAATTATAAGAAATATGGAGAAGACAGATATTTGGACACATAGATGAGCCCCCGACAGAAGACACATCTCTGATGGCTGAACCTGCCATTATTCCTGCACTTATGGCCGAGGGTCTGGACAAACCACAAACTCACATTATTGTTATTCTGGTAGAAAACAAATCCTCGTCGGTGACTTTATTAGTAGTTTGCAGAGCACATGTTACTCCCTGACGTGTGCAGAATAATCCGGGCTCCGCTGAGGCTGCCGGGCCCCTCCAGTCCAGGATTCTCCTCAGACCGGGGCCGGGAGAGGTGGGGTCATTTATATGTATATTTCTACCCTACGTCCCAGACCCCTGAGCAGAATAAGGCAGATTCACAGCAAACAGACTCAATGTGAATCCAATCTCTTTCCTGAATTGGAGTGAATCTGCTGAGTGTGAATTGTGGCTGAGTCGCTCATCACTAATGTCCGCACATCTCAGCCCAGAATAGAAAAAGACTGAAGTGAATCTCTGAAAACCCCATTTACTGCTGGGAATATATTTGCTGCTTTGTGCAGCGGCTCCGGCCCCTCTGATCTGTGAGTATAATGTGGGATATGTGAGGTATAGCGGTGTATGGAGCCGCCATTATGAGACCTCTAGACCTTGTAGTGAGAGGGTGGAGGGGACTGTGCAGCGCGGGGAGGATCTGTCCTCCAGTTCTCTCTCTTCCTGGTCACTCATCCATTCCCGCTAAGCTTCTTATGTTCCTGAGTCCATCAGTAACCGGCGGCTCAGCTAATGTCGGCCGCTCCCGGAGATGACACCTGTAATGCCATGGTTTTCTGATATGGGGAGACCACTGTAACCCCGGGGTCCATCTTTATTTTCAGGATAAAGGACATCACATTAGATATATCGGGTACAGCTCAAATAAAAAGGTAATCACTTGTCCAGAAAAAAAATAAAGATATTTGCAACCAAGATGAGTCCATCACATAACAGGTGAGATATTTATCCCTAGGAGGTAAACTATGAAATGACAGCAAGCAGAGATCTAGATACAGAAAATATAAGGGAAAATTATATAATCTTTTATTATACAAAAATACAACCTGTAATTGTTGGAACAAACAAAATGTATATTTATATTCTATAGGAGCAGAAAGTAAAGTCCTCCCCTCCTTCTTCTATCTCCTTACATCTGTACAGATTCCTCCATCACATGAATCCTGGTAACAGTCTGAAGCTTTTATCGGCCGCGCACAATACTGGATAAGAGCTGCCCGGGTCGTGTTCCTCCTCCTGATGTGTGTGCTCTGTACAGATACAAGCGCCTCATACACAGGATTCTCTGCTATTCCTCAGTATCAGTCACTTATATACAGATGTTTGGTGTCTGCACTGAGTATAGACAGAGCTGCCCGAGCTGCTGCTGCCCCCTAGTGGCTCCATGACATGGAGATTTATGCATCTTGTATCTGCACTGAGCCAGTAACCACATGATACCAGAGGGAGCGGAAAGCATCTTATTACATCATCCAGAAGAGGAGGCAGCACAGGTGTGGAGGGAAGCAAAATGGGGGATCTAAAGAGCCAGCGGTGGAAATAGGGAAGATCTCCAGGAGGAGCTGGAAAATCTCCTGGACAAAGGTTGGATGGCAGAGAAAGAGCCACCTGCTCTCTGCTCCACCACTTATACTGCTAGGGCACAGGTCGCTTTATGGCTGTAACTGCCCGAGGTGCGGTGAGCTAGATCCACTGCGCCATAGCGATAGCGAATGTAGCACAATGAATGGGGAGCGCCCGTCACCTTCTCTGTGACTCAGCTGGTGGCAATGGCATCATGGCGTCAGCATGGACGCTCTGCCACAAGATGAGGTGGAGCCACAGGAGATCTGATGGACAGGGAAGTATTAAATATTAGTTTTTCAATAAATGAATTAATTTTGATAACAAGAATGAAATGGGGGTGAGAGAGAGAACACTATAATGACTTAAGGGTGGGGGATGGAAGAGATATAAATATATTGGGGGAGGGGACATGTAAATATAATGAATCAGAGGGGCATGGAATTATAATGATACAGCGGACAAGTAATTATAATGAATCGGGGGGGCGGGAGGTGCACAGTGGGGGCATGGAGGACACAGGAGATTAACTGATTAATTGGGGGAAAGAGAACAGTAACTAATTCATTTATACATTTATTGGGAGGGGAAAGTGGCCAATTATAGTTACAGGGGGCTCAGTGGTGGATTATCAATTTACATTCAGAATTTTGTGTTGCATAATAGTAAGACGTCAGCGGTGAGTTACTGGATGTGAATATTTGTTCTGTCTCTACATTGTATAGGGGTACGTTCACATGGGCGACCGGCGGCACTAAATGACCACCAATCGGAAAACCATTACCTATTGGCAGTCGCTTCATAGCATGTTTAACCCCTTCATGACTAGGCTATTTTTCATTATTTTATTTGTTTTTTCCTCTCCTTCTACTAAGAGCCATAACTTGCTATCTTTCCATCCACATAGCGTATGAGGACTTGGTTTTTGCGAGACAAGTTGTAGTTTTGAACGACATCATTCATTTTATCATGTGATTCACTCAAAAGTTGGGAAAATAATTCTAAGTGCGTTGAAATTGCAAAAAAAGTGCAATTCCACAATTGTTTGTGTCACCATTTTCCGAGACCCCTAACATTTTCAATTTTCGTGGTAAGGGGCTATGTGGGGGCTTATTATCTGTGGCCTGATTTGAGGTTTATTGATGCTATTTTGGGGTAGATATAATGGTATCATCTTGTCTAATTGCAGTTTATTGCAATGTTGTGGCAGCTAAAAAAAGTAATTATGGCGTTTTGATATTTTTCTCATTACGCTGTTTACTGATTGGATTAATTTATTTTATTTTTGATAGATTGGAGTTTTATGAATTTGGCGATATCGAATATGTGTATTTTTTTTTAATTGCTTTATTTTTAATGGGGCACAAAGGGGGGTGATTCTTGCACCGGCTATCACTGAGGAATATGTTCCTACAACAAGGATACCATCCACTGGTAATAGATGAACAGATCCACAGAGCTACAAGGATCCCAAGAAGCCGCCTCTTGGATTACTTGCAGAGAGAGGACAACAACAGGGCGCCTCTTGTGGTCACATACAGCAAGCACATGAACATCCTAAGGAAGATTGAGACTGATCTTCCACCCATATTCCTCAGAGACCACAGACTGAAAGGAATATTCCCAGAACTACCACTTCTCTCCTACAAAAAGCCCCGTAACCTAAGGAATCTCCTTGTCAGAAGTGTCCTCTCATCACCATCAGAGATGGGAACATTCCCCTGTAATAATAAAAAGCAGGACTTGTACCCAGATATTACCGACAAATACAGTCCACATACCCAACACCAATCAGGACTATAAGATCATGGACTTCTTCTCATGTTCATCTTCCAATGTGGTGGACATGATACAATGTACAAGGTGTCCTGGAGGAGCCGATATTGGGGAAACTAAGCAAAAACTACAAACGGGGAGGAATCTACACAGACACAATCAGGAATGAACTGGACGCCTGTGGGAAAACATTTCTCTGGACCTGGACACTGTATGACGGATATAAAAGTCTTAATACTGAAAGGTCGTTTTAAGGACGAAAAAGAAAGGAAAATCTGAGAATTCATACTGATAAGAATGTTCAACTCTTCCACAATTTAACACCTGGATTTATGACTCACTACATGGACCCAGTTCACACCTCCACGAGACTGACTCCAGATCACTAAGCTGTCACTCCCACCATCTCTCCATTTGTAACAAAAAACCTTAACTTGATTTCCTTGGCTTATCTTTAGGAGGCATCACCCCATCCACCCCATGCACAAATTGTAATATCTCCTAAATGTTGTGCTCTTGTCTCAGTCATTCATTTGTAAATCCTCCTGAAGAAGGAGCCTCGGTGCTCTGAAAGCTGCAGACATAATTCTCCTGGTTAGCCAATAAAGGGATCGCTCCTAGAATACTTCTGTCAATTTTAGGCATAAAACTACTTATATCAATTTGTAAAGGTTGCAAAGTTGTGATATATGCTCTACTGTGACCCCCTACTGAATATTAATTTTTCTTTTCTTCTGAGGGGAGGATAATTAGAACTTCTGCTATGGAGCTCTATGATTTCTATATACGTCCATTATGATGACTACATAATTAGGATATACTTATGGTAACACATAAATAATCATTGGAGCTGTAATCATCAAATAATATTTTGTCAATGTGTGAAATGTTCTTTTAAGAATTGTTTACATGTGTAACATAACATATATATATATATAAATGACTTATGTGGATATTAGGTGAAGTGTAGAGCGGTGTCACCCCATGATGATTATTATCTGGGCTTGTTACATTGTCAGGCTGCAATTTCCCTCTACAATGTCATGTGATGCACTACTTATCTCATCCACCAGATGGCGCTATAGAGCATTACACTCCATAATCCTGAAAGGTGACACCTGCAGGACGATTCGTGTAAGAGCAACAGTTCATAGTACCAGGGGTCAACCATTTTGAGCGTGAAATTCACTAAGGAGGAGTCACTAATGTGTCTCGACAGTAAGGGGGGACACTATTGTGAAGGACACTATGGGGCGATTCATTATGACCGGTGTTGTGCAGTTTAGTGTTAATGACTCTCTGGAGTACAATGCGCCTAATTCATTAAGTGGTGCTCATCCCCTAAAGAAATAGGCGCATCTCTTAATTGTCATGTGCCGACACCAGAAATGGTCTGAAGTCAGTGACTGGGGAATATTTCTTGACTACATTACGCAGTTTCTGCTGAGACTGGACTGTAAACCCTAAGGCGATGTGCCCACGTAGCAGATTTACATGCGTTTTTTCTGCCAGAGAGAAGCGTTTTTTTCAGCGTTTTTACATACGTTTTTTCTGCCAGAGAGAAGCGTTTTTTCAGCGTTTTCGCATGCGTTTTTTCAAGCACTTTTCCAAGTGATTTTGAGCATCACTTGGAAAAGTGCTTGACAAGTTGGTCACACAATATAAATCCATGCAACCGGCATGGATTTATATTGTGTGACCAACTTAGATGCTTTAAATGCAGCATCTATAGTAAAAAAAAAGAAAGAATTAAAAAGTTAAAAATAAAAAAAAACCTGTATGCTCACCTCTCCGGTCTCCTCCTGGCAGCGATCCTCTCTCCTCGGCGTCCCGGGTGTACTGGCAGGACCTGCGATGACTTCATTTAGTCAGCTGATGGTCACGCGACCATCACCTGACCGCTGACGTCAGTGGTCACGTGACCATCAGCTGACTAAATGACATCACTGCAGATCCTGCAAGTACACCCAGGACGCCGAGGAGAGATGACGCAGCCGGGAGAAGACCGGAGAGGTGAGTATACAGGTTTTTTTACTTTTAACTTTTTTATTTCTTTTTTTCACCGCGTGGTAGCCGGGATGTAGAGGAGTTGTAGTCTCCTCTTCATCCCAGGTACCACACGCACCGCGATTATGCTGCAACTTCGCGGCCATTGAATTTAATTGAAACGCTGCAAATCCACATATACCTGCTGGTTTGCTGCATTTCAATGTTCCTCAATGGCCGCGAATTTGCGGCGTAATTGCATTAGAAATGGTCATGCTGCGAATTTGGCGCACTAATTAGCGCATCATGTGCACAGCACATCCGAATTCACATTGCTTTGCATGGCAGATGGTTTTACAAGCGTTTTCAAGGCGTTTTCATGGCTTTAAAAACGCTACGTGGCACATAGCCTAAAAGTCACAACTTCCGAGTTCTGTGAAAATATTGCAACTTATTAAGGTGTTTTACATCAGAGTTTTGACCTTTCACATTTTCTGCTATTCATGCGCTATAGAGATAAAGTGTCAGCTTCATTCTGCGGGAAAAAGTTATTACAGTAATAGAAGACTTATAATTTTTTTTAAATGTTTTATTACTTTTATACAATTAATATTCTGTGGGGGAGGGGCCGAAGGAAAATCTGTTGATCCGTCAGCTCGCTCCGTTGTACGGCCACATTCAGAGTATCTCCTCCTGTGCAGATGTTCATATAGTCTGTAATCATTATGTCAGCGCTGGTTTATACCTGACTGGTTTATACAATGATCTGTACAGAAATAATCTATTCCCAGAGGAAGAAGAGAAGACAGAAATAATCACTGAGCGCTCTGCTAATTCTCTGCACCTTCATCTACACAACATTGTAATACAGCGACATCATGGGGGATGAGGACGGAGGTTTTTGTACGGCTCTGTGTCACTGTGTGTATGGAGTGCTATAACCCTGCTGACAGTAATAATCTGCTGCATCGTCCTCTGTCGCTCCTCGGATTGTAAGAGTGTAATCAGTTCCAGATCCAGATCCAGAGAACCGGTCTGGGACCCCTGTATCTCGGGGGGTTGCATAATAGATAAGAAGCTTTGGTCGTTGTCCTGATTTCTGTTGGTACCAGGCTACATTGCTATATACATCTTCACTGGCCGTACAAGAGATGGTGATTGTATCTCCGGGGGACACAGAGATATAATCTGGAGTCTGGGTCATCACAATCTCTCCACAGGATCCTGAGGATTAGAAGAGACATATTCATTACTGATAAATGTCGGGATCTTCCTAGAAATCCTGATCTGATGATGGATCCACTGTAGAGATTTCTCTACACACAATCATGGAAGGATCCGAATCTCTCACCCTGAATAGAAATGAAGATCACAGCCAGCAGATAACTGCGAGAAACCAGCCTGATGTGTCTGGACCGTCAGATAGAAACTATAAGATGAGACAATCTGTACAATGGGATCTATATAGAGAGTGACAGGGGGGATACAGAGACCCCCAGAGACTGTGTATGGAAATACTGGGGACATGTAAATTCTGTGGTTATAATGTGACGGTTACTGGAGTGTAATAGAGACCGGAGCTCGGCGGCGTCTCCTCCTAGATGAGAATTAATGTCACTTGTATGAAATCTAAGAAAAGAAATAAGAGTTTTTTTAGTAATTAATTGTAATTTCCATGGTTATAGGTTTTTATGATCATGTTTAGCTCTGCTACATCTGTATATAAATATTCCTGAAATATTGTTTTGTATTTATAAGGATATAAATGTATATTTCTATAATCGGCAGGATATTCCATTACACTGTATAAACCTCCTGAGAGAATCCACCGGTCATCAGGGTCGCGGTATTGTAGGACCTGATATCTGTGCGGAGTCTTCACAGCTTACATACAAGTTAGGAAAACCCTGTAAGTGACGTCCTTGTATACGATCACATACACGACTGATCTCTCTGAATATCTGTTATAAATGCAGTCAGGATTAAAGGAGAAAATCTACTAGAGACCTGAGCAGAAGTAATCCGGGGGCTCCTGCACCTGCCGAACCCCCTCCAAACTCACGATCAGGGGTCAGGTTATAGTAAGTTACATAGTGCGGTGTAGTGTAACGGAGACCTCGGCACCGAAGAAGACAAAAGGAGGAAATGTTGCTGCAAATATATATTTTTTATTTGGATCCGGCAAAAAAAGCAAAGACAGATACCGGCCAGCGTTTCGGCCAATAAATTGTCTTCATCAAGGACGTCTGTAATACATGAACATAACAAATAAAACATTTAGTTTCATATGTGACATGAAATGAACCTAAAGAAAAGAGTCAGATCAATGGGAGGCGGGAGGAGGAAAGGTGGGAATGTGAGGATCAACCAGAGATAACACATGGACAATGAGATCACAACGATGAAAATCATTAATAATACTGCAATTGTCAGATGGGAACAATGTTGGAGTCAGCGTGATAATCTGGTTTTGTGTGAATTCCATAAAGACAAAAGGAAAGAAAAGAAAAGAGGACATGAATCCTGGAAGCTAAAGGACAAATTATCTAAAGACGACCAATATGTGGTCAGTTCAGAGCAATGACGACGGCTCAAAAATTATTAATTATTACAATGTGCACACTTCAGTAGGTGAACACTTGGTCTAAGGTTCAGGTTTTCACGTGACTTTACCAGTTAGAATAGGACCAGGAAATCTAGATCGCATCATGTCCATATAGCAGCACCTGTAACTACAGTATATTCAGGTGATGTGTACATGTCTAATATTAGACCATCGAAGCAATGTAGAGGGCTCCAAAAATGATTAGGCCTCTACCTATCCCTATGCCGAGCTTCTATACCAACACAGTACAGGCATAAAATGGTGTTCATGGCCGCCCCTAAGTGTTATCCTGCCTGTGATAGTCCCCTGATAATGGTGCAGGTTTTTATTTTTTAAATCCTCACAAATTGAATCGCAGATTGTTCAGATTTGTGTGGAACCTCGGATTTCAGGAAATGTAACTCAAATTCATTCCTCCATGGATTGATCTGCTCATCTCTAGTCTCAACTAATTCCTGGCTGGAGAGTGACCGCACTATCCAGGGACAGTGACCGCACTATCCGGGGACAGTGACCGCACTATCCGGGGACAGTGACCGCACTATCCGGGGACAGTGACCGCACTATCCGGGGACAGTGGCCACCACATCTCCTTGAGTCCCAGAACGGCTCAGAGTGAATACGATGGCACTACGTGACTAAAGCGGACATAGCTTGAGCAGATCTCGTTACACCTAGCAGGGTCAGTTATGTGTAAGTATGGCGACAAGAAAGGTTCAGATCCAGCAATCCCACAGGATTAAAAATTACACCTTTACTTAAGAAACGTAAAAATCCATATTAGTATTTCAATAGAAAAATGTGAAATGAGAGCGGTATAAACAATACATGAACTGGTGACGGGTTTTACACCATGTGGATTCTTAATCATAATCTATTTTACAGTGATAGCCAAGTACATTTTATTTTTTTACATTTACTTTTTGCTCCACTCTCTTCACAACCCAAGAATATTACACAATTGAAGACAGCGCTCCTTAGGAAGTTTCATATATACAGGTGCTTCTTACTAATTTAGAATATCATCAAAAGGTTAATTTATTTCAGTTCTTCAATCCAAGAAGTGAAGCTCATATATTATATAGAGTCATTACACACAGAGTGATCTATTATATAGAGTCATTACACCCAGAGGGATATATTATATAGAGTCATTACACACAGAGCGATCTATTCCAAGTGTTTATTTCGGTTAATGCCAGGCCGCATTGATGCAGTAATTGATGCAAAGGATCCCCGACCAAGTATTGAGGGCATTTACTGAACATACATTTCAGTAGGGGAACATTTCGGATTTTAAAAACATTTTTCAAGCTGTTGTTATAAAGTATTCTAATTTACTGAGATAATGACTTTTGTGTTTTCATTGGCTGTAAGCCATAATCATCAACATGAACAGAAATAAACACTTGAAATAGATCCCTCTGTGTGTAATGACTCTATATAATAGATCACTCTGTGTGTAATGACTCTATATAATATATGAGCTTCACTTTTTGTGTTGAAGAACTGAAATAAATTAACCTTTTGATGATATTCTAATTTTCTGAGAAGCACCTGTATATATGATACTTCTTAAGCAGCGCTATTCCATTTGCTTCTGTGGATTTTACCTCAGGTGTATTTTGACTATGACGCTCCCTTATGCCTAATGTATCTTGTAGACATGCTTATTTGTACAACCCAAGAATATTAGTGACTTAGAGGCCATCGCCAATGAGGAACGGGCTAAGATTCCTCAGGGGCTGTAAAGAGCTGGTGTCTGGATAGGCATCACGTACGCAGCAGGTCGTAACAGCCAAAGGGGCTTTACTACCTACTAAAGACGCTTATCACGTAGGGGTGAATAATCCTCAGACTTCAGTGGTCAGTAAGGGGCATTTTGTGCTGAATATGGAGAAACCACTTGTTATATTATTTTTACTGAGCTATTTCTATACTTCTTGGTTTATTGCAAACAGCAGAAAGTGGGGGCGTGGCCTGGAGCTCATGGAGAGAGGACGTGTGTAGCTGAAGCTCTTGCCATCCAGCCTTAAACCTACAGGATTTGACCCCTTATAGGGGTTTGGTTCCCACCACAACGACAGATCATCGTCTGGGATGTCCTCCTGATCCCTTTGGATCCTTTGGATACCACTTATATCCTGATTTAACCCGCCGCATCCCATCCGCAGTTGTAACAGTAGCCCTGCTGCTGTCGGACCATTACCTCATTGCCCTTAATATACTGAAGGATTACTGTTATCCATTATACTATCTCCATTATCCTGGAAGCCTCCTAACACCTGAAAGATACCGGAGTTACACAGATTGGGCCGCCCGCCATTTGACGCGATTATCCAGAGCCTTGAGTTAAGATCACAAAATGGCGGCGGCGATTTACCTCAGCACTACACTGCTGTGATTCTGACAGGAGTCTGTCAAATAATCTCTGAACTGGACTCTGGAAAATTCTTATTTCACAGATTTTATGCATTTATATATCTGCTGAACTTCTACTCTAAAACCACTGAAAAAGGAATCTGGACTCCTCAACCCTTAGATGATCACAAACAGGACCGACCTCTCACTGAAGCCTTGGATTAGGTCTTATATTGTGATAGTCATTCTCACTTCTTCTCTATCTTAACTCTTTCCTGTTCTTATTCCTCTGTAAAGTAATTAATACAACTGTTTGCCTTAACTGCCCATTGCACATATAGCTTGATAATTTGCCATTGCTTAGTATAAAACGATTTTCCTATACTATATCTGGGGTATTGTTACTAGTGTCGTACTTTTGTGTTATTGAGTAATTGTTTATCTAAATTTACCACCTGAGACTTACTCTCCTATTTACTCATTTGATCATCCTTGTCTTACTGTGTAACTGATAAGTAGTATAGACATATTTGCATATATCTACAATATATCTGTAACGGGTCTGGGAGGCGGAACCTCTGAGCTACTATACAAGGGGGCGGCCCTTGTAAGGGAGCGGGTGGCAGTCTCTGGATGAACGGACAGGGAGATACGGCAAGTGATCAGGGCAGTCTCTGGGTAAACGGACAGGGAGTTACGGCAAGTGATCAGGGCAGTCTCTGGGTAAAGGGTAGGTACGACCTGTGATGGCAGAGCCTCCGGGTAGGCTAGCAGGAAGATGGTAGATGTGTGCTCCCAGGTGAGCAAGCGAGAGTCTCTGGAATAGCAGGTGGTCACGGCACGTGACGGCGGAGCCTCCGGGCTGGCAAGCAAGCAGGTAACGGAGAAGCGCTCCCAGGTGAGCGGGCAAGAGTCTCTGAAATAGCTGGTGGTCACAGCACGTGACAGCGGAGCCTCCGGGTAGGCAAGCAGGCAGGTAGTGGAGAAGCGCTCCCAGGTGAGCGGGCAAGAGTCTGAAGTAGCTGATGGTCACAGCACGTGACAACGGAGCCTCCGGGCTGGCAAGCAGGCAGGTAACGGAGAAGCGCTCCCAGGTGAGCGGGCAAGCTGGTCCATAGACAGACTGACCGGAGTTGTAAGGCAGACCGTCGGACCTCAGGCAAGCAGGCAGGTAGCTGATGTGCGCTCCCAGGTGAGCGGGCAGGCTGGTCCTTTAGACAGACTGACAGGAGTAGTAAGGCAGACCGTCGGACCTCAGACTGGCAGACAGGTAACAAGTATTCAGGCAGGAATCAGGCAGGTAACTGGCAGGTAACTGGCAGGAAACTGGCAACGGGACCTGAGGGCTGAAGCACAGGTGAGACACAGGTGCAAACAACATTGCTCGGGCACCTCCATTTTGGAGGAGGTGCCTTATATATGATGAAGTCCTCCGGCCATTGGCCGGGGACTCCTTAGGACGGCGCGCGCGGCCCCTTTAAGAGGAGGGGAGCGCGCACGCGCGCGCCCTAAGCACAGGGGCCGGGAAGGAGCGCGCGCTGAGAGCAGAGCGGGAGGAAGACGCCGGGAAGGAGCGCGCGCTGACAGCAGAGCGGGGGGAGGACGCCGGGCACGGAGCAGAGCGGTGAGGGGAGCAGCGTCCCTGCCTAGCAGAGGGCAGGGACGCCGGCACTACAGTACCCCCCCCTTTAGGCCCCCCCTTTTTTAGGCCAGACAGAAATTTAGCTAGGATGAGAGGGGCATGGATGTTCTCCCGGGGCTCCCACGTTCTCTCCTCAGGACCAAACCCCTTCCAATCTACCAGAAAAAAGGTCTTTCCTCTTACCCTTTTGGTGGCAAGAATGTTCTCTACCTCAAACTCGTCCTCAGCAGAAACCGGAGCAGGAGGCGCACCTGTAGACTTGGAAAAAGAATTAAGCACCACGGGTTTGAGGAGAGATACATGGAAGGAGTTAGGGATCCGTAAGTTGGCCGGGAGTTTCAATTTATAGGCCACCGGGTTGATCTGACTGATGACCTCCAGTGGGCCGATGAACCGAGGCCCTAACTTATAGGAAGGGATCTTGAGC
The DNA here is from genome assembly GCF_046119375.1 of Phyllobates terribilis. Taxonomy (NCBI): domain Eukaryota; kingdom Metazoa; phylum Chordata; class Amphibia; order Anura; family Dendrobatidae; genus Phyllobates; species Phyllobates terribilis. The sequence goes on from NW_027362761.1 coordinate 1,177,859,591, forward strand.
CGGACATATTTGGACGAGAGCCAGACTTTATCCCCAGGACGGAATTGAGGAGGGTCCAGACGTTTTTTGTCAGCGTGTCTTTTCATACGCTCGGATGACAGAAGGAGTGCGGACCGGGTACTCTCCCATATGGAGGAAAATTTGTTAACAAGAGATTCCGCAGCCGGATTGTCCACCGAGGTGGAGACGGGAAACGGGATCCGAGGATGCTGACCGTAGACTACAAAAAACGGGGATTTGGAGGAAGATTCGCTCTCGTGATTGTTGTACGAGAATTCGGCCCATGGCAGGAGATCCACCCAGTCAGAATGGTGGGCATTAACGAAGTGCCAGAGGTAACTGGTCAGGTTCTGATTGATCCGCTCCACTTGACCATTAGACTGTGGGTGGTAAGCGGAGGAGAAGTCCAGGGTGACGTCCAGCAATTTACAAGTGGCTCTCCAGAAACGAGAAGTGAACTGTACTCCTCGATCCGACACGATGTGACGGGGCAGGCCATGAAGACGGAAGATGTGGCGGATAAAGTCTTTAGCCAGCTCGGGTGCAGACGGAAGGCCTGGCAGGGGAATGAAGTGAGCCATTTTGGAAAAGCGGTCAGCGACCACCCAAATGACCGTACAACCGGCAGAGACGGGCAGATCAGTTATGAAGTCCATCGCTATATGCTGCCAGGGGGCAGCAGGTACTGGCAGAGGAAGAAGCCGGCCGGCAGGTGTCTCGGAACTTTGTTGCGGGCGCAGGACACACAGGCAGAAACAAAGTCTATTACATCCTTGTGCAGGTTAGGCCACCAGTAGTGCCGGGTAATAAGCTGGAGGGTCTTTTTCTGACCGGCGTGGCCAGCTAGTTTAGACGAATGACCCCAGTGTAGGATCTTCTCCCGATCAGGTACTGATACGAACGTCTTACCAGGAGGGAGACGATTTAGACTCACGGGAGCCACCTGCATTACTCTGGCGGGATCAATGATGTGTTTCGGATCTTCCTCGAGATCGGACACCAGAAAGGATCGAGACAAGGCGTCCGCCTTGACGTTTTTGTCAGCCGGGCGAAAATGAAGGACAAAATCAAAACGAGCAAAAAACAAGGACCACCGGGCTTGGCGCGGGTTAAGTCTCTGGGCATGCTGGAGGTAAGCCAAGTTCTTGTGGTCAGTGTAAATTATTACCGGGTGAAGAGCCCCCTCAAGCAGGTAACGCCACTCCTCCAATGCCAGTTTGATGGCCAATAATTCTCGATCTCCTATGGAATAATTGCGCTCCGAGGAGGAGAAGAGTTTAGAGAAGAAGCCGCAAGTTACCATTCTCCCGGAAGAAGATTTTTGAGTAAGTACCGCTCCTGCTCCAGAGGAGGAGGCGTCCACTTCCAGGAAAAACTGCTTGTTGCCGTCCGGGCGATGCAGCACCAGGGCGGAAGAGAAGGCCTGTTTTAAGGAAAGAAAGGCTTCTTCTGCTTCGGGCGGCCACTCTTTGGGATTAGTACCCTTACGGGTGAGCGCGGAAATTGGGGCAGTCCGAGAAGAGAAGTGTGGTATGAAGAGGCGGTAGTAGTTGGCGAAGCCCAGGAACCGCTGAATGGCCTTCAACCCCTCCGGTCGGGGCCATTTCTCGATGGCAGACAGTTTCTCTGGATCCATTCGTAGGCCGGTCTGAGAAATAATGTAGCCCAAAAACGGAAGCGAGGTCTGCTCAAAGAGGTACTTCTCGTATTTAGCGAAGAGGTGATTCTGCCTGAGCCTGAGCAGGACTTGACGAACGTCCCTCCGGTGAGTCTGGAGATCCGGAGAGAAGACCAAGATGTCGTCCAGGTACACCACTACGCAGGAGTAGAGAAGGTCCCGGAAGATGTCATTGACCAACTCTTGAAAGACGGCAGGAGCGTTACAGAGACCAAAGGGCATTACCAGGTATTCATAGTGGCCGTCCCGGGTGTTGAATGCCGTCTTCCATTCATCCCCCTGACGAATACGAACCAGGTTGTACGCCCCACGAAGGTCCAGTTTGGTGAAGATCCTAGCCCCCCTCAGACGATCAAATAATTCTGGAATGAGCGGAAGGGGGTACTTATTCTTCACCGTGATCTGGTTTAGGCCTCTATAGTCTATACAGGGACGGAGAGAGCCGTCCTTCTTTTTGACGAAAAAGAAACCTGCTCCCGCCGGGGAGGTAGATTTCCGGATGAATCCCCTGGCCAGATTCTCCTCAATATATTCGGACATCGACCGGGTCTCAGCAGCAGATAATGGATAAATACGCCCACGGGGAGGAGTAGTACCGGGTAACAGATCGATGGGGCAGTCGTATGGTCTATGAGGTGGTAATGTCTCTGCCTCCTTTTTATTAAAGACATCAGCATAAGACCAATAAGGAATCGGAAGTCCAGGTAGATTAGCTGGGGTAGGAGAGGGACGGACGGGATGGACGGGAACCAGGCAGGTTTTATGACAGTCTTGTCCCCAGCGAAGGACCTCTCCGGTTTGCCAGTCAAGCACGGGTGCATGTCTCTGGAGCCAAGGCAGACCTAGCAAGAGGGCGTGAGAGAGTCCAGGCAGAACATGAAAGGAGATACTTTCAGAATGCAGCATTCCCACCTGCAGAGTAATGGATTCGGTGATGAGTTGAATGGGGCGAGGTAAGAGGCCCCCATCCACGGCAGCGACAGACAAAGGTACAGCCAGAGGTTTGGTGGGGATGCGGTATTTCTCAACCAGGGACTGTGAAATAAGATTCCCGGCTGCTCCAGAGTCAAGTTGGGCTAGTTAGAAATAACGGTTCTCCCCGTAGACGATTGAAACTGACAACAGCAGGGATGGAGAGGATTTATTCTTGTCTAGGTGGACCTCTCTGAGCGAACCTAGACACAGGCGTTTCCCGACCTCTCCGGGCAGACACGGATCCGGTGCTCCTTACTGCCACAGTAGAAGCAGCTCCCCTCGGCACGGCGTGAGTCCTGACGGGTTTTGACCATCTTGGTCTGGTCGACCTGCATAGGCTCAGGAGAGTGTACCTGGGGAGAGACGGAGTGAATGACGGGTTTCTGAAAGGTAGGTGCTAAACGTGGAATCCTCCTCTCACGGGTGACCTCTTTGGCACGCTCCTTGAACCGTAGGTCAATCCGGGTGGCAAGAGTTATTAGATCATCGAGAGTGGTTGGAATGTCCCGACCAGCAAGTTCATCCTTAATACGGCCGGACAGACCCTCCCAGAAGACGGATACCAGAGCGTCGTTATCCCAGGCCAGCTCCGAGGCAAGGGTACGGAAACGTATGGCATATTGGCCCACGGAGAGACCCTCCTGACGGAGGCGTAGCAGTGAGGATGCGGATGAGGTCTTCCGTCCGGGTTCGTCGAAGACTTTCCGGAAAGCCGAGAGAAAAGCAGGCAAGTTGGACACCAGGGGGTCTCCTCTCTCCCAAAGAGGATTTAGCCAGGCCAGGGCCTCCCCGGTGAGATGGGACATGATAAAGGCAATTTTGGCCCGGTCGGAGTTAAACTGATGGGACAAAAGTTCAAAGTGCAGGGTGCACTGATTTATGAAGCCCCGAGCCTGGGCGGAGTCGCCTCCGAAGCGAGGAGGTGCAGACAGCCGGGGTCCGGGATAGGATACCATGGTATTAGTGGGTAGCGAAGCTGCCGGGTTGCGAGTCATGGTACTGGCAGTGGTTGCAGGTGGAGCAGTCAGAGTGTCCAGGCGAGAATTAACATTCCGTAGGTGACCCAGGATGGACTCCTGTTGGGATCTCTGACGGGACAGTTCATGACACAGGTCCGAGAGCGAGGGAGCTTGGGTGCCACCGGGTTCCATGGGCCGAGCAAACTGTAACGGGTCTGGGAGGCGGAACCTCTGAGCTACTATACAAGGGGGCGGCCCTTGTAAGGGAGCGGGTGGCAGTCTCTGGATGAACGGACAGGGAGATACGGCAAGTGATCAGGGCAGTCTCTGGGTAAACGGACAGGGAGTTACGGCAAGTGATCAGGGCAGTCTCTGGGTAAAGGGTAGGTACGACCTGTGATGGCAGAGCCTCCGGGTAGGCTAGCAGGAAGATGGTAGATGTGTGCTCCCAGGTGAGCAAGCGAGAGTCTCTGGAATAGCAGGTGGTCACGGCACGTGACGGCGGAGCCTCCGGGCTGGCAAGCAAGCAGGTAACGGAGAAGCGCTCCCAGGTGAGCGGGCAAGAGTCTCTGAAATAGCTGGTGGTCACAGCACGTGACAGCGGAGCCTCCGGGTAGGCAAGCAGGCAGGTAGTGGAGAAGCGCTCCCAGGTGAGCGGGCAAGAGTCTGAAGTAGCTGATGGTCACAGCACGTGACAACGGAGCCTCCGGGCTGGCAAGCAGGCAGGTAACGGAGAAGCGCTCCCAGGTGAGCGGGCAAGCTGGTCCATAGACAGACTGACCGGAGTTGTAAGGCAGACCGTCGGACCTCAGGCAAGCAGGCAGGTAGCTGATGTGCGCTCCCAGGTGAGCGGGCAGGCTGGTCCTTTAGACAGACTGACAGGAGTAGTAAGGCAGACCGTCGGACCTCAGACTGGCAGACAGGTAACAAGTATTCAGGCAGGAATCAGGCAGGTAACTGGCAGGTAACTGGCAGGAAACTGGCAACGGGACCTGAGGGCTGAAGCACAGGTGAGACACAGGTGCAAACAACATTGCTCGGGCACCTCCATTTTGGAGGAGGTGCCTTATATATGATGAAGTCCTCCGGCCATTGGCCGGGGACTCCTTAGGACGGCGCGCGCGGCCCCTTTAAGAGGAGGGGAGCGCGCGCGCGCGCGCCCTAAGCACAGGGGCCGGGAAGAAGCGCGCGCTGAGAGCAGAGCGGGAGGAGGACGCCGGGAAGGAGCGCGCGCTGACAGCAGAGCGGGGGGAGGACGCCGGGCACGGAGCAGAGCGGTGAGGGGAGCAGCGTCCCTGCCTAGCAGAGGGCAGGGACGCCGGCACTACAATATCAATGTAAACTCTAATATTTGGGAAGGCTCTCTGAAAACCATGGCGTCCCAGAAATCCAAGCTAGATAAATCCAAACCCACTTATAAAGACTCAGCTCAACTAGGAAACCCACATAGGAATAGATCTAGATCCCCTACTAAACAGAGTGATAATGACTCAAGGTCAAGGGATCGAGGCATGAAATCTGATGACTCCACAAATCCAGAATTTGATCCCCAGAAACAAAGGAGAGAAAAGAGGAAGGAGTCGGCCTCTAAACTAGCATCTGCACAAAAACCGACAGTGCACGAGAGTTCTGACTCAGATGAAGACTCGTCCCTTATAACTAGTCCTCCTAAGCAACGGATAAGGACAGACAGCCCTCCGTCTTTAGAAGTTACGGACCCGTTGCAGAATTTTGATTGGAAACAGCCAATTGACCAATCATTTTTTAAAGGGATATTCTCTGCCTTCAAGGAGTCCCTTCGCATTGACTTCGACACTAGGTATGATAAACTTCAGAAACAAATCGACTCAGTTACCAACAAAATAGATAAGACTGAGTCTGAGATCTTTGAATTGGAGCAAAAAAATAACAGACTAGAAAAAGAGTACCTCCTCAAGGAGGAATTTAGAACAGTAATAAATAAGCTCACTGACCTGGAGGACAGAGGTAGACGACAGAACTTAAAATTCAGAGCTATACCAGAGTCTGTCAAATCTGACCAACTTGCCCCCTACATCAAAAATTTGATTAGAACGACAATTCCATCTTTATCTGACCTAGAAGTAACACTGGACAGGACACATCGGTTTCCTAAGCCTAAACACCTGAAACCTGATGTCCCAAGGGACGTTATCACTAAGTTCCATTTTTACCAGACTAAAGAGCAGCTCATGGAGTTTCTTAGGCACAAAAAATCCTTCCCTAAACCATACGACTCCATCAAGATCTTTGCTGACTTGTCGAGAGAGACAATGACCCAACGTAAAAACCTAACAAAGGTCACCGACGTATTACGAAATAATCAGATCCCCTATAAATGGGGATTCAACCCCACAAAGGTCCTGTTTTACCACCAGGGGAAAAATTACAGTATTTCTGACATTGCGGATGGGGGTAAACTCTTCAGGGACCTAGGAATTAACATCACCTGACGTTCCAATCTAATTAATGGGCTGAGGCATTAGGCCATAACTTTAGTCCCGCCTAGGAGGTCATCATCGAAACGTTAGTCCCTCCTTGTTTGGAACTTGGTATTTAGTTACTGGACTTAGACCTGTATTGAGGTATTTTATCGCTCAAGTTAAGTTTTTTTTTTTTTTTTTTTATTATTTAATTTCTATCTTTGTCTAAGGTTGTAGACTTGATCTGATTTATATTCTTTCTGGACATTTTATAGTTAATTTTTGAAAACATGCTTTGGAAAAAACAATGGATGATTTTATTTCACCAAATATTGAGCTTTTACCATTGCTTGTACAGTATAAGTCATGTCACTTAGATTTCTAATACATAATGTCAATGGCCTCAATACTCCACAGCGCCGTTTCTTTGCCTGGAAGACAATTAAGGACTATAATGCTGATATAGTAGCTCTCCAGGAAACTAAATTCTCCTCTGTCAAGCCACCCCATTTCGCTCATAAAGAATTCCAAAATATATTTTACGCCAATAATATCAAGAAAAAGTGGGGAGTAGCCCTGTTAATCAAAAATTCTGTCTCGTTTGAATTAATCTCAAGCCTTAAAGATCCAAATGGGAGGTATATTATATTAATCTGCAAACTGAACCACCAAATTTTTACCCTCGCTAATGTATATGTACCCAACCAAGGCCAAATATCCTTGCTGAATAAAATAATGCGTACTATTACCCAAAATAAACAAGGTGATTTAATTCTCTTCGGAGACTTTAACATTGTACCAAATTCTCTCCTGGACTCTTCTAACAAGTCAAGGCGTCAATCTTCCTCACTAGGCCCATGGTTGCTCAAAATGGATTTATACGACGTTTTTAGATGCCTTCATTCGTCTTCCCTGGAATTCACTCATTACTCTGGTACTCACAATTCCCACTCTAGGATAGATCTAATTCTCACTAACATATTCTCACTTCCTAAATTTAAAAATATACTAATAGCACCCAGAGTGTGGTCAGATCACTCACCTGTAATATTTGAAGTAACAAACCCCCAAAATACCATTGTAGAAAAAATCTGGCGTAATAATAGTTTCCTCTATAACCATCCTGGCTACAAAAAAGAAATCGACAAAGCCATCCAGAACTACTTCAATGAGAATGACACTGATGATATCTCTATATTCACACTTTGGTCGGCCTTCAAGGCAGTACTTAGAGGCAAGCTTATACAATTAAATTCACAACTAAACAAATCTAATAGAGAAAAAACTCTAAAATTAGTTCATGAAATTTATGCTTTAGAGCAAAAACAAGTCTCCAATCCTTCATTTGACTATTCAAAAGATATCCTTAAATTGAGAACAAACCTTAAATCTCTCCTGACCACCGAGTATGACAAATTTATACAGACTACTAAATCTAGGTACTATTTCTCTGCTGACAAACCATCGAAACTGCTTGCAGCTAAGATTAGACATTACAAAACTAAGTCACGTATTAGCGAGATTAGAGACCCCCTAGGCCATTCCTATAACCACCCTAAACATATAGTCAAAGTTTTTGCAAATTTTTATAATTCCCTATATAACCTAAAAGCTGATCCAAGCTTCTCAAAACCTTCTGATTCAGACATTAATAATTATTTACACAAACTACATTTACCCACACTAACCGACCAAGACCTACAAGATTTGAACCTCCCATATTTACCGAAAGAGATTTCGGGAGTAATCAAAAGACTTAAACTGGGCAAATCTCCAGGCCCCGATGGACTACAGAATGAGCTATATAAAACTTTTGAAACTCGTTTAGTTCCCTACCTAACCAAATTAGCCAACCATACAACACAACAGGCCTATCTTCCTCAGGATATGCTTGAAGCGATAATAACCATAATCCCAAAAGAAAAAGGTGACCCACTCGACACAAAGAACTATAGGCCCATATCCCTCCTAAATTCGGATACAAAAATTTTAGCGAAGTTGGCTGCGGAAAGATTAAAAATTCATATCGGTAAATTGGTGCATGAGGATCAGGCGGGTTTTATTCCTGGCAGAAATACTGCCGATGCCACCAGAAGAGCAGTCAATCTCATTACCCTAGTTGAGCGTGCCAATCTTCCTTCGGCCTTCCTTGCACTGGATGCAGAGAAGGCTTTCGACAGGGTCTACTGGCCATTCCTATTTAACACACTACAAAAATTTGGTCTCAAGGGTAATATTCTCAACCTAATTAAGTCAATGTATTCTGCTCAATCAGCTCGTGTCTATTCCAATAGTTCTTTGTCACAAAGATTTTCCCTGTCTAATGGCACTAGACAGGGGTGCCCTCTTTCCCCCATTCTTTTTGCCCTGTTTATAGAGCCATTTGCCTCTTCTATTAGAGAAAACATTAACATTACTGGCATCCCTGTCAATACTAAGCAAAGCAAAATAGCCCTATTTGCGGATGATATTTTACTTACCATCTCAAATCCCCTTAAGTCCCTGAGGCATATTACCACCACAATTGACGAATTCTCACACCTATCACTATACAAAGTTAATAAGTCTAAATCTCAAATAATTGACTTTAACATAGAAAACACATTTCTACAATACCTAAAAAAAGAATTTGAGTACATATGGGAGGAGAAGAAAATTATATATCTGGGAATTAAGTTGACTAAACCTTCTTCAGATCTAGTCTCAGAAAATTTGACCACACTATTCAACACTTTTCATTTAGATTACATTCGCCTGGCTAAGCTAGAAATCTCATGGCTAGGTAGAATTGAAGCGTTCAAGATGCTCTTACTCCCAAAATTTATTTATGTCATAAGATCTATTCCCATTTTTAAACCAAAACAATGGTTCAAGAAACTACAATCTCAACTTATGAAATATATTTGGAACCATAAAAAGGCAAGAATCCCTACCCTCTCATTATTAAAACATAAAAAGATGGGAGGACTGGGTGTTCCCAATTTATATAATTATTATCTGGCCACCACATTAAAGCTTTCTCAGGGATGGTTAATTGAATCTAATAACACATCCTGGATCAACATAGAGACGTCAGCTGCTAAAACTGAACAATTAAGGTCCCTACTTCTCGCCCACCTTATTGAGCCTTCTAGGCCCCCGCCAAACTACCCCACCTTAAAAGCCGTTATTCTGGCCTGGAGAGACTTGGTAAACAAATCCTCTACACACTTCCCTTTAATTAAAATTAAAAATATCCCTTTGGTTGTACTAGAAATCTTAATTACAAACCTCGACCTGTCGACCTGTCTAGATAAAGGCATAAATACTGTTAATGACCTCATTTCTGATGATACCCTCTTACCCTTTTACACATTACAAACTAGATACTCTCTCTCAAGAGATGAGAGGACGAATTGGAAGCTTATCTCTAATTTGCTTACGAAACCTTCCCTCACGTTTGCCATGCCACAAATAGTAGTACAATTAATAAATAATCCAGAGAAAACATCTATTTGGAAGACAAATGCATTGTATAAAATTTTTAATGAGGAAGTGAATTTGCCTTACCACCCCTTTTTTAAAACTTGGGAGAAAGAACTTAACATTAAAATAGATCTGAATAAAATGAGTAAGACCTTAAACATAATATATTCTCACACAGCTTCAGCGACAATTCATGAGTCTTACTTCAAGTTTCTTTCACGGTGGTACTGGACTCCAATAAAACTTCATCGCATTAACCCCACCAATTCGCCTTATTGCTGGAGGAAATGCAATAATCAAGGCACATTAACCCACATGTCCTGGGGATGTCCTAGACTGCTTAAATTTTGGATGGATACTAAACTCTTAATATCAGATATCACAGGAATGACCATATTCATTACTCCACAATTAGCCCTCTTGTCAATTGGAAAAGAAGACTTCCCAAAGCAGTTACGATTTATAATTTCGCATATTATAGTGACTGCTAGACTCATTATTGCTACGAGATGGACTAAACCTGATCCACCCGGTATAGATGTACTTATAGACCGAATTACCCAACATAGCGTGTATGAACACAATATAGCAATTAGAAGCAACTCTTTCTCAAAATACCTAGATCGTTGGACCCCCTGGATCTCTAAATACTTACCGCTACTCTTACATAAGGCCAATTGACATTCCATATATTATCAAGTGAACCAATTGTTTGACTCTCTCCTTTGTTCTTTTTAATGGTAATACAGAACTTCCTTTAGCTCAATTAAAATCTAAATTTTTTATGAATCTTTTTTATTTTTATTTTTTTAGACACATTTAATGTATTTCTTTAATAAACCTAAAGTTTATGTCTTCATAGATTTTATGTCTAGACTCATTAATAGAGTACTTATCTATTTTCTGTTTGTATTTGAAACTATACTATATTGTACAATACAGTGATTTCTAAACCTTTTTGTCTACAATATGTAGATTGTTTGTTTTCCTTTTCCCCCCTCTCCCTTCCCTTCCCTCCCTTTTTAATTTATGTACCCTACTCCTTCCCATCCCCTGGCTACTTTAAAAACTTTTTCAATAAAAATATTTTGAAACAAACAGCAGAAAGTTTATAAATGTTAGAAATAAACTGAATCTGAAATGGGGTGAAGGTGGGGATTGAAACTAAATATACAGTGCTCAGCATAAATGAGTGCACCCCCTTTGAAAAGTAAAATTTTAATCAATATCTATAATGGGTGTGTCAGGTGTGACAGACTGTCGTTCTGGATCCAGCTGTAGAAGGTCATTGCGCTTGGCTCTGCAGGCACCTTCTTGATCTTTTGATCTTTGTGGTGTAGTGATATCCTTCTCCCTCTAGGACCTAGGAGTGGACCTCCACCTTCTGCTGCTAATTGACACACCCTTGCTGGATGTTTAAATACCTTCGGTCTCTGCAAAAAGTCGCCTAGATAGCTCTATTTTCCTCCGTCCAAACTTGAAGTACTAATAGTCGGCTAGTGTCTTCTTGGAGTTCCCTTGGAGTATAGTTGGCATAATCTCTCTGGTGTCTTCTCAAGCTAAGTGTTTTCCTTTGTCTGTTACCTATTTGTCTTTAGTTGCAGTGGGGGTTGACTAGTGCTCACCCCATCCCCTCCTTAACTTGGGCCTATCACTAGGGGCAGTCAGGGATTAGGTTTCCCGCTCAGCGATAGGTACGGAACCTATTTAGGGACTTTAGGGGAGTCAGGCTGTTGTCAGATCTGCCTAGGGGTCTCCACTCCCCCTTTTCCTAGTGTTTGGACTTCTTCCTCCTCTTCCCGTTGTTGTGCACTTAGTCTTTCCCTCACCTTGCTTGACAATATCTCACTGAACAAAAGAAAAATTTCCAGAATTTTGACAAGACTAAGTTTCATAGAACCTTCTTTAACCCATAACATGAAGGTAAGGTTAATAATATAACTTTCATAGCTAAATCTTCAGTATTACTCAAAATAGTTAATGCAAAATGAGTACACCCGACATAAAAAAAAAAATACTACATCTAGTCATTTGTATGACCTCCATAATTTTTAAGAACAGCACCGAGTTTTCTAGATATGGAATGAGCAGGTTGGCGACATATTGTAACATTTATCTTTTTTCATTCTACAAGAACGAGCCCTTTTAGAGCCTGGATACTGGATGGAGAGTGATGACAACTTGTCTCTTCAGAATTCCCCATAGGTGTTTGGGTGGGTTCAGATCAGGAGACACTTAATCAATGAATCACTTTCTCCCTGTTCTTCTTCAGAAACACCACAGAAGCCTTAGATGTGTGTTTTGGATCATTGTGATGTTGCTAAGTGAACGTCTACCAAGTGCACAGAGTGATGGCAGCATCTTCTCTTTCAATATAGAGGTTTACATCTGTGAATTCATGACATCATCAATGAAATGTATCCCCCCCGACTCCAGCAGCACTGATGCAGCCCCACATAAGGACACTGCAACCACAAGGTCTCATTGAAAGGCACCATTCAGTTTTCTTTGTACTTCTCACCTTTTTGACACTATACAGCTTTGAAGCCATCAGTTCCAAAAACATTTATCTTGGTGTCAACACTCCAGAGTATAGAGTCCCAGTGGTCTTCATATTTTTCACCACGATCCCTCAATTGTAGTAGAGCTTTTTAGTGTATAAGCTTTAGTAGAAGTTTCTTTCTTCTAAAGACAACGGCATGCAACCCATTCTTCTGCAGTGTACACCGTATTGTGTCATGAGAAACACATTCACCGGTTTGGATTTCTACTCATTTAGCTAACTGCACTGAATTTGTATATGGATTTTCTTCAGCCCTTCTTATCAAAAGATGCTCCTGTTTAGGTGTCAACCTCCATGATTGGCCTGGACGTCTCTGTAAGATGATTGCAGTTCCATCTTTGTTACATTTTGGTATTCCTTTTGCTACAGTATTCTGACTGATAAGTAAAGCTTTGCTGATCTTCTTGTAGCCTTCCCTTTTTTTATGTAAAATAAATTATTTTCTTTCTCAGGTCTTGTGACATTTCTCTTCCATGTGGTGCCATTGCTGACAGAATGAAATGGGAAGGGTTTTTGTTTTTTTATAAGCAACAACTTTTTCTAGTAAACTGTCTGCTGGACACCTGTGTAATGAATAATTAAACTTACCTGTGGTTGAATTCTGGTTAATTAGAATTTTGTACTATAAAATTGAACTTTTCTACTAAGATTTTCATTGGGGTGTACTCACTTTTACAACATTCTCTTAAATGAATTTCTTAGGAAAATTACTTTTTGGGGTGTTGAAAATAGCAAGTATTGTTTGTAATTAATAGCCAACATTTGTGGGATTATTTAGTAGTCTGGTATCCCATAGAAAATGTTAATTCTAAAAGGAAACTAAAGGTTTTCTGACAAAACTGTTGGGGTGTTCTCATTTGTGCTGAGCACTGTATCTGCTATATCCACAGAATATGCCACATATATATAGAGTGGATGTGGATCCCACCTATAGGAACATCATATATCTTGAGTACGGGGCCCTGACAAGCTGCGGTTTCAGCCATTAGATTGTCAGGATTCCCGTCCATTTGTATAGAAATTTTAACCACCACTTTATGAAAATTCCTCTTAATGGAGTCTGCATGTTCTATATATTTACATCACATCCTCTGTATGTGGTAAGAATAGAATAACTCCTTAAAGGTGAGTACAGATGTGGTGGATAGGATGTGTATTTGTGTCAGACCTTGTGAATTCAACATGTCAATATATTTATTCTCAAGGAATATAAACTGTCCCCGGAGTTGTCTGACAGCAGCTTTACCCCCTCTCCCTATACAGAACACATGGACGCTCAGCTGAGTCTAACGTGCTTATGTATGGGGGGGGCTGTTTATCCGTCAGCTCGCTCCGTTGTACGGCCACATTCAGAGTTTCTCCTCCTGTGCAGATGTTCATATAGTCTGTAATCATTATGTCAGCGCTGGTTTATACCTGACTGGTTTATACAATGATCTGTACAGAAATAATCTATTCCCAGAGGAAGAAGAGAAGACAGAAATAATCACTGAGCGCTCTGCTAATTCTCTGCACCTTCATCTACACAACATTGTAATACAGCGACATCATGGGGGATGAGGACGGAGGTTTTTGTACGGCTCTGTATCACTGTGTGAGAGGGAAGCTATAACCCTGCTGACAGTAATAATCTGCTGCATCGTCCTCTGTCGCTCCTCTGATTGAAAGAGTGTAATCAGTTCCAGATCCAGATCCAGTGAACCGGTCTGGGACTCCTGTATATCGGCTGCTTGCACTGTAGATGAGAAGTGCTGGAGGTTGTCCTGATTTCTGTTGGTACCAGTGTAAGTAGCCATATACACTACTACTGGCCTTACATGAAATGGTGGCTGTTTCTCCCGGGGACACAGTGATGAGATCTGGAGATTGGGTCAGTACAATCTGTGCACAGGAGTCTAAGGAAAGATAAAGAAAACATAAGTGTTAGTGTTAATGTCGCCTCATTGTGCTGTTCTCTACTACTGTCCTGTCCATCATCTCATGAACCTCTCACCATGAATGAGAAGAAGAATTACACCCAGTACAACTCCCTGTAAACCCATCGTCATCTCCCTGGACTGATGGCCACAGACTATAGAGATGTCACCTGCACAATGTCCCCTATATACCAGCTGTAATCACTGGAGGAGACGTCCCCTGAGAGCAGAGATGTAAAGCAGGAGACATGTAAATTGTGCCGTGTGTCAGCGATCAGTGATCTGGATCTTACTGCAATCAGGGATTTCCTACAGGAGAGATATAATCCCGATCATTATCCTGAGATCATTCACCATCAGTGATCTCCTGATTGTTCTCAGACATCAGAAATGGGATTATTTTTATAGATGTTATTAGTTTTATCTGTGAAGTAAGAATAAATCCTTCTACGTCTTATTGGGCTTTTCCAGCTTTGTGATGTTGCAGCCGATGTAAGAACAGATACTGGAGACAACAGATCACCGGGAACGTGAAACGCAGAATTCCTGACCTCACAGAGAACATCTAAGGGTATGTGCCCATGTAGCATTTTACAAGCGTATATGCTGCGGAATTTCTGCAGCGTAAACGCTTGGTAATCCGCTCCCCATGGTCCCCAATGACAAGCCGCACTGTCAATGCACATGCTGCGGATTTTTCCACAGCGTTTATGCTGCGCTCAAAAATCCGCAGCATGTCCATTAATTTTGCGGACACGCAGCGTAATCGCCGCCATTGACTTGCATTGAGATTTATATAATCCGTGTCAGTATATTTGTATACACAGATTATATGCGTTTCAATGTGCGGATGGTACCCAAGTCTGGAGGAGAGAAGACTCTCATCCAGACCTGGATAGAAACCGTAAAAAAAGAATTAAAAATAAAAAATAAAGTGTATACTCACCTTCCGATGTCCTCCCGGTGTTTTGTCTGCTCCGTCCGCTCTCTTGCAATGCTCCCGCTGTTATGAAGGACCTGCCATGACGTCACTGAGTCATGTGACCCATCACATGGCTCAATGACGTCACCGCAGGTCCTTCACACCACCGTGAGCCGCCCAACACACCGGACGCGGCAGAGAGAACACCGGGAGGACACCGGAAGGTGAGTATAAACTTTATTTTTTTATTTTTTACCATTTTATTCTTTTTTTTAACTAACTTGGTCACACTACTATAAATTCATGCCGGTTGCCGGTTGCATGGATTTATATAGAGTGAACAAGTTGTCAAGCACTTTCCAAGTGATGCTAAAATCACTTGGAAAAGCGCTTGATAACCCGCATGCAGAAATGCATGGAGAGATGCTTGACAAACGCTTCTACCTGGCGGGAAAAACGCATGTAAAATCCGCATGCATTTTTCCTTCCAGGGAGAAGCGTAAAAAATATGCAGCATTTCTGCATCGTGGGCACATAGTCGAAGACCATTAGAAATATTTATATTCATTCAGATTATTATTAATATGTTTATTACTATTAATACGACTGATATTTTATTACATCCACTCCTGATTGTTGCTTAAAAACCAGATGTAAAACCCTGATGAAATACACAGGTGTGAATGAGGCCTGATCTGTGTATATTGTGGTGTGAATACAGAACTGATGGGTAGAGATGAGCGTTGTTCTACTCGAACTGTTCGCCAATCTCAAATTCGAGCTGTTTTGGGCGGTGTTCGAGCCGTTCGGCGAACACGAACAATTTGAGAAAAATTCGGCTGTTCGAGGTTATGTTCGATAACTGTTCATGCACCAAAATCATAACTGGATTTTTTCTCAGTAATGATGAAAATTAATGTTAATACGCAGTTTGAGTGTACAGCGGGGCGGGGGGAGGGGCAGGAACAATGAAGATCTCCATTTTTTTTTCTCTTTCCCGCATTTGCAGTGGGGAGGTGCAATCTGTCAGCCTATCAGCAGCGCACACACGGAGCGAAGTGCTTTTTTTCACACAAGCAAGGGCATGTGTCATTGGCAGTGTATGTCACATGTCCTTGCCCTATAAGACCCAGCCATTTTCCCCGTCGCCACCATTTTCTCACTGCTGCAGCTGCGTGTTAGACGGCACCGCTGTTGCTGTGTGCGCTATACCTTGTTAATTTCAAGCCAATTTTCGCACAAATCTACAGATAGCTTGGGAGTAGGGAATAGTTGTGATTGCAGTCCTTTTAAGGACTAGGTTACAGCATTTCCTACGACTTTTATCAGGCAGGTCTGTGCTCTTAAATAGATAGATTGTGGGAGTAAAGACTAATTGTAATTGGAGTCCTTTTCAGGACTAGGTTACATGAGTTCCTATCAGTTTTTGCCAGGCAGGTCTGTGCCAGTGCTGTGCAAGGTTTTTTCACAGCATTTGGCTGAATCTAGCAAAGCTAATCCTTTTTGGCCTATTGCAGAGTGTGTTAGTCAGTGGAGTAGCCTATCTGTGTTGCAAGATATACCACCTGTGTATAGAATACCAATTTTTTTACTGCACCTAGTGAAGTAAAATCTTTTGGGCATAGCATCATTCTATTAGTCCATCTATACTGACCTCCATCAGGTTGCAAATTGAATATAATTTTTTTCTGCATCTACCTCTGAAAAAATATTGGGCTTCTAGCTGTGTGTGGGACTTGTTCTATTAATCCATCTATACAGACCTCCATCAGGTTGCAAACTGAATATATTTTTTTCTGCATCTACCTCTGAAAAAATATTGGGCTTCTAGCTGTGTGTGGGACTTGTTCTATTAATCCATCTATACAGACCTCCATCAGGTTGCAAACTGAATATATTTTTTTCTGCATCTACCTCTGAAAAAATATTGGGCTTCTAGCTGTGTGTGGGACTTGTTCTATTAATCCATCTATACAGACCTCCATCAGGTTGCAAACTGAATATATTTTTTTCTGCATCTACCTCTGAAAAAATATTGGGCTTCTAGCTGTGTGTGGGACTTGTTCTATTAATCCATCTATACAGACCTCCATCAGGTTGCAAACTGAATATATTTTTTTCTGCATCTACCTCTGAAAAAATATTGGGCTTCTAGCTGTGTGTGGGACTTGATCTATTAATCCATCTATACAGACCTCCATCAGGTTGCAAACTGAATATATTTTTTTCTGCATCTAGCTCTGAAAAAATATTGGGCTTCTAGCTGTGTGTGGGACTTGTTCTATTAATCCATCTATACAGACCTCCATCAGGTTGCAAACTGAATATATTTTTTTCTGCATCTACCTCTGAAAAAATGTTGGGCTTCTAGCTGTGTGTGGGACTTGTTCTATTAATCCATCTATACAGACCTCCATCAGGTTGCAAACTGAATATATTTTTTTCTGCATCTAGCTCTGAAAAAATATTGGGCTTCTAGCTGTGTGTGGGACTTGTTCTATTAATCCATCTATACAGACCTCCATCAGGTTGCAAACTGAATATATTTTTTTCTGCATCTACCTCTGAAAAAATATTGGGCTTCTAGCTGTGTGTGGGACTTGTTCTTTTAATCCATCTATACAGACCTCCATCAGGTTGCAAACTGAATATATTTTTTTCTGCATCTACCTCTGAAAAAATATTGGGCTTCTAGCTGTGTGTGGGACTTGTTCTATTAATCCATCTATACAGACCTCCATCAGGTTGCAAACTGAATATATTTTTTTCTGCATCTACCTCTGAAAAAATATTGGGCTTCTAGCTGTGTGTGGGACTTGTTCTATTAATCCATCTATACAGACCTCCATCAGGTTGCAAACTGAATATATTTTTTTTCTGCATCTACCTCTGAAAAAATATTGGGCTTCTAGCTGTGTGTGGGACTTGTTGTATTAGTCCATCTATACTGACCTCCATCAGGTTGCAAACTGAATATCTTTTTTTCTGCATCTACCTCTGAAAAAATATTGGGCTTCTAGCTGTGTGTGGGACTTGTTCTATTAATCCATCTATACAGACCTCCATCAGGTTGCAATTTGAATATAATTTTTTTCTGCATCTAACCCAGCCAATAGTTTTGGCCTAATACCACAGTTTGGCCACTCAGCTCTGCTCGGTTCCCATCCATTGTTTTTTTGTGCAAACAACTCCAGAGTTGTGAATTAGTTAACCACCAAAATGAGTGGAAAAAGGCCTGCTGCTGGTGGAAAGGGGAATAGGCGTGTTGGGAAGGGGAAAAAAGGTTGTGTCCGTGGGGTAGGTGTTAAAGCAACAGTAACATCTGCAGAAGAAAGACCATCTTCCAGCCAAACTAAAATGTCTACTTCTTTTAGCGGACAATGTGATAAGATCCCTTTCTTACGGCCACGCCAATCGCTACAAATTCCAGATGAGGCACAAAAACAGCAGGTGCTTCAACGGATATCAAGTGCTCCTTTAAGTGGGCTCTCCTCCACATCAACTTCAACATCACAAATACTCCAGTCCTCAAAGGTGTCACCCCAATCGCACTTGCTTCCTCACAGCTCCCAAATCTCCAGCTGCCCGTCTGAGTATGAGGTAGAACAGATGGTTGAGTCTGCAGAGCTGTTTACTCATACTATAGCCTGGGAATCAGAGGTCGACTCCAGCGCTTCTGTGAATCCAGACGAGGAAATGATCTGCACTGATGCCCAGAATCTTTATGAGTCGGATCCAGGACCAGACGCAGAAGGTTCTGACCATAATGTAGACCCTCATTCCCAAACTGTAACTCCTGTTGGTGGAGACAATGAGGAAGACGATGATAAGACTCAAATACCTGATTGGAGCGACAACTTTAGTTTTTTGTCAGGGCAGGAACAGGTTGGCTCTGAGGACAACGGGTGTGATAACGCACAGGGTGATGATGATGAGGTTGGAGATCCCACTTACTGTCAACCCACAGTCAGCCAAGAGATGAGGTCAGCAGAGGAGGTGGAGGAAGATGCTAGTGACGACGAGGTCAGGTTGCGCCTTCCTGGACAGAGACGTAGTACTGGAAGCACGTCAACAACTGCATCCTCAAACACAACTCTGCCTCTCACCACAAGTCGTGGTGGCTCTTCAGGTCGCATGGGTGCTAAGCCTTGCATAGCCTGGGCATTTTTTCAGATCGATAAAGATGACCCAACTCATGTTATCTGTAACATTTGTCAGCAAAAGCTAAGTAGAGGCCAAAAAATACATAGTTTGAGTACTTCATTCATGAACCGGCACATGGACATGAAGCATAAGTTGCAGTGGGAAGCTCACTGTGCTACAATGCGGCCTAGCCGGCCGGGCCAACCACCGTCTGCCATATCTTGTGCATCCGCGGCCTCTTCATCCTCTGTGGCTGGGGGGACAGCAGTCACACCTGTTTTGGGGCGCAGACCTGCCACCTCTTTACCCGCAACAGCCAGCGTGATTGGCAGGTCATCATTTTCTTTGGAGGTGGTAACACCAGCTGGTGTTGAGCGCTGTCCGACATCGATAGCACCACCTTTGGATCAAGGCAACCTAACATGTCCGCCTGCATCTTCCTCACAGACCGGCAGTTTGCCGGGGACACCCTTATCAACCCCGTCTAAGCACAATAGCCAGCCCTCGGTCCCTCAGATGTGGACAAGTAAAAGACCATTTCCTCCTAGCCATGAGAAAGCAAAGAGGTTGAATTTCACCATCTGCAAGCTCTTGGCTACAGAAATGCTGCCTTTCCGCCTGGTGGACACAGAGGATTTTCGAGACCTTATGTCCGTCGCAGTGCCCCAGTACTAGATGCCCAGTCGGCACTACTTCTCAAAGAAAGGTGTGCCTGCGCTCCACCAGCATGTCGCACACAACATCACTGCTTCTTTGAGAAACTCTGTGTGTGACAGGGTGCATTTCACCACAGACACTTGGACGAGTAGGCATGGACAGGGGCGTTACATGTCGCTGACTGGGCACTGGGTAACTATGGTGACAGCAGGACAAGGGGCTGCTGTCCAAATCTTGCCGTCCCCACGAGTTGTGCGTCAATCCTCTTTATGTCAAAGTTCCTCCACTGCTTCTGCCTCCTCAACCTCCTCTCGGTCTTCCACCTGCACCCAAAGCCTGTCTGGTCATGCCACAAGCTTTCTAACTGCGCAGAAGGGATCCTGCACACCTCCTTACTATGCTGGCAGTAGGGCTCAACGTCATCAGGTGGTTTTTACATTGAAATGTCTGGGAAATGTGAGTCAAACAGCTGAGGAGTTGTGGTCAGCTCTGGAGAACCAATTTCATGAATGGTTGTCTCCACTGGACCTGAAACCAGGGAAGGCCGTGTGCGACAATGCTGCAAGCCTGGGTGTGGCCCTTCGCCGGGGCAATGTCACACACGTGCCTTGTATGGCTCACGTGTTGAACCTGGTTGTCCAGCAATTTTTAGCCCACTATCCCAGACTAGATGGCCTTCTGCAGAGGGCACGGTCGCTGTGTGCTCACTTCCGCCGTTCGCATCCCGCAGCTCAGCGACTTACATCTCTACAGAAGTCGTTGGGCCTGCCACTTCACCGGCTACAATGCGATGTGCCTACCCGGTGGAATTCAACTCTGCACATGTTGCAGCGACTGTGGGAGCACCGACAAGCCCTGGTGCAATACGTTCTGACGTATAGCCTGGGCCAACGAGATTCAGAGGTGGGGCAAATCACGCTGGAGGAGTGGTCTCAGATCAGGGACCTATGCACCATTCTGCACAGTTTTGAAATGGCGACGAAGATGTTTAGTGCTGACGATGCCATTTTCAGCATGACTATTCCGGTGATTTACATGCTGGAGCACATGTTAAACAGAATTCGGAGTCAGGTGGTGGCACAAGAGGAGGTGGAGGAAGTAGAGGAGGAGGAGTTGTATGCGGAAGGGCTAACATCTGCAAGGTCCAGACGGTCGGCAGCACCAAGGCGGCAGGCATGTGAGGGTGGGGGAGATGGTTTTACCAGGGCGCATGGTAGCAGCCAAACTAGTGAGGAAGGTGCAGGAGCCCAGGAAGAAGTGGAGGACGAACTGATGGAAGACTCATCAGATGAGGGAGACCTTGATCACATTTCTGTTGTGCGAGGTTGGGGGGAGAGGACAGAGGAAGGAAGCATGATTGTTACCTCGCCACCAACACAACAGGGACTTGGTGCTCCTGGATGCGCAACACACATGAGTGCCTTCTTGCTGCACTACCTGCAACATGACCCTCGAATTGTGAGAATTAGAAATAATCCTGACTACTGGGTTGCCACACTGTTAGATCCCCGGTACAAAAGTAAATTTGCAGAAATTATTCCTGCCAAAGAAAGGGATGCACGCATGCAGGAGTATCAGCAGAGACTGTTGCAGAATCTTACATGTGCTTTTCCACAAAATACCAGTGGTGCACGTAGTGAATCTCACAGTTCCAACTTGCCAACCGTGGGACCGTCAAGTGTTCAGCACTCAAACCATAACAGAACCACAGTATCTGCTGGTAACATCAATTTTGCGGAATCATTTCACCACTTTTTTAGCCCATCCTTTGCAAGGCCACAGGAGACAAGAAGTCTGACACATAGTCAACGCCTAGAGACGATGGTACAGGAGTATCTCCAAGTAAACATTGAAGCCACGACTGTGTCACTGGACCCTTGCTCTTTTTGGGCTTCCAATCTGGATAAATGGCCGGAGCTAGCCACTTACGCCTTGGAGATCTTGTCATGCCCCGCAGCCAGCGTTCTGTCTGAACGTGTGTTCAGCGCTGCTGGTGGTGTGCTGACAGATAAGCGCACGCGGCTCTCCACTGATAATGTAGACAGACTCACGTTCATAAAGATGAACAAATCATGGATCCGAAACGACTTTTCTACCCCTGTGTCATCCTGGGGAGAGTAAAAGCTTGATGATTGGTTAAAATCACCCTACCAACCGTTTTAAGCTTTCAAATTACTAATCATGTTTATCTGTATCTTGGCTGGAAAATAATTTGGGCTTTGTAGCAGTGTGCAGCACTGATTCTATTAGGCCATCTATAATAAGCTCCACCAGATTTAAAATTACTAATCATGTTTATCTGTATCTTGACTGGAAAATAATTTGGGCTTTGTAGCAGTGTGCAGCACTGATCCTATTAGGCCATCTATACTAAAGCTTCACCAGATTTAAAATTAATAATAATTTTTAGCTGCATCTAGCCCGGAAAATAATTTTGGGGCTCCGAGATGCGCAAGACACATAAGTGCCTTCTTGCTGCACTACCTGCAGCATGACCCTCATATTGTCAGAATTCGAAGTAATCATGACTACTGGGTTGCCACACTCTTAGATCCCCCAAACTTTTCGATCAACCTTTTCATTTTAATAAAGACCAAAAAAATGGTCATTTTTGAAATTATAAGCATTAGCAGGTTGTTAGAAACTGAAATCAAACAGTTTTCAACTCAAAACTTTATTCTAGGTGATGTTACATTTTCACATAGGACCCCTTGTTCGAAAGGAGCTTCTGAACTCTCTCGTCCATTGAATTTGTCAGGTTTTGGATGGTTTCTGCTTCAATTGTTTTGCATGAGGACAGAATACCCTCCCAGAGCTGTTGCTTAGATGTGAACTGCCTCCCGCCATCATAGACACTCCTTTTAATGATGCTCCAAAGGTTCTGAATGGGGTACAGGTCAGGGGAGCATGGGGGTCACACCATAAGTTTGTCCCCTTTTATGCCCATATCAGCCAGAGATGCAGATGTTTTATGTGCAGCATGAGATGGTGCATTATCATGCAGAAAAATGATCTTGCTGTGAAATACACGGTTCTTCTTCTTGAACCATGGCAGGAAGTGCTGTTTGAGAAAATCCACATACATTATGGAGTTCATCTTTAGCGCCTTCAGGGATCCTAAAGGGGCCGACAATCTCTCTCCCCATGATTCCAGCCCAAAACATTACTCCACCTCCTCCTTGTTGGCGCTGTAGCCGTGTTTGCGTGGGGTGTCCATCAACCAGCCATCCTCCACTCCATCCATCTGGAGCATCGAGCGCTGCACGGCACTCATCCGTGAACAAAACAGTTTTGAAATCAGTCTTCATGTAATGTTTGGCCCACTGGAGCCGTTTCTGCTTGTGTGAAGTGGATAGAGGAGGTCGACAGGATGGCGTATGCACAGCTGCAAACCTCTGAAGGACCCTGCATCTTGTTGTTCGGGGGACGTTGGAGGCACAAGCAGCTTCAAAAACTTGTCTGCTGCTATGACAAGGCTTTTTTGCCGCTGCTCTTTCAACCTGACGTAATTGCCTGTAGGAAAGAGTCCTCAATTTGCCCTTATCAGCACGCACACGTGTGTACTGTGAATCAGCTACATACTTCTTGATTGCCAAGACACTTCATCCTGATCATCGCACAATGTTGATTGTAGTCATGCCTTGACCTAAACACTCCACAATTTGTTGCTTCTCAGCAGCCGACACATCCTTTTTCTTTCCCATTTTGGCAGAAAATGTAGGCTGCTTAATAATGTGAGACAACCTTCTTAAGTAGTCTTGCCTTTCATTGGACACACCTGCCAAACTAATTAGCACAGGTGTCTGCAATTGCTTACAGTGATATAAAGAGCCCTGACACACATCACCATCAATGAGTTTAACTGACAAACAAACAAATTCTTCCCTTATCACTCCTAAACACTTTTTGCATAATAATTTGGAACGCAGTGTACATGTGCTTTTCCACAAAACACCAGTGGTTCACGTAGTGAATCTTACAGTTCTAACTTGCCAACCGTGGTCTGTATGGAGTTGTTCAATAAAGGGCCCAAAATTAAGATAACATAGATGGGAGAGGTCTCTATGAATAGGAATTCCTAAGTATTTGATACCCTGTGAGGGCCAGGCAAAGGGAAAGTTGGACTGGATGGAATCCTATATGGATTTGGGGAGGGAGACATCAAGGGCCTCAGACTTCGCTGCATTGATTTTAAAATTTGACCATGTAACAAAGTGATCTATTTCAGCCATAACAGCATGGATGGATATATGTGATTGAGTGATATATACTAGGACATCATCAGCAAATAGAGAGCACTTGTACTCGGTGCCTCCCACCTCAATCCACCTAATATTGGGATTATGGCGAATTGATGAGAGCAGGTGCTCCGTCACTAGGATGTATAAGAGAGGGGACAGAGGACATCCCTGCCTTGTCCCATTGGTGATTGTGAAAGGTGATGAAAATGTCCTGATGCACCCCCTGGGCCTTGGGACACCCGGAGCCGGACCCTTTTTGGTGGATGCTGGTGGTTGTAGTCTTCGTGGCGGCGACCCGGTTCCGTGGCTCAGGGTGGTCAAACCAGTGGCGGAACTATTTATGTGGTTTTGATGTTTAAATGTCTGACTACGCCACCCGTGGATTGCGGTCAGAGTGAACCGCCGCTGCAGGGCAGACCGCTGAGGCTGGTGTTGTGGGTGCAGCAGAACGTAGCATAACTCCCCACGGGAGGAGTATAGCCTCAGGGCAGTGTATGCGGAGGATGGGGGTGATGGTGCAGGGCAGCAGCAGTAACGACACGGAGTCAGTGATGCAGTCCAGGGCCTTTACTCACAGTTCTTATTATCCAGACCACGTCTGCAGGTAACGGCTGCCCACGTCGTACTGTGCTCACCAGGTGAGGGGCTCAGACAACTCCCAGATAACTTTGGAGCGCTTCGCAGGACCCCCTTTGTGTGTCCTTTGTCTGGCCTTTCTTACCAACCCTTCTGTCCGGCTGCCTCGGGCCTCCTCTTGGTAAACTTGGCGCCAGTTTCCGTGACCCTATGTGGTGCCTTCCTAGCGGGTGTAGCGAGGGGCTGCGCCACATAAAATGTCACAGCCTCCGGTTTCTAGCTGAGGCTCGTTTCCTGCCTCCACTAGTTTCGGGGACCGGTCTCCCCCTTTGGCCTGACCCCTCCACGCAGGTGGATTCGGGCGTGCGGTGGCGACTCGCCCGTCCGCACCCCTGGGATCCCTTCATTCCTCGTTCCTGGAGCCTTCTCCGCTCCTCTTCCTTCCTTCTCCCTCTTCCAGGCCTGGGCCTCTGTTACTAGGCCCGCCTCCGGAGCAGAGCTCATGCAGAGCCCCTGCTCCCTGCCACTTCTGCTCAGACTTCTCTGCACTGAACTAAGATGGTGCCCACCTTTTATACTCCCTTCTCAATGCACCCAGGAACTGCTTCCTCCCTGCTCCTGCACTACAGGGTTCCCCTTCCTCAGTGTTCCCTCCCCCCACTCCAGCCAGGGACAGGGACTGTCATGCCCATCTCAGAGGCATATTGGTCGCCCTGCCCCACGGCAATGTGGTGTAATGCATGCAGGTGTCGGGTCCTGATCCACACTCCATCCTTACCTGAGAGTGAGATATCACACCTCTGGGTGAGGTGCAATACCTCTGTAGCAACCGAGCCCTCAGGGTGCTACAGTTCCATTTATCTTCAGCCTAGGTGACGTATTGTGATACAGGGCCGTGATTTTGGCTATAAAATGGTCCCCTAGACCCCTACCCCAAGCTTTTTAAGAGAATCATATATGGCGTGCCAGGTGACTCTATGGAATGCTTTCTCAGCATCCAACGAGAGTATCTAATTACAAATTTTTAACTGCATCTAGCCCAGGAAATACTTTGTGCCTAGTAGCAGTGTCTGCTAGTCAGCGGATTATCCCGGCTGTTAAGCAAGCTACACCACCTGTAGTTTAGACACTTAATTTTTTCAAAGGAAATGCTTCGGGACCATGGGATACTCAGTGAAGAGCATCAGGAGGCACCCCAAGGCATAGGGGCTGGGACTGGCAGTAGGATGCCTTGCGGTGGACAGCCGAGCTCGATCCTTATAAAAGCTTTTTAACTGCAGCAGCTTTAGTGGACGCTACTGGAGCTGGAATTACGCGGCTGCTGGCATGAGACTTGCCCTCTAATAGATCCTTGTAAATGGATTTAAAGTGTATTCATTCAAATTAGAGGGACAATTTAAATTAAAAAGCTTAGAGCTGCCTCCACCACAGGGGGGCTCGCTCGACCCACCAGCCGACAGGCACCAGTATTGGGAGAGGGGGGCTGGCCATCAGGGTTCACCGCGGCTCTGGCACAAACCCGGAGACACGGAGGTGGCACGGGCAGGAGCGGACTGGCCGTGTCGGCTTCTCACTTTTTGGATTTTAGGAGGGCATGACATGCCTATATCTGTGTCTCCCCCTCCTTTTACTCCTCCACCTCTTTTATTTTCGCATGACTATATGTACTTGTCACTTTTCCATGTGTTAGTTATGTCTTCTGAGCAGTTTGTCAGCTTTTGGACACCTTTGAAGGTGTTTTCTATGTGTTTCTATGTGTTTTTGTTTGCCTGCCATTGGTTTTAACGGTGTTCGAAGGTGTTCGACGAACAGTTCGACGAACAGTTCGACGAACACACGGGTGTTCGACGAACCGAACCTGACTCGAACACTACGGGGGTGGCTCAACACTACTGATGGGATATTTGGGGGATTCTCATGTGATTTATCTTCATGCATTACTATCATCTATCTTGTGAATGTAAATCTCTCATGTATATAATGTCATATATCAGCAGTTCTCATCTGTCTCATCTGATGTCATTTCCTCCCTAGACGACGGCCCCTGAGCGTTATAGATGTGATATACGTGGGCTGCACCTATATAGTGTTATGTGAATAGAAGCTCTTGAATGATTTTTCATTATCAATGAATGTATTAATAAAATTATAAGAAATATGGAGAAGACAGATATTTGGACACATAGATGAGCCCCCGACAGAAGACACATCTCTGATGGCTGAACCTGCCATTATTCCTGCACTTATGGCCGAGGGTCTGGACAAACCACAAACTCACATTATTGTTATTCTGGTAGAAAACAAATCCTCGTCGGTGACTTTATTAGTAGTTTGCAGAGCACATGTTACTCCCTGACGTGTGCAGAATAATCCGGGCTCCGCTGAGGCTGCCGGGCCCCTCCAGTCCAGGATTCTCCTCAGACCGGGGCCGGGAGAGGTGGGGTCATTTATATGTATATTTCTACCCTACGTCCCAGACCCCTGAGCAGAATAAGGCAGATTCACAGCAAACAGACTCAATGTGAATCCAATCTCTTTCCTGAATTGGAGTGAATCTGCTGAGTGTGAATTGTGGCTGAGTCGCTCATCACTAATGTCCGCACATCTCAGCCCAGAATAGAAAAAGACTGAAGTGAATCTCTGAAAACCCCATTTACTGCTGGGAATATATTTGCTGCTTTGTGCAGCGGCTCCGGCCCCTCTGATCTGTGAGTATAATGTGGGATATGTGAGGTATAGCGGTGTATGGAGCCGCCATTATGAGACCTCTAGACCTTGTAGTGAGAGGGTGGAGGGGACTGTGCAGCGCGGGGAGGATCTGTCCTCCAGTTCTCTCTCTTCCTGGTCACTCATCCATTCCCGCTAAGCTTCTTATGTTCCTGAGTCCATCAGTAACCGGCGGCTCAGCTAATGTCGGCCGCTCCCGGAGATGACACCTGTAATGCCATGGTTTTCTGATATGGGGAGACCACTGTAACCCCGGGGTCCATCTTTATTTTCAGGATAAAGGACATCACATTAGATATATCGGGTACAGCTCAAATAAAAAGGTAATCACTTGTCCAGAAAAAAAATAAAGATATTTGCAACCAAGATGAGTCCATCACATAACAGGTGAGATATTTATCCCTAGGAGGTAAACTATGAAATGACAGCAAGCAGAGATCTAGATACAGAAAATATAAGGGAAAATTATATAATCTTTTATTATACAAAAATACAACCTGTAATTGTTGGAACAAACAAAATGTATATTTATATTCTATAGGAGCAGAAAGTAAAGTCCTCCCCTCCTTCTTCTATCTCCTTACATCTGTACAGATTCCTCCATCACATGAATCCTGGTAACAGTCTGAAGCTTTTATCGGCCGCGCACAATACTGGATAAGAGCTGCCCGGGTCGTGTTCCTCCTCCTGATGTGTGTGCTCTGTACAGATACAAGCGCCTCATACACAGGATTCTCTGCTATTCCTCAGTATCAGTCACTTATATACAGATGTTTGGTGTCTGCACTGAGTATAGACAGAGCTGCCCGAGCTGCTGCTGCCCCCTAGTGGCTCCATGACATGGAGATTTATGCATCTTGTATCTGCACTGAGCCAGTAACCACATGATACCAGAGGGAGCGGAAAGCATCTTATTACATCATCCAGAAGAGGAGGCAGCACAGGTGTGGAGGGAAGCAAAATGGGGGATCTAAAGAGCCAGCGGTGGAAATAGGGAAGATCTCCAGGAGGAGCTGGAAAATCTCCTGGACAAAGGTTGGATGGCAGAGAAAGAGCCACCTGCTCTCTGCTCCACCACTTATACTGCTAGGGCACAGGTCGCTTTATGGCTGTAACTGCCCGAGGTGCGGTGAGCTAGATCCACTGCGCCATAGCGATAGCGAATGTAGCACAATGAATGGGGAGCGCCCGTCACCTTCTCTGTGACTCAGCTGGTGGCAATGGCATCATGGCGTCAGCATGGACGCTCTGCCACAAGATGAGGTGGAGCCACAGGAGATCTGATGGACAGGGAAGTATTAAATATTAGTTTTTCAATAAATGAATTAATTTTGATAACAAGAATGAAATGGGGGTGAGAGAGAGAACACTATAATGACTTAAGGGTGGGGGATGGAAGAGATATAAATATATTGGGGGAGGGGACATGTAAATATAATGAATCAGAGGGGCATGGAATTATAATGATACAGCGGACAAGTAATTATAATGAATCGGGGGGGCGGGAGGTGCACAGTGGGGGCATGGAGGACACAGGAGATTAACTGATTAATTGGGGGAAAGAGAACAGTAACTAATTCATTTATACATTTATTGGGAGGGGAAAGTGGCCAATTATAGTTACAGGGGGCTCAGTGGTGGATTATCAATTTACATTCAGAATTTTGTGTTGCATAATAGTAAGACGTCAGCGGTGAGTTACTGGATGTGAATATTTGTTCTGTCTCTACATTGTATAGGGGTACGTTCACATGGGCGACCGGCGGCACTAAATGACCACCAATCGGAAAACCATTACCTATTGGCAGTCGCTTCATAGCATGTTTAACCCCTTCATGACTAGGCTATTTTTCATTATTTTATTTGTTTTTTCCTCTCCTTCTACTAAGAGCCATAACTTGCTATCTTTCCATCCACATAGCGTATGAGGACTTGGTTTTTGCGAGACAAGTTGTAGTTTTGAACGACATCATTCATTTTATCATGTGATTCACTCAAAAGTTGGGAAAATAATTCTAAGTGCGTTGAAATTGCAAAAAAAGTGCAATTCCACAATTGTTTGTGTCACCATTTTCCGAGACCCCTAACATTTTCAATTTTCGTGGTAAGGGGCTATGTGGGGGCTTATTATCTGTGGCCTGATTTGAGGTTTATTGATGCTATTTTGGGGTAGATATAATGGTATCATCTTGTCTAATTGCAGTTTATTGCAATGTTGTGGCAGCTAAAAAAAGTAATTATGGCGTTTTGATATTTTTCTCATTACGCTGTTTACTGATTGGATTAATTTATTTTATTTTTGATAGATTGGAGTTTTATGAATTTGGCGATATCGAATATGTGTATTTTTTTTTAATTGCTTTATTTTTAATGGGGCACAAAGGGGGGTGATTCTTGCACCGGCTATCACTGAGGAATATGTTCCTACAACAAGGATACCATCCACTGGTAATAGATGAACAGATCCACAGAGCTACAAGGATCCCAAGAAGCCGCCTCTTGGATTACTTGCAGAGAGAGGACAACAACAGGGCGCCTCTTGTGGTCACATACAGCAAGCACATGAACATCCTAAGGAAGATTGAGACTGATCTTCCACCCATATTCCTCAGAGACCACAGACTGAAAGGAATATTCCCAGAACTACCACTTCTCTCCTACAAAAAGCCCCGTAACCTAAGGAATCTCCTTGTCAGAAGTGTCCTCTCATCACCATCAGAGATGGGAACATTCCCCTGTAATAATAAAAAGCAGGACTTGTACCCAGATATTACCGACAAATACAGTCCACATACCCAACACCAATCAGGACTATAAGATCATGGACTTCTTCTCATGTTCATCTTCCAATGTGGTGGACATGATACAATGTACAAGGTGTCCTGGAGGAGCCGATATTGGGGAAACTAAGCAAAAACTACAAACGGGGAGGAATCTACACAGACACAATCAGGAATGAACTGGACGCCTGTGGGAAAACATTTCTCTGGACCTGGACACTGTATGACGGATATAAAAGTCTTAATACTGAAAGGTCGTTTTAAGGACGAAAAAGAAAGGAAAATCTGAGAATTCATACTGATAAGAATGTTCAACTCTTCCACAATTTAACACCTGGATTTATGACTCACTACATGGACCCAGTTCACACCTCCACGAGACTGACTCCAGATCACTAAGCTGTCACTCCCACCATCTCTCCATTTGTAACAAAAAACCTTAACTTGATTTCCTTGGCTTATCTTTAGGAGGCATCACCCCATCCACCCCATGCACAAATTGTAATATCTCCTAAATGTTGTGCTCTTGTCTCAGTCATTCATTTGTAAATCCTCCTGAAGAAGGAGCCTCGGTGCTCTGAAAGCTGCAGACATAATTCTCCTGGTTAGCCAATAAAGGGATCGCTCCTAGAATACTTCTGTCAATTTTAGGCATAAAACTACTTATATCAATTTGTAAAGGTTGCAAAGTTGTGATATATGCTCTACTGTGACCCCCTACTGAATATTAATTTTTCTTTTCTTCTGAGGGGAGGATAATTAGAACTTCTGCTATGGAGCTCTATGATTTCTATATACGTCCATTATGATGACTACATAATTAGGATATACTTATGGTAACACATAAATAATCATTGGAGCTGTAATCATCAAATAATATTTTGTCAATGTGTGAAATGTTCTTTTAAGAATTGTTTACATGTGTAACATAACATATATATATATATAAATGACTTATGTGGATATTAGGTGAAGTGTAGAGCGGTGTCACCCCATGATGATTATTATCTGGGCTTGTTACATTGTCAGGCTGCAATTTCCCTCTACAATGTCATGTGATGCACTACTTATCTCATCCACCAGATGGCGCTATAGAGCATTACACTCCATAATCCTGAAAGGTGACACCTGCAGGACGATTCGTGTAAGAGCAACAGTTCATAGTACCAGGGGTCAACCATTTTGAGCGTGAAATTCACTAAGGAGGAGTCACTAATGTGTCTCGACAGTAAGGGGGGACACTATTGTGAAGGACACTATGGGGCGATTCATTATGACCGGTGTTGTGCAGTTTAGTGTTAATGACTCTCTGGAGTACAATGCGCCTAATTCATTAAGTGGTGCTCATCCCCTAAAGAAATAGGCGCATCTCTTAATTGTCATGTGCCGACACCAGAAATGGTCTGAAGTCAGTGACTGGGGAATATTTCTTGACTACATTACGCAGTTTCTGCTGAGACTGGACTGTAAACCCTAAGGCGATGTGCCCACGTAGCAGATTTACATGCGTTGTTTCTGCCAGAGAGAAGCGTTTTTTTCAGCGTTTTTACATACGTTTTTTCTGCCAGAGAGAAGCGTTTTTTCAGCGTTTTCGCATGCGTTTTTTCAAGCACTTTTCCAAGTGATTTTGAGCATCACTTGGAAAAGTGCTTGACAAGTTGGTCACACAATATAAATCCATGCAACCGGCATGGATTTATATTGTGTGACCAACTTAGATGCTTTAAATGCAGCATCTATAGTAAAAAAAAAGAAAGAATTAAAAAGTTAAAAATAAAAAAAAACCTGTATGCTCACCTCTCCGGTCTCCTCCTGGCAGCGATCCTCTCTCCTCGGCGTCCCGGGTGTACTGGCAGGACCTGCGATGACTTCATTTAGTCAGCTGATGGTCACGCGACCATCACCTGACCGCTGACGTCAGTGGTCACGTGACCATCAGCTGACTAAATGACATCACTGCAGATCCTGCAAGTACACCCAGGACGCCGAGGAGAGATGACGCAGCCGGGAGAAGACCGGAGAGGTGAGTATACAGGTTTTTTTACTTTTAACTTTTTTATTTCTTTTTTTCACCGCGTGGTAGCCGGGATGTAGAGGAGTTGTAGTCTCCTCTTCATCCCAGGTACCACACGCACCGCGATTATGCTGCAACTTCGCGGCCATTGAATTTAATTGAAACGCTGCAAATCCACATATACCTGCTGGTTTGCTGCATTTCAATGTTCCTCAATGGCCGCGAATTTGCGGCGTAATTGCATTAGAAATGGTCATGCTGCGAATTTGGCGCACTAATTAGCGCATCATGTGCACAGCACATCCGAATTCACATTGCTTTGCATGGCAGATGGTTTTACAAGCGTTTTCAAGGCGTTTTCATGGCTTTAAAAACGCTACGTGGCACATAGCCTAAAAGTCACAACTTCCGAGTTCTGTGAAAATATTGCAACTTATTAAGGTGTTTTACATCAGAGTTTTGACCTTTCACATTTTCTGCTATTCATGCGCTATAGAGATAAAGTGTCAGCTTCATTCTGCGGGAAAAAGTTATTACAGTAATAGAAGACTTATAATTTTTTTTAAATGTTTTATTACTTTTATACAATTAATATTCTGTGGGGGAGGGGCCGAAGGAAAATCTGTTGATCCGTCAGCTCGCTCCGTTGTACGGCCACATTCAGAGTATCTCCTCCTGTGCAGATGTTCATATAGTCTGTAATCATTATGTCAGCGCTGGTTTATACCTGACTGGTTTATACAATGATCTGTACAGAAATAATCTATTCCCAGAGGAAGAAGAGAAGACAGAAATAATCACTGAGCGCTCTGCTAATTCTCTGCACCTTCATCTACACAACATTGTAATACAGCGACATCATGGGGGATGAGGACGGAGGTTTTTGTACGGCTCTGTGTCACTGTGTGTATGGAGTGCTATAACCCTGCTGACAGTAATAATCTGCTGCATCGTCCTCTGTCGCTCCTCGGATTGTAAGAGTGTAATCAGTTCCAGATCCAGATCCAGAGAACCGGTCTGGGACCCCTGTATCTCGGGGGGTTGCATAATAGATAAGAAGCTTTGGTCGTTGTCCTGATTTCTGTTGGTACCAGGCTACATTGCTATATACATCTTCACTGGCCGTACAAGAGATGGTGATTGTATCTCCGGGGGACACAGAGATATAATCTGGAGTCTGGGTCATCACAATCTCTCCACAGGATCCTGAGGATTAGAAGAGACATATTCATTACTGATAAATGTCGGGATCTTCCTAGAAATCCTGATCTGATGATGGATCCACTGTAGAGATTTCTCTACACACAATCATGGAAGGATCCGAATCTCTCACCCTGAATAGAAATGAAGATCACAGCCAGCAGATAACTGCGAGAAACCAGCCTGATGTGTCTGGACCGTCAGATAGAAACTATAAGATGAGACAATCTGTACAATGGGATCTATATAGAGAGTGACAGGGGGGATACAGAGACCCCCAGAGACTGTGTATGGAAATACTGGGGACATGTAAATTCTGTGGTTATAATGTGACGGTTACTGGAGTGTAATAGAGACCGGAGCTCGGCGGCGTCTCCTCCTAGATGAGAATTAATGTCACTTGTATGAAATCTAAGAAAAGAAATAAGAGTTTTTTTAGTAATTAATTGTAATTTCCATGGTTATAGGTTTTTATGATCATGTTTAGCTCTGCTACATCTGTATATAAATATTCCTGAAATATTGTTTTGTATTTATAAGGATATAAATGTATATTTCTATAATCGGCAGGATATTCCATTACACTGTATAAACCTCCTGAGAGAATCCACCGGTCATCAGGGTCGCGGTATTGTAGGACCTGATATCTGTGCGGAGTCTTCACAGCTTACATACAAGTTAGGAAAACCCTGTAAGTGACGTCCTTGTATACGATCACATACACGACTGATCTCTCTGAATATCTGTTATAAATGCAGTCAGGATTAAAGGAGAAAATCTACTAGAGACCTGAGCAGAAGTAATCCGGGGGCTCCTGCACCTGCCGAACCCCCTCCAAACTCACGATCAGGGGTCAGGTTATAGTAAGTTACATAGTGCGGTGTAGTGTAACGGAGACCTCGGCACCGAAGAAGACAAAAGGAGGAAATGTTGCTGCAAATATATATTTTTTATTTGGATCCGGCAAAAAAAGCAAAGACAGATACCGGCCAGCGTTTCGGCCAATAAATTGTCTTCATCAAGGACGTCTGTAATACATGAACATAACAAATAAAACATTTAGTTTCATATGTGACATGAAATGAACCTAAAGAAAAGAGTCAGATCAATGGGAGGCGGGAGGAGGAAAGGTGGGAATGTGAGGATCAACCAGAGATAACACATGGACAATGAGATCACAACGATGAAAATCATTAATAATACTGCAATTGTCAGATGGGAACAATGTTGGAGTCAGCGTGATAATCTGGTTTTGTGTGAATTCCATAAAGACAAAAGGAAAGAAAAGAAAAGAGGACATGAATCCTGGAAGCTAAAGGACAAATTATCTAAAGACGACCAATATGTGGTCAGTTCAGAGCAATGACGACGGCTCAAAAATTATTAATTATTACAATGTGCACACTTCAGTAGGTGAACACTTGGTCTAAGGTTCAGGTTTTCACGTGACTTTACCAGTTAGAATAGGACCAGGAAATCTAGATCGCATCATGTCCATATAGCAGCACCTGTAACTACAGTATATTCAGGTGATGTGTACATGTCTAATATTAGACCATCGAAGCAATGTAGAGGGCTCCAAAAATGATTAGGCCTCTACCTATCCCTATGCCGAGCTTCTATACCAACACAGTACAGGCATAAAATGGTGTTCATGGCCGCCCCTAAGTGTTATCCTGCCTGTGATAGTCCCCTGATAATGGTGCAGGTTTTTATTTTTTAAATCCTCACAAATTGAATCGCAGATTGTTCAGATTTGTGTGGAACCTCGGATTTCAGGAAATGTAACTCAAATTCATTCCTCCATGGATTGATCTGCTCATCTCTAGTCTCAACTAATTCCTGGCTGGAGAGTGACCGCACTATCCAGGGACAGTGACCGCACTATCCGGGGACAGTGACCGCACTATCCGGGGACAGTGACCGCACTATCCGGGGACAGTGACCGCACTATCCGGGGACAGTGGCCACCACATCTCCTTGAGTCCCAGAACGGCTCAGAGTGAATACGATGGCACTACGTGACTAAAGCGGACATAGCTTGAGCAGATCTCGTTACACCTAGCAGGGTCAGTTATGTGTAAGTATGGCGACAAGAAAGGTTCAGATCCAGCAATCCCACAGGATTAAAAATTACACCTTTACTTAAGAAACGTAAAAATCCATATTAGTATTTCAATAGAAAAATGTGAAATGAGAGCGGTATAAACAATACATGAACTGGTGACGGGTTTTACACCATGTGGATTCTTAATCATAATCTATTTTACAGTGATAGCCAAGTACATTTTATTTTTTTACATTTACTTTTTGCTCCACTCTCTTCACAACCCAAGAATATTACACAATTGAAGACAGCGCTCCTTAGGAAGTTTCATATATACAGGTGCTTCTTACTAATTTAGAATATCATCAAAAGGTTAATTTATTTCAGTTCTTCAATCCAAGAAGTGAAGCTCATATATTATATAGAGTCATTACACACAGAGTGATCTATTATATAGAGTCATTACACCCAGAGGGATATATTATATAGAGTCATTACACACAGAGCGATCTATTCCAAGTGTTTATTTCGGTTAATGCCAGGCCGCATTGATGCAGTAATTGATGCAAAGGATCCCCGACCAAGTATTGAGGGCATTTACTGAACATACATTTCAGTAGGGGAACATTTCGGATTTTAAAAACATTTTTCAAGCTGTTGTTATAAAGTATTCTAATTTACTGAGATAATGACTTTTGTGTTTTCATTGGCTGTAAGCCATAATCATCAACATGAACAGAAATAAACACTTGAAATAGATCCCTCTGTGTGTAATGACTCTATATAATAGATCACTCTGTGTGTAATGACTCTATATAATATATGAGCTTCACTTTTTGTGTTGAAGAACTGAAATAAATTAACCTTTTGATGATATTCTAATTTTCTGAGAAGCACCTGTATATATGATACTTCTTAAGCAGCGCTATTCCATTTGCTTCTGTGGATTTTACCTCAGGTGTATTTTGACTATGACGCTCCCTTATGCCTAATGTATCTTGTAGACATGCTTATTTGTACAACCCAAGAATATTAGTGACTTAGAGGCCATCGCCAATGAGGAACGGGCTAAGATTCCTCAGGGGCTGTAAAGAGCTGGTGTCTGGATAGGCATCACGTACGCAGCAGGTCGTAACAGCCAAAGGGGCTTTACTACCTACTAAAGACGCTTATCACGTAGGGGTGAATAATCCTCAGACTTCAGTGGTCAGTAAGGGGCATTTTGTGCTGAATATGGAGAAACCACTTGTTATATTATTTTTACTGAGCTATTTCTATACTTCTTGGTTTATTGCAAACAGCAGAAAGTGGGGGCGTGGCCTGGAGCTCATGGAGAGAGGACGTGTGTAGCTGAAGCTCTTGCCATCCAGCCTTAAACCTACAGGATTTGACCCCTTATAGGGGTTTGGTTCCCACCACAACGACAGATCATCGTCTGGGATGTCCTCCTGATCCCTTTGGATCCTTTGGATACCACTTATATCCTGATTTAACCCGCCGCATCCCATCCGCAGTTGTAACAGTAGCCCTGCTGCTGTCGGACCATTACCTCATTGCCCTTAATATACTGAAGGATTACTGTTATCCATTATACTATCTCCATTATCCTGGAAGCCTCCTAACACCTGAAAGATACCGGAGTTACACAGATTGGGCCGCCCGCCATTTGACGCGATTATCCAGAGCCTTGAGTTAAGATCACAAAATGGCGGCGGCGATTTACCTCAGCACTACACTGCTGTGATTCTGACAGGAGTCTGTCAAATAATCTCTGAACTGGACTCTGGAAAATTCTTATTTCACAGATTTTATGCATTTATATATCTGCTGAACTTCTACTCTAAAACCACTGAAAAAGGAATCTGGACTCCTCAACCCTTAGATGATCACAAACAGGACCGACCTCTCACTGAAGCCTTGGATTAGGTCTTATATTGTGATAGTCATTCTCACTTCTTCTCTATCTTAACTCTTTCCTGTTCTTATTCCTCTGTAAAGTAATTAATACAACTGTTTGCCTTAACTGCCCATTGCACATATAGCTTGATAATTTGCCATTGCTTAGTATAAAACGATTTTCCTATACTATATCTGGGGTATTGTTACTAGTGTCGTACTTTTGTGTTATTGAGTAATTGTTTATCTAAATTTACCACCTGAGACTTACTCTCCTATTTACTCATTTGATCATCCTTGTCTTACTGTGTAACTGATAAGTAGTATAGACATATTTGCATATATCTACAATATATCTGTAACGGGTCTGGGAGGCGGAACCTCTGAGCTACTATACAAGGGGGCGGCCCTTGTAAGGGAGCGGGTGGCAGTCTCTGGATGAACGGACAGGGAGATACGGCAAGTGATCAGGGCAGTCTCTGGGTAAACGGACAGGGAGTTACGGCAAGTGATCAGGGCAGTCTCTGGGTAAAGGGTAGGTACGACCTGTGATGGCAGAGCCTCCGGGTAGGCTAGCAGGAAGATGGTAGATGTGTGCTCCCAGGTGAGCAAGCGAGAGTCTCTGGAATAGCAGGTGGTCACGGCACGTGACGGCGGAGCCTCCGGGCTGGCAAGCAAGCAGGTAACGGAGAAGCGCTCCCAGGTGAGCGGGCAAGAGTCTCTGAAATAGCTGGTGGTCACAGCACGTGACAGCGGAGCCTCCGGGTAGGCAAGCAGGCAGGTAGTGGAGAAGCGCTCCCAGGTGAGCGGGCAAGAGTCTGAAGTAGCTGATGGTCACAGCACGTGACAACGGAGCCTCCGGGCTGGCAAGCAGGCAGGTAACGGAGAAGCGCTCCCAGGTGAGCGGGCAAGCTGGTCCATAGACAGACTGACCGGAGTTGTAAGGCAGACCGTCGGACCTCAGGCAAGCAGGCAGGTAGCTGATGTGCGCTCCCAGGTGAGCGGGCAGGCTGGTCCTTTAGACAGACTGACAGGAGTAGTAAGGCAGACCGTCGGACCTCAGACTGGCAGACAGGTAACAAGTATTCAGGCAGGAATCAGGCAGGTAACTGGCAGGTAACTGGCAGGAAACTGGCAACGGGACCTGAGGGCTGAAGCACAGGTGAGACACAGGTGCAAACAACATTGCTCGGGCACCTCCATTTTGGAGGAGGTGCCTTATATATGATGAAGTCCTCCGGCCATTGGCCGGGGACTCCTTAGGACGGCGCGCGCGGCCCCTTTAAGAGGAGGGGAGCGCGCACGCGCGCGCCCTAAGCACAGGGGCCGGGAAGGAGCGCGCGCTGAGAGCAGAGCGGGAGGAAGACGCCGGGAAGGAGCGCGCGCTGACAGCAGAGCGGGGGGAGGACGCCGGGCACGGAGCAGAGCGGTGAGGGGAGCAGCGTCCCTGCCTAGCAGAGGGCAGGGACGCCGGCACTACAGTACCCCCCCCTTTAGGCCCCCCCTTTTTTAGGCCAGACAGAAATTTAGCTAGGATGAGAGGGGCATGGATGTTCTCCCGGGGCTCCCACGTTCTCTCCTCAGGACCAAACCCCTTCCAATCTACCAGAAAAAAGGTCTTTCCTCTTACCCTTTTGGTGGCAAGAATGTTCTCTACCTCAAACTCGTCCTCAGCAGAAACCGGAGCAGGAGGCGCACCTGTAGACTTGGAAAAAGAATTAAGCACCACGGGTTTGAGGAGAGATACATGGAAGGAGTTAGGGATCCGTAAGTTGGCCGGGAGTTTCAATTTATAGGCCACCGGGTTGATCTGACTGATGACCTCCAGTGGGCCGATGAACCGAGGCCCTAACTTATAGGAAGGGATCTTGAGCCGGACATATTTGGACGAGAGCCAGACTTTATCCCCAGGACGGAATTGAGGAGGGTCCAGACGTTTTTTGTCAGCGTGTCTTTTCATACGCTCGGATGACAGAAGGAGTGCGGACCGGGTACTCTCCCATATGGAGGAAAATTTGTTAACAAGAGATTCCGCAGCCGGATTGTCCACCGAGGTGGAGACGGGAAACGGGATCCGAGGATGCTGACCGTAGACTACAAAAAACGGGGATTTGGAGGAAGATTCGCTCTCGTGATTGTTGTACGAGAATTCGGCCCATGGCAGGAGATCCACCCAGTCAGAATGGTGGGCATTAACGAAGTGCCAGAGGTAACTGGTCAGGTTCTGATTGATCCGCTCCACTTGACCATTAGACTGTGGGTGGTAAGCGGAGGAGAAGTCCAGGGTGACGTCCAGCAATTTACAAGTGGCTCTCCAGAAACGAGAAGTGAACTGTACTCCTCGATCCGACACGATGTGACGGGGCAGGCCATGAAGACGGAAGATGTGGCGGATAAAGTCTTTAGCCAGCTCGGGTGCAGACGGAAGGCCTGGCAGGGGAATGAAGTGAGCCATTTTGGAAAAGCGGTCAGCGACCACCCAAATGACCGTACAACCGGCAGAGACGGGCAGATCAGTTATGAAGTCCATCGCTATATGCTGCCAGGGGGCAGCAGGTACTGGCAGAGGAAGAAGCCGGCCGGCAGGTGTCTCGGAACTTTGTTGCGGGCGCAGGACACACAGGCAGAAACAAAGTCTATTACATCCTTGTGCAGGTTAGGCCACCAGTAGTGCCGGGTAATAAGCTGGAGGGTCTTTTTCTGACCGGCGTGGCCAGCTAGTTTAGACGAATGACCCCAGTGTAGGATCTTCTCCCGATCAGGTACTGATACGAACGTCTTACCAGGAGGGAGACGATTTAGACTCACGGGAGCCACCTGCATTACTCTGGCGGGATCAATGATGTGT
Organism: Phyllobates terribilis; assembly: GCF_046119375.1. Taxonomy (NCBI): domain Eukaryota; kingdom Metazoa; phylum Chordata; class Amphibia; order Anura; family Dendrobatidae; genus Phyllobates; species Phyllobates terribilis. Next base: position 1,177,899,639 of record NW_027362761.1, read on the forward strand.
TTCGGATCTTCCTCGAGATCGGACACCAGAAAGGATCGAGACAAGGCGTCCGCCTTGACGTTTTTGTCAGCCGGGCGAAAATGAAGGACAAAATCAAAACGAGCAAAAAACAAGGACCACCGGGCTTGGCGCGGGTTAAGTCTCTGGGCATGCTGGAGGTAAGCCAAGTTCTTGTGGTCAGTGTAAATTATTACCGGGTGAAGAGCCCCCTCAAGCAGGTAACGCCACTCCTCCAATGCCAGTTTGATGGCCAATAATTCTCGATCTCCTATGGAATAATTGCGCTCCGAGGAGGAGAAGAGTTTAGAGAAGAAGCCGCAAGTTACCATTCTCCCGGAAGAAGATTTTTGAGTAAGTACCGCTCCTGCTCCAGAGGAGGAGGCGTCCACTTCCAGGAAAAACTGCTTGTTGCCGTCCGGGCGATGCAGCACCAGGGCGGAAGAGAAGGCCTGTTTTAAGGAAAGAAAGGCTTCTTCTGCTTCGGGCGGCCACTCTTTGGGATTAGTACCCTTACGGGTGAGCGCGGAAATTGGGGCAGTCCGAGAAGAGAAGTGTGGTATGAAGAGGCGGTAGTAGTTGGCGAAGCCCAGGAACCGCTGAATGGCCTTCAACCCCTCCGGTCGGGGCCATTTCTCGATGGCAGACAGTTTCTCTGGATCCATTCGTAGGCCGGTCTGAGAAATAATGTAGCCCAAAAACGGAAGCGAGGTCTGCTCAAAGAGGTACTTCTCGTATTTAGCGAAGAGGTGATTCTGCCTGAGCCTGAGCAGGACTTGACGAACGTCCCTCCGGTGAGTCTGGAGATCCGGAGAGAAGACCAAGATGTCGTCCAGGTACACCACTACGCAGGAGTAGAGAAGGTCCCGGAAGATGTCATTGACCAACTCTTGAAAGACGGCAGGAGCGTTACAGAGACCAAAGGGCATTACCAGGTATTCATAGTGGCCGTCCCGGGTGTTGAATGCCGTCTTCCATTCATCCCCCTGACGAATACGAACCAGGTTGTACGCCCCACGAAGGTCCAGTTTGGTGAAGATCCTAGCCCCCCTCAGACGATCAAATAATTCTGGAATGAGCGGAAGGGGGTACTTATTCTTCACCGTGATCTGGTTTAGGCCTCTATAGTCTATACAGGGACGGAGAGAGCCGTCCTTCTTTTTGACGAAAAAGAAACCTGCTCCCGCCGGGGAGGTAGATTTCCGGATGAATCCCCTGGCCAGATTCTCCTCAATATATTCGGACATCGACCGGGTCTCAGCAGCAGATAATGGATAAATACGCCCACGGGGAGGAGTAGTACCGGGTAACAGATCGATGGGGCAGTCGTATGGTCTATGAGGTGGTAATGTCTCTGCCTCCTTTTTATTAAAGACATCAGCATAAGACCAATAAGGAATCGGAAGTCCAGGTAGATTAGCTGGGGTAGGAGAGGGACGGACGGGATGGACGGGAACCAGGCAGGTTTTATGACAGTCTTGTCCCCAGCGAAGGACCTCTCCGGTTTGCCAGTCAAGCACGGGTGCATGTCTCTGGAGCCAAGGCAGACCTAGCAAGAGGGCGTGAGAGAGTCCAGGCAGAACATGAAAGGAGATACTTTCAGAATGCAGCATTCCCACCTGCAGAGTAATGGATTCGGTGATGAGTTGAATGGGGCGAGGTAAGAGGCCCCCATCCACGGCAGCGACAGACAAAGGTACAGCCAGAGGTTTGGTGGGGATGCGGTATTTCTCAACCAGGGACTGTGAAATAAGATTCCCGGCTGCTCCAGAGTCAAGTTGGGCTAGTTAGAAATAACGGTTCTCCCCGTAGACGATTGAAACTGACAACAGCAGGGATGGAGAGGATTTATTCTTGTCTAGGTGGACCTCTCTGAGCGAACCTAGACACAGGCGTTTCCCGACCTCTCCGGGCAGACACGGATCCGGTGCTCCTTACTGCCACAGTAGAAGCAGCTCCCCTCGGCACGGCGTGAGTCCTGACGGGTTTTGACCATCTTGGTCTGGTCGACCTGCATAGGCTCAGGAGAGTGTACCTGGGGAGAGACGGAGTGAATGACGGGTTTCTGAAAGGTAGGTGCTAAACGTGGAATCCTCCTCTCACGGGTGACCTCTTTGGCACGCTCCTTGAACCGTAGGTCAATCCGGGTGGCAAGAGTTATTAGATCATCGAGAGTGGTTGGAATGTCCCGACCAGCAAGTTCATCCTTAATACGGCCGGACAGACCCTCCCAGAAGACGGATACCAGAGCGTCGTTATCCCAGGCCAGCTCCGAGGCAAGGGTACGGAAACGTATGGCATATTGGCCCACGGAGAGACCCTCCTGACGGAGGCGTAGCAGTGAGGATGCGGATGAGGTCTTCCGTCCGGGTTCGTCGAAGACTTTCCGGAAAGCCGAGAGAAAAGCAGGCAAGTTGGACACCAGGGGGTCTCCTCTCTCCCAAAGAGGATTTAGCCAGGCCAGGGCCTCCCCGGTGAGATGGGACATGATAAAGGCAATTTTGGCCCGGTCGGAGTTAAACTGATGGGACAAAAGTTCAAAGTGCAGGGTGCACTGATTTATGAAGCCCCGAGCCTGGGCGGAGTCGCCTCCGAAGCGAGGAGGTGCAGACAGCCGGGGTCCGGGATAGGATACCATGGTATTAGTGGGTAGCGAAGCTGCCGGGTTGCGAGTCATGGTACTGGCAGTGGTTGCAGGTGGAGCAGTCAGAGTGTCCAGGCGAGAATTAACATTCCGTAGGTGACCCAGGATGGACTCCTGTTGGGATCTCTGACGGGACAGTTCATGACACAGGTCCGAGAGCGAGGGAGCTTGGGTGCCACCGGGTTCCATGGGCCGAGCAAACTGTAACGGGTCTGGGAGGCGGAACCTCTGAGCTACTATACAAGGGGGCGGCCCTTGTAAGGGAGCGGGTGGCAGTCTCTGGATGAACGGACAGGGAGATACGGCAAGTGATCAGGGCAGTCTCTGGGTAAACGGACAGGGAGTTACGGCAAGTGATCAGGGCAGTCTCTGGGTAAAGGGTAGGTACGACCTGTGATGGCAGAGCCTCCGGGTAGGCTAGCAGGAAGATGGTAGATGTGTGCTCCCAGGTGAGCAAGCGAGAGTCTCTGGAATAGCAGGTGGTCACGGCACGTGACGGCGGAGCCTCCGGGCTGGCAAGCAAGCAGGTAACGGAGAAGCGCTCCCAGGTGAGCGGGCAAGAGTCTCTGAAATAGCTGGTGGTCACAGCACGTGACAGCGGAGCCTCCGGGTAGGCAAGCAGGCAGGTAGTGGAGAAGCGCTCCCAGGTGAGCGGGCAAGAGTCTGAAGTAGCTGATGGTCACAGCACGTGACAACGGAGCCTCCGGGCTGGCAAGCAGGCAGGTAACGGAGAAGCGCTCCCAGGTGAGCGGGCAAGCTGGTCCATAGACAGACTGACCGGAGTTGTAAGGCAGACCGTCGGACCTCAGGCAAGCAGGCAGGTAGCTGATGTGCGCTCCCAGGTGAGCGGGCAGGCTGGTCCTTTAGACAGACTGACAGGAGTAGTAAGGCAGACCGTCGGACCTCAGACTGGCAGACAGGTAACAAGTATTCAGGCAGGAATCAGGCAGGTAACTGGCAGGTAACTGGCAGGAAACTGGCAACGGGACCTGAGGGCTGAAGCACAGGTGAGACACAGGTGCAAACAACATTGCTCGGGCACCTCCATTTTGGAGGAGGTGCCTTATATATGATGAAGTCCTCCGGCCATTGGCCGGGGACTCCTTAGGACGGCGCGCGCGGCCCCTTTAAGAGGAGGGGAGCGCGCGCGCGCGCGCCCTAAGCACAGGGGCCGGGAAGAAGCGCGCGCTGAGAGCAGAGCGGGAGGAGGACGCCGGGAAGGAGCGCGCGCTGACAGCAGAGCGGGGGGAGGACGCCGGGCACGGAGCAGAGCGGTGAGGGGAGCAGCGTCCCTGCCTAGCAGAGGGCAGGGACGCCGGCACTACAATATCAATGTAAACTCTAATATTTGGGAAGGCTCTCTGAAAACCATGGCGTCCCAGAAATCCAAGCTAGATAAATCCAAACCCACTTATAAAGACTCAGCTCAACTAGGAAACCCACATAGGAATAGATCTAGATCCCCTACTAAACAGAGTGATAATGACTCAAGGTCAAGGGATCGAGGCATGAAATCTGATGACTCCACAAATCCAGAATTTGATCCCCAGAAACAAAGGAGAGAAAAGAGGAAGGAGTCGGCCTCTAAACTAGCATCTGCACAAAAACCGACAGTGCACGAGAGTTCTGACTCAGATGAAGACTCGTCCCTTATAACTAGTCCTCCTAAGCAACGGATAAGGACAGACAGCCCTCCGTCTTTAGAAGTTACGGACCCGTTGCAGAATTTTGATTGGAAACAGCCAATTGACCAATCATTTTTTAAAGGGATATTCTCTGCCTTCAAGGAGTCCCTTCGCATTGACTTCGACACTAGGTATGATAAACTTCAGAAACAAATCGACTCAGTTACCAACAAAATAGATAAGACTGAGTCTGAGATCTTTGAATTGGAGCAAAAAAATAACAGACTAGAAAAAGAGTACCTCCTCAAGGAGGAATTTAGAACAGTAATAAATAAGCTCACTGACCTGGAGGACAGAGGTAGACGACAGAACTTAAAATTCAGAGCTATACCAGAGTCTGTCAAATCTGACCAACTTGCCCCCTACATCAAAAATTTGATTAGAACGACAATTCCATCTTTATCTGACCTAGAAGTAACACTGGACAGGACACATCGGTTTCCTAAGCCTAAACACCTGAAACCTGATGTCCCAAGGGACGTTATCACTAAGTTCCATTTTTACCAGACTAAAGAGCAGCTCATGGAGTTTCTTAGGCACAAAAAATCCTTCCCTAAACCATACGACTCCATCAAGATCTTTGCTGACTTGTCGAGAGAGACAATGACCCAACGTAAAAACCTAACAAAGGTCACCGACGTATTACGAAATAATCAGATCCCCTATAAATGGGGATTCAACCCCACAAAGGTCCTGTTTTACCACCAGGGGAAAAATTACAGTATTTCTGACATTGCGGATGGGGGTAAACTCTTCAGGGACCTAGGAATTAACATCACCTGACGTTCCAATCTAATTAATGGGCTGAGGCATTAGGCCATAACTTTAGTCCCGCCTAGGAGGTCATCATCGAAACGTTAGTCCCTCCTTGTTTGGAACTTGGTATTTAGTTACTGGACTTAGACCTGTATTGAGGTATTTTATCGCTCAAGTTAAGTTTTTTTTTTTTTTTTTTTATTATTTAATTTCTATCTTTGTCTAAGGTTGTAGACTTGATCTGATTTATATTCTTTCTGGACATTTTATAGTTAATTTTTGAAAACATGCTTTGGAAAAAACAATGGATGATTTTATTTCACCAAATATTGAGCTTTTACCATTGCTTGTACAGTATAAGTCATGTCACTTAGATTTCTAATACATAATGTCAATGGCCTCAATACTCCACAGCGCCGTTTCTTTGCCTGGAAGACAATTAAGGACTATAATGCTGATATAGTAGCTCTCCAGGAAACTAAATTCTCCTCTGTCAAGCCACCCCATTTCGCTCATAAAGAATTCCAAAATATATTTTACGCCAATAATATCAAGAAAAAGTGGGGAGTAGCCCTGTTAATCAAAAATTCTGTCTCGTTTGAATTAATCTCAAGCCTTAAAGATCCAAATGGGAGGTATATTATATTAATCTGCAAACTGAACCACCAAATTTTTACCCTCGCTAATGTATATGTACCCAACCAAGGCCAAATATCCTTGCTGAATAAAATAATGCGTACTATTACCCAAAATAAACAAGGTGATTTAATTCTCTTCGGAGACTTTAACATTGTACCAAATTCTCTCCTGGACTCTTCTAACAAGTCAAGGCGTCAATCTTCCTCACTAGGCCCATGGTTGCTCAAAATGGATTTATACGACGTTTTTAGATGCCTTCATTCGTCTTCCCTGGAATTCACTCATTACTCTGGTACTCACAATTCCCACTCTAGGATAGATCTAATTCTCACTAACATATTCTCACTTCCTAAATTTAAAAATATACTAATAGCACCCAGAGTGTGGTCAGATCACTCACCTGTAATATTTGAAGTAACAAACCCCCAAAATACCATTGTAGAAAAAATCTGGCGTAATAATAGTTTCCTCTATAACCATCCTGGCTACAAAAAAGAAATCGACAAAGCCATCCAGAACTACTTCAATGAGAATGACACTGATGATATCTCTATATTCACACTTTGGTCGGCCTTCAAGGCAGTACTTAGAGGCAAGCTTATACAATTAAATTCACAACTAAACAAATCTAATAGAGAAAAAACTCTAAAATTAGTTCATGAAATTTATGCTTTAGAGCAAAAACAAGTCTCCAATCCTTCATTTGACTATTCAAAAGATATCCTTAAATTGAGAACAAACCTTAAATCTCTCCTGACCACCGAGTATGACAAATTTATACAGACTACTAAATCTAGGTACTATTTCTCTGCTGACAAACCATCGAAACTGCTTGCAGCTAAGATTAGACATTACAAAACTAAGTCACGTATTAGCGAGATTAGAGACCCCCTAGGCCATTCCTATAACCACCCTAAACATATAGTCAAAGTTTTTGCAAATTTTTATAATTCCCTATATAACCTAAAAGCTGATCCAAGCTTCTCAAAACCTTCTGATTCAGACATTAATAATTATTTACACAAACTACATTTACCCACACTAACCGACCAAGACCTACAAGATTTGAACCTCCCATATTTACCGAAAGAGATTTCGGGAGTAATCAAAAGACTTAAACTGGGCAAATCTCCAGGCCCCGATGGACTACAGAATGAGCTATATAAAACTTTTGAAACTCGTTTAGTTCCCTACCTAACCAAATTAGCCAACCATACAACACAACAGGCCTATCTTCCTCAGGATATGCTTGAAGCGATAATAACCATAATCCCAAAAGAAAAAGGTGACCCACTCGACACAAAGAACTATAGGCCCATATCCCTCCTAAATTCGGATACAAAAATTTTAGCGAAGTTGGCTGCGGAAAGATTAAAAATTCATATCGGTAAATTGGTGCATGAGGATCAGGCGGGTTTTATTCCTGGCAGAAATACTGCCGATGCCACCAGAAGAGCAGTCAATCTCATTACCCTAGTTGAGCGTGCCAATCTTCCTTCGGCCTTCCTTGCACTGGATGCAGAGAAGGCTTTCGACAGGGTCTACTGGCCATTCCTATTTAACACACTACAAAAATTTGGTCTCAAGGGTAATATTCTCAACCTAATTAAGTCAATGTATTCTGCTCAATCAGCTCGTGTCTATTCCAATAGTTCTTTGTCACAAAGATTTTCCCTGTCTAATGGCACTAGACAGGGGTGCCCTCTTTCCCCCATTCTTTTTGCCCTGTTTATAGAGCCATTTGCCTCTTCTATTAGAGAAAACATTAACATTACTGGCATCCCTGTCAATACTAAGCAAAGCAAAATAGCCCTATTTGCGGATGATATTTTACTTACCATCTCAAATCCCCTTAAGTCCCTGAGGCATATTACCACCACAATTGACGAATTCTCACACCTATCACTATACAAAGTTAATAAGTCTAAATCTCAAATAATTGACTTTAACATAGAAAACACATTTCTACAATACCTAAAAAAAGAATTTGAGTACATATGGGAGGAGAAGAAAATTATATATCTGGGAATTAAGTTGACTAAACCTTCTTCAGATCTAGTCTCAGAAAATTTGACCACACTATTCAACACTTTTCATTTAGATTACATTCGCCTGGCTAAGCTAGAAATCTCATGGCTAGGTAGAATTGAAGCGTTCAAGATGCTCTTACTCCCAAAATTTATTTATGTCATAAGATCTATTCCCATTTTTAAACCAAAACAATGGTTCAAGAAACTACAATCTCAACTTATGAAATATATTTGGAACCATAAAAAGGCAAGAATCCCTACCCTCTCATTATTAAAACATAAAAAGATGGGAGGACTGGGTGTTCCCAATTTATATAATTATTATCTGGCCACCACATTAAAGCTTTCTCAGGGATGGTTAATTGAATCTAATAACACATCCTGGATCAACATAGAGACGTCAGCTGCTAAAACTGAACAATTAAGGTCCCTACTTCTCGCCCACCTTATTGAGCCTTCTAGGCCCCCGCCAAACTACCCCACCTTAAAAGCCGTTATTCTGGCCTGGAGAGACTTGGTAAACAAATCCTCTACACACTTCCCTTTAATTAAAATTAAAAATATCCCTTTGGTTGTACTAGAAATCTTAATTACAAACCTCGACCTGTCGACCTGTCTAGATAAAGGCATAAATACTGTTAATGACCTCATTTCTGATGATACCCTCTTACCCTTTTACACATTACAAACTAGATACTCTCTCTCAAGAGATGAGAGGACGAATTGGAAGCTTATCTCTAATTTGCTTACGAAACCTTCCCTCACGTTTGCCATGCCACAAATAGTAGTACAATTAATAAATAATCCAGAGAAAACATCTATTTGGAAGACAAATGCATTGTATAAAATTTTTAATGAGGAAGTGAATTTGCCTTACCACCCCTTTTTTAAAACTTGGGAGAAAGAACTTAACATTAAAATAGATCTGAATAAAATGAGTAAGACCTTAAACATAATATATTCTCACACAGCTTCAGCGACAATTCATGAGTCTTACTTCAAGTTTCTTTCACGGTGGTACTGGACTCCAATAAAACTTCATCGCATTAACCCCACCAATTCGCCTTATTGCTGGAGGAAATGCAATAATCAAGGCACATTAACCCACATGTCCTGGGGATGTCCTAGACTGCTTAAATTTTGGATGGATACTAAACTCTTAATATCAGATATCACAGGAATGACCATATTCATTACTCCACAATTAGCCCTCTTGTCAATTGGAAAAGAAGACTTCCCAAAGCAGTTACGATTTATAATTTCGCATATTATAGTGACTGCTAGACTCATTATTGCTACGAGATGGACTAAACCTGATCCACCCGGTATAGATGTACTTATAGACCGAATTACCCAACATAGCGTGTATGAACACAATATAGCAATTAGAAGCAACTCTTTCTCAAAATACCTAGATCGTTGGACCCCCTGGATCTCTAAATACTTACCGCTACTCTTACATAAGGCCAATTGACATTCCATATATTATCAAGTGAACCAATTGTTTGACTCTCTCCTTTGTTCTTTTTAATGGTAATACAGAACTTCCTTTAGCTCAATTAAAATCTAAATTTTTTATGAATCTTTTTTATTTTTATTTTTTTAGACACATTTAATGTATTTCTTTAATAAACCTAAAGTTTATGTCTTCATAGATTTTATGTCTAGACTCATTAATAGAGTACTTATCTATTTTCTGTTTGTATTTGAAACTATACTATATTGTACAATACAGTGATTTCTAAACCTTTTTGTCTACAATATGTAGATTGTTTGTTTTCCTTTTCCCCCCTCTCCCTTCCCTTCCCTCCCTTTTTAATTTATGTACCCTACTCCTTCCCATCCCCTGGCTACTTTAAAAACTTTTTCAATAAAAATATTTTGAAACAAACAGCAGAAAGTTTATAAATGTTAGAAATAAACTGAATCTGAAATGGGGTGAAGGTGGGGATTGAAACTAAATATACAGTGCTCAGCATAAATGAGTGCACCCCCTTTGAAAAGTAAAATTTTAATCAATATCTATAATGGGTGTGTCAGGTGTGACAGACTGTCGTTCTGGATCCAGCTGTAGAAGGTCATTGCGCTTGGCTCTGCAGGCACCTTCTTGATCTTTTGATCTTTGTGGTGTAGTGATATCCTTCTCCCTCTAGGACCTAGGAGTGGACCTCCACCTTCTGCTGCTAATTGACACACCCTTGCTGGATGTTTAAATACCTTCGGTCTCTGCAAAAAGTCGCCTAGATAGCTCTATTTTCCTCCGTCCAAACTTGAAGTACTAATAGTCGGCTAGTGTCTTCTTGGAGTTCCCTTGGAGTATAGTTGGCATAATCTCTCTGGTGTCTTCTCAAGCTAAGTGTTTTCCTTTGTCTGTTACCTATTTGTCTTTAGTTGCAGTGGGGGTTGACTAGTGCTCACCCCATCCCCTCCTTAACTTGGGCCTATCACTAGGGGCAGTCAGGGATTAGGTTTCCCGCTCAGCGATAGGTACGGAACCTATTTAGGGACTTTAGGGGAGTCAGGCTGTTGTCAGATCTGCCTAGGGGTCTCCACTCCCCCTTTTCCTAGTGTTTGGACTTCTTCCTCCTCTTCCCGTTGTTGTGCACTTAGTCTTTCCCTCACCTTGCTTGACAATATCTCACTGAACAAAAGAAAAATTTCCAGAATTTTGACAAGACTAAGTTTCATAGAACCTTCTTTAACCCATAACATGAAGGTAAGGTTAATAATATAACTTTCATAGCTAAATCTTCAGTATTACTCAAAATAGTTAATGCAAAATGAGTACACCCGACATAAAAAAAAAAATACTACATCTAGTCATTTGTATGACCTCCATAATTTTTAAGAACAGCACCGAGTTTTCTAGATATGGAATGAGCAGGTTGGCGACATATTGTAACATTTATCTTTTTTCATTCTACAAGAACGAGCCCTTTTAGAGCCTGGATACTGGATGGAGAGTGATGACAACTTGTCTCTTCAGAATTCCCCATAGGTGTTTGGGTGGGTTCAGATCAGGAGACACTTAATCAATGAATCACTTTCTCCCTGTTCTTCTTCAGAAACACCACAGAAGCCTTAGATGTGTGTTTTGGATCATTGTGATGTTGCTAAGTGAACGTCTACCAAGTGCACAGAGTGATGGCAGCATCTTCTCTTTCAATATAGAGGTTTACATCTGTGAATTCATGACATCATCAATGAAATGTATCCCCCCCGACTCCAGCAGCACTGATGCAGCCCCACATAAGGACACTGCAACCACAAGGTCTCATTGAAAGGCACCATTCAGTTTTCTTTGTACTTCTCACCTTTTTGACACTATACAGCTTTGAAGCCATCAGTTCCAAAAACATTTATCTTGGTGTCAACACTCCAGAGTATAGAGTCCCAGTGGTCTTCATATTTTTCACCACGATCCCTCAATTGTAGTAGAGCTTTTTAGTGTATAAGCTTTAGTAGAAGTTTCTTTCTTCTAAAGACAACGGCATGCAACCCATTCTTCTGCAGTGTACACCGTATTGTGTCATGAGAAACACATTCACCGGTTTGGATTTCTACTCATTTAGCTAACTGCACTGAATTTGTATATGGATTTTCTTCAGCCCTTCTTATCAAAAGATGCTCCTGTTTAGGTGTCAACCTCCATGATTGGCCTGGACGTCTCTGTAAGATGATTGCAGTTCCATCTTTGTTACATTTTGGTATTCCTTTTGCTACAGTATTCTGACTGATAAGTAAAGCTTTGCTGATCTTCTTGTAGCCTTCCCTTTTTTTATGTAAAATAAATTATTTTCTTTCTCAGGTCTTGTGACATTTCTCTTCCATGTGGTGCCATTGCTGACAGAATGAAATGGGAAGGGTTTTTGTTTTTTTATAAGCAACAACTTTTTCTAGTAAACTGTCTGCTGGACACCTGTGTAATGAATAATTAAACTTACCTGTGGTTGAATTCTGGTTAATTAGAATTTTGTACTATAAAATTGAACTTTTCTACTAAGATTTTCATTGGGGTGTACTCACTTTTACAACATTCTCTTAAATGAATTTCTTAGGAAAATTACTTTTTGGGGTGTTGAAAATAGCAAGTATTGTTTGTAATTAATAGCCAACATTTGTGGGATTATTTAGTAGTCTGGTATCCCATAGAAAATGTTAATTCTAAAAGGAAACTAAAGGTTTTCTGACAAAACTGTTGGGGTGTTCTCATTTGTGCTGAGCACTGTATCTGCTATATCCACAGAATATGCCACATATATATAGAGTGGATGTGGATCCCACCTATAGGAACATCATATATCTTGAGTACGGGGCCCTGACAAGCTGCGGTTTCAGCCATTAGATTGTCAGGATTCCCGTCCATTTGTATAGAAATTTTAACCACCACTTTATGAAAATTCCTCTTAATGGAGTCTGCATGTTCTATATATTTACATCACATCCTCTGTATGTGGTAAGAATAGAATAACTCCTTAAAGGTGAGTACAGATGTGGTGGATAGGATGTGTATTTGTGTCAGACCTTGTGAATTCAACATGTCAATATATTTATTCTCAAGGAATATAAACTGTCCCCGGAGTTGTCTGACAGCAGCTTTACCCCCTCTCCCTATACAGAACACATGGACGCTCAGCTGAGTCTAACGTGCTTATGTATGGGGGGGGCTGTTTATCCGTCAGCTCGCTCCGTTGTACGGCCACATTCAGAGTTTCTCCTCCTGTGCAGATGTTCATATAGTCTGTAATCATTATGTCAGCGCTGGTTTATACCTGACTGGTTTATACAATGATCTGTACAGAAATAATCTATTCCCAGAGGAAGAAGAGAAGACAGAAATAATCACTGAGCGCTCTGCTAATTCTCTGCACCTTCATCTACACAACATTGTAATACAGCGACATCATGGGGGATGAGGACGGAGGTTTTTGTACGGCTCTGTATCACTGTGTGAGAGGGAAGCTATAACCCTGCTGACAGTAATAATCTGCTGCATCGTCCTCTGTCGCTCCTCTGATTGAAAGAGTGTAATCAGTTCCAGATCCAGATCCAGTGAACCGGTCTGGGACTCCTGTATATCGGCTGCTTGCACTGTAGATGAGAAGTGCTGGAGGTTGTCCTGATTTCTGTTGGTACCAGTGTAAGTAGCCATATACACTACTACTGGCCTTACATGAAATGGTGGCTGTTTCTCCCGGGGACACAGTGATGAGATCTGGAGATTGGGTCAGTACAATCTGTGCACAGGAGTCTAAGGAAAGATAAAGAAAACATAAGTGTTAGTGTTAATGTCGCCTCATTGTGCTGTTCTCTACTACTGTCCTGTCCATCATCTCATGAACCTCTCACCATGAATGAGAAGAAGAATTACACCCAGTACAACTCCCTGTAAACCCATCGTCATCTCCCTGGACTGATGGCCACAGACTATAGAGATGTCACCTGCACAATGTCCCCTATATACCAGCTGTAATCACTGGAGGAGACGTCCCCTGAGAGCAGAGATGTAAAGCAGGAGACATGTAAATTGTGCCGTGTGTCAGCGATCAGTGATCTGGATCTTACTGCAATCAGGGATTTCCTACAGGAGAGATATAATCCCGATCATTATCCTGAGATCATTCACCATCAGTGATCTCCTGATTGTTCTCAGACATCAGAAATGGGATTATTTTTATAGATGTTATTAGTTTTATCTGTGAAGTAAGAATAAATCCTTCTACGTCTTATTGGGCTTTTCCAGCTTTGTGATGTTGCAGCCGATGTAAGAACAGATACTGGAGACAACAGATCACCGGGAACGTGAAACGCAGAATTCCTGACCTCACAGAGAACATCTAAGGGTATGTGCCCATGTAGCATTTTACAAGCGTATATGCTGCGGAATTTCTGCAGCGTAAACGCTTGGTAATCCGCTCCCCATGGTCCCCAATGACAAGCCGCACTGTCAATGCACATGCTGCGGATTTTTCCACAGCGTTTATGCTGCGCTCAAAAATCCGCAGCATGTCCATTAATTTTGCGGACACGCAGCGTAATCGCCGCCATTGACTTGCATTGAGATTTATATAATCCGTGTCAGTATATTTGTATACACAGATTATATGCGTTTCAATGTGCGGATGGTACCCAAGTCTGGAGGAGAGAAGACTCTCATCCAGACCTGGATAGAAACCGTAAAAAAAGAATTAAAAATAAAAAATAAAGTGTATACTCACCTTCCGATGTCCTCCCGGTGTTTTGTCTGCTCCGTCCGCTCTCTTGCAATGCTCCCGCTGTTATGAAGGACCTGCCATGACGTCACTGAGTCATGTGACCCATCACATGGCTCAATGACGTCACCGCAGGTCCTTCACACCACCGTGAGCCGCCCAACACACCGGACGCGGCAGAGAGAACACCGGGAGGACACCGGAAGGTGAGTATAAACTTTATTTTTTTATTTTTTACCATTTTATTCTTTTTTTTAACTAACTTGGTCACACTACTATAAATTCATGCCGGTTGCCGGTTGCATGGATTTATATAGAGTGAACAAGTTGTCAAGCACTTTCCAAGTGATGCTAAAATCACTTGGAAAAGCGCTTGATAACCCGCATGCAGAAATGCATGGAGAGATGCTTGACAAACGCTTCTACCTGGCGGGAAAAACGCATGTAAAATCCGCATGCATTTTTCCTTCCAGGGAGAAGCGTAAAAAATATGCAGCATTTCTGCATCGTGGGCACATAGTCGAAGACCATTAGAAATATTTATATTCATTCAGATTATTATTAATATGTTTATTACTATTAATACGACTGATATTTTATTACATCCACTCCTGATTGTTGCTTAAAAACCAGATGTAAAACCCTGATGAAATACACAGGTGTGAATGAGGCCTGATCTGTGTATATTGTGGTGTGAATACAGAACTGATGGGTAGAGATGAGCGTTGTTCTACTCGAACTGTTCGCCAATCTCAAATTCGAGCTGTTTTGGGCGGTGTTCGAGCCGTTCGGCGAACACGAACAATTTGAGAAAAATTCGGCTGTTCGAGGTTATGTTCGATAACTGTTCATGCACCAAAATCATAACTGGATTTTTTCTCAGTAATGATGAAAATTAATGTTAATACGCAGTTTGAGTGTACAGCGGGGCGGGGGGAGGGGCAGGAACAATGAAGATCTCCATTTTTTTTTCTCTTTCCCGCATTTGCAGTGGGGAGGTGCAATCTGTCAGCCTATCAGCAGCGCACACACGGAGCGAAGTGCTTTTTTTCACACAAGCAAGGGCATGTGTCATTGGCAGTGTATGTCACATGTCCTTGCCCTATAAGACCCAGCCATTTTCCCCGTCGCCACCATTTTCTCACTGCTGCAGCTGCGTGTTAGACGGCACCGCTGTTGCTGTGTGCGCTATACCTTGTTAATTTCAAGCCAATTTTCGCACAAATCTACAGATAGCTTGGGAGTAGGGAATAGTTGTGATTGCAGTCCTTTTAAGGACTAGGTTACAGCATTTCCTACGACTTTTATCAGGCAGGTCTGTGCTCTTAAATAGATAGATTGTGGGAGTAAAGACTAATTGTAATTGGAGTCCTTTTCAGGACTAGGTTACATGAGTTCCTATCAGTTTTTGCCAGGCAGGTCTGTGCCAGTGCTGTGCAAGGTTTTTTCACAGCATTTGGCTGAATCTAGCAAAGCTAATCCTTTTTGGCCTATTGCAGAGTGTGTTAGTCAGTGGAGTAGCCTATCTGTGTTGCAAGATATACCACCTGTGTATAGAATACCAATTTTTTTACTGCACCTAGTGAAGTAAAATCTTTTGGGCATAGCATCATTCTATTAGTCCATCTATACTGACCTCCATCAGGTTGCAAATTGAATATAATTTTTTTCTGCATCTACCTCTGAAAAAATATTGGGCTTCTAGCTGTGTGTGGGACTTGTTCTATTAATCCATCTATACAGACCTCCATCAGGTTGCAAACTGAATATATTTTTTTCTGCATCTACCTCTGAAAAAATATTGGGCTTCTAGCTGTGTGTGGGACTTGTTCTATTAATCCATCTATACAGACCTCCATCAGGTTGCAAACTGAATATATTTTTTTCTGCATCTACCTCTGAAAAAATATTGGGCTTCTAGCTGTGTGTGGGACTTGTTCTATTAATCCATCTATACAGACCTCCATCAGGTTGCAAACTGAATATATTTTTTTCTGCATCTACCTCTGAAAAAATATTGGGCTTCTAGCTGTGTGTGGGACTTGTTCTATTAATCCATCTATACAGACCTCCATCAGGTTGCAAACTGAATATATTTTTTTCTGCATCTACCTCTGAAAAAATATTGGGCTTCTAGCTGTGTGTGGGACTTGATCTATTAATCCATCTATACAGACCTCCATCAGGTTGCAAACTGAATATATTTTTTTCTGCATCTAGCTCTGAAAAAATATTGGGCTTCTAGCTGTGTGTGGGACTTGTTCTATTAATCCATCTATACAGACCTCCATCAGGTTGCAAACTGAATATATTTTTTTCTGCATCTACCTCTGAAAAAATGTTGGGCTTCTAGCTGTGTGTGGGACTTGTTCTATTAATCCATCTATACAGACCTCCATCAGGTTGCAAACTGAATATATTTTTTTCTGCATCTAGCTCTGAAAAAATATTGGGCTTCTAGCTGTGTGTGGGACTTGTTCTATTAATCCATCTATACAGACCTCCATCAGGTTGCAAACTGAATATATTTTTTTCTGCATCTACCTCTGAAAAAATATTGGGCTTCTAGCTGTGTGTGGGACTTGTTCTTTTAATCCATCTATACAGACCTCCATCAGGTTGCAAACTGAATATATTTTTTTCTGCATCTACCTCTGAAAAAATATTGGGCTTCTAGCTGTGTGTGGGACTTGTTCTATTAATCCATCTATACAGACCTCCATCAGGTTGCAAACTGAATATATTTTTTTCTGCATCTACCTCTGAAAAAATATTGGGCTTCTAGCTGTGTGTGGGACTTGTTCTATTAATCCATCTATACAGACCTCCATCAGGTTGCAAACTGAATATATTTTTTTTCTGCATCTACCTCTGAAAAAATATTGGGCTTCTAGCTGTGTGTGGGACTTGTTGTATTAGTCCATCTATACTGACCTCCATCAGGTTGCAAACTGAATATCTTTTTTTCTGCATCTACCTCTGAAAAAATATTGGGCTTCTAGCTGTGTGTGGGACTTGTTCTATTAATCCATCTATACAGACCTCCATCAGGTTGCAATTTGAATATAATTTTTTTCTGCATCTAACCCAGCCAATAGTTTTGGCCTAATACCACAGTTTGGCCACTCAGCTCTGCTCGGTTCCCATCCATTGTTTTTTTGTGCAAACAACTCCAGAGTTGTGAATTAGTTAACCACCAAAATGAGTGGAAAAAGGCCTGCTGCTGGTGGAAAGGGGAATAGGCGTGTTGGGAAGGGGAAAAAAGGTTGTGTCCGTGGGGTAGGTGTTAAAGCAACAGTAACATCTGCAGAAGAAAGACCATCTTCCAGCCAAACTAAAATGTCTACTTCTTTTAGCGGACAATGTGATAAGATCCCTTTCTTACGGCCACGCCAATCGCTACAAATTCCAGATGAGGCACAAAAACAGCAGGTGCTTCAACGGATATCAAGTGCTCCTTTAAGTGGGCTCTCCTCCACATCAACTTCAACATCACAAATACTCCAGTCCTCAAAGGTGTCACCCCAATCGCACTTGCTTCCTCACAGCTCCCAAATCTCCAGCTGCCCGTCTGAGTATGAGGTAGAACAGATGGTTGAGTCTGCAGAGCTGTTTACTCATACTATAGCCTGGGAATCAGAGGTCGACTCCAGCGCTTCTGTGAATCCAGACGAGGAAATGATCTGCACTGATGCCCAGAATCTTTATGAGTCGGATCCAGGACCAGACGCAGAAGGTTCTGACCATAATGTAGACCCTCATTCCCAAACTGTAACTCCTGTTGGTGGAGACAATGAGGAAGACGATGATAAGACTCAAATACCTGATTGGAGCGACAACTTTAGTTTTTTGTCAGGGCAGGAACAGGTTGGCTCTGAGGACAACGGGTGTGATAACGCACAGGGTGATGATGATGAGGTTGGAGATCCCACTTACTGTCAACCCACAGTCAGCCAAGAGATGAGGTCAGCAGAGGAGGTGGAGGAAGATGCTAGTGACGACGAGGTCAGGTTGCGCCTTCCTGGACAGAGACGTAGTACTGGAAGCACGTCAACAACTGCATCCTCAAACACAACTCTGCCTCTCACCACAAGTCGTGGTGGCTCTTCAGGTCGCATGGGTGCTAAGCCTTGCATAGCCTGGGCATTTTTTCAGATCGATAAAGATGACCCAACTCATGTTATCTGTAACATTTGTCAGCAAAAGCTAAGTAGAGGCCAAAAAATACATAGTTTGAGTACTTCATTCATGAACCGGCACATGGACATGAAGCATAAGTTGCAGTGGGAAGCTCACTGTGCTACAATGCGGCCTAGCCGGCCGGGCCAACCACCGTCTGCCATATCTTGTGCATCCGCGGCCTCTTCATCCTCTGTGGCTGGGGGGACAGCAGTCACACCTGTTTTGGGGCGCAGACCTGCCACCTCTTTACCCGCAACAGCCAGCGTGATTGGCAGGTCATCATTTTCTTTGGAGGTGGTAACACCAGCTGGTGTTGAGCGCTGTCCGACATCGATAGCACCACCTTTGGATCAAGGCAACCTAACATGTCCGCCTGCATCTTCCTCACAGACCGGCAGTTTGCCGGGGACACCCTTATCAACCCCGTCTAAGCACAATAGCCAGCCCTCGGTCCCTCAGATGTGGACAAGTAAAAGACCATTTCCTCCTAGCCATGAGAAAGCAAAGAGGTTGAATTTCACCATCTGCAAGCTCTTGGCTACAGAAATGCTGCCTTTCCGCCTGGTGGACACAGAGGATTTTCGAGACCTTATGTCCGTCGCAGTGCCCCAGTACTAGATGCCCAGTCGGCACTACTTCTCAAAGAAAGGTGTGCCTGCGCTCCACCAGCATGTCGCACACAACATCACTGCTTCTTTGAGAAACTCTGTGTGTGACAGGGTGCATTTCACCACAGACACTTGGACGAGTAGGCATGGACAGGGGCGTTACATGTCGCTGACTGGGCACTGGGTAACTATGGTGACAGCAGGACAAGGGGCTGCTGTCCAAATCTTGCCGTCCCCACGAGTTGTGCGTCAATCCTCTTTATGTCAAAGTTCCTCCACTGCTTCTGCCTCCTCAACCTCCTCTCGGTCTTCCACCTGCACCCAAAGCCTGTCTGGTCATGCCACAAGCTTTCTAACTGCGCAGAAGGGATCCTGCACACCTCCTTACTATGCTGGCAGTAGGGCTCAACGTCATCAGGTGGTTTTTACATTGAAATGTCTGGGAAATGTGAGTCAAACAGCTGAGGAGTTGTGGTCAGCTCTGGAGAACCAATTTCATGAATGGTTGTCTCCACTGGACCTGAAACCAGGGAAGGCCGTGTGCGACAATGCTGCAAGCCTGGGTGTGGCCCTTCGCCGGGGCAATGTCACACACGTGCCTTGTATGGCTCACGTGTTGAACCTGGTTGTCCAGCAATTTTTAGCCCACTATCCCAGACTAGATGGCCTTCTGCAGAGGGCACGGTCGCTGTGTGCTCACTTCCGCCGTTCGCATCCCGCAGCTCAGCGACTTACATCTCTACAGAAGTCGTTGGGCCTGCCACTTCACCGGCTACAATGCGATGTGCCTACCCGGTGGAATTCAACTCTGCACATGTTGCAGCGACTGTGGGAGCACCGACAAGCCCTGGTGCAATACGTTCTGACGTATAGCCTGGGCCAACGAGATTCAGAGGTGGGGCAAATCACGCTGGAGGAGTGGTCTCAGATCAGGGACCTATGCACCATTCTGCACAGTTTTGAAATGGCGACGAAGATGTTTAGTGCTGACGATGCCATTTTCAGCATGACTATTCCGGTGATTTACATGCTGGAGCACATGTTAAACAGAATTCGGAGTCAGGTGGTGGCACAAGAGGAGGTGGAGGAAGTAGAGGAGGAGGAGTTGTATGCGGAAGGGCTAACATCTGCAAGGTCCAGACGGTCGGCAGCACCAAGGCGGCAGGCATGTGAGGGTGGGGGAGATGGTTTTACCAGGGCGCATGGTAGCAGCCAAACTAGTGAGGAAGGTGCAGGAGCCCAGGAAGAAGTGGAGGACGAACTGATGGAAGACTCATCAGATGAGGGAGACCTTGATCACATTTCTGTTGTGCGAGGTTGGGGGGAGAGGACAGAGGAAGGAAGCATGATTGTTACCTCGCCACCAACACAACAGGGACTTGGTGCTCCTGGATGCGCAACACACATGAGTGCCTTCTTGCTGCACTACCTGCAACATGACCCTCGAATTGTGAGAATTAGAAATAATCCTGACTACTGGGTTGCCACACTGTTAGATCCCCGGTACAAAAGTAAATTTGCAGAAATTATTCCTGCCAAAGAAAGGGATGCACGCATGCAGGAGTATCAGCAGAGACTGTTGCAGAATCTTACATGTGCTTTTCCACAAAATACCAGTGGTGCACGTAGTGAATCTCACAGTTCCAACTTGCCAACCGTGGGACCGTCAAGTGTTCAGCACTCAAACCATAACAGAACCACAGTATCTGCTGGTAACATCAATTTTGCGGAATCATTTCACCACTTTTTTAGCCCATCCTTTGCAAGGCCACAGGAGACAAGAAGTCTGACACATAGTCAACGCCTAGAGACGATGGTACAGGAGTATCTCCAAGTAAACATTGAAGCCACGACTGTGTCACTGGACCCTTGCTCTTTTTGGGCTTCCAATCTGGATAAATGGCCGGAGCTAGCCACTTACGCCTTGGAGATCTTGTCATGCCCCGCAGCCAGCGTTCTGTCTGAACGTGTGTTCAGCGCTGCTGGTGGTGTGCTGACAGATAAGCGCACGCGGCTCTCCACTGATAATGTAGACAGACTCACGTTCATAAAGATGAACAAATCATGGATCCGAAACGACTTTTCTACCCCTGTGTCATCCTGGGGAGAGTAAAAGCTTGA
Organism: Phyllobates terribilis; assembly: GCF_046119375.1. NCBI lineage: Eukaryota > Metazoa > Chordata > Amphibia > Anura > Dendrobatidae > Phyllobates > Phyllobates terribilis. Next base: position 1,177,920,513 of record NW_027362761.1, read on the forward strand.
TGATTGGTTAAAATCACCCTACCAACCGTTTTAAGCTTTCAAATTACTAATCATGTTTATCTGTATCTTGGCTGGAAAATAATTTGGGCTTTGTAGCAGTGTGCAGCACTGATTCTATTAGGCCATCTATAATAAGCTCCACCAGATTTAAAATTACTAATCATGTTTATCTGTATCTTGACTGGAAAATAATTTGGGCTTTGTAGCAGTGTGCAGCACTGATCCTATTAGGCCATCTATACTAAAGCTTCACCAGATTTAAAATTAATAATAATTTTTAGCTGCATCTAGCCCGGAAAATAATTTTGGGGCTCCGAGATGCGCAAGACACATAAGTGCCTTCTTGCTGCACTACCTGCAGCATGACCCTCATATTGTCAGAATTCGAAGTAATCATGACTACTGGGTTGCCACACTCTTAGATCCCCCAAACTTTTCGATCAACCTTTTCATTTTAATAAAGACCAAAAAAATGGTCATTTTTGAAATTATAAGCATTAGCAGGTTGTTAGAAACTGAAATCAAACAGTTTTCAACTCAAAACTTTATTCTAGGTGATGTTACATTTTCACATAGGACCCCTTGTTCGAAAGGAGCTTCTGAACTCTCTCGTCCATTGAATTTGTCAGGTTTTGGATGGTTTCTGCTTCAATTGTTTTGCATGAGGACAGAATACCCTCCCAGAGCTGTTGCTTAGATGTGAACTGCCTCCCGCCATCATAGACACTCCTTTTAATGATGCTCCAAAGGTTCTGAATGGGGTACAGGTCAGGGGAGCATGGGGGTCACACCATAAGTTTGTCCCCTTTTATGCCCATATCAGCCAGAGATGCAGATGTTTTATGTGCAGCATGAGATGGTGCATTATCATGCAGAAAAATGATCTTGCTGTGAAATACACGGTTCTTCTTCTTGAACCATGGCAGGAAGTGCTGTTTGAGAAAATCCACATACATTATGGAGTTCATCTTTAGCGCCTTCAGGGATCCTAAAGGGGCCGACAATCTCTCTCCCCATGATTCCAGCCCAAAACATTACTCCACCTCCTCCTTGTTGGCGCTGTAGCCGTGTTTGCGTGGGGTGTCCATCAACCAGCCATCCTCCACTCCATCCATCTGGACCATCGAGCGCTGCACGGCACTCATCCGTGAACAAAACAGTTTTGAAATCAGTCTTCATGTAATGTTTGGCCCACTGGAGCCGTTTCTGCTTGTGTGAAGTGGATAGAGGAGGTCGACAGGATGGCGTATGCACAGCTGCAAACCTCTGAAGGACCCTGCATCTTGTTGTTCGGGGGACGTTGGAGGCACAAGCAGCTTCAAAAACTTGTCTGCTGCTATGACAAGGCTTTTTTGCCGCTGCTCTTTCAACCTGACGTAATTGCCTGTAGGAAAGAGTCCTCAATTTGCCCTTATCAGCACGCACACGTGTGTACTGTGAATCAGCTACATACTTCTTGATTGCCAAGACACTTCATCCTGATCATCGCACAATGTTGATTGTAGTCATGCCTTGACCTAAACACTCCACAATTTGTTGCTTCTCAGCAGCCGACACATCCTTTTTCTTTCCCATTTTGGCAGAAAATGTAGGCTGCTTAATAATGTGAGACAACCTTCTTAAGTAGTCTTGCCTTTCATTGGACACACCTGCCAAACTAATTAGCACAGGTGTCTGCAATTGCTTACAGTGATATAAAGAGCCCTGACACACATCACCATCAATGAGTTTAACTGACAAACAAACAAATTCTTCCCTTATCACTCCTAAACACTTTTTGCATAATAATTTGGAACGCAGTGTACATGTGCTTTTCCACAAAACACCAGTGGTTCACGTAGTGAATCTTACAGTTCTAACTTGCCAACCGTGGTCTGTATGGAGTTGTTCAATAAAGGGCCCAAAATTAAGATAACATAGATGGGAGAGGTCTCTATGAATAGGAATTCCTAAGTATTTGATACCCTGTGAGGGCCAGGCAAAGGGAAAGTTGGACTGGATGGAATCCTATATGGATTTGGGGAGGGAGACATCAAGGGCCTCAGACTTCGCTGCATTGATTTTAAAATTTGACCATGTAACAAAGTGATCTATTTCAGCCATAACAGCATGGATGGATATATGTGATTGAGTGATATATACTAGGACATCATCAGCAAATAGAGAGCACTTGTACTCGGTGCCTCCCACCTCAATCCACCTAATATTGGGATTATGGCGAATTGATGAGAGCAGGTGCTCCGTCACTAGGATGTATAAGAGAGGGGACAGAGGACATCCCTGCCTTGTCCCATTGGTGATTGTGAAAGGTGATGAAAATGTCCTGATGCACCCCCTGGGCCTTGGGACACCCGGAGCCGGACCCTTTTTGGTGGATGCTGGTGGTTGTAGTCTTCGTGGCGGCGACCCGGTTCCGTGGCTCAGGGTGGTCAAACCAGTGGCGGAACTATTTATGTGGTTTTGATGTTTAAATGTCTGACTACGCCACCCGTGGATTGCGGTCAGAGTGAACCGCCGCTGCAGGGCAGACCGCTGAGGCTGGTGTTGTGGGTGCAGCAGAACGTAGCATAACTCCCCACGGGAGGAGTATAGCCTCAGGGCAGTGTATGCGGAGGATGGGGGTGATGGTGCAGGGCAGCAGCAGTAACGACACGGAGTCAGTGATGCAGTCCAGGGCCTTTACTCACAGTTCTTATTATCCAGACCACGTCTGCAGGTAACGGCTGCCCACGTCGTACTGTGCTCACCAGGTGAGGGGCTCAGACAACTCCCAGATAACTTTGGAGCGCTTCGCAGGACCCCCTTTGTGTGTCCTTTGTCTGGCCTTTCTTACCAACCCTTCTGTCCGGCTGCCTCGGGCCTCCTCTTGGTAAACTTGGCGCCAGTTTCCGTGACCCTATGTGGTGCCTTCCTAGCGGGTGTAGCGAGGGGCTGCGCCACATAAAATGTCACAGCCTCCGGTTTCTAGCTGAGGCTCGTTTCCTGCCTCCACTAGTTTCGGGGACCGGTCTCCCCCTTTGGCCTGACCCCTCCACGCAGGTGGATTCGGGCGTGCGGTGGCGACTCGCCCGTCCGCACCCCTGGGATCCCTTCATTCCTCGTTCCTGGAGCCTTCTCCGCTCCTCTTCCTTCCTTCTCCCTCTTCCAGGCCTGGGCCTCTGTTACTAGGCCCGCCTCCGGAGCAGAGCTCATGCAGAGCCCCTGCTCCCTGCCACTTCTGCTCAGACTTCTCTGCACTGAACTAAGATGGTGCCCACCTTTTATACTCCCTTCTCAATGCACCCAGGAACTGCTTCCTCCCTGCTCCTGCACTACAGGGTTCCCCTTCCTCAGTGTTCCCTCCCCCCACTCCAGCCAGGGACAGGGACTGTCATGCCCATCTCAGAGGCATATTGGTCGCCCTGCCCCACGGCAATGTGGTGTAATGCATGCAGGTGTCGGGTCCTGATCCACACTCCATCCTTACCTGAGAGTGAGATATCACACCTCTGGGTGAGGTGCAATACCTCTGTAGCAACCGAGCCCTCAGGGTGCTACAGTTCCATTTATCTTCAGCCTAGGTGACGTATTGTGATACAGGGCCGTGATTTTGGCTATAAAATGGTCCCCTAGACCCCTACCCCAAGCTTTTTAAGAGAATCATATATGGCGTGCCAGGTGACTCTATGGAATGCTTTCTCAGCATCCAACGAGAGTATCTAATTACAAATTTTTAACTGCATCTAGCCCAGGAAATACTTTGTGCCTAGTAGCAGTGTCTGCTAGTCAGCGGATTATCCCGGCTGTTAAGCAAGCTACACCACCTGTAGTTTAGACACTTAATTTTTTCAAAGGAAATGCTTCGGGACCATGGGATACTCAGTGAAGAGCATCAGGAGGCACCCCAAGGCATAGGGGCTGGAACTGGCAGTAGGATGCCTTGCGGTGGACAGCCGAGCTCGATCCTTATAAAAGCTTTTTAACTGCAGCAGCTTTAGTGGACGCTACTGGAGCTGGAATTACGCGGCTGCTGGCATGAGACTTGCCCTCTAATAGATCCTTGTAAATGGATTTAAAGTGTATTCATTCAAATTAGAGGGACAATTTAAATTAAAAAGCTTAGAGCTGCCTCCACCACAGGGGGGCTCGCTCGACCCACCAGCGGACAGGCACCAGTATTGGGAGAGGGGGGCTGGCCATCAGGGTTAACCGCGGCTCTGGCACAAACCCGGAGACACGGAGGTGGCACGGGCAGGAGCGGACTGGCCGTGTCGGCTTCTCACTTTTTGGATTTTAGAAGGGCATGACATGCCTATATCTGTGTCTCCCCCTCCTTTTACTCCTCCACCTCTTTTATTTTCGCATGACTATGTGTACTTGTCACTTTTCCATGTGTTAGTTATGTCTTCTGAGCAGTTTGTCAGCTTTTGGACACCTTTGAAGGTGTTTTCTATGTGTTTCTATGTGTTTTTGTTTGCCTGCCATTGGTTTTAACGGTGTTCGAAGGTGTTCGACGAACAGTTCGACGAACAGTTCGACGAACACACGGGTGTTCGACGAACCGAACCTGACTCGAACACTACGGGGGTGGCTCAACACTACTGATGGGATATTTGGGGGATTCTCATGTGATTTATCTTCATGCATTACTATCATCTATCTTGTGGATGTAAATCTCTCATGTATATAATGTCATATATCAGCAGTTCTCATCTGTCTCATCTGATGTCATTTCCTCCCTAGACGACGGCCCCTGAGCGTTATAGATGTGATATACGGGGGCTGCACCTATATAGTGTTATGTGAATAGAAGCTCTTGAATGATTTTTCATTATCAATGAATGTATTAATAAAATTATAAGAAATATCGAGAAGACAGATATTTGGACACATAGATGAGCCCCCGACAGAAGACACATCTCTGATGGCTGAACCTGCCATTATTCCTGCACTTATGGCCGAGGGTCTGGACAAACCACAAACTCACATTATTGTTATTCTGGTAGAAAACAAATCCTCGTCAGTGACTTTATTAGTAGTTTGCAGAGCACATGTTACTCCCTGACGTGTGCAGAATAATCCGGGCTCCGCTGAGGCTGCCGGGCCCCTCCAGTCCAGGATTCTCCTCAGACCGGGGCTGGGAGAGGTGGGGTCATTTATATGTATATTTCTACCCTACGTCCCAGACCCCTGAGCAGAATAAGGCAGATTCACAGCAAACAGACTCAATGTGAATCCAATCTCTTTCCTGAATTGGAGTGAATCTGCTGAGTGTGAATTGTGGCTGAGTCGCTCATCACTAATGTCCGCACATCTCAGCCCAGAATAGAAAAAGACTGAAGTGAATCTCTGAAAACCCCATTTACTGCTGGGAATATATTTGCTGCTTTGTGCAGCGGCTCCGGCCCCTCTGATCTGTGAGTATAATGTGGGATATGTGAGGTATAGCGCTGTATGGAGCCGCCATTATGAGGCCTCTAGACCTTGTAGTGAGAGGGTGGAGGGGACTGTGCAGCGCGGGGAGGATCTGTCCTCCAGTTCTCTCTCTTCCTGGTCACTCATCCATTCCCGCTAAGCTTCTTATGTTCCTGAGTCCATCAGTAACCGGCGGCTCAGCTAATGTCGGCCGCTCCCGGAGATGACACCTGTAATGCCATGGTTTTCTGATATGGGGAGACCACTGTAACCCCGGGGTCCATCTTTATTTTCAGGATAAAGGACATCACATTAGATATATCGGGTACAGCTCAAATAAAAAGGTAATCACTTGTCCAGAAAAAAAATAAAGATATTTGCAACCAAGATGAGTCCATCACATAACAGGTGAGATATTTATCCCTAGGAGGTAAACTATGAAATGACAGCAAAGAAAAACAATAAATGACAACAGTATGCACAGTAATAACGTGTAGTGATAAGCTGACCCTCACTGTCCCTACTCACACGTTACCAGTCCTTTACTCCAGAAGGATGTGTCCCCCGTCGCAGGCCTGTCTGTCTTTGCAGGAGGGCGTCCCAGCCGGAAAAAAAAAAACAGGAACAACAAATTACGCTGAAAGGAGGGAATACTTTGGCCTCTCGCCAGAGGACCCGCTTACAGTCTCTCTGATCCGGATAGCAGCTTTGGTGGATCCCTTATGTAGTCCACACTCCAGTAGCAGGGAGTGTAATAGCAGTATCCCTCAGCAGTGAAGAAGCTGGGGAAGGCCCCGAGGAAATGGTATCAGGTAAAAGAAATCCCATTGAGAGTCTCTCCTGCGCCACGCACGAGGGCCTGCACACAGTCCTGGCTCTTTTCACAGCCCACAGCAAACTCCTCGCGCGCTTTTTTTCTGCTTCCCACTTTGGTCACGTGACTCTCTAGGGCCGGACACAGGAGGCTCAGTCTTTTGCTCTGTCATCACACCCTGCGCAGGTGCAACCTCTGGCCACAAGGTGGCAACATCATCCTGTGTAATCACTTCTATAACAGGCTCTATATCAATAATCACCGAACAGCCAGAGCCGGCCAGCTCACTACAATACAAAAATACAACCTGTAATTGTTGGAACAAACCAAATGTATATTTATATTCTATAGGAGCAGAAAGTAAAGTCCTCCCCTCCTTCTTCTATCTCCTTACATCTGTACAGATTCCTTCATCACATGAATCCTGGTAACAGTCTGAAGCTTTTATCGGCCGCGCACAATACTGGATAAGAGCTGCCCGGGTCGTGTTCCTCCTCCTGATGTGTGTGCTCTGTACAGATACAAGCGCCTCATACACAGGATTCTCTGCTATTCCTCAGTATCAGTCACTTATATACAGATGTTTGGTGTCTGCACTGAGTATAGACAGAGCTGCCCGAGCTGCTGCTGCCCCCTAGTGGCTCCATGACATGGAGATTTATGCATCTTGTATCTGCACTGAGCCAGTAGCCACATGATACCAGAGGGAGCGGAAAGCATCTTATTACATCATCCAGAAGAGGAGGCAGCACAGGTGTGGAGGGAAGCAAAATGGGGGATCTAAAGAGCCAGCGGTGGAAATAGGGAAGATCTCCATGAGGAGCTGGAAAATCTCCTGGACAAAGGTTGGATGGCAGAGAAAGAGCCACCTGCTCTCTGCTCCACCACTTATCCTGCTAGGGCACAGGTCGCTTTATGGCTGTAACTGCCCGAGGTGCGGTGAGCTAGATCCACTGCGCCATAGCGATAGCGAATGTAGCACAATGAATGGGGAGCGCCCGTCACCTTCTCTGTGACTCAGCTGGTGGCAATGGCATCATGGCGTCAGCATGGACGCTCTGCCACAAGATGAGGTGGAGCCACAGGAGATCTGATGGACAGGGAAGTATTAAATATTAGTTTTTCAATAAATGAATTAATTTTGATAACAAGAATGAAATGGGGGTGAGAGAGAACACTATAATGACTTAAGGGTGGGGGATGGAAGAGATATAAATATATTGGGGGAGGGGACATGTAAATATAATGAATCAGAGGAGCATGGAATTATAATGATACAGCAGACAAGTAATTATAATGAATCGGGGGGGCGGGAGGTGCACAGTGGGGGCATGGAGGACGCAGGAGATTAACTGATTAATTGGGGGAAAGAGAACAGTAACTAATTCATTTATACATTTATTGGGAGGGGAAAAGTGGCCAATTATAGTTACAGGGGGCTCAGTGGTGGATTATCAATTTACATTCAGAATTTTGTGTTGCATAATAGTAAGACGTCAGCGGTGAGTTACTGGATGTGAATATTTGTTCTGTCTCTACATTGTATAGGGGTACGTTCACATGGGCGACCGGCGGCACTAAATGACCACCAATCGGAAAACCATTACCTATTGGCAGTCGCTTCATAGCATGTTTAACCCCTTCATGACTGGGCTATTTTTCATTATTTTATTTGTTTTTTCCTCTCCTTCTACTAAGAGCCATAACTTGCTATCTTTCCATCCACATAGCGTATGAGGACTTGGTTTTTGCGAGACAAGTTGTAGTTTTGAACGACATCATTCATTTTATCATGTGATTCACTCAAAAGTTGGGAAAATAATTCTAAGTGCGTTGAAATTGCAAAAAAAGTGCAATTCCACAATTGTTTGTGTCACCATTTTCTGAGACCCCTAACATTTTCAATTTTCGTGGTAAGGGGCTATGTGGGGGCTTATTATCTGTGGCCTGATTTGAGGTTTATTGATGCTATTTTGGGGTAGATATAATGGTATCATCTTGTCTAATTGCAGTTTATTGCAATGTTGTGGCAGCTAAAAAAAGTAATTATGGCGTTTTGATTTTTTTCTCATTACGCTGTTTACTGATTGGATTAATTTATTTTATTTTTGATAGATTGGAGTTTTATGAATTTGGCGATATCGAATATGTGTATTTTTTTTTAATTGCTTTATTTTTAATGGGGCACCGGCTATCACTGAGGAATATGTTCCTACAACAAGGATACCATCCACTGGTAATAGATGAACAGATCCACAGAGCTACAAGGATCCCAAGAAGCCGCCTCTTGGATTACTTGCAGAGAGAGGACAACAACAGGGCGCCTCTTGTGGTCACATACAGCAAGCACATGAACATCCTAAGGAAGATTGAGACTGATCTTCCACCCATATTCCTCAGAGACCACAGACTGAAAGGAATATTCCCAGAACTACCACTTCTCTCCTACAAAAAGCCCCGTAACCTAAGGAATCTCCTTGTCAGAAGTGTCCTCTCATCACCATCAGAGATGGGAACATTCCCCTGTAATAATAAAAAGCAGGACTTGTACCCAGATATTACCGACAAATACAGTCCACATACCCAACACCAATCAGGACTATAAGATCATGGACTTCTTCTCATGTTCATCTTCCAATGTGGTGGACATGATACAATGTACAAGGTGTCCTGGAGGAGCTGATAATGGGGAAACTAAGCAAAAACTACAAACGGGGAGGAATCTACACCGACACAATCAGGAATGAACTGGACTCCTGTGGGAAACATTTCTCTGGACCTGGACACTGTATGATGGACATAAAAGTCTTAATACTGAAAGGTGGTTTTAAGGACGAAAAAGAAAGGAAAATCTGAGAATTCATACTGATAAGAATGTTCAACTCTTCCACAATTTAACACCTGGATTTATGACTCACTACATGGACCCAGTTCACACCTCCACGAGACTGACTCCAGATCACTAAGCTGTCACTCCCACCATCTCTCCATTTGTAACAAAAAACCTTACCTTGATTTCCTTGGCTTATCTTTAGGAGGCATCACCCCATCCACCCCATGCACAAATTGTAATATCTCCTAAATGTTGTGCTCTTGTCTCAGTCATTCATTTGTAAATCCTCCTGAAGAAGGAGCCTCGGTTCTCTGAAAGCTGCAGATATAATTCTCCTGGTTAGCCAATAAAGGGATCGCTCCTAGAATACTTCTGTCAATTTTAGGCATAAAACTACTTATATCAATTTGTAAAGGTTGCAAAGTTGTGATATATGCTCTACTGTGACCCCCTACTGAATATTAATTTTTCTTTTCTTTTGAGGGGAGGATAATTAGAACTTCTGCTATGGAGCTCTATGATTTCTATATACGTCCGTTATGATGACTACATAATTAGAATATACTTATGGTAACACATAAATAATCATTGGAGCTGTAATCATCAAATAATATTTTGTCAATGTGTGAAATGTTCTTTTAAGAATTGTTTACATGTGTAACATAACATATATATATAAATGATTTATGTGGATAGTAGGTGAAGTGTAGAGCGGTGTCACCCCATGATGATTATTATCTGGGCTTGTTACATTGTCAGGCTGCAATTTCCCTCTACAATGTCATGTGATGCACTACTTATCTCATCCACCAGATGGCGCTATAGAGCATTACACTCCATAATCCTGAAAGGTGACAGCTGCAGGACGATTCGTGTAAGAGCAACAGTTCATAGTACCAGGGGTCAACCATTTTGAGCATGAAATTCACTAAGGAGGAGTCACTAATGTGTCTCGACAGTAAGGGGCGACACTATTGTGAAGGACACTATGGGGCGATTCATTATGACCGGTGTTGTGCAGTTTAGTGTTAATGACTCTCTGGAGTACAATGCGCCTAATTCATTAAGTGGTGCTCATCCCCTAAAGAAATAGGCGCATCTCTTAATTGTCATGTGCCGACACCAGAAATGGTCTGAAGTCAGTGACTGGGGAATATTTCTTGACTACATTACGCAGTTTCTGCTGAGACTGGACTGTAAACCCTAAGGCGATGTGCCCACGTAGCAGATTTACATGCGTTTTTTCTGCCAGAGAGAAGCGTTTTTTCAGCGTTTTTACATACGTTTTTTCTGCCAGAGAGAAGCGTTTTTTCAGCGTTTTCGCATGCGTTTTTTCAAGCACTTTTCCAAGTGATTTTGAGCATCACTTGGAAAAGTGCTTGACAAGTTGGTCACACAATATAAATCCATGCAACCGGCATGGATTTATATTGTGTGACCAACTTAGATGCTTTAAATGCTGCATCTATAGTAAAAAAAAAGAAAGAATTAAAAAGTTAAAAATAAAAAAAAACCTGTATGCTCACCTCTCCGGTCTCCTCCTGGCAGCGATCCTCTCTCCTCGGCGTCCCGGGTGTACTGGCAGGACCTGCGATGACTTCATTTAGTCAGCTGATGGTCACGCGACCATCACCTGACCGCTGACGTCAGTGGTCACGTGACCATCAGCTGACTAAATGACATCACTGCAGATCCTGCAAGTACACCCAGGACGCCGAGGAGAGATGACGCAGCCGGGAGAAGACCGGAGAGGTGAGTATACAGGTTTTTTTGCTTTTAACTTTTTTATTTCTTTTTTTCACTGCGTGGTAGCCGGGATGTAGAGGAGTTGTAGTCTCCTCTTCATCCCAGGTACCACACGCACCGCGATTACGCTGCAACTTCGCGGCCATTGAATTTAATTGAAACGCTGCAAATCCACATATACCTGCGGGTTTGCTGCATTTCAATGTTCCTCAATGGCCGCGAATTTGCGGCGTAATCGCAGTAGAAATGGTCATGCTGCGAATTTGGCGCACTAATTAGCGCATCATGTGCACAGCACATCCGAATTCACATTGCTTTGCATGGCAGATGGTTTTACAAGCGTTTTCAAGGCGTTTTCATGGCTTTAAAAACGCTACGTGGCACATAGCCTAAAAGTCACAACTTCCGAGTTCTGTGAAAATATTGCAACTTATTAAGGTGTTTTACATCAGAGTTTTGACCTTTCACATTTTCTGCTATTCATGCGCTATAGAGATAAAGTGTCAGCTTCATTCTGCGGGAAAAAGTTATTACAGTAATAGAAGACTTATAATTTTTTTAAATGTTTTATTACTTTTATACAATTAATATTCTGTGGGGGAGGGGCCGAAGGAAAATCTGTTTATCCGTCAGCTCGCTCCGTTGTACGGCCACATTTAGAGTTTCTCCTCCTGTGCAGATGTTCATATAGTCTGTAATCATTATGTCAGCGCTGGTTTATACCTGACTGGTTTATACAATGATCTGTACAGAAATAATCTATTCCCAGAGGAAGAAGAGAAGACAGAAATAATCACTGAGCGCTCTGCTAATTCTCTGCACCTTCATCTACACAACATTGTAATACAGCGACATCATGGGGGATGAGGACGGAGGTTTTTGTACGCCTCTGTATCACTGTGTGAGAGGGAACCTATAACCCTGCTGACAGTAATAATCTGCTGCATCGTCCTCTGTCGCTCCTCGGATTGTAAGAGTGTAATCAGTTCCAGATCCAGATCCAGAGAACCGGTCTGGGACTCCTGTATCTCGGGTGGTTGCATAATAGATAAGAAGCTTTGGTCGTTGTCCTGATTTCTGTTGGTACCAGGCTACATAGCTATATACATCTTCACTGGCCGTACAAGAGATGGTGATTGTATCTCCGGGGGACACAGAGATATAATCTGGAGTCTGGGTCATCACAGTCTCTCCACAGGATCCTGAGGATTAGAAGAGACATATTCATTACTGATAAATGTCAGGATCTTCCTAGAAATCCTGATCTGATGATGGATCCACTGTAGAGATTTCTCTACACACAATCATGGAAGGATCCGAATCTCTCACCCTGAATAGAAATGAAGATCACAGCCAGCAGATAACTGCGAGAAACCATCCTGATGTGTCTGGACCGTCAGATAGAAACTATAAGGTGAGACAATCTGTACAATGGGATCTATATAGAGAGTGACAGGGGGGATACAGGAGACCCCCAGAGACTGTGTATGGAAATACTGGGGACATGTAAATTCTGTGGTTATAATGTGACGGTTACTGGAGTGTAATAGAGACCGGAGCTCGGCGGCGTCTCCTCCTAGATGAGAATTAATGTCACTTGTATGAAATCTAAGAAAAGAAATAAGAGTTTTTTTTAGTAATTAATTGTAATTTCCATGGTTATAGGTTTTTATGATCATGTTTAGCTCTGCTACATCTGTATATAAATATTCCTGAAATATTGTTTTGTATTTATAAGGATATAAATGTATATTTCTATAATCGGCAGGATATGCCATTACACTGTATAAACCTCCTGAGAGAATCCACCGGTCATCAGGGTCGCGGTATTGTAGGACCTGATATCTGTGCGGAGTCTTCACAGCTTACATACAAGTTAGGAAAACCCTGTAAGTGACGTCCTTGTATACGATCACATACACGACTGATCTCTCTGAATATCTGTTATAAATGCAGTCAGGATTAAGGGAGAAAATCTACTAGAGACCTGAGCAGAAGTAATCCGGGGGCTCCTGCACCTGCCGAACCCCCTCCAAACTCGCGATCAGGGGTCAGGTTATAGTAAGTTACATAGTGCGGTGTAGTGTAACGGAGACCTCGGCACCGAAGAAGACAAAAGGAGGAAATGTTGCTGCAAATATATATTTTTTATTTGGATCCGGCAAAAAAAGCAAAGACAGATACCGGCCAGCGTTTCGGCCAATAAATTGTCTTCATCAAGGACGTCTGTAATACATGAACATAACAAATAAAACATTTAGTTTCATATGTGACATGAAATGAACCTAAAGAAAAGTGTCAGATCAATGGGAGGCGGGAGGAGGAAAGGTGGGAATGTGAGGATCAACCAGAGATAACACATGGACAACGAGATCACAACGATGAAAATCATTAATAATACTGCAATTGTCATATGGGAACAATGTTGGAGTCAGCGTGATAATCTGGTTTTGTGTGAATTCCATAAAGACAAAAGGAAAGAAAAGAAAAGAGGACATGAATCCTGGAAGCTAAATGACAAATTATCTAAAGACGACCAATATGTGGTCAGTTCAGAGCAATGACGACGGCTCAAAAAATTATTAATTATTACAATGTGCACACTTCAGTAGGTGAACACTTGGTCTAAGGTTCAGGTTTTCACGTGACTTTACCAGTTAGAATAGGACCAGGAAATCTAGATCGCATCATGTCCATATAGCAGCACCTGTAACTACAGTATATTCAGGTGGTGTGTACATGTCTAATATTAGACCATCGAAGCAATGTAGAGGGCTCCAAAAATGATTAGGCCTCTACCTATCCCTATGCCGAGCTCCTATACCAACACAGTACAGGCATAAAATGGTGTTCATGGCCGCCCCTAAGTGTTATCCTGCCTGTGATAGTCCCCTGATAATGGTGCAGGTTTTTATTTTTTAAATCCTCACAAATTGAATCGCAGATTGTTCAAATTTGTGTGGAACCTCGGATTTCAGGAAATTTAACTCAAATTCATTCCTCCATGGATTGATCTGCTCATCTCTAGTCTCAACTAATTCCTGGCTGGAGAGTGACCGCACTATCCGGGGACAGTGACCGCACTATCTGGGGACAGTGGCCACCACATCTCCTTGAGCCCCAGAACGGCTCAGAGTGAATACGATGGCACTACGTGACTAAAGTGGACACAGCTTGAGCAGATCTCGTTACACCTAGCAGGGTCAGTTATGTGTAAGTATGGCGACAAGAAAGGTTCAGATCCAGCAATCCCACAGGATTAAAAATTACACCTTTACTTAAGAAACGTAAAAATCCATATTAGTATTTCAATAGAAAAATGTGAAATGAGAGCGGGTATAAACAATACATGAACTGGTGACGGGTTTTACACCATGTGGATTCTTAATCATAATCTATTTTACAGTGATAGCCAAGTACATTTTATTTTTTTACATTTACTTTTTGCTCCACTCTCTTCACAATCCAAGAATATTACACAATTGAAGACAGCGCTCCTTAGGAAGTTTCATATATACAGGTGCTTCTTACTAATTTAGAATATCATCAAAAGGTTAATTTATTTCAGTTCTTCAATCCAAGAAGTGAAGCTCATATATTATATAGAGTCATTACACACAGAGCGATCTATTCCAAGTGTTTATTTCGGTTAATGCCAGGCCGCATTGATGCAGTAATTGATGCAAAGGATCCCCGACCAAGTATTGAGGGCATTTACTGAACATACATTTCAGTAGGGGAACATTTCGGATTTTAAAGACATTTTTCAAGCTGTTGTTATAAAGTATTCTAATTTACTGAGATAATGACTTTTGTGTTTTCATTGGCTGTAAGCCATAATCATCAACATTAACAGAAATAAACACTTGAAATAGATCACTCTGTGTGTAATGACTCTATATAATATATGAGCTTCACTTTTTGTGTTGAAGAACTGAAATAAATTAACCTTTTGATGATATTCTAATTTTCTGAGAAGCACCTGTATATATGATACTTCTTAAGCAGCGCTATTCCATTTGCTTCTGTGGATTTTACCTCAGGTGTATTTTGACTATGACGCTCCCTTATGCCTAATGTATCCTGCAGACATGCTTATTTGTACAACCCAAGAATATTAGTGACTTAGAGGCCATCGCCAATGAGGAACGGGCTAAGATTCCTCAGGGGCTGTAAAGAGCTGGTGTCTGGATAGGCATCACGTACGCAGCAGGTCGTAACAGCCAAAGGGGCTTTACTACCTACTAAAGACGCTTATCACGTAGGGGTGAATAATCCTCAGACTTCAGTGGTCAGTAAGGGGCATTTTGTGCTGAATATGGAGAAACCACTTGTTATATTATTTGTACTGAGCTATTTCTATACTTCTTGGTTTATTGCAAACAGCAGAAAGTTTATAAATGTTAGAAATAAACTGAATCTGAAATGGGGTGAAGGTGGGGATTGAAACTAAATATACAGTGCTCAGCATAAATGAGTGCACCCCCTTTGAAAAGTAAAATTTTAATCAATATCTATAATGGGTGTGTCAGGTGTGACAGACTGTCGTTCTGGATCCAGCTGTAGAAGGTCATTGCGCTTGGCTCTGCAGGCACCTTCTTGATCTTTTGATCTTTGTGGTGTAGTGATATCCTTCTCCCTCTAGGACCTAGGAGTGGACCTCCACCTTCTGCTGCTAATTGACACACCCTTGCTGGATGTTTAAATACCTTCGGTCTCTGCAGAAAGTCGCCTAGATAGCTCTATTTTCCTCTGTCCAAACTTGAAGTACTAGTAGTCGGCTAGTGTCTTCTTGGAGTTCCCTTGGAGTATAGTTGGCATAATCTCTCTGGTGTCTTCTCAAGCTAAGTGTTTTCCTTTGTCTGCTACCTATTTGTCTTTAGTTGCAGTGGGGGTTGACTAGTGCTCACCCCATCCCCTCCTTAACTAGGGCCTATCATTAGGGGCAGTCAGGGATTAGGTTTCCTGCTCAGCGATAGGTACGGAACCTATTTAGGGACTTTAGGGGAGTCAGGCTGTTGTCAGATCTGCCTAGGGGTCTCCACTCCCCCTTTTCCTAGTGTTTGGACTTCTTCCTCCTCTTCCCGTTGTTGTGCACTTAGTCTTTCCCTCACCTTGCTTGACAATATCTCACTGAACAAAAGAAAAATTTCCAGAATTTTGACAAGACTAAGTTTCATAGAACCTTCTTTAACCCATAACATGAAGGTAAGGTTAATAATATAACTTTCATAGCTAAATCTTCAGTATTACTCAAAATAGTTAATGCAAAATGAGTACACCCGACATAAAAAAAAAAATACTACATCTAGTCATTTGTATGACCTCCATAATTTTTAAGAACAGCACCGAGTTTTCTAGATATGGAATGAGCAGGTTGGCGACATATTGTAAAATTTATCTTTTTTCATTCTACAAGAACGAGCCCTTTTAGAGCCTGGATACTGGATGGAGAGTGATGACAACTTGTCTCTTCAGAATTCCCCATAGGTGTTTGGGTGGGTTCAGATCAGGAGACACTTAATCAATGAATCACTTTCTCCCTGTTCTTCTTCAGAAATACCACAGAAGCCTTAGATGTGTGTTTTGGATCATTGTGATGTTGCTAAGTGAACGTCTACCAAGCGCACAGAGTGATGGCAGCATCTTCTCTTTCAATATAGAGGTTTACATCTGTGAATTCATGACATCATCAATGAAATGTATCCCCCCCGACTCCAGCAGCACTGATGCAGCCCCACATAAGGACACTGCAACCACAAGGTCTCATTGAAAGACACCATTCAGTTTTCTTTGTACTTCTCACCTTTTTGACACTATACAGCTTTGAAGCCATCAGTTCCAAAAACATTTATCTTGGTGTCAACACTCCAGAGTATAGAGTCCCAGTGGTCTTCATATTTTTCACCACGATCCCTCAATTGTAGTAGAGCTTTTTAGTGTATAAGCTTTAGTAGAAGTTTCTTTCTTCTAAAGACAACGGCATGCAACCCATTCCTCTGCAGTGTACACCGTATTGTGTCATGAGAAACACATTCACCGGTTTGGATTTCTACTCATTTAGCTAACTGCACTGAATTTGTATATGGATTTTCTTCAGCCCTTCTTATCAAAAGATGCTCCTGTTTAGGTGTCAACCTCCATGATTGGCCTGGACGTCTCTGTAAGATGATTGCAGTTCCATCTTTGTTACATTTTGGTATTCCTTTTGCTACAGTATTCTGACTGATAAGTAAAGCTTTGCTGATCTTCTTGTAGCCTTCCCTTTTTTTATGTAAAATAAATTATTTTCTTTCTCAGGTCTTGTGACATTTCTCTTCCATGTGGTGCCATTGCTGACAGAATGAAATGGGAAGGGTTTTTGTTTTTTTATAAGCAACAACTTTTTCTAGTAAACTGTCTGCTGGACACCTGTGTAATGAATAATTAAACTTACCAGTGGTTGAATTCTGGTTAATTAGAATTTTGTACTATAAAATTGAACTTTTCTACTAAGATTTTCATTGGGGTGTACTCACTTTTACAACATTTTCTTAAATGAATTTCTTAGGAAAATTACTTTTTGGGGTGTTGAAAATAGCAAGTATTGTTTGTAATTAATAGCCAACATTTGTGGGAGTATTTAGTAGTCTGGTATCCCATAGAAAATGTTAATTCTAAAAGGAAACTAAAGGTTTTCTGACAAAACTGTTGGGGTGTACTCATTTGTGCTGAGCACTGTATCTGCTATATCATAGAATCATAGAATCATAGAATGGTAGAGTTGGAAGGGACCTCCTGGGTCATCTGGTCCAACCCCCTGCTCAAAGCAGGATTCACTAGATCATCTCAGACAGATGTCTGTCCAGCCTCTGTTTGAAGACGTCCATTGAAGGGGAACTCACCACCTCTCGTGGCAGCCTGTTCCACTCATTAATCACCCTAACTGTCAAAAAGTTTTTTCTAATATCTAATCTGTGTCTCCTCCCATTTAGTTTCATCCCATTGCTTCTAGTCTTTCCTTGTGCAAATGAGAATAAAGATGATCCTTCTACAATGTGACAGCCCTTGACATATTTGTAGACAGCTATTA
The DNA here is from genome assembly GCF_046119375.1 of Phyllobates terribilis. Taxonomy (NCBI): domain Eukaryota; kingdom Metazoa; phylum Chordata; class Amphibia; order Anura; family Dendrobatidae; genus Phyllobates; species Phyllobates terribilis. Next base: position 1,177,938,372 of record NW_027362761.1, read on the forward strand.
AGTCTCCTCTCAGTCTTCTTTTTTGCAAGCTAAACATTCCCAAATCCTGCAACCGTTCCTCATAGGACATGGTTTGCAGACCAGTCACCATCTGGTCGCTCTTCTCTGAACTTGCTCCAGTTTGTCTATGTCTTTTTTAAAATGTGGTGCCCAAAACTGTACACAGTATTCCAGATGAGGTCTGACCAAAGAGGAGTAAAGACCGATAATGACTTCACGTGATCTAGACTGTATGCTTCTGTTAATACATCCCAGAATTGTATTTGCCTTTTTTGCTGCTGCATCACACTGTTGACTCATGTTCAGTCTATGATCTATTAGTATACCTAAGTCTTTTTCACATGTACTGTTGCTTAGCTCTATACCTCCCATTCTGTATATGCTTTTTTCATTTTTATTGCCCAGATATAGTACTTTGCATTTTTCCCTGTTAAAAAACATTCTGTTGGTTGCTGCCCACTGCTCCAGTTTATTTAGGTCTTTTTGAATCCTCTCTCTCTCTTCTCTAGTATTAGCTATCCCTCCTAGCTTTGTGTCATCAGCAAATTTAATCAGTTTACCCTCAATTCCTTCATCTAAATCATTGATAAAGATGTTGAACAATACAGGTCCCAGGACAGAGCCCTGTGGTACCCCACTTGAGACATTCATCCAGCTGGATGTGAAGCCATTTACAACCACCCTTTGAGTCCGATCATTAAGCCAGTTATGAATCCACCTAACAGTTGCCTGGTCCATTGCATACTTGGTCATTTTTTCAATAAGGATGGTGTGAGATACTTTGTCAAATGCTTTGCTGAAGTCAAGATATACTATATCTACAGCATTTCCCTGATCCACCCAGTCAGTGATTCTGTCATAGAAGGAAATTAAGTTAGTCTGACATGACTTGTTAGTTACAAACCCATGCTGACTCTGGTTAATCACTTCATTCTTATCCATGTACTTACATACATGTTGTTTAATAATTTGTTCAAAGATCTTTCCTGGTATAGAAGTCAGACTCACCGGCCTATAGTTCCCAGGGTCCACCTTCTTCCCCTTTTTGAAGATAGGAACAACATTTGCTCTTCTCCAGTCTTCTGGGACTTCTCCTGTTCTCCAAGAATTTTCAAAGATTATGGAGAGTGGTTCTAAAATTTCTTCTACGATCTCCTTCAGTACTCTGGGGTGTAATTCATCTGGACCTGGAGACTTGAACTCATTTATGTTAGCTAAATATTCCCTCACAATCTTTCTGTTTACAGATAACTTGGATTCCTCTATTCCTTTAAAAGGACAGTGAAGATCAGTTGATGTTACATTTTCTTTCTGAGAGAAAACAGATGCAAAATAGGAATTAAAAAGTTCGGCCTTCTCAACATCCTCTCTTACCATTTCTCCATTTTCATCCTGTAAAAATCCTATAGCATCTTTGACTTTTCTTTTACTTTTGACATACCCCCAAAATCCTTTTTTATTGCTTTTGACATCTATTGCAAGCCTTAATTCATTGTCAGCTTTAGCTAACCTGATACGTGCCCTGCAGGATCTGCAGACTGCATTATAATCTTCTTTAGATATGCCTCCCTCTTTCCATTTAATAAACATTTCTTTCTTTCTTTTTAGCATGTGTTTAAGTTCTGTGTTCATCCATCCTGGTTTCCTTAAATGCTTCCCATTCTTCCTAATTTTCGGGATTGTTAACGATTGTGCTTTGAGAATCTCATTTTTAAAAATTTCCCATCCTTCCTGGACATTTTTGTCCTTAAGGACATCCAGCCATTGGATCCCTCCTATTCTCTTTCTGAGTCTCTTAAAATCTGCCTTTCTAAAATCTAACCTTGAAGTTTGAGTCTTCACATGTCTTCCTCCTCTAGTTATCCAAAATTCTATAATAGCATGATCGCTGCCTCCTAGGGTCCCAGCCACCTTTACCTCCTCAACCATTTCCTCCCTGTTTATAAGGATTAGATCCAAAGTAGCAGATCCCCTTGTTTTCTCCCCTACCTTTTGGAAGATAAAGTTGTCAGCAAGAGAGGATAAGAATTTTCTTGACCTGTTAGTTTTACTTGAGAGAGATTCCCAACAAATGTCTGGATAGTTGAAATCTCCCATGACCACTACGTCATATTTTTTGGAGAACTTGGTCATTTGATACATAAAGAGTTCATCCATATCTTCAGCTTGCCCAGGTGGTCTGTAGTAAATGCCTACAATGGTGTCCTTTCCGTTGTTCTCTCCTTGTATTCTTACCCAAACAGTTTCCACAGAACTCCCAGTCTCTGAAGCTTCAATCTCTGTGCAGATATACGCTTTTCTAACATACAATGCAACACCTCCTCCTCGTTTATCAAGTCTGTTTCTTGCAAATAAGTTGTATCCTTTTAGCCTTTTATTCCAATCATGTTTATCGTTCCACCAAGTTTCAGTGATTCCAATGACATCATATTCCTTTTCCTGCATTAGTAGTTCCAATTCTCCTTGTTTGTTGCCCATGCTTTGTGCATTTGTATAAAAACATTTTAGTTTGTGATTGGTTTCTCTTCCTCCCATATTTTTATTATTTAAATTGTTTTGTCTTTGTTCTTCCTTTCCACTTCCAGTAGCAGAGATCTCAATAGTATTTGTCAGCTGTATGGCTTTTTCTGGCCTTTTGCTTCCCTTCCCACATTGTTCTAGTTTAAAGCTCTTCTGATGAGTGTAGCAAAGCGACTTCCAAATACATGTTTTCCAGTCTTCGTAAGGTGCACCCCATCTCTAGCAAGTAGTCCATCGTATAGGTAATTCATTCCGTGATCCAGAAATCCAAATCCTTGTTGACGGCACCATCGACGTAGCCAGTTGTTCACCTGTAGAATCTTATTCCACCTCATTGTTCCATGGACATCCACTGGGAGGATGGATGAGAAGACCACCTGCATTCCCAATTCTTTCACTTTCTTGCCTAAGTCTTCAAAGTCACTGCAGATGGTTTCCAGGTCCTTTCTTGCGGTGTCATTTGTCCCCACATGTATTAGCAGGAATGGGTAGTGATCTGTAGGTCTGAAGAGTCTTGATATCCTGTCAGATACATCTTTAATTTTTGCTCCTGGAAGACAGCACATTTCTCTTGAGGTTATGTCTGGTCTGCAGATAGCGGCCTCTGTTCCTCTTAACAGGGAATCCCCCATGACCACCACTCTCCGTTTTTTCTCCACAACATTCTTCTTTCTCCATCCAGGAGGATTCTGAGGGCTTACAAGGTTATTCATTGCTGGCAAAGTCTTATTTTGCTGTATTTCTTCATGGTTCTCCTGCGTGAGAGCCTGGTACTGGTTCCTGAGCAGTATGGGTGCTGACTGCCTCTCGATCCTCCTGCTTCTCTGGGTCACATGCTTCCATTCCTCTGTTTCGTCAGGTGCAGTTCAAATTTCTTCTCTTTCTGAATCATGAAGAGATAATTCTGCTCTGTCTAAGAACTCTTCACCTTCCTTAATGATTTTCAAGGCAGTTAACCTCTCTTCTAGATTTCGCAACTTTTCCTCCAACAGGGACACAAGCTTGCATTTCTGGCATGTGAAGTTTGGCTTTTCCACTGGCAAGTCTGTGAACATGTAGCAGGATATGCAGCTCACCAAATGGCTCCTGGACTCTTCCATGTTCTTATTGTTAATGTTCTGAAAACAGTGAAAAAAGCTTAAAAAAAAAGCTTCAAAATGCGCGCGCCGGACTCTTCACTTACCCCAAAATGCAGTGGGAATATGCAAATTATCTCCTCAGGACTCCTCCCCTGGTTTACCGATGTCCTCTTTTCAGCTCCAACAGCCAAAATCCAGTGTTCTTTGAGCTCGCGGAGACTCTTCACTTACCCCAAAATGCAGTGGGAATATGCAAATTATCTCCTCAGGACTCCTCCCCTGGTTATATCCACAGAATATGCCAAATATATATAGTGGATGTGGATCCCACCTATAGGAACATCATATATCTTGAGTACGGGGCCCTGACAAGCTGCGGTTTCAGCCATTAGATTGTCAGGATTCCCGTCCATTTGTATAGAAATTTTAACCACCTCCTTATGAAAATTCCTCTTAATGGAGTCTGCATGTTCTATATATTTACATCACATCCTCTGTATGTGGTAAGAATAGAATAACTCCTTAAAGGTGAGTACAGATGTGGTGGATAGGATGTGTATTTGGGTAAGACCTCGTGAATTCAACATGTCAATATATTTATTCTCAAGGAATATAAACTGTCCCCGGAGATGTCTGACAGCAGCTTTACCCCCTCTCCCTATACACAACACATGGACGCTCAGCTGAGTCTAACGTGCTTATGTATGGGGGGGGCTGTTTATTCGTCAGCTCGCTCCATTGTACGGCCACATTCAGAGTTTCTCCTCCTGTGCAGATGTTCATATAGTCTGTAATCATTATGTCAGCGCTGGTTTATACCTGACTGGTTTATACAATGATCTGTACAGAAATAATCTATTCCCAGAGGAAGAAGAGAAGACAGAAATAATCACTGAGCGCTCTGCTAATTCTCTGCACCTTCATCTACACAACATTGTAATACAGCGACATCATGGGGGATGAGGACGGAGGTTTTTGTACGGCTCTGTATCACTGTGTGAGAGGGAACCTATAACCCTGCTGACAATAATAATCTGCTGCATCGTCCTCTGTCGCTCCTCTGATTGAAAGAGTGTAATCAGTTCCAGATCCAGATCCAGAGAACCGGTCTGGGACTCCTGTATATCGGCTGCTTGCACTGTAGATGAGAAGTGCTGGAGGTTGTCCTGATTTCTGTTGGTACCAGTGTAAGTTGCCATTTACATTACTACTGGCCTTACATGAAATGGTGGCTGTTTCTCCCGGGGACATAGTGATGAGATCTGGAGATTGGGTCAGTACAATCTGTGCACAGGAGTCTAAGGAAAGATAAAGAAAACATAAGTGTTAGTGTTAATGTCGCCTCATTGTGCTGTTCTCTACTACTGTCCTGTCCATCATCTCATGAACCTCTCACCATGAATGAGAAGAAGAATTACACCCAGTACAACTCCCTGTAAACCCATCGTCATCTCCCTGGACTGATGGCCACAGACTATAGAGATGTCACCTGCACAATGTCCCCTATATACCAGCTGTAATCACTGGAGGAGACGTCCCCTGAGAGCAGAGATGTAAAGCAGGAGACATGTAAATTGTGCCGTGTGTCAGCGATCAGTGATCTGGATCTTACTGCAATCAGGGATTTCCTACAGGAGAGATATAATCCCGATCATTATCCTGAGATCATTCACCATCAGTGATCTCCTGATTGTTCTCAGACATCAGAAATGGGATTATTTTTATAGATGTTATTAGTTTTATCTGTGAAGTAAGAATAAATCCTTCTACGTCTTATTGGGCTTTTCCAGCTTTGTGATGTTGCAGCCGATGTAAGAACAGATACTGGAGACAACAGATCACCGGGAACGTGAAACGCAGAATTCCTGACCTCACAGAGAACATCTAAGGGTATGTGCCCACGTAGCGTTTTACAAGCGTATATGCTGCGGAATTTCTGCAGCGTAAACGCTTGGTAATCCGCTCCCCATGGTCCCCAATGACAAGCCGCACTGTCAATGCCCATGCTGCGGATTTTTCCACAGCGTTTATGCTGCGCTCAAAAATCCGCAGCATGTCCATCAATTTTGCGGACACGCAGCGTAATCGCCGCCATTGACTTGCATTGAGATTTATATAATCCGTGTCAGTATATTTGTATACACAGATTATATGCGTTTCAATGTGCGGATGGTACCCAAGTCTGGAGGAGAGAAGACTCTCATCCAGACCTGGATGGAAACTGTAAAAAAAAGAATTAAAAATAAAAAATAAAGTGTATACTCACCTTCCGATGTCCTCCCGGTGTTTTGTCTGCTCCGTCCGCTCTCTTGCAATGCTCCCGCTGTTATGAAGGACCTGCCATGACATCACTGAGTCATGTGACCCATCACATGGCTCAATGACGTCACCGCAGGTCCTTCACACCACCATGAGCCGCCCAACACACCGGACGCGGCAGAGAGAACACCGGAAGGACACCGGAAGGTGAGTATAAACTTTATTTTTTTATTTTTTACCATTTTATTCTTTTTTTTAACTAACTTGGTCACACTACTATAAATTCATGCCGGTTGCCGGTTGCATGGATTTATATAGAGTGAACAAGTTGTCAAGCACTTTCCAAGTGATGCTAAAATCACTTGGAAAAGCGCTTGATAACCCGCATGCAGAAATGCATGGAGAGATGCTTGACAAACGCTTCTACCTGGCGGGAAAAACGCATGTAAAATCCGCATGCATTTTTCCTGCCAGGGAGAAGCGTAAAAAATATGCAGCATTTCTGCATCGTGGGCACATAGTCGAAGACCATTAGAAATATTTATATTCATTCAGATTATTATTAATATGTTTATTACTATTAATACGACTGATATTTTATTACATCCACTCCTGATTGTTGCTTAAAAACCAGATGTAAAACCCTGATGAAATACACAGGTGTGAATGAGGCCTGATCTGTGTATATTGTGGTGTGAATACAGAACTGAGGAGTAGAGATGAGCGTTGTTCTACTCGAACTGTTCGCCAATCTCAAATTCGAGCTGTTTTGGGCGGTGTTCGAGCCGTTCGGCGAACACGAACAATTTGAGAAAAATTCAGCTGTTCGAGGTTATGTTCGATAACTGTTCGTGCACCAAAATCATAACTGGATTTTTTCTCAGTAAAGATGAAAATTAATGTTAATACGCAGTTTGAGTGTACAGCGGGGTGGGGGGAGGGGCAGGGGATGGATCTCTGCAGGAACAATGAAGATCTCCATTTTTTTTTTCTCTTTCCCGCATTTGCAGTGGGGAGGTGCAATCTGTCAGCCTATCAGCAGCGCACACACGGAGCGAAGTGCTTTTTTTCACACAAGCAAGGGCATGTGTCATTGGCAGTGTATGTCACATGTCCTTGCCCTATAAGACCAAGCCATTTTCCCCGTCGCCACCATTTTCTCACTGCTGCAGCTGCGTGTTAGACGGCACCGCTGTTGCTGTGTGCGCTATACCTTGTTAATTTCAAGACAATTTTCGCACAAATCTACAGATAGCTTGGGAGTAGGGAATAGTTGTGATTGCAGTCCTTTTAAGGACTAGGTTACAGCATTTCCTACGACTTTTATCAGGCAGGTCTGTGCTCTTAAATAGATAGATTGTGGGAGTAAAGACTAATTGTAATTGGAGTCCTTTTCAGGACTAGGTTACATCAGTTCCTATCAGTTTTTGCCAGGCAGGTCTGTGCCAGTGCTGTGCAAGTTTTCTTCACAGCATTTGGCTGAATCTAGCAAAGCTAATCCTTTTTGGCCTATTGCAGAGTGTGTTAGTCAGTGGAGTAGCCTATCTGTGTTGCAAGATATACCACCTGTGTATAGAATACCAATTTTTTTACTGCACCTAGTGAAGTAAAATCTTTTGGGCATAGCATCATTCTATTAGTCCATCTATACTGACCTCCATCAGGTTGCAAATTGAAAATAATTTTTTTCTGCATCTACCTCTAAAAAAATATTGGGCTTCTAGCTGTGTGTGGGACTTGTTCTATTAATCCATCTATACAGACCTCCATCAGGTTGCAAACTGAATATATTTTTTTCTGCATCTACCTCTGAAAAAATATTGGGCTTCTAGCTGTGTGTGGGACTTGTTCTATTAATCCATCTATACAGACCTCCATCAGGTTGCAAACTGAATATATTTTTTTCTGCATCTACCTCTGAAAAAATATTGGGCTTCTAGCTGTGTGTGAGACTTGTTCTATTAATCCATCTATACAGACCTCCATCAGGTTGCAAACTGAATATATTTTTTTCTGCATCTAGCTCTGAAAAAATATTGGGCTTCTAGCTGTGTGTGGGACTTGTTCTATTAATCCATCTATACAGACCTCCATCAGGTTGCAAACTGAATATATTTTTTTCTGCATCTACCTCTGAAAAAATATTGGGCTTCTAGCTGTGTGTGGGACTTGTTCTATTAATCCATCTATACAGACCTCCATCAGGTTGCAAACTGAATATATTTTTTTCTGCATCTACCTCTGAAAAAATATTGGGCTTCTAGCTGTGTGTGGGACTTGTTCTATTAATCCATCTATACAGACCTCCATCAGGTTGCAAACTGAATATATTTTTTTCTGCATCTACCTCTGAAAAAATATTGGGCTTCTAGCTGTGTGTGGGACTTGTTCTATTAATCCATCTATACAGACCTCCATCAGGTTGCAAAATGAATATATTTTTTTCTGCATCTACCTCTGAAAAAATATTGGGCTTCTAGCTGTGTGTGGGACTTGTTCTATTAATCCATCTATACAGACCTCCATCAGGTTGCAAACTGAATATATTTTTTTCTGCATCTAGCTCTGAAAAAATATTGGGCTTCTAGCTGTGTGTGGGACTTGTTCTATTAATCCATCTATACAGACCTCCATCAGGTTGCAAACTGAATATATTTTTTTCTGCATCTACCTCTGAAAAAATATTGGGCTTCTAGCTGTGTGTGGGACTTGTTCTATTAATCCATCTATACAGACCTCCATCAGGTTGCAAACTGAATATATTTTTTTCTGCATCTACCTCTGAAAAAATATTGGGCTTCTAGCTGTGTGTGAGACTTGTTCTATTAATCCATCTATACAGACCTCCATCAGGTTGCAAACTGAATATATTTTTTTCTGCATCTAGCTCTGAAAAAATATTGGGCTTCTAGCTGTGTGTGGGACTTGTTCTATTAATCCATCTATACAGACCTCCATCAGGTTGCAAACTGAATATATTTTTTTTCTGCATCTACCTCTGAAAAAATATTGGGCTTCTAGCTGTGTGTGGGACTTGTTCTATTAATCCATCTATACAGACCTCCATCAGGTTGCAAACTGAATATATTTTTTTCTGCATCTACCTCTGAAAAAATATTGGGCTTCTAGCTGTGTGTGGGACTTGTTCTATTAATCCATCTATACAGACCTCCATCAGGTTGCAAATTGAATATAATTTTTTTCTGCATCTAACCCAGCCAATAGTTTTGGCCTAATACCACAGTTTGGCCACTCAGCTCTGCTCGGTTCCCATCCATTGTTTTTTTGTGCAAACAACTCCAGAGTTGTGAATTAGTTAACCACCAAAATGAGTGGAAAAAGGCCTGCTGCTGGTGGAAAGGGGAATAGGCGTGTTGGGAAGGGGAAAAAAGGTTGTGTCCGTGGGGTAGGTGTTAAAGCAACAGTAACATCTGCAGAAGAAAGACCATCTTCCAGCCAAACTAAAATGTCTACTTCTTTTAGCGGACAATGTGATAAGATCCCTTTCTTACGGCCACGCCAATCGCTACAAATTCCAGATGAGGCACAAAAAGAGCAGGTGCTTCAACGGATATCAAGTGCTCCTTTAAGTGGGCTCTCCTCCACATCAACTTCAACATCACAAATACTCCAGTCCTCAAAGGTGTCACCCCAATCGCACTTGCTTCCTCACAGCTCCCAAATCTCCAGCTGCCCGTCTGAGTATGAGGTAGAACAGATGGTTGAGTCTGCAGAGCTGTTTACTCATACTATAGCCTGGGAATCAGAGGTCGACTCCAGCGCTTCTGTGAATCCAGACGAGGAAATGATCTGCACTGATGCCCAGAATCTTTATGAGTCGGATCCAGGACCAGACGCAGAAGGTTCTGACCATAATGTAGACCCTCATTCCCAAACTGTAACTCCTGTTGGTGGAGACAATGAGGAAGACGATGATAAGACTCAAATACCTGATTGGAGCGACAACTTTAGTTTTTTGTCAGGGCAGGAACAGGTTGGCTCTGAGGACGACGGGTGTGATAACGCACAGGGTGATGATGATGAGGTTGGAGATCCCACTTACTGTCAACCCACAGTCAGCCAAGAGATGAGGTCAGCAGAGGAGGTGGAGGAAGATGCTAGTGACGACGAGGTCAGGTTGCGCCTTCCTGGACAGAGACGTAGTACTGGAAGCACGTCAACAACTGCATCCTCAAACACAACTCTGCCTCTCACCACAAGTCGTGGTGGCTCTTCAGGTCGCATGGGTGCTAAGCCTTGCATAGCCTGGGCATTTTTTCAGATCGATAAAGATGACCCAACTTGTGTTATCTGTAACATTTGTCAGCAAAAGCTAAGTAGAGGCCAAAAAATACATAGTTTGAGTACTTCATGCATGAACCGGCACATGGACATGAAGCATAAGTTGCAGTGGGAAGCTCAGTGTGCTACAATGCGGCCTAGCCGGCCGGGCCAACCACCGTCTGCCATATCTTGTGCATCCGCGGCCTCTTCATCCTCTGTGACTGGGGGGACAGCAGTCACACCTGTTTTGGGGCGCAGACCTGCCACCTCTTTACCCGCAACAGCCAGCGTGATTGGCAGGTCATCATTTTCTTTGGAGGTGGTAACACCAGCTGGTGTTGAGCGCTGTCCGACATCGATAGCACCACCTTTGGATCAAGGCAACCTAACATGTCCGCCTGCATCTTCCTCACAGACCGGCAGTTTGCCGGGGACACCCTTATCAACCCCGTCTAAGCACAATAGCCAGCCCTCGGTCCCTCAGATGTGGACAAGTAAAAGACCATTTCCTCCTAGCCATGAGAAAGCTAAAAGGTTGAATTTCACCATCTGCAAGCTCTTGGCTACAGAAATGCTGCCTTTCCGCCTGGTGGACACAGAGGATTTTCGAGACCTTATGTCCGTCGCAGTGCCCCAGTACCAGATGCCCAGTCGGCACTACTTCTCAAAGAAAGGTGTGCCTGCGCTCCACCAGCATGTCGCACACAACATCACCGCTTCTTTGAGAAACTCTGTGTGTGACAGGGTGCATTTCACCACAGACACTTGGACGAGTAGGCATGGACAGGGGCGTTACATGTCGCTGACTGGGCACTGGGTAACTATGGTGACAGCAGGACAAGGGGCTGCTGTCCAAGTCTTGCCGTCCCCACGAGTTGTGCGTCAATCCTCTTTATGTCAAAGTTCCTCCACTGCTTCTGCCTCCTCAACCTCCTCTCGGTCTTCCACCTGCACCCAAAGCCTGTCTGGTCATGCCACAAGCTTTCTAACTGCGCAGAAGGGATCCTGCACACCTCCTTACTATGCTGGCAGTAGGGCTCAACGTCATCAGGCGGTTTTTACATTGAAATGTCTGGGAAATGTGAGTCACACAGCTGAGGAGCTGTGGTCAGCTCTGGAGAACCAATTTCGTGAATGGTTGTCTCCACTGGACCTGAAACCAGGGAAGGCCGTGTGCGACAATGCTGCAAACCTGGGTGCGGCCCTTCGCCGGGGCAATGTCACACACGTGCCTTGTATGGCTCACTTGTTGAACCTGGTTGTCCAGCAATTTTTAGCCCACTATCCCAGACTAGATGGCCTTCTGCAGAGGGCACGGTCGCTGTGTGCTCACTTCCGCCGATCGCATCCCGCAGCTCAGCGACTTACATCTCTACAGAAGTCGTTGGGCCTGCCACTTCACCGGCTAAAATGCGATGTGCCTACCCGGTGGAATTCAACTCTGCACATGTTGCAGCGACTGTGGCAGCACCGACAAGCCCTGGTGCAATACGTTCTGACGTATAGCCTGGGCCAACGAGATTCAGAGGTGGGGCAAATCACGCTGGAGGAGTGGTCTCAGATCAGGGACCTATGCACCCTTCTGCACAGTTTTGAAATGGCGACGAAGATGTTTAGTGCTGACGATGCCATTATCAGCATGACTATTCCGGTGATTTACATGCTGGAGCACATGTTAAACAGAATTCGGAGTCAGGTGGTGGCACAAGAGGAGGTGGAGGAAGTAGAGGAGGAGGAGTTGTATGCGGAAGGGCTAACATCTGCAAGGTCCAGACGGTCGGCAGCACCAAGGCGGCAGGCATGTGAGGGTGGGGGAGATGGTTTTACCAGGGCGCATGGTAGCAGCCAAACTAATGAGGAAGGTGCAGGAGCCCAGGAAGAAGTGGAGGACGAACTGATGGAAGACTCATCAGATGAGGGAGACCTTGATCACATTTCTGTTGTGCGAGGTTGGGGGGAGAGGACAGAGGAAGGAAGCATGATTGTTACCTCGCCACCAACACAACAGGGACTTGGTGCTCCTGGATGCGCAACACACATGAGTGCCTTCTTGCTGCACTACCTGCAACATGACCCTCGAATTGTGAGAATTAGAAATAATCCTGACTACTGGGTTGCCACACTGTTAGATCCCCGGTACAAAAGTAAATTTGCAGAAATTATTCCTGCCATAGAAAGGGATGCACGCATGCAGGAGTATCAGCAGAGACTGTTGCAGAAGCTTACATGTGCTTTTCCACAAAATACCAGTGGTGCACGTAGTGAATCTCACAGTTCCAACTTGCCAACCGTGGGACCGTCAAGTGTTCAGCACTCAAACCGTAACAGAACCACAGTATCTGCTGGTAACATCAATTTTGCGGAATCATTTCACCACTTTTTTAGCCCATCCTTTGCAAGGCCACAGGAGACAAGAAGTCTGACACATAGTCAACGCCTAGAGACGATGGTACAGGAGTATCTCCAAGTAAACATTGAAGCCACGACTGTGTCACTGGACCCTTGCTCTTTTTGGGCTTCCAATCTGGATAAATGGCCGGAGCTAGCCACTTACGCCTTGGAGATCTTGTCATGCCCCGCAGCCAGCGTTCTGTCTGAACGTGTGTTCAGCGCTGCTGGTGGTGTGCTGACAGATAAGCGCACGCGGCTCTCCACTGATAATGTAGACAGACTCACGTTCATAAAGATGAACAAATCATGGATCCGAAACGACTTTTCTACCCCTGTGTCATCCTGGGGAGAGTAAAAGCTTGATGATTGGTTAAAATCACCCTACCAACCGTTTTAAGCTTTCAAATTACTAATCATGTTTATCTGTATCTTGGCTGGAAAATAATTTGGGCTTTGTAGCAGTGTGCAGCACTGATTCTATTAGGCCATCTATAATAAGCTCCACCAGATTTAAAATTACTAATCATGTTTATCTGTATCTTGACTGGAAAATAATTTGGGCTTTGTAGCAGTGTGCAGCACTGATCCTATTAGGCCATCTATACTAAAGCTTCACCAGATTTAAAATTAATAATAATTTTTAGCTGCATCTAGCCCGGAAAATAATTTTGGGGCTCCGAGATGCGCAAGACACATAAGTGCCTTCTTGCTGCACTACCTGCAGCATGACCCTCATATTGTCAGAATTCGAAGTAATCATGACTACTGGGTTGCCACACTCTTAGATCCCCCAAACTTTTCGATCAACCTTTTCATTTTAATAAAGACCAAAAAAATGGTCATTTTTGAAATTATAAGCATTAGCAGGTTGTTAGAAACTGAAATCAAACAGTTTTCAACTCAAAACTTTATTCTAGGTGATGTTACATTTTCACATAGGACCCCTTGTTCGAAAGGAGCTTCTGAACTCTCTCGTCCATTGAATTTGTCAGGTTTTGGATGGTTTCTGCTTCAATTGTTTTGCATGAGGACAGAATACCCTCCCAGAGCTGTTGCTTAGATGTGAACTGCCTCCCGCCATCATAGACACTCCTTTTAATGATGCTCCAAAGGTTCTGAATGGGGTACAGGTCAGGGGAGCATGGGGGTCACACCATAAGTTTGTCCCCTTTTATGCCCATATCAGCCAGAGATGCAGATGTTTTATGTGCAGCATGAGATGGTGCATTATCATGCAGAAAAATGATCTTGCTGTGAAATACACGGTTCTTCTTCTTGAACCATGGCAGGAAGTGCTGTTTGAGAAAATCCACATACATTATGGAGTTCATCTTTAGCGCCTTCAGGGATCCTAAAGGGGCCGACAATCTCTCTCCCCATGATTCCAGCCCAAAACATTACTCCACCTCCTCCTTGTTGGCGCTGTAGCCGTGTTTGCGTGGGGTGTCCATCAACCAGCCATCCTCCACTCCATCCATCTGGAGCATCGAGCGCTGCACGGCACTCATCCGTGAACAAAACAGTTTTGAAATCAGTCTTCATGTAATGTTTGGCCCACTGGAGCCGTTTCTGCTTGTGTGAAGTGGATAGAGGAGGTCGACAGGATGGCGTATGCACAGCTGCAAACCTCTGAAGGACCCTGCATCTTGTTGTTCGGGGGACGTTGGAGGCACAAGCAGCTTCAAAAACTTGTCTGCTGCTATGACAAGGCTTTTTTGCCGCTGCTCTTTCAACCTGACGTAATTGCCTGTAGGAAAGAGTCCTCAATTTGCCCTTATCAGCACGCACACGTGTGTACTGTGAATCAGCTACATACTTCTTGATTGCCAAGACACTTCATCCTGATCATCGCACAATGTTGATTGTAGTCATGCCTTGACCTAAACACTCCACAATTTGTTGCTTCTCAGCAGCCGACACATCCTTTTTCTTTCCCATTTTGGCAGAAAATGTAGGCTGCTTAATAATGTGAGACAACCTTCTTAAGTAGTCTTGCCTTTCATTGGACACACCTGCCAAACTAATTAGCACAGGTGTCTGCAATTGCTTACAGTGATATAAAGAGCCCTGACACACATCACCATCAATGAGTTTAACTGACAAACAAACAAATTCTTCCCTTATCACTCCTAAACACTTTTTGCATAATAATTTGGAACGCAGTGTACATGTGCTTTTCCACAAAACACCAGTGGTTCACGTAGTGAATCTTACAGTTCTAACTTGCCAACCGTGGTCTGTATGGAGTTGTTCAATAAAGGGCCCAAAATTAAGATAACATAGATGGGAGAGGTCTCTATGAATAGGAATTCCTAAGTATTTGATACCCTGTGAGGGCCAGGCAAAGGGAAAGTTGGACTGGATGGAATCCTATATGGATTTGGGGAGGGAGACATCAAGGGCCTCAGACTTCGCTGCATTGATTTTAAAATTTGACCATGTAACAAAGTGATCTATTTCAGCCATAACAGCATGGATGGATATATGTGATTGAGTGATATATACTAGGACATCATCAGCAAATAGAGAGCACTTGTACTCGGTGCCTCCCACCTCAATCCACCTAATATTGGGATTATGGCGAATTGATGAGAGCAGGTGCTCCGTCACTAGGATGTATAAGAGAGGGGACAGAGGACATCCCTGCCTTGTCCCATTGGTGATTGTGAAAGGTGATGAAAATGTTCTGATGCACCCCCTGGGCCTTGGGACACCCGGAGCCGGACCCTTTTTGGTGGATGCTGGTGGTTGTAGTCTTCGTGGCGGCGACCCGGTTCCGTGGCTCAGGGTGGTCAAACCAGTGGCGGAACTATTTATGTGGTTTTGATGTTTAAATGTCCGACTACGCCACCCGTGGATTGCGGTCAGAGTGAACTGCCGCTGCAGGGCAGACCGCTGAGGCTGGTGTTGTGGGTGCAGCAGAGCGTAGCATAACTCCCCACGGGAGGAGTATAGCCTCAGGGCAGTGTATGCGGAGGATGGGGGTGATGGTGCAGGGCAGCAGCAGTAACGACACGGAGTCAGTGATGCAGTCCAGGGCCTTTACTCACAGTTCTTATTATCCAGACCACGTCTGCAGGTAACGGCTGCCCACGTCGTACTGTGCTCACCAGGTGAGGGGCTCAGACAACTCCCAGATAACTTTGGAGCGCTTCACAGGACCCCCTTTGTGTGTCCTTTGTCTGGCCTTTCTTACCAACCCTTCTGTCTGGCTGCCTCGGGCCTCCTCTTGGTAAACTTGGCGCCAGTTTCCCTGACCCTATGTGGTGCCTTCCTAGCGGGTGTAGCGAGGGGCTGCGCCACATAAAATGTCACAGCCTCCGGTTTCTAGCTGAGGGTCGTTTCCTGCCTCCACTAGTTTCGGGGATCGGTCTCCCCCTTTGGCCTGACCCCTACACGCAGGTGGATTCGGGCGTGCGGTGGCGACTCGCCCGTCCGCACCCCTGGGATCCCTTCATTCCTCGTTCCTGGAGCCTTCTCCGCTCCTCTTCCTTCCTTCTCCCTCTTCCAGGCCTGGGCCTCTGTTACTAGGCCCGCCTCCGGAGCAGAGCTCATGCAGAGCCCCTGCTCCCTGCCACTTCTGCTCAGACTTCTCTGCACTGAACTAAGATGGTGCCCACCTTTTATACTCCCTTCTCAATGCACCCAGGAACTGCTTCCTCCCTGCTCCTGCACTACAGGGTTCCCCTTCCTCAGTGTTCCCTCCCCCCACTCCAGCCAGGGACAGGGACTGTCGTGCCCATCTCAGAGGCATATTGGTCGCCCTGCCCCACGGCAATGTGGTGTAATGCATGCAGGTGTCGGGTCCTGATCCACACTCCATCCTTACCTGAGAGTGAGATATCACACCTCTGGGTGAGGTGCAATACCTCTGTAGCAACCGAGCCCTCAGGGTGCTACAGTTCCATTTATCTTCAGCCTAGGTGACGTATTGTGATACAGGGCCGTGATTTTGGCTATAAAAGGGTCCCCTAGACCCCTACCCCAAGCTTTTTAAGAGAATCATATATGGCGTGCCAGGAGACTCTATGGAATGCTTTCTCAGCATCCAACGAGAGTATCTAATTACAATAATTACAAATTTTTAACTGCATCTAGCCCAGGAAATACTTTGTGCCTAGTAGCAGTGTCTGCTAGTCAGCGGATTATCCCGGCTGTTAAGCAAGCTACACCACCTGTAGTTTAGACACTTAATTTTTTCAAAGGAAATGCTTCGGGACCATGGGATACTCAGTGAAGAGCATCAGGAGGCACCCCAAGGCATAGGGGCTGGGACTGGCAGTAGGATGCCTTGCGGTGGACAGCCGAGCTCGATCCTTATAAAAGCTTTTTAACTGCAGCAGCTTTAGTGGACGCTACTGGAGCTGGAATTACGCGGCTGCTGGCATGAGACTTGCCCTCCAATAGATCCTTGTAAATGGATTTAAAGTGTATTCATTCAAATTAGAGAGACAATTTAAATTAAAAAGCTTAGAGCTGCCTCCACCACAGGGGGGCTCGCTCGACCCACCAGCGGACAGGCACCAGTATTGGGAGAGGGGGGCTGGCCATCAGGGTTCACCGCGGCTCTGGCACAAACCCGGAGACACGGAGGTGGCACGGGCAGGAGCGGACTGGCCATGTCGGCTTCTCACTTTTTGGATTTTAGAAGGGCATGACATGCCTATATCTGTGTCTCCCCCTCCTTTTACTCCTCCACCTCTTTTATTTTCGCATGACTATATGTACTTGTCACTTTTCCATGTGTTAGTTATGTCTTCTGAGCAGTTTGTCAGCTTTTGGACACCTTTGAAGGTGTTTTCTATGTGTTTCTATGTGTTTTTGTTTGCCTGCCATTGGTTTTAACGGTGTTCGAAGGTGTTCGACGAACAGTTCGGCGAACACACGGGTGTTCGACGAACCGAACCGAACTCGAACACTACGGGGGTGGCTCAACACTACTGATGGGATATTTGGGGGATTCTCATGTGATTTATCTTCATGCATTACTATCATCTATCTTGTGGATGTAAATCTCTCATGTATATAATGTCATATATCAGCAGTTCTCATCTGTCTCATCTGATGTCATTCCTCCCTAGACGACGGCCCCTGAGCGTTATAGATGTGATATACGGGGGCAGCACCTACAGTGCCTACAAGTAGTATTCAACCCCCTGCAGATTTAGCTGGTTTGATAAGATGCAAATAAGTTAGAGCCTTCAAACTGCAAACGAGAGTAGGTTTTATGAACAGAAGCATAAATCTTACAAACCAAAAAGTTATGTTGCTCAGTTGAATTTTATTAAATTTTAAACATAAAAGTGTGGGTCAATTATTATACAACCCCTATGTTTAATATTTTGTGGAATAACCCTTGTTTGCAATTACAGCAAATAATCGTCTTTTATAAGACCTGATCAGGCCGGCACAGGTCTGTGGAGTTATCTTGGCCCACTCCTCCATGGAGATCTTCTCCAAGTTATCTAGGTTCTTTGGGTGTCTCATGTGGACTTTATTCTTGAGCTCCTTCCACAAGTTTTCAATTGGGTTAAGGTCAGGAGACTGACTAGGCCACTCCAACACCTTGACTTTTTCCCTATTGAACCAGGCCTTGGTTTTCTTGGCTGTGTGCTTTGGGTCGTTGTCTTGTTGGAAGATGAAATTACGACCCATCTTAAGATCCTTGATGGAGAAGCGGAGGTTCTTGGCCAAAATCTCCAGGTAGGCCGTGCTATCCATCTTCCCATGGATGCGGACCAGATGGCCAGGCCCCTTGGCAGAGAAACAGCCCCACAGCATGATGCTGCCACCACCATGCTTGACTGTAGGGATGGTATTCTTGGGGTCGTATGCAGTGCCATCCAGTCTCCAAACGTCACGTGTGTGGTTGGCACCAAAGATCTCGATCTTGGTCTCATCAGACCATAGAACCTTGAACCAGTCTGTCTCAGAGTCCTCCAAGTGATCATGAGCAAACTGTAGACGAGCCTTGACATGACGCATTGAAAGTAAAGGTACCTTACGGGCTCGTCTGGAACAGAGACCATTGCGGTGGAGTACGTTACTTATGGTATTGACTGAAACCAATGTCCCCACTGCCATGAGATCTTCCCGGAGCTCCTTCCTTGTTGTCCTTGGGTTAGCCTTGACTCTTCGGACAAGCCTGGCCTCGGCACGGGAGGACATTTTCAAAGGCTGTCCTGGCCGTGGAAGGCTAACAGTAGTTCCATAAGCCTTCCACTTACGGATGATGCTCCCAACAGTGGAGACAGGTAGGCCCAACTCCTTGGAAAGGGTTTTGTACCCCTTGCCAGCCTTGTGACCCTCCACGATCTTGTCTCTGAGGGCCTTGGAATGCTCCTTTGTCTTTCCCATGTTGACCATGTCTGAGTGCTGTTCACAAGTTTGGGGAGGGTCTTAAATAGTCAGAAAAGGCTGGCAAAAGAGATCTTTAATCCACACATGTGAAGCTCATTATTCTTGGTGCCTGAACTACTTCTTAATACTTTAGGGGGACCAAACAGAATTCTTGTGGTTTGAGGGGTTGAATAATAAATGACACTCTGAATTAACTTTTTACGTTTTAAAAAAAAAACAAAAAACAAAAACAAAAACAAAATTTGCTGCAGTGCATTTCCCACTTCCAGGCTGATCTACAGTACAAATGTCACAATGCCAAGTTAATTCCGCATGTGTCAACCAGCTAAATCTGCAGGGGGTTGAATACTACTTGTAGGCACTGTATATAGTGTTATGTGAATAGAAGCTCTTGAATGATTTTTCATTATCAATGAATGTATTAATAAAATTATAAGAAATATGGAGAAGACAGATATTTGGACACATAGATGAGCCCCCGACAGAAGACACATCTCTGATGGCTGAACCTGCCATTATTCCTGCACTTATGGCCGAGGGTCACTCTGGACAAACCACAAACTCACATTATTGTTATTCTGGTAGAAAACAAATCCTCGTCGGTGACTTTATTAGTAGTTTGCAGAGCACATGTTACTCCCTGACGTGTGCAGAATAATCCGGGCTCCGCTGAGGCTGCCGGGCCCCTCCAGTCCAGGATTCTCCTCAGACCGGGGCTGGGAGAGGTGGGGTCATTTATATGTATATTTCTACCCTACGTTCCAGACCCCTGAGCAGAATAAGGCAGATTCACAGCAAACAGACTCAATGTGAATCCAATCTCTTTCCTGAATTGGAGTGAATCTGCTGAGTGTGAATTGTGGCTGAGTCGCTCATCACTAATGTCCGCACATCTCAGCCCAGAATAGAAAAAGACTGAAGTGAATCTCTGAAAACCCCATTTACTGCTGGGAATATATTTGCTGCTTTGTGCAGCGGCTCCGGCCCCTCTGATCTGTGAGTATAATGTGGGATATGTGAGGTATAGCGCTGTATGGAGCCGCCATTATGAGGCCTCTAGACCTTGTAGTGAGAGGGTGGAGGGGACTGTGCAGCGCGGGGAGGATCTGTCCTCCAGTTCTCTCTCTTCCTGGTCACTCATCCATTCCCGCTAAGCTTCTTATGTTCCTGAGTCCATCAGTAACCGGCGGCTCAGCTAATGTCGGCCGCTCCCGGAGATGACACCTGTTATGCCATGGTTTTCTGATATGGGGAGACCACTGTAACCCCGGGGTCCATCTTTATTTTCAGGATAAAGGACATCACATTAGATATATCGGGTACAGCTCAAATAAAAAGGTAATCACTTGTCCAGAAAAAAAATAAAGATATTTGCAACCAAGATGAGTCCATCACATAACAGGTCAGATATTTATCCCTAGGAGGTAAACTATGAAATGACAGCAAGCAGAGATCTAGATACAGAAAATATAATGGAAAATGATATAATCTTTTATTATACAAAAATACAACCTGTAATTGTTGGAACAAACAAAATGTATATTTATATTCTATAGGAGCAGAAAGTAAAGTCCTCCCCTCCTTCTTCTATCTCCTTACATCTGTACAGATTCCTCCATCACATGAATCCCGGTAACAGTCTGAAGCTTTTATCGGCCGCGCACAATACTGGATAAGAGCTGCCCGGGTCGTGTTCCTCCTCCTGATGTGTGTGCTCTGTACAGATACAAGCGCCTCATACACAGGATTCTCTGCTATTCCTCAGTATCAGTCACTTATATACAGATGTTTGGTGTCTGCACTGAGTATAGACAGAGCTGCCCGAGCTGCTGCTGCCCCCTAGTGGCTCCATGACATGGAGATTTATGCATCTTGTATCTGCACTGAGCCAGTAACCACATGATACCAGAGGGAGCGGAAAGCATCTTATTACATCATCCAGAAGAGGAGGCAGCACAGGTGTGGAGGGAAGCAAAATGGGGGATCTAAAGAGCCAGCGGTGGAAATAGGGAAGATCTCCAGGAGGAGCTGGAAAATCTCCTGGACAAAGGTTGGATGGCAGAGAAAGAGCCCCCTGCTCTCTGCTCCACCACTTATCCTGCTAGGGCACAGGTCGCTTTATGGCTGTAACTGCCCGAGGTGCGGTGAGCTAGATCCACTGCGCCATAGCGATAGCGAATGTAGCACAATGAATGGGGAGCGCCCGTCACCTTCTCTGTGACTCAGCTGGTGGCAATGGCATCATGGCGTCAGCATGGACGCTCTGCCACAAGATGAGGTGGAGCCACAGGAGATCTGATGGACAGGGAAGTATTAAATATTAGTTTTTCAATAAATGAATTAATTTTGATAACAAGAATGAAATGGGGGTGAGAGAGAACACTATAATGACTTAAGGGTGGGGGATGGAAGAGATATAAATATATTGGGGGAGGGGACATGTAAATATAATGAATCAGAGGGGCATGGAATTATAATGATACAGCGGACAAGTAATTATAATGAATCGGGGGGGCGGGAGGTGCACAGTGGGGGCATGGAGGACGCAGGAGATTAACTGATTAATTGGGGGAAAGAGAACAGTAACTAATTCATTTATACATTTATTGGGAGGGGAAAAGTGGCCAATTATAGTTACAGGGGGCTCAGTGGTGGATTATCAATTTACATTCAGAATTTTGTGTTGCATAATAGTAAGACGTCAGCGGTGAGTTACTGGATGTGAATATTTGTTCTGTCTCTACATTGTATAGGGGTACGTTCACATGGGCGACCGGCGGCACTAAATGACCACCAATCGGAAAACCATTACCTATTGGCAGTCGTTTCATAGCATGTTTAACCCCTTCATGACTGGGCTATTTTTCATTATTTTATTTGTTTTTTCCTCTCCTTCTACTAAGAGCCATAACTTGCTATCTTTCCATCCACATAGCGTATGAGGACTTGGTTTTTGCGAGACAAGTTGTAGTTTTGAACGACATCATTCATTTTATCATGTGATTCACTCAAAAGTTGGGAAAATAATTCTAAGTGCGTTGAAATTGCAAAAAAAGTGCAATTCCACAATTGTTTGTGTCACCATTTTCTGAGACCCCTAACATTTTCAATTTTCGTGGTAAGGGGCTATGTGGGGGCTTATTATCTGTGGCCTGATTTGAGGTTTATTGATGCTATTTTGGGGTAGATATAATGGTATCATCTTGTCTAATTGCAGTTTATTGCAATGTTGTGGCAGCTAAAAAAAGTAATCATGGCATTTTGATTTTTTTCTCATTACGCTGTTTACTGATTGGATTAATTTATTTTATTTTTGATAGATTGGAGTTTTATGAATTTGGCGATATCGAATATGTGTATTTTTTTTTAATTGCTTTATTTTTAATGGGGCACAAAGAGGGGTGATTCTTGCACCGGCTATCACTGAGGAATATGTTCCTACAACAAGGATACCATCCACTGGTAATAGATGAACAGATCCACAGAGCTACAAGGATCCCAAGAAGCCGCCTCTTGGATTACTTGCAGAGAGAGGACAACAACAGGGCGCCTCTTGTGGTCACATACAGCAAGCACATGAACATCCTAAGGAAGATTGAGACTGATCTTCCACCCATATTCCTCAGAGACCACAGACTGAAAGGAATATTCCCAGAACTACCACTTCTCTCCTACAAAAAGCCCCGTAACCTAAGGAATCTCCTTGTCAGAAGTGTCCTCTCATCACCATCAGAGATGGGAACATTCCCCTGTAATAATAAAAAGCAGGACTTGTACCCAGATATTACCGACAAATACAGTCCACATACCCAACACCAATCAGGACTGTAAGATCATGGACTTCTTCTCATGTTCATCTTCCAATGTGGTGGACATGATACCATGTACAAGGTGTCCTGGAGGAGCCGATATTGGGGAAACTAAGCAAAAACTACAAACGGGGAGGAATCTACACAGACACAATCAGGAATGAACTGGACGCCTGTGGGAAAACATTTCTCTGGACCTGGACACTGTATGACGGATATAAAAGTCTTAATACTGAAAGGTCGTTTTAAGGACGAAAAAGAAAGGAAAATCTGAGAATTCATACTGATAAGAATGTTCAACTCTTCCACAATTTAACACCTGGATTTATGACTCACTACATGGACCCAGTTCACACCTCCACGAGACTGACTCCAGATCACTAAGCTGTCACTCCCACCATCTCTCCATTTGTAACAAAAAACCTTAACTTGATTTCCTTGGCTTATCTTTAGGAGGCATCACCCCATCCACCCCATGCACAAATTGTAATATCTCCTAAATGTTGTGCTCTTGTCTCAGTCATTCATTTGTAAATCCTCCTGAAGAAGGAGCCTCGGTTCTCTGAAAGCTGCAGATATAATTCTCCTGGTTAGCCAATAAAGGGATCGCTCCTAGAATACTTCTGTCAATTTTAGGCATAAAACTACTTATATCAATTTGTAAAGGTTGCAAAGTTGTGATATATGCTCTACTGTGACCCCCTACTGAATATTAATTTTTCTTTTCTTTTGAGGGGAGGATAATTAGAACTTCTGCTATGGAGCTCTATGATTTCTATATACGTCCGTTATGATGACTACATAATTAGAATATACTTATTGTAACACATAAATAATCATTGGAGCTGTAATCATCAAATAATATTTTGTCAATGTGTGAAATGTTCTTTTAAGAATTGTTTACATGTGTAACATAACATATATATATAAATGATTTATGTGGATATTAGGTGAAGTGTAGAGCGGTGTCACCCCATGATGATTATTATCTGGGCTTGTTACATTGTCAGGCTACAATTTCCCTCTACAATGTCATGTGATGCACTACTTATCTCATCCACCAGATGGCGCTATAGAGCATTACACTCCATAATCCTGAAAGGTGACACCTGCAGGACGATTCGTGTAAGAGCAACAGTTCATAGTACCAGGGGTCAACCATTTTGAGCATGAAATTCACTAAGGAGGAGTCACTAATGTGTCTCGACAGTAAGGGGGGACACTATTGTGAAGGACACTATGGGGCGATTCATTATAACCGGTGTTGTGCAGTTTAGTGTTAATGACTCTCTGGAGTACAATGCGCCTAATTCATTAAGTGGTGCTCATCCCCTAAAGAAATAGGCGCATCTCTTAATTGTCATGTGCCGACACCAGAAATGGTCTGAAGTCAGTGACTGGGGAATATTTCTTGACTACATTACGCAGTTTCTGCTGAGACTGGACTGTAAACCCTAAGGCGATGTGCCCACGTAGCAGATTTACATGCGTTTTTTCTGCCAGAGAGAAGCGTTTTTTCAGCGTTTTTACATACGTTTTTTCTGCCAGAGAGAAGCGTTTTTTCAGCGTTTTTTCAAGCACTTTTCCAAGTGATTTTGAGCATCACTTGGAAAAGTGCTTGACAAGTTGGTCACACAATATAAATCCATGCAACCGGCATGGATTTATATTGTGTGACCAACTTAGATGCTTTAAATGCAGCATCTATAGTAAAAAAAAAGAAAGAATTAAAAAGTTAAAAATAAAAAAAAACCTGTATGCTCACCTCTCCAGTCTCCTCCTGGCAGCGATCCTCTCTCCTCGGCGTCCCGGTTGTACTGGCAGGACCTGCGATGACTTCATTTAGTCAGCTGATGGTCACGCGACCATCACCTGACCGCTGACGTCAGTGGTCACGTGACCATCAGCTGACTAAATGACATCACTGCAGATCCTGCAAGTACACCCAGGACGCCGAGGAGAGATGACGCAGCCGGGAGAAGACCGGAGAGGTGAGTATACAGGTTTTTTTACTTTTAACTTTTTTATTTCTTTTTTTCACCGCGTGGTAGCCGGGATGTAGAGGAGTTGTAGTCTCCTCTTCATCCCAGGTACCACACGCACCGCGATTACGCTGCAACTTCGCGGCCATTGAATTTAATTGAAACGCTGCAAATCCACATATACCTGCGGGTTTGCTGCATTTCAATGTTCCTCAATGGCCGCGAATTTGCAGCGAAATCGCAGTAGAAATGGTCATGCTGCGAATTTGGCGCACTAATTAGCGCATCATGTGCACAGCACATCCGAATTCACATTGCTTTGCATGGCAGATGGTTTTACAAGCGTTTTCAAGGCGTTTTCATGGCTTTAAAAACGCTACGTGGCACATAGCCTAAAAGTCACAACTTCCGAGTTCTGTGAAAATATTGCAACTTATTAAGGTGCTTTACATCAGAGTTTTGACCTTTCACATTTTCTGCTATTCATGCGCTATAGAGATAAAGTGTCAGCTTCATTCTGCGGGAAAAAGTTATTACAGTAATAGAAGACTTATAATTTTTTTAAATGTTTTATTACTTTTATACAATTAATATTCTGTGGGGGAGGGGCCGAAGGAAAATCTGTTGATCCGTCAGCTCGCTCCGTTGTACGGCCACATTCAGAGTTTCTCCTCCTGTGCAGATGTTCATATAGTCTGTAATCATTATGTCAGCGCTGGTTTATACCTGACTGGTTTATACAATGATCTGTACAGAAATAATCTATTCCCAGAGGAAGAAGAGAAGACAGAAATAATCACTGAGCGCTCTGCTAATTCTCTGCACCTTCATCTACACAACATTGTAATACAGCGACATAATGGGGGATGAGGACGGAGGTTTTTGTACGGCTCTGTATCACTGTGTGTATGGAGTGCTATAACCCTGCTGACAGTAATAATCTGCTGCATCGTCCTCTGTCGCTCCTCGGATTGTAAGAGTGTAATCAGTTCCAGATCCAGATCCAGAGAACCGGTCTGGGACCCCTGTATCTCGGGTGGTTGCATAATAGATAAGAAGCTTTGGTCGTTGTCCTGATTTCTGTTGGTACCAGGCTACATAGCTATATACATCTTCACTGGCCGTACAAGAGATGGTGATTGTATCTCCGGGGGACACAGATATAATCTGGAGTCTGGGTCATCACAGTCTCTCCACAGGATCCTGAGGATTAGAAGAGACATATTCATTACTGATAAATGTCGGGATCTTCCTAGAAATCCTGATCTGATGATGGATCCACTGTAGAGATTTCTCTACACACAATCATGGAAGGATCCGAATCTCTCACCCTGAATAGAAATGAAGATCACAGCCAGCAGATAACTGCGAGAAACCATCCTGATGTGTCTGGACCGTCAGATAGAAACTATAAGATGAGACAATCTGTACAATGAGATCTATATAGAGAGTGACAGGGGGGATACAGAGACCCCCAGAGACTGTGTATGGAAATACTGGGGACATGTAAATTCTGTGGTTATAATGTGACGGTTACTGGAGTGTAATAGAGACCGGAGCTCGGCGGCGTCTCCTCCTAGATGAGAATTAATGTCACTTGTATGAAATCTAAGAAAAGAAATAAGAGTTTTTTTAGTAATTAATTGTAATTTCCATGGTTATAGGTTTTTATGATCATGTTTAGCTCTGCTACATCTGTATATAAATATTCCTGAAATATTGTTTTGTATTTATAAGGATATAAATGTATATTTCTATAATCGGCAGGATATTCCATTACACTGTATAAACCTCCTGAGAGAATCCACCGGTCATCAGAGTCGCGGTATTGTAGGACCTGATATCTGTGCGGAGTCTTCACAGCTTACATACAAGTTAGGAAAACCCTGTAAGTGACGTCCTTGTATACGATCACATACACGACTGATCTCTCTGAATATCTGTTATAAATGCAGTCAGGATTAAGGGAGAAAATCTACTAGAGACCTGAGCAGAAGTAATCCGGGGGCTCCTGCACCTGCCGAACCCCCTCCAAACTCGCGATCAGGGGTCAGGTTATAGGAAGTTACATAGTGCGGTGTAGTGTAACGGAGACCTCGGCACCGAAGAAGACAAAAGGAGGAAATGTTGCTGCAAATATATATTTTTTATTTGGATCCGGCAAAAAAAGCAAAGACAGATACCGGCCAGCGTTTCGGCCAATAAATTGTCTTCATCAAGGACGTCTGTAATACATGAACATAACAAATAAAACATTTAGTTTCATATGTGACATGAAATGAACCTAAAGAAAAGTGTCAGATCAATGGGAGGCGGGAGGAGGAAAGGTGGGAATGTGAGGATCAACCAGAGATAACACATGGACAACGAGATCACAACGATGAAAATCATTAATAATACTGCAATTGTCATATGGGAACAATGTTGGAGTCAGCGTGATAATCTGGTTTTGTGTGAATTCCATAAAGACAAAAGGAAAGAAAAGAAAAGAGGACATGAATCCTGGAAGCTAAAGGACAAATTATCTAAAGACGACCAATATGTGGTCAGTTCAGAGCAATGACGACGGCTCAAAAATTATTAATTATTACAATGTGCACACTTCAGTAGGTGAACACTTGGTCTAAGGTTAAGGTTTTCACGTGACTTTACCAGTTAGAATAGGACCAGGAAATCTAGATCGCATCATGTCCATATAGCAGCACCTGTAACTACAGTATATTCAGGTGGTGTGTACATGTCTAATATTAGACCATCGAAGCAATGTAGAGGGCTCCAAAAATGATTAGGCCTCTACCTATCCCTATGCCGAGCTCCTATACCAACACAGTACAGGCATAAAATGGTGTTTATGGCCGCCCCTAAGTGTTATCCTGCCTGTGATAGTCCCCTGATAATGGTGCAGGTTTTTATTTTTTAAATCCTCACAAATTGAATCGCAGATTGTTCAAATTTGTGTGGAACCTCGGATTTCAGGAAATTTAACTCAAATTCATTCCTCCATGGATTGATCTGCTCATCTCTAGTCTCAACTAATTCCTGGCTGGAGAGTGACCGCACTATCCGGGGACAGTGACCGCACTATCCGGGGACAGTGGCCACCACATCTCCTTGAGCCCCAGAACGGCTCAGAGTGAATACGATGGCACTACGTGACTAAAGTGGACACAGCTTGAGCAGATCTCGTTACACCTAGCAGGGTCAGTTATGTGTAAGTATGGCGACAAGAAAGGTTCAGATCCAGCAATCCCACAGGATTAAAAATTGCACCTTTACTTAAGAAACGTAAAAATCCATATTAGTATTTCAATAGAAAATGTGAAATGAGAGCGGGTATAAACAATACATGAACTGGTGACGGGTTTTACACCATGTGGATTCTTAATCATAATCTATTTTACCGTGATAGCCAAGTACATTTTATTTTTTTAAATTTACTTTTTGCTCCACTCTCTTCACAACCCAAGAATATTACACAATTGAAGACAGCGCTCCTTAGGAAGTTTCATATATACAGGTGCTTCTTACTAATTTAGAATATCATCAAAAGGTTAATTTATTTCAGTTCTTCAATCCAAGAAGTGAAGCTCATATATTATATAGAGTCATTACACACAGAGTGATCTATTCCAAGTGTTTATTTCGGTTAATGCCAGGCCGCATTGATGCAGTAATTGATGCAAAGGATCCCCGACCAAGTATTGAGGGCATTTACTGAACATACATTTCAGTAGGGGAACATTTCGGATTTTAAAAACATTTTTCAAGCTGTTGTTATAAAGTATTCTAATTTACTGAGATAATGACTTTTGTGTTCTCATTGCCTGTAAGCCATAATCATCAACATTAACAGAAATAAACACTTGAAATAGATCACTCTGTGTGTAATGACTCTATATAATATATGAGCTTCACTTTTTGTGTTGAAGAACTGAAATAAATTAACCTTTTGATGATATTCTAATTTTCTGAGAAGCACCTGTATATATGATACTTCTTAAGCAGCGCTATTCCATTTGCTTCTGTGGATTTTACCTCGGGTGTATTTTGACTATGACGCTCCCTTATGCCTAATGTATCCTGCAGACATGCTTATTTGCACAACCCAAGAATATTAGTGACTTAGAGGCTATCGCCAATGAGGAACGGGCTAAGATTCCTCAGGGGCTGTAAAGAGCTGGTGTCTGGATAGGCATCACGTACGCAGCAGGTCGTAACAGCCAAAGGGGCTTTACTACCTACTAAAGATGCTTATCATGTAGGGGTGAATAATCCTCAGACTTCAGTGGTCAGTAAGGGGCATTTTGTGCTGAATATGGAGAAACCACTTGTTATATTATTTGTACTGAGCTATTTCTATACTTCTTGGTTTATTGCAAACAGCAGAAAGTTTATAAATATTAGAAATAAACTGAATCTGAAATGGGGTGAAGGTGGGGATTGAAACTAAATATACAGTGCTCAGCATAAATGAGTGCACCCCCTTTGAAAAGTAAAATTTTAATCAATATCTATAATGGGTGTGTCAGGTGTGACAGACTGTCGTTCTGGATCCAGCTGTAGAAGGTCATTGCGCTTGGCTCTGCAGGCACCTTCTTGATCTTTTGATCTTTGTGGTGTAGTGATATCCTTCTCCCTCTAGGACCTAGGAGTGGACCTCCACCTTCTGCTGCTAATTGACACACCCTTGCTGGATGTTTAAATACCTTCGGTCTCTGCAGAAAGTCGCCTAGATAGCTCTATTTTCCTCTGTCCAAACTTGAAGTACTAGTAGTCGGCTAGTGTCTTCTTGGAGTTCCCTTGGAGTATAGTTGGCATAATCTCTCTGGTGTCTTCTCAAGCTAAGTGTTTTCCTTTGTCTGCTAAATATTTGTCTTTAGTTGCAGTGGGGGTTGACTAGTGCTCACCCCATCCCCTCCTTAACTAGGGCCTATCACTAGGGGCAGTCAGGGATTAGGTTTCCTGCTCAGCGATAGGTATGGAACCTATTTAGGGATTTTAGGAGAGTCAGGCTGTTGTCAGATCTGCCTAGGGGTCTCCACTCCCCCTTTTCCTAGTGTTTGGACTTCTTCCTCCTCTTCCCGTTGTTGTGCACTTAGTCTTTCCCTCACCTTGCTTGACAATATCTCAATGAACAAAAGAAAAATTTTCCAGAATTTTGACAAGACTAAGTTTCATAGAACCTTCTTTAACCCATAACATGAAGGTAAGGTTAATAATATAACTTTCATAGCTAAATCTTCAGTATTACTCAAAATAGTTAATGCAAAATGAGTACACCCGACATAAAACAAAAAATACTACATCTAGTCATTTGTATGACCTCCATAATTTTTAAGAACAGCACCGAGTTTTCTAGATATGGAATGAGCAGGTTGGCGACATATTGTAAAATTTATCTTTTTTCATTCTACAAGAACGAGCCCTTTTAGAGCCTGAATACTGGATGGAGAGTGATGACAACTTGTCTCTTCTGAATTCCCCATAGGTGTTTGGGTGGGTGCAGATCAGGAGACACTTAATCAATGAATCACTTTCTCCCTGTTCTTCTTCAGAAATACCACAGAAGCCTTAGATGTGTGTTTTGGATCATTGTGATGTTGCTAAGTGAACGTCTACCAAGCGCACAGAGTGATGGCAGCATCTTCTCTTTCAATATAGAGGTTTACATCTGTGAATTCATGACATCATCCATGAAATGTATCCCCCCCCGACTCCAGCAGCACTGATGCAGCCCCACATAAGGACACTGCAACCACAAGGTCTCATTGAAAGACACCATTCAGTTTTCTTTGTACTTCTCACCTTTTTGACACTATACAGCTTTGAAGCCATCAGTTCCAAAAACATTTATCTTGGTGTCAACACTCCAGAGTATAGAGTCCCAGTGGTCTTCATATTTTTCACCACGATCCCTCAATTGTAGTAGAGCTTTTTAGTGTATAAGCTTTAGTAGAAGTTTCTTTCTTCTAAAGACAACGGCATGCAACCCATTCCTCTGCAGTGTACACCGTATTGTGTCATGAGAAACACATTCACCGGTTTGGATTTCTACTCATTTAGCTAACTGCACTGAATTTGTATATGGATTTTCTTCAGCCCTTCTTATCAAAAGATGCTCCTGTTTAGGTGTCAACCTCCATGATTGGCCTGGACGTCTCTGTAAGATGATTGCAGTTCCATCTTTGTTACATTTTGGTATTCCTTTTGCTACAGTATTCTGACTGATAAGTAAAGCTTTGCTGATCTTCTTGTAGCCTTCCCTTTTTTTATGTAAAATAAATTATTTTCTTTCTCAGGTCTTGTGACATTTCTCTTCCATGTGGTGCCATTGCTGACAGAATGAAATGGGAAGGGTTTTTGTTTTTTTATAAGCAACAACCTTTTCTAGTAAACTGTCTGCTGGACACCTGTGTAATGAATAATTAAACTTACCTGTGGTTGAATTCTGGTTAATTAGAATTTTGTACTATAAAATTGAACTTTTCTACTAAGATTTTCATTGGGGTGTACTCACTTTTACAACATTTTCTTAAATGAATTTCTTAGGAAAATTACTTTTTGGGGTGTTGAAAATAGCAAGTATTGTTTGTAATTAATAGCCAACATTTGTGGGAGTATTTAGTAGTGTGGTATCCCATAGAAAATGTTAATTCTAAAAGGAAACTAAAGGTTTTCTGACAAAACTGTTGGGGTGTACTCATTTGTGCTGAGCACTGTATCTGCTATATCATAGAATCATAGAATGGTAGAGTTGGAAGGGACCTCCTGGGTCATCTGGTCCAACCCCCTGCTCAAAGCAGGATTCACTAGATCATCTCAGACAGATGTCTGTCCAGCCTCTGTTTGAAGACGTCCATTGAAGGGGAACTCACCACCTCTCGTGGCAGCCTGTTCCACTCATTAATCACCCTAACTGTCAAAAAGTTTTTTCTAATATCTAATCTGTGTCTCCTCCCATTTAGTTTCATCCCATTGCTTCTAGTCTTTCCTTGTGCAAATGAGAATAAAGATGATCCTTCTACAATGTGACAGCCCTTGACATATTTGTAGACAGCTATTAAGTCTCCTCTCAGTCTTCTTTTTTGCAAGCTAAACATTCCCAAATCCTGCAACCGTTCCTCATAGGACATGGTTTGCAGACCAGTCACCATTCTGGTCGCTCTTCTCTGAACTTGCTCCAGTTTGTCTATGTCTTTTTTAAAATGTGGTGCCCAAAACTGTACACAGTATTCCAGATGAGGTCTGACCAAAGAGGAGTAAAGACCGATAATTGTTATGTTCTGCTACAAGAGCTAAGGAAAGAGAGGAAATCTGTCCCTACGATAGAACTCAGCTGAATCCCTACGATGTAACAGGGAACCTGATTCTGCGATCAGACCTGCTAAAGTCCTAAGCTAGTCTGTACGGAGACCTATAGATGTGGGGAAGGAATCCCTACAAGTGCTTAGGACTGGGAGGAAAATGGGACACCTCCTAACAGAATTAGTAGCAGACAGAAAAACAAACAAAATAAATAGAATACTGAGGTCCGTAGACCAAGCAAACTAACAGAGTTAGATACAGAGCACAGGCTAGCTAGAAAGTAGTTATACAATGAAGTCCAGCAAAGCCAGAAGGGCGGAGCAGGATTAAATAGACCAACGAGGTCATGTGACCAGCAAAGGAAAAAAAACCTAAGAGCAAGGTTCTAACAGTACCCCCCCTTCTAAGAGGATCCTCCGGATCCCCTAGGACCAGGCTTTTCAGGAAATCTCCTGTGAAACGCTCTGATAAGTCTGGACGCGGAAACATCATCTGACCTCACCCAAGAGTTATCCTCGGGTCCGAAACCTTTCCAGGCCACCAGATACTGCGAACTACCTCTATACCGTCTAGAGTTAAGGATGCGAGAAATTTCATATTCCCCGTCCTCCACCACCGGAGGAACAGAGGCAGAGGCGTCACCATCCGACACAACAGCTTTTTTTAACAGAGAGACATGAAATACCGGATTAATTCTCCAGGAGGTAGGAACCTCCAACCTAACAGCAGATTGGTTGACAACCTGAAGCACCTTAAAGGGCCCTACAAACTTGGGACCCAATTTCTTAGAAGGAATCCTCAACCGCAGATTCCTAGAGGACAACCAAACCATGTCACCAACAGCGAACAAAACCTCCTGTCGTTTCCTATCAAAGTAGTCTTTAGATTTTCTGTTGGCCTCCTGAAGATTACCACGCACATCCGTCCAAACTCTCTCCAAATCACCGGAAAAATTCTCCTCCTCAGGCACTGCAGATCCCAACTTGGAGAACGACCCAAACGACGGATGTCTCCCAGAACAACAAAAAAAAGGCGAACAACCAGCAGAAGAAGATGTATGATTGTTCAGAGCAAATTCAGCAAGTGGCAGAAACTCAGACCACCCCTCTTGATTGTCTGCCACAAAACAACGCAAGAACTGCTCAACATCCTGGTTTTTCCTTTCTGTCTGGCCATTAGATTCAGGATGATATCCGGACGAGAACGACAAATGAACTCCCAACCTGTCACAAAAGGCACGCCAAAAACGAGCCACGAACTGAGGACCCCTATCAGAAACAATGTCAGTAGGAACGCCATGAAGTCTGACAATTTCCTTGACAAAGGCCTTAGCGAGAGTTTTAGTGCAGGGCAGTTTGACGAAGGGAACCAAGTGACACATCTTGCTAAAACGGTCCACGACCACCCAGATGACAGTAAAACCCTCAGAGGGGGGAAGGTCAGTTATAAAGTCCATAGCCAAATGTGTCCAAGGAGCACTGGGAACCTCCAAAGGACAAAGCAACCCCGCAGCAGGAGTATGTGAGGACTTAGATCTAGCACATATAGTACATTGACGCACCCACTTAATGACTTCCTTCTGCCATCCAGGCTACCAAAAACTGCGACCCACCAGTCTCTTGGTCTCAGAGATACCGGGATGACCTGCCAACCGAGATTCGTGACACTCAACAAACAAATCTCTCCTAAAGGTCCCAGGCACAAACAACCTCCCATGAGGAGTGTTAGATGGGGCATTCTCCTGTGCTTTAAGAATCTCATCTTCCAAAACGGAGTCCAAAGCAGCTATCACAACACCTTCTTGTAAAATGTTCTCCTCTTTCTCAGCACCGACTATGGGAGAAAAACTGCGAGACAAGGCATCCGCCTTAACATTCTTAGTACCAGGGATGTAAGTAACGGAGAAATTAAACCACAAGAAAAACAGTGCCCACCTAGCCTGACGGGCATTCAGGCGCTTGGCAGCATCAAGATATATCAGATTTTTATGATCCGTAAGAACCTGAACGGGAAATTCCGCACCTTCCAAGAAGTGGCGCCAATGTTCAAATGCGAGTTTAATAGCCAATAATTCCCGATTACCAATATCGTAATTCAGTTCAGTCTCCGAAAATTTTTTTGAAAAAAAGGCACAGGGATGTAATCCATCCCCGTTATCCTGAGACAATACTGCGCCAACCCCCACCGAAGAAGCATCAACCTCAACCAAAAACGGCTTAGTCACATCAGGCTGCATAAGGATGGGAGCAGAGGTGAACCTCTCCTTGAGATACACAAAAGCTTCAATGGCCTCAGAAGACCACTGAACCGCATCAGCACCTTTCCTGGTGAGATCGGTCAGAGGTTTGACAATACTAGAAATTTTTTTTAGGAATTTTCTGTAATAATTGGCGAAACCTAAAAACCTCTGTATCGATTTCAAACCAATAGGCCTAGGCCATTCCTGTACAGCTTGAACTTTAACCGGGTCCATCTCAAAACCTTCGCTGGAGATAATGTAACCCAAAAAACTAATTCTCTGTACAGCGAACTCACATTTCTCCAGCTTAGCAAAAAGCGAATTGTCCATTAACAATTGTAATACCTCACGTACGCTCCGCCAATGAGACTCCAGATCCGGCGAATAAATCAAAATGTCATCCAAATACACAACCACATTTTTGCCGATCAAAGGTCTAAGGATGTCATTAATAAGATTCTGAAAAAATGCAGGAGCATTAGTAAGACCAAAAGGCATAACCAGATTCTCAAAATGACCCACAGGAGTGTTAAAAGCAGTCTTCCATTCGTCACCCTCCTTCATGCGCAACAGATTGTATGCCCCCTTAAGGTCAATTTTAGAGAACCACTTGGCCCCCATTAACTGGTTAAACAGATCAGGAATCAATGGCAGTGGGTAAGGATTGCGTACAGTAATTTTGTTAATCTCACGAAAATCCAGACAAGGACGTAAACCGCCGTCCTTTTTTTTTACAAAAAAAAATCCAACCGCCACAGGAGACTTAGAGGGCCTAATGTGACCGGCGGCCAAACTTGTCTGTATGTATTCATCCAAAGCCTTCCTCTCAGGAATAGTAAGGTTAAATAAACGACTTTTAGGAAGAGTCGCTCCAGGGACAAATTCAATAGAACAATCATAGTCTCTATAGGGAGGCAAAACCTGCGATTCCTTCTCAGAAAAAGCTCTCCAAAAATCCTGAATAGGAACAGGCAATTCTCCCCTATCCAAAGCTGCAATACGCCCGTTACAACACTTGTCATAACATTTATGGCTCCAGGATTTAATTTCATTGGTAGACCAATCCAGTACAGGATTGTGAAATTTTAACCAGGGCAATCCCAATATTACTGGAGAAGGCAAGTTATTCAAAACTACCAAATCCAATTTCTCATGGTGAACACCATTAATAGTGAGAGGAAATTCACAGACCTTGAGAGTAATATTCTTCAAAGGGGAACCATCCACAGAAACCACAGCAATGGGGGATGATAAAGGTTCGGGTTTTAAATTGAGTCTTTCCAAGAATCCCCCATCAATTACATTCAGAGTAGACCCACAATCAACAAACACCCGAAATTCCATTAATTTTTCCTGAGCAATCGTGGAAGCAGCTAAAAATACACCCTTGGAATTTAAACAGGCAATACGGGCATGACTGACCATTTTTTTTTCTTTCTTCATACGAAGCTCACAGCCTTTAATCAAATGACCAGATTTTCCGCAATAGAAACACAAGCCTTCAGAAAATCGACGGTCTTTTTCTTGAGAGCGAGGTGCCACCGATCCAATCTCCATCGATTCACCACTGTTAGTACACACATTCTCATAACCAGAAACTGACATAGCAGAGGATTTGCTCTCATTAACCCTTGCACGCAGTCTCCTATCCACCCGTATAGCTAATTGCATAGCCTGTTGCAAATCTTCAGGTGTAGGATAAGCAATTAGCAGGTCTTTAACCCTTTCATTGAGCCCAGCAAGAAATAGACTTTTCAGAGCAGAATCGTTCCACCCTGTTTGAGTAGACCAACGACGGAAATGAGTACAATATTTTTCCACATTACCTGATCCCTGTCTCAAACGTCTTAACTCAGTCTCAGCTGATGCGACACGGTCAGGATCATCATATAATAGTCCCAAAGCAGAAAAAAAACTATCCACTGATCTGAAGCATGTATCACTAGGTTGCAAAGAAAAGGCCCACTCCTGAGGCTCCTTGCGCAAAAGTGACATTATGAACCCTATGCGCTGGGATTCATCCCCAGAGGACTTGTGTCTCAAACGAAAATACAATAAGCAAGCATTTTTAAATGAAAAAAATTCTCGGTGTTCACCAAAAAATAAATCCGGCAAACATACCTTAGGCTCCAAGAAATGTGCTCCAGGACAGTTACTCACGTGCTGACGGAGCTCGGCCACCTCCAGAGAGAGTCCCTGCAGGCGATGAGCCAAATCCTGAACCGACACCATGATGGAACAGAAAAATCTTTCCTTAGAGAATTTGCAGGCTGGACTTACTGTTATGTTCTGCTACAAGAGCTAAGGAAAGAGATGAAATCTGTCCCTACGATAGAACTCAGCTGAATCCCTACGATGTAACAGAGAACCTGATCCTGCGATCAGACCTGCTAAAGTCCTAAGCTAGTCTGTACGGAGACCTATAGATGTGGGGAAGGAATCCCTACAAGTACTAAGGACTGGGAGGAAAATGGGACACCTCCTAACAGAATTAGTAGCAGACAGAAAAACAAACAAAATAAATAGAACACTGAGGTCCGTAGACCAAGCAAACTAACAGAGTTAGATACAGAGCACAGGCTAGCTAGAAAGTAGTTATACAATGAAGTCCAGCAAAGCCAGAAGGGCGGAGCAGGATTAAATAGACCAACGAGGTCATGTGACCAGCAAAGGAAAAAAAACCTAAGAGCAAGGTTCTAACAATAATGACTTCACGTGATCTAGACTGTATGCTTCTGTTAATACATCCCAGAATTGTATTTGCCTTTTTTGCTGCTTCATCACACTGTTGACTCATGTTCAGTCTATGATCTATTAGTATACCTAAGTCTTTTTCACATGTACTGTTGCTTAGCTCTATTCCTCCCATTCTGTATATGCTTTTTTCATTTTTATTGCCCAGATGTAGTACTTTGCATTTTTCCCTGTTAAAAAACATTCTGTTGGTTGCTGCCCACTGCTCCAGTTTATTTAGGTCTTTTTGAATCCTCTCTCTCTCTTCTCTAGTATTAGCTATCCCTCCTAGCTTTGTGTCATCAGCAAATTTAATCAGTTTACCCTCAATTCCTTCATCTAAATCATTGATAAAGATGTTGAACAATACAGGTCCCAGGACAGAGCCCTGTGGTACCCCACTTGAGACATTCATCCAGCTGGATGTGAAGCCATTTACAACCACCCTTTGAGTCCGATCACTAAGCCAGTTATGAATCCACCTAACAGTTGCCTGGTCCATTGCATACTTGGTCATTTTTTCAATAAGGATGGTGTGAGATACTTTGTCAAATGCTTTGCTGAAGTCAAGATATACTATATCTACAGCATTTCCCTGATCCACCCAGTCAGTGATTCTGTCATAGAAGGAAATTAAGTTAGTCTGACATGACTTGTTAGTTACAAACCCATGCTGACTCTGGTTAATCACTTCATTCTTATCCATGTACTTACATACATGTTGTTTAATAATTTGTTCAAAGATCTTTCCTGGTATAGAAGTCAGACTCACCGGCCTATAGTTCCCAGGGTCCACCTTCTTCCCCTTTTTGAAGATAGGAACAACATTCGCTCTTCTCCAGTCTTCTGGGACTTCTCCTGTTCTCCAAGAATTTTCAAAGATTATGGAGAGTGGTTCTAAAATTTCTTCTACGATCTCCTTCAGTACTCTGGGGTGTAATTCATCTGGACCTGGAGACTTGAACTCATTTATGTTAGCTAAATATTCCCTCACAATCTTTCTGTTTACAGATAACTTGGATTCCTCTATTCCTTTAAAAGGACAGTGAAGATCAGTTGATGTTACATTTTCTTTCTGAGAGAAAACAGATGCAAAATAGGAATTAAAAAGTTCGGCCTTCTCAACATCCTCTCTTACCATTTCTCCATTTTCATCCTGTAAAAATCCTATAGCATCTTTGACTTTTCTTTTACTTTTGACATACCCCCAAAATCCTTTTTTATTGCTTTTGACATCTCTTGCAAGCCTTAATTCATTGTCAGCTTTAGCTAACCTGATACGTGCCCTGCAGGATCTGCAGACTGCATTATAATCTTCTTTAGATATTCCTCCCTCTTTCCATTTAATAAACATTTCTTTCTTTCTTTTTAGCATGTGTTTAAGTTCTGTGTTCATCCATCCTGGTTTCCTTAAATGCTTCCCATTCTTCCTACTTTTCGGGATTGTTAACGATTGTGCTTTGAGAATCTCATTTTTAAAAATTTCCCATCCTTCCTGGACATTTTTGTCCTTAAGGACATCCAGCCATTGGATCCCTCCTATTCTCTTTCTGAGTCTCTTAAAATCTGCCTTTCTAAAATCTAACCTTGAAGTTTGAGTCTTCACATGTCTTCCTCCTCTAGTTATCCAAAATTCTATAATAGCATGATCGCTGCCTCCTAGGGTCCCAGCCACCTTTACCTCCTCAACCATTTCCTCCCTGTTTATAAGGATTAGATCCAAAGTAGCAGATCCCCTTGTTTTCTCCCCTAGCTTTTGGAAGATAAAGTTGTCAGCAAGAGAGGATAAGAATTTGCTTGACCTGTTAGTTTTACTTGAGAGAGATTCCCAACAAATGTCTGGATAGTTGAAATCTCCCATGACCACTACGTCATATTTTTTGGAGAACTTGGTCATTTGATACATAAAGAGTTCATCCATATCTTCAGCTTGCCCAGGTGGTCTGTAGTAAATGCCTACAATGGTGTCCTTTCCGTTGTTCTCTCCTTGTATTCTTACCCAAACAGTTTCCACAGAACTCCCAGTCTCTGAAGCTTCAATCTCTGTGCAGATATACGCTTTTCTAACATACAATGCAACACCTCCTCCTCGTTTATCAAGTCTGTTTCTTGCAAATAAGTTGTATCCTTTTAGCCTTTTATTCCAATCATGTTTATCGTTCCACCAAGTTTCAGTGATTCCAATGACATCATATTCCTTTTCCTGCATTAGTAGTTCCAATTCTCCTTGTTTGTTGCCCATGCTTTGTGCATTTGTATAAAAACATTTTAGTTTGTGATTGGTTTCTCTTCCTCTCATATTTTTATTATTTAAATTGTTTTGTCTTTGTTCTTCCTTTCCACTTCCAGTACCAGAGATCTCAATAGTATTTGTCAGCTGTATGGCTTTTTCTGGCCTTTTGCTTCCCTTCCCACATTGTTCTAGTTTAAAGCTCTTCTGATGAGTGTAGCAAGGCGACTTCCAAATACATGTTTTCCAGTCTTCGTAAGGTGCACCCCATCTCTAGCAAGTAGTCCATCGTATAGGTAATTCATTCCGTGATCCAGAAATCCAAATCCTTGTTGACGGCACCATCGACGTAGCCAGTTGTTCACCTGTAGAATCTTATTCCACCTCATTGTTCCATGGACATCCACTGGGAGGATGGATGAGAAGACCACCTGCGCTCCCAATTCTTTCACTTTCTTGCCTAAGTCTTCAAAGTCACTGCAGATGGTTTCCAGGTCCTTTCTTGCGGTGTCATTTGTCCCCACATGTATTAGCAGGAATGGGTAGTGATCTGTAGGTCTGAAGAGTCTTGATATCCTGTCAGACACATCTTTAATTTTTGCTCCTGGAAGACAGCACATTTCTCTTGAGGTTATGTCTGGTCTGCAGATAGCGGCCTCTGTTCCTCTTAACAGGGAATCCCCCATGACCACCACTCTCCGTTTTTTCTCCACAACATTCTTCTTTCTCCATCCAGGAGGATTCTGAGGGCTTACAAGGTTATTCATTGCTGGCAAAGTCTTATTTTGCTGTATTTCTTCATGGTTCTCCTGCGTTAGAGCCTGGTACTGGTTCCTGAGCAGTATGGGTGCTGACTGCCTCTCGATCCTCCTGCTTCTGTGGGTCACATGCTTCCATTCCTCTGTTTCGTCAGGTGCAGTTCGAATTTCTTCTCTTTCTGAATCATGAAGAGATAATTCTGCTCTGTCTAAGAACTCTTCACCTTCCTTAATGATTTTCAAGGTAGTTAACCTCTCTTCTAGATTTCGCAACTTTTCCTCCAACAGGGACACAAGCTTGCATTTCTGGCATGTGAAGTTTGGCTTTTCCACTGGCAAGTCTGTGAACATGTAGCAGGATATGCAGCTCACCAAATGGCTCCTGGACTCTTCCATGTTCTTACTGTTAATGTTCTGAAAACAGTGAAAAAAGCTTAAAAAAAAGCTTCAAAATGCGCGCGCCGGACTCTTCACTTACCCCAAAATGCAGTGGGAATATGCAAATTATCTCCTCAGGACTCCTCCCCTGGTTTACCGATGTCCTCTTTTCAGCTCCAACAGCCAAAATCCAGTGTTCTTTGAGCTCGCGGAGACTCTTCACTTACCCCAAAATGCAGTGGGAATATGCAAATTATCTCCTCAGGACTCCTCCCCTGGTTATATCCACAGAATATGCCAAATATATATAGTGGATGTGGATCCCACCTATAGGAACATCATATATCTTGAGTACGGGGCCCTGACAAGCTGCGGTTTCAGCCATTAGATTGTCAGGATTCCCGTCCATTTGTATAGAAATTTTAACCACCTCCTTATGAAAATTCCTCTTAATGGAGTCTGCATGTTCTATATATTTACATCACATCCTCTGTATGTGGTAAGAATAGAATAACTCCTTAAAGGTGAGTACAGATGTGGTGGATAGGATGTGTATTTGGGTAAGACCTCGTGAATTCAACATGTCAATATATTTATTCTCAAGGAATATAAACTGTCCCCGGAGTTGTCTGACAGCAGCTTTACCCCCTCTCCCTATACAGAACACATGGACGCTCAGCTGAGTCTAACGTGCTTATGTATGGGGGGGGCTGTTTATTCGTCAACTCGCTCCGTTGTACGGCCACATTCAGAGTTTCTCCTCCTGTGCAGATGTTCATATAGTCTGTAATCATTATGTCAGCGCTGGTTTATACCTGACTGGTTTATACAATGATCTGTACAGAAATAATCTATTCCCAGAGGAAGAAGAGAAGACAGAAATAATCACTGAGCGCTCTGCTAATTCTCTGCACCTTCATCTACACAACATTGTAATACAGCGACATCATGGGGGATGAGGACGGAGGTTTTTGTACGGCTCTGTGTCACTGTGTGAGAGGGAACCTATAACCCTGCTGACAGTAATAATCTGCTGCATCGTCCTCTGTCGCTCCTCTGATTGAAAGAGTGTAATCAGTTCCAGATCCAGATCCAGTGAACCGGTCTGGGACTCCTGTATATCGGCTGCTTGCACTGTAGATGAGAAGTGCTGGAGGTTGTCCTGATTTCTGTTGGTACCAGTGTAAGTAGCTGACATGTACACTACTACTGGCCTTACATGAAATGGTGGCTGTTTCTCCCGGGGACACAGTGATGAGATCTGGAGATTGGGTCAGTACAATCTGTGCACAGGAGTCTAAGGAAAGATAAAGAAAACATAAGTGTTAGTGTTAATGTCGCCTCATTGTGCTGTTCTCTACTACTGTCCTGTCCATCATCTCATGAACCTCTCACCATGAATGAGAAGAAGAATTACACCCAGTACAACTCCCTGTAAACCCATCGTCATCTCCCTGGACTGATGGCCACAGACTATAGAGATGTCACCTGCACAATGTCCCCTATATACCAGCTGTAATCACTGGAGGAGACGTCCCCTGAGAGCAGAGATGTAAAGCAGGAGACATGTAAATTGTGCCGTGTGTCAGCGATCAGTGATCTGGATCTTACTGCAATCAGGGATTTCCTACAGGAGAGATATAATCCCGATCATTATCCTGAGATCATTCACCATCAGTGATCTCCTGATTGTTCTCAGACATCAGAAATGGGATTATTTTTACAGATGTTATTAGTTTTATCTGTGAAGTAAGAAAAAATCCTTCTACGTCTTATTGGGCTTTTCCAGCTTTGTGATGTTGCAGCCGATGTAAGAACAGATACTGGAGACAACAGATCACCGGGAACGTGAAACGCAGAATTCCTGACCTCACAGAGAACATCTAAGGGTATGTGCCCACGTAGCGTTTTACAAGCGTATATGCTGCGGAATTTCTGCAGCGTAAACGCTTGGTAATCCGCTCCCCATGGTCCCCAATGACAAGCCGCTCTGTCAATGCACATGCTGCGGATTTTTCCACAGCGTTTATGCTGCGCTCAAAAATCCGCAGCATGTCCATTAATTTTGCGGACACGCAGCGTAATCGCCGCCATTGACTTGCATTGAGATTTATATAATCCGTGTCAGTATATTTGTATACACAGATTATATGCGTTTCAATGTGCGGATGGTACCCAAGTCTGGAGGAGAGAAGACTCTCATCCAGACCTGGATAGAAACTGTAAAAAAAAGAATTAAAAATAAAAAATAAAGTGTATACTCACCTTCCGATGTCCTCCCGGTATTTTGTCTGCTCCGTCCGCTCTCTTGCAATGCTCCCGCTGTTATGAAGGACCTGCCATGACGTCACTGAGTCATGTGACCCATCACATGGCTCAATGACGTCACCGCAGGTCCTTCACACCACCGTGAGCTGCCCAACACACCGGACGCGGCAGAGAGAACACCGGGAGGACACTGGAAGGTGAGTATAAACTTTATTTTTTTATTTTTTACCATTTTATTCTTTTTTTTAACTAACTTGGTCACACTACTATAAATTCATGCCGGTTGCCGGTTGCATGGATTTATATAGAGTGAACAAGTTGTCAAGCACTTTCCAAGTGATGCTAAAATCACTTGGAAAAGCGCTTGATAACCCGCATGCAGAAATGCATGGAGAGATGCTTGACAAACGCTTCTACCTGGCGGGAAAAACGCATTTAAAATCCGCATGCATTTTTCCTGCCAGGGAGAAGCGTAAAAAATATGCAGCATTTCTGCATCGTGGGCACATAGTCGAAGACCATTAGAAATATTTATATTCATTCAGATTATTATTAATATGTTTATTACTATTAATACGACTGATATTTTATTACATCCACTCCTGATTGTTGCTTAAAAACCAGATGTAAAACCCTGATGAAATACACAGGTGTGAATGAGGCCTGATCTGTGTATATTGTGGTGTGAATACAGAACTGATGGGTAGAGATGAGCGTTGTTCTACTCGAACTGTTCGCCAATCTCAAATTCGAGCTGTTTTGGGCGGTGTTCGAGCCGTTCGGCGAACACGAACAATTTGAGAAAAATTCGGCTGTTCGATGTTATGTTCGATAACTGTTCGTGCACCAAAATCATAACTGGATTTTTTCTCAGTAATGATGAAAATTAATGTTAATACGCAGTTTGAGTGTACAGCGGGGTGGGGGGAGGGGCAGGGGATGGATCTCTGCAGGAACAATGAAGATCTCCATTTTTTTTTCTCTTTCCCGCATTTGCAGTGGGGAGGTGCAATCTGTCAGCCTATCAGCAGCGCACACACGGAGCGAAG
The DNA here is from genome assembly GCF_046119375.1 of Phyllobates terribilis. Classification (NCBI taxonomy): domain Eukaryota; kingdom Metazoa; phylum Chordata; class Amphibia; order Anura; family Dendrobatidae; genus Phyllobates; species Phyllobates terribilis. The sequence continues at coordinate 1,177,982,016 of NW_027362761.1, forward strand.
TGCTTTTTTTCACACAAGCAAGGGCATGTGTCATTGGCAGTGTATGTCACATGTCCTTGCCCTATAAGACCCAGCCATTTTCCCCGTCGCCACCATTTTCTCACTGCTGCAGCTGCGTGTTAGACGGCACCGCTGTTGCTGTGTGCGCTATACCTTGTTAATTTCAAGCCAATTTTCGCACAAATCTACAGATAGCTTGGGAGTAGGGAATAGTTGTGATTGCAGTCCTTTTACGGACTAGGTTACAGCATTTCCTACGACTTTTATCAGGCAGGTCTGTGCTCTTAAATAGATAGATTGTGGGAGTAAAGACTAATTGTAATTGGAGTCCTTTTCAGGACTAGGTTACATCAGTTCCTATCAGTTTTTGCCAGGCAGGTCTGTGCCAGTGCTGTACAAGTTTTTTTCACAGCATTTGGCTGAATCTAGCAAAGCTAATCCTTTTTGGCCTAATGCAGAGTGTGTTAGTCAGTGGAGTAGCCTATCTGTGTTGCAAGATATAACACCTGTGTATAGAATACCAATTTTTTTACTGCACCTAGTGAAGTAAAATCTTTTGGGCATAGCATCATTCTATTAGTCCATCTATACTGACCTCCATCAGGTTGCAAATTGAATATAATTTTTTTCTGCATCTACCTCTGAAAAAATATTGGGCTTCTAGCAGTGTGTGGGACTTGTTCTATTAATCCATCTATACAGACCTCCATCAGGTTGCAAACTGAATATATTTTTTTCTGCATCTCCCTCTGAAAAAATATTGGGCTTCTAGCTGTGTGTGGGACTTGTTCTATTAATCCATCTATACAGACCTCCATCAGGTTGCAAACTGAATATATTTTTTTCTGCATCTACCTCTGAAAAAATATTGGGCTTCTAGCTGTGTGTGGGACTTGTTCTATTAATCCATCTATACAGACCTCCATCAGGTTGCAAACTGAATATATTTTTTTCTGCATCTAGCTCTGAAAAAATATTGGGCTTCTAGCTGTGTGTGGGACTTGTTCTATTAATCCATCTATACAGACCTCCATCAGGTTGCAAACTGAATATATTTTTTTTCTGCATCTACCTCTGAAAAAATATTGGGCTTCTAGCTGTGTGTGGGACTTGTTGTATTAGTCCATCTATACAGACCTCCATCAGGTTGCAAACTGAATATATTTTTTTCTGCATCTAGCTCTGAAAAAATATTGGGCTTCTAGCTGTGTGTGGGACTTGTTCTATTAATCCATCTATACAGACCTCCATCAGGTTGCAAACTGAATATATTTTTTTCTGCATATACCTCTGAAAAAATATTGGGCTTCTGGCTGTGTGTGGGACTTGTTCTATTAATCCATCTATACAGACCTCCATCAGGTTGCAAACTGAATATATTTTTTTCTGCATCTACCTCTGAAAAAATATTGGGCTTCTAGCTGTGTGTGGGACTTGTTCTATTAATCCATCTATACAGACCTCCATCAGGTTGCAAACTGAATATATTTTTTTCTGCATCTAGCTCTGAAAAAATATTGGGCTTCTAGCTGTGTGTGGGACTTGTTCTATTAATCCATCTATACAGACCTCCATCAGGTTGCAAACTGAATATTTTTTTTTCTGCATCTACCTCTGAAAAAATATTGGGCTTCTAGCTGTGTGTGGGACTTGTTCTATTAATCCATCTATACAGACCTCCATCAGGTTGCAAACTGAATATATTTTTTTCTGCATCTACCTCTGAAAAAATATTGGGCTTCTAGCTGTGTGTGGGACTTGTTCTATTAATCCATCTATACAGACCTCCATCAGGTTGCAAACTGAATATATTTTTTTCTGCATCTACCTCTGAAAAAATATTGGGCTTCTAGCTGTGTGTGTGACTTGTTCTATTAATCCATCTATACAGACCTCCATCAGGTTGCAAACTGAATATATTTTTTTCTGCATCTACCTCTGAAAAAATATTGGGCTTCTAGCTGTGTGTGGGACTTGTTCTATTAATCCATCTATACAGACCTCCATCAGGTTGCAAACTGAATATATTTTTTTCTGCATCTACCTCTGAAAAAATATTGGGCTTCTAGCTGTGTGTGGGACTTGTTGTATTAGTCCATCTATACTGACCTCCATCAGGTTGCAAACTGAATATATTTTTTTCTGCATCTACCTCTGAAAAAATATTGGGCTTCTAGCTGTGTGTGGGACTTGTTCTATTAATCCATCTATACAGACCTCCATCAGGTTGCAAATTGAATATAATTTTTTTCTGCATCTAACCCAGCCAATAGTTTTGGCCTAATACCACAGTTTGGCCACTCAGCTCGGCTCGGTTCCCATCCATTGTTTTTTTGTGCAAACAACTCCAGAGTTGTGAATTAGTTAACCACCAAAATGAGTGGAAAAAGGCCTGCTGCTGGTGGAAAGGGGAATAGGCGTGTTGGGAAGGGGAAAAAAGGTTGTGTCCGTGGGGTAGGTGTTAAAGCAACAGTAACATCTGCAGAAGAAAGACCATCTTCCAGCCAAACTAAAATGTCTACTTCTTTTAGCGGACAATGTGATAAGATCCCTTTCTTACGGCCACGCCAATCGCTACAAATTCCAGATGAGGCACAAAAACAGCAGGTGCTTCAACGGATATCAAGTGCTCCTTTAAGTGGGCTCTCCTCCACATCAACTTCAACATCACAAATACTCCAGTCCTCAAAGGTGTCACCCCAATCGCACTTGCTTCCTCACAGCTCCCAAATCTCCAGCTGCCCGTCTGAGTATGAGGTAGAACAGATGGTTGAGTCTGCAGAGCTGTTTACTCATACTATAGCCTGGGAATCAGAGGTCGACTCCAGCGCTTCTGTGAATCCAGACGAGGAAATGATCTGCACTGATGCCCAGAATCTTTATGAGTCGGATCCAGGACCAGACGCAGAATGTTCTGACCATAATGTAGACCCTCATTCCCAAACTGTAACTCCTGTTGGTGGAGACAATGAGGAAGACGATGATAAGACTCAAATACCTGATTGGAGCGACAACTTTAGTTTTTTGTCAGGGCAGGAACAGGTTGGCTCTGAGGACGACGGGTGTGATAACGCACAGGGTGATGATGATGAGGTTGGAGATCCCACTTACTGTCAACCCACAGTCAGCCAAGTGATGAGGTCAGCAGAGGAGGTGGAGGAAGATGCTAGTGACGACGAGGTCAGGTTGCGCCTTCCTGGACAGAGACGTAGTACTGGAAGCACGTCAACAACTGCATCCTCAAACACAACTCTGCCTCTCACCACAAGTCGTGGTGGCTCTTCAGGTCGCATGGGTGCTAAGCCTTGCATAGCCTGGGCATTTTTTCAGATCGATAAAGATGACCCAACTCGTGTTATCTGTAACATTTGTCAGCAAAAGCTAAGTAGAGGCCAAAAAATACATAGTTTGAGTACTTCATGCATGAACCGGCACATGGACATGAAGCATAAGTTGCAGTGGGAAGCTCAGTGTGCTACAATGCGGCCTAGCCGGCCGGGCCAACCACCGTCTGCCATATCTTGTGCATCCGCGGCCTCTTCATCCTCTGTGACTGGGGGGACAGCAGTCACACCTGTTTTGGGGCGCAGACCTGCCACCTCTTTACCCGCAACAGCCAGCGTGATTGGCAGGTCATCATTTTCTTTGGAGGTGGTAACACCAGCTGGTGTTGAGCGCTGTCCGACATCGATAGCACCACCTTTGGATCAAGGCAACCTAACATGTCCGCCTGCATCTTCTTCACAGACCGGCAGTTTGCCGGGGACACCCTTATCAACCCCGTCTAAGCACAATAGCCAGCCCTCGGTCCCTCAGATGTGGACAAGTAAAAGACCATTTCCTCCTAGCCATGAGAAAGCTAAGAGGTTGAATTTCACCATCTGCAAGCTCTTGGCTACAGAAATGCTGCCTTTCCGCCTGGTGGACACAGAGGATTTTCGAGACCTTATGTCCGTCGCAGTGCCCCAGTACCAGATGCCCAGTCGGCACTACTTCTCAAAGAAAGGTGTGCCTGCGCTCCACCAGCATGTCGCACACAACATCACCGCTTCTTTGAGAAACTCTGTGTGTGACAGGGTGCATTTCACCACAGACACTTGGACGAGTAGGCATGGACAGGGGCGTTACATGTCGCTGACTGGGCACTGGGTAACTATGGTGACAGCAGGACAAGGGGCTGCTGTCCAAGTCTTGCCGTCCCCACGAGTTGTGCGTCACTCCTCTTTATGTCAAAGTTCCTCCACTGCTTCTGCCTCCTCAACCTCCTCTCGGTCTTCCACCTGCACCCAAAGCCTGTCTGGTCATGCCACAAGCTTTCTAACTGCGCAGAAGGGATCCTGCACACCTCCTTACTATGCTGGCAGTAGGGCTCAACGTCATCAGGCGGTTTTTACATTGAAATGTCTGGGAAATGTGAGTCACACAGCTGAGGAGTTGTGGTCAGCTCTGGAGAACCAATTTCATGAATGGTTGTCTCCACTGGACCTGAAACCAGGGAAGGCCGTGTGCGACAATGCTGCAAACCTGGGTGCGGCCCTTCGCCGGGGCAATGTCACACACGTGCCTTGTATGGCTCACGTGTTGAACCTGGTTGTCCAGCAATTTTTAGCCCACTATCCCAGACTAGATGGCCTTCTGCAGAGGGCACGGTCGCTGTGTGCTCACTTCCGCCGTTCGCATCCCGCAGAGACTTACATCTCTACAGAAGTCGTTGGGCCTGCCACTTCACCGGCTAAAATGCGATGTGCCTACCCGGTGGAATTCAACTCTGCACATGTTGCAGCGACTGTGGCAGCACCGACAAGCCCTGGTGCAATATGTTCTGACGTATAGCCTGGGCCAATGAGATTCAGAGGTGGGGCAAATCACGCTGGAGGAGTGGTCTCAGATCAGGGACCTATGCACCCTTCTGCACAGTTTTGAAATGGCGACGAAGATGTTTAGTGCTGACGATGCCATTATCAGCATGACCTTTCCGGTGATTTACATGCTGGAGCACATGTTAAACAGAATTCGGAGTCAGGTGGTGGCACAAGAGGAGGTGGAGGAAGTAGAGGAGGAGGAGTTGTATGCGGAAGGGCTAACATCTGCAAGGTCCAGACGGTCGGCAGCACCAAGGCGGCAGGCATGTGAGGGTGGGGGAGATGGTTTTACCAGGGCGCATGGTAGCAGCCAAACTAGTGAGGAAGGTGCAGGAGCCCAGGAAGAAGTGGAGGACGAACTGATGGAAGACTCATCAGATGAGGGAGACCTTGATCATATTTCTGTTGTGCGAGGTTGGGGGGAGAGGACAGAGGAAGGAAGCATGATTGTTACCTCGCCACCAACACAACAGGGACTTGGTGCTCCTGGATGCACAACACACATGAGTGCCTTCTTGCTGCACTACCTGCAACATGACCCTCGAATTGTGAGAATTAGAAATAATCCTGACTACTGGGTTGCCACACTGTTAGATCCCCGGTACAAAAGTAAATTTGCAGAAATTATTCCTGCCATAGAAAGGGATGCACGCATGCAGGAGTATCAGCAGAGACTGTTGCAGAATCTTACATGTGCTTTTCCACAAAATACCAGTGGTGCACGTAGTGAATCTCACAGTTCCAACTTGCCAACCGTGGGACCGTCAAGTGTTCAGCACTCAAACCGTAACAGAACCACAGTATCTGCTGGTAAAATCAATTTTGCGGAATCATTTCACCACTTTTTTAGCCCATCCTTTGCAAGGCCACAGGAGACAAGAAGTCTGACACATAGTCAACGCCTAGAGACGATGCTACAGGAGTATCTCCAAGTAAACATTGAAGCCACGACTGTGTCACTGGACCCTTGCTCTTTTTGGGCTTCCAATCTGGATAAATGGCCGGAGCTAGCCACTTACGCCTTGGAGATCTTGTCATGCCCCGCAGCCAGCGTTCTGTCTGAACGTGTGTTCAGCGCTGCTGGTGGTGTGCTGACAGATAAGCGCACGCGGCTCTCCACTGATAATGTAGACAGACTCACGTTCAGAAAGATGAACAAATCATGGATCCGAAACGACTTTTCTACCCCTGTGTCATCCTGGGGAGAGTAAAAGCTTGATGATTGGTTAAAATCACCCTACCAACCGTTTTAAGCTTTCAAATTACTAATCATGTTTATCTGTATCTTGGCTGGAAAATAATTTGGGCTTTGTAGCAGTGTGCATCACTGATTCTATTAGGCCATCTATAATAAGCTCCACCAGATTTAAAATTACTAATCATGTTTATCTGTATCTTGACTGGAAAATAATTTGGGCTTTGTAGCAGTGTGCAGCACTGATCCTATTAGGCCATCTATACTAAAGCTTCACCAGATTTAAAATTAATAATAATTTTTAGCTGCATCTAGCCCGGAAAATAATTTTGGGGCTCCGAGATGCGCAAGACACATAAGTGCCTTCTTGCTGCACTACCTGCAGCATGACCCTCATATTGTCAGAATTCGAAGTAATCATGACTACTGGGTTGCCACACTCTTAGATCCCCCAAACTTTTCGATCAACCTTTTCATTTTAATAAAGACCAAAAAAATGGTCATTTTTGAAATTATAAGCATTAGCAGGTTGTTAGAAACTGAAATCAAACAGTTTTCAACTCAAAACTTTATTCTAGGTGATGTTACATTTTCACATAGGACCCCTTGTTCGAAAGGAGCTTCTGAACTCTCTCATCCATTGAATTTGTCAGGTTTTGGATGGTTTCTGCTTCAATTGTTTTGCATGAGGACAGAATACCCTCCCAGAGCTGTTGCTTAGATGTGAACTGCCTCCCGCCATCATAGACACTACTTTTAATGATGCTCCAAAGGTTCTGAATGGGGTACAGGTCAGGGGAGCATGGGGGTCACACCATAAGTTTGTCCCCTTTTATGCCCATATCAGCCAGAGATGCAGATGTTTTATGTGCAGCATGAGATGGTGCATTATCATGCAGAAAAATGATCTTGCTGTGAAATACACGGTTCTTCTTCTTGAACCATGGCAGGAAGTGCTGTTTGAGAAAATCCACCTACATTATGGAGTTCATCTTTAGCGCCTTCAGGGATCCTAAAGGGGCCGACAATCTCTCACCCCATGATTCCAGCCCAAAACATTACTCCACCTCCTCCTTGTTGGCGCTGTAGCCGTGTTTGCGTGGGGTGTCCATCAACCAGCCATCCTCCACTCCATCCATCTTGACCATCGAGCGCTGCACGGCACTCATCCGTGAACAAAACAGTTTTGAAATCAGTCTTCATGTAATGTTTGGCCCACTGGAGCCGTTTCTGCTTGTGTGAAGTGGATAGAGGAGGTCGACCTGCCAAACTAATTAGCACAGGTGTCTGCAATTGCTTACAGTGATATAAAGAGCCCTGACACACATCACCATCAATGAGTTTAACTGACAAACAAACAAATTCTTCCCTTATCACTCCTAAACACTTTTTGCATAATAATTTGGAACGCAGTGTACATGTGCTTTTCCACAAAACACCAGTGGTTCACGTAGTGAATCTTACAGTTCTAACTTGCCAACCGTGGTCTGTATGGAGTTGTTCAATAAAGGGCCCAAAATTAAGATAACATAGATGGGAGAGGTCTCTATGAATAGGAATTCCTAAGTATTTGATACCCTGTGAGGGCCAGGCAAAGGGAAAGTTGGACTGGATGGAATCCTATATGGATTTGGGGAGGGAGACATCAAGGGCCTCAGACTTCGCTGCATTGATTTTAAAATTTGACCATGTAACAAAGTGATCTATTTCAGCCATAACAGCATGGATGGATATATGTGATTGAGTGATATATACTAGGACATCATCAGCAAATAGAGAGCACTTGTACTCGGTGCCTCCCACCTCAATCCACCTAATATTGGGGTTATGGCGAATTGATGAGAGCAGGTGCTCCGTCACTAGGATGTATAAGAGAGGGGACAGAGGACATCCCTGCCTTGTCCCATTGGTGATTGTGAAAGGTGATGAAAATGTTCTGATGCACCCCCTGGGCCTTGGGACACCCGGAGCCGGACCCTTTTTGGTGTATGCTGGTGGTTGTAGTCTTCGTGGCGGCGACCCGGTTCCGTGGCTCAGGGTGGTCAAACCAGTGGCGGAACTATTTATGTGGTTTTGATGTTTAAATGTCCGACTACGCCACCCGTGGATTGCGGTCAGAGTGAACCGCCGCTGCAGGGCAGACCGCTGAGGCTGGTGTTGTGGGTGCAGCAGAGCGTAGCATAACTCCCCACGGGAGGAGTATAGCCTCAGGGCAGTGTATGCGGAGGATGGGGGTGATGGTGCAGGGCAGCAGCAGTAACGACACGGAGTCAGTGATGCAGTCCAGGGCCTTTACTCACAGTTCTTATTATCCAGACCACATCTGCAGGTAACGGCTGCCCACGTCGTACTGTGCTCACCAGGTGAGGGGCTCAGACAACTCCCAGATAACTTTGGAGCGCTTCACAGGACCCCCTTTGTGTGTCCTTTGTCTGACCTTTCTTACCAACCCTTCTGTCTGGCTGCCTCGGGCCTCCTCTTGGTAAACTTGGCGCCAGTTTCCCTGACCTTTGTGGTGCCTTCCTAGCGGGTGTAGCGAGGGGCTGCGCCACATAAAATGTCACAGCCTCCGGTTTCTAGCTGAGGGTCGTTTCCTGCCTCCACTAGTTTCGGGGACCGGTCTCCCCCTTTGGCCTGACCCCTCCACGCAGGTGGATTCGGGCGTGCGGTGGCGACTCGCCCGTCCGCACCCCTGGGATCCCTTCATTCCTCGTTCCTGGAGCCTTCTCCGCTCCTCTTCCTTCCTTCTCCCTCTTCCAGGCCTGGGCCTCTGTTACTAGGCCTGCCTCCGGAGCAGAGCTCATGCAGAGCCCCTGCTCCCTGCCACTTCTGCTCAGACTTCTCTGCACTGAACTAAGATGGTGCCCACCTTTTATACTCCCTTCTCAATGCACCCAGGAACTGCTTCCTCCCTGCTCCTGCACTACAGGGTTCCCCTTCCTCAGTGTTCCCTCCCCCCACTCCAGCCAGGGACAGGGACTGTCGTGCCCATCTCAGAGGCATATTGGTCGCCCTGCCCCACGGCAATGTGGTGTAATGTATGCAGGTGTCGGGTCCTGATCCACACTCCATCCTTACCTGAGAGTGAGATATTACACCTCTGGGTGAGGTGCAATACCTCTGTAGCAACCGAGCCCTCAGGGTGCTACAGTTCCATTTATCTTCAGCCTAGGTGACGTATTGTGATACAGGGCCGTGATTTTGGCTATAAAAGGGTCCCCTAGACCCCTACCCCAAGCTTTTTAAGAGAATCATATATGGCGTGCCAGGAGACTCTATGGAATGCTTTCTCAGCATCCAACGAGAGTATCTAATTACAAATTTTTAACTGCATCTAGCCCAGGAAATACTTTGTGCCTAGTAGCAGTGTCTGCTAGTCAGCGGATTATCCCGGCTGTTAAGCAAGCTACACCACCTGTAGTTTAGACACTTAATTTTTTCAAAGGAAATGCTTCGGGACCATGGGATACTCAGTGAAGAGCATCAGGAGGCACCCCAAGGCATAGGGGCTGGGACTGGCAGTAGGATGCCTTGCGGTGGACAGCCGAGCTCGATCCTTATAAAAGCTTTTTAACTGCAGCAGCTTTAGTGGACGCTACTGAAGCTGGAATTACGCGGCTGCTGGCATGAGACTTGCCCTCCAATAGATCCTTGTAAATGGATTTAAAGTGTATTAATTCAAATTAGAGAGACAATTTAAATTAAAAAGCTTAGAGCTGCCTCCACCACAGGGGGGCTCGCTCGACCCACCAGCGGACAGGCACCAGTATTGGGAGAGGGGGGCTGGCCATTAGGGTTCACCGCGGCTCTGGCACAAACCCGGAGACACGGAGGTGGCACGGGCAGGAGCGGACTGGCCGTGTCGGCTTCTCACTTTTTGGATTTTAGAAGGGTGTGACATGCCTATATCTGTGTCTCCCCCTCCTTTTACTCCTCCACCTCTTTTATTTTCGCATGACTGTATGTACTTGTCACTTTTCCATGTGTTAGTTATGTCTTCTGAGCAGTTTGTCAGCTTTTGGACACCTTTGAAGGTGTTTTCTATGTGTTTCTATGTGTTTTTGTTTGCCTGCCATTGGTTTTAACGGTGTTCGAAGGTGTTCGACGAACAGTTCGACGAACAGTTCGGCGAACACACGGGTGTTCGACGAACCGAACCGAACTCGAACACTACGGGGGTGGCTCAACACTACTGATGGGATATTTGGGGGATTCTCATGTGATTTATCTTCATGCATTACTATCATCTATCTTGTGGATGTAAATCTCTCATGTATATAATGTCATATATCAGCGGTTCTCATCTGTCTCATCTGATGTCATTTCCTCCCTAGACGACGGCCCCTGAGCGTTATAGATGTGATATACGGGGGCTGCACCTATATAGTGTTATGTGAATAGAAGCTCTTGAATGATTTTTCATTATCAATGAATGTATTAATAAAATTATAAGAAATATGGAGAAGACAGATATTTGGACACATAGATGAGCCCCCGACAGAAGACACATCTCTGATGGCTGAACCTGCCATTATTCCTGCACTTATGGCCGAGGGTCACTCTGGACAAACCACAAACTCACATTATTGTTATTCTGGTAGAAAACAAATTCTCGTCGGTGACTTTATTAGTAGTTTGCAGAGCACATGTTACTCCCTGACGTGTGCAGAATAATCCGGGCTCCGCTGAGGCTGCCGGGCCCCTCCAGTCCAGGATTCTCCTCAGACCGGGGCTGGGAGAGGTGGGGTCATTTATATGTATATTTCTACCCTACGTCCCAGACCCCTGAGCAGAATAAGGCAGATTCACAGCAAACAGACTCAATGTGAATCCAATCTCTTTCCTGAATTGGAGTGAATCTGCTGAGTGTGAATTGTGGCTGAGTCGCTCATCACTAATGTCCGCACATCTCAGCCCAGAATAGAAAAAGACTGAAGTGAATCTCTGAAAACCCCATTTACTGCTGGGAATATATTTGCTGCTTTGTGCAGCGGCTCCGGCCCCTCTGATCTGTGAGTATAATGTGGGATATGTGAGGTATAGCGGTGTATGGAGCCGCCATTATGAGGCCACTAGACCTTGTAGTGAGAGGGTGGAGGGGACTGTGCAGCGCGGGGAGGATCTGTCCTCCAGTTCTCTCTCTTCCTGGTCACTCATCCATTCCCGCTAAGCTTCTTATGTTCCTGAGTCCATCAGTAACCGGCGGCTCAGCTAATGTCGGCCGCTCCCGGAGATGACACCTGTTATGCCATGGTTTTCTGATATGGGGAGACCACTGTAACCCCGGGGTCCATCTTTATTTTCAGGATAAAGGACATCACATTAGATATATCGGGTACAGCTCAAATAAAAAGGTAATCACTTGTCCAGAAAAAAAATAAAGATATTTGCAACCAAGATGAGTCCATCACATAACAGGTCAGATATTTATCCCTAGGAGGTAAACTATGAAATGACAGCAAGCAGAGATCTAGATACAGAAAATATAAGGGAAAATTATATAATCTTTTATTATACAGAAATACAACCTGTAATTGTTGGAACAAACAAAATGTATATTTATATTCTATAGGAGCAGAAAGTAAAGTCCTCCCCTCCTTCTTCTATCTCCTTATATCTGTACAGATTCCTCCATCACATGAATCCTGGTAACAGTCTGAAGCTTTTATCGGCCGCGCACAATACTGGATAAGAGCTGCCCGGGTCGTGTTCCTCCTCCTGATGTGTGTGCTCTGTACAGATACAAGCGCCTCATACACAGGATTCTCTGCTATTCCTCAGTATCAGTCACTTATATACAGATGTTTGGTGTCTGCACTGAGTATAGACAGAGCTGCCCGAGCTGCTGCTGCCCCCTAGTGGCTCCATGACATGGAGATTTATGCATCTTGTATCTGCACTGAGCCAGTAACCACATGATACCAGAGGGAGCGGAAAGCATCTTATTACATCATCCAGAAGAGGAGGCAGCACAGGTGTGGAGGGAAGCAAAATGGGGGATCTAAAGAGCCAGCGGTGGAAATAGGGAAGATCTCCAGGAGGAGCTGGAAAATCTCCTGGACAAAGGTTGGATGGCAGAGAAAGAGCCACCTGCTCTCTGCTCCACCACTTATCCTGCTAGGGCACAGGTCGCTTTATGGCTGTAACTGCCCGAGGTGCGGTGAGCTAGATCCACTGCGCCATAGCGATAGCGAATGTAGCACAATGAATGGGGAGCGCCCGTCACCTTCTCTGTGACTCAGCTGGTGGCAATGGCATCATGGCGTCAGCATGGACGCTCTGCCACAAGATGAGGTGGAGCCACAGGAGATCTGATGGACAGGGAAGTATTAAATATTAGTTTTTCAATAAATGAATTAATTTTGATAACAAGAATGAAATGGGGGTGAGAGAGAACACTATAATGACTTAAGGGTGGGGGATGGAAGAGATATAAATATATTGGGGGAGGGGACATGTAAATATAATGAATCAGAGGGGCATGGAATTATAATGATACAGCGGACAAGTAATTATAATGAATCGGGGGGCGGGAGGTGCACAGTGGGGGCATGGAGGACGCAGGAGATTAACTGATTAATTGGGGGAAAGAGAACAGTAACTAATTCATTTATACATTTATTGGGAGGGGAAAAGTGGCCAATTATAGTTACAGGGGGCTCAGTGGTGGATTATCAATTTACATTCAGAATTTTGTGTTGCATAATAGTAAGACGTCAGCGGTGAGTTACTGGATGTGAATATTTGTTCTGTCTCTACATTGTATAGGGGTACGTTCACATGGGCGACCGGCGGCACTAAATGACCACCAATCGGAAAACCATTACCTATTGGCAGTCGCTTCATAGCATGTTTAACCCCTTCATGACTGGGCTATTTTTCATTATTTTATTTGTTTTTTCCTCTCCTTCTACTAAGAGCCATAACTTGCTATCTTTCCATCCACATAGCGTATGAGGACTTGGTTTTTGCGAGACAAGTTGTAGTTTTGAACGACATCATTCATTTTATCATGTGATTCACTCAAAAGTCGGGAAAATAATTCTAAGTGCGTTGAAATTGCAAAAAAAGTGCAATTCCACAATTGTTTGTGTCACCATTTTCTGAGACCCCTAACATTTTCAATTTTCGTGGTAAGGGGCTATGTGGGGGCTTATTATCTGTGGCCTGATTTGAGGTTTATTGATGCTATTTTGGGGTAGATATAATGGTATCATCTTGTCTAATTGCAGTTTATTGCAATGTTGTGGCAGCTAAAAAAAGTAATTATGGCGTTTTGATTTTTTTCTCATTACGCTGTTTACTGATTGGATTAATTTATTTTATTTTTGATAGATTGGAGTTTTATGAATTCGGCGATATCGAATATGTGTATTTTTTTTTAATTGCTTTATTTTTAATGGGGCACAAAGGGGGGTGATTCTTGCACCGGCTATCACTGAGGAATATGTTCCTACAACAAGGATACCATCCACTGGTAATAGATGAACAGATCCACAGAGCTACAAGGATCCCAAGAAGCCGCCTCTTGGATTACTTGCAGAGAGAGGACAACAACAGGGCGCCTCTTGTGGTCACATACAGCAAGCACATGAACATCCTAAGGAAGATTGAGACTGATCTTCCACCCATATTCCTCAGAGACCACAGACTGAAAGGAATATTCCCAGAACTACCACTTCTCTCCTACAAAAAGCCCCGTAACCTAAGGAATCTCCTTGTCAGAAGTGTCCTCTCATCACCATCAGAGATGGGAACATTCCCCTGTAATAATAAAAAGCAGGACTTGTACCCAGATATTACCGACAAATACAGTCCACATACCCAACACCAATCAGGACTATAAGATCATGGACTTCTTCTCATGTTCATCTTCCAATGTGGTGGACATGATACAATGTACAAGGTGTCCTGGAGGAGCTGATAATGGGGAAACTAAGCAAAAACTACAAACGGGGAGGAATCTACACCGACACAATCAGGAATGAACTGGACTCCTGTGGGAAACATTTCTCTGGACCTGGACACTGTATGATGGACATAAAAGTCTTAATACTGAAAGGTGGTTTTAAGGACGAAAAAGAAAGGAAAATCTGAGAATTCATACTGATAAGAATGTTCAACTCTTCCACAATTTAACACCTGGATTTATGACTCACTACATGGACCCAGTTCACACCTCCACGAGACTGACTCCAGATCACTAAGCTGTCACTCCCACCATCTCTCCATTTGTAACAAAAAACCTTACCTTGATTTCCTTGGCTTATCTTTAGGAGGCATCACCCCATCCACCCCATGCACAAATTGTAATATCTCCTAAATGTTGTGCTCTTGTCTCAGTCATTCATTTGTAAATCCTCCTGAAGAAGGAGCCTCGGTTCTCTGAAAGCTGCAGATATAATTCTCCTGGTTAGCCAATAAAGGGATCGCTCCTAGAATACTTCTGTCAATTTTAGGCATAAAACTACTTATATCAATTTGTAAAGGTTGCAAAGTTGTGATATATGCTCTACTGTGACCCCCTACTGAATATTAATTTTTCTTTTCTTTTGAGGGGAGGATAATTAGAACTTCTGCTATGGAGCTCTATGATTTCTATATACGTCCGTTATGATGACTACATAATTAGAATATACTTATGGTAACACATAAATAATCATTGGAGCTGTAATCATCAAATAATATTTTGTCAATGTGTGAAATGTTCTTTTAAGAATTGTTTACATGTGTAACATAACATATATATATAAATGATTTATGTGGATAGTAGGTGAAGTGTAGAGCGGTGTCACCCCATGATGATTATTATCTGGGCTTGTTACATTGTCAGGCTGCAATTTCCCTCTACAATGTCATGTGATGCACTACTTATCTCATCCACCAGATGGCGCTATAGAGCATTACACTCCATAATCCTGAAAGGTGACAGCTGCAGGACGATTCGTGTAAGAGCAACAGTTCATAGTACCAGGGGTCAACCATTTTGAGCATGAAATTCACTAAGGAGGAGTCACTAATGTGTCTCGACAGTAAGGGGCGACACTATTGTGAAGGACACTATGGGGCGATTCATTATGACCGGTGTTGTGCAGTTTAGTGTTAATGACTCTCTGGAGTACAATGCGCCTAATTCATTAAGTGGTGCTCATCCCCTAAAGAAATAGGCGCATCTCTTAATTGTCATGTGCCGACACCAGAAATGGTCTGAAGTCAGTGACTGGGGAATATTTCTTGACTACATTACGCAGTTTCTGCTGAGACTGGACTGTAAACCCTAAGGCGATGTGCCCACGTAGCAGATTTACATGCGTTTTTTCTGCCAGAGAGAAGCGTTTTTTCAGCGTTTTTACATACGTTTTTTCTGCCAGAGAGAAGCGTTTTTTCAGCGTTTTCGCATGCGTTTTTTCAAGCACTTTTCCAAGTGATTTTGAGCATCACTTGGAAAAGTGCTTGACAAGTTGGTCACACAATATAAATCCATGCAACCGGCATGGATTTATATTGTGTGACCAACTTAGATGCTTTAAATGCTGCATCTATAGTAAAAAAAAAGAAAGAATTAAAAAGTTAAAAATAAAAAAAAACCTGTATGCTCACCTCTCCGGTCTCCTCCTGGCAGCGATCCTCTCTCCTCGGCGTCCCGGGTGTACTGGCAGGACCTGCGATGACTTCATTTAGTCAGCTGATGGTCACGCGACCATCACCTGACCGCTGACGTCAGTGGTCACGTGACCATCAGCTGACTAAATGACATCACTGCAGATCCTGCAAGTACACCCAGGACGCCGAGGAGAGATGACGCAGCCGGGAGAAGACCGGAGAGGTGAGTATACAGGTTTTTTTACTTTTAACTTTTTTATTTCTTTTTTTCACCGCGTGGTAGCCGGGATGTAGAGGAGTTGTAGTCTCCTCTTCATCCCAGGTACCACACGCACCGCGATTACGCTGTAACTTCGCGGCCATTGAATTTAATTGAAACGCTGCAAATCCACATATACCTGCGGGTTTGCTGCATTTCAATGTTCCTCAATGGCCGCGAATTTGCGGCGTAATCGCAGTAGAAATGGTCATGCTGCGAATTTGGCGCACTAATTAGCGCATCATGTGCACAGCACATCCGAATTCACATTGCTTTGCATGGCAGATGGTTTTACAAGCGTTTTCAAGGCGTTTTCATGGCTTTAAAAACGCTACGTGGCACATAGCCTAAAAGTCACAACTTCCGAGTTCTGTGAAAATATTGCAACTTATTAAGGTGTTTTACATCAGAGTTTTGACCTTTCACATTTTCTGCTATTCATGCACTATAGAGATAAAGTGTCAGCTTCATTCTGCGGGAAAAAGTTATTACAGTAATAGAAGACTTATAATTTTTTTAAATGTTTTATTACTTTTATACAATTAATATTCTGTGGGGGAGGGGCCGAAGGAAAATCTGTTTATCCGTCAGCTCGCTCCGTTGTACGGCCACATTCAGAGTTTCTCCTCCTGTGCAGATGTTCATATAGTCTGTAATCATTATGTCAGCGCTGGTTTATACCTGACTGGTTTATACAATGATCTGTACAGAAATAATCTATTCCCAGAGGAAGAAGAGAAGACAGAAATAATCACTGAGCGCTCTGCTAATTCTCTGCACCTTCATCTACACAACATTGTAATACAGCGACATCATGGGGGATGAGGACGGAGGTTTTTGTACGGCTCTGTATCACTGTGTGTATGGAGTGCTATAACCCTGCTGACAGTAATAATCTGCTGCATCGTCCTCTGTCGCTCCTCTGATTGTAAGAGTGTAATCAGTTCCAGATCCAGATCCAGAGAACCGGTCTGGGACCCCTGTATCTCGGGTGGTTGCATAATAGATAAGAAGCTTTGGTCGTTGTCCTGATTTCTGTTGGTACCAGCCTATAGCACCCCCTATATAAATGCTAGATGTACATAAGATGGTGATTGTATCTCCGGGGGACACAGAGATATAATCTGGAGTCTGGGTCATCACAGTCTCTCCACAGGATCCTGAGGATTAGAAGAGACATATTCATTACTGATAAATGTCGGGATCTTCCTAGAAATCCTGATCTGATGATGGATCCACTGTAGAGATTTCTTTACACACAATCATGGAAGGATCCGAATCTCTCACCCTGAATAGAAATGAAGATCACAGCCAGCAGATAACTGCGAGAAACCATCCTGATGTGTCTGGACCGTCAGATAGAAACTATAAGATGAGACAATCTGTACAATGAGATCTATATAGAGAGTGACAGGGGGGATACAGAGACCCCCAGAGACTGTGTATGGAAATACTGGGGACATGTAAATTCTGTGGTTATAATGTGACGGTTACTGGAGTGTAATAGAGACCGGAGCTCGGCGGCGTCTCCTCCTAGATGAGAATTAATGTCACTTGTATGAAATCTAAGAAAAGAAATAAGAGTTTTTTTAGTAATTAATTGTAATTTCCATGGTTATAGGTTTTTATGATCATGTTTAGCTCTGCTACATCTGTATATAAATATTCCTGAAATATTGTTTTGTATTTATAAGGATATAAATGTATATTTCTATAATCGGCAGGATATGCCATTACACTGTATAAACCTCCTGAGAGAATCCACCGGTCATCAGGGTCGCGGTATTGTAGGACCTGATATCTGTGCGGAGTCTTCACAGCTTACATACAAGTTAGGAAAACCCTGTAAGTGACGTCCTTGTATACGATCACATACACGACTGATCTCTCTGAATATCTGTTATAAATGCAGTCAGGATTAAGGGAGAAAATCTACTAGAGACCTGAGCAGAAGTAATCCGGGGGCTCCTGCACCTGCCGAACCCCCTCCAAACTCGCGATCAGGGGTCAGGTTATAGTAAGTTACATAGTGCGGTGTAGTGTAACGGAGACCTCGGCACCGAAGAAGACAAAAGGAGGAAATGTTGCTGCAAATATATATTTTTTATTTGGATCTGGCAAAAAAGGAAAGACAGATACCGGCCAGCGTTTCGGCCAATAAATTGTCTTCATCAAGGACGTCTGTAATACATGAACATAACAAATAAAACATTTAGTTTCATATGTGACATAAAATGAACCTAAAGAAAAGTGTCAGATCAATGGGAGGCGGGAGGAGGAAAGGTGGGAATGTGAGGATCAACCAGAGATAACACATGGACAATGAGATCACAACGATGAAAATCATTAATAATACTGCAATTGTCATATGGGAACAATGTTGGAGTCAGCGTGATAATCTGGTTTTGTGTGAATTCCATAAAGACAAAAGGAAAGAAAAGAAAAGAGGACATGAATCCTGGAAGCTAAAGGACAAATTATCTAAAGACGACCAATATGTGGTCAGTTCAGAGCAATGACGACGGCTCAAAAATTATTAATTATTACAATGTGCACACTTCAGTAGGTGAACACTTGGTCTAAGGTTCAGGTTTTCACGTGACTTTACCAGTTAGAATAGGACCAGGAAATCTAGATCGCATCATGTCCATATAGCAGCACCTGTAACTACAGTATATTCAGGTGGTGTGTACATGTCTAATATTAGACCATCGAAGCAATGTAGAGGGCTCCAAAAATGATTAGGCCTCTACCTATCCCTATGCCGAGCTCCTATACCAACACAGTACAGGCATAAAATGGTGTTTATGGCCGCCCCTAAGTGTTATCCTGCCTGTGATAGTCCCCTGATAATGGTGCAGGTTTTTATTTTTTAAATCCTCACAAATTGAATCGCAGATTGTTCAAATTTGTGTGGAACCTCGGATTTCAGGAAATTTAACTCAAATTCATTCCTCCATGGATTGATCTGCTCATCTCTAGTCTCAACTAATTCCTGGCTGGAGAGTGACCGCACTATCCGGGGACAGTGACCGCACTATCCGGGAACAGTGGCCACCACATCTCCTTGAGCCCCAGAACGGCTCAGAGTGAATACGATGGCACTACGTGACTAAAGCGGACATAGCTTGAGCAGATCTCGTTACACCTAGCAGGGTCAGTTATGTGTAAGTATGGCGACAAGAAAGGTTCAGATCCAGCAATCCCACAGGATTAAAAATTACACCTTTACTTAAGAAACGTAAAAATCCATATTAGTATTTCAATAGAAAAATGTGAAATGAGAGCGGGTATAAACAATACATGAACTGGTGACGGGTTTTACACCATGTGGATTCTTAATCATAATCTATTTTACAGTGATAGCCAAGTACATTTTATTTTTTTACATTTACTTTTTGCTCCACTCTCTTCACAACCCAAGAATATTACACAATTGAAGACAGCGCTCCTTAGGAAGTTTCATATATACAGGTGCTTCTTACTAATTTAGAATATCATCAAAAGGTTAATTTATTTCAGTTCTTCAATCCAAGAAGTGAAGCTCATATATTATATAGAGTCATTACACACAGAGCGATCTATTCCAAGTGTTTATTTCGGTTAATGCCAGGCCGCATTGATGCAGTAATTGATGCAAAGGATCCCCGACCAAGTATTGAGGGCATTTACTGAACATACATTTCAGTAGGGGAACATTTCGGATTTTAAAAACATTTTTCAAGCTGTTGTTATAAAGTATTCTAATTTACTGAGATAATGACTTTTGTGTTCTCATTGCCTGTAAGCCATAATCATCAACATTAACAGAAATAAACACTTGAAATAGATCACTCTGTGTGTAATGACTCTATATAATATATGAGCTTCACTTTTTGTGTTGAAGAACTGAAATAAATTAACCTTTTGATGATATTCTAATTTTCTGAGAAGCACCTGTATATATGATACTTCTTAAGCAGCGCTATTCCATTTGCTTCTGTGGATTTTACCTCAGGTGTATTTTGACTATGACGCTCCCTTATGCCTAATGTATCCTGCAGACATGCTTATTTGCACAACCCAAGAATATTAGTGACTTAGAGGCCATCGCCAATGAGGAACGGGCTAAGATTCCTCAGGGGCTGTAAAGAGCTGGTGTCTGGATCACGTACGCAGCAGGTCGTAACAGCCAAAGGGGCTTTACTACCTACTAAAGACGCTTATCATGTAGGGGTGAATAATCCTCAGACTTCAGTGGTCAGTAAGGGGCATTTTGTGCTGAATATGGAGAAACCACTTGTTATATTATTTGTACTGAGCTATTTCTATACTTCTTGGTTTATTGCAAACAGCAGAAAGTTTATAAATGTTAGAAATAAACTTAATCTGAAAAGGGGTGAAGGTGGGGATTGAAACTAAATATACAGTGCTCAGCATAAATGAGTGCACCCCCTTTGAAAAGTAAAATTTTAATCAATATCTATAATGGGTGTGTCAGGTGTGACAGACTGTCGTTCTGGATCCAGCTGTAGAAGGTCATTGCGCTTGGCTCTGCAGGCACCTTCTTGATCTTTTGATCTTTGTGGTGTAGTGATATCCTTCTCCCTCTAGGACCTAGGAGTGGACCTCCACCTTCTGCTGCTAATTGACACACCCTTGCTGGATGTTTAAATACCTTCGGTCTCTGCAGAAAGTCGCCTAGATAGCTCTATTTTCCTCTGTCCAAACTTGAAGTACTAGTAGTCGGCTAGTGTCTTCTTGGAGTTCCCTTGGAGTATAGTTGGCATAATCTCTCTGGTGTCTTCTCAAGCTAAGTGTTTTCCTTTGTCTGCTACCTATTTGTCTTTAGTTGCAGTGGGGGTTGACTAGTGCTCACCCCATCCCCTCCTTAACTAGGGCCTATCATTAGGGGCAGTCAGGGATTAGGTTTCCTGCTCAGCGATAGGTACGGAACCTATTTAGGGACTTTAGGGGAGTCAGGCTGTTGTCAGATCTGCCTAGGGGTCTCCACTCCCCCTTTTCCTAGTGTTTGGACTTCTTCCTCCTCTTCCCGTTGTTGTGCACTTAGTCTTTCCCTCACCTTGCTTGACAATATCTCACTGAACAAAAGAAAAATTTCCAGAATTTTGACAAGACTAAGTTTCATAGAACCTTCTTTAACCCATAACATGAAGGTAAGGTTAATAATATAACTTTCATAGCTAAATCTTCAGTATTACTCAAAATAGTTAATGCAAAATGAGTACACCCGACATAAAAAAAAAATACTACATCTAGTCATTTGTATGACCTCCATAATTTTTAAGAACAGCACCGAGTTTTCTAGATATGGAATGAGCAGGTTGGCGACATATTGTAAAATTTATCTTTTTTCATTCTACAAGAACGAGCCCTTTTAGAGCCTGGATACTGGATGGAGAGTGATGACAACTTGTCTCTTCAGAATTCCCCATAGGTGTTTGGGTGGGTTCAGATCAGGAGACACTTAATCAATGAATCACTTTCTCCCTGTTCTTCTTCAGAAATACCACAGAAGCCTTAGATGTGTGTTTTGGATCATTGTGATGTTGCTAAGTGAACGTCTACCAAGCGCACAGAGTGATGGCAGCATCTTCTCTTTCAATATAGAGGTTTACATCTGTGAATTCATGACATCATCAATGAAATGTATCCCCCCCGACTCCAGCAGCACTGATGCAGCCCCACATAAGGACACTGCAAGCACAAGGTCTCATTGAAAGACACCATTCAGTTTTCTTTGTACTTCTCACCTTTTTGACACTATACAGCTTTGAAGCCATCAGTTCCAAAAACATTTATCTTGGTGTCAACACTCCAGAGTATAGAGTCCCAGTGGTCTTCATATTTTTCACCACGATCCCTCAATTGTAGTAGAGCTTTTTAGTGTATAAGCTTTAGTAGAAGTTTCTTTCTTCTAAAGACAACGGCATGCAACCCATTCCTCTGCAGTGTACACCGTATTGTGTCATGAGAAACACATTCACCGGTTTGGATTTCTACTCATTTAGCTAACTGCACTGAATTTGTATATGGATTTTCTTCAGCCCTTCTTATCAAAAGATGCTCCTGTTTAGGTGTCAACCTCCATGATTGGCCTGGACGTCTCTGTAAGATGATTGCAGTTCCATCTTTGTTACATTTTGGTATTCCTTTTGCTACAGTATTCTGACTGATAAGTAAAGCTTTGCTGATCTTCTTGTAGCCTTCCCTTTTTTTATGTAAAATAAATTATTTTCTTTCTCAGGTCTTGTGACATTTCTCTTCCATGTGGTGCCATTGCTGACAGAATGAAATGGGAAGGGTTTTTGTTTTTTTATAAGCAACAACTTTTTCTAGTAAACTGTCTGCTGGACACCTGTGTAATGAATAATTAAACTTACCTGTGGTTGAATTCTGGTTAATTAGAATTTTGTACTATAAAATTGAACTTTTCTACTAAGATTTTCATTGGGGTGTACTCACTTTTACAACATTTTCTTAAATGAATTTCTTAGGAAAATTACTTTTTGGGGTGTTGAAAATAGCAAGTATTGTTTGTAATTAATAGCCAACATTTGTGGGAGTATTTAGTAGTCTGGTATCCCATAGAAAATGTTAATTCTAAAAGGAAACTAAAGGTTTTCTGACAAAACTGTTGGGGTGTACTCATTTGTGCTGAGCACTGTATCTGCTATATCATAGAATCATAGAATCATAGAATGGTAGAGTTGGAAGGGACCTCCTGGGTCATCTGGTCCAACCCCCTGCTCAAAGCAGGATTCACTAGATCATCTCAGACAGATGTCTGTCCAGCCTCTGTTTGAAGACGTCCATTGAAGGGGAACTCACCACCTCTCGTGGCAGCCTGTTCCACTCATTAATCACCCTAACTGTCAAAAAGTTTTTTCTAATATCTAATCTGTGTCTCCTCCCATTTAGTTTCATCCCATTGCTTCTAGTCTTTCCTTGTGCAAATGAGAATAAAGATGATCCTTCTACAATGTGACAGCCCTTGACATATTTGTAGACAGCTATTAAGTCTCCTCTCAGTCTTCTTTTTTGCAAGCTAAACATTCCCAAATCCTGCAACCGTTCCTCATAGGACATGGTTTGCAGACCAGTCACCATTCTGGTCGCTCTTCTCTGAACTTGCTCCAGTTTGTCTATGTCTTTTTTAAAATGTGGTGCCCAAAACTGTACACAGTATTCCAGATGAGGTCTGACCAAAGAGGAGTAAAGACCGATAATGACTTCACGTGATCTAGACTGTATGCTTCTGTTAATACATCCCAGAATTGTATTTGCCTTTTTTGCTGCTGCATCACACTGTTGACTCATGTTCAGTCTATGATCTATTAGTATACCTAAGTCTTTTTCACATGTACTGTTGCTTAGCTCTATACCTCCCATTCTGTATATGCTTTTTTCATTTTTATTGCCCAGATGTAGTACTTTGCATTTTTCCCTGTTAAAAAACATTCTGTTGGTTGCTGCCCACTGCTCCAGTTTATTTAGGTCTTTTTGAATCCTCTCTCTCTCTTCTCTAGTATTAGCTATCCCTCCTAGCTTTGTGTCATCAGCAAATTTAATCAGTTTACCCTCAATTCCTTCATCTAAATCATTGATAAAGATGTTGAACAATACAGGTCCCAGGACAGAGCCCTGTGGTACCCCACTTGAGACATTCATCCAGCTGGATGTGAAGCCATTTACAACCACCCTTTGAGTCCGATCATTAAGCCAGTTATGAATCCACCTAACAGTTGCCTGGTCCATTGCATACTTGGTCATTTTTTCAATAAGGATGGTGTGAGATACTTTGTCAAATGCTTTGCTGAAGTCAAGATATACTATATCTACAGCATTTCCCTGATCCACCCAGTCAGTGATTCTGTCATAGAAGGAAATTAAGTTAGTCTGACATGACTTGTTAGTTACAAACCCATGCTGACTCTGGTTAATCACTTCATTCTTATCCATGTACTTACATACATGTTGTTTAATAATTTGTTCAAAGATCTTTCCTGGTATAGAAGTCAGACTCACCGGCCTATAGTTCCCAGGGTCCACCTTCTTCCCCTTTTTGAAGATAGGAACAACATTTGCTCTTCTCCAGTCTTCTGGGACTTCTCCTGTTCTCCAAGAATTTTCAAAGATTATGGAGAGTGGTTCTAAAATTTCTTCTACGATCTCCTTCAGTACTCTGGGGTGTAATTCATCTGGACCTGGAGACTTGAACTCATTTATGTTAGCTAAATATTCCCTCACAATCTTTCTGTTTACAGATAACTTGGATTCCTCTATTCCTTTAAAAGGACAGTGAAGATCAGTTGATGTTACATTTTCTTTCTGAGAGAAAACAGATGCAAAATAGGAATTAAAAAGTTCGGCCTTCTCAACATCCTCTCTTACCATTTCTCCATTTTCATCCTGTAAAAATCCTATAGCATCTTTGACTTTTCTTTTACTTTTGACATACCCCCAAAATCCTTTTTTATTGCTTTTGACATCTCTTGCAAGCCTTAATTCATTGTCAGCTTTAGCTAACCTGATACGTGCCCTGCAGGATCTGCAGACTGCATTATAATCTTCTTTAGATATGCCTCCCTCTTTCCATTTAATAAACATTTCTTTCTTTCTTTTTAGCATGTGTTTAAGTTCTGTGTTCATCCATCCTGGTTTCCTTAAATGCTTCCCATTCTTCCTAATTTTCGGGATTGTTAACGATTGTGCTTTGAGAATCTCATTTTTAAAAATTTCCCATCCTTCCTGGACATTTTTGTCCTTAAGGACATCCAGCCATTGGATCCCTCCTATTCTCTTTCTGAGTCTCTTAAAATCTGCCTTTCTAAAATCTAACCTTGAAGTTTGAGTCTTCACATGTCTTCCTCCTCTAGTTATCCAAAATTCTATAATAGCATGATCGCTGCCTCCTAGGGTCCCAGCCACCTTTACCTCCTCAACCATTTCCTCCCTGTTTATAAGGATTAGATCCAAAGTAGCAGATCCCCTTGTTTTCTCCCCTACCTTTTGGAAGATAAAGTTGTCAGCAAGAGAGGATAAGAATTTGCTTGACCTGTTAGTTTTACTTGAGAGAGATTCCCAACAAATGTCTGGATAGTTGAAATCTCCCATGACCACTACGTCATATTTTTTGGAGAACTTGGTCATTTGATACATAAAGAGTTCATCCATATCTTCAGCTTGCCCAGGTGGTCTGTAGTAAATGCCTACAATGGTGTCCTTTCCGTTGTTCTCTCCTTGTATTCTTACCCAAACAGTTTCCACAGAACTCCCAGTCTCTGAAGCTTCAATCTCTGTGCAGATATACGCTTTTCTAACATACAATGCAACACCTCCTCCTCGTTTATCAAGTCTGTTTCTTGCAAATAAGTTGTATCCTTTTAGCCTTTTATTCCAATCATGTTTATCGTTCCACCAAGTTTCAGTGATTCCAATGACATCATATTCCTTTTCCTGCATTAGTAGTTCCAATTCTCCTTGTTTGTTGCCCATGCTTTGTGCATTTGTATAAAAACATTTTAGTTTGTGATTGGTTTCTCTTCCTCCCATATTTTTATTATTTAAATTGTTTTGTCTTTGTTCTTCCTTTCCACTTCCAGTAGCAGAGATCTCAATAGTATTTGTCAGCTGTATGGCTTTTTCTGGCCTTTTGCTTCCCTTCCCACATTGTTCTAGTTTAAAGCTCTTCTGATGAGTGTAGCAAAGCGACTTCCAAATACATGTTTTCCAGTCTTCGTAAGGTGCACCCCATCTCTAGCAAGTAGTCCATCGTATAGGTAATTCATTCCGTGATCCAGAAATCCAAATCCTTGTTGACGGCACCATCGACGTAGCCAGTTGTTCACCTGTAGAATCTTATTCCACCTCATTGTTCCATGGACATCCACTGGGAGGATGGATGAGAAGACCACCTGCATTCCCAATTCTTTCACTTTCTTGCCTAAGTCTTCAAAGTCACTGCAGATGGTTTCCAGGTCCTTTCTTGCGGTGTCATTTGTCCCCACATGTATTAGCAGGAATGGGTAGTGATCTGTAGGTCTGAAGAGTCTTGATATCCTGTCAGATACATCTTTAATTTTTGCTCCTGGAAGACAGCACATTTCTCTTGAGGTTATGTCTGGTCTGCAGATAGCGGCCTCTGTTCCTCTTAACAGGGAATCCCCCATGACCACCACTCTCCGTTTTTTCTCCACAACATTCTTCTTTCTCCATCCAGGAGGATTCTGAGGGCTTACAAGGTTATTCATTGCTGGCAAAGTCTTATTTTGCTGTATTTCTTCATGGTTCTCCTGCGTGAGAGCCTGGTACTGGTTCCTGAGCAGTATGGGTGCTGACTGCCTCTCGATCCTCCTGCTTCTCTGGGTCACATGCTTCCATTCCTCTGTTTCGTCAGGTGCAGTTCGAATTTCTTCTCTTTCTGAATCATGAAGAGATAATTCTGCTCTGTCTAAGAACTCTTCACCTTCCTTAATGATTTTCAAGGTAGTTAACCTCTCTTCTAGATTTCGCAACTTTTCCTCCAACAGGGACACAAGCTTGCATTTCTGGCATGTGAAGTTTGGCTTTTCCACTGGCAAGTCTGTGAACATGTAGCAGGATATGCAGCTCACCAAATGGCTCCTGGACTCTTCCATGTTCTTATTGTTAATGTTCTGAAAACAGTGAAAAAAGCTTAAAAAAAAAGCTTCAAAATGCGCGCGCCGGACTCTTCACTTACCCCAAAATGCAGTGGGAATATGCAAATTATCTCCTCAGGACTCCTCCCCTGGTTTACCGATGTCCTCTTTTCAGCTCCAACAGCCAAAATCCAGTGTTCTTTGAGCTCGCGGAGACTCTTCACTTACCCCAAAATGCAGTGGGAATATGCAAATTATCTCCTCAGGACTCCTCCCCTGGTTATATCCACAGAATATGCCAAATATATATAGTGGATGTGGATCCCACCTATAGGAACATCATATATCTTGAGTACGGGGCCCTGACAAGCTGCGGTTTCAGCCATTAGATTGTCAGGATTCCCGTCCATTTGTATAGAAATTTTAACCACCTCCTTATGAAAATTCCTCTTAATGGAGTCTGCATGTTCTATATATTTACATCACATCCTCTGTATGTGGTAAGAATAGAATAACTCCTTAAAGGTGAGTACAGATGTGGTGGATAGGATGTGTATTTGGGTAAGACCTCGTGAATTCAACATGTCAATATATTTATTCTCAAGGAATATAAACTGTCCCCAGAGATGTCTGACAGCAGCTTTACCCCCTCTCCCTATACACAACACATGGACGCTCAGCTGAGTCTAACGTGCTTATGTATGGGGGGGGCTGTTTATTCGTCAGCTCGCTCCATTGTACGGCCACATTCAGAGTTTCTCCTCCTGTGCAGATGTTCATATAGTCTGTAATCATTATGTCAGCGCTGGTTTATACCTGACTGGTTTATACAATGATCTGTACAGAAATAATCTATTCCCAGAGGAAGAAGAGAAGACAGAAATAATCACTGAGCGCTCTGCTAATTCTCTGCACCTTCATCTACACAACATTGTAATACAGCGACATCATGGGGGATGAGGACGGAGGTTTTTGTACGGCTCTGTGTCACTGTGTGAGAGGATACTGTGCACTCTGCTGACAGTAATAATCTGCTGCATCGTCCTCTGTCGCTCCTCTGATTGAAAGAGTGTAATCAGTTCCAGATCCAGATCCAGTGAACCGGTCTGGGACTCCTGTATATCGGCTGCTTGCACTGTAGATGAGAAGTGCTGGAGGTTGTCCTGATTTCTGTTGGTACCAGTGTAAGTAGTTATTATGTACACTACTACTGGCCTTACATGAAATGGTGGCTGTTTCTCCCGGGGACACAGTGATGAGATCTGGAGATTGGGTCAGTACAATCTGTGCACAGGAGTCTAAGGAAAGATAAAGAAAACATAAGTGTTAGTGTTAATGTCGCCTCATTGTGCTGTTCTCTACTACTGTCCTGTCCATCATCTCATGAACCTCTCACCATGAATGAGAAGAAGAATTACACCCAGTACAACTCCCTGTAAACCCATCGTCATCTCCCTGGACTGATGGCCACAGACTATAGAGATGTCACCTGCACAATGTCCCCTATATACCAGCTGTAATCACTGGAGGAGACGTCCCCTGAGAGCAGAGATGTAAAGCAGGAGACATGTAAATTGTGCCGTGTGTCAGCGATCAGTGATCTGGATCTTACTGCAATCAGGGATTTCCTACAGGAGAGATATAATCCCGATCATTATCCTGAGATCATTCACCATCAGTGATCTCCTGATTGTTCTCAGACATCAGAAATGGGATTATTTTTATAGATGTTATTAGTTTTATCTGTGAAGTAAGAATAAATCCTTCTACGTCTTATTGGGCTTTTCCAGCTTTGTGATGTTGCAGCCGATGTAAGAACAGATACTGGAGACAACAGATCACCGGGAACGTGAAACGCAGAATTCCTCACCTCACAGAGAACATCTAAGGGTATGTGCCCACGTAGCGTTTTACAAGCGTATATGCTGCGGAATTTCTGCAGCGTAAACGCTTGGTAATCCGCTCCCCATGGTCCCCAATGACAAGCCGCACTGTCAATGCCCATGCTGCGGATTTTTCCACAGCGTTTATGCTGCGCTCAAAAATCCGCAGCATGTCCATCAATTTTGCGGACACGCAGCGTAATCGCCGCCATTGACTTGCATTGAGATTTATATAATCCGTGTCAGTATATTTGTATACACAGATTATATGCGTTTCAATGTGCGGATGGTACCCAAGTCTGGAGGAGAGAAGACTCTCATCCAGACCTGGATAGAAACTGTAAAAAAAAGAATTAAAAATAAAAAATAAAGTGTATACTCACCTTCCGATGTCCTCCCGGTGTTTTGTCTGCTCCGTCCGCTCTCTTGCAATGCTCCCGCTGTTATGAAGGACCTGCCATGACATCACTGAGTCATGTGACCCATCACATGGCTCAATGACGTCACCGCAGGTCCTTCACACCACCATGAGCCGCCCAACACACCGGACGCGGCAGAGAGAACACCGGGAGGACACCGGAAGGTGAGTATAAACTTTATTTTTTTATTTTTTACCATTTTATTCTTTTTTTTAACTAACTTGGTCACACTACTATAAATTCATGCCGGTTGCCGGTTGCATGGATTTATATAGAGTGAACAAGTTGTCAAGCACTTTCCAAGTGATGCTAAAATCACTTGGAAAAGCGCTTGATAACCCGCATGCAGAAATGCATGGAGAGATGCTTGACAAACGCTTCTACCTGGCGGGAAAAACGCATGTAAAATCCGCATGCATTTTTCCTGCCAGGGAGAAGCGTAAAAAATATGCAGCATTTCTGCATCGTGGGCACATAGTCGAAGACCATTAGAAATATTTATATTCATTCAGATTATTATTAATATGTTTATTACTATTAATACGACTGATATTTTATTACATCCACTCCTGATTGTTGCTTAAAAACCAGATGTAAAACCCTGATGAAATACACAGGTGTGAATGAGGCCTGATCTGTGTATATTGTGGTGTGAATACAGAACTGAGGAGTAGAGATGAGCGTTGTTCTACTCGAACTGTTCGCCAATCTCAAATTCGAGCTGTTTTGGGCGGTGTTCGAGCCGTTCGGCGAACACGAACAATTTGAGAAAAATTCGGCTGTTCGAGGTTATGTTCGATAACTGTTCGTGCACCAAAATCATAACTGGATTTTTTCTCAGTAATGATGAAAATTAATGTTAATACGCAGTTTGAGTGTACAGCGGGGTGGGGGGAGGGGCAGGGGATAGATCTCTGCAGGAACAATGAAGATCTCCATTTTTTTTTTTCTCTTTCCCGCATTTGCAGTGGGGAGGTGCAATCTGTCAGCCTATCAGCAGCGCACACACGGAGCGAAGTGCTTTTTTTCACACAAGCAAGGGCATGTGTCATTGGCAGTGTATGTCACATGTCCTTGCCCTCTAAGACCAAGCCATTTTCCCCGTCGCCACCATTTTCTCACTGCTGCAGCTGCGTGTTAGACGGCACCGCTGTTGCTGTGTGCGCTATACCTTGTTAATTTCAAGACAATTTTCGCACAAATCTACAGATAGCTTGGGAGTAGGGAATAGTTGTGATTGCAGTCCTTTTAAGGACTAGGTTACAGCATTTCCTACGACTTTTATCAGGCAGGTCTGTGCTCTTAAATAGATAGATTGTGGGAGTAAAGACTAATTGTAATTGGAGTCCTTTTCAGGACTAGGTTACATCAGTTCCTATCAGTTTTTGCCAGGCAGGTCTGTGCCAGTGCTGTGCAAGTTTTTTTCACAGCATTTGGCTGAATCTAGCAAAGCTAATCCTTTTTGGCCTATTGCAGAGTGTGTTAGTCAGTGGAGTAGCCTATCTGTGTTGCAAGATATACCACCTGTGTATAGAATACCAATTTTTTTACTGCACCTAGTGAAGTAAAATCTTTTGGGCATAGCATCATTCTATTAGTCCATCTATACTGACCTCCATCAGGTTGCAAATTGAAAATAATTTTTTTCTGCATCTACCTCTAAAAAAATATTGGGCTTCTAGCTGTGTGTGGGACTTGTTCTATTAATCCATCTATACAGACCTCCATCAGGTTGCAAACTGAATATATTTTTTTCTGCATCTACCTCTGAAAAAATATTGGGCTTCTAGCTGTGTGTGGGACTTGTTCTATTAATCCATCTATACAGACCTCCATCAGGTTGCAAACTGAATATATTTTTTTCTGCATCTACCTCTGAAAAAATATTGGGCTTCTAGCTGTGTGTGGGACTTGTTCTATTAATCCATCTATACAGACCTCCATCAGGTTGCAAACTGAATATATTTTTTTCTGCATCTAGCTCTGAAAAAATATTGGGCTTCTAGCTGTGTGTGGGACTTGTTCTATTAATCCATCTATACAGACCTCCATCAGGTTGCAAACTGAATATATTTTTTTCTGCATCTACCTCTGAAAAAATATTGGGCTTCTAGCTGTGTGTGGGACTTGTTCTATTAATCCATCTATACAGACCTCCATCAGGTTGCAAACTGAATATATTTTTTTCTGCATCTACCTCTGAAAAAATATTGGGCTTCTAGCTGTGTGTGGGACTTGTTCTATTAATCCATCTATACAGACCTCCATCAGGTTGCAAACTGAATATATGTTTTTCTGCATCTAGCTCTGAAAAAATATTGGGCTTCTAGCTGTGTGTGGGACTTGTTCTATTAATCCATCTATACAGACCTCCATCAGGTTGCAAACTGAATATATTTTTTTTCTGCATCTACCTCTGAAAAAATATTGGGCTTCTAGCTGTGTGTGGGACTTGTTCTATTAATCCATCTATACAGACCTCCATCAGGTTGCAAACTGAATATATTTTTTTCTGCATCTACCTCTGAAAAAATATTGGGCTTCTAGCTGTGTGTGGGACTTGTTCTATTAATCCATCTATACAGACCTCCATCAGGTTGCAAATTGAATATAATTTTTTTCTGCATCTAACCCAGCCAATAGTTTTGGCCTAATACCACAGTTTGGCCACTCAGCTCTGCTCGGTTCCCATCCATTGTTTTTTTGTGCAAACAACTCCAGAGTTGTGAATTAGTTAACCACCAAAATGAGTGGAAAAAGGCCTGCTGCTGGTGGAAAGGGGAATAGGCGTGTTGGGAAGGGGAAAAAAGGTTGTGTCCGTGGGGTAGGTGTTAAAGCAACAGTAACATCTGCAGAAGAAAGACCATCTTCCAGCCAAACTAAAATGTCTACTTCTTTTAGCGGACAATGTGATAAGATCCCTTTCTTACGGCCACGCCAATCGCTACAAATTCCAGATGAGGCACAAAAACAGCAGGTGCTTCAACGGATATCAAGTGCTCCTTTAAGTGGGCTCTCCTCCACATCAACTTCAACATCACAAATACTCCAGTCCTCAAAGGTGTCACCCCAATCGCACTTGCTTCCTCACAGCTCCCAAATCTCCAGCTGCCCGTCTGAGTATGAGGTAGAACAGATGGTTGAGTCTGCAGAGCTGTTTACTCATACTATAGCCTGGGAATCAGAGGTCGACTCCAGCGCTTCTGTGAATCCAGACGAGGAAATGATCTGCACTGATGCCCAGAATCTTTATGAGTCGGATCCAGGACCAGACGCAGAAGGTTCTGACCATAATGTAGACCCTCATTCCCAAACTGTAACTCCTGTTGGTGGAGACAATGAGGAAGACGATGATAAGACTCAAATACCTGATTGGAGCGACAACTTTAGTTTTTTGTCAGGGCAGGAACAGGTTGGCTCTGAGGACGACGGGTGTGATAACGCACAGGGTGATGATGATGAGGTTGGAGATCCCACTTACTGTCAACCCACAGTCAGCCAAGAGATGAGGTCAGCAGAGGAGGTGGAGGAAGATGCTAGTGACGACGAGGTCAGGTTGCGCCTTCCTGGACAGAGACGTAGTACTGGAAGCACGTCAACAACTGCATCCTCAAACACAACTCTGCCTCTCACCACAAGTCGTGGTGGCTCTTCAGGTCGCATGGGTGCTAAGCCTTGCATAGCCTGGGCATTTTTTCAGATCGATAAAGATGACCCAACTTGTGTTATCTGTAACATTTGTCAGCAAAAGCTAAGTAGAGGCCAAAAAATACATAGTTTGAGTACTTCATGCATGAACCGGCACATGGACATGAAGCATAAGTTGCAGTGGGAAGCTCAGTGTGCTACAATGCGGCCTAGCCGGCCGGGCCAACCACCGTCTGCCATATCTTGTGCATCCGCGGCCTCTTCATCCTCTGTGACTGGGGGGACAGCAGTCACACCTGTTTTGGGGCGCAGACCTGCCACCTCTTTACCCGCAACAGCCAGCGTGATTGGCAGGTCATCATTTTCTTTGGAGGTGGTAACACCAGCTGGTGTTGAGCGCTGTCCGACATCGATAGCACCACCTTTGGATCAAGGCAACCTAACATGTCCGCCTGCATCTTCCTCACAGACCGGCAGTTTGCCGGGGACACCCTTATCAACCCCGTCTAAGCACAATAGCCAGCCCTCGGTCCCTCAGATGTGGACAAGTAAAAGACCATTTCCTCCTAGCCATGAGAAAGCTAAGAGGTTGAATTTCACCATCTGCAAGCTCTTGGCTACAGAAATGCTGCCTTTCCGCCTGGTGGACACAGAGGATTTTCGAGACCTTATGTCCGTCGCAGTGCCCCAGTACCAGATGCCCAGTCGGCACTACTTCTCAAAGAAAGGTGTGCCTGCGCTCCACCAGCATGTCGCACACAACATCACCGCTTCTTTGAGAAACTCTGTGTGTGACAGGGTGCATTTCACCACAGACACTTGGACGAGTAGGCATGGACAGGGGCGTTACATGTCGCTGACTGGGCACTGGGTAACTATGGTGACAGCAGGACAAGGGGCTGCTGTCCAAGTCTTGCCGTCCCCACGAGTTGTGCGTCAATCCTCTTTATGTCAAAGTTCCTCCACTGCTTCTGCCTCCTCAACCTCCTCTCGGTCTTCCACCTGCACCCAAAGCCTGTCTGGTCATGCCACAAGCTTTCTAACTGCGCAGAAGGGATCCTGCACACCTCCTTACTATGCTGGCAGTAGGGCTCAACGTCATCAGGCGGTTTTTACATTGAAATGTCTGGGAAATGTGAGTCACACAGCTGAGGAGCTGTGGTCAGCTCTGGAGAACCAGTTTCGTGAATGGTTGTCTCCACTGGACCTGAAACCAGGGAAGGCCGTGTGCGACAATGCTGCAAACCTGGGTGCGGCCCTTCGCCGGGGCAATGTCACACACGTGCCTTGTATGGCTCACTTGTTGAACCTGGTTGTCCAGCAATTTTTAGCCCACTATCCCAGACTAGATGGCCTTCTGCAGAGGGCACGGTCGCTGTGTGCTCACTTCCGCCGTTCGCATCCCGCAGCTCAGCGACTTACATCTCTACAGAAGTCGTTGGGCCTGCCACTTCACCGGCTAAAATGCGATGTGCCTACCCGGTGGAATTCAACTCTGCACATGTTGCAGCGACTGTGGCAGCACCGACAAGCCCTGGTGCAATACGTTCTGACGTATAGCCTGGGCCAACGAGATTCAGAGGTGGGGCAAATCACGCTGGAGGAGTGGTCTCAGATCAGGGACCTATGCACCCTTCTGCACAGTTTTGAAATGGCGACGAAGATGTTTAGTGCTGACGATGCCATTATCAGCATGACTATTCCGGTGATTTACATGCTGGAGCACATGTTAAACAGAATTCGGAGTCAGGTGGTGGCACAAGAGGAGGTGGAGGAAGTAGAGGAGGAAGAGTTGTATGCGGAAGGGCTAACATCTGCAAGGTCCAGACGGTCGGCAGCACCAAGGCGGCAGGCATGTGAGGGTGGGGGAGATGGTTTTACCAGGGCGCATGGTAGCAGCCAAACTAGTGAGGAAGGTGCAGGAGCCCAGGAAGAAGTGGAGGACGAACTGATGGAAGACTCATCAGATGAGGGAGACCTTGATCACATTTCTGTTGTGCGAGGTTGGGGGGAGAGGACAGAGGAAGGAAGCATGATTGTTACCTCGCCACCAACACAACAGGGACTTGGTGCTCCTGGATGCGCAACACACATGAGTGCCTTCTTGCTGCACTACCTGCAACATGACCCTCGAATTGTGAGAATTAGAAATAATCCTGACTACTGGGTTGCCACACTGTTAGATCCCCGGTACAAAAGTAAATTTGCAGAAATTATTCCTGCCATAGAAAGGGATGCACGCATGCAGGAGTATCAGCAGAGACTGTTGCAGAAGCTTACATGTGCTTTTCCACAAAATACCAGTGGTGCACGTAGTGAATCTCACAGTTCCAACTTGCCAACCGTGGGACCGTCAAGTGTTCAGCACTCAAACCGTAACAGAACCACAGTATCTGCTGGTAACATCAATTTTGCGGAATCATTTCACCACTTTTTTAGCCCATCCTTTGCAAGGCCACAGGAGACAAGAAGTCTGACACATAGTCAACGCCTAGAGACGATGGTACAGGAGTATCTCCAAGTAAACATTGAAGCCACGACTGTGTCACTGGACCCTTGCTCTTTTTGGGCTTCCAATCTGGATAAATGGCCGGAGCTAGCCACTTACGCCTTGGAGATCTTGTCATGCCCCGCAGCCAGCGTTCTGTCTGAACGTGTGTTCAGCGCTGCTGGTGGTGTGCTGACAGATAAGCGCACGCGGCTCTCCACTGATAATGTAGACAGACTCACGTTCATAAAGATGAACAAATCATGGATCCGAAACGACTTTTCTACCCCTGTGTCATCCTGGGGAGAGTAAAAGCTTGATGATTGGTTAAAATCACCCTACCAACCGTTTTAAGCTTTCAAATTACTAATCATGTTTATCTGTATCTTGGCTGGAAAATAATTTGGGCTTTGTAGCAGTGTGCAGCACTGATTCTATTAGGCCATCTATAATAAGCTCCACCAGATTTAAAATTACTAATCATGTTTATCTGTATCTTGACTGGAAAATAATTTGGGCTTTGTAGCAGTGTGCAGCACTGATCCTATTAGGCCATCTATACTAAAGCTTCACCAGATTTAAAATTAATAATAATTTTTAGCTGCATCTAGCCCGGAAAATAATTTTGGGGCTCCGAGATGCGCAAGACACATAAGTGCCTTCTTGCTGCACTACCTGCAGCATGACCCTCATATTGTCAGAATTCGAAGTAATCATGACTACTGGGTTGCCACACTCTTAGATCCCCCAAACTTTTCGATCAACCTTTTCATTTTAATAAAGACCAAAAAAATGGTCATTTTTGAAATTATAAGCATTAGCAGGTTGTTAGAAACTGAAATCAAACAGTTTTCAACTCAAAACTTTATTCTAGGTGATGTTACATTTTCACATAGGACCCCTTGTTCGAAAGGAGCTTCTGAGCTCTCTCGTCCATTGAATTTGTCAGGTTTTGGATGGTTTCTGCTTCAATTGTTTTGCATGAGGACAGAATACCCTCCCAGAGCTGTTGCTTAGATGTGAACTGCCTCCCGCCATCATAGACACTCCTTTTAATGATGCTCCAAAGGTTCTGAATGGGGTACAGGTCAGGGGAGCATGGGGGTCACACCATAAGTTTGTCCCCTTTTATGCCCATATCAGCCAGAGATGCAGATGTTTTATGTGCAGCATGAGATGGTGCATTATCATGCAGAAAAATTATCTTGCTGTGAAATACACGGTTCTTCTTCTTGAACCATGGCAGGAAGTGCTGTTTGAGAAAATCCACATACATTATGGAGTTCATCTTTAGCGCCTTCAGGGATCCTAAAGGGGCCGACAATCTCTCTCCCCATGATTCCAGCCCAAAACATTACTCCACCTCCTCCTTGTTGGCGCTGTAGCCGTGTTTGCGTGGGGTGTCCATCAACCAGCCATCCTCCACTCCATCCATCTGGAGCATCGAGCGCTGCACGGCACTCATCCGTGAACAAAACAGTTTTGAAATCAGTCTTCATGTAATGTTTGGCCCACTGGAGCCGTTTCTGCTTGTGTGAAGTGGATAGAGGAGGTCGACAGGATGGCGTATGCACAGCTGCAAACCTCTGAAGGACCCTGCATCTTGTTGTTCGGGGGTCGTTGGAGGCACAAGCAGCTTCAAAAACTTGTCTGCTGCTATGACAAGGCTTTTTTGCCGCTGCTCTTTCAACCTGACGTAATTGCCTGTAGGAAAGAGTCCTCAATTTGCCCTTATCAGCACGCACACGTGTGTACTGTGAATCAGCTACATGCTTCTTGATTGCCAAGACACTTCATCCTGATCATCGCACAATGTTGATTGTAGTCATGCCTTGACCTAAACACTCCACAATTTGTTGCTTCTCAGCAGCCGACACATCCTTTTTCTTTCCCATTTTGGCAGAAAATGTAGGCTGCTTAATAATGTGAGACAACCTTCTTAAGTAGTCTTGCCTTTCATTGGACACACCTGCCAAACTAATTAGCACAGGTGTCTGCAATTGCTTACAGTGATATAAAGAGCCCTGACACACATCACCATCAATGAGTTTAACTGACAAACAAACAAATTCTTCCCTTATCACTCCTAAACACTTTTTGCATAATAATTTGGAACGCAGTGTACATGTGCTTTTCCACAAAACACCAGTGGTTCACGTAGTGAATCTTACAGTTCTAACTTGCCAACCGTGGTCTGTATGGAGTTGTTCAATAAAGGGCCCAAAATTAAGATAACATAGA
Source organism: Phyllobates terribilis (assembly GCF_046119375.1). Taxonomy (NCBI): domain Eukaryota; kingdom Metazoa; phylum Chordata; class Amphibia; order Anura; family Dendrobatidae; genus Phyllobates; species Phyllobates terribilis. The sequence goes on from NW_027362761.1 coordinate 1,178,019,236, forward strand.
TGGGAGAGGTCTCTATGAATAGGAATTCCTAAGTATTTGATACCCTGTGAGGGCCAGGCAAAGGGAAAGTTGGACTGGATGGAATCCTATATGGATTTGGGGAGGGAGACATCAAGGGCCTCAGACTTCGCTGCATTGATTTTAAAATTTGACCATGTAACAAAGTGATCTATTTCAGCCATAACAGCATGGATGGATATATGTGATTGAGTGATATATACTAGGACATCATCAGCAAATAGAGAGCACTTGTACTCGGTGCCTCCCACCTCAATCCACCTAATATTGGGGTTATGGCGAATTGATGAGAGCAGGTGCTCCGTCACTAGGATGTATAAGAGAGGGGACAGAGGACATCCCTGCCTTGTCCCATTGGTGATTGTGAAAGGTGATGAAAATGTTCTGATGCACCCCCTGGGCCTTGGGACACCCGGAGCCGGACCCTTTTTGGTGGATGCTGGTGGTTGTAGTCTTCGTGGCGGCGACCCGGTTCCGTGGCTCAGGGTGGTCAAACCAGTGGCGGAACTATTTATGTGGTTTTGATGTTTAAATGTCCGACTACGCCACCCGTGGATTGCGGTCAGAGTGAACCGCCGCTGCAGGGCAGACCGCTGAGGCTGGTGTTGTGGGTGCAGCAGAGCGTAGCATAACTCCCCACGGGAGGAGTATAGCCTCAGGGCAGTGTATGCGGAGGATGGGGGTGATGGTGCAGGGCAGCAGCAGTAACGACACGGAGTCAGTGATGCAGTCCAGGGCCTTTACTCACAGTTCTTATTATCCAGACCACGTCTGCAGGTAACGGCTGCCCACGTCGTACTGTGCTCACCAGGTGAGGGGCTCAGACAACTCCCAGATAACTTTGGAGCGCTTCACAGGACCCCCTTTGTGTGTCCTTTGTCTGGCCTTTCTTACCAACCCTTCTGTCTGGCTGCCTCGGGCCTCCTCTTGGTAAACTTGGCGCCAGTTTCCCTGACCCTATGTGGTGCCTTCCTAGCGGGTGTAGCGAGGGGCTGCGCCACATAAAATGTCACAGCCTCCGGTTTCTAGCTGAGGGTCGTTTCCTGCCTCCACTAGTTTCGGGGATCGGTCTCCCCCTTTGGCCTGACCCCTCCACGCAGGTGGATTCGGGCGTGCGGTGGCGACTCGCCCGTCCGCACCCCTGGGATCCCTTCATTCCTCGTTCCTGGAGCCTTCTCCGCTCCTCTTCCTTCCTTCTCCCTCTTCCAGGCCTGGGCCTCTGTTACTAGGCCCGCCTCCGGAGCAGAGCTCATGCAGAGCCCCTGCTCCCTGCCACTTCTGCTCAGACTTCTCTGCACTGAACTAAGATGGTGCCCACCTTTTATACTCCCTTCTCAATGCACCCAGGAACTGCTTCCTCCCTGCTCCTGCACTACAGGGTTCCCCTTCCTCAGTGTTCCCTCCCCCCACTCCAGCCAGGGACAGGGACTGTCGTGCCCATCTCAGAGGCATATTGGTCGCCCTGCCCCACGGCAATGTGGTGTAATGCATGCAGGTGTCGGGTCCTGATCCACACTCCATCCTTACCTGAGAGTGAGATATCACACCTCTGGGTGAGGTGCAATACCTCTGTAGCAACCGAGCCCTCAGGGTGCTACAGTTCCATTTATCTTCAGCCTAGGTGACGTATTGTGATACAGGGCCGTGATTTTGGCTATAAAAGGGTCCCCTAGACCCCTACCCCAAGCTTTTTAAGAGAATCATATATGGCGTGCCAGGAGACTCTATGGAATGCTTTCTCAGCATCCAACGAGAGTATCTAATTACAAATTTTTAACTGCATCTAGCCCAGGAAATACTTTGTGCCTAGTAGCAGTGTCTGCTAGTCAGCGGATTATCCCGGCTGTTAAGCAAGCTACACCACCTGTAGTTTAGACACTTAATTTTTTCAAAGGAAATGCTTCGGGACCATGGTATACTCAGTGAAGAGCATCAGGAGGCACCCCAAGGCATAGGGGCTGGGACTGGCAGTAGGATGCCTTGCGGTGGACAGCCGAGCTCGATCCTTATAAAAGCTTTTTAACTGCAGCAGCTTTAGTGGACGCTACTGGAGCTGGAATTACGCGGCTGCTGGCATGAGACTTGCCCTCCAATAGATCCTTGTAAATGGATTTAAAGTGTATTCATTCAAATTAGAGAGACAATTTAAATTAAAAAGCTTAGAGCTGCCTCCACCACAGGGGGGCTCGCTCGACCCACCAGCGGACAGGCACCAGTATTGGGAGAGGGGGGCTGGCCATCAGGGTTCACCGCGGCTCTGGCACAAACCCGGAGACACGGAGGTGGCACGGGCAGGAGCGGACTGGCCATGTCAGCTTCTCACTTTTTGGATTTTAGAAGGGCATGACATGCCTATATCTGTGTCTCCCCCTCCTTTTACTCCTCCACCTCTTTTATTTTCGCATGACTATATGTACTTGTCACTTTTCCATGTGTTAGGTATGTCTTCTGAGCAGTTTGTCAGCTTTTGGACACCTTTGAAGGTGTTTTCTATGTGTTTCTATGTGTTTTTGTTTGCCTGCCATTGGTTTTAACGGTGTTCGAAGGTGTTCGACGAACAGTTCGGCGAACACACGGGTGTTCGACGAACCGAACCGAACTCGAACACTACGGGGGTGGCTCAACACTACTGATGGGATATTTGGGGGATTCTCATGTGATTTATCTTCATGCATTACTATCATCTATCTTGTGGATGTAAATCTCTCATGTATATAATGTCATATATCAGCAGTTCTCATCTGTCTCATCTGATGTCATTCCTCCCTAGACGACGGCCCCTGAGCGTTATAGATGTGATATACGGGGGCTGCACCTACAGTGCCTACAAGTAGTATTCAACCCCCTGCAGATTTAGCTGGTTTGATAAGATGCAAATAAGTTAGAGCCTTCAAACTGCAAACGAGAGTAGGTTTTATGAACAGAAGCATAAATCTTACAAACCAAAAAGTTATGTTGCTCAGTTGAATTTTATTAAATTTTAAACATAAAAGTGTGGGTCAATTATTATACAACCCCTATGTTTAATATTTTGTGGAATAACCCTTGTTTGCAATTACAGCTAATAATCGTCTTTTATAAGACCTGATCAGGCCGGCACAGGTCTGTGGAGTTATCTTGGCCCACTCCTCCATGGAGATCTTCTCCAAGTTATCTAGGTTCTTTGGGTGTCTCATGTGGACTTTATTCTTGAGCTCCTTCCACAAGTTTTCAATTGGGTTAAGGTCAGGAGACTGACTAGGCCACTCCAACACCTTGACTTTTTCCCTATTGAACCAGGCCTTGGTTTTCTTGGCTGTGTGCTTTGGGTCGTTGTCTTGTTGGAAGATGAAATTACGACCCATCTTAAGATCCTTGATGGAGAAGCGGAGGTTCTTGGCCAAAATCTCCAGGTAGGCCGTGCTATCCATCTTCCCATGGATGCGGACCAGATGGCCAGGCCCCTTGGCAGAGAAACAGCCCCACAGCATGATGCTGCCACCACCATGCTTGACTGTAGGGATGGTATTCTTGGGGTCGTATGCAGTGCCATCCAGTCTCCAAACGTCACGTGTGTGGTTGGCACCAAAGATCTCGATCTTGGTCTCATCAGACCATAGAACCTTGAACCAGTCTGTCTCAGAGTCCTCCAAGTGATCATGAGCAAACTGTAGACGAGCCTTGACATGACGCATTGAAAGTAAAGGTACCTTACGGGCTCGTCTGGAACAGAGACCATTGCGGTGGAGTACGTTACTTATGGTATTGACTGAAACCAATGTCCCCACTGCCATGAGATCTTCCCGGAGCTCCTTCCTTGTTGTCCTTGGGTTAGCCTTGACTCTTCGGACAAGCCTGGCCTCGGCACGGGAGGACACTTTCAAAGGCTGTCCTGGCCGTGGAAGGCTAACAGTAGTTCCATAAGCCTTCCACTTACGGATGATGCTCCCAACAGTGGAGACAGGTAGGCCCAACTCCTTGGAAAGGGTTTTGTACCCCTTGCCAGCCTTGTGACCCTCCACGATCTTGTCTCTGAGGGCCTTGGAATGCTCCTTTGTCTTTCCCATGTTGACCATGTCTGAGTGCTGTTCACAAGTTTGGGGAGGGTCTTAAATAGTCAGAAAAGGCTGGCAAAAGAGATCTTTAATCCACACATGTGAAGCTCATTATTCTTGGTGCCTGAACTACTTCTTAATACTTTAGGGGGACCAAACAGAATTCTTGTGGTTTGAGGGGTTGAATAATAAATGACACTCTGAATTAACTTTTTACGTTTTAAAAAAAAAACAAAAAACAAAAACAAAAACAAAATTTGCTGCAGTGCATTTCCCACTTCCAGGCTGATCTACAGTACAAATGTCACAATGCCAAGTTAATTCCGCATGTGTCAACCAGCTAAATCTGCAGGGGGTTGAATACTACTTGTAGGCACTGTATATAGTGTTATGTGAATAGAAGCTCTTGAATGATTTTTCATTATCAATGAATGTATTAATAAAATTATAAGAAATATGGAGAAGACAGATATTTGGACACATAGATGAGCCCCCGACAGAAGACACATCTCTGATGGCTGAACCTGCCATTATTCCTGCACTTATGGCCGAGGGTCTGGACAAACCACAAACTCACATTATTGTTATTCTGGTAGAAAACAAATCCTCGTCGGTGACTTTATTAGTAGTTTGCAGAGCACATGTTACTCCCTGACGTGTGCAGAATAATCCGGGCTCCGCTGAGGCTGCCGGGCCCCTCCAGTCCAGGATTCTCCTCAGACCGGGGCCGGGAGAGGTGGGGTCATTTATATGTATATTTCTACCCTACGTCCCAGACCCCTGAGCAGAATAAGGCAGATTCACAGCAAACATACTCAATGTGAATCCAATCTCTTTCCTGAATTGGAGTGAATCTGCTGAGTGTGAATTGTGGCTGAGTCGCTCATCAATAATGTCCGCACATCTCAGCCCAGAATAGAAAAAGACTGAAGTGAATCTCTGAAAACCCCATTTACTGCTGGGAATATATTTGCTGCTTTGTGCAGCGGCTCCGGCCCCTCTGATCTGTGAGTATAATGTGGGATATGTGAGGTATAGCGCTGTATGGAGCCGCCATTATGAGGCCACTAGACCTTGTAGTGAGAGGGTGGAGGGGACTGTGCAGCGCGGGGAGGATCTGTCCTCCAGTTCTCTCTCTTCCTGGTCACTCATCCATTCCCGCTAAGCTTCTTATGTTCCTGAGTCCATCAGTAACCGGCGGCTCAGCTAATGTCGGCCGCTCCCGGAGATGACACCTGTAATGCCATGGTTTTCTGATATGGGGAGACCACTGTAACCCCGGGGTCCATCTTTATTTTCAGGATAAAGGACATCACATTAGATATATCGGGTACAGCTCAAATAAAAAGGTAATCACTTGTCCAGAAAAAAAATAAAGATATTTGCAACCAAGATGAGTCCATCACATAACAGGTGAGATATTTATCCCTAGGAGGTAAACTATGAAATGACAGCAAGCAGAGATCTAGATACAGAAAATATAAGGGAAAATTATATAATCTTTTATTATACAAAAATACAACCTGTAATTGTTGGAACAAACAAAATGTATATTTATATTCTATAGGAGCAGAAAGTAAAGTCCTCCCCTCCTTCTTCTATCTCCTTACATCTGTACAGATTCCTCCATCACATGAATCCCGGTAACAGTCTGAAGCTTTTATCGGCCGCGCACAATACTGGATAAGAGCTGCCCGGGTCGTGTTCCTCCTCCTGATGTGTGTGCTCTGTACAGATACAAGCGCCTCATACACAGGATTCTCTGCTATTCCTCAGTATCAGTCACTTATATACAGATGTTTGGTGTCTGCACTGAGTATAGACAGAGCTGCCCGAGCTGCTGCTGCCCCCTAGTGGCTCCATGACATGGAGATTTATGCATCTTGTATCTGCACTGAGCCAGTAGCCACATGATACCAGAGGGAGCGGAAAGCATCTTATTACATCATCCAGAAGAGGAGGCAGCACAGGTGTGGAGGGAAGCAAAATGGGGGATCTAAAGAGCCAGCGGTGGAAATAGGGAAGATCTCCAGGAGGAGCTGGAAAATCTCCTGGACAAAGGTTGGATGGCAGAGAAAGAGCCACCTGCTCTCTGCTCCACCACTTATCCTGCTAGGGCACAGGTCGCTTTATGGCTGTAACTGCCCGAGGTGCGGTGAGCTAGATCCACTGCGCCATAGCGATAGCGAATGTAGCACAATGAATGGGGAGCGCCCGTCACCTTCTCTGTGACTCAGCTGGTGGCAATGGCATCATGGCGTCAGCATGGACGCTCTGCCACAAGATGAGGTGGAGCCACAGGAGATCTGATGGACAGGGAAGTATTAAATATTAGTTTTTCAATAAATGAATTAATTTTGATAACAAGAATGAAATGGGGGTGAGAGAGAACACTATAATGACTTAAGGGTGGGGGATGGAAGAGATATAAATATATTGGGGGAGGGGACATGTAAATATAATGAATCAGAGGGGCATGGAATTATAATGATACAGCGGACAAGTAATTATAATGAATCGGGGGGCGGGAGGTGCACAGTGGGGGCATGGAGGACGCAGGAGATTAACTGATTAATTGGGGGAAAGAGAACAGTAACTAATTCATTTATACATTTATTGGGAGGGGAAAAGTGGCCAATTATAGTTACAGGGGGCTCAGTGGTGGATTATCAATTTACATTCAGAATTTTGTGTTGCATAATAGTAAGACGTCAGCGGTGAGTTACTGGATGTGAATATTTGTTCTGTCTCTACATTGTATACGGGTACGTTCACATGGGCGACCGGCGGCACTAAATGACCACCAATCGGAAAACCATTACCTATTGGCAGTCGCTTCATAGCATGTTTAACCCCTTCATGACTAGGCTATTTTTCATTATTTTATTTGTTTTTTCCTCTCCTTCTACTAAGAGCCATAACTTGCTATCTTTCCATCCACATAGCGTATGAGGACTTGGTTTTTGCGAGACAAGTTGTAGTTTTGAACGACATCATTCATTTTATCATGTGATTCACTCAAAAGTTGGGAAAATAATTCTAAGTGCGTTGAAATTGCAAAAAAAGTGCAATTCCACAATTGTTTGTGTCACCATTTTCTGAGACCCCTAACATTTTCAATTTTCGTGGTAAGGGGCTATGTGGGGGCTTATTATCTGTGGCCTGATTTGAGGTTTATTGATGCTATTTTGGGGTAGATATAATGGTATCATCTTGTCTAATTGCAGTTTATTGCAATGTTGTGGCAGCTAAAAAAAGTAATTATGGCGTTTTGATTTTTTTCTCATTACGCTGTTTACTGATTGGATTAATTTATTTTATTTTTGATAGATTGGAGTTTTATGAATTCGGCGATATCGAATATGTGTATTTTTTTTTAATTGCTTTATTTTTAATGGGGCACAAAGGGGGGTGATTCTTGCACCGGCTATCACTGAGGAATATGTTCCTACAACAAAGATACCATCCACTGGTAATAGATGAACAGATCCACAGAGCTACAAGGATCCCAAGAAGCCGCCTCTTGGATTACTTGCAGAGAGAGGACAACAACAGGGTGCCTCTTGTGGTCACATACAGCAAGCACATGAACATCCTAAGGAAGATTGAGACTGATCTTCCACCCATATTCCTCAGAGACCACAGACTGAAAGGAATATTCCCAGAACTACCACTTCTCTCCTACAAAAAGCTCCGTAACCTAAGGAATCTCCTTGTCAGAAGTGTCCTCTCATCACCATCAGAGATGGGAACATTCCCCTGTAATAATAAAAAGCAGGACTTGTACCCAGATATTACCGACAAATACAGTCCACATACCCAACACCAATCAGGACTATAAGATCATGGACTTCTTCTCATGTTCATCTTCCAATGTGGTGGACATGATACCATGTACAAGGTGCCCTGGAGGAGCCGATATTGGGGAAACTAAGCAAAAACTACAAATGGGGAGGAATCTACACCAACACAATCAGGAATGAACTGGACTCCTGTGGGAAAACATTTCTCTGGACCTGGACACTGTATGACGGATATAAAAGTCTTAATACTGAAAGGTCGTTTTAAGGACGAAAAAGAAAGGAAAATCTGAGAATTCATACTGATAAGAATGTTCAACTCTTCCACAATTTAACACCTGGATCTATGACTCACTACATGGACCCAGTTCACACCTCCACGAGACTGACTCCAGATCACTAAGCTGTCACTCCCACCATCTCTCCATTTGTAACAAAAAACCTTAACTTGATTTCCTTGGCTTATCTTTAGGAGGCATCACCCCATCCACCCCATGCACAAATTGTAATATCTCCTAAATGTTGTGCTCTTGTCTCAGTCATTCATTTGTAAATCCTCCTGAAGAAGGAGCCTCGGTGCTCTGAAAGCTGCAGATATAATTCTCCTGGTTAGCCAATAAAGGGATCGCTCCTAGAATACTTCTGTCAATTTTAGGCATAAAACTACTTATATCAATTTGTAAAGGTTGCAAAGTTGTGATATATGCTCTACTGTGACCCCCTACTGAATATTAATTTTTCTTTTCTTTTGAGGGGAGGATAATTAGAACTTCTGCTATGGAGCTCTATGATTTCTATATACATCCTTTATGATGACTACATAATTAGGATATACTTATGGTAAAACATAAATAATCATTGGAGCTGTAATCATCAAATAATATTTTGTCAATGTGTGAAATGTTCTTTTAAGAATTGTTTACATGTGTAACATAACATATATATATAAATGATTTATGTGGATAGTAGGTGAAGTGTAGAGCGGTGTCACCCCATGATGATTATTATCTGGGCTTGTTACATTGTCAGGCTGCAATTTCCCTCTACAATGTCATGTGATGCACTACTTATCTCATCCACCAGATGGCGCTATAGAGCATTACACTCCATAATCCTGAAAGGTGACACCTGCAGGACGATTCGTGTAAGAGCAACAGTTCATAGTACCAGGGGTCAACCATTTTGAGCATGAAATTCACTAAGGAGGAGTCACTAATGTGTCTCGACAGTAAGGGGGGACACTATTGTGAAGGACACTATGGGGCGATTCATTATGACCGGTGTTGTGCAGTTTAGTGTTAATGACTCTCTGGAGTACAATGCGCCTAATTCATTAAGTGGTGCTCATCCCCTAAAGAAATAGGCGCATCTCTTAATTGTCATGTGCCGACACCAGAAATGGTCTGAAGTCAGTGACTGGGGAATATTTCTTGACTACATTACGCAGTTTCTGCTGAGACTGGACTGTAAACCCTAAGGCGATGTGCCCACGTAGCAGATTTACATGCGTTTTTCTGCCAGAGAGAAGCGTTTTTTCAGCGTTTTTACATACGTTTTTTCTGCCAGAGAGAAGCGTTTTTCAAGCGTTTTTTCAAGCACTTTTCCAAGTGATTTTGAGCATCACTTGGAAAAGTGCTTGACAAGTTGGTCACACAATATAAATCCATGCAACCGGCATGGATTTATATTGTGTGACCAACTTAGATGCTTTAAATGCTGCATCTATAGTAAAAAAAAAGAAAGAATTAAAAAGTTAAAAATAAAAAAAAACCTGTATGCTCACCTCTCCGGTCTCCTCCTGGCAGCGATCCTCTCTCCTCGGCGTCCCGGGTGTACTGGCAGGAGCTGCGATGACTTCATTTAGTCAGCTGATGGTCACGCGACCATCACCTGACCGCTGATGTCAGTGGTCACGTGACCATCAGCTGACTAAATGACATCACTGCAGATCCTGCAAGTACACCCAGGACGCCGAGGAGAGATGACGCAGCCGGGAGAAGACCGGAGAGGTGAGTATACAGGTTTTTTTACTTTTAACTTTTTTATTTCTTTTTTTCACCGCGTGGTAGCCGGGATGTAGAGGAGTTGTAGTCTCCTCTTCATCCCAGGTACCACACGCACCGCGATTATGCTGCAACTTCGCGGCCATTGAATTTAATTGAAACGCTGCAAATCCACATATACCTGCGGGTTTGCTGCATTTCAATGTTCCTCAATGGCCGCGAATTTGCAGCGTAATCGCATTAGAAATGGTCATGCTGCGAATTTGGCGCACTAATTAGCGCATCATGTGCACAGCACATCCGAATTCACATTGCTTTGCATGGCAGATGGTTTTACAAGCGTTTTCAAGGCGTTTTCATGGCTTTAAAAACGCTACGTGGCACATAGCCTAAAAGTCACAACTTCCGAGTTCTGTGAAAATATTGCAACTTATTAAGGTGTTTTACATCAGAGTTTTGACCTTTCACATTTTCTGCTATTCATGCGCTATAGAGATAAAGTGTCAGCTTCATTCTGCGGGAAAAAGTTATTACAGTAATAGAAGACTTATAATTTTTTTAAATGTTTTATTACTTTTATACAATTAATATTCTGTGGGGGAGGGGCCGAAGGAAAATCTGTTTATCCGTCAGCTCGCTCCGTTGTACGGCCACATTCAGAGTTTCTCCTCCTGTGCAGATGTTCATATAGTCTGTAATCATTATGTCAGCGCTGGTTTATACCTGACTGGTTTATACAATGATCTGTACAGAAATAATCTATTCCCAGAGGAAGAAGAGAAGACAGAAATAATCACTGAGCGCTCTGCTAATTCTCTGCACCTTCATCTACACAACATTGTAATACAGCGACATAATGGGGGATGAGGACGGAGGTTTTTGTACGGCTCTGTATCACTGTGTGTATGGAGTGCTATAACCCTGCTGACAGTAATAATCTGCTGCATCGTCCTCTGTCGCTCCTCGGATTGTAAGAGTGTAATCAGATCCAGATCCAGAGAACCGGTCTGGGACCCCTGTATCTCGGGTGGTTGCATAATAGATAAGAAGCTTTGGTCGTTGTCCTGATTTCTGTTGGTACCAGGCTACATAGCTATATACATCTTCACTGGCCGTACAAGAGATGGTGATTGTATCTCCGGAGGACACAGAGATATAATCTGGAGTCTGGGTCATCACAGTCTCTCCACAGGATCCTGAGGATTAGAAGAGACATATTCATTACTGATAAATGTCGGAATCTTCCTAGAAATCCTGATCTGATGAAGGATCCACTGTAGAGATTTCTCTACACACAATCATGGAAGGATCCGAATCTCTCACCCTGAATAGAAATGAAGATCACAGCCAGCAGATAACTGCGAGAAACCAGCCTGATGTGTCTGGACCGTCAGATAGAAACTATAAGATGAGGGAATCTGTACAATGGGATCTATATAGAGAGTGACAGGGGGGATACAGAGACCCCCAGAGACTGTGTATGGAAATACTGGGGACATGTAAATTCTGTGGTTATAATGTGACGGTTACTGGAGTGTAATAGAGACCGGAGCTCGGCGGCGTCTCCTCCTAGATGAGAATTAATGTCACTTGTATGAAATCTAAGAAAAGAAATAAGAGTTTTTTTAGTAATTAATTGTAATTTCCATGGTTATAGGTTTTTATGATCATGTTTAGCTCTGCTACATCTGTATATAAATATTCCTGAAATATTGTTTTGTATTTATAAGGATATAAATGTATATTTCTATAATCGGCAGGATATGCCATTACACTGTATAAACCTCCTGAGAGAATCCACCGGTCATCAGGGTCGCGGTATTGTAGGACCTGATATCTGTGCGGAGTCTTCACAGCTTACATACAAGTTAGGAAAACCCTGTAAGTGACGTCCTTGTATACGATCACATACACGACTGATCTCTCTGAATATCTGTTATAAATGCAGTCAGGATTAAGGGAGAAAATCTACTAGAGACCTGAGCAGAAGTAATCCGGGGGCTCCTGCACCTGCCGAACCCCCTCCAAACTCGCGATCAGGGGTCAGGTTATAGGAAGTTACATAGTGCGGTGTAGTGTAACGGAGACCTCGGCACCGAAGAAGACAAAAGGAGGAAATGTTGCTGCAAATATATATTTTTTATTTGGATCCGGCAAAAAAAGCAAAGACAGATACCGGCCAGCGTTTCGGCCAATAAATTGTCTTCATCAAGGACGTCTGTAATACATGAACATAACAAATAAAACATTTAGTTTCATATGTGACATGAAATGAACCTAAAGAAAAGTGTCAGATCAATGGGAGGCGGGAGGAGGAAAGGTGGGAATGTGAGGATCAACCAGAGATAACACATGGACAATGAGATCACAACGATGAAAATCATTAATAATACTGCAATTGTCATATGGGAACAATGTTGGAGTCAGCGTGATAATCTGGTTTTGTGTGAATTCCATAAAGACAAAAGGAAAGAAAAGAAAAGAGGACATGAATCCTGGAAGCTAAAGGACAAATTATCTAAAGACGACCAATATGTGGTCAGTTCAGAGCAATGACGACGGCTCAAAAATTATTAATTATTACAATGTGCACACTTCAGTAGGTGAACACTTGGTCTAAGGTTCAGGTTTTCACGTGACTTTACCAGTTAGAATAAGACCAGGAAATCTAGATCGCATCATGTCCATATAGCAGCACCTGTAACTACAGTATATTCAGGTGGTGTGTACACGTCTAATATTAGACCATCGAAGCAATGTAGAGGGCTCCAAAAATGATTAGGCCTCTACCTATCCCTATGCCGAGCTCCTATACCAACACAGTACAGGCATAAAATGGTGTTCATGGCCGCCCCTAAGTGTTATCCTGCCTGTGATAGTCCCCTGATAATGGTGCAGGTTTTTATTTTTTAAATCCTCACAAATTGAATCGCAGATTGTTCAAATTTGTGTGGAACCTCGGATATCAGGAAATTTAGCACAAATTCATTCCTCCATGGATTGATCTGCTCATCTCTAGTCTCAACTAATTCCTGGCTGGAGAGTGACCGCACTATCCGGGGACAGTGACCGCACTATCCGGGGACAGTGACCGCACTATCCGGGGACAGTGACCGCACTATCCGGGGACAGTGACCGCACTATCCGGGGACAGTGACCGCACTATCCGGGGACAGTGACCGCACTATCCGGGGACAGTGACCGCACTATCCGGGGACAGTGACCGCACTATCCGGGAACAGTGGCCACCACATCTCCTTGAGCCCCAGAACGGCTCAGAGTGAATACGATGGCACTACGTGACTAAAGTGGACACAGCTTGAGCAGATCTCGTTACACCTAGCAGGGTCAGTTATGTGTAAGTATGGCGACAAGAAAGGTTCAGATCCAGCAATCCCACAGGATTAAAAATTACACCTTTACTTAAGAAACGTAAAAATCCATATTAGTATTTCAATAGAAAAATGTGAAATGAGAGCGGTATAAACAATATATGAACTGGTGACGGGTTTTACACCATGTGGATTCTTAATCATAATCTATTTTACAGTGATAGCCAAGTACATTTTATTTTTTTACATTTACTTTTTGCTCCACTCTCTTCACAACCCAAGAATATTACACAATTGAAGACAGCGCTCCTTAGGAAGTTTCATATATACAGGTGCTTCTTACTAATTTAGAATATCATCAAAAGGTTAATTTATTTCAGTTCTTCAATCCAAGAAGTGAAGCTCATATATTATATAGAGTCATTACACACAGAGCGATCTATTCCAAGTGTTTATTTCGGTTAATGCCAGGCCGCATTGATGCAGTAATTGATGCAAAGGATCCCCGACCAAGTATTGAGGGCATTTACTGAACATACATTTCAGTAGGGGAACATTTCGGATTTTAAAAACATTTTTCAAGCTGTTGTTATAAAGTATTCTAATTTACTGAGATAATGACTTTTGTGTTCTCATTGGCTGTAATCCATAATCATCAACATTAACAGAAATAAACACTTGAAATAGATCACTCTGTGTGTAATGACTCTATATAATATATGAGCTTCACTTTTTGTGTTGAAGAACTGAAATAAATTAACCTTTTGATGATATTCTAATTTTCTGAGAAGCACCTGTATATATGATACTTCTTAAGCAGCGCTATTCCATTTGCTTCTGTGGATTTTACCTCAGGTGTATTTTGACTATGACGCTCCCTTATGCCTAATGTATCCTGCAGACATGCTTATTTGTACAACCCAAGAATATTAGTGACTTAGAGGCCATCGCCAATGAGGAACGGGCTAAGATTCCTCAGGGGCTGTAAAGAGCTGGTGTCTGGATAGGCATCACGTACGCAGCAGGTCGTAACAGCCAAAGGGGCTTTACTACCTACTAAAGACGCTTATCACGTGGGGGTGAATAATCCTCAGACTTCAGTGGTCAGTAAGGGGCATTTTGTGCTGAATATGGAGAAACCACTTGTTATATTATTTGTACTGAGCTATTTCTATACTTCTTGGTTTATTGCAAACAGCAGAAAGTTTATAAATGTTAGAAATAAACTTAATCTGAAAAGGGGTGAAGGTGGGGATTGAAACTAAATATACAGTGCTCAGCATAAATGAGTGCACCCCCTTTGAAAAGTAAAATTTTAATCAATATCTATAATGGGTGTGTCAGGTGTGACAGACTGTCGTTCTGGATCCAGCTGTAGAAGGTCATTGCGCTTGGCTCTGCAGGCACCTTCTTGATCTTTTGATCTTTGTGGTGTAGTGATATCCTTCTCCCTCTAGGACCTAGGAGTGGACCTCCACCTTCTGCTGCTAATTGACACACCCTTGCTGGATGTTTAAATACCTTCGGTCTCTGCAGAAAGTCGCCTAGATAGCTCTATTTTCCTCTGTCCAAACTTGAAGTACTAGTAGTCGGCTAGTGTCTTCTTGGAGTTCCCTTGGAGTATAGTTGGCATAATCTCTCTGGTGTCTTCTCAAGCTAAGTGTTTTCCTTTGTCTGCTACCTATTTGTCTTTAGTTGCAGTGGGGGTTGACTAGTGCTCACCCCATCCCCTCCTTAACTAGGGCCTATCACTAGGGGCAGTCAGGGATTAGGTTTCCTGCTCAGCGATAGGCACGGAACCTATTTAGGGACTTTAGGGGAGTCAGGCTGTTGTCAGATCTGCCTAGGGGTCTCCACTCCCCCTTTTCCTAGTGTTTGGACTTCTTCCTCCTCTTCCCGTTGTTGTGCACTTAGTCTTTCCCTCACCTTGCTTGACAATATCTCACTGAACAAAAGAAAAATTTCCAGAATTTTGACAAGACTAAGTTTCATAGAACCTTCTTTAACCCATAACATGAAGGTAAGGTTAATAATATAACTTTCATAGCTAAATCTTCAGTATTACTCAAAATAGTTAATGCAAAATGAGTACACCCGACATAAAAAAAAAAATACTACATCTAGTCATTTGTATGACCTCCATAATTTTTAAGAACAGCACCGAGTTTTCTAGATATGGAATGAGCAGGTTGGCGACATATTGTAAAATTTATCATTTTTCATTCTACAAGAACGAGCCCTTTTAGAGCCTGGATACTGGATGGAGAGTGATGACAACTTGTCTCTTCAGAATTCCCCATAGGTGTTTGGGTGGGTTCAGATCAGGAGACACTTAATCAATGAATCACTTTCTCCCTGTTCTTCTTCAGAAATACCACAGAAGCCTTAGATGTGTGTTTTGGATCATTGTGATGTTGCTAAGTGAACGTCTACCAAGCGCACAGAGTGATGGCAGCATCTTCTCTTTCAATATAGAGGTTTACATCTGTGAATTCATGACATCATCAATGAAATGTATCCCCCCCGACTCCAGCAGCACTGATGCAGCCCCACATAAGGACACTGCAACCACAAGGTCTCATTGAAAGACACCATTCAGTTTTCTTTGTACTTCTCACCTTTTTGACACTATACAGCTTTGAAGCCATCAGTTCCAAAAACATTTATCTTGGTGTCAACACTCCAGAGTATAGAGTCCCAGTGGTCTTCATATTTTTCACCACGATCCCTCAATTGTAGTAGAGCTTTTTAGTGTATAAGCTTTAGTAGAAGTTTCTTTCTTCTAAAGACAACGGCATGCAACCCATTCCTCTGCAGTGTACACCGTATTGTGTCATGAGAAACACATTCACCGGTTTGGATTTCTACTCATTTAGCTAACTGCACTGAATTTGTATATGGATTTTCTTCAGCCCTTCTTATCAAAAGATGCTCCTGTTTAGGTGTCAACCTCCATGATTGGCCTGGACGTCTCTGTAAGATGATTGCAGTTCCATCTTTGTTACATTTTGGTATTCCTTTTGCTACAGTATTCTGACTGACAAGTAAAGCTTTGCTGATCTTCTTGTAGCCTTCCCTTTTTTTATGTAAAATAAATTATTTTCTTTCTCAGGTCTTGTGACATTTCTCTTCCATGTGGTGCCATTGCTGACAGAATGAAATGGGAAGGGTTTTTGTTTTTTTTATAAGCAACAACTTTTTCTAGTAAACTGTCTGCTGGACACCTGTGTAATGAATAATTAAACTTACCTGTGGTTGAATTCTGGTTAATTAGAATTTTGTACTATAAAATTGAACTTTTCTACTAAGATTTTCATTGGGGTGTACTCACTTTTACAACATTTTCTTAAATGAATTTCTTAGGAAAATTACTTTTTGGGGTGTTGAAAATAGCAAGTATTGTTTGTAATTAATAGCCAACATTTGTGGGAGTATTTAGTAGTCTGGTATCCCATAGAAAATGTTAATTCTAAAAGGAAACTAAAGGTTTTCTGACAAAACTGTTGGGGTGTACTCATTTGTGCTGAGCACTGTATCTGCTATATCATAGAATCATAGAATCATAGAATCATAGAATGGTAGAGTTGGAAGGGACCTCCTGGGTCATCTGGTCCAACCCCCTGCTCAAAGCAGGATTCACTAGCACATCTCAGACAGATGTCTGTCCAGCCTCTGTTTGAAGACGTCCATTGAAGGGGAACTCACCACCTCTCGTGGCAGCCTGTTCCACTCATTAATCACCCTAACTGTCAAAAAGTTTTTTCTAATATCTAATCTGTGTCTCCTCCCATTTAGTTTCATCCCATTGCTTCTAGTCTTTCCTTGTGCAAATGAGAATAAAGATGATCCTTCTACAATGTGACAGCCCTTGACATATTTGTAGACAGCTATTAAGTCTCCTCTCAGTCTTCTTTTTTGCAAGCTAAACATTCCCAAATCCTGCAACCGTTCCTCATAGGACATGGTTTGCAGACCAGTCACCATTCTGGTCGCTCTTCTCTGAACTTGCTCCAGTTTCTCTATGTCTTTTTTAAAATGTGGTGCCCAAAACTGTACACAGTATTCCAGATGAGGTCTGACCAAAGAGGAGTAAAGACCGATAATGACTTCACGTGATCTAGACTGTATGCTTCTGTTAATACATCCCAGAATTGTATTTGCCTTTTTTGCTGCTGCATCACACTGTTGACTCATGTTCAGTCTATGATCTATTAGTATACCTAAGTCTTTTTCACATGTACTGTTGCTTAGCTCTATACCTCCCATTCTGTATATGCTTTTTTCATTTTTATTGCCCAGATGTAGTACTTTGCATTTTTCCCTGTTAAAAAACATTCTGTTGGTTGCTGCCCACTGCTCCAGTTTATTTAGGTCTTTTTGAATCCTCTCTCTCTCTTCTCTAGTATTAGCTATCCCTCCTAGCTTTGTGTCATCAGCAAATTTAATCAGTTTACCCTCAATTCCTTCATCTAAATCATTGATAAAGATGTTGAACAATACAGGTCCCAGGACAGAGCCCTGTGGTACCCCACTTGAGACATTCATCCAGCTGGATGTGAAGCCATTTACAACCACCCTTTGAGTCCGATCACTAAGCCAGTTATGAATCCACCTAACGGTTGCCTGGTCCATTGCATACTTGGTCATTTTTTCAATAAGGATGGTGTGAGATACTTTGTCAAATGCTTTGCTGAAGTCAAGATATACTATATCTACAGCATTTCCCTGATCCACCCAGTCAGTGTTTCTGTCATAGAAGGAAATTAAGTTAGTCTGACATGACTTGTTAGTTACAAACCCATGCTGACTCTGGTTAATCACTTCATTCTTATCCATGTACTTACATACATGTTGTTTAATAATTTGTTCAAAGATCTTTCCTGGTATAGAAGTCAGACTCACCGGCCTATAGTTCCCAGGGTCCACCTTCTTCCCCTTTTTGAAGATAGGAACAACATTTGCTCTTCTCCAGTCTTCTGGGACTTCTCCTGTTCTCCAAGAATTTTCAAAGATTATGGAGAGTGGTTCTAAAATTTCTTCTACGATCTCCTTCAGTACTCTGGGGTGTAATTCATCTGGACCTGGAGACTTGAACTCATTTATGTTAGCTAAATATTCCCTCACAATCTTTCTGTTTACAGATAACTTGGATTCCTCTATTCCTTTAAAAGGACAGTGAAGATCAGTTGATGTTACATTTTCTTTCTGAGAGAAAACAGATGCAAAATAGGAATTAAAAAGTTCGGCCTTCTCAACATTCTCTCTTACCATTTCTCCATTTTCATCCTGTAAAAATCCTATAGCATCTTTGACTTTTCTTTTACTTTTGACATACCCCCAAAATCCTTTTTTATTGCTTTTGACATCTCTTGCAAGCCTTAATTCATTGTCAGCTTTAGCTAACCTGATACATGCCCTGCAGGATCTGCAGACTGCATTATAATTTTCTTTAGATATGCCTCCCTCTTTCCATTTAATAAACATTTCTTTCTTTCTTTTTAGCATGTGTTTAAGTTCTGTGTTCATCCATCCTGGTTTCCTTAAATGCTTCCCATTCTTCCTACTTTTCGGGATTGTTAACGATTGTGCTTTGAGAATCTCATTTTTAAAAATTTCCCATCCTTCCTGGACATTTTTGTCCTTAAGGACATCCAGCCATTGGATCCCTCCTATTCTCTTTCTGAGTCTCTTAAAATCTGCCTTTCTAAAATCTAACCTTGAAGTTTGAGTCTTCACATGTCTTCCTCCTCTAGTTATCCAAAATTCTATAATAGCATGATCGCTGCCTCCTAGGGTCCCAGCCACCTTTACCTCCTCAACCATTTCCTCCCTGTTTATAAGGATTAGATCCAAAGTAGCAGATCCCCTTGTTTTCTCCCCTACCTTTTGGAAGATAAAGTTGTCAGCAAGAGAGGATAAGAATTTGCTTGACCTGTTAGTTTTACTTGAGAGAGATTCCCAACAAATGTCTGGATAGTTGAAATCTCCCATGACCACTACGTCATATTTTTTGGAGAACTTGGTCATTTGATACATAAAGAGTTCATCCATATCTTCAGCTTGCCCAGGTGGTCTGTAGTAAATGCCTACAATGGTGTCCTTTCCGTTGTTCTCTCCTTGTATTCTTACCCAAACAGTTTCCACAGAACTCACAGTCTCTGAAGCTTCAATCTCTGTGCAGATATATGCTTTTCTAACATACAATGCAACACCTCCTCCTCGTTTATCAAGTCTGTTTCTTGCAAATAAGTTGTATCCTTTTAGCCTTTTATTCCAATTATGTTTATCGTTCCACCAAGTTTCAGTGATTCCAATGACATCATATTCCTTTTCCTGCATTAGTAGTTCCAATTCTCCTTGTTTGTTGCCCATGCTTTGTGCATTTGTATAAAAACATTTTAGTTTGTGATTGGTTTCTCTTCCTCCCATATTTTTATTATTTAAATTGTTTTGTCTTTGTTCTTCCTTTCCACTTCCAGTAGCAGAGATCTCAATAGTATTTGTCAGCTGTATGGCTTTTTCTGGCCTTTTGCTTCCCTTCCCACATTGTTCTAGTTTAAAGCTCTTCTGATGAGTGTAGCAAGGCGACTTCCAAATACATGTTTTCCAGTCTTCGTAAGGTGCACCCCATCTCTAGCAAGTAGTCCATCGTATAGGTAATTCATTTCGTGATCCAGAAATCCAAATCCTTGTTGACGGCACCATCGACGTAGCCAGTTGTTCACCTGTAGAATCTTATTCCACCTCATTGTTCCATGGACATCCACTGGGAGGATGGATGAGAAGACCACCTGCGCTCCCAATTCTTTCACTTTCTTGCCTAAGTCTTCAAAGTCACTGCAGATGGTTTCCAGGTCCTTTCTTGCGGTGTCATTTGTCCCCACATGTATTAGCAGGAATGGGTAGTGATCTGTAGGTCTGAAGAGTCTTGATATACTGTCAGACACATCTTTAATTTTTGCTCCTGGAAGACAGCACATTTCTCTTGAGGTTATGTCTGGTCTGCAGATAGCGGCCTCTGTTCCTCTTAACAGGGAATCCCCCATGACCACCACTCTCCGTTTTTTCTCCACAACATTCTTCTTTCTCCATCCAGGGGGATTCTGAGTGCTTACAAGGTTATTCATTGCTGGCAAAGTCTTATTTTGCTGTATTTCTTCATGGTTCTCCTGCGTGAGAGCCTGGTACTGGTTCCTGAGCAGTATGGGTGCTGACTGCCTCTCGATCCTCCTGCTTCTCTGGGTCACATGCTTCCATTCCTCTGTTTCGTCAGGTGCAGTTCGAATTTCTTCTCTTTCTGAATCATGAAGAGATAATTCTGCTCTGTCTAAGAACTCTTCACCTTCCTTAATGATTTTCAAGGTAGTTAACCTCTCTTCTAAATTTCGCAACTTTTCCTCCAACAGGGACACAAGCTTGCATTTCTGGCATGTGAAGTTTGGCTTTTCCACTGGCAAGTCTGTGAACATGTAGCAGGATATGCAGCTCACCAAATGGCTCCTGGACTCTTCCATGTTCTTAATGTTAATGTTCTGAAAACAGTGAAAAAAGCTTAAAAAAAAAGCTTCAAAATGCGCGCGCCGGACTCTTCACTTACCCCAAAATGCAGTGGGAATATGCAAATTATCTCCTCAGGACTCCTCCCCTGGTTTACCGATGTCCTCTTTTCAGCTCCAACAGCCAAAATCCAGTGTTCTTTGAGCTCGCGGAGACTCTTCACTTACCCCAAAATGCAGTGGGAATATGCAAATTATCTCCTCAGGACTCCTCCCCTGGTTATATCCACAGAATATGCCAAATATATATAGTGGATGTGGATCCCACCTATAGGAACATCATATATCTTGAGTACGGGGCCCTGACAAGCTGCGGTTTCAGCCATTAGATTGTCAGGATTCCCGTCCATTTGTATAGAAATTTTAACCACCTCCTTATGAAAATTCCTCTTAATGGAGTCTGCATGTTCTATATATTTACATCACATCCTCTGTATGTGGTAAGAATAGAATAACTCCTTAAAGGTGAGTACAGATGTGGTGGATAGGATGTGTATTTGGGTAAGACCTCGTGAATTCAACATGTCAATATATTTATTCTCAAGGAATATAAACTGTCCCCGGAGATGTCTGACAGCAGCTTTACACCCTCTCCCTATACAGAACACATGGACGCTCAGCTGAGTCTAACGTGCTTATGTATGGGAGGGGGCTGTTTATTCGTCAGCTCGCTCCGTTGTACGGCCACATTCAGAGTTTCTCCTCCTGTGCAGATGTTCATATAGTCTGTAATCATTATGTCAGCGCTGGTTTATACCTGACTGGTTTATACAATGGTCTGTACAGAAATAATCTATTCCCAGAGGAAGAAGAGAAGACAGAAATAATCACTGAGCACTCTGCTAATTCTCTGCACCTTCATCTACACAACATTGTAATACAGCGACATCATGGGGGATGAGGACGGAGGTTTTTGTACGGCTCTGTGTCACTGTGTGAGAGGATACTGTGCACTCTGCTGACAGTAATAATCTGCTGCATCGTCCTCTGTCGCTCCTCTGATTGAAAGAGTGTAATCAGTTCCAGATCCAGATCCAGTGAACCGGTCTGGGACTCCTGTATATCGGCTGCTTGCACTGTAGATGAGAAGTGCTGGAGGTTGTCCTGATTTCTGTTGGTACCAGTGTAAGTAGCCATATACATTACTACTGGCCTTACATGAAATGGTGGCTGTTTCTCCCGGGGACACAGTGATGAGATCTGGAGATTGGGTCAGTACAATCTGTGCACAGGAGTCTAAGGAAAGATAAAGAAAACATAAGTGTTAGTGTTAATGTCGCCTGATTGTGCTGTTCTCTACTACTGTCCTGTCCATCATCTCATGAACCTCTCACCATGAATGAGAAGAAGAATTACACCCAGTACAACTCCCTGTAAACCCATCGTCATCTCCCTGGACTGATGGCCACAGACTATAGAGATGTCACCTGCACAATGTCCCCTATATACCAGCTGTAATCACTGGAGGAGACGTCCCCTGAGAGCAGAGATGTAAAGCAGGAGACATGTAAGTTGTGCCGTGTGTCAGCGATCAGTGATCTGGATCTTACTGCAATCAGGGATTTCCTACAGGAGAGATATAATCCCGATCATTATCCTGAGATCATTCACCATCAGTGATCTCCTGATTGTTCTCAGACATCAGAAATGGGATTATTTTTATAGATGTTATTAGTTTTATCTGTGAAGTAAGAATAAATCCTTCTACATCTTATTGGGCTTTTCCAGCTTTGTGATGTTGCAGCCGATGTAAGAACAGATACTGGAGACAACAGATCACCGGGAACGTGAAACGCAGAATTCCTGACCTCACAGAGAACATCTAAGGGTATGTGCCCACGTAGCGTTTTACAAGCGTATATGCTGCGGAATTTCTGCAGCGTAAACGCTTGGTAATCCGCTCCCCATGGTCCCCAATGACAAGCCGCACTGTCAATGCACATGCTGCGGATTTTTCCACAGCGTTTATGCTGCGCTCAAAAATCCGCAGCATGTCCATTAATTTTGCGGACACGCAGCGTAATCGCCGCCATTGACTTGCATTGAGATTTATATAATCCGTGTCAGTATATTTGTATACACAGATTATATGCGTTTCAATGTGCGGATGGTACCCAAGTCTGGAGGAGAGAAGACTCTCATCCAGACCTGGATAGAAACTGTAAAAAAAAGAATAAAAAATAAAGTGTATACTCACCTTCCGATGTCCTCCCGGTGTTTTGTCTGCTCCGTCCGCTCTCTTGCAATGCTCCCGCTGTTATGAAGGACCTGCCATGACGTCACTGAGTCATGTGACCCATCACATGGCTCAATGACGTCACCGCAGGTCCTTCACACCACCGTGAGCCGCCCAACACACCGGACGCGGCAGAGAGAACACCGGGAGGACACCGGAAGGTGAGTATAAACTTTATTTTTTTATTTTTTACCATTTTATTCTTTTTTTTAACTAACTTGGTCACACTACTATAAATTCATGCCGGTTGCCGGTTACATGGATTTATATAGAGTGAACAAGTTGTCAAGCACTTTCCAAGTGATGCTAAAATCACTTGGAAAAGCGCTTGATAACCCGCATGCAGAAATGCATGGAGAGATGCTTGACAAACGCTTCTACCTGGCGGGAAAAACGCATGTAAAATCCGCATGCATTTTTCCTGCCAGGGAGAAGCGTAAAAAATATGCAGCATTTCTGCATCGTGGGCACATAGTCGAAGACCATTAGAAATATTTCTATTCATTCAGATTATTATTAATATGTTTATTACTATTAATACGACTGATATTTTATTACATCCACTCCTGATTGTTGCTTAAAAACCAGATGTAAAACCCTGATGAAATACACAGGTGTGAATGAGGCCTGATCTGTGTATATTGTGGTGTGAATACAGAACTGATGGGTAGAGATGAGCGTTGTTCTACTCGAACTGTTCGCCAATCTCAAATTCGAGCTGTTTTGGGCGGTGTTCGAGCCGTTCGGCGAACACGAACAATTTGAGAAAAATTCGGCTGTTCGAGGTTATGTTCGATAACTGTTCGTGCACCAAAATCATAACTGGATTTTTTCTCAGTAATGATGAAAATTAATGTTAATACGCAGTTTGAGTGTACAGCGGGGCGGGGGGAGGGGCAGGGGATGGATCTCTGCAGGAACAATGAAGATCTCCATTTTTTTTTTCTCTTTCCCGCATTTGCAGTGGGGAGGTGCAATCTGTCAGCCTATCAGCAGCGCACACACGGAGCGAAGTGCTTTTTTTCACACAAGCAAGGGCATGTGTCATTGGCAGTGTATGTCACATGTCCTTGCCCTATAAGACCCAGCCATTTTCCCCGTCGCCACCATTTTCTCACTGCTGCAGCTGCGTGTTAGATGGCACCGCTGTTGCTGTGTGCGCTATACCTTGTTAATTTCAAGCCAATTTTCACACAAATCTACAGATAGCTTGGGAGTAGGGAATAGTTGTGATTGCAGTCCTTTTAAGGACTAGGTTACAGCATTTCCTACGACTTTTATCAGGCAGGTCTGTGCTCTTAAATAGATAGATTGTGGGAGTAAAGACTAATTGTAATTGGAGTCCTTTTCAGGACTAGGTTACATCAGTTCCTATCAGTTTTTGCCAGGCAGGTCTGTGCCAGTGCTGTGCAAGTTTTTTTCACAGCATTTGGCTGAATCTAGCAAAGCTAATCCTTTTTGGCCTATTGCAGAGTGTCTTAGTCAGTGGAGTAGCCTATCTGTGTTGCAAGATATACCACCTGTGTATAGAATACCAATTTTTTTTACTGCACCTAGTGAAGTAAAATCTTTTGGGCATAGCATCATTCTATTAGTCCATCTATACTGACCTCCATCAGGTTGCAAATTGAATATAATTTTTTTCTGCATCTACCTCTGAAAAAATATTGGGCTTCTAGCTGTGTGTGGGACTTGTTCTATTAATCCATCTATACAGACCTCCATCAGGTTGCAAACTGATTATATTTTTTTCTGCATCTACCTCTGAAAAAATATTGGGCTTCTAGCTGTGTGTGGGACTTGTTCTATTAATCCATCTATACAGACCTCCATCAGGTTGCAAACTGAATATATTTTTTTCTGCATCTACCTCTGAAAAAATATTGGGCTTCTAGCTGTGTGTGGGACTTGTTCTATTAATCCATCTATACAGACCTCCATCAGGTTGCAAACTGAATATATTTTTTTCTGCATCTAGCTCTGAAAAAATATTGGGCTTCTAGCTGTGTGTGGGACTTGTTCTATTAATCCATCTATACAGACCTCCATCAGGTTGCAAACTGAATATATTTTTTTCTGCATCTACCTCTGAAAAAATATTGGGCTTCTAGCTGTGTGTGGGACTTGTTCTATTAATCCATCTATACAGACCTCCATCAGGTTGCAAACTGAATATATTTTTTTCTGCATCTACCTCTGAAAAAATATTGGGCTTCTAGCTGTGTGTGGGACTTGTTCTATTAATCCATCTATACAGACCTCCATCAGGTTGCAAACTGAATATATTTTTTTCTGCATCTACCTCTGAAAAAATATTGGGCTTCTAGCTGTGTGTGGGACTTGTTCTATTAATCCATCTATACAGACTTCCATCAGGTTGCAAATTGAATATATTTTTTTCTGCATCTAGCTCTGAAAAAATATTGGGCTTCTAGCTGTGTGTGGGACTTGTTCTATTAATCCATCTATACAGACCTCCATCAGGTTGAAAACTGAATATATTTTTTTTCTGCATCTACCTCTGAAAAAATATTGGGCTTCTAGCTGTGTGTGGGACTTGTTGTATTAGTCCATCTATACTGACCTCCATCAGGTTGCAAACTGAATATATTTTTTTCTGCATCTACCTCTGAAAAAATATTGGGCTTCTAGCTGTGTGTGGGACTTGTTCTATTAATCCATCTATACAGACCTCCATCAGGTTGCAAACTGAATATATTTTTTTCTGCATCTACCTCTGAAAAAATATTGGGCTTCTAGCTGTGTGTGGGACTTGTTCTATTAATCCATCTATACAGACCTCCATCAGGTTGCAAACTGAATATATTTTTTTCTGCATCTACCTCTGAAAAAATATTGGGCTTCTAGCTGTGTGTGGGACTTGTTCTATTAATCCATCTATACAGACCTCCATCAGGTTGCAAACTGAATATATTTTTTTCTGCATCTACCTCTGAAAAAATATTGGGCTTCTAGCTGTGTGTGGGACTTGTTCTATTAATCCATCTATACAGACCTCCATCAGGTTGCAAACTGAATATATTTTTTTCTGCATCTACCTCTGAAAAAATATTGGGCTTCTAGCTGTGTGTGGGACTTGTTCTATTAATCCATCTATACAGACCTCCATCAGGTTGCAAACTGAATATATTTTTTTCTGCATCTACCTCTGAAAAAATATTGGGCTTCTAGCTGTGTGTGGGACTTGTTCTATTAATCCATCTATACAGACCTCCATCAGGTTGCAAACTGAATATATTTTTTTCTGCATCTACCTCTGAAAAAATATTGGGCTTCTAGCTGTGTGTGGGACTTGTTCTATTAATCCATCTATACAGACCTCCATCAGGTTGCAAACTGAATATATTTTTTTCTGCATCTAGCTCTGAAAAAATATTGGGCTTCTAGCTGTGTGTGGGACTTGTTCTATTAATCCATCTATACAGACCTCCATCAGGTTGCAAATTGAATATATTTTTTTTCTGCATCTACCTCTGAAAAAATATTGGGCTTCTAGCTGTGTGTGGGACTTGTTGTATTAGTCCATCTATACTGACCTCCATCAGGTTGCAAACTGAATATATTTTTTCTGCATCTACCTCTGAAAAAATATTGGGCTTCTAGCTGTGTGTGGGACTTGTTCTATTAATCCATCTATACAGACCTCCATCAGGTTGCAAATTGAATATAATTTTTTTCTGCATCTAACCCAGCCAATAGTTTTGGCCTAATACCACAGTTTGGCCACTCAGCTCTGCTCGGTTCCCATCCATTGTTTTTTTGTGCAAACAACTCCAGAGTTGTGAATTAGTTAACCACCAATTTGTGCAAACAACTCCAGAGTTGTGAATTAGTTAACCACCAAAATGAGTGGAAAAAGGCCTGCTGCTGGTGGAAAGGGGAATAGGCGTGTTTGGAAGGGGAAAAAAGGTTGTGTCCGTGGGGTAGGTGTTAAAGCAACAGTAACATCTGCAGAAGAAAGACCATCTTCCAGCCAAACTAAAATGTCTACTTCTTTTAGCGGACAATGTGATAAGATCCCTTTCTTACGGCCACGCCAATCGCTACAAATTCCAGATGAGGCACAAAAACAGCAGGTGCTTCAACGGATATCAAGTGCTCCTTTAAGTGGGCTCTCCTCCACATCAACTTCAACATCACAAATACTCCAGTCCTCAAAGGTGTCACCCCAATCGCACTTGCTTCCTCACAGCTCCCAAATCTCCAGCTGCCCGTCTGAGTATGAGGTAGAACAGATGGTTGAGTCTGCAGAGCTGTTTACTCATACTATAGCCTGGGAATCAGAGGTCGACTCCAGCGCTTCTGTGAATCCAGACGAGGAAATGATCTGCACTGATGCCCAGAATCTTTATGAGTCGGATCCAGGACCAGACGCAGGCAGAAGGTTCTGACCATAATGTAGACCCTCATTCCCAAACTGTAACTCCTGTTGGTGGAGACAATGAGGAAGACGATGATAAGACTCAAATACCTGATTGGAGCGACAACTTTAGTTTTTTGTCAGGGCAGGAACAGGTTGGCTCTGAGGACGACGGGTGTTATAACGCACAGGGTGATGATGATGAGGTTGGAGATCCCACTTACTGTCAACCCACAGTCAGCCAAGAGATGAGGTCAGCAGAGGAGGTGGAGGAAGATGCTAGTGACGACGAGGTCAGGTTGCGCCTTCCTGGACAGAGACGTAGTACTGGAAGCACGTCAACAACTGCATCCTCAAACACAACTCTGCCTCTCACCACAAGTCGTGGTGGCTCTTCAGGTCGCATGGGTGCTAAGCCTTGCATAGCCTGGGCATTTTTTCAGATCGATAAAGATGACCCAACTCGTGTTATCTGTAACATTTGTCAGCAAAAGCTAAGTAGAGGCCAAAAAATACATAGTTTGAGTACTTCATGCATGAACCGGCACATGGACATGAAGCATAAGTTGCAGTGGGAAGCTCAGTGTGCTACAATGCGGCCTAGCCGGCCGGGCCAACCACCGTCTGCCATATCTTGTGCATCCGCGGCCTCTTCATCCTCTGTGACTGGGGGGACAGCAGTCACACCTGTTTTGGGGCGCAGACCTGCCACCTCTTTACCCGCAACAGCCAGCGTGATTGGCAGGTCATCATTTTCTTTGGAGGTGGTAACACCAGCTGGTGTTGAGCGCTGTCCGACATCGATAGCACCACCTTTGGATCAAGGCAACCTAACATGTCCGCCTGCATCTTCCTCACAGACCGGCAGTTTGCCGGGGACACCCTTATCAACCCCGTCTAAGCACAATTGCCAGCCCTCGGTCCCTCAGATGTGGACAAGTAAAAGACCATTTCCTCCTAGCCATGAGAAAGCTAAGAGGTTGAATTTCACCATCTGCAAGCTCTTGGCTACAGAAATGCTGCCTTTCTGCCTGGTGGACACAGAGGATTTTCGAGACCTTATGTCCGTCGCAATGCCCCAGTACCAGATGCCCAGTCGGCACTACTTCTCAAAGAAAGGTGTGCCTGCGCTCCACCAGCATGTCGCACACAACATCACCGCTTCTTTGAGAAACTCTGTGTGTGACAGGGTGCATTTCACCACAGACACTTGGACGAGTAGGCATGGACAGGGGCGTTACATGTCGCTGACTGGGCACTGGGTAACTATGGTGACAGCAGGACAAGGGGCTGCTGTCCAAGTCTTGCCGCCCCCACGAGTTGTGCGTCAATCCTCTTTATGTCAAAGTTCCTCCACTGCTTCTGCCTCCTCAACCTCCTCTCGGTCTTCCACCTGCACCCAAAGCCTGTCTGGTCATGCCACAAGCTTTCTAACTGCGCAGAAGGGATCCTGCACACCTCCTTACTATGCTGGCAGTAGGGCTCAACGTCATCAGGCGGTTTTTACATTGAAATGTCTGGGAAATGTGAGTCACACAGCTGAGGAGTTGTGGTCAGCTCTGGAGAACCAATTTCATGAATGGTTGTCTCCACTGGACCTGAAACCAGGGAAGGCCGTGTGCGACAATGCTGCAAACCTGGGTGCGGCCCTTCGCCGGGGCAATGTCACACACGTGCCTTGTATGGCTCACGTGTTGAACCTGGTTGTCCAGCAATTTTTAGCCCACTATCCCAGACTAGATGGCCTTCTGCAGAGGGCACGGTCGCTGTGTGCTCACTTCCGCCGTTCGCATCCCGCAGCTCAGCGACTTACATCTCTACAGAAGTCGTTGGGCCTGCCACTTCACCGGCTAAAATGCGATGTGCCTACCCGGTGGAATTCAACTCTGCACATGTTGCAGCAACTGTGGCAGCACCGACAAGCCCTGGTGCAATACGTTCTGACGTATAGCCTGGGCCAACGAGATTCAGAGGTGGGGCAAATCACGCTGGAGGAGTGGTCTCAGATCAGGGACCTATGCACCCTTCTGCACAGTTTTGAAATGGCGACGAAGATGTTTAGTGCTGACGATGCCATTATCAGCATGACTATTCCGGTGATGTACATGCTGGAGCACATGTTAAACAGAATTCGGAGTCAGGTGGTGGCACAAGAGGAGGTGGAGGAAGTAGAGGAGGAGGAGTTGTATGCGGAAGGGCTAACATCTGCAAGGTCCAGACGGTCGGCAGCACCAAGGCGGCAGGCATGTGAGGGTGGGGGAGATGGTTTTACCAGGGCGCATGGTAGCAGCCAAACTAGTGAGGAATGTGCAGGAGCCCAGGAAGAAGTGGAGGACGAACTAATGGAAGACTCATCAGATGAGGGAGACCTTGATCACATTTCTGTTGTGCGAGGTTGGGGGGAGAGGACAGAGGAAGGAAGCATGATTGTTACCTCGCCACCAACACAACAGGGACTTGGTGCTCCTGGATGCGCAACACACATGAGTGCCTTCTTGCTGCACTACCTGCAACATGACCCTCGAATTGTGAGAATTAGAAATAATCCTGACTACTGGGTTGCCACAATGTTAGATCCCCGGTACAAAAGTAAATTTGCAGAAATTATTCCTGCCATAGAAAGGGATGCACGCATGCAGGAGTATCAGCAGAGACTGTTGCAGAATCTTACATGTGCTTTTCCACAAAATACCAGTGGTGCACGTAGTGAATCTCACAGTTCCAACTTGCCAACCGTGGGACCGTCAAGTGTTCAGCACTCAAACCGTAACAGAACCACAGTATCTGCTGGTAACATCAATTTTGCGGAATCATTTCACCACTTTTTTAGCCCATCCTTTGCAAGGCCACAGGAGACAAGAAGTCTGACACATAGTCAACGCCTAGAGACGATGGTACAGGAGTATCTCCAAGTAAACATTGAAGCCACGACTGTGTCACTGGACTCTTGCTCTTTTTGGGCTTCTAATCTGGATAAATGGCCGGAGCTAGCCACTTACGCCTTGGAGATCTTGTCATACCCCGCAGCCAGCGTTCTGTCTGAACGTGTGTTCAGCGCTGCTGGTGGTGTGCTGACAGATAAGCGCACGCGGCTCTCCACTGATAATGTAGACAGACTCACGTTCATAAAGATGAACAAATCATGGATCCGAAACGACTTTTCTACCCCTGTGTCATCCTGGGGAGAGTAAAAGCTTGATGATTGGTTAAAATCACCCTACCAACCGTTTTAAGCTTTCAAATTACTAATCATGTTTATCTGTATCTTGGCTGGAAAATAATTTGGGCTTTGTAGCAGTGTGCATCACTGATTCTATTAGGCCATCTATAATAAGCTCCACCAGATTTAAAATTACTAATCATGTTTATCTGTATCTTGACTGGAAAATAATTTGGGCTTTGTAGCAGTGTGCAGCACTGATCCTATTAGGCCATCTATACTAAAGCTTCACCAGATTTAAAATTAATAATAATTTTTAGCTGCATCTAGCCCGGAAAATAATTTTTGGGCTCCGAGATGCGCAAGACACATAAGTGCCTTCTTGCTGCACTACCTGCAGCATGACCCTCATATTGTCAGAATTCAAAGTAATCATGACTACTGGGTTGCCACACTCTTAGATCCCCCAAACTTTTCGATCAACCTTTTCATTTTAATAAAGACCAAAAAAATGGTCATTTTTGAAATTATAAGCATTAGCAGGTTGTTAGAAACTGAAATCAAACAGTTTTCAACTCAAAACTTTATTCTAGGTGATGTTACATTTTCACATAGGACCCCTTGTTCGAAAGGAGCTTCTGAACTCTCTCGTCCATTGAATTTGTCAGGTTTTGGATGGTTTCTGCTTCAATTGTTTTGCATGAGGACAGAATACCCTCCCAGAGCTGTTGCTTAGATGTGATCTGCCTCCCGCCATCATAGACACTCCTTTTAATGATGCTCCAAAGGTTCTGAATGGGGTACAGGTCAGGGGAGCATGGGGGTCACACCATAAGTTTGTCCCCTTTTATGCCCATATCAGCCAGAGATGCAGATGTTTTATGTGCAGCATGAGATGGTGCATTATCATGCAGAAAAATGATCTTGCTGTGAAATACACGGTTCTTCTTCTTGAACCATGGCAGGAAGTGCTGTTTGAGAAAATCCACATACATTATGGAGTTCATCTTTAGCGCCTTCAGGGATCCTAAAGGGGCCGACAATCTCTCTCCCCATGATTCCAGCCCAAAACATTACTCCACCTGCTCCTTGTTGGCGCTGTAGCCGTGTTTGCGTGGGGTGTCCATCAACCAGCCATCCTCCACTCCATCCATCTGGACCATCGAGCGCTGCACGGCACTCATCCGTGAACAAAACAGTTTTGAAATCAGTCTTCATGTAATGTTTGGCCCACTGGAGCCGTTTCTGCTTGTGTGAAGTGGATAGAGGAGGTCGACAGGATGGCGTATGCACAGCTGCAAACCTCTGAAGGACCCTGCATCTTGTTGTTCGGGGGACGTTGGAGGCACAAGCAGCTTCAAAAACTTGTCTGCTGCTATGACAATGCTTTTTTGCCGCTGCTCTTTCAACCTGACGTAATTGCCTGTAGGAAAGAGTCCTCAATTTGCCCTTATCAGCACGCACACGTGTGTACTGTGAATCAGCTACATACTTCTTGATTGCCAAGACACTTCATCCTGATCATCGCACAATGTTGATTGTAGTCATGCCTTGACCTAAACACTCCACAATTTGTTGCTTCTCAGCAGCCGACACATCCTTTTTCTTTCCCATTTTGGCAGAAAATGTAGGCTGCTTAATAATGTGAGACAACCTTCTTAAGTAGTCTTGCCTTTCATTGGACACACCTGCCAAACTAATTAGCACAGGTGTCTGCAATTGCTTACAGTGATATAAAGAGCCCTGACACACATCACCATCAATGAGTTTAACTGACAAACAAACAAATTCTTCCCTTATCACTCCTAAACACTTTTTGCATAATAATTTGGAACGCAGTGTACATGTGCTTTTCCACAAAACACCAGTGGTTCACGTAGTGAATCTTACAGTTCTAACTTGCCAACCGTGGTCTGTATGGAGTTGTTCAATAAAGGGCCCAAAATTAAGATAACATAGATGGGAGTGGTCTCTATGAATAGGAATTCCTAAGTATTTGATACCCTGTGAGGGCCAGGCAAAGGGAAAGTTGGACTGGATGGAATCCTATATGGATTTGGGGAGGGAGACATCAAGGGCCTCAGACTTCGCTGCATTGATTTTAAAATTTGACCATGTAACAAAGTGATCTATTTCAGCCATAACAGCATGGATGGATATATGTGATTGAGTGATATATACTAGGACATCATCACCAAATAGAGAGCACTTGTACTCGGTGCCTCCCACCTCAATCCACCTAATATTGCGGTTATGGCGAATTGATGAGAGCAGGTGCTCCGTCACTAGGATGTATAAGAGAGGGGACAGAGGACATCCCTGCCTTGTCCCATTGGTGATTGTGAAAGGTTATGAAAATGTTCTGATGCACCCCCTGGGCCTTGGGACACCCGGAGCCGGACCCTTTTTGGTGGATGCTGGTGGTTGTAGTCTTCGTGGCGGCGACCCGGTTCCGTGGCTCAGGGTGGTCAAACCAGTGGCGGAACTATTTATGTGGTTTTGATGTTTAAATGTCCGACTACGCCACCCGTGGATTGCGGTCAGAGTGAACCGCCGCTGCACGGCAGACCGCTGAGGCTGGTGTTGTGGGTGCAGCAGAGCGTAGCATAACTCCCCACGGGAGGAGTATAGCCTCAGGGCAGTGTATGCGGAGGATGGGGGTGATGGTGCAGGGCAGCAGCAGTAACGACACAGAGTCAGTGATGCAGTCCAAGGCCTTTACTCACAGTTCTTATTATCCAGACCACGTCTGCAGGTAACGGCTGCCCACGTCGTACTGTGCTCACCAGGTGAGGGGCTCAGACAACTCCCAGATAACTTTGGAGCGCTTCACAGGACCCCCTTTGTGTGTCCTTTGTCTGGCCTTTCTTACCAACCCTTCTGTCTGGCTGCCTCGGGCCTCCTCTTGGTAAACTTGGCGCCAGTTTCCCTGACCCTATGTGGTGCCTTCCTAGCGGGTGTAGCGAGGGGCTGCGCCACATAAAATGTCACAGCCTCCGGTTTCTAGCTGAGGGTCGTTTCCTGCCTCCACTAGTTTCGGGGACCGGTCTCCCCCTTTGGCCTGACCCCTCCACGCAGGTGGATTCGGGCGTGCGGTGGCGACTCGCCCGTCCGCACCCCTGGGATCCCTTCATTCCTCGTTCCTGGAGCCTTCTCCGCTCCTCTTCCTTCCTTCTCCCTCTTCCAGGCCTGGGCCTCTGTTACTAGGCCCGCCTCCGGAGCAGAGCTCATGCAGAGCCCCTGCTCCCTGCCACTTCTGCTCAGACTTCTCTGCACTGAACTAAGATGGTGACCACCTTTTATACTCCCTTCTCAATGCACCCAGGAACTGCTTCCTCCCTGCTCCTGCACTACAGGGTTCCCCTTCCTCAGTGTTCCCTCCCCCCACTCCAGCCAGGGACAGGGACTGTCGTGCCCATCTCAGAGGCATATTGGTCGCCCTGCCCCACGGCAATGTGGTGTAATGCATGCAGGTGTCGGGTCCTGATCCACACTCCATCCTTACCTGAGAGTGAGATATCACACCTCTGGGTGAGGTGCAATACCTCTGTAGCAACCGAGCCCTCAGGGTGCTACAGTTCCATTTATCTTCAGCCTAGGTGACGTATTGTGATACAGGGCCGTGATTTTGGCTATAAAAGGGTCCCCTAGACCCCTACCCCAAGCTTTTTAAGAGAATCATATATGGCGTGCCAGGAGACTCTATGGAATGCTTTCTCAGCATCCAACGAGAGTATCTAATTACAAATTTTTAACTGCATCTAGCCCAGGAAATACTTTGTGCCTAGTAGCAGTGTCTGCTAGTCAGCGGATTATCCCGGCTGTTAAGCAAGCTACACCACCTGTAGTTTAGACACTTAATTTTTTCAAAGGAAATGCTTCGGGACCATGGGATACTCAGTGAAGAGCATCAGGAGGCACCCCAAGGCATAGTGGCTGGGACTGGCAGTAGGATGCCTTGCGGTGGACAGCCGAGCTCGATCCTTATAAAAGCTTTTTAACTGCAGCAGCTTTAGTGGACGCTACTGGAGCTGGAATTACGCGGCTGCTGGCATGAGACTTGCCCTCCAATAGATCCTTGTAAATGGATTTAAAGTGTATTCATTCAAATTAGAGAGACAATTTAAATTAAAAAGCTTAGAGCTGCCTCCACCACAGGGGGTCTCGCTCGACCCACCCGCGGACAGGCACCAGTATTGGGAGAGGGGGGCTGGCCATCAGGGTTCACCGCGGCTCTGGCACAAACCCGGAGACACGGAGGTGGCACGGGCAGGAGCGGACTGGCCGTGTCGGCTTCTCACTTTTTGGATTTTAGAAGGGCATGACATGCCTATATCCGTGTCTCCCCCTCCTTTTACTCCTCCACCTCTTTTCTTTTCGCATGACTGTATGTACTTGTCACTTTTCCATGTGTTAGTTATGTCTTCTGAGCAGTTTGTCAGCTTTTGGACACCTTTGAAGGTGTTTTCTATGTGTTTCTATGTGTTTTTGTTTGCCTGCCATTGGTTTTAACGGTGTTCGAAGGTGTTCGACGAACAGTTCGACGAACAGTTCGGCGAACACACGGGTGTTCGACGAACCGAACCGAACTCGAACACTACGGGGGTGGCTCAACACTACTGATGGGATATTTGGGGGATTCTCATGTGATTTTTCTTCATGCATTAGTATCATCTATCTTGTGGATGTAAATCTCTCATGTATATAATGTCATATATCAGCAGTTCTCATCTGTCTCATCTGATGTCATTTCCTCCCTAGACGACGGCCCCTGAGCGTTATAGATGTGATATACGGGGGCTGCACCTATATAGTGTTATGTGAATAGAAGCTCTTGAATGATTTTTCATTATCAATGAATGTATTAATAAAATTATAAGAAATATGGAGAAGACAGATATTTGGACACATAGATGAGCCCCCGACAGAAGACACATCTCTGATGGCTGAACCTGCCATTATTCCTGCACTTATGGCCGAGGGTCTGGACAAACCACAAACTCACATTATTGTTATTCTGGTAGAAAACAAATCCTCGTCGGTGACTTTATTAGTAGTTTGCAGAGCACATGTTACTCCCTGACGTGTGCAGAATAATCCGGGCTCCGCTGAGGCTGCCGGGCCCCTCCAGTCCAGGATTCTCCTCAGACCGGGGCCGGGAGAGGTGGGGTCATTTATATGTATATTTCTACCCTACGTCCCAGACCCCTGAGCAGAATAAGGCAGATTCACAGCAAACAGACTCAATGTGAATCCAATCTCTTTCCTGAATTGGAGTGAATCTGCTGAGTGTGAATTGTGGCTGAGTCGCTCATCGCTAATGTCCGCACATCTCAGCCCAGAATAGAAAAAGACTGAAGTGAATCTCTGAAAACCCCATTTACTGCTGGGAATATATTTGCTGCTTTGTGCAGCGGCTCCGGCCCCTCTGATCTGTGAGTATAATGTGGGATATGTGAGGTATAGCGGTGTATGGAGCCGCCATTATGAGGCCACTAGACCTTGTAGTGAGAGGGTGGAGGGGACTGTGCAGCGCGGGGAGGATCTGTCCTCCAGTTCTCTCTCTTCCTGGTCACTCATCCATTCCCGCTAAGCTTCTTATGTTCCTGAGTCCATCAGTAACCGGCGGCTCAGCTAATGTCGGCCGCTCCCGGAGATGACACCTGTAATGCCATGGTTTTCTGATATGGGGAGACCACTGTAACCCCGGGGTCCATCTTTATTTTCAGGATAAAGGACATCACATTAGATATATCGGGTACAGCTCAAATAAAAAGGTAATCACTTGTCCAGAAAAAAAATAAAGATATTTGCAACCAAGATGAGTCCATCACATAACAGGTCAGATATTTATCCCTAGGAGGTAAACTATGAAATGACAGCAAGCAGAGATCTAGATACAGAAAATATAAGGGAAAATTATATAATCTTTTATTATACAAAAATACAACCTGTAATTGTTGGAACAAACAAAATGTATATTTATATTCTATAGGAGCAGAAAGTAAAGTCCTCCCCTCCTTCTTCTATCTCCTTACATCTGTACAGATTCCTTCATCACATGAATCCTGGTAACAGTCTGAAGCTTTTATCGGCCGCGCACAATACTGGATAAGAGCTGCCCGGGTCGTGTTCCTCCTCCTGATGTGTGTGCTCTGTACAGATACAAGCGCCTCATACACAGGATTCTCTGCTATTCCTCAGTATCAGTCACTTATATACAGATGTTTGGTGTCTGCACTGAGTATAGACAGAGCTGCCCGAGCTGCTGCTGCCCCCTAGTGGCTCCATGACATGGAGATTTATGCATCTTGTATCTGCACTGAGCCAGTAACCACATGATACCAGAGGGAGCGGAAAGCATCTTATTACATCATCCAGAAGAGGAGGCAGCACAGGTGTGGAGGGAAGCAAAATGGGGGATCTAAAGAGCCAGCGGTGGAAATAGGGAAGATCTCCAGGAGGAGCTGGAAAATCTCCTGGACAAAGGTTGGATGGCAGAGAAAGAGCCACCTGCTCTCTGCTCCACCACTTATCCTGCTAGGGCACAGGTCGCTTTATGGCTGTAACTGCCCGAGGTGCGGTGAGCTAGATCCACTGCGCCATAGCGATAGCGAATGTAGCACAATGAATGGGGAGCGCCCGTCACCTTCTCTGTGACTCAGCTGGTGGCAATGGCATCATGGCGTCAGCATGGACGCTCTGCCACAAGATGAGGTGGAGCCACAGGAGATCTGATGGACAGGGAAGTATTAAATATTAGTTTTTCAATAAATGAATTAATTTTGATAACAAGAATGAAATGGGGGTGAGAGAGAACACTATAATGACTTAAGGGTGGGGGATGGAAGAGATATAAATATATTGGGGGAGGGGACATGTAAATATAATGAATCAGAGGGGCATGGAATTATAATGATACAGCGGACAAGTAATTATAATGAATCGGGGGGACGGGAGGTGCACAGTGGGGGCATGGAGGATGCAGGAGATTAACTGATTAATTGGGGGAAAGAGAACAGTAACTAATTCATTTATACATTTATTGGGAGGGGAAAAGTGGCCAATTATAGTTACAGGGGGCTCAGTGGTGGATTATCAATTTACATTCAGAATGTTGTGTTGCATAATAGTAAGACGTCAGCGGTGAGTTACTGGATGTGAATATTTGTTCTGTCTCTACATTGTATAGGGGTACGTTCACATGGGCGACCGGCGGCACTAAATGACCACCAATCGGAAAACCATTACCTATTGGCAGTCGTTTCATAGCATGTTTAACCCCTTCATGACTGGGCTATTTTGCATTATTTTATTTGTTTTTTCCTCTCCTTCTACTAAGAGCCATAACTTGCTATCTTTCCATCCACATAGCGTATGAGGACTTGGTTTTTGCGAGACAAGTTGTAGTTTTGAACGACATCATTCATTTTATCATGTGATTCACTCAAAAGTTGGGAAAATAATTCTAAGTGCGTTGAAATTGCAAAAAAAGTGCAATTCCACAATTGTTTGTGTCACCATTTTCTGAGACCCCTAACATTTTCAATTTTCGTGGTAAGGGGCTATGTGGGGGCTTATTATCTGTGGCCTGATTTGAGGTTTATTGATGCTATTTTGGGGTAGATATAATGGTATCATCTTGTCTAATTGCAGTTTATTGCAATGTTGTGGCAGCTAAAAAAAGTAATTATGGCGTTTTGATTTTTTTCTCATTACGCTGTTTACTGATTGGATTAATTTATTTTTGATAGATTGGAGTTTTATGAATTCGGCGATATCGAATATGTGTATTTTTTTTTAATTGCTTTATTTTTAATGGGGCACAAAGGGGGGTGATTCTTGCACCGGCTATCACTGAGGAATATGTTCCTACAACAAGGATACCATCCACTGGTAATAGATGAACAGATCCACAGAGCCACAAGGATCCCAAGAAGCCGCCTCTTGGATTACTTGCAGAGAGAGGACAACAGCAGGGCGCCTCTTGTGGTCACATACAGCAAGCACATGAACATCCTAAGGAAGATTGAGACTGATCTTCCACCCATATTCCTCAGAGACCACAGACTGAAAGGAATATTCCCAGAACTACCACTTCTCTCCTACAAAAAGCCCCGTAACCTAAGGAATCTC
The DNA here is from genome assembly GCF_046119375.1 of Phyllobates terribilis. NCBI lineage: Eukaryota > Metazoa > Chordata > Amphibia > Anura > Dendrobatidae > Phyllobates > Phyllobates terribilis. The sequence continues at coordinate 1,178,057,892 of NW_027362761.1, forward strand.
CTTGTCAGAAGTGTCCTCTCATCACCATCAGAGATGGGAACATTCCCCTGTAATAATAAAAAGCAGGACTTGTACCCAGATATTACCGACAAATACAGTCCACATACCCAACACCAATCAGGACTATAAGATCATGGACTTCTTCTCATATTCATCCTCCAATGTGGTGGACATGATACAATGTACAAGGTGTCCTGGAGGAGCCGATATTGGGGAAACTAAGCAAAAACTACAAACGGGGAGGAATCTACACAGACACAATCAGGAATGAACTGGACTCCTGTGGGAAAACATTTCTCTGGACCTGGACACTGTATGACGGATATAAAAGTCTTAATACTGAAAGGTCGTTTTAAGGACGAAAAAGAAAGGAAAATCTGAGAATTCATACTGATAAGAATGTTCAACTCTTCCACAATTTAACACCTGGATTTATGACTCACTACATGGACCCAGTTCACACCTCCACGAGACTGACTCCAGATCACTAAGCTGTCACTCCCACCATCTCTCCATTTGTAACAAAAAACCTTACCTTGATTTCCTTGGCTTATCTTTAGGAGGCATCACCCCATCCACCCCATGCACAAATTGTAATATCTCCTAAATGTTGTGCTCTTGTCTCAGTCATTCATTTGTAAATCCTCCTGAAGAAGGAGCCTCGGTTCTCTGAAAGCTGCAGATATAATTCTCCTGGTTAGCCAATAAAGGGATCGCTCCTAGAATACTTCTGTCAATTTTAGGCATAAAACTACTTATATCAATTTGTAAAGGTTGCAAACTTGTGATATATGCTCTACTGTGACCCCCTACTGAATATTAATTTTTCTTTTCTTTTGAGGGGAGGATAATTAGAACTTCTGCTATGGAGCTCTATGATTTCTATATACGTCCGTTATGATGACTACATAATTAGGATATACTTATGGTAACACATAAATAATCATTGGAGCTGTAATCATCAAATAATATTTTGTCAATGTGTGAAATGTTCTTTTAAGAATTGTTTACATGTGTAACATAACATATATATATAAATGATTTATGTGGATAGTAGGTGAAGTGTAGAGCGGTGTCACCCCATGATGATTATTATCTGGGCTTGTTACATTGTCAGGCTGCAATTTCCCTCTACAATGTCATGTGATGCACTACTTATCTCATCCACCAGATGGCGCTATAGAGCATTACACTCCATAATCCTGAAAGGTGACACCTGCAGGACGATTCGTGTAAGAGCAACAGTTCATAGTACCAGGGGTCAACCATTTTCAGCATGAAATTCACTAAGGAGGAGTCACTAATGTGTCTCGACAGTAAGGGGGGACACTATTGTGAAGGACACTATGGGGCGATTCATTATGACCGGTGTTGTGCAGTTTAGTGTTAATGACTCTCTGGAGTACAATGCGCCTAATTCATTAAGTGGTGCTCATCCCCTAAAGAAATAGGCGCATCTCTTAATTGTCATGTGCCGACACCAGAAATGGCCTGAAGTCAGTGACTGGGGAATATTTCTTGACTACATTACGCAGTTTCTGCTGAGACTGGACTGTAAACCCTAAGGCGATGTGCCCACGTAGCAGATTTACATGCGTTTTTTCTGCCAGAGAGAAGCGTTTTTTCAGCGTTTTTACATACGTTTTTTCTGCCAGAGAGAAGCGTTTTTTCAGCGTTTTCGCATGCGTTTTTTCAAGCACTTTTCCAAGTGATTTTGAGCATCACTTGGAAAAGTGCTTGACAAGTTGGTCACACAATATAAATCCATGCAACCGGCATGGATTTATATTGTGTGACCAACTTAGATGCTTTAAATGCAGCATCTATAGTAAAAAAAAAGAAAGAATTAAAAAGTTAAAAATAAAAAAAAACCTGTATGTTCACCTCTCCGGTCTCCTCCTGGCAGCGATCCTCTCTCCTCGGCGTCCCGGGTGTACTGGCAGGACCTGCGATGACTTCATTTAGTCAGCTGATGGTCACGCGACCATCACCTGACCGCTGACGTCAGTGGTCACGTGACCATCAGCTGACTAAATGACATCACTGCAGATCCTGCAAGTACACCCAGGACGCCGAGGAGAGATGACGCAGCCGGGAGAAGACCGGAGAGGTGAGTATACAGGTTTTTTTACTTTTAACTTTTTTATTTCTTTTTTTCACCGCGTGGTAGCCGGGATGTAGAGGAGTTGTAGTCTCCTCTTCATCCCAGGTACCACACGCACCGCGATTACGCTGCAACTTCGCGGCCATTGAATTTAATTGAAACGCTGCAAATCCACATATACCTGCGGGTTTGCTGCATTTCAATGTTCCTCAATGGCCGCGAATTTGCGGCTTAATCGCAGTAGAAATGGTCATGCTGCGAATTTGGCGCACTAATTAGCGCATCATGTGCACAGCACATCCGAATTCACATTGCTTTGCATGGCAGATGGTTTTACAAGCGTTTTCAAGGCGTTTTCATGGCTTTAAAAACGCTACGTGGCACATAGCCTAAAAGTCACAACTTCCGAGTTCTGTGAAAATATTGCAACTTATTAAGGTGTTTTACATCAGAGTTTTGACCTTTCACATTTTCTGCTATTCATGCGCTATAGAGATAAAGTGTCAGCTTCATTCTGCGGGAAAAAGTTATTACAGTAATAGAAGACTTATAATTTTTTTAAATGTTTTATTACTTTTATACAATTAATATTCTGTGGGGGAGGGGCCGAAGGAAAATCTGTTTATCCGTCAGCTCGCTCCGTTGTGCGGCCACATTCAGAGTTTCTCCTCCTGTGCAGATGTTCATATAGTCTGTAATCATTATGTCAGCGCTGGTTTATACCTGACTGGTTTATACAATGATCTGTACAGAAATAATCTATTCCCAGAGGAAGAAGAGAAGACAGAAATAATCACTGAGCGCTCTGCTAATTCTCTGCACCTTCATCTACACAACATTGTAATACAGCGACATCATGGGGGATGAGGACGGAGGTTTTTGTACGGCTCTGTATCACTGTGTGTATGGAGTGCTATAACCCTGCTGACAGTAATAATCTGCTGCATCGTCCTCTGTCGCTCCTCGGATTGTAAGAGTGTAATCAGTTCCAGATCCAGATCCAGAGAACCGGTCTGGGACCCCTGTATCTCGGGGGGTTGCATAATAGATAAGAAGCTTTGGTCGTTGTCCTGATTTCTGTTGGTACCAGGCTACATAGCTATATACATCTTCACTGGCCGTACAAGAGATGGTGATTGTATCTCCGGGGGACACAGAGATATAATCTGGAGTCTGGGTCATCACAGTCTCTCCACAGGATCCTGGGGATTAGAAGAGACATATTCATTACTGATAAATGTCGGGATCTTCCTAGAAATCCTGATCTGATGATGGATCCACTGTAGAGATTTCTCTACACACAATCATGGAAGGATCCGAATCTCTCACCCTGAATAGAAATGAAGATCACAGCCAGCAGATAACTGCGAGAAACCATCCTGATGTGTCTGGACCGTCAGATAGAAACTATAAAATGAGACAATCTGTACAATGGGATCTATATAGAGAGTGACAGGGGGGATACAGGAGACCCCCAGAGACTGTGTATGGAAATACTGGGGACATGTAAATTCTGTGGTTATAATGTGACGGTTACTGGAGTGTAATAGAGACCGGAGCTCGGCGGCGTCTCCTCCTAGATGAGAATTAATGTCACTTGTATGAAATCTAAGAAAAGAAATGAGTTTTTTTAGTAATTAATTGTAATTTCCATGGTTATAGGTTTTTATGATCATGTATTAAACAACATGTATGTAAGTACATGGATAAGAATGAAGTGATTAACCAGAGTCAGCATGGGTTTGTAACTAACAAGTCATGTCAGACTAACTTAATTTCCTTCTATGACAGAATCACTGACTGGGTGGATCAGGGAAATGCTGTAGATATAGTATATCTTGACTTCAGCAAAGCATTTGACAAAGTATCTCACACCATCCTTATTGAAAAAATGACCAAGTATGCAATGGACCAGGCAACTGTTAGGTGGATTCATAACTGGCTTAGTGATCGGACTCAAAGGGTGGTTGTAAATGGCTTCACATCCAGCTGGATGAATGTCTCAAGTGGGGTACCACAGGGCTCCGTCCTGGGACCTGTATTGTTCAACATCTTTATCAATGATTTAGATGAAGGAATTGAGGGTAAACTGATTAAATTTGCTGATGACACAAAGATAGGAGGGATAGCTAATACTAGAGAAGAGAGAGAGAGGATTCAAAAAGACCTAAATAAACTGGAGCAGTGGGCAGCAACCAACAGAATGGTTTTTAACAGGGAAAAATGCAAAGTACTACATCTGGGCAATAAAAATGAAAAAAGCATATACAGAATGGAAGGAATAGAGCTAAGCAACAGTACATGTGAAAAAGACTTAGGTATACTAATAGATCATAGACTGAACATGAGTCAACAGTGTGATGCAGCAGCAAAAAAGGCAAATACAATTCTGGGATGTATTAACAGAAGCATACAGTCTAGATCACGTGAAGTCATTATCGGTCTTTACTCCTCTTTGGTCAGACCTCATCTGGAATACTGTGTACAGTTTTGGGCACCACATTTTAAAAAAGACATAGACAAACTGGAGCAAGTTCAGAGAAGAGCGACCAGAATGGTGACTGGTCTGCAAACCATGTCCTATGAGGAACGGTTGCAGGATTTGGGAATGTTTAGCTTGCAAAAAAGAAGACTGAGAGGAGACTTAATAGCTGTCTACAAATATGTCAAGGGCTGTCACATTGTAGAAGGATCATCTTTATTCTCATTTGCACAAGGAAAGACTAGAAGCAATGGGATGAAACTAAATGGGAGGAGACACAGATTAGATATTAGAAAAAACTTTTTGACAGTTAGGGTGATTAATGAGTGGAACAGGCTGCCACGAGAGGTGGTGAGTTCCCCTTCAATGGACGTCTTCAAACAGAGGCTGGACAGACATCTGTCTGAGATGATCTAGTGAATCCTGCTTTGAGCAGGGGGTTGGACCAGATGACCCAGGAGGTCCCTTCCAACTCTACCATTCTATGATTCTATGATTCTATGTTTAGCTCTGCTACATCTGTATATAAATATTCCTGAAATATTGTTTTGTATTTATAAGGATATAAATGTATATTTCTATAATCGGCAGGATATGCCATTACACTGTATAAACCTCCTGAGAGAATCCACCGGTCATCAGGGTCACGGTATTGTAGGACCTGATATCTGTGCGGAGTCTTCACAGCTTACATACAAGTTAGGAAAACCCTGTAAGTGACGTCCTTGTATACGATCACATACACGACTGATCTCTCTGAATATCTGTTATAAATGCAGTCAGGATTAAGGGAGAAAATCTACTAGAGACCTGAGCAGAAGTAATCCGGGGGTTCCTGCACCTGCCGAACCCCCTCCAAACTCGCGATCAGGGGTCAGGTTATAGTAAGTTACATAGTGCGGTGTAGTGTAACGGAGACCTCGGCACCGAAGAAGACAAAAGGAGGAAATGTTGCTGCAAATATTTATTTTTTATTTGGATCCGGCAAAAAAAGCAAAGACAGATACCGGCCAGCGTTTCGGCCAATAAATTGTCTTCATCAAGGACGTCTGTAATACATGAACATAACAAATAAAACATTTAGTTTCATATGTGACATGAAATGAACCTAAAGAAAAGTGTCAGATCAATGGGAGGCGGGAGGAGGAAAGGTGGGAATGTGAGGATCAACCAGAGATAACACATGGACAATGAGATCACAACGATGAAAATCATTAATAATACTGCAATTGTCATATGGGAACAATGTTGGAGTCAGCGTGATAATCTGGTTTTGTGTGAATTCCATAAAGACAAAAGGAAAGAAAAGAAAAGAGGACATGAATCCTGGAAGCTAAAGGACAAATTATCTAAAGACGACCAATATGTGGTCAGTTCAGAGCAATGACGACGGCTCAAAAATTATTAATTATTACAATGTGCACACTTCAGTAGGTGAACACTTGGTCTAAGGTTCAGGTTTTCACGTGACTTTACCAGTTAGAATAAGACCAGGAAATCTAGATCGCATCATGTCCATATAGCAGCACCTGTAACTACAGTATATTCAGGTGATGTGTACATGTCTAATATTAGACCATCGAAGCAATGTAGAGGGCTCCAAAAATGATTAGGCCTCTACCTATCCCTATGCCGAGCTCCTATACCAACACAGTACAGGCATAAAATGGTGTTCATGGCCGCCCCTAAGTGTTATCCTGCCTGTGATAGTCCCCTGATAATGGTGCAGGTTTTTATTTTTTAAATCCTCACAAATTGAATCGCAGATTGTTCAAATTTGTGTGGAACCTCGGATTCCAGGAAATTTAACACAAATTCATTCCTCCATGGATTGATCTGCTCATCTCTAGTCTCAACTAATTCCTGGCTGGAGAGTGACCGCACTATCCGGGGACAGTGACCGCACTATCCGGGGACAGTGACCGCACTATCCGGGGACAGTGGCCACCACATCTCCTTGAGCCCCAGAACGGCTCAGAGTGAATACGATGGCACTACGTGACTAAAGTGGACACAGCTTGAGCAGATCTCGTTACACCTAGCAGGGTCAGTTATGTGTAAGTATGGCGACAAGAAAGGTTCAGATCCAGCAATCCCACAGGATTAAAAATTACACCTTTACTTAAGAAACGTAAAAATCCATATTAGTATTTCAAAAGAAAAATGTGAAATGAGAGCGGGTATAAACAATACATGAACTGGTGACGGGTTTTACACCATGTGGATTCTTAATCATAGTCTATTTTACAGTGATAGCCAAGTACATTTTATTTTTTTAAATTTACTTTTTGCTCCACTCTCTTCACAACCCAAGAATATTACACAATTGAAGACAGCGCTCCTTAGGAAGTTTCATATATACAGGTGCTTCTTACTAATTTAGAATATCATCAAAAGGTTAATTTATTTCAGTTCTTCAATCCAAGAAGTGAAGCTCATATATTATATAGAGTCATTACACACAGAGGGATCTATTATATAGAGTCATTACACACAGAGGGATCTATTATATAGAGTCATTACACACAGAGCGATCTATTATATAGAGTCATTACACACAGAGGGATCTATTATATAGAGTCATTACACGCAGAGGGATCTATTATATAGAGTCATTACACACAGAGTGATCTATTATATAGAGTCATTACACACAGAGGGATCTATTATATAGAGTCATTACACACAGAGGGATCTATTATATAGAGTCATTACACACAGAGTGATCTATTCCAAGTGTTTATTTTGGTTAATGCCAGGCCGCATTGATGCAGTAATTGATGCAAAGGATCCCCGACCAAGTATTGAGGGCATTTACTGAACATACATTTCAGTAGGGGAACATTTCGGATTTTAAAGACATTTTTCAAGCTGTTGTTATAAAGTATTCTAATTTACTGAGATAATGACTTTTGTGTTTTCATTGGCTGTAAGCCATAATCATCAACATTAACAGAAATAAACACTTGAAATAGATCACTCTGTGTGTAATGACTCTATATAATATATGAGCTTCACTTTTTGTGTTGAAGAACTGAAATAAATTAACCTTTTGATGATATTCTAATTTTCTGAGAAGCACCTGTATATATGATACTTCTTAAGCAGCGCTATTCCATTTGCTTCTGTGGATTTTACCTCAGGTGTATTTTGACTATGACGCTCCCTTATGCCTAATGTATCCTGCAGACATGCTTATTTGTACAACCCAAGAATATTAGTGACTTAGAGGCCATCGCCAATGAGGAACGGGCTAAGATTCCTCAGGGGCTGTAAAGAGCTGGTGTCTGGATAGGCATCACGTACGCAGCAGGTCGTAACAGCCAAAGGGGCTTTACTACCTACTAAAGACGCTTATCACGTAGGGGTGAATAATCCTCAGACTTCAGTGGTCAGTAAGGGGCATTTTGTGCTGAATATGGAGAAACCACTTGTTATATTATTTGTACTGAGCTATTTCTATACTTCTTGGTTTATTGCAAACAGCAGAAAGTTTATAAATGTTAGAAATAAACTGAATCTGAAATGGGGTGAAGGTGGGGATTGAAACTAAATATACAGTGCTCAGCATAAATGAGTACACCCCCTTTGAAAAGTAAAATTTTAATCAATATCTATAATGGGTGTGTCAGGTGTGACAGACTGTCGTTCTGGATCCAGCTGTAGAAGGTCATTGCGCTTGGCTCTGCAGGCACCTTCTTGATCTTTTGATCTTTGTGGTGTAGTGATATCCTTCTCCCTCTAGGACCTAGGAGTGGACCTCCACCTTCTGCTGCTAATTGACACACCCTTGCTGGATGTTTAAATACCTTCGGTCTCTGCAGAAAGTCGCCTAGATAGCTCTATTTTCCTCTGTCCAAACTTGAAGTACTAGTAGTCGGCTAGTGTCTTCTTGGAGTTCCCTTGGAGTATAGTTGGCATAATCTCTCTGGTGTCTTCTCAAGCTAAGTGTTTTCCTTTGTCTGTTACCTATTTGTCTTTAGTTGCAGAGGGGGTTGACTAGTGCTCACCCCATCCCCTCCTTAACTAGGGCCTATCACTAGGGGCAGTCAGGGATTAGGTTTCCTGCTCAGCGATAGGTACGGAACCTATTTAGGGACTTTAGGGGAGTCAGGCTGTTGTCAGATCTGCCTAGGGGTCTCCACTCCCCCTTTTCCTAGTGTTTGGACTTCTTCCTCCTCTTCCCGTTGTTGTGCACTTAGTCTTTCCCTCACCTTGCTTGACAATATCTCACTGAACAAAAGAAAAATTTCCAGAGTTTTGACAAGACTAAGTTTCATAGAACCTTCTTTAACCCATAACATGAAGGTAAGGTTAATAATATAACTTTCATAGCTAAATCTTCAGTATTACTCAAAATAGTTAATGCAAAATGAGTACACCCGACATAAAAAAAAAATACTACATCTAGTCATTTGTATGACCTCCATAATTTTTAAGAACAGCACCGAGTTTTCTAGATATGGAATGAGCAGGTTGGCGACATATTGTAACATTTATCTTTTTTCATTCTACAAGAACGAGCCCTTTTAGAGCCTGGATACTGGATGGAGAGTGATGACAACTTGTCTCTTCAGAATTCCCCATAGGTGTTTGGGTGGGTTCAGATCAGGAGACACTTAATCAATGAATCACTTTCTCCCTGTTCTTCTTCAGAAATACCACAGAAGCCTTAGATGTGTGTTTTGGATCATTGTGATGTTGCTAAGTGAACGTCTACCAAGCGCACAGAGTGATGGCAGCATCTTCTCTTTCAATATAGAGGTTTACATCTGTGAATTCATGACATCATCAATGAAATGTATCCCCCCCGACTCCAGCAGCACTGATGCAGCCCCACATAAGGACACTGCAACCACAAGGTCTCATTGAAAGACACCATTCAGTTTTCTTTGTACTTCTCACCTTTTTGACACTATACAGCTTTGAAGCCATCAGTTCCAAAAACATTTATCTTGGTGTCAACACTCCAGAGTATAGAGTCCCAGTGGTCTTCATATTTTTCACCACGATCCCTCAATTGTAGTAGAGCTTTTTAGTGTATAAGCTTTAGTAGAAGTTTCTTTCTTCTAAAGACAACGGCATGCAACCCATTCCTCTGCAGTGTACACCGTATTGTGTCATGAGAAACACATTCACCGGTTTGGATTTCTACTCATTTAGCTAACTGCACTGAATTTGTATATGGATTTTCTTCAGCCCTTCTTATCAAAAGATGCTCCTGTTTAGGTGTCAACCTCCATGATTGGCCTGGACGTCTCTGTAAGATGATTGCAGTTCCATCTTTGTTACATTTTGGTATTCCTTTTGCTACAGTATTCTGACTGATAAGTAAAGCTTTGCTGATCTTCTTGTAGCCTTCCCTTTTTTTATGTAAAATAAATTATTTTCTTTCTCAGGTCTTGTGACATTTCTCTTCCATGTGGTGCCATTGCTGACAGAATGAAATGGGAAGGGTTTTTGTTTTTTTATAAGCAACAACTTTTTCTAGTAAACTGTCTGCTGGACACCTGTGTAATGAATAATTAAACTTACCTGTGGTTGAATTCTGGTTAATTAGAATTTTGTACTATAAAATTGAACTTTTCTACTAAGATTTTCATTGGGGTGTACTCACTTTTACAACATTTTCTTAAATGAATTTCTTAGGAAAATTACTTTTTGGGGTGTTGAAAATAGCAAGTATTGTTTGTAATTAATAGCCAACATTTGTGGGAGTATTTAGTAGTCTGGTATCCCATAGAAAACGTTAATTCTAAAAGGAAACTAAAGGTTTTCTGACAAAACTGTTGGGGTGTACTCATTTGTGCTGAGCACTGTATCTGCTATATCATAGAATCATAGAATCATAGAATGGTAGAGATGGAAGGGACCTCCTGGGTCATCTGGTCCAACCCCCTGCTCAAAGCAGGATTCACTAGATCATCTCAGACAGATGTCTGTCCAGCCTCTGTTTGAAGACGTCCATTGAAGGGGAACTCACCACCTCTCGTGGCAGCCTGTTCCACTCATTAATCACCCTAACTGTCAAAAAGTTTTTTCTAATATCTAATCTGTGTCTCCTCCCATTTAGTTTCATCCCATTGCTTCTAGTCTTTCCTTGTGCAAATGAGAATAAAGATGATCCTTCTACAATGTGACAGCCCTTGACATATTTGTAGACAGCTATTAAGTCTCCTCTCAGTCTTCTTTTTTGCAAGCTAAACATTCCCAAATCCTGCAACCGTTCCTCATAGGACATGGTTTGCAGACCAGTCACCATTCTGGTCGCTCTTCTCTGAACTTGCTCCAGTTTGTCTATGTCTTTTTTAAAATGTGGTGCCCAAAACTGTACACAGTATTCCAGATGAGGTCTGACCAAAGAGGAGTAAAGACCGATAATGACTTCACGTGATCTAGACTGTATGCTTCTGTTAATACATCCCAGAATTGTATTTGCCTTTTTTGCTGCTGCATCACACTGTTGACTCATGTTCAGTCTATGATCTATTAGTATACCTAAGTCTTTTTCACATGTACTGTTGCTTAGCTCTATACCTCCCATTCTGTATATGCTTTTTTCATTTTTATTGCCCAGATGTAGTACTTTGCATTTTTCCCTGTTAAAAAACATTCTGTTGGTTGCTGCCCACTGCTCCAGTTTATTTAGGTCTTTTTGAATCCTCTCTCTCTCTTCTCTAGTATTAGCTATCCCTCCTAGCTTTGTGTCATCAGCAAATTTAATCAGTTTACCCTCAATTCCTTCATCTAAATCATTGATAAAGATGTTGAACAATACAGGTCCCAGGACAGAGCCCTGTGGTACCCCACTTGAGACATTCATCCAGCTGGATGTGAAGCCATTTACAACCACCCTTTGAGTCCGATCACTAAGCCAGTTATGAATCCACCTAACAGTTGCCTGGTCCATTGCATACTTGGTCATTTTTTCAATAAGGATGGTGTGAGATACTTTGTCAAATGCTTTGCTGAAGTCAAGATATACTATATCTACAGCATTTCCCTGATCCACCCAGTCAGTGATTCTGTCATAGAAGGAAATTAAGTTAGTCTGACATGACTTGTTAGTTACAAACCCATGCTGACTCTGGTTAATCACTTCATTCTTATCCATGTACTTACATACATGTTGTTTAATAATTTGTTCAAAGATCTTTCCTTGTATAGAAGTCAGACTCACCGGCCTATAGTTCCCAGGGTCCACCTTCTTCCCCTTTTTGAAGATAGGAACAACATTTGCTCTTCTCCAGTCTTCTGGGACTTCTCCTGTTCTCCAAGAATTTTCAAAGATTATGGAGAGTGGTTCTAAAATTTCTTCTACGATCTCCTTCAGTACTCTGGGGTGTAATTCATCTGGACCTGGAGACTTGAACTCATTTATGTTAGCTAAATATTCCCTCACAATCTTTCTGTTTACAGATAACTTGGATTCCTCTATTCCTTTAAAAGGACAGTGAAGATCAGTTGATGTTACATTTTCTTTCTGAGAGAAAACAGATGCAAAATAGGAATTAAAAAGTTCGGCCTTCTCAACATCCTCTCTTACCATTTCTCCATTTTCATCCTGTAAAAATCCTATAGCATCTTTGACTTTTCTTTTACTTTTGACATACCCCCAAAATCCTTTTTTATTGCTTTTGACATCTCTTGCAAACCTTAATTCATTGTCAGCTTTAGCTAACCTGATACGTGCCCTGCAGGATCTGCAGACTGCATTATAATCTTCTTTAGATATGCCTCCCTCTTTCCATTTAATAAACATTTCTTTCTTTCTTTTTAGCATGTGTTTAAGTTCTGTGTTCATCCATCCTGGTTTCCTTAAATGCTTCCCATTCTTCCTACTTTTCGGGATTGTTAACGATTGTGCTTTGAGAATCTCATTTTTAAAAATTTCCCATCCTTCCTGGACATTTTTGTCCTTAAGGACATCCAGCCATTGGATCCCTCCTATTCTCTTTCTGAGTCTCTTAAAATCTGCCTTTCTAAAATCTAACCTTGAAGTTTGAGTCTTCACATGTCTTCCTCCTCTAGTTATCCAAAATTCTATAATAGCATGATCGCTGCCTCCTAGGGTCCCAGCCACCTTTACCTCCTCAACCATTTCCTCCCTGTTTATAAGGATTAGATCCAAAGTAGCAGATCCCCTTGTTTTCTCCCCTACCTTTTGGAAGATAAAGTTGTCAGCAAGAGAGGATAAGAATTTGCTTGACCTGTTAGTTTTACTTGAGAGAGATTCCCAACAAATGTCTGGATAGTTGAAATCTCCCATGACCACTACGTCATATTTTTTGGAGAACTTGGTCATTTGATACATAAAGAGTTCATCCATATCTTCAGCTTGCCCAGGTGGTCTGTAGTAAATGCCTACAATGGTGTCCTTTCCGTTGTTCTCTCCTTGTATTCTTACCCAAACAGTTTCCACAGAACTCCCAGTCTCTGAAGCTTCAATCTCTGTGCAGATATACGCTTTTCTAACATACAATGCAACACCTCCTCCTCGTTTATCAAGTCTGTTTCTTGCAAATAAGTTGTATCCTTTTCGCCTTTTATTCCAATCATGTTTATCGTTCCACCAAGTTTCAGTGATTCCAATGACATCATATTCCTTTTCTTGCATTAGTAGTTCCAATTCTCCTTGTTTGTTGCCCATGCTTTGTGCATTTGTATAAAAACATTTTAGTTTGTGATTGGTTTCTCTTCCTCCCATATTTTTATTATTTAAATTGTTTTGTCTTTGTTCTTCCTTTCCACTTCCAGTAGCAGAGATCTCAATAGTATTTGTCAGCTGTATGGCTTTTTCTGGCCTTTTGCTTCCCTTCCCACATTGTTCTAGTTTAAAGCTCTTCTGATGAATGTAGCAAGGCGACTTCCAAATACATGTTTTCCAGTCTTCTCTAGCAAGTAGTCCATCGTATAGGTAATTCATTCCGTGATCCAGAAATCCAAATCCTTGTTGACGGCACCATCGACGTAGCCAGTTGTTCACCTGTAGAATCTTATTCCACCTCATTGTTCCATGGACATCCACTGGGAGGATGGATGAGAAGACCACCTGCGCTCCCAATTCTTTCACTTTCTTGCCTAAGTCTTCAAAGTCACTGCAGATGGTTTCCAGGTCCTTTCTTGCGGTGTCATTTGTCCCCACATGTATTAGCAGGAATGGGTAGTGATCTGTAGGTCTGAAGAGTCTTGATATCCTGTCAGACACATCTTTAATTTTTGCTCCTGGAAGACAGCACATTTCTCTTGAGGTTATGTCTGGTCTGCAGATAGCGGCCTCTGTTCCTCTTAACAGGGAATCCCCCATGACCACCACTCTCCGTTTTTTCTCCACAACATTCTTCTTTCTCCATCCAGGAGGATTCTGAGGGCTTACAAGGTTATTCATTGCTGGCAAAGTCTTATTTTGCTGTATTTCTTCATGGTTCTCCTGCGTGAGAGCCTGGTACTGGTTCCTGAGCAGTATGGGTGCTGACTGCCTCTCGATCCTCCTGCTTCTGTGGGTCACATGCTTCCATTCCTCTGTTTCGTCAGGTGCAGTTCGAATTTCTTCTCTTTCTGAATCATGAAGAGATAATTCTGCTCTGTCTAAGAACTCTTCACCTTCCTTAATGATTTTCAAGGTAGTTAACCTCTCTTCTAGATTTCGCAACTTTTCCTCCAACAGGGACACAAGCTTGCATTTCTGGCATGTGAAGTTTGGCTTTTCCACTGGCAAGTCTGTGAACATGTAGCAGGATATGCAGCTCACCAAATGGCTCCTGGACTCTTCCATGTTCTTATTGTTAATGTTCTGAAAACAGTGAAAAAAGCTTAAAAAAAAAGCTTCAAAATGCGCACGCCGGACTCTTCACTTACCCCAAAATGCAGTGGGAATATGCAAATTATCTCCTCAGGACTCCTCCCCTGGTTTACCGATGTCCTCTTTTCAGCTCCAACAGCCAAAATCCAGTGTTCTTTGAGCTCGCGGAGACTCTTCACTTACCCCAAAATGCAGTGGGAATATGCAAATTATCTCCTCAGGACTCCTCCCCTGGTTTACCGATGTCCTCTTTTCAGCTCCAACAGCCAAAATCCAGTGTTCTTTGAGCTCGCGGAGACTCTTCACTTACCCCAAAATGCAGTGGGAATATGCAAATTATCTCCTCAGGACTCCTCCCCTGGTTATATCCACAGAATATGCCAAATATATATAGTGGATGTGGATCCCACCTATAGGAACATCATATATCTTGAGTACGGGGCCCTGACAAGCTGCGGTTTCAGCCATTAGATTGTCAGGATTCCCGTCCATTTGTATAGAAATTTTAACCACCTCCTTATGAAAATTCCTCTTAATGGAGTCTGCATGTTCTATATATTTACATCACATCCTCTGTATGTGGTAAGAATAGAATAACTCCTTAAAGGTGAGTACAGATGTGGTGGATAGGATGTGTATTTGGGTAAGACCTCGTGAATTCAACATGTCAATATATTTATTCTCAAGGAATATAAACTGTCCCCGGAGATGTCTGACAGCAGCTTTACCCCCTCTCCCTATACAGAACACATGGACGCTCAGCTGAGTCTAACGTGCTTATGTATGGGGGGGGGCTGTTTATTCGTCAGCTTGCTCCGTTGTACGGCCACATTCAGAGTTTCTCCTCCTGTGCAGATGTTCATATAGTCTGTAATCATTATGTCAGCGCTGGTTTATACCTGACTGGTTTATACAATGATCTGTACAGAAATAATCTATTCCCAGAGGAAGAAGAGAAGACAGAAATAATCACTGAGCGCTCTGCTAATTCTCTGCACCTTCATCTACACAACATTGTAATACAGCGACATCATGGGGGATGAGGACGGAGGTTTTTGTACGGCTCTGTGTCACTGTGTGAGAGGATACTGTGCACTCTGCTGACAGTAATAATCTGCTGCATCGTCCTCTGTCGCTCCTCTGATTGAAAAAGTGTAATCAGTTCCAGATCCAGATCCAGTGAACCGGTCTGGGACTCCTGTATATCGGCTGCTTGCACTGTAGATGAGAAGTGCTGGAGGTTGTCCTGATTTCTGTTGGTACCAGTGTAAGTTGCCATATACATTACCACTGGCCTTACATGAAATGGTGGCTGTTTCTCCCGGGGACACAGTGATGAGATCTGGAGATTGGGTCAGTACAATCTGTGCACAGGAGTCTAAGGAAAGAAAGAAAACATAAGTGTTAGTGTTAATGTCGCCTCATTGTGCTGTTCTCTACTACTGTCCTGTCCATCATCTCATGAACCTCTCACCATGAATGAGAAGAAGAATTACACCCAGTACAACTCCCTGTAAACCCATCGTCATCTCCCTGGACTGATGGCCACAGACTATAGAGATGTCACCTGCACAATGTCCCCTATATACCAGCTGTAATCACTGGAGGAGACGTCCCCTGAGAGCAGAGATGTAAAGCAGGAGACATGTAAATTGTGCCGTGTGTCAGCGATCAGTGATCTGGATCTTACTGCAATCAGGGATTTCCTACAGGAGAGATATAATCCCGATCATTATCCTGAGATCATTCACCATCAGTGATCTCCTGATTGTTCTCAGACATCAGAAATGGGATTATTTTTACAGATGTTATTAGTTTTATCTGTGAAGTAAGAATAAATCCTTCTACGTCTTATTGGGCTTTTCCAGCTTTGTGATGTTGCAGCCGATGTAAGAACAGATACTGGAGACAACAGATCACCGGGAACGTGAAACGCAGAATTCCTGACCTCACAGAGAACATCTAAGGGTATGTGCCCACGTAGCGTTTTACAAGCGTATATGCTGCGGAATTTCTGCAGCGTAAACGCTTGGTAATCCGCTCCCCATGGTCCCCAATGACAAGCCGCACTGTCAATGCACATGCTGCGGATTTTTCCACAGCGTTTATGCTGCGCTCAAAAATCCGCAGCATGTCCATTAATTTTGCGGACACGCAGCGTAATCGCCGCCATTGACTTGCATTGAGATTTATATAATCCGTGTCAGTATATTTGTATACACAGATTATATGCGTTTCAATGTGCGGATGGTACCCAAGTCTGGAGGAGAGAAGACTCTCATCCAGACCTGGATAGAAACTGTAAAAAAAGAATTAAAAATAAAAAATAAAGTGTATACTCACCTTCCGATGTCCTCCCGGTGTTTTGTCTGCTCCGTCCGCTCTCTTGCAATGCTCCCGCTGTTATGAAGGACCTGCCATGACGTCACTGAGTCATGTGACCCATCACATGGCTCAATGACGTCACCGCAGGTCCTTCACACCACCGTGAGCCGCCCAACACACCGGACGCGGCAGAGAGAACACCGGGAGGACACCGGAAGGTGAGTATAAACTTTATTTTTTTATTTTTTACCATTTTATTCTTTTTTTTAACTAACTTGGTCACACTACTATAAATTCATGCCGGTTGCCGGTTGCATGGATTTATATAGAGTGAACAAGTTGTCAAGCACTTTCCAAGTGATGCTAAAATCACTTGGAAAAGCGCTTGATAACCCGCATGCAGAAATGCATGGAGAGATGCTTGACAAACGCTTCTACCTGGCGGGAAAAACGCATGTAAAATCCGCATGCATTTTTCCTGCCAGGGAGAAGCGTAAAAAATATGCAGCATTTCTGCATCGTGGGCACATAGTCGAAGACCATTAGAAATATTTATATTCATTCAGATTATTATTAATATGTTTATTACTATTAATACGACTGATATTTTATTACATCCACTCCTGATTGTTGCTTAAAAACCAGATGTAAAACCCTGATGAAATACACAGGTGTGAATGAGGCCTGATCTGTGTATATTGTGGTGTGAATACAGAACTGATGGGTAGAGATGAGCGTTGTTCTACTCGAACTGCTCGCCAATCTCAAATTCGAGCTGTTTTGGGCGGTGTTCGAGCCGTTCGGCGAACACGAACAATTTGAGAAAAATTTGGCTGTTCGAGGTTATGTTCGATAACTGTTTGTGCACCAAAATCATAACTGGATTTTTTCTCAGTAATGATGAAAATTAATGTTAATACGCAGTTTGAGTGTACAGCGGGGCGGGGGGAGGGGCAGGGGATGGATCTCTGCAGGAACAATGAAGATCTCCATTTTTTTTTCTCTTTCCCGCATTTACAGTGGGGAGGTGCAATCTGTCAGTCTATCAGCAGCGCACACACGGAGCGAAGTGCTTTTTTTCACACAAGCAAGGGCATGTGTCATTGGCAGTGTATGTCACATGTCCTTGCCCTATAAGACCCAGCCATTTTCCCCGTCGCCACCATTTTCTCACTGCTGCAGCTGCGTGTTAGACGGCACCGCTGTTGCTGTGTGCGCTATACCTTGTTAATTTCAAGCCAATTTTCGCACAAATCTACAGATAGCTTGGGAGTAGGGAATAGTTGTGATTGCAGTCCTTTTAAGGACTAGGTTACAGCATTTCCTACGACTTTTATCAGGCAGGTCTGTGCTCTTAAATAGATAGATTGTGGGAGTAAAGACTAATTGTAATTGCAGTCCTTTTCAGAACTAGGTTACATCAGTTCCTATCAGTTTTTGCCAGGCAGGTCTGTGCCAGTGCTGTGCAAGTTTTTTTCACAGCATTTGGCTGAATCTAGCAAAGCTAATCCTTTTTGGCCTATTGCAGAGTGTGTTAGTCAGTGGAGTAGCCTATCTGTGTTGCAAGATATACCACCTGTGTATAGAATACCAATTTTTTTACTGCACCTAGTGAAGTAAAATCTTTTGGGCATAGCATCATTCTATTAGTCCATCTATACTGACCTCCATCAGGTTGCAAATTGAATAGAATTTTTTTCTGCATCTACCTCTGAAAAAATATTGGGCTTCTAGCTGTGTGTGGGACTTGTTCTATTAATCCATCTATACAGACCTCCATCAGGTTGCAAACTGAATATATTTTTTTCTGCATCTACCTCTGAAAAAATATTGGGCTTCTAGCTGTGTGTGGGACTTGTTCTATTAATCCATCTATACAGACCTCCATCAGGTTGCAAACTGAATATATTTTTTTCTGCATCTACCTCTGAAAAAATATTGGACTTCTAGCTGTGTGTGGGACTTGTTCTATTAATCCATCTATACAGACCTCCATCAGGTTGCAAACTGAATATATTTTTTTCTGCATCTACCTCTGAAAAAATATTGGGCTTCTAGCTGTGTGTGGGACTTGTTCTATTAATCCATCTATACAGACCTCCATCAGGTTGCAAACTGAATATATTTTTTTCTGCATCTACCTCTGAAAAAATATTGGGCTTCTAGCTGTGTGTGGGACTTGTTCTATTAATCCATCTATACAGACCTCCATCAGGTTGCAAACTGAATATATTTTTTTCTGCATCTACCTCTGAAAAAATATTGGACTTCTAGCTGTGTGTGGGACTTGTTCTATTAATCCATCTATACAGACCTCCATCAGGTTGCAAACTGAATATATTTTTTTCTGCATCTAGCTCTGAAAAAATATTGGGCTTCTAGCTGTGTGTGGGACTTGTTCTATTAATCCATCTATACAGACCTCCATCAGGTTGCAAACTGAATATATTTTTTTTCTGCATCTACCTCTGAAAAAATATTGGGCTTCTAGCTGTGTGTGGGACTTGTTGTATTAGTCCATCTATACTGACCTCCATCAGGTTGCAAACTGAATATATTTTTTTCTGCATCTACCTCTGAAAAAATATTGGGCTTCTAGCTGTGTGTGGGACTTGTTCTATTAATCCATCTATACAGACCTCCATCAGGTTGCAAACTGAATATATTTTTTTTCTGCATCTACCTCTGAAAAAATATTGGGCTTCTAGCTGTGTGTGGGACTTGTTCTATTAATCCATCTATACAGACCTCCATCAGGTTGCAAACTGAATATATTTTTTTCTGTATCTACCTCTGAAAAAATATTGGGCTTCTAGCTGTGTGTGGGACTTGTTCTATTAATCCATCTATACAGACCTCCATCAGGTTGCAAACTGAATATATTTTTTTCTGCATCTAGCTCTGAAAAAATATTGGGCTTCTAGCTGTGTGTGGGACTTGTTCTATTAATCCATCTATACAGACCTCCATCAGGTTGCAAACTGAATATATTTTTTTCTGCATCTACCTCTGAAAAAATATTGGGCTTCTAGCTGTGTGTGGGACTTGTTCTATTAATCCATCTATACAGACCTCCATCAGGTTGCAAACTGAATATATTTTTTTCTGCATCTACCTCTGAAAAAATATTGGGCTTCTAGCTGTGTGTGGGACTTGTTCTATTAATCCATCTATACAGACCTCCATCAGGTTGCAAACTGAATATATTTTTTTCTGCATCTACCTCTGAAAAAATATTGGGCTTCTAGCTGTGTGTGGGACTTGTTCTATTAATCCATCTATACAGACCTCCATCAGGTTGCAAACTGAATATATTTTTTTCTGCATCTACCTCTGAAAAAATATTGGGCTTCTAGCTGTGTGTGGGACTTGTTCTATTAATCCATCTATACAGACCTCCATCAGGTTGCAAACTGAATATATTTTTTTCTGCATCTACCTCTGAAAAAATATTGGGCTTCTAGCTGTGTGTGGGACTTGTTCTATTAATCCATCTATACAGACCTCCATGAGGTTGCAAACTGAATATATTTTTTTCTGCATCTTGCTCTGAAAAAATATTGGGCTTCTAGCTGTGTGTGGGACTTGTTCTATTAATCCATCTATACAGACCTCCATCAGGTTGCAAACTGAATATATTTTTTTCTGCATCTACCTCTGAAAAAATATTGGGCTTCTAGCTGTGTGTGGGACTTGTTGTATTAGTCCATCTATACTGACCTCCATCAGGTTGCAAACTGAATATATTTTTTTCTGCATCTACCTCTGAAAAAATATTGGGCTTCTAGCTGTGTGTGGGACTTGTTCTATTAATCCATCTATACAGACCTCCATCAGGTTGCAAATTGAATATAATTTTTTTCTGCATCTACCTCTGAAAAAATATTGGGCTTCTAGCTGTGTGTGGGACTTGTTCTATTAATCCATCTATACAGACCTCCATCAGGTTGCAAACTGAATATATTTTTTTCTGCATCTAGCTCTGAAAAAATATTGGGCTTCTAGCTGTGTGTGGGACTTGTTCTATTAATCCATCTATACAGACCTCCATCAGGTTGCAAACTGAATATATTTTTTTCTGCATCTACCTCTGAAAAAATATTGGGCTTCTAGCTGTGTGTGGGACTTGTTCTATTAATCCATCTATACAGACCTCCATCAGGTTGCAAACTGAATATATTTTTTTCTGCATCTACCTCTGAAAAAATATTGGGCTTCTAGCTGTGTGTGGGACTTGTTCTATTAATCCATCTATACAGACCTCCATCAGGTTGCAAACTGAATATATTTTTTTCTGCATCTACCTCTGAAAAAATATTGGGCTTCTAGCTGTGTGTGGGACTTGTTCTATTAATCCATCTATACAGACCTCCATCAGGTTGCAAACTGAATATATTTTTTTCTGCATCTACCTCTGAAAAAATATTGGGCTTCTAGCTGTGTGTGGGACTTGTTCTATTAATCCATCTATACAGACCTCCATCAGGTTGCAAACTGAATATATTTTTTTCTGCATCTACCTCTGAAAAAATATTGGGCTTCTAGCTGTGTGTGGGACTTGTTCTATTAATCCATCTATACAGACCTCCATCAGGTTGCAAACTGAATATATTTTTTTCTGCATCTAGCTCTGAAAAAATATTGGGCTTCTAGCTGTGTGTGGGACTTGTTCTATTAATCCATCTATACAGACCTCCATCAGGTTGCAAACTGAATATATTTTTTTCTGCATCTACCTCTGAAAAAATATTGGGCTTCTAGCTGTGTGTGGGACTTGTTCTATTAATCCATCTATACAGACCTCCATCAGGTTGCAAACTGAATATATTTTTTTCTGCATCTACCTCTGAAAAAATATTGGGCTTCTAGCTGTGTGTGGGACTTGTTCTATTAATCCATCTATACAGACCTCCATCAGGTTGCAAACTGAATATATTTTTTTCTGCATCTAGCTCTGAAAAAATATTGGGCTTCTAGCTGTGTGTGGGACTTGTTCTATTAATCCATCTATACAGACCTCCATCAGGTTGCAAACTGAATATATTTTTTTCTGCATCTAGCTCTGAAAAAATATTGGGCTTCTAGCTGTGTGTGGGACTTGTTCTATTAATCCATCTATACAGACCTCCATCAGGTTGCAAACTGAATATATTTTTTTCTGCATCTACCTCTGAAAAAATATTGGGCTTCTAGCTGTGTGTGGGACTTGTTGTATTAGTCCATCTATACTGACCTCCATCAGGTTGCAAACTGAATATATTTTTTTCTGCATCTACCTCTGAAAAAATATTGGGCTTCTAGCTGTGTGTGGGACTTGTTCTATTAATCCATCTATACAGACCTCCATCAGGTTGCAAATTGAATATAATTTTTTTCTGCATCTAACCCAGCCAATAGTTTTGGCCTAATACCACAGTTTGGCCACTCAGCTCTGCTCGGTTCCCATCCATTGTTTTTTTGTGCAAACAACTCCAGAGTTGTGAATTAGTTAACCACCAAAATGAGTGGAAAAAGGCCTGCTGCTGGTGGAAAGGGGAATAGGCGTGTTGGGAATGGGAAAAAAGGTTGTGTCCGTGGGGTAGGTGTTAAAGCAACAGTAACATCTGCAGAAGAAAGACCATCTTCCAGCCAAACTAAAATGTCTACTTCTTTTAGCGGACAATGTGATAAGATCCCTTTCTTACGGCCACGCCAATCGCTACAAATTCCAGATGAGGCACAAAAACAGCAGGTGCTTCAACGGATATCAAGTGCTCCTTTAAGTGGGCTCTCCTCCACATCAACTTCAACATCACAAATACTCCAGTCCTCAAAGGTGTCACCCCAATCGCACTTGCTTCCTCACAGCTCCCAAATCTCCAGCTGCCCGTCTGAGTATGAGGTAGAACAGATGGTTGAGTCTGCAGAGCTGTTTACTCATACTATAGCCTGGGAATCAGAGGTCGACTCCAGCGCTTCTGTGAATCCAGACGAGGAAATGATCTGCACTGATGCCCAGAATCTTTATGAGTCGGATCCAGGACCAGACGCAGAAGGTTCTGACCATAATGTAGACCCTCATTCCCAAACTGTAACTCCTGTTGGTGGAGACAATGAAGAAGACGATGATAAGACTCAAATACCTGATTGGAGCGACAACTTTAGTTTTTTGTCAGGGCAGGAACAGGTTGGCTCTGAGGATGACGGGTGTGATAACGCACAGGGTGATGATGATGAGGTTGGAGATCCCACTTACTGTCAACCCACAGTCAGCCAAGAGATGAGGTCAGCAGAGGAGGTGGAGGAAGATGCTAGTGGTTGCGCCTTCCTGGACAGAGACGTAGTACTGGAAGCACGTCAATAACTGCATCCTCAAACACAACTCTGCCTCTCACCACAAGTCGTGGTGGCTCTTCAGGTCGCATGGGTGCTAAGCCTTGCATAGCCTGGGCATTTTTTCAGATCGATAAAGATGACCCAACTCGTGTTATCTGTAACATTTGTCAGCAAAAGCTAAGTAGAGGCCAAAAAATACATAGTTTGTGTACTTCATGCATGAACCGGCACATGGACATGAAGCATAAGTTGCAGTGGGAAGCTCAGTGTGCTACAATGCGGCCTAGCCGGCCGGGCCAACCACCGTCTGCCATATCTTGTGCATCCGCGGCCTCTTCATCCTCTGTGACTGGAGGGACAGCAGTCACACCTGTTTTGGGGCGCAGACCTGCCACCTCTTTACCCGCAACAGCCAGCGTGATTGGCAGGTCATCATTTTCTTTGGAGGTGGTAACACCAGCTGGTGTTGAGCGCTGTCCGACATCGATAGCACCACCTTTGGATCAAGGCAACCTAACATGTCCGCCTGCATCTTCCTCACAGACGGGCAGTTTGCCGGGGACACCCTTATCAACCCCGTCTAAGCACAATAGCCAGCCCTCGGTCCCTCAGATGTGGACAAGTAAAAGACCATTTCCTCCTAGCCATGAGAAAGCTAAGAGGTTGAATTTCACCATCTCCAAGCTCTTGGCTACAGAAATGCTGCCTTTCCGCCTGGTGGACACAGAGGATTTTCGAGACCTTATGTCCGTCGCAGTGCCCCAGTACCAGATGCCCAGTCGGCACTACTTCTCAAAGAAAGGTGTGCCTGCGCTCCACCAGCATGTCGCACACAACATCACCGCTTCTTTGAGAAACTCTGTGTGTGACAGGGTGCATTTCACCACAGACACTTGGACGAGTAGGCATGGACAGGGGCGTTACATGTCGCTGACTGGGCACTGGGTAACTATGGTGACAGTAGGACAAGGGGCTGCTGTCCAAGTCTTGCCGTCCCCACGAGTTGTGCGTCAATCCTCTTTATGTCAAAGTTCCTCCACTGCTTCTGCCTCCTCAACCTCCTCTCGGTCTTCCACCTGCACCCAAAGCCTGTCTGGTCATGCCACAAGCTTTCTAACTGCGCAGAAGGGATCCTGCACACCTCCTTACTATGCTGGCAGTAGGGCTCAACGTCATCAGGCGGTTTTTACATTGAAATGTCTGGGAAATGTGAGTCACACAGCTGAGGAGTTGTGGTCAGCTCTGGAGAACCAATTTCATGAATGGTTGTCTCCACTGGACCTGAAACCAGGGAAGGCCGTGTGCGACAATGCTGCAAACCTGGGTGCGGCCCTTCACCGGGGCAATGTCACACACGTGCCTTGTATGGCTCACGTGTTGAACCTGGTTGTCCAGCAATTTTTAGCCCACTATCCCAGACTAGATGGCCTTCTGCAGAGGGCACGGTCGCTGTGTGCTCACTTCCGCCGTTCGCATCCCGCAGCTCAGCGACTTACATCTCTACAGAAGTCGTTGGGCCTGCCACTTCACCGGCTAAAATGCGATGTGCCTACCCAGTGGAATTCAACTCTGCACATGTTGCAGCGACTGTGGCAGCACCGACAAGCCCTGGTGCAATACGTTCTGACGTATAGCCTGGGCCAACGAGATTCAGAGGTGGGGCAAATCACGCTGGAGGAGTGGTCTCAGATCAGGGACCTATGCACCCTTCTGCACAGTTTTGAAATGGCGACGAAGATGTTTAGTGCTGACGATGCCATTATCAGCATGACTATTCCGGTGATTTATATGCTGGAGCACATGTTAAACAGAATTCGGAGTCAGGTGGTGGCACAAGAGGAGGTGGAGGAAGTAGAGGAGGAGGAGTTGTATGCGGAAGGGCTAACATCTGCAAGGTCCAGACGGTCGGCAGCACCAAGGCGGCAGGCATGTGAGGGTGGGGGAGATGGTTTTACCAGGGCGCATGGTAGCAGCCAAACTAGTGAGGAAGGTGCAGGAGCCCAGGAAGAAGTGGAGGACGAACTGATGGAAGACTCATCAGATGAGGGAGACCTTGATCACATTTCTGTTGTGCGAGGTTGGGGGGAGAGGACAGAGGAAGGAAGCATGATTGTTACCTCGCCACCAACACAACAGGGACTTGGTGCTCCTGGATGCGCAACACACATGAGTGCCTTCTTGCTGCACTACCTGCAACATGACCCTCGAATTGTGAGAATTAGAAATAATCCTGACTACTGGGTTGCCACACTGTTAGATCCCCGGTACAAAAGTAAATTTGCAGAAATTATTCCTGCCATAGAAAGGGATGCACGCATGCAGGAGTATCAGCAGAGACTGTTGCAGAATCTTACATGTGCTTTTCCACAAAATACCAGTGGTGCACGTAGTGAATCTCACAGTTCCAACTTGCCAACCGTGGGACCGTCAAGTGTTCAGCACTCAAATCGTAACAGAACCCCAGTATCTGCTGGTAACATCAATTTTGCAGAATCATTTCACCACTTTTTTAGCCCATCCTTTGCAAGGCCACAGGAGACAAGAAGTCTGACACATAGTCAACGCCTAGAGACGATGGTACAGGAGTATCTCCAAGTAAACATTGAAGCCACGACTGTGTCACTGGACCCTTGCTCTTTTTGGGCTTCCAATCTGGATAAATGGCCGGAGCTAGCCACTTACGCCTTGGAGACCTTGTCATGCCCCGCAGCCAGCGTTCTGTCTGAACGTGTGTTCAGCGCTGCTGGTGGTGTGCTGACAGATAAGCGCACGCGGCTCTCCACTGATAATGTAGACAGACTCACGTTCATAAAGATGAACAAATCATGGATCCGAAACGACTTTTCTACCCCTGTGTCATCCTGGGGAGAGTAAAAGCTTGATGATTGGTTAAAATCACCCTACCAACCGTTTTAAGCTTTCAAATTACTAATCATGTTTATCTGTATCTTGGCTGGAAAATAATTTGGGCTTTGTAGCAGTGTGCAGCACTGATCATATTAGGCCATCTATACTAAAGCTTCACCAGATTTAAAATTAATAATAATTTTTAGCTGCATCTAGCCCGGAAAATAATTTTGGGGCTCCGAGATGCGCAAGACACATAAGTGCCTTCTTGCTGCACTACCTGCAGCATGACCCTCATATTGTCAGAATTCAAAGTAATCATGACTACTGGGTTGCCACACTCTTAGATCCCCCAAACTTTTCGATCAACCTTTTCATTTTAATAAAGACCAAAAAAATGGTCATTTTTGAAATTATAAGCATTAGCAGGTTGTTAGAAACTGAAATCAAACAGTTTTCAACTCAAAACTTTATTCTAGGTGATGTTACATTTTCACATAGGACCCCTTGTTCGAAAGGAGCTTCTGAACTCTCTCGTCCATTGAATTTGTCAGGTTTTGGATGGTTTCTGCTTCAATTGTTTTGCATGAGGACAGAATACCCTCCCAGAGCTGTTGCTTAGATGTGAACTGCCTCCCGCCATCATAGACACTCCTTTTAATGATGCTCCAAAGGTTCTGAATGGGGTACAGGTCAGGGGAGCATGGGGGTCACACCATAAGTTTGTCCCCTTTTATGCCCATATCAGCCAGAGATGCAGATGTTTTATGTGCAGCATGAGATGGTGCATTATCATGCAGAAAAATGATCTTGCTGTGAAATACACGGTTCTTCTTCTTGAACCATGGCAGGAAGTGCTGTTTGAGAAAATCCACATACATTATGGAGTTCATCTTTAGCGCCTTCAGGGATCCTAAAGGGGCCGACAATCTCTCTCCCCATGATTCCAGCCCAAAACATTACTCCACCTCCTCCTTGTTGGCGCTGTAGCCGTGTTTGCGTGGGGTGTCCATCAACCAGCCATCCTCCACTCCATCCATCTGGACCATCGAGCGCTGCATGGCACTCATCCGTGAACAAAACAGTTTTGAAATCAGTCTTCATGTAATGTTTGGCCCACTGGAGCCGTTTCTGCTTGTCTGAAGTGGATAGAGGAGGTCGACAGGATGGCGTATGCACAGCTGCAAACCTCTGAAGGACCCTGCATCTTGTTGTTCGGGGGACGTTGGAGGCACAAGCAGCTTCAAAAACTTGTCTGCTGCTATGACAAGGCTTTTTTGCCGCTGCTCTTTCAACCTGACGTAATTGCCTGTAGGAAAGAGTCCTCAATTTGCCCTTATCAGCACGCACACGTGTGTACTGTGAATCAGCTACATACTTCTTGATTGCCAAGACACTTCATCCTGATCATCGCACAATGTTGATTGTAGTCATGCCTTGACCTAAACACTCCACAATTTGTTGCTTCTCAGCAGCCGACACATCCTTTTTCTTTCCCATTTTGGCAGAAAATGTAGGCTGCTTAATAATGTGAGACAACCTTCTTAAGTAGTCTTGCCTTTCATTGGACACACCTGCCAAACTAATTAGCACAGGTGTCTGCAATTGCTTACAGTGATATAAAGAGCCCTGACACACATCACCATCCATGAGTTTAACTGACAAACAAGCAAATTCTTCCCTTATCACTCCTAAACACTTTTTGCATAATAATTTGGAACGCAGTGTACATGTGCTTTTCCACAAAACACCAGTGGTTCACGTAGTGAATCTTACAGTTTTAACTTGCCAACCGTGGTCTGTATGGAGTTGTTCAATAAAGGGCCCAAAATTAAGATAACATAGATGGGAGAGGTCTCTATGAATAGGAATTCCTAAGTATTTGATACCCTGTGAGGGCCAGGCAAAGGGAAAGTTGGACTGGATGGAATCCTATATGGATTTGGGGAGGGAGACATCAAGGGCCTCAGACTTCGCTGCATTGATTTTAAAATTTGACCATGTAACAAAGTGATCTATTTCAGCCATAACAGCATGGATGGATATATGTGATTGAGTGATATATACTAGGACATCATCAGCAAATAGAGAGCACTTGTACTCGGTGCCTCCCACCTCAATCCACCTAATATTGGGGTTATGGCGAATTGATGAGAGCAGGTGCTCCGTCACTAGGATGTATAAGAGAGGGGACAGAGGACATCCCTGCCTTGTCCCATTGGTGATTGTGAAAGGTGATGAAAATGTTCTGATGCACCCCCTGGGCCTTGGGACACCCGGAGCCGGACCCTTTTTGGTGGATGCTGGTGGTTGTAGTCTTCGTGGCGGCGACCCGGTTCCGTGGCTCAGGGCGGTCAAACCAGTGGCGGAACTATTTATGTGGTTTTGATGTTTAAATGTCCGACTACGCCACCCGTGGATTGCGGTCAGAGTGAACCGCCGCTGCAGGGCAGACCGCTGAGGCTGGTGTTGTGGGTGCAGCAGAGCGTAGCATAACTCCCCACGGGAGGAGTATAGCCTCAGGGCAGTGTATGCGGAGGATGGGGGTGATGGTGCAGGGCAGCAGCAGTAACGACACGGAGTCAGTGATGCAGTCCAGGGCCTTTACTCACAGTTCTTATTATCCAGACCACGTCTGCAGGTAACGGCTGCCCACGTCGTACTGTGCTCACCAGGTGAGGGGCTCAGACAACTCCCAGATAACTTTGGAGCGCATCACAGGACCCCCTTTGTGTGTCCTTTGTCTGGCCTTTCTTACCAACCCTTCTGTCCGGCTGCCTCGGGCCTCCTCTTGGTAAACTTGGCGCCAGTTTCCCTGACCCTATGTGGTGCCTTCCTAGCGGGTGTAGCGAGGGGCTGCGCCACATAAAATGTCACAGCCTCCGGTTTCTAGCTGAGGGTCGTTTCCTGCCTCCACTAGTTTCGGGGACCGGTCTCCCCCTTTGGCCTGACCCCTCCACGCAGGTGGATTCGGGCGTGCGGTGGCGACTCACCCGTCCGCACCCCTGGGATCCCTTCATTCCTCGTTCCTGGAGCCTTCTCCGCTCCTCTTCCTTCCTTCTCCCTCTTCCAGGCCTGGGCCTCTGTTACTAGGCCCGCCTCCGGAGCAGAGCTCATGCAGAGCCCCTGCTCCCTGCCACTTCTGCTCAGACTTCTCTGCACTGAACTAAGGTGGTGCCCACCTTTTATACTCCCTTCTCAATGCACCCAGGAACTGCTTCCTCCCTGCTCCTGCACTACAGGGTTCCCCTTCCTCAGTGTTCCCTCCCCCCACTCCAGCCAGGGACAGGGACTGTCGTGCCCATCTCAGAGGCATATTGGTCGCCCTGCCCCACGGCAATGTGGTGTAATGCATGCAGGTGTCGGGTCCTGATCCACACTCCATCCTTACCTGAGAGTGAGATATCACACCTCTGGGTGAGGTGCAATACCTCTGTAGCAACCGAGCCCTCAGGGTGCTACAGTTCCATTTATCTTCAGCCTAGGTGACGTATTGTGATACAGGGCCGTGATTTTGGCTATAAAAGGGTCCCCTAGACCCCTACCCCAAACTTTTTAGGAGAATCATATATGCCGTGCCAGGAGACTCTATGGAATGCTTTCTCAGCATCCAAAGAGAGTATCTAATTACAAATTTTTAACTGCATCTAGCCCAGGAAATACTTTGTGCCTAGTAGCAGTGTCTGCTAGTCAGCGGATTATCCCGGCTGTTAAGCAAGCTACACCACCTGTAGTTTAGACACTTAATTTTTTCAAAGGAAATGCTTCGGGACCATGGGATACTCAGTGAAGAGCATCAGGAGGCACCCCAAGGCATAGGGGCTGGGACTGGCAGTAGGATGCCTTGCGGTGGACAGCCGAGCTCGATCCTTATAAAAGCTTTTTAACTGCAGCAGCTTTAGTGGACGCTACTGGAGCTGGAATTACGCGGCTGCTGGCATGAGACTTGCCCTCCAATAGATCCTTGTAAATGGATTTAAAGTGTATTCATTCAAATTAGAGAGACAATTTAAATTAAAAAGCTTAGAGCTGCCTCCACCACAGGGGGGCTCGCTCGACCCACCAGCGGACAGGCACCAGTATTGGGAGAGGGGGGCTGGCCATCAGGGTTCACCGCGGCTCTGGCACAAACCCGGAGACACGGAGGTGGCACGGGCAGGAGCGGACTGGCCGTGTCGGCTTCTCACTTTTTGGATTTTAGAAGGGCATGACATGCCTATATCTGTGTCTCCCCCTCCTTTTACTCCTCCACCTCTTTTATTTTCGCATGACTATATGTACTTGTCACTTTTCCATGTGTTAGTTATGTCTTCTGAGCAGTTTGTCAGCTTTTGGACACCTTTGAAGGTGTTTTCTATGTGTTTCTATGTGTTTTTGTTTGCCTGCCATTGGTTTTAACGGTGTTCGAAGGTGTTCGACAAACAGTTCGACGAACAGTTCGGCGAACACACGGGTGTTCGACGAACCGAACCGAACTCGAACACTACGGGGGTGGCTCAACACTACTGATGGGATATTTGGGGGATTCTCATGTGATTTATCTTCATGCATTACTATCATCTATCTTGTGGATTTAAATCTCTCATGTATATAATGTCATATATCAGCGGTTCTCATCTGTCTCATCTGATGTCATTTCCTCCCTAGACGACGGCCCCTGAGCGTTATAGATGTGATATACGGGGGCTGCACCTATATAGTGTTATGTGAATAGAAGCTCTTGAATGATTTTTCATTATCAATGAATGTATTAATAAAATTATAAGAAATATGGAGAAGACAGATATGTGGACACATAGATGAGCCCCCGACAGAAGACACATCTCTGATGGCTGAACCTGCCATTATTCCTGCACTTATGGCCGAGGGTCTGGACAAACCACAAACTCACATTATTGTTATTCTGGTAGAAAACAAATACTCGTCGGTGACTTTATTAGTACTTTGCAGAGCACATGTTACTCCCTGACGTGTGCAGAATAATCCGGGCTCCGCTGAGGCTGCCGGGCTCCTCCAGTCCAGGATTCTCCTCAGACCGGGGCCGGGAGAGGTGGGGTCATTTATATGTATATTTCTACCCTACGTCCCAGACCAAAGAGCAGAATAAGGCAGATTCACAGCAAACAGACTCAATGTGAATCCAATCTCTTTCCTGAATTGGAGTGAATCTGCTGAGTGTGAATTGTGGCTGAGTCGCTCATCACTAATGTCCGCACATCTCAGCCCAGAATAGAAAAAGACTGAAGTGAATCTCTGAAAACCCCATTTACTGCTGGGAATATATTTGCTGCTTTGTGCAGCGGCTCCGGCCCCTCTGATCTGTGAGTATAATGTGGGATATGTGAGGTATAGCGGTGTATGGAGCCGCCATTATGAGGCCTCTAGACCTTGTAGTGAGAGGGTGGAGGGGACTGTGCAGCGCGGGGAGGATCTGTCCTCCAGTTCTCTCTCTTCCTGGTCACTCATCCATTCCCGCTAAGCTTCTTATGTTCCTGAGTCCATCAGTAACCGGCGGCTCAGCTAATGTCGGCCGCTCCCGGAGATGACACCTGTTATGCCATGGTTTTCTGATATGGGGAGACCACTGTAACCCCGGGGTCCATCTTTATTTTCAGGATAAAGGACATCACATTAGATATATCGGGTACAGCTCAAATAAAAAGGTAATCACTTGTCCAGAAAAAAAATAAAGATATTTGCAACCAAGATGAGTCCATCACATAACAGGTCAGATATTTATCCCTAGGAGGTAAACTATGAAATGACAGCAAGCAGAGATCTAGATACAGAAAATATAAGGGAAAATTATATAATCTTTTATTATACTGAAGTGACCGCGGGCAAGGCCGTGCATTGGTATCTATAATCTGGCCCAGCAAGATCCCCACACACAGACTCCATCTTGATAACC
Organism: Phyllobates terribilis; assembly: GCF_046119375.1. Taxonomy (NCBI): domain Eukaryota; kingdom Metazoa; phylum Chordata; class Amphibia; order Anura; family Dendrobatidae; genus Phyllobates; species Phyllobates terribilis. The sequence continues at coordinate 1,178,089,678 of NW_027362761.1, forward strand.
GTATCTTTACTCGTATACATTTTTAACAGCAAAGAAAAACAATAAATGACAACAGTATGCACAGTAATAACGTGTAGTGATAAGCTGACCCTCACTGTCCCTACTCACACGTTACCAGTCCTTTACTCCAGAAGGATGTGTCCCCCGTCGCAGGCCTGTCTGTCTTTGCAGGAGGGCGTCCCAGCCGGAGAAAAAAAAACAGGAACAACAAATTACGCTGAAAGGAGGGAATACTTTGGCCTCTCGCCAGAGGACCCGCTTACAGTCTCTCTGATCCGGATAGCAGCTTTGGTGGATCCCTTATGTAGTCCACACTCCAGTAGCAGGGAGTGTAATAGCAGTATCCCTCAGCAGTGAAGAAGCTGGGGAAGGCCCCGAGGAAATGGTATCAGGTAAAAGAAATCCCGTTGAGAGTCTCTCCTGCGCCACGCACGAGGGCCTGCACACAGTCCTGGCTCTTTTCACAGCCCACAGCAAACTCCTCGCGCGCTTTTTTTCTGCTTCCCACTTTGGTCACGTGACTCTCTAGGGCCGGACACAGGAGGCTCAGTCTTTTGCTCTGTCATCACACCCTGCGCAGGTGCAACCTCTGGCCACAAGGTGGCAACATCATCCTGTGTAATCACTTCTATAACAGGCTCTATATCAATAATCACCGAACAGCCAGAGCCGGCCAGCTCACTACAATACAAAAATACAACCTGTAATTGTTGGAACAAACCAAATGTATATTTATATTCTATAGGAGCAGAAAGTAAAGTCCTCCCCTCCTTCTTCTATCTCCTTACATCTGTACAGATTCCTCCATCACATGAATCCCGGTAACAGTCTGAAGCTTTTATCGGCCGCGCACAATACTGGATAAGAGCTGCCCGGGTCGTGTTCCTCCTCCTGATGTGTGTGCTCTGTACAGATACAAGCGCCTCATACACAGGATTCTCTGCTATTCCTCAGTATCAGTCACTTATATACAGATGTTTGGTGTCTGCACTGAGTATAGACAGAGCTGCCCGAGCTGCTGCTGCCCCCTAGTGGCTCCATGACATGGAGATTTATGCATCCTGTATCTGCACTGAGCCAGTAACCACATGATACCAGAGGGAGCGGAAAGCATCTTATTACATCATCCAGAAGAGGAGGCAGCACAGGTGTGGAGGGAAGCAAAATGGGGGATCTAAAGAGCCAGCGGTGGAAATAGGGAAGATCTCCAGGAGGAGCTGGAAAATCTCCTGGACAAAGGTTGGATGGCAGAGAAAGAGCCACCTGCTCTCTGCTCCACCACTTATCCTGCTAGGGCACAGGTCGCTTTATGGCTGTAACTGCCCGAGGTGCGGTGAGCTAGATCCACTGCGCCATAGCGATAGCGAATGTAGCACAATGAATGGGGAGCGCCCGTCACCTTCTCTGTGACTCAGCTGGTGGCAATGGCATCATGGCGTCAGCATGGATGCTCTGCCACAAGATGAGGTGGAGCCACAGGAGATCTGATGGACAGGTAAGTATTAAATATTAGTTTTTCAATAAATGAATTAATTTTGATAACAAGAATGAAATGGGGGTGAGAGAGAACACTATAATGACTTAAGGGTGGGGGATGGAAGAGATATAAATATATTGGGGGAGGGGACATGTAAATATAATGAATCAGAGGGGCATGGAATTATAATGATACAGCGGACAAGTAATTATAATGAATCGGGGGGGCGGGAGGTGCACAGTGGGGGCATGGAGGACGCAGGAGATTAACTGATTAATTGGGGGAAAGAGAACAGTAACTAATTCATTTATACATTTATTGGGAGGGGAAAAGTGGCCAATTATAGTTACAGGGGGCTCAGTGGTGGATTATCAATTTACATTCAGAATTTTGTGTTGCATAATAGTAAGACGTCAGCGGTGAGTTACTGGATGTGAATATTTGTTCTGTCTCTACATTGTATAGGGGTACGTTCACATGGGCGACCGGCGGCACTAAATGACCACCAATCGGAAAACCATTACCTATTGGCAGTCGCTTCATAGCATGTTTAACCCCTTCATGACTGGGCTATTTTTCATTATTTTATTTGTTTTTTCCTCTCCTTCTACTAAGAGCCATAACTTGCTATCTTTCCATCCACATAGCGTATGAGGACTTGGTTTTTGCGAGACAAGTTGTAGTTTTGAACGACATCATTCATTTTATCATGTGATTCACTCAAAAGTTGGGAAAATAATTCTAAGTGCGTTGAAATTGCAAAAAAAGTGCAATTCCACAATTGTTTGTGTCACCATTTTCTGAGACCCCTAACATTTTCAATTTTCGTGGTAAGGGGCTATGTGGGGGCTTATTATCTGTGGCCTGATTTGAGGTTTATTGATGCTATTTTGGGGTAGATATAATGGTATCATCTTGTCTAATTGCAGTTTATTGCAATGTTGTGGCAGCTAAAAAATGTAATTATGGCGTTTTGATTTTTTTCTCATTACGCTGTTTACTGATTGGATTAATTTATTTTATTTTTGATAGATTGGAGTTTTATGAATTTGGCGATATCGAATATGTGTATTTTTTTTTAATTGCTTTATTTTTAATGGGGCACAAAGGGGGGTGATTCTTGCACCGGCTATCACTGAGGAATATGTTCCTACAACAAGGATACCATCCACTGGTAATAGATGAACAGATCCACAGAGCCACAAGGATCCCAAGAAGCCGCCTCTTGGATTACTTGCAGAGAGAGGACAACAACAGGGCGCCTCTTGTGGTCACATACAGCAAGCACATGAACATCCTAAGGAAGATTGAGACTGATCTTCCACCCATATTCCTCAGAGACCACAGACTGAAAGGAATATTCCCAGAACTACCACTTCTCTCCTACAAAAAGCCCCGTAACCTAAGGAATCTCCTTGTCAGAAGTGTCCTCTCATCACCATCAGAGATGGGAACATTCCCCTGTAATAATAAAAAGCAGGACTTGTACCCAGATATTACCGACAAATACAGTCCACATACCCAACACCAATCAGGACTATAAGATCATGGACTTCTTCTCATGTTCATCTTCCAATGTGGTGGACATGATACAATGTACAAGGTGTCCTGAGGAGCCGATATTGGGGAAACTAAGCAAAAACTACAAACGGGGAGGAATCTACACAGACACAATCAGGAATGAACTGGACGCCTGTGGGAAAACATTTCTCTGGACCTGGACACTGTATGACGGATATAAAAGTCTTAATACTGAAAGGTCGTTTTAAGGACGAAAAAGAAAGGAAAATCTGAGAATTCATACTGATAAGAATGTTCAACTCTTCCACAATTTAACACCTGGATTTATGACTCACTACATGGACCCAGTTCACACCTTCACGAGACTGACTCCAGATCACTAAGCTGTCACTCCCACCATCTCTCCATTTGTAACAAAAAACCTTACCTTGATTTCCTTGGCTTATCTTTAGGAGGCATCACCCCATCCACCCCATGCACAAATTGTAATATCTCCTAAATGTTGTGCTCTTGTCTCAGTCATTCATTTGTAAATCCTCCTGAAGAAGGAGCCTCGGTTCTCTGAAAGCTGCAGATATAATTCTCCTGGTTAGCCAATAAAGGGATCGCTCCTAGAATACTTCTGTCAATTTTAGGCATAAAACTACTTATATCAATTTGTAAAGGTTGCAAAGTTGTGATATATGCTCTACTGTGACCCCCTACTGAATATTAATTTTTCTTTTCTTTTGAGGGGAGGATAATTAGAACTTCTGCTATGGAGCTCTATGATTTCTATATACGTCCGTTATGATGACTACATAATTAGGATATACTTATGGTAACACATAAATAATCATTGGAGCTGTAATCATCAAATAATATTTTGTCAATGTGTGAAATGTTCTTTTAAGAATTGTTTACATGTGTAACATAACATATATATATAAATGATTTATGTGGATAGTAGGTGAAGTGTAGAGCGGTGTCACCCCATGATGATTATTATCTGGGCTTGTTACATTGTCAGGCTGCAATTTCCCTCTACAATGTCATGTGATGCACTACTTATCTCATCCACCAGATGGCGCTATAGAGCATTACACTCCATAATCCTGAAAGGTGACACCTGCAGGACGATTCGTGTAAGAGCAACAGTTCATAGTACCAGGGGTCAACCATTTTGAGCATGAAATTCACTAAGGAGGAGTCACTAATGTGTCTCGACAGTAAGGGGGGACACTATTGTGAAGGACACTATGGGGCGATTCATTATGACCGGTGTTGTGCAGTTTAGTGTTAATGACTCTCTGGAGTACAATGCGCCTAATTCATTAAGTGGTGCTCATCCCCTAAAGAAATAGGCGCATCTCTTAATTGTCATGTGCCGACACCAGAAATGGTCTGAAGTCAGTGACTGGGGAATATTTCTTGACTACATTACGCAGTTTCTGCTGAGACTGGACTGTAAACCCTAAGGCGATGTGCCCACGTAGCAGATTTACATGCGTTTTTTCTGCCAGAGAGAAGCGTTTTTTCAGCGTTTTTACATACGTTTTTTCTGCCAGAGAGAAGCGTTTTTTCAGCGTTTTCGCATGCGTTTTTTCAAGCACTTTTCCAAGTGATTTTGAGCATCACTTGGAAAAGTGCTTGACAAGTTGGTCACACAATATAAATCCATGCAACCGGCATGGATTTATATTGTGTGACCAACTTAGATGCTTTAAATGCAGCATCTATAGTAAAAAAAAAGAAAGAATTAAAAAGTTAAAAATAAAAAAAAACCTGTATGCTCACCTCTCCGGTCTCCTCCTGGCAGCGATCCTCTCTCCTCGGCGTCCCGGTTGTACTGGCAGGACCTGCGATGACTTCATTTAGTCAGCTGATGGTCACGCGACCATCACCTGACCGCTGACGTCAGTGGTCACGTGACCATCAGCTGACTAAATGACATCACTGCAGATCCTGCAAGTACACCCAGGACGCCGAGGAGAGACGACGCAGCCGGGAGAAGACCGGAGAGGTGAGTATACAGGTTTTTTTACTTTTAACTTTTTTATTTCTTTTTTTCACCGCGTGGTAGCCGGGATGTAGAGGAGTTGTAGTCTCCTCTTCATCCCAGGTACCACACGCACCGCGATTACGCTGCAACTTCGCGGCCATTGAATTTAATTGAAACGCTGCAAATCCACATATACCTGCGGGTTTGCTGCATTTCAATGTTCCTCAATGGCCGCGAATTTGCAGCGTAATCGCAGTAGAAATGGTCATGCTGCGAATTTGGCGCACTAATTAGCGCATCATGTGCACAGCACATCCGAATTCACATTGCTTTGCATGGCAGATGGTTTTACAAGCGTTTTCAATGCGTTTTCATGGCTTTAACCCCTTAATAACATCTGACGTACTAATACGCGTCTGTGCCCTGGGACTTAAGAGCCAGACCCATATTAGTACGTCATCGCGATCGCTCGCGCACACAGGCTGTGCGGGCGCGATCGCCGCCGGGTGTCAGCTGATTGTCACAGCTGACACCCGGTACTATGTGCAGGGAGCGGTCCTGCACCGCTCCCAGCACATTAACCCCCGTGATGCTGCGATCGAAGTCGATCGAAGTCGATCGCGGCATTGCGGGGGCAAGGGGAGGTGATCGGCGATACCTCCTCTTCCGGCTTCCAGCGCAGTCTGCAAAGGCTTCCCGGGTGTTGCCATGACGACCCGATGTCGTCATGACAACATCCGGGTCACCAGAGAGCAGGAAGATTGCTTGGACATGCGCAGTGCATCTCCAAGCAATCTTCACACTGTGCACTTCTGACAGCCTTCATGGCATAGGGATGGTGCTCCATTCCTGTGCCATGCAGGCGATCAAAAAAAAAAAGTGAAAGTCCCAGAGTGGGACAAAGTAATAAAGTGTATAAACTGTGTGAAAGTGGGAAAAAAAAAAAAAAATGTGCAAAAATATTATAAAAAAATAAAAAAAATAATACACCAAAAATAAAAATATAATGTACCCATCAATAAATATTATTATAAAAAAAATAAAAAAAAAACAATAAAAGTACACATATTTGGTATCGCCGCGTCCGGAACAACCTGACCTATAAAATTGTCCCACTAGTTAACCCCTTCAGTGAACACGGTAAAAAAAAAAAAAAAAAACGAAGCAAAAAACAATGCTTTATCACCATACCGCCAAACAAAAAGTGGAATAACACGCGATCAAAAAGACGCATGTAAATAAAAATGATACCGCTGAAAACGTCATCTCGTCCCGCAAAAAACAAGCCGCCATACAGCTCCATCAGCCGAAAAATAAAAAAGTTATAGCTCTCAGAATAAAGCGATACTAAAAAATATTTTTTTCTATAAAATAGCTTTTATTATGTATAAGCGCCAAAACATAGAAAAATGATACAAATGTGGTACCGCTGTAAACGTACTGACCCGAAGAATAAAGCTACCTCATCAATTTTACCACACGCGGAACAGAATAAAAAAAAAAAAAAAAAACAATTCCTGAATTGTTGGTTTTTGTTTATTCTGCCTCCCAAAAATCGGAATAGAAAGCGATCAAAAAATGTCACGTGCCTGAAAATGGCACCAATAACAACGTCAAGTCATCCCGCAAAAAACGAGCCGTCACATGACTGTCTGCCAAAATCTGGAAAAATTATAGCTCTCAAAATATGGCGATGCAAAAACTAGATTTTACAAAAAATGCGTCTTTTAGTGTGTGACAGCTGTCAGTCATAAAAACCCCATATGATTCTGGCATTGCTGTAATCACACCGACCCGAAGAATAAAGTCGTCTAATCACTTATACCGCACAAGGAACGGCGTCAAAAATAAACTCTTGGGTTAGGATTGGGCTAGGGTTAGGGCTGGGTTTGGGGCTAGGGTTGTGCTGGGGCTAGGGTTGTGCTGGGGCTAGGGTTGTGCTGGGGCTAGGGTTGTGCTGGGGCTAGGGTTGTGCTGGGGCTAGGGTTGTGCTAGGGTTAGGGCTGGGGTTGGGATTTTTTTCAAAAGTAAGAAAAAAAGATGACGATATGGCGACTAGTGTTGAGAGCAAGTGCTCGCTACTTGAGTTTGCATCGGGTGCTCTGGTATGCATTGAGTATCGTGGGTATTTGAGTGACATGCTCGAGTCTCTGCCCCATATGCTTCGCGGCCAAAAAACTTTACGGGGATTGCCTGCCATGCACGAGTGATCCCCGCATGTTTTTTTTTGGGTGTCTAATAACCGTGAAACATGCGGAGCAGGGACTCGAGCATGTCACTCGAGCACACGCTGTACATGGTGCATACCTGAGTACCCGATGCAAATTCAAGTAGCGAGCACTTGCGCTCAAGAATAATGACAACTTATTCAATATGATGACCTAATGTAAACAAATAATGTGCCGTACCTTTGGGTTCAAAATGTTCACTATACACCTTAATAAAATCCTTGAGGGGTATAGTTTCCAAAATGGGGACACTTGTGGGGGAGCTTCACTGTTTAGGCACATCACGGGCTCTCCAAACGCGACATGGTGTCCGCTAACAAATTGAATGGAAAATCGGCTCAAATTGTTAGCGGACGCCATGTTGCGTTTGGAGAGCCCCTGTGTGCCCAAACATTGGAGCTCCCCCACAAGTGACCCCATTTTGGAAACTAGACCCCCCAAGGCACCTATCTAGATGCATAGTGAGCACTTGGAACCCCCAGGTGCTTCACAAATTGATTCGTAAAAATGAAAAAGTGAAAAAAAAACCACTTTTTCATTTTTATGAATCAATTTGTGAAGCACCTGGGGTTCCAAGTGCTCACTATGAATCTAGATAGGTGCCTTGGGGGGTCTAGTTTCCAAAATGGGGTCACTTGTGGGGGAGCTCCAATGTTTGGGCACACAGGGACTCTCTAAATGCAACATGGTATCCGCTAACAAATTGAATGGAAAATCGGCTCAAATTGTTAGCGGACACACATTGCGTTTGGAGAGCCCCTCTGTGCCCAAACTTTGGAGCTCCCCCACAAGTGACCCCATTTTGGAAACTAGACCCCCCAAGGCACCTTTCTAGATGCATAGTGAGCACTTGGAACCCCCAGGTGCTTCACAAATTGATTCGTAAAAATGAAAAAGTGAAAAAAAAAACACTTTTTCATTTTTATGAATCAATTTGTGAAGCACCTGGGGTTCCAAGTGCTCACTATGCATCTAGATAGGTGCCTTGGGGGGTCTAGTTTCCAAAATGGGGTCACTTGTGGGGGAGCTCCAATGTTTGGGCACACAGGGACTCTCTAAATGCAACATGGTATCCGCTAACAAATTGAATGGAAAATCGGCTCAAATTGTTAGCGGACACACATTGCGTTTGGAGAGCCCCTCTGTGCCCAAACTTTGGAGCTCCCCCACAAGTGACCCCATTTTGGAAACTAGACCCCCCAAGGCACCTTTCTAGATGCATAGTGAGCACTTGGAACCCCCAGGTGCTTCACAAATTGATTCGTAAAAATGAAAAAGTGAAAAAAAAAACACTTTTTCATTTTTATGAATCAATTTGTGAAGCACCTGGGGTTCCAAGTGCTCACTATGAATCTAGATAGGTGCCTTGGGGGGTCTAGTTTCCAAAATGGGGTCACTTGTGGGGGAGCTCCAATGTTTGGGCACACAGGGACTCTCCAAATGCAACATGATATCCGCTAACAAATTGTCGGCTCAAATTGTTAGCGGATATCATGTTGCATTTGGAGAGTCCCTGTGTGCCCAAACATTGGAGCTCCCCCACAAGTAACCCCATTTTGGAAACTAGACCCCCCAAGGCACCTATCTAGATGCATAGTGAGCACTTGGAACCCCAGGTGCTTCACAAATTGATTCATAAAAATGAAAAAGTGTTTTTTTTTCACTTTTTCATTATTACGAATCAATTTGTGAAGCACCTGGGGGTTCCAAGTGCTCACTATGCATCTAGAAAGGTGCCTTGGGGGGTCTAGTTTCCAAAATGGGGTCACTTGTGGGGGAGCTCCAAAGTTTGGGCACAGAGGGGCTCTCCAAACGCAATGTGGCGTCCGCTAACAATTTGAGCCAATTTTCCATTCAATTTGTTAGCGGATACCATGTTGCATTTAGAGAGTCCCTGTGTGCCCAAACATTGGAGCTCCCCCACAAGTAACCCCATTTTGGAAACTAGACCCCCCAAGGCACCTATCTAGATGCATAGTGAGCACTTGGAACCCCTAGGTGCTTCACAAATTGATTCGTAAAAATGAAAAAGTGTTTTTTTTTTCACTTTTTCATTATTACAAATCAATTTGTGAAGCACCTGGGGGTTCCAAGTGCTCACTATGCATCTAGAAAGGTGCCTTGGGGGGTCTAGTTTCCAAAATGGGGTCATTTGTGGGGGAGCTCCAAAGTTTGGGCACAGAGGGGCTCTCCAAACGCAATGTGGTGTCCGCTAACAATTTGAGCCGATTTTCCATTCATATTGTTAGCGGATACCATGTTGCATTTAGAGAGTCCCTGTGTGCCCAAACATTGGAGCTCCCCCACAAGTGACCCCATTTTGGAAACTAGACCCCCCAAGGCACCTATCTAGATGCATAGTGAGCAGTTGGAACCCCCAGGTGCTTCACAAATTGATTCATAAAAATGAAAAAGTGTTTTTTTTTTCACTTTTTCATTGTTACGAATCAATTTGTGAAGCACCTGGGGGATCCAAGTGCTCACGATGCATCTAGATAGGTGCCTTGGGGGGTCTAGTTTCCAAAATGGGGTCACTTGTGGGGGAGCACCAATGTTTGGGCACACAGCGGCTCTCCAAACGCAACATGGTGTCGCTAACAATTTGAGCCAATTTTGCGTTAAATTTGTTAGCGGACACCATGTTGCATTTAGAGAGCCGCTGTGTGCCCAAATATTGGAGCTCCCCCACAAGTGACCCCATTTTGGAAACTAGACCACCCAAGGCACCTATCTAGATGCATAGTGAGCACTTGGAACCCTCAGGTGCTTCACAAATTGATTCATAAAAATGAAAAAGTGTTTTTTTTTTCACTTTTTCATTGTTACGAATCAATTTGTGAAGCACCTGGGGGTTCCAAGTGCTCACTATGCATCTAGATAGGTGCCTTGGGGGGTCTAGTTTCCAAAATGGGGTCACTTGTGGGGGAGCTCCAATGTTTGGGCACACAGGGACTCTCTAAATGCAACATGGTGTCCTCTAACAAATTTAACTGAAAATCGGCTCAAATTGTTAGTGACACCATGTTGCGTTTGGAGAGCCGCTGTGTGCCCAAACATTGGAGCTCCCCCACAAGTGACCCCATTTTGGAAACTAGACCCCCCAAGGCACCTATATAGATGCATTGTGAGCACTTGGAACCCTCAGGTGCTTCACAAATTGATTCATAAAAATGAAAAAGTGTTTTTTTTTTTCACTTTTTCATTGTTACGAATCAATTTGTGAAGCACCTGGGGGTTCCAAGTGCTCACTATGCATCTAGAAAGGTGCCTTGGGGGGTCTAGTTTCCAAAATGGGGTCACTTGTGGGGGAGCTCCAAAGTTTGGGCAAACATGGGCTCTCCAAACACAACATGGCGTCCGCTAATTATTCAAGCAAATTTTACAATCAAAAAGTCAAATGGCGCTCCTTCCCTTCCGAGCCCTGCCGTGCGCCTAAACAGTGTTTTTTCCCCAAATATTGGGTATCTGCGTGCCCAGGGGAAATTGCACAACAAATTTTGGGGTCCATTTTTTCTTGTTACCCCTGTGAAAATAAAAAAAATTGGGTCTAAAGTAACATTTTTGTGAAAAAAGTTAAATGTTCATTTTTTTCTTCCACATTCAAAAAATTCCTGTGAAGCACCTGAAGGGTTAATAAAGTTCTTGAATGTGGTTTTGAGCACCTTGAGGGGTGCAGTTTTTAGAATGGTGTCACTTTTGGGTATTTTCTGTCATAAAGACCTCTCAAAGTGACTTCAAATGTGATGTGGTCGCTAAAAAAATGGTTTTGTAAATTTTGTTGGAAAAATGAGAAATCGCTGGTCAACTTTTAACCCTTATAGCTCCCTAACAAAAAAAAATTTTGGTTCCAAAATTGTGCTGATGTAAAGTAGGCATGTGGGAAATGTTATTTATTAACTCTTTTGTGTGACATATCGCTCTGATTTCAGGGCTTAAAAATTCAAATTTTGAAAATTGCAAAATTTTCAAAATTTTCGCCAAATTTCCGTTTTTTTCACAAATAAACACAAGTGATATCGAAGAAATTTTTCCACAATCATGAAGTACAATATGACACAAAAAAACATTCTCAGAATCAGGGGGATCCGTTGAAGCGTTCCAGAGTAATTACCTCATAAAGTGACAGTGGTCAGAATTGTAAAAATTGGCCCGGTCATTAACGTGCAAACCACCCGCGGGGCTTAAGGGGTTAAAAACGCTACGTGGCACATAGCCTAAAAGTCACAACTTCCGAGTTCTGTGAAAATATTGCAACTTATTAAGGTGTTTTACATCAGAGTTTTGACCTTTCACATTTTCTGCTATTCATGCGCTATAGAGATAAAGTGTCAGCTTCATTCTGCGGGAAAAAGTTATTACAATAATAGAAGACTTATAATTTTTTTAAATGTTTTATTACTTTTATACAATTAATATTCTGTGGGGGAGGGGCCGAAGGAAAATCTGTTGATCCGTCAGCTCGCTCCGTTGTACGGCCACATTCAGAGTTTCTCCTCCTGTGCAGATGTTCATATAGTCTGTAATCATTATGTCAGCGCTGGTTTATACCTGACTGGTTTATACAATGATCTGTACAGAAATAATCTATTCCCAGAGGAAGAAGAGAAGACAGAAATAATCACTGAGCGCTCTGCTAATTCTCTGCACCTTCATCTACACAACATTGTAATACAGCGACATCATGGGGGATGAGGAGGAGGTTTTTGTACGGCTCTGTATCACTGTGTGTATGGAGTGCTATAACCCTGCATACAATAATAATCTGCTGCATCGTCCTCTGTCGCTCCTCGGATTGTAAGAGTGTAATCAGTTCCAGATCCAGATCCAGAGAACCGGTCTGGGACTCCTGTATCTCGAGTGGTTGCATAATAGATAAGAAGCTTTGGTCGTTGTCCTGATTTCTGTTGGTACCAGGCTACATAGCTATATACATCTTCACTGGCCGTACAAGAGATGGTGATTGTATCTCCGGAGGACACAGAGATATAATCTGGAGTCTGGGTCATCACAGTCTCTCCACAGGATCCTGAGGATTAGAAGAGACATATTCATTTCTGATAAATGTCGGGATCTTCCTAGAAATCCTGATCTGATGATGGATCCACTGTAGAGATTTCTCTACACACAATCATGGAAGGATCCGAATCTCTCACCCTGAATAGAAATGAAGATCACAGCCAGCAGATAACTGCGAGAAACCATCCTGATGTGTCTGGACCGTCAGATAGAAACTATAAGATGAGACAATCTGTACAATGAGATCTATATAGAGAGTGACAGGGGGGATACAGAGACCCCCAGAGACTGTGTATGGAAATACTGGGGACATGTAAATTCTGTGGTTATAATGTGACGGTTACTGGAGTGTAATAGAGACCGGAGCTCGGCGGCGTCTCCTCCTAAATGAGAATTAATGTCACTTGTATGAAATCTAAGAAAAGAAATAAGAGTTTTTTTAGTAATTAATTCTAATTTCCATGGTTATAGGTTTTTATGATCATGTTTAGCTCTGCTACATCTGTATATAAATATTCCTGAAATATTGTTTTGTATTTATAAGGATATAAATGTATTTTTCTATAATCGGCAGGATATTCCATTACACTGTATAAACCTCCTGAGAGAATCCACCGGTCATCAGGGTCGCGGTATTGTAGGACCTGATATCTGTGCGGAGTCTTCACAGCTTACATACAAGTTAGGAAAACCCTGTAAGTGACGTCCTTGTATACGATCACATACACGACTGATCTCTCTGAATATCTGTTATAAATGCAGTCAGGATTAAGGGAGAAAATCTACTAGAGACCTGAGCAGAAGTAATCCGGGGGCTCCTGCACCTGCCGAACCCCCTCCAAACTCGCGATCAGGGGTCAGGTTATAGTAAGTTACATAGTGCGGTGTAGTGTAACGGAGACCTCGGCACCGAAGAAGACAAAAGGAGGAAATGTTGCTGCAAATATATATTTTTTATTTGGATCCGGCAAAAAAAGCAAAGACAGATACCGGCCAGCGTTTCGGCCAATAAATTGTCTTCATCAAGGACGTCTGTAATACATGAACATAACAAATAAAACATTTAGTTTCATATGTGACATGAAATGAACCTAAAGAAAAGTGTCAGATCAATGGGAGGCGGGAGGAGGAAAGGTGGGAATGTGAGGATCAACCAGAGATAACACATGGACAATGAGATCACAACGATGAAAATCATTAATAATACTGCAATTGTCATATGGGAACAATGTTGGAGTCAGCGTGATAATCTGGTTTTGTGTGAATTCCATAAAGACAAAAGGAAAGAAAAGAAAAGAGGACATGAATCCTGGAAGCTAAAGGACAAATTATCTAAAGACGACCAATATGTGGTCAGTTCAGAGCAATGACGACGGCTCAAAAATTATTAATTATTACAATGTGCACACTTCAGTAGGTGAACACTTGGTCTAAGGTTCAGGTTTTCACGTGACTTTACCAGTTAGAATAGGACCAGGAAATCTAGATTGCATCATGTCCATATAGCAGCACCTGTAACTACAGTATATTCAGGTGGTGTGTACACGTCTAATATTAGACCATCGAAGCAATGTAGAGGGCTCCAAAAAAGATTAGGCCTCTACCTATCCCTATGCCGAGCTCCTATACCAACACAGTACAGGCATAAAATGGTGTTCATGGCCGCCCCTAAGTGTTATCCTGCCTGTGATAGTCCCCTGATAATGGTGCAGGTTTTTATTTTTTAAATCCTCACAAATTGAATCGCAGATTGTTCAAATTTGTGTGGAACCTCGGATTTCAGGAAATTTAACACAAATTCATTCCTCCATGGATTGATCTGCTCATCTCTAGTCTCAACTAATTCCTGGCTGGAGAGTGACCGCACTATCCGGGGACATTGACCGCACTATCCGGGGACAGTGGCCACCACATCTCCTTGAGCCCCAGAACGGCTCAGAGTGAATACGATGGCACTACGTGACTAAAGTGGACACAGCTTGAGCAGATCTCGTTACACCTAGCAGGGTCAGTTATGTGTAAGTATGGCGACAAGAAAGGTTCAGATCCAGCAATCCCACAGGATTAAAAATTACACCTTTACTTATGAAACGTAAAAATCCATATTAGTATTTCAATAGAAAAATGTGAAATGAGAGCGGGTATAAACAATACATGAACTGGTGACGGGTTTTACACCATGTGGATTCTTAATCATAATCTATTTTACATTGATAGTCAAGTACATTTTATTTTTTTACATTTACTTTTTGCTCCACTCTCTTCACAACCCAAGAATATTACACAATTGAAGACAGCGCTCCTTAGGAAGTTTCATATATACAGGTGCTTCTTACTAATTTAGAATATCATCAAAAGGTTAATTTATTTCAGTTCTTCAATCCAAGAAGTGAAGCTCATATATTATATAGAGTCATTACACACAGAGGGATCTATTATATAGAGTCATTACACACAGAGGGATCTATTATATAGAGTCATTACACACAGAGGGATCTATTTCAAGTGTTTATTTCGGTTAATGCCAGGCCGCATTGATGCAGTAATTGATGCAAAGGATCCCCGACCAAGTATTGAGGGCATTTACTGAACATACATTTCAGTAGGGGAACATTTCGGATTTTAAAGACATTTTTCAAGCTGTTGTTATAAAGTATTCTAATTTACTGAGATAATGACTTTTGTGTTTTCATTGGCTGTAAGCCATAATCATCAACATTAACAGAAATAAACACACGAAATAGATCTCTCTGTTTGTAATGACTCTATATAATATATGAGCTTCACTTTTTGTGTTGAAGAACTGAAATAAATTAACCTTTTGATGATATTCTAATTTTCTGAGAAGCACCTGTATATATGATGCTTCTTAAGCAGCGCTATTCCATTTGCTTCTGTGGATTTTACCTCAGGTGTATTTTGACTATGACGCTCCCTTATGCCTAATGTATCCTGCAGACATGCTTATTTGTACAACCCAAGAATATTAGTGACTTAGAGGCCATCGCCAATGAGGAACGGGCTAAGATTCCTCAGGGGCTGTAAAGAGCTGGTGTCTGGATAGGCATCACGTACACAGCAGGTCGTAACAGCCAAAGGGGCTTTACTACCTACTAAAGACGCTTATCACGTAGGGGTGAATAATCCTCAGACTTCAGTGGTCAGTAAGGGGCATTTTGTGCTGAATATGGAGAAACCACTTGTTATATTATTTGTACTGAGCTATTTCTATACTTCTTGGTTTATTGCAAACAGCAGAAAGTTTATAAATGTTAGAAATAAACTGAATCTGAAATGGGGTGAAGGTGGGGATTGAAACTAAATATACAGTGCTCAGCATAAATGAGTACACCCCCTTTGAAAAGTAAAATTTTAATCAATATCTATAATGGGTGTGTCAGGTGTGACAGACTGTCGTTCTGGATCCAGCTGTAGAAGGTCATTGCGCTTGGCTCTGCAGGCACCTTCTTGATCTTTTGATCTTTGTGGTGTAGTGATATCCTTCTCCCTCTAGGACCTAGGAGTGGACCTCCACCTTCTGCTGCTAATTGACACACCCTTGCTGGATGTTTAAATACCTTCGGTCTCTGCAGAAAGTCGCCTAGATAGCTCTATTTTCCTCTGTCCAAACTTGAAGTACTAGTAGTCGGCTAGTGTCTTCTTGGAGTTCCCTTGGAGTATAGTTGGCATAATCTCTCTGGTGTCTTCTCAAGCTAAGTGTTTTCCTTTGTCTGTTACCTATTTGTCTTTAGTTGCAGAGGGGGTTGACTAGTGCTCACCCCATCCCCTCCTTAACTAGGGCCTATCACTAGGGGCAGTCAGGGATTAGGTTTCCTGCTCAGCGATAGGTACGGAACCTATTTAGGGACTTTAGGGGAGTCAGGCTGTTGTCAGATCTGCCTAGGGGTCTCCACTCCCCCTTTTCCTAGTGTTTGGACTTCTTCCTCCTCTTCCCGTTGTTGTGCACTTAGTCTTTCCCTCACCTTGCTTGACAATATCTCACTGAACAAAAGAAAAATTTCCAGAATTTTGACAAGACTAAGTTTCATAGAACCTTCTTTAACCCATAACATGAAGGTAAGGTTAATAATATAACTTTCATACCTAAATCTTCAGTATTACTCAAAATAGTTAATGCAAAATGAGTACACCCGACATAAAAAAAAAAATACTACATCTAGTCATTTGTATGACCTCCATAATTTTTAAGAACAGCACCGAGTTTTCTAGATATGGAATGAGCAGGTTGGCGACATATTGTAACATTTATCTTTTTTCATTCTACAAGAACGAGCCCTTTTAGAGCCTGGATACTGGATGGAGAGTGATGACAACTTGTCTCTTCAGAATTCCCCATAGGTGTTTGGGTGGGTTCAGATCAGGAGACACTTAATCAATGAATCACTTTCTCCCTGTTCTTCTTCAGAAATACCACAGAAGCCTTAGATGTGTGTTTTGGATCATTGTGATGTTGCTAAGTGAACGTCTACCAAGCGCACAGAGTGATGGCAGCATCTTCTCTTTCAATATAGAGGTTTACATCTGTGAATTCATGACATCATCAATGAAATGTATCCCCCCCGACTCCAGCAGCACTGATGCAGCCCCACATAAGGACACTGCAACCACAAGGTCTCATTGAAAGACACCATTCAGTTTTCTTTGTACTTCTCACCTTTTTGACACTATACAGCTTTGAAGCCATCAGTTCCAAAAACATTTATCTTGGTGTCAACACTCCAGAGTATAGAGTCCCAGTGGTCTTCATATTTTTCACCACGATCCCTCAATTGTAGTAGAGCTTTTTAGTGTAAAAGCTTTAGTAGAAGTTTCTTTCTTCTAAAGACAACGGCATGCAACCCATTCCTCTGCAGTGTACACCGTATTGTGTCATGAGAAACACATTCACCGGTTTGGATTTCTACTCATTTAGCTAACTGAACTGAATTTGTATATGGATTTTCTTCAGCCCTTCTTATCAAAAGATGCTCCTGTTTAGGTGTCAACCTCCATGATTGGCCTGGACGTCTCTGTAAGATGATTGCAGTTCCATCTTTGTTACATTTTGGTATTCCTTTTGCTACAGTATTCTGACTGATAAGTAAAGCTTTGCTGATCTTCTTGTAGCCTTCCCTTTTTTTATGTAAAATAAATTATTTTCTTTCTCAGGTCTTGTGACATTTCTCTTCCATGTGGTGCCATTGCTGACAGAATGAAATGGGAAGGGTTTTTGTTTTTTTATAAGCAACAACTTTTTCTAGTAAACTGTCTGCTGGACACCTGTGTAATGAATAATTAAACTTACCTGTGGTTGAATTCTGGTTAATTAGAATTTTGTACTATAAAATTGAACTTTTCTACTAAGATTTTCATTGGGGTGTACTCACTTTTACAACATTTTCTTAAATGAATTTCTTAGGAAAATTACTTTTTGGGGTGTTGAAAATAGCAAGTATTGTTTGTAATTAATAGCCAACATTTGTGGGAGTATTTAGTAGTCTGGTATCCCATAGAAAACGTTAATTCTAAAAGGAAACTAAAGGTTTTCTGACAAAACTGTTGGGGTGTACTCATTTGTGCTGAGCACTGTATCTGCTATATCCACAGAATATGCCAAATATATATAGTGGATGTGGATCCCACCTATAGGAACATCATATATCTTGAGTATGGGGCCCTGACAAGCTGCGGTTTCAGCCATTAGCTTGTCAGGATTCCCGTCCATTTGTATAGAAATTTTAACCACCTCCTTATGAAAATTCCTCTTAATGGAGCCTGCATGTTCTATATATTTACATCACATCCTCTGTATGTGGTAAGAATAGAATAACTCCTTAAAGGTGAGTACAGATGTGGTGGATAGGATGTGTATTTGGGTAAGACCTCGTGAATTCAACATGTCAATATATTTATTCTCAAGGAATATAAACTGTCCCCGGAGATGTCTGACAGCAGCTTTACCCCCTCTCCCTATACAGAACACATGGACGCTCAGCTGAGTCTAACGTGCTTATGTATGGGGGGGGGCTGTTTATCCGTCAGCTCGCTCCGTTGTACGGCCACATTCAGAGTTTCTCCTCCTGTGCAGATGTTCATATAGTCTGTAATCATTATGTCAGCGCTGGTTTATACCTGACTGGTTTATACAATGATCTGTACAGAAATAATCTATTCCCAGAGGAAGAAGAGAAGACAGAAATAATCACTGAGCGCTCTGCTAATTCTCTGCACCTTCATCTACACAACATTGTAATACAGCGACATCATGGGGGATGAGGACGGAGGTTTTTGTACGGCTCTGTGTCACTGTGTGAGAGGATACTGTGCACTCTGCTGACAGTAATAATCTGCTGCATCGTCCTCTGTCGCTCCTCTGATTGAAAGAGTGTAATCAGTTACAGATCCAGATCCAGAGAACCGGTCTGGGACTCCTGTATATCGGCTGCTTGTACTGTAGATGAGAAGTGCTGGAGGTTGTCCTGATTTCTGTTGGTACCAGTGTAAGTTGCCATATACATTACTACTGGCCTTACATGAAATGGTGGCTGTTTCTCCTGGGGACACAGTGATGAGATCTGGAGATTGGGTCAGTACAATCTGTGCACAGGAGTCTAAGGAAAGATAAAGAAAACATCAGTGTTAGTGTTAATGTCGCCTCATTGTGCTGTTCTCTACTACTGTCCTGTCCATCATCTCATGAACCTCTCACCATGAATGAGAAGAAGAATTACACCCAGTACAACTCCCTGTAAACCCATCGTCATCTCCCTGGACTGATGGCCACAGACTATAGAGATGTCACCTGCACAATGTCCCCTATATACCAGCTGTAATCACTGGAGGAGACGTCCCCTGAGAGCAGAGATGTAAAGCAGGAGACATGTAAATTGTGCCGTGTGTCAGCGATCAGTGATCTGGATCTTACTGCAATCAGGGATTTCCTACAGGAGAGATATAATCCCGATCATTATCCTGAGATCATTCACCATCAGTGATCTCCTGATTGTTCTCAGACATCAGAAATGGGATTATTTTTATAGATGTTATTAGTTTTATCTGTGAAGTAAGAATAAATCCTTCTACGTCTTATTGGGCTTTTCCAGCTCTGTGATGTTGCAGCCGATGTAAGAACAGATACTGGAGACAACAGATCACCGGGAGCGTGTAACGCAGAATTCCTGACCTCACAGAGAACATCTAAGGGTATGTGCCCACGTAGCGTTTTACAAGCGTATATGCTGCGCTCAAAAATCCGCAGCATGTCCATTAATTTTGCGGACACGCAGCGTAATCGCCGCCATTGACTTGCATTGAGATTTATATAATCCGTGTCAGTACATTTGTATACACAGATTATATGCGTTTCAATGTGCGGATGGTACCCAAGTCTGGAGGAGAGAAGACTCTCATCCAGACCTGGATAGAAACTGTAAAAAAAAGAATTAAAAATAAAAAATAAAGTGTATACTCACCTTCTGATGTCCTCCCGGTGTTTTGTCTGCTCCGTCCGCTCTCTTGCAATGCTCCCGCTGTTATGAAGGACCTGCCATGACGTCACTGAGTCATGTGACCCATCACATGGCTCAATGACGTCACCGCAGGTCCTTCACACCACCGTGAGCCGCCCAACACACCGGACGCGGCAGAGAGAACACCAGGAGGACACCGGAAGGTGAGTATAAACTTTATTTTTTTATTTTTTACCATTTTATTCTTTTTTTTAACTAACTTGGTCACACTACTATAAATTCATGCCGGTTGCCGGTTGCATGGATTTATATAGAGTGAACAAGTTGTCAAGCACTTTCCAAGTGATGCTAAAATCACTTGGAAAAGCGCTTGATAACCCGCATGCAGAAATGCATGGAGAGATGCTTGACAAACGCTTCTACCTGGCGGGAAAAACGCATGTAAAATCCGCATGCATTTTTCCTGCCAGGGAGAAGCGTAAAAAATATGCAGCATTTCTGCATCGTGGGCACATAGTCGAAGACCATTAGAAATATTTATATTCATTCAGATTATTATTAATATGTTTATTACTATTAATACGACTGATATTTTATTACATCCACTCCTGATTGTTGCTTAAAAACCAGATGTAAAACCCTGATGAAATACACAGGTGTGAATGAGGCCTGATCTGTGTATATTGTGGTGTGAATACAGAACTGATGGGATATTTGGGGGATTCTCATGTGATTTATCTTCATGCATTACTATCATCTATCTTGTGGATGTAAATCTCTCATGTATATAATGTCATATATCAGCGGTTCTCATCTGTCTCATCTGATGTCATTTCCTCCCTAGACGACGGCCCCTGAGCGTTATAGATGTGATATACGGGGGCTGCACCTATATAGTGTTATGTGAATAGAAGCTCTTGAATGATTTTTCATTATCAATGAATGTATTAATAAAATTATAAGAAATATGGAGAAGACAGATATTTGGACACATAGATGAGCCCCCGACAGAAGACACATCTCTGATGGCTGAACCTGCCATTATTCCTGCACTTATGGCCGAGGGTCTGGACAAACCACAAACTCACATTATTGTTATTCTGGTAGAAAACAAATCCTCGTCGGTGACTTTATTAGTAGTTTGCAGAGCACATGTTACTCCCTGACGTGTGCAGAATAATCCGGGCTCCGCTGAGGCTGCCGGGCCCCTCCAGTCCAGGATTCTCCTCAGACCGGGGCCGGGAGAGGTGGGGTCATTTATATGTATATTTCCACCCTACGTCCCAGACCCCTGAGCAGAATAAGGCAGATTCACAGCAAACAGACTCAATGTGAATCCAATCTCTTTCCTGAATTAGAGTGAATCTGCTGAGTGTGAATTGTGGCTGAGTCGCTCATCACTAATGTCCGCACATCTCAGCCCAGAATAGAAAAAGACTGAAGTGAATCTCTGAAAACCCCATTTACTGCTGGGAATATATTTGCTGCTTTGTGCAGCGGCTCCGGCCCCTCTGATCTGTGAGTATAATGTGGGATATGTGAGGTATAGCGGTGTATGGAGCCGCCATTATGAGGCCTCTAGACCTTGTAGTGAGAGGGTGGAGGGGACTGTGCAGCGCGGGGAGGATCTGTCCTCCAGTTCTCTCTCTTCCTGGTCACTCATCCATTCCCGCTAAGCTTCTTATGTTCCTGAGTCCATCAGTAACCGGCGGCTCAGCTAATGTCGGCCGCTCCCGGAGATGACACCTGTAATGCCATGGTTTTCTGATATGGGGAGACCACTGTAACCCCGGGGTCCATCTTTATTTTCAGGATAAAGGACATCACATTAGATATATCGGGTACAGCTCAAATAAAAAGGTAATCACTTGTCCAGAAAAAAAATAAAGATATTTGCAACCAAGATGAGTCCATCACATAACAGGTCAGATATTTATCCCTAGGAGGTAAACTATGAAATGACAGCAAGCAGAGATCTAGATACAGAAAATATAAGGGAAAATTATATAATCTTTTATTATACAAAAATACAACCTGTAATTGTTGGAACAAACCAAATGTATATTTATATTCTATAGGAGCAGAAAGTAAAGTCCTCCCCTCCTTCTTCTATCTCCTTACATCTGTACAGATTCCTCCATCACATGAATCCTGGTAACAGTCTGAAGCTTTTATCGGCCGCGCACAATACTGGATAAGAGCTGCCCGGGTCGTGTTCCTCCTCCTGATGTGTGTGCTCTGTACAGATACAAGCGCCTCATACACAGGATTCTCTGCTATTCCTCAGTATCAGTCACTTATATACAGATGTTTGGTGTCTGCACTGAGTATAGACAGAGCTGCCTGAGCTGCTGCTGCCCCCTAGTGGCTCCATGACATGGAGATTTATGCATCCTGTATCTGCACTGAGCCAGTAACCACATGATACCAGAGGGAGCGGAAAGCATCTTATTACATCATCCAGAAGAGGAGGCAGCACAGGTGTGGAGGGAAGCAAAATGGGGGATCTAAAGAGCCAGCGGTGGAAATAGGGAAGATCTCCAGGAGGAGCTGGAAAATCTCCTGGACAAAGGTTGGATGGCAGAGAAAGAGCCACCTGCTCTCTGCTCCACCACTTATCCTGCTAGGGCACAGGTTGCTTTATGGCTGTAGCTGCCCAAGGTACGGTGAGCTAGATCCACTGCGCCACCTGCACCGGACACTGCCTGCAGGGGCCGAGGAGACATCGCACATCACTGCTTGTCATGGGGACCAGGGAAAGTGAGATAAGGGGGTTTTTCTATTCACATTTTTATTTTGTCACAAATGAAGCATAAAAAACTGTTAGGCGTCAGGCTGTTGCTGCATTTGAAATAGGTCCAGAACCTTCTGTGGTCTTCCATTTCAGTCCATCCAGGGCTGATGCTGCTCAGCATTGTTGTCAGCCCCAGCCCCTAGCTGGTCCATGAGATGTACAGATTGTCTCTTGGGTATTTGTGGCTAGCAATGTTAAGCGTAGGTTGCAGAGGGAGACAGGGCTGTTGGAGCCTAAGTCTGGGATTCTCCACACCGAGCATGTCTGTGACCTGGCGGATCGTGATTGGTCGCGGGTGACGCCACCAATGGTGCAAAGGTGGGCAGGGCTTAGTCTTTAAAAGACCTGCCCACAAACATGACGGCGCGCTCTGATCATTGAGCAGTGATGCTGATGTGTGGATGACTGTGTGCTCTCTAGTTTCCATAGGCAGGTGTAGTGGAAATAGGCAGCTCCGTCTTGCAGTCTGGCTCTGCCAAAGGGGTTGCCTAACACCCCGAGCCGCCTGCAGACTTCATGTCCATGGCTATCGCCTGTCAGCCACGTGGAGTAATACCCTTCAGTCTGGTAGCACGCCGGCTGGAGGCACGTGTACCCGTCGGCGTAGTCACACACGCATCCTAGCGCCACCAGTGTAGTCCCTGTGTAGTTAACAGGGCTACAGCTACTTACCAGGTCGTGCTCTCCCGTGCAGTTAACGGAGATAGAGCGAACCACTATACCCGTTCCTGTGCAGTAGCACAGAAGGGTTTATCATTTAAGTTGGTTGCTTTCCTTTTCACCCGGAAAGTGTTCGGCAGCAGTCCACCAGGCTGCATCGCGGACCCCGGGGTCGGTTGCGTTCCATTATAATAAAGTTGTCTGCAACCGCCCTCCTAACAGTATCAGAGTGCCAGGGTCTTGCCGAACATGGCCGACAACCAACATCTGCTGCACTATATACAGCGAATTGAGGCCAGACTTAAGTCTCTGGAACAAGCTGTCCCGGTCGCTGATATCACTGCAGTAGCTACCCAGGCGGCTTCTTTAGCAGCCAATATTATTAATTCGGCTGCGGTGAATACTGCAACCACTGCAAGTACGCCATTACCCCGTTTTGCTCTCCCGGGGACAGTAAATTTTGCAGGGGTTTTATTAATTTATGCTTTATTCACTTGGAGATGATGGAGGCACAGTTCCCCTCTGAAAGAGCCAAATTGGGTTATGTCATCTCATTACTCTTCCACAGGGCTCTGGAGTGGGCTACTCCTCTATGGGAGTGGAATGATCCGGTTGTAGCAAATGCGGGTCTCTTCCTTAAAACCCTAAAAAGTATATTCCTTGGTCCTCAGGTCACTCATGATACGGCCCTTAAGCTTCTTGCGTTGATCCAGGGTTGGCCACCGCCAGCCACTATGCCATCCAGTTTAGAAACCTAGCAGCTGAACTGGGTTGGTCTGAGCGGTCGCTTATCCCGGTGTTCTGGAGGGGTCTGGCTGGTCATGTTAAAAATGCTCTATCTACCAAAGAGATTCCAACCTCCCTGGAGGAGTTAATATCTCTCGCAGACCGAATTGATTTGCGTCATGCAGAACACAGGTTAGAGCTGGAGGTCGCCAAACCTCAGTATCGATTGGCACCATCCTTCTCTAGACCCATTTCCGAACTCGCGACTCCCGACCCGGAGCCTGAGGCTATGGATAAATCCTGGACTGAGTCTAGTCCCTCTCATTCCCGACCTACACATCTCTTGGAGTACCCCGTAAATAAGGGTTCCAAGCAGTCGGGAGAATGAGTAGGTCTTACCACCGTTGGAGGAGGTGTATTAGATTCTGGGACTTCTTCCTCCAAATTATTATATAATGTGATGTTGTCCTTTGGTACATCTGCAGTTGCTGCCAGGGCTTGGGTAGACTCTGGTGCTGGTGGCAATTTTTTGTCATCTGCGTTTGCCCAGAGGCATGCCATCCCTATAGAGTTACTGTCAAGACCAATGAACATTAGTGTTGTCAATGGTTCACTCCTGGACGCGCAAATCACCCACCAGTCGATTCCCCTCACCATGTCATTTCCTCAGGGCCACCGGGAGGTCATCTCATTTCTTATTATTCCCGGTGGATTAGACTAGGTGTTATTGGGTCTCCCCTGGCTACGTTGTCATACTCCACATATTGACTGGAATACGGGGACAATTTCTTCCTGGAGTGAGAATTGTGCGTCTCAGTATATGGTCACAGTCACCCGGAGGGTAGTCTCTGATCCCTCTACCACTGTGGCTTCTGGTACAGATTCTTTGTCTGTCCCCAGGACCCGGGTCTTGTCAGAATATGTCGAAAAGAACTCTCAGGTAGAGAGGGTGGCTGCAGTGTCCTCTAACCAGGTTCCGTCGGGGAGGACGTTTGTTTCCCCTAATCTACAAAATATGGTGCTCTCCTGGGCTCATGCCTCTAAGATCGGAGCTCATCTGGGGGTCTAATGTACCACTATGTCCCTTCAACGGCCCTATTGGTGGCCCTGGTGGCGCCAGGACGTCAAGGACTTTGTTCTCGCGTGTCCCGTCTGTGCGAGAGATAAATCTTTCCGTCAAAGTCCGGCTGGTCTACCCCATCTGTCACCCATGACGGACTCCACTTAGAGAGTTGGTTGTCACTTCTCGTCATCCTGCCCGCATTCTATCCGGGCGACAAAGTGTGGATCACGGCTCACAATACTAAAGTACACGGGGAGTCTGCTAAGTTTGCCCCCCGCTTTAAAAAAGGGTACCCTGTACACCGGAGGGGTCACGGTTCTGAGGATCTTCTCTGTGAACGGTGGACCACATTCATGCTCCCCTGCTCGTTGAGGAAAATGAGCATCAAGTGGGGGGGATGTTAGAAGGGAGGATAATGTTAGGCGTCGGGCTGTTGCTGGATTTGAAACGGGTCCAGAACCTTCTGTGATCTTTAATTTCAGTCCAGCCGGGGCTGATGCTGCTCAGCATCATTGTCAGCCCCAGCGCCTAGCTGGTCCATGAGATGTACAGATTGTCTCTTGGATATTTGTGCCTAGCAATGTTAAGCGTAGGTTGCAGAGGGAGACAGGGCTGTTGAAGTCCAGGATTCTCCGCACTGAGCATGTCCGTGACCTGGCGGATCGTGATTGGTGCTTTGGCAACCAGCTGATCCGGTGACCTGGCACTGCCTGATTGGTCGTGGGTGACGCCACCAATAGTGCGAAGGTGGGCAGGGCTTAGTCTTTAAAAGACCCGCCCACAAACATGTCGGAGCGCTCTGATCATTGAGCAGTGATGCTGATGTATGGACGACTGTGTTCCACGTAGTTTCCATAGGCAGGTGTAGTGGAAATAGGCAGGCTAGGGGAAATAGGGAGGTAGCTCCGTCTTGCAGTCCGGCTCTGCCAAAGGGGTCGCCTAACACCCCGAGCAGCCTGCAGACGTCCTGTCCACAGCTATCGACTGTCAGCCACGTGGAGTAATACCCTTCAGTCCGGTAGCACGCCGGCTGGAGGCACGTGTACCCGTCGGCGTAGTCACACACGCATCCTAGCTCCGCCAGTGTAGTCCCTGTGTAGTTAACAGGGCTACAGCTACTTCCCCGGTCGCGCATCTCCCGTGCAGTTAACAGAGATAGAGCGAACCGCTATACCCTTTCCTGTGAAGTAACACGGAAGGGTTTATCATTTAAGTTGGTTGCTTTCCTTTTCACCCGGAAAGTGTTCGGCAGCAAACTACCAGGCAGCATCGCGGACCCCGGGGTCGGTTGCGTTCCATTATAATAAAGTTGTCTGCAACCTCCCTCCTAACAGAAAACACTGCAGGGTTACTATCACTATTAAAGGATTAAAGTCCTGCAAGCTATAAGATGAAAAGCAATAATAGGGTATACAACAAGTACTAATCAAACGCTGCTATACAGAACTAACACAAAACAGCTCAAGTTTAAAAATCATCGCTCCCGACAATTGAGTGTTTTGTCATCTTGCAGGTATTCGAAAACAAGTGTTCCTACAAATGCTGCTCCCCATTATATTGGCCTGTCTAAATATACCATTAACCTTCACAAGTGTGTATCTCAGGTTCAAATTGCTACCAGAATACAATAATCTCCTTTAGTGGTGGCTGTAGGCTGCTAACAGTATATAATAAGCTCCTGAGCTCCCTCTAGTGGTGGCTGTAGGCTGCTAACAGTATATAATAAGTTCCTGAGCTCCCCCTAGTGGTGGCTGTAGGCTGCTAACAGTAGACAGTAAGCTCCTGAGCTCTCTCTAGTGGTGGCTGTAGGCTACTAACAGAAGTTAAGAAGCTCATGAGCTCTCTTTAGTGATGGTTACAGACTACTTACAGTATATAGTAATCAGAGCTCCCTCTAGTGGAGGCAGTAGGCTGCTAACAGTAGATAGGAAGCTCCTGAGTTCCCTCTAGTGGTGGCTATAGGTTACTAACAGTAGTCAGGAAGCTCCTGAGCTTTCACCAATAATGGTGGTTGTAGGCTACTAACAGTAGACAGTAGGCTCCTGAGCAGTCTCTAGTGTCGACCTTAGTGGACAGTAAGTTCTTGAGCTCTCACTAGTGGTGGCTGTAGGCTGCTAACAGTATACAGTAAGATTCCGAGCTCCCTCTAGTGGTGGCTGCAGGCTGGTAACACTATATAGTAGAAATCTCCTTAACTTGCTCTAATGTTGGTTGTAGGCTGCTAACAGTATACAGTAATCTCCTGAGTTCTCTCTATTGGTGGCTGTATGCTGCTAATATTATACAGTAAGCTTCTGAGCTCCCTCTAGTGGTGGATGCCGGTTGCTAACAGTTTATAATAATCTCCTGAGCTCCCTCTAGTGGTGGATGCAGGCTGCTAACAGTATATAATAATCTCCTGAGCTCCCTCTAGTGGTGGATGCAGGCTGCTAAGAGTATACAGTAATCTCCTGATTTCTCTCTATTGGTGGCTGTATGCTGCTAATATTAAACAGTAAGCTTCTGAGCTCCCTCTAGTGGTGGATGTAGGCTGCTAAGAGTATACAATAATCTCCTGAGCTCCCCCTAGTGGTGGTTGCAGTCTGCTAACAGTATACAATAATCTCCTGAGCTCCCTCTAGTGGTGGCTGCAGGGTACTAAGAGTATACAATAATCTCCTGAGCTCCCTCTAGTGGTAAATGTAAGCTGACAAATTCTATCTCTATTTACATCTGTGCAGATGATTTGGATTTCTGTATATATAAAAAAAGAAACATATGATCAAAAGACACAATAATCAGTTCCAGACTGGGTCATTTTTCTCTGGTCGTCAGCAGGTCCATTTTTTCCCATACATGTGGT
Organism: Phyllobates terribilis; assembly: GCF_046119375.1. Classification (NCBI taxonomy): domain Eukaryota; kingdom Metazoa; phylum Chordata; class Amphibia; order Anura; family Dendrobatidae; genus Phyllobates; species Phyllobates terribilis. The sequence goes on from NW_027362761.1 coordinate 1,178,117,455, forward strand.
TTTCAAAGCTATAAACATTTTTCTCAGTACTCTTTCCCTCTTTTTTGAGATACATTGGGCCTAATTTTAATATTATTTTTATATTCATTGTAAAATTGTAAATGAAAAAAAAAAAGAAAAATGTTTGATTTTCTCATTTTATTTAAATATTCTTACAACCACAAAGGAACATAAAAATACAATTAAAATTGTGTTACTTTTTTTGTAACAATTATTTTCATATGTTTTTTTTGTTCGGGCGGAGTGAGAAGCAACGATTCCGACCAGCAGTGGCTTCATTTATATTTATTTTATACATTTAAATTTTTTTTCCTCCTATTATTTTTTTCTTTTTCTATTAATTTCATACATTGTGCCCCCCATAAAGTCCCCACAAAGTCATAAAGGATATAATTTCTATGATTCTTATTTCCCCTGTACCTAGGGCTGGTATATTACCCCAGGGCACATTCACCTTCCGCCTCCGCTGCAGAGCTGATCTGTGCTGTGTTTTGTGCATTACAATACAATGTACAGTATAGATTTATCCTGGGTTCTAATAGGAAATAATACAGATCGGCCATCATAACATGGAGACGGATTTAATTCTATGGTGTTTTCATTATAAATATTGCTGGGCTGTTTCTATTTGTGCAGAGCCGCCCTTTTAAGATTCCATCACAAGATTCCATCATGACATCACTGATGTTCTGTCATTATGACATCACAGCTCACGGTCACTTTTACACTGTACACAGGGTCACGACTGCCATTGTTTGGCTCCATAGCTGGTGACTGACCGTGCTCGCCGTTTTTTCCATCTTTAGGCTGAAAAAAGATCTCAAAATGGAGATTTGGCTTTTATGAAAGAACTGGATGAAAAAGTCCTGAGTGTACTGGAAGGTCCGGCCGCTCATCGGGCACCCGGTAAGCAGCCATCATCTTCTCTATCACACGTCCTTGTTTCCTCCAGATCACCAGTCAGATATCAGAAGATCTGGTGTTAGATCTCACAGGCCTCCCTGCAGCCCGGCAGGCGCAGGAGATAATATGGCCGCCTGTCTCTGCTCCTCCATCGCCTGTGATGACAGTCTGTATTCTGCTGATGAAGTCACAGCTCCGTGGTGGGAAGTCGGTATTTCCGCCTCTGTCTCGCTCTATTATCAGAGTCTTCCTGCTTGGAAATGCTGCAGCTGAGATAATAGACGCCATGACAGAAATGTTGTGTGTACAAGTCCCTTATCCAGATATAGCCAAGGTCTCCCTGTCACAGATACCACAGCGCTGGGATATCAGGGGGGAAAGTGTAATGTGACCCCTAACCGGACCTCGGGCAGTGGCTTGTGCCATGTTACATTATCTTCCTACATTACATAAGATTTCCTTCTGTGACAAGTTATCAAGATGGCGCGTTATGTGTTTGGATAAACTTGGATAAATCTATATAATAGTCTGGATCTGCTGGTGCGGAGCTGCAGTGTAAAGTCACTCCACCCAATACTGAAATTACTCAAGTAACTCCTGGTTTGCTCCTTCCTGATTTATGTATTTGGTGATTTACTGAAATGTTCCACATATTAATTATAAATATTATAACTACCAGAAAACACCAGAAGGTGGCGCTAAAGGTGGACAAAACCTGAATAAATCCCTGACCCTAATACGAGTCAGCCACGGCCAAACAGCGATCTGATCACAAGTAAGACGATCATCAAACAATCTACAGAAAATATCTAGATATTATACAGAGAGGAAATAATTTATAGATTTACTTTCTTCTCAGTGTAACAGGAATCTGTCAGCACATTTTTACATACGGACGTAGTGGTGCGGCTCTTTAGGCTCTTTTACCCAAATAAAAATTATGCTTTTATGCAGAGATCTGATGTGCCAGGTAACAGAAATCTAGTGTACAGTCATGGCCAAAAGTTTTGAGAATGACACCAAAATTATATTTTCACATGATCTGCTGGCCTCTGGTTTTTATTAGTGTTTGTCTGATGTTTATATCACATACAGAAATATAATTGCAATCATATTATGAGTACCAATAGGTTATATTGACAGTTAGAATGAGTTAATGCAGCAAGTCAATATTTGCAGTGTTGCCCCTTCTTCTTCAAGACCTCTGTAATTCTCCCTGGCATGCTCTCAATCAACTTTTGGACCAAATCCTGACTGATAGCAGTCCATTCTTGCATAATCAATGCTTGCATTTTGCCAGAATTTGTTGGTTTTTGTTTGTCCACCCGTCTCTTGATGATTGATCACAAGTTCTCAATGGGATTAAGATCTGGGGAGTTTCCAGGCCATTGACCCAAAATCTCTATGTTTTGTTCCATGAGCCATTTAGTTATCACCTTTGCTTTATGGCAAGGTGCTCCATCATGCTGGAAAAGGCATTGTTGGGCGCCAAACTGCTCTTGGACGGTTGGGAGAAGTTGCTCTTGGAGGACATTCTGGTACCATTCTTTATTCACGGCTGTGTTTTTAGGCAAGACTGTGAGTGAGCCGATTCCCTTGGCTGAGAAGCAACCCCACACATGAATGGTTTCAAGATGCTTTACAGTTGGCATGAGACAAGACTGGTGGTAGCGCTCACCTCTTCTTCTCCGAATAAGCTGTTTTCCAGATGTCCCAAACAATCGAAAAGGGGATTCATCAGAGAAAATGACTTTGCCCCAGTCCTCAGCAGTCCACTCCCTGTACCTTTTGCAGAATATCAGTCGGTCCCTGATGTTTTTTCTGGAGAGAAGTGGCTTCTTTGCTGCCCTCCTTGAAACCAGCCCTTGCTCAAAGAGTCTCCGCCTCACAGTGCGTGCAGAAGCACTCACACCAGCCTGCTGCCATTCCTGAGCAACCTCGGCACTGCTGGTAGTCCGATCCCGCTGCTGAAACAGTTTTAAGATACGGTCCTGGCGCTTGCTCGTCTTTCTTGGGCGCCCTGGAGCCTTTTTGACAACAATGGAAGCTCTCTCCTTGAAGTTCTTGATGGTGCGATAGATTGTTGACTGAGGTGCAATCTTTGTAGCTGCGATACTCTTCCCTGTTAGGCCATTTTTGTGCAGTGCAATGATGGCTGCACGTGTTTCTTTAGAGATAACCATGGTTAACTGAAGAGAAACAATGATACCAAGAACCAGCCTCCTTTTAAAGTGTCCAGTGATGTCATTCTTACTTAATCATGACTGATTGATCGCCAGCCCTGTCCTCATCAACACCCACACCTGTGTTAATGGATCAATCACTAAAACGATGTTAGCTGCTCCTTTTAAGGCAGGACTGCAATGATGTTGAAATGTGTTTTGGGGGTTAAAGTTCATTTTCTGGGCAAATATTGACTTTGCAAGTACAGTAATTGCTGTTAAGCTGATCACTCTTTGACATTCAAGGTATATGCAAATTGCCATTACAAAAAATGAAGCAGTAAACTTTGGAAAAATTACTATTTGTCTCATTCTCAATACTTTTGGCTATGACTGTAGAGGCCATATGCAAATCAGGAGGGAAGTGCACGGGGGGCGGGTTACTGCACTCGGAATTCTTTTTCCACGCCCTTAATGAACTTCCACCCTGATTTGCATATTGTTTCCATGCTTGATTTCCCATGACTGGCAAATCAGATCTCTACAAAAAAAGGTATCATTGTTATTGAGGGACAGACATCTATACTGCCATACCACTATCTACATACATACCAACTTGCTGACAGGCTCCCTATAAGGCTGTGTGACCTGGCCATTATGAGTCTCCCATATACTGCAATGGTGGGGATCATCTATGTATGACAATCCCTTCAGCTCTCTCTTCCCATCACTCACATGTACAGTAGAGGTGATGGGTTCCCCCTTCATGTGATGATTGGGGATTCCTCCATCACTTACATTACACTCATCTATGGAGACGCCGCACGTTCTCACATTTCCAGCCCCCATATAACGAGTATTAATCCCATTTACAGACGTCTCATCATTCTCTCCTTATATTGTTGTATTATATATTTAGGATAGAAAGTAAAAAAAAAAATTCTCATATTTCTTGACATTTCTAGTTTGACACAATAAAGTGTTATCTTCATTCTGTGGATCAGCGCGATTACAGCAATATCAAATGTATAGAGTTTTATTTGTGTTTATTATTTTTATAGAATAAATTCACTGAGGGTAAAGTAGGAAAAGCTGTTTATCCGTCAGCTCGCTCCGCTGTGCGGCCACATTCAGAGTTTCTCCTCCTGAGCAGATGTTCATATAGTCTGTAATCATTATGTCAGCGCTGGTTTATACCTGACTGGTTTATTCAATGATCTGTACAGAAATAATCTATTCCCAGAGGAAGAAGAGAAGACAGAAATAATCACTGAGCGCTCTGCTAATTCTCTGCACCTTCATCTACACAACATTGTAATACAGCAACATAATGGGGGATGAGGAGGAGGTTTTTGTATGGCTCTGTATCACTGTGTGAGAGGAGTGCTATAACCCTGCATACAATAATAATCTGCTGCATCGTCCTCTGTCGCTCCTCTGATTGTTAATTTGTAATTGGTATAAGAAGATCCATCACTAACACCAGAGAACCGGTCTGGGACTCCTGTATATCGGGTGGTTGCAGCATAGATAAGAAGCTTTGGTCGTTCTCCTGATTTCTGTTGATACCAGGCTATAGCATTCCCTGTACCAGAACTAGATGTACATGAGATGGTGACTGTATCTCCGGGGGACACAGAGATATAATCTGGAGTCTGGGTCATCACAATCTCTCCACAGGATCCTGAGGATTAGAAGAGACATATTCATTACTGATAAATGTCGGGATCTTCCTAGAAATCCTGATCTGATGATGGATCCACTGTAGAGATTTCTCTACACACAATCATGGAAGGATCCGAATCTCTCACCCTGAATAGAAATGAAGATCACAGCCAGCAGATAACTGCGAGAAACCAGCCTGATGTGTCTGGACCGTCAGATAGAAACTATAAGATGAGACAATCTGTACAATGGGATCTATATAGAGAGTGACAGGGGGGATACAGAGACCCCCAGAGACTGTGTATGGAAATACTGGGGACATGTAAATTCTGTGGTTATAATGTGACGGTTACTGGAGTGTAATAGAGACCGGAGCTCGGCGGCGTCTCCTCCTAGATGAGAATTAATGTCACTTGTATTACATGTAAAGAAAGACTCGTCTCTTGTACATTGTGATCGCAGGTTATTATCATTATTCTCAGCTTTGCATATAAACATTACAGAAATATTACCTCCATCTTATCAGGCTTTTTTAAGTTATATTTTTGCTTGTAGTTAAGGAAATAAATCTATATTCCTATAATGATAACTGAGGGATTACCAGTCACTAATAACATCACTTTCTGTATAACAACTACTAGAACTCCACCTGTTGTCAGGATCGCGGTATTGTGGGGCGTCATAACCTGCAACATCATCATTACAGTTTTCATTATAAGTCAGAAACATATATTTTTTCCTTTGATGTAACTGTATGGGGGCTTCATTTATTCGTTTATTACTGGCACTACTTTGTGGTAAATATAACTTATTAATCAATTTTACAGGGAACCTGTCAGCTGATCACACCGTGGGCAGCATGTATCATCCACTGGCTGTACGATCCCAGGAATGTACATTTGTCTGTAAAATGCTGCAGCGTTTCAGAGGAGAACATGCTTTTAATATCCGCGCTATTGACTTGTCACACAGGCGGGTCCCCGGGGGCTTCTCCCCGCCCGCTGACAGTGATTGACAAGCCTCTATACGCGCATGCAGGCAGTGGATTGCCAGTCACTCTGAACGGGCGGAGAGAAGCCCCCAGGGATCCGCCTGTACGACTAGTCACCAGTGTGCGTCTCAGTCCTCGGCGGATATTAAAACCATGTTTTTCTCTGAAACGTCGCAGCATTTTAGAGACAAACAGATGACTGTGATCGTACAGCCAGTGGCTGATACTTGCTGCCCACGGTTTGGACAGCTGACAGGTTCCCTTTAAAGCCACGAACAACACAGGAGGTATCAATAGTAAGGTACAAAAACATATAAAAAGTGGACAGAGAAAGAAAATTGGGCTGCGCAAGGAGAAGAACAAATACAAGTGACAAAATTAGAGAAGGAGGAAATTAATAGAAAAAGTATATAAATATGTATGTGTTCAAATAAGACACTAAATACATATGGGACACGAGCTAAATATACGGAATGTAGTAGGAAAAGAAATACATATATTAATATATAACTAACAAATACATATATAGAGAAATAATTTATATAAAGTTCCAAGTGCAAGATGTTAAATAAATCTTTATGAGACTAAACAGGAAAAGGGACTGAATGCAATGTGATGAGAAGATGGACAAAAGAGTCCAATGTAAATCCGTAGGGTCTAACGACAAGACGGAGCAAAATGATGGCCAAATCCAAGTGGTCCCTATGTCCACTTGATGGAGCCACCTAACTTGTCTAATTGCCCTCCTAAGCACCTTCTTGGTCTGTAAACTCACAGGTTCAGGAAAGAGTTCCTTTTCACTTCATTGTTAATCTGCTCATGTAAAACCTCTAGGTGGTCTCCGGAAGACTTAAAGGGGTTATCCGATCTAAAGCAATGTGACTGCAGGCTTGTGAATTCTCACATTGAACGCTCTGCATACTGTGAGGATTCTCCAGTGTCAGCGCCGGAAATGGCGGTCACGTGGTCGCACGTATGTGATATTATTAAAACATACCACAGACTAGTCCACATAATCCTGCAGCTACTGCAACACCTCAATGGGGAGACTTATGGACAAATGACAAAAGGGCATCGCAAAAGCAACTAAACAAAAAAAACAAGAAAAATAGCAACATAAGGCACATAGACGTTGCTTAGGTATAAAAATATATACATTTTATTAAATATAAGTAGTTAAAAATTAGTTAAATTGCATGAGGAGAATCTAACACCGATAACCATGTGCAAAAAAGAAAAGAAAAGAAAGAACTGACATAATACACAGCCAGCTCTTATGGCTTAACAATATTAATAGTAATTAAATTAGTATGCTCCAATCCATCACACCACTCTAGTGTTCTCCTACATCTAGAGTAATTTATACACCATAATTTCCTATATGGATAGAGTATGTAGCTACTTTAAAATACGGGAAGCCAGGAGCGTGCCAACAGCTGGGTGGTATATGTCCACCCAACGCGCGTTTCGGCGAGCCTTCGTACATGGTTATCGGTGTTAGATTCTCCTCATGCAATTTAACTAATTTTTAACTACTTATATTTAATAAAATTTATATATTTTTATGTCTATGGGCCTTATGTCGCTATTTTTCCTGTTTTTTTTGTTAAGTATGTGATGTGCCTACTCCTGGCCAGAATTCTACTAGACTGTTTCCGGTGCACTGAATGCAAGTGTATTGAGCAAGGCTGGAAACAGTCTAGTCAGATTGTGGCTGGGAGTAGGCATATCGCAGACTTGTGGTCATGTGAACGCCGTTCCCAACGCTGACTCTGGAGGATCCTCACAGCACACAGTGCATCACATAGAGAAACTGCAGACTTGTCACTTTACACCGGACAACTTTAAGATTACAACAAAAATGTGAACTGGAACACTGGAAAACAATAGGAAATAACAATATGCAAATTAATGAAGTAAAGGTGGCACATCTAAGCAGGATGTATATCCTGGACTCTCAGACTAAAGGCCTGAAGATCTAATGTCTTGGGTAACGGAACTCTAAAGGAATGAAGATGCTCTAAACTCATAAGGTTCATGAATCTTGTGCTGTATCACTAAGATACAGTACATTCCCCAGACTATAGCAGCTTGTCATGTGCTATTGTCCACTAACCCTTATATACAGTAGCGTAACTACCGGAGGGACAGAGGGGGCGGTGACCCCGGGCCCATTGCTCTACTGTAACTGTATCCTTGTGTGGGGCAGAGCAGGGAGACTGGATGTCCCTGCACTGCCCGGCGACCTCTATGGTGCCCTTGAGTAGGGGGAGGGGGCCCGGTGCCAGCATCAGGCCCCCCCCGCCCATCACCACAAGCTCAGTGATGAGAGAGGGAGTGCAACGCTACCTCTCCCATCAGTCCCCCCTCTGCGTCTGACGTCAGTGACATCAGCACTTGGCGCCCGGCCGCTGTGCTGAGATGTGTGCGGTCGCTCGGAGCAGTGGGGGAACAAGGAGGAGAGATGAATATTGCTTATTTATTTTTCCTATGGGGTCAGAGGGGTATGCTACAGACTCTGCATATGGGGGGGGATTATGCCACAGACTCTGCCTATGTGGGGAGATTATGCCACAGACTCAGCCTATGGGGGGGATTATGCCACAGACTCTGCCTATGTGGGGAGATTATGCCACAGATTCTGCCTATGGGGGAGATTATGCCACAGACCCTGCCTATGGGGGGGAATTATGCCACAGACTCTGCCTATGGGGGGGATTATGCCACAGACTCTGCCTATGGAGAGAGGGATTATGCCACTGACTATGCCTATGGGGGAGGATTAAACCACAGACTCTGCCTATGGGAGGAGGGATTATGCCACAGACTCGGCCTATAGGGGGGATTATGCCACAGACTCTGCCTATGGGGGGATTATGCCACAGACTCTGCCTATGGAGGGGATTATGCCACAGACTCTACCTATGGGGGAGGTTATGCCACAGGTTCTGCCTATGGGGGTGATTATGCCATAGACTCTGCCTATGAAGGGGATTATGCCACAGACTCTACCTATGGGGGAGGTTATACCACAGGTTCTGCCTATGAGGGGGGGGGGATTATGCCATAGACTCTGCCTATGGGGGGGGATTATGCCATGGACTCTGCCTATGGAGGGGGGATTATGCCATTGACTCTGCCTATGAAGGGGATTATGCCACATACTCTGCCTATGGGGGGGGATTATACTACAGACTCTGCCTAAGGGGGGGGATTATACTACAGACTCTGCCAATGGGGGGAGGATTATACTACAGACTCTGCCTATGGTGGGTTTATACTACAGACTCTGCCTATTGGGGATTATACTATATACTCTGCCTATGGGGGGGATTATATTATATACTCTGCCTATGCAGGGAGATTATACTATATGGAGGCCTATGGGGCGATTATACTATAAGAAGGACTATGGGGAGTGCATTATACTATATGTAGGCTATTTATACAGTGTGGGCATTACAGTTAGGGTCATACAGTGTGGGAGATAATGTTATTATTATTATTTATTATTATAGTGCCATTAATTCCATGGCGCTTTGCATGTTTAAAAGGGGTATACATAGCAAACAAGAAGTACAATAATTTGAACAAACGAGTCGGCGACTGGTACATGAGGACCCTACCCGCGAGGGCTCACAATCTACAAGGGATGGGTGAGGATACAGTAGGTGAGGGTAGAGCTGGTCGTGCAGCGGCATGGTGGAGCGAGGGTTACTGCAGGTTGTAGGCTTGTTGGAATAGCTGGGTCTTCAGGTTCCTTTTGAAGGTTTCCACGGTATGCGAGAGTCTGATATGTTGGGGTAGAGATTTCCAGAGAAGGTGGGATGCACGGGATAAATCTTGTATGCAATTATGGGAAGAGGAGATAAAAGGGGAGTAGAGAAGGAGATCTTGTGAGGAGGTTGCGTGCAGGTAAGTACCGGGAGACTAGGTCACAGATGTATGGAGGAGACAGATTGTGGATGGCTTTATATGCCAAGGTTAGGGTTTTGAACTGGAGTCTCTGGGCAATGGGGAGCCAGTGAAGGGATTGACAGAGAGGAGAGGCCGGGGAATAGCGGGGGGGGGGGGCAGGTGGATTAGTTGGGCAGCAGAGTTTAGGATAGAATGGAGGGGTGCGAGAGTGTTAGAAGGGAGGCCACAGAGGAGGAGGTTGCAGTAGTCGAGGCAAGAGATGATGAGGGCATGCACTAGGGTTTTAGCAGATTCATGGTTGAGGAATGTGCGGATCCGGGAAATATTTTTGAGCTGGAGTCGGCAGGAAGTGGAAAGGGCTTGGATATGAGGTTTGAAGGACAGATCAGAGTCAAGGGTTACCCCGAGGCAGTGAGCTTGCGGGACTGGGGAGAGTGGACAGCCATTGACTTTGATGGGTAGGTCAGATGGAGGGGTTGAGCGAGATGGGGCAAAGATGATGAATTCAGTTTTGTCCATATTAAGTTTTAGGAATCTAGCAGAGAAGAAAGATGAAATAGCGGACAGGCAGTGTGATATTCTGGTTAGTAATGTGGGGTCTTTGCATAGTGTGGGAGCCATCATACAGTGTGGGAGTGTCACGCCAGGTGTGGGGAAAACTTAGTGCAACACAGAGGGAAAAGGGAAAGGGAGGAAGTAGAGATCTCCTAGTCTGGTCTAGCATCACCCTTTCTCATCTATCGCCCTTATATTGCTCCTCAGCAATCACCGCACATGTGCCTCGCCCTACTCTTCCTGGCATATGGCTACGGCTAGGGATGGAAGGAGAAGAGCCCTAGTCAACCTCCACTAAACTCTATAGACAACAAGGGTGGACAAAACAGGGGAAATGACTTAGTTTTAGATGAACTCCAAATAAGCACACAGCCTCAAGCTCCAGAGAGGACGAAGTACTGCTCCTGCTAAGCTTCACAAGTAGAAATGGATATAGCCGGCGACTCCCTCTCAGTCACACCAGGTATATATATGACTCGCCCCCTGGGCCGTGGGGCACTCGAATCCGGGCAATAGAGGAACAATGGGAGTAGTAGTGGCAACCCGGTTCCGTGGCTCAGGGTGGTCAGGCCAGTGGTAGTCCGTTACGTGCTGATGATTATGTCCGACTACGCCACCCGTGGATTGCGGTTATTAGGAACCGCCGCTGCATGCAGACCGCTGGGGCTGATGAGGTGTGCAGCCGGGATGGTGTGACTCCCCACGGGAAGAGTGCGGCCCCAGGGCAGTGTAGTGGATGTTGGGAGTGATGGTAGTGAGAGTCCCAGTGCTGATAGTGCTGGAGGAGCAAGGAGCACACAGACAACAGGTTGCAGTCCAGGGTCTTTACTAGAACAGGTAAATTGACCCACAAACAGTCCCAGCTAGGAGGGGACCTGGATGTCTGAGAGCAACGGGGAAATTGGCCCTGGTCAGGGTGAGGGTGTAGGCCTACCGTGCTTTCTGTGCTCCTTCTGGCTATCTCCTCGTTATAGGGTAACAGCCCACGTTTCCGAGCTTTCCGTGTATTCTCGCCTGTATGGCCTGCGACGTGGGTTCCTTTCTGCTCCCAGCCTTGTACGGCTTTGCTGGTCCCTTCTGTTGTGGCAGGGCGTCCAGGCTTCTTAGGCCAAGGAATATACAGTCCCCTGCGGACTGGTTATCTGCTGGGGGATGTGGAATCCTCCCAGCCTCAGACACCAAAGTCTGGTAAATTAAGTCCGTTATCTGCCAAGACAGGCTCTCTTCACCTCTTGTCTCTGGCTTGTGGCTCTCCTCCTGCCACACTTCCTCTTAGGTGCAATACAACTGTCTGTCCCTGCTCTGCTCTGGGACAAGTCTCAGTCCTGAGACAGGCCGTCAAGTTCTCTCTAACCCTGCCCCCAGTACCAGCTTTTATAGGGGCAGCCAGCTCCCCCTACTGGCCTGAGACAGGAGGCATTGCATGCTAATGTTCTCCTGACTAGAGAACCTCCCCCTTGCTCTCAGACACAGCTTTAATATATTTGTGGCATCCAGGCCAGAGAGCTAATTAGCAAGAGAGAGGTAGCCGCTCAGTCCTAAAGACAGCCTCTTATCTAAGAAACTGTCTGCAATGCCTAACGTAGAGATCTCCTGCAACCCACTGCAGGGCAACTGTGTGTCACCTCTGACACACCCGTGACAGGGAGATAATGTGGGGACTTTGCACAGTGTAGGGGCCATCATACAGTGTGGGAGATAATGTGGAGTATTTGTATAGTGTTGGGTCTTTGCACAGTGTGGAGGTCATTAGTTTGGAGGCTACTAAGGGGTCAGTATACTGTGTGGGGGTACTATACAGTGAGGGGGCATTATACTGTGTATAAGAGAGTATCATACTGTGTAGAGGGGAGCTGTACATGGGGGGAGACTAAGGATATTATTAAATGTTAAGTGGGCACTTATCATTATAGGGGAACTCAGGTTATTATGACTGTCAAGGGGGCACACAGAGGGCACTATTACTTTCTAGGGGGCAAAATGTGGGCTTTGTTTTCTAGGGCAATTACACACGGCATTACTATATTCTAGAGGTTTGTTTTACCATCTAGAGAGCACACAGCAGGTGCAGTAATAGGGACACGTACGGCAGCAGCTCAGTATTGGGGTATCAGCAGGATGAGGAGTTTGTGCCGGTTGGGAATAGATGAGGACGGGGCCTGAAATGTATGGAGTCAAATCTGTCTTTGTTGTGATCTCTGCAGACTGAGTCCTGGATAGAGAAGTCGTCGTGTCGATCTGGACATATGGAAAAGATAGGAAAAGTGAACAATTTAATCAGAAAGAGCGTCAGCTGTAAGGTACTATATATAACTGTACTGTAATCTCTTATATGTTCTGCAGGACTGATGTCACCAAATGGCGGTAATATCAGTGCTGTATAGAGATTATTTTTAGTAACAGCGCGGTCATCTGCTGAGGTTCTTCTACATGCTCTATTAGGGTGCGCCACCATATTTGTAGTCAAGGTTACCTGGTTAGGGGCCCACTCAGAAGTTTCGCCCCACCGAACCAAAACCCTAGCTACTCCTCTTCTTATATACTTACTCCTGAGCAAATCATGCCCTGTCTGTTGTCTGCGCTACTTCTAGATTTCCATCTAGGTACATATTGAGTTTCCTTTATCTTCTTATTCTACTTGTCTAAGTATAGTACAAGCTCATGTTGGTAATTCCACCAACAAAGCCCACTATCTGAAAACTGGCTGCAGCGACCATGCGCTCTATACATGCTACACCGGCCAACCTAGAAGGATTAACTCCAATAACAGGGTTTAAGATCAGGGATTAAGCCTTTGCCCTTCTACCACCATACCCAGGTGATGAAAAATTGAACTCACCTGCTGCTCAACTGCTGTTGATGACTCAAAAACCAAATGAGTCTGACAAAGGACTTTGGTTGAAAATTTGGAAGCACGCAGGTCCCACTGGCCAATGTAAGCAAAGCTCCTTCCTCTTCCTGTTACTCTAAAAAACATTGCTAGTACATGACGAACTGCAGGATGTAGCGCCGGCGTCCCTGCCCTCTGCTAGGCAGGGACGCTGTTCCCCTCACCCCTCTGCTCCGAGCCCGGCGTCCTGCTCCCGCTCTGCTGGCAGCGCGCGCTCCTTCCCGGCCACTGTGCTTAGGGCGCGCGCGCGCTCCCTCCCTCTTAAAGGGGCCGCGCGCGCCGTCCTAAGGAGTCCCCGACCAATGTCCGGAGGACTTCACCATATATAAGGCACCTCCTCCAAAATGGAGGTGCCCGAGCAATGTTGTTGCACTGTTCACTACTCTGCTTCAGCCCTCAGGTCCCGTTGCCAGATACCTGCCAGTTCCCTGCCAGAAACCTGCCAGTTTGCTGTCTGTTTCCTGCCTGACATTCCTCCTACCTGCTTGCTAGCCTGAGGTCCGACGGTCTGCCTTCCTACTCCTGTCAGTCTGTCTATGGACCAGCTTGCCCGCTCACCTGGGAGCGCACATCTGCTACCTGCCTGCTAGCCTACCTGGAGGCTCCGCCGTCACGTGCTGTGACCACCTGCCATTCCAGAGACTCCTGCCCGCTCACCTGGGAGCGCTCATCTGCTGCCTGTCTGTTGGCCTACCTGGAGGCTCCGCCGTCACGTGCTGTGACCACCTGCCATTCCAGAGACTCCTGCCCGCTCACCTGGGAGCGCTCATCTGCTGCCTGTCTGTTGGCCTACCTGGAGGCTCCGCCGTCACATGCTGTGACCACCCGTTTATCCAGAGACTCTCGCTTGCTCACCTGGGAGCACACATCTACCATCTGCCTGCTAGCCTACCTGGAGGCTCAGCCATCACAGGTCGTACCTACCCTTTACCCAGAGACTGCCCCGGTCACTTGCCGTGACCTCCTGCCCGTTCATCCAGAGACTGCCCCGGTCACTTGCCGTGACCCCCTGCCCGTTCATCCAGAGACTGCCCCGGTCACCTGCTGTGACTGCCTGCCCGTCTTCCCTGGTCGCCACCCGCTCCCTTACAAGGACCGCCCTCTTGTACAGTAGCTCAGAGGTTCCGCCTCCCAGACCCGTTACAGTTTGCTCGGGCCATGGAACCCGGTGGCACCCAAGCTCCCTCACTCTCGGACCTGTGTCATGAACTGTCCCGTCAGAGGTCCCAACAGGAGTCCATCCTGGGTCACCTGCGGAATGTCAATTCTCGCCTGGACACTCTGACTGCTCCACCAGCAACCACCGCCAGTGCCATGACTCGCAATCCGGCAGCTCCGCTGCCCACCAATACTATGGTATCCTACCCCGGACCCCGGCTTTCTGCACCTCCTCGCTTCGGAGGCGACTCCGCTCAGGCTCGGGGCTTTATAAATCAGTGCACCCTGCACTTTGAACTCCTGTCCCACCAGTTTAACTCCGACCGGGCCAAAATTGCCTTCATCATGTCCCATCTCACCGGGGAGGCCCTGGCCTGGCTAAATCCTCTATGGGAGAGAGGAGACCCCCTGGTGTCCGACTTGCCTGCCTTTCTCACGGCTTTCCGGAAAGTCTTCGACGAACCTGGACGGAAGACCTCATCCGCATCATCTCTGCTACGCCTCCGTCAGGGAAGTCTCACCGTGGGCCAATATGCCATACGGTTCCGTACCCTTGCCTCGGAGCTGGCCTGGGATAACGACGCTCTGGTATCTGTCTTCTGGGAGGGTCTGTCCGGCCGTATTAAAGATGAACTTGCCGGTCGAGACATTCCTACCACTCTCGATGACCTAATAACTCTTGCCACCCGGATTGACCTACGGTTCCAGGAGCGTGCCAAAGAAGTCACCCGTGAGAGGAGGTTTCCACGTCTAGCTCCTACTTTTCAGAAATCTGTCACTCCCTCCGTTTCTCCCCAGGTACACTCTACTGAGCCTATGCAGGTCGACCAGACCAAGATGGTCAAAACCCGTCAGGACTTACGCCGTGCCGAGGGGAGCTGCTTCTACTGTGGCAGTAAGGAGCATCGGATCCGTACCTGCCCGGAAAGGTCGGGAAACGCCTGTGTCTAGGTTCGCTCAGAGAGGTCGACCTAGACAAGAATAAATCCTCTCCATCTCTGCTGCTGTCAGTCTCAATTATCTGCGGGGAGAATCGTTATTTCGAACTAGCCCAACTTGACTCTGGAGCGGCCGGGAATCTTATTTCACAGGCCCTGGTAGAAAAATACCGCATTCCCACCAAACCTCTGGCTACAACATTATCTGTCGCTGCTGTGGATGGGGGCCTCTTACCACGTCCCATCCAACTCATCACCGAATCCATAACTCTGCAGGTGGGAATGCTGCATTCTGAGAGCATCTCTTTTCATGTTCTGCCTGGACTCTCTCACGCCCTCTTACTAGGTCTACCTTGGCTCCAGAGACATGCACCCGTGCTTGACTGGCAGACCGGAGAAGTCCTTCGCTGGGGACAGGACTGTCATAAGACTTGTTTGGTTCCTGTTCATCCCGCCCGTCCTTCTCCTACCCCAACTAATCTACCTGGACGTCCGATTCCCTATTGGTCATTTGCTGATGTCTTTAATAAAAAGGAGGCAGAGACATTACCCCCTCATAGACCATACGACTGTCCTATCGACCTGTTACCCGGTACTACGCCTCCCCGTGGGCGTATTTACCCATTGTCTGCTGCTGAGACCCGGTCGATGTCCGAATATATTGAGGAGAATTTGGCCAGGGGATTCATCCAGAAATCTACCTCCCCGGCGGGAGCAGGCTTCTTTTTCGTAAAAAAGAAGGACGGCTCTCTCCGTCCCTGTATAGACTATAGAGGCCTTAACCAGATCACGGTGAAGAATAAGTACCCCCTTCCGCTCATTCCAGAATTATTTGATCGTCTGAGGGGGGCTAGAATCTTCACCAAACTGGACCTCTGTGGGGCGTACAACCTTGTCCGTATCCGTCAAGGGGATGAATGGAAGACTGCATTCAACACCCGGGACGGCCACTATGAATATCTGGTAATGCCCTTTGGTCTCTGTAACGCTCCTGCCGTCTTTCAAGAGTTGGTCAATGACATCTTCCGGGACCTTCTCTACTCCTGCGTAGTGGTGTACCTGGACGACATCTTGGTCTTCTCTCCGGATCTCCAGACTCACCGGAGAGACGTTCGTCAGGTCCTGCTCAGGCTCAGGCAGAATCACCTCTTCGCTAAATATGAGAAGTGCCTTTTTGAGCAGACCTCGCTTCCGTTTTTGGGCTACATTATTTCTCAGACCGGCCTACGAATGGATCCAGAGAAACTGTCTGCCATCGAGAAATGGCCCCGACCGGAGGGGTTGAAGGCCATTCAGCGGTTCCTGGGCTTCGCCAACTACTACCGCCTCTTCATACCGCACTTCTCTTCCCGGACTGCCCCAATTTCCGCGCTCACCCGTAAGGGCACTAATCCCAGAGAGTGGCCGCCCGAAGCAGAGGAGGCCTTTCTTTCCTTAAAACAGGCCTTCTCTTCCGCCCCGGTGCTGCATCGCCCAGATGGCAACAAGCAGTTCTTCCTGGAGGTTGACGCCTCCTCCTCTGGAGCCAGAGCGGTACTTACCCAAAAATCATCTTCCGGGAGAATGGTAACTTGTGGCTTCTTCTCCAAACTCTTCTCCTCTTCTGAGCGCAACTATTCCATAGGAGATCGAGAGTTATTGGCCATCAAGCTGGCATTGGAGGAGTGGCGTTACCTGCTCGAAGGGGCTCTTCACCCAGTAATAATTTACACTGACCACAAGAACTTGGCTTACCTCCAGCATGCCCAGAGACTTAACCCGCGCCAAGCTCGGTGGTCCTTGTTTTTTGCTCGCTTTGATTTTATTCTTCATTTTCGCCCGGCTGACAAAAACATCAAGGCGGACTCCTTGTCCCGATCCTTTCTGGTGTCTGATCTCGAGGAAGAACCGAAACACATCATCGATCCCGCCAGAGTAATGCAGGTGACTCCCGTGAGTCTAAATCATCTCCCTCCCGGTAAGACGTTCGTATCAGTACCTGATCGGGAGAAGATCCTACACTGGGGTCACTCGTCTAAACTAGCTGGCCACGCCGGTCAGAAAAAGACCCTCCAGCTTATTACCCGGCACTACTGGTGGCCTACCCTGCACAAGGACGTAATAGACTTTGTTTCTGCCTGTGTGTCCTGCGCCCGCAACAAGGTTCCGAGACATCTGCCAGCCGGTCGCCTCCTTCCACTCCCAGTACCTGCTGCCCCCTGGCAGCATGTAGCAATGGACTTTATAACTGATCTCCCCCTCTCTGCCGGTTGTACGGTCATTTGGGTGGTCGCTGACCGCTTTTCCAAGATGGCTCATTTCGTGCCCCTGCCAGGCCTCCCGTCTGCATCCGAGCTGGCTAAAGACTTTATCCGCCACATCTTCCGTCTTCATGGCCTGCCCCTCCACATCGTGTCGGATCGTGGGGTACAGTTCACCTCACGCTTCTGGAGAGCCACTTGTAAACTGCTAGACGTCACCCTGGACTTCTCCTTCGCTTACCACCCACAGTCTAATGGTCAAGTGGAGCGGATCAATCAGAACCTGACCAGTTACCTCCGGCACTTCGTTAATGCCCACCATTCAGACTGGGTGGATCTCCTGCCATGGGCCGAATTTTCTTACAACAATCACGAGAGCGAATCTTCCTCCAAATCCCCGTTTTTTGTTGTCTTCGGTCAGCATCCTCGGATCCCATTTCCCGTCTCCACCTCGGTGGACAATCCGGCTGCGGAATCTCTTGTTAACAAATTTTCCTCCATATGGGAGAGTACCCGATCCGCACTCCTTCTGTCATCCGAGCGTATGAAAAGACATGCTGACAAAAAACGTCTGGATCCTCCTCAATTCCGTCCAGGGGATAAGGTCTGGCTCTCGTCCAAGTATGTCCGGCTCAAGATTCCTTCCTATAAGTTAGGACCTCGGTTCATCGGTCCTCTGGAGGTCATCAGTCAGATCAACCCGGTGTCCTATAAATTGAAACTCCCTGCCAACTTGCGGATCCCTAACTCCTTCCATGTATCTCTCCTCAAACCTGTGGTACTTAACTCTTTTTCCAAGTCTACAGGTACGCCTCCTGCTCCGGTTTCCGCTGAAAACGAATTTGAGGTAGAGAACATTCTGGCCACCAAAAGGGTAAGAGGGAAGACCTTTTTTCTAGTAGATTGGAAGGGGTTTGGTCCTGAAGAGAGAATGTGGGAGCCCCGGGGGAACATCCATGCCCCTCTCATCCTAGCTAAATTTCTCTCTGGCCTAAAAAAGGGGGGGCCTAAAGGGGGGGGTACTGTAGCGCCGGCGTCCCTGCCCTCTGCTAGGCAGGGACGCTGTTCCCCTCACCCCTCTGCTCCGAGCCCGGCGTCCTCCTCCCGCTCTGCTGGCAGCGCGCGCTCCTTCCCGGCCACTGTGCTTAGGGCGCGTGCGCGCGCGCTCCCTCCCTCTTAAAGGGGCCGCGCGCGCCGTCCTAAAGAGTCCCCGGCCAATGGCCGGAGGACTTCACCATATATAAGGCACCTCCTCCAAAATGGAGGTGCCCGAGCAATGTTGTTGCACTGTTCACTACTCTGCTTCAGCCCTCAGGTCCCGTTGCCAGTTACCTGCCAGTTCCCTGCCAGAAACCTGCCAGTTTGCTGTCTGTTTCCTGCCTGATATTCCTCCTACCTGCTTGCTAGCCTGAGGTCCGACGGTCTGCCTTCCTACTCCTGTCAGTCTGTCTATGGACCAGCTTGCCCGCTCACCTGGGAGCGCACATCTGCTACCTGCCTGCTAGCCTACCTGGAGGCTCCGCCGTCACGTGCTGTGACCACCTGCCATTCCAGAGACTCCTGCCCGCTCACCTGGGAGCGCTCATCTGCTGCCTATCTGTTGGCCTACCTGGAGGCTCCGCCGTCACGTGCTGTGACCACCTGCCATTCCAGAGACTCCTGCCCGCTCACCTGGGAGCGCTCATCTGCTGCCTGTCTGTTGGCCTACCTGGAGGCTCCGCCGTCACATGCTGTGACCACCCGTTTATCCAGAGACTCTCGCTTGCTCACCTGGGAGCACACATCTACCATCTGCCTGCTAGCCTACCTGGAGGCTCAGCCATCACAGGTCGTACCTACCCTTTGCCCAGAGACTGCCCCGGTCACTTGCCGTGACCTCCTGCCCGTTCATCCAGAGACTGCCCCGGTCACTTGCCGTGACCCCCTGCCCGTTCATCCAGAGACTGCCCCGGTCACTTGCCGTGACCCCCTGCCCGTTCATCCAGAGACTACCCCGGTCACTTGCCGTGACCTCCAGCCCGTTCACCCAGAGACTGTCCCGGTCACCTGTTGTGACTGCCTGCCCGTCTTCCCTGGTCGCCACCCACTCCCTTACAAGGACCGCCCCCTTGTATAGTAGCTCAGAGGTTCCGCCTCCCAGACCCGTTACACAGGAACTCGCAATTAATAAAGACAGGGAACACCACCTGCTTCTCCTGGAAACGCAGAATGGTGTCAGGAGTGGTGACATTTATTCTTAGTGGCTCTATGACAACTACATCTGACAGAGTTCTGGAGGCGGTCCGTAAGGACGGACAGGTTCTACCATGGCCACAATTGTGAGGGGCCCCCTGGACCTCCAACTACTGCTCTTGCCACATCTCTCCTTCTCACTCTCACTAAAACTGCCTGCAATCAAGAAGTGTCTCAGTTCTTCACTGAACCTGCTCCTCCTACACTGGAGCAGCTCCTAAACCCCTTAACTATTCCCTAACTTATAACTGCATACTCTCTATGCTATAGTGCCCACCTCTGCACTACTCTTCTATTAATCTAATACTCTATCTATACCTTCCTATGCTGACCCTGTAACTGACACATCAGACAGTCGGTCATAACACATTCTCATATATACAACAGAGTATAACATTATGTGCATAAAGAGGGAAGAGGCGCATTACCATCCCGGTCACCCTCTTATCACCCTCTTACACAAGTAGTGCTAACTATACTCAACGGCTCTATGATGACTATGTCAGATAGAGTCCTAGAGGAGATCCCTGAGGAGTGGATGGATAGGATCCACCATCACCATCAAAGACCAGGTAAATCACCTGCTACTCCTGGAACTGCTGAATGGTGTTAGGAGTGGTGAAGTCTCAGAGGTTGTACAATGACATCTATCCCTACAGTTACAATCCGAGATTCCTGCCTTAAGTGAAGAGGCCAGGGATGCTGCATACTACTGTGGAAAAAAGAGGCACAGAGGACTGGATGGTGGGTAGTGGGCATCAGGGGATGCAGAAAAGATGAAAATTAAAGGTATTAGTTTTATTTATTACATTTTGCTAGGCCACTACATTTAGTCAAAATTGTGGTTAGCGGCCTATCATTTTGCTGAATTCGCCCTGAGAAAATAAAAAAAAATCCTTTTTAGTAAAATTCAGTTCCACTTTAATATACTCACCTATCTCTATTGCTTTGATCAGTTAACTACGGAAGTAAAAAGATTGATGTCTGAAGAGACCACAGAACATAATAAGAAACATTACATTCACAGAGAATAACTTTGCTGCAAATTGACTCTGCGCAATCTGGCAATTCAAATCTTTCCAGATCTGCTTATTTCTATGTGTCGCCCCTGAGGGTTCAGTCGCCACAGAGGTACTGCACCTCACCCAGAGGTGTGGTGTCTCTCTTCACTCAGGTAAGGAGGGAGTGCTGCCCGGAACCCCAACACCTGCATCCAACACTACACTGCTCCAAGCCGGCTGGAAGGGCAAGACGCAATGTTTGTTCCTGCTGAGCCCTGTCCCTGGCTGGAGTGGGGGGAACCAAAGGTAGGGGCAAACAGTAGTGGGTGTGGGTGGAGGAAGTAGCTAGAGGGAGCACTTGTAGAAGGAGGTATATAATGGGAAGCCATCTTGGGGTGGCAGGTTAGTCAGTAGGAGAGCAGTTCAGAAGAACAGTCCGGGGGCAGAGTCTCATTAGGAGCTCTGCTCCACAAGTAGTGCCTGGTCTAGACGCCCCAGAGGGGAGCAGGGAGTAGGCTCCGTTCTAAGAAGGGATTCTAGGGGGTACGGCGAGTGCAGGACGGCACCCGTACTCCCCGCATCTGTCAGAAGACAGAGGGATCGTAAGCCGCATTCTAATCCCCTGAGGGTCAAGCAAGTCTGTGAACTCCGACAGACAGGAGGGACTTCAGAGCAGCCGAACAGGATTGAGAGTGGGCAGCGCAGGGCAGGAGGGAGAAAGACCCAGTGTGAAGATGGTCTACATAGGAACACAAGAAAGAGGGGTTCTGCCAGGTACTCATATTCTGCCTGAGGAGGAACGGAACCCCTGCCTGGTGAACGCAGCGCGACGTGAGAGGCTAGCACCCAATCAGTGCACCAGTGGAACTGCCTTAACGACTGTGAGTAAAAACTTGGATGACTGCACTGCACTGCCTCCGTCCATTATTTCATCGGTGCCATCTTTCTCTCTGCACTACAACGCCCAGCGCACCTTACACTAACTACACTGCCCTGGAACTAGCTCTACCTGTGGAGAGCTGCACCATCCTTGCTGCCTTAACACCAGCTCCAGAGGACTGCTCCGCCGCGGCGGCTCCCTCTAGCCGCAATCCACAGGTGGTGTCACAAACTCTATAAATCTCAATTAATAAGCCCCTTTTGCACTGACCGCCCTGGGTCACGGACCGGGCCAGCCACCGTGATATTCCCTGCAAGCAGCCCTAGGCCCGGCTGCCGCGTACATATCAACTTGGTCATTTAGTGAGTATTTATCAGGGAATAACAGATGAAGAGTTAACCGAAACTTTTGGAAACTATACTCAATGGTGACAACCTAAAATTTTTGAAAGGAAAGAAGCTAAAGGGGCCCAAAATTCTACCTTTAACCAACTCCTTTTGCAATTTAAAACCAAAAGCCTACATTTAAAGTGATTAGGTAATAACTCTGCCCTCTGCTTGTCTGGGTGCCTCCAGCCAAGGTTTCATACTTTCCAGCAGCACTGGAGTTTGCACTTTTTTTGAACCAAATGTCTTGAGACAATTGAGTAGTGAAATGAAAGTTGAGGGTCAGCACAGAAGAAAAGATTTGTGGTAATCATGACAGTTATTGAGCAACTTACAATGATTTTCATTATATGGAAAATATAAACCTCTTCTTATTATGGGGAGAAGGAACCTGCTTTGGTAAATACCCAGAGATAGGAGACAGCCTTAAACCCAAATTTCATATTGGGATGAACCACCATTTTTTGTTTAAAAATGTCATCATGCTGAAGCCAGGTAAAGCCACAGAAATTACGGTAGCCATCTAAAATGGTGTCATATGTTGAAATAAACCAGAACAAAGCTGAAGCTATTTCTCTCCTAACATTGATACATTTATGCAAACTTACTGCAATCAAATGACTTGGCGCATAACTTACAGCCTAGTTAGAAGTCATTTTAACAAAATAATTAAATAAAACACAATAAAAAAAACATTGCCAACAACATTGGTGGAAGAGGAAAGCCTCTGTCTACACAATGCCTGTCACGGGTGTGTCGGAGGTGACAAATAGTCACCCTGCAATGGTTTGCAGGAGATTTGGCAATGCAGACAGCTGCCTAGATAGGAGGCTATGTTTAGGACCCACCGACTACCTACCTTTAGTCTGGGTGTATATATACCTGGTGTGTCTTGGTGGGCGTCACCAGTTATATTCATTCCTACTTGGAACTTGGCTGAAGCAGCATCACGTCCTCTTTGGAGTCTTGAGGCCATGTGCGCTGTTGGAGTTCTTCTAAAGCTAAGTTATTATTTCCCTATGTTGTCTTCCCCTTTTGGCTTTAGACTGCTAGTGGAAGTTGACTAGTGCTCATCTCCTTCCATCCCCAGGTTTAGCCTTTCGCCAGGTATAGTAGGGCGAGGCACGTGATCGGCGATATCTGCGGAGGCTGTATAGGGACGTTAGGCGGAGACAGGGTGACGCTAATCCAGATTAGGAGGTCACCTCTTCCCCCTTTCCCTAGTGTCTGGGCTTCCTTTCCTTTTCCCCTCTGTGTTTCACTCACACCTGGCGTGACAATGCCTCACCCAAACCCTGATCCTGTCACTCATTCACAGGAAGGAGACTGCTCCTCACTTCACCAGGCAGTAGGACAGCAGCATGGAGGAAGAGCATCTACTGCCATCTCTCCAGCTCCTCCGCTCCCTGGATGGTGTTAAGTATGTGACATGAGGTCTCTTTTGTCTTCACCTAGCTTCCTTCTGCTGGTATTCCTCAATAAGTGAAGCTGGCTCCCATGCTACTATGATGACATATTTGGTAACAACTTCCTCCTGAAGTCCTGACTCTTCCTTTTCAGCCATCAAAATGTCAGACAGGCACCCCCTGAGCCACTCCTCCCACCACAGCTTTCAGCTCTTTGTATTAGATCCCTCAGGGTATCCTCCATCCTATAGTCTCCCAGCTTCTGTTGCTCAAGGATCCGCTACCCGCTCTTCAAAGCTGCTCCAGAGATGACTCGTTCCGGCAGATGTAACTTGAGCCTGCAGATTATTGCATGGTAACCACTCGACTTGCCATGCTCTTCTTCCAGGTATCAACTTCACGGCATCGCCTTCAACTTTCTGCAATGTTTTATAGTCTTATTGAGTGAGGGAGTTTCCATCCTCCCCCTTTGAAGAGGGGTATCCCTAAGGGACAGTTCCTCCGGGTTCGGAGGGACTGTTCTTCGTGTAATGATTTCCAGTCTGAATCACGCAATCTGGCTAATAGATTTTGTGTGAGGGGATACCCTGAAGGGGTAATAGAGAAGGCCTATCAACAAGCAAGGGCAGTAGATAGATCATCCCTCCTTACCCCAGGGGATAGACCTGACTCAGAGCCCATCACACGGTTGATAGGCACTTACGATGATCAGTCAAGAAGTGTCATGGAAATTCTTAAAAGACACTGGGATATCCTACAGGCAGATTCGGATGTGGCGGGCCTGATTTCAAAGACACCCTCAGTCAGTTATAGGAGGGGGAAGTCTGTGAAGGACACTGTTGTGTATAGCCACTTTGCTCCTCAGAGGAAGGAGGGTACATGGCTGCAGAACAGGTCCAAGGGTACATTCAGGTGTGGCCACTGTTCTTTTTGTAAATTCATCACACCGTCAAAAAGTTTTGCGAGTACAGTGATTAAACGGGTGTGTGACATGAGAGATTTTGCCAACTGTAGGACATCGGGGGTGGTGTATCTCTGCACGTGCACATGTCCAATGGATTATATCGGGAAAACAAAACGTGAATTACGTGTTCGGATTGGCGAACACCTTGGACATGTGCAAGGATACACCACTCACCAGACATGTAATCTCTAAACAAGGGGGTGATGTTGGATCCATTTCATTTAGGGTCCTTGAGGTTGTGGAAAATACTCCAATGGGAAGCCCGTTGGATCTTCTGGATGGAATTGATGGCCCCAGGGGCCTGAATGAGCAGCTGAGTTTTTCGAGCTTCATTTGATTTAAGAGTGTGCTACTGAGGGCTAAATAGAACCAACCTTAATGTGATACTGGCCTTTGGGCATCACTTATATGTACCTATTAGGGTTACCTTTACATCTATATTTTGTGACTATTCTACATATCCTTACTCTAACAACCTTGAATTTTTGGAAGGGCAAATGAGAGGATAAATGTGGACAACACTTACATTTTAATGTAGGGAGATATCTGCACCCCTTTCTCTATTTTTTGATATTTTGACTTCTTTATTTCCCCTTGTATTTATTATTCTCCTCCTTTGGGGAGAAACGTTAATACATTATTTTGATGACTTTGAAATTGTGCCACCGGTTTCGCTTTCAATGCACGGTTTTTAGGACAGTATATTGTAAAGTATTTGCTTTCCGGGTGGTTATTGGCGTCTCCTCTGTGATTTTGGCAGGTACCACTAGATGTCAGGCTGTCTGCCTGGTCTGCTTTCTATCTGTGCTCTCCAGTAACTCTAGATGCGTTCCGGTGATCTCACTTCCGGTTTGCGTCATCAGTGAGTCATTTCCGCCAGCGTGCGTTCCACATGCCCACTGTGCTTTCCACAGACTTATATCCGGCTGCAAAAATGTGAGACATGTGCGCAATGGGAGTCATAACAGGGGTATGTTAATTAAACTTTGGTGGGGGTTTCTTATATATATATGGGATGTGGACGTTTCTTTCCATGTATGCAGCATTGACTGGTTGTCTGAGGCGATAGATTGCTGTCCTCCTCAGGTCCCCTGATGAACCCTGGTGGAACCCAACAGGAAACGCGTTGGGACTAAGGGACTACTAATGATAAGTGCCATTTTCATTTGGGACTATATATATGGGACTATTAAGTTTTAAGTGCCATTCTTTATCTGCATGAATTGTCAGACTGTTGGTTCAAATTGTGGGCTGAAGACCTAGAGACAATTGTGTTAAACAGCCCTCTATATATAATCTTCTGCTCTGATGAATAATTTTTGATCTAACAATATGCTGTATATGTGATACATATCTGTGTGGAACCCACACTGGAGATTTATTGTTTAAGAGAGATTGATCAAGATAGCTGTGCACTGGATCGCTATAATGGATCAGGATACTAGCTACTAAATACATCTATCTATGAATTGGTTTATTTAAGCAACACTAAGATTAATCGTGCTTTCAAGTCTCCAGGTGCTGGTGTATGTCCTTGTAATAGTGGGGAAGGACGTAGCCTTCCTTTGGCACTGAAGTAGTTAAAGAAAGTGTTCCCGTAGTTAAACCTCTCTGAACTGTTGGTAGGCCAAGCTAGGGGGTTAGATTTAGTGGTCCAGTCAGTAGAGTAGAGGCGGGAACTTAGTTCCCTGATCAAGCCTTGAGTGTGATAGAGCTTGTTCCTGGCATAATTCCTTGTGGTCTGTAGTACCTATAGTCAGCCACAAGATGCCACTTTCCTGGGAGCAGATGTTAGGTTGAGTCTGCTAGTAGTGTTACAGACAGTGATGGGGTTAATGCTGTATGATGGCAGCCCACAGAGGGCACATTAGGAAAAATCCCTGTTTAGTTTCCAGAAGCAGGAAGTGATGGGCAGAAAGAGATAGGACAGTGAACTGTACGGGCAGCCTGACTATATGGTGGCTGCTAGGGTAGACGGGAGCTCCATACCCTCAGACAATGGGATCACCAGTGTAAAAGTCTCCCTGCGCAAGAGTCCTGTTAGCCGGCCGGAGAAGCTCAACAGAGGTATTGAGGACCAGGAGCACTTCTAGTCTGCAGGAAGCAGAGGAAGATAAATAGGACTCCGGGCTAAGACGTGGGGGAGATATCGGATCCAAAACACTGTTGGTATTGCAGAAGAGTCTCTAGAGATTAGAGTCACAGAGATGCTTCACTTAATGAGGGAACCAGGGCTGAAGATGTTGCCAGCGCCTATGAGGGAGATAATAACCTGTCGAGCCTTATCCATTATATCTGCCTGTAAATACTGTACATATTCCTCTTCCCCAAGTAAAGTCCAAGTTATGGTTAAGAACCTCGTGTCCTCTGAATTTATTGCTGCCCTGGTCCAAGAAGAAAAACACCTGGAGACAACCGCGATCGGATGATTTGAAGTAAGTGGAGAGCCCCACATGCACAGCCACACATCAGAGGGAGCACACAAATTGTCTGTTGGGTGCCAGAGCGAAAGGGGGCTACAGCTCGCCCACGACTACCTCGCTGTTGCACCTTACATCCTATTGAACAGATTTGGTCATTTTTATTATTATATATCGGTTTCTAAACCTATACATTCACTTGTTGTTCTACCTTTTTCTCATCATTGTGGTTTTTTAATATTTGGAAAAGGGTCTTTGTAGGGACATAAGGGATACCGACGTGGAGCGGGGGCGCCACGAAGTACAAATTAGGGTGGCAACCTCCGCTGTCAGGAAGGGAGAGGAATTAGGGACAAAATAGGGACAGTATTAGTCTGTACTCCTTCCTGTCGGTATAAGACCTGAATCTGATGTTCCATTTTTATGAGGATCATTGTCGTTCGTGTATGGATTTTTTCAGTCCTTTTTAGATTTAATTAATAAAAGTTACTTTTTAGGGGTCTTTTTTCCTCTGGTTGTTGCTGAATAAATAGAATGGACATGCTGAATTCATCATCTCTGTCCTGGTATTCACCAAAATCAGTCATCAGGGAGAGTCAGGACGAGGGCCGGCCTTAGTCTGAATTGTGTTCTGTACTTTGATTTCACCACTCAAATTATTTTGTTACTCAGTTTCCCAGGACACATGAGAGGGCAGGAGGTTATCTTTCATGTCCTAGGAACATTAATTTGTGATCTTTTGACACATAGGCCCCAATTCATCATCGCTGGGATTGTGCGCACCAATCTGAATGAATGAGACAATGAAATAAGATCCTAATTCAATAAGAGGCGCACTTCACTTAATGAATTAGGAGCCTCTTACTAGTGCCGAGCGCCTCCATCAGAAATGTTACTCCATTCAGGGACTGGAATCAATTTCTGGTGATATTTACCTTACTAAAATGGAAAAAATTTGATTAATTAGATGGCTGGCTTAGCCAACTCCTCCTAGTTTGACGTACCATAAAAATGCCAAAATCCCCTACATTTTTGTGTAATTTACAAGCTGTGCAAAATTTTCTGAGATTTTAAGGTGTTTTATACAAGTCATTGTTTTTGTTCCTTACATGAAATTACCCCCCCCACAAGTACTGTACTATAAACTGCAGTGAACATGTGAAGTGAAATCCACCACTACTGTACTGACCCTCACAGGGGAAGTCATCATGCCATATACACACAGGGCCGAGACAATGCATTTTGGTGCCCTCGGCAGATTATGTAAACTATGCCCCATCCCAGCTTGAATCAGTTTAAAGATATCTTAAGAATATGTTCAGACATTGCATTTTTGCTGTGCTTTTCTGCACTAATAACGCAGTGTGTTGGCAGTAGAAACACTGATGCTTTATATGCATTTTTGGTGATTTATATCATACGGTTTTTAAAGCACCACTCTAGCGGGTTTTTCTTTTCAGCTTTGGAGTGGTGCTACTAATCTAAGGTCTCTGATCTAGAATTATACTTACCCGCCGCCATCTTCACCTTCTATCACCAGTACAAGACTCTGATAGACTTACATTAAAAAGTGACCTCCAGCTCACCCAGCAAACACTGGAGCGATCCAGCAGATCACAACCAGCAGGAGATGAGCGGAGGGGCGCCAAGAAGAGATGAAGATAGCTTCAGATAAGAATAAGACTATGGGCAGAGTACTTAGAAGAGTGGCATCACTCCAGCGGTAAAGTAAAATAAAACTCTGGAGAGATTCTTTAATGCCTTTACCCCCGAAGGATGTTTGCACGTTAATGAACAGGCCAACTTTTTCAATTCTGACCACTGTCCGTTTATGAGGTAATACCTCTGGAACACTTCAACGGATCCCTCTGATTCTGAGATTGTTTTTTCATGACATATTGTGCTTCATGATAGTGATAACATTTATTTGATATGACCCGCGTTTATTTGTGAAAAAATTGGAAATTTGGTAAAAATTTAGAAAATTCACAATTTTCCGAATTTGAATTTTCATGTCCTTAAATCAGAGAGTCAAGTCACACAAAATAGTTAATAAATAACATTTCCCACATGTCTACTTTGCATCAGCACAATTTTGGAACCAACATTTTTTTTTGTTAGGAAGTTATAAGGGTTAAAAGTTGACCAGCGATTTCTCATGTTTCCAGCAAAATTGACAAAACCATTTTTTTTAGGGAGCACATCACATTTGAAGTGACTTTGAGGGGCCTTTATGACAGAAAATACCCAAAAGTGACACTATTCTAAAAACTGCACCCCTCAAGGTGCTCAAAACAGCATTCAAGAAGTTTATTAACCCTTCAGGTGCTTGTGGATGAAACCAAGGATCATTTAACCTTTTTTCGCAAAAATGTTACTTTAGAACCAATTTTTTTTTATTTTCACAAGGTTAACAGGAAAAATTGGACCATAAAAGTTGTTTTGCAATTTCTTATGAGTACGTTAATACCCCATATGTGGGAGAAAACTACTGTTTTGGCTCACATCAGGGCTCGGAAGGGAAGGCGTGACATTTTGAAATGCAGACTTTGATGGAATGGTCTGTTTGATGGAATGGTCTGTGGGCATCATGTCGCACTTGCAGAGCCCCTGATGTGCCTAAACAGTGGAAATGCCCAACAAGTGCCCCCTTTTTTTGGAAACTAGACCCCCCAATGAGTTTATCTAGATGTGTGGTAAGCACCTTGAACCCCCTGGTGCTTCAAAGAAAATTATAGCTGACTTATGAAAGTAAAAAAAAATCAAATTTTTCCACAAAAATGTTATTTTAGCTAAAAAAATGTAGATTTTCACAAGGGTAACGGGAGAAAGTGCACCTCAAAATTTGTTGTGCAATTTTTCCTGAGCACACAGATACCCCATATGTGGTCGAAAACTACTTTTGAGGCTCAGAAGGGAAGAAGTGCCATATTGGAGTACATATTTTCTGGGCTGGTTTGAAGGTGCCATGTTACATTAGCAGAGCCCCTAAGGTGCCAAAACAGCAAAACCCCCTGAATGAATTCATCTAGGGGTACAGTGAGCATGTTGACGCCACATGTGCCTCACAGGATTTTACTCCATTGGGCAGTGAAGAAAGAATAATTACATTTTCACCACCAAAGTTTTGTTTTAGTCCCAGATTTTACATTTTCACACTGAGAAATGAGTAAAAATGTCACCAAAGTTTGACACACAAGTTTTGCTGAATGTAGAAATACCCCATATGTGGCTGTGCAGTACTGCTTAGCCACACGGCGAGACTCGGGAGGGACGGAGCGTTATCTGCCTCCTGGAGCGCAGATTTTCCTACAATACTATGCAGAATCTATATACACAGCTCCTACGTAATTCAGAAAAAACCCCGGAGGGATCCATTCACTATCATAAAGCAGCAGAGTTAAGCCTCTTTCACATGTCAGTGAGTCCGCTACGTGTGGTGACAGTAATTAGGACCTGTTTCATATATTTGTTGCCTGGTTTAACCATTCTATTTATTCTCATGGAAGATGTCTGTCAGCAGTTTACCCCCTCCCCTCTTTACAGAACACATGGATGCTCAGCTGATTCTAGTGTGCATGTATATGGGGGGAGGAAAACGTGTTTATTCGTTAGCTCGCTCCGTTGTACGGCCACATTCAGAGTTTCTCCTCCTGAGCAGATGTTCATATAGTCTGTAATCATTATGTCAGCGCTGGTTTATACCTGACTGGTTTATACAATGATCTGTACAGAAATAATCTATTCCCAGAGGAAGAAGAGAAGACAGAAATAATCACTGAGCGCTCTGCTAATTCTCTGCACCTTCATCTACACAACACTGTAATACAGTGACATAATGGGGGATGAGGACGGGGGTTTTTGTACGGCTCTGTATCACTGTGTGAGAGGAGTGCTATAACCCTGCATACAATAATAATCTGCTGCATCGTCCTCTGTCGCTCCTCTGATTGTAAGAGTGAAAGAAGTTCCAGATCCAGATCCAGTGAATCTCTCTGGGATTCCTGATTGTCGAGTGTTTGCCAAGTAGATGAGAAGTTTTGGAGGCTGCCCGGGTTTCTGTTGGTACCAGTGTAAATAGTCTTTGGAGTCCTTGCTATACAAGAGACTTTGACTGGATTTACATGATACGGTGACTGTATCTCCCGGTGACACCGACAGATAATCCGGAGTCTGAGTCATCACAATCTCTCCACAGGACACTGGGAGCAGAAGAGACGAGATAATGGTGACAATCACTGATATAATGACGTGTGCTCCTTCTCCTCTTACTACATGTATACAGCCATGTTCTGTATACTCTCATCTATCCCACATAGTATAACCCTCACCGGACATTACCTTGTATGTAAAGATACAGCACACAGAGCAGAGATCTCAGGGAAACCATCGTCATTGTTCTGGACGCTCACAGACACAGATCATTGGTTTCATGTCTTATTTATATCACATGAAATCTACAGGGAAATCGTCTGAGATTATGTAACAGGAAATAGGCAAATCACCGGATTATCAGAGATTACATCATCTGCTGCTTTCATGGCTGATAATCAGTGAGATAAATAACGGGGGATTTAATCCTGTCCACAGATCTCACAAGTAACAATCTAATCCATCTCATCAGTGATCTTGTAAATGTAGAAGTTTCCTGATCTGTGTATTTTGCTCGGTGTTGGATCAGTACCGGCTCCTTGTAGAATCCAAAGTAAGATCAGATTTACTGAAAGTGCAGATTTATTAAGAGTAATAAAGTGAAGTTTGAGATTTACAGTAAATGAGTGATAAAACCCTTTGTGATGACAATCAGTGTTGTCCTGGGGTAAATTCTGATATAATAAATCCTCCTTATGTCTCTATCACATGGCAGGATTCTGATCAGTATTTGTAGCCAAAACCAGGACTGAGCCCAAACCACAGAAGAGGAGCAGATCTTTCCAGGACAGTTTTCTCTTCTTTTTACAAATACTGACACATAACACTGATCAGAGACTGTGAATGTGACTTATGCCGGAAGCACACACACAATTCTGCTGTATTCTTCATGGCGTCTTCATTGGCTTTGACATCTTTTTCAGGCCAAAGTTTCTTTAAAGTCTATAGTGAAACATGAAAGGTCTCCGGTCACTGAATTGTGATCTTTGGCTTCTCCTTTGTCTTTCTCGGCTCATTGGTGTTTATTTCAAAGCACAGTTTGCTCTGGTTGGGACATTTATTTCTGACATGTTTTCTCAGACTTCTGCCTAGAACATGAAAAAAACAAAAATAGATGTGTAAAATGTTTCACAATAAAAGCAAAACAGCAAAAATGTTTGTGAAAAATGTAATGAAAACATTTGATATTCATAGCCTTCTTTCCAGTAGTTTGAAATAGTTTGAAATAGTTAAGGGTCTTGGCCTCACAGAAAATGGATATGGTTTGCCAAAAAACGTGCTACACAAAGCTGTGAAGAATGTGCCAAGATTTAAAGTAAACGTAGACTAGACAGTCCTAAAAAACGACAGATGTGTTGACCACTCATAAATCTGATGCATTTTAACACTATGAAGTTTGCATTGTCTAAGAATTAGAGAGAAGAGATGAGTGAATGTTTTTACATTCAGCTTCAGGATGTTCAGCGACTTTTTCCTGAACATTTGATTCACTAAAAAACTCAGTAAAGTCAGATCAGACAAGCAAGCACACTATCTCTGACTGACACCAATTACAGATTTTTTTTCTCTGTAAAAACGATTGCGCTGTCTTGCTTTATCTTTCTAATGCATTAAGAGGCAAAAAAATGTAAATTTTTAATCACAAATTGTTTAAATTCCTCTGGACCTTAAAATTCATAAACATTTACTGAAATGTGATTATTATTAATCTTTTATGTCACATTCCTCCCTTTCCACTTTCTCTGTATAACTTCTATATCCAGGAATTTTCATCCCATTGATGAGAATCTATGAAGCTTTTTATCCACATGATGACGTGACTTAGTTTTATACTTAATCCCTTCCCACCACAGCCAATTTTCATCTTCCATCCCCTTCTTTCTAGAACCATAACTTTTGTATTTTACTTTCCTCATAGACATATTAGAGCTTGTTCTTCTATAATAGGGAGATCTCTCCACATGTAGATTACACTTGTGTGACACGACCAGCGCAGCAATCTGACCGCTGGGGACATTATACATAGATAGGACCAATAATCTGCACCTAACACATGATTTGCTCTAGTAACAATGAAACGTCACTTTTTATAGTTGTTTGGTAAAAATTGGATTTTTTGGCTTTTGTCTTTTGGATGTAAAGTATCAGTCAGTCCCTACCGACACCAGTGATTAATATGGTGTCACCTATAACATTAAGGCTGCAGTCACATCCGTGTGAAATGTCCGAGTGCCGTCTGATGTTTCCCCTGATGAAGCACGGACACAGAGAAACTAATGGATCTATTCACACATCTGTGACGTCCATGAGCCTCCGCTCCGGTCCTGTTCTTATCAGAGTCGTCCATACAAGTCAGTGGGGATCTGTGAGACGTGGATACAGATCGGAGGCTTTGGTTTTGCTTCCAGGTCTCACAGATCTGTTGTTTAATGATAAATGTGAACATGTGACCTCCCAGGGGACTTCTTATTGGCTTGATGATGTGATCACTTTCCTCTGCGGTCTCTATCATTATGACGATACTACATTTTCTTCCATTTGTACAATAAAAATACTAGAATTTTTATAAAATGTGTTTTGTGTCGCTGCATTCAACGACCCAGAACATTTTATCTTTCAGCCCGGAGCTGTATGTCGCTCGCTGTTGGGACAGCGTACAGTCTTATTGGTGCCATGTTGGATACATGAAACGTTTTATCACTTTTTACTTAGTTTTAGGGAGTTTTCTGCAATGTTCATTGTGTGGGATAAATAACATCTTCTGTAGGATTCTATACTCTAGTTATTTTTTGTTTTTGCAAAAGAAATTTATAAAGAATTTTTTTTTACTTTTTAATTTCTATCCTAGTAAGGACTTGAATGTCTTTCTGCATTGCAATGTATTATCGGTACATCTTATATATTATCAACATATTCCATAGTGTTGTACAGAGATAGTCACCAGTCCCCGTCCTCTATGGGGCTCACAATCTGCTCCTTTGTCCCCCCTCTATGTGTCGTCCTATACACGCGGTTTATGTGGAGCTCAGCGTTGTGTCACTTCTCTATAAATCACATTTTCAGGTCTCAGTCTGTCCAGTCAGGGCCGGCTCCAGGTTTTCTTGGGCCCCGGGTGAAAGAGTCTCAGTGGGCCCCTTTAACACATACCACGATTCATGATGCAGAGATACGGCGGAGAAATATATATATACATCTCTGGCAAAAATTGTTAGACCACGGAACTGTTTTCTATTGGAAAGCATGGAAAGACTGGTGGAAAGCATGCAAAGATGAATGAAAGCTGTGGTTAAAAATCATGGTTAGTCCACCAAATATTGCCAAATATTGATTTCACAGTTAAAACATGAGTAATTTTTTTGTATTTTGACGGTTTATCATTTGCTGCAAATGCAAAATTTTTAGCTTTGAATTTTGGATACATATTGTGAGTAGTTTATAGACTAAAACAACAATGTACATTTTACTCAAAAATATACCTATAAAGAGAAAAATCAGAGAAACTGAACATTTTGCAGTGGTCTCTTAATTTTTGCCAGAGCTGTATATAGTACAAGACCTAAGATTTCACTTCTTACATTACATGAGCAGAATACTGGCCCCAATATAACGCTCTATACAGGATACTGGCCCCCATATAATGCTCCATACCGGATACTGGCCCCCATATAATTAATGCTCCATATAGAATCCTGGCCCCCTGTAAAGAAAATACTTATTTCCGTATATTTTTCTATCAAGGACTATTTATCAGATGCGATCGATCAAAAACTATATCACAATATTCTTATGAAAAAATGTATTGATTTATTCTTGGATTGTCCATTAAAAAGAATGATTGCAGTAGTTACATAAAATAGTTAAATAGTTACAAAGTGATTGTCCATAATTAGCTTAATAGTTGAGATCCATACATGTTTTCTTGGGATCTTGAATGATAGGTTGCGTCTGTCTGTGTCCAGCATGTGTGTCAGGATGACACCATGTGTCCGGGTAAAGCACATGTCTCCTTGTGCCTACATCGGCAGCTGGTTCCTTCACATATAGATCCTCATACAGTGTCCTGTGAAATGGCAAGAGCACCCCCCGTCTCTAACATAGGGTTATAGCCGGTCATACCAGCTGTTCTTCTACTTATGGTACAAACTTACACCGAGCTAAAAATACAAATAGCGTATGTCATCTAGAAACCCTAACACGAGGCTGATGCAATCTTATGCAATGTATGGTACAGAATTAAGAATAAAATTAATATCCGTACTTAATATTTAACACCCTCATATAACGCTCCATGCACGCTGTTCCCCCCACATAATGCCCCATGATGGCTGTGTCCCCCACATAGTGCCTCATGCAGTCTGTATTTTGCCTCCCACATAATGCCTCATGCAGGCTGTGCTGTGCCCCCCACATAATGCCCCATGCAGGATGTCCTCCCCCATATAATGACCCATGCAGGATGTCACCCCCCACATATAATGCCCAATGCAGGATTTCACCCCCACATATAATTCCCCATGCAGGATGTCACCACCACTTATAATGTGCCATGCAGGGTGTTACCACCCCCCCTATATAATGCCCCATGCAGGATGTCACCCTCCCCCATATAATGCCCCATGCAGGATGTCACCAGCCACATATATAATACCCCATGCAGGATGTCACCCCCCCATATAATGCCCCATGCAGGATTTCACCCTCCCCCATATAATGCCTCATGCAGGATGCCACCACCACATATAATGCCCCATGCAGGATGTCACCACCCCCCATATAATGCCCCATGCAGGATGTCACCCTCCCCCCATATTATGCCACGTACAGGATGTCACCCCCCATATAATGCCCCATGCAGGATGTCACCCCCCCATATAATTCCACATGCAGGATGTAGCCCCCACCATATAATGCCCCATGCAGGATGTCACCCCCTATATAATGACCCATGCAGGATGTCACCCCCCCATATAATGCCCCATGCAGGATGTCACCCACATATAATGCCCCATTCCTCCATGCATAAAAAAAATAAATAATCAAATACTCACCTCACTTCTCCTCACCTGCTGCCGCTGCTCCGGACTCCTCAGCGTCATCAGCGTCTTTCCGCTTTGCGCTGCGACGGCTCAGGAGAGGGCGTGGTGGAAAGACGTCACCGCATCCTCTGACCTGACACGTCACAGTACAGCAGCCGATGCAGGACCTGCTGCGGAGGCACGGGGAGAGGTAAGTATTGTGCCGGCTGCCAGGGCACTGAGCAAGCAAGGGAGGGAGGGTGGGCGCTGGCACCGCTGTCCTCCGCTCATGGGTCCCAAAGCACCCCGGGGTGCCAGGCGGCAAGTGGGCCCCCCCCCGCCCCCCGCCTGCTCAGGGCCCGGGTGCTGACGCCGGGCCTGTGTCCGGTCATCAGATATTTAATAGAGACGTCGTCTCCCTGTTCTCTTTCTCTGCAGTTTTATTCTGTAAGTGATCAGTGATTAATATCCAGTAATGCAGCAAAGAGCGAGATAGAGGAGGAAGGATCGGATTCTCCCCATCTTGGAGCGCCTCCTGGTGGTCACTAAACTCCTCGTGTTGTAGATTTTTCCTCCATAGAAGCAGCAATCTTACAATATATTAGGATTTCTGCACTTTTCATAATCAGTTTATTTTATTTCTTGTGTTCAGTTTAATTATTAAATTTATTAACAAAAGTGATGAAAAAATACCATTCTGTGTTCTGTGTTCTGGGACGGAGGTTCACCTTCCAACAAGACAATGACCCAAAGCAAACTGCTGAAGCATCACTGAGAATCTGTGGTCAGACCTGAAGTTTGCGGTTCACCAGAGGAAACCATCTGACCTGAAGGAGCTGGAGCAGTTTTCCTTTGAGGAATGGGCAAAAATCCCAGTGGAAGTCAGCAACTTATGACAATCATTTCAGAAGAAGGATATAGCGGTGACATCTCCCTTGTGAATAACACTTCCACAACACAGCCCCATAGAGTTCTACTACTGCTATCACCACTGCTCTAGGAGTCTTATGTCTCTTCTTTTCCTTGGAAAGGCTGCCACCTTGTGACAGAGTTTGGAATCTCATGCTAGGTCACCGTTATATCCTTTTTTTCTGAAACGATTCATAAGTTGCTGATATTTATATAGGAGTCTTGTTCTTCATATATAATAGAATGCAGAAAAATACTTCTTTTAAAAGATGCAGAAAAAGAAGAATCTCATAAGCGGATGTATAATCACTGTATCCCATACTATGAGGTTATTTCAGATGACATAATTTTATATGATATGTAAATATGCATGTATATCATTATCATTTATTATTGTTATTTTTTTCATGTATTTTTGTACAGTTCTGATGAAGGTCCAGTTTAATGACTTTGGATTGCTATTAAAAATAATTAGTTTCATTCACTGCAATTTTTAATTGCTAAGTTCCTTAATAGTGATGAGCGATACTCGCAAGTACTCGGTACTCACCCGAGCATCTCAGTACTTGACTGGCGCTGCTGAGCTCGTCACAGTCACTCCGGAATCAGGCAGTGTAGGGAGAGGTGCTGCTGAGCTAGGGAGAGATTTACTTGTTTTTCAGTTAGTGTAGGTATACCAACATATATTATTCACATATCTATCTCAACTAACAGTCCTTCTGAGGACTAATCCAGATGCAGAGATATCAGTGCTAGGCAGGCAGGGTATATAGCAGACCGCAGTGCACATAGCAAGAGGGTCCATTCAAGTTCTGTCTGCTGCTTTTACAGATATTTGTAGAAATAGCCCCAGGTATCAGCGGCCAGGAATATTTTTTTTTATCTTAATGCTGATTATTTGCTTAAAAAGCAATCCAGAGAACACCATTTTTCTGTGTCATTTGCTTGTTGGCACTGCAGAATACAGCCAGGTCCTTTCCATATTACAATCCAGCTATTTAAAACTGTGGTTTGTCCGTCACACGGATCACATATAAGTTCGCTGAAAATTCTGCCATTTCTGGCCTCCATTAAAATATTGTTTCAGTGTGTCAGCGTAGTTATTCACACCAGTTTGCTGTTCAAAATAGTTACCTAGAGGCCAGGCATTTAAAACTATGGTTTGTCAGTCACACGGATGTCATATAAGTTCTTTCCAAATTCAGCCATTTGTAGTGAGCGTGGAAGATATTGTCCTCTATTTAAAATGGGCAACGCGCGTGGCAAGGGACGAGAAACTGGATGTGATGGTGATATTGCATGCAGAGGCCGAGGCCATAGGCAAGCTGAATTTATGCCACATCAAACACCCACATCTTCTCGCTCGACCTTCCTGTCCCAATTCCTAGGGGACCGCAGCACACCACTATTGAACCCAGAGCAGTGTCAAAATGTTATTGGTTGGATAGCAGATAATGCTTCCAGTCACTTTGCCACCACCACCACCCTGTCTTCCACATGGTCAAGTCCCAGTAGCCGTGAGTCTGGACCGCATATTCCTCACCCTGATCCTCCTTCCTCCCACCATGCCGAGTGCCCAGAGATAACTGATCCCACTCTTGGACACTCCGAAGAGCTGTTCGCTTTTCCATTTATAGATACGTTATTCTAGCCTGGTCCACTTGAAGTGGGGCAAGAGAAGATCGCATGTAGCGATGCACAAATATTTGAGCAGCCACGGTCATATGAAGTCAACGGTGGGAAAGTGTCACAAGAGGTGGACGATGATGAGACACAATTGCCAGAAAGTCAGGAGGAGGACCAGGGTGCGGAAGTGGAAGATGAGGTGGTGGATGATATAGTAACTGACCCAACCTGGCACTAGGACATGCAGAGCGAGGACAGCAGCACACAGGGGGAGGGAGGCAGAGCACCCTAACAGGCATGAAGAAGCAGTGTGGCGGCCGCATACAGAAGGCGGGCAACCGTTCCCTGTAACACCAACACAACGGAAGTTGCCAGTACAACTGTTAGGTCTTCCCAAGTCTGGTTGTTTTTTAAAGACTCTGCCGATAACCCCAAAAAGGCCATTTGCAACACCTGCCAGGCCAGCATAAGCATGGGTAGCAAAACTACCAGCCTGACCACCATCAGCATGATCAGGCACATGGCAGAAAAGCACCCGACTTTGTGGGACAAACCCCAGGGTCCAGGAACAGTGTCTGCAACTGACAATACTGCTTCTTCCGCTGTTGTGCATGCAAGCCAATCCCCTATCCATAGTACACGCGAAGATGCCTCCTGCCCTGCACCTGTCGTTGCCCACTCTCAACTAGCACCATCAGCAAGCACGTCCTTTTCCCAGCGCAGCATTCAGTTGTCCTTATCCCAGTCCTTGGAACGCAAATGCAAATACGCAGCCACGCACCCCCAGGCCACACTACTAAATTCCCACATTTCGCGACTTCTTGCACTCAAAATATTGCCTTTTAGGCTTGTGTAGCTGGAAGTTTTCCGGAGCCTGATGGTGGCGGCCATCCCTCGGTACTCGGTCCTCAGCCGCCACTATTTCTCCCGGTGTGCCTTCCCCGCATTACACAAGCACGTGTCCCACAACATTAGCCGTGCCCTCAACAATTCAGTTACTGGGATAGTCCACCAAACCATGGACACGTGGACAAGTGCTTGTGGACAGAGAGCATATCTCGCTGACGGCACACTGGGTTAACATAGTAGAAGCCGGGACTTAGTCGGACCTTGGGATGGAACACATCCTCCTGATGCCGAGAATTGCGAGCCCTTGGTCAATTAGGGTTGCCCCCACAGTCTACAGCTCCTGCACCTCATCCTCCTCAGCCTACTCCTCCTTTTCAGCCTTTAGCTCCAAAATGACCACATCATTCACAAGCTGGAAGCACTGTAGCACTGCCTCAGCCAAGCGGCAACAGGCTGTGCTGAAGTTAATATGCTTAGGTGACAAACCGCACAATGCTGAAGAGTTGTGGATGGACAGCTCTAAAAGAGCAGGCAGATCTGGGGCGGACAACACTGAACCTACAGCCAGGCATGGTCCTGTGTGACAATGGCGGTAACCTGGTGGCTGCTCTGAGGCGAGGCGAGCTCACACATGTATCATGCCTGGCCCATGTGCTTAACCTCGTGGTTCAGCGGTTTCTCAAAACCTACCCGGAGCTGCCGGATCTGCTTGCCAAAGTACGCCACCTGTGTGCCCATTTTAGAAAGTCAGCTACAGCTTCCGCCGCCTTTGCTGTGCTTCAGCAGCGTTTGCAGTTTCCGGCTCACCGACTTGTTTGTGATGTCCTGATGCATTGGAACTCTACATTGCAGATGTTGGGAAGGATTTGTGAGTAGAAGAGAGCAGTTGTTGACTACCAGCATCAACAAGGCCATTGGTATTCAGTTCAGACTCCACACATAAAACCTCAGGAGTGGAAATGGATGTCAGACATATGTACCATCCTCCAAAACTTTGAGGACTCCACCAAGATGGTGAGCGGTGATGATGCCATAATTAGTGTCACCATCCAGCTTCTCTGTCTTCTGAAATGCTCTCTGCTCACAATCAAAGAGGATGCATTGCAGGCTGAGCATGATGAAATGGAGCAGGGAACTTTACAGGTTGATTACACACAACCCACTTCATCTCATCCCAACGTGGATTGGGTGACAATGAGAAATAGGAGGAGGAAGAACAGGAGCTAGTTTCATGCGCTATAGATGGTACTACCTGCACAACTGTCATACCGCCTGTTCAGCGTGGATGGCCTGAGGACGCGAAGATGGAGGAGGAAGAGAGCATGGTCAGTCATCCTCTTGGTGAGGACAGTCTTGCCTGTTAGCAGTCTGGCACGCATGGCTGAGGTTATGTTATGCTGCCTTTCCTGTGACCCTCACATTCTCAAAATTTTGGGTGACAGTCATTACTGGTTGGTGACAGTTCTAGACCCACGCTACAAGGAGAATTTTTATCTCTTATTCCCGAGTTGGACAGGTCTACAAAAATGGCACAGTACCAGAAGGCCCTTGTTGCCGAACTATTCAAAAAATTCCCATCTGAAAACATTGGCGGCAGAGGTCACAGTTCGTTGGACATCCAAGGAGTACAGGCGAGAGAGACACAACTTCAATCCAGCAGAGACTGGGGAACACTGTCAAAGTTTTGGGAGAGTTTTCTCAGCCCCTCCCATCCCACAGGCCCAGAGGCGGGGGGTACTCTCACAAGGAGTGCAAAGTTTGGGAAGATGCTGAGGGAGTACCTTGCCTACCGTACCAACGTCCTCCATGATTCCTCTGTGCCTTATAATTAGTGGGTATCCAAGCTGGACATGTGGAATGAACTGCCTCTCTATGCCTTGGAAGTCCTGGGCTGCCCTGCCGCTAGCGTGTTATCAGAGGGAGTTTTTAATGCCGCTGGTGGAATTATAATTGATTAAGTGCATCCGCCTGTCAACTGAAAATGCTGACTGTCTGACTCTTATAAAAATGAACAAGGGCTGGATTGGGCCAGACTTCTCAACACCACCGAATAATAGCAGCGTAACATAAACTCAAATCCAGTGACTTTTTTTGAGAGCTGTATTCCCCATGCACCTCTTCACATCCACACATGGGTATATGTGGCACCCCTGCGGGTTCAGTCGCCACTGCATCTCACCCAGAGGTGTTGTATCCCACTCTCAGGTAAGGAGGGAGTACTGCCCGGGACCCACCCACCTGCATCCAACACTACACCATTCCAGACCAGTAGGCGGGGCAAGATACACTGGCTTATGCTGAGCTTTGTCCCTGGTTGGAAGTGGGGGGAACCGAGAGAGGGGGAACCATGTAGTGCGTGTGGGTGGAGGAAGCAGTAAAGGGGAGCACTTTGAGTAGGAGCATAAAAAGGGGAACCATCTTGGGAGAGAGTCCAGTCTGAGGAGAAGGAGTGGGAGCAGGAGCTCTGTAGGAGCAGCTCTGCTCAGAGGAGAGGAGAGAGGCGCGGGCCTAAACTGAGAGGCCCAGGAGGACAGGCTGGAAGAGGATGGGAGCAGAGGGAAGGCCCAAGAACAGAGAGGGTCCCAGGGGCACGGCGAGTGCGGAAGCCACCCGTGCACCCGAATCTACCAGAAAGTGGAGGAATCAGGCTGCAAAGGGGACCGGCCCCTAACTAGTGGAGAACTACATGGCTCAGCTAGAAACTCGGAGGCTACTGTACTTTCAGGGTGCAGCTGCTCACAACCGCAACTAAATCGCTAAAAAGGTGGCCGCATAGGATTCAGGGGACTGCACGTTGCCCGCCAAAATCTGAGGCTACCAGCTTGGGACACTGGTTGCGAGGCACAGGGTAGGAGGGTGAGAGCCAACGTAGGAAGACGACCGAGGAAGGCACACAGAATGGAGTCCCGTTATGTATTCCTGAAACACCTGGGAGATTGCTGAACCGCTCCCTTGGTGAACACAGGACGGCGAGGGAGGTTACCCTGGTGCTGGTAACCTGGAGTCTGACAACTGTGAGTAAATTCGAAGACTGTACCCCACTGTGTCCTAGAATTATTATCTGCGCTATTGACGCACCCCCTGGGCCATATTATTTAGGGGAATACCCGGAGCCGGATCAGATGGGGGTTGTAGTCTTCCGAGTGGCTGTGACCCGGTCCGTGCCCAGGGTGTCAAACTCAGTTGTATGTGGCAGTCCTACAGATGTTATTAAGTTCTTAATGTCGACTACGCCACCCGTTGTATTGCGGTCACTATGGCCGCCGCTGCAGCAGGGTCCGCTGAGGCTGATGGTGTTGGTGCAGCTTTTGGTGGTGCAACCCCCAACGGGTGGGGTATAGCCTCAGGGGGTCAGGTGCAGAGGATGGGGGTTGTGGTGGTGCAGCATAGATGGTAATGAAGACAGAGTCGGGTTGTGCAGTTTAGGGTATTTACTCACTGCTGATGTTCCGGTCACTCCAGCTTCAAGTGACCACCCGAGCCGTGCTGTGTCCACCAGGTCCTGGATCCAGCCAACCCCCAAGCAAGTCCGGAGCGTGACCCTGAGCTCTCCTTCTGTCCTTTCCTCTGGCCGTCCCCACTAGTGATCCACCTAGGTCCAGCTCCCTCGGGCCTTCTGTTGGGAGACCCTTGGCCTTGGGTTCCCTGACCCTCCACGTGGTATGCCTTTGGGGTGGATGTGGTGGGTGGCCGTGGCAGACGCTGCCCACGGCCTCCGGTCTCTGGCTAGGGTGTGCTTTTGCCCCCACCAGCTTGGGATCCGGTACCCAATTGC
The DNA here is from genome assembly GCF_046119375.1 of Phyllobates terribilis. NCBI lineage: Eukaryota > Metazoa > Chordata > Amphibia > Anura > Dendrobatidae > Phyllobates > Phyllobates terribilis. The sequence goes on from NW_027362761.1 coordinate 1,178,160,490, forward strand.
CGACTCTTCACCCGGGGATTGAATTTGGGTTCTTAGAGTCCTTTCTCTTCACCCCCTCTGGGTCTCTCTTTCTTCTCCTCTCTCACTCTGGCTCAGGCTTCTCTGCTCTGCTCTTCTGCTCTCCAACAGACTCTTTGCAAAAAGCTGACTCACTCCTCCTCTACAGCAGACTGACCCTGTTCTTAGTTGGTGCCCACCTTATATACACCCTCTATTTGTGAGCTCAGGTGACCAGCACCCAATGAGCTCCTATCTTTACCCAGGCTGCTCCCCCTATCTGCCCCTACACTACATGGGATGTACCACCCCCCTCCCACTCCAGCCAGGAACAGGCTCGGTTGTACCTGCACATTTCTAAGTGGGAGTACCGTCGGCCTGCTCCTCTGGAATGGGATGTATGTAGTGCATGCAGTCTATCTGAGCTCAGTTCCACACTCCTTCCTTACCCGGGAGTGGAATATCACACCTCTGGGTTGAGGTGCAATACCCCTGTAGCAGCCGAATCCTCAGGGTGCTACATTCCCCCCTGGTAAATCACAGCACGTCCTCGGGCTGTAAAGACATAAAACACCATAACATACAAATTTTTCATATAAACATATAAACCATATAAAACATTATATATATATAAAACTTTTCATATAACATTCTCGTCGTCTCTTGTTTCTGGTTCCTCCTCCGGACACTGTGCAACGTGTGTCCGGGAAAAGTGCGACAGTCTCTTAGAAAAACTGGTTTTCCTATAAAACCGGTAGGGGGCGCTTTAGGACGCGCAACTATATACAGGGAAAGTTGGCCGCTCTCAGTCCTCGGCCAGGTAGAGGGAAGGGAATGGCTGCTCACAGTCCTCAGCCTGCAGGATGAAGGGGTTAACGGGTAAACAGTTCACTGGTCCCAACGGGGACTATTTTAGCAGCAACAACAGTTCCAGTTCCTTTATACCCTGATTGGGTAACTATTTACAACACCTGCTCTGCCGCACTCAACGGCGTCTTCCTCCTGCTCTTTGCTTATAGCTGGTTGTTACTTCAGACCCGTCCGGGTCCTCTTGCTCCTCCTCTCCGTACCGCAACTCCTCCTCTGTCAGGCGGTGTACGTGGAGGGCGTAAGGTCCTTTGGCACACTTGTGCCGGGTGAAAGTGACCTCGTCTCCGACGTAGAGGTCACGGCCTTTGTGACCTTCCGGCAGGTGGGACTCGACGTCTCTGCGAGTCACAAAAACGTCACCGCGGTTGTTACGGTCCCGAATAAAGCCCCACCCATGCTGCGGGTTGAACTTTATCACTGTCCCGATGGTGCGGGGACAATGCGCTGCACGGGGGTTCCTCCTAGTCCGGCTCTTCTGCTCCGCGCTCTGGATTTGGGCCTGTTGTTCTCTGACCCGCCTCTCCTCCCGTTCTCTCTTAAACTCTGCCAGCTGTTGACGGCAACACTCTGTACGTTCAGCTGCGGCTGCCCGAGTTTCTCCGGTGAACCCCATCAAATCTTCTCCCGTGGGGTCCCACACGAATTGGGCTTCTGCTAGAGGAGGCGAGACCCGAGCCACGGGCTTCGGAGCCGGGATTAGGGGCTCACACAAGGGCCCTAGTCTTTGCTGCCGCTCCAGCTCAGGGTACCCTTCGGGCCAGATGAAGGGCCGCCCGTCCGGCCATGTGAGCTGGCCGAAGAGGTCCTCCCCCAGGTGTGGCACCCTAGGTATTGCGGGCGCGGGCGCGGTGGTGGTGGCGCCCGGGTTGCCCAGGCCTTGCGGCCAGGCCTGGGGCACCTGGAAGGTGAAGGGCACCGTTAGGACGGCGGCGCCCTGGGCTACCTGGCCTTGCGGCCAGGCCGGAGGCTCCGCGGAGGTAGGGGGCGCTGTTGGTATTGCGGCGCCCGGGGGTACTAGGCCTTGCGACCAGGCTGGTGGTACTTCCTGCTTGGTCACGCTCGGGGTCGAGGCGTGTGACGTCACAGGGGTCGCGGCGGCGGCTTCCGGTTGGGGCCTAGTCTGCGTCGGTGACATGGCGTTTTCGGGCACAGCAGGGGGACTTTCGGGCTCTGCGACGGGGAGCTGGGGCAGGTAAGCGGTGTCCCGGCTTGGGGTATAGACGTCCCCTTTACCTGCCTCCATGCGTTCGGCTCCCTTCTCGGCGCCGTCTCCGGCCTTGGGTCCTCCTGCGCCATCCTCAGAGGCGGTCTGTCTCCTCATCTTGGCTGGCGTGCTCCGGGTCTTGGTTTGCTGGGCCATCTCTCGGCTCCACTCCGCCAATGTCTCTCGCTGTACCCGGGCCATCCTCCTTGCGAGGCCCTCCAGGGCAGTCTGTGCACACTCCCGGTCTCGGGGGAGCTGTGCGAGGACCTCCACTAGGCCTAGTGGGGTCGTGGTTTCCAGCAGGCTCCTGACCAACGGGTCGGTGCTGCTCTGCTCTTCTTCCAGCAGGCTCCTGGCCAGCGGGCCGGTGCTGCTCTGCTCTCTGGCCATCTCCGGGTGAGCTTCTCTGCTACTCCTCTCCAGGCTTCCTGCCTCCCCGGGTGCGCTCGCTCCAGACTGCTCCAAGCGACACCCATCTTTGCTCTCTCCTTTCGTCTCCTCCCCCTTCGAGGGTGGTCCCGGGGCAACTTGGTGATTGTCAGCTCCAGGGGCTGTTCTTTCACGCTGACAGACACCTCTAGCATCACAGTCTCTGTTGGTGGGGGCGGTTTCCACTTTTGGCGCCATTTTCGGTCCTGGCTCACGATGGGAGGTGGCCTCTTGCCACCCTCTGGCACGCCCATAATGGCGTCCGCTCTTCCAAGGCGGGAAACCTTTGGAAATGGCGGGAATCGCTTCCCAGTGGCGGGAAACTCTGCAGATGGCGGGAAAACGCTGTTAATGGCGGACAACCGGTGGAAATCGACTGGTGATGGGGTCCGATGGCGAGGACCCTCCGGAACCGGCGGGAGACTTCTTTTTGAGGTAAACTCGTTCTTTTCTTCAGGCACGCAGTACCCGGGTGTTGCGGGCACGAAATCCTGCCGACTACGCCAAAGTTGACGCACCCCCTGGGCCATATTATTTAGGGGAATACCCGGAGCCGGATCAGATGGGGGTTGTAGTCTTCCGAGTGGCTGTGACCCGGTCCGTGCCCAGGGTGTCAAACTCAGTTGTATGTGGCAGTCCTACAGATGTTATTAAGTTCTTAATGTCGACTACGCCACCCGTTGTATTGCGGTCACTATGGCCGCCGCTGCAGCAGGGTCCGCTGAGGCTGATGGTGTTGGTGCAGCTTTTGGTGGTGCAACCCCCAACGGGTGGGGTATAGCCTCAGGGGGTCAGGTGCAGAGGATGGGGGTTGTGGTGGTGCAGCATAGATGGTAATGAAGACAGAGTCGGGTTGTGCAGTTTAGGGTATTTACTCACTGCTGATGTTCCGGTCACTCCAGCTTCAAGTGACCACCCGAGCCGTGCTGTGTCCACCAGGTCCTGGATCCAGCCAACCCCCAAGCAAGTCCGGAGCGTGACCCTGAGCTCTCCTTCTGTCCTTTCCTCTGGCCGTCCCCACTAGTGATCCACCTAGGTCCAGCTCCCTCGGGCCTTCTGTTGGGAGACCCTTGGCCTTGGGTTCCCTGACCCTCCACGTGGTATGCCTTCGGGGTGGATGTGGTGGGTGGCCGTGGCAGACGCTGCCCACGGCCTCCGGTCTCTGGCTAGGGTGTGCTTTTGCCCCCACCAGCTTGGGATCCGGTACCCAATTGCCGACTCTTCACCCGGGGATTGAATTTGGGTTCTTAGAGTCCTTTCTCTTCACCCCCTCTGGGTCTCTCTTTCTTCTCCTCTCTCACTCTGGCTCAGGCTTCTCTGCTCTGCTCTTCTGCTCTCCAACAGACTCTTTGCAAAAGGCTGACTCACTCCTCCTCTACAGCAGACTGACCCTGTTCTTAGTTGGTGCCCACCTTATATACACCCTCTATGTGTGAGCTCAGGTGACCAGCACCCAATGAGCTCCTATCTTTACCCAGGCTGCTCCCCCTATCTGCCCCTACACTACATGGGATGTACCACCCCCCTCCCACTCCAGCCAGGAACAGGCTCGGTTGTACCTGCACATTTCTAAGTGGGAGTACCGTCGGCCTGCTCCTCTGGAATGGGATGTATGTAGTGCATGCAGTCTATCTGAGCTCAGTTCCACACTCCTTCCTTACCCGGGAGTGGAATATCACACCTCTGGGTTGAGGTGCAATACCCCTGTAGCAGCCGAATCCTCAGGGTGCTACACTATCACCTGCACTACACTGCACAACAACATCTACCTCATTAAATCAACACTGCACTGCCCTGGAGCTTAGCTCTGCCTGTGGAGAGCTGAACCAACTATGCTGCATCACCATCAGCTCCTGAGGATCTGCACCGCAGCGGTGGCTCTATATAGCATACCACAGGTGGCGTCACGAATATTATATATAAAAACTTTATCCCATTTCACTAATCCCCTTTTATTGACCGCCCTAGGTCATGGACCGGGTCACTGCCACTGTGACATCTCCCAGCATCGACTGGCCCGGCTACCGAGTACCCCACGGCCCATTGGGCGAGTCAACTTGGCATCATGAAGAGGATTCGAACCAACCCGTTATAACCGGGTACTGTGCGCCTAGAAACTGTGTTGTATGTGACGTGCCCCCTGGGCCGTGGGGTACTCGGTAGCCGGGCCGGTCGTAGCTAGGGTAGATGTCACAGTGGTGGTGACCCGGTCTGTGACCCAGGGCAGTCAATAAAAGGGGATTTTTATAGTTTTTGTATTTAATGATCGTGACGCCACCTGTGGTATGCGGCTAAAGGGAGCCGCCGCTGCGGAGCAGATCCTCTGGAGCTGATGTCAGTGCAGCAGAGTTGGTTTGGCTCTCCACAGTTAGAGCTAAGCTCCAGGGCAGTGTAGATGTTGTATGAGGTAGATGTGACGTGTGCTGTGTAGAGCAGGCAGGTGATGGCACAGCAATTATTCACAGAGGCAGTGGGGTGCAGTCTTCAGGGTTTTACTCACAGTTTGCCAATATTCCAGGTTACAGTTACCGGTGTATAACCTCCCACGTCGTCTTGTGTCTACTCAGGGAGGGGTTCAGCAAACCCTCAGGCAATTCCAGAGTACTTAGCGGGACCCCGTTCTGTGTGTTCCCCCTGGCCATCTTCCTGCGCTGGCTCTCACCCGCCTGCCCTGCGCCTCACACCCAGTGTCCCAAGCCAGTGAACGCGGACCTTGCCAGGCGACGTCTTCTCTGTCCCCTGGGTCCTCTATGGCCTCCTTTTTGGTGATTAGATGTGGCTGTTGGCTGCAGCACCTGAAATGCTGCACCCTCTGGTTATCTAGTTGAGACTTGAAGAACTCTGCTAGTTTAGGGCCCGGTGCCCTCTCTGCGGCCTGATCCTTACACTCCTAGTGGGTTTGGGTGCACGGGTGGCATCCGCACTGCCCGTGCCCCTAGGATTCTTTCTGTTTCGGGAGCCTTCCTTCCTGCTCCTCTCCTCTCTTCAGTCTGTCCTGGGCCTCTCTCACTAGGCCCTCTTCCCTGAGCAGAGCTCCTGCTCCTCCTCTGACTGAACACTCTGACTGGACTGGCTGACTGACTGACTACACACCCAAGATGGCTTCCCTTTTTATATCCTCCTTCTCAAGTGCTCCCCTGAACTTCTTCCTCCACCCACACCCACTACATGGTTCCCCCTCTCTTGGTTCCCCCCACTCCAGCCAGGGTCATGGTTCAGCAACGCAGCAATGCATCTTGCCCCTCCAGCTGGCCAGGAATAGTGTAGTGTTGGATGCAGATGTTTGGGTCCCGGGCAGTACTCCATGCTTACCTGAGAGTGGGATAACACACCTCTGGGTGAGATGCAGTACCTCTGTGGCAACTGAACGCGCAGGGGTGCCACATATACTGAATGTGGCGCCCACCCCAGAAGAACGGGTGCCATTATGTGTGTGATAAAAGACAGCAAGGAACCTCCCATCGTGGGCCGGCTCCCAGAATGGCGCCAAAAGCACAACCCGCCCCATGCGCCTGTGGCCATATACCTAGACCTGTCCATCAGTCTGGGGAAGCCGACCCCAGGTGTGGCCAACATCAAGCATCCATTTGACTGCCCCAGAAAAAGGAAAGGAGAAGAGAAACCTTGGAGACAGGGTGGGATCTCCAGCAGTGCAGACAGACTGCACCCAGCAGGTATGATGGAGGGAGACCAACCTGTGACTCTGGCTCTTGGCCTGCAGCCTGCAGCTGCACCCCTCAACCTGGAAGGGATATTATCTCAACTGTCCCTGGAGGATACGAGCTTCCTCCGCAATGAGGTACAGGAGCTGGGCCGGCGGATGGAGGAGGCCCAGCAGGTTGCCGTCACCACCTGGAAGGACGAACTGTTGGAGAAGTTGCTGACCTGGCAGAAGTCCACGCTGCGCCTCAGCAGCAGCGCCCCAGCCCCGGCGGAGCCTCTCCTGGACCAGGAGGTACCAAGCAGTGCTGGAGCAGCTGCAGGAGAAGGTACTGACGGCGCCTCTGCCTGGGCGCTGAGAGCGCTGACCTGCTCCTGGGCCCTTTGCCGGAACCTTCTTCCCAGGGCGCCTACCACATCAACTTGCTTCTGGGCCCTGCACAGGAACCCCCTGCCCCGGGCGCCTGCCACGTCAATCTGCTCCTGGGCCCCTGACAGGAACTTCCTTTCCCCGCATCCGCATGGGTGTACGGGCGCCCTGCGTGGGACTGATCAGCCAAGTACTAGGACCAGCAGAGAGCCCCTCTAGTGCCCACGTCCGCGCCCCCGGTTGCCTGCCAGGGAGGAGAAGAGTTCTGGTGGAAAAATCCGGAGGGTAACCTCATCAGATTCCCGAGGGAGACCGAGACAGAGGCCCTCAGGAGGGAAGAACAGTGTGAGCGGGAGCTCCGGAAGCTGACCGCAGAGCGCCGGGAGCGGCAAGAAAGATGGGTACGGATCCTGACATCCAAAACCCGGGCCCGCAAGATCAAGCCAGCCACACCCAGTCCCCGTGCAGAAGGGACTGTCGTGAAGTTCGACCTGGAAGCCGGGTGGGGCTTCATCAGAGAACCACAAGTAGCAAAGGATCTCTTTGTCAACAGGAGGGACGTGGATTCCTACCTCCAGCAAGGACGTCCTGGCCGAGACCTGTATCCTGGTGACCGTGTCACCTATACCCGGCATAAGGGAGAGCGCGGGTGATATGCCCTCCATGTGCACAGGGTAATGGAGGAGGAAGAGGACATGCCCCTGCAGTCCGAGGCTGACGACCCGGCTGGGCCAGCCTATGCAGGACAGGTGTCTCCCAGGAGGGAGCACCAATATTGAACTCCCGGTTTACCAACTGAACTGTATATAGGTACCCGGAAGGGTACGTCATTGTTTAAGTTTGAAAATTTAGGCTGAGGATAGTAAGGAGCCAAAAACTTTTAACTGTAAATAGTTTGCACTTCTTAAAGTGCTTCTTATTGGTTTTATATAGAAAGACCATTGAACAAAAACTCGTTTGGCGTGGCCGAAGACATGGTCCAACAGCTGGATCACCTATGCCCTGCAGCCACGCCCAGGGCCTATGTTGAGGGTTTTCGGATGGGTCCCTCAAATTGCACCTTCTTCAGTGAGATGGACACCCGGTTATGGATCTCACTTTATTGAGTTGAAAATTGTTTTATATGAAAAATGTTTTATAGATGTGAAGAAAATTTTATTGGAGAAAGTTTTATAATGTTTTGATAAAGAAACCTGTAATGTTTAGAAAGATGAGCCTCCCATAAAGGGAAGAAAAGTTATTAGTCCTGAGCCACAAACGCAGATTAATGAATATACAAAGTATCGCTCCTGAAGTTCATCACTTTTGGTTGTTTTGTATCTAAGATTGAAATCCAATCCATCTCTATTATCAGAGATTTCTTTCCCAGTTTCCTTCACTTTCTGGGCTATTAACCTTTTCCATGCCATAAAAATTAATCTACAAGTGTAATTTTTATGTGAATCAATAAATTGTCTCTCTGCACCTGAATATGTAATATTTCCCTTATTAGTAGTGTACAGATATTCTGCTTTGCATCTTTTATTTTCCACCACTACATCTGACATAAGGCAGATTACAGGCTCTTTATTCTATACAGTAGATTGTGTGATGTGCACTGCAGGCACAGGAGGATTACAGTGGGGGCAATCTGGGCTACTGCCCAAAGCCCGAGGCTCTGAGGAGCCATGGACAGATTGCCCTCATAATTTTTGTGTGCCCCCATCGGTAGTGCGTATCACCAGGCAGGGAGTGTTCCTGAAGCTCCGCTGTCAGCAATAGCGAATGGCAGCACAATGAATGGGGAGCTCCTGTCACCTTCTCTGTGACTCAGTTGGTGCCGAGGCAATGACATCATGGCGTCAGCATGGACGCTCTGGCATAAGTGGAGCCACAAGAGATCTCATGGAGAGGTAAGTATTAAATATTATGTTTTCAATAAATGAATTAATTTCAATGACAAGAATGAAATGGAGGTGAGAGACAGAACACTATAATGAATTGAGCATGAGGGGAGGGAGAGATGGCATGATATAAGGAATTGGGGGAGGGGACATGGAATTATAATGATACAGGGGTACAAGTAATTATAATGAATCGGGGGAGCGGGTGGTGCACAGTGGGGGCATGGAGGACACGGGAGAGTGACTGATTACTAGGGGGAAAGATAACAGTAACTAATTAATTTATACATTTATTGGGAGGGGAAAAGTGGCCATTTATAGTTACAGGGGGCACAGTGGTGGATTATCAATTTTCATTTGGAATTTTGGGTTGCATAATAGCAAGACGTCGGCTGTGAGTTACTGGATGTGAATATTTGTTCTGTATCTACATTGTATAAGGGTACGTTTACATGGGTGACCGGCGGCACTAAATGACCACCAATCGGTAAACCATTACCTATTGGTAGTCGTTTAACCCCTTCATGACTGGGCTATTTTTCATTATTTCATTTGTTTTTTTTCCTCTCCGTCCTCTAAGAGCCATAACCTTCTATTTTTCCATCTACATAGCCGTAAGAGGGCTTGTTTTTTTGTGTTTTTTTTGTAGTTTTTGAATGACATTTTATCATGTGATGCACTCGAAAGTGGAAAAAAAATTCCAAGTGTGTTGAAATTGCAAAAAAAGTGCAGTTTCAAATTTGTTTTTTTTCCGCCATGTTCACTATACAATAAGGCTGTGTGCCCACTATGCGTTTTTTAAGCATTTCCACAGCGGCAATTCCGCTGCAGAAACGCTTAAAAAACGCTTGGTAGAAGGTCTGCCATATTCCCCAATGATAATCCGCATATGCAGTGCACATGTTGCGGAAATTTCAGCTGCGGATTATCATTGCGGAAAAATACGCAGCACTACCAATTATTTTGCGGAAGCGCGGCGTTTTTGCCGCCATTGACTTGCATTGGACCTCATGACATCAGCATCACTGCATCTGTAGATGCGAATTCCATGCGTTTCATTGTGAGGATGGTACCCGGGTTTGCAGAAGAGGAGACTCTCCTCCGGACCCGGGTACCATAGTACCTGTAAAAAAAAGAATAAAATAAAAAATAAAGATTATACTTACCTTCTGATGGCCCCCGGTGTCCTTGTCTTGGCTTGCAGGCAGCTCGCGGTAGACTAAAGGACCTGCGGTGACATAATTTAGTCATGTGACGGGTCACGCGACCGCTGACGTCGGCAGGTCCTTTAGTCTACCGCAAGCCAAGACAAGGACACCGGGGGCCATCAGAAGTTAAGTATATATTTATTTTTTACCATTCTTTCGGTCACAGTATATAAATCCATGCAGGTTGCATGGATTTATATAGTGTGACCAAGTTGTCAAGCACTTTCCAAGTGATGCTAAAATCGCTTGGAAAGTGCTTGACAACCCGCATGCAGAAATGCATATGAAGAACCCTTCACTTACACTTGTCCCTGGCAGGAAAACACATGTACAATCCGCATGTACAATCCGCATGAACAATCTGCATGTACAATCCGCATGTACAATCCGCATGTACAATCCGCATGTACAGTCCGCATGCGTTTTTTCTGCCAGGGAGATGCAGAAACGCTCAGGAAAAATCCGGAGCATTTCTGCATTGTGGGCACATATGAACAAACAAGGGCCAACCATAAGACGCTAGACGGACCACGGTACCTGAACAGGCATGTCGAGTCCCGGGTCCAGATAAGCCTACTCATATCATCAAATTTGAAAAAGGAGAATGTGAAGCCCAGCTTAGTTAGTTCCTTCAGAGTGAGACACAGAAACAGGTCAGTCTGCAGTGGAGCTCAGTGACTCAGCAATTCCACTGGAGAGTTCAGTTAGTGCAAGCCTGAATACAGAGTTGAGCCCGGTTGAGTCGTAGCTCAGAATAGTGAGCTGTAGGTGTGCCGGCGCCATAAGATCGGTGAAACGTGGCATGCCGCTGACGCGCCCCCTGGGCCATGTTTGGGGAATACCCGGAGCCGGATCTGTTGGGGGTGGTAGTCCTCGTGGCGGTGACCCGGTCCGTGCCCAGGGTGTCAAACTAAGTGGCGATGTTTTTAGTGGCAGATGTGATATTGTTCGACTACGCCACCCGTTGAATGCGGTTACGAAACCGCCGCTGCAGGGCAGACCGCTGAGGCCGGTGGTACAGTTGTGCAGCGTGGGTAGTATAACCCCCAACGGGAGGGGTATGGCCTCAGGGCAGCGGACGTGGATGATGGGGATGGTAGAATTGCACGCAGGCACCAGGAACCACTCAGAGACGGTGCGGTGTAGTTCAGGGTCTTTACTGGTGACAAAGATAGACCCTCCCGGGAGTACTGGCTAGCGGTCGGGGTCTGGTCAGTCCGTGAGCAGACAGGATCTCCCCTGGCCAGGCGGAGTTGTAGGCCTCCCCAACTAACTGTACTCTTCTTGGCTACCTTGCTAGAAGCGGGTAAAAGTAGCCCACGTCCCTGAGTGTACCGTGTGGTGCTCACCCGTATGGCCGGTGACTTGGGGCCTTCTGGTAGTCTCCGCTCCACGACGGCGGTGCTGGTCCCTTGCGTGTGACCGTGCCTTCGGGTTTCTTGGCCAGAGGACCTGAAATCCCCTGCCGGTCGGTTTCTGCTGCTGGGTATGGAACAGTCCCCACAGCCTCGGACTCCGTGTCCGGTGAGATCTCTTCACCCAAGGCAAGCTATCTAGCTTCCAGCCTCTGGCACTCACTCCTGCTCCTACAGAGCTCCTGTTGTCACTTTCCCTGCAACTGCTCCACACCAGACCAGACTGTGTCTCTGTCTGTGTTCTTTTTTAACCCCACCTCAGCCCCAGTTTATATAGGGGAAGTTCTTCCCCTCCCAGGACTGGGCAGGAGGTGTGGCATGCTTAGGATTCCTGACCAGGAGACCTCCCACCTGCTCACAGACGTAATATTGCTATTACTGTGGTAACCAGAACCCTGGGGTGCCACATTCACCCCTAGTAAAATTTAGTACTCCGGGACTAAACATATTTTTAAAAACATAACAGGGTATAAACAGGAACAATACAATAAGGAAAAAACACGTTAAGGTGGTCACGGCGTGTCCGCAACCGGATGCAACTTTTGAAGCAAAAAGGGTGTCCATTTCACCAAAGAACAGGGAGCTGTAACCAGGTAGGGGTCTGTCCTGCCCCGAGTCTTTAACAGTCTTTAGTCCGTTCCTGGGTTACGCTCCAAACATATATACAATAGAGTTCTAGTAAATCCACAAAAGACACCTAGAACATAACTGGAAAAACATAATTATTTACAAGCAACAGTAAACAGGTAAATATTAATAAAACAGTCTAAACACTTTAGATCCTCCAACGTACGGGCAACTGGCCTCTAGTGGCTCTAGTGGACCTATGGAGCTCACTAACTGGTCCTGCACTACAGGGTGTAGGAGCTGTTAAAGGTAAGCTGGGCAGCTGTCTACGGACTCTTTGGCTCACTAGGGGCACGGCAGGCTCACTATAAGCAGAGGGTCGATTCTCCTGGTCTGCTTGTGTGGGGTCTTCTGCCTCCTGGACCGGCTGCTCTTCCAGCTCTACCTGTTTTTCCGTAGGCACTTGGGATGCTGGCTGGAGGAAGGTGAGGACGGGTACCACAACAGCGCCATTTACTTGTGTCCAAGACCGAGGGAAGTCTCCGAGTACAGTACTGACCATCTCTTCCCTTTTATCTGCGGGTCGAGGGTTTTCTTGATCTTCTTCAGGGTTTCGTAGCTGCTCGGGACACTTCTTCAGGTGATCTCGGGAGACAATGGCTGTGGTTTCTCCTCCATCCTTACTGATTGTGCAGACTTTCGGGTTTTCATGGCTTGAGGGCAGTACGGTGTACGGGTCCTTCTCCCACTGGTCGTCCAACTTGTGGAGCCGTCTTTTCCTCTTCAAGACCTGCTCTCCAGGTACCAGGGGAACAGCGGGAGCATGCTGGTTGTAAGTCTTCTCCTGTCTTTCTCTTGCTTGACAGAGACTTCGCTCAACGCTCTCCTGTACTTTCCGGTACTGCTGCTGCCTCTCTGTGTCCCAGTCTGCTTCTGGTGAAGTGTCCTCGGGTGTCAGGACTCCCATATCCAGATCAACAGGCAGCTTACCAGGTCTTGCTCTCATTAGGTAAGCCGGGGTACAGTTGGTAGAACCTACAGGGATGTGGTTGTATAGGTCCACCAGATCAGGCAGTTTCTCAGGCCACAGACTGCGTTCTTCCAGGGGCAATGTTTTCAGAAGGTCTATCACCACCTGGTTCATCTTCTCGCAGAGTCCATTGGTTTGCGGATGATAGGGTGTTGTTCTTATCTTCCGGCAGCCATACAGAGTGCAGAACTCCTGGAAGACTTCCGCTTCAAAGGCAGGTCCTTGGTCCGTCAGCACCTGCTCTGGGTATCCGTGTGGACGGCAGAAGTGCTGCTGGAAGGCTCTAGCTGCTGTTTGAGCCGTTAAGTCCTTGACGGGGACTACAACCAAGAACCGGGAGTAGTGATCCACGATGGTTAACGCATAGACGTAGCCACTTCTGCTGGGGGTCAGTTTTACATGGTCCAAGGCTACCAGTTCCAATGGCTGCCTGGTGACGATGGACTGCAGGGGAGTCTTCTGGCTGGCACGGTCCTTCCTTCTTAGATTGCATGGGCCACAGTCTCTGCACCACCTCTCGATGGTTCCTCTCATGCCTACCCAGTGGAACCGCCCGCGCAGCAGGAACTCCAGCTTCTTCCATCCGAAGTGCCCAGCTCCGTCGTGGTATGCCTCCAGTACCATAGCCGCGTCTCTTCTTGGCACCACTACTTGCCAGATCAGTTCATGCGTCCGGGAGTTAACCATTCTGCGGCACAACTTCCCCTTGTAAAGGAACAGTCGACTCTTCTCAGCCCACAGTTGCTTGGTCTCCTCCGGAGCGTCTGGGTCAAGGCGGGAATCTGGCTGAGTCAGCATCTCCTTCACCAGTCGGACGGCGGGGTCACTGTCTTGCGTTTCCGCCCAGTTGTAATGAGGTAAGGGGTTGAACGTAGTGGATTGCTTACCCCTTACACGGTGGGAATATTGGGTAGTCCCATGACGGTGAAACGCGGGGAGTTCAACTTCTTCCAGTTCATCTGGATCTTCCCCTACGTCCGGTAGGTTTGCATTCTGGACAAGGCATCCGCGTTGGTATTGGAGCGTCCTGCCCGGTATTTAATCGTGAACTCATAGTTGGACAGGCGGGCCATCCATCTCTGCTCCAGGGCACCGAGTCTTGCATTGTCCAGGTGTGTCAACGGGTTGTTATCCGTGTACACGGTGAACCGGGAAGAGGCGAGGTAGTGCTTAAAGCGTTCGGTGACTGCCCACACCACTGCCAGGAACTCTAGCTTGAATGAGCTGTAATTCTCAGGGTTTCTTTCGGTGGGTCGCAGTTTTTCGGCTGGCGTAAGCAATTACCCGTTCTCTCCCCTGCTGGATCTGGGACAGTACGGCTCCTAGCCCGTTGTTACTTGCGTCGGTGTAGAGGATAAAGGGCTGGCTGTAATCAGGGTACGCCAGGATTTCATCCCCCGTGAGGGCCATCTTCAGCTGGCGGAAGGACTCTTCTTCCAACTTCTCCCATCTGAAGGGCGGCTTCTGGTTCTTGGCCTTCCTGGACTGGCCTATCAGGAGGTCCTGCATAGGAGCTGCCTTTTTGGTGAAACCGGGAATGAATCTTCGGTAGTAGCCTACCAACCCGAGGAACTGCCGCACTTCCTTTACGCTGGAGGGTCTTGGCCATTCCTTAATCGCGGTGATCTTATTAGGGTCGGGGGCCACTCCGTCAGCACTCACCACGTGTCCCAGGTACTGCACTTTTGGTTTTAGCAGGTGACACTTCGACGGTTTCACCTTCAGACCGTAGTTTGCCAGGGCTTCAAACACTTCCGCCAGGTGTTTCAGGTGGTCCTCGTAGGTTTTGGAATAAACTATAACATCGTCCAGGTACAGCAGGACCGTCTCAAAGTTCCGGTGTCCCAGACAGCATTCCATCAATCGTTGGAAGGTTCCTGGTGCGTTGCAGAGTCCGAACGGCATGCAGGTAAACTCGCTAAGTCCCATCGGGGTGGTGAATGCGGTCTTCTCCCGGTCCGCCTCTGCTACAGGAACCTGCCAGTACCCGCTAGTGAGATCCAAAGTGGAGAAGAAGTTAGCAGATTTTAAAGCAGCCAAAGACTCCTCTAGCCTTGGTAAGGGGTACGCATCTTTGTGTGTGATACGGTTGATTTTCCGGTAATCTACACACATTCTCATGGTGTTGTCTTTCTTTTTAACCAAGACTAGTGGAGCTGCCCAGGGGCTACAGCTATCCCTGATTACCCCAGCCTCCTTCATGTCTCTAAGCATCCCCTTGGCGTGTTGGTAGTGTGCAGGGGGTACGGGACGATACCTCTCCTTTATGGGAGGATGGTCTCCCGTGGGGATGTGATGTTCCACTCCCTTCACTCGCCCGAAGTCTAGCGGGTGTTTACTGAACACTCTCTCGTATTCCTGGAGCACCCGGTAGACTCCCTGCTTTTGGTGAGCGGGTGTGGAGTCAGTACCCAAATGCAGTTGCTGACACCAGTCCTCCATTTGTTGTTTAGAGCCGTTACCTTCCTCTGGATGAGATGGAGGCAAGGGTTCCACGGACTGTACAGAATTTTGGTTGATGGTATACAATTTGGCTAGCGTAGCATACCGGGGCAGGTACACTTCCCTCTTCCCGATATTTATTATGCGAACGGGCACCCTCCCATGGCGTACATCAACCACCCCCCGTGCCGTCAAAATGGTGGGCCTACTATCTGAGTAGACTGGTTCTACCATTGCCTGGTAATCTCTACCTCTCAGACCAATAGCTGCCCGGCACCAAATCATCATTTCACTTTTCGGGGGCATGGCAATAGGGAAAGGGTCACACATCCTCACGCTACCAATCTCACCACCGGAGAGTTCCACCTGTTGCCGTCGCATCAGTGCCCGGATCTCTTTTTGGAGCACTCGCTGCTGTCTGGAGCTGGCGTTCTTGGCAACCTGCTGTAAAATAAGAATCACCTCAGCAAGACAATTTTCAATCACATTAGCTCCTAGAGTTATCTTTGGGTGACTCTCGCACTTGTCAATGTCCACAATGATCAGTCCCTGTGCTGCCAGTTCGACTTTACCGATTTTAATGGTCATCTCTTTAAATCCGATCTGTGGCATGGGCTGACCATTGCTGGCGATGATACTCAAGTCGTCGTCTGGGTAGCGGGTTATATCCGAGTCATTCCAGTACTGCTTGAAGAGCACGTACGGGATGGTGGTGACCTGTGACCCGGTGTCAAGTAGGGCACTCATAGGAATGCCATCCAGTACTACAGGCAAGACTGGACGTCCTCCCACGTATTTGTCACGCCAGTTCGATGGGCCTGGTGATCTTATTCCTAGGGGTTGGCCCTCTACCCCAGGTTGTGCCAGTTTAAAAGGACAGTACCTTGCCATATGTCCGGGTTGATTGCAGCGGCGGCAGATGGGTTGTCCGTCCTCGTTGTATCGGTCGCTGGGTCTTCCTCTGGCCGGTGGGGTCCTCCTTGGTCGGTGCCACGGGATATCCTCCGGTCCGGATGCCAGCTGGATCTTCCCTGGAGTAGAAACCTGTAAAGACTGCACAGTTCGGGTTAGCGCGGCAACGCTTTTAGTTAGCTCTTGGACCTGATGGTGCAGGTCTGTAGCCGGGTCATTGTTTAAAGCCTGCACATCAGCTCCCACAGGCCCTGCCGACAAGGGCGCCGTCTCCTGGTGGTAAATGGTAGCAGGGCGTTTGTGGGTCACAGCGCCACCTGGTGCCGGTTCTCGGAGCACCCGGATGGCTCTGTCCTTGAACTGTGCAAAGTCCAGATGAGGGTCCTGTAAGGCCATTGCCCGCAACTGGGTTCGGTGGGCATTGCAATGTAGACCCTCTATAAATTGTTCAGTCAACAGCTTGTCTTCGTTTCCCACGCTGTCAGGGTCGTCCTGCTTAATGGCTCTCAGGGCCTCTTGTAGGTTTAGTGCATAGTCCCTTATATTCTCATGTGCTCGCTGCTTGCACCCGTAGAATCTAAGCTTGATCTCGGCTGAGGTACGGGTATCAAAGGTGTCCTTCAGCCGGGCTAGTATCTCTGCGACAGTCCTCCTCCTCCCAAGTGGCCAGGACTTTACCTCCCTTTGGGCTGCCCCTGTTAATTGAGCCACCAGGATGCTCACTTTTTGCTCTTCTGTGAGGGGGTACACCTGGAAGAGGCTATCCAGCCTTTCTCTGAAGTCATTTAGGGTATGTGACTCCCCTGAGTACTGGGGTAGCCAGGCTGCCCCCGGGATGTAGGGCATGGTGAAAGGCATGACCGCAGCAGCGGTGGTGCTGGCGGTGGCTGTGGCAGTGAAGCTCTCCTCCGTATCCGACATCCTCCTCCCCCCTAGTGGACCGTGGCCTACCTTGCGATGATCCTCTTCCGTAGGCCGCGGCTCCGCAGTGGATCGTCAGGGTTGAGGACCTTCCGTCGCGCTCCTGTGACGTCGGCGTCTGCTGGGCTCCTTCCAGGACCTTACGCAACGCCCGGACGTGAGGCGGGGCTTCAGTTCTCGCGCGCTTTCGGAGTCCACGCCCCTCTTTTTCCCGCGCGGCATCCTCAAGATGGCGTCCAATGGCGGGAAGACTCCACGGATGGCGGGAAGAAGGCAAAAGATGGCGTCGGATGGCGGGAAAACTCCACGGATGGCGGGAAGAAGGCAAAAGATGGCGTCGGATGGCGGGAATCTTCACCACAGGTAAGTTTAACAGTCTTTCAGGCACGCAGTACCCGGTGGTTGCGGGCACGAGATCCTGCCGACTACGCCAAAAGTTGACGCGCCCCCTGGGCCATGTTTGGGGAATACCCGGAGCCGGATCTGTTGGGGGTGGTAGTCCTCGTGGCGGTGACCCGGTCCGTGCCCAGGGTGTCAAACTAAGTGGCGATGTTTTTAGTGGCAGATGTGATATTGTTCGACTACGCCACCCGTTGAATGCGGTTACGAAACCGCCGCTGCAGGGCAGACCGCTGAGGCCGGTGGTACAGTTGTGCAGCGTGGGTAGTATAACCCCCAACGGGAGGGGTATGGCCTCAGGGCAGCGGACGTGGATGATGGTGATGGTAGAATTGCACGCAGGCACCAGGAACCACTCAGAGACGGTGCGGTGTAGTTCAGGGTCTTTACTGGTGACAAAGATAGACCCTCCCGGGAGTACTGGCTAGCGGTCGGGGTCTGGTCAGTCCGTGAGCAGACAGGATCTCCCCTGGCCAGGCGGAGTTGTAGGCCTCCCCAACTAACTGTACTCTTCTTGGCTACCTTGCTAGAAGCGGGTAAAAGTAGCCCACGTCCCTGAGTGTACCGTGTGGTGCTCACCCGTATGGCCGGTGACTCGGGGCCTTCTGGTAGCCTCCGCTCCACGACGGCGGTGCTGGTCCCTTGCGTGTGACCGTGCCTTCGGGTTTCTTGGCCAGAGGACCTGAAATCCCCTGCCGGTCGGTTTCTGCTGCTGGGTATGGAACAGTCCCCACAGCCTCGGACTCCGTGTCCGGTGAGATCTCTTCAGCCAAGGCGAGCTATCTAGCTTCCAGCCTCTGGCACTCACCCCTGCTCCTACAGAGCTCCTGTTGTCACTTTCCCTGCAACTGCTCCACACCAGACCAGACTGTGTCTCTGTCTCTGTCTGTGTTCTTTTTTAACCCCACCTCAGCCCCAGTTTATATAGGGGAAGTTCTTCCCCTCCCAGGACTGGGCAGGAGGTGTGGCATGCTTAGGATTCCTGACCAGGAGACCTCCCACCTGCTCACAGACGTAATATTGCTATTACTGTGGTAACCAGAACCCTGGGGTG
Source organism: Phyllobates terribilis (assembly GCF_046119375.1). Classification (NCBI taxonomy): domain Eukaryota; kingdom Metazoa; phylum Chordata; class Amphibia; order Anura; family Dendrobatidae; genus Phyllobates; species Phyllobates terribilis. Next base: position 1,178,178,851 of record NW_027362761.1, read on the forward strand.
CCACACCGCCATTAGTGTGAGTAGCCTATTGAGGGTCCGAGTAGGCCGAAGGCGAAAGAGTAGAGAGTTAGTACTAGGGGGCAGAGGAGCTTAACTGGCTCAACCCGAAGAAGAAGAAACTGATACCGGACACCGGGTCCGAAGTTTACTGGGATCTCCACGACCTAGTAAGATAAACCGGAATCCCTGGAGAACTACAGGTCCCAGGATCGCTAAAGTGCTGATACGTACCAGAGCCAGGAGACACATAGGCCCCGTAGGTCGGGAGCGTGCACTCCAAGAAAAGGCCCTACCACAAGGTCAGCCAGCGCAGGACAGAGACAAAGTTAGGCCTAGCTCCAGGCAGGTCAGAAACTTACTACGCAGAAGCCAGAACCAGGAGGCCCAAAACCTGCTCATTGGGGAGGATCCGGACATACACCCTTCACCCTACAGTGCTCCGTGGAGTGCCTGAAATTCCACCAGTAAAAGGTACTGAAGTGACTATCGTGTCCGTCCCTGTTCTTGTTCTGGCTCGGCGGAGTCTCTCTGTCCTGCATCCCCGTTCTTATACTGCCCTGAGGCCCAGCTCTACCTGTGGAGAGCTATACCATCAAGCTGCCTTATCACCGGCCTCAGTGGACTGCGCAGCGCTGGTGATCCTCACCAGAAGCCACAGGTGGCGTCACGAACTCTTTCTTTTCCAAAATCAACCCCTTTTTTAGGAGAGACCCCAGGGTACGGGCCCGGGAGCCGACCACCGCGACATCCCTAACGGCCAGGCTAAAGGCCCGGGTACCGAGTTATCCCCATATTCCTCTGGGTGCCACATCTCTCTATTTGGCGTCACGAACAGGATCGCGTGCCCGCTGCAACGACGAAGTGTTTTGCCCGTTGCCACCGGGTACTGTGCGCCTTTATTTTGAACAGTGTACGTAAAGTTGTGGTGAAGGTAGCCGCCATTGTTGGGCCGTTGAGCAAGAAGAAGGGCGTAATCGCGGGAAAATAAGGGGCGTACCTGCAAAAGAGCGCAAAGTCCCGGACACACCCCACGCTTCGACGTCAAAGCAGGAAGCGCCAGGTCCTGAAAGGAGCATCGCTGAACTCTCTGACGTAGGACGCAAGCGACACAAGGTCCTGAAGACAACCGTCACCTGCGGAGCTGCGGCCTACTGGAAGAAAAAACAGAAGGTAGGCCACGGTTAACTAGGGGGGCGCTGAGATGTCCGTCGAACAGCAGAACGCCGACCTACCGGTCAACGTCCCTGAAGTTCAGCCCGCGCCCGATAACGGGCAGGCCGAAGCCGCCGCTCCACCGGCAGCGCCTGTAACACCTGTTATTCCTATGACTTTACCGTACATTCCTGGAGCAAAGTGGCTCCCCCAGTACAACGGCAAACCAGATACCCTGTCTGGATTCAAGCGGAAGATATGTGGTATTTTGGACATGTACTCTATGACCGGCAAACAAAGAGCCCCCGTTGTATTAGGACAGCTAACTGGTGCTGCGGAACGGGAAGTGGAAACATGGTCGGCCGCAGACCGGGAGACAGTGTCCACAATATTCCAAAAACTACAGACTGTCTTTGAGGACCTTACTGAGGCGGACCTCCGGATGAGGTTCTACAGCTGTTCCCAACAACCAGAGGACAATGTTCGGGACTATGCCTGGCGTCTCCAAGGGGCCCTGCGAGCTCTGAACCAGGTTAGTCCAACCAGCGTTGAGAATGAGAACAAAATGCTGAAGGAACAGTTTGTCCGGGGACTAAGGTCTCCAGAGGAGAGCAGGACTGTGCGTTGGTGGTCCCTGGATCATCCAGAGGCCACCTTTGACAACCTCAAGGACATGGCTATAAAAGGACTGCAGCCCCTGGAAACAAATGCCATCCAACGTTACCAGGGTGGGGCTACTCCAGTGCCTGCGACACCCACCTTTTCCCCAGTGACTGCTGAAGCTAAGGTTCCAGCAACGTCTCCTAAAGAACTGGACAGCTTACGCTCTGAGGTGCGTCAGTTGAGCAAAACCCTGACCACTGTGCTGAGTGCTCTGCAACTGCGGACGGAGCCTGAGGAAGGAGGGAAGATCCTGCTAGCCGATAGCCCTGAGGATGTCCCCTGGATGTGGAGGAGGAGGAGACCAACACCACCCTCGCCGAGGACCAGTGACCAGCGCCGTCCACCGAAGGACCCAGCCTGCTACCGCTGCCGTAAGACTGGACACATCGCTCAGAATAGTCCTTTAAACGGGAAAACCCTGGGTCCGAGGGCCGCCACCCAGGAGTAAACTCACCAGGTCCATCAGACTGGTACAACAGGTTCATCGGAGGAAGACCTTTCCTGTCCATTGTGTTGGACGGGATCCCGACGCATGCCCTGCTGGACACAGGATCTCTGGTAACCATCATGCCTCTACAAGAGGTTCTGGTCCATGGACGATCTACGTCCGCCAGCTCCAAATTTGTCTGTATATGCTTCAAATGGACTCCCCCTTAACCTACTCGGGGTTAAGAATGTGACTGTAAAGGTGGGGAGAGTGGAGCTGAAGGACCAGGGACTAATTGTAGTGGAGACTAACCCTGATGACAGCAACCCATATATGGTACTAGGCACTAACGTTGTTGGTAACTGTTTGGGAGAAGTTGTGTTCTTGCTCCAACAGATCGCCGACACTGCCAGACCGAGACAGAGGAGGGCACTGCAGAGAGAGATCCGCGTCCTGATGTATCAACAGCAAGTACAGTTAACAGATGGTGAAATCGGTAACGTAAGGGTAACAGACCATATCCCCATTGTCGTCCCCCCAATGAGTGAAATGCTCATCTGGTGTAGAGCTGCCATAGGTCTTAGAGGACAGAGCTACCAGGCGGTAGTAGAACCCCTTTGTTCCGAGCACAGACCCACGCTCTTAACCGCCAGAGGAGTGGTAGACGTACGTAATGGGAGGGTGCCTGTCCGTCTTCTCAACTTAGGGGAAGATGAGGTCAAACTGCCACTGTTGCTAAACTACATGCTGTCAATAATAACTGTATCCATGAGGCGGAGTCCTTAACTTCACCAGAAGAAGAGGAGGATAATGTCGCTGCAACCCAGGTGGAGGATTGGTGTCAACAGCTCCATGTTGGGACAGACACCACTCCTGACCATCAAAAACAGGGTGTACACCGGGTGGTTCAAGAATACTCGCAGGTGTTCAGTAAACATCCACTTGACTTCGGGAGGGTTAAGGGAGTTCAACATCATATCCCCACAGGCAACCATTCTCCAATTAAAGAATGTTATAGGCCTATACCCCCCAGCTCACTACCAGAAGGCAAAAGAAATGCTGCATGACATGAGGAAGGCGGGAGTAATTAGGGATAGTTGTAGTCCCTGGGCGGCTCCCCTAGTGCTGGTTAGGAAAATGGACGGGAGCATGAGAATGTGTGTAGATTACCGTCAAGTAAATCGCATTACACATAAAGATGCATACCCTTTGCCACACAAAGAGGAGTCCCTAGCTGCCTTAAAGTCTGCAAATTACTTTTCTACCCTTGACCTCACTAGTGGGTACTGGCAAGTCGCTGTGGCTGAGGAGGATCGGGAGAAGACGGCCTTCAGGACCCCGATGGGACTCTGCTAGTTCAATAGCATGCTATTCGGACTCTGCAATGCCCCCGGAACGTTCCAGAGTTTGATGGAGTGCTGCCTGGGACACCGCAATTTCGAGACTGTGTTACTTTACCTGGACGATGTAATTGTGTACTCCAGAACGTACGAGGACCACTTGAAACACCTGGCAGAGGTATTTGAGTCACTGTCCCGGTACGGGATGAAGTTGAAGCCCTCAAAGTGCCACCTGCTCAAGAAGAAGGTACAGTACCTGGGACACATTGTCAGTCCAGAAGGGGTAGCACCAGACCCGGAGAAGGTCATTGCCATCCAGAAGTGGCCGGAGCCAAAGAACCTCAAGGAGGTGCGTCAGTTCTTGGGACTAGTAGGATACTACCGGAGGTTCGTAAAGGACTACACTAAGAAGGCAGCTCCTCTGCAAGACCTCCTGGTAGGGCAGTCCCCCAAAGGCAAAAACCCTCCATTTCATTGGGGTAAAGAACAGGCTGAATCATTTCAAGAGATGAAGGAGATCCTGACAGGTGATGAGATCCTAGCCTACCCTGATTACAGCCAACCGTTCCTGCTGTATACAGATGCCAGCAATGAAGGTCTGGGAGCTGTCTTGAGTCAGAAGCAGAATGGGCGAGAAAAAGTGATCGCATACACAAGCAGGAAGCTCCGCCCGACTGAGCGGAACCCGGAGAACTATAGCAGCTTTAAGTTGGACTTCCTGGCCTTGGTCTGGGCCATCACAGAAAGGTTCAAGCACTACTTAGCCTCCAGCAAGTTTGTTGCCTACACTGACAATAATCCTTTAACTCATCTTGAAACAGCCAAGCTGGGAGCCATGGAACAGCGATGGATGGCTCGGCTGTCAAACTACCAATTCACCATAAAATACCGGGCGGGCCGCAAGAACTCCAACGTCGATGCCCTGTCTAGGATGCCTCACCAGTCAGACACAGAAGAAGAAGTGGATGACCTGGAAGAGATAGAGCTACCTGCCTTTCATCGGAGTGGGATGATCCATGAACAGAGAGTCTCCAGGAAGCAGCGTGGAAAGAAGTTAAACCCCCTGCCTCACCACTAGAGATGAGCGGTGTTCGACTCGAACTGTTCACCAATCTCAAATTCGAGCTGTTTTGGGCGGTGTTCGAGCCGTTCGGCGAACACGAACGATTTGAAAAAAATTTGGCTGTTCGAGGTTATGTTCGATAACTGTTCGTGCACCAAAATCATAACTGGATTTTTTTCTCAGTAATGCTGAAAATTAATGTTAATATGCAGTTTGAGTGTACACCGGGGTGGGGGGAGGGTCAGGGGATGGATCTCTGCAGGAATAATGAAGATCTCCATTTTTTTTTCTCTTTCCCGCATTTACAGTGGGGAGGTGCAATCTGTCAGCCTATCAGCAGCGCACACACGGAGCGAAGTGCTTTTTTTCACACAAGCAAGGGCATGTGTCATTGGCAGTGTATGTCACATGTCCTTGCCCTATAAGACCCAGCCATTTTCCCCGTCGCCACCATTTTCTCACTGCTGCAGCTGCGTGTTAGACGGCACCGCTGTTGCTGTGTGCGCTATACCTTGTTAATTTAAAGCCAATTTTCGCACAAATCTACAGATAGCTTGGGAGTAGGGAAGAGTTGTGATTGCAGTCCTTTTAAGGACTAGGTTACATCATTTCCTACGACTTTTATCAGGCAGGTCTGTGCTCTTAAATAGATAGGTTGGGAGTAAAGACTAATTGTAATTGCAGTCCTTTTCAGGACTAAGTTACATCAGTTCCTATCAGTTTTTGCCAGGCAGGTCTGTGTCAGTGCTGTGCAAGTTTTTTTCACAGCATTTGGCTAAATCTAGCAAATCAAATCCTTTTTAGCCTATTGCAGAGTGTGTTAATCAGTGGAGTAGCCTATCTGTGTTGCAAGCTACACCACCTGTGTATAGAATACCAGTTTTTTTACTGCACCTAGTGAAGTAAAACCTTTTGGGCATAGCATCATTCTATTAGTCCATCTATACTAACCTCCACCAGGTTGCAAATTCAATATAATATTTTTCTGCATCTAGCTCTGAAAAAATATTTCAGCTTCTAGCAGTGTGTGGGACTTGGTCTATTAGTCCATCTATACTGACCTCCATCAGGTTGCAAATTCAATATAATTTTTTTCTGCATCTAGCTCTGAAAAAATATTTCGGCTTCTAGCAGTGTGTGGGACTTGGTCTATTAGTACATCTATACTAACCTCCACCAGGTTGCAAATTAAAAATAATTTTTATCTGCATCTAGCTCTGAAAAAATATTTGTTCTTCTAGCAGTGTGTGAGACTTGTTCTATTAGTCCATCTATACTGACCTCCATCAGGTTGCAAATTCAATATAATTTTTTTCTGCATCTAGCTCTGAAAAAATATTTCGGCTTCTAGCAGTGTGTGGGACTTGTTCTATTAGTCCATCTATACTAACCTCCACCAGATTGCAAATTAAAAATAATTTTTATCTGCATCTAGCTCTGAAAAAATATTTCGGCTTCTAGCAGTGTGTGGGATTTGGTCTATTAGTCCATGTATACTAACCTCCACCAGGTTGCAAATTAAATATATTTTTTATCTGCATCTAGCTCTGAAAAAATAATTGGGCTTCTAGCAGTGTGTGGGACTTGGTCTATTAGTCGATCTATACTGACCTCCATCAGGTTGCAAATTCAATATAATTTTTTTCTGCATCTAGCTCTGAAAAAATATTTGGGCTTCTAGCAGTGTGTGTGACTTGGTCTATTAGTCCATCTATACTGACCTCCATCAGGTTGCCAATTCAATATAATTTTTTTCTGCATCTACCTCTGAAAAAATATTTTGGCTTCTAGCAGTGTGTTGGACTTGGTCTATTAGTCCATCTCTACTAACCTCCACCAGGTTGCAAATTAAAAATAATTTTTATCTGCATCTAGCTCTGAAAAAATATTTGGGCTTCTAGCAGTGTGTGGGACTTGGTCTATTAGTCCATCTATACTGACCTCCATCAGGTTGCCAATTCAATATAATTTTTATCTGCATCTAGCTCTGAAAAAATATTTGGGCTTCTAGCAGTGTGTGGGACTTGGTCTATTAGTCCATCTATACTGACCTCCATCAGGTTGCAAATTCAATATAATTTTTTTGTGTATTTAGCTCTGAAAAAATATTTTGGCTTCTAGCAGTGTGTGGGACTTGGTCTATTAGTCCATCTGTACTAACCTCCACCAGGTTGCAAATTAAAAATTATTTTTATCTGCATCTAGCTCTGAAAAAATATTTGGGCTTCTAGCAGTGTGTGTGACTTGGTCTATTAGTCCATCTATACTGACCTCCATCAGGTTGCAAATTCAATATAATTTTTTTCTGCATCTAGCTCTGAAAAAATATTTGGGCTTCTAGCAGTGTGTGGGACTTGGTCTATTAGTCCATCTATACTGATCTCCACCAGGTTGCAAATTAATTTTTTTTTTTATCTGCATCTAGCTCTGAAAAAATATTTGGGCTTCTAGCAGTGTGTGGGATTTGGTCTATTAGCCCATGTATACTAACCTCCACCAGGTTGCAAATTAAAAATATTTTTTATCTGCATCTAGCTCTGAAAAAATAATTGGGCTTCTAGCAGTGTGTGGGACTTGGTCTATTAGTCCATCTATACTGACCTCCATCAGGTTGCAAAATCAATATAATTTTTTTCTGCATCTAGCTCTGAAAAAATATTTGGGCTTCTAGCAGTGTGTGTGACTTGGTCTATTAGTCCATCTATACTGACCTCCATCAGAATGCAAATTCAATATAATTTTTTTCTGCATCTACCTCTGAAAAAATATTTTGGCTTCTAGCAGTGTGTGGGACTTGGTCTATTAGTCCATCTATACTGACCTCCATCAGGTTGCAAATTCAATATAATTTTGCTGTGCATTTAGCTCTGAAAAAATATTTTGGCTTCTAGCAGTGTGTGGGACTTGGTGTATTAGTCCATCTATACTGACCTCCATCAGGTTGCAAATTCAATATAATTTTGCTGTGCATTTAGCTCTGAAAAAATATTTGGGCTTCTAGCAGTGTGTGGGACTTTCTCTATTAGTCCATCTGTACTAACCTCCACCAGGTTGCAAATTAAAAATAATTTTTATCTGCATCTAGGTCTGAAAAAATATTTGGGCTTCTAGCAGTGTGTGTGACTTGGTCTATTAGTCCATCTATACTGACCTCCATCAGGTTGCAAATTCAGTATAATTTTTTTCTGCATCTAGCTCTGAAAAAATATTTGGGCTTCTAGCAGTGTTTGGGACTTGTTGTATTAGTCCATCTATACTAACCTCCACCAGGTTGCAAATTAATTTTTTTTATTTATATGCATCTAGCTCTGAAAAAATATTTGGGCTTCTAGCAGTGTGTGGGACTTGGTCTATTAGTCCATCTATACTGATCTCCACCAGGTTGCAAATTAATTTTTTTTTTTTATCTGCATCTAGCTCTGAAAAAATATTTGGGCTTCTAGCAGTGTGTGGGATTTGGTCTATTAGTCTATGTATACTAACCTCCACCAGGTTGCAAATTAAAAATATTTTTTATCTGCATCTAGCTCTGAAAAAATAATTGGGCTTCTAGCAGTGTGTGGGACTTGGTCTATTAGTCCATCTATACTGACCTCCATCAGGTTGCAAAATCAATATAATTTTTTTCTGCATCTAGCTCTGAAAAAATATTTGGGCTTCTAGCAGTGTGTGTGACTTGGTCTATTAGTCCATCTATACTGACCTCCATCAGGTTGCAAATTCAATATAATTTTTTTCTGCATCTACCTCTGAAAAAATATTTTGGCTTCTAGCTGTGTGTGGGACTTGGTCTATTAGTCCATCTATACTGACCTCCATCAGGTTGCAAATTCAATATAATTTTGCTGTGCATTTAGCTCTGAAAAAATATTTTGGCTTCTAGCAGTGTGTGGGACTTGGTGTATTAGTCCATCTATACTGACCTCCATCAGGTTGCAAATTCAATATAATTTTGCTGTGCATTTAGCTCTGAAAAAATATTTGGGCTTCTAGCAGTGTGTGGGACTTGGTCTATTAGTCCATCTATACTGACCTCCATCAGGTTGCAAATTCAATATAATTTTGCTGTGCATTTAGCTCTGAAAAAATATTTGGGCTTCTAGCAGTGTGTGGGACTTTCTCTATTAGTCCATCTGTACTAACCTCCACCAGGTTGCAAATTAAAAATAATTTTTATCTGCATCTAGGTCTGAAAAAATATTTGGGCTTCTAGCAGTGTGTGTGACTTGGTCTATTAGTCCATCTATACTGACCTCCATCAGGTTCCAAATTCAGTATAATTTTTTTCTGCATCTAGCTCTGAAAAAATATTTGGGCTTCTAGCAGTGTGTGGGACTTGTTGTATTAGTCCATCTATACTAACCTCCACCAGGTTACAAATTAATTTTTTTTATTTATATGCATCTAGCTCTGAAAAAATATTTGGGCTTCTAGCAGTGTGTGGGACTTGGTCTATTAGTCCATCTATACTGACCTCCATCAGGTTGCAAAATCAATATAATTTTTTTCTGCATATAGCTCTGAAAAAATATTTTGGCTTCTAGCAGTGTGTGGAACTTGGTCTATTAGTCCATCTATACTAACATCCACAAGGTTGCAAATTAAAAATAATTTTCATCTGCATCTAGCTCTGAAAAAATATTTGGGCTTCTAGCAGTGTGTGGGACTTGGTGTATTAGTCCATCTATACTGACCTCCATCAGGTTGCAAATTCAATATAATTTTTTTCTGCATCTAGCTCTGAAAAAATATTTGGGCTTCTAGCAGTGTGTGGGACTTGGTCTATTAGTCGATCTATACTAAGCTCCACCAGGTTGCAAATTAAAAATCATTTTTATCTGCATCTAGCTCTGAAAAAATATTTGGGCTTCTAGCAGTGTGTGGGACTTGGTCTATTAGTCCATCTATACTGACCTCCATCAGGTTGCAAATTCAATATAATTTTTTTCTGCATCTAGCTCTGAAAAAATATTTCGGCTTCTAGCAATGTGTGGGACTTTCTCTATTAGTCCATCTATACTGACCTCCATCAGGTTGCAAATTAAAAATCATTTTTATCTGCATCTAGCTCTGAAAAAATATTTCGGCTTCTAGCAGTGTGTGGGACTTGTTCTATTAGTCCATCTATACTAACCTCCATTAGGTTGCAAATTCAATACAATTTTTTTCTGCATCTAGCTCTGAAAAAATATTTAGGCTTCTAGCAGTGTGTGGGACTTGGTCTATTAGTCCATCTATACTAACCTTCACCAGGTTGCAAATTAAAAATAATTTTTATCTGCATCTAGCTCTGAAAAAATATTTCGGCTTGTAGCAGTGTGTGGTACTCATTGTATTAGGCCATCTATACCAGGCTCCACCAGCTTTCAAATTAATAATGATTTTTAGCTGCATATAGCCCTGAAAATAATTTTTCTTCCCAATAGTGGTAGCAATAGAAATATGGGGCGCGCGCCTGGCTAACAAAAATATACGCTTCATAACAAAAAGCACCAGCCTAGCGCATTGCATTAATAAGATGGCATCATCGTCTCTCCCAGTGCTAGGCCTACTACGCCGGCTAGCATTCCTGTGCCTAAAGCACAATGTATGGGTCCGCGCTAGCCACTATGCTGAGGTGTGTAAAGCTGCTGCTAACGCTTTATCACAATTCAATTGGCAGATTTTTACAGAGCTCCTCCCCAACGCCCACCCATCGGACAGCAGTTGCCCACCCTCCCTATGGGATCTAGTGGCGAATAGTTGAGGCCATTAATCAGAGCGTCAGTTGCCCCGTCAACGTGGCAAGCATACGGTAAGGCATGGGAAGAGTGGACACGACTAGTAGCAGGCAGACGGGTTGACCAATGTGAACAAGCCAGATCACAAGTCACCATAGAATTTCTCCACCAGCTAATGATGAGGGGCATATCAGGGCCGTCAGCGCAGTGGTGTCTGACCGGAGTAGTGTGACGCCCTGCTGTGCATGGAGTCACAGATCCAAGGGGGGTGCATTTCAGGTTTTCTCCACAAGAGGCCCTCAGAGCATGCACACACCTCCACCCTACCTCAGAACCACCAGAGGGAGCCCTACTGGGATATATAAATAGGGATGGTGGAGCTAGGCGGGCAGGGACTCATCAGGTTTCTGCAGAGAGAGAACAGTCTGGAGTCTGCTGCAGCGAGAGACAGAGAGACAGTGTGTCAGCAGGTTCTGCAAGCAGTCTAGCAGAGCAGAGAAGGAGACAGCTAGGAGCGTTGCCAATGCTCTAGAGAGCGGCAGAAGAGGCAGCCAGCTAACTGTCAGTGTGTATAGCCTAGTGAGGGCCCAGAATAGGCCGAAGGCTAGTGGAACAGTAGTATTGGGGACAGAGGAGCTTCATAAGCTCACCCCAGAAATATACCGGACACCGGCTCTGAGTCTGCAGAGCAGTATACCCTCTGTGGAAAACAGCCGGATCTTTCCTGGAAGACTTCAGGTCTCAGGATTGCCCAGGAGCTGACCCGTGGCAGGACCAGGAGGCACGGAAGCTCTGCCATACCAGGAGCGTGCTCTTCAGCAAAAGGCCCTAACACCAAGTCAGCCGGCGCATCACAAGGACTAAGTTAGGGCTAGTTTCAGACGGGCCATAAACTACACGAAGCTGCAAGGATACAGGAGGCCCTATACCTGCTCACTGGGGAGAGACCTGCAGTGCACCCCTCACCCTACAGTGCTCAGGGCGGTACCGCAACTCCACCAGTAAAAAGGTACTGAAGCCAAACGTGTGTGTGTCTCCCATTTTTCCTTGGACCCGGCTGGGTCACCACCATATCGTGCACCTTACCAAACACCGCTGCCCTGAGGCCTAGCTCCACCTGTGGGGAGCTACACCATCATATCTGCCGTAACACCGGCCTCAGTGGACTGCCGCAGCGCTGGTGGTCCTCACCAGAGACCACAGGTGGCGTCACGAACTTTGACATTTTCTTTTTTTTTTTTTTTTAAGAGAGACCCCAGGGTACGGGCCCGGGAGCCGAGCACCGCGACATCCCCCAAGACCAGACATTAAGGCCCGGGCGCCGAGTAATCCCCATCCCCTGGGCGCCACAGTAGCATTTCACTTCCAACTACTGAATTGGGGAGATGTGACACAGATTCATCATCAGACAATCCATAAAAGGGTGGAAAAGGGGTCAGCCAAGTCAGGAGTGTAGACGTCCTGTCCCGTGTCACTAAAACTGATTTCTCACATCATATCCCTATCACCATTAACATGACACTCACAATTTGAAGCAACACTACTGTCTACTGCATTTGTGATCGCCGTCTTCGGGGCGCTATGCATAAGCGAATTAGTCCCTCAATCCAAAATTACCACCAGTGGAGGCTTATTACACCAGGACGTAGTCATAGCCAATAATGCAATACGTCTATGCATACGCCAATCGAAAATGGTTCCAGCGGGCAGGGGCACTTGGGTACTTCTACAACCCACAAACGGTACACTGAGTCGGGTAACAATAGTAAAAACATATCTAACCATCAGATCGCAAAGTAATTTCTTCCTATCACACATTGATGGAACGCCATTATCAAGATACCAGTTCCAAGCTATATTTAATAAATGCATAACATCGGCAGGGAACCACCCCAAAGATTACGGGACACACTCATTCCACATAGGCGCGGCCACGGAAGCAGCAAGAGCAGGACTGTCAGAAACGGAAGTTCAGAGGATAGGGAGATGGCGATCCACGTGTTTGGCGAGATACATAAGACCAGACTTGTTATCCTAAAGTGGTTTGTTTCTTTTACAGGTGATGCTAAGCCAAAAGTGTGGGTGATAGGCCACTCGTATATATATTGGGCAGAAAAAAGGGCGAAAGTCTGCCCAGGCGGGAGGAAATTAGAGTTTCATAACACATATTTCAACTGGAGAGGTATTAGAGGCCTGCTATTGGCACAGGTACTAATGGAGGTAATCAAGGTAGGGAGAGAGGCAAGAGGTCTGGTCATCTTAGTTATACAGGCCAGGGGAAACAACCTAGGTCATCACAAGAGTGCATAACTAATGGCAATAATGAAACTAGACACTGAGCGCTTCACAGAATTTTTCACAAAACTAGCTATAGTATGGTCAGAGATTGTGCCGTTAGCGGTATGGCAAGGTGCGCGAGACGTCACGGCCATCGAACGGACAAGGCGGGTAATAAATATTCGGATGGCAAAATTTAGAAGAGACAGAGGTGGTGTAGTGATACGACACCGACAACTGGAAGGAGATAAAGCAGGCCTCATACGGCCCGACGGTGTTCACTTAATGGATATTGGACTGGACATATTCCTGTCAGGACTCCAGGACGGAGTGGAACAAGCGTTAAGAGTGATGGGTGGGGGTCAGAGTCCTGCATACAAGTACGCAGGATCCTCCGTGGCCTGGAAATAGAAAGGACATGTTGGAGAGTTACACTTGTTGGCCAACTTGCCAGAGTGGAGACCCAGGGCATGCTGCAACAAGCTGAATTATTTTAGAAATAAAATGCCTTTCTAATGGAATGAGTATAAAGAGTTAATAAAGCTGTGACCGATCCTCACCCATCCAGTTGTAAGAGTTACATTATTGTATTGTCAAGAAAAGGGGGGCGGTAGGGGAGCTAAGCGTCTGGGTTTGGTTGGGGTCCCCACAGTCTGCCTAGGCTAGATGTATTTAAAAAATCTTATTAGATACACAGGTGGTGCAGCTTGCTTTGCAGCTGGGCTACTACGCCCAAAGTATTGCCTAGGCTAGATGCAGTTAAAAATTCTACGCTGACTAGCAGACACTGAAGATTTGGAGGAGACCTCTGAGTAAACAGCTCTTCAGACTCAACCATCTGTGTTACCCCAAGCCATAGTGTATGTAGTTTCTTACAGTTAAGGGGGGGGGGGGGGCGACCCAACCCACCTGGAATTGACGATGCCAACATCACGTAAGACACAGCAAGGGGACTCCAAAAAGAGTCTCCATTTTATCCCAAAATTGTGGCACAGACACCACTTAACCCTAGAATGCATACCTGGGGCCTCGCAGGCCTGCCCTGTTAATTGTTTTCTATTTTCTGCAAGATTACTTTAGTTAGAATTTTGAAACTCTAGGTATTCTTCATGTATATAGTTGTTTGTCATTTGAGTTTGAGTTATTCCATGTTATTTGCACACGGGCCTAAAAGGCCGCAGGTATGTGAAAGTGTAGATTTTTATGGTCATGCGTTCTAGGGTTAAGTGGCATCAATTGCCCCACAGTTGCTTAAAACGGTTGGTGAGGTGATTTTACCAAATCCTCAAGCTTTTAGTGTCCCCAGGATGACAGAGGGGTAGAAAAGTCCTTGAGAATCCATGATTTGTTCATCTTTATGAACGTGAGTCTGTCTACATTCTCAGTGGACAGCCGCGTGCGCTTATCTGTCAGCACACCACCAGCAGCGCTGAACACACGTTCAGAGAGAACGCTGGCTGCAGGGCATGACAAGATCTCCAAGGCGTGAGTGGCGAGCTCCGGCCATTTTTCCAGATTGGAATACCAAAATGAGCAAGGGTCCAGTGACACAGTCATGGCTTCAATGATCACTTGGAGATACTCCTGTACCATTCTCTCTAGGCGTTGACTATGTGTCAGACTTCTTGTCTCCTGTGGCCTTGCAAAGGATGGTCTAAAAAAGTGGTGAAACGATTCAACAAAATTGCTGTTACCAGCAGATACTGTGTTACTGTTACGATTTGAGTGATGAAGACTCAACAGTCCCACGGTTGGCAAGTTAGAACTGTGAGATTCACTATGTGCACCACTGGTGTTTTGTGGAAAAGCACATGTAAGATTCTGCAACAGCGTCTGCAGATACTCCTGCATGAGTAAATCCCTTTTTATGGCAGGAATTATTTCGGCAAATTTACTTTTGTACCGGGGATCTAAGAGTGTGGCAACCCAGTAGTCGGGATTACTTCAAATTCTGACAATCTGAGGGTCATGTTGCAGGTAGTGCAGCAAGAAGGCACTCATGTGTCTTGCGCATCCAGGAGGACCAAGTCCTTGTTGTGTTGGTAGCGAGGTAAGAATCATGCTTCCTTCCTCTGCCCTCTCCCCCCCAACCTCGCACAACAGAAATGTGATCAAGGTCTCCCTCATCTGATGAGTCTTCCATGCCCCATCGCCAGTTCGTCCTCCACTTCTTCCTCGGGTCCTGCACCTTCCTCAACAGTTTGGCTGCTACCATGCGCCCTGGTTAATCCCTCTCCCCCACCCTCCCATGCCTGCCGCCTTGGTGCTTCCGACCGTCAGGACCTTGGAGATGTTATCCCTTCCGCATATGACTCCTCCTCTACTTCCTCCACCTCCTCTTGTCCCACCACCTGACTCTGAATTATTTAATGTGTGCTCCAGCATGTAAATCACCAGAATAGTCATGCTGATAATGGCATCGTCGTCAGCACTAAACATCTTCGTCGCCATTTCAAAACTGTGCAGAAGGGTGTGTGGCGCCCCTGAGGGTTCAGTCACCACAGAGTTACTGCATCTCACCCAGAGGTGTGGTATCTCACCCTCAGGTAAGGAAGGCGCATGGCTCGGGACCCTAACACCTGCATCCAACACATACCCGCAGTGGGGGTAAGGCGAGATTGCTCCAAAGGGAGAGCACAGTCCCAGGTCGCTAGCTGGCGGGAGGGTCCTATGTAGTGGGTGCTTAGGGGAGCAGCTTAGGGGAGCACATGACAGGGAGAGTATAAATAGGAAGCCATTTTAGAAAGAGCAAGCCAGTCAGAGGAGGAAAAGTGACAGGAGCAGAGGCTCTGCATGAGCTCTGCTCCGGAGGCGGGCCTAGCCTGGGAGGCCCAGGACTGAAGGAGAGAAGAGAGGAGTGGGAGCAGGAAGGCTCCAGGAACTGAAGGGACCCTAGGGCTACGGGCCGTGCAGAAGGCCACCCGTACTCCCCCTTCTACCAAGAGGTAGAGGGGTCAGGCGAGATAAGGGGAATCGGTCCCTAAACTAGCGGAGAAGCAGCAAGGCTCAACTAGAAACCAGAGGCTGCAGCATTTCATGTACTGCAGGCCAAAGTCCACACCAGTCTCACTAAGAAGGTAGCCACATATGACCCAGGGGACGGAACACACGTCGCCCGCCAAGGTCCGAGGATACCGGATAGAAGTGTCACTGGGTGTGAGGTGCAGGGAGAAGGCCAGAGAAAGGACACACAGAAGGGAGTCCTGCTAAGTACTCCGGAGCTATCTGGGGGTGGACTGAGCCCCTCACTGAGTACGCACAGCACGACGGGGGAGATTGCTCTGGTACCTGTAATCTGGACTGCAACAACTGTGAGTAAAGATCTTGGGACTGCATCACACGGACTCTGTGTTCATTACTGACTCCCGCACTACAACCACCATCATCCACCCACACTGCCCTGAAGCTACACTCTTCCTGTGGGGAGTAATAATACCATTGCTGCAAAACCACCAGCTTCAGAGGACTGTTCCGCAGTGGCGGCCCCTTTGGAAGCACTCCACAGGTGGCGTAGTCGGACATTATAAAACCCATATATACAAATTACCGTTGGATTGACCGCCCTGGGTCACGGACTGGGTCACCGCCCCAGTGACTACAACCCCCAGCGTCTACCAGCCCGGCTCCGGGTACCCCACGGCCCAGGGGGCGCGTCAACTTCATAGGTCCCTGATCTGAGACCACTCCTGCAGCGTGATTTGCGCCACCTCTGGATCTCGTTGGCCCAGGCTATACGTCAGAACGTATTGCACCAGGGCTTGTTGGTGCTGCCACAGTCGCTGCAACATGTGCAGAGTTGAATTCCACCGTGTCGGCACATCGCATTTCAGCCGGTGAACTGGCAGGCCCAACGACTTCTCTAGAGATGTAAGTCGTTGAGCTGCGGGATGCGAACGGCGGAAGTGAGCACACAGCGACCGTGCCCTCTGCAGAAGGCCATCTAGTCCGGGATAGTGGGCTCAAAGTTTATGGACAACCAGGTTCAACACGTGAGCCATACAAGGCACGTGTGTGACATTGCCCCGGCAAAGGGCCGCACCCAGGTTTGCAGCATTGTCTCACACGGCCATCCCTGGTTGCAGGTCCAGTGGAGACAACCATTCATGAAACTGGGTCTCCAGAGCTGACCACAACTCCTCAGCTGTGCGACTCACATTTCCCAGACATTTCAAAGTAAACACTGATGCCGTTGAGCCCTGCTGCCAGTATAGTAAGGAGGTGTGCGGGATTCCTTCTGCGCAGTTGGAAAGCAGGTGGCATTACCAGATAGGCTTTGGGTGCAGGTGTAGGACCGAGAGGAGGTTGAGGAGGCAGAAGCAGTGGAGGAACTTCGAGATAAAGAGGATTGACGCACAACTTGTGTAGACGGTAAGACTAAGACAGCAGCCCCTTATCCTGCTGTCACCATAGTTACCCAGTACCCAGTCAGCGACATGTAACGCCCCTGTCCATGCCTACTCGTCCAAGTGTCTGTGGTGAAATGCACCCTGTCACACACAGAGTTTCTCAAAGAAGCGGTGATGTTGTGTGCGACATGCTGGTAGAGAGCAGGCACACCTTTCTTTGAGAAGTAGTGCCGACTGGGTATCTGGTATTGGGGCACTGCGAAGGACATAAGGTCTCGAAAATCCTCTGTGTCCTCCAGGCGGAAAGGCAGCATTTCTGTAGCCAACAGCTTGCAGATGGTGAAATTCAACCTCTTATCTTTGTCATGGCTAGGAGGAAATGGTCTTTTACTTTTCTGTAGCGCCCCGAGGGTTTGGCCGCTACAGGGGTATTGCACCTCAGACCAGAGGTGTGATATTCCACTCCCAGGTAAAGATGGAGTATGGACCAGGGCTCAGTTAGCTGCATACAGCACACACACCCCATTTCCGAGGGACAGCTCAACGGTGCTCCCACTAGACAGAAGTGCAGGCACGACCGACTATGTCCCTGCCTGGAGTGGGGAGGGGGGTGGAACACCCAGTGCTGTAGGGGCAGGTAGGGGTTGGTTCCTGAGCGTAGGTTGGAGCCCATTGGTTGCTGGTCACCTGGGCTCATGGTCAGAGGGAGGTATAAAATGTGGGCACCATCTTAGATCTAGGTTCGTTCAGCCAGAGGAGAAGACAGGGAGTAGAGGCTCCGTAGGAGCTCTACTCCAGAAGGGCCTAGTGAGAGGCCGAGGAGGAGGTGAAGGGGAGCTGAGATTTTGGCTCATCTCAGCTCCAAGAGAACGGAACAGAAAGGAACAGAAAGGAACCGAGAAAGAAAAGGAGAGACAGAGAAACAGAAGGGCTCAGGAACAAGAAGGTGGAAGGGACCCTAAGAACCCACGAGAATGCAGGGTGAAGGGTCAGGCAGATTAAGGGTACCGGATCCCAAGTTGGTGGAGGAGAAACAACCCTCAGCCAAAGACCGGTCGTCGTGATCATCTATTGGTGCGACACCTCATCAAACCTGCTAGGAAGGCACCATATAGGACAGCGGAGGACGGGGCCCACGTTTAACCGCACAGGTCTGCGGCAGCTGGACAAAAGTGGGTCACTGGTGAGGCAGGCCAAAGAAAGGATTAAAGGGGGTCCTGTGCCATGCTCCTGAATTGCTTGGGAGTTGACCGAGCCCCACACCTGGTGGACGCAGCACGGCTCGGGCGGTCACTACCTGTCCAGAAGTGACCCGGAACAAATGAACTGTGAGTAAAGACCCTGGACTGTAACTTGTTGTCTGTGTGCTCCTTCGCTCCTCCGGCACTACCGGTACTGGGACCTTCACCACCATCACTCCCACCATCCACTACACTGCCCTGGGGCCGCACTCTTCCCGTGGGGAGTCACACTACCCTAGCTGCACACCTCATCAGCCCCAGCTGTCTGCATGCAGCGGCGGTTCCTAATAACCGCAATCCACGGGTGGCGTAGTCGGACATTATGTGAAGCACGTAGCAGACTACCATTGGCCTGACCACCCTGAGCCGCGGGACCGGGCCGCCACTACTACTCCCCCCATCGTTCCCCTATCGCCCGGATCCGCGTGCCCCACGGCCCAGGGGGCGAGTCATTTCCACTTCTGAGGGACCGAGGGCTGGCTGTTGTACTTAGATGGGGTTGAGAAGGGTGTCCCCGGCAAACTGCCGATCTGTGAGGAAGATGCAGGCGGACATGTTAGGTTGCCTTGATCCAAAGGTGGTGCTCTCGATGTCGGAGAGCGCTCAACACCAGCAGGTGTTTCCACTTCCCAATGAACTGATGACCTGCCAATCACACTGGCTGTTGCGGGTAAAGAGGTGGCAGGTCTGCGTCCAAAAACATGTGTGACTGCTGTCCCCCCAGTCACAGAGGATGAAGAGGCTGCAGATGCACAAGATGGGTCAGACGGTGGTTGGTCCGGCCCGCTAGGCCGCATTGTAGCACAGTGAGCTTCCCACTGCAACTTATGCTTCATATCCATGTGACGGTACAAGCATGAAGTACTCAAACTATGGATTTTTTGGCTCCTACTTAGCTTTTGGTGACAAATATTACAGATAACATGAGTTGGGTCATCCTTATCGATCTGAAAAAATGTCCAGGCTATGCAAGGCTTAGAGCCCATGCGACCTGAAGAGCCACAACGACTTGTGGTCAGAGGCAGAGTTGTGGTTGAGGATGCAGTTGTTGACGTGCTTCCAGTACTCCGTCTCTGTCCAGGGAGGCGCAACCTAACCTCATCGTCAATAGCATCTGTGACGCCCCGCTGCGCTTTGTATCACAGATCCTAGAAGAGTGCATTGATGGAATCCTCCACAAGAGGCCCCCATAAACATTCACACATCTCCACTTTCCACCTCAGACCAGCAGAGGGAGCCTGTTAGGGATATAAATAGGGAAGGTGGAGCTAGGCAGTTCAGTTCCTCTGAAGAGTTCCTGCAGTAGAGAAGCCTAAGAGAGGTCAGTGTGCAGTGGAGCTCAGTCTAGTCTAGAGAACTCAGTTAATAGTTCAGCAGTGGAGCACGAGCCTCTTGCTAGCTAGATTCAGTGAGCCCAGAAAGAGCTTAAGGTGTGTCGGCGCCATAAGATCGGTGAAGCATGGCAATCTGCCGTTAGTGTGTATAGCCTACTGAGGGCCTGAGTAGGCCGAAGGCGAGTGGCGAGTTAGTACATAAGAGGCAGAGGAGCTTAACCAACTCACCCCGAAGCATTTACCAGACACCGGATCCGAGCTTACCGGGATCTCTATAACCCAGTAAGGCATAACCGGAATCCCTGGAAAACTACAAGTCCCAGGATCGCTAAGGTGCTGATACGTAACAGAGCCAGGAGACGCTTAGGCCCCGCATACTGGGAGCGTGAACTCCAAGACAAGGCCCTACCTCAAGGTCAGCCAGCGCAGGACAGATACAAAGTTAGGCCTAGCTCCAGGCAGGTCAGAAACTTACTATGCAGAGGCAAGAAACAGGAGGCCCTACACCCGCTCATTGGGGAGGATCCTGATATGCACCCTTCACCCTACAGTGCTCCGGGATGTGCCTGAATTTCCATCAGTTAAAGGTATTGAAGTGACTACCGTGTCCGTTCCCGTTCTTGCTCTGACCCAGCTGGGTCTCGCCTGTCCTGCATTCCCCCTGCATACGCTGCCCTGAGACCTAGCTCCACCTGTAGGGAGCATTACCATTGAGCTGCCTTATCACCGGCCTCTGTGGACTGCTGCAGCGCTGGTGCTTCTCACCAGATACCACAGGTGGCGTCACGAACTATTATAAAATTAACAATTATCCACCCTTTTAAAGAGTGACCCCAGCGTACGGGCCAGATAGCCGACCACTGCGACATCCCCAAGGCCAGGCAAACGACCGGGTACCGAGTCATCCCCATCCCCTGGGCTAGTTACATCCTCCTCCACCTCCTCTGCTGACCTCATCGACTGGCTGACTGTGGGTTGACAGTAAGTAGGATCTCCAACCTCGTCATCATTACCCTGTGTGTTCTCACACCCATCGTCCACAGAGCCAACCTCTTCCTGCCCTGACCGAAAAGTCAAGTTGTCGCTCCAATCAGGTATTTGAGTCTCATCAACGTCTTCATCATTGTCTCCACCAACAGGAGTTACAGTTTGGAAACGAGGGTCTACATTATGCTCAGAACCTTCTTCATCTGGTCCTGGATCCGACTTATAAAGATTCTGTGCATCAGTGCAGATCATTTCCTCGTCTGGATTAACAGAAACTCTGGAGCAGACCTCCGTTTCCCAGGCTATAGTATGAGTAAACAGCTGTGCAGACTCAACCATCTGTGTTACCCCATACTCAGACGGGCAGCTGGAGACTTGGGAGCTGTGAGGAAGCAAGTGCGATTGGGGTGACACCTCTGAGGACTGGAGTATTTGTGATGTTGAAGTTGAGGTGGAGGAGAGCCCACTTGAAGGAGAACTTGATATCCGTTGAAGCACCTGCTGTTTTTGTGCCTCATCTGGAATTTGTAGCGATGGGCATGTCCGTAAGAAAGGGATCGTATCACATTGTCCACGAAAAGAAGTAGACATCTTAATTTGGCTGGAAGATGGTCTTTCTTCTTCAGATGTTACCCCCCCCCACCGTGGGGGGTCGACCCACCAGCGGACAGGCACCAGCATTGGGAGAGGGGGGCTGGCCGTCAGGGTCCACCGCGGCTCTGGCACAAACCCGACGACACGGAGGTCGCACGGGCAGGAACGGACTGGCCGTGTCGGCTTCGCACTTTTTTGGTTTTAGAAGGGCATGACATGCCTATATCTGTGTCTCCCCCTCCTTTTACTCCTCCACCTCTTTTCTTTTCGCATGACTATATGTACTTGTCACTTTTCCATGTGTTAGTTATGTCTTCTGAGCAGTTTGTCAGGTTTTGGACACCTTTGAAGGTGTTTTCTATGTGTTTCTATGTGCTTTTGTTTGCCTGCCATTGGTTTTAACGGTGTTCGAAGGTGTTCGACGAACAGTTCGACGAACAGTTCGACGAACAGTTCGGCGAACATACGGGTGTCTCATGTTTCACAAAAATGTAACCACAATGATACATATCAAAAGCGAGGGATGAGTTTCAGTAATGTCCCAATGAGTTCCCAAAGTCCTGAATAGGTGATCCAACGGCATCTCCCCGCGGTCTCTATTCTATGTGCACGCCAGTCCAGGCCCTGAGAAAGACCATGTTTGGTCGAAACGTTGGCCTGTTCTTCATTCACGAGGAATGGTGTTAATTTAAACCAATTAAAAATTAATTTTTGCATCAATATTGGAGTGCCGAAGTTTTCTTTGGATATTGATATTATTCTCCATGTCAGTACGAGCACACAGATACCAACCATGTATAAATTTTTTTATATTTAGGCATTGAAAAAGAATTTGGAAATTTGTTAAAAACAAAAAATGTTTTTGTCACCATTTTCCGAGACCCGTAACATTTTCAATTTTTGTGGTAAGGGGCTGTGTGAGGGCTTATTATTTGTTGCCTGATTTGAGGTTTTATTGATACTATTTTGAGGTAGATATAATGTTATGATCCTGTCTAATTGCAGTTTATTGCAATGTTGCAGCAGCTAAAAAAAGTAATTATGGCATTTGGATTTTTTTCTCATTACGCTGTTTACTGATTGGATTAATTTATTTTATTTTTGATAGATTGGAGTTTTATGAATTCGGCGATATCAAATATGTGTATTTTTTATTTTTTTAATTGCTTTATTTTTAATGGGGCACAAAGGGGGATGATTCTTTCACCGGCTATCACTGAGGAATACGTTCCTACAACAAGGATACCATCCACTGGTAATAGATGTACAGATCCACAGAGCTACAAGGATCCCAAGAAGCAGCCTCCTGGATTACAGATAGAGGGGGTACAAAGATGATGCACCCCCAGAGCCGTGGGGTACTCGGCAGCGGGGCCTAAAGATGCTGGTGGGGGGATATCACGGTGGCTGGCCCGGTCCGTGGCCCAGGGCGGTCAACAAAAAAGGGGAATATTATTTATAGGGGATTTTGTAATAGTGTCCGTGACACCACCTGTGGAATGCCGCTAAAGGGAGCCGTCGCTGCGGAGCAGTCCTCTGAAGCTGATGTTACTGCAGCAGAGATGGTATGGCTCTCCACAGGAAGAGCTAGCTCCAGGGCAGTGTAGGGAAATGGATGGTGGTACAGGTGAGAGACGGCCAGGACGTCTCAGGAAGAAATGATAGACACTCACACGGGGGTTCGCTTCGGTACCTTTACTGGTGTAGATGCAGGTATGGTCCAGGGTACTCTGTACGAAGGGTGCACGTCTGGACTTCTCCCCAGTGAGCGGGTATAGGGCCTCCTGATCCGTTGCTTTCACTTGCTAAGCTTCTGACCTGCCTGGAACTAAGCCTGGCTTGATTACTGTCTCTCTCTTGCACCTGCTGACCTGGTGGTAGGGCCTACTCTTGGAGATCATTCTCCCTGGATGCTGGGGCCTCCGTGACTCCTAACCCTGGTACTGTAGTCAGCGTTGGCCTCCAGGTATCCGGTGGTCCCTACTGGGTATATGGAACCCTGTAGGCACGGACCCGGTGTCCGGTGTTTAGTTCGGGGTGAGCCTGGTACACTGCTCTGCCCCCTTCATCTTCTCTCTTCTCTCTCCTCTGCCTTTGGCCACACTCAGGGCCCTCATTAGGCTTCAACTCATGCTGTAGGCCTTGGCTCGTCTAAGCACAGCAGCCAGCGTGCTGTCTCTTCACTGGTCTAAGTGCCAGCACACTCTCTCACTAACTACTGACTACCTGGCTCCACCCTCCATATATATATCCCTAACGGGCTCCCTCTGGTGGTCTGAGGTGGTGCGGTGGAGGTGTATGAATGTGTGAGGGCCTCTTGTGCAGAAGTCCATCCATGCACCCTACGGGGTTCTGTGGCACCTGTGTGGAGCAGGGCGCCACATTCCCCCCTAGTACAACTCAGACTGAAGCATTTTAAACAGGTAACAACAATAACAACAATAATAACATTAATACATTTTCTTATATAAAACACTCTTCTTAAAGTCTCAGTGAGATCCATTAACTGGTGTCCATCTCACTGGGGAAGATGAGCAGCATGAGGGACCCGTCTGAAAACCCTCAATGTAGGCCCTGGGCGTGGCTGCAGGGCATAAGTGATCCAGGTGCTGGACCACGTCTTCGGCCACACCAAACGGTTTTTGTTCTGTGGTCACTTAAGGGGCACTCCAGGGAGTGCAACTATTTACAGGACAATTTTTGGGCTGCTCACAGTCCTCAGCCTACAAGTCTCTGTACCCAGACGGGTAACTAAAGGCACATATTATTTGCAATTTATATAATAATCAATAGTAGACCATACCCAACTGGGTAACTATTTACACTGCAGGTATTTCTAACTTATTCCTTATACTTGGCAGGGACCTGGCCTTTTGTACTGCGTGTTGACCTACGTAGTACTGGGGTGTTGTTGATGTCTGTGTTTGCACTGTCTGCTACCCTGTCAGACCTACGTGTGGGCAAATTGTAAAACTATCTTAACCTCTCGATGGGACTTGCAAGTACACTGTTTACTGGGCCTTCTGGCTCTGCTTCTACCGGTGATCCTTCTTCCTGGGATTCTTCCTGAGCAGGCTCTTCTGGGGCACTTACAGGTCTTACTTGCAGTGAAGGGTCTTCTGGCTGTTGGTAGAAGTGTATCACAGGTATTATTACAGCTCCATCCAGTTGAGGCAATCTGCTGGGAAATCTCCTAAGACAGTATGGAGTACATCTTCTTTGGGTTCTTCAGTCACTATAAGAGGTACTTCCTCCTGTGGCTTAAACAGACCTGGGCACAACTTCAAGTAGTCTCTTGAGACTGTTGCAGTTGTCTTACCTCCATCTTTACTGATTAGACAGGTTTTTCTATTATCGAACCTGGAATCCAACACAGTGTAAGGCTCTCTTTCCCACTGGTCATCGAGCTTGTGACTTCTTCTCTTTCGCTTCAGCACAACTTCTCCGGGTGTTAAGGGTTCTGCTGGTGCACTGTTGTTGTACTGCGCTTCCTGCTTATCTCTCACCCTATTTAGACTGTCTTCGACACAGGCCTGTACTCTCTTATACTGCTCCTGTCGAGTCATATCCCAGTCTTCAGTGGACATATCTGCTTCCGGCTCTACCACTCCAAGCTCCAGGTCCATGGGCAACTTTCCGGGTCTTGCTCTCATGAAGTACGCTGGAGTACAATTGGTGGAACTCACAGGTATGTGATTGTACAGATCTACCAGGTCAGGTAGTTTGTCTGGCCACTGATTCCTTTCTTCGAGATGTAAGGTCCTCAGCAGGTCTATGACGATATTGTTCATCTTTTCACATAGACCATTGGTTTGAGGGTGGTACGGCGTAGTCCGAATCTTCTTACACCCATATAGATGGCAAAACCCTTTGAACAGCTCGGCTTCAAAGGCAGGGCCTTGATCCGTCAGCACCTTATACGGGTATCCATGGGGCCTGCAGATGTATGCTTGAAATGTTCTTGCTGCAGATTCTGCAATCAGATCCTTCACGGGGGCTACCACCAGGAACAGGGAGTAGTGATCCACCATGGTCAGGGCATAGGAGTAGCCTGACCTGCTGGGTGACAGCTTGACATGATCCAGAGCGACGATCTACAGGGGCTGGGTTGTCTTGATGGATTGCAAGGGTGCTTTCTGGTTGCTGTAGTCTTTTCTTCTGAGGCTACAGGGTCCACAATCCCGGCACCACCTCTCTATGGAACTCCGCATTCCAACCCAATAAAACCAACTCTTCAGCTTCTTCCAGCCAAAGTGCCCTGCTTGATCGTGGTAGGCCTCCAACGCCATCTGGATGTCTGTCCTGGGCACTACGATCTGCCATACCATCGCATGGGTGTTAGGGTTGACATATCTTCGGCACAGCTTCTCTCTATAGATGAATAGCCGGCTTCTTTCATTCGACAGTTGCTTGGCTTGTGGAGGAGCGTCCTTCTCCAGGGAGGAACCTTCCAGGGTTATCAGTTCTTTGATATGGCTGACAACCAGGTCGCTGTCCTGGGTCTCCTTCCAACTGTGATGTGGTAAAGGGTTTAGTGTCTTACCACGATACCTCCTGGAGGTGCGCTGCTCGTGGACCATCCCATTTCTGTGAAAGGCAGGTAACTCAATCTCCTCCAGGTCATCCACTTCTTCTTCAATGTCCGACTGGTGAGGCATTCTGGATAGGGCGTCGGCGTTGGCGTTCTTGTGGCCTGCCCGGTACTTGATGGTGAACTGATAGTTTGACAGTCGGGCCATCCAACGCTGTTCCATGGCTCCCAACTTGGCTGTCTCTAGATGTGTCAAGGGGTTGTTGTCAGTATAAGCAGTGAACTTACTGGAGGCCAGGTAGTGCTTGAATCGTTGAAGGCCAGGAACTCAAACTTGAAGGAGCGATAGTTTTCTGGATTCCTCTCAGTCGGACGAAGCTTCCTGCTAGCATAGGCAATCACCTTCTCCTTGCCATACTGCTTCTGGCTTTACACAGCTCCTAGTCCCTCGTTGCTGGCATCAGTGTACAGCAGGAAAGGTTGGCTGTAGTCAGGGTAGGGCAGGATTTCTTCCCCAGTCAGGATCTCTTTCATCACTGCAAAGGACTCAGCCTGTTATTTACCCCACTGGAAGGGGGGGGGGGTTTGCCTCTGTTGGACTGTCCTACCAGGAGATCTTGCAAAGGCGCTGCCTTCTTGGTGTAGTCCTTTTACAAATCTCCGGTAATACCCGACCAGTCCCAGGAACTGACGTACCTCCTTGAGATTCTTCGGTTCCGGACATTTCTGGATGGCAGTGACCTTCTCCGGGTCTGGTGCTACTCCTTCTGGACTGACGATGTGCCCCAGGTACTGAACATTCTGTTTGAGCAGGTGGCACTTGGAAGGCTTCAATTTCATCCCATACCGGGACAACGACTCAAATACCTCTGCCAGGTGCTTCAAATGGTCCTCATACGTCTTGGAGTACACTATCACGTCATCCAGGTATAGCAGCATGGTCTCGAAGATACGGTGTCCCAAACAGCACTCCATCAATCTCTGGAACGTTCCAGGGGCGTTGCAGAGTCCGAACGGCATACTGTTGAACTCGCAGAGTCCCATCGGGGTAGTAAAGGCCGTCTTCTCCCGGTCCTCCTCAGTACCCACTAGTGAGGTCAAGGGTAGAGAAGTAATTTGCAGACTTTAGTGCAGCCAGGGATTCCTCTATACGGGGCAAAAGGTATGCATCTTTCTGTGTTATGCGATATACCTGTCTGTAATCTATACACATCCTCATGCTTACATCCTTTTTCCTGACCAGGACCAGGGGAGCTGCCCAGGGACTACAGCTATCTCTTATTACCCCTGCTCTCTTCATATCATGCAACATTTGCTTCGCTTTCTGGTAGTGTGCTGGTGGTATGGGCCTGTAACGTTCTTTGATGGGTGGATGGTCACATGTGGGTATGTGGTGTTGTACCCCTTTTATCCTCCCAAAATCAAGTGGGTGTTTGCTGAATACCTGTTCGTATTCCTGGACCACCCTGTGTACACCTTGTTTTTGATGGACAGGAGTGGCGTCAGTACCAACATGGAGCTGTTGACATCAATCCCCCACCTGGGTTTCTGAGTCATTACCCTCCACTGTGTCTGATGAGGTTAAGGACTCCACTGTGTGTATGGCGTTGTTATCTACAGTATATAATCTGGCAACTGTGGAGTATCGCGGCAGCTTAACCTCTTCCTCCCCGTAATTTAGGAGATGGACGGGTACCCTCCCATTGCGTACATCAACTACCCCTTTGGCAGTTAAGAGTGTAGGTCTGTGCTCTGAGCTAATGGGCTCTACTACCGCCTGGTAGTTCTGTCCTCTTAGACCTACTGCTGCTCTACACCAAATCAGCATTTCACTCATTGGGGGAATCACAATGGGCATTGGGTCTGTCACCCGTACATTACCAATTTCACCCCCTGATAGCTTTACCTTTTGCTGGTACATAAGGGCTCGGATCTCTTTCTGTAGCACGCTCCTCTGCCCTGGCTTGGAAGTGTCAGCCATCTGTTGGAGCAAGAATAACACTTCTCCCAAACAGTTACCAACAACATTAGTACCAAGTACCATATACAAGTCTGTATCACCAGGATTAGTCTCTGCTACAATCAGTTCCTGGTCCTTCAGTTCCACTCTTCCCACCTTTACTGCCACATCCTTAACCCCGACTAGGTTAAGGGGAAGGCCATTGGAGACATACACGGAAAGGTTTGGATCTGGCGGGTGAAGCTCGTCTATGGACCAGAACCTTTTGTAGAGGACATCAGGCATGATGGTTACCTGAGATCCAGTGTCCAGTAGGGCAGGTGTCGCGATGCCATCCAGCACAATGGACAGGAAAGGTCTTGCCCCCACGAACCGATGGTACCAGTTGGATGGGCCTGGTTGGTCTACTCCTGGGTGTCGGCCCTCGGCCCCAGGGTTTTCTCGTTTAAAGGGCAGGTCCGCGCTGTGTGGCCTGCCTTGTGGCAGCGGTAGCAGATGAAGTCTCCTGGAGGGCGACGATGGTTGTTGGTCCTCCCACGGGGTGGCATTGTCCTCCTATAGGGTGGCGTTGTTCTCCTTCTTCTCCTCATCCAGGGGACATCCTCAGGGCTGTCGGCGAGTAGGATCCTTCCTTCCGGCTCGGGCTCCGCCTGTAGCTGCAGGGTGCTCAGGACAGTGGCCAGGGTTTTACTTAACTGGCGCACTTCAGAGCGCAGGCTGTCCAGCTCGCTAGGGGGCACTGTTTGCGTCTTTGTTTCAGCCGTCAGTGAAGGAGCAGTGGGTGCTGCGGGCACTGGGATGGCCCCACCCTGGTAACGTTGGATAGCCGTATCTGTGGTTTCCAGGGGCTGCAGACCCTTTATAGCCATGTCGTTAAGGGTGTCAAAGGTGGCATCTGGATGATCTAAGGCCCACCACCGTACAGTTCTGCTCTCCTCCTGAGACCTCAACCCCCGGATGAATTGTTCCGTCAGCATTTTATTCTCATCTTGTATGCTGGCTTGACTAACCTGTTTCAGGGCCCGCAGGGCTTCCTGTAAGCGCCAGGCGTAGTCCCAGACACTGTCCTAAGGTTTCTGGACACAGTGGTAGAACCTCATCCGGAGATCTGTCTCGGTGCGGTTTTCAAACACATTTTGCAGTCTCTTAAAGATACTGGATATTGATTCCTGGTCTGCGGCTGGCCAGGTTTCAACTTCCCTCTCTGTGGCATCAGTCAATTGTCCTAGTACAACAGCGGCTCTCTGCTTATCAGTCATAGAATACATGTCCAGTATATCGCATATTTTCCTCTTGAACCCAGACAGGGTGTCTGGTTTGCCATCATACTGGTGAAGCCATTTCGCTCCAGGAATATACGGCAGGGCCGTGGGTATCAACGGAGTCATGACCCCTGCTGGTGGAGCGGCCGCTCTGGCCTGTGCAGCGCCGGGCACAAGTTGGGCATCGGGAGCGTTAACCGGTGCTCCGGAGGCTTGCTGGTCGTCAGCCATGGTTGCGCCCCCCTAGTAAACCGTAGCCTACCTTCTTCACTTTCTTTATCAGGTAGGCCGCAGCTCCGCGGGCGACGGTCTTCTTCCAGGACTTTGCGTCACTCGCGTCTGACGTCAGAGCGTCCACTGGACTCCTTCCAGGACCTGACTCTTCCTGGTTCGACGTCAAGGGTGGGGCGTGTCCTGGGCTTCACGCGCTTTTACAGTCACGCCTCTTGGGTTCCCACGGTTACGCCCCTCTTCTTCCCGTGCGGCGACAGGAAAATGGCGGATAATGGCGGGAAACCTCAGGAATGGCGGGAAATCTTCACTACAGTAAGTGTTCTTTTAAGGCGCACAGTACCCGGTGGCAACGGGCACGGAATCCTGTTCGTGACGCCAAAGATGACGCGTCCCCAGAGCCGCGGGGTACTCGGCAGCCGGGCCTATAGATGCTGGTAGGGGGGAACATCATGGTGGCTGGTCCGGTCCGTGGCCCAGGGTGGTCAACAAAAAAGGGGAATATTATTTATAGGGGATTTTGTAATAGTGTCCGTGACGCCACCTGTGGAATGCGGCAAAAGGGAGCCGCTGCTGCGGAGCTGTCCTCTGAAGCTGATGTTACTGCAGCGATGGTATGGCTCTCCACAGGAAGAGCTAGCTCCAGGGCAGTGTAGGGAAATGGATGGTGTTACAGGTGAGAGATGGCCAGGACGGTTCAGGGAGGAATGACGGACACTCACACAGGGGTTCGCTTCGGTACCTTTACTGGTGTAGATGCAGGTATGGTCCAGGGTACTCGGTACGAAGGGTGCACTTCTGGACTTTTCCCTAGTGAGCGGGTATAGGGCCTCCTGATCCATTGCTTTCACTTGCTAAGCTTCTGCACCTGCTGACCTGGTGGTAGGGCCTTCTCTTGGAGATCATTCTCCCTGGACGCTGGGGTCTCCGTGACTCCTAAACCTGGTGCTGTAGTCAGCGTTGGTCGACCTGGGACTTGGAGTCCTCCAGGTATCCGGTGGTCCCTACTGGGTATAAGGAACCCTGTAGGCGCGGACCTGGTGTCCGGTGTATAGTTCGGGGTGAGCCTGGTACGCTCCTCTGCCCCCTTCAACTCCTCTCTCCTCTGCCTTCGGCCACACTCCGGGCCCTCACTAGGCTTCATCTCGTGCTGTAGGCCTTGGCTCGCCTAAGCACAGCAGCCAGCGTGCTGCCTCTTCACTGGTCTAAGTGCCAGCACACTCTCTCACTAACTACTGACTGCCTGGCTCCACCCTCCATATATATATCCCTAACGGGCTCCCTCTGGTGGTCTGAGGTGGTAGGGTGGAGGTGTATGAATGTGTGAGGGCCTCTTGTGCAGAAGTCCATCCAGGCACCCTACTGGGTTCTGTGGCACCTGTGCGGAGCAGTGCGCCACAACAACAGGGCGCCTCTTGTGGTCACATACAACCCCCACATGAGCATCCAAAGGAAGATTGGGACTGATCTTCAACCCATATTCCACAGAGACCACAGACTAAAAGGAATATTCCCAGAACTACCACTTCTCTCCTACAAAAAGCCCCCTAACTAAAGGAATCTCCTTCTCAGAAGTGTCCTCTCATCACCATCAGAGACGGGAACATTCCCCTGTAATAATAAAAAGCAGGACTTGTACCAAGATATTACTAACAAATATAGTCCACATACCCAACACTAATCAGGACTATAAGATCATGGACTTCTTCTCATGTTCATCTTCCAATGTGGTGGACATGATACAATGTACAAGGTGCCCTGGAGGAGCCGATATTGGGGAAACTAAGCAAAAACTACAACCAAGGATGACTCTACACAGACATAATCAGGAATGAACTGGACTCCTGTGGGAAACATTTCTCTGGACCTGGACACTGTATGATGGACATAAAAGTCTTAATACTGAAAGGTGGTTTTAAGGACGAAAAAGAAAGGAAAATCTGAGAATTCATACTGATAAGAATGTTCAACTCTTCCACAATTAGACACAATGTAACACCTGGATTTATGACTCACTACATGGACCCAGTTGACACCTCCACCAGATGGACTCCAGATCACTAAGCCGTCACTCCCACCACCTCTCCATTTATAACAAAAAACTTAACTTGATTTCCTTGGCTTATCTTTAGGAGGCATCACCCCACCCCCCCCTGCACAAATTGTAATATCTCTTAAATGTTGTGCTCTTGTCTCAGTCATTCATTTGTAAATCTCCCTGAAGAAGGAGCCTCGGTGCTATGAAAGCAGCAGACATAATTCTCTTGGTTAGCCAATAAAGGGATCGCTCCTAGAAAATACTTCTGTCATTTTTGGGCTTAAAAGTATTTACATCAATTTGTAAAAATTGCAAAGTTGTGAGATATGATCTACTGTGATCCCCGAATATTAATTTTTTTCTTTGAGGGGAGGATAATTAGAACTTCTGCTATGGAGCCCTATGATTTCTATGTACGTCCGTTATGATGAGTACATAATTAGAATATACTTATGGTAACACATAAATAATCATTGGAGCTGTAATCATAAAATTATATTTTGTCAATATGTGAAATGTTCTTTTAAGAATTGGTTACATGTGTAACATAACATTTTTTTTTCCCTCTCCTTCTGTTTTTCTTGTGATTATGCTAATTATTTTCAAATGTGATTGATTGCTAAAATATGTGTTTATTGATCAACGGTTGGTTACCATTTGTTTTTATGCCATGTATCATAAGGAATCTGTATCTCAGTGAATAAGGGCTTTTGCCAGAAACGGGTTGAGATGTATACCAAACCTATATGATCTTTTAATTATTTTGCAATAAATTGAGGATTTTAATTATTTTTGGGACTCACCATAATTATTTTTCCTATGTGAAGCCTTAAAGTCACGGCTATTGGTTGGAGACCCACAGCATTGCAAAACGGACTGAGTCATACAAATAGGACACGGTGAGGCTGCTTTTTTTGTTTATTTATCCACAGAATATGCCACATATGTATAGTGGATGTGGATCCCACCTATAGGAACATCATATATCTTGAGTACGGGGCCCTGACAAGCTCCGGTTTCAGCCATTAGATTGTCAGGATTCCCTTTCATTTGTATAGAAATTTTAACCACCTCTTTATGAAAATTCCTCTTAATGGAATCTGCATCAACTATATATTTACATCATATCCTCTGTATGTGTATGAAAAGGAGAACAACCCGAATATGCGGTCCATAAGACAGTATAAAGCGACAAAAAGTAGCTGAAGATAATAGTAGTTAAAATACTTTTATTAAACATTGGAAAAAATGGTACTACATACTAGAGGAAAAGTACGTGCGCAGCACGTGACATGTGCTTAATACTAAACTTATTATTGTTGTATAATGTGATTACACAGGAGAACAGACTAGAATAAGACAGTGTATCATGTCATAAAATGTCCAATAACCCATCCACTAGTCCATCGATGTATGGGTACAATATAGGGTAGATAATGATAGAGGTAGATGTTTAATACATTGGACCAGCTTGGGCCCCGTATATCCATACACAAAGAAAAAAAGGGGAATTGGTTAACGCTCGGCAGATTATTGGGGAATGAGTATAACCCCTTAACAAGGTGTCTGGCTTGGTAGTCTTATATATATATATATATATATATATATATATATATATATATATATATATATATATATATATATACATATATATATATATTAATATATACAGTACAGACCAAAAGTTTGGACACACCTTCTCATTTAAAGATTTTTCTGTATTTTCATGACTTTGAAAGTTGTACATTCACACTGAAGGCATCAAAACTATGAATTAACACATGTGGAATTATATACTTAACAAAAAAGTGTGAACCAACTGAAAATATGTCTTATATTCTAGGTTCTTCAAAGTAGCCACCTTTTGCTTTGATGACTGCTTTGCACACTCTTGGCATTCTCTTGATGAGCTTCAAGAGGTAGTCACCGGAAATGGTTTTCACTTCACAGGTGTGCCCTGTCAGGTTTAAAAAGTGGGATTTCTTGCCTTATAAATGGGGTTGGGACCATCAGTTGTGTTGTGCAAAAGTCTGGTGGATACACAGCTGATAGTCCTACTGAATAGACTGTTAGAATTTGTATTATGGCAAGAAAAAAACAGCTAAGTAAAGAAAAACGAGTGGCCATCATTACTTTAAGAAATGAAGGTCAGTCAGTCTGAAAAATTGGTCAAACTTTGAATGTGTCCCCAAGTGCAGTTGCAAAAATCAACAAGCGCTACAAAGAAACTGGCTCACATGAGGACCGCCCCAGGAAAGGAAGACCAAGAGTCACCTCTGCTTCTGAGGATAAGTTTATCCGAGTCACCAGCCTCAGAAATCGCAGGTTAACAGCAGCTCAGATTAGAGACCAGGTCAATGCCACACAGAGTTCTAGCAGCAGACACA
Organism: Phyllobates terribilis; assembly: GCF_046119375.1. Classification (NCBI taxonomy): domain Eukaryota; kingdom Metazoa; phylum Chordata; class Amphibia; order Anura; family Dendrobatidae; genus Phyllobates; species Phyllobates terribilis. The sequence goes on from NW_027362761.1 coordinate 1,178,212,404, forward strand.
TCTCTACAACAACTGTTAAGAGGAGACTTTGTGCAGCAGGCCTTCATGGTAAAATAGCTGCTAGGAAACCACAGCTAAGGACAGGCAACAAGCATAAGAGACTTGTTTGGGCTAAAGAACACAAGGAATGGACATTAGACCAGTGGAAATCTGTGCTTTTGCCTGATGAGTCCAAATTTGAGATCTTTGGTTCCAACCACCGTGTCTTTGTGCGACACAGAAAAGGTGAACGGATGGACTCTACATGCCTGTTTCCCACCGTGAAGCATGGAGGAGGAGGTGTGATGGTGTGGGGTTGCTTTGCTGGTGACACTGTTGGGGATTTATTCAAAATTGAAGGCATACTGAACCAGCATGGCTACCACAGCATCTTGCAGCGGCATGCTATTCCATCCGGTTTGCATTTAGTTGGACCATCATTTATTTTTCAACAGGACAATGACCACAAACACACCTCCAGGCTGTGTAAGGGCTATTTGACCAAGAAGGAGAGTGATGGGGTGCTACGCCAGATGACCTGGCCTCCACAGTCACCAGAAGGAAGAGTGGAGGCAAAAGGACCAACAAGTGCTAAGCATCTCTGGGAACTCCTTCAAGATTGTTGGAAGACCATTTCCGGTGACTACCTCTTGAAGCTCATCATGAGAATGCCAAGAGTATGAATGTACAATTTTCAAGGTCATGAAAATACAGAAAAATCTTTAAATGAGAAGGTGTGTCCAAACTTTTGGTCTGTACTGTATATATACCGTATATGTCTACGTTGTCAAAAGTAACTCACGAGTGTGTGCACGAACCATATGACCCTGAGTCCGTCTGTGCTGAGACAAGCATGCCTAGGGTAGGGGAGGAAGAGGGGATGGAAAATGCTACCAGATCATGTCTCTGGATGTGCAATGACATACCTGTGTAATGATCACCCACTGCGCAGCGTACACCCCTATCTTCTGTATGTGGTATGAATAGAATAACCCCTTAAAGGTGAGTACAGATGTGGTGGATAGGATGTGTATTTCAGACAGACGTCGTGAATTCAACATGTCCAATCTATTTATCCTCAAGGAATATAAACTGTCCCTGGAGATGTCTGACAGCAGCTTTACCCCCTCTCCCTATACAGAACACATGGACGCTCAGCTGAGTCTAGAGTGCATGTGTATGGGGGGGGCTGTTTATCCGTCAGCTCGCTCCATTGTACGGCCACATTCAGAGTTTCTCCTCCTGTGCAGATGTTCATATAGTCTGTAATCATTATGTCAGCGCTGGTTTATACCTGACTGGTTTATACAATGATCTGTACAGAAATAATCTATTCCCAGAGGAAGAAGAGAAGACAGAAATAATCCCTGAGCGCTCTGCTAATTCTCTGCACCTTCATCTACACAACATTGTAATACAGCGACATAATGGGGGATGAGGACGGAGGTTTTTGTACGGCTCTGTATCACTGTGTGAGAGGGAACCTATAACCCTGCTGACAGTAATAATCTGCTGCATCGTCCTCTGTCGCTCCTCGGATTGTAAGAGTGAAAGAAGTTCCAGATCCAGATCCAGTGAATCTCTCTGGGACTCCTGATTGTCGAGTGTTTGCATAATAAATGAGAAGTTTTGGAGGCTGCTAGGGTTTCTGTTGGTACCAGGCTATGTAATCCTTTTTAGTCCCAGAGTTATAAACACTTTCACTGGATTTACATGAGACGGTGACTGTATCTCCCGGTGACACCGACAGATAATCCGGAGTCTGAGTCATCACAATCTCTCCACAGGACACTGGGAGCAGAAGAGAAGAGATAATGGTGACACTCACTGATATAATGACGTGTGCTCCTTCTCCTCTTACTACATGTATACAGCCATGTTCTGTATACTCTCATCTATCCCACATAGTATAACCCTCACCGGACATTACCTTGTATGTAAATGTAGCACCCTGAGGATTCGGCTGCTACAGGGGTATTGCACCTCAACCCAGAGGTGTGATATTCCACTCCCGGGTAAGGATGGAGTGTGGAACTGAGCTAGTAGGCTGCATGCACTACACACATCCCATTTCCGGGGAACAGACTGATGGTACTCCCACTAGAGAAATGTGCAGGTACGACAGTGTCTGTTCCTGGCTGGAGTGGGAGGGGGGTGGAACATCCCAGTAGTGTAGGGGCAGATAGGGGGAGCAGCCTGGGTAAAGCTAGGAGCTCATTGGGTGCTGGTCACCTGGGCTCACACATAGAGGGAGTATATAAGGTGGGCACCATCTTAGATCAGGGTCAGTCTGTGAGACGTCAGTCAGTCAGCCACAGTCTGTCAGTCAGACAGTCTGTCTGAGAGCCTGAGAAGCAGAGCAGAGGAGAAGAGAGAGAGACCCAGAGGCGCAGAGGGGACCCCAAGAGCCCATAAGAGAGCTAATAGGGTGAAGGGTCGGCAACAGGGTACCGGATCCCAAGCTGGCAGAGGCTACAGCACACCTTAGCCAGGAACCGGAGGTCGTGGGCAGGATCTGCCACGATCACCCACTAAATCCACCCGGAAGGCAGACCAAGAATAGGGTCAGGGAGCCCAGAGGAGGCTTGACCAACAAGAGGCCCGAGGGAGCCGGACTTAGGTGGATCCCTGGTGGGAACGGCCAGAAGAAGGGAGAGACAGAAAGGAGCTCAGGACCACACTCCGGAGTTGCCTGGGAGTTGACCGAGTCCAGGACCTGGTGGACGCAGCACGGCTTGGGTGGTCACTGCTGTACACAGTGACCCGAGCAACACCAGTAAGTAAAACCCTGGAACTGCATTTTATGTCTCTGAGTCTCCTTGCTGCACCTTCACAACCACCATCCTCCACGGCTGACCCCCTGAGGCTATACCCCTCCCGTTGGGGGTTATACTACCTAAGCTGCACACACATCACCAACCTCAGTGGACCCTGCTGCAGCGGCGGCCTTTTGACCGCAAATCAACGGGTGGCGTAGTCGACACAAAGAACTCTAATAACATCTGTAGGACTGCCACACACTGAGTTTGACACCCTGGGCACGGACCGGGTCACAGCCACTCGGAGACTACAACCCCCATCTGATCCGGCTCCGGGTATCCCTAACAGCACTGGCCCAGGGGGCGCGTCAACTTTGGCGTAGTCGGCAGGATAACGTGCCCGCAACAACCGGGTACTGCGTGCCTGAAGAAAAGTTCACTGTTACCTTAAAAAGAAGTCTCCCGCCGGTTCCGGAGGGTCCCCGCCAACGGACCCCATCACAGGTCGTTTCCCGCCGGTTGTCCGCCATTTGCAGCTTTTTCCCGCCATCCATGGAGTTTCCCGCCACTGGGAGACGATTCCCGCCATTTCCAAAGATTTCCCGCCTTGGAAGAGCGGACGCCATTATGGGCGTGCCAGAGGGTGGCAAGAGACCACCTCCCATCGTGGGCCAGGTCGAAGAATGGCGCCAAAAGCGGAAACCGCCCCCACCAACAGAGACTGTGATGCTGGAAGTGTCCATCAGCGTGAGAGAACTGCCCCTGGAACTGACAATCACTAAGTTGCCCCGGGACCACCCTCAATGTGGGCGGAGACAGAACAAGAGAACGAAGATGGGTGCAGCCTGGAGGAGTCTGGAGAGAGCGCACCCGGAGACAAGACGTCTGGAAGAGAGTCCAGAGAGAGCCTACCCGGAGATGGAGGGAGAGTCAGGCAGCACCGACCCAGTGGTCAGGAGCCTGTTGCAGGTCGCCACTCCAGAAGGCCTGCTGGAGATCCTAGCACAGCTCCCCCGAGACCGGGAGTGTGCACAGACCGCGTTGGAGGGCCTCGCACGGAGGATGGCCCGGGTGCAGCGGGAGACGTTGGCGGAGTGGAGCCGAGAGATGGCCCAGCAGACCGGAACCCGTCAGCGGAGCACGCCGCCCGAGACGAGGAGACAGACCGCCTCTGAGGATGGCGCAGGAGGAATGAAGGCAGGAGACGGCGCCGAGAAGGGAGCTGAACGGACGGAGGCAGGTAAAGGGGACGTCTCTACCCCGAGCCGGGAAACCGCGTGCCTGCCCCAGCTCCCCGTCGCAGAGCCCGAAGTTCCCCCTGCCGTGCCCGTCGCTGCATCGTCACCGCCGCCGACTAGGCCTCAACCGGAAACCGCGGCCGCGACCCCTGTGACGTCACACGCCTCGACCTCGAGCGTGGCCAAGCAGGAAATACCACCGGCCTGGTCGCAAGGCCTAGTACCTCCAGGCGCCGCAATACCAACAGCGCCCCCTACCTCCGCGGAGCCACCGGCCTGGCCGCAGGGCCGAGTAACCACGGGCGCCGCCGTTCTTACGGTGCCCTTTTCCTTTAGCGTGCCCCAAGCCTGGTCGCAAGGCCTGGTCGACCCGGGCGCCGCTACCATCAACGCGCCCTCAACATCTAGAGTGCCGCACCTGGGTGAAGACCTGTTCGCCCAGCATACGTGCCCGGATGGGCAGCCCTTTGTATGGCCCCAGGAGTACATTCAGCTGGAACTCCAGAGAGCAAGGCCCATGTGCGAGCCCCTGATTCCGGCTCCGAAGCCCGTAAAGAGGACCTCGCCCCCGCTGGAGGAGGCACAGTTCGAGTGGGACCCCACTGGAGAAGACCTCATGGGGTTCACTCAGGAGACTCGGGCGGCCGCAGCGGAGCGTGCAGAGTGCTGCCGGCAGCAGCTCGAGGTCTTCGAGAGGGAGCGGAGAGAGAGGCGGGTCCGGGAACAGCAAATGCAGATAAGGAGCGCGGAGCAGAAGAGCCGGACCAGGAGGAAACCCCGTGCAGCTCATGGTCCCCGTGCCACCGGGACTGTGATAAAATTCAACATGCAGCATGGGTGGGGCTTCATTAGAGACCATCATACTCCCGGCGACGTCTTTGTGACTCGCAGAGACGTAGAAAGCCATCTGCCGGAGGGACACAGAGGTCGTGACCTGTATGTAGGGGACGAGGTCACCTTCACCCGGCACAAGTGTGCCAAAGGACCCTACGCCCTCCATGTGCATCGCCTGACGGAGGAGGAGCTGCGGTGTGAGGAGGAGCAAGAGGACCCGGACGGGTCTGAAGAATCTAAAGAAGGAGCAGGAGGACGCCGTCGTTGAAGTACGGTAGAGAGAGACTGTACATAGTTACCCGTCAGGGTATAAGAACTGTTCTAGTTAAAATATAGTCCCCGTTGGGACCAGTCAATTGAACTGATGCCCGTGTGTCCCTAGTTCCTAATACCTGGCCGAGGACTGAGAGCGGCCATATTCCCCTTGTATATAGTTGCGCTTCCTAAAGCGCCCCCTACCGGTTTTATAGGGAACTGTTTTATTCCAAGAGAGACTGTCGCACTTTACCCGGTCACAAGTTGCACAGTGACCGGAGGAACCAGAAACAAGAATGTTATTTATATGAAAAGTTTATTGCTGATATATATATATGATGTTTTCTATGTTTATGTTTATGAAAAAAATTGTATGTTTTGGATGTTTATATTTTACAGCCCGAGGACGTGCTGTGATTTACCAGGGGGGAATGTAGCACCCTGAGGATTCGGCTGCTACAGGGGTATTGCACCTCAACCCAGAGGTGTGATATTCCACTCCCGGGTAAGGATGGAGTGTGGAACTGAGCTAGTAGGCTGCATGCACTACACACATCCCATTTCCGGGGAACAGACCGATGGTACTCCCACTAGAGAAATGTGCAGGTACGACAGTGTCTGTTCCTGGCTGGAGTGGGAGGGGGGTGGAACATCCCAGTAGTGTAGGGGCAGATAGGGGGAGCAGCCTGGGTAAAGCTAGGAGCTCATTGGGTGCTGGTCACCTGGGCTCACACATAGAGGGAGTATATAAGGTGGGCACCATCTTAGATCAGGGTCAGTCTGTGAGACGTCAGTCAGTCAGCCACAGTCTGTCAGTCAGACAGTCTGTCTGAGAGCCTGAGAAGCAGAGCAGAGGAGAAGAGAGAGAGACCCAGAGGCGCAGAGGGGACCCCAAGAGCCCATAAGAGAGCTAATAGGGTGAAGGGTCGGCAACAGGGTACCGGATCCCAAGCTGGCAGAGGCTACAGCACACCTTAGCCAGGAACCGGAGGTCGTGGGCAGGATCTGCCACGATCACCCACTAAATCCACCCGGAAGGCAGACCAAGAATAGGGTCAGGGAGCCCAGAGGAGGCTTGACCAACAAGAGGCCCGAGGGAGCCGGACTTAGGTGGATCCCTGGTGGGAACGGCCAGAAGAAGGGAGAGACAGAAAGGAGCTCAGGACCACACTCCGGAGTTGCCTGGGAGTTGACCGAGTCCAGGACCTGGTGGACGCAGCACGGCTTGGGTGGTCACTGCTGTACACAGTGACCCGAGCAACACCAGTAAGTAAAACCCTGGAACTGCATTTTATGTTTCTGAGTCTCCTTGCTGCACCTTCACAACCACCATCCTCCACGGCTGACCCCCTGAGGCTATACCCCTCCCGTTGGGGGTTATACTACCTAAGCTGCACACACATCACCAACCTCAGTGGACCCTGCTGCAGCGGCGGCCTTTTGACCGCAAATCAACGGGTGGCGTAGTCGACACAAAGAACTCTAATAACATCTGTAGGACTGCCACACACTGAGTTTGACACCCTGGGCACGGACCGGGTCACAGCCACTCAGAGACTACAACCCCCATCTGATCCGGCTCCGGGTATCCCTAACAGCACTGGCCCAGGGGGCGCGTCATAAAGATACAGCACACAGAGCAGAGATCTCAGGGAAACCATCGTCATTGTTCTGGACGCTCACAGACACAGATCATTGGTTTCATGTCTTATTTATATCACATGAAATCTACAGGGATTATGTAACAGGAAATAGGCAAATCACCGGATTATAAGAGATTACATCATCTGCTGCTTTCATGGCTGATAATCAGTGAGATAAATAACGGGGGATTTAATCCTGTCCACAGATCTCACAAGTAACAATCTAATCCATCTCATCAGTATATTGTAAATGTAGAAGTTTCCTGATCTGTGTATTTTGCTCGGTGTTGGATCAGTACCAGTGTAATGGACCCTTCATGACGAGGTTTGCTTCGCAGTCACAAAACTCCTGGTTACGTTACCCCTGAGTGTGTGTGATCTGGGGACCGGCTGTCGCCCCCTATTCAGGCCACAAGTGGTTTGATGGTTCGGGGACCTAGAAAATACTGAACGGATCAGGGAGATCAGAGTCCGATGTAAAAAGATGAAATCATCTTTACTGGAATTCCTTAGATAGAAATGTAACAATCGATAGCAGGAAATACACGTTGGTACAATTCTTCTGTATCATACAGAGGTCTTCTTCTTATACGTAACACGCTCAGCATTTCCATGGTACAATGTGATATTATACACGAGTGTCAGAATACTTCCCATACTTTCTATCTCTGGCCTTCACTTCTCCTCCACTACAGATGAACCTTCGTGTCTCCTCCTGGTCAGAATCGTGACTCCTATCTTCCAGGACCAGTAACATGGTGCCTTTTGTATCCCACTCCTTCTAGCTATCTTGGGGAATTACGCCCCCTACAGCTGTTATGCTGCGGCCGTACTCACTGCAGGTGGAAAGGAACCTTCTTATTCCTCTTTCTATCTCTGCACTCCGGCTCTACAGAAATCAGTTGTTGGTAGAACTTGTTCTAGAACTTACTATCTATAATTCCTCTGAGCTAAACACGATCTCCAACATAAAACCTATAATAGGAGGAAAATAACCCAAAAAACAAATCATGTAAAAGGTGTAAAAAAATACTTCTTTCTGTATTTTTTCTCTATCGAGGACTTCTCAAAGTATCAATATCAAGATATTCTTATAAAAAAAAGTATCTATTTATTCTCGGGTTGTCCATTAAAAAGAATTATTGCAGAAGGTACATACAATAATTAGTTACAAAGTGATTGTCCATTTGACCTCCCCTGTCTCTAACATGGGCTTTTATTTCACCTGTTATTCCGCATATGGTAGTGAACTAAAAATACACACACAAATAGCGCATGTTATCTAGAAACGATGGCTGATGCAATCAGAACTCAGAATTAAGAATAAAATGAATATCCATAATTAATATTTAACAAAAGGACAATCAAGCATTGATTCAAGCCGACATGATACTATGAAACCTAGAGGGACTACTTGGAATAACCAATGAGTGAGCAGAAAATACTGACTAAATACTTCATTGTTAGACACCAATTAATAAAACAAAAAGGAGGAGATAAAAATATATACAAGATAAGAATAAAACCAAGGTTAGAAATAGAGGCGGAGGAATATAATCACCATGAAGCATACATAATCAAGTATCATTGGTTTATATGTAAAGTGAAAGTGCACTGAGAAGTATATGCGATTATAACTTAAGACTTATGAACATTAAATATATCAAGTAATTGTGCCAGTCATTACAAGAAAACAGCAGTGAAAATCTGTGTAGATCCTGAGAAAGAAGTGATGGAAGAAGTTACTGACCCGGGTTCATGGTGGAAATGCTGCCGCCGCCGTTCACTCCAACGCGCGTTTCACACGAGGTTCTTCAGGGAGTGATGGAGCATGAGGGAAAAAAGAGGCAAATAGGAGGGGATTCATCAAAAGCCAATCATATTAAACTCCCCCAGTGCCAATTATCAGGCGCATGCACTGACCTCTCAGCGATGCCGCGCGTCCGTCCGGCAGATCGTGGTAATGTCACAATAAGGCGCGGCAGCTGAGAAGACGTCATGCGCACAGCACTGGAGAGGCCATGATGGAAAAGGCCAGAGAAGTGGGCAAAAGAAGAAAATAGGCCAGGCAGGTATAATGAGGCCAGATGTGCAAAACAATAAACTGCAATAGCAAAAAATAAATATGTGAATGGCACAGAAACTACATGGTTTATACATACAAGTGTGAGAAGAGACATTTAATGCCAACCAGCATATGATTTAATAAGGGTATGTGAAAAAAGGGATAAAATTAGTACAATGGATTTAAAAAAATTAAAATGAATTGGAGTGGAGGTGAAAAAAAGTTAATAATTACAAGAAAACAATAAAGTGATGACCAGAGAATGTGACTTATCCTCATTTCATTCATATTTTTCACATTCTCTGATTAAGGGTAAAGGGTACATGCCAAGTCACATATAGGGTCCTAGGTGGAGATCTGAGACCACTATAGGTGACTAGGCGTGTACACTTTACCCCCATAGTATGCAATTCCCCTGATGAATCCTGGTGGAGGAAACGCGTCGGAGGCATATAGGGAATTTCTAGGGTCACCATTACAGGGACACTTGTGGACAGCTCTTGTAAGGGCCGGAGTCTTGGAGCCTTAGGGAGAGGCCGTTCTTTGAGGGTCATACAAGGCTTTTTATGCTGCTGGTCCTCTCTGCCTGGAATATTGCTGTCCGCACATCTCGCGGATGGGGCCATCTTTAATGGGTGGGATAATTCCATGCTTTCCTATTTATGACACGTTTCTCTTTCCACTGAGGGGAACAATGTGTGGGATAATGATTTTTTGCATTACTGATCTCTCTTTGGTGTCCTCTCCACTGAAGGGACGGCTGGTTATGTTATATTCCTCATTGGAGGAGATTTGATCGTCTGTTTGATATTGAGTTTATGATGTCTGAATTATTTCCGTGGATTATATGATGAAGGGGCTGAATTCTGCATTGTGACAGTCTGTACTGTTACACTCATCTGTGTTGGGTTCATTCCTCCTTCATTGTCTTGTATGTGATGGGGCGATGTTGAGAATACGTGGAGTGTGAGACGGGGACATTCTCCCCCTGAATCCATCTTCTGTGATATAATCCTCCATCACTTGTAGATGATTTTTGGTATTAGATTAACACCACATCGCTACTAACGGCCGCGTGTCCAGACGGTGAATACACTGCGGATTCCTCCGCTCGGCGTGATATTATCAGATTTTGTATGTTTGGCCGTATGTTAATGGTAGTTATGAAAGGTTATGTTTTGTTCCTCTCACATATTACTCTAATTAAAATTTACTTTTTTGAGTTGTAACTATTTGCAGATTATCTGTATTTTTGCTGCCTTGGATTGCTTTTTGAAAGGCAGAATGGACAAAACCCAGCAATTTTCCTATTGTTTTTAGGGTGTTTTCTACCCAGTTCATCGTGTGGGATTATTATGGTATAGGTGCAGCCAAGACAGTAACAAATTTGTGTCATTTTGTATTTCGTTATATTTTTTTTGCCATAAGGGATTTTCTAAAGAAAATATTTTTTTTACTTGTGTATTTTTTCCAAACTTTTCTTTTACTTTTTAATCTTTCTTGATCATACTTCTGTACTGCAATGTAATATTATTAGTCATACCGAACATAGTGCCAACATATACCGCAGCGCTGTACAGAGATAGTCACCGGTCCCCGTCCTCTATGGGGCTCACAATCTTCTCCTTTGTCCCCCCTCTATGTGTCGTCCTATACACGCGGTTTATGTGGAGCTCAGCATTGCGTCTCTTCTCTATAAATCACATTTTCAGGGCTCAGTCTGTCCGGTCGTCAGATATTTAATAGAGACGTCCTCTCCCTGTTCTCATTCTCTGCAGTTTTATTCTGTAAATTAATTGTCAGTTGTAGGAAATCACTGATTACTATAAAGTCTTATTCAGTTTTATTCTTATCCAATTTATTAACAGAGGAAGCGACTGGTCAAAAAAACAAACAAAAAAACTACAATTTTCTATCCACCGCTCCTATGTAGATCTGTGTATAGTGATATCAGCACAGTCTATATTCCTCACAAGGGGTTAATGGGACATTTAGTATTATATCTGTATTATATCCAGTGTCTGCTATTGTCTGGTATCAGTCAGGGGCAAAAAAGCATGATGGGAGTGATCAGACATCATAACAGGAAATTCTGTGTGATCATCACCTGCAGTGTTATATTTATATCTATATCACGTCTCACTGCTTCTTCTGTGGAGGAAATGAGGACGGAGGTTTTTGTACGGCTCTGTATCACTGTGGTACCCGCTATAACCCTGCTGACAGTAATAATCTGCTGCATCGTCCTCTGTCGCTCCTCGGATTGTAAGAGTGAAAGAAGTTCCAGATCCAGATCCAGTGAACCGGTCTGGGACTCCTGTATATCGCCTGCTTGCACTGTAGATGAGAAGTGCTGGAGGTTGTCCTGATTTCTGTTGGTACCAGTGTAAGTAGCCATATACATTACTACTGGCCTTACATGAAATGGTGGCTGTTTCTCCCGGGGACACAGTGATGAGATCTGGAGATTGGGTCAGTACAATCTGTGCACAGGAGTCTAAGGAAAGAAAGAAAACATAAGTGTTAGTGTTAATGTCGCCTCATTGTGCTGTTCTCTACTACTGTCCTGTCCATCATCTCATGAACCTCTCACCATGAATGAGAAGAAGAATTACACCCAGTACAACTCCCTGTAAACCCATCGTCATCTCCCTGGACTGATGGCCACAGACTATAGAGATGTCACCTGCACAATGTCCCCTATATACCAGCTGTAATCACTGGAGGAGACGTCCCCTGAGAGCAGAGATGTAAAGCAGGAGACATGTAAATTGTGCCGTGTGTCAGCGATCAGTGATCTGGATCTTACTGCAATCAGGGATTTCCTACAGGAGAGATATAATCCCGATCATTATCCTGAGATCATTCACCATCAGTGATCTCCTGATTGTTCTCAGACATCAGAAATGGGATTATTTTTACAGATGTTATTAGTTTTATCTGTGAAGTAAGAAAAAATCCTTCTACGTCTTATTGGGCTTTTCCAGCTTTGTGATGTTGCAGCCGATGTAAGAACAGATACTGGAGACAACAGATCACCGGAAACGTGAAACGCAGAATTCCTGACCTCACAGAGAACATCTAAGACCATTAGAAATATTTACATTTATTCAGATCATTATTAATATGTTTATTACTATTAATACGACTGATATTTTATTACATCCACTCCTGATTGTTGCTTAAAAACCAGATGTAAAACCCTGATGAAATACTCAGGTGTGAATGAGGCCTGATCTGTATATATTGTGGTGTGAATACAGAACTGATGGGATATTTGGGGGATTCTCATGTGATTTATCTTCATGCATTACTATCATCTATCTTGTGGATGTAAATCTCTCATGTATATGACGCGCCCCTGGGCCTGTGTCGCGCTGCGTTGCGCACGCGGGAGCTTACCCGGAGCCGGATCTGTTTAGGGTTGTAGTCTCGTGGCGGTGACCCGGTCCGTGCCCAGGGAGTCAAACTGGACGGCAGTCTGTTAGCGGTAGAAAATGGTTGATGACTACGCCACCCGTTGAATGCAGCCAGGGGGCTGCTGCTGCAGGGCAGACCGCTGAGGCCGGTGGAAGGATGGTGCAGCGTGATAGTATAACCCCCAACGGGAGGGGTATGGCCTCAGGGCAGCCGACGTGGATGATGGGGGTAGCAGGAACCACTCAGAGACGGTATGGTAGCGTTCAGGGTCTTTACTGGTAACAACGATAGACCCTCCCGGAGTACTTGCTAGCGAACGGGGCCTGGTCAGTCCTTGAGCAGATGGGATCTCCCCTGGCCAGGCGTAGTTGTAGGCCTCCCAAGCTGACTGTACTCTTCTGGCTACCTTGCTAGAAGCTGATGTAAGTAGCCCACGTCCCTGAGTGTACCGTGTGGTGCTCACCCGTATGGCCGGTGACTCGGGGCCTTCTAATGGCTTCCGCTCCACGATGGCGGTGCTGGTCCCACGCGTGTGACCGGGCCTTCGGGCTTCTGGGCCAGGGGACCTGAAATCCCCTGCCTGACGGATTCTGCTGCTGGGTAGAAGTTAGTCCCCACAGCCTCAGACTCCGGGTCCGGTAAAGAATCTTCTTAGTCAGGGCGAGCTCTTTAGCTGCCAGCCCCTGACTCCTTGTGACTCTGCTGCTTCCTATGCTGCTCTTGTCTCTACTCTTCCTGGACTCACTAACCCTGCCTCAGCCCCGGGTTTATACAGGGGAAGTTCTTCCCCTCCCAAGGCTGGGCAGGAGGTGTGGCATGCACAGGATCCCTGACCAAAGGACCTCCCACCTGCTCTCAGACGTAATATCTCTATCACTGTGACAACCAGACCCCTGGGGTGTCACACTCCCCCCTAGTGAAATTTAGTACTCCGGGACTAAACACTTTTTAGAAAAATATAACAAGGTATATCAAAGAACAATAAAATACAATAAGGAAACACAATAAGATGGTCACGGATGTCCGCAACCGGGTGCAGTCTTTGAAGAAAAGCAAAGGTGTCCATTTCACCAACACAGGGAGACGTAACCAGGTAGGGGTCTGTCCTACCCCGAGTCCTTAACAGTCTCTAGTCCATCCTGGGTTACGCTCCAACTATATACAAAGGATTCCCGGTAAATCCACCAAGGTTTCCTAAAAATAACTAGAAACACAAAATTATACACAAGCAACAATAAACAGGTAAACATTGTAAAACAACTTAAACATTTAGATCCTCCAACGTGCGGGTAACTGGCCTCTAGTGGCCCTAGTGGACCTACGGAGCTGACTGTCTGGCCCTGAACTACAGGGTGTAGGAGCTGTCAAGGGTAAACTGGGCAGCTGTCTACCGGCTCTTTGTCTCACTAGGGGTACGGCAGGCTCACTATAAGCAGAGGGTGGATTCTCCTGTTCCGCTTGGGTGGAGTCTTCTGCCTCCTGGACCGGCTGCTCTTCCAGCTCTACCCGTTGCTCCGTAGGTTCTTGGGATGATGGTTGGAGGAAGGTGAGTACGGGTACCACAACTGCACCATTGACTTGAGTCCAAGACCGAGGGAAGTCCCCGAGCACGGTACTAACCATATCTTCCCTTTCTTCCACGGGTCGATGGTCTTCCTGTTCCTCCTCAGGGTTCCTCAGTTGTTCGGGGCACTTCTTCAGGTGGTCCCGGGATACAATGGCTGTGGTTTCCCCTCCGTCTTTACTGATGGTACAGACCTTCGGGTTCTCGTGGCTTGAGGGCAGTACGGTGTACGGGTCCTTCTCCCACTGGTCGTCCAACTTGTGGAGCCGTCTCTTCCTCTTCAAGACCTGCTCTCCGGGTACCAGGGGAACAGCGGGAGCATACTGGTTGTAAGTCTTCTCTTGTCTTTCCCTAGCCTGACAGAGACTTCGCTCCACGCTCTCCTGTACTTTCCGGTACTGCTGCTGCCTCTCTGTGTCCCAGTCTGTTTCTGGTGAAGTGTCCTCGGGCGTCAGGACTCCCATTTCCAGGTCAACAGGTAACTTACCAGGTCTTGCCCTCATTAGGTAAGCCGGGGTACAGTTGGTGGAACCTACCGGGATGTGGTTGTATAGGTCCACCAGATCGGGCAACTTCTCAGGCCACAGACTGCGTTCTTCCAGGGGCAACGTTTTTAGAAGGTCCATTACCACCTGGTTCATTTTCTCACAAAGTCCATTAGTTTGCGGATGGTAGGGTGTCGTCCTTATCTTCCGGCAGCCATACAGATTGCAGAATTCCTGGAAGACCTCCGCTTCAAAGGCAGGTCCCTGGTCCGTCAGCACTTGGTCCGGGTACCCGTGTGGACGGCAAAAGTGCTGCTGGAAGGCTCTAGCTGCTGTTCGAGCCGTTAAGTCCTTGACGGGGACGACAACCAGAAACCGGGAGTAATGATCCACGATGGTTAACGCGTAGACGTAGCCACTTCTGCTGGGGGTCAGTTTTACATGATCCAAGGCTACCAGTTCCAACGGTTGCCGGGTGACGATGGACTGCAGGGGAGTCTTCTGGCTGGCCCGGTCCTTCCTTCTCAGATTGCACGGGCCACAGTCTCTGCACCACTTCTCGATGGTTCCCCTCATGCCTACCCAGTGGAACCGCTCGCGCAGCAGGAACTCCAGCTTTTTCCACCCGAAGTGTCCAGCTCCGTCGTGGTATGCCTCCATCACCATGGCTGCGTCTCTTCGTGGCACCACTACTTGCCAGAGTAGTTCATGCGTCCTGGAGTTAACCATTCTGCGGCACAACTTCCCCTTGTAAAGGAACAGTCGACTCTTCTCTGCCCATAGTTGTTTGGCTTCCTCTGGAGCGTCTGATTCCAGGCTAGCCTCCGGGCGAGTCAGCATCTCCTTCACCAGTCGGACGGCAGGGTCGCTGTCTTGCGTTTCCGCCCAGTTGTAGTGAGGTAAGGGGTTCAACGTAGCAGCCTGCTTACTCCTTACCCGGTGGGAATACTGGATAGTCCCATGACGGTGGAACGCAGGGAGTTCAACTTCTTCCAGTCCCTCCGGATCTTCTCCTCCGTCCGGCAGGTTGGGCATCCTGGACAGGGCGTCCGCGTTGGTATTGGAGCGCCCTGCCCGGTATTTAATTGTGAACTCGTAGTTGGACAGACGGGCCATCCACCTCTGCTCCAGGGCACCGAGTCTTGCCGTGTCCAGGTGTGTCAGCGGGTTGTTATCCGTGTATACGGTGAACCGGGAAGAAGCGAGGTAATGCTTAAAGCGCTCGGTGACTGCCCATACCACGGCCAGGAACTCTAGCTTAAATGAGCTATAATTCTCGGGATTCCTTTCGGTGGGTCGCAGTTTTCGGCTGGCATAGGCGATTACTCGCTCTTTCCCCTGCTGAATCTGGGACAGTACGGCTCCTAGCCCGACGTTACTGGCGTCGGTGTAGAGGATGAAGGGCTGGCTATAGTCCGGATACGCCAAGATTTCATCCCCCGTGAGGGCCATCTTCAGCTGGCGGAAGGACTCTTCCTCTAGCTCTTCCCATTTGAAGGGCGGCTTCTGGTTCTTGGCCTTCCGGGACTGGCCTATCAGGAGGTCCTGCATAGGCGCCGCCTTTTTGGTGAAACCGGGAATAAACCTTCGGTAGTAGCCTACCAACCCTAGGAACTGCCGCACTTCTTTTACGCTGGAAGGGCTTGGCCATCCTTTGATTGCGGTGATCTTATCGGGGTCGGGAGCCACTCCGTCAGCGCTCACCACGTGTCCCAGGTATTGCACCTTTGGTTTCAGGAGGTGACACTTGGAGGGTTTCACCTTTAGGCCGTAACTCGCCAGAGCTTCGAACACCTCCGCCAGGTGTTTCAGGTGGTCCTCATAAGTTTTGGAGTATACGATGACATCGTCCAGGTACAACAGGACCGTCTCGAAGTTTCTGTGGCCCAGACAGCACTCCATTAATCGTTGGAAGGTTCCTGGGGCGTTGCAGAGTCCGAACGGCATGCAGGTGAACTCGCTAAGTCCCATCGGGGTGGTGAATGCGGTCTTCTCCCGGTCCGCCTCTGCTACAGGAACCTGCCAGTACCCGCTAGTGAGATCCAAGGTAGAGAAGAAGTTAGCAGATCTTAAAGCAGCCAATGACTCCTCTATCCTTGGTAAGGGGTACGCATCCTTGTGTGTGATACGGTTGATTTTCCGGTAATCTACACACATCCTCATGGTGTTGTCTTTCTTTTTGACTAAAACTAGTGGGGCTGCCCAGGGGCTACAGCTATCCCGGATTACCCCAGCCTCCTTCATGTCTCTAAGCATCCCCTTGGCGTGTTGGTAATGTGCAGGGGGTACGGGTCGATACCTCTCTTTTATGGGAGGATGATCTCCCGTGGGGATGCGGTGTTCTACCCCCTTGACTCGCCCGAAGTCTAACGGGTGTTTACTAAACACTCTCTCATACTCTTGAACCACCCGATAGACTCCTTGTTTCTGGTGTGAGGGAGTGGAGTCAGTACCCAGATGTAGTTGCTGACACCAGTCCTCCATGTCTTTCTTAGAGCCGTTACCTTCCTCCGGGTGAGATGGAGGCAAGGGTTCCACAGATTGTATAGAATTTTGATTAGTGGTATATAATTTGGCTAGCGTGGCATACCGGGGCAGGTACACTTCCCTCTCCCCGATATTTATTATGCGAACGGGCACCCTCCCATGGCGTACATTGACCACCCCCCGTGCTGTCAAAATGGTGGGCCTACTGTCTGAGTAAACTGGTTCTACCATTGCCTGGTAATCTCTACCTCTCAGACCAATAGCTGCCCGGCACCAAATCATCATTTCACTTTTTGGGGGCATGGCAATAGGAAAAGGGTCACACATTCTTACGCTACCAATCTCACCGCCGGAGAGTTCCACTTGTTGCCGTTGCATCAGTGCCCGGATCTCTTTCTGGAGCACCCGCTGCTCGCCGGAGCTGGCATTCTTGGCAACCTGCTGTAAAAGGAAAATCACCTCTGCAAGACAATTTTCAATTACATTAGTTCCTAGAGTTATTTTTGGGTGACTCTCATGTTTGTCAATATCTACAATGATCAGTCCCTGTGCGGCCAGTTCGACTCTACCAATTTTGATGGTCACCTCTTTAAATCCGATCTGTGGCACGGGCTGACCATTGCTGGCGATGATACTCAAGTCGTCGTCAGGGTAGCGGGTAATATCCGAGTCATTCCAGTACTGCTTGAAGAGCACGTACGGGATGGTGGTGACCTGTGACCCGGTGTCCAGTAGGGCACTCATGGGAATGCCATCCAGTACCACAGGCAAGACTGGACGTCCTCCCACATATCTGTCGCGCCAGTTCGATGGGCCTGGTGATCTTTTTCCTGGGGGTTGGCCCTCTACCCCAGGTTGTGCCCGTTTAAAGAACAGTACCTTTCCATATGTCCGGGTTGATTGCAGCGGCGGCAGATGGGTCGTCCGTCCTCGCTGTATCGGTCACTGGGTCTTCCTCTGGCCGGTGGGGTCCTCCTTGGTCGACGCCACGGGATGTCCTCCGGTCCGGATGCCAGCTGGATCTTCCCTGGAGTGGAAACCTGTAAAGACTGCACAGTTCGGGTTAGCGCAGCAACGCTTTTAGCTAGCTCTTGGACCTGATGGTGTAGGTCTGGAGCCGGGTCATTGTCCAAAGCCTGCGCATCAGCTCCCACAGGCCCTGCTGACAAGGGCGCCGCCTCCTGGTAGTAAGTGGTAGTGGGGCGTCTGTGGGTCACAACGCCACCTGGTGCCGGTTCTCGGAGCACCCGGATGGCTCTGTCCTTGAACTGTGCAAATTCTAGATGAGGGTCCTGTAAGGCCATTGCCCGCAACTGGGTGCGGTGGGCATTGCAATATAAACCCTCTATAAATTGTTCGGTCAACAGCCTGTCCTCGTTTCCCACTCCATTAGGGTCGGTCTGCTTAATGGCCCTCAGGGCCTCTTGTAGGTTGAGTGCATAGTCCCTTATACTCTCATGCGCTCGCTGCTTGCACCCGTAGAATCTAAGTTTAATCTCGGCTGAGGTGCGGGTATCAAAAGTGTCCTTCAGCCGGGTTAGTATCCCTGCGACAGTCTTCCTCCCAGGTGGCCAGGATTTTACTTCCCTTTTGGCTGCCCCAGTTAGTTGGGCCACCAGGATGCTCACTTTTTGCTCTTCTGTGAGGGGGTACACCTGGAAGAGGCTATCCAGCTTTTCTCTAAAGTCATGCAGGGTATGTGACTCCCCTGAGTACTGGGGTAGCCAAGCTGCTCCCGGGATATAGGGCATGGTGAAGGGCATAACTGCAACAGCGGTAGCGCTGGCGGGGGTTGAGGCAGTGGAGCTCTCCTCCGTATCCGACATCTTCCTCCCCCCTAGTGGACCGTGGCCTACCTTGCGATGATCCTGTTCCGTAGGCCGCGGCTCCGCAGTGGATCGTCAGGGTTGAGGACCTTCCGTCGCGCTCCTGTGACGTCGGCGTCTGCTGGGCTCCTTCCAGGACCTTACGCAACGTCCGGACGTGAGGCGGGGCTTCAGTTCTCGCGCGCTTTCGGAGTCCACGCCCCTCTTCTTCCCGCGCGGCGTCCTCAAGATGGCGTCCAATGGCGGGAAAACTCCACGGATGGCGGGAAGAAGGCTGAAGATGGCGCCGGATGGCGGGAAACTTCACCGATGGCGGGAAGAAGGCTGAAGATGGCGCCGGATGGCGGGAATCTTCACCGATGGCGGGAATCTTCACCACTGGTAAGTTTGAACAGTCTTTGCTTTTCAGGCACGCAGTACCCGGTGGTTGCGGGCACGTGATCCTGCCGACTACGCCAAAGTTGACGCGCCCCTGGGCCTGTGTCGCGCTGCGTTGCGCACGCGGGAGCTTACCCGGAGCCGGATCTGTTTAGGGTTGTAGTCTCGTGGCGGTGACCCGGTCCGTGCCCAGGGAGTCAAACTGGACGGCAGTCTGTTAGCGGTAGAAAATGGTTGATGACTACGCCACCCGTTGAATGCAGCCAGGGGGCTGCTGCTGCAGGGCAGACCGCTGAGGCCGGTGGAAGGATGGTGCAGCGTGATAGTATAACCCCCAACGGGAGGGGTATGGCCTCAGGGCAGCCGACGTGGATGATGGGGGTAGCAGGAACCACTCAGAGACGGTATGGTAGCGTTCAGGGTCTTTACTGGTAACAACGATAGACCCTCCCGGAGTACTTGCTAGCGAACGGGGCCTGGTCAGTCCTTGAGCAGATGGGATCTCCCCTGGCCAGGCGTAGTTGTAGGCCTCCCAAGCTGACTGTACTCTTCTGGCTACCTTGCTAGAATCTGATGTAAGTAGCCCACGTCCCTGAGTGTACCGTGTGGTGCTCACCCGTATGGCCGGTGACTCGGGGCCTTCTAATGGCTTCCGCTCCACGATGGCGGTGCTGGTCCCACGCGTGTGACCGGGCCTTCGGGCTTCTGGGCCAGGGGACCTGAAATCCCCTGCCTGACGGATTCTGCTGCTGGGTAGAAGTTAGTCCCCACAGCCTCAGACTCCGGGTCCGGTAAAGAATCTTCTTAGTCAGGGCGAGCTCTTTAGCTGCCAGCCCCTGACTCCTTGTGACTCTGCTGCTTCCTATGCTGCTCTTGTCTCTACTCTTCCTGGACTCACTAACCCTGCCTCAGCCCCGGGTTTATACAGGGGAAGTTCTTCCCCTCCCAAGGCTGGGCAGGAGGTGTGGCATGCACAGGATCCCTGACCAAAGGACCTCCCACCTGCTCTCAGACGTAATATCTCTATCACTGTGACAACCAGACCCCTGGGGTGTCACATATATAATGTCATATATCAGCAGTTCTCATCTGTCTCATCTGATGTCATTTCCTCCCTAGACGACGGCCCCTGAGCGTTATAGATGTGATATACGGGGGCGGCACCTATATACAATACAGGCCACATCCTGATACAATGTGACGCCACATCCTGATGATCCGTGATCTGGACACAGTGCAGACATGTATCACACGTGTCCGTAGACGTCATGTACATGGGTGTCTGTATTCCAGGGCAACAATCGCAACTGACCGGCACCTCCGAGCAAAATGACATAAAAGTGCAGGAGCGGCTGCTGTGACGGCCATAGCATACTGCCAGATCCCAGCTCAGCCTGAGCTCGCTGGTGCATGTGCAGTGAGGAGATTCAATAGATATCATCCTCCTTGTCCAATCATTTCCAGGAGGAATAACAGAGGAAAAGCACAATATAGTGTTATGTGAATAGAAGCTCTTGAATTAATTTTCATTATCAATGAATGTATTAATAAAATTATAAGAAATATGGAGAAGACAGAAATTTGGACACATAGATGAGCCCCCGACAGAAGACACATCTCTGATGGCTGAACCTGCCATTATTCCTGCACTTATGGCCGAGGGTCTGGACAAACCACAAACTCACATTATTGTTATTCTGGTAGAGAACAAATCCTCGTTGGTGACTTTTTTCTTGTCACGTTGAAGTGAATCTCTGAAAACTCCATTTACTGCTGGGAATATATTTGCTGCTTTGTGCAGCGGCTCCGGCCCCTCTGATCTGTGAGTATAATGTGGGATATGTGAGGTATAGCGGTGTATGGAGCCGCCATTATGAGACCTCTAGACCTTGTAGTGAGAGGGTGGAGGGGACTGTGCAGCGCGGGGAGGATCTGTCCTCCAGTTCTCTCTCTTCCTGGTCACTCATCCATTCCCGCTAAGCTTCTTATGTTCCTCAGTCCATCAGTAACCGGCGGCTCAGCTAATGTCGGCCGCTCCCGGAGAGGACACCTGTTATGCCATGGTTTTCTGATATGGGGAGACCACTGTAACCCCGGGGTCCATCTTTATTTTCAGGATAAAGGACATCACATTAGGTACTTTGGGAACAGCTCAAATAAAAAGGTAATCACTTGTCCAGAAAAAAATAAAGATATTTGCAACCAAGATGAGTCCATCACATAACAGGTCAGATATTTATCCCTAGGAGGTAAACTATGAAATGACAGCAAGCAGAGATCTAGATACAGAAAATATAAGGGAAAATTATATAATCTTTTATTATACAAAAATACAACCAGTAATTGTTGGAACAAACAAAATGTATATTTATATTCTATAGGAGCAGAAAGTAAAGTCCTCCCCTCCTTCTTCTATCTCCTTACATCTGTACAGATTCCTTCATCACATGAATCCCGGTAACAGTCTGAAGCTTTTATCGGCCGCGCACAATACTGGATAAGAGCTGCCCGGGTCGTGTTCCTCCTCCTGATGTGTGTGCTCTGTACAGATACAAGCGCCTCATACACAGGATTCTCTGTTATTCCTCAGTATCAGTCACTTATATACAGATGTTTGGTGTCTGCACTGAGTATAGACAGAGCTGCCCGAGCTGCTGCTGCCCCCTAGTGGCTCCATGACATGGAGATTTATGCATCTTGTATCTGCACTGAGCCAGTAACCACTTGATACCAGAGGGAGCGGAAAGCATCTTATTACATCATCCAGAAGAGGAGGTGTGGCGCCCTGCTGCGCGTTGGTGCCACAAAACCCAGAAGTGTGCATGGATGGACTTCTCCACAAGAGGCCCTCACACATTCACACACCTCCACCCTACCACCTCAGACCACCAGAGGGAGCCCATTAGGGACATATATAGGGAGGGTGGAGCCAGGCAGCTCAGCTGGAGTTCAGTGTTTAGTCAGAGTGAGTGTTCAGAGACAGAGAGGAACACAGCTCAGAGTTGAGCAGAGAACGTGCTGACGCTCAGAGAACAGCGAAGAGAGCAGCACACTGGCTGCTGTGCTTAGGCGGGCCAAGGCCTACAGCACGTGTGGAAGCCTAGTGAGGGCCTTGAGTGGGCCGAAGGCGAGAGGAGAAGGAAGAAGTAGTGAGGGGGCAGAGGAGAATACCAGGCTCACCCCAATATATATATACCAGACACCGGGTCCGCGCCTACAGGGATGCCTTATACCAAGTAGGAACCACCGGAACCCCTGGAGGACTACAAGTCCCAGGTTCACCAAACGCTGACTACAGTACCAGGGCTAGGAGTCACAGAGGCCCCAGCGTCCAGGGAGAGTGATCTCCAAAGAGAAGGCCCTACCACCAGGTCAGCAGGTGCAAGGAGAGACAGTAACCGAGCTAGGCCTAGTTCCAGGCAGGCCAGAAGCTTAGAGAATAAAGCAACGGATCAGGAGACCCTATACCCGCTCACTGGGGAGAGTCCAGAAGTGCGCCCTTCACCTGGAGTATCATGGACCGTGCCTGCAGCATCACCAGTAAAGGTACTGAAGCTTACCCCCGTGTGAGTGTCCGTCTTTCCTCCGGGACCGTCCTGCCATCTCTACCCTGCACCACCATCCAGTCCAGCCCACGCTGCCCTGAGGCCCACTCCACCTGTGGGGAGCCATTCCATCACAAGCTGCCCTAACATCTGCCTAAGAGGACTGTTGCAGCGCTGGTGATCCTCATCAGACACCACAGGTGGCATCACGAAAAATACCAAAACACCATATAGAATCATCCCCCTTTTGCACTGACCGTCCTGGGTCACGGACCGGGCCAGCCACCGTGATATCCCCAGCAAGCAGCCATAAGCCCGGCTGCTGAGTACCCCACGGCCCTAGGGGCGCGTCAGAACTTGGCGTCACGAACAGGATTCCGTGCCCGTTGCCACCGGGTACTGTGTGCCTTAAGAGACTGTGATACTCACTGTGGTGAAGTTTTCCCGCCATTCCCGAGATTTCCTGCCATTGTCCGCCATCTTCCTGTCGCCACGCGGAAAGAAGAGGGGTGTAACCCCGGTAATCGGAGAGGCATAGCCGCTGAAAGAGCGCAAAGTTGAGGACACGCCCCGCCCTTGACGTCGTACCAGGAAGCATCAGGTCCTGGAAGGAGCCAGATGACGCTCTGACGTCAGACGCGAGTGTCGCAAGGTCCTGGAAGAAGACCGAGCTGCGGCCTATATGGTAGAGAAAGTCAAGAAGGTAGGCTCGGTTCACTAGGGGGGAGCAACCAAGGCCGACAACCAGCAAGCCGCCGGAGCACCGGTTAACGCTCCTGATACCCTACCTGAGCCCGGCGCTGCACAGGCTGGAGAGGTCGCTCCACCAGCAGGGGTCGTGGTCCCGTTATTACCTATGGCCCTGCCGTATATCCCTGGAGCAAAGTGGCTCCCCCAGTATAACAGCAAACCGGACACCCTGTCCGGATTCAAGAGAAGAATATGCGGTGTGCTAGACATGTATTCTATGACCGGTAAACAGAGGGCCGCTGTTGTGCTGGGACAATTGACTGGTGCCGCAGAGCGGGAAGTTGAAACCTGGCCAGCCACAGACTAGGAATCGGTATCCATCACATTCAAGAGACTGCAGGCTGTGTTTGAAAACCGCACCGAGACGGATCTCCGGATAAGGTTCTACCACTGCGTCCAGAAGCCTGAGGACTGTATCCGGGACTATGCCTGGTGCTTACAGGAAGCCCTGCGGGCCCTGAAACAGGTTAGTTCAGGCAGCATACAAAATGAGAATAAAATGCTGACGGAACAGTTCATCTGGGGGTTGAGGTCCCAGGAGGAGAGCAGAACTGTACGGTGGTGGGCCTTAGACCATCCAGATGCCACCTTCGACACCCTTAAGGACATGGCTATAATGGGTCTGCAGCACCTGGAAACATCAAATACTGCTATCCAACGTTACCATGGTGGGGCCACCCCAGTGCCCGCAGCACCCACTGCTCCTTCATTAACGGCTGAAACAAAGATGCAAATGTAGCACCCCGAGGACTCGGCTGCTACAGGGGTATTGCACCTCGAACCAGAGGTGTGGTATTCCACTCCCGGGTAAGGATGGAGAATGGAACAGACCTCAGTTAGCTGCATGCACTACACGCACCCCATTTCCGGGGGACAGAACAACTGTACTCCCACCACATAGTTGTGCAGGTACGACAGCGTCTGTCCCTGGCTGGAGTGGGGGGGGGGGGAACATCCCAGTGGTGTAGGAGCAGACAGGGGAGGGACTCTGGGCATAGGTAGGAGCCCATTGGTTGCATTGTCACCAGGGCTCGGGTGTCAGAGGGAGTATAAAGGTGGGCACCATCTAGGAACAGGAGAGTTCAGTCTGAGGAGAAGCTGAGAGAGAGTTCAGCCAGAGAGGGCTGACAGGGAGCTGTGGCTCCATCTGGGCCCAGCTCCAGAGCTAGGCCTGAAACAGAGAGGAGAGAGAAGGAAGAGGAGAAACACAAAGAAAGGCCCAGAGACGCAAGCATAGAGGGAACCCTGAGATCCCACAAGAGAACGAAAACGGGTGAAGGGTTGGCAGAGAAGGGTGCCGGATCCCAAACTGGTGGAGGCCAATTATCCTTAGCCAGGAACCGGAGGTCGTGGTCAAGTTTTGGCACGACCCCTCACCACATCCACCAGGAAGGCACGCCACATAGGGTCAGGGAAACCGGAGAGAGGTTTTACCCCCATAAGGCCCGAGGAAGCCGGACAAAGGTGGGTCCCTGGTGGGGACGGCCAGTAGGAAGGAAGAGAGGGGAGCTCTGGACCACGCTCTGGAATTGCCTGGGAGTTGGCCGAGTCCCTGACCTGGTGAACACAGCATGACTCGGGTAGTCCTACTGTGCACAAGCGACCTGATAAAGAACCGTGAGTAAAGCTTTTGAAACTGCACTACCAGACTCCGTGTTTCATCGTCGTACCTGCACCACCAGTACTGGGACATCCGCACCATCACCCCCATCATCAACTCTACAATAGCTGCCCTGAGGCAATACTCCTCCCGTGGGGAGTCGTTCCATTCTCAGCTGCACCAACAACACCAGCCTCGGCGGTCTGCCCTGCAGCGGCGGTCTCATGACCGCAATCCACGGGTGGCGTAGTCGAACATTCTAACATCTACTGCTAAATACTGCCACTCAGTTTGACTCCCTGGGCACGGACCGGGTCACCGCCACGAGACTACTATCCCTATCTGATCCGGCTCCGCGTAAGCCCCCGTGCGCGCGATGCCGCACGACTCAGGCCCAGGGGCGCGTCAACTTTGGCGTAGTCGGCAGGATCACGTGCCCGCAACTACCGGGTACTGCGTGCCTGAAGAAAAGTTCACATGTACCGTAAGAAGAAGTCTCCCGCCAATTCCAGAGGGTCCCCGCCATCGGACGCCATCTCGGGTCGTTTCCCGCCGTTTGCCCGCCATCTGCAGCCTTTGCCCGCCATCCACGGAGTTTCCCGCCATAAGGAGACGATTCCCGCCATCTGAGACGATTTCCCGCCCTGGCAGAGCGGACGCCATTATGGGCGTGCCAGAGGGTGGCAAAAGACCACCTCCCATCGTGGGCCAGGTCCAAGAATGGCGCCAAAAGCGGAAACCGCCCCCACCAGCAGAGACTGCAATGATAGAAATGTCCATCAGCGTGAGGGGGCTGCCCCTGGAACTGACTGTCACTAAGTTGCCCCGGGACCACCCTCAATGGGTGCGGATAGGGAACAAAACAGAGAGGATGGGTGCGGCCTGGAGGAGTCTGGACAGATCGCACCCGGAGATGGAGGGAGAGTCGAGCAGCACCGACCCTGTGGTCCGGAACCTGTTGCAGGCTGCCACCCCAGAAGGCCTGGTGGAGATCCTGGCACAGCTCCCCAGAGATCGGGAGCGTGCACAGACCGCGCTGGAGGCCTTCGCCCGGAAGATGGCCCGAGTGCAGCAAGAAGCACTGGCCGAGTGGAGAAGGGAGATGGTCCAGCAGGCTGGAACCCGCCAGCAGAGGACGCCACCCGCAACGTGGAGCATGTCTGCCCCTGAGGATGGTGCAGGAGGGACGAAGGCCGGAGACGACGCCGCGGAGGGAGCCGCAGGGATGGAAGCAGGTAATGGGGACGTCATCACCCCGAGCCCAGTAGCCGAAAGCCTGCCCCAGCTCCCCGTCGCAGAGCCCGAAGTCCCACTCACCGCGCCCGTTGCCGCACCGCCACCGCTCCTAACTAGGCCTCAAGCGGCAGGAGCCGCGGTCACGCCCTCTGTTACGCCATGCCCCTTGACCCTGAGTGCGGCAAAGCAGGAAGTACCACCGGCCTGGTCTCAGGGCCGAGTACCCCCGGGCGCCGCGGTCTCCACAGCGCCCTCTACCTCCACAGTGCCACCGGCCTGGTCGCAAGGCCTGGTGAACCCGGGCGCCGCTGCCCCTTCAGCGCCCTCTTCCCCAAAGGTGCCATACCTGGACCCAAAGAGGATGCCTCCGGCCTGGACGCAAGGCCGGGTACCTCCGGGCGCCGCTGCCCCCACAGCGCCCTCGACCTCCACAGTGCTGCCCCTGGGCGAAGATCTCTTTGCGCAGCATACTAGCCCGGACGGGCTGCCCTTCGTGTGGCCACCGGAGTACATCAACCCCCGACTCCGGAGGGAACGGCCCCTGTGTGAGCCTCTGATCCCGGCACCGGCACCCGCTAAAATTGTCCCGCTCCCGTTGGAAGACGCCCAATTCGCATGGGATCCCACCGGTGAGGACCTCATGGGATTCACCAAGGAGACCCGGGCGGCCGCAGCCCGGCGGGAGGAGTGCTGCCGTCAACAGCTGGAGGTCTTTGGGAGAGAACGGCGAGAAAGGCGGATCCGCGAGGAACAGCTGCAGGTCCAAAGCGCGGAGCAGAAACGCCGGGCCCGACGAAACCCCCGTGCGGCCCACGGTCCCCGCGCCAACGGGACCGTAATAAAGTTCCAGTTGGAGCATGGCTGGGGCTTTATCCGGGATCACCGAACCCCCGGCGGCGTCTTTGTCACCCGCAGGGATGTTGAGAGCCACCTGCCGGAGGGACACCGCGGACGTGACCTCTACCCGGGTGATGTGGTCGCCTTCACCCGGCATCAGTGTGCTAAAGGACCGTACGCCCTTCACGTACACCGGCTGACTGAGGAGGAGATGCAGTATGAGGAAGACCAAGAGGACCCGGACGGGTCTGAAGACTACCCTCAGGAGGGAGCATGGAGAGGACATAGCTACTGAAGGGAAGTAGCATGAACAAAGAACTGTATATAGTTACCCGTTGGGGTACAAGGATTGCTGCTAATTGGAGTGTGGTCCCCGTTGGGACTAGAGTCGAGTTATTATAGGGACTGTTACCTGTGTGCCCTAATCCCTAATCAGGCTGAGGACTGTGAGCAGCCATTCCCTATTCCCACTGGCCGAGGACTGAGAGCGGCCACCCTGTAAATAGTTGCGCTTCCTAAGGCGCCCCCTACTGGTTTTATAGAAGAACTGCGTTTCTACTTTAGAACTAGAGACTGTTGCACTTTACCTGGTCACAAGTTGCACGGTGACCAGAGGTCAAGAATGTTTTATATGAAAAAGTTTTTGCTAAAAAAAAGTTGATGGTATTTTATAAGTGTGTGCAGAAAGTCTAATAATGTTTCCGTAATGTTTTATACCTGTAACGTTAAAAGAAGAAAAGTACCTCCCATAAAGGGATGATCGAAAGTTAATATATCTTACATGCAAGTGTACACTTTAAAATTTTTGTATGTCTAAATTGTTTTACTCTTTTCCAGTCCGAGGACGTGCTGTGATTTACCAGGGGGGAATGTAGCACCCCGAGGACTCGGCTGCTACAGGGGTATTGCACCTCGAACCAGAGGTGTGGTATTCCACTCCCGGGTAAGGATGGAGAATGGAACAGAGCTCAGTTAGCTGCATGCACTACACGCACCCCATTTCCGGGGGACAGAACAACGGTACTCCCACCAGATAGTTGTGCAGGTACGACAGCGTCTGTCCCTGGCTGGAGTGGGGGGGGGAGGAACATCCCAGTGGTGTAGGAGCAGACAGGGGAGGGACTCTGGGCATAGGTAGGAGCCCATTGGTTGCATTGTCACCAGGGCTCGGGTGTCAGAGGGAGTATAAAGGTGGGCACCATCTAGGAACAGGAGAGTTCAGTCTGAGGAGAAGCTGAGAGAGAGTTCAGCCAGAGAGGGCTGACAGGGAGCTGTGGCTCCGTCTGGGCCCAGCTCCAGAGCTAGGCCTGAAGCAGAGAGGAGAGAGAAGGAAGAGGAGAAACACAAAGAAAGGCCCAGAGACGCAAGCATAGAGGGAACCCTGAGATCCCACAAGAGAACGAAAACGGGTGAAGGGTTGGCAGAGAAGGGTGCCGGATCCCAAACTGGTGGAGGCCAATTATCCTTAGCCAGGAACCGGAGGTCGTGGTCAAGTTTTGGCACGACCCCTCACCACATCCACCAGGAAGGCACGCCACATAGGGTCAGGGAAACCGGAGAGAGGTTTTACCCCCATAAGGCCCGAGGAAGCTGGACAAAGGTGGGTCCCTGGTGGGGACGGCCAGTAGGAAGGAAGAGAGGGGAGCTCTGGACCACGCTCTGGAATTGCCTGGGAGTTGGCCGAGTCTCTGACCTGGTGAACGCAGCATGACTCGGGTGGTCCTACTGTGCACAAGCGACCTGATAAAGAACCGTGAGTAAAGCTTTTGAAACTGCACTACCAGACTCCGTGTTTCATCGTCGTACCTGCACCACCAGTACTGGGACATCCGCACCATCACCCCCATCATCAACTCTACAATAGCTGCCCTGAGGCAATACTCCTCCCGTGGGGAGTCGTTCCATTCTCAGCTGCACCAACAACACCAGCCTCGGCGGTCTGCCCTGCAGCGGCGGTCTCATGACCGCAATCCACGGGTGGCATAGTCGAACATTCTAACATCTACTGCTAAATACTGCCACTCAGTTTGACTCCCTGGGCACGGACCGGGTCACCGCCACGAGACTACTATCCCTATCTGATCCAGCTCCGGGTAAGCCCCCGTGCGCGCGATGCCGCACTACTCAGGCCCAGGGGCGCGTCAACTTTGGCGTAGTCGGCAGGATCACGTGCCCGCAACTACCGGGTACTGCGTGCCTGAAGAAAAGTTCACATGTACCGTAAGAAGAAGTCTCCCGCCAATTCCAGAGGGTCCCCGCCATCGGACGCCATCTCGGGTCGTTTCCCGCCGTTTGCCCGCCATCTGCAGCCTTTGCCCGCCATCCACGGAGTTTCCCGCCATAAGGAGACGATTCCCGCCATCTGAGACGATTTCCCGCCCTGGCAGAGCGGACGCCATTGTGGGCGTGCCAGAGGGTGGCAAAAGACCACCTCCCATCGTGGGCCAGGTCCAAGAATGGCGCCAAAAGCGGAAACCGCCCCCACCAGCAGAGACTGCAATGATCGAAATGTCCATCAGCGTGAGGGGGCTGCCCCTGGAACTGACTGTCACTAAGTTGCCCCGGGACCACCCTCAATGGGTGCGGATAGGGAACAAAACAGAGAGGATGGGTGCGGCCTGGAGGAGTCTGGACAGATCGCACCCGGAGATGGAGGGAGAGTCGAGCAGCACCGACCCTGTGGTCCGGAACCTGTTGCAGGCTGCCACCCCAGAAGGCCTGGTGGAGATCCTGGCACAGCTCCCCAGAGATCGGGAGCGTGCACAGACCGCGCTGGAGGCCTTGGCCCGGAAGATGGCCCGAGTGCAGCAAGAAGCACTGGCCGAGTGGAGAAGGGAGATGGTCCAGCAGGCTGGAACCCGCCAGCAGAGGACGCCACCCGCAACGTGGAGCATGTCTGCCCCTGAGGATGGTGCAGGAGGGACGAAGGCCGGAGACGACGCCGCGGAGGGAGCCGCAGGGATGGAAGCAGGTAATGGGGACGTCATCACCCCGAGCCTAGTAGCCGAAAGCCTGCCCCAGCTCCCCGTCGCAGAGCCCGAAGTCCCACTCACCGCGCCCGTTGCCGCACCGCCACCGCTCCTAACTAGGCCTCAAGCGGCAGGAGCCGCGGTCACGCCCTCTGTTACGCCATGCCCCTTGACCCTGAGTGCGGCAAAGCAGGAAGTACCACCGGCCTGGTCTCAGGGCCGAGTACCCCCGGGCGCCGCGGTCTCCACAGCGCCCTCTACCTCCACAGTGCCACCGGCCTGGTCGCAAGGCCTGGTGAACCCGGGCGCCGCTGCCCCTTCAGCGCCCTCTTCCCCAAAGGTGCCATACCTGGACCCAAAGAGGATGCCTCCGGCCTGGACGCAAGGCCGGGTACCTCCGGGCGCCGCTGCCCCCACAGCGCCCTCGACCTCCACAGTGCTGCCCCTGGGCGAAGATCTCTTTGCGCAGCATACTAGCCCGGACGGGCTGCCCTTCGTGTGGCCACCGGAGTACATCAACCCCCGACTCCGGAGGGAACGGCCCCTGTGTGAGCCTCTGATCCCGGCACCGGCACCCGCTAAAATTGTCCCGCTCCCGTTGGAAGACGCCCAATTCGCATGGGATCCCACCGGTGAGGACCTCATGGGATTCACCAAGGAGACCCGGGCGGCCGCAGCCCGGCGGGAGGAGTGCTGCCGTCAACAGCTGGAGGTCTTTGGGAGAGAACGGCGAGAGAGGCGGATCCGCGAGGAACAGCTGCAGGTCCAAAGCGCGGAGCAGAAACGCCGGGCCCGACGAAACCCCCGTGCGGCCCACGGTCCCCGCGCCAACGGGACCGTAATAAAGTTCCAGTTGGAGCATGGCTGGGGCTTTATCCGGGATCACCGAACCCCCGGCGACGTCTTTGTCACCCGCAGGGATGTTGAGAGCCACCTGCCGGAGGGACACCGCGGACGTGACCTCTACCCAGGTGATGTGGTCGCCTTCACCCGGCATCAGTGTGCTAAAGGACCGTACGCCCTTCACGTACACCGGCTGACTGAGGAGGAGATGCAGTATGAGGAAGACCAAGAGGACCCGGACGGGTCTGAAGACTACCCTCAGGAGGGAGCATGGAGAGGACATAGCTACTGAAGGGAAGTAGCATGAACAAAGAACTGTATATAGTTACCCGTTGGGGTACAAGGATTGCTGCTAATTGGAGTGTGGTCCCCGTTGGGACTAGAGTCGAGTTATTATAGGGACTGTTACCTGTGTGCCCTAATCCCTAATCAGGCTGAGGACTGTGAGCAGCCATTCCCTATTCCCACTGGCCGAGGACTGAGAGCGGCCACCCTGTAAATAGTTGCGCTTCCTAAGGCGCCCCCTACTGGTTTTATAGAAGAACTGCGTTTCTACTTTAGAACTAGAGACTGTTGCACTTTACCTGGTCACAAGTTGCACGGTGACCAGAGGTCAAGAATGTTTTATATGAAAAAGTTTTTGCTAAAAAAAAGTTGATGGTATTTTATAAGTGTGTGCAGAAAGTCTAATAATGTTTCCGTAATGTTTTATACCTGTAACGTTAAAAGAAGAAAAGTACCTCCCATAAAGGGATGATTGAAAGTTAATATATCTTACATGCAAGTGTACACTTTAAAATTTTTGTATGTCTAAATTGTTTTACTCTTTTCCAGCCCGAGGACGTGCTGTGATTTACCAGGGGGGAATGTAGCACCCCGAGGACTCGGCTGCTACAGGGGTATTGCACCTCGAACCAGAGGTGTGGTATTCCACTCCCGGGTAAGGATGGAGAATGGAACAGAGCTCAGTTAGCTGCATGCACTACACGCACCCCATTTCCGGGGGACAGAACAACGGTACTCCCACCAGATAGTTGTGCAGGTACGACAGCGTCTGTCCCTGGCTGGAGTGGGGGGGGGAGGAACATCCCAGTGGTGTAGGAGCAGACAGGGGAGGGACTCTGGGCATAGGTAGGAG
This sequence comes from Phyllobates terribilis, assembly GCF_046119375.1. Classification (NCBI taxonomy): domain Eukaryota; kingdom Metazoa; phylum Chordata; class Amphibia; order Anura; family Dendrobatidae; genus Phyllobates; species Phyllobates terribilis. The sequence continues at coordinate 1,178,244,255 of NW_027362761.1, forward strand.
CCCATTGGTTGCATTGTCACCAGGGCTCGGGTGTCAGAGGGAGTATAAAGGTGGGCACCATCTACGAACAGGAGAGTTCAGTCTGAGAAGAAGCTGAGAGAGAGTTCAGCCAGAGAGGGCTGACAGGGAGCTGTGGCTCCGTCTGGGCCCAGCTCCAGAGCTAGGCCTGAAGCAGAGAGGAGAGAGAAGGAAGAGGAGAAACACAAAGAAAGGCCCAGAGACGCAAGCATAGAGGGAACCCTGAGATCCCACAAGAGAACGAAAACGGGTGAAGGGTTGGCAGAGAAGGGTGCCGGATCCCAAACTGGTGGAGGCCAATTATCCTTAGCCAGGAACCGGAGGTCGTGGTCAAGTTTTGGCACGACCCCTCACCACATCCACCAGGAAGGCACGCCACATAGGGTCAGGGAAACCGGAGAGAGGTTTTACCCCCATAAGGCCCGAGGAAGCCGGACAAAGGTGGGTCCCTGGTGGGGACGGCCAGTAGGAAGGAAGAGAGGGGAGCTCTGGACCACGCTCTGGAATTGCCTGGGAGTTGGCCGAGTCCCTGACCTGGTGAACGCAGCATGACTCGGGTGGTCCTACTGTGCACAAGCGACCTGATAAAGAACCGTGAGTAAAGCTTTTGAAACTGCACTACCAGACTCCGTGTTTCATCGTCGTACCTGCACCACCAGTACTGGGACATCCGCACCATCACCCCCATCATCAACTCTACAATAGCTGCCCTGAGGCAATACTCCTCCCGTGGGGAGTCGTTCCATTCTCAGCTGCACCAACAACACCAGCCTCGGCGGTCTGCCCTGCAGCGGCGGTCTCATGACCGCAATCCACGGGTGGCGTAGTCGAACATTCTAACATCTACTGCTAAATACTGCCACTCAGTTTGACTCCCTGGGCACGGACCGGGTCACCGCCACGTGACTACTATCCCTATCTGATCCGGCTCCGGGTAAGCCCCCGTGCGCGCGATGCCGCACGACTCAGGCCCAGGGGCGCGTCACAAACAGTGCCCCCTAACGAGCTGGACAGCCTGTGCTCTGAAGTTCACCAGTTAAGTAAAACCCTGGCCCCTGTCCTGAGCACCCTGCAGCTACAGACGGAGCCTGAGCTGGAAGGAAGGATCCTACTCGCTGACAGCCCTGAGGATATCCCCTGGATGAGAAGAAGAAGGAGGACAACGCCACCCCGTGGGAGGACCCACGACCAACGTCGTCCTCCAGGAGAGTTCATCTGCTTTCGTTGCCAGAAGGCAGGCCACACAGCACGAAACTGTCCTTTAAACGAGCAAACCCTGGGGCCGAGGGCCGACACCCAGGAGTAGATCAACCAGGCCCATCAAACTGGTACCATCGGTTCGTGAGAGGAAGACCTTTCCTGTCCATTGTGCTGGATGACATTGCGATACCTGCCCTGCTGAACACAAGATCTCAGGTAACCATCATGCCTGATGTCCTCTACAAAAGGTTCTGGTCCATAGACGAAGTCCAGCCGCCAGCCCCGAACCTCTCCGTGTATGCCTCTAACGGCCTTCCTCTTAACCTAGTAGGGGTTAAGAATGTGACAGTGAAAGTGGGGAGAGCGGAGCTAAAGGACCAAGGACTAATTGTAGTGTAGTCTCATCCTGGTGATACAGACTTGTATATGATACTTGGTACAAATATTGTCGGTAACTGTTTGGGAGAAGTGTTATTTTTGCTCCAACAGATTGCTGACACCGCTAAACCAGGGCAGAGGAGGGTGCTCCAGAAAGAGATCTGAGCCCTTATGTACCAGCAACAGATAAAGCTGTCAGGTGGTGAAATTGGTAATGTACGGGTGACAGACCCGATACCCATTGTGATCCCCCCGATGAGTGAGATGCTGATTTGGTGTAGAGCAGCAATAGGTCTCAAAGGACGGAGCTACCAGCGGTAGTAGAGCTCCTTAGCTCGGAGCATAGACCTACACTCTTGACTGCCAGAGGGGTGGTGGATGTACGCAATGGGAGGGTGCCCGTACGCCTCCTAAACTATGGGGAGGATGAGGTTAGATTACCACGCTACGCCACTGTTGCTAAACTGTACACAATAGATAACAACTCCATACACAAGGCGGAGTCCTTAACCTCACCAGACGAAGTGGATGATAATGACCCTGGAACGCAGGTGGAGGATTGGTGACAACAGCTCCATGTTGGGACAGACACCACTCCTGCCCATCAGAAACAGGGTGTACACCGGGTGGTTCAGGAATACGAGTAGGTATTCAGTAAACACCCACTTGATTTTGGGAGAATTAAAGTGGTACAACACTATATACCCACAGGTGACCATCCACCCATCAAAGAACGTTACAGGCCAATCCCACCAGCACACTACCAGAAAGTGAAGGAAATGTTGCATGACATGAGGAAGGCAGGGGTAATAAGAGATAGCTGTAGCCCCTGGGCTGCTCCCCTGGTCCTGGTCAGGAAAAAGGATGGAAGCATGAGAATGTGTGTAGATTACAGACAAGTAAATCGCATAACACACAAAGATGCATACCCTTTGCCCCGTATAGAGGAATCCCTGGCTGCTTTAAAGTCTGCAAACTACTTCTCCACCCTTGACCTCACTAGTGGGTACTGGCAAGTAGCTGTTCCTGAGGAGGATCGGGAGAAGACGGCCTTTACTACCCCGATGAGATTCTGCGAGTTCAACAGTATGCCGTTCGGACTCTGCAACGCCCCCGGAATGTTCCAGAGATTGATGGAGTGCTGCCTGGGACACCGCAACTTCGAGACTGTACTGCTATACCTGAATGATGTGATACTGTACTGCAAAACGTACGAGGACCATTTCAAGCACCTGGCAGAGGTATTTGAGTCGCTGTCCTGGTATGGGATGAAGCTGATGCCCTCCAAGTGCCACCTGCTGAAGCGAAGGGTACAGTACCTGGGGCACATCGTCAGTCCAGAAGGAGTAGCACCGGATCCGGAGAAGGTCACTGCCATCCAGAGATGGCCGGAGACAAAGAGCCTCAAGGAGGTACGTCAGTTCCTGGGACTAGTCGGGTATTACCGGAGGTTTGTGAAGGACTACACCAAGACAGCGGCGCCTTTGCAATATCTCCTGGTAGGACAGTCCGGGAGAGGCAGAAAACCCCCGTTCCAGTGGGGTAAGGAGCAAGCTGAATCCTTTGAGGTGATGAAGGAGATCCTGACCGGCGAAGAGATCCTAGCCTACCCTGACTACAGCCAACCATTCCTGCTGTACACTGATGCCAGCAACGAGGGATTAGGAGTTGTGTTAAGTCAGAAGCAGAATGGCTGAGAGAAGGTGATCACCTATGCAAGCAGGAAGCTCCGCCTGACCGAGAGGAAACCAGAGAACTATAGCAGCTTCAAGTTGGAGTTCCTGGCCCTGGTCTGGGCCATCATCGAGCAGTTCAAGCACTACCTACCCTCCAGTAAGTTCAGTGCCTACACTGATAATAACCCCTTGACTCATGTGGAAACAGCCAAGTTAGGAGCCATGGAACAACGATGGATGTCTCGACTGTCATACTACCACTTCACCATTAAGTACCGGGCAGGCCGTAAGAATGCCAAAGCCGATGCCCTGTCCTGGATGCCACACCAGTCAGATACTGAGGAAGAAGTGGATGACCTGGAGGAGACTGAGCTACCTGCCTTCCACCGTAATGGAGTGGTCCACGAGCAACGAGCCTCCAGGAGGGATCGCGGTAAGACGTTAAACCCGTTGCCTCACCACAGCTGGAAGGAGACCCAGGACAGCAACCCGGTTGTCAGCCGTATCAAAGAGCTGATAACCCAGGAAGGTTCCTCCCTGGAGAAGGATGCGTCTCTACAAGCCAAGCAACTGTGGAATGAGAGAAGCTGGCTGTTCATCTATAGGGAGAAGCTGTGCCGAAGGTACATCAACCCGAGGAGCCATGAGATGGTATGGCAGCTTGTAGTGTCTAAGACGGACATCCAGATGGTGTTGGAGGCCTACCACGATCAAGCGGGGCACTATGGTTGGAAGAAGCTAGAAACCCTCCTGAAGAATCGGTTTTACTGGGTTGGAATGCGAAGTTCCATAGAGAAATGGTGCCGGGATTGTGGACCCTGTAGCCTCAGAAGAAAGGACTACGGCAGCCAGAAAGCACCCCTGCAGTCCATCAAGACAACCCAGCCCCTGGAGATCGTCGCTTTGGATCACGTCAAACTGTCACCCAGCAGGTCAGGTTACTCGTATGCCTTGACCATGGTGGATCACTACTCCCGGTTCCTGGTGGTAGCCCCCGTCAAGGTTCTGACGGCAGAAACTGCAGCAAGGACGTTTCAAGCCTACTTCTGCAGGCCCCATGGATACCCGGATAAGGTGCTGACGGATCAAGGCCCTGCCTTTGAAGCCGAATTGTTCAAGGAGTTCTGCCATCTGTATGGGTGTAAGAAGATCCGGACTACACCGTACCACCCCCAAACCAATGGGTTATGTGAAAAGATGAATAACATCATCATCGACCTGTTGAAGACCTTACCGCTAGAAGAAAGAAACCAGTCGCCCGACAAGTTACCTGACCTGGTAGATTTGTACAACCACATACCTGTGAGTTCCACCAATTGCACTCCAGCACATCTCATGCGAGCAAGACCCGGAAAGTTGCCCATGGACCTGGAGCTTGGTGTAGTGGAACCCGAAGCAGATATGTCCACTGACGGCTGGGACACGACGCGACAGGAGCAGTACAAGAGAGTACAGGCCTGTGTTGAAGACAGTCTGAATAGGGTAAGAGACAAGCAGGAAGCACAGTACAACAAGAGCGCACCAGCAGAACCCTTTTCACCTGGAGAAGTTGTGCTAAAGAGAAAAAGAAGAAACCACAAACTTGATGACCATTGAGAGAGGGAACCCTTCACTGTGTTGAATTCAAGATTTGATAACAGGAAGACCTGTTTAATTACCAAGGACGGAGGAAGAACGACTGCAACAGTATCTAGAGACCAGCTGAAGCTGTGTCCAGGTCTGCTAAAGCCGCAGGAAGAAGTGCCTCTCATCGTACCGGAGGAGCCTAAAGAATCAGTAATACACACTGAATTAGGAGATTTCCCGGTAGATTGGCCCCAACTAGGAGAAGCGATAATACCTGTGATCCACTTCTACCAACAACCAGAAGACCCTCCACAGCAAATAGAACCTGTAAGTGCCCCAGAAGAGCCTGCTCAGGAAGGATCCCTGGTTGGAGCAGAGCAAGAAGGCCCAGCCAATGGTACACTTGCCAGTCCCGTAGGAAGGTTAAGGCAGCCTTGCAGTCCCTCCACACCTAGAACTGACAGAATGGGAGGTAGTACAAACACCAGTACCACACGCATCCCAGTACTACGTAGGTCAACACGTAGCACGCAAGGTCAGACCCCTGTCAGATACAGAGAGTAGAAAGGGAAACTCTGATGGCATAAATAGTTGCCCCTTGGGGTGTGTTATTCTTGTGTAATTTTCATGTATGTATTGACTTATTTTTGCCTCACAATGGACAATTTATATACGCATTTAGTTACCTGTAAGGGTATATATAAAAGACTCTGTGGCTGAGGACTGTGTGCAACCCAAAAACTGTTTATTTGTACCTAATTGCACTCCCTGGAGTGCCCCTTTTAGGTAACCACTGAACAAAAACCTGTTTGGCCTATGTGGAAGGTTTACGGACAGGTCCCTCAAGCTCCCTTGTACTTTGCAGTGAAATGGACCGAAACCTTTCCAGGCCACAAGATACTGCAAACTACCTCTATACTGTCTAGAGTTAAGGATGCGAGAAATTTCATATTCCCCGTCCTCCACCACCGGAGGAACAGAGGCAGAGGCGTCACAATCCGATACAACAGCTTTTTTCAACAGAGAGACATGAAATACCGGATTAATTCTCCAGGAGGTAGGAACCTCCAACCTAACAGCAGATTGGTTGACAACCTGAAGCACCTTAAAGGGCCCTACAAACTTGGGACCCAATTTCTTTGAAGGAATCCTCAACCGCAGATTCCTAGAGGACAACCAAACCATGTCACCAACAGCGAACAAAACCTCCTGTCGTTTCCTATCAAAGTAGTCTTTAGATTTTCTGTTGGCCTCCTGAAGATTACCACACACATCCGTCCAAACTCTCTCCAAATCACCGGAAAAATTCTCCTCCTCAGGCACGGCAGATCCTAACTTGGAGAACGACCCAAACGACGGATGTCTCCCAGAACAACAAAAAAAAAGGCGAACAACCAGCAGAAGAAGATGTATGATTGTTCAGAGCAAATTCAGCAAGTGGCAGAAACTCAGACCACCCCTCTTGATTGTCTGCCACAAAACAAAGCAAGAACTGCTCAACATCCTGGTTTTTCCTTTCTGTCTGGCCATTAGATTCAGGATGATATCCGGACGAGAACGACAAATGAACTCCCAACCTATCACAAAAGGCACGCCAAAAACGAGCCACGAACTGAGGACCCCTATCAGAAACAATGTCAGTAGGAACGCCATGAAGTCTGACAATTTCCTTGACAAAGGCCTTAGCGAGAGTTTTAGCGCAGGGCAGTTTGACGAAAGGAACCAAGTGACACATCTTGCTAAAACGGTCCACGACCACCCAGATGACAGTAAAACCCTCAGAGGGGGGAAGGTCAGTTATAAAGTCCATAGCCAAATGTGTCCAAGGAGCACTGGGAACCTCCAAAGGAGAAAGGAACCCCGCAGCAGGAGTATGTGAGGACTTAGATCTAGCACATATAGTACATTGACGCACCCACTTAATGACTTCCTTCTGCCATCCAGGCCATCAAAAACTGTGACCCACCAGTCTCTTGGTCTCAGAGATTCCGGGATGACCTGCCAACCGAGATTCGTGACACTCAACAAACAAATCTCTCCTAAAGGTCCCAGGCACAGACAACCTCCCATGAGGAGTATTAGAAGGGGCATTCTCCTGTGCTTTAAGAATCTCATTTTCCAAAACGGAGTCCAAAGCAGCTATCACAACACCTTCTTGTAAAATGTTCTCCTCTTTCTCAGCACCGACTATGGGAGAAAAACTGCGAGACAAGGCATCCGCCTTAACATTCTTAGTACCAGGGATGTAAGTAACGGAGAAATTAAACCGCGAGAAAAACAGTGCCCACCTAGCCTGACGGGCATTCAGGCGCTTGGCAGCATCAAGATATATCAGATTTTTATGATCCGTAAGAACCTGAACGGGAAATTCCGCACCTTCCAAGAAGTGGCGCCAGTGTTCAAATGCGAGTTTAATAGCCAATAATTCCCGATTACCAATATCGTAATTCAGTTCAGTCTCCGAAAATTTTTTTGAAAAAAAGGCACAGGGATGTAATCCATCCCCGTTATCCTGAGACAATACTGCGCCAACCCCCACAGAGGAAGCATCAACCTCAACCAAAAACGGCCTAGTAACATCAGGCTGCATAAGGATGGGAGCAGAGGTGAACTTCTCCTTGAGATACACAAAAGCTTCAATGGCCTCAGAAGACCACTGAACCGCATCAGCACCTTTCCTGGTGAGATCAGTCAGAGGTTTGACAATACTAGAAAAATTTTTTATGAATTTTCTATAGTAATTGGCGAAACCCAAAAACCTCTGTATCGATTTCAAACCAATAGGCCTAGGCCATTCCTGCACAGCCTGAACCTTAACCGGATCCATCTCAAAACCTTTGCTGGAGATAATGTAGCCCAAAAAACTAATTCTCTGTACAGCGAACTCACATTTCTCCAGCTTAGCAAAAAGCGAATTGTCCATTAATAACTGTAATACCTCACGCACGCTCCGCCAATGAGACTCCAGATCCGGCGAATAAATCAAAATGTCATCCAAATACACAACCACATTTTTACCGATCAAAGGTCTAAGGATGTCATTAATCAGATTCTGAAAAAATGCAGGAGCATTAGTAAGACCAAAAGGCATAACCAGATTCTCAAAATGACCCACAGGAGTGTTAAAAGCAGTCTTCCATTCGTCACCCTCCTTCATGCGCAACAGATTGTATGCCCCCTTAAGGTCAATTTTAGAGAACCACTTGGCCCCCATTAACTGGTTAAACAGATCAGGAATCAATGGCAGTGGGTAAGGATTGCGTACAGTAATTTTGTTAATCTCACGAAAATCCAGACAAGGACGTAAACCGCCGTCCTTTTTTTTTACAAAAAAAAATCCAACCGACACAGGAGACTTAGAGGGCCTAATGTGACCGGCGGCCAAACTTGTCTGCATGTATTCCTCCAAAGCCTTCCTCTCAGGAATAGTAAGGTTAAATAAACGACTTTTAGGAAGAGTCGCTCCAGGGACAAATTCAATAGAACAATCATAGTCTCTATGGGGAGGCAAAACCTGCGATTCCTTCTCAGAAAAAACTCTCCAAAAATCCTGAATAGGAACAGGCAATTCTCCCCTATCCAAAGCTGCAATACGCCCATTACAACACTTGTCATAACATTTATGGCTCCAGGATTTAATTTCACTGGTAGACCAATCCAGTACAGGGTTGTGAAATTTTAACCAGGGCAATCCCAATATTACTGGAGAAGGCAAGTTATTCAACACTACCAAATCCAATTTCTCATGGTGAACACCATTAATAGTGAGAGGAAATTCACAGACCTTGAGAGTAATATTCTTCAAAGGGGAACCATCCACAGAAACCACAGCAATGGGGGATGATAAAGGTTCAGGTTTTAAATTGAGTCTTTCCACGAATCCCCCATCAATAACATTCAGAGTAGACCCACAATCGACAAACACCCGAAATTCCATTAATTTTTCCTGAGCAATCGTGGAAGCAGCTAAAAATACACCCTTGGAATTTAAACAGGCAATATGGGCATGACTGACCATTTTTTTTTCTTTCTTCATACGAAGCTCACAGCCTTTAATCAAATGACCAGATTTTCCGCAATAGAAACACAAGCCTTCAAAAAATCGACGGTCTTTTTCTTGAGAGCGAGGTGCCACCGATCCAATCTCCATCGGTTCACCACTGTTAGTACATACATTCTCATAACCAGAAACTGACATAGCAGAGGATTTGCTCTCATTAACCCTTGCACGCAGTCTTCTATCCACCCGTATAGCTAATTGCATAGCCTGTTGCAAATCTTCAGGTGTAGGATAAGCAATTAGCAGGTCTTTAACCCTTTCACTGAGCCCAGCAAGAAATAGACTTTTCAGAGCAGAATCGTTCCACCCTGTTTGAGTAGACCAACGACGGAAATGAGTACAATATTTTTCCACATTACCTGATCCTTGTTTTAAACGTCTCAACTCAGTCTCAGCTGATGCGACACGGTCAGGATCATCATATAATAGTCCCAAAGCAGAAAAAAAACTATCCACTGATCTGAAGCATGTATCACTAGGTTGCAAAGAAAAGGCCCACTCCTGAGGCTCTTTGCGCAAAAGTGACATTATGAACCCTACGCGCTGGGATTCATCCCCAGAGGACTTAGGTCTCAAACGAAAATACAATAAGCAAGCATTTTTGAATGAAAAAAATTCTCGGTGTTCACCAAAAAATAAATCCGGCAAACATACCTTAGGCTCCAAGAAATGTGCTCCAGGACAGTTACTCATGTGCTGACGGAGCTCGGCCACCTCCAGAGAGAGTCCCTGCAGGCGATGAACCAAATCCTGAACCGACACCATGATGGAACAGAAAAATCTTTCCTTAGAGAATTTGCTGGCTGGACTTACTGTTATGTTCTGCTACCAGAGCTAAGGAAAGAGAGGAGATCTGTCCCTACGATAGAACTCAGCTTAATCCCTACGATGTAACAGGGAACCTGATCCTGCGATCAGACCTGCTAAAGTCCTAAGCTAGTCTGTACGGAGACCTATAGATGTGGGGAAGGAATCCCTACAAGTACTAAGGACTGGGAGGAATATGGGACACCTCCTAACAGAAATAGTAGCAGACAGACGAACAAACAAAATATATAGAACATAGAGGTCAGTAGACCAAGCAAACTAACAGAGCAAGACACAGAGCACAGGCTAGCTAGAAAGTAGATATACAATGAAGTCCAGCAAAGCCAGAAGGGCAGAAAAAAAAACTAAGAGCAAGGTTCTAACAGCTATAGCATTCCCTGTACTAGAACTAGATGTACATGAGATGGTGACTGTATCTCCAGGGGACACAGAGATATAATCTGGAGTCTGGGTCATCACAATCTCTCCACAGGATCCTGAGGATTAGAAGAGACATATTCATTACTGATAAATGTCGGGATCTTCCTAGAAATCCTGATCTGATGATGGATCCACTGTAGAGATTTCTCTACACACAATCATGGACGGATCCGAATCTCTCACCCTGAATAGAAATGAAGATCACAGCCAGCAGATAACTGCGAGAAACCATCCTGATGTGTCTGGACCGTCAGATAGAAACTATAAGATGAGACAATCTGTACAATGAGATCTATATAGAGAGTGACAGGGGGGATACAGAGACCCCCAGAGACTGTGTATGGAAATACTGGGGACATGTAAATTCTGTGGTTATAATGTGACGGTTAGGGGAATAAATAGGAGCCGTCCTGAGACTCACTGCATGAATATGTAAACTCCGGTCACGTCGTTGTGGTGCTGATCCCACTGCTGACAATCAGTATGATACATACAAATACAAGAATAATAGTATCACATCCACATCCATTATTATAATCATCTCTGACGCGTTTCCGGTGTTAGTCGCGTCCTTAGTCCTAAGCCACTAACACAGATTATTGAATATATAAAGTGTCGCTCCTGAAGTTCATCACTTTTGGTTGTTTTGTATCTAAGATTGAAATCCCATCCATCTCTCTTATCAGCGATTTCTTTCCCAGTTTCCTTCACTTTCTGGGCTATTAACCTTTTCTATGCCATAAAAATTAATCTACAAGTGTCATTTTTATGTGAATCAATAAAATGTCTCACTACCCTTTAATATGTAATATTTCCCTTATTATAGTGTACAGATATTCTGCTTTGTGTCTTTTATTTTCCACCACTAGATCTGACATAAGGCAGATTACAGCCTCTATATTCTATACAATAGATTGTGTGATGTGCACTGCAGGCACAGGAGAATTACAATGGGGGCAATCTGGGCTACCACCCAAAGCCCGAGGCTCTGAGGAGCCATGGACAGATTGCCCTCATTATAATATTTGTGTGCCCCCATCTGTGGTGGGTATCACCGGGCAGGGAGTGTTTCTGAAGCTCCGCTGTCAGTCATGGCGAATGTAGCACAATGAATGGGGAGCTCCCGTCACCTTCTCTGTGACTCAGCTGGTGCCGAGGCAATGACATCATGGCGTCAGCATGGACGCTCTGCCACAAGTGGAGCCACAGGAGATCTGATGGAGAGGTAAGTATGAAATATTATGTTTTCAATAAATTAATTAATTTCGATGACAAGAATGAAATGGAGGTGAGAGACAGAACACTATAATGAATTGAGGGTGAGGGGAGGGAGAGATGACATGACATAATGAATTGGGGGGAGCGGAGCATGTAAATATAATGAACCAGAAGGGCAGGAGGTGCACAGTGGGGGCATTGAGGACTCAGGAGAGTGACTGATTAATAGGGGGAAAGAGAACAGTGGCTAGTTAATTTATACATTTATTGGGAGGGGAAGAATGGCCAATTATAGTTACAGGGGGCTCAGTGGTGGATTATCATTTACATTTGGAATTTTGTGTTGCATAATAGCAAGTCGTCAGCGGTGAGTTACTGGATGTGAATATTTGTTCTGTATCTACATTATATAGGGGCGACCGGCGGCACTAATGGATCACCAATCGGTAAACCATTACCTAATGGCAGTCGCTTCATAGCATGTTTAACCCCTTCATGACTGGGCTATTTTCCGTTATTTTATTTGCTTTTTTCCTCTCCTTCTTCTAAGAACTAAAACTTGCTATTTTTCCATCCACATAGCCATATGACGGCTTGTTTTTTGCAAGACAAGTAGTAATTTTGAATGACATCATTCATTTTATCATGTGATTCACTCGAAAGCAGGGAAAAAAAAAAAAAAAAGTGCAATTCCACAATTATTTTTTTTTACTACTGTATGTTCACTATATGGTAAAACTGACCTGACGATATGATTCTCCAAGTCAGTACGAGCACACAGATACCAACCATGTATCGTTTTTTTATATTTAGGCATTGAAAAAGAATTTGGAAATTTGTAAAAAAAAATGTTTTTGTCACCATTTTCTGAGACCCCTAACATTTTCAATTTTCGTGGTAAGGGGCTGTGTGAGGGCTTATTATTTGTTGCCTGATTTGAGGTTTTATTGATACCATTTTGGGATAGATACAATGTTTTGATCCTATCCAATTGCAATGTTGCGGCAGCTAAAAAAAGTAATTATGGAGTTTTGTTTTTTTCTCATTACGCTGTTTACTGATTTATTTGATTTTTGATAGATTGGACTTTTATGAACGCAGTGATACCAAACGTGTATTTTTTTAATAGCTTTATTTTTAGTGGGGGGAAAAAGAAGGGTGATTCTTGCATCAGCTATCACTGAGGAATACGTTCCTACAACAACTGGTAATAGATGAACAGATCCACAGAGCTACAAGGAACCCAACAAAGCTGCCTCCTGGATTACAGACAGAGGGAGGACAACAACAGGGCGCCCCTTGTGGTCACATACAACCCCCACATGAGCATCCAAAGGAAGATTGAGACTGATCTTTAATAGTGATGGGCGAGCACTAAAATGCTCGTGTGCTCGTAGCTCGGGTCGAGCACATTGGAATACTCGGGTGCTAGACCCGAGCAGCGAGCCCAATGTAAGTCTATGGGAAACTAGAGCATTTTTCAGGCGGCTCCCCCCGGCGGTCTGCAGAGGGCCTAAAAATTGCCCAAATCGATAAGAACAGTGCTCAAATGGCATGGGAACAGCATGGGGAAGACCCCTGAAAGCATTTCTGACTCCCAGGTCACTGCTGTCAACAAAATGTCAGAGGTATTACGCCACTTTTACGGACTCACAATAAAATATACTAAAACGAAACCAAAATGGATTTTCCTGGGAAATATGTTAAGGAACATCCTTTCAAGGGTAATGACTTGTGTATAAGGCAAAATAAATAACCAAAACCAAAAATACTCCTCCACACTTTGGGCTATGTTCACACGTAGCGTTTTTGATGCGTTTTGCACTTTTGCATTGCTTTCAACTGTAACAAATGCATTCACCGGGAAATGTCATTTTAACATTTTACAACCTTATTTGGCCATGTGGTGTGTGAGACATGATCAGACACATCCTGTTTCATTTATGAATGAGGGACTCTGAAAGTCACAAAGCCTATTTTTATAGGGCCATTATGCGGCCTTTACTATTCATAAAGGGCAGCAGTTGGCCCTCACTATTCATAGAGAGCCATCAGCCGGCTAGGCTTTGTTGTTCCCATTGCTAAAGAGTTGGTCTCCTATATTGTTATTGCGTATGCAGTGAGTGGCAGGCCTGACCAAAATTTAGATGCACCCCAATACCCCATTGAAAATTTGGACGCACCCCAATACCCCTTTGAAGAGACTTAGAGGAAGGCCTCCTGAAAACAATGTTCCCATTATTAGGAAGTGGCTCTCCCATTGTGTTTGCCTATGCAGTAAATGCAAGGGTTGCCAAAAATTTGGTAGGCACTCCAATGCCCCTTGGAAGAGACGTGGAGGTCAGAGGGCTAGCGGCAGGGTAGGCCAGGACCTCGAAGGCGTAGAGAGCCAGTTCATTCCACGTATCCAGCTTGGATATCCAAAAATTATAAGGCACAGAGGAATCACGGAGGACGTTGGTATGGTCGGCAAGGTACTCCCTCAGCATCTTCCCAAACTTAGCACTCCTTGTGAGAGTGGCCCGCACCTTAGGGCCTGTGCGATGGGAGGGGATGAGAAAATTCTCACAGAACTGTGACAGTGTTCCCCTGCCTCTGCTGGATTGGAGTTGTATCTCTCTCGCCTGTTATCTCTCTCGCCTGTAGTCCTTGGTTGTCCAACAAACTGTGACCTCTGCCGCTTGCGTTTTCAGATGGGAATTTTTTTAATAGTTTCGCAACAAGGGCCTTCTGGTACTGCCCCATTTTTGTAGCCCTGTCTGCCTCAGGAATAAGAGATATAAAGTTCTCCTTGTTGCGTGGGTCTAGAAGTGTCACCAACCAGTAATGACTGTTACCCAAAAATTTGAGAACACGAGGGTCATAGGAAAGGCAGCATAATCAAACTCAGCCATGCGTGCCAGACTTCTAACAGGCAAGACTTCCGTGTCCTCATCAAGAGGACGAGTGACCATGCTCTCCTCCTCCTCCTCTCTGTCCTCAGGCCGTCCACGCTGAACAGACGGTATGACAGTTGTGAAGGTAGTACTGTCTACAGCGCTTGAAACCACCTCCTCCTCTTCCTCATTGTCACCCAATCCACGTTGTGATGAGATGAGGCTGAGCTGTGTGTAATCACCCTGTATGGTTCCTTGCTCCATCTCATCGTGCTCCGCCTGCAATGCATCCTCTTTGATTGTGAGCAGAGAGCGGTTCAGAAGACAAAGAAGCGGAATTGTGACGTTAATTATGGTGTCATCGCCGCTTACCATCTTGGTGGAGTCCTCAAAGTTTTGGAGGATGGTACATATGTCTGACATCCATGTCCACTCCTGAGGTCTGAACTGAATACCGACGGCCTTGTTGATGCTGGTACTCAACAACTGCCCTCTTTTGCTCACAAATCCATCCCAACATCTGCAGTGTAGAGTTCCAACGCGTGGGGACATCACACACCAGTCTGTGAGCTGGTAGCTGCAAACGCTGCTGAAAGACGGCAAGGAAGCTGTAGGTGACTTTCTAAAATGGGCATACAGGCGGCGTACTTTAACAAGCAGATCCGGCAGCTCCGGGTAGGATTTGAGAAACCGCTGAACCATGAGGTTAAGCACATGAGCCAGGCATGGTACGTGTGTGAGCTCGCCTCGCTTCAGAGCCGCCACCAGGTGCTGGCCATTGTCACACATGACCATTCCTGGCTGTAGGTTCAGCGGTATGAGCCACATATCTGCCTGCTCTTTCAGAGCTGTCCACAACTCTTCAGCATTGTGTGGTTTGTCATCTAAGCATATTAGCTTCAGCACAGCCTGTTGGTCGAGGCAGTGCTGCAGTGCTTCCAGCTTGTGACTGATGTGGTCATTTCGGAGATGGAGGCTGAAGAGGAGGAGGGGGCTGAGGAGTATGAGGTGCAGGAGCTGTAGATTGTGGAGGCAACCCTGATTGACCTAGGGCTCGCAATCCTTGGCGTGGGGAAGACGTGCTCCGTCCCAAGGTCTGACTGGGTCATGGCTTCCACTATGTTAACCCAGTGTGCCGTCAGCGAGATGTACCATCCCTGCCCACAAGCACATGTCCAGTGTCCGTGGTTAGGTGGACTTTCCCGGTAACTGCGTTGTTGAGGGCACGGCTAATGTTTTGGGACACGTGCTTGTGTAATGTGGGGACGGCACACCTGGAGAAATAGTGGTGGCTTGGGACCGAATACCGAGGGACGGCCTCCGCCATCAGATTGGTTAATGTTTCCATCTCCACGAGCCTAAAAGGCAACATTTCGAGCGCAAGCAGTCGTGAAATCTGAGAATTTAGTAGTTCAGCATGTGGGGCGTTGGGACAAGGACGTGGATGTGCTTCCTGGTGCTGCTACTTGAGAGTGTCCAACGACAGGTGCAGGGCAGGAGGCATCTTTGCATGCACCATGGACAGGGGATTGGCATGCATGCACAACAGCGGAAGAAGCAGTGGTGCTACCCGCAGACACTGTTCCTGGACCCTGGGGTTCCGCCCTCAAAGTCGCGTGCTTTGCTGCCATGTGCCTGATCATGCTGGTGGTGGCTAGCTTTGCCACCCCTGCTGAGGCTGGCCTGGCAGGTGGTGCAAATGGCCTTTTTGGGTTATCGGCAGAATCTTTAAAAAACAACCAGACTCGGGAAGACCTAACATTTGTACTGGCAACTTCCTTCGTGTTGGTGTTACGGGGAACTGTTGCCTGCCTTCTGTCTGCGGCCACCACACTGCTTCTTCTGCCTGTTGGGGTGCTCTGCCTCCCCCTGTGTGCTGCTGTCCATGCTCTGCATATCCTCCTGCCAGTTTGGGTCATTTACTATATCATCCACGATCTCGTCTTCCACTTCCGCACCCTAGTCCTCCTTCTGACTTTCTGGCAATTGTGTCTCATCATCGTCCACCTCTTGTGACACTTTCCCACCATCGCCTTCGTGTGACCATGGCCGCTCAAATATTTGGGCATCGCTACATGCAATTTCCTCTTAAAGTAAATCGGGCAAGAGGCCCGAATCTATAAATGAAAAAGTGAACAACTCTTCGGAGTGTCCAAGTGTGGGATCAGTTGTCTCTAGCACTCGGCATGGTGGGAGGAAGGAGGTTCAGGGTGAGGAATATGCGTTCCAAACTCACGGCTACTGAGACTTGACCGTGTGGAAGAAAGCGTGGTGGTAGTGGTGTCTAAGTGACTGGAATCATTATCTGCTATCCAACCAATAACCTTTTCACACTGCTCTGTGTTCAATAGTGGTGTTGCTCGGTCCCCTAATAATTGGGACAGGAAGGTCGAGCGAGAAGATGTGGGTGTTTGTTATGGCACAATTTCAGCTTACCCACGGCCTCGGCATCGGCCTCTGCATGCACCATCACCATCACGTCCAGTTCTCCGTCCCTTGCCACGTGTCTTGCCCATTTTAAATGGAGGATCTTTAACGCTCACTACAAATGGATGAATTTGGAGCGAACTTATATGTGATCCGTGTGACGGACAAACCACAGTTTTAAATACCTGGCCTATAGGTAACTATTTTGAACAGTAAACCGGTGTCAAAAACTTCGCTGACACACTGAAACAAATTTTTAATGGAGGCCAGAAATGGCAGTATTTTCTGAAAACGTATATGTGATTCGTGTGACGGAAAAAACACAGTTTTAAATACCTGGCCTGTAGGTAACTATTTTTTAACAGCAAACTGGTGTCAATAGCTCCACTGACACACTGAAACAAAATTTCAATGGAGGCCAGAAATGGCAATATTTTCAGCGCAATTATATGTGATCAAGTTTTAAATTGCTGGATTTTTAGTGCTGTAATATGGAAGGACCTGGCTGTATTCTGCAGTGCCAACAAGCAAATGGCACAGAAAAACAAAGTTCTCTGGATTGATTTTTAAGCAAATAATGAGGATTAAGATCCAAAAAAAAATTATTCCTGGCCCCTGAGACCTGGGCCTATGTCTAGAAATGTCTAACAGCAGCAGCAGACAGAACTGGAATGGATCCTGTTGTGCTATATACACTGCCTGCCTATATACACTGCCTGCCTGATATCTCTGCAGATGGATTAGTCCTCAGAAGGACTGTTTATTGAGATGGATATGTGTAATATGCTTCTGTTCTACCTACACTTCCTAATACACAAGCAAATCTCTCCCTAGCTCAGCACCTCTCCCTACACTGTCTGATTCCGGAGTGACTGTGACGAGAACAGCGGCGCCAGGTCTGATATAGACCTGATGACGCTGTGCGGCCAGCCAATCACTGTAATGCCACAACTAACATGACTGCGGCATTACAGTGAGTGGCAGGCAATCCCTGCATATTCATTGGCTCTGTAAAGAGCGCCAAACATGCAGTGAGGGGACCCGAGCCCCCACCGAGCAACCCCGGAAATACTCAGCAGTGAGATGCTCGGGCGAGCACCAAGCAGTAGCAAGCATGCTCGCGCATCACTAATCTTCAACCCATATTCCACAGAGACCACAGACTGAAAGGAATATTCCCGGAACTACCACTTCTCTCCTACAAAAGCCCCCTAACTAAAGGAATCTCCTTGTCAGAAGTGTCCTTTCATCACCATCAGAGACGGGAACATTCCCCTGTAATAATAAAAAGTAGGACTTGTACCCAGATACAGTACAGACCAAAAGTTTGGACACACCTTCTCATTTAAAGATTTTTCGGTATTTTCATGACTTTGAAAATAGTACATTCACACTGAAGGCATCAAAACTATCAAATAACACATGTGGAATTAAATACTTAACAAAAAAGTGTGAAACAGCTGAAAATATGTCTTATATTCTAGGTTCTTCAAAGTAGCCACCTTTTGCTTCGATGACTGCTTTGCACACTCTTGGCATTCTCTTGATGAGCTTCAAGAGGTAGTCACCGGAAATGGTCTTCCCACAATCTTGAAGGAGTTCCCAGAGATGCTTAGCACTTGTTGGCCCTTTTGCCTTCACTCTGCGGTCCAGCTCACCCCAAACCATCTCGATTGGGTTCAGGTCTGGTGACTGTGGAGGCCAGGTCATCTAGCGAAGCACCCCATTACTCTCCTTCTTGGTCAAATAGCCCTTACACAGTCTGGAGGTGTGTTTGGGGTCATTGTCCTGTTGAAAAATAAATGATGGTCCAACTAAACGCAAACCGGATGGAATAGCATGCCGCTGCAAGATGCTGTGGTAGCCATGCTGGTTCAGTGTTCCTTCAATTTTAAATAAATGCCCAACAGTGTCACCAGCAAAGCACCCCCACACCATCACAACTCCTCCTCCATGCTTCACGGTGGGAACCAGTCAGTAGAGTCCATCCGTTCACCTTTTCTGAGTCGCACAAAGACACGGTGGTTGGAACCAAAGATCTCAAATTTGGACTCATCAGACCAAAGCACAGATTTCCACTGGTCTAATGTGCATTCCTTGTGTTCTTTAGCCCAAACAAGTCTCTTCTGCTTGTTGCCTGTCCTTAGCAGTAGTTTCCTAGCAGCTATTTTACCATGAAGGCCTGCTGCACAAAGTCTCCTCTTAACAGTTGTTGTAGAGTTGTGTCTGCTACTAGAACTCTGTGTAGCATTGACCTGGTCTCTAATCTGAGCTGCTGTTAACCTGCGATTTCTGAGGCTGGTGACTTGGATAAACTTATCCTCAGAAGCAGAGGTGACTCTTGGCCTTCCTTTCCTGGGGCGGTCCTCATGTGAGCCAGTTTCTTTGTACCGCTTGATGGTTTTTGCAACTGCACTTGGGGACACATTCAAAGTTTGCCCAATTTTATGGACTGACTTACCTTCATTTCTGAAAGTAATGATGGCCAATCGTTTTTCTTTACTTAGCTGCTTTTTTCTTGCCATAATACAAATTCTAACAGTCTTTTCAGTAGGACTATCAGCTGTCTATCAACCTGACTTCTACACAACACAACTGATGGTCCCAACCCCATTTATAAGGCAAGAAATCCCACTTACTAAACCTGACAGGGCACACCTGTGAAGTGAAAACCATTTCCGGTGACTACCTCTTGAAGCTCATCAAGAGAATGTCAAGCGTGTGCAAAGCAGTCATCAAAGCAAAAGGTGGCTACTTTGAAGAACCTAGAATATAAGACATATTTTCAGTTGTTTCACACTTTTTTGTTAAGTATATAATTCCACATGTGTTATTTGATAGTTTTGACGCCTTCAGTGTGAATATACAATTTTCATAGTCATGAAAATACAGAAAAATCTTTAAATGAGAAGGTGTGTCCAAACTTTTGGTCTGTACTGTATTAGTGACAAATACAGTCCACCTACCCAACACAAATCAGGACTATAAGATCATGGATTTCTTCTCATATTCATCCTCCAATGTGGTGGACATGATACAATGTACAAGGTGCCCTGGAGGAGCCGATATTGGGGAAACTAAGCAAAAACTACAAACAATGATGAATCTACACAGACACAATCAGGAATGAACTGGACGCCTGTGGGGAAACATTTCTCTGGACTTGGACACGCTATGACGGATATAAAAGTCTTAATATTGAAAGGTTGTTTCAAGGACGACTGAGAGAGAAAAATCTGAGAATTCATACTGATAAGATAATTGGACACAATTTAACACCTGGATTTATGACTCACTACATGGACCCAGTTCACACCTCCACCAGACTGACTCAAAATCACTAAGCCGTCAATCCCATCACCTCTCCATTTGTAACAAAAAAAAATTAATTTGATTTCCTTGGCTTATCTTTAGTAGGCATCACCCCATGTATCCACCCCATACACAAATTGTAATATCTCCTAAATGTTGTGCTCTTGTCTCAGTCATTCATTTGTAAATCTCCCTGAAGAAGGAGCCTCGGTGCTCTGAAAGCTGCAGACATAATTCTATAATTCTCCTGATTAGCCAATAAAGGCTAAGAATACTTTTGTCAATTTTAGGCATAACACTATTCATATCAATTTGTTAATTTTGCAAAGTTATGATATATGCTCTTCTGTGCCCCCCCCGAATATTAATTATTCTTTTTTTTGGGGGGGGCGGATAATTAGAACTTCTGCTATGGAGCCCTATGATTTCTATGTACGTCCGTTATGATGACTACATAATTAGAATATACTTATTGTAACACATAAATAATCATTGGAGCTGTAATCATAAAATTATATTTTGTCAATGTGTGAAATGGTCTTTTAAGAATTGTTTACATGTGTAACATAACATATATATATAAATGATTTATGTGGATAGTAGGTGAAGTGTAGAGCGGTGTCACCCCATGCTGATTATTATCTGGGCTTGTTACATTGTCAGGCTGCAATTTCCCTCTACAATGTCATGTGATGCACTACTTATCTCATCCACCAGATGGCGCTATAGAGTGTTATAATCCTGAAAGGCGACAGCTGCAGGACGACTCGTGTAAGAGCAACAGTTCATAGTACCAGGGGTCAACTATTTTGAGCATGAAATTCACTAAGGAGGAGTCACTACTGTGTCTGGACAGTAAGAGGGGCGACACTATTGTGAAGGACACTATGGGGCGATTCATTACGACCGGTGTTCTGCACTTTAGTGTTAATGACTCTCTGGAGTACAATGCGTCTAATTCATTAAGTGGTGCTCATCCCCTAAAGAAATAGGCGCATCTCTTAATTGTCATGTGCCGACACCAGAAATGGTCTGAAGTCAGTGACTGGGGAATATTTCTTGACTACATTACGCAGTTGCTGCTGAGACTGGACTGTAAACACTAAAAGTCACAACTTCCGAGTTCTGGGAAAATATTGCGACTTCTTAAGGTGTTTTACATCAGAGCTTTCACCTATCACATTTTCTGCTATTCATGCGCTATAGAGATAAAGTGTCAGCTCCATTCTGCAGGAAAGTGCGATTATAGCAATATCAAACTTATTTTATTACTTTTATACAATTAATATTCTGTGGGGGAGGGGCCGAAGGAAAATCTGTTTATCCGTCAGCTCGCTCCGTTGTACGGCCACATTCAGAGTTTCTCCTCCTGTGCAGATGTTCATATAGTCTGTAATCATTATGTCAGCGCTGGTTTATACCTGACTGGTTTATACAATGATCTGTACAGAAATAATCTATTCCCAGAGGAAGAAGAGAAGACAGAAATAATCACTGAGCGCTCTGCTAATTCTCTGCACCTTCATCTACACAACATTGTAATACAGCGACATCATGGGGGATGAGGACGGAGGTTTTTGTACGGCTCTGTATCACTATGGTACCAGCTATAACCCTGCTGACAGTAATAATCTGCTGCATCGTCCTCTGTCGCTCCTCGGATTGTAAGAGTAAAAGCAGTTCCAGATCCAGATCCAGAGAACCGGTCTGGGACTCCTGTATCTCGGGGGGTTGCATAATAGATAAGAAGCTTTGGTCGTTCTCCTGATTTCTGTTGGTACCAGGATAACCAGTAACCTATACCAGTACTGGCCGTACATGAGATGGTGACTGTATCTCTGGGGGACACAGAGATATAATCTGGAGTCTGGGTCATCACAATCTCTCCACAGGATCCTGAGGATTAGAAGAGACATATTCATTACTGATAAATGTCGGGATCTTCCTAGAAATCCTGATCTGATGATGGATCCACTGTAGAGATTTCTCTACACACAATCATGGAAGGATCCGAATCTCTCACTCTGAATAGAAATGAAGATCACAGCCAGCAGATAACTGCGAGAAACCATCCTGATGTGTCTGGACCGTCAGATAGAAACTATAAGATGAGACAATCTGTACAATGAGATCTATATAGAGAGTGACAGGGGGGATACAGAGACCCCCAGAGACTGTGTATGGAAATACTGGGGACATGTAAATTCTGTGGTTATAATGTGACGGTTGCTGGAGTGTAATAGAGACCGGAGCTCGGCGGCGTCTCCTCCTAGATGAGAATTAATGTCACTTGTATGAAATCTAAGAAAAGAAATAAGAGTTTTTAGTAATTAATTGTAATTTCCATGGTTATAGGTTTTTATGATCACGTTTAGCTCTGCTACATCTGTATATAAATATTCCTGAAATATTGTTTTGTATTTATAAGGATATAAATGTATATTTCTATAATCGGCAGGATATTCCATTACACTGTATAAACCTCCTGAGAGAATCCACCGGTCATCAGGGTCGCGGTATTGTAGGACCTGATATCTGTGCGGAGTCTTCACAGATTACATACAAGTTAGGAAAACCCTGTAAGTGACGTCCTTGTATACGATCACATACACGACTGATCTCTCTGAATATCTGTTATAAATGCAGTCAGGATTAAGGGAGAAAATCTACTAGAGACCTGAGCAGAAGTAATCCGGGGGCTCCTGCACCTGCCGAACCCCCTCCAAACTCGCGATCAGGGGTCAGGTTATAGGAAGTTACATAGTGCGGTGTAGTGTAACGGAGACCTCGGCACCGAAGAAGACAAAAGGAGGAAATGTTGCTGCAAATATATATTTTTTATTTGGATCCGGCAAAAAAAGCAAAGACAGATACCGACCAGCGTTTCGACCAATAAATTGTCTTCATCAAGGACGTCTGTAATACATGAACATAACAAATAAAACATTTAGTTTCATATGTGACATGAAATGAACCTAAAGAAAAGTGTCAGATCAATGGGAGGCAGGAGGAGGAAAGGTGGGAATGTGAGGATCAACCAGAGATAACACATGGACAATGAGATCACAACGATGAAAATCATTAATAATACTGCAATTGTCATATGGGAACAATGTTGGAGTCAGCGTGATAATCTGGTTTTGTGTGAATTCCATAAAGACAAAAGGAAAGAAAAGAAAAGAGGACATGAATCCTGGAAGCTAAAGGACAAATTATCTAAAGACGACCAATATGTGGTCAGTTCAGAGCAATGACGACGGCTCAAAAATTATTAATTATTACAATGTGCACACTTCAGTAGGTGAACACTTGGTCTAAGGTTCAGGTTTTCACGTGACTTTACCAGTTAGAATAAGACCAGGAAATCTAGATCGCATCATGTCCATATAGCAGCACCTGTAACTACAGTATATTCAGGTGGTGTGTACATGTCTAATATTAGACCATCGAAGCAATGTAGAGGGCTCCAAAAATGATTAGGCCTCTACCTATCCCTATGCCGAGCTCCTATACCAACACAGTACAGGCATAAAATGGTGTTCATGGCCGCCCCTAAGTGTTATCCTGCCTGTGATAGTCCCCTGATAATGGTGCAGGTTTATATTTTTTAAATCCTCACAAATTGAATCGCAGATTGTTCAAATTTGTGTGGAACCTCGGATTTCAGGAAATTTAACTCAAATTCATTCCTCCATGGATTGATCTGCTCATCTCTAGTCTCAACAAGACTAATTCCTGGCTGGAGAGTGACCGCACTATCCGGGGACAGTGACCGCACTATCCGGGGACAGTGACCGCACTATCCGGGGACAGTGGCCACCACATCTCCTTGAGCCCCAGAACGGCTCAGAGTGAATACGATGGCACTACGTGACTAAAGTGGACATAGCTTGAGCAGATCTCGTTACACCTAGCAGGGTCAGTTATGTGTAAGTATGGCGACAAGAAAGGTTCAGATCCAGCAATCCCACAGGATTAAAAATTACACCTTTACTTAAGAAACGTAAAAATCCATATTAGTATTTCAATAGAAAAATGTGAAATGAGAGCGGGTATAAACAATACATGAACTGGTGACGGGTTTTACACCATGTGGATTCTTAATCATAGTCTATTTTACAGTGATAGTCAAGTACATTTTATTTTTTTAAATTTACTTTTTGCTCCACTCTCTTCACAACCCAAGAATATTACACAATTGAAGACAGCGCTCCTTAGGAAGTTTCATATATACAGGTGCTTCTTACTAATTTAGAATATCATCAAAAGGTTAATTTATTTCAGTTCTTCAATCCAAGAAGTGAAGCTCATATATTATATAGAGTCATTACACACAGAGGGATCTATTATATAGAGTCATTACACACAGAGGGATCTATTCCAAGTGTTTATTTCGGTTAATGCCACGCAGCATTGATGCAGTAATTGATGCAAAGGATCCCCGACCAAGTATTGAGGGCATTTACTGAACATACATTTCAGTAGGGGAACATTTCGGATTTTAAAGACATTTTTCAAGCTGTTGTTATAAAGTATTCTAATTTACTGAGATAATGACTTTTGTGTTTTCATTGGCTGTAAGCCATAATCATCAACATTAACAGAAATAAACACTTGAAATAGATCTCTCTGTTTGTAATGACTCTATATAATATATGAGCTTCACTTTTTGTGTTGAAGAACTGAAATAAATTAACCTTTTGATGATATTCTAATTTTCTGAGAAGCACCTGTATATATGATACTTCTTAAGCAGCGCTATTTCCATTTGCTTCTGTGGATTTTACCTCAGGTGTATTTTGACTATGACGCTCCCTTATGCCTAATGTATCCTGCAGACATGCTTATTTGTACAACCCAAGAATATTAGTGACTTAGAGGCCATCGCCAATGAGGAACGGGCTAAGATTCCTCAGGGGCTGTAAAGAGCTGGTGTCTGGATAGGCATCACGTACGCAGCAGGTCGTAACAGCCAAAGGGGCTTTACTACCTACTAAAGACGCTTATCACGTAGGGGTGAATAATCCTCAGACTTCAGTGGTCAGTAAGGGGCATTTTGTGCTGAATATGGAGAAACCACTTGTTATATTATTTGTACTGAGCTATTTCTATACTTCTTGGTTTATTGCAAACAGCAGAAAGTTTATAAATGTTAGAAATAAACTGAATCTGAAATGGGGTGAAGGTGGGCATTGAAACTAAATATACAGTGCTCAGCATAAATGAGTGCACCCCCTTTGAAAAGTAAAATTTTAATCAATATCTATAATGGGTGTGTCAGGTGTGACAGACTGTCGTTCTGGATCCAGCTGTAGAAAGTCATTGCGCTTGGCTCTGCAGGCACCTTCTTGATCTTTTGATCTTTGTGGTGTAGTGATATCCTTCTCCCTCTAGGACCTAGGAGTGGACCTCCACCTTCTGCTGCTAATTGACACACCCTTGCTGGATGTTTAAATACCTTCGGTCTCTGCAGAAAGTCGCCTAGATAGCTCTATTTTCCTCTGTCCAAACTTGAAGTACTAGTAGTCGGCTAGTGTCTTCTTGGAGTTCCCTTGGAGTATAGTTGGCATAATCTCTCTGGTGTCTTCTCAAGCTAAGTGTTTTCCTTTGTCTGTTACCTATTTGTCTTTAGTTGCAGTGGGGGTTGACTAGTGCTCACCCCATCCCCTCCTTAACTAGGGCCTATCACTAGGGGCAGTCAGGGATTAGGTTTCCTGCTCAGCGATAGGTACGGAACCTATTTAGGGACTTTAGGGGAGTCAGGCTGTTGTCAGATCTGCCTAGGGGTCTCCACTCCCCCTTTTCCTAGTGTTTGGACTTCTTCCTCCTCTTCCCGTTGTTGTGCACTTAGTCTTTCCCTCACCTTGCTTGACAATATCTCACTGAACAAAAGAAAAATTTCCAGAATTTTGACAAGACTAAGTTTCATAGAACCTTCTTTAACCCATAACATGAAGGTAAGGTTAATAATATAACTTTCATAGCTAAATCTTCAGTATTACTCAAAATAGTTAATGCAAAATGAGTACACCCGACATAAAAAAAAATTACTACATCTTGTCATTTGTATGACCTCCATAATTTTTAAGAACAGCACCGAGTTTTCTAGATATGGAATGAGCAGATTGGCGACATATTGTAACATTTATCTTTTTTCATTCTACAAGAAAGAGCCCTTTTAGAGCCTGGATACTGGATGGAGAGTGATGACAACTTGTCTCTTCAGAATTCCCCATAGGTGTTTGGGTGGGTTCAGATCAGGAGACACTTAATCAATGAATCACTTTCTCCCTGTTCTTCTTCAGAAATACCACAGAAGCCTTAGATGTGTGTTTTGGATCATTGTGATGTTGCTAAGTGAACGTCTACCAAGCGCACAGAGTGATGGCAGCATCTTCTCTTTCAATATAGAGGTTTACATCTGTGAATTCATGACATCATCAATGAAATGTATCCCCCCCGACTCCAGCAGCACTGATGCAGCCCCACATAAGGACACTGCAACCACAAGGTCTCATTGAAAGACACCATTCAGTTTTCTTTGTACTTCTCACCTTTTTGACACTATACAGCTTTGAAGCCATCAGTTCCAAAAACATTTATCTTGGTGTCAACACTCCAGAGTATAGAGTCCCAGTGGTCTTCATATTTTTCACCACGATCCCTCAATTGTAGTAGAGCTTTTTAGTGTATAAGCTTTAGTAGAAGTTTCTTTCTTCTAAAGACAACGGCATGCAACCCATTCCTCTGCAGTGTACACCGTATTGTGTCATGAGAAACACATTCACCGGTTTGGATTTCTACTCATTTAGCTAACTGCACTGAATTTGTATATGGATTTTCTTCAGCCCTTCTTATCAAAAGATGCTCCTGTTTAGGTGTCAACCTCCATGATTGGCCTGGACGTCTCTGTAAGATGATTGCAGTTCCATCTTTGTTACATTTTGGTATTCCTTTTGCTACAGTATTCTGACTGATAAGTAAAGCTTTGCTGATCTTCTTGTAGCCTTCCCTTTTTTTATGTAAAATAAATTATTTTCTTTCTCAGGTCTTGTGACATTTCTCTTCCATGTGGTGCCATTGCTGACAGAATGAAATGGGAAGGGTTTTTGTTTTTTTAGAAGCAACAACTTTTTCTAGTAAACTGTCTGCTGGACACCTGTGTAATGAATAATTAAACTTACCTGTGGTTGAATTCTGGTTAATTAGAATTTTGTACTATAAAATTGAACTTTTCTACTAAGATTTTCATTGGGGTGTACTCACTTTTACAACATTTTCTTAAATGAATTTCTTAGGAAAATTACTTTTTGGGGTGTTGAAAATAGCAAGTATTGTTTGTAATTAATAGCCAACATTTGTGGGAGTATTTAGTAGTCTGGTATCCCATAGAAAACGTTAATTCTAAAAGGAAACTAAAGGTTTTCTGACAAAACTGTTGGGGTGTACTCATTTGTGCTGAGCACTGTATCTGCTATATCCACAGAATATGCCAAATATATATAGTGGATGTGGATCCCACCTATAGGAACATCATATATCTTGAGTACGGGGCCCTGACAAGCTGCGGTTTCAGCCATTAGATTGTCAGGATTCCCGTCCATTTGTATAGAAATTTTAACCACCTCCTTATGAAAATTCCTCTTAATGGAGTCTGCATGTTCTATATATTTACATCACATCCTCTGTATGTGGTAAGAATAGAATAACTCCTTAAAGGTGAGTACAGATGTGGTGGATAGGATGTGTATTTGGGTAAGACCTCGTGAATTCAACATGTCAATATATTTATTCTCAAGGAATATAAACTGTCCCCGGAGATGTCTGACAGCAGCTTTACCCCCTCTCCCTATACACAACACATGGACGCTCAGCTGAGTCTAACGTGCTTATGTATGGGGGGGGGCTGTTTATCCGTCAGCTCGCTCCGTTGTACGGCCACATTCAGAGTTTCTCCTCCTGTGCAGATGTTCATATAGTCTGTAATCATTATGTCAGCGCTGGTTTATACCTGACTGGTTTATACAATGATCTGTACAGAAATAATCTATTCCCAGAGGAAGAAGAGAAGACAGAAATAATCACTGAGCGCTCTGCTAATTCTCTGCACCTTCATCTACACAACATTGTAATACAGCGACATCATGGGGGATGAGGACGGAGGTTTTTGTACGGCTCTGTGTCACTGTGTGAGAGGATGCTGTGCACTCTGCTGACAGTAATAATCTGCTGCATCGTCCTCTGTCGCTCCTCTGATTGAAAGAGTGTAATCAGTTCCAGATCCAGATCCAGTGAACCGGTCTGGGACTCCTGTATATCGGCTGCTTGCACTGTAGATGAGAAGTGCTGGAGGTTGTCCTGATTTCTGTTGGTACCAGTGTAAGTAGCCATATACATTACTACTGGCCTTACATGAAATGGTGGCTGTTTCTCCCGGGGACACAGTGATGAGATCTGGAGATTGGGTCAGTACAATCTGTGCACAGGAGTCTAAGGAAAGAAAGAAAACATAAGTGTTAGTGTTAATGTCGCCTCATTGTGCTGTTCTCTACTACTGTCCTGTCCATCATCTCATGAACCTCTCACCATGAATGAGAAGAAGAATTACACCCAGTACAACTCCCTGTAAACCCATCGTCATCTCCCTGGACTGATGGCCACAGACTATAGAGATGTCACCTGCACAATGTCTCCTATATACCAGCTGTAATCACTGGAGGAGACGTCCCCTGAGAGCAGAGATGTAAAGCAGGAGACATGTAAATTGTGCCGTGTGTCAGCGATCAGTGATCTGGATCTTACTGCAATCAGGGATTTCCTACAGGAGAGATATAATCCCGATCATTATCCTGAGATCATTCACCATCAGTGATCTCCTGATTGTTCTCAGACATCAGAAATGGGATTATTTTTATAGATGTTATTAGTTTTATCTGTGAAGTAAGAATAAATCCTTCTACGTCTTATTGGGCTTTTCCAGCTTTGTGATGTTGCAGCCGATGTAAGAACAGATACTGGAGACAACAGATCACCGGGAACGTGAAACGCAGAATTCCTGACCTCACAGAGAACATCTAAGGGTATGTGCCCACGTAGCGTTTTACAAGCGTATATGCTGCGCTCAAAAATCCGCAGCATGTCCATTAATTTTGCGGACACGCAGCATAATCGCCACCATTGACTTGCATTGAGATTTATATAATCCGTGTCAGTATATTTGTATACACAGATTATATGCGTTTCAATGTGCTGATGGTACCCAAGTCTGGAGGAGAGAAGACTCTCATCCAGACCTGGATAGAAACTGTAAAAAAAAGAATTAAAAATAAAAAATAAAGTGTATACTCACCTTCCGATGTCCTCCCGGTGTTTTGTCTGCTCCGTCCGCTCTCTTGCAATGCTCCCGCTGTTATGAAGGACCTGCCATGACGTCACTGAGTCATGTGACCCATCACATGGCTCAATGACGTCACCGCAGGTCCTTCACACCACCGTGAGCCGCCCAACACACCGGATGCGGCAGAGAGAACACCGGGAGGACACCGGAAGGTGAGTATAAACTTTATTTTTTTATTTTTTACCATTTTATTCTTTTTTTTAACTAACTTGGTCACACTACTATAAATTCATGCCGGTTGCCGTTTGTATGGATTTATATAGAGTGAACAAGTTGTCAAGCACTTTCCAAGTGATGCTAAAATCACTTGG
This sequence comes from Phyllobates terribilis, assembly GCF_046119375.1. Classification (NCBI taxonomy): domain Eukaryota; kingdom Metazoa; phylum Chordata; class Amphibia; order Anura; family Dendrobatidae; genus Phyllobates; species Phyllobates terribilis. Next base: position 1,178,273,942 of record NW_027362761.1, read on the forward strand.
AAAAGCGCTTGATAACCCGCATGCAGAAATGCATGGAGAGATGCTTGACAAACGCTTCTACCTGGCGGGAAAAACGCATGTAAAATCCGCATGCATTTTTCCTGCCAGGGAGAAGCGTAAAAAATATGCAGCATTTCTGCATCGTGGGCACATAGTCGAAGACCATTAGAAATATTTATATTCATTCAGATTATTATTAATATGTTTATTACTATTAATACGACTGATATTTTATTACATCCACTCCTGATTGTTGCTTAAAAACCAGATGTAAAACCCTGATGAAATACACAGGTGTGAATGAGGCCTGATCTGTGTATATTGTGGTGTGAATACAGAACTGATGGGATATTTGGGGGATTCTCATGTGATTTATCTTCATGCATTACTATCATCTATCTTGTGGATGTAAATCTCTCATGTATATAATGTCATATATCAGCGGTTCTCATCTGTCTCATCTGATGTCATTTCCTCCCTATACGACGGCCCCTGAGCGTTATAGATGTGATATACGGGGGCTGCACCTATATAGTGTTATGTGAATAGAAGCTCTTGAATGATTTTTCATTATCAATGAATGTATTAATAAAATTATAAGAAATATGGAGAAGACAGATATTTGGACACATAGATGAGCCCCCGACAGAAGACACATCTCTGATGGCTGAACCTGCCATTATTCCTGCACTTATGGCCGAGGGTCTGGACAAACCACAAACTCACATTATTGTTATTCTGGTAGAAAACAAATCCTCGTCGGTGACTTTATTAGTAGTTTGCAGAGCACATGTTACTCCCTGACGTGTGCAGAATAATCCGGGCTCCTCTGAGGCTGCCGGGCTCCTCCAGTCCAGGATTCTCCTCAGACCGGGGCCGGGAGAGGTGGGGTCATTTATATGTATATTTCTACCCTACGTCCCAGACCCCTGAGCAGAATAAGGCAGATTCACAGCAAACAGACTCATTGTGAATCCAATCTCTTTCCTGAATTGGAGTGAATCTGCTGAGTGTGAATTGTGGCTGAGTCGCTCATCACTAATGTCCGCACATCTCAGCCCAGAATAGAAAAAGACTGAAGTGAATCTCTGAAAACCCCATTTACTGCTGGGAATATATTTGCTGCTTTGTGCAGCGGCTCCGGCCCCTCTGATCTGTGAGTATAATGTGGGATATGTGAGGTATAGCGCTGTATGGAGCCGCCATTATGAGACCTCTAGACCTTGTAGTGAGAGGGTGGAGGGGACTGTGCAGCGCGGGGAGGATCTGTCCTCCAGTTCTCTCTCTTCCTGGTCACTCATCCATTCCCGCTAAGCTTCTTATGTTCCTGAGTCCATCAGTAACCGGCGGCTCAGCTAATGTCGGCCGCTCCCGGAGATGACACCTGTTATGCCATGGTTTTCTGATATGGGGAGACCACTGTAACCCCGGGGTCCATCTTTATTTTCAGGATAAAGGACATCACATTAGATATATCGGGTACAGCTCAAATAAAAAGGTAATCACTTGTCCAGAAAAAAAATAAAGATATTTGCAACCAAGATGAGTCCATCACATAACAGGTCAGATATTTATCCCTAGGAGGTAAACTATGAAATGACAGCAAGCAGAGATCTAGATACAGAAAATATAAGGGAAAATTATATAATCTTTTATTATACTGAAGTGACCGCGGGCAAGGCCGCGCATTGGTATCTATAATCTGGCCCAGCAAGATCCCCACACACAGACTCCATCTTGATAACCGTATCTTTACTCGTATACATTTTTAACAGCAAAGAAAAACAATAAATGACAACAGTATGCACAGTAATAACGTGTAGTGATAAGCTGACCCTCACTGTCCCTACTCACACGTTACCAGTCCTTTACTCCAGAAGGATGTGTCCCCCGTCGCAGGCCTGTCTGTCTTTGCAGGAGGGCGTCCCAGCCGGAGAAAAAAAAACAGGAACAACAAATTACGCTGAAAGGAGGGAATACTTTGGCCTCTCGCCAGAGGACCCGCTTACAGTCTCTCTGATCCGGATAGCAGCTTTGGTGGATCCCTTATGTAGTCCACACTCCAGTAGCAGGGAGTGTAATAGCAGTATCCCTCAGCAGTGAAGAAGCTGGGGAAGGCCCCGAGGAAATGGTATCAGGTAAAAGAAATCCCATTGAGAGTCTCTCCTGCGCCACGCACGAGGGCCTGCACACAGTCCTGGCTCTTTTCACAGCCCACAGCAAACTCCTCGCGCGCTTTTTTTCTGCTTCCCACTTTGGTCACGTGACTCTCTAGGGCCAGACACAGGAGGCTCAGTCTTTTGCTCTGTCATCACACCCTGCGCAGGTGCAACCTCTGGCCACAAGGTGGCAACATCATCCTGTGTAATCACTTCTATAACAGGCTCTATATCAATAATCACCGAACAGCCAGAGCCTGCCAGCTCACTACAATACAAAAATACAACCTGTAATTGCTGGAACAAACCAAATGTATATTTATATTCTATAGGAGCAGAAAGTAAAGTCCTCCCCTCCTTCTTCTATCTCCTTACATCTGTACAGATTCCTCCATCACATGAATCCTGGTAACAGTCTGAAGCTTTTATCGGCCGCGCACAATACTGGATAAGAGCTGCCCGGGTCGTGTTCCTCCTCCTGATGTGTGTGCTCTGTACAGATACAAGCGCCTCATACACAGGATTCTCTGCTATTCCTCAGTATCAGTCACTTATATACAGATGTTTGGTGTCTGCACTGAGTATAGACAGAGCTGCCTGAGCTGCTGCTGCCCCCTAGTGGCTCCATGACATGGAGATTTATGCATCCTGTATCTGTACTGAGCCAGTAACCACATGATACCAGAGGGAGCGGAAAGCATCTTATTACATCATCCAGAAGAGGAGGCAGCACAGGTGTGGAGGGAAGCAAAATGGGGGATCTAAAGAGCCAGCGGTGGAAATAGGGAAGATCTCCAGGAGGAGCTGGAAAATCTCCTGGACAAAGGTTGGATGGCAGAGAAAGAGCCACCTGCTCTCTGCTCCACCACTTATCCTGCTAGGGCACAGGTCGCTTTATGGCTGTAGCTGCCCGAGGTGCGGTGAGCTAGATCCACTGCGCCATAGCGATAGCGAATGTAGCACAATGAATGGGGAGCGCCCGTCACCTTCTCTGTGACTCAGCTGGTGGCAATGGCATCATGGCGTCAGCATGGACGCTCTGCCACAAGATGAGGTGGAGCCACAGGAGATCTGATGGACAGGGAAGTATTAAATATTAGTTTTTCAATAAATGAATTAATTTTGATAACAAGAATGAAATGGGGGTGAGAGAGAACACTATAATGACTTAAGGGTGGGGGATGGAAGAGATATAAATATATTGGGGGAGGGGACATGTAAATATAATGAATCAGAGGGGCATGGAATTATAATGATACAGCGGACAAGTAATTATAATGAATCGGGGGGGCGGGAGGTGCACAGTGGGGGCATGGAGGACACAGGAGATTAACTGATTAATTGGGGGAAAGAGAACAGTAACTAATTCATTTATACATTTATTGGGAGGGGAAAAGTGGCCAATTATAGTTACAGGGGGCTCAGTGGTGGATTATCAATTTACATTCAGAATTTTGTGTTGCATAATAGTAAGACGTCAGCGGTGAGTTACTGGATGTGAATATTTGTTCTGTCTCTACATTGTATAGGGGCACGTTCACATGGGCGACCGGCGGCACTAAATGACCACCAATCGGAAAACCATTACCTATTGGCAGTCGCTTCATAGCATGTTTAACCCCTTCATGACTGGGCTATTTTTCATTATTTTATTTGTTTTTTCCTCTCCTTCTACTAAGAGCCATAACTTGCTATCTTTCCATCCACATAGCGTATGAGGACTTGGTTTTTGCGAGACAAGTTGTAGTTTTGAACGACATCATTCATTTTATCATGTGATTCACTCAAAAGTTGGGAAAATAATTCTAAGTGCGTTGAAATTGCAAAAAAAGTGCAATTCCACAATTGTTTGTGTCACCATTTTCTGAGACCCCTAACATTTTCAATTTTCGTGGTAAGGGGCTATGTGGGGGCTTATTATCTGTGGCCTGATTTGAGGTTTATTGATGCTATTTTGGGGTAGATATAATGGTATCATCTTGTCTAATTGCAGTTTATTGCAATGTTGTGGCAGCTAAAAAAAGTAATTATGGCGTTTTGATTTTTTTCTCATTACGCTGTTTACTGATTGGATTAATTTATTTTATTTTTGATAGACTGGAGTTTTATGAATTTGGCGATATCGAATATGTGTATTTTTTTTTAATTGCTTTATTTTTAATGGGGCACAAAGGGGGGTGATTCTTGCACCGGCTATCACTGAGGAATATGTTCCTACAACAAAGATACCATCCACTGGTAATAGATGAACAGATCCACAGAGCTACAAGGATCCCAAGAAGCCGCCTCTTGGATTACAGACAGAGAGAGGACAACAACAGGGCGCCTCTTGTGGTCACATACAGCAAGCACATGAACATCCTAAGGAAGATTGAGACTGATCTTCCACCCATATTCCTCAGAGACCACAGACTGAAAGGAATATTCCCAGAACTACCACTTCTCTCCTACAAAAAGCCCCGTAACCTAAGGAATCTCCTTGTCAGAAGTGTCCTCTCATCACCATCAGAGATGGGAACATTCCCCTGTAATAATAAAAAGCAGGACTTGTACCCAGATATTACCGACAAATACAGTCCACATACCCAACACCAATCAGGACTATAAGATCATGGACTTCTTCTCATGTTCATCTTCCAATGTGGTGGACATGATACAATGTACAAGGTGTCCTGAGGAGCCGATATTGGGGAAACTAAGCAAAAACTACAAACGGGGAGGAATCTACACAGACACAATCAGGAATGAACTGGACTCCTGTGGGAAAACATTTCTCTGGACCTGGACACTGTATGACGGATATAAAAGTCTTAATACTGAAAGGTCGTTTTAAGGACGAAAAAGAAAGGAAAATCTGAGAATTCATACTGATAAGAATGTTCAACTCTTCCACAATTTAACACCTGGATTTATGACTCACTACATGGACCCAGTTCACACCTCCACGAGACTGACTCCAGATCACTAAGCTGTCACTCCCACCATCTCTCCATTTGTAACAAAAAACCTTAACTTGATTTCCTTGGCTTATCTTTAGGAGGCATCACCCCATCCACCCCATGCACAAATTGTAATATCTCCTAAATGTTGTGCTCTTGTCTCAGTCATTCATTTGTAAATCCTCCTGAAGAAGGAGCCTCGGTTCTCTGAAAGCAGCAGACATAATTCTCCTGGTTAGCCAATAAAGGGATCGCTCCTAGAATACTTCTGTCAATTTTAGGCATAAAACTACTTATATCAATTTGTAAAGGTTGCAAAGTTGTGATATATGCTCTACTGTGACCCCCTACTGAATATTAATTTTTCTTTTCTTTTGAGGGGAGGATAATTAGAACTTCAGCTATGGAGCTCTATGATTTCTATATACGTCCGTTATGATGACTACATAATTAGGATATACTTATGGTAACACATAAATAATCATTGGAGCTGTAATCATCAAATAATATTTTGTCAATGTGTGAAATGTTCTTTTAAGAATTCTTTACATGTGTAACATAACATATATATATAAATGATTTATGTGGATAGTAGGTGAAGTGTAGAGCGGTGTCACCCCATGATGATTATTATCTGGGCTTGTTACATTGTCAGGCTGCAATTTCCCTCTACAATGTCATGTGATGCACTACTTATCTCATCCACCAGATGGCGCTATAGAGCATTACACTCCATAATCCTGAAAGGTGACACCTGCAGGACGATTCGTGTAAGAGCAACAGTTCATAGTACCAGGGGTCAACCATTTTGAGCATGAAATTCACTAAGGAGGAGTCACTAATGTGTCTCGACAGTAAGGGGGGACACTATTGTGAAGGACACTATGGGGCGATTCATTATGACCGGTGTTGTGCAGTTTAGTGTTAATGACTCTCTGGAGTACAATGCGCCTAATTCATTAAGTGGTGCTCATCCCCTAAAGAAATAGGCGCATCTCTTAATTGTCATGTGCCGACACCAGAAATGGTCTGAAGTCAGTGACTGGGGAATATTTCTTGACTACATTACGCAGTTTCTGCTGAGACTGGACTGTAAACCCTAAGGCGATGTGCCCACGTAGCAGATTTACATGCGTTTTCTCTGCCAGAGAGAAGCGTTTTTTCAGCGTTTTTACATACGTTTTTTCTGCCAGAGAGAAGCGTTTTTTCAGCGTTTTCGCATGCGTTTTTTCAAGCACTTTTCCAAGTGATTTTGAGCATCACTTGGAAAAGTGCTTGACAAGTTGGTCACACAATATAAATCCATGCAACCGGCATGGATTTATATTGTGTGACCAACTTAGATGCTTTAAATGCAGCATCTATAGTAAAAAAAAAGAAAGAATTAAAAAGTTAAAAATAAAAAAAAACCTGTATGCTCACCTCTCCGGTCTCCTCCTGGCAGCGATCCTCTCTCCTCGGCGTCCCGGGTGTACTGGCAGGACCTGTGATGACTTCATTTAGTCAGCTGATGGTCACGCGACCATCACCTGACCGCTGACGTCAGTGGTCACGTGACCATCAGCTGACTAAATGACATCACTGCAGATCCTGCAAGTACACCCAGGACGCCGAGGAGAGATGACGCAGCCGGGAGAAGACCGGAGAGGTGAGTATACAGGTTTTTTTACTTTTAACTTTTTTATTTCTTTTTTTCACCGCGTGGTAGCCGGGATGTAGAGGAGTTGTAGTCTCCTCTTCATCCCAGGTACCACACGCACCGCGATTACGCTGCAACTTCGCGGCCATTGAATTTAATTGAAACGCTGCAAATCCACATATACCTGCGGGTTTGCTGCATTTCAATGTTCCTCAATGGCCGCGAATTTGCGGCGTAATCGCAGTAGAAATGGTCATGCTGCGAATTTGGCGCACTAATTAGCGCATCATGTGCACAGCACATCCGAATTCACATTGCTTTGCATGGCAGATGGTTTTACAAGCGTTTTCAAGGCGTTTTCATGGCTTTAAAAACGCTACGTGGCACATAGCCTAAAAGTCACAACTTCCGAGTTCTGTGAAAATATTGCAACTTATTAAGGTGTTTTACATCAGAGTTTTGACCTTTCACATTTTCTGCTATTCATGCGCTATAGAGATAAAGTGTCAGCTTCATTCTGCGGGAAAAAGTTATTACAGTAATAGAAGACTTATAATTTTTTTAAATGTTTTATTACTTTTATACAATTAATATTCTGTGGGGGAGGGGCCGAAGGAAAATCTGTTTATCCGTCATCTCGCTCCGTTGTACGGCCACATTCAGAGTTTCTCCTCCTGTGCAGATGTTCATATAGTCTGTAATCATTATGTCAGCGCTGGTTTATACCTGACTGGTTTATACAATGATCTGTACAGAAATAATCTATTCCCAGAGGAAGAAGAGAAGACAGAAATAATCGCTGAGCGCTCTGCTAATTCTCTGCACCTTCATCTACACAACATTGTAATACAGCGACATAATGGGGGATGAGGACGGAGGTTTTTGTACGGCTCTGTATCACTGTGTGTATGGAGTGCTATAACCCTGCTGACAGTAATAATCTGCTGCATCGTCCTCTGTCGCTCCTCGGATTGTAAGAGTGTAATCAGTTCCAGATCCAGATCCAGAGAACCGGTCTGGGACTCCTGTATCTCGGGTGGTTGCATAATAGATAAGAAGCTTTGGTCGTTGTCCTGATTTCTGTTGGTACCAGGCTACATAGCTATATACATCTTCACTGGCCGTACAAGAGATGGTGACTGTATCTCCGGGGGACACAGAGATATAATCTGGAGTCTGGGTCATCACAGTCTCTCCACAGGATCCTGAGGATTAGAAGAGACATATTCATTACTGATAAATGTCGGGATCTTCCTAGAAATCCTGATCTGATGATGGATCCACTGTAGAGATTTCTCTACACACAATCATGGAAGGATCCGAATCTCTCACCCTGAATAGAAATGAAGATCACAGCCAGCAGATAACTGCGAGAAACCATCCTGATGTGTCTGGACCGTCAGATAGAAACTATAAGATGAGACAATCTGTACAATGGGATCTATATAGAGAGTGACAGGGGGGATACAGAGACCCCCAGAGACTGTGTATGGAAATACTGGGGACATGTAAATTCTGTGGTTATAATGTGACGGTTACTGGAGTGTAATAGAGACCGGAGCTCGGCGGCGTCTCCTCCTAGATGAGAATTAATGTCACTTGTATGAAATCTAAGAAAAGAAATAAGAGTTTTTTTAGTAATTAATTGTAATTTCCATGGTTATAGGTTTTTATGATCATGTTTAGCTCTGCTACATCTGTATATAAATATTCCTGAAATATTGTTTTGTATTTATAAGGATATAAATGTATATTTCTATAATCGGCAGGATATTCCATTACACTGTATAAACCTCCTGAGAGAATCCACCGGTCATCAGGGTCGCGGTATTGTAGGACCTGATATCTGTGCGGAGTCTTCACAGCTTACATACAAGTTAGGAAAACCCTGTAAGTGACGTCCTTGTATACGATCACATACACGACTGATCTCTCTGAATATCTGTTATAAATGCAGTCAGGATTAAGGGAGAAAATCTACTAGAGACCTGAGCAGAAGTAATCCGGGGGCTCCTGCACCTGCCGAACCCCCTCCAAACTCGCGATCAGGGGTCAGGTTATAGGAAGTTACATAGTGCGGTGTAGTGTAACGGAGACCTCGGCACCGAAGAAGACAAAAGGAGGAAATGTTGCTGCAAATATATATTTTTTATTTGGATCCGGCAAAAAAAGCAAAGACAGATACCGGCCAGCGTTTCGGCCAATAAATTGTCTTCATCAAGGACGTCTGTAATACATGAACATAACAAATAAAACATTTAGTTTCATATGTGACATGAAATGAACCTAAAGAAAAGTGTCAGATCAATGGGAGGCGGGAGGAGGAAAGGTGGGAATGTGAGGATCAACCAGAGATAACACATGGACAATGAGATCACAATGATGAAAATCATTAATAATACTGCAATTGTCATATGGGAACAATGTTGGAGTCAGCGTGATAATCTGGTTTTGTGTGAATTCCATAAAGACAAAAGGAAAGAAAAGAAAAGAGGACATGAATCCTGGAAGCTAAAGGACAAATTATCTAAAGACGACCAATATGTGGTCAGTTCAGAGCAATGACGACGGCTCAAAAATTATTAATTATTACAATGTGCACACTTCAGTAGGTGAACACTTGGTCTAAGGTTCAGGTTTTCACGTGACTTTACCAGTTAGAATAAGACCAGGAAATCTAGATCGCATCATGTCCATATAGCAGCACCTGTAACTACAGTATATTCAGGTGATGTGTACATGTCTAATATTAGACCATCGAAGCAATGTAGAGGGCTCCAAAAATGATTAGGCCTCTACCTATCCCTATGCCGAGCTCCTATACCAACACAGTACAGGCATAAAATGGTGTTCATGGCCGCCCCTAAGTGTTATCCTGCCTGTGATAGTCCCCTGATAATGGTGCAGGTTTTTATTTTTTAAATCCTCACAAATTGAATCGCAGATTGTTCAAATTTGTGTGGAACCTCGGATTTCAGGAAATTTAACACAAATTCATTCCTCCATGGATTGATCTGCTCATCTCTAGTCTCAACTAATTCCTGGCTGGAGAGTGACCGCACTATCCGGGGACAGTGACCGCACTATCCGGGGACAGTGACCGCACTATCCGGGGACAGTGACCGCACTATCCGGGGACAGTGACCGCACTATCCGGGGACAGTGACCGCACTATCCGGGGACAGTGGCCACCACATCTCCTTGAGCCCCAGAACGGCTCAGAGTGAATACGATGGCACTACGTGACTAAAGTGGACACAGCTTGAGCAGATCTCGTTACACCTAGCAGGGTCAGTTATGTGTAAGTATGGCGACAAGAAAGGTTCAGATCCAGCAATCCCACAGGATTAAAAATTACACCTTTACTTAAGAAACGTAAAAATCCATATTAGTATTTCAATAGAAAAATGTGAAATGAGAGCGGGTATAAACAATACATGAACTGGTGACGGGTTTTACACCATGTGGATTCTTAATCATAATCTATTTTACAGTGATAGTCAAGTACATTTTATTTTTTTACATTTACTTTTTGCTCCACTCTCTTCACAACCCAAGAATATTACACAATTGAAGACAGCGCTCCTTAGGAAGTTTCATATATACAGGTGCTTCTTACTAATTTAGAATATCATCAAAAGGTTAATTTATTTCAGTTCTTCAATCCAAGAAGTGAAGCTCATATATTATATAGAGTCATTACACACAGAGCGATCTATTCCAAGTGTTTATTTCGGTTAATGCCAGGCCGCATTGATGCAGTAATTGATGCAAAGGATCCCCGACCAAGTATTGAGGGCATTTACTGAACATACATTTCAGTAGGGGAACATTTCGGATTTTAAAGACATTTTTCAAGCTGTTGTTATAAAGTATTCTAATTTACTGAGATAATGACTTTTGTGTTTTCATTGGCTGTAAGCCATAATCATCAACATTAACAGAAATAAACACTTGAAATAGATCACTCTGTGTGTAATGACTCTATATAATATATGAGCTTCACTTTTTGTGTTGAAGAACTGAAATAAATTAACCTTTTGATGATATTCTAATTTTCTGAGAAGCACCTGTATATATGATACTTCTTAAGCAGCGCTATTCCATTTGCTTCTGTGGATTTTACCTCAGGTGTATTTTGACTATGACGCTCCCTTATGCCTAATGTATCCTGCAGACATGCTTATTTGTACAACCCAAGAATATTAGTGACTTAGAGGCCATCGCCAATGAGGAACGGGCTAAGATTCCTCAGGGGCTGTAAAGAGCTGGTGTCTGGATAGGCATCACGTACACAGCAGGTCGTAACAGCCAAAGGGGCTTTACTACCTACTAAAGACGCTTATCACGTAGGGGTGAATAATCCTCAGACTTCAGTGGTCAGTAAGGGGCATTTTGTGCTGAATATGGAGAAACCACTTGTTATATTATTTGTACTGAGCTATTTCTATACTTCTTGGTTTATTGCAAACAGCAGAAAGTTTATAAATGTTAGAAATAAACTGAATCTGAAATGGGGTGAAGGTGGGGATTGAAACTAAATATACAGTGCTCAGCATAAATGAGTACACCCCCTTTGAAAAGTAAAATTTTAATCAATATCTATAATGGGTGTGTCAGGTGTGACAGACTGTCGTTCTGGATCCAGCTGTAGAAGGTCATTGCGCTTGGCTCTGCAGGCACCTTCTTGATCTTTTGATCTTTGTGGTGTAGTGATATCCTTCTCCCTCTAGGACCTAGGAGTGGACCTCCACCTTCTGCTGCTAATTGACACACCCTTGCTGGATGTTTAAATACCTTCGGTCTCTGCAGAAAGTCGCCTAGATAGCTCTATTTTCCTCTGTCCAAACTTGAAGTACTAGTAGTCGGCTAGTGTCTTCTTGGAGTTCCCTTGGAGTATAGTTGGCATAATCTCTCTGGTGTCTTCTCAAGCTAAGTGTTTTCCTTTGTCTGTTACCTATTTGTCTTTAGTTGCAGAGGGGGTTGACTAGTGCTCACCCCATCCCCTCCTTAACTAGGGCCTATCACTAGGGGCAGTCAGGGATTAGGTTTCCTGCTCAGCGATAGGTACGGAACCTATTTAGGGACTTTAGGGGAGTCAGGCTGTTGTCAGATCTGCCTAGGGGTCTCCACTCCCCCTTTTCCTAGTGTTTGGACTTCTTCCTCCTCTTCCCGTTGTTGTGCACTTAGTCTTTCCCTCACCTTGCTTGACAATATCTCACTGAACAAAAGAAAAATTTCCAGAATTTTGACAAGACTAAGTTTCATAGAACCTTCTTTAACCCATAACATGAAGGTAAGGTTAATAATATAACTTTCATAGCTAAATCTTCAGTATTACTCAAAATAGTTAATGCAAAATGAGTACACCCGACATAAAAAAAAAAATACTACATCTAGTCATTTGTATGACCTCCATAATTTTTAAGAACAGCACCGAGTTTTCTAGATATGGAATGAGCAGGTTGGCGACATATTGTAACATTTATCTTTTTTCATTCTACAAGAACGAGCCCTTTTAGAGCCTGGATACTGGATGGAGAGTGATGACAACTTGTCTCTTCAGAATTCCCCATAGGTGTTTGGGTGGGTTCAGATCAGGAGACACTTAATCAATGAATCACTTTCTCCCTGTTCTTCTTCAGAAATACCACAGAAGCCTTAGATGTGTGTTTTGGATCATTGTGATGTTGCTAAGTGAACGTCTACCAAGCGCACAGAGTGATGGCAGCATCTTCTCTTTCAATATAGAGGTTTACATCTGTGAATTCAGGACATCATCAATGAAATGTATCCCCCCCCGACTCCAGCAGCACTGATGCAGCCCCACATAAGGACACTGCAACCACAAGGTCTCATTGAAAGACACCATTCAGTTTTCTTTGTACTTCTCACCTTTTTGACACTATACAGCTTTGAAGCCATCAGTTCCAAAAACATTTATCTTGGTGTCAACACTCCAGAGTATAGAGTCCCAGTGGTCTTCATATTTTTCACCACGATCCCTCAATTGTAGTAGAGCTTTTTAGTGTATAAGCTTTAGTAGAAGTTTCTTTCTTCTAAAGACAACGGCATGCAACCCATTCCTCTGCAGTGTACACCGTATTGTGTCATGAGAAACACATTCACCGGTTTGGATTTCTACTCATTTAGCTAACTGCACTGAATTTGTATATGGATTTTCTTCAGCCCTTCTTATCAAAAGATGCTCCTGTTTAGGTGTCAACCTCCATGATTGGCCTGGACGTCTCTGTAAGATGATTGCAGTTCCATCTTTGTTACATTTTGGTATTCCTTTTGCTACAGTATTCTGACTGATAAGTAAAGCTTTGCTGATCTTCTTGTAGCCTTCCCTTTTTTTATGTAAAATAAATTATTTTCTTTCTCAGGTCTTGTGACATTTCTCTTCCATGTGGTGCCATTGCTGACAGAATGAAATGGGAAGGGTTTTTGTTTTTTTATAAGCAACAACTTTTTCTAGTAAACTGTCTGCTGGACACCTGTGTAATGAATAATTAAACTTACCTGTGGTTGAATTCTGGTTAATTAGAATTTTGTACTATAAAATTTGAACTTTTCTACTAAGATTTTCATTGGGGTGTACTCACTTTTACAACATTTTCTTAAATGAATTTCTTAGGAAAATTACTTTTTGGGGTGTTGAAAATAGCAAGTATTGTTTGTAATTAATAGCCAACATTTGTGGGAGTATTTAGTCGTCTGGCATCCCATAGAAAATGTTAATTCTAAAAGGAAACTAAAGGTTTTCTGACAAAACTGTTGGGGTGTACTCATTTGTGCTGAGCACTGTATCTGCTATATCCACAGAATATGCCAAATATATATAGTGGATGTGGATCCCACCTATAGGAACATCATATATCTTGAGTACGGGGCCCTGACAAGCTGCGGTTTCAGCCATTAGATTGTCAGGATTCCCGTCCATTTGTATAGAAATTTTAACCACCTCCTTATGAAAATTCCTCTTAATGGAGTCTGCATGTTCTATATATTTACATCACATCCTCTGTATGTGGTAAGAATAGAATAACTCCTTAAAGGTGAGTACAGATGTGGTGGATAGGATGTGTATTTGGGTAAGACCTCGTGAATTCAACATGTCAATATATTTATTCTCAAGGAATATAAACTGTCCCCGGAGATGTCTGACAGCAGCTTTACCCCCTCTCCCTATACAGAACACATGGACGCTCAGCTGAGTCTAACGTGCTTATGTATGGGGGGGGGCTGTTTATCCGTCAGCTCGCTCCGTTGTGCGGCCACATTCAGAGTTTCTCCTCCTGTGCAGATGTTCATATAGTCTGTAATCATTATGTCAGCGCTGGTTTATACCTGACTGGTTTATACAATGATCTGTACAGAAATAATCTATTCCCAGAGGAAGAAGAGAAGACAGAAATAATCCCTGAGCGCTCTGCTAATTCTCTGCACCTTCATCTACACAACATTGTAATACAGCGACATCATGGGGGATGAGGACGGAGGTTTTTGTACGGCTCTGTCTCACTGTGTGAGAGGATACTGTGCACTCTGCTGACAGTAATAATCTGCTGCATCGTCCTCTGTCGCTCCTCTGATTGAAAGAGTGTAATCAGTTCCAGATCCAGATCCAGTGAACCGGTCTGGGACTCCTGTATATCGGCTGCTTGCACTGTAGATGAGAAGTGCTGGAGGTTGTCCTGATTTCTGTTGGTACCAGTGTAAGTTGCCATATACATTACTACTGGCCTTACATGAGATGGTGGCTGTTTCTCCCGGGGACACAGTGATGAGATCTGGAGATTGGGTCAGTACAATCTGTGCACAGGAGTCTAAGGAAAGATAAAGAAAACATAAGTGTTAGTGTTAATGTCGCCTCATTGTGCTGTTCTCTACTACTGTCCTGTCCATCATCTCATGAACCTCTCACCATGAATGAGAAGAAGAATTACACCCAGTACAACTCCCTGTAAACCCATCGTCATCTCCCTGGACTGATGGCCACAGACTATAGAGATGTCACCTGCACAATGTCCCCTATATACCAGCTGTAATCACTGGAGGAGACGTCCCCTGAGAGCAGAGATGTAAAGCAGGAGACATGTAAATTGTGCCGTGTGTCAGCGATCAGTGATCTGGATCTTACTGCAATCAGGGATTTCCTACAGGAGAGATATAATCCCGATCATTATCCTGAGATCATTCACCATCAGTGATCTCCTGATTGTTCTCAGACATCAGAAATGGGATTATTTTTATAGATGTTATTAGTTTTATCTGTGAAGTAAGAATAAATCCTTCTACGTCTTATTGGGCTTTTCCAGCTTTGTGATGTTGCAGCCGATGTAAGAACAGATACTGGAGACAACAGATCACCGGGAGCGTGAAACGCAGAATTCCTGACCTCACAGAGAACATCTAAGGGTATGTGCCCACGTAGCGTTTTACAAGCGTATATGCTGCGGAATTTCTGCAGCGTAAACGCTTGGTAATCCGCTCCCCATGGTCCCTAATGACAAGCCGCACTGTCAATGCACATGCTGCGGATTTTTCCACAGCGTTTATGCTGCTCTCAAAAATCTGCAGCATGTCCATTAATTTTGCGGACACGCAGCGTAATCGCCGCCATTGACTTGCATTGAGATTTATATAATCCGTGTCAGTATATTTGTATACACAGATTATATGCGTTTCAATGTGCGGATGGTACCCAAGTCTGGAGGAGAGAAGACTCTCATCCAGACCTGGATAGAAACTGTAAAAAAAAGAATTAAAAATAAAAAATAAAGTGTATACTCACCTTCCGATGTCCTCCCGGTGTTTTGTCTGCTCCGTCCGCTCTCTTGCAATGCTCCCGCTGTTATGAAGGACCTGCCATGACGTCACTGAGTCATGTGACCCATCACATGGCTCAATGACGTCACCGCAGGTCCTTCACACCACCGTGAGCCGCCCAACACACCGGACGCGGCAGAGAGAACACCGGGAGGACACCGGAAGGTGAGTATAAACTTTATTTTTTTATTTTTTACCATTTTATTCTTTTTTTTAACTAACTTGGTCACACTACTATAAATTCATGCCGGTTGCCGTTTGTATGGATTTATATAGAGTGAACAAGTTGTCAAGCACTTTCCAAGTGATGCTAAAATCACTTGGAAAAGCGCTTGATAACCCGCATGCAGAAATGCATGGAGAGATGCTTGACAAACGCTTCTACCTGGCGGGAAAAACGCATGTAAAATCCGCATGC
The DNA here is from genome assembly GCF_046119375.1 of Phyllobates terribilis. Classification (NCBI taxonomy): domain Eukaryota; kingdom Metazoa; phylum Chordata; class Amphibia; order Anura; family Dendrobatidae; genus Phyllobates; species Phyllobates terribilis. Next base: position 1,178,289,932 of record NW_027362761.1, read on the forward strand.
ATTTTTCCTGCCAGGGAGAAGCGTAAAAAATATGCAGCATTTCTGCATCGTGGGCACATAGTCGAAGACCATTAGAAATATTTATATTCATTCAGATTATTATTAATATGTTTATTACTATTAATACGACTGATATTTTATTACATCCACTCCTGATTGTTGCTTAAAAACTAGATGTAAAACCCTGATGAAATACACAGGTGTGAATGAGGCCTGATCTGTGTATATTGTGGTGTGAATACAGAACTGATGGGATATTTGGGGGATTCTCATGTGATTTATCTTCATGCATTACTATCATATATCTTGTGGATGTAAATCTCTCATGTATATAATGTCATATATCAGCGGTTCTCATCTGTCTCATCTGATGTCATTTCCTCCCTAGACGACGGCCCCTGAGCGTTATAGATGTGATATACGGGGGCTGCACCTATATAGTGTTATGTGAATAGAAGCTCTTGAATGATTTTTCATTATCAATGAATGTATTAATAAAATTATAAGAAATATGGAGAAGACAGATATTTGGACACATAGATGAGCCCCCGACAGAAGACACATCTCTGATGGCTGAACCTGCCATTATTCCTGCACTTATGGCCGAGGGTCTGGACAAACCACAAACTCACATTATTGTTATTCTGGTAGAGAACAAATCCTCGTTGGTGACTTTTTTCTTGTCACGTTGAAGTGAATCTCTGAAAACCCCATTTACTGCTGGGAATATATTTGCTGCTTTGTGCAGCGGCTCCGGCCCCTCTGATCTGTGAGTATAATGTGGGATATGTGAGGTATAGCGCTGTATGGAGCCGCCATTATGAGGCCTCTAGACCTTGTAGTGAGAGGGTGGAGGGGACTGTGCAGCGCGGGGAGGATCTGTCCTCCAGTTCTCTCTCTTCCTGGTCACTCATCCATTCCCGCTAAGCTTCTTATGTTCCTGAGTCCATCAATAACCGGCGGCTCAGCTAATGTTGGCCGCTCCCGGAGATGACACCTGTTATGCCATGGTTTTCTGATATGGGGAGACCACTGTAACCCCGGGGTCCATCTTTATTTTCAGGATAAAGGACATCACATTAGATATATCGGGTACAGCTCAAATAAAAAGGTAATCACTTGTCCAGAAAAAAAATAAAGAGATTTGCAACCCAGATGAGTCCATCACATAACAGGTCAGATATTTATCCCTAGGAGGTAAACTATGAAATGACAGCAAGCAGAGATCTAGATACAGAAAATATAAGGGAAAATTATATAATCTTTTATTATACAAAAATACAACCAGTAATTGTTGGAACAAACCAAATGTATATTTATATTCTATAGGAGCAGAAAGTAAAGTCCTCCCCTCCTTCTTCTATCTCCTTACATCTGTACAGATTCCTCCATCACATGAATCCTGGTAACAGTCTGAAGCTTTTATCGGCCGCGCACAATACTGGATAAGAGCTGCCCGGGTCGTGTTCCTCCTCCTGATGTGTGTGCTCTGTACAGATACAAGCGCCTCATACACAGGATTCTCTGCTATTCCTCAGTATCAGTCACTTATATACAGATGTTTGGTGTCTGCACTGAGTATAGACAGAGCTGCCCGAGCTGCTGCTGCCCCCTAGTGGCTCCATGACATGGAGATTTATGCATCCTGTATCTGCACTGAGCCAGTAACCACATGATACCAGAGGGAGCGGAAAGCATCTTATTACATCATCCAGAAGAGGAGGCAGCACAGGTGTGGAGGGAAGCAAAATGGGGGATCTAAAGAGCCAGCGGTGAGTTACTGGATGCGAATATTTGTTCTGTCTCTACATTGTATAGGGGTACGTTCACATGGGCGACCGGCGGCACTAAATGACCACCAATCGGAAAACCATTACCTATTGGCAGTCGCTTCATAGCATGTTTAACCCCTTCATGACTGGGCTATTTTTCATTATTTTATTTGTTTTTTCCTCTCCTTCTACTAAGAGCCATAACTTGCTATCTTTCCATCCACATAGCGTATGAGGACTTGGTTTTTGCGAGACAAGTTGTAGTTTTGAACGACATCATTCATTTTATCATGTGATTCACTCAAAAGTTGGGAAAATAATTCTAAGTGCGTTGAAATTGCAAAAAAAGTGCAATTCCACAATTGTTTGTGTCACCATTTTCTGAGACCCCTAACATTTTCAATTTTCGTGGTAAGGGGCTATGTGGGGGCTTATTATCTGTGGCCTGATTTGAGGTTTATTGATGCTATTTTGGGGTAGATATAATGGTATCATCTTGTCTAATTGCAGTTTATTGCAATGTTGTGGCAGCTAAAAAAAGTAATTATGGCGTTTTGATTTTTTTCTCATTACGCTGTTTACTGATTGGATTAATTTATTTTATTTTTGATAGATTGGAGTTTTATGAATTTGGCGATATCGAATATGTGTATTTTTTTTTAATTGCTTTATTTTTAATGGGGCACAAAGGGGGGTGATTCTTGCACCGGCTATCACTGAGGAATATGTTCCTACAACAAAGATACCATCCACTGGTAATAGATGAACAGATCCACAGAGCTACAAGGATCCCAAGAAGCCGCCTCTTGGATTACTTGCAGAGAGAGGACAACAACAGGGCGCCTCTTGTGGTCACATACAGCAAGCACATGAACATCCTAAGGAAGATTGAGACTGATCTTCCACCCATATTCCTCAGAGACCACAGACTGAAAGGAATATTCCCAGAACTACCACTTCTCTCCTACAAAAAGCCCCGTAACCTAAGGAATCTCCTTGTCAGAAGTGTCCTCTCATCACCATCAGAGATGGGAACATTCCCCTGTAATAATAAAAAGCAGGACTTGTACCCAGATATTACCGACAAATACAGTCCACATACCCAACACCAATCAGGACTATAAGATCATGGACTTCTTCTCATGTTCATCTTCCAATGTGGTGGACATGATACAATGTACAAGGTGTCCTGAGGAGCCGATATTGGGGAAACTAAGCAAAAACTACAAACGGGGAGGAATCTACACAGACACAATCAGGAATGAACTGGACGCCTGTGGGAAAACATTTCTCTGGACCTGGACACTGTATGACGGATATAAAAGTCTTAATACTGAAAGGTCGTTTTAAGGACGAAAAGAAAGGAAAATCTGAGAATTCATACTGATAAGAATGTTCAACTCTTCCACAATTTAACACCTGGATTTATGACTCACTACATGGACCCAGTTCACACCTCCACGAGACTGACTCCAGATCACTAAGCTGTCACTCCCACCATCTCTCCATTTGTAACAAAAAACCTTAACTTGATTTCCTTGGCTTATCTTTAGGAGGCATCACCCCATCCACCCCATGCACAAATTGTAATATCTCCTAAATGTTGTGCTCTTGTCTCAGTCATTCATTTGTAAATCCTCCTGAAGAAGGAGCCTCGGTTCTCTGAAAGCTGCAGATATAATTCTCCTGGTTAGCCAATAAAGGGATCGCTCCTAGAATACTTCTGTCAATTTTAGGCATAAAACTACTTATATCAATTTGTAAAGGTTGCAAAGTTGTGATATATGCTCTACTGTGACCCCCTACTGAATATTAATTTTTCTTTTCTTTTGAGGGGAGGATAATTAGAACTTCTGCTATGGAGCTCTATGATTTCTATGTACGTCCGTTATGATGACTACATAATTAGGATATACTTATGGTAACACATAAATAATCATTGGAGCTGTAATCATCAAATAATATTTTGTCAATGTGTGAAATGTTCTTTTAAGAATTGTTTACATGTGTAACATAACATATATATATAAATGATTTATGTGGATAGTAGGTGAAGTGTAGAGCGGTGTCACCCCATGATGATTATTATCTGGGCTTGTTACATTGTCAGGCTGCAATTTCCCTCTACAATGTCATGTGATGCACTACTTATCTCATCCACCAGATGGCGGTATAGAGCATTACACTCCATTATCCTGAAAGGTGACACCTGCAGGACGATTCGTGTAAGAGCAACAGTTCATAGTACCAGGGGTCAACCATTTTGAGCATGAAATTCACTAAGGAGGAGTCACTAATGTGTCTCGACAGTAAGGGGGGACACTATTGTGAAGGACACTATGGGGCGATTCATTATGACCGGTGTTGTGCAGTTTAGTGTTAATGACTCTCTGGAGTACAATGCGTCTAATTCATTAAGTGGTGCTCATCCCCTAAAGAAATAGGCGCATCTCTTAATTGTCATGTGCCGACACCAGAAATGGTCTGAAGTCAGAGACTGGGGAATATTTCTTGACTACATTACGCAGTTTCTGCTGAGACTGGACTGTAAACCCTAAGGCGATGTGCCCACGTAGCAGATTTACATGCGTTTTCTCTGCCAGAGAGAAGCGTTTTTTCAGCGTTTTTACATACGTTTTCTCTGCCAGAGAGAAGCGTTTTTTCAGCGTTTTTACATACGTTTTCTCTGCCAGAGAGAAGAGTTTTTTCAGCGTTTTCGCATGCGTTTTTTCAAGCACTTTTCCAAGTGATTTTGAGCATCACTTGGAAAAGTGCTTGACAAGTTGGTCACACAATATAAATCCATGCAACCGGCATGGATTTATATTGTGTGACCAACTTAGATGCTTTAAATGCAGCATCTATAGTAAAAAAAAAAGAAAGAATTAAAAAGTTAAAAATAAAAAAAAACCTGTATGCTCACCTCTCCGGTCTCCTCCTGGCAGCGATCCTCTCTCCTCGGCGTCCCGGTTGTACTGGCAGGACCTGTGATGACTTCATTTAGTCAGCTGATGGTCACGCGACCATCACCTGACCGCTGACGTCAGTGGTCACGTGACCATCAGCTGACTAAATGACATCACTGCAGATCCTGCAAGTACACCCAGGACGCCGAGGAGAGATGACGCAGCCGGGAGAAGACCGGAGAGGTGAGTATACAGGTTTTTTTACTTTTAACTTTTTTATTTCTTTTTTTCACCGCGTGGTAGCCGGGATGTAGAGGAGTTGTAGTCTCCTCTTCATCCCAGGTACCACACGCACCGCGATTACGCTGCAACTTCGCGTCCATTGAATTTAATTGAAACGCTGCAAATCCACATATACCTGCGGGTTTGCTGCATTTCAATGTTCCTCAATGGCCGCGAATTTGCAGCGTAATCGCAGTAGAAATGGTCATGCTGCGAATTTGGCGCACTAATTAGCGCATCATGTGCACAGCACATCCGAATTCACATTGCTTTGCATGGCAGATGGTTTTACAAGCGTTTTCAATGCGTTTTCATGGCTTTAACCCCTTAATAACATCTGACGTACTAATACGCGTCTGTGCCCTGGGACTTAAGAGCCAGACCCGTATTAGTACGTCATCGCGATCGCGCGCGCACACAGGCTGTGCGGGCGCGATCGCCGCCGGGTGTCAGCTGATTGTCACAGCTGACACCCGGTACTATGTGCAGGGAGCGGTCCTGCACCGCTCCCAGCACATTAAACCCCGTGATGCTGCGATCGAAGTCGATCGAAGTCGATCGCGGCATTGCGGGGGCAAGGGGAGGTGATCGGCGATACTCACCTCCTCTTCCGGCTTCCAGCGCAGTCTGCAAAGGCTTCCCGGGTGTTGCCATGACGACCCGATGTCGTCATGACAACATCCGGGTCACCAGAGAGCAGGAAGATTGCTTGGACATGCGCAGTTCATCTCCAAGCAATCTTCACACTGTGCACTTCTGACAGCCTTCATGGCATAGGGATGGTGCTCCATTCCTGTGCCATGCAGGCGATCAAAAAAAAAAAGTGAAAGTCCCAGAGTGGGACAAAGTAATAAAGTGTATAAACTGTGTGAAAGTGGGAAAAAAAAAAAAAAAATGTGCAAAAATATTATAAAAAAATAAAAAAAATAATACACCAAAAATAAAAATATAATGTACCCATCAATAAATATTATTATAAAAAAAATAAAAAAAAAACAATAAAAGTACACATATTTGGTATCGCCGCTTCCGGAACAACCTGACCTATAAAACTTTCCCACTAGTTAACCCCTTCAGTGAACACGGTAAAAAAAAAAAAAAAAAAACGAAGCAAAAAACAATGCTTTATCACCATACCGCCAAACAAAAAGTGGAATAACACGCGATCAAAAAGACGCATATAAATAAAAATGATACCGCTGAAAACGTCATCTCGTCCCGCAAAAAACAAGCTGCCATACAGCTCCATCAGCCGAAAAATAAAAAAGTTATAGCTCTCAGAATAAAGCGATACTAAAAAATATTTTTTTCTATAAAATAGCTTTTATTGTGTATAAGCGCCAAAACATAGAAAAATGATACAAATGTGGTACCACTGTAAACGTACTGACCCGAAGAATAAAGCTACCTCATCAATTTTACCACACGCGGAACAGAATAATAAAAAAAAAAAAAAACAATTCCTGAATTGTTGGTTTTTGTTTATTCTGCCTCCCAAAAATCGGAATAGAAAGTGATCAAAAAATGTCACGTGCCTGAAAATGGCACCAATAACAACGTCAAGTCATCCCGCAAAAAACGAGCTGTCACATGACTGTCTGCCAAAATCTGGAAAAATTATAGCTCTCAAAATATGGCGATGCAAAAACTAGATTTTACAAAAAATGCGTCTTTTAGTGTGTGACAGCTGTCAGTCATAAAAACCCCATATGATTCTGGCATTGCTGTAATCACACCGACCCGAAGAATAAAGTCGTCTAATCACTAATACCGCACAAGGAACGGCGTCAAAAATAAACTCTTGGGTTAGGATTGGGCTAGGGTTAGGGCTGGGTTTGGGGCTAGGGTTGTGCTGGGGCTAGGGTTGTGCTGGGGCTAGGGTTGTGCTAGGGTTAGGGCTGGGGTTGGGATTTTTTTCAAAAGTAAGAAAAAAAGATGACGATAAGGCGACTAGTGTTGAGAGCAAGTGCTCGCTACTTGAGTTTGCATCGGGTGCTCTGGTATGCATTGAGTATCGTGGGTATTTGAGTGACATGCTCGAGTCTCTGCCCCATATGCTTCGCGGCCAAAAAACTTTACGGGGATTGCCTGCCATGCACGAGCGATCCCCGCATGTTTTTTTTTGGGTGTCTAATAACCGTGAAACATGCGGAGCAGGGACTCGAGCATGTCACTCGAGCACACGCTGTACATGGTGCATACCTGAGTACCCGATGCAAACTCAAGTAGCGAGCACTTGCGCTCAAGAATAATGACAACTTATTCAATATGATGACCTAATGTAAACAAATAATGTGCCGTACCTTTGGGTTCAAAATGTTCACTATACACCTTAATAAAATCCTTGAGGGGTATAGTTTCCAAAATGGGGACACTTGTGGGGGAGCTCCACTGTTTAGGCACATCACGGGCTCTCCAAACGCGACATGGTGTCCGCTAACAAATTGAATGGAAAATCGGCTCAAATTGTTAGCGGACGCCATGTTGCGTTTGGAGAGCCCCTGTGTGCCCAAACATTGGAGCTCCCCCACAAGTGACCCCATTTTGGAAACTAGACCCCCCAAGGCACCTATCTAGATGCATAGTGAGCACTTGGAACCCCCAGGTGCTTCACAAATTGATTCGTAAAAATGAAAAAGTGAAAAAAAAAACACTTTTTCATTTTTATGAATCAATTTGTGAAGCACCTGGGGTTCCAAGTGCTCACTATGAATCTAGATAGGTGCCTTGGGGGGTCTAGTTTCCAAAATGGGGTCACTTGTGGGGGAGCTCCAATGTTTGGGCACACAGGGACTCTCTAAATGCAACATGGTATCCGCTAACAAATTGAATGGAAAATCGGCTCAAATTGTTAGCGGACACACATTGCGTTTGGAGAGCCCCTCTGTGCCCAAACTTTGGAGCTCCCCCACAAGTGACCCCATTTTGGAAACTAGACCCCCCAAGGCACCTTTCTAGATGCATAGTGAGCACTTGGAACCCCCAGGTGCTTCACAAATTGATTCGTAAAAATGAAAAAGTGAAAAAAAAAACACTTTTTCATTTTTATGAATCAATTTGTGAAGCACCTGGGGTTCCAAGTGCTCACTATGAATCTAGATAGGTGCCTTGGGGGGTCTAGTTTCCAAAATGGGGTCACTTGTGGGGGAGCTCCAATGTTTGGGCACACAGGGACTCTCTAAATGCAACATGGTATCCGCTAACAAATTGAATGGAAAATCGGCTCAAATTGTTAACGGACACACATTGCGTTTGGAGAGCCCCTCTGTGCCCAAACTTTGGAGCTCCCCCACAAGTGACCCCATTTTGGAAACTAGACCCCCCAAGGCACCTTTCTAGATGCATAGTGAGCACTTGGAACCCCCAGGTGCTTCACAAATTGATTCGTAAAAATGAAAAAGTGAAAAAAAAAACACTTTTTCATTTTTATGAATCAATTTGTGAAGCACCTGGGGTTCCAAGTGCTCACTATGAATCTAGATAGGTGCCTTGGGGGGTCTAGTTTCCAAAATGGGGTCACTTGTGGGGGAGCTCCAATGTTTGGGCACACAGGGACTCTCCAAATGCAACATGATATCCGCTAACAAATTGTCGGCTCAAATTGTTAGCGGATATCATGTTGCATTTGGAGAGTCCCTGTGTGCCCAAACATGGGAGCTCCCCCACAAGTGACCCCATTTTGGAAACTAGACCCCCCAAGGCACCTATCTAGATGCATAGTGAGCACTTGGAACCCCAGGTGCTTCACAAATTGATTCATAAAAATGAAAAAGTGTTTTTTTTTTCACTTTTTCATTATTACGAATCAATTTGTGAAGCACCTGGGGGTTCCAAGTGCTCACTATGCATCTAGAAAGGTGCCTTGGGGGGTCTAGTTTCCAAAATGGGGTCACTTGTGGGGGAGCTCCAAAGTTTGGGCACAGAGGGGCTCTCCAAACGCAATATGGCGTCCGCTAACAATTTGAGCCGATTTTCCATTCAATTTGTTAGCGGATACCATGTTGCATTTAGAGAGTCCCTGTGTGCCCAAACATTGGAGCTCCCCCACAAGTAACCCCATTTTGGAAACTAGACCCCCCAAGGCACCTATCTAGATGCATAGTGAGCACTTGGAACCCCTAGGTGCTTCACAAATTGATTCGTAAAAATGAAAAAGTGTTTTTTTTTTCACTTTTTCATTATTACAAATCAATTTGTGAAGCACCTGGGGGTTCCAAGTGCTCACTATGCATCTAGAAAGGTGCCTTGGGGGGTCTAGTTTCCAAAATGGGGTCATTTGTGGGGGAGCTCCAAAGTTTGGGCACAGAGGGGCTCTCCAAACGCAATGTGGTGTCCGCTAACAATTTGAGCCGATTTTCCATTCAATTTGTTAGCGGATACCATGTTGCATTTAGAGAGTCCCTGTGTGCCCAAACATTGGAGCTCCCCCACAAGTGACCCCATTTTGGAAACTAGACCCCCCCAAGGCACCTATCTAGATGCATAGTGAGCAGTTGGAACCCCCAGGTGCTTCACAAATTGATTCATAAAAATGAAAAAGTGTTTTTTTTTTCACTTTTTCATTGTTACGAATCAATTTGTGAAGCACCTGGGGGTTCCATAGTGCTCACGATGCATCTAGATAGGTGCCTTGGGGGGTCTAGTTTCCAAAATGGGGTCACTTGTGGGGGAGCACCAATGTTTGGGCACACAGCGGCTCTCCAAACGCAACATGGTGTCGCTAACAATTTGAGCCAATTTTGCGTTAAATTTGTTAGCGGACACCATGTTGCATTTACAGAGCCGCTGTGTGCCCAAATATTGGAGCTCCCCCACAAGTGACCCCATTTTGGAAACTAGACCACCCAAGGCACCTATCTAGATGCATAGTGAGCACTTGGAACCCTCAGGTGCTTCACAAATTGATTCATAAAAATGAAAAAGTGGTTTTTTTTTCACTTTTTCATTGTTACGAATCAATTTGTGAAGCACCTGGGGGTTCCAAGTGCTCACTATGCATCTAGATAGGTGCCTTGGGGGGTCTAGTTTCCAAAATGGGGTCACTTGTGGGGGAGCTCCAATGTTTGGGCACACAGGGACTCTCTAAATGCAACATGGTGTCCTCTAACAAATTTAACGGAAAATCGGCTCAAATTGTTAGTGACACCATGTTGCGTTTGGAGAGCCGCTGTGTGCCCAAACATTGGAGCTCCCCCACAAGTGACCCCATTTTGGAAACTAGACCCCCCAAGGCACCTATCTAGATGCATTGTGAGCACTTGGAACCCTCAGGTGCTTCACAAATTGATTCATAAAAATGAAAAAGTGTTTTTTTTTTCACTTTTTCATTGTTACGAATCAATTTGTGAAGCACCTGGGGGTTCCAAGTGCTCACTATGCATCTAGAAAGGTGCCTTGGGGGGTCTAGTTTCCAAAATGGGGTCACTTGTGGGGGAGCTCCAAAGTTTGGGCACACATGGGCTCTCCAAACACAACATGGCGTCCGCTAATTATTCAAGCAAATTTTACAATCAAAAAGTCAAATGGCGCTCCTTCCCTGCCGAGCCCTGCCGTGCGCCTAAACAGTGTTTTTTCCCCAAATATTGGGTATCTGCGTGCCCAGGGGAAATTGCACAACAAATTTTGGGGTCCATTTTTTCTTGTTACCCCTGTGAAAATAAAAAAAAATTGGGTCTAAAGTAACATTTTTGTGAAAAAAGTTAAATGTTCATTTTTTTCTTCCACATTCAAAAAATTCCTGTGAAGCACCTGAAGGGTTAATAAAGTTCTTGAATGTGGTTTTGAGCACCTTGAGGGGTGCAGTTTTTAGAATGGTGTCACTTTTGGGTATTTTCTGTCATAAAGACCCCTCAAAGTGACTTCAAATGTGATGTGGTCCCTAAAAAAATGGTTTTGTAAATTTTGTTGGAAAAATGAGAAATCGCTGGTCAACTTTTAACCCTTATAGCTCCCTAACAAAAAAAAATTTTGTTCCAAAATTGTGCTGATGTAAAGTAGACATGTGGGAAATGTTATTTATTAACTCTTTTGTGTGACATATCGCTCTGATTTCAGGGCTTAAAAATTCAAATTTTGAAAATTGCAAAATTTTCAAAATTTTCGCCAAATTTCCGTTTTTTTCACAAATAAACACAAGTGATATCGAAGAAATTTTTCCACAATCATGAAGTACAATATGTCACGAAAAAACAATCTCAGAATCAGGGGGATCCGTTGAAGCGTTCCAGAGTAATTACCTCATAAAGTGACAGTGGTCAGAATTGTAAAAATTGGCCCGGTCATTAACGTGCAAACCACCCGCGGGGCTTAAGGGGTTAAAAACGCTACGTGGCACATAGCCTAAAAGTCACAACTTCCGAGTTCTGTGAAAATATTGCAACTTATTAAGGTGTTTTACATCAGAGTTTTGACCTTTCACATTTTCTGCTATTCATGCGCTATAGAGATAAAGTGTCAGCTTCATTCTGCGGGAAAAAGTTATTACAGTAATAGAAGACTTATAATTTTTTTAAATGTTTTATTACTTTTATACAATTAATATTCTGTGGGGGAGGGGCCGAAGGAAAATCTGTTTATCCGTCATCTCGCTCCGTTGTACGGCCACATTCAGAGTTTCTCCTCCTGTGCAGATGTTCATATAGTCTGTAATCATTATGTCAGCGCTGGTTTATACCTGACTGGTTTATACAATGATCTGTACAGAAATAATCTATTCCCAGAGGAAGAAGAGAAGACAGAAATAATCACTGAGCGCTCTGCTAATTCTCTGCACCTTCATCTACACAACATTGTAATACAGCGACATCATGGGGGATGAGGACGGAGGTTTTTGTACGGCTCTGTATCACTGTGTGTATGGAGTGCTATAACCCTGCTGACAGTAATAATCTGCTGCTTCGTCCTCTGTCGCTCCTCGGATTGTAAGAGTGTAATCAGTTCCAGATCCAGATCCAGAGAACCGGTCTGGGACCCCTGTATCTCGGGTGGTTGCATAATAGATAAGAAGCTTTGGTCGTTGTCCTGATTTCTGTTGGTACCAGGCTACATAGCTATATACATCTTCACTGGCCGTACAAGAGATGGTGATTGTATCTCCGGGGGACACAGATATAATCTGGAGTCTGGGTCATCACAGTCTCTCCACAGGATCCTGAGGATTAGAAGAGACATATTCATTACTGATAAATGTCGGGATCTTCCTAGAAATCCTGATCTGATGATGGATCCACTGTAGAGATTTCTCTACACACAATCATGGAAGGATCCGAATCTCTCACCCTGAATAGAAATGAAGATCACAGCCAGCAGATAACTGCGAGAAACCATCCTGATGTGTCTGGACCGTCAGATAGAAACTATAAGGTGAGACAATCTGTACAATGAGATCTATATAGAGAGTGACAGGGGGGATACAGAGACCCCCAGAGACTGTGTATGGAAATACTGGGGACATGTAAATTCTGTGGTTATAATGTGACGGTTACTGGAGTGTAATAGAGACCGGAGCTCGGCGGCGTCTCCTCCTAGATGAGAATTAATGTCACTTGTATGAAATCTAAGAAAAGAAATAACAGTTTTTTTAGTAATTAATTGTAATTTCCATGGTTATAGGTTTTTATGATCATGTTTAGCTCTGCTACATCTGTATATAAATATTCCTGAAATATTGTTTTGTATTTATAAGGATATAAATGTATATTTCTATAATCGGCAGGATATTCCATTACACTGTATAAACCTCCTGAGAGAATCCACCGGTCATCAGGGTCGCGGTATTGTAGGACCTGATATCTGTGCGGAGTCTTCACAGCTTACATACAAGTTAGGAAAACCCTGTAAGTGATGTCCTTGTATACGATCACATACACGACTGATCTCTCTGAATATCTGTTATAAATGCAGTCAGGATTAAAGGAGAAAATCTACTAGAGACCTGAGCAGAAGTAATCCGGGGGCTCCTGCACCTGCCGAACCCCCTCCAAACTCGCGATCAGGGGTCAGGTTATAGTAAGTTACATAGTGCGGTGTAGTGTAACGGAGACCTCGGCACCGAAGAAGACAAAAGGAGGAAATGTTGCTGCAAATATATATTTTTTATTTGGATCCGGCAAGAAAAGCAAAGACAGATACCGGCCAGCGTTTCGGCCAATAAATTGTCTTCATCAAGGACGTCTGTAATACATGAACATAACAAATAAAACATTTAGTTTCATATGTGACATGAAATGAACCTAAAGAAAAGTGTCAGATCAATGGGAGGCGGGAGGAGGAAAGGTGGGAATGTGAGGATCAACCAGAGATAACACATGGACAATGAGATCACAACGATGAAAATCATTAATAATACTGCAATTGTCATATGGGAACAATGTTGGAGTCAGCGTGATAATCTGGTTTTGTGTGAATTCCATAAAGACAAAAGGAAAGAAAAGAAAAGAGGACATGAATCCTGGAAGCTAAAGGACAAATTATCTAAAGACGACCAATATGTGGTCAGTTCAGAGCAATGACGACGGCTCAAAAATTATTAATTATTACAATGTGCACACTTCAGTAGGTGAACACTTGGTCTAAGGTTCAGGTTTTCACGTGACTTTACCAGTTAGAATAGGACCAGGAAATCTAGATTGCATCATGTCCATATAGCAGCACCTGTAACTACAGTATATTCAGGTGGTGTGTACATGTCTAATATTAGACCATCGAAGCAATGTAGAGGGCTCCAAAAATGATTAGGCCTCTACCTATCCCTATGCCGAGCTCCTATACCAACACAGTACAGGCATAAAATGGTGTTCATGGCCGCCCCTAAGTGTTATCCTGCCTGTGATAGTCCCCTGATAATGGTGCAGGTTTTTATTTTTTAAATCCTCACAAATTGAATCGCAGATTGTTCAAATTTGTGTGGAACCTCGGATATCAGGAAATTTAACACAAATTCATTCCTCCATGGATTGATCTGCTCATCTCTAGTCTCAACTAATTCCTGGCTGGAGAGTGACCGCACTATCCGGGGACAGTGACCGCACTATCCGGGGACAGTGACCGCACTATCCGGGGACAGTGGCCACCACATCTCCTTGAGCCCCAGAACGGCTCAGAGTGAATACGATGGCACTACGTGACTAAAGTGGACACAGCTTGAGCAGATCTCGTTACACCTAGCAGGGTCAGTTATGTGTAAGTATGGCGACAAGAAAGGTTCAGATCCAGCAATCCCACAGGATTAAAAATTACACCTTTACTTAAGAAACGTAAAAATCCATATTAGTATTTCAATAGAAAAATGTGAAATGAGAGCGGGTATAAACAATACATGAACTGGTGACGGGTTTTACACCATGTGGATTCTTAATCATAATCTATTTTACAGTGATAGTCAAGTACATTTTATTTTTTTAAATTTACTTTTTGCTCCACTCTCTTCACAACCCAAGAATATTACACAATTGAAGACAGCGCTCCTTAGGAAGTTTCATATATACAGGTGCTTCTTACTAATTTAGAATATCATCAAAAGGTTAATTTATTTCAGTTCTTCAATCCAAGAAGTGAAGCTCATATATTATATAGAGTCATTACACACAGAGCGATCTATTCCAAGTGTTTATTTCGGTTAATGCCAGGCCGCATTGATGCAGTAATTGATGCAAAGGAGCCCCGACCAAGTATTGAGGGCATTTACTGAACATACATTTCAGTAGGGGAACATTTCGGATTTTAAAGACATTTTTCAAGCTGTTGTTATAAAGTATTCTAATTTACTGAGATAATGACTTTTGTGTTTTCATTGGCTGTAAGCCATAATCATCAACATTAACAGAAATAAACACTTGAAATAGATCTCTCTGTTTGTAATGACTCTATATAATATATGAGCTTCACTTTTTGTGTTGAAGAACTGAAATAAATTAACCTTTTGATGATATTCTAATTTTCTGAGAAGCACCTGTATATATGATACTTCTTAAGCAGCGCTATTCCATTTGCTTCTGTGGATTTTACCTCAGGTGTATTTTGACTATGACGCTCCCTTATGCCTAATGTATCCTGCAGACATGCTTATTTGTACAACCCAAGAATATTAGTGACTTAGAGGCCATCGCCAATGAGGAACGGGCTAAGATTCCTCAGGGGCTGTAAAGAGCTGGTGTCTGGATAGGCATCACGTACACAGCAGGTCGTAACAGCCAAAGGGGCTTTACTACCTACTAAAGACGCTTATCACGTAGGGGTGAATAATCCTCAGACTTCAGTGGTCAGTAAGGGGCATTTTGTGCTGAATATGGAGAAACCACTTGTTATATTATTTGTACTGAGCTATTTCTATACTTCTTGGTTTATTGCAAACAGCAGAAAGTTTATAAATGTTAGAAATAAACTGAATCTGAAATGGGGTGAAGGTGGGGATTGAAACTAAATATACAGTGCTCAGCATAAATGAGTGCACCCCCTTTGAAAAGTAAAATTTTAATCAATATCTATAATGGGTGTGTCAGGTGTGACAGACTGTCGTTCTGGATCCAGCTGTAGAAGGTCATTGCGCTTGGCTCTGCAGGCACCTTCTTGATCTTTTGATCTTTGTGGTGTAGTGATATCCTTCTCCCTCTAGGACCTAGGAGTGGACCTCCACCTTCTGCTGCTAATTGACACACCCTTGCTGGATGTTTAAATACCTTCGGTCTCTGCAGAAAGTCGCCTAGATAGCTCTATTTTCCTCTGTCCAAACTTGAAGTACTAGTAGTCGGCTAGTGTCTTCTTGGAGTTCCCTTGGAGTATAGTTGGCATAATCTCTCTGGTGTCTTCTCAAGCTAAGTGTTTTCCTTTGTCTGTTACCTATTTGTCTTTAGTTGCAGAGGGGGTTGACTAGTGCTCACCCCATCCCCTCCTTAACTAGGGCCTATCACTAGGGGCAGTCAGGGATTAGGTTTCCTGCTCAGCGATAGGTACGGAACCTATTTAGGGACTTTAGGGGAGTCAGGCTGTTGTCAGATCTGCCTAGGGGTCTCCACTCCCCCTTTTCCTAGTGTTTGGACTTCTTCCTCCTCTTCCCGTTGTTGTGCACTTAGTCTTTCCCTCACCTTGCTTGACAATATCTCACTGAACAAAAGAAAAATTTCCAGAATTTTGACAAGACTAAGTTTCATAGAACCTTCTTTAACCCATAACATGAAGGTAAGGTTAATAATATAACTTTCATAGCTAAATCTTTAGTATTACTCAAAATAGTTAATGCAAAATGAGTACACCCGACATAAAAAAAAAAATACTACATCTAGTCATTTGTATGACCTCCATAATTTTTAAGAACAGCACCGAGTTTTCTAGATATGGAATGAGCAGGTTGGCGACATATTGTAACATTTATCTTTTTTCATTCTACAAGAACGAGCCCTTTTAGAGCCTGGATACTGGATGGAGAGTGATGACAACTTGTCTCTTCAGAATTCCCCATAGGTGTTTGGGTGGGTTCAGATCAGGAGACACTTAATCAATGAATCACTTTCTCCCTGTTCTTCTTCAGAAATACCACAGAAGCCTTAGATGTGTGTTTTGGATCATTGTGATGTTGCTAAGTGAACGTCTACCAAGCGCACAGAGTGATGGCAGCATCTTCTCTTTCAATATAGAGGTTTACATCTGTGAATTCATGACATCATCAATGAAATGTATCCCCCCCGACTCCAGCAGCACTGATGCAGCCCCACATAAGGACACTGCAACCACAAGGTCTCATTGAAAGACACCATTCAGTTTTCTTTGTACTTCTCACCTTTTTGACACTATACAGCTTTGAAGCCATCAGTTCCAAAAACATTTATCTTGGTGTCAACACTCCAGAGTATAGAGTCCCAGTGGTCTTCATATTTTTCACCACGATCCCTCAATTGTAGTAGAGCTTTTTAGTGTATAAGCTTTAGTAGAAGTTTCTTTCTTCTAAAGACAACGGCATGCAACCCATTCCTCTGCAGTGTACACCGTATTGTGTCATGAGAAACACATTCACCGGTTTGGATTTCTACTCATTTAGCTAACTGCACTGAATTTGTATATGGATTTTCTTCAGCCCTTCTTATCAAAAGATGCTCCTGTTTAGGTGTCAACCTCCATGATTGGCCTGGACGTCTCTGTAAGATGATTGCAGTTCCATCTTTGTTACATTTTGGTATTCCTTTTGCTACAGTATTCTGACTGATAAGTAAAGCTTTGCTGATCTTCTTGTAGCCTTCCCTTTTTTTATGTAAAATAAATTATTTTCTTTCTCAGGTCTTGTGACATTTCTCTTCCATGTGGTGCCATTGCTGACAGAATGAAATGGGAAGGGTTTTTGTTTTTTTAGAAGCAACAACTTTTTCTAGTAAACTGTCTGCTGGACACCTGTGTAATGAATAATTAAACTTACCTGTGGTTGAATTCTGGTTAATTAGAATTTTGTACTATAAAATTGAACTTTTCTACTAAGATTTTCATTGGGGTGTACTCACTTTTACAACATTTTCTTAAATGAATTTCTTAGGAAAATTACTTTTTGGGGTGTTGAAAATAGCAAGTATTGTTTGTAATTAATAGCCAACATTTGTGGGAGTATTTAGTAGTCTGGTATCCCATAGAAAATGTTAATTCTAAAAGGAAACTAAAGGTTTTCTGACAAAACTGTTGGGGTGTACTCATTTCTGCTGAGCACTGTATCTGCTATATCCACAGAATATGCCAAATATATATAGTGGATGTGGATCCCACCTATAGGAACATCATATATCTTGAGTACGGGGCCCTGACAAGCTCCGGTTTCAGCCATTAGATTGTCAGGATTCCCGTCCATTTGTATAGAAATTTTAACCACCTCCTTATGAAAATTCCTCTTAATGGAGTCTGCATGTTCTATATATTTACATCACATCCTCTGTATGTGGTAAGAATAGAATAACTCCTTAAAGGTGAGTACAGATGTGGTGGATAGGATGTGTATTTGGGTAAGACCTCGTGAATTCAACATGTCAATATATTTATTCTCAAGGAATATAAACTGTCCCCGGAGATGTCTGACAGCAGCTTTACCCCCTCTCCCTATACACAACACATGGACGCTCAGCTGAGTCTAACGTGCTTATGTATGGGGGGGGCTGTTTATCCGTCAGCTCGCTCCATTGTACGGCCACATTCAGAGTTTCTCCTCCTGAGCAGATGTTCATATAGTCTGTAATCATTATGTCAGCGCTGGTTTATACCTGACTGGTTTATACAATGATCTGTACAGAAATAATCTATTCCCAGAGGAAGAAGAGAAGACAGAAATAATCACTGAGCGCTCTGCTAATTCTCTGCACCTTCATCTACACAACATTGTAATACAGCGACATCATGGGGGATGAGGACGGAGGTTTTTGTACGGCTCTGTGTCACTGTGTGAGAGGATACTGTGCACTCTGCTGACAGTAATAATCTGCTGCATCGTCCTCTGTCGCTCCTCTGATTGAAAAAGTGTAATCAGTTCCAGATCCAGATCCAGTGAACCGGTCTGGGACTCCTGTATATCGGCTGCTTGCACTGTAGATGAGAAGTGCTGGAGGTTGTCCTGATTTCTGTTGGTACCAGTGTAAGTTGCCATATACATTACCACTGGCCTTACATGAAATGGTGGCTGTTTCTCCCGGGGACACAGTGATGAGATCTGGAGATTGGGTCAGTACAATCTGTGCACAGGAGTCTAAGGAAAGAAAAAGAAAACATAAGTGTTAGTGTTAATGTCGCCTCATTGTGCTGTTCTCTACTACTGTCCTGTCCATCATCTCATGAACCTCTCACCATGAAATAGAAGAAGAATTACACCCAGTACAACTCCCTGTAAACCCATCGTCATCTCCCTGGACTGATGGCCACAGACTATAGAGATGTCACCTGCACAATGTCCCCTATATACCAGCTGTAATCACTGGAGGAGATGTCCCCTGAGAGCAGAGATGTAAAGCAGGAGACATGTAAATTGTGCCGTGTGTCAGCGATCAGTGATCTGGATCTTACTGCAATCAGGGATTTCCTACAGGAGAGATATAATCCCGATCATTATCCTGAGATCATTCACCATCCAGTGATCTCCTGATTGTTCTCAGACATCAGAAATGGGATTATTTTTATAGATGTTATTAGTTTTATCTGTGAAGTAAGAATAAATCCTTCTACGTCTTATTGGGCTTTTCCAGCTTTGTGATGTTGCAGCCGATGTAAGAACAGATACTGGAGACAACAGATCACCGGGAACGTGAAACGCAGAATTCCTGACCTCACAGAGAACATCTAAGGGTATGTGCCCACGTAGCGTTTTACAAGCGTATATGCTGCGGAATTTCTGCAGCGTAAACGCTTGGTAATCCGCTCCCCATGGTCCCCAATGACAAGCCGCACTGTCAATGCCCATGCTGCGGATTTTTCCACAGCGTTTATGCTGCGCTCAAAAATCCGCAGCATGTCCATTAATTTTGCGGACACGCAGCATAATCGCCGCCATTGACTTGCATTGAGATTTATATAATCCGTGTCAGTATATTTGTATACACAGATTATATGCGTTTCAATGTGCGGATGGTACCCAAGTCTGGAGGAGAGAAGACTCTCATCCAGACCTGGATAGAAACTGTAAAAAAAAGAATTAAAAATAAAAAATAAACTGTATACTCACCTTCCGATGTCCTCCCGGTGTTTTGTCTGCTCCGTCCGCTCTCTTGCAATGCTCCCGCTGTTATGAAGGACCTGCCATGACGTCACTGAGTCATGTGACCCATCACATGGCTCAATGACGTCACCGCAGGTCCTTCACACCACCGTGAGCCGCCCAACACACCGGACGCGGCAGAGAGAACACCGGGAGAACACCGGAAGGTGAGTATAAACTTTATTTTTTTATTTTTTACCATTTTATTCTTTTTTTTAACTAACTTGGTCACACTACTATAAATCCATGCCGGTTGCCGTTTGTATGGATTTATATAGAGTGAACAAGTTGTCAAGCACTTTCCAAGTGATGCTAAAATCACTTGGAAAAGCGCTTGATAACCCGCATGCAGAAATGCATGGAGAGATGCTTGACAAACGCTTCTACCTGGCGGGAAAAACGCATGTAAAATCCGCATGCATTTTTCCTGCCAGGGAGAAGCGTAAAAAATATGCAGCATTTCTGCATCGTGGGCACATAGTCGAAGACCATTAGAAATATTTATATTCATTCAGATTATTATTAATATGTTTATTACTATTAATACGACTGATATTTTATTACATCCACTCCTGATTGTTGCTTAAAAACTAGATGTAAAACCCTGATGAAATACACAGGTGTGAATGAGGCCTGATCTGTATATATTGTGGTGTGAATACAGAACTGATGGGATATTTGGGGGATTCTCATGTAATTTATCTTCATGCATTACTATCATATATCTTGTGGATGTAAATCTCTCATGTATATAATGTCATATATCAGCGGTTCTCATCTGTCTCATCTGATGTCATTTCCTCCCTAGACGATGGCCCCTGAGCGTTATAGATGTGATATACGGGGGCTGCACCTATATAGTGTTATGTGAATAGAAGCTCTTGAATGATTTTTCATTATCAATGAATGTATTAATAAAATTATAAGAAATATGGAGAAGACAGATATTTGGACACATAGATGAGCCCCCGACAGAAGACACATCTCTGATGGCTGAACCTGCCATTATTCCTGCACTTATGGCCGAGGGTCTGGACAAACCACAAACTCACATTATTGTAATTCTGGTAGAAAACAAATCCTCGTCGGTGACTTTATTAGTAGTTTGCAGAGCACATGTTACTCCCTGACGTGTGCAGAATAATCCGGGCTCCGCTGAGGCTGCCGGGCTCCTCCAGTCCAGGATTCTCCTCAGACCGGGGCCGGGAGAGGTGGGGTCATTTATATGTATATTTCCACCCTACGTCCCAGACCCCTGAGCAGAATAAGGCAGATTCACAGCAAACAGACTCAATGTGAATCCAATCTCTTTCCTGAATTGGAGTGAATCTGCTGAGTGTGAATTGTGGCTGAGTCACTCATCACTAATGTCCGCACATCTCAGCCCAGAATAGAAAAAGACTGAAGTGAATCTCTGAAAACCCCATTTACTGCTGGGAATATATTTGCTGCTTTGTGCAGCGGCTCCGGCCCCTCTGATCTGTGAGTATAATGTGGGATATGTGAGGTATAGCGGTGTATGGAGCCGCCATTATGAGACCTCTAGACCTTGTAGTGAGAGGGTGGAGGGGACTGTGCAGCGCGGGGAGGATCTGTCCTCCAGTTCTCTCTCTTCCTGGTCACTCATCCATTCCCGCTAAGCTTCTTATGTTCCTGAGTCCATCAATAACCGGCGGCTCAGCTAATGGCCGCTCCCGGAGATGACACCTGTAATGCCATGGTTTTCTGATATGGGGAGACCACTGTAACCCCGGGGTCCATCTTTATTTTCAGGATAAAGGACATCACATTAGATATATCGGGTACAGCTCAAATAAAAAGGTAATCACTTGTCCAGAAAAAAAATAAAGAGATTTGCAACCCAGATGAGTCCATCACATAACAGGTCAGATATTTATCCCTAGGAGGTAAACTATGAAATGACAGCAAGCAGAGATCTAGATACAGAAAATATAAGGGAAAATTATATAATCTTTTATTATACAAAAATACAACCAGTAATTGTTGGAACAAACCAAATGTATATTTATATTCTATAGGAGCAGAAAGTAAAGTCCTCCCCTCCTTCTTCTATCTCCTTACATCTGTACAGATTCCTTCATCACATGAATCCCGGTAACAGTCTGAAGCTTTTATCGGCCGCGCACAATACTGGATAAGAGCTGCCCGGGTCGTGTTCCTCCTCCTGATGTGTGTGCTCTGTACAGATACAAGCGCCTCATACACAGGATTCTCTGCTATTCCTCAGTATCAGTCACTTATATACAGATGTTTGGTGTCTGCACTGAGTATAGACAGAGCTGCCTGAGCTGCTGCTGCCCCCTAGTGGCTCCATGACATGGAGATTTATGCATCCTGTATCTGCACTGAGCCAGTAACCACATGATACCAGAGGGAGCGGAAAGCATCTTATTACATCATCCAGAAGAGGAGGCAGCACAGGTGTGGAGGGAAGCAAAATGGGGGATCTAAAGAGCCAGCGGTGGAAATAGGGAAGATCTCCAGGAGGAGCTGGAAAATCTCCTGGACAAAGGTTGGATGGCAGAGAAAGAGCCACCTGCTCTCTGCTCCACCACTTAACCTGCTAGGGCACAGGTCGCTTTATGGCTGTAACTGCCCGAGGTGCGGTGAGCTAGATCCACTGCGCCATAGCGATAGCGAATGTAGCACAATGAATGGGGAGCGCCCGTCACCTTCTCTGTGACTCAGCTGGTGGCAATGGCATCATGGCGTCAGCATGGACGCTCTGCCACAAGATGAGGTGGAGCCACAGGAGATCTGATGGACAGGGAAGTATTAAATATTAGTTTTTCAATAAATGAATTAATTTTGATAACAAGAATGAAATGGGGGTGAGAGAGAACACTATAATGACTTAAGGGTGGGGGATGGAAGAGATATAAATATATTGGGGGAGGGGACATGTAAATATAATGAATCAGAGGGGCATGGAATTATAATGATACAGCGGACAAGTAATTATAATGAATCGGGGGGGCGGGAGGTGCACAGTGGGGGCATGGAGGACGCAGGAGATTAACTGATTAATTGGGGGAAAGAGAACAGTAACTAATTCATTTATACATTTATTGGGAGGGGAAAAGTGGCCAATTATAGTTACAGGGGGCTCAGTGGTGGATTATCAATTTACATTCAGAATTTTGTGTTGCATAATAGCAAGACGTCAGCGGTGAGTTACTGGATGTGAATATTTGTTCTGTCTCTACATTGTATAGGGGTACGTTCACATGGGCGACCGGCGGCACTAAATGACCACCAATCGGAAAACCATTACCTATTGGCAGTCGCTTCATAGCATGTTTAACCCCTTCATGACTGGGCTATTTTTCATTATTTTATTTGTTTTTTCCTCTCCTTCTACTAAGAGCCATAACTTGCTATCTTTCCATCCACATAGCGTATGAGGACTTGGTTTTTGCGAGACAAGTTGTAGTTTTGAACGACATCATTCATTTTATCATGTGATTCACTCAAAAGTTGGGAAAATAATTCTAAGTGCGTTGAAATTGCAAAAAAAGTGCAATTCCACAATTGTTTGTGTCACCATTTTCTGAGACCCCTAACATTTTCAATTTTCGTGGTAAGGGGCTATGTGGGGGCTTATTATCTGTGGCCTGATTTGAGGTTTATTGATGCTATTTTGGGGTAGATATAATGGTATCATCTTGTCTAATTGCAGTTTATTGCAATGTTGTGGCAGCTAAAAAAAGTAATTATGGCGTTTTGATTTTTTTCTCATTACGATGTTTACTGATTGGATTAATTTATTTTATTTTTGATAGATTGGAGTTTTATGAATTCGGCGATATCGAATATGTGTATTTTTTTTTAATTGCTTTATTTTTAATGGGGCACAAAGGGGGGTGATTCTTGCGCCGGCTATCACTGAGGAATATGTTCCTACAACAAGGATACCATCCACTGGTAATAGATGAACAGATCCACAGAGCTACAAGGATCCCAAGAAGCCACCTCTTGGATTACAGACAGAGGGAGGACAACAGCAGGGCGCCTCTTGTGGTCACATACAGCAAGCACATGAACATCCTAAGGAAGATTAAGACTGATCTTCCACCCATATTCCTCAGAGACCACAGACTGAAAGGAATATTCCCAGAACTACCACTTCTCTCCTACAAAAAGCCCCGTAACCTAAGGAATGTCCTTGTCAGAAGTGTCCTCTCATCACCATCAGAGATGGGAACATTCCCCTGTAATAATAAAAAGCAGGACTTGTACCCAGATATTACCGACAAATACAGTCCACATACCCAACACCAATCAGGACTATAAGATCATGGACTTCTTCTCATGTTCATCTTCCAATGTGGTGGACATGATACAATGTACAAGGTGTCCTGGAGGAGCCGATATTGGGGAAACTAAGCAAAAACTACAAACGGGGAGGAATCTACACAGACACAATCAGGAATGAACTGGACTCCTGTGGGAAAACATTTCTCTGGACCTGGACACTGTATGACGGATATAAAAGTCTTAATACTGAAAGGTCGTTTTAAGGACGAAAAAGAAAGGAAAATCTGAGAATTCATACTGATAAGAATGTTCAACTCTTCCACAATTTAACACCTGGATTTATGACTCACTACATGGACCCAGTTCACACCTCCACGAGACTGACTCCAGATCACTAAGCTGTCACTCCCACCATCTCTCCATTTGTAACAAAAAACCTTAACTTGATTTCCTTGGCTTATCTTTAGGAGGCATCACCCCATCCACCCCATGCACAAATTGTAATATCTCCTAAATGTTGTGCTCTTGTCTCAGTCATTCATTTGTAAATCCTCCTGAAGAAGGAGCCTCGGTTCTCTGAAAGCTGCAGATATAATTCTCCTGGTTAGCCAATAAAGGGATCGCTCCTAGAATACTTCTGTCAATTTTAGGCATAAAACTACTTATATCAATTTGTAAAGGTTGCAAAGTTGTGATATATGCTCTACTGTGACCCCCTACTGAATATTAATTTTTCTTTTCTTTTGAGGGGAGGATAATTAGAACTTCTGCTATGGAGCTCTATGATTTCTATATACGTCCGTTATGATGACTACATAATTAGGATATACTTATTGTAACACATAAATAATCATTGGAGCTGTAATCATCAAATAATATTTTGTCAATGTGTGAAATGTTCTTTTAAGAATTGTTTACATGTGTAACATAACATATATATATAAATGATTTATGTGGATAGTAGGTGAAGTGTAGAGCGGTGTCACCCCATGATGATTATTATCTGGGCTTGTTACATTGTCAGGCTGCAATTTCCCTCTACAATGTCATGTGATGCACTACTTATCTCATCCACCAGATGGCGCTATAGAGCATTACACTCCATAATCCTGAAAGGTGACACCTGCAGGACGATTCGTGTAAGAGCAACAGTTCATAGTACCAGGGGTCAACCATTTTGAGCATGAAATTCACTAAGGAGGAGTCACTAATGTGTCTCGACAGTAAGGGGGGACACTATTGTGAAGGACACTATGGGGCGATTCATTATGACCGGTGTTGTGCAGTTTAGTGTTAATGACTCTCTGGAGTACAATGCGCCTAATTCATTAAGTGGTGCTCATCCCCTAAAGAAATAGGCGCATCTCTTAATTGTCATGTGCCGACACCAGAAATGGTCTGAAGTCAGTGACTGGGGAATATTTCTTGACTACATTACGCAGTTTCTGCTGAGACTGGACTGTAAACCCTAAGGCGATGTGCCCACGTAGCAGATTTACATGCGTTTTTTCTGCCAGAGAGAAGCGTTTTTTCAGCGTTTTCGCATGCGTTTTTTCAAGCACTTTTCCAAGTGATTTTGAGCATCACTTGGAAAAGTGCTTGACAAGTTGGTCACACAATATAAATCCATGCAACCGGCATGGATTTATATTGTGTGACCAACTTAGATGCTTTAAATGCAGCATCTATAGTAAAAAAAAAGAAAGAATTAAAAAGTTAAAAATAAAAAAAAACCTGTATGTTCACCTCTCCGGTCTCCTCCTGGCAGCGATCCTCTCTCCTCGGCGTCCCGGGTGTACTGGCAGGACCTGCGATGACTTCATTTAGTCAGCTGATGGTCACGCGACCATCACCTGACCGCTGACGTCAGTGGTCACGTGACCATCAGCTGACTAAATGACATCACTGCAGATCCTGCAAGTACACCCAGGACGCCGAGGAGAGATGACGCAGCCGGGAGAAGACCGGAGAGGTGAGTATACAGGTTTTTTTACTTTTAACTTTTTTATTTCTTTTTTTCACTGCGTGGTAGCCGGGATGTAGAGGAGTTGTAGTCTCCTCTTCATCCCAGGTACCACACGCACCGCGATTACGCTGCAACTTCGCGGCCATTGAATTTAATTGAAACGCTGCAAATCCACATATACCTGCGGGTTTGCTGCATTTCAATGTTCCTCAATGGCCGCGAATTTGCGGCTTTATCGCAGTAGAAATGGTCATGCTGCGAATTTGGCGCACTAATTAGCGCATCATGTGCACAGCACATCCGAATTCACATTGCTTTGCATGGCAGATGGTTTTACAAGCGTTTTCAAGGCGTTTTCATGGCTTTAAAAACGCTACGTGGCACATAGCCTAAAAGTCACAACTTCCGAGTTCTGTGAAAATATTGCAACTTATTAAGGTGTTTTACATCAGAGTTTTGACCTTTCACATTTTCTGCTATTCATGCGCTATAGAGATAAAGTGTCAGCTTCATTCTGCGGGAAAAAGTTATTACAGTAATAGAAGACTTATAATTTTTTTAAATGTTTTATTACTTTTATACAATTAATATTCTGTGGGGGAGGGGCCGAAGGAAAATCTGTTTATCCGTCAGCTCGCTCCGTTGTACGGCCACATTCAGAGTTTCTCCTCCTGTGCAGATGTTCATATAGTCTGTAATCATTATGTCAGCGCTGGTTTATACCTGACTGGTTTATACAATGATCTGTACAGAAATAATCTATTCCCAGAGGAAGAAGAGAAGACAGAAATAATCCCTGAGCGCTCTGCTAATTCTCTGCACCTTCATCTACACAACATTGTAATACAGCGACATCATGGGGGATGAGGACGGAGGTTTTTGTACGGCTCTGTATCACTGTGGTACCAGCTATAACCCTGCTGACAGTAATAATCTGCTGCATCGTCCTCTGTCGCTCCTCGGATTGTAAGAGTGTAATCAGTTCCAGATCCAGATCCAGAGAACCGGTCTGGGACCCCTGTATCTCGGGTGGTTGCATAATAGATAAGAAGCTTTGGTCGTTGTCCTGATTTCTGTTGGTACCAGGCTACATAGCTATATACATCTTCACTGGCCGTACAAGAGATGGTGATTGTATCTCCGGGGGACACAGAGATATAATCTGGAGTCTGGGTCATCACAGTCTCTCCACAGGATCCTGAGGATTAGAAGAGACATATTCATTACTGATAAATGTCGGGATCTTCCTAGAAATCCTGATCTGATGATGGATCCACTGTAGAGATTTCTCTACACACAATCATGGAAGGATCCGAATCTCTCACCCTGAATAGAAATGAAGATCACAGCCAGCAGATAACTGCGAGAAACCATCCTGATGTGTCTGGACCGTCAGATAGAAACTATAAGATGAGACAATCTGTACAATGAGATCTATATAGAGAGTGACAGGGGGGATACAGAGACCCCCAGAGACTGTGTATGGAAATACTGGGGACATGTAAATTCTGTGGTTATAATGTGACGGTTACTGGAGTGTAATAGAGACCGGAGCTGGGCGGCGTCTCCTCCTAGATGAGAATTAATGTCACTTGTATGAAATCTAAGAAAAGAAATAAGAGTTTTTTTAGTAATTAATTGTAATTTCCATGGTTATAGGTTTTTATGATCATGTTTAGCTCTGCTACATCTGTATATAAATATTCCTGAAATATTGTTTTGTATTTATAAGGATATAAATGTATATTTCTATAATCGGCAGGATATTCCATTACACTGTATAAACCTCCTGAGAGAATCCCCCGGTCATCAGGGTCGCGGTATTGTAGGACCTGATATCTGTGCGGAGTCTTCACAGCTTACATACAAGTTAGGAAAACCCTGTAAGTGACGTCCTTGTATACGATCACATACACGACTGATCTCTCTGAATATCTGTTATAAATGCAGTCAGGATTAAGGGAGAAAATCTACTAGAGACCTGAGCAGAAGTAATCCGGGGGCTCCTGCACCTGCCGAACCCCCTCCAAACTCGCGATCAGGGGTCAGGTTATAGTAAGTTACATAGTGCGGTGTAGTGTAACGGAGACCTCGGCACCGAAGAAGACAAAAGGAGGAAATGTTGCTGCAAATATATATTTTTTATTTGGATCCGGCAAAAAAAGCAAAGACAGATACCGGCCAGCGTTTCGGCCAATAAATTGTCTTCATCAAGGACGTCTGTAATACATGAACATAACAAATAAAACATTTAGTTTCATATGTGACATGAAATGAACCTAAAGAAAAGTGTCAGATCAATGGGAGGCGGGAGGAGGAAAGGTGGGAATGTGAGGATCAACCAGAGATAACACATGGACAATGAGATCACAACGATGAAAATCATTAATAATACTGCAATTGTCATATGGGAACAATGTTGGAGTCAGCGTGATAATCTGGTTTTGTGTGAATTCCATAAAGACAAAAGGAAAGAAAAGAAAAGAGGACATGAATCCTGGAAGTAAAAGGACAAATTATCTAAAGACGACCAATATGTGGTCAGTTCAGAGCAATGACGACGGCTCAAAAATTATTAATTATTACAATGTGCACACTTCAGTAGGTGAACACTTGGTCTAAGGTTCAGGTTTTCACGTGACTTTACCAGTTAGAATAGGACCAGGAAATCTAGATCGCATCATGTCCATATAGCAGCACCTGTAACTACAGTATATTCAGGTGGTGTGTACATGTCTAATATTAGACCATCGAAGCAATGTAGAGGGCTCCAAAAATGATTAGGCCTCTACCTATCCCTATGCCGAGCTCCTATACCAACACAGTACAGGCATAAAATGGTGTTCATGGCCGCCCCTAAGTGTTATCCTGCCTGTGATAGTCCCCTGATAATGGTGCAGGTTTTTATTTTTTAAATCCTCACAAATTGAATCGCAGATTGTTCAAATTTGTGTGGAACCTCGGATTTCAGGAAATTTAACACAAATTCATTCCTCCATGGATTGATCTGCTCATCTCTAGTCTCAACTAATTCCTGGCTGGAGAGTGAGCGCACTATCCGGGGACAGTGACTGCACTATCCGGGGACAGTGACCGCACTATCCGGGGACAGTGGCCACCACATCTCCTTGAGCCCCAGAACGGCTCAGAGTGAATACGATGGCACTACGTGACTAAAGTGGACATAGCTTGAGCAGATCTCGTTACACCTAGCAGGGTCAGTTATGTGTAAGTATGGCGACAAGAAAGGTTCAGATCCAGCAATCCCACAGGATTAAAAATTACACCTTTACTTATGAAACGTAAAAATCCATATTAGTATTTCAATAGAAAAATGTGAAATGAGAGCGGGTATAAACAATACATGAACTGGTGACGGGTTTTACACCATGTGGATTCTTAATCATAGTCTATTTTACAGTGATAGCCAAGTACATTTTATTTTTTTACATTTACTTTTTGCTCCACTCTCTTCACAACCCAAGAATATTACACAATTGAAGACAGCGCTCCTTAGGAAGTTTCATATATACAGGTGCTTCTTACTAATTTAGAATATCATCAAAAGGTTAATTTATTTCAGTTCTTCAATCCAAGAAGTGAAGCTCATATATTATATAGAGTCATTACACACAGAGCGATCTATTCCAAGTGTTTATTTCGGTTAATGCCAGGCCGCATTGATGCAGTAATTGATGCAAAGGATCCCCGACCAAGTATTGAGGGCATTTACTGAACATACATTTCAGTAGGGGAACATTTCGGATTTTAAAGACATTTTTCAAGCTGTTGTTATAATGTATTCTAATTTACTGAGATAATGACTTTTGTGTTTTCATTGGCTGTAAGCCATAATCATCAACATTAACAGAAATAAACACTTGAAATAGATCTCTCTGTTTGTAATGACTCTATATAATATATGAGCTTCACTTTTTGTGTTGAAGAACTGAAATAAATTAACCTTTTGATGATATTCTAATTTTCTGAGAAGCACCTGTATATATGATACTTCTTAAGCAGCGCTATTCCATTTGCTTCTGTGGATTTTACCTCAGGTGTATTTTGACTATGACGCTCCCTTATGCCTAATGTATCCTGCAGACATGCTTATTTGTACAACCCAAGAATATTAGTGACTTAGAGGCCATCGCCAATGAGGAACGGGCTAAGATTCCTCAGGGGCTGTAAAGAGCTGGTGTCTGGATAGGCATCACGTACACAGCAGGTCGTAACAGCCAAAGGGGCTTTACTACCTACTAAAGACGCTTATCACGTAGGGGTGAATAATCCTCAGACTTCAGTGGTCAGTAAGGGGCATTTTGTGCTGAATATGGAGAAACCACTTGTTATATTATTTGTACTGAGCTATTTCTATACTTCTTGGTTTATTGCAAACAGCAGAAAGTTTATAAATGTTAGAAATAAACTGAATCTGAAATGGGGTGAAGGTGGGGATTGAAACTAAATATACAGTGCTCAGCATAAATGAGTGCACCCCCTTTGAAAAGTAAAATTTTAATCAATATCTATAATGGGTGTGTCAGGTGTGACAGACTGTCGTTCTGGATCCAGCTGTAGAAGGTCATTGCGCTTGGCTCTGCAGGCACCTTCTTGATCTTTTGATCTTTGTGGTGTAGTGATATCCTTCTCCCTCTAGGACCTAGGAGTGGACCTCCACCTTCTGCTGCTAATTGACACACCCTTGCTGGATGTTTAAATACCTTCGGTCTCTGCAGAAAGTCGCCTAGATAGCTCTATTTTCCTCTGTCCAAACTTGAAGTACTAGTAGTCGGCTAGTGTCTTCTTGGAGTTCCCTTGGAGTATAGTTGGCATAATCTCTCTGGTGTCTTCTCAAGCTAAGTGTTTTCCTTTGTCTGCTACCTATTTGTCTTTAGTTGCAGTGGGGGTTGACTAGTGCTCACCCCATCCCCTCCTTAACTAGGGCCTATCACTAGGGGCAGTCAGGGATTAGGTTTCCTGCTCAGCGATAGGTACGGAACCTATTTAGGGACTTTAGGGGAGTCAGGCTGTTGTCAGATCTGCCTAGGGGTCTCCACTCCCCCTTTTCCTAGTGTTTGGACTTCTTCCTCCTCTTCCCGTTGTTGTGCACTTAGTCTTTCCCTCACCTTGCTTGACAATATCTCACTGAACAAAAGAAAAATTTCCAGAATTTTGACAAGACTAAGTTTCATAGAACCTTCTTTAACCCATAACATGAAGGTAAGGTTAATAATATAACTTTCATAGCTAAATCTTCAGTATTACTCAAAATAGTTAATGCAAAATGAGTACACCCGACATAAAAAAAAAAATACTACATCTAGTCATTTGTATGACCTCCATAATTTTTAAGAACAGCACCGAGTTTTCTAGATATGGAATGAGCAGGTTGGCGACATATTGTAAAATTTATCTTTTTTCATTCTACAAGAATGAGCCCTTTTAGAGCCTGAATACTGGATGGAGAGTGATGACAACTTGTCTCTTCAGAATTCCCCATAGGTGTTTGGGTGGGTTCAGATCAGGAGACACTTAATCAATGAATCACTTTCTCCCTGTTCTTCTTCAGAAATACCACAGAAGCCTTAGATGTGTGTTTTGGATCATTGTGATGTTGCTAAGTGAACGTCTACCAAGCGCACAGATTGATGGCAGCATCTTCTCTTTCAATATAGAGGTTTACATCTGTGAATTCATGACATCATCAATGAAATGTATCCCCCCCGACTCCAGCAGCACTGATGCAGCCCCACATAAGGACACTGCAACCACAAGGTCTCATTGAAAGACACCATTCAGTTTTCTTTGTACTTCTCACCTTTTTGACACTATACAGCTTTGAAGCCATCAGTTCCAAAAACATTTATCTTGGTGTCAACACTCCAGAGTATAGAGTCCCAGTGGTCTTCATATTTTTCACCACGATCCCTCAATTGTAGTAGAGCTTTTTAGTGTATAAGCTTTAGTAGAAGTTTCTTTCTTCTAAAGACAACGGCATGCAACCCATTCCTCTGCAGTGTACACCGTATTGTGTCATGAGAAACACATTCACCGGTTTGGATTTCTACTCATTTAGCTAACTGCACTGAATTTGTATATGGATTTTCTTCAGCCCTTCTTATCAAAAGATGCTCCTGTTTAGGTGTCAACCTCCATGATTGGCCTGGACGTCTCTGTAAGATGATTGCAGTTCCATCTTTGTTACATTTTGGTATTCCTTTTGCTACAGTATTCTGACTGATAAGTAAAGCTTTGCTGATCTTCTTGTAGCCTTCCCTTTTTTTATGTAAAATAAATTATTTTCTTTCTCAGGTCTTGTGACATTTCTCTTCCATGTGGTGCCATTGCTGACAGAATGAAATGGGAAGGGTTTTTGTTTTTTTATAAGCAACAACTTTTTCTAGTAAACTGTCTGCTGGACACCTGTGTAATGAATAATTAAACTTACCTGTGGTTGAATTCTGGTTAATTAGAATTTTGTACTATAAAATTGAACTTTTCTACTAAGATTTTCATTGGGGTGTACTCACTTTTACAACATTTTCTTAAATGAATTTCTTAGGAAAATTACTTTTTGGGGTGTTGAAAATAGCAAGTATTGTTTGTACTTAATAGCCAACATTTGTGGGAGTATTTAGTAGTCTGGTATCCCATAGAAAATGTTAATTCTAAAAGGAAACTAAAGGTTTTCTGACAAAACTGTTGGGGTGTACTCATTTGTGCTGAGCACTGTATCTGCTATATCATAGAATCATAGAATCATAGAATGGTAGAGTTGGAAGGGACCTCCTGGGTCATCTGGTCCAACCCCCTGCTCAAAGCAGGATTCACTAGATCATCTCAGACAGATGTCTGTCCAGCCTCTGTTTGAAGACGTCCATTGAAGGGGAACTCACCACCTCTCGTGGCAGCCTGTTCCACTCATTAATCACCCTAACTGTCAAAAAGTTTTTTCTAATATCTAATCTGTGTCTCCTCCCATTTAGTTTCATCCCATTGCTTCTAGTCTTTCCTTGTGCAAATGAGAATAAAGATGATCCTTCTACAATGTGACAGCCCTTGACATATTTGTAGACAGCTATTAAGTCTCCTCTCAGTCTTCTTTTTTGCAAGCTAAACATTCCCAAATCCTGCAACCGTTCCTCATAGGACATGGTTTGCAGACCAGTCACCATTCTGGTCGCTCTTCTCTGAACTTGCTCCAGTTTGTCTATGTCTTTTTTAAAATGTGGTGCCCAAAACTGTACACAGTATTCCAGATGAGGTCTGACCAAAGAGGAGTAAAGACCGATAATGACTTCACGTGATCTAGACTGTATGCTTCTGTTAATACATCCCAGAATTGTATTTGCCTTTTTTGCTGCTGCATCACACTGTTGACTCATGTTCAGTCTATGATCTATTAGTATACCTAAGTCTTTTTCACATGTACTGTTGCTTAGCTCTATACCTCCCATTCTGTATATGCTTTTTTCATTTTTATTGCCCAGATGTAGCACTTTGCATTTTTCCATGTTAAAAAACATTCTGTTGGTTGCTGCCCACTGCTCCAGTTTATTTAGGTCTTTTTGAATCCTCTCTCTCTCTTCTCTAGTATTAGCTATCCCTCCTAGCTTTGTGTCATCAGCAAATTTAATCAGTTTACCCTCAATTCCTTCATCTAAATCATTGATAAAGATGTTGAACAATACAGGTCCCAGGACAGAGCCCTGTGGTACCCCACTTGAGACATTCATCCAGCTGGATGTGAAGCCATTTACAACCACCCTTTGAGTCCGATCACTAAGCCAGTTATGAATCCACCTAACAGTTGCCTGGTCCATTGCATACTTGGTCATTTTTTCAATAAGGATGGTGTGAGATACTTTGTCAAATGCTTTGCTGAAGTCAAGATATACTATATCTACAGCATTTCCCTGATCCACCCAGTCAGTGATTCTGTCATAGAAGGAAATTAAGTTAGTCTGACATGACTTGTTAGTTACAAACCCATGCTGACTCTGGTTAATCACTTCATTCTTATCCATGTACTTACATACATGTTGTTTAATAATTTGTTCAAAGATCTTTCCTGGTATAGAAGTCAGACTCACCGGCCTATAGTTCCCAGGGTCCACCTTCTTCCCCTTTTTGAAGATAGGAACAACATTTGCTCTTCTCCAGTCTTCTGGGACTTCTCCTGTTCTCCAAGAATTTTCAAAGATTATGGAGAGTGGTTCTAAAATTTCTTCTACGATCTCCTTCAGTACTCTGGGGTGTAATTCATCTGGACCTGGAGACTTGAACTCATTTATGTTAGCTAAATATTCCCTCACAATCTTTCTGTTTACAGATAACTTGGATTCCTCTATTCCTTTAAAAGGACAGTGAAGATCAGTTGATGTTACATTTTCTTTCTGAGAGAAAACAGATGCAAAATAGGAATTAAAAAGTTCGGCCTTCTCAACATCCTCTCTTACCATTTCTCCATTTTCATCCTGTAAAAATCCTATAGCAACTTTGACTTTTCTTTTACTTTTGACATACCCCCAAAATCCTTTTTTATTGCTTTTAACATCTCTTGCAAGCCTTAATTCATTGTCAGCTTTAGCTAACCTGATACGTGCCCTGCAGGATCTGCAGACTGCATTATAATCTTCTTTAGATATGCCTCCCTCTTTCCATTTAATAAACATTTCTTTCTTTCTTTTTAGCATGTGTTTAAGTTCTGTGTTCATCCATCCTGGTTTCCTTAAATGCTTCCCATTCTTCCTACTTTTCGGGATTGTTAACGATTGTGCTTTGAGAATCTCATTTTTAAAAATTTCCCATCCTTCCTGGACATTTTTGTCCTTAAGGACATCCAGCCATTGGATCCCTCCTATTCTCTTTCTGAGTCTCTTAAAATCTGCCTTTCTAAAATCTAACCTTGAAGTTTGAGTCTTCACATGTCTTCCTCCTCTAGTTATCCAAAATTCTATAATAGCATGATCGCTGCCTCCTAGGGTCCCAGCCACCTTTACCTCCTCAACCATTTCCTCCCTGTTTATAAGGATTAGATCCAAAGTAGCAGATCCCCTTGTTTTCTCCCCTACCTTTTGGAAGATAAAGTTGTCAGCAAGAGAGGATAAGAATTTGCTTGACCTGTTAGTTTTACTTGAGAGAGATTCCCAACAAATGTCTGGATAGTTGAAATCTCCCACGACCACTACGTCATATTTTTTGGAGAACTTGGTCATTTGATACATAAAGAGTTCATCCATATCTTCAGCTTGCCCAGGTGGCCTGTAGTAAATGCCTACAATGGTGTCCTTTCCGTTGTTCTCTCCTTGTATTCTTACCCAAACAGTTTCCACAGAACTCCCAGTCTCTGAAGCTTCAATCTCTGTGCAGATATACGCTTTTCTAACATACAATGCAACACCTCCTCCTCGTTTATCAAGTCTGTTTCTTGCAAATAAGTTGTATCCTTTTAGCCTTTTATTCCAATCATGTTTATCGTTCCACCAAGTTTCAGTGATTCCAATGACATCATATTCCTTTTCCTGCACTAGTAGTTCCAATTCTCCTTGTTTGTTGCCCATGCTTTGTGCATTTGTATAAAAACATTTTAGTTTGTGATTGGTTTCTCTTCCTCCCATATTTTTATTATTTAAATTGTTTTGTCTTTGTTCTTCCTTTCCACTTCCAGTAGCAGAGATCTCAATAGTATTTGTCAGCTGTATGGCTTTTTCTGGCCTTTTGCTTCCCTTCCCACATTGTTCTAGTTTAAAGCTCTTCTGATGAGTGTAGCAAGGCGACTTCCAAATACATGTTTTCCAGTCTTCGTAAGGTGCGCCCCATCTCTAGCAAGTAGTCCATCGTATAGGTAATTCATTCCGTGATCCAGAAATCCAAATCCTTGTTGACGGCACCATCGACGTAGCCAGTTGTTCACCTGTAGAATCTTATTCCACCTCATTGTTCCATGGACATCCACTGGGAGGATGGATGAGAAGACCACCTGCGCTCCCAATTCTTTCACTTTCTTGCCTAAGTCTTCAAAGTCACTGCAGATGGTTTCCAGGTCCTTTCCTGCGGTGTCATTTGTCCCCACATGTATTAGCAGGAATGGGTAGTGATCTGTAGGTCTGAAGAGTCTTGATATCCTGTCAGACACATCTTTAATTTTTGCTCCTGGAAGACAGCACATTTCTCTTGAGGTTATGTCTGGTCTGCAGATAGCGGCCTCTGTTCCTCTTAACAGGGAATCCCCCATGACCACCACTCTCCGTTTTTTCTCCACAACATTCTTCTTTCTCCATCCAGGAGGATTCTGAGGGCTTACAAGGTTATTCATTGCTGGCAAAGTCTTATTTTGCTGTATTTCTTCATGGTTCTCCTGCGTGAGAGCCTGGTACTGGTTCCTGAGCAGTATGGGTGCTGACTGCCTCTCGATCCTCCTGCTTCTGTGGGTCACATGCTTCCATTCCTCTGTTTCGTCAGGTGCAGTTCGAATTTCTTCTCTTCCTGTATCATGAAGAGATAATTCTGCTCTGTCTAAGAACTCTTCACCTTCCTTAATGATTTTCAAGGTAGTTAACCTCTCTTCTAGATTTCGCAACTTTTCCTCCAACAGGGACACAAGCTTGCATTTCTGGCATGTGAAGTTTGGCTTTTCCACTGGCAAGTCTGTGAACATGTAGCAGGATATGCAGCTCACCAAATGGCTCCTGGACTCTTCCATGTTCTTACTGTTAATGTTCTGAAAACAGTGAAAAAAGCTTAAAAAAAAAGCTTCAAAATGCGCGCGCCGGACTCTTCACTTACCCCAAAATGCAGTGGGAATATGCAAATTATCTCCTCAGGACTCCTCCCCTGGTTTACCGATGTCCTCTTTTCAGCTCGAACAGCCAAAATCCAGTGTTCTTTGAGCTCGCGGAGACTCTTCACTTACCCCAAAATGCAGTGGGAATATGCAAATTATCTCCTCAGGACTCCTCCCCTGGTTTACCGATGTCCTCTTTTCAGCTCCAACAGCCAAAATCCAGTGTTCTTTGAGCTCGCGGAGACTCTTCACTTACCCCAAAATGCAGTGGGAATATGCAAATTATCTCCTCAGGTCTCCTCCCCTGGTTATATCCACAGAATATGCCAAATATATATAGTGGATGTGGATCCCACCTATAGGAACATCATATATCTTGAGTACGGGGCCCTGACAAGCTGCGGTTTCAGCCATTAGATTGTCAGGATTCCCGTCCATTTGTATAGAAATTTTAACCACCTCCTTATGAAAATTCCTCTTAATGGAATCTGCATGTTCTATATATTTACATCACATCCTCTGTATGTGGTAAGAATAGAATAACTCCTTAAAGGTGAGTACAGATGTGGTGGATAGGATGTGTATTTGGGTAAGACCTCGTGAATTCAACATGTCAATATATTTATTCTCAAGGAATATAAACTGTCCCCGGAGATGTCTGACAGCAGCTTTACCCCCTCTCCCTATACAGAACACATGGACGCTCAGCTGAGTCTAACGTGCTTATGTATGGGGGGGGGCTGTTTATCCGTCAGCTCGCTCCGTTGTACGGCCACATTCAGAGTTTCTCCTCCTGTGCAGATGTTCATATAGTCTGTAATCATTATGTCAGCGCTGGTTTATACCTGACTGGTTTATACAATGATCTGTACAGAAATAATCTATTCCCAGAGGAAGAAGAGAAGACAGAAATAATCACTGAGCGCTCTGCTAATTCTCTGCACCTTCATCTACACAACATTGTAATACAGTGACATCATGGGGGATGAGGACGGAGGTTTTTGTACGGCTCTGTGTCACTGTGCGAGAGGATACTGTGCACTCTGCTGACAGTAATAATCTGCTGCATCGTCCTCTGTCGCTCCTCTGATTGAAAGAGTGTAATCAGTTCCAGATCCAGATCCAGTGAACCGGTCTGGGACTCCTGTATATCGGCTGCTTGCACTGTAGATGAGAAGTGCTGGAGGTTGTCCTGATTTCTGTTGGTACCAGTGTAAGTAGCTGACATGTACACTACTACTGGCCTTACATGAAATGGTGGCTGTTTCTCCCGGGGACACAGTGATGAGATCTGGAGATTGGGTCAGTACAATCTGTGCACAGGAGTCTAAGGAAAGATAAAGAAAACATAAGTGTTAGTGTTAATGTCGCCTCATTGTGCTGTTCTCTACTACTGTCCTGTCCATCATCTCATGAACCTCTCACCATGAATGAGAAGAAGAATTACACCCAGTACAACTCCCTGTAAACCCATCGTCATCTCCCTGGACTGATGGCCACAGACTATAGAGATGTCACCTGCACAATGTCCCCTATATACCAGCTGTAATCACTGGAGGAGACGTCCCCTGAGAGCAGAGATGTAAAGCAGGAGACATGTAAATTGTGCCGTGTGTCAGCGATCAGTGATCTGGATCTTACTGCAATCAGGGATTTCCTACAGGAGAGATATAATCCCGATCATTATCCTGAGATCATTCACCATCAGTGATCTCCTGATTGTTCTCAGACATCAGAAATGGGATTATTTTTATAGATGTTATTAGTTTTATCTGTGAAGTAAGAATAAATCCTTCTACGTCTTATTGGGCTTTTCCAGCTTTGTGATGTTGCAGCCGATGTAAGAACAGATACTGGAGACAACAGATCACCGGGAACGTGAAACGCAGAATTCCTGACCTCACAGAGAACATCTAAGGGTATGTGCCCACGTAGCGTTTTACAAGCGTATATGCTGCGGAATTTCTGCAGCGTAAACGCTTGGTAATCCGCTCCCCATGGTCCCCAATGACAAGCCGCACTGTCAATGCACATGCTGCGGATTTTTCCACAGCGTTTATGCTGCGCTCAAAAATCCGCAGCATGTCCATTAATTTTGCGGACACGCAGCGTAATCGCCGCCATTGACTTGCATTGAGATTTATATAATCCGTGTCAGTATATTTGTATACACAGATTATATGCGTTTCAATGTGCGGATGGTACCCAAGTCTGGAGGAGAGAAGACTCTCATCCGGACCTGGATAGAAACTGTAAAAAAAAGAATTAAAAATAAAAAATAAAGTGTATACTCACCTTCCGATGTCCTCCCGGTGTTTTGTCTGCTCCGTCCGCTCTCTTGCAATGCTCCCGCTGTTATGAAGGACCTGCCATGACGTCACTGAGTCATGTGACCCATCACATGGCTCAATGACGTCACCGCAGGTCCTTCACACCACCGTGAGCCGCCCAACACACCGGACGCGGCAGAGAGAACACCGGGAGGACACCGGAAGGTGAGTATAAACTTTATTTTTTTATTTTTTACCATTTTATTCTTTTTTTTAACTAACTTGGTCACACTACTATAAATTCATGCCGATTGCCGGTTGCATGGATTTATATAGAGTGAACAAGTTGTCAAGCACTTTCCAAGTGATGCTAAAATCACTTGGAAAAGCGCTTGATAACCCGCATGCAGAAATGCATGGAGAGATGCTTGACAAACGCTTCTACCTGGCGGGAAAAACGCATGTAAAATCCGCATGCATTTTTCCTGCCAGGGAGAAGCGTAAAAAATATGCAGCATTTCTGCATCGTGGGCACATAGTCGAAGACCATTAGAAATATTTATATTCATTCAGATTATTATTAATATGTTTATTACTATTAATACGACTGATATTTTATTACATCCACTCCTGATTGTTGCTTAAAAACCAGATGTAAAACCCTGATGAAATACACAGGTGTGAATGAGGCCTGATCTGTGTATATTGTGGTGTGAATACAGAACTGATGGGTAGAGATGAGCGTTGTTCTACTCGAACTGTTCGCCAATCTCAAATTCGAGCTGTTTTGGGCGGTGTTCGAGCCGTTCGGCGAACACGAACAATTTGAGAAAAATTCGGCTGTTCGAGGTTATGTTCGATAACTGTTCGTGCACCAAAATCATAACTGGATTTTTTCTCAGTAATGATGAAAATTAATGTTAATACGCAGTTTGAGTGTACAGCGGGGTGGGGGGAGGGGCAGGGGATGGATCTCTGCAGGAACAATGAAGATCTCCATTTTTTTTTCTCTTTCCCGCATTTGCAGTGGGGAGGTGCAATCTGTCAGCCTATCAGCAGCGCATACACGGAGCGAAGTGCTTTTTTTCACACGAGCAAGGGCATGTGTCATTGGCAGTGTATGTCACATGTCCTTGCCCTATAAGACCCAGCCATTTTCCCCGTCGCCACCATTTTCTCACTGCTGCAGCTGCGTGTTAGACGGCACCGCTGTTGCTGTGTGCGCTATACCTTGTTAATTTCAAGCCAATTTTCGCACAAATCTACAGATAGCTTGGGAGTAGGGAATAGTTGTGATTGCAGTCCTTTTAAGGACTAGGTTACAGCATTTCCTACGACTTTTATCAGGCAGGTCTGTGCTCTTAAATAGATAGATTGTGGGAGTAAAGACTAATTGTAATTGGAGTCCTTTTCAGGACTAGGTTACATCAGTTCCTATCAGTTTTTGCCAGGCAGGTCTGTGCCAGTGCTGTGCAAGTTTTTTTCACAGCATTTGGCTGAATCTAGCAAAGCTAATCCTTTTTGGCCTATTGCAGAGTGTGTTAGTCAGTGGAGTAGCCTATCTGTGTTGCAAGATATACCACCTGTGTATAGAATACCAATTTTTTTACTGCACCTAGTGAAGTAAAATCTTTTGGGCATACCATCATTCTATTAGTCCATCTATACTGACCTCCATCAGGTTGCAAATTGAATATAATTTTTTTCTGCATCTACCTCTGAAAAAATATTGGGCTTCTAGCTGTGTGTGGGACTTGTTCTATTAATCCATCTATACAGACCTCCATCAGGTTGCAAACTGAATATATTTTTTTCTGCATCTACCTCTGAAAAAATATTGGGCATCTAGCTGTGTGTGGGACTTGTTCTATTAATCCATCTATACAGACCTCCATCAGGTTGCAAACTGAATATATTTTTTTCTGCATCTACCTCTGAAAAAATATTGGGCTTGTAGCTGTGTGTGGGACTTGTTCTATTAATCCATCTATACAGACCTCCATCAGGTTGCAAACTGAATATATTTTTTTCTGCATCTACCTCTGAAAAAATATTGGGCTTCTAGCTGTGTGTGGGACTTGTTCTATTAATCCATCTATACAGACCTCCATCAGGTTGCAAACTGAATATATTTTTTTCTGCATCTACCTCTGAAAAAATATTGGGCTTCTAGCTGTGTGTGGGACTTGTTCTATTAATCCATCTATACAGACCTCCATCAGGTTGCAAACTGAATATATTTTTTTCTGCATCTACCTCTGAAAAAATATTGGGCTTCTAGCTGTGTGTGGGACTTGTTCTATTAATCCATCTATACAGACCTCCATCAGGTTGCAAACTGAATATATTTTTTTCTGCATCTAGCTCTGAAAAAATATTGGGCTTCTAGCTGTGTGTGGGACTTGTTCTATTAATCCATCTATACAGACCTCCATCAGGTTGCAAACTGAATATATTTTTTTTCTGCATCTACCTCTGAAAAAATATTGGGCTTCTAGCTGTGTGTGGGACTTGTTGTATTAGTCCATCTATACTGACCTCCATCAGGTTGCAAACTGAATATATTTTTTTCTGCATCTACCTCTGAAAAAATATTGGGCTTCTAGCTGTGTGTGGGACTTGTTCTATTAATCCATCTATACAGACCTCCATCAGGTTGCAAATTGAATATAATTTTTTTCTGCATCTAACCCAGCCAATAGTTTTGGCCTAATACCACAGTTTGGCTACTCAGCTCTGCTCGGTTCCCATCCATTGTTTTTTTTGTGCAAACAACTCCAGAGTTGTGAATTAGTTAACCACCAAAATGAGTGGAAAAAGGCCTGCTGCTGGTGGAAAGGGGAATAGGCGTGTTGGGAAGGGGAAAAAAGGTTGTGTCCGTGGGGTAGGTGTTAAAGCAACAGTAACATCTGCAGAAGAAAGACCATCTTCCAGCCAAACTAAAATGTCTCCTTCTTTTAGCGGACAATGTGATAAGATCCCTTTCTTACGGCCACGCCAATCGCTACAAATTCCAGATGAGGCACAAAAACAGCAGGTGCTTCAACGGATATCAAGTGCTCCTTTAAGTGGGCTCTCCTCCACATCAACTTCAACATCACAAATACTCCAGTCCTCAAAGGTGTCACCCCAATCGCACTTGCTTCCTCACAGCTCCCAAATCTCCAGCTGCCCGTCTGAGTATGAGGTAGAACAGATGGTTGAGTCTGCAGAGCTGTTTACTCATACTATAGCCTGGGAATCAGACATCGACTCCAGCGCTTCTGTGAATCCAGACGAGGAAATGATCTGCACTGATGCCCAGAATCTTTATGAGTCGGATCCAGGACCAGACGCAGAAGGTTCTGACCATAATGTAGACCCTCATTCCCAAACTGTAACTCCTGTTGGTGGAGACAATGAGGAAGACGATGATAAGACTCAAATACCTGATTGGAGCGACAACTTTAGTTTTTTGTCAGGGCAGGAACAGGTTGGCTCTGAGGACGACGGGTGTGATAACGCACAGGGTGATGATGATGAGGTTGGAGATCCCACTTACTGTCAACCCACAGTCAGCCAAGAGATGAGGTCAGCAGAGGAGGTGGAGGAAGATGCTAGTGACGACGAGGTCAGGTTGCGCCTTCCTGGACAGAGACGTAGTACTGGAAGCACGTCAACCACTGCATCCTCAAACACAACTCTGCCTCTCACCACAAGTCGTGGTGGCTCTTCAGGTCGCATGGGTGCTAAGCCTTGCATAGCCTGGGCATTTTTTCAGATCGATAAAGATGACCCAACTCGTGTTATCTGTAACATTTGTCAGTAAAAGCTAAGTAGAGGCCAAAAAATCCATAGTTTGAGTACTTCATGCATGAACCGGCACATGGACATGAAGCATAAGTTGCAGTGGGAAGCTCAGTGTGCTACAATGCGGCCTAGCCGGCCGGGCCAACCACCGTCTGCCATATCTTGTGCATCCGCGGCCTCTTCATCCTCTGTGACTGGGGGGACAGCAGTCACACCTGTTTTGGGGCGCAGACCTGCCACCTCTTTACCCGCAACAGCCAGCGTGATTGGCAGGTCATCATTTTCTTTGGAGGTGGTAACACCAGCTGGTGTTGAGCGCTGTCCGACATTGATAGCACCACCTTTGGATCAAGGCAACCTAACATGTCCGCCTGCATCTTCCTCACAGACCGGCAGTTTGCCGGGGACACCCTTATCAACCCCGTCTAAGCACAATAGCCAGCCCTCGGTCCCTCAGATGTGGACAAGTAAAAGACCATTTCCTCCTAGCCATGAGAAAGCTAAGAGGTTGAATTTCACCATCTGCAAGCTCTTGGCTACAGAAATGCTGCCTTTCCGCCTGGTGGACACAGAGGATTTTCGAGACCTTATGTCCGTCGCAGTGCCCCAGTACCAGATGCCCAGTCGGCACTACTTCTCAAAGAAAGGTGTGCCTGCGCTCCACCAGCATGTCGCACACAACATCACCGCTTCTTTGAGAAACTCTGTGTGTGACAGGGTGCATTTCACCACAGACACTTGGACGAGTAGGCATGGACAGGGGCGTTACATGTCGCTGACTGGGCACTGGGTAACTATGGTGACAGCAGGACAAGGGGCTGCTGTCCAAGTCTTGCCGTCCCCACGAGTTGTGCGTCAATCCTCTTTATGTCAAAGTTCCTCCACAGCTTCTGCCTCCTCAACCTCCTCTCGGTCTTCCACCTGCACCCAAAGCCTGTCTGGTCATGCCACAAGCTTTCTAACTGCGCAGAAGGGATCCTGCACACCTCCTTACTATGCTGGCAGTAGGGCTCAACGTCATCAGGCGGTTTTTACATTGAAATGTCTGGGAAATGTGAGTCACACAGCTGAGGAGTTGTGGTCAGCTCTGGAGAACCAATTTCATGAATGGTTGTCTCCACTGGACCTGAAACCAGGGAAGGCCGTGTGCGACAATGCTGCAAACCTGGGTGCGGCCCTTCGCCGGGGCAATGTCACACACGTGCCTTGTATGGCTCACGTGTTGAACCTGGTTGTCCAGCAATTTTTAGCCCACTATCCCAGACTAGATGGCCTTCTGCAGAGGGCACGATCGCTGTGTGCTCACTTCCGCCGTTCGCATCCCGCAGCTCAGCGACTTACATCTCTACAGAAGTCGTTGGGCCTGCCACTTCACTGGCTAAAATGCGATGTGCCTACCCGGTGGAATTCAACTCTGCACATGTTGCAGCGACTGTGGCAGCACCGACAAGCCCTGGTGCAATACGTTCTGACGTATAGCCTGGGCCAACGAGATTCAGAGGTGGGGCAAATCACGCTGGAGGAGTGGTCTCAGATCAGGGACCTATGCACCCTTCTGCACAGTTTTGAAATGGCGACGAAGATGTTTAGTGCTGACGATGCCATTATCAGCATGACTATTCCGGTGATTTACATGCTGGAGCACATGTTAAACAGAATTCGGAGTCAGGTGGTGGCACAAGAGGAGGTGGAGGAAGTAGAGGAGGAGGAGTTGTATGCGGAAGGGCTAACATCTGCAAGGTCCAGACGGTCGGCAGCACCAAGGCGGCAGGCATGTGAGGGTGGGGGAGATGGTTTTACCAGGGCGCATGGTAGCAGCCAAACTAGTGAGGAAGGTGCAGGAGCCCAGGAAGAAGTGGAGGACGAACTGATGGAAGACTCATCAGATGAGGGAGACCTTGATCACATTTCTGTTGTGCGAGGTTGGGGGGAGAGGACAGAG
This sequence comes from Phyllobates terribilis, assembly GCF_046119375.1. NCBI lineage: Eukaryota > Metazoa > Chordata > Amphibia > Anura > Dendrobatidae > Phyllobates > Phyllobates terribilis. The sequence continues at coordinate 1,178,334,636 of NW_027362761.1, forward strand.
GAAGGAAGCATGATTGTTACCTCGCCACCAACACAACAGGGACTTGGTGCTCCTGGATGCGCAACACACATGAGTGCCTTCTTGCTGCACTACCTGCAACATGACCCTCGAATTGTGAGAATTAGAAATAATCCTGACTACTGGGTTGCCACACTGTTAGATCCCCGGTACAAAAGTAAATTTGCAGAAATTATTCCTGCCATAGAAAGGGATGCACGCATGCAGGAGTATCAGCAGAGACTGTTGCAGAATCTTACATGTGCTTTTCCACAAAATACCAGTGGTGCACGTAGTGAATCTCACAGTTCCAACTTGCCAACCGTGGGACCGTCAAGTGTTCAGCACTCAAACCGTAACAGAACCACAGTATCTGCTGGTAACATCAATTTTGCGGAATCATTTCACCACTTTTTTAGCCCATCCTTTGCAAGGCCACAGGAGACAAGAAGTCTGACACATAGTCAACGCCTAGAGACGATGGTACAGGAGTATCTCCAAGTAAACATTGAAGCCACGACTGTGTCACTGGACCCTTGCTCTTTTTGGGCTTCCAATCTGGATAAATGGCCGGAGCTAGCCACTTACGCCTTGGAGATCTTGTCATGCCCCGCAGCCAGCGTTCTGTCTGAACGTGTGTTCAGCGCTGCTGGTGGTGTGCTGACAGATAAGCGCACGCGGCTCTCCACTGATAATGTAGACAGATGAACAAATCATGGATCCGAAACGACTTTTCTACCCCTGTGTCATCCTGGGGAGAGTAAAAGCTTGATGATTGGTTAAAATCACCCTACCAACCGTTTTAAGCTTTCAAATTACTAACTCATGTTTATCTGTATCTTGGCTGGAAAATAATTTGGGCTTTGTAGCAGTGTGCAGCACTGATTCTATTAGGCCATCTATAATAAGCTCCACCAGATTTAAAATTACTAATCATGTTTATCTGTATCTTGACTGGAAAATAATTTGGGCTTTGTAGCAGTGTGCAGCACTGATCCTATTAGGCCATCTATACTAAAGCTTCACCAGATTTAAAATTAATAATAATTTTTAGCTGCATCTAGCCCGGAAAATAATTTTGGGGCTCCGAGATGCGCATGACACATAAGTGCCTTCTTGCTGCACTACCTGCAGCATGACCCTCATATTGTCAGAATTCGAAGTAATCATGACTACTGGGTTGCCACACTCTTAGATCCCCCAAACTTTTCGATCAACCTTTTCATTTTAATAAAGACCAAAAAAATGGTCATTTTTGAAATTATAAGCATTAGCAGGTTGTTAGAAACTGAAATCAAACAGTTTTCAACTCAAAACTTTATTCTAGGTGATGTTACATTTTCACATAGGACCCCTTGTTCGAAAGGAGCTTCTGAACTCTCTCGTCCATTGAATTTGTCAGGTTTTGGATGGTTTCTGCTTCAATTGTTTTGCATGAGGACAGAATACCCTCCCAGAGCTGTTGCTTAGATGTGAACTGCCTCCCGCCATCATAGACACTCCTTTTAATGATGCTCCAAAGGTTCTGAATGGGGTAGAGGTCAGGGGAGCATGGGGGTCACACCATAAGTTTGTCCCCTTTTATGCCCATATCAGCCAGAGATGCAGATGTTTTATGTGCAGCATGAGATGGTGCATTATCATGCAGAAAAATGATCTTGCTGTGAAATACACGGTTCTTCTTCTTGAACCATGGCAGGAAGTGCTGTTTGAGAAAATCCACATACATTATGGAGTTCATCTTTAGCGCCTTCAGGGATCCTAAAGGGGCCGACAATCTCTCTCCCCATGATTCCAGCCCAAAACATTACTCCACCTCCTCCTTGTTGGCGCTGTAGCTGTGTTTGCGTGGGGTGTCCATCAACCAGCCATCCTCCACTCCATCCATCTGGACCATCGAGCGCTGCACGGCACTCATCGGTGAACAAAACAGTTTTGAAATCAGTCTTCATGTAATGTTTGGCCCACTGGAGCCGTTTCTGCTTGTGTGAAGTGGATAAAGGAGGTCGACTGGATGGCGTATGCACAGCTGCAAACCTCTGAAGGACCCTGCATCTTGTTGTTCGGGGGACGTTGGAGGCACAAGCAGCTTCAAAAACTTGTCTGCTGCTATGACAAGGCTTTTTTGCCGCTGCTCTTTCAACCTGACGTAATTGCCTGTAGGAAAGAGTCCTCAATTTGCCCTTATCAGCACGCACACGTGTGTACTGTGAATCAGCTACATACTTCTTGATTGCCAAGACACTTCATCCTGATCATCGCACAATGTTGATTGTAGTCATGCCTTGACCTAAACACTCCACAATTTGTTGCTTCTCAGCAGCCGACACATCCTTTTTCTTTCCCATTTTGGCAGAAAATGTAGGCTGCTTAATAATGTGAGACAACCTTCTTAAGTAGTCTTGCCTTTCATTGGACACACCTGCCAAACTAATTAGCACAGGTGTCTGCAATTGCTTACAGTGATATAAAGAGCCCTGACACACATCACCATCAATGAGTTTAACTGACAAACAAACAAATTCTTCCCTTATCACTCCTAAACACTTTTTGCATAATAATTTGGAACGCAGTGTACATGTGCACAAAACACCAGTGGTTCACGTAGTGAATCTTACAGTTCTAACTTGCCAACCGTGGTCTGTATGGAGTTGTTCAATAAAGAGCCCAAAATTAAGATAACATAGATGGGAGAGGTCTCTATGAATAGGAATTCCTAAGTATTTGATACCCTGTGAGGGCCAGGCAAAGGGAAAGTTGGACTGGATGGAATCCTATATGGATTTGGGGAGGGAGACATCAAGGGCCTCAGACTTCGCTGCATTGATTTTAAAATTTGACCATGTAACAAAGTGATCTATTTCAGCCATAACAGCATGGATGGATATATGTGATTGAGTGATATATACTAGGACATCATCAGCAAATAGAGAGCACTTGTACTCGGTGCCTCCCACCTCAATCCACCTAATATTGGGGTTATGGCGAATTGATGAGAGCAGGTGCTCCGTCACTAGGATGTATAAGAGAGGGGACAGAGGACATCCCTGCCTTGTCCCATTGGTGATTGTGAAAGGTGATGAAAATGTTCTGATGCACCCCCTGGGCCTTGGGACACCCGGAGCCGGACCCTTTTTGGTGGATGCTGGTGGTTGTAATCTTCGTGGCGGCGACCCGGTTCCGTGGCTCAGGGTGGTCAAACCAGTGGAGGAACTATTTATGTGGTTTTGATGTTTAAATGTCCGACTACGCCACCCGTGGATTGCGGTCAGAGTGAACCGCCGCTGCAGGGCAGACCGCTGAGGCTGGTGTTGTGGGTGCAGCAGAGCGTAGCATAACTTCCCAACGGGGGAGTATAGCCTCAGGGCAGTGTATGCGGAGGATGGGGGTGATGGTGCAGGGCAGCAGCAGTAACGACACGGAGTCAGTGATGCAGTCCAGGGCCTTTACTCACAGTTCTTATTATCCAGACCACGTCTGCAGGTAACGGCTGCCCACGTCGTACTGTGCTCACCAGGTGAGGGGCTCAGACAACTCCCAGATAACTTTGGAGCGCTTCACAGGACCCCCTTTGTGTGTCCTTTGTCTGGCTTTTCTTACCAACCCTTCTGTCCGGCTGCCTCGGGCCTCCTCTTGGTAAACTTGGCGCCAGTTTCCCTGACCCTATGTGGTGCCTTCCTAGCGGGTGTAGCGAGGGGCTGCGCCACATAAAATGTCACAGCCTCCGGTTTCTAGCTGAGGGTCGTTTCCTGCCTCCACTAGTTTCGGGGACCGGTCTCCCCCTTTGGCCTGACCCCTCCACGCAGGTGGATTCGGGCGTGCGGTGGCGACTTGCCCGTCCGCACCCCTGGGATCCCTTCATTCCTCGTTCCTGGAGCCTTCTCCGCTCCTCTTCCTTCCTTCTCCCTCTTCCAGGCCTGGGCCTCTGTTACTAGGCCCGCCTCCGGAGCAGAGCTCATGCAGAGCCCCTGCTCCCTGCCACTTCTGCTCAGACTTCTCTGCACTGAACTAAGATGGTGCCCACCTTTTATACTCCCTTCTCAATGCACCCAGGAACTGCTTCCTCCCTGCTCCTGCACTACAGGGTTCCCCTTCCTCAGTGTTCCCTCCCCCCACTCCAGCCAGGGACAGGGACTGTCGTGCCCATCTCAGAGGCATATTGGTCGCCCTGCCCCACGGCAATGTGGTGTAATGCATGCAGGTGTCGGGTCCTGATCCACACTCCATCCTTACCTGAGAGTGAGATATCACACCTCTGGGTGAGGTGCAATACCTCTGTAGCAACCGAGCCCTCAGGGTGCTACAGTTCCATTTATCTTCAGCCTAGGTGACGTATTGTGATACAGGGCCGTGATTTTGGCTATAAAAGGGTCCCCTAGACCCCTACCCCAAGCTTTTTAAGAGAATCATATATGGCGTGCCAGGAGACTCTATGGAATGCTTTCTCAGCATCCAACGAGAGTATCTAATTACAAATTTTAACTGCATCTAGCCCAGGAAATACTTTGTGCCTAGTAGCAGTGTCTGCTAGTCAGCGGATTATCCCGGCTGTTAAGCAAGCTACACCACCTGTAGTTTAGACACTTAATTTTTGCAAAGGAAATGCTTCGGGACCATGGGATACTCAGTGAAGAGCATCAGGAGGCACCCCAAGGCATAGGGGCTGGGACTGGCAGTAGGATGCCTTGCGGTGGACAGCCGAGCTCGATCCTTATAAAAGCTTTTTAACTGCAGCAGCTTTAGTGGACGCTACTGGAGCTGGAATTACGCGGCTGCTGGCATGAGACTTGCCCTCCAATAGATCCTTGTAAATGGATTTAAAGTGTATTCATTCAAATTAGAGAGACAATTTAAATTAAAAAGCTTAGAGCTGCCTCCACCACAGGGGGGCTCGCTCGACCCACCAGCGGACAGGCACCAGTATTGGGAGAGGGGGGCTGGCCATCAGGGTTCACCGCGGCTCTGGCACAAACCCGGCGACACAGAGGTGGCACGGGCAGGAGCGGACTGGCCGTGTCGGCTTCTCACTTTTTGGATTTTAGAAGGGCATGACATGCCTATATCTGTGTCTCCCCCTCCTTTTACTCCTCCACCTCTTTTATTTTCGCATGACTATATGTACTTGTCACTTTTCCATGTGTTAGCTATGTCTTCTGAGCAGTTTGTCAGCTTTTGGACACCTTTGAAGGTGTTTTCTATGTGTTTCTATGTGTTTTTGTTTGCCTGCCATTGGTTTTAACGGTGTTCGAAGGTGTTCGACGAACAGTTCGACGAACAGTTCGGCGAACACACGGGTGTTCGACGAACCGAACCGAACTCGAACACTACGGGGGTGGCTCAACACTACTGATGGGATATTTGGGGGATTCTCGTGTGATTTATCTTCATGCATTACTATCATCTATCTTGTGGATGTAAATCTCTCATGTATATAATGTCATATATCAGCGGTTCTCATCTGTCTCATCTGATGTCATTTCCTCCCTAGACGACGGCCCCTGAGCGTTATAGATGTGATATACGGGGGCTGCACCTATATAGTGTTATGTGAATAGAAGCTCTTGAATGATTTTTCATTATCAATGAATGTATTAATAAAATTATAAGAAATATGGAGAAGACAGATATTTGGACACATAGATGAGCCCCCGACAGAAGACACATCTCTGATGGCTGAACCTGCCATTATTCCTGCACTTATGGCCGAGGGTCACTCTGGACAAACCACAAACTCACATTATTGTTATTCTGGTAGAAAACAAATCCTCGTCGGTGACTTTATTAGTAGTTTGCAGAGCACATGTTACTCCCTGACGTGTGCAGAATAATCCGGGCTCCGCTGAGGCTGCCGGGCCCCTCCAGTCCAGGATTCTCCTCAGACCGGGGCCGGGAGAGGTGGGGTCATTTATATGTATATTTCTACCCTACGTCCCAGACCCCTGAGCAGAATAAGGCAGATTCACAGCAAACAGACTCAATGTGAATCCAATCTCTTTCCTGAATTGGAGTGAATCTGCTGAGTGTGAATTGTGGCTGAGTCGCTCATCACTAATGTCCGCACATCTCAGCCCAGAATAGAAAAAGACTGAAGTGAATCTCTGAAAACCCCATTTACTGCTGGGAATATATTTGCTGCTTTGTGCAGCGGCTCCGGCCCCTCTGATCTGTGAGTATAATGTGGGATATGTGAGGTATAGCGGTGTATGGAGCCGCCATTATGAGACCTCTAGACCTTGTAGTGAGAGGGTGGAGGGGACTGTGCAGCGCGGTGAGGATCTGTCCTCCAGTTCTCTCTCTTCCTGGTCATTCATCCATTCCCGCTAAGCTTCTTATGTTCCTGAGTCCATCAATAACCGGCGGCTCAGCTAATGTTGGCCGCTCCCGGAGATGACACCTGTTATGCCATGGTTTTCTGATATGGGGAGACCACTGTAACCCCGGGGTCCATCTTTATTTTCAGGATAAAGGACATCACATTAGATATATCGGGTACAGCTCAAATAAAAAGGTAATCACTTGTCCAGAAAAAAAATAAAGATATTTGCAACCAAGATGAGTCCATCACATAACAGGTCAGATATTTATCCCTAGGAGGTAAACTATGAAATGACAGCAAGCAGAGATCTAGATACAGAAAATATAAGGGAAAATTATATAATCTTTTATTATACAAAAATACAACCTGTAATTGTTGGAACAAACCAAATGTATATTTATATTCTATAGGAGCAGAAAGTAAAGTCCTCCCCTCCTTCTTCTATCTCCTTACATCTGTACAGATTCCTTCATCACATGAATCCTGGTAACAGTCTGAAGCTTTTATCGGCCGCGCACAATACTGGATAAGAGCTGCCCGGGTCGTGTTCCTCCTCCTGATGTGTGTGCTCTGTACAGATACAAGCGCCTCATACACAGGATTCTCTGCTATTCCTCAGTATCAGTCACTTATATACAGATGTTTGGTGTCTGCACTGAGTATAGACAGAGCTGCCCGAGCTGCTGCTGCCCCCTAGTGGCTCCATGACATGGAGATTTATGCATCTTGTATCTGCACTGAGCCAGTAGCCACATGATACCAGAGGGAGCGGAAAGCATCTTATTACATCATCCAGAAGAGGAGGCAGCACAGGTGTGGAGGGAAGCAAAATGGGGGATCTAAAGAGCCAGCGGTGGAAATAGGGAAGATCTCCAGGAGGAGCTGGAAAATCTCCTGGACAAAGGTTGGATGGCAGAGAAAGAGCCACCTGCTCTCTGCTCCACCACTTATCCTGCTAGGGCACAGGTCGCTTTATGGCTGTAACTGCCCGAGGTGCGGTGAGCTAGATCCACTGCGCCACCTGCACCGGACACTGCCTGCAGGGGCCGAGGAGACATCGCACATCACTGCTTGTCATGGTGTCCAGGGAAAGTGAGATAAAGTGGTTTTTCTATTCACATTTTTATTTTGTCACAAATGAAGCATAAAAAACTGTTAGGCGTCAGGCTGTTGCTGCATTTGAAATAGGTCCAGAACCTTCTGTGGTCTTCCATTTCAGTCCATCCAGGGCTGATGTTGCTCAGCATTGTTGTCAGCCCCAGCCCCTAGCTGGTCCATGAGATGTACAGATTGTCTATTGGGTATTTGTGGCTAGCAATGTTAAGCGTAGGTTGCAGAGGGAGACAGGGCTGTTGGAGCCTAAGTCTGGGATTCTCCACACTGAGCATGTCTGTGACCTGGCGGATCGTGATTGGTGGTTTGGCAACCACCTGATCCGGTGACCTGGCACCGCCTGATTGGTCGCGGGTGACGCCACCAATGGTGCAAAGGTGGGCAGGGCTTAGTCTTTAAAAGACCTGCCCACAAACATGACGGCGCGCTCTGATCATTGAGCAGTGATGCTGATGTGTGGACGACTGTGTGCTCTCTAGTTTCCATAGGCAGGTGTAGTGGAAATAGGCAGCTCTGTCTTGCAGTCTGGCTCTGCCAAAGGGGTTGCCTAACACCCCGAGCCGCCTGCAGACTTCATGTCCATGGCTATCGCCTGTCAGCCACGTGGAGTAATACCCTTCAGTCTGGTAGCACGCCGGCTGGAGGCACGTGTACCCGTCGGCGTAGTCACACACGCATCCTAGCGCCACCAGTGTAGTCCCTGTGTAGTTAACAGGGCTACAGCTACTTACCAGGTCGTGCTCTCCCGTGCAGTTAACGGAGATAGAGCGAACCACTATACCCGTTCCTGTGCAGTAGCACAGAAGGGTTTATCATTTAAGTTGGTTGCTTTCCTTTTCACCCGGAAAGTGTTCGGCAGCAGTCCACCAGGCTGCATCGCGGACCCCGGGGTCGGTTGCGTTCCATTATAATAAATTTGTCTGCAACCGCCCTCCTAACAGTATCAGAGTGCCAGGGTCTTGCCGAACATGGCCGACAACCAGCATCTGCTGCACTATATACAGCGAATTGAGGCCAGACTTAAGTCTCTGGAACAAGCTGTCCCGGTCGCTGATATCACTGCAGTAGCTACCCAGGCGGCTTCTTTAGCAGCCAATATTATTAATTCGGCTGCGGTGAATACTGCAACCACTGCAAGTGCGCCATTACCCCGTTTTGCTCTCCCGGGGACAGTAAATTTTGCAGGGGTTTTATTAATTTATGCTTTATTCACTTGGAGATGATGGAGGCACAGTTCCCCTCCGAAAGAGCCAAATTGGGTTATGTCATCTCATTACTCTTCCACAGGGCTCTGGAGTGGGCTACTCCTCTATGGGAGTGGAATGATCCGGTTGTAGCAAATGCGGGTCTTTTCCTTAAGACCCTAAAAAGTATATTCCTTGGTCCTCAGGTCACGCATGATACGGCCCTTAAGCTTCTTGCGTTGATCCAGGGTTGGCCACCGCCAGCCACTATGCCATCCAGTTTAGAACCCTAGCAGCTGAACTGGGTTGGTCTGAGCGGTCGCTTATCCCGGTGTTCTGGAGGGGTCTGGCTGGTCATGTTAAAAATGCTCTATCTACCAAAGAGATTCCAACCTCCCTGGAGGAGTTAATATCTCTCGCAGACCGAATTGATTTGCGTCATGCAGAACACAGGTTAGAGCTGGAGGTCGCCAAACCTCAGTATCGATTGGCACCATCCTTCTCTAGACCCATTTCCGAACTCGCGACTCCCGACCCGGAGCCTGAGGCTATGGATATATCCCGGACTGAGTCTAGTCCCTCTCGTTCCCGACCTACACATCTCTTGGAGTACCCCGTAAATAAGGGTTCCAAGCAGTCGGGAGAATGAGTAGGTCTTACCACCGTTGGAGGAGGTGTATTAGATTCTGGGACTTCTTCCTCCAAATTATTATATAATGTGATGTTGTCCTTTGGTACATCTGCAGTTGCTGCCAGGGCTTGGGTGGACTCTGGTGCTGGTGGCAATTTTTTGTCATCTGCGTTTGCCCAGAGGCATGCCATCCCTATAGAGTTACTGTCAAGACCAATGAACATTAGTGTTGTCAATGGTTCACTCCTGGACGCGCAAATCACCCACCAGTCGATTCCCCTCACCATGTCATTTCCTCAGGGCCACCGGGAGGTCATCTCATTTCTTATTATTCCCGGTGGATTAGACTAGGTGTTATTGGGTCTCCCCTGGCTACGTTGTCATACTCCACATATTGACTGGAATACGGGGACAATTTCTTCCTGGAGTGAGAATTGTGCGTCTCAGTATATGGTCACAGTCACCCGGAGGGTAGTCTCTGATCCCTCTACCATTGTGGCTTCTGGTACAGATTCTTTGTCTGTCCCCAGGACCCGGGTCTTGTCAGAATATGTCGAAAAGAACTCTCAGGTAGAGAGGGTGGCTGCAGTGTCCTCTAACCAGGTTCCGTCGGGGAGGACGTTTGTTTCCCCTAATCTACAAAATATGGTGCTCTCCTGGGCTCATGCCTCTAAGATCGGAGCTCATCTGGGGGTCTAATGTACCACTATGTCCCTTCAACGGCCCTATTGGTGGCCCTGGTGGCGCCAGGACGTCAAGGACTTTGTTCTCGCGTGTCCCGTCTGTGCGAGAGATAAATCTTTCCGTCAATGTCCGGCTGGTCTACCCCATCTGTCACCCATGACGGACTCCACTTAGAGAGTCGGTTGTCACTTCTCGTCATCCTGCCCCCGCATTCTATCCGGGCGACAAAGTGTGGATCACGGCTCACAATACTAAAGTACACGGGGAGTCTGCTAAATTTGCCCCCCGCTTTAAAAAAGGGTACCCTGTACACCGGAGGGGTCACGGTTCTGAGGATCTTCTCTGTGAACGGTGGACCACATTCATGCTCCCCTGCTCGTTGAGGAAAATGAGCATCAAGTGGGGGGGATGTTAGAAGGGAGGATAATGTTAGGCGTCGGGCTGTTGCTGGATTTGAAACGGGTCCAGAACCTTCTGTGATCTTTAATTTCAGTCCAGCCGGGGCTGATGCTGCTCAGCATCATTGTCAGCCCCAGCGCCTAGCTGGTCCATGAGATGTACAGATTGTCTCTTGGATATTTGTGCCTAGCAATGTTAAGCGTAGGTTGCAGAGGGAGACAGGGCTGTTGAAGTCCAGGATTCTCCGCACTGAGCATGTCCGTGACCTGGCGGATCGTGATTGGTGGTTTGGCAACCAACTGATCCGGTGACCTGGCACTGCCTGATTGGTCGTGGGTGACGCCACCAATAGTGCGAAGGTGGGCAGGGCTTAGTCTTTAAAAGACCGGCCCACAAACATGTCGGAGCGCTCTGATCATTGAGCAGTGATGCTGATGTATGGACGACTGTGTTCCACGTAGTTTCCATAGGCAGGTGTAGTGGAAATAGGCAGGCTAGGGGAAATAGGGAGGTAGCTCCGTCTTGCAGTCCGGCTCTGCCAAAGGGGTCGCCTAACACCCCGAGCAGCCTGCAGACGTCCTGTCCACAGCTATCGCCTGTCAGCCACGTGGAGTAATACCCTTCAGTCCGGTAGCACGCCGGCTGGAGGCACGTGTACCCGTCGGCGTAGTCACACACGCATCCTAGCTCCGCCAGTGTAGTCCCTGTGTAGTTAACAGGGCTACAGCTACTTCCCCGGTCGCACATCTCCCGTGCAGTTAACAGAGATAGAGCGAACCGCTATACCCTTTCCTGTGAAGTAACACGGAAGGGTTTATCATTTAAGTTGGTTGCTTTCCTTTTCACCCGGAAAGTGTTCGGCAGCAGTCCACCAGGCAGCATCGCGGACCCCGGGGTCGGTTGCGTTCCATTATAATAAAGTTGTCTGCAACCTCCCTCCTAACAGAAAACACTGCAGGGTTACTATCACTATTAAAGGATTAAAGTCCTGCAAGCTATAAGATGAACAGCAATAATAGGGTATACAACAAGTACTAATTAAACGCTGCTATACAGAACTAACACAAAACAGCTCAAGTTTAAAAATCATCGCTCCCGACAATTGAGTGTTTTGTCATCTTGCAGGTAATCGAAAACAAGTGTTCCTACAAATGCTGCTCCCCATTATATTGGCCTGTCTAAATATACCATTAACCTTCACAAGTGTGTATCTCAGGTTCAAATTGCTACCAGAATACAATAATCTCCTTTAGTGGTGGCTGTAGGCTGCTAACAGTATATAATAAGCTCCTGAGCTCCCTCTAGTGGTGGCTGTAGGCTGCTAACAGTATATAATTGTAACGGGTCTGGGAGGCGGAACCTCTGAGCTACTATACAAGGGGGCAGTCCTTGTAAGGGAGCAGGTGGCGACCAGGGAAGACGGGCAGGAGGTCACAGTAGGTGACCGGGACAGTCTCTGAGTGAACGGGCTGGAGGTCACGGCAAGTGACCGGGGCAGTCTCTGGATGAACGGGCTGATGGTCACGGCAAGTGACCGGGGCAGTCTCTGAATGAACGGGCAGATGGTCACGGCAAGTGACCGGGGCAGTCTCTAGGTAAAGGGTTGGTACGACCTGTGGCGGCTGATGATAGACGTGGGCTCCCAGGTGAGCAGGCGAGAGTCTCTGGATGAACGGGTGGTCACAGCATGTGACGGCGGAGCCTCCAGGAAGACCAACAGACAGGCGGCAGATGAGCGCTCACAGGTGAGCGGGCAGAAGTCTCTGGACAGGCGGGTGGTCACAGCACGTGACGGCAGAGCCTCCAGGTAGGCTAGCAGACAGGCAGCAGATGAGCGCTCCCAGGTGAGCGAGCAGGAGTCACTGGACAGGCAGGTGGTCACAGCACGTGACGGCGGAGCCTCCAGGTAGACTAGCAGGCAGGTAGCAGGTGTGTGCTCCCAGGTGAGCGGGCAAGCTGGTCCATAGACAGACTGACAGGAGTTGGAAGGCAGACCGTCGGACCTCGGGCAAGCAGGCAGGTGGCTGATGTGTGCTCCCAGGTGAGCGGGCAGACTGGTCCTTAGACAGACTGACAGGAGTAGTAAGGCAGACCGTCGGACCTCAGACTAGCAGGCAGGTAGCAGATAATCAGGCAGGAATCTGGCAGGTAACTGGCAGGTAACTGGCAGGTAACTGGCAACGGGACCTGAGGGCTGAAGCAGAGTAGTAAACAGTGCAACAACATTGCTCGGGCACCTCCATTTTGGAGGAGGTGCCTTATATATGGTGAAGTCCTCCGGCCATTGGCCGGGGACTCCTTAGGACGGCGCGCGCGGCCCCTTTAAGAGGGAGGGAGAGCGCGCGCGCGCGCCCTAAGCACAGTGGACGGGAAGGAGCGCGCGCTGCCAACAGAGCGGGAGGAGGACGCCGGGCACGGAGCAGGGAGGTGAGGGGAACAGCGTCCCTGCCTAGCAGAGGGCAGGGACGCCGGCGCTACAATAATAAGTTCCTGAGCTCCCCCTAGTGGTGGCTGTAGGCTGCTAACAGTAGACAGTAAGCTCCTGAGCTCTCTCTAGTGGTGGCTGTAGGCTACTAACAGAAGTTAGGAAGCTCATGAGCTCTCTTTAGTGATGGTTACAGACTACTTACAGTATATAGTAATCAGAGCTCCCTCTAGTGGAGGCGGTAGGCTGCTAACAGTAGATAGGAAGCTCCTGAGTTCCCTCTAGTGGTGGCTATAGGTTACTAACAGTAGTCAGGAAGCTCCTGAGCTTTCACCAATAATGGTGGTTGTAGGCTGCTAACAGTAGACAGTAGGCTCCTGAGCAGTCTCTAGTGTCGACCTTAGTGGACAGTAAGTTCTTGAGCTCTCACTAGTGGTGGCTGTAGGCTGCTAACAGTATACAGTAAGATTCCGAGCTCCCTCTAGTGGTGGCTGCAGGCTGGTAACACTATATAGTAGAAATCTCCTTAACTTGCTCTAATGTTGGTTGTAGGCTGCTAACAGTATACAGTAATCTCCTGAGTTCTCTCTATTGGTGGCTGTATGCTGCTAATATTATACAGTAAGCTTCTGAGCTCCCTCTAGTGATGGATGCCGGCTGCTAACAGTTTTTAATAATCTCCTGAGCTCCCTCTAGTGGTGGATGCAGGCTGCTAACAGTATATAATAATCTCCTGAGCTCCCTCTAGTGGTGGATGCAGGCTGCTAAGAGTATACAGTAATCTCCTGATTTCTCTCTATTGGTGGCTGTATGCTGCTAATATTAAACAGTAAGCTTCTGAGCTCCCTCTAGTGGTGGATGTAGGCTGCTAAGAGTATACAATAATCTCCTGAGCTCCCCCTAGTGGTGGTTGCAGTCTGCTAACAGTATACAATAATCTCCTGAGCTCCCTCTAGTGGTGGCTGCAGGGTACTAAGAGTATACAATAATCTCCTGAGCTCCCTCTAGTGGTAAATGTAAGCTGACAAATTCTATCTCTATTTACATCTGTGCAGATGATTTGGATTTCTGTATATATAAAAAAAGAAACATATGATCAAAAGACACAATAATCAGTTCCAGACTGGGTCATTGTTCCCTGGTCATCAGCAGGTCCATTTTTTCCCATACATGTGGTTTTCAAAGCTATAAACATTTTTCTCAGTACTCTTTCCCTCTTTTTTGAGATACATTGGGCCTAATTTTAATATTATTTTTATATTCATTGTAAAATTGTAAATGAAAAAAAAAAAGAAAAATGTTTGATTTTCTCATTTTATTTAAATATTCTTACAACCACAAAGGAACATAAAAATACAATTAAAATTGTGTTACTTTTTTTGTAACAATTATTTTCATATGTTTTTTTTGTTCGGGCGGAGTGAGAAGCAACGATTCCGACCAGCAGTGGCTTCATTTATATTTATTTTATACATTTAAATTTTTTTTCCTCCTATTATTTTTTTCTTTTTCTATTAATTTCATACATTGTGCCCCCCATAAAGTCCCCACAAAGTCATAAAGTATATAATTTCTATGATTCTTATTTCCCCTGTACCTAGGGCTGGTATATTACCCCAGGGCACATTCACCTTCCGCCTCCGCTGCAGAGCTGATCTGTGCTGTGTTTTGTGCATTGCAATACAATGTACAGTATAGATTTATCCTGGGTTCTAATAGGAAATAATACAGATCGGCCATCATAACATGGAGACGGATTTAATTCTATGGTGTTTTCATTATAAATATTGCTGGGCTGTTTCTATTTGTGCAGAGCCGCCCCTTTAAGATTCCATCACAAGATTCCATCATGACATCACTGATGTTCTGTCATTATGACATCACAGCTCACGGTCACTTTTACACTGTACACAGGGTCACGACTGCCATTGTTTGGCTCCATAGCTGGTGACTGACCGTGCTCGCCGTTTTTTCCATCTTTAGGCTGAAAAAAGATCTCAAAATGGAGATTTGGCTTTTATAAAAGAACTGGATGAAAAAGTCCTGAGTGTACTGGAAGGTCCGGCCGCTCATCGGGCACCCGGTAAGGAGCCATCATCTTCTCTATCACACGTCCTTGTTTTCTTCAGATCACCAGTCAGATATCAGAAGATCTGGTGTTAGCCCGGCAGGCACAGGAGATAATATGGCCGCCTGTCTCTGCTCCTCCATCGCCTGTGATGACAGTCTGTATTCTGCTGATGAAGTCACAGCTCCGTGGTGGGAAGTCGGTATTTCCGCCTCTGTCTCGCTCTATTATCAGAGTCTTCCTGCTTGTAAATGCTGCAGCTGAGATAATAGACGCCATGACAGAAATGTTGTGTGTACAAGTCCCTTATCCAGATATAGCCAAGGTCTCCCTATCACAGATACCACAGCGCTGGGATATCAGGGGGGAAAGTGTAATGTGACCCCTAACCGGACCTCGAGCAGTGGCTTGTGCCATGTTACATTATCTTCCTACATTACATAAGATTTCCTTCTGTGACAAGTTATCAAGATGGCGTGTTATGTGTTAGGATAAACTTGGGTAAATCTATATAATAGTCTGGATCTGCTGGTGCGGAGCTGCAGTGTAAAGTCACTCCACCCAATACTGAAATTACTCCAGTAACTCCTGGTTTGCTCCTTCCTGATTTATGTATTTGGTGATTTACTGAAATGTTCCACATATTAATTATAAATATTATAACTACCAGGAAACACCAGAAGGTGGCGCTAAAGGTGGACAAAACCTTAATAAATCCCTGACCCTAATACGAGTCAGCCACGGCCAAACAGCGATCTGGTCACAAGTAAGACGATCATCAAACAATGTACAGGAAATATCTAGATATTATACAGAGAGGAAATAATTTATAGATTTACTTTCTTCTCAGTGTAACAGGAATCTGTCAGCACATTTTTACATACGGACGTAGTGGTGCGGCTCTTTAGGCTCTTTTACCCAAATAAAAATTATGCTTTTATGCAGAGATCTGATGTGCCAGGTAACAGAAATCTAGTGTACAGTCATGGCCAAAAGTTTTGAGAATGACACCAAAATGATATTTTCACATGATCTGCTGGCCTCTGGTTTTTATTAGTGTTTGTCTGATGTTTATATCACATACAGAAATATAATTGCAATCATATTATGAGGACCAATAGGTTATATTGACAGTTAGAATGAGTTAATGCAGCAAGTCAATATTTGCAGTGTTGCCCCTTCTTCTTCAAGACCTCTGTAATTCTCCCTGGCATGCTCTCAATCAACTTTTGGACCAAATCCTGACTGATAGCAGTCCATTCTTGCATAATCAATGCTTGCATTTTGCCAGAATTTGTTGGTTTTTGTTTGTCCACCCATCTCTTGATGATTGATCACAAGTTCTCAATGGGATTAAGATCTGGGGAGTTTCCAGGCCATTGACCCAAAATCTCTATGTTTTGTTCCATGAGCCATTTAGTTATCACCTTTGCTTTATGGCAAGGTGCTCCATCATGCTGGAAAAGGCATTGTTGGGCGCCAAACTGCTCTTGGACGGTTGGGAGAAGTTGCTCTTGGAGGACATTCTGGTACCATTCTTTATTCACGGCTGTGTTTTTAGGCAAGACTGTGAGTGAGCCGATTCCCTTGGCTGAGAAGCAACCCCACACATGAATGGTTTCAGGATGCTTTACAGTTGGCATGAGACAAGACTGGTGGTAGCGCTCACCTCTTCTTCTCCGAATAAGCTTTTTTCCAGATGTCCCAAACAATCGAAAAGGGGATTCATCAGAGAAAATGACTTTGCCCCAGTCCTCAGCAGTCCACTCCCTGTACCTTTTGCAGAATATCAGTCGGTCCCTGATGTTTTTTCTGGAGAGAAGTGGCTTCTTTGCTGCCCTCCTTGAAACCAGCCCTTGCTCAAAGAGTCTCCGCCTCACAGTGCGTGCAGAAGCACTCACACCAGCCTGCTGCCATTCCTGAGCAACCTCGGCACTGCTGGTAGTCCGATCCCGCTGCTGAAACAGTTTTAAGATACGGTCCTGGCGCTTGCTCGTCTTTCTTGGGCGCCCTGGAGCCTTTTTGACAACAATGGAAGCTCTCTCCTTGAAGTTCTTGATGGTGCGATAGATTGTTGACTGAGGTGCAATCTTTGTAGCTGCGATACTCTTCCCTGTTAGGCCATTTTTGTGCAGTGCAATGATGGCTGCACGTGTTTCTTTAGAGATAACCATGGTTAATTGAAGAGAAACAATGATACCAAGAACCAGCCTCCTTTTAAAGTGTCCAGTGATGTCATTCTTACTTAATCATGACTGATTGATTGCCAGCCCTGTCCTCATCAACACCCACACCTGTGTTAATGGATCAATCACTAAAACGATGTTAGCTGCTCCTTTTAAGGCAGGACTGCAATGATGTTGAAATGTGTTTTGGGGGTTAAAGTTCATTTTCTGGGCAAATATTGACTTTGCAAGTACAGTAATTGCTGTTAAGCTGATCACTCTTTGACATTCAAGGTATATGCAAATTGCCATTACAAAAAATGAAGCAGTAAACTTTGGAAAAATTACTATTTGTCTCATTCTCAATACTTTTGGCTATGACTGTAGAGGCCATATGCAAATCAGGAGGGAAGTGCACGGGGGGCGGGTTACTGCACTCGGAATTCTTTTCCCACGCCCTTAATGAACTTCCACCCTGATTTGCATATTGTTTCCATGCTTGATTTCCCATGACTGGCAAATCAGAGCTCTACAAAAAAAGGTATCATTGTTATTGAGGGACAGACATCTATACTGCCATACCACTATCTACATACATACCAACTTGCTGACAGGCTCCCTATAAGGCTGTGTGACCTGGCCATTATGAGTCTCCCATATACTGCAATGGTGGGGATCATCTATGTATGACAATCCCTTCAGCTCTCTCTTCCCATCACTCACATGTACAGTAGAGGTGATGGGTTCCCCCTTCATGTGATGATTGGGGATTCCTCCATCACTTACATTACACTCATCTATGGAGACGCCGCACGTTCTCACATTTCCAGCCCCCATATAACGAGTATTAATCCCATTTACAGACGTCTCATCATTCTCTCCTTATATTGTTGTATTATATATTTAGGATAGAAAGTAAAAAAAAAAATTCTCATATTTCTTGACATTTCTAGTTTGACACAATAAAGTGTTATCTTCATTCTGTGGATCAGCGCGATTACAGCAATATCAAATGTATAGAGTTTTATTTGTGTTTATTATTTTTATAGAATAAATTCACTGAGGGTAAAGTAGGAAAAGCTGTTTATCCGTCAGCTCGCTCCGCTGTGCGGCCACATTCAGAGTTTCTCCTCCTGAGCAGATGTTCATATAGTCTGTAATCATTATGTCAGCGCTGGTTTATACCTGACTGGTTTATACAATGATCTGTACAGAAATAATCTATTCCCAGAGGAAGAAGAGAAGACAGAAATAATCACTGAGCGCTCTGCTAATTCTCTGCACCTTCATCTACACAACATTGTAATACAGCAACATAATGGGGGATGAGGAGGAGGTTTTTGTACGGCTCTGTATCACTGTGGTACCAGCTATAACCCTGCTGACAGTAATAATCTGCTGCATCGTCCTCTGTCGCTCCTCGGATTGTTAATTTGTAATTGGTATAAGAAGATCCATCACTAACACCAGAGAACCGGTCTGGGACTCCTGTATCTCGGGTGGTTGCATAATAGATAAGAAGCTTTGGTCGTTCTCCTGATTTCTGTTGATACCAGGCTATAGCATTCCCTGTACCAGAACTAGATGTACATGAGATGGTGACTGTATCTCCGGGGGACACAGAGATATAATCTGGAGTCTGGGTCATCACAATCTCTCCACAGGATCCTGAGGATTAGAAGAGACATATTCATTACTGATAAATGTCGGGATCTTCCTAGAAATCCTGATCTGATTATGGATCCACTGTAGAGATTTCTCTACACACAATCATGGAAGGATCCGAATCTCTCACCCTGAATAGAAATGAAGATCACAGCCAGCAGATAACTGCGAGAAACCAGCCTGATGTGTCTGGACCGTCAGATAGAAACTATAAGATGAGACAATCTGTACAATGAGATCTATATAGAGAGTGACAGGGGGGATACAGAGACCCCCAGAGACTGTGTATGGAAATACTGGGGACATGTAAATTCTGTGGTTATAATGTGACGGTTACTGGAGTGTAATAGAGACCGGAGCTCGGCGGCGTCTCCTCCTAGATGAGAATTAATGTCACTTGTATTACATGTAAAGAACGACTCGTCTCTTGTACATTGTGATCGCAGGTTATTATCATTATTCTCAGCTTTGCATATAAACATTACAGAAATATTACCTCCATCTTATCAGGCTTTTTTAAGTTATATTTTTGCTTGTAGTTAAGGAAATAAATCTATATTCCTATAATGATAACTGAGGGATTACCAGTCACTAATAACATCACTTTCTGTATAGCAACTACTAGAACTCCACCTGTTGTCAGGATCGCGGTATTGTGGGGCGTCATAACCTGCAACATCATCATTACAGTTTTCATTATAAGTCAGAAACATATATTTTTTCCTTTGATGTAACTGTATGGGGGCTTCATTTATTCGTTTATTACTGGCACTACTTTGTGGTAAATATAACTTATTAATCAATTTTACAGGGAACCTGTCAGCTGATCACACCGTGGGCAGCATGTATCATCCACTGGCTGTACGATCCCAGGAATGTACGTTTATCTGTAAAATGCTGCAGCGTTTCAGAGGAGAACATGCTTTTAATATCCGCGCTATTGACTTGTCACACAGGCGGGTCCCCGGGGGCTTCTCCCCGCCCGCTGACAGTGATTGACAAGCCTCTATACGCGCATGCAGGCAGTGGATTGCCAGTCACTCTGAACGGGCGGAGAGAAGCCCCCAGGGATCCGCCTGTACGACTAGTCACCAGTGTGCGTCTCAGTCCTCGGCGGATATTAAAACCATGTTTTTCTCTGAAACGTCGCAGCATTTTAGAGACAAACAGATGACTGTGATCGTACAGCCAGTGGCTGATACTTGCTGCCCACGGTTTGGACAGCTGACAGGTTCCCTTTAAAGCCACGAACAACACAGGAGGTATCAATAGTAAGGTACAAAAACATATAAAAAGTGGACAGAGAAAGAAAATTGGGCTGCGCAAGGAGAAGAACAAATACAAGTGACAAAATTAGAGAAGGAGGAAATTAATAGAAAAAGTATATAAATATGTATGTGTTCAAATAAGACACTAAATACATATGGGACACGAGCTAAATATACGGAATGTAGTAGGAAAAGAAATACATATATTAATATATAACTAACAAATACATATATAGAGAAATAATTTATATAAAGTTCCAAGTGCAAGATGTTAAATAAATCTTTATGAGACTAAACAGGAAAAGGGACTGAATGCAATGTGATGAGAAGATGGACAAAAGAGTCCAATGTAAATCCGTAGGGTCTAACGACAAGATGGAGCAAAATGATGGCCAAATCCAAGTGGTCCCTATGTCCACTTGATGGAGCCACCTAACTTGTCTAATTGCCCTCCTAAGCACCTTCTTGGTCTGTAAACTCACAGGTTCAGGAAAGAGTTCCTTTTCACTTCATTGTTAATCTGCTCATGTAAAACCTCTAGGTGGTCTCCGGAAGACTTAAAGGGGTTATCCGATCTAAAGCAATGTGACTGCAGGCTTGTGAATTCTCACATTGAACGCTCTGCATACTGTGAGGATTCTCCAGTGTCAGCGCCGGAAATGGCGGTCACGTGGTCGCACGTATGTGATATTATTAAAACATACCACAGACTAGTCCACATAATCCTGCAGCTACTGCAACACCTCAATGGGGAGACTTATGGACAAATGACAAAAGGGCATCGCAAAAGCAACTAAACAAAAAAAACAAGAAAAATAGCAACATAAGGCACATAGACGTTGCTTAGGTATAAAAATATATACATTTTATTAAATATAAGTAGTTAAAAATTAGTTAAATTGCATGAGGAGAATCTAACACCGATAACCATGTGCAAAAAAGAAAAGAAAAGAAAGAACTGACATAATACACAGCCAGCTCTTATGGCTTAACAATATTAATAGTAATTAAATTAGTATGCTCCAATCCATCACACCACTCTAGTGTTCTCCTACATCTAGAGTAATTTATACACCATAATTTCCTATATGGATAGAGTATGTAGCTACTTTAAAATACGGGAAGCCAGGAGCGTGCCAACAGCTGGGTGGTATATGTCCACCCAACGCGCGTTTCGGCGAGCCTTCGTACATGGTTATCGGTGTTAGATTCTCCTCATGCAATTTAACTAATTTTTAACTACTTATATTTAATAAAATTTATATATTTTTATGTCTATGGGCCTTATGTCGCTATTTTTCCTGTTTTTTTTGTTAAGTATGTGATGTGCCTACTCCTGGCCAGAATTCTACTAGACTGTTTCCGGTGCACTGAATGCAAGTGTATTGAGCAAGGCTGGAAACAGTCTAGTCAGATTGTGGCTGGGAGTAGGCATATCGCAGACTTGTGGTCATGTGAACGCCGTTCCCAACGCTGACTCTGGAGGATCCTCACAGCACACAGTGCATCACATAGAGAAACTGCAGACTTGTCACTTTACACCGGACAACTTTAAGATTACAACAAAAATGTGAACTGGAACACTGGAAAACAATAGGAAATAACAATATGCAAATTAATGAAGTAAAGGTGGCACATCTAAGCAGGATGTATATCCTGGACTCTCAGACTAAAGGCCTGAAGATCTAATGTCTTGGGTAACGGAACTCTAAAGGAATGAAGATGCTCTAAACTCATAAGGTTCATGAATCTTGCGCTGTATCACTAAGCTACAGTACATTCCCCAGACTATAGCAGCTTGTCGTGTGCTATTGCCCACTAACCCTTATATACAGTAGCGTAACTACCGGGGGGACAGAGGGGGCGGTGACCCCGGGCCCATTGCTCTACTGTAACTGTATCCTTGTGTGGGGCAGAGCAGGGAGACTGGATGTCCCTGCACTGCCCGGCGACCTCTATGGTGCCCTTGAGTAGGGGGAGGGGGCCCGGTGCCAGCATCAGGCCCCCCCCGCCCATCACCACAAGCTCAGTGATGAGAGAGGGAGTGCAACTCTACCTCTCCCATCAGTCCCCCCTCTGCGTCTGACGTCAGTGACATCAGCACTTGGCGCCCGGCCGCTGTGCTGAGATGTGTGCGGTCGCTCGGAGCAGTGGGGGAACAAGGAGGAGAGATGAATATTGTTTATTTATTTTTCCTATGGGGTCAGAGGGGTATGCTACAGACTCTGCATATGGGGGGGGGGATTATGCCACAGACTCTGCCTATGTGGGGAGATTATGCCACAGACTCAGCCTATGGGGGGGATTATGCCACAGACTCTGCCTATGTGGGGAGATTATGCCACAGATTCTGCCTATGGGGGAGATTATGCCACAGACCCTGCCTATGGGGGGGAATTATGCCACAGACTCTGCCTATGGGGGGGATTATGCCACAGACTCTACCTATGGGGGAGGTTATACCACAGGTTCTGCCTATGAGGGGGGGGGGGGATTATGCCATAGACTCTGCCTATGGAGAGAGGGATTATGCCACTGACTATGCCTATGGGGGAGGATTAAACCACAGACTCTGCCTATGGGAGGAGGGATTATGCCACAGACTCGGCCTATAGGGGGGATTATGCCACAGACTCTGCCTATGGGGGGATTATGCCACAGACTCTGCCTATGGAGGGGATTATGCCACAGACTCTACCTATGGGGAAGGTTATGCCACAGGTTCTGCCTATGGGGGTGATTATGCCATAGACTCTGCCTATGAAGGGGATTATGCCACAGACTCTACCTATGGGGGAGGTTATACCACAGGTTCTGTCTATGAGGGGGGGGGGGATTATGCCATAGACTCTGCCTATGGGGGGGGATTATGCCATGGACTCTGCCTATGGAGGGGGGATTATGCCATTGACTCTGCCTATGAAGGGGATTATGCCACATACTCTGCCTATGGGGGGGGATTATACTACAGACTCTGCCTAAGGGGGGGATTATACTACAGACTCTGCCAATGGGGGGAGGATTATACTACAGACTCTGCCTATGGTGGGTTTATACTACAGACTCTGCCTATTGGGGATTATACTATATACTCTGCCTATGGGGGGGATTATATTATATACTCTGCCTATGCAGGGAGATTATACTATATGGAGGCCTATGGGGCGATTATACTATAAGAAGGACTATGGGGAGTGCATTATACTATATGTAGGCTATTTATACAGTGTGGGCATTACAGTTAGGGTCATACAGTGTGGGAGATAATGTTATTATTATTATTTATTATTATAGTGCCATTAATTCCATGGCGCTTTGCATGTTTAAAAGGGGTATACATAGCAAACAAGAAGTACAATAATTTGAACAAACGAGTCGGCGACTGGTACATGAGGACCCTACCCGCGAGGGCTCACAATCTACAAGGGATGGGTGAGGATACAGTAGGTGAGGGTAGAGCTGGTCGTGCAGCGGCATGGTGGAGCGAGGGTTACTGCAGGTTGTAGGCTTGTTGGAATAGCTGGGTCTTCAGGTTCCTTTTGAAGGTTTCCACGGTATGCGAGAGTCTGATATGTTGGGGTAGAGATTTCCAGAGAAGGGGGGATGCACGGGATAAATCTTGTATGCAATTATGGGAAGAGGAGATAAAAGGGGAGTAGAGAAGGAGATCTTGTGAGGAGGTTGCGTGCAGGTAAGTACCGGGAGACTAGGTCACAGATGTATGGAGGAGACAGATTGTGGATGGCTTTATATGCCAAGGTTAGGGTTTTGAACTGGAGTCTCTGGGCAATGGGGAGCCAGTGAAGGGATTGACAGAGAGGAGAGGCCGGGGAATAGCGGGGGGGGGGGGGGGGGGGCAGGTGGATTAGTTGGGCAGCAGAGTTTAGGATAGAATGGAGGGGTGCGAGAGTGTTAGAAGGGAGGCCACAGAGGAGGAGGTTGCAGTAGTCGAGGCAAGAGATGATGAGGGCATGCACTAGGGTTTTAGCAGATTCATGGTTGAGGAATGTGCGGATCCGGGAAATATTTTTGAGCTGGAGTCGGCAGGAAGTGGAAAGGGCTTGGATATGAGGTTTGAAGGACAGATCAGAGTCAAGGGTTACCCCGAGGCAGTGAGCTTGCGGGACTGTGGAGAGTGGACAGCCATTGACTTTGATGGGTAGGTCAGATGGAGGGGTTGAGCGAGATGGGGCAAAGATGATGAATTCAGTTTTGTCCATATTAAGTTTTAGGAATCTAGCAGAGAAGAAAGATGAAATAGCGGACAGGCAGTGTGATATTCTGGTTAGTAATGTGGGGTCTTTGCACAGTGTGGGGGCCATCATACAGCAAGGGAGATAATGTGGGGTCTTTGCACAGCGTAGGGGCCATCATACAGCGTGGGAGATAATGTGAGGTCTTTGCACAGTGTGGGGGCATTCATACAGTGTGGGAGATAATGTGGGGTCTTTGCATAGTGTGGGAGCCATCATACAGTGTGGGAGTGTCACGCCAGGTGTGGGGAAAACTTAGTGCAACACAGAGGGAAAAGGGAAAGGGAGGAAGTAGAGACCTCCTAGTCTGGTCTAGTGTCACCCTTTCTCATCTATCGCCCTTATATTGCTCCTCAGCAATCACCGCACATGTGCCTCGCCCTACTCTTCCTGGCATATGGCTACGGCTAGGGATGGAAGGAGAAGAGCCCTAGTCAACCTCCACTAAACTCTATAGACAACAAGGGTGGACAAAACAGGGGAAATGACTTAGTTTTAGATGAACTCCAAATAAGCACACAGCCTCAAGCTCCAGAGAGGACGAAGTACTGCTCCTGCTAAGCTTCACAAGTAGAAATGGATATAGCCGGCGACTCCCTCTCAGTCACACCAGGTATATATATGACTCGCCCCCTGGGCCGTGGGGCACTCGAATCCGGGCAATAGAGGAACGATGGGAGTAGTAGTGGCAACCCGGTTCCGTGGCTCAGGGTGGTCAGGCCAGTGGTAGTCCGTTACGTGCTGATGATTATGTCCGACTACGCCACCCGTGGATTGCGGTTATTAGGAACCGCCGCTGCATGCAGACCGCTGGGGCTGATGAGGTGTGCAGCCGGGATGGTGTGACTCCCCACGGGAAGAGTGCGGCCCCAGGGCAGTGTAGTGGATGTTGGGAGTGATGGTAGTGAGAGTCCCAGTGCTGATAGTGCTGGAGGAGCAAGGAGCACGCAGACAACAGGTTGCAGTCCAGGGTCTTTACTAGAACAGGTAAATTGACCCACAAACAGTCCCAGCTAGGAGGGGACCTGGATGTCTGAGAGCAACGGGGAAATTGGCCCTGGTCAGGGTGAGGGTGTAGGCCTACCGTGCTTTCTGTGCTCCTTCTGGCTATCTCCTCGTTATAGGGTAACAGCCCACGTTTCCGAGCTTTCCGTGTATTCTCGCCTGTATGGCCTGCGCCGTGGGTTCCTTTCTGCTCCCAGCCTTGTACGGCTTTGCTGGTCCCTTCTGTTGTGGCAGGGCCTCCAGGCTTCTTAGGCCAAGGAATATACAGTCCCCAGCGGACTGGTTATCTGCTGGGGGATGTGGAATCCTCCCAGCCTCAGACACCAAAGTCTGGTAAATTAAGTCCGTTATCTGCCAAGACAGGCTCTCTTCGCCTCTTGTCTCTGTCTTGTGGCTCTCCTCCTGCCACACTTCCTCTTAGGTGCAATACAACTGTCTGTCCCTGCTCTGCTCTGGGACAAGTCTCAGTCCTGAGACAGGCCGTCAAGTTCTCTCTAACCCTGCCCCCAGTACCAGCTTTTATAGGGGCAGCCAGCTCCCCCTACTGGCCTGAGACAGGAGGCATTGCATGCTAATGTTCCCCTAACTAGAGAACCTCCCCCTTGCTCTCAGACACAGCTTTAATATATTTGTGGCATCCAGGCCAGGGTGACACATTCCCCCCTAGTGAAATTTAGTACTCCGGGACTAAACAATAAACAAAGACAATATGCTTAACCATAAAACATTAATAGACAGACGACGCACAGATTGAGTTCTTAAGGTCACAGTGTGGCCTGTGACCGGGTGTCCATATCACCAGCACAACGGGGAGCCTTAACCAGGTGGGGGTCTGTCCTACCCCAAGTCCTTCACAGTCTTAGTTCATTCCTTGGTTAGGCTCCGCACGCAGTCCATACAAGGTCCCGGTTATAAAAAGTCCATAACCTTTGAGTCCTTACGGTAGCTGCAAGAAACTGAAACACAGAATTACCAAACATGCATGTAGCTTTGCAAACAATTCAACATTTGGCAACAGGGTCATTTACAATTTTAGCGCGCTCTATATTTTCCAGCGAGCGGGTATCTGCCCCTTTGTGCTCCTGGTTGATCTACGTAGCCCACTGTCTGGTAGTGGACTGACCTGGCTTTCCCCACTAGCGTTAGGGGTACAGCTACCAGCTGGGTGTACAGGTAGGGCAGGCAGCTGTCTGCGGGTCCTTTGGCTTACCGCAGGCATGGCAGGCTCACTGTCAGCAGAGGGTTGATTCTCCTGGGCTGCTGGTACAGGCTCTTCTGCCTCTGGAACCGCTTGCTCCTCTTCACCTTCTGGCTCTGGTGTTGGTTGTTGCTGTGCCGGTTGCAGGAAATGCAGGACGGGTACCACTATGGCATCATTTATGCGAGTCCAGGACTGAGGGAACTCTCCGAGAACGGTGATGATCATTTCTTCCTTGTCCTCTGCGGGTTCAAGGTCACTTTGATCCTCTTCTGCACTACGGAGTTGCTCGGGGCACCTTTTGAGGTGGTCTCTGGAGACGACACTAGTGGTTTCTCCTCCGTCCTTGGTGATTACGCGCACCTTTGGGTTGTCGTGATCAGACTGCAGTACGGTGTAGGGTTCCCTTTCCCACTGGTCGTCCAACTTATGTAGCCTTCTCTTCCGCTTCAGGACTTGCTCACCAGGTTCTAGGGGACCAGCAGGGGCGTGTTGGTTGAAGATTCTTTCTTGCTTTTCTCTCACCTGGGCCAGGCTCCTCTCCACACTCTCCTGTACCTTCTTGTACTGCAGTTGCCTTTCCGTATCCCAGTCTGCATCCGGGGAGGTGTCCTCAGGTGTTAGGACTCCCATCTCCAGGTCTACGGGCAGCTTACCTGGTCTGGCTCGCATCAGGTAAGCCGGGGTGCAGTTGGTAGCGTTCACCGGGATATGATTGTATAAGTCTATCAGGTCCGGCAGTTTTTCTGGCCACAGGCTGCGTTCCTCCAGGGGCAACATCTTCAGGAGATCGAT
Organism: Phyllobates terribilis; assembly: GCF_046119375.1. NCBI lineage: Eukaryota > Metazoa > Chordata > Amphibia > Anura > Dendrobatidae > Phyllobates > Phyllobates terribilis. The sequence goes on from NW_027362761.1 coordinate 1,178,361,802, forward strand.
AACTATATTGTTCATCTTCTCACACATCCCGTTGGTTTGTGGATGGTAAGGCGTTGTCCGAATCTTCTTACAGCCATAGAGGTTGCAGAACTCCTGGAAGATTTCAGCCTCGAACGCTGGACCCTGGTCTGTCAGGACCTGTTCCGGATACCCGTGTGGACGACAGAAGTATTGCTGGAAGGCTCTGGCCGCTGTTTGGGCTGTCAAGTCTTTTACCGGGACCACCACGAGAAAACGGGAATAGTGGTCCACGATTGTCAGGGCATAGATGTATCCTGACCGGCTTGGAGCCAGTTTGACGTGGTCCAGAGCTACCAGCTCAAGAGGCTGCATGGTGACGATGGGCCTCAAGGGTGTCTTCTGGCTGGCACGGTCCTTCCTCCTTAGGTGACAAGGGCCACAGTCTCTGCACCATTTTTCTACAGCTCCTCTCATGCCGACCCAAAAGAACCTTCCTCTTAGCAGGAAATCCAGTTTCTTCCAACCGAAGTGCCCCGCTCTGTCATGGTAAGCCCCCAGGACCATAGCTGCATCCCGCCTTGGAACCACGACTTGCCAGGTCAGCTCGTGCGTCCGGTGGTTGACAATCCTTCTGCACAGCTTGCCTTCGTAGAGGAACAGCTTGCTCTTCTCTTTCCACAGCTGCTTGGCTTCCTCTGGGGCATCTGGATCTAAGCGGGCGTTTTCCTGGGTCAGCAGATCTTTCACCAGGCGGATGGCAGGGTCACTATCTTGGGTCTCGGCCCAGCTGTGGTGAGGTAGGGGATTGATCATCACGGTTGTTAGATCCTCCTCCTTCACGCGGTGGGAGTATTGAGCGGCTCCATACCGGTGAAACGCGGGGAGTTCTACCTCCTCCAGCTCTTCTGGGTCTTCGTCACCTTCAGGTAAGTGAGGCATTCTTGATAGGGCGTCTGCGTTGGCATTGGTTTTGTCTGCCCGGTACTTGATCACAAAGTCATAGTTGGAGAGACGGGCCATCCACCGCTGTTCCAGGGCACCCAGCCTTGCATTGTTCAGGTGTGTCAACGGGTTGTTGTCCGTGTACACGGTGAACTTTGCGGAGGCCAGGTAATGCTTGAAGCGTTCCGTCACGGCCCACACCACCGCCAAGAATTCTAGCTTGAAGGAGTTGTAATTCTCCGGGTTCCTCTCGGTGGGCCTCAGCTTCCGGCTGGCGTATGCGATCACCCGTTCTCTGCCCTGTTGGTTTTGAGACAGTACGGCTCCCAGTCCCACATTACTGGCGTCTGTGTGGAGAATGAAAGACTGGCCATAATCAGGGTAGGCCAGGATCTCATCCCCCGTGAGGGCCATCTTTAGCTGGCGGAAGGACTCCTCTTCCGGTTTATCCCACTTGAAGGGTGGCTTTTGACTTCTGGACTTAGACTGTCCGATCAGGAGGTCCTGCATAGGAGCGGCCATCTTAGTGAACCCGGGGATGAACCTTCGGTAGTAGCCTACCAACCCGAGAAACTGTCTCACCTCTTTGATGTTCGAGGGGCTTGGCCAGCTCTTGATTGCCGTGACCTTGTCAGGGTCGGGGGCTACTCCTTCCGCGCTTACCACGTGCCCTAGGTACTGGACCTTTGGTTTCAGCAGGTGACACTTCGATGGTTTCACCTTCAGGCCATAGCCTGCCAGGGCTTCGAACACCTCAGCCAGGTGTTTGAGATGGTCCTCGTAGGTCTTCGAATAGACGATCACGTCGTCCAGGTAAAGGAGGACCGTCTCGAAGTTTCGGTGCCCTAGACAGCATTCCATCAGCCTCTGGAAGGTCCCTGGTGCGTTGCAGAGCCCGAAAGGCATACAGTTGAATTTGCTCAGTCCCATCGGGGTGGTGAAGGCGGTCTTCTCCTTGTCAGCCTCTGCCACAGGAACCTGCAAGTACCCGCTAGTAAGGTCCAAAGTAGAAAAGAAGTTAGCTGATTTTAGTGCGGCTAAAGACTCCTCTATTCTAGGCAGCGGGTATGCGTCTTTATGGGTGATACGGTTGATTTGTCTATAGTCTACGCACATTCTCATGGTGCCGTCTTTCTTTTTGACCAGAACCAAGGGGGCTGCCCTGGGGCTACAGCTGTCTCTAATGACCCCAGCTTCTTTCATCTCTCTTAGCATGCCCTTTGCGTTCTGATAATGTGCAGGGGGTACTGGTCTGTGTCTCTCTTTTATTGGTGGGTGGCTCCCTGTGGGGATGTGGTGTTCTATCCCTTTTACTCTGCCGAAGTCTAGCGGGTGCTTACTAAAGACTCTCTCGTACTCCTGTACCACCCGGTAGACTCCTTGCTTTTGGTGCAGGGGAGTGGAGTCAGCACCCACATGGAGTTTCTGGCACCAGTCCTCCTTTTGTTTCTGGGAGCCATTACCCTCCGCCTGAGGAGATGGAGGCAAGGGTTCCACGGCCCTGATAGCTTTGTGTTCGACCACAAACAGCTTGGCGAGTGTAGCGTACCTAGGTAAGTGTACCTCCCTCTCCCCAATGTTGAGGATGCGGACGGGCACCCTCCCATGACGGACATCAACCACCCCCCGGGCTGTCAAAATGGTGGGCCTGCTGTCTGAGTACACGGGTTCTACCATGGCTTGGTAGTCTCTACCTCTCAACCCGATTGCAGTCCGACACCAGATCATCATTTCACTTTTGGGAGGCATGGAAATGGGGAATGGGTCACTCAGTCTTACGCTACCGATCTCACCACCAGACAGTTCTACCTGCTGCCGTCTCATCAGGGCTTTTATCTCCTTGTTGAGGACTCTCTGTTGGCTGGAACTAGCATTCACCGCCACCTGTTGTAAGATTACAATTACCTCTGAAAGACAATTTTCAATCACGTTAGTACCCACAGTTATTTTAGGGTGACTTTCACGACGGTCAATGTCCACAATAATCACTCCCTGTGCCGGCAGTTCAACTTTACCAATTTTAATGGTCATCTCCTTGAACCCCATCTGCGGCACGGGTAAGCCATTACTGGCGATGATGCTCAAGTTACTGTCTGGATACCGTGTGATATCAGCATCAGTCCAATACTGCTTAAAAAGTACATAAGGGATAGTGGTTACTTGCGGCCCAGTATCCAGCAAGGCGCTCATGGGGATACCGTCCAGCACCACGGGTAAAACCGGGCGCCCCCCAATGTACTTATCACGCCAATTATAAGGGCCTGGTGATCTTATGCCTGGAGGTCGGCCCTCTGCCCCAGGTTGGACCCGTTTAAATTACAGTACCTGGAAATGTGTCTGGGCTGGTTGCATCGACGGCAAATGGGCTGTCCATCCTCTGCGTAGCGGTCGGTGGGCCTCCCTCGGAACGACGGGATCCTCCTCTGTCGACGCCACGGGACATCCTCCGGACTTGAAGCCAGCTCGATGGGTCTTGACGGGTCCACTTGCAACGCCTGGACGGTCCTGGTCAGCACCGCGACGCTCCTGGTCAGCTCCTGGACTTGGTGGTGCAGGTCTTTCGACGGGGCTTGGTTCAGGGCCTGTGCATCAGCCCCCATGGAGTCCATAGAGGAGGGCGCCGCCTCCTGGTGGTAGGTAAGGGCAGGGCGCCGGGGGTTTATAGCGCCACTTGTTGCGGATTCACAGAGCACCCTTATGGCCCTGTCCTTGAATTGGGCAAAGGTCAGATCAGGGTTCTGAAAGAACATGAGGCGCAGCTGGGTCCTGTGGGCGCTAGACAGCAGACCTTCTATGAACTGTTCTGTTAGGAGCTTATCCGTATCTTGCACGCTGCCTGGGTCAGCTTGTTGGATGGCCCTCAGGGCTTCCTGTAAGTTTAGGGCATAGTCTCTGATGCTGTCCTGTGCCCTCTGCTTACATCCATAGAACCTCATTTTAATTTCAGCGGAGGTACGTGTGTCAAAGGTACCCCACAGCCGGGCCAGAATACCCTTCACAGTCCTTTTCTCCTCAGTGCGCCATGATTTTACCTCCCTTTGGGCAGCGCCAGTTAACTGCCCTGTTAGTATGCTGACCTTCTGTTCCTCTGTCAGGGGATAGACTTGGAACAAACTGTACAGCCTTTCCTTAAAGTCAGTTAGGGCATGGGGCTCCCCTGAGTACTTGGGCAGCCAGGCCGCTCCAGGGATGTAAGGCAGGGAGAATGGCATCACCGTTGCGCTGGTGGTAGTGGGCGACTCTGTGTCCGACATCTTCCTCCCCCCTAGTTAAGCGTGGCCTACCTTCTGACGATCCTCTTCTGTAGGCCGCGGCTCCGCTGCTGCTGCTCTGGACGAGGAACTTGCGTCGTGTCCTGATGACGTCAGCGTCGCTCTCTCTCCCTTCCAGGACCTTGCGCAGCGTCGGTGCGTGGGGCGGAGCTTAAGATCTCGCGCGGTTTGGACGTCCACGCCCCTCTTCTTCCCGCGCGGCGTCCTGAAGATGGCGTCCGATGGCGGGAAAGCGGCTGAAGATGGCGGGAACCGATGGAAGATGGCGGGAGACGGCTGGAAAAGGTGGGAGACGGCTGGAAATGGCGGGAAACGGCTCCGGATGGCGGGAAACCTCTTTTCAGGTAAGTGCAAAATCTTTTCTAGGCACGCAATACCCGTTTGTGGCGGGTTGGTTGCAATCCTGCCGACTACGCCAAAGCTGACTCGCCCCCTGGGCCGTGGGGCACTCGGATCCGGGCAATAGGGGAACGATGGCAGTAGTAGTGGCAACCCGGTTTCGTGGCTCAGGGTGGTCAGGCCAGTGGTAGTCCGTTATGTGCTGATGATTATGTCCGACTACGCCACCCGTGGATTGCGGTTATTAGGAACCTCCGCTGCATGCAGACCGCTGGGGCTGATGAGGTGTGCAGCCGGGATGGTGTGACTCCCCACGGGAAGAGTGCGGCCCCAGGGCAGTGTAGTGGATGTTGGGAGTGATGGTAGTGAGAGTCCCAGTGCTGATAGTGCTGGAGGAGCAAGGAGCACACAGACAACAGGTTGCAGTCCAGGGTCTTTACTAGAACAGGTAAATTGACCCACAAACAGTCCCAGCTAGGAGGGGACCTGGATATCTGAGAGCAACGGGGAAATTGGCCCTGGTCAGGGTGAGGGTGTAGGCCTACCGTGCTTTCTGTGCTCCTTCTGGCTATCTCCTCGTTATAGAGTAACAGCCCACGTTTCCGAGCTTTCCGTGTTTTCTCGCCTGTATGGCCTGCGATGTGGGTTCCTTTCTGCTCCCAGCCTTGTACGGCTTTGCTGGTCCCTTCTGTTGTGGCAGGGCGTCCAGGCTTCTTAGGCCAAGGAATATACAGTCCCCTGCGGACTGGTTATCTGCTGGGGGATGTGGAATCCTCCCAGCCTCAGACACCAAAGTCTGGTAAATTAAGTCCGTTATCTGCCAAGACAGGCTCTCTTCACCTCTTGTCTCTGGCTTGTGGCTCTCCTCCTGCCACACTTCCTCTTAGGTGCAATACAACTGTCTGTCCCTGCTCTGCTCTGGGACAAGTCTCAGTCCTGAGACAGGCCGTCAAGTTCTCTCTAACCCTGCCCCCAGTACCAGCTTTTATAGGGGCAGCCAGCTCCCCCTACTGGCCTGAGACAGGAGGCATTGCATGCTAATGTTCTCCTGACTAGAGAACCTCCCCCTTGCTCTCAGACACAGCTTTAATATATTTGTGGCATCCAGGCCAGAGAGCTAATTAGCAAGAGAGAGGTAGCCGCTCAGTCCTAAAGACAGCCTCTTATCTAAGAAACTGTCTGCAATGCCTAACGTAGAGATCTCCTGCAACCCACTGCAGGGCAACTGTGTGTCACCTCTGACACACCCGTGTCAGGGAGATAATGTGGGGACTTTGCACAGTGTAGGGGCCATCATACAGTGTGGGAGATAATGTGGAGTATTTGTATAGTGTTGGGTCTTTGCACAGTGTGGAGGTCATTAGTTTGGAGGCTACTAAGGGGTCAGTATACTGTGTGGGGGTACTATACAGTGAGGGGGCATTATACTGTGTATAAGAGAGTATCATACTGTGTAGAGGGGAGCTGTACATGGGGGGAGACTAAGGATATTATTAAATGTTAAGTGGGCACTTATCATTATAGGGGAACTCAGGTTATTATGACTGTCAAGGGGGCACACAGAGGGCACTATTACTTTCTAGGGGGCAAAATGTGGGCTTTGTTTTCTAGGGCAATTACACACGGCATTACTATATTCTAGAGGTTTGTTTTACCATCTAGAGAGCACACAGCAGGTGCAGTAATAGGGACACGTACGGCAGCAGCTCAGTATTGGGGTATCAGCAGGATGAGGAGTTTGTGCCGGTTGGGAATAGATGAGGACGGGGCCTGAAATGTATGGAGTCAAATCTGTCTTTGTTGTGATCTCTGCAGACTGAGTCCTGGATAGAGAAGTCGTCGTGTCGATCTGGACATATGGAAAAGATAGGAAAAGTGAACAATTTAATCAGAAAGAGCGTCAGCTGTAAGGTACTATATATAACTGTACTGTAATCTCTTATATGTTCTGCAGGACTGATGTCACCAAATGGCGGTAATATCAGTGCTGTATAGAGATTATTTTTAGTAACAGCGCGGTCATCTGCTGAGGTTCTTCTACATGCTCTATTAGGGTGCGCCACCATATTTGTAGTCAAGGTTACCTGGTTAGGGGCCCACTCAGAAGTTTCGCCCCACCGAACCAAAACCCTAGCTACTCCTCTTCTTATATACTTACTCCTGAGCAAATCATGCCCTGTCTGTTGTCTGCGCTACTTCTAGATTTCCATCTAGGTACATATTGAGTTTCCTTTATCTTCTTATTCTACTTGTCTAAGTATAGTACAAGCTCATGTTGGTAATTCCACCAACAAAGCCCACTATCTGAAAACTGGCTGCAGCGACCATGCGCTCTATACATGCTACACCGGCCAACCTAGAAGGATTAACTCCAATAACAGGGTTTAAGATCAGGGATTAAGCCTTTGCCCTTCTACCACCATACCCAGGTGATGAAAAATTGAACTCACCTGCTGCTCAACTGCTGTTGATGACTCAAAAACCAAATGAGTCTGACAAAGGACTTTGGTTGAAAATTTGGAAGCACGCAGGTCCCACTGGCCAATGTAAGCAAAGCTCCTTCCTCTTCCTGTTACTCTAAAAAACATTGCTAGTACATGACGAACTGCAGGATGTAGCGCCGGCGTCCCTGCCCTCTGCTAGGCAGGGACGCTGTTCCCCTCACCCCTCTGCTCCGAGCCCGGCGTCCTGCTCCCGCTCTGCTGGCAGCGCGCGCTCCTTCCCGGCCACTGTGCTTAGGGCGCGCGCGCGCTCCCTCCCTCTTAAAGGGGCCGCGCGCGCCGTCCTAAGGAGTCCCCGACCAATGGCCGGAGGACTTCACCATATATAAGGCACCTCCTCCAAAATGGAGGTGCCCGAGCAATGTTGTTGCACTGTTCACTACTCTGCTTCAGCCCTCAGGTCCCGTTGCCAGTTACCTGCCAGTTCCCTGCCAGAAACCTGCCAGTTTGCTGTCTGTTTCCTGCCTGACATTCCTCCTACCTGCTTGCTAGCCTGAGGTCCGACGGTCTGCCTTCCTACTCCTGTCAGTCTGTCTATGGACCAGCTTGCCCGCTCACCTGGGAGCGCACATCTGCTACCTGCCTGCTAGCCTACCTGGAGGCTCCGCCGTCACGTGCTGTGACCACCTGCCATTCCAGAGACTCCTGCCCGCTCACCTGGGAGCGCTCATCTGCTGCCTGTCTGTTGGCCTACCTGGAGGCTCCGCCGTCACGTGCTGTGACCACCTGCCATTTCAGAGACTCCTGCCCGCTCACCTGGGAGCGCTCATCTGCTGCCTGTCTGTTGGCCTACCTGGAGGCTCCGCCGTCACATGCTGTGACCACCCGTTTATCCAGAGACTCTCGCTTGCTCACCTGGGAGCACACATCTACCATCTGCCTGCTAGCCTACCTGGAGGCTCAGCCATCACAGGTCGTACCTACCCTTTACCCAGAGACTGCCCCGGTCACTTGCCGTGACCTCCTGCCCGTTCATCCAGAGACTGCCCCGGTCACTTGCCGTGACCCCCTGCCCGTTCATCCAGAGACTGCCCCGGTCACCTGCTGTGACTGCCTGCCCGTCTTCCCTGGTCGCCACCCGCTCCCTTACAAGGACCGCCCCCTTGTACAGTAGCTCAGAGGTTCCGCCTCCCAGACCCGTTACAGTTTGCTCGGGCCATGGAACCCGGTGGCACCCAAGCTCCCTCACTCTCGGACCTGTGTCATGAACTGTCCCGTCAGAGGTCCCAACAGGAGTCCATCCTGGGTCACCTGCGGAATGTCAATTCTCGCCTGGACACTCTGACTGCTCCACCAGCAACCACCGCCAGTGCCATGACTCGCAATCCGGCAGCTCCGCTGCCCACCAATACTATGGTATCCTACCCCGGACCCCGGCTTTCTGCACCTCCTCGCTTCGGAGGCGACTCCGCTCAGGCTCGGGGCTTTATAAATCAGTGCACCCTGCACTTTGAACTCCTGTCCCACCAGTTTAACTCCGACCGGGCCAAAATTGCCTTCATCATGTCCCATCTCACCGGGGAGGCCCTGGCCTGGCTAAATCCTCTATGGGAGAGAGGAGACCCCCTGGTGTCCGACTTGCCTGCCTTTCTCACGGCTTTCCGGAAAGTCTTCGACGAACCTGGACGGAAGACCTCATCCGCATCATCTCTGCTACGCCTCCGTCAGGGAAGTCTCACCGTGGGCCAATATGCCATACGGTTCCGTACCCTTGCCTCGGAGCTGGCCTGGGATAACGACGCTCTGGTATCTGTCTTCTGGGAGGGTCTGTCCGGCCGTATTAAAGATGAACTTGCCGGTCGAGACATTCCTACCACTCTCGATGACCTAATAACTCTTGCCACCCGGATTGACCTACGGTTCCAGGAGCGTGCCAAAGAAGTCACCCGTGAGAGGAGGTTTCCACGTCTAGCTCCTACTTTTCAGAAATCTGTCACTCCCTCCGTTTCTCCCCAGGTACACTCTCCTGAGCCTATGCAGGTCGACCAGACCAAGATGGTCAAAACCCGTCAGGACTTACGCCGTGCCGAGGGGAGCTGCTTCTACTGTGGCAGTAAGGAGCATCGGATCCGTACCTGCCCGGAAAGGTCGGGAAACGCCTGTGTCTAGGTTCGCTCAGAGAGGTCGACCTAGACAAGAATAAATCCTCTCCATCTCTGCTGCTGTCAGTCTCAATTATCTGCGGGGAGAATTGTTATTTCGAACTAGCCCAACTTGACTCTGGAGCGGCCGGGAATCTTATTTCACAGGCCCTGGTAGAAAAATACCGCATTCCCACCAAACCTCTGGCTACAACATTATCTGTCGCTGCTGTGGATGGGGGCCTCTTACCACGTCCCATCCAACTCATCACCGAATCCATAACTCTGCAGGTGGGAATGCTGCATTCTGAGAGCATCTCTTTTCATGTTCTGCCTGGACTCTCTCACGCCCTCTTACTAGGTCTACCTTGGCTCCAGAGACATGCACCCGTGCTTGACTGGCAGACCGGAGAAGTCCTTCGCTGGGGACAGGACTGTCATAAGACTTGTTTGGTTCCTGTTCATCCCGCCCGTCCTTCTCCTACCCCAACTAATCTACCTGGACGTCCGATTCCCTATTGGTCATTTGCTGATGTCTTTAATAAAAAGGAGGCAGAGACATTACCCCCTCATAGACCATACGACTGTCCTATCGACCTGTTACCCGGTACTACGCCTCCCCGTGGGCGTATTTACCCATTGTCTGCTGCTGAGACCCGGTCGATGTCCGAATATATTGAGGAGAATTTGGCCAGGGGATTCATCCAGAAATCTACCTCCCCGGCGGGAGCAGGCTTCTTTTTCGTAAAAAAGAAGGACGGCTCTCTCCGTCCCTGTATAGACTATAGAGGCCTTAACCAGATCACGGTGAAGAATAAGTACCCCCTTCCGCTCATTCCAGAATTATTTGATCGTCTGAGGGGGGCTAGAATCTTCACCAAACTGGACCTCTGTGAGGCGTACAACCTGGTCCGTATCCGTCAAGGGGATGAATGGAAGACTGCATTCAACACCCGGGACGGCCACTATGAATATCTAGTAATGCCCTTTGGTCTCTGTAACGCTCCTGCCGTCTTTCAAGAGTTGGTCAATGACATCTTCCGGGACCTTCTCTACTCCTGCGTAGTGGTGTACCTGGACGACATCTTGGTCTTCTCTCCGGATCTCCAGACTCACCGGAGAGACGTTCGTCAGGTCCTGCTCAGGCTCAGGCAGAATCACCTCTTCGCTAAATATGAGAAGTGCCTCTTTGAGCAGACCTCGCTTCCGTTTTTGGGCTACATTATTTCTCAGACCGGCCTACGAATGGATCCAGAGAAACTGTCTGCCATCGAGAAATGGCCCCGACCGGAGGGGTTGAAGGCCATTCAGCGGTTCCTGGGCTTCGCCAACTACTACCGCCTCTTCATACCGCACTTCTCTTCCCGGACTGCCCCAATTTCCGTGCTCACCCGTAAGGGCACTAATCCCAGAGAGTGGCCGCCCGAAGCAGAGGAGGCCTTTCTTTCCTTAAAACAGGCCTTCTCTTCCGCCCCGGTGCTGCATCGCCCAGATGGCAACAAGCAGTTCTTCCTGGAGGTTGACGCCTCCTCCTCTGGAGCCAGAGCGGTACTTACCCAAAAATCATCTTCTGGGAGAATGGTAACTTGTGGCTTCTTCTCCAAACTCTTCTCCTCTTCTGAGCGCAACTATTCCATAGGAGATCGAGAGTTATTGGCCATCAAGCTGGCATTGCAGGAGTGGCGTTACCTGCTCGAAGGGGCTCTTCACCCAGTAATAATTTACACTGACCACAAGAACTTGGCTTACCTCCAGCATGCCCAGAGACTTAACCCGCGCCAAGCTCGGTGGTCCTTGTTTTTTGCTCGCTTTGATTTTATTCTTCATTTTCGCCCGGCTGACAAAAACATCAAGGCGGACTCCTTGTCCCGATCCTTTCTGGTGTCTGATCTCGAGGAAGAACCGAAACACATCATCGATCCCGCCAGAGTAATGCAGGTGACTCCCGTGAGCCTAAATCGTCTCCCTCCCGGTAAGACGTTCGTATCAGTACCTGATCGGGAGAAGATCCTACACTGGGGTCACTCGTCTAAACTAGCTGGCCACGCCGGTCAGAAAAAGACCCTCCAGCTTATTACCCGGCACTACTGGTGGCCTACCCTGCACAAGGACGTAATAGACTTTGTTTCTGCCTGTGTGTCCTGCGCCCGCAACAAGGTTCCGAGACATCTGCCAGCCGGTCGCCTCCTTCCGCTCCCAGTACCTGCTGCCCCCTGGCAGCATGTAGCAATGGACTTTATAACTGATCTCCCCCTCTCTGCCGGTTGTACGGTCATTTGGGTGGTCGCTGACCGCTTTTCCAAGATGGCTCATTTCGTTCCCCTGCCAGGCCTCCCGTCTGCATCCGAGCTGGCTAAAGACTTTATCCGCCACATCTTCCGTCTTCATGGCCTGCCCCTCCACATCGTGTCGGATCGTGGGGTACAGTTCACCTCACGCTTCTGGAGAGCCACTTGTAAACTGCTAGACGTCACCCTGGACTTCTCCTTCGCTTACCACCCACAGTCTAATGGTCAAGTGGAGCGGATCAATCAGAACCTGACCAGTTACCTCCGGCACTTCGTTAATGCCCACCATTCAGACTGGGTGGATCTCCTGCCATGGGCCGAATTTTCTTACAACAATCACGAGAGCGAATCTTCCTCCAAATCCCCGTTTTTTGTTGTCTTCGGTCAGCATCCTCGGATCCCATTTCCCGTCTCCACCTCGGTGGACAATCCGGCTGCGGAATCTCTTGTTAACAAATTTTCCTCCATATGGGAGAGTACCCGATCCGCACTCCTTCTGTCATCCGAGCGTATGAAAAGTCATGCTGACAAAAAACGTCTGGATCCTCCTCAATTCCGTCCAGGGGATAAGGTCTGGCTCTCGTCCAAGTATGTCCGGCTCAAGATTCCTTCCTATAAGTTAGGGCCTCGGTTCATCGGTCCTCTGGAGGTCATCAGTCAGATCAACCCGGTGGCCTATAAATTGAAACTCCCGGCCAACTTGCGGATCCCTAACTCCTTCCATGTATCTCTCCTCAAACCTGTGGTACTTAACTCTTTTTCCAAGTCTACAGGTACGCCTCCTGCTCCGGTTTCCGCTGAAAACGAACTTGAGGTAGAGAACATTCTGGCCACCAAAAGGGTAAGAGGGAAGACCTTTTTTCTAGTAGATTGGAAGGGGTTTGGTCCTGAAGAGAGAATGTGGGAGCCCCGGGGGAACATCCATGCCCCTCTCATCCTATCTAAATTTCTCTCTGGCCTAAAAAAGGGGGGGCCTAAAGGGGGGGGTACTGTAGCGCCGGCGTCCCTGCCCTCTGCTAGGCAGGGACGCTGTTCCCCTCACCCCTCTGCTCCGAGCCCGGCGTCCTCCTCCCGCTCTGCTGGCAGCGCGCGCTCCTTCCCGGCCACTGTGCTTAGGGCGTGTGCGCGCGCGCTCCCTCCCTCTTAAAGGGGCCGCGCGCGCCGTCCTAAAGAGTCCCCGGCCAATGGCCGGAGGACTTCACCATATATAAGGCACCTCCTCCAAAATGGAGGTGCCCGAGCAATGTTGTTGCACTGTTCACTACTCTGCTTCAGCCCTCAGGTCCCGTTGCCAGTTACCTGCCAGTTCCCTGCCAGAAACCTGCCAGTTTGCTGTCTGTTTCCTGCCTGATATTCCTCCTACCTGCTTGCTAGCCTGAGGTCCGACGGTCTGCCTTCCTACTCCTGTCAGTCTGTCTATGGACCAGCTTGCCCGCTCACCTGGGAGCGCACATCTGCTACCTGCCTGCTAGCCTACCTGGAGGCTCCGCCGTCACGTGCTGTGACCACCTGCCATTCCAGAGACTCCTGCCCGCTCACCTGGGAGCGCTCATCTGCTGCCTATCTGTTGGCCTACCTGGAGGCTCCGCCGTCACGTGCTGTGACCACCTGCCATTCCAGAGACTCCTGCCCGCTCACCTGGGAGCGCTCATCTGCTGCCTGTCTGTTGGCCTACCTGGAGGCTCCGCCGTCACATGCTGTGACCACCCGTTTATCCAGAGACTCTCGCTTGCTCAACTGGGAGCACACATCTACCATCTGCCTGCTAGCCTACCTGGAGGCTCAGCCATCACAGGTCGTACCTACCCTTTACCCAGAGACTGCCCCGGTCACTTGCCGTGACCTCCTGCCCGTTCATCCAGAGACTGCCCCGGTCACTTGCCGTGACCCCCTGCCCGTTCATCCAGAGACTGCCCCGGTCACTTGCCGTGACCCCCTGCCCGTTCATCCAGAGACTACCCCGGTCACTTGCCGTGACCTCCAGCCCGTTCACCCAGAGACTGTCCCGGTCACCTGTTGTGACTGCCTGCCCGTCACCCGCTCCCTTACAAGGACCGCCCCCTTGTATAGTAGCTCAGAGGTTCCGCCTCCCAGACCCTTTACACAGGAACTCGCAATTAATAAAGACAGGGAACACCACCTGCTTCTCCTGGAAACGCAGAATGGTGTCAGGAGTGGTGACATTTATTCTTAGTGGCTCTATGACAACTACATCTGACAGAGTTCTGGAGGCGGTCCGTAAGGACGGACAGGTTCTACCATGGCCACAATTGTGAGGGGCCCCCTGGACCTCCAACTACTGCTCTTGCCACATCTCTCCTTCTCACTCTCACTAAAACTGCCTGCAATCAAGAAGTGTCTCAGTTCTTCACTGAACCTGCTCCTCCCACACTGGAGCAGCTCCTAAACCCCTTAACTATTCCCTAACTTATAACTGCATACTCTCTATGCTATAGTGCCCACCTCTGCACTACTCTTCTATTAATCTAATACTCTATCTATACCTTCCTATGCTGACCCTGTAACTGACACATCAGACAGTCGGTCATAACACATTCTCATATATACAACAGAGTATAACATTATGTGCATAAAGAGGGAAGAGGCGCATTACCATCCCGGTCACCCTCTTATCACCCTCTTACACAAGTAGTGCTAACTATACTCAACGGCTCTATGATGACTATGTCAGATAGAGTCCTAGAGGAGATCCCTGAGGAGTGGATGGATAGGATCCACCATCACCATCAAAGACCAGGTAAATCACCTGCTACTCCTGGAACTGCTGAATGGTGTTAGGAGTGGTGAAGTCTCAGAGGTTGTACAATGACATCTATCCCTACAGTTACAATCCGAGATTCCTGCCTTAAGTGAAGAGGCCAGGGATGCTGCATACTACTGTGGAAAAAAGAGGCACAGAGGACTGGATGGTGGGTAGTGGGCATCAGGGGATGCAGAAAAGATGAAAATTAAAGGTATTAGTTTTATTTATTACATTTTGCTAGGCCACTACATTTAGTCAAAATTGTGGTTAGCGGCCTATCATTTTGCTGAATTCGCCCTGAGAAAATAAAAAAAAATCCTTTTTAGTAAAATTCAGTTCCACTTTAATATACTCACCTATCTCTATTGCTTTGATCAGTTAACTACGGAAGTAAAAAGATTGATGTCTAAAGAGACCACAGAACATAATAAGAAACATTACATTCACAGAGAATAACTTTGCTGCAAATTGACTCTGCGCAATCTGGCAATTCAAATCTTTCCAGATCTGCTTATTTCTATGTGTCGCCCCTGAGGGTTCAGTCGCCACAGAGGTACTGCACCTCACCCAGAGGTGTGGTGTCTCTCTTCACTCAGGTAAGGAGGGAGTGCTGCCCGGAACCCCAACACCTGCATCCAACACTACACTGCTCCAAGCCGGCTGGAAGGGCAAGACGCAATGTTTGTTCCTGCTGAGCCCTGTCCCTGGCTGGAGTGGGGGGAACCAAAGGTAGGGGCAAACAGTAGTGGGTGTGGGTGGAGGAAGTAGCTAGAGGGAGCACTTGTAGAAGGAGGTATATAATGGGAAGCCATCTTGGGGTGGCAGGTTAGTCAGTAGGAGAGCAGTTCAGAAGAACAGTCCGGGGGCAGAGTCTCATTAGGAGCTCTGCTCCACAAGTAGTGCCTGGTCTAGACGCCCCAGAGGGGAGCAGGGAGTAGGCTCCGTTCTAAGAAGGGATTCTAGGGGGTACGGCGAGTGCAGGACGGCACCCGTACTCCCCGCATCTGTCAGAAGACAGAGGGATCGTAAGCCGCATTCTAATCCCCTGAGGGTCAAGCAAGTCTGTGAACTCCGACAGACAGGAGGGACTTCAGAGCAGCCGAACAGGATTGAGAGTGGGCAGCGCAGGGCAGGAGGGAGAAAGACCCAGTGTGAAGATGGTCTACATAGGAACACAAGAAAGAGGGGTTCTGCCAGGTACTCATATTCTGCCTGAGGAGGAACGGAACCCCTGCCTGGTGAACGCAGCGCGACGTGAGAGGCTAGCCCCCAATCAGTGCACCAGTGGAACTGCCTTAACGACTGTGAGTAAAAACTTGGATGACTGCACTGCACTGCCTCCGTCCATTATTTCATCGGTGCCATCTTTCTCTCTGCACTACAACGCCCAGCGCACCTTACACTAACTACACTGCCCTGGAACTAGCTCTACCTGTGGAGAGCTGCACCATCCTTGCTGCCTTAACACCAGCTCCAGAGGACTGCTCCGCCGCGGCGGCTCCCTCTAGCCGCAATCCACAGGTGGTGTCACAAACTCTATAAATCTCAATTAATAAGCCCCTTTTGCACTGACCGCCCTGGGTCACGGACCGGGCCAGCCACCGTGATATTCCCTGCAAGCAGCCCTAGGCCCGGCTGCCGCGTACATATCAACTTGGTCATTTAGTGAGTATTTATCAGGGAATAACAGATGAAGAGTTAACCGAAACTTTTGGAAACTATACTCAATGGTGACAACCTAAAATTTTTGAAAGGAAAGAAGCTAAAGGGGCCCAAAATTCTACCTTTAACCAACTCCTTTTGCAATTTAAAACCAAAAGCCTACATTTAAAGTGATTAGGTAATAACTCTGCCCTCTGCTTGTCTGGGTGCCTCCAGCCAAGGTTTCATACTTTCCAGCAGCACTGGAGTTTGCACTTTTTTTGAACCAAATGTCTTGAGACAATTGAGTAGTGAAATGAAAGTTGAGGGTCAGCACAGAAGAAAAGATTTGTGGTAATCATGACAGTTATTGAGCAACTTACAATGATTTTCATTATATGGAAAATATAAACCTCTTCTTATTATGGGGAGAAGGAACCTGCTTTGGTAAATACCCAGAGATAGGAGACAGCCTTAAACCCAAATTTCATATTGGGATGAACCACCATTTTTTGTTTAAAAATGTCATCATGCTGAAGCCAGGTAAAGCCACAGAAATTACGGTAGCCATCTAAAATGGTGTCATATGTTGAAATAAACCAGAACAAAGCTGAAGCTATTTCTCTCCTAACATTGATACATTTATGCAAACTTACTGCAATCAAATGACTTGGCGCATAACTTACAGCCTAGTTAGAAGTCATTTTAACAAAATAATTAAATAAAACACAATAAAAAAAACATTGCCAACAACATTGGTGGAAGAGGAAAGCCTCTGTCTACACAATGCCTGTCACGGGTGTGTCGGAGGTGACAAATAGTCACCCTGCAATGGTTTGCAGGAGATTTGGCAATGCAGACAGCTGCCTAGATAGGAGGCTATGTTTAGGACCCACCGACTACCTACCTTTAGTCTGGGTGTATATATACCTGGTGTGTCTTGGTGGGCGTCACCAGTTATATTCATTCCTACTTGGAACTTGGCTGAAGCAGCATCACGTCCTCTTTGGAGTCTTGAGGCCATGTGCGCTGTTGGAGTTCTTCTAAAGCTAAGTTATTATTTCCCTATGTTGTCTTCCCCTTTTGGCTTTAGACTGCTAGTGGAAGTTGACTAGTGCTCATCTCCTTCCATCCCCAGGTTTAGCCTTTCGCCAGGTATAGTAGGGCGAGGCACGTGATCGGCGATATCTGCGGAGGCTGTATAGGGACGTTAGGCGGAGACAGGGTGACGCTAATCCAGATTAGGAGGTCACCTCTTCCCCCTTTCCCTAGTGTCTGGGCTTCCTTTCCTTTTCCCCTCTGTGTTTCACTCACACCTGGCGTGACAATGCCTCACCCAAACCCTGATCCTGTCACTCATTCACAGGAAGGAGACTGCTCCTCACTTCACCAGGCAGTAGGACAGCAGCATGGAGGAAGAGCATCTACTGCCATCTCTCCAGCTCCTCCGCTCCCTGGATGGTGTTAAGTATGTGACATGAGGTCTCTTTTGTCTTCACCTAGCTTCCTTCTGCTGGTATTCCTCAATAAGTGAAGCTGGCTCCCATGCTACTATGATGACATATTTGGTAACAACTTCCTCCTGAAGTCCTGACTCTTCCTTTTCAGCCATCAAAATGTCAGACAGGCACCCCCTGAGCCACTCCTCCCACCACAGCTTTCAGCTCTTTGTATTAGATCCCTCAGGGTATCCTCCATCCTACAGTCTCCCAGCTTCTGTTGCTCAAGGATCCGCTACCCGCTCTTCAAAGCTGCTCCAGAGATGACTCGTTCCGGCAGATGTAACTTGAGCCTGCAGATTATTGCATGGTAACCACTCGACTTGCCATGCTCTTCTTCCAGGTATCAACTTCACGGCATCGCCTTCAACTTTCTGCAATGTTTTATAGTCTTATTGAGTGAGGGAGTTTCCATCCTCCCCCTTTGAAGAGGGGTATCCCTAAGGGACAGTTCCTCCGGGTTCGGAGGGACTGTTCTTCGTGTAATGATTTCCAGTCTGAATCACGCAATCTGGCTAATAGATTTTGTGTGAGGGGATTCCCTGAAGGGGTAATAGAGAAGGCCTATCAACAAGCAAGGGCAGTAGATAGATCATCCCTCCTTACCCCAAGGGATAGACCTGACTCAGAGCCCATCACACGGTTGATAGGCACTTACGATGATCAGTCAAGAAGTGTCATGGAAATTCTTAAAAGACACTGGGATATCCTACAGGCAGATTCGGATGTGGCGGGCCTGATTTCAAAGACACCCTCAGTCAGTTATAGGAGGGGGAAGTCTGTGAAGGACACTGTTGTGTATAGCCACTTTGCTCCTCAGAGGAAGGAGGGTACATGGCTGCAGAACAGGTCCAAGGGTACATTCAGGTGTGGCCACTGTTCTTTTTGTAAATTCATCACACCGTCAAAAAGTTTTGCGAGTACAGTGATTAAACGGGTGTGTGACATGAGAGATTTTGCCAACTGTAGGACATCGGGGGTGGTGTATCTCTGCACGTGCACATGTCCAATGGATTATATCGGGAAAACAAAACGTGAATTACGTGTTCGGATTGGCGAACACCTTGGACATGTGCAAGGATACACCACTCACCAGACATGTAATCTCTAAACAAGGGGGTGATGTTGGATCCATTTCATTTAGGGTCCTTGAGGTTGTGGAAAATACTCCAATGGGAAGCCCGTTGGATCTTCTGGATGGAATTGATGGCCCCAGGGGCCTGAATGAGCAGCTGAGTTTTTCGAGCTTCATTTGATTTAAGAGTGTGCTACTGAGGGCTAAATAGAACCAACCTTAATGTGATACTGGCCTTTGGGCATCACTTATATGTACCTATTAGGGTTACCTTTACATCTATATTTTGTGACTATTCTACATATCCTTACTCTAACAACCTTGAATTTTTGGAAGGGCAAATGAGAGGATAAATGTGGACAACACTTACATTTTAATGTAGGGAGATATCTGCACCCCTTTCTCTATTTTTTGATATTTTGACTTCTTTATTTCCCCTTGTATTTATTATTCTCCTCCTTTGGGGAGAAACGTTAATACATTATTTTGATGACTTTGAAATTGTGCCACCGGTTTCGCTTCCAATGCACGGTTTTTAGGACAGTATATTGTAAAGTATTGGCTTTCCGGGTGGTTATTGGCGTCTCCTCTGTGATTTTGGCAGGTACCACTAGATGTCAGGCTGTCTGCCTGGTCTGCTTTCTATCTGTGCTCTCCAGTAACTCTAGATGCGTTCCGGTGATCTCACTTCCGGTTTGCGTCATCAGTGAGTCATTTCCGCCAGCGTGCGTTCCACATGCCCACTGTGCTTTCCACAGACTTATATCCGGCTGCAAAAATGTGAGACATGTGCGCAATGGGAGTCATAACAGGGGTATGTTAATTAAACTTTGGTGGGGGTTTCTTATATATATATGGGATGTGGACGTTTCTTTCCATGTATGCAGCATTGACTGGTTGTCTGAGGCGATAGATTGCTGTCCTCCTCAGGTCCCCTGATGAACCCTGGTGGAACCCAACAGGAAACGCGTTGGGACTAAGGGACTACTAATGATAAGTGCCATTTTCATTTGGGACTATATATATGGGACTATTAAGTTTTAAGTGCCATTCTTTATCTGCATGAATTGTCAGACTGTTGGTTCAAATTGTGGGCTGAAGACCTAGAGACAATTGTGTTAAACAGCCCTCTATATATAATCTTCTGCTCTGATGAATAATTTTTGATCTAACAATATGCTGTATATGTGATACATATCTGTGTGGAACCCACACTGGAGATTTATTGTTTAAGAGAGATTGATCAAGATAGCTGTGCACTGGATCGCTATAATGGATCAGGATACTAGCTACTAAATACATCTATCTATGAATTGGTTTATTTAAGCAACACTAAGATTAATCGTACTTTCAAGTCTCCAGGTGCTGGTGTATGTCCTTGTAATAGTGGGGAAGGACGTAGCCTTCCTTTGGCACTGAAGTAGTTAAAGAAAGTGTTCCCGTAGTTAAACCTCTCTGAACTGTTGGTAGGCCAAGCTAGGGGGTTAGATTTAGTGGTCCAGTCAGTAGAGTAGAGGCGGGAACTTAGTTCCCTGATCAAGCCTTGAGTGTGATAGAGCTTGTTCCTGGCATAATTCCTTGTGGTCTGTAGTACCTATAGTCAGCCACAAGATGCCACTTTCCTGGGAGCAGATGTTAGGTTGAGTCTGCTAGTAGTGTTACAGACAGTGATGGGGTTAATGCTGTATGATGGCAGCCCACAGAGGGCACATTAGGAAAAATCCCTGTTTAGTTTCCAGAAGCAGGAAGTGATGGGCAGAAAGAGATAGGACAGTGAACTGTACGGGCAGCCTGACTATATGGTGGCTGCTAGGGTAGACGGGAGCTCCATACCCTCAGACAATGGGATCACCAGTGTAAAAGTCTCCCTGCGCAAGAGTCCTGTTAGCCGGCCGGAGAAGCTCAACAGAGGTATTGAGGACCAGGAGCACTTCTAGTCTGCAGGAAGCAGAGGAAGATAAATAGGACTCCAGGCTAAGACGTGGGGGAGATATCGGATTCAAAACACTGTTGGTATTGCAGAAGAGT
The DNA here is from genome assembly GCF_046119375.1 of Phyllobates terribilis. NCBI lineage: Eukaryota > Metazoa > Chordata > Amphibia > Anura > Dendrobatidae > Phyllobates > Phyllobates terribilis. Next base: position 1,178,382,193 of record NW_027362761.1, read on the forward strand.
CTCTAGAGATTAGAGTCACAGAGATGCTTCACTTAATGAGGGAACCAGGGCTGAAGATGTTGCCAGCGCCTATGAGGGAGATAATAACCTGTCGAGCCTTATCCATTATATCTGCCTGTAAATACTGTACATATTCCTCTTCCCCAAGTAAAGTCCAAGTTATGGTTAAGAACCTCGTGTCCTCTGAATTTATTGCTGCCCTGGTCCAAGAAGAAAAACACCTGGAGACAACCGCGATCGGATGATTTGAAGTAAGTGGAGAGCCCCACATGCACAGCCACACATCAGAGGGAGCACACAAATTGTCTGTTGGGTGCCAGAGCGAAAGGGGGCTACAGCTCGCCCACGACTACCTCGCTGTTGCACCTTACATCCTATTGAACAGATTTGGTCATTTTTATTATTATATATCGGTTTCTAAACCTATACATTCACTTGTTGTTCTACCTTTTTCTCATCATTGTGGTTTTTTAATATTTGGAAAAGGGTCTTTGTAGGGACATAAGGGATACCGACGTGGAGCGGGGGCGCCACGAAGTACAAATTAGGGTGGCAACCTCCGCTGTCAGGAAGGGAGAGGAATTAGGGACAAAATAGGGACAGTATTAGTCTGTACTCCTTCCTGTCGGTATAAGACCTGAATCTGATGTTCCATTTTTATGAGGATCATTGTCGTTCGTGTATGGATTTTTTCAGTCCTTTTTAGATTTAATTAATAAAAGTTACTTTTTAGGGGTCTTTTTTCCTCTGGTTGTTGCTGAATAAATAGAATGGACATGCTGAATTCATCATCTCTGTCCTGGTATTCACCAAAATCAGTCATCAGGGAGAGTCAGGACGAGGGCCGGCCTTAGTCTGAATTGTGTTCTGTACTTTGATTTCACCACTCAAATTATTTTGTTACTCAGTTTCCCAGGACACATGAGAGGGCAGGAGGTTACCTTTCATGTCCTAGGAACATTAATTTGTGATCTTTTGACACATAGGCCCCAATTCATCATCGCTGGGATTGTGCGCACCAATCTGAATGAATGAGACAATGAAATAAGATCCTAATTCAATAAGAGGCGCACTTCACTTAATGAATTAGGAGCCTCTTACTAGTGCCGAGCGCCTCCATCAGAAATGTTACTCCATTCAGGGACTGGAATCAATTTCTGGTGATATTTACCTTACTAAAATGGAAAAAATTTGATTAATTAGATGGCTGGCTTAGCCAACTCCTCCTAGTTTGACGTACCATAAAAATGCCAAAATCCCCTACATTTTTGTGTAATTTACAAGCTGTGCAAAATTTTCTGAGATTTTAAGGTGTTTTATACAAGTCATTGTTTTTGTTCCTTACATGAAATTACCCCCCCCACAAGTACTGTACTATAAACTGCAGTGAACATGTGAAGTGAAATCCACCACTACTGTACTGACCCTCACAGGGGAAGTCATCATGCCATATACACACAGGGCCGAGACAATGCATTTTGGTGCCCTCGGCAGATTATGTAAACTATGCCCCATCCCAGCTTGAATCAGTTTAAAGATATCTTAAGAATATGTTCAGACATTGCATTTTTGCTGTGCTTTTCTGCACTAATAACGCAGTGTGTTGGCAGTAGAAACACTGATGCTTTATATGCATTTTTGGTGATTTATATCATACGGTTTTTAAAGCACCACTCTAGCGGGTTTTTCTTTTCAGCTTTGGAGTGGTGCTACTAATCTAAGGTCTCTGATCTAGAATTATACTTACCCGCCGCCATCTTCACCTTCTATCACCAGTACAAGACTCTGATAGACTTACATTAAAAAGTGACCTCCAGCTCACCCAGCAAACACTGGAGCGATCCAGCAGATCACAACCAGCAGGAGATGAGCGGAGGGGCGCCAAGAATAGATGAAGATAGCTTCTGATAAGAATAAGACTATGGGCAGAGAACTTAGAAGAGTGGCATCACTCCAGCGGTAAAGTAAAATAAAACTCTGGAGAGATTCTTTAATGCCTTTACCCCCGAAGGATGTTTGCACGTTAATGAACAGGCCAACTTTTTCAATTCTGACCACTGTCCGTTTATGAGGTAATACCTCTGGAATACTTCAACGGATCCCACTGATTCTGAGACTGTTTTTTCATGACATATTGTGCTTCATGATAGTGATAACATTTATTTGATATGACCCGCGTTTATTTGTGAAAAAATTGGAAATTTGGTAAAAATTTAGAAAATTCACAATTTTCCGAATTTGAATTTTCATGTCCTTAAATCAGAGAGTCAAGTCACACAAAATAGTTAATAAATAACATTTCCCACATGTCTACTTTGCATCAGCACAATTTTGGAACCAACATTTTTTTTTGTTAGGAAGTTATAAGGGTTAAAAGTTGACCAGCGATTTCTCATGTTTCCAGCAAAATTGACAAAACCATTTTTTTTAGGGAGCACATCACGTTTGAAGTGACTTTGAGGGGCCTTTATGACAGAAAATACCCAAAAGTGACACTATTCTAAAAACTGCACCCCTCAAGGTGCTCAAAACAGCATTCAAGAAGTTTATTAACCCTTCAGGTGCTTGTGGATGAAACCAAAGAACATTTAACCTTTTTTCGCAAAAATGTTACTTTAGAACCAATTTTTTTTTATTTTCACAAGGTTAACAGGAAAAATTGGACCATAAAAGTTGTTTTGCAATTTCTTATGAGTACGTTAATACCCCATATGTGGGAGAAAACTACTGTTTTGGCTCACGTCAGGGCTTGGAAGGGAAGGCGTGACATTTTGAAATGCAGACTTTGATGGAATGGTCTGTTTGATGGAATGGTCTGTGGGCATCATGTCGCACTTGCAGAGCCCCTGATGTGCCTAAACAGTGGAAATGCCCAACAAGTGCCCCCTTTTTTTGGAAACTAGACCCCCCAATGAGTTTATCTAGATGTGTGGTAAGCACCTTGAACCCCCTGGTGCTTCAAAGAAAATTATAGCTGACTTATGAAAGTAAAAAAAAATCAAATTTTTCCACAAAAATGTTATTTTAGCTAAAAAAAATGTAGATTTTCACAAGGGTAACGGGAGAAAGTGCACCTCAAAATTTGTTGTGCAATTTTTCCTGAGCACACAGATACCCCATATGTGGTCGAAAACTACTTTTGAGGCTCAGAAGGGAAGAAGTGCCATATTGGAGTACATATTTTCTGGGCTGGTTTGAAGGTGCCATGTTACATTAGCAGAGCCCCTAAGGTGCCAAAACAGCAAAACCCCCTGAATGAATTCATCTAGGGGTACAGTGAGCATGTTGACGCCACATGTGCCTCACAGGATTTTACTCCATTGGGCAGTGAAGAAAGAATAATTACATTTTCACCACCAAAGTTTTGTTTTAGTCCCAGATTTTACATTTTCACACTGAGAAATGAGTAAAAATGTCACCAAAGTTTGACACACAAGTTTTGCTGAATGTAGAAATACCCCATATGTGGCTGTGCAGTACTGCTTAGCCACACGGCGAGACTCGGGAGGGACGGAGCGTTATCTGCCTCCTGGAGCATTTTCCTAGAATACTATGCAGTCTCCATATACACAGCTCCTACGTAATTCAGAAAAAACCCCGGAGGGATCCATTCACTACAATGAAGCAGCAGAGTTAAGCCTCTTTCACATGTCAGTGTGTCCGCTACGTGTGGTGACAGTAATTAGGACCTGTTTCATATATTTGTTGCCTGGTTTAACCATTCTATTTATTCTCATGGAAGATGTCTGTCAGCAGTTTACCCCCTCCCCTCTTTACAGAACACATGGACGCTCAGCTGATTCTAGTGTGCATGTATATGGGGGGAGGAAAACGTGTTTATCCGTCAGCTCGCTCCGTTGTGCGGCCACATTCAGAGTTTCTCCTCCTGTGCAGATGTTCATATAGTCTGTAATCATTATGTCAGCGCTGGTTTATACCTGACTGGTTTATACAATGATCTGTACAGAAATAATCTATTCCCAGAGGAAGAAGAGAAGACAGAAATAATCCCTGAGCGCTCTGCTAATTCTCTGCACCTTCATCTACACAACATTGTAATACAGCGACATCATGGGGGATGAGGACGGAGGTTTTTGTACGGCTCTGTATCACTGTGTGAGAGGAGTGCTATAACCCTGCTGACAGTAATAATCTGCTGCTTCGTCCTCTGTCGCTCCACTGATTGTAAGAGTGAAAGAAGTTCCAGATCCAGATCCAGTGAATCTCTCTGGGGTTCCTGATTGTCGAGTGTTTGCCAAGTAGATGAGAAGTTTTGGAGGCTGCCCGGGTTTCTGTTGGTACCAGTGTAAATAGTCTTTGGAGTTGCCGCTATACAAGAGACTTTGACTGGATTTACATGAGACGGTGACTGTATCTCCCGGTGACACCGACAGATAATCCGGAGTCTGAGTCATCACAATCTCTCCACAGGACACTGGGAGCAGAAGAGAAGAGATAATGGTGACAATCACTGATATAATGACGTGCGCTCCTTCTCCTCTTACTACATGTATACAGCCATGTCTGTATACTCTCATCTATCCCACATAGTATAACCCTCACCGGACATTACCTTGTATGTAAAGATACAGCACACAGAGCAGAGATCTCAGGGAAACCATCGTCATTGTTCTGGACGCTCACAGACACAGATCATTGGTTTCATGTCTTATTTATATCACATGAAATCTACAGGGAAATCGTCTGAGATTATGTAACAGGAAATAGGCAAATCACCGGATTATCAGAGATTACATCATCTGCTGCTTTCATGGCTGATAATCAGTGAGATAAATAACGGGGGATTTAATCCTGTCCACAGATATCACAAGTAACAATCTAATCCATCTCATCAGTGATCTTGTAAATGTAGAAGTTTCCTGATCTGTGTATTTTGCTCGGTGTTGGATCAGTACCGGCTCCTTGTAGAATCCAAAGTAAGATCAGATTTACTGAAAGTGCAGATTTATTAAGAGTAATAAAGTGAAGTTTGAGATTTACAGTAAATGAGTGATAAAACCCTTTGTGATGACAATCAGTGTTGTCCTGGGGTAAATTCTGATATAATAAATCCTCCTTATGTCTCTATCACATGGCAGGATTCTGATCAGTATTTGTAGCCAAAACCAGGACTGAGCCCAAACCACAGAAGAGGAGCAGATCTTTCCAGGACAGTTTTCTCTTCTTTTTACAAATACTGACATATAACACTGATCAGAGACTGTGAATGTGACTTATGCCGGAAGCACACACACAATTCTGCTGTATTCTTCATGGGGTCTTCATTGGCTTTGACATCTTTTTCAGGCCAAAGTTTCTTTAAAGTCTATAGTGAAACATGAAAGGTCTCCGGTCACTGAATTGTGATCTTTGGCTTCTCCTTTGTCTTTCTCGGCTCATTGGTGTTTATTTCAAAGCACAGTTTGCTCTGGTTGGGACATTTATTTCTGACATGTTTTCTCAGACTTCTGCCTAGAACATGAAAAAAACAAAAATAGATGTGTAAAATGTTTCACAATAAAAGAAAAACAGCAAAAATGTTTGTGAAAAATGTAATGAAAACATTTGATATTCATAGCCTTCTTTCCAGTAGTTTGAAATAGTTTGAAATAGTTAAGGGTCTTGGCCTCACAGAAAATGGATATGGTTTGCCAAAAAACGTGCTACACAAAGCTGTGAAGAATGTGCCAAGATTTAAAGTAAACGTAGACTAGACAGTCCTAAAAAACGACAGATGTGTTGACCACTCATAAATGTGATGCATTTTAACACTATGAAGTTTGCATTGTCTAAGAATTAGAGAGAAGAGATGAGTGAATGTTTTTACATTCAGCTTCAGGATGTTCAGCGACTTTTTCCTGAACATTTGATTCACTAAAAAACTCAGTAAAGTCAGATCAGACAAGCAAGCACACTATCTCTGACTGACACCAATTACAGATTTTTTTTCTCTGTAAAAACGATTGCGCTGTCTTGCTTTATCTTTCTAATGCATTAAGAGGCAAAAAAATGTAAATTTTTAATCACAAATTGTTTAAATTCCTCTGGACCTTAAAATTCATAAACATTTACTGAAATGTGATTATTATTAATCTTTTATGTCACATTCCTCCCTTTCCACTTTCTCTGTATAACTTCTATATCCAGGAATTTTCATCCCATTGATGAGAATCTATGAAGCTTTTTATCCACATGATGACGTGACTTAGTTTTATACTTAATCCCTTCCCACCACAGCCAATTTTCATCTTCCATCCCCTTCTTTCTAGAACCATAACTTTTGTATTTTACTTTCCTCATAGACATATTAGAGCTTGTTCTTCTATAATAGGGAGATCTCTCCACATGTAGATTACACTTGTGCGACACGACCAGCGCAGCAATCTGACCGCTGGGGACATTATACATAGATAGGACCAATAATCTGCACCTAACACATGATTTGCTCTAGTAACAATGAAACGTCACTTTTTATAGTTGTTTGGTAAAAATTGGATTTTTTGGCTTTTGTCTTTTGGATGTAAAGTATCAGTCAGTCCCTACCGACACCAGTGATTAATATGGTGTCACCTATAACATTAAGGCTGCAGTCACATCCGTGTGAAATGTCCGAGTGCCGTCTGATGTTTCCCCTGATGAAGCACGGACACAGAGAAACTAATGGATCTATTCACACATCTGTGACGTCCATGAGCCTCCGCTCCGGTCCTGTTCTTATCAGAGTCGTCCATACAAGTCAGTGGGGATCTGTGAGACGTGGATACAGATCGGAGGCTTTGGTTTTGCTTCCAGGTCTCACAGATCTGTTGTTTAATGATAAATGTGAACATGTGACCTCCCAGGGGACTTCTTATTGGCTTGATGATGTGATCACTTTCCTCTGCGGTCTCTATCATTATGACGATACTACATTTTCTTCCATTTGTACAATAAAAATACTAGAATTTTTATAAAATGTGTTTTGTGTCGCTGCATTCAACGACCCAGAACATTTTATCTTTCAGCCCGGAGCTGTATGTCGCTCGCTGTTGGGACAGCGTACAGTCTTATTGGTGCCATGTTGGATACATGAAACGTTTTATCACTTTTTACTTAGTTTTAGGGAGTTTTCTGCAATGTTCATTGTGTGGGATAAATAACATCTTCTGTAGGATTCTATACTCTAGTTATTTTTTGTTTTTGCAAAAGAAATTTATAAAGAATTTTTTTTTACTTTTTAATTTCTATCCTTGTAAGGACTTGAATGTCTTTCTGCATTGCAATGTATTATCGGTACATCTTATATATTATCAACATATTCCATAGTGTTGTACAGAGATAGTCACCAGTCCCCGTCCTCTATGGGGCTCACAATCTGCTCCTTTGTCCCCCCTCTATGTGTCGTCCTATACACGCGGTTTATGTGGAGCTCAGCGTTGTGTCACTTCTCTATAAATCACATTTTCAGGTCTCAGTCTGTCCAGTCAGGGCCGGCTCCAGGTTTTCTTGGGCCCCGGGTGAAAGAGTCTCAGTGGGCCCCTTTAACACATACCACGATTCATGATGCAGAGATACGGCGGAGAAATATATATATACATCTCTGGCAAAAATTGTTAGACCACGGAACTGTTTTCTATTGGAAAGCATGGAAAGACTGGTGGAAAGCATGCAAAGATGAATGAAAGCTGTGGTTAAAAATCATGGTTAGTCCACCAAATATTGCCAAATATTGATTTCACAGTTAAAACATGAGTAATTTTTTTGTATTTTGACGGTTTATCATTTGCTGCAAATGCAAAATTTTTAGCTTTGAATTTTGGATACATATTGTGAGTAGTTTATAGACTAAAACAACAATGTACATTTTACTCAAAAATATACCTATAAAGAGAAAAATCAGAGAAACTGAACATTTTGCAGTGGTCTCTTAATTTTTGCCAGAGCTGTATATAGTACAAGACCTAAGATTTCACTTCTTACATTACATGAGCAGAATACTGGCCCCAATATAACGCTCTATACAGGATACTGGCCCCCATATAATGCTCCATACCGGATACTGGCCCCCATATAATGCTCCATATAGAATCCTGGCCCCCTGTAAAGAAAATACTTATTTCCGTATATTTTTCTATCAAGGACTTCTTATCAGATGCGATCGATCAAAAACTATATCACAATATTCTTATGAAAAAATGTATTGATTTATTCTTGGATTGTCCATTAAAAAGAATGATTGTAGTAGTTACATAAAATAGTTAAATAGTTACAAAGTGATTGTCCATAATTAGCTTAATAGTTGAGATCCATACATGTTTTCTTGGGATCTTGAATGATAGGTTGCGTCTGTCTGTGTCCAGCATGTGTGTCAGGATGACACCATGTGTCCGGGTAAAGCACATGTCTCCTTGTGCCTACATCGGCAGCTGGTTCCTTCACATATAGATCCTCATACAGTGTCCTGTGAAATGGCAAGAGCACCCCCCGTCTCTAACATAGGGTTATAGCCGGTCATACCAGCTGTTCTTCTACTTATGGTACAAACTTACACCGAGCTAAAAATACAAATAGCGTATGTCATCTAGAAACCCTAACACGAGGCTGATGCAATCTTATGCAATGTATGGTACAGAATTAAGAATAAAATTAATATCCGTACTTAATATTTAACACCCTCATATAACGCTCCATGCACGCTGTTCCCCCCACATAATGCCCCATGATGGCTGTGTCCCCCACATAGTGCCTCATGCAGTCTGTATTTTGCCTCCCACATAATGCCTCATGCAGGCTGTGCTGTGCCCCCCACATAATGCCCCATGCAGGATGTCCTCCCCCATATAATGACCCATGCAGGATGTCACCCCCCACATATAATGCCCAATGCAGGATTTCACCCCCACATATAATTCCCCATGCAGGATGTCACCACCACTTATAATGTGCCATGCAGGGTGTTACCACCCCCCCTATATAATGCCCCATGCAGGATGTCACCCTCCCCCATATAATGCCCCATGCAGGATGTCACCAGCCACATATATAATACCCCATGCAGGATGTCACCCCCCCATATAATGCCCCATGCAGGATTTCACCCTCCCCCATATAATGCCTCATGCAGGATGCCACCACCACATATAATGCCCCATGCAGGATGTCACCACCCCCCATATAATGCCCCATGCAGGATGTCACCCTCCCCCCATATTATGCCACGTACAGGATGTCACCCCCCATATAATGCCCCATGCAGGATGTCACCCCCCCATATAATTCCACATGCAGGATGTAGCCCCCACCATATAATGCCCCATGCAGGATGTCACCCCCTATATAATGACCCATGCAGGATGTCACCCCCCCATATAATGCCCCATGCAGGATGTCACCCACATATAATGCCCCATTCCTCCATGCATAAAAAAAATAAATAATCAAATACTCACCTCACTTCTCCTCACCTGCTGCCGCTGCTCCGGACTCCTCAGCGTCATCAGCGTCTTTCCGCTTTGCGCTGCGACGGCTCAGGAGAGGGCGTGGTGGAAAGACGTCACCGCATCCTCTGACCTGACACGTCACAGTACAGCAGCCGATGCAGGACCTGCTGCGGAGGCACGGGGAGAGGTAAGTATTGTGCCGGCTGCCAGGGCACTGAGCAAGCAAGGGAGGGAGGGTGGGCGCTGGCACCGCTGTCCTCCGCTCATGGGTCCCAAAGCACCCCGGGGTGCCAGGCGGCAAGTGGGCCCCCCCCCGCCCCCCGCCTGCTCAGGGCCCGGGTGCTGACGCCGGGCCTGTGTCCGGTCATCAGATATTTAATAGAGACGTCGTCTCCCTGTTCTCTTTCTCTGCAGTTTTATTCTGTAAGTGATCAGTGATTAATATCCAGTAATGCAGCAAAGAGCGAGATAGAGGAGGAAGGATCGGATTCTCCCCATCTTGGAGCGCCTCCTGGTGGTCACTAAACTCCTCGTGTTGTAGATTTTTCCTCCATAGAAGCAGCAATCTTACAATATATTAGGATTTCTGCACTTTTCATAATCAGTTTATTTTATTTCTTGTGTTCAGTTTAATTATTAAATTTATTAACAAAAGTGATGAAAAAATACCATTCTGTGTTCTGTGTTCTGGGACGGAGGTTCACCTTCCAACAAGACAATGACCCAAAGCAAACTGCTGAAGCATCACTGAGAATCTGTGGTCAGACCTGAAGTTTGCGGTTCACCAGAGGAAACCATCTGACCTGAAGGAGCTGGAGCAGTTTTCCTTTGAGGAATGGGCAAAAATCCCAGTGGAAGTCAGCAACTTATGACAATCATTTCAGAAGAAGGATATAGCGGTGACATCTCCCTTGTGAATAACACTTCCACAACACAGCCCCATAGAGTTCTACTACTGCTATCACCACTGCTCTAGGAGTCTTATGTCTCTTCTTTTCCTTGGAAAGGCTGCCACCTTGTGACAGAGTTTGGAATCTCATTCTAGGTCACCGTTATATCCTTTTTTTCTGAAATGATTCATAAGTTGCTGATATTTATATAGGAGTCTTGTTCTTCATATATAATAGAATGCAGAAAAATACTTCTTTTAAAAGATGCAGAAAAAGAAGAATCTCATAAGCGGATGTATAATCACTGTATCCCATACTATGAGGTTATTTCAGATGACATAATTTTATATGATATGTAAATATGCATGTATATCATTATCATTTATTATTGTTATTTTTTTCATGTATTTTTGTACAGTTCTGATGAAGGTCCAGTTTAATGACTTTGGATTGCTATTAAAAATAATTAGTTTCATTCACTGCAATTTTTAATTGCTAAGTTCCTTAATAGTGATGAGCGATACTCGCAAGTACTCGGTACTCACCCGAGCATCTCAGTACTTGACTGGCGCTGCTGAGCTCGTCACAGTCACTCCGGAATCAGGCAGTGTAGGGAGAGGTGCTGCTGAGCTAGGGAGAGATTTACTTGTTTTTCAGTTAGTGTAGGTATACCAACATATATTATTCACATATCTATCTCAACTAACAGTCCTTCTGAGGACTAATCCAGATGCAGAGATATCAGTGCTAGGCAGGCAGGGTATATAGCAGACCGCAGTGCACATAGCAAGAGGGTCCATTCAAGTTCTGTCTGCTGCTTTTACAGATATTTGTAGAAATAGCCCCAGGTATCAGCGGCCAGGAATATTTTTTTTTATCTTAATGCTGATTATTTGCTTAAAAAGCAATCCAGAGAACACCATTTTTCTGTGTCATTTGCTTGTTGGCACTGCAGAATACAGCCAGGTCCTTTCCATATTACAATCCAGCTATTTAAAACTGTGGTTTGTCCGTCACACGGATCACATATAAGTTCGCTGAAAATTCTGCCATTTCTGGCCTCCATTAAAATATTGTTTCAGTGTGTCAGCGTAGTTATTCACACCAGTTTGCTGTTCAAAATAGTTACCTAGAGGCCAGGCATTTAAAACTATGGTTTGTCAGTCACACGGATGTCATATAAGTTCTTTCCAAATTCAGCCATTTGTAGTGAGCGTGGAAGATATTGTCCTCTATTTAAAATGGGCAACGCGCGTGGCAAGGGACGAGAAACTGGATGTGATGGTGATATTGCATGCAGAGGCCGAGGCCATAGGCAAGCTGAATTTATGCCACATCAAACACCCACATCTTCTCGCTCGACCTTCCTGTCCCAATTCCTAGGGGACCGCAGCACACCACTATTGAACCCAGAGCAGTGTCAAAATGTTATTGGTTGGATAGCAGATAATGCTTCCAGTCACTTTGCCACCACCACCACCCTGTCTTCCACATGGTCAAGTCCCAGTAGCCGTGAGTCTGGACCGCATATTCCTCACCCTGATCCTCCTTCCTCCCACCATGCCGAGTGCCCAGAGATAACTGATCCCACTCTTGGACACTCCGAAGAGCTGTTCGCTTTTCCATTTATAGATACGTTATTCTAGCCTGGTCCACTTGAAGTGGGGCAAGAGAAGATCGCATGTAGCGATGCACAAATATTTGAGCAGCCACGGTCATATGAAGTCAACGGTGGGAAAGTGTCACAAGAGGTGGACGATGATGAGACACAATTGCCAGAAAGTCAGGAGGAGGACCAGGGTGCGGAAGTGGAAGATGAGGTGGTGGATGATATAGTAACTGACCCAACCTGGCACTAGGACATGCAGAGCGAGGACAGCAGCACACAGGGGGAGGGAGGCAGAGCACCCTAACAGGCATGAAGAAGCAGTGTGGCGGCCGCATACAGAAGGCGGGCAACCGTTCCCTGTAACACCAACACAACGGAAGTTGCCAGTACAACTGTTAGGTCTTCCCAAGTCTGGTTGTTTTTTAAAGACTCTGCCGATAACCCCAAAAAGGCCATTTGCAACACCTGCCAGGCCAGCATAAGCATGGGTAGCAAAACTACCAGCCTGACCACCATCAGCATGATCAGGCACATGGCAGAAAAGCACCCGACTTTGTGGGACAAACCCCAGGGTCCAGGAACAGTGTCTGCAACTGACAATACTGCTTCTTCCGCTGTTGTGCATGCAAGCCAATCCCCTATCCATAGTACACGCGAAGATGCCTCCTGCCCTGCACCTGTCGTTGCCCACTCTCAACTAGCACCATCAGCAAGCACGTCCTTTTCCCAGCGCAGCATTCAGTTGTCCTTATCCCAGTCCTTGGAACGCAAATGCAAATACGCAGCCACGCACCCCCAGGCCACACTACTAAATTCCCACATTTCGCGACTTCTTGCACTCAAAATATTGCCTTTTAGGCTTGTGTAGCTGGAAGTTTTCCGGAGCCTGATGGTGGCGGCCATCCCTCGGTACTCGGTCCTCAGCCGCCACTATTTCTCCCGGTGTGCCTTCCCCGCATTACACAAGCACGTGTCCCACAACATTAGCCGTGCCCTCAACAATTCAGTTACTGGGATAGTCCACCAAACCATGGACACGTGGACAAGTGCTTGTGGACAGAGAGCATATCTCGCTGACGGCACACTGGGTTAACATAGTAGAAGCCGGGACTTAGTCGGACCTTGGGATGGAACACATCCTCCTGATGCCGAGAATTGCGAGCCCTTGGTCAATTAGGGTTGCCCCCACAGTCTACAGCTCCTGCACCTCATCCTCCTCAGCCTACTCCTCCTTTTCAGCCTTTAGCTCCAAAATGACCACATCATTCACAAGCTGGAAGCACTGTAGCACTGCCTCAGCCAAGCGGCAACAGGCTGTGCTGAAGTTAATATGCTTAGGTGACAAACCGCACAATGCTGAAGAGTTGTGGATGGACAGCTCTAAAAGAGCAGGCAGATCTGGGGCGGACAACGCTGAACCTACAGCCAGGCATGGTCCTGTGTGACAATGGCGGTAACCTGGTGGCTGCTCTGAGGCGAGGCGAGCTCACACATGTATCATGCCTGGCCCATGTGCTTAACCTCGTGGTTCAGCGGTTTCTCAAAACCTACCCGGAGCTGCCGGATCTGCTTGCCAAAGTACGCCACCTGTGTGCCCATTTTAGAAAGTCAGCTACAGCTTCCGCCGCCTTTGCTGTGCTTCAGCAGCGTTTGCAGTTTCCGGCTCACCGACTTGTTTGTGATGTCCTGATGCATTGGAACTCTACATTGCAGATGTTGGGAAGGATTTGTGAGTAGAAGAGAGCAGTTGTTGACTACCAGCATCAACAAGGCCATTGGTATTCAGTTCAGACTCCACACATAAAACCTCAGGAGTGGAAATGGATGTCAGACATATGTACCATCCTCCAAAACTTTGAGGACTCCACCAAGATGGTGAGCGGTGATGATGCCATAATTAGTGTCACCATCCAGCTTCTCTGTCTTCTGAAATGCTCTCTGCTCACAATCAAAGAGGATGCATTGCAGGCTGAGCATGATGAAATGGAGCAGGGAACTTTACAGGTTGATTACACACAACCCACTTCATCTCATCCCAACGTGGATTGGGTGACAATGAGAAATAGGAGGAGGAAGAACAGGAGCTAGTTTCATGCGCTATAGATGGTACTACCTGCACAACTGTCATACCGCCTGTTCAGCGTGGATGGCCTGAGGACGCGAAGATGGAGGAGGAAGAGAGCATGGTCAGTCATCCTCTTGGTGAGGACAGTCTTGCCTGTTAGCAGTCTGGCACGCATGGCTGAGGTTATGTTATGCTGCCTTTCCTGTGACCCTCACATTCTCAAAATTTTGGGTGACAGTCATTACTGGTTGGTGACAGTTCTAGACCCACGCTACAAGGAGAATTTTTATCTCTTATTCCCGAGTCGGACAGGTCTACAAAAATGGCACAGTACCAGAAGGCCCTTGTTGCCGAACTATTCAAAAAATTCCCATCTGAAAACATTGGCGGCAGAGGTCACAGTTCGTTGGACATCCAAGGAGTACAGGCGAGAGAGACACAACTTCAATCCAGCAGAGACTGGGGAACACTGTCAAAGTTTTGGGAGAGTTTTCTCAGCCCCTCCCATCCCACAGGCCCAGAGGCGGGGGGTACTCTCACAAGGAGTGCAAAGTTTGGGAAGATGCTGAGGGAGTACCTTGCCTACCGTACCAACGTCCTCCATGATTCTTCTGTGCCTTATAATTAGTGGGTATCCAAGCTGGACATGTGGAATGAACTGCCTCTCTATGCCTTGGAAGTCCTGGGCTGCCCTGCCGCTAGCGTGTTATCAGAGGGAGTTTTTAATGCCGCTGGTGGAATTATAATTGATTAAGTGCATCCGCCTGTCAACTGAAAATGCTGACTGTCTGACTCTTATAAAAATGAACAAGGGCTGGATTGGGCCAGACTTCTCAACACCACCGAATAATAGCAGCGTAACATAAACTCAAATCCAGTGACTTTTTTTGAGAGCTGTATTCCCCATGCACCTCTTCACATCCACACATGGGTATATGTGGCACCCCTGCGGGTTCAGTCGCCACTGCATCTCACCCAGAGGTGTTGTATCCCACTCTCAGGTAAGGAGGGAGTACTGCCCGGGACCCACCCACCTGCATCCAACACTACACCATTCCAGACCAGTAGGCGGGGCAAGATACACTGGCTTATGCTGAGCTTTGTCCCTGGTTGGAAGTGGGGGGAACCGAGAGAGGGGGAACCATGTAGTGCGTGTGGGTGGAGGAAGCAGTAAAGGGGAGCACTTTGAGTAGGAGCATAAAAAGGGGAACCATCTTGGGAGAGAGTCCAGTCTGAGGAGAAGGAGTGGGAGCAGGAGCTCTGTAGGAGCAGCTCTGCTCAGAGGAGAGGAGAGAGGCGCGGGCCTAAACTGAGAGGCCCAGGAGGACAGGCTGGAAGAGGATGGGAGCAGAGGGAAGGCCCAAGAACAGAGAGGGTCCCAGGGGCACGGCGAGTGCGGAAGCCACCCGTGCACCCGAATCTACCAGAAAGTGGAGGAATCAGGCTGCAAAGGGGACCGGCCCCTAACTAGTGGAGAACTACATGGCTCAGCTAGAAACTCGGAGGCTACTGTACTTTCAGGGTGCAGCTGCTCACAACCGCAACTAAATCGCTAAAAAGGTGGCCGCATAGGATTCAGGGGACTGCACGTTGCCCGCCAAAATCTGAGGCTACCGGCTTGGGACACTGGTTGCGAGGCACAGGGTAGGAGGGTGAGAGCCAACGTAGGAAGACGACCGAGGAAGGCACACAGAATGGAGTCCCGTTATGTATTCCTGAAACACCTGGGAGATTGCTGAACCGCTCCCTTGGTGAACACAGGACGGCGAGGGAGGTTACCCTGGTGCTGGTAACCTGGAGTCTGACAACTGTGAGTAAATTCGAAGACTGTACCCCACTGTGTCCTAGAATTATTATCTGCGCTATCACCTGCACTACACTGCACAACAACATCTACCTCATTAAATCAACACTGCACTGCCCTGGAGCTTAGCTCTGCCTGTGGAGAGCTGAACCAACTATGCTGCATCACCATCAGCTCCTGAGGATCTGCACCGCAGCGGTGGCTCTATATAGCATACCACAGGTGGCGTCACGAATATTATATATAAAAACTTTATCCCATTTCACTAATCCCCTTTTATTGACCGCCCTAGGTCATGGACCGGGTCACTGCCACTGTGACATCTCCCAGCATCGACTGGCCCGGCTACCGAGTACCCCACGGCCCATTGGGCGAGTCAACTTGGCATCATGAAGAGGATTCGAACCAACCCGTTATAACCGGGTACTGTGCGCCTAGAAACTGTGTTGTATGTGACGTGCCCCCTGGGCCGTGGGGTACTCGGTAGCCGGGCCGGTCGTAGCTAGGGTAGATGTCACAGTGGTGGTGACCCGGTCTGTGACCCAGGGCAGTCAATAAAAGGGGATTTTTATAGTTTTTGTATTTAATGATCGTGACGCCACCTGTGGTATGCGGCTAAAGGGAGCCGCCGCTGCGGAGCAGATCCTCTGGAGCTGATGTCAGTGCAGCAGAGTTGGTTTGGCTCTCCACAGTTAGAGCTAAGCTCCAGGGCAGTGTAGATGTTGTATGAGGTAGATGTGACGTGTGCTGTGTAGAGCAGGCAGGTGATGGCACAGCAATTATTCACAGAGGCAGTGGGGTGCAGTCTTCAGGGTTTTACTCACAGTTTGCCAATATTCCAGGTTACAGTTACCGGTGTATAACCTCCCACGTCGTCTTGTGTCTACTCAGGGAGGGGTTCAGCAAACCCTCAGGCAATTCCAGAGTACTTAGCGGGACCCCGTTCTGTGTGTTCCCCCTGGCCATCTTCCTGCGCTGGCTCTCACCCGCCTGCCCTGCGCCTCACACCCAGTGTCCCAAGCCAGTGAACGCGGACCTTGCCAGGCGACGTCTTCTCTGTCCCCTGGGTCCTCTATGGCCTCCTTTTTGGTGATTAGATGTGGCTGTTGGCTGCAGCACCTGAAATGCTGCACCCTCTGGTTATCTAGTTGAGACTTGAAGAACTCTGCTAGTTTAGGGCCCGGTGCCCTCTCTGCGGCCTGATCCTTACACTCCTAGTGGGTTTGGGTGCACGGGTGGCATCCGCACTGCCCGTGCCCCTAGGATTCTTTCTGTTTCGGGAGCCTTCCTTCCTGCTCCTCTCCTCTCTTCAGTCTGTCCTGGGCCTCTCTCACTAGGCCCTCTTCCCTGAGCAGAGCTCCTGCTCCTCCTCTGACTGAACACTCTGACTGGACTGGCTGACTGACTGACTACACACCCAAGATGGCTTCCCTTTTTATATCCTCCTTCTCAAGTGCTCCCCTGAACTTCTTCCTCCACCCACACCCACTACATGGTTCCCCCTCTCTTGGTTCCCCCCACTCCAGCCAGGGTCATGGTTCAGCAACGCAGCAATGCATCTTGCCCCTCCAGCTGGCCAGGAATAGTGTAGTGTTGGATGCAGATGTTTGGGTCCCGGGCAGTACTCCATGCTTACCTGAGAGTGGGATAACACACCTCTGGGTGAGATGCAGTACCTCTGTGGCAACTGAACGCGCAGGGGTGCCACATATACTGAATGTGGCGCCCACCCCAGAAGAACGGGTGCCATTATGTGCGTGATAAAAGACAGCAAGGAACCTCCCATCGTGGGCCGGCTCCCAGAATGGCGCCAAAAGCACAACCCGCCCCATGCGCCTGTGGCCATATACCTAGACCTGTCCATCAGTCTGGGGAAGCCGACCCCAGGTGTGGCCAACATCAAGCATCCATTTGACTGCCCCAGAAAAAGGAAAGGAGAAGAGAAACCTTGGAGACAGGGTGGGATCTCCAGCAGTGCAGACAGACTGCACCCAGCAGGTATGATGGAGGGAGACCAACCTGTGACTCTGGCTCTTGGCCTGCAGCCTGCAGCTGCACCCCTCAACCTGGAAGGGATATTATCTCAACTGTCCCTGGAGGATACGAGCTTCCTCCGCAATGAGGTACAGGAGCTGGGCCGGCGGATGGAGGAGGCCCAGCAGGTTGCCGTCACCACCTGGAAGGACGAACTGTTGGAGAAGTTGCTGACCTGGCAGAAGTCCACGCTGCGCCTCAGCAGCAGCGCCCCAGCCCCGGCGGAGCCTCTCCTGGACCAGGAGGTACCAAGCAGTGCTGGAGCAGCTGCAGGAGAAGGTACTGACGGCGCCTCTGCCTGGGCGCTGAGAGCGCTGACCTGCTCCTGGGCCCTTTGCCGGAACCTTCTTCCCAGGGCGCCTACCACATCAACTTGCTTCTGGGCCCTGCACAGGAACCCCCTGCCCCGGGCGCCTGCCACGTCAATCTGCTCCTGGGCCCCTGACAGGAACTTCCTTTCCCCGCATCCGCATGGGTGTACGGGCGCCCTGCGTGGGACTGATCAGCCAAGTACTAGGACCAGCAGAGAGCCCCTCTAGTGCCCACGTCCGCGCCCCCGGTTGCCTGCCAGGGAGGAGAAGAGTTCTGGTGGAAAAATCCGGAGGGTAACCTCATCAGATTCCCGAGGGAGACCGAGACAGAGGCCCTCAGGAGGGAAGAACAGCGTGAGCGGGAGCTCCGGAAGCTGACCGCAGAGCGCCGGGAGCGGCAAGAAAGATGGGTACGGATCCTGACATCCAAAACCCGGGCCCGCAAGATCAAGCCAGCCACACCCAGTCCCCGTGCAGAAGGGACTGTCGTGAAGTTCGACCTGGAAGCCGGGTGGGGCTTCATCAGAGAACCACAAGTAGCAAAGGATCTCTTTGTCAACAGGAGGGACGTGGATTCCTACCTCCAGCAAGGACGTCCTGGCCGAGACCTGTATCCTGGTGACCGTGTCACCTATACCCGGCATAAGGGAGAGCGCGGGTGATATGCCCTCCATGTGCACAGGGTAATGGAGGAGGAAGAGGACATGCCCCTGCAGTCCGAGGCTGACGACCCGGCTGGGCCAGCCTATGCAGGACAGGTGTCTCCCAGGAGGGAGCACCAATATTGAACTCCCGGTTTACCAACTGAACTGTATATAGGTACCCGGAAGGGTACGTCATTGTTTAAGTTTGAAAATTTAGGCTGAGGATAGTAAGGAGCCAAAAACTTTTAACTGTAAATAGTTTGCACTTCTTAAAGTGCTTCTTATTGGTTTTATATAGAAAGACCATTGAACAAAAACTCGTTTGGCGTGGCCGAAGACATGGTCCAACAGCTGGATCACCTATGCCCTGCAGCCACGCCCAGGGCCTATGTTGAGGGTTTTCGGATGGGTCCCTCAAATTGCACCTTCTTCAGTGAGATGGACACCCGGTTATGGATCTCACTTTATTGAGTTGAAAATTGTTTTATATGAAAAATGTTTTATAGATGTGAAGAAAATTTTATTGGAGAAAGTTTTATAATGTTTTGATAAAGAAACCTGTAATGTTTAGAAAGATGAGCCTCCCATAAAGGGAAGAAAAGTTATTAGTCCTGAGCCACAAACGCAGATTAATGAATATACAAAGTATCGCTCCTGAAGTTCATCACTTTTGGTTGTTTTGTATCTAAGATTGAAATCCAATCCATCTCTATTATCAGAGATTTCTTTCCCAGTTTCCTTCACTTTCTGGGCTATTAACCTTTTCCATGCCATAAAAATTAATCTACAAGTGTAATTTTTATGTGAATCAATAAATTGTCTCTCTGCACCTGAATATGTAATATTTCCCTTATTAGTAGTGTACAGATATTCTGCTTTGCATCTTTTATTTTCCACCACTACATCTGACATAAGGCAGATTACAGGCTCTTTATTCTATACAGTAGATTGTGTGATGTGCACTGCAGGCACAGGAGGATTACAGTGGGGGCAATCTGGGCTACTGCCCAAAGCCCGAGGCTCTGAGGAGCCATGGACAGATTGCCCTCATAATTTTTGTGTGCCCCCATCGGTAGTGCGTATCACCAGGCAGGGAGTGTTCCTGAAGCTCCGCTGTCAGCAATAGCGAATGGCAGCACAATGAATGGGGAGCTCCTGTCACCTTCTCTGTGACTCAGTTGGTGCCGAGGCAATGACATCATGGCGTCAGCATGGACGCTCTGGCATAAGTGGAGCCACAAGAGATCTCATGGAGAGGTAAGTATTAAATATTATGTTTTCAATAAATGAATTAATTTCAATGACAAGAATGAAATGGAGGTGAGAGACAGAACACTATAATGAATTGAGCATGAGGGGAGGGAGAGATGGCATGATATAAGGAATTGGGGGAGGGGACATGGAATTATAATGATACAGGGGTACAAGTAATTATAATGAATCGGGGGAGCGGGTGGTGCACAGTGGGGGCATGGAGGACACGGGAGAGTGACTGATTACTAGGGGGAAAGATAACAGTAACTAATTAATTTATACATTTATTGGGAGGGGAAAAGTGGCCATTTATAGTTACAGGGGGCACAGTGGTGGATTATCAATTTTCATTTGGAATTTTGGGTTGCATAATAGCAAGACGTCGGCTGTGAGTTACTGGATGTGAATATTTGTTCTGTATCTACATTGTATAAGGGTACGTTTACATGGGTGACCGGCGGCACTAAATGACCACCAATCGGTAAACCATTACCTATTGGTAGTCGTTTAACCCCTTCATGACTGGGCTATTTTTCATTATTTCATTTGTTTTTTTTCCTCTCCGTCCTCTAAGAGCCATAACCTTCTATTTTTCCATCTACATAGCCGTAAGAGGGCTTGTTTTTTTGTGTTTTTTTTGTAGTTTTTGAATGACATTTTATCATGTGATGCACTCGAAAGTGGAAAAAAAATTCCAAGTGTGTTGAAATTGCAAAAAAAGTGCAGTTTCAAATTTGTTTTTTTTCCGCCATGTTCACTATACAATAAGGCTGTGTGCCCACTATGCGTTTTTTAAGCATTTCCACAGCGGCAATTCCGCTGCAGAAACGCTTAAAAAACGCTTGGTAGAAGGTCTGCCATATTCCCCAATGATAATCCGCATATGCAGTGCACATGTTGCGGAAATTTCAGCTGCGGATTATCATTGCGGAAAAATACGCAGCACTACCAATTATTTTGCGGAAGCGCGGCGTTTTTGCCGCCATTGACTTGCATTGGACCTCATGACATCAGCATCACTGCATCTGTAGATGCGAATTCCATGCGTTTCATTGTGAGGATGGTACCCGGGTTTGCAGAAGAGGAGACTCTCCTCCGGACCCGGGTACCATAGTACCTGTAAAAAAAAGAATAAAATAAAAAATAAAGATTATACTTACCTTCTGATGGCCCCCGGTGTCCTTGTCTTGGCTTGCAGGCAGCTCGCGGTAGACTAAAGGACCTGCGGTGACATAATTTAGTCATGTGACGGGTCACGCGACCGCTGACGTCGGCAGGTCCTTTAGTCTACCGCAAGCCAAGACAAGGACACCGGGGGCCATCAGAAGTTAAGTATATATTTATTTTTTACCATTCTTTCGGTCACAGTATATAAATCCATGCAGGTTGCATGGATTTATATAGTGTGACCAAGTTGTCAAGCACTTTCCAAGTGATGCTAAAATCGCTTGGAAAGTGCTTGACAACCCGCATGCAGAAATGCATATGAAGAACCCTTCACTTACACTTGTCCCTGGCAGGAAAACACATGTACAATCCGCATGTACAATCCGCATGAACAATCTGCATGTACAATCCGCATGTACAATCCGCATGTACAATCCGCATGTACAGTCCGCATGCGTTTTTTCTGCCAGGGAGATGCAGAAACGCTCAGGAAAAATCCGGAGCATTTCTGCATTGTGGGCACATATGAACAAACAAGGGCCAACCATAAGACGCTAGACGGACCACGGTACCTGAACAGGCATGTCGAGTCCCGGGTCCAGATAAGCCTACTCATATCATCAAATTTGAAAAAGGAGAATGTGAAGCCCAGCTTAGTTAGTTCCTTCAGAGTGAGACACAGAAACAGGTCAGTCTGCAGTGGAGCTCAGTGACTCAGCAATTCCACTGGAGAGTTCAGTTAGTGCAAGCCTGAATACAGAGTTGAGCCCGGTTGAGTCGTAGCTCAGAATAGTGAGCTGTAGGTGTGCCGGCGCCATAAGATCGGTGAAACGTGGCATGCCGCTGACGCGCCCCCTGGGCCATGTTTGGGGAATACCCGGAGCCGGATCTGTTGGGGGTGGTAGTCCTCGTGGCGGTGACCCGGTCCGTGCCCAGGGTGTCAAACTAAGTGGCGATGTTTTTAGTGGCAGATGTGATATTGTTCGACTACGCCACCCGTTGAATGCGGTTACGAAACCGCCGCTGCAGGGCAGACCGCTGAGGCCGGTGGTACAGTTGTGCAGCGTGGGTAGTATAACCCCCAACGGGAGGGGTATGGCCTCAGGGCAGCGGACGTGGATGATGGGGATGGTAGAATTGCACGCAGGCACCAGGAACCACTCAGAGACGGTGCGGTGTAGTTCAGGGTCTTTACTGGTGACAAAGATAGACCCTCCCGGGAGTACTGGCTAGCGGTCGGGGTCTGGTCAGTCCGTGAGCAGACAGGATCTCCCCTGGCCAGGCGGAGTTGTAGGCCTCCCCAACTAACTGTACTCTTCTTGGCTACCTTGCTAGAAGCGGGTAAAAGTAGCCCACGTCCCTGAGTGTACCGTGTGGTGCTCACCCGTATGGCCGGTGACTTGGGGCCTTCTGGTAGTCTCCGCTCCACGACGGCGGTGCTGGTCCCTTGCGTGTGACCGTGCCTTCGGGTTTCTTGGCCAGAGGACCTGAAATCCCCTGCCGGTCGGTTTCTGCTGCTGGGTATGGAACAGTCCCCACAGCCTCGGACTCCGTGTCCGGTGAGATCTCTTCACCCAAGGCAAGCTATCTAGCTTCCAGCCTCTGGCACTCACTCCTGCTCCTACAGAGCTCCTGTTGTCACTTTCCCTGCAACTGCTCCACACCAGACCAGACTGTGTCTCTGTCTGTGTTCTTTTTTAACCCCACCTCAGCCCCAGTTTATATAGGGGAAGTTCTTCCCCTCCCAGGACTGGGCAGGAGGTGTGGCATGCTTAGGATTCCTGACCAGGAGACCTCCCACCTGCTCACAGACGTAATATTGCTATTACTGTGGTAACCAGAACCCTGGGGTGCCACATTCACCCCTAGTAAAATTTAGTACTCCGGGACTAAACATATTTTTAAAAACATAACAGGGTATAAACAGGAACAATACAATAAGGAAAAAACACGTTAAGGTGGTCACGGCGTGTCCGCAACCGGATGCAACTTTTGAAGCAAAAAGGGTGTCCATTTCACCAAAGAACAGGGAGCTGTAACCAGGTAGGGGTCTGTCCTGCCCCGAGTCTTTAACAGTCTTTAGTCCGTTCCTGGGTTACGCTCCAAACATATATACAATAGAGTTCTAGTAAATCCACAAAAGACACCTAGAACATAACTGGAAAAACATAATTATTTACAAGCAACAGTAAACAGGTAAATATTAATAAAACAGTCTAAACACTTTAGATCCTCCAACGTACGGGCAACTGGCCTCTAGTGGCTCTAGTGGACCTATGGAGCTCACTAACTGGTCCTGCACTACAGGGTGTAGGAGCTGTTAAAGGTAAGCTGGGCAGCTGTCTACGGACTCTTTGGCTCACTAGGGGCACGGCAGGCTCACTATAAGCAGAGGGTCGATTCTCCTGGTCTGCTTGTGTGGGGTCTTCTGCCTCCTGGACCGGCTGCTCTTCCAGCTCTACCTGTTTTTCCGTAGGCACTTGGGATGCTGGCTGGAGGAAGGTGAGGACGGGTACCACAACAGCGCCATTTACTTGTGTCCAAGACCGAGGGAAGTCTCCGAGTACAGTACTGACCATCTCTTCCCTTTTATCTGCGGGTCGAGGGTTTTCTTGATCTTCTTCAGGGTTTCGTAGCTGCTCGGGACACTTCTTCAGGTGATCTCGGGAGACAATGGCTGTGGTTTCTCCTCCATCCTTACTGATTGTGCAGACTTTCGGGTTTTCATGGCTTGAGGGCAGTACGGTGTACGGGTCCTTCTCCCACTGGTCGTCCAACTTGTGGAGCCGTCTTTTCCTCTTCAAGACCTGCTCTCCAGGTACCAGGGGAACAGCGGGAGCATGCTGGTTGTAAGTCTTCTCCTGTCTTTCTCTTGCTTGACAGAGACTTCGCTCAACGCTCTCCTGCACTTTCCGGTACTGCTGCTGCCTCTCTGTGTCCCAGTCTGCTTCTGGTGAAGTGTCCTCGGGTGTCAGGACTCCCATATCCAGATCAACAGGCAGCTTACCAGGTCTTGCTCTCATTAGGTAAGCCGGGGTACAGTTGGTAGAACCTACAGGGATGTGGTTGTATAGGTCCACCAGATCAGGCAGTTTCTCAGGCCACAGACTGCGTTCTTCCAGGGGCAATGTTTTCAGAAGGTCTATCACCACCTGGTTCATCTTCTCGCAGAGTCCATTGGTTTGCGGATGATAGGGTGTTGTTCTTATCTTCCGGCAGCCATACAGAGTGCAGAACTCCTGGAAGACTTCCGCTTCAAAGGCAGGTCCTTGGTCCGTCAGCACCTGCTCTGGGTATCCGTGTGGACGGCAGAAGTGCTGCTGGAAGGCTCTAGCTGCTGTTTGAGCCGTTAAGTCCTTGACGGGGACTACAACCAAGAACCGGGAGTAGTGATCCACGATGGTTAACGCATAGACGTAGCCACTTCTGCTGGGGGTCAGTTTTACATGGTCCAAGGCTACCAGTTCCAATGGCTGCCTGGTGACGATGGACTGCAGGGGAGTCTTCTGGCTGGCACGGTCCTTCCTTCTTAGATTGCATGGGCCACAGTCTCTGCACCACCTCTCGATGGTTCCTCTCATGCCTACCCAGTGGAACCGCCCGCGCAGCAGGAACTCCAGCTTCTTCCATCCGAAGTGCCCAGCTCCGTCGTGGTATGCCTCCAGTACCATAGCCGCGTCTCTTCTTGGCACCACTACTTGCCAGATCAGTTCATGCGTCCGGGAGTTAACCATTCTGCGGCACAACTTCCCCTTGTAAAGGAACAGTCGACTCTTCTCAGCCCACAGTTGCTTGGTCTCCTCCGGAGCGTCTGGGTCAAGGCGGGAATCTGGCTGAGTCAGCATCTCCTTCACCAGTCGGACGGCGGGGTCACTGTCTTGCGTTTCCGCCCAGTTGTAATGAGGTAAGGGGTTGAACGTAGTGGATTGCTTACCCCTTACACGGTGGGAATATTGGGTAGTCCCATGACGGTGAAACGCGGGGAGTTCAACTTCTTCCAGTTCATCTGGATCTTCCCCTACGTCCGGTAGGTTTGCATTCTGGACAAGGCATCCGCGTTGGTATTGGAGCGTCCTGCCCGGTATTTAATCGTGAACTCATAGTTGGACAGGCGGGCCATCCATCTCTGCTCCAGGGCACCGAGTCTTGCATTGTCCAGGTGTGTCAACGGGTTGTTATCCGTGTACACGGTGAACCGGGAAGAGGCGAGGTAGTGCTTAAAGCGTTCGGTGACTGCCCACACCACTGCCAGGAACTCTAGCTTGAATGAGCTGTAATTCTCAGGGTTTCTTTCGGTGGGTCGCAGTTTTTCGGCTGGCGTAAGCAATTACCCGTTCTCTCCCCTGCTGGATCTGGGACAGTACGGCTCCTAGCCCGTTGTTACTTGCGTCGGTGTAGAGGATAAAGGGCTGGCTGTAATCAGGGTACGCCAGGATTTCATCCCCCGTGAGGGCCATCTTCAGCTGGCGGAAGGACTCTTCTTCCAACTTCTCCCATCTGAAGGGCGGCTTCTGGTTCTTGGCCTTCCTGGACTGGCCTATCAGGAGGTCCTGCATAGGAGCTGCCTTTTTGGTGAAACCGGGAATGAATCTTCGGTAGTAGCCTACCAACCCGAGGAACTGCCGCACTTCCTTTACGCTGGAGGGTCTTGGCCATTCCTTAATCGCGGTGATCTTATTAGGGTCGGGGGCCACTCCGTCAGCACTCACCACGTGTCCCAGGTACTGCACTTTTGGTTTTAGCAGGTGACACTTCGACGGTTTCACCTTCAGACCGTAGTTTGCCAGGGCTTCAAACACTTCCGCCAGGTGTTTCAGGTGGTCCTCGTAGGTTTTGGAATAAACTATAACATCGTCCAGGTACAGCAGGACCGTCTCAAAGTTCCGGTGTCCCAGACAGCATTCCATCAATCGTTGGAAGGTTCCTGGTGCGTTGCAGAGTCCGAACGGCATGCAGGTAAACTCGCTAAGTCCCATCGGGGTGGTGAATGCGGTCTTCTCCCGGTCCGCCTCTGCTACAGGAACCTGCCAGTACCCGCTAGTGAGATCCAAAGTGGAGAAGAAGTTAGCAGATTTTAAAGCAGCCAAAGACTCCTCTAGCCTTGGTAAGGGGTACGCATCTTTGTGTGTGATACGGTTGATTTTCCGGTAATCTACACACATTCTCATGGTGTTGTCTTTCTTTTTAACCAAGACTAGTGGAGCTGCCCAGGGGCTACAGCTATCCCTGATTACCCCAGCCTCCTTCATGTCTCTAAGCATCCCCTTGGCGTGTTGGTAGTGTGCAGGGGGTACGGGACGATACCTCTCCTTTATGGGAGGATGGTCTCCCGTGGGGATGTGATGTTCCACTCCCTTCACTCGCCCGAAGTCTAGCGGGTGTTTACTGAACACTCTCTCGTATTCCTGGAGCACCCGGTAGACTCCCTGCTTTTGGTGAGCGGGTGTGGAGTCAGTACCCAAATGCAGTTGCTGACACCAGTCCTCCATTTGTTGTTTAGAGCCGTTACCTTCCTCTGGATGAGATGGAGGCAAGGGTTCCACGGACTGTACAGAATTTTGGTTGATGGTATACAATTTGGCTAGCGTAGCATACCGGGGCAGGTACACTTCCCTCTTCCCGATATTTATTATGCGAACGGGCACCCTCCCATGGCGTACATCAACCACCCCCCGTGCCGTCAAAATGGTGGGCCTACTATCTGAGTAGACTGGTTCTACCATTGCCTGGTAATCTCTACCTCTCAGACCAATAGCTGCCCGGCACCAAATCATCATTTCACTTTTCGGGGGCATGGCAATAGGGAAAGGGTCACACATCCTCACGCTACCAATCTCACCACCGGAGAGTTCCACCTGTTGCCGTCGCATCAGTGCCCGGATCTCTTTTTGGAGCACTCGCTGCTGTCTGGAGCTGGCGTTCTTGGCAACCTGCTGTAAAATAAGAATCACCTCAGCAAGACAATTTTCAATCACATTAGCTCCTAGAGTTATCTTTGGGTGACTCTCGCACTTGTCAATGTCCACAATGATCAGTCCCTGTGCTGCCAGTTCGACTTTACCGATTTTAATGGTCATCTCTTTAAATCCGATCTGTGGCACGGGCTGACCATTGCTGGCGATGATACTCAAGTCGTCGTCTGGGTAGCGGGTTATATCCGAGTCATTCCAGTACTGCTTGAAGAGCACGTACGGGATGGTGGTGACCTGTGACCCGGTGTCAAGTAGGGCACTCATAGGAATGCCATCCAGTACTACAGGCAAGACTGGACGTCCTCCCACGTATTTGTCACGCCAGTTCGATGGGCCTGGTGATCTTATTCCTAGGGGTTGGCCCTCTACCCCAGGTTGTGCCAGTTTAAAAGGACAGTACCTTGCCATATGTCCGGGTTGATTGCAGCGGCGGCAGATGGGTTGTCCGTCCTCGTTGTATCGGTCGCTGGGTCTTCCTCTGGCCGGTGGGGTCCTCCTTGGTCGGTGCCACGGGATATCCTCCGGTCCGGATGCCAGCTGGATCTTCCCTGGAGTAGAAACCTGTAAAGACTGCACAGTTCGGGTTAGCGCGGCAACGCTTTTAGTTAGCTCTTGGACCTGATGGTGCAGGTCTGTAGCCGGGTCATTGTTTAAAGCCTGCGCATCAGCTCCCACAGGCCCTGCCGACAAGGGCGCCGTCTCCTGGTGGTAAATGGTAGCAGGGCGTTTGTGGGTCACAGCGCCACCTGGTGCCGGTTCTCGGAGCACCCGGATGGCTCTGTCCTTGAACTGTGCAAAGTCCAGATGAGGGTCCTGTAAGGCCATTGCCCGCAACTGGGTTCGGTGGGCATTGCAATGTAGACCCTCTATAAATTGTTCAGTCAACAGCTTGTCTTCGTTTCCCACGCTGTCAGGGTCGTCCTGCTTAATGGCTCTCAGGGCCTCTTGTAGGTTTAGTGCATAGTCCCTTATATTCTCATGTGCTCGCTGCTTGCACCCGTAGAATCTAAGCTTGATCTCGGCTGAGGTACGGGTATCAAAGGTGTCCTTCAGCCGGGCTAGTATCTCTGCGACAGTCCTCCTCCTCCCAAGTGGCCAGGACTTTACCTCCCTTTGGGCTGCCCCTGTTAATTGAGCCACCAGGATGCTCACTTTTTGCTCTTCTGTGAGGGGGTACACCTGGAAGAGGCTATCCAGCCTTTCTCTGAAGTCATTTAGGGTATGTGACTCCCCTGAGTACTGGGGTAGCCAGGCTGCCCCCGGGATGTAGGGCATGGTGAAAGGCATGACCGCAGCAGCGGTGGTGCTGGCGGTGGCTGTGGCAGTGAAGCTCTCCTCCGTATCCGACATCCTCCTCCCCCCTAGTGGACCGTGGCCTACCTTGCGATGATCCTCTTCCGTAGGCCGCGGCTCCGCAGTGGATCGTCAGGGTTGAGGACCTTCCGTCGCGCTCCTGTGACGTCGGCGTCTGCTGGGCTCCTTCCAGGACCTTACGCAACGCCCGGACGTGAGGCGGGGCTTCAGTTCTCGCGCGCTTTCGGAGTCCACGCCCCTCTTCTTCCCGCGCGGCATCCTCAAGATGGCGTCCAATGGCGGGAAGACTCCACGGATGGCGGGAAGAAGGCAAAAGATGGCGTCGGATGGCGGGAAAACTCCACGGATGGCGGGAAGAAGGCAAAAGATGGCGTCGGATGGCGGGAATCTTCACCACAGGTAAGTTTAACAGTCTTTCAGGCACGCAGTACCCGGTGGTTGCGGGCACGAGATCCTGCCGACTACGCCAAAAGTTGACGCGCCCCCTGGGCCATGTTTGGGGAATACCCGGAGCCGGATCTGTTGGGGGTGGTAGTCCTCGTGGCGGTGACCCGGTCCGTGCCCAGGGTGTCAAACTAAGTGGCGATGTTTTTAGTGGCAGATGTGATATTGTTCGACTACGCCACCCGTTGAATGCGGTTACGAAACCGCCGCTGCAGGGCAGACCGCTGAGGCCGGTGGTACAGTTGTGCAGCGTGGGTAGTATAACCCCCAACGGGAGGGGTATGGCCTCAGGGCAGCGGACGTGGATGATGGTGATGGTAGAATTGCACGCAGGCACCAGGAACCACTCAGAGACGGTGCGGTGTAGTTCAGGGTCTTTACTGGTGACAAAGATAGACCCTCCCGGGAGTACTGGCTAGCGGTCGGGGTCTGGTCAGTCCGTGAGCAGACAGGATCTCCCCTGGCCAGGCGGAGTTGTAGGCCTCCCCAACTAACTGTACTCTTCTTGGCTACCTTGCTAGAAGCGGGTAAAAGTAGCCCACGTCCCTGAGTGTACCGTGTGGTGCTCACCCGTATGGCCGGTGACTCGGGGCCTTCTGGTAGCCTCCGCTCCACGACGGCGGTGCTGGTCCCTTGCGTGTGACCGTGCCTTCGGGTTTCTTGGCCAGAGGACCTGAAATCCCCTGCCGGTCGGTTTCTGCTGCTGGGTATGGAACAGTCCCCACAGCCTCGGACTCCGTGTCCGGTGAGATCTCTTCAGCCAAGGCGAGCTATCTAGCTTCCAGCCTCTGGCACTCACCCCTGCTCCTACAGAGCTCCTGTTGTCACTTTCCCTGCAACTGCTCCACACCAGACCAGACTGTGTCTCTGTCTCTGTCTGTGTTCTTTTTTAACCCCACCTCAGCCCCAGTTTATATAGGGGAAGTTCTTCCCCTCCCAGGACTGGGCAGGAGGTGTGGCATGCTTAGGATTCCTGACCAGGAGACCTCCCACCTGCTCACAGACGTAATATTGCTATTACTGTGGTAACCAGAACCCTGGGGTGCCACACCGCCATTAGTGTGAGTAGCCTATTGAGGGTCCGAGTAGGCCGAAGGCGAAAGAGTAGAGAGTTAGTACTAGGGGGCAGAGGAGCTTAACTGGCTCAACCCGAAGAAGAAGAAACTGATACCGGACACCGGGTCCGAAGTTTACTGGGATCTCCACGACCTAGTAAGATAAACCGGAATCCCTGGAGAACTACAGGTCCCAGGATCGCTAAAGTGCTGATACGTACCAGAGCCAGGAGACACATAGGCCCCGTAGGTCGGGAGCGTGCACTCCAAGAAAAGGCCCTACCACAAGGTCAGCCAGCGCAGGACAGAGACAAAGTTAGGCCTAGCTCCAGGCAGGTCAGAAACTTACTACGCAGAAGCCAGAACCAGGAGGCCCAAAACCTGCTCATTGGGGAGGATCCGGACATACACCCTTCACCCTACAGTGCTCCGTGGAGTGCCTGAAATTCCACCAGTAAAAGGTACTGAAGTGACTATCGTGTCCGTCCCTGTTCTTGTTCTGGCTCGGCGGAGTCTCTCTGTCCTGCATCCCCGTTCTTATACTGCCCTGAGGCCCAGC
Source organism: Phyllobates terribilis (assembly GCF_046119375.1). Taxonomy (NCBI): domain Eukaryota; kingdom Metazoa; phylum Chordata; class Amphibia; order Anura; family Dendrobatidae; genus Phyllobates; species Phyllobates terribilis. The sequence continues at coordinate 1,178,412,734 of NW_027362761.1, forward strand.
TCTACCTGTGGAGAGCTATACCATCAAGCTGCCTTATCACCGGCCTCAGTGGACTGCGCAGCGCTGGTGATCCTCACCAGAAGCCACAGGTGGCGTCACGAACTCTTTCTTTTCCAAAATCAACCCCTTTTTTAGGAGAGACCCCAGGGTACGGGCCCGGGAGCCGACCACCGCGACATCCCTAACGGCCAGGCTAAAGGCCCGGGTACCGAGTTATCCCCATATTCCTCTGGGTGCCACATCTCTCTATTTGGCGTCACGAACAGGATCGCGTGCCCGCTGCAACGACGAAGTGTTTTGCCCGTTGCCACCGGGTACTGTGCGCCTTTATTTTGAACAGTGTACGTAAAGTTGTGGTGAAGGTAGCCGCCATTGTTGGGCCGTTGAGCAAGAAGAAGGGCGTAATCGCGGGAAAATAAGGGGCGTACCTGCAAAAGAGCGCAAAGTCCCGGACACACCCCACGCTTCGACGTCAAAGCAGGAAGCGCCAGGTCCTGAAAGGAGCATCGCTGAACTCTCTGACGTAGGACGCAAGCGACACAAGGTCCTGAAGACAACCGTCACCTGCGGAGCTGCGGCCTACCGGAAGAAAAAACAGAAGGTAGGCCACGGTTAACTAGGGGGGCGCTGAGATGTCCGTCGAACAGCAGAACGCCGACCTACCGGTCAACGTCCCTGAAGTTCAGCCCGCGCCCGATAACGGGCAGGCCGAAGCCGCCGCTCCACCGGCAGCGCCTGTAACACCTGTTATTCCTATGACTTTACCGTACATTCCTGGAGCAAAGTGGCTCCCCCAGTACAACGGCAAACCAGATACCCTGTCTGGATTCAAGCGGAAGATATGTGGTATTTTGGACATGTACTCTATGACCGGCAAACAAAGAGCCCCCGTTGTATTAGGACAGCTAACTGGTGCTGCGGAACGGGAAGTGGAAACATGGTCGGCCGCAGACCGGGAGACAGTGTCCACAATATTCCAAAAACTACAGACTGTCTTTGAGGACCTTACTGAGGCGGACCTCCGGATGAGGTTCTACAGCTGTTCCCAACAACCAGAGGACAATGTTCGGGACTATGCCTGGCGTCTCCAAGGGGCCCTGCGAGCTCTGAACCAGGTTAGTCCAACCAGCGTTGAGAATGAGAACAAAATGCTGAAGGAACAGTTTGTCCGGGGACTAAGGTCTCCAGAGGAGAGCAGGACTGTGCGTTGGTGGTCCCTGGATCATCCAGAGGCCACCTTTGACAACCTCAAGGACATGGCTATAAAAGGACTGCAGCCCCTGGAAACAAATGCCATCCAACGTTACCAGGGTGGGGCTACTCCAGTGCCTGCGACACCCACCTTTTCCCCAGTGACTGCTGAAGCTAAGGTTCCAGCAACGTCTCCTAAAGAACTGGACAGCTTACGCTCTGAGGTGCGTCAGTTGAGCAAAACCCTGACCACTGTGCTGAGTGCTCTGCAACTGCGGACGGAGCCTGAGGAAGGAGGGAAGATCCTGCTAGCCGATAGCCCTGAGGATGTCCCCTGGATGTGGAGGAGGAGGAGACCAACACCACCCTCGCCGAGGACCAGTGACCAGCGCCGTCCACCGAAGGACCCAGCCTGCTACCGCTGCCGTAAGACTGGACACATCGCTCAGAATAGTCCTTTAAACGGGAAAACCCTGGGTCCGAGGGCCGCCACCCAGGAGTAAACTCACCAGGTCCATCAGACTGGTACAACAGGTTCATCGGAGGAAGACCTTTCCTGTCCATTGTGTTGGACGGGATCCCGACGCATGCCCTGCTGGACACAGGATCTCTGGTAACCATCATGCCTCTACAAGAGGTTCTGGTCCATGGACGATCTACGTCCGCCAGCTCCAAATTTGTCTGTATATGCTTCAAATGGACTCCCCCTTAACCTACTCGGGGTTAAGAATGTGACTGTAAAGGTGGGGAGAGTGGAGCTGAAGGACCAGGGACTAATTGTAGTGGAGACTAACCCTGATGACAGCAACCCATATATGGTACTAGGCACTAACGTTGTTGGTAACTGTTTGGGAGAAGTTGTGTTCTTGCTCCAACAGATCGCCGACACTGCCAGACCGAGACAGAGGAGGGCACTGCAGAGAGAGATCCGCGTCCTGATGTATCAACAGCAAGTACAGTTAACAGATGGTGAAATCGGTAACGTAAGGGTAACAGACCATATCCCCATTGTCGTCCCCCCAATGAGTGAAATGCTCATCTGGTGTAGAGCTGCCATAGGTCTTAGAGGACAGAGCTACCAGGCGGTAGTAGAACCCCTTTGTTCCGAGCACAGACCCACGCTCTTAACCGCCAGAGGAGTGGTAGACGTACGTAATGGGAGGGTGCCTGTCCGTCTTCTCAACTTAGGGGAAGATGAGGTCAAACTGCCACTGTTGCTAAACTACATGCTGTCAATAATAACTGTATCCATGAGGCGGAGTCCTTAACTTCACCAGAAGAAGAGGAGGATAATGTCGCTGCAACCCAGGTGGAGGATTGGTGTCAACAGCTCCATGTTGGGACAGACACCACTCCTGACCATCAAAAACAGGGTGTACACCGGGTGGTTCAAGAATACTCGCAGGTGTTCAGTAAACATCCACTTGACTTCGGGAGGGTTAAGGGAGTTCAACATCATATCCCCACAGGCAACCATTCTCCAATTAAAGAATGTTATAGGCCTATACCCCCCAGCTCACTACCAGAAGGCAAAAGAAATGCTGCATGACATGAGGAAGGCGGGAGTAATTAGGGATAGTTGTAGTCCCTGGGCGGCTCCCCTAGTGCTGGTTAGGAAAATGGACGGGAGCATGAGAATGTGTGTAGATTACCGTCAAGTAAATCGCATTACACATAAAGATGCATACCCTTTGCCACACAAAGAGGAGTCCCTAGCTGCCTTAAAGTCTGCAAATTACTTTTCTACCCTTGACCTCACTAGTGGGTACTGGCAAGTCGCTGTGGCTGAGGAGGATCGGGAGAAGACGGCCTTCAGGACCCCGATGGGACTCTGCTAGTTCAATAGCATGCTATTCGGACTCTGCAATGCCCCCGGAACGTTCCAGAGTTTGATGGAGTGCTGCCTGGGACACCGCAATTTCGAGACTGTGTTACTTTACCTGGACGATGTAATTGTGTACTCCAGAACGTACGAGGACCACTTGAAACACCTGGCAGAGGTATTTGAGTCACTGTCCCGGTACGGGATGAAGTTGAAGCCCTCAAAGTGCCACCTGCTCAAGAAGAAGGTACAGTACCTGGGACACATTGTCAGTCCAGAAGGGGTAGCACCAGACCCGGAGAAGGTCATTGCCATCCAGAAGTGGCCGGAGCCAAAGAACCTCAAGGAGGTGCGTCAGTTCTTGGGACTAGTAGGATACTACCGGAGGTTCGTAAAGGACTACACTAAGAAGGCAGCTCCTCTGCAAGACCTCCTGGTAGGGCAGTCCCCCAAAGGCAAAAACCCTCCATTTCATTGGGGTAAAGAACAGGCTGAATCATTTCAAGAGATGAAGGAGATCCTGACAGGTGATGAGATCCTAGCCTACCCTGATTACAGCCAACCGTTCCTGCTGTATACAGATGCCAGCAATGAAGGTCTGGGAGCTGTCTTGAGTCAGAAGCAGAATGGGCGAGAAAAAGTGATCGCATACACAAGCAGGAAGCTCCGCCCGACTGAGCGGAACCCGGAGAACTATAGCAGCTTTAAGTTGGACTTCCTGGCCTTGGTCTGGGCCATCACAGAAAGGTTCAAGCACTACTTAGCCTCCAGCAAGTTTGTTGCCTACACTGACAATAATCCTTTAACTCATCTTGAAACAGCCAAGCTGGGAGCCATGGAACAGCGATGGATGGCTCGGCTGTCAAACTACCAATTCACCATAAAATACCGGGCGGGCCGCAAGAACTCCAACGTCGATGCCCTGTCTAGGATGCCTCACCAGTCAGACACAGAAGAAGAAGTGGATGACCTGGAAGAGATAGAGCTACCTGCCTTTCATCGGAGTGGGATGATCCATGAACAGAGAGTCTCCAGGAAGCAGCGTGGAAAGAAGTTAAACCCCCTGCCTCACCACTAGAGATGAGCGGTGTTCGACTCGAACTGTTCACCAATCTCAAATTCGAGCTGTTTTGGGCGGTGTTCGAGCCGTTCGGCGAACACGAACGATTTGAAAAAAATTTGGCTGTTCGAGGTTATGTTCGATAACTGTTCGTGCACCAAAATCATAACTGGATTTTTTTCTCAGTAATGCTGAAAATTAATGTTAATATGCAGTTTGAGTGTACACCGGGGTGGGGGGAGGGTCAGGGGATGGATCTCTGCAGGAATAATGAAGATCTCCATTTTTTTTTCTCTTTCCCGCATTTACAGTGGGGAGGTGCAATCTGTCAGCCTATCAGCAGCGCACACACGGAGCGAAGTGCTTTTTTTCACACAAGCAAGGGCATGTGTCATTGGCAGTGTATGTCACATGTCCTTGCCCTATAAGACCCAGCCATTTTCCCCGTCGCCACCATTTTCTCACTGCTGCAGCTGCGTGTTAGACGGCACCGCTGTTGCTGTGTGCGCTATACCTTGTTAATTTAAAGCCAATTTTCGCACAAATCTACAGATAGCTTGGGAGTAGGGAAGAGTTGTGATTGCAGTCCTTTTAAGGACTAGGTTACATCATTTCCTACGACTTTTATCAGGCAGGTCTGTGCTCTTAAATAGATAGGTTGGGAGTAAAGACTAATTGTAATTGCAGTCCTTTTCAGGACTAAGTTACATCAGTTCCTATCAGTTTTTGCCAGGCAGGTCTGTGTCAGTGCTGTGCAAGTTTTTTTCACAGCATTTGGCTAAATCTAGCAAATCAAATCCTTTTTAGCCTATTGCAGAGTGTGTTAATCAGTGGAGTAGCCTATCTGTGTTGCAAGCTACACCACCTGTGTATAGAATACCAGTTTTTTTACTGCACCTAGTGAAGTAAAACCTTTTGGGCATAGCATCATTCTATTAGTCCATCTATACTAACCTCCACCAGGTTGCAAATTCAATATAATATTTTTCTGCATCTAGCTCTGAAAAAATATTTCAGCTTCTAGCAGTGTGTGGGACTTGGTCTATTAGTCCATCTATACTGACCTCCATCAGGTTGCAAATTCAATATAATTTTTTTCTGCATCTAGCTCTGAAAAAATATTTCGGCTTCTAGCAGTGTGTGGGACTTGGTCTATTAGTACATCTATACTAACCTCCACCAGGTTGCAAATTAAAAATAATTTTTATCTGCATCTAGCTCTGAAAAAATATTTGTTCTTCTAGCAGTGTGTGAGACTTGTTCTATTAGTCCATCTATACTGACCTCCATCAGGTTGCAAATTCAATATAATTTTTTTCTGCATCTAGCTCTGAAAAAATATTTCGGCTTCTAGCAGTGTGTGGGACTTGTTCTATTAGTCCATCTATACTAACCTCCACCAGATTGCAAATTAAAAATAATTTTTATCTGCATCTAGCTCTGAAAAAATATTTCGGCTTCTAGCAGTGTGTGGGATTTGGTCTATTAGTCCATGTATACTAACCTCCACCAGGTTGCAAATTAAATATATTTTTTATCTGCATCTAGCTCTGAAAAAATAATTGGGCTTCTAGCAGTGTGTGGGACTTGGTCTATTAGTCGATCTATACTGACCTCCATCAGGTTGCAAATTCAATATAATTTTTTTCTGCATCTAGCTCTGAAAAAATATTTGGGCTTCTAGCAGTGTGTGTGACTTGGTCTATTAGTCCATCTATACTGACCTCCATCAGGTTGCCAATTCAATATAATTTTTTTCTGCATCTACCTCTGAAAAAATATTTTGGCTTCTAGCAGTGTGTTGGACTTGGTCTATTAGTCCATCTCTACTAACCTCCACCAGGTTGCAAATTAAAAATAATTTTTATCTGCATCTAGCTCTGAAAAAATATTTGGGCTTCTAGCAGTGTGTGGGACTTGGTCTATTAGTCCATCTATACTGACCTCCATCAGGTTGCCAATTCAATATAATTTTTATCTGCATCTAGCTCTGAAAAAATATTTGGGCTTCTAGCAGTGTGTGGGACTTGGTCTATTAGTCCATCTATACTGACCTCCATCAGGTTGCAAATTCAATATAATTTTTTTGTGTATTTAGCTCTGAAAAAATATTTTGGCTTCTAGCAGTGTGTGGGACTTGGTCTATTAGTCCATCTGTACTAACCTCCACCAGGTTGCAAATTAAAAATTATTTTTATCTGCATCTAGCTCTGAAAAAATATTTGGGCTTCTAGCAGTGTGTGTGACTTGGTCTATTAGTCCATCTATACTGACCTCCATCAGGTTGCAAATTCAATATAATTTTTTTCTGCATCTAGCTCTGAAAAAATATTTGGGCTTCTAGCAGTGTGTGGGACTTGGTCTATTAGTCCATCTATACTGATCTCCACCAGGTTGCAAATTAATTTTTTTTTTTATCTGCATCTAGCTCTGAAAAAATATTTGGGCTTCTAGCAGTGTGTGGGATTTGGTCTATTAGCCCATGTATACTAACCTCCACCAGGTTGCAAATTAAAAATATTTTTTATCTGCATCTAGCTCTGAAAAAATAATTGGGCTTCTAGCAGTGTGTGGGACTTGGTCTATTAGTCCATCTATACTGACCTCCATCAGGTTGCAAAATCAATATAATTTTTTTCTGCATCTAGCTCTGAAAAAATATTTGGGCTTCTAGCAGTGTGTGTGACTTGGTCTATTAGTCCATCTATACTGACCTCCATCAGAATGCAAATTCAATATAATTTTTTTCTGCATCTACCTCTGAAAAAATATTTTGGCTTCTAGCTGTGTGTGGGACTTGGTCTATTAGTCCATCTATACTGACCTCCATCAGGTTGCAAATTCAATATAATTTTGCTGTGCATTTAGCTCTGAAAAAATATTTTGGCTTCTAGCAGTGTGTGGGACTTGGTGTATTAGTCCATCTATACTGACCTCCATCAGGTTGCAAATTCAATATAATTTTGCTGTGCATTTAGCTCTGAAAAAATATTTGGGCTTCTAGCAGTGTGTGGGACTTTCTCTATTAGTCCATCTGTACTAACCTCCACCAGGTTGCAAATTAAAAATAATTTTTATCTGCATCTAGGTCTGAAAAAATATTTGGGCTTCTAGCAGTGTGTGTGACTTGGTCTATTAGTCCATGTATACTGACCTCCATCAGGTTGCAAATTCAGTATAATTTTTTTCTGCATCTAGCTCTGAAAAAATATTTGGGCTTCTAGCAGTGTGTGGGACTTGTTGTATTAGTCCATCTATACTAACCTCCACCAGGTTGCAAATTAATTTTTTTTATTTATATGCATCTAGCTCTGAAAAAATATTTGGGCTTCTAGCAGTGTGTGGGACTTGGTCTATTAGTCCATCTATACTGATCTCCACCAGGTTGCAAATTAATTTTTTTTTTTTATCTGCATCTAGCTCTGAAAAAATATTTGGGCTTCTAGCAGTGTGTGGGATTTGGTCTATTAGTCTATGTATACTAACCTCCACCAGGTTGCAAATTAAAAATATTTTTTATCTGCATCTAGCTCTGAAAAAATAATTGGGCTTCTAGCAGTGTGTGGGACTTGGTCTATTAGTCCATCTATACTGACCTCCATCAGGTTGCAAAATCAATATAATTTTTTTCTGCATCTAGCTCTGAAAAAATATTTGGGCTTCTAGCAGTGTGTGTGACTTGGTCTATTAGTCCATCTATACTGACCTCCATCAGGTTGCAAATTCAATATAATTTTTTTCTGCATCTACCTCTGAAAAAATATTTTGGCTTCTAGCTGTGTGTGGGACTTGGTCTATTAGTCCATCTATACTGACCTCCATCAGGTTGCAAATTCAATATAATTTTGCTGTGCATTTAGCTCTGAAAAAATATTTTGGCTTCTAGCAGTGTGTGGGACTTGGTGTATTAGTCCATCTATACTGACCTCCATCAGGTTGCAAATTCAATATAATTTTGCTGTGCATTTAGCTCTGAAAAAATATTTGGGCTTCTAGCAGTGTGTGGGACTTGGTCTATTAGTCCATCTATACTGACCTCCATCAGGTTGCAAATTCAATATAATTTTGCTGTGCATTTAGCTCTGAAAAAATATTTGGGCTTCTAGCAGTGTGTGGGACTTTCTCTATTAGTCCATCTGTACTAACCTCCACCAGGTTGCAAATTAAAAATAATTTTTATCTGCATCTAGGTCTGAAAAAATATTTGGGCTTCTAGCAGTGTGTGTGACTTGGTCTATTAGTCCATCTATACTGACCTCCATCAGGTTCCAAATTCAGTATAATTTTTTTCTGCATCTAGCTCTGAAAAAATATTTGGGCTTCTAGCAGTGTGTGGGACTTGTTGTATTAGTCCATCTATACTAACCTCCACCAGGTTACAAATTAATTTTTTTTATTTATATGCATCTAGCTCTGAAAAAATATTTGGGCTTCTAGCAGTGTGTGGGACTTGGTCTATTAGTCCATCTATACTGACCTCCATCAGGTTGCAAAATCAATATAATTTTTTTCTGCATAAAGCTCTGAAAAAATATTTTGGCTTCTAGCAGTGTGTGGAACTTGGTCTATTAGTCCATCTATACTAACATCCACAAGGTTGCAAATTAAAAATAATTTTCATCTGCATCTAGCTCTGAAAAAATATTTGGGCTTCTAGCAGTGTGTGGGACTTGGTGTATTAGTCCATCTATACTGACCTCCATCAGGTTGCAAATTCAATATAATTTTTTTCTGCATCTAGCTCTAAAAAAATATTTGGGCTTCTAGCCGTGTGTGGAACTTGGTCTATTAGTCCATCTATACTGACCTCCATCAGGTTGCAAATTCAATATAATTTTTTTCTGCATCTAGCTCTGAAAAAATATTTGGGCTTCTAGCAGTGTGTGGGACTTGGTCTATTAGTCGATCTATACTAAGCTCCACCAGGTTGCAAATTAAAAATCATTTTTATCTGCATCTAGCTCTGAAAAAATATTTGGGCTTCTAGCAGTGTGTGGGACTTGGTCTATTAGTCCATCTATACTGACCTCCATCAGGTTGCAAATTCAATATAATTTTTTTCTGCATCTAGCTCTGAAAAAATATTTCGGCTTCTAGCAATGTGTGGGACTTTCTCTATTAGTCCATCTATACTGACCTCCATCAGGTTGCAAATTAAAAATCATTTTTATCTGCATCTAGCTCTGAAAAAATATTTCGGCTTCTAGCAGTGTGTGGGACTTGTTCTATTAGTCCATCTATACTTGTGGGGGTCGTGATGACATTCCACTCGTCCTCCAGTCACTCCAAATTCAAACTATGAGCATGGGTCAACCATTCAAAGAATGAGTCAGACAACAAGCTGGTTCAAGCTCAGAGCATGCTCAGAAGACTACTACAGTCAACGTCCTCAGCATTGTTCTGCCTTTATTTTTACATGCACAAATCTAAATACACTACATAATGGGAGGGGAAAGAGGTTGTCCGGGGCGGGGTAAACCATGAAAGTCCAGTGTCTGGCCACTCCTGATTGGTCCACATCTCCTTATCTCAGTCTCTGGGCAGATATTGCAGCCGTCAGCTTATAATCTTGTTTCGTTTCTCTGAAATGTCTTGGCAACACTGGAAATGTCTTAGTTTAAGTTTCGATTTGAGTAATTACGTAGCAAGGAAAGCTTATTGTTATATGACACAAAATGGTGGTTAGTACATTAGCAAAAAAGCGTATAAAAGTTACAAGAATATAAAAGTTACAAATATATATATTCTCTTTTACCCTGACATTCCCCCCTAAACACTAAGCTTTCCTTTGCTTCGGGGCCTTTGAGACTGTCCATGTGTGGGGAGAGGGGAGGTGGATTTCTTCACCCAATCATCTTAGAAACTGCCCCCTTATGGGACGCCCCCAGACAATCGAGCCCTATCCTGGGTGACACATGGAGTTCTCCCAACTGATCCTAAACTGAATCTTTCAATTGGACTTTGTTATGGGGGGGTCTGGTCAGGCTTGTTCAAAAGAGGTGTATTTCTCTATATAAGGGGACTATGCAGCACAGGACCACCAGGCCCAATACTAGTAGACCTCCCATTACTAGACAAACTTGTTGGAGGAATCCCTTGAGCCCTCCCAACCATCCTGAGAAGAAGGAGGTATCTACCCCTGTGTGGTAGCTGTCCACCCTGGGACAGACAGTAAACATATGGAAAGGATATAGAAAAAGGTAGTCATCTTTTATAGACTCGTTCTGTCTCTCTTGCAGTGGGAGGCGTGAATCCAGGTGCTCTTGCCCTCAAGCTTCAGAGCCGTCGGGGTGGTGAGAAGCACAGTGTACGGTCCCTCGAACCGCGGCTGGAGGCAGTCTTTCCGGACAAACTTCTTCACATACACTAGATCGCCTGGGATGAAATCATGTACTGCATCACCTGTAGATTCTGGGAGAGAAGCAGATACTGGAGAGCGGGTGTTAGTCAATTCTCTAGACAAGACAATCACAAATTTTACCACTCTATCATGTGTTTCAGACAACTCTTGGGGCCTAATCTCTCCTATCTTGGGTGGGGTCCCAAACAAAATTCTATAGGGAGTCAGCCCATGTTTGGCCTGAGAAGTGTGTGTGATGTGATGCAATACTATGGGGAGTGGGTCGGGCCAGGGGAGGGGATGATCTTGGGTCATTTTCAAGAGCTGGGTCTTGAGTGTGGAATTCATCCTTTCCACTTTGCCTGAACTGGCAGGATGGTATGGAGTGTGGAGGCCCAAATCTGTTCCCAACATGTTCCAGAGTTCTTCGTAGATATTTGCTGTGAAAGCTGGTCCTTGATCCGATTCTATGACTTGGGGAACTCCAAATCTGCAGGCAATTTCGGTGATCAGTTTCTTGGCTGTGACTTTAGCAGTCATGTTGACAACCGGGTAGGCCTCGGGCCAGGCTGAGAACATATCCACGGCTACCAAAACGTACTCCTATTTTCCTGCTTTAGGCATTTGGATATGGTCGACTTGTATTCTCTGCCAAGGGTAGTCTGGTTTAGCCAGGTGTTGGAGAGGGACCCGTGCCGTACACGTTGGGTTGCAGGTAGCGCAGACAGAGCAGGATTTTGAGTACGCAGTCACAGTGGAAGAGATTCCAGGTGCAAAGTACAGTTTCTTGATCCATGCCAAAGCTTGATTCTTTCCTCTGTGTGTAGGCCCGTGAGCCCATGCTGCCACAGCTGAGTACATGCGTCTAGGCAAGCAAGGCTTCCCATCCACTTGGTAAAGAGTCGAGTTGACCTTTGAATCTTTGCGACCTGCCAGCACGGCTCCTGCCGCTTTCCATTGCTTGACTTCTTCAGTGGGGGTCTCCCTTTGTTCCTCACACAATTTTTCTTCAGGCATCCTGACCCCCCTGGATTCCATTCGTGTCTCCGCTGGACTTGTATGGTCTTCCGCCGGCTGTTCTTTGGCTCTTGCTCTAGTGAGCGTCACAGCTACGGTTTGCAGGGTCTCTCCCATCTCTTCTTCCTTTTCCTGCCACTTTGATGACACATTCTCCACTGCTGCAGTCTTGGCTGCTTGGTCAGCTAGGTGGTTGCCCCTGGCTTCTCTGGATTCTAGTCTTCCATGAGCCTTGACCTTCATAACAGCAACCTGAATGGGTAGTTCCAGGGCCTTCATTAGGGCCTTAATCCATGAGACATGTTTCACTGGTGTACCTGCAGCTGTGATGAATCCTCTAGACTTCCACAAGAGTCCAGAATCATTGCAAATTCCATGTCCATACCTGGAATCGGTATATATATATATATATATTCACCTTTGTTCCTGCTGCCAGGTGGCAGGCCTCTGTGAGAGCCACAAGTTCAGCCTCTTGTGCAGACATGTATGGTGGTAGAGCTTCAGCCTTCAGAACTGTTAGGTCTGTTGTAACAGCATATCCCGTGTGGAACTTCCCTTGAGGGTCTGCGGAACGGGATCCATCAGTCCATAGGTGCAAGGCAGGGTCTGCGAGCGGATGTGCCACCATATTCTCTGGAGCAGAAGTCTCTTCCTGCAAAATTTTTATACAATCATGAGGTTCCACCAATGGACCTTCACCCTCTTCACCTTCCCCCCTAGAAGGTGGAAACAAAGTGGCAGGATTGATAGTCAGACATCTGGTAAATGTTATATTGGAGGGCAACAATAGGGAACACTGCAGCCGCAGGTGTCTTTGGTTGGTTAGATGTTTCGGAGATGTTTGTTGCAGAACAGCTGAGAGATCATGGCCAGCCTGTATAACTAGATCATGTCCAAGGACGATATCAGCTGACTTGTCAAAGAGGATGTGAGAAGCGTGGACCGCCTTAAGGCACGTGGGGGCAGTTCGGGCGACAGGGTCCAGGCGGGCTGAGTAGTAGCCCAAAGGCCGATACTTATGATCATAGCGTTATGCTAGAACTCCAGAGGCATGACCTTCCGATTCCGAGACAAAAAGGTGAAATGGCTGAGTATAGTCTGGTAAGCCCAAGGCCGGGGCAGAGACAACAGCCTGTTTAAGGCGGTCAAAACATAGTCTGTGTTGATGAGAAACACGTGGATTTTCAGCATGAAACCAAACTGAGCCTTCATCCCTGAGACAGTCGTACAGAAATTGCATGAGCTTTGAGGCATCAGGGATCCATTGCCTGCAGTAAGTGATGAGGCCAAGGAAAGTCTGCATAGCGGAGTAGGTGGTTGGGAAGGTGATATCCATGATGGCTTGCTTTCTTTCTTCAGTCAGATGTCTAGCACCTTGTGATATACAATGTTCGAGGAAAATGACCTTGGGCAGACACCATTGGACTTTGCCTTTCGAGACTTTACAGTTAGCTGAGTGAAAAAACCAGAGAAGGGATTCTGACATCTCTGGCAAATTTTCTTCAGTGCCACATAGCAAAAGATCATCCACATACTGTAGAAGGGTGACCTGAAGGTTCTCTTGAACCCATGGCTCCAGAATAGACTTCATAGAATAAGTGAATTGGTTAGGAGAGTTCTGGGCTCTTTGCGGAATCCTGATCCATATAAGCTGTGCTCCTTGAAAGGTGAAGGCAGAAAGAAACCACGAATCTTCATGTAAGGGTATACTGAAGAAGGCGTTGGCCAGATCTAACACCGTAAACAAGGTGGCCGTTGGAGGCACCTGAGACAAAAGGGTGTTTGGGTTGGGTACCACTGGAGTTTCTAAAATGGTAGCTGCATTGACGACTCTGAGATCCTGAACCAACCGGTATCTTGGAGACTCTCCCGGAGCGGTTTTCTTTTTTACAGGAAAGAGGGGTGTATTGCATGGAGATACACATCTGACAAGGACTCCTGATTCCAGGAGGGAAGCGATTTGGGTACCCAAGCTTTGTTCTTGTGCAGCCTTGAGGGGGTATTGTGGCAACCGTGGATACCTGTGTCCAGGCTTGAGGTGTACTCGGACCGGGGGAACCTGCAGGAGGCCGACGTCCTCTGGCCCACTGGACCATAGAGAGTGAGGGAACTGTGAGGTTGTATGGTCATCATCATGAGAGGGAAGGCTTTAAGAACACAGCGGTCTTCAGTCCCTTGTTCGGAATGAGGGTCCCGCAAAAGAAGCTCCATACCATGGTTTCCGAAGGTAATTGTTGCCTTCATCCGCTCTAAGAGATCGGCTCCCAACAGATTGACAGGGCAAGTTTCAGAGACCAAGAATCTTGTGAGCACTCCGGTGAACGGTCCTGCAGACACAGGGACTGTGAGTGGAGAGGAAATATGTTGGCCTTCCACCCCAACACAGGTGAGGGTATCCGGTGATAGGGATACAGAAGGAGGGAGCTGTGCAGAGGAAATGACAGTGTCCACCAGGAACTCCAGTGGTTGATGGTCCACCTGTAAAGTGACAGTCTCTGAGGATGTGGTCAAGGCTACCACACTCCCAACACAACATTCGTCCTTCAGAATCACGAGATTGTCTCCTGTTTCTAGATGATCCCTTGTCATCTCTTCTGTCTTGTCTTCTATATGTGGGAGGAGTATCATCACCTGTGCCTTTAACCATTACCCACTTGATTCCATGTTGGTTGCCAGGGGTGGGTAGCTTTCTTGAGCTTGATATACCATGGCAGGAGCGGCTTTCTTCTTTGGCTTAGTATCCTTTTCCATTTTTAGCATTGATTTTTGGAAAGCTTTAACGATATCCACCGCGTCGTTGAAAGAAGAAGAACGAATCTCGGGCCGTACTCTCAGGACTTCATCTCTGAGAGCGTCTTGTAGGCCATCTATTAGGGCCTGAACCAACAGGACGGCCTGCGTCTTGACGTGAGGACTGTATCCGAGATCCTCAAAATGCATGCTGAGTCTTGCAGCATATCTTTCCACAGATTCATCAGGGTCTTGTTGAACATCTTGTACAGACCCAGCTTGATCTGACAAGCGATCCTGAGCCCAGGCTTTTAACTGTTTCATGTATTCTAGACCGGATTCATACGTACTAAGGGATCCTGCTTTTGTGGAATCCATGGCCTTTTGAAAGCTCTCCGTTTTCGGCTAAGTGAGCCTGGCATTCTGCAGCCAGAGTAGAACCAACAGCAAGGGAAATTTTGCGAGCCAATCCTCCAACATGGCTCATACAGATATTTGCAGGGTTGACTATGGCCCCCACCCGATGTGTAAGGATGTCACCATAGCCTATTGACAGAGTGACAGGGCGTCCTGATGGGTCTACTAGGTTCCGGGAGCGGCAGGGGTCCTAGACTTCTGAGGGGCTGGAGGGGGGGTGGTGCTCTTTCAGCAGTTGCTTGGAGCAAGGGCCGGAGTACGGGTAATGGATGTGGGGTGAAGGATGCCATAGGAGACGTATGGGGTAAAGGGGGGGGGGGCTGGAGTATCTTGAGCCCATCCCTCATCTGGCTCCGTATCGTCTTGAGTAACAGTATGTTGGCGGAGGGAGAGCAGTCTGGCCTGAAATTCTGGGGAGTTGAGGAGGATATCCCCAGGGTTGTGGGTGACTCCCATAGGAAACAGGGGAAGCGTCTCAGCATCGTGGGCTGGAGCAGAGGGTGTCACATTAGTTTCAGATGGGTGCTCTGGGACTGCGGGCTTTTCCACCTGTGCTGGTGGCTGGTAATATGCACCGGACGGATCTAGGAGTGGATATAGGCCGGATTGGGGCTTTCCGGGCCTCCCACAACAAGTAAGAGGTGTAGTAATATGGCCGTGGGAGGGAGGAGTTAAAATGGAAGTGGGATTATTCTTGGAGGCAGGAAAAGGTGTAGTAAGATGGCCGTTGGAGGGAGGAGGTGGGAGTGGGGGTGGGATTGTTCTTGGGGGCAGGCTGGGCATCGTGCCATGGGCGGCCCCCCCCCCCACAGACACAGCAGAACTTCGGGTTCTGCTGTCAGCACATACGACACATCCATGCTTCCGATGATTTAGCGTCGGCGCCATTATAGGGTGGTGGCTGAGGGCTCGGTGTAGTGACAGGCATCAACGGGGTTACGGCCAATTTAGGGTCACATAACAAATCACATTCTGCAGCTTTCATGTATCCGAGCAAAGGCTCGGCATTCTCTGTTCCCCCCTGCACCATCTACTCTAAGATGTGCTTGCAGAAATCCTCACCCAACTTTCCCAACTTGTGTGTAACACATTCTTTCTAAACTGAAAACTAAAGCCTGCCTGTACTGGATAAGCTTATCATATTCTACAAATTCCTAACATTCTTCTTGCCTTCTTGCCTTCCCGTAACTCCACTAATTGGCTTAACTCCCACAGCAGCATTCCGCAACTTACGAAATCTTTCAAATTTGAATATACACAACATTTTCTTATAGAATGCAATGATCTGTCGCGACTCAGATCACTCAGATCACTGGTGCAGCCGACAGGTCGCCACTCATCAGTGTAGAGTACCCCTCAATACACTAAGACAGAGAGTACGCCTCAATCTGTCCCTTCCCTAACCTTGAATGGCGACTTTACAGTACGACTCACCACGGCACCCTGACAGCAGAACCCCTCCTTATGAGGTTTCTCTGTATAAGACGAAGAGTACACCTCAATTCGTCACAGACCCTTACAGCAGAACCCCTCCTTATGAGGTTTCTCTGTATAAGACGAAGAGTACACCTCAATTCGTCACAAACCCTTGCAGCAGAACCCCTCCTTATGAGGTTTCTCTGTATAAGACGAAGAGTACACCTCAATTCGTCACAAACCCTTACAGCAGAACCCCTCCTTATGAGGTTTCTCTGTATAAGACGAAGAGTACACCTCAATTCGTCACAGATTCTTTCTCCCTTACACTACAATTCAGGAATGCTTTGTAACCTTGACTATCAGTTACGGGAGGCAGCTATCTAAGAAAAGTACAGTGACCGGGGGAGGAGGAGGTGGTGTGCACACGAGCACGCGCAGGCATGCGACGTCACTCGGTTTAACACTTGCTGGTTCAGGACGTGGTGCGGGACGCCTGAGGTCTCACCACTCGACCGGTCACCCACCCAGATCCATCCTGACAATCCCAACAGGAACCGCTGCGGCTGACACACAGGCAAGTGAGACATATAAAATACATCTCAACTTACCGTGTTCGATGGAGGTTGATCAGGCCTCAAATTCAGCCACCGCGGTCACCACCAGGGAAATCAGCAATATGGGTCCGGGAGGGCGGCGTACCGCTAGCCACGCCGCACGTTGAGCGCCATTTGTGGGGGTCGTGATGACATTCCACTCGTCCTCCAGTCACTCCAAATTCAAACTATGAGCATGGGTCAACCATTCAAAGAATGAGTCAGACAACAAGCTGGTTCAAGCTCAGAGCATGCTCAGAAGACTACTACAGTCAACGTCCTCAGCATTGTTCTGCCTTTATTTTTACATGCACAAATCTAAATACACTACATAATGGGAGGGGAAAGAGGTTGTCCGGGGCGGGGTAAACCATGAAAGTCCAGTGTCTGGCCACTCCTGATTGGTCCACATCTCCTTATCTCAGTCTCTGGGCAGATATTGCAGCCGTCAGCTTATAATCTTGTTTCGTTTCTCTGAAATGTCTTGGCAACACTGGAAATGTCTTAGTTTAAGTTTCGATTTGAGTAATTACGTAGCAAGGAAAGCTTATTGTTATATGACACAAAATGGTGGTTAGTACATTAGCAAAAAAGCGTATAAAAGTTACAAGAATATAAAAGTTACAAATATATATATTCTCTTTTACCCTGACATTCTAACCTCCATTAGGTTGCAAATTCAATACAATTTTTTTCTGCATCTAGCTCTGAAAAAATATTTAGGCTTCTAGCAGTGTGTGGGACTTGGTCTATTAGTCCATCTATACTAACCTTCACCAGGTTGCAAATTAAAAATAATTTTTATCTGCATCTAGCTCTGAAAAAATATTTCGGCTTGTAGCAGTGTGTGGTACTCATTGTATTAGGCCATCTATACCAGGCTCCACCAGCTTTCAAATTAATAATGATTTTTAGCTGCATATAGCCCTGAAAATAATTTTTCTTCCCAATAGTGGTAGCAATAGAAATATGGGGCGCGCGCCTGGCTAACAAAAATATACGCTTCATAACAAAAAGCACCAGCCTAGCGCATTGCATTAATAAGATGGCATCATCGTCTCTCCCAGTGCTAGGCCTACTACGCCGGCTAGCATTCCTGTGCCTAAAGCACAATGTATGGGTCCGCGCTAGCCACTATGCTGAGGTGTGTAAAGCTGCTGCTAACGCTTTATCACAATTCAATTGGCAGATTTTTACAGAGCTCCTCCCCAACGCCCACCCATCGGACAGCAGTTGCCCACCCTCCCTATGGGATCTAGTGGCGAATAGTTGAGGCCATTAATCAGAGCGTCAGTTGCCCCGTCAACGTGGCAAGCATACGGTAAGGCATGGGAAGAGTGGACACGACTAGTAGCAGGCAGACGGGTTGACCAATGTGAACAAGCCAGATCACAAGTCACCATAGAATTTCTCCACCAGCTAATGATGAGGGGCATATCAGGGCCGTCAGCGCAGTGGTGTCTGACCGGAGTAGTGTGACGCCCTGCTGTGCATGGAGTCACAGATCCAAGGGGGGTGCATTTCAGGTTTTCTCCACAAGAGGCCCTCAGAGCATGCACACACCTCCACCCTACCTCAGAACCACCAGAGGGAGCCCTACTGGGATATATAAATAGGGATGGTGGAGCTAGGCGGGCAGGGACTCATCAGGTTTCTGCAGAGAGAGAACAGTCTGGAGTCTGCTGCAGCGAGAGACAGAGAGACAGTGTGTCAGCAGGTTCTGCAAGCAGTCTAGCAGAGCAGAGAAGGAGACAGCTAGGAGCGTTGCCAATGCTCTAGAGAGCGGCAGAAGAGGCAGCCAGCTAACTGTCAGTGTGTATAGCCTAGTGAGGGCCCAGAATAGGCCGAAGGCTAGTGGAACAGTAGTATTGGGGACAGAGGAGCTTCATAAGCTCACCCCAGAAATATACCGGACACCGGCTCTGAGTCTGCAGAGCAGTATACCCTCTGTGGAAAACAGCCGGATCTTTCCTGGAAGACTTCAGGTCTCAGGATTGCCCAGGAGCTGACCCGTGGCAGGACCAGGAGGCACGGAGGCTCTGCCATACCAGGAGCGTGCTCTTCAGCAAAAGGCCCTAACACCAAGTCAGCCGGCGCATCACAAGGACTAAGTTAGGGCTAGTTTCAGACGGGCCATAAACTACACGAAGCTGCAAGGATACAGGAGGCCCTATACCTGCTCACTGGGGAGAGACCTGCAGTGCACCCCTCACCCTACAGTGCTCAGGGCGGTACCGCAACTCCACCAGTAAAAAGGTACTGAAGCCAAACGTGTGTGTGTCTCCCATTTTTCCTTGGACCCGGCTGGGTCACCACCATATCATGCACCTTACCAAACACCGCTGCCCTGAGGCCTAGCTCCACCTGTGGGGAGCTACACCATCATATCTGCCGTAACACCGGCCTCAGTGGACTGCCGCAGCGCTGGTGGTCCTCACCAGAGACCACAGGTGGCGTCACGAACTTTGACATTTTCTTTTTTTTTTTTTTTTAAGAGAGACCCCAGGGTACGGGCCCGGGAGCCGAGCACCGCGACATCCCCCATGACCAGACATTAAGGCCCGGGCGCCGAGTAATCCCCATCCCCTGGGCGCCACAGTAGCATTTCACTTCCAACTACTGAATTGGGGAGATGTGACACAGATTCATCATCAGACAATCCATAAAAGGGTGGAAAAGGGGTCAGCCAAGTCAGGAGTGTAGACGTCCTGTCCCGTGTCACTAAAACTGATTTCTCACATCATATCCCTATCACCATTAACATGACACTCACAATTTGAAGCAACACTACTGTCTACTGCATTTGTGATCGCCGTCTTCGGGGCGCTATGCATAAGCGAATTAGTCCCTCAATCCAAAATTACCACCAGTGGAGGCTTATTACACCAGGACGTAGTCATAGCCAATAATGCAATACGTCTACGCATACGCCAATCGAAAATGGTTCCAGCGGGCAGGGGCACTTGGGTACTTCTACAACCCACAAACGGTACACTGAGTCGGGTAACAATAGTAAAAACATATCTAACCATCAGATCGCAAAGTAATTTCTTCCTATCACACATTGATGGAACGCCATTATCAAGATACCAGTTCCAAGCTATATTTAATAAATGCATAACATCGGCAGGGAACCACCCCAAAGATTACGGGACACACTCATTCCACATAGGCGCGGCCACGGAAGCAGCAAGAGCAGGACTGTCAGAAACGGAAGTTCAGAGGATAGGGAGATGGCGATCCACGTGTTTGGCGAGATACATAAGACCAGACTTGTTATCCTAAAGTGGTTTGTTTCTTTTACAGGTGATGCTAAGCCAAAAGTGTGGGTGATAGGCCACTCGTATATATATTGGGCAGAAAAAAGGGCGAAAGTCTGCCCAGGCGGGAGGAAATTAGAGTTTCATAACACATATTTCAACTGGAGAGGTATTAGAGGCCTGCTATTGGCACAGGTACTAATGGAGGTAATCAAGGTAGGGAGAGAGGCAAGAGGTCTGGTCATCTTAGTTATACAGGCCAGGGGAAACAACCTAGGTCATCACAAGAGTGCATAACTAATGGCAATAATGAAACTAGACACTGAGCGCTTCACAGAATTTTTCACAAAACTAGCTATAGTATGGTCAGAGATTGTGCCGTTAGCGGTATGGCAAGGTGCGCGAGACGTCACGGCCATCGAACGGACAAGGCGGGTAATAAATATTCGGATGGCAAAATTTAGAAGAGACAGAGGTGGTGTAGTGATACGACACCGACAACTGGAAGGAGATAAAGCAGGCCTCATACGGCCCGACGGTGTTCACTTAATGGATATTGGACTGGACATATTCCTGTCAGGACTCCAGGACGGAGTGGAACAAGCGTTAAGAGTGATGGGTGGGGGTCAGAGTCCTGCATACAAGTACGCAGGATCCTCCGTGGCCTGGAAATAGAAAGGACATGTTGGAGAGTTACACTTGTTGGCCAACTTGCCAGAGTGGAGACCCAGGGCATGCTGCAACAAGCTGAATTATTTTAGAAATAAAATGCCTTTCTAATGGAATGAGTATAAAGAGTTAATAAAGCTGTGACCGATCCTCACCCATCCAGTTGTAAGAGTTACATTATTGTATTGTCAAGAAAAGGGGGGCGGTAGGGGAGCTAAGCGTCTGGGTTTGGTTGGGGTCCCCACAGTCTGCCTAGGCTAGATGTATTTAAAAAATCTTATTAGATACACAGGTGGTGCAGCTTGCTTTGCAGCTGGGCTACTACGCCCAAAGTATTGCCTAGGCTAGATGCAGTTAAAAATTCTACGCTGACTAGCAGACACTGAAGATTTGGAGGAGACCTCTGAGTAAACAGCTCTTCAGACTCAACCATCTGTGTTACCCCAAGCCATAGTGTATGTAGTTTCTTACAGTTAAGGGGGGGGGGGGGGCGACCCAACCCACCTGGAATTGACGATGCCAACATCACGTAAGACACAGCAAGGGGACTCCAAAAAGAGTCTCCATTTTATCCCAAAATTGTGGCACAGACACCACTTAACCCTAGAACGCATACCTGGGGCCTCGCAGGCCTGCCCTGTTAATTGTTTTCTATTTTCTGCAAGATTACTTTAGTTAGAATTTTGAAACTCTAGGTATTCTTCATGTATATAGTTGTTTGTCATTTGAGTTTGAGTTATTCCATGTTATTTGCACACGGGCCTAAAAGGCCCCAGGTATGTGAAAGTGTAGATTTTTATGGTCATGCGTTCTAGGGTTAAGTGGCATCAATTGCCCCACAGTTGCTTAAAACGGTTGGTGAGGTGATTTTACCAAATCCTCAAGCTTTTAGTGTCCCCAGGATGACAGAGGGGTAGAAAAGTCCTTGAGAATCCATGATTTGTTCATCTTTATGAACGTGAGTCTGTCTACATTCTCAGTGGACAGCCGCGTGCGCTTATCTGTCAGCACACCACCAGCAGCGCTGAACACACGTTCAGAGAGAACGCTGGCTGCAGGGCATGACAAGATCTCCAAGGCGTGAGTGGCGAGCTCCGGCCATTTTTCCAGATTGGAATACCAAAATGAGCAAGGGTCCAGTGACACAGTCATGGCTTCAATGATCACTTGGAGATACTCCTGTACCATTCTCTCTAGGCGTTGACTATGTGTCAGACTTCTTGTCTCCTGTGGCCTTGCAAAGGATGGTCTAAAAAAGTGGTGAAACGATTCAACAAAATTGCTGTTACCAGCAGATACTGTGTTACTGTTACGATTTGAGTGATGAAGACTCAACAGTCCCACGGTTGGCAAGTTAGAACTGTGAGATTCACTATGTGCACCACTGGTGTTTTGTGGAAAAGCACATGTAAGATTCTGCAACAGCGTCTGCAGATACTCCTGCATGAGTAAATCCCTTTTTATGGCAGGAATTATTTCGGCAAATTTACTTTTGTACCGGGGATCTAAGAGTGTGGCAACCCAGTAGTCGGGATTACTTCAAATTCTGACAATCTGAGGGTCATGTTGCAGGTAGTGCAGCAAGAAGGCACTCATGTGTCTTGCGCATCCAGGAGGACCAAGTCCTTGTTGTGTTGGTAGCGAGGTAAGAATCATGCTTCCTTCCTCTGCCCTCTCCCCCCCAACCTCGCACAACAGAAATGTGATCAAGGTCTCCCTCATCTGATGAGTCTTCCATGCCCCATCGCCAGTTCGTCCTCCACTTCTTCCTCGGGTCCTGCACCTTCCTCAACAGTTTGGCTGCTACCATGCGCCCTGGTTAATCCCTCTCCCCCACCCTCCCATGCCTGCCGCCTTGGTGCTTCCGACCGTCAGGACCTTGGAGATGTTATCCCTTCCGCATATGACTCCTCCTCTACTTCCTCCACCTCCTCTTGTCCCACCACCTGACTCTGAATTATTTAATGTGTGCTCCAGCATGTAAATCACCAGAATAGTCATGCTGATAATGGCATCGTCGTCAGCACTAAACATCTTCGTCGCCATTTCAAAACTGTGCAGAAGGGTGTGTGGCGCCCCTGAGGGTTCAGTCACCACAGAGTTACTGCATCTCACCCAGAGGTGTGGTATCTCACCCTCAGGTAAGGAAGGCGCATGGCTCGGGACCCTAACACCTGCATCCAACACATACCCGCAGTGGGGGTAAGGCGAGATTGCTCCAAAGGGAGAGCACAGTCCCAGGTCGCTAGCTGGCGGGAGGGTCCTATGTAGTGGGTGCTTAGGGGAGCAGCTTAGGGGAGCACATGACAGGGAGAGTATAAATAGGAAGCCATTTTAGAAAGAGCAAGCCAGTCAGAGGAGGAAAAGTGACAGGAGCAGAGGCTCTGCATGAGCTCTGCTCCGGAGGCGGGCCTAGCCTGGGAGGCCCAGGACTGAAGGAGAGAAGAGAGGAGTGGGAGCAGGAAGGCTCCAGGAACTGAAGGGACCCTAGGGCTACGGGCCGTGCAGAAGGCCACCCGTACTCCCCCTTCTACCAAGAGGTAGAGGGGTCAGGCGAGATAAGGGGAATCGGTCCCTAAACTAGCGGAGAAGCAGCAAGGCTCAACTAGAAACCAGAGGCTGCAGCATTTCATGTACTGCAGGCCAAAGTCCACACCAGTCTCACTAAGAAGGTAGCCACATATGACCCAGGGGACGGAACACACGTCGCCCGCCAAGGTCCGAGGATACCGGATAGAAGTGTCACTGGGTGTGAGGTGCAGGGAGAAGGCCAGAGAAAGGACACACAGAAGGGAGTCCTGCTAAGTACTCCGGAGCTATCTGGGGGTGGACTGAGCCCCTCACTGAGTACGCACAGCACGACGGGGGAGATTGCTCTGGTACCTGTAATCTGGACTGCAACAACTGTGAGTAAAGATCTTGGGACTGCATCACACGGACTCTGTGTTCATTACTGACTCCCGCACTACAACCACCATCATCCACCCACACTGCCCTGAAGCTACACTCTTCCTGTGGGGAGTAATAATACCATTGCTGCAAAACCACCAGCTTCAGAGGACTGTTCCGCAGTGGCGGCCCCTTTGGAAGCACTCCACAGGTGGCGTAGTCGGACATTATAAAACCCATATATACAAATTACCGTTGGATTGACCGCCCTGGGTCACGGACTGGGTCACCGCCCCAGTGACTACAACCCCCAGCGTCTACCAGCCCGGCTCCGGGTACCCCACGGCCCAGGGGGCGCGTCAACTTCATAGGTCCCTGATCTGAGACCACTCCTGCAGCGTGATTTGCGCCACCTCTGGATCTCGTTGGCCCAGGCTATACGTCAGAACGTATTGCACCAGGGCTTGTTGGTGCTGCCACAGTCGCTGCAACATGTGCAGAGTTGAATTCCACCGTGTCGGCACATCGCATTTCAGCCGGTGAACTGGCAGGCCCAACGACTTCTCTAGAGATGTAAGTCGTTGAGCTGCGGGATGCGAACGGCGGAAGTGAGCACACAGCGACCGTGCCCTCTGCAGAAGGCCATCTAGTCCGGGATAGTGGGCTCAAAGTTTATGGACAACCAGGTTCAACACGTGAGCCATACAAGGCACGTGTGTGACATTGCCCCGGCAAAGGGCCGCACCCAGGTTTGCAGCATTGTCTCACACGGCCATCCCTGGTTGCAGGTCCAGTGGAGACAACCATTCATGAAACTGGGTCTCCAGAGCTGACCACAACTCCTCAGCTGTGCGACTCACATTTCCCAGACATTTCAAAGTAAACACTGATGCCGTTGAGCCCTGCTGCCAGTATAGTAAGGAGGTGTGCGGGATTCCTTCTGCGCAGTTGGAAAGCAGGTGGCATTACCAGATAGGCTTTGGGTGCAGGTGTAGGACCGAGAGGAGGTTGAGGAGGCAGAAGCAGTGGAGGAACTTCGAGATAAAGAGGATTGACGCACAACTTGTGTAGACGGTAAGACTAAGACAGCAGCCCCTTATCCTGCTGTCACCATAGTTACCCAGTACCCAGTCAGCGACATGTAACGCCCCTGTCCATGCCTACTCGTCCAAGTGTCTGTGGTGAAATGCACCCTGTCACACACAGAGTTTCTCAAAGAAGCGGTGATGTTGTGTGCGACATGCTGGTGGAGAGCAGGCACACCTTTCTTTGAGAAGTAGTGCCGACTGGGTATCTGGTATTGGGGCACTGCGAAGGACATAAGGTCTCGAAAATCCTCTGTGTCCTCCAGGCGGAAAGGCAGCATTTCTGTAGCCAACAGCTTGCAGATGGTGAAATTCAACCTCTTATCTTTGTCATGGCTAGGAGGAAATGGTCTTTTACTTTTCTGTAGCGCCCCGAGGGTTTGGCCGCTACAGGGGTATTGCACCTCAGACCAGAGGTGTGATATTCCACTCCCAGGTAAAGATGGAGTATGGACCAGGGCTCAGTTAGCTGCATACAGCACACACACCCCATTTCCGAGGGACAGCTCAACGGTGCTCCCACTAGACAGAAGTGCAGGCACGACCGACTATGTCCCTGCCTGGAGTGGGGAGGGGGGTGGAACACCCAGTGCTGTAGGGGCAGGTAGGGGTTGGTTCCTGAGCGTAGGTTGGAGCCCATTGGTTGCTGGTCACCTGGGCTCATGGTCAGAGGGAGGTATAAAAGGTGGGCACCATCTTAGATCTAGGTTCGTTCAGCCAGAGGAGAAGACAGGGAGTAGAGGCTCCGTAGGAGCTCTACTCCAGAAGGGCCTAGTGAGAGGCCGAGGAGGAGGTGAAGGGGAGCTGAGATTTTGGCTCATCTCAGCTCCAAGAGAACGGAACAGAAAGGAACAGAAAGGAACCGAGAAAGAGAAGGAGAGACAGAGAAACAGAAGGGCTCAGGAACAAGAAGGTGGAAGGGACCCTAAGAACCCACGAGAATGCAGGGTGAAGGGTCAGGCAGATTAAGGGTACCGGATCCCAAGTTGGTGGAGGAGAAACAACCCTCAGCCAAAGACCGGTCGTCGTGATCATCTATTGGTGCGACACCTCATCAAACCTGCTAGGAAGGCACCATATAGGACAGCGGAGGACGGGGCCCACGTTTAACCGCACAGGTCTGCGGCAGCTGGACAAAAGTGGGTCACTGGTGAGGCAGGCCAAAGAAAGGATTAAAGGGGGTCCTGTGCCATGCTCCTGAATTGCTTGGGAGTTGACCGAGCCCCACACCTGGTGGACGCAGCACGGCTCGGGCGGTCACTACCTGTCCAGAAGTGACCCGGAACAAATGAACTGTGAGTAAAGACCCTGGACTGTAACTTGTTGTCTGTGTGCTCCTTCGCTCCTCCGGCACTACCGGTACTGGGACCTTCACCACCATCACTCCCACCATCCACTACACTGCCCTGGGGCCGCACTCTTCCCGTGGGGAGTCACACTACCCTAGCTGCACACCTCATCAGCCCCAGCTGTCTGCATGCAGCGGCGGTTCCTAATAACCGCAATCCACAGGTGGCGTAGTCGGACATTATGTGAAGCACGTAGCAGACTACCATTGGCCTGACCACCCTGAGCCGCGGGACCGGGCCGCCACTACTACTCCCCCCATCGTTCCCCTATCGCCCGGATCCGCGTGCCCCACGGCCCAGGGGGCGAGTCATTTCCACTTCTGAGGGACCGAGGGCTGGCTGTTGTACTTAGATGGGGTTGAGAAGGGTGTCCCCGGCAAACTGCCGATCTGTGAGGAAGATGCAGGCGGACATGTTAGGTTGCCTTGATCCAAAGGTGGTGCTCTCGATGTCGGAGAGTGCTCAACACCAGCAGGTGTTTCCACTTCCCAATGAACTGATGACCTGCCAATCACACTGGCTGTTGCGGGTAAAGAGGTGGCAGGTCTGCGTCCAAAAACATGTGTGACTGCTGTCCCCCCAGTCACAGAGGATGAAGAGGCTGCAGATGCACAAGATGGGTCAGACGGTGGTTGGTCCGGCCCGCTAGGCCGCATTGTAGCACAGTGAGCTTCCCACTGCAACTTATGCTTCATATCCATGTGACGGTACAAGCATGAAGTACTCAAACTATGGATTTTTTGGCTCCTACTTAGCTTTTGGTGACAAATATTACAGATAACATGAGTTGGGTCATCCTTATCGATCTGAAAAAATGTCCAGGCTATGCAAGGCTTAGAGCCCATGCGACCTGAAGAGCCACAACGACTTGTGGTCAGAGGCAGAGTTGTGGTTGAGGATGCAGTTGTTGACGTGCTTCCAGTACTCCGTCTCTGTCCAGGGAGGCGCAACCTAACCTCATCGTCAATAGCATCTGTGACGCCCCGCTGCGCTTTGTATCACAGATCCTAGAAGAGTGCATTGATGGAATCCTCCACAAGAGGCCCCCATAAACATTCACACATCTCCACTTTCCACCTCAGACCAGCAGAGGGAGCCTGTTAGGGATATAAATAGGGAAGGTGGAGCTAGGCAGTTCAGTTCCTCTGAAGAGTTCCTGCAGTAGAGAAGCCTAAGAGAGGTCAGTGTGCAGTGGAGCTCAGTCTAGT
Source organism: Phyllobates terribilis (assembly GCF_046119375.1). NCBI lineage: Eukaryota > Metazoa > Chordata > Amphibia > Anura > Dendrobatidae > Phyllobates > Phyllobates terribilis. The sequence goes on from NW_027362761.1 coordinate 1,178,439,783, forward strand.
CTAGAGAACTCAGTTAATAGTTCAGCAGTGGAGCACGAGCCTCTTGCTAGCTAGATTCAGTGAGCCCAGAAAGAGCTTAAGGTGTGTCGGCGCCATAAGATCGGTGAAGCATGGCAATCTGCCGTTAGTGTGTATAGCCTACTGAGGGCCTGAGTAGGCCGAAGGCGAGTGGCGAGTTAGTACATAAGAGGCAGAGGAGCTTAACCAACTCACCCCGAAGCATTTACCAGACACCGGATCCGAGCTTACCGGGATCTCTATAACCCAGTAAGGCATAACCGGAATCCCTGGAAAACTACAAGTCCCAGGATCGCTAAGGTGCTGATACGTAACAGAGCCAGGAGACGCTTAGGCCCCGCATACTGGGAGCGTGAACTCCAAGACAAGGCCCTACCTCAAGGTCAGCCAGCGCAGGACAGATACAAAGTTAGGCCTAGCTCCAGGCAGGTCAGAAACTTACTATGCAGAGGCAAGAAACAGGAGGCCCTACACCCGCTCATTGGGGAGGATCCTGATATGCACCCTTCACCCTACAGTGCTCCGGGATGTGCCTGAATTTCCATCAGTTAAAGGTATTGAAGTGACTACCGTGTCCGTTCCCGTTCTTGCTCTGACCCAGCTGGGTCTCGCCTGTCCTGCATTCCCCCTGCATACGCTGCCCTGAGACCTAGCTCCACCTGTAGGGAGCATTACCATTGAGCTGCCTTATCACCGGCCTCTGTGGACTGCTGCAGCGCTGGTGCTTCTCACCAGATACCACAGGTGGCGTCACGAACTATTATAAAATTAACAATTATCCACCCTTTTAAAGAGTGACCCCAGCGTACGGGCCAGATAGCCGACCACTGCGACAACCCCAAGGCCAGGCAAACGACCGGGTACCGAGTCATCCCCATCCCCTGGGCTAGTTACATCCTCCTCCACCTCCTCTGCTGACCTCATCGACTGGCTGACTGTGGGTTGACAGTAAGTAGGATCTCCAACCTCGTCATCATTACCCTGTGTGTTCTCACACCCATCGTCCACAGAGCCAACCTCTTCCTGCCCTGACCGAAAAGTCAAGTTGTCGCTCCAATCAGGTATTTGAGTCTCATCAACGTCTTCATCATTGTCTCCACCAACAGGAGTTACAGTTTGGAAACGAGGGTCTACATTATGCTCAGAACCTTCTTCATCTGGTCCTGGATCCGACTTATAAAGATTCTGTGCATCAGTGCAGATCATTTCCTCGTCTGGATTAACAGAAACTCTGGAGCAGACCTCCGTTTCCCAGGCTATAGTATGAGTAAACAGCTGTGCAGACTCAACCATCTGTGTTACCCCATACTCAGACGGGCAGCTGGAGACTTGGGAGCTGTGAGGAAGCAAGTGCGATTGGGGTGACACCTCTGAGGACTGGAGTATTTGTGATGTTGAAGTTGAGGTGGAGGAGAGCCCACTTGAAGGAGAACTTGATATCCGTTGAAGCACCTGCTGTTTTTGTGCCTCATCTGGAATTTGTAGCGATGGGCATGTCCGTAAGAAAGGGATCGTATCACATTGTCCACGAAAAGAAGTAGACATCTTAATTTGGCTGGAAGATGGTCTTTCTTCTTCAGATGTTACCCCCCCCCCACCGTGGGGGGTCGACCCACCAGCGGACAGGCACCAGCATTGGGAGAGGGGGGCTGGCCGTCAGGGTCCACCGCGGCTCTGGCACAAACCCGACGACACGGAGGTCGCACGGGCAGGAACGGACTGGCCGTGTCGGCTTCGCACTTTTTTGGTTTTAGAAGGGCATGACATGCCTATATCTGTGTCTCCCCCTCCTTTTACTCCTCCACCTCTTTTCTTTTCGCATGACTATATGTACTTGTCACTTTTCCATGTGTTAGTTATGTCTTCTGAGCAGTTTGTCAGGTTTTGGACACCTTTGAAGGTGTTTTCTATGTGTTTCTATGTGCTTTTGTTTGCCTGCCATTGGTTTTAACGGTGTTCGAAGGTGTTCGACGAACAGTTCGACGAACAGTTCGACGAACAGTTCGGCGAACATACGGGTGTCTCATGTTTCACAAAAATGTAACCACAATGATACATATCAAAAGCGAGGGATGAGTTTCAGTAATGTCCCAATGAGTTCCCAAAGTCCTGAATAGGTGATCCAACGGCATCTCCCCGCGGTCTCTATTCTATGTGCACGCCAGTCCAGGCCCTGAGAAAGACCATGTTTGGTCGAAACGTTGGCCTGTTCTTCATTCACGAGGAATGGTGTTAATTTAAACCAATTAAAAATTAATTTTTGCATCAATATTGGAGTGCCGAAGTTTTCTTTGGATATTGATATTATTCTCCATGTCAGTACGAGCACACAGATACCAACCATGTATAAATTTTTTTATATTTAGGCATTGAAAAAGAATTTGGAAATTTGTTAAAAACAAAAAATGTTTTTGTCACCATTTTCCGAGACCCGTAACATTTTCAATTTTTGTGGTAAGGGGCTGTGTGAGGGCTTATTATTTGTTGCCTGATTTGAGGTTTTATTGATACTATTTTGAGGTAGATATAATGTTATGATCCTGTCTAATTGCAGTTTATTGCAATGTTGCAGCAGCTAAAAAAAGTAATTATGGCATTTGGATTTTTTTCTCATTACGCTGTTTACTGATTGGATTAATTTATTTTATTTTTGATAGATTGGAGTTTTATGAATTCGGCGATATCAAATATGTGTATTTTTTATTTTTTTAATTGCTTTATTTTTAATGGGGCACAAAGGGGGATGATTCTTTCACCGGCTATCACTGAGGAATACGTTCCTACAACAAGGATACCATCCACTGGTAATAGATGTACAGATCCACAGAGCTACAAGGATCCCAAGAAGCAGCCTCCTGGATTACAGATAGAGGGGGTACAAAGATGATGCACCCCCAGAGCCGTGGGGTACTCGGCAGCGGGGCCTAAAGATGCTGGTGGGGGGATATCACGGTGGCTGGCCCGGTCCGTGGCCCAGGGCGGTCAACAAAAAAGGGGAATATTATTTATAGGGGATTTTGTAATAGTGTCCGTGACACCACCTGTGGAATGCCGCTAAAGGGAGCCGTCGCTGCGGAGCAGTCCTCTGAAGCTGATGTTACTGCAGCAGAGATGGTATGGCTCTCCACAGGAAGAGCTAGCTCCAGGGCAGTGTAGGGAAATGGATGGTGGTACAGGTGAGAGACGGCCAGGACGGCTCAGGAAGAAATGATAGACACTCACACGGGGGTTCGCTTCGGTACCTTTACTGGTGTAGATGCAGGTATGGTCCAGGGTACTCTGTACGAAGGGTGCACGTCTGGACTTCTCCCCAGTGAGCGGGTATAGGGCCTCCTGATCCGTTGCTTTCACTTGCTAAGCTTCTGACCTGCCTGGAACTAAGCCTGGCTTGATTACTGTCTCTCTCTTGCACCTGCTGACCTGGTGGTAGGGCCTACTCTTGGAGATCATTCTCCCTGGATGCTGGGGCCTCCGTGACTCCTAACCCTGGTACTGTAGTCAGCGTTGGCCTCCAGGTATCCGGTGGTCCCTACTGGGTATATGGAACCCTGTAGGCACGGACCCGGTGTCCGGTGTTTAGTTCGGGGTGAGCCTGGTACACTGCTCTGCCCCCTTCATCTTCTCTCTTCTCTCTCCTCTGCCTTTGGCCACACTCAGGGCCCTCATTAGGCTTCAACTCATGCTGTAGGCCTTGGCTCGTCTAAGCACAGCAGCCAGCGTGCTGTCTCTTCACTGGTCTAAGTGCCAGCACACTCTCTCACTAACTACTGACTACCTGGCTCCACCCTCCATATATATATCCCTAACGGGCTCCCTCTGGTGGTCTGAGGTGGTGCGGTGGAGGTGTATGAATGTGTGAGGGCCTCTTGTGCAGAAGTCCATCCATGCACCCTACGGGGTTCTGTGGCACCTGTGTGGAGCAGGGCGCCACATTCCCCCCTAGTACAACTCAGACTGAAGCATTTTAAACAGGTAACAACAATAACAACAATAATAACATTAATACATTTTCTTATATAAAACACTCTTCTTAAAGTCTCAGTGAGATCCATTAACTGGTGTCCATCTCACTGGGGAAGATGAGCAGCATGAGGGACCCGTCTGAAAACCCTCAATGTAGGCCCTGGGCGTGGCTGCAGGGCATAAGTGATCCAGGTGCTGGACCACGTCTTCGGCCACACCAAACGGTTTTTGTTCTGTGGTCACTTAAGGGGCACTCCAGGGAGTGCAACTATTTACAGGACAATTTTTGGGCTGCTCACAGTCCTCAGCCTACAAGTCTCTGTACCCAGACGGGTAACTAAAGGCACATATTATTTGCAATTTATATAATAATCAATAGTAGACCATACCCAACTGGGTAACTATTTACACTGCAGGTATTTCTAACTTATTCCTTATACTTGGCAGGGACCTGGCCTTTTGTACTGCGTGTTGACCTACGTAGTACTGGGGTGTTGTTGATGTCTGTGTTTGCACTGTCTGCTACCCTGTCAGACCTACGTGTGGGCAAATTGTAAAACTATCTTAACCTCTCGATGGGACTTGCAAGTACACTGTTTACTGGGCCTTCTGGCTCTGCTTCTACCGGTGATCCTTCTTCCTGGGATTCTTCCTGAGCAGGCTCTTCTGGGGCACTTACAGGTCTTACTTGCAGTGAAGGGTCTTCTGGCTGTTGGTAGAAGTGTATCACAGGTATTATTACAGCTCCATCCAGTTGAGGCAATCTGCTGGGAAATCTCCTAAGACAGTATGGAGTACATCTTCTTTGGGTTCTTCAGTCACTATAAGAGGTACTTCCTCCTGTGGCTTAAACAGACCTGGGCACAACTTCAAGTAGTCTCTTGAGACTGTTGCAGTTGTCTTACCTCCATCTTTACTGATTAGACAGGTTTTTCTATTATCGAACCTGGAATCCAACACAGTGTAAGGCTCTCTTTCCCACTGGTCATCGAGCTTGTGACTTCTTCTCTTTCGCTTCAGCACAACTTCTCCGGGTGTTAAGGGTTCTGCTGGTGCACTGTTGTTGTACTGCGCTTCCTGCTTATCTCTCACCCTATTTAGACTGTCTTCGACACAGGCCTGTACTCTCTTATACTGCTCCTGTCGAGTCATATCCCAGTCTTCAGTGGACATATCTGCTTCCGGCTCTACCACTCCAAGCTCCAGGTCCATGGGCAACTTTCCGGGTCTTGCTCTCATGAAGTACGCTGGAGTACAATTGGTGGAACTCACAGGTATGTGATTGTACAGATCTACCAGGTCAGGTAGTTTGTCTGGCCACTGATTCCTTTCTTCGAGATGTAAGGTCCTCAGCAGGTCTATGACGATATTGTTCATCTTTTCACATAGACCATTGGTTTGAGGGTGGTACGGCGTAGTCCGAATCTTCTTACACCCATATAGATGGCAAAACCCTTTGAACAGCTCGGCTTCAAAGGCAGGGCCTTGATCCGTCAGCACCTTATACGGGTATCCATGGGGCCTGCAGATGTATGCTTGAAATGTTCTTGCTGCAGATTCTGCAATCAGATCCTTCACGGGGGCTACCACCAGGAACAGGGAGTAGTGATCCACCATGGTCAGGGCATAGGAGTAGCCTGACCTGCTGGGTGACAGCTTGACATGATCCAGAGCGACGATCTACAGGGGCTGGGTTGTCTTGATGGATTGCAAGGGTGCTTTCTGGTTGCTGTAGTCTTTTCTTCTGAGGCTACAGGGTCCACAATCCCGGCACCACCTCTCTATGGAACTCCGCATTCCAACCCAATAAAACCAACTCTTCAGCTTCTTCCAGCCAAAGTGCCCTGCTTGATCGTGGTAGGCCTCCAACGCCATCTGGATGTCTGTCCTGGGCACTACGATCTGCCATACCATCGCATGGGTGTTAGGGTTGACATATCTTCGGCACAGCTTCTCTCTATAGATGAATAGCCGGCTTCTTTCATTCGACAGTTGCTTGGCTTGTGGAGGAGCGTCCTTCTCCAGGGAGGAACCTTCCAGGGTTATCAGTTCTTTGATATGGCTGACAACCAGGTCGCTGTCCTGGGTCTCCTTCCAACTGTGATGTGGTAAAGGGTTTAGTGTCTTACCACGATACCTCCTGGAGGTGCGCTGCTCGTGGACCATCCCATTTCTGTGAAAGGCAGGTAACTCAATCTCCTCCAGGTCATCCACTTCTTCTTCAATGTCCGACTGGTGAGGCATTCTGGATAGGGCGTCGGCGTTGGCGTTCTTGTGGCCTGCCCGGTACTTGATGGTGAACTGATAGTTTGACAGTCGGGCCATCCAACGCTGTTCCATGGCTCCCAACTTGGCTGTCTCTAGATGTGTCAAGGGGTTGTTGTCAGTATAAGCAGTGAACTTACTGGAGGCCAGGTAGTGCTTGAATCGTTGAAGGCCAGGAACTCAAACTTGAAGGAGCGATAGTTTTCTGGATTCCTCTCAGTCGGACGAAGCTTCCTGCTAGCATAGGCAATCACCTTCTCCTTGCCATACTGCTTCTGGCTTTACACAGCTCCTAGTCCCTCGTTGCTGGCATCAGTGTACAGCAGGAAAGGTTGGCTGTAGTCAGGGTAGGGCAGGATTTCTTCCCCAGTCAGGATCTCTTTCATCACTGCAAAGGACTCAGCCTGTTATTTACCCCACTGTAAGGGGGGGGGGTTTGCCTCTGTTGGACTGTCCTACCAGGAGATCTTGCAAAGGCGCTGCCTTCTTGGTGTAGTCCTTTTACAAATCTCCGGTAATACCCGACCAGTCCCAGGAACTGACGTACCTCCTTGAGATTCTTCGGTTCCGGACATTTCTGGATGGCAGTGACCTTCTCCGGGTCTGGTGCTACTCCTTCTGGACTGACGATGTGCCCCAGGTACTGAACATTCTGTTTGAGCAGGTGGCACTTGGAAGGCTTCAATTTCATCCCATACCGGGACAACGACTCAAATACCTCTGCCAGGTGCTTCAAATGGTCCTCATACGTCTTGGAGTACACTATCACGTCATCCAGGTATAGCAGCATGGTCTCGAAGATACGGTGTCCCAAACAGCACTCCATCAATCTCTGGAACGTTCCAGGGGCGTTGCAGAGTCCGAACGGCATACTGTTGAACTCGCAGAGTCCCATCGGGGTAGTAAAGGCCGTCTTCTCCCGGTCCTCCTCAGTACCCACTAGTGAGGTCAAGGGTAGAGAAGTAATTTGCAGACTTTAGTGCAGCCAGGGATTCCTCTATACGGGGCAAAAGGTATGCATCTTTCTGTGTTATGCGATATACCTGTCTGTAATCTATACACATCCTCATGCTTACATCCTTTTTCCTGACCAGGACCAGGGGAGCTGCCCAGGGACTACAGCTATCTCTTATTACCCCTGCTCTCTTCATATCATGCAACATTTGCTTCGCTTTCTGGTAGTGTGCTGGTGGTATGGGCCTGTAACGTTCTTTGATGGGTGGATGGTCACATGTGGGTATGTGGTGTTGTACCCCTTTTATCCTCCCAAAATCAAGTGGGTGTTTGCTGAATACCTGTTCGTATTCCTGGACCACCCTGTGTACACCTTGTTTTTGATGGACAGGAGTGGCGTCAGTACCAACATGGAGCTGTTGACATCAATCCCCCACCTGGGTTTCTGAGTCATTACCCTCCACTGTGTCTGATGAGGTTAAGGACTCCACTGTGTGTATGGCGTTGTTATCTACAGTATATAATCTGGCAACTGTGGAGTATCGCGGCAGCTTAACCTCTTCCTCCCCGTAATTTAGGAGATGGACGGGTACCCTCCCATTGCGTACATCAACTACCCCTTTGGCAGTTAAGAGTGTAGGTCTGTGCTCTGAGCTAATGGGCTCTACTACCGCCTGGTAGTTCTGTCCTCTTAGACCTACTGCTGCTCTACACCAAATCAGCATTTCACTCATTGGGGGAATCACAATGGGCATTGGGTCTGTCACCCGTACATTACCAATTTCACCCCCTGATAGCTTTACCTTTTGCTGGTACATAAGGGCTCGGATCTCTTTCTGTAGCACGCTCCTCTGCCCTGGCTTGGAAGTGTCAGCCATCTGTTGGAGCAAGAATAACACTTCTCCCAAACAGTTACCAACAACATTAGTACCAAGTACCATATACAAGTCTGTATCACCAGGATTAGTCTCTGCTACAATCAGTTCCTGGTCCTTCAGTTCCACTCTTCCCACCTTTACTGCCACATCCTTAACCCCGACTAGGTTAAGGGGAAGGCCATTGGAGACATACACGGAAAGGTTTGGATCTGGCGGGTGAAGCTCGTCTATGGACCAGAACCTTTTGTAGAGGACATCAGGCATGATGGTTACCTGAGATCCAGTGTCCAGTAGGGCAGGTGTCGCGATGCCATCCAGCACAATGGACAGGAAAGGTCTTGCCCCCACGAACCGATGGTACCAGTTGGATGGGCCTGGTTGGTCTACTCCTGGGTGTCGGCCCTCGGCCCCAGGGTTTTCTCGTTTAAAGGGCAGGTCCGCGCTGTGTGGCCTGCCTTGTGGCAGCGGTAGCAGATGAAGTCTCCTGGAGGGCGACGATGGTTGTTGGTCCTCCCACGGGGTGGCATTGTCCTCCTATAGGGTGGCGTTGTTCTCCTTCTTCTCCTCATCCAGGGGACATCCTCAGGGCTGTCGGCGAGTAGGATCCTTCCTTCCGGCTCGGGCTCCGCCTGTAGCTGCAGGGTGCTCAGGACAGTGGCCAGGGTTTTACTTAACTGGCGCACTTCAGAGCGCAGGCTGTCCAGCTCGCTAGGGGGCACTGTTTGCGTCTTTGTTTCAGCCGTCAGTGAAGGAGCAGTGGGTGCTGCGGGCACTGGGATGGCCCCACCCTGGTAACGTTGGATAGCCGTATCTGTGGTTTCCAGGGGCTGCAGACCCTTTATAGCCATGTCGTTAAGGGTGTCAAAGGTGGCATCTGGATGATCTAAGGCCCACCACCGTACAGTTCTGCTCTCCTCCTGAGACCTCAACCCCCGGATGAATTGTTCCGTCAGCATTTTATTCTCATCTTGTATGCTGGCTTGACTAACCTGTTTCAGGGCCCGCAGGGCTTCCTGTAAGCGCCAGGCGTAGTCCCAGACACTGTCCTAAGGTTTCTGGACACAGTGGTAGAACCTCATCCGGAGATCTGTCTCGGTGCGGTTTTCAAACACATTTTGCAGTCTCTTAAAGATACTGGATATTGATTCCTGGTCTGCGGCTGGCCAGGTTTCAACTTCCCTCTCTGTGGCATCAGTCAATTGTCCTAGTACAACAGCGGCTCTCTGCTTATCAGTCATAGAATACATGTCCAGTATATCGCATATTTTCCTCTTGAACCCAGACAGGGTGTCTGGTTTGCCATCATACTGGTGAAGCCATTTCGCTCCAGGAATATACGGCAGGGCCGTGGGTATCAACGGAGTCATGACCCCTGCTGGTGGAGCGGCCGCTCTGGCCTGTGCAGCGCCGGGCACAAGTTGGGCATCGGGAGCGTTAACCGGTGCTCCGGAGGCTTGCTGGTCGTCAGCCATGGTTGCGCCCCCCTAGTAAACCGTAGCCTACCTTCTTCACTTTCTTTATCAGGTAGGCCGCAGCTCCGCGGGCGACGGTCTTCTTCCAGGACTTTGCGTCACTCGCGTCTGACGTCAGAGCGTCCACTGGACTCCTTCCAGGACCTGACTCTTCCTGGTTCGACGTCAAGGGTGGGGCGTGTCCTGGGCTTCACGCGCTTTTACAGTCACGCCTCTTGGGTTCCCACGGTTACGCCCCTCTTCTTCCCGTGCGGCGACAGGAAAATGGCGGATAATGGCGGGAAACCTCAGGAATGGCGGGAAATCTTCACTACAGTAAGTGTTCTTTTAAGGCGCACAGTACCCGGTGGCAACGGGCACGGAATCCTGTTCGTGACGCCAAAGATGACGCGTCCCCAGAGCCGCGGGGTACTCGGCAGCCGGGCCTATAGATGCTGGTAGGGGGGAACATCATGGTGGCTGGTCCGGTCCGTGGCCCAGGGTGGTCAACAAAAAAGGGGAATATTATTTATAGGGGATTTTGTAATAGTGTCCGTGACGCCACCTGTGGAATGCGGCAAAAGGGAGCCGCCGCTGCGGAGCTGTCCTCTGAAGCTGATGTTACTGCAGCGATGGTATGGCTCTCCACAGGAAGAGCTAGCTCCAGGGCAGTGTAGGGAAATGGATGGTGTTACAGGTGAGAGATGGCCAGGACGGTTCAGGGAGGAATGACGGACACTCACACAGGGGTTCGCTTCGGTACCTTTACTGGTGTAGATGCAGGTATGGTCCAGGGTACTCGGTACGAAGGGTGCACTTCTGGACTTTTCCCTAGTGAGCGGGTATAGGGCCTCCTGATCCATTGCTTTCACTTGCTAAGCTTCTGCACCTGCTGACCTGGTGGTAGGGCCTTCTCTTGGAGATCATTCTCCCTGGACGCTGGGGTCTCCGTGACTCCTAAACCTGGTGCTGTAGTCAGCGTTGGTCGACCTGGGACTTGGAGTCCTCCAGGTATCCGGTGGTCCCTACTGGGTATAAGGAACCCTGTAGGCGCGGACCTGGTGTCCGGTGTATAGTTCGGGGTGAGCCTGGTACGCTCCTCTGCCCCCTTCAACTACTCTCTCCTCTGCCTTCGGCCACACTCCGGGCCCTCACTAGGCTTCATCTCGTGCTGTAGGCCTTGGCTCGCCTAAGCACAGCAGCCAGCGTGCTGCCTCTTCACTGGTCTAAGTGCCAGCACACTCTCTCACTAACTACTGACTGCCTGGCTCCACCCTCCATATATATATCCCTAACGGGCTCCCTCTGGTGGTCTGAGGTGGTAGGGTGGAGGTGTATGAATGTGTGAGGGCCTCTTGTGCAGAAGTCCATCCAGGCACCCTACTGGGTTCTGTGGCACCTGTGCGGAGCAGTGCGCCACAACAACAGGGCGCCTCTTGTGGTCACATACAACCCCCACATGAGCATCCAAAGGAAGATTGGGACTGATCTTCAACCCATATTCCACAGAGACCACAGACTAAAAGGAATATTCCCAGAACTACCACTTCTCTCCTACAAAAAGCCCCCTAACTAAAGGAATCTCCTTCTCAGAAGTGTCCTCTCATCACCATCAGAGACGGGAACATTCCCCTGTAATAATAAAAAGCAGGACTTGTACCAAGATATTACTAACAAATATAGTCCACATACCCAACACTAATCAGGACTATAAGATCATGGACTTCTTCTCATGTTCATCTTCCAATGTGGTGGACATGATACAATGTACAAGGTGCCCTGGAGGAGCCGATATTGGGGAAACTAAGCAAAAACTACAACCAAGGATGACTCTACACAGACATAATCAGGAATGAACTGGACTCCTGTGGGAAACATTTCTCTGGACCTGGACACTGTATGATGGACATAAAAGTCTTAATACTGAAAGGTGGTTTTAAGGACGAAAAAGAAAGGAAAATCTGAGAATTCATACTGATAAGAATGTTCAACTCTTCCACAATTAGACACAATGTAACACCTGGATTTATGACTCACTACATGGACCCAGTTGACACCTCCACCAGATGGACTCCAGATCACTAAGCCGTCACTCCCACCACCTCTCCATTTATAACAAAAAACTTAACTTGATTTCCTTGGCTTATCTTTAGGAGGCATCACCCCACCCCCCCCTGCACAAATTGTAATATCTCTTAAATGTTGTGCTCTTGTCTCAGTCATTCATTTGTAAATCTCCCTGAAGAAGGAGCCTCGGTGCTATGAAAGCAGCAGACATAATTCTCTTGGTTAGCCAATAAAGGGATCGCTCCTAGAAAATACTTCTGTCATTTTTGGGCTTAAAAGTATTTACATCAATTTGTAAAAATTGCAAAGTTGTGAGATATGATCTACTGTGATCCCCGAATATTAATTTTTTTCTTTGAGGGGAGGATAATTAGAACTTCTGCTATGGAGCCCTATGATTTCTATGTACGTCCGTTATGATGAGTACATAATTAGAATATACTTATGGTAACACATAAATAATCATTGGAGCTGTAATCATAAAATTATATTTTGTCAATATGTGAAATGTTCTTTTAAGAATTGGTTACATGTGTAACATAACATTTTTTTTTCCCTCTCCTTCTGTTTTTCTTGTGATTATGCTAATTATTTTCAAATGTGATTGATTGCTAAAATATGTGTTTATTGATCAACGGTTGGTTACCATTTGTTTTTATGCCATGTATCATAAGGAATCTGTATCTCAGTGAATAAGGGCTTTTGCCAGAAACGGGTTGAGATGTATACCAAACCTATATGATCTTTTAATTATTTTGCAATAAATTGAGGATTTTAATTATTTTTGGGACTCACCATAATTATTTTTCCTATGTGAAGCCTTAAAGTCACGGCTATTGGTTGGAGACCCACAGCATTGCAAAACGGACTGAGTCATAGAAATAGGACACGGTGAGGCTGCTTTTTTTGTTTATTTATCCACAGAATATGCCACATATGTATAGTGGATGTGGATCCCACCTATAGGAACATCATATATCTTGAGTACGGGGCCCTGACAAGCTCCGGTTTCAGCCATTAGATTGTCAGGATTCCCTTTCATTTGTATAGAAATTTTAACCACCTCTTTATGAAAATTCCTCTTAATGGAATCTGCATCAACTATATATTTACATCATATCCTCTGTATGTGTATGAAAAGGAGAACAACCCGAATATGCGGTCCATAAGACAGTATAAAGCGAAAAAAAGTAGCTGAAGATAATAGTAGTTAAAATACTTTTATTAAACATTGGAAAAAATGGTACTACATACTAGAGGAAAAGTACGTGCGCAGCACGTGACATGTGCTTAATACTAAACTTATTATTGTTGTATAATGTGATTACACAGGAGAACAGACTAGAATAAGACAGTGTATCATGTCATAAAATGTCCAATAACCCATCCACTAGTCCATCGATGTATGGGTACAATATAGGGTAGATAATGATAGAGGTAGATGTTTAATACATTGGACCAGCTTGGGCCCCGTATATCCATACACAAAGAAAAAAAGGGGAATTGGTTAACGCTCGGCAGATTATTGGGGAATGAGTATAACCCCTTAACAAGGTGTCTGGCTTGGTAGTCTTATATATATATATATATATATATATATATATATATATATATACATATATATATATATATATTAATATATACAGTACAGACCAAAAGTTTGGACACACCTTCTCATTTAAAGATTTTTCTGTATTTTCATGACTTTGAAAGTTGTACATTCACACTGAAGGCATCAAAACTATGAATTAACACATGTGGAATTATATACTTAACAAAAAAGTGTGAACCAACTGAAAATATGTCTTATATTCTAGGTTCTTCAAAGTAGCCACCTTTTGCTTTGATGACTGCTTTGCACACTCTTGGCATTCTCTTGATGAGCTTCAAGAGGTAGTCACCGGAAATGGTTTTCACTTCACAGGTGTGCCCTGTCAGGTTTAAAAAGTGGGATTTCTTGCCTTATAAATGGGGTTGGGACCATCAGTTGTGTTGTGCAAAAGTCTGGTGGATACACAGCTGATAGTCCTACTGAATAGACTGTTAGAATTTGTATTATGGCAAGAAAAAAACAGCTAAGTAAAGAAAAACGAGTGGCCATCATTACTTTAAGAAATGAAGGTCAGTCAGTCTGAAAAATTGGTCAAACTTTGAATGTGTCCCCAAGTGCAGTTGCAAAAATCAACAAGCGCTACAAAGAAACTGGCTCACATGAGGACCGCCCCAGGAAAGGAAGACCAAGAGTCACCTCTGCTTCTGAGGATAAGTTTATCCGAGTCACCAGCCTCAGAAATCGCAGGTTAACAGCAGCTCAGATTAGAGACCAGGTCAATGCCACACAGAGTTCTAGCAGCAGACACATCTCTACAACAACTGTTAAGAGGAGACTTTGTGCAGCAGGCCTTCATGGTAAAATAGCTGCTAGGAAACCACAGCTAAGGACAGGCAACAAGCATAAGAGACTTGTTTGGGCTAAAGAACACAAGGAATGGACATTAGACCAGTGGAAATCTGTGCTTTTGCCTGATGAGTCCAAATTTGAGATCTTTGGTTCCAACCACCGTGTCTTTGTGCGACACAGAAAAGGTGAACGGATGGACTCTACATGCCTGTTTCCCACCGTGAAGCATGGAGGAGGAGGTGTGATGGTGTGGGGTTGCTTTGCTGGTGACACTGTTGGGGATTTATTCAAAATTGAAGGCATACTGAACCAGCATGGCTACCACAGCATCTTGCAGCGGCATGCTATTCCATCCGGTTTGCATTTAGTTGGACCATCATTTATTTTTCAACAGGACAATGACCACAAACACACCTCCAGGCTGTGTAAGGGCTATTTGACCAAGAAGGAGAGTGATGGGGTGCTACGCCAGATGACCTGGCCTCCACAGTCACCAGAAGGAAGAGTGGAGGCAAAAGGACCAACAAGTGCTAAGCATCTCTGGGAACTCCTTCAAGATTGTTGGAAGACCATTTCCGGTGACTACCTCTTGAAGCTCATCATGAGAATGCCAAGAGTATGAATGTACAATTTTCAAGGTCATGAAAATACAGAAAAATCTTTAAATGAGAAGGTGTGTCCAAACTTTTGGTCTGTACTGTATATATACCGTATATGTCTACGTTGTCAAAAGTAACTCACGAGTGTGTGCACGAACCATATGACCCTGAGTCCGTCTGTGCTGAGACAAGCATGCCTAGGGTAGGGGAGGAAGAGGGGATGGAAAATGCTACCAGATCATGTCTCTGGATGTGCAATGACATACCTGTGTAATGATCACCCACTGCGCAGCGTACACCCCTATCTTCTGTATGTGGTATGAATAGAATAACCCCTTAAAGGTGAGTACAGATGTGGTGGATAGGATGTGTATTTCAGACAGACGTCGTGAATTCAACATGTCCAATCTATTTATCCTCAAGGAATATAAACTGTCCCTGGAGATGTCTGACAGCAGCTTTACCCCCTCTCCCTATACAGAACACATGGACGCTCAGCTGAGTCTAGAGTGCATGTGTATGGGGGGGGCTGTTTATCCGTCAGCTCGCTCCATTGTACGGCCACATTCAGAGTTTCTCCTCCTGTGCAGATGTTCATATAGTCTGTAATCATTATGTCAGCGCTGGTTTATACCTGACTGGTTTATACAATGATCTGTACAGAAATAATCTATTCCCAGAGGAAGAAGAGAAGACAGAAATAATCCCTGAGCGCTCTGCTAATTCTCTGCACCTTCATCTACACAACATTGTAATACAGCGACATAATGGGGGATGAGGACGGAGGTTTTTGTACGGCTCTGTATCACTGTGTGAGAGGGAACCTATAACCCTGCTGACAGTAATAATCTGCTGCATCGTCCTCTGTCGCTCCTCGGATTGTAAGAGTGAAAGAAGTTCCAGATCCAGATCCAGTGAATCTCTCTGGGACTCCTGATTGTCGAGTGTTTGCATAATAAATGAGAAGTTTTGGAGGCTGCTAGGGTTTCTGTTGGTACCAGGCTATGTAATCCTTTTTAGTCCCAGAGTTATAAACACTTTCACTGGATTTACATGAGACGGTGACTGTATCTCCCGGTGACACCGACAGATAATCCGGAGTCTGAGTCATCACAATCTCTCCACAGGACACTGGGAGCAGAAGAGAAGAGATAATGGTGACACTCACTGATATAATGACGTGTGCTCCTTCTCCTCTTACTACATGTATACAGCCATGTTCTGTATACTCTCATCTATCCCACATAGTATAACCCTCACCGGACATTACCTTGTATGTAAATGTAGCACCCTGAGGATTCGGCTGCTACAGGGGTATTGCACCTCAACCCAGAGGTGTGATATTCCACTCCCGGGTAAGGATGGAGTGTGGAACTGAGCTAGTAGGCTGCATGCACTACACACATCCCATTTCCGGGGAACAGACTGATGGTACTCCCACTAGAGAAATGTGCAGGTACGACAGTGTCTGTTCCTGGCTGGAGTGGGAGGGGGGTGGAACATCCCAGTAGTGTAGGGGCAGATAGGGGGAGCAGCCTGGGTAAAGCTAGGAGCTCATTGGGTGCTGGTCACCTGGGCTCACACATAGAGGGAGTATATAAGGTGGGCACCATCTTAGATCAGGGTCAGTCTGTGAGACGTCAGTCAGTCAGCCACAGTCTGTCAGTCAGACAGTCTGTCTGAGAGCCTGAGAAGCAGAGCAGAGGAGAAGAGAGAGAGACCCAGAGGCGCAGAGGGGACCCCAAGAGCCCATAAGAGAGCTAATAGGGTGAAGGGTCGGCAACAGGGTACCGGATCCCAAGCTGGCAGAGGCTACAGCACACCTTAGCCAGGAACCGGAGGTCGTGGGCAGGATCTGCCACGATCACCCACTAAATCCACCCGGAAGGCAGACCAAGAATAGGGTCAGGGAGCCCAGAGGAGGCTTGACCAACAAGAGGCCCGAGGGAGCCGGACTTAGGTGGATCCCTGGTGGGAACGGCCAGAAGAAGGGAGAGACAGAAAGGAGCTCAGGACCACACTCCGGAGTTGCCTGGGAGTTGACCGAGTCCAGGACCTGGTGGACGCAGCACGGCTTGGGTGGTCACTGCTGTACACAGTGACCCGAGCAACACCAGTAAGTAAAACCCTGGAACTGCATTTTATGTCTCTGAGTCTCCTTGCTGCACCTTCACAACCACCATCCTCCACGGCTGACCCCCTGAGGCTATACCCCTCCCGTTGGGGGTTATACTACCTAAGCTGCACACACATCACCAACCTCAGTGGACCCTGCTGCAGCGGCGGCCTTTTGACCGCAAATCAACGGGTGGCGTAGTCGACACAAAGAACTCTAATAACATCTGTAGGACTGCCACACACTGAGTTTGACACCCTGGGCACGGACCGGGTCACAGCCACTCGGAGACTACAACCCCCATCTGATCCGGCTCCGGGTATCCCTAACAGCACTGGCCCAGGGGGCGCGTCAACTTTGGCGTAGTCGGCAGGATAACGTGCCCGCAACAACCGGGTACTGCGTGCCTGAAGAAAAGTTCACTGTTACCTTAAAAAGAAGTCTCCCGCCGGTTCCGGAGGGTCCCCGCCAACGGACCCCATCACAGGTCGTTTCCCGCCGGTTGTCCGCCATTTGCAGCTTTTTCCCGCCATCCATGGAGTTTCCCGCCACTGGGAGACGATTCCCGCCATTTCCAAAGATTTCCCGCCTTGGAAGAGCGGACGCCATTATGGGCGTGCCAGAGGGTGGCAAGAGACCACCTCCCATCGTGGGCCAGGTCGAAGAATGGCGCCAAAAGCGGAAACCGCCCCCACCAACAGAGACTGTGATGCTGGAAGTGTCCATCAGCGTGAGAGAACTGCCCCTGGAACTGACAATCACTAAGTTGCCCCGGGACCACCCTCAATGTGGGCGGAGACAGAACAAGAGAACGAAGATGGGTGCAGCCTGGAGGAGTCTGGAGAGAGCGCACCCGGAGACAAGACGTCTGGAAGAGAGTCCAGAGAGAGCCTACCCGGAGATGGAGGGAGAGTCAGGCAGCACCGACCCAGTGGTCAGGAGCCTGTTGCAGGTCGCCACTCCAGAAGGCCTGCTGGAGATCCTAGCACAGCTCCCCCGAGACCGGGAGTGTGCACAGACCGCGTTGGAGGGCCTCGCACGGAGGATGGCCCGGGTGCAGCGGGAGACGTTGGCGGAGTGGAGCCGAGAGATGGCCCAGCAGACCGGAACCCGTCAGCGGAGCACGCCGCCCGAGACGAGGAGACAGACCGCCTCTGAGGATGGCGCAGGAGGAATGAAGGCAGGAGACGGCGCCGAGAAGGGAGCTGAACGGACGGAGGCAGGTAAAGGGGACGTCTCTACCCCGAGCCGGGAAACCGCGTGCCTGCCCCAGCTCCCCGTCGCAGAGCCCGAAGTTCCCCCTGCCGTGCCCGTCGCTGCATCGTCACCGCCGCCGACTAGGCCTCAACCGGAAACCGCGGCCGCGACCCCTGTGACGTCACACGCCTCGACCTCGAGCGTGGCCAAGCAGGAAATACCACCGGCCTGGTCGCAAGGCCTAGTACCTCCGGGCGCCGCAATACCAACAGCGCCCCCTACCTCCGCGGAGCCACCGGCCTGGCCGCAGGGCCGAGTAACCACGGGCGCCGCCGTTCTTACGGTGCCCTTTTCCTTTAGCGTGCCCCAAGCCTGGTCGCAAGGCCTGGTCGACCCGGGCGCCGCTACCATCAACGCGCCCTCAACATCTAGAGTGCCGCACCTGGGTGAAGACCTGTTCGCCCAGCATACGTGCCCGGATGGGCAGCCCTTTGTATGGCCCCAGGAGTACATTCAGCTGGAACTCCAGAGAGCAAGGCCCATGTGCGAGCCCCTGATTCCGGCTCCGAAGCCCGTAAAGAGGACCTCGCCCCCGCTGGAGGAGGCACAGTTCGAGTGGGACCCCACTGGAGAAGACCTCATGGGGTTCACTCAGGAGACTCGGGCGGCCGCAGCGGAGCGTGCAGAGTGCTGCCGGCAGCAGCTCGAGGTCTTCGAGAGGGAGCGGAGAGAGAGGCGGGTCCGGGAACAGCAAATGCAGATAAGGAGCGCGGAGCAGAAGAGCCGGACCAGGAGGAAACCCCGTGCAGCTCATGGTCCCCGTGCCACCGGGACTGTGATAAAATTCAACATGCAGCATGGGTGGGGCTTCATTAGAGACCATCATACTCCCGGCGACGTCTTTGTGACTCGCAGAGACGTAGAAAGCCATCTGCCGGAGGGACACAGAGGTCGTGACCTGTATGTAGGGGACGAGGTCACCTTCACCCGGCACAAGTGTGCCAAAGGACCCTACGCCCTCCATGTGCATCGCCTGACGGAGGAGGAGCTGCGGTGTGAGGAGGAGCAAGAGGACCCGGACGGGTCTGAAGAATCTAAAGAAGGAGCAGGAGGACGCCGTCGTTGAAGTACGGTAGAGAGAGACTGTACATAGTTACCCGTCAGGGTATAAGAACTGTTCTAGTTAAAATATAGTCCCCGTTGGGACCAGTCAATTGAACTGATGCCCGTGTGTCCCTAGTTCCTAATACCTGGCCGAGGACTGAGAGCGGCCATATTCCCCTTGTATATAGTTGCGCTTCCTAAAGCGCCCCCTACCGGTTTTATAGGGAACTGTTTTATTCCAAGAGAGACTGTCGCACTTTACCCGGTCACAAGTTGCACAGTGACCGGAGGAACCAGAAACAAGAATGTTATTTATATGAAAAGTTTATTGCTGATATATATATATGATGTTTTCTATGTTTATGTTTATGAAAAAAATTGTATGTTTTGGATGTTTATATTTTACAGCCCGAGGACGTGCTGTGATTTACCAGGGGGGAATGTAGCACCCTGAGGATTCGGCTGCTACAGGGGTATTGCACCTCAACCCAGAGGTGTGATATTCCACTCCCGGGTAAGGATGGAGTGTGGAACTGAGCTAGTAGGCTGCATGCACTACACACATCCCATTTCCGGGGAACAGACCGATGGTACTCCCACTAGAGAAATGTGCAGGTACGACAGTGTCTGTTCCTGGCTGGAGTGGGAGGGGGGTGGAACATCCCAGTAGTGTAGGGGCAGATAGGGGGAGCAGCCTGGGTAAAGCTAGGAGCTCATTGGGTGCTGGTCACCTGGGCTCACACATAGAGGGAGTATATAAGGTGGGCACCATCTTAGATCAGGGTCAGTCTGTGAGACGTCAGTCAGTCAGCCACAGTCTGTCAGTCAGACAGTCTGTCTGAGAGCCTGAGAAGCAGAGCAGAGGAGAAGAGAGAGAGACCCAGAGGCGCAGAGGGGACCCCAAGAGCCCATAAGAGAGCTAATAGGGTGAAGGGTCGGCAACAGGGTACCGGATCCCAAGCTGGCAGAGGCTACAGCACACCTTAGCCAGGAACCGGAGGTCGTGGGCAGGATCTGCCACGATCACCCACTAAATCCACCCGGAAGGCAGACCAAGAATAGGGTCAGGGAGCCCAGAGGAGGCTTGACCAACAAGAGGCCCGAGGGAGCCGGACTTAGGTGGATCCCTGGTGGGAACGGCCAGAAGAAGGGAGAGACAGAAAGGAGCTCAGGACCACACTCCGGAGTTGCCTGGGAGTTGACCGAGTCCAGGACCTGGTGGACGCAGCACGGCTTGGGTGGTCACTGCTGTACACAGTGACCCGAGCAACACCAGTAAGTAAAACCCTGGAACTGCATTTTATGTTTCTGAGTCTCCTTGCTGCACCTTCACAACCACCATCCTCCACGGCTGACCCCCTGAGGCTATACCCCTCCCGTTGGGGGTTATACTACCTAAGCTGCACACACATCACCAACCTCAGTGGACCCTGCTGCAGCGGCGGCCTTTTGACCGCAAATCAACGGGTGGCGTAGTCGACACAAAGAACTCTAATAACATCTGTAGGACTGCCACACACTGAGTTTGACACCCTGGGCACGGACCGGGTCACAGCCACTCAGAGACTACAACCCCCATCTGATCCGGCTCCGGGTATCCCTAACAGCACTGGCCCAGGGGGCGCGTCATAAAGATACAGCACACAGAGCAGAGATCTCAGGGAAACCATCGTCATTGTTCTGGACGCTCACAGACACAGATCATTGGTTTCATGTCTTATTTATATCACATGAAATCTACAGGGATTATGTAACAGGAAATAGGCAAATCACCGGATTATAAGAGATTACATCATCTGCTGCTTTCATGGCTGATAATCAGTGAGATAAATAACGGGGGATTTAATCCTGTCCACAGATCTCACAAGTAACAATCTAATCCATCTCATCAGTATATTGTAAATGTAGAAGTTTCCTGATCTGTGTATTTTGCTCGGTGTTGGATCAGTACCAGTGTAATGGACCCTTCATGACGAGGTTTGCTTCGCAGTCACAAAACTCCTGGTTACGTTACCCCTGAGTGTGTGTGATCTGGGGACCGGCTGTCGCCCCCTATTCAGGCCACAAGTGGTTTGATGGTTCGGGGACCTAGAAAATACTGAACGGATCAGGGAGATCAGAGTCCGATGTAAAAAGATGAAATCATCTTTACTGGAATTCCTTAGATAGAAATGTAACAATCGATAGCAGGAAATACACGTTGGTACAATTCTTCTGTATCATACAGAGGTCTTCTTCTTATACGTAACACGCTCAGCATTTCCATGGTACAATGTGATATTATACACGAGTGTCAGAATACTTCCCATACTTTCTATCTCTGGCCTTCACTTCTCCTCCACTACAGATGAACCTTCGTGTCTCCTCCTGGTCAGAATCGTGACTCCTATCTTCCAGGACCAGTAACATGGTGCCTTTTGTATCCCACTCCTTCTAGCTATCTTGGGGAATTACGCCCCCTACAGCTGTTATGCTGCGGCCGTACTCACTGCAGGTGGAAAGGAACCTTCTTATTCCTCTTTCTATCTCTGCACTCCGGCTCTACAGAAATCAGTTGTTGGTAGAACTTGTTCTAGAACTTACTATCTATAATTCCTCTGAGCTAAACACGATCTCCAACATAAAACCTATAATAGGAGGAAAATAACCCAAAAAACAAATCATGTAAAAGGTGTAAAAAAATACTTCTTTCTGTATTTTTTCTCTATCGAGGACTTCTCAAAGTATCAATATCAAGATATTCTTATAAAAAAAAGTATCTATTTATTCTCGGGTTGTCCATTAAAAAGAATTATTGCAGAAGGTACATACAATAATTAGTTACAAAGTGATTGTCCATTTGACCTCCCCTGTCTCTAACATGGGCTTTTATTTCACCTGTTATTCCGCATATGGTAGTGAACTAAAAATACACACACAAATAGCGCATGTTATCTAGAAACGATGGCTGATGCAATCAGAACTCAGAATTAAGAATAAAATGAATATCCATAATTAATATTTAACAAAAGGACAATCAAGCATTGATTCAAGCCGACATGATACTATGAAACCTAGAGGGACTACTTGGAATAACCAATGAGTGAGCAGAAAATACTGACTAAATACTTCATTGTTAGACACCAATTAATAAAACAACAAGGAGGAGATAAAAATATATACAAGATAAGAATAAAACCAAGGTTAGAAATAGAGGCGGAGGAATATAATCACCATGAAGCATACATAATCAAGTATCATTGGTTTATATGTAAAGTGAAAGTGCACTGAGAAGTATATGCGATTATAACTTAAGACTTATGAACATTAAATATATCAAGTAATTGTGCCAGTCATTACAAGAAAACAGCAGTGAAAATCTGTGTAGATCCTGAGAAAGAAGTGATGGAAGAAGTTACTGACCCGGGTTCATGGTGGAAATGCTGCCTCCGCCGTTCACTCCAACGCGCGTTTCACATGAGGTTCTTCAGGGAGTGATGGAGCATGAGGGAAAAAAGAGGCAAATAGGAGGGGATTCATCAAAAGCCAATCATATTAAACTCCCCCAGTGCCAATTATCAGGCGCATGCACTGACCTCTCAGCGATGCCGCGCGTCCGTCCGGCAGATCGTGGTAATGTCACAATAAGGCGCGGCAGCTGAGAAGACGTCATGCGCACAGCACTGGAGAGGCCATGATGGAAAAGGCCAGAGAAGTGAGCAAAAGAAGAAAATAGGCCAGGCAGGTATAATGAGGCCAGATGTGCAAAACAATAAACTGCAATAGCAAAAAATAAATATGTGAATGGCACAGAAACTACATGGTTTATACATACAAGTGTGAGAAGAGACATTTAATGCCAACCAGCATATGATTTAATAAGGGTATGTGAAAAAAGGGATAAAATTAGTACAATGGATTTAAAAAAATTAAAATGAATTGGAGTGGAGGTGAAAAAAAGTTAATAATTACAAGAAAACAATAAAGTGATGACCAGAGAATGTGACTTATCCTCATTTCATTCATATTTTTCACATTCTCTGATTAAGGGTAAAGGGTACATGCCAAGTCACATATAGGGTCCTAGGTGGAGATCTGAGACCACTATAGGTGACTAGGCGTGTACACTTTACCCCCATAGTATGCAATTCCCCTGATGAATCCTGGTGGAGGAAACGCGTCGGAGGCATATAGGGAATTTCTAGGGTCACCATTACAGGGACACTTGTGGACAGCTCTTGTAAGGGCCGGAGTCTTGGAGCCTTAGGGAGAGGCCGTTCTTTGAGGGTCATACAAGGCTTTTTATGCTGCTGGTCCTCTCTGCCTGGAATATTGCTGTCCGCACATCTCGCGGATGGGGCCATCTTTAATGGGTGGGATAATTCCATGCTTTCCTATTTATGACACGTTTCTCTTTCCACTGAGGGGAACAATGTGTGGGATAATGATTTTTTGCATTACTGATCTCTCTTTGGTGTCCTCTCCACTGAAGGGACGGCTGGTTATGTTATATTCCTCATTGGAGGAGATTTGATCGTCTGTTTGATATTGAGTTTATGATGTCTGAATTATTTCCGTGGATTATATGATGAAGGGGCTGAATTCTGCATTGTGACAGTCTGTACTGTTACACTCATCTGTGTTGGGTTCATTCCTCCTTCATTGTCTTGTATGTGATGGGGCGATGTTGAGAATACGTGGAGTGTGAGATGGGGACATTCTCCCCCTGAATCCATCTTCTGTGATATAATCCTCCATCACTTGTAGATGATTTTTGGTATTAGATTAACACCACATCGCTACTAACGGCCGCGTGTCCAGACGGTGAATACACTGCGGATTCCTCCGCTCGGCGTGATATTATCAGATTTTGTATGTTTGGCCGTATGTTAATGGTAGTTATGAAAGGTTATGTTTTGTTCCTCTCACTTATTACTCTAATTAAAATTTACTTTTTTGAGTTGTAACTATTTGCAGATTATCTGTATTTTTGCTGCCTTGGATTGCTTTTTGAAAGGCAGAATGGACAAAACCCAGCAATTTTCCTATTGTTTTTAGGGTGTTTTCTACCCAGTTCATCGTGTGGGAATATTATGGTATAGGTGCAGCCAAGACAGTAACAAATTTGTGTCATTTTGTATTTCGTTATATTTTTTTTGCCATAAGGGATTTTCTAAAGAAAATATTTTTTTTACTTGTGTATTTTTTCCAAACTTTTCTTTTACTTTTTAATCTTTCTTGATCATACTTCTGTACTGCAATGTAATATTATTAGTCATACCGAACATAGTGCCAACATATACCGCAGCGCTGTACAGAGATAGTCACCGGTCCCCGTCCTCTATGGGGCTCACAATCTTCTCCTTTGTCCCCCCTCTATGTGTCGTCCTATACACGCGGTTTATGTGGAGCTCAGCGTTGCGTCTCTTCTCTATAAATCACATTTTCAGGGCTCAGTCTGTCCGGTCGTCAGATATTTAATAGAGACGTCCTCTCCCTGTTCTCATTCTCTGCAGTTTTATTCTGTAAATTAATTGTCAGTTGTAGGAAATCACTGATTACTATAAAGTCTTATTCAGTTTTATTCTTATCCAATTTATTAACAGAGGAAGCGACTGGTCAAAAAAACAAACAAAAAAACTACAATTTTCTATCCACCGCTCCTATGTAGATCTGTGTATAGTGATATCAGCACAGTCTATATTCCTCACAAGGGGTTAATGGGACATTTAGTATTATATCTGTATTATATCCAGTGTCTGCTATTGTCTGGTATCAGTCAGGGGCAAAAAAGCATGATAGGAGTGATCAGACATCATAACAGGAAATTCTGTGTGATCATCACCTGCAGTGTTATATTTATATCTATATCACGTCTCACTGCTTCTTCTGTGGAGGAAATGAGGACGGAGGTTTTTGTACGGCTCTGTATCACTGTGGTACCCGCTATAACCCTGCTGACAGTAATAATCTGCTGCATCGTCCTCTGTCGCTCCTCTGATTGAAAGAGTGTAATCAGTTCCAGATCCAGATCCAGTGAACCGGTCTGGGACTCCTGTATATCGCCTGCTTGCACTGTAGATGAGAAGTGCTGGAGGTTGTCCTGATTTCTGTTGGTACCAGTGTAAGTTGCCATATACATTACTACTGGCCTTACATGAAATGGTGGCTGTTTCTCCCGGGGACACAGTGATGAGATCTGGAGATTGGGTCAGTACAATCTGTGCACAGGAGTCTAAGGAAAGAAAGAAAACATAAGTGTTAGTGTTAATGTCGCCTCATTGTGCTGTTCTCTACTACTGTCCTGTCCATCATCTCATGAACCTCTCACCATGAAATAGAAGAAGAATTACACCCAGTACAACTCCCTGTAAACCCATCGTCATCTCCCTGGACTGATGGCCACAGACTATAGAGATGTCACCTGCACAATGTCCCCTATATACCAGCTGTAATCACTGGAGGAGACGTCCCCTGAGAGCAGAGATGTAAAGCAGGAGACATGTAAATTGTGCCGTGTGTCAGCGATCAGTGATCTGGATCTTACTGCAATCAGGGATTTCCTACAGGAGAGATATAATCCCGATCATTATCCTGAGATCATTCACCATCCAGTGATCTCCTGATTGTTCTCAGACATCAGAAATGGGATTATTTTTACAGATGTTATTAGTTTTATCTGTGAAGTAAGAAAAAATCCTTCTACGTCTTATTGGGCTTTTCCAGCTTTGTGATGTTGCAGCCGATGTAAGAACAGATACTGGAGACAACAGATCACCGGAAACGTGAAACGCAGTATTCCTGACCTCACAGAGAACATCTAAGACCATTAGAAATATTTACATTTATTCAGATCATTATTAATATGTTTATTACTATTAATACGACTGATATTTTATTACATCCACTCCTGATTGTTGCTTAAAAACCAGATGTAAAACCCTGATGAAATACTCAGGTGTGAATGAGGCCTGATCTGTATATATTGTGGTGTGAATACAGAACTGATGGGATATTTGGGGGATTCTCATGTGATTTATCTTCATGCATTACTATCATCTATCTTGTGGATGTAAATCTCTCATGTATATAATGTCATATATCAGCGGTTCTCATCTGTCTCATCTGATGTCATTTCCTCCCTAGACGTCGGCCCCTGAGCGTTATAGATGTGATATACGGGGGCGGCACCTATATACAATACAGGCCACATCCTGATACAATGTGACGCCACATCCTGATGATCCGTGATCTGGACACAGTGCAGACATGTATCACACGTGTCCGTAGACGTCATGTACATGGGTGTCTGTATTCCAGGGCAACAATCGCAACTGACCGGCACCTCCGAGCAAAATGACATAAAAGTGCAGGAGCGGCTGCTGTGACGGCCATAGCATACTGCCAGATCCCAGCTCAGCCTGAGCTCGCTGGTGCATGTGCAGTGAGGAGATTCAATAGATATCATCCTCATTGTCCAATCATTTCCAGGAGGAATAACAGAGGAAAAGCACAATATAGTGTTATGTGAATAGAAGCTCTTGAATTAATTTTCATTATCAATGAATGTATTAATAAAATTATAAGAAATATGGAGAAGACAGAAATTTGGACACATAGATGAGCCCCCGACAGAAGACACATCTCTGATGGCTGAACCTGCCATTATTCCTGCACTTATGGCCGAGGGTCTGGACAAACCACAAACTCACATTATTGTTATTCTGGTAGAGAACAAATCCTCGTTGGTGACTTTTTTCTTGTCACGTTGAAGTGAATCTCTGAAAACCCCATTTACTGCTGGGAATATATTT
Organism: Phyllobates terribilis; assembly: GCF_046119375.1. Taxonomy (NCBI): domain Eukaryota; kingdom Metazoa; phylum Chordata; class Amphibia; order Anura; family Dendrobatidae; genus Phyllobates; species Phyllobates terribilis. The sequence continues at coordinate 1,178,466,589 of NW_027362761.1, forward strand.
GCTGCTTTGTGCAGCGGCTCCGGCCCCTCTGATCTGTGAGTATAATGTGGGATATGTGAGGTATAGCGCTGTATGGAGCCGCCATTATGAGACCTCTAGACCTTGTAGTGAGAGGGTGGAGGGGACTGTGCAGCGCGGGGAGGATCTGTCCTCCAGTTCTCTCTCTTCCTGGTCACTCATCCATTCCCGCTAAGCTTCTTATGTTCCTGAGTCCATCAATAACCGGCGGCTCAGCTAATGTCGGCCGCTCCCGGAGAGGACACCTGTTATGCCATGGTTTTCTGATATGGGGAGACCACTGTAACCCCGGGGTCCATCTTTATTTTCAGGATAAAGGACATCACATTAGGTACTTTGGGAACAGCTCAAATAAAAAGGTAATCACTTGTCCAGAAAAAAATAAAGATATTTGCAACCAAGATGAGTCCATCACATAACAGGTCAGATATTTATCCCTAGGAGGTAAACTATGAAATGACAGCAAGCAGAGATCTAGATACAGAAAATATAAGGGAAAATTATATAATCTTTTATTATACAAAAATACAACCAGTAATTGTTGGAACAAACAAAATGTATATTTATATTCTATAGGAGCAGAAAGTAAAGTCCTCCCCTCCTTCTTCTATCTCCTTACATCTGTACAGATTCCTTCATCACATGAATCCCGGTAACAGTCTGAAGCTTTTATCGGCCGCGCACAATACTGGATAAGAGCTGCCCGGGTCGTGTTCCTCCTCCTGATGTGTGTGCTCTGTACAGATACAAGCGCCTCATACACAGGATTCTCTGCTATTCCTCAGTATCAGTCACTTATATACAGATGTTTGGTGTCTGCACTGAGTATAGACAGAGCTGCCCGAGCTGCTGCTGCCCCCTAGTGGCTCCATGACATGGAGATTTATGCATCTTGTATCTGCACTGAGCCAGTAACCACTTGATACCAGAGGGAGCGGAAAGCATCTTATTACATCATCCAGAAGAGGAGGTGTGGCGCCCTGCTGCGCGTTGGTGCCACAAAACCCAGAAGGGTGCATGGATGGACTTCTCCACAAGAGGCCCTCACACATTCACACACCTCCACCCTACCACCTCAGACCACCAGAGGGAGCCCATTAGGGACATATATAGGGAGGGTGGAGCCAGGCAGCTCAGCTGGAGTTCAGTGTTTAGTCAGAGTGAGTGTTCAGAGACAGAGAGGAACACAGCTCAGAGTTGAGCAGAGAACGTGCTGACGCTCAGAGAACAGCGAAGAGAGCAGCACACTGGCTGCTGTGCTTAGGCGGGCCAAGGCCTACAGCACGTGTGGAAGCCTAGTGAGGGCCTTGAGTGGGCCGAAGGCGAGAGGAGAAGGAAGAAGTAGTGAGGGGGCAGAGGAGAATACCAGGCTCACCCCAATATATATATACCAGACACCGGGTCCGCGCCTACAGGGATGCCTTATACCAAGTAGGAACCACCGGAACCCCTGGAGGACTACAAGTCCCAGGTTCACCAAACGCTGACTACAGTACCAGGGCTAGGAGTCACAGAGGCCCCAGCGTCCAGGGAGAGTGATCTCCAAAGAGAAGGCCCTACCACCAGGTCAGCAGGTGCAAGGAGAGACAGTAACCGAGCTAGGCCTAGTTCCAGGCAGGCCAGAAGCTTAGAGAATAAAGCAACGGATCAGGAGACCCTATACCCGCTCACTGGGGAGAGTCCAGAAGTGCGCCCTTCACCTGGAGTATCATGGACCGTGCCTGCAGCATCACCAGTAAAGGTACTGAAGCTTACCCCCGTGTGAGTGTCCGTCTTTCCTCCGGGACCGTCCTGCCATCTCTACCCTGCACCACCATCCAGTCCAGCCCACGCTGCCCTGAGGCCCACTCCACCTGTGGGGAGCCATTCCATCACAAGCTGCCCTAACATCTGCCTAAGAGGACTGTTGCAGCGCTGGTGATCCTCATCAGACACCACAGGTGGCATCACGAAAAATACCAAAACACCATATAGAATCATCCCCCTTTTGCACTGACCGTCCTGGGTCACGGACCGGGCCAGCCACCGTGATATCCCCAGCAAGCAGCCATAAGCCCGGCTGCTGAGTACCCCACGGCCCTAGGGGTGCGTCAGAACTTGGCGTCACGAACAGGATTCCGTGCCCGTTGCCACCGGGTACTGTGTGCCTTAAGAGACTGTGATACTCACTGTGGTGAAGTTTTCCCGCCATTCCCGAGATTTCCTGCCATTGTCCGCCATCTTCCTGTCGCCACGCGGAAAGAAGAGGGGTGTAACCCCGGTAATCGGAGAGGCATAGCCGCTGAAAGAGCGCAAAGTTGAGGACACGCCCCGCCCTTGACGTCGTACCAGGAAGCATCAGGTCCTGGAAGGAGCCAGATGACGCTCTGACGTCAGACGCGAGTGTCGCAAGGTCCTGGAAGAAGACCGAGCTGCGGCCTATATGGTAGAGAAAGTCAAGAAGGTAGGCTCGGTTCACTAGGGGGGAGCAACCAAGGCCGACAACCAGCAAGCCGCCGGAGCACCGGTTAACGCTCCTGATACCCTACCTGAGCCCGGCGCTGCACAGGCTGGAGAGGTCGCTCCACCAGCAGGGGTCGTGGTCCCGTTATTACCTATGGCCCTGCCGTATATCCCTGGAGCAAAGTGGCTCCCCCAGTATAACAGCAAACCGGACACCCTGTCCGGATTCAAGAGAAGAATATGCGGTGTGCTAGACATGTATTCTATGACCGGTAAACAGAGGGCCGCTGTTGTGCTGGGACAATTGACTGGTGCCGCAGAGCGGGAAGTTGAAACCTGGCCAGCCACAGACTAGGAATCGGTATCCATCACATTCAAGAGACTGCAGGCTGTGTTTGAAAACCGCACCGAGACGGATCTCCGGATAAGGTTCTACCACTGCGTCCAGAAGCCTGAGGACTGTATCCGGGACTATGCCTGGTGCTTACAGGAAGCCCTGCGGGCCCTGAAACAGGTTAGTTCAGGCAGCATACAAAATGAGAATAAAATGCTGACGGAACAGTTCATCTGGGGGTTGAGGTCCCAGGAGGAGAGCAGAACTGTACGGTGGTGGGCCTTAGACCATCCAGATGCCACCTTCGACACCCTTAAGGACATGGCTATAATGGGTCTGCAGCACCTGGAAACATCAAATACTGCTATCCAACGTTACCATGGTGGGGCCACCCCAGTGCCCGCAGCACCCACTGCTCCTTCATTAACGGCTGAAACAAAGATGCAAATGTAGCACCCCGAGGACTCGGCTGCTACAGGGGTATTGCACCTCGAACCAGAGGTGTGGTATTCCACTCCCGGGTAAGGATGGAGAATGGAACAGACCTCAGTTAGCTGCATGCACTACACGCACCCCATTTCCGGGGGACAGAACAACTGTACTCCCACCAGATAGTTGTGCAGGTACGACAGCGTCTGTCCCTGGCTGGAGTGGGGGGGGGAGGAACATCCCAGTGGTGTAGGAGCAGACAGGGGAGGGACTCTGGGCATAGGTAGGAGCCCATTGGTTGCATTGTCACCAGGGCTCGGGTGTCAGAGGGAGTATAAAGGTGGGCACCATCTAGGAACAGGAGAGTTCAGTCTGAGGAGAAGCTGAGAGAGAGTTCAGCCAGAGAGGGCTGACAGGGAGCTGTGGCTCCATCTGGGCCCAGCTCCAGAGCTAGGCCTGAAACAGAGAGGAGAGAGAAGGAAGAGGAGAAACACAAAGAAAGGCCCAGAGACGCAAGCATAGAGGGAACCCTGAGATCCCACAAGAGAACGAAAACGGGTGAAGGGTTGGCAGAGAAGGGTGCCGGATCCCAAACTGGTGGAGGCCAATTATCCTTAGCCAGGAACCGGAGGTCGTGGTCAAGTTTTGGCACGACCCCTCACCACATCCACCAGGAAGGCACGCCACATAGGGTCAGGGAAACCGGAGAGAGGTTTTACCCCCATAAGGCCCGAGGAAGCCGGACAAAGGTGGGTCCCTGGTGGGGACGGCCAGTAGGAAGGAAGAGAGGGGAGCTCTGGACCACGCTCTGGAATTGCCTGGGAGTTGGCCGAGTCCCTGACCTGGTGAACACAGCATGACTCGGGTAGTCCTACTGTGCACAAGCGACCTGATAAAGAACCGTGAGTAAAGCTTTTGAAACTGCACTACCAGACTCCGTGTTTCATCGTCGTACCTGCACCACCAGTACTGGGACATCCGCACCATCACCCCCATCATCAACTCTACAATAGCTGCCCTGAGGCAATACTCCTCCCGTGGGGAGTCGTTCCATTCTCAGCTGCACCAACAACACCAGCCTCGGCGGTCTGCCCTGCAGCGGCGGTCTCATGACCGCAATCCACGGGTGGCGTAGTCGAACATTCTAACATCTACTGCTAAATACTGCCACTCAGTTTGACTCCCTGGGCACGGACCGGGTCACCGCCACGAGACTACTATCCCTATCTGATCCGGCTCCGCGTAAGCCCCCGTGCGCGCGATGCCGCACGACTCAGGCCCAGGGGCGCGTCAACTTTGGCGTAGTCGGCAGGATCACGTGCCCGCAACTACCGGGTACTGCGTGCCTGAAGAAAAGTTCACATGTACCGTAAGAAGAAGTCTCCCGCCAATTCCAGAGGGTCCCCGCCATCGGACGCCATCTCGGGTCGTTTCCCGCCGTTTGCCCGCCATCTGCAGCCTTTGCCCGCCATCCACGGAGTTTCCCGCCATAAGGAGACGATTCCCGCCATCTGAGACGATTTCCCGCCCTGGCAGAGCGGACGCCATTATGGGCGTGCCAGAGGGTGGCAAAAGACCACCTCCCATCGTGGGCCAGGTCCAAGAATGGCGCCAAAAGCGGAAACCGCCCCCACCAGCAGAGACTGCAATGATAGAAATGTCCATCAGCGTGAGGGGGCTGCCCCTGGAACTGACTGTCACTAAGTTGCCCCGGGACCACCCTCAATGGGTGCGGATAGGGAACAAAACAGAGAGGATGGGTGCGGCCTGGAGGAGTCTGGACAGATCGCACCCGGAGATGGAGGGAGAGTCGAGCAGCACCGACCCTGTGGTCCGGAACCTGTTGCAGGCTGCCACCCCAGAAGGCCTGGTGGAGATCCTGGCACAGCTCCCCAGAGATCGGGAGCGTGCACAGACCGCGCTGGAGGCCTTCGCCCGGAAGATGGCCCGAGTGCAGCAAGAAGCACTGGCCGAGTGGAGAAGGGAGATGGTCCAGCAGGCTGGAACCCGCCAGCAGAGGACGCCACCCGCAACGTGGAGCATGTCTGCCCCTGAGGATGGTGCAGGAGGCACGAAGGCCGGAGACGACGCCGCGGAGGGAGCCGCAGGGATGGAAGCAGGTAATGGGGACGTCATCACCCCGAGCCCAGTAGCCGAAAGCCTGCCCCAGCTCCCCGTCGCAGAGCCCGAAGTCCCACTCACCGCGCCCGTTGCCGCACCGCCACCGCTCCTAACTAGGCCTCAAGCGGCAGGAGCCGCGGTCACGCCCTCTGTTACGCCATGCCCCTTGACCCTGAGTGCGGCAAAGCAGGAAGTACCACCGGCCTGGTCTCAGGGCCGAGTACCCCCGGGCGCCGCGGTCTCCACAGCGCCCTCTACCTCCACAGTGCCACCGGCCTGGTCGCAAGGCCTGGTGAACCCGGGCGCCGCTGCTCCTTCAGCGCCCTCTTCCCCAAAGGTGCCATACCTGGACCCAAAGAGGATGCCTCCGGCCTGGACGCAAGGCCGGGTACCTCCGGGCGCCGCTGCCCCCACAGCGCCCTCGACCTCCACAGTGCTGCCCCTGGGCGAAGATCTCTTTGCGCAGCATACTAGCCCGGACGGGCTGCCCTTCGTGTGGCCACCGGAGTACATCAACCCCCGACTCCGGAGGGAACGGCCCCTGTGTGAGCCTCTGATCCCGGCACCGGCACCCGCTAAAATTGTCCCGCTCCCGTTGGAAGACGCCCAATTCGCATGGGATCCCACCGGTGAGGACCTCATGGGATTCACCAAGGAGACCCGGGCGGCCGCAGCCCGGCGGGAGGAGTGCTGCCGTCAACAGCTGGAGGTCTTTGGGAGAGAACGGCGAGAAAGGCGGATCCGCGAGGAACAGCTGCAGGTCCAAAGCGCGGAGCAGAAACGCCGGGCCCGACGAAACCCCCGTGCGGCCCACGGTCCCCGCGCCAACGGGACCGTAATAAAGTTCCAGTTGGAGCATGGCTGGGGCTTTATCCGGGATCACCGAACCCCCGGCGACGTCTTTGTCACCCGCAGGGATGTTGAGAGCCACCTGCCGGAGGGACACCGCGGACGTGACCTCTACCCGGGTGATGTGGTCGCCTTCACCCGGCATCAGTGTGCTAAAGGACCGTACGCCCTTCACGTACACCGGCTGACTGAGGAGGAGATGCAGTATGAGGAAGACCAAGAGGACCCGGACGGGTCTGAAGACTACCCTCAGGAGGGAGCATGGAGAGGACATAGCTACTGAAGGGAAGTAGCATGAACAAAGAACTGTATATAGTTACCCGTTGGGGTACAAGGATTGCTGCTAATTGGAGTGTGGTCCCCGTTGGGACTAGAGTCGAGTTATTATAGGGACTGTTACCTGTGTGCCCTAATCCCTAATCAGGCTGAGGACTGTGAGCAGCCATTCCCTATTCCCACTGGCCGAGGACTGAGAGCGGCCACCCTGTAAATAGTTGCGCTTCCTAAGGCGCCCCCTACTGGTTTTATAGAAGAACTGCGTTTCTACTTTAGAACTAGAGACTGTTGCACTTTACCTGGTCACAAGTTGCACGGTGACCAGAGGTCAAGAATGTTTTATATGAAAAAGTTTTTGCTAAAAAAAAGTTGATGGTATTTTATAAGTGTGTGCAGAAAGTCTAATAATGTTTCCGTAATGTTTTATACCTGTAACGTTAAAAGAAGAAAAGTACCTCCCATAAAGGGATGATTGAAAGTAAATATATCTTACATGCAAGTGTACACTTTAAAATTTTTGTATGTCCAAATTGTTTTACTCTTTTCCAGTCCGAGGACGTGCTGTGATTTACCAGGGGGGAATGTAGCACCCCGAGGACTCGGCTGCTACAGGGGTATTGCACCTCGAACCAGAGGTGTGGTATTCCACTCCCGGGTAAGGATGGAGAATGGAACAGAGCTCAGTTAGCTGCATGCACTACACGCACCCCATTTCCGGGGGACAGAACAACGGTACTCCCACCAGATAGTTGTGCAGGTATGACAGCGTCTGTCCCTGGCTGGAGTGGGGGGGGGAGGAACATCCCAGTGGTGTAGGAGCAGACAGGGGAGGGACTCTGGGCATAGGTAGGAGCCCATTGGTTGCATTGTCACCAGGGCTCGGGTGTCAGAGGGAGTATAAAGGTGGGCACCATCTAGGAACAGGAGAGTTCAGTCTGAGGAGAAGCTGAGAGAGAGTTCAGCCAGAGAGGGCTGACAGGGAGCTGTGGCTCCGTCTGGGCCCAGCTCCAGAGCTAGGCCTGAAGCAGAGAGGAGAGAGAAGGAAGAGGAGAAACACAAAGAAAGGCCCAGAGACGCAAGCATAGAGGGAACCCTGAGATCCCACAAGAGAACGAAAACGGGTGAAGGGTTGGCAGAGAAGGGTGCCGGATCCCAAACTGGTGGAGGCCAATTATCCTTAGCCAGGAACCGGAGGTCGTGGTCAAGTTTTGGCACGACCCCTCACCACATCCACCAGGAAGGCACGCCACATAGGGTCAGGGAAACCGGAGAGAGGTTTTACCCCCATAAGGCCCGAGGAAGCCGGACAAAGGTGGGTCCCTGGTGGGGACGGCCAGTAGGAAGGAAGAGAGGGGAGCTCTGGACCACGCTCTGGAATTGCCTGGGAGTTGGCCGAGTCCCTGACCTGGTGAACGCAGCATGACTCGGGTGGTCCTACTGTGCACAAGCGACCTGATAAAGAACCGTGAGTAAAGCTTTTGAAACTGCACTACCAGACTCCGTGTTTCATCGTCGTACCTGCACCACCAGTACTGGGACATCCGCACCATCACCCCCATCATCAACTCTACAATAGCTGCCCTGAGGCAATACTCCTCCCGTGGGGAGTCGTTCCATTCTCAGCTGCACCAACAACACCAGCCTCGGCAGTCTGCCCTGCAGCGGCGGTCTCATGACCGCAATCCACGGGTGGCATAGTCGAACATTCTAACATCTACTGCTAAATACTGCCACTCAGTTTGACTCCCTGGGCACGGACCGGGTCACCGCCACGAGACTACTATCCCTATCTGATCCGGCTCCGGGTAAGCCCCCGTGCGCGCGATGCCGCACGACTCAGGCCCAGGGGCGCGTCAACTTTGGCGTAGTCGGCAGGATCACGTGCCCGCAACTACCGGGTACTGCGTGCCTGAAGAAAAGTTCACATGTACCGTAAGAAGAAGTCTCCCGCCAATTCCAGAGGGTCCCCGCCATCGGACACCATCTCGGGTCGTTTCCCGCCGTTTGCCCGCCATCTGCAGCCTTTGCCCGCCATCCACGGAGTTTCCCGCCATAAGGAGACGATTCCCGCCATCTGAGACGATTTCCCGCCCTGGCAGAGCGGATGCCATTGTGGGCGTGCCAGAGGGTGGCAAAAGACCACCTCCCATCGTGGGCCAGGTCCAAGAATGGCGCCAAAAGCGGAAACCGCCCCCACCAGCAGAGACTGCAATGATCGAAATGTCCATCAGCGTGAGGGGGCTGCCCCTGGAACTGACTGTCACTAAGTTGCCCCGGGACCACCCTCAATGGGTGCGGATAGGGAACAAAACAGAGAGGATGGGTGCGGCCTGGAGGAGTCTGGACAGATCGCACCCGGAGATGGAGGGAGAGTCGAGCAGCACCGACCCTGTGGTCCGGAACCTGTTGCAGGCTGCCACCCCAGAAGGCCTGGTGGAGATCCTGGCACAGCTCCCCAGAGATCGGGAGCGTGCACAGACCGCGCTGGAGGCCTTGGCCCGGAAGATGGCCCGAGTGCAGCAAGAAGCACTGGTCGAGTGGAGAAGGGAGATGGTCCAGCAGGCTGGAACCCGCCAGCAGAGGACGCCACCCGCAACGTGGAGCATGTCTGCCCCTGAGGATGGTGCAGGAGGGACGAAGGCCGGAGACGACGCCGCGGAGGGAGCCGCAGGGATGGAAGCAGGTAATGGGGACGTCATCACCCCGAGCCCAGTAGCCGAAAGCCTGCCCCAGCTCCCCGTCGCAGAGCCCGAAGTCCCACTCACCGCGCCCGTTGCCGCACCGCCACCGCTCCTAACTAGGCCTCAAGCGGCAGGAGCCGCGGTCACGCCCTCTGTTACGCCATGCCCCTTGACCCTGAGTGTGGCAAAGCAGGAAGTACCACCGGCCTGGTCTCAGGGCCGAGTACCCCCGGGCGCCGCGGTCTCCACAGCGCCCTCTACCTCCACAGTGCCACCGGCCTGGTCGCAAGGCCTGGTGAACCCGGGCGCCGCTGCCCCTTCAGCGCCCTCTTCCCCAAAGGTGCCATACCTGGTCCCAAAGAGGATGCCTCCGGCCTGGACGCAAGGCCGGGTACCTCCGGGCGCCGCTGCCCCCACAGCGCCCTCGACCTCCACAGTGCTGCCCCTGGGCGAAGATCTCTTTGCGCAGCATACTAGCCCGGACGGGCTGCCCTTCGTGTGGCCACCGGAGTACATCAACCCCCGACTCCGGAGGGAACGGCCCCTGTGTGAGCCTCTGATCCCGGCACCGGCACCCGCTAAAATTGTCCCGCTCCCGTTGGAAGACGCCCAATTCGCATGGATCCCACCGGTGAGGACCTCATGGGATTCACCAAGGAGACCCGGGCGGCCGCAGCCCGGCGGGAGGAGTGCTGCCGTCAACAGCTGGAGGTCTTTGGGAGAGAACGGCGAGAGAGGCGGATCCGCGAGGAACAGCTGCAGGTCCAAAGCGCGGAGCAGAAACGCCGGGCCCGACGAAACCCCCGTGCGGCCCACGGTCCCCGCGCCAACGGGACCGTAATAAAGTTCCAGTTGGAGCATGGCTGGGGCTTTATCCGGGATCACCGAACCCCCGGCGACGTCTTTGTCACCCGCAGGGATGTTGAGAGCCACCTGCCGGAGGGACACCGCGGACGTGACCTCTACCCGGGTGATGTGGTCGCCTTCACCCGGCATCAGTGTGCTAAAGGACCGTACGCCCTTCACGTACACCGGCTGACTGAGGAGGAGATGCAGTATGAGGAAGACCAAGAGGACCCGGACGGGTCTGAAGACTACCCTCAGGAGGGAGCATGGAGAGGACATAGCTACTGAAGGGAAGTAGCATGAACAAAGAACTGTATATAGTTACCCGTTGGGGTACAAGGATTGCTGCTAATTGGAGTGTGGTCCCCGTTGGGACTAGAGTCGAGTTATTATAGGGACTGTTACCTGTGTGCCCTAATCCCTAATCAGGCTGAGGACTGTGAGCAGCCATTCCCTATTCCCACTGGCCGAGGACTGAGAGCGGCCACCCTGTAAATAGTTGCGCTTCCTAAGGCGCCCCCTACTGGTTTTATAGAAGAACTGCGTTTCTACTTTAGAACTAGAGACTGTTGCACTTTACCTGGTCACAAGTTGCACGGTGACCAGAGGTCAAGAATGTTTTATATGAAAAAGTTTTTGCTAAAAAAAAGTTGATGGTATTTTATAAGTGTGTGCAGAAAGTCTAATAATGTTTCCGTAATGTTTTATACCTGTAACGTTAAAAGAAGAAAAGTACCTCCCATAAAGGGATGATTGAAAGTTAATATATCTTACATGCAAGTGTACACTTTAAAATTTTTGTATGTCTAAATTGTTTTACTCTTTTCCAGCCCGAGGACGTGCTGTGATTTACCAGGGGGGAATGTAGCACCCCGAGGACTCGGCTGCTACAGGGGTATTGCACCTCGAACCAGAGGTGTGGTATTCCACTCCCGGGTAAGGATGGAGAATGGAACAGAGCTCAGTTAGCTGCATGCACTACACGCACCCCATTTCCGGGGGACAGAACAACGGTACTCCCACCAGATAGTTGTGCAGGTACGACAGCGTCTGTCCCTGGCTGGAGTGGGGGGGGGAGGAACATCCCAGTGGTGTAGGAGCAGACAGGGGAGGGACTCTGGGCATAGGTAGGAGCCCATTGGTTGCATTGTCATCAGGGCTCGGGTGTCAGAGGGAGTATAAAGGTGGGCACCATCTACGAACAGGAGAGTTCAGTCTGAGAAGAAGCTGAGAGAGAGTTCAGCCAGAGAGGGCTGACAGGGAGCTGTGGCTCCGTCTGGGCCCAGCTCCAGAGCTAGGCCTGAAGCAGAGAGGAGAGAGAAGGAAGAGGAGAAACACAAAGAAAGGCCCAGAGACGCAAGCATAGAGGGAACCCTGAGATCCCACAAGAGAACGAAAACGGGTGAAGGGTTGGCAGAGAAGGGTGCCGGATCCCAAACTGGTGGAGGCCAATTATCCTTAGCCAGGAACCGGAGGTCGTGGTCAAGTTTTGGCACGACCCCTCACCACATCCACCAGGAAGGCACGCCACATAGGGTCAGGGAAACCGGAGAGAGGTTTTACCCCCATAAGGCCCGAGGAAGCCGGACAAAGGTGGGTCCCTGGTGGGGACGGCCAGTAGGAAGGAAGAGAGGGGAGCTCTGGACCACGCTCTGGAATTGCCTGGGAGTTGGCCGAGTCCCTGACCTGGTGAACGCAGCATGACTCGGGTGGTCCTACTGTGCACAAGCGACCTGATAAAGAACCGTGAGTAAAGCTTTTGAAACTGCACTACCAGACTCCGTGTTTCATCGTCGTACCTGCACCACCAGTACTGGGACATCCGCACCATCACCCCCATCATCAACTCTACAATAGCTGCCCTGAGGCAATACTCCTCCCGTGGGGAGTCGTTCCATTCTCAGCTGCACCAACAACACCAGCCTCGGCGGTCTGCCCTGCAGCGGCGGTCTCATGACCGCAATCCACGGGTGGCGTAGTCGAACATTCTAACATCTACTGCTAAATACTGCCACTCAGTTTGACTCCCTGGGCACGGACCGGGTCACCGCCACGTGACTACTATCCCTATCTGATCCGGCTCCGGGTAAGCCCCCGTGCGCGCGATGCCGCACGACTCAGGCCCAGGGGCGCGTCACAAACAGTGCCCCCTAACGAGCTGGACAGCCTGTGCTCTGAAGTTCACCAGTTAAGTAAAACCCTGGCCCCTGTCCTGAGCACCCTGCAGCTACAGACGGAGCCTGAGCTGGAAGGAAGGATCCTACTCGCTGACAGCCCTGAGGATATCCCCTGGATGAGAAGAAGAAGGAGGACAACGCCACCCCGTGGGAGGACCCACGACCAACGTCGTCCTCCAGGAGAGTTCATCTGCTTTCGTTGCCAGAAGGCAGGCCACACAGCACGAAACTGTCCTTTAAACGAGCAAACCCTGGGGCCGAGGGCCGACACCCAGGAGTAGATCAACCAGGCCCATCAAACTGGTACCATCGGTTCGTGAGAGGAAGACCTTTCCTGTCCATTGTGCTGGATGACATTGCGATACCTGCCCTGCTGAACACAAGATCTCAGGTAACCATCATGCCTGATGTCCTCTACAAAAGGTTCTGGTCCATAGACGAAGTCCAGCCGCCAGCCCCGAACCTCTCCGTGTATGCCTCTAACGGCCTTCCTCTTAACCTAGTAGGGGTTAAGAATGTGACAGTGAAAGTGGGGAGAGCGGAGCTAAAGGACCAAAGACTAATTGTAGTGTAGTCTCATCCTGGTGATACAGACTTGTATATGATACTTGGTACAAATATTGTCGGTAACTGTTTGGGAGAAGTGTTATTTTTGCTCCAACAGATTGCTGACACCGCTAAACCAGGGCAGAGGAGGGTGCTCCAGAAAGAGATCTGAGCCCTTATGTACCAGCAACAGATAAAGCTGTCAGGTGGTGAAATTGGTAATGTACGGGTGACAGACCCGATACCCATTGTGATCCCCCCGATGAGTGAGATGCTGATTTGGTGTAGAGCAGCAATAGGTCTCAAAGGACGGAGCTACCAGCGGTAGTAGAGCTCCTTAGCTCGGAGCATAGACCTACACTCTTGACTGCCAGAGGGGTGGTGGATGTACGCAATGGGAGGGTGCCCGTACGCCTCCTAAACTATGGGGAGGATGAGGTTAGATTACCACGCTACGCCACTGTTGCTAAACTGTACACAATAGATAACAACTCCATACACAAGGCGGAGTCCTTAACCTCACCAGACGAAGTGGATGATAATGACCCTGGAACGCAGGTGGAGGATTGGTGACAACAGCTCCATGTTGGGACAGACACCACTCCTGCCCATCAGAAACAGGGTGTACACCGGGTGGTTCAGGAATACGAGTAGGTATTCAGTAAACACCCACTTGATTTTGGGAGAATTAAAGTGGTACAACACTATATACCCACAGGTGACCATCCACCCATCAAAGAACGTTACAGGCCAATCCCACCAGCACACTACCAGAAAGTGAAGGAAATGTTGCATGACATGAGGAAGGCAGGGGTAATAAGAGATAGCTGTAGCCCCTGGGCTGCTCCCCTGGTCCTGGTCAGGAAAAAGGATGGAAGCATGAGAATGTGTGTAGATTACAGACAAGTAAATCGCATAACACACAAAGATGCATACCCTTTGCCCCGTATAGAGGAATCCCTGGCTGCTTTAAAGTCTGCAAACTACTTCTCCACCCTTGACCTCACTAGTGGGTACTGGCAAGTAGCTGTTGCTGAGGAGGATCGGGAGAAGACGGCCTTTACTACCCCGATGAGATTCTGCGAGTTCAACAGTATGCCGTTCGGACTCTGCAACGCCCCCGGAATGTTCCAGAGATTGATGGAGTGCTGCCTGGGACACCGCAACTTCGAGACTGTACTGCCATACCTGAATGATGTGATACTGTACTGCAAAACGTACGAGGACCATTTCAAGCACCTGGCAGAGGTATTTGAGTCGCTGTCCTGGTATGGGATGAAGCTGATGCCCTCCAAGTGCCACCTGCTGAAGCGAAGGGTACAGTACCTGGGGCACATCGTCAGTCCAGAAGGAGTAGCACCGGATCCGGAGAAGGTCACTGCCATCCAGAGATGGCCGGAGACAAAGAGCCTCAAGGAGGTACGTCAGTTCCTGGGACTAGTCGGGTATTACCGGAGGTTTGTGAAGGACTACACCAAGACAGCGGCGCCTTTGCAATATCTCCTGGTAGGACAGTCCGGGAGAGGCAGAAAACCCCCGTTCCAGTGGGGTAAGGAGCAAGCTGAATCCTTTGAGGTGATGAAGGAGATCCTGACCGGCGAAGAGATCCTAGCCTACCCTGACTACAGCCAACCATTCCTGCTGTACACTGATGCCAGCAACGAGGGATTAGGAGTTGTGTTAAGTCAGAAGCAGAATGGCTGAGAGAAGGTGATCACCTATGCAAGCAGGAAGCTCCGCCTGACCGAGAGGAAACCAGAGAACTATAGCAGCTTCAAGTTGGAGTTCCTGGCCCTGGTCTGGGCCATCACCGAGCAGTTCAAGCACTACCTACCCTCCAGTAAGTTCAGTGCCTACACTGATAATAACCCCTTGACTCATGTGGAAACAGCCAAGTTAGGAGCCATGGAACAACGATGGATGTCTCGACTGTCATACTACCACTTCACCATTAAGTACCGGGCAGGCCGTAAGAATGCCAAAGCCGATGCCCTGTCCTGGATGCCACACCAGTCAGATACTGAGGAAGAAGTGGATGACCTGGAGGAGACTGAGCTACCTGCCTTCCACCGTAATGGAGTGGTCCACGAGCAACGAGCCTCCAGGAGGGATCGCGGTAAGACGTTAAACCCGTTGCCTCACCACAGCTGGAAGGAGACCCAGGACAGCAACCCGGTTGTCAGCCGTATCAAAGAACTGATAACCCAGGAAGGTTCCTCCCTGGAGAAGGATGCGTCTCTACAAGCCAAGCAACTGTGGAATGAGAGAAGCTGGCTGTTCATCTATAGGGAGAAGCTGTGCCGAAGGTACATCAACCCGAGGAGCCATGAGATGGTATGGCAGCTTGTAGTGTCTAAGACGGACATCCAGATGGTGTTGGAGGCCTACCACGATCAAGCGGGGCACTATGGTTGGAAGAAGCTAGAAACCCTCCTGAAGAATCGTTTTTACTGGGTTGGAATGCGAAGTTCCATAGAGAAATGGTGCCGGGATTGTGGACCCTGTAGCCTCAGAAGAAAGGACTACGGCAGCCAGAAAGCACCCCTGCAGTCCATCAAGACAACCCAGCCCCTGGAGATCGTCGCTTTGGATCACGTCAAACTGTCACCCAGCAGGTCAGGTTACTCGTATGCCTTGACCATGGTGGATCACTACTCCCGGTTCCTGGTGGTAGCCCCCGTCAAGGTTCTGACGGCAGAAACTGCAGCAAGGACGTTTCAAGCCTACTTCTGCAGGCCCCATGGATACCCGGATAAGGTGCTGACGGATCAAGGCCCTGCCTTTGAAGCCGAATTGTTCAAGGAGTTCTGCCATCTGTATGGGTGTAAGAAGATCCGGACTACACCGTACCACCCCCAAACCAATGGGTTATGTGAAAAGATGAATAACATCATCATCGACCTGTTGAAGACCTTACCGCTAGAAGAAAGAAACCAGTCGCCCGACAAGTTACCTGACCTGGTAGATTTGTACAACCACATACCTGTGAGTTCCACCAATTGCACTCCAGCACATCTCATGCGAGCAAGACCCGGAAAGTTGCCCATGGACCTGGAGCTTGGTGTAGTGGAACCCGAAGCAGATATGTCCACTGACGGCTGGGACACGACGCGACAGGAGCAGTACAAGAGAGTACAGGCCTGTGTTGAAGACAGTCTGAATAGGGTAAGAGACAAGCAGGAAGCACAGTACAACAAGAGCGCACCAGCAGAACCCTTTTCACCTGGAGAAGTTGTGCTAAAGAGAAAAAGAAGAAACCACAAACTTGATGACCATTGAGAGAGGGAACCCTTCACTGTGTTGAATTCAAGATTTGATAACAGGAAGACCTGTTTAATTTCCAAGGACGGAGGAAGAACGACTGCAACAGTATCTAGAGACCAGCTGAAGCTGTGTCCAGGTCTGCTAAAGCCGCAGGAAGAAGTGCCTCTCATCGTACCGGAGGAGCCTAAAGAATCAGTAATACACACTGAATTAGGAGATTTCCCGGTAGATTGGCCCCAACTAGGAGAAGCGATAATACCTGTGATCCACTTCTACCAACAACCAGAAGACCCTCCACAGCAAATAGAACCTGTAAGTGCCCCAGAAGAGCCTGCTCAGGAAGGATCCCTGGTTGGAGCAGAGCAAGAAGGCCCAGCCAATGGTACACTTGCCAGTCCCGTAGGAAGGTTAAGGCAGCCTTGCAGTCCCTCCACACCTAGAACTGACAGAATGGGAGGTAGTACAAACACCAGTACCACACGCATCCCAGTACTACGTAGGTCAACACGTAGCACGCAAGGTCAGACCCCTGTCAGATACAGAGAGTAGAAAGGGAAACTCTGATGGCATAAATAGTTGCCCCTTGGGGTGTGTTATTCTTGTGTAATTTTCATGTATGTATTGACTTATTTTTGCCTCACAATGGACAATTTATATACGCATTTAGTTACCTGTAAGGGTATATATAAAAGACTCTGTGGCTGAGGACTGTGTGCAACCCAAAAACTGTTTATTTGTACCTAATTGCACTCCCTGGAGTGCCCCTTTTAGGTAACCACTGAACAAAAACCTGTTTGGCCTATGTGGAAGGTTTACGGACAGGTCCCTCAAGCTCCCTTGTACTTTGCAGTGAAATGGACCGAAACCTTTCCAGGCCACAAGATACTGCAAACTACCTCTATACTGTCTAGAGTTAAGGATGCGAGAAATTTCATATTCCCCGTCCTCCACCACCGGAGGAACAGAGGCAGAGGCGTCACAATCCGATACAACAGCTTTTTTCAACAGAGAGACATGAAATACCGGATTAATTCTCCAGGAGGTAGGAACCTCCAACCTAACAGCAGATTGGTTGACAACCTGAAGCACCTTAAAGGGCCCTACAAACTTGGGACCCAATTTCTTTGAAGGAATCCTCAACCGCAGATTCCTAGAGGACAACCAAACCATGTCACCAACAGCGAACAAAACCTCCTGTCGTTTCCTATCAAAGTAGTCTTTAGATTTTCTGTTGGCCTCCTGAAGATTACCACACACATCCGTCCAAACTCTCTCCAAATCACCGGAAAAATTCTCCTCCTCAGGCACGGCAGATCCTAACTTGGAGAACGACCCAAACGACGGATGTCTCCCAGAACAACAAAAAAAAAGGCGAACAACCAGCAGAAGAAGATGTATGATTGTTCAGAGCAAATTCAGCAAGTGGCAGAAACTCAGACCACCCCTCTTGATTGTCTGCCACAAAACAACGCAAGAACTGCTCAACATCCTGGTTTTTCCTTTCTGTCTGGCCATTAGATTCAGGATGATATCCGGACGAGAACGACAAATGAACTCCCAACCTATCACAAAAGGCACGCCAAAAACGAGCCACGAACTGAGGACCCCTATCAGAAACAATGTCAGTAGGAACGCCATGAAGTCTGACAATTTCCTTGACAAAGGCCTTAGCGAGAGTTTTAGCGCAGGGCAGTTTGACGAAAGGAACCAAGTGACACATCTTGCTAAAACGGTCCACGACCACCCAGATGACAGTAAAACCCTCAGAGGGGGGAAGGTCAGTTATAAAGTCCATAGCCAAATGTGTCCAAGGAGCACTGGGAACCTCCAAAGGAGAAAGGAACCCCGCAGCAGGAGTATGTGAGGACTTAGATCTAGCACATATAGTACATTGACGCACCCACTTAATGACTTCCTTCTGCCATCCAGGCCATCAAAAACTGTGACCCACCAGTCTCTTGGTCTCAGAGATTCCGGGATGACCTGCCAACCGAGATTCGTGACACTCAACAAACAAATCTCTCCTAAAGGTCCCAGGCACAGACAACCTCCCATGAGGAGTATTAGAAGGGGCATTCTCCTGTGCTTTAAGAATCTCATTTTCCAAAACGGAGTCCAAAGCAGCTATCACAACACCTTCTTGTAAAATGTTCTCCTCTTTCTCAGCACCGACTATGGGAGAAAAACTGCGAGACAAGGCATCCGCCTTAACATTCTTAGTACCAGGGATGTAAGTAACGGAGAAATTAAACCGCGAGAAAAACAGTGCCCACCTAGCCTGACGGGCATTCAGGCGCTTGGCAGCATCAAGATATATCAGATTTTTATGATCCGTAAGAACCTGAACGGGAAATTCCGCACCTTCCAAGAAGTGGCGCCAGTGTTCAAATGCGAGTTTAATAGCCAATAATTCCCGATTACCAATATCGTAATTCAGTTCAGTCTCCGAAAATTTTTTTGAAAAAAAGGCACAGGGATGTAATCCATCCCCGTTATCCTGAGACAATACTGCGCCAACCCCCACAGAGGAAGCATCAACCTCAACCAAAAACGGCCTAGTAACATCAGGCTGCATAAGGATGGGAGCAGAGGTGAACTTCTCCTTGAGATACACAAAAGCTTCAATGGCCTCAGAAGACCACTGAACCGCATCAGCACCTTTCCTGGTGAGATCAGTCAGAGGTTTGACAATACTAGAAAAATTTTTTATGAATTTTCTATAGTAATTGGCGAAACCCAAAAACCTCTGTATCGATTTCAAACCAATAGGCCTAGGCCATTCCTGCACAGCCTGAACCTTAACCGGATCCATCTCAAAACCTTTGCTGGAGATAATGTAGCCCAAAAAACTAATTCTCTGTACAGCGAACTCACATTTCTCCAGCTTAGCAAAAAGCGAATTGTCCATTAATAACTGTAATACCTCACGCACGCTCCGCCAATGAGACTCCAGATCCGGCGAATAAATCAAAATGTCATCCAAATACACAACCACATTTTTACCGATCAAAGGTCTAAGGATGTCATTAATCAGATTCTGAAAAAATGCAGGAGCATTAGTAAGACCAAAAGGCATAACCAGATTCTCAAAATGACCCACAGGAGTGTTAAAAGCAGTCTTCCATTCGTCACCCTCCTTCATGCGCAACAGATTGTATGCCCCCTTAAGGTCAATTTTAGAGAACCACTTGGCCCCCATTAACTGGTTAAACAGATCAGGAATCAATGGCAGTGGGTAAGGATTGCGTACAGTAATTTTGTTAATCTCACGAAAATCCAGACAAGGACGTAAACCGCCGTCCTTTTTTTTTACAAAAAAAAATCCAACCGACACAGGAGACTTAGAGGGCCTAATGTGACCGGCGGCCAAACTTGTCTGCATGTATTCCTCCAAAGCCTTCCTCTCAGGAATAGTAAGGTTAAATAAACGACTTTTAGGAAGAGTCGCTCCAGGGACAAATTCAATAGAACAATCATAGTCTCTATGGGGAGGCAAAACCTGCGATTCCTTCTCAGAAAAAACTCTCCAAAAATCCTGAATAGGAACAGGCAATTCTCCCCTATCCAAAGCTGCAATACGCCCATGACAACACTTGTCATAACATTTATGGCTCCAGGATTTAATTTCACTGGTAGACCAATCCAGTACAGGGTTGTGAAATTTTAACCAGGGCAATCCCAATATTACTGGAGAAGGCAAGTTATTCAACACTACCAAATCCAATTTCTCATGGTGAACACCATTAATAGTGAGAGGAAATTCACAGACCTTGAGAGTAATATTCTTCAAAGGGGAACCATCCACAGAAACCACAGCAATGGGGGATGATAAAGGTTCAGGTTTTAAATTGAGTCTTTCCACGAATCCCCCATCAATAACATTCAGAGTAGACCCACAATCGACAAACACCCGAAATTCCATTAATTTTTCCTGAGCAATCGTGGAAGCAGCTAAAAATACACCCTTGGAATTTAAACAGGCAATATGGGCATGACTGACCATTTTTTTTTCTTTCTTCATACGAAGCTCACAGCCTTTAATCAAATGACCAGATTTTCCGCAATAGAAACACAAGCCTTCAAAAAATCGACGGTCTTTTTCTTGAGAGCGAGGTGCCACCGATCCAATCTCCATCGGTTCACCACTGTTAGTACATACATTCTCATAACCAGAAACTGACATAGCAGAGGATTTGCTCTCATTAACCCTTGCACGCAGTCTTCTATCCACCCGTATAGCTAATTGCATAGCCTGTTGCAAATCTTCAGGTGTAGGATAAGCAATTAGCAGGTCTTTAACCCTTTCACTGAGCCCAGCAAGAAATAGACTATTCAGAGCAGAATCGTTCCACCCTGTTTGAGTAGACCAACGACGGAAATGAGTACAATATTTTTCCACATTACCTGATCCTTGTTTTAAACGTCTCAACTCAGTCTCAGCTGATGCGACACGGTCAGGATCATCATATAATAGTCCCAAAGCAGAAAAAAAACTATCCACTGATCTGAAGCATGTATCACTAGGTTGCAAAGAAAAGGCCCACTCCTGAGGCTCTTTGCGCAAAAGTGACATTATGAACCCTACGCGCTGGGATTCATCCCCAGAGGACTTAGGTCTCAAACGAAAATACAATAAGCAAGCATTTTTGAATGAAAAAAATTCTCGGTGTTCACCAAAAAATAAATCCGGCAAACATACCTTAGGCTCCAAGAAATGTGCTCCAGGACAGTTACTCATGTGCTGACGGAGCTCGGCCACCTCCAGAGAGAGTCCCTGCAGGCGATGAACCAAATCCTGAACCGACACCATGATGGAACAGAAAAATCTTTCCTTAGAGAATTTGCTGGCTGGACTTACTGTTATGTTCTGCTACCAGAGCTAAGGAAAGAGAGGAGATCTGTCCCTACGATAGAACTCAGCTTAATCCCTACGATGTAACATGGAACCTGATCCTGCGATCAGACCTGCTAAAGTCCTAAGCTAGTCTGTACGGAGACCTATAGATGTGGGGAAGGAATCCCTACAAGTACTAAGGACTGGGAGGAATATGGGACACCTCCTAACAGAAATAGTAGCAGACAGACGAACAAACAAAATATATAGAATATAGAGGTCAGTAGACCAAGCAAACTAACAGAGCAAGACACAGAGCACAGGCTAGCTAGAAAGTAGATATACAATGAAGTCCAGCAAAGCCAGAAGGGCAGAAAAAAAAACTAAGAGCAAGGTTCTAACAGCTATAGCATTCCCTGTACTAGAACTAGATGTACATGAGATGGTGACTGTATCTCCGGGGGACACAGAGATATAATCTGGAGTCTGGGTCATCACAATCTCTCCACAGGATCCTGAGGATTAGAAGAGACATATTCATTACTGATAAATGTCGGGATCTTCCTAGAAATCCTGATCTGATGATGGATCCACTGTAGAGATTTCTCTACACACAATCATGGAAGGATCCGAATCTCTCACCCTGAATAGAAATGAAGATCACAGCCAGCAGATAACTGCGAGAAACCAGCCTGATGTGTCTGGACCGTCAGATAGAAACTATAAGATGAGACAATCTGTACAATGAGATCTATATAGAGAGTGACAGGGGGGATACAGAGACCCCCAGAGACTGTGTATGGAAATACTGGGGACATGTAAATTCTGTGGTTATAATGTGACGGTTACTGGAGTGTAATAGAGACCGGAGCTCGGCGGCGTCTCCTCCTAGATGAGAATTAATGTCACTTGTATTACATGTAAAGAAAGACTCCTCTCTTGTACATTGTGATCGCAGGTTATTATCATTATTCTCAGCTTTGCATATAAACATTACAGAAATATTACCTCCATCTTATCAGGCTTTTTTAAGTTATATTTTTGCTTGTAGTTAAGGAAATAAATCTATATTCCTATAATGATAACTGAGGGATTACCAGTCACTAATAACATCACTTTCTGTATAACAACTACTAGAACTCCACCTGTTGTCAGGATCGCGGTATTGTGGGGCGTCATAACCTGCAACATCATCATTACAGTTTTCATTATAAGTCAGTGACGCGCCCCTGGGCCTGCTGTGTCGCGCAGCGTCTCGCGCACGGGGGCTTACCCGGAACCGGATCAGATGAGGGTTGTAGTCTCCGAGTGGCGGGGACCCGGTCCGTGCCCAGGGAGTCAAACTCAGTGTGTGGCAGTCTTGATAGATGTTATTTGAGTGTCGACTACGCCACCCGTTGACTTGCAGCTATGGAGCTGCCGCTGCAGGGCAGACCGCTGAGGCCGGTGTAGAATTGTGCAGCGTGATAGTATAACCCCCAACGGGAGGGGTATGGCCTCAGGGCATCCGACGTGGAAGATGGGGGTAGCAGGAACCACTCAGAGACGGTGCGGTGTAATTCAGGGTCTTTACTGGTAACAACGATAGACCCTCCCGGAGTACTTGCTAGCGAACGGGGCCTGGTCAGTCCTTGAGCAGATGGAATCTCCCCTGGCCAGGCGGAGTTGTAGGCCTCCCAAACTGACTGTACTCTTCTGGCTACCTTGCTAGAAGCGGATATAAGTAGCCCACGTCCCTGAGTGTACCGTGTGGTGCTCACCCGTATGGCCGGTGACTCGGGGCCTTCTAATGGCTTCCGCTCCACGATGGCGGTGCTGGTCCCACGCGTGTGACCGTGCCTTCGGGTTTCTGGGCCTGAGGACCTGAAATCCCCTGCCGGTCGGCTTCTGCTGCTGGGTAAGAGTTAGTCCCCACAGCCTCGGACGCCGGGTCCGGTAAGAAAGCTTCTCAGTCAGGGCGAGCTCTGCAGCTGCCATGCCCCTGACTCGTAGTAGTATTGCTCCCACTGAGCTCCTGCTGTTTCTTCCTATGACTGTTTCTTGTCTCTACTCTCCTTGACTCCTAACCCTGCTTCAGCCCCGGGTTTATATAGGGGAAGTTCTTCCCCTCCCAAGACTGGGCAGGAGGTGTGGCATGCACAGGATCCCTGACCAAAGGACCTCCCACCTGCTCTCAGACATAACATCTCTATCACTGTGGCAACCAGACCCCTGGGGTGTCACATTCCCCCCTAGTGAAATTTAGTACTCCGGGACTAAACATATTTTAGAAAAACATAACAAGATAAAAACAATAATAATACATTAAGAAAAACATATAAAGATGGTTGCGGCATGTCCGTAACCGGGTGCAGTCTTTGAAGAAAAGCAAGGTGTCCATTTCACCAAAAACAGGGAGACGTAACCAGGTAGGGGTTTGTCCTGCCCCGAGTCCTTAACAGTCTTTAGTCCGTCCTGGGTTACGCTCCAACTATGTACAAGGATTCCCGGTAAATCCGCCAAGGACTCCTACAAATAACTAGAAACACAAAATTATACACAAGCAACAATACACAGGTAAACATAAATAAAACAATTTATACACTTCAAATCCTCCACCGTGCGGGTAACTGGCCCCTAGTGGCCCTAGTGGACCTACGGAGCTGACTGCCTAGCCCTGAACTACAGGGTGTAGGAGCTGTCAAGGGTAAACTGGGCAGCTGTCTACCGGCTCTTTGGCTCACTAGGGATATGGCAGGCTCACTGCAAGCAGAGGGTTGATCCTCCTGGTCTGCGGGTGTGGGGTCTTCTGCCTCCTGGACCGGCTGTTCTTCCAGCTCTACCTGTTGCTCCGTAGGTGCTTGGGATGCTGGTTGGAGGAAGGTGAGTACGGGTACCACAACTGCACCATTGACTTGAGTCCAAGACCGAGGGAAGTCCCCGAGCACAGTACTAACCATATCTTCCCTTTCCTCTACGGGTCGATGGTCTTCTTGTTCCTCTTCAGGTTCCTCAGTTGTTCGGGACACTTCTTCAGGTGGTCCCGGGATACAATAGCTGTGGTTTCCCCTCCGTCTTTACTGATGGTACAAACCTTCGGGTTCTCGTGGCTTGAGGGCAGTACGGTGTACGGGTCCTTTTCCCACTGGTCGTCCAACTTGTGGAGCCGTCTCTTCCTCTTCAAGACCTGCTCTCCGGGTACCAGGGGAACAGCGGGAGCATACTGGTTGTAAGTTTTCTCTGGTCTTTCCCTAGCCTGACAGAGACTTCGCTCCACGCTCTCCTGTACTCTCCGGTACTGCTGCTGCCTCTCTGTGTCCCAGTCTGTTTCTGGTGAAGTGTCCTCGGGTGTCAGGACTCCCATTTCCAGGTCAACAGGTAACTTACCAGGTCTTGCCCTCATTAGGTAAGCCGGGGTACAGTTGGTGGAACCTACCGGGATGTGGTTGTATAGGTCCACCAGATCGGGCAACTTCTCAGGCCACAGACTGCGTTCTTCCAGGGGCAACGTTTTTAAAAGATCCATTACCACCTGGTTCATTTTC
Organism: Phyllobates terribilis; assembly: GCF_046119375.1. Taxonomy (NCBI): domain Eukaryota; kingdom Metazoa; phylum Chordata; class Amphibia; order Anura; family Dendrobatidae; genus Phyllobates; species Phyllobates terribilis. The sequence goes on from NW_027362761.1 coordinate 1,178,490,930, forward strand.
TCACAAAGTCCATTAGTTTGCGGATGGTAGGGTGTCGTCCTTATCTTCCGGCAGCCATACAGATTGCAGAATTCCTGGAAGACCTCCGCTTCAAAGGCAGGTCCCTGGTCCGTCAGCACTTGGTCCGGGTACCCGTGTGGACGGCAAAAGTGCTGCTGGAAGGCTCTAGCTGCTGTTTGAGCCGTTAAGTCCTTGACGGGGACGACAACCAAGAACCGGGAGTAATGATCCACGATGGTTAACGCGTAGACGTAGCCACTTCTGCTTGGGGTCAGTTTTACATGATCCAAGGCTACCAGTTCCAACGGTTGCCGGGTGACGATGGACTGCAGGGGAGTCTTCTGGCTGGCACAGTCCTTCCTCCTCAGGTTGCACGGGCCACAGTCTCTGCACCACTTCTCAATGGTTCCCCTCATGCCTACCCAGTGGAATCGCTCGCGCAGCAGGAACTCCAGCTTCTTCCACCCGAAGTGTCCAGCTCCGTCGTGGTATGCCTCCATCACCATGGCTGCGTCTCTTCGTGGCACCACTACTTGCCAGAGTAGTTCATGCGTCCGGGAGTTAACCATTCTGCGGCACAACTTCCCCTTGTAAAGGAACAGTCGACTCTTCTCTGCCCATAGTTGTTTGGCTTCCTCCGGAGCGTCTGGTTCAAGGCAAGCCTCCGGGCGAGTCAGCATCTCCTTCACCAGTCGGACGGCAGGGTCGCTGTCTTGCGTTTCCGCCCAGTTGTAGTGAGGTAAGGGGTTCAACGTAGCAGCCTGCTTACTCCTTTTACTCCTTACCCGGTGGGAATACTGGATAATCCCATGACGGTGGAACGCAGGGAGTTCAACTTCTTCCAGTCCCTCCGGATCTTCTCCTTCGTCCGGCAGGTTGGGCATCCTGGACAGGGCATCCGCGTTGGTATTGGAGCGTCCGGCCCGGTATTTGATTGTGAACTCGTAGTTGGACAGACGGGCCATCCACCTCTGCTCCAGAGCACCGAGTCTTGCCGTGTCCAGGTGTGTCAACGGGTTGTTATCCGTGTACACGGTGAACCGGGAAGAAGCGAGGTAATGCTTAAAGCGCTCGGTGACTGCCCATACTACGGCCAGGAACTCTAGCTTAAATGAGCTGTAATTCTCGGGGTTCCTTTCGGTGGGTCGCAGTTTTCGGCTGGCGTAGGCGATTACTCGTTCCTTCCCCTGCTGGATCTGGGACAGTACGGCTCCTAGCCCGATGTTACTGGCGTCGGTGTAGAGGATAAAGGGCTGGCTATAATCCGGGTACGCCAGGATTTCGTCCCCCGTGAGGGCCATCTTCAGCTGGCGGAAGGACTCTTCTTCCAGCTCCTCCCATTTGAAGTGCGGCTTCTGGTTCTTGGCCTTCCGGGACTGGCCTATCAGGAGGTCCTGCATAGGTGCTGCCGTTTTGGTGAAACCGGGAATAAACCTTCGGTAGTAGCCTACCAACCCGAGGAACTGCCGCACTTCTTTTACGCTGGAGGGGCTTGGCCATTCCTTAATTGCGGTGATCTTATCAGGGTCGGGAGCCACTCCGTCAGCGCTCACCACGTGTCCCAGGTACTGTACCTTTGGTTTCAGGAGGTGACACTTGGAGGGTTTCACCTTTAGGCCGTAACTCGCCAAAGCTTCGAACACTTCCGCCAGGTGTTTCAGGTGGTCCTCATACGTCTTGGAATATACGATGACATCGTCCAGGTACAACAGGACCGTCTCGAAGTTTCTGTGGCCCAGGCAACACTCCATTAGTCGTTGGAAGGTTCCTGGTGCGTTGCAGAGTCCGAACGGCATGCAGGTGAACTCGCTAAGTCCCATCGGGGTGGTGAATGCGGTCTTCTCCCGGTCCGCCTCTGCTACAGGAACCTGCCAGTACCCGCTAGTGAGATCCAAGGTAGAGAAGAAGTTAGCAGATCTTAAAGCAGCCAATGACTCCTCTATCCTTGGTAAGGGGTACGCATCCTTGTGTGTGTTACGGTTGATTTTCCGGTAATCTACACACATCCTCATGGTGTTGTCTTTTTTTCTGACTAAGACTAGTGGAGCTGCCCAGGGCCTACAGCTATCCCTGATCACCCCAGCCTCCTTCATGTCTCTAAGCATCCCCTTGGCGTGTTGGTAGTGGGCAGGGGGTACGGGTCGATACCTCTCTTTTATAGGAGGATGGTCTCCCGTGGGGATGTGGTGTTCTACCCCCTTGACTCGCCCGAAGTCTAACGGGTGTTTACTGAACACTCTCTCGTACTCCTGAACCACCCGATAGACTCCTTGTTTCTGGTGTGAGGGAGTGGAGTCAGTACCCAGATGTAGTTGCTGACACCAGTCCTCCATGTTTTTCTTAGAGCCGTTACCTTCCTCCGGGTGAGATGGAGGCAAGGGTTCCACAGATTGTATAGAATTTTGGTTAATGGTATATAATTTGGCTAGCGTGGCATACCGGGGCAGGTACACTTCCCTCTCCCCGATATTTATTATGCGAACGGGCACCCTCCCATGGCGTACATCAACCACCCCCCGTGCTGTCAAAATGGTGGGCCTACTGTCTGAGTAAACTGGTTCTACCATTGCCTGGTAATCCCTACCTCTCAGACCAATAGCTGCCCGGCACCAAATCATCATTTCACTTTTTGGGGGCATGGCAATAGGAAAAGGGTCACACATTCTTACGCTACCAATCTCACCGCCGGAGAGTTCCACCTGTTGCCGTCGCATCAGTGCCCGGATCTCTTTCTGGAGCACCCGCTGCTCGCCGGAGCTGGCGTTCTTGGCAACCTGCTGTAAAAGGAAAATCACCTCTGCAAGACAATTTTCAATTACATTAGTTCCTAGAGTTATTTTTGGGTGACTCTCATGTTTGTCAATATCTACAATGATCAGTCCCTGTGCTGCCAGTTCGACTCTACCGATTTTGATGGTCACCTCTTTAAATCCGATCTGTGGCACGGGCTGGCCATTGCTGGCGATGATACTCAAGTCGTCGTCAAGGTAGCGGGTAATATCCGAGTCATTCCAGTACTGCTTAAAGAGCACGTACGGGATGGTGGTGACCTGTGACCCGGTGTCCAGTAGGGCACTCATGGGAATGCCATCCAGTACCACAGGCAAGACTGGACGTCCTCCCACATATCTGTCGCGCCAGTTCGATGGGCCTGGTGATCTTTTTCCTGGGGGTTGGCCCTCTACCCCAGGTTGTGCCCGTTTAAAGAACAGTACCTTGCCATATGTCCGGGTTGATTGCAGCGGCGGCAGATGGGTCGTCCGTCCTCGCTGTATCGGTCACTGGGTCTTCCTCTGGCCGGTGGAGTCCTCCTTGATCGACACCACGGGATGTCCTCCGGTCCGGATGCCAGCTGGATCTTCCCTGGGGTGGAAACCTGTAAAGACTGCACAGTTCGGGTTAGCGCAGCAACGCTCTTAGCTAGCTCTTGGACCTGATGGTGTAGGTCTGGAGCCGGGTCATTGTCCAAAGCCTGCGCATCAGCTCCCACAGGCCCTGCCGACAAGGGCGCCGCCTCCTGGTGGTAAGTAATAGCTGGGCGCCTGTGGGTCATAACGCCACCCGGTGCCGGTTCTCGGAGCACCCGGATGGCTCTGTCCTTGAACTGTGCAAAGCCCAGATGGGGATCCTGTAAGGCCATCGCCCGCAACTGGGTTCGGTGGGCATTACAATACAGTCCCTCTATAAATTGTTCAGTCAACAGCCTGTCCTCGTTTCCCACTCCATCAGGGTCGGTCTGCTTAATGGCCCTCAGGGCCTCTTGTAGGTTTAGTGCATAGTCTCTTATACTCTCATGCGCTCGCTGCTTGCACCCGTAGAATCTAAGCTTAATCTCGGCTGAGGTGCGGGTATCAAAGGTATCCTTCAGCCGGGTTAGTATCCCTGCGACAGTCTTCCTCCCAGGTGGCCAGGATTTTACTTCCCTTTTAGCTGCCCCGGTTAGTTGGGCCACCAGGATGCTCACTTTTTGCTCTTCTGTGAGGGGGTACACCTGGAAGAGGCTATCCAGCTTTTCTCTAAAGTCATGCAGGGTATGTGACTCCCCTGAGTACTGGGGTAGCCAAGCTGCTCCCGGGATATAGGGCATGGTGAAGGGCATAACTGCAGCAGCGGTGGCGCTGGCGGGGGTTGAGGCAGTGAAGCTCTCCTCCGTATCCGACATCTTCCTCCCCCCTAGTGGACCGTGGCCTACCTTGCGATGATCCTGTTCCGTAGGCCGCGGCTCCGCAGTAGATCGTCAGGGTTGAGGACCTTCCGTCGCGCTCCGGTGACGTCGGCGTCTGCTGGGCTCCTTCCAGGACCTTACGCAACGTCCGGACATGAGGCGGGGCTTCAGTTCTCGCGCGCTTTCGAAGTCCACGCCCCTCTTCTTCCCGCGCGGCGTCCTCAAGATGGCGTCCAATGGCGGGAAAACTCCACGGATGGCGGGAAGAAGGCCGAAGATGGCGCCGGATGGCGGGAATCTTCACGGATGGCGGGAAGAAGGCTGAAGATGGCGCCGGATGGCGGGAAAACTTCACGGATGGTAAGTTTTAAAAGTCTCTTTTTCAGGCATGCAGTACCCGGTGGTTGCGGGCACGAAATCCTGCCGACTACGCCAAAGTTGATGCGCCCCTGGGCCTGCTGTGTCGCGCAGCGTCTCGCGCACGGGGGCTTACCCGGAACCTGATCAGATGAGGGTTGTAGTCTCCGAGTGGCGGGGACCCGGTCCGTGCCCAGGGAGTCAAACTCAGTGTGTGGCAGTCTTGATAGATGTTATTTGAGTGTCGACTACGCCACCCGTTGACTTGCAGCTATGGAGCTGCCGCTGCAGGGCAGACCGCTGAGGCCGGTGTAGAATTGTGCAGCGTGATAGTATAACCCCCAACGGGAGGGGTATGGCCTCAGGGCAGCCGACGTGGAAGATGGGGGTAGAAGGAACCACTCAGAGACGGTGCGGTGTAATTCAGGGTCTTTACTGGTAACAACGATAGACCCTCCCGGAGTACTTGCTAGCGAACGGGGCCTGGTCAGTCCTTGAGCAGATGGAATCTCCCCTGGCCAGGCGGAGTTGTAGGCCTCCCAAACTGACTGTACTCTTCTGGCTACCTTGCTAGAAGCGGATATAAGTAGCCCACGTCCCTGAGTGTACCGTGTGGTGCTCACCCGTATGGCCGGTGACTCGGGGCCTTCTAATGGCTTCCGCTCCACGATGGCGGTGCTGGTCCCACGCGTGTGACCGTGCCTTCGGGTTTCTGGGCCTGAGGACCTGAAATCCCCTGCCGGTCGACTTCTGCTGCTGGGTAAGAGTTAGTCCCCACAGCCTCGGACGCCGGGTCCGATAAGAAAGCTTCTCAGTCAGGGCGAGCTCTGCAGCTGCCAGCCCCTGACTCGTAGTAGTATTGCTCCCACTGAGCTCCTGCTGTTTCTTCCTATGACTGTTTCTTGTCTCTACTCTCCTTGACTCCTAACCCTGCTTCAGCCCCGGGTTTATATAGGGGAAGTTCTTCCCCTCCCAAGACTGGGCAGGAGGTGTGGCATGCACAGGATCCCTGACCAAAGGACCTCCCACCTGCTCTCAGACATAACATCTCTATCACTGTGGCAACCAGACCCCTGGGGTGTCACATTAGAAACATATATTTTTTCCTTTGATGTAACTGTATGGGGGCTTCATTTATTCGTTTATTACTGGCACTACTTTGTGGTAAATATAACTTATTAATCAATTTTACAGGGAACCTGTCAGCTGATCACACCGTGGGCAGCATGTATCATCCACTGGCTGTACGATCCCAGGAATGTACGTTTATCTGTAAAATGCTGCAGCGTTTCAGAGGAGAACATGCTTTTAATATCCGCGCTATTGACTTGTCACACAGACGGGTCCCCGGGGGCTTCTCCCCGCCCGCTGACAGTGATTGACAAGCCTCTATACGCGCATGCAGGCAGTGGATTGCCAGTCACTCTGAACGGGCGGAGAGAAGCCCCCAGGGATCCGCCTGTACGACTAGTCACCAGTGTGCGTCTCAGTCCTCTGCGGCTATTAAAACCATGTTTTTCTCTGAAACGTCGCAGCATTTTAGAGATAAACCCATGACTGTGATCGTACAGCCAGTGGCTGATACTTGCTGCCCACGGTTTGGACAGCTGACAGGTTCCCTTTAAAGCCACGAACAACACAGGAGGTATCAATAGTAAGGTACAAAAACATATACTGTGAAAAGTGGACAGAGAAAGAAAATTGAGCTGCCCAAGGAGAAGAACAAATACAAGTGACAAAATTAGAGAAGGAGGGAATGAATAGAACAAGTATATAAATATGTAGAAAAAGTGAAGAGTCTCCGCGAGCTCTAAGAACAATGGATTTTGGCCATTGGAGCTGAAAGGAGGACATCGGTGAACCAGGGGAGGAGTCCTGAGGAGACAATTTTCATATTCTCACTGCAATTTGGGATAAGTGAAGAGTCTCTGCGAGCTCAAAGAACACTGGATTTTGGCTGTTGGAGCTGAAAGGAGGACATCGGTGAACTTTAGAGCATTTTACACTGTTTTCATAACATATCAACAATAAGAACATGGAAGAGTCCAGGAGCCATTTTGTGAGCTGCATTTCCTGCTACATGTTCACAGACTTGCCAGTGGAAAACCAAACTTCACATGCCAGAAATGCAAGCTTGTGTCCCTGTTGGAGGAAAAGTTGCGAAATCTAGAAGAGAGGTTAAATACCTTGAAAATCATTAAGGAAGGTGAAGAGTTCTTAGACAGAGCAGAATTATCTCTTCATGATACAGAAAGAGAAGAAATTCGAACTGCACCTGACAAAACAGAGGAATGGAAGCATGTGACCCACAGAAGCAGGAGGATCGAAAGGCAGTCAGCACCCATACTGCTCAGGAACCAGTACCAGGCTCTCACGCAGGAGAACCATGAAGAAATACAGCAAAATAAGACTTTGCCCACAAAGAATAACCTTGTAAGCCCTCAGAATCCTCCTGGTTGGAGAAAGAAAAATGTTGTGAAGAAAAAACGGAGAGTGGTGGTCATGGGGGATTCCCTGTTGAAAGGAACAGAGGCCGCTATCTGCAGACCAGACATAACCTCAAGAGAAATGTGCTGTCTTCCAGGAGCAAAAATTAAAGATGGATCTGACAGGATATCAAGACTCTTCAGACCTACAGATCACTACCCATTCCTGCTAATACATGAGGGAACAAATGACACCGCAAGAAAGGACCTGGAAACCATCTGCAGTGACTTTGAAGACTTAGGCAAGAAAGTGAAAGAATTGGGAGCGCAGGTGGTCTTCTCATCCATCCTCCCAGTGGATGGCCATGGAACAATGAGGTGGACTAAGATTCTACAGGTGAACAACTGGATACATCGATGGTGCCATCAACAAGGATTTGGATTTCTGGATCACGGAATGAATTACCTATATGATGGACTACTTGCTAGAGATGGGGTGCACCTTACGAAGACTGGAAAACATGTATTTGGAAGTCTCCTTGCTACACTCATCAGGAGAGCTTTGAACTAGAACAATGTGGGAAGGGAAGCAAAAGGCCAGAAAAAGCCATACAGCTGACAAATACTATTGAGATCTCTGCTACTGGAAGTGGAAAGAAAGAACAAAGACAAAAAAATCTAAATAATAAAAATATGGGAGGAAGAGAAACCAATCACAAACTAAAATGTTTTTATACAAATGCACAAAGCATGGGCAACAAACAAGGAGAATTGGAACTACTAACGCAGGAAAAGAAATATGATGTAATTGGAATCACTGAAACTTGGTGGGACGATACACATGATTGGAATACAAGGCTAAAAGAAAACAACTTATTTGCAAGAAACAGACTTGATAAACGAGGAGAAGGTGTAGCATTGTATTTTAGAAAAGCGCATATCTGCACAGAGATTGAAGCTTCAGAGACTGGGAGTTCTGTGGAAACTGTTTGGGTAAGAATACAAGGAGAGAACAACGGAAAGGACACCATTGTAGGCATTTACTACAGGCCACCTGGGCAAGCTGAAGATATGGATGAACTCTTTATGTATCAAATGACCAAGTTCTCCAAAAAATATGACGTAGTGGTCATGGGAGATTTCAACTATCCAGACATTTGTTGGGAATCTCTCTCAAGTAAAGCTAACAGGTCAAGCAAATTCTTATCCTCTCTTGCTGACAACTTTATCTTCCAAAAGGTAGGGGAGAAAACAAGGGGATCTGCTACTTTGGATCTAATCCTTATAAACAGGGAGGAAATGGTTGAGGAGGTAAAAGTGGCTGGAACTCTAGGAGGCAGCGATCATGCTATTATACAATTTTGGATAACTAGAGGAGGAAGACATTTTAAGACTCAAACTTCAAGGTTAGATTTCAGAAAGGCAGATTTTAAGCGACTCAGAAAGAGAATAGCAGGGATCCAATGGCTGGATGTCCTTAAGGACAAAAATGTCCAAGAAGGATGGGAAATTTTTAAAAATGAGATTCTCAAAGCACAATCGTTAACAATCCCGAAAAGTAGGAAGAATGGGAAGCATTTAAGGAAACCTGGATGGATAAACACAGAACTTAAACAGATGCTAAAAAGAAAGAAAGAAATGTTTATCAAATGGAAAGAGGGAGGCATATCTAAAGAAGATTATAATGTAGTCTGCAGATCCTGCAGGGCACGTATCAGGTTAGCTAAAGCTGACAATGAATTAAGGCTTGCAAGAGATGTCAAAAGCAATAAAAAATGATTTTGGGGGTATGTCAAAAGTAAAAGAAAAGTCAAATATGCTATAGGATTTTTACAGGATGAAAATGGTGAAATGGTAAGAAAGGATGTTGAGAAGGCTGAACTTTTTAATTTCTATTTTGCATCTGTTTTCTCTCAGAAAGAAAATGTAACATCAACTGATCTTCACTGTCCTATTAAAGGAATAGAAGAATCCAAGTTATCTGTAAACAGAGAGATTGTGAGGGAATATTTAGCTAACATAAATGAGTTCAAGTCTCCAGGTCCAGATGAATTACACCCCAGAGTACTGAAGGAGATCGTAGAAGAAATATTTTTGAAAATTCTTTGAGAACAGAAGTCCCAGAAGACTGGCGAAAAGCAAATGTTGCTCCTATCTTCAAAAAGGGGAAGAAGGTGGACCCAGGGAACTATAGGCCGGTGAGTCTGACTTCTATACCAGGAAAGATCTTTGAACAAATTATTAAACAACATGAACATGTATGTAAGTACCTGGATAAGAATGAAGTGATTAACCAGAGTCAGCATGGGTTTGTAACTAACAAGTCATGTCAGACTAAATTAAATTAATGACAGAATCACTGACTGGGTGGATCAGGGAAATGCTGTAGATATAGTATATCTTGACTTCAGCAAAGCATTTGACAAAGTATCTCACACCATCCTTATTGAAAAAATGACCAAGTATTGAATGGTCAAGGCAACTGTTAGGTGGATTCATAACTGGCTTAGTAATCGGACTCAAAGAGTGGTCGTAAATGGCTTCACATCCAGTTGGATGAATGTCTCAAGTGGGGTACCACAGGGCTCTGTCCTGGGACCTGTATTGTTCAACATCTTTATCAATGATTTAGATGAAGGAATTGAGGGTAAACTGATTAAATTTGCTGATGACACAAAGCTAGGAGGGAGAGCTAATACTAGTGAAGAGAGAGAGAGGATTCAAAAAGACCTAAATAAACTGGAGCAGTGGGCATTAACTAACAGAATGGTTTTCAACAGGGAAAATGCAAAGTACTACATCTTGGCAATAAAAATGAAAAAAGCATATACAAAATGGGAGGAATAGAGCTAAGCAACAGTACGACTTAGGTATACTAATAGATCATAGACTGAACATGAGTCAACAGTGTGATGCAGCAGCAAAAAGGGCAAATACAATTCTGGGATGTATTAACAGAAGCATACAGTCTAGATCACGTGAAGTCATTATCGGACTTTACTCCTCTTTGGTCAGACCTCATCTGGAATACTGTGTCCAGTTTTGGGCACCACATTTTAAAAAAGACATTGACAAACTGGAGCAAGTTCAGAGAAGAGCGACCAGAATGGTGACCGGTCTGCAAACCATGTCCTATGAGGAACGGTTACAGGATTTGGGAATGTTTAGCTTGCAAAAAAGAAGACTGAGAGGAGACTTAATAACTGTCTACAAATATCTCAAGGGCTGTCACATTGTAGAAGGATCATCTTTATTCTCATTTGCACAAGGAACGACTAGAAGCAATGGGATGAAACTGAATGGGAGGAGACACAGATTAGATATTAGAAAAAACTTTTTGACAGTTAGGGTGATCAATGAGTGGAACAGGCTGCCACGAGAGGTGGTGAGTTCCCCTTCAATGGACGTCTTCAAACAGAGGCTGGACAGATATCTGTCTGAGATGATTTAGTGAATCCTGCTTTGAGCAGGGGGTTGGACCAAATGACCCAGGAGGTCCCTTCCAACTCTACCATTCTATGATTCTATGATGTATGTGTTCAAATAAGACACGAAATACATATTGGACACGAGCTAAATACACGGAATGTAGTAGACAAAGAAATACATATATTAATATATAACTAACAAATACATATATAGAGAAATAATTTATATAAAGTTCCAAGTGCAAGATGTTAAATAAATCTTTATGAGACTGAACAGGAAAAGTGACTGAATGCAATGTGATGAGAAGATGGACAAAAGAGTCCATAGGGTCTAACGACAAGACAGAGCAAAAAGATGGCCAAATCCAAGTTATCCCTATGTCCACTTGATGGAGCCACCTAACTTGTCTAATTGCCCTCCTAAGCACTTTCTTGGTCTTTAAACTCATAGGTTCAGGACAGAGTTCCTTTTCACTTCATTGTTAATCTGGTCATGTAAAACCTCTAGGTTGTTTCGGGAAGACTTAAAGGGGTTAAAGCAATGTGACTGCAGGCTTGTGGATTCTCACATTGTACGCTCTGCATACTGTGAGGATTCTCCAGTGTGACCGCAAGTATGTGATATGCCTACTCCTGGCCAGAATTCTACTAACTGTTTTGGTGCACTAAATGCAAGTGTATTGTGCGAGGCTGGAAACAGTTGTGGCACCCCTGAGGGTTCAGTCGCCACAGAGGTACTGCACCTCACCCAGAGGTGTGGCATCTCCTTCTCTCAGGTAAGGATGGAGTACAGCCCGGGACCCTAACACCTGCACTCAACACTACCCTACTCCCGGCCGGCTGGAAGGGCATTCTGCATGGTTTTCTGCTGCCCCGTCCCTGGCTGGAGTGGGGGGAAACAAAGTGAGGGGGAACCATGTAGTGGGTGTGGTAGAGGACGCAGACCAGGGGAGCACTTGAAGAAGGAATATATATAGGGGAGCCATCTTTTAGGGAGTAGTCGTACGGAGGGAGAGAGAGTGTGAGGACGAAGGGAGCAGAGGCTCTTCAGGAGCTCTGCTCAGGAGGCAGGCTCAGCCTGTCATGCCCAAGACTGAGAGAGGAGTGGGAGCAAGGGAGGAAGGCTCCAGGAACTAAAGGGATCCCAGGGGGTATGGTGAGTGCAGGACGGAGGGATCAGGCCGCAAGAAGGGAACCGGTCCCTGGACTAGCCGAGTTACTTTAAGTCTCAGCTAGAAAACCGGAGGCTTCTGCACTTTCAAGGTGCAGTTGCCACATCCACACCTAAGCCGCAGAAAAAGGGCACCAAGTAAGGTCCGGGAACTCCAAGTTGCCCAGATGGATCTCAAGGTACCTGATCGGGACTTTGTGTGGCGGGGCACAGGGCAGGAGGGAGAGACCCAGCGCGGGAAGTTGGCTAAGAAAGGAACATACAGAGAGGGGTCCCATTAAGTGCTCTTGAGATACTTGAGGGAGTGCTGAACCCCTGCCTGGTAAACGCAGCGCGACGTGGGAGATGGTCACCTGTATAGTGCCACCTGAGGAACCTAAATAACTGTGAGTAAACTCGGATGACTGCACCCCACTGTTTCTGTCAGTTATTTCTACCATGTTATCGCTCCTGCACTACCACGCCCAGCATCACCATCTGCACCTACGCAGCCCTGGAGCTGAGCTCTGCCTGTGGAGAGCCGCACCAACCAAGCTGCCCTAACATCTGTTCCAGGGGTCTGCAGCAGCGCTGGTACTCATTACCAGGAACCACAGGAGGTGTCATGAGACAAAACCGTTTATCATCCCTTCAAGCAACTATGTGGAAATCTATCTTTTGAGTCTCTTTATGTCATTCTATATTTATAATAACTAAGAATATTGAATAAAAACTCATCGAGATGGAAAGATATTTTTCTAACCAAATAAATTCCCATATATTTGAGGTTAATTCATCAAATTTACTGAATATAAACAATTGTTTCCTAAAAAAAAGTTATTTAAACTAATCCCTATCTGGTATAAACAATAATTCAGTAGAAACTAAACAATTGATCTTCCAAAAAAACTTTGGTTTTTTTTGTTTTTTTTTCCCCACACAGGATATCTCTCTCATGTTCTCTCTTTTGTTATTTGTTTGTTTCATGATTTATATATACACTTTGCTTAGATTTGTTTTTTTGCTGTGATGGTATAATATCGTTATTTTTAACATGTATTTTGTTATATGAGCATGTCACTTTTAAATTTACTCCTATTCACTAGTTATTTACCACTTGTGCCTAGGTGGAGCTACCTCTGTATGTTTAGTTATATATACTACTATGCTTCACAGTGAATTTATCCCATGATTAAGGCTAACATCTAGCTGAAACGCGTTGGGACTACAATGCTCTGTGGATTAGTACTCCGTGTTTTGTCCTTGTGACATGGCTGCTTTTATACGTTTCCATTAAAAGCTATATTTTAATGAAGATCCGCTGGATATCTGGTGCTCTCTTTTTCCTTGCTCTATATTTCAAGCAACAACCCCTTTTTTTTAAGAGTGACCCCAGGGTACAGACCCGGGAGCCGACCGTTGTGACATCCCAAGAAGGTAAAGGCCCGGGTACCGAGTCCCCCATATCCCCCTGGGCGAGTCACATTCTAGTCAGATTGTGGCTGGGAGTAGGCATATCGCAGACTTGTGGTCATGTGAACGCCGTTCCCAACGCTGACTCTGGAGGATCCTCACAGCACACAGTGCATCACATAGAGAAACTGCAGACTTGTCACTTTACACCGGACAACTTTAAGATTACAACAAAAATGTGAACTGGAACACTGGAAAACAATAGGAAATAACAATATGCAAATTAATGAAGTAAAGGTGGCACATCTAAGCAGGATGTATATCCTGGACTCTCAGACTAAAGGCCTGAAGATCTAATGTCTTGGGTAACGGAACTCTAAAGGAATGAAGATGCTCTAAACTCATAAGGTTCATGAATCTTGCGCTGTATCACTAAGCTACAGTACATTCCCCAGACTATAGCAGCTTGTCGTGTGCTATTGTCCACTAACCCTTATATACAGTAGCGTAACTACCGGGGGGACAGAGGGGGCGGTGACCCCGGGCCCATTGCTCTCAATGGCCCACCCGGAGCCATGCTACTGTAACTGTATCGGTGTGCGGGGCAGAGCAGGGAGACTGGATGTCCCTGCACTGCCCGGCGACCTCTATGGAGCCCTTGAGTAGGGGGAGGGGGCCCGGTGCCAGCATCAGACCCCCCCCGCTCATCACCGCAAGCTCAGTGATGAGAGAGGGAGTGCAACTCTACCTCTCCCATCAGTCCCCCCTCTGCGTCTGACGTCAGTGACATCAGCACTTGGCGCCCGGCCGCTGTGCTGAGATGTGTGCGGTCGCTCGGAGCAGTGGGGGAACAAGGAGGAGAGGTGAGTATTGTTTATTTATTTTTCCTGGGGTCAGGGGGTATGCTACAGACTCTGCCTATGCGGGGGGGATTATGCCGCAGATGCTGCCTATGGGGGGAGATTATGTCACAGACTCTGCCTATGGGGGGGATTATGCCACAGACCCTGCCTATGGGGGGAGAGATTATGCCACAGACTCTGCCTATGTGGGGGGATTATGCCACAGAATCTGCCCATGGGTTGGATTATGCCACAGACTCTGCCTATGGAGGGAGGGATTATTCCACCGACTCTGCCTATGGGGGAGGATTAAGCCACAGACTCTGCCTATGAGAGGAAGGATTATGCCACAGACTCTGCCTATAGGGTGGGGGGGGGGGTTATGCCTCAGACTCTGCCTATTGGGTGGGGGATTATGCCACACACTCTGCCTATAGGGGGAATTATGCCACAGACTCTGCCTATGGGGGGGATTATGCCACAGACTCTGCCTATGGGGGGGATTATGCCACAGACTCTGCCTATGGGGCAGAGATTATGCCACAGACTCTGCCTATGGGGGGATTATGCCATAGACTCTGCCTATATGGGGGATTATGCCACAGACTCTGCCTATGAGGGGGATTATGCCACAGACTCTGCCTATGGGGGGATTATACTAGAGACTCGGCCTATGGGGTGGGGATTATACTAGAGACTCTGTCTATGGGGGTATTATACTACAGACTCTGCCTATGGGGGGTATTATTCTATATACTCTGCCTATTAGGGATTATACTATATACTCTGCCTATGGGGAGGATTATACTATATACTCTGCCTATGGGGGGGATTATACTATATACTCTGCCTATGGGGGGGAGATTATACTATATGGAGGCCTATGGGGGGGATTATACTGTAAGAAGGACTATGGGGAGTGCATTATACTAGTTCTCAATATATCTGGTGCATTATACTATATGTAGGCTATTTATATAGTGTGGGGATTACAGTTAGGGTCATACACTGTGGGAGTTAATGTTATTATTATTATTTATTATTATTATAGTGCCATTAATTCCATGGCGCTTTATATGTTTAAAAGGGGAATACATAGCAAACAAAAAGTACAATAATTTGAACAAAAACGAGTCGGCGACTGGTACAGGAGGACCCTACCCACGAGGGCTCACAATCTACAAGGGATGGGTAGAGCTGGTCATGCAGCGGTATGGTGGAGCGAGGGTAACTGCAGGTTGTGGGCTTGTTGGAAGAGGTGGGCCTTCAGGTTCCCTTTGAAGGTTTACATGGTAGGCGAGAGTCTGATATGTTGGGGTAGAGAGTTCCAGAGTAGGGGGGATGCACGGGATAATTCTTGTATGTGATTGTGGGAAGAGGAGATAAGAGGGGAGTAGAGAAGGACATCTGTGAGGAGGTTGCGTGCAGGTAAGTACCGGGAGACTAGGTCACTGATGTATGGAGGCAGGTTGTGGATGGCTTTATATGCCATGGTTAGGGTTTTGAACTGGAGTCTCTGGGCAATGGGGAGCCAGTGAAGGGATTGACAGAGGGGAGAGGCTGGGGCATAGCGGGGAGAAGGTGGATTAGTCGGGCAGCAGAGTTTAGGATAGATTGGAGGGGTGCGAGAGTGTTAGAAGGGAGGCCACAGAGGAGGAGGTTGCAGTCGTCAAGGCAAGAGATGATGAGGGCATGCACTAGAGTTTTAGCAGATTCATGGTTAAGGAATGTGCGGATCCGGGAAATATTTTTGAGCTGGAGTCGGTAGGAAGTGGAAAGGGCTTGGATATGAGGTTTGAAGGAGAGATCAGAGTCAAGGGTTACCCCGAGGCAGCGAGCTTGCGGGACTGTGGAGAGTGGACAGCCATTGACTTTGATGGGTAGATCAGATAGAGGGGTTGAGCGAGATGGGGGAAAGATGATGAATTCAGTTTTGTCCATTTTAAGTTTTAGGAATCTAGCAGAGAAGAAAGATAAAATAGCGGACAGGCAGTGTGAGATTCTGATTAGTAATGTGGGGTCTTTGCACAGTGTGGGGGCCATCATACAGCAAGGGAGATAATGTGGGGTCTTTGCACAGTGTGGGGGCCATCATACAGCGTGGGAGTGTCACGCCAGGTGTTGGGAAGACTTAGTGCAACACACAGGGAAAAGGGAAAGGGAGGAGGTGGAGACCTCCTAGTCTTGTCTAGCATCACCCTTTCTCAAGTATCGTCCTTATATTACCTTCTCAGCAATCGCCGCACGCATGCCTCGCCCTACTCTCCCTGGCATATGGCCACGGCTAGGAATGGAAGGAGATGAGCACTAGTCAACCTCCACTAAACTCTATAGACAACAAGGGTGGACAAAACAGGGGAAATGGCTTAGTTTTTGATGAACTCCAAATAAGCACACAGTATCAAGCTCCAGAGAGGACAAAGTACTGCTCCTGCTAAGCTTCACAAGTAGAAATGGATATAGCCGGCGACTCCCTCTCAGACACATGAGGTATATATACACCCAGGCCAGAGAGCTAATTAGCAAGAGAGAGGTAGCCGCTCGGTCCTAAAGACAGCCTCTTATCTAAGAAACTGTCTGCAATGCCTAACGTAGAGATCTCCTGCAACCCAGTGCAGGGCGACTGTCTGTCACCTCTGACACACCCGTGACAGGGAGATAATGTGGGGTTTTTGCACAGTGTGGGGGCCATCATACAGCGTGGGAGTGTCACCCCAGGTGTGGGGAAGACTTAGTGCAACACAGAGGGAAAAGGGAAAGGGAGGAAGTGGAGCCCTCCTAGTCTGGTCTAGCATCACCCTTTCTCAGCTATCGTCCTTATTTTGCCTTCTCAGCAATCGCCGCACACGTGCCTCATCCTACTCTCCCTGGCGTATGACTACGGCTAGGAATGGAAGGAGATGAGCACTAGTCAACCTCCACTAAACGCTATAGACAACAAGGGTGGACAAAACAGGGGAAATGGCTTAGTTTTAGATGAACTCCAAATAAGCACACAGCCTCAAGCTCCAGAGAGGACAAAGTACTGCTCCTGCAAAGCTTCACAAGTAGAAATGGATATAGCCGGCGACTCCCTCTCAGACACACCAGGTATATAAATGTGTCACCCTGGCCTGGATGGCACAAATGTTTAATAAAGCTGTGTCTGAGAGCAAGGGGGAGGTTCCCTAGTTAGGGACCATTATCATGCAGCACCTCCTGTCCCAGGCCAGTAGGGGGAGCAGGCTGCCCCTATAAAAGCTGGAACTGGGGGCAGGGTTAGGGAGAGCTTGACGACCTGTCTCTGAAGTGAGAGGCATCCCAGAGATGGGAGAGCCAGTTCAGCTGAAGCTGAGGAGGTCGTGTCGCAGTAGAGGAGCCACGAGCCAGGGACGGAAGGCGACGTGAGCCTGTCCTGGCTGAGAGAGAAACAGAACTACCAGACTTTGGTGTCCGAGGCTGTTAGGATTCCAAGTCCTACAGCAAATAACCCGACCGCAGGGGATTGTATGTCCCTTGGCCTAAGCAGCCCGGAGGTTCCGCCACAGCAGAAGGGACCAGCAGAGCTGCACCAGGCCAAGAGTAGAAAGGGACCCAAGTTGCAAGCCATACGGGCGAGAAGACACGGCAAGCTCAGGAACGTGGGCTATTACACCACGAGGAGGGAAATAGCCAGGAAGAGTGCAGAGAGCACGGTAGGCCTACACCCTCACCCTGACCAGAAGGGCTTCCCACTTGTTCTCAGACATCCAGGCCCCCTCCTAGCTGGGACTGTTTTTGGGTCATTTCACCTGTTCAAATAAAGACCCTGAACTGTTTAAGAGGCCTCCGTTTCCTGGCTATTGCGGTCGGAATCATCCCCTCCAACACCTATCTATACTGCCCTGGGGACACACTCCTCCCGTGGGGAGTTATATTATTCAGTGCTGTACACGTACATCTGCCCCAGCGGTCTGCACTGCAGCGGCGGTTATCCCTGACCGCAATCCACGGGTGGCGTAATCGGAACTTACCCTATATATATATCAAAAGACGGTTCCCCTTTAAGCCTGACACCCTGAGCACGGGACCGGGTCGCCACTACTACTCCCCATTCGCATCCAGAGGCCCGGCCCTGAGTACCCCACGGCCCAGGGGGCGAGTCATATACACCCAGGCCAGAGAGCTAATTAGCAAGAGAGAAGTAGGCGCTCTGTCCTAAAGACAGCCTCTTATCTAAGAAACTGTCTGCAATGCCTAACGTAGAGATCTCCTGCAACCCAGTGCAGGGCGACTGTCTGTCACCTCTGACACACCCGTGACAGGGAGATAATGTGGGGTCTTTGCACAGCGTAGGGGCCATCATACAGTGTGGGATATAATGTGGGGTATTTGTATAGTGTGGGGTCTTTGCACAGTGTGGAGGCCATTAGTTTGGAGGCTACTAAAGGGTCAGTATACTGTGTGGGGGTACTATACAGTGAGGGGGCATTATACTATGTATAAGAGAGTATCATACTGTGTAGAGGGGAGCTATACATGGGAGGAGACTCAGGACATTATTAAATGTTAAGCGGGCACTTATCATTATAGGGGAACTCAGGTTATTATGACTGTCAAAGGGGCACACAGAGGGCACTATTACTTTCTAGGGGGCAAAATATGGGCGTTGTTTTCTAGGGCACTTACACACGGCATTACTATATTCTAGAGGTTTGTTTTACCATCTAGAGAGCCCACATCAGGTGCAGTAACAGGGACACGTACGGCAGCAGCTCAGTATTGGGGTATCAGCAGGATGAGGAGTTTGTGCAGGTTGGGAATAGATGAGGACGGGGCCTGAAATGTAAGGATTCAAATGTGTCTTTGTTGTGATCTCTGCAGACCTGAGACTCTGAGTCCTGGATGGAGAAGTCGTCGTGTCGGCCTGGACCAGATGGAAAAGATAGGAAAAGTGAACAATTTAATCAGAAAGAACGTCAGCTGTAAGTTACTATATATAACTGTGCCGTAATCTCTTATATGTTCTGCAGGACTCATGTCTCCAAATGGCGGTAATATCAGGGCTGGTCTTTGTATAGAGATTATTTTTAGTAACAGCGCGGTCATCTGCTGAGGTTCTTCTACATGCACTATTAGGGTGCGCCACCATAGTTGTAGTCAAGGTTCCCTGGCTAGGGGCCCACTCAGAAATTTCTCTCCTAACATTGATACATGTATGCAAACTTACTGTAATTAAATGACTTGGCGCATAACTTACAGCCTAGTTAGAAGTCATTTTAGCAAAATAATTAAATAAAGCACAATACAAAACCATGGCCAACAACATTGGTGGAAGAGGAAAGCCTCTGTCTACACAATGCCTGTCACGGGTGTGTCGGAGGTGACAGACAGTCACCCTGCAATGGTTTGCAGGAGATCTCCACGTTTGGCAATGCAGACAGCTGCCTAGATAGGAGGCTGTGTTTAGGACCCAGCGACTACCTCCCTTTAGTCTGGGTGTATATATACCTGGTGTGTCTAGGTGGGCGTCACCGGTTATATTCATTCCTACTTGGAACTTGGCTGAAGTAGCATCACATCCTCTTTGGAGTCTTGAGGCCATGTGCCCTGTTGGAGTTCTTCTAAAGCTAAGTTATTATTTCCCTGTGTTGTCTTCCCCTTTTGTCTTTAGAGTGCTAGCGGAGGTTGACTAGTGCTCATCTCCTTCCACCCCCAGGTTTAGCCTTACGCCGGGTATAGTAGGGCGAGGCACGTGATCGGCGACAGCTGCGGAGGCTGAATAGGGACGTTAGGCAGAGACAGGGTGATGCTAGTCCAGATTAGGAGGTCACCGCTTCCCCCTTTCCCTAATGTCTGGGCTTCCTTTCCTTTTCCCCTCTGTGTTTCACTCACACCTGGCGTGACAATGCCTCACCCAAACCCTGATCCTGTCACTCATTCACAGGAAGGAAACTGCTCCTCACTTCACCAGGCAGTAGGACAGCAGCATGGAGGAAGCGTTTCTACTGCCAGCTCTCCGGCTCCTTGGCTCCCTGGATGGTGTTAAGTATGTGACATGAGGTCTCTTCTGTCTTTCCAGAGGTCTCCTAGCTTCCTTCTGCTGGTATTCCTCAATAAGTGAAGCTGGCTCCCATGCTACTATGATGACATATTTGGTAACAACTTCCTCCTGAAGTCCTGGCTCTTCCTTTTCAGCCATCAAAATGTCAGACAGGCACCCCCTGAGCCACTCCTCCCACCACAGCTCTCAGCTCTTTGTATTAGATCCCTCAGGGTATCCTCCATCCTACAGTCTCCCAGCTTCTGTTGCTCAAGGATTCGCTACCCGCTCTTCAAAGCTGCTCCAGAGATGACTTGTTCCGGTAGATGTAACTTGAGCCTGCAGATTATTGCATGGTAACCACTTGACTTGCCATGCTCTTCTTCCAGGTATCAACTTCACCGCATCGCCTTCAACTTTCTGCAATGTTTTTTTCCTCTTCTCCAGGAACTGGCAGAAGACCATTGGAGAACCCATCCATTTATATCTTCATTTCCTGACACTCACAGGAATCAGCCAATCAAAACTGAAAGAGGAAAACGTCACCAGGTAGAAACAGCAAGAACCTGCTCACGTCATAGGACACCGGTGACCTGATCACACCATCCGGCAGGAGCCCATCAACACAAAGTAGAGAAACCAAAAAGAAAGGACTGGAACGTAACACTGCTAAAATAAACCTTAAAAAGAAAAGATAAAAGGAAAAATGAAAGAGGGTGTGCAGCATGACAGCATGGGGGTACTACACCATATTCATCTCTCCCTGCTCCTCACATTACATCCTGCACATACACAGTGCCAAATATTCTATTTTACCAAAACGTTGAAAGATTCTAAAACGTCTGTATGCTAAAGCTTCTGTTTTTACATAATCACACAATAATAATATTATCAGTGATAATATGGAGCAGTAATATAATAATACGGTGCAGTGCACATTATGTGCCGGGGACGGGGAAGATTGGGACGTAGAGAAGTTCCAGCTTCCATTCTTCATTACAAAGGCTGGGTGACACCTGGTGGCGATCTTCGGGACTGCAAGTAGAAAGTAGATATCCATCTATCTCATATCTATCTATTATCTATCTAAAAAGAAAAAATAGAAGCAGCATCAGGATATAAAGTCAGGGTGATAAGCCTCCCAGGTATAGATCAAACCTTCAATACAATTCAAAAAATTGGAAGCAGCACACCATATAGAAGGTGAAATAATACTACTATTATATTTTCACCTTCTACCTTCTATATGGTGTGCTGCCTTCAATTTTTTTAATTATCTATCTCTATCTATCTATGTATTATCTATCTATCTATTATCTATCTATTATCTATCTATCTATCTATCTATTATCTATCTATCTATCTATCTATGTATTATCTATCTATCTATTATCTATCTATCTATCTATCTATCTATCTATCTCTCTTTCTATCAATATATTGCATTTTATATCCTTGTCACCTCGTAGAGGATATTTTGCTTTCAGGACATTATTTGGTAATGTTAATGTTAATTTTAAAAACTACACATCGTCTTGTAAACATAAACAAATATTTAGATTTGAGAGTCCTCAGTGGTTGATACCAGGTCCGGCGTCAGCACCCGGCATACCCGGGCAAGGGCCGGGGCCCTGGACCATCAGGGGGGCCCACTCGTTATCGGAGCCCGGACCCCTTCCCTGGTATCTGTGCAGGGTCTCCGGTGCTGTTCAAACCCTGCTGTGCTTCACGCAGCAGCAGCAGTCAGTGTGCGGTCAGTGTGTTGCTGCTCCACCAATCAGGCCCAGTGCTGTCACTTTCAAGACATGGCCGCTCGCTGTGTGCTGTGCGCATTGTGGCTATGTCTGGTAGTAATGACACGCAGGGGCGACACTGCGCCTTTAATTGTGCTTGTGTGTCACACCTGCCGCGTCATTACTACCAGACACAGCCGCACAGTGCACAGCGTGCGGCCATGTCTGGAAAGTGACAGCACCGGGCCTGATTGGTGGAGCAGCAGCACACTGACCGCACACTGCTGCTGCTGCATAAAGCAGAGCAGGGCTTGAACAGCACCGGCGGCCCTGCACAGATGCCGGGGAAGCGGCCCGGACCCTGATGGCGAGTGGGCCCCCCTGATGGTCCAGGGCCATGTGACACGCCTGAGGCCCTGCACTGCCACATGACTGAGGAGCTGGACAGGACACAGGCCAGGGGGCAGGTGAGCGAGCTTCCCAAATCCCCATATAAAAAATATTTCTTATGTGTGTGTGTGTGTATGATGTGAATGTCTGTGTATGTTAGTATGTATGACTGTGTATATATATTTATGTCTGTTTTATGTGTTTTTAAGAATGTGTTCAAATATGTATGTGTATGTATCTGTGCGTGTCTGCATATCTGTGTACCATGTTCATGTGTGTATGTGTGTGCATGCCTGCGTACCGTGTGCATGCGCATGTCTGTGCACTGTGTGTGTGTCTGTGTATTGTGTGCGTGTCTGCATATTGAGTGTGTATATCTGTGTACCATGTTCATGTGTGTATGTGTGTGCATGCCTGCGTACAGTGTGCATGCGCATGTCTACATATTGTGTGCGTGTCTGCGTATTGTGTGCGTGTCTGCGTATTGTGTGCGTGTATGCGTTTCTGCGTATTGTGTGTGTATGTGCATGTCTGCGTATTGTGTGTGCGTGCGTGTCTGCGTATTGTGTGTGTGTGCGTGTCTGCGTATTGTGTGTGTGTGTGCGTGTCTGCGTATTGTGTGTGTGTACGTACGTACTGTGTATGTGTGCGTGTCTGCGTATTGTGTGTGTGTGCGTGTCTGCGTACTGTGTGTGTGTCTGCGTACTGTGTGTGTGCGTGCGTACTGTGTGTGTGTGCATTCATGTCTGCGTACTGTGTGTGTGCATGCATGTTTGCATATGTGAAGGATGAGGTGGCAGGCTGGGCCCTGTGTTGTATACCTATATTTCTCCGCCGTATCTGTGCATCATGAATTGTGGTATGTGCTAATGGGGCCCACTGAGACTCTTTCGCCCGGGGCCCACAAAAACCTGGAGCTGGCCCTGGTTGATACCTTTTAATGGCTAACTGAAAAGATGGTAACAAGTTGCAAGCTTTCAAGACTACTCAGGTCTCTTCATCAGGCTAGTATAACGCAAGATCTGAAGAGTGACATATTTATACACAATAAGACACAGAAATAATGCAATAGATGAGACAGGTGACAGAAAGCATTATTTCTGTGTCTTATTGTGTATAAATATGTGACTCTTCAGATTTTGCGTTATACTAGCCTGATGAAGAGACCTGCGTAGTCTCGAAAGCTTGCAACTTGTTACCATCTTTTTAGTTAGCCATTAAAAGGTATCAACCACTAAGGACTCACAAATCTAAATATTTTTCCATCTACTGGCTAACACTGTACAAAGATATTTATTTTCCCTGTATCAAAATAGAGGATAGCAGAATGTACCGCATCTTCATGGAACTCAAGCTACTTCTGAAGAAACGTGCACAATTGGACAGCGACATTTTTTTCTTATTTAAATGCAAAAAGGAGAATCTAATTCCTTAAGGACTTGGGATTACAAACCCAATTATTCATACCTACAATACTCATTATGCACAAAACCTTTGCCACAGGACTTCTGAGAGATTAAGGAACCACTTTTTTAATGTCTTCTACAGCATCAAGAGTAAAGTCCAAGGGCAATTTAAAACTCAGAGGAAAACACTTACAGAAAACACAGAGCAAAAATTACAGCAATACTACAACAAACTACAGACCCTTCTGATTCATAACAAGGAAAAGAAGCTACCCAGATTGCGCCTAAATTCAGGACACTATACAAACTGTTACAAAACAAAGCCAAAACCTGACAATTTGGACAACCACTCCATTCCAGACACAGAAGCATCTAATTGTGTCATCAGTCTCTCAGATTATAAATCCAACAAAGCGGAGCTGACCGTGCTTTCCAGGGGGCTCTCATTTTGTCCTACTAAGGCCCTAGATAAAACTGAACTGTGCAGTGATATGGAAAATTATTTCAGGAGACTGCGCCTGAGGGAATACTTCAATGCTACAGAAGATTCAGAACCCACCCCAACTGAAGGAAAATGGATCTTGACAACCAAGAAGAGGACAGAATGGACACCTCCACCTCCACACCTCCACCTAGACTCCTTCAGACATGTGATAAAATCCACCATTCTAGACACAAACAGGAGACAAACATCCAACATCAGTGCCCAGGAGAGAAAGGCCATACAATCTATGGAAACCAGCAAAGAAATCATCATTAAACCTGCTGACAAGGGTGGTGCAATAGTGATGATGAACACATCAGACTACATGAAGGGAGCAAACAGACAACTGATGGACACACGCTAATGTGGCACCACAGAGGGTCTGGTTGCCACAATGGTAGTAATACCATGTCTTGGAGCAAAACAGGAGTTTCCTGGTCAGGAACACATTACATGCAACTCCTCCTGCCCCAGACCAGAAAGGGGAGGATCCTGCCCTATATAACTGGATCTGGAGGCGGGGTTAGTTCAGTCTAGTGTCAGGAGTCAAGTAGGATACACAGGAGCAAGGAGCCAGGGACTGGAGCTGTAGCTAGCTCGTCCTGGCCAGTGTACACAGAGGACCGGACACCGGAGTCCGAGGCTGTGGGACCCTTCAGGCCCAGCAGCAGATACCGCAGGGCAGGGGATTGCAGTTCTCCTGGCCCAACAGAAGCCCGGAGGCTCAGCCACACGAAAGGACCAGTACCGCCACAGAGGAGCGAGGAATACATGGGATCCGAGCTGCCAGCCATACGGGTGAGCACAGCACGTCACACTCAGGGACGTGGGCTACAACACGAATATAAGCGGGATAGTCAAAGAGTACAGTCAGAACAGCAGGCTTACAACTCCACCTGGCCAGGGGGATTCTAGGATTGCTCCCAGACTGACCAGGCCCTCATCCCTAGCAAGTACTTCCGTTGGTGCCTAAATAATTGCCACCAGTAAAGACCCTAGGACTGCACTGCAAAGACTCTGTGTTATCATTACTGATCCAGGCACTATCACCACCACCATCCATACACGCTGCCCTGAAGCTCCACTCTTCCTGTAGGGAGTCACATCACCTTGCTGCACACACCATCAGCTTCAGTGGACTGCTCCGCAGCGGCGGTTCCCAATAACCGCATCCCACAGGTGGAATAGTCGGACTATACAGAAACTACACTGGTTTGACCGCCCTGGGTCACCGACCGGGTCGCCGCCAAGGTGACTACAACCCCCTGCATCTACAAGGCCCTGCTCCAGGCATCCCACTGCCCAGGGGGCGCATCAACTTTTTGGCGTAGTCGGCAGGATTGCGTGCCCACTACCACCGGGTACTGTGCGCCTTCACAGATTGTGTCGCATACTGTGGTGAAGATTTCCCGCCATTTGTTGCCGTTTTCCCGCCATTGTCCGCCATTTTCGGGTCGCCGCGCGGGAAGAAGAGGGGCGTGATCGCTGGAAGTCCAAAGCCCCGCCCCACGCACTGACGCAGCGCCAGGTCCTGGAAGGAGCCACAGCGAATGCTGACGTCAGACGTGTGCGACGCCAGGTCCTTGACGGAGACCATCGCCTGCGGAACTGTGGCCTACGGAAGAAAAGAGAAGGAAGGTAGACCATGGTTCACTAGGGGGGAGGAAGACGCCTGATATGGAGGGAACTTCAACCACCGGCGCGGCCGCTGCCGCGGTAATGCCATTCACCATGCCTTATATACCGGGGGCAGCATGGTTGCCCCAGTACTCAGGAGAGTTGCACACTCTGAGTGACTTCAAGGAGAGACTAAGCAGTTTATTTAAAGTATACCCCCTGTCCGAGGAGCAGAAAGTGAGCATCCTTATAAGTCAGTTGATTGGTGCAGCCCAGAGAGAAGTAAAGTCCTGGTCAACCAGGGAAAAAGGGACTGTAAAAGAGATACTGGCCCGCCTAAAGGACACTTTTGACACCCGTACTACGGCAGAGATTAAGATGAAGTTTTATGGATGCAAACAACGGGCACAGGACAGTGTACGGGACAATGCTTTAAACCTGCAGGAGGCGCTGGGGGCCATCAAACAAGTAGACCCTGACAGTGTGCGTGACAAAAACAGACTGTTAACCCAACAATTTATTGAGGGTTTACTGTCCAGCGCCCACCGAACCCAGCTGCGCATAATGGCTCTGCAAAACCCTGACTTGGACTTTGCTCAGTTTAAGGACAGGGCCATCCGGGTGCTACGAGAACCAGCACAAGGTGGCGCTACAGCTCACCGGCGCCCAGCTATCACCTACCACCAGGAGGTGGCACCCTTTTCCCGGAGCCTGTAGAAGCTGATGCACAGACTCTGGACAATGCCCCGTCTACAGACCTGCACCATCAGTTCCAAGAGTTAACTAAAAGTGTAGCTGCGCTAACCAAAACTGTGCAGTCCTTGCAGGTGTCTCCCAAAGGAAAGATCCAGCTGGCTTCCAGTCCGGAGGACGTCCCGTGGCACCGACAGAAGAGTATTCCACCATCCAGAGGGTGGAACAGCGACCGCTACGACCAGGACGGACAACCCATCTGCCGCCGCTGCAACCAGCCAGGACATTATGCAAGGTACTGTCATTTAAACGAGCAAAACCTGGGGCAGAGGGCCAACCCCCAGGCATAAGACCACCAGGCCCATCAAGCTGGCGAGACAAATATGTGGAAGGACGACCGGTCCTACCTGTCATGCTGGACGGTTTTCCAATGAGCGCGTTGCTGGACACTGGATCCCAGGTGACCACCATCCCCTACATTCTTTTCAAACAGTACTGGACTGACTCTGACATCACCCGCCGTCCAGATGAACATTTGAGCATTTATGCCAGCAATGGTCAACCCGTACCTCAGGTGGGGTTCAAAGACGTGACCATAAAGGTTGGCAAAGTCGAACTGCCAGCACAAGGACTGATTATTGTCGACATTGATCGCCGATAAAGTCATCCCATGATAACCTTAGGCACTAATGTCATTGAAAATTGTCTTGCAGAAATAATTGTCTTGTTACAGCAGCTTGCAGAGACCGCCAGTTCCAGCCAGCAGCGGGTTCTACAAAGAGAGATCAGAGCTCTGATGAAAAGACAACAGGTAGAACTGTCTGGTGGTGAGATTGGCAGGGTTAGGATGAGTGACCCGTTCCCTATTGCCATGCGCCCAAGAAGTGAAATGCTGATATGGTGCCGGGCAGCCATCGGTCTAAGGGGTAGAGATTACCAGGCCCTGGTCTGACAGTAGGCCCACCATTTTGACAGCCAGGGGGGTGGTTGATGTTCACCATGGGAGAGTGCCAGTCCGCATCCTGAACATTGGGGAAAAAGAAGCTCATTTGCCCCGGTATGCCACCCTGGCCAAGCTATTCACCGTCAATCAAAATTCTATAAAGACAGTGGAACCCTTACCTCCATCCAAACAGGCGGAGGATAATGGCTCCAAGGGACAGATGGAGGACTGGTGCCAGAAGCTGCATGTGGGCACTGACTCCACCCCTCCACATCAAAAGCAAGGAGTATACCGGGTGGTCCAGGAGTATGAGAGGGTCTTCAGTAAACACCCACTCGACTTCGGGCAGGTAAAGGGGGTTCAACACCATATCCCCAAGGGGGACCATCCACCCATTAAAGAAAGGTACCGGCCAGTACCGCCAGCACACTACCAAAATGCCAAAGGGATGTTACGAGAGATGAAGGAGACTGGGGTAATAAGAGACGGTTGTAGCCCCTGGGCAGCTCCATTAGTTCTTGTAAAGAAAAAGGATGGCACAATGAGAATGTGTGTAGACTACAGGCAAATTAACCGCTTAATTCATAAAGATGCATACCCGCTACCCAGGATAGAGGAGTCACTAGCTGCGTTAAAATCTGCTAGTTATTTCTCTACTTTGGATCTTACTAGTGGGTATTGGCAGGTTCCTGTAGCAGAGGCGGATAAGGAAAAGACCGCATTCACCACCCCGATGGGCCTCAGCAAGTTCAACTGCATGCCATTCGGGCTCTGTAACGCCCCAGGAACCTTCCAGCGGTTGATGGAGTGCTGTCTAGGACATAAGAATTTCGAGACAGTCCTCCTGTACCTGGATGACGTCATAGTATACTCCAAGACGTATGAGGATCATTTGAAGCACCCGGCGGAAGTGTTTGAAGCCCTGGCTGGCTTTGGCCTGAAGGTGAAGCCGTCTAAGTGCCACCTGCTGAAGCCCTAAGTACAGTACTTAGGACATGTGGTAAGCGCTGACGGTGGAGCACCAGACCCCGATAAGATCACCGTAATCAAGGACTGGCCGAGACCTTCCACCATCAAAGAAGTGCGGCAGTTCCTCGGGTTGGTAGGCTACTACCAAAGGTTTATACCAGGCTTCACCAAGATGGCGGCACCTATGCAGGACCTCCTGATAGGCCAGTCCAGAAAGGCCAAGAACCAGAAACCACCATTAAAATGGGACAAGCTGGAAGATGAGTCCTTCACCAGGCTGAAGATGGCTCTCACAGGTGATGAGGTCCTGGCCTACCCTGATTATGGACAGCCCTTCATCCTTCACACGGACGCGAGCACCATGGGACTGGGAGCGGTGCTGTCCTAGATCCAACAAGGCAGAGAAAGGGTAATAGCCTACGCCAACAGGAAGCTCCGGCCCACAGAATGAAACCCAGAAAACTACAGCTCCTTCAAGTTGGAGTTCCTTGCCATTGTCTGGGCCATGACAGAGCGCTTCAAGCATTATCTCGCCTCCTCCAAATTTACCGTCTTCACGGATAATAACCCGCTGACCCACTTGGACACTGCAAAACTTGGTGCCCTGGAACAAAGATGGATGGCCCGACTGTCTAATTACGAATTCACCATCAAGTACCGGGCTGGGCACAAGAATGCAAACGCAGATGCGCTGTCCAGAATGCCTAACTTGCCAGACGGGGGAGAAGACCCAGAGGAGCTGGAAGAGATAGAAATCCCTGCGTTCCACCGCCATAGGATAAAGCAGTGCTCCCATTGTGTGAAGAACAGGTGCTCTGCCAACAGAAAAGCCACGATCAATCCATTGCCCCACCATGGATGGGCAGAAACACAAGACAGTGACCCGGCTGTTCACCTAGTCAAAGAGTTGCTGACACAAGCTGACTCATACCCTGATTCAGATGCTCCAGAAGAGACCAAACAGCTGTGGAAAGAAAAGAGCAAGCTGTTCATCTATGAAGGGAAGCTGTGTCGAAGAACTGTCAACTCCCGGACACATGAGCTGGTCTGGCAGGTGGTAGTCCCGAGGCGAGATGCATCTATGGTCTTGGAAGCGTACCACGATGGAGCGGGACATTTTGGATGGAAGAAGCTGGAAGTCCTGCTACGTGAACGGTTCTATTGGGTTGGCATGAGGAAAGCAGTCGAGAGGTGGTGTCGAGAATGCGGACCATGCAACCTGAGAAGAAAAGACCGTGACAGCCAGAGGGCCCCCCTGCAGCCCATCATCACCAAGCAGCCCCTCGAAATGGTAGCCCTGGACCATGTGAAGCTATCCTCGAGCAGGTCAGGCTATGTCTACGCTCTCACCATCGTAGACCACTGCTCCCGGTTCCTGGTAGTAGTGCCAGTCAAGGACCAAATGGCTCAGACAGCAGCCAGAGCTTTCCAGCAGCACTTCTGCCGCCCGCATGGTTACCCAGAACGTGTGTTAACTGACCAAGGTCCGGCCTTCGAAGCGGAGGTATTCCAGGAGTTCTGCAACCTGTACGTCTGCAAGAAGATCAGGACAACGCCTTATCACCCCCAGACCAACGGGATGTGTGAAAAGATGAACCAGGTGGTGATAGACCTACTGAAGACATTGCCCCTGGAGGAACGCAGTCTATGGCCAGAAAAGTTGCCAGACCTGGTGGACCTCTACAATCATATCCCAGTGAATTCCACCAACTGCACACCAGCTTACCTGATGCGAGCGAGACCTGGTAAGCTGCCCATCGATCTGGATATGGGAGTCCTGACACCAGAGGACGCCTCACCGGATGCGGATTGGGACACTGAGAAACAACAGCAATACCGTAAGGTACAGGAAAGTGTTGAAAGAAGTCTGTCCCAAGCAAGAGAAAGGCAAGAGAAGACTTACAATCAACATGCACCTGCTGCCCCCTTGTTACCAGGAGAGCAAGTCCTAAAGAGGAAGAGGCGACTCCACAAGTTGGATGACCAGTGGGAAGGAGAGCCGTACACCGTTCTACCCTCAAACCATGATAACACCAAGGTGTGCCTCATAAGTAAGGACGGAGGTGAGACAACAGGAACAGTTTCCAGAGACCACCTGAAGAAATGTCCCGAGCAGCTGCAACACGCTAAAGAAGACCAAGATATCCCTCAACCCGCAGAGGAAGTGGAAGAAATGGTCAGCACGGTACTCGGAGAATTTCCACTGTCGTGGACACAAGTAAATAATGCCATTGTTGTGCCAGTCCTTACATTTCTCCAACCAGCCCCTCAGGAAGCTGTAGAAGTCCCAGTAGAGTTGGAAGAACCGTTGGCCCCGGAGACAGAAGATTCCTCATCAGCAGACCAGGAGAATCTACCCTCTGCTAGTAGCGAACCTGTCGTACCCACGGCAAGCCAAAGGATCCGTAGGAAGCTGCCCAGCCTACCAGAGACACCTCCAAACACCTGTAGTGGGGTGAACATTGAGCCCACCACACCAGTGGTAAATACAGGGGATCAAGGTAGAACACAGATAGACAGTGTGTTACGCAGATCTACCAGAAGCACCAGAGGTCAAATCCATGCTCGTTGGAGGATTTAAAGTGTAATGTATAACTGTCTTATTGCAAATGTTGTATATGTGTGTATTAAATAAGTTTTTTCAGTTACCCAACAGGGTCCAAAAACACTTTCAGGTTATGGACAGTGAATAACCAAAAACTTACCCTGTAAATAGTTGCACCTATAAAGTGCCCCTTTGTGCCAGACCACAGAACAAAAACCCGTGGAGGTGGCTGAAGACTTGGTCCAACATCCGGATCATCAATGTGACTCGCCCAGGGGAATGGGGATGACTCGGTACCCGGGCCTTTAGCCTGGCCTTGTAGGGATGTCGCGGTGGTCGGCTCCCGGGCCCGTACCCTGGGGTCTCTCCTTAAAAAGGGTGGATAATTTGTTACGTTTATAAAAGCGTTTGTGACGCCACCTGTGGCTTCTGATGAGGATCACCAGCGCTGCGCAGTCCACTGAGGCCAATGATAAGGCAGCTCGATGGTATAGCTCCCCACAGGTGGAGCTAGGCCTCAGGGCAGTGTGTGAAGAGGAATGCAGGACAGGCGCGACCCAGCCGGGTCAGAGAAAGAACAGGGACAGACACTAGTCACTTCAGTACCTTTTACTGATGGAAATTCAGGCACGTCCCGGAGCACTGTAGGGTGAAGGGTGCATGTCAGGATCCTCCCCAATGAGCGGGTTTTTGGGCCTCCTGTTTCTTGCCTCTGCGTAATAAGTTTCTGACCTGCCTAGAGCTAGGCCTAACTTTGTCTCTGTCCTGCGCTGGCTGACCTTGTGGTAGGGCCTTTCCTTGGAGTACACACTCCTCAGCTTGCGGGGCCTATGTGTCTCCTGGCTCTGTTACGTATCAGCACTTTAGCGATCCTGGGACTTGTAGTTCTCCAGGGATTCCGGTTTATCTTACTGGGTCATGGAGATCCCGGTAAGCTTCGGACCCGGTGTCCGGTAACTTCTTCGGGGTGAGCCAGTTAAGCTCCTCTGCCCCATATGTACTAACTCTCCTCTTTGCCTTCGGCCTACTCGGGCCCTCTCTAGGCTACTCACACTAACGGCAGCTTGCCGCGCTTCACCGATCTTATGGCGCCGGCACACCTAAAGCTCACCTCTCTGAGCTACAACTGAGTCTCGACTGTGCTCCACCGCAGACTAACCTCTCTCAGGATTCTGCTGCAGCAACTCTCTCAACAGGTTTGCTCTCTGTCGACTCCAGTCTAGACTAACTGCTGCCTGGCTCCACCTTCCCTATTTATCTATCCCTAACGGGCTCCCTCTGGTGGTCTGAGGTGGAAGGTGGAGATGTGTGAATGGTTATGGGGGCCTCTTGTGGAGGAATACTTCAATACACCCTTCTAGAATTTGTGATACCAAGCACAGCTGGGCGTCACAATCCCCCCTAGTTAAACTCAGCACTCCCGGGCTGAAGTACATTTTATAAAACAATAACAATAGTAAACATAAGCAATACAAAAACAATCTTCCCTTTATGGGAGGCACGAATCTTAAACGTACATGTGGTCTGCAGAAATACGCTTGGAACGTCTTTGCTGCTGTCTCTGCTGTCAGGTCTTTGACGGGGGTGACCACCAGGAACCGTGAGTAGTGATCCACTGTAATGCACACGCCCAGGCTGAGCAGCGTGTGCGTGTGATTCCACATGACCGTGCCGGAGAGTGAATGCCTAGAGGGGCGTAACTAGGTGTTCACCCGATCCGACCAGGGTCGCACGACGGCATACGACGCCAGTGCACCAAGGAGGAACCGAGCAGAGGGACCAGGTGCTACTCCAGGACAGACCCCGGACACGGCTGTTGACCCACACAGGGGAATACAGGAACAGACTGGTTAGGCTGGCGCACAGACTGGTGGGTATAGGCAGGCACGACTGGTATGCAGGCAGGCAGGCGGGTATGCAGGCAGGGGGGTACAGGCAAGCACAGCTAGAGTGCAGACAGGGAGGCACTAGCAGGTAGGAACACAGGCGGGATAGGACCCAGTACACACTGGGACTCAGGAACAGAACCACAGATGTGGCGGACAAACACAGCAGAGTGAGGCTGCCCAGAGAGGTGAGCGAGAGCAGGGCAGGACGAGGCCGCCTGGAGCGGTGAGCAAGAGTAGAGCAGGACGAGGCCGCCTGGGGCGGTGAGCAAGAGTAGAGCAGGACAAGGCCGCCTGGAGCAGTGAGCAAGAGGTCAGAGCAGAGCGAGACTGCCGGTGCAGTGAGCAAAGGAGTCAGAGCGGAGCGAGACTGCCGGAGCAGTGAGCAAAGGAGTCAGAGCGGAGCGAGACTGCCGGAGCAGTGAGCAAAGGAGTCAGAGCGGAGTGAGACTGCCGGAGCAGTGAGCAAAGGAGTCAGAGCGGAGCGAGACTGCCGGAGCAGTGAGCAAAGGAGTCAAAGCGGAGCGAGACTGCCGGAGCAGTGAGCAAAGGAGTCAGAGCGGAGCGAGACTGCCGGAGCAGTGAGCAAAGGAGTCAGAGCGGAGTGAGACTGCCGGAGCAGTGAGCAAAGGAGTCAGAGCGGAGCGAGACTGCCGGAGCAGTGAGCAAAGGAGTCAGAGCGGAGCGAGACTGCCGGAGCAGTGAGCAAAGGAGTCAGAGCGGAGCGAGACTGCCGGAGCAGTGAGCAAAGGAGTCAGAGCGGAGCGAGACTGCCGGAGCAGTGAGCAAAGGAGTCAGAGCGGAGCGAGACCGCCGGAGGAGTGAGCAAAGGAGTCAGAGCGGAGCGAGACTGCCGGAGCAGTGAGCAAGGGAGTCAGAGCAGAGCGAGACTGCCGGAGCAGTGAGCAAAGGAGTCAGAGCGGAGCGAGACTGCCGGAGCAGTGAGCAAAAGGGTCAGAGCGGAGCAAGGCTGCCGGAGCGGTGAGCAAGGCAGAGCAGGCTAGAACCGCCGGAGCGGTGAGCAAGGCAGAGCAGGGGGGACAAGGCTCTGTTCACACGGAACAGACAGGAAGGGAAAGGCAGAGCCAGATACCCACAGGGTACTTGCAGTGAAGTAGCGAGTGGACCACAAACTCACAAACGGGAGTACAGAGACAACAAGCAGGAGTTAGGTACGAGTTCAGACTCTGCAGAAAAAGGAAAGGAACGGACATAGAGGCAAAACAGGTAAAGGATAGGAGAGAGTTCAGACTGGAACTGAGTGTACGGAGGAGACCAACACTGCAGCGGGATACAGGAGTGGGTCTGGGAATACGGCCCCCAGAGAGGCGGGATGAACAGGCAAGGAGCGTGTTCAGACAGGACAGACAAGATACAGGAGCAGGTCTAGGTAATCGGCCCCTAGAAGGCGGGAGGAACAGGCTAGGAGCGTGTTCAGACAGGACAGACAAGATACAGGAGCGGGTCTAGGTAATCGGCCCCTAGAAGGCGGGAGGAACAGGCTAGGAGCGTGCTCAGACAGGCCTGGAAATACAGCCTCCAGGATAGGCAGACAATAGAACACAGAACGGGACCTGGCACCTTCAGAGTGCAAGCACACACTGAATGAAACACAATGCTCAGGCAGGGATTGATTGGAGCAGCTGGGTTAAATACCAGGTGACAGACAGCAATAGGCTGAGGACGCACAAGGGGTGTGACCCACAGCAGGTACAAAAAGCAGGAAGTGATCGGGCGCCGCTCTTAAGCAACAGAAACAGACACAAACAGACAGCATGGAGGGAAGCCAGAGAGACATTCTGGACTGGAGATCAAGTGCGCGCTCTTGCACAGTGGGAGATGGACCACTATGCAAGGACGCCGCCAGGTATGTTACATCCACCATGGTCAGAGCATAGGAGTATCCTGACCTGCTGGAGGACAGCTTGACATGGTCCAGGGCCACGATTTCCAGGGGCCGAGTCGTCTTGATGGGTTGCAGGGGTGCCTTCTGGCTGCTGAAGTCCTTTCTTCTTAGGCCACAGGGTCCACAGTCCCCACACCACCTCTCAATGGAGCTGCGCATTCCTACCCAGTAGAATCGACACTTCAGCAGTGTCTCTAGCTTTTTCCAGCCAAAGTGCCCCGCCTGATCATGGTAAGCTTCTAATACCATCTGGATGTCTGTCTTTGGGACTACTATCTGCCATACCATCTCGTGGGTTTTTGGATTAACGTACCTCCCGCACAGCTTCTCACAGTAGATAAACAGCCGGCTTCTCTCATTCCACAGCTGCTTTGCTTGGAGAGACGCATCCATCTCCAGGGAGGCACCTTCTTGGGTTATCAGCTGTTTAATGCGGCTGCAACCGGGTCACTGTCCTGGGTCTCTTTCCAGCTGTGGTGAGGCAGGGGGTTTAACGTCTTTCCACGCTGCTTCCTGGAGGCTCGTTGCTCATGGACCATCCCACTCCAGTGAAAGGCAGGTAGCTCTATCTCTTCCAAGTCATCCACATCTTCCTCTGTGTCTGACTGGTGAGGCATCTGAGACAGGGCATCGGCGTTGGCGTTCTTGCGGCCTGCCCGGTATTTAATGGTAAATTGGTAGTTTGACAGCCGAGTCATCCATCGTTGTTCCAGTGCCCCCAACTTAGCTGTTTCAAGATGGGTCAAGGGGTTGTTATCAGTAAAGGCAGTGAACTTGCTGGAGGCCAGATCGTGCTTGAACCTTTTAGTGATGGCCTAGACCAAGGCCAGGAACTCTAACTTAAAACTGCTATAGTTCTCTGGGTTCCTCTCAGTCGGGCGGAGCTTCCTGCTTGCGTATGCGATCACCTTCTCTTGGCTATTCTGCTTCTGACTTAGAACAGCACCCAGTCCTTCGTTGCTGGCATCTGTATACAGCAGGAACAGTTGGCTGTAGTCAGGGTAGGCTAGGATCTCATCACCTGTCAGGATCGCCTTCATCTCCTGAAACGACTCTGCTTGCTCCTTACCACAGTGGAATGGGGGGGTTTTGTCTTTGGGGGACTGCCCTACCAGGAGGTCTTGCAGAGGAGCTGCTTTCTTAGTGTAGTCCTTTACGAACCTCCGGTAGTATCCCACTAATCCCAAGAACTGACGCACCTCCTTGAGGTTCTTCGGCTCTGGCCACTTATGGATGGCTGTGATTTTCTCCGGGTCTGGTGCTACCCCTTCCGGACTGACAATGTGCCCCAGGTACTGTACCTTTCTCTTGAGCAGGTGGCACTTTGAGGGCTTCAACTTCATCCCGTACCGGGACAGTAACTCAAATACCTCTGCCAGGTGTTTCAAGTGGTCCTCGTACGTTCTGGAGTACACTATTACATCGTTCAGGTAAAGTAACACAGTCTCGAAGTTGCGGTGTCCCAGGCAGCACTCCATCAATCTCTGGAACGTTCCGGGGGCATTGCAGATTCCAAACGGCATACTGTTGAACTCGCAGAGTCCCATCGGGGTGGTGAAGGCCGTCTTCTCCCGATCCTCCTCAGCCACAGCTACTTGCCAGTACCCACTAGTGAGGTCAAGGGTGGAAAAGTAATTTGCAGACTTTAAAGCAGCTAGGGACTCCTCTATGCGTGGTAAAGGGTTTGCATCTTTATTTGTAATGCGATTTACTTGACGGTAATCTACACACATTCTCATGCTCCCATCCTTTTTCCTAACCAGCACTAGGGGAGCTGCCCAGGGACTACAACTATCCCTTATCACTCCCGCCTTCCTCATGTCACGCAGCATTTCTTTCGCGTTCTGGTAGTGAGCTGGGGGTATAGGCCTGTAACGTTCTTTGATTGGGGAATGGTTGCCTGTGGGGATATGATGTTGAACCCCCTTAACCCTCCCGAAGTCAAGTGGATGTTTACTGAACACCTGAGAGTATTCTTGAACCACCCGGTGTACACCCTGTTTTTGATGGGCAGGAGTGGTGTCTGTCCCAACATGGAGCTGTTGACACCAATCCTCCACCTGGGTTGAAGGGTCATTATCCTCCACTTCGTCTGGTGAAGTTAAGGACTCCGCTTCATGGATGCAGTTGTTATTGACAGCATGTAATTTGGCAACAGTGGCATTACGTGGCAGTTTGACCTCATCTTCCCCTAAGTTGAGCAGACGGACGGGCACCCTCCTATTATGTACATCTACCACTCCCCTGGCGGTTAAGAGCATGGGTCTATGCTCGGAGCAAAGGGGTTCTACTACCGCCTGGTAGCTCTGTCCTCTTAGACCTATAGCAGCTCTACACCAGATGAGCATTTCACTCATTGGAGGGATAACAATGGGTATGGGGTCTGTTACCCGCACGTTACCGAGTTCACCGTCTGTTAACCTTACTTGCTGTTGATACATCAGGACTTGGATTTCCCTTTGCAGTGCCCTCCTCTGTCTTGGCCTGGCGGTGTCGGCGATCTGTTGGAGCAAGAACACAACCTCTCCCAAACAGTTACCAACAATGTTAGTGCCAATTACCATATACGGACTAGTGTCATCAGGATTAGTCTCTACTACAATTAGTCCCTGGTCCTTCAGCTCCACTCTCCCCACCTTCACAGTCACGTCCTTAACCCCGAGTAGGTTTGAGGCATATACTGATAGATTTGGAGCTGGCGGACGTAGGTCGTCCATGGACCAGAGCCTCTTGTAGAGGACATCAGGCATGATGGTTACCTGAGATCTTGTGTCCAGCAGGGCATGCGTCGGGATCCCATCCAGTACAATGGACAGGAAAGGTCTTCCTCCGACGAACCTGTTGTACCAGTCTGATGGGCCTGGTGAGTTTACTCCTGGGTGTTGGCCCTCGGACCCAGGGTTTTCTCGTTTAAAGGACAATTCTGGGCGATGTGTCCGGTCTTGCGGCATCGGTAGCAGGCAGGGTCCTTCTGTGGACGGCGCTGGTCACTGGTCCTTGGCGAGGGCGGTGTTGGCCTCCTCTTCCTACGCATCCAGGGGACATCCTCAGGGCTATCGGCTAGCAGGATCTTCCCTCCTTCCTCAGGCTCCATCCGCAGCTGCAGAGCACTCAGCACAGTGGTCAGGGTTTTGCTCAACTGACGCACTTCAGAGCGCAAACTGTCCAGTTCTTTAGGGGATGTTGCTGGGACTTTAGCTTCAGCAGCCACTGGGGAAAAGGTGGGTGTTGCAGGCTCTGGGGTAGCCCCACCCTGGTAATGTTGGATGGAATTTGTTTCCAGGGGCTGCAGTCCTTTTATAGCCATGTCCTTGAGATTGTCAAAGGTGGCATCTGGATGATCTAGGGACCACCAACGCACAGTCCTTCTCTCCTCTGGAGACCTCAGTCCCCGGACAAACTGTTCCTTCAGCATTTTGTTCTCATTTTCAATGCTGGTTGGACTAACCCCTTGGAGACGCCAGGCATAGTCCCGAACATTGTCCTCTGGTTGTTGGGAGCAGCTGTAGAACCTCATCCGGAGGTCCGCCTCAGTAAGGTCCTCAAACACAGTCTGTAGTTTTTGAAATATTGCGGACACTGATTCCTGGTCTGCGGCCGACCATGTTTCCACTTCCCGTTCCGCAGCAGCGGTCAGCTGTCCTAATACAACGGCGGCTCTTTGTTTGTCGGTCATAGAGTACATGTCCAAGATACCACATATCTTCCGTTTGAATCCAGACAGGGTATCTGGTTTGCCGTTGTACTGGGGGAGCCACTTTGCTCCAGGAATGTACGGTAAAGTCATAGGAATAACAGGTGTTACAGGCGCTGCTGGTGGAGTGCGGCTTCTGCCTGCTCATCATCGGGCGCGGGTTGAACTTTAGGGACATTGACTGGCAGGTCGGCGTTCTGCTGTTCATCGGACATCTTGGCGCCCCCCTAGTTAACCGTGGCCTACCTTCTGTTTTTTCTTCCGGTAGGCCGCAGCTCCGCAGGTGACGGTTGTCTTCAGAACCTTGCGTCGTTTGCGTCCTATATCAGAGCGTTCAGCGACACTCCTTACAGGACCTGACGCTTCTTGGTCTGACGTTGAAACGTGGGGCGTGTCCGAAGCTTCGCGCTCTTTTGCAGGTACGCCCCTAATTTTCCCGCGGTTACGCCCTTCTTCTCGCTCAGCGGCCCAACAATGGCGGCTACCTTCACCACAATTTTACGTACACAGTTCAGAATAAAGGCGCACAGTACCCGGTGGCAACGGGCATAACACTTCGGCGTTGCAGCGGGCACGCTATCCTGTTCGTGACGCAAGAGGGAGATGACTCGCCCAGGGGAATGAGGATGACTCGGTACCCGGGCCTTTAGCCAGGCCTTGTAGGGATGTCACGGTGGTCGGCTCCCGGGCCCGTACCCTGGGGTCTCTCCTTAAAAAGGGTGGATAATTTGTTAAGTTTATAAAAGAGTTTGTGACGCCACCTGTGGCTTCTGGTGAGGATCACCAGCACTGCGCAGTACACTGAGGCCGATGATAAGGCAGCTTGATGGTATAGCTCCCCACAGGTGAAGCTAGGCCTCAGGGCAGTGTGTGAAGAGGAATGCTGGACAGGCGCGACCCAGCCGGGTCAGAGCAAGAACAAGGACAGACACGATAGTCACTTCAGTACCTTTTACTGATGGAAATTCAGGCACGTCTCCCGGAGCACTGTAGGGTGAGGGGTGCATGTCAGGATCCTCCCCAATGAGCGGGTTTTTGGGCCTCCTGTTTCTTGCCTCTGCGTAATAAGTTTCTGACCTGCCTAGAGCTAGGCCTAACTTTGTCTCTGTCCTGCGCTGGCTGACCTTGTGGTAGGGCCTTTCTTTGGAGTACACACTCCTCAGCTTGCGGGGCCTATGTGTCTCCTGGCTCTGTTACGTATCAGCACTTTAGCGATCCTGGGACTTGTAGTTCTCCAGGGATTCTGGTTTATCTTACTGGGTCATGGAGATCCGGGTAAGCTTCGGACCCGGTGTCCGGTAACTTCTTCGGGGTGAGCCAGTTAAGCTCCTCTGCCACCTATGTACTAACTCTCCTCTTTGCCTTCGGCCTACTCGGGCCCTCTCTAGGCTACTCACACGAACGACAGCTTGCCGCGCTTCACCGATCTTATGGCGCCGGCACACCTAAAGCTCACCTCTCTGAGCTACAACTGAGTCTCGACTGTGCTCCACCACAGACTAACCTCTCTCAGGCTTCTACTGCAGGAACTCTCTCAACAGGTTTGCTCTCTGTCGACTCGAGTCTAGACTAACTGCTGCCTGGCTCCACCTTCCCTATTTATCTATCCCTAACGGGCTCCCTCTGGTGGTCTGAGGTGGAAGGTGGAGATGTGTGAATGGTTATGGGGGCCTCTTGTGGAGGAATCCTTCAATACACCCTTCTAGGATTTGTGATACCAAGCACAGCTGGGCGTCACAAATGCCCTGTAGCCACCCCAGGGCCTCCGTGGAGGGTTTGGGATGGGTCCCTCAAACTACATCTTCTTCAGTGAAATGGACACCTGGTTACGGACAATACCGTGACCTAAAAAGACAGTAATGCTTGTAAATATGTTCATGTATTGTTGATTGTTATCTGTTATATTTTTGCAAAATATGCTCAGTCCCGGAGTACTGAAATTTACTAGGGGGGAATGTGACACCCCAGAGGGTCTGGTTGCCACAATGGTAGTAATACCATGTCTTGGAGCAAAACAGGAGTTTCCTGGTCAGGAACACATTACATGCAACACCTCCTGCCCCAGACCAGAAAGGGGAGGATCCTGCCCTATATAACTGGATCTGGAGGCGAGGTTAGTTCAGTCTAGTGTCAGGAGTCAAGTAGGACACACAGGAGCAAGGAGCCAGGGACTGGAGCTAGAGCTAGCTCGTCCTGGCCAGTGTACACAGAGGACCGGACACCGGAGTCCGAGGCTGTGGGACCCTTCAGGCCCAGCAGCAGATACTGCAGGGCAGGGGATTGCAGGTCTCCTGGCCCAACAGAAGCCCGGAGGCACCTGATGAAGGTGGCTGTGTCCACCGAAACGTATTGTGTGTATTAATAAATCAGTCCTTTTAATATTTTTGCCCTGTTATTGGCGCTCTGGTACCGCTATTCATATTCACTGATTATCATTACTGATCCCGGCACTATCACCACCACCATCCATACATGCTGCCCTGAAGCTCCACTCTTCCTGTGGGGAGTCACATCACCTTGCTGCACACACCATCAGCTTCAGTGGACTGCACCACAGCGGCGGTTCCCAATAACCGCATTCCACAGGTGGCGTAGTCGGACTATACAGAAACTACCCTGGTTTGACCGCCCTGGGTCATGGACCGGGTCGCCTCCACGGTGACTACAACCCCCAGCATCTACAAGGCCCGGCTCCGGGTATCCCACTGCCCAGGGGGTGTGTCACTACTACAAAAAACTGGAGTCTGACCCTACACAGGACTATTACAAGGAACTAAACAAGTTGGTATCTTGTCTGCCTGACAAATCCATAAGAGCCAATGACCTGATACCAGAGAGTCCAAGAATAGGGACATTCTATATGCTCCCCAAAATCCACAAATCTGGTAATCCAGGAAGACCAATTATTTCATGTGTGGGCACCCTTACTGAGCAAGTTTCTGGATGGGTAGAGTGTGTTCTTCAACCACTGATAAAGATTTCACACAGCTACTTTCAGGACACGACAGACCTACTGAATAACCTAGCAGCAATAGGTCCTCTACCAGAAGGAGCCATCCTGGCCACCATGGATGTGGAATCTTTGTATTCTAATATCCTACAACAGGATAGATTAAATGTCTGCAAAATTTTCATGGAAAATACCGGAATTGATGCTGATTCTGTGGTGAAACTTACAAAACTCATTCTCACCCACAATTACTTTGAATTTGATAACAACATATATCTATATGAGACTGGTACAGCGATGGGAAGTAAAATGGCTCAACAGTACGCAAATCTTTTCATGGCCAAACTTGAAAGTGACTTTTTGTCCTCATGTCCCATCAGGCCTCTGGCCTACTATCGTTTCATTGACAATATTTTGATCATCTGGACAGGGTCTGAGCAACAGCTGAAGACGTTCCATGAACACTTTAATCGATTTCATCCCACCATCAACATAACACTCAACTACTCCTGTACTGTAATTAACTTTTTTGACACCATCATCAAGCTACAGAACAATGAAATAGAGACATCCTTGTACCGGAAACCAATTGACCATCCTTCATACCTTAAATGGGACAGTTTCCATCCGAAATACATAAACTCTATTGTCTACAGCCAAGCCATCAGATATAATAGGATATGTTCCAACCCTATGGATTAAGACAAACACTTTGGTGGCCTCAGGAAGACCTTTTAGAATCAAAGCTACCACCCAAGAACAATTGAGAACCAGATTACAAGAGCCACCAGAATATTAAGGAATCATCTCCTACATTACAAAACCAAACAAGAAAGCAACCAGGTGCCTCTAGTAGTCACCTACAATCCAAATCTGGAGGCGCTAAGGAGAGCTGCACGGAAACTACAACCTTTACTACAAAAAGATGCCCGATTACAATCCATATTTCCAGACTCCCCACTTCTGTGTTTCAGGCAGCCCCCAAATCTAAGAAGCATCATTGTCAGAAGCTCCCTGTCATCTCCACTAGTGTTGAGCCACCCCCGTAGTGTTCGGGTTCGGTTCGGTTCGTCGAACACCGGGATGTTCGAGGAACTGTTCGTCGAACTGTTCGTCGAACACCTTAGAACACCGTCGAACACCGTTAAAACCAATGGCAGGCAAACAAAAACACATAGAAACACATAGAAAACACCTTCAAAGGTGTCCAAAAGCTGACAAACTGCTCAGAAGACGCTTTCTTTAAAAAAGCCGGCCGGCAATTCAGCAGCGGCATACACCGGTACCCGACAATTTAGACAAGAAGGAATAGAGCCTCACACATAGATTAGATAGATAGAAACATGTCAGTCACATATATATGAAGTACAGTGACAATGTTGCTTACTGTACTTGTCATTTAGTGTAAAGGATTTATTAAAAAATATAATAGTGTTTTCGTGCACCG
This sequence comes from Phyllobates terribilis, assembly GCF_046119375.1. Lineage (NCBI taxonomy): Eukaryota > Metazoa > Chordata > Amphibia > Anura > Dendrobatidae > Phyllobates > Phyllobates terribilis. The sequence goes on from NW_027362761.1 coordinate 1,178,533,375, forward strand.
TCTCTTTAAAAAAGCCGGCCGGCAATTCAGCAACTGTACCCGACAATTTATAACAGAAAGATAGAGCATCACACATAGATTAGATAGATAGAAACATGTCAGTCACATATATATGAAGTACAGTGACAATGTTGCTTACTGTACTTGTCATTTAGTGTAAAGGATTTATTAAAAAATATAATAGTGTTTTCATGCACTGTCTCTTTAAAAAAGCCGGCCGGCAATTCAGCAACTGTACCCGACAATTTATAACAGACAGAATAGAGCTTCACACATAGATTAGATAGATAGAAACATGTCAGTCACATATATATGAAGTACAGTGACAATGTTGCTTACTGTACTTGTCATTTAGTGTAAAGGATTTATTAAAAAATATAATAGTGTTTTCGTGCACCGTCTCTTTAAAAAAGCCGGCCGGCAATTCAGCATCTGTACCCGACAATTTATAACAGACAGAATAGAGCTTCACACATAGATTAGATAGAAACATGTCAGTCACATATATATGAAGTACAGTGATAGTGTTGGTTACTGTACTTGTCATTTAGTATTAAAATAAAGGATTTATTATTAAAAAAAATTGGCGTGGGGTTCCCCTTAATTTTAGTCTCTAGCGGAGGTTAAGCAGACGGCTGGGGCAGATGTTTGAAGCCTGGGAAGGGGGTAATACCTACGGAGCTTCCCAGGCTACTAATATGAGCCCCCAGCTGAATACATAGCCTTTACTAGCTATTAAAATGGGGGACCCCCCCAAAAAAATGACGTGGGGTCCCCCCTAATTTAATAGCTAGCAAAGGCTAGGCAGACAGCTGGGGGCTGATATTAATAGCCCAGGAAGGGTGCCATGAATATTGGCCCCCTCCCAGGCTAGAAACACCAGCCATCAGCCGCCCCAGAAATGGCGCATTCATAGGATGCGCCAATTCTGGCACTTAGCCTCGCTCTTCCACGCTGCCCTGTAGCGGTGGCAGGGGGTAATAGGGCTGGGGTTGATGTCAGCTTATAATGCCAGCTGACATCAAGCCCAGGTTAGTAATGGAGAGGCGTCTATAAGACACCCCCATTACTAACCCCATAGTCAAAGTTAAAAGAAAACACAAACACCCAGAATAAAGTCCTTTAATTGAAATAAAGACACAATCCTTTATTGTTCTAAATTAAACCATACTTACCATCACGCCCATTCCAGCTGAAGCCAACGATCTCCTGCAATAAAAGAAAAATAATAAAGCAACCTCATCCTTACCTTTCCATGGTTCCCACGACAGCTTCAGCTCTGCTACATCGAGATGACAGGCTGGACCGCAGCAGAAAGCTGCCATCCAGCCTGTCATCCCGCAGACACTGAGAAGCGCAGGCTTGCTTGCGCTCTGCAGTGTCTGGCTGTGACGGCATAAAGATGAGACGAGTTCATGTCCAATGAACTCGGCGCACCTCATGCACGTCACTGACAGCGTGGGAAAATTCTCATGCTGAAGCGCTGAGTGCAGGAGAATTCTCCCACGCTGTCAGTGACGTGCATAAGGTGAGCTCATGTCCAATGAACTCAGCTCACCTCCTGCACGTCACTGACAGCGTGGGAGAATTCTCCTGCACTCAGCGCTTCAGCGTGAGAATTCTCCCACGCTGAAGTGCTGAGTGCAGGAGAATTTTCCCACGCTGTCAGTGACTTGCATAAGGTGAGCTCATGTCCAATGAACTCAGCTCACCTCCTGCACGTCAATGACAGCGTGGGAGAATTCTCCTGCACTCAGCGCTTCAGTGTGAGAATTCTCCTACGCTGAAGCGCTGAGTGCAGGAGAATTTTCCCACGCTGTCAGTGACGTGCATGAGGTGAGCCGAGTTCATTGGACATTAACTCGGCTCATCTGGATGCCCTCACAGATAGACACTGTGGAGCGCAAGCAAGCCTGCGCTTCTCAGTGTCTGCGGGATGACAGGCTGGACGGCAGCGTTCTGCTGCGGTCCAGCCTGTCATCTCAATGTAGCAGAGCTGAAGCTGTCATGGGAACCATGGAAAGGTAAGGATGAGGTTGCTTTATTATTTTTCTTTTATTGCAGGAGATCGTTGGCTTCAGCTGGAATGGGCGTGATGGTAAGTATGGTTTAATTTAGAACAATAAAGAATTGTGTGTTTATTTCAATTAAAGGACTTTTTTCTGGGTGTTGTGTTTTTTTTAAATACTTTACTAGAAATTCATGGTGGTCATGTCTAATATTGGCGTGACCCCATGAATTTTGGGCTTAGGGCCAGCTGATAATGCCAAGCTGGCCCTAACCCCTTTATTACCCAGTGAGCCACTGCATCAGGGCCCTGGATGAGTTGGGTACAGCGCCAGAAGATGGCGCTTCTATGAACGCGCCATTTTCCGGGGTGGCTGCGGACTGCAATTTGCAGCGGGGGTGGCCCAGAAAGCTTGGGCCTCCCTGCGCTGCGGATTCCAGCCCCCAGCTGCCTAGTTGTACCTGGCTGGACACAAAAACAGGGCGAAGCCCCACGTCAATTTTCTTTAAATTATTTCATGAAATAATTAAGAAAAAAAGGGCTTCCCTATATTGTTGTGTCCGGCCAGGTACAAATAGGCAGCTGGTGGTTGGGGGCAGCCCGTTCCTGCCTGCTGCACCTGACTGGACACAAATATAGTGCGAAGCCCCACGTCAATTTTTTTTTAATTATTTCATGAATTTCCTGAAATAATTTAAAAAAATTGAAGTGGGGCTTCGCACTATATTTGTGTCCAGCCAGGTACAGCAGGCAGGAACGGGCTGCCCCCAACCACCAGCTGCCTATTTGTACCTGGCCGGACACAACAATATAGGGAAGGCCTTTTTTTCTTAATTATTTCATGAATTTCATGAAATAATTAAAAAAAATTGAAGTGGGGCTTCGCACTATATTTGTGTCCAGCCAGGTACAGCAGGCAGGAACGGGCTGCCCCCAACCACCAGCTGCCTATTTGTACCTGGCCGGACACAACAATATAGGGAAGGCCTTTTTTTCTTAATTATTTCATGAATTTCATGAAATAATTAAAAAAAATTGAAGTGGGGCTTCGCACTATATTTGTGTCCAGCCAGGTACATCAGGCAGGAACGGGCTGCCCCCAACCACCGGCTGCCTATTTGTACCTGGCCGAACACAACAATATAGGGAAGGCCTTTTTTTTCTTAATTATTTCATGAATTTCATGAAATAATTTAAAAAAAAATACGTGGAGCTTCGTCCTATTTTTGTGTCCAGCCAGGTACAACTAGGCAGCTGGGGGCTGGAATCTGCAGCGCAGGGAGGCCCAAGCTTTCTGGGCTTCCCCCCCCGCTGCAAATTGCAGTCCGCAGCCACCCCGGAAAATGGCGCGTTCATAGAAGCGCCATCTTCTGGCGCTGTACCCAACTCATCCAGGGCCCTGGTGCGGTGGCTCACTGGGTAATAAAGGGGTTATGGCCAGCTTGGTATTATCAGCTGGCCCCAAGCCCAAAATTCATGGGGTCACGCCAGTATTAGACATGACCGCCATGAATTTCTAGTAAAGTATTTAAAAAAAACACAACACCCAGAATAAAGTCCTTTAATTGAAATAAAGACACAATTCTTTATTGTTCTAAATTAAACTATACTTACCATCACGCCCATTCCAGCTGAAGCCAACGATCTCCTGCAATAAAAGAAAAATAATAAACCAACCTCATCCTTACCTTTCCATGGTTCCCACGACAGCTTCAGCTCTGCTACATCGAGATGACAGGCTGGACCGCAGCAGAACGCTGCCATCTAGCCTGTCATGCCGCAGACACTGAGAAGAGCAGGCATGCTTGCGCTCCTCAGTGTCTCGCTGTGACAGCATCCAGATGAGCCGAGGTCATGTCCAATGAACTCGGCTCACCTCATGCACGTCACTGACAGCGTGGGAAAATTCTCACGCTGAAGTGCTGAGTGCAGGAGAATTCTCCCACGCTGTCAGTGACGTACATGAGGTGAGCTCATGTCCAATGAACTCAGCTCACCTCATGCACCTCACTGACAGCGTGGGAAAATTCTCCTGCACTCAGCGCTTCAGCGTGAGAATTCTCCCACGCTGTCAGTGACGTGCATGAGGTGAGCCGAGTTCATTGGACATGACCTCGGCTCATCTTTATGCCGTCACAGAGAGACAATGTGGAGCGCAAGCATGCCTGCGCTTCTCAGTGTCTGCGGGATGACAGGCTGGATGGCAGCGTTCTGCTGCGGTCCAGCCTGTCATCTCGTTGTAGCAGAGCTGAAGCTGTCGTGGAAACCATGGAAAGGTAAGGATGAGGTTGCTTTATTATTTTATTTTTATTACAGGAGATCGTTGGCTTCAGCTGGAATGGGCGTGATGGTAAGTATGGTTTAATTTAGAACAATAAAGAATTGTGTCTTTATTTCAATTAAAGGACTTTATTCTGGGTGTTTGTGTTTTTTTTAACTTTGACTATGGGGTTAGTAATGGGGGTGTCTTATAGACGCCTCTCCATTACTAACCTGGGCTTGATGTCAGCTGGCATTATAAGCTGACATCAACCCCAACCCTATTACTCCACTGCCACCGCACCAGGGCAGCGTGGAAGAGCGAGGCTAAGTGCCAGAATTGGCGCATCCTATGAATGCGCCATTTCTGGGGCGGCTGACGGCTGGTGTTTCTAGCCTGGGAGGGGGCCAATATTCATGGCTCCCTTCCTGGGCTATTAATATCAGCCCCCAGCTGTCTGCCTAGCCTTTGCTAGCTATTAAATTAGGGGGGACCCCACGTCATTTTTTTGGAGGGGGTCCCCCATTTTAATAGCTAGTAAAGGCTATGTATTCAGCTGGGGGCTGATATTAGTAGCCTGGGAAGCTCCGTGGGTATTACCCCCTTCCCAGGCTTCAAACATCTGCCCCAGCTGTCTGCTTAACCTCCGCTAGAGCCTAAAATTAAGGGGAACCCCACGCCAATTTTTTTAATAATAAATCCTTTATTTTAATACTAAATGACAAGTACAGTAACCAACACTATCACTGTACTTCATATATATGTGACTGACATGTTTCTATCTATCTAATCTATGTGTGAAGCTCTATTCTGTCTGTTATAAATTGTCGGGTACCGCTGCTGAATTGCCGGCCGGCTTTTTTAAAGAGACGGTGCATGAAAACACTAATATTTTTTTTGATAAATCCTTTACACTAAATGACAAGTACAGTAATCAACACTGTCACTGTACTTCATATATATGTGACTGACATGTTTCTATCTATCTAATCTATGTGTGATTCTCTATTCCTTCTATTCTAAATTGTCGGGTACCGCTGCTGAATTGCCGGCCGGCTTTTTTAAAGAGACGGTGCATGAAAACACTATTATTTTTTTTGATAAATCCTTTACGCTAAATGACAAGTACAGTAACCAACACTTTCACTGTACTTCGTATATATGTGGCTGACATGTTTATATCTATCTAATCTATGTGTGAAGCTCTATTCTTTCGGTTCTAAATTGTCGGGTACCGGTGTATGCCGCTGCTGAATTGCCGGCTTTTCATGTTTCACTGTTGGCACTGTTCCCATCGATTTGGGCAATCACTGTAATGCCACAACCACCATGGCTGTGGCATTACAGTGAGTGGCAGACAATCCCTGCATGATTGGTGCTCTAAATAGCACCAGACATGCAGGACACTCTTTTGGTGCACGAACAGTTATCGAACATAACCTCGAACAGCCGAATTTTTTGCAAATCGTTCGGGTTCGTCGAACAACTCGAACACCGCCCAAAACAGCTCGAATTTGAGATTGGCGAACAGTTCTAGTCGAACAACGCTCATCTCTAATCTCCACCAGCTACAGGTACCATTCCTTGCAACCAGAAAAAAAGTAAAACCTGTCCATTTATAATGACCACAGACAAGATAGAGATCCCCAATTCACATCAGGACTACAAGATCCCAGGTACTTTCAGCTGTATCACATCTAATGTAGTGTACTTAATTATATGCACCAAATGCCCAGCTGGGGATCTTTATGGTTGGGTGGCAGGGCAAAAAATAAAAGAAAAAAGAATAGACCTACCTGTAGCCAAGCTTTTTGTTCCCCTGATCACAGCATCAAAGACATGAAATTACTGGTATTAAAAGGTCATTTCAAATCTCAAAGAGAAAGAAAAATCTCGGAATATAAATGAATGGTGACCTTTGACACCTTCAGAGCAGGAATGAATGTGTCGCATGGATTTATGTAATTCTACATCAACTAAGGAATGTGCCCATCAGACTTGTTGGGTCATCATAACACTGGACCTAGTCACAGGACAATAAAACTTTCACACTCCTTATCTGTTAATTGCTAAAATATTTAAAGCCAGAACTGTTGATCTCTCCCATAATAACTCTACTTTCCGTCACCTGTCTCATCTATTGCATTATTTCTGTGTCTTATTGTGTATAAATATGTGACTCTTCAGATTTTGCATTATATTAGCCTGGTGAAGAGACCTGCGTAGTCTCGAAAGCTTTCAACTTGTTACCATCTTTTCAGTTAGCCATTAAAATGTATCAACCACTGAGGACTCTCAAATCTAAATATTTTTCCATCTACTGGCTAACACGGTGCAAAAATATATATTTTCCTTGTAAACATAACAGCTGTCAAACAGCAATGTCAATGTCAAAATAAGAAAGTGATGAGTTTTAGAAAATGCAGAAGAAAAAAAATACAAAGCAAAAAATAAATAAATTGACAGCTATACAAAATTACATTATCAAATGGTGCCAATAATAAAAACCCTGACCCGAAGTTTCCTGCATTCTGCTCTTTATTTTCACATTCAATGTCGAGATTCATTTTTTTGTAGATTCCAACTTTTATGCTTTGCTTTTTAGCTACAACCTTGTGGGAAATGTTAGATGAAAGTGAGCAGCGAGATATTCTGCACATATAATAATAAATCATATATGGAGAACCTACAGGAGGACCTGGTCATCATTTTATCATGTAATCTCCTCTATGTACTGAGAACGTCAGTGTCGAACACAGGAACGTCTTAATAATGTAGACTGATGCTGATAACTAAATCATTAAGACCAGTACAATTGTTTCCTCTCCCTGTCAGATCCCTGCTAGCGGGAGGTTAGACCCAGCAGCGTTACTTCATATTGGCCCACAATTGCCGCTCACTGATCACTGTTAGTGATGAGCGAGCATACTCGCAAGTACTCGGTACTCACCCGAGCATCTCAGTACTCGAGATGCTCGGAGCTCGCCGAATACTAGCGAGATGCTTGGGTCTCCTCCCTGCATGTTTGACGCTCTTTAGAGCACCAATCAACATGCAGGGATTGCCTGCCACTTATTGTAATGCCACAGCCATGTTGGTTGTGGGCATTACAGTGATTGGCTGGCCGCACAGCGTCATCGGGTCTATATCAGACCTGGTGCCACCATGCTCGTCACAGTCACTCCGGAATCCGGCAGAGTAGGGAGAGGTGCTGCTTCATCAGGGAGAGATTTGCTTGTGTATTAGGTAGTGTAGGGAGAAAAACCGTACATTACACATATCCATCTTAACAAACAGTCCTTCTGAGGACTAATCCATCTGCAGAGATATCAGGCAGGCAGTGTATATAGGCAGGCAATGTATATAGCATTCCAATTCTGCCTTCTGCTGCTGTTAGATATTTCTATACAAAGACCCAGGTCTCAGGGGCCAGGAATACTTTTTTTTTGGATCTTAATCCTCATTATTTGCTTAAAAAGCAATCCAGAGAACACCGTTTTTCTGCACCATTTGCTTGTTGGCACTGCAGAATACAGCCAGGTCCTTTCTGACGCGCCCCCGAGGCAATGGGGTTCTCGGCAGCCGGGCCTATGGATGCTGGGGGGGAATATGCCACAGTGGCTGGCCCGGTCCGTGGCCCAGGGCGGTCAACCAAAAAGGGGATTGTAACTTGGATAGAAAATAAAAATAAAGTAAAAAGTTTGTGACGCCACCTGTGGTACCTGGTAAGGTTTACCAGCGTTGCTGCAGACCTCCGGGGGGTGATGGGATGGCAGCTGAGGTGTTTCTGCTCCCAGAGGTGGAGCGGGCCCCCGGGGCAGTGTGGAGCTTGTTGGGTGGTGATACTGGGACTTGTAGTGCAGGCGGGATGGCGCAGCAGGAGTAATTGACAGAGACAGGGGATTTGCTTCAATACCTTTACTGGTGCGGATGTCAGGTACGGTCCAGGGTACTCAGTAGGATGGGTGCACTTCAGGACTTCTCCCCAGTGAGCGGGTATAAGGCCTCCTGGTCCGTGTCTGCCTCTCTATATGCTCCTGGCCAGCCTGCAACTGGGCCTAGCTATGTGTCCTGCTGTTCCTTCACCTGTCGCTCGGTAGTAGGACCTTCTGCTGGCAACCATTATCCCTGGCACCAGGGCCTTCATGGTTCCTGGTCCTGTAATGGGTCTAGCTTCAGGTCTGCCAGGGACTTGTAATCCTCCTGGAATGCCGGTGGTCCCTACTGGGTATAAAGGACCCTGTAGGCGCGGACCCGGTGTCAGGTTGGTATCTTCGGGGTGAGCCTAGGATGCTCCTCTGCCCCTTCCAACTCCTCTCTCCTCTCCTTGCCTCCGGCCACACTCGGGGCCCTCAGAACTCAACAGCAGACGTGCTGCGTCTTCACTGCTCTCAGCGTCAGCACGCTCTCAGAACAACTAACTGAACTGCCTAGCTCCACCCTCCATATATATATGTCCCTAATGGGCTCCCTCTGCTGGTATGAGGTGGAAGGGTGGAGGTGTTTGTATGTAGTGAGGACCTCTTGTGGAGATGTCCATCCATGCACCCTGGGTCCTGTGGTACCTGTGAACAGCAGGGTGCCACATTTCCATATTACAGCGCTAGAAATCCAGCTATTTAAAACTGTGTTTTCTCCGTCACACGGATCACATATACGTTTTCAGAAAATACTGCCATTATTGGCCTCCATTCCAATTTATTTTCACGGTTTTTGACACCGGTTTGCTGTTCAAACTAGTTACCTACGGTCCAGGTATTTAAAGCTCTGTTTTCTACGTCACACGGATCACATACCAGTTGTCAGAAAATAATGCCATTTCTGGCTTCCATTAAAAATTTATTTCAGTGTGTCAGTGAAGCAATTCACACCAGTTTGCTGTTCAAACTAGTTACCTACAGGCCAGGTATTTAAAACTCTGTTTTCTCCGTCACACGGACCATATATACGTTGTCAGAAAATACTGCCATTTTTGGCCTCCATTCCAATTTTTTTTCACTGTTTTAGTGAAGTTTTGGACACCGGTTTGCTGTTCAAACTAGTTACCTACAGGCCAGGTATTTAAAACTCTGTTTTCTCCATCACACGGATCACATATAAGTTCACTCCAAACTCAGTCATTTGTAGTGAGTGTGGAAGATACTGTCCTCCATTAAAAATGGGCAAGGCACGTGTCAAGGGACGGGGAACTGGACGTGATGGTGATGGTGCATGCAGAGGCCGAGGACAAGGCTGTGGGCAAGCTGAAATTGTGCCACAACAAACACCCACATCTTCTCGCCCGACCTTCCTGTCCTAGCTCCTAGGGGGCCGCATCACACCACTATTGAACCCAGAGCAGTGTCAAAAGGTTGTTGGTTGGATAGCGGATAAGGCTTCCAGTCACTTTGCCACCACCTCCACCACCACCTTGTCTTCCACACGATCAAGTCTCAGTAGCCGTGAGTCTGGACCGCATATTCCTCACCCTGATACTCCTTCCTCCCACCATGCCGAGTGCCTGGAGACAACTGATCCCACACTTGGACACTCTGAAGAGCTGTTCACTTTTCCATTTATAGATTCGGGGCTCTCGCCCGGTCCACTTGAAGCGGGGCAAGAGGAGATCATGTGTAGCGATGCTCAAATATTTGAGCAGCCACGGTCACACGAAGGCGACGGTGGGAAAGTGTCACAAGAGGTGGACGATGATGAGACACAATTGCCACAAAGTCACGAGGAGGACCAGGGTGCGGAAGTGGAAGACGAGGTGGTGTGCGATATAGTAACTGACCCAACCTGGCAGGAGGACATGCAGAGCGAGGGCAGCAGCACAAAGGGGGAGGGAGGCAGAGCAAACCAACAGGCAGGAAGAAACAGTGTGGTGGCCACAGACAGAAGGCAGGCAACCGTTCCCCGTAACACCAACACGAAGGAAGTTGCCAGTACAACTGTTAGGTCTTCCCGAGTCTGGTTGTTTTTTAAAGACTCTGACGATAACCCCAAAAAGGCCATTTGCACCACATGCCAGACCAGCATCAGCTGTGGTGGCAAAACGACCAGCCTGACCACCACAAGCATGATCAGGCACATGGAAGCAAAGAACTTAGTGGGCCGAACCCCAAGGTCCAGGAACAGTGTCTGCGGGTGGCACCATTGCTTCTTCTGCTGTTGTGCATGCAAGCCAATCCCCTGTCCATGGTGCATGCCTCCTGCCCTGCGCCTGTCGTTGCACACTCTCAAGTAGCAGCATCAGGAAACACGTCCTTGTCCCAGCGCAGCGTTCAGTTGTCCATACCCCAGTTCTTGGAACGCAAGCGCAAATATACAGCCAACGTCCCACAGGCCACACTACTAAATTCTCACATTTCACGTCTGCTTGCACTCAAAATGTTGCCTTTTAGGCTCGTGGAGATGGAAGCATTCCGCAACCTGATGGCGGCGGTCGTCCCTCGGTACTCGGTCCCCAGCCGCCACTATTTCTCCCTGTGTTCCGCCCCCGCATTACACAAGCACGTGTCCCAAAACGTTAGCCGTGCCCTCAACAACGCAGTTACCGGGAAAGTCCACCTAACCACGGACACGTGGACAAGTGCTTGTGGGCAGGGACGGTACATCTCGCTGACGGCACACTGGGTTAACATAGAGGAAGCCGGGACCCAGTCGGACCTTGGGACTGAACAAGTCCTCCCGACGCCAAGGATTGTGGGCCCTAGATAAATCAGGGTTGCCCCCATGGTCTACAACTCCTGCACCTCATCCTCCTCAGCCTCCTCTTCCTCTTCAGCCTCCATCTCCGAAATGACCACATCAGTCACAAGCTGGAAGCACTGCAGCACTGCCTGGGCCAAGCGGCAACAGGCTTTCCTGAAGCTAATATGCTTAGGTAACAAACCGCACAATGGTGAAGAGCTGTGGACAGCTCTGAAAGAGCAGGCAGATCTGTGGTTCACACCGCTGAACTTACAGCCAGGCATGGTCGTGTGTGACAATGGCCGGAACCTGGTGGCGGCTCTGAGGCGAGGCGAGCTCACACACGTACCATGCCTGGCCCATGTGCTTAACCTCGTGGTTCAGCGGTTTCTAAAATCCTACCCGGAGCTGCCGGATCTGCTTGTTAAAGTACTCCACCTGTGTGTCCATTTTAGAAAGTCACCTACCGCTTCCGCTGCCCTTGCCGTGTTTCAGCAGCGTTTGCAGGTTCCGGCTCACAGACTGGTGTGTGATGTCCCCACGCGTTGGAACTCTACACTGCAGATGTTGGGAAAGATTTGTGAGCAGAAGAGGGCAGTTGTTGCGTACCAGCATCAACAAGGCCGTCGATATTCAGTTCAGACTCCACACATAAGACCTCAGGAGTGGACATGGATGTCAGACATATGTACCATCCTCCAAAACTTTGAAGACTTCACCAAGATGGTGAGCGGCGATGAAGCCATAATTAGCGTCACCATTCCGCTTCTCTGTCTTCTGAAATGCTCTCTGCTCACAATCAAAGAGCATACATTGCAGGCAGAGCACGATGAGATGGAGCAAGGAACCATACAGGGTGATTACACACAGCCCAGCCTCATCTCATCCCAACGTGGATTGGGTGACAATGAGGAAGAGGAGGAGAAGGAGGAAGGACAGGAGCTAGTTTCATGCACTATAGATGGTACTACCTGCTCAGCTGCCATACCGTCTGTTCTGTGCACCCTGACTCTCCATGTGGCTCCCAACTAAAGACCATCCTGACCTCCGACCAATGCCATTTATTTCACCTACAATAAAATAAACAGAAGTCTTAATGAGGAATAACACTATAGGAATATCCCATTCACTGTGGAGCCATCTAGTGGCCAATGTCAGATGCTACAACCAACTCATGTGTAGTGGAAAGAAGGTTTTTCTCTTTCGGCGCTTCCGGAGGATCAGGATGGTTAAAGATTAATTATTTTTCTCAATATCAGATTTATTCGAACATTTTACTAAGAACAAACAACGCGCCTTCATCAGGTATAATATGCACTTCATATCTTCATACCTGATGAATGCCGTTGCTGGCAGAAACGCGTTGTTTGTTCTTAGTAAAATGTTCGAATAAATCTGATATTGAGAAAAATAATTAATCTTTAACCTTCCTGATCCTACGGAAGCGGCGAAAAAGAGAAACCTTCTTTCCACTACACATGAGTTGGTTGTAGCATCTGTACATTCCCACTTGATGATTTCTTCCCCATCTACACTTTCACCCATGTGTGGTCTGCCCTCCCTAGATGCTTTCCCTCCTCTCCATACTCTGATCTGCCATTCACTATCTCCAATCTGCTCTTACTGTTATCTATAAGACCTTGTTCAGATGTTTTTTTCTCACTTCTGTATTTTCTCAGCATTTTTTACTGATAGAGCAAGAACCCATTATAATCTATGGAGCTGATCACATGTCCGTGGTTTTTGTGTGAACCAAGTGTAACCAGAATATCAGGAAGACATGTCTGGTTTCATCCAAGTCACAGATTTAAATGACTCATTCAAGTGAACGGGGCCATGAAAATCCTGGAGATGGAGACCACCTGTGCCATCTGTGCGCAGCCAGAAGATCTGCCAAAATACTGATGAAAATTGTCCATTTTTTCACATATAAGGAAATATATCGGACGTCTGAATGAGGCTGAACACTGAAAGAAGGGAGTGGATAGTAGAGACACAACCAGAAACAATGTAGGGTCAGGTCTATAAAAGAGCATTAAGAGCCGCAATGTGAAGGAGCGACACAGACAAGACGGCTGAAAAATGTAGGATAACTGTGTATTTAGGTATCAACAGAAAAGCCGGGAATATTCCTATATTCATTCCATTATTACTTTCTCTGCCTGAGCCGAATACTCACAATTACTCTCTCACCTACATTCATTTCTACAGTAATTTGGTTGTTGCCATTGACTGAATATTCCTGATGGTAAAAGCTGTTGCTCAGTGTCAGTTCTGTCAGGTTCTTCTTCCTTTTGGCTGATAGAACGTTCTTGGTGATTTTTATTTCTTGAAGTAAAACTGTATTTCTCACATATGGAAACGTCAATGCAAATGTGAATTATTTATAGTTTTCCGCACATATTCTCAGAGGACCGAGGTTCACATTATGTACAGACGGTGATCGCTTTTAAAATTTCACATCTGTCAGCATTAAACATTCAAGGTAAATGAACAAGGAGGTTTTTGTACGGCTCTGTATCACTGTGTGAGAGGAGTATATACACCCTGCATACAGTAATAATCTGCTGCATCGTCCTCTGTCACTCCTCTAAATGTAAGAGTGAAGTCTGTTCCTTTCCCAGATCCAGTGAATCTCTCCGGGACTCCTGTGAATCTTTCATCTGCTACTTTGATGAGTAGTTTGGGAGATTCACCCAGTTATTGTTTGTACCAGGATAACCAGTAACCTATATCAGTACTGGCCGTACAAGAGATGGTGACTGTATCTCCAGGGGACACAGAGATATAATCTGGAGTCTGGGTCATCACAATCTCTCCACAGGATCCTGAGGATTAGAAGAGACATATTCATTACTGATAAATGTCGGGATCTTCCTAGAAATCCTGATCTGATGATGGATCCACTGTAGAGATTTCTCTACACACAATCATGGAAGGATCCGAATCTCTCACCCTGAATAGAAATGAAGATCACAGCCAGCAGATAACTGCGAGAAACCAGCCTGATGTGTCTGGACCGTCAGATAGAAACTATAAGATGAGACAATCTGTACAATGAGATCTATATAGAGAGTGACAGGGGGGATACAGAGACCCCCAGAGACTGTGTATGGAAATACTGGGGACATGTAAATTCTGTGGTTATAATGTGACGGTTAGGGGAATAAATAGGAGCCGTCCTGAGACTCACTGCATGAATATGTAAACTCCGGTCACGTCGTTGTGGTGCTGATCCCACTGCTGACAATCAGTATGATACATACAAATACAAGAATAATAGTATCACATCCACATCCATTATTATAATCATCTCTGACGCGTTTCCGGTGTTAGTCGCGTCCTTAGTCCTAAGCCACTAACACAGATTATTGAATATATAAAGTGTCGCTCCTGAAGTTCATCACTTTTGGTTGTTTTGTATCTAAGATTGAAATCCCATCCATCTCTCTTATCAGCGATTTCTTTCCCAGTTTCCTTCACTTTCTGGGCTATTAACCTTTTCTATGCCATAAAAATTAATCTACAAGTGTCATTTTTATGTGAATCAATAAAATGTCTCACTACCCTTTAATATGTAATATTTCCCTTATTATAGTGTACAGATATTCTGCTTTGCATCTTTTATTTTCCACCACTAGATCTGACATAAGGCAGATTACAGCCTCTATATTCTATACAATAGATTGTGTGATGTGCACTGCAGGCACAGGAGAATTACAATGGGGGCAATCTGGGCTACCACCCAAAGCCCGAGGCTCTGAGGAGCCATGGACAGATTGCCCTCATTATAATATTTGTGTGCCCCCATCTGTGGTGGGTATCACCGGGCAGGGAGTGTTTCTGAAGCTCCGCTGTCAGTCATGGCGAATGTAGCACAATGAATGGGGAGCTCCCGTCACCTTCTCTGTGACTCAGCTGGTGCCGAGGCAATGACATCATGGCGTCAGCATGGACGCTCTGCCACAAGTGGAGCCACAGGAGATCTGATGGAGAGGTAAGTATGAAATATTATGTTTTCAATAAATTAATTAATTTCGATGACAAGAATGAAATGGAGGTGAGAGACAGAACACTATAATGAATTGAGGGTGAGGGGAGGGAGAGATGACATGACATAATGAATTGGGGGGAGCGGAGCATGTAAATATAATGAACCAGAAGGGCAGGAGGTGCACAGTGGGGGCATTGAGGACTCAGGAGAGTGACTGATTAATAGGGGGAAAGAGAACAGTAACTAATTCATTTATACATTTATTGGGAGGGGAAAAGTGGCCAATTATAGTTACAGGGGGCTCAGTGGTGGATTATCATTTACATTTGGAATTTTGTGTTGCATAATAGCAAGACGTCAGCGGTGAGTTACTGGATGTGAATATTTGTTCTGTATCTACATTGTATAGGGGCGACCGGCGGCACTAATGGATCACCAATCGGTAAACCATTACCTAATGGCAGTCGCTTCATAGCATGTTTAACCCCTTCATGACTGGGCTATTTTCCGTTATTTTATTTGCTTTTTTCCTCTCCTTCTTCTAAGAACTAAAACTTGCTATTTTTCCATCCACATAGCCATATGACGGCTTGTTTTTTGCAAGACAAGTAGTAATTTTGAATGACATCATTCATTTTATCATGTGATTCACTCGAAAGCAGGGAAAAAAAAAAAAAAAAGTGCAATTCCACAATTATTTTTTTTTACTACTGTATGTTCACTATATGGTAAAACTGTCCTGACGATATTATTCTCCAGGTCAGTACGAGCACACAGATACCAACCATGTATCGTTTTTTTATATTTAGGCATTGAAAAAGAATTTGGAAATTTGTAAAAAAAAAATGTTTTTGTCACCATTTTCTGAGACCCCTAACATTTTCAATTTTCGTGGTAAGGGGCTGTGTGAGGGCTTATTATTTGTTGCCTGATTTGAGGTTTTATTGATACCATTTTGGGATAGATACAATGTTTTGATCCTATCCAATTGCAATGTTGCAGCAGCTAAAAAAAGTAATTATGGAGTTTTGTTTTTTTCTCATTACGCTGTTTACTGATTTATTTGATTTTTGATAGATTGGACTTTTATGAACGCAGTGATACCAAACGTGTATTTTTTTAATAGCTTTATTTTTAGTGGGGGGAAAAAGAAGGGTGATTCTTGCATCAGCTATCACTGAGGAATACGTTCCTACAACAACTGGTAATAGATGAACAGATCCACAGAGCTACAAGGAACCCAACAAAGCTGCCTCCTGGATTACAGACAGAGGGAGGACAACAACAGGGCGCCCCTTGTGGTCACATACAACCCCCACATGAGCATCCAAAGGAAGATTGAGACTGATCTTTAATAGTGATGGGCGAGCACTAAAATGCTCGGGTGCTCGTAGCTCGGGTCGAGCACATTGGAATACTCGGGTGCTAGACCCGAGCAACGAGCCCAATGTAAGTCTATGGGAAACTAGAGCATTTTTCAGGCGGCTCCCCCCGGCGGTCTGCAGAGGGCCTAAAAATTGCCCAAATCGATAAGAACAGTGCTCAAATGGCATGGGAACAGCATGGGGAAGACCCCTGAAAGCATTTCTGACTCCCAGGTCACTGCTGTCAACAATAATGTCAGAGGTATTACGCCACTTTTACGGACTCACAATAAAATATACTAAAACGAAACCAAAATGGATTTTCCTGGGAAATATGTTAAGGAACATCCTTTCAAGGGTAATGACTTGTGTATAAGGCAAAATAAATAACCAAAACCAAAAATACTCCTCCACACTTTGGGCTATGTTCACACGTAGCGTTTTTGATGCGTTTTGCACTTTTGCATTGCTTTCAACTGTAACAAATGCATTCACCGGGAAATGTCATTTTAACATTTTACAACCTTATTTGGCCATGTGGTGTGTGAGACATGATCAGACACATCCTGTTTCATTTATGAATGAGGGACTCTGAAAGTCACAAAGCCTATTTTTATAGGGCCATTATGCGGCCTTTACTATTCATAAAGGGCAGCAGTTGGCCCTCACTATTCATAGAGAGCCATCAGCCGGCTAGGCTTTGTTGTTCCCATTGCTAAAGAGTGGGTCTCCTATATTGTTATTGCGTATGCAGTGAGTGGCAGGCCTGACCAAAATTTAGATGCACCCCAATACCCCATTGAAAATTTGGACGCACCCCAATACCCCTTTGAAGAGACTTAGAGGAAGGCCTCCTGAAAACAATGTTCCCATTATTAGGAAGTGGCTCTCCCATTGTGTTTGCCTATGCAGTAAATGCAAGGGTTGCCAAAAATTTGGTAGGCACTCCAATGCCCCTTGGAAGAGACGTGGAGGTCAGAGGGCTAGCGGCAGGGTAGGCCAGGACCTCGAAGGCGTAGAGAGCCAGTTCATTCCACGTATCCAGCTTGGATAAACAAAAATTATAAGGCACAGAGGAATCACGGAGGATGTTGGTATGGTCGGCAAGGTACTCCCTCAGCATCTTCCCAAACTTAGCACTCCTTGTGAGAGTGGCCCGCACCTTAGGGCCTGTGCGATGGGAGGGGATGAGAAAATTCTCACAGAACTGTGACAGTGTTCCCCTGCCTCTGCTGGATTGGAGTTGTATCTCTCTCGCCTGTTATCTCTCTCGCCTGTAGTCCTTGGTTGTCCAACAAACTGTGACCTCTGCCGCTTGCGTTTTCAGATGGGAATTTTTTTAATAGTTTCGCAACAAGGGCCTTCTGGTACTGCCCCATTTTTGTAGCCCTGTCTGCCTCAGGAATAAGAGATATAAAGTTCTCCTTGTTGCGTGGGTCTAGAAGTGTCACCAACCAGTAATGACTGTTACCCAAAAATTTGAGAACACGAGGGTCATAGGAAAGACAGCATAATCAAACTCAGCCATGCGTGCCAGACTGCTAACAGGCAAGACTTCCGTGTCCTCATCAAGAGGACGAGTGACCATGCTCTCCTCCTCCTCCTCTCTGTCCTCAGGCCGTCCACGCTGAACAGACGGTATGACAGTTGTGAAGGTAGTACTGTCTACAGCGCTTGAAACCACCTCCTCCTCTTCCTCATTGTCACCCAATCCACGTTGTGATGAGATGAGGCTGAGCTGTGTGTAATCACCCTGTATGGTTCCTTGCTCCATCTCATCGTGCTCCGCCTGCAATGCATCCTCTTTGATTGTGAGCAGAGAGCGGTTCAGAAGACAAAGAAGCGGAATTGTGACGTTAATTATGGTGTCATCGCCGCTTACCATCTTGGTGGAGTCCTCAAAGTTTTGGAGGATGGTACATATGTCTGACATCCATGTCCACTCCTGAGGTCTGAACTGAATACCGACGGCCTTGTTGATGCTGGTACTCAACAACTGCCCTCTTTTGCTCACAAATCCATCCCAACATCTGCAGTGTAGAGTTCCAACGCGTGGGGACATCACACACCAGTCTGTGAGCTGGTAGCTGCAAACGCTGCTGAAAGACGGCAAGGAAGCTGTAGGTGACTTTCTAAAATGGGCATACAGGCGGCGTACTTTAACAAGCAGATCCGGCAGCTCCGGGTAGGATTTGAGAAACCGCTGAACCATGAGGTTAAGCACATGAGCCAGGCATGGTACGTGTGTGAGCTCGCCTCGCTTCAGAGCCGCCACCAGGTGCTGGCCATTGTCACACATGACCATTCCTGGCTGTAGGTTCAGCGGTATGAGCCACATATCTGCCTGCTCTTTCAGAGCTGTCCACAACTCTTCAGCATTGTGTGGTTTGTCATCTAAGCATATTAGCTTCAGCACAGCCTGTTGGTCGAGGCAGTGCTGCAGTGCTTCCAGCTTGTGACTGATGTGGTCATTTCGGAGATGGAGGCTGAAGAGGAGGAGGGGGCTGAGGAGTATGAGGTGCAGGAGCTGTAGATTGTGGAGGCAACCCTGATTGACCTAGGGCTCGCAATCCTTGGCGTGGGGAAGACGTGCTCCGTCCCAAGGTCTGACTGGGTCATGGCTTCCACTATGTTAACCCAGTGTGCCATCAGCGAGATGTACCATCCCTGCCCACAAGCACATGTCCAGTGTCCGTGGTTAGGTGGACTTTCCCGGTAACTGCGTTGTTGAGGGCACGGCTAATGTTTTGGGACACGTGCTTGTGTAATGTGGGGACGGCACACCTGGAGAAATAGTGGTGGCTTGGGACCGAGTACCGAGGGACGGCCTCCGCCATCAGATTGGTTAATGTTTCCATCTCCACGAGCCTAAAAGGCAACATTTCGAGCGCAAGCAGTCGTGAAATCTGAGAATTTAGTAGTGCAGCATGTGGGGCGTTGGGACAAGGACGTGGATGTGCTTCCTGGTGCTGCTACTTGAGAGTGTCCAACGACAGGTGCAGGGCAGGAGGCATCTTTGCATGCACCATGGACAGGGGATTGGCATGCATGCACAACAGCGGAAGAAGCAGTGGTGCTACCCGCAGACACTGTTCCTGGACCCTGGGGTTTCGCCCTCAAAGTCGCGTGCTTTGCTGCCATGTGCCTGATCATGCTGGTGGTGGCTAGCTTTGCCACCCCTGCTGAGGCTGGCCTGGCAGGTGGTGCAAATGGCCTTTTTGGGTTATCGGCAGAATCTTTAAAAAACAACCAGACTCGGGAAGACCTAACATTTGTACTGGCAATTTCCTTCGTGTTGGTGTTACGGGGAACTGTTGCCTGCCTTCTGTCTGCGGCCACCACACTGCTTCTTCCTGCCTGTTGGGGTGCTCTGCCTCCCCCTGTGTGCTGCTGTCCATGCTCTGTATGTCCTCCTGCCAGTTTGGGTCATTTACTATATCATCCACGATCTCGTCTTCCACTTCCGCACCCTAGTCCTCCTCCTGACTTTCTGGCAATTGTGTCTCATCATCGTCCACCTCTTGTGACACTTTCCCACCATCGCCTTCGTGTGACCATGGCCGCTCAAATATTTGGGCATCGCTACATGCAATTTCCTCTTAAAGTAAATCGGGCAAGAGGCCCGAATCTATAAATGAAAAAGTGAACAACTCTTCGGAGTGTCCAAGTGTGGGATCAGTTGTCTCTAGCACTCGGCATGGTGGGAGGAAGGAGGTTCAGGGTGAGGAATATGCGTTCCAAACTCACGGCTACTGAGACTTGACCGTGTGGAAGAAAGCGTGGTGGTAGTGGTGTCTAAGTGACTGGAATCATTATCTGCTATCCAACCAATAACCTTTTCACACTGCTCTGTGTTCAATAGTGGTGTTGCTCGGTCCCCTAATAATTGGGACAGGAAGGTCGAGCGAGAAGATGTGGGTGTTTGTTATGGCACAATTTCAGCTTACCCACGGCCTCGGCATCGGCCTCTGCATGCACCATCACCATCACGTCCAGTTCTCCGTCCTTTGCCACGTGTCTTGCCCATTTTAAATGGAGGATCTTTAACGCTCACTACAAATGGATGAATTTGGAGCGAACTTATATGTGATCCGTGTGACGGACAAACCACAGTTTTAAATACCTGGCCTATAGGTAACTATTTTGAACAGTAAACCGGTGTCAAAAACTTCGCTGACACACTGAAACAAATTTTTAATGGAGGCCAGAAATGGCAGTATTTTCTGAAAACGTATATGTGATTCGTGTGACGGAAAAAACACAGTTTTAAATACCTGGCCTGTAGGTAACTATTTTTTAACAGCAAACTGGTGTCAATAGCTCCACTGACACACTGAAACAAAATTTCAATGGAGGCCAGAAATGGCAATATTTTCAGCGCAATTATATGTGATCAAGTTTTAAATTGCTGGATTTTTAGTGCTGTAATATGGAAGGACCTGGCTGTATTCTGCAGTGCCAACAAGCAAATGGCACAGAAAAACAATGTTCTCTGGATTGATTTTTAAGCAAATAATGAGGATTAAGATCCAAAAAAAAATTATTCCTGGCCCCTGAGACCTGGGCCTATGTCTAGAAATGTCTAACAGCAGCAGCAGACAGAACTGGAATGGATCCTGTTGTGCTATATACACTGCCTGCCTATATACACTGCCTGCCTGATATCTCTGCAGATGGATTAGTCCTCAGAAGGACTGTTTGTTGAGATGGATATGTGTAATATGCTTCTGTTCTACCTACACTTCCTAATACACAAGCAAATCTCTCCCTAGCTCAGCACCTCTCCCTACACTGTCTGATTCCGGAGTGACTGTGACGAGAACAGCGGCGCCAGGTCTGATATAGACCTGATGACGCTGTGCGGCCAGCCAATCACTGTAATGCCACAACTAACATGACTGCGGCATTACAGTGAGTGGCAGGCAATCCCTGCATATTCATTGGCTCTGTAAAGAGCGCCAAACATGCAGTGAGGGGACCCGAGCCCCCACCGAGCAACCCCGGAAATACTCAGCAGTGAGATGCTCGGGCGAGCACCAAGCAGTAGCAAGCATGCTCGCGCATCACTAATCTTCAACCCATATTCCACAGAGACCACAGACTGAAAGGAATATTCCCGGAACTACCACTTCTCTCCTACAAAAGCCCCCTAACTAAAGGAATCTCCTTGTCAGAAGTGTCCTTTCATCACCATCAGAGACGGGAACATTCCCCTGTAATAATAAAAAGTAGGACTTGTACCCAGATACAGTACAGACCAAAAGTTTGGACACACCTTCTCATTTAAAGATTTTTCGGTATTTTCATGACTTTGAAAATAGTACATTCACACTGAAGGCATCAAAACTATCAAATAACACATGTGGAATTAAATACTTAACAAAAAAGTGTGAAACAGCTGAAAATATGTCTTATATTCTAGGTTCTTCAAAGTAGCCACCTTTTGCTTTGATGACTGCTTTGCACACTCTTGGCATTCTCTTGATGAGCTTCAAGAGGTAGTCACCGGAAATGGTCTTCCCACAATCTTGAAGGAGTTACCAGAGATGCTTAGCACTTGTTGGCCCTTTTGCCTTCACTCTGTGGTCCAGCTCACCCCAAACCATCTCGATTGGGTTCAGGTCTGGTGACTGTGGAGGCCAGGTCATCTAGCGAAGCACCCCATTACTCTCCTTCAAATAGCCCTTACACAGTCTGGAGGTGTGTTTGGGGTCATTGTCCTGTTGAAAAATAAATGATGGTCCAACTAAACGCAAACCGGATGGAATTGCATGCCGCTGCAAGATGCTGTGGTAGCCATGCTGGTTCAGTGTTCCTTCAATTTTAAATAAATGCCCAGCAGTGTCACCAGCAAAGCACCCCCACACCATCACAACTCCTCCTCCATGCTTCACGGTGGGAACCAGTCAGTAGAGTCCATCCGTTCACCTTTTCTGAGTCGCACAAAGACACGGTGGTTGGAACCAAAGATCTCAAATTTGGACTCATCAGACCAAAGCACAGATTTCCACTGGTCTAATGTGCATTCCTTGTGTTCTTTAGCCCAAACAAGTCTCTTCTGCTTGTTGCCTGTCCTTAGCAGTAGTTTCCTAGCAGCTATTTTACCATGAAGGCCTGCTGCACAAAGTCTCCTCTTAACAGTTGTTGTAGAGTTGTGTCTGCTACTAGAACTCTGTGTAGCATTGACCTGGTCTCTAATCTGAGCTGCTGTTAACCTGCGATTTCTGAGGCTGGTGACTTGGATAAACTTATCCTCAGAAGCAGAGGTGACTCTTGGCCTTCCTTTCCTGGGGCGGTCCTCATGTGAGCCAGTTTCTTTGTACCGCTTGATGGTTTTTGCAACTGCACTTGGGGACACATTCAAAGTTTGCCCAATTTTATGGACTGACTTACCTTCATTTCTGAAAGTAATGATGGCCAATCGTTTTTCTTTGCTTAGCTGCTTTTTTCTTGCCATAATACAAATTCTAACAGTCTTTTCAGTAGGACTATCAGCTGTCTATCAACCTGACTTCTACACAACACAACTGATGGTCCCAACCCCATTTATAAGGCAAGAAATCCCACTTACTAAACCTGACAGGGCACACCTGTGAAGTGAAAACCATTTCCGGTGACTACCTCTTGAAGCTCATCAAGAGAATGTCAAGCGTGTGCAAAGCAAAAGGTGGCTACTTTGAAGAACCTAGAATATAAGACATATTTTCAGTTGTTTCACACTTTTTTGTTAAGTATATAATTCCACATGTGTTATTTGATAGTTTTGACGCCTTCAGTGTGAATATACAATTTTCATAGTCATGAAAATACAGAAAAATCTTTAAATGAGAAGGTGTGTCCAAACTTTTGGTCTGTACTGTATTAGTGACAAATACAGTCCACCTACCCAACACAAATCAGGACTATAAGATCATGGATTTCTTCTCATATTCATCCTCCAATGTGGTGGACATGATACAATGTACAAGGTGCCCTGGAGGAGCCGATATTGGGGAAACTAAGCAAAAACTACAAACAATGATGAATCTACACAG
This sequence comes from Phyllobates terribilis, assembly GCF_046119375.1. NCBI lineage: Eukaryota > Metazoa > Chordata > Amphibia > Anura > Dendrobatidae > Phyllobates > Phyllobates terribilis. The sequence goes on from NW_027362761.1 coordinate 1,178,556,707, forward strand.
ACACAATCAGGAATGAACTGGACGCCTGTGGGAAACATTTCTCTGGACTTGGACACGCTATGACGGATATAAAAGTCTTAATATTGAAAGGTTGTTTCAAGGACGACTGAGAGAGAAAAATCTGAGAATTCATACTGATAAGATAATTGGACACAATTTAACACCTGGATTTATGACTCACTACATGGACCCAGTTCACACCTCCACCAGACTGACTCAAAATCACTAAGCCGTCAATCCCATCACCTCTCCATTTGTAACAAAAAAAAATTAATTTGATTTCCTTGGCTTATCTTTAGGAGGCATCACCCCATGTATCCACCCCATACACAAATTGTAATATCTCCTAAATGTTGTGCTCTTGTCTCAGTCATTCATTTGTAAATCTCCCCGAAGAAGGAGCCTCGGTGCTCTGAAAGCTGCAGACATAATTCTATAATTCTCCTGATTAGCCAATAAAGGCTAAGAATACTTTTGTCAATTTTAGGCATAACACTATTCATATCAATTTGTTAATTTTTCAAAGTTATGATATATGCTCTTCTGTGCCCACCCCCCGAATATTAATTATTCTTTTTTTTTGGGGGGGCGGATAATTAGAACTTCTGCTATGGAGCCCTATGATTTCTATGTACGTCCGTTATGATGAGTACATAATTAGAATATACTTATGGTAACACATAAATAATCATTGGAGCTGTAATCATCAAATAATATTTTGTCAATGTGTGAAATGGTCTTTTAAGAATTGTTTACATGTGTAACATAACATATATATATAAATGATTTATGTGGATAGTAGGTGAAGTGTAGAGCGGTGTCACCCCATGATGATTATTATCTGGGCTTGTTACATTGTCAGGCTGCAATTTCCCTCTACAATGTCATGTGATGCACTACTTATCTCATCCACCAGATGGCGCTATAGATTGTTATAATCCTGAAAGGCGACAGCTGCAGGACGACTCGTGTAAGAGCAACAGTTCATAGTACCAGGGGTCAACCATTTTGAGCATGAAATTCACTAAGGAGGAGTCACTACTGTGTCTCGACAGTAAGGGGGGACACTATTGTGAAGGACACTATGGGGCGATTCATTATGACCGGTGTTGTGCACTTTAGTGTTAATGACTCTCTGGAGTACAATGCGTCTAATTCATTAAGTGGTGCTCATCCCCTAAAGAAATAGGCGCATCTCTTAATTGTCATGTGCCGACACCAGAAATGGTCTGAAGTCAGAGACTGGGGAATATTTCTTGACTCCATTACGCAGTTGCTGCTGAGACTGGACTGTAAACACTAAAAGTCACAACTTCCGAGTTCTGGGAAAATATTGCGACTTCTTAAGGTGTTTTACATCAGAGCTTTCACCTATCACATTTTCTGCTATTCATGCGCTATAGAGATAAAGTGTCAGCTCCATTCTGCAGGAAAGTGCGATTATAGCAATATCAAACTTATTTTATTACTTTTATACAATTAATATTCTGTGGGGGAGGGGCCGAAGGAAAATCTGTTTATCCGTCAGCTCGCTCCGTTGTACGGCCACATTCAGAGTTTCTCCTCCTGTGCAGATGTTCATATAGTCTGTAATCATTATGTCAGCGCTGGTTTATACCTGACTGGTTTATACAATGATCTGTACAGAAATAATCTATTCCCAGAGGAAGAAGAGAAGACAGAAATAATCACTGAGCGCTCTGCTAATTCTCTGCACCTTCATCTACACAACATTGTAATACAGCGACATCATGGGGGATGAGGACGGAGGTTTTTGTACGGCTCTGTATCACTGTGTGAGAGGATAACTCCAATACTGCTGACAGTAATAATCGGCTGCATCGTCCTCTGTCGCTCCTCGGATTGTAAGAGTAAAAGCAGTTCCAGATCCAGATCCAGAGAACCGGTCTGGGACTCCTGTATCTCGGGGGGTTGCATAATAGATAAGAAGCTTTGGTCGTTCTCCTGATTTCTGTTGGTACCAGGCTATAGCATTCCCTGTACCAGAACTAGATGTACATGAGATGGTGACTGTATCTCCGGGGGACACAGAGATATAATCTGGAGTCTGGGTCATCACAATCTCTCCACAGGATCCTGAGGATTAGAAGAGACATATTCATTACTGATAAATGTCGGGATCTTCCTAGAAATCCTGATCTGATGATGGATCCACTGTAGAGATTTCTCTACACACAATCATGGAAGGATCCGAATCTCTCACCCTGAATAGAAATGAAGATCACAGCCAGCAGATAACTGCGAGAAACCAGCCTGATGTGTCTGGACCGTCAGATAGAAACTATAAGATGAGACAATCTGTACAATGAGATCTATATAGAGAGTGACAGGGGGGATACAGAGACCCCCAGAGACTGTGTATGGAAATACTGGGGACATGTAAATTCTGTGGTTATAATGTGACGGTTACTGGAGTGTAATAGAGACCGGAGCTCGGCGGCGTCTCCTCCTAGATGAGAATTAATGTCACTTGTATGAAATCTAAGAAAAAAAATAAGAGTTTTTTTAGTAATTAATTGTAATTTCCATGGTTATAGGTTTTTATGATCATGTTTAGCTCTGCTACATCTGTATATAAATATTCCTGAAATATTGTTTTGTATTTATAAGGATATAAATGTATTTTTCTATAATCGGCAGGATATTCCATTACACTGTATAAACCTCCTGAGAGAATCCCCCGGTCATCAGGGTCGCGGTATTGTAGGACCTGATATCTGTGCGGAGTCTTCACAGCTTACATACAAGTTAGGAAAACCCTGTAAGTGACGTCCTTGTATACGATCACATACACGACTGATCTCTCTGAATATCTGTTATAAATGCAGTCAGGATTAAGGGAGAAAAACTACTAGAGACGAGAGCAGAAGTAATCCGGGGGCTCCTGCACCTGCCGAACCCCCTCCAAACTCGCGATCAGGGGTCAGGTTATAGTAAGTTACATAGTGCGGTGTAGTGTAACGGAGACCTCGGCACCGAAGAAGACAAAAGGAGGAAATGTTGCTGCAAATATATATTTTTTATTTGGATCCGGCAAAAAAAGCAAAGACAGATACCGGCCAGCGTTTCGGCCAATAAATTGTCTTCATCAAGGACGTCTGTAATACATGAACATAACAAATAAAACATTTAGTTTCATATGTGACATGAAATGAACCTAAGGAAAAGTGTCAGATCAATGGGAGGCGGGAGGAGGAAAGGTGGGAATGTGAGGATCAACCAGATATAACACATGGACAACGAGATCACAACGATGAAAATCATTAATAATACTGCAATTGTCATATGGGAACAATGTTGGAGTCAGCGTGATAATCTGGTTTTGTGTGAATTCCATAAAGACAAAAGGAAAGAAAAGAAAAGAGGACATGAATCCTGGAAGCTAAAGGACAAATTATCTAAAGACGACCAATATGTGGTCAGTTCAGAGCAATGACGACGGCTCAAAAATTATTAATTATTACAATGTGCACACTTCAGTAGGTGAACACTTGGTCTAAGGTTCAGGTTTTTACGTTACTTTACCAGTTAGAATAGGACCAGGAAATCTAGATCGCATCATGTCCATATAGCAGCACCTGTAACTACAGTATATTCAGGTGGTGTGTACATGTGTAATATTAGACCATCGAAGCAATGTAGAGGGCTCCAAAAATGATTAGGCCTCTACCTATCCCTATGCCGAGCTCCTATACCAACACAGTACAGGCATAAAATGGTGTTCATGGCCGCCCCTAAGTGTTATCCTGCCTGTGATAGTCCCCTGATAATGGTGCAGGTTTTTATTTTTTAAATCCTCACAAATTGAATCGCAGATTGTTCAAATTTGTGTGGAACCTCGGATATCAGGAAATTTAACTCAAATTCATTCCTCCATGGATTGATCTGCTCATCTCTAGTCTCAACTAATTCCTGGCTGGAGAGTGACCGCACTATCCGGGGACAGTGACCGCACTATCCGGGGACAGTGACCGCACTATCCGGGGACAGTGGCCACCACATCTCCTTGAGCCCCAGAACGGCTCAGAGTGAATACGATGGCACTACGTGACTAAAGTGGACACAGCTTGAGCAGATCTCGTTACACCTAGCAGGGTCAGTTATGTGTAAGTATGGCGACAAGAAAGGTTCAGATCCAGCAATCCCACAGGATTAAAAATTACACCTTTACTTAAGAAACGTAAAAATCCATATTAGTATTTCAATAGAAAAATGTGAAATGAGAGCGGGTATAAACAATACATGAACTGGTGACGGGTTTTACACCATGTGGATTCTTAATCATAATCTATTTTACAGTGATAGTCAAGTACATTTTATTTTTTTAAATTTACTTTTTGCTCCACTCTCTTCACAACCCAAGAATATTACACAATTGAAGACAGCGCTCCTTAGGAAGTTTCATATATACAGGTGCTTCTTACTAATTTAGAATATCATCAAAAGGTTAATTTATTTCAGTTCTTCAATCCAAGAAGTGAAGATCATATATTATATAGAGTCATTACACACAGAGCGATCTATTATATAGAGTCATTACACACAGAGGGATCTATTCCAAGTGTTTATTTCGGTTAATGCCAGGCCGCATTGATGCAGTAATTGATGCAAAGGATCCCCGACCAAGTATTGAGGGCATTTACTGAACATACATTTCAGTAGGGGAACATTTCGGATTTTAAAAACATTTTTCAAGCTGTAGTTATAAAGTATTCTAATTTACTGAGATAATGACTTTTGTGTTTTCATTGGCTGTAAGCCATAATCATCAACATGAACAGAAATAAACACTTGAAATAGATCCCTCTGTGTGTAATGACTCTATATAATAGATCCCTCTGTGTGTAATGACTCTATATCAGGGTTCCCAACTCCAGTCCTCAAGGCCCACCAACAGGTCATGTTTTCAGGATTTCCTTAGTATTGCACAGGTGATAATTCCATCATCAGCACAGGCAATAGTTACATCACCTGTGCAATACTAAGGAAATCCTGAAAACATGACCTGTTGGTGGGCCTTGAGGACTGGAGTTGGGGAACCCTGCTCTATATAATAGATCCCTCTGTGTGTAACGACTCTATATAATATATGAGCTTCACTTTTTGTATTGAAAAACTGAAATAAATTAACCTTTTGATGATATTCTAATTTTCTGAGAAGCACCTGTATATATGATACTTCTTAAGCAGCGCTATTCCATTTGCTTCTGTGGATTTTACCTCAGGTGTATTTTGACTATGACGCTCCCTTATGCCTAATGTATCCTGCAGACATGCTTATTTGTACAACCCAAGAATATTAGTGACTTAGAGGCCATCGCCAATGAGGAACGGGCTAAGATTCCTCAGGGGCTGTAAAGAGCTGGTGTCTGGATAGGCATCACGTACGCAGCAGGTCGTAACAGCCAAAGGGGCTTTACTACCTACTAAAGACGCTTATCATGTAGGGGTGAATAATCCTCAGACTTCAGTGGTCAGTAAGGGGCATTTTGTGCTGAATATGGAGAAACCACTTGTTATATTATTTGTACTGAGCTATTTCTATACTTCTTGGTTTATTGCAAACAGCAGAAAGTTTATAAATGTTAGAAATAAACTGAATCTGAAATGGGGTGAAGGTGGGGATTGAAACTAAATATACAGTGCTCAGCATAAATGAGTGCACCCCCTTTGAAAAGTAAAATTTTAATCAATATCTATAATGGGTGTGTCAGGTGTGACAGACTGTCGTTCTGGATCCAGCTGTAGAAGGTCATTGCGCTTGGCTCTGCAGGCACCTTCTTGATCTTTTGATCTTTGTGGTGCAGTGATATCCTTCTCCCTCTAGGACCTAGGAGTGGACCTCCACCTTCTGCTGCTAATTGACACACCCTTGCTGGATGTTTAAATACCTTCGGTCTCTGCAGAAAGTCGCCTAGATAGCTCTATTTTCCTCTGTCCAAACTTGAAGTACTAGTAGTCGGCTAGTGTCTTCTTGGAGTTCCCTTGGAGTATAGTTGGCATAATCTCTCTGGTGTCTTCTCAAGCTAAGTGTTTTCCTTTGTCTGTTACCTATTTGTCTTTAGTTGCAGTGGGGGTTGACTAGTGCTCACCCCATCCCCTCCTTAACTAGGGCCTATCACTAGGGGCAGTCAGGGATTAGGTTTCCTGCTCAGCGATAGGTACGGAACCTATTTAGGGACTTTAGGGGAGTCAGGCTGTTGTCAGATCTGCCTAGGGGTCTCCACTCCCCCTTTTCCTAGTGTTTGGACTTCTTCCTCCTCTTCCCGTTGTTGTGCACTTAGTCTTTCCCTCACCTTGCTTGACAATATCTCACTGAACAAAAGAAAAATTTCCAGAATTTTGACAAGACTAAGTTTCATAAAACCTTCTTTAACCCATAACATGAAGGTAAGGTTAATAATATAACTTTCATAGCTAAATCTTCAGTATTACTCAAAATAGTTAATGCAAAATGAGTACACCCGACATAAAAAAAAAAATACTACATCTAGTCATTTGTATGACCTCCATAATTTTTAAGAACAGCACCGAGTTTTCTAGATATGGAATGAGCAGGTTGGCGACATATTGTAACATTTATCTTTTTTCATTCTACAAGAACGAGCCCTTTTAGAGCCTGGATACTGGATGGAGACTGATGACAACTTGTCTCTTCAGAATTCCCCATAGGTGTTTGGGTGGGTTCAGATCAGGAGACACTTAATCAATGAATCACTTTCTCCCTGTTCTTCTTCAGAAATACCACAGAAGCCTTAGATGTGTGTTTTGGATCATTGTGATGTTGCTAAGTGAACGTCTACCAAGCGCACAGAGTGATGGCAGCATCTTCTCTTTCAATATAGAGGTTTACATCTGTGAATTCATGACATCATCAATGAAATGTATCCCCCCCGACTCCAGCAGCACTGATGCAGCCCCACATAAGGACACTGCAACCACAAGGTCTCATTGAAAGACACCATTCAGTTTTCTTTGTACTTCTCACCTTTTTGACACTATACAGCTTTGAAGCCATCAGTTCCAAAAACATTTATCTTGGTGTCAACACTCCAGAGTATAGAGTCCCAGTGGTCTTCATATTTTTCACCACGATCCCTCAATTGTAGTAGAGCTTTTTAGTGTATAAGCTTTAGTAGAAGTTTCTTTCTTCTAAAGACAACGGCATGCAACCTATTCCTCTGCAGTGTACACCGTATTGTGTCATGAGAAACACATTCACCGGTTTGGATTTCTACTCATTTAGCTAACTGCACTGAATTTGTATATGGATTTTCTTCAGCCCTTCTTATCAAAAGATGCTCCTGTTTAGGTGTCAACCTCCATGATTGTCCTGGACGTCTCTGTAAGATGATTGCAGTTCCATCTTTGTTACATTTTGGTATTCCTTTTGCTACAGTATTCTGACTGATAAGTAAAGCTTTGCTGATCTTCTTGTAGCCTTCCCTTTTTTTATGTAAAATAAATTCTTTTCTTTCTCAGGTCTTGTGACATTTCTCTTCCATGTGGTGCCATTGCTGACAGAATGAAATGGGAAGGGTTTTTGTTTTTTTATAAGCAACAACTTTTTCTAGTAAACTGTCTGCTGGACACCTGTGTAATGAATAATTAAACTTACCTGTGGTTGAATTCTGGTTAATTAGAATTTTGTACTATAAAATTGAACTTTTCTACTAAGATTTTCATTGGGGTGTACTCACTTTTACAACATTTTCTTAAATGAATTTCTTAGGAAAATTACTTTTTGGGGTGTTGAAAATAGCAAGTATTGTTTGTAATTAATAGCCAACATTTGTGGGAGTATTTAGTAGTCTGGTATCCCATAGAAAACGTTAATTCTAAAAGGAAACTAAAGGTTTTCTGACAAAACTGTTGGGGTGTACTCATTTGTGCTGAGCACTGTATCTGCTATATCCACAGAATATGCCAAATATATATAGTGGATGTGGATCCCACCTATAGGAACATCATATATCTTGAGTACGGGGCCCTGACAAGCTCCGGTTTCAGCCATTAGATTGTCAGGATTCCCGTCCATTTGTATAGAAATTTTAACCACCTCCTTATGAAAATTCCTCTTAATGGAGTCTGCATGTTCTATATATTTACATCACATCCTCTGTATGTGGTAAGAATAGAATAACTCCTTAAAGGTGAGTACAGATGTGGTGGATAGGATGTGTATTTGGGTAAGACCTCGTGAATTCAACATGTCAATATATTTATTCTCAAGGAATATAAACTGTCCCCGGAGATGTCTGACAGCAGCTTTACCCCCTCTCCCTATACAGAACACATGGACGCTCAGCTGAGTCTAACGTGCTTATGTATGGGGGGGGCTGTTTATCCGTCAGCTCGCTCCGTTGTACGGCCACATTCAGAGTTTCTCCTCCTGTGCAGATGTTCATATAGTCTGTAATCATTATGTCAGCGCTGGTTTATACCTGACTGGTTTATACAATGATCTGTACAGAAATAATCTATTCCCAGAGGAAGAAGAGAAGACAGAAATAATCACTGAGCGCTCTGCTAATTCTCTGCACCTTCATCTACACAACATTGTAATACAGCGACATCATGGGGGATGAGGACGGAGGTTTTTGTACGGCTCTGTGTCACTGTGTGAGAGGATGCTGTGCACTCTGCTGACAGTAATAATCTGCTGCATCGTCCTCTGTCGCTCCTCTGATTGAAAGAGTGTAATCAGTTCCAGATCCAGATCCAGTGAACCGGTCTGGGACTCCTGTATATCGGCTGCTTGCACTGTAGATGAGAAGTGCTGGAGGTTGTCCTGATTTCTGTTGGTACCAGTGTAAGTTGCCATATACATTACCACTGGCCTTACATGAAATGGTGGCTGTTTCTCCCGGGGACACAGTGATGAGATCTGGAGATTGGGTCAGTACAATCTGTGCACAGGAGTCTAAGGAAAGAAAAAGAAAACATAAGTGTTAGTGTTAATGTCGCCTCATTGTGCTGTTCTCTACTACTGTCCTGTCCATCATCTCATGAACCTCTCACCATGAATGAGAAGAAGAATTACACCCAGTACAACTCCCTGTAAACCCATCGTCATCTCCCTGGACTGATGGCCACAGACTATAGAGATGTCACCTGCACAATGTCCCCTATATACCAGCTGTAATCACTGGAGGAGACGTCCCCTGAGAGCAGAGATGTAAAGCAGGAGACATGTAAATTGTGCCGTGTGTCAGCGATCAGTGATCTGGATCTTACTGCAATCAGGGATTTCCTACAGGAGAGATATAATCCCGATCATTATCCTGAGATCATTCACCATCCAGTGATCTCCTGATTGTTCTCAGACATCAGAAATGGGATTATTTTTACAGATGTTATTAGTTTTATCTGTGAAGTAAGAAAAAATCCTTCTACGTCTTATTGGGCTTTTCCAGCTTTGTGATGTTGCAGCCGATGTAAGAACAGATACTGGAGACAACAGATCACCGGGAACGTGAAACGCAGAATTCCTGACCTCACAGAGAACATCTAAGGGTATGTGCCCACGTAGCGTTTTACAAGCGTATATGCTGCGGAATTTCTGCAGCGTAAACGCTTGGTAATCCGCTCCCCATGGTCCCCAATGACAAGCCGCACTGTCAATGCCCATGCTGCGGATTTTTCCACAGCGTTTATGCTGCGCTCAAAAATCCGCAGCATGTCCATTAATTTTGCGGACACGCAGCGTAATCGCCACCATTGACTTGCATTGAGATTTATATAATCCGTGTCAGTATATTTGTATACACAGATTATATGCGTTTCAATGTGCGGATGGTACCCAAGTCTGGAGGAGAGAAGACTCTCATCCAGACCTGGATAGAAACTGTAAAAAAAAGAATTAAAAATAAAAAATAAACTGTATACTCACCTTCCGATGTCCTCCCGGTGTTTTGTCTGCTCCGTCCGCTCTCTTGCAATGCTCCCGCTGTTATGAAGGACCTGCCATGACGTCACTGAGTCATGTGACCCATCACATGGCTCAATGACGTCACCGCAGGTCCTTCACACCACCGTGAGCCGCCCAACACACCGGACGCGGCAGAGAGAACACCGGGAGAACACCGGAAGGTGAGTATAAACTTTATTTTTTTATTTTTTACCATTTTATTCTTTTTTTTAACTAACTTGTTCACACTACTATAAATCCATGCCGGTTGCCGTTTGTATGGATTTATATAGAGTGAACAAGTTGTCAAGCACTTTCCAAGTGATGCTAAAATCACTTGGAAAAGCGCTTGATAACCCGCATGCAGAAATGCATGGAGAGATGCTTGACAAACGCTTCTACCTGGCGGGAAAAACGCATGTAAAATCCGCATGCATTTTTCCAGCCAGGGAGAAGCGTAAAAAATATGCAGCATTTCTGCATCGTGGGCACATAGTCGAAGACCATTAGAAATATTTATATTCATTCAGATTATTATTAATATGTTTATTACTATTAATACGACTGATATTTTATTACATCCACTCCTGATTGTTGCTTAAAAACTAGATGTAAAACCCTGATGAAATACACAGGTGTGAATGAGGCCTGATCTGTATATATTGTGGTGTGAATACAGAACTGATGGGATATTTGGGGGATTCTCATGTAATTTATCTTCATGCATTACTATCATCTATCTTGTGGATGTAAATCTCTCATGTATATAATGTCATATATCAGCAGTTCTCATCTGTCTCATCTGATGTCATTTCCTCCCTAGACGACGGCCCCTGAGCGTTATAGATGTGATATACGGGGGCTGCACCTATATAGTGTTATGTGAATAGAAGCTCTTGAATGATTTTTCATTATCAATGAATGTATTAATAAAATTATAAGAAATATGGAGAAGACAGAAATTTGGACACATAGATGAGCCCCCGACAGAAGACACATCTCTGATGGCTGAACCTGCCATTATTCCTGCACTTATGGCCGAGGGTCTGGACAAACCACAAACTCACATTATTGTAATTCTGGTAGAAAACAAATCCTCGTCGGTGACTTTATTAGTAGTTTGCAGAGCACATGTTACTCCCTGACGTGTGCAGAATAATCCGGGCTCCGCTGAGGCTGCCGGGCCCCTCCAGTCCAGGATTCTCCTCAGACCGGGGCCGGGAGAGGTGGGGTCATTTATATGTATATTTCCACCCTACGTCCCAGACCCCTGAGCAGAATAAGGCAGATTCACAGCAAACAGACTCAATGTGAATCCAATCTCTTTCCTGAATTGGAGTGAATCTGCTGAGTGTGAATTGTGGCTGAGTCACTCATCACTAATGTCCGCACATCTCAGCCCAGAATAGAAAAAGACTGAAGTGAATCTCTGAAAACCCCATTTACTGCTGGGAATATATTTGCTGCTTTGTGCAGCGGCTCCGGCCCCTCTGATCTGTGAGTATAATGTGGGATATGTGAGGTATAGCGGTGTATGGAGCCGCCATTATGAGGCCTCTAGACCTTGTAGTGAGAGGGTGGAGGGGACTGTGCAGCGCGGGGAGGATCTGTCCTCCAGTTCTCTCTCTTCCTGGTCACTCATCCATTCCCGCTAAGCTTCTTATGTTCCTGAGTCCATCAATAACCGGCGGCTCAGCTAATGTTGGCCGCTCCCGGAGATGACACCTGTAATGCCATGGTTTTCTGATATGGGGAGACCACTGTAACCCCGGGGTCCATCTTTATTTTCAGGATAAAGGACATCACATTAGATATATCGGGTACAGCTCAAATAAAAAGGTAATCACTTGTCCAGAAAAAAACTAAAGAGATTTGCAACCCAGATGAGTCCATCACATAACAGGTCAGATATTTATCCCTAGGAGGTAAACTATGAAATGACAGCAAGCAGAGATCTAGATACAGAAAATATAAGGGAAAATTATATAATCTTTTATTATACAAAAATACAACCTGTAATTGTTGGAACAAACAAAATGTATATTTATATTCTATAGGAGCAGAAAGTAAAGTCCTCCCCTCCTTCTTCTATCTCCTTACATCTGTACAGATTCCTTCATCACATGAATCCTGGTAACAGTCTGAAGCTTTTATCGGCCGCGCACAATACTGGATAAGAGCTGCCCGGGTCGTGTTCCTCCTCCTGATGTGTGTGCTCTGTACAGATACAAGCGCCTCATACACAGGATTCTCTGCTATTCCTCAGTATCAGTCACTTATATACAGATGTTTGGTGTCTGCACTGAGTATAGACAGAGCTGCCCGAGCTGCTGCTGCCCCCTAGTGGCTCCATGACATGGAGATTTATGCATCTTGTATCTGCACTGAGCCAGTAACCACATGATACCAGAGGGAGCGGAAAGCATCTTATTACATCATCCAGAAGAGGAGGCAGCACAGGTGTGGAGGGAAGCAAAATGGGGGATCTAAAGAGCCAGCGGTGGAAATAGGGAAGATCTCCAGGAGGAGCTGGAAAATCTCCTGGACAAAGGTTGGATGGCAGAGAAAGAGCCACCTGCTCTCTGCTCCACCACTTATCCTGCTAGGGCACAGGTCGCTTTATGGCTGTAACTGCCCGAGGTGCGGTGAGCTAGATCCACTGCGCCATAGCGATAGCGAATGTAGCACAATGAATGGGGAGCGCCCGTCACCTTCTCTGTGACTCAGCTGGTGGCAATGGCATCATGGCGTCAGCATGGACGCTCTGCCACAAGATGAGGTGGAGCCACAGGAGATCTGATGGACAGGGAAGTATTAAATATTAGTTTTTCAATAAATGAATTAATTTTGATAACAAGAATGAAATGGGGGTGAGAGAGAGAACACTATAATGACTTAAGGGTGGGGGATGGAAGAGATATAAATATATTGGGGGAGGGGACATGTAAATATAATGAATCAGAGGGGCATGGAATTATAATGATACAGCGGACAAGTAATTATAATGAATCGGGGGGGCGGGAGGTGCACAGTGGGGGCATGGAGGACGCAGGAGATTAACTGATTAATTGGGGGAAAGAGAACAGTAACTAATTCATTTATACATTTATTGGGAGGGGAAAAGTGGCCAATTATAGTTACAGGGGGCTCAGTGGTGGATTATCAATTTACATTCAGAATTTTGTGTTGCATAATAGTAAGACGTCAGCGGTGAGTTACTGGATGTGAATATTTGTTCTGTCTCTACATTGTATAGGGGTACGTTCACATGGGCGACCGGCGGCACTAAATGACCACCAATCGGAAAACCATTACCTATTGGCAGTCGCTTCATAGCATGTTTAACCCCTTCATGACTGGGCTATTTTTCATTATTTTATTTGTTTTTTCCTCTCCTTCTACTAAGAGCCATAACTTGCTATCTTTCCATCCACATAGCGTATGAGGACTTGGTTTTTGCGAGACAAGTTGTAGTTTTGAACGACATCATTCATTTTATCATGTGATTCACTCAAAAGTTGGGAAAATAATTCTAAGTGCGTTGAAATTGCAAAAAAAGTGCAATTCCACAATTGTTTGTGTCACCATTTTCTGAGACCCCTAACATTTTCAATTTTCGTGGTAAGGGGCTATGTGGGGGCTTATTATCTGTGGCCTGATTTGAGGTTTATTGATGCTATTTTGGGGTAGATATAATGGTATCATCTTGTCTAATTGCAGTTTATTGCAATGTTGTGGCAGCTAAAAAAAGTAATTATGGCGTTTTGATTTTTTTCTCATTACGCTGTTTACTGATTGGATTAATTTATTTTATTTTTGATAGATTGGAGTTTTATGAATTTGGCGATATCGAATATGTGTATTTTTTTTTAATTGCTTTATTTTTAATGGGGCACAAAGGGGGGTGATTCTTGCACCGGCTATCACTGAGGAATATGTTCCTACAACAAGGATACCATCCACTGGTAATAGATGAACAGATCCACAGAGCTACAAGGATCCCAAGAAGCCGCCTCCTGGATTACAGACAGAGAGGGGACAACAGCAGGGCGCCTCTTGTGGTCACATACAGCAAGCACATGAACATCCTAAGGAAGATTGAGACTGATCTTCCACCCATATTCCTCAGAGACCACAGACTGAAAGGAATATTCCCAGAACTACCACTTCTCTCCTACAAAAAGCCCCGTAACCTAAGGAATCTCCTTGTCAGAAGTGTCCTCTCATCACCATCAGAGATGGGAACATTCCCCTGTAATAATAAAAAGCAGGACTTGTACCCAGATATTACCGACAAATACAGTCCACATACCCAACACCAATCAGGACTATAAGATCATGGACTTCTTCTCATGTTCATCTTCCAATGTGGTGGACATGATACAATGTACAAGGTGTCCTGAGGAGCCGATATTGGGGAAACTAAGCAAAAACTACAAACGGGGAGGAATCTACACCGACACAATCAGGAATGAACTGGACGCCTGTGGGAAAACATTTCTCTGGACCTGGACACTGTATGACGGATATAAAAGTCTTAATACTGAAAGGTCGTTTTAAGGACGAAAAAGAAAGGAAAATCTGAGAATTCATACTGATAAGAATGTTCAACTCTTCCACAATTTAACACCTGGATTTATGACTCACTACATGGACCCAGTTCACACCTCCACGAGACTGACTCCAGATCACTAAGCTGTCACTCCCACCATCTCTCCATTTGTAACAAAAAACCTTACCTTGATTTCCTTGGCTTATCTTTAGGAGGCATCACCCCATCCACCCCATGCACAAATTGTAATATCTCCTAAATGTTGTGCTCTTGTCTCAGTCATTCATTTGTAAATCCTCCTGAAGAAGGAGCCTCGGTGCTCTGAAAGCTGCAGATATAATTCTCCTGGTTAGCCAATAAAGGGATCGCTCCTAGAATACTTCTGTCAATTTTAGGCATAAAACTACTTATATCAATTTGTAAAGGTTGCAAAGTTGTGATATATGCTCTACTGTGACCCCCTACTGAATATTAATTTTTCTTTTCTTTTGAGGGGAGGATAATTAGATCTTCTGCTATGGAGCTCTATGATTTCTATGTACGTCCGTTATGATGACTACATAATTAGAATATACTTATTGTAACACATAAATAATCATTGGAGCTGTAATCATCAAATAATATTTTGTCAATGTGTGAAATGTTCTTTTAAGAATTGTTTACATGTGTAACATAACATATATATATAAATGATTTATGTGGATAGTAGGTGAAGTGTAGAGCGGTGTCACCCCATGATGATTATTATCTGGGCTTGTTACATTGTCAGGCTGCAATTTCCCTCTACAATGTCATGTGATGCACTACTTATCTCATCCACCAGATGGCGCTATAGAGCATTACACTCCATAATCCTGAAAGGTGACACCTGCAGGACGATTCGTGTAAGAGCAACAGTTCATAGTACCAGGGGTCAACCATTTTGAGCATGAAATTCACTAAGGAGGAGTCACTAATGTGTCTCGACAGTAAGGGGGGACACTATTGTGAAGGACACTATGGGGCGATTCATTATGACCGGTGTTGTGCAGTTTAGTGTTAATGACTCTCTGGAGTACAATGCGCCTAATTCATTAAGTGGTGCTCATCCCCTAAAGAAATAGGCGCATCTCTTAATTGTCATGTGCCGACACCAGAAATGGTCTGAAGTCAGTGACTGGGGAATATTTCTTGACTACATTACGCAGTTTCTGCTGAGACTGGACTGTAAAACCTAAGGCGATGTGCCCACGTAGCAGATTTACATGCGTTTTTTCTGCCAGAGAGAAGCGTTTTTTCAGCGTTTTCGCATGCGTTTTTTCAAGCACTTTTCCAAGTGATTTTGAGCATCACTTGGAAAAGTGCTTGACAAGTTGGTCACACAATATAAATCCATGCAACCGGCATGGATTTATATTGTGTGACCAACTTAGATGCTTTAAATGCAGCATCTATAGTAAAAAAAAAGAAAGAATTAAAAAGTTAAAAATAAAAAAAACCTGTATGTTCACCTCTCCGGTCTCCTCCTGGCAGCGATCCTCTCTCCTCGGCGTCCCGGGTGTACTGGCAGGACCTGTGATGACTTCATTTAGTCAGCTGATGGTCACGCGACCATCACCTGACCGCTGACGTCAGTGGTCACGTGACCATCAGCTGACTAAATGACATCACTGCAGATCCTGCAAGTACACCCAGGACGCCGAGGAGAGATGACGCAGCCGGGAGAAGACCGGAGAGGTGAGTATACAGGTTTTTTTACTTTTAACTTTTTTATTTCTTTTTTTCACCGCGTGGTAGCCGGGATGTAGAGGAGTTGTAGTCTCTTCTTCATCCTGGGTACCACACGCACCGCGATTACGCTGCAACTTCGCGGCCATTGAATTTAATTGAAACGCTGCAAATCCACATATACCTGCGGGTTTGCTGCATTTCAATGTTCCTCAATGGCCGCGAATTTGCGGCGTAATCGCAGTAGAAATGGTCATGCTGCGAATTTGGCGCACTAATTAGCGCATCATGTGCACAGCACATCCGAATTCACATTGCTTTGCATGGCAGATGGTTTTACAAGCGTTTTCAAGGCGTTTTCATGGCTTTAAAAACGCTACGTGGCACATAGCCTAAAAGTCACAACTTCCGAGTTCTGTGAAAATATTGCAACTTATTAAGGTGTTTTACATCAGAGTTTTGACCTTTCACATTTTCTGCTATTCATGCGCTATAGAGATAAAGTGTCAGCTTCATTCTGCGGGAAAAAGTAATAGAAGACTTTTAATTTTTTTAAATGTTTTATTACTTTTATACAATTAATATTCTGTGGGGGAGGGGCCGAAGGAAAATCTGTTGATCCGTCAGCTCGCTCCGTTGTACGGCCACAATCAGAGTATCTCCTCCTGTGCAGATGTTCATATAGTCTGTAATCATTATGTCGGCGCTGGTTTATACCTGACTGGTTTATACAATGATCTGTACAGAAATAATCTATTCCCAGAGGAAGAAGAGAAGACAGAAATAATCACTGAGCGCTCTGCTAATTCTCTGCACCTTCATCTACACAACATTGTAATACAGCGACATCATGGGGGATGAGGACGGAGGTTTTTGTACGGCTCTGTATCACTGTGTGTATGGAGTGCTATAACCCTGCTGACAGTAATAATCTGCTGCATCATCCTCTGTCGCTCCTCGGATTGTAAGAGTGTAATCAGTTCCAGATCCAGATCCAGAGAACCGGTCTGGGACCCCTGTATCTCGGGTGGTTGCATAATAGATAAGAAGCTTTGGTCGTTGTCCTGATTTCTGTTGGTACCAGGCTACATAGCTATGTACATCTTCACTGGCCGTACAAGAGATGGTGATTGTATCTCCGGGGGACACAGAGATATAATCTGGAGTCTGGGTCATCACAGTCTCTCCACAGGATCCTGAGGATTAGAAGAGACATATTCATTACTGATAAATGTCGGGATCTTCCTAGAAATCCTGATCTGATGATGGATCCACTGTAGAGATTTCTCTACACACAATCATGGAAGGATCCGAATCTCTCACCCTGAATAGAAATGAAGATCACAGCCAGCAGATAACTGCGAGAAACCATCCTGATGTGTCTGGACCGTCAGATAGAAACTATAAGATGAGACAATCTGTACAATGAGATCTATATAGAGAGTGACAGGGGGGATACAGGAGACCCCCAGAGACTGTGTATGGAAATACTGGGGACATGTAAATTCTGTGGTTATAATGTGACGGTTACTGGAGTGTAATAGAGACCGGAGCTCGGCGGCGTCTCCTCCTAGATGAGAATTAATGTCACTTGTATAAAATCTAAGAAAAGAAATAAGAGTTTTTTTAGTAATTAATTGTAATTTCCATGGTTATAGGTTTTTATGACCATGTTTAGCTCTGCTACATCTGTATATAAATATTCCTGAAATATTGTTTTGTATTTATAAGGATATAAATGTATATTTCTATAATCGGCAGGATATGCCATTACACTGTATAAACCTCCTGAGAGAATCCCCCCGTCATCAGGGTCGCGGTATTGTAGGACCTGATATCTGTGCGGAGTCTTCACAGCTTACATACAAGTTAGGAAAACCCTGTAAGTGACGTCCTTGTATACGATCACATACACGACTGATCTCTCTGAATATCTGTTATAAATGCAGTCAGGATTAAGGGAGAAAATCTACTAGAGACCTGAGCAGAAGTAATCCGGGGGCTCCTGCACCTGCCGAACCCCCTCCAAACTCGCGATCAGGGGTCAGGTTATAGTAAGTTACATAGTGCGGTGTAGTGTAACGGAGACCTCGGCACCGAAGAAGACAAAAGGAGGAAATGTTGCTGCAAATATATATTTTTTATTTGGATCCGGCAAAAAAAGCAAAGACAGATACCGGCCAGCGTTTCGGCCAATAAATTGTCTTCATCAAGGACGTCTGTAATACATGAACATAACAAATAAAACATTTAGTTTCATATGTGACATGAAATGAACCTAAAGAAAAGTGTCAGATCAATGGGAGGCGGGAGGAGGAAAGGTGGGAATGTGAGGATCAACCAGAGATAACACATGGACAATGAGATCACAACGATGAAAATCATTAATAATACTGCAATTGTCATATGGGAACAATGTTGGAGTCAGCGTGATAATCTGGTTTTGTGTGAATTCCATAAAGACAAAAGGAAAGAAAAGAAAAGAGGACATGAATCCTGGAAGCTAAAGGACAAATTATCTAAAGACGACCAATATGTGGTCAGTTCAGAGCAATGACGACGGCTCAAAAATTATTAATTATTACAATGTGCACACTTCAGTAGGTGAACACTTGGTCTAAGGTTCAGGTTTTCACGTGACTTTACCAGTTAGAATAGGACCAGGAAATCTAGATCGCATCATGTCCATATAGCAGCACCTGTAACTACAGTATATTCAGGTGGTGTGTACATGTCTAATATTAGACCATCGAAGCAATGTAGAGGGCTCCAAAAATGATTAGGCCTCTACCTATCCCTATGCCGAGCTCCTATACCAACACAGTACAGGCATAAAATGGTGTTCATGGCCGCCCCTAAGTGTTATCCTGCCTGTGATAGTCCCCTGATAATGGTGCATGTTTTTATTTTTTAAATCCTCACAAATTGAATCGCAGATTGTTCAAATTTGTGTGGAACCTCGGATATCAGGAAATTTAACTCAAATTCATTCCTCCATGGATTGATCTGCTCATCTCTAGTCTCAACTAATTCCTGGCTGGAGAGTGACCGCACTATCCGGGGACAGTGACCGCACTATCCGGGGACAGTGGCCACCACATCTCCTTGAGCCCCAGAACGGCTCAGAGTGAATACGATGGCACTACGTGACTAAAGTGGACATAGCTTGAGCAGATCTCGTTACACCTAGCAGGGTCAGTTATGTGTAAGTATGGCGACAAGAAAGGTTCAGATCCAGCAATCCCACAGGATTAAAAATTACACCTTTACTTAAGAAACGTAAAAATCCATATTAGTATTTCAATAGAAAAATGTGAAATGAGAGCGGGTATAAACAATACATGAACTGGTGACGGGTTTTACACCATGTGGATTCTTAATCATAATCTATTTTACAGTGATAGTCAAGTACATTTTATTTTTTTACATTTACTTTTTGCTCCACTCTCTTCACAACCCAAGAATATTACACAATTGAAGACAGCGCTCCTTAGGAAGTTTCATATATACAGGTGCTTCTTACTAATTTAGAATATCATCAAAAGGTTAATTTATTTCAGTTCTTCAATCCAAGAAGTGAAGATCATATATTATATAGAGTCATTACACACAGATGGATCTATTCCAAGTGTTTATTTCGGTTAATGCCAGGCCGCATTGATGCAGTAATTGATGCAAAGGAGCCCCGACCAAGTATTGAGGGCATTTACTGAACATACATTTCAGTAGGGGAACATTTCGGATTTTAAAGACATTTTTCAAGCTGTTGTTATAAAGTATTCTAATTTACTGAGATAATGACTTTTGTGTTTTCATTGGCTGTAAGCCATAATCATCAACATTAACAGAAATAAACACTTGAAATAGATCACTCTGTGTGTAATGACTCTATATAATATATGAGCTTCACTTTTTGTGTTGAAGAACTGAAATAAATTAACCTTTTGATGATATTCTAATTTTCTGAGAAGCACCTGTATATATGATACTTCTTAAGCAGCGCTATTCCATTTGCTTCTGTGGATTTGACCTCAGGTGTATTTTGACTATGACGCTCCCTTATGCCTAATGTATCTGACGCGCCCCTGGGCCTGTGTCGCGCTGCGTTGCGCATGCGGGAGCCTACCCGGAGCCGGATCAGTGGAGGGTTGTAGTCTCGTGGCGGTGACCCGGTCCGTGCCCAGGGAGTCAAACTAGACGGCAGTCTATTAGTAGTAAATAGTTGATGACTACGCCACCCGTTGAGTGCAGCCAGGGAGCTGCTGCTGCAGGGCAGACCGCTGAGGCCGGTGGTAGGATTGTGCAGCGTGATAGTATAACCCCCAACGGGAGGGGTATGGCCTCAGGGCAGCCGACGTGGATGATGGGGGTAGCAGGAACCACTCAGAGACGGTACGGTGTAGTTCAGGGTCTTTACTGGTAACAACGATAGACCCTCCCGGAGTACTTGCTAGCAAACGGGGCCTGGTCAGTCTTTGAGCAGATGGGATCTCCCCTGGCCAGGCGTAGTTGTAGGCCTCACAAACTGACTGTACTCTTCTGGCTACCTTGCTAGAAGCTGATGTAAGTAGCCCACGTCCCTGAGTGTACCGTGTGGTGCTCACCCGTATGGCCGGTGACTCGGGGCCTTCTTATGGCTTCCGCTCCACGATGGCGGTGCTGGTCCCACGCGTGTGACCGTGCCTTCGGGCTTCTGGGCCAGAGGACCTGAAATCCCCTGCCTGACGGATTCTGCTGCTGGGTAGAAGTTAGTCCCCACAGCCTCGGACTCCGGGTCCGGTAAAGAATCTTCTTAGTCAGGGCGAGCGCTGCAGCTGCCAGCCCCTGACTCCTTGGAACTCTCCTGTTTCCTATGCTGCTTCTTGTCTCCACTCTCCTTGGCTGACTCACCCTGCCTCAGCCCCGGGTTTATACAGGGGAAGTTCTTCCCCTCCCAAGACTGGGCAGGAGGTGTGGCATGCACAGGATCCCTGACCAAAGGACCTCCCACCTGCTCTCAGACATAATATCTCTATCACTGTGGCAACCAGACCCCTGGGGTGTCACATTCCCCCCTAGTGAAATTTAGTACTCCGGGACTAAACACATTTAGAAAAACATAACAAAGTATAACAATAACAATACTATAAGAAAAACACATAAGATGGTTACGGCGTGTCCGCAACCGGATGCAGTCTTTGAAGAAAAGCAAAGGTGTCCATTTCACCAACACAGGGAGACGTAACCAGGTAGGGGTCTGTCCTACCCCGAGTCCTTAACAGTCTCTAGTCCATCCTGGGTTACGCTCCAACTATATACAAGGATTCCCGGTAAATCCACCAAGGTTTCCTAAAAATAACTAGAAACACAAAATTATACACAAGCAACAAGACACAGAAAAACATAGATAAAACAATTTATACACTTTAAATTCTCCAGCGTGCGGGTAACTGGCCTCTAGTGGCCCGAGTGGACCTACGGAGCTGACTGTCTGGCCCTGAACTACAGGGTGTAGGAGCTGTCAAGGGTAAACTGGGCAGCTGTCTACCGGCTCTTTGTCTCACTAGGGGTACGGCAGGCTCACTATAAGCAGAGGGTTGATTCTCCTGTTCTGCTTGTGTGGAGTCTTCTGCCTCCTGGACCGGCTGTTCTTCCAGCTCTACCCGTTGCTCCGTAGGTTCTTGGGATGATGGTTGGAGGAAGGTGAGTACGGGTACCACAACTGCACCATTGACTTGAGTCCAAGACTGAGGAAAGTCCCCGAGCACGGTACTAACCATATCTTCCCTTTCTTCCACGGGTCGATGGTCTTCTTGTTCCTCTTCAGGGTTCCTCAGTTGTTCGGGACACTTCTTCAGGTGGTCCCGGGATACAATGGCTGTGGTTTCCCCTCCGTCTTTACTGATGGTACAGACCTTCGGGTTCTCGTGGCTTGAGGGCAGTACGGTGTACGGGTCCTTCTCCCACTGGTCGTCCAACTTGTGGAGCCGTCTCTTCCTCTTCAAGACCTGCTCTCCGGGTACCAGGGGAACAGCGGGAGCATACTGGTTGTAAGTTTTCTCTTGTCTTTCCCTAGCCTGACAGAGACTTCGCTCCACGCTCTCCTGTACTCTCCGGTACTGCTGCTGCCTCTCTGTGTCCCAGTCTGTTTCTGGTGAAGTGTCCTCGGGGGTCAGGACTCCCATTTCCAGGTCAACAGGTAACTTACCAGGTCTTGCCCTCATTAGGTAAGCCGGGGTACAGTTGGTGGAACCTACCGGGATGTGGTTGTATAGGTCCACCAGATCGGGCAGCTTCTCAGGCCACAGACTGCGTTCTTCCAGGGGCAACGTTTTTAGAAGATCCATTACCACCTGGTTCATTTTTTCACAAAGTCCATTAGTCTGCGGATGGTAGGGTGTCGTCCTTATCTTCCGGCAGCCATACAGATTGCAGAATTCCTGAAAGACCTCCGCTTCAAAGGCAGGTCCCTGGTCCGTCAGCACTTGGTCCGGGTACCCGTGTGGACGGCAGAAGTGCTGCTGGAAGGCTCTAGCTGCTGTTTGAGCCGTTAAGTCCTTGACGGGGACGACAACCAAGAACCGGGAGTAATGATCCACGATGGTTAACGCATAGACGTAGCCACTTCTGCTTGGGGTCAGTTTTACATGATCCAAGGCTACCAGTTCCAATGGTTGCCGGGTGACGATGGACTGCAGGGGAGTCTTCTGGCTGGCTCGGTCCTTCCTTCTCAGGTTGCACGGGCCACAATCTCTGCACCACTTCTCGATGGTTCCCCTCATGCCTACCCAGTGGAACCGCTCGCGCAGCAGGAACTCCAGCTTTTTCCACCCAAAGTGTCCAGCTCCGTCGTGGTATGCCTCCATCACCATGGCTGCGTCTCTTCGTGGCACCACTACTTGCCAGAGTAATTCATGCGTCCGGGAGTTAACCATTCTGCGGCACAACTTCCCTTTGTAAAGGAACAGTCGACTCTTCTCTGCCCATAGTTGTTTGGCTTCCTCCGGAGCGTCTGGTTCAAGGCGAGCCTCCGGCCGAGTCAGCATCTCCTTCACCAGTCGGACGGCAGGGTCGCTGTCTTGCGTTTCCGCCCAGTTGTAGTGGGGTAAGGGGTTCAACGTAGCAGCCTGCTTACTCCTTACCCGGTGGGAATACTGAATAGTCCCATGACGGTGGAACGCAGGGAGTTCAACTTCTTCCAGTCCCTCCGGATCTTCTCCTCCGTCCGGCAGGTTGGGCATCCTGGACAGGGCGTCCGCGTTGGTATTGGAGCGTCCTGCCCGGTATTTAATTGTGAACTCGTAGTTGGACAGACGGGCCATCCACCTCTGCTCCAGGGCACCGAGTCTTGCCGTGTCCAGGTGTGTCAGCGGGTTGTTATCCGTGTACACGGTGAACCGGGAAGAAGCGAGGTAATGCTTAAAGCGCTCAGTGATTGCCCATACTACGGCCAGGAACTCTAACTTAAATGAGCTGTAATTCTCGGGGTTCCTTTCGGTGGGTCGCAGTTTTCGGCTGGCGTAGGCGATTACTCGTTCCTTCCCCTGCTGGATCTGGGACAGTACGGCTCCTAGCCCGATGTTACTGGCGTCGGTGTAGAGGATAAAGGGCTGGCTATAATCCGGGTACGCCAGGATTTCGTCCCCCGTGAGGGCCATCTTCAGCTGGCGGAAGGACTCTTCTTCCAGCTCTTCCCATTTGAAGGGCGGCTTCTGGTTCTTGGCCTTCCGGGACTGGCCTATCAGGAGGTCCTGCATAGGTGCTGCCTTTTTGGTGAAACCGGGAATAAACCTTCGGTAGTAGCCTACCAACCCGAGGAACTGCCGCACTTCTTTTACGCTGGAGGGGCTTGGCCATCCCTTAATTGCGGTGATCTTATCGGGGTCGGGAGCCACTCCGTCAGCGCTCACCACGTGTCCCAGGTACTGCACCTTTGGTTTCAGGAGGTGACACTTGGAGGGTTTCACCTTTAAGCCGTAACTCGCCAGAGCCTCGAACACTTCCGCCAGGTGTTTCAGGTGGTCCTCATACGTCTTGGAATATACGATGACATCGTCCAGGTACAACAGGACCGTCTCGAAGTTTCTGTGGCCCAGACAACACTCCATTAGGCGTTGGAAGGTTCCTGGTGCGTTGCAGAGTCCGAACGGCATGCAGGTGAACTCGCTAAGTCCCATCGGGGTGGTGAATGCGGTCTTCTCCCGGTCCGCCTCTGCTACAGGAACCTGCCAGTACCCGCTAGTGAGATCCAAGGTAGAGAAGAAGTTAGCAGATCTTAAAGCAGCCAATGACTCCTCTATCCTTGGTAAGGGGTACGCATCCTTGTGTGTGATACGGTTGATTTTCCGGTAATCTACACACATCCTCATGGTGTTGTCTTTCTTTTTGACTAAAACTAGTGGGGCTGCCCAGGGGCTACAGCTATCCCGGATTACCCCAGCCTCCTTCATGTCTCTAAGCATCCCCTTGGCGTGTTGGTAATGTGCAGGGGGTACGGGTCGATACCTCTCTTTTATGGGAGGATGATCTCCCGTGGGGATGCGGTGTTCTACCCCCTTGACTCGCCCGAAGTCTAACGGGTGTTTACTAAACACTCTCTCATACTCTTGAACCACCCGATAGACTCCTTGTTTCTGATGTGAGGGAGTGGAATCAGTACCCAAATGTAGTTGCTGACACCAGTCCTCCATGTCTTTCTTAGAGCCGTTACCTTCCTCCGGGTGAGATGGAGGCAAGGGTTCCACAGATTGTATAGAATTTTGATTAGTGGTATATAATTTGGCTAGCGTGGCATACCGGGGCAGGTACACTTCCCTCTCCCCGATATTTATTATGCGAATGGGCACCCTCCCATGGCGTACATTGACCACCCCCCGTGCTGTCAAAATGGTGGGCCTACTGTCTGAGTAAACTGGTTCTACCATTGCCTGGTAATCTCTTCCTCTCAGACCAATAGCTGCCCGGCACCAAATCATCATTTCACTTTTTGGGGGCATGGCAATAGGAAAAGGGTCACACATTCTTACGCTACCAATCTCACCGCCGGAGAGTTCCACTTGTTGCCGTTGCATCAGTGCCCGGATCTCTTTCTGGAGCACCCGCTGCTCGCCGGAGCTGGCGTTCTTGGCAACCTGCTGTAAAAGGAAAATCACCTCTGCAAGACAATTTTCAATTACGTTAGTTCCTAGAGTTATTTTTGGGTGACTCTCATGTTTATCAATATCTACAATGATCAGTCCCTGTGCGGCCAGTTCGACTCTACCGATTTTGAGGGCCACCTCCTTAAATCCGATCTGTGGCACGGGCTGGCCATTGCTGGCGATGATACTCAAGTCGTCGTCAGGGTAGTGGGTAATATCCGAGTCATTCCAGTACTGCTTGAAGAGCACGTACGGGATGGTGGTGACCTGTGACCCGGTATCCAGTAGGGCACTCATGGGAATGCCATCCAGTACCACAGGCAAGACTGGACGTCCTCCCACATATCTGTCGCGCCAGTTCGATGGGCCTGGTGATCTTTTTCCTGGGGGTTGGCCCTCTACCCCAGGTTGTGCCCGTTTAAAGAACAGTACCTTTCCATATGTCCGGGTTGATTGCAGCGGCGGCAGATGGGTCGTCCGTCCTCGCTGTATCGGTCACTGGGTCTTCCTCTGGCCGGTGGGGTCCTCCTTGGTCGACGCCACGGGATGTCCTCCGGTCCGGATGCCAGCTGGATCTTCCCTGGGGTGGAAACCTGTAAAGACTGCACAGTTCGGGTTAGCGCAGCAACGCTCTTAGCTAGCTCTTGGACCTGATGGTGTAGGTCTGGAGCCGGGTCATTGTCCAAAGCCTGCGCATCAGCTCCCACAGGCCCTGCTGACAAGGGCGCCGCCTCCTGGTAGTAAGTGGTAGTGGGGCGTCTGTGGGTCACAACGCCACCTGGTGCCGGTTCTCGGAGCACCCGGATGGCTCTGTCCTTGAACTGTGCAAAGTCCAGATGGGGATCCTGTAAGGCCATTGCCCGCAACTGGGTTCGGTGGGCATTGCAATATAAACCCTCTATAAATTGTTCAGTCAACAGCCTGTCCTCGTTTCCCACCCCATCAGGGTCGGTCTGCTTTATGGCCCTCAGGGCCTCTTGTAGGTTTAGTGCATAGTCCCTTATACTCTCATGCGCTCGCTGCTTGCACCCGTAGAATCTAAGCTTAATCTCGGCTGAGGTGCGGGTATCAAAGGTGTCCTTCAGCCGGGTTAGTATCCCTGCGACAGTCTTCCTCCCAGGTGGCCAGGATTTTACTTCCCTTTTGGCTGCCCCGGTTAGTTGGGCCACCAGGATGCTCACTTTTTGCTCTTCTGTGAGGGGGTACACCTGGAAGAGGCTATCCAGCTTTTCTCTAAAGTCATGCAGGGTATGTGACTCCCCTGAGTACTGGGGTAGCCAAGCTGCTCCCGGGATATAGGGCATGGTGAAGGGCATAACTGCAGCAGCGGTAGCGCTGGCGGGGGTTGGGGCAGTGAAGCTCTCCTCCGTATCCGACATCTTCCTCCCCCCTAGTGGACCGTGGCCTACCTTGCGATGATCCTCTTCCGTAGGCCGCGGCTCCGCAGTGGATCGTCAGGGTTGAGGACCTTCCGTCGCGCTCCTGTGACGTCGGCGTCTGCTGGGCTCCTTCCAGGACCTTACGCAACGTCCGGACGTGAGGCGGGGCTTCAGTTCTCGCGCGCTTTCGGAGTCCACGCCCCTCTTCTTCCCGCGCGGCGTCCCCAAGATGGCGTCCAACGGCGGGAAAACTCCACGGATGGCGGGAAGAAGGCCGAAGATGGCGCCGGATGGCGGGAAACTTCACCGATGGCGGGAAGAAGGTAGAAGATGGCGCCGGATGGCGGGAAACCTCCACGGATAGCGGGAATCTTCACCACTGGTAAGTTTGAACAGTCTTTGCTTTTCAGGCACGCAGTACCCGGTGGTTGCGGGCACGAAATCCTGCCGACTACGCCAAAGTTGACGCGCCCCTGGGCCTGTGTCGCGCTGCGTTGCGCATGCGGGAGCCTACCCGGAGCCGGATCAGTGGAGGGTTGTAGTCTCGTGGCGGTGACCCGGTCCGTGCCCAGGGAGTCAAACTAGACGGCAGTCTATTAGTAGTAAATAGTTGATGACTACGCCACCCGTTGAGTGCAGCCAGGGAGCTGCTGCTGCAGGGCAGACCGCTGAGGCCGGTGGTAGGATTGTGCAGCGTGATAGTATAACCCCCAACGGGAGGGGTATGGCCTCAGGGCAGCCGACGTGGATGATGGGGGTAGCAGGAACCACTCAGAGACGGTACGGTGTAGTTCAGGGTCTTTACTGGTAACAACGATAGACCCTCCCGGAGTACTTGCTAGCAAACGGGGCCTGGTCAGTCTTTGAGCAGATGGGATCTCCCCTGGCCAGGCGTAGTTGTAGGCCTCACAAACTGACTGTACTCTTCTGGCTACCTTGCTAGAAGCTGATGTAAGTAGCCCACGTCCCTGAGTGTACCGTGTGGTGCTCACCCGTATGGCCGGTGACTCGGGGCCTTCTTATGGCTTCCGCTCCACGATGGCGGTGCTGGTCCCACGCGTGTGACCGTGCCTTCGGGCTTCTGGGCCAGAGGACCTGAAATCCCCTGCCTGACGGATTCTGCTGCTGGGTAGAAGTTAGTCCCCACAGCCTCGGACTCCGGGTCCGGTAAAGAATCTTCTTAGTCAGGGCGAGCGCTGCAGCTGCCAGCCCCTGACTCCTTGGAACTCTCCTGTTTCCTATGCTGCTTCTTGTCTCCACTCTCCTTGGCTGACTCACCCTGCCTCAGCCCCGGGTTTATACAGGGGAAGTTCTTCCCCTCCCAAGACTGGGCAGGAGGTGTGGCATGCACAGGATCCCTGACCAAAGGACCTCCCACCTGCTCTCAGACATAATATCTCTATCACTGTGGCAACCAGACCCCTGGGGTGTCACATATCCTGCAGACATGCTTATTTGTACAACCCAAGAATATTAGTGACTTAGAGGCCATCGCCAATGAGGAACGGGCTAAGATTCCTCAGGGGCTGTAAAGAGCTGGTGTCTGGATAGGCATCACGTACACAGCAGGTCGTAACAGCCAAAGGGGCTTTACTACCTACTAAAGACGCTTATCACGTAGGGGTGAATAATCCTCAGACTTCAGTGGTCAGTAAGGGGCATTTTGTGCTGAATATGGAGAAACCACTTGTTATATTATTTGTACTGAGCTATTTCTATACTTCTTGGTTTATTGCAAACAGCAGAAAGTTTATAAATGTTAGAAATAAACTGAATCTGAAATGGGGTGAAGGTGGGGATTGAAACTAAATATACAGTGCTCAGCATAAATGAGTACACCCCCTTTGAAAAGTAAAATTTTAATCAATATCTATAATGGGTGTGTCAGGTGTGACAGACTGTCGTTCTGGATCCAGCTGTAGAAGGTCATTGCGCTTGGCTCTGCAGGCACCTTCTTGATCTTTTGATCTTTGTGGTGTAGTGATATCCTTCTCCCTCTAGGACCTAGGAGTGGACCTCCACCTTCTGCTGCTAATTGACACACCCTTGCTGGATGTTTAAATACCTTCGGTCTCTGCAGAAAGTCGCCTAGATAGCTCTATTTTCCTCTGTCCAAACTTGAAGTACTAGTAGTCGGCTAGTGTCTTCTTGGAGTTCCCTTGGAGTATAGTTGGCATAATCTCTCTGGTGTCTTCTCAAGCTAAGTGTTTTTCTTTGTCTGTTACCTATTTGTCTTTAGTTGCAGAGGGGGTTGACTAGTGCTCACCCCATCCCCTCCTTAACTAGGGCCTATCACTAGGGGCAGTCAGGGATTAGGTTTCCTGCTCAGCGATAGGTACGGAACCTATTTAGGGACTTTAGGGGAGTCAGGCTGTTGTCAGATCTGCCTAGGGGTCTCCACTCCCCCTTTTCCTAGTGTTTGGACTTCTTCCTCCTCTTCCCGTTGTTGTGCACTTAGTCTTTCCCTCACCTTGCTTGACAATATCTCACTGAACAAAAGAAAAATTTCCAGAATTTTGAGAAGACTAAGTTTCATAGAACCTTCTTTAACCCATAACATGAAGGTAAGGTTAATAATATAACTTTCATAGCTAAATCTTCAGTATTACTCAAAATAGTTAATGCAAAATGAGTACACCCGACATAAAAAAAAAAATACTACATCTAGTCATTTGTATGACCTCCATCATTTTTAAGAACAGCACCGAGTTTTCTAGATATGGAATGAGCAGGTTGGCGACATATTGTAAAATTTATCTTTTTTCATTCTACAAGAACGAGCCCTTTTAGAGCCTGAATACTGGATGGAGAGTGATGACAACTTGTCTCTTCAGAATTCCCCATAGGTGTTTGGGTGGGTTCAGATCAGGAGACACTTAATCAATGAATCACTTTCTCCCTGTTCTTCTTCAGAAATACCACAAAAGCCTTAGATGTGTGTTTTGGATCATTGTGATGTTGCTAAGTGAACGTCTACCAAGCGCACAGAGTGATGGCAGCATCTTCTCTTTCAATATAGAGGTTTACATCTGTGAATTCATGACATCATCAATGAAATGTATCCCCCCCAACTCCAGCAGCACTGATGCAGCCCCACATAAGGACACTGCAACCACAAGGTCTCATTGAAAGACACCATTCAGTTTTCTTTGTACTTCTCACCTTTTTGACACTATACAGCTTTGAAGCCATCAGTTCCAAAAACATTTATCTTGGTGTCAACACTCCAGAGTATAGAGTCCCAGTGGTCTTCATATTTTTCACCACGATCCCTCAATTGTAGTAGAGCTTTTTAGTGTATAAGCTTTAGTAGAAGTTTCTTTCTTCTAAAGACAACGGCATGCAACCCATTCCTCTGCAGTGTACACCGTATTGTGTCATGAGAAACACATTCACCGGTTTGGATTTCTACTCATTTAGCTAACTGCACTGAATTTGTATATGGATTTTCTTCAGCCCTTCTTATCAAAAGATGCTCCTGTTTAGGTGTCAACCTCCATGATTGGCCTGGACGTCTCTGTGAGATGATTGCAGTTCCATCTTTGTTACATTTTGGTATTCCTTTTGCTACAGTATTCTGACTGATAAGTAAAGCTTTGCTGATCTTCTTGTAGCCTTCCCTTTTTTTATGTAAAATAAATTATTTTCTTTCTCAGGTCTTGTGACATTTCTCTTCCATGTGGTGCCATTGCTGACAGAATGAAATGGGAAGGGTTTTTGTTTTTTTATAAGCAACAACTTTTTCTAGTAAACTGTCTGCTGGACACCTGTGTAATGAATAATTAAACTTACCTGTGGTTGAATTCTGGTTAATTAGAATTTTGTACTATAAAATTTGAACTTTTCTACTAAGATTTTCATTGGGGTGTACTCACTTTTACAACATTTTCTTAAATGAATTTCTTAGGAAAATTACTTTTTGGGGTGTTGAAAATAGCAAGTATTGTTTGTAATTAATAGCCAACATTTGTGGGAGTATTTAGTAGTCTGGCATCCCATAGAAAATGTTAATTCTAAAAGGAAACTAAAGGTTTTCTGACAAAACTGTTGGGGTGTACTCATTTGTGCTGAGCACTGTATCTGCTATATCATAGAATCATAGAATCATAGAATGGTAGAGTTGGAAGGGACCTCCTGGGTCATCTGGTCCAACCCCCTGCTCAAAGCAGGATTCACTAGATCATCTCAGACAGATGTCTGTCCAGCCTCTGTTTGAAGACGTCCATTGAAGGGGAACTCACCACCTCTCGTGGCAGCCTGTTCCACTCATTAATCACCCTAACTGTCAAAAAGTTTTTTCTAATATCTAATCTGTGTCTCCTCCCATTTAGTTTCATCCCATTGCTTCTAGTCTTTCCTTGTGCAAATGAGAATAAAGATGATCCTTCTACAATGTGACAGCCCTTGACATATTTGTAGACAGCTATTAAGTCTCCTCTCAGTCTTCTTTTTTGCAAGCTAAACATTCCCAAATCCTGCAACCGTTCCTCATAGGACATGGTTTGCAGACCAGTCACCATTCTGGTCGCTCTTCTCTGAACTTGCTCCAGTTTGTCTATGTCTTTTTTAAAATGTGGTGCCCAAAACTGTACACAGTATTCCAGATGAGGTCTGACCAAAGAGGAGTAAAGACCGATAATGACTTCACGTGATCTAGACTGTATGCTTCTGTTAATACATCCCAGAATTGTATTTGCCTTTTTTGCTGCTGCATCACACTGTTGACTCATGTTCAGTCTATGATCTATTAGTATACCTAAGTCTTTTTCACATGTACTGTTGCTTAGCTCTATACCTCCCATTCTGTATATGCTTTTTTCATTTTTATTGCCCAGATGTAGTACTTTGCATTTTTCCATGTTAAAAAACATTCTGTTGGTTGCTGCCCACTGCTCCAGTTTATTTAGGTCTTTTTGAATCCTCTCTCTCTCTTCTCTAGTATTAGCTATCCCTCCTAGCTTTGTGTCATCAGCAAATTTAATCAGTTTACCCTCAATTCCTTCATCTAAATCATTGATAAAGATGTTGAACAATACAGGTCCCAGGACAGAGCCCTGTGGTACCCCACTTGAGACATTCATCCAGCTGGATGTGAAGCCATTTACAACCACCCTTTGAGTCCGATCACTAAGCCAGTTATGAATCCACCTAACAGTTGCCTGGTCCATTGCATACTTGGTCATTTTTTCAATAAGGATGGTGTGAGATACTTTGTCAAATGCTTTGCTGAAGTCAAGATATACTATATCTACAGCATTTCCCTGATCCACCCAGTCAGTGATTCTGTCATAGAAGGAAATTAAGTTAGTCTGACATGACTTGTTAGTTACAAACCCATGCTGACTCTGGTTAATCACTTCATTCTTATCCATGTACTTACATACATGTTGTTTAATAATTTGTTCAAAGATCTTTCCTGGTATAGAAGTCAGACTCACCGGCCTATAGTTCCCAGGGTCCACCTTCTTCCCCTTTTTGAAGATAGGAACAACATTTGCTCTTCTCCAGTCTTCTGGGACTTCTCCTGTTCTCCAAGAATTTTCAAAGATTATGGAGAGTGGTTCTAAAATTTCTTCTACGATCTCCTTCAGTACTCTGGGGTGTAATTCATCTGGACCTGGAGACTTGAACTCATTTATGTTAGCTAAATATTCCCTCACAATCTTTCTGTTTACAGATAACTTGGATTCCTCTATTCCTTTAAAAGGACAGTGAAGATCAGTTGATGTTACATTTTCTTTCTGAGAGAAAACAGATGCAAAATAGGAATTAAAAAGTTCGGCCTTCTCAACATCCTCTCTTACCATTTCTCCATTTTCATCCTGTAAAAATCCTATAGCATCTTTGACTTTTCTTTTACTTTTGACATACCCCCAAAATCCTTTTTTATTGCTTTTAACATCTCTTGCAAGCCTTAATTCATTGTCAGCTTTAGCTAACCTGATACGTGCCCTGCAGGATCTGCAGACTGCATTATAATCTTCTTTAGATATGCCTCCCTCTTTCCATTTAATAAACATTTCTTTCTTTCTTTTTAGCATGTGTTTAAGTTCTGTGTTCATCCATCCTGGTTTCCTTAAATGCTTCCCATTCTTCCTACTTTTCGGGATTGTTAACGATTGTGCTTTGAGAATCTCATTTTTAAAAATTTCCCATCCTTCCTGGACATTTTTGTCCTTAAGGACATCCAGCCATTGGATCCCTCCTATTCTCTTTCTGAGTCTCTTAAAATCTGCCTTTCTAAAATCTAACCTTGAAGTTTGAGTCTTCACATGTCTTCCTCCTCTAGTTATCCAAAATTCTATAATAGCATGATCGCTGCCTCCTAGGGTCCCAGCCACCTTTACCTCCTCAACCATTTCCTCCCTGTTTATAAGGATTAGATCCAAAGTAGCAGATCCCCTTGTTTTCTCCCCTACCTTTTGGAAGATAAAGTTGTCAGCAAGAGAGGATAAGAATTTGCTTGACCTGTTAGTTTTACTTGAGAGAGATTCCCAACAAATGTCTGGATAGTTGAAATCTCCCACGACCACTACGTCATATTTTTTGGAGAACTTGGTCATTTGATACATAAAGAGTTCATCCATATCTTCAGCTTGCCCAGGTGGTCTGTAGTAAATGCCTACAATGGTGTCCTTTCCGTTGTTCTCTCCTTGTATTCTTACCCAAACAGTTTCCACAGAACTCCCAGTCTCTGAAGCTTCAATCTCTGTGCAGATATACGCTTTTCTAACATACAATGCAACACCTCCTCCTCGTTTATCAAGTCTGTTTCTTGCAAATAAGTTGTATCCTTTTAGCCTTTTATTCCAATCATGTTTATCGTTCCACCAAGTTTCAGTGATTCCAATGACATCATATTCCTTTTCCTGCACTAGTAGTTCCAATTCTCCTTGTTTGTTGCCCATGCTTTGTGCATTTGTATAAAAACATTTTAGTTTGTGATTGGTTTCTCTTCCTCCCATATTTTTTATTATTTAAATTGTTTTGTCTTTGTTCTTCCTTTCCACTTCCAGTAGCAGAGATCTCAATAGTATTTGTCAGCTGTATGGCTTTTTCTGGCCTTTTGCTTCCCTTCCCACATTGTTCTAGTTTAAAGCTCTTCTGATGAGTGTAGCAAGGCGACTTCCAAATACATGTTTTCCAGTCTTCGTAAGGTGCACCCCATCTCTAGCAGGTAGTCCATCGTATAGGTAATTCATTCCGTGATCCAGAAATCCAAATCCTTGTTGACGGCACCATCGACGTAGCCAGTTGTTCACCTGTAGAATCTTATTCCACCTCATTGTTCCATGGACATCCACTGGGAGGATGGATGAGAAGACCACCTGCGCTCCCAATTCTTTCACTTTCTTGCCTAAGTCTTCAAAGTCACTGCAGATGGTTTCCAGGTCCTTTCCTGCGGTGTCATTTGTCCCCACATGTATTAGCAGGAATGGGTAGTGATCTGTAGGTCTGAAGAGTCTTGATATCCTGTCAGACACATCTTTAATTTTTGCTCCTGGAAGACAGCACATTTCTCTTGAGGTTATGTCTGGTCTGCAGATAGCGGCCTCTGTTCCTCTTAACAGGGAATCCCCCATGACCACCACTCTCCGTTTTTTCTCCACAACATTCTTCTTTCTCCATCCAGGAGGATTCTGAGGGCTTACAAGGTTATTCATTGCTGGCAAAGTCTTATTTTGCTGTATTTCTTCATGGTTCTCCTGCGTGAGAGCCTGGTACTGGTTCCTGAGCAGTATGGGTGCTGACTGCCTCTCTATCCTCCTGCTTCTCTGGGTCACATGCTTCCATTCCTCTGTTTCGTCAGGTGCAGTTCGAATTTCTTCTCTTTC
This sequence comes from Phyllobates terribilis, assembly GCF_046119375.1. Taxonomy (NCBI): domain Eukaryota; kingdom Metazoa; phylum Chordata; class Amphibia; order Anura; family Dendrobatidae; genus Phyllobates; species Phyllobates terribilis. Next base: position 1,178,591,230 of record NW_027362761.1, read on the forward strand.
TGAATCATGAAGAGATAATTCTGCTCTGTCTAAGAACTCTTCACCTTCCTTAATGATTTTCAAGGTAGTTAACCTCTCTTCTAGATTTCGCAACTTTTCCTCCAACAGGGACACAAGCTTGCATTTCTGGCATGTGAAGTTTGGCTTTTCCACTGGCAAGTCTGTGAACATGTAGCAGGATATGCAGCTCACCAAATGGCTCCTGGACTCTTCCATGTTCTTACTGTTAATGTTCTGAAAACAGTGAAAAAAGCTTAAAAAAAAAGCTTCAAAATGCGCGCGCCGGACTCTTCACTTACCCCAAAATGCAGTGGGAATATGCAAATTATCTCCTCAGGACTCCTCCCCTGGTTTACCGATGTCCTCTTTTCAGCTCGAACAGCCAAAATCCAGTGTTCTTTGAGCTCGCGGAGACTCTTCACTTACCCCAAAATGCAGTGGGAATATGCAAATTATCTCCTCAGGACTCCTCCCCTGGTTTACCGATGTCCTCTTTTCAGCTCCAACAGCCAAAATCCAGTGTTCTTTGAGCTCGCGGAGACTCTTCACTTACCCCAAAATGCAGTGGGAATATGCAAATTATCTCCTCAGGACTCCTCCCCTGGTTATATCCACAGAATATGCCAAATATATATAGTGGATGTGGATCCCACCTATAGGAACATCATATATCTTGAGTACGGGGCCCTGACAAGCTGCGGTTTCAGCCATTAGATTGTCAGGATTCCCGTCCATTTGTATAGAAATTTTAACCACCTCCTTATGAAAATTCCTCTTAATGGAATCTGCATCAACTATATATTTACATCACATCCTCTGTATGTGGTAAGAATAGAATAACTCCTTAAAGGTGAGTACAGATGTGGTGGATAGGATGTGTATTTGGGTAAGACCTCGTGAATTCAACATGTCAATATATTTATTCTCAAGGAATATAAACTGTCCCCGGAGATGTCTGACAGCAGCTTTACCCCCTCTCCCTATACACAACACATGGACGCTCAGCTGAGTCTAACGTGCTTATGTATGGGGGGGGCTGTTTATCCGTCAGCTCGCTCCGTTGTACGGCCACATTCAGAGTTTCTCCTCCTGTGCAGATGTTCATATAGTCTGTAATCATTATGTCAGCGCTGGTTTATACCTGACTGGTTTATACAATGATCTGTACAGAAATAATCTATTCCCAGAGGAAGAAGAGAAGACAGAAATAATCACTGAGTGCTCTGCTAATTCTCTGCACCTTCATCTACACAACATTGTAATACAGCGACATAATGGGGGATGAGGAGGAGGTTTTTGTACGGCTCTGTATCACTGTGTGAGAGGGAAGCTCTGATACTGCTGACAGTAATAATCTGCTGCATCGTCCTCTGTCGCTCCTCTGATTGAAAGAGTGTAATCAGTTCCAGATCCAGATCCAGTGAACCGGTCTGGGACTCCTGTATATCGGCTGCTTGCACTGTAGATGAGAAGTGCTGGAGGTTGTCCTGATTTCTGTTGGTACCAGTGTAAGTAGCTGACATGTACACTACTACTGGCCTTACATGAAATGGTGGCTGTTTCTCCCGGGGACACAGTGATGAGATCTGGAGATTGGATCAGTACAATCTGTGCACAGGAGTCTAAGGAAAGATAAAGAAAACATAAGTGTTAGTGTTAATGTCGCCTCATTGTGCTGTTCTCTACTACTGTCCTGTCCATCATCTCATGAACCTCTCACCATGAATGAGAAGAAGAATTACACCCAGTACAACTCCCTGTAAACCCATCGTCATCTCCCTGGACTGATGGCCACAGACTATAGAGATGTCACCTGCACAATGTCTCCTATATACCAGCTGTAATCACTGGAGGAGACGTCCCCTGAGAGCAGAGATGTAAAGCAGGAGACATGTAAATTGTGCCGTGTGTCAGCGATCAGTGATCTGGATCTTACTGCAATCAGGGATTTCCTACAGGAGAGATATAATCCCGATCATTATCCTGAGATCATTCACCATCAGTGATCTCCTGATTGTTCTCAGACATCAGAAATGGGATTATTTTTATAGATGTTATTAGTTTTATCTGTGAAGTAAGAATAAATCCTTCTACATCTTATTGGGCTTTTCCAGCTTTGTGATGTTGCAGCCGATGTAAGAACAGATACTGGAGACAACAGATCACCGGGAGCGTGAAACGCAGAATTCCTGACCTCACAGGGAACATCTAAGGGTATGTGCCCACGTAGCGTTTTACAAGTGTATATGCTGCGCTCAAAAATCCGCAGCATGTCCATTAATTTTGCGGACACGCAGCGTAATCGCCGCCATTGACTTGCATTGAGATTTATATAATCCGTGTCAGTATATTTGTATACACAGATTATATGCGTTTCAATGTGCGGATGGTACCCAAGTCTGGAGGAGAGAAGACTCTCATCCAGACCTGGATAGAAACTGTAAAAAAAAGAATTAAAAATAAAAAATAAACTGTATACTCACCTTCCGATGTCCTCCCGGTGTTTTGTCTGCTCCGTCCGCTCTCTTGCAATGCTCCCGCTGTTATGAAGGACCTGCCATGACGTCACTGAGTCATGTGACCCATCACATGGCTCAATGACGTCACCGCAGGTCCTTCACACCACCGTGAGCCGCCCAACACACCGGACGCGGCAGAGAGAACACCGGGAGGACACCGGAAGGTGAGTATAAACTTTATTTTTTTATTTTTTACCATTTTATTCTTTTTTTTAACTAACTTGGTCACACTACTATAAATCCATGCCGGTTGCCGTTTGTATGGATTTATATAGAGTGAACAAGTTGTCAAGCACTTTTCCAAGTGATGCTAAAATCACTTGGAAAAGCGCTTGATAACCCGCATGCAGAAATGCATGGAGAGATGCTTGACAAACGCTTCTACCTGGCGGGAAAAACGCATGTAAAATCCGCATGCATTTTTCCTGCCAGGGAGAAGCGTAAAAAATATGCAGCATTTCTGCATCGTGGGCACATAGTCGAAGACCATTAGAAATATTTATATTCATTCAGATTATTATTAATATGTTTATTACTATTAATACGACTGATATTTTATTACATCCACTCCTGATTGTTGCTTAAAAACTAGATGTAAAACCCTGATGAAATACACAGGTGTGAATGAGGCCTGATCTGTATATATTGTGGTGTGAATACAGAACTGATGGGATATTTGGGGGATTCTCATGTGATTTATCTTCATGCATTACTATCATATATCTTGTGGATGTAAATCTCTCATGTATATAATGTCATATATCAGCAGTTCTCATCTGTCTCATCTGATGTCATTTCCTCCCTAGACGTCGGCCCCTGAGCGTTATAGATGTGATATACGGGGGCTGCACCTATATAGTGTTATGTGAATAGAAGCTCTTGAATGATTTTTCATTATCAATGAATGTATTAATAAAATTATAAGAAATATGGAGAAGACAGATATTTGGACACATAGATGAGCCCCCGACAGAAGACACATCTCTGATGGCTGAACCTGCCATTATTCCTGCACTTATGGCCGAGGGTCTGGACAAACCACAAACTCACATTATTGTAATTCTGGTAGAAAACAAATCCTCGTCGGTGACTTTATTAGTAGTTTGCAGAGCACATGTTACTCCCTGACGTGTGCAGAATAATCCGGGCTCCGCTGAGGCTGCCGGGCGCCTCCAGTCCAGGATTCTCCTCAGACCGGGGCCGGGAGAGGTGGGGTCATTTATATGTATATTTCCACCCTACGTCCCAGACCCCTGAGCAGAATAAGGCAGATTCACAGCAAACAGACTCAATGTGAATCCAATCTCTTTCCTGAATTGGAGTGAATCTGCTGAGTGTGAATTGTGGCTGAGTCACTCATCACTAATGTCCGCACATCTCAGCCCAGAATAGAAAAAGACTGAAGTGAATCTCTGAAAACCCCATTTACTGCTGGGAATATATTTGCTGCTTTGTGCAGCGGCTCCGGCCCCTCTGATCTGTGAGTATAATGTGGGATATGTGAGGTATAGCGGTGTATGGAGCCGCCATTATGAGGCCTCTAGACCTTGTAGTGAGAGGGTGGAGGGGACTGTGCAGCGCGGGGAGGATCTGTCCTCCAGTTCTCTCTCTTCCTGGTCACTCATCCATTCCCGCTAAGCTTCTTATGTTCCTGAGTCCATCAGTAACCGGCGGCTCAGCTAATGGCCGCTCCCGGAGATGACACCTGTAATGCCATGGTTTTCTGATATGGGGAGACCACTGTAACCCCGGGGTCCATCTTTATTTTCAGGATAAAGGACATCACATTAGATATATCGGGTACAGCTCAAATAAAAAGGTAATCACTTGTCCAGAAAAAAACTAAAGAGATTTGCAACCCAGATGAGTCCATCACATAACAGGTCAGATATTTATCCCTAGGAGGTAAACTATGAAATGACAGCAAGCAGAGATCTAGATACAGAAAATATAAGGGAAAATTATATAATCTTTTATTATACAAAAATACAACCTGTAATTGTTGGAACAAACAAAATGTATATTTATATTCTATAGGAGCAGAAAGTAAAGTCCTCCCCTCCTTCTTCTATCTCCTTACATCTGTACAGATTCCTTCATCACATGAATCCTGGTAACAGTCTGAAGCTTTTATCGGCCGCGCACAATAATGGATAAGAGCTGCCCGGGTCGTGTTCCTCCTCCTGATGTGTGTGCTCTGTACAGATACAAGCGCCTCATACACAGGATTCTCTGCTATTCCTCAGTATCAGTCACTTATATACAGATGTTTGGTGTCTGCACTGAGTATAGACAGAGCTGCCTGAGCTGCTGCTGCCCCCTAGTGGCTCCATGACATGGAGATTTATGCATCTTGTATCTGCACTGAGCCAGTAACCACATGATACCAGAGGGAGCGGAAAGCATCTTATTACATCATCCAGAAGAGGAGGCAGCACAGGTGTGGAGGGAAGCAAAATGGGGGATCTAAAGAGCCAGCGGTGGAAATAGGGAAGATCTCCAGGAGGAGCTGGAAAATCTCCTGGACAAAGGTTGGATGGCAGAGAAAGAGCCACCTGCTCTCTGCTCCACCACTTATCCTGCTAGGGCACAGGTCGCTTTATGGCTGTAACTGCCCGAGGTGCGGTGAGCTAGATCCACTGCGCCATAGCGATAGCGAATGTAGCACAATGAATGGGGAGCGCCCGTCACCTTCTCTGTGACTCAGCTGGTGGCAATGGCATCATGGCGTCAGCATGGACGCTCTGCCACAAGATGAGGTGGAGCCACAGGAGATCTGATGGACAGGGAAGTATTAAATATTAGTTTTTCAATAAATGAATTAATTTTGATAACAAGAATGAAATGGGGGTGAGAGAGAGAACACTATAATGACTTAAGGGTGGGGGATGGAAGAGATATAAATATATTGGGGGAGGGGACATGTAAATATAATGAATCAGAGGGGCATGGAATTATAATGATACAGCGGACAAGTAATTATAATGAATCGGGGGGGCGGGAGGTGCACAGTGGGGGCATGGAGGACACAGGAGATTAACTGATTAATTGGGGGAAAGAGAACAGTAACTAATTCATTTATACATTTATTGGGAGGGGAAAAGTGGCCAATTATAGTTACAGGGGGCTCAGTGGTGGATTATCAATTTACATTCAGAATTTTGTGTTGCATAATAGTAAGACGTCAGCGGTGAGTTACTGGATGTGAATATTTGTTCTGTCTCTACATTGTATAGGGGTACGTTCACATGGGCGACCGGCGGCACTAAATGACCACCAATCGGAAAACCATTACCTATTGGCAGTCGCTTCATAGCATGTTTAACCCCTTCATGACTGGGCTATTTTTCATTATTTTATTTGTTTTTTCCTCTCCTTCTACTAAGAGCCATAACTTGCTATCTTTCCATCCACATAGCGTATGAGGACTTGGTTTTTGCGAGACAAGTTGTAGTTTTGAACGACATCATTCATTTTATCATGTGATTCACTCAAAAGTTGGGAAAATAATTCTAAGTGCGTTGAAATTGCAAAAAAAGTGCAATTCCACAATTGTTTGTGTCACCATTTTCTGAGACCCCTAACATTTTCAATTTTCGTGGTAAGGGGCTATGTGGGGGCTTATTATCTGTGGCCTGATTTGAGGTTTATTGATGCTATTTTGGGGTAGATATAATGGTATCATCTTGTCTAATTGCAGTTTATTGCAATGTTGTGGCAGCTAAAAAAAGTAATTATGGCGTTTTGATTTTTTTCTCATTACGCTGTTTACTGATTGGATTAATTTATTTTATTTTTGATAGATTGGAGTTTTATGAATTTGGCGATATCGAATATGTGTATTTTTTTTTAATTGCTTTATTTTTAATGGGGCACAAAGGGGGGTGATTCTTGCACCGGCTATCACTGAGGAATATGTTCCTACAACAAGGATACCATCCACTGGTAATAGATGAACAGATCCACAGAGCTACAAGGATCCCAAGAAGCCACCTCTTGGATTACAGACAGAGAGGGGACAACAGCAGGGCGCCTCTTGTGGTCACATACAGCAAGCACATGAACATCCTAAGGAAGATTGAGACTGATCTTCCACCCATATTCCTCAGAGACCACAGACTGAAAGGAATATTCCCAGAACTACCACTTCTCTCCTACAAAAAGCCCCGTAACCTAAGGAATCTCCTTGTCAGAAGTGTCCTCTCATCACCATCAGAGATGGGAACATTCCCCTGTAATAATAAAAAGCAGGACTTGTACCCAGATATTACCGACAAATACAGTCCACATACCCAACACCAATCAGGACTATAAGATCATGGACTTCTTCTCATGTTCATCTTCCAATGTGGTGGACATGATACAATGTACAAGGTGTCCTGAGGAGCCGATATTGGGGAAACTAAGCAAAAACTACAAACGGGGAGGAATCTACACAGACACAATCAGGAATGAACTGGACGCCTGTGGGAAAACATTTCTCTGGACCTGGACACTGTATGACGGATATAAAAGTCTTAATACTGAAAGGTCGTTTTAAGGACGAAAAAGAAAGGAAAATCTGAGAATTCATACTGATAAGAATGTTCAACTCTTCCACAATTTAACACCTGGATTTATGACTCACTACATGGACCCAGTTCACACCTCCACGAGACTGACTCCAGATCACTAAGCTGTCACTCCCACCATCTCTCCATTTGTAACAAAAAACCTTACCTTGATTTCCTTGGCTTATCTTTAGGAGGCATCACCCCATCCACCCCATGCACAAATTGTAATATCTCCTAAATGTTGTGCTCTTGTCTCAGTCATTCATTTGTAAATCCTCCTGAAGAAGGAGCCTCGGTGCTCTGAAAGCTGCAGATATAATTCTCCTGGTTAGCCAATAAAGGGATCGCTCCTAGAATACTTCTGTCAATTTTAGGCATAAAACTACTTATATCAATTTGTAAAGGTTGCAAAGTTGTGATATATGCTCTACTGTGACCCCCTACTGAATATTAATTTTTCTTTTCTTTTGAGGGGAGGATAATTAGAACTTCAGCTATGGAGCTCTATGATTTCTATATACGTCCGTTATGATGACTACATAATTAGGATATACTTATGGTAACACATAAATAATCATTGGAGCTGTAATCATCAAATAATATTTTGTCAATGTGTGAAATGTTCTTTTAAGAATTGTTTACGTGTGTAACATAACATATATATATATAAATGATTTATGTGGATAGTAGGTGAAGTGTAGAGCGGTGTCACCCCATGATGATTATTATCTGGGCTTGTTACATTGTCAGGCTGCAATTTCCCTCTACAATGTCATGTGATGCACTACTTATCTCATCCACCAGATGGCGCTATAGAGCATTACACTCCATAATCCTGAAAGGTGACACCTGCAGGACGATTCGTGTAAGAGCAACAGTTCATAGTACCAGGGGTCAACCATTTTGAGCATGAAATTCACTAAGGAGGAGTCACTAATGTGTCTCGACAGTAAGGGGGGACACTATTGTGAAGGACACTATGGGGCGATTCATTATGACCGGTGTTGTGCAGTTTAGTGTTAATGACTCTCTGGAGTACAATGCGTCTAATTCATTAAGTGGTGCTCATCCCCTAAAGAAATAGGCGCATCTCTTAATTGTCATGTGCCGACACCAGAAATGGTCTGAAGTCAGTGACTGGGGAATATTTCTTGACTACATTACGCAGTTTCTGCTGAGACTGGACTGTAAACCCTAAGGCGATGTGCCCACGTAGCAGATTTACATGCGTTTTCTCTGCCAGAGAGAAGCGTTTTTTCAGCGTTTTTACATACGTTTTTTCTGCCAGAGAGAAGCGTTTTTTCAGCGTTTTCGCATGCGTTTTTTCAAGCACTTTTCCAAGTGATTTTGAGCATCACTTGGAAAAGTGCTTGACAAGTTGGTCACACAATATAAATCCATGCAACCGGCATGGATTTATATTGTGTGACCAACTTAGATGCTTTAAATGCAGCATCTATAGTAAAAAAAAAGAAAGAATTAAAAAGTTAAAAATAAAAAAAAACCTGTATGCTCACCTCTCCGGTCTCCTCCTGGCAGCGATCCTCTCTCCTCGGCGTCCCGGGTGTACTGGCAGGACCTGTGATGACTTCATTTAGTCAGCTGATGGTCACGCGACCATCACCTGACCGCTGACGTCAGTGGTCACGTGACCATCAGCTGACTAAATGACATCACTGCAGATCCTGCAAGTACACCCAGGACGCCGAGGAGAGATGACGCAGCCGGGAGAAGACCGGAGAGGTGAGTATACAGGTTTTTTTACTTTTAACTTTTTTATTTCTTTTTTTCACCGCGTGGTAGCCGGGATGTAGAGGAGTTGTAGTCTCCTCTTCATCCCAGGTACCACACGCACCGCGATTACGCTGCAACTTCGCGGCCATTGAATTTAATTGAAACGCTGCAAATCCACATATACCTGCGGGTTTGCTGCATTTCAATGTTCCTCAATGGCCGCGAATTTGCAGCGTAATCGCAGTAGAAATGGTCATGCTGCGAATTTGGCGCACTAATTAGCGCATCATGTGCACAGCACATCCGAATTCACATTGCTTTGCATGGCAGATGGTTTTACAAGCGTTTTCAATGCGTTTTCATGGCTTTAACCCCTTAATAACATCTGACGTACTAATACGCGTCTGTGCCCTGGGACTTAAGAGCCAGACCCGTATTAGTACGTCATCGCGATCGCGCGCGCACACAGGCTGTGCGGGCGCGATCGCCGCCGGGTGTCAGCTGATTGGCACAGCTGACACCCGGTACTATGTGCAGGGAGCGGTCCTGCACCGCTCCCAGCACATTAACCCCCGTGATGCTGCGATCGAAGTCGATCGAAGTCGATCGCGGCATTGCGGGGGCAAGGGGAGGTGATCGGCGATACTCACCTCCTCTTCTGGCTTCCAGCGCAGTCTGCAAAGGCTTCCCGGGTGTTGCCATGACGACCCGATGTCGTCATGACAACATCCGGGTCACCAGAGAGCAGGAAGATTGCTTGGACATGCGCAGTGCATCTCCAAGCAATCTTCACACTGTGCACTTCTGACAGCCTTCATGGCATAGGGATGGTGCTCCATTCCTGTGCCATGCAGGCGATCAAAAAAAAAAAGTGAAAGTCCCAGAGTGGGACAAAGTAATAAAGTGTATAAACTGTGTGAAAGTGGGAAAAAAAAAAAATGTGCAAAAATATTATAAAAAAATAAAAAAAATAATACACCAAAAATAAAAATATAATGTACCCATCAATAAATATTATTATAAAAAAAAAAAAAAAAAAACAATAAAAGTACACATATTTGGTATCGCCGCGTCCGGAACAACCTGACCTATAAAACTGTCCCACTAGTTAACCCCTTCAGTGAACACGGTAAAAAAAAAAAAAAAAAAACGAAGCAAAAAACAATGCTTTATCACCATACCGCCAAACAAAAAGTGGAATAACACGCGATCAAAAAGACGCATATAAATAAAAATGATACCGCTGAAAACGTCATCTCGTCCCGCAAAAAACAAGCCGCCATACAGGTCTATCAGCCGAAAAATAAAAAAGTTATAGCTCTCAGAATAAAGCGATACTAAAAAATATTTTTTTCTATAAAATAGCTTTTATTGTGTATAAGCGCCAAAACATAGAAAAATGATACAAATGTGGTACCGCTGTAAACGTACTGACCCGAAGAATAAAGCTACCTCATCAATTTTACCACACGCGGAACAGAATAAAAAAAAAAAAAAAAAAACAATTCCTGAATTGTTGGTTTTTGTTTATTCTGCCTCCCAAAAATCGGAATAGAAAGCGATCAAAAAATGTCACGTGCCTGAAAATGGCACCAATAACAACGTCAAGTCATCCCGCAAAAAACGAGCCGTCACATGACTGTCTGCCAAAATCTGGAAAAATTATAGCTCTCAAAATATGGCGATGCAAAAACTAGATTTTACAAAAAATGCGTCTTTTAGTGTGTGACAGCTGTCAGTCATAAAACCCCCATATGATTCTGGCATTGCTGTAATCACACCGACCCGAAGAATAAAGTCGTCTAATCACTAATACCGCACAAGGAACGGCGTCAAAAATAAACTCTTGGGTTAGGATTGGGCTAGGGTTAGGGCTGGGTTTGGGGCTAGGGTTGTGCTGGGGCTAGGGTTGTGCTGGGGCTAGGGTTGTGCTGGGGCTAGGGTTGTGCTAGGGTTAGGGCTGGGGTTGGGATTTTTTTCAAAAGTAAGAAAAAAAGATGACGATATGGCGACTAGTGTTGAGAGCAAGTGCTCGCTACTTGAGTTTGCATCGGGTGCTCTGGTATGCATTGAGTATCGTGGGTATTTGAGTGACATGCTCGAGTCTCTGCCCCATATGCTTCGCGGCCAAAAAACTTTACAGGGATTGCCTGCCATGCACGAGCGATCCCCGCATGTTTTTTTTTGGGTGTCTAATAACCGTGAAACATGCGGAGCAGGGACTCGAGCATGTCACTCGAGCACACGCTGTACATGGTGCATACCTGAGTACCCGATGCAAACTCAAGTAGCGAGCACTTGCGCTCAAGAATAATGACAACTTATTCAATATGATGACCTAATGTAAACAAATAATGTGCCGTACCTTTGGGTTCAAAATGTTCACTATACACCTTAATAAAATCCTTGAGGGGTATAGTTTCCAAAATGGGGACACTTGTGGGGGAGCTCCACTGTTTAGGCACATCACGGGCTCTCCAAACGCGACATGGTGTCCGCTAACAAATTGAATGGAAAATCGGCTCAAATTGTTAGCGGACGCCATGTTGCGTTTGGAGAGCCCCTGTGTGCCCAAACATTGGAGCTCCCCCACAAGTGACCCCATTTTGGAAACTAGACCCCCCAAGGCACCTATCTAGATGCATAGTGAGCACTTGGAACCCCCAGGTGCTTCACAAATTGATTCGTAAAAATGAAAAAGTGAAAAAAAAAACACTTTTTCATTTTTATGAATCAATTTGTGAAGCACCTGGGGTTCCAAGTGCTCACTATGAATCTAGATAGGTGCCTTGGGGGGTCTAGTTTCCAAAATGGGGTCACTTGTGGGGGAGCTCCAATGTTTGGGCACACAGGGACTCTCTAAATGCAACATGGTATCCGCTAACAAATTGAATGGAAAATCGTCTCAAATTGTTAGCGGACACACATTGCGTTTGGAGAGCCCCTCTGTGCCCAAACTTTGGAGCTCCCCCACAAGTGACCCCATTTTGGAAACTAGACCCCCCAAGGCACCTTTCTAGATGCATAGTGAGCACTTGGAACCCCCAGGTGCTTCACAAATTGATTCGTAAAAATGAAAAAGTGAAAAAAAAAACACTTTTTCATTTTTATGAATCAATTTGTGAAGCACCTGGGGTTCCAAGTGCTCACTATGAATCTAGATAGGTGCCTTGGGGGGTCTAGTTTCCAAAATGGTGTCACTTGTGGGGGAGCTCCAATGTTTGGGCACACAGGGACTCTCTAAATGCAACATGGTATCCGCTAACAAATTGAATGGAAAATCGGCTCAAATTGTTAGCGGACGCACATTGCGTTTGGAGAGCCCCTCTGTGCCCAAACTTTGGAGCTCCCCCACAAGTGACCCCATTTTGGAAACTAGACCCCCCAAGGCACCTTTCTAGATGCATAGTGAGCACTTGGAACCCCCAGGTGCTTCACAAATTGATTCGTAAAAATGAAAAAGTGAAAAAAAAAACACTTTTTCATTTTTATGAATCAATTTGTGAAGCACCTGGGGTTCCAAGTGCTCACTATGAATCTAGATAGGTGCCTTGGCGGGTCTAGTTTCCAAAATGGGGTCACTTGTGGGGGAGCTCCAATGTTTGGGCACACAGGGACTCTCCAAATGCAACATGATATCCGCTAACAAATTGTCGGCTCAAATTGTTAGCGGATATCATGTTGCATTTGGAGAGTCCCTGTGTGCCCAAACATTGGAGCTCCCCCACAAGTGACCCCATTTTGGAAACTAGACCCCCCAAGGCACCTATCTAGATGCATAGTGAGCACTTGGAACCCCAGGTGCTTCACAAATTGATTCATAAATATTAAAAAGTGTTTTTTTTTTCACTTTTTCATTATTACGAATCAATTTGTGAAGCACCTGGGGGTTCCAAGTGCTCACTATGCATCTAGAAAGGTGCCTTGGGGGGTCTAGTTTCCAAAATGGGGTCACTTGTGGGGGAGCTCCAAAGTTTGGGCACAGAGGGGCTCTCCAAACGCAATGTGGCGTCCGCTAACAATTTGAGCCGATTTTCCATTCAATTTGTTAGCGGATACCATGTTGCATTTAGAGAGTCCCTGTGTGCCCAAACATTGGAGCTCCCCCACAAGTAACCCCATTTTGGAAACTAGACCCCCCAAGGCACCTATCTAGATGCATAGTGAGCACTTGGAACCCCTAGGTGCTTCACAAATTGATTCGTAAAAATGAAAAAGTGTTTTTTTTTTCACTTTTTCATTATTACAAATCAATTTGTGAAGCACCTGGGGGTTCCAAGTGCTCACTATGCATCTAGAAAGGTGCCTTGGGGGGTCTAGTTTCCAAAATGGGGTCACTTGTGGGGGAGCTCCAAAGTTTGGGCACAGAGGGGCTCTCCAAACGCAATGTGGTGTCCGCTAACAATTTGAGCCGATTTTCCATTCAATTTGTTAGCGGATACCATGTTGCATTTAGAGAGTCCCTGTGTGCCCAAACATTGGAGCTCCCCCACAAGTGACCCCATTTTGGAAACTAGACCCCCCAAGGCACCTATCTAGATGCATAGTGAGCAGTTGGAACCCCCAGGTGCTTCACAAATTGATTCATAAAAATGAAAAAGTGTTTTTTTTTTCACTTTTTCATTGTTACGAATCAATTTGTGAAGCACCTGGGGGTTCCAAGTGCTCACGATGCATCTAGATAGGTGCCTTGGGGGGTCTAGTTTCCAAAATGGGGTCACTTGTGGGGGAGCACCAATGTTTGGGCACACAGCGGCTCTCCAAACGCAACATGGTGTCGCTAACAATTTGAGCCAATTTTGCGTTAAATTTGTTAGCGGACACCATGTTGCATTTAGAGAGCCGCTGTGTGCCCAAATATTGGAGCTCCCCCACAAGTGACCCCATTTTGGAAACTAGACCACCCAAGGCACCTATCTAGATGCATAGTGAGCACTTGGAACCCTCAGGTGCTTCACAAATTGATTCATAAAAATGAAAAAGTGTTTTTTTTTTCACTTTTTCATTGTTACGAATCAATTTGTGAAGCACCTGGGGGTTCCAAGTGCTCACTATGCATCTAGATAGGTGCCTTGGGGGGTCTAGTTTCCAAAATGGGGTCACTTGTGGGGGAGCTCCAATGTTTGGGCACACAGGGACTCTCTAAATGCAACATGGTGTCCTCTAACAAATTTAACGGAAAATCGGCTCAAATTGTTAGTGACACCATGTTGCGTTTGGAGAGCCGCTGTGTGCCCAAACATTGGAGCTCCCCCACAAGTGACCCCATTTTGGAAACTAGACCCCCCAAGGCACCTATCTAGATGCATTGTGAGCACTTGGAACCCTCAGGTGCTTCACAAATTGATTCATAAAAATGAAAAAGTGTTTTTTTTTTTCACTTTTTCATTGTTACGAATCAATTTGTGAAGCACCTTGGGGTTCCAAGTGCTCACTATGCATCTAGAAAGGTGCCTTGGGGGGTCTAGTTTCCAAAATGGGGTCACTTGTGGGGGAGCTCCAAAGTTTGGGCACACATGGGCTCTCCAAACACAACATGGCGTCCGCTAATTATTCAAGCAAATTTTACAATCAAAAAGTCAAATGGCGCTCCTTCCCTTCCGAGCCCTGCCGTGCGCCTAAACAGTGTTTTTTCCCCAAATATTGGGTATCTGCGTGCCCAGGGGAAATTGCACAACAAATTTTGGGGTCCATTTTTTCTTGTTACCCCTGTGAAAATAAAAAAAATTGGGTCTAAAGTAACATTTTTGTGAAAAAAGTTAAATGTTCATTTTTTTCTTCCACATTCAAAAAATTCCTGTGAAGCACCTGAAGGGTTAATAAAGTTCTTGAATGTGGTTTTGAGCACCTTGAGGGGTGCAGTTTTTAGAATGGTGTCACTTTTGGGTATTTTCTGTCATAAAGACCTCTCAAAGTGACTTCAAATGTGATGTGGTCCCTAAAAAAATGGTTTTGTAAATTTTGTTGGAAAAATGAGAAATCGCTGGTCAACTTTTAACCCTTATAGCTCCCTAACAAAAAAAAATTTTGGTTCCAAAATTGTGCTGATGTAAAGTAGACATGTGGGAAATGTTATTTATTAACTCTTTTGTGTGACATATCGCTCTGATTTCAGGGCTTAAAAATTCAAATTTTGAAAATTGCAAAATTTTCAAAATTTTCGCCAAATTTCCGTTTTTTTCACAAATAAACACAAGTGATATCGAAGAAATTTTTCCACAATCATGAAGTACAATATGACACGAAAAAACAATCTCAGAATCAGGGGGATCCGTTGAAGCGTTCCAGAGTAATTACCTCATAAAGTGACAGTGGTCAGAATTGTAAAAATTGGCCCGGTCATTAACGTGCAAACCACCCGCGGGGCTTAAGGGGTTAAAAACGCTACGTGGCACATAGCCTAAAAGTCACAACTTCCGAGTTCTGTGAAAATATTGCAACTTATTAAGGTGTTTTACATCAGAGTTTTGACCTTTCACATTTTCTGCTATTCATGCGCTATAGAGATAAAGTGTCAGCTTCATTCTGCGGGAAAAAGTTATTACAGTAATAGAAGACTTATAATTTTTTTAAATGTTTTATTACTTTTATACAATTAATATTCTGTGGGGGAGGGGCCGAAGGAAAATCTGTTTATCCGTCAGCTCGCTCCGTTGTACGGCCACATTCAGAGTATCTCCTCCTGTGCAGATGTTCATATAGTCTGTAATCATTATGTCAGCGCTGGTTTATACCTGACTGGTTTATACAATGATCTGTACAGAAATAATCTATTCCCAGAGGAAGAAGAGAAGACAGAAATAATCACTGAGCGCTCTGCTAATTCTCTGCACCTTCATCTACACAACATTGTAATACAGCGACATCATGGGGGATGAGGACGGAGGTTTTTGTACGGCTCTGTATCACTGTGTGTATGGAGTGCTATAACCCTGCTGACAGTAATAATCTGCTGCATCGTCCTCTGTCGCTCCTCGGATTGTAAGAGTGTAATCAGTTCCAGATCCAGATCCAGAGAACCGGTCTGGGACCCCTGTATCTCGGGTGGTTGCATAATAGATAAGAAGCTTTGGTCATTGTCCTGATTTCTGTTGGTACCAGGCTACATAGCTATATACATCTTCACTGGCCGTACAAGAGATGGTGATTGTATCTCCGGAGGACACAGAGATGTCGGGATCTTCCTAGAAATCCTGATCTGATGATGGATCCACTGTAGAGATTTCTCTACACACAATCATGGAAGGATCCGAATCTCTCACCCTGAATAGAAATGAAGATCACAGCCAGCAGATAACTGCGAGAAACCATCCTGATGTGTCTGGACCGTCAGATAGAAACTATAAGATGAGACAATCTGTACAATGAGATCTATATAGAGAGTGACAGGGGGGATACAGAGACCCCCAGAGACTGTGTATGGAAATACTGGGGACATGTAAATTCTGTGGTTATAATGTGACGGTTACTGGAGTGTAATAGAGACCGGAGCTCGGCGGCGTCTCCTCCTAGATGAGAATTAATGTCACTTGTATGAAATCTAAGAAAAGAAATAAGAGTTTTTTTAGTAATTAATTGTAATTTCCATGGTTATAGGTTTTTATGATCATGTTTAGCTCTGCTACATCTGTATATAAATATTCCTGAAATATTGTTTTGTATTTATAAGGATATAAATGTATATTTCTATAATCGGCAGGATATTCCATTACACTGTATAAACCTCCTGAGAGAATCCACCGGTCATCAGGGTCGCGGTATTGTAGGACCTGATATCTGTGCGGAGTCTTCACAGCTTACATACAAGTTAGGAAAACCCTGTAAGTGACGTCCTTGTATACGATCACATACACGACTGATCTCTCTGAATATCTGTTATAAATGCAGTCAGGATTAAGGGAGAAAATCTACTAGAGACGAGAGCAGAAGTAATCCGGGGGCTCCTGCACCTGCCGAACCCCCTCCAAACTCGCGATCAGGGGTCAGGTTATAGGAAGTTACATAGTGCGGTGTAGTGTAACGGAGACCTCGGCACCGAAGAAGACAAAAGGAGGAAATGTTGCTGCAAATATATATTTTTTATTTGGATCCGGCAAAAAAAGCAAAGACAGATACCGGCCAGCGTTTCGGCCAATAAATTGTCTTCATCAAGGACGTTTGTAATACATGAACATAACAAATAAAACATTTAGTTTCATATGTGACATGAAATGAACCTAAAGAAAAGTGTCAGATCAATGGGAGGCGGGAGGAGGAAAGGTGGGAATGTGAGGATCAACCAGAGATAACACATGGACAATGAGATCACAACGATGAAAATCATTAATAATACTGCAATTGTCATATGGGAACAATGTTGGAGTCAGCGTGATAATCTGGTTTTGTGTGAATTCCATAAAGACAAAAGGAAAGAAAAGAAAAGAGGACATGAATCCTGGAAGCTAAAGGACAAATTATCTAAAGACGACCAATATGTGGTCAGTTCAGAGCAATGACGACGGCTCAAAAATTATTAATTATTACAATGTGCACACTTCAGTAGGTGAACACTTGGTCTAAGGTTCAGGTTTTCACGTGACTTTACCAGTTAGAATAGGACCAGGAAATCTAGATTGCATCATGTCCATATAGCAGCACCTGTAACTACAGTATATTCAGGTGGTGTGTACACGTCTAATATTAGACCATCGAAGCAATGTAGAGGGCTCCAAAAATGATTAGGCCTCTACCTATCCCTATGCCGAGCTCCTATACCAACACAGTACAGGCATAAAATGGTGTTCATGGCCGCCCCTAAGTGTTATCCTGCCTGTGATAGTCCCCTGATAATGATGCAGGTTTTTATTTTTTAAATCCTCACAAATTGAATCGCAGATTGTTCAAATTTGTGTGGAACCTCGGATATCAGGAAATTTAACTCAAATTCATTCCTCCATGGATTGATCTGCTCATCTCTAGTCTCAACAAGACTAATTCCTGGCTGGAGAGTGACCGCACTATCCGGGGACAGTGACCGCACTATCCGGGGACAGTGACCGCACTATCCGGGGACAGTGGCCACCACATCTCCTTGAGCCCCAGAACGGCTCAGAGTGAATACGATGGCACTACGTGACTAAAGTGGACATAGCTTGAGCA
The DNA here is from genome assembly GCF_046119375.1 of Phyllobates terribilis. Classification (NCBI taxonomy): domain Eukaryota; kingdom Metazoa; phylum Chordata; class Amphibia; order Anura; family Dendrobatidae; genus Phyllobates; species Phyllobates terribilis. The sequence continues at coordinate 1,178,609,174 of NW_027362761.1, forward strand.
GATCTCGTTACACCTAGCAGGGTCAGTTATGTGTAAGTATGGCGACAAGAAAGGTTCAGATCCAGCAATCCCACAGGATTAAAAATTACACCTTTACTTATGAAACGTAAAAATCCATATTAGTATTTCAATAGAAAAATGTGAAATGAGAGCGGGTATAAACAATACATGAACTGGTGACGGGTTTTACACCATGTGGATTCTTAATCATAATCTATTTTACAGTGATAGTCAAGTACATTTTATTTTTTTAAATTTACTTTTTGCTCCACTCTCTTCACAACCCAAGAATATTACACAATTGAAGACAGCGCTCCTTAGGAAGTTTCATATATACAGGTGCTTCTTACTAATTTAGAATATCATCAAAAGGTTAATTTATTTCAGTTCTTCAATCCAAGAAGTGAAGCTCATATATTATATAGAGTCATTACACACAGAGCGATCTATTCCAAGTGTTTATTTCGGTTAATGCCAGGCCGCATTGATGCAGTAATTGATGCAAAGGATCCCCGACCAAGTATTGAGGGCATTTACTGAACATACATTTCAGTAGGGGAACATTTCGGATTTTAAAGACATTTTTCAAGCTGTTGTTATAAAGTATTCTAATTTACTGAGATAATGACTTTTGTGTTTTCATTGGCTGTAAGCCATAATCATCAGCATTAACAGAAATAAACACTTGAAATAGATCTCTCTGTTTGTAATGACTCTATATAATATATGAGCTTCACTTTTTGTGTTGAAGAACTGAAATAAATTAACCTTTTGATGATATTCTAATTTTCTGAGAAGCACCTGTATATATGATACTTCTTAAGCAGCGCTATTCCATTTGCTTCTGTGGATTTTACCTCAGGTGTATTTTGACTATGACGCTCCCTTATGCCTAATGTATCCTGCAGACATGCTTATTTGTACAACCCAAGAATATTAGTGACTTAGAGGCCATCGCCAATGAGGAACGGGCTAAGATTCCTCAGGGGCTGTAAAGAGCTGGTGTCTGGATAGGCATCACGTACGCAGCAGGTCGTAACAGCCAAAGGGGCTTTACTACCTACTAAAGACGCTTATCACGTAGGGGTGAATAATCCTCAGACTTCAGTGGTCAGTAAGGGGCATTTTGTGCTGAATATGGAGAAACCACTTGTTATATTATTTATACTGAGCTATTTCTATACTTCTTGGTTTATTGCAAACAGCAGAAAGTTTATAAATGTTAGAAATAAACTGAATCTGAAATGGGGTGAAGGTGGGGATTGAAACTAAATATACAGTGCTCAGCATAAATGAGTGCACCCCGTTTGAAAAGTAAAATTTTAATCAATATCTATAATGGGTGTGTCAGGTGTGACAGACTGTCGTTCTGGATCCAGCTGTAGAAGGTCATTGCGCTTGGCTCTGCAGGCACCTTCTTGATCTTTTGATCTTTGTGGTGTAGTGATATCCTTCTCCCTCTAGGACCTAGGAGTGGACCTCCACCTTCTGCTGCTAATTGACACACCCTTGCTGGATGTTTAAATACCTTCGGTCTCTGCAGAAAGTCGCCTAGATAGCTCTATTTTCCTCTGTCCAAACTTGAAGTACTAGTAGTCGGCTAGTGTCTTCTTGGAGTTCCCTTGGAGTATAGTTGGCATAATCTCTCTGGTGTCTTCTCAAGCTAAGTGTTTTCCTTTGTCTGTTACCTATTTGTCTTTAGTTGCAGAGGGGGTTGACTAGTGCTCACCCCATCCCCTCCTTAACTAGGGCCTATCACTAGGGGCAGTCAGGGATTAGGTTTCCTGCTCAGCGATAGGTACGGAACCTATTTAGGGACTTTAGGGGAGTCAGGCTGTTGTCAGATCTGCCTAGGGGTCTCCACTCCCCCTTTTCCTAGTGTTTGGACTTCTTCCTCCTCTTCCCGTTGTTGTGCACTTAGTCTTTCCCTCACCTTGCTTGACAATATCTCACTGAACAAAAGAAAAATTTCCAGAATTTTGACAAGACTAAGTTTCATAGAACCTTCTTTAACCCATAACATGAAGGTAAGGTTAATAATATAACTTTCATAGCTAAATCTTCAGTATTACTCAAAATAGTTAATGCAAAATGAGTACACCCGACATAAAAAAAAAAATACTACATCTAGTCATTTGTATGACCTCCATAATTTTTAAGAACAGCACCGAGTTTTCTAGATATGGAATGAGCAGGTTGGCGACATATTGTAACATTTATCTTTTTTCATTCTACAAGAACGAGCCCTTTTAGAGCCTGGATACTGGATGGAGAGTGATGACAACTTGTCTCTTCAGAATTCCCCATAGGTGTTTGGGTGGGTTCAGATCAGGAGACACTTAATCAATGAATCACTTTCTCCCTGTTCTTCTTCAGAAATACCACAGAAGCCTTAGATGTGTGTTTTGGATCATTGTGATGTTGCTAAGTGAACGTCTACCAAGCGCACAGAGTGATGGCAGCATCTTCTCTTTCAATATAGAGGTTTACATCTGTGAATTCATGACATCATCAATGAAATGTATCCCCCCCGACTCCAGCAGCACTGATGCAGCCCCACATAAGGACACTGCAACCACAAGGTCTCATTGAAAGACACCATTCAGTTTTCTTTGTACTTCTCACCTTTTTGACACTATACAGCTTTGAAGCCATCAGTTCCAAAAACATTTATCTTGGTGTCAACACTCCAGAGTATAGAGTCCCAGTGGTCTTCATATTTTTCACCACGATCCCTCAATTGTAGTAGAGCTTTTTAGTGTATAAGCTTTAGTAGAAGTTTCTTTCTTCTAAAGACAACGGCATGCAATCCATTCCTCTGCAGTGTACACCGTATTGTGTCATGAGAAACACATTCACCGGTTTGGATTTCTACTCATTTAGCTAACTGCACTGAATTTGTATATGGATTTTCTTCAGCCCTTCTTATCAAAAGATGCTCCTGTTTAGGTGTCAACCTCCATGATTGGCCTGGACGTCTCTGTAAGATGATTGCAGTTCCATCTTTGTTACATTTTGGTATTCCTTTTGCTACAGTATTCTGACTGATAAGTAAAGCTTTGCTGATCTTCTTGTAGCCTTCCCTTTTTTATGTAAAATAAATTATTTTCTTTCTCAGGTCTTGTGACATTTCTCTTCCATGTGGTGCCATTGCTGACAGAATGAAATGGGAAGGGTTTTTGTTTTTTTATAAGCAACAACTTTTTCTAGTAAACTGTCTGCTGGACACCTGTGTAATGAATAATTAAACTTACCTGTGGTTGAATTCTGGTTAATTAGAATTTTGTACTATAAAATTGAACTTTTCTACTAAGATTTTCATTGGGGTGTACTCACTTTTACAACATTTTCTTAAATGAATTTCTTAGGAAAATTACTTTTTGGGGTGTTGAAAATAGCAAGTATTGTTTGTAATTAATAGCCAACATTTGTGGGAGTATTTAGTAGTCTGGTATCCCATAGAAAATGTTGATTCTAAAAGGAAACTAAAGGTTTTCTGACAAAACTGTTGGGGTGTACTCATTTGTGCTGAGCACTGTATCTGCTATATCATAGAATCATAGAATCATAGAATCATAGAATGGTAGAGTTGGAAGGGACCTCCTGGGTCATCTGGTCCAACCCCCTGCTCAAAGCAGGATTCACTAGATCATCTCAGACAGATGTCTGTCCAGCCTCTGTTTGAAGACGTCCATTGAAGGGGAACTCACCACCTCTCGTGGCAGCCTGTTCCACTCATTAATCACCCTAACTGTCAAAAAGTTTTTTCTAATATCTAATCTGTGTCTCCTCCCATTTAGTTTCATCCCATTGCTTCTAGTCTTTCCTTGTGCAAATGAGAATAAAGATGATCCTTCTACAATGTGACAGCCCTTGACATATTTGTAGACAGCTATTAAGTCTCCTCTCAGTCTTCTTTTTTGCAAGCTAAACATTCCCAAATCCTGCAACCGTTCCTCATAGGACATGGTTTGCAGACCAGTCACCATTCTGGTCGCTCTTCTCTGAACTTGCTCCAGTTTGTCTATGTCTTTTTTAAAATGTGGTGCCCAAAACTGTACACAGTATTCCAGATGAGGTCTGACCAAAGAGGAGTAAAGACCGATAATGACTTCACGTGATCTAGACTGTATGCTTCTGTTAATACATCCCAGAATTGTATTTGCCTTTTTTGCTGCTGCATCACACTGTTGACTCATGTTCAGTCTATGATCTATTAGTATACCTAAGTCTTTTTCACATGTACTGTTGCTTAGCTCTATACCTCCCATTCTGTATATGCTTTTTTCATTTTTATTGCCCAGATGTAGTACTTTGCATTTTTCCCTGTTAAAAAACATTCTGTTGGTTGCTGCCCACTGCTCCAGTTTATTTAGGTCTTTTTGAATCCTCTCTCTCTCTTCTCTAGTATTAGCTATCCCTCCTAGCTTTGTGTCATCAGCAAATTTAATCAGTTTACCCTCAATTCCTTCATCTAAATCATTGATAAAGATGTTGAACAATACAGGTCCCAGGACAGAGCCCTGTGGTACCCCACTTGAGACATTCATCCAGCTGGATGTGAAGCCATTTACAACCACCCTTTGAGTCCGATCACTAAGCCAGTTATGAATCCACCTAACAGTTGCCTGGTCCATTGCATACTTGGTCATTTTTTCAATAAGGATGGTGTGAGATACTTTGTCAAATGCTTTGCTGAAGTCAAGATATACTATATCTACAGCATTTCCCTGATCCACCCAGTCAGTGATTCTGTCATAGAAGGAAATTAAGTTAGTCTGACATGACTTGTTAGTTACAAACCCATGCTGACTCTGGTTAATCACTTCATTCTTATCCATGTACTTACATACATGTTGTTTAATAATTTGTTCAAAGATCTTTCCTGGTATAGAAGTCAGACTCACCGGCCTATAGTTCCCAGGGTCCACCTTCTTCCCCTTTTTGAAGATAGGAACAACATTTGCTCTTCTCCAGTCTTCTGGGACTTCTCCTGTTCTCCAAGAATTTTCAAAGATTATGGAGAGTGGTTCTAAAATTTCTTCTACGATCTCCTTCAGTACTCTGGGGTGTAATTCATCTGGACCTGGAGACTTGAACTCATTTATGTTAGCTAAATATTCCCTCACAATCTTTCTGTTTACAGATAACTTGGATTCCTCTATTCCTTTAAAAGGACAGTGAAGATCAGTTGATGTTACATTTTCTTTCTGAGAGAAAACAGATGCAAAATAGGAATTAAAAAGTTCGGCCTTCTCAACATCCTCTCTTACCATTTCTCCATTTTCATCCTGTAAAAATCCTATAGCATCTTTGACTTTTCTTTTACTTTTGACATACCCCCAAAATCCTTTTTTATTGCTTTTGACATCTCTTGCAAGCCTTAATTCATTGTCAGCTTTAGCTAACCTGATACGTGCCCTGCAGGATCTGCAGACTGCATTATAATCTTCTTTAGATATGCCTCCCTCTTTCCTTAATAAACATTTCTTTCTTTCTTTTTAGCATGTGTTTAAGTTCTGTGTTCATCCATCCTGGTTTCCTTAAATGCTTCCCATTCTTCCTACTTTTCGGGATTGTTAACGATTGTGCTTTGAGAATCTCATTTTTAAAAATTTCCCATCCTTCCTGGACATTTTTGTCCTTAAGGACATCCAGCCATTGGATCCCTCCTATTCTCTTTCTGAGTCTCTTAAAATCTGCCTTTCTAAAATCTAACCTTGAAGTTTGAGTCTTCACATGTCTTCCTCCTCTAGTTATCCAAAATTCTATAATAGCATGATCGCTGCCTCCTAGGGTCCCAGCCACCTTTACCTCCTCAACCATTTCCTCCCTGTTTATAAGGATTAGATCCAAAGTAGCAGATCCCCTTGTTTTCTCCCCTACCTTTTGGAAGATAAAGTTGTCAGCAAGAGAGGATAAGAATTTGCTTGACCTGTTAGTTTTACTTGAGAGAGATTCCCAACAAATGTCTGGATAGTTGAAGTCTCCCATGACCACTACGTCATATTTTTTGGAGAACTTGGTCATTTGATACATAAAGAGTTCATCCATATCTTCAGCTTGCCCAGGTGGTCTGTAGTAAATGCCTACAATGGTGTCCTTTCCGTTGTTCTCTCCTTGTATTCTTACCCAAACAGTTTCCACAGAACTCCCAGTCTCTGAAGCTTCAATCTCTGTGCAGATATACGCTTTTCTAACATACAATGCAACACCTCCTCGTTTATCAAGTCTGTTTCTTGCAAATAAGTTGTATCCTTTTAGCCTTTTATTCCAATCATGTTTATCGTTCCACCAAGTTTCAGTGATTCCAATGACATCATATTCCTTTTCTTGCATTAGTAGTTCCAATTCTCCTTGTTTGTTGCCCATGCTTTGTGCATTTGTATAAAAAACATTTTAGTTTGTGATTGGTTTCTCTTCCTCCCATATTTTTATTATTTAAATTGTTTTGTCTTTGTTCTTCCTTTCCACTTCCAGTAGCAGAGATCTCAATAGTATTTGTCAGCTGTATGGCTTTTTCTGGCCTTTTGCTTCCCTTCCCACATTGTTCTAGTTTAAAGCTCTTCTGATGAATGTAGCAAGGCGACTTCCAAATACATGTTTTCCAGTCTTCGTAAGGTGCACCCCATCTCTAGCAAGTAGTCCATCGTATAGGTAATTCATTCCGTGATCCAGAAATCCAAATCCTTGTTGACGGCACCATCGACGTAGCCAGTTGTTCACCTGTAGAATCTTATTCCACCTCATTGTTCCATGGACATCCACTGGGAGGATGGATGAGAAGACCACCTGCGCTCCCAATTCTTTCACTTTCTTGCCTAAGTCTTCAAAGTCACTGCAGATGGTTTCCAGGTCCTTTCTTGCGGTGTCATTTGTCCCCACATGTATTAGCAGGAATGGGTAGTGATCTGTAGGTCTGAAGAGTCTTGATATCCTGTCAGACACATCTTTAATTTTTGCTCCTGGAAGACAGCACATTTCTCTTGAGGTTATGTCTGGTCTGCAGATAGCGGCCTCTGTTCCTCTTAACAGGGAATCCCCCATGACCACCACTCTCCGTTTTTTCTCCACAACATTCTTCTTTCTCCATCCAGGAGGATTCTGAGGGCTTACAAGGTTATTCATTGCTGGCAAAGTCTTATTTTGCTGTATTTCTTCATGGTTCTCCTGCGTGAGAGCCTGGTACTGGTTCCTGAGCAGTATGGGTGCTGACTGCCTCTCGATCCTCCTGCTTCTGTGGGTCACATGCTTCCATTCCTCTGTTTCGTCAGGTGCAGTTCGAATTTCTTCTCTTTCTGAATCATGAAGAGATAATTCTGCTCTGTCTAAGAACTCTTCACCTTCCTTAATGATTTTCAAGGTAGTTAACCTCTCTTCTAGATTTCGCAACTTTTCCTCCAACAGGGACACAAGCTTGCATTTCTGGCATGTGAAGTTTGGCTTTTCCACTGGCAAGTCTGTGAACATGTAGCAGGATATGCAGCTCACCAAATGGCTCCTGGACTCTTCCATGTTCTTATTGTTAATGTTCTGAAAACAGTGAAAAAAGCTTAAAAAAAAAGCTTCAAAATGCGTGCGCCGGACTCTTCACTTACCCCAAAATGCAGTGGGAATATGCAAATTATCTCCTCAGGACTCCTCCCCTGGTTTACCGATGTCCTCTTTTCAGCTCCAACAGCCAAAATCCAGTGTTCTTTGAGCTCGCGGAGACTCTTCACTTACCCCAAAATGCAGTGGGAATATGCAAATTATCTCCTCAGGACTCCTCCCCTGGTTTACCGATGTCCTCTTTTCAGCTCCAACAGCCAAAATCCAGTGTTCTTTGAGCTCGCGGAGACTCTTCACTTACCCCAAAATGCAGTGGGAATATGCAAATTATCTCCTCAGGACTCCTCCCCTGGTTATATCCACAGAATATGCCAAATATATATAGTGGATGTGGATCCCACCTATAGGAACATCATATATCTTGAGTACGGGGCCCTGACAAGCTGCGGTTTCAGCCATTAGATTGTCAGGATTCCCGTCCATTTGTATAGAAATTTTAACCACCTCCTTATGAAAATTCCTCTTAATGGAGTCTGCATGTTCTATATATTTACATCACATCCTCTGTATGTGGTAAGAATAGAATAACCCCTTAAAGGTGAGTACAGATGTGGTGGATAGGATGTGTATTTGGGTAAGACCTCGTGAATTCAACATGTCAATATATTTATTCTCAAGGAATATAAACTGTCCCCGGAGATGTCTGACAGCAGCTTTACCCCCTCTCCCTATACACAACACATGGACGCTCAGCTGAGTCTAACGTGCTTATGTATGGGGGGGGACTGTTTATTCGTCAGCTCGCTCCGTTGTACGGCCACATTCAGAGTTTCTCCTCCTGTGCAGATGTTCATATAGTCTGTAATCATTATGTCAGCACTGGTTTATACCTGACTGGTTTATACAATGATCTGTACAGAAATAATCTATTCCCAGAGGAAGAAGAGAAGACAGAAATAATCACTGAGCGCTCTGCTAATTCTCTGCACCTTCATCTACACAACATTGTAATACAGCGACATCATGGGGGATGAGGACGGAGGTTTTTGTACGGCTCTGTGTCACTGTGTGAGAGGATACTGTGCACTCTGCTGACAGTAATAATCTGCTGCATCGTCCTCTGTCGCTCCTCTGATTGAAAGAGTGTAATCAGTTCCAGATCCAGATCCAGTGAACCGGTCTGGGACTCCTGTATATCGGCTGCTTGCACTGTAGATGAGAAGTGCTGGAGGTTGTCCTGATTTCTGTTGGTACCAGTGTAAGTAGCCATATACATTACCACTGGCCTTACATGAAATGGTGGCTGTTTCTCCCGGGGACACGGTGATGAGATCTGGAGATTGGGTCAGTACAATCTGTGCACAGGAGTCTAAGGAAAGATAAAGAAAACAAGTGTTAGTGTTAATGTCGCCTCATTGTGCTGTTCTCTACTACTGTCCTGTCCATCATCTCATGAACCTCTCACCATGAAAGAGAAGAAGAATTACACCCAGTACAACTCCCTGTAAACCCATCGTCATCTCCCTGGACTTATGGCCACAGACTATAGAGATGTCACCTGCACAATGTCCCCTATATACCAGCTGTAATCACTGGAGGAGACGTCCCCTGAGAGCAGAGATGTAAAGCAGGAGACATGTAAATTGTGCCGTGTGTCAGCGATCAGTGATCTGGATCTTACTGCAATCAGGGATTTCCTACAGGAGAGATATAATCCCGATCATTATCCTGAGATCATTCACCATCAGTGATCTCCTGATTGTTCTCAGACATCAGAAATGGGATTATTTTTATAGATGTTATTAGTTTTATCTCTGAAGTAAGAATAAATCCTTCTACGTCTTATTGGGCTTTTCCAGCTTTGTGATGTTGCAGCCGATGTAAGAACAGATACTGGAGACAACAGATCACCGGGAACGTGAAACGCAGAATTCCTGACCTCACAGAGAACATCTAAGGGTATGTGCCCACGTAGCGTTTTACAAGCGTATATGCTGCGGAATTTCTGCAGCGTAAACGCTTGGTAATCCGCTCCCCATGGTCCCCAATGACAAGCCGCACTGTCAATGCACATGCTGCGGATTTTTCCACAGCGTTTATGCTGCGCTCAAAAATCCGCAGCATGTCCATTAATTTTGCGGACACGCAGCGTAATCGCCACCATTGACTTGCATTGAGATTTATATAATCCGTGTCAGTATATTTGTATACACAGATTATATGCGTTTCAATGTGCGGATGGTACCCAAGTCTGGAGGAGAGAAGACTCTCATCCAGACCTGGATAGAAACTGTAAAAAAAAGAATTAAAAATAAAAAATAAAGTGTATACTCACCTTCCGATGTCCTCCCGGTGTTTTGTCTGCTCCGTCCGCTCTCTTGCAATGCTCCCGCTGTTATGAAGGACCTGCCATGACGTCACTGAGTCATGTGACCCATCACATGGCTCAATGACGTCACCGCAGGTCCTTCACACCACCGTGAGCCGCCCAACACACCGGACGCGGCAGAGAGAACACCGGGAGGACACCGGAAGGTGAGTATAAACTTTATTTTTTTATTTTTTACCATTTTATTCTTTTTTTTAACTAACTTGGTCACACTACTATAAATTCATGCCGATTGCCGGTTGCATGGATTTATATAGAGTGAACAAGTTGTCAAGCACTTTCCAAGTGATGCTAAAATCACTTGGAAAAGCGCTTGATAACCCACATGCAGAAATGCATGGAGAGATGCTTGACAAACGCTTCTACCTGGCGGGAAAAACGCATGTAAAATCCGCATGCATTTTTCCTGCCAGGGAGAAGCGTAAAAAATATGCAGCATTTCTGCATCGTGGGCACATAGTCGAAGACCATTAGAAATATTTATATTAATTCAGATTATTATTAATATGTTTATTACTATTAATACGACTGATATTTTATTACATCCACTCCTGATTGTTGCTTAAAAACCAGATGTAAAACCCTGATGAAATACACAGGTGTGAATGAGGCCTGATCTGTGTATATTGTGGTGTGAATACAGAACTGATGGGTAGAGATGAGCGTTGTTCTACTCGAACTGTTCGCCAATCTCAAATTCGAGCTGTTTTGGGCGGTGTTCGAGCCGTTCGGCGAACACGAACAATTTGAGAAAAATTCGGCTGTTCGAGGTTATGTTCGATAACTGTTCGTGCACCAAAATCATAACTGGATTTTTTCTCAGTAATGATGAAAATTAATGTTAATACGCAGTTTGAGTGTACAGCGGGGCGGGGGGAGGGGCAGGGGATGGATCTCTGCAGGAACAATGAAGATCTCCATTTTTTTTTCTCTTTCCCGCATTTGCAGTGGGGAGGTGCAATCTGTCAGCCTATCAGCAGCGCACACACGGAGCGAAGTGCTTTTTTTCACACAAGCAAGGGCATGTGTCATTGGCAGTGTATGTCACATGTCCTTGCCCTATAAGACCCAGCCATTTTCCCCGTCGCCACCATTTTCTCACTGCTGCAGCTGCGTGTTAGACGGCACCGCTGTTGCTGTGTGCGCTATACCTTGTTAATTTCAAGCCAATTTTCGCACAAATCTACAGATAGCTTGGGAGTAGGGAATAGTTGTGATTGCAGTCCTTTTAAGGACTAGGTTACAGCATTTCCTACGACTTTTATCAGGCAGGTCTGTGCTCTTAAATAGATAGATTGTGGGAGTAAAGACTAATTGTAATTGGAGTCCTTTTCAGGACTAGGTTACATCAGTTCCTATCAGTTTTTGCCAGGCAGGTCTGTGCAGTGCTGTGCAAGTTTTTTTCAGAGCATTTGGCTGAATCTAGCAAAGCTAATCCTTTTTGGCCTATTGCAGAGTGTGTTAGTCAGTGGAGTAGCCTATCTGTGTTGCAAGATATACCACCTGTGTATAGAATACCAATTTTTTTACTGCACCTAGTGAAGTAAAATCTTTTGGGCATAGCATCATTCTATTAGTCCATCTATACTGACCTCCATCAGGTTGCAAATTGAATATAATTTTTTTCTGCATCTACCTCTGAAAAAATATTGGGCTTCTAGCTGTGTGTGGGACTTGTTCTATTAATCCATCTATACAGACCTCCATCAGGTTGCAAACTGAATATATTTTTTTCTGCATCTACCTCTGAAAAAATATTGGGCTTCTAGCTGTGTGTGGGACTTGTTCTATTAATCCATCTATACAGACCTCCATCAGGTTGCAAACTGAATATATTTTTTTCTGCATCTAGCTCTGAAAAAATATTGGGCTTCTAGCTGTGTGTGGGACTTGTTCTATTAATCCATCTATACAGACCTCCATCAGGTTGCAAACTGAATATATTTTTTTCTGCATCTACCTCTGAAAAAATATTGGGCTTCTAGCTGTGTGTGGGACTTGTTCTATTAATCCATCTATACAGACCTCCATCAGGTTGCAAACTGAATATATTTTTTTCTGCATCTACCTCTGAAAAAATATTGGGCTTCTAGCTGTGTGTGGGACTTGTTCTATTAATCCATCTATACAGACCTCCATCAGGTTGCAAACTGAATATATTTTTTTCTGCATCTACCTCTGAAAAAATATTGGGCTTCTAGCTGTGTGTGGGACTTGTTCTATTAATCCATCTATACTGACCACCATCAGGTTGCAAACTGAATATATTTTTTTCTGCATCTAGCTCTGAAAAAATATTGGGCTTCTAGCTGTGTGTGGGACTTGTTCTATTAATCCATCTATACAGACCTCCATCAGGTTGCAAACTGAATATATTTTTTTTCTGCATCTACCTCTGAAAAAATATTGGGCTTCTAGCTGTGTGTGGGACTTGTTGTATTAGTCCATCTATACTGACCTCCATCAGGTTGCAAACTGAATATATTTTTTTCTGCATCTACCTCTGAAAAAATATTGGGCTTCTAGCTGTGTGTGGGACTTGTTCTATTAATCCATCTATACAGACCTCCATCAGGTTGCAAATTGAATATAATTTTTTTCTGCATCTAACCCAGCCAATAGTTTTGGCCTAATACCACAGTTTGGCCACTCAGCTCTGCTCGGTTCCCATCCATTGTTTATTTGTGCAAACAACTCCAGAGTTGTGAATTAGTTAACCACCAAAATGAGTGGAAAAAGGCCTGCTGCTGGTGGAAAGGGGAATAGGCGTGTTGGGAAGGGGAAAAAAGGTTGTGTCCGTGGGGTAGGTGTTAAAGCAGCAGTAACATCTGCAGAAGAAAGACCATCTTCCAGCCAAACTAAAATGTCTACTTCTTTTAGCGGACAATGTGATAAGATCCCTTTCTTACGGCCACGCCAATCGCTACAAATTCCAGATGAGGCACAAAAACAGCAGGTGCTTCAACGGATATCAAGTGCTCCTTTAAGTGGGCTCTCCTCCACATCAACTTCAACATCACAAATACTCCAGTCCTCAAAGGTGTCACCCCAATCGCACTTGCTTCCTCACAGCTCCCAAATCTCCAGCTGCCCGTCTGAGTATGAGGTAGAACAGATGGTTGAGTCTGCAGAGCTGTTTACTCATACTATAGCCTGGGAATCAGAGGTCGACTCCAGCGCTTCTGTGAATCCAGACGAGGAAATGATCTGCACTGATGCCCAGAATCTTTATGAGTCGGATCCAGGACCAGACGCAGAAGGTTCTGACCATAATGTAGACCCTCATTCCCAAACTGTAACTCCTGTTGGTGGAGACAATGAGGAAGACGATGATAAGACTCAAATAACTGATTGGAGCGACAACTTTAGTTTTTTGTCAGGGCAGGAACAGGTTGGCTCTGAGGACGACGGGTGTGATAACGCACAGGGTGATGATGATGAGGTTGGAGATCCCACTTACTGTCAACCCACAGTCAGCCAAGAGATGAGGTCAGCAGAGGAGGTGGAGGAAGATGCTAGTGACGACGAGGTCAGGTTGCGCCTTCCTGGACAGAGACGTAGTACTGGAAGCACGTCAACCACTGCATCCTCAAACACAACTCTGCCTCTCACCACAAGTCGTGGTGGCTCTTCAGGTCGCATGGGTGCTAAGCCTTGCATAGCCTGGGCATTTTTTCAGATCGATAAAGATGACCCAACTCGTGTTATCTGTAACATTTGTCAGCAAAAGCTAAGTAGAGGCCAAAAAATCCATAGTTTGAGTACTTCATGCATGAACCGGCACATGGACATGAAGCATAAGTTGCAGTGGGAAGCTCAGTGTGCTACAATGCGGCCTAGCCGGCCGGGCCAACCACCGTCTGCCATATCTTGTGCATCCGCGGCCTCTTCATCCTCTGTGACTGGGGGGACAGCAGTCACACCTGTTTTGGGGCGCAGACCTGCCACCTCTTTACCCGCAACAGCCAGCGTGATTGGCAGGTCATCATTTTCTTTGGAGGTGGTAACACCAGCTGGTGTTGAGCGCTGTCCGACATCGATAGCACCACCTTTGGATCAAGGCAACCTAACATGTCCGCCTGCATCTTCCTCACAGACCGGCAGTTTGCCGGGGACACCCTTATCAACCCCGTCTAAGCACAATAGCCAGCCCTCGGTCCCTCAGATGTGGACAAGTAAAAGACCATTTCCTTCTAGCCATGAGAAAGCTAAGAGGTTGAATTTCACCATCTGCAAGCTCTTGGCTACAGAAATGCTGCCTTTCCGCCTGGTGGACACAGAGGATTTTCGAGACCTTATGTCCGTCGCAGTGCCCCAGTACCAGATGCCCAGTCGGCACTACTTCTCAAAGAAAGGTGTGCCTGCGCTCCACCAGCATGTCGCACACAACATCACCGCTTCTTTGAGAAACTCTGTGTGTGACAGGGTGCATTTCACCACAGACACTTGGACGAGTAGGCATGGACAGGGGCGTTACATGTTGCTGACTGGGCACTGGGTAACTATGGTGACAGCAGGACAAGGGGCTGCTGTCCAAGTCTTGCCGTCCCCACGAGTTGTGCGTCAATCCTCTTTATGTCAAAGTTCCTCCACTGCTTCTGCCTCCTCAACCTCCTCTCGGTCTTCCACCTGCACCCAAAGCCTGTCTGGTCATGCCACAAGCTTTCTAACTGCGCAGAAGGGATCCTGCACACCTCCTTACTATGCTGGCAGTAGGGCTCAACGTCATCAGGCGGTTTTTACATTGAAATGTCTGGGAAATGTGAGTCACACAGCTGAGGAGTTGTGGTCAGCTCTGGAGAACCAATTTCATGAATGGTTGTCTCCACTGGACCTGAAACCAGGGAAGGCCGTGTGCGACAATGCTGCAAACCTGGGTGCGGCCCTTCGCCGGGGCAATGTCACACACGTGCCTTGTATGGCTCACGTGTTGAACCTGGTTGTCCAGCAATTTTTAGCCCACTATCCCAGACTAGATGGCCTTCTGCAGAGGGCACGGTCGCTGTGTGCTCACTTCCGCCGTTCGCATCCCGCAGCTCAGCGACTTACATCTCTACAGAAGTCGTTGGGCCTGCCACTTCACCGGCTAAAATGCGATGTGCCTACCCGGTGGAATTCAACTCTGCACATGTTGCAGCGACTGTGGCAGCACCGACAAGCCCTGGTGCAATACGTTCTGACGTATAGCCTGGGCCAACGAGATTCAGAGGTGGGGCAAATCACGCTGGAGGAGTGGTCTCAGATCAGGGACCTATGCACCCTTCTGCACAGTTTTGAAATGGCGACGAAGATGTTTAGTGCTGACGATGCCATTATCAGCATGACTATTCCGGTGATTTACATGCTGGAGCACATGTTAAACAGAATTCGGAGTCAGGTGGTGGCACAAGAGGAGGTGGAGGAAGTAGAGGAGGAGGAGTTGTATGCGGAAGGGCTAACATCTGCAAGGTCCAGACGGTCGGCAGCACCAAGGCGGCAGGCATGTGAGGGTGGGGGAGATGGTTTTACCAGGGCGCATGGTAGCAGCCAAACTAGTGAGGAAGGTGCAGGAGCCCAGGAAGAAGTGGAGGACGAACTGATGGAAGACTCATCAGATGAGGGAGACCTTGATCACATTTCTGTTGTGCGAGGTTGGGGGGAGAGGACAGAGGAAGGAAGCATGATTGTTACCTCGCCACCAACACAACAGGGACTTGGTGCTCCTGGATGCGCAACACACATGAGTGCCTTCTTGCTGCACTACCTGCAACATGACCCTCGAATTGTGAGAATTAGAAATAATCCTGACTACTGGGTTGCCACACTGTTACATCCCCGGTACAAAAGTAAATTTGCAGAAATTATTCCTGCCATAGAAAGGGATGCACGCATGCAGGAGTATCAGCAGAGACTGTTGCAGAATCTTACATGTGCTTTTCCACAAAATACCAGTGGTGCACGTAGTGAATCTCACAGTTCCAACTTGCCAACCGTGGGACCGTCAAGTGTTCAGCACTCAAACCGTAACAGAACCACAGTATCTGCTGGTAACATCAATTTTGCGGAATCATTTCACCACTTTTTTAGCCCATCCTTTGCAAGGCCACAGGAGACAAGAAGTCTGACACATAGTCAACGCCTAGAGACGATGGTACAGGAGTATCTCCAAGTAAACATTGAAGCCACGACTGTGTCACTGGACCCTTGCTCTTTTTGGGCTTCCAATCTGGATAAATGGCCGGAGCTAGCCACTTACGCCTTGGAGATCTTGTCATGCCCCGCAGCCAGCGTTCTGTCTGAACGTGTGTTCAGCGCTGCTGGTGGTGTGCTGACAGATAAGCGCACGCGGCTCTCCACTGATAATGTAGACAGATGAACAAATCATGGATCCGAAACGACTTTTCTACCCCTGTGTCATCCTGGGGAGAGTAAAAGCTTGATGATTGGTTAAAATCACCCTACCAACCGTTTTAAGCTTTCAAATTACTAATCATGTTTATCTGTATCTTGGCTGGAAAATAATTTGGGCTTTGTAGCAGTGTGCAGCACTGATTCTATTAGGCCATCTATAATAAGCTCCACCAGATTTAAAATTACTAATCATGTTTATCTGTATCTTGACTGGAAAATAATTTGGGCTTTGTAGCAGTGTGCAGCACTGATCCTATTAGGCCATCTATACTAAAGCTTCACCAGATTTAAAATTAATAATAATTTTTAGCTGCATCTAGCCCGGAAAATAATTTTGGGGCTCCGAGATGCGCATGACACATAAGTGTCTTCTTGCTGCACTACCTGCAGCATGACCCTCATATTGTCAGAATTCGAAGTAATCATGACTACTGGGTTGCCACACTCTTAGATCCCCCAAACTTTTCGATCAACCTTTTCATTTTAATAAAGACCAAAAAAATGGTCATTTTTGAAATTATAAGCATTAGCAGGTTGTTAGAAACTGAAATCAAACAGTTTTCAACTCAAAACTTTATTCTAGGTGATGTTACATTTTCACATAGGACCCCTTGTTCGAAAGGAGCTTCTGAACTCTCTCGTCCATTGAATTTGTCAGGTTTTGGATGGTTTCTGCTTCAATTGTTTTGCATGAGGACAGAATACCCTCCCAGAGCTGTTGCTTAGATGTGAACTGCCTCCCGCCATCATAGACACTCCTTTTAATGATGCTCCAAAGGTTCTGAATGGGGTACAGGTCAGGGGAGCATGGGGGTCACACCATAAGTTTGTCCCCTTTTATGCCCATATCAGCCAGAGATGCAGATGTTTTATGTGCAGCATGAGATGGTGCATTATCATGCAGAAAAATGATCTTGCTGTGAAATACACGGTTCTTCTTCTTGAACCATGGCAGGAAGTGCTGTTTGAGAAAATCCACATACATTATGGAGTTCATCTTTAGCGCCTTCAGGGATCCTTAAGGGGCCGACAATCTCTCTCCCCATGATTCCAGCCCAAAACATTACTCCACCTCCTCCTTGTTGGCGCTGTAGCTGTGTTTGCGTGGGGTGTCCATCAACCAGCCATCCTCCACTCCATCCATCTGGACCATCGAGCGCTGCACGGCACTCATCCGTGAACAAAACAGTTTTGAAATCAGTCTTCATGTAATGTTTGGTCCACTGGAGCCGTTTCTGCTTGTGTGAAGTGGATAGAGGAGGTCGACAGGATGGCGTATGCACAGCTGCAAACCTCTGAAGGACCCTGCATCTTGTTGTTCGGGGGACGTTGGAGGCACAAGCAGCTTCAAAAACTTGTCTGTTGCTATGACAAGGCTTTTTTGCCGCTGCTCTTTCAACCTGACGTAATTGCCTGTAGGAAAGAGTCCTCAATTTGCCCTTATCAGCACGCACACGTGTGTACTGTGAATCAGCTACATACTTCTTGATTGCCAAGACACTTCATCCTGATCATCGCACAATGTTGATTGTAGTCATGCCTTGACCTAAACACTCCACAATTTGTTGCTTCTCAGCAGCCGACACATCCTTTTTCTTTCCCATTTTGGCAGAAAATGTAGGCTGCTTAATAATGTGAGACAACCTTCTTAAGTAGTCTTGCCTTTCATTGGACACACCTGCCAAACTAATTAGCACAGGTGTCTGCAATTGCTTACAGTGATATAAAGAGCCCTGACACACATCACCATCAATGAGTTTAACTGACAAACAAACAAATTCTTCCCTTATCACTCCTAAACACTTTTTGCATAATAATTTGGAACGCAGTGTACATGTGCTTTTCCACAAAACACCAGTGGTTCACGTAGTGAATCTTACAGTTCTAACTTGCCAACCGTGGTCTGTATGGAGTTGTTCAATAAAGGGCCCAAAATTAAGATAACATAGATGGGAGAGGTCTCTATGAATAGGAATTCCTAAGTATTTGATACCCTGTGAGGGCCAGGCAAAGGGAAAGTTGGACTGGATGGAATCCTATATGGATTTAGGGAGGGAGACATCGAGGGCCTCAGACTTCGCTGCATTGATTTTAAAATTTGACCATGTAACAAAGTGATCTATTTCAGCCATAACAGCATGGATGGATATATGTGATTGAGTGATATATACTAGGACATCATCAGCAAATAGAGAGCACTTGTACTCGGTGCCTCCCACCTCAATCCACCTAATATTGGGGTTATGGCGAATTGATGAGAGCAGGTGCTCCGTCACTAGGATGTATAAGAGAGGGGACAGAGGACATCCCTGCCTTGTCCCATTGGTGATTGTGAAAGGTGATGAAAATGTTCTGATGCACCCCCTGGGCCTTGGGACACCCGGAGCCGGACCCTTTTTGGTGGATGCTGGTGGTTGTAATCTTCGTGGCGGCGACCCGGTTACGTGGCTCAGGGTGGTCAAACCAGTGGCGGAACTATTTATGTGGTTTTGATGTTTAAATGTCCGACTACGCCACCCGTGGATTGCGGTCAGAGTGAACCGCCGCTGCAGGGCAGACCGCTGAGGCTGGTGTTGTGGGTGCAGCAGAGCGTAGCATAACTCCCCACGGGAGGAGTATAGCCTCAGGGCACTGTATGCGGAGGATGGGGGTGATGGTGCAGGGCAGCAGCAGTAATGACACGGAGTCAGTGATGCAGTCCAGGGCCTTTACTCACAGTTCTTATTATCCAGACCACGTCTGCAGGTAACGGCTGCCCACGTCGTACTGTGCTCACCAGGTGAGGGGCTCAGACAACTCCCAGATAACTTTGGAGCGCTTCACAGGACCCCCTTTGTGTGTCCTTTGTCTGGCTTTTCTTACCAACCCTTCTGTCCGGCTGCCTCGGGCCTCCTCTTGGTAAACTTGGCGCCAGTTTCCCTGACCCTATGTGGTGCCTTCCTAGCGGGTGTAGCGAGGGGCTGCGCCACATAAAATGTCACAGCCTCCGGTTTCTAGCTGAGGGTCGTTTCCTGCCTCCACTAGTTTCGGGGACCGGTCTCCCCCTTTGGCCTGACCCCTCCACGCAGGTGGATTCGGGCGTGCGGTGGCGACTCGCCCGTCCGCACCCCTGGGATCCCTTCATTCCTCGTTCCTGGAGCCTTCTCCGCTCCTCTTCCTTCCTTCTCCCTCTTCCAGGCCTGGGCCTCTGTTACTAGACCCGCCTCCGGAGCAGAGCTCATGCAGAGCCCCTGCTCCCTGCCACTTCTGCTCAGACTTCTCTGCACTGAACTAAGATGGTGCCCACCTTTTATACTCCCTTCTCAATGCACCCAGGAACTGCTTCCTCCCTGCTCCTGCACTACAGGGTTCCCCTTCCTCAGTGTTCCCTCCCCCCACTCCAGCCAGGGACAGGGACTGTCGTGCCCATCTCAGAGGCATATTGGTCGCCCTGCCCCACGGCAATGTGGTGTAATGCATGCAGGTGTCGGGTCCTGATCCACACTCCATCCTTACCTGAGAGTGAGATATCACACCTCTGGGTGAGGTGCAATACCTCTGTAGCAACCGAGCCCTCAGGGTGCTACAGTTCCATTTATCTTCAGCCTAGGTGACGTATTGCGATACAGGGCCGTGACTTTGGCTATAAAAGGGTCCCCTAGACCCCTACCCCAAGCTTTTTAAGAGAATCATATATGGCGTGCCAGGAGACTCTATGGAATGCTTTCTCAGCATCCAACGAGAGTATCTAATTACAAATTTTTAACTGCATCTAGCCCAGGAAATACTTTGTGCCTAGTAGCAGTGTCTGCTAGTCAGCGGATTATCCCGGCTGTTAAGCAAGCTACACCACCTGTAGTTTAGACACTTAATTTTTGCAAAGGAAATGCTTCGGGACCATGGGATACTCAGTGAAGAGCATCAGGAGGCACCCCAAGGCATAGGGGCTGGGACTGGCAGTAGGATGCCTTGCGGTGGACAGCCGAGCTCGATCCTTATAAAAGCTTTTTAACTGCAGCAGCTTTAGTGGACGCTACTGGAGCTGGAATTACGCGGCTGCTGGCATGAGACTTGCCCTCCAATAGATCCTTGTAAATGGATTTAAAGTGTATTCATTCAAATTAGAGAGACAATTTAAATTAAAAAGCTTAGAGCTGCCTCCACCACAGGGGGGCTCGCTCGACCCACCAGCGGACAGGCACCAGTATTGGGAGAGGGGGGCTGGCCATCAGGGTTCACCGCGGCTCTGGCACAAACCCGGCGACACGGAGGTGGCACGGGCAGGAGCGGACTGGCCGTGTCGGCTTCTCACTTTTTGGATTTTAGAAGGGCATGACATGCCTATATCTGTGTCTCCCCCTCCTTTTACTCCTCCACCTCTTTTCTTTTCGCATGACTATATGTACTTGTCACTTTTCCATGTGTTAGTTATGTCTTCTGAGCAGTTTGTCAGCTTTTGGACACCTTTGAAGGTGTTTTCTATGTGTTTCTATGTGTTTTTGTTTGCCTGCCATTGGTTTTAACGGTGTTCGAAGGTGTTCGACGAACCGAACTCTAACACTACGGGGGAGGCTCAACACTACTGATGGGATATTTGGGGGATTCTCATGTGATTTATCTTCATGCATTACTATCATATATCTTGTGGATGTAAATCTCTCATGTATATAATGTCATATAACAGCGGTTCTCATCTGTCTCATCTGATGTCATTTCCTCCCTAGACGACGGCCCCTGAGCGTTATAGATGTGATATACGGGGGCTGCACCTATATAGTGTTATGTGAATAGAAGCTCTTGAATGATTTTTCATTATCAATGAATGTATTAATAAAATTATAAGAAATATGGAGAAGACAGATATTTGGACACATAGATGAGCCCCCGACAGAAGACACATCTCTGATGGCTGAACCTGCCATTATTCCTGCACTTATGGCCGAGGGTCTGGACAAACCACAAACTCACATTATTGTTATTCTGGTAGAAAACAAATCCTCGTCGGTGACTTTATTAGTAGTTTGCAGAGCACGTTACTCCCTGACGTGTGCAGAATAATCCGGGCTCCGCTGAGGCTGCCGGGCTCCTCCAGTCCAGGATTCTCCTCAGACCGGGGCTGGGAGAGGTGGGGTCATTTATATGTATATTTCTGCCCTACGTCCCAGACCCCTGAGCAGAATAAGGCAGATTCACAGCAAACAGACTCAATGTGAATCCAATCTCTTTCCTGAATTGGAGTGAATCTGCTGAGTGTGAATTGTGGCCGAGTCGCTCATCACTAATGTCTGCACATCTCAGCCCAGAATAGAAAAAGACTGAAGTGAATCTCTGAAAACCCCATTTACTGCTGGGAATATATTTGCTGCTTTGTGCAGCGGCTCCGGCCCCTCTGATCTGTGAGTATAATGTGGGATATGTGAGGTATAGCGGTGTATGGAGCCGCCATTATGAGGCCTCTAGACCTTGTAGTGAGAGGGTGGAGGGGACTGTGCAGCGCGGGGAGGATCTGTCCTCCAGTTCTCTCTCTTCCTGGTCACTCATCCATTCCCGCTAAGCTTCTTATGTTCCTGAGTCCATCAGTAACCGGCGGCTCAGCTAATGTCGGCCGCTCCCGGAGATGACACCTGTAATGCCATGGTTTTCTGATATGGGGAGACCACTGTAACCCCGGGGTCCATCTTTATTTTCAGGATAAAGGACATCACATTAGATATATCGGGTACAGCTCAAATAAAAAGGTAATCACTTGTCCAGAAAAAAAATAAAGATATTTGCAACCAAGATGAGTCCATCACATAACAGGTCAGATATTTATCCCTAGGAGGTAAACTATGAAATGACAGCAAGCAGAGATCTAGATACAGAAAATATAAGGGAAAATTATATAATCTTTTATTATACAAAAATACAACCTGTAATTGTTGGAACAAACCAAATGTATATTTATATTCTATAGGAGCAGAAAGTAAAGTCCTCCCCTCCTTCTTCTATCTCCTTACATCTGTACAGATTCCTTCATCACATGAATCCTGGTAACAGTCTGAAGCTTTTATCGGCCGCGCACAATACTGGATAAGAGCTGCCCGGGTCGTGTTCCTCCTCCTGATGTGTGTGCTCTGTACAGATACAAGCGCCTCATACACAGGATTCTCTGCTATTCCTCAGTATCAGTCACTTATATACAGATGTTTGGTGTCTGCACTGAGTATAGACAGAGCTGCCCGAGCTGCTGCTGCCCCCTAGTGGCTCCATGACATGGAGATTTATGCATCTTGTATCTGCACTGAGCCAGTAGCCACATGATACCAGAGGGAGCGGAAAGCATCTTATTACATCATCCAGAAGAGGAGGCAGCACAGGTGTGGAGGGAAGCAAAATGGGGGATCTAAAGAGCCAGCGGTGGAAATAGGGAAGATCTCCAGGAGGAGCTGGAAAATCTCCTGGACAAAGGTTGGATGGCAGAGAAAGAGCCACCTGCTCTCTGCTCCACCACTTATCCTGCTAGGGCACAGGTCGCTTTATGGCTGTAACTGCCCGAGGTGCGGTGAGCTAGATCCACTGCGCCATAGCGATAGCGAATGTAGCACAATGAATGGGGAGCGCCCGTCACCTTCTCTGTGACTCAGCTGGTGGCAATGGCATCATGGCGTCAGCATGGACGCTCTGCCACAAGATGAGGTGGAGCCACAGGAGATCTGATGGACAGGGAAGTATTAAATATTAGTTTTTCAATAAATGAATTAATTTTGATAACAAGAATGAAATGGGGGTGAGAGAGAGAACACTATAATGACTTAAGGGTGGGGGATGGAAGAGATATAAATATATTGGGGGAGGGGACATGTAAATATAATGAATCAGAGGGGCATGGAATTATAATGATACAGCGGACAAGTAATTATAATGAATCGGGGGGGCGGGAGGTGCACAGTGGGGGCATGGAGGACGCAGGAGATTAACTGATTAATTGGGGGAAAGAGAACAGTAACTAATTCATTTATACATTTATTGGGAGGGGAAAAGTGGCCAATTATAGTTACAGGGGGCTCAGTGGTGGATTATCAATTTACATTCAGAATTTTGTGTTGCATAATAGTAAGACGTCAGCGGTGAGTTACTGGATGTGAATATTTGTTCTGTCTCTACATTGTATAGGGGTACGTTCACATGGGCGACCGGCGGCACTAAATGACCACCAATCGGAAAACCATTACCTATTGGCAGTCGCTTCATAGCATGTTTAACCCCTTCATGACTGGGCTATTTTTCATTATTTTATTTGTTTTTTCCTCTCCTTCTACTAAGAGCCATAACTTGCTATCTTTCCATCCACATAGCGTATGAGGACTTGGTTTTTGCGAGACAAGTTGTAGTTTTGAACGACATCATTCATTTTATCATGTGATTCACTCAAAAGTTGGGAAAATAATTCTAAGTGCGTTGAAATTGCAAAAAAAGTGCAATTCCACAATTGTTTGTGTCACCATTTTCTGAGACCCCTAACATTTTCAATTTTCGTGGTAAGGGGCTATGTGGGGGCTTATTATCTGTGGCCTGATTTGAGGTTTATTGATGCTATTTTGGGGTAGATATAATGGTATCATCTTGTCTAATTGCAGTTTATTGCAATGTTGTGGCAGCTAAAAAAAGTAATTATGGCGTTTTGATTTTTTTCTCATTACGCTGTTTACTGATTGGATTAATTTATTTTATTTTTGATAGATTGGAGTTTTATGAATTTGGCGATATCGAATATGTGTATTTTTTTTTAATTGCTTTATTTTTAATGGGGCACAAAGGGGGGTGATTCTTGCACCGGCTATCACTGAGGAATATGTTCCTACAACAAGGATACCATCCACTGGTAATAGATGAACAGATCCACAGAGCTACAAGGATCCCAAGAAGCCGCCTCCTGGATTACAGACAGAGAGGGGACAACAGCAGGGCGCCTCTTGTGGTCACATACAGCAAGCACATGAACATCCTAAGGAAGATTGAGACTGATCTTCCACCCATATTCCTCAGAGACCACAGACTGAAAGGAATATTCCCAGAACTACCACTTCTCTCCTACAAAAAGCCCCGTAACCTAAGGAATCTCCTTGTCAGAAGTGTCCTCTCATCACCATCAGAGATGGGAACATTCCCCTGTAATAATAAAAAGCAGGACTTGTACCCAGATATTACCGACAAATACAGTCCACATACCCAACACCAATCAGGACTATAAGATCATGGACTTCTTCTCATGTTCATCTTCCAATGTGGTGGACATGATACAATGTACAAGGTGTCCTGAGGAGCCGATATTGGGGAAACTAAGCAAAAACTACAAACGGGGAGGAATCTACACCGACACAATCAGGAATGAACTGGACGCCTGTGGGAAAACATTTCTCTGGACCTGGACACTGTATGACGGATATAAAAGTCTTAATACTGAAAGGTCGTTTTAAGGACGAAAAAGAAAGGAAAATCTGAGAATTCATACTGATAAGAATGTTCAACTCTTCCACAATTTAACACCTGGATTTATGACTCACTACATGGACCCAGTTCACACCTCCACGAGACTGACTCCAGATCACTAAGCTGTCACTCCCACCATCTCTCCATTTGTAACAAAAAACCTTAACTTGATTTCCTTGGCTTATCTTTAGGAGGCATCACCCCATCCACCCCATGCACAAATTGTAATATCTCCTAAATGTTGTGCTCTTGTCTCAGTCATTCATTTGTAAATCCTCCTGAAGAAGGAGCCTCGGTGCTCTGAAAGCTGCAGATATAATTCTCCTGGTTAGCCAATAAAGGGATCGCTCCTAGAATACTTCTGTCAATTTTAGGCATAAAACTACTTATATCAATTTGTAAAGGTTGCAAAGTTGTGATATATGCTCTACTGTGACCCCCTACTGAATATTAATTTTTCTTTTCTTTTGAGGGGAGGATAATTAGATCTTCTGCTATGGAGCTCTATGATTTCTATATACGTCCGTTATGATGACTACATAATTAGAATATACTTATTGTAACACATAAATAATCATTGGAGCTGTAATCATCAAATAATATTTTGTCAATGTGTGAAATGTTCTTTTAAGAATTGTTTACATGTGTAACATAACATATATATATAAATGATTTATGTGGATAGTAGGTGAAGTGTAGAGCGGTGTCACCCCATGATGATTATTATCTGGGCTTGTTACATTGTCAGGCTGCAATTTCCCTCTACAATGTCATGTGATGCACTACTTATCTCATCCACCAGATGGCGCTATAGAGCATTACACTCCATAATCCTGAAAGGTGACACCTGCAGGACGATTCGTGTAAGAGCAACAGTTCATAGTACCAGGGGTCAACCATTTTGAGCATGAAATTCACTAAGGAGGAGTCACTAATGTGTCTCGACAGTAAGGGGGGACACTATTGTGAAGGACACTATGGGGCGATTCATTATGACCGGTGTTGTGCAGTTTAGTGTTAATGACTCTCTGGAGTACAATGCGCCTAATTCATTAAGTGGTGCTCATCCCCTAAAGAAATAGGCGCATCTCTTAATTGTCATGTGCCGACACCAGAAATGGTCTGAAGTCAGTGACTGGGGAATATTTCTTGACTACATTACGCAGTTTCTGCTGAGACTGGACTGTAAACCCTAAGGCGATGTGCCCACGTAGCAGATTTACATGCGTTTTTTCTGCCAGAGAGAAGCGTTTTTTCAGCGTTTTCGCATGCGTTTTTTCAAGCACTTTTCCAAGTGATTTTGAGCATCACTTGGAAAAGTGCTTGACAAGTTGGTCACACAATATAAATCCATGCAACCGGCATGGATTTATATTGTGTGACCAACTTAGATGCTTTAAATGCAGCATCTATAGTAAAAAAAAAGAAAGAATTAAAAAGTTAAAAATAAAAAAAAACCTGTATGCTCACCTCTCCGGTCTCTTCCTGGCAGCGATCCTCTCTCCTCGGCGTCCCGGGTGTACTGGCAGGACCTGCGATGACTTCATTTAGTCAGCTGATGGTCACGCGACCATCACCTGACCGCTGACGTCAGTGGTCACGTGACCATCAGCTGACTAAATGACATCACTGCAGATCCTGCAAGTACACCCAGGACGCCGAGGAGAGATGACGCAGCCGGGAGAAGACCGGAGAGGTGAGTATACAGGTTTTTTTTACTTTTAACTTTTTTATTTCTTTTTTTCACCGCGTGGTAGCCGGGATGTAGAGGAGTTGTAGTCTCCTCTTAATCCCAGGTACCACACGCACCGCGATTACGCTGCAACTTCGCGGCCATTGAATTTAATTGAAACGCTGCAAATCCACATATACCTGCGGGTTTGCTGCATTTCAATGTTCCTCAATGGCCGCGAATTTGCAGCGTAATCGCAGTAGAAATGGTCATGCTGCGAATTTGGCACACTAATTAGCGCATCATGTGCACAGCACATCCGAATTCACATTGCTTTGCATGGCAGATGGTTTTACAAGCGTTTTCAAGGCGTTTTCATGGCTTTAAAAACGCTACGTGGCACATAGCCTAAAAGTCACAACTTCCGAGTTCTGTGAAAATATTGCAACTTATTAAGGTGTTTTACATCAGAGTTTTGACCTTTCACATTTTCTGCTATTCATGCGCTATAGAGATAAAGTGTCAGCTTCATTCTGCGGGAAAAAGTTATTACAGTAATAGAAGACTTATAATTTTTTTAAATGTTTTATTACTTTTATACAATTAATATTCTGTGGGGGAGGGGCCGAAGGAAAATCTGTTTATCCGTCAGCTCGCTCCGTTGTACGGCCACATTCAGAGTTTCTCCTCCTGTGCAGATGTTCATATAGTCTGTTATCATTATGTCAGCGCTGGTTTATACCTGACTGGTTTATACAATGATCTGTACAGAAATAATCTATTCCCAGAGGAAGAAGAGAAGACAGAAATAATCACTGAGCGCTCTGCTAATTCTCTGCACCTTCATCTACACAACATTGTAATACAGCGACATCATGGGGGATGAGGACGGAGGTTTTTGTACGGCTCTGTATCACTGTGTGTATGGAGTGCTATAACCCTGCTGACAGTAATAATCTGCTGCATCGTCCTCTGTCGCTCCTCGGATTGTAAGAGTGTAATCAGTTCCAGATCCAGATCCAGAGAACCGGTCTGGGACCCCTGTATCTCGGGTGGTTGCATAATAGATAAGAAGCTTTGGTCGTTGTCCTGATTTCTGTTGGTACCAGGCTACATAGCTATATACATCTTCACTGGCCGTACAAGAGATGGTGATTGTATCTCCGGGGGACACAGAGATATAATCTGGAGTCTGGGTCATCACAATCTCTCCACAGGATCCTGAGGATTAGAAGAGACATATTCATTACTGATAAATGTCGGGATCTTCCTAGAAATCCTGATCTGATGATGGATCCACTGTAGAGATTTCTCTACACACAATCATGGAAGGATCCGAATCTCTCACCCTGAATAGAAATGAAGATCACAGCCAGCAGATAACTGCGAGAAACCATCCTGATGTGTCTGGACTGTCAGATAGAAACTATAAGATGAGACAATCTGTACAATGAGATCTATATAGAGAGTGACAGGGGGGATACAGAGACCCCCAGAGACTGTGTATGGAAATACTGGGGACATGTAAATTCTGTGGTTATAATGTGACGGTTGCTGGAGTGTAATAGAGACCGGAGCTCGGCGGCGTCTCCTCCTAAATGAGAATTAATGTCACTTGTATGAAATCTAAGAAAAGAAATAAGAGTTTTTTTAGTAATTAATTGTAATTTCCATGGTTATAGGTTTTTATGATCATGTTTAGCTCTGCTACATCTGTATATAAATATTCCTGAAATATTGTTTTGTATTTATAAGGATATAAATGTATATTTCTATAATCGGCAGGATATGCCATTACACTGTATAAACCTCCTGAGAGAATCCCCCGGTCATCAGGGTCGCGGTATTGTAGGACCTGATATCTGTGCGGAGTCTTCACAGCTTACATACAAGTTAGGAAAACCCTGTAAGTGACGTCCTTGTATACGATCACATACACGACTGATCTCTCTGAATATCTGTTATAAATGCAGTCAGGATTAAGGGAGAAAATCTACTAGAGACCTGAGCAGAAGTAATCCGGGGGCTCCTGCACCTGCCGAACCCCCTCCAAACTCGCGATCAGGGGTCAGGTTATAGGAAGTTACATAGTGCGGTGTAGTGTAACGGAGACCTCGGCACCGAAGAAGACAAAAGGAGGAAATGTTGCTGCAAATATATATTTTTTATTTGGATCCGGCAAAAAAAGCAAAGACAGATACCGGCCAGCGTTTCGGCCAATAAATTGTCTTCATCAAGGACGTCTGTAATACATGAACATAACAAATAAAACATTTAGTTTCATATGTGACATGAAATGAACCTAAAGAAAAGTGTCAGATCAATGGGAGGCGGGAGGAGGAAAGGTGGGAATGTGAGGATCAACCAGAGATAACACATGGACAATGAGATCACAACGATGAAAATCATTAATAATACTGCAATTGTCATATGGGAACAATGTTGGAGTCAGCGTGATAATCTGGTTTTGTGTGAATTTCATAAAGACAAAAGGAAAGAAAAGAAAAGAGGACATGAATCCTGGAAGCTAAAGGACAAATTATCTAAAGACGACCAATATGTGGTCAGTTCAGAGCAATGACGACGGCTCAAAAATTATTAATTATTACAATGTGCACACTTCAGTAGGTGAACACTTGGTCTAAGGTTCAGGTTTTCACGTGACTTTACCAGTTAGAATAGGACCAGGAAATCTAGATTGCATCATGTCCATATAGCAGCACCTGTAACTACAGTATATTCAGGTGGTGTGTACATGTTTAATATTAGACCATCGAAGCAATGTAGAGGGCTCCAAAAATGATTAGGCCTCTACCTATCCCTATGCCGAGCTCCTATACCAACACAGTACAGGCATAAAATGGTGTTCATGGCCGCCCCTAAGTGTTATCCTGCCTGTGATAGTCCCCTGATAATGGTGCATGTTTTTATTTTTTAAATCCTCACAAATTGAATCGCAGATTGTTCAAATTTGTGTGGAACCTCGGATATCAGGAAATTTAACTTAAAATTCATTCCTCCATGGATTGATCTGCTCATCTCTAGTCTCAACAAGACTAATTCCTGGCTGGAGAGTGACCGCACTATCCGGGGACAGTGGCCACCACATCTCCTTGAGCCCCAGAACGGCTCAGAGTGAATACGATGGCACTACGTGACTAAAGTGGACATAGCTTGAGCAGATCTCGTTACACCTAGCAGGGTCAGTTATGTGTAAGTATGGCGACAAGAAAGGTTCAGATCCAGCAATCCCACAGGATTAAAAATTACACCTTTACTTAAGAAACGTAAAAATCCATATTAGTATTTCAATAGAAAAATGTGAAATGAGAGCGGGTATAAACAATACATGAACTGGTGACGGGTTTTACACCATGTGGATTCTTAATCATAATCTATTTTACAGTGATAGTCAAGTACATTTTATTTTTTTACATTTACTTTTTGCTCCACTCTCTTCACAACCCAAGAATATTACACAATTGAAGACAGCGCTCCTTAGGAAGTTTCATATATACAGGTGCTTCTTACTAATTTAGAATATCATCAAAAGGTTAATTTATTTCAGTTCTTCAATCCAAGAAGTGAAGCTCATATATTATATAGAGTCATTACACACAGAGCGATCTATTCCAAGTGTTTATTTCGGTTAATGCCAGGCAGCATTGATGCAGTAATTGATGCAAAGGAGCCCCGACCAAGTATTGAGGGCATTTACTGAACATACATTTCAGTAGGGGAACATTTCGGATTTTAAAGACATTTTTCAAGCTGTTGTTATAAAGTATTCTAATTTACTGAGATAATGACTTTTGTGTTTTCATTGGCTGTAAGCCATAATCATCAACATTAACAGAAATAAACACTTGAAATAGATCTCTCTGTTTGTAATGACTCTATATAATATATGAGCTTCACTTTTTGTGTTGAAGAACTGAAATAAATTAACCTTTTGATGATATTCTAATTTTCTGAGAAGCACCTGTATATATGATACTTCTTAAGCAGCGCTATTCCATTTGCTTCTGTGGATTTTACCTCAGGTGTATTTTGACTATGACGCTCCCTTATGCCTAATGTATCCTGCAGACATGCTTATTTGTACAACCCAAGAATATTAGTGACTTAGAGGCCATCGCCAATGAGGAACGGGCTAAGATTCCTCAGGGGCTGTAAAGAGCTGGTGTCTGGATAGGCATCACGTACACAGCAGGTCGTAACAGCCAAAGGGACTTTACTACCTACTAAAGACGCTTATCACGTAGGGGTGAATAATCCTCAGACTTCAGTGGTCAGTAAGGGGCATTTTGTGCTGAATATGGAGAAACCACTTGTTATATTATTTGTACTGAGCTATTTCTATACTTCTTGGTTTATTGCAAACAGCAGAAAGTTTATAAATGTTAGAAATAAACTGAATCTGAAATGGGGTGAAGGTGGGGATTGAAACTAAATATACAGTGCTCAGCATAAATGAGTACACCCCCTTTGAAAAGTAAAATTTTAATCAATATCTATAATGGGTGTGTCAGGTGTGACAGACTGTCGTTCTGGATCCAGCTGTAGAAGGTCATTGCGCTTGGCTCTGCAGGCACCTTCTTGATCTTTTGATCTTTGTGGTGTAGTGATATCCTTCTCCCTCTAGGACCTAGGAGTGGACCTCCACCTTCTGCTGCTAATTGACACACCCTTGCTGGATGTTTAAATACCTTCGGTCTCTGCAGAAAGTCGCCTAGATAGCTCTATTTTCCTCTGTCCAAACTTGAAGTACTAGTAGTCGGCTAGTGTCTTCTTGGAGTTCCCTTGGAGTATAGTTGGCATAATCTCTCTGGTGTCTTCTCAAGCTAAGTGTTTTCCTTTGTCTGTTACCTATTTGTCTTTAGTTGCAGTGGGGGTTGACTAGTGCTCACCCCATCCCCTCCTTAACTAGGGCCTATCACTAGGGGCAGTCAGGGATTAGGTTTCCTGCTCAGCGATAGGTACGGAACCTATTTAGGGACTTTAGGGGAGTCAGGCTGTTGTCAGATCTGCCTAGGGGTCTCCACTCCCCCTTTTCCTAGTGTTTGGACTTCTTCCTCCTCTTCCCGTTGTTGTGCACTTAGTCTTTCCCTCACCTTGCTTGACAATATCTCACTGAACAAAAGAAAAATTTCCAGAATTTTGACAAGACTAAGTTTCATAGAACCTTCTTTAACCCATAACATGAAGGTAAGGTTAATAATATAACTTTCATAGCTAAATCTTCAGTATTACTCAAAATAGTTAATGCAAAATGAGTACACCCGACATAAAAAAAAATTCAGAATTCCCCATAGGTGTTTGGGTGGGTTCAGATCAGGAGACACTTAATCAATGAATCACTTTCTCCCTGTTCTTCTTCAGAAATACCACAGAAGCCTTAGATGTGTGTTTTGGATCATTGTGATGTTGCTAAGTGAACGTCTACCAAGCGCACAGAGTGATGGCAGCATCTTCTCTTTCAATATAGAGGTTTACATCTGTGAATTCATGACATCATCAATGAAATGTATCCCC
This sequence comes from Phyllobates terribilis, assembly GCF_046119375.1. Taxonomy (NCBI): domain Eukaryota; kingdom Metazoa; phylum Chordata; class Amphibia; order Anura; family Dendrobatidae; genus Phyllobates; species Phyllobates terribilis. Next base: position 1,178,641,162 of record NW_027362761.1, read on the forward strand.
CCCGACTCCAGCAGCACTGATGCAGCCCCACATAAGGACACTGCAACCACAAGGTCTCATTGAAAGACACCATTCAGTTTTCTTTGTACTTCTCACCTTTTTGACACTATACAGCTTTGAAGCCATCAGTTCCAAAAACATTTATCTTGGTGTCAACACTCCAGAGTATAGAGTCCCAGTGGTCTTCATATTTTTCACCACGATCCCTCAATTGTAGTAGAGCTTTTTAGTGTATAAGCTTTAGTAGAAGTTTCTTTCTTCTAAAGACAACGGCATGCAACCCATTCCTCTGCAGTGTACACCGTATTGTGTCATGAGAAACACATTCACCGGTTTGGATTTCTACTCATTTAGCTAACTGCACTGAATTTGTATATGGATTTTCTTCAGCCCTTCTTATCAAAAGATGCTCCTGTTTAGGTGTCAACCTCCATGATTGGCCTGGACGTCTCTGTAAGATGATTGCAGTTCCATCTTTGTTACATTTTGGTATTCCTTTTGCTACAGTATTCTGACTGATAAGTAAAGCTTTGCTGATCTTCTTGTAGCCTTCCCTTTTTTTATGTAAAATAAATTATTTTCTTTCTCAGGTCTTGTGACATTTCTCTTCCATGTGGTGCCATTGCTGACAGAATGAAATGGGAAGGGTTTTTGTTTTTTTATAAGCAACAACTTTTTCTAGTAAACTGTCTGCTGGACACCTGTGTAATGAATAATTAAACTTACCTGTGGTTGAATTCTGGTTAATTAGAATTTTGTACTATAAAATTGAACTTTTCTACTAAGATTTTCATTGGGGTGTACTCACTTTTACAACATTTTCTTAAATGAATTTCTTAGGAAAATTACTTTTTGGGGTGTTGAAAATAGCAAGTATTGTTTGTAATTAATAGCCAACATTTGTGGGAGTATTTAGTAGTCTGGTATCCCATAGAAAACGTTAATTCTAAAAGGAAACTAAAGGTTTTCTGACAAAACTGTTGGGGTGTACTCATTTGTGCTGAGCACTGTATCTGCTATATCCACAGAATATGCCAAATATATATAGTGGATGTGGATCCCACCTATAGGAACATCATATATCTTGAGTACGGGGCCCTGACAAGCTGCGGTTTCAGCCATTAGATTGTCAGGATTCCCGTCCATTTGTATAGAAATTTTAACCACCTCCTTATGAAAATTCCTCTTAATGGAGTCTGCATGTTCTATATATTTACATCACATCCTCTGTATGTGGTAAGAATAGAATAACTCCTTAAAGGTGAGTACAGATGTGGTGGATAGGATGTGTATTTGGGTAAGACCTCGTGAATTCAACATGTCAATATATTTATTCTCAAGGAATATAAACTGTCCCCGGAGATGTCTGACAGCAGCTTTACCCCCTCTCCCTATACACAACACATGGACGCTCAGCTGAGTCTAACGTGCTTATGTATGGGGGGGGGCTGTTTATCCGTCAGCTCGCTCCGTTGTACGGCCACATTCAGAGTTTCTCCTCCTGTGCAGATGTTCATATAGTCTGTAATCATTATGTCAGCGCTGGTTTATACCTGACTGGTTTATACAATGATCTGTACAGAAATAATCTATTCCCAGAGGAAGAAGAGAAGACAGAAATAATCACTGAGCGCTCTGCTAATTCTCTGCACCTTCATCTACACAACATTGTAATACAGCGACATCATGGGGGATGAGGACGGAGGTTTTTGTACGGCTCTGTGTCACTGTGTGAGAGGATACTGTGCACTCTGCTGACAGTAATAATCTGCTGCATCGTCCTCTGTCGCTCCTCTGATTGAAAGAGTGTAATCAGTTCCAGATCCAGATCCAGTGAACCGGTCTGGGACTCCTGTATATCGGCTGCTTGCACTGTAGATGAGAAGTGCTGGAGGTTGTCCTGATTTCTGTTGGTACCAGTGTAAGTAGCCATATACATTACCACTGGCCTTACATGAAATGGTGGCTGTTTCTCCCGGGGACACAGTGATGAGATCTGGAGATTGGGTCAGTACAATCTGTGCACAGGAGTCTAAGGAAAGATAAAGAAAACATAAGTGTTAGTGTTAATGTCGCCTCATTGTGCTGTTCTCTACTACTGTCCTGTCCATCATCTCATGAACCTCTCACCATGAATGAGAAGAAGAATTACACCCAGTACAACTCCCTGTAAACCCATCGTCATCTCCCTGGACTGATGGCCACAGACTATAGAGATGTCACCTGCACAATGTCTCCTATATACCAGCTGTAATCACTGGAGGAGACGTCCCCTGAGAGCAGAGATGTAAAGCAGGAGACATGTAAATTGTGCCGTGTGTCAGCGATCAGTGATCTGGATCTTACTGCAATCAGGGATTTCCTACAGGAGAGATATAGTCCCGATCATTATCCTGAGATCATTCACCATCAGTGATCTCCTGATTGTTCTCAGACATCAGAAATGGGATTATTTTTACAGATGTTATTAATTTTATCTGTGAAGCAAGAATAAATCCTTCTACGTCTTATTGGGCTTTTCCAGCTTTGTGATGTTGCAGCCGATGTAAGAACAGATACTGGAGACAACAGATCACCGGGAACGTGAAACGCAGAATTCCTGACCTCACAGAGAACATCTAAGGGTATGTGCCCACGTAGCGTTTTACAAGCGTATATGCTGCGGAATTTCTGCAGCGTAAACGCTTGGTAATCCGCTCCCCATGGTCCCCAATGACAAGCCGCACTGTCAATGCACATGCTGCGGATTTTTCCACAGCGTTTATGCTGCGCTCAAAAATCCGCAGCATGTCCATTAATTTTGCGGACACGCAGCGTAATCGCCGCCATTGACTTGCATTGAGATTTATATAATCCGTGTCAGTACATTTGTATACACAGATTATATGCGTTTCAATGTGCGGATGGTACCCAAGTCTGGAGGAGAGAAGACTCTCATCCAGACCTGGATAGAAACTGTAAAAAAAAGAATTAAAAATAAAAAATAAAGTGTATACTCACCTTCCGATGTCCTCCCGGTGTTTTGTCTGCTCCGTCCGCTCTCTTGCAATGCTCCCGCTGTTATGAAAGACCTGCCATGACGTCACTGAGTCATGTGACCCATCACATGGCTCAATGACGTCACCGCAGGTCCTTCACACCACCGTGAGCCGCCCAACACACCGGACGCGGCAGAGAGAACACCGGGAGGACACCGGAAGGTGAGTATAAACTTTATTTTTTTATTTTTTACCTTTTTATTCTTTTTTTTAACTAACTTGGTCACACTACTATAAATTCATGCCGGTTGCCGTTTGTATGGATTTATATAGAGTGAACAAGTTGTCAAGCACTTTTCCAAGTGATGCTAAAATCACTTGGAAAAGCGCTTGATAACCCGCATGCAGAAATGCATGGAGAGATGCTTGACAAACGCTTCTACCTGGCGGGAAAAACGCATGTAAAATCCGCATGCATTTTTCCTGCCAGGGAGAAGCGTAAAAAATATGCAGCATTTCTGCATCGTGGGCACATAGTCGAAGACCATTAGAAATATTTATATTCATTCAGATTATTATTAATATGCTATTATAGAATTTTGGATAACTAGAGGAGGAAGACATGTGAAGACTCAAACTTCAAGGTTAGATTTTAGAAAGGCAGATTTTAAGAGACTCAGAAAGAGAATAGGAGGGATCCAATGGCTGGATGTCCTTAAGGACAAAAATGTCCAGGAAGGATGGGAAATTTTTAAAAATGAGATTCTCAAAGCACAATCGTTAACAATCCCGAAAAGTAGGAAGAATGGGAAGCATTTAAGGAAACCAGGATGGATGAACACAGAACTTAAACACATGCTAAAAAGAAAGAAAGAAATGTTTATTAAATGGAAAGAGGGAGGCATATCTAAAGAAGATTATAATGCAGTCTGCAGATCCTGCAGGACACGTATCAGGTTAGCTAAAGCTGACAATGAATTAAGGCTTGCAAGAGATGTCAAAAGCAATAAAAAAGGATTTTGGGGGTATGTCAAAAGTAAAAGAAAAGTCAAAGATGCTATAGGATTTTTACAGGATGAAAATGGAGAAATGGTAAGAGAGGATGTTGAGAAGGCCGAACTTTTTAATTCCTATTTTGCATCTGTTTTCTCTCAGAAAGAAAATGTAACATCAACTGATCTTCACTGTCCTTTTAAAGGAATAGAGGAATCAAAGTTATCTGTAAACAGAAAGATTGTGAGGGAATATTTAGCTAACATAAATGAGTTCAAGTCTCCAGGTCCAGATGAATTACACCCCAGAGTACTGAAGGAGATCGTAGAAGAAATTTTAGAACCACTCTCCATAATCTTTGAAAATTCTTGGAGAACAGGAGAAGTCCCAGAAGACTGGAGAAGAGCAAATGTTGTTCCTATCTTCAAAAAGGGGAAGAAGGTGGACCCAGGGAACTATAGGCCGGTGAGTCTGACTTCTATACCAGGAAAGATCTTTGAACAAATTATTAAACAACATGTATGTAAGTACATGGATAAGAATGAAGTGATTAACCAGAGTCAGCATGGGTTTGTAACTAACAAGTCATGTCAGACTAACTTAATTTCCTTCTATGACAGAATCACTGACTGGGTGGATCAGGGAAATGCTGTAGATATAGTATATCTTGACTTCAGCAAAGCATTTGACAAAGTATCTCACACCATCCTTATTGAAAAAATGACCAAGTATGCAATGGACCAGGCAACTGTTAGGTGGATTCATAACTGGCTTAGTGATCGGACTCAAAGGGTGGTTGTAAATGGCTTCACATCCAACTGGATGAATGTCTCAAGTGGGGTACCACAGGGCTCCGTCCTGGGACCTGTATTGTTCAACATCTTTATCAATGATTTAGATGAAGGAATTGAGGGTAAACTGATTAAATTTGCTGATGACACAAAGCTAGGAGGGATAGCTAATACTAGAGAAGAGAGAGAGAGGATTCAAAAAGACCTAAATAAACTGGAGCAGTGGGCAGCAACCAACAGAATGGTTTTTAACAGGGAAAAATGCAAAGTACTACATCTGGGCAATAAAAATGACAAAAGCATATACAGAATGGGAGGAATAGAGCTAAGCAACAGTACATGTGAAAAAGACTTAGGTATACTAATAGATCATAGACTAAACATGAGTCAACAGTGTGATGCAGCAGCAAAAAAGGCAAATACAATTCTGGGATGTATTAACAGAAGCATACAGTCTAGATCACGTGAAGTCATTATCGGTCTTTACTCCTCTTTGGTCAGACCTCATCTGGAATACTGTGTACAGTTTTGGGCACCACATTTTAAAAAAGACATAGACAAACTGGAGCAAGTTCAGAGAAGAGCGACCAGAATGGTGACTGGTCTGCAAACCATGTCCTATGAGGAACGGTTGCAGGATTTGGGAATGTTTAGCTTGCAAAAAAGAAGACTGAGAGGAGACTTAATAGCTGTCTACAAATATGTCAAGGGCTGTCACATTGTAGAAGGATCATCTTTATTCTCATTTGCACAAGGAAAGACTAGAAGCAATGGGATGAAACTAAATGGGAGGAGACACAGATTAGATATTAGAAAAAACTTTTTGACAGTTAGGGTGATTAATGAGTGGAACAGGCTGCCACGAGAGGTGGTGAGTTCCCCTTCAATGGACGTCTTCAAACAGAGGCTGGACAGACATCTGTCTGAGATGATCTAGTGAATCCTGCTTTGAGCAGGGGGTTGGACCAGATGACCCAGGAGGTCCCTTCCAACTCTACCATTCTATGATTCTATGATTCTATAATATGTTTATTACTATTAATACGACTGATATTTTATTACATCCACTCCTGATTGTTGCTTAAAAACCAGATGTAAAACCCTGATGAAATACACAGGTGTGAATGAGGCCTGATCTGTATATATTGTGGTGTGAATACAGAACTGATGGGATATTTGGGGGATTCTCATGTGATTTATCTTCATGCATTACTATCATCTATCTTGTGGATGTAAATCTCTCATGTATATAATGTCATATATCAGCAGTTCTCATCTGTCTCATCTGATGTCATTTCCTCCCTAGACGACGGCCCCTGAGCGTTATAGATGTGATATACGGGGGCTGCACCTATATAGTGTTATGTGAATAGAAGCTCTTGAATGATTTTTCATTATCAATGAATGTATTAATAAAATTATAAGAAATATGGAGAAGACAGATATTTGGATACATAGATGAGCCCCCGACAGAAGACACATCTCTGATGGCTGAACCTGCCATTATTCCTGCACTTATGGCCGAGGGTCTGGACAAACCACAAACTCACATTACTGTTACTCTGGTAGAAAACAAATCCTCGTCGGTGACTTTATTAGTAGTTTGCAGAGCACATGTTACTCCCTGACGTGTGCAGAATAATCCGGGCTCCGCTGAGGCTGCCGGGCCCCTCCAGTCCAGGATTCTCCTCAGACCGGGACTGGGAGAGGTGGGGTCATTTATATGTATATTTCTACCCTACGTCCCAGACCCCTGAGCAGAATAAGGCAGATTCACAGCAAACAGACTCAATGTGAATCCAATCTCTTTCCTGAATTGGAGTGAATCTGCTGAGTGTGAATTGTGGCTGAGTCGCTCATCACTAATGTCCGCACATCTCAGCCCAGAATAGAAAAAGACTGAAGTGAATCTCTGAAAACCTCATTTACTGCTGGGAATATATTTGCTGCTTTGTGCAGCGGCTCCGGCCCCTCTGATCTGTGAGTATAATGTGGGATATGTGAGGTATAGCGGTGTATGGAGCCGCCATTATGAGGCCTCTAGACCTTGTAGTGAGAGGGTGGAGGGGACTGTGCAGCGCGGGGAGGATCTGTCCTCCAGTTCTCTCTCTTCCTGGTCACTCATCCATTCCCGCTAAGCTTCTTATGTTCCTGAGTCCATCAGTAACCGGCGGCTCAGCTAATGTCGGCCGCTCCCGGAGATGACACCTGTTATGCCATGGTTTTCTGATATGGGGAGACCACTGTAACCCCGGGGTCCATCTTTATTTTCAGGATAAAGGACATCACATTAGATATATCGGGTACAGCTCAAATAAAAAGGTAATCACTTGTCCAGAAAAAAACTAAAGAGATTTGCAACCCAGATGAGTCCATCACATAACAGGTCAGATATTTATCCCTAGGAGGTAAACTATGAAATGACAGCAAGCAGAGATCTAGATACAGAAAATATAAGGGAAAATTATATAATCTTTTATTATACTGAAGTGACCGCGGGCAAGGCCGCGCATTGGTATCTATAATCTGGCCCAGCAAGATCCCCACACACAGACTCCATCTTGATAACCGTATCTTTACTCGTATACATTTTTAACAGCAAAGAAAAACAATAAATGACAACAGTATGCACAGTAATAACGTGTAGTGATAAGCTGACCCTCACTGTCCCTACTCACACGTTACCAGTCCTTTACTCCAGAAGGATGTGTCCCCCGTCGCAGGCCTGTCTGTCTTTGCAGGAGGGCGTCCCAGCCGAAGAAAAAAAAACAGGAACAACAAATTACGCTGAAAGGAGGGAATCAGAGGACCCGCTTACAGTCTCTCTGATCCGGATAGCAGCTTTGGTGGATCCCTTATGTAGTCCACACTCCAGTAGCAGGGAGTGTAATAGCAGTATCCCTCAGCAGTGAAGAAGCTGGGGAAGGCCCCGAGGAAATGGTATCAGGTAAAAGAAATCCCATTGAGAGTCTCTCCTGCGCCACGCACGAGGGCCTGCACACAGTCCTGGCTCTTTTCACAGCCCACAGCAAACTCCTCGCGCGCTTTTTTTCTGCTTCCCACTTTGGTCACGTGACTCTCTAGGGCCGGACACAGGAGGCTCAGTCTTTTGGTCTGTCATCACACCCTGCGCAGGTGCAACCTCTGGCCACAAGGTGGCAACATCATCCTGTGTAATCACTTCTATAACAGGCTCTATATCAATAATCACCGAACAGCCAGAGCCGGCCAGCTCACTACAATACAAAAATACAACCTGTAATTGTTGGAACAAACCAAATGTATATTTATATTCTATAGGAGCAGAAAGTAAAGTCCTCCCCTCCTTCTTCTATCTCCTTACATCTGTACAGATTCCTTCATCACATGAATCCTGGTAACAGTCTGAAGCTTTTATCGGCCGCGCACAATACTGGATAAGAGCTGCCCGGGTCGTGTTCCTCCTCCTGATGTGTGTGCTCTGTACAGATACAAGCGCCTCATACACAGGATTCTCTGCTATTCCTCAGTATCAGTCACTTATATACAGATGTTTGGTGTCTGCACTGAGTATAGACAGAGCTGCCTGAGCTGCTGCTGCCCCCTAGTGGCTCCATGACATGGAGATTTATGCATCCTGTATCTGCACTGAGCCAGTAACCACATGATACCAGAGGGAGCGGAAAGCATCTTATTACATCATCCAGAAGAGGAGGCAGCACAGGTGTGGAGGGAAGCAAAATGGGGGATCTAAAGAGCCAGCGGTGGAAATAGGGAAGATCTCCAGGAGGAGCTGGAAAATCTCCTGGACAAAGGTTGGATGGCAGAGAAAGAGCCACCTGCTCTCTGCTCCACCACTTATCCTGCTAGGGCACAGGTCGCTTTATGGCTGTAACTGCCCGAGGTGCGGTGAGCTAGATCCACTGCGCCATAGCGATAGCGAATGTAGCACAATGAATGGGGAGCGCCCGTCACCTTCTCTGTGACTCAGCTGGTGGCAATGGCATCATGGCGTCAGCATGGACGCTCTGCCACAAGATGAGGTGGAGCCACAGGAGATCTGATGGACAGGGAAGTATTAAATATTAGTTTTTCAATAAATGAATTAATTTTGATAACAAGAATGAAATGGGGGTGAGAGAGAGAACACTATAATGACTTAAGGGTGGGGGATGGAAGAGATATAAATATATTGGGGGAGGGGACATGTAAATATAATGAATCAGAGGGGCATGGAATTATAATGATACAGCGGACAAGTAATTATAATGAATCGGGGGGGCGGGAGGTGCACAGTGGGGGCATGGAGGACGCAGGAGATTAACTGATTAATTGGGGGAAAGAGAACAGTAACTAATTCATTTATACATTTATTGGGAGGGGAAAAGTGGCCAATTATAGTTACAGGGGGCTCAGTGGTGGATTATCAATTTTCATTTGGAATTTTGTGTTGCATAATAGCAAGACGTCAGCGGTGAGTTACTGGATGTGAATATTTGTTCTGTCTCTACATTGTATAGGGGTACGTTCACATGGGCGACCGGCGGCACTAAATGACCACCAATCGGAAAACCATTACCTAATGGCAGTCGCTTCATAGCATGTTTAACCCCTTCATGACTGGGCTATTTTTCATTATTTTATTTGTTTTTTCCTCTCCTTCTACTAAGAGCCATAACTTGCTATCTTTCCATCCACATAGCGTATGAGGACTTGGTTTTTGCGAGACAAGTTGTAGTTTTGAACGACATCATTCATTTTATCATGTGATTCACTCAAAAGTTGGGAAAATAATTCTAAGTGCGTTGAAATTGCAAAAAAAGTGCAATTCCACAATTGTTTGTGTCACCATTTTCTGAGACCCCTAACATTTTCAATTTTCGTGGTAAGGGGCTATGTGGGGGCTTATTATCTGTGGCCTGATTTGAGGTTTATTGATGCTATTTTGGGGTAGATATAATGGTATCATCTTGTCTAATTGCAGTTTATTGCAATGTTGTGGCAGCTAAAAAAAGTAATTATGGCGTTTTGATTTTTTTCTCATTACGCTGTTTACTGATTGGATTAATTTATTTTATTTTTGATAGATTGGAGTTTTATGAATTTGGCGATATCGAATATGTGTATTTTTTTTTAATTGCTTTATTTTTAATGGGGCACAAAGGGGGGTGATTCTTGCACCGGCTATCACTGAGGAATATGTTCCTACAACAAGGATACCATCCACTGGTAATAGATGAACAGATCCACAGAGCTACGAGGATCCCAAGAAGCCGCCTCTTGGATTACAGACAGAGAGGGGACAACAGCAGGGCGCCTCTTGTGGTCACATACAGCAAGCACATGAACATCCTAAGGAAGATTGAGACTGATCTTCCACCCATATTCCTCAGAGACCACAGACTGAAAGGAATATTCCCAGAACTACCACTTCTCTCCTACAAAAAGCCCCGTAACCTAAGGAATCTCCTTGTCAGAAGTGTCCTCTCATCACCATCAGAGATGGGAACATTCCCCTGTAATAATAAAAAGCAGGACTTGTACTCAGATATTACCGACAAATACAGTCCACATACCCAACACCAATCAGGACTATAAGATCATGGACTTCTTCTCATGTTCATCTTCCAATGTGGTGGACATGATACAATGTACAAGGTGTCCTGAGGAGCCGATATTGGGGAAACTAAGCAAAAACTACAAACGGGGAGGAATCTACACCGACACAATCAGGAATGAACTGGACGCCTGTGGGAAAACATTTCTCTGGACCTGGACACTGTATGACGGATATAAAAGTCTTAATACTGAAAGGTCGTTTTAAGGACGAAAAAGAAAGGAAAATCTGAGAATTCATACTGATAAGAATGTTCAACTCTTCCACAATTTAACACCTGGATTTATGACTCACTACATGGACCCAGTTCACACCTCCACGAGACTGACTCCAGATCACTAAGCTGTCACTCCCACCATCTCTCCATTTGTAACAAAAAACCTTAACTTGATTTCCTTGGCTTATCTTTAGGAGGCATCACCCCATCCACCCCATGCACAAATTGTAATATCTCCTAAATGTTGTGCTCTTGTCTCAGTCATTCATTTGTAAATCCTCCTGAAGAAGGAGCCTCGGTGCTCTGAAAGCTGCAGATATAATTCTCCTGGTTAGCCAATAAAGGGATCGCTCCTAGAATACTTCTGTCAATTTTAGGCATAAAACTACTTATATCAATTTGTAAAGGTTGCAAAGTTGTGATATATGCTCTACTGTGACCCCCTACTGAATATTAATTTTTCTTTTCTTTTGAGGGGAGGATAATTAGATCTTCTGCTATGGAGCTCTATGATTTCTATATACGTCCGTTATGATGACTACATAATTAGAATATACTTATTGTAACACATAAATAATCATTGGAGCTGTAATCATCAAATAATATTTTGTCAATGTGTGAAATGTTCTTTTAAGAATTGTTTACATGTGTAACATAACATATATATATAAATGATTTATGTGGATAGTAGGTGAAGTGTAGAGCGGTGTCACCCCATGATGATTATTATCTGGGCTTGTTACATTGTCAGGCTGCAATTTCCCTCTACAATGTCATGTGATGCACTACTTATCTCATCCACCAGATGGCGCTATAGAGCATTACACTCCATAATCCTGAAAGGTGACACCTGCAGGACGATTCGTGTAAGAGCAACAGTTCATAGTACCAGGGGTCAACCATTTTGAGCATGAAATTCACTAAGGAGGAGTCACTAATGTGTCTCGACAGTAAGGGGGGACACTATTGTGAAGGACACTATGGGGCGATTCATTATGACCGGTGTTGTGCAGTTTAGTGTTAATGACTCTCTGGAGTACAATGCGCCTAATTCATTAAGTGGTGCTCATCCCCTAAAGAAATAGGCGCATCTCTTAATTGTCATGTGCCGACACCAGAAATGGTCTGAAGTCAGTGACTGGGGAATATTTCTTGACTACATTACGCAGTTTCTGCTGAGACTGGACTGTAAACCCTAAGGCGATGTGCCCACGTAGCAGATTTACATGCGTTTTTTCTGCCAGAGAGAAGCGTTTTTTTAGCGTTTTCGCATGCGTTTTTTCTGCTAGAGAGAAGCGTTTTTTCAGCGTTTTTACATACGTTTTTTCTGCCAGAGAGAAGCGTTTTTTCAGCGTTTTTACATACGTTTTTTCTGCCAGAGAGAAGCGTTTTTTCAGCGTTTTCGCATGCGTTTTTTCAAGCACTTTTCCAAGTGATTTTGAGCATCACTTGGAAAAGTGCTTGACAAGTTGGTCACACAATATAAATCCATGCAACCGGCATGGATTTATATTGTGTGACCAACTTAGATGCTTTAAATGCAGCATCTATAGTAAAAAAAAAGAAAGAATTAAAAAGTTAAAAATAAAAAAAAACCTGTATGCTCACCTCTCCGGTCTCCTCCTGGCAGCGATCCTCTCTCCTCGGCGTCCCGGGTGTACTGGCAGGACCTGCGATGACTTCATTTAGTCAGCTGATGGTCACGCGACCATCACCTGACCGCTGACGTCAGTGGTCACGTGACCATCAGCTGACTAAATGACATCACTGCAGATCCTGCAAGTACACCCAGGACGCCGAGGAGAGATGACGCAGCCGGGAGAAGACCGGAGAGGTGAGTATACAGGTTTTTTTTACTTTTAACTTTTTTATTTCTTTTTTTCACTGCGTGGTAGCCGGGATGTAGAGGAGTTGTAGTCTCCTCTTCATCCCAGGTACCACACGCACCGCGATTACGCTGCAACTTCGCGGCCATTGAATTTAATTGAAACGCTGCAAATCCACATATACCTGCGGGTTTGCTGCATTTCAATGTTCCTCAATGGCCGCGAATTTGCAGCGTAATCGCAGTAGAAATGGTCATGCTGCGAATTTGGCGCACTAATTAGCGCATCATGTGCACAGCACATCCGAATTCACATTGCTTTGCATGGCAGATGGTTTTACAAGCGTTTTCAAGGCGTTTTCATGGCTTTAAAAACGCTACGTGGCACATAGCCTAAAAGTCACAACTTCCGAGTTCTGTGAAAATATTGCAACTTATTAAGGTGTTTTACATCAGAGTTTTGACCTTTCACATTTTCTGCTATTCATGCGCTATAGAGATAAAGTGTCAGCTTCATTCTGCGGGAAAAAGTTATTACAGTAATAGAAGACTTATAATTTTTTTAAATGTTTTATTACTTTTATACAATTAATATTCTGTGGGGGAGGGGCCGAAGGAAAATCTGTTTATCCGTCAGCTCGCTCCGTTGTACGGCCACATTCAGAGTTTCTCCTCCTGTGCAGATGTTCATATAGTCTGTTATCATTATGTCAGCGCTGGTTTATACCTGACTGGTTTATACAATGATCTGTACAGAAATAATCTATTCCCAGAGGAAGAAGAGAAGACAGAAATAATCACTGAGCGCTCTGCTAATTCTCTGCACCTTCATCTACACAACATTGTAATACAGCGACATCATGGGGGATGAGGACGGAGGTTTTTGTACGGCTCTGTATCACTGTGTGTATGGAGTGCTATAACCCTGCTGACAGTAATAATCTGCTGCATCGTCCTCTGTCGCTCCTCGGATTGTAAGAGTGTAATCAGTTCCAGATCCAGATCCAGAGAACCGGTCTGGGACCCCTGTATCTCGGGTGGTTGCATAATAGATAAGAAGCTTTGGTCGTTGTCCTGATTTCTGTTGGTACCAGGCTACATAGCTATATACATCTTCACTGGCCGTACAAGAGATGGTGATTGTATCTCCGGGGGACACAGAGATCTAATCTGGAGTCTGGGTCATCACAGTCTCTCCACAGGATCCTGAGGATTAGAAGAGACATATTCATTACTGATAAATGTCGGGATCTTCCTAGAAATCCTGATCTGATGATGGATCCACTGTAGAGATTTCTCTACACACAATCATGGAAGGATCCGAATCTCTCACCCTGAATAGAAATGAAGATCACAGCCAGCAGATAACTGCGAGAAACCATCCTGATGTGTCTGGACTGTCAGATAGAAACTATAAGATGAGACAATCTGTACAATGAGATCTATATAGAGAGTGACGGGGGATACAGAGACCCCCAGAGACTGTGTATGGAAATACTGGGGACATGTAAATTCTGTGGTTATAATGTGACGGTTGCTGGAGTGTAATAGAGACCGGAGCTCGGCGGCGTCTCCTCCTAGATGAGAATTAATGTCACTTGTATGAAATCTAAGAAAAGAAATAAGAGTTTTTTTAGTAATTAATTGTAATTTCCATGGTTATAGGTTTTTATGATCATGTTTAGCTCTGCTACATCTGTATATAAATATTCCTGAAATATTGTTTTGTATTTATAAGGATATAAATGTATATTTCTATAATCGGCAGGATATGCCATTACACTGTATAAACCTCCTGAGAGAATCCCCCGGTCATCAGGGTCGCGGTATTGTAGGACCTGATATCTGTGCGGAGTCTTCACAGCTTACATACAAGTTAGGAAAACCCTGTAAGTGACGTCCTTGTATACGATCACATACACGACTGATCTCTCTGAATATCTGTTATAAATGCAGTCAGGATTAAGGGAGAAAATCTACTAGAGACCTGAGCAGAAGTAATCCGGGGGCTCCTGCACCTGCCGAACCCCCTCCAAACTCGCGATCAGGGGTCAGGTTATAGGAAGTTACATAGTGCGGTGTAGTGTAACGGAGACCTCGGCACCGAAGAAGACAAAAGGAGGAAATGTTGCTGCAAATATATATTTTTTATTTGGATCCGGCAAAAAAAGCAAAGACAGATACCGGCCAGCGTTTCGGCCAATAAATTGTCTTCATCAAGGACGTCTGTAATACATGAACATAACAAATAAAACATTTAGTTTCATATGTGACATGAAATGAACCTAAAGAAAAGTGTCAGATCAATGGGAGGCGGGAGGAGGAAAGGTGGGAATGTGAGGATCAACCAGAGATAACACATGGACAACGAGATCACAACGATGAAAATCATTAATAATACTGCAATTGTCATATGGGAACAATGTTGGAGTCAGCGTGATAATCTGGTTTTGTGTGAATTTCATAAAGACAAAAGGAAAGAAAAGAAAAGAGGACATGAATCCTGGAAGCTAAAGGACAAATTATCTAAAGACGACCAATATGTGGTCAGTTCAGAGCAATGACGACGGCTCAAAAATTATTAATTATTACAATGTGCACACTTCAGTAGGTGAACACTTGGTCTAAGGTTCAGGTTTTCACGTGACTTTACCAGTTAGAATAGGACCAGGAAATCTAGATTGCATCATGTCCATATAGCAGCACCTGTAACTACAGTATATTCAGGTGGTGTGTACATGTTTAATATTAGACCATCGAAGCAATGTAGAGGGCTCCAAAAATGATTAGGCCTCTACCTATCCCTATGCCGAGCTCCTATACCAACACAGTACAGGCATAAAATGGTGTTCATGGCCGCCCCTAAGTGTTATCCTGCCTGTGATAGTCCCCTGATAATGGTGCATGTTTTTATTTTTTAAATCCTCACAAATTGAATCGCAGATTGTTCAAATTTGTGTGGAACCTCGGATATCAGGAAATTTAACTCAAATTCATTCCTCCATGGATTGATCTGCTCATCTCTAGTCTCAACAAGACTAATTCCTGGCTGGAGAGTGACCGCACTATCCGGGGACAGTGACCGCACTATCCGGGGACAGTGACCGCACTATCCGGGGACAGTGACCGCACTATCCGGGGACAGTGGCCACCACATCTCCTTGAGCCCCAGAACGGCTCAGAGTGAATACGATGGCACTACGTGACTAAAGTGGACATAGCTTGAGCAGATCTCGTTACACCTAGCAGGGTCAGTTATGTGTAAGTATGGCGACAAGAAAGGTTCAGATCCAGCAATCCCACAGGATTAAAAATTACACCTTTACTTAAGAAACGTAAAAATCCATATTAGTATTTCAATAGAAAAATGTGAAATGAGAGCGGGTATAAACAATACATGAACTGGTGACGGGTTTTACACCATGTGGATTCTTAATCATAATCTATTTTACAGTGATAGTCAAGTACATTTTATTTTTTTACATTTACTTTTTGCTCCACTCTCTTCACAACCCAAGAATATTACACAATTGAAGACAGCGCTCCTTAGGAAGTTTCATATATACAGGTGCTTCTTACTAATTTAGAATATCATCAAAAGGTTAATTTATTTCAGTTCTTCAATCCAAGAAGTGAAGCTCATATATTATATAGAGTCATTACACACAGAGCGATCTATTCCAAGTGTTTATTTCGGTTAATGCCAGGCAGCATTGATGCAGTAATTGATGCAAAGGATCCCCGACCAAGTATTGAGGGCATTTACTGAACATACATTTCAGTAGGGGAACATTTCGGATTTTAAAGACATTTTTCAAGCTGTTGTTATAAAGTATTCTAATTTACTGAGATAATGACTTTTGTGTTTTCATTGGCTGTAAGCCATAATCATCAACATTAACAGAAATAAACACTTGAAATAGATCTCTCTGTTTGTAATGACTCTATATAATATATGAGCTTCACTTTTTGTGTTGAAGAACTGAAATAAATTAACCTTTTGATGATATTCTAATTTTCTGAGAAGCACCTGTATATATGATACTTCTTAAGCAGCGCTATTCCATTTGCTTCTGTGGATTTTACCTCAGGTGTATTTTGACTATGACGCTCCCTTATGCCTAATGTATCCTGCAGACATGCTTATTTGTACAACCCAAGAATATTAGTGACTTAGAGGCCATCGCCAATGAGGAACGGGCTAAGATTCCTCAGGGGCTGTAAAGAGCTGGTGTCTGGATAGGCATCACGTACACAGCAGGTCGTAACAGCCAAAGGGACTTTACTACCTACTAAAGACGCTTATCACGTAGGGGTGAATAATCCTCAGACTTCAGTGGTCAGTAAGGGGCATTTTGTGCTGAATATGGAGAAACCACTTGTTATATTATTTGTACTGAGCTATTTCTATACTTCTTGGTTTATTGCAAACAGCAGAAAGTTTATAAATGTTAGAAATAAACTGAATCTGAAATGGGGTGAAGGTGGGGATTGAAACTAAATATACAGTGCTCAGCATAAATGAGTACACCCCCTTTGAAAAGTAAAATTTTAATCAATATCTATAATGGGTGTGTCAGGTGTGACAGACTGTCGTTCTGGATCCAGCTGTAGAAGGTCATTGCGCTTGGCTCTGCAGGCACCTTCTTGATCTTTTGATCTTTGTGGTGTAGTGATATCCTTCTCCCTCTAGGACCTAGGAGTGGACCTCCACCTTCTGCTGCTAATTGACACACCCTTGCTGGATGTTTAAATACCTTCGGTCTCTGCAGAAAGTCGCCTAGATAGCTCTATTTTCCTCTGTCCAAACTTGAAGTACTAGTAGTCGGCTAGTGTCTTCTTGGAGTTCCCTTGGAGTATAGTTGGCATAATCTCTCTGGTGTCTTCTCAAGCTAAGTGTTTTCCTTTGTCTGTTACCTATTTGTCTTTAGTTGCAGTGGGGGTTGACTAGTGCTCACCCCATCCCCTCCTTAACTAGGGCCTATCACTAGGGGCAGTCAGGGATTAGGTTTCCTGCTCAGCGATAGGTACGGAACCTATTTAGGGACTTTAGGGGAGTCAGGCTGTTGTCAGATCTGCCTAGGGGTCTCCACTCCCCCTTTTCCTAGTGTTTGGACTTCTTCCTCCTCTTCCCGTTGTTGTGCACTTAGTCTTTCCCTCACCTTGCTTGACAATATCTCACTGAACAAAAGAAAAATTTCCAGAATTTTGACAAGACTAAGTTTCATAGAACCTTCTTTAACCCATAACATGAAGGTAAGGTTAATAATATAACTTTCATAGCTAAATCTTCAGTATTACTCAAAATAGTTAATGCAAAATGAGTACACCCGACATAAAAAAAAATTCAGAATTCCCCATAGGTGTTTGGGTGGGTTCAGATCAGGAGACACTTAATCAATGAATCACTTTCTCCCTGTTCTTCTTCAGAAATACCACAGAAGCCTTAGATGTGTGTTTTGGATCATTGTGATGTTGCTAAGTGAACGTCTACCAAGCGCACAGAGTGATGGCAGCATCTTCTCTTTCAATATAGAGGTTTACATCTGTGAATTCATGACATCATCAATGAAATGTATCCCCCCCGACTCCAGCAGCACTGATGCAGCCCCACATAAGGACACTGCAACCACAAGGTCTCATTGAAAGACACCATTCAGTTTTCTTTGTACTTCTCACCTTTTTGACACTATACAGCTTTGAAGCCATCAGTTCCAAAAACATTTATCTTGGTGTCAACACTCCAGAGTATAGAGTCCCAGTGGTCTTCATATTTTTCACCACGATCCCTCAATTGTAGTAGAGCTTTTTAGTGTATAAGCTTTAGTAGAAGTTTCTTTCTTCTAAAGACAACGGCATGCAACCCATTCCTCTGCAGTGTACACCGTATTGTGTCATGAGAAACACATTCACCGGTTTGGATTTCTACTCATTTAGCTAACTGCACTGAATTTGTATATGGATTTTCTTCAGCCCTTCTTATCAAAAGATGCTCCTGTTTAGGTGTCAACCTCCATGATTGGCCTGGACGTCTCTGTAAGATGATTGCAGTTCCATCTTTGTTACATTTTGGTATTCCTTTTGCTACAGTATTCTGACTGATAAGTAAAGCTTTGCTGATCTTCTTGTAGCCTTCCCTTTTTTTATGTAAAATAAATTATTTTCTTTCTCAGGTCTTGTGACATTTCTCTTCCATGTGGTGCCATTGCTGACAGAATGAAATGGGAAGGGTTTTTGTTTTTTTATAAGCAACAACTTTTTCTAGTAAACTGTCTGCTGGACACCTGTGTAATGAATAATTAAACTTACCTGTGGTTGAATTCTGGTTAATTAGAATTTTGTACTATAAAATTGAACTTTTCTACTAAGATTTTCATTGGGGTGTACTCACTTTTACAACATTTTCTTAAATGAATTTCTTAGGAAAATTACTTTTTGGGGTGTTGAAAATAGCAAGTATTGTTTGTAATTAATAGCCAACATTTGTGGGAGTATTTAGTAGTCTGGTATCCCATAGAAAACGTTAATTCTAAAAGGAAACTAAAGGTTTTCTGACAAAACTGTTGGGGTGTACTCATTTGTGCTGAGCACTGTATCTGCTATATCCACAGAATATGCCAAATATATATAGTGGATGTGGATCCCACCTATAGGAACATCATATATCTTGAGTACGGGGCCCTGACAAGCTGCGGTTTCAGCCATTAGATTGTCAGGATTCCCGTCCATTTGTATAGAAATTTTAACCACCTCCTTATGAAAATTCCTCTTAATGGAGTCTGCATGTTCTATATATTTACATCACATCCTCTGTATGTGGTAAGAATAGAATAACTCCTTAAAGGTGAGTACAGATGTGGTGGATAGGATGTGTATTTGGGTAAGACCTCGTGAATTCAACATGTCAATATATTTATTCTCAAGGAATATAAACTGTCCCCGGAGATGTCTGACAGCAGCTTTACCCCCTCTCCCTATACACAACACATGGACGCTCAGCTGAGTCTAACGTGCTTATGTATGGGGGGGGGCTGTTTATCCGTCAGCTCGCTCCGTTGTACGGCCACATTCAGAGTTTCTCCTCCTGTGCAGATGTTCATATAGTCTGTAATCATTATGTCAGCGCTGGTTTATACCTGACTGGTTTATACAATGATCTGTACAGAAATAATCTATTCCCAGAGGAAGAAGAGAAGACAGAAATAATCACTGAGCGCTCTGCTAATTCTCTGCACCTTCATCTACACAACATTGTAATACAGCGACATCATGGGGGATGAGGACGGAGGTTTTTGTACGGCTCTGTGTCACTGTGTGAGAGGATACTGTGCACTCTGCTGACAGTAATAATCTGCTGCATCGTCCTCTGTCGCTCCTCTGATTGAAAGAGTGTAATCAGTTCCAGATCCAGATCCAGTGAACCGGTCTGGGACTCCTGTATATCGGCTGCTTGCACTGTAGATGAGAAGTGCTGGAGGTTGTCCTGATTTCTGTTGGTACCAGTGTAAGTAGCCATATACATTACCACTGGCCTTACATGAAATGGTGGCTGTTTCTCCCGGGGACACAGTGATGAGATCTGGAGATTGGGTCAGTACAATCTGTGCACAGGAGTCTAAGGAAAGATAAAGAAAACATAAGTGTTAGTGTTAATGTCGCCTCATTGTGCTGTTCTCTACTACTGTCCTGTCCATCATCTCATGAACCTCTCACCATGAATGAGAAGAAGAATTACACCCAGTACAACTCCCTGTAAACCCATCGTCATCTCCCTGGACTGATGGCCACAGACTATAGAGATGTCACCTGCACAATGTCTCCTATATACCAGCTGTAATCACTGGAGGAGACGTCCCCTGAGAGCAGAGATGTAAAGCAGGAGACATGTAAATTGTGCCGTGTGTCAGCGATCAGTGATCTGGATCTTACTGCAATCAGGGATTTCCTACAGGAGAGATATAGTCCCGATCATTATCCTGAGATCATTCACCATCAGTGATCTCCTGATTGTTCTCAGACATCAGAAATGGGATTATTTTTACAGATGTTATTAATTTTATCTGTGAAGCAAGAATAAATCCTTCTACGTCTTATTGGGCTTTTCCAGCTTTGTGATGTTGCAGCCGATGTAAGAACAGATACTGGAGACAACAGATCACCGGGAACGTGAAACGCAGAATTCCTGACCTCACAGAGAACATCTAAGGGTATGTGCCCACGTAGCGTTTTACAAGCGTATATGCTGCGGAATTTCTGCAGCGTAAACGCTTGGTAATCCGCTCCCCATGGTCCCCAATGACAAGCCGCACTGTCAATGCACATGCTGCGGATTTTTCCACAGCGTTTATGCTGCGCTCAAAAATCCGCAGCATGTCCATTAATTTTGCGGACACGCAGCGTAATCGCCGCCATTGACTTGCATTGAGATTTATATAATCCGTGTCAGTACATTTGTATACACAGATTATATGCGTTTCAATGTGCGGATGGTACCCAAGTCTGGAGGAGAGAAGACTCTCATCCAGACCTGGATAGAAACTGTAAAAAAAAGAATTAAAAATAAAAAATAAAGTGTATACTCACCTTCCGATGTCCTCCCGGTGTTTTGTCTGCTCCGTCCGCTCTCTTGCAATGCTCCCGCTGTTATGAAAGACCTGCCATGACGTCACTGAGTCATGTGACCCATCACATGGCTCAATGACGTCACCGCAGGTCCTTCACACCACCGTGAGCCGCCCAACACACCGGACGCGGCAGAGAGAACACCGGGAGGACACCGGAAGGTGAGTATAAACTTTATTTTTTTATTTTTTACCTTTTTATTCTTTTTTTTAACTAACTTGGTCACACTACTATAAATTCATGCCGGTTGCCGTTTGTATGGATTTATATAGAGTGAACAAGTTGTCAAGCACTTTTCCAAGTGATGCTAAAATCACTTGGAAAAGCGCTTGATAACCCGCATGCAGAAATGCATGGAGAGATGCTTGACAAACGCTTCTACCTGGCGGGAAAAACGCATGTAAAATCCGCATGCATTTTTCCTGCCAGGGAGAAGCGTAAAAAATATGCAGCATTTCTGCATCGTGGGCACATAGTCGAAGACCATTAGAAATATTTATATTCATTCAGATTATTATTAATATGCTATTATAGAATTTTGGATAACTAGAGGAGGAAGACATGTGAAGACTCAAACTTCAAGGTTAGATTTTAGAAAGGCAGATTTTAAGAGACTCAGAAAGAGAATAGGAGGGATCCAATGGCTGGATGTCCTTAAGGACAAAAATGTCCAGGAAGGATGGGAAATTTTTAAAAATGAGATTCTCAAAGCACAATCGTTAACAATCCCGAAAAGTAGGAAGAATGGGAAGCATTTAAGGAAACCAGGATGGATGAACACAGAACTTAAACACATGCTAAAAAGAAAGAAAGAAATGTTTATTAAATGGAAAGAGGGAGGCATATCTAAAGAAGATTATAATGCAGTCTGCAGATCCTGCAGGACACGTATCAGGTTAGCTAAAGCTGACAATGAATTAAGGCTTGCAAGAGATGTCAAAAGCAATAAAAAAGGATTTTGGGGGTATGTCAAAAGTAAAAGAAAAGTCAAAGATGCTATAGGATTTTTACAGGATGAAAATGGAGAAATGGTAAGAGAGGATGTTGAGAAGGCCGAACTTTTTAATTCCTATTTTGCATCTGTTTTCTCTCAGAAAGAAAATGTAACATCAACTGATCTTCACTGTCCTTTTAAAGGAATAGAGGAATCAAAGTTATCTGTAAACAGAAAGATTGTGAGGGAATATTTAGCTAACATAAATGAGTTCAAGTCTCCAGGTCCAGATGAATTACACCCCAGAGTACTGAAGGAGATCGTAGAAGAAATTTTAGAACCACTCTCCATAATCTTTGAAAATTCTTGGAGAACAGGAGAAGTCCCAGAAGACTGGAGAAGAGCAAATGTTGTTCCTATCTTCAAAAAGGGGAAGAAGGTGGACCCAGGGAACTATAGGCCGGTGAGTCTGACTTCTATACCAGGAAAGATCTTTGAACAAATTATTAAACAACATGTATGTAAGTACATGGATAAGAATGAAGTGATTAACCAGAGTCAGCATGGGTTTGTAACTAACAAGTCATGTCAGACTAACTTAATTTCCTTCTATGACAGAATCACTGACTGGGTGGATCAGGGAAATGCTGTAGATATAGTATATCTTGACTTCAGCAAAGCATTTGACAAAGTATCTCACACCATCCTTATTGAAAAAATGACCAAGTATGCAATGGACCAGGCAACTGTTAGGTGGATTCATAACTGGCTTAGTGATCGGACTCAAAGGGTGGTTGTAAATGGCTTCACATCCAACTGGATGAATGTCTCAAGTGGGGTACCACAGGGCTCCGTCCTGGGACCTGTATTGTTCAACATCTTTATCAATGATTTAGATGAAGGAATTGAGGGTAAACTGATTAAATTTGCTGATGACACAAAGCTAGGAGGGATAGCTAATACTAGAGAAGAGAGAGAGAGGATTCAAAAAGACCTAAATAAACTGGAGCAGTGGGCAGCAACCAACAGAATGGTTTTTAACAGGGAAAAATGCAAAGTACTACATCTGGGCAATAAAAATGACAAAAGCATATACAGAATGGGAGGAATAGAGCTAAGCAACAGTACATGTGAAAAAGACTTAGGTATACTAATAGATCATAGACTAAACATGAGTCAACAGTGTGATGCAGCAGCAAAAAAGGCAAATACAATTCTGGGATGTATTAACAGAAGCATACAGTCTAGATCACGTGAAGTCATTATCGGTCTTTACTCCTCTTTGGTCAGACCTCATCTGGAATACTGTGTACAGTTTTGGGCACCACATTTTAAAAAAGACATAGACAAACTGGAGCAAGTTCAGAGAAGAGCGACCAGAATGGTGACTGGTCTGCAAACCATGTCCTATGAGGAACGGTTGCAGGATTTGGGAATGTTTAGCTTGCAAAAAAGAAGACTGAGAGGAGACTTAATAGCTGTCTACAAATATGTCAAGGGCTGTCACATTGTAGAAGGATCATCTTTATTCTCATTTGCACAAGGAAAGACTAGAAGCAATGGGATGAAACTAAATGGGAGGAGACACAGATTAGATATTAGAAAAAACTTTTTGACAGTTAGGGTGATTAATGAGTGGAACAGGCTGCCACGAGAGGTGGTGAGTTCCCCTTCAATGGACGTCTTCAAACAGAGGCTGGACAGACATCTGTCTGAGATGATCTAGTGAATCCTGCTTTGAGCAGGGGGTTGGACCAGATGACCCAGGAGGTCCCTTCCAACTCTACCATTCTATGATTCTATGATTCTATAATATGTTTATTACTATTAATACGACTGATATTTTATTACATCCACTCCTGATTGTTGCTTAAAAACCAGATGTAAAACCCTGATGAAATACACAGGTGTGAATGAGGCCTGATCTGTATATATTGTGGTGTGAATACAGAACTGATGGGATATTTGGGGGATTCTCATGTGATTTATCTTCATGCATTACTATCATCTATCTTGTGGATGTAAATCTCTCATGTATATAATGTCATATAACAGCGGTTCTCATCTGTCTCATCTGATGTCATTTCCTCCCTAGACGACGGCCCCTGAGCGTTATAGATGTGATATACGGGGGCTGCACCTATATAGTGTTATGTGAATAGAAGCTCTTGAATGATTTTTCATTATCAATGAATGTATTAATAAAATTATAAGAAATATGGAGAAGACAGATATTTGGACACATAGATGAGCCCCCGACAGAAGACACATCTCTGATGGCTGAACCTGCCATTATTCCTGCACTTATGGCCGAGGGTCTGGACAAACCACAAACTCACATTATTGTTATTCTGGTAGAAAACAAATCCTCGTCGGTGACTTTATTAGTAGTTTGCAGAGCACGTTACTCCCTGACGTGTGCAGAATAATCCGGGCTCCGCTGAGGCTGCCGGGCCCCTCCAGTCCAGGATTCTCCTCAGACCGGGACTGGGAGAGGTGGGGTCATTTATATGTATATTTCTACCCTACGTCCCAGACCCCTGAGCAGAATAAGGCAGATTCACAGCAAACAGACTCAATGTGAATCCAATCTCTTTCCTGAATTGGAGTGAATCTGCTGAGTGTGAATTGTGGCTGAGTCGCTCATCACTAATGTCCGCACATCTCAGCCCAGAATAGAAAAAGACTGAAGTGAATCTCTGAAAACCTCATTTACTGCTGGGAATATATTTGCTGCTTTGTGCAGCGGCTCCGGCCCCTCTGATCTGTGAGTATAATGTGGGATATGTGAGGTATAGCGGTGTATGGAGCCGCCATTATGAGGCCTCTAGACCTTGTAGTGAGAGGGTGGAGGGGACTGTGCAGCGCGGGGAGGATCTGTCCTCCAGTTCTCTCTCTTCCTGGTCACTCATCCATTCCCGCTAAGCTTCTTATGTTCCTGAGTCCATCAGTAACCGGCGGCTCAGCTAATGTCGGCCGCTCCCGGAGATGACACCTGTTATGCCATGGTTTTCTGATATGGGGAGACCACTGTAACCCCGGGGTCCATCTTTATTTTCAGGATAAAGGACATCACATTAGATATATCGGGTACAGCTCAAATAAAAAGGTAATCACTTGTCCAGAAAAAAACTAAAGAGATTTGCAACCCAGATGAGTCCATCACATAACAGGTCAGATATTTATCCCTAGGAGGTAAACTATGAAATGACAGCAAGCAGAGATCTAGATACAGAAAATATAAGGGAAAATTATATAATCTTTTATTATACTGAAGTGACCGCGGGCAAGGCCGCGCATTGGTATCTATAATCTGGCCCAGCAAGATCCCCACACACAGACTCCATCTTGATAACCGTATCTTTACTCGTATACATTTTTAACAGCAAAGAAAAACAATAAATGACAACAGTATGCACAGTAATAACGTGTAGTGATAAGCTGACCCTCACTGTCCCTACTCACACGTTACCAGTCCTTTACTCCAGAAGGATGTGTCCCCCGTCGCAGGCCTGTCTGTCTTTGCAGGAGGGCGTCCCAGCCGGAGAAAAAAAAACAGGAACAACAAATTACGCTGAAAGGAGGGAATCAGAGGACCCGCTTACAGTCTCTCTGATCCGGATAGCAGCTTTGGTGGATCCCTTATGTAGTCCACACTCCAGTAGCAGGGAGTGTAATAGCAGTATCCCTCAGCAGTGAAGAAGCTGGGGAAGGCCCCGAGGAAATGGTATCAGGTAAAAGAAATCCCATTGAGAGTCTCTCCTGCGCCACGCACGAGGGCCTGCACACAGTCCTGGCTCTTTTCACAGCCCACAGCAAACTCCTCGCGCGCTTTTTTTCTGCTTCCCACTTTGGTCACGTGACTCTCTAGGGCCGGACACAGGAGGCTCAGTCTTTTGCTCTGTCATCACACCCTGCGCAGGTGCAACCTCTGGCCACAAGGTGGCAACATCATCCTGTGTAATCACTTCTATAACAGGCTCTATATCAATAATCACCGAACAGCCAGAGCCTGCCAGCTCACTACAATACAAAAATACAACCTGTAATTGTTGGAACAAACCAAATGTATATTTATATTCTATAGGAGCAGAAAGTAAAGTCCTCCCCTCCTTCTTCTATCTCCTTACATCTGTACAGATTCCTTCATCACATGAATCCTGGTAACAGTCTGAAGCTTTTATCGGCCGCGCACAATACTGGATAAGAGCTGCCCGGGTCGTGTTCCTCCTCCTGATGTGTGTGCTCTGTACAGATACAAGCGCCTCATACACAGGATTCTCTGCTATTCCTCAGTATCAGTCACTTATATACAGATGTTTGGTGTCTGCACTGAGTATAGACTGAGCTGCTGCTGCCCCCTAGTGGCTCCATGACATGGAGATTTATGCATCCTGTATCTGCACTGAGCCAGTAACCACATGATACCAGAGGGAGCGGAAAGCATCTTATTACATCATCCAGAAGAGGAGGCAGCACAGGTGTGGAGGGAAGCAAAATGGGGGATCTAAAGAGCCAGCGGTGGAAATAGGGAAGATCTCCAGGAGGAGCTGGAAAATCTCCTGGACAAAGGTTGGATGGCAGAGAAAGAGCCACCTGCTCTCTGCTCCACCACTTATCCTGCTAGGGCACAGGTCGCTTTATGGCTGTAACTGCCCGAGGTGCGGTGAGCTAGATCCACTGCGCCATAGCGATAGCGAATGTAGCACAATGAATGGGGAGCGCCCGTCACCTTCTCTGTGACTCAGCTGGTGGCAATGGCATCATGGCGTCAGCATGGACGCTCTGCCACAAGATGAGGTGGAGCCACAGGAGATCTGATGGACAGGGAAGTATTAAATATTAGTTTTTCAATAAATGAATTAATTTTGATAACAAGAATGAAATGGGGGTGAGAGAGAACACTATAATGACTTAAGGGTGGGGGATGGAAGAGATATAAATATATTGGGGGAGGGGACATGTAAATATAATGAATCAGAGGGGCATGGAATTATAATGATACAGCGGACAAGTAATTATAATGAATCGGGGGGGCGGGAGGTGCACAGTGGGGGCATGGAGGACGCAGGAGATTAACTGATTAATTGGGGGAAAGAGAACAGTAACTAATTCATTTATACATTTATTGGGAGGGGAAAAGTGGCCAATTATAGTTACAGGGGGCTCAGTGGTGGATTATCAATTTTCATTTGGAATTTTGTGTTGCATAATAGCAAGACGTCAGCGGTGAGTTACTGGATGTGAATATTTGTTCTGTCTCTACATTGTATAGGGGTACGTTCACATGGGCGACCGGCGGCACTAAATGACCACCAATCGGTAAACCATTACCTAATGGCAGTCGCTTCATAGCATGTTTAACCCCTTCATGACTGGGCTATTTTTCATTATTTTATTTGTTTTTTCCTCTCCTTCTACTAAGAGCCATAACTTGCTATCTTTCCATCCACATAGCGTATGAGGACTTGGTTTTTGCGAGACAAGTTGTAGTTTTGAACGACATCATTCATTTTATCATGTGATTCACTCAAAAGTTGGGAAAATAATTCTAAGTGCGTTGAAATTGCAAAAAAAGTGCAATTCCACAATTGTTTGTGTCACCATTTTCTGAGACCCCTAACATTTTCAATTTTCGTGGTAAGGGGCTATGTGGGGGCTTATTATCTGTGGCCTGATTTGAGGTTTATTGATGCTATTTTGGGGTAGATATAATGGTATCATCTTGTCTAATTGCAGTTTATTGCAATGTTGTGGCAGCTAAAAAAAGTAATTATGGCGTTTTGATTTTTTTCTCATTACGCTGTTTACTGATTGGATTAATTTATTTTATTTTTGATAGATTGGAGTTTTATGAATTTGGCGATATCGAATATGTGTATTTTTTTTTAATTGCTTTATTTTTAATGGGGCACAAAGGGGGGTGATTCTTGCACCGGCTATCACTGAGGAATATGTTCCTACAACAAGGATACCATCCACTGGTAATAGATGAACAGATCCACAGAGCTACAAGGATCCCAAGAAGCCGCCTCTTGGATTACAGACAGAGAGGGGACAACAGCAGGGCGCCTCTTGTGGTCACATACAGCAAGCACATGAACATCCTAAGGAAGATTGAGACTGATCTTCCACCCATATTCCTCAGAGACCACAGACTGAAAGGAATATTCCCAGAACTACCACTTCTCTCCTACAAAAAGCCCCGTAACCTAAGGAATCTCCTTGTCAGAAGTGTCCTCTCATCACCATCAGAGATGGGAACATTCCCCTGTAATAATAAAAAGCAGGACTTGTATCCAGATATTACCGACAAATACAGTCCACATACCCAACACCAATCAGGACTATAAGATCATGGACTTCTTCTCATGTTCATCTTCCAATGTGGTGGACATGATACAATGTACAAGGTGTCCTGGAGGAGCCGATATTGGGGAAACTAAGCAAAAACTACAAACGGGGAGGAATCTACACAGACACAATCAGGAATGAACTGGACGCCTGTGGGAAAACATTTCTCTGGACCTGGACATTGTATGACGGATATAAAAGTCTTAATACTGAAAGGTCGTTTTAAGGACGAAAAGAAAGGAAAATCTGAGAATTCATTCTGATAAGAATGTTCAACTCTTCCACAATTTAACACCTGGATTTATGACTCACTACATGGACCCAGTTCACACCTCCACGAGACTGACTCCAGATCACTAAGCCGTCACTACCACCACCTCTCCATTTGTAACAAAAAACCTTACCTTGATTTCCTTGGCTTATCTTTAGGAGGCATCACCCCATCCACCCCATGCACAAATTGTAATATCTCCTAAATGTTGTGCTCTTGTCTCAGTCATTCATTTGTAAATTCTCCTGAAGAAGGAGCCTCGGTTCTCTGAAAGCTGCAGATATAATTCTCCTGGTTAGCCAATAAAGGGATCGCTCCTAGAATACTTCTGTCAATTTTAGGCATAAAACTACTTATATCAATTTGTAAAGGTTGCAAAGTTGTGATATATGCTCTACTGTGACCCCCTACTGAATATTAATTTTTCTTTTCTTTTGAGGGGAGGATAATTAGAACTTCTGCTATGGAGCTCTATGATTTCTATATACGTCCGTTATGATGACTACATAATTAGAATATACTTATGGTAACACATAAATAATCATTGGAGCTGTAATCATCAAATAATATTTTGTCAATGTGTGAAATGTTCTTTTAAGAATTGTTTACATGTGTAACATAACATATATATATAAATGATTTATGTGGATAGTAGGTGAAGTGTAGAGCGGTGTCACCCCATGATGATTATTATCTGGGCTTGTTACATTGTCAGGCTGCAATTTCCCTCTACAATGTCATGTGATGCACTACTTATCTCATCCACCAGATGGCGCTATAGAGCATTACTCTCCATAATCCTGAAAGGTGACACCTGCAGGACGATTCGTGTAAGAGCAACAGTTCATAGTACCAGGGGTCAACCATTTTGAGCATGAAATTCACTAAGGAGGAGTCACTAATGTGTCTGGACAGTAAGGGGGGACACTATTGTGAAGGACACTATGGGGCGATTCATTATGACCGGTGTTGTGCAGTTTAGTGTTAATGACTCTCTGGAGTACAATGCGTCTAATTCATTAAGTGGTGCTCATCCCCTAAAGAAATAGGCGCATCTCTTAATTGTCATGTGCCGATACCAGAAATGGTCTGAAGTCAGTGACTGGGGAATATTTCTTGACTACATTACGCAGTTTCTGCTGAGACTGGACTGTAAACCCTAAGGCGATGTGCCCACGTAGCAGATTTACATGCGTTTTCTCTGCCAGAGAGAAGCGTTTTTTCAGCGTTTTTACATACGTTTTTTCTGCTAGAGAGAAGCGTTTTTTCAGCGTTTTCGCATGCGTTTTTTCAAGCACTTTTCCAAGTGATTTTGAGCATCACTTGGAAAAGTGCTTGACAAGTTGGTCACACAATATAAATCCATGCAACCGGCATGGATTTATATTGTGTGACCAACTTAGATGCTTTAAATGCAGCATCTATAGTAAAAAAAAAAGAAAGAATTAAAAAGTTAAAAATAAAAAAAAACCTGTATGCTCACCTCTCCGGTCTCCTCCTGGCAGCGATCCTCTCTCCTCGGCGTCCCGGTTGTACTGGCAGGACCTGCGATGACTTCATTTAGTCAGCTGATGGTCACGCGACCATCACCTGACCGCTGACGTCAGTGGTCACGTGACCATCAGCTGACTAAATGACATCACTGCAGATCCTGCAAGTACACCCAGGACGCCGAGGAGAGATGACGCAGCCGGGAGAAGACCGGAGAGGTGAGTATACAGGTTTTTTTACTTTTAACTTTTTTATTTCTTTTTTTCACCGCGTGGTAGCCGGGATGTAGAGGAGTTGTAGTCTCCTCTTCATCCCAGGTACCACACGCACCGCGATTACGCTGCAACTTCGCGGCCATTGAATTTAATTGAAACGCTGCAAATCCACATATACCTGCGGGTTTGCTGCATTTCAATGTTCCTCAATGGCCGCGAATTTGCGGCGTAATCGCAGTAGAAATGGTCATGCTGCGAATTTGGCGCACTAATTAGCGCATCATGTGCACAGCACATCCGAATTCACATTGCTTTGCATGGCAGATGGTTTTACAAGCGTTTTCAAGGCGTTTTCATGGCTTTAAAAACGCTACGTGGCACATAGCCTAAAAGTCACAACTTCCGAGTTCTGTGAAAATATTGCAACTTATTAAGGTGTTTTACATCAGAGTTTTGACCTTTCACATTTTCTGCTATTCATGCGCTATAGAGATAAAGTGTCAGCTTCATTCTGCGGGAAAAAGTTATTACAGTAATAGAAGACTTATAATTTTTTTAAATGTTTTATTACTTTTATACAATTAATATTCTGTGGGGGAGGGGCCGAAGGAAAATCTGTTTATCCGTCAGCTCGCTCCGTTGTACGGCCACATTCAGAGTTTCTCCTCCTGTGCAGATGTTCATATAGTCTGTAATCATTATGTCAGCGCTGGTTTATACCTGACTGGTTTATACAATGATCTGTACAGAAATAATCTATTCCCAGAGGAAGAAGAGAAGACAGAAATAATCACTGAGCGCTCTGCTAATTCTCTGCACCTTCATCTACACAACATTGTAATACAGCGACATCATGGGGGATGAGGACGGAGGTTTTTGTACGGCTCTGTATCACTGTGTGTATGGAGTGCTATAACCCTGCTGACAGTAATAATCTGCTGCATCATCCTCTGTCGCTCCTCGGATTGTAAGAGTGTAATCAGTTCCAGATCCAGAGAACCGGTCTGGGACCCCTGTATCTCGGGTGGTTGCATAATAGATAAGAAGCTTTGGTCGTTGTCCTGATTTCTGTTGGTACCAGGCTACATAGCTATATACATCTTCACTGGCCGTACAAGAGATGGTGATTGTATCTCCGGGGGACACAGAGATATAATCTGGAGTCTGGGTCATCACAATCTCTCCACAGGATCCTGAGGATTAGAAGAGACATATTCATTACTGATAAATGTCGGGATCTTCCTAGAAATCCTGATCTGATGATGGATCCACTGTAGAGATTTCTCTACACACAATCATGGAAGGATCCGAATCTCTCACCCTGAATAGAAATGAAGATCACAGCCAGCAGATAACTGCGAGAAACCATCCTGATGTGTCTGGACCGTCAGATAGAAACTATAAGGTGAGACAATCTGTACAATGAGATCTATATAGAGAGTGACAGGGGGGATACAGAGACCCCCAGAGACTGTGTATGGAAATACTGGGGACATGTAAATTCTGTGGTTATAATGTGACGGTTACTGGAGTGTAATAGAGACCGGAGCTCGGCGGCGTCTCCTCCTAGATGAGAATTAATGTCACTTGTATGAAATCTAAGAAAAGAAATAAGAGTTTTTTTAGTAATTAATTGTAATTTCCATGGTTATAGGTTTTTATGATCATGTTTAGCTCTGCTACATCTGTATATAAATATTCCTGAAATATTGTTTTGTATTTATAAGGATATAAATGTATATTTCTATAATCGGCAGGATATTCCATTACACTGTATAAACCTCCTGAGAGAATCCCCCGGTCATCAGGGTCGCGGTATTGTAGGACCTGATATCTGTGCGGAGTCTTCACAGCTTACATACAAGTTAGGAAAACCCTGTAAGTGACGTCCTTGTATACGATCACATACACGACTGATCTCTCTGAATATCTGTTATAAATGCAGTCAGGATTAAGGGAGAAAATCTACTAGAGACCTGAGCAGAAGTAATCCGGGGGCTCCTGCACCTGCCGAACCCCCTCCAAACTCGCGATCAGGGGTCAGGTTATAGTAAGTTACATAGTGCGGTGTAGTGTAACGGAGACCTCGGCACCGAAGAAGACAAAAGGAGGAAATGTTGCTGCAAATATATATTTTTTATTTGGATCCGGCAAAAAAAGCAAAGACAGATACTGTCCAGCATTTCGGCCAATAAATTGTCTTCATCAAGGACGTCTGTAATACATGAACATAACAAATAAAACATTTAGTTTCATATGTGACATGAAATGAACCTAAGGAAAAGTGTCAGATCAATGGGAGGTGGGAGGAGGAAAGGTGGGAATGTGAGGATCAACCAGAGATAACACATGGACAATGAGATCACAACGATGAAAATCATTAATAATACTGCAATTGTCATATGGGAACAATGTTGGAGTCAGCGTGATAATCTGGTTTTGTGTGAATTCGATAAAGACAAAAGGAAAGAAAAGAAAAGAGGACATGAATCCTGGAAGCTAAAGGACAAATTATCTAAAGACGACCAATATGTGGTCAGTTCAGAGCAATGACGACGGCTCAAAAATTATTAATTATTACAATGTGCACACTTCAGTAGGTGAACACTTGGTCTAAGGTTCAGGTTTTCACGTGACTTTACCAGTTAGAATAGGACCAGGAAATCTAGATTGCATCATGTCCATATAGCAGCACCTGTAACTACAGTATATTCAGGTGGTGTGTACATGTCTAATATTAGACCATCGAAGCAATGTAGAGGGCTCCAAAAATGATTAGGCCTCTACCTATCCCTATGCCGAGCTCCTATACCAACACAGTACAGGCATAAAATGGTGTTCATGGCCGCCCCTAAGTGTTATCCTGCCTGTGATAGTCCCCTGATAATGGTGCAGGTTTTTATTTTTTAAATCCTCACAAATTGAATCGCAGATTGTTCAAATTTGTGTGGAACCTCGGATATCAGGAAATTTAACTCAAATTCATTCCTCCATGGATTGATCTGCTCATCTCTAGTCTCAACTAATTCCTGGCTGGAGAGTGACCGCACTATCCGGGGACAGTGACCGCACTATCCGGGGACAGTGACCGCACTATCCGGGGACAGTGGCCACCACATCTCCTTGAGCCCCAGAACGGCTCAGAGTGAATACGATGGCACTACGTGACTAAAGTGGACACAGCTTGAGCAGATCTCGTTACACCTAGCAGGGTCAGTTATGTGTAAGTATGGCGACAAGAAAGGTTCAGATCCAGCAATCCCACAGGATTAAAAATTACACCTTTACTTAAGAAACGTAAAAATCCATATTAGTATTTCAATAGAAAAATGTGAAATGAGAGCGGGTATAAACAATACATGAACTGGTGACGGGTTTTACACCATGTGGATTCTTAATCATAATCTATTTTACAGTGATAGTCAAGTACATTTTATTTTTTTACATTTACTTTTTGCTCCACTCTCTTCACAACCCAAGAATATTACACAATTGAAGACAGCGCTCCTTAGGAAGTTTCATATATACAGGTGCTTCTCACTAAATTAGAATATCATCAAAAAGTTAATTTATTTCAGTTCTTCAATCCAAGAAGTGAAGATCATATATTATATAGAGTCATTACACGCAGAGCGATCTATTCCAAGTGTTTATTTCGGTTAATGCCAGGCCGCATTGATGCAGTAATTGATGCAAAGGAGCCCCGACCAAGTATTGAGGGCATTTACTGAACATACATTTCAGTAGGGGAACATTTCGGATTTTAAAAACATTTTTCAAGCTGTAGTTATAAAGTATTCTAATTTACTGAGATGATGACTTTTGTGTTTTCATTGGCTGTAAGCCATAATCATCAACATGAACAGAAATAAACACTTGAAATAGATCTCTCTGTTTGTAATGACTCTATATAATAGATCCCTCTGTGTGTAATGACTCTATATAATAGATCCCTCTGTGTGTAATGACTCTATATAATAGATCCCTCTGTGTGTAATGACTCTATATCAGGGTTCCCCAACTCCAGTCCTCAAGGCCCACCAACAGGTCATGTTTTCAGGATTTCCTTAGTATTGCACAGGTGATAATTCCATCATCAGCACAGGCAATAGTTACATCACCTGTGCAATACTAAGGAAATCCTGAAAACATGACCTGTTGGTGGGCCTTGAGGACTGGAGTTGGGGAACCCTGCTCTATATAATAGATCCCTCTGTGTGTAACGACTCTATATAATATATGAGCTTCACTTTTTGTATTGAAAAACTGAAATAAATTAACCTTTTGATGATATTCTAATTTTCTGAGAAGCACCTGTATATATGATACTTCTTAAGCAGCGCTATTCCATTTGCTTCTGTGGATTTTACCTCAGGTGTATTTTGACTATGACGCTCCCTTATGCCTAATGTATCCTGCAGACATGCTTATTTGTACAACCCAAGAATATTAGTGACTTAGAGGCCATCGCCAATGAGGAACGGGCTAAGATTCCTCAGGGGCTGTAAAGAGCTGGTGTCTGGATAGGCATCACGTACGCAGCAGGTCGTAACAGCCAAAGGGGCTTTACTACCTACTAAAGACGCTTATCATGTAGGGGTGAATAATCCTCAGACTTCAGTGGTCAGTAAGGGGCATTTTGTGCTGAATATGGAGAAACCACTTGTTATATTATTTGTACTGAGCTATTTCTATACTTCTTGGTTTATTGCAAACAGCAGAAAGTTTATAAATGTTAGAAATAAACTGAATCTGAAATGGGGTGAAGGTGGGGATTGAAACTAAATATACAGTGCTCAGCATAAATGAGTGCACCCCCTTTGAAAAGTAAAATTTTAATCAATATCTATAATGGGTGTGTCAGGTGTGACAGACTGTCGTTCTGGATCCAGCTGTAGAAGGTCATTGCGCTTGGCTCTGCAGGCACCTTCTTGATCTTTTGATCTTTGTGGTGCAGTGATATCCTTCTCCCTCTAGGACCTAGGAGTGGACCTCCACCTTCTGCTGCTAATTGACACACCCTTGCTGGATGTTTAAATACCTTCGGTCTCTGCAGAAAGTCGCCTAGATAGCTCTATTTTCCTCTGTCCAAACTTGAAGTACTAGTAGTCGGCTAGTGTCTTCTTGGAGTTCCCTTGGAGTATAGTTGGCATAATCTCTCTGGTGTCTTCTCAAGCTAAGTGTTTTCCTTTGTCTGTTACCTATTTGTCTTTAGTTGCAGTGGGGGTTGACTAGTGCTCACCCCATCCCCTCCTTAACTAGGGCCTATCACTAGGGGCAGTCAGGGATTAGGTTTCCTGCTCAGCGATAGGTACGGAACCTATTTAGGGACTTTAGGGGAGTCAGGCTGTTGTCAGATCTGCCTAGGGGTCTCCACTCCCCCTTTTCCTAGTGTTTGGACTTCTTCCTCCTCTTCCCGTTGTTGTGCACTTAGTCTTTCCCTCACCTTGCTTGACAATATCTCACTGAACAAAAGAAAAATTTCCAGAATTTTGACAAGACTAAGTTTCATAGAACCTTCTTTAACCCATAACATGAAGGTAAGGTTAATAATATAACTTTCATAGCTAAATCTTCAGTATTACTCAAAATAGTTAATGCAAAATGAGTACACCCGACATAAAAAAAAAAATACTACATCTAGTCATTTGTATGACCTCCATAATTTTTAAGAACAGCACCGAGTTTTCTAGATATGGAATGAGCAGATTGGCGACATATTGTAACATTTATCTTTTTTCATTCTACAAGAAAGAGCCCTTTTAGAGCCTGGATACTGGATGGAGACTGATGACAACTTGTCTCTTCAGAATTCCCCATAGGTGTTTGGGTGGGTTCAGATCAGGAGACACTTAATCAATGAATCACTTTCTCCCTGTTCTTCTTCAGAAATACCACAGAAGCCTTAGATGTGTGTTTTGGATCATTGTGATGTTGCTAAGTGAACGTCTACCAAGCGCACAGAGTGATGGCAGCATCTTCTCTTTCAATATAGAGGTTTACATCTGTGAATTCATGACATCATCAATGAAATGTATCCCCCCCGACTCCAGCAGCACTGATGCAGCCCCACATAAGGACACTGCAACCACAAGGTCTCATTGAAAGACACCATTCAGTTTTCTTTGTACTTCTCACCTTTTTGACACTATACAGCTTTGAAGCCATCAGTTCCAAAAACATTTATCTTGGTGTCAACACTCCAGAGTATAGAGTCCCAGTGGTCTTCATATTTTTCACCACGATCCCTCAATTGTAGTAGAGCTTTTTAGTGTATAAGCTTTAGTAGAAGTTTCTTTCTTCTAAAGACAACGGCATGCAACCCATTCCTCTGCAGTGTACACCGTATTGTGTCATGAGAAACACATTCACCGGTTTGGATTTCTACTCATTTAGCTAACTGCACTGAATTTGTATATGGATTTTCTTCAGCCCTTCTTATCAAAAGATGCTCCTGTTTAGGTGTCAACCTCCATGATTGGCCTGGACGTCTCTGTAAGATGATTGCAGTTCCATCTTTGTTACATTTTGGTATTCCTTTTGCTACAGTATTCTGACTGATAAGTAAAGCTTTGCTGATCTTCTTGTAGCCTTCCCTTTTTTTATGTAAAATAAATTATTTTCTTTCTCAGGTCTTGTGACATTTCTCTTCCATGTGGTGCCATTGCTGACAGAATGAAATGGGAAGGGTTTTTGTTTTTTTATAAGCAACAACTTTTTCTAGTAAACTGTCTGCTGGACACCTGTGTAATGAATAATTAAACTTACCTGTGGTTGAATTCTGGTTAATTAGAATTTTGTACTATAAAATTGAACTTTTCTACTAAGATTTTCATTGGGGTGTACTCACTTTTACAACATTTTCTTAAATGAATTTCTTAGGAAAATTACTTTTTGGGGTGTTGAAAATAGCAAGTATTGTTTGTAATTAATAGCCAACATTTGTGGGAGTATTTAGTAGTCTGGTATCCCATAGAAAATGTTAATTCTAAAAGGAAACTAAAGGTTTTCTGACAAAACTGTTGGGGTGTACTCATTTGTGCTGAGCACTGTATCTGCTATATCCACAGAATATGCCAAATATATATAGTGGATGTGGATCCCACCTATAGGAACATCATATATCTTGAGTACGGGGCCCTGACAAGCTGCGGTTTCAGCCATTAGATTGTCAGGATTCCCGTCCATTTGTATAGAAATTTTAACCACCTCCTTATGAAAATTCCTCTTCATGGAGTCTGCATGTTCTATATATTTACATCACATCCTCTGTATGTGGTAAGAATAGAATAACTCCTTAAAGGTGAGTACAGATGTGGTGGATAGGATGTGTATTTGGGTAAGACCTCGTGAATTCAACATGTCAATATATTTATTCTCAAGGAATATAAACTGTCCCCGGAGATGTCTGACAGCAGCTTTACCCCCTCTCCCTATACACAACACATGGACGCTCAGCTGAGTCTAACGTGCTTATGTATGGGGGGGGCTGTTTATCCGTCAGCTCGCTCCGTTGTACGGCCACATTCAGAGTTTCTCCTCCTGTGCAGATGTTCATATAGTCTGTAATCATTATGTCAGCGCTGGTTTATACCTGACTGGTTTATACAATGATCTGTACAGAAATAATCTATTCCCAGAGGAAGAAGAGAAGACAGAAATAATCACTGAGCGCTCTGCTAATTCTCTGCACCTTCATCTACACAACATTGTAATACAGCGACATCATGGGGGATGAGGACGGAGGTTTTTGTACGGCTCTGTGTCACTGTGTGAGAGGATACTGTGCACTCTGCTGACAGTAATAATCTGCTGCATCGTCCTCTGTCGCTCCTCTGATTGAAAGAGTGTAATCAGTTACAGATCCAGATCCAGTGAACCGGTCTGGGACTCCTGTATATCGGCTGCTTGCACTGTAGATGAGAAGTGCTGGAGGTTGTCCTGATTTCTGTTGGTACCAGTGTAAGTTGCCATATACATTACCACTGGCCTTACATGAAATGGTGGCTGTTTCTTCCGGGGACACAGTGATGAGATCTGGAGATTGGGTCAGTACAATCTGTGCACAGGAGTCTAAGGAAAGATAAAGAAAACATAAGTGTTAGTGTTAATGTCGCCTCATTGTGCTGTTCTCTACTACTGTCCTGTCCATCTTCTCATGAACCTCTCACCATGAATGAGAAGAAGAATTACACCCAGTACAACTCCCTGTAAACCCATCGTCATCTCCCTGGACTGATGGCCACAGACTATAGAGATGTCACCTGCACAATGTCTCCTATATACCAGCTGTAATCACTGGAGGAGACGTCCCCTGAGAGCAGAGATGTAAAGCAGGAGACATGTAAATTGTGCCATGTGTCAGCGATCAGTGATCTGGATCTTACTGCAATCAGGGATTTCCTACAGGAGAGATATAATCCCGATCATTATCCTGAGATCATTCACCATCAGTGATCTCCTGATTGTTCTCAGACATCAGAAATGGGATTATTTTTATAGATGTTATTAGTTTTATCTGTGAAGTAAGAATAAATCCTTCTACATCTTATTGGGCTTTTCCAGCTTTGTGATGTTGCAGCCGATGTAAGAACAGATACTGGAGACAACAGATCACCGGGAGCGTGAAACGCAGAATTCCTGACCTCACAGAGAACATCTAAGGGTATGTGCCCACGTAGCGTTTTACAAGCGTATATGCTGCGCTCAAAAATCCGCAGCATGTCCATTAATTTTGCGGACACGCCATTGACTTGCATTGAGATTTATATAATCCGTGTCAGTACATTTGTATACACAGATTATATGCGTTTCAATGTGCGGATGGTACCCAAGTCTGGAGGAGAGAAGACTCTCATCCAGACCTGGATAGAAACTGTAAAAAAAAGAATTAAAAATAAAAAATAAAGTGTATACTCACCTTCCGATGTCCTCCCGGTGTTTTGTCTGCTCCGTCCGCTCTCTTGCAATGCTCCCGCTGTTATGAAGGACCTGCCATGACGTCACTGAGTCATGTGACCCATCACATGGCTCAATGACGTCACCGCAGGTCCTTCACACCACCGTGAGCCGCCCAACACACCGGACGCGGCAGAGAGAACACCGGGAGGACACCGGAAGGTGAGTATAAACTTTACTTTTTTATTTTTTACCATTTTATTCTTTTTTTTAACTAACTTGGTCACACTACTATAAATTCATGCCGGTTGCCGTTTGTATGGATTTATATAGAGTGAACAAGTTGTCAAGCACTTTCCAAGTGATGCTAAAATCACTTGGAAAAGCGCTTGATAACCCGCATGCAGAAATGCATGGAGAGATGCTTGACAAACGCTTCTACCTGGCGGGAAAAACGCATGTAAAATCCGCATGCATTTTTCCAGCCAGGGAGAAGCGTAAAAAATATGTAGCATTTCTGCATCGTGGGCACATAGTCGAAGACCATTAGAAATATTTATATTCATTCAGATTATTATTAATATGTTTATTACTATTAATACGACTGATATTTTATTACATCCACTCCTGATTGTTGCTTAAAAACCAGATGTAAAACCCTGATGAAATACACAGGTGTGAATGAGGCCTGATCTGTATATATTGTGGTGTGAATACAGAACTGATGGGATATTTGGGGGATTCTCATGTGATTTATCTTCATGCATTACTATCATCTATCTTGTGGATGTAAATCTCTCATGTATATAATGTCATATATCAGCGGTTCTCATCTGTCTCATCTGATGTCATTTCCTCCCTAGACGACGGCCCCTGAGCGTTATAGATGTGATATACGGGGGCTGCACCTATATAGTGTTATGTGAATAGAAGCTCTTGAATGATTTTTCATTATCAATGAATGTATTAATAAAATTATAAGAAATATGGAGAAGACAGATATTTGTACACATAGATGAGCCCCCGACAGAAGACACATCTCTGATGGCTGAACCTGCCATTATTCCTGCACTTATGGCCGAGGGTCTGGACAAACCACAAACTCACATTATTGTTATTCTGGTAGAAAACAAATCCTCGTCGGTGACTTTATTAGTAGTTTGCAGAGCACATGTTACTCCCTGACGTGTGCAGAATAATCCGGGCTCCGCTGAGGCTGCCGGGCCCCTCCAGTCCAGGATTCTCCTCAGACCGGGGCTGGGAGAGGTGGGGTCATTTATATGTATATTTCTACCCTACGTCCCAGACCCCTGAGCAGAATAAGGCAGATTCACAGCAAACAGACTCAATGTGAATCCAATCTCTTTCCTGAATTGGAGTGAATCTGCTGAGTGTGAATTGTGGCCGAGTCGCTCATCACTAATGTCCGCACATCTCAGCCCAGAATAGAAAAAGACTGAAGTGAATCTCTGAAAACCCCATTTACTGCTGGGAATATATTTGCTGCTTTGTGCAGCGGCTCCGGCCCCTCTGATCTGTGAGTATAATGTGGGATATGTGAGGTATAGCGGTGTATGGAGCCGCCATTATGAGGCCTCTAGACCTTGTAGTGAGAGGGTGGAGGGGACTGTGCAGCGCGGGGAGGATCTGTCCTCCAGTTCTCTCTCTTCCTGGTCACTCATCCATTCCCGCTAAGCTTCTTATGTTCCTGAGTCCATCAGTAACCGGCGGCTCAGCTAATGGCCGCTCCCGGAGATGACACCTGTAATGCCATGGTTTTCTGATATGGGGAGACCACTGTAACCCCGGGGTCCATCTTTATTTTCAGGATAAAGGACATCACATTAGATATATCGGGTACAGCTCAAATAAAAAGGTAATCACTTGTCCAGAAAAAAAATAAAGAGATTTGCAACCAAGATGAGTCCATCACATAACAGGTCAGATATTTATCCCTAGGAGGTAAACTATGAAATGACAGCAAGCAGAGATCTAGATACAGAAAATATAAGGGAAAATTATATAATCTTTTATTATACAAAAATACAACCTGTAATTGTTGGAACAAACCAAATGTATATTTATATTCTATAGGAGCAGAAAGTAAAGTCCTCCCCTCCTTCTTCTATCTCCTTACATCTGTACAGATTCCTTCATCACATGAATCCTGGTAACAGTCTGAAGCTTTTATCGGCCGCGCATAATACTGGATAAGAGCTGCCCGGGTCGTGTTCCTCCTCCTGATGTGTGTGCTCTGTACAGATACAAGCGCCTCATACACAGGATTCTCTGCTATTCCTCAGTATCAGTCACTTATATACAGATGTTTGGTGTCTGCACTGAGTATAGACAGAGCTGCCCGAGCTGCTGCTGCCCCCTAGTGGCTCCATGACATGGAGATTTATGCATCTTGTATCTGCACTGAGCCAGTAACCACATGATACCAGAGGGAGCGGAAAGCATCTTATTACATCATCCAGAAGAGGAGGCAGCACAGGTGTGGAGGGAAGCAAAATGGGGGATCTAAAGAGCCAGCGGTGGAAATAGGGAAGATCTCCAGGAGGAGCTGGAAAATCTCCTGGACAAAGGTTGGATGGCAGAGAAAGAGCCACCTGCTCTCTGCTCCACCACTTATCCTGCTAGGGCACAGGTCGCTTTATGGCTGTAACTGCCCGAGGTGCGGTGAGCTAGATCCACTGCGCCATAGCGATAGCGAATGTAGCACAATGAATGGGGAGCGCCCGTCACCTTCTCTGTGACTCAGCTGGTGGCAATGGCATCATGGCGTCAGCATGGACGCTCTGCCACAAGATGAGGTGGAGCCACAGGAGATCTGATGGACAGGGAAGTATTAAATATTAGTTTTTCAATAAATGAATTAATTTTGATAACAAGAATGAAATGGGGGTGAGAGAGAGAACACTATAATGACTTAAGGGTGGGGGATGGAAGAGATATAAATATATTGGGGGAGGGGACATGTAAATATAATGAATCAGAGGGGCATGGAATTATAATGATACAGCGGACAAGTAATTATAATGAATCGGGGGGGCGGGAGGTGCACAGTGGGGGCATGGAGGACACAGGAGATTAACTGATTAATTGGGGGAAAGAGAACAGTAACTAATTCATTTATACATTTATTGGGAGGGGAAAAGTGGCCAATTATAGTTACAGGGGGCTCAGTGGTGGATTATCAATTTACATTCAGAATGTTGTGTTGCATAATAGTAAGACGTCAGCGGTGAGTTACTGGATGTGAATATTTGTTCTGTCTCTACATTGTATAGGGGTACGTTCACATGGGCGACCGGCGGCACTAAATGACCACCAATCGGAAAACCATTACCTATTGGCAGTCGCTTCATAGCATGTTTAACCCCTTCATGACTGGGCTATTTTTCATTATTTTATTTGTTTTTTCCTCTCCTTCTACTAAGAGCCATAACTTGCTATCTTTCCATCCACATAGCGTATGAGGACTTGGTTTTTGCGAGACAAGTTGTAGTTTTGAACGACATCATTCATTTTATCATGTGATTCACTCAAAAGTTGGGAAAATAATTCTAAGTGCGTTGAAATTGCAAAAAAAGTGCAATTCCACAATTGTTTGTGTCACCATTTTCTGAGACCCCTAACATTTTCAATTTTCGTGGTAAGGGGCTATGTGGGGGCTTATTATCTGTGGCCTGATTTGAGGTTTATTGATGCTATTTTGGGGTAGATATAATGGTATCATCTTGTCTAATTGCAGTTTATTGCAATGTTGTGGCAGCTAAAAAAAGTAATTATGGCGTTTTGATTTTTTTCTCATTACGCTGTTTACTGATTGGATTAATTTATTTTATTTTTGATAGATTGGAGTTTTATGAATTTGGCGATATCGAATATGTGTATTTTTTTTTAATTGCTTTATTTTTAATGGGGCACAAAGGGGGGTGATTCTTGCACCGGCTATCACTGAGGAATATGTTCCTACAACAAGGATACCATCCACTGGTAATAGATGAACAGATCCACAGAGCTACAAGGATCCCAAGAAGCCGCCTCTTGGATTACAGACAGAGGGAGGACAACAGCAGGGCGCCTCTTGTGGTCACATACAGCAAGCACATGAACATCCTAAGGAAGATTGAGACTGATCTTCCACCCATATTCCTCAGAGACCACAGACTGAAAGGAATATTCCCAGAACTACCACTTCTCTCCTACAAAAAGCCCCGTAACCTAAGGAATCTCCTTGTCAGAAGTGTCCTCTCATCACCATCAGAGATGGGAACATTCCCCTGTAATAATAAAAAGCAGGACTTGTACCCAGATATTACCGACAAATACAGTCCACATACCCAACACCAATCAGGACTATAAGATCATGGACTTCTTCTCATGTTCATCTTCCAATGTGGTGGACATGATACAATGTACAAGGTGTCCTGAGGAGCCGATATTGGGGA
Organism: Phyllobates terribilis; assembly: GCF_046119375.1. Classification (NCBI taxonomy): domain Eukaryota; kingdom Metazoa; phylum Chordata; class Amphibia; order Anura; family Dendrobatidae; genus Phyllobates; species Phyllobates terribilis. The sequence continues at coordinate 1,178,684,804 of NW_027362761.1, forward strand.
AACTAAGCAAAAACTACAACCAAGGATGACTCTACACAGACACAATCAGGAATGAACTGGACGCCTGTGGGAAAACATTTCTCTGGACCTGGACACTGTATGACGGATATAAAAGTCTTAATACTGAAAGGTCGTTTTAAGGACGAAAAGAAAGGAAAATCTGAGAATTCATACTGATAAGAATGTTCAACTCTTCCACAATTTAACACCTGGATTTATGACTCACTACATGGACCCAGTTCACACCTCCACGAGACTGACTCCAGATCACTAAGCTGTCACTCCCACCATCTCTCCATTTGTAACAAAAAACCTTACCTTGATTTCCTTGGCTTATCTTTAGGAGGCATCACCCCATCCACCCCATGCACAAATTGTAATATCTCCTAAATGTTGTGCTCTTGTCTCAGTCATTCATTTGTAAATCCTCCTGAAGAAGGAGCCTCGGTTCTCTGAAAGCTGCAGATATAATTCTCCTGGTTAGCCAATAAAGGGATCGCTCCTAGAATACTTCTGTCAATTTTAGGCATAAAACTACTTATATCAATTTGTAAAGGTTGCAAAGTTGTGATATATGCTCTACTGTGACCCCCTACTGAATATTAATTTTTCTTTTCTTTTGAGGGGAGGATAATTAGAACTTCAGCTATGGAGCTCTATGATTTCTATGTACGTCCGTTATGATGACTACATAATTAGAATATACTTATGGTAACACATAAATAATCATTGGAGCTGTAATCATCAAATAATATTTTGTCAATGTGTGAAATGTTCTTTTAAGAATTGTTTACATGTGTAACATAACATATATATATAAATGATTTATGTGGATAGTAGGTGAAGTGTAGAGCGGTGTCACCCCATGATGATTATTATCTGGGCTTGTTACATTGTCAGGCTGCAATTTCCCTCTACAATGTCATGTGATGCACTACTTATCTCATCCACCAGATGGCGGTATAGAGCATTACACTCCATTATCCTGAAAGGTGACACCTGCAGGACGATTCGTGTAAGAGCAACAGTTCATAGTACCAGGGGTCAACCATTTTGAGCATGAAATTCACTAAGGAGGAGTCACTAATGTGTCTCGACAGTAAGGGGGGACACTATTGTGAAGGACACTATGGGGCGATTCATTATGACCGGTGTTGTGCAGTTTAGTGTTAATGACTCTCTGGAGTACAATGCGCCTAATTCATTAAGTGGTGCTCATCCCCTAAAGAAATAGGCGCATCTCTTAATTGTCATGTGCCGACACCAGAAATGGTCTGAAGTCAGTGACTGGGGAATATTTCTTGACTACATTACGCAGTTTCTGCTGAGACTGGACTGTAAACCCTAAGGCGATGTGCCCACGTAGCAGATTTACATGCGTTTTCTCTGCCAGAGAGAAGCGTTTTTTCAGCGTTTTTACATACGTTTTTTCTGCCAGAGAGAAGCGTTTTTTCAGCGTTTTCGCATGCGTTTTTTCAAGCACTTTTCCAAGTGATTTTGAGCATCACTTGGAAAAGTGCTTGACAAGTTGGTCACACAATATAAATCCATGCAACCGGCATGGATTTATATTGTGTGACCAACTTAGATGCTTTAAATGCAGCATCTATAGTAAAAAAAAAGAAAGAATTAAAAAGTTAAAAATAAAAAAAAACCTGTATACTCACCTCTCCGGTCTTCTCCCGGCTGCGTCATCTCTCCTCAGCGTCCTGGGTGTACTTGCAGGACCTGCGATGACTTCATTTAGTCAGCTGATGGTCACGCGACCATCACCTGACCGCTGACGTCAGTGGTCACGTGACCATCAGCTGACTAAATGACATCACTGCAGATCCTGCAAGTACACCCAGGACGCCGAGGAGAGATGACGCAGCCGGGAGAAGACCGGAGAGGTGAGTATACAGGTTTTTTTACTTTTAACTTTTTTATTTCTTTTTTTCACCGCGTGGTAGCCGGGATGTAGAGGAGTTGTAGTCTCCTCTTCATCCCAGGTACCACACGCACCGCGATTACGCTGCAACTTCGCGTCCATTGAATTTAATTGAAACGCTGCAAATCCACATATACCTGCGGGTTTGCTGCATTTCAATGTTCCTCAATGGCCGCGAATTTGCAGCGTAATCGCAGTAGAAATGGTCATGCTGCGAATTTGGCGCACTAATTAGCGCATCATGTGCACAGCACATCCGAATTCACATTGCTTTGCATGGCAGATGGTTTTACAAGCGTTTTCAATGCGTTTTCATGGCTTTAACCCCTTAATAACATCTGACGTACTAATACGCGTCTGTGCCCTGGGACTTAAGAGCCAGACCCGTATTAGTACGTCATCGCGATCGCGCGCGCACACAGGCTGTGCGGGCGCGATCGCCGCCGGGTGTCAGCTGATTGTCACAGCTGACACCCGGTACTATGTGCAGGGAGCGGTCCTGCACCGCTCCCAGCACATTAACCCCCGTGATGCTGCGATCGAAGTCGATCGAAGTCGATCGCGGCATTGCGGGGGCAAGGGGAGGTGATCGGCGATACTCACCTCCTCTTCCGGCTTCCAGCGCAGTCTGCAAAGGCTTCCCGGGTGTTGCCATGACGACCCGATGTCGTCATGACAACATCCGGGTCACCAGAGAGCAGGAAGATTGCTTGGACATGCGCAGTGCATCTCCAAGCAATCTTCACACTGTGCACTTCTGACAGCCTTCATGGCATAGGGATGGTGCTCCATTCCTGTGCCATGCAGGCGATCAAAAAAAAAAAGTGAAAGTCCCAGAGTGGGACAAAGTAATAAAGTGTATAAACTGTGTGAAAGTGGGAAAAAAAAAAAAAAAAAATGTGCAAAAATATTATAAAAAAATAAAAAAAATAATACACCAAAAATAAAAATATAATGTACCCATCAATAAATATTATTATAAAAAAAATTAAAAAAAAACAATAAAAGTACACATATTTGGTATCGCCGCGTCCGGAACAACCTGACCTATAAAACTTTCCCACTAGTTAACCCCTTCAGTGAACACGGTAAAAAAAAAAAAAAAAAAAAACGAAGCAAAAAACAATGCTTTATCACCATACCGCCAAACAAAAAGTGGAATAACACGCGATCAAAAAGACGCATATAAATAAAAATGATACCGCTGAAAACGTCATCTCGTCCCGCAAAAAACAAGCTGCCATACAGCTCCATCAGCCGAAAAATAAAAAAGTTATAGCTCTCAGAATAAAGCGATACTAAAAAATATTTTTTTCTATAAAATAGCTTTTATTGTGTATAAGCGCCAAAACATAGAAAAATGATACAAATGTGGTACCACTGTAAACGTACTGACCCGAAGAATAAAGCTACCTCATCAATTTTACCACACGCGGAACAGAATAATAAAAAAAAAAAAAAACAATTCCTGAATTGTTGGTTTTTGTTTATTCTGCCTCCCAAAAATCGGAATAGAAAGTGATCAAAAAATGTCACGTGCCTGAAAATGGCACCAATAACAACGTCAAGTCATCCCGCAAAAAACGAGCTGTCACATGACTGTCTGCCAAAATCTGGAAAAATTATAGCTCTCAAAATATGGCGATGCAAAAACTAGATTTTACAAAAAATGCGTCTTTTAGTGTGTGACAGCTGTCAGTCATAAAAACCCCATATGATTCTGGCATTGCTGTAATCACACCGACCCGAAGAATAAAGTCGTCTAATCACTAATACCGCACAAGGAACGGCGTCAAAAATAAACTCTTGGGTTAGGATTGGGCTAGGGTTAGGGCTGGGTTTGGGGCTAGGGTTGTGCTGGGGCTAGGGTTGTGCTGGGGCTAGGGTTGTGCTAGGGTTAGGGCTGGGGTTGGGATTTTTTTCAAAAGTAAGAAAAAAAGATGACGATAAGGCGACTAGTGTTGAGAGCAAGTGCTCGCTACTTGAGTTTGCATCGGGTGCTCTGGTATGCATTGAGTATCGTGGGTATTTGAGTGACATGCTCGAGTCTCTGCCCCATATGCTTCGCGGCCAAAAAACTTTACGGGGATTGCCTGCCATGCACGAGCGATCCCCGCATGTTTTTTTTTGGGTGTCTAATAACCGTGAAACATGCGGAGCAGGGACTCGAGCATGTCACTCGAGCACACGCTGTACATGGTGCATACCTGAGTACCCGATGCAAACTCAAGTAGCGAGCACTTGCGCTCAAGAATAATGACAACTTATTCAATATGATGACCTAATGTAAACAAATAATGTGCCGTACCTTTGGGTTCAAAATGTTCACTATACACCTTAATAAAATCCTTGAGGGGTATAGTTTCCAAAATGGGGACACTTGTGGGGGAGCTCCACTGTTTAGGCACATCACGGGCTCTCCAAACGCGACATGGTGTCCGCTAACAAATTGAATGGAAAATCGGCTCAAATTGTTAGCGGACGCCATGTTGCGTTTGGAGAGCCCCTGTGTGCCCAAACATTGGAGCTCCCCCACAAGTGACCCCATTTTGGAAACTAGACCCCCCAAGGCACCTATCTAGATGCATAGTGAGCACTTGGAACCCCCAGGTGCTTCACAAATTGATTCGTAAAAATGAAAAAGTGAAAAAAAAAACACTTTTTCATTTTTATGAATCAATTTGTGAAGCACCTGGGGTTCCAAGTGCTCACTATGAATCTAGATAGGTGCCTTGGGGGGTCTAGTTTCCAAAATGGGGTCACTTGTGGGGGAGCTCCAATGTTTGGGCACACAGGGACTCTCTAAATGCAACATGGTATCCGCTAACAAATTGAATGGAAAATCGGCTCAAATTGTTAGCGGACACACATTGCGTTTGGAGAGCCCCTCTGTGCCCAAACTTTGGAGCTCCCCCACAAGTGACCCCATTTTGGAAACTAGACCCCCCAAGGCACCTTTCTAGATGCATAGTGAGCACTTGGAACCCCCAGGTGCTTCACAAATTGATTCGTAAAAATGAAAAAGTGAAAAAAAAAACACTTTTTCATTTTTATGAATCAATTTGTGAAGCACCTGGGGTTCCAAGTGCTCACTATGAATCTAGATAGGTGCCTTGGGGGGTCTAGTTTCCAAAATGGGGTCACTTGTGGGGGAGCTCCAATGTTTGGGCACACAGGGACTCTAAATGCAACATGGTATCCGCTAACAAATTGAATGGAAAATCGGCTCAAATTGTTAACGGACACACATTGCGTTTGGAGAGCCCCTCTGTGCCCAAACTTTGGAGCTCCCCCACAAGTGACCCCATTTTGGAAACTAGACCCCCCAAGGCACCTTTCTAGATGCATAGTGAGCACTTGGAACCCCCAGGTGCTTCACAAATTGATTCGTAAAAATGAAAAAGTGAAAAAAAAAACACTTTTTCATTTTTATGAATCAATTTGTGAAGCACCTGGGGTTCCAAGTGCTCACTATGAATCTAGATAGGTGCCTTGGGGGGTCTAGTTTCCAAAATGGGGTCACTTGTGGGGGAGCTCCAATGTTTGGGCACACAGGGACTCTCCAAATGCAACATGATATCCGCTAACAAATTGTCGGCTCAAATTGTTAGCGGATTTCATGTTGCATTTGGAGAGTCCCTGTGTGCCCAAACATTGGAGCTCCCCCACAAGTGACCCCATTTTGGAAACTAGACCCCCCAAGGCACCTATCTAGATGCATAGTGAGCACTTGGAACCCCTAGGTGCTTCACAAATTGATTCGTAAAAATGAAAAAGTGTTTTTTTTTTCACTTTTTCATTATTACAAATCAATTTGTGAAGCACCTGGGGGTTCCAAGTGCTCACTATGCATCTAGAAAGGTGCCTTGGGGGGTCTAGTTTCCAAAATGGGGTCATTTGTGGGGGAGCTCCAAAGTTTGGGCACAGAGGGGCTCTCCAAACGCAATGTGGTGTCCGCTAACAATTTGAGCCGATTTTCCATTCAATTTGTTAGCGGATACCATGTTGCATTTAGAGAGTCCCTGTGTGCCCAAACATTGGAGCTCCCCCACAAGTGACCCCATTTTGGAAACTAGACCCCCCCAAGGCACCTATCTAGATGCATAGTGAGCAGTTGGAACCCCCAGGTGCTTCACAAATTGATTCATAAAAATGAAAAAGTGTTTTTTTTTTCACTTTTTCATTGTTACGAATCAATTTGTGAAGCACCTGGGGGTTCCATAGTGCTCACGATGCATCTAGATAGGTGCCTTGGGGGGTCTAGTTTCCAAAATGGGGTCACTTGTGGGGGAGCACCAATGTTTGGGCACACAGCGGCTCTCCAAACGCAACATGGTGTCGCTAACAATTTGAGCCAATTTTGCGTTAAATTTGTTAGCGGACACCATGTTGCATTTAGAGAGCCGCTGTGTGCCCAAATATTGGAGCTCCCCCACAAGTGACCCCATTTTGGAAACTAGACCACCCAAGGCACCTATCTAGATGCATAGTGAGCACTTGGAACCCTCAGGTGCTTCACAAATTGATTCATAAAAATGAAAAAGTGTTTTTTTTTTCACTTTTTCATTGTTACGAATCAATTTGTGAAGCACCTGGGGGTTCCAAGTGCTCACTATGCATCTAGATAGGTGCCTTGGGGGGTCTAGTTTCCAAAATGGGGTCACTTGTGGGGGAGCTCCAATGTTTGGGCACACAGGGACTCTCTAAATGCAACATGGTGTCCTCTAACAAATTTAACGGAAAATCGGCTCAAATTGTTAGTGACACCATGTTGCGTTTGGAGAGCCGCTGTGTGCCCAAACATTGGAGCTCCCCCACAAGTGACCCCATTTTGGAAACTAGACCCCCCAAGGCACCTATCTAGATGCATTGTGAGCACTTGGAACCCTCAGGTGCTTCACAAATTGATTCATAAAAATGAAAAAGTGTTTTTTTTTTTCACTTTTTCATTGTTACGAATCAATTTGTGAAGCACCTGGGGGTTCCAAGTGCTCACTATGCATCTAGAAAGGTGCCTTGGGGGGTCTAGTTTCCAAAATGGGGTCACTTGTGGGGGAGCTCCAAAGTTTGGGCACACATGGGCTCTCCAAACACAACATGGCGTCCGCTAATTATTCAAGCAAATTTTACAATCAAAAAGTCAAATGGCGCTCCTTCCCTGCCGAGCCCTGCCGTGCGCCTAAACAGTGTTTTTTCCCCAAATATTGGGTATCTGCGTGCCCAGGGGAAATTGCACAACAAATTTTGGGGTCCATTTTTTCTTGTTACCCCTGTGAAAATAAAAAAAATTGGGTCTAAAGTAACATTTTTGTGAAAAAAGTTAAATGTTCATTTTTTTCTTCCACATTCAAAAAATTCCTGTGAAGCACCTGAAGGGTTAATAAAGTTCTTGAATGTGGTTTTGAGCACCTTGAGGGGTGCAGTTTTTAGAATGGTGTCACTTTTGGGTATTTTCTGTCATAAAGACCTCTCAAAGTGACTTCAAATGTGATGTGGTCCCTAAAAAAATGGTTTTGTAAATTTTGTTGGAAAAATGAGAAATCGCTGGTCAACTTTTAACCCTTATAGCTCCCTAACAAAAAAAAATTTTGGTTCCAAAATTGTGCTGATGTAAAGTAGACATGTGGGAAATGTTATTTATTAACTCTTTTGTGTGACATATCGCTCTGATTTCAGGGCTTAAAAATTCAAATTTTGAAAATTGCAAAATTTTCAAAATTTTCGCCAAATTTCCGTTTTTTTCACAAATAAACACAAGTGATATCGAAGAAATTTTTCCACAATCATGAAGTACAATATGTCACGAAAAAACAATCTCAGAATCAGGGGGATCCGTTGAAGCGTTCCAGAGTAATTACCTCATAAAGTGACAGTGGTCAGAATTGTAAAAATTGGCCCGGTCATTAACGTGCAAACCACCCGCGGGGCTTAAGGGGTTAAAAACGCTACGTGGCACATAGCCTAAAAGTCACAACTTCCGAGTTCTGTGAAAATATTGCAACTTATTAAGGTGTTTTACATCAGAGTTTTGACCTTTCACATTTTCTGCTATTCATGCGCTATAGAGATAAAGTGTCAGCTTCATTCTGCGGGAAAAAGTTATTACAGTAATAGAAGACTTATAATTTTTTTAAATGTTTTATTACTTTTATACAATTAATATTCTGTGGGGGAGGGGCCGAAGGAAAATCTGTTTATCCGTCAGCTCGCTCCGTTGTACGGCCACATTCAGAGTTTCTCCTCCTGTGCAGATGTTCATATAGTCTGTAATCATTATGTCAGCGCTGGTTTATACCTGACTGGTTTATACAATGATCTGTACAGAAATAATCTATTCCCAGAGGAAGAAGAGAAGACAGAAATAATCACTGAGCGCTCTGCTAATTCTCTGCACCTTCATCTACACAACATTGTAATACAGCGACATCATGGGGGATGAGGACGGAGGTTTTTGTACGGCTCTGTATCACTGTGTGTATGGAGTGCTATAACCCTGCTGACAGTAATAATCTGCTGCATCGTCCTCTGTCGCTCCTCGGATTGTAAGAGTGTAATCAGTTCCAGATCCAGATCCAGAGAACCGGTCTGGGACCCCTGTATCTCGGGTGGTTGCATAATAGATAAGAAGCTTTGGTCGTTGTCCTGATTTCTGTTGGTACCAGGCTACATAGCTATATACATCTTCACTGGCCATACAAGAGATGGTGACTGTATCTCCGGAGGACACAGATATAATCTGGAGTCTGGGTCATCACAGTCTCTCCACAGGATCCTGAGGATTAGAAGAGACATATTCATTACTGATAAATGTCGGGATCTTCCTAGAAATCCTGATCTGATGATGGATCCACTGTAGAGATTTCTCTACACACAATCATGGAAGGATCCGAATCTCTCACCCTGAATAGAAATGAAGATCACAGCTAGCAGATAACTGCGAGAAACCATCCTGATGTGTCTGGACCGTCAGATAGAAACTATAAGGTGAGACAATCTGTACAATGAGATCTATATAGAGAGTGACAGGGGGGATACAGAGACCCCCAGAGACTGTGTATGGAAATACTGGGGACATGTAAATTCTGTGGTTATAATGTGACGGTTACTGGAGTGTAATAGAGACCGGAGCTCGGCGGCGTCTCCTCCTAGATGAGAATTAATGTCACTTGTATGAAATCTAAGAAAAGAAATAAGAGTTTTTTTAGTAATTAATTGTAATTTCCATGGTTATAGGTTTTTATGATCATGTTTAGCTCTGCTACATCTGTATATAAATATTCCTGAAATATTGTTTTGTATTTATAAGGATATAAATGTATATTTCTATAATCGGCAGGATATTCCATTACACTGTATAAACCTCCTGAGAGAATCCACCGGTCATCAGAGTCGCGGTATTGTAGGACCTGATATCTGTGCGGAGTCTTCACAGCTTACATACAAGTTAGGAAAACCCTGTAAGTGACGTCCTTGTATACGATCACATACACGACTGATCTCTCTGAATATCTGTTATAAATGCAGTCAGGATTAAGGGAGAAAATCTACTAGAGACCTGAGCAGAAGTAATCCGGGGGCTCCTGCACCTGCCGAACCCCCTCCAAACTCGCGATCAGGGGTCAGGTTATAGGAAGTTACATAGTGCGGTGTAGTGTAACGGAGACCTCGGCACCGAAGAAGACAAAAGGAGGAAATGTTGCTGCAAATATATATTTTTTATTTGGATCCAGCAAAAAAAGCAAAGACAGATACCGGCCAGCGTTTCGGCCAATAAATTGTCTTCATCAAGGACGTCTGTAATACATGAACATAACAAATAAAACATTTAGTTTCATATGTGACATGAAATGAACCTAAAGAAAAGTGTCAGATCAATGGGAGGCGGGAGGAGGAAAGGTGGGAATGTGAGGATCAACCAGAGATAACACATGGACAATGAGATCACAACGATGAAAATCATTAATAATACTGCAATTGTCATATGGGAACAATGTTGGAGTCAGCGTGATAATCTGGTTTTGTGTGAATTCCATAAAGACAAAAGGAAAGAAAAGAAAAGAGGACATGAATCCTGGAAGCTAAAGGACAAATTATCTAAAGACGACCAATATGTGGTCAGTTCAGAGCAATGACGACGGCTCAAAAATTATTAATTATTACAATGTGCACACTTCAGTAGGTGAACACTTGGTCTAAGGTTCAGGTTTTCACGTGACTTTACCAGTTAGAATAGGACCAGGAAATCTAGATTGCATCATGTCCATATAGCAGCACCTGTAACTACAGTATATTCAGGTGGTGTGTACATGTTTAATATTAGACCATCGAAGCAATGTAGAGGGCTCCAAAAATGATTAGGCCTCTACCTATCCCTATGCCGAGCTCCTATGCCAACACAGTACAGGCATAAAATGGTGTTCATGGCCGCCCCTAAGTGTTATCCTGCCTGTGATAGTCCCCTGATAATGGTGCAGGTTTTTATTTTTTAAATCCTCACAAATTGAATCGCAGATTGTTCAAATTTGTGTGGAACCTCGGATATCAGGAAATTTAACTCAAATTCATTCCTCCATGGATTGATCTGCTCATCTCTAGTCTCAACAAGACTAATTCCTGGCTGGAGAGTGACCGCACTATCCGGGGACAGTGACCGCACTATCCGGGGACAGTGACCGCACTATCCGGGGACAGTGGCCACCACATCTCCTTGAGCCCCAGAACGGCTCAGAGTGAATACGATGGCACTACGTGACTAAAGTGGACATAGCTTGAGCAGATCTCGTTACACCTAGCAGGGTCAGTTATGTGTAAGTATGGCGACAAGAAAGGTTCAGATCCAGCAATCCCACAGGATTAAAAATTACACCTTTACTTAAGAAACGTAAAAATCCATATTAGTATTTCAATAGAAAAATGTGAAATGAGAGCGGGTATAAACAATACATGAACTGGTGACGGGTTTTACACCATGTGGATTCTTAATCATAATCTATTTTACAGTGATAGTCAAGTACATTTTATTTTTTTACATTTACTTTTTGCTCCACTCTCTTCACAACCCAAGAATATTACACAATTGAAGACAGCGCTCCTTAGGAAGTTTCATATATACAGGTGCTTCTTACTAATTTAGAATATCATCAAAAGGTTAATTTATTTCAGTTCTTCAATCCAAGAAGTGAAGCTCATATATTATATAGAGTCATTACACACAGAGGGATCTATTCCAAGTGTTTATTTCGGTTAATGCCAGGCAGCATTGATGCAGTAATTGATGCAAAGGATCCCCGACCAAGTATTGAGGGCATTTACTGAACATACATTTCAGTAGGGGAACATTTCGGATTTTAAAGACATTTTTCAAGCTGTTGTTATAAAGTATTCTAATTTACTGAGATAATGACTTTTGTGTTTTCATTGGCTGTAAGCCATAATCATCAACATTAACAGAAATAAACACTTGAAATAGATCTCTCTGTTTGTAATGACTCTATATAATATATGAGCTTCACTTTTTGTGTTGAAGAACTGAAATAAATTAACCTTTTGATGATATTCTAATTTTCTGAGAAGCACCTGTATATATGATACTTCTTAAGCAGCGCTATTCCATTTGCTTCTGTGGATTTTACCTCAGGTGTATTTTGACTATGACGCTCCCTTATGCCTAATGTATCCTGCAGACATGCTTATTTGTACAACCCAAGAATATTAGTGACTTAGAGGCCATCGCCAATGAGGAACGGGCTAAGATTCCTCAGGGGCTGTAAAGAGCTGGTGTCTGGATAGGCATCACGTACGCAGCAGGTCGTAACAGCCAAAGGGGCTTTACTACCTACTAAAGACGCTTATCACGTAGGGGTGAATAATCCTCAGACTTCAGTGGTCAGTAAGGGGCATTTTGTGCTGAATATGGAGAAACCACTTGTTATATTATTTGTACTGAGCTATTTCTATACTTCTTGGTTTATTGCAAACAGCAGAAAGTTTATAAATGTTAGAAATAAACTGAATCTGAAATGGGGTGAAGGTGGGGATTGAAACTAAATATACAGTGCTCAGCATAAATGAGTACACCCCCTTTGAAAAGTAAAATTTTAATCAATATCTATAATGGGTGTGTCAGGTGTGACAGACTGTCGTTCTGGATCCAGCTGTAGAAGGTCATTGCGCTTGGCTCTGCAGGCACCTTCTTGATCTTTTGATCTTTGTGGTGTAGTGATATCCTTCTCCCTCTAGGACCTAGGAGTGGACCTCCACCTTCTGCTGCTAATTGACACACCCTTGCTGGATGTTTAAATACCTTCGGTCTCTGCAGAAAGTCGCCTAGATAGCTCTATTTTCCTCTGTCCAAACTTGAAGTACTAGTAGTCGGCTAGTGTCTTCTTGGAGTTCCCTTGGAGTATAGTTGGCATAATCTCTCTGGTGTCTTTTCAAGCTAAGTGTTTTCCTTTGTCTGTTACCTATTTGTCTTTAGTTGCAGAGGGGGTTGACTAGTGCCCACCCCATCCCCTCCTTAACTAGGGCCTATCACTAGGGGCAGTCAGGGATTAGGTTTCCTGCTCAGCGATAGGTACGGAACCTATTTAGGGACTTTAGGGGAGTCAGGCTGTTGTCAGATCTGCCTAGGGGTCTCCACTCCCCCTTTTCCTAGTGTTTGGACTTCTTCCTGCTCTTCCCGTTGTTGTGCACTTAGTCTTTCCCTCACCTTGCTTGACAATATCTCACTGAACAAAAGAAAAATTTCCAGAATTTTGACAAGACTAAGTTTCATAGAACCTTCTTTAACCCATAACATGAAGGTAAGGTTAATAATATAACTTTCATAGCTAAATCTTCAGTATTACTCAAAATAGTTAATGCAAAATGAGTACACCCGACATAAAAAAAAAAATACTACATCTAGTCATTTGTATGACCTCCATAATTTTTAAGAACAGCACCGAGTTTTCTAGATATGGAATGAGCAGGTTGGCGACATATTGTAACATTTATCTTTTTTCATTCTACAAGAACGAGCCCTTTTAGAGCCTGGATACTGGATGGAGAGTGATGACAACTTGTCTCTTCAGAATTCCCCATAGGTGTTTGGGTGGGTTCAGATCAGGAGACACTTAATCAATGAATCACTTTCTCCCTGTTCTTCTTCAGAAATACCACAGAAGCCTTAGATGTGTGTTTTGGATCATTGTGATGTTGCTAAGTGAACGTCTACCAAGCGCACAGAGTGATGGCAGCATCTTCTCTTTCAATATAGAGGTTTACATCTGTGAATTCAGGACATCATCAATGAAATGTATCCCCCCCGACTCCAGCAGCACTGATGCAGCCCCACATAAGGACACTGCAACCACAAGGTCTCATTGAAAGACACCATTCAGTTTTCTTTGTACTTCTCACCTTTTTGACACTATACAGCTTTGAAGCCATCAGTTCCAAAAACATTTATCTTGGTGTCAACACTCCAGAGTATAGAGTCCCAGTGGTCTTCATATTTTTCACCACGATCCCTCAATTGTAGTAGAGCTTTTTAGTGTATAAGCTTTAGTAGAAGTTTCTTTCTTCTAAAGACAACGGCATGCAACCCATTCCTCTGCAGTGTACACCGTATTGTGTCATGAGAAACACATTCACCGGTTTGGATTTCTACTCATTTAGCTAACTGCACTGAATTTTTATATGGATTTTCTTCAGCCCTTCTTATCAAAAGATGCTCCTGTTTAGGTGTCAACCTCCATGATTGGCCTGGACGTCTCTGTAAGATGATTGCAGTTCCATCTTTGTTACATTTTGGTATTCCTTTTGCTACAGTATTCTGACTGATAAGTAAAGCTTTGCTGATCTTCTTGTAGCCTTCCCTTTTTTTATGTAAAATAAATTATTTTCTTTCTCAGGTCTTGTGACATTTCTCTTCCATGTGGTGCCATTGCTGACAGAATGAAATGGGAAGGGTTTTTGTTTTTTTATAAGCAACAACTTTTTCTAGTAAACTGTCTGCTGGACACCTGTGTAATGAATAATTAAACTTACCTGTGGTTGAATTCTGGTTAATTAGAATTTTGTACTATAAAATTGAACTTTTCTACTAAGATTTTCATTGGGGTGTACTCACTTTTACAACATTTTCTTAAATGAATTTCTTAGGAAAATTACTTTTTGGGGTGTTGAAAATAGCAAGTATTGTTTGTAATTAATAGCCAACATTTGTGGGAGTATTTAGTAGTCTGGTATCCCATAGAAAATGTTAATTCTAAAAGGAAACTAAAGGTTTTCTGACAAAACTGTTGGGGTGTACTCATTTGTGCTGAGCACTGTATCTGCTATATCCACAGAATATGCCAAATATATATAGTGGATGTGGATCCCACCTATAGGAACATCATATATCTTGAGTACGGGGCCCTGACAAGCTGCGGTTTCAGCCATTAGATTGTCAGGATTCCCGTCCATTTGTATAGAAATTTTAACCACCTCCTTATGAAAATTCCTCTTAATGGAGTCTGCATGTTCTATATATTTACATCACATCCTCTGTATGTGGTAAGAATAGAATAACCCCTTAAAGGTGAGTACAGATGTGGTGGATAGGATGTGTATTTGGGTAAGACCTCGTGAATTCAACATGTCAATATATTTATTCTCAAGGAATATAAACTGTCCCTGGAGATGTCTGACAGCAGCTTTACCCCCTCTCCCTATACAGAACACATGGACGCTCAGCTGAGTCTAACGTGCTTATGTATGGGGGGGGCTGTTTATCCGTCAGCTCGCTCCGTTGTACGGCCACATTCAGAGTTTCTCCTCCTGTGCAGATGTTCATATAGTCTGTAATCATTATGTCAGCGCTGGTTTATACCTGACTGGTTTATACAATGATCTGTACAGAAATAATCTATTCCCAGAGGAAGAAGAGAAGACAGAAATAATCACTGAGCGCTCTGCTAATTCTCTGCACCTTCATCTACACAACATTGTAATACAGCGACATAATGGGGGATGAGGACGGAGGTTTTTGTACGGCTCTGTGTCACTGTGTGAGAGGATACTGTGCACTCTGCTGACAGTAATAATCTGCTGCATCGTCCTCTGTCGCTCCTCGGATTGTAAGAGTGTAATCAGTTCCAGATCCAGATCCAGTGAACCGGTCTGGGACTCCTGTATATCGGCTGCTTGCACTGTAGATGAGAAGTGCTGGAGGTTGTCCTGATTTCTGTTGGTACCAGTGTAAGTTGCCATTTACATTACTACTGGCCTTACATGAGATGGTGGCTGTTTCTCCCGGGGACACAGTGATGAGATCTGGAGATTGGGTCAGTACAATCTGTGCACAGGAGTCTAAGGAAAGATAAAGAAAACATCAGTGTTAGTGTTAATGTCGCCTCATTGTGCTGTTCTCTACTACTGTCCTGTCCATCATCTCATGAACCTCTCACCATGAATGAGAAGAAGAATTACACCCAGTACAACTCCCTGTAAACCCATCGTCATCTCCCTGGACTGATGGCCACAGACTATAGAGATGTCACCTGCACAATGTCTCCTATATACCAGCTGTAATCACTGGAGGAGACGTCCCCTGAGAGCAGAGATGTAAAGCAGGAGACATGTAAATTGTGCCGTGTGTCAGCGATCAGTGATCTGGATCTTACTGCAATCAGGGATTTCCTACAGGAGAGATATAATCCCGATCATTATCCTGAGATCATTCACCATCAGTGATCTCCTGATTGTTCTCAGACATCAGAAATGGGATTATTTTTATAGATGTTATTAGTTTTATCTGTGAAGTAAGAATAAATCCTTCTACGTCTTATTGGGCTTTTCCAGCTTTGTGATGTTGCAGCCGATGTAAGAACAGATACTGGAGACAACAGATCACCGGGAGCGTGAAACGCAGAATTCCTGACCTCACAGAGAACATCTAAGGGTATGTGCCCACGTAGCGTTTTACAAGCGTATATGCTGCGCTCAAAAATCCGCAGCATGTCCATTAATTTTGCGGACACGCAGCATAATCGCCACCATTGACTTGCATTGAGATTTATATAATCCGTGTCAGTATATTTGTATACACAGATTATATGCGTTTCAATGTGCGGATGGTACCCAAGTCTGGAGGAGAGAAGACTCTCATCCAGACCTGGATAGAAACTGTAAAAAAAAGAATTAAAAATAAAAAATAAAGTGTATACTCACCTTCCGATGTCCTCCCGGTGTTTTGTCTGCTCCGTCCGCTCTCTTGCAATGCTCCCGCTGTTATGAAGGACCTGCCATGACGTCACTGAGTCATGTGACCCATCACATGGCTCAATGACGTCACCGCAGGTCCTTCACACCACCGTGAGCCGCCCAACACACCGGATGCGGCAGAGAGAACACCGGGAGGACACCGGAAGGTGAGTATAAACTTTATTTTTTTATTTTTTACCATTTTATTCTTTTTTTTAACTAACTTGGTCACACTACTATAAATTCATGCCGGTTGCCGTTTGTATGGATTTATATAGAGTGAACAAGTTGTCAAGCACTTTCCAAGTGATGCTAAAATCACTTGGAAAAGCGCTTGATAACCCGCATGCAGAAATGCATGGAGAGATGCTTGACAAACGCTTCTACCTGGCGGGAAAAACGCATGTAAAATCCGCATGCATTTTTCCTGCCAGGGAGAAGCGTAAAAAATATGCAGCATTTCTGCATCGTGGGCACATAGTCGAAGACCATTAGAAATATTTATATTCATTCAGATTATTATTAATATGTTTATTACTATTAATACGACTGATATTTTATTACATCCACTCCTGATTGTTGCTTAAAAACCAGATGTAAAACCCTGATGAAATACACAGGTGTGAATGAGGCCTGATCTGTGTATATTGTGGTGTGAATACAGAACTGATGGGATATTTGGGGGATTCTCATGTGATTTATCTTCATGCATTACTATCATCTATCTTGTGGATGTAAATCTCTCATGTATATAATGTCATATATCAGCAGTTCTCATCTGTCTCATCTGATGTCATTTCCTCCCTAGACGACGGCCCCTGAGCGTTATAGATGTGATATACGGGGGCTGCACCTATATAGTGTTATGTGAATAGAAGCTCTTGAATGATTTTTCATTATCAATGAATGTATTAATAAAATTATAAGAAATATGGAGAAGACAGATATTTGGACACATAGATGAGCCCCCGACAGAAGACACATCTCTGATGGCTGAACCTGCCATTATTCCTGCACTTATGGCCGAGGGTCTGGACAAACCACAAACTCACATTATTGTTATTCTGGTAGAAAACAAATCCTCGTCCGTGACTTTATTAGTAGTTTGCAGAGCACATGTTACTCCCTGACGTGTGCAGAATAATCCGGGCTCCGCTGAGGCTGCCGGGCTCCTCCAGTCCAGGATTCTCCTCAGACCGGGGCTGGGAGAGGTGGGGTCATTTATATGTATATTTCTACCCTACGTCCCAGACCCCTGAGCAGAATAAGGCAGATTCACAGCAAACAGACTCATTGTGAATCCAATCTCTTTCCTGAATTGGAGTGAATCTGCTGAGTGTGAATTGTGGCTGAGTCGCTCATCACTAATGTCTGCACATCTCAGCCCAGAATAGAAAAAGACTGAAGTGAATCTCTGAAAACCCCATTTACTGCTGGGAATATATTTGCTGCTTTGTGCAGCGGCTCCGGCCCCTCTGATCTGTGAGTATAATGTGGGATATGTGAGGTATAGCGGTGTATGGAGCCGCCATTATGAGACCTCTAGACCTTGTAGTGAGAGGGTGGAGGGGACTGTGCAGCGCGGGGAGGATCTGTCCTCCAGTTCTCTCTCTTCCTGGTCACTCATCCATTCCCGCTAAGCTTCTTATGTTCCTGAGTCCATCAGTAACCGGCGGCTCAGCTAATGTCGGCCGCTCCCGGAGATGACACCTGTTATGCCATGGTTTTCTGATATGGGGAGACCACTGTAACCCCGGGGTCCATCTTTATTTTCAGGATAAAGGACATCACATTAGATATATCGGGTACAGCTCAAATAAAAAGGTAATCACTTGTCCAGAAAAAAAATAAAGATATTTGCAACCCAGATGAGTCCATCACATAACAGGTCAGATATTTATCCCTAGGAGGTAAACTATGAAATGACAGCAAGCAGAGATCTAGATACAGAAAATATAAGGGAAAATTATATAATCTTTTATTATACTGAAGTGACCGCGGGCAAGGCCGCGCATTGGTATCTATAATCTGGCCCAGCAAGATCCCCACACACAGACTCCATCTTGATAACCGTATCTTTACTCGTATACATTTTTAACAGCAAAGAAAAACAATAAATGACAACAGTATGCACAGTAATAACGTGTAGTGATAAGCTGACCCTCACTGTCCCTACTCACACGTTACCAGTCCTTTACTCCAGAAGGATGTGTCCCCCGTCGCAGGCCTGTGTGTCTTTGCAGGAGGGCGTCCCAGCCGGAGAAAAAAAAACAGGAACAACAAATTACGCTGAAAGGAGGGAATCAGAGGACCCGCTTACAGTCTCTCTGATCCGGATAGCAGCTTTGGTGGATCCCTTATGTAGTCCACACTCCAGTAGCAGGGAGTGTAATAGCAGTATCCCTCAGCAGTGAAGAAGCTGGGGAAGGCCCCGAGGAAATGGTATCAGGTAAAAGAAATCCCATTGAGAGTCTCTCCTGCGCCACGCACGAGGGCCTGCACACAGTCCTGGCTCTTTTCACAGCCCACAGCAAACTCCTCGCGCGCTTTTTTTCTGCTTCCCACTTTGGTCACGTGACTCTCTAGGGCCGGACACAGGAGGCTCAGTCTTTTGCTCTGTCATCACACCCTGCGCAGGTGCAACCTCTGGCCACAAGGTGGCAACATCATCCTGTGTAATCACTTCTATAACAGGCTCTATATCAATAATCACCGAACAGCCAGAGCCTGCCAGCTCACTACAATACAAAAATACAACCTGTAATTGTTGGAACAAACCAAATGTATATTTATATTCTATAGGAGCAGAAAGTAAAGTCCTCCCCTCCTTCTTCTATCTCCTTACATCTGTACAGATTCCTTCATCACATGAATCCTGGTAACAGTCTGAAGCTTTTATCGGCCGCGCACAATACTGGATAAGAGCTGCCCGGGTCGTGTTCCTCCTCCTGATGTGTGTGCTCTGTACAGATACAAGCGCCTCATACACAGGATTCTCTGCTATTCCTCAGTATCAGTCACTTATATACAGATGTTTGGTGTCTGCACTGAGTATAGACAGAGCTGCCTGAGCTGCTGCTGCCCCCTAGTGGCTCCATGACATGGAGATTTATGCATCCTGTATCTGCACTGAGCCAGTAACCACATGATACCAGAGGGAGCGGAAAGCATCTTATTACATCATCCAGAAGAGGAGGCAGCACAGGTGTGGAGGGAAGCAAAATGGGGGATCTAAAGAGCCAGCGGTGGAAATAGGGAAGATCTCCAGGAGGAGCTGGAAAATCTCCTGGACAAAGGTTGGATGGCAGAGAAAGAGCCACCTGCTCTCTGCTCCACCACTTATCCTGCTAGGGCACAGGTCGCTTTATGGCTGTAACTGCCCGAGGTGCGGTGAGCTAGATCCACTGCGCCATAGCGATAGCGAATGTAGCACAATGAATGGGGAGCGCCCGTCACCTTCTCTGTGACTCAGCTGGTGGCAATGGCATCATGGCGTCAGCATGGACGCTCTGCCACAAGATGAGGTGGAGCCACAGGAGATCTGATGGACAGGGAAGTATTAAATATTAGTTTTTCAATAAATGAATTAATTTTGATAACAAGAATGAAATGGGGGTGAGAGAGAGAACACTATAATGACTTAAGGGTGGGGGATGGAAGAGATATAAATATATTGGGGGAGGGGACATGTAAATATAATGAATCAGAGGGGCATGGAATTATAATGATACAGCGGACAAGTAATTATAATGAATCGGGGGGACGGGAGGTGCACAGTGGGGGCATGGAGGACGCAGGAGATTAACTGATTAATTGGGGGAAAGAGAACAGTAACTAATTCATTTATACATTTATTGGGAGGGGAAAAGTGGCCAATTATAGTTACAGGGGGCTCAGTGGTGGATTATCAATTTACATTCAGAATTTTGTGTTGCATAATAGCAAGACGTCAGCGGTGAGTTACTGGATGTGAATATTTGTTCTGTCTCTACATTGTATAGGGGTACGTTCACATGGGCGACCGGCGGCACTAAATGACCACCAATCGGAAAACCATTACCTATTGGCAGTCGCTTCATAGCATGTTTAACCCCTTCATGACTGGGCTATTTTTCATTATTTTATTTGTTTTTTCCTCTCCTTCTACTAAGAGCCATAACTTGCTATCTTTCCATCCACATAGCGTATGAGGACTTGGTTTTTGCGAGACAAGTTGTAGTTTTGAACGACATCATTCATTTTATCATGTGATTCACTCAAAAGTTGGGAAAATAATTCTAAGTGCGTTGAAATTGCAAAAAAAGTGCAATTCCACAATTGTTTGTGTCACCATTTTCTGAGACCCCTAACATTTTCAATTTTCGTGGTAAGGGGCTATGTGAGGGCTTATTATCTGTGGCCTGATTTGAGGTTTATTGATGCTATTTTGGGGTAGATATAATGGTATCATCTTGTCTAATTGCAGTTTATTGCAATGTTGTGGCAGCTAAAAAAAAGTAATTATGGCGTTTTGATTTTTTTCTCATTACGCTGTTTACTGATTGGATTAATTTATTTTATTTTTGATAGATTGGAGTTTTATGAATTTGGCGATATCGAATATGTGTATTTTTTTTTAATTGCTTTATTTTTAATGGGGCACAAAGGGGGGTGATTCTTGCACCGGCTATCACTGAGGAATACGTTCCTACAACAAGGATACCATCCACTGGTAATAGATGAACAGATCCACAGAGCTACAAGGATCCCAAGAAGCCGCCTCTTGGATTACAGACAGAGAGGGGACAACAACAGGGCGCCTCTTGTGGTCACATACAGCAAGCACATGAACATCCTAAGGAAGATTGAGACTGATCTTCCACCCATATTCCTCAGAGACCACAGACTGAAAGGAATATTCCCAGAACTACCACTTCTCTCCTACAAAAAGCCCCGTAACCTAAGGAATGTCCTTGTCAGAAGTGTCCTCTCATCACCATCAGAGATGGGAACATTCCCCTGTAATAATAAAAAGCAGGACTTGTACCCAGATATTACCGACAAATACAGTCCACATACCCAACACCAATCAGGACTATAAGATCATGGACTTCTTCTCATGTTCATCTTCCAATGTGGTGGACATGATACAATGTACAAGGTGTCCTGAGGAGCCGATATTGGGGAAACTAAGCAAAAACTACAAACGGGGAGGAATCTACACAGACACAATCAGGAATGAACTGGACTCCTGTGGGAAAACATTTCTCTGGACCTGGACACTGTATGACGGATATAAAAGTCTTAATACTGAAAGGTCGTTTTAAGGACGAAAAAGAAAGGAAAATCTGAGAATTCATACTGATAAGAATGTTCAACTCTTCCACAATTTAACACCTGGATTTATGACTCACTACATGGACCCAGTTCACACCTCCACGAGACTGACTCCAGATCACTAAGCTGTCACTCCCACCATCTCTCCATTTGTAACAAAAAACCTTACCTTGATTTCCTTGGCTTATCTTTAGGAGGCATCACCCCATCCACCCCATGCACAAATTGTAATATCTCCTAAATGTTGTGCTCTTGTCTCAGTCATTCATTTGTAAATCCTCCTGAAGAAGGAGCCTCGGTTCTCTGAAAGCTGCAGATATAATTCTCCTGGTTAGCCAATAAAGGGATCGCTCCTAGAATACTTCTGTCAATTTTAGGCATAAAACTACTTATATCAATTTGTAAAGGTTGCAAAGTTGTGATATATGCTCTACTGTGACCCCCTACTGAATATTAATTTTTCTTTTCTTTTGAGGGGAGGATAATTAGAACTTCAGCTATGGAGCTCTATGATTTCTATATACGTCCGTTATGATGACTACATAATTAGGATATACTTATGGTAACACATAAATAATCATTGGAGCTGTAATCATCAAATAATATTTTGTCAATGTGTGAAATGTTCTTTTAAGAATTGTTTACATGTGTAACATAACATATATATATAAATGATTTATGTGGATAGTAGGTGAAGTGTAGAGCGGTGTCACCCCATGATGATTATTATCTGGGCTTGTTACATTGTCAGGCTGCAATTTCCCTCTACAATGTCATGTGATGCACTACTTATCTCATCCACCAGATGGCGCTATAGAGCATTACACTCCATAATCCTGAAAGGTGACACCTGCAGGACGATTCGTGTAAGAGCAACAGTTCATGGTACCAGGGGTCAACTATTTTGAGCATGAAATTCACTAAGGAGGAGTCACTACTGTGTCTGGACAGTAAGAGGGGCGACACTATTGTGAAGGACACTATGGGGCGATTCATTATGACCGGTGTTCTGCACTTTAGTGTTAATGACTCTCTGGAGTACAATGCGCCTAATTCATTAAGTGGTGCTCATCCCCTAAAGAAATAGGCGCATCTCTTAATTGTCATGTGCCGACACCAGAAATGGTCTGAAGTCAGTGACTGGGGAATATTTCTTGACTACATTACGCAGTTTCTGCTGAGACTGGACTGTAAACCCTAAGGCGATGTGCCCACGTAGCAGATTTACATGCGTTTTCTCTGCCAGAGAGAAGCGTTTTTTCAGCGTTTTTACATACGTTTTTTCTGCCAGAGAGAAGCGTTTTTTCAGCGTTTTCGCATGCGTTTTTTCAAGCACTTTTCCAAGTGATTTTGAGCATCACTTGGAAAAGTGCTTGACAAGTTGGTCACACAATATAAATCCATGCAAACGGCATGGATTTATATTGTGTGACCAACTTAGATGCTTTAAATGCAGCATCTATAGTAAAAAAAAAGAAAGAATTAAAAAGTTAAAAATAAAAAAAAACCTGTATGCTCACCTCTCCGGTCTCCTCCTGGCAGCGATCCTCTCTCCTCGGCGTCCCGGGTGCACTGGCAGGACCTGCGATGACTTCATTTAGTCAGCTGATGGTCACGCGACCATCACCTGACCGCTGACATCAGTGGTCACGTGACCATCAGCTGACTAAATGACATCACTGCAGATCCTGCAAGTACACCCAGGACGCCGAGGAGAGATGACGCAGCCAGGAGAAGACCGGAGAGGTGAGTATACAGGTTTTTTTACTTTTAACTTTTTTATTTCTTTTTTTCACCGCGTGGTAGCCGGGATGTAGAGGAGTTGTAGTCTCCTCTTCATCCCAGGTACCACACGCACCGCGATTACGCTGCAACTTCGCGGCCATTGAATTTAATTGAAACGCTGCAAATCCACATATACCTGCGGGTTTGCTGCATTTCAATGTTCCTCAATGGCCGCGAATTTGCAGCGTAATCGCAGTAGAAATGGTCATGCTGCGAATTTGGCGCACTAATTAGCGCATCATGTGCACAGCACATCCGAATTCACATTGCTTTGCATGGCAGATGGTTTTACAAGCGTTTTCAATGCGTTTTCACGGCTTTAACCCCTTAATAACATCTGACGTACTAATACGCGTCTGTGCCCTGGGACTTAAGAGCCAGACCCGTATTAGTACGTCATCGCGATCGCGCGCGCACACAGGCTGTGCGGGCGCGATCGCCGCCGGGTGTCAGCTGATTGTCACAGCTGACACCCGGTACTATGTGCAGGGAGCGGTCCTGCACCGCTCCCAGCACATTAACCCCCGTGATGCTGCGATCAAAGTCGATCGAAGTCGATCGCGGCATTGCGGGGGCAAGGGGAGGTGATCGGCGATACTCACCTCCTCTTCCGGCTTCCAGCGCAGTCTGCAAAGGCTTCCCGGGTGTTGCCATGACGACCCGATGTCGTCATGACAACATCCGGGTCACCAGAGAGCAGGAAGATTGCTTGGACATGCGCAGTGCATCTCCAAGCAATCTTCACACTGTGCACTTCTGACAGCCTTCATGGCATAGGGATGGTGCTCCATTCCTGTGCCATGCAGGCGATCAAAAAAAAAAAGTGAAAGTCCCAGAGTGGGACAAAGTAATAAAGTGTATAAACTGTGTGAAAGTGGGAAAAAAAAAGAAATGTGCAAAAATATTATAAAAAAATAAAAAAAATAATACACCAAAAATAAAAATATAATGTACCCATCAATAAATATTATTATAAAAAAAAAAAAAAAAAAACAATAAAAGTACACATATTTGGTATCGCCGCGTCCGGAACAACCTGACCTATAAAACTGTCCCACTAGTTAACCCCTTCAGTGAACACGGTAAAAAAAAAAAAAAAAAAAACGAAGCAAAAAACAATGCTTTATCACCATACCGCCAAACAAAAAGTGGAATAACACGCGATCAAAAAGACGCATATAAATAAAAATGATACCGCTGAAAACGTCATCTCGTCCCGCAAAAAACAAGCCGCCATACAGGTCCATCAGCCGAAAAATAAAAAAGTTATAGCTCTCAGAATAAAGCGATACTAAAAAATATTTTTTTCTATAAAATAGCTTTTATTGTGTATAAGCGCCAAAACATAGAAAAATGATACAAATGTGGTACCGCTGTAAACGTACTGACCCGAAGAATAAAGCTACCTCATCAATTTTACCACACGCGGAACAGAATAAAAAAAAAAAAAAAAAAACAATTCCTGAATTGTTGGTTTTTGTTTATTCTGCCTCCCAAAAATCGGAATAGAAAGCGATCAAAAAATGTCACGTGCCTGAAAATGGCACCAATAACAACGTCAAGTCATCCCGCAAAAAACGAGCCGTCACATGACTGTCTGCCAAAATCTGGAAAAATTATAGCTCTCAAAATATGGCGATGCAAAAACTAGATTTTACAAAAAATGCGTCTTTTAGTGTGTGACAGCTGTCAGTCATAAAAACCCCATATGATTCTGGCATTGCTGTAATCACACCGACCCGAAGAATAAAGTCGTCTAATCACTAATACCGCACAAGGAACGGCGTCAAAAATAAACTCTTGGGTTAGGATTGGGCTAGGGTTAGGGCTGGGTTTGGGGCTAGGGTTGTGCTGGGGCTAGGGTTGTGCTGGGGCTAGGGTTGTGCTGGGGCTAGGGTTGTGCTAGGGTTAGGGCTGGGGTTGGGATTTTTTTCAAAAGTAAGAAAAAAAGATGACGATATGGCGACTAGTGTTGAGAGCAAGTGCTCGCTACTTGAGTTTGCATCGGGTGCTCTGGTATGCATTGAGTATCGTGGGTATTTGAGTGACATGCTCGAGTCTCTGCCCCATATGCTTCGCGGCCAAAAAACTTTACAGGGATTGCCTGCCATGCACGAGCGATCCCCGCATGTTTTTTTTTGGGTGTCTAATAACCGTGAAACATGCGGAGCAGGGACTCGAGCATGTCACTCGAGCACACGCTGTACATGGTGCATACCTGAGTACCCGATGCAAACTCAAGTAGCGAGCACTTGCGCTCAAGAATAATGACAACTTATTCAATATGATGACCTAATGTAAACAAATAATGTGCCGTACCTTTGGGTTCAAAATGTTCACTATACACCTTAATAAAATCCTTGAGGGGTATAGTTTCCAAAATGGGGACACTTGTGGGGGAGCTCCACTGTTTAGGCACATCACGGGCTCTCCAAACGCGACATGGTGTCCGCTAACAAATTGAATGGAAAATCGGCTCAAATTGTTAGCGGACGCCATGTTGCGTTTGGAGAGCCCCTGTGTGCCCAAACATTGGAGCTCCCCCACAAGTGACCCCATTTTGGAAACTAGACCCCCCAAGGCACCTATCTAGATGCATAGTGAGCACTTGGAACCCCCAGGTGCTTCACAAATTGATTCGTAAAAATGAAAAAGTGAAAAAAAAAACACTTTTTCATTTTTATGAATCAATTTGTGAAGCACCTGGGGTTCCAAGTGCTCACTATGAATCTAGATAGGTGCCTTGGGGGGTCTAGTTTCCAAAATGGGGTCACTTGTGGGGGAGCTCCAATGTTTGGGCACACAGGGACTCTCTAAATGCAACATGGTATCCGCTAACAAATTGAATGGAAAATCGGCTCAAATTGTTAGCGGACACACATTGCGTTTGGAGAGCCCCTCTGTGCCCAAACTTTGGAGCTCCCCCACAAGTGACCCCATTTTGGAAACTAGACCCCCCAAGGCACCTTTCTAGATGCATAGTGAGCACTTGGAACCCCCAGGTGCTTCACAAATTGATTCGTAAAAATGAAAAAGTGAAAAAAAAAACACTTTTTCATTTTTATGAATCAATTTGTGAAGCACCTGGGGTTCCAAGTGCTCACTATGAATCTAGATAGGTGCCTTGGGGGGTCTAGTTTCCAAAATGGTGTCACTTGTGGGGGAGCTCCAATGTTTGGGCACACAGGGACTCTCTAAATGCAACATGGTATCCGCTAACAAATTGAATGGAAAATCGGCTCAAATTGTTAGCGGACGCACATTGCGTTTGGAGAGCCCCTCTGTGCCCAAACTTTGGAGCTCCCCCACAAGTGACCCCATTTTGGAAACTAGACCCCCCAAGGCACCTTTCTAGATGCATAGTGAGCACTTGGAACCCCCAGGTGCTTCACAAATTGATTCGTAAAAATGAAAAAGTGAAAAAAAAAACACTTTTTCATTTTTATGAATCAATTTGTGAAGCACCTGGGGTTCCAAGTGCTCACTATGAATCTAGATAGGTGCCTTGGGGGGTCTAGTTTCCAAAATGGGGTCACTTGTGGGGGCGCTCCAATGTTTGGGCACACAGGGACTCTCCAAATGCAACATGATATCCGCTAACAAATTGTCGGCTCAAATTGTTAGCGGATATCATGTTGCATTTGGAGAGTCCCTGTGTGCCCAAACATTGGAGCTCCCCCACAAGTGACCCCATTTTGGAAACTAGACCCCCCAAGGCACCTATCTAGATGCATAGTGAGCACTTGGAACCCCAGGTGCTTCACAAATTGATTCATAAAAATGAAAAAGTGTTTTTTTTTTCACTTTTTCATTATTACGAATCAATTTGTGAAGCACCTGGGGGTTCCAAGTGCTCACTATGCATCTAGAAAGGTGCCTTGGGGGGTCGAGTTTCCAAAATGGGGTCACTTGTGGGGGAGCTCCAAAGTTTGGGCACAGAGGGGCTCTCCAAACGCAATGTGGCGTCCGCTAACAATTTGAGCCGATTTTCCATTCAATTTGTTAGCGGATACCATGTTGCATTTAGAGAGTCCCTGTGTGCCCAAACATTGGAGCTCCCCCACAAGTAACCCCATTTTGGAAACTAGACCCCCCAAGGCACCTATCTAGATGCATAGTGAGCACTTGGAACCCCTAGGTGCTTCACAAATTGATTCGTAAAAATGAAAAAGTCTTTTTTTTTTCACTTTTTCATTATTACAAATCAATTTGTGAAGCACCTGGGGGTTCCAAGTGCTCACTATGCATCTAGAAAGGTGCCTTGGGGGGTCTAGTTTCCAAAATGGGGTCAATTGTGGGGGAGCTCCAAAGTTTGGGCACAGAGGGGCTCTCCAAACGCAATGTGGTGTCCGCTAACAATTTGAGCCGATTTTCCATTGAATTTGTTAGCGGATACCATGTTGCATTTAGAGAGTCCCTGTGTGCCCAAACATTGGAGCTCCCCCACAAGTGACCCCATTTTGGAAACTAGACCCCCCAAGGCACCTATCTAGATGCATAGTGAGCAGTTGGAACCCCCAGGTGCTTCACAAATTGATTCATAAAAATGAAAAAGTGTTTTTTTTTTCACTTTTTCATTGTTACGAATCAATTTGTGAAGCACCTGGGGGTTCCAAGTGCTCACGATGCATCTAGATAGGTGCCTTGGGGGGTCTAGTTTCCAAAATGGGGTCACTTGTGGGGGAGCACCAATGTTTGGGCACACAGCGGCTCTCCAAACGCAACATGGTGTCGCTAACAATTTGAGCCAATTTTGCGTTAAATTTGTTAGCGGACACCATGTTGCATTTAGAGAGCCGCTGTGTGCCCAAATATTGGAGCTCCCCCACAAGTGACCCCATTTTGGAAACTAGACCACCCAAGGCACCTATCTAGATGCATAGTGAGCACTTGGAACCCTCAGGTGCTTCACAAATTGATTCATAAAAATGAAAAAGTGTTTTTTTTTTCACTTTTTCATTGTTACGAATCAATTTGTGAAGCACCTGGGGGTTGCAAGTGCTCACTATGCATCTAGATAGGTGCCTTGGGGGGTCTAGTTTCCAAAATGGGGTCACTTGTGGGGGAGCTCCAATGTTTGGGCACACAGGGACTCTCTAAATGCAACATGGTGTCCTCTAACAAATTTAACGGAAAATCGGCTCAAATTGTTAGTGACACCATGTTGCGTTTGGAGAGCCGCTGTGTGCCCAAACATTGGAGCTCCCCCACAAGTGACCCCATTTTGGAAACTAGACCCCCCAAGGCACCTATCTAGATGCATTGTGAGCACTTGGAACCCTCAGGTGCTTCACAAATTGATTCATAAAAATGAAAAAGTGTTTTTTTTTTTCACTTTTTCATTGTTACGAATCAATTTGTGAAGCACCTGGGGGTTCCAAGTGCTCACTATGCATCTAGAAAGGTGCCTTGGGGGGTCTAGTTTCCAAAATGGGGTCACTTGTGGGGGAGCTCCAAAGTTTGGGCACACATGGGCTCTCCAAACACAACATGGCGTCCGCTAATTATTCAAGCAAATTTTACAATCAAAAAGTCAAATGGCGCTCCTTCCCTTCCGAGCCCTGCCGTGCGCCTAAACAGTGTTTTTTCCCCAAATATTGGGTATCTGCGTGCCCAGGGGAAATTGCACAACAAATTTTGGGGTCCATTTTTTCTTGTTACCCCTGTGAAAATAAAAAAAATTGGGTCTAAAGTAACATTTTTGTGAAAAAAGTTAAATGTTCATTTTTTTCTTCCACATTCAAAAAATTCCTGTGAAGCACCTGAAGGGTTAATAAAGTTCTTGAATGTGGTTTTGAGCACCTTGAGGGGTGCAGTTTTTAGAATGGTGTCACTTTTGGGTATTTTCTGTCATAAAGACCTCTCAAAGTGACTTCAAATGTGATGTGGTCCCTAAAAAAATGGTTTTGTAAATTTTGTTGGAAAAATGAGAAATCGCTGGTCAACTTTTAACCCTTATAGCTCCCTAACAAAAAAAAATTTTGGTTCCAAAATTGTGCTGATGTAAAGTAGACATGTGGGAAATGTTATTTATTAACTCTTTTGTGTGACATATCGCTCTGATTTCAGGGCTTAAAAATTCAAATTTTGAAAATTGCAAAATTTTCAAAATTTTCGCCAAATTTCCGTTTTTTTCACAAATAAACACAAGTGATATCGAAGAAATTTTTCCACAGTCATGAAGTACAATATGACACGAAAAAACCATCTCAGAATCAGGGGGATCCGTTGAAGCGTTCCAGAGTAATTACCTCATAAAGTGACAGTGGTCAGAATTGTAAAAATTGGCCCGGTCATTAACGTGCAAACCACCCGCGGGGCTTAAGGGGTTAAAAACGCTACGTGGCACATAGCCTAAAAGTCACAACTTCCGAGTTCTGTGAAAATATTGCAACTTATTAAGGTGTTTTACATCAGAGTTTTGACCTTTCACATTTTCTGCTATTCATGCGCTATAGAGATAAAGTGTCAGCTTCATTCTGCGGGAAAAAGTTATTACAGTAATAGAAGACTTATAATTTTTTTAAATGTTTTATTACTTTTATACAATTAATATTCTGTGGGGGAGGGGCCGAAGGAAAATCTGTTTATCCGTCAGCTCGCTCCGTTGTACGGCCACATTCAGAGTTTCTCCTCCTGTGCAGATGTTCATATAGTCTGTAATCATTATGTCAGCGCTGGTTTATACCTGACTGGTTTATACAATGATCTGTACAGAAATAATCTATTCCCAGAGGAAGAAGAGAAGACAGAAATAATCACTGAGCGCTCTGCTAATTCTCTGCACCTTCATCTACACAACATTGTAATACAGCGACATCATGGGGGATGAGGACGGAGGTTTTTGTACGGCTCTGTATCACTGTGTGTATGGAGTGCTATAACCCTGCTGACAGTAATAATCTGCTGCATCGTCCTCTGTCGCTCCTCGGATTGTAAGAGTGTAATCAGTTCCAGATCCAGATCCAGAGAACCGGTCTGGGACCCCTGTATCTCGGGTGGTTGCATAATAGATAAGAAGCTTTGGTCGTTGTCCTGATTTCTGTTGGTACCAGGCTACATAGCTATATACATCTTCACTGGCCGTACAAGAGATGGTGACTGTATCTCCGGAGGACACAGATATAATCTGGAGTCTGGGTCATCACAGTCTCTCCACAGGATCCTGAGGATTAGAAGAGACATATTCATTACTGATAAATGTCGGGATCTTCCTAGAAATCCTGATCTGATGATGGATCCACTGTAGAGATTTCTCTACACACAATCATGGAAGGATCCGAATCTCTCACCCTGAATAGAAATGAAGATCACAGCCAGCAGATAACTGCGAGAAACCAGCCTGATGTGTCTGGACCGTCAGATAGAAACTATAAGATGAGACAATCTGTACAATGAGATCTATATAGAGAGTGACAGGGGGGATACAGAGACCCCCAGAGACTGTGTATGGAAATACTGGGGACATGTAAATTCTGTGGTTATAATGTGACGGTTACTGGAGTGTAATAGAGACCGGAGCTCGGCGGCGTCTCCTCCTAGATGAGAATTAATGTCACTTGTATGAAATCTAAGAAAAGAAATAAGAGTTTTTTTAGTAATTAATTGTAATTTCCATGGTTATAGGTTTTTATGATCATGTTTAGCTCTGCTACATCTGTATATAAATATTCCTGAAATATTGTTTTGTATTTATAAGGATATAAATGTATATTTCTATAATCGGCAGGATATTCCATTACACTGTATAAACCTCCTGAGAGAATCCACCGGTCATCAGGGTCGCGGTATTGTAGGACCTGATATCTGTGCGGAGTCTTCACAGCTTACATACAAGTTAGGAAAACCCTGTAAGTGATGTCCTTGTATACGATCACATACACGACTGATCTCTCTGAATATCTGTTATAAATGCAGTCAGGATTAAGGGAGAAAATCTACTAGAGACCTGAGCAGAAGTAATCCGGGGGCTCCTGCACCTGCCGAACCCCCTCCAAACTCGCGATCAGGGGTCAGGTTATAGGAAGTTACATAGTGCGGTGTAGTGTAACGGAGACCTCGGCACCGAAGAAGACAAAAGGAGGAAATGTTGCTGCAAATATATATTTTTTATTTGGATCCAGCAAAAAAAGCAAAGACAGATACCGGCCAGCGTTTCGGCCAATAAATTGTCTTCATCAAGGACGTCTGTAATACATGAACATAACAAATAAAACATTTAGTTTCATATGTGACATGAAATGAACCTAAAGAAAAGTGTCAGATCAATGGGAGGCGGGAGGAGGAAAGGTGGGAATGTGAGGATCAACCAGAGATAACACATGGACAATGAGATCACAACGATGAAAATCATTAATAATACTGCAATTGTCATATGGGAACAATGTTGGAGTCAGCGTGATAATCTGGTTTTGTGTGAATTCCATAAAGACAAAAGGAAAGAAAAGAAAAGAGGACATGAATCCTGGAAGCTAAAGGACAAATTATCTAAAGACGACCAATATGTGGTCAGTTCAGAGCAATGACGACGGCTCAAAAATTATTAATTATTACAATGTGCACACTTCAGTAGGTGAACACTTGGTCTAAGGTTCAGGTTTTCACGTGACTTTACCAGTTAGAATAGGACCAGGAAATCTAGATCGCATCATGTCCATATAGCAGCACCTGTAACTACAGTATATTCAGGTGGTGTGTACATGTCTAATATTAGACCATCGAAGCAATGTAGAGGGCTCCAAAAATGATTAGGCCTCTACCTATCCCTATGCCGAGCTCCTATACCAACACAGTACAGGCATAAAATGGTGTTCATGGCCGCCCCTAAGTGTTATCCTGCCTGTGATAGTCCCCTGATAATGATGCAGGTTTTTATTTTTTAAATCCTCACAAATTGAATCGCAGATTGTTCAAATTTGTGTGGAACCTCGGATTTCAGGAAATTTAACTCAAATTCATTCCTCCATGGATTGATCTGCTCATCTCTAGTCTCAACTAATTCCTGGCTGGAGAGTGACCGCACTATCCGGGGACAGTGACCGCACTATCCGGGGACAGTGACCGCACTATCCGGGGACAGTGGCCACCACATCTCCTTGAGCCCCAGAACGGCTCAGAGTGAATACGATGGCACTACGTGACTAAAGTGGACACAGCTTGAGCAGATCTCGTTACACCTAGCAGGGTCAGTTATGTGTAAGTATGGCGACAAGAAAGGTTCAGATCCAGCAATCCCACAGGATTAAAAATTACACCTTTACTTAAGAAACGTAAAAATCCATATTAGTATTTCAATAGAAAAATGTGAAATGAGAGCGGGTATAAACAATACATGAACTGGTGACGGGTTTTACACCATGTGGATTCTTAATCATAATCTATTTTACAGTGATAGTCAAGTACATTTTATTTTTTTACATTTACTTTTTGCTCCACTCTCTTCACAACCCAAGAATATTACACAATTGAAGACAGCGCTCCTTAGGAAGTTTCATATATACAGGTGCTTCTTACTAATTTAGAATATCATCAAAAGGTTAATTTATTTCAGTTCTTCAATCCAAGAAGTGAAGCTCATATATTATATAGAGTCATTACACACAGAGCGATCTATTCCAAGTGTTTATTTCGGTTAATGCCAGGCCGCATTGATGCAGTAATTGATGCAAAGGATCCCCGACCAAGTATTGAGGGCATTTACTGAACATACATTTCAGTAGGGGAACATTTCGGATTTTAAAGACATTTTTCAAGCTGTTGTTATAAAGTATTCTAATTTACTGAGATAATGACTTTTGTGTTTTCATTGGCTGTAAGCCATAATCATCAACATTAACAGAAATAAACACTTGAAATAGATCTCTCAGTTTGTAATGACTCTATATAATAGATCCCTCTGTGTGTAACGACTCTATATAATATATGAGCTTCACTTTTTGTGTTGAAGAACTGAAATAAATTAACCTTTTGATGATATTCTAATTTTCTTAGAAGCACCTGTATATATGATACTTCTTAAGCAGCGCTATTCCATTTGCTTCTGTGGATTTTACCTCAGGTGTATTTTGACTATGACGCTCCCTTATGCCTAATGTATCCTGCAGACATGCTTATTTGTACAACCCAAGAATATTAGTGACTTAGAGGCCATCGCCAATGAGGAACGGGCTAAGATTCCTCAGGGGCTGTAAAGAGCTGGTGTCTGGATAGGCATCACGTACGCAGCAGGTCGTAACAGCCAAAGGGGCTTTACTACCTACTAAAGACGCTTATCACGTAGGGGTGAATAATCCTCAGACTTCAGTGGTCAGTAAGGGGCATTTTGTGCTGAATATGGAGAAACCACTTGTTATATTATTTGTACTGAGCTATTTCTATACTTCTTGGTTTATTGCAAACAGCAGAAAGTTTATAAATGTTAGAAATAAACTGAATCTGAAATGGGGTGAAGGTGGGGATTGAAACTAAATATACAGTGCTCAGCATAAATGAGTACACCCCCTTTGAAAAGTAAAATTTTAATCAATATCTATAATGGGTGTGTCAGGTGTGACAGACTGCCGTTCTGGATCCAGCTGTAGAAGGTCATTGCGCTTGGCTCTGCAGGCACCTTCTTGATCTTTTGATCTTTGTGGTGTAGTGATATCCTTCTCCCTCTAGGACCTAGGAGTGGACCTCCACCTTCTGCTGCTAATTGACACACCCTTGCTGGATGTTTAAATACCTTCGGTCTCTGCAGAAAGTCGCCTAGATAGCTCTATTTTCCTCTGTCCAAACTTGAAGTACTAGTAGTCGGCTAGTGTCTTCTTGGAGTTCCCTTGGAGTATAGTTGGCATAATCTCTCTGGTGTCTTTTCAAGCTAAGTGTTTTCCTTTGTCTGTTACCTATTTGTCTTTAGTTGCAGAGGGGGTTGACTAGTGCCCACCCCATCCCCTCCTTAACTAGGGCCTATCACTAGGGGCAGTCAGGGATTAGGTTTCCTGCTCAGCGATAGGTACGGAACCTATTTAGGGACTTTAGGGGAGTCAGGCTGTTGTCAGATCTGCCTAGGGGTCTCCACTCCCCCTTTTCCTAGTGTTTGGACTTCTTCCTGCTCTTCCCGTTGTTGTGCACTTAGTCTTTCCCTCACCTTGCTTGACAATATCTCACTGAACAAAAGAAAAATTTCCAGAAATTTGACAAGACTAAGTTTCATAGAACCTTCTTTAACCCATAACATGAAGGTAAGGTTAATAATATAACTTTCATAGCTAAATCTTCAGTATTACTCAAAATAGTTAATGCAAAATGAGTACACCCGACATAAAAAAAAAAATACTACATCTAGTCATTTGTATGACCTCCATAATTTTTAAGAACAGCACCGAGTTTTCTAGATATGGAATGAGCAGGTTGGCGACATATTGTAACATTTATCTTTTTTCATTCTACAAGAACGAGCCCTTTTAGAGCCTGGATACTGGATGGAGAGTGATGACAACTTGTCTCTTCAGAATTCCCCATAGGTGTTTGGGTGGGTTCAGATCAGGAGACACTTAATCAATGAATCACTTTCTCCCTGTTCTTCTTCAGAAATACCACAGAAGCCTTAGATGTGTGTTTTGGATCATTGTGATGTTGCTAAGTGAACGTCTACCAAGCGCACAGAGTGATGGCAGCATCTTCTCTTTCAATATAGAGGTTTACATCTGTGAATTCAGGACATCATCAATGAAATGTATCCCCCCCGACTCCAGCAGCACTGATGCAGCCCCACATAAGGACACTGCAACCACAAGGTCTCATTGAAAGACACCATTCAGTTTTCTTTGTACTTCTCACCTTTTTGACACTATACAGCTTTGAAGCCATCAGTTCCAAAAACATTTATCTTGGTGTCAACACTCCAGAGTATAGAGTCCCAGTGGTCTTCATATTTTTCACCACGATCCCTCAATTGTAGTAGAGCTTTTTAGTGTATAAGCTTTAGTAGAAGTTTCTTTCTTCTAAAGACAACGGCATGCAACCCATTCCTCTGCAGTGTACACCGTATTGTGTCATGAGAAACACATTCACCGGTTTGGATTTCTACTCATTTAGCTAACTGCACTGAATTTGTATATGGATTTTCTTCAGCCCTTCTTATCAAAAGATGCTCCTGTTTAGGTGTCAACCTCCATGATTGGCCTGGACGTCTCTGTAAGATGATTGCAGTTCCATCTTTGTTACATTTTGGTATTCCTTTTGCTACAGTATTCTGACTGATAAGTAAAGCTTTGCTGATCTTCTTGTAGCCTTCCCTTTTTTTATGTAAAATAAATTATTTTCTTTCTCAGGTCTTGTGACATTTCTCTTCCATGTGGTGCCATTGCTGACAGAATGAAATGGGAAGGGTTTTTGTTTTTTTATAAGCAACAACTTTTTCTAGTAAACTGTCTGCTGGACACCTGTGTAATGAATAATTAAACTTACCTGTGGTTGAATTCTGGTTAATTAGAATTTTGTACTATAAAATTGAACTTTTCTACTAAGATTTTCATTGGGGTGTACTCACTTTTACAACATTTTCTTAAATGAATTTCTTAGGAAAATTACTTTTTGGGGTGTTGAAAATAGCAAGTATTGTTTGTAATTAATAGCCAACATTTGTGGGAGTATTTAGTAGTCTGGTATCCCATAGAAAATGTTAATTCTAAAAGGAAACTAAAGGTTTTCTGACAAAACTGTTGGGGTGTACTCATTTGTGCTGAGCACTGTATCTGCTATATCCACAGAATATGCCAAATATATATAGTGGATGTGGATCCCACCTATAGGAACATCATATATCTTGAGTACGGGGCCCTGACAAGCTGCGGTTTCAGCCATTAGATTGTCAGGATTCCCGTCCATTTGTATAGAAATTTTAACCACCTCCTTATGAAAATTCCTCTTCATGGAGTCTGCATGTTCTATATATTTACATCACATCCTCTGTATGTGGTAAGAATAGAATAACTCCTTAAAGGTGAGTACAGATGTGGTGGATAGGATGTGTATTTGGGTAAGACCTCGTGAATTCAACATGTCAATATATTTATTCTCAAGGAATATAAACTGTCCCCGGAGATGTCTGACAGCAGCTTTACCCCCTCTCCCTATACAGAACACATGGACGCTCAGCTGAGTCTAACGTGCTTATGTATGGGGGGGGCTGTTTATCCGTCAGCTCGCTCCGTTGTACGGCCACATTCAGAGTTTCTCCTCCTGTGCAGATGTTCATATAGTCTGTAATCATTATGTCAGCGCTGGTTTATACCTGACTGGTTTATACAATGATCTGTACAGAAATAATCTATTCCCAGAGGAAGAAGAGAAGACAGAAATAATCACTGAGCGCTCTGCTAATTCTCTGCACCTTCATCTACACAACATTGTAATACAGCGACATCATGGGGGATGAGGACGGAGGTTTTTGTACGGCTCTGTGTCACTGTGTGAGAGGATACTGTGCACTCTGCTGACAGTAATAATCTGCTGCATCGTCCTCTGTCGCTCCTCTGATTGAAAGAGTGTAATCAGTTACAGATCCAGATCCAGAGAACCGGTCTGGGACTCCTGTATATCGGCTGCTTGCACTGTAGATGAGAAGTGCTGGAGGTTGTCCTGATTTCTGTTGGTACCAGTGTAAGTTGCCATATACATTACTACTGGCCTTACATGAAATGGTGGCTGTTTCTCCTGGGGACACAGTGATGAGATCTGGAGATTGGGTCAGTACAATCTGTGCACAGGAGTCTAAGGAAAGATAAAGAAAACATAAGTGTTAGTGTTAATGTCGCCTCATTGTGCTGTTCTCTACTACTGTCCTGTCCATCATCTCATGAACCTCTCACCATGAATGAGAAGAAGAATTACACCCAGTACAACTCCCTGTAAACCCATCGTCATCTCCCTGGACTGATGGCCACAGACTATAGAGATGTCACCTGCACAATGTCCCCTATATACCAGCTGTAATCACTGGAGGAGACGTCCCCTGAGAGCAGAGATGTAAAGCAGGAGACATGTAAATTGTGCCGTGTGTCAGCGATCAGTGATCTGGATCTTACTGCAATCAGGGATTTCCTACAGGAGAGATATAATCCCGATCATTATCCTGAGATCATTCACCATCAGTGATCTCCTGATTGTTCTCAGACATCAGAAATGGGATTATTTTTATAGATGTTATTAGTTTTATCTGTGAAGTAAGAATAAATCCTTCTACGTCTTATTGGGCTTTTCCAGCTCTGTGATGTTGCAGCCGATGTAAGAACAGATACTGGAGACAACAGATCACCGGGAGCGTGTAACGCAGAATTCCTGACCTCACAGAGAACATCTAAGGGTATGTGCCCACGTAGCGTTTTACAAGCGTATATGCTGCGCTCAAAAATCCGCAGCATGTCCATTAATTTTGCGGACACGCAGCGTAATCGCCGCCATTGACTTGCATTGAGATTTATATAATCCGTGTCAGTACATTTGTATACACAGATTATATGCGTTTCAATGTGCGGATGGTACCCAAGTCTGGAGGAGAGAAGACTCTCATCCAGACCTGGATAGAAACTGTAAAAAAAAGAATTAAAAATAAAAAATAAAGTGTATACTCACCTTCCGATGTCCTCCCGGTGTTTTGTCTGCTCCGTCCGCTCTCTTGCAATGCTCCCGCTGTTATGAAGGACCTGCCATGACGTCACTGAGTCATGTGACCCATCACATGGCTCAATGACGTCACCGCAGGTCCTTCACACCACCGTGAGCCGCCCAACACACCGGACGCGGCAGAGAGAACACCGGGAGGACACCGGAAGGTGAGTATAAACTTTATTTTTTTATTTTTTACCATTTTATTCTTTTTTTTAACTAACTTGGTCACACTACTATAAATTCATGCCGGTTGCCGTTTGTATGGATTTATATAGAGTGAACAAGTTGTCAAGCACTTTTCCAAGTGATGCTAAAATCACTTGGAAAAGCGCTTGATAACCCGCATGCAGAAATGCATGGAGAGATGCTTGACAAACGCTTCTACCTGGCGGGAAAAACGCATGTAAAATCCGCATGCATTTTTCCTGCCAGGGAGAAGCGTAAAAAATATGCAGCATTTCTGCATCGTGGGCACATAGTCGAAGACCATTAGAAATATTTATATTCATTCAGATTATTATTAATATGTTTATTACTATTAATACGACTGATATTTTATTACATCCACTCCTGATTGTTGCTTAAAAACCAGATGTAAAACCCTGATGAAATACACAGGTGTGAATGAGGCCTGATCTGTATATATTGTGGTGTGAATACAGAACTGATGGGATATTTGGGGGATTCTCATGTGATTTATCTTCATGCATTACTATCATCTATCTTGTGGATGTAAATCTCTCATGTATATAATGTCATATATCAGCAGTTCTCATCTGTCTCATCTGATGTCATTTCCTCCTTAGACGACGGCCCCTGAGCGTTATAGATGTGATATATGGGGGCTGCACCTATATAGTGTTATGTGAATAGAATCTCTTGAATGATTTTTCATTATCAATGAATGTATTAATAAAATTATAAGAAATATGGAGAAGACAGATATTTGGACACATAGATGAGCCCCCGACAGAAGACACATCTCTGATGGCTGAACCTGCCATTATTCCTGCACTTATGGCCGAGGGTCTGGACAAACCACAAACTGACATTATTGTTATTCTGGTAGAAAACAAATCCTCGTCGGTGACTTTATTAGTAGTTTGCAGAGCACATGTTACTCCCTGACGTGTGCAGAATAATCCGGGCTCCGCTGAGGCTGCCGGGCTCCTCCAGTTCAGGATTCTCCTCAGACCGGGGCCGGGAGAGGTGGGGTCATTTATATGTATATTTCTACCCTACGTCCCAGACCCCTGAGCAGAATAAGGCAGATTCACAGCAAACAGACTCAATGTGAATCCAATCTCTTTCCTGAATTGGAGTGAATCTGCTGAGTGTGAATTGTGGCTGAGTCGCTCATCACTAATGTCCGCACATCTCAGCCCAGAATAGAAAAAGACTGAAGTGAATCTCTGAAAACCCCATTTACTGCTGGGAATATATTTGCTGCTTTGTGCAGCGGCTCCGGCCCCTCTGATCTGTGAGTATAATGTGGGATATGTGAGGTATAGCGGTGTATGGAGCCGCCATTATGAGGCCTCTAGACCTTGTAGTGAGAGGGTGGAGGGGACTGTGCAGCGCGGGGAGGATCTGTCCTCCAGTTCTCTCTCTTCCTGGTCACTCATCCATTCCCGCTAAGCTTCTTATGTTCCTGAGTCCATCAGTAACCGGCGGCTCAGCTAATGTCGGCCGCTCCCGGAGATGACACCTGTAATGCCATGGTTTTCTGATATGGGGAGACCACTGTAACCCCGGGGTCCATCTTTATTTTCAGGATAAAGGACATCACATTAGATATATCGGGTACAGCTCAAATAAAAAGGTAATCACTTGTCCAGAAAAAAAATAAAGATATTTGCAACCAAGATGAGTCCATCACATAACAGGTCAGATATTTATCCCTAGGAGGTAAACTATGAAATGACAGCAAGCAGAGATCTAGATACAGAAAATATAAGGGAAAATTATATAATCTTTTATTATACAAAAATACAACCAGTAATTGTTGGAACAAACAAAATGTATATTTATATTCTATAGGAGCAGAAAGTAAAGTCCTCCCCTCCTTCTTCTATCTCCTTACATCTGTACAGATTCCTCCATCACATGAATCCTGGTAACAGTCTGAAGCTTTTATCGGCCGCGCACAATACTGGATAAGAGCTGCCCGGGTCGTGTTCCTCCTCCTGATGTGTGTGCTCTGTACAGATACAAGCGCCTCATACACAGGATTCTCTGCTATTCCTCAGTATCAGTCACTTATATACAGATGTTTGGTGTCTGCACTGAGTATAGACAGAGCTACCTGAGCTGCTGCTGCCCCCTAGTGGCTCCATGACATGGAGATTTATGCATCCTGTATCTGCACTGAGCCAGTAGCCACATGATACCAGAGGGAGCGGAAAGCATCTTATTACATCATCCAGAAGAGGAGGCAGCACAGGTGTGGAGGGAAGCAAAATGGGGGATCTAAAGAGCCAGCGGTGGAAATAGGGAAGATCTCCAGGAGGAGCTGGAAAATCTCCTGGACAAAGGTTGGATGGCAGAGAAAGAGCCACCTGCTCTCTGCTCCACCACTTATCCTGCTAGGGCACAGGTTGCTTTATGGCTGTAGCTGCCCGAGGTGCGGTGAGCTAGATCCACTGCGCCACCTGCACCGGACACTGCCTGCAGGGGCCGAGGAGACATCGCACATCACTGCTTGTCATGGGGACCAGGGAAAGTGAGATAAGGGGGTTTTTCTATTCACATTTTTATTTTGTCACAAATGAAGCATAAAAAACTGTTAGGCGTCAGGCTGTTGCTGCATTTGAAATAGGTCCAGAACCTTCTGTGGTCTTCCATTTCAGTCCATCCAGGGCTGATGTTGCTCAGCATTGTTGTCAGCCCCAGCCCCTAGCTGGTCCATGAGATGTACAGATTGTCTCTTGGGTATTTGTGGCTAGCAATGTTAAGCGTAGGTTGCAGAGGGAGACAGGGCTGTTGGAGCCTAAGTCTGGGATTCTCCACACCGAGCATGTCTGTGACCTGGCGGATCGTGATTGGTCGCGGGTGACGCCACCAATGGTGCAAAGGTGGGCAGGGCTTAGTCTTTAAAAGACCTGCCCACAAACATGACGGCGCGCTCTGATCATTGAGCAGTGATGCTGATGTGTGGATGACTGTGTGCTCTCTAGTTTCCATAGGCAGGTGTAGTGGAAATAGGCAGCTCCGTCTTGCAGTCTGGCTCTGCCAAAGGGGTTGCCTAACACCCCGAGCCGCCTGCAGACTTCATGTCCATGGCTATCGCCTGTCAGCCACGTGGAGTAATACCCTTCAGTCTGGTAGCACGCCGGCTGGAGGCACGTGTACCCGTCGGCGTAGTCACACACGCATCCTAGCGCCACCAGTGTAGTCCCTGTGTAGTTAACAGGGCTACAGCTACTTACCAGGTCGTGCTCTCCCGTGCAGTTAACGGAGATAGAGCGAACCACTATACCGGTTCCTGTGCAGTAGCACAGAAGGGTTTATCATTTAAGTTGGTTGCTTTCCTTTTCACCCGGAAAGTGTTCGGCAGCAGTCCACCAGGCTGCATCGCGGACCCCGGGGTCGGTTGCGTTCCATTATAATAAAGTTGTCTGCAACCTCCCTCCTAACAGAAAACACTGCAGGGTTACTATCACTATTAAAGGATTAAAGTCCTGCAAGCTATAAGATGAACAGCAATAATAGGGTATACAACAAGTACTAATCAAACGCTGCTATACAGAACTAACACAAAACAGCTCAAGTTTAAAAATCATCGCTCCCGACAATTGAGTGTTTTGTCATCTTGCAGGTAATCGAAAACAAGTGTTCCTACAAATGCTGCTCCCCATTATATTGGCCTGTCTAAATATACCATTAACCTTCACAAGTGTGTATCTCAGGTTCAAATTGCTACCAGAATACAATAATCTCCTTTAGTGGTGGCTGTAGGCTGCTAACAGTATATAATAAGCTCCTGAGCTCCCTCTAGTGGTGGCTGTAGGCTGCTAACAGTATATAATAAGTTCCTGAGCTCCCCCTAGTGGTGGCTGTAGGCTGCTAACAGTAGACAGTAAGCTCCTGAGCTCTCTCTAGTGGTGGCTGTAGGCTACTAACAGAAGTTAAGAAGCTCATGAGCTTTCTTTAGTGATGGTTACAGACTACTTACAGTATATAGTAATCAGAGCTCCCTCTAGTGGAGGCAGTAGGCTGCTAACAGTAGATAGGAAGCTCCTGAGTTCCCTCTAGTGGTGGCTATAGGTTACTAACAGTAGTCAGGAAGCTCCTGAGCTTTCACCAATAATGGTGGTTGTAGGCTACTAACAGTAGACAGTAGGCTCCTGAGCAGTCTCTAGTGTCGACCTTAGTGGACAGTAAGTTCTTGAGCTCTCACTAGTGGTGGCTGTAGGCTGCTAACAGTATACAGTAAGATTCCGAGCTCCCTCTAGTGGTGGCTGCAGGCTGGTAACACTATATTGTAGAAATCTCCTTAACTTGCTCTAATGTTGGTTGTAGGCTGCTAACAGTATACAGTAATCTCCTGAGTTCTCTCTATTGGTGGCTGTATGCTGCTAATATTATACAGTAAGCTTCTGAGCTCCCTCTAGTGGTGGATGCCGGTTGCTAACAGTTTATAATAATCTCCTGAGCTCCCTCTAGTGGTGGATGCAGGCTGCTAACAGTATATAATAATCTCCTGAGCTCCCTCTAGTGGTGGATGCAGGCTGCTAAGAGTATACAGTAATCTCCTGATTTCTCTCTATTGGTGGCTGTATGCTGCTAATATTAAACAGTAAGCTTCTGAGCTCCCTCTAGTGGTGGATGTAGGCTACTAAGAGTATACAATAATCTCCTGAGCTCCCCCTAGTGGTGGTTGCAGTCTGCTAACAGTATACAATAATCTCCTGAGCTCCCTCTAGTGGTGGCTGCAGGGTACTAAGAGTATACAATAATCTCCTGAGCTCCCTCTAGTGGTAAATGTAAGCTGACAAATTCTATCTCTATTTACATCTGTGCAGATGATTTGGATTTCTGTATATATAAAAAAAGAAACATATGATCAAAAGACACAATAATCAGTTCCAGACTGGGTCATTGTTCGCTGGTCATCAGCAGGTACATTTTTTCCCATACATGTGGTTTTCAAAGCTATAAACATTTTTCTCAGTACTCTTTCCCTCTTTTTTGAGATACATTGGGCCTAATTTTAATATTATTTTTATATTCATTGTAAAATTGTAAATGAAAAAAAAAAAGAAAAATGTTTGATTTTCTCATTTTATTTAAATATTCTTACAACCACAAAGGAACATAAAAATACAATTAAAATTGTGTTACTTTTTTTGTAACAATTATTTTCATATGTTTTTTTTGTTCGGGCGGAGTGAGAAGCAACGATTCCGACCAGCAGTGGCTTCATTTATATTTATTTTATACATTTACATTTTTTTTCCTCCTATTATTTTTTTCTTTTTCTATTAATTTCATACATTGTGCCCCCCATAAAGTCCCCACAAAGTCATAAAGTATATAATTTCTATGATTCTTATTTCCCCTGTACCT
Organism: Phyllobates terribilis; assembly: GCF_046119375.1. Taxonomy (NCBI): domain Eukaryota; kingdom Metazoa; phylum Chordata; class Amphibia; order Anura; family Dendrobatidae; genus Phyllobates; species Phyllobates terribilis. The sequence goes on from NW_027362761.1 coordinate 1,178,728,284, forward strand.
AGGGCTGGTATATAACCCCAGGGCACATTCACCTTCCGCCTCCGCTGCAGAGCTGATCTGTGCTGTGTTTTGTGCATTGCAATACAATGTACAGTATAGATTTATCCTGGGTTCTAATAGGAAATAATACAGATCGGCCATCATAACATGGAGACGGATTTAATTCTATGGTGTTTTCATTATAAATATTGCTGGGCTGTTTCTATTTGTGCAGAGCCGCCCCTTTAAGATTCCATCACAAGATTCCATCATGACATCACTGATGTTCTGTCATTATGACATCACAGCTCACGGTCACTTTTACACTGTACACAGGGTCACGACTGCCATTGTTTGGCTCCATAGCTGGTGACTGACCGTGCTCGCCGTTTTTTCCATCTTTAGGCTGAAAAAAGATCTCAAAATGGAGATTTGGCTTTTATAAAAGAACTGGATGAAAAAGTCCTGAGTGTACTGGAAGGTCCGGCCGCTCATCGGGCACCCGGTAAGGAGCCATCATCTTCTCTATCACACGTCCTTGTTTTCTTCAGATCACCAGTCAGATATCAGAAGATCTGGTGTTAGCCCGGCAGGCACAGGAGATAATATGGCCGCCTGTCTCTGCTCCTCCATCGCCTGTGATGACAGTCTGTATTCTGCTGATGAAGTCACAGCTCCGTGGTGGGAAGTCGGTATTTCCGCCTCTGTCTCGCTCTATTATCAGAGTCTTCCTGCTTGTAAATGCTGCAGCTGAGATAATAGACGCCATGACAGAAATGTTGTGTGTACAAGTCCCTTATCCAGATATAGCCAAGGTCTCCCTATCACAGATACCACAGCGCTGGGATATCAGGGGGGAAAGTGTAATGTGACCCCTAACCGGACCTCGAGCAGTGGCTTGTGCCATGTTACATTATCTTCCTACATTACATAAGATTTCCTTCTGTGACAAGTTATCAAGATGGCGCGTTATGTGTTTGGATAAACTTGGATAAATCTATATAATAGTCTGGATCTGCTGGTGCGGAGCTGCAGTGTAAAGTCACTCCACCCAATACTGAAATTACTCCAGTAACTCCTGGTTTGCTCCTTCCTGATTTATGTATTTGGTGATTTACTGAAATGTTCCACATATTAATTATAAATATTATAACTACCAGGAAACACCAGAAGGTGGCGCTAAAGGTGGACAAAACCTGAATAAATCCCTGACCCTAATACGAGTCAGCCACGGCCAAACAGCGATCTGGTCACAAGTAAGACGATCATCAAACAATCTACAGGAAATATCTAGATATTATACAGAGAGGAAATAATTTATAGATTTACTTTCTTCTCAGTGTAACAGGAATCTGTCAGCACATTTTTACATACGGACGTAGTGGTGCGGCTCTTTAGGCTCTTTTACCCAAATAAAAATTATGCTTTTATGCAGAGATCTGATGTGCCAGGTAACAGAAATCTAGTGTACAGTCATGGCCAAAAGTTTTGAGAATGACACCAAAATGATATTTTCACATGATCTGCTGGCCTCTGGTTTTTATTAGTGTTTGTCTGATGTTTATATCACATACAGAAATATAATTGCAATCATATTATGAGTACCAATAGGTTATATTGACAGTTAGAATGAGTTAATGCAGCAAGTCAATATTTGCAGTGTTGTCCCTTCTTCTTCAAGACCTCTGTAATTCTCCCTGGCATGCTCTCAATCAACTTTTGGACCAAATCCTGACTGATAGCAGTCCATTCTTGCATAATCAATGCTTGCATTTTGCCAGAATTTGTTGGTTTTTGTTTGTCCACCCATCTCTTGATGATTGATCACAAGTTCTCAATGGGATTAAGATCTGGGGAGTTTCCAGGCCATTGACCCAAAATCTCTATGTTTTGTTCCATGAGCCATTTAGTTATCACCTTTGCTTTATGGCAAGGTGCTCCATCATGCTAGAAAAGGCATTGTTGGGCGCCAAACTGCTCTTGGACGGTTGGGAGAAGTTGCTCTTGGAGGACATTCTGGTACCATTCTTTATTCACGGCTGTGTTTTTAGGCAAGACTGTGAGTGAGCCGATTCCCTTGGCTGAGAAGCAACCCCACACATGAATGGTTTCAGGATGCTTTACAGTTGGCATGAGACAAGACTGGTGGTAGCGCTCACCTCTTCTTCTCCGAATAAGCTGTTTTCCAGATGTCCCAAACAATCGAAAAGGGGATTCATCAGAGAAAATGACTTTGCCCCAGTCCTCAGCAGTCCACTCCCTGTACCTTTTGCAGAATATCAGTCGGTCCCTGATGTTTTTTCTGGAGAGAAGTGGCTTCTTTGCTGCCCTCCTTGAAACCAGCCCTTGCTCAAAGAGTCTCCGCCTCACAGTGCGTGCAGAAGCACTCACACCAGCCTGCTGCCATTCCTGAGCAACCTCGGCACTGCTGGTAGTCCGATCCCGCTGCTGAAACAGTTTTAAGATACGGTCCTGGCGCTTGCTCGTCTTTCTTGGGCGCCCTGGAGCCTTTTTGACAACAATGGAAGCTCTCTCCTTGAAGTTCTTGATGGTGCGATAGATTGTTGACTGAGGTGCAATCTTTGTAGCTGCGATACTCTTCCCTGTTAGGCCATTTTTGTGCAGTGCAATGATGGCTGCACGTGTTTCTTTAGAGATAACCATGGTTAATTGAAGAGAAACAATGATACCAAGAACCAGCCTCCTTTTAAAGTGTCCAGTGATGTCATTCTTACTTAATCATGACTGATTGATCGCCAGCCCTGTCCTCATCAACACCCACACCTGTGTTAATGGATCAATCACTAAAACGATGTTAGCTGCTCCTTTTAAGGCAGGACTGCAATGATGTTGAAATGTGTTTTGGGGGTTAAAGTTCATTTTCTGGGCAAATATTGACTTTGCAAGTACAGTAATTGCTGTTAAGCTGATCACTCTTTGACATTCAAGGTATATGCAAATTGCCATTACAAAAAATGAAGCAGTAAACTTTGGAAAAATTACTATTTGTCTCATTCTCAATACTTTTGGCTATGACTGTAGAGGCCATATGCAAATCAGGAGGGAAGTGCACGGGGGGCGGGTTACTGCACTCGGAATTCTTTTTCCACGCCCTTAATGAACCTCCACCCTGATTTGCATATTGTTTCCATGCTTGATTTCCCATGACTGGCAAATCAGATCTCTACAAAAAAAGGTATCATTGTTATTGAGGGACAGACATCTATACTGCCATACCACTATCTACATACATACCAACTTGCTGACAGGCTCCCTATAAGGCTGTGTGACCTGGCCATTATGAGTCTCCCATATACTGCAATGGTGGGGATCATCTATGTATGACAATCCCTTCAGCTCTCTCTTCCCATCACTCACATGTACAGTAGAGGTGATGGGTTCCCCCTTCATGTGATGATTGGGGATTCCTCCATCACTTACATTACACTCATCTATGGAGACGCCGCACGTTCTCACATTTCCAGCCCCCATATAACGAGTATTAATCCCATTTACAGACGTCTCATCATTCTCTCCTTATATTGTTGTATTATATATTTAGGATAGAAAGTAAAAAAAAAAATTCTCATATTTCTTGACATTTCTAGTTTGACACAATAAAGTGTTATCTTCATTCTGTGGATCAGCGCGATTACAGCAATATCAAATGTATAGAGTTTTATTTGTGTTTATTATTTTTATAGAATAAATTCACTGACGGTAAAGTAGGAAAAGCTGTTTATCCGTCAGCTCGCTCCGTTGTGCGGCCACATTCAGAGTTTCTCCTCCTGTGCAGATGTTCATATAGTCTGTTATCATTATGTCAGCGCTGGTTTATACCTGACTGGTTTATACAATGATCTGTACAGAAATAATCTATTCCCAGAGGAAGAAGAGAAGACAGAAATAATCCCTGAGCGCTCTGCTAATTCTCTGCACCTTCATCTACACAACATTGTAATACAGCAACATAATGGGGATGAGGACGGAGGTTTTTGTACGGCTCTGTATCACTGTGGTACCAGCTATAACCCTGCTGACAGTAATAATCTGCTGCATCGTCCTCTGTCGCTCCTCGGATTGTTAATTTGTAATTGGTATAAGAAGATCCATCACTAACACCAGAGAACCGGTCTGGGACTCCTGTATCTCGGGTGGTTGCGTGATAAATAAGAAGCTTTGGTCGTTCTCCTGATTTCTGTTGATACCAGGCTATAGCATTCCCTGTACCAGAACTAGATGTACATGAGATGGTGACTGTATCTCCGGGGGACACAGAGATATAATCTGGAGTCTGGGTCATCACAGTCTCTCCACAGGATCCTGAGGATTAGAAGAGACATATTCATTACTGATAAATGTCGGGATCTTCCTAGAAATCCTGATCTGATGATGGATCCACTGTAGAGATTTCTCTACACACAATCATGGAAGGATCCGAATCTCTCACCCTGAATAGAAATGAAGATCACAGCCAGCAGATAACTGCGAGAAACCAGCCTGATGTGTCTGGACCGTCAGATAGAAACTATAAGATGAGACAATCTGTACAATGAGATCTATATAGAGAGTGACAGGGGGGATACAGAGACCCCCAGAGACTGTGTATGGAAATACTGGGGACATGTAAATTCTGTGGTTATAATATGATGGTTACTGGAGTGTAATAGAGACCGGAGCTCGTTGGCGTCTCCTCCTAGATGAGAATTAATGTCACTTGTATTACATGTAAAGAACGACTCGTCTCTTGTACATTGTGATCGCAGGTTATTATCATTATTCTCAGCTTTGCATATAAACATTACAGAAATATTACCTCCATCTTATCAGGCTTTTTTAAGTTATATTTTTGCTTGTAGTTAAGGAAATAAATCTATATTCCTATAACGATAACTGAGGGATTACCAGTCACTAATAACATCACTTTCTGTATAACAACTACTAGAACTCCACCTGTTGTCAGGATCGCGGTATTGTGGGGCGTCATAACCTGCAACATCATCATTACAGTTTTCATTATAAGTCAGAAACATATATTTTTTCCTTTGATGTAACTGTATGGGGGCTTCATTTATTCGTTTATTACTGGCACTACTTTGTGGTAAATATAACTTATTAATCAATTTTACAGGGAACCTGTCAGCTGATCACACCGTGGGCAGCATGTATCATCCACTGGCTGTACGATCACAGGAATGTACATTTAAAATGCTGCAGCGTTTCAGAGGAGAACATGCTTTTAATATCCGCGCTATTGACTTGTCACACAGGCGGGTCCCCGGCGGCTTCTCCCCGCCCGCTGACAGTGATTGACAAGCCTCTATACGCGCATGCAGGCAGTGGATTGCCAGTCACTCTGAACGGGCGGAGAGAAGCCCCCAGGGATCCGCCTGTACGACTAGTCACCAGTGTGCGTCTCAGTCCTCGGCGGATATTAAAACCATGTTTTTCTCTGAAACGTCGCAGCATTTTAGAGACAAACAGATGACTGTGATCGTACAGCCAGTGGCTGATACTTGCTGCCCACGGTTTGGACAGCTGACAGGTTCCCTTTAAAGCCACGAACAACACAGGAGGTATCAATAGTAAGGTACAAAAACATATAAAAAGTGGACAGAGAAAGAAAATTGGGCTGCCCAAGGAGAAGAACAAATACAAGTGACAAAATTAGAGAAGGAGGAAATTAATAGAAAAAGTATATAAATATGTATGTGTTCAAATAAGACACTAAATACATATGGGACACGAGCTAAATATACGGAATGTAGTAGGAAAAGAAATACATATATTAATATATAACTAACAAATACATATATAGAGAAATAATTTATATAAAGTTCCAAGTGCAAGATGTTAAATAAATCTTTATGAGACTAAACAGGAAAAGGGACTGAATGCAATGTGATGAGAAGATGGACAAAAGAGTCCAATGTAAATCCGTAGGGTCTAACGACAAGACGGAGCAAAATGATGGCCAAATCCAAGTGGTCCCTATGTCCACTTGATGGAGCCACCTAACTTGTCTAATTGCCCTCCTAAGCACCTTCTTGGTCTGTAAACTCACAGGTTCAGGAAAGAGTCCCTTTTCACTTCATTGTTAATCTGCTCATGTAAAACCTCTAGGTGGTCTCCGGAAGACTTAAAGGGGTTGTCCGATCTAAAGCAATGTGACTGCAGGCTTGTGAATTCTCACATTGAACGCTCTGCATACTGTGAGGATTCTCCAGTGTCAGCGCCGGAAATGGCGGTCACGTGGTCGCACGTATGTGATATTATTAAAACATACCACAGACTAGTCCGCATAATCCTGCAGCTACTGCAACACCTCAATGGGGAGACTTATGGACAAATGACAAAAGGGCATCGCAAAAGCAACTAAACAAAAAAAACAAGAAAAATAGCAACATAAGGCACATAGACGTTGCTTAGGTATAAAAATATATACATTTTATTAAATATAAGTAGTTAAAAATTAGTTAAATTGCATGAGGAGAATCTAACACCGATAACCATGTGCAAAAAAGAAAAGAAAAGAAAGAACTGACATAATACACAGCCAGCTCTTATGGCTTAACAATATTAATAGTAATTAAATTAGTATGCTCCAATCCATCACACCACTCTAGTGTTCTCCTACATCTAGAGTAATTTATACACCATAATTTCCTATATGGATAGAGTATGTAGCTACTTTAAAATACGGGAAGCCAGGAGCGTGCCAACAGCTGGGTGGTATATGTCCACCCAACGCGCGTTTCGGAGAGCCTTCGTACATGGTTATCGGTGTTAGATTCTCCTCATGCAATTTAACTAATTTTTAACTACTTATATTTAATAAAATTTATATATTTTTATGTCTATGGGCCTTATGTCGCTATTTTTCCTGCTTTTTTTGTTAAGTATGTGATGTGCCTACTCCTGGCCAGAATTCTACTAGACTGTTTCCGGTGCACTGAATGCAAGTGTATTGAGCAAGGCTGGAAACAGTCTAGTCAGATTGTGGCTGGGAGTAGGCATATCGCAGACTTGTGGTCATGTGAACGCCGTTCCCAACGCTGACTCTGGAGGATCCTCACAGCACACAGTGCATCACATAGAGAAACTGCAGACTTGTCACTTTACACCGGACAACTTTAAGATTACAACAAAAATGTGAACTGGAACACTGGAAAACAATAGGAAATAACAATATGCAAATTAATGAAGTAAAGGTGGCACATCTAAGCAGGATGTATATCCTGGACTCTCAGACTAAAGGCCTGAAGATCTAATGTCTTGGGTAACGGAACTCTAAAGGAATGAAGATGCTCTAAACTCATAAGGTTCATGAATCTTGTGCTGTATCACTAAGCTACAGTACATTCCCCAGACTATAGCAGCTTGTCATGTGCTATTGTCCACTAACCCTTATATACAGTAGCGTAACTACCGGGGGGGCAGAGGGGGCGGTGACCCCGGGCCCATTGCTCTACTGTAACTGTATCCTTGTGTGTTGCAGAGCAGGGAGACTGGATGTCCCTGCACTGCCCGGCGACCTCTATGGTGCCCTTGAGTAGGGGGAGGGGGCCCGGTGCCAGCATCAGGCCCCCCCCGCCCATCACCACAAGCTCAGTGATGAGAGAGGGAGTGCAACGCTACCTCTCCCATCAGTCCCCCCTCTGCGTCTGACGTCAGTGACATCAGCACTTGGCGCCCGGCCGCTGTGCTGAGATGTGTGCGGTCGCTCGGAGCAGTGGGGGAACAAGGAGGAGAGATGAATATTGTTTATTTATTTTTCCTATGGGGTCAGAGGGGTATGCTACAGACTCTGCATATGGGGGGGGGATTATGCCACAGACTCTGCCTATGTGGGGAGATTATGCCACAGACTCAGCCTATGGGGGGGATTATGCCACAGACTCTGCCTATGTGGGGAGATTATGCCACAGATTCTGCCTATGGGGGAGATTATGCCACAGACCCTGCCTATGGGGGGGAATTATGCCACAGACTCTGCCTATGGGGGGGATTATGCCACAGACTCTGCCTATGGAGAGAGGGATTATGCCACTGACTATGCCTATGGGGGAGGATTAAACCACAGACTCTGCCTATGGGAGGAGGGATTATGCCACAGACTCGGCCTATAGGGGGGATTATGCCACAGACTCTGCCTATGGGGGGATTATGCCACAGACTCTGCCTATGGAGGGGATTATGCCACAGACTCTACCTATGGGGGAGGTTATGCCACAGGTTCTGCCTATGGGGGTGATTATGCCATAGACTCTGCCTATGAAGGGGATTATGCCACAGACTCTACCTATGGGGGAGGTTATACCACAGGTTCTGCCTATGAGGGGGGGGGGGATTATGCCATAGACTCTGCCTATGGGGGGGGATTATGCCATGGACTCTGCCTATGGAGGGGGGATTATGCCATTGACTCTGCCTATGAAGGGGATTATGCCACATACTCTGCCTATGGGGGGGGATTATACTACAGACTCTGCCTAAGGGGGGGATTATACTACAGACTCTGCCAATGGGGGGAGGATTATACTACAGACTCTGCCTATGGTGGGTTTATACTACAGACTCTGCCTATTGGGGATTATACTATATACTCTGCCTATGGGGGGGATTATATTATATACTCTGCCTATGCAGGGAGATTATACTATATGGAGGCCTATGGGGCGATTATACTATAAGAAGGACTATGGGGAGTGCATTATACTATATGTAGGCTATTTATACAGTGTGGGCATTACAGTTAGGGTCATACAGTGTGGGAGATAATGTTATTATTATTATTTATTATTATAGTGCCATTAATTCCATGGCGCTTTGCATGTTTAAAAGGGGTATACATAGCAAACAAGAAGTACAATAATTTGAACAAACGAGTCGGCGACTTGTACATGAGGACCCTACCCGCGAGGGCTCACAATCTACAAGGGATGGGTGAGGATACAGTAGGTGAGGGTAGAGCTGGTCGTGCAGCGGCATGGTGGAGCGAGGGTTACTGCAGGTTGTAGGCTTGTTGGAATAGCTGGGTCTTCAGGTTCCTTTTGAAGGTTTCCACGGTATGCGAGAGTCTGATATGTTGGGGTAGAGATTTCCAGAGAAGGGGGGATGCACGGGATAAATCTTGTATGCAATTATGGGAAGAGGAGATAAAAGGGGAGTAGAGAAGGAGATCTTGTGAGGAGGTTGCGTGCAGGTAAGTACCGGGAGACTAGGTCACAGATGTATGGAGGAGACAGATTGTGGATGGCTTTATATGCCAAGGTTAGGGTTTTGAACTGGAGTCTCTGGGCAATGGGGAGCCAGTGAAGGGACTGACAGAGAGGAGAGGCCGGGGAATAGCGGGGGGGGGGGGGGGGCAGGTGGATTAGTTGGGCAGCAGAGTTTAGGATAGAATGGAGGGGTGCGAGAGTGTTAGAAGGGAGGCCACAGAGGAGGAGGTTGCAGTAGTCGAGGCAAGAGATGATGAGGGCATGCACTAGGGTTTTAGCAGATTCATGGTTGAGGAATGTGCGGATCCGGGAAATATTTTTGAGCTGGAGTCGGCAGGAAGTGGAAAGGGCTTGGATATGAGGTTTGAAGGACAGATCAGAGTCAAGGGTTACCCCGAGGCAGTGAGCTTGCGGGACTGGGGAGAGTGGACAGCCATTGACTTTGATGGGTAGGTCAGATGGAGGGGTTGAGCGAGATGGGGCAAAGATGATGAATTCAGTTTTGTCCATATTAAGTTTTAGGAATCTAGCAGAGAAGAAAGATGAAATAGCGGACAGGCAGTGTGATATTCTGGTTAGTAATGTGGGGTCTTTGCACAGTGTGGGGGCCATCATACAGCAAGGGAGATAATGTGGGGTCTTTGCACAGCGTAGGGGCCATCATACAGCGTGGGAGATAATGTGAGGTCTTTGCACAGTGTGGGGGCATTCATACAGTGTGGGAGATAATGTGGGGTCTTTGCATAGTGTGGGAGCCATCATACAGTGTGGGAGTGTCACGCCAGGTGTGGGGAAAACTTAGTGCAACACAGAGGGAAAAGGGAAAGGGAGGAAGTAGAGACCTCCTAGTCTGGTCTAGTGTCACCCTTTCTCATCTATCGCCCTTATATTGCTCCTCAGCAATCACCGCACATGTGCCTCGCCCTACTCTTCCTGGCATATGGCTACGGCTAGGGATGGAAGGAGAAGAGCCCTAGTCAACCTCCACTAAACTCTATAGACAACAAGGGTGGACAAAACAGGGGAAATGACTTAGTTTTAGATGAACTCCAAATAAGCACACAGCCTCAAGCTCCAGAGAGGACGAAGTACTGCTCCTGCTAAGCTTCACAAGTAGAAATGGATATAGCCGGCGACTCCCTCTCAGTCACACCAGGTATATATATGACTCGCCCCCTGGGCCGTGGGGCACTCGAATCCGGGCAATAGAGGAACGATGGGAGTAGTAGTGGCAACCCGGTTCCGTGGCTCAGGGTGGTCAGGCCAGTGGTAGTCCGTTACGTGCTGATGATTATGTCCGACTACGCCACCCGTGGATTGCGGTTATTAGGAACCGCCGCTGCATGCAGACCGCTGGGGCTGATGAGGTGTGCAGCCGGGATGGTGTGACTCCCCACGGGAAGAGTGCGGCCCCAGGGCAGTGTAGTGGATGTTGGGAGTGATGGTAGTGAGAGTCCCAGTGCTGATAGTGCTGGAGGAGCAAGGAGCACGCAGACAACAGGTTGCAGTCCAGGGTCTTTACTAGAACAGGTAAATTGACCCACAAACAGTCCCAGCTAGGAGGGGACCTGGATGTCTGAGAGCAACGGGGAAATTGGCCCTGGTCAGGGTGAGGGTGTAGGCCTACCGTGCTTTCTGTGCTCCTTCTGGCTATCTCCTCGTTATAGGGTAACAGCCCACGTTTCCGAGCTTTCCGTGTATTCTCGCCTGTATGGCCTGCGACGTGGGTTCCTTTCTGCTCCCAGCCTTGTACGGCTTTGCTGGTCCCTTCTGTTGTGGCAGGGCCTCCAGGCTTCTTAGGCCAAGGAATATACAGTCCCCAGCGGACTGGTTATCTGCTGGGGGATGTGGAATCCTCCCAGCCTCAGACACCAAAGTCTGGTAAATTAAGTCCGTTATCTGCCAAGACAGGCTCTCTTCGCCTCTTGTCTCTGGCTTGTGGCTCTCCTCCTGCCACACTTCCTCTTAGGTGCAATACAACTGTCTGTCCCTGCTCTGCTCTGGGACAAGTCTCAGTCCTGAGACAGGCCGTCAAGTTCTCTCTAACCCTGCCCCCAGTACCAGCTTTTATAGGGGCAGCCAGCTCCCCCTACTGGCCTGAGACAGGAGGCATTGCATGCTAATGTTCCCCTAACTAGAGAACCTCCCCCTTGCTCTCAGACACAGCTTTAATATATTTGTGGCATCCAGGCCAGGGTGACACATTCCCCCCTAGTGAAATTTAGTACTCCGGGACTAAACAATAAACAAAGACAATATGCTTAACCATAAAACATTAATAGACAGACGACGCACAGATTGAGTTCTTAAGGTCACAGTGTGGCCTGTGACCGGGTGTCCATATCACCAGCACAACGGGGAGCCTTAACCAGGTGGGGGTCTGTCCTACCCCAAGTCCTTCACAGTCTTAGTTCATTCCTTGGTTAGGCTCCGCACGCAGTCCATACAAGGTCCCGGTTATAAAAAGTCCATAACCTTTGAGTCCTTACGGTAGCTGCAAGAAACTGAAACACAGAATTACCAAACATGCATGTAGCTTTGCAAACAATTCAACATTTGGCAACAGGGTCATTTACAATTTTAGCGCGCTCTATATTTTCCAGCGAGCGGGTATCTGCCCCTTTGTGCTCCTGGTTGATCTACGTAGCCCACTGTCTGGTAGTGGACTGACCTGGCTTTCCCCACTAGCGTTAGGGGTACAGCTACCAGCTGGGTGTACAGGTAGGGCAGGCAGCTGTCTGCGGGTCCTTTGGCTTACCGCAGGCATGGCAGGCTCACTGTCAGCAGAGGGTTGATTCTCCTGGGCTGCTGGTACAGGCTCTTCTGCCTCTGGAACCGCTTGCTCCTCTTCACCTTCTGGCTCTGGTGTTGGTTGTTGCTGTGCCGGTTGCAGGAAATGCAGGACGGGTACCACTATGGCATCATTTATGCGAGTCCAGGACTGAGGGAACTCTCCGAGAACGGTGATGATCATTTCTTCCTTGTCCTCTGCGGGTTCAAGGTCACTTTGATCCTCTTCTGCACTACGGAGTTGCTCGGGGCACCTTTTGAGGTGGTCTCTGGAGACGACACTAGTGGTTTCTCCTCCGTCCTTGGTGATTACGCGCACCTTTGGGTTGTCGTGATCAGACTGCAGTACGGTGTAGGGTTCCCTTTCCCACTGGTCGTCCAACTTATGTAGCCTTCTCTTCCGCTTCAGGACTTGCTCACCAGGTTCTAGGGGACCAGCAGGGGCGTGTTGGTTGAAGATTCTTTCTTGCTTTTCTCTCACCTGGGCCAGGCTCCTCTCCACACTCTCCTGTACCTTCTTGTACTGCAGTTGCCTTTCCGTATCCCAGTCTGCATCCGGGGAGGTGTCCTCAGGTGTTAGGACTCCCATCTCCAGGTCTACGGGCAGCTTACCTGGTCTGGCTCGCATCAGGTAAGCCGGGGTGCAGTTGGTAGCGTTCACCGGGATATGATTGTATAAGTCTATCAGGTCCGGCAGTTTTTCTGGCCACAGGCTGCGTTCCTCCAGGGGCAACATCTTCAGGAGATCGATAACTATATTGTTCATCTTCTCACACATCCCGTTGGTTTGTGGATGGTAAGGCGTTGTCCGAATCTTCTTACAGCCATAGAGGTTGCAGAACTCCTGGAAGATTTCAGCCTCGAACGCTGGACCCTGGTCTGTCAGGACCTGTTCCGGATACCCGTGTGGACGACAGAAGTATTGCTGGAAGGCTCTGGCCGCTGTTTGGGCTGTCAAGTCTTTTACCGGGACCACCACGAGAAAACGGGAGTAGTGGTCCACGATTGTCAGGGCATAGATGTATCCTGACCGGCTTGGAGCCAATTTGACGTGGTCCAGAGCTACCAGCTCAAGAGGCTGCATGGTGACGATGGGCCTCAAGGGTGTCTTCTGGCTGGCACGGTCCTTCCTCCTGAGGTGACAAGGGCCACAGTCTCTGCACCATTTTTCTACAGCTCCTCTCATGCCGACCCAAAAGAACCTTCCTCTTAGCAGGAAATCCAGTTTCTTCCAACCGAAGTGCCCCGCTCTGTCATGGTAAGCCCCCAGGACCATAGCTGCATCCCGCCTTGGAACCACGACTTGCCAGGTCAGCTCGTGCGTCCGGTGGTTGACAATCCTTCTGCACAGCTTGCCTTCGTAGAGGAACAGCTTGCTCTTCTCTTTCCACAGCTGCTTGGCTTCCTCTGGGGCATCTGGATCTAAGCGGGCGTTTTCCTGGGTCAGCAGATCTTTCACCAGGCGGATGGCAGGGTCACTATCTTGGGTCTCGGCCCAGCTGTGGTGAGGTAGGGGATTGATCATCACGGTTGTTAGATCCTCCTCCTTCACGCGGTGGGAGTATTGAGCGGCTCCATACCGGTGAAACACGGGGAGTTCTACCTCCTCCAGCTCTTCTGGGTCTTCGTCACCTTCAGGTAAGTGAGGCATTCTTGATAGGGCGTCTGCGTTGGCATTGGTTTTGTCTGCCCGGTACTTGATCACAAAGTCATAGTTGGAGAGACGGGCCATCCACCGCTGTTCCAGGGCACCCAGCCTTGCATTGTCCAGGTGTGTCAACGGGTTGTTGTCCGTGTACACGGTGAACTTTGCGGAGGCCAGGTAATGCTTGAAGCGTTCCGTCACGGCCCACACCACCGCCAAGAATTCTAGCTTGAAGGAGTTGTAATTCTCCGGGTTCCTCTCGGTGGGCCTCAGCTTCCGGCTGGCGTATGCGATCACTCGTTCTCTGCCCTGTTGGTTTTGAGACAGTACGGCTCCCAGTCCCACATTACTGGCGTCTGTGTGGAGAATGAAAGACTGGCCATAATCAGGGTAGGCCAGGATCTCATCCCCCGTGAGGGCCATCTTTAGCTGGCGGAAGGACTCCTCTTCCGGTTTATCCCACTTGAAGGGTGGCTTTTGACTTCTGGACTTAGACTGTCCGATCAGGAGGTCCTGCATAGGAGCGGCCATCTTAGTGAACCCGGGGATGAACCTTCGGTAGTAGCCTACCAACCCGAGAAACTGTCTCACCTCTTTGATGTTCGAGGGGCTTGGCCAGCTCTTGATTGCCGTGACCTTGTCAGGGTCGGGGGCTACTCCTTCCGCGCTTACCACGTGCCCTAGGTACTGGACCTTTGGTTTCAGCAGGTGACACTTCGATGGTTTCATAGAATCATAGAATCATAGAATCATAGAATGGTAGAGTTGGAAGGGACCTCCTGGGTCATCTGGTCCAACCCCCTGCTCAAAGCAGGATTCACTAGATCATCTCAGACAGATGTCTGTCCAGCCTCTGTTTGAAGACGTCCATTGAAGGGGAACTCACCACCTCTCGTGGCAGCCTGTTCCACTCATTAATCACCCTAACTGTCAAAAAGTTTTTTCTAATATCTAATCTGTGTCTCCTCCCATTTAGTTTCATCCCATTGCTTCTAGTCTTTCCTTGTGCAAATGAGAATAAAGATGATCCTTCTACAATGTGACAGCCCTTGACATATTTGTAGACAGCTATTAAGTCTCCTCTCAGTCTTCTTTTTTGCAAGCTAAACATTCCCAAATCCTGCAACCGTTCCTCATAGGACATGGTTTGCAGACCAGTCACCATTCTGGTCGCTCTTCTCTGAACTTGCTCCAGTTTGTCTATGTCTTTTTTAAAATGTGGTGCCCAAAACTGTACACAGTATTCCAGATGAGGTCTGACCAAAGAGGAGTAAAGACCGATAATGACTTCACGTGATCTAGACTGTATGCTTCTGTTAATACATCCCAGAATTGTATTTGCCTTTTTTGCTGCTGCATCACACTGTTGACTCATGTTCAGTCTATGATCTATTAGTATACCTAAGTCTTTTTCACATGTACTGTTGCTTAGCTCTATTCCTCCCATTCTGTATATGCTTTTTTCATTTTTATTGCCCAGATGTAGTACTTTGCATTTTTCCCTGTTAAAAACCATTCTGTTGGTTGCTGCCCAATGCTCCAGTTTATTTAGGTCTTTTTGAATCCTCTCTCTCTCTTCTCTAGTATTAGCTATCCCTCCTAGCTCTGTGTCATCAGCAAATTTAATCAGCTTACCCTCAATTCCTTCATCTAAATCATTGATAAAGATGTTGAACAATACAGGTCCCAGGACGGAGCCCTGTGGTACCCCACTTGAGACATTCATCCAGCTGGATGTGAAGCCATTTACAACCACCCTTTGAGTCCGATCACTAAGCCAGTTATGAATCCACCTAACAGTTGCCTGGTCCATTGCATACTTGGTCATTTTTTCAATAAGGATGGTGTGAGATACTTTGTCAAATGCTTTGCTGAAGTCAAGATATACTATATCTACAGCATTTCCCTGATCCACCCAGTCAGTGATTCTGTCATAGAAGGAAATTAAGTTAGTCTGACATGACTTGTTAGTTACAAACCCATGCTGACTCTGGTTAATCACTTCATTCTTATCCATGTACTTACATACATGTTGTTTAATAATTTGTTCAAAGATCTTTCCTGGTATAGAAGTCAGACTCACCGGCCTATAGTTCCCTGGGTCCACCTTCTTCCCCTTTTTGAAGATAGGAACAACATTTGCTCTTCTCCAGTCTTCTGGGACTTCTCCTGTTCTCCAAGAATTTTCAAAGATTATGGAGAGTGGTTCTAAAATTTCTTCTACGATCTCCTTCAGTACTCTGGGGTGTAATTCATCTGGACCTGGAGACTTGAACTCATTTATGTTAGCTAAATATTCCCTCACAATCTTTCTGTTTACAGATAACTTGGATTCCTCTATTCCTTTAAAAGGACAGTGAAGATCAGTTGATGTTACATTTTCTTTCTGAGAGAAAACAGATGCAAAATAGGAATTAAAAAGTTCGGCCTTCTCAACATCCTCTCTTACCATTTCTCCATTTTCATCCTGTAAAAATCCTATAGCATCTTTGACTTTTCTTTTACTTTTGACATACCCCCAAAATCCTTTTTTATTGCTTTTGACATCTCTTGCAAGCCTTAATTCATTGTCAGCTTTAGCTAACCTGATACGTGCCCTACAGGATCTGCAGACTGCATTATAATCTTCTTTAGATATGCCTCCCTCTTTCCATTTAATAAACATTTCTTTCTTTCTTTTTAGCATGTGTTTAAGTTCTGTGTTCATCCATCCTGGTTTCCTTAAATGCTTCCCATTCTTCCTACTTTTCGGGATTGTTAACGATTGTGCTTTGAGAATCTCATTTTTAAAAATTTCCCATCCTTCCTGGACATTTTTGTCCTTAAGGACATCCAGCCATTGGATCCCTCCTATTCTCTTTCTGAGTCTCTTAAAATCTGCCTTTCTAAAATCTAACCTTGAAGTTTGAGTCTTCACATGTCTTCACCTTCAGGCCATAGCCTGCCAGGGCTTCGAACACCTCAGCCAGGTGTTTGAGATGGTCCTCGTAGGTCTTCGAATAGACGATCACGTCATCCAGGTAAAGGAGGACCGTCTCGAAGTTTCGGTGCCCTAGACAGCATTCCATCAGCCTCTGGAAGGTCCCTGGTGCGTTGCAGAGCCCGAAAGGCATACAGTTGAATTTGCTCAGTCCCATCGGGGTGGTGAAGGCGGTCTTCTCCTTGTCAGCCTCTGCCACAGGAACCTGCAAGTACCCGCTAGTAAGGTCCAAAGTAGAAAAGAAGTTAGCTGATTTTAGTGCGGCTAAAGACTCCTCTATTCTAGGCAGCGGGTATGCGTCTTTATGGGTGATACGGTTGATTTGTCTATAGTCTACGCACATTCTCATGGTGCCGTCTTTCTTTTTGACCAGAACCAAGGGGGCTGCCCTGGGGCTACAGCTGTCTCTAATGACCCCAGCTTCTTTCATCTCTCTTAGCATGCCCTTTGCGTTCTGATAATGTGCAGGGGGTACTGGTCTGTGTCTCTCTTTTATTGGTGGGTGGCTCCCTGTGGGGATGTGGTGTTCTATCCCTTTTACTCTGCCGAAGTCTAGCGGGTGCTTACTAAAGACTCTCTCGTACTCCTGTACCACCCGGTAGACTCCTTGCTTTTGGTGCAGGGGAGTGGAGTCAACACCCACATGGAGTTTCTGGCACCAGTCCTCCTTTTGTTTCTGGGAGCCATTACCCTCCGCCTGAGGAGATGGAGGCAAGGGTTCCACGGCCCTGATAGCTTTGTGTTCGACCACAAACAGCTTGGCGAGTGTAGCGTACCTGGGTAAGTGTACCTCCCTCTCCCCAATGTTGAGGATGCGGACGGGCACCCTCCCATGACGGACATCAACCACCCCCGGGCTGTCAAAATGGTGGGCCTGCTGTCTGAGTACACGGGTTCTACCATGGCTTGGTAGTCTCTACCTCTCAACCCGATTGCAGTCCGACACCAGATCATCATTTCACTTTTGGGAGGCATGGAAATGGGGAATGGGTCACTCAGTCTTACGCTACCGATCTCACCACCAGACAGTTCTACCTGCTGCCGTCTCATCAGGGCTTTTATCTCCTTGTTGAGGACTCTCTGTTGGCTGGAACTAGCATTCACCGCCACCTGTTGTAAGATTACAATTACCTCTGAAAGACAATTTTCAATCACGTTAGTACCCACAGTTATTTTAGGGTGACTTTCACGACGGTCAATGTCCACAATAATCACTCCCTGTGCCGGCAGTTCAACTTTACCAATTTTAATGGTCATCTCCTTGAACCCCATCTGCGGCACGGGTAAGCCATTACTGGCGATGATGCTCAAGTTACTGTCTGGATACCGTGTGATATCAGCATCAGTCCAATACTGCTTAAAAAGTACATAAGGGATAGTGGTTACTTGCGGCCCAGTATCCAGCAAGGCGCTCATGGGGATACCGTCCAGCACCACGGGTAAAACCGGGCGCCCCCCAATGTACTTATCACGCCAATTATAAGGGCCTGGTGATCTTATGCCTGGAGGTCGGCCCTCTGCCCCAGGTTGGACCCGTTTAAATTACAGTACCTGGAAATGTGTCTGGGCTGGTTGCATCGACGGCAAATGGGCTGTCCATCCTCTGCGTAGCGGTCGGTGGGCCTCCCTCGGAACGACGGGATCCTCCTCTGTCGACGCCACGGGACATCCTCCGGACTTGAAGCCAGCTCGATGGGTCTTGACGGGTCCACTTGCAACGCCTGGACGGTCCTGGTCAACACCGCGACGCTCCTGGCCAGCTCCTGGACTTGGTGGTGCAGGTCTTTCGACGGGGCTTGGTTCAGGGCCTGTGCATCAGCCCCCATGGAGTCCATAGAGGAGGGCGCCGCCTCCTGGTGGTAGGTAAGGGCAGGGCGCCGGGGGTTTATAGCGCCACTTGTTGCGGATTCACAGAGCACCCTTATGGCCCTGTCCTTGAATTGGGCAAAGGTCAGATCAGGGTTCTGAAAGAACATGAGGCGCAGCTGGGTCCTGTGGGCGCTAGACAGCAGACCTTCTATGAACTGTTCTGTTAGGAGCTTATCCGTATCTTGCACGCTGCCTGGGTCAGCTTGTTGGATGGCCCTCAGGGCTTCCTGTAAGTTTAGGGCATAGTCTCTGATGCTGTCCTGTGCCCTCTGCTTACATCCATAGAACCTCATTTTAATTTCAGCGGAGGTACGTGTGTCAAAGGTACCCCACAGCCGGGCCAGAATACCCTTCACAGTCCTTTTCTCCTCAGTGCGCCATGATTTTACCTCCCTTTGGGCTGCTCCAGTTAACTGCCCTGTTAGTATGCTGACCTTCTGTTCCTCTGTCAGGGGATAGACTTGGAACAAACTGTACAGCCTTTCCTTAAAGTCAGTTAGGGCATGGGGCTCCCCTGAGTACTTGGGCAGCCAGGCCGCTCCAGGGATGTAAGGCAGGGAGAATGGCATCACCGTTGCGCTGGTGGTAGTGGGCGACTCTGTGTCCGACATCTTCCTCCCCCCTAGTTAAGCGTGGCCTACCTTCCGACGATCCTCTTCTGTAGGCCGCGGCTCCGCTGCTGCTGCTCTGGACGAGGAACTTGCGTCGTGTCCTGATGACGTCAGCGTCGCTCTCTCTCCCTTCCAGGACCTTGCGCAGCGTCGGTGCGTGGGGCGGAGCTTAAGATCTCGCGCGGTTTGGACGTCCACGCCCCTCTTCTTCCCGCGCGGCGTCCTGAAGATGGCGTCCGATGGAGGGAAAGCGGCTGAAGATGGCGGGAACCGATGGAAGATGGCTGGAGACGGCTGGAAAAGGTGGGAGACGGCTGGAAATGGCGGGAAACGGCTCCGGATGGCGGGAAACCTCTTTTCAGGTAAGTGCAAAGTCTTTTCTAGGCACGCAATACCCGTTTGTGGCGGGTTGGTTGCAATCCTGCCGACTACGCCAAAGCTGACTCGCCCCCTGGGCCGTGGGGCACTCGGATCCGGGCAATAGGGAAACGATGGCAGTAGTAGTGGCAACCCGGTTTCGTGGCTCAGGGTGGTCAGGCCAGTGGTAGTCCGTTATGTGCTGATGATTATGTCCGACTACGCCACCCGTGGATTGCGGTTATTAGGAACCTCCGCTGCATGCAGACCGCTGGGGCTGATGAGGTGTGCAGCCGGGATGGTGTGACTCCCCACGGGAAGAGTGCGGCCCCAGGGCAGTGTAGTGGATGTTGGGAGTGATGGTATTGAGAGTCCCAGTGCTGATAGTGCTGGAGGAGCAAGGAGCACACAGACAACAGGTTGCAGTCCAGGGTCTTTACTAGAACAGGTAAATTGACCCACAAACAGTCCCAGCTAGGAGGGGACCTGGATATCTGAGAGCAACGGGGAAATTGGCCCTGGTCAGGGTGAGGGTGTAGGCCTACCGTGCTTTCTGTGCTCCTTCTGGCTATCTCCTCGTTATAGAGTAACAGCCCACGTTTCCAAGCTTTCCGTGTTTTCTCGCCTGTATGGCCTGCGATGTGGGTTCCTTTCTGCTCCCAGCCTTGTACGGCTTTGCTGGTCCCTTCTGTTGTGGCAGGGCGTCCAGGCTTCTTAGGCCAAGGAATATACAGTCCCCTGCGGACTGGTTATCTGCTGGGGGATGTGGAATCCTCCCAGCCTCAGACACCAAAGTCTGGTAAATTAAGTCCGTTATCTGCCAAGACAGGCTCTCTTCACCTCTTGTCTCTGGCTTGTGGCTCTCCTCCTGCCACACTTCCTCTTAGGTGCAATACAACTGTCTGTCCCTGCTCTGCTCTGGGACAAGTCTCAGTCCTGAGACAGGCCGTCAAGTTCTCTCTAACCCTGCCCCCAGTACCAGCTTTTATAGGGGCAGCCAGCTCCCCCTACTGGCCTGAGACAGGAGGCATTGCATGCTAATGTTCTCCTGACTAGAGAACCTCCCCCTTGCTCTCAGACACAGCTTTAATATATTTGTGGCATCCAGGCCAGAGAGCTAATTAGCAAGAGAGAGGTAGCCGCTCAGTCCTAAAGACAGCCTCTTATCTAAGAAACTGTCTGCAATGCCTAACGTAGAGATCTCCTGCAACCCACTGCAGGGCAACTGTGTGTCACCTCTGACACACCCGTGACAGGGAGATAATGTGGGGACTTTGCACAGTGTAGGGGCCATCATACAGTGTGGGAGATAATGTGGAGTATTTGTATAGTGTTGGGTCTTTGCACAGTGTGGAGGTCATTAGTTTGGAGGCTACTAAGGGGTCAGTATACTGTGTGGGGGTACTATACAGTGAGGGGGCATTATACTGTGTATAAGAGAGTATCATACTGTGTAGAGGGGAGCTGTACATGGGGGGAGACTAAGGATATTATTAAATGTTAAGTGGGCACTTATCATTATAGGGGAACTCAGGTTATTATGACTGTCAAGGGGGCACAC
The DNA here is from genome assembly GCF_046119375.1 of Phyllobates terribilis. Classification (NCBI taxonomy): domain Eukaryota; kingdom Metazoa; phylum Chordata; class Amphibia; order Anura; family Dendrobatidae; genus Phyllobates; species Phyllobates terribilis. The sequence continues at coordinate 1,178,749,297 of NW_027362761.1, forward strand.
AGAGGGCACTATTACTTTCTAGGGGGCAAAATGTGGGCTTTGTTTTCTAGGGCAATTACACACGGCATTACTATATTCTAGAGGTTTGTTTTACCATCTAGAGAGCACACAGCAGGTGCAGTAATAGGGACACGTACGGCAGCAGCTCAGTATTGGGGTATCAGCAGGATGAGGAGTTTGTGCCGGTTGGGAATAGATGAGGACGGGGCCTGAAATGTATGGAGTCAAATCTGTCTTTGTTGTGATCTCTGCAGACTGAGTCCTGGATAGAGAAGTCGTCGTGTCGATCTGGACATATGGAAAAGATAGGAAAAGTGAACAATTTAATCAGAAAGAGCGTCAGCTGTAAGGTACTATATATAACTGTACTGTAATCTCTTATATGTTCTGCAGGACTGATGTCACCAAATGGCGGTAATATCAGTGCTGTATAGAGATTATTTTTAGTAACAGCGCGGTCATCTGCTGAGGTTCTTCTACATGCTCTATTAGGGTGCGCCACCATATTTGTAGTCAAGGTTACCTGGTTAGGGGCCCACTCAGAAGTTTCGCCCCACCGAACCAAAACCCTAGCTACTCCTCTTCTTATATACTTACTCCTGAGCAAATCATGCCCTGTCTGTTGTCTGCGCTACTTCTAGATTTCCATCTAGGTACATATTGAGTTTCCTTTATCTTCTTATTCTACTTGTCTAAGTATAGTACAAGCTCATGTTGGTAATTCCACCAACAAAGCCCACTATCTGAAAACTGGCTGCAGCGACCATGCGCTCTATACATGCTACACCGGCCAACCTAGAAGGATTAACTCCAATAACAGGGTTTAAGATCAGGGATTAAGCCTTTGCCCTTCTACCACCATTCCCAGGTGATGAAAAATTGAACTCACCTGCTGCTCAACTGCTGTTGATGACTCAAAAACCAAATGAGTCTGACAAAGGACTTTGGTTGAAAATTTGGAAGCACGCAGGTCCCACTGGCCAATGTAAGCAAAGCTCCTTCCTCTTCCTGTTACTCTAAAAAACATTGCTAGTACATGACGAACTGCAGGATGTAGCGCCGGCGTCCCTGCCCTCTGCTAGGCAGGGACGCTGTTCCCCTCACCCCTCTGCTCCGAGCCCGGCGTCCTCCTCCCGCTCTGCTGGCAGCGCGCGCTCCTTCCCGGCCACTGTGCTTAGGGCGCGCGCGCGCTCCCTCCCTCTTAAAGGGGCCGCGCGCGCCGTCCTAAGGAGTCCCCGACCAATGGCCGGAGGACTTCACCATATATAAGGCACCTCCTCCAAAATGGAGGTGCCCGAGCAATGTTGTTGCACTGTTCACTACTCTGCTTCAGCCCTCAGGTCCCGTTGCCAGTTACCTGCCAGTTCACTGCCAGAAACCTGCCAGTTTGCTGTCTGTTTCCTGCCTGACATTCCTCCTACCTGCTTGCTAGCCTGAGGTCCGACGGTCTGCCTTCCTACTCCTGTCAGTCTGTCTATGGACCAGCTTGCCCGCTCACCTGGGAGCGCACATCTGCTACCTGCCTGCTAGCCTACCTGGAGGCTCCGCCGTCACGTGCTGTGACCACCTGCCATTCCAGAGACTCCTGCCCGCTCACCTGGGAGCGCTCATCTGCTGCCTGTCTGTTGGCCTACCTGGAGGCTCCGCCGTCACGTGCTGTGACCACCTGCCATTCCAGAGACTCCTGCCCGCTCACCTGGGAGCGCTCATCTGCTGCCTGTCTGTTGGCCTACCTGGAGGCTCCGCCGTCACATGCTGTGACCACCCGTTTATCCAGAGACTCTCGCTTGCTCACCTGGGAGCACACATCTACCATCTGCCTGCTAGCCTACCTGGAGGCTCAGCCATCACAGGTCGTACCTACCCTTTACCCAGAGACTGCCCCGGTCACTTGCCGTGACCTCCTGCCCGTTCATCCAGAGACTGCCCCGGTCACTTGCCGTGACCCCCTGCCCGTTCATCCAGAGACTGCCCCGGTCACCTGCTGTGACTGCCTGCCCGTCTTCCCTGGTCGCCACCCGCTCCCTTACAAGGACCGCCCCCTTGTACAGTAGCTCAGAGGTTCCGCCTCCCAGACCCGTTACAGTTTGCTCGGGCCATGGAACCCGGTGGCACCCAAGCTCCCTCACTCTCGGACCTGTGTCATGAACTGTCCCGTCAGAGGTCCCAACAGGAGTCCATCCTGGGTCACCTGCGGAATGTCAATTCTCGCCTGGACACTCTGACTGCTCCACCAGCAACCACCGCCAGTGCCATGACTCGCAATCCGGCAGCTCCGCTGCCCACCAATACTATGGTATCCTACCCCGGACCCCGGCTTTCTGCACCTCCTCGCTTCGGAGGCGACTCCGCTCAGGCTCGGGGCTTTATAAATCAGTGCACCCTGCACTTTGAACTCCTGTCCCACCAGTTTAACTCCGACCGGGCCAAAATTGCCTTCATCATGTCCCATCTCACCGGGGAGGCCCTGGCCTGGCTAAATCCTCTATGGGAGAGAGGAGACCCCCTGGTGTCCGACTTGCCTGCCTTTCTCACGGCTTTCCGGAAAGTCTTCGACGAACCTGGACGGAAGACCTCATCCGCATCATCTCTGCTACGCCTCCGTCAGGGAAGTCTCACCGTGGGCCAATATGCCATACGGTTCCGTACCCTTGCCTCGGAGCTGGCCTGGGATAACGACGCTCTGGTATCTGTCTTCTGGGAGGGTCTGTCCGGCCGTATTAAAGATGAACTTGCCGGTCGAGACATTCCTACCACTCTCGATGACCTAATAACTCTTGCCACCCGGATTGACCTACGGTTCCAGGAGCGTGCCAAAGAAGTCACCCGTGAGAGGAGGTTTCCACGTCTAGCTCCTACTTTTCAGAAATCTGTCACTCCCTCCGTTTCTCCCCAGGTACACTCTCCTGAGCCTATGCAGGTCGACCAGACCAAGATGGTCAAAACCCGTCAGGACTTACTCCGTGCCGAGGGGAGCTGCTTCTACTGTGGCAGTAAGGAGCATCGGATCCGTACCTGCCCGGAAAGGTCGGGAAACGCCTGTGTCTAGGTTCGCTCAGAGAGGTCGACCTAGACAAGAATAAATCCTCTCCATCTCTGCTGCTGTCAGTCTCAATTATCTGCGGGGAGAATCGTTATTTCGAACTAGCCCAACTTGACTCTGGAGCGGCCGGGAATCTTATTTCACAGGCCCTGGTAGAAAAATACCGCATTCCCACCAAACCTCTGGCTACAACATTATCTGTCGCTGCTGTGGATGGGGGCCTCTTACCACGTCCCATCCAACTCATCACCGAATCCATAACTCTGCAGGTGGGAATGCTGCATTCTGAGAGCATCTCTTTTCATGTTCTGCCTGGACTCTCTCACGCCCTCTTACTAGGTCTACCTTGGCTCCAGAGACATGCACCCGTGCTTGACTGGCAGACCGGAGAAGTCCTTCGCTGGGGACAGGACTGTCATAAGACTTGTTTGGTTCCTGTTCATCCCGCCCGTCCTTCTCCTACCCCAACTAATCTACCTGGACGTCCGATTCCCTATTGGTCATTTGCTGATGTCTTTAATAAAAAGGAGGCAGAGACATTACCCCCTCATAGACCATACGACTGTCCTATCGACCTGTTACCCGGTACTACGCCTCCCCGTGGGCGTATTTACCCATTGTCTGCTGCTGAGACCCGGTCGATGTCCGAATATATTGAGGAGAATTTGGCCAGGGGATTCATCCGGAAATCTACCTCCCCGGCGGGAGCAGGCTTCTTTTTCGTAAAAAAGAAGGACGGATCTCTCCGTCCCTGTATAGACTATAGAGGCCTTAACCAGATCACGGTGAAGAATAAGTACCCCCTTCCGCTCATTCCAGAATTATTTGATCGTCTGAGGGGGGCTAGAATCTTCACCAAACTGTACCTCTGTGGGGCGTACAACCTGGTCCGTATCCGTCAAGGGGATGAATGGAAGACTGCATTCAACACCCGGGACGGCCACTATGAATATCTGGTAATGCCCTTTGGTCTCTGTAACGCTCCTGCCGTCTTTCAAGAGTTGGTCAATGACATCTTCCGGGACCTTCTCTACTCCTGCGTAGTGGTGTACCTGGACGACATCTTGGTCTTCTCTCCGGATCTCCAGACTCACCGGAGAGACGTTCGTCAGGTCCTGCTCAGGCTCAGGCAGAATCACCTCTTCGCTAAATATGAGAAGTGCCTCTTTGAGCAGACCTCGCTTCCGTTTTTGGGCTACATTATTTCTCAGACCGGCCTACGAATGGATCCAGAGAAACTGTCTGCCATCGAGAAATGGCCCCGACCGGAGGGGTTGAAGGCCATTCAGCGGTTCCTGGGCTTCGCCAACTACTACCGCCTCTTCATACCGCACTTCTCTTCCCGGACTGCCCCAATTTCCGCGCTCACCCGTAAGGGCACTAATCCCAGAGAGTGGCCGCCCGAAGCAGAGGAGGCCTTTCTTTCCTTAAAACAGGCCTTCTCTTCCGCCCCGGTGCTGCATCGCCCAGAATGCAACAAGCAGTTCTTCCTGGAGGTTGACGCCTCCTCCTCTGGAGCCAGAGCGGTACTTACCCAAAAATCATCTTCCGGGAGAATGGTAACTTGTGGCTTCTTCTCCAAACTCTTCTCCTCTTCTGAGCGCAACTATTCCATAGGAGATCGAGAGTTATTGGCCATCAAGCTGGCATTGGAGGAGTGGCGTTACCTGCTCGAAGGGGCTCTTCACCCAGTAATAATTTACACTGACCACAAGAACTTGGCTTACCTCCAGCATGCCCAGAGACTTAACCCGCGCCAAGCTCGGTGGTCCTTGTTTTTTGCTCGCTTTGATTTTATTCTTCATTTTCGCCCGGCTGACAAAAACATCAAGGCGGACTCCTTGTCCCGATCCTTTCTGGTGTCTGATCTCGAGGAAGAACCGAAACACATCATCGATCCCGCCAGAGTAATGCAGGTGACTCCCGTGAGTCTAAATCGTCTCCCTCCCGGTAAGACGTTCGTATCAGTACCTGATCGGGAGAAGATCCTACACTGGGGTCACTCGTCTAAACTAGCTGGCCACGCCGGTCAGAAAAAGACCCTCCAGCTTATTACCCGGCACTACTGGTGGCCTACCCTGCACAAGGACGTAATAGACTTTGTTTCTGCCTGTGTGTCCTGCGCCCGCAACAAGGTTCCGAGACATCTGCCAGCCGGTCGCCTCCTTCCGCTCCCAGTACCTGCTGCCCCCTGGCAGCATGTAGCAATGGACTTTATAACTGATCTCCCCCTCTCTGCCGGTTGTACGGTCATTTGGGTGGTCGCTGACCGCTTTTCCAAGATGGCTCATTTCGTTCCCCTGCCAGGCCTCCCGTCTGCATCCGAGCTGGCTAAAGACTTTATCCGCCACATCTTCCGTCTTCATGGCCTGCCCCTCCACATCGTGTCGGATCGTGGGGTACAGTTCACCTCACGCTTCTGGAGAGCCACTTGTAAACTGCTAGACGTCACCCTGGACTTCTCCTTCGCTTACCACCCACAGTCTAATGGTCAAGTGGAGCGGATCAATCAGAACCTGACCAGTTACCTCCGGCACTTCGTTAATGCCCACCATTCAGACTGGGTGGATCTCCTGCCATGGGCCGAATTTTCTTACAACAATCACGAGAGCGAATCTTCCTCCAAATCCCCGTTTTTTGTTGTCTTCGGTCAGCATCCTCGGATCCCATTTCCCGTCTCCACCTCGGTGGACAATCCGGCTGCGGAATCTCTTGTTAACAAATTTTCCTCCATATGGGAGAGTACCCGATCCGCACTCCTTCTGTCATCCGAGCGTATGAAAAGACATGCTGACAAAAAACGTCTGGATCCTCCTCAATTCCGTCCAGGGGATAAGGTCTGGCTCTCGTCCAAGTATGTCCGGCTCAAGATTCCTTCCTATAAGTTAGGGCCTCGGTTCATCGGTCCTCTGGAGGTCATCAGTCAGATCAACCCGGTGGCCTATAAATTGAAACTCCCGGCCAACTTGCGGATCCCTAACTCCTTCCATGTATCTCTCCTCAAACCTGTGGTACTTAACTCTTTTTCCAAGTCTACAGGTACGCCTCCTGCTCCGGTTTCCGCTGAAAACGAATTTGAGGTAGAGAACATTCTGGCCACCAAAAGGGTAAGAGGGAAGACCTTTTTTCTAGTAGATTGGAATGGGGTTTGGTCCTGAAGAGAGAATGTGGGAGCCCCGGGGGAACATCCATGCCCCTCTCATCCTAGCTAAATTTCTCTCTGGCCTAAAAAAGGGGGGGCCTAAAGGGGGGGGTACTGTAGCGCCGGCGTCCCTGCCCTCTGCTAGGCAGGGACGCTGTTCCCCTCACCCCTCTGCTCCGAGCCCGGCGTCCTCCTCCCGCTCTGCTGGCAGCGCGCGCTCCTTCCCGACCACTGTGCTTAGGGCGCGTGCGCGCGCGCTCCCTCCCTCTTAAAGGGGCCGCGCGCGCCGTCCTAAAGAGTCCCCGGCCAATGGCCGGAGAACTTCACCATATATAAGGCACCTCCTCCAAAATGGAGGTGCCCGAGCAATGTTGTTGCACTGTTCACTACTCTGCTTCAGCCCTCAGGTCCCGTTGCCAGTTACCTGCCAGTTCCCTGCCAGAAACCTGCCAGTTTGCTGTCTGTTTCCTGCCTGATATTCCTCCTACCTGCTTGCTAGCCTGAGGTCTGACGGTCTGCCTTCCTACTCCTGTCAGTCTGTCTATGGACCAGCTTGCCCGCTCACCTGGGAGCGCACATCTGCTACCTGCCTGCTAGCCTACCTGGAGGCTCCGCCGTCACGTGCTGTGACCACCTGCCATTCCAGAGACTCCTGCCCGCTCACCTGGGAGTGCTCATCTGCTGCCTATCTGTTGGCCTACCTGGAGGCTCCGCCGTCACGTGCTGTGACCACCTGCCATTCCAGAGACTCCTGCCCGCTCACCTGGGAGCGCTCATCTGCTGCCTGTCTGTTGGCCTACCTGGAGGCTCCGCCGTCACATGCTGTGACCACCCGTTTATCCAGAGACTCTCGCTTGCTCACCTGGGAGCACACATCTACCATCTGCCTGCTAGCCTACCTGGAGGCTCAGCCATCACAGGTCGTACCTACCCTTTACCCAGAGACTGCCCCGGTCACTTGCCGTGACCTCCTGCCCGTTCATCCAGAGACTGCCCTGGTCACTTGCCGTGACCCCCTGCCCGTTCATCCAGAGACTACCCCGGTCACTTGCCGTGACCTCCAGCCCGTTCACCCAGAGACTGTCCCGGTCACCTGTTGTGACTGCCTGCCCGTCTTCCCTGGTCGCCACCCGCTCCCTTACAAGGACCGCCCCCTTGTATAGTAGCTCAGAGGTTCCGCCTCCCAGACCCGTTACACAGGAACTCGCAATTAATAAAGACAGGGAACACCACCTGCTTCTCCTGGAAACGCAGAATGGTGTCAGGAGTGGTGACATTTATTCTTAGTGGCTCTATGACAACTACATCTGACAGAGTTCTGGAGGCGGTCCGTAAGGACGGACAGGTTCTACCATGGCCACAATTGTGAGGGGCCCCCTGAACCTCCAACTACTGCTCTTGCCACATCTCTCCTTCTCACTCTCACTAAAACTGCCTGCAATCAAGAAGTGTCTCAGTTCTTCACTGAACCTGCTCCTCCCACACTGGAGCAGCTCCTAAACCCCTTAACTATTCAATAACTTATAACTGCATACTCTCTATGCTATAGTGCCCACCTCTGCACTACTCTTCTATTAATCTAATACTCTATCTATACCTTCCTATGCTGACCCTGTAACTGACACATCAGACAGTCGGTCATAACACATTCTCATATATACAACAGAGTATAACATTATGTGCATAAAGAGGGAAGAGGCGCATTACCATCCCGGTCACCCTCTTATCACCCTCTTACACAAGTAGTGCTAACTATACTCAACGGCTCTATGATGACTATGTCAGATAGAGTCCTAGAGGAGATCCCTGAGGAGTGGATGGATAGGATCCACCATCACCATCAAAGACCAGGTAAATCACCTGCTACTCCTGGAACTGCTGAATGGTGTTAGGAGTGGTGAAGTCTCAGAGGTTGTACAATGACATCTATCCCTACAGTTACAATCCGAGATTCCTGCCTTAAGTGAAGAGGCCAGGGATGCTGCATACTACTGTGGAAAAAAGAGGCACAGAGGACTGGATGGTGGGTAGTGGGCATCAGGGGATGCAGAAAAGATGAAAATTAAAGGTATTAGTTTTATTTATTACATTTTGCTAGGCCACTACATTTAGTCAAAATTGTGGTTAGCGGCCTATCATTTTGCTGAATTCGCCCTGAGAAAATAAAAAAAAATCCTTTTTAGTAAAATTCAGTTCCACTTTAATATACTCACCTATCTCTATTGCTTTGATCAGTTAACTACGAAAGTAAAAAGATTGATGTCTGAAGAGACCACAGAACATAATAAGAAACATTACATTCACAGAGAATAACTTTGCTGCAAATTGACTCTGCGCAATCTGGCAATTCAAATCTTTCCAGATCTGCTTATTTCTATGTGTCGCCCCTGAGGGTTCAGTCGCCACAGAGGTACTGCACCTCACCCAGAGGTGTGGTGTCTCTCTTCACTCAGGTAAGGAGGGAGTGCTGCCCGGAACCCCAACACCTGCATCCAACACTACACTGCTCCAAGCCGGCTGGAAGGGCAAGACGCAATGTTTGTTCCTGCTGAGCCCTGTCCCTGGCTGGAGTGGGGGGAACCAAAGGTAGGGGCAAACAGTAGTGGGTGTGGGTGGAGGAAGTAGCTAGAGGGAGCACTTGTTGAAGGAGGTATATAATGGGAAGCCATCTTGGGGTGGCAGGTTAGTCAGTAGGAGAGCAGTTCAGAAGAACAGTCCGGGGGCAGAGTCTCATTAGGAGCTCTGCTCCACAAGTAGTGCCTGGTCTAGACGCCCCAGAGGGGAGCAGGGAGTAGGCTCCGTTCTAAGAAGGGATTCTAGGGGGTACGGCGAGTGCAGGACGGCACCCGTACTCCCCGCATCTGTCAGAAGACAGAGGGATCGTAAGCCGCATTCTAATCCCCTGAGGGTCAAGCAAGTCTGTGAACTCCGACAGACAGGAGGGACTTCAGAGCAGCCGAACAGGATTGAGAGTGGGCAGCGCAGGGCAGGAGGGAGAAAGACCCAGTGTGAAGATGGTCTACATAGGAACACAAGAAAGAGGGGTTCTGCCAGGTACTCATATTCTGCCTGAGGAAGAACGGAACCCCTGCCTGGTGAACGCAGCGCGACGTGAGAGGCTAGCACCCAATCAGTGCACCAGTGGAACTGCCTTAACGACTGTGAGTAAAAACTTGGATGACTGCACTGCACTGCCTCCGTCCATTATTTCATCGGTGCCATCTTTCTCTCTGCACTACAACGCCCAGCGCACCTTACACTAACTACACTGCCCTGGAACTAGCTCTACCTGTGGAGAGCTGCACCATCCTTGCTGCCTTAACACCAGCTCCAGAGGACTGCTCCGCCGCGGCGGCTCCCTCTAGCCGCAATCCACAGGTGGTGTCACAAACTCTATAAATCTCAATTAATAAGCCCCTTTTGCACTGACCGCCCTGGGTCACGGACCGGGCCAGCCACCGTGATATTCCCTGCAAGCAGCCCTAGGCCCGGCTGCCGCGTACATATCAACTTGGTCATTTAGTGAGTATTTATCAGGGAATAACAGATGAAGAGTTAACCGAAACTTTTGGAAACTATACTCAATGGTGACAACCTAAAATTTTTGAAAGGAAAGAAGCTAAAGGGGCCCAAAATTCTACCTTTAACCAACTCCTTTTGCAATTTAAAACCAAAAGCCTACATTTAAAGTGATTAGGTAATAACTCTGCCCTCTGCTTGTCTGGGTGCCTCCAGCCAAGGTTTCATACTTTCCAGCAGCACTGGAGTTTGCACTTTTTTTGAACCAAATGTCTTGAGACAATTGAGTAGTGAAATGAAAGTTGAGGGTCAGCACAGAAGAAAAGATTTGTGGTAATCATGACAGTTATTGAGCAACTTACAATGATTTTCATTATATGGAAAATATAAACCTCTCCTTATTATGGGGAGAAGGAACCTGCTTTGATAAATACCCAGAGATAGGAGGCAACGTACGACCACAAACCAACAGCCTTAAACCCAAATTTCATATTGGGATGAAGCACCATTTTTTGTTTAAAAATGTCATCATGCTGAAGCCAGGTAAAGCCACAGAAATTACGGTAGCCATCTAAAATGGTGTCATATGTTGGAATAAACCAGAACAAAGCTGAAGCTATTTCTCTCCTAACATTGATACATTTATGCAAACTTACTGCAATCAAATGACTTGGCGCATAACTTACAGCCTAGTTAGAAGTCATTTTAACAAAATAATTAAATAAAACACAATAAAAAAAACATTGCCAACAACATTGGTGGAAGAGGAAAGCCTCTGTCTACACAATGCCTGTCACGGGTGTGTCGGAGGTGACAAATAGTCACCCTGCAATGGTTTGAAGGAGATTTGGCAATGCAGACAGCTGCCTAGATAGGAGGCTATGTTTAGGACCCACCGACTACCTACCTTTAGTCTGGGTGTATATATACCTGGTGCGTCTTGGTGGGCGTCACCAGTTATATTCATTCCTACTTGGAACTTGGCTGAAGCAGCATCACGTCCTCTTTGGAGTCTTGAGGCCATGTGTCCTGTTGGAGTTCTTCTAAAGCTAAGTTATTATTTCCCTATGTTGTCTTCCCCTTTTGGCTTTAGACTGCTAGTGGAAGTTGACTAGTGCTCATCTCCTTCCATCCCCAGGTTTAGCCTTTCGCCAGGTATAGTAGGGCGAGGCACGTGATCGGCGATATCTGCGGAGGCTGTATAGGGACGTTAGGCGGAGACAGGGTGACGCTAATCCAGATTAGGAGGTCACCTCTTCCCCCTTTCCCTAGTGTCTGGGCTTCCTTTCCTTTTAACCTCTGTGTTTCACTCACACCTGGCGTGACAATGCCTCACCCAAACCCTGATCCTGTCACTCATTCACAGGAAGGAGACTGCTCCTCACTTCACCAGGCAGTAGGACAGCAGCATGGAGGAAGAGCATCTACTGCCATCTCTCCAGCTCCTCCGCTCCCTGGATGGTGTTAAGTATGTGACATGAGGTCTCTTTTGTCTTCACCTAGCTTCCTTCTGCTGGTATTCCTCAATAAGTGAAGCTGGCTCCCATGCTACTATGATGACATATTTGGTAACAACTTCCTCCTGAAGTCCTGACTCTTCCTTTTCAGCCATCAAAATGTCAGACAGGCACCCCCTGAGCCACTCCTCCCACCACAGCTTTCAGCTCTTTGTATTAGATCCCTCAGGGTATCCTCCATCCTACAGTCTCCCAGCTTCTGTTGCTCAAGGATCCGCTACCCGCTCTTCAAAGCTGCTCCAGAGATGACTCGTTCCGGCAGATGTAACTTGAGCCTGCAGATTATTGCATGGTAACCACTCGACTTGCCATGCTCTTCTTCCAGGTATCAACTTCACGGCATCGCCTTCAACTTTCTGCAATGTTTTATAGTCTTATTGAGTGAGGGAGTTTCCATCCTCCCCCTTTGAAGAGGGGTATCCCTAAGGGTCAGTTCCTCCGGGTTCGGAGGGACTGTTCTTCGTGTAATGATTTCCAGTCTGAATCACGCAATCTGGCTAATAGATTTTGTGTGAGGGGATACCCTGAAGGGGTAATAGAGAAGGCCTATCAACAAGCAAGGGCAGTAGATAGATCATCCCTCCTTACCCCAAGGGATAGACCTGACTCAGAGCCCATCACACGGTTGATAGGCACTTACGATGATCAGTCAAGAAGTGTCATGGAAATTCTTAAAAGACACTGGGATATCCTACAGGCAGATTCGGATGTGGCGGGCCTGATTTCAAAGACACCCTCAGTCAGTTATAGGAGGGGGAAGTCTGTGAAGGACACTGTTGTGTATAGCCACTTTGCTCCTCAGAGGAAGGAGGGTACATGGCTGCAGAACAGGTCCAAGGGTACATTCAGGTGTGGCCACTGTTCTTTTTGTAAATTCATCACACCGTCAAAAAGTTTTGCGAGTACAGTGATTAAACGGGTGTGTGACATGAGAGATTTTGCCAACTGTAGGACATCGGGGGTGGTGTATCTCTGCACGTGCACATGTCCAATGGATTATATCGGGAAAACAAAACGTGAATTACGTGTTCGGATTGGCGAACACCTTGGACATGTGCAAGGATACACCACTCACCAGACATGTAATCTCTAAACAAGGGGGTGATGTTGGATCCATTTCATTTAGGGTCCTTGAGGTTGTGGAAAATACTCCAATGGGAAGCCCGTTGGATCTTCTGGATGGAATTGATGGCCCCAGGGGCCTGAATGAGCAGCTGAGTTTTTCGAGCTTCATTTGATTTAAGAGTGTGCTACTGAGGGCTAAATAGAACCAACCTTAATGTGATACTGGCCTTTGGGCATCACTTATATGTACCTATTAGGGTTACCTTTACATCTATATTTTGTGACTATTCTACATATCCTTAGTCTAACAACCTTGAATTTTTGGAAGGGCAAATGAGAGGATAAATGTGGACAACACTTAAATTTTAATGTAGGGAGATATCTGCACCCCTTTCTCTATTTTTTGATATTTTGACTTCTTTATTTCCCCTTGTATTTATTATTCTCCTCCTTTGGGGAGAAACGTTAATACATTATTTTGATGACTTTGAAATTGTGCCACCGGTTTCGCTTCCAATGCACGGTTTTTAGGACAGTATATTGTAAAGTATTGGCTTTCCGGGTGGTTATTGGCGTCTCCTCTGTGATTTTGGCAGGTACCACTAGATGTCAGGCTGTCTGCCTGGTCTGCTTTCTATCTGTGCTCTCCAGTAACTCTAGATGCGTTCCGGTGATCTCACTTCCGGTTTGCGTCATCAGTGAGTCATTTCCGCCAGCGTGCGTTCCACATGCCCACTGTGCTTTCCACAGACTTATATCCGGCTGCAAAAATGTGAGACATGTGCGCAATGGGAGTCATAACAGGGGTATGTTAATTAAACTTTGGTGGGGGTTTCTTATATATATATGGGATGTGGACGTTTCTTTCCATGTATGCAGCATTGACTGGTTGTCTGAGGCGATAGATTGCTGTCCTCCTCAGGTCCCCTGATGAACCCTGGTGGAACCCAACAGGAAACGCGTTGGGACTAAGGGACTACTAATGATAAGTGCCATTTTCATTTGGGACTATATATATGGGACTATTAAGTTTTAAGTGCCATTCTTTATCTGCATGAATTGTCAGACTGTTGGTTCAAATTGTGGGCTGAAGACCTAGAGACAATTGTGTTAAACAGCCCTCTATATATAATCTTCTGCTCTGATGAATAATTTTTGATCTAACAATATGCTGTATATGTGATACATATCTGTGTGGAACCCACACTGGAGATTTATTGTTTAAGAGAGATTGATCAAGATAGCTGTGCACTGGATCGCTATAATGGATCAGGATACTAGCTACTAAATACATCTATCTATGAATTGGTTTATTTAAGCAACACTAAGATTAATCGTACTTTCAAGTCTCCAGGTGCTGGTGTATGTCCTTGTAATAGTGGAGAAGGACGTAGCCTTCCTTTGGCACTGAAGTAGTTAAAGAAAGTTTTCCCGTAGTTAAACCTCTCTGAACTGTTGGTAGGCCAAGCTAGGGGGTTAGATTTAGTGGTCCAGTCAGTAGAGTAGAGGCGGGAACTTAGTTCCCTGATCAAGCCTTGAGTGTGATAGAGCTTGTTCCTGGAATAATTCCTTGTGGTCTGTAGTACCTATAGTCAGCCACAGGATGCCACTTTCCTGGGAGCAGATGTTAGGTTGAGTCTGCTAGTAGTGTTACAGACAGTGATGGGGTTAATGCTGTATGATGGCAGCCCACAGAGGGCACATTAGGAAAAATCCCTGTTTAGTTTCCAGAAGCAGGAAGTGATGGGCAGTAAGAGATAGGACAGTGAACTGTACGGGCAGCCTGACTATATGGTGGCTGCTAGGGTAGACGGGAGCTCCATACCCTCAGACAATGGGATCACCAGTGTAAAACTCTCCCTACGCAAGAGTCCTGTTAGCCGGCCAGAGAAGCTCAACAGAGGTATTGAGGACCAGGAGCACTTCTAGTCTGCAGGAAGCAGAGGAAGATAAATAGGACTCCAGGCTAAGACGTGGGGGAGATATCGGATCCAAAACACTGTTGGTATTGCAGAAGAGTCTCTAGAGATTAGAGTCACAGAGATGCTTCACTTAATGAGGGAACCAGGGCTGAAGATGTTGCCAGCGCCTATGAGGGAGATAATAACCTGTCGAGCCTTATCCATTATATCTGCCTGTAAATACTGTACATATTCCTCTTCCCCAAGTAAAGTCCAAGTTATGGTTAAGAACCTCGTGTCCTCTGAATTTATTGCTGCCCTGGTCCAAGAAGAAAAACACCTGGAGACAACCGCGATCGGATGATTTGAAGTAAGTGGAGAGCCCCACATGCACAGCCACACATCAGAGGGAGCACACAAATTGTCTGTTGGGTGCCAGAGCGAAAGGGGGCTACAGCTCGCCCACGACTACCTCGCTGTTGCACCTTACATCCTATTGAACAGATTTGGTCATTTTTATTATTATATATCGGTTTCTAAACCTATACATTCACTTGTTGTTCTACCTTTTTCTCATCATTGTGGTTTTTTAATATTTGGAAAAGGGTCTTTGTAGGGACATAAGGGATACCGACGTGGAGCGGGGGCGCCACGAAGTACAAATTAGGGTGGCAACCTCCGCTGTCAGGAAGGGAGAGGAATTAGGGACAAAATAGGGACAGTATTAGTCTGTACTCCTTCCTGTCGGTATAAGACCTGAATCTGATGTTCCATTTTTATGAGGATCATTGTCGTTCGTGTATGGATTTTTTCAGTCCTTTTTAGATTTAATTAATAAAAGTTACTTTTTAGGGGTCTTTTTTCCTCTGGTTGTTGCTGAATAAATAGAATGGACATGCTGAATTCATCATCTCTGTCCTGGTATTCACCAAAATCAGTCATCAGGGAGAGTCAGGACGAGGGCCGGCCTTAGTCTGAATTGTGTTCTGTACTTTGATTTCACCACTCAAATTATTTTGTTACTCAGTTTCCCAGGACACATGAGAGGGCAGGAGGTTACCTTTCATGTCCTAGGAACATTAATTTGTGATCTTTTGACACATAGGCCCCAATTCATCATCGCTGGGATTGTGCGCACCAATCTGAATGAATGAGACAATGAAATAAGATCCTAATTCAATAAGAGGCGCACTTCACTTAATGAATTAGGAGCCTCTTACTAGTGCCGAGCGCCTCCATCAGAAATGTTACTCCATTCAGGGACTGGAATCAATTTCTGGTGATATTTACCTTACTAAAATGGAAAAAATTTGATTAATTAGATGGCTGGCTTAGCCAACTCCTCCTAGTTTGACGTACCATAAAAATGCCAAAATTCCCTACATTTTTGTGTAATTTACAAGCTGTGCAAAATTTTCTGAGATTTTAAGGTGTTTTATACAAGTCATTGTTTTTGTTCCTTACATGAAATTACCCCCCCACAAGTACTGTACTATAAACTGCAGTGAACATGTGAAGTGAAATCCACCACTACTGTACTGACCCTCACAGGGGAAGTCATCATGCCATATACACACAGGGCCGAGACAATGCATTTTGGTGCCCTCGGCAGATTATGTAAACTATGCCCCATCCCAGCTTGAATCAGTTTAAAGATATCTTAAGAATATGTTCAGACATTGCATTTTTGCTGTGCTTTTCTGCACTAATAACGCAGTGTGTTGGCAGTAGAAACACTGATGCTTTATATGCATTTTTGGTGATTTATATCATACGGTTTTTAAAGCACCACTCTAGCGGGTTTTTCTTTTCAGCTTTGGAGTGGTGCTACTAATCTAAGGTCTCTGATCTAGAATTATACTTACCCGCCGCCATCTTCACCTTCTATCACCAGTACAAGACTCTGATAGACTTACATTAAAAAGTGACCTCCAGCTCACCCAGCAAACACTGGAGCGATCCAGCAGATCACAACCAGCAGGAGATGAGCGGAGGGGCGCCAAGAATAGATGAAGATAGCTTCTGATAAGAATAAGACTATGGGCAGAGAACTTAGAAGAGTGGCATCACTCCAGCGGTAAAGTAAAATAAAACTCTGGAGAGATTCTTTAATGCCTTTACCCCCGAAGGATGTTTGCACGTTAATGAACAGGCCAACTTTTTCAATTCTGACCACTGTCCGTTTATGAGGTAATACCTCTGGAACACTTCAACGGATCCCACTGATTCTGAGACTGTTTTTTCATGACATATTGTGCTTCATGATAGTGATAACATTTATTTGATATGACCCGCGTTTATTTGTGAAAAAATTGGAAATTTGGTAAAAATTTAGAAAATTCACAATTTTCCGAATTTGAATTTTCATGTCCTTAAATCAGAGAGTCAAGTCACACAAAATAGTTAATAAATAACATTTCCCACATGTCTACTTTGCATCAGCACAATTTTGGAACCAACATTTTTTTTTGTTAGGAAGTTATAAGGGTTAAAAGTTGACCAGCGATTTCTCATGTTTCCAGCAAAATTGACAAAACCATTTTTTTTAGGGAGCACATCACGTTTGAAGTGACTTTGAGGGGCCTTTATGACAGAAAATACCCAAAAGTGACACTATTCTAAAAACTGCACCCCTCAAGGTGCTCAAAACAGCATTCAAGAAGTTTATTAACCCTTCAGGTGCTTGTGGATGAAACCAAAGAACATTTAACCTTTTTTCGCAAAAATGTTACTTTAGAACCAATTTTTTTTTATTTTCACAAGGTTAACAGGAAAAATTGGACCATAAAAGTTGTTTTGCAATTTCTTATGAGTACGTTAATACCCCATATGTGGGAGAAAACTACTGTTTTGGCTCACGTCAGGGCTCGGAAGGGAAGGCGTGACATTTTGAAATGCAGACTTTGATGGAATGGTCTGTTTGATGGAATGGTCTGTGGGCATCATGTCGCACTTGCAGAGCCCCTGATGTGCCTAAACAGTGGAAATGCCCAACAAGTGCCCCCTTTTTTTGGAAACTAGACCCCCCAATGAATTTATCTAGATGTGTGGTAAGCACCTTGAACCCCCTGGTGCTTCAAAGAAAATTATAGCTGACTTATGAAAGTAAAAAAAAATCAAATTTTTCCACAAAAATGTTATTTTAGCTAAAAAAAATGTAGATTTTCACAAGGGTAACGGGAGAAAGTGCACCTCAAAATTTGTTGTGCAATTTTTCCTGAGCACACAGATACCCCATATGTGGTCGAAAACTACTTTTGAGGCACAGTGTAAAGCTCAGAAGGGAAGAAGTGCCATATTGGAGTACATATTTTCTGGGCTGGTTTGAAGGTGCCATGTTACATTAGCAGAGCCCCTAAGGTGCCAAAACAGCAAAACCCCCTCAATGAATTCATCTAGGGGTACAGTGAGCATGTTGACGCCACATGTGCCTCACAGGATTTTACTCCATTGGGCAGTGAAGAAAGAATAATTACATTTTCACCACCAAAGTTTTGTTTTAGTCCCAGATTTTACATTTTCACACTGAGAAATGAGTAAAAATGTCACCAAAGTTTGACACACAAGTTTTGCTGAATGTAGAAATACCCCATATGTGGCTGTGCAGTACTGCTTAGCCACACGGCGAGACTCGGGAGGGACGGAGCGTTATCTGCCTCCTGGAGCATTTTCCTAGAATACTATGCAGTCTCCATATACACAGCTCCTACGTAATTCAGAAAAAACCCCGGAGGGATCCATTCACTACAATGAAGCAGCAGAGTTAAGCCTCTTTCACATGTCAGTGTGTCCGCTACGTGTGGTGACAGTAATTAGGACCTGTTTCATATATTTGTTGCCTGGTTTAACCATTCTATTTATTCTCATGGAAGATGTCTGTCAGCAGTTTACCCCCTCCCCTCTTTACAGAACACATGGACGCTCAGCTGATTCTAGTGTGCATGTATATGGGGGGAGGAAAACGTGTTTATCCGTCAGCTCGCTCCATTGTACGGCCACATTCAGAGTTTCTCCTCCTGTGCAGATGTTCATATAGTCTGTAATCATTATGTCAGCGCTGGTTTATACCTGACTGGTTTATACAATGATCTGTACAGAAATAATCTATTCCCAGAGGAAGAAGAGAAGACAGAAATAATCCCTGAGCGCTCTGCTAATTCTCTGCACCTTCATCTACACAACATTGTAATACAGCGACATCATGGGGGATGAGGACGGAGGTTTTTGTACGGCTCTGTATCACTGTGTGAGAGGAGTGCTATAACCCTGCTGACAGTAATAATCTGCTGCATCGTCCTCTGTCGCTCCACTGATTGTAAGAGTGAAAGAAGTTCCAGATCCAGATCCAGTGAATCTCTCTGGGGTTCCTGATTGTCGAGTGTTTGCCAAGTAGATGAGAAGTTTTGGAGGCTGCCCGGGTTTCTGTTGGTACCAGTGTAAATAGTCTTTGGAGTTGCCGCTATACAAGAGACTTTGACTGGATTTACATGAGACGGTGACTGTATCTCCCGGTGACACCGACAGATAATCCGGAGTCTGAGTCATCACAATCTCTCCACAGGACACTGGGAGCAGAAGAGAAGAGATAATGGTGACAATCACTGATATAATGACGTGCGCTCCTTCTCCTCTTACTACATGTATACAGCCATGTTCTGTATACTCTCATCTATCCCACATAGTATAACCCTCACCGGACATTACCTTGTATGTAAAGATACAGCACACAGAGCAGAGATCTCAGGGAAACCATCGTCATTGTTCTGGACGCTCACAGACACAGATCATTGGTTTCATGTCTTATTTATATCACATGAAATCTACAGGGAAATCGTCTGAGATTATGTAACAGGAAATAGGCAAATCACCGGATTATCAGAGATTACATCATCTGCTGCTTTCATGGCTGATAATCAGTGAGATAAATAACGGGGGATTTAATCCTGTCCACAGATATCACAAGTAACAATCTAATCCATCTCATCAGTGATCTTGTAAATGTAGAAGTTTCCTGATCTGTGTATTTTGCTCGGTGTTGGATCAGTACCGGCTCCTTGTAGAATCCAAAGTAAGATCAGATTTACTGAAAGTGCAGATTTATTAAGAGTAATAAAGTGAAGTTTGAGATTTACAGTAAATGAGTGATAAAACCCTTTGTGATGACAATCAGTGTTGTCCTGGGGTAAATTCTGATATAATAAATCCTCCTTATGTCTCTATCACATGGCAGGATTCTGATCAGTATTTGTAGCCAAAACCAGGACTGAGCCCAAACCACAGAAGAGGAGCAGATCTTTCCAGGACAGTTTTCTCTTCTTTTTACAAATACTGACATATAACACTGATCAGAGACTGTGAATGTGACTTATGCCGGAAGCACACACACAATTCTGCTGTATTCTTCATGGGGTCTTCATTGGCTTTGACATCTTTTTCAGGCCAAAGTTTCTTTAAAGTCTATAGTGAAACATGAAAGGTCTCCGGTCACTG
Organism: Phyllobates terribilis; assembly: GCF_046119375.1. Taxonomy (NCBI): domain Eukaryota; kingdom Metazoa; phylum Chordata; class Amphibia; order Anura; family Dendrobatidae; genus Phyllobates; species Phyllobates terribilis. The sequence goes on from NW_027362761.1 coordinate 1,178,768,974, forward strand.
AATTGTGATCTTTGGCTTCTCCTTTGTCTTTCTCGGCTCATTGGTGTTTATTTCAAAGCACAGTTTGCTCTGGTTGGGACATTTATTTCTGACATGTTTTCTCAGACTTCTGCCTAGAACATGAAAAAAACAAAAATAGATGTGTAAAATGTTTCACAATAAAAGAAAAACAGCAAAAATGTTTGTGAAAAATGTAATGAAAACATTTGATATTCATAGCCTTCTTTCCAGTAGTTTGAAATAGTTTGAAATAGTTAAGGGTCTTGGCCTCACAGAAAATGGATATGGTTTGCCAAAAAACGTGCTACACAAAGCTGTGAAGAATGTGCCAAGATTTAAAGTAAACGTAGACTAGACAGTCCTAAAAAACGACAGATGTGTTGACCACTCATAAATGTGATGCATTTTAACACTATGAAGTTTGCATTGTCTAAGAATTAGAGAGAAGAGATGAGTGAATGTTTTTACATTCAGCTTCAGGATGTTCAGCGACTTTTTCCTGAACATTTGATTCACTAAAAAACTCAGTAAAGTCAGATCAGACAAGCAAGCACACTATCTCTGACTGACACCAATTACAGATTTTTTTTCTCTGTAAAAACGATTGCGCTGTCTTGCTTTATCTTTCTAATGCATTAAGAGGCAAAAAAATGTAAATTTTTAATCACAAATTGTTTAAATTCCTCTGGACCTTAAAATTCATAAACATTTACTGAAATGTGATTATTATTAATCTTTTATGTCACATTCCTCCCTTTCCACTTTCTCTGTATAACTTCTATATCCAGGAATTTTCATCCCATTGATGAGAATCTATGAAGCTTTTTATCCACATGATGACGTGACTTAGTTTTATACTTAATCCCTTCCCACCACAGCCAATTTTCATCTTCCATCCCCTTCTTTCTAGAACCATAACTTTTGTATTTTACTTTCCTCATAGACATATTAGAGCTTGTTCTTCTATAATAGGGAGATCTCTCCACATGTAGATTACACTTGTGTGACACGACCAGCGCAGCAATCTGACCGCTGGGGACATTATACATAGATAGGACCAATAATCTGCACCTAACACATGATTTGCTCTAGTAACAATGAAACGTCACTTTTTATAGTTGTTTGGTAAAAATTGGATTTTTTGGCTTTTGTCTTTTGGATGTAAAGTATCAGTCAGTCCCTACCGACACCAGTGATTAATATGGTGTCACCTATAACATTAAGGCTGCAGTCACATCCGTGTGAAATGTCCGAGTGCCGTCTGATGTTTCCCCTGATGAAGCACGGACACAGAGAAACTAATGGATCTATTCACACATCTGTGACGTCCATGAGCCTCCGCTCCGGTCCTGTTCTTATCAGAGTCGTCCATACAAGTCAGTGGGGATCTGTGAGACGTGGATACAGATCGGAGGCTTTGGTTTTGCTTCCAGGTCTCACAGATCTGTTGTTTAATGATAAATGTGAACATGTGACCTCCCAGGGGACTTCTTATTGGCTTGATGATGTGATCACTTTCCTCTGCGGTCTCTATCATTATGACGATACTACATTTTCTTCCATTTGTACAATAAAAATACTAGAATTTTTATAAAATGTGTTTTGTGTCGCTGCATTCAACGACCCAGAACATTTTATCTTTCAGCCCGGAGCTGTATGTCGCTCGCTGTTGGGACAGCGTACAGTCTTATTGGTGCCATGTTGGATACATGAAACGTTTTATCACTTTTTACTTAGTTTTAGGGAGTTTTCTGCAATGTTCATTGTGTGGGATAAATAACATCTTCTGTAGGATTCTTTACTCTAGTTATTTTTTGTTTTTGCAAAAGAAATTTATAAAGAATTTTTTTTTACTTTTTAATTTCTATCCTAGTAAGGACTTGAATGTCTTTCTGCATTGCAATGTATTATCGGTACATCTTATATATTATCAACATATTCCATAGTGTTGTACAGAGATAGTCACCAGTCCCCGTCCTCTATGGGGCTCACAATCTGCTCCTTTGTCCCCCCTCTATGTGTCGTCCTATACACGCGGTTTATGTGGAGCTCAGCGTTGTGTCACTTCTCTATAAATCACATTTTCAGGTCTCAGTCTGTCCAGTCAGGGCCGGCTCCAGGTTTTCTTGGGCCCCGGGTGAAAGAGTCTCAGTGGGCCCCTTTAACACATACCACGATTCATGATGCAGAGATACGGCGGAGAAATATATATATACATCTCTGGCAAAAATTGTTAGACCACGGAACTGTTTTCTATTGGAAAGCATGGAAAGACTGGTGGAAAGCATGCAAAGATGAATGAAAGCTGTGGTTAAAAATCATGGTTAGTCCACCAAATATTGCCAAATATTGATTTCACAGTTAAAACATGAGTAATTTTTTTGTATTTTGACGGTTTATCATTTGCTGCAAATGCAAAATTTTTAGCTTTGAATTTTGGATACATATTGTGAGTAGTTTATAGACTAAAACAACAATGTACATTTTACTCAAAAATATACCTATAAAGAGAAAAATCAGAGAAACTGAACATTTTGCAGTGGTCTCTTAATTTTTGCCAGAGCTGTATATAGTACAAGACCTAAGATTTCACTTCTTACATTACATGAGCAGAATACTGGCCCCAATATAACGCTCTATACAGGATACTGGCCCCCATATAATGCTCCATACCGGATACTGGCCCCCATATAATGCTCCATATAGAATCCTGGCCCCCTGTAAAGAAAATACTTATTTCCGTATATTTTTCTATCAAGGACTTCTTATCAGATGCGATCGATCAAAAACTATATCACAATATTCTTATGAAAAAATGTATTGATTTATTCTTGGATTGTCCATTAAAAAGAATGATTGTAGTAGTTACATAAAATAGTTAAATAGTTACAAAGTGATTGTCCATAATTAGCTTAATAGTTGAGATCCATACATGTTTTCTTGGGATCTTGAATGATAGGTTGCGTCTGTCTGTGTCCAGCATGTGTGTCAGGATGACACCATGTGTCCGGGTAAAGCACATGTCTCCTTGTGCCTACATCGGCAGCTGGTTCCTTCACATATAGATCCTCATACAGTGTCCTGTGAAATGGCAAGAGCACCCCCCGTCTCTAACATAGGGTTATAGCCGGTCATACCAGCTGTTCTTCTACTTATGGTACAAACTTACACCGAGCTAAAAATACAAATAGCGTATGTCATCTAGAAACCCTAACACGAGGCTGATGCAATCTTATGCAATGTATGGTACAGAATTAAGAATAAAATTAATATCCGTACTTAATATTTAACACCCTCATATAACGCTCCATGCACGCTGTTCCCCCCACATAATGCCCCATGATGGCTGTGTCCCCCACATAGTGCCTCATGCAGTCTGTATTTTGCCTCCCACATAATGCCTCATGCAGGCTGTGCTGTGCCCCCCACATAATGCCCCATGCAGGATGTCCTCCCCCATATAATGCCCCATGCAGGATGTCACCCCCCACTTATAATGCCCAATGCAGGATTTCACCCCCACATATAATTCCCCATGCAGGATGTCACCACCACTTATAATGTGCCATGCAGGGTGTTACCACCCCCCCTATATAATGCCCCATGCAGGATGTCACCCTCCCCCATATAATGCCCCATGCAGGATTTCACCCTCCCCCATATAATGCCTCATGCAGGATGCCACCACCACATATAATGCCCCATGCAGGATGTCACCACCCCCCATATAATGCCCCATGCAGGATGTCACCCTCCCCCCATATTATGCCACGTACAGGATGTCACCCCCCATATAATGCCCCATGCAGGATGTCACCCCCCCATATAATTCCACATGCAGGATGTAGCCCCCACCATATAATGCCCCATGCAGGATGTCACCCCCTATATAATGACCCATGCAGGATGTCACCCCCCCATATAATGCCCCATGCAGGATGTCACCCACATATAATGCCCCATTCCTCCATGCATAAAAAAAATAAATAATCAAATACTCACCTCACTTCTCCTCACCTGCTGCCGCTGCTCCGGACTCCTCAGCGTCATCAGCGTCTTTCCGCTTTGCGCTGCGACGGCTCAGGAGAGGGCGTGGTGGAAAGACGTCACCGCATCCTCTGACCTGACACGTCACAGTACAGCAGCCGATGCAGGACCTGCTGCGGAGGCACGGGGAGAGGTAAGTATTGTGCCGGCTGCCAGGGCACTGAGCAAGCAAGGGAGGGAGGGTGGGCGCTGGCACCGCTGTCCTCCGCTCATGGGTCCCAAAGCACCCCGGGGTGCCAGGCGGCAAGTGGGCCCCCCCCCGCCCCCCGCCTGCTCAGGGCCCGGGTGCTGACGCCGGGCCTGTGTCCGGTCATCAGATATTTAATAGAGACGTCGTCTCCCTGTTCTCTTTCTCTGCAGTTTTATTCTGTAAGTGATCAGTGATTAATATCCAGTAATGCAGCAAAGAGCGAGATAGAGGAGGAAGGATCGGATTCTCCCCATCTTGGAGCGCCTCCTGGTGGTCACTAAACTCCTCGTGTTGTAGATTTTTCCTCCATAGAAGCAGCAATCTTACAATATATTAGGATTTCTGCACTTTTCATAATCAGTTTATTTTATTTCTTGTGTTCAGTTTAATTATTAAATTTATTAACAAAAGTGATGAAAAAATACCATTCTGTGTTCTGTGTTCTGGGACGGAGGTTCACCTTCCAACAAGACAATGACCCAAAGCAAACTGCTGAAGCATCACTGAGAATCTGTGGTCAGACCTGAAGTTTGCGGTTCACCAGAGGAAACCATCTGACCTGAAGGAGCTGGAGCAGTTTTCCTTTGAGGAATGGGCAAAAATCCCAGTGGAAGTCAGCAACTTATGACAATCATTTCAGAAGAAGGATATAGCGGTGACATCTCCCTTGTGAATAACACTTCCACAACACAGCCCCATAGAGTTCTACTACTGCTATCACCACTGCTCTAGGAGTCTTATGTCTCTTCTTTTCCTTGGAAAGGCTGCCACCTTGTGACAGAGTTTGGAATCTCATTCTAGGTCACCGTTATATCCTTTTTTTCTGAAAAGATTCATAAGTTGCTGATATTTATATAGGAGTCTTGTTCTTCATATATAATAGAATGCAGAAAAATACTTCTTTTAAAAGATGCAGAAAAAGAAGAATCTCATAAGCGGATGTATAATCACTGTATCCCATACTATGAGGTTATTTCAGATGACATAATTTTATATGATATGTAAATATGCATGTATATCATTATCATTTATTATTGTTATTTTTTTCATGTATTTTTGTACAGTTCTGATGAAGGTCCAGTTTAATGACTTTGGATTGCTATTAAAAATAATTAGTTTCATTCACTGCAATTTTTAATTGCTAAGTTCCTTAATAGTGATGAGCGATACTCGCAAGTACTCGGTACTCACCCGAGCATCTCAGTACTTGACTGGCGCTGCTGAGCTCGTCACAGTCACTCCGGAATCAGGCAGTGTAGGGAGAGGTGCTGCTGAGCTAGGGAGAGATTTACTTGTTTTTCAGTTAGTGTAGGTATACCAACATATATTATTCACATATCTATCTCAACTAACAGTCCTTCTGAGGACTAATCCAGATGCAGAGATATCAGTGCTAGGCAGGCAGGGTATATAGCAGACCGCAGTGCACATAGCAAGAGGGTCCATTCAAGTTCTGTCTGCTGCTTTTACAGATATTTGTAGAAATAGCCCCAGGTATCAGCGGCCAGGAATATTTTTTTTTATCTTAATGCTGATTATTTGCTTAAAAAGCAATCCAGAGAACACCATTTTTCTGTGTCATTTGCTTGTTGGCACTGCAGAATACAGCCAGGTCCTTTCCATATTACAATCCAGCTATTTAAAACTGTGGTTTGTCCGTCACACGGATCACATATAAGTTCGCTGAAAATTCTGCCATTTCTGGCCTCCATTAAAATATTGTTTCAGTGTGTCAGCGTAGTTATTCACACCAGTTTGCTGTTCAAAATAGTTACCTAGAGGCCAGGCATTTAAAACTATGGTTTGTCAGTCACACGGATGTCATATAAGTTCTTTCCAAATTCAGCCATTTGTAGTGAGCGTGGAAGATATTGTCCTCTATTTAAAATGGGCAACGCGCGTGGCAAGGGACGAGAAACTGGATGTGATGGTGATATTGCATGCAGAGGCCGAGGCCATAGGCAAGCTGAATTTATGCCACATCAAACACCCACATCTTCTCGCTCGACCTTCCTGTCCCAATTCCTAGGGGACCGCAGCACACCACTATTGAACCCAGAGCAGTGTCAAAATGTTATTGGTTGGATAGCAGATAATGCTTCCAGTCACTTTGCCACCACCACCACCCTGTCTTCCACATGGTCAAGTCCCAGTAGCCGTGAGTCTGGACCGCATATTCCTCACCCTGATCCTCCTTCCTCCCACCATGCCGAGTGCCCAGAGATAACTGATCCCACTCTTGGACACTCCGAAGAGCTGTTCGCTTTTCCATTTATAGATACGTTATTCTAGCCTGGTCCACTTGAAGTGGGGCAAGAGAAGATCGCATGTAGCGATGCACAAATATTTGAGCAGCCACGGTCATATGAAGTCAACGGTGGGAAAGTGTCACAAGAGGTGGACGATGATGAGACACAATTGCCAGAAAGTCAGGAGGAGGACCAGGGTGCGGAAGTGGAAGATGAGGTGGTGGATGATATAGTAACTGACCCAACCTGGCACTAGGACATGCAGAGCGAGGACAGCAGCACACAGGGGGAGGGAGGCAGAGCACCCTAACAGGCATGAAGAAGCAGTGTGGCGGCCGCATACAGAAGGCGGGCAACCGTTCCCTGTAACACCAACACAACGGAAGTTGCCAGTACAACTGTTAGGTCTTCCCAAGTCTGGTTGTTTTTTAAAGACTCTGCCGATAACCCCAAAAAGGCCATTTGCAACACCTGCCAGGCCAGCATAAGCATGGGTAGCAAAACTACCAGCCTGACCACCATCAGCATGATCAGGCACATGGCAGAAAAGCACCCGACTTTGTGGGACAAACCCCAGGGTCCAGGAACAGTGTCTGCAACTGACAATACTGCTTCTTCCGCTGTTGTGCATGCAAGCCAATCCCCTATCCATAGTACACGCGAAGATGCCTCCTGCCCTGCACCTGTCGTTGCCCACTCTCAACTAGCACCATCAGCAAGCACGTCCTTTTCCCAGCGCAGCATTCAGTTGTCCTTATCCCAGTCCTTGGAACGCAAATGCAAATACGCAGCCACGCACCCCCAGGCCACACTACTAAATTCCCACATTTCGCGACTTCTTGCACTCAAAATATTGCCTTTTAGGCTTGTGTAGCTGGAAGTTTTCCGGAGCCTGATGGTGGCGGCCATCCCTCGGTACTCGGTCCTCAGCCGCCACTATTTCTCCCGGTGTGCCTTCCCCGCATTACACAAGCACGTGTCCCACAACATTAGCCGTGCCCTCAACAATTCAGTTACTGGGATAGTCCACCAAACCATGGACACGTGGGCAAGTGCTTGTGGACAGAGAGCATATCTCGCTGACGGCACACTGGGTTAACATAGTAGAAGCCGGGACTTAGTCGGACCTTGGGATGGAACACATCCTCCTGATGCCGAGAATTGCGAGCCCTTGGTCAATTAGGGTTGCCCCCACAGTCTACAGCTCCTGCACCTCATCCTCCTCAGCCTACTCCTCCTTTTCAGCCTTTAGCTCCAAAATGACCACATCATTCACAAGCTGGAAGCACTGTAGCACTGCCTCAGCCAAGCGGCAACAGGCTGTGCTGAAGTTAATATGCTTAGGTGACAAACCGCACAATGCTGAAGAGTTGTGGATGGACAGCTCTAAAAGAGCAGGCAGATCTGGGGCGGACAACGCTGAACCTACAGCCAGGCATGGTCCTGTGTGACAATGGCGGTAACCTGGTGGCTGCTCTGAGGCGAGGCGAGCTCACACATGTATCATGCCTGGCCCATGTGCTTAACCTCGTGGTTCAGCGGTTTCTCAAAACCTACCCGGAGCTGCCGGATCTGCTTGCCAAAGTACGCCACCTGTGTGCCCATTTTAGAAAGTCAGCTACAGCTTCCGCCGCCTTTGCTGTGCTTCAGCAGCGTTTGCAGTTTCCGGCTCACCGACTTGTTTGTGATGTCCTGATGCATTGGAACTCTACATTGCAGATGTTGGGAAGGATTTGTGAGTAGAAGAGAGCAGTTGTTGACTACCAGCATCAACAAGGCCATTGGTATTCAGTTCAGACTCCACACATAAAACCTCAGGAGTGGAAATGGATGTCAGACATATGTACCATCCTCCAAAACTTTGAGGACTCCACCAAGATGGTGAGCGGTGATGATGCCATAATTAGTGTCACCATCCAGCTTCTCTGTCTTCTGAAATGCTCTCTGCTCACAATCAAAGAGGATGCATTGCAGGCTGAGCATGATGAAATGGAGCAGGGAACTTTACAGGTTGATTACACACAACCCACTTCATCTCATCCCAACGTGGATTGGGTGACAATGAGAAATAGGAGGAGGAAAAACAGGAGCTAGTTTCATGCGCTATAGATGGTACTACCTGCACAACTGTCATACCGCCTGTTCAGCGTGGATGGCCTGAGGACGCGAAGATGGAGGAGGAAGAGAGCATGGTCAGTCATCCTCTTGGTGAGGACAGTCTTGCCTGTTAGCAGTCTGGCACGCATGGCTGAGGTTATGTTATGCTGCCTTTCCTGTGACCCTCACATTCTCAAAATTTTGGGTGACAGTCATTACTGGTTGGTGACAGTTCTAGACCCACGCTACAAGGAGAATTTTTATCTCTTATTCCCGAGTCGGACAGGTCTACAAAAATGGCACAGTACCAGAAGGCCCTTGTTGCCGAACTATTCAAAAAATTCCCATCTGAAAACATTGGCGGCAGAGGTCACAGTTCGTTGGACATCCAAGGAGTACAGGCGAGAGAGACACAACTTCAATCCAGCAGAGACTGGGGAACACTGTCAAAGTTTTGGGAGAGTTTTCTCAGCCCCTCCCATCCCACAGGCCCAGAGGCGGGGGGTACTCTCACAAGGAGTGCAAAGTTTGGGAAGATGCTGAGGGAGTACCTTGCCTACCGTACCAACGTCCTCCATGATTCCTCTGTGCCTTATAATTAGTGGGTATCCAAGCTGGACATGTGGAATGAACTGCCTCTCTATGCCTTGGAAGTCCTGGGCTGCCCTGCCGCTAGCGTGTTATCAGAGGGAGTTTTTAATGCCGCTGGTGGAATTATAATTGATTAAGTGCATCCGCCTGTCAACTGAAAATGCTGACTGTCTGACTCTTATAAAAATGAACAAGGGCTGGATTGGGCCAGACTTCTCAACACCACCGAATAATAGCAGCGTAACATAAACTCAAATCCAGTGACTTTTTTTGAGAGCTGTATTCCCCATGCACCTCTTCACATCCACACATGGGTATATGTGGCACCCCTGCGGGTTCAGTCGCCACTGCATCTCACCCAGAGGTGTTGTATCCCACTCTCAGGTAAGGAGGGAGTACTGCCCGGGACCCACCCACCTGCATCCAACACTACACCATTCCAGACCAGTAGGCGGGGCAAGATACACTGGCTTATGCTGAGCTTTGTCCCTGGTTGGAAGTGGGGGGAACCGAGAGAGGGGGAACCATGTAGTGCGTGTGGGTGGAGGAAGCAGTAAAGGGGAGCACTTTGAGTAGGAGCATAAAAAGGGGAACCATCTTGGGAGAGAGTCCAGTCTGAGGAGAAGGAGTGGGAGCAGGAGCTCTGTAGGAGCAGCTCTGCTCAGAGGAGAGGAGAGAGGCGCGGGCCTAAACTGAGAGGCCCAGGAGGACAGGCTGGAAGAGGATGGGAGCAGAGGGAAGGCCCAAGAACAGAGAGGGTCCCAGGGGCACGGCGAGTGCGGAAGCCACCCGTGCACCCGAATCTACCAGAAAGTGGAGGAATCAGGCTGCAAAGGGGACCGGCCCCTAACTAGTGGAGAACTACATGGCTCAGCTAGAAACTCGGAGGCTACTGTACTTTCAGGGTGCAGCTGCTCACAACCGCAACTAAATCGCTAAAAAGGTGGCCGCATAGGATTCAGGGGACTGCACGTTGCCCGCCAAAATCTGAGGCTACCGGCTTGGGACACTGGTTGCGAGGCACAGGGTAGGAGGGTGAGAGCCAACGTAGGAAGACGACCGAGGAAGGCACACAGAATGGAGTCCCGTTATGTATTCCTGAAACACCTGGGAGATTGCTGAACCGCTCCCTTGGTGAACACAGGACGGCGAGGGAGGTTACCCTGGTGCTGGTAACCTGGAGTCTGACAACTGTGAGTAAATTCGAAGACTGTACCCCACTGTGTCCTAGAATTATTATCTGCGCTATCACCTGCACTACACTGCACAACAACATCTACCTCATTAAATCAACACTGCACTGCCCTGGAGCTTAGCTCTGCCTGTGGAGAGCTGAACCAACTATGCTGCATCACCATCAGCTCCTGAGGATCTGCACCGCAGCGGTGGCTCTATATAGCATACCACAGGTGGCGTCACGAATATTATATATAAAAACTTTATCCCATTTCACTAATCCCCTTTTATTGACCGCCCTAGGTCATGGACCGGGTCACTGCCACTGTGACATCTCCCAGCATCGACTGGCCCGGCTACCGAGTACCCCACGGCCCATTGGGCGAGTCAACTTGGCATCATGAAGAGGATTCGAACCAACCCGTTATAACCGGGTACTGTGCGCCTAGAAACTGTGTTGTATGTGACGTGCCCCCTGGGCCGTGGGGTACTCGGTAGCCGGGCCGGTCGTAGCTAGGGTAGATGTCACAGTGGTGGTGACCCGGTCTGTGACCCAGGGCAGTCAATAAAAGGGGATTTTTATAGTTTTTGTATTTAATGATCGTGACGCCACCTGTGGTATGCGGCTAAAGGGAGCCGCCGCTGCGGAGCAGATCCTCTGGAGCTGATGTCAGTGCAGCAGAGTTGGTTTGGCTCTCCACAGTTAGAGCTAAGCTCCAGGGCAGTGTAGATGTTGTATGAGGTAGATGTGACGTGTGCTGTGTAGAGCAGGCAGGTGATGGCACAGCAATTATTCACAGAGGCAGTGGGGTGCAGTCTTCAGGGTTTTACTCACAGTTTGCCAATATTCCAGGTTACAGTTACCGGTGTATAACCTCCCACGTCGTCTTGTGTCTACTCAGGGAGGGGTTCAGCAAACCCTCAGGCAATTCCAGAGTACTTAGCGGGACCCCGTTCTGTGTGTTCCCCCTGGCCATCTTCCTGCGCTGGCTCTCACCCGCCTGCCCTGCGCCTCACACCCAGTGTCCCAAGCCAGTGAACGCGGACCTTGCCAGGCGACGTCTTCTCTGTCCCCTGGGTCCTCTATGGCCTCCTTTTTGGTGATTAGATGTGGCTGTTGGCTGCAGCACCTGAAATGCTGCACCCTCTGGTTATCTAGTTGAGACTTGAAGAACTCTGCTAGTTTAGGGCCCGGTGCCCTCTCTGCGGCCTGATCCTTACACTCCTAGTGGGTTTGGGTGCACGGGTGGCATCCGCACTGCCCGTGCCCCTAGGATTCTTTCTGTTTCGGGAGCCTTCCTTCCTGCTCCTCTCCTCTCTTCAGTCTGTCCTGGGCCTCTCTCACTAGGCCCTCTTCCCTGAGCAGAGCTCCTGCTCCTCCTCTGACTGAACACTCTGACTGGACTGGCTGACTGACTGACTACACACCCAAGATGGCTTCCCTTTTTATATCCTCCTTCTCAAGTGCTCCCCTGAACTTCTTCCTCCACCCACACCCACTACATGGTTCCCCCTCTCTTGGTTCCCCCCACTCCAGCCAGGGTCATGGTTCAGCAACGCAGCAATGCATCTTGCCCCTCCAGCTGGCCAGGAATAGTGTAGTGTTGGATGCAGATGTTTGGGTCCCGGGCAGTACTCCATGCTTACCTGAGAGTGGGATAACACACCTCTGGGTGAGATGCAGTACCTCTGTGGCAACTGAACGCGCAGGGGTGCCACATATACTGAATGTGGCGCCCACCCCAGAAGAACGGGTGCCATTATGTGCGTGATAAAAGACAGCAAGGAACCTCCCATCGTGGGCCGGCTCCCAGAATGGCGCCAAAAGCACAACCCGCCCCATGCGCCTGTGGCCATATACCTAGACCTGTCCATCAGTCTGGGGAAGCCGACCCCAGGTGTGGCCAACATCAAGCATCCATTTGACTGCCCCAGAAAAAGGAAAGGAGAAGAGAAACCTTGGAGACAGGGTGGGATCTCCAGCAGTGCAGACAGACTGCACCCAGCAGGTATGATGGAGGGAGACCAACCTGTGACTCTGGCTCTTGGCCTGCAGCCTGCAGCTGCACCCCTCAACCTGGAAGGGATATTATCTCAACTGTCCCTGGAGGATACGAGCTTCCTCCGCAATGAGGTACAGGAGCTGGGCCGGCGGATGGAGGAGGCCCAGCAGGTTGCCGTCACCACCTGGAAGGACGAACTGTTGGAGAAGTTGCTGACCTGGCAGAAGTCCACGCTGCGCCTCAGCAGCAGCGCCCCAGCCCCGGCGGAGCCTCTCCTGGACCAGGAGGTACCAAGCAGTGCTGGAGCAGCTGCAGGAGAAGGTACTGACGGCGCCTCTGCCTGGGCGCTGAGAGCGCTGACCTGCTCCTGGGCCCTTTGCCGGAACCTTCTTCCCAGGGCGCCTACCACATCAACTTGCTTCTGGGCCCTGCACAGGAACCCCCTGCCCCGGGCGCCTGCCACGTCAATCTGCTCCTGGGCCCCTGACAGGAACTTCCTTTCCCCGCATCCGCATGGGTGTACGGGCGCCCTGCGTGGGACTGATCAGCCAAGTACTAGGACCAGCAGAGAGCCCCTCTAGTGCCCACGTCCGCGCCCCCGGTTGCCTGCCAGGGAGGAGAAGAGTTCTGGTGGAAAAATCCGGAGGGTAACCTCATCAGATTCCCGAGGGAGACCGAGACAGAGGCCCTCAGGAGGGAAGAACAGTGTGAGCGGGAGCTCCGGAAGCTGACCGCAGAGCGCCGGGAGCGGCAAGAAAGATGGGTACGGATCCTGACATCCAAAACCCGGGCCCGCAAGATCAAGCCAGCCACACCCAGTCCCCGTGCAGAAGGGACTGTCGTGAAGTTCGACCTGGAAGCCGGGTGGGGCTTCATCAGAGAACCACAAGTAGCAAAGGATCTCTTTGTCAACAGGAGGGACGTGGATTCCTACCTCCAGCAAGGACGTCCTGGCCGAGACCTGTATCCTGGTGACCGTGTCACCTATACCCGGCATAAGGGAGAGCGCGGGTGATATGCCCTCCATGTGCACAGGGTAATGGAGGAGGAAGAGGACATGCCCCTGCAGTCCGAGGCTGACGACCCGGCTGGGCCAGCCTATGCAGGACAGGTGTCTCCCAGGAGGGAGCACCAATATTGAACTCCCGGTTTACCAACTGAACTGTATATAGGTACCCGGAAGGGTACGTCATTGTTTAAGTTTGAAAATTTAGGCTGAGGATAGTAAGGAGCCAAAAACTTTTAACTGTAAATAGTTTGCACTTCTTAAAGTGCTTCTTATTGGTTTTATATAGAAAGACCATTGAACAAAAACTCGTTTGGCGTGGCCGAAGACATGGTCCAACAGCTGGATCACCTATGCCCTGCAGCCACGCCCAGGGCCTATGTTGAGGGTTTTCGGATGGGTCCCTCAAATTGCACCTTCTTCAGTGAGATGGACACCCGGTTATGGATCTCACTTTATTGAGTTGAAAATTGTTTTATATGAAAAATGTTTTATAGATGTGAAGAAAATTTTATTGGAGAAAGTTTTATAATGTTTTGATAAAGAAACCTGTAATGTTTAGAAAGATGAGCCTCCCATAAAGGGAAGAAAAGTTATTAGTCCTGAGCCACAAACGCAGATTAATGAATATACAAAGTATCGCTCCTGAAGTTCACCACTTTTGGTTGTTTTGTATCTAAGATTGAAATCCAATCCATCTCTATTATCAGAGATTTCTTTCCCAGTTTCCTTCACTTTCTGGGCTATTAACCTTTTCCATGCCATAAAAATTAATCTACAAGTGTAATTTTTATGTGAATCAATAAATTGTCTCTCTGCACCTGAATATGTAATATTTCCCTTATTAGTAGTGTACAGATATTCTGCTTTGCATCTTTTATTTTCCACCACTACATCTGACATAAGGCAGATTACAGGCTCTTTATTCTATACAGTAGATTGTGTGATGTGCACTGCAGGCACAGGAGGATTACAGTGGGGGCAATCTGGGCTACTGCCCAAAGCCCGAGGCTCTGAGGAGCCATGGACAGATTGCCCTCATAATTTTTGTGTGCCCCCATCGGTAGTGCGTATCACCAGGCAGGGAGTGTTCCTGAAGCTCCGCTGTCAGCAATAGCGAATGGCAGCACAATGAATGGGGAGCTCCTGTCACCTTCTCTGTGACTCAGTTGGTGCCGAGGCAATGACATCATGGCGTCAGCATGGACGCTCTGGCATAAGTGGAGCCACAAGAGATCTCATGGAGAGGTAAGTATTAAATATTATGTTTTCAATAAATGAATTAATTTCAATGACAAGAATGAAATGGAGGTGAGAGACAGAACACTATAATGAATTGAGCATGAGGGGAGGGAGAGATGGCATGATATAAGGAATTGGGGGAGGGGACATGGAATTATAATGATACAGGGGTACAAGTAATTATAATGAATCGGGGGAGCGGGTGGTGCACAGTGGGGGCATGGAGGACACGGGAGAGTGACTGATTACTAGGGGGAAAGATAACAGTAACTAATTAATTTATACATTTATTGGGAGGGGAAAAGTGGCCATTTATAGTTACAGGGGGCACAGTGGTGGATTATCAATTTTCATTTGGAATTTTGGGTTGCATAATAGCAAGACGTCGGCTGTGAGTTACTGGATGTGAATATTTGTTCTGTATCTACATTGTATAAGGGTACGTTTACATGGGTGACCGGCGGCACTAAATGACCACCAATCGGTAAACCATTACCTATTGGTAGTCGTTTAACCCCTTCATGACTGGGCTATTTTTCATTATTTCATTTGTTTTTTTTCCTCTCCGTCCTCTAAGAGCCATAACCTTCTATTTTTCCATCTACATAGCCGTAAGAGGGCTTGTTTTTTTGTGTTTTTTTTGTAGTTTTTGAATGACATTTTATCATGTGATGCACTCGAAAGTGGAAAAAAAATTCCAAGTGTGTTGAAATTGCAAAAAAAGTGCAGTTTCAAATTTGTTTTTTTTCCGCCATGTTCACTATACAATAAGGCTGTGTGCCCACTATGCGTTTTTTAAGCATTTCCACAGCGGCAATTCCGCTGCAGAAACGCTTAAAAAACGCTTGGTAGAAGGTCTGCCATATTCCCCAATGATAATCCGCATATGCAGTGCACATGTTGCGGAAATTTCAGCTGCGGATTATCATTGCGGAAAAATACGCAGCACTACCAATTATTTTGCGGAAGCGCGGCGTTTTTGCCGCCATTGACTTGCATTGGACCTCATGACATCAGCATCACTGCATCTGTAGATGCGAATTCCATGCGTTTCATTGTGAGGATGGTACCCGGGTTTGCAGAAGAGGAGACTCTCCTCCGGACCCGGGTACCATAGTACCTGTAAAAAAAAGAATAAAATAAAAAATAAAGATTATACTTACCTTCTGATGGCCCCCGGTGTCCTTGTCTTGGCTTGCAGGCAGCTCGCGGTAGACTAAAGGACCTGCGGTGACATAATTTAGTCATGTGACGGGTCACGCGACCGCTGACGTCGGCAGGTCCTTTAGTCTACCGCAAGCCAAGACAAGGACACCGGGGGCCATCAGAAGTTAAGTATATATTTATTTTTTACCATTCTTTCGGTCACAGTATATAAATCCATGCAGGTTGCATGGATTTATATAGTGTGACCAAGTTGTCAAGCACTTTCCAAGTGATGCTAAAATCGCTTGGAAAGTGCTTGACAACCCGCATGCAGAAATGCATATGAAGAACCCTTCACTTACACTTGTCCCTGGCAGGAAAACACATGTACAATCCGCATGTACAATCCGCATGAACAATCTGCATGTACAATCCGCATGTACAATCCGCATGTACAATCCGCATGTACAGTCCGCATGCGTTTTTTCTGCCAGGGAGATGCAGAAACGCTCAGGAAAAATCCGGAGCATTTCTGCATTGTGGGCACATATGAACAAACAAGGGCCAACCATAAGACGCTAGACGGACCACGGTACCTGAACAGGCATGTCGAGTCCCGGGTCCAGATAAGCCTACTCATATCATCAAATTTGAAAAAGGAGAATGTGAAGCCCAGCTTAGTTAGTTCCTTCAGAGTGAGACACAGAAACAGGTCAGTCTGCAGTGGAGCTCAGTGACTCAGCAATTCCACTGGAGAGTTCAGTTAGTGCAAGCCTGAATACAGAGTTGAGCCCGGTTGAGTCGTAGCTCAGAATAGTGAGCTGTAGGTGTGCCGGCGCCATAAGATCGGTGAAACGTGGCATGCCGCTGACGCGCCCCCTGGGCCATGTTTGGGGAATACCCGGAGCCGGATCTGTTGGGGGTGGTAGTCCTCGTGGCGGTGACCCGGTCCGTGCCCAGGGTGTCAAACTAAGTGGCGATGTTTTTAGTGGCAGATGTGATATTGTTCGACTACGCCACCCGTTGAATGCGGTTACGAAACCGCCGCTGCAGGGCAGACCGCTGAGGCCGGTGGTACAGTTGTGCAGCGTGGGTAGTATAACCCCCAACGGGAGGGGTATGGCCTCAGGGCAGCGGACGTGGATGATGGGGATGGTAGAATTGCACGCAGGCACCAGGAACCACTCAGAGACGGTGCGGTGTAGTTCAGGGTCTTTACTGGTGACAAAGATAGACCCTCCCGGGAGTACTGGCTAGCGGTCGGGGTCTGGTCAGTCCGTGAGCAGACAGGATCTCCCCTGGCCAGGCGGAGTTGTAGGCCTCCCCAACTAACTGTACTCTTCTTGGCTACCTTGCTAGAAGCGGGTAAAAGTAGCCCACGTCCCTGAGTGTACCGTGTGGTGCTCACCCGTATGGCCGGTGACTTGGGGCCTTCTGGTAGTCTCCGCTCCACGACGGCGGTGCTGGTCCCTTGCGTGTGACCGTGCCTTCGGGTTTCTTGGCCAGAGGACCTGAAATCCCCTGCCGGTCGGTTTCTGCTGCTGGGTATGGAACAGTCCCCACAGCCTCGGACTCCGTGTCCGGTGAGATCTCTTCACCCAAGGCAAGCTATCTAGCTTCCAGCCTCTGGCACTCACTCCTGCTCCTACAGAGCTCCTGTTGTCACTTTCCCTGCAACTGCTCCACACCAGACCAGACTGTGTCTCTGTCTGTGTTCTTTTTTAACCCCACCTCAGCCCCAGTTTATATAGGGGAAGTTCTTCCCCTCCCAGGACTGGGCAGGAGGTGTGGCATGCTTAGGATTCCTGACCAGGAGACCTCCCACCTGCTCACAGACGTAATATTGCTATTACTGTGGTAACCAGAACCCTGGGGTGCCACATTCACCCCTAGTAAAATTTAGTACTCCGGGACTAAACATATTTTTAAAAACATAACAGGGTATAAACAGGAACAATACAATAAGGAAAAAACACGTTAAGGTGGTCACGGCGTGTCCGCAACCGGATGCAACTTTTGAAGCAAAAAGGGTGTCCATTTCACCAAAGAACAGGGAGCTGTAACCAGGTAGGGGTCTGTCCTGCCCCGAGTCTTTAACAGTCTTTAGTCCGTTCCTGGGTTACGCTCCAAACATATATACAATAGAGTTCTAGTAAATCCACAAAAGACACCTAGAACATAACTGGAAAAACATAATTATTTACAAGCAACAGTAAACAGGTAAATATTAATAAAACAGTCTAAACACTTTAGATCCTCCAACGTACGGGCAACTGGCCTCTAGTGGCTCTAGTGGACCTATGGAGCTCACTAACTGGTCCTGCACTACAGGGTGTAGGAGCTGTTAAAGGTAAGCTGGGCAGCTGTCTACGGACTCTTTGGCTCACTAGGGGCACGGCAGGCTCACTATAAGCAGAGGGTCGATTCTCCTGGTCTGCTTGTGTGGGGTCTTCTGCCTCCTGGACCGGCTGCTCTTCCAGCTCTACCTGTTTTTCCGTAGGCACTTGGGATGCTGGCTGGAGGAAGGTGAGGACGGGTACCACAACAGCGCCATTTACTTGTGTCCAAGACCGAGGGAAGTCTCCGAGTACAGTACTGACCATCTCTTCCCTTTTATCTGCGGGTCGAGGGTTTTCTTGATCTTCTTCAGGGTTTCGTAGCTGCTCGGGACACTTCTTCAGGTGATCTCGGGAGACAATGGCTGTGGTTTCTCCTCCATCCTTACTGATTGTGCAGACTTTCGGGTTTTCATGGCTTGAGGGCAGTACGGTGTACGGGTCCTTCTCCCACTGGTCGTCCAACTTGTGGAGCCGTCTTTTCCTCTTCAAGACCTGCTCTCCAGGTACCAGGGGAACAGCGGGAGCATGCTGGTTGTAAGTCTTCTCCTGTCTTTCTCTTGCTTGACAGAGACTTCGCTCAACGCTCTCCTGTACTTTCCGGTACTGCTGCTGCCTCTCTGTGTCCCAGTCTGCTTCTGGTGAAGTGTCCTCGGGTGTCAGGACTCCCATATCCAGATCAACAGGCAGCTTACCAGGTCTTGCTCTCATTAGGTAAGCCGGGGTACAGTTGGTAGAACCTACAGGGATGTGGTTGTATAGGTCCACCAGATCAGGCAGTTTCTCAGGCCACAGACTGCGTTCTTCCAGGGGCAATGTTTTCAGAAGGTCTATCACCACCTGGTTCATCTTCTCGCAGAGTCCATTGGTTTGCGGATGATAGGGTGTTGTTCTTATCTTCCGGCAGCCATACAGAGTGCAGAACTCCTGGAAGACTTCCGCTTCAAAGGCAGGTCCTTGGTCCGTCAGCACCTGCTCTGGGTATCCGTGTGGACGGCAGAAGTGCTGCTGGAAGGCTCTAGCTGCTGTTTGAGCCGTTAAGTCCTTGACGGGGACTACAACCAAGAACCGGGAGTAGTGATCCACGATGGTTAACGCATAGACGTAGCCACTTCTGCTGGGGGTCAGTTTTACATGGTCCAAGGCTACCAGTTCCAATGGCTGCCTGGTGACGATGGACTGCAGGGGAGTCTTCTGGCTGGCACGGTCCTTCCTTCTTAGATTGCATGGGCCACAGTCTCTGCACCACCTCTCGATGGTTCCTCTCATGCCTACCCAGTGGAACCGCCCGCGCAGCAGGAACTCCAGCTTCTTCCATCCGAAGTGCCCAGCTCCGTCGTGGTATGCCTCCAGTACCATAGCCGCGTCTCTTCTTGGCACCACTACTTGCCAGATCAGTTCATGCGTCCGGGAGTTAACCATTCTGCGGCACAACTTCCCCTTGTAAAGGAACAGTCGACTCTTCTCAGCCCACAGTTGCTTGGTCTCCTCCGGAGCGTCTGGGTCAAGGCGGGAATCTGGCTGAGTCAGCATCTCCTTCACCAGTCGGACGGCGGGGTCACTGTCTTGCGTTTCCGCCCAGTTGTAATGAGGTAAGGGGTTGAACGTAGTGGATTGCTTACCCCTTACACGGTGGGAATATTGGGTAGTCCCATGACGGTGAAACGCGGGGAGTTCAACTTCTTCCAGTTCATCTGGATCTTCCCCTACGTCCGGTAGGTTTGCATTCTGGACAAGGCATCCGCGTTGGTATTGGAGCGTCCTGCCCGGTATTTAATCGTGAACTCATAGTTGGACAGGCGGGCCATCCATCTCTGCTCCAGGGCACCGAGTCTTGCATTGTCCAGGTGTGTCAACGGGTTGTTATCCGTGTACACGGTGAACCGGGAAGAGGCGAGGTAGTGCTTAAAGCGTTCGGTGACTGCCCACACCACTGCCAGGAACTCTAGCTTGAATGAGCTGTAATTCTCAGGGTTTCTTTCGGTGGGTCGCAGTTTTTCGGCTGGCGTAAGCAATTACCCGTTCTCTCCCCTGCTGGATCTGGGACAGTACGGCTCCTAGCCCGTTGTTACTTGCGTCGGTGTAGAGGATAAAGGGCTGGCTGTAATCAGGGTACGCCAGGATTTCATCCCCCGTGAGGGCCATCTTCAGCTGGCGGAAGGACTCTTCTTCCAACTTCTCCCATCTGAAGGGCGGCTTCTGGTTCTTGGCCTTCCTGGACTGGCCTATCAGGAGGTCCTGCATAGGAGCTGCCTTTTTGGTGAAACCGGGAATGAATCTTCGGTAGTAGCCTACCAACCCGAGGAACTGCCGCACTTCCTTTACGCTGGAGGGTCTTGGCCATTCCTTAATCGCGGTGATCTTATTAGGGTCGGGGGCCACTCCGTCAGCACTCACCACGTGTCCCAGGTACTGCACTTTTGGTTTTAGCAGGTGACACTTCGACGGTTTCACCTTCAGACCGTAGTTTGCCAGGGCTTCAAACACTTCCGCCAGGTGTTTCAGGTGGTCCTCGTAGGTTTTGGAATAAACTATAACATCGTCCAGGTACAGCAGGACCGTCTCAAAGTTCCGGTGTCCCAGACAGCATTCCATCAATCGTTGGAAGGTTCCTGGTGCGTTGCAGAGTCCGAACGGCATGCAGGTAAACTCGCTAAGTCCCATCGGGGTGGTGAATGCGGTCTTCTCCCGGTCCGCCTCTGCTACAGGAACCTGCCAGTACCCGCTAGTGAGATCCAAAGTGGAGAAGAAGTTAGCAGATTTTAAAGCAGCCAAAGACTCCTCTAGCCTTGGTAAGGGGTACGCATCTTTGTGTGTGATACGGTTGATTTTCCGGTAATCTACACACATTCTCATGGTGTTGTCTTTCTTTTTAACCAAGACTAGTGGAGCTGCCCAGGGGCTACAGCTATCCCTGATTACCCCAGCCTCCTTCATGTCTCTAAGCATCCCCTTGGCGTGTTGGTAGTGTGCAGGGGGTACGGGACGATACCTCTCCTTTATGGGAGGATGGTCTCCCGTGGGGATGTGATGTTCCACTCCCTTCACTCGCCCGAAGTCTAGCGGGTGTTTACTGAACACTCTCTCGTATTCCTGGAGCACCCGGTAGACTCCCTGCTTTTGGTGAGCGGGTGTGGAGTCAGTACCCAAATGCAGTTGCTGACACCAGTCCTCCATTTGTTGTTTAGAGCCGTTACCTTCCTCTGGATGAGATGGAGGCAAGGGTTCCACGGACTGTACAGAATTTTGGTTGATGGTATACAATTTGGCTAGCGTAGCATACCGGGGCAGGTACACTTCCCTCTTCCCGATATTTATTATGCGAACGGGCACCCTCCCATGGCGTACATCAACCACCCCCCGTGCCGTCAAAATGGTGGGCCTACTATCTGAGTAGACTGGTTCTACCATTGCCTGGTAATCTCTACCTCTCAGACCAATAGCTGCCCGGCACCAAATCATCATTTCACTTTTCGGGGGCATGGCAATAGGGAAAGGGTCACACATCCTCACGCTACCAATCTCACCACCGGAGAGTTCCACCTGTTGCCGTCGCATCAGTGCCCGGATCTCTTTTTGGAGCACTCGCTGCTGTCTGGAGCTGGCGTTCTTGGCAACCTGCTGTAAAATAAGAATCACCTCAGCAAGACAATTTTCAATCACATTAGCTCCTAGAGTTATCTTTGGGTGACTCTCGCACTTGTCAATGTCCACAATGATCAGTCCCTGTGCTGCCAGTTCGACTTTACCGATTTTAATGGTCATCTCTTTAAATCCGATCTGTGGCACGGGCTGACCATTGCTGGCGATGATACTCAAGTCGTCGTCTGGGTAGCGGGTTATATCCGAGTCATTCCAGTACTGCTTGAAGAGCACGTACGGGATGGTGGTGACCTGTGACCCGGTGTCAAGTAGGGCACTCATAGGAATGCCATCCAGTACTACAGGCAAGACTGGACGTCCTCCCACGTATTTGTCACGCCAGTTCGATGGGCCTGGTGATCTTATTCCTAGGGGTTGGCCCTCTACCCCAGGTTGTGCCAGTTTAAAAGGACAGTACCTTGCCATATGTCCGGGTTGATTGCAGCGGCGGCAGATGGGTTGTCCGTCCTCGTTGTATCGGTCGCTGGGTCTTCCTCTGGCCGGTGGGGTCCTCCTTGGTCGGTGCCACGGGATATCCTCCGGTCCGGATGCCAGCTGGATCTTCCCTGGAGTAGAAACCTGTAAAGACTGCACAGTTCGGGTTAGCGCGGCAACGCTTTTAGTTAGCTCTTGGACCTGATGGTGCAGGTCTGTAGCCGGGTCATTGTTTAAAGCCTGCGCATCAGCTCCCACAGGCCCTGCCGACAAGGGCGCCGTCTCCTGGTGGTAAATGGTAGCAGGGCGTTTGTGGGTCACAGCGCCACCTGGTGCCGGTTCTCGGAGCACCCGGATGGCTCTGTCCTTGAACTGTGCAAAGTCCAGATGAGGGTCCTGTAAGGCCATTGCCCGCAACTGGGTTCGGTGGGCATTGCAATGTAGACCCTCTATAAATTGTTCAGTCAACAGCTTGTCTTCGTTTCCCACGCTGTCAGGGTCGTCCTGCTTAATGGCTCTCAGGGCCTCTTGTAGGTTTAGTGCATAGTCCCTTATATTCTCATGTGCTCGCTGCTTGCACCCGTAGAATCTAAGCTTGATCTCGGCTGAGGTACGGGTATCAAAGGTGTCCTTCAGCCGGGCTAGTATCTCTGCGACAGTCCTCCTCCTCCCAAGTGGCCAGGACTTTACCTCCCTTTGGGCTGCCCCTGTTAATTGAGCCACCAGGATGCTCACTTTTTGCTCTTCTGTGAGGGGGTACACCTGGAAGAGGCTATCCAGCCTTTCTCTGAAGTCATTTAGGGTATGTGACTCCCCTGAGTACTGGGGTAGCCAGGCTGCCCCCGGGATGTAGGGCATGGTGAAAGGCATGACCGCAGCAGCGGTGGTGCTGGCGGTGGCTGTGGCAGTGAAGCTCTCCTCCGTATCCGACATCCTCCTCCCCCCTAGTGGACCGTGGCCTACCTTGCGATGATCCTCTTCCGTAGGCCGCGGCTCCGCAGTGGATCGTCAGGGTTGAGGACCTTCCGTCGCGCTCCTGTGACGTCGGCGTCTGCTGGGCTCCTTCCAGGACCTTACGCAACGCCCGGACGTGAGGCGGGGCTTCAGTTCTCGCGCGCTTTCGGAGTCCACGCCCCTCTTCTTCCCGCGCGGCATCCTCAAGATGGCGTCCAATGGCGGGAAGACTCCACGGATGGCGGGAAGAAGGCAAAAGATGGCGTCGGATGGCGGGAAAACTCCACGGATGGCGGGAAGAAGGCAAAAGATGGCGTCGGATGGCGGGAATCTTCACCACAGGTAAGTTTAACAGTCTTTCAGGCACGCAGTACCCGGTGGTTGCGGGCACGAGATCCTGCCGACTACGCCAAAAGTTGACGCGCCCCCTGGGCCATGTTTGGGGAATACCCGGAGCCGGATCTGTTGGGGGTGGTAGTCCTCGTGGCGGTGACCCGGTCCGTGCCCAGGGTGTCAAACTAAGTGGCGATGTTTTTAGTGGCAGATGTGATATTGTTCGACTACGCCACCCGTTGAATGCGGTTACGAAACCGCCGCTGCAGGGCAGACCGCTGAGGCCGGTGGTACAGTTGTGCAGCGTGGGTAGTATAACCCCCAACGGGAGGGGTATGGCCTCAGGGCAGCGGACGTGGATGATGGTGATGGTAGAATTGCACGCAGGCACCAGGAACCACTCAGAGACGGTGCGGTGTAGTTCAGGGTCTTTACTGGTGACAAAGATAGACCCTCCCGGGAGTACTGGCTAGCGGTCGGGGTCTGGTCAGTCCGTGAGCAGACAGGATCTCCCCTGGCCAGGCGGAGTTGTAGGCCTCCCCAACTAACTGTACTCTTCTTGGCTACCTTGCTAGAAGCGGGTAAAAGTAGCCCACGTCCCTGAGTGTACCGTGTGGTGCTCACCCGTATGGCCGGTGACTCGGGGCCTTCTGGTAGCCTCCGCTCCACGACGGCGGTGCTGGTCCCTTGCGTGTGACCGTGCCTTCGGGTTTCTTGGCCAGAGGACCTGAAATCCCCTGCCGGTCGGTTTCTGCTGCTGGGTATGGAACAGTCCCCACAGCCTCGGACTCCGTGTCCGGTGAGATCTCTTCAGCCAAGGCGAGCTATCTAGCTTCCAGCCTCTGGCACTCACCCCTGCTCCTACAGAGCTCCTGTTGTCACTTTCCCTGCAACTGCTCCACACCAGACCAGACTGTGTCTCTGTCTCTGTCTGTGTTCTTTTTTAACCCCACCTCAGCCCCAGTTTATATAGGGGAAGTTCTTCCCCTCCCAGGACTGGGCAGGAGGTGTGGCATGCTTAGGATTCCTGACCAGGAGACCTCCCACCTGCTCACAGACGTAATATTGCTATTACTGTGGTAACCAGAACCCTGGGGTGCCACACCGCCATTAGTGTGAGTAGCCTATTGAGGGTCCGAGTAGGCCGAAGGCGAAAGAGTAGAGAGTTAGTACTAGGGGGCAGAGGAGCTTAACTGGCTCAACCCGAAGAAGAAGAAACTGATACCGGACACCGGGTCCGAAGTTTACTGGGATCTCCACGACCTAGTAAGATAAACCGGAATCCCTGGAGAACTACAGGTCCCAGGATCGCTAAAGTGCTGATACGTACCAGAGCCAGGAGACACATAGGCCCCGTAGGTCGGGAGCGTGCACTCCAAGAAAAGGCCCTACCACAAGGTCAGCCAGCGCAGGACAGAGACAAAGTTAGGCCTAGCTCCAGGCAGGTCAGAAACTTACTACGCAGAAGCCAGAACCAGGAGGCCCAAAACCTGCTCATTGGGGAGGATCCGGACATACACCCTTCACCCTACAGTGCTCCGTGGAGTGCCTGAAATTCCACCAGTAAAAGGTACTGAAGTGACTATCGTGTCCGTCCCTGTTCTTGTTCTGGCTCGGCGGAGTCTCTCTGTCCTGCATCCCCGTTCTTATACTGCCCTGAGGCCCAGCTCTACCTGTGGAGAGCTATACCATCAAGCTGCCTTATCACCGGCCTCAGTGGACTGCGCAGCGCTGGTGATCCTCACCAGAAGCCACAGGTGGCGTCACGAACTCTTTCTTTTCCAAAATCAACCCCTTTTTTAGGAGAGACCCCAGGGTACGGGCCCGGGAGCCGACCACCGCGACATCCCTAACGGCCAGGCTAAAGGCCCGGGTACCGAGTTATCCCCATATTCCTCTGGGTGCCACATCTCTCTATTTGGCGTCACGAACAGGATCGCGTGCCCGCTGCAACGACGAAGTGTTTTGCCCGTTGCCACCGGGTACTGTGCGCCTTTATTTTGAACAGTGTACGTAAAGTTGTGGTGAAGGTAGCCGCCATTGTTGGGCCGTTGAGCAAGAAGAAGGGCGTAATCGCGGGAAAATAAGGGGCGTACCTGCAAAAGAGCGCAAAGTCCCGGACACACCCCACGCTTCGACGTCAAAGCAGGAAGCGCCAGGTCCTGAAAGGAGCATCGCTGAACTCTCTGACGTAGGACGCAAGCGACACAAGGTCCTGAAGACAACCGTCACCTGCGGAGCTGCGGCCTACCGGAAGAAAAAACAGAAGGTAGGCCACGGTTAACTAGGGGGGCGCTGAGATGTCCGTCGAACAGCAGAACGCCGACCTACCGGTCAACGTCCCTGAAGTTCAGCCCGCGCCCGATAACGGGCAGGCCGAAGCCGCCGCTCCACCGGCAGCGCCTGTAACACCTGTTATTCCTATGACTTTACCGTACATTCCTGGAGCAAAGTGGCTCCCCCAGTACAACGGCAAACCAGATACCCTGTCTGGATTCAAGCGGAAGATATGTGGTATTTTGGACATGTACTCTATGACCGGCAAACAAAGAGCCCCCGTTGTATTAGGACAGCTAACTGGTGCTGCGGAACGGGAAGTGGAAACATGGTCGGCCGCAGACCGGGAGACAGTGTCCACAATATTCCAAAAACTACAGACTGTCTTTGAGGACCTTACTGAGGCGGACCTCCGGATGAGGTTCTACAGCTGTTCCCAACAACCAGAGGACAATGTTCGGGACTATGCCTGGCGTCTCCAAGGGGCCCTGCGAGCTCTGAACCAGGTTAGTCCAACCAGCGTTGAGAATGAGAACAAAATGCTGAAGGAACAGTTTGTCCGGGGACTAAGGTCTCCAGAGGAGAGCAGGACTGTGCGTTGGTGGTCCCTGGATCATCCAGAGGCCACCTTTGACAACCTCAAGGACATGGCTATAAAAGGACTGCAGCCCCTGGAAACAAATGCCATCCAACGTTACCAGGGTGGGGCTACTCCAGTGCCTGCGACACCCACCTTTTCCCCAGTGACTGCTGAAGCTAAGGTTCCAGCAACGTCTCCTAAAGAACTGGACAGCTTACGCTCTGAGGTGCGTCAGTTGAGCAAAACCCTGACCACTGTGCTGAGTGCTCTGCAACTGCGGACGGAGCCTGAGGAAGGAGGGAAGATCCTGCTAGCCGATAGCCCTGAGGATGTCCCCTGGATGTGGAGGAGGAGGAGACCAACACCACCCTCGCCGAGGACCAGTGACCAGCGCCGTCCACCGAAGGACCCAGCCTGCTACCGCTGCCGTAAGACTGGACACATCGCTCAGAATAGTCCTTTAAACGGGAAAACCCTGGGTCCGAGGGCCGCCACCCAGGAGTAAACTCACCAGGTCCATCAGACTGGTACAACAGGTTCATCGGAGGAAGACCTTTCCTGTCCATTGTGTTGGACGGGATCCCGACGCATGCCCTGCTGGACACAGGATCTCTGGTAACCATCATGCCTCTACAAGAGGTTCTGGTCCATGGACGATCTACGTCCGCCAGCTCCAAATTTGTCTGTATATGCTTCAAATGGACTCCCCCTTAACCTACTCGGGGTTAAGAATGTGACTGTAAAGGTGGGGAGAGTGGAGCTGAAGGACCAGGGACTAATTGTAGTGGAGACTAACCCTGATGACAGCAACCCATATATGGTACTAGGCACTAACGTTGTTGGTAACTGTTTGGGAGAAGTTGTGTTCTTGCTCCAACAGATCGCCGACACTGCCAGACCGAGACAGAGGAGGGCACTGCAGAGAGAGATCCGCGTCCTGATGTATCAACAGCAAGTACAGTTAACAGATGGTGAAATCGGTAACGTAAGGGTAACAGACCATATCCCCATTGTCGTCCCCCCAATGAGTGAAATGCTCATCTGGTGTAGAGCTGCCATAGGTCTTAGAGGACAGAGCTACCAGGCGGTAGTAGAACCCCTTTGTTCCGAGCACAGACCCACGCTCTTAACCGCCAGAGGAGTGGTAGACGTACGTAATGGGAGGGTGCCTGTCCGTCTTCTCAACTTAGGGGAAGATGAGGTCAAACTGCCACTGTTGCTAAACTACATGCTGTCAATAATAACTGTATCCATGAGGCGGAGTCCTTAACTTCACCAGAAGAAGAGGAGGATAATGTCGCTGCAACCCAGGTGGAGGATTGGTGTCAACAGCTCCATGTTGGGACAGACACCACTCCTGACCATCAAAAACAGGGTGTACACCGGGTGGTTCAAGAATACTCGCAGGTGTTCAGTAAACATCCACTTGACTTCGGGAGGGTTAAGGGAGTTCAACATCATATCCCCACAGGCAACCATTCTCCAATTAAAGAATGTTATAGGCCTATACCCCCCAGCTCACTACCAGAAGGCAAAAGAAATGCTGCATGACATGAGGAAGGCGGGAGTAATTAGGGATAGTTGTAGTCCCTGGGCGGCTCCCCTAGTGCTGGTTAGGAAAATGGACGGGAGCATGAGAATGTGTGTAGATTACCGTCAAGTAAATCGCATTACACATAAAGATGCATACCCTTTGCCACACAAAGAGGAGTCCCTAGCTGCCTTAAAGTCTGCAAATTACTTTTCTACCCTTGACCTCACTAGTGGGTACTGGCAAGTCGCTGTGGCTGAGGAGGATCGGGAGAAGACGGCCTTCAGGACCCCGATGGGACTCTGCTAGTTCAATAGCATGCTATTCGGACTCTGCAATGCCCCCGGAACGTTCCAGAGTTTGATGGAGTGCTGCCTGGGACACCGCAATTTCGAGACTGTGTTACTTTACCTGGACGATGTAATTGTGTACTCCAAAACGTACGAGGACCACTTGAAACACCTGGCAGAGGTATTTGAGTCACTGTCCCGGTACGGGATGAAGTTGAAGCCCTCAAAGTGCCACCTGCTCAAGAAGAAGGTACAGTACCTGGGACACATTGTCAGTCCAGAAGGGGTAGCACCAGACCCGGAGAAGGTCATTGCCATCCAGAAGTGGCCGGAGCCAAAGAACCTCAAGGAGGTGCGTCAGTTCTTGGGACTAGTAGGATACTACCGGAGGTTCGTAAAGGACTACACTAAGAAGGCAGCTCCTCTGCAAGACCTCCTGGTAGGGCAGTCCCCCAAAGGCAAAAACCCTCCATTTCATTGGGGTAAAGAACAGGCTGAATCATTTCAAGAGATGAAGGAGATCCTGACAGGTGATGAGATCCTAGCCTACCCTGATTACAGCCAACCGTTCCTGCTGTATACAGATGCCAGCAATGAAGGTCTGGGAGCTGTCTTGAGTCAGAAGCAGAATGGGCGAGAAAAAGTGATCGCATACACAAGCAGGAAGCTCCGCCCGACTGAGCGGAACCCGGAGAACTATAGCAGCTTTAAGTTGGACTTCCTGGCCTTGGTCTGGGCCATCACAGAAAGGTTCAAGCACTACTTAGCCTCCAGCAAGTTTGTTGCCTACACTGACAATAATCCTTTAACTCATCTTGAAACAGCCAAGCTGGGAGCCATGGAACAGCGATGGATGGCTCGGCTGTCAAACTACCAATTCACCATAAAATACCGGGCGGGCCGCAAGAACTCCAACGTCGATGCCCTGTCTAGGATGCCTCACCAGTCAGACACAGAAGAAGAAGTGGATGACCTGGAAGAGATAGAGCTACCTGCCTTTCATCGGAGTGGGATGATCCATGAACAGAGAGTCTCCAGGAAGCAGCGTGGAAAGAAGTTAAACCCCCTGCCTCACCACTAGAGATGAGCGGTGTTCGACTCGAACTGTTCACCAATCTCAAATTCGAGCTGTTTTGGGCGGTGTTCGAGCCGTTCGGCGAACACGAACGATTTGAAAAAAATTTGGCTGTTCGAGGTTATGTTCGATAACTGTTCGTGCACCAAAATCATAACTGGATTTTTTTCTCAGTAATGCTGAAAATTAATGTTAATATGCAGTTTGAGTGTACACCGGGGTGGGGGGAGGGTCAGGGGATGGATCTCTGCAGGAATAATGAAGATCTCCATTTTTTTTTCTCTTTCCCGCATTTACAGTGGGGAGGTGCAATCTGTCAGCCTATCAGCAGCGCACACACGGAGCGAAGTGCTTTTTTTCACACAAGCAAGGGCATGTGTCATTGGCAGTGTATGTCACATGTCCTTGCCCTATAAGACCCAGCCATTTTCCCCGTCGCCACCATTTTCTCACTGCTGCAGCTGCGTGTTAGACGGCACCGCTGTTGCTGTGTGCGCTATACCTTGTTAATTTAAAGCCAATTTTCGCACAAATCTACAGATAGCTTGGGAGTAGGGAAGAGTTGTGATTGCAGTCCTTTTAAGGACTAGGTTACATCATTTCCTACGACTTTTATCAGGCAGGTCTGTGCTCTTAAATAGATAGGTTGGGAGTAAAGACTAATTGTAATTGCAGTCCTTTTCAGGACTAAGTTACATCAGTTCCTATCAGTTTTTGCCAGGCAGGTCTGTGTCAGTGCTGTGCAAGTTTTTTTCACAGCATTTGGCTAAATCTAGCAAATCAAATCCTTTTTAGCCTATTGCAGAGTGTGTTAATCAGTGGAGTAGCCTATCTGTGTTGCAAGCTACACCACCTGTGTATAGAATACCAGTTTTTTTACTGCACCTAGTGAAGTAAAACCTTTTGGGCATAGCATCATTCTATTAGTCCATCTATACTAACCTCCACCAGGTTGCAAATTCAATATAATATTTTTCTGCATCTAGCTCTGAAAAAATATTTCAGCTTCTAGCAGTGTGTGGGACTTGGTCTATTAGTCCATCTATACTGACCTCCATCAGGTTGCAAATTCAATATAATTTTTTTCTGCATCTAGCTCTGAAAAAATATTTCGGCTTCTAGCAGTGTGTGGGACTTGGTCTATTAGTACATCTATACTAACCTCCACCAGGTTGCAAATTAAAAATAATTTTTATCTGCATCTAGCTCTGAAAAAATATTTGTTCTTCTAGCAGTGTGTGAGACTTGTTCTATTAGTCCATCTATACTGACCTCCATCAGGTTGCAAATTCAATATAATTTTTTTCTGCATCTAGCTCTGAAAAAATATTTCGGCTTCTAGCAGTGTGTGGGACTTGTTCTATTAGTCCATCTATACTAACCTCCACCAGATTGCAAATTAAAAATAATTTTTATCTGCATCTAGCTCTGAAAAAATATTTCGGCTTCTAGCAGTGTGTGGGATTTGGTCTATTAGTCCATGTATACTAACCTCCACCAGGTTGCAAATTAAATATATTTTTTATCTGCATCTAGCTCTGAAAAAATAATTGGGCTTCTAGCAGTGTGTGGGACTTGGTCTATTAGTCGATCTATACTGACCTCCATCAGGTTGCAAATTCAATATAATTTTTTTCTGCATCTAGCTCTGAAAAAATATTTGGGCTTCTAGCAGTGTGTGTGACTTGGTCTATTAGTCCATCTATACTGACCTCCATCAGGTTGCCAATTCAATATAATTTTTTTCTGCATCTACCTCTGAAAAAATATTTTGGCTTCTAGCAGTGTGTTGGACTTGGTCTATTAGTCCATCTCTACTAACCTCCACCAGGTTGCAAATTAAAAATAATTTTTATCTGCATCTAGCTCTGAAAAAATATTTGGGCTTCTAGCAGTGTGTGGGACTTGGTCTATTAGTCCATCTATACTGACCTCCATCAGGTTGCCAATTCAATATAATTTTTATCTGCATCTAGCTCTGAAAAAATATTTGGGCTTCTAGCAGTGTGTGGGACTTGGTCTATTAGTCCATCTATACTGACCTCCATCAGGTTGCAAATTCAATATAATTTTTTTGTGTATTTAGCTCTGAAAAAATATTTTGGCTTCTAGCAGTGTGTGGGACTTGGTCTATTAGTCCATCTGTACTAACCTCCACCAGGTTGCAAATTAAAAATTATTTTTATCTGCATCTAGCTCTGAAAAAATATTTGGGCTTCTAGCAGTGTGTGTGACTTGGTCTATTAGTCCATCTATACTGACCTCCATCAGGTTGCAAATTCAATATAATTTTTTTCTGCATCTAGCTCTGAAAAAATATTTGGGCTTCTAGCAGTGTGTGGGACTTGGTCTATTAGTCCATCTATACTGATCTCCACCAGGTTGCAAATTAATTTTTTTTTTTATCTGCATCTAGCTCTGAAAAAATATTTGGGCTTCTAGCAGTGTGTGGGATTTGGTCTATTAGCCCATGTATACTAACCTCCACCAGGTTGCAAATTAAAAATATTTTTTATCTGCATCTAGCTCTGAAAAAATAATTGGGCTTCTAGCAGTGTGTGGGACTTGGTCTATTAGTCCATCTATACTGACCTCCATCAGGTTGCAAAATCAATATAATTTTTTTCTGCATCTAGCTCTGAAAAAATATTTGGGCTTCTAGCAGTGTGTGTGACTTGGTCTATTAGTCCATCTATACTGACCTCCATCAGAATGCAAATTCAATATAATTTTTTTCTGCATCTACCTCTGAAAAAATATTTTGGCTTCTAGCTGTGTGTGGGACTTGGTCTATTAGTCCATCTATACTGACCTCCATCAGGTTGCAAATTCAATATAATTTTGCTGTGCATTTAGCTCTGAAAAAATATTTTGGCTTCTAGCAGTGTGTGGGACTTGGTGTATTAGTCCATCTATACTGACCTCCATCAGGTTGCAAATTCAATATAATTTTGCTGTGCATTTAGCTCTGAAAAAATATTTGGGCTTCTAGCAGTGTGTGGGACTTTCTCTATTAGTCCATCTGTACTAACCTCCACCAGGTTGCAAATTAAAAATAATTTTTATCTGCATCTAGGTCTGAAAAAATATTTGGGCTTCTAGCAGTGTGTGTGACTTGGTCTATTAGTCCATGTATACTGACCTCCATCAGGTTGCAAATTCAGTATAATTTTTTTCTGCATCTAGCTCTGAAAAAATATTTGGGCTTCTAGCAGTGTGTGGGACTTGTTGTATTAGTCCATCTATACTAACCTCCACCAGGTTGCAAATTAATTTTTTTTATTTATATGCATCTAGCTCTGAAAAAATATTTGGGCTTCTAGCAGTGTGTGGGACTTGGTCTATTAGTCCATCTATACTGATCTCCACCAGGTTGCAAATTAATTTTTTTTTTTTATCTGCATCTAGCTCTGAAAAAATATTTGGGCTTCTAGCAGTGTGTGGGATTTGGTCTATTAGTCTATGTATACTAACCTCCACCAGGTTGCAAATTAAAAATATTTTTTATCTGCATCTAGCTCTGAAAAAATAATTGGGCTTCTAGCAGTGTGTGGGACTTGGTCTATTAGTCCATCTATACTGACCTCCATCAGGTTGCAAAATCAATATAATTTTTTTCTGCATCTAGCTCTGAAAAAATATTTGGGCTTCTAGCAGTGTGTGTGACTTGGTCTATTAGTCCATCTATACTGACCTCCATCAGGTTGCAAATTCAATATAATTTTTTTCTGCATCTACCTCTGAAAAAATATTTTGGCTTCTAGCTGTGTGTGGGACTTGGTCTATTAGTCCATCTATACTGACCTCCATCAGGTTGCAAATTCAATATAATTTTGCTGTGCATTTAGCTCTGAAAAAATATTTTGGCTTCTAGCAGTGTGTGGGACTTGGTGTATTAGTCCATCTATACTGACCTCCATCAGGTTGCAAATTCAATATAATTTTGCTGTGCATTTAGCTCTGAAAAAATATTTGGGCTTCTAGCAGTGTGTGGGACTTGGTCTATTAGTCCATCTATACTGACCTCCATCAGGTTGCAAATTCAATATAATTTTGCTGTGCATTTAGCTCTGAAAAAATATTTGGGCTTCTAGCAGTGTGTGGGACTTTCTCTATTAGTCCATCTGTACTAACCTCCACCAGGTTGCAAATTAAAAATAATTTTTATCTGCATCTAGGTCTGAAAAAATATTTGGGCTTCTAGCAGTGTGTGTGACTTGGTCTATTAGTCCATCTATACTGACCTCCATCAGGTTCCAAATTCAGTATAATTTTTTTCTGCATCTAGCTCTGAAAAAATATTTGGGCTTCTAGCAGTGTGTGGGACTTGTTGTATTAGTCCATCTATACTAACCTCCACCAGGTTACAAATTAATTTTTTTTATTTATATGCATCTAGCTCTGAAAAAATATTTGGGCTTCTAGCAGTGTGTGGGACTTGGTCTATTAGTCCATCTATACTGACCTCCATCAGGTTGCAAAATCAATATAATTTTTTTCTGCATAAAGCTCTGAAAAAATATTTTGGCTTCTAGCAGTGTGTGGAACTTGGTCTATTAGTCCATCTATACTAACATCCACAAGGTTGCAAATTAAAAATAATTTTCATCTGCATCTAGCTCTGAAAAAATATTTGGGCTTCTAGCAGTGTGTGGGACTTGGTGTATTAGTCCATCTATACTGACCTCCATCAGGTTGCAAATTCAATATAATTTTTTTCTGCATCTAGCTCTAAAAAAATATTTGGGCTTCTAGCCGTGTGTGGAACTTGGTCTATTAGTCCATCTATACTGACCTCCATCAGGTTGCAAATTCAATATAATTTTTTTCTGCATCTAGCTCTGAAAAAATATTTGGGCTTCTAGCAGTGTGTGGGACTTGGTCTATTAGTCGATCTATACTAAGCTCCACCAGGTTGCAAATTAAAAATCATTTTTATCTGCATCTAGCTCTGAAAAAATATTTGGGCTTCTAGCAGTGTGTGGGACTTGGTCTATTAGTCCATCTATACTGACCTCCATCAGGTTGCAAATTCAATATAATTTTTTTCTGCATCTAGCTCTGAAAAAATATTTCGGCTTCTAGCAATGTGTGGGACTTTCTCTATTAGTCCATCTATACTGACCTCCATCAGGTTGCAAATTAAAAATCATTTTTATCTGCATCTAGCTCTGAAAAAATATTTCGGCTTCTAGCAGTGTGTGGGACTTGTTCTATTAGTCCATCTATACTTGTGGGGGTCGTGATGACATTCCACTCGTCCTCCAGTCACTCCAAATTCAAACTATGAGCATGGGTCAACCATTCAAAGAATGAGTCAGACAACAAGCTGGTTCAAGCTCAGAGCATGCTCAGAAGACTACTACAGTCAACGTCCTCAGCATTGTTCTGCCTTTATTTTTACATGCACAAATCTAAATACACTACATAATGGGAGGGGAAAGAGGTTGTCCGGGGCGGGGTAAACCATGAAAGTCCAGTGTCTGGCCACTCCTGATTGGTCCACATCTCCTTATCTCAGTCTCTGGGCAGATATTGCAGCCGTCAGCTTATAATCTTGTTTCGTTTCTCTGAAATGTCTTGGCAACACTGGAAATGTCTTAGTTTAAGTTTCGATTTGAGTAATTACGTAGCAAGGAAAGCTTATTGTTATATGACACAAAATGGTGGTTAGTACATTAGCAAAAAAGCGTATAAAAGTTACAAGAATATAAAAGTTACAAATATATATATTCTCTTTTACCCTGACATTCCCCCCTAAACACTAAGCTTTCCTTTGCTTCGGGGCCTTTGAGACTGTCCATGTGTGGGGAGAGGGGAGGTGGATTTCTTCACCCAATCATCTTAGAAACTGCCCCCTTATGGGACGCCCCCAGACAATCGAGCCCTATCCTGGGTGACACATGGAGTTCTCCCAACTGATCCTAAACTGAATCTTTCAATTGGACTTTGTTATGGGGGGGTCTGGTCAGGCTTGTTCAAAAGAGGTGTATTTCTCTATATAAGGGGACTATGCAGCACAGGACCACCAGGCCCAATACTAGTAGACCTCCCATTACTAGACAAACTTGTTGGAGGAATCCCTTGAGCCCTCCCAACCATCCTGAGAAGAAGGAGGTATCTACCCCTGTGTGGTAGCTGTCCACCCTGGGACAGACAGTAAACATATGGAAAGGATATAGAAAAAGGTAGTCATCTTTTATAGACTCGTTCTGTCTCTCTTGCAGTGGGAGGCGTGAATCCAGGTGCTCTTGCCCTCAAGCTTCAGAGCCGTCGGGGTGGTGAGAAGCACAGTGTACGGTCCCTCGAACCGCGGCTGGAGGCAGTCTTTCCGGACAAACTTCTTCACATACACTAGATCGCCTGGGATGAAATCATGTACTGCATCACCTGTAGATTCTGGGAGAGAAGCAGATACTGGAGAGCGGGTGTTAGTCAATTCTCTAGACAAGACAATCACAAATTTTACCACTCTATCATGTGTTTCAGACAACTCTTGGGGCCTAATCTCTCCTATCTTGGGTGGGGTCCCAAACAAAATTCTATAGGGAGTCAGCCCATGTTTGGCCTGAGAAGTGTGTGTGATGTGATGCAATACTATGGGGAGTGGGTCGGGCCAGGGGAGGGGATGATCTTGGGTCATTTTCAAGAGCTGGGTCTTGAGTGTGGAATTCATCCTTTCCACTTTGCCTGAACTGGCAGGATGGTATGGAGTGTGGAGGCCCAAATCTGTTCCCAACATGTTCCAGAGTTCTTCGTAGATATTTGCTGTGAAAGCTGGTCCTTGATCCGATTCTATGACTTGGGGAACTCCAAATCTGCAGGCAATTTCGGTGATCAGTTTCTTGGCTGTGACTTTAGCAGTCATGTTGACAACCGGGTAGGCCTCGGGCCAGGCTGAGAACATATCCACGGCTACCAAAACGTACTCCTATTTTCCTGCTTTAGGCATTTGGATATGGTCGACTTGTATTCTCTGCCAAGGGTAGTCTGGTTTAGCCAGGTGTTGGAGAGGGACCCGTGCCGTACACGTTGGGTTGCAGGTAGCGCAGACAGAGCAGGATTTTGAGTACGCAGTCACAGTGGAAGAGATTCCAGGTGCAAAGTACAGTTTCTTGATCCATGCCAAAGCTTGATTCTTTCCTCTGTGTGTAGGCCCGTGAGCCCATGCTGCCACAGCTGAGTACATGCGTCTAGGCAAGCAAGGCTTCCCATCCACTTGGTAAAGAGTCGAGTTGACCTTTGAATCTTTGCGACCTGCCAGCACGGCTCCTGCCGCTTTCCATTGCTTGACTTCTTCAGTGGGGGTCTCCCTTTGTTCCTCACACAATTTTTCTTCAGGCATCCTGACCCCCCTGGATTCCATTCGTGTCTCCGCTGGACTTGTATGGTCTTCCGCCGGCTGTTCTTTGGCTCTTGCTCTAGTGAGCGTCACAGCTACGGTTTGCAGGGTCTCTCCCATCTCTTCTTCCTTTTCCTGCCACTTTGATGACACATTCTCCACTGCTGCAGTCTTGGCTGCTTGGTCAGCTAGGTGGTTGCCCCTGGCTTCTCTGGATTCTAGTCTTCCATGAGCCTTGACCTTCATAACAGCAACCTGAATGGGTAGTTCCAGGGCCTTCATTAGGGCCTTAATCCATGAGACATGTTTCACTGGTGTACCTGCAGCTGTGATGAATCCTCTAGACTTCCACAAGAGTCCAGAATCATTGCAAATTCCATGTCCATACCTGGAATCGGTATATATATATATATATATTCACCTTTGTTCCTGCTGCCAGGTGGCAGGCCTCTGTGAGAGCCACAAGTTCAGCCTCTTGTGCAGACATGTATGGTGGTAGAGCTTCAGCCTTCAGAACTGTTAGGTCTGTTGTAACAGCATATCCCGTGTGGAACTTCCCTTGAGGGTCTGCGGAACGGGATCCATCAGTCCATAGGTGCAAGGCAGGGTCTGCGAGCGGATGTGCCACCATATTCTCTGGAGCAGAAGTCTCTTCCTGCAAAATTTTTATACAATCATGAGGTTCCACCAATGGACCTTCACCCTCTTCACCTTCCCCCCTAGAAGGTGGAAACAAAGTGGCAGGATTGATAGTCAGACATCTGGTAAATGTTATATTGGAGGGCAACAATAGGGAACACTGCAGCCGCAGGTGTCTTTGGTTGGTTAGATGTTTCGGAGATGTTTGTTGCAGAACAGCTGAGAGATCATGGCCAGCCTGTATAACTAGATCATGTCCAAGGACGATATCAGCTGACTTGTCAAAGAGGATGTGAGAAGCGTGGACCGCCTTAAGGCACGTGGGGGCAGTTCGGGCGACAGGGTCCAGGCGGGCTGAGTAGTAGCCCAAAGGCCGATACTTATGATCATAGCGTTATGCTAGAACTCCAGAGGCATGACCTTCCGATTCCGAGACAAAAAGGTGAAATGGCTGAGTATAGTCTGGTAAGCCCAAGGCCGGGGCAGAGACAACAGCCTGTTTAAGGCGGTCAAAACATAGTCTGTGTTGATGAGAAACACGTGGATTTTCAGCATGAAACCAAACTGAGCCTTCATCCCTGAGACAGTCGTACAGAAATTGCATGAGCTTTGAGGCATCAGGGATCCATTGCCTGCAGTAAGTGATGAGGCCAAGGAAAGTCTGCATAGCGGAGTAGGTGGTTGGGAAGGTGATATCCATGATGGCTTGCTTTCTTTCTTCAGTCAGATGTCTAGCACCTTGTGATATACAATGTTCGAGGAAAATGACCTTGGGCAGACACCATTGGACTTTGCCTTTCGAGACTTTACAGTTAGCTGAGTGAAAAAACCAGAGAAGGGATTCTGACATCTCTGGCAAATTTTCTTCAGTGCCACATAGCAAAAGATCATCCACATACTGTAGAAGGGTGACCTGAAGGTTCTCTTGAACCCATGGCTCCAGAATAGACTTCATAGAATAAGTGAATTGGTTAGGAGAGTTCTGGGCTCTTTGCGGAATCCTGATCCATATAAGCTGTGCTCCTTGAAAGGTGAAGGCAGAAAGAAACCACGAATCTTCATGTAAGGGTATACTGAAGAAGGCGTTGGCCAGATCTAACACCGTAAACAAGGTGGCCGTTGGAGGCACCTGAGACAAAAGGGTGTTTGGGTTGGGTACCACTGGAGTTTCTAAAATGGTAGCTGCATTGACGGCTCTGAGATCCTGAACCAACCGGTATCTTGGAGACTCTCCCGGAGCGGTTTTCTTTTTTACAGGAAAGAGGGGTGTATTGCATGGAGATACACATCTGACAAGGACTCCTGATTCCAGGAGGGAAGCGATTTGGGTACCCAAGCTTTGTTCTTGTGCAGCCTTGAGGGGGTATTGTGGCAACCGTGGATACCTGTGTCCAGGCTTGAGGTGTACTCGGACCGGGGGAACCTGCAGGAGGCCGACGTCCTCTGGCCCACTGGACCATAGAGAGTGAGGGAACTGTGAGGTTGTATGGTCATCATCATGAGAGGGAAGGCTTTAAGAACACAGCGGTCTTCAGTCCCTTGTTCGGAATGAGGGTCCCGCAAAAGAAGCTCCATACCATGGTTTCCGAAGGTAATTGTTGCCTTCATCCGCTCTAAGAGATCGGCTCCCAACAGATTGACAGGGCAAGTTTCAGAGACCAAGAATCTTGTGAGCACTCCGGTGAACGGTCCTGCAGACACAGGGACTGTGAGTGGAGAGGAAATATGTTGGCCTTCCACCCCAACACAGGTGAGGGTATCCGGTGATAGGGATACAGAAGGAGGGAGCTGTGCAGAGGAAATGACAGATGTGGCCGCCCCAGTGTCCACCAGGAACTCCAGTGGTTGATGGTCCACCTGTAAAGTGACAGTCTCTGAGGATGTGGTCAAGGCTACCACACTCCCAACACAACATTCGTCCTTCAGAATCACGAGATTGTCTCCTGTTTCTAGATGATCCCTTGTCATCTCTTCTGTCTTGTCTTCTATATGTGGGAGGAGTATCATCACCTGTGCCTTTAACCATTACCCACTTGATTCCATGTTGGTTGCCAGGGGTGGGTAGCTTTCTTGAGCTTGATATACCATGGCAGGAGCGGCTTTCTTCTTTGGCTTAGTATCCTTTTCCATTTTTAGCATTGATTTTTGGAAAGCTTTAACGATATCCACCGCGTCGTTGAAAGAAGAAGAACGAATCTCGGGCCGTACTCTCAGGACTTCATCTCTGAGAGCGTCTTGTAGGCCATCTATTAGGGCCTGAACCAACAGGACGGCCTGCGTCTTGACGTGAGGACTGTATCCGAGATCCTCAAAATGCATGCTGAGTCTTGCAGCATATCTTTCCACAGATTCATCAGGGTCTTGTTGAACATCTTGTACAGACCCAGCTTGATCTGACAAGCGATCCTGAGCCCAGGCTTTTAACTGTTTCATGTATTCTAGACCGGATTCATACGTACTAAGGGATCCTGCTTTTGTGGAATCCATGGCCTTTTGAAAGCTCTCCGTTTTCGGCTAAGTGAGCCTGGCATTCTGCAGCCAGAGTAGAACCAACAGCAAGGGAAATTTTGCGAGCCAATCCTCCAACATGGCTCATACAGATATTTGCAGGGTTGACTATGGCCCCCACCCGATGTGTAAGGATGTCACCATAGCCTATTGACAGAGTGACAGGGCGTCCTGATGGGTCTACTAGGTTCCGGGAGCGGCAGGGGTCCTAGACTTCTGAGGGGCTGGAGGGGGGGTGGTGCTCTTTCAGCAGTTGCTTGGAGCAAGGGCCGGAGTACGGGTAATGGATGTGGGGTGAAGGATGCCATAGGAGACGTATGGGGTAAAGGGGGGGGGGGCTGGAGTATCTTGAGCCCATCCCTCATCTGGCTCCGTATCGTCTTGAGTAACAGTATGTTGGCGGAGGGAGAGCAGTCTGGCCTGAAATTCTGGGGAGTTGAGGAGGA
This sequence comes from Phyllobates terribilis, assembly GCF_046119375.1. NCBI lineage: Eukaryota > Metazoa > Chordata > Amphibia > Anura > Dendrobatidae > Phyllobates > Phyllobates terribilis. The sequence goes on from NW_027362761.1 coordinate 1,178,809,109, forward strand.
TATCCCCAGGGTTGTGGGTGACTCCCATAGGAAACAGGGGAAGCGTCTCAGCATCGTGGGCTGGAGCAGAGGGTGTCACATTAGTTTCAGATGGGTGCTCTGGGACTGCGGGCTTTTCCACCTGTGCTGGTGGCTGGTAATATGCACCGGACGGATCTAGGAGTGGATATAGGCCGGATTGGGGCTTTCCGGGCCTCCCACAACAAGTAAGAGGTGTAGTAATATGGCCGTGGGAGGGAGGAGTTAAAATGGAAGTGGGATTATTCTTGGAGGCAGGAAAAGGTGTAGTAAGATGGCCGTTGGAGGGAGGAGGTGGGAGTGGGGGTGGGATTGTTCTTGGGGGCAGGCTGGGCATCGTGCCATGGGCGGCCCCCCCCCCCACAGACACAGCAGAACTTCGGGTTCTGCTGTCAGCACATACGACACATCCATGCTTCCGATGATTTAGCGTCGGCGCCATTATAGGGTGGTGGCTGAGGGCTCGGTGTAGTGACAGGCATCAACGGGGTTACGGCCAATTTAGGGTCACATAACAAATCACATTCTGCAGCTTTCATGTATCCGAGCAAAGGCTCGGCATTCTCTGTTCCCCCCTGCACCATCTACTCTAAGATGTGCTTGCAGAAATCCTCACCCAACTTTCCCAACTTGTGTGTAACACATTCTTTCTAAACTGAAAACTAAAGCCTGCCTGTACTGGATAAGCTTATCATATTCTACAAATTCCTAACATTCTTCTTGCCTTCTTGCCTTCCCGTAACTCCACTAATTGGCTTAACTCCCACAGCAGCATTCCGCAACTTACGAAATCTTTCAAATTTGAATATACACAACATTTTCTTATAGAATGCAATGATCTGTCGCGACTCAGATCACTGGTGCAGCCGACAGGTCGCCACTCATCAGTGTAGAGTACCCCTCAATACACTAAGACAGAGAGTACGCCTCAATCTGTCCCTTCCCTAACCTTGAATGGCGACTTTACAGTACGACTCACCACGGCACCCTGACAGCAGAACCCCTCCTTATGAGGTTTCTCTGTATAAGACGAAGAGTACACCTCAATTCGTCACAGACCCTTACAGCAGAACCCCTCCTTATGAGGTTTCTCTGTATAAGACGAAGAGTACACCTCAATTCGTCACAAACCCTTACAGCAGAACCCCTCCTTATGAGGTTTCTCTGTATAAGACGAAGAGTACACCTCAATTCGTCACAAACCCTTACAGCAGAACCCCTCCTTATGAGGTTTCTCTGTATAAGACGAAGAGTACACCTCAATTCGTCACAGATTCTTTCTCCCTTACACTACAATTCAGGAATGCTTTGTAACCTTGACTATCAGTTACGGGAGGCAGCTATCTAAGAAAAGTACAGTGACCGGGGGAGGAGGAGGTGGTGTGCACACGAGCACGCGCAGGCATGCGACGTCACTCGGTTTAACACTTGCTGGTTCAGGACGTGGTGCGGGACGCCTGAGGTCTCACCACTCGACCGGTCACCCACCCAGATCCATCCTGACAATCCCAACAGGAACCGCTGCGGCTGACACACAGGCAAGTGAGACATATAAAATACATCTCAACTTACCGTGTTCGATGGAGGTTGATCAGGCCTCAAATTCAGCCACCGCGGTCACCACCAGGGAAATCAGCAATATGGGTCCGGGAGGGCGGCGTACCGCTAGCCACGCCGCACGTTGAGCGCCATTTGTGGGGGTCGTGATGACATTCCACTCGTCCTCCAGTCACTCCAAATTCAAACTATGAGCATGGGTCAACCATTCAAAGAATGAGTCAGACAACAAGCTGGTTCAAGCTCAGAGCATGCTCAGAAGACTACTACAGTCAACGTCCTCAGCATTGTTCTGCCTTTATTTTTACATGCACAAATCTAAATACACTACATAATGGGAGGGGAAAGAGGTTGTCCGGGGCGGGGTAAACCATGAAAGTCCAGTGTCTGGCCACTCCTGATTGGTCCACATCTCCTTATCTCAGTCTCTGGGCAGATATTGCAGCCGTCAGCTTATAATCTTGTTTCGTTTCTCTGAAATGTCTTGGCAACACTGGAAATGTCTTAGTTTAAGTTTCGATTTGAGTAATTACGTAGCAAGGAAAGCTTATTGTTATATGACACAAAATGGTGGTTAGTACATTAGCAAAAAAGCGTATAAAAGTTACAAGAATATAAAAGTTACAAATATATATATTCTCTTTTACCCTGACATTCTAACCTCCATTAGGTTGCAAATTCAATACAATTTTTTTCTGCATCTAGCTCTGAAAAAATATTTAGGCTTCTAGCAGTGTGTGGGACTTGGTCTATTAGTCCATCTATACTAACCTTCACCAGGTTGCAAATTAAAAATAATTTTTATCTGCATCTAGCTCTGAAAAAATATTTCGGCTTGTAGCAGTGTGTGGTACTCATTGTATTAGGCCATCTATACCAGGCTCCACCAGCTTTCAAATTAATAATGATTTTTAGCTGCATATAGCCCTGAAAATAATTTTTCTTCCCAATAGTGGTAGCAATAGAAATATGGGGCGCGCGCCTGGCTAACAAAAATATACGCTTCATAACAAAAAGCACCAGCCTAGCGCATTGCATTAATAAGATGGCATCATCGTCTCTCCCAGTGCTAGGCCTACTACGCCGGCTAGCATTCCTGTGCCTAAAGCACAATGTATGGGTCCGCGCTAGCCACTATGCTGAGGTGTGTAAAGCTGCTGCTAACGCTTTATCACAATTCAATTGGCAGATTTTTACAGAGCTCCTCCCCAACGCCCACCCATCGGACAGCAGTTGCCCACCCTCCCTATGGGATCTAGTGGCGAATAGTTGAGGCCATTAATCAGAGCGTCAGTTGCCCCGTCAACGTGGCAAGCATACGGTAAGGCATGGGAAGAGTGGACACGACTAGTAGCAGGCAGACGGGTTGACCAATGTGAACAAGCCAGATCACAAGTCACCATAGAATTTCTCCACCAGCTAATGATGAGGGGCATATCAGGGCCGTCAGCGCAGTGGTGTCTGACCGGAGTAGTGTGACGCCCTGCTGTGCATGGAGTCACAGATCCAAGGGGGGTGCATTTCAGGTTTTCTCCACAAGAGGCCCTCAGAGCATGCACACACCTCCACCCTACCTCAGAACCACCAGAGGGAGCCCTACTGGGATATATAAATAGGGATGGTGGAGCTAGGCGGGCAGGGACTCATCAGGTTTCTGCAGAGAGAGAACAGTCTGGAGTCTGCTGCAGCGAGAGACAGAGAGACAGTGTGTCAGCAGGTTCTGCAAGCAGTCTAGCAGAGCAGAGAAGGAGACAGCTAGGAGCGTTGCCAATGCTCTAGAGAGCGGCAGAAGAGGCAGCCAGCTAACTGTCAGTGTGTATAGCCTAGTGAGGGCCCAGAATAGGCCGAAGGCTAGTGGAACAGTAGTATTGGGGACAGAGGAGCTTCATAAGCTCACCCCAGAAATATACCGGACACCGGCTCTGAGTCTGCAGAGCAGTATACCCTCTGTGGAAAACAGCCGGATCTTTCCTGGAAGACTTCAGGTCTCAGGATTGCCCAGGAGCTGACCCGTGGCAGGACCAGGAGGCACGGAGGCTCTGCCATACCAGGAGCGTGCTCTTCAGCAAAAGGCCCTAACACCAAGTCAGCCGGCGCATCACAAGGACTAAGTTAGGGCTAGTTTCAGACGGGCCATAAACTACACGAAGCTGCAAGGATACAGGAGGCCCTATACCTGCTCACTGGGGAGAGACCTGCAGTGCACCCCTCACCCTACAGTGCTCAGGGCGGTACCGCAACTCCACCAGTAAAAAGGTACTGAAGCCAAACGTGTGTGTGTCTCCCATTTTTCCTTGGACCCGGCTGGGTCACCACCATATCATGCACCTTACCAAACACCGCTGCCCTGAGGCCTAGCTCCACCTGTGGGGAGCTACACCATCATATCTGCCGTAACACCGGCCTCAGTGGACTGCCGCAGCGCTGGTGGTCCTCACCAGAGACCACAGGTGGCGTCACGAACTTTGACATTTTCTTTTTTTTTTTTTTTTAAGAGAGACCCCAGGGTACGGGCCCGGGAGCCGAGCACCGCGACATCCCCCAAGACCAGACATTAAGGCCCGGGCGCCGAGTAATCCCCATCCCCTGGGCGCCACAGTAGCATTTCACTTCCAACTACTGAATTGGGGAGATGTGACACAGATTCATCATCAGACAATCCATAAAAGGGTGGAAAAGGGGTCAGCCAAGTCAGGAGTGTAGACGTCCTGTCCCGTGTCACTAAAACTGATTTCTCACATCATATCCCTATCACCATTAACATGACACTCACAATTTGAAGCAACACTACTGTCTACTGCATTTGTGATCGCCGTCTTCGGGGCGCTATGCATAAGCGAATTAGTCCCTCAATCCAAAATTACCACCAGTGGAGGCTTATTACACCAGGACGTAGTCATAGCCAATAATGCAATACGTCTACGCATACGCCAATCGAAAATGGTTCCAGCGGGCAGGGGCACTTGGGTACTTCTACAACCCACAAACGGTACACTGAGTCGGGTAACAATAGTAAAAACATATCTAACCATCAGATCGCAAAGTAATTTCTTCCTATCACACATTGATGGAACGCCATTATCAAGATACCAGTTCCAAGCTATATTTAATAAATGCATAACATCGGCAGGGAACCACCCCAAAGATTACGGGACACACTCATTCCACATAGGCGCGGCCACGGAAGCAGCAAGAGCAGGACTGTCAGAAACGGAAGTTCAGAGGATAGGGAGATGGCGATCCACGTGTTTGGCGAGATACATAAGACCAGACTTGTTATCCTAAAGTGGTTTGTTTCTTTTACAGGTGATGCTAAGCCAAAAGTGTGGGTGATAGGCCACTCGTATATATATTGGGCAGAAAAAAGGGCGAAAGTCTGCCCAGGCGGGAGGAAATTAGAGTTTCATAACACATATTTCAACTGGAGAGGTATTAGAGGCCTGCTATTGGCACAGGTACTAATGGAGGTAATCAAGGTAGGGAGAGAGGCAAGAGGTCTGGTCATCTTAGTTATACAGGCCAGGGGAAACAACCTAGGTCATCACAAGAGTGCATAACTAATGGCAATAATGAAACTAGACACTGAACGCTTCACAGAATTTTTCACAAAACTAGCTATAGTATGGTCAGAGATTGTGCCGTTAGCGGTATGGCAAGGTGCGCGAGACGTCACGGCCATCGAACGGACAAGGCGGGTAATAAATATTCGGATGGCAAAATTTAGAAGAGACAGAGGTGGTGTAGTGATACGACACCGACAACTGGAAGGAGATAAAGCAGGCCTCATACGGCCCGACGGTGTTCACTTAATGGATATTGGACTGGACATATTCCTGTCAGGACTCCAGGACGGAGTGGAACAAGCGTTAAGAGTGATGGGTGGGGGTCAGAGTCCTGCATACAAGTACGCAGGATCCTCCGTGGCCTGGAAATAGAAAGGACATGTTGGAGAGTTACACTTGTTGGCCAACTTGCCAGAGTGGAGACCCAGGGCATGCTGCAACAAGCTGAATTATTTTAGAAATAAAATGCCTTTCTAATGGAATGAGTATAAAGAGTTAATAAAGCTGTGACCGATCCTCACCCATCCAGTTGTAAGAGTTACATTATTGTATTGTCAAGAAAAGGGGGGCGGTAGGGGAGCTAAGCGTCTGGGTTTGGTTGGGGTCCCCACAGTCTGCCTAGGCTAGATGTATTTAAAAAATCTTATTAGATACACAGGTGGTGCAGCTTGCTTTGCAGCTGGGCTACTACGCCCAAAGTATTGCCTAGGCTAGATGCAGTTAAAAATTCTACGCTGACTAGCAGACACTGAAGATTTGGAGGAGACCTCTGAGTAAACAGCTCTTCAGACTCAACCATCTGTGTTACCCCAAGCCATAGTGTATGTAGTTTCTTACAGTTAAGGGGGGGGGGGGGGGCGACCCAACCCACCTGGAATTGACGATGCCAACATCACGTAAGACACAGCAAGGGGACTCCAAAAAGAGTCTCCATTTTATCCCAAAATTGTGGCACAGACACCACTTAACCCTAGAACGCATACCTGGGGCCTCGCAGGCCTGCCCTGTTAATTGTTTTCTATTTTCTGCAAGATTACTTTAGTTAGAATTTTGAAACTCTAGGTATTCTTCATGTATATAGTTGTTTGTCATTTGAGTTTGAGTTATTCCATGTTATTTGCACACGGGCCTAAAAGGCCCCAGGTATGTGAAAGTGTAGATTTTTATGGTCATGCGTTCTAGGGTTAAGTGGCATCAATTGCCCCACAGTTGCTTAAAACGGTTGGTGAGGTGATTTTACCAAATCCTCAAGCTTTTAGTGTCCCCAGGATGACAGAGGGGTAGAAAAGTCCTTGAGAATCCATGATTTGTTCATCTTTATGAACGTGAGTCTGTCTACATTCTCAGTGGACAGCCGCGTGCGCTTATCTGTCAGCACACCACCAGCAGCGCTGAACACACGTTCAGAGAGAACGCTGGCTGCAGGGCATGACAAGATCTCCAAGGCGTGAGTGGCGAGCTCCGGCCATTTTTCCAGATTGGAATACCAAAATGAGCAAGGGTCCAGTGACACAGTCATGGCTTCAATGATCACTTGGAGATACTCCTGTACCATTCTCTCTAGGCGTTGACTATGTGTCAGACTTCTTGTCTCCTGTGGCCTTGCAAAGGATGGTCTAAAAAAGTGGTGAAACGATTCAACAAAATTGCTGTTACCAGCAGATACTGTGTTACTGTTACGATTTGAGTGATGAAGACTCAACAGTCCCACGGTTGGCAAGTTAGAACTGTGAGATTCACTATGTGCACCACTGGTGTTTTGTGGAAAAGCACATGTAAGATTCTGCAACAGCGTCTGCAGATACTCCTGCATGAGTAAATCCCTTTTTATGGCAGGAATTATTTCGGCAAATTTACTTTTGTACCGGGGATCTAAGAGTGTGGCAACCCAGTAGTCGGGATTACTTCAAATTCTGACAATCTGAGGGTCATGTTGCAGGTAGTGCAGCAAGAAGGCACTCATGTGTCTTGCGCATCCAGGAGGACCAAGTCCTTGTTGTGTTGGTAGCGAGGTAAGAATCATGCTTCCTTCCTCTGCCCTCTCCCCCCCAACCTCGCACAACAGAAATGTGATCAAGGTCTCCCTCATCTGATGAGTCTTCCATGCCCCATCGCCAGTTCGTCCTCCACTTCTTCCTCGGGTCCTGCACCTTCCTCAACAGTTTGGCTGCTACCATGCGCCCTGGTTAATCCCTCTCCCCCACCCTCCCATGCCTGCCGCCTTGGTGCTTCCGACCGTCAGGACCTTGGAGATGTTATCCCTTCCGCATATGACTCCTCCTCTACTTCCTCCACCTCCTCTTGTCCCACCACCTGACTCTGAATTATTTAATGTGTGCTCCAGCATGTAAATCACCAGAATAGTCATGCTGATAATGGCATCGTCGTCAGCACTAAACATCTTCGTCGCCATTTCAAAACTGTGCAGAAGGGTGTGTGGCGCCCCTGAGGGTTCAGTCACCACAGAGTTACTGCATCTCACCCAGAGGTGTGGTATCTCACCCTCAGGTAAGGAAGGCGCATGGCTCGGGACCCTAACACCTGCATCCAACACATACCCGCAGTGGGGGTAAGGCGAGATTGCTCCAAAGGGAGAGCACAGTCCCAGGTCGCTAGCTGGCGGGAGGGTCCTATGTAGTGGGTGCTTAGGGGAGCAGCTTAGGGGAGCACATGACAGGGAGAGTATAAATAGGAAGCCATTTTAGAAAGAGCAAGCCAGTCAGAGGAGGAAAAGTGACAGGAGCAGAGGCTCTGCATGAGCTCTGCTCCGGAGGCGGGCCTAGCCTGGGAGGCCCAGGACTGAAGGAGAGAAGAGAGGAGTGGGAGCAGGAAGGCTCCAGGAACTGAAGGGACCCTAGGGCTACGGGCCGTGCAGAAGGCCACCCGTACTCCCCCTTCTACCAAGAGGTAGAGGGGTCAGGCGAGATAAGGGGAATCGGTCCCTAAACTAGCGGAGAAGCAGCAAGGCTCAACTAGAAACCAGAGGCTGCAGCATTTCATGTACTGCAGGCCAAAGTCCACACCAGTCTCACTAAGAAGGTAGCCACATATGACCCAGGGGACGGAACACACGTCGCCCGCCAAGGTCCGAGGATACCGGATAGAAGTGTCACTGGGTGTGAGGTGCAGGGAGAAGGCCAGAGAAAGGACACACAGAAGGGAGTCCTGCTAAGTACTCCGGAGCTATCTGGGGGTGGACTGAGCCCCTCACTGAGTACGCACAGCACGACGGGGGAGATTGCTCTGGTACCTGTAATCTGGACTGCAACAACTGTGAGTAAAGATCTTGGGACTGCATCACACGGACTCTGTGTTCATTACTGACTCCCGCACTACAACCACCATCATCCACCCACACTGCCCTGAAGCTACACTCTTCCTGTGGGGAGTAATAATACCATTGCTGCAAAACCACCAGCTTCAGAGGACTGTTCCGCAGTGGCGGCCCCTTTGGAAGCACTCCACAGGTGGCGTAGTCGGACATTATAAAACCCATATATACAAATTACCGTTGGATTGACCGCCCTGGGTCACGGACTGGGTCACCGCCTCAGTGACTACAACCCCCAGCGTCTACCAGCCCGGCTCCGGGTACCCCACGGCCCAGGGGGCGCGTCAACTTCATAGGTCCCTGATCTGAGACCACTCCTGCAGCGTGATTTGCGCCACCTCTGGATCTCGTTGGCCCAGGCTATACGTCAGAACGTATTGCACCAGGGCTTGTTGGTGCTGCCACAGTCGCTGCAACATGTGCAGAGTTGAATTCCACCGTGTCGGCACATCGCATTTCAGCCGGTGAACTGGCAGGCCCAACGACTTCTCTAGAGATGTAAGTCGTTGAGCTGCGGGATGCGAACGGCGGAAGTGAGCACACAGCGACCGTGCCCTCTGCAGAAGGCCATCTAGTCCGGGATAGTGGGCTCAAAGTTTATGGACAACCAGGTTCAACACGTGAGCCATACAAGGCACGTGTGTGACATTGCCCCGGCAAAGGGCCGCACCCAGGTTTGCAGCATTGTCTCACACGGCCATCCCTGGTTGCAGGTCCAGTGGAGACAACCATTCATGAAACTGGGTCTCCAGAGCTGACCACAACTCCTCAGCTGTGCGACTCACATTTCCCAGACATTTCAAAGTAAACACTGATGCCGTTGAGCCCTGCTGCCAGTATAGTAAGGAGGTGTGCGGGATTCCTTCTGCGCAGTTGGAAAGCAGGTGGCATTACCAGATAGGCTTTGGGTGCAGGTGTAGGACCGAGAGGAGGTTGAGGAGGCAGAAGCAGTGGAGGAACTTCGAGATAAAGAGGATTGACGCACAACTTGTGTAGACGGTAAGACTAAGACAGCAGCCCCTTATCCTGCTGTCACCATAGTTACCCAGTACCCAGTCAGCGACATGTAACGCCCCTGTCCATGCCTACTCGTCCAAGTGTCTGTGGTGAAATGCACCCTGTCACACACAGAGTTTCTCAAAGAAGCGGTGATGTTGTGTGCGACATGCTGGTGGAGAGCAGGCACACCTTTCTTTGAGAAGTAGTGCCGACTGGGTATCTGGTATTGGGGCACTGCGAAGGACATAAGGTCTCGAAAATCCTCTGTGTCCTCCAGGCGGAAAGGCAGCATTTCTGTAGCCAACAGCTTGCAGATGGTGAAATTCAACCTCTTATCTTTGTCATGGCTAGGAGGAAATGGTCTTTTACTTTTCTGTAGCGCCCCGAGGGTTTGGCCGCTACAGGGGTATTGCACCTCAGACCAGAGGTGTGATATTCCACTCCCAGGTAAAGATGGAGTATGGACCAGGGCTCAGTTAGCTGCATACAGCACACACACCCCATTTCCGAGGGACAGCTCAACGGTGCTCCCACTAGACAGAAGTGCAGGCACGACCGACTATGTCCCTGCCTGGAGTGGGGAGGGGGGTGGAACACCCAGTGCTGTAGGGGCAGGTAGGGGTTGGTTCCTGAGCGTAGGTTGGAGCCCATTGGTTGCTGGTCACCTGGGCTCATGGTCAGAGGGAGGTATAAAAGGTGGGCACCATCTTAGATCTAGGTTCGTTCAGCCAGAGGAGAAGACAGGGAGTAGAGGCTCCGTAGGAGCTCTACTCCAGAAGGGCCTAGTGAGAGGCCGAGGAGGAGGTGAAGGGGAGCTGAGATTTTGGCTCATCTCAGCTCCAAGAGAACGGAACAGAAAGGAACAGAAAGGAACCGAGAAAGAGAAGGAGAGACAGAGAAACAGAAGGGCTCAGGAACAAGAAGGTGGAAGGGACCCTAAGAACCCACGAGAATGCAGGGTGAAGGGTCAGGCAGATTAAGGGTACCGGATCCCAAGTTGGTGGAGGAGAAACAACCCTCAGCCAAAGACCGGTCGTCGTGATCATCTATTGGTGCGACACCTCATCAAACCTGCTAGGAAGGCACCATATAGGACAGCGGAGGACGGGGCCCACGTTTAACCGCACAGGTCTGCGGCAGCTGGACAAAAGTGGGTCACTGGTGAGGCAGGCCAAAGAAAGGATTAAAGGGGGTCCTGTGCCATGCTCCTGAATTGCTTGGGAGTTGACCGAGCCCCACACCTGGTGGACGCAGCACGGCTCGGGCGGTCACTACCTGTCCAGAAGTGACCCGGAACAAATGAACTGTGAGTAAAGACCCTGGACTGTAACTTGTTGTCTGTGTGCTCCTTCGCTCCTCCGGCACTACCGGTACTGGGACCTTCACCACCATCACTCCCACCATCCACTACACTGCCCTGGGGCCGCACTCTTCCCGTGGGGAGTCACACTACCCTAGCTGCACACCTCATCAGCCCCAGCTGTCTGCATGCAGCGGCGGTTCCTAATAACCGCAATCCACAGGTGGCGTAGTCGGACATTATGTGAAGCACGTAGCAGACTACCATTGGCCTGACCACCCTGAGCCGCGGGACCGGGCCGCCACTACTACTCCCCCCATCGTTCCCCTATCGCCCGGATCCGCGTGCCCCACGGCCCAGGGGGCGAGTCATTTCCACTTCTGAGGGACCGAGGGCTGGCTGTTGTACTTAGATGGGGTTGAGAAGGGTGTCCCCGGCAAACTGCCGATCTGTGAGGAAGATGCAGGCGGACATGTTAGGTTGCCTTGATCCAAAGGTGGTGCTCTCGATGTCGGAGAGCGCTCAACACCAGCAGGTGTTTCCACTTCCCAATGAACTGATGACCTGCCAATCACACTGGCTGTTGCGGGTAAAGAGGTGGCAGGTCTGCGTCCAAAAACATGTGTGACTGCTGTCCCCCCAGTCACAGAGGATGAAGAGGCTGCAGATGCACAAGATGGGTCAGACGGTGGTTGGTCCGGCCCGCTAGGCCGCATTGTAGCACAGTGAGCTTCCCACTGCAACTTATGCTTCATATCCATGTGACGGTACAAGCATGAAGTACTCAAACTATGGATTTTTTGGCTCCTACTTAGCTTTTGGTGACAAATATTACAGATAACATGAGTTGGGTCATCCTTATCGATCTGAAAAAATGTCCAGGCTATGCAAGGCTTAGAGCCCATGCGACCTGAAGAGCCACAACGACTTGTGGTCAGAGGCAGAGTTGTGGTTGAGGATGCAGTTGTTGACGTGCTTCCAGTACTCCGTCTCTGTCCAGGGAGGCGCAACCTAACCTCATCGTCAATAGCATCTGTGACGCCCCGCTGCGCTTTGTATCACAGATCCTAGAAGAGTGCATTGATGGAATCCTCCACAAGAGGCCCCCATAAACATTCACACATCTCCACTTTCCACCTCAGACCAGCAGAGGGAGCCTGTTAGGGATATAAATAGGGAAGGTGGAGCTAGGCAGTTCAGTTCCTCTGAAGAGTTCCTGCAGTAGAGAAGCCTAAGAGAGGTCAGTGTGCAGTGGAGCTCAGTCTAGTCTAGAGAACTCAGTTAATAGTTCAGCAGTGGAGCACGAGCCTCTTGCTAGCTAGATTCAGTGAGCCCAGAAAGAGCTTAAGGTGTGTCGGCGCCATAAGATCGGTGAAGCATGGCAATCTGCCGTTAGTGTGTATAGCCTACTGAGGGCCTGAGTAGGCCGAAGGCGAGTGGCGAGTTAGTACATAAGAGGCAGAGGAGCTTAACCAACTCACCCCGAAGCATTTACCAGACACCGGATCCGAGCTTACCGGGATCTCTATAACCCAGTAAGGCATAACCGGAATCCCTGGAAAACTACAAGTCCCAGGATCGCTAAGGTGCTGATACGTAACAGAGCCAGGAGACGCTTAGGCCCCGCATACTGGGAGCGTGAACTCCAAGACAAGGCCCTACCTCAAGGTCAGCCAGCGCAGGACAGATACAAAGTTAGGCCTAGCTCCAGGCAGGTCAGAAACTTACTATGCAGAGGCAAGAAACAGGAGGCCCTACACCCGCTCATTGGGGAGGATCCTGATATGCACCCTTCACCCTACAGTGCTCCGGGATGTGCCTGAATTTCCATCAGTTAAAGGTATTGAAGTGACTACCGTGTCCGTTCCCGTTCTTGCTCTGACCCAGCTGGGTCTCGCCTGTCCTGCATTCCCCCTGCATACGCTGCCCTGAGACCTAGCTCCACCTGTAGGGAGCATTACCATTGAGCTGCCTTATCACCGGCCTCTGTGGACTGCTGCAGCGCTGGTGCTTCTCACCAGATACCACAGGTGGCGTCACGAACTATTATAAAATTAACAATTATCCACCCTTTTAAAGAGTGACCCCAGCGTACGGGCCAGATAGCCGACCACTGCGACATCCCCAAGGCCAGGCAAACGACCGGGTACCGAGTCATCCCCATCCCCTGGGCTAGTTACATCCTCCTCCACCTCCTCTGCTGACCTCATCGACTGGCTGACTGTGGGTTGACAGTAAGTAGGATCTCCAACCTCGTCATCATTACCCTGTGTGTTCTCACACCCATCGTCCACAGAGCCAACCTCTTCCTGCCCTGACCGAAAAGTCAAGTTGTCGCTCCAATCAGGTATTTGAGTCTCATCAACGTCTTCATCATTGTCTCCACCAACAGGAGTTACAGTTTGGAAACGAGGGTCTACATTATGCTCAGAACCTTCTTCATCTGGTCCTGGATCCGACTTATAAAGATTCTGTGCATCAGTGCAGATCATTTCCTCGTCTGGATTAACAGAAACTCTGGAGCAGACCTCCGTTTCCCAGGCTATAGTATGAGTAAACAGCTGTGCAGACTCAACCATCTGTGTTACCCCATACTCAGACGGGCAGCTGGAGACTTGGGAGCTGTGAGGAAGCAAGTGCGATTGGGGTGACACCTCTGAGGACTGGAGTATTTGTGATGTTGAAGTTGAGGTGGAGGAGAGCCCACTTGAAGGAGAACTTGATATCCGTTGAAGCACCTGCTGTTTTTGTGCCTCATCTGGAATTTGTAGCGATGGGCATGTCCGTAAGAAAGGGATCGTATCACATTGTCCACGAAAAGAAGTAGACATCTTAATTTGGCTGGAAGATGGTCTTTCTTCTTCAGATGTTACCCCCCCCCACCGTGGGGGGTCGACCCACCAGCGGACAGGCACCAGCATTGGGAGAGGGGGGCTGGCCGTCAGGGTCCACCGCGGCTCTGGCACAAACCCGACGACACGGAGGTCGCACGGGCAGGAACGGACTGGCCGTGTCGGCTTCGCACTTTTTTGGTTTTAGAAGGGCATGACATGCCTATATCTGTGTCTCCCCCTCCTTTTACTCCTCCACCTCTTTTCTTTTCGCATGACTATATGTACTTGTCACTTTTCCATGTGTTAGTTATGTCTTCTGAGCAGTTTGTCAGGTTTTGGACACCTTTGAAGGTGTTTTCTATGTGTTTCTATGTGCTTTTGTTTGCCTGCCATTGGTTTTAACGGTGTTCGAAGGTGTTCGACGAACAGTTCGACGAACAGTTCGACGAACAGTTCGGCGAACATACGGGTGTCTCATGTTTCACAAAAATGTAACCACAATGATACATATCAAAAGCGAGGGATGAGTTTCAGTAATGTCCCAATGAGTTCCCAAAGTCCTGAATAGGTGATCCAACGGCATCTCCCCGCGGTCTCTATTCTATGTGCACGCCAGTCCAGGCCCTGAGAAAGACCATGTTTGGTCGAAACGTTGGCCTGTTCTTCATTCACGAGGAATGGTGTTAATTTAAACCAATTAAAAATTAATTTTTGCATCAATATTGGAGTGCCGAAGTTTTCTTTGGATATTGATATTATTCTCCATGTCAGTACGAGCACACAGATACCAACCATGTATAAATTTTTTTATATTTAGGCATTGAAAAAGAATTTGGAAATTTGTTAAAAACAAAAAATGTTTTTGTCACCATTTTCCGAGACCCGTAACATTTTCAATTTTTGTGGTAAGGGGCTGTGTGAGGGCTTATTATTTGTTGCCTGATTTGAGGTTTTATTGATACTATTTTGAGGTAGATATAATGTTATGATCCTGTCTAATTGCAGTTTATTGCAATGTTGCAGCAGCTAAAAAAAGTAATTATGGCATTTGGATTTTTTTCTCATTACGCTGTTTACTGATTGGATTAATTTATTTTATTTTTGATAGATTGGAGTTTTATGAATTCGGCGATATCAAATATGTGTATTTTTTATTTTTTTAATTGCTTTATTTTTAATGGGGCACAAAGGGGGATGATTCTTTCACCGGCTATCACTGAGGAATACGTTCCTACAACAAGGATACCATCCACTGGTAATAGATGTACAGATCCACAGAGCTACAAGGATCCCAAGAAGCAGCCTCCTGGATTACAGATAGAGGGGGTACAAAGATGATGCACCCCCAGAGCCGTGGGGTACTCGGCAGCGGGGCCTAAAGATGCTGGTGGGGGGATATCACGGTGGCTGGCCCGGTCCGTGGCCCAGGGCGGTCAACAAAAAAGGGGAATATTATTTATAGGGGATTTTGTAATAGTGTCCGTGACACCACCTGTGGAATGCCGCTAAAGGGAGCCGTCGCTGCGGAGCAGTCCTCTGAAGCTGATGTTACTGCAGCAGAGATGGTATGGCTCTCCACAGGAAGAGCTAGCTCCAGGGCAGTGTAGGGAAATGGATGGTGGTACAGGTGAGAGACGGCCAGGACGGCTCAGGAAGAAATGATAGACACTCACACGGGGGTTCGCTTCGGTACCTTTACTGGTGTAGATGCAGGTATGGTCCAGGGTACTCTGTACGAAGGGTGCACGTCTGGACTTCTCCCCAGTGAGCGGGTATAGGGCCTCCTGATCCGTTGCCTTCACTTGCTAAGCTTCTGACCTGCCTGGAACTAAGCCTGGCTTGATTACTGTCTCTCTCTTGCACCTGCTGACCTGGTGGTAGGGCCTACTCTTGGAGATCATTCTCCCTGGATGCTGGGGCCTCCGTGACTCCTAACCCTGGTACTGTAGTCAGCGTTGGCCTCCAGGTATCCGGTGGTCCCTACTGGGTATATGGAACCCTGTAGGCACGGACCCGGTGTCCGGTGTTTAGTTCGGGGTGAGCCTGGTACACTGCTCTGCCCCCTTCATCTTCTCTCTTCTCTCTCCTCTGCCTTTGGCCACACTCAGGGCCCTCATTAGGCTTCAACTCATGCTGTAGGCCTTGGCTCGTCTAAGCACAGCAGCCAGCGTGCTGTCTCTTCACTGGTCTAAGTGCCAGCACACTCTCTCACTAACTACTGACTACCTGGCTCCACCCTCCATATATATATCCCTAACGGGCTCCCTCTGGTGGTCTGAGGTGGTGCGGTGGAGGTGTATGAATGTGTGAGGGCCTCTTGTGCAGAAGTCCATCCATGCACCCTACGGGGTTCTGTGGCACCTGTGTGGAGCAGGGCGCCACATTCCCCCCTAGTACAACTCAGACTGAAGCATTTTAAACAGGTAACAACAATAACAACAATAATAACATTAATACATTTTCTTATATAAAACACTCTTCTTAAAGTCTCAGTGAGATCCATTAACTGGTGTCCATCTCACTGGGGAAGATGAGCAGCATGAGGGACCCGTCTGAAAACCCTCAATGTAGGCCCTGGGCGTGGCTGCAGGGCATAAGTGATCCAGGTGCTGGACCACGTCTTCGGCCACACCAAACGGTTTTTGTTCTGTGGTCACTTAAGGGGCACTCCAGGGAGTGCAACTATTTACAGGACAATTTTTGGGCTGCTCACAGTCCTCAGCCTACAAGTCTCTGTACCCAGACGGGTAACTAAAGGCACATATTATTTGCAATTTATATAATAATCAATAGTAGACCATACCCAACTGGGTAACTATTTACACTGCAGGTATTTCTAACTTATTCCTTATACTTGGCAGGGACCTGGCCTTTTGTACTGCGTGTTGACCTACGTAGTACTGGGGTGTTGTTGATGTCTGTGTTTGCACTGTCTGCTACCCTGTCAGACCTACGTGTGGGCAAATTGTAAAACTATCTTAACCTCTCGATGGGACTTGCAAGTACACTGTTTACTGGGCCTTCTGGCTCTGCTTCTACCGGTGATCCTTCTTCCTGGGATTCTTCCTGAGCAGGCTCTTCTGGGGCACTTACAGGTCTTACTTGCAGTGAAGGGTCTTCTGGCTGTTGGTAGAAGTGTATCACAGGTATTATTACAGCTCCATCCAGTTGAGGCAATCTGCTGGGAAATCTCCTAAGACAGTATGGAGTACATCTTCTTTGGGTTCTTCAGTCACTATAAGAGGTACTTCCTCCTGTGGCTTAAACAGACCTGGGCACAACTTCAAGTAGTCTCTTGAGACTGTTGCAGTTGTCTTACCTCCATCTTTACTGATTAGACAGGTTTTTCTATTATCGAACCTGGAATCCAACACAGTGTAAGGCTCTCTTTCCCACTGGTCATCGAGCTTGTGACTTCTTCTCTTTCGCTTCAGCACAACTTCTCCGGGTGTTAAGGGTTCTGCTGGTGCACTGTTGTTGTACTGCGCTTCCTGCTTATCTCTCACCCTATTTAGACTGTCTTCGACACAGGCCTGTACTCTCTTATACTGCTCCTGTCGAGTCATATCCCAGTCTTCAGTGGACATATCTGCTTCCGGCTCTACCACTCCAAGCTCCAGGTCCATGGGCAACTTTCCGGGTCTTGCTCTCATGAAGTACGCTGGAGTACAATTGGTGGAACTCACAGGTATGTGATTGTACAGATCTACCAGGTCAGGTAGTTTGTCTGGCCACTGATTCCTTTCTTCGAGATGTAAGGTCCTCAGCAGGTCTATGACGATATTGTTCATCTTTTCACATAGACCATTGGTTTGAGGGTGGTACGGCGTAGTCCGAATCTTCTTACACCCATATAGATGGCAAAACCCTTTGAACAGCTCGGCTTCAAAGGCAGGGCCTTGATCCGTCAGCACCTTATACGGGTATCCATGGGGCCTGCAGATGTATGCTTGAAATGTTCTTGCTGCAGATTCTGCAATCAGATCCTTCACGGGGGCTACCACCAGGAACAGGGAGTAGTGATCCACCATGGTCAGGGCATAGGAGTAGCCTGACCTGCTGGGTGACAGCTTGACATGATCCAGAGCGACGATCTACAGGGGCTGGGTTGTCTTGATGGATTGCAAGGGTGCTTTCTGGTTGCTGTAGTCTTTTCTTCTGAGGCTACAGGGTCCACAATCCCGGCACCACCTCTCTATGGAACTCCGCATTCCAACCCAATAAAACCAACTCTTCAGCTTCTTCCAGCCAAAGTGCCCTGCTTGATCGTGGTAGGCCTCCAACGCCATCTGGATGTCTGTCCTGGGCACTACGATCTGCCATACCATCGCATGGGTGTTAGGGTTGACATATCTTCGGCACAGCTTCTCTCTATAGATGAATAGCCGGCTTCTTTCATTCGACAGTTGCTTGGCTTGTGGAGGAGCGTCCTTCTCCAGGGAGGAACCTTCCAGGGTTATCAGTTCTTTGATATGGCTGACAACCAGGTCGCTGTCCTGGGTCTCCTTCCAACTGTGATGTGGTAAAGGGTTTAGTGTCTTACCACGATACCTCCTGGAGGTGCGCTGCTCGTGGACCATCCCATTTCTGTGAAAGGCAGGTAACTCAATCTCCTCCAGGTCATCCACTTCTTCTTCAATGTCCGACTGGTGAGGCATTCTGGATAGGGCGTCGGCGTTGGCGTTCTTGTGGCCTGCCCGGTACTTGATGGTGAACTGATAGTTTGACAGTCGGGCCATCCAACGCTGTTCCATGGCTCCCAACTTGGCTGTCTCTAGATGTGTCAAGGGGTTGTTGTCAGTATAAGCAGTGAACTTACTGGAGGCCAGGTAGTGCTTGAATCGTTGAAGGCCAGGAACTCAAACTTGAAGGAGCGATAGTTTTCTGGATTCCTCTCAGTCGGACGAAGCTTCCTGCTAGCATAGGCAATCACCTTCTCCTTGCCATACTGCTTCTGGCTTTACACAGCTCCTAGTCCCTCGTTGCTGGCATCAGTGTACAGCAGGAAAGGTTGGCTGTAGTCAGGGTAGGGCAGGATTTCTTCCCCAGTCAGGATCTCTTTCATCACTGCAAAGGACTCAGCCTGTTATTTACCCCACTGGAAGGGGGGGGGGTTTGCCTCTGTTGGACTGTCCTACCAGGAGATCTTGCAAAGGCGCTGCCTTCTTGGTGTAGTCCTTTTACAAATCTCCGGTAATACCCGACCAGTCCCAGGAACTGACGTACCTCCTTGAGATTCTTCGGTTCCGGACATTTCTGGATGGCAGTGACCTTCTCCGGGTCTGGTGCTACTCCTTCTGGACTGACGATGTGCCCCAGGTACTGAACATTCTGTTTGAGCAGGTGGCACTTGGAAGGCTTCAATTTCATCCCATACCGGGACAACGACTCAAATACCTCTGCCAGGTGCTTCAAATGGTCCTCATACGTCTTGGAGTACACTATCACGTCATCCAGGTATAGCAGCATGGTCTCGAAGATACGGTGTCCCAAACAGCACTCCATCAATCTCTGGAACGTTCCAGGGGCGTTGCAGAGTCCGAACGGCATACTGTTGAACTCGCAGAGTCCCATCGGGGTAGTAAAGGCCGTCTTCTCCCGGTCCTCCTCAGTACCCACTAGTGAGGTCAAGGGTAGAGAAGTAATTTGCAGACTTTAGTGCAGCCAGGGATTCCTCTATACGGGGCAAAAGGTATGCATCTTTCTGTGTTATGCGATATACCTGTCTGTAATCTATACACATCCTCATGCTTACATCCTTTTTCCTGACCAGGACCAGGGGAGCTGCCCAGGGACTACAGCTATCTCTTATTACCCCTGCTCTCTTCATATCATGCAACATTTGCTTCGCTTTCTGGTAGTGTGCTGGTGGTATGGGCCTGTAACGTTCTTTGATGGGTGGATGGTCACATGTGGGTATGTGGTGTTGTACCCCTTTTATCCTCCCAAAATCAAGTGGGTGTTTGCTGAATACCTGTTCGTATTCCTGGACCACCCTGTGTACACCTTGTTTTTGATGGACAGGAGTGGCGTCAGTACCAACATGGAGCTGTTGACATCAATCCCCCACCTGGGTTTCTGAGTCATTACCCTCCACTGTGTCTGATGAGGTTAAGGACTCCACTGTGTGTATGGCGTTGTTATCTACAGTATATAATCTGGCAACTGTGGAGTATCGCGGCAGCTTAACCTCTTCCTCCCCGTAATTTAGGAGATGGACGGGTACCCTCCCATTGCGTACATCAACTACCCCTTTGGCAGTTAAGAGTGTAGGTCTGTGCTCTGAGCTAATGGGCTCTACTACCGCCTGGTAGTTCTGTCCTCTTAGACCTACTGCTGCTCTACACCAAATCAGCATTTCACTCATTGGGGGAATCACAATGGGCATTGGGTCTGTCACCCGTACATTACCAATTTCACCCCCTGATAGCTTTACCTTTTGCTGGTACATAAGGGCTCGGATCTCTTTCTGTAGCACGCTCCTCTGCCCTGGCTTGGAAGTGTCAGCCATCTGTTGGAGCAAGAATAACACTTCTCCCAAACAGTTACCAACAACATTAGTACCAAGTACCATATACAAGTCTGTATCACCAGGATTAGTCTCTGCTACAATCAGTTCCTGGTCCTTCAGTTCCACTCTTCCCACCTTTACTGCCACATCCTTAACCCCGACTAGGTTAAGGGGAAGGCCATTGGAGACATACACGGAAAGGTTTGGATCTGGCGGGTGAAGCTCGTCTATGGACCAGAACCTTTTGTAGAGGACATCAGGCATGATGGTTACCTGAGATCCAGTGTCCAGTAGGGCAGGTGTCGCGATGCCATCCAGCACAATGGACAGGAAAGGTCTTGCCCCCACGAACCGATGGTACCAGTTGGATGGGCCTGGTTGGTCTACTCCTGGGTGTCGGCCCTCGGCCCCAGGGTTTTCTCGTTTAAAGGGCAGGTCCGCGCTGTGTGGCCTGCCTTGTGGCAGCGGTAGCAGATGAAGTCTCCTGGAGGGCGACGATGGTTGTTGGTCCTCCCACGGGGTGGCATTGTCCTCCTATAGGGTGGCGTTGTTCTCCTTCTTCTCCTCATCCAGGGGACATCCTCAGGGCTGTCGGCGAGTAGGATCCTTCCTTCCGGCTCGGGCTCCGCCTGTAGCTGCAGGGTGCTCAGGACAGTGGCCAGGGTTTTACTTAACTGGCGCACTTCAGAGCGCAGGCTGTCCAGCTCGCTAGGGGGCACTGTTTGCGTCTTTGTTTCAGCCGTCAGTGAAGGAGCAGTGGGTGCTGCGGGCACTGGGATGGCCCCACCCTGGTAACGTTGGATAGCCGTATCTGTGGTTTCCAGGGGCTGCAGACCCTTTATAGCCATGTCGTTAAGGGTGTCAAAGGTGGCATCTGGATGATCTAAGGCCCACCACCGTACAGTTCTGCTCTCCTCCTGAGACCTCAACCCCCGGATGAATTGTTCCGTCAGCATTTTATTCTCATCTTGTATGCTGGCTTGACTAACCTGTTTCAGGGCCCGCAGGGCTTCCTGTAAGCGCCAGGCGTAGTCCCAGACACTGTCCTAAGGTTTCTGGACACAGTGGTAGAACCTCATCCGGAGATCTGTCTCGGTGCGGTTTTCAAACACATTTTGCAGTCTCTTAAAGATACTGGATATTGATTCCTGGTCTGCGGCTGGCCAGGTTTCAACTTCCCTCTCTGTGGCATCAGTCAATTGTCCTAGTACAACAGCGGCTCTCTGCTTATCAGTCATAGAATACATGTCCAGTATATCGCATATTTTCCTCTTGAACCCAGACAGGGTGTCTGGTTTGCCATCATACTGGTGAAGCCATTTCGCTCCAGGAATATACGGCAGGGCCGTGGGTATCAACGGAGTCATGACCCCTGCTGGTGGAGCGGCCGCTCTGGCCTGTGCAGCGCCGGGCACAAGTTGGGCATCGGGAGCGTTAACCGGTGCTCCGGAGGCTTGCTGGTCGTCAGCCATGGTTGCGCCCCCCTAGTAAACCGTAGCCTACCTTCTTCACTTTCTTTATCAGGTAGGCCGCAGCTCCGCGGGCGACGGTCTTCTTCCAGGACTTTGCGTCACTCGCGTCTGACGTCAGAGCGTCCACTGGACTCCTTCCAGGACCTGACTCTTCCTGGTTCGACGTCAAGGGTGGGGCGTGTCCTGGGCTTCACGCGCTTTTACAGTCACGCCTCTTGGGTTCCCACGGTTACGCCCCTCTTCTTCCCGTGCGGCGACAGGAAAATGGCGGATAATGGCGGGAAACCTCAGGAATGGCGGGAAATCTTCACTACAGTAAGTGTTCTTTTAAGGCGCACAGTACCCGGTGGCAACGGGCACGGAATCCTGTTCGTGACGCCAAAGATGACGCGTCCCCAGAGCCGCGGGGTACTCGGCAGCCGGGCCTATAGATGCTGGTAGGGGGGAACATCATGGTGGCTGGTCCGGTCCGTGGCCCAGGGTGGTCAACAAAAAAGGGGAATATTATTTATAGGGGATTTTGTAATAGTGTCCGTGACGCCACCTGTGGAATGCGGCAAAAGGGAGCCGCCGCTGCGGAGCTGTCCTCTGAAGCTGATGTTACTGCAGCGATGGTATGGCTCTCCACAGGAAGAGCTAGCTCCAGGGCAGTGTAGGGAAATGGATGGTGTTACAGGTGAGAGATGGCCAGGACGGTTCAGGGAGGAATGACGGACACTCACACAGGGGTTCGCTTCGGTACCTTTACTGGTGTAGATGCAGGTATGGTCCAGGGTACTCGGTACGAAGGGTGCACTTCTGGACTTTTCCCTAGTGAGCGGGTATAGGGCCTCCTGATCCATTGCTTTCACTTGCTAAGCTTCTGCACCTGCTGACCTGGTGGTAGGGCCTTCTCTTGGAGATCATTCTCCCTGGACGCTGGGGTCTCCGTGACTCCTAAACCTGGTGCTGTAGTCAGCGTTGGTCGACCTGGGACTTGGAGTCCTCCAGGTATCCGGTGGTCCCTACTGGGTATAAGGAACCCTGTAGGCGCGGACCTGGTGTCCGGTGTATAGTTCGGGGTGAGCCTGGTACGCTCCTCTGCCCCCTTCAACTCCTCTCTCCTCTGCCTTCGGCCACACTCCGGGCCCTCACTAGGCTTCATCTCGTGCTGTAGGCCTTGGCTCGCCTAAGCACAGCAGCCAGCGTGCTGCCTCTTCACTGGTCTAAGTGCCAGCACACTCTCTCACTAACTACTGACTGCCTGGCTCCACCCTCCATATATATATCCCTAACGGGCTCCCTCTGGTGGTCTGAGGTGGTAGGGTGGAGGTGTATGAATGTGTGAGGGCCTCTTGTGCAGAAGTCCATCCAGGCACCCTACTGGGTTCTGTGGCACCTGTGCGGAGCAGTGCGCCACAACAACAGGGCGCCTCTTGTGGTCACATACAACCCCCACATGAGCATCCAAAGGAAGATTGGGACTGATCTTCAACCCATATTCCACAGAGACCACAGACTAAAAGGAATATTCCCAGAACTACCACTTCTCTCCTACAAAAAGCCCCCTAACTAAAGGAATCTCCTTCTCAGAAGTGTCCTCTCATCACCATCAGAGACGGGAACATTCCCCTGTAATAATAAAAAGCAGGACTTGTACCAAGATATTACTAACAAATATAGTCCACATACCCAACACTAATCAGGACTATAAGATCATGGACTTCTTCTCATGTTCATCTTCCAATGTGGTGGACATGATACAATGTACAAGGTGCCCTGGAGGAGCCGATATTGGGGAAACTAAGCAAAAACTACAACCAAGGATGACTCTACACAGACATAATCAGGAATGAACTGGACTCCTGTGGGAAACATTTCTCTGGACCTGGACACTGTATGATGGACATAAAAGTCTTAATACTGAAAGGTGGTTTTAAGGACGAAAAAGAAAGGAAAATCTGAGAATTCATACTGATAAGAATGTTCAACTCTTCCACAATTAGACACAATGTAACACCTGGATTTATGACTCACTACATGGACCCAGTTGACACCTCCACCAGATGGACTCCAGATCACTAAGCCGTCACTCCCACCACCTCTCCATTTATAACAAAAAACTTAACTTGATTTCCTTGGCTTATCTTTAGGAGGCATCACCCCACCCCCCCCTGCACAAATTGTAATATCTCTTAAATGTTGTGCTCTTGTCTCAGTCATTCATTTGTAAATCTCCCTGAAGAAGGAGCCTCGGTGCTATGAAAGCAGCAGACATAATTCTCTTGGTTAGCCAATAAAGGGATCGCTCCTAGAAAATACTTCTGTCATTTTTGGGCTTAAAAGTATTTACATCAATTTGTAAAAATTGCAAAGTTGTGAGATATGATCTACTGTGATCCCCGAATATTAATTTTTTTCTTTGAGGGGAGGATAATTAGAACTTCTGCTATGGAGCCCTATGATTTCTATGTACGTCCGTTATGATGAGTACATAATTAGAATATACTTATGGTAACACATAAATAATCATTGGAGCTGTAATCATAAAATTATATTTTGTCAATATGTGAAATGTTCTTTTAAGAATTGGTTACATGTGTAACATAACATTTTTTTTTCCCTCTCCTTCTGTTTTTCTTGTGATTATGCTAATTATTTTCAAATGTGATTGATTGCTAAAATATGTGTTTATTGATCAACGGTTGGTTACCATTTGTTTTTATGCCATGTATCATAAGGAATCTGTATCTCAGTGAATAAGGGCTTTTGCCAGAAACGGGTTGAGATGTATACCAAACCTATATGATCTTTTAATTATTTTGCAATAAATTGAGGATTTTAATTATTTTTGGGACTCACCATAATTATTTTTCCTATGTGAAGCCTTAAAGTCACGGCTATTGGTTGGAGACCCACAGCATTGCAAAACGGACTGAGTCATAGAAATAGGACACGGTGAGGCTGCTTTTTTTGTTTATTTATCCACAGAATATGCCACATATGTATAGTGGATGTGGATCCCACCTATAGGAACATCATATATCTTGAGTACGGGGCCCTGACAAGCTCCGGTTTCAGCCATTAGATTGTCAGGATTCCCTTTCATTTGTATAGAAATTTTAACCACCTCTTTATGAAAATTCCTCTTAATGGAATCTGCATCAACTATATATTTACATCATATCCTCTGTATGTGTATGAAAAGGAGAACAACCCGAATATGCGGTCCATAAGACAGTATAAAGCGACAAAAAGTAGCTGAAGATAATAGTAGTTAAAATACTTTTATTAAACATTGGAAAAAATGGTACTACATACTAGAGGAAAAGTACGTGCGCAGCACGTGACATGTGCTTAATACTAAACTTATTATTGTTGTATAATGTGATTACACAGGAGAACAGACTAGAATAAGACAGTGTATCATGTCATAAAATGTCCAATAACCCATCCACTAGTCCATCGATGTATGGGTACAATATAGGGTAGATAATGATAGAGGTAGATGTTTAATACATTGGACCAGCTTGGGCCCCGTATATCCATACACAAAGAAAAAAAGGGGAATTGGTTAACGCTCGGCACATTATTGGGGAATGAGTATAACCCCTTAACAAGGTGTCTGGCTTGGTAGTCTTATATATATATATATATATATATATATATATATATATATATATATATATATATATATATATACATATATATATTAATATATACAGTACAGACCAAAAGTTTGGACACACCTTCTCATTTAAAGATTTTTCTGTATTTTCATGACTTTGAAAGTTGTACATTCACACTGAAGGCATCAAAACTATGAATTAACACATGTGGAATTATATACTTAACAAAAAAGTGTGAACCAACTGAAAATATGTCTTATATTCTAGGTTCTTCAAAGTAGCCACCTTTTGCTTTGATGACTGCTTTGCACACTCTTGGCATTCTCTTGATGAGCTTCAAGAGGTAGTCACCGGAAATGGTTTTCACTTCATAGGTGTGCCCTGTCAGGTTTAAAAAGTGGGATTTCTTGCCTTATAAATGGGGTTGGGACCATCAGTTGTGTTGTGCAAAAGTCAGGTGGATACACAGCTGATAGTCCTACTGAATAGACTGTTAGAATTTGTATTATGGCAAGAAAAAAACAGCTAAGTAAAGAAAAACGAGTGGCCATCATTACTTTAAGAAATGAAGGTCAGTCAGTCTGAAAAATTGGTCAAACTTTGAATGTGTCCCCAAGTGCAGTTGCAAAAATCAACAAGCGCTACAAAGAAACTGGCTCACATGAGGACCGCCCCAGGAAAGGAAGACCAAGAGTCACCTCTGCTTCTGAGGATAAGTTTATCCGAGTCACCAGCCTCAGAAATCGCAGGTTAACAGCAGCTCAGATTAGAGACCAGGTCAATGCCACACAGAGTTCTAGCAGCAGACACATCTCTACAACAACTGTTAAGAGGAGACTTTGTGCAGCAGGCCTTCATGGTAAAATAGCTGCTAGGAAACCACAGCTAAGGACAGGCAACAAGCATAAGAGACTTGTTTGGGCTAAAGAACACAAGGAATGGACATTAGACCAGTGGAAATCTGTGCTTTTGCCTGATGAGTCCAAATTTGAGATCTTTGGTTCCAACCACCGTGTCTTTGTGCGACACAGAAAAGGTGAACGGATGGACTCTACATGCCTGTTTCCCACCGTGAAGCATGGAGGAGGAGGTGTGATGGTGTGGGGTTGCTTTGCTGGTGACACTGTTGGGGATTTATTCAAAATTGAAGGCATACTGAACCAGCATGGCTACCACAGCATCTTGCAGCGGCATGCTATTCCATCCGGTTTGCATTTAGTTGGACCATCATTTATTTTTCAACAGGACAATGACCACAAACACACCTCCAGGCTGTGTAAGGGCTATTTGACCAAGAAGGAGAGTGATGGGGTGCTACGCCAGATGACCTGGCCTCCACAGTCACCAGAAGGAAGAGTGGAGGCAAAAGGACCAACAAGTGCTAAGCATCTCTGGGAACTCCTTCAAGATTGTTGGAAGACCATTTCCGGTGACTACCTCTTGAAGCTCATCATGAGAATGCCAAGAGTGTGCAAAGCAGTCATCAAAGCAAAAGGTGGCTACTTTGAAGAACCTAGAATATAAGACATATTTTCAGTTGTTTCACACTTTTTTGTTAAGTATATAATTCCACATGTGTAATTCATAGTTTTGATGCCTTCAGTGTGAATGTACAATTTTCAAGGTCATGAAAATACAGAAAAATCTTTAAATGAGAAGGTGTGTCCAAACTTTTGGTCTGTACTGTATATATACCGTATATGTCTACGTTGTCAAAAGTAACTCACGAGTGTGTGCACGAACCATATGACCCTGAGTCCGTCTGTGCTGAGACAAGCATGCCTAGGGTAGGGGAGGAAGAGGGGATGGAAAATGCTACCAGATCATGTCTCTGGATGTGCAATGACATACCTGTGTAATGATCACCCACTGCGCAGCGTACACCCCTATCTTCTGTATGTGATATGAATAGAATAACCCCTTAAAGGTGAGTACAGATGTGGTGGATAGGATGTGTATTTCAGACAGACGTCGTAAATTCAACATGTCCAATCTATTTATCCTCAAAGAATATAAACTGTCCCTGGAGATGTCTGACAGCAGCTTTACCCCCTCTCCCTATACAGAACACATGGACGCTCAGCTGAGTCTAGTGTGCATGTGTATGGGGGGGGCTGTTTATCCGTCAGCTCGCTCCATTGTACGGCCACATTCAGAGTTTCTCCTCCTGTGCAGATGTTCATATAGTCTGTAATCATTATGTCAGCACTGGTTTATACCTGACTGGTTTATACAATGATCTGTACAGAAATAATCTATTCCCAGAGGAAGAAGAGAAGACAGAAATAATCCCTGAGCGCTCTGCTAATTCTCTGCACCTTCATCTACACAACATTGTAATACAGCGACATCATGGGGGATGAGGACGGAGGTTTTGTACGGCTCTGTATCACTGTGTGAGAGGGAACCTATAACCCTGCTGACAGTAATAATCTGCTGCATCGTCCTCTGTCGCTCCTCGGATTGTAAGAGTGAAAGAAGTTCCAGATCCAGATCCAGTGAATCTCTCTGGGACTCCTGATTGTCGAGTGTTTGCATAATAAATGAGAAGTTTTGGAGGCTGCTAGGGTTTCTGTTGGTACCAGGCTATGTAATCCTTTTTAGTCCCAGAGTTATAAACACTTTCACTGGATTTACATGAGACGGTGACTGTATCTCCCGGTGACACCGACAGATAATCCGGAGTCTGAGTCATCACAATCTCTCCACAGGACACTGGGAGCAGAAGAGAAGAGATAATGGTGACAATCACTGATATAATGACGTGTGCTCCTTCTCCTCTTACTACATGTATACAGCCATGTTCGGTATACTCTCATCTATCCCACATAGTATAACCCTCACCGGACATTACCTTGTATGTAAAGATACAGCACACAGAGCAGAGATCTCAGGGAAACCATCGTCATTCTTCTGGACGCTCACAGACACAGATCATTGGTTTCATGTCTTATTTATATCACATGAAATCTACAGGGATTATGTAACAGGAAATAGGCAAATCACCGGATTATAAGAGATTACATCATCTGCTGCTTTCATGGCTGATAATCAGTGAGATAAATAACGGGGGATTTAATCCTGTCCACAGATATCACAAGTAACAATCTAATCCATCTCATCAGTATATTGTAAATGTAGAAGTTTCCTGATCTGTGTATTTTGCTCGGTGTTGGATCAGTACCAGTGTATTGGACCCTTCATGACGAGGTTTGCTTCGCGGTCACAAAACTCCTGGTTACGTTACCCCTGAGTGTGTGTGATCTGGGGACCGGCTGTCGCCCCCTATTCAGGCCACAAGTGGTTTGATGGTTCGGGGACCTAGAAAATACTGAACGGATCAGGGAGATCAGAGTCCGATGTAAAAAGATGAAATCATCTTTACTGGAATTCCTTAGATAGAAATGTAACAATCGATAGCAGGAAATACACGTTGGTACAATTCTTCTGTATCATACAGAGGTCTTCTTCTTATACGTAACACGCTCAGCATTTCCATGGTACAATGTGATATTATACACGAGTGTCAGAATACTTCCCATACTTTCTATCTCTGGCCTTCACTTCTCCTCCACTACAGATGAACCTTCGTGTCTCCTCCTGGTCAGAATCGTGACTCCTATCTTCCAGGACCAGTAACATGGTGCCTTTTGTATCCCACTCCTTCTAGCTATCTTGGGGAATTACGCCCCCTACAGCTGTTATGCTGCGGCCGTACTCACTGCAGGTGGAAAGGAACCTTCTTATTCCTCTTTCTATCTCCGCACTCCGGCTCTACAGAAATCAGTTGTTGGTAGAACTTGTTCTAGAACTTACTATCTATAATTCCTCTGAGCTAAACACGATCTCCAACATAAAACCTATAATAGGAGGAAAATAACCCAAAAAACAAATCATGTAAAAGGTGTAAAAAAATACTTCTTTCTGTATTTTTTCTCTATCGAGGACTTCTCAAAGTATCAATATCAAGATATTCTTATAAAAAAAAGTATCTATTTATTCTCGGGTTGTCCATTAAAAAGAATTATTGCAGAAGGTACATACAATAATTAGTTACAAAGTGATTGTCCATTTGACCTCCCCTGTCTCTAACATGGGCTTTTATTTCACCTGTTATTCCGCATATGGTAGTGAACTAAAAATACACACACAAATAGCGCATGTTATCTAGAAACGATGGCTGATGCAATCAGAACTCAGAATTAAGAATAAAATGAATATCCATAATTAATATTTAACAAAAGGACAATCAAGCATTGATTCAAGCCGACATGATACTATGAAACCTAGAGGGACTACTTGGAATAACCAATGAGTGAGCAGAAAATACTGACTAAATACTTCATTGTTAGACACCAATTAATAAAACAAAAAGGAGGAGATAAAAATATATACAAGATAAGAATAAAACCAAGGTTAGAAATAGAGGAGGGGGAATATAATCACCATGAAGCATACATAATCAAGTATCATTGGTTTATATGTAAAGTGAAAGTGCACTGAGAAGTATATGCGATTATAACTTAAGACTTATGAACATTAAATATATCAAGTAATTGTGCCAGTCATTACAAGAAAACAGCAGTGAAAATCTGTGTAGATCCTGAGAAAGAAGTGATGGAAGAAGTTACTGACCCGGGTTCATGGTGGAAATGCTGCCTCCGCCGTTCACTCCAACGCGCGTTTCACATGAGGTTCTTCAGGGAGTGATGGAGCATGAGGGAAAAAAGAGGCAAATAGGAGGGGATTCATCAAAAGCCAATCATATTAAACTCCCCCAGTGCCAATTATCAGGCGCATGCACTGACCTCTCAGCGATGCCGCGCGTCCGTCCGGCAGATCGTGGTAATGTCACAAGAAGGAGCGGCAGCTGAGAAGACGTCATGGGCACAGCACTGGAGAGGCCATGATGGAAAAGGCCAGAGAAGTGGGCAAAAGAAGAAAATAGGCCAGGCAGGTATAAAGAGGCCAGATGTGCAAAACAATAAACTGCAATAGCAAAAAATAAATATGTGAATGGCACAGAAACTACATGGTTTATACATACAAGTGTGAGAAGAGACATTTAATGCCAACCAGCATATGATTTAATAAGGGTATGTGAAAAAAGGGATAAAATTAGTACAATGGATTTAAAAAAATTAAAATGAATTGGAGCGGAGGTGAAAAAAATGTAATAATTACAAGAAAACAAAAAAGTGATGACCAGAGAATGTGACTTATGCTCATTTCATTCATATTTTTCACATTCTCTGATTAAGGGTAAAGGGTACATGTCACATATAGGGTCCTAGGTGGAGATCTGAGACCACTATATGTGACTAGGTGTGTACACTTTACCCCCATAGTATGCAATTCCCCTGATGAATCCTGGTGGAGGAAACGCGTCGGAGGCATATAGGGAATTTCTAGGGTCACCATTACAGGGACACTTGTGGACAGCTCTTGTAAGGGCCGGAGTCTTGGAGCCTTAGGGAGAGGCCGTTCTTTGAGGGTCATACAAGGCTTTTTATGCTGCTGGTCCTCCCTGCCTGGAATATTGCTGTCCGCACATCTCGCGGATGGGGCCATCTTTAATGGGTGGGGTAATTCCATGCTTTCCTATTTATGACACGTTTCTCTTTCCACTGAGGGGAACAATGTGTGGGATAATGATTTTTTGCATTACTGATCTCTCTTTGGTGTCCTCTCCACTGAAGGGACGGCTGGTTATGTTATATTCCTCATTGGAGGAGATTTGATCGTCTGTTTGATATTGAGTTTATGATGTCTGAATTATTTCCGTGGATTATATGATGAAGGGGCTGAATTCTGCATTGTGACAGTCTGTACTGTTACACTCATCTGTGTTGGGTTCATTCCTCCTTCATTGTCTTGTATGTGATGGGGCGATGTTGAGAATACGTGGAGTGTGAGACGGGGACATTCTCCCCCTGAATCCATCTTCTGTGATATAATCCTCCATCACTTGTAGATGATTTTTGGTGTTAGATTAACACCACATCGCTACTAACGGCCGCGTGTCCAGACGGTGAATACACTGCGGATTCCTCCGCTCGGCGTGATATTATCAGATTTTGTATATTTGGCCGTATGTTAATGGTAGTTATGGAAGGTTATGTTTTATTCCTCTCACTTATCGCTGTATTTAGAATTTACTTCTATGAGTTGTAACTATTTGCAGATTATCTGTATTTTTGCAGCCTTGAATCGATTTTTGGAAGCAGAATGGACGAAACCCAGAAATTCTCATTGTTTTTAGGGCGTTTTTTACAGCGATCATCATGCGGGATAATTAATGTCTGCATTTTATGGAATGGGTGCAGGTAAGATGGTAACAAATAGGTGTCATTTTATATTTCATTTTCGTTATTATTTTTTTGCCGTAAGGGATTTTCTAAAGAAAATAACTTTTTTACTTTTCTATTTTTCGAAACTTTTTTGGACTTTTTTGAATCCTTGTAAAGGTCTTGAACATATTTCTGTACTGAAATGTAATATTATTAGTCATACAGTACATAGTGCTAACATATACCGCAGCGCTGTACAGAGATAGTCACCGGTCCCCGTCCTCTATGGGGCTCACAATCTTCTCCTTTGTCCCCCCTCTATGTGTCATCCTATACATGCGGTTTATGTGGAGCTCAGCATTGCGTCTCTTCTCTATAAATCACATTTTCAGGGCTCAGTCTGTCCGGTCGTCAGATATTTAATAGAGACGTCCTCTCCTTGTTCTCATTCTCTGCAGTTTTATTCTGTAAATTAATTGTCAGTTGTAGGAAATCACTGATTGCTATAAAGTCTTATTCAGTTTTATTCTTATCCAATTTATTAACAGAGGAAGCGACTGGTCAAAAAAACAAACAAAAAAACTACAATTTTCTATCCACCGCTCCTAGGGACATTTCATATTATATCTGTATTATATCCAGTGTCAGCTATTGTCTGGTATCAGCCAGGGGCAGAAAAGCATGATGGGAGCGATCAGACATCATAACAGGAAATTCTGTGTGATCATCACCTGCAGTGTTATATTTATATCTATATCACGTCTCACTGCTTCTTCTATGGAGGAAATGAGGACGGAGGTTTTTGTACGGCTCTGTATCACTGTGGTACCCGCTATAACCCTGCTGACAGTAATAATCTGCTGCATCGTCCTCTGTCGCTCCTCGGATTGTAAGAGTGAAATCAGTAGCATAGCTAGATCCAGATCCAGATCCAGTGAACCGGTCTGGGACTCCTGTATATCGGCTGCTTGCACTGTAGATGAGAAGTGCTGGAGGTTGTCCTGATTTCTGTTGGTACCAGTGTAAGTAGCCATATACATTACTACTGGCCTTACATGAGATGGTGGCTGTTTCTCCCGGGGACACAGTGATGAGATCTGGAGATTGGGTCAGTACAATCTGTGCACAGGAGTCTAAGGAAAGATAAAGAAAACATAAGTGTTAGTGTTAATGTCGCCTCATTGTGCTGTTCTCTACTACTGTCCTGTCCATCATCTCATGAACCTCTCACCATGAATGAGAAGAAGAATTACACCCAGTACAACTCCCTGTAAACCCATCGTCATCTCCCTGGACTGATGGCCACAGACTATAGAGATGTCACCTGCACAATGTCTCCTATATACCAGCTGTAATCACTGGAGGAGACGTCCCCTGAGAGCAGAGATGTAAAGCAGGAGACATGTAAATTGTGCCGTGTGTCAGTGATCAGTGACCTGGATCTTACTGCAATCAGGGATTTCCTACAGGAGAGATATAATCCCGATCATTATCCTGAGATCATTCACCATCAGTGATCTCCTGATTGTTCTCAGACATCAGAAATGGGATTATTTTTATAGATTTTATTAGTTTTATCTGTGAAGTAAGAATAAATCCTTCTACGTCTTATTGGGCTTTTCCAGCTTTGTGATGTTGCAGCCGATGTAAGAACAGATACTGGAGACAACAGATCACCGGGAGCGTGAAACGCAGAATTCCTGACCTCACAGAGAACATCTAAGACCATTAGAAATATTTACATTTATTCAGATCATTATTAATATGTTTATTACTAATAATACGACTGATATTTTATTACATCCACTCCTGATTGTTGCTTAAAAACCAGCTGTAAAACCCTGATGAAATACACAGGTGTGAATGAGGCCTGATCTGTATATATTGTGGTGTGAATACAGAACTGATGGGATATTTGGGGGATTCTCATATGATTTATCTTCATGCATTACTATCATATATCTTGTAGATGTAAATCTCTCATGTGTATAATGTCATATATCAGCGGTTCTCATCTGTCTCATCTGATGTCATTTCCTCCCTAGACGACGGCCCCTGAGCGTTATAGATGTGATATACGGGGGCGGCACCTATATACAGTACAGACCAAAAGTTTGGACACACCTTCTCATTTAAAGATTTTTCTGTATTTTCATGACTATGAAAATTGTACATTCACGCTGAAGGCATCAAAACTATGAATTAACAAAGGTGGAATTATATACTTAACCAAAAAGTGTGAAACAACTGAAAATATGTCTTATATTCTAGGTTCTTCAAAGTAGCCACCTTTTGCTTTGATGACTGCTTTGCACACTCTTGGCATTCTCTTGATGAGCTTCAAGAGGTAGTCACTGGAAATGGTCTTCCAACAATCTTGAAGGAGTTCCCAGAGATGCTTAGCACTTGTTGGCCCTTTTGCCTTCACTCTGCTGTCCAGCTCACCCCAAACCATCTCGATTGGGTTCAGGTCTGGTGACTGTGGAGGCCAGGTCATCTGGCGTAGCACCCCATCACTCTCCTTCTTGGTCAAATAGCCCGTACACAGCCTGGAGGTGTGTTTGGGGTCATTGTCCTGTTGAAAAATAAATGATGGTCCAACTAAACGCAAACCGGATGGAATAGCATGCTGCTGCAAGATGCTGTGGTAGCCATGCTGGTTCAGTATGCCTTCAAATTTGAATAAATCCCCAACGGTGTCACCAGCAAAGCACCCCCACACCATCACACCTCCTCCTTCATGCTTCACGGTGGGAACCAGGCATGTAGATTCCATACGTTCACCTTTTCTGCGTTGCACAAAGATACGATGGTTGGAACCAAAGATCTCAAATTTGGACTCATCAGACCAAAGCACAGATTTCCACTTGTCTAGTGTCCATTCCTTGTGTTCTTTAGCCCAAACAAGTCTCTTCTGCTTGTTGCCTGTCCTTAGCAGTGGTTTCCTAGCAGCTATTTTACCATGAAGGCCTGCTGCACAAAGTCTCCTTTTAACAGTTGTTGAAGAGATGTGTCTGCTGCTAGAACTCTGTGTGGCATTGACCTGGTCTCTAATCTGAACTGCTGTTAACCTGCGATTTCTGAGGCTGGTGACTCGGATAAACTTATCCTCAGAAGCTGAGGTGACTCTAGGTCTTCCTTTCCTGGGGCGGTCCTCATGTGAGCCAGTTTGTTTGTAGCGCTTAATGGTTTTTGGAAATGCACTTGGGGACACTTTCAAAGTTTTCCCAATTTTTCAGACTGACTACCCTTCATTTCTTAAAGTAATGATGGTCACTCGTTTTTCTTTACTTAGCTGCTTTTTTCTTGCCATAATACAAATTCTAACAGTCTATTCGGTAGGACTATCAGCTGTGTATCCACCTGACTTCTGCACAACACAACTGATGGTCCCAACCCCATTTATAAGGCAAGAAATCCCACTTATTAAACCTGACAGGGCACACCTGTGAAGTGAAAACCATTTCTGGTGACTACCTCTTGAAGCTCATCAAGAGAATGCCAAGAGTGTGCAAAGCAGTCATCAAAGCAAAAGGTGGCTACTTTGAAGAACCTAGAATATAAGACATATTTTCAGTTGTTTCACACTTTTTTGTTGAGTATATAATTCCACATGTGTTAATTCATAGTTTTGATGCCTTCAGTGTGAATGTACAATTTTCATAGTCATGAAAATACAGAAAAATCTTTAAATGAGAAGGTGTGTCCAAACTTTTGGTCTGTACTGTACAATACAGGCCACATCCTGATACAATGTGACGCCACATCCTGATGATCCGTGATCTGGACACAGTGCAGACATGTATGACACGTGTCCGTAGACGTCATGTACATGGGTGTCTGTATTCCAGGGCAACAATCGCAACTGACCGGCACCTCCGAGCAAAATGACATAAAAGTGCAGGAGCGGCTGCTGTGCACTTATGGCTGAGGGTCTGGCAATCGTCCATAAATGCTTGAACTTTTCCTTATTGTTCTAGCGGTGGAATTATGAGGTGGCTTTTAGCTAATAAAAACAACCTTAGTGTGAACCATCCTCATCCTCTCTCCTGGTACTTAGCCTTATTCGCCACCAAAATATCTGGTTTAGGGCCTTTCACGTTCCAGGAATAGATAATTTTATTGCTGATTCTTTATCGCTTTTTAATTGTCAGTTTTTTAGAGAGCAGCTGACAGCTGATGCCTTTAATTCGATATCCCATTGCACCCTCAACATGGAAATCCTAGGGTAAGGCTTGGGAATAGAAGACTAATTCACAATTGCTGCCAGTCCTTACTTTAAGTGACAATCGAGTTTATTTGCAACTCCATAACACGTTTTTTTTGGGGGTTGTTTTGGCTTTTTATTTTCAATTAATAGGATGGACGGACATTACTAAGGCCTTTTTCGTTAGAAGGGCTTTTAATAGAGAGGAAGTGGTCTCAACTTGGCACAGAATGTACATGCCCGATTCTCCCTCCTTTGGGGTTGTATAATGTCTTACGCTTTTGGTTTGTCATTTCCACGTTGAGATATCTCTTTTTTGTCAACTGCATTTGCGATTACAATTTTGGCGCCTCGATCATTAGTGAATTGATTCCAACTTCAAAAACAGGTCAGTGGGGGTCTTACTATTTGACTACATGGCTCTTGGGGATAATACAAAACATTTCTGTGTCCGCAAATCAAAGTAGACCCAGCAGCAGGGGCATTTGGGTTCTCTTACACTCTGTTTCGAGTTTGGTTTGCACAGTTTAATTACTTTACAAATATTTAGGTTGTAGGTGTGGGGGTAAATTTTTCTTGTCACATACGGATGGATCTCCCTTAACAAATTTCAAATTCATTTAATGTTTCGTAGGTGCTTAGAGGCTGCGGGAGATCAGTCAGAGGAATGCGAGACACATTCTTCTCAAATTGGGGTTTATACTGAGGCCTCCAGGGCGGGTTTGTCCAAGGCAGAGGTTCAAAGGATTTGGAGGTGGTGTTCGGATTGTTTGGTAAGATATATCAGACTTGATTTGTCAATTTTATTTTTCTTCTTTTTGGTTTTTCAGGTTCTGTCAGGCCATTTGTGTGGTGGTTAGGTTATTCTTGTATATTCGGGGCAGCACAGTGGGCTGAAAGTCACCCAGGCAGTCGAAATCTGGGTTTTTGGGCCATTGAAGTGAAACAGTGAGTCACCAGAGGTTTGCAATGGCCTTAAGGCAATATTGGGAGAGATGTTACTTGTCCAGTGATATTGGTTTTACATATGGGTGACAACAACCTTTGTTCCTACAAAGTGACCGAATTGATAACAATGATGAGACCGGACCTGGATAGTTTCCTCAGTTTCCTCCCTGAATTTCTCCTGGTTTGGTCTGAGTTAGCTCTCCAAGCTGTATGGCAGGAGGCTCAGGATGGTATGTCGGTGGAGTGGATCCGGCGTACTATAAATGTTCATAAATTCAAGTTTGTTCGTATCTGGCATTTAAGATGGTGTTGAGAAAGCATTGTTTCTGTTCGGAGGGGGTCGGAGTCCTGTGTACGATTACACAGGACCCTCCTTGGCTGTTTAATTAAATAAAGGAAGCACCTGAATGTTTTGACTACTTAGCCTGACTTGCCTGTTGAAGTGCTACAGGGCATTTGGCTACCAGGCCAGGTCTTCAAAAGTTTTAAATGCCTTCTTTGTTATTGTTATACTATAAAATATATATACTGTATATATTAATTAAGTAAAGCTGTGACTGACCTTCACCCATCAATTTGTGTCAGT
The DNA here is from genome assembly GCF_046119375.1 of Phyllobates terribilis. NCBI lineage: Eukaryota > Metazoa > Chordata > Amphibia > Anura > Dendrobatidae > Phyllobates > Phyllobates terribilis. The sequence continues at coordinate 1,178,846,333 of NW_027362761.1, forward strand.
GTCTTTATTTGTTTTACAGGGTATTGGTGAGGAGGGAGGCATCTGGTGTTTCGCTTGGGGTCTCTGTAGTCATCATTATTGAAACAATTTTAAACAACAAATATTACATCAATACATAAAATCAGATGAAAGGAGGCGTACTGCACAGAATAATCACAGGTAGGTATAAATAAATTGTGTGTGTCCAAAAAAGTGTTGACTACCTAAACCAAAAATAGTTTATATGTATGGATTCATCTGAAAGTATAAGGATAATAAAAATGCATATGGAGAAAGGTTTACCATTGGTGACTGAATTCACATCTATAAAATGATTCAAACCATAAATTGTGTAATGTCTTCACCTAGTGGAAGGATGTTAGTATAAATTCAGATGCAAGAATTCATTAAACAGATTTATGTTTAGATTATATACAGTTAGTTAATACCATGCATGATAAATAAATATATACCATAATTTGATTATAGTTGGCATCCAGGTGTCAGGAGATGCACCGCTCCAAATAAAGTAATCTAATGTTTAAACAAAGTGATAGTGCAGAGGCGTATCATAAGCTAAAGGAGCAGTCGCAAAACCAGACATCCGGATATCCAAGAATCCACACAAAGGGATATAAACAAACACTTCAAAGGACAAATAGACACTTTATAGTTACCAGATTGAACCCTCTGATGCGCGTTTCGCTTTCGAGCTTCCTCAGAAAGGGTATCACATATGGTCACATGATCGACCTCTGCCGGCTCCGGTGAATCCAGACATACACATATCTAGAGTGTCTGCAGACTTTCGTGCCAAAATTGGAAAACCTCTTTAAGTGTTGTGGGCTGATGCGGCTCACGCCTGGACTGGCCCATCTGGCATTTGCCAGAATTGCCATATAGCGAGCTCTAATAATAGGTGGAATGGTAAAATTTGCGCTTTATTTCTGGTGAACTGTGAACTGTTTCATGCGCCAGATTCATAGATGATTTGTGTGAGTTCTGCATGCCATATTGATGGGAAGAAGGAGGAGAGTGAAGACCCCGAAATGTGTGACTGACAGTAAGGGGTTATCTCTATACGACGCCATGCTGGATTGTTCACATGTGCATGTACCGCGCTGTACTGAGGGGAATAACTATTACTGTACCACAAGAGGGCGCCATCACCGGGATTTATAGCTTTATTTTCTCCTCTTTCCTGAGGATTTTTCTATTTTATAAACCCTGTATATAATTACGTAATCCTCGGATCTTCAGTGCAGAATCCACATTAATAATGGATGTAATGTGGATAGAAAATGTAATAAAATATTCTACAATTCACATTCATAGTCAGGAGGATAGAGGATTTGCCAGAATATAGGAGCGTAAGGGTACAATTAGAGGAAAATGTTATAAGCAGATGGGAAATCGTATTATAATATCCAGGTACAGTAATGTGCCCCTCACCCAGAGAACAAGGGTCTGTGCTATGTTCTGTATGAGAGGAACTGAGGTTCATCAGACAGAGATCTGTACAGAAATAATCTATTCCCAGAGGAAGAAGAGAAGACAGAAATAATCCCTGAGCGCTCTGCTAATTCTCTGCACCTTCATCTACACAACATTGTAATACAGCGACATCATGGGGGATGAGGACGGAGGTTTTTGTACGGCTCTGTATCACTGTGTGAGAGGATACTCATCATACTGCTGACAGTAATAATCTGCTGCATCATTCTCTGTCGCTCCTCTGATTGTTAGTTGGTAATGAGTATAAAAATATTCATCACTAACACCAGAGAAGCGGTCTGGGACCCCTGTATCTCGGGTGGTTGCACTATAGATAAGAAGCTTTGGTTGTTCTCCTGATTTCTGTTGGTACCAGTGTAACCAGTTACCTATACCAGTACTGGCCGTACATGAGATGGTGATTGTATCTCCGGGGGACACAGAGATATAATCTGGAGTCTGGGTCATCACAATCTCTCCACAGGATCCTGAGGATTAGAAGAGACATATTCATTACTGATAAATGTCGGGATCTTCCTAGAAATCCTGATCTGATGATGGATCCACTGTAGAGATTTCTCTACACACAATCATGGAAGGATCCGAATCTCTCACCCTGAATAGAAATGAAGATCACAGCCAGCAGATAACTGCGAGAAACCAGCCTGATGTGTCTGGACCGTCAGATAGAAACTATAAGATGAGACAATCTGTACAATGAGATCTATATAGAGAGTGACAGGGGGGATACAGAGACCCCCAGAGACTGTGTATGGAAATACTGGGGACATGTAAATTCTGTGGTTATAATGTGACGGTTACTGGAGTGTAATAAAGACCGGAGCTCGGCGGCGTCTCCTCCTAGATGAGAATTAATGTCACTTGTATGAAATCTAAGAAAGAAAAGAGTTGTGGAATAATTTCCTAACGTTTCTGTGGTCGCAGGTTATTATCATGGAGTTTAGCTCTTTCTCTGTACAGACGGAGCTAAATAAACATTCACTTCACAACCTATTTGCACACACGGCCGCTGCAATATGAAATTAATACTTGTATAAGTAATAAGAAGTTATTCAGAGGAGGTGACTTCTACCCTGATGAATCAGTCACAATGTGCGGCTACGTTGTCCTGGCAGAAACGTTCCTACTGATGACCCCAGAGCCGCCATCTTACCTATTAAACAGAGGCAGAGTCTAATAAATTGCCGTCAGCATCACTACTCCAGGGTATTCCATCAGTGATCGGAGGGTCTCATGTTCAATCCATGTCAGAATTATATTTTTCTCTTTTCCAACAAAGATTTTTTTTCCAGTTTTTAAAACCATTTAATGGATGCAGGTCTGGGACGAGGGTTGGCACCTGCCTAGGGCATCACCTTGCAGATGGTAGGGGGTGCTATAGGAATGTTGGCCCCCATGTAATAAACTAAGAGGGCACATGGGATTATAAGGCATTTGATGATTAAAAGGTTAAAGTTTAGTGTGACTAACACTGTGTTTCTGTGTTCTTCAAGGGTTAACCCTGCTGAGTTTAGTGGGCTATCTAGTCGCTGGGCAATTAAGAAGCACCTGGAGGATTTTTCCACCAAAAACCAGGAATTCCAGGATTGGTTGATTAGCTGGAAGGAGGCAGTGGTCCGTCCTATTGAACCCCCTCTGATGGCCAGTGATGGAGCATTGCTAACCTGAAGGTTGAAGATCAGGATGGACATGCTGCTGAACCAGCTGATGGAGAGAGCAAATGAGCCTGGATGAAAAGAGTGGCTGAGACGCTGTCTGGAGACCCTGCTGATGCCCACCATGACAGATGACCCCAGAGGGCTGCTGCCTGGTTCCAGCCCTGATGACACCCAGTACCAAGATGAAGCAAGTGCCTCCAATGGATGTCCTGCAGGCAGAGTGAGGAGACCTCCGACATCCTATTCCTCCCCCTTGCGTTAGAAGCATCTCTGTAGAAGAGAAGCAGTGCCGTAGAGGATGTCAGCATCCACGCAAAGCCCTGAAGTGACACCCAGCCCGGAAGTGACACACAGCCACCTAACATCGGGCAGAAGTCCCTCCCCCTGATGCCACCATTCCCCAAGCCCGGTGAGAGGAAGCCGATGACAAGGTAATGGGATGCTGGATCGCTGCCGGAGGCCAGAAGAGAGTCCAGGCTGGACCTGGGAGCTTTGGTGAGCGAAGGTCCAGCCTGGAATACATGTCCAGGAGTGGGGAAGAAGATGGAGCACAACATAGAAGAGGCTCGTATCCTGTAGGGGGCCCTGGTCACCATGCTGCCACAGGGCAGGTTGGCTCTGACCTGAGTCATGCCTCAGGACTGCTGACCAAGTTCCAGAAGGGGCTGCCGCACCATCAGGATGAGAGGACAACACAGGATAGGGTGAGATAACTTCAGGGCTTGCCCCTGGTTGTATTAATGATATCAATAATCACCCAGCCAAACTAGATCTCTCACTTTGCACTGATGAGAGGCAGTACCCCGAAACACAGTGTCTGCAAATTGAGATTCTAGTTCTGGCTTTTATCCTAAGTCATGTGACAAGGCTCGTTAGAGAGTGGATATTGACTTTTAGAATTGCTACTTCCTATAGGTGGCACTAGTGTTCTAGTCCCAGAGGAGCATTGTGGCTTAAAAGTCTCCTCACCTTTACATGCTTAACATGTCACTCTCTGCAACTAGAAACATTACCCCTTGGATACATTGTCTTGTTATCATTTTGAGGTAGTATCGTCTTTTCCCCAATGGGTGGCAGCAGTGGGTGAGGTTGTAAGTGGTATGGTTCCCCTTCTGGATGAATTTTTAATTTCTAGATCCGCCTGAATCCCCAGTGTGTTATAGGTTGTTGCAAAAATTTATTTCTATAACTGAAATTTTTGGTTTCCTCACTAGCCAAAAAAAGTTTGTTTTTCCGTCATGCTCATTGGACATTCTCTGTATTGAATTTGATAGCTTGGTGTTAGGGGTCAGGCTATCTAGAGATAAAATCGAGGTAATAGTAGAAAGCATTGCTTGCTGTTAAGATTTAAAAAAGTTGTGTTAAAAGTTTGGCAATCTTTTCTAGGTAATTCTGCTTTTGCACTTAGAAAAAAATGTACCCATTGATATAATTTTAAGTGTTTATATTTGCAACCAGGGGTCTGATATCCCACAGATCTCACATTAGGCTAATTAAGGATTTAAAGAGGTAGTTTGTATGTGGTTCTCTTTCTTAAGGGGATTTAAGGGCCGTAGTATAATTCAGGATGAATTTATTCCCACTGTTTCATTATCCTTGTATACAGAGTTTTGGTTGTTATTGGCAGGTCACTGGTCCGCAGCATCGTGGCCGATTGCTTTGTGGCAAAAACAAATTTTAAGTAATTTAGTTTTATTAGAACTTTTTCTGGCAGTGGCAGCTGTGGGGTCAATTTTTTTAGATCAATATGATTTGCTTGCATTCTGACAATATCGGTGTTGTTTTTGTCATCAATTATTTAAACTGCAAAAGTGCTATGTTTTTTGATTATTGATTATTTATTCTGATTATTATATTGATTATTAGTTATATAATCTTCTCAGACACCTACTATTATGCTGCCTTGAGTTTGTTATTTGGTTAAAAGTAAAATATATTCCTGGCTGTTTATTCCAACTTAAATGGAAACATTTTCAACAGTTGGTGCCAGGAGCGGACCGAGAAGGAATCAAATGCCCCTGGCATTTATGGGACCTGATCAGGGCATCGTTTTAAATTTATACAGAAGTCTGTGTCCAGCAAAACCTGGTTAGATTATAGTAATTCATGGCAGAAGTGGTTGACGCTTTGTTATGATTTTGGTTTTTATGTGTATGGTTCGGATGTGTAATCAGTAGAGATGAGCGAGCATGTTCGCTACTGCTCGGTGCTTGCCCGAGCATCTCACTGCTCGACATGTGCGGCGCTCACCGAGTATTTCCAGGGTTGCTCGGCGGGAGCTCGGGTCTCCTCCCTGCATGTTTGGCGCTCTTCAGAGAGCCAATGAACATGCAGGGATTGCCTGCCACTCACTGTAATGCCATAGCCATGTTGGTTGTGGCATTACAGTGATTGGCTGGCCGCACCGCATCATCAGGTCTATGTCACACCTGGCGCCGCCATGCTCGTCACAGTCACTCCAGAATCAGGCAGTGTAGGGAGAGCTGCTGCTGAGCTAGGGAGAGATTTGCTTGTTTCTAGTTAGTGTAGGTGTACCAAACTACAGTATATTAGATACACACTGCAGCGTCGGCGTCCCTGCCTCCTGCTAGGCAGAGACGCCGTTCCCCTCACCTCCCTGCTCCATCCTTGGCGTCCTCTGCCCACCCTGCTAGTAGCGCTCGCTGCTTCCTGGGCACTGTGCTTAGGGTGCGCGCGCTTCCTCTCTCTTAAAGGGGCCGCGCGCGCCATCCTAAGGAGTCCCCGGCCAATTGCCGGTGGAGCTCCCATATATAAGGCACCTCCTCCAAAATGGAGGTGCCCGAGCAAAGTTGTTTGCACTGTGACTTCCTGTGCTTCAGCCATCAGGTCCCGCTGCTAGCCTGACTTCTCGTCCTGCCTGCCAGCCTGTTATCCATCAGTTACTTGCCTGTTATCTGCCTCGTCTGTCAGACCGCTCACCTGGGAGCGTCCTTCAGTTACCTGCCTGTTACCTGCCTCTTACCTGCCTCGTCTGTCAGACCGCTCACCTGGGAGCGTCCACCAGTTACCTGCCTGTCCCCTGCCTCGTCTGTCAGACCGCTCACCTGGGAGCGCCCGCCAGTTACCTGTCAGGTATCCGCCTCGTCTGTCAACCCAGAGACTGTCCCCATAACTTGCCATGACCACCTGCCTGTCTGCCCAGAGACTGTCCCCGTCACTTGCCGTGACCACCTGCCTGTCTACCCAGAGATTGTCCCCGTCACTTGCCGTGACCACCTGCCTGTCTAGCCAGAGACTGTCCCCGTCACTTGCCGTGACCACCTGCCTGTCTACCCAGAGACTGTCCCCGTCACCTGCCGTGACCACCTGCCCGCTTACCCAGAGACTGTCCCCGTCACTTGCTGTGACCACCTGCTTGCCTTCCCTGGGAGTCACCCGCTTCCTTACAAAGACTTCCCCTTTGTATTGCAGCTCAGAGGTTCCACCTCCCAGACCCGTTACAGTTTGATCGGGCCATGGAACCCGGTGGCACCCAAGCTCCCTCGCTCTCTGACCTATGTCATGAACTTTCCCGCCAGACGTCCCAACAGGACTCCATCTTGGGCCACCTGTTTAGTGTTCACTCCCGCCTGGACACACTGACTGCCTCGTCGGGAGCTGCTTCTACTCGCACAACTACTACCCTGGCAGCGCCGCTGCCCATCAATACCATGGCATCCCTTCCCGGTCCCCGTCTTTCCGCCCCGCCTCGTTTTGGTGGAGATCCCGGTCAGGCACGGGGCTTCATTAACCAGTGCACCCTGCACTTCGAACTTTTGGCACACCAGTTTTCCACCGACCGAGCCAAAGTGGCCTTCATCATGTCCCATCTCACGGGGGGAAGCGCTGGCTTGGCTAAATCCTCTATGGGAGAGAGGAGACCCCCTGGTGTCCAACCTGCCAGCCTTTCTCACGGCCTTCCGGAAAGTCTTCGACGAACCAGGACGAAAGACCTCATCCGCCTCATCTCTGCTACATCTCCGTCAAGGGAGTCTCACCGTGGGCCAATATGCCATACGGTTCCGTACCCTTGCTTCGGAGCTTGCTTGGGATAACGACGCCCTGGTGTCCGTCTTCTAGGAACGTCTATCCGGTCGGATTAAAGATGAACTTGCCGGTCGGGACATTCCTACCACTCTCGATGACTTAATAACACTTGCCACCCGGATTGACATCCGGTTCCAGGAGTGTACCAAAGAGGTTGCCCGTGAGAGGAGGTTTCCTCGCCTTGCTCCTACCTTCCAGAATCCCGTCACTTCCTCTGTTACTCCCCAGGCACACTCACCCGAGCCTATGCAGGTCGACCAGACCAAGATGGTCAAAACCCGTCAAGAGTCACGCCGTGCCGAGGGGAGCTGCTTCTACTGTGGCAGTAAGGAGCACTGGATCCGTTCCTGCCCGGAGAGGTCGGGAAACGCCTGTGTCTAGGATCGCTCAGAGAGGTCATCCTAGACAAGAATAAACCCTCTCCATCTCTGATGCTGTTGGTCTCTATCATCTGCGGGGAGAACCGTTATTTTGAACTAGCCCAACTTGACTCTGGAGCTGCCGGGAATCTTATTTCACAGGCCCTGGTAGAAAAATACCGCATTCCCACCAAACCTCTGGCTATACCATTATCTGTCGCTGCTGTGGATGGGGGCCTCTTACCACGTCCCATCCAACTCATCACCGAATCCGTAACTCTGCAGGTGGGAATGCTGCACTCTGAGAGCATCTTCTTCCATGTTCTACCTGGACTCTCTCATGCCCTTTTGCTTGGCCTTACTTTGAACTAGCTCAACTTGATTCTGGAGCTGCCGGAAATCTCATTTCTCAGTCCCTGGTAGAGAAATACCGCATTCCCACCAAACCTCTGTCCGAACCCTTATCTGTCGCCTCCGTGGACGGGGGTCTCTTAAAGCATCCCATCCAACTTATCACCGAACCCATAACTCTGCAGGTGGGAATACTGCACTCTGAGAGCATCTTCTTCCATGTTCTACCTGGACTCTCTCATGCCCTTTTGCTTGGCCTTCCTTGGCTCCAGAGACATGCACCTGTGCTTGATTGGCAGACCGGAGAAGTCCTTCGCTGGGGACAGGACTGCCATAAGACTTGTTTAGTTCTCGTTCGTCCTGCCCGTCCTTCTCCTCCCCCAGCCAATCTACCCGGCCTGCCGGTACCCTATTGGTCTGATGTCTTTAATAAAAAGGAAGCAGAGACATTACCTCCTCATAGACCATACGATTGCCCTATTGACTTGGTACCTGGCGCTACTCCGCCCCGAGGGCGTATCTACCCTTTGTCCGCTGCTGAGACCCAGTCCATGTCTGAATATATCGAGGAGAACCTGGCCCGGGGATTTATCCGGAAATCTACCTCCCCGGTGGGAGCAGGCTTCTTCTTCGTTAAAAAGAAGGACGGCTCACTCCGTCCCTGCATAGACTATAGAGGCCTTAACCAGATCACGGTAAAGAATAAATACCCCCTTTCGCTCATTCCCAAATTATTTGACCGTCTGAGGGGTGCTAGAATCTTCACCAAGCTGGATCTCCGTGGGGCCTATAACCTGGTTCGTATCCGTCAGGGGGATGAATGGAAGACGGCATTCAACACCCGGGACGGCCACTATGAATACCTCGTAATGCCCTTCGGTCTCTGTAATGCTCCCGCCGTCTTTCAAGAGTTGGTCAATGATATCTTCCGTGACCTTCTCTACTCCTGCGTGGTGGTATACCTGGACGACATCTTGGTGTTCTCTCCGGATCTTCCCACACACCGGAGGGACGTTCGGCAGGTCCTGCTCAGGCTCAGGCAAAACCACCTCTACGCAAAATTTGAGAAGTGCCTCTTTGAGCAGACCTCGCTTCCATTTCTGGGCTACATCATCTCTCTGACCGGTCTACGAATGGATCCTGAGAAACTTTCTGCCATCCGGAAGTGGCCTCGGCCGGAGGGGTTGAAGGCTATCCAGCAGTTCCTGGGATTCGCCAACTACTACCGCCTCTTCATTCCACACTTCTCTTCCCGGACTGCCCCTATCTCTGCGCTCACCCGTAAGGGCGCTAATCCCAAAGAATGGCCGCCCGAGGCAGAGGAGGCCTTCCTGTCTTTGAAACAAGCTTTCTCCTCTGCTCCTGTGCTGCACCGTCCGGACAGCAACAAACAATTCTTCTTAGAAGTAGATTCTTCCTCCTCCGGAGCCGGAGCGGTGCTCACCCAAAAGTCGTCATCCGGAACAATGGTAACCTGCGGCTTCTTCTTCAAACTCTTCTCCTCATCTGAGCGAAATTATTCTATAGGAGACCGAGAATTGTTAGCCATTAAGTTGGCACTGGAGGAGTGGCGTTACCTGCTCGAGGGGGCTCTTCACCCGGTAATAATCTACACGGATCACAAAAACTTGGCTTATCTCCAGAGTGCCCAAAGACTTAACCCGCGCCAAGCCCGGTGGTCCTTGTTCTTCGCCTGCTTTGATTTCATTCTTCATTTTCGCCCGGCAGACAAAAATATCAAAGCTGATGCCTTGTCCCGATCCTTTTTGTTCTCCGATCTAGAGGAGGAGCCAAAGCACATCATCGACCCCGCCAAGGTAATGCTGGTAGCTCCCGTGGATCTAAATCGTCTTCCACCCGGTAAGACGTTGGTAACAGTACCTGATCGTGAGAAAGTCCTACACTGGGGACATTCATCTAAGCTAGCTGGCCATACTGGCCAGAAAAATACCCTCCTGCTTATTACCCGGCATTACTGGTGGCCTACCCTGCACAAGGACGTAATAGACTTTGTCTCAGCCTGTGCATCCTGCGCCCGCAGCAAGGTTCCGAGACATCTGCCAGCCGGTCGCCTTCTGCCTCTTCCCATACCTGCTTCCCCGTGGCAGCATATAGCCATGGACTTTATAACGGACTCCCTATCTCTGCTGGTTGTACGGTCATTTGGGTGGTCGCTGACCGCTTCTCTAAGATGGCTCACTTCATTCCCCTGCCGGGTCTTCCATCTGCATCTGAATTGGCTAAAGACTTTATCCATCACATTTTCCGTCTCCCTCTCCACATCGTATCCGACCGAGGAGTTCAGTTCACCTCTCGCTTCTGGAGAGCCATGTGTAAACTTCTGGGGGTCACCTTGGACTTCTCTGCTTATCACCCACAGTCCAATGGTCAAGTAGAGCGGATCAACCAAATTTTAACCAGTTACCTCCGGCACTTTGTTAATGCCCACCATTCCGACTGGGTGGATCTTTTACCGTGGGCCGAATCTTCCTATAATAATCACGAGAGCGAGTCTTCCTCCAAATCCCCGTTTTTTATTGTCTACAGTCAACATCCTCGGATCCCGTTTCCCCTCTCTTGTTAGCGAATTCTCCTCCATTTGGGAGAGTACCAGATCCGCACTTCTTCAGTCCTCCGAGCGGATGAAGAAATAGGCTGACAAAAGACGTCTTGATCCGCCCCAATTCCGTCCTGGAGATAAAGTCTGGCTCTCGTCCAAATATGTCCGGCTCAAGATTCCTTCCTACAAGTTAGGGCCTCGGTTCATCGGCCCACTGGAAGTTATCAAACAAATCAACCTGGTGGCCTATAAATTGAAACTCCCGGCCAACTTGCGGATTCCCAACTCCTTCCATGTATCTCTCCTCAAACCCGTGGTACTTAACTCTTTTTCCAAGTCTACAGGTACGCCTCCTGCTCCGGTCTCCGCTGAAGATGAGTTTGAGGTAGAGAGCATTCTGGCCACCAAAAGGGTAAGAGGAAAGACCTTTTTTCTAGTGGATTGGAAGAGGTTTGGTCCTGAGGAGAGAACGTGGGAGCCCCGGGAGAACATCCATGCTCCGCTCATCCTTGATAAATTTCTCTCCGGCCTAAAAAAGGGGGGCCTAAAGGGGGGGGTAATGTAGCGTCGGCGTCCCTGCCTCCTGCTAGGCAGAGACTCCGTTCCCCTCACCTCCCTGCTCCATCCTCGGCGTCCTCTGCCCGCGCCGCTGGTAGCGCTCGCTGCTTCCCGGGCACTGTGCTTAGGGCGCGCGCGCGCTTCCTCTCTCTTAAAGGGGCCGCGCGCGACCATCCTAAGGAGTCCCCGGCCAATTGCCGGTGGAGCTCCCATATATAAGGCACCTCCTCCAAAATGGAGGTGCCCGAGCAAAGTTGTTTGCACTGTAACTTCCTGTGCTTCAGCCCTCAGGTCCCGCTGCTAGCCTGACTTCTCGTCCTGCCTGCCAGCCTGCTATCCATCAGTTATCTGCCTGTTAACTGCCTTGTCTGTCTGACCGCTCACCTGGGAGTGTCTTTCAGTTACCTGCCTGTTACCTGCCTCATCTGTCAGACCGCTCACCTGGGAGCGTCCTTCAGTTACCTGCCTGTTACCTGCCTCGTCTGTCAGACCGCTCACCTGGGAGCGTCCACCAGTTACCTGCCTGTTACCTGCCTTGTCTGCCAGACCGCTCACCTGGGAGCATCCACCAGTTACCTGCCTGTCCCCCGCCTCGTCTGTCAGACCGCTCAACTGGGAGCGTCCACCAGTTACCTGCCTGTTACCTGCTGTCTCCATCAGCCCGCTCACTTGGGAGCGCCCGCCAGTTACCTGTCAGGTATCCGCCTCGTCTGTCTACCCAGAGACTGTCCCCGTCACTTGCCGTGACCACCTGCCTGTCTAGCCAGAGACTGTCCCCGTCACTTGCCGTGACCACCTGCCTGTCTACCCAGAGACTGTCCCCGTCACTTGCCGTGACCACCTGCCTGTCTACCCAGAGACTGTCCCCGTCACCTGCCGTGACCACCTGCCCGCTTACCCAGAGACTGTCCCCGTCACTTGCTGTGACTACCTGCTTGCCTTCCCTGGGAGTCACCCGCTTCCTTACAAGGACTTCCCCTTTGTATTGCAGCTCAGAGGTTCCACCTCCCAGACCTGTTACACACATATCTATCTCAACAAACAGTCCTTCTGAAAACTAATCGATCTGCAGAGATATCAGGCAGGCAGTGTATATAGGCAGGCAGTGTATATAGCAGACTGCAGTGCATATAGCACAAGAGGCTCCATTACAGTTCTGCCTTCTGCTGCTGTTATATACTTCTAGACAATGGCCCAGGTCTCAGCGGCCAGAAATATTTTTTTTGGATCTTAATCCTCATTATTTGCTTAAAAAGCAATCCAGAGAACACTGTTTTTCTGAGCCATTTGCTTGTTCGCACTGCAGAATACAGCCAGGTCCTTTCCATACTACAGCACTAAAAATCCAGCTTTTTAAAACTGTGTTTTCTTCGTCACACGGATTACATATACGTTATCAGAAAATACTGCCATTTCTGGCCTCCATTAAAAATTTCTTTCAGTGTGTCAGTGAAGCAATTGACACCAGATTGCTGTACAAAATAGTTACCTACAGGCCAGGTATTTAAAACTGTGTTTTCTCCGTCACACGGATCACATATACGTTTTCAGAAAATACTGCCATTTCTGGCCTCCATTAAAAAAAAATTTCAGTGTGTCAGCAAAGTTTTTGACACCGGTTTGCTGTTCAAAATAGTTACCTACAGGTCAAGTATTTAAACTGTGTTTTCTCCGTCACACGGATCACATATACGTTTTCAGAATATACTGCCATTTCTGGCCTCCATTAAAAATTTGTTTCAGTGTGTCAGGGAAGCAATTGACACCAGATTGCTGTTTAAAATAGTTACCTACAGGCCAGGTATTTAAAACTGTGTTTTCTCCGTCACACAGATCACATATATGTTTTCAGAAAATACCTCCATTTCTGAACTCCATTAAAAATTTGTTTCATTGTGTCATTGAAGCAATTGACACCAGATTGCTGTTCAAAATAGTTACCTACAGTAAAGGTATTTAAAACTGTGTTTTCTCCGTCACACGGATCACATATACATTTTCAGAAAATACTTTAATTTCTGATCTTCATGAAAAATTTGTTTGTGTGTCAGTGAAGCAATTGCCACCAGATTGCTGTTCAAAATAGTTACCTACAGGCCAAGTATTTAAAACTGTGTTTTCTCTGTCAGACGGATCACATATACGTTTTCAGATAATACTACCTCTTCAGACCTTCATTAAAAATTTGTTTCAGTGTGTCAGTGAAGCAATTGACACCAGATTGCTGTTCAAAATAGTTACCTACAGGCCAGGTATTTAAAACTGTATTTTCTCCATCACACAGATCACATATACGTTTTCAGAAAATACTGCCATTTCTGGCTTCCATTAAAAAAAAAATATTTCAGTGTGTCAGCAAAGTTTTTGACAACCGGTTTGCTGTTCAAAATAGTTACCTACAAGCCAGGTTTTTAAAACTGTTTTCTCCGTCACACGGATCACATATACGTTTTCAGAAAATACTGCCATTTCTCGCCTCCATTAAAAATTTGTTTCACTGTGTCAGTGAAGCAATTGACACCATATTGCTGTTCGAAATAGTTACCTACAGGCCAGGTATTTAAAACTGTGTTTTCTCCATCACACGGATCACATATACGTTTTCAGAAAATACTGCCATTTCTGACCTCCATTTATAGATTCGGGCCTCTCGCCCGGTCCACTTGAAGCGGGGCAAGAGTAGATCGCATGTAGCAAGGCCTAAATATTTGAGCAGCCACAGTCACACAAAGGCGACGGTGGGAAAGTGTCCCAAGAGGTGGAAGATGATGAGACACAATTGCGAGAAAGTCAGGAGGAGGACCAGAATGCGGAAGTTGAAGACGAGGTGGTGGATGATATAGTAACTGACCCAACCTGGCAGGAGGACATGCAGAGCGAGGACAGCAGCATGCAGGGGGAGGGAGACAGAGCACCCCAACAGGCAGGAAGAAGCAGTGTGGTGGCAGCAGAAAGAAGGCAGGCAACGGTTTCCCGTAACACCAACATGAAGGAAGTTGCCAGTACAATTGTTAGGTCTTACCGAGTCTGGTTGTTTTCTAAAGACTCTGCCGATAACCCCAAAAAGGCCATTTGCACCACCTGCCAGGCCAGCATCAGCAGGGGTGGCAAAACAACCAGCCTGACCACTACCAGCATGATCAGGCACATGGCAGCAATGCACCTGACTAGCTGGGCCAAACACCAAGGTCAAGAAACAGTGTCTGCGGGTGACATCACTGCCTCATCTGCTGTTGTGCGTGCACACCAATCCCCTGTCCATGGCGCATGCAAAGATGCCCCCCGCTCTGCAACTGTCATTGCAGACTTGCAACCACCACCGTCCATGTCCTTGTCCCTTCAGCATTCAGTTGTCCCTATCAAAGTCCTTTGAATACAAGCGCAAGTATACAGCCAGCCACCCACTCACCCGTCCACAGGCCGCAATACTAAACCGCCACATTTCTGGACTGCTTGCTCTTGAAATGTTGCCTTTTAGGCTTGTGGAGGCGGAAGCTTTTCACAACCTCATGCCGGCGGCGGCCGGGTGTCCATACTTGGTCCCCAGCCGCCACTATTTCTCCCGGTATCGTCTCCGCCTTCCAAAAGTGCGGGTGCCAGAACATTACCCGTGCCTTCCCCAGTTCACTTACTGGGAAGGACCGCCTAACCACAAACACGTGGACAGTTGAATATGGCAAGGGACTATACGGAGCCAGTCCACAGTAAAACATCAACCATAGAGTGTCTGGGAACCTTCCCACACACTTTTCTTAGTCAAGGCTGCTTCTCGGCAGGGTTGGACGGGCCCACCAGAGAACTGGAGACTCCTCCGGTAGGCCTTGGCTTCTCCATCAGGAGTGTTCATAGTGCCGAGGTGAGGTGGTGATGATGATAGAGGCCACCATCTCCTTAGCTTGATGCTGGTACTTTTCTATGGGAATCAGCTTGGCTCCAACCAGCCTGGAATATTTCCAATGAACTATGGCACGACACCATGGTATTAGCAGTGCCCCATTATCAGTAGCGAAGCCAAACACAATTTCCTTTTTTTCTGCCCAAATACATTAGTTTCTCAAAAAGGAGCTGAAGATACTGAGTGGCCCACACAAAGATCCATAGATTGTCCAGGAAACTTCCAGCACACTTTTCTTAGCCAGGGCTGCTTCTTGGCAGGGTTGGACGGGCCTACCAGAGAACCGGAGAATCCTCCGGTGGGCACTGGCTTCTCCATCAGGAGAGTTCATAGTGCCGAGGTGAGGACAGTGCCATCAACTTGACCCAGAGTACAAGTAGTATAATTATTATTATTTATAATTGTAGCGCCATTTATTCCATTGCGCTTTACGTGTGAAAAGTCACTGACTGGTACAAGAGCAGAGAGGACCCTGCCCGTGAGAGCACACAAACAGTCTATGAGGGATGGGTGAGAACACACTAGGTCAGGGTACAGCTGGTCATGCAGTGGTATGGTGGAGCAAGGGTTACTGCAGCTTGTAGGCTTGTCGGAAGAGGTGGGTCTCCAACAGTAGGCAAGAGTCTGATATGTTTGGGTACACAGTTCAAGAGTAGAAGGGATGCAAGGGCAAAATCTTGTATGCAATTGTGGGAAGAGGAGAGAAGATGGGAGTAGGGAAGGAGATCTTGTGAGGATCGGAGGTTGCGTGCAGGTATGTACTGGGAGACAGATATATGGAGCAGACTGGTTATGGATGGCTTTGCATGTCACAGATACAGGTTTTGAACTGAAGTCTCTGGCCAATGGGGAGCCAGTGAAGGGATCATAGACTGCAATCTTATAGATTGCTGAAGCCAGTCCATAGTAAAAAAGCAGCCATAGAGTATCTGCGAACCTTCCCACAGACTTTTCTTAGCTGGAGCTGGTTTTTGCCAGGGTTGGACGGGCCCACCAGAAAACTGGAGACTCCTCTGTTGGGCCCTGGCTTCTCTTTCAGGAGAATTCATAGTACCGAGGTGAGGTCGTGATGATGATAGAGGCCACCATCTCCTTAGCTTGCAGCTGGTACTTTTGTATGGGAATCAGCTTGGCTCCAGCCAGCCTGGAATATTTCCAGTGAGCTATGGCATGACGCCATGGTATTAGCAGTGCCCCCAGTACCAGTAGCGAAGCCATCAACAATTTCATTTTCTTCTGCCCAAATACATTACTTTCTCACAAAGGAGCTGAAGATTCTGAGTGGCAGTAGGTGTAAGTTTCTCCAGCATGTTAGATATCAGAGGGAGAACAGAGAGCGAAGCACAGTGGCTCAGTGGTTAGCACTGAAGTAAGTCTTGCACCGCTGGAGTTCAGGATTCAAATCCCACCAAGGACAACATCTGCAAGGATTTTCTATGTTCTCTCCATGTTTGCGTGTGTTTCCCCACCTCAGTAAAAAAGCAGCCATAGATTATCCAGGAACATTCCCACACACTTTACTTAGCCAGGGTAGCTTCTCGGTAGGGTTGGACGGGCCCACCAGAGAACCGGAGAATCCTCCGGTGGGCCCTGGCTTCTCCATCAGGAGAGTTCATACTGCTGAGGTGAGGTTGTGATGATGGTAGAGGCCACCATCTGATTAGTTTTCTGTTACTTGGAATGCAAGCATAAGTATGCCGTCAGCCACCCACCCACCCACAGGCAGCAATTCTAAACTGCCACATTTTTGGACAGCTGCTTGCACTTGAAATGTTGCCATTTAGGCTCATGGAGGAAGAAGCTTTACACATCCTCATGGCGGCAGCTGAGTCTCCATAATCGGTCCCCAGCCGCCACTATTTCTCCCGGTGTGGTCCTCGCCTTCCACAAGCATGGGTCCCAGAACATTACTGCTGGTATTTTTCTGTGGGAATCTGATTGCCTCCTACCAGCCTCGAATATTTCCAGTGAACTATGGTATGATGCCATGGTTTTAGCACTGCCCCCAGTACCTTTAGCAAAGCCATCCCCAATTTCCTTCTCAGGAATTTTATTTGGTAGATTGAGTGGCTGTCCAAATACATTTGTTTCTCACAAAGGAGCTGAAGATACAGAGTGGCAGTAGGTGCAAGTTTCTCCAGCCTGTTAGATATCAGAGGGTGAACGGCAGCACAGTGGCTCAGTGGTTAGCACTGAAGCCTTGCAGCGCTGGGATCCTGGGTTCAAATCCAGCAAGGACAACATCTTCAAGGATATTGTATGTTCTCCCAGTGTTTGCGTGGCTTTCCCTTTCAGTAAAAAAGCAGCCAGAAAGTGTCCACAAACCTTCCCACACTTTTCTTAGCCAGGGCTGCTTCTCAGAAAGGTTGGACGGTCCCACCAGAGAATCCTCAGGTGGGCCCTGGCTTCTCCATCAGGAGAGTTCATGATAGCGCAAACTTTGCAGCTGCTATGAGGCTCTTGAGCGGGGGTGAAAGCTGGGCCCTCGGGATCAATTCATCTGGTGGGCCCAATGTTTTTCAGTCTGACACTGCTTCTCAGTGAGAGTTGTATTTCACAACAGCCATATTCTTTAGCTCGGTGAAAGGACTGGCATAGAGGGAAACCATATCTACTCTGACTGTCATTTCTCCGTCACCACATTCCGCCCATTGTCATACACGACCATGCCTGGCTGTATGTTCAGCTGTGAAAGCCTCATATCAGGCTGCTGTGTTACGGCTTTCAACAACTCTGCAGCGGTGGGCGGTTTGTCACCTAAGAATTAAGCATGTAATCTTCAGCACAGCCTGTTGCCGCTTGGCCAAGGCAGTTCTGCAGTGCTTTTAGATTGTGAGACTGATGTGGTCATTTCAGAGATGGAGGCCAAAATGGAGGAGGAGGTGCAGGAGCTGAACAATGTGATTACAATGAGGTTACATTGGCGAGTCTGGTTTTTATACTAAAAAAAGATCCTACTGTGTTTTTATATTTTTTTTAACGTCTCTTCAAATGTGTATTGAAGTGCGTTCTAATTTTTATCAGCCCTTGAAATTGTTGCATATGCAATAATAGTATAAGAGACACACTCCTTAATAATGGTAATGACAATTCAAATAGATTCTATATTCTAGAATATTAACTGTCTTATCTGAAATTCTTTTACGGGTGAGTTATGGATAGCGTATTACACCGATCCAACCAGATATTATTGCCTCATACTGCATGCTGCTGGTGCTGCCCAAAAACATTTAAAATCTATTCTATTCCCTATTAATAACGCTGTTAAATTCATTTACAATAGGAACAGGTGCTGCTTCTAGGTGGTATCATCACCAGCGACAGATGAGTGTTCATTCTGGTCTAACAGAGAACCACGATTTTAAATAGCAGGCCTGTAATTTACTAATATTATTCTACACAGAGACCTAGTGTGAATAGCTTGACCGACACACTGCAACAGAATGGAAATGGAAGAAATGTCTGATTTTGGAACAGTCTTATAGGTGATATGTCTGACAAAGAACCACGGTTTTAAATAGCAGGCCTGTAATTTACTAATACTATTCTTCACAGACACCTAGTGTGAATAGCTTAACTGACACACTGCAACAGAATGGAAAAGGAGGCCAATATTTTCCAGGTTCAGTTCAAATTTCTGGATTTTTGTCGCTGAAATATGGAACAGATCTGGCTTTATTCTGCAGTGCTAAGCAAATGGAGCAGAAAAATGGTGTACTCTGGATTGCTTTTTAAGCAAATAACCAGAATTAAGAAAAAAAAAATTGCCCTGGCCCCTGATATCTGAGGCTATTTCTACAGGACTGTTTGGTCAGATGTGCATACAGTGCCTACAAGTAGTATTCAACCCCCTGCAGATTTAGCTGGTTGACACATGCGGAATTAACTTGGCATTGTGACATTTGTACTGTAGATCAGCCTGGAAGTGGGAAATGCACTGCAGCAAATTTTTTTTTTTTTTTTTTTTTTTAAACGTAAAAAGTTAATTCAGAGTGTCATTTATTATTCAACCCCTCAAACCACAAGAATTCTGTTTGGTCCCCCTAAAGTATTAAGAAGTAGTTCAGGCACCAAGAATAATGAGCTTCACATGTGTGGATTACAGATCTCTTTTGCCAGCCTTTTCTGACTATTTAAGACCCTCCCCAAACTTGTGAACAGCACTCAGACATGGTCAACATGGGAAAGACAAAGGAGCATTCCAAGGCCATCAGAGACAAGATCGTGGAGGGTCACAAGGCTGGCAAGGGGTACAAAACCCTTTCCAAGGAGTTGGGCCTACCTGTCTCCACTGTTGGGAGCATCATCCGTAAGTGGAAGGCTTATGGAACTACTGTTAGCCTTCCACGGCCAGGACAGCCTTTGAAAGTGTCCTCCCGTGCCGAGGCCAGGCTTGTCCGAAGAGTCAAGGCTAACCCAAGGACAACAAGGAAGGAGCTCCGGGAAGATCTCATGGCAGTGGGGACATTGGTTTCAGTCAATACCATAAGTAACGTACTCCACCGCAATGGTCTCCGTTCCAGACGAGCCAGTAAGGTACCTTTACTTTCAAAGCGTCATGTCAAGGCTCGTCTACAGTTTGCTCATGATCACTTGGAGGACTCTGAGACAGACTGGTTCAAGGTTCTATGGTCTGATGAGACCAAGATCGAGATCTTTGGTGCCAACCACACACGTGACGTTTGGAGACTGGATGGCACTGCATACGACCCCAAGAATACCATCCCTACAGTCAAGCATGGTGGTGGCAGCATCATGCTGTGGGGCTGTTTCTCTGCCAAGGGGCCTGGCCATCTGGTCCGCATCCATGGGAAGATGGATAGCACGGCCTACCTGGAGATTTTGGCCAAGAACCTCCGCTCCTCCATCAAGGATCTTAAGATGGGTCGTAATTTCATCTTCCAACAAGACAACGACCCAAAGCACACAGCCAAGAAAACCAAGGCCTGGTTCAATAGGGAAAAAGTCAAGGTGTTGGAGTGGCCTAGTCAGTCTCCTGACCTTAACCCAATTGAAAACTTGTGGAAGGAGCTCAAGAATAAAGTCCACATGAGACACCCAAAGAACTTAGATAACTTGGAGAAGATCTGCATGGAGGAGTGGGCCAAGATAACTCCACAGACCTGTGCCGGCCTGATCAGGTCTTATAAAAGACGATTATTAGCTGTAATTGCAAACAAGGGTTATTCCACAAAATATTAAACATAGGGGTTGTATAATAATTGACCCACACTTTTATGTTTAAAATTTAATAAAATTCAACTGAGCAACATAACTTTTTGGTTTGTAAGATTTATGCTTCTGTTCACAAAACCTACTCTCGTTTGCAGTTTGAAGGCTCTAACTTATTTGCATCTTATCAAACCAGCTAAATCTGCAGGGGGTTCAATACTACTTGTAGGCACTGTATATATATCTATGTTTATATATATATATGTATATATATATATATATATATATATATATACAGGACAGACCAAAAGTTTGGACACACCTTCTCATTTAAAGATTTTTCTGTATTTTCATGACTATGAAAATTGTACATTCACACTGAAGGCATCAAAACTATGAATTAACACATGTGGAATTATATACTTAACTAAAAAGTGTGAAACAACTGAAAATATGTCTTATATTCTAGGTTCTTCAAAGTAGCCACCTTTTGCTTTGAGGACTGCTTTGCACACTGTTGATGAGCTTCAAGAGGTAGTCACCGGAAATGGTCTTCCAACAATCTTGAAGGAGTTCCCAGAGATGCTTAGCACTTGTTGGCCCTTTTGCCTTCAATCTGCGGTCCAGCTCACCCCAAACCATCGCGATTGGGTTCAGGTCTGGTGACTGTGGAGGCCAGGTCATCTGGCGTAGCACCCCATCACTCTCCTTCTTGGTCAAATAGCCCTTACACAGCAGGAGGTGTGTTTGGGGTCATTGTCCTGTTGAAAAAAAAATGATGGTCCAACTAAACGCAAACCGGATGGAATAGCATGCCGCTGCAAGATGCTGTGGTAGCCATGCTGGTTCAGTATGCGTTCAATTTTTAATAAATCCCCAACAGTGTCACCAGCAAAGCACCCCCATACCATCACACCTCCTCCTCCATGCTTCACGGTGGGAACCAGGCATGTAGAGTCCATCCGTTCACCTTTTCTGCGTCGCACAAGACACCGTGGTTGGAACCAAAGATCTCAAATTTGGACTCATCAGACCAAAGCACAGATTTCCACTGGTCTAATGTCCATTCCTTGTGTTCTTTTGCCCAAATAAGTCTCTTCTTCTTGTTGCCTGTCCTTAGTAGTGGTTTCCTATCAGCTATTTTACCATGAAGGCCTGCTGCACAAAGTCTCCCCTTAACAGTTGTTGTAGAGATGTGTCTGCTGCTAGAACTCTGTGTGGCATTGACCTGGTCTCTAATCTGAGCTGCTGTTAACCTGCGATTTCTGAGGCTGGTGACTCGGATAAACTTATCCTCAGAAGCAGAAGTGACTCTTGGTCTTTCTTTCCTGGGGCGGTCCTCATATGAGCCAGTCTCTTTGTGGCGCTTGATGATTTTTGCAACTGCACTTGAGGACGCTTTCAAAGTTTGCCCAATTTTTCAGACTGACTGACCTTTATTTCTTAAAGTAATGATGGCCACTCGTTTTTCTTTACTTAGAATTTGTATTATGGTAAGAAAAAAGCAGCTAACAGTCTATTCAGTAGGACTATCAGTTGTGTATCCACAAGACTTCTGCACAACACAACTGATGGTCCAAACCCCATTTATAAGGCAAGAAATCCCACTTACTAAACCTGATAGGGCACACCTGTGAAGTGAAAACCATTTCCGGTGACTACCTCTTGAAGCTCTTCAAGAGAATGCCAAGAGTGTGCAAAGCAGTCATCAAAGCAAAAGGTGGCTACTTTGAAGAACCTAGAATATAAGATATATTTTCAGTTGTTTCACACTTTTTTGTTAAGTACATAATTCCACATGTGTTAATTCATAGTTTTGATGCCTTCAGTGTGAATGTACAATTTTCATAGTCATGAAAATACAGAAAAATCTTTAAATGAGAAGGTGTGTCCAAACTTTTGGTCTGTACTGTAAATATATATATATATATATATATATATATACAATATATATATGTTGTGGAATACCTATACTAACAGGAAGTTCAATGGACCCTCTTGTGCTGTATCATGCACTGCAGTCTGCCACATACCTTGCCTGCCTGCCTAACTCCTGCTATCACCACTGAATATATGCAGCTGGATTAGTCCTCAGAAGGACTGTTAGTTCAGTTGGATATATATATATGTTGTGGAATACCTGTACTATCTATAAACAAGCAAATCTCTCCCTGACGCAGCAGCACCTCTCCCTACTCTGCCTGATTCCGGGGTAGACTGTGACGAGCATAGCGGCGCCCGGTCTTATATAGACCTGATGATGCTGTGCGGCCAGCCAATCACTGTAATGCCCACAACCAACATGACTACGGCATTACAGTGCATGGCCAAACCTGCCAACTGGGGTCAGAGAGTGCTTGGCATGGTCGTTAAGTTCAAGCTGGACAAGGGCTGGGGTTGCATTTGGGAGCCCAATAGAGCCCAGGATGTATTCGTGACCAGGAGGGATGTAGAGTCGCACCTCCAGCAAGGTAATCCAGACCTCGACCTATATCCCAGTGACCGAGTCACTTATGTTGCACAGCTTCTGGATACCCACAGTTGTGGTAGAAACTTCACAGAGCATATTACATGGGATAACAAGCTCTTACTTCTCAGAACATGAGGTAAAGGAAAAAAATGCACAGTCACACAGTACTGCACCAGGAAGTAAGAACAAAACAGAAAGTACAAGAGAGACTTTTTTTTTTTTACAATACAGTAAACAAGAAAACTTTACACAACATCTCCATCTACTGTCAGATCAGCATAAAGTCCTCCTTCACACAAACAAACAAGTCCACAACTGTTGCATATCCCAACACCCTTTCTTAACAGTAAGGACTTATTCAGTCAAACCTAATTTCTTCATTAGTCTCTGATGTTTTTCAGCATTCAATGCCTTTGTAAAAATGTCTGCTGTCATATCTTCAGTTGGACAATATTTTAATTTCAGGATTCCTTGTTCCTGATGGTCCCTCAAGAAATGATACTTCACATCAATGTGCTTGGTTCTTGGGTTAACTCTTTCCATCTGAGCAAGAACAAGACATCCTTTATTGTCCTCATTTATTTTTGTTGGTTCCAACTGTGCTTGTCCTAGGTCTGTTAGCAATTGTCTTAACTATAGAACTTCTTGACTCGCATGTGCTGCTGCAACATTTTCTGCTTCTGTCGACGACAGCGTTACTATTGATTGTTTTTTACTGGTCCAACTAATTGGTCCACCTGAGAGAAAGAAAAGATAGCCACTGGTAGATTTTCTGTCAGGTGGATCTCCAGCCCAATCTGCATCAACGTATCCAGTTAAAATGCATTTATCACTTGTAGGCAGTTTCAGTTTAACATGGCTGGTTCCTTTCAAATAACGTATTACTCTCTTCACAGCATTCCAATCCACTTTATTTGGCTTGGACACTTTTCTACTGAGAATTCCTACTACTGCAGTAAAATCTGGCCTTGTAACAGTCACGAGATACAGTAATTTTCCTATCGCCATTCTGTACTCTTCATTATTTGGTAACACATTTTTCTCACTACTCATCTCTTTAAGATATTTAGTTTCCATTGGAGACTTTGCTGGTTTTGCATCCTTCAATACAAATCTTTCGGTTATGTCTTGAATCATGTGATTTTGATGAAGTAGGAAACTTCCATCTTCTTCTCTTTCTATCTGTATTCCTAAGTACTGTTTCACATTTCCCACGTATTTGATCTCGAAATGTTGATTCAGGATTTTTAGTATGTCCTCTTTATCCCTTTCTTTTTCAAAACAAACTAAAATGTCATCAACATATATGAGTACATACAGTGCCTACAAGTAGTATTCAACCCCCTGCAGATTTAGCTGGTTGACACATGCGGAATTAACTTGGCATTGTGACATTTGTACTGTAGATCAGCCTGGAAGTCGGAAATGCACTGCAGCAAATTTTTTTTTTTTTTTTTTTTTAAAAAAACGTTAAAAGTTAATTCAGAGTGTCATTTATTATTCAACCCCTCAAACCACAAGAATTCTGTTTGGTCCCCCAAAAGTATTAAGAAGTAGTTCAGGCACCAAGAATAATGAGCTTCACATGTGTGGATTAAAGATCTCTTTTGCCAGCCTTTTCTGACTATTTAAGACCCTCCCCAAACTTGTGAACAGCACTCAGACATGGTCAACATGGGAAAGACAAAGGAGCATTCCAAGGCCATCAGAGACAAGATCGTGGAGGGTCACAAGGCTGGCAAGGGGTACAAAACCCTTTCCAAGGAGTTGGGCCTACCTGTCTCCACTGTTGGGAGCATCATCCGTAAGTGGAAGGCTTATGGAACTACTGTTAGCCTTCCACGGCCAGGACAGCCTTTGAAAGTGTCCTCCCGTGCCGAGGCCAGGCTTGTCCGAAGAGTCAAGGCTAACCCAAGGACAACAAGGAAGGAGCTCCGGGAAGATCTCATGGCAGTGGGGACATTGGTTTCAGTCAATACCATAAGTAACGTACTCCACCGCAATGGTCTCCGTTCCAGACGAGCCCGTAAGGTACCTTTACTTTCAAAGCGTCATGTCAAGGCTCGTCTACAGTTTGCTCATGATCACTTGGAGGACTCTGAGACAGACTGGTTCAAGGTTCTATGGTCTGATGAGACCAAGATCGAGATCTTTGGTGCCAAGCACACACGTGACGTTTGGAGACTGGATGGCACTGCATACGACCCCAAGAATACCATCCCTACAGTCAAGCATGGTGGTGGCAGCATCATGCTGTGGGGCTGTTTCTCTGCCAAGGGGCCTGGCCATCTGGTCCGCATCCATGGGAAGATGGATAGCACGGCCTACCTGGAGCTTTTGGCCAAGAACCTCCGCTCCTCCATCAAGGATCTTAAGATGGGTCGTAATTTCATCTTCCAACAAGACAACGACCCAAAGCACACAGCCATGAAAACCAAGGCCTGGTTCAAGAGGGAAAAAGTCAAGGTGTTGGAGTGGCCTAGTCAGTCTCCTGACCTTAACCCAATTGAAAACTTGTAGAAGGAGCTCAAGAATAAAGTCCACATGAGACACCCCAAGAACCTAGATAACTTGGAGAAGATCTGCATGGAGGAGTGGGCCAAGATAACTCCACAGACCTGTGCCGGCCTGATCAGGTCTTATAAAAGACGATTATTAGCTGTAATTGCAAACAAGGGTTATTCCACAAAATATTAAACATAGGGGTTGTATAATAATTGACCCACACTTTTATGTTTAAAATTTAATAAAATTCAACTGAGCAACATAACTTTTTGGTTTGTAAGATTTATGCTTCTGTTCATAAAACCTACTCTCGTTTGCAGTTTGAAGGCTCTAACTTATTTGCATCTTATCAAACCAGCTAAATCTGCAGGGGGTTGAATACTACTTGTAGGCACTGTAGATCCATTTGTCCAATTGGCCTTTTGGTGTACTGGCAAGGATCAGCTTTGCTTCTTTTAAATTTTTCATTTGTGAGAACCTCCGTGATTTTATCATTCCACACTTTAGCAGCTTGTTTTAAACCGTATATACTTTTCTGTAATTTGCAAACCATGTTAGGGTTACTTTTATCTTTGAATCCTGGAGATTGTTCCATGTAAATATCTTCTGTTAAACTTCCATTCAAAAAATGCTGTCTTTACATCCAGATGTTTCAGTTTCATTTGTTTCATTGCTGCAACTGCAAACAAAGTTCTTATTGTAGTATGTTTGACAACTGGAGCAAATGTTTCATCATAGTCTTCTCCATATTTTTGAGAATAACTTTTAGCTACGAGTCTTGCTCGGTATCGTTCAGCTGTGCCATCTGTTCGGTACTTTACTTTAAAAACCCATTTACATCCTATAGCTTTTCTTCCTTCTGGTAATTCTGTTAGTGTCCAAGTTTTTGAGTCATGCATGGATTTTATTTCTATTTCTGTTGCCTCTATCCATTTATTGGCTTCTTCTTCAGAAGTCGAGAAACTTTACAACCAAAGACTCTTAAATGATTTACACTTGGTATCATACCTTGCCACAGTTCATATGTTTTTTTTTTCAGTTTTCAAGAAAAAAGTCGGTTCTGTAGATATGTAGCTGTCATTGCTGCTTTACCCCAATATTTCTCTGATAGTTTGGAATCTGTCAGCATACACCTTATCATTTCAGTCAAAGTTCTGTTTTTCCTTTCTGCTACTCCATTTTGTTCAGGTGTGTATGGAACAGTCTTTTGATGCTCTATACCATTTTTTCTTAAGTAGTTTGCTATTTGGTGTCCTGTGAATTCACTTCCATTATCACTTCTAATGACAATTAGCTTCCTCTGAAACTTGTTATTCGACTTTGTCACGTAGTCTACTAGTTTATTGAAAACTTCTCTTTTGCTCTTGATCAAGTATGTGACTGTGTATCTTGAGAAGTCATCTATAAAAGTCACCATATATCTATTGCCTCCTGATGTAGTCACTTTCATGGGTCCACATACGTCAGTATGCACCAAATCAAGTGGTCTTATGCTTTTCGTTTCACTTTCTTTAAGAATAGATATACTTTTGGCTTTGGATTTTATGCAACATTCACATCTTACGGTAATTGAGCAATCAGATATCAATAGATCCTTTGTCAATTCTTTCCTTGTTAGCTCCATTTTACTTTCAGGATGTCTGTGTCCTAGACGTCTATGCCACATGTGAATACAATTCTTGTGATCATGTGTGCACAACTTCATCTTTAATGTGTCTAGATGATATAATTGTTCATCTGCCTTGACATTGGTTAGTACCTTTTTTCCTGCTAAGATTGTACACTCATCATCTTTGAATTTTACAGTAAGTCCTTTAAATGTTAGACGTTTTACAGATAACAATCCTCCTTCTAATCCTGGAACATATAACACATCCAGCCTCCAGAAGAAGCAATACGCGAAACGCGCGTCGGGGCTTCAGTGCGGCATAGGGGTTACTGCACAGATGGGTGAGTCATTTGGGAGTTTGTATTATATAACCTGTATCAACTTTATGGCACATAACTTAATGGGTTAATCCAATATACACAGCTCACATTATCTTTAATTGCATCTGAAGGATGATGATGATTTTTTTCTAGCCATATATATTTATATTGTGTCTTTGACTATAGAACTAGCACATTGTGGTTCACTTTTATCTAGTTCAATTGTATAGACTAAGACTCATATGTTTGGATTTTGGCATTCCTATACATATAGATTCTGTTGCTGTGGACTGATGACTCGCGATATTTATTTTAAGTACCAGTCTTTATACTCTCTATATTCCCTGAATGACACCATCTGAACCTAGACCTACCTGCCAAACTGACTTTGTGTGATTCTTACCCCAAGGAACCTTTTTATTGTCTTAAGCAAATTGTGTGTGTCTTTTATATTGGAATTTAATAAAATTTATATTTTAATAGTCATGTTGTTCTGTGGGATTTATACTCCATTTATTTGTAGGATATATATAACACATCCTGTACAAGTATTTTTGAATCATGCCCAAACTTGTTAGGACAGTTTAGCATTCCTTGTCCAACACCTTCTGCAGTTATTTTGCTTCCATCTGCAAGATAAATGGCTTCCTTTTTATTTAAATTAAGTTCAATAAAGAAATTTTTATTACTTGTCATGTGACTTGCTGCTCCTGAGTCAATAAACCAACCCAAAGATGATTTCTTATCAGTCACTTTAAATGTGCCATTCCAATTATTTTCACAACAGAAATTGTGTTTTTCACCTTCTGTGTATTCTCTTTATGATGTAATATCTGTTGTTCTGCTTTCCATATAGTACAGTCTTTCTTTAAATGTCCTTTTTTCTTACATCTGAAACATTCTCTTCTCTCTTTATTATAGGGTATTTTTGATTCTGTAGCTTTAAAAACATTTCCATTATCTTTTTCAGTAGAAGAATCATTTATTTGTTCTTTCCTTCTTTGATATTCATCTATGAGTCTGGTCTTCACAAACTCTAATGTAATGTCTGTTTCAGGTCTTGTCACTAGTGCATTTATTAAAGCAGTATATGAATCCGGTAAACTGCACAATAATCTAGCTGCTACATGGCTTTCCTTAATATCTTCACCAATTGATCTCAGCTGTGATATCACTTCCATAATAGAGAATATATGCTTCTGCATGTCATTGCCTGCACTTAGTCTCATACTGTAAAGCTTTCTTAGCAGAAATAGCTAGTGATTTAAGCTGGGTCTTTCATGTCGCTTTCTTAGTGCTTCCCACATTCCATTTGCTGTATCCTCATTCCTTATGTGGATTAATTGAGCATCATCCACTAATAGGCTGATGGTAGCTCTTGCTTGTCTGTTTTTCTTATCCCATGTCTGATTATCCTCATCAGGTCTATCTGTAGTGATTACTTCCCATAAATCATCTTTAGACAATAACATTTCTACTTTGAACTTCCATAACTGATAATTCTCATTATTCAGCTTAGCTACTGTGAGTTTTAGCTCTGTGCTACTTGTCATCTTTAAGAGAGAGAATTGTAATGAAGAATTTTTCTGCATTCACCAGGGTCTTGATGAGAGTTCTGGTGTCCTGGGTGTCTGGGGTCCTCGGTGCCTGGGCCCATAACCTGTTGCACAGCTTCTGGATACCCACAGTTGCGGTAGAAACTTCACAGAGCAGATTACATGGGATAACAAGCTTTTACTTCTCAGAACATGAGGTAAAGGAAAAAAAAATGCACAGTCACACAGTAGTGCACCAGGAAGCAAGAACAAAACAGAGAGTACAAGAGAGACTTTTTTTCTTTTACTATACAGTAAATAAGGAAACTTTACACAACATCGCCATCTACTGTCAGATCAGCATAATATCCTCCTTCACACAAACAAAGAAGTCCACAACTGTTGCATATACCAACAACTTACACCCGACATCGAGGAGGAGTGGTACGCGCTTGGTGTGCGGAAGGCGAGGACATGCCCCTGACTTCTGGTGTCGCTGACCCTGGCCATCCAGCAGCAGCTTCTGCTCCGGCTGCAGCTAAGTACCCGGATCTGCCGTCTAGTGGTGGATGAACGGATGAGCTCCCCAGACAGGGAGAAAGAGCTCACCCTCAGCTTTTGCCATGGAAGCTGCCACAAGTTCCACCCCGGAAGCAGCAGGAGCCATAAGCTGATGAGTCACTGAGCGAACTAATGTAAAATAGTTACATGGTTGGGTGTTTATGAAAAAAAAAAGTTATAAGCAAATAACTGTGTAGTACCCGATTAAGGAAAAGGACGCTGTGGTTGTGGACGTTGAACAGTCTGAACTTTTATTGTATTAAGTTGGCACTTCTTAATGTGCTTCTTGTTGGTTTTATAGGCCATTGAACAAAAAATTTTGCATGTCTTAAATTCTTGTTTTCTATTCTGTTCCAGCCTGCGGATGTGCTGTTTAACGGGGGGTGGGGGGGAGAATGTGGCACCCCTGTGGGTCCAGTTGACACAGAGGTACTATATCTCAGACAGAGGTGTGGTGCCCCACTTTCAGAGGTAAGGAGGAAGCACTACCCGGGATCCACACACTCACATCAAACACTACACCACTCCATCAGGGAAGGGCAAGATTACTCCTAAGGGAGAGCATAGAGCCGGTCCCTGTCTGGAAGATGGAACTAAGTAGAGGAGGTGGGTAGAGGAAGTAGTTTAGGGGAGCACTTAAGGAAGGATTGAAGGTAGAAGGGACCACGTAGAGTGACAGTTAGTGACGTGGGTCACATGATAGAGAGTATAAAAGGAAGCGTAGAAACATCTAGAAGGAGCCAGTAAGTGAGGACCTTTGAGGAGTAGGGTCCAGGCAGAGTGAAGGCCCACTCAGAGGGGCCCAGTAGGAGAGTGAGGAGAGAAGACCGGAGCAGTGAGAAATGCTCCAGAGAGAGAAAGGATCCTAGGGGCACGGGAAGTGGGAGTCCACCCGTGCGCCGAGTTCACGCTGACCGTGAAGGGGTCAGGTCACAGTAGGGGACTGGCCCCAGACTAGTGGAGGACTGAAAGACTCAGCTAGCAAACCAGAGGTTGCGGTATCTTCAAGTACCATTGCCAAAAATCACACATATTCGCTGTAAAGGTTTTTCACATTAAACTTCCATTTAAATTTTTTTAAATTGTGTCAGTGAAATGATTTAAGACCAAAGGGACTGAACTGCGAAATTGAGTTGTTTGCCTTTAATGACTGACAGGCGGACCTCAATTATCCCATCATCTCAAAGGTATATAAAGACAGCACGTAGCTAGCTAGGACTATCCCTGACGAAGACAGCCGCAGCTGTTGAAACGCGTTGGAATCTGTCCCTAACTAGCTAAGGAGGCACTCTCAGGCCTCCGTACCTCGTGCACTCCTTGCACCACGTGACGCTGCGTCATCCAGAACCTCTCGCGCGCTCTCTGCAGGGAGCGTGTCCCCTCCCAACCCGGAAGTACGCGAGCCTGCGGCAGTCACCGGCCGGGACTCCGCTCTCTCTCCGGACCTCTGCACACACAGACTGAACCCCTGGACTGTGAGTGTCACGTAGCTTTGGCCCTGGACACGCAGACCTTCCAACTGTAAGTAACCTCTTACACTGTGCTACCACCCTTCCAGCCAGGGACTCCTGTTGCATCTACCTCACCAGGACAGCCACCACTGTCAAACTACAAGACGGTAAAGCTCTATCAGACCCTAATAGGACCTATCCACATCCTGTGAGTACCAAATAAATCGGGCCACACGTGACAGATATCATAACCTGTACCTCTACTCACACAAGTACACATGTCTCCTCAGGACTTGGCTGTTACCTTGACTTCTCTCTAACTCAGCCAGAGACCTCTGCTGCACCCTCAGGACAGCAATCACCCTCCAAGCCAACATCATCCCTACTAGGCTCTACAGCCCCATCTGAACCAAATACGTCCACTAAAAAGGGTGAGTAGTTCTATATGTCAGACCACCATCTGACAGCATCACAATCAGTATCCCTGCTTATACTGTCACACCCTTCTCCATAGAACGTTGTCTACACTCCCGATCCGGCTTTGCTCTATCAGACCACGCCACGTGGCAATATGGACACTTGAACAATTAGATCGACCTCTAGTCCTTAAGCACAAGCCGAGGAGCCCTACAAGGATCCTCCAACCAGGTGACTCTTAAGTACCCTTCAACTTCAATACCTTAAGTTTACACCAGTCGATTAATACACTGTGCTTCCACAGATAACCCTATAGGAACCTCATCTATAAGGACAACAGCCCTCGAGGGCACCTGCACAGCCAGCCCCCAGCAACGTGTCCATCTCCTATTCAATAACAGGTAACCCAATACTCCACCTACCTCTCAACACATATCTACCTTACTATAAACCACCCATCCTCTATTTTAGATACCACTAGAGTGAACCAACCAGATTATAACCATCTGTCCTGAAGAGATACGCCCTTGCATCTCACCAGGTAATCTTAAGAACACAAATACTGTGCTACTACCCTCCTACTAGACCTAACTACCCCCTCTATTTGTTTCTCTTACTAGGTCTGCGCAGTCACACCACCTAGCCACCCAAAAGCATCATCGTACTCTAAAGAACCCCAAGAGCACCGAACTGTATTGATAGCCTGCATTATTAACTTTATTGTTTTTTATATATTGTTTTTACGCTGTCTAAATACCAATACACAGCCTCTGTATTGTACTACTATTTTAAAAATCTTTTAACCTATGGTCCAATAAAGAAGCAATTTTTTAATCCTCCCTCTCGAATTCGCCTCACTACTGTCAGTGCGAATTTATACCTAAACTACTAATTTCTGGCTTCCATTTAAATTTTTTTAAACTGTGTCAGTTAAATGATTGACTCGAGGTCGGCGCTGATAAAAATAATTACCTACCGGCCAGCTATTTAAACTGTGGTTTGTCCGTCACATGGATCACATATAATTACGCTGAAAATATTGCCATTTATGGCCTCCATTAAAATTTTGTTTCAGTGTGTCAGTAAAGCTATTGACACCAGTTTGCTGTTAAAAATAGTTACCTACATGCCAGGTATTTAAAACTGTGGTTTCTCTGTCACACAGATCACATATAATTGCGCTGAAAATATTGCCATTTCTGGCCTCCATTGAAATTTTGTTGCAGTGTGTCAGTAAAGCTATTGACACCAGTTTGCTGTTAAAAATAGTTACCTACAGGCCAGCTATTTAAAACTGTGATTTGTCCGTCACGCACATCATATATAATTGCCCTGAAAATATTGCCATTTCTGGCCTCCATTAAAATTTTGTTTCAGTGTGTCAGTGAAATTATTGACTCAAGTTTGCTGGTAAAAATAGTTACCTACAGCCAAGGTATTTAAAACTATGGTTTCTCTGTCACATGGATCACATATAATTGCGCTGGAAATATTGCCATTTCTGGCCTCCATTAAATTTTGTTTCAGTGTGTCAGTGAAGCCAGGTATTTAAAACTGTGGTTTCTCCCTCACATGGATCACATATACGTTTTCAGAAAATTCTGCCATTTCTGGCCTCCATTAAAAAAAAAATCTCAGTGTGTCAGCAAAGTTTTTGACACCAGTTTGCTATACAAAATAGTTACCTACAGGCCAGGTATTTAAAGATGTGGTTTGTCTGTCACACGGATCACATATAACTTCGCTCCAAATTCAGCCGTTTGTAGTGAGTGTGGTAGATATTGTCCTCCATTTAAAATGGGCAAGGTGCGTGGCAAGGGACGGGGAACTGGACGTGATGGTGATGGTGATGGTGCATGCAGAAGCCGAGGCCGAGGCCATAGGCAAGCTGAAATTGTGCCACAATAAACACCCACATCTTCTCACCCGACCTTCCTGTCCCAATTCCTAGGGGACTGCAGCACACCACTATTGAACCCAGAGCAGTGTCAAAAGGTTGTTGGTTGGATAGTGGATAATGCTTCAAGTCACTTTGCCACCACCACCACCATCCTGTCTTCCACACGGTCAAGTCTCAGTAGCCGTGAGTCTGGACTGCATATTCCTCACCCTAATCCTCCTTCCTCCCACCATGCTAAGTGCTTGGAGACAACTGATCCCACACTTGGACAATCTGAAGAGCTGTTCACTTTTCCATTTATAAATTTGGGCCTCTCGCCCGGTCCACTTGAAGCGGGGCAAGAGGAGATCGCATGTAGCGATGCTCAGATATTTAAGCAGCCGCGGTCACATGAACGCAACGGTGGGAAAGTGTCACAAGAGGTGGATGATGATGAGACACAATTGCCAGAAAGTCAGGAGGAGGACTCGGGTGCGGAAGTGGAAGACGAGGTGGTGGATGATGTAGTAACTGACCCAACCTGGCAGAAGGACATGCAGAGCGTGGACAGCAGCACATAGGGGGAGGGAGTCAGAGCACCCCAATAGGAAGGAAGAAGCAGTGTGGTGGCCACAAAAAGAAGGCAAGCAACCATTCCCCGTAACACCAACATGAAGAAAGTTGCCAGTACAACTGTTAGGTCTTCCCGAGTCTGGTTGTTTTCTAAAGACTCTGCCAATAACCCCAAAAAGGACATTTGCACCACCTGCCAGACCAGCATCAGCAGGGGTGGCAAAACTACCAGCCTGACCACCATCACCATGATCAGGCACATGGCAGCAAAGCAACCAACTTTGTGGGCCGAACTCCAGGGTCCAGGAGCAGTGTCTGCGGGTGGCACCACTGCTTCTTCCGCTTTGATGCATGCGAAGATGCCTCCTGCCCTGCACCTGTCATTACACACTCCCAAGTATCAGGAAGCATGTCCACGTCCTTGTCCCAGCGCAGTGTTCAGTTGTCCATACCCCAGTCCTTGGAACGCAAGAGCAAATACGCAGCCAACGCCCCACAGGACACACTACTAAATTACTACATTTTTCAACTGCTTGCGCTCGAAATGTTGCAGAAATGGAAGCATTCCACAACCTGATGGCTGCGGCCGTCCCTCGGTACTCAGTCCCCAGCCACCACTATTTCTCCCGGTATGCTGTCCCCGCATTACACAAGCACGTGTCTCAAAACATTAGCGGTGTTCAACAACACAGTTACCGGGAAAGTCCACCAAACCACGGACATGTGGACAAGTCCTTGTGGGCAGGGATGGTACATCTTGCTGACGGCACACTGGGTCAACATAGTGAAAGCCGGGACCCAGTCAGACCTTGGGACAGAACACTTCCTCCCGATGCCAAGGATTGTGGGCCATAGGTCAATCAGGGTTGCCCCCCACAGTCTACAGCTCATGCACCTCATCCTCATCAGCCTCCATCTTTGAAATGACCACATCAGTCACAAGCTGGAAGCACTGCAGCACTGCTTCAGCCAAGGGGCAACAGGCTGTGCTGAAGCTAATATGCTTAGGTGACAAACCGCACTACGCTGAAAGAGCAGACAGATCTGTGGCTCACACCGCTGAACCTACAGCCAGGCATGGTCGTGTGTGACAATGGCCAGAACTTATTGGCGGCTCTGAGCAGAGGCGAGCTCACACACGTACCATGCCTGGCCCATGTGCTTAACCTCGTGGTTCAGCGGTTTCTCAAATCCTACCCGGAGCTTCCGGATCTGCTTGTCAAAGTATGCCGCCTGTGTGCCCATTTTAGAAAGTCACCTACAGTTTCCGCCGCCATGGCCGTGTTTCAGCAGCGTTTGCAGCTTTCGGCTCACAGACTGGTGTGTGATGTCCCCACGCGTTGGAACTCTACACTGCAGATGTTGGGAAGGATTTGTGAGCAGAAGAAGGCAGTTGTTGAGTACCAGCATCAACAAAGCCATCGGTATTCAGTTCAGACTCCACAAATAAGACCTCAAGAGTGGACATGGATGTTAGACATATGTACCATCCTCCAAAACTTTGAGGACTCCACCAAGATGATGAGAGGCGATGACGCCATAATTAGCGTCACCATCCCGCTACTCTGTCTTCTGAAATGTTCTCTGCTCACAATCAAAGAGGATGCATTGCAGGCAGAGCACGATGAGATGGAAAAGGAACCATACAGGGTGATTACACACAGCCCAGCCTCATCTCATCCCAATGTGGATTGGGTGACAATGAGGAAGAGGAGGAGGAGGAAGAACAGGAGCTAGTTTCATGTACTATAGACGGTACTACCTGCACAACTGTCATACCGTCTGTTCAGCGTGGATAGCCTGAGGACAGAGAGGAGGAGGAGAGTATATGCAGTCGTCCTCTTGGTGAGGACACGGAAGTCTTGCCTGTTAGTAGTCTGGCACGCATGGCTGAGTTTATGTTACGCTGCCTTTCCCATGACCCTCGCGTTCTCAAAATTTTGGGTGACAGTCATTATTGGTTGGTGACACATCTACACCCACGCTACAAGGAGAACTTTCTATCTCTTTTTCCTGAGGCGAACAGGCCTACAAAAATGGGCAGTACCAGAAGGCCCTTGTTGCGTAACTATTAAAAAAATTCCCTTCTGAAAAAGCTGGCGGCAGAGGTCACAGTTCGTTGGACAACCAAGGAGTACAGGAGAGAGACACAACTCCAATCCAGCAGAGGCAGGGAAACACTGTCAAAGTTCTGAGAGAATTTTCTCAGCCCCTCCCATCGCACCGGCCCTGAGGCGTTGGGTACTCTCACAAGGAGTGCAAAGATAGAGAAGATGCTGAGGGAGTACCTTGCCTACCGTACCAATGTCCTCCGTGATTCCTCTGTGCCTTATAATTATTGGGTATCCAAGCTGAATATGTGGAATGAACTGACTCTCTACGCCTTGGAGGTCCTGGCCTGCCCTGCCGCTAGTGTTTTATCAAAGCGGGTTTTTAGTGCCGCGGGTGAAATTATAACTGATAAGTGCATCCGCCTGTCAACTGAAAATGCAGACAGGCTGACTCTTATAAAAATGAACAAGGGCTGGATTGGGCCAGACTTCTCAACACCACCGAATGACAGCAGCATAACATAAACTGAAATCCAGTGTCTTTTTTGGGGAGTTGTATTCCCATGCACCTTTTCACACCCACACATGGGTATACGCTTCCTGATTTTGGCTATTTGCTCTTATCCTCCTCCTTCTCCTCATCCTCATCCTCCATCACCATATCACCAGGGTGACCGTGGTCCGTGATGCAACACCCACATAATTTTTTTAAAGGGTGTTTATGATGCCCGTAAAAAATATTTGTTGTACAGTATGTTCATGTATACCCCCCAGGGGTAAATGTTTGTCAGCCCATGCACTTAGTGCATGGGCATTACAAATAGAGGAGACCCACTCCTTTCTAATGGGAGCATTTTGTTATGAGTCCCTCCTCTACGTCTCTTTCAGGGGGCATTGGAGTGCCTCCCAATTTTTGGCAGCCCTTGCATTCACTGCATAGGCCAACATTATGGGGGACCCACTTCATAATAATGGGAACAATTTTTCATGAGGCCCTCTACGTCTCTTCCAAGGGACATTGGAGTGCCTCCCAATTTTTGGCAGCCCTTGCATTCACTGCATAGGCAAACACAATGGGAGACCCACTTCCTAATAATGGGAACTTTTTTTTCAGGAGGCCCTCCTCTATGTCTCTTCCAAGGCGCATTGGAGTAGGTCCAAAATTTTGGCAGCCCTTGCATTCACTGCATAGACAAACAGTATGGGAGACCCACTTCCTAATAATGGGAACATTGTTTTCAGGAGGCACTCCTCTAAGTCTCTTCAAACGAGTATTGGGGTGCGTCCAAATTTTCAAAGGGGTATTGGGGTGCGTCCAAATTTAGAGCAGCCCTGCCACTCACTGCATACGCAATAACAGTATAGGCGACCCACTTTTTAGTAATGGGAACAACAAAGCATAGCCGGGTGATGGCTCTCTAAGAATAGCGAGGGCCAACTGTTGGCCCTATAAAAATAGGCTTTGTGACTTTCATCATCCCTCCTTCATAAATGAAACAGGATGTGTCTGATCATGTGTCACACACCACATGGCCAGATAAGGTTGTAAAATGTTAAAATAACATTTCACAGTTAATGCATTTGTCCCATTTGAAAGTAATACAAAAGTGCAAAAATGCATCAAAAATGCTACGTGTGAACATAGCCTATGGTGTGGAGGAGTATTTTTGTTTTTGTTTATTTATTTTGCCTTATATACAAGTCATTACCCTGGAAAGGATGTTCCTTAACATATTTCCCAGGAAAATCTATTTTGGTTTCGTTTTTGTATGTTTTATTGTGAGTCCGTAAAAGTGGCGTAATACCTCTGATGACATTGTTGACAACAGTGACCTGGGAGTCAGAAATGCTTCCAGGGGTCTTAGCCATGCTGTTCCCATGCCATTTGAGCACTGCTCCCATCGATTTGGGCAATTTTTAGGCCCTCTGCAGACCGCATGGGGGAGCCGCCTGAAAAATGCTCGAGTTTCCCATAGACTTACATTGGGCTCGTTGATCGGGTCGAGCACCTGAGTATTCCAATGTGTTCGACCCAAGCAACGAGCACCCGAGCATTTTAGTGCTCGCCCATCACTAGTGCTCTGCACTGAAAAGCTCTGCAGATGGCTGAATTTCAACTCCACAAAAACAAAGAATGGCCTACAAGGGCTTGCTTTCTTGCTTTATCACAATGGCAAGTGCAAAAATAGATTGAAGGCTGCATGGAGAACAGACAGTACAACCAGTGTACAACACTGTTCTATGCCATAGGCCCTGCTCTTTCTGGCAGAATTTCACTAATTGCACAAAAACTAAAAAAAAGGGCTGCAAGGGCTGCATAAAATAGCTCTGAGGGAACATTGCTGGTTTTTATTTGGAGAAGCCCTTGTGTCTGGGATACTGTGGGTGCTTCCTGCACTCTGATTGGCTTGCCGCGCTTTCCTGACTTAAAGTTACCACCTACTGGAAAAAAAGTGCGCCACTGATCTGACCTGTTCTAAACTATCACCAGCCCCCCCCATTCATCTACGACATCTCCCCGCTCATCATACAGCCAATTGCAGAAGCCCTTGTGTCTGGGATACTGTGGGTGCTTCCTGCACTCTGATTGGCTTGCCGCGCTTTCCTAACTTAAAGTTACCACCTACTGGAAAAAAAGTGCGCCGCTGATCTGACCTGTTCTAAACTATCACCAGCTCCCCCCCCATTCTTCTACGACATCTCCCCGCTCATCATGCACAAGCACTATGCTAGCAAAACTGTAAAAAATGCTGTAACGGGCCCACAATCACGTAACCACGTTAATTCGACGAACGTTACCAATTTTACCGAATTATGCTCATCTTTCTCATCACGAATCCGAATGTGCCACATTCGTGTCGAACTTAAGTTTGGAGATCGGATCACGAACATATTTGCTCATCAGAACTGCAGGATAATATATCAGCGATCAGAGGATCTCATTTTCAGTAGTGGTGAGCGAACGTGCTCACCACTACTCGGTACTCACCCGAGCATCACTGTCCTTGATCTACTCGGCGAGTATTTCCGGGTTGTTCGGGTGGGAGCTCGGATTCCCGCCCTGCATGTTATGAAAGCCCAGGTTGCTTTGATAGCAGCATTCAGCTCATCTGCAATGTTGGATCTGGTGTCTCTCATCTTCCTCTTGACAATAACCCATAGATTCTCTATGGGGTTAAGGTCAGGTGAGTTTGCTGGCCAATCAAACACAGTGATACTGTTGTTTTTAAACCAGGTATTGGTACTTTTGGCAGTGTGGACAGGAACCAAGTCTTGCTGGATAATGAAATTTCCATCTCCAAAAAGCTTGTCGGCAGAGGGAAGCATGAAATGCTCCAAAATTTCCTGGTAGACGGATGCCCTGATTTTGGTCTTGATAACACACAGTGAACCTATACCAGCAGATGACATGGCTCCCTAAACCATTACTGAATGTGGAAACTTCACACTAGACCTAAAGCAGTTTGGATTGTGTGCCTTTCCACTCTCCCTCCAGACTCTGGGACTTGATTTCCAAATGAAATGCAAAATTTACTTTGCATTTACTTAGTGTGTCAATGACTGCCTTCTGGACATCTGTCAAGTCAGCAGTCTTCCCCATGATTGTTGAGTCTACTGAAACAGACTAAGGGGCCTTTTTAAACGCTTAGGAAACCTTTGCAGGTGTTTTTAGTTAATTATTCAAATTTACTGAGTTAATGACATTTGTGTTTTCATTGGCTGTAATCCGTAATCATCAACATTAACAGAAATAAACACTTGAAATAGATCACTCTGTTTGTAATGACTCTATATAATAGATAAGTTTCACTTTTTGTATTGAAGAACTGAAATAAATTTACTTTTTGATGATATTCTAATTTAGTGAGATGCACCTGTATATTTGTAACATGTTGACATGTCTTTCTGGTAATGAGCTCATATTTATCACAGTGTAAATTTCTCCTGCAATGACTTAGTCCGACCATTAGGGGTCAGCAAGAAACAAGTAAAGAAAAAGCCCGGGGATCTGTGAAAAGCCCGGGAAAACACTGATCCAGGAAGTCCAGAAAGAAGGCGACGTGCTGGCTGATGCTGTTTTGACGTTGGAGAGCTTATATAGACTGGAGCCAGATTGTGTTTCCAAGGAGAAGCTGTACCCTGTGAGTAACTGAGATATGTGACTGGTCACCAACTGTGTAGTCAGTTAGGAAAAGCTAGTTAGTGATTCCAGTAGTGCTGAGATCTGCCTGGTGTATATCACTGCTGATGGATTGATCAGGCATGATCCAGAGATTGTGAAGGATCTAGTATACTAAGACTGTTCACATGGATACTACAAAGGAGCCCTGTTGTGAACTACACTTTGAGACTGAGATTGATTCTAATTCCTGCTGACACCTGGATGTGCTGGAGAGCTTGGTGAGAAGGAGAAGCTGATCAAACCCTGTGGCCGGAGATCAGAGTCTAGTTAAAGGTTTAGTTTGTTAACTGTTTGCATATGTATTGTCTGAGAGATTTCTCTTTGCTCTTGTAAGAAGAGAAACTGTACACTGTATAGGTAACGCATTGGTAAATTATATATGTAAGTGTTCTCTAAGGGGAAAACAAGGGTACCCAGATCCCATTGTATTATTGTGGGAGGGGGGTGTAAGGTTATATTCCTGGGAGGACCACGTGCCACGTCCGCGGTAACGTCCTGGGTAGGCCCTGTACTGAATAAGGGTGGGAGCGGCGTAGCCCAGGGTAGATTGGCTCATCCCCGTGAGATTGGCACTTGGGCTCTCTCGGGCTGCATAACTTGTATTTTGTGTTAGTGGCTGTTGTGGCCCATATTTTGTAGAATTGTTTAACCCTGTCATTTTTGTGACCAGTAAAAAGAAAGTTATTTGCCACTACACAAAGGTCAGAGTCATTCATAGCAGCGCAGTATTCCTCATACACATGCGACCGGCGTTCCGGTCGTTACATCTTGGCGTTGTCGGCAGTATACGGTGCTCGCCATGAATGGTGACAGTAGCGCGGAAGGTGCTGCCGCGTCCGCAGTATGAATCCACCCCCCTTCTCCCGTTGTGACCGGTAGAGACCGGTTAGTTGGTTGCTCTGCAACGGGCGCGCTACTTAACTACCTGGCCAAGTTTGATGGGTATAACTTTCTGTTCAGTGATTGGGTAGGCAGGTTGAAGAATGCCATTGCCTTGCACGGTGTCAGCTCTCAGCTGCAACCAGAAGTCACGCTGAATGCTCTGGAGGGGGATGCCCGTAAAGTTGTCTTGTTAAAATCCGAGGATAGGCGAAAGACGGTCGACGACATCATCCGGATACTAGGGAAAGCATGTGATCACGTGGCGGCAGCAGGGCAACTACGAGTACAGCTTTTCGCCCGGACCCAGAGAGACGGAGAAAGCCTGATCCAGTATGCTATAGCGCTGGAGGAATTGCATCAAGAGTAGTGTTGAGCATTCCGATACTGAAATATCGGGTATCGGCCGATATTCGCGGTATCGGAATTCCGATACTTAATTCCGATACTATTGCAATATCGTATACCGGAATCGGAAGTTCCCATAATGCAATGAGACATTTTCATTTTATTCAGCCAATGAGGATCCTAAGAAGTGTGGGCACATCCTGTTAGGCATGTAGGCATCTTAACTAATGGCATGGCTGTGATTGGCTGCTGAAATGATGTCATGATGCACTATAAAAGCCACCGCCGCCATTTTGAGCTCACTCTGCTGTGAATTCAGTTAGGGATAGGACGCTGTTGTTCTGAGGGACAGTTTTAGCTACCTATTTGCTCTATACTGCTTTACCCAAGCTACTTTCTAAATCACTGTGCCTTGCAGTGCTAGTGCACAGTTCCCTGTGCTGTTCACCGCTATCTGCAAGGTCTGTGTGTGTGAGTGCAGCTCACCCTGTAGTGTGTGCTTCAGCCAAGTCTGGTTGTAGTGCACTCAGTGTGTGTCACTGCCTCATACATTGTCCTTTTTTGCCAATTCATAATTTTTCCTGATATCTCCTATTAGTGTGGTGGTTCCATCTGTATTCAGCTAAATTGGTTCCAAACACACTATATAGGAGTAGATAGAGAAATTTTTTTCCGTCTTGCAGCACTAGTGCACAGTGCTCTGCATCTGTACTGTTCACCGCTGTCTGCAAGGTCTGGTGTGTGAGTGCAGCTCACCCTGTAGTGTGTGCTTCAACCCCGTCTGGTTGTAGTGCACTCAGTGTGTGTCACTGCCTCATACATTGTCCTTTATTGCCAATTCATAATTTTTCCTGATATCTCCTATTAGTGTGGTGGTTCCATCTGTATTCAGCTAAATTGGTTCCAAACACACTATATAGGAGTAGATAGAGAATTTTTTTCCGTCTTGCAGCACTAGTGCACAGTGCTCTGCATCTGTACTGTTCACCGCTGTCTGCAAGGTCTGGTGTGTGAGTGCAGCTCACCCTGTAGTGTGTGCTTCAACCCCATCTGGTTGTAGTGCACTCAGTGTGTGTCACTGCCTCATACATTGTCCTTTATTGCCAATTCATAATTTTTCCTGGTATCTCCTATTAGTGTGGTGGTTCCATCCATATTCAGCTAAATTGATTCCAAACACACTATATAGGAGTAGATAGAGGAGCCTTTCTGCAGCATTGGGCCCTGCAGCCCCAGCCAGATTAGTATTAGCCTATTTTTTGCAGCCTCATCTATTGCATTGTAGGTTACCTTCCTACATTGTAATAGCTACAAAAAGTTTGTGATACTATCGTTATTACATCTTTAGGCACATCCAGTGTCTTTTTGTGACAAAAAAAACCTAAATAAAGTTCACCAAACACTCCACTTTACAGTTGTGTAGGCCACATTAGCTCATATTAAAGTCTAGTCCACACTTTATAAAATTAGTGTTTCTTATACCTGTTAGCAGCTGTTCAGGAATAAGCACACTAAGCCCTTAGTACTTTTCTGCCTATCTTTATCAGTCTACCAAGATGAAGAAGGCAGGGAGTAAGGCATGTGGTCGTGGTCGTGGGCGTGGGCGTGGAGTTTCTGCAGGGAGAGGACGTGAGGATTCTGTGCCTGCAGGGAGAGGACGTGGGGATTCTGTGCCTGCTGCGGGCACCAGTGACTCAGCATCCCCCAGTTTTACCAGGGAACAGTCCTTTATGCGCAGCTTTGTAGGAGCTAGCCGTACCCCACTGCTGCGCGAGGACCAAATTGAAGCCGTTGTCGGATGGATGGCAGCTAACGCATCGACTTCAATTAGTTCCAGATCCTCTCAGGTCCTGAGCACTGAAGAGCACCCATCTGTCTCTTCACCACCTGCCAAATTGCCCAGGCAGTCAGAGAGCCCTGGACAGGAGCCATCTCTGCTTCTGTTCTCTGAATCTCTTGGCTTGGAAAGAGGGGGCCAGCCAAGCAGAATTCGAGAATTTGAAGAAGAGGTAGTATGCAGTGATGCGCAACCGTTTTGTCTCTCTGAATCTGAAGAGGCGGGTGGGCCAGTGCCTATGGTCAGCAGCACACCTCAGTACGCATCTGATGATGAGACTCAGGTGCCACTTTCTGGTGCGTACTGTGCTGTCGAGACTACCCAGGAGAAGCAGTTGTTTGAAGAGGGTGGTGTAGATGATGAGGTCCTTGACCCATCATGGCGTGAGGGACAGGAAGGTGGTGGGAGCAGCTCTGAGGAAGAGATTCCCCGAACGGCCCAAAAAGGAGGGAGAGGGAGGGGGCAGACTTGGTTGCCTGTAGCCTCCACTTCGGCACCCATTAGGAGCATGGCTCTTCCAAAATCCAAAGCGGGCGCTCCCAAGACTTGCAGTGCCTGGTCCTTTTTTGACACAGTTGCAGATGACATTTGCTTTGTCAAATGCAAGCTGTGTAATCAGAAGGTGAAAAGAGGGAAAAGTGTCAGCAACCTCAATACCACAAATATGTGGAAACATGTGCGGACCAAGCACGTGGTGGAGTTACACAAACACACTGAAGACCTAGGCCAACCTACAGCGCCACCTACCACCTCTTCAGCTCGTGTTGTAGCCTCTTCCTCCAGCTCACACACAGCTGGTTCGGCTTCCTCACAGGATCGCCATGGAAGAATCTCTGGCACTGTTGTACAGAGACACAGTGTAATTCCACCCACAGCACCACTTTCCCAGTCATCCTCACACTCCCAGGCCAGTCTACAGCCATCGTTAGCACAGGCATGGGAGAAAAGGCGCCCATACTCGGCAAACCACCCCCGAGCACAGGCTCTGAATGCTGGCATTGCTAAACTACTGGCCCTTGAAATGCTATCATTCAGGCTGGTGGAGACTGACACATTCCGTAACTTTATGGCATTGGCAGTCCCACAATACAACGTGCCCAGCCGCTTTTATTTCAGCAGGCAAGCCGTCCCTGCCCTGCAACATCATGTGGAGGGAAAAATTAAACATGCGCTACAAAACGCCGTCAGTAGCAAGGTCCACCTGACCACTGATGCGTGGACCAGTAAGCATGGACAGGGACGATACCTTTCCCTCACTGCCCATTGGGTAAATGTTGTGGAGCCGGGTACAGATCTTGAGAGTGGCGCTGTACGTGTTCTGCCAACTCCAAGGATTGCAGGAATCCAGTCTGTACACATTGACTCCTCCTCATACTCCAGTTCCTCTGAATCAGCGCTGCAGGAGCCGTCACGGTCTACCTCCACATCGACCCGTGAACGGTTACCTGTTATGATGACCGATATGAGCACAGCCGTGGCCAAACGTCAACAGGCCGTATTAAAATTAATTTCTTTGGGGAATCGAAGCCACACAGCGCAGGAGCTCTGGAATGCCATCAAGCAGCAGAGTGACGTGTGGTTTGTGCCAGCGAATCTCCAGCCAGGCATGGTAGTGTGTGACAATGGCCGAAATCTGGTGGCAGCTCTGGGCCTAGGCAA
Organism: Phyllobates terribilis; assembly: GCF_046119375.1. NCBI lineage: Eukaryota > Metazoa > Chordata > Amphibia > Anura > Dendrobatidae > Phyllobates > Phyllobates terribilis. The sequence continues at coordinate 1,178,890,704 of NW_027362761.1, forward strand.
CCTCACTCACATCCCATGTCTGGCACATGTGCTCAACTTGGTCGTGCAGAGTTTTTTGAGGGACTATCCGGATCTTGATGCACTGCTTCACAAGGTCCGCATAGAGTGCGCTCACTTGCGGCGTTCCAGCAATGCAAGATCACGCATTGCAGCTCTGCAGCGCCGATTATGTCTTCCGGAACATCGCATCATATGTGACCTACCCACCAGGTGGAATTCAACGTTACATATGTTGGAGAGGTTGTGTGAGCAGCAGGCAGCAGTAATGGAGTACCAGCTGCAGCAGGCGCAAACAAGTCGCAGTGCGCGCCGTTCACACTTCACCACCACTGAGTGGGCCTCTATGAAGGACATTTGCCACGTTTTGCGTGCCTTCGATTATTCCACGCGGATGGCGAGTGCAGATGATGCACTAGTCAGCATGACTATCCCCCTTATCTGCCTGCTTGAAAAAACACTGCAAGCACTAAGGGACGAGGTTTTGGAAGAGGTGGAGGATGAGGAGTCACAAATGCCATCTGCTTCTCTACAGTCTGCGCAACGTGGTTCCTCACAAAGGCCTAGGCAGGGGACACTTTGTGAGGAGGATGAGGAGGAGTCAATGGATGAGGAAGACATCTGTCCAGAGGAGGGAGGTATACAATGCTCTAGTAGTCAGTATCTAGAGCGAGGGTGGGGTGATGCAGAGCAGGCAGAGATCACGCCTCAAGCAGGGGACAGCGTTTCTTGGCCAGTTGGCAGTCTGCAGCACATGGTTGATTTCATGCTGCAGTGCCTCAGAAACGACCGCCGCATCGCCCACATTCTCAACACGGCTGATTATTGGGTGTCCACCCTCCTAGATCCTCGCTACCGGGACAACTTACAAAGCCTCATAACACCATTGAACCGGGAGCGTAAAATGCGGGAGTACCAAGACGCACTGGTGCATTCCATCATGTTCTCCATTCCAACCGAGAGCAGTGCTGCTAGTGCTTTACAAAGCAGCTCAGTGCGTCGAGGCAGTGGAGGAAGCTCTGCACAAAGAGGGAGCAGAAGCAGCGCCTCAGCACAAGGCAAGACCAGTATGGCCGAAATGTGGCAAAGTTTTGTGTCCCCGCCGCCACAAATGTCTACACCATCACAGACAGCTCCAGTCAGCAGGAGGCAACGTTTCCGTCAGATGGTGACAGACTACATGTCTTGCCCTCTTAGTGTACTCCCAGACGGCTCTTCTCCCTTCAAGTTTTGGGTCTGTAAGCTGGATACATGGCCAGAGCTTAGTCAGTATGCACTGGAGGTGCTAGCTTGCCCTGCTGCTAGTGTATTATCGGAACGCGTCTTTAGTGCCGCAGGTGGTGTACTAACAGACCGTCGCATGCGACTATCCTCCGATAACGTTGACCGGCTTACTTTTCTCAAAATGAACAAGGCCTGGATCTCTCATGAATTTGCCAGTCCTCTTCCAGAATAAATAATTGGTTGGCAACAGTATCCAGGTCTCCTGTTCTGTTCATGTTTCTACCACCTGAACTGTAATCCCTGAGCTCCAACACCGCCAGTTGGCGCTCGGAAGTGCCGTCTGCACAGTCAACACTTGCTGCCGTGTTATTGGGGTTCAGTAACGTCAGCTGTTCTCCTGCTGTGCGGACGGCAATTTCTCCTGATTTGTCCACATCCACTGTACTACACATTTTAAAGTTGCTCCAATTACTCCTCTGGCTCCTCTGTTTTCATTCTTATCCCTGGGCTCCAGCACCGCCAGTTGGCGCTCGGAAGTGCTGTCTGCACAGTCAACACTTGCTACCATGTTATTGGGGTTCAGTAACGTCAGCTGTTCCCCTGCTGTGCGGACGGCAATTTCTCCTGCTCTGTCCACATTCTCACTACTACAGATTTTAAAGTTGCTCCAATTACACCTCTGGCTCCTCTGTTTTCATTCTTATCCCTGGGCTCCAGCACCGCCAGTTGGCGCTCGGAAGTGCCGTCTGCACAGTCAACACTTGCTGCGGTGTTATTGGGGTTCGGTAACGTCAGCTGTTCCCCTGCTGTGTTCACGGCAATTTCTCCTGCTCTGTCCATATTCACTGTGCTACTTATTTAAAACTTGCTCCAATTACACCTCTGGCTCCTCCGTTTTTAGTATTTACCCTGGGCTCCAACACCGCCAGTTGGCGCTCGGAAGTGCTGTCTGCACAGTCAACACTTGCTGCCGTGTTATTGGGGTTCAGTAACGTCAGCTGTTCTCCTGCTGTGCGGACGGCAATTTCTCCTGCTTTGTCCACATCCACTGTACTACACATTTTAAAGTTGCTCGAATTACACCTCTGGCTCCTCTGTTTTCATTCTTATCCCTGGGCTCCAGCACCGCCAGTTGGCGCTCGGAAGTGCCGTCTGCACAGTCAACACTTGCTGCCGTGTTATTGGGGTTCAGTAACGTCAGCTGTTCTCCTGCTGTGCGGACGGCAATTTCTCCTGCTTTGTCCACATCCACTGTACTACACATTTTAAAGTTGCTCGAATTACACCTCTGGCTCCTCTGTTTTCATTCTTATCCCTGGGCTCCAGCACCGCCAGTTGGCGCTCGGAAGTGCCGTCTGCACAGTCAACACTTGCTGCGGTGTTATTGGGGTTCGGTAACGTCAGCTGTTCCCCTGCTGTGTTCACGGCAATTTCTCCTGCTCTGTCCATATTCACTGTGCTACTTATTTAAAACTTGCTCCATTTACACCTCTGGCTCCTCCGTTTTTAGTATTTACCCTGGGCTCCAACACCGCCAGTTGGCGCTCGGAAGTGCTGTCTGCACAGTCAACACTTGCTGCCGTGTTATTGGGGTTCAGTAACGTCAGCTGTTCCCCTGCTGTGCGGACGGCAATTTCTCCTGCTCTGTCCACATTCTCACTACTACAGATTTTAAAGTTGCTCCAATTACACCTCTGGCTCCTCTGTTTTCATTCTTATCCCTGGGCTCCAGCACCGCCAGTTGGCGCTCGGAAGTGCTGTCTGCACAGTCAACACTTGCTACCATGTTATTGGGGTTCAGTAACGTCAGCTGTTCCCCTGCTGTGCGGACGGCAATTTCTCCTGCTCTGTCCACATTCTCACTACTACAGATTTTAAAGTTGCTCCAATTACACCTCTGGCTCCTCTGTTTTCATTCTTATCCCTGGGCTCCAGCACCGCCAGTTGGCGCTCGGAAGTGCCGTCTGCACAGTCAACACTTGCTGCCGTGTTATTGGGGTTCAGTAACGTCAGCTGTTCTCCTGCTGTGCGGACGGCAATTTCTCCTGCTTTGTCCACATCCACTGTACTACACATTTTAAAGTTGCTCGAATTACACCTCTGGCTCCTCTGTTTTCATTCTTATCCCTGGGCTCCAGCACCGCCAGTTGGCGCTCGGAAGTGCCGTCTGCACAGTCAACACTTGCTGCGGTGTTATTGGGGTTCGGTAACGTCAGCTGTTCCCCTGCTGTGTTCACGGCAATTTCTCCTGCTCTGTCCATATTCACTGTGCTACTTATTTAAAACTTGCTCCAATTACACCTCTGGCTCCTCCGTTTTTAGTATTTACCCTGGGCTCCAATACCGCTAGTTGCTGCTCAGAAGTGCCGTCTGCACAGTCAACGCTTGCTCCAGTGTTATTGGGATTCAGTAACGTCAGCTGATCCCCAGCTGTGTGTCCGGCAAATTCTCCTGCTTTGTCCACATCCACTGTAGTACGGATTTAAAACCTCCTCCAAATACACCTCTGGCTCTTCTGTTTTTAGTATTTACCCTGGGCTCCAGCACCGCCAGCTGGTTCTCGGCAGTTCCATTGGCTCTTGTACCTTCTGCTACCCATCCGGGTTCCAGTACCGTCAGCTGGTTCTCGGCAGTGTCTTTGGCACGGGTACTCCCTCCTGCCCAGCCTGGTTCCAGCACGCCAGCTGTTTCCGGGTAGTGTCAACGTCACTTTGCCTCCAATGCGTTGTCCTGTCGTGTTGCGGTCGGGTTAGCCGACTCTATGGTGCCTGCAGTTTAGGTGACTCCTATGTGGGCTGCGGGATCTGGCAATGAAGGCTGGTTCCATAGTGCCAATAGGACAAGCACCCTCTGTAGGACTGTGGGTTTTGGTAACTGCGGCCGGCTCGCGGCCTTGAACTTTTTTTTTACATGGGTACCTTCTGCTACCCATCCGGGTTCCAGTACCGTCAGCTGGTTCTCGGCAGTGCCTTTGGATTAGGTGCCTCCTTCTCGGTATCCAAGTTCCACCAACGTCTGCTGGTCCTTGGTAGTGCTTTCTGGCACAGGTACCTCCTGCTTAGTAACCGAGTTCCAGTAACATCAGCTGGTCCTCGGTAGTTCCATTGGCTCTTGTACCTTCTGCTACCCATCCGGGTTCCAGTACCGTCAGCTGGTCCTCGGTAGTTCCATTTGCTCTTGTATCTTCTGCTACCCATCCGGGTTCCAGTACCGTCAGCTGGTTCTCGGCAGTGTCTTTGGCACGGGTACTCCCTCCTGCCCAGCCTGGTTCCAGCACGCCAGCTGTTTCCGGGTAGTGTCAACGTCACTTTGCCTCCAATGCGTTGTCCTGTCGTGTTGCGGTCGGGTTAGCCGACTCTATGGTGCCTGCAGTTTAGGTGACTCCTATGTGGGCTGCGGGATCTGGCAATGAAGGCTGGTTCCATAGTGCCAATAGGACAAGCACCCTCTGTAGGACTGTGGGTTTTGGTAACTGCGGCCGGCTCGCGGCCTTGAACTTTTTTTTTACATGGGTACCTTCTGCTACCCATCCGGGTTCCAGTACCGTCAGCTGGTTCTCGGCAGTGCCTTTGGATTAGGTGCCTCCTTCTCGGTATCCAAGTTCCACCAACGTCTGCTGGTCCTTGGTAGTGCTTTCTGGCACAGGTACCTCCTGCTTAGTAACCGAGTTCCAGTAACATCAACTGGTCCTCGGTAGTTCCATTGGCTCTTGTACCTTCTGCTACCCATCCGGGTTCCAGTACCGTCAGCTGGTCCTCGGTAGTTCCATTTGCTCTTGTATCTTCTGCTACCCATCCGGGTTCCAGTACCGTCAGCTGGTTCTCGGCAGTGCCTTTGGATTAGGTGCCTCCTTCTCGGTATCCAAGTTCCACCAACGTCTGCTGGTCCTTGGTAGTGCTTTCTGGCACAGGTACCTCCTGCTTAGTAACCGAGTTCCAGTAACATCAGCTGGTCCTCGGTAGTTCCATTGGCTCTTGTACCTTCTGCTACCCATCCGGGTTCCAGTACCGTCAGCTGGTCCTCGGTAGTTCCATTTGCTCTTGTATCTTCTGCTACCCATCCGGGTTCCAGTACCGTCAGCTGGTCCTCGGTAGTTCCATTTGCTCTTGTATCTTCTGCTACCCATCCGGGTTCCAGTACCGTCAGCTGGTTCTCGGCAGTGCCTTTGGATTAGGTGCCTCCTTCTCGGTATCCAAGTTCCACCAACGTCTGCTGGTCCTTGGTAGTGCTTTCTGGCACAGGTACCTCCTGCTTAGTAACCGAGTTCCAGTAACATCAGCTGGTCCTCGGTAGTTCCATTGGCTCTTGTACCTTCTGCTACCCATCCGGGTTCCAGTACCGTCAGCTGGTCCTCGGTAGTTCCATTTGCTCTTGTATCTTCTGCTACCCATCCGGGTTCCAGTACCGTCAGCTGGTTCTCGGCAGTGCCTTTGGATTAGGTGCCTCCTTCTCGGTATCCAAGTTCCACCAACGTCTGCTGGTCCTTGGTAGTGCTTTCTGGCACAGGTACCTCCTGCTTAGTAACCGAGTTCCAGTAACATCAGCTGGTCCTCGGTAGTTCCATTGGCTCTTGTACCTTCTGCTACCCATCCGGGTTCCAGTACCGTCAGCTGGTCCTCGGTAGTTCCATTTGCTCTTGTATCTTCTGCTACCCATCCGGGTTCCAGTACCGTCAGCTGGTCCTCGGTAGTTCCATTTGCTCTTGTATCTTCTGCTACCCATCCGGGTTCCAGTACCGTCAGCTGGTTCTCGGCAGTGCCTTTGGATTAGGTGCCTCCTTCTCGGTATCCAAGTTCCACCAACGTCTGCTGGTCCTTGGTAGTGCTTTCTGGCACAGGTACCTCCTGCTTAGTAACCGAGTTCCAGTAACATCAGCTGGTCCTCGGTAGTTCCATTGGCTCTTGTACCTTCTGCTACCCATCCGGGTTCCAGTACCGTCAGCTGGTCCTCGGTAGTTCCATTTGCTCTTGTATCTTCTGCTACCCATCCGGGTTCCAGTACCGTCAGCTGGTTCTCGGCAGTGTCTTTGGCACGGGTACTCCCTCCTGCCCAGCCTGGTTCCAGCACGCCAGCTGTTTCCGGGTAGTGTCAACGTCACTTTGCCTCCAATGCGTTGTCCTGTCGTGTTGCGGTCGGGTTAGCCGACTCTATGGTGCCTGCAGTTTAGGTGACTCCTATGTGGGCTGCGGGATCTGGCAATGAAGGCTGGTTCCATAGTGCCAATAGGACAAGCACCCTCTGTAGGACTGTGGGTTTTGGTAACTGCGGCCGGCTCGCGGCCTTGAACTTTTTTTTTACATGGGTACCTTCTGCTACCCATCCGGGTTCCAGTACCGTCAGCTGGTTCTCGGCAGTGCCTTTGGATTAGGTGCCTCCTTCTCGGTATCCAAGTTCCACCAACGTCTGCTGGTCCTTGGTAGTGCTTTCTGGCACAGGTACCTCCTGCTTAGTAACCGAGTTCCAGTAACATCAGCTGGTCCTCGGTAGTTCCATTGGCTCTTGTACCTTCTGCTACCCATCCGGGTTCCAGTACCGTCAGCTGGTCCTCGGTAGTTCCATTTGCTCTTGTATCTTCTGCTACCCATCCGGGTTCCAGTACCGTCAGCTGGTTCTCGGCAGTGTCTTTGGCACGGGTACTCCCTCCTGCCCAGCCTGGTTCCAGCACGCCAGCTGTTTCCGGGTAGTGTCAACGTCACTTTGCCTCCAATGCGTTGTCCTGTCGTGTTGCGGTTGGGTTAGCCGACTCTATGGTGCCTGCAGTTTAGGTGACTCCTATGTGGGCTGCGGGATCTGGCAATGAAGGCTGGTTCCATAGTGCCAATAGGACAAGCACCCTCTGTAGGACTGTGGGTTTTGGTAACTGCGGCCGGCTCGCGGCCTTGAACTTTTTTTTTACATGGGTACCTTCTGCTACCCATCCGGGTTCCAGTACCGTCAGCTGGTTCTCGGCAGTGCCTTTGGATTAGGTGCCTCCTTCTCGGTATCCAAGTTCCACCAACGTCTGCTGGTCCTTGGTAGTGCTTTCTGGCACAGGTACCTCCTGCTTAGTAACCGAGTTCCAGTAACATCAGCTGGTCCTCGGTAGTTCCATTGGCTCTTGTACCTTCTGCTACCCATCCGGGTTCCAGTAACATCAGCTGGTCCTCGGTAGTTCCATTTGCTCTTGTATCTTCTGCTACCCATCCGGGTTCCAGTACCGTCAGCTGGTTCTCGGCAGTGTCTTTGGCACGGGTACTCCCTCCTGCCCAGCCTGGTTCCAGCACGCCAGCTGTTTCCGGGTAGTGTCAACGTCACTTTGCCTCCAATGCGTTGTCCTGTCGTGTTGCGGTCGGGTTAGCCGACTCTATGGTGCCTGCAGTTTAGGTGACTCCTATGTGGGCTGCGGGATCTGGCAATGAAGGCTGGTTCCATAGTGCCAATAGGACAAGCACCCTCTGTAGGACTGTGGGTTTTGGTAACTGCGGCCGGCTCGCGGCCTTGAACTTTTTTTTTACATGGGTACCTTCTGCTACCCATCCGGGTTCCAGTACCGTCAGCTGGTTCTCGGCAGTGCCTTTGGATTAGGTGCCTCCTTCTCGGTATCCAAGTTCCACCAACGTCTGCTGGTCCTTGGTAGTGCTTTCTGGCACAGGTACCTCCTGCTTAGTAACCGAGTTCCAGTAACATCAGCTGGTCCTCGGTAGTTCCATTGGCTCTTGTACCTTCTGCTACCCATCCGGGTTCCAGTAACATCAGCTGGTCCTCGGTAGTTCCATTGGCTCTTGTACCTTCTGCTACCCATCCGGGTTCCAGTACCGTCAGCTGGTTCTCGGCAGTGCCTTTGGATTAGGTGCCTCCTTCTCGGTATCCAAGTTCCACCAACGTCTGCTGGTCCTTGGTAGTGCTTTCTGGCACAGGTACCTCCTGCTTAGTAACCGAGTTCCAGTAACATCAGCTGGTCCTCGGTAGTTCCATTGGCTCTTGTACCTTCTGCTATCCATCCGGGTTCCAGTACCGTCAGCTGGTCCTCGGTAGTTCCTCAGCTTTCTTGTACCTTCTGCTACATTTCCAAGTTCAAGCTTTTTGAAATGGTTCTTGGTAATCACTCTGGATCTCCCTGACGAGGACCCTGAAGACGAGGACCCTGAAGACCAACCCTAAGAAGACGAGGACCCCGAAGACAATGACCCTGAAGACGAGGACCCTGAAGACCACCCCGAAGAAGACGAGGACCCTGAAGACCACCCCGAAGAAGACGAGGACCCTGAAGACCACCCCGAAGAAGACGAGGACCCCGAAGACGAGGACCCAGAAGACCAACCCGAAGAAGACGAGGACCCCGAAGACGAGGACCCCCGAAGACGACGACCCTGAAGACCACCCCGAAGAAGACCAAGAAGATGACCCTGAAGAAGTTGACCAAGAAGACAAAGAAGAGAAGACAAGCACCAAGATACAGAAAAACAAGAGACAGAAAACCAAGAAGCAGAAATACAAGAAGCTGCAGAACAAAAAGCGGAAGAACATTAAGCATAAGACTAAAAATCAGAGCAAAAGATAATATCTAAATTATAAGCAGAAGATGACTAAGCAGTGTATGGGGGTGAGTCCGTTCCTCCTCGTGGTGCCCCTGGAAAAGACCTGCTGCTGCAGGCCAAACTGAACGCGGACAAATCCTGTTGTAAATCTTTTGTGACGGGCAGAACGAAAGGTGTAATGTCCAACCTTTTATAGATAACAACTACAGGAATGCCTGTCACAAATAAGAATATGATGAAGAAGAAGAATATGAAGAAGATGAAGAAGTAGAATATGAAGAATGTAAAAAAAAGAATAATACGAAGAAGGTGAAGAAGAAGAAGGTGAAGAAGAAGTGGATGAAAAAGATGCTGAGGATGATGAAGGAGAAAGTGTGGGAGAAGTAAAAAAGAAGGTGAAGAGCATGGAAGTAGTGAAACATAAATATCTGACAAAATATAAAAATACTTAACATAGTTAATATTTCCGTAACTCAGAACATAATAAAAAAATATTAATTCCTGCTATTCCATTTGACTGGGCTAAACCTCTATGCCTTTATTGTCTCCCCCACCTCCCCCAATACATTCTACATTATTCTTAGTTGTTTTCCTTCATGTAGAAATAACCTACAAGGAAAGAAAGGGTTTATTTTAATTCCGATATTTATGTCCCATTGACTTGCATTGGTTTCCGGTATCGGAATCGGCGATATCCGATACTTTTTCGGTATCGGTCCGATCCAATCCGATCCGATATTTCCCGATATCGGAAGGTATCGCTCAACACTAATCAAGAGATCAAAAAGAAGTCGCCTGTAACTGTGGGTACTGAAGCCGATGTCGACAGCATTCTTCGGGATCAGTTCATCGAGGGGATACGGAGTGAGGCGCTAAGGAGCGAATTGTTGCTGAAGGCGCGGAATACCCCTGGTGTCACCTATGCCAAAATACAGGAAGAGGCGGTAGCACAGACTTTGGAAGTGAAGCCTGCTCTGCAGTGGAGTAGCCTGCAAGTGGCCAACACAAGAGAGCCGAGACCAGATCCTGTTCAGGCACAGCTGGCTGCTTTGCAGAAAACCGTGCAAATCCTGACGGAAGAGATGCAAGTTCGGGGAACGCCTCCGATATGCTCGGCCTTGACGAATCCCTCTATTCCCCTTTATGATCAACCCCCCTATACCTCAGGAAGGATGCCGACTGCTCCTAGACCTGAGGCATCCGGAGGTAGGGCAATAAGACCAGTTCAATGTTGGCAATGCCGAGAACTGGGGCATATGCAGCGGTACTGCCCGAGGAGTCTGCCAGCTGAAGTCCCGCCTTCGGTAAAAGAGAGGCCCTTGCTGTAGTTGGGCATACGGCAAGGCAGGAACGAAAATCAGCGCCCAATGTCTGTTCCGAGGATCTGATTGCAGAGAGTCCCACGTTGGATGTGCAGTTTGCAGGAAAGAAGGTGGCGTGCTTGGTGGATACCGGATCGGAGGTGACGACCATGCCGATGGAATTTTTCAAGACGCACTTCGAAGAGACTGTCAAAACGGAGTCAGCACACCTGCTAAGGCTGAAGGCCGCTAATAATGAAGAAATTCCAGTGGCAGGCATCGCTTGGATGAGAGTACAGCTGTGCGGCCATGAGTTGGGAACCAAAGGAGTGGTGCTCGTGAAGACTCAGGCGAGGCCGAATTTCCCGATGGTTCTGGGAATGAATATCCTGAGAGAACTGAACTCCCTTTTGTTTGAGCGCGATGGTCCGAGATACTGGAAACGAGCGACACCCCACAAAGCCACTCAGAGGGCCCTGCAACAGGTGGTCCGTTCGTGCGGCATTCAAAAGAGTTCGGCTGAAGGAAGAGCAGTGGGAGCGGTGTATGTCCCACGTGGGTCTGCCGTTGTAATCGCTCCGGGTCAAGAGAAGTTTGTGTTGATGCCGGTAGGGACACACAGGAAACTGAATGGTGTGGAGGTGATTCTGGAACCGGTGGGACGGTCAGAATATACGGATAGCCCGATGATAGCCCGAACACTGGCCATTGTGCAAGATGGAAGTGTACCAGTGAGATGTCTGAATCTGCAGAATCATGAGGTGACTCTGGCAGTGGGCACGAAGCTGGCTGACGTGTATGTGTGTGGTGAAGGAGTCATCCCCAAAAGCCAGTTCACACTGAGGGCAGACCGCCGGACCGCCTGGACCCTGTCGATGCAGATGACAGCTGAAGAATCCCCCATGCCTGAGTGGAATGTCAGAAGGATTATGGAAATAATGGAAGTGGATGAGTCCCAGTTGACTCCCAAACAGGCTCGCAGACTGGAGGCTGCGCTGTGGGAATATCAGGCTGCCTTCTCCAGGGGAGATGAAGACTTTGGTTGCACCAAGGCTGTGGAGCACGAGATACCCACGGGAAACACCTCCCCAATTCGGGAGAGATATCGCCAGATCCCACCGAGTCTTTATCAGGAGGTCAAAGGAATGCTGGCGCAGATGCTGGATAATGGGGTGATCCGGCCGAGTCAAAGTCATTGGGCCGCACCGGTCGTGCTGGTCCTTAAAAAGGATGGGACCAAACAGTTTTGTGTTGATTACCGTAAGCTGAATGCGCATACAGTACGTGATTCCTACCCATTACCCCGGATCGAGGAATCCCTGTCTGCCCTGGGAAAGGCGAAGTACTTCTCCACTCTTGACCTGGCCAGCGGCTACTGGCAGGTGCCTGTGGCAGCTCTAGATCGGCAGAAGACAGCATTCTTCTTGCCGATGGGACTATACGAATTTAATCGAATGCCCTTCGGACTGACTAATGCTCCAGGAAGATTTCAGCGGTTAATGGAATACTGCTTGGGCAATTACAATTTCGAGTCCGTGCTGATCTATTTGGATGATGTGATTATATTTGGAGAATCGTTCGACGACCACCTGAAGAAGCTCCGGCAAGTGTTGCACCGACTGAGAGACAATGGACTTAAGATCAAGCCAAAGAAATGTCACTTGTTCCAGACACAGATCGAGTATCTGGGACATGTAGTGTCTGCTGAGGGTGTGCGACAAGAACCGAGTAAAATCGAGGCCATTCAGGGGTGGCCCCGTCCCAAGACCGTGAGAGAAGTACGAGCGTTCCTTGGTTTAGCTGGATACTACCGTCGGCTTGTGAAGGACTTTGCTAAGGTGGCTGAACCACTGAATGAGTTGTTGAGAGGGACGGCACAGGGGCCCAAGAATCAGCCAATTCGGTGGACTGACCGACAGCAACAGGCATTTGATCGGGTCAGGGCCGCCCTCGTGCAGGCACCTTTATTGGCGTATGCTCGCTTTGACCAACCGTTCACCCTGTACACGGATGGAAGTCTCCATGGTCTGGGAGCTGTGTTAGCCCAAGAGCAAGATGGACGTGAGAGGGTCATCGCGTATGCTAGCTGGTCTCTATGGGACACCGAGCGAAATACGGACAATTACAGCTCGTTTAAGCTGGAGATGTTGGCCCTGGTGTGAGCCATGACTGAGAAGTTTGCGGAGTATCTGGCTGGTTCTGAGATTCTCGTGATGACTGACAATAATCTGCTTGCACACTTGGAAAACGCTAAGCTTGGAGCCCTGGAGCAGAGATGGGTAGCATTTGACAAAGTATCTCACACCATCCTTATTGAAAAAATGACCAAGTATGGAATGGACAAGGCAACTGTTAGGTGGATTCATAACTGGCTTAGTGATCGGACTCAAAGAGTGGTCGCAAAAGGCTTCACATCCAGTTGGATGAATGTCTCAAGTGGGGTACCACAGGGCTCTGTCCTGGGACCTGTATTGTTCAACATCTTTATCAATGGTTTAGATGAAGGAATTGAGGGTAAAATGCTTAAATTTGCTGATGACACAAAGATAGGAGGGATAGCTAATACTAGAGAAGAGAGAGAGAGAGGATTCAAAAAAACCTAAATAAACTGGAGCAGTGGGCAGTAACTAACAGAATGGTTTTTAACAGGGAAAAATGCAAAGTACTACATCTGGGCAATAAAAATGAAAAAAGCATATACAAAATGGGAGGAATAGAGCTAAGCAATACTACATGTGAAAAAGACTTAGGTATACTAATAGATCATAGACTGAACATGAGTCAACAGTGTGATGCAGCAGCAAAAAAGGCAAATACAATTCTGGGATGTATTAACAGAAGCATACAGTCTAGATCACGTGAAGTCATTATCGGACTTTACTCCTCTTTGGTCAGACCTCATCTGGAATACTGTGTCCAGTTTTGGGCACCACATTTTAAAAAAGACATCGGCAAACTGGAGCAAGTTCAGAGAAGAGCGACCAGAATGGTGACCGGTCTGCAAACCATGTCCTATGAGGAACGGTTACAGGATTTGGGAATGTTTAGCTTGCAAAAAAGAAGACTGAGAGGAGACTTAATAGCTGTCTACAAATATCTCAAGGGCTGTCACATTGTAGAAGGATCAACTTTATTCTCATTTGCACAAGGAAAGACTAGAAGTAATGGGATGAAATTGAATGGGAGGAGACACAGATTAGATTTTAGAAAAAATTTTTTGACAGTTAGGGTGATCAATGAGTGGAACAGGCTGTCACGAGAGGTGGTGAGTTCCCCTACAATGGACGTCTTCAAACAGAGGCTGGACAGATATCTGTCTGAGATGATTTAGTGAATCCTGCTTTGAGCAGGGGGTTGGACCAGATGACCCAGGAGGTCCCCTCCAACTCTACCATTCTATGATTCTATGATGCTATGATTCTATGTCCAATTTTAATTACCGGATTCGGTTCCGTTCGGGTAAAGAGAACTCCAATGCTGACGCATTATCACGAGTGACCCGAGGTGCACCTGAGCATGGGGTGGATGAAGACCTCAAGGATACTGAGATCCCCGATTTGAGGTGATTGTCTGTGTTCGTGGACGTGGCACGTTCAAGTGGGGTGGTGACACAGGTCGCCACGATGCTGGGCAAGACTCGTCAAGAGTGGGCTGAGTTACAGGACGCAGACTCCGAACTGTCACGAGTAAAGAAATGGCTGAGTCAAAAGTCCGGGCCCGATGGGAGAGCAAGAGCCCGGCTGGGAGCCGAAGGACAAAAGCTGCTAAGGCAGTGGGATCGATTGGTCATAGCGGAGGGGATACTGTATCGCTGGATCTACATAGCAGTGGAGCGCGACTACCATTGGCAGGTAGTAATTCCAGCTTCAGTGGCTCCGGACATTGCCCAGAAAGCTCATACGCAGGGTGCACATTTTGGGCCTGAGAAGACTTATCGTTGGCTGCACCGATACGTGTACACGCCTGGCTTAGAAGAAGTTGTGAGAGAGGTGTGTGGTAGATGCCGGGCATGTGAGCTGAATAAGTCCCCAGAGCAGAGGGCTCCTGTCCAGACAATCGTGAAGTCTGCCCCACTGGAAGTGCTAATGGTGGATTATTTGTCAATTGGGTACGCCAGAAGTGGTCATCAGTCATGTCTGGTCATGACTGATCACTTTACTAAGTTTGCCGTCGCTGTCCCCACCAAGGATCAGACTGCTAAGTCTGCAGTGGAGGCAATTTGTAAGCATTTCATCCAGGTTTATGGATGTCCTTAAAGGATACATTCAGATCAAGGTGCTTGCTTCCAAGGTCAGCTCATAACAGAGTTGCTGCAAGTCTATGGGATTCAGCAATCCCAGACAACGTCCTACCATCCACAGGGAAATGGGGCCTGTGAACGGTTCAACCGAACCTTGCTCCAGATGCTGAGAACACTTGAACAGAGGCAGAAGGAGCGATGGACTGAGTTCCTCCCAGAACTTATGTGGGCCTATAACAATCGGGTCCATAGCACCACAGGATTCACTCCGTACGTGATGATGTTCGGTCAGCCTGGGCGAGAGATTGAAGAACTTAGTCTCACTGTACCCGATGAACCAGAATATCGTACAGCCTGTGAGGGGGTCCAGGATCATCGCCGAAGGTTGTGGGAAATCCACCGGATAGTAAAAGACCGTGTGCAGGATCATCCCCACCGAGATCGGGGGCCCGTGCACCTAGATGAGTTCCGGGTGGGTGATAAGGTGCTAGTACGAGTCACGCGTCCGGGAGGGAAGTTGAGCGACAGGTGGGAGGAAACGCCCTACACAGTAGTGGAAAGGGTATTCCCAGGGGGGAAGTGTGTACACAGTGGTTCCCAAAGGGTGCATTGGACCCCGTCGCACAATGCACAGGAACTGGCTAAAGAGGTGTATGTCCGACACACCTGCCTGTCACCCTGAGTCACATGCGCCACCTACGGCAGTTGCACCGAGCAATGTTGAATGCGACTGTTGGGATGACTTTGGGGTGAGGCCATCGGACGTGCAGAGTCCGATAGCGCAAGTTCCAAGTGTTCCAGACACCGCTCCTGATGTTACTGTTCCACTAGATGCAGTGGACCCTCCATCGAGCTCGGCAGGTACTGGTTTGCGGAGATCGGAGAGGAGCACAGCTGGTGCTCCCCCGATACGATATAATCCTGAGGAGTATGTGTTACATATGAGTGGTACGAAACCTTTTGTCGGGACGCCAAATTGTAAGTGGGGTGGAGTGTAACATGTTGACATGTCTTTCTGGTAATGAGCTCATATTTATCACAGTGTAAATTTCTCCTGCAATGACTTAGTCCGGCCATTAGGGGTCAGCAAGAAACAAGTAAAGAAAAAGCCCAGGGATCTGTGAAAAGCCCGGGAAAACACTGATCCAGGAAGTCCAGAAAGAAGGCGACGTGCGGGCTGATGCTGTTTTGACGCTGGAGAGCTTATACAGACTGGAGCCAGACTTTGTTTCCAAGGAGAAGCTGTGCCCTGTGAGTAACTGAGATATGTGACCGGTCACCAACTGTGTAGTCAGTTAGGGAAAGCTAGTTAGTGATTCCAGTAGTGCTGAGAACTGCCTGGTGTATATCACTGCTGATGGATTGATCAGGCATGATCAAGAGATTGTGAAGGATCTGGTATACTAAGACTGTGCACGTGGATACTACAAAGAAGCCCTGTTGTGAACTACACTTTGAGACTGAGATTGATTCTAATTCCTGCTGACACCTGGTTGTGCTGGAGAGCTTGGTGAGAAGGAGAAGCTGATCAAACCCTGTGGCCGGAGATCAGAGTCTAGTTAAAGGTTTAGTTTGTTAACTGTTTGCATATGTATTGTCTGAGAGATTTCTCTTTGCTCTTGTAAGAAGAGAAACTGTACACTGTATAGGTAACGCGTTGGTAAAATATATATGTGAGTGTTCTCTAAGGGGAAAACAAGGGTACCCAGATCCCATTGTTTTAGTGTGGGAGGGGGGTGTAAGGTTATATTCCTGGGAGGACCACGTGCCACGTCCGCGGTAACGTCCTGGGTAGGCCCTGTACTGAATAAGGGTGGGAGCGGCATAGCCCAGGGGTAGATTGGCTCATCCCCGCGAGATTGGCACTTGGGCTCTCTCGGGCTGCATAACTTGTATTTTGTGTTAGTGGCTGTTGGGGCCATATTTTGTAGAATTGTTTAACCCTGTCATTTTTGTGACCAGTAAAAAGAAAGTTATTTGCCACTATACAAAGGTCGGAGTCATTCATAGCAGCGCCGTATTCCTCATACACATGCGACCGGTGTTCCGGTCGTTACATATTCAGTGGTGAAGGTGATAGCAGGAGTTAGGCAGGCAGGCAGAGTTTTTGGCAGTGTATACAGCACCAGTGCGTCCATTACACATTCTCTCTGATCCTGCTGGTACTGATACCCTTAGATATAGCCCTAGATATCAGGGGCCGGGGCTAATTTTTTTTTATCTTAATCTTGATTATTTGCTTAAAAAGCAATCCAGGGTACACCATTTTAATGATCCTTATGCTTGTTAGTACTCCAGAATGCAGCCAGATCTTTTCCATAATCAGCCTTGATCCCATATTACAGCGATAAAAATCCAGAAATTTGTAGTGAACGTGGAAAATATTGTCCTCCATTTAGAATTTGTAGCAGTGTGTCAGTGGAGCTATTGACACGTGGTCGCTGTGAACAATAGTAAATGACAAGGCCGCTATTTCAAACCATGGGTGTCCGTCAGACGTATCTCATATAACTGCGGTACAAATCCAGCCATTTCTGTCCTCCATTTACAGTTTGTAGCAGTGTGTCAGTGAAGCCATTCACATGTGGTTGCTGTGTAGAATAGTAAACTACAGGGCCGCTATTTCAAACCGTAGATGTCCGTCAGACGTATCACATATAACTGCGGTACAAATCCAGCCATTTTTGTCCTACATTTACAGTTTGTAGCAGAGTGTCAGTAAAGCTATTCACACGTGGTCGTTGTGTAGAAAAATAAACTACAGGGCCGCTATTTCATACCATGGGTGTCCCAACAGACGTATCACATATAACTGCTGTACAAATCCAGCCATTTCTGTCCTCCATATACAGTTTGTAGCAGTGTGTCAGTGTAACTATTCCCACGTGGTCGCTGTGTAGAAAAGTAAACTACAGGGCCACTATTTCATACCGTGGGTGTCCGTCAGACGTATCACATATCACGGCGGTACAAATCCAGTCATTTTTATCCTCCATTTACAGTTTGTAGCAGTGTGTCAGTGAAGCTATTCACACGTCATCGCTGTGAAAAATAGTGAACTACAGGGCCGCTATTTCAAACCGTGGGTGTTCGTCAGACGTATCACATATAACTGCGGTACAAATCCAACCATTTCTAGGGAATGTGGAAAATAATTATCCTCCATTTAAAATGGGCATGGCACGTGGCAAAGGACGGGGAAGTAGACGTGATGATGATGGTGCATGCAGAGGCCAAGGCTGTGGGCAAGCTGAAATTGTTTCTCAGCAAACACCCATATCTTGTCCCTTGACCTTCCTGTCCCAATTACTAGGGGACTGCATAACATCACTATTGAACCCAGAGCAGTGTCAAAAGGTTGTTGGTTGGATAGCAGATAATGCTTCCAGTCACTTTGCCACCACCACCACCACCCTGTCTTCCACACAGTCAAGTCTCAGTAGCCGTGAGTCTGTACCGCATATTCCTCAACCTGATCCTCCTTCCTCCCACCATGCCGAGTGCTCGGAGACAACTGATCCCACACTTGGACACTCTGAAGAGCTGTTCAATTTTCCATTTATAGATTCGGGCCTCTCGCCCAGCCAGCTTCAAGCGGGGCAAAAGGAGAACGCATGTAGCGATGCCCAAATATTTGAGCTGCCACGATCACACGAAGGCGACGGTGGGAAAGTGCAATTACTGTCGCAATAGGTAGATGATGATGAGACACAATTGCCAGGAAATCATGAAGAGGACCAGGGTGTGGAAGTGGAACATGAGGTGGTGGACGATGAAGTCAATGACCCAACCTGGCAAGGTGACATGCAGAGCAAGGACAGCAGCACACAGGGGGAGGGAGGTGTAGCACCACAACAAGCTGGAACAGGTAGTGTGGTGGCCACAGACACAAGGCCCCGGAACACCAGCACGACGGAAGTTGACAGTACAACTGTTAGTTCTTCCCGAGTCTGGTTATTTTTAAAAGACTATATTTGAGCAGCCACGGTCACACGAAGGCGACGATGGAAAAGTGTCACAAGAGGTGAACGATGATGAGACACAATTGCCAGAAAGTCAGGAGGAGGACCAGGGTGCGAAAGTGGAAGACGAGGTGGTGGATGATATAGTAACTGACCCAACCTGGCAGGAGGACAGGCAGAGTAAGGACAGCAGAACACAGGGGGAGGGAGGCAGAGCACCCCAATAGCCAGGAAGAAGCAGTGTGTTGGCCGCAGAAAGAAGGCATGCAAACCGTTCCCCGTAACACCAACACGAAGAAAGTTGCAAGTACAACTGTTAGGTATTCCCGAGTCTGGTTGTTTTTTAAAGACTCTGCCGATAACCCTAAAAAGACAATTTGCACCATCTGCCAGGCCAGCATCAGCAAGGGTAGGAAAACTAACAGCCTGACCACCACCAGCATGATCAGGTACATGACAGCAAAGCACTCGACTAGGTGGGCTGAATGCCAGGGTCCAGAAACAGTGTCTGCGGGTGACACCACTGCTTTTTCCGCTGTTGTACGTGCACGACAACCCCCTGTCCATGGCGCATACGAAGATGCCTCTCGCCCTTCACCTGTCATTTCACACTCTCAACTAGCACCATCAGCAAGCACGTCCACGTCCTTGTCCCAGCGCAGCGTTCATTTGTCCCTACCCCAGTCCTTGGAACTCAAGCGCAAATATGTAGCCAACGCCCCAAAGGCCACACTACTAAACTCACACATTTCGCGAATGCTTGCGCTCGAAATGTTGCCTTTTAGGCTCCTGGAGACGGAAGTTTTTCGCAACCTGATGGCGGCGGCCGTCCCTCGGTACTCAGTCCCCAGCCATCACTATTTCTCCCGGAGTGTCGTTCCCGCATTTCACAAGCATGTGTCCCAGAACATTAGCCGTGCCCTCAACAACGCAGTTACCGGGAAGGTCCACCTAACCATGGACACGTGGACAAGTGCTTGAGGGCAGGGATGGCACATCTCACTGACGGCACACTGGGTTAATATAGTTGAAGCCGGGACCCAGTCGGACCTTGGGACGGAACACGTCCTCTTGACGCCGAGGATTGTGGGCCCAGGGTCAATCAGGTTTGCCCCCACATTTTCCAGCTCCTCCACCTGCTCTTCTTCCTCCTTTTCAGCCTCCATCTCCAAAATGACCACATCAGTCACAAGCTTGAAGCACTGCAGCACTGCCTCGGCCAAGCGGCATCAGGCTGTGCTGAAGCTAATATGCTTAGATGACACACCGCACAATGCTGAAGAGTTGTGGACTGCTCTGAAAGAGCAGGCAGATCTGTGACTGACACCGCTGAACCTACAGCCAGGCATGGTGGTGTGTGACAATGGACGGAACCTGGTGGCGGCTCTTAAGCAAAGCGAGCTCACACATGTACCATGCTTGGCTCATGCTTAACCTCATGGTTCAGCAGTTTCTCAAAACCTACCCAGATCTGCCAGATCTGCTTGTCAAAGTACGCCGCGTGTGTTCCCATTTTAGAAAGTTAGCTACAGCTTCTGTCGCCCTTGCCGTGCCTCCACAGCGTTTGCAGCTTCCAGCTCACTGACTAGTGTGTGATGTCCCCACGCGTTGGAACTCAACGTTTCAGATATTGGGAAGGATTTGTGAGCAGAATAGGGAAGTTATTGACTACCAGCATCAACATGGCCATCGGTATTCAGGTCAGCCTCCACATATTAGACCTCAGGAGTGGGCATAAATGTCAGACATTTGTGCCATCCTCCAAAATTTTGAGGACTCCACCAAGATGGTGAGCCATAATTAGCGTCACTATCCCGCTTCTCTGTCTTCTGAAACGCTTGCTGCTCACAATTAAAGAGGCATTGCAGGCGGAGCACGATCAGATGGAGCAAGGAACCAGACAGGGTGATTTCACACATCCCAATGTAGATTGGGTGACAATGAGGAAGAGGAGGAGGAACAGTTTCTAGTTTCCTGTGCTATAGGCGGTACTACCCGCACAATTGTCATACCGTCTGTTCAGCGTGTATGGCCTCAGGAGAGGGAGGAGTATGAAGAGGAGAGCATGGTCAGTCATCCTCTTGTTGAGGACACGGAAGTCTTGCCTGTTAGCAGTCTGGCTCACATGGCTGAGTTTATGTTATGCTGCCTTTCCCGTGACCCTCTCGTTCTCCAAATTTTGGGTGCCAGTCATTACTGGTTTGTGACACTTCTAAACCAACGCTACAAGGAGAACTTTCTATCTCTTATTCCCGAGGAGGACAAGTCTGCTAAAATGGGGCAGTACCATAAGGCCCTTGTTGCGGAATTATTTAATTATTTTAAAAATTCCCATCTGAAAACGCTGGCAGCAGAGGTCACAGTTCGCTGGACAACCAAGGAGTACAGGCAAGAGAGACACAAATCCAATCCAGCAGTGGAAGGGGAACACTGTGTGTTTTCTCAGACCCTCCCATCGCACAGGCCCTATTGTGAGGGGTAGTCTCACAAGGAGGGAAAATTTGGGGAAGATGCTGAAGGAGTACCTTTTCGACCATACCAAGGTCCTACATGATTCCTCTGTGCCTTATAATTAATGGATATCCAAGCTGGATACGTGGCATGAACAGGCTCTCTACTCCTTGAAGGTCCTGTCCTGCCTAGCCGCTAGTGTTTTGTCAGAGTGAGTTTTTAGTGCCGCCGGGGGAATTAAACTGATAGGCTCATCCGCCTGTCAACTGAAAATGCTGACAGGCTGACTCTTATAAGAATGAACAAGGGCTGGAATGGGCCAGACTTCTCAACACCACCGAATGATAGCAGCGGAACATAAACTGAAATCCAGTGTCTTTTTCTATTCCCATGCACCTCTTCATACCCATACATGGGTATGCGCTTCCTGATTATGTCTATTTGCTGTTTTCCTCCTCCTTCTCCTCATCCTAATCCTCCACCACCATATCACCAGGGTGACCGTGATGCAACACCCACATAATTTTTTTTAAGGGTGTTTGTGATGAGGAAATATTTGTTATACACTATGTTCATGTATACCCCCCCAAGGGTAAATGTTTGTTAGCCCATGCACTTAGTGCATGGGCATTACAAGTATAGGAGACCCACTCCTTTCTAATGGGAACATATTTTTCATGTTGCTCTCCTCTATCTCTTTTCCAAGGGGCATTGTAGTGAATCCAAATTTTTGGCAGCCCTTGCATTCACTGCATAGGCAGCAACAGTATGGAAGACCCACTTCCTAATAATGGGAAGATATTTTTCATGAGGCCCTCCTCTACGTCTCTTCCAAGGGGCATTGAAGTGCGTTCAAATTTTTGGCAGCCCTTGCAGTCACTGCACACGCAAAAACAGTATAGAAGACCCACTCTTTAATAATGGGAATAACAAACCATAACCGGCTGATGGCCCTCTAACAATATGGAGGGCTGACTGCTGGCCCTTTAAGAATAGTAAGGGCTGCCTGATGGCCCTATAAAAATAGGCTCTGTGACTTTCAGAGTCCCTCCTTCATAAATGAAACAGGATGTGTCTGATCATGTCTCACACACCACATGGGAAGATAAGGTCGTAAAATATTAAAATGATATTTACTGGTGAAAGTATTTTTCACCGTTGAAAGCAATGCAAAAGTGCATCAAAAACTCTACTTGTGAACATAGCCCAAGGTGTGGAGGAGAATTTTTGGTTTTGTTTATTTATTTTGCCTTATATGCAAGTCATTACCGTGGAAAGGATGTTCCATAACATTTTTCCCAGGAAAATCCATTTTGGCTTCGTTTTTGTATGTTTTATTGTGAGTCTGTAAAAGTGGTGTAATACTCTGACAACTTTGTTGAAGGCAGTGACCTGAAAGTCATTGATGCTTCCAGGAGTCTTCCTCATGCTTTTCCCATGTCATTTGAGCACTGTTCCCATCGATTTGGGCAATTTTTAGGCCCTCTGCAGACCTCCGGGGGCAGGGTGGGAGGCCAGAAAAATGCTCGAGTTTCCCATAGACTTACGGTACATTGGGCTCGTTACTTGGACCAAGCACTCGAGAATTCTAATTTGCTCGACTTGAGCAACGAATACCCGAGCATTTTAGCTCTCGCTCATCACTAATGTTCAGTCCATGTGAGAATCACGTTTTTCTCTTTTCCGGCATACAAAGATTGTTTTTCTAGTTTTTAAAACCATTTAATAGATGCAAGTCTGGGACGAGTAGTTGGCACCTATCAGGGCACCTACCTTGTGCCAGGTGATGAGAGGCGTGATATGAAAGAAGTTAATGCAAGTTAATGAGTCCGGGGAAATCATTGGACTGCACATGGGTGACATCTGAGTGCCATTTGATTTCCGTGGCCTCACAGAATGGAGAAGATGGAGACTTTATTTCTCCATCTTCTCATCCTAGAGAATAGGATCGCACTATGCTGACACCCTAACCAGAATGTGATTTTCACAATTCCCCTGATTCTTCTGGATGACAAACTCCATTCCTCTGCACCTACCCTCAGCACCATTTTGACATTGGGCGTCTCTTACTCTCTGCTGCAAAGTATAAAGAGCGCTTTACTTCTTTTAACTGTTTCAGGGTTCGCAATCTCTGAAACAATTAAAAGAAGTGACGTGGATTTGACTTTCCTTTGCATTTTTCCATTTTATGTGTTACTTTTGTGTCACTTTGTCAGGCAGGTTATTCATGAAGGTTACAGCAAAGAAAGTAAAAAACTGGCACCACCTGCAAGCAGCTACAATAGTCAGTGCAAAGCTGAACATGTACAATGCAGACACCTAAATAGGACTTGGTAACATTTCAGGTGCAAAAGCTCATAAAAAAGTTTAAACAGTCCAAAATAACCATAAGAAAGAAAAATGAGCTGCACTCACCAGTCCTTAAAAGCAGTATCTTTATTCCATAAGGATAAAAAGTCTGGCAAGCAGGGAGAGCGGTGAAGAAAAAAGCAGACAACAGCTGTTTCGCGTGAAGATGCTTCTAGACCTGCAGGAGCGTCTTTACGCGAAACAGCTGTTGTCTGCTTTTTTCTTCCCCGCTCTCCCTGCTTGCCAGACATTTTATCCTTATGGAATAAAGATACTGCTTTTAAGGACTGGTGAGTGCAGCTCATTTTTCTTTCTTATGGTTATTCATGAAGGTATTTACTCCAGTTTTCTGGCATAAAACACCCTAAAATGTCAGAAAATTTTGCGAAACTTGTAAGTTACACAAAAAATTGGTGAATTTTGGTATTTTTATGGTATGCCAATCTAGGAGGAGTTGGGGCGAGATAGGACTATCATCTAATTAATTAAAATTGATGCTACTTTAGTCAGGTAAATATCACCAGAAATGTATTCCAGTCCCTGACTAGAGTAACGTTTCTGACGGAGGCGCTCGGCACTAGTAAGAGGTTCCTAATTCATTAAGTGAAGTGCGCCTCTTATTGAATTAGGATCTTATATCCGCTGTCTTGTTCATTCAGATTTGTGTGCACAATCCCAGTCTTGATGAATCGGGGCCAATGTGTGAAGAAAGCACAAATCAATGTTCCTAGGACATGAAAGGTAACCTCCTGCCCTCATATGTGTCCTGGGAAACTGAATAAAATAATAAATTGTATAGGAGCATCAAAGGGCAATTTTGTAGAGGACACCATTCAGACTAAGGCCAGCCCTCGTCCTGACACCCTGATGACAGACAGATTTTGGTGAATACAAGGGCAGACATGGTGAATTCAACATGTCCAATCTCTTTATTCTCAAGGAATATAAACTCCCATCGGGGTTGCCTGACAGAAGATTTACCCCCTATACGTAACACATGCACGCTCAGCTGAGTCTAGTGTAGCGGTATCCAAAGAACACCGCAAGGCAGGATTCAAGTACGACACAGTAGACGAGAAGGTTGAAATAAAACTCCGACTTTATTATGTACAAAAGGATTATATGCCGGGAAGTGAAAATAACCATATTTACAATGACAATATCAATAACATAAATACAGGAAGAAATAGCTGGAGTCAATACGACAGTACATATCAAGATTCACATACTACACTAGACTAGTCCCCTATCTGGCTTTCCGCTAATCGGGCCACACTGCTACAGCATCCTATCTAAAGAAAGCTAAACCCTAACACAGTTCAGCACCGGTGACTCACTCACTGATGCGCAGATCAGACACAGATGGTGACCGCCTTGTTCGTGATGTAACGGAGCAGTATCACGTCACTCGAGACCTTTCCTTTGTATATTGGATGTCTTCCTTCTGCAGGCAGCAAACATTGCTTCACTTTTATTGAAGTAAAATGGCTGGTACTCTGTGTTGTGTGTTACCTCAGGTCAGCAGCCTTCAGGGAAAACGATATTCAAAAAGGGATGGATTTCTCTACTCTTGACACAGTCCTGACAACAAATCTTGATAAAGTCCATGCTCTTATCTTTCCAGAGATTTACAGTTTCTTTCTATAGCCTTTCTTTATCAGGGACAGACAGGAGCCTCTCTGCTCCCTCAGACACACACACACACACACACGAGGTCCCTCTGCTTCCTGGTTCATTTCCCTCTCTCAGCACAGACCAAGAAGCAGGGGGGGTGACTAGTTCACAAGCTGGGGAGAGCATGGCTTCTTAAAGCCACAGTGTATTCAGTGTCCGGTAAGGGCTGATCCCCTACACGAATGTGCATGTGTATGTGGGAGGTGAGAGCAGAAGGAAAAGATGCTTATCCGTCAGCTCACTCCGTTGTGTGGCCATATTCAGAGTTTCTCCTCCTGTACAGATGTTCATATAGTCTGTAATCATTATGTCAGCGCTGGTTCATACCTGACTGATTTATACAATGATCTGTGCAGAAATAATCTATTCCCAGAGGAAGAAGAGAAGACAGAAATAATCACTGAGCGCTCTGCTAATTCTCTGCACCTTCATCTACACAGTATTGTAATACAGCGACATAATGAGGGATGAGGACGGAGGTTTTTGTATGGCTCTGTATCACTGTGTGTAAGGAACCTGTGCATACTGGTGACAGTAATAATCTGCTGCATCGTCCTCTGTCGCTCCTTTGATTGTAAGAGTGAAATCAGTTCCAGATCCCGATCCAGTGAATTTATCAGGGATTCCAGATTGTCGAATGTTTGCTATATAGATGAGATTTTTTAGAGGCTGCCCAGGTTTCTGCTGGTACCAGGCTAGGAGATCCTTTTTAGCCCAAGAGTTATAGACACTTTCACTTGATTTACATGAGATGGTGACTGCATCTCCCGGTGACACCGACAGATAATCCGGAGTCTGAGTCGTCACAATCTCGCCACATGACACTGGGAGCAGAAGAGAAGAGATAATGGTGACAATCACTGATATAATGACGTGTGCTCCTTCTCCTCTTACTACATGTATACAGCCATGTTCTGTATACTCTCATCTATTCCACATAGTATAACCATCACCAGACATTACCTTGTATGTAAAGATACAACACACAGAGCAGAGATCTCAGGGAAACCATCGTCATTGTTCTGGACGCTCACAGACACAGATCATTGGTTTCATGTCTTATTTATATCACATGAAATCTACAGGGAAATCGTCTGAGATTATGTAACAGGAAATAAGCAAATCACCGGATTATAAGAGATTACATCTTCTTCTTTCATGGGCTGTTAAGTGGCAAATAAAAACAGGATTCTTCTGTGTAGATATTATAGGAAACAATCAAAGTCGCCTGGTATGAAATATTGTAAATGTAGAAGTTTCCTGATCTGTGTATTTTACTCTGTGTTGGATCAGTACCAGCTCCATGTAGAATCCAAAGTAAGATCAGGTTTATCGAAAGTGCAGATTTATTAAGAGTAGTGATCAGAGAACGTGCTCGCCACTGCTCGGTACTCATCCGAGCATCACGGTGCTTGACAAGCTCGGCGAGTATTTCCGGGTTGCTCGGGTGGGAACTCCGGTTCCCTCTCTGCATATTTGGCACTCTTTAGAGAGCCAATGAACTTGCAGGGATTACTTGCCACGCGCTATAATGCCGTAGCCATGTTGGTTGTGGACATCTTAGTGATTGGTTGGCCGCACAGCGTCATCAGGTCTATATAACACCTGGCGCCGCTATGCTCGTCACAGTCTACCCCGGAAACAGGCAGAGTATGGAGAGGTGTTGCTGAGTCAGGGAGAGATTTTCTTGTTTATAGTTAGTATAGGTATTCCACAACATATATATATATATATATATCCATCTGAACTAACAGTCCTTCTG
The DNA here is from genome assembly GCF_046119375.1 of Phyllobates terribilis. Taxonomy (NCBI): domain Eukaryota; kingdom Metazoa; phylum Chordata; class Amphibia; order Anura; family Dendrobatidae; genus Phyllobates; species Phyllobates terribilis. The sequence continues at coordinate 1,178,917,181 of NW_027362761.1, forward strand.
AGGACTAATCCAGCTGCATATATTCAGTGGTGATAGCAGGAGTTAAGCAGGCCGGCAGGTTATGTGGCAGACTGCAGTGCATATAGTGCAAGAGGGACCATTAAACGTCCTGTCTGCTGCTGCTGTTATAATTATAGATATTTCTAGACATAGCCCCAGATATCAGGGACCAGGACAAATTTTTGTTTTATCTTAATTAGAGATAAGTGGTGTTCGAATCGAACTGTTCGCCAATCTCAAATTCGAGCTGTTTTGGGCGGTGTTCGAGCCGTTCGGCGAACACGAACAATTTGAAAAAAATTCGGCTGTTCGAGGTTATGTTCGATAACTGTTCGTGCACCAAAATCATAACTGGATTTTTTCTCAGTAATGCTGAAAATTAATGTTAATACGCAGTTTGAGTGTACAGCGGGGTGGGGGGAGGGGCTGGGGATGGATCTCTGCATAAATAATGAAGATCTCCATTTTTTTTCTCTTTCCCGCATTTTCAGTGGGGAGGTGAAATCTGTCAGCATATCAGCAGTGCACACACGGAGCGAGCTGCTTTTTTTCACACAAGCAAGGGCATGTGTCATTGGCAGTGTATGTCACATGTCCTTGCCCTATAAGACCCAGCCATTTTCCCCGTCGCCACCATTTTCTCACTTCTGCAGCTGCGTGTTAGACGGCACCGCTGTTGCTGTGTGCGCTATACTTTGTTAATTTCAAGCCAATTTTCGCACAAATCTACAGATAGCTTGGGAGTAGGGACTAGTTGTGATTGCAGTCCTTTTAAGGACTCGGTTACATCATTTCCTACCACTTTTATCAGGCAGGTCTGTGCTCTTAAATAGATAGGTTGGGAGTAAAGACTAATTGTGATTGCAGTCCTTTTCAGGGCTAGGTTACATCAGTTCCTAGCACTTTTATCAGGCAGGTCTGTGCTCTTAAATAGATAGGTTGGGAGTAAAGACTAACTGTAATTGCAGTCCTTTTAAGGGCTAGGTTACATCAGTTCCTATCACTTTTTGCCAGGCAGCTCTGTGCCAGTGCTGTGCAAGTTTTTTTCACAGCATTTGGCTAAATCTATCAAAGCAAATCCTTTTTGTCCTCTTGCAGTGTGTGTTAGTCAGTGGAGAAGCCTATCTCTGTTGCAAGCTACACCACCTGTGTATAGAATACAATTTTTTTTACTGCATCTAGTGAAGTAAGACCTTTTGGGCATAGCATCATTCTATTAGTCCATCTATACTAACCTCCACCAGGTTGCAAATTCAATATAATTTTTATCTCCATCTAGCTCTGAAAAAATATTTGGGCTTCGGCTTGTAGCAGTGTGTGGGACTTGTTCTATTAGTCCATCTATACTAACCTCCACCAGGTTGCAAATTCAATATAATTTTTTTCTGCATCTAGCTCTGAAAAAATATTTCGGCTTGTAGCAGTGTGTGGGACGTGTTCTATTAGTCCATCTATACTAACCTCCACCAGGTTGCAAATTCAATATAATTTTTATCTGCATCTAGCTCTGAAAAAATATTTTGGCTTGTAGCAGTGTGTGGGACTTGTTCTATTAGTCCATCTATACTAACCTCCACCAGGTTGCAAATTCAATATAATTTTTTTCTGCATCTAGCTCTGAAAAAATATTTCGGCTTGTAGCAGTGTGTGGGACTTGTTCTATTAGTCCATCTATACTAACCTACACCAGGTTGCAAATTCAATATAATTTTTTTATGCATCTAGATCTGAAAAAATATTTCGGCTTGTAGCAGTCTGTGGGACTTGTTCTATTAGCCCATCCATACTAACCTTCACCAGGTTGCAAATTCAATATAATTTTTATCTGCATCTAGCTCTGAAAAAATATTTGGGCTTCGGCTTGTAGCAGTGTGTGGAAGTTGTTCTATTAGTCCATCTATACTAAACTCCACCAGGTTGCAAATTCAATACAATTTTTTTCTGCATCTAGCTCTGAAAAAATATTTCGGCTTGTAGCAGTGTGTGGGATTTGTTCTATTAGTCCATCTATACTAACCTCCACCAGGTTGCAAATTCAATATAATTTTTATCTGCATCTAGCTCTGAAAAAATATTTCGGCTTGTAGCAGTGTGTGGTACTTGTTCTATTAGTCCATCTATACTAACCTCCACCAGGTTCCAAATTCAATATAATTTTTTTCTGCATCTAGCTCTGAAAAAATATTTTGGCTTGTAGCAGTGTGTGGGACTTGTTCTATTAGTCCATCTATACTAACTTCCACCAGGTTGCAAATTCAATATAATTTTTTTTTTGCATCTAGCTCTGAAAAAATATTTTGGCTTGTAGCAGTGTGTGGGACTTGTTCTATTAGTCCATCTATACTAACCTCCACCAGGTTGCAAATTCAATATAATTTTTTTCTGCATCTAGCTCTGAAAAAATATTTCGGCTTGCAGCAGTGTGTGGGACTTGTTCTATTAGTCCATCTATACTAACCTCCACCAGGTTGCAAATTCAATATAATTTTTTTCTGCATCTAGCTCTGAAAAAATATTTCGGCTTGTAGCAGTCTGTGGGACTTGTTCTATTAGTCCATCCATACTAACCTCCACCAGGTTGCAAATTCAATATAATTTTTATCTGCATCTAGCTCTGAAAAAATATTTGGGCTTCGGCTTGTAGCAGTGTGTGGAACTTGTTCTATTAGTCCATCTATACTAACCTCCACCAGGTTGCAAATTCAATACAATTTTTTTCTGCATCTAGCTCTGAAAAAATATTTCGGCTTGTAGCAGTGTGTGGGATTTGTTCTATTAGTCCATCTATACTAACCTCCACCAGGTTGCAAATTCAATATAATTTTTTTCTGCATCTAGCTCTAAAAAAATATTTCGGCTTGTAGCAGTGTGTGGGACTTGTTCTATTAGTCCATCTATACTAACTTCCACCAGGTTGCAAATTCAATATAATTTTTTTTTTGCATCTAGCTCTGAAAAAATATTTTGGCTTGTAGCAGTGTGTGGGACTTGTTCTATTAGTCCATCTATACTAACCTCCACCAGGTTGCAAATTCAATTTAATTTTTTTCTGCATCTAGCTCTGAAAAAATATTTGGGCTTCGGCTTGTAGCAGTGTGTTGGACTTGTTCTATTAGTCCATCTATACTAACCTCCACCAGGTTGCAAATTCAATACAATTTTTTTCTGCATCTAGCTCTGAAAAAATATTTCGGCTTGTAGCAGTGTGTGGGATTTGTTCTATTAGTCCATCTATACTAACCTCCACCAGGTTGCAAATTCAATATAATTTTTTTCTGCATCTAGCTCTGAAAAAATATTTCGGCTTGTAGCAGTGTGTGGTACTTGTTCTATTAGTCCATCTATACTAACCTCCACCAGGTTGCAAATTCAATATAATTTTTTTCTGCATCTAGCTCTGAAAAAATATTTCGGCTTGTAGCAGTGTGTGGGACTTGTTCTATTAGTCCATCTATACTAACTTCCACCAGGTTGCAAATTCAATATAATTTTTTTTTTGTATCTAGCTCTGAAAAAATATTTTGGCTTGTAGCAGTGTGTGGGACTTGTTCTATTAGTCCATCTATACTAACCTCTACCAGGTTGCAAATTCAATATAATTTTTATCTGCATCTAGCTCTGAAAAAATATTTGTGCTTCGGCTTGAAGCAGTGTGTGGGCCTTGTTCTATTAGTCCATCTATACTAACCTCCACCAGGTTGCAAATTCAATATAATTTTTTTCTGCAACTAGCTCTGAAAAAATATTTTGGCTTGTAGCAGTGTGTGGGACTTGTTCTATTAGTCCATCTGTACTAACCTCCACCAGGTTGCAAATTCAATATAATTTTTTTCTGCATTTAGCTCTGAAAAAATATTTCAGCTTGTAGCAGTGTGTGGGACTTGTTCTATTATTCCATCTATACTAACCTCCACCAGATTGCAAATTCAATATAATTTTTTTCTGCATCTAACTCTGAAAAAATATTTTTGCTTGTAACAGTGTGTGGGACTTGTTCTATTAGTCCATCCATACTAACCTCCACCAGGTTGCAAATTCAATATAATCTTTTTTCTGCATCTAGCTCTGAAAAAATATTTCGGCTTGTAACAGTGTGTGGGACTTGTTCTATTAGTCCATCCATACTAACCTCCACCAGGTTGCAAATTCAATATAATTTTTTTTCTGCATCTAGCTCTGAAAAAATATTTCGGCTTGTAGCAGTGTGTGGGACTTTTTCTATTAGTCCATCTATACTAACCTCCACCAGGTTGCAAATTCAAAATAATTTTTTTCTGCATCTAGCTCTGAAAAAATATTTCGGCTTGTAGCAGTGTGTGGGACGTGTTCTATTAGTCCATCTATACTAACCTCCACCAGGTTGCAAATTCAATATAATTTTTATCTGCATCTAGCTCTGAAAAAATATTTTGGCTTGTAGCAGTGTGTGGGACTTGTTCTATTAGTCCATCTATACTAACCTCCACCAGGTTGCAAATTCAATATAATTTTTTTCTGCATCTAGCTCTGAAAAAATTTTTCGGCTTGTAGCAGTGTGTGGGACTTGTTCTATTAGTCCATCTATAATAACCTCCACCAGGTTGCAAATTCAATATAATTTTTTTCTGCATCTAGCTCTGAAAAAATATTTCGACTTGTAGCAGTCTGTGGGACTTGTTCTATTAGCCCATCCATACTAACCTTCACCAGGTTGCAAATTCAATATAATTTTTATCTGCATCTAGCTCTGAAAAAATATTTGGGCTTCGGCTTGTAGCAGTGTGTGGAACTTGTTCTATTAGTCCATCTATACTAACCTCCACCAGGTTGCAAATTCAATACAATTTTTTTCTGCATCTAGCTCTGAAAAAATATTTCGACTTGTAGCAGTGTGTGGGATTTGTTCTATTAGTCCATCTATACTAACCTCCACCAGGTTGCAAATTCAATATAATTTTTATCTGCATCTAGCTCTGAAAAAATATTTCGGCTTGTAGCAGTGTGTGGTACTTGTTCTATTAGTCCATCTATACTAACCTCCACCAGGTTCCAAATTCAATATAATTTTTTTCTGCATCTAGCTCTGAAAAAATATTTTGGCTTGTAGCAGTGTGTGGGACTTGTTCTATTAGTCCATCTGTACTAACTTCCACCAGGTTGCAAATTCAATATAATTTTTTTTTTGCATCTAGCTCTGAAAAAATATTTTGGCTTGTAGCAGTGTGTGGGACTTGTTCTATTAGTCCATCTATACTAACCTCCACCAGGTTGCAAATTCAATATAATTTTTTTCTGCATCTAGCTCTGAAAAAAAATTTCGGCTTGCAGCAGTGTGTGGGACTTGTTCTATTAGTCCATCTATACTAACCTCCACCAGGTTGCAAATTCAATATAATTTTTTTCTGCATCTAGCTCTGAAAAAATATTTCGGCTTGTAGCAGTGTGTGGGACTTGTTCTATTAGTCCATCTATACTAACTTCCACCAGGTTGCAAATTCAATATAATTTTTTTTTTGTATCTAGCTCTGAAAAAATATTTTGGCTTGTAGCAGTGTGTGGGACTTGTTCTATTAGTCCATCTATACTAACCTCTACCAGGTTGCAAATTCAATATAATTTTTATCTGCATCTATCTCTGAAAAAATATTTGGGCTTCGGCTTGTAGCAGTGTGTGGGACTTGTTCTATTAGTCCATCTATACTAACCTCCACCAGGTTGCAAATTCAATATAATTTTTTTCTGCAACTAGCTCTGAAAAAATATTTTGGCTGGTAGCAGTGTGTGGGACTTGTTCTATTAGTCCATCTATACTAACCTCCACCAGGTTGCAAATTCAATATAATTTTTTTCTGCATTTACCTCTGAAAAAATATTTCAGCTTGTAACAGTGTGTGGGACTTGTTCTATTATTCCATCTATACTAACCTCCACCAGGTTGCAAATTCAATATAATTTTTTTCTGCATCTAACTCTGAAAAAATATTTTGGCTTGTAACAGTGTGTGGGACTTGTTCTATTAGTCCATCCATACTAACCTCCACCAGGTTGCAAATTCAATATAATCTTTTTTCTGCATCTAGCTCTGAAAAAATATTTCGGCTTGTAACAGTGTGTGGGACTTGTTCTATTAGTCCATCCATACTAACCTCCACCAGGTTTCAAATTCAATATAATTTTTTTTCTGCATCTAGCTCTGAAAAAATATTTCGGCTTGTAGCAGTGTGTGGGACTTTTTCTATTAGTCCATCTATACTAACCTCCACCAGGTTGCAAATTCAAAATAATTTTTTTCTGCATCTAGCTCTGAAAACATATTTCGGCTTGTAACAGTGTGTGGGACTTGTTCTATTAGTCCATCCATACTAACCTCCACCAGGTTGCAAATTCAATATCATTTTTTTTCTGCATCTAGCTCTGAAAAAATATTTCGGCTTGTAGCAGTGTGTGGAACTTGTTCTATTAGTCCATCTATACTAACCTCCACCAGGTTGCAAATTCAAAATAATTTTTTTCTGCATCTATCTCTGAAAAAATATTTCGGCTTGTATGAGTGTGTGGGACTTGTTCTATTATTCCATCTATACTAACCTCCACCAGGTTGCAAATCCAATATAATTTTTTTCTGCATCTAGCTCTGAAAAAATATTTCGGCTTGTAGCAATGTGTGGGACTTGCTCTATTAGTCCATCTATACTAACCTCCACCAGGTTACAAGTTCAATATAATTTTTTTCTGCATCTAGCTCTGAAAAAATATTTCGGCTTGTAGCAGTGTGTGGGACTTGTTCTATTAGTCCATCTATACTAACCTTCACCAGGTTGCAAATTCAATATAATTTTTATCTGCATCTAGCTCTGAAAAAATATTTCGGCTGGTAGCAGTGCGTGGGACTTGTTCTATTAGTCCATCTATACTAACCTCCACCAGGTTGCAAATTCAATATAATTTTTATCTGCATCTAACCCAGCCAATACTTTTCGGCTAATACCACAGTTTGGACACTCATCTCTGCTCAGTTCCCATTCATTGTTTTTTTGTGCAAACAACTCCAGAGTTGTGAATTAGTTAACCACCAAAATGAGTGCAAAAAGGCCTGCTGCTGGTGGAAAGGGGAATAGGCGTGTTGGGAAGGGAAAACAAGGTTGTGTCTGTGGGGTAGGTGTTAAAGCAACAGTAACATCTGCAGAAGAAAGACCATCTTCCAGCCAAACTAAGATGTCTACTTCTTTTAGTGGACAACGTGATAAGATCCCTTTCTTACGGCCAAGCCAATCGCTACAAGTTCCAGATGAGGCACAAAAACAGCAGGTGCTTCAACGGATATCAAGTGCTCCTTTAAGTGGGCTCTCCTCCACCTCAACTTCAACATCACAAATACTCCAGTCCACAGAGGTGTCACCACAATCGCACTTGCTTCCTCACAGCTCCCAAGTCTCCAGCTGCCATCTGAGTATGGAGTAGAAAAGATGGTTAAGTCTGCAGAGCTGTTTACTCATACTATAGCCTGGAAATCAGAGGTCAGCTCCAGAGCTTCTGTGAATCCAGACGAGGAAATGATCTGCACTGATGCCCAGAATCTTTATGAGTTGGATCCAGGACCAGACGCAGAAGGTCCTGACCATAATGTAGACCCTCGTTCCCAAATTGTAACTCCTGTTGGTGGAGACAATGAGGAAGACGATGATGAGACTCAAATACCTGATTGGAGCGACAACTTTAGTTTTTTGTCAGGGCAGGAAGAGATTGGCTCTGAGGACAACGGGTGTGATAACACACAGGGTGAAGATGACGAGATTGCAGATCCCACTTACTGTCAACCCACAGTCAGCCAAGAGATGAGGTCAGCAGAGGAGGTGGAGGAGGATGCTAGTGACGATGAGGTCAGGTTGCTCCTTCCTGGACAGAGACGTAGTACTGGAAGCACATCAACAACTGTATCCTCAAACACAACTCTGCCTCTGACCACAAGTCGTGGTGGCTCTTCAGGTCGCATGGGTGCTAAGCCTTGCATAGCCTGGGCATTTTTTCAGATCGATAAAGATGACCCAACTCGTGTTATCTGTAACATTTGTCAGCAAAAGCTAAGTTGTAACCAAAAAATACATAGTTTGAGTACTTCATGCATGAACCGGCACATGGATATGAAGCATAAGTTGCAGTGGGAAGCTCAATGTGCTACAATGCGGCCTAGCCGGCCGGGCCAACCACCGTCTGCCACATCTTGTGCATCTGCGGCCTCTTCATGCTCTGTGACTGCTGGGACAGCAGTCACACCTGTTTTGGGATGCAGACCTGCCACTTCTTTACCCGCGACAGCCAGCGTGGTTGGCAGGTCATCATTTTCTTTGGAGGTGGAAACACCAGCTGGTGTTCAGCGCTGTCCGACATCGATAGCACCACCTTTGGATCAAGGCAACCTAACATATCCGCCTGCATCTTCCTCACAGACCGGCAGTTTGCCGGGGACACCCTTCTCAACCCCGTCTAAGCACAACAGCCAGCCTTCGGTCCCTCAGATGTGGACAAGTAAAAGACCATTTCCTCCAAGCCATGAGAAAGCTAAGAGGTTGAATTTCACCATCTGCAAGCTCTTGGCTACAGAAATGTTGCTTTTCCGCCTGGTGGACACAGAGGATTTTCGAGACCTTATGTCTGCCGTCGCAGTGCCCCAGTACCAGATGCCCAGTCGGCACTACTTCTCAAAGAAAGGTGTGCCTGCGCTCCACCAGCATGTCGCACACAACATCACCGCTTCTTTGAGAAACTCTGTGTGTGACAGGGTGCATTTCACCACAGACACCTGGATGAGTAGGAATGGACAGGGCCGTTACATGTCGCTGACTGGGCACTGGGTAACTATGGTGACAGCAGGACAAGGGGCTGCTGTCCAAGTCTTGCCGTCCCCAGGAGTTGTGAGTCAATCCTCTTTATCTCGAAGTTCCTCCACTGCTTCTGCCTCCTTAACCTCCACTCGGTCCTCCACCTGCACCCAAAGCCTGTCTGGTCATGCCACAAGCTTTCTAACTGCGCAGATGGGAACCTGCACACCTCCTTACTATGCTGGCAGCAGGTAAGGCCGTTTGCGACAATGCTGCAAACCTGGGTGCGGCCCTTCGCCGGGGCAATGTCACACACGTGCCTTGTATGGTTCACGTGTTGAACCTGGTTGTCCAGCAATTTTTAGCCCACTATCCCAGACTAGATGGCCTTCTGCAGAGGGCACGGTCACTGTGTGCTCACTTCCGCCATTCGCATCCCACTGCTCAGCGACTTACATCTCTACAGAAGTCGTTGGGCCTGCCACTTGACCGGCTAAAATGCGATGTGCCTACCCGGTGGAATTCAACTCTGCACATGTTGCAGTGACTGTGGCAGCACCGACAAGCCCTGGTGCAATACGTTCTGATGTATAGCCTGGGCCAACGAGATCCAGATGTGGGGCAAATCACGCTGGAGGATTGGTCTCAGATCAGGGACCTATGCACCCTTCTGCACAGTTTTGAAATGGCGTCTAAGATGTTTAGTGCTGACGATGCCATTATCAGCATGACTATTCCGGTGATTTACATGCTGGAGCACTTGTTAAACAGAATTCGGAGTCAGGTGGTGGCACAAGAGGAGGTGGAGGAAGTAGAGGAGGAGGAGTTGTATGCGGAAGGGCTAACATCTGCAAGGTCCAGACGGTCGGCAGCACCAAGGCGGCAGGCATGTGAGGGTGGGGGAGATGGTTTTACCAGGGCGCATGGTAGCAGACAAACTAGTGAGGAAGGTGCAGGAGCCCAGGAAGAAGTGGAGGACGAACTGATGGAAGACTCATCAGATGAGGGAGACCTTTATCACATTTCTGTTGTGCGAGGTTTGGGGGAGAGGGCAGAGGAAGGAATCATGATTGTTACCTCGCCACCAACACAACAGGAACTTGGTGCTCCTGGATGCGCAAGACACATGAGTGCCTTATTGCTGCACTACCTGCAACATGACCCTCGAATTGTGAGAATTAGAAATAATCCTGACTACTGGCTTGCCACACTCTTAGATCCCCGGTACAAAAGTAAATTTGCAGAAATTATTCCTGCCATATAAAGAGATGCACGCATGCAGGAGTATCAGCAGAGACTGTTGCAGAACCTTACATGTGCTTTTCCCCAAAACACTAGTGGTGCACGTAGTGAATCTCACAGTTCCAACTTGCCAACCATGGGACCGTCGAGTGTTCAGCATTCAAAACGTAACAGAAACACAGTATCATCTGGTAACATCAATTTTGCGGAATCATTTCACCACTTTTTTAGCCCATCCTTTGCAAGGCCACAGGAGACAAGAAGTCTGACACATAGTCAACGCCTAGAGACGATTGTACAGGAGTATCTCCAAGTAAACATTGAAGCCATGACTGTGTCACTGGACCCTTGCTCTTTTTGGGCTTCCAATCTGGATAAATGGCAAGAGCTCGCCACTTACGCCTTGGAGATCTTGTCATTCCCCGCAGCCAGCGTTCTGTCTGAACATGTGTTCAGCGCTGCTGGTGGTGTGCTGACAGATAAGCGCACGCGGCTCTCCACTGATAATGTAGACAGACCCATGTTCATAAAGATGAACAAATCATGGATCCGAAACGACTTTTCTACCCCTGTGTCATCCTGGGGAGAGTAAAAGCTTGATGATTTGTTAAAATCACCTCACCAACTGTTTTAAGCTTTCAAATTACTAATCATGTTTATCTGTATCTTGGCTGGAAAATAATTTGGGCCTTGTAGCAGTGTGCAGTACTGATTCTATTAGGCCATCTATACTAAACTCCAACAGATTTAAAATGACTAATCATGTTTATCTGTATCTTGGCTGGAAAATAATTTGGGCTTTGTAGCAATTTGCAGTACTGATTCTATTAGGCCATCTATACTAAGCTCCACCAGCTTTCAAATTAATAACTTTTAGCTGCATCTAGCCCGGAAAATAATTTTGGGGCTCCTAGATGCGCAAGACACATGAGTGCCCTCTTGCTGCACTACCTGCAACATGACCCTCAGATTGTCAGAATTCGAAATAATCATGACTACTGGATTGCCACACTCTTAGATCCCCCACACTCTTCGATCAACATTTTCAGTTTAATAAAGAACAAAAAAATGGTCATTTTTGAAATTCTAAGTATTATCAGGTTATTAGAAACTGAAATCAAACAGTTTTCAACTCAAAACTTTATTCTAGGTGATGTTACATTTGCACATAGGACCCCTTGTTCGAAAGGAGCTTCTGAGCTCTCTCGTCCATTGAATTTGTCAGGTTTTGGATGGTTTCTGCTTCAATTGTTTTGCATCAGGACAGAATACCCTCCCAGAGGTGTTGCTTAGATGTGAACTGCCTCCCGCCATCATAGACACTCCTTTTGATGATGCTCCAGAGGTTCTCAATGGGGTTGAGGTCAGCGGAGCATGGGGGTCACACCATAAGTTTGTCCCCTTTTATGCCCATATCAGCCAGAGATGCAGATGTGTTATGTGCAGCATGAGACGGTGCATTATCATGCATGAAAATGATCTTGCTGCGGAATACACGGTTCTTCTTCTTGAACCATGGCAGGAAGTGCTGTTTGAGAAACTCCACATACATTATGGAGTTCATCTTTACCCCTTCAGGGATCCTAAAGGGGCCGACAATCTCTCTCCCCATGATTCCAGCCCAAAACATTACTCCACCTCCTCCTTGTTGGCGCCGTAGCCATGTTTGCGTGGGGTGTCCATCAACCAGCCATCCTCCACTCCATCCATCTGGACCATCGAGCGTTGCACGCCACTCATCGGTGAACAAAACAGGTTTGAAGTCAGTCTTCATGTATTGTTTGGCCCACTGGAGCTGTTTCTGCTTGTGTACAGTGGATAGAGGAGGTCGACAGGATGGCTTACGCACAGCTGCAAACCTCTGAAGGACCCTGCACCTTGTTGTTCGGGGGACGTTGGAGGCGCCAGCAGCTTCAAAAACTTGTCTGCCGCTATGAAAAGGTTTTTTGCCGCTGCTCTTTTAACCTGACTTAATTGCCTGTAGGAAAGAGTCCTCAATTTTCCCTTATCAGCACGCACACGTGAATCAGCTACATACTTCTTGATTGTGCGATGATCAGGATGAAGTGTCTTGGCAATGTTGATTGTAGTCATGCCTTGACCTAAACACTCCACAATTTGTTGCTTCTCAGCAGCCGACATATCCTTTTTCTTTCACATTTTGGCCGAAAATGTAGGCTGCTTAATAATGTGTGACAGTCTTCTTAAGTAGTCTTGCCTTTCATTGGACACACCTGCCAAACTAATTAGCACAGGTGTCTGCAATTGCTTACAGTGATATAAAGAGCCCTGACACACATCACCATCAATGAGTTTAACTGACAAACAAATAAATTCTTCCCTTATCACTCCTAAACACTTTTTGCATAATAATTTGGAACACAGTGTACATGTGCTTTTCCACAAAACACCAGTGGTTCACGTAGTGAATCTTACAGTTCTAACTTGCCAACCGTGGTCTGTATGGAGTTGTTCAACAAAGGGCCCAAAATTAAGATAACATAGACGGGAGAGGTCTCTATGAATAGGAATTCCTAAGTATTTGATACCCTGTGAGGGCCAGGCAAAGGGAAAGTTGGACTGGATGGAATCCTGTATGGATTTGGGGAGGGAGACATCGAGGGCCTCAGACTTCGCTGCATTGATTTTAAAATTTGACCATGTAACAAAGTGATCTATTTCAGCCATAACAGCAGGGATGGATATATGTGATTGAGTGATATATACTAAGACATCATCAGCAAATGCAGAGCACTTGTACTCGGTGCCTCCCACCTCAATCCACCTAATATTGGGGTTATGGCGAATTGATGAGAGCAGGTGCTCCGTTACTAGGATGTATAAGAGAGGGGACAGAGGACATCCCTGCCTTGTCCCTTTGGTGATTATGAAAGGTGATGAAAATGTTCCATTTATCTTCAGCCTAGGTGACGTATTTCGATACAGGGCCGTGATTTTGGCTATAAAAGGGTCCCCTAGACCCCTACCCCAAGCTTTTTAAGAGAATAATATATGGCGTGCCAGGAGACTCTATGGGATGCTTTCTCAGCATCCAACGAGAGTATCTACTTACAAATTTTTAACTGCATCTAGCCCAGGAAATACTTTGTGGCCTAGTAGCAGTGTCTGCTAGTCAGCGGATTATCGCAGCTTTTAAGCAAGCTACACCACCTGTAGCTTGGACACTTAATTTTTTCAAAGGAAATGCTTCGGGCCCCCGGGACACTCAGTGAAGAGCATCGGGAGGCACCCCAAGGCACAGGGGCTGTGACTGGCGGTAGGACGCCTTGCGGTAGACCGCCAAGCTCGATCCTTATAAAAGCTTTTTAACTGCAGCAGCTTTAGGGGACGCTACTGGAGCTGGAATTGCCGCAGCTGCTGGCATCAGACTTGCCCTCCAATAGATCCTTGTAAAAGGATTTAAAGTGTACTCATTCAAATTAGAGAGACAATTTAAATTTAAAAGCTTAGACCTGCCTCCACCGCAGGGGGGCTCGCTCGACCCACCAGCAGACAGGTTCCAGTATTGGGAGAGGGGGGCTGGCCGTCAAGGTCCACCGCAGCTCTGGCACAAACCCGGCGACACGGAGGTCGCACGGGCAGGAACAGACTGGCCGTGTCATCTTCACGCTTTTTTTGTTTTAGAAGGACATGACAAGCCTATATCAAAAACCAGGGGAGGAGTCCTGAGGAGATAATTTGCATATTCCCACTGCATTTTGGGGTAAGTGAAGAGTCTCCGCGAGCTCAAAGAACACTGGATTTTGGCTGTGGGAGTTGAAAAGAGTACACCGGTAAACCGCATTTGTAGCTTTTTTTTTTTTTAAGCTTTTTTCACTGTTTTCAGAACATTAACGGTAAGAACATGGAAGAGTCCAGGAGCCATTTGGTGAGCTGCATATCCTGCTACATGTTCACAGACTTGCCAGTGGAAAAGCCAAACTTCACATGCCAGAAATGCAAGCTTGTGTCCCTGTTGGAGGAAAAGTTGCGAAATCTAGAAGAGAGGTTAACTACCTTGAAAATCATTAAGGAAGGTGAAGAGTTCTTAGACAGAGCAGAATTATCTCTTCATGATTCAGAAAGAGAAGAAATTCGAACTGCACCTGACGAAACAGAGGAATGGAAGCATGTGACCCACAGAAGCAGGAGGATCGAGAGGCTGTCAGCACCCATACTGCTCAGGAACCAGTACCAGGCTCTCACGCAGGAGAACCATGAAGAAATACAGCAAAATTAGACTTTGCCAGCAATGAATAACCTTGTAAGCCCTCAGAATCCTCCTGGATTGAGAAAGAAGAATGTTGTGAAGAAAAAACGGAGAGTGGTGGTCATGGGGGATTCCCTGTTAAGAGGAACAGAGGCCGCTATCTGCAGACCAGACATAACCTCAAGAGAAATGTGCTGTCTTCCAGGAGCAAAAATTAAAGATGTGTCTGACAGGATATCAAGACTCTTCAGACCTACAGATCACTACCCATTCCTGCTAATACATGTGGGGACAAATGACACCACAAGAAAGGACCTGGAAACCATCTGCAGTGACTTTGAAGACTTAGGCAAGAAAGTGAAAGAATTGGGAGCGCAGGTGGTCTTCTCATCCATCCTCCCAGTGGATGGCCATGGAGCAATGAGGTGGAATAAGATTCTACAGGTGAACAACTGGCTACGTCGATGGTGCCGTCAACAAGGATTTGGATTTCTGGATCACGGAATGAATTACCTATATGATGGACTACTTGCTAGAGATGGGGTGCACCTTACGAAGACTGGAAAACATGTATTTGGAAGTCGCCTTGCTACACTCATCAGGAGAGCTTTAAACTAGAACAATGTGGGAAGGGAAGCAAAAGGCCAGAAAAAGCCATACAGCTGACAAATACTATTGAGATCTCTGCTACTGGAAGTGGAAAGGAAGAACAAAGACAAAACAATTTAAATAATAAAAATATGGGAGGAAGAGAAACCAATCACAAACTAAAATGTTTTTATACAAATGCACAAAGCATGGGCAACAAACAAGGAGAATTGGAACTACTAACGCAGGAAAAGGAATATGATGTCATTGGAATCACTGAAACTTGGTGGGATGATACACATGATTGGAATAAAAGGCTAAAAGGATACAACTTATTTGCAAGAAACAGACTTGATAAACGAGGAGGAGGTGTCGCATTGTATGTTAGAAAAGCGTATATCTGCACAGAGATTGAAGCTTCAGAGACTGGGAGTTCTGTGGAAACTGTTTGGGTAAGAATACAAGGAGAGAACAACGGAAAGGACACCATTGTAGGCATTTACTACAGGCCACCTGGGCAAGCTGAAGATATGGATGAACTCTTTATGTATCAAATGACCAAGTTCTCCAAAAAATATGACGTAGTGGTCATGGGAGATTTCAACTATCCAGACATTTGTTGGGAATCTCTCTCAAGAAAAACTAACAGGTCAAGCAAATTTTTATCCTCTCTTGCTGACAACTTTATCTTCCAAAAGGTAGGGGAGAAAACAAGGGGATCTGCTACTTTGGATCTAATCCTTATAAACAGGGAGGAAATGGTTGAGGAGGTAAAGGTGGCTTGGATGCTAGGAGGCAGCGATCATGCTATTATAGAATTTTGGATAACTAGAGGAGGAAGACATGTGAAGACTCAAACTTCAAGGTTAGATTTTAGAAAGGCAGATTTTAAGAGACTCAGAAAGAGAATAGGAGGGATCCAATGGCTGGATGTCCTTAAGGACAAAAATGTCCAGGAAGGATGGGAAATTTTTAAAAATGAGATTCTCAAAGCACAATCGTTAACAATCCCAAAAAGTAGGAAGAATGGGAAGCATTTAAGGAAACCAGGATGGATGAACACAGAACTTAAACACATGCTAAAAAGAAAGAAAGAAATGTTTATTAAATGGAAAGAGGGAGGCATATCTAAAGAAGATTATAATGCAGTCTGCAGATCCTGCAGGGCACGTATCAGGTTAGCTAAAGCTGACAATGAATTAAGGCTTGCAAGAGATGTCAAAAGCAATAAAAAAAGGATTTTGGGGGTATGTCAAAAGTAAAAGAAAAGTCAAAGATGCTATAGGATTTTTACAGGATGAAAATGGAGAAATGGTAAGAGAGGATGTTGAGAAGGCCGAACTTTTTAATTCCTATTTTGCATCTGTTATCTCTCAGAAAGAAAATGTAACATCAACTGATCTTCACTGTCCTTTTAAAGGAATAGAGGAATCCAAGTTATCTGTAAACAGAAAGATTGTGAGGGAATATTTAGCTAACATAAATGAGTTCAAGTCTCCAGGTCCAGATGAATTACACCCCAGAGTACTGAAGGAGATCATAGAAGAAATTTTAGAACCACTCTCCATAATCTTTGAAAATTCTTGGAGAACAGGAGAAGTCCCAGAAGACTGGAGAAGAGCAAATGTTGTTCCTATCTTCAAAAAGGGGAAGAAGGTGGACCCAGGGAACTATAGGCCGGTGAGTCTGACTTCTATACCAGGAAAGAACTTTGAACAAATTATTAAACAACATGTATGTAAGTACCTGGATAAGAATGAAGTGATTAACCAGAGTCAGCATGGGTTTGTAACTAACAAGTCATGTCAGACTAACTTAATTTCCTTCTATGACAGAATCACTGACTGGGTGGATCAGGGAAATGCTGTAGATATAGTATATCTTGACTTCAGCAAAGCATTTGACAAAGTATCTCACACCATCCTTATTGAAAAAATGACCAAGTATGCAATGGACCAGGCAACTGTTAGGTGGATTCATAACTGGCTTAGTGATCGGACTCAAAGGGTGGTTGTAAATGGCTTCACATCCAGCTGGATGAATGTCTCAAGTGGGGTACCACAGGGCTCCGTCCTGGGACCTGTATTGTTCAACATCTTTATCAATGATTTAGATGAAGGAATTGAGGGTAAACTGATTAAATTTGCTGATGACACAAAGCTAGGAGGGATAGCTAATACTAGAGAAGAGAGAGAAAGGATTCAAAAAGACCTAAATAAACTGGAGCAGTGGGCAGCAACCAACAGAATGTTTTTTAACAGGGAAAAATGCAAAGTACTACATCTGGGCAATAAAAATGAAAAAAGCATATACAGAATGGGAGGAATAGAGCTAAGCAACAGTACATGTGAAAAAGACTTAGGTATACTAATAGATCATAGACTGAACATGAGTCAACAGTGTGATGCAGCAGCAAAAAAGGCAAATACAATTCTGGGATGTATTAACAGAAGCATACAGTCTAGATCACGTGAAGTCATTATCGGTCTTTGCTCCTCTTTGGTCAGACCTCATCTGGAATACTGTGTACAGTTTTGGGCACCACATTTTAAAAAAGACATAGACAAACTGGAGCAAGTTCAGAGAAGAGCGACCAGAATGGTGACTGGTCTGCAAACCATGTCGTATGAGGAGCGGTTGCAGGATTTGGGAATGTTTAGCTTGCAAAAAAGAAGACTGAGAGGAGACTTAATAGCTGTCTACAAATATGTCAAGGGCTGTCACATTGTAGAAGGATCATCTTTATTCTCATTTGCACAAGGAAAGACTAGAAGCAATGGGATGAAACTAAATGGGAGGAGACACAGATTAGATATTAGAAAAAAATTTTTGACAGTTAGGGTGATCAATGAGTGGAACAGGCTGCCACGAGAGGTGGTGAGTTCCCCTTCAATGGACGTCTTCAAACAGAGGCTGGACAGACATCTGTCTGAGATGATTTAGTGAATCCTGCTTTGAGCAGGGGGTTGGACCAGATGACCCAGGAGGTCCCTTCCAACTCAACCATTCTATGATTCTATGATTCTATGATTCTATGATCTGGCGCTCCCCCTACTTTTACTCCTCCACCTCTTTTCTTTTCGCATGACAATATGTTCTTGTCACTTTTCCATGTGTTAGTTGTGTCTTCTCAGCAGTTTGTCAGGTTTTGGACACCTTTGAAAGTGTTTTCTATGTGTTTCTATGTGTTTTTGCTTGCCTGCCATTGGTTTTAACGGTGTTCGAAGGTGTTCGTCGAACAGTTCGGCGAACATACGGGTGTTCGACGAACCGAACCGAACTCAAACACTACGGGGGTGGCTCAACACTAATCTTAATCCTGGTTATTTGCTTAAAAAGCAATCCAGAGTACACCATTTTTCTGCTCCATTTGCTTGTTCTCACTGCAGAATAAAGCCAGATCTGTTTCATATTTCAGCGATAAAAATCCAGAAATTTGAACTGAACGTGGAAAATATTGGCCTCCTTTTCCATTCTGTTGCAGTGTTTCGATCAAGATATTCACACTAGGTGTCTGTGAAGAATAATATTAGCAAATTACAGGCCTGCTATTTAAAACCATGGTTCTCTGTCAGACATATCACCTATAAGAGTGTTCCAAAATCCAGCATTTCTTCCATTTTCATTTGGTTGCAGTGTGTCGGTCAAGCTATTCACACTAAGTGTCTGTGAAGAATAATATTAGCAAATTACAGGCCTGCTATTTAAAACCATGGTTCTCTGTCAGACATATCACCTATAAGAGTGTTCCAAAATCCATCATTTCTTCCATTTTCATTTTGTGGCAGTGTGTCGGTCAAGCTATTCACACTAAGTGTTTGTGAAGAATAGTATTAGTAAACTACAGGCCTGTTATTTAAAACCATGGTTCTCTGTCAGACATATCACATATAACTGCGGTTCAAATGCAGCCATTTGTAGCGAATGTGAAAAATATTGTCCTCCATTTATAGATTGTAGCAGTGTGTCAGTGTACACCATTTTACAGCTCCATTTGCTTGTTCGCAGAATACAGTCAGATTTTTTTAGTTTTATTCATATTACTGTATTGTGGAAGCAGAGGAACTGTTTTCAATGATCAGACGCACGTGATTCATATGACTGCCGTAATAATAATACAGACATTTTGTGGAGCGTGCCAAATATTCCACTCCTTTTAAAGTCAGCCACCTCTGTCTTGTTGAACCTATTGACACTTGGTCGCTGACAAATACCATAGTATTAGGCAACTGCCTGAAACCGTGGCCATCAGACGTTATCCCATATGACTGCCCTAATATTCCAGCAATTATTGTGAGCGTGTCAAGTATTACACTCCATTTAAAGTATTGCAGTTGAGGGTTCAAACCTATTCTCAGCTGGCCGCTGACAAATAGCATATCTGTGAACAATGTTGTCAGACTATTATGCCACTTTTGTGGACTGACAAAAAAAAAACACATAGAAAAAACAAGCTAAAGTGGAAAAAATGTTAAGAAACATTCTTTCGAGTAATGACTTGTATATAAGGTTAAAGAAATAAAAAAAAAGTTATGAACTATGGAAGACATTTATGTGACCAGAATGAAGACTCATGCGTAGTTGGTGATGGTACCACCTAGCAGCAGCACCTGTTCCTATTGTAAATGTATCTGATAGCGTTATCAATAGGGGAGGGCCCCAGGGCCGTGGGGTACTCGGCAGCCGGGCCTATGGATGCTGGTGGGGGATATCACGGTGGCTGGCCCAGTCCGTGGCCCAGGGTGGTCAACAAAAAGGGGAATATTTAAAGGGGATTTGTAATAGCGTTCGTGACGCCACCTGTGGAATGCGGCTAAAGGGAGCCGCCGCTGCGGAGCAATCCTCTGAAGCTGATGTTACTGCAGCAGGGACGGTGTGGCTCTCCACAGGAAGAGCTAGCTCCAGGGCAGTGTAGGGAAATGGATGGTGGAACGGGTGAGAGACGTCCAGGACGGTTCAGGGAGAAATGACGGACTCTCACACGGGGGTTCGCTTCGGTACCTTTGCTGGTGTAGATGCTGGTATGGTCCAGGGAACTCGGTACAAAGGGTGCACTTCTGGACTTCTCCCCAGTGAGCGGGTATAGGGCCTCCTGATCCATTGCTTTCACTTGCTAAGCTTCTGACCTGCCTGGAGCTAAGCCTGGCTTGATTACTGTCTCTCTCTTGCACCTGCTGACCTGGTGGTAGGGCCTTCTCTTGGAGATCACTCTCCCTGGACGCTGGGGCCTCCGTGACTCCTAACCCTGGTACTGTAGTCAGCGTTGGTCGACCTCGGACTTGTAGTCCTCCAGGTATCCGGTGGTCCCTACTGGGTATAGGGAACCCTGTAGGCGCGGACCCGGTGTCTGGTGTATAATTCGGGGTGAGCCTGGTACGCTCCTCTGCCCCCTTCTACTCCTCTCTCCTCTGCCTTCGGCCACACTCAGAGCCCTCACTAGGCTTCCACTCGTGCTGTAGGCCTTGGCTCGCCTAAGCACAGCAGCCAGCATGCTGCCTCTTCACTGGTCTAAGTGCCAGCACACTCTCCCTCTCACAGACTGAGAGACTAACTACAGACTGAGCTGCCTGGCTCCATCCTCCCTATATATCCCTAACAGGCTCCCTCTGGTGGTCTGAGGTGGTAGGGTGGAGGTGTGTGAGTGTGTGAGGGCCTCTTGTTTAGAAGTCCATCCATGCACCCTACTGGGTTCTGTGGCACCAGTGCTTAGCAGGGCGCCATATTCCCCCCTAGTACAATTCAGTACTCCTGGACTGAAGCATTTTTTTTTCAAAACAGGTAACAACAATAATAACAATATTATAATAATAACAATAATAAGGTTACAATAAGTCCCGTAACCTGGTGTCCATTTCACCGAAGAAGGAACATGAGGAACATGAGGGACCCGCCTGAAAACCCTCAACATAGGCCCTGGGCGTGGCTACAGGGCATAGGTGATCCAGGTGCTGGACCACGTCTTCGGCCACCCAAACGGGTTTTTGTTCCGTGGTCACTTAAGGGGCACTCCAGGGAGTGCAACTATGTACAGGACAGTTTTTGGGCTGCTCACAGTCCTCAGCCTACAAGTCTTTATACCCTACGGGTAACTAAATACACATATAAATTTCAGTTTATATAATAAACAATGACAGTAAGCAATGCACAACTGGGTAACTATTTACGCTGCAGGCATTCTAACTATTCCTTATACCTGGCAGGTGTGGCACCCCAGGGGTCTGGTTTCCACAGTAACAGCAATGTTATGTCTGAGAGCAGGTGGGAGGTCTCTTGGTCAGGAATCCTATGCATGCCACACCTCCTGCCCAGTCCTGGGAGGGGAAGAACTTCCCCTAGAAAAACCTGGGGCTGAGGCAGGGTTAGAGAGTTCAGAGGGAGAGTTCAGCCAGGAGGGCTGACAGGGAGCTGTGGCTCTGGCTGGGCCCAGCTCCTGGGCCATGCCAGAAGTAGAGACAGAGAAAAGAAGCAGCTATGGGAAGAAACAACAGGAGCTCTGTGGGAGCAGTGTTACAAGGAGTCAGGGGCTGGCAGCTGCAAAGCTCGCCCTGACTGAGAAGATTTCTTACCGGACCCGGAGTCCGAGGCTGTGGGGACTAACTCCTACCCAGCAGCAGAATCCGTCAGGCAGGGGATTTCAGGTCCTCTGGCCAAGAAACCCGAAGGCACGGTCACACGCATGGGACCAGCACCGCCGTAGTGGAGCGGACGCCACTAGAAGGCCCCGAGTCACTGGCCATACGGGTGAGCACCACACGGTACACTCAGGGACGTGGGCTACTTATACCCGCCTCTAGCAAGGTAGCCAGAAGAGTACAGTCAGTTTGGGAGGCCTACAACTCCGCCTGGCCAGGGGAGATCCCATCTGCTCAAGGATTGACCAGGCCCCGATCGCTAGCCAGTACTCCGGGAGGGTCTATCTTTATCACCAGTAAAGACCCTGAACTACACCGCATCGTCTCTGAGTGATTCCTGCTACCCCCATCATCCACGTCGGCTGCCCTGAGGCCATACCCCTCCCGTTGGGGGTGATACTACCACGCTGCACAATCCTACCACCGGCCTCAGCGGTCTGCCCTGCAGCGGCAGCTCCTTCGCTGCATTCAACGGGTGGCGTAGTCATCCAACATCTACTGCTAATAGACTCGCCACTTAGTTTGACTCCCTGGGCACGGACCGGGTCACCGCCACGAGACTACTACCCCCATCTGATCCGGCTCCGGGTAAGCTCCCGTGCACGCGATGCCACACGACACAGAAGGCCCAGGGGCGCGTCAACTTTTGGCGTAGTCGGCAGGATTTCGTGCCCGCAACCACCGGGTACTGCGTGCCTGAAAAAGACTGTTCAAACTTACCAGTGGTGAAGATTCCCGCCATCCGGCGCCATCTTCAGCCTTCTTCCCGCCATCGGTGAAGATTCCCGCCATCCGGCGCCATTTTCAGCCTTCTTCCCGTCTTCCGTGGAGTTTTCCCGCCGTTGGACGCCATCTTGAAGACGCCGCGCGGGAAGAAGAGGGGCGTGGACTCCAAAAGCGCGCGAGAACTGAAGCCCCGCCTCACGTCCAGACGTCGCGTAAGGTCCTGGAAGGAGCCCAGCAGACGCTGACGTCACAGGAGCGCGACGGAAGGTCCTCAACCCTGACGATCCACTGCGGAGCCGCGGCCTACGGAAGAGGATCATCGCAAGGTAGGCCACGGTCCACTAGGGGGGAGAAGGATGTCGGATACGGAGGAGAGCTTCACCGCTTCAACCCCCGCCAGCGCCACCGCCGTTGCGGTCATGCCTTTCACCATGCCCTATATCCCGGGGGCAGCCTGGCTACCCCAGTACTCAGGGGAGTCACATACCCTGCATGACTTTAGTGAAAAGCTGGATAGCCTCTTCCAGGTGTACCCCCTCACAGAAGAGCAAAAAGTGAGCATCCTGGTGGCCCAATTAACCGGGGCAGCCCAAAGGGAGGTAAAGTCCTGGCCACCTGGGAGGAGGACTGTCGCAGAGATACTAACCCAGCTAACCGAGGAGGAGCTGCAGTACTACCAATACGAGGAAAGCCAAGAGGACCCGGACGGGTCTGAGGACTACCCTCAGGAGGGAGCACAAAGAGGACATAGCTACTGAAGGGAAGTAGCGTGAATAAAGAGCTGTAAATAGTTACCCGTAAGGGTACAAGGACTGCTGCTAATTAAAATATGGTCCCCGTTGGGATTAGTGAATTGTTCCCCATGTGCCCCTATCTTAAACCAGGCTGAGGACTGTGAGCAGCCATTCCTTATCCCCACTGGCCGAGGACTGAGAGCGGCCATATCCTGTAAATAATTATGTGTTTCTAGTAATTTATGGGAGTCTTTGGTGGATTTACCGGGAATCCTTGTACATGGTTGGGGCGTAACCTAGGAATGGACTAAAGACTGTTAAGGACTCGGGGCAGGACAG
This sequence comes from Phyllobates terribilis, assembly GCF_046119375.1. Lineage (NCBI taxonomy): Eukaryota > Metazoa > Chordata > Amphibia > Anura > Dendrobatidae > Phyllobates > Phyllobates terribilis. The sequence goes on from NW_027362761.1 coordinate 1,178,940,450, forward strand.
ACCCCTACCTGGTTACGTCTCCCTGTTTTGGTGAAATGGACACCTTGCTTTTCTTCAAAGACTGCACCCGGTTGAGGACACGCCGTAACCATCTTTATGTGTTTTTCTTATTGTATTATTATTGTTTATACCTTGTTATGTTTTTCTAAAAATATGTTTAGTCCCGGAGTACTAAATTTCACTAGGGGGGAATGTGGCACCCCAGGGGTCTGGTTTCCACAGTAACAGCAATGTTATGTCTGAGAGCAGGTGGGAGGTCTCTCGGTCAGGAATCCTATGCATGCCACACCTCCTGCCCAGTCCTGGGAGGGGAAGAACTTCCCCTAGAAAAACCTGGGGCTGAGGCAGGGTTAGAGAGTTGAGAGGGAGAGTTCAGCCAGGAGGGCTGACAGGGAGCTGTGGCTCCGGCTGGGCCCAGCTCCTGGGCCATGCCAGAAGTAGAGACAGAGAAAAGAAGCAGCTATGGGAAGAAACAACAGGAGCTCTGTGGGAGCAGTGTTACAAGGAGTCAGGGGCTGGCAGCTGCAGAGCTCGCCCTGACTGAGAAGATTTCTTACCGGACCCGGAGTCCGAGGCTGTGGGGACTAACTCCTACCCAGCAGCAGAATCCGTCAGGCAGGGGATTTCAGGTCCTCTGGCCAAGAAACCCGAAGGCACGGTCACACGCATGGGACCAGCACCGCCGTAGTGGAGCGGACGCCACTAGAAGGCCCCGAGTCACCGGCCATACGGGTGAGCACCACACGGTACACTCAGGGACGTGGGCTACTTATACCCGCCTCTAGCAAGGTAGCCAGAAGAGTACAGTCAGTTTGGGAGGCCTACAACTCCGCCTGGCCAGGGGAGATCCAATCTGCTCAAGGACTGACCAGGCCCCGATCGCTAGCCAGTACTCCGGGAGGGTCTATCTTTATCACCAGTAAAGACCCTGAACTACACCGCATCGTCTCTGAGTGATTTCTGCTACCCCCATCATCCACGTCGGCTGCCCTGAGGCCATACCCCTCCCGTTGGGGGTGATACTACCACGCTGCACAATCCTACCACCGGCCTCAGCGGTCTGCCCTGCAGCGGCAGCTCCTTCGCTGCATTCAACGGGTGGCGTAGTCATCCAACATCTACTGCTAATAGACTCGCCACTTAGTTTGACTCCCTGGGCACGGACCGGATCACCGCCACGAGACTACTACCCCCATCTGATCCGGCTCCGGGTAAGCCCCCGTGCACGCGATGCCGCACGACACAGAAGGCCCAGGGGCGCGTCACAGGGACCTGGCCTTTTGTACTGCGTGTTGACCTACGTAGTACTGGGGTTTTGTTGATGTCCGTGTTTGCACTGTCTGCTACCCTGTCAGATCTACGTGTGGGTAAATTGTAGAACTGTCTTAACCTCTCTATGGGATTGGCAAGTACACTGGTTACTGGGCCTTCTGGCTCTGCTTCTACCGGTGATCCTTCTTCCAGGGATTCTTCCTGAGCAGGCTCTTCTGGGGCACTTACAGGTCCTATTTGCTGTGGAGGGTCTTCTGGCTGTTGGTAGAAGTGCATTACAGGTATTATTACAGCTCCATCCAGTTGAGGCCAATCTGCCGGGAAATCTCCTAAGACAGTATGGAGTACATCTTCTTTGGGTTCTTCAGTCACTATAAGAGGTACTTCTTTCTGTGGCTTCAATAGACCTGGGCACAACTTCAAATGGTCTCTTGAGACTGTTGAAACTGTCTTACCTCCATTTTTACTGATTAGACAGGTTTTTCTATTGTCGAACTTGGAATCTAACACAGTGTAAGGCTCTCTTTCCCACTGGTCATCGAGCTTGTGACTACTTCTCTTTCGCTTCAGCACAACTTCTCCAGGTGCTAAGGGTTCTGCTGGTGCACTCTTGTTGTACTATGCTTCCTGCTTATCTCTCACCCTATTTAGACTGTCTTCGACACAGGCCTGTACTCTTTTGTACTACTCCTGTCAAGTCGTATCCCAGTCTTCAGTGGACATATCTGCTTCTGGTTCTACCACTCCAAGCTCCAGGTCCATGGGCAACATTCCGGGTCTTGCTCTCATGAGGTACGCTGGAGTACAATTGGTGGAACTCACAGGTATGTGATTGTACAGATCTACCAGGTCAGATAGTTTGTCTGGCCGCTGGTTTCTTTCTTCTAGTGGTAAGGTCTTCAGCAGGTCTATGACGATATTGTTCATCTTTTCACATAGACCATTGGTTTGAGGGTGGTACGGCGTAGTCCGAATCTTCTTACACCCATACAAATGGCAAAACTCTTTGAACAGCTCGGCTTCAAAGGCAGGGCCTTGATCCGTCAGCACCTTATCCGGGTATCCATGGGGCCTGCAGAAGTATACTTGAAACGTCCTTGCTGCAGTTTCTGCTGTCAGATCTTTGACGGGGGCTACCACCAGGAACCGGGATTAGTGATCCACCATGGTCAGGGCATAGGAGTATCCTGACCTGTTGGGTGACAGCTTGACGTGATCCAGTGCAATGATCTCCAGGGGCTGGGTTGTCTTGATGGACTGCAGGGGTGCCTTCTGGCTGCTGCAGTCTTTTCTTCTGAGGCTACAGGGTCCACAATCCCGGCACCACCTCTCTATGGAACTCTGCATTCGAACCCAATAATTCCGACTCTTCAGGAGGGTTTCCAACTTCTTCCAGCCAAAGTGCCCTGCTTGATCGTGGTAGGCCTCCAACACGATCTGAATGTCTGTCCGGGGCACTAAGATCTGCCATACCATCTCATGGGTCCTAGGGTTAACATACAGTACCTTCGGCACAGCTTCTCTCTATAGATGAACAGCCGGCTTCTCTCATTCCACAGTTGCTTGGTTTGTGGAGGAGCATCCTTCTCCAGGGAGGAACCTTCCTGGGTTATCAGTTCTTTGATACAGCTGACAACCGGGTCGCTGTCCTGGGTCTCCTTCCAACTGTGGTGAGGTAAAGGGTTTAATGTCTTACCACGATACCTCCTGGAAGTGCGCTGCTCGTGGACCATCCCATTTTTGTGGAAGGCAGGTAGCTCAATCTCTTCCAGTTCATCCACTTCTTCTTCAGTGTCCGACTGGTGAGGCATTCTGGATAGGGCATCGGTGTAGGCGTTCTTGTGGCCTGCCCGTTACTTGATGGTGAACTGATAGTTTGACAGTCGGGCCATCCAACACTGTTCCATGGCTCCCAAATTGGCTTTCTCTAGATGTGTCAAGGGGTTGTTGTCAGTATAAGCCGTGAACTTACTGGAGGCCAGGTAATGCTTGAACCATTCAGTGATGGCCCAGACCAAGGCCAGAAACTCCAACTTGAAGGAGCTATAGTTTTCTGGATTCCTCTCGGTCGGATGAAGCTTCCTGCTAGCATAGGCAATCACCTTCTCCTTGCCATACTGCTTCTGGCTTAACACAGCTCCTAGTCCCTCATTGCTGGCATCAGTGTACAGCAGGAAACGTTGGCTGTAGTCAGGGTAGGCCAGGATTTCTTCGCCAGTCAGGATCTCTTTCATCACTGCAAAGGACTCAGCCTGTTCTTTACCCCACTGGAAGGGGGGGGGGGTTGCCTCTGTTGGACTGTCCTACCAGGAGATCTTGCAAAGGCGCTGCCTTCTTGGTGTAGTCTTTTACAAATCTCCAGTAATACCCGACCAGTCCCAGGAACTGACGTACCTCCTTGAGATTCTTCGGGTCTGGCCATTTCTGGATGACAGTGACCTTCTCGGCGTATGGTGCTACTCCTTCTGGACTGACGATGTGCCCCAGGTACTGAACCTTCAGTTTGAGCAGGTGGCACTTGGAAGGCTTCAATTTCATCCCATACTGGGACAACGACTCAAATACCTCCGCCAGGTGGTTCAAATGGTCCTCATACGTCTTGGAGTACACTATCACGTCATCCAGGTATAGCAGCACGGTCTCGAAGTTACGGTGTCCCAAACAGCACTCCATCAATCTCTGGAACGTTCCAGGGGCGTTGCAGAGTCCAAACGGCATACTGTCGAACTCGCAGAGTCCCATCGGGGTAGTAAAGGCCGTCTTCTCCCGGTCCTGCTCAGCAACTGCTACTTGCCAGTACCCACTAGTGAGGTCAAGGGTAGAGAAGTAATTTGCAGACTTTAGTGCAGCCAGAGATTCCTCTATACGGGGAAAAGGGTATGCATCTTTGTGTGTTATGCGATTTACCTGTCTGCAGTCTACACACATCCTCATGCTTCCATCCTTTTTCCTGACCAGGACCAGGGGAGCTGCCCAGGGGCTACAGCTATCTCTTATTACCCCTGCTTCATATCATGCAACATTTCCTTGGCTTTCTGGTAGTGTGCTGGTGGTATGGGCCTGTAACGTTCTTTGATGGGTGGATGGTCACCTGTGGGTATATGGTGTTGTACCCCTTTAATCCTCCCAAAATCAAGTGGGTGTTTGCTGAATACCTGTTCATATTCCTGGACCACCCTGTGTACACCTTGTTTTTGATGGACAGTAGTGGCGTCAGTCCCAACATGGAGCTGTTGACACCAATCCCCACCTGGGTTTCTGAGTCATTACCCTCTACTGTGTCTGATGAGGTTAAGGACTCCACTGTGTGTATGGCGCTGTTATCCACAGTATATAATCTGGCAACTGTGGCGTATCGTGGCAGCTTAACCTCTTCCTCCCCATAATTTAGGAGACGGACGGGTACCCCCCCATTGCGTACATCAACTACCCCTCTGGCAGTTAAGAGTGTAGGTCTGTGCTCTGAGCTAATGGGCTCTACTACCGCCTGGTAGTTCTGTCCTCTTAGACCTATTGCTCCTCTACACCAAATCAGTATTTCACTCATTGGGGGAATCACAATGGGTATTGGGTCTGTCACCCGTACATTACCAATTTCACCACCTTATAGCTTTACCTGTTGCTGGTACATAAGGGCTCGGATCTCTTTCTGGAGCACCCTCCTCTGCCCTGGCTTGGCCGTGTCAGCCATCTGTTGGAGCAAGAATAACACTTCTCCCAAACAGTTACCAACAACATTAGTATCAAGTTCCATGTACAAGTCTGTATCACCAGGATTAGTCTCTACTATAATCAGTCCCTGGTCCTTCAGTTCCACTCTTCCCACCTTTACTGCCACATCCTTAACCCCAACTAGGTTAAGGGGAAGGCCATTGGAGGCATACACGGAAAGGTTTGGATCTGGCCGGTGAAGTTCGTCTATGGACCAGAACCTTTTGTAGAGGACATCAGGCATGATGGTTACCTGAGATCCAGTGTCCAGCAGGGCAGGTGTCACGAAGCCATCCAGCACGATGGACAGGAAAGACTTTCCTCCTACAAGCCGGTCGTACCAGCCTGATGGGCCTTGTTGGTCTACTCCTGGGTGTTGGCCCTCGGCCCCATGGTTTTGCCCGTTTAATGGACAGGTCCGTGTGGTGTGGCCTACCTTGTGGCAACGGTAACAAATGAGTTCACCTGGAGGGCGAGGTCGGTCGTTGGTCCTCCCATGGGGTGGCGTTGTCCTCCCTCTTCTCCTCATCCCGGGGACATCCTCAGGACTGTCGGCGAGTAGGATCCTTCCTTCTGGCTCAGGCTCCGTCTGTAGCTGCAGGGTGCTCAGGACATTGGCCAGAGTTTTACTTAACTGGTGCACTTCAGAGCGTAGGCTGTTCAGCTCGCTAGGAGGCACTGTTTGCATCTTTGTCTCAGCCGTCAATGAAGGAGCAGTGAGTGCTGAGGGCACTGGGATGGCCCCACCATGTTAACGTTGCATAGCCTTATCTGTTGTTTCCAGGGGCTGCAGACCCTTTATAGCCATGTCCTTAAGGGTGTCAAAGGTGGCATCTGGATGATCTAAGGCCTACCACCGTACAGTTCTGCTCTCCTCCTGGGACCTCAACTCCCGGATGAACTGTTCCGTCAGCATTTTATTTTCATTTTGTATGCTGGCTGGACTAACCTGTTTCATGGTCCGCAGGGCTTCCTGTAAGCGCCAAGCGTAGTCCCGGACACTGTCCTCAGGTTTCTGGACACAGTGGTGGAACCTCATTCGGAGATCCATCTCAGTGCGGTTTTCAAACACAGTTTGCAGTCTCTTAAAGATGATGGACACTGATTCCTGGTCTGCTGCTGGCCAGGTTTCAACTTCCCGCTCTGCGGCACAAGTCAATTGTCCTAGTACAACAGCGGCTCTCTGTTTGCCAGTCATAGTGTACATATCCAGCACACCGCATATTTTTCTCTTTAACCCAGACAGGGTGTCTGGTTTGCTATTATACTGGGGAAGCCATTTCGCTCCAGGGATATACGGCAGGGACTTGGGTATCAACGGGGTCACGACCCCTGCTGGTGGAGCAGCTGCTCCGGCCTGTGCAGCGCCGGGCGCAGGTTGGGCATCAGGAGCGTTAACCGGTGCTCCGGCGGCTTGCTGGTCATCGGCCATGGTTGCGCCCCCCTAGTAAACCGTGGCCTACCTTCTTCACTTTTTCTAACAGGTAGGCGCAGCTCCGCAGGCGACCGTCTTCTTCCAGGACCTTGCGTCGCTCGCGTCTGACGTCAGAGAGTCCTCTGGAATCCTTCCAGGATCTGATGCTTCCTGGTTCGACATCGAGGGTGGGGCGTTTCCTGGGGTTCGCGCACTTTCACAGTCACGCCTCTCGGGTTCCCGTGGTTACACCCCTCTTCTTCCCGTGCGGCGACAGGAAAATGGCGGATAATGGCGGGACCTATACCACAGTGAGTGTTACAGTCTTTTAAGGCGCACAGTACCCGGTGGCAACGGGCACGGGATCCTGTTCATGATGCCTGAGATGACGCGCCCCCAGGGCCGTGGGGTACTCGGCAGCCGGGCCTATGGATGCTGGTGGGGGATATCACGGTGGCTGGCCCAGTCCGTGGCCCAGGGCAGTCAACAAAAAGGGGAATATTTATAGGGGATTTGTAATAGTGTTCGTGACGCCACAAGTGGAATGCGGCTAAAGGGAGCTGCCGCTGTGGAGCAGTCCTCTGAAGCTCATGTTACTGCAGCAGTGATGGTGTGGCTCTCCACAGGAAGAGCTAGCTCCAGGGCAGTGTAGGGAAATGGATGGTGGAACGGGTGAGAGACGTCCGGACTGTTCAGGGAGAAATGACGGACACTCACACGGGGGTTCGCTTCGGTACCTTTGCTGGTGTAGATGCAGGTATGGTCCAGGGTACTCGGTATGAAGGGTGCACTTCTGGACTTCTCCACAGTGAGCGGGTATAGGGCCTCCTGATCCGTTGCTTTCACTTGCTAAGCTTCTGACATGCCTGGAGCTAGGTCTGGCTTAATTACTGTCTCTCTCTTGCACCTGCTGGCCTGGTGGTAGGGCCTTCTCTTGGAGATCACTCTCCCTGGACGCTGGGGCCTCCGTGACTCCTAACCCTGGTACTGTAGTCAGCGTTGGTCGACCTGGGACTTGTAGTCCTCCAGGTATCTGGTGGTCCCTTCTGGGTATAGGGAACCCTGTAGGCGCGGACCCGGTGTCCGGTGTATAATTCGGGGTGAGCCTGGTACGCTCCTCTGCCCCCTTCTACTCCTATCTCCTCTCTCTCCTCTGCCTTCGGCCACACTCAGGGGCCTCACCAGGCTTCCACTCGTGCCTTAGCACAGCAGCCAGCGTGCTGCCTCTTCACTGGACTAAGTGCCAGCACACTCTCCCTCTCACAGACTGATAGACTAACTACAGACTGAGCTGCCTGGCTCCACCCTCCCTATATATCCCTAACAGGCTCCCTCTGGTGGTCTGAGGTGGTGGGGTGGAGGTGTGTGAATGTGTGATGGCCTCTTGTTGAGAAGTCCATCCATGCACCCTACTGGGTTCTGTGGCACCGGTGCTTAGCAGGGCGCCACAAATAGAATGGATTTAAATTTTTTTGGGCAGCACCAGCAGCATGCAGTATAAGGCAATAATGCCTGGCTGGATCCGTGTAATACGCTATCCATACTGCGATACCTCACCAGTAAAAGAATTTCAGATAAGACAGTTAATATTCTAGAACATAGAATCTATTTGAATTGTCCTTCCCATTATTAAGGAGTGTGTCTCCTATGCTGTTATTGCAGATGCAACAATTTCAAGGGCTGACAAAAATTAGGACGCACTCCAACACAAAAAAAAAATAAAAACACAGTAGGATCTTTCTTTAGTATAAAAATCAGACTCACCAATGTAACCTCAATGTAATCACATTGTTCAGCTCCTGCACCTACTCCTCCAGTTCGGCTTCCATCTCCAAATTGACCACATCAGTCACAAGCTGGAAACACTGCAGCACTGCCTTGGCCAAGTGGCAACAGGTTGTGCTGAAGATAATATGCTTATTGCTTAGGTGACAAACCGCCCACCACTGTAGAGTTGTTGAAAGCTTTAACAGTAGCCTGATCTGTGGCTCTCACTGGTGGTGGAGAAATGAAGCAGTGTCAGACTTAAAAACATTGGGCTAACCAGAGTGTAACGGGTCTGGGAGGCGGAACCTCTGAGCTACTATACAAGGGGGCGGTCCTTGTAAGGGAGCGGGTGGCGACCAGGGAAGATGGGCAGGCAGTCACAGCAGGTGACCGGGACAGTCTCTGAGTGAACGGGCTGGAGGTCACGGCAAGTGACCGGGGCAGTCTCTGGATGAACGGGCAGGAGGTCACGGCAAGTGACCGGGGCAGTCTCTGGGTAAAGGGTAGGTACGACCTGTGATGGCAGAGCCTCCAGGTAGGCTAGCAGGCAGATGGTTGATGTGTGCTCCCAGGTGAGCAAGCGAGAGTCTCTGGAATGGCAGGTGGTCACAGCACGTGACGGCGGAGCCTCCAGGTAGGCTAGCAGGCAGGTAACAGGTGTGCGCTCCCAGGTGAGCGGGCAGGAGTCTCTGGAATGGCAGGTGGTCACAGCACGTGACGGCGGAGCCTCCAGGTAGGCTAGCAGGCAGGTAACAGGTGTGCGCTCCCAGGTGAGCGGGCAGGAGTCTCTGGAATGGCAGGTGGTCACAGCACGTGACGGCGGAGCCTCCAGGTAGGCTAGCAGGCAGGTAACAGGTGTGCGCTCCCAGGTGAGCGGGCAAGCTGGTCCATAGACAGACTGACAGGAGTTGGAGGGCAGACCGTCGGACCTCAGGCTAGCAGGCAGGTAGCAGAGTATCAGGCAGGAATCAGACAGCAAACTGGCAGGAATCTGGCAGGTAACTGGCAACGGGACCTGAGGGCTGAAGCAGAGTAGTGAACAGTGCAACAACATTGCTCGGGCACCTCCATTTTGGAGGAGGTGCCTTATATATGGTGAAGTCCTCCGGCCATTGGCCGGGGACTCCTTAGGACGGCGCACGCGGCCCCTTGAAGAGGGAGGGAGCGCGCGCGCCCTAAGCACAGTGGCCGGGAAGGAGCGCGCGCTGCCAGCAGAGCGGGAGGAGGACGCCGGGCTCGGAGCAGAGGGGTGAGGGGAACAGCGTCCCTGCCTAGCAGAGGGCAGGGACGCCGGCGCTACAGTACCCCCCCCTTTAGGCCGCCCCTTTTTTAGGCCAGAGAGAAATTTAGCTAGGATGAGAGGGGCATGGATGTTCTCCTGGGCCTCCCACGTTCTCTCTTCAGGACCAAACCCCTTCCAATCTACTAGAAAAAAGGTCTTCCCTCTTACCCTTTTGGTGGCCAGAATGTTCTCTACCTCAAATTCGTTTTCAGCGGAAACCGGAGCAGGAGGCGTACCTGTAGACTTGGAAAAAGAGTTAAGTACCACAGGTTTGAGGAGAGATACATGGAAGGAGTTAGGGATCCGCAAGTTGGCCGGGAGTTTCAATTTATAGGCCACCGGGTTGATCTAACTGATGACCTCCAGAGGACCGATGAACCGAGGCCCTAACTTATAGGAAGGAATCTTGAGCCGGACATACTTGGACGAGAGCCAGACCTTATCCCCTGGACGGAATTGAGGAGGATCCAGACGTTTTTTGTCAGCATGTCTTTTCATACGCTCGGATGACAGAAGGAGTGCGGATCGGGTACTCTCCCATATGGAGGAAAATTTGTTAACAAGAGATTCCGCAGCCGGATTGTCCACCGAGGTGGAGACGGGAAATGGGATCCGAGGATGCTGACCGAAGACAACAAAAAATGGGGATTTGGAGGAAGATTCGCTCTCGTGATTGTTGTAAGAAAATTCGGCCCATGGCAGGAGATCCACCCAGTCTGAATGGTGGGCATTAACGAAGTGCCGGAGGTAACTGGTCAGGTTCTGATTGATCCGCTCCACTTGACCATTAGACTGTGGGTGGTAAGCGGAGGAGAAGTCCAGGGTGACGTCTAGCAGTTTACAAGTGGCTCTCCAGAAGCGTGAAGTGAACTGTACCCCACGATCCAACACGATGTGGAGGGGCAGGCCATGAAGACGGAAGATGTGGCGGATAAAGTCTTTAGCCAGCTCGGGTGCAGACGGGAGGCCTGGCAGGGGAACGAAATGAGCCATCTTGGAAAAGCGGTCAGCGACCACCCAAATGACCGTACAACCGGCAGAGATGGGAAGATCAGTTATAAAGTCCATTGCTATATGCTGCCAGGGGGCAGCAGGTACTGGGAGCGGAAGGAGGCGACCGGCTGGCAGATGTCTCGGAACCTTGTTGCGGGCGCAGGACACACAGGCAGAAACAAAGTCTATTACGTCCTTGTGCAGGGTAGGCCACCAGTAGTGCCGGGTAATAAGCTGGAGGGTCTTTTTCTGACCGGCGTGGCCAGCTAGTTTAGACGAGTGACCCCAGTGTAGGATCTTCTCCCGATCAGGTACTGATACGAATGTCTTACCGGGAGGGAGACGATTTAGACTCACGGGAGCCACCTGCATTACTCTGGCGGGATCGATGATGTGTTTCGGTTCCTCCTCGAGATCAGACACCAGAAAGGATCGGGACAAGGCGTCCGCCTTGATGTTTTTGTCAGCTGGGCGAAAATGAAGAATAAAATCAAAGCGAGCAAAAAACAAGGACCACCGAGCTTGGCGCGGGTTAAGTCTCTGGGCATGCTGGAGGTAAGCCAAGTTCTTGTGGTCAGTGTAAATTATTACCGGGTGAAGAGCCCCTTCGAGCAGGTAACGCCACTCCAATGCCAGCTTGATGGCCAATAACTCTCGATCTCCTATGGAATAGTTGTGCTCAGAAGAGGAGAAGAGTTTGGAGAAGAAGCCACAAGTTACCATTCTCCCGGAAGATGATTTTTGGGTAAGTACCGCTCCGGCTCCAGAGGAGGAGGCGTCAACCTCCAGGAAGAACTGCTTGTTGCCATCTGGGCGATGCAGCACCGGGGCGGAAGAGAAGGCCTGTTTTAAGGAAAGAAAGGCCTCCTCTGCTTCGGGCGGCCACTCTCTGGGATTAGTGCCCTTACGGGTGAGCGCGGAAATTGGGGCAGTCCGGGAAGAGAAGTGCGGTATGAAGAGGCGGTAGTAGTTGGCGAAGCCCAGGAACCGCTGAATGGCCTTCAACCCCTCCGGTCGGGGCCATTTCTCGATGGCAGACAGTTTCTCTGGATCCATTCGTAGGCCGGTCTGAGAAATAATGTAGCCCAAAAACGGAAGCGAGGTCTGCTCAAAGAGGCACTTCTCATATTTAGCGAAGAGGTGATTCTGCCTGAGCCTGAGCAGGACCTGACGAACGTCTCTCCGGTGAGTCTGGAGATCCGGAGAGAAGACCAAGATGTCGTCCAGGTACACCACTACGCAGGAGTAGAGAAGGTCCCGGAAGATGTCATTGACCAACTCTTGAAAGACGGCAGGAGCGTTACAGAGACCAAAGGGCATTACCAGATTTTCATAGTGGCCGTCCCGGGTGTTGAATGCAGTCTTCCATTCATCCCCTTGACGGATACGGACCAGGTTGTACGCCCCACGGAGGTCCAGTTTGGTGAAGATTCTAGCCCCCCTCAGACGATCAAATAATTCTGGAATGAGCGGAAGGGGGTACTTATTCTTCACCGTGATCTGGTTAAGGCCTCTATAGTCTATACAGGGACGGAGAGAGCCGTCCTTCTTTTTTACGAAAAAGAAGCCTGCTCCCGCTGGGGAGGTAGATTTCCGGATGAATCCCCTGGCCAAATTCTCCTCAATATATTCGGACATCGACCGGGTCTCAGCAGCGGACAATGGGTAAATACGCCCACGGGGAGGCGTAGTACCGGGTAACAGTTCGATAGGACAGTCGTATGGTCTATGAGGGGGTAATGTCTCTGCCTCCTTTTTATTAAAGACATCAGCAAATGACCAATAGGGAATCGGAAGTCCAGGTAGATTAGTTGGGGTAGGAGAAGGACGGGCGGGATGAACAGGAACCAAACAAGTCTTATGACAGTCCTGTCCCCAGCGAAGGACTTCTCCGGTCTGCCAGTCAAGCACGGGTGCATGTCTCTGGAGCCAAGGTAGACCTAGTAAGAGGTCGTGAGAGAGTCCAGGCAGAACATGAAAAGAGATGCTCTCAGAATGCAGCATTCCCACCTGCAGAGTTACGGATTCGGTGATGAGTTGGATGGGACGTGGTAAGAGGCCCCCATCCACAGCAGCGACAGATAATGGTATAGCCAGAGGTTTGGTGGGAATGCGGTATTTTTCTACCAGGGCCTGTGAAATAAGATTCCCGGCCGCTCCAGAGTCAAGTTGGGCTAGTTCGAAATAACGATTCTCCCCGCAGATAATTGAGACTGACAGCAGCAGAGATGGAGAGGATTTATTCTTGTCTAGGTCGACCTCTCTGAGTGAACCTAGACACAGGCGTTTCCCGACCTCTCCGGGCACGTACGGATCCGGTGCTCCTTACTGCCACAGTAGAAGCAGCTCCCCTCGGCACGGCGTAAGTCCTGACGGGTTTTGACCATCTTGGTCTGGTCGACCTGCATAGGCTCAGGAGAGTGTACCTGGGGAGAAACGGAGGGAGTGACGGATTTCTGAAAAGTAGGAGCTAGACGTGGAAACCTCCTCTCACGGGTGACTTCTTTGGCACACTCCTGGAACCGTAGGTCAATCCGGGTGGCAAGAGTTATTAGGTCATCGAGAGTGGTAGGAATGTCTCGACCGGCAAGTTCATCTTTAATACGGCCGGACAGACCCTCCCAGAAGACAGATACCAGAGCGTCGTTATGGCATATGGGCATATTGGCCCACGGTGAGACTTCCCTGACGGAGGCGTAGCAGAGATGATGCGGATGAGGTCTTCCGTCCAGGTTCGTCGAAGACTTTCCAGAAAGCCGTGAGAAAGGCAGGCAAGTCGGACACCAGGGGGTCTCCTCTCTCCCATAGAGGATTTAGCCAGGCCAGGGCCTCCCCGGTGAGATGGGACATGATGAAGGCAATTTTGGCCCGGTCGGAGTTAAACTGGTGGGACAGGAGTTCAAAGTGCAGGGTGCACTGATTTATAAAGCCCCGAGCCTGAGCGGAGTCGCCTCCGAAGCGAGGAGGTGCGGAAAGCCGGGGTCCGGGATAGGATACCATAGTATTGGTTGGCAGCGGAGCTGCCGGATTGCGAGTCATGGCTCTGGCGGTGGTTGCTGGTGGAGCAGTCAGAGTGTCCAGGCGAGTATTGACATTCCGCAGGTGACCCAGGATGGACTCCTGTTGGGACCTCTGACGGGACAGTTCATGACACAGGTCCGAGAGTGAGGGAGCTTGGGTGCCACCGGGTTCCATGGCCCGAGCAAACTGTAACGGGTCTGGGAGGCGGAACCTCTGAGCTACTATACAAGGGGGCGGTCCTTGTAAGGGAGCTGGTGGTGACCAGGGAAGACGGGCAGGCAGTCACAGCAGGTGACCCGGACAGTCTCTGAGTGAACGGGCTGGAGGTCACGGCAAGTGACCGGGGCAGTCTCTGGATGAACGGGCAGGAGATCACGGCAAGTGACCGGGGCAGTCTCTGGATGAACGGGCAGGAGGTCACGGTAAGTGACCGGGGCAGTCTCTGGATGAACGGGCAGGAGGTCACGGCAAGTGACCGGGGCAGTCTCTGGGTAAAGGGTAGGTACGACCTGTGATGGCAGAGCCTCCAGGTAGGCTAGCAGGCAGATGGTTGATGTGTGCTCCCAGGTGAGCAAGCGAGAGTCTCTGGAATGGCAGGTGGTCACAGCACGTGACGGCGGAGCCTCCAGGTAGGCTAGCAGGCAGGTAACAGGTGTGCGCTCCCAGGTGAGCGGGCAAGCTGGTCCATAGACAGACTGACAGGAGTTGGAGGGCAGACCGTCGGACCTCAGGCTAGCAGGCAGGTAGCAGAGTATCAGGCAGGAATCAGACAGCAAACTGGCAGGAATCTGGCAGGTAACTGGCAACGGGACCTGAGGGCTGAAGCAGAGTAGTGAACAGTGCAACAACATTGCTCGGGCACCTCCATTTTGGAGGAGGTGCCTTATATATGGTGAAGTCCTCCGGCCATTGGCCGGGGACTCCTTAGGACGGCGCGCGCGGCCCCTTTAAGAGGGAGGGAGCGCGCGCGCGCGCCCTAAGCACAGTGGCCGGGAAGGAGCGCGCGCTGCCAGCAGAGCGGGAGGAGGACACCGGGCTCGGAGCAGAGGGGTGAGGGGAACAGCGTCCCTGCCTAGCAGAGGGCAGGGACGCCGGCGCTACACAGAGAATTTGATTCTGAGGGCCTAGCTTTCTCCCCCGCTCAAGATCCCCATAGCAGCTACAAAGTTTGTGCTATCATGAACTCTCCTGATGGAGAAGCCAGGGCCCACCAGAGGATTCTCTGGTTGGCCCGTCTAACCCTGCCGAGAAGCAGCCCTGGCTAAAAAAAAGAGTTTTGGAAGGTTTCTGGACACTCTATGGCTGCTTTTCTACAGAGGAAGAAACCCACGCAAACACAGGGAGAACATACAAAACCCTTGCAGATATTGTCCTTGGTGGGATTTTAACCCAGGACCCCAGAGCTGCAAGGCTTCAGTGCTAACCAGTGAGCCCCTGTGCTGCCCTCTCTGTTATCCCTCTGCTATCTAACATGCTGGAGAAACTTGCACCTACTGCCACTCAGTATCTTCAGCTCCTTTGTGAGAAAGTAATGTATTTGGGAAGCCACTAAGTCTATCAAATAAAATTCCTGAGAAGGAAATTGAGGATGGCTTACTGGTACCAATACCAAACTGCTGGAAATATTCCAGGCTGGTTGGAGCCAAGCTGATTCCCACAGAAAAGTACCAGCAGCAAGCTAAGGAGATGGTGGCCTCTATCATTATCACGGCCTCACCTCGGCACTATGAACTCTCCTGATGAAGAAGCCAGGGCCCACCAGTCTCCGGGTTCTCTGGTGGGCCCGTCCAACCCTGCCGAGAAGCAGCCCTGTTTAAGAAAAGTGTGTGGGAAGGTTCCCAGACACTCTATGGCTGTTTTTTTTTTAACTGTGTACTGGCTTCGTACCGTCCCTGGCTACATTCACCTGTCCACCTGTCCCAGTAAGTGCACTGGGGAGCACACAGGTAATTTTCTGGGAACCGCTCTTGTGGAAGGTGGAGACGACACCGGGAGAAATAGTGGCAGCTGGGGACCTAGTATGGACTCCCGGCCTCCGCCATGAGGTTGTGGAAAGTTTCCGCCTCCACGAGCCTAAGAGGCAACATTTAAAGTGCAAGCAAGCAGTCCAGAAATGTGGCAGTTTAGTGTTGCGGCCTGTGGGTGGGTGGTTGGCTGCATACTTGCGCTTGCATTCCAAGTAACACAAAGCTAAGGAGATGGATAATCCAACCATCATGAATAATTTGGTTGTTGTTTAGGTGACCAAGCACAATATTAACCCAGTGACATGCGTCAGTAAGGTATACCGTCTCTGGCCACATTCACTTGTCCACACGTTTGTGGTTAGGCGGACCTTCCCACTTAAGTGCACTGAGAGGGGCACGGGTAATGTTCTGGGACTTGCGCTTGTGGAAGGCGGGGACGATACCGGGAGAAATAGTGGCAGCTGGGGACCGAGTATGGACACCCGGCCTCCGCCGCCTTGAGGTTGTGGAAAGATTCCGCTTAAAAGGCAACATTTCAAGTGCAAGCAGTCCAGAAATGTGGCAGTTTAGTATTGCGGCCTGTGGGTCAGTGGATCGCTGGCTGCATACTTGCACTTGCATTACAAGGACTGTGGTAGGGACAACTGAACGCTGCAAAGGGACAAGGATGTGGAAGGTGATGGTTGCAAGTCTACAATGACAGGTGCAGGTCGGGAAGCATCTTCACATGCGCCAAGGTAAGAGGATTGGCGTGCATGCACAACATCGGAAGAGGCAGTGGTGTCACCTGCAGACACTGTTTCTGGACCTTGGTGTTCGGCCCAGCTAGTCAGGTGCTTTGCTGTCATGTGCCTGAGCATGCTGGTGGTGGTCAGGCTGGTAGTTTTGGTGCTCTTGCTGATGCTGGCCTGGCAGATTTTGCAAATAGCCTTTTTGGGGTTATCTAAACAGTCTTTAAAAAAGAACCAGACTCGGGAAGACCTAACAGTTGTACTGGCAACTTCTGTCGTGTTGGTGTTCCGACGAGCAGTTGCCTGCCTTGTGTCTGTGGCCACCACACTGCTTGTTCCTGCCTGTTGTGGTGCTACGCCTCCGTCGCCCTATGTGCTGCTGTCCTCGCTCTACATGTCCCCTTGCCAGGTTGGGTTAGTGACTTCATCGTCCATCACTTCGTTCTCCACTTCCGCACCCTGGTCCTCCTTCTGACTTTCTGTCCATTGTGTCTCATTATTATCCACCTCTTTTGAAAGTATTTGCACTTTCCCGCCATCACAGTCACGTGACCATGGCTCCTCAAATCGCTACATGTGATTTTCTGTTGCCCTGCTCGAAGCTGGCTGGTTGAGAGGCCCAAATTTATCAATGGAAAAAAGAACGAACAGCTCTTGGGGTAACCCTGAACTGTAATCTTTCCTTCAAACCACATATCCAAGTTCTTTCCACTTCCGAGCAGACTGAGAGAGAGGTCAGAATCTATAAATGGAAAGATGAACAAAACAGCTCTTCGAAGTGTCCAAGTGTGGGATCAGTTGTCTCAGGGCTCTCGGAATGGTGGGAGGAAGGAGGATCAGGATGAAGATGCTGACTCCAAGTTAAAAAAATCTCCCTGATCCGCACATTTCTCAACCACGAATCTACAAAAACACTAGTGCACTCGCTCATCATCTCCCTTCTCGATGACTGCAACCTCCTGCTCTGTGGCCTCCCTTCTAACACTCTCGCATTCCTCCAATCTATCCTAAACTCTATTGCCCGACTAATCTACCTGTCCCTTCACTATTCCCTGGCCTCTCCTCTCTGTCAATCCCTTAACTGGCTCCCCATTACCTAGAGACTCCAGTTCAAAACCCTAAACCGAATGCAAAGCTATCCACAACCTGTCTCCTCCATACATCTGTGACCTAGTCTCCCGGTACTTACCTGCACACAACCTCCAATCCTCACAAGATCTACTTCTCTACTCTCCTCTTATCTCCTCTTCCCACAATCGCATACAAGATTTCTCCCGTGCATCCCCCCTTCTCTGGAACTCTCTACCCCACCATTTCTGACTCTTGACTACTGTTGAAACCTTTAAAAGGAAGCTGAAGACCTACCTCTTGCGACTTGCGTACAACCTGCAGTAACCCTCGCTCCATCATACTGCTGCAATAGCAGCTTTATCCTCACCTACTATATTCTCACCCATGCTTGTAGAGTGAGCCTTCTCGAGCAGGTTCCTCTCCTCTCCTGTACCAGTCGCTGTCACATTATTGTTCAATATTATTGTAATTGTTTTTTCGATGTATACCCCTTTTTCACATGTAAAGTGCCATGGAATAAATGGCGATAAAGTAATAATAATAATGTGATCCAGACTCACATCTACTGAGACTGGACCATATGGAACACAGGGTGGTGGTGGTGGCAAACTGACTGGAAACTTTATCTGCTATCCAACCAACAACCTTTTCACACTGCTCTGGCTTCAATAGTGGTGTTCCGCGGCCCCCTAGAAATTGGGACAGGAAGGTAGTTTGACATGACATGGGTGTTTGTTGTGCTCCCTGAGCAGGCACAGTTTCATCTTGCCCATGGCCTCTGCGTGCACTATCACCATCACCATCACCATAACGTCCATAGCCCCATCTCTTGACACACACCTTGCCCATTTTAAATAGAGTTTAAGATTTGTCACGTTGCCAAAAATGTCTGTATTATTACTGCAGTAATATAGGATCACGTCTAATGAGATGACCACAGTTTTAGACAGTGCTCTGGGAGTCAGAAATGCTTCCAGAGGTCTTCCCCATGCTGTTCCCATGTCACACACCACATGGCCAGATAAGGTTGTAAAATGTTAAAATGACATTTCCCTTGGTTGTCTTGGTTGAAAGCAAAGCAAAAGTGCAAAAATGCATCAAAAACACTATGTGTGAACATAGCCCAAGGTGTGGAGGAGTATTTTTGTTTTTGTATATTTATTTTGCCTTATATACAAATCATTACCCTGGAAAGGATGTACCTTAACATATTTCCCAGGAAAATCTATTTTGGTTTCGTTTTTGTATGTTTTATTGTTAGTCCGTAAAAGCGGCGTAATACCTATGACAACATTGTTGACAGCAGTGACCTGGGAGTCAGAAATGCTTCCAGGGGTCTTCCCCATGCTGTCCCCATGTCATTTGAGCACTGTTCCCATCGATTTGGGCAATTTTTAAACCCTCTGCAAACCACCTGGGGCAGCCGCTTGAAAAATGCTCGAGTTTCCCATAGACTTTGTAATGCAGCGGCTTGCTGCATTGCCAAAATGTCCAGGGGGTGTGTTCTGGCTGACCACGTACCTCCCCTTCAGGTGACTGATCACATAACTGTGACATCATCACAGGTCCTGTGCGCACAAAGGGATATATATATCCGGGTGGTTTTGAAACAGAGGAGGAGGCAAGAGACCTGATTCCTGTGTCTGGGACCATTAGCCCTGGAAGGCACGAGGCCTGGAGGCCACTCCTGGTGAGCCTTAAACCACAGCTTTGGCATAACAGAGCTGATGGAAGCTGCTAGACCCGGCAAAGGTAAAAACGGTGCTGGATGTGGACATTGATGTTGTTACCTTGCTGTAATCTGTATCTGAAGCCAATTGGGCATAGCTGCCACTGAAAAGGCTCTAGGATATTACATTTGTAACATTCCTGTGAGCCACTGAGATGGACTATGTTATAAGCAGTTTATGATGTGTAATAAACTGCTGGACTTTAGATTACCGGAAAATGTTGCATGTGTGCTTTAATTGCCCCGGTGAAGTGAGTGCCCCTCAACATGATCAATAGCGCTACCTCACAGGTGGTTGAAGAATGCGGGCAACTGCAGCCTGGTTGCAAGGGGTAACGGCACAGGACGACCAACGTGGATCCAAGTATCTGGCTGCAACTTGGTGGGGTTACGAAAATTGTCGTCACACTCAAACCTGGTTTGCTGTGGCTCGGCAGGGCCATGAAGATGAAAGCATCTGGCTGTAACTCGGCAGGGTTACGAAAATTGTCATCGCACTCAAACTTAGTTTGCGGTAGCTTGGTGGGGCCACGAAAATTTTTGTTTTATGAAAATATATGAAAATTTTTAAAGCTTTAGTGCATATAAAAGGGTGTGGCCGCCCTTTGTCTGAACTGAAAGGTTCATTCTGCCTCAAGTTTAAACTTATACTAGGGATCCAGTCTCTCTGCCCTTATCCATATGTACGTCACTTGACAAATGGTAAGGTTTTTAATATTACAGTTAGGACTGTCCCATAAGGGTTGCCTTGACGTGGCGGGATAGCTTTTACATTATTTTGATCAAATTTATGTTTACTAATTACCCTTTATTATTTATTATTATTTTTGCACTGTGCGATCTATCCATTTACTTCCAGTTATTTGGGTATTTTGCTTGTTTTTGTTTGTTCTCTGTCTAGTGGCCTTGTGTGAACATGCATTTACAATTTGCATGCACATCAATTTACGTTTCAGTTCAGACTTCCAGTTTTTTCTTTGTAGTTCAGTGTGCTTTAGTGCATATAAAAGGGTGTGGCCGCCCTTTGTCTGAACTGAAAGGTTCATTCTGCCTCAGGTTTATGCTTATACTAGGGATCCAGTCTCTCTGCCCTTATCCATATGTACGTCACTTGACAAATGGTAAGGTTTTTAATATTACAGTTAGGACTGTCCCATAAGGGTTGCCTTGACGTGGCGGGATAGCTTTTACATTATTTTGATCAAATTTATGTTTACTAATTACCCTTTATTATTTATTATTATTTTTGCACTGTGCGATCTATCCATTTACTTCCAGTTATTTGGGTATTTTGCTTGTTTTTGTTTGTTCTCTGTCTAGTGGCCTTGTGTGAACATGCATTTACAATTTGCATGCACATCAATTTACGTTTCAGTTCAGACTTCCAGTTTTTTCTTTGTAGTTCAGTGTGCTTTAGTGCATATAAAAGGGTGTGGCCGCCCTTTGTCTGAACTGAAAGGTTCATTCTGCCTCAGGTTTATGCTTATACTAGGGATCCAGTCTCTCTGCCCTTATCCATATGTACGTCACTTGACAAATGGTAAGGTTTTTAATATTAGAGTTAAGACTGTCCCATAAGGGTTGCCTTGACGTGGCGGGATAGCTTTTACATTATTTTGATCAAATTTATGTTTACTAAATACCCTTTATTATTTATTATTATTTTTGCACTGTGCGATCTATCCATTTACTTCCAGTTATTTGGGTATTTTGCTTGTTTTTGTTTGTTCTCTGTCTAGTGGCCTTGTGTGAACATGCATTTACAATTTGCATGCACATCAATTTACGTTTCAGTTCAGACTTCCAGTTTTTTCTTTATAACACACTACGAAAGTAGAAAGAGAGTTCAGTCAGGAGGAGTTAAACTAGGTGAGAAGTCCCCCTCTCGTCATCGAAGGCGCAAGGGACACAAAAAAGTTGCTCCTGTAGCCTTTGCTGAAAGGGTAAATAAAGAAAATGCAATGCTGTGTGCCTTTAATCCGATTGTGGATCCTCCTTTAGAAGCAGAGGAGATCAGGATGGAAGAGGAGGTACAACTTCCTGTACAGTATCAGACAACAAAGAAGACCAGGAGGAAGAGTTTGATGTAGTTCTGCAGATTCGGTACAAGCAAGATGATCTACTGAGACAGAAGGATCAGGAACTGACAGTCTGGCAGCGAGAACTGGTGGAAAGCAGCGAGGAAATCAACAAATGGAAGGAAATGTTCCAGAAAAATAAAGAGGACCGGCGCAAAACCGAAGAGGAGGTTTTTCAGTTGAAGTTTGAGAAAGTGGAGTCTGAAGATGAGCTCTACGAGATGAAAAATTGTTTCTCCCTAGTGCAGTCAGATCTGAACCAAGTGAAGAAGGGCTCTATGGATGCAGAAAAAGCAGAGGTCACAAGAAAGGAAATGCAGAGATTTCAGGAGCATCGGGAAGCAGCTGATGCAGGAAAAGCAAAGGCTGGATGAGGGTCTACACCAGAGGGATAGGGAGCTATTTGCCTTAAAAGGGGCGCTGAAGGATGAAGTTTCTGGACGTGATCAAGACCTAGAACAACTGCGCGAACAATTCAATAGGGAACTGCAACAAACCAAGAGAGACTATGAGGATCTCCTCAAGGTTAAGAAAAAAATAAAGGATGATAAGGCTGATGCAGAGCACATGTGCCAAGTGATTGAGACCACTCTACAGGACACCCGTGATGAGAATGATGATCTCCGCAAAAAGATCCTAGGACTGGAAGCTCAGGTGAAGGAGCTGAAGACATTCTGCGATGATCTCCAGAGGGCAGAGGCGTGCCTTAAGGATAGAATCGGCGGGATGGAAGATGAGCGGGAAAAGATGGAGGAGTCTATCGGAGAAGCCACAGACCTGGGTCAGGAGTTTGCCACTGGAGAACGGAGATATGAAGTACTGTAAATACCACCTTGAATAATGCGAGCTTGGATGATATGGTGGATGTAAGAGCCGAGATCAAGGAGCTCAAGGAGACGCTACAGGCCCATTTGAAGCAAAAGAAACTTGAGAGACTGGCTGTCGAGAGCCGAGTGGGCGCATTGGAGACAGAGAGGTCTGAGAGAACTCTGCTGATAAAGGAGCAGTTGAAGCAGGAAGAGCTTCAGAGATGGACTGCTGAGAGGCGAGTAGCTAAGCTGGAGGAAAAAGTTTCCAAGCTCAAGGGTCGCCTGGCAAAGTACCATTTAGTGAATGAGGCCTCCTTGGTGAAGGAAAAGGGCAAACAAGTTGCGCTTAATCCTTTATACAATGAGAAGGTCGACCTGAGGAGAGCTGAGTGAGTGTTAAAAGAAGATAAGTATGGAATGGAAGTTGTCAAAACGAGAATTCTTGAGTTCAAAGCTGTGAGTCAGCTCAGGGGAAGCATACTGGGTGAAGAAGCTGAAAGTCAGTTGTCCCTGAAACCTGAGCCAGAGGATCGTTTGGAGTCCACTGGTGAGACAGAAACATCTCGGTACAAGTGCCTCATAGATGTACCCGAAGATTTGAGCGAAGAATGCACCAGAGAGTCAGTGCATGAAGAGTTTAAGAAGGCCGTGGGAGCCTGTAAGGTGTACTCAACCTCAAACGCTAAACAGCTGGTGGTTCTGTGCACAACCGAAGTCATAGTGAAGAGGGTGGCTGTCCTAAGTGACATGCACTGTCGATGTGTTCGCATGAAGCGGATTGTCCAGTTAAAGACGGAACAAGCCATTAGACAACTGGAGCTTATGAGAAAAGCTGAAAGTCTGCGGGAAGAAGTCATCCGAGTGCCTCATGCTCTGGTAAGAAAGCTCATTGGGAGAAATGTCCAAGCCATGCAAATGATTGTAAAGAAGTCTGGTTTGATGAAAGTAAGCAGTCCACATGATCATCAGGACTCGATACCGGATAAAGACGGCATGGTGTCATTCTCCGTTGTAGGAACAGAAGAAAATCTTACATATATACGAATACTGATGGAGTACCGAGTGACCTACCTGCGAGAGGTAGAACAGTTGAATCTCGCCAGACTGGGAATGGAAAGAAAGTGTCGCCTGAGCAGCAGAAGATGGCAGCCGTCTATAAATTGTGAGACCAGACAGAGAAAGGGCCCACCAAATAATAGAACGGCTACAGAAGAAGTTAGAGACCTTTCAAGATGTCCTGAGGATAGTGGGCGTGGGTTTAGAGGTAGTGAGACCTCCAGTAACTCAGGTCTGAGAGGCCCATACAAACGACCCAATAAAGTACGGGACAGTATGGAGTCGGACCTGACCTTAGATACAAGGGCAAGTGAGTCGCACTGCTGTATTGACCGCTGGGAGCAGGGGAGGTCTGACAAGGTTACGACTCGGAAATGTGACTTGACGAAGTCAGTGACAATGACAGATGGTAGGTCCCTAAGGAGGACTAATCTTCCAGGAACTGAGCAGCGCAAATGTCAAGTACATGGACTCTGTGTGAACCGTGGGTTATAATGTGATTGTATATATCATGTGTTCAATACCATGGGCTTGAACAAGAAGGGGGGGATATGTAATGCAGCTGCATTCTGCATTGTGTTCTGGCTGACCACGTACCTCCCCTTCAGGTGACTGATCACATGACTGTGACATCATCACAGGTCCTGCGCGCACAGAGGGATATATATATCCGGGTGGTTATGAAACAGAGGAGGAGGCAAGAGACCTGATCCCTGTGTCTGGGACCATTAGCCCTGGAAGGCATGAGGCCTGGAGGCCACACCTTGTGAGCCTTAAACCACAGCTTTGGCAGAACAGAGCTGATGGAAGCTGCTAGACCCGGCAAAGGTAAAAACGGTGCTGGATATGGACATTGATGTTGTTACCTTGTTGAAGACTGTATCTGAAGCCAAGCAGACATAGCTGCCAATGAAAGGCTCTAGGATACTACATGTGTAACATTCCTGTGAGCCACTGAGATGGACTATGTTATAAGCAGTTTATGATGTGTAATAAACTGCTAGACTTTAGATTACCGGAAAATGTTGCATGTGTGCTTTAATTGCCCCGGTGAAGTGAGTGCCCCTCCACATGATCAATAGCGCTACCTCACAACTTACATTGGGCTCGTTACTCGGACCGAGCACTCGAGCATTCAAATTTGCTTGACCCGAGCACTTTAGTGCCCGCCCACCACTAATTAAGAATAATAAAATTAAATATGAGATTTACAGTAAATGAGTGATAAAACCCTTTGTGATGACAATCAGTGTTGTCCTGGGGTGAATTCTGATACATGAATTGTCCTTATGTCTCTATCAAAAACCAGGGGAGGAGTCCTGATGAGATAATTTGCATATTCCCACTGCATTTTGGGGTAAGTGAAGAGTCTCCGCGAGCTCAAAGAACACTGGATTTTGGCTGTTGGAGCTGAAAAGAGGACATCGGTAAACCAGGGGAGGAGTCCTGATGAGATAATTTGCATATTCCCACTGCATTTTGGGGTAAGTGAAGAGTCTCCGCGAGCTCAAAGAACACTGGATTTTGGGTGTTGGAGCTGAAAAGAGGACATCGGTAAACCAGGGGAGGAGTCCTGATGAGATAACTTGCATATTCCCACTGCATTTTGGGGTAAGTGAAGAGTCTCCGCGAGCTCAAAGAACACTGGATTTTGGGTGTTGGAGCTGAAAAGAGGACATCGGTAAACCAGGGGAGGAGTCCTGATGAGATCATTTGCAGATTCCCACTGCATTTTGGGGTAAGTGAAGAGTCTCCGCGAGCTCAAAGAACACTGGATTTTGGGTGTTGGAGCTGAAAAGAGGACATCGGTAAACCGCGCGCCGGTAGGCGCGCGCATTTTGAAGCTTTTTTTTGAAGCTTTTTTCACTGTTTTCAGAACATTAACAATAAGAACATGGAAGAGTCCAGGAGCCATTTGGTGAGCTGCATATCCTGCTACATGTTCACAGACTTGCCAGTGGAAAAGCCAAACTTCACATGCCAGAAATGCAAGCTTGTGTCCCTGTTGGAGGAAAAGTTGCGAAATCTAGAAGAGAGGTTAACTACCTTGAAAATCACTAAGGAAGGTGAAGAGTTCTTAGACAGAGCAGAATTATCTCTTCATGATTCAGAAAGAGAAGAAATTCGAACTGCACCTGACGAAACAGAGGAATGGAAGCATGTGACCCACAGAAGCAGGAGGATCGAGAGGCAGTCAGCACCCATACTGCTCAGGAACCAGTACCAGGCTCTCACGCAGGAGAACCATGAAGAAATACAGCAAAATAAGACTTTGCCAGCAATGAATAACCTTGTAAGCCCTCAGAATCCTCCTGGATGGAGAAAGAAGAATGTTGTGAAGAAAAAACGGAGAATGGTGGTCATGGGGGATTCCCTGCTAAGAGGAACAGAGGCCGCTATCTGCAGACCAGACATAACCTCAAGAGAAATGTGCTGTCTTCCAGGAGCAAAAATTAAAGATGTGTCTGACAGGATATCAAGACTCTTCAGACCTACAGATCACTACCCATTCCTGCTAATACATGTGGGGACAAATGACACCGCAGGAAAGGACCTGGAAACCATCTGCAGTGACTTTGAAGACTTAGGCAAGAAAGTGAAAGAATTGGGAGCGCAGGTGGTCTTCTCATCCATCCTCCCAGTGGATGGCCATGGAACAATGAGGTGGAATAAGATTCTACAGGTGAACAACTGGCTACGTCGATGGTGCCGTCAACAAGGATTTGGATTTCTGGATCACGGAATGAATTACCTATACGATGGACTACTTGCTAGAGATGGGGTGCACCTTACGAAGACTGGAAAACATGTATTTGGAAGTCGCCTTGCTACACTCATCAGAAGAGCTTTAAACTAGAACAATGTGGGAAGGGAAGCAAAAGGCCAGAAAAAGCCATACAGCTGACAAATACTATTGAGATCTCTGCTACTGGAAGTGGAAAAGAAGAACAAAGACAAAAAAATCTAAATAATAAAAATATGGGAGGAAGAGAAACCAATCACAAACTAAAATGTTTTTATACAAATGCACAAAGCATGGGCAACAAACAAGGAGAATTGGAACTACTAATGCAGGAAAAGGAATATGATGTCATTGGAATCACTGAAACTTGGTGGGACGATACACATGATTGGAATAAAAGGCTAAAAGGATACAACTTATTTGCAAGAAACAGACTTGATAAACGAGGAGGAGGTGTCGCATTGTATGTTAGAAAAGCGTATATCTGCACAGAGATTGAAGCTTCAGAGACTGGGAGTTCTGTGGAAACTGTTTGGGTAAGAATACAAGGAGAGAACAACGGAAAGGACACCATTGTAGGCATTTACTACAGGCCACCTGGGCAAGCTGAAGATATGGATGAACTCTTTATGTATCAAATGACCAAGTTCTCCAAAAAATATGACGTAGTGGTCATGGGAGATTTCAACTATCCAGACATTTGTTGGGAATCTCTCTCAAGTAAAACTAACAGGTCAAGCAAATTCTTATCCTCTCTTGCTGACAACTTTATCTTCCAAAAGGTAGGGGAGAAAACAAGGGGATCTGCTACTTTGGATCTAATCCTTATAAACAGGGAGGAAATGGTTGAGGAGGTAAAGGTGGCTGGGACCCTAGGAGGCAGCGATCATGCTATTATAGAATTTTGGATAACTAGAGGAGGAAGACATGTGAAGACTCAGACTTCAAGGTTAGATTTTAGAAAGGCAGATTTTAAGAGACTCAGAAAGAGAATAGGAGGGATCCAATGGCTGGATGTCCTTAAGGACAAAAATGTCCAGGAAGGATGGGAAATTTTTAAAAATGAGATTCTCAAAGCACAATCGTTAACAATCCCAAAAAGTAGGAAGAATGGGAAGCATTTAAGGAAACCAGGATGGATGAACACAGAACTTAAACACATGCTAAAAAGAAAGAAAGAAATGTTTATTAAATGGAAAGAGGGAGGCATATCTAAAGAAGATTATAATGCAGTCTGCAGATCCTGCAGGGCACGTATCAGGTTAGCTAAAGCTGACAATGAATTAAGGCTTGCAAGAGATGTCAAAAGCAATAAAAAAGGATTTTGGGGGTATGTCAAAAGTAAAAGAAAAGTCAAAGATGTTATAGGATTTTTACAGGATGAAAATGGAGAAATGGTAAGAGAGGATGTTGAGAAGGCCGAACTTTTTAATTCCTATTTTGCATCTGTTATCTCTCAGAAAGAAAATGTAACATCAACTGATCTTCACTGTCCTTTTAAAGGAATAGAGGAATCCAAGTTATCTGTAAACAGAAAGATTGTGAGGGAATATTTAGCTAACATAAATGAGTTCAAGTCTCCAGGTCCAGATGAATTACACCCCAGAGTACTGAAGGAGATCGTAGAAGAAATTTTAGAACCACTCTCCATAATCTTTGAAAATTCTTGGAGAACAGGAGAAGTCCCAGAAGACTGGAGAAGAGCAAATGTTGTTCCTATCTTCAAAAAGGGGAAGAAGGTGGACCCAGGGAACTATAGGCCGGTGAGTCTGACTTCTATACCAGGAAAGATCTTTGAACAAATTATTAAACAACATGTATGTAAGTACCTGGATAAGAATGAAGTGATTACCCAGAGTCAGCATGGGTTTGTAACTAACAAGTCATGTCAGACTAACTTAATTTCCTTCTATGACAGAATCACTGACTGGGTGGATCAGGGAAATGCTGTAGATATAGTATATCTTGACTTCAGCAAAGCATTTGACAAAGTATCTCACACCATCCTTATTGAAAAAATGACCAAGTATGCAATGGACCAGGCAACTGTTAGGTGGATTCATAACTGGCTTAGTGATCGGACTCAAAGGGTGGTTGTAAATGGCTTCACATCCAGCTGGATGAATGTCTCAAGTGGGGTACCACAGGGCTCCGTCCTGGGACCTGTATTGTTCAACATCTTTATCAATGATTTAGATGAAGGAATTGAGGGTAAACTGATTAAATTTGCTGATGACACAAAGCTAGGAGGGATAGCTAATACTAGAGAAGAGAGAGAGAGGATTCAAAAATACCTAAATAAACTGGAGCAGTGGGCAGCAACCAACAGAATGGTTTTTAACAGGGAAAAATGCAAAGTACTACATCTGGGCAATAAAAATGAAAAAAGCATATACAGAATGGGAGGAATAGAGCTAAGCAACAGTACATGTGAAAAAGACTTAGGTATACTAATAGATCATAGACTGAACATGAGTCAACAGTGTGATGCAGCAGCAAAAAAGGCAAATACAATTCTGGGATGTATTAACAGAAGCATACAGTCTAGATCACGTGAAGTCATTATCGGTCTTTACTCCTCTTTGGTCAGACCTCATCTGGAATACTGTGTACAGTTTTGGGCACCACATTTTAAAAAAGACATAGACAAACTGGAGCAAGTTCAGAGAAGAGCGACCAGAATGGTGACTGGTCTGCAAACCATGTCCTATGAGGAACGGTTGCAGGATTTGGGAATGTTTAGCTTGCAAAAAAGAAGACTGAGAGGAGACTTAATAGCTGTCTACAAATATGTCAAGGGCTGTCACATTGTAGAAGGATCATCTTTATTCTCATTTGCACAAGGAAAGACTAGAAGCAATGGGATGAAACTAAATGGGAGGAGACACAGATTAGATATTAGAAAAAACTTTTTGACAGTTAGGGTGATTAATGAGTGGAACAGGCTGCCACGAGAGGTGGTGAGTTCCCCTTCAATGGACGTCTTCAAACAGAGGCTGGACAGACATCTGTCTGAGATGATCTAGTGAATCCTGCTTTGAGCAGGGGGTTGGACCAGATGACCCAGGAGGTCCCTTCCAACTCTACCATTCTATGATTCTATGATTCTATGATTCTATGATTCTATCACATGGCAGGATTCTCCTCAGTATTTGTAGCCAAAACCAGGACTGAGCCCAAACCACAGAAGAGGAGCAGATCTTTCCACGACAGTTTTCTCTTCTTTTTACAAATACTGACACATAACACTGATCAGAGACTGTGAATGTGACTTATGCCGGATGCACACACACAATTCTGCTGTATTCTTCATGGCGTCTTCATTGGCTTTGACATCTTTTTTAGGCCAAAATTTCTTTAAAGTCTATAGTGAAACATGAAAGGTCTCCGGTCACTGAATTATGATCTTTGGTTTCTCCTTTGTCTTTCTCAGCACATTGGTGTTTTATTCAAAGCGCAGTTTGCTCTGGTTGGGATATTTATTTCTGACATGTTTTCTCAGACTTCTGCCTAGAACTTGAAAAAAACAAAAATAGATGTGTAAAATATTTCAAATTAAATGAAAAACATCAAAAATGTGATGAAAACATTTGCTATTCACGGCCTTCTTTACAGTAATTTGAAAATAGTTTGCGGCATATTTATCAAGGAAAATGCACTAAAATCAACTGATGACTTGCTCCATATTTAATATGTTTTTGGACAATTTCAGCACCGTGTCTGATAAGGGTTGTGGCCACACTGAAATGGGCGGTGTTTTCTAAAAAACCAAAGCAACCAAAGCTGTGAAGAATGTGCCAAGATTTAAAGTAAATGTAGACTAGACAGTGCTTAGGCTGTGTGCCCTCTATTCGTTTATTAAGCGTTTCCGCAGCGGCAATTCCGCTGCAGAAGCACTTAAAAAACGCTTGGTAGAAGGTCTGTCATGTTCCCCAATGATAATCCGCATGTGCACATGCTGTGGAAATTTCTGCTGCGCATTATCATTGCGGAAAAATCCGCAGCACTACCAATTATTTTGCGGAATCGCGGCGCTTTCACCGCCATTGACTTGCATTGGAACGCATGGAATCCGCATCACTAGAAGTACATGCGGATTCCATGCGTTTCAATGTGCGGATGGTACCCGGGTCTGGAGAAGAGGAGACTCTCCTCCGGACCCGGGTACCACAGAACCTGTGAAAAAAAGAATAAAATAAAAAATAAATATTATACTTACCTTCTGATGGCCCCCGGTGTCTTTGTCCTGGCTTGAAGGTAAGTATAATATTTATTTTTTGCCATTCTTTTGGTCACACTATATAAATCCATGCCGGTTGCATGGATTCATACAGTGTGACCAAGTTGTCAAGCACTTTCCAAGTGATGCTAAAATCGCTTGGAAAGCGCTTGACAACCCGCATGCGGAAATGCATGTGAAGAACGCTTCACTTCTGCTTGTCCCTGCAGGAAAAACGCATGTACAATTTGCATGCGTTTTTTCTGCCAGGGAGATGCAGAAATGCTCAGGAAAAAATCCTGAGCATTTCTGCATCGTTGGAACATAGCCACTCATAAATGTGATGCATTTTAAGACTACGAAGTTTGCATTGTCTAAGAATTAGAGAGTAGAGATGTGTAGTGTTGAGCGAGCACTAAAATGCTCGGGTGCTCGAAGCTCGGGCCAAGCTCACCGTGATACTCGAGTGCTCGACCCGAGCAACGAGCCCAATGTTAGTCTATGGGAGACCGGAGCATTTTTTCCGGCGGCACAACCGGCAGTCTGTAGAAAGCCTAAAAAGTGCCCAAAACCATAGTGACAGTGCTCAAATGACATGGGGACAGCATGGGGATCGCCCCAGGAAGCATTTCTGACACCCAGGTCACTGCTGTCAACAACGTGGTCAGAGATATTAAGCCACTTTTACGGGCTCACAATAAAACATTCAAAAACTAAACGGAAACTGCTTTCCTGTGAAATATGTTAAGGAACATCCTTTCCAGGTAAAGACTTGTGTATAAGGTAAAATAAATAACCAGAAACAAAATTACTACTCCACACCTTGGGCTATGTTCACAAGTAGCATTTTTTATGCGTTTTTGCACTTTTGTATTGCTTTCAACCGTGACAAATGCATTCACCGGGAAATGTAATTTTAACATTTTACAACCTTATCTGGCCATGTGCTGTGTGACACATGCATACAGTGCTGAAAAGACATGGGAACAGCATGGGGAAGACCCCTGGTAGCATCTCTGACACCCAGGTCACTGCCTAAAAGTGTGCCCATCAGAAGTGATCCTTGCCGCATCAGAAGATGCAGACTTGCAACTATCCCCGTGCAAGTCATTGTCCCAGGGCAGTGTTCAATTGTAACTCCCCCATTCCTTGCAATGTAAGCGCAAGTATGCAGCCTGCCACCCACCCATCCCCAGGCTGCAATACCATACTGCTTGATTGCTTGCACTTGAAATTGGGCCTTTTAGGCATGTGGAGGCGGAATCTGGCCATCACGTCATGGCTGCGTCGGCGGCCTGGTATCCATACCCAGTCCCCAGCCGCCCGGCGGCCGGGTGTCTACGCTGGGTCCCCAGCCGCCAGGGGGCAGCCGGGTGCCCATGCTCGGTCCCCAGCCACCAGGGGGCGGCCGGGTGCCCATGCTCGGTCCCCAGCCGCCCCGCGGCCGGGTGTCCACACATGGTCCCCAGCCGCCTGGGGGCGGCCGGGTGTCCATGAACGGTCCCCAGCCGCCCCTATTTGTCCCAATGCACCTTATACACAAGCGCGCATACCAAAACATTACCTGTGCGCTCCCCAGTGCATTTAGTGGGAAGGACAGCCTAACCACAAACACGTGGACAAGTGAATGTGGCCAGGGATGGTCCATCTCACTGAAGCCTTCACACTGGGTTAATATTGTGGAAGCCGGAACGCAGTTGAACACTGGGATGCAACACGTCCTCCAGACATAGAGGATTGCGGGTCCTGGGTCAATCAGGCTTCAACACAAAGTTCAGAAGGTAGACAGCAGCAGTGGTTGGCCTCCTACACAACGAGTAAATTATTCATGATCATGAGGCCATCCATCTCCTTAGCTTTCTGTTCCTTGGAATGCAAGCGCATTTATGTAGTAGCGGCTAGGCCTGAGGTGGTCAGCGTTTTGGCGCATATCCTACCTCCTCCGAGGATTGCTGGATGTTTTCTTGCTACTATCCCAGTTCTATGACTCCCGTTAAAACTTCAGGTGATGAATGGTGGATGAGGAGGTGGCAAAGGAGAAAGAGCAGGAGGAACAGGGACCATTCACATCAATATCAGGCCAGTCAACCACACATGTCTTGTAGGATATGTTTCTGTACCAAAAGGAGCGGTTCGACTACACAGTTATAGGGCATACAGTGAGTGCAATGCCTACCAAAAATTTTGAGGCACTCCAATGCCACTTGGAAGTGACATGTAGGTCAGAGGGCCTTAACTAAACTTTTTTTTCCATTTATAGCAACTGGGTCTCCTGTACACTGTTGGCCTAAGCAGTGAATGGAAGGCTTTCCAAAAATTATGAGGAACTGCAATGCCTCTTGAAACAGACGTGGATTACATCGTACTAAAAAACTTCTACCCATTATTGGGGAGTGGGTCTCCCTTAGTGTGCGCCTATGCATTGAAAAGCAAAAGGTGACTAAAATTAGGAGGAAATGCAATACCATTGGAAGAGTCGTGGAGGTTAGAGGAAATTAAAAACAACATTTCAATGCCCCTTGGAAGAGCTGTGGTTTTCAGAGTGGTTTAACAAGATGGTTTTAATGCCCCTTGGAAGAGAAATAGAGGTCACAGTAGCTTAACAAGACCGTTTTAATGCCCCTTGGAAGAAACGTGGAGGTTCCAGTGGAATAAAAAGACAATATCAATGCCCCTTGGAAGAGTGGTGGAGGTCGCAGTGGAATAAAAGACAATATTAATGCCAATTTGAAGAGACATGGAAGTCACAGTAGTTTAACAAGACGGTTTTAATGACCCTTGGAAGAGACGTGAAGGTCACAGCAGCTTAACAAGATGGTTTTAATGCCCCTTGGGAGAGACGTGGAGTACAGAGTGGTTTAACAAGACGGTTTTAATGACCCTTGAAAGAGTGGTGGCGGTCCCAGTGGAATAAAAAGACAAAATCAATGCCCCTTGGAAGAGTGGTGGAGGTCGCAGAGGAATAAAAAGACAATATCAATGCCCCTTGGAAGAGTGGTGGAGGTCGCAGTGGAATAAAAAGATAATATCAATGCCAATTTGAAGAGACATGGATGTCACAGTAGTTTAACAAGACGGTGTTAATGACCCTTGGAAGAGACGTGAAGGTCACAGTAGCTTAACAAGACGGTTTTAATGCCCCTTGGAAGAGACGTGGAGTACAGAGTGGTTTAACAAGACGGTTTTAATGACCCTTGAAAGAGTGGTGGAGGTCCCAGTGGAATAAAAAGACAATATCAATGCCCCTTGGAAGAGTGGTGGAGGTCGCAGTGGAATAAAAAGACAATATCAATGCCCCTTGGAAGAGAGGTGGAGGTCGCAGTGGAATAAAAAGACAATGTCAATGCCCCTTTGAAGAGTGGTGGAGCTCGCAGTGGAATAAAAAGACAATATCAATGCCAATTTGAAGAGACTTGGAGGTCACAGTAGCTTAAGATGGTTTTAATGCCCCTTAGAAGAGACGTGGAGTACAGAGTGGTTTAACAGGATGGTTTTAATGACTCTTAGAAGAGTGGTGGAGGTCCCAGTGGAATAAAAAGACAATATCAATGCCCCTTGGAAGAGTGGTGGAGGTCGCAGTGGAATAAAAAGACAACATCAATGCCCCTTGGAAGAGTGGTGGAGCTCGCAGTGGAATAAAAAGACAATATCAATGCCCCTTGGAAGAGAGGTGGAGGTAGCAGTGGAATAAAAAGACAATGTCAATGCCCCTTGGAAGAGACGTGGAGGTCACCGTAGCTTAACAAGACGTGGAGTTCAGAGTGGTTTAGCAAGACGGTTTTAATGCCCCTTGGAAGAGACGTGGAGTTCAGAGTGGTTTAACAAGACGGTATTAATGCCCCTTGGAGGAGACATGGAGTTCAGAGTGGTTTAACAAGACGGTTTTAATGCCCCTTGGAAGAGACGTGGAGGTCACAGTAGCTAAACAAGACGGTTTTAATGCCCCTTGGAAGAGACGTGGAGGTCACAGTAGCTTAACAAGACGGTTTTAATGCCCATGCAGGAGACGTGGAGTTCAGAGTGGTTTAACAAGACGGTTTTAATGCCCCTTGGAAGAGACGTGGAGGACACAGTAGCTTAACAAGTTGGTTTTAATGCCCCTTGGAAGAGACGTGTAGTTCCGAGTGGTTTACCAAGATGGTTTTAATGCCCCTTGGAAGAGATGTGTAGTTCAGAGTGGTATAACTTGACGGTTTTAATGCCCCTTGGAAGAGACGTGGAGGTCACAGTAGCTTAACAAGACGGTTTTAATGGCCCTTGGAAGAGACGTGGAGGTCACAGTAGCTTAACAACACAGTATTAAGGCCCCTTGGAAGAGACGTGTAGTTCAGAGAGGTTTAACAAGACGGTTTTAATGCCCCTTGGAAGAGTGGTGGAGGTCCCAGTGGAATAAAAGGAGAATATCAATGCCCCTTGTAAGTGTGGTGGAGGTAGCAGTGGAATAAAAAGACAATATCAATGCCCCTTGGAAGAGACTTGGAGGTTACAGTATCTTAACAAGATGGTTTTAATGCCCCTTGGAAGAGACGTGGCGTTCAGAGTAGTTTAACAAGACGGTTTTAATGCCCCTTGGAAGAGACGTGGAGTTCAGAGTGGTATAACAAGACCGTTTTAATGCCCCTTGGAAGAAACGTGGAGGTTCCAGTGGAATAAAAAGACAATATCAATGCCCCCTGGAAGAGTGGTGGAGGTCGCAGAGGAATTAAAAGACAATATCAATGCCCCTTGGAAGAGTGGTGGAGGTCGCAGTGGAATAAAAAGACAATATCATTGTAAATTTGAAGAGACATGGAGGTCACAGTAGCTTAACAAGACGGTTTTAATGCCCCTTGGAAGAGACGTGGAGTACAGAGTGGTTTAACAAGATGGTTTTAATGCCCCTTGGAAGAGACGTGGAGTTCAGCGTGGTTTAACAAGACGATTTTAATGCACCTTCGAGGAGACGTGGAGTTTAGAGTGGTTTAACAAGACGGTTTTAATGCTCCTTGGAAGAGATGTGGAGGTCACAGTAGCTTAACAAGACGGTTTTAATGCCCCTTGGAAGAGACGTGGAGTACAGAGTGGTTTAACAAGACGGTTTTAATGCCCCTTGGAAGAGACGTGGAGTTCAGAGTGGTTTAACAAGACGATTTTAATGCACCTTCGATGAGACGTGGAGTTTAGAGTGGTTTAACAAGACGGTTTTAATGCCCCTTGGAAGAGATGTGGAGGTCACAGTAGCTTAACAAGACGGTTTTAATGCCCCTTGGAGGAGACGTGGAGTTCAGAGTTGTTTAACAAGACGGTTTTAATGCCCCCTGGAAGAGACGTGGAGGTCACAGTAGCTAAACAAGACGGTTTTAATGCCCCTTGGAAGAGACGTGGAGGTCACAGTAGCTTAACAAGACGCTTTTAATGCCCCTTGGAGGAGACGTGGAGTTCAGAGTGGTTTAACAAGACGGTTTTAATGCCCCTTGGAAGAGACGTGTAGTTCCAAGTGGTTTAACAAGATGGTTTTAATGCCCCTTGGAAGAGACATGTAGTTCAGAGTGGTTTAACATGACGGTTTTAATGCCCCTTGGAAGAGACGTGGAGGTCACAGTAGCTTAACAAGACGGTTTTAATGCCCCTTGGAAGAGACGTGGAGGTCACAGTAGCTTAACAAGATGGTCTTAAGGCCCCTTGGAAGAGACGTGTAGTTCAGAGTGGTTTAACAAGACGGTTTTAATGCACCTTGGAAGAGTGGTGGAGGTCCCAGTGGAATAAAAGGAGAATATCAATGCCCCTTGTAAGAGTGGTGGAGGTCGCAGTGGAATAAAAAGACAATATCAATGCCCGTGGAAGAGATGTGGAGGTTACAGTATCTTAACAAGATGGTTTTAATGCCCCTTGGAAGAGACGTGGAGTTCAGAGTGGTTTAAAAAGACGGTTTTAATGGCCCTTGGATGAGACGTGGAGTACAGAGTGGTTTAACAGAACGGTTTTAATGCCCCTTGGAAGAGACGTGGAGTTCAGAGTGGTTTAACAAGATGGTTTTAATGCCCCTTGGAAGAGTAGTGGAGGTCCCAGTGAAATGAAAAGACAATATCAATGACCCTTGGAAGAGTGGTGGAGTTCGCAGTGGAATAAAAAGACAATATCAATGCCCCTTGGAGAGTGGTGGAGGTCGCAGTGGAATAAAAAGACAATATCAATGCCCCTTGGAAGAGACGTGGAGGTCACAATAGCTTAACAAGACAGTTTTAATGCCCCTTGGAAGAGACGTGGAGGTCACCGTAGCTTAACAAGACGGTTTTAATGCCCCTTGGAAGAGTGGTGGAGGTTGCAGTGGAATAAAAAGACCATATCAATGCCCCGTGGAAGAGACGTGAAGGTCACAGTTTCTTATTAAGACGGTTTTAATGCCCCTTGGAAGCGCTGTGGAGTTCAGAGTGGTTTAAAAAGAAGGTTTTAATGCCCCTTGGAAGAGACGTGGAGGTCACAATAGCTTAACAAGATGGTTTTAATGCCGCTTGGAAGAGTGGTGGAGGTCGCAGTGGAATAAAAAGACAATAGCAATGCCCCGCGGAAGAGACGTGGACGTCACAGTAGCTTATCAAGACGGTTTTAATGACCCTTGGAAGAGCTATGGAGTTCAGAGTGGTTTAACAAGATGGTTTTAATGCCCCTTGGAAGAGACTTGGAGTTCAGAGTGGTTTAACAAGATGGTTTTAATGCCCCTTGGAAGATACATGGAGGTCACAGTAGCTTAACAAGATTGTTTTAATGCCTCTTGGAAGAGACGTGGAGTTCAGAGTGGTTTAACAAGATGTTTTTAATGCCCCTTGGAAGAGACGTGGAGTTCAGAGTGGTTTAACAAGACGGTTTTATTGCCCCTTGGAAGAGACATGGAGGTCACAGTAGCTTAACATGATGGTTTTAATGCCCCTTGGAAGAGCTGTGGAGTTAAGAGTGGTTTAACAAGACGGTTTTAATATCCCTTGGAAGAGACCTGGAGGTCACAGTAGCTTAATAAGTCGGTTTTAATGCCCTTCGAAAGAGACGTGAGTTCAGAGTGGTTTAACAAGACGGTTTAAATGCCCCTTGGAAGAGTCGTGGAGTTCAGAGTGGTTTAACAGGATAGTTTTAATGCCCCTTGAAAGTGACGTGGAGGTCACAGTAGCTTAACACGACGATTTTAATGCCCCTTGGAAGAGTGGTGGAGGTCGCAGTGGAATAAAAAGACAATATCAAGGCCCTTGGAAGAGACGTGGAGGTTACAGTAGCTTAACAAAATTGTTTTATTGCCACTTGGAAGAGACGTGGAGGTTACAGTAGCTTAACAAGATGGTTTTAATGCCACTTGGAAGAGACGTGGAGTTCAGAGTGGTTTACCAAGACGGTTTTAATGCCCCTTGGAAGATACGTGGAGCTCAGAGTGGTTTAACAGGACGGTTTTAATGCCGCTCGGAAAAGATGTGGAGGTCACAGTAGTTTAAGAAGAAGGTTTTAATGCCCCTTGGAAGAGACGTGGAGGTCACAGTAGCTTAACAAGATGGTTTTAATGCCCCTTGGAAGTGACGTGGAGGTCACAGTGTCTTAACAAGATGGTTTTAATGCCCCTTAGAAGAGCTGTGGAGTTAAGAGTGGTTTAACAAGACGGTTTAATGCCCCTTGGAAGAAACGTGGAGCTCAGAGTGGTTTAACAAGACGGTTTTAATGCCGCTTGGAAAAGACGTGGAGGTCACAGTAGTTTAAGAAGAAGGTTTTAATGACCCTTGGAAGAGACGTGGAGGTCACAGTAGCTTAACAAGATGGTTTTAATGCCCCTTGGAAGTGACGTGGAGGTCACAGTGTCTTAACAAGACGGTTTTAATGCCCCTTGGAAGAGTGGTGGAGGTCGCAGTGGAATAAAAAGACAATATCAATGCTCCTTGGAAGAGAAGTGGAGGTCACAGAAGCTTATCAAGACAGTTTTATTGCCCCTTGGAAGAGCTGTGGAGTTCAAAGTGGTTTAAAAAGATGGTTTTAATGCCCCTTGGAAGAGACGTGGAGGCCACAGCAGCTTAACAAGACTGTTTTAATGCCCCTTGGAAGAGACTTGGAGTTCAGGGTGGTTTAACAAGATGGTTTTAATGCCCCTTGGAAGATACATGGAGGTCACAGTAGCTTAACAAGATTGTTTTAAGGCCTCTTGGAAGAGACGTGGAGTTCAGAGTGGTTTAACAAGATGTTTTTAATGCCCCTTGGAAGAGACGTGGAGTTCAGAGTGGTTTAACAAGACGGTTTTATTGCCCCTTGGAAGAGACATGGAGGTCACAGTAGCTTAACATGATGGTTTTAATGCCCCTTGGAAGAGCTGTGGAGTTAAGAGTGGTTTAACAAGACGGTTTTAATACCCCTTGAAAGAGACCTGGAGGTCACAGTAGCTTAATAAGTCGGTTTTAATGCCCTTCGAAAGAGACGTGAGTTCAGAGTGGTTTAACAAGACGGTTTAAATGCCCCTTGGAAGAGTCGTGGAGTTCAGAGTGGTTTAACAAGATAGTTTTAATGCCCCTTGAAAGTGACATGGAGGTCACAGTAGCTTAACACGACGATTTTAATGCCCCTTGGAAGAGTGGTGGAGGTCGCAGTTTAATAAAAAGACAATATCAAGGCCCTTGGAAGAGACGTGGAGGTTACAGTAGCTTAACAAGATGGTTTTATTGCCACTTGGAAGAGACGTGGAGGTTAAAGTAGCTTAACAAGATGGTTTTAATGCCCCTTGGAAGAGACGTGGAGTTCAGAGTGGTTTAACAAGACGGTTTTAATGCCCCTTGGAAGATACGTGGAGCTCAGAGTGGTTTAACAAGACGGTTTTAATGCCGCTTGGAAAAGACGTGGAGGTCACAGTAGTTTAAGAAGAAGGTTTTAATGCCCCTTGGAAGAGACGTGGAGGTCACAGTAGCTTAACAAGATGGTTTTAATGCCCCTTGGAAGTGACGTGGAGGTCACAGTGTCTTAACAAGATGGTTTTAATGCCCCTTGGAAGAGTGGTGGAGGTCGCAGTGGAATAAAAAGACAATATCAATGCTTCTTGGAAGAGAAGTGGAGGTCACAGAAGCTTATCAAGACAGTTTTATTGCCCCTTGGAAGAGCTGTGTAGTTCAAAGTGGTTTAAAAAGATGGTTTTAATGCCCCTTGGAAGAGACGTGGAGGCCACAGCAGCTTAACAAGACTGTTTTAATGCCCCTTGGAAGAGACTTGGAGTTCAGAGTGGTTTAACAAGATGGTTTTAATGCCCCTTGGAAGATACATGGAGGTCACAGTAGCTTAACAAGATTGTTTTAAGGCCTCTTGGAAGAGACGTGGAGTTCAGAGTGGTTTAACAAGATGTTTTTAATGCCCCTTGGAAGAGACGTGGAGTTCAGAGTGGTTTAACAAGACAGTTTTATTGCCCCTTGGAAGAGACATGGAGGTCACAGTAGCTTAACATGATGGTTTTAATGCCCCTTGGAAGAGCTGTGGAGTTAAGAGTGGTTTAACAAGACGGTTTTAATACCCCTTGAAAGAGACCTGGAGGTCACAGTAGCTTAATAAGTCGGTTTTAATGCCCTTCGAAAGAGACGTGAGTTCAGAGTGGTTTAACAAGACGGTTTAAATGCCCCTTGGAAGAGTCGTGGAGTTCAGAGTGGTTTAACAAGATAGTTTTAATGCCCCTTGAAAGTGACATGGAGGTCACAGTAGCTTAACACGACGATTTTAATGCCCCTTGGAAGAGTGGTGGAGGTCGCAGTGTAATAAAAAGACAATATCAAGGCCCTTGGAAGAGACGTGGAGGTTACAGTAGCTTAACAAGATGGTTTTATTGCCACTTGGAAGAGACGTGGAGGTTACAGTAGCTTAACAAGATGGTTTTAATGCCCCTTGGAAGAGACGTGGAGTTCAGAGTGGTTTAACAAGACGGTTTTAATGCCCCTTGGAAGATACGTGGAGCTCAGAGTTGTTTAACAAGACGGTTTTAATGCCGCTTGGAAAAGACGTGGAGGTCACAGTAGTTTAAGAAGAAGGTTTTAATGCCCCTTGGAAGAGACGTGGAGGTCACAGTAGCTTAACAAGATGGTTTTAATGCCCCTTGGAAGTGACGTGGAGGTCACAGTGTCTTAACAAGATGGTTTTAATGCCCCTTAGAAGAGCTGTGGAGTTAAGAGTGGTTTAACAAGACGATTTTAATGCCCCTTGGAAGATACGTGGAGCTCAGAGTGGTTTAACAAGACGGTTTTAATGCCGCTTGGAAAAGACGTGGAGATCACAGTAGTTTAAGAAGAAGGTTTTAATGACCCTTGGAAGAGACGTGGAGGTCACAGTAGCTTAACAAGATGGTTTTAATGCCCCTTGGAAGTGACGTGGAGGTCACAGTGTCTTAAGAAGACGGTTTTAATGCCCCTTGGAAGAGTGGTGGAGGTCGCAGTGGAATAAAAAGACAATATCAATGCTTCTTGGAAGAGAAGTGGAGGTCACAGAAGCTTATCAAGACAGTTTTATTGCCCCTTGGAAGAGCTGTGGAGTTCAAAGTGGTTTAAAAAGATGGTTTTAATGCCCCTTGGAAGAGACGTGGAGGCCACAGCAGCTTAACAAGACTGTTTTAATGCCCCTTGGAAGAGACTTGGAGTTCAGAGTGGTTTAACAAGATGGTTTTAATGCCCCTTGGAAGATACATGGAGGTCACAGTAGCTTAACAAGACGGTTTTAATGCCCCTTGGAAGAGCTGTGTAGTTCAGAGTGGTTTAACAAGACGGTTTTAATGCCCCTTGTAAGAGATCTGGACGTCACAGTAGCTTAACAAGGTGGTTTTAATGCCCTTCGGAAGAGACGTGAGTTCAGAGTGGTTTAACAACATAGTAACATAGTAACATAGTTTGTAAAGCCGAATAAAGACTTGCGTCCATCAAGTTCGACCTGTTAGTTCTGTAATTGCTAAAGTTGATCCAGAGGAGGGCAAAAACCCCAAATGATTTGGCCAATCTTCACCTGAGGAAAAATTCCCTCACGACTCTGAAACCAGCAGTCAGAATAAATCCCTGTATCAACCTACTATTTTTTTTATTTTTAAGTATATGCTGAAATCTGCCTGGTATCTAGAAATGCATCCAGTCCCCGCTTGAATTAGTGTAGTGAATCCGACATTACCGTCTCCTCACTCAGTGAATTCCATATTCTCACTGCTCTTACCGTAAAGAACCCCTTCCTATGCTGGTGCTGAAACCTTTTCTTTTCCAGTCTTAGTGAATGCCCTCTTGTTACCGTAATATTCCTCCTTTTGAACAAATCCCGGGCAAGGTCTCTATACTGTCCCCTAACATATTTGTACACATTTATTATGTCCCCCCTCAACCTTCTCTTTTCCAGGCTGAATAGTCCTAGTTTTGCCAACCTCTCTGGGTATTGCAGTCCCTCCATTCCCTTTATTAATTTTGTTGCCTTCCTTTGTACCTTTTCAAGCTCGTTTATATCCTTTCTATATATTGGGGCCCATAACTGAGCACAGTATTCCAAGTGTGGTCTGACCAGTGCTTTGTACAGTGGAAGAACAATGGTCTCATCCTTTGCAGCTATACCTCTTCTGATACATCCCATTACCCTGTTTGCCCTTACAGCAGCAGCCTGACTTTGGGCACTCCAATGTGGTTTGCTATCAATCAAGATGCCCAAGTCCTTCTCCATCTCTGAATTCCCCAATGATTTCCCATTCAGTGAGTACTGGTGACTTCCATTTTTCCTTCCCATATGTATGACCTTACATTTCTCCTCATTAAACCTCATTTGCCTTTTAATGCTCCACCTACCCAGCTTATCCAAATCCCTCTGTAGGTCTGCACTGTCCTCTTTTGTATTAATTGTTTTACATAACTTTGTGTCATCTGCAAATATTGATATTTTACTATTTATCCCGTTGACTATGTCGTTAATAAAGATATTAAATAACATTGGGCCTAGTACAGACACCTGTGGTACCCCACTAGTGACGCTTACCCAATTTGAGTATATTCCATTTATAACCACCCTCTGCCTTCTATCCCTTAGCCAGTTTGCTACCCACTTGCAGACA
This sequence comes from Phyllobates terribilis, assembly GCF_046119375.1. Classification (NCBI taxonomy): domain Eukaryota; kingdom Metazoa; phylum Chordata; class Amphibia; order Anura; family Dendrobatidae; genus Phyllobates; species Phyllobates terribilis. Next base: position 1,178,982,359 of record NW_027362761.1, read on the forward strand.
TTTTCCCCCAGCCCCATCATTCTCATTTTGTATACCAACCTATTATGTGGCACGCTATCGAACGCTTTTGAGAAGTCGAGATACACAACATCCACTGGTTCCCCCTGATCTACTCGAGAGCTCACCTCCTCGTAGAAGTCAATCAGGTTTGTTTGGCTGGAGCGATTCCTCATGAATCCATGTTGGTTCGGGATTAAAAGATGATTAGCATCAAGATGCTCCGTAATTGCCTCTTTAATGAAGCTTTCAAAAATTTTGCCCACAACGGACGTCAGACTAACCGGCCGATAGTTTCCGGTGTCACTTTTCGCTCCCTTTTTGAATATTGGCACTACATTCGCCTGTCGCCAATCAAGTGGTACAGACCCAGTCTCAACAGAGTCCTTAAATATAAGATATAACGGTCTGTCTATCACATTACTTAGTTCCCTTAGTACCCGTGGGTGTATGCCATCAGGTCCTGGTGATTTGTTTATTTTAATGTTACTGAGGCGTTTCTGTACCTCAACTTGGGTTAGATTAGTCATACTTAGTGGAGGATTAAGCTTGTCACTTCTCATTTCGCCTGTTCGTTCGATTTCCTTTGTGAAAGTTGTCGAAAAAAAATTATTTAATAGATTAGCTTTATCCTCATCTTTCTCTATGATTTTGCCTTCCTCACTTTTTATCGGTCCAATATTATCCGATTTAATCCTTTTACTATTTATATACGTAAAGAACAGTTTGGGATTTGATCTACTTTCCCTAGCAATACGTCTCTCTGTTTCCTCCTTCGCTATTTTTATTTGTTTTTTGCAGGTTCTCGTTTTTTCCTTGTAACACTTTAGTGCCTCCTTACTGTTTTCCTGTTTTAATCTCTTGAACAAGACGGTTTTAATGCCCCTTGGAAGAGACGTGGAGTTCAGAGTGGTTTAACAAGATAGTTTTAAGCTCCCTTGGTAGAGACGTGGAGGTCACAGTAGCTTAACAAGACGAGTTTAATGCCCCTTGGAAGAGACGTGGAGTTCAGAGTGGTTTAACACAACGGTTTTAATGGCCCTTGGAAGAGTAGTGGAGGTCCCAGTGGAATAAAAAGACAATATCAATGCCCCTTGGAAGAGTGGTGGAGGTCGCAGTGGAATTAAAAGACAATATCAATGCCCCTTGGAAGAGACGTGGAGGTCACAGTAGCTTATCAAGACGGTTTTAATGCCCCTTGGAAGAGCTGTGGAGTTCAGAGTGGTTTAACAAGATGGATTTAATGCCCCTTGGAAGAGACGTGGAGGTCAGAGTAGCTTAACAAGACTGTTTTAATGCCCCTTGGAAGAGTGGTGGAGGTCGCAGTGGAATAAAAAGACAATATCAATGCTCCGTGGAAGAGACGTGGAGGTCACAGTTGCTTATCAAGACGGTTTTATTGATCCTTGGAAGAGCTGTGGAGTTCAGAGTGGTTGAACAAGATGGTTTTAATGCCCCTTGGAAGAGACGTGGAGGTCACAGTAGCTTAACAAGACTGATTTAATGCCCCTTGGAAGAGACGTGGAGTTCAGAGTGATTTAACAAGACGGTTTTAATGCCCCTTGGAAGAGTGGCGGATGTCCCGGTTTAATAAAAAGACAATATCAATGCCCCTTGGAAGAGTGGTGGAGGTCCCAGTAGAATAAAAAGACAATATCAATGCCCCTTGGAAGAGATGTGGAGGTTACAGTAGCTTAACAAGACGGTCTTAATGCCCCTTGGAAGAGACGTGGAGTTCAGAGTGGTTTAACAAGACGGTTTTATTGCCCCTTGGAAGAGACGTGGAGTTCAGAGTGGTTTAACAGGACGGTTTTAATGCCCTTTGGAAGAGATGTGGAGTACAGAGTGGTTTAACAAGACGGTTTTAATGCCCCTTGGAAGAGTAGTGGAGGTCCCAGTGGAATAAAAAGACTATATCAATGCCCCTTGGAAGAGTGGTGGAGGTCGCAGTGGAATAAAAAGACAATATCAATGCCCCTTAGAAGAGTGGTGGAGGTCGCAGTGGAATAAAAAGACAATTTGAATGCCCCTTGGAAGAGACGTGGAGGTCACATTAGCTTAACAAGACAGTTTTAATGACCCTTGAATGAGACGTGGAGGTCACAGTAGCTTAACAAGATGGTATTATTGCCCCTTGGAAGAGACGTGGAGCTCAGAGTGGTTTAACAAGATGGTTTTAATGTCCCTTGGAAGAGACGTGGAGGTCACAGTAGCTTAACAAGATGGTTTTAATGCCCCTTGGAAGAGACTTGGAGGTTACAGTAGCTTAACAAGATGGTTTTAATGCCCCTTGGAAGATACGTGGAGTTCAGAGTGGTTTAACAAGACGGTTTTAATACTGCTTGGAAAAAACGTAGAGGTCACAGTAGTTTAAGAAGATGGTTTTATTGCCCCTTGGAAGAGACGTGGAGGTCACAGTGGCTTAACAAGATGGTTTTAATGCCCCTTGGAAGAGATGTGGAGTTCAGAGTGGTTTATTAAGACGATTTTAATGCCCCTTGGAAGAGACGTGGAGTTCAGAGTTGTTTAACAAGACGGTTTTAATGCCCCTTGGAATAGATGTGGAGGTCACAGTCGTTTAAGAAGAAGGTTTTAATGCCCCTTGGAAGAGACGTGGAGGTCACAGTAGCTTAACAAGACGGTTTTAATGCCCCTTGGAAGAGAAATGGAGGTCACAATGGCTTAACAAGATGGTTTTAATGCCCCTTGGAAGAGATGTGGAGTTCAGAGTGGTTTAACATGACGGTTTCAATGCCCCTTGGAAGAGTGGTGGAGGTCCCAGTGGAATAAAAAGAGAATATCAATGCCCCTTGGAATAGTGGTGGTGGTCGCAGTAGAATAAAAAGACAATATCAATGCCCCTTGGAAGAGACGTGGAGGTTACAGGAGCTTAACAAGATGGTTTTAACGCCCCTTGGAAGAGACGTGGAGTTCAGAGTGGTTTAACAAGACGGTTTTAATGCCCCTTGGATGAGACGTGGAGTACAGAGTGGTTTAACTGGATGGATTTAATGCCCCTTGGAAGAGACGTGGAGTTCAGAGTGATTTAACAAGATGGTTTTAATGCCCCTTGGAAGAGTAGTGGAGGTCCCAGTGAAATGAAAAGACAATATCAATGACCCTTGGATGAGTGGTGGAGTTCGCAGTGGAATAAAAAGACAATATCAATGCCCCTTGGAAGAGTGGTGGAGGTCGCAGTGGAATAAAAAGACAATATCAATGCCCCTTGGAAGAGACGTGGAGGTCACAGTAGCTTAACAAGACGGTTTTAATGCCCCTTGGAAGAGTGGTGGAGGTCGCAGTGGAATAAAAAGACAATATCAATGCCCCGTGGAAGAGACGTGAAGGTCACAATTTCTTATCAAGACGGTTTTAATGCCCCTTGGAAGTGCTGTGGAGTTCAGAGTGGTTTAAAAAGAAGGTTTTAATACCCCTTGGAAGAGACGTGGAGGTCACAGTAGCTTAACAAGATTGTTTTAATGCTTCTTGGAAGAGACGTGGAGTTCAGAGTGGTTTAACAAGATGTTTTTAATGCCCCTTGGAAGAGACGTGGAGTTCAGAGTGGTTTAACAAGACGGTTTTATTGCCCCTTGGAAGAGACGTGGAGTTCAGAGTTTTTTAACAGGACGGTTTTAATGCCCGTTGGAAGAGATGTGGAGTACAGAGTGGTTTAACAAGACGGTTATAATACCCCTTGGAAGAGACCTGGAGGTCACAGTAGCTTAATAAGTCGATTTTAATGCCCTTTGAAAGAGACGTGAGTTCAGAGTGGTTTAACAAGACGGTTTAAATGCCCCTTGGAAGAGTCGTGGAGTTCAGAATGGTTTAACAAGATAGTTTTAATGCCCCTTGAAAGTGACGTGGAGGTCACAGTAGCTTAGCACGACGATTTTAATGCCCCTTGGAAGAGTGGTGGAGGTCGCAGTGGAATAAAAAGACAATATCAAGGCCCTTGGAAGAGATGTGGAGGTTACAGTAGCTTAACAAGATGGTTTTATTGCCACTTGGAAGAGACGTGGAGGTTACAGTAGCTTAACAAGATGGTTTTAATGCCCCTTGGAAGAGACGTGGAGTTCAAAGTGGTTTAACAAGACGGTTTTAATGCCCCTTGGAAGATACGTGGAGCTCAGAGTGGTTTAACAAGACGGTTTTAATGCCACTTGGAAAAGACGTGGAGGTCACAGAAGTTTAAGAAGAAGGTTTTAATGCCTCTTGGAAGAGACGTGTAGGTCACAGTAGCTCAACAAGATGGTTTTAATGCCCCTTGGAAGTGACGTGGAGGTCACAGTGTCTTAACAAGGTGGTTTTAATGCCCCTTGGAAGAGCTGTGGAGTTCAGAGTGGTTTAACAAGGTTTTAATGCCCCTTGGAAGATACGTGGAGCTCAGAGTGGTTTAACAAGACGGTTTTAATGCCGCTTGGAAAAGACGTGGGAATCACAATAGTTTAAGAAGAAGGTTTTAATGACCCTTGGAAGAGACGTGGAGGTCACAGTAGCTTAACAAGATGGTTTTAATGCCCCTTGGAAGTGACGTGGAGGTCACAGTGTCTTAACAAGATGGTTTTAATGCCCCTTGGAAGAGTGGTGGAGGTCGCAGTGGAATAAAAAGACAATATCAATGCTCCTTGGAAGAGAAGTGGAGGTCACAAAGCTTATCAAGACAGTTTTATTGCCCCTTGGAAGAGCTGTGGAGTTCAAAGTGGTTTAAAAAGATGGTTTTAATGCACCTTGGAAGAGACGTGGAGGCCACAGCAGCTTAACAAGACTGTTTTAATGCCCCTTGGAAGAGACTTGGAGTTCAGAGTGGTTTAACAAGACAGTTTTAATGCCCCTTGGAAGATACATGGAGGTCACAGTAGCTTAACAAGATGGTTTTAATGCCCCTTGGACGAGCTGTGGAGTTCAGAGTGGTTTAAAAGGAAGGTTTTAATGCCCCTTGGAAGAGACGTGGAGGTCACAATAGCTTAACAAGATGGTTTTAATGCCGCTTGGAAGAGTGGTGGAGGTCGCAGTGGAATAAAAAGACAAAGCAATGCCCCGTGGAAGAGACGTGGACGTCACAGTAGCTTACCAAGACGGTTTTAATGCCCCTTGGAAGAGATATGGAGTTCAGAGTGGTTTAACAAGATGGTTTTAAAGCCCCTTGGAAGAGACGTGGAGGTCACAGTAGCTTATCAAGATTGTTTTAATGCCTCTTGGAAGAGACGTGGAGTTCAGAGTGGTTTAACAAGATGGTTTTAATGCCCCTTGGAAGAGACGTGGAGTTCAGAGTGGTTTAACAAGACGGTTTTATTGCCCCTTGGAAGAGACATGCAGGTCACAGTAGCTTAACATGATGGTTTTAATGCCCCTTGGAAGAGCTGTGGAGTTAAGAGTGGTTTAAGAAGACGGTTTTAATACCCCTTGGAAGAGACCTGGAGGTCACAGTAGCTTAATAAGTCGGTTTTAATGCCCTTAGAAAGAGACGTGAGTTCAGAGTGGTTTAACAAGACGGTTTAAATGCCCCTTGGAAGAGTCGTGGAGTTCAGAGTGGTTTAACAAGATAGTTTTAATGCCCCTTGAAAGTGACGTGGAGGTCACAGTAGCTTAACACGACGATTTTAATGCCCCTTGGAAGAGTGGTGGAGGTCGCAGTGTAATAAAAAGACAATATCAAGGCCCTTGGAAGAGACGTGGAGGTTACAGTAGCTTAACAAGATGGTTTTATTGCCACTTGGAAGAGACGTGGAGGTTACAGTAGCTTAACAAGATGGTTTTAATGCCCCTTGGAAGAGACGTGGAGTTCAGAGTGGTTTAACATGACGGTTTTAATGCCCCTTGGAAGATACGTGGAGCTCAGAGTGGTTTAACAAGACGGTTTTAATGCCGCTTGGAAAAGACGTGGAGGTCACAGTAGTTTAAGAAGAAGGTTTTAATGACCCTTGGAAGAGACGTGGAGGTCACAGGAGCTTAACAAGATGGTTTTAATGCCCCTTGGAAGTGACGTGGAGGTCACAGTGTCTTAACAAGACGGTTTTAATGCCCCTTGGAAGAGTGGTGGAGGTCGCAGTGGAATAAAAAGACAATATCAATGCTCCTTGGAAGAGAAGTGGAGGTCACAGAAGCTTATCAAGACAGTTTTATTGCCCCTTGGAAGAGCTGTGGAGTTCAAAGTGGTTTAAAAAGATGGTTTTAATGCCCCTTGGAAGAGACGTGGAGGCCACAGCAGCTTAACAAGACTGTTTTAATTCCCCTTGGAAGAGACTTGGAGTTCAGAGTGGTTTAACAAGATGGTTTTAATGCCCCTTGGAAGATACATGGAGGTCACAGTAGCTTAACAAGACGGTTTTAATGCCCCTTGGAAGAGCTGTGTAGTTCAGAGTGGTTTAACAAGACGGTTTTAATGCCCCTTGTAAGAGATCTGGACGTCACAGTAGCTTAACAAGGTGGTTTTAATGCCCTTCGGAAGAGACGTGAGTTCAGAGTGGTTTAACAACATAGTAACATAGTAACATAGTTTGTAAAGCCGAATAAAGACTTGCGTCCATCAAGTTCGACCTGTTAGTTCTGTAATTGCTAAAGTTGATCCAGAGGAGGGCAAAAACCCCAAATGATTTGGCCAATCTTCACCTGAGGAAAAATTCCCTCACGACTCTGAAACCAGCAGTCAGAATAAATCCCTGTATCAACCTACTATTTTTTTTATTTTTAAGTATATGCTGAAATCTGCCTGGTATCTAGAAATGCATCCAGTCCCCGCTTGAATTAGTGTAGTGAATCCGACATTACCGTCTCCTCACTCAGTGAATTCCATATTCTCACTGCTCTTACCGTAAAGAACCCCTTCCTATGCTGGTGCTGAAACCTTTTCTTTTCCAGTCTTAGTGAATGCCCTCTTGTTACCGTAATATTCCTCCTTTTGAACAAATCCCGGGCAAGGTCTCTATACTGTCCCCTAACATATTTGTACACATTTATTATGTCCCCCCTCAACCTTCTCTTTTCCAGGCTGAATAGTCCTAGTTTTGCCAACCTCTCTGGGTATTGCAGTCCCTCCATTCCCTTTATTAATTTTGTTGCCTTCCTTTGTACCTTTTCAAGCTCGTTTATATCCTTTCTATATATTGGGGCCCATAACTGAGCACAGTATTCCAAGTGTGGTCTGACCAGTGCTTTGTACAGTGGAAGAACAATGGTCTCATCCTTTGCAGCTATACCTCTTCTGATACATCCCATTACCCTGTTTGCCCTTACAGCAGCAGCCTGACTTTGGGCACTCCAATGTGGTTTGCTATCAATCAAGATGCCCAAGTCCTTCTCCATCTCTGAATTCCCCAATGATTTCCCATTCAGTGAGTACTGGTGACTTCCATTTTTCCTTCCCATATGTATGACCTTACATTTCTCCTCATTAAACCTCATTTGCCTTTTAATGCTCCACCTACCCAGCTTATCCAAATCCCTCTGTAGGTCTGCACTGTCCTCTTTTGTATTAATTGTTTTACATAACTTTGTGTCATCTGCAAATATTGATATTTTACTATTTATCCCGTTGACTATGTCGTTAATAAAGATATTAAATAACATTGGGCCTAGTACAGACACCTGTGGTACCCCACTAGTGACGCTTACCCAATTTGAGTATATTCCATTTATAACCACCCTCTGCCTTCTATCCCTTAGCCAGTTTGCTACCCACTTGCAGACATTTTCCCCCAGCCCCATCATTCTCATTTTGTATACCAACCTATTATGTGGCACGCTATCGAACGCTTTTGAGAAGTCGAGATACACAACATCCACTGGTTCCCCCTGATCTACTCGAGAGCTCACCTCCTCGTAGAAGTCAATCAGGTTTGTTTGGCTGGAGCGATTCCTCATGAATCCATGTTGGTTCGGGATTAAAAGATGATTAGCATCAAGATGCTCCGTAATTGCCTCTTTAATGAAGCTTTCAAAAATTTTGCCCACAACGGACGTCAGACTAACCGGCCGATAGTTTCCGGTGTCACTTTTCGCTCCCTTTTTGAATATTGGCACTACATTCGCCTGTCGCCAATCAAGTGGTACAGACCCAGTCTCAACAGAGTCCTTAAATATAAGATATAACGGTCTGTCTATCACATTACTTAGTTCCCTTAGTACCCGTGGGTGTATGCCATCAGGTCCTGGTGATTTGTTTATTTTAATGTTACTGAGGCGTTTCTGTACCTCAACTTGGGTTAGATTAGTCATACTTAGTGGAGGATTAAGCTTGTCACTTCTCATTTCGCCTGTTCGTTCGATTTCCTTTGTGAAAGTTGTCGAAAAAAAATTATTTAATAGATTAGCTTTATCCTCATCTTTCTCTATGATTTTGCCTTCCTCACTTTTTATCGGTCCAATATTATCCGATTTAATCCTTTTACTATTTATATACGTAAAGAACAGTTTGGGATTTGATCTACTTTCCCTAGCAATACGTCTCTCTGTTTCCTCCTTCGCTATTTTTATTTGTTTTTTGCAGGTTCTCGTTTTTTCCTTGTAACACTTTAGTGCCTCCTTACTGTTTTCCTGTTTTAATCTCTTGAACAAGACGGTTTTAATGCCCCTTGGAAGAGACGTGGAGTTCAGAGTGGTTTAACAAGATAGTTTTAAGCTCCCTTGGTAGAGACGTGGAGGTCACAGTAGCTTAACAAGACGAGTTTAATGCCCCTTGGAAGAGACGTGGAGTTCAGAGTGGTTTAACACAACGGTTTTAATGGCCCTTGGAAGAGTAGTGGAGGTCCCAGTGGAATAAAAAGACAATATCAATGCCCCTTGGAAGAGTGGTGGAGGTCGCAGTGGAATTAAAAGACAATATCAATGCCCCTTGGAAGAGACGTGGAGGTCACAGTAGCTTATCAAGACGGTTTTAATGCCCCTTGGAAGAGCTGTGGAGTTCAGAGTGGTTTAACAAGATGGATTTAATGCCCCTTGGAAGAGACGTGGAGGTCAGAGTAGCTTAACAAGACTGTTTTAATGCCCCTTGGAAGAGTGGTGGAGGTCGCAGTGGAATAAAAAGACAATATCAATGCTCCGTGGAAGAGACGTGGAGGTCACAGTTGCTTATCAAGACGGTTTTATTGATCCTTGGAAGAGCTGTGGAGTTCAGAGTGGTTGAACAAGATGGTTTTAATGCCCCTTGGAAGAGACGTGGAGGTCACAGTAGCTTAACAAGACTGATTTAATGCCCCTTGGAAGAGACGTGGAGTTCAGAGTGATTTAACAAGACGGTTTTAATGCCCCTTGGAAGAGTGGCGGATGTCCCGGTTTAATAAAAAGACAATATCAATGCCCCTTGGAAGAGTGGTGGAGGTCCCAGTAGAATAAAAAGACAATATCAATGCCCCTTGGAAGAGATGTGGAGGTTACAGTAGCTTAACAAGACGGTCTTAATGCCCCTTGGAAGAGACGTGGAGTTCAGAGTGGTTTAACAAGACGGTTTTATTGCCCCTTGGAAGAGACGTGGAGTTCAGAGTGGTTTAACAGGACGGTTTTAATGCCCTTTGGAAGAGATGTGGAGTACAGAGTGGTTTAACAAGACGGTTTTAATGCCCCTTGGAAGAGTAGTGGAGGTCCCAGTGGAATAAAAAGACTATATCAATGCCCCTTGGAAGAGTGGTGGAGGTCGCAGTGGAATAAAAAGACAATATCAATGCCCCTTAGAAGAGTGGTGGAGGTCGCAGTGGAATAAAAAGACAATTTGAATGCCCCTTGGAAGAGACGTGGAGGTCACATTAGCTTAACAAGACAGTTTTAATGACCCTTGAATGAGACGTGGAGGTCACAGTAGCTTAACAAGATGGTATTATTGCCCCTTGGAAGAGACGTGGAGCTCAGAGTGGTTTAACAAGATGGTTTTAATGTCCCTTGGAAGAGACGTGGAGGTCACAGTAGCTTAACAAGATGGTTTTAATGCCCCTTGGAAGAGACTTGGAGGTTACAGTAGCTTAACAAGATGGTTTTAATGCCCCTTGGAAGATACGTGGAGTTCAGAGTGGTTTAACAAGACGGTTTTAATACTGCTTGGAAAAAACGTAGAGGTCACAGTAGTTTAAGAAGATGGTTTTATTGCCCCTTGGAAGAGACGTGGAGGTCACAGTGGCTTAACAAGATGGTTTTAATGCCCCTTGGAAGAGATGTGGAGTTCAGAGTGGTTTATTAAGACGATTTTAATGCCCCTTGGAAGAGACGTGGAGTTCAGAGTTGTTTAACAAGACGGTTTTAATGCCCCTTGGAATAGATGTGGAGGTCACAGTCGTTTAAGAAGAAGGTTTTAATGCCCCTTGGAAGAGACGTGGAGGTCACAGTAGCTTAACAAGACGGTTTTAATGCCCCTTGGAAGAGAAATGGAGGTCACAATGGCTTAACAAGATGGTTTTAATGCCCCTTGGAAGAGATGTGGAGTTCAGAGTGGTTTAACATGACGGTTTCAATGCCCCTTGGAAGAGTGGTGGAGGTCCCAGTGGAATAAAAAGAGAATATCAATGCCCCTTGGAATAGTGGTGGTGGTCGCAGTAGAATAAAAAGACAATATCAATGCCCCTTGGAAGAGACGTGGAGGTTACAGGAGCTTAACAAGATGGTTTTAACGCCCCTTGGAAGAGACGTGGAGTTCAGAGTGGTTTAACAAGACGGTTTTAATGCCCCTTGGATGAGACGTGGAGTACAGAGTGATTTAACTGGATGGATTTAATGCCCCTTGGAAGAGACGTGGAGTTCAGAGTGATTTAACAAGATGGTTTTAATGCCCCTTGGAAGAGTAGTGGAGGTCCCAGTGAAATGAAAAGACAATATCAATGACCCTTGGATGAGTGGTGGAGTTCGCAGTGGAATAAAAAGACAATATCAATGCCCCTTGGAAGAGTGGTGGAGGTCGCAGTGGAATAAAAAGACAATATCAATGCCCCTTGGAAGAGACGTGGAGGTCACAGTAGCTTAACAAGACGGTTTTAATGCCCCTTGGAAGAGTGGTGGAGGTCGCAGTGGAATAAAAAGACAATATCAATGCCCCGTGGAAGAGACGTGAAGGTCACAATTTCTTATCAAGACGGTTTTAATGCCCCTTGGAAGTGCTGTGGAGTTCAGAGTGGTTTAAAAAGAAGGTTTTAATACCCCTTGGAAGAGACGTGGAGGTCACAGTAGCTTAACAAGATTGTTTTAATGCTTCTTGGAAGAGACGTGGAGTTCAGAGTGGTTTAACAAGATGTTTTTAATGCCCCTTGGAAGAGACGTGGAGTTCAGAGTGGTTTAACAAGACGGTTTTATTGCCCCTTGGAAGAGACGTGGAGTTCAGAGTTTTTTAACAGGACGGTTTTAATGCCCGTTGGAAGAGATGTGGAGTACAGAGTGGTTTAACAAGACGGTTATAATACCCCTTGGAAGAGACCTGGAGGTCACAGTAGCTTAATAAGTCGATTTTAATGCCCTTTGAAAGAGACGTGAGTTCAGAGTGGTTTAACAAGACGGTTTAAATGCCCCTTGGAAGAGTCGTGGAGTTCAGAATGGTTTAACAAGATAGTTTTAATGCCCCTTGAAAGTGACGTGGAGGTCACAGTAGCTTAGCACGACGATTTTAATGCCCCTTGGAAGAGTGGTGGAGGTCGCAGTGGAATAAAAAGACAATATCAAGGCCCTTGGAAGAGATGTGGAGGTTACAGTAGCTTAACAAGATGGTTTTATTGCCACTTGGAAGAGACGTGGAGGTTACAGTAGCTTAACAAGATGGTTTTAATGCCCCTTGGAAGAGACGTGGAGTTCAAAGTGGTTTAACAAGACGGTTTTAATGCCCCTTGGAAGATACGTGGAGCTCAGAGTGGTTTAACAAGACGGTTTTAATGCCACTTGGAAAAGACGTGGAGGTCACAGAAGTTTAAGAAGAAGGTTTTAATGCCTCTTGGAAGAGACGTGTAGGTCACAGTAGCTCAACAAGATGGTTTTAATGCCCCTTGGAAGTGACGTGGAGGTCACAGTGTCTTAACAAGGTGGTTTTAATGCCCCTTGGAAGAGCTGTGGAGTTCAGAGTGGTTTAACAAGGTTTTAATGCCCCTTGGAAGATACGTGGAGCTCAGAGTGGTTTAACAAGACGGTTTTAATGCCGCTTGGAAAAGACGTGGGAATCACAATAGTTTAAGAAGAAGGTTTTAATGACCCTTGGAAGAGACGTGGAGGTCACAGTAGCTTAACAAGATGGTTTTAATGCCCCTTGGAAGTGACGTGGAGGTCACAGTGTCTTAACAAGATGGTTTTAATGCCCCTTGGAAGAGTGGTGGAGGTCGCAGTGGAATAAAAAGACAATATCAATGCTCCTTGGAAGAGAAGTGGAGGTCACAAAGCTTATCAAGACAGTTTTATTGCCCCTTGGAAGAGCTGTGGAGTTCAAAGTGGTTTAAAAAGATGGTTTTAATGCACCTTGGAAGAGACGTGGAGGCCACAGCAGCTTAACAAGACTGTTTTAATGCCCCTTGGAAGAGACTTGGAGTTCAGAGTGGTTTAACAAGACAGTTTTAATGCCCCTTGGAAGATACATGGAGGTCACAGTAGCTTAACAAGATGGTTTTAATGCCCCTTGGACGAGCTGTGGAGTTCAGAGTGGTTTAAAAGGAAGGTTTTAATGCCCCTTGGAAGAGACGTGGAGGTCACAATAGCTTAACAAGATGGTTTTAATGCCGCTTGGAAGAGTGGTGGAGGTCGCAGTGGAATAAAAAGACAAAGCAATGCCCCGTGGAAGAGACGTGGACGTCACAGTAGCTTACCAAGACGGTTTTAATGCCCCTTGGAAGAGATATGGAGTTCAGAGTGGTTTAACAAGATGGTTTTAAAGCCCCTTGGAAGAGATGTGGAGGTCACAGTAGCTTATCAAGATTGTTTTAATGCCTCTTGGAAGAGACGTGGAGTTCAGAGTGGTTTAACAAGATGGTTTTAATGCCCCTTGGAAGAGACGTGGAGTTCAGAGTGGTTTAACAAGACGGTTTTATTGCCCCTTGGAAGAGACATGCAGGTCACAGTAGCTTAACATGATGGTTTTAATGCCCCTTGGAAGAGCTGTGGAGTTAAGAGTGGTTTAAGAAGACGGTTTTAATACCCCTTGGAAGAGACCTGGAGGTCACAGTAGCTTAATAAGTCGGTTTTAATGCCCTTAGAAAGAGACGTGAGTTCAGAGTGGTTTAACAAGACGGTTTAAATGCCCCTTGGAAGAGTCGTGGAGTTCAGAGTGGTTTAACAAGATAGTTTTAATGCCCCTTGAAAGTGACGTGGAGGTCACAGTAGCTTAACACGACGATTTTAATGCCCCTTGGAAGAGTGGTGGAGGTCGCAGTGTAATAAAAAGACAATATCAAGGCCCTTGGAAGAGACGTGGAGGTTACAGTAGCTTAACAAGATGGTTTTATTGCCACTTGGAAGAGACGTGGAGGTTACAGTAGCTTAACAAGATGGTTTTAATGCCCCTTGGAAGAGACGTGGAGTTCAGAGTGGTTTAACATGACGGTTTTAATGCCCCTTGGAAGATACGTGGAGCTCAGAGTGGTTTAACAAGACGGTTTTAATGCCGCTTGGAAAAGACGTGGAGGTCACAGTAGTTTAAGAAGAAGGTTTTAATGACCCTTGGAAGAGACGTGGAGGTCACAGGAGCTTAACAAGATGGTTTTAATGCCCCTTGGAAGTGACGTGGAGGTCACAGTGTCTTAACAAGACGGTTTTAATGCCCCTTGGAAGAGTGGTGGAGGTCGCAGTGGAATAAAAAGACAATATCAATGCTCCTTGGAAGAGAAGTGGAGGTCACAGAAGCTTATCAAGACAGTTTTATTGCCCCTTGGAAGAGCTGTGGAGTTCAAAGTGGTTTAAAAAGATGGTTTTAATGCCCCTTGGAAGAGACGTGGAGGCCACAGCAGCTTAACAAGACTGTTTTAATTCCCCTTGGAAGAGACTTGGAGTTCAGAGTGGTTTAACAAGATGGTTTTAATGCCCCTTGGAAGATACATGGAGGTCACAGTAGCTTAACAAGACGGTTTTAATGCCCCTTGGAAGAGCTGTGTAGTTCAGAGTGGTTTAACAAGACGGTTTTAATGCCCCTTGTAAGAGATCTGAACGTCACAGTAGCTTAACAAGATGGTTTTAATGCCCTTCGGAAGAGACGTGAGTTCAGAGTGGTTTAACAACATAGTAACATAGTAACATAGTTTGTAAAGCCGAATAAAGACTTGCGTCCATCAAGTTCGACCTCTTAGTTCTGTAATTGCTAAAGTTGATCCAGAGGAGGGCAAAACCCCCAAATGATTTGGCCAATCTTCACCTGAGGAAAAATTCCCTCACGACTCTGAAACCAGCAGTCAGAATAAATCCCTGTATCAACCTACTATTTTTTTTTATTTTTAAGTATATGCTGAAATCTGCCTGGTATCTAGAAATGCATCCAGTCTCCGCTTGAACTAGTGTAGTGAATCCGACATTACCGTCTCCTCACTCAGTGAATTCCATATTCTCACTGCTCTTACCGTAAAGAACCCCTTCCTATGCTGGTGCTGAAACCTTTTCTCTTCCAGTCTTAGTGAATGCCCTCTTGTTACCGTAATATTCCTCCTTTTGAACAAATCCCGGGCAAGGTCTCTATACTGTCCCCTAACATATTTGTACACATTTATTATGTCCCCCCTCAACCTTCTCTTTTCCAGGCTGAATAGTCCTAGTTTTGCCAACCTCTCTGGGTATTGCAGTCCCTCCATTCCCTTTATAAATTTTGTTGCCTTCCTTTGTACCTTTTCAAGCTCGTTTATATCCTTTCTATATATTGGGGCCCATAACTGAGCACAGTATTCCAAGTGTGGTCTGACCAGTGCTTTGTACAGTGGAAGAACAATGGTCTCATCCTTTGCAGCTATACCTCTTCTGATACATCCCATTACCCTGTTTGCCCTTACAGCAGCAGCCTGACTTTGGGCACTCCAATGTGGTTTGCTATCAATCAAGATGCCCAAGTCCTTCTCCATCTCTGAATTCCCCAATGATTTCCCATTCAGTAAGTACTGGTGACTTCCATTTTTCCTTCCCATATGTATGACCTTACATTTCTCCTCATTAAACCTCATTTGCCATTTAATGCTCCACCTACCCAGCTTATCCAAATCCCTCTGTAGGTCTGCACTGTCCTCTTTTGTATTAATTGTTTTACATAACTTTGTGTCATCTGCAAATATTGATATTTTACTATTTATCCCGTTGACTATGTCGTTAATAAAGATATTAAATAACATTGGGCCTAGTACAGACCCCTGTGGTACCCCACTAGTGACGCTTACCCAATTTGAGTATATTCCATTTATAACCACCCTCTGCCTTCTATCCCTTAGCCAGTTTGCTACCCACTTGCAGACATTTTCCCCCAGCCCCATCATTCTCATTTTGTATACCAACCTATTATGTGGCACTCTATCGAACGCTTTTGAGAAGTCGAGATACACAACATCCACTGGTTCCCCCTGATCTACTCGAGAGCTCACCTCCTCGTAGAAGTCAATCAGGTTTGTTTGGCAGGAGCGATTCCTCATGAATCCATGTTGGTTCGGGATTAAAAGATTATTAGCATCAAGATGCTCCGTAATTGCCTCTTTAATGAAGCTTTCAAAAATTTTGCCCACAACGGACGTCAGACTAACCAGCCGATAGTTTCCAGCGTCACTTTTCGCTCCCTTTTTGAATATTGGCACTACATTCGCCTGTCGCCAATCAAGTGTTACAGACCCAGTCTCAACAGAGTCCTTAAATATAAGATATAACGGTCTGTCTATCACATTACTTAGTTCTCTTAGTACCCGTGGGTGTATGCCATCAGGTCCTGGTGATTTGTTTATTTTAATGTTACCTCAACTTGGGTTAGATTAGTCATACTTAGTGGAGGATTAAGCTTGTCACTTCTCATTTCTCCTGTTAGTTCGATTTCCTTTGTGAAAGTTGTCGAAAAAAAATTATTTAATAGATTAGCTTTATCCTCATCTTTCTCTATGATTTTGCCTTCCTCACTTTTTATCGGTCCAATATTATCCGATTTAATCCTTTTACTATTTATATACGTAAAGAACAGTTTGGGATTTGATCTACTTTCCCTAGCAATACGTCTCTCTGTTTCTTCCTTCGCTATTTTTATTTGTTTTTTGCAGGTTCTCGTTTTTTCCTTGTAACACTTTAGTGCGTCCTTACTGTTTTCCTGTTTTAATCTCTTGAACAAGACGGTTTTAATGCCCCTTGGAAGAGACGTGGAGTTCAGAGTGGTTTAACAAGATAGTTTTAAGGCCCCTTGGTAGAGACGTGGAGGTCACAGTAGCTTAACAAGACGAGTTTAATGCCCCTTGGAAGAGACGTGGAGTTCAGAGTGGTTTAACAAGACAGTTTTAATGCCCCTTGGAAGAGACGTGGAGTTCAGAGTGGTTTATCAGGACGGATTTAATACTCCTTGGAAGAGACGTGGAGTTCAGAGTGGTTTAACACAACGGTTTTAATGGCCCTTGGAAGAGTAGTGGAGGTCCCAGTGGAATAAAAAGACAATATCAATGCCCCTTGGAAGAGTGGTGGAGGTCGCAGTGGAATTAAAAGACAATATCAATGCCCCTTGGAAGAGACGTGGAGGTCACAGTAGCTTATCAAGACGGTTTTAATGCCCCTTGGAAGAGCTGTGGAGTTCAGAGTGGTTTAACAAGATGGATTTAATGCCCTTTGGAAGAGACGTGGAGGTCAGAGTAGCTTAACAAGACTGTTTTAATGACCCTTGAAAGAGTGGTGGAGGTCGCAGTGGAATAAAAAGACAATATCAATGCTCCGTGGAAGAGACGTGGAGGTCACAGTTGCTTATCAAGACGGTTTTATTGCTCCTTGGAAGGGCTGTGGAGTTCAGAATGGTTGAACAAGATGGTTTTAATGCCCCTTGGAAGAGACGTGGAGGTCACAGTAGCTTAACAAGACTGATTTAATGCCCCTTGGAAGAGACGTGGAGTTCAGAGTGATTTAACAAGACGGTTTTAATGTCCCTTGGAAGAGTGGTGGATGTCCAGGTTTAATAAAAAGACAATATCAATGCCCCTTGGAAGAGTGGTGGAGGTCCCAGTAGAATAAAAAGACAATATCAATGCCCCTTGGAAGAGATGTGGAGGTTACAGTAGCTTAACAAGACGGTCTTAATGCCCCTTGGAAGAGACGTGGAGTTCAGAGTGGTTTAACAAGACGGTTTTATTGCCCCTTGGAAGAGACGTGGAGTTCAGAGTGGTTTAACAGGACGGTTTTAATGCCCGTTGGAAGAGATGTGGAGTACAGAGTGGTTTAACAAGACGGTTTTAATGCCCCTTGGAAGAGTAGTGGAGGTCCCAGTGGAATAAAAAGACTATATCAATGCCCCTTGGAAGAGTGGTGGAGGTCGCAGTGGAATAAAAAGACAATATCAATGCCCCTTAGAAGAGTGGTGGAGGTCGCAGTGGAATAAAAAGACAATATGAATGCCCCTTGGAAGAGACGTGGAGGTCACAGTAGCTTAACAAGACAGTTTTAATGACCCTTGAAAGAGACGTGGAGGTCACAGTAGCTTAACAAGATGGTTTTAATGCCCCTTGGAAGAGACGTGGAGTTCAGAGTGGTTTAACAAGATGGTTTTAATGTCCCTTGGAAGAGACGTGGAGGTCACAGTAGTTTAACAAGACGGTTTTAATACCCCTTGGAAGAGACGTGGAGGTCACAGTAGCTTAACAAGATGGTTTTAATGCCCCTTGGAAGAGACTTGGAGGTTACAGTAGCTTAACAAGATGGTTTTAAAGCCCCTTGGAAGATACGTGGAGTTCAGAGTGGTTTAACAAGACAGTTTTAATGCTGCTTGGAAAAAACGTAGCGGTCACAGTAGTTTAAGAAGAAGGTTTTAATGCCCCTTGGAAGAGACGTGGAGGTCACAGTGGCTTAACAAGATGGTTTTAATGCCCCTTGGAAGAGATGTGGAGTTCAGAGTGGTTTATTAAGACGATTTTAATGCCCCTTGGAAGAGACGTGGAGTTCAGAGTTGTTTAACAAGACGGTTTTAATGCCCCTTGGAATAGACGTGGAGGTCACAGTCGTTTAAGAAGAAGGTTTTAATGCCCCTTGGAAGAGACGTGGAGGTCACAGTGGCTTAACAAGATGGTTTTAATGCCCCTTGGAAGAGATGTGGGGTTCAGAGTGGTTTATTAAGACGATTTTAATGCCCCTTGGAAGAGACGTGGAGTTCAGAGTTGATTAACAAGACGGTTTTAATGCCCCTTGGAATAGACTTGGAGGTCACAGTCGTTTAAGAAGAAGGTTTTAATGCCCCTTGGAAGAGACGTGGAGGTCACAGTAGCTTAACAAGATGGTTTTAATGCCCCTTGGAAGAGACGTGGAGGTCACAGTGGCTTAACAAGATGGTTTTAATGCCCCTTGGAACAGATGTGGAGTTCATAGTGGTTTAACATGACGGTTTTAATGCCCCTTGGAACAGTGGTGAAGGTCCCAGTGGAATAAAAAGAGAATATCAATGCCCCTTGGAATAGTGGTGGTGGTCGCAGTAGAATAAAAAGACAATATCAATGCCCCTTGGAAGAGACGTGGAGGTTACAGGAGCTTAACAAGATGGTTTTAACGCCCCTTGGAAGAGACGTGGAGTTCAGAGTGGTTTAACAAGACGGTTTTAATGCCCCTTGAATGAGACGTTGAGTACAGAGTGGTTTAACAGGATGTATTTAATGCCCCTTGGAAGAGACGTGGAGTTCAGAGTGGTTTAACAAGATGGTTTTAATGCCCCTTGGAAGAGTAGTGGAGGTCCCAGTGAAATGAAAAGACAATATCAATGACCCTTGGAAGAGTGGTGGAGTTCGCAGTGGAATAAAAAGACAATATCAATGCCCTTGGAAGAGTGGTGGAGGTCGCAGTGGAATAAAAAGACAATATCAATGCCCCTTGGAAGAGAAGTGGAGGTCACAGTAGCTTAACAAGATGGTTTTAATGCCCCTTGGAAGAGTGGTGGAGGTCGCAGTGGAATAAAAAGACAATATCAATGCCCCGTGGAAGAGACGTGAAGGTCACAATTTCTTATCAAGACAGTTTTAATGCCCCTTGGAAGTGCTGTGGAGTTCAGAGTGGTTTAAAAAGAAGGTTTTAATGCCCCTTGGAAGAGACGTGGAGGTCACAGTAGCTTAACAAGATTGTTTTAATGCTTCTTGGAAGAGACGTGGAGTTCAGAGTGGTTTAACAAGATGTTTTTAATGCCCCTTGGAAGAGACGTGGAGTTCAGAGTGGTTTAACAAGACGGTTTTATTGCCCCTTGGAAGAGACGTGGAGTTCAGAGTGGTTTAACAGGACGGTTTTAATGCCCGTTGGAAGAGATGTGGAGTACAGAGTGGTTTAACAAGACGGTTTTAATACCCCTTGGAAGAGACCTGGAGGTCAAAGTAGCTTAATGAGTCGGTTTTAATGCCCTTCGAAAGTGACGTGAGTTCAGAGTGGTTTAACAAGACGGTTTAAATGCCCCTTGGAAGAGTCGTGGAATTCAGAGTGGTTTAACAAGATAGTTTTAATGCCCCTTGAAAGAGCTGTGGAGTTCAGAGTGGTTTAACAAGACGGTTTTAATGCCCCTTGGAAGATACGTGGAGCTCAGAGTGGTTTAACAAGATGGTTTTAATGCCCCTTGGAAGAGTGGTGGATGTCCCAGTGTAATAAAAATACAATATCAATGCCCCTTGGAAGAGTGGTGGAGGTCCCAGTAGAATAAAAAGACAATATCAATGCCCCTTGGAAGAGATGTGGAGGTTACAGTAGCTTAATAAGACGGTCTTAATGCCCCTTGGAAGAGACGTGGAGTTCAGAGTGGTTTAACAAGATGGTTTTATTGCCCCTTGGAAGAGACGTGGAGTTCAGAGTGGTTTAACAGGACGGTTTTAATGCCCGTTGGAAGAGATGTGGAGTACAGAGTGGTTTAACAAGATGGTTTTAATGCCCCTTGGAAGAGTAGTAGAGGTCCCAGTGGAATAAAAAGACTATATCAATGCCCCTTGGAAGAGTGGTGTAGGTCGCAGTGGAATAAAAAGACAATATCAATGCCCCTTGGAAGAGTGGTGGAGGTCGCAGTGGAATAAAAAGACAATATCAATGCCCCTTGGAAGAGACGTGGAGGACACAGTAGCTTAACAAGACAGTTTTAATGACCCTTGAAAGAGACTTGGAGGTCACAGTAGCTTAACAAGACGGTTTTAATGCCCCTTGGAAGAGACGTGGAGTTCAGAGTGGTTTAACAAGATGGTTTTAATGTCCCTTGGAAGAGACGTGGAGGTCACAGTAGTTTAATAAGACGGTTTTAATGCCCCTTGGAAGAGACGTGGAGGTCACAGTAGCTTAACAAGATGGTCTTAAGGCCCCTTGGAAGAGACGTGGAGGTCACAGAAGCTTATCAAGACGGTTTTATTGCCCCTTGGAAGAGCTGTGGAGTTCAGAGTGGTTTAACAAGATGGTTTTAATGCCCCTTGGAAGAGATGTGGAGGTCACAGTAGCTTAACAAGACTGTTTTAATGCCCCTTGGAAGAGACGTGGAATTCAGAGTGGTTTAACAAGATGGTTTTATTGCCCCTTGGAAGAGACATGGAGGTCACAGTAGCTTAACAAGACGGTTTTAATGCCCCTTGGAAGAGCTGTGGAGTTCAGAGTGGTTTAACAAGACGGTTTTAATGCCCCCTGGAAGAGACCTGGAAGTCACAGTAGCTTAACAAAATGGTTTTAATGCCCTTCGGAAGAGACTTGAGTTCAGAGTTGTTTAACAAGACGGTTTTAATGTCCCCTGGATGAGACGTGGAGTTCAGAGTGGTTTAACAAGATAGTTTTAATGCTCCTTGGATGAGACGTGGAGGTCACAGTAGCTTAGCAGGATGATTTTACTGCCCCTTGGAAGAGTGGTGGAGGTCGCAGTGGAATAAAAAGACAATATCAATGGCCCGTGGAAGAGACGTGGAGGTCACAGTAGCTTATCAAGACGGTTTAAATGCCCCTTGGAACAGCTGTGGAGTTCAGAGTGGTTTAACAAGACGGTTTTAATGCCCCTTGGAAGATACGTGGAGCTCAGAGTGGTTTAACAAGACGGTTTTAATGCCGCTTGGAAAAGACGTGGAGGTCACAGTAGTTTAAGAAGAAGTTTTTAATGCCCCTTGGAAGAGACGTGGAGGTCACAGTAGCTTAACAAGATGTTTTTAATGCCCCTTGGAAGAGACGTGGAGTTCAGAGTGGTTTAACAAGACGGTTTTATTGCCCCTTGGAAGAGACGTGGAGTTCAGAGTGGTTTAACAGGACGGTTTTAATGCCCGTTGGAAGAGATGTGGAGTACAGAGTGGTTTAACAAGACGGTTTTAATACCCCTTGGAAGAGACCTGGAGGTCAAAGTAGCTTAATAAGTCGGTTTTAATGCCCTTCGAAAGAGACGTGAGTTCAGAGTGGTTTAACAAGACGGTTTAAATGCCCCTTGGAAGAGTCGTGGAATTCAGAGTGGTTTAACAAGATAGTTTTAATGCCCCTTGAAAGAGCTGTGGAGTTCAGAGTGGTTTAACAAGACGGTTTTAATGCCCCTTGGAAGATACGTGGAGCTCAGAGTGGTTTAACAAGACGGTTTTAATGCCGCTTGGAAAAGACGTGGAGGTCACAGTAGTTTAAGAGGAAGGTTTTAATGACCCTTGGAAGAGACGTGGAGGTCACAGTAGCTTAACAAGATGGTTTTAATGCCCCTTGGAAGTGACGTGGAGGTCACAGTGTCTTAATAAGATGGTTTTAATGCCCCTTGGAAGAGTGGTGGAGGTCGCAGTGGAATAAAAAGACAATATCAATGCTCCTTGGTAGAGAAGTGGAGGTCACAGAAGCTTATCAAGACAGTTTTATTGCCCCTTGGAAGAGCTGTGGAGTTCAAAGTGGTTTAAAAAGATGGTTTTAATGCCCCTTGGAAGAGACGTGGAGGCCACAGCAGCTTAACAAGACTGTTTTAATGCCCCTTGGAAGAGACTTGGAATTCAGAGTGGTTTAACAAGACGGTTTTAATGCCCCTTGGAAGATACATGGAGGTCACAGTAGCTTAACAAGATGGTTTTAATGCCCCTTGGACGAGCTGTGGAGTTCAGAGTGGTTTAACAAGACGGTTTTAATGCCCCTTGGAAGAGACCTGGACGTCACAGTATCTTAACAAGATGGTTTTAATGCCCTTCGGAAGAGACGTGAGTTCAGAGTGGTTTAACAAGACGGTTTTAATGCCCCTTGGAAGAGACGTGGAGTTCAGAGTGGTTTAACAAGATAGTTTTAAGGCCCCTTGGTAGAGACGTGGAGGTCACTGTAGCTTAACAAGACGAGTTTAATGCCCCTTGGAAGAGACGTGGAGTTCAGAGTGGTTTAACAAAACAGTTTTAATGCCCCTTGAAAAAGACGTGGAGTTCAGAGTGGTTTATCAGGACGGTTTTAATACCCCTTGGAAGAGACGTGGAGTTCAGAGTGGTTTAACACGACGGTTTTAATGTCCCTTGGAAGAGTAGTGGAGGTCCCAGTGGAATAAAAAGACAATATCAATGCCCCTTGGAACAGTGAAGGAGGTCTCAGTGGAATAAAAAGACAATATCAATGCCCCTTGGAAGAGTGGTGGAGGTCGCAGTGGAATTAAAAGACAATATCAATGCCCCTTGGAAGAGACGTGGAGGTCACAGTAGTTTATCAAGACGGTTTTAATGAACCTTGGAAGAGCTGTGGAGTTCAGAGTGGTTTAACAAGATGGGTTTAATGCCCCTTGGAAGAGACGTGGAGGTCAGAGTAGCTTAACAAGACTGTTTTAATGCCCCTTGGAAGAGTGGTGGAGGTCGCTGTGGAATAAAAATACAATATCAATGCTCCGTGGAAGAGACGTGGAGGTCACAGTTGCTTATCAAGATGGTTTTATTGCCCCTTGGAAGAGCTGTGGAGTTCAGAGTGGTTGAACAAGATGGTTTTAATGCCCCTTGGAAGAGACATGGAGGTCACAGTAGCTTAACAAGACTGTTTTAATGCCCCTTGGAAGAGACGTGGAGTTCAGAGTGATTTAACAAGATGGTTTTAATGCCCCTTGGAAGAGTGGTGGATGTCCCAGTGTAATAAAAAGACAATATCAATGCCCCTTGGAAGAGTGGTGGAGGTCCCAGTAGAATAAAAAGAAAATATCAATGCCCCTTGGAAGAGATGTGGAGGTTACAGTAGCTTAACAAGACGGTCTTTATGCCCCTTGGAAGAGACGTGGAGTTCAGAGTGGTTTAACAAGATGGTTTTATTGCCCCTTGGAAGAGACGTGGAGTTCAGAGTGGTTTAACAGGACGGTTTTAATGCCCGTTGGAAGAGATGTGGAGTACAGAGTGGTTTAACAAGATGGTTTTAATGCCCCTTGGAAGAGTAGTAGAGGTCCCAGTGGAATAAAAAGACTATATCAATGCCCCTTGGAAGAGTGGTGTAGGTCGCAGTGGAATAAAAAGACAATATCAATGCCCCTTGGAAGAGTGGTGGAGGTCGCAGTGTAATAAAAAATACAATATCAATGCCCCTTGGAAGAGACGTGGAGGACACAGTAGCTTAACAAGACAGTTTTAATGACCCTTGAAAGAGACTTGGAGGTCACAGTAGCTTAACAAGACGGTTTTAATGCCCCTTGGAAGAGACGTGGAGTTCAGAGTGGTTTAACATGATGGTTTTAATGTCCCTTGGAAGAGTCGTGGAGGTCACAGTAGTTTAATAAGACGGTTTTAATGCCCCTTGGAAGAGACGTGGAGGTCACAGTAGCTTAACAAGATGGTCTTAAGGCCCCTTGGAAGAGACGTGGAGGTCACAGAAGCTTATCAAGACGGTTTTATTGCCCATTGGAAGAGCTGTGGAGTTCAGAGTGGTTTAACAAGATGGTTTTAATGCCCCTTGGAAGAGATGTGGAGGTCACAGTAGCTTAACAAGACTGTTTTAATGCCCCTTGGAAGAGACGTGGAATTCAGAGTGGTTTAACAAGATGGTTTTATTGCCCCTTGGAAGAGACATGGAGGTCACAGTAGCTTAACAAGACGGTTTTAATGCCCCTTGGAAGAGCTGTGGAGTTCAGAGTGGTTTAACAAGACCGTTTTAATGCCCCCTGGAAGAGACCTGGAAGTCACAGTAGCTTAACAAGATGGTTTTAATGCCCTTCGGAAGAGACTTGAGTTCAGAGTGGTTTAACAAGACGGTTTCAATGTCCCCTGGATGAGACGTGGAGTTCAGAGTGGTTTAACAAGATAGTTTTAATGCTCCTTGGATGAGACGTGGAGGTCACAGTAGCTTAGCAGGATGATTTTAATGCCCCTTGGAAGAGTGGTGGAGGTCGCAGTGGAATAAAAAGACAATATCAATGGCCCGTGGAAGAGACGTGGAGGTCACAGTAGCTTATCAAGACAGTTTAAATGCCCCTTGGAACAGCTGTGGAGTTCAGAGTGGTTTAACAAGACGGTTTTAATGCCCCTTGGAAGATACGTGGAGCTCAGAGTGGTTTAACAAGACGGTTTTAATGCCGCTTGGAAAAGACGTGGAGGTCACAGTAGTTTAAGAAGAAGGTTTTAATGCCCCTTGGAAGAGACGTGGAGGTCACAGTAGCTTAACAAGATGGTTTTAATGCCCCTTGGAAGTGACGTGGAGGTCACAGTGTCTTAACAAGATGGTTTTAATGCCCCTTGGAAGAGTGGTGGAGGTCGCAGTGGAATAAAAAGACAATATCAATGCTCCTTGGAAGAGAAGTGGAGGTCACAGAAGCTTATCAAGACAGTTTTATTGCCCCTTGGAAGAGCTGTGGAGTTCAAAGTGGTTTAAAAAGATGGTTTTAATGCCCCTTGGAAGAGACGTGGAGGCCACAGCAGCTTAACAAGACTGTTTTAATGCCCCTTGGAAGAGACGTGGAGTTCAGAGTGGTTTATCAGGACGGTTTTAATACCCCTTGGAAGAGACGTGGAGTTCAGAGTGGTTTAACACGACGGTTTTAATGTCCCTTGGAAGAGTAGTGGAGGTCCCAGTGGAATAAACAGACAATATGAATGCCCCTTGGAAGAGTGAAAGAGGTCGCAGTGGAATAAAAAGACAATATCAATGCCCCTTGCAAGAGTGGTGGAGGTCGCAGTGGAATTAAAATACATTATCAATGCCCCTTGGAAGAGACGTGGAGGTCACAGTAGCTTATCAAGACGGTTTTATAGCCCCTTGTAAGAGCTGTGGAGTTCAGAGTGGTTTAACAAGATGGATTTAATGCCCCTTGGAAGAGACGTGGAGGTCAGAGTAGCTTAACCAGACTGTTTTAATGCCCCTTGGAAGAGTGGTGGAGGTCACAGTGGAATAAAAAGACAATATCAATGCTCCGTGGAAGAGACGTGGAGGTCACAGTTGCTTATCAAGACGGTTTTATTGCCCCTTGGAAGAGCTGTGGAGTTCAGAGTGGTTGAACAAGATGGTTTTAATGCCCCTTGGAAGAGACGTGGAGGTCACAGTAGCTTAACAAGACTGTTTTAATGCCCCTTGGAAGAGACGTGGAGTTCAGAGTGATTTAACAAGACGGTTTTACGCCCCTTGGAAGAATGGTGGATGTCCCAGTGTAATAAAAAGACAATATCAATGCCCCTTGGAAGAGTGGTGGAGGTCCCAGTAGAATAAAAAGACAATATCAATGCCCCTTGGAAGAGATGTGGAGGTTACAGTAGCTTAACAAGACGGTCTTAATGCCCCTTGGAAGAGACGTGGAGTTCAGAGTGGTTTAACAAGACGGTTTTATTGCCCCTTGGAAGAGACGTGGAGTTCAGAGTGGTTTAAGAGGACGTTTTTAATGCCCGTTGGAAGAGATGTGGAGTACAGAGTGGTTTAACAAGATGGTTTTAATGCCCCTTGGAAGAGTAGTGGAGGTCCCAGTGGAATAAAAAGACTACATCAATGCCCCTTGGAAGAGTGGTGGAGGTCGCAGTGGAATAAAAAGACAATATCAATGCCCCTTGGAAGAGTGGTGGAGGTCACAGTGGAATAAGAAGACAATATCAATGCCCCCTTGGAAGAGACGTGGAGGTCACAGTAGCTTATCAAGACAGTTTCAATGACCCTTGAAAGAGACGTGCAGGTCACAGTAGCTTAACAAGACGGTTTTAATGCCCCTTGGAAGAGACGTGGAGTTCAGAGTGGTTTAACATGATGGTTTTAATGTCCCTTGGAAGAGACGTGGAGGTCACAGTAGTTTAATAAGACGGTTTTAATGCCCCTTGGAAGATACATGGAGGTCACAGTAGCTTAAGAAGATGGTTTTAATGCCCCTTGGACGAGCTGTGGAGTTCAGAGTGGTTTAACAAGACGGTTTTAATGCCCCTTGGAAGAGACCTGGACGTCACAGTAGCTTAACAAGATGGTTTTAATGCCCTTCGGAAGAGACGTGAGTTCAGAGTGGTTTAACAAGACGGTTTTAATGCCCCTTGGAAGAGACGTGGAGTTCAGAGTGGTTTAACAAGATAGTTTTAAGGCCCCTTGGTAGAGACGTGGAGGTCACTGTAGCTTAACAAGACGAGTTTAATGCCCCTTGGAAGAGACGTGGAGTTCAGAGTGGTTTAACAAAACAGTTTTAATGCCCCTTGAAAAAGACGTGGAGTTCAGAGTGGTTTATCAGGACGGTTTTAATACCCCTTGGAAGAGACGTGGAGTTCAGAGTGGTTTAACACGACGGTTTTAATGTCCCTTGGAAGAGTAGTGGAGGTCCCAGTGGAATAAAAAGACAATATCAATGCCCCTTGGAACAGTGAAGGAGGTCTCAGTGGAATAAAAAGACAATATCAATGCCCCTTGGAAGAGTGGTGGAGGTCGCAGTGGAATTAAAAGACAATATCAATGCCCCTTGGAAGAGACGTGGAGGTCACAGTAGTTTATCAAGACGGTTTTAATGAACCTTGGAAGAGCTGTGGAGTTCAGAGTGGTTTAACAAGATGGGTTTAATGCCCCTTGGAAGAGACGTGGAGGTCAGAGTAGCTTAACAAGACTGTTTTAATGCCCCTTGGAAGAGAGGTGGAGGTCGCAGTGGAATAAAAAGACAATATCAATGCTCCGTGGAAGAGACGTGGAGGTCACAGTTGCTTATCAAGATGGTTTTATTGCCCCTTGGAAGAGCTGTGGAGTTCAGAGTGGTTGAACAAGATGGTTTTAATGCCCCTTGGAAGAGACATGGAGGTCACAGTAGCTTAACAAGACTGTTTTAATGCCCCTTGGAAGAGACGTGGAGTTCAGAGTGATTTAACAAGATGGTTTTAATGCCCCTTGGAAGAGTGGTGGATGTCCCAGTGTAATAAAAAGACAATATCAATGCCCCTTGGAAGAGTGGTGGAGGTCCCAGTAGAATAAAAAGAAAATATCAATGCCCCTTGGAAGAGATGTGGAGGTTACAGTAGCTTAACAAGACGGTCTTAATGCCCCTTGGAAGAGACGTGGAGTTCAGAGTGGTTTAACAAGATGGTTTTATTGCCCCTTGGAAGAGATGTGGAGTTCATAGTGGTTTAACAGGACGGTTTTAATGCCCGTTGGAAGAGATGTGGAGTACAGAGTGGTTTAACAAGATGGTTTTAATGCCCCTTGGAAGAGTAGTAGAGGTCCCAGTGGAATAAAAAGACTATATCAATGCCCCTTGGAAGAGTGGTGTAGGTCGCAGTGGAATAAAAAGACAATATCAATGCCCCTTGGAAGAGTGGTGGAGGTCGCAGTGGAATAAAAAGACAATATCAATGCCCCTTGGAAGAGACGTGGAGGACACAGTAGCTTAACAAGACAGTTTTAATGACCCTTGAAAGAGACTTGGAGGTCACAGTAGCTTAACAAGACGGTTTTAATGCCCCTTGGAAGAGACGTGGAGTTCAGAGTGGTTTAACATGATGGTTTTAATGTCCCTTGGAAGAGACGTGGAGGTCACAGTAGTTTAATAAGACGGTTTTAATGCCCCTTGGAAGAGACGTGGAGGTCACAGTAGCTTAACAAGATGGTCTTAAGGCCCCTTGGAAGAGACGTGGAGGTCACAGAAGCTTATCAAGACGGTTTTATTGCCCATTGGAAGAGCTGTGGAGTTCAGAGTGGTTTAACAAGATGGTTTTAATGCCCCTTGGAAGAGATGTGGAGGTCACAGAAGCTTAACAAGACTGTTTTAATGCCCCTTGGAAGAGACGTGGAATTCAGAGTGGTTTAACAAGATGGTTTTATTGCCCCTTGGAAGAGACATGGAGGTCACAGTAGCTTAACAAGATGGTTTTAATGCCCCTTGGAAGAGCTGTGGAGTTCAGAGTGGTTTAACAAGACCGTTTTAATGCCCCCTGGAAGAGACCTGGAAGTCACAGTAGCTTAACAAGATGGTTTTAATGCCCTTCGGAAGAGACTTGAGTTCAGAGTGGTTTAACAAGACGGTTTCAATGTCCCCTGGATGAGACGTGGAGTTCAGAGTGGTTTAACAAGATAGTTTTAATGCTCCTTGGATGAGACGTGGAGGTCACAGTAGCTTAGCAGGATGATTTTAATGCCCCTTGGAAGAGTGGTGGAGGTCGCAGTGGAATAAAAAGACAATATCAATGGCCCGTGGAAGAGACGTGGAGGTCACAGTAGCTTATCAAGACGGTTTAAATGCCCCTTGGAACAGCTGTGGAGTTCAGAGTGGTTTAACAAGACGGTGTTAATGCCCCTTGGAAGATACGTGGAGCTCAGAGTGGTTTAACAAGACGGTTTTAATGCCGCTTGGAAAAGACGTGGAGATCACAGTAGTTTAAGAAGAAGGTTTTAATGACCCTTGGAAGAGACGTGGAGGTCACAGTAGCTTAACAAGATGGTTTTAATGCCCCTTGGAAGTGACGTGGAGGTCACAGTGTCTTAAGAAGACGGTTTTAATGCCCCTTGGAAGAGTGGTGGAGGTCGCAGTGGAATAAAAAGACAATATCAATGCTTCTTGGAAGAGAAGTGGAGGTCACAGAAGCTTATCAAGACAGTTTTATTGCCCCTTGGAAGAGCTGTGGAGTTCAAAGTGGTTTAAAAAGATGGTTTTAATGCCCCTTGGAAGAGACGTGGAGGCCACAGCAGCTTAACAAGACTGTTTTAATGCCCCTTGGAAGAGACTTGGAGTTCAGAGTGGTTTAACAAGATGGTTTTAATGCCCCTTGGAAGATACATGGAGGTCACAGTAGCTTAACAAGACGGTTTTAATGCCCCTTGGAAGAGCTGTGTAGTTCAGAGTGGTTTAACAAGACGGTTTTAATGCCCCTTGTAAGAGATCTGGACGTCACAGTAGCTTAACAAGGTGGTTTTAATGCCCTTCGGAAGAGACGTGAGTTCAGAGTGGTTTAACAACATAGTAACATAGTAACATAGTTTGTAAAGCCGAATAAAGACTTGCGTCCATCAAGTTCGACCTGTTAGTTCTGTAATTGCTAAAGTTGATCCAGAGGAGGGCAAAAACCCCAAATGATTTGGCCAATCTTCACCTGAGGAAAAATTCCCTCACGACTCTGAAACCAGCAGTCAGAATAAATCCCTGTATCAACCTACTATTTTTTTTATTTTTAAGTATATGCTGAAATCTGCCTGGTATCTAGAAATGCATCCAGTCCCCGCTTGAATTAGTGTAGTGAATCCGACATTACCGTCTCCTCACTCAGTGAATTCCATATTCTCACTGCTCTTACCGTAAAGAACCCCTTCCTATGCTGGTGCTGAAACCTTTTCTTTTCCAGTCTTAGTGAATGCCCTCTTGTTACCGTAATATTCCTCCTTTTGAACAAATCCCGGGCAAGGTCTCTATACTGTCCCCTAACATATTTGTACACATTTATTATGTCCCCCCTCAACCTTCTCTTTTCCAGGCTGAATAGTCCTAGTTTTGCCAACCTCTCTGGGTATTGCAGTCCCTCCATTCCCTTTATTAATTTTGTTGCCTTCCTTTGTACCTTTTCAAGCTCGTTTATATCCTTTCTATATATTGGGGCCCATAACTGAGCACAGTATTCCAAGTGTGGTCTGACCAGTGCTTTGTACAGTGGAAGAACAATGGTCTCATCCTTTGCAGCTATACCTCTTCTGATACATCCCATTACCCTGTTTGCCCTTACAGCAGCAGCCTGACTTTGGGCACTCCAATGTGGTTTGCTATCAATCAAGATGCCCAAGTCCTTCTCCATCTCTGAATTCCCCAATGATTTCCCATTCAGTGAGTACTGGTGACTTCCATTTTTCCTTCCCATATGTATGACCTTACATTTCTCCTCATTAAACCTCATTTGCCTTTTAATGCTCCACCTACCCAGCTTATCCAAATCCCTCTGTAGGTCTGCACTGTCCTCTTTTGTATTAATTGTTTTACATAACTTTGTGTCATCTGCAAATATTGATATTTTACTATTTATCCCGTTGACTATGTCGTTAATAAAGATATTAAATAACATTGGGCCTAGTACAGACACCTGTGGTACCCCACTAGTGACGCTTACCCAATTTGAGTATATTCCATTTATAACCACCCTCTGCCTTCTATCCCTTAGCCAGTTTGCTACCCACTTGCAGACATTTTCCCCCAGCCCCATCATTCTCATTTTGTATACCAACCTATTATGTGGCACGCTATCGAACGCTTTTGAGAAGTCGAGATACACAACATCCACTGGTTCCCCCTGATCTACTCGAGAGCTCACCTCCTCGTAGAAGTCAATCAGCGATTCCTCATGAATCCATGTTGGTTCGGGATTAAAAGATGATTAGCATCAAGATGCTCCGTAATTGCCTCTTTAATGAAGCTTTCAAAAATTTTGCCCACAACGGACGTCAGACTAACCGGCCGATAGTTTCCGGTGTCACTTTTCGCTCCCTTTTTGAATATTGGCACTACATTCGCCTGTCGCCAATCAAGTGGTACAGACCCAGTCTCAACAGAGTCCTTAAATATAAGATATAACGGTCTGTCTATCACATTACTTAGTTCCCTTAGTACCCGTGGGTGTATGCCATCAGGTCCTGGTGATTTGTTTATTTTAATGTTACTGAGGCGTTTCTGTACCTCAACTTGGGTTAGATTAGTCATACTTAGTGGAGGATTAAGCTTGTCACTTCTCATTTCGCCTGTTCGTTCGATTTCCTTTGTGAAAGTTGTCGAAAAAAAATTATTTAATAGATTAGCTTTATCCTCATCTTTCTCTATGATTTTGCCTTCCTCACTTTTTATCGGTCCAATATTATCCGATTTAATCCTTTTACTATTTATATACGTAAAGAACAGTTTGGGATTTGATCTACTTTCCCTAGCAATACGTCTCTCTGTTTCCTCCTTCGCTATTTTTATTTGTTTTTTGCAGGTTCTCGTTTTTTCCTTGTAACACTTTAGTGCCTCCTTACTGTTTTCCTGTTTTAATCTCTTGAACAAGACGGTTTTAATGCCCCTTGGAAGAGACGTGGAGTTCAGAGTGGTTTAACAAGATAGTTTTAAGCTCCCTTGGTAGAGACGTGGAGGTCACAGTAGCTTAACAAGACGAGTTTAATGCCCCTTGGAAGAGACGTGGAGTTCAGAGTGGTTTAACACAACGGTTTTAATGGCCCTTGGAAGAGTAGTGGAGGTCCCAGTGGAATAAAAAGACAATATCAATGCCCCTTGGAAGAGTGGTGGAGGTCGCAGTGGAATTAAAAGACAATATCAATGCCCCTTGGAAGAGACGTGGAGGTCACAGTAGCTTATCAAGACGGTTTTAATGCCCCTTGGAAGAGCTGTGGAGTTCAGAGTGGTTTAACAAGATGGATTTAATGCCCCTTGGAAGAGACGTGGAGGTCAGAGTAGCTTAACAAGACTGTTTTAATGCCCCTTGGAAGAGTGGTGGAGGTCGCAGTGGAATAAAAAGACAATATCAATGCTCCGTGGAAGAGACGTGGAGGTCACAGTTGCTTATCAAGACGGTTTTATTGCCCCTTGGAAGAGCTGTGGAGTTCAGAGTGGTTGAACAAGATGGTTTTAATGCCCCTTGGAAGAGACGTGGAGGTCACAGTAGCTTAACAAGACTGATTTAATGCCCCTTGGAAGAGACGTGGAGTTCAGAGTGATTTAACAAGACGGTTTTAATGCCCCTTGGAAGAGTGGCGGATGTCCCGGTTTAATAAAAAGACAATATCAATGCCCCTTGGAAGAGTGGTGGAGGTCCCAGTAGAATAAAAAGACAATATCAATGCCCCTTGGAAGAGATGTGGAGGTTACAGCAGCTTAACAAGACGGTCTTAATGCCCCTTGGAAGAGACGTGGAGTTCAGAGTGGTTTAACAAGACGGTTTTATTGCCCCTTGGAAGAGACGTGGAGTTCAGAGTGGTTTAACAGGACGGTTTTAATGCCCTTTGGAAGAGATGTGGAGTACAGAGTGGTTTAACAAGACGGTTTTAATGCCCCTTGGAAGAGTAGTGGAGGTCCCAGTGGAATAAAAAGACTATATCAATGCCCCTTGGAAGAGTGGTGGAGGTCGCAGTGGAATAAAAAGACAATATCAATGCCCCTTAGAAGAGTGGTGGAGGTCGCAGTGGAATAAAAAGACAATTTGAATGCCCCTTGGAAGAGACGTGGAGGTCACATTAGCTTAACAAGACAGTTTTAATGACCCTTGAATGAGACGTGGAGGTCACAGTAGCTTAACAAGATGGTATTATTGCCCCTTGGAAGAGACGTGGAGCTCAGAGTGGTTTAACAAGATGGTTTTAATGTCCCTTGGAAGAGACGTGGAGGTCACAGTAGCTTAACAAGATGGTTTTAATGCCCCTTGGAAGAGACTTGGAGGTTACAGTAGCTTAACAAGATGGTTTTAATGCCCCTTGGAAGATACGTGGAGTTCAGAGTGGTTTAACAAGACGGTTTTAATACTGCTTGGAAAAAACGTAGAGGTCACAGTAGTTTAAGAAGATGGTTTTATTGCCCCTTGGAAGAGACGTGGAGGTCACAGTGGCTTAACAAGATGGTTTTAATGCCCCTTGGAAGAGATGTGGAGTTCAGAGTGGTTTATTAAGACGATTTTAATGCCCCTTGGAAGAGACGTGGAGTTCAGAGTTGTTTAACAAGACGGTTTTAATGCCCCTTGGAATAGATGTGGAGGTCACAGTCGTTTAAGAAGAAGGTTTTAATGCCCCTTGGAAGAGACGTGGAGGTCACAGTAGCTTAACAAGACGGTTTTAATGCCCCTTGGAAGAGACGTGGAGGTCACAATGGCTTAACAAGATGGTTTTAATGCCCCTTGGAAGAGATGTGGAGTTCAGAGTGGTTTAACATGACGGTTTCAATGCCCCTTGGAAGAGTGGTGGAGGTCCCAGTGGAATAAAAAGAGAATATCAATGCCCCTTGGAATAGTGGTGGTGGTCGCAGTAGAATAAAAAGACAATATCAATGCCCCTTGGAAGAGACGTGGAGGTTACAGGAGCTTAACAAGATGGTTTTAACGCCCCTTGGAAGAGACGTGGAGTTCAGAGTGGTTTAACAAGACGGTTTTAATGCCCCTTGGATGAGACGTGGAGTACAGAGTGGTTTAACTGGATGGATTTAATGCCCCTTGGAAGAGACGTGGAGTTCAGAGTGGTTTAACAAGATGGTTTTAATGCCCCTTGGAAGAGTAGTGGAGGTCCCAGTGAAATGAAAAGACAATATCAATGACCCTTGGATGAGTGGTGGAGTTCGCAGTGGAATAAAAAGACAATATCAATGCCCCTTGGAAGAGTGGTGGAGGTCGCAGTGGAATAAAAAGACAATATCAATGCCCCTTGGAAGAGACGTGGAGGTCACAGTAGCTTAACAAGACGGTTTTAATGCCCCTTGGAAGAGTGGTGGAGGTCGCAGTGGAATAAAAAGACAATATCAATGCCCCGTGGAAGAGACGTGAAGGTCACAATTTCTTATCAAGACGGTTTTAATGCCCCTTGGAAGTGCTGTGGAGTTCAGAGTGGTTTAAAAAGAAGGTTTTAATACCCCTTGGAAGAGACGTGGAGGTCACAGTAGCTTAACAAGATTGTTTTAATGCTTCTTGGAAGAGACGTGGAGTTCAGAGTGGTTTAACAAGATGTTTTTAATGCCCCTTGGAAGAGACGTGGAGTTCAGAGTGGTTTAACAAGACGGTTTTATTGCCCCTTGGAAGAGACGTGGAGTTCAGAGTTTTTTAACAGGACGGTTTTAATGCCCGTTGGAAGAGATGTGGAGTACAGAGTGGTTTAACAAGACGGTTATAATACCCCTTGGAAGAGACCTGGAGGTCACAGTAGCTTAATAAGTCGATTTTAATGCCCTTTGAAAGAGACGTGAGTTCAGAGTGGTTTAACAAGACGGTTTAAATGCCCCTTGGAAGAGTCGTGGAGTTCAGAATGGTTTAACAAGATAGTTTTAATGCCCCTTGAAAGTGACGTGGAGGTCACAGTAGCTTAGCACGACGATTTTAATGCCCCTTGGAAGAGTGGTGGAGGTCGCAGTGGAATAAAAAGACAATATGAAGGCCCTTGGAAGAGATGTGGAGGTTACAGTAGCTTAACAAGATGGTTTTATTGCCACTTGGAAGAGACGTGGAGGTTACAGTAGCTTAACAAGATGGTTTTAATGCCCCTTGGAAGAGACGTGGAGTTCAAAGTGGTTTAACAAGACGGTTTTAATGCCCCTTGGAAGATACGTGGAGCTCAGAGTGGTTTAACAAGACGGTTTTAATGCCACTTGGAAAAGACGTGGAGGTCACAGAAGTTTAAGAAGAAGGTTTTAATGCCTCTTGGAAGAGACGTGTAGGTCACAGTAGCTCAACAAGATGGTTTTAATGCCCCTTGGAAGTGACGTGGAGGTCACAGTGTCTTAACAAGGTGGTTTTAATGCCCCTTGGAAGAGCTGTGGAGTTCAGAGTGGTTTAACAAGGTTTTAATGCCCCTTGGAAGATACGTGGAGCTCAGAGTGGTTTAACAAGACGGTTTTAATGCCGCTTGGAAAAGACGTGGGAATCACAATAGTTTAAGAAGAAGGTTTTAATGACCCTTGGAAGAGACGTGGAGGTCACAGTAGCTTAACAAGATGGTTTTAATGCCCCTTGGAAGTGACGTGGAGGTCACAGTGTCTTAACAAGATGGTTTTAATGCCCCTTGGAAGAGTGGTGGAGGTCGCAGTGGAATAAAAAGACAATATCAATGCTCCTTGGAAGAGAAGTGGAGGTCACAAAGCTTATCAAGACAGTTTTATTGCCCCTTGGAAGAGCTGTGGAGTTCAAAGTGGTTTAAAAAGATGGTTTTAATGCACCTTGGAAGAGACGTGGAGGCCACAGCAGCTTAACAAGACTGTTTTAATGCCCCTTGGAAGAGACTTGGAGTTCAGAGTGGTTTAACAAGACAGTTTTAATGCCCCTTGGAAGATACATGGAGGTCACAGTAGCTTAACAAGATGGTTTTAATGCCCCTTGGACGAGCTGTGGAGTTCAGAGTGGTTTAAAAGGAAGGTTTTAATGCCCCTTGGAAGAGACGTGGAGGTCACAATAGCTTAACAAGATGGTTTTAATGCCGCTTGGAAGAGTGGTGGAGGTCGCAGTGGAATAAAAAGACAAAGCAATGCCCCGTGGAAGAGACGTGGACGTCACAGTAGCTTACCAACACGGTTTTAATGCCCCTTGGAAGAGATATGGAGTTCAGAGTGGTTTAACAAGATGGTTTTAAAGCCCCTTGGATGAGACGTGGAGGTCACAGTAGCTTATCAAGATTGTTTTAATGCCTCTTGGAAGAGACGTGGAGTTCAGAGTGGTTTAACAAGATGGTTTTAATGCCCCTTGGAAGAGACGTGGAGTTCAGAGTGGTTTAACAAGACGGTTTTATTGCCCCTTGGAAGAGACATGCAGGTCACAGTAGCTTAACATGATGGTTTTAATGCCCCTTGGAAGAGCTGTGGAGTTAAGAGTGGTTTAAGAAGACGGTTTTAATACCCCTTGGAAGAGACCTGGAGGTCACAGTAGCTTAATAAGTCGGTTTTAATGCCCTTAGAAAGAGACGTGAGTTCAGAGTGGTTTAACAAGACGGTTTAAATGCCCCTTGGAAGAGTCGTGGAGTTCAGAGTGGTTTAACAAGATAGTTTTAATGCCCCTTGAAAGTGACGTGGAGGTCACAGTAGCTTAACACGACGATTTTAATGCCCCTTGGAAGAGTGGTGGAGGTCGCAGTGTAATAAAAAGACAATATCAAGGCCCTTGGAAGAGACGTGGAGGTTACAGTAGCTTAACAAGATGGTTTTATTGCCACTTGAAAGAGACGTGGAGGTTACAGTAGCTTAACAAGATGGTTTTAATGCCCCTTGGAAGAGACGTGGAGTTCAGAGTGGTTTAACATGACGGTTTTAATGCCCCTTGGAAGATACGTGGAGCTCAGAGTGGTTTAACAAGACGGTTTTAATGCCGCTTGGAAAAGACGTGGAGGTCACAGTAGTTTAAGAAGAAGGTTTTAATGACCCTTGGAAGAGACGTGGAGGTCACAGGAGCTTAACAAGATGGTTTTAATGCCCCTTGGAAGTGACGTGGAGGTCACAGTGTCTTAACAAGACGGTTTTAATGCCCCTTGGAAGAGTGGTGGAGGTCGCAGTGGAATAAAAAGACAATATCAATGCTCCTTGGAAGAGAAGTGGAGGTCACAGAAGCTTATCAAGACAGTTTTATTGCCCCTTGGAAGAGCTGTGGAGTTCAAAGTGGTTTAAAAAGATGGTTTTAATGCCCCTTGGAAGAGACGTGGAGGCCACAGCAGCTTAACAAGACTGTTTTAATTCCCCTTGGAAGAGACTTGGAGTTCAGAGTGGTTTAACAAGATGGTTTTAATGCCCCTTGGAAGATACATGGAGGTCACAGTAGCTTAACAAGATGGTTTTAATGCCCCTTGGAAGAGCTGTGTAGTTCAGAGTGGTTTAACAAGACGGTTTTAATGCCCCTTGTAAGAGATCTGAACGTCACAGTAGCTTAACAAGATGGTTTTAATGCCCTTCGGAAGAGACGTGAGTTCAGAGTGGTTTAACAACATAGTAACATAGTAACATAGTTTGTAAAGCCGAATAAAGACTTGCGTCCATCAAGTTCGACCTCTTAGTTCTGTAATTGCTAAAGTTGATCCAGAGGAGGGCAAAACCCCCAAATGATTTGGCCAATCTTCACCTGAGGAAAAATTCCCTCACGACTCTGAAACCAGCAGTCAGAATAAATCCCTGTATCAACCTACTATTTTTTTTTATTTTTAAGTATATGCTGAAATCTGCCTGGTATCTAGAAATGCATCCAGTCTCCGCTTGAACTAGTGTAGTGAATCCGACATTACCGTCTCCTCACTCAGTGAATTCCATATTCTCACTGCTCTTACCGTAAAGAACCCCTTCCTATGCTGGTGCTGAAACCTTTTCTCTTCCAGTCTTAGTGAATGCCCTCTTGTTACCGTAATATTCCTCCTTTTGAACAAATCCCGGGCAAGGTCTCTATACTGTCCCCTAACATATTTGTACACATTTATTATGTCCCCCCTCAACCTTCTCTTTTCCAGGCTGAATAGTCCTAGTTTTGCCAACCTCTCTGGGTATTGCAGTCCCTCCATTCCCTTTATAAATTTTGTTGCCTTCCTTTGTACCTTTTCAAGCTCGTTTATATCCTTTCTATATATTGGGGCCCATAACTGAGCACAGTATTCCAAGTGTGGTCTGACCAGTGCTTTGTACAGTGGAAGAACAATGGTCTCATCCTTTGCAGCTATACCTCTTCTGATACATCCCATTACCCTGTTTGCCCTTACAGCAGCAGCCTGACTTTGGGCACTCCAATGTGGTTTGCTATCAATCAAGATGCCCAAGTCCTTCTCCATCTCTGAATTCCCCAATGATTTCCCATTCAGTAAGTACTGGTGACTTCCATTTTTCCTTCCCATATGTATGACCTTACATTTCTCCTCATTAAACCTCATTTGCCATTTAATGCTCCACCTACCCAGCTTATCCAAATCCCTCTGTAGGTCTGCACTGTCCTCTTTTGTATTAATTGTTTTACATAACTTTGTGTCATCTGCAAATATTGATATTTTACTATTTATCCCGTTGACTATGTCGTTAATAAAGATATTAAATAACATTGGGCCTAGTACAGACCCCTGTGGTACCCCACTAGTGACGCTTACCCAATTTGAGTATATTCCATTTATAACCACCCTCTGCCTTCTATCCCTTAGCCAGTTTGCTACCCACTTGCAGACATTTTCCCCCAGCCCCATCATTCTCATTTTGTATACCAACCTATTATGTGGCACTCTATCGAACGCTTTTGAGAAGTCGAGATACACAACATCCACTGGTTCCCCCTGATCTACTCGAGAGCTCACCTCCTCGTAGAAGTCAATCAGGTTTGTTTGGCAGGAGCGATTCCTCATGAATCCATGTTGGTTCGGGATTAAAAGATTATTAGCATCAAGATGCTCCGTAATTGCCTCTTTAATGAAGCTTTCAAAAATTTTGCCCACAACGGACGTCAGACTAACCAGCCGATAGTTTCCAGCGTCACTTTTCGCTCCCTTTTTGAATATTGGCACTACATTCGCCTGTCGCCAATCAAGTGTTACAGACCCAGTCTCAACAGAGTCCTTAAATATAAGATATAACGGTCTGTCTATCACATTACTTAGTTCTCTTAGTACCCGTGGGTGTATGCCATCAGGTCCTGGTGATTTGTTTATTTTAATGTTACCTCAACTTGGGTTAGATTAGTCATACTTAGTGGAGGATTAAGCTTGTCACTTCTCATTTCTCCTGTTAGTTCGATTTCCTTTGTGAAAGTTGTCGAAAAAAAATTATTTAATAGATTAGCTTTATCCTCATCTTTCTCTATGATTTTGCCTTCCTCACTTTTTATCGGTCCAATATTATCCGATTTAATCCTTTTACTATTTATATACGTAAAGAACAGTTTGGGATTTGATCTACTTTCCCTAGCAATACGTCTCTCTGTTTCTTCCTTCGCTATTTTTATTTGTTTTTTGCAGGTTCTCGTTTTTTCCTTGTAACACTTTAGTGCGTCCTTACTGTTTTCCTGTTTTAATCTCTTGAACAAGACGGTTTTAATGCCCCTTGGAAGAGACGTGGAGTTCAGAGTGGTTTAACAAGATAGTTTTAAGGCCCCTTGGTAGAGACGTGGAGGTCACAGTAGCTTAACAAGACGAGTTTAATGCCCCTTGGAAGAGACGTGGAGTTCAGAGTGGTTTAACAAGACAGTTTTAATGCCCCTTGGAAGAGACGTGGAGTTCAGAGTGGTTTATCAGGACGGATTTAATACCCCTTGGAAGAGACGTGGAGTTCAGAGTGGTTTAACACAACGGTTTTAATGGCCCTTGGAAGAGTAGTGGAGGTCCCAGTGGAATAAAAAGACAATATCAATGCCCCTTGGAAGAGTGGTGGAGGTCGCAGTGGAATTAAAAGACAATATCAATGCCCCTTGGAAGAGACGTGGAGGTCACAGTAGCTTATCAAGACGGTTTTAATGCCCCTTGGAAGAGCTGTGGAGTTCAGAGTGGTTTAACAAGATGGATTTAATGCCCTTTGGAAGAGACGTGGAGGTCAGAGTAGCTTAACAAGACTGTTTTAATGACCCTTGAAAGAGTGGTGGAGGTCGCAGTGGAATAAAAAGACAATATCAATGCTCCGTGGAAGAGACGTGGAGGTCACAGTTGCTTATCAAGACGGTTTTATTGCTCCTTGGAAGGGCTGTGGAGTTCAGAATGGTTGAACAAGATGGTTTTAATGCCCCTTGGAAGAGACGTGGAGGTCACAGTAGCTTAACAAGACTGATTTAATGCCCCTTGGAAGAGACGTGGAGTTCAGAGTGATTTAACAAGACGGTTTTAATGTCCCTTGGAAGAGTGGTGGATGTCCAGGTTTAATAAAAAGACAATATCAATGCCCCTTGGAAGAGTGGTGGAGGTCCCAGTAGAATAAAAAGACAATATCAATGCCCCTTGGAAGAGATGTGGAGGTTACAGTAGCTTAACAAGACGGTCTTAATGCCCCTTGGAAGAGACGTGGAGTTCAGAGTGGTTTAACAAGACGGTTTTATTGCCCCTTGGAAGAGACGTGGAGTTCAGAGTGGTTTAACAGGACGGTTTTAATGCCCGTTGGAAGAGATGTGGAGTACAGAGTGGTTTAACAAGACGGTTTTAATGCCCCTTGGAAGAGTAGTGGAGGTCCCAGTGGAATAAAAAGACTATATCAATGCCCCTTGGAAGAGTGGTGGAGGTCGCAGTGGAATAAAAAGACAATATCAATGCCCCTTAGAAGAGTGGTGGAGGTCGCAGTGGAATAAAAAGACAATATGAATGCCCCTTGGAAGAGACGTGGAGGTCACAGTAGCTTAACAAGACAGTTTTAATGACCCTTGAAAGAGACGTGGAGGTCACAGTAGCTTAACAAGATGGTTTTAATGCCCCTTGGAAGAGACGTGGAGTTCAGAGTGGTTTAACAAGATGGTTTTAATGTCCCTTGGAAGAGACGTGGAGGTCACAGTAGTTTAACAAGACGGTTTTAATACCCCTTGGAAGAGACGTGGAGGTCACAGTAGCTTAACAAGATGGTTTTAATGCCCCTTGGAAGAGACTTGGAGGTTACAGTAGCTTAACAAGATGGTTTTAAAGCCCCTTGGAAGATACGTGGAGTTCAGAGTGGTTTAACAAGACAGTTTTAATGCTGCTTGGAAAAAACGTAGCGGTCACAGTAGTTTAAGAAGAAGGTTTTAATGCCCCTTGGAAGAGACGTGGAGGTCACAGTGGCTTAACAAGATGGTTTTAATGCCCCTTGGAAGAGATGTGGAGTTCAGAGTGGTTTATTAAGACGATTTTAATGCCCCTTGGAAGAGACGTGGAGTTCAGAGTTGTTTAACAAGACGGTTTTAATGCCCCTTGGAATAGACGTGGAGGTCACAGTCGTTTAAGAAAAGGTTTTAATGCCCCTTGGAAGAGACGTGGAGGTCACAGTGGCTTAACAAGATGGTTTTAATGCCCCTTGGAAGAGATGTGGGGTTCAGAGTGGTTTATTAAGACGATTTTAATGCCCCTTGGAAGAGACGTGGAGTTCAGAGTTGATTAACAAGATGGTTTTAATGCCCCTTGGAATAGACTTGGAGGTCACAGTCGTTTAAGAAGAAGGTTTTAATGCCCCTTGGAAGAGACGTGGAGGTCACAGTAGCTTAACAAGATGGTTTTAATGCCCCTTGGAAGAGACGTGGAGGTCACAGTGGCTTAAGAAGATGGTTTTAATGCCCCTTGGAACAGATGTGGAGTTCATAGTGGTTTAACATGACGGTTTTAATGCCCCTTGGAACAGTGGTGAAGGTCCCAGTGGAATAAAAAGAGAATATCAATGCCCCTTGGAATAGTGGTGGTGGTCGCAGTAGAATAAAAAGACAATATCAATGCCCCTTGGAAGAGACGTGGAGGTTACAGGAGCTTAACAAGATGGTTTTAACGCCCCTTGGAAGAGACGTGGAGTTCAGAGTGGTTTAACAAGACGGTTTTAATGCCCCTTGAATGAGACGTTGAGTACAGAGTGGTTTAACAGGATGTATTTAATGCCCCTTGGAAGAGACGTGGAGTTCAGAGTGGTTTAACAAGATGGTTTTAATGCCCCTTGGAAGAGTAGTGGAGGTCCCAGTGAAATGAAAAGACAATATCAATGACCCTTGGAAGAGTGGTGGAGTTCGCAGTGGAATAAAAAGACAATATCAATGCCCTTGGAAGAGTGGTGGAGGTCGCAGTGGAATAAAAAGACAATATCAATGCCCCTTGGAAGAGAAGTGGAGGTCACAGTAGCTTAACAAGATGGTTTTAATGCCCCTTGGAAGAGTGGTGGAGGTCGCAGTGGAATAAAAAGACAATATCAATGCCCCGTGGAAGAGACGTGAAGGTCACAATTTCTTATCAAGACAGTTTTAATGCCCCTTGGAAGTGCTGTGGAGTTCAGAGTGGTTTAAAAAGAAGGTTTTAATGCCCCTTGGAAGAGACGTGGAGGTCACAGTAGCTTAACAAGATTGTTTTAATGCTTCTTGGAAGAGACGTGGAGATCAGAGTGGTTTAACAAGATGTTTTTAATGCCCCTTGGAAGAGACGTGGAGTTCAGAGTGGTTTAACAAGACGGTTTTATTGCCCCTTGGAAGAGACGTGGAGTTCAGAGTGGTTTAACAGGACGGTTTTAATGCCCGTTGGAAGAGATGTGGAGTACAGAGTGGTTTAACAAGACGGTTTTAATACCCCTTGGAAGAGACCTGGAGGTCAAAGTAGCTTAATGAGTCGGTTTTAATGCCCTTCGAAAGTGACGTGAGTTCAGAGTGGTTTAACAAGACGGTTTAAATGCCCCTTGGAAGAGTCGTGGAATTCAGAGTGGTTTAACAAGATAGTTTTAATGCCCCTTGAAAGAGCTGTGGAGTTCAGAGTGGTTTAACAAGACGGTTTTAATGCCCCTTGGAAGATACGTGGAGCTCAGAGTGGTTTAACAAGATGGT
Source organism: Phyllobates terribilis (assembly GCF_046119375.1). Lineage (NCBI taxonomy): Eukaryota > Metazoa > Chordata > Amphibia > Anura > Dendrobatidae > Phyllobates > Phyllobates terribilis. The sequence continues at coordinate 1,179,024,892 of NW_027362761.1, forward strand.
TTTAATGCCCCTTGGAAGAGTGGTGGATGTCCCAGTGTAATAAAAATACAATATCAATGCCCCTTGGAAGAGTGGTGGAGGTCCCAGTAGAATAAAAAGACAATATCAATGCCCCTTGGAAGAGATGTGGAGGTTACAGTAGCTTAATAAGACGGTCTTAATGCCCCTTGGAAGAGACGTGGAGTTCAGAGTGGTTTAACAAGATGGTTTTATTGCCCCTTGGAAGAGACGTGGAGTTCAGAGTGGTTTAACAGGACGGTTTTAATGCCCGTTGGAAGAGATGTGGAGTACAGAGTGGTTTAACAAGATGGTTTTAATGCCCCTTGGAAGAGTAGTAGAGGTCCGAGTGGAATAAAAAGACTATATCAATGCCCCTTGGAAGAGTGGTGTAGGTCGCAGTGGAATAAAAAGACAATATCAATGCCCCTTGGAAGAGTGGTGGAGGTCGCAGTGGAATAAAAAGACAATATCAATGCCCCTTGGAAGAGACGTGGAGGACACAGTAGCTTAACAAGACAGTTTTAATGACCCTTGAAAGAGACTTGGAGGTCACAGTAGCTTAACAAGACGGTTTTAATGCCCCTTGGAAGAGACGTGGAGTTCAGAGTGGTTTAACAAGATGGTTTTAATGTCCCTTGGAAGAGACGTGGAGGTCACAGTAGTTTAATAAGACGGTTTTAATGCCCCTTGGAAGAGACGTGGAGGTCACAGTAGCTTAACAAGATGGTCTTAAGGCCCCTTGGAAGAGACGTGGAGGTCACAGAAGCTTATCAAGACGGTTTTATTGCCCCTTGGAAGAGCTGTGGAGTTCAGAGTGGTTTAACAAGATGGTTTTAATGCCCCTTGGAAGAGATGTGGAGGTCACAGTAGCTTAACAAGACTGTTTTAATGCCCCTTGGAAGAGACGTGGAATTCAGAGTGGTTTAACAAGATGGTTTTATTGCCCCTTGGAAGAGACATGGAGGTCACAGTAGCTTAACAAGACGGTTTTAATGCCCCTTGGAAGAGCTGTGGAGTTCAGAGTGGTTTAACAAGACGGTTTTAATGCCCCCTGGAAGAGACCTGGAAGTCACAGTAGCTTAACAAAATGGTTTTAATGCCCTTCGGAAGAGACTTGAGTTCAGAGTTGTTTAACAAGACGGTTTTAATGTCCCCTGGATGAGACGTGGAGTTCAGAGTGGTTTAACAAGATAGTTTTAATGCTCCTTGGATGAGACGTGGAGGTCACAGTAGCTTAGCAGGATGATTTTACTGCCCCTTGGAAGAGTGGTGGAGGTCGCAGTGGAATAAAAAGACAATATCAATGGCCCGTGGAAGAGACGTGGAGGTCACAGTAGCTTATCAAGACGGTTTAAATGCCCCTTGGAACAGCTGTGGAGTTCAGAGTGGTTTAACAAGACGGTTTTAATGCCCCTTGGAAGATACGTGGAGCTCAGAGTGGTTTAACAAGACGGTTTTAATGCCGCTTGGAAAAGACGTGGAGGTCACAGTAGTTTAAGAAGAAGTTTTTAATGCCCCTTGGAAGAGACGTGGAGGTCACAGTAGCTTAACAAGATGTTTTTAATGCCCCTTGGAAGAGACGTGGAGTTCAGAGTGGTTTAACAAGACGGTTTTATTGCCCCTTGGAAGAGACGTGGAGTTCAGAGTGGTTTAACAGGACGGTTTTAATGCCCGTTGGAAGAGATGTGGAGTACAGAGTGGTTTAACAAGACGGTTTTAATACCCCTTGGAAGAGACCTGGAGGTCAAAGTAGCTTAATAAGTCGGTTTTAATGCCCTTCGAAAGAGACGTGAGTTCAGAGTGGTTTAACAAGACGGTTTAAATGCCCCTTGGAAGAGTCGTGGAATTCAGAGTGGTTTAACAAGATAGTTTTAATGCCCCTTGAAAGAGCTGTGGAGTTCAGAGTGGTTTAACAAGACGGTTTTAATGCCCCTTGGAAGATACGTGGAGCTCAGAGTGGTTTAACAAGACGGTTTTAATGCCGCTTGGAAAAGACGTGGAGGTCACAGTAGTTTAAGAGGAAGGTTTTAATGACCCTTGGAAGAGACGTGGAGGTCACAGTAGCTTAACAAGATGGTTTTAATGCCCCTTGGAAGTGACGTGGAGGTCACAGTGTCTTAATAAGATGGTTTTAATGCCCCTTGGAAGAGTGGTGGAGGTCGCAGTGGAATAAAAAGACAATATCAATGCTCCTTGGTAGAGAAGTGGAGGTCACAGAAGCTTATCAAGACAGTTTTATTGCCCCTTGGAAGAGCTGTGGAGTTCAAAGTGGTTTAAAAAGATGGTTTTAATGCCCCTTGGAAGAGACGTGGAGGCCACAGCAGCTTAACAAGACTGTTTTAATGCCCCTTGGAAGAGACTTGGAATTCAGAGTGGTTTAACAAGACGGTTTTAATGCCCCTTGGAAGATACATGGAGGTCACAGTAGCTTAACAAGATGGTTTTAATGCCCCTTGGACGAGCTGTGGAGTTCAGAGTGGTTTAACAAGACGGTTTTAATGCCCCTTGGAAGAGACCTGGACGTCACAGTATCTTAACAAGATGGTTTTAATGCCCTTCGGAAGAGACGTGAGTTCAGAGTGGTTTAACAAGACGGTTTTAATGCCCCTTGGAAGAGACGTGGAGTTCAGAGTGGTTTAACAAGATAGTTTTAAGGCCCCTTGGTAGAGACGTGGAGGTCACTGTAGCTTAACAAGACGAGTTTAATGCCCCTTGGAAGAGACGTGGAGTTCAGAGTGGTTTAACAAAACAGTTTTAATGCCCCTTGAAAAAGACGTGGAGTTCAGAGTGGTTTATCAGGACGGTTTTAATACCCCTTGGAAGAGACGTGGAGTTCAGAGTGGTTTAACACGACGGTTTTAATGTCCCTTGGAAGAGTAGTGGAGGTCCCAGTGGAATAAAAAGACAATATCAATGCCCCTTGGAACAGTGAAGGAGGTCTCAGTGGAATAAAAAGACAATATCAATGCCCCTTGGAAGAGTGGTGGAGGTCGCAGTGGAATTAAAAGACAATATCAATGCCCCTTGGAAGAGACGTGGAGGTCACAGTAGTTTATCAAGACGGTTTTAATGAACCTTGGAAGAGCTGTGGAGTTCAGAGTGGTTTAACAAGATGGGTTTAATGCCCCTTGGAAGAGACGTGGAGGTCAGAGTAGCTTAACAAGACTGTTTTAATGCCCCTTGGAAGAGTGGTGGAGGTCGCTGTGGAATAAAAAGACAATATCAATGCTCCGTGGAAGAGACGTGGAGGTCACAGTTGCTTATCAAGATGGTTTTATTGCCCCTTGGAAGAGCTGTGGAGTTCAGAGTGGTTGAACAAGATGGTTTTAATGCCCCTTGGAAGAGACATGGAGGTCACAGTAGCTTAACAAGACTGTTTTAATGCCCCTTGGAAGAGACGTGGAGTTCAGAGTGATTTAACAAGATGGTTTTAATGCCCCTTGGAAGAGTGGTGGATGTCCCAGTGTAATAAAAAGACAATATCAATGCCCCTTGGAAGAGTGGTGGAGGTCCCAGTAGAATAAAAAGAAAATATCAATGCCCCTTGGAAGAGATGTGGAGGTTACAGTAGCTTAACAAGACGGTCTTAATGCCCCTTGGAAGAGACGTGGAGTTCAGAGTGGTTTAACAAGATGGTTTTATTGCCCCTTGGAAGAGACGTGGAGTTCAGAGTGGTTTAACAGGACGGTTTTAATGCCCGTTGGAAGAGATGTGGAGTACAGAGTGGTTTAACAAGATGGTTTTAATGCCCCTTGGAAGAGTAGTAGAGGTCCCAGTGGAATAAAAAGACTATATCAATGCCCCTTGGAAGAGTGGTGTAGGTCGCAGTGGAATAAAAAGACAATATCAATGCCCCTTGGAAGAGTGGTGGAGGTCGCAGTGTAATAAAAAGACAATATCAATGCCCCTTGGAAGAGACGTGGAGGACACAGTAGCTTAACAAGACAGTTTTAATGACCCTTGAAAGAGACTTGGAGGTCACAGTAGCTTAACAAGACGGTTTTAATGCCCCTTGGAAAAGACGTGGAGTTCAGAGTGGTTTAACATGATGGTTTTAATGTCCCTTGGAAGAGTCGTGGAGGTCACAGTAGTTTAATAAGACGGTTTTAATGCCCCTTGGAAGAGACGTGGAGGTCACAGTAGCTTAACAAGATGGTCTTAAGGCCCCTTGGAAGAGACGTGGAGGTCACAGAAGCTTATCAAGACGGTTTTATTGCCCATTGGAAGAGCTGTGGAGTTCAGAGTGGTTTAACAAGATGGTTTTAATGCCCCTTGGAAGAGATGTGGAGGTCACAGTAGCTTAACAAGACTGTTTTAATGCCCCTTGGAAGAGACGTGGAATTCAGAGTGGTTTAACAAGATGGTTTTATTGCCCCTTGGAAGAGACATGGAGGTCACAGTAGCTTAACAAGACGATTTTAATGCCCCTTGGAAGAGCTGTGGAGTTCAGAGTGGTTTAACAAGACCGTTTTAATGCCCCCTGGAAGAGACCTGGAAGTCACAGTAGCTTAACAAGATGGTTTTAATGCCCTTCGGAAGAGACTTGAGTTCAGAGTGGTTTAACAAGACGGTTTCAATGTCCCCTGGATGAGACGTGGAGTTCAGAGTGGTTTAACAAGATAGTTTTAATGCTCCTTGGATGAGACGTGGAGGTCACAGTAGCTTAGCAGGATGATTTTAATGCCCCTTGGAAGAGTGGTGGAGGTCGCAGTGGAATAAAAAGACAATATCAATGGCCCGTGGAAGAGACGTGGAGGTCACAGTAGCTTATCAAGACAGTTTAAATGCCCCTTGGAACAGCTGTGGAGTTCAGAGTGGTTTAACAAGACGGTTTTAATGCCCCTTGGAAGATACGTGGAGCTCAGAGTGGTTTAACAAGACGGTTTTAATGCCGCTTGGAAAAGACGTGGAGGTCACAGTAGTTTAAGAAGAAGGTTTTAATGCCCCTTGGAAGAGACGTGGAGGTCACAGTAGCTTAACAAGATGGTTTTAATGCCCCTTGGAAGTGACGTGGAGGTCACAGTGTCTTAACAAGATGGTTTTAATGCCCCTTGGAAGAGTGGTGGAGGTCGCAGTGGAATAAAAAGACAATATCAATGCTCCTTGGAAGAGAAGTGGAGGTCACAGAAGCTTATCAAGACAGTTTTATTGCCCCTTGGAAGAGCTGTGGAGTTCAAAGTGGTTTAAAAAGATGGTTTTAATGCCCCTTGGAAGAGACGTGGAGGCCACAGCAGCTTAACAAGACTGTTTTAATGCCCCTTGGAAGAGACGTGGAGTTCAGAGTGGTTTATCAGGACGGTTTTAATACCCCTTGGAAGAGACGTGGAGTTCAGAGTGGTTTAACACGACGGTTTTAATGTCCCTTGGAAGAGTAGTGGAGGTCCCAGTGGAATAAACAGACAATATGAATGCCCCTTGGAAGAGTGAAAGAGGTCGCAGTGGAATAAAAAGACAATATCAATGCCCCTTGCAAGAGTGGTGGAGGTCGCAGTGGAATTAAAATACATTATCAATGCCCCTTGGAAGAGACGTGGAGGTCACAGTAGCTTATCAAGACGGTTTTATAGCCCCTTGTAAGAGCTGTGGAGTTCAGAGTGGTTTAACAAGATGGATTTAATGCCCCTTGGAAGAGACGTGGAGGTCAGAGTAGCTTAACCAGACTGTTTTAATGCCCCTTGGAAGAGTGGTGGAGGTCACAGTGGAATAAAAAGACAATATCAATGCTCCGTGGAAGAGACGTGGAGGTCACAGTTGCTTATCAAGACGGTTTTATTGCCCCTTGGAAGAGCTGTGGAGTTCAGAGTGGTTGAACAAGATGGTTTTAATGCCCCTTGGAAGAGACGTGGAGGTCACAGTAGCTTAAAAAGACTGTTTTAATGCCCCTTGGAAGAGACGTGGAGTTCAGAGTGATTTAACAAGACGGTTTTACGCCCCTTGGAAGAATGGTGGATGTCCCAGTGTAATAAAAAGACAATATCAATGCCCCTTGGAAGAGTGGTGGAGGTCCCAGTAGAATAAAAAGACAATATCAATGCCCCTTGGAAGAGATGTGGAGGTTACAGTAGCTTAACAAGACGGTCTTAATGCCCCTTGGAAGAGACGTGGAGTTCAGAGTGGTTTAACAAGACGGTTTTATTGCCCCTTGGAAGAGACGTGGAGTTCAGAGTGGTTTAAGAGGACGTTTTTAATGCCCGTTGGAAGAGATGTGGAGTACAGAGTGGTTTAACAAGATGGTTTTAATGCCCCTTGGAAGAGTAGTGGAGGTCCTAGTGGAATAAAAAGACTACATCAATGCCCCTTGGAAGAGTGGTGGAGGTCGCAGTGGAATAAAAAGACAATATCAATGCCCCTTGGAAGAGTGGTGGAGGTCACAGTGGAATAAGAAGACAATATCAATGCCCCCTTGGAGGAGACGTGGAGGTCACAGTAGCTTATCAAGACAGTTTCAATGACCCTTGAAAGAGACGTGCAGGTCACAGTAGCTTAACAAGACGGTTTTAATGCCCCTTGGAAGAGACGTGGAGTTCAGAGTGGTTTAACATGATGGTTTTAATGTCCCTTGGAAGAGACGTGGAGGTCACAGTAGTTTAATAAGACGGTTTTAATGCCCCTTGGAAGATACATGGAGGTCACAGTAGCTTAACAAGATGGTTTTAATGCCCCTTGGACGAGCTGTGGAGTTCAGAGTGGTTTAACAAGACGGTTTTAATGCCCCTTGGAAGAGACCTGGACGTCACAGTAGCTTAACAAGATGGTTTTAATGCCCTTCGGAAGAGACGTGAGTTCAGAGTGGTTTAACAAGACGGTTTTAATGCCCCTTGGAAGAGACGTGGAGTTCAGAGTGGTTTAACAAGATAGTTTTAAGGCCCCTTGGTAGAGACGTGGAGGTCACTGTAGCTTAACAAGACGAGTTTAATGCCCCTTGGAAGAGACGTGGAGTTCAGAGTGGTTTAACAAAACAGTTTTAATGCCCCTTGAAAAAGACGTGGAGTTCAGAGTGGTTTATCAGGACGGTTTTAATACCCCTTGGAAGAGACGTGGAGTTCAGAGTGGTTTAACACGACGGTTTTAATGTCCCTTGGAAGAGTAGTGGAGGTCCCAGTGGAATAAAAAGACAATATCAATGCCCCTTGGAACAGTGAAGGAGGTCTCAGTGGAATAAAAAGACAATATCAATGCCCCTTGGAAGACTGGTGGAGGTCGCAGTGGAATTAAAAGACAATATCAATGCCCCTTGGAAGAGACGTGGAGGTCACAGTAGTTTATCAAGACGGTTTTAATGAACCTTGGAAGAGCTGTGGAGTTCAGAGTGGTTTAACAAGATGGGTTTAATGCCCCTTGGAAGAGACGTGGAGGTCAGAGTAGCTTAACAAGACTGTTTTAATGCCCCTTGGAAGAGAGGTGGAGGTCGCAGTGGAATAAAAAGACAATATCAATGCTCCGTGGAAGAGACGTGGAGGTCACAGTTGCTTATCAAGATGGTTTTATTGCCCCTTGGAAGAGCTGTGGAGTTCAGAGTGGTTGAACAAGATGGTTTTAATGCCCCTTGGAAGAGACATGGAGGTCACAGTAGCTTAACAAGACTGTTTTAATGCCCCTTGGAAGAGACGTGGAGTTCAGAGTGATTTAACAAGATGGTTTTAATGCCCCTTGGAAGAGTGGTGGATGTCCCAGTGTAATAAAAAGACAATATCAATGCCCCTTGGAAGAGTGGTGGAGGTCCCAGTAGAATAAAAAGAAAATATCAATGCCCCTTGGAAGAGATGTGGAGGTTACAGTAGCTTAACAAGACGGTCTTAATGCCCCTTGGAAGAGACGTGGAGTTCAGAGTGGTTTAACAAGATGGTTTTATTGCCCCTTGGAAGAGACGTGGAGTTCATAGTGGTTTAACAGGACGGTTTTAATGCCCGTTGGAAGAGATGTGGAGTACAGAGTGGTTTAACAAGATGGTTTTAATGCCCCTTGGAAGAGTAGTAGAGGTCCCAGTGGAATAAAAAGACTATATCAATGCCCCTTGGAAGAGTGGTGTAGGTCGCAGTGGAATAAAAAGACAATATCAATGCCCCTTGGAAGAGTGGTGGAGGTCGCAGTGGAATAAAAAGACAATATCAATGCCCCTTGGAAGAGACGTGGAGGACACAGTAGCTTAACAAGACAGTTTTAATGACCCTTGAAAGAGACTTGGAGGTCACAGTAGCTTAACAAGACGGTTTTAATGCCCCTTGGAAGAGACGTGGAGTTCAGAGTGGTTTAACATGATGGTTTTAATGTCCCTTGGAAGAGACGTGGAGGTCACAGTAGTTTAATAAGACGGTTTTAATGCCCCTTGGAAGAGACGTGGAGGTCACAGTAGCTTAACAAGATGGTCTTAAGGCCCCTTGGAAGAGACGTGGAGGTCACAGAAGCTTATCAAGACGGTTTTATTGCCCATTGGAAGAGCTGTGGAGTTCAGAGTGGTTTAACAAGATGGTTTTAATGCCCCTTGGAAGAGATGTGGAGGTCACAGAAGCTTAACAAGACTGTTTTAATGCCCCTTGGAAGAGACGTGGAATTCAGAGTGGTTTAACAAGATGGTTTTATTGCCCCTTGGAAGAGACATGGAGGTCACAGTAGCTTAACAAGACGGTTTTAATGCCCCTTGGAAGAGCTGTGGAGTTCAGAGTGGTTTAACAAGACCGTTTTAATGCCCCCTGGAAGAGACCTGGAAGTCACAGTAGCTTAACAAGATGGTTTTAATGCCCTTCGGAAGAGACTTGAGTTCAGAGTGGTTTAACAAGACGGTTTCAATGTCCCCTGGATGAGACGTGGAGTTCAGAGTGGTTTAACAAGATAGTTTTAATGCTCCTTGGATGAGACGTGGAGGTCACAGTAGCTTAGCAGGATGATTTTAATGCCCCTTGGAAGAGTGGTGGAGGTCGCAGTGGAATAAAAAGACAATATCAATGGCCCGTGGAAGAGACGTGGAGGTCACAGTAGCTTATCAAGACGGTTTAAATGCCCCTTGGAACAGCTGTGGAGTTCAGAGTGGTTTAACAAGACGGTTTTAATGCCCCTTGGAAGATACGTGGAGCTCAGAGTGGTTTAACAAGACGGTTTTAATGCCGCTTGGAAAAGACGTGGAGGTCACAGTAGTTTAAGAAGAAGGTTTTAATGCCCCTTGGAAGAGACGTGGAGGTCACAGTAGCTTAACAAGATGGTTTTAATGCCCCTTGGAAGTGACGTGGAGGTCACAGTGTCTTAACAAGATGGTTTTAATGCCCCTTGGAAGAGTGGTGGAGGTCGCAGTGGAATAAAAAGACAATATCAATGCTCCTTGGAAGAGAAGTGGAGGTCACAGAAGCTTATCAAGACAGTTTTATTGCCCCTTGGAAGAGCTGTGGAGTTCAAAGTGGTTTAAAAAGATGGTTTTAATGCCCCTTGGAAGAGACGTGGAGGCCACAGCAGCTTAACAAGACTGTTTTAATGCCCCTTGGAAGAGACGTGGAGTTCAGAGTGGTTTATCAGGACGGTTTTAATACCCCTTGGAAGAGACGTGGAGTTCAGAGTCGTTTAACACGACGGTTTTAATGTCCCTTGGAAGAGTAGTGGAGGTCCCAGTGGAATAAACAGACAATATGAATGCCCCTTGGAAGAGTGAAAGAGGTCGCAGTGGAATAAAAAGACAATATCAATGCCCCTTGCAAGAGTGGTGGAGGTCGCAGTGGAATTAATATACATTATCAATGCCCCTTGGAAGAGACGTGGAGGTCACAGTAGCTTATCAAGACGGTTTTATAGCCCCTTGTGAGAGCTGTGGAGTTCAGAGTGGTTTAACAAGATGGATTTAATGCCCCTTGGAAGAGACGTGGAGGTCAGAGTAGCTTAACCAGACTGTTTTAATGCCCCTTGGAAGAGTGGTGGAGGTCACAGTGGAATAAAAAGACAATATCAATGCTCCGTGGAAGAGACGTGGAGGTCACAGTTGCTTATCAAGACGGTTTTATTGCCCCTTGGAAGAGCTGTGGAGTTCAGAGTGGTTGAACAAGATGGTTTTAATGCCCCTTGGAAGAGACGTGGAGGTCACAGTAGCTTAACAAGACTGTTTTAATGCCCCTTGGAAGAGACGTGGAGTTCAGAGTGATTTAACAAGACGGTTTTACGCCCCTTGGAAGAATGGTGGATGTCCCAGTGTAATAAAAAGACAATATCAATGCCCCTTGGAAGAGTGGTGGAGGTCCCAGTAGAATAAAAAGACAATATCAATGCCCCTTGGAAGAGATGTGGAGGTTACAGTAGCTTAACAAGACGGTCTTAATGCCTCTTGGAAGAGACGTGGAGTTCAGAGTGGTTTAACAAGACGGTTTTTTTGCCCCTTGGAAGAGACGTGGAGTTCAGAGTGGTTTAAGAGGACGTTTTTAATGCCCGTTGGAAGAGATGTGGAGTACAGAGTGGTTTAACAAGATGGTTTTAATGCCCCTTGGAAGAGTAGTGGAGGTCCCAGTGGAATAAAAAGACTACATCAATGCCCCTTGGAAGAGTGGTGGAGGTCGCAGTGGAATAAAAAGACAATATCAATGCCCCTTGGAAGAGTGGTGGAGGTCACAGTGGAATAAAAAGACAATATCAATGCCCCCTTGGAAGAGACGTGGAGGTCACAGTAGCTTAACAAGACAGTTTCAATGACCCTTGAAAGAGACGTGGAGGTCACAGTAGCTTAACAAGACGGTTTTAATGCCCCTTGGAAGAGACGTGGAGTTCAGAGTGGTTTAACAAGATGGTTTTAATGTCCCTTGGAAGAGACGTGGAGGTCACAGTAGTTTAAATAGATGGTTTTAATGCCCCTTGGTAGAGACGTGGAGGTCACAGTAGCTTAACAAGATGGTCTTAAGGCCCCTTGGAAGAGACGTGGAGGTCACAGAAGCTTATCAAGACGGTTTTATTGCCCCTTGGAAGAGCTGTAGAGTTCAGAGTGGTTTAACAAGATGGTTTTAATGCCCCTTGGAAGAGATGTGGAGGTCACAGTAGTTTAACAAGACTGTTTTAATGCCCCTTGGAAGAGACGTGGAGTTCAGAGTGGTTTAACAAGACGGTTTTATAGCCCCTTGGAAGAGACATGGAGGTCACAGTAGCTTAACAAGACGGTTTTAATGCCCCTTGGAAGAGCTGTGGAGTTCAGAGTGGTTTAACAAGACGGTTTTAATGCCCCCTGGAAGAGACATGGAGGTCACAGTAGCTTAACAAGATGGTTTTAATGCCCCTTGGAAGAGACGTGGAGTTCAGAGTGGTTTAACAAGACGGTTGTATTGCCCCTTGGAAGAGACATGGAGGTCACAGTAGCTTAACAAGACGGTTTTAATGCCCCTTGGAAGAGCTGTGGAGTTCAGAGTGGTTTAACAAGACGGTTTTAATGCCCCCTGGAAGAGACCAGGACGTCACAGTAGCTTAACAGGAGGGTTTTAATGCCCTTCGGAAGAGACGTGAGTTCAGAGTGGTTTAACAAGACGGTTTTAATATCCCTTGGAAGAGACGTGGAGTTCAGAGTGGTTTAACAAGATAATTTTAATGCCCCTTGGATGAGACGTGGAGGTCACAGTAGCTTAGCAGGACGATTTTAATGCCCCTTGGAAGAGTGGTGGAGGTCGCAGTGGAATAAAAAGACAATATCAATGCCCCATGGAAGAAACGTGGAGGTCACAGTAGCTTATCAAGACGGTTTTAATGCCCCTTGGAACAACTATGGAGTTCAGAGTGGTTTAACAAGATGGTTTTAATGCTCCTTGGAGTAGACGTGGAGGTCACAGAAGCTTAACAAGATGGTTTTAATGCCCCTTGGAAGAGACGTGTAGTTCAGAGTGGTTTAACAAGACGGTTTTAATGCCCCTTGGAAGAGACGTGGAGTTCAGAGTGGTTTAACAAGGTTTTTTAATGCCCCTTGGAAGAGACATGGAGGTCACAGTAGCTTAACAAGACGGTTTTAATGCCCCTTGGAAGAGCTGTGGAGTTCAGAGTGGTTTAACAAGACGGTTTTAATGCCGCTTGGAACAGACGTGGAGTACAGAGTGGTTAAACAAGACGGTTTTAATGACCCTAGGAAGAGTGGTGGAGGTCCCAGTGGAATAAAAAGACAATATTAATGCCCCTTGGAAGAGTGGTGGAGGTTGCAGTGGATTAAAAAGACAATATCAATGCCCCTTGGAAGAGAGGAGGAGGTCGCAGTGGAATAAAAAGATAATGTCAATGCCCCTTGGAAGAGGCGTGGATGTCACCGTAGCTTAACAAGACGGTTTAAATGCCCCTTGGAAAAGACGTGGAGTTCAGAGTGGTTTAACAAGATGGATTTAATGCCCCTTGGAAGAGACGTGGAGTTCAGACTGGTTTAACAAGACAGTTTTAATGACCCTTGGAGGAGACGTGGAGTTCAGAGTGGTTTAACAAGATGGTTTTAATGCCCCTTGGAAGACACGTGGAGGTTACAGTAGCTTAACAAGACGGTTTTAATGCCCCTTGGAAGAGACGTGGAGGTCACAGTAGCTTAACAAGATGGTTTTAATGCCCCTTGGAGGAGACGTGGAGTTCAGAGTGGTTTAGCAAGACGATTTTAATGCCCCTTGGAAGAGACGTGGTGGTCACAGTAGCTTAACAAGACGGTTTTAATGCCCCTTGGAAGATACGTGGAGTTCAGAGTGGTTTAACAAGATGGTTTAAATACCCCTTGGAAGAGACGTGTAATTCCGAGTGGTTTAACAAGATGGTTTTAATGCCCCTTGGAAGAGACGTGGAGTTCAGAGTGGTTTAACAACACAGTTTTAATGCCCCTTGGAAGAGTGGTGGAGGTCCCAGTGGAATAAAAAGAGAATATCAATGCCCCTTTGTAGAGTGGTGGAGGTCGCAGTGGAATAAAAAGACAATATCAATGCCCCTTGGAAGAGACGTTGAGGTTACAGTAGCTTAACAAGATGGTTTTACTGCCCCTTTGAAGAGACGTGGAGGTCACAGTAGCTTAACAAGACGGTTTTAATGCCCCTTGGAAGAGCTACGGAGTTCAGAGTGGTTTAACAAGATGGTTTTAATGCCCTTTGGAAGAGACGTGGAGGTCACAGTAGCTTAACAAAACTATTTTAATGCCCCTTACAAGAGCCATGCAGTACAGCATATTAAAAACATTATTCCCATTATTGTGGAGTGGGTGTCCCATAGTCTTTGCCTATGCCTTACAAGCAAAAGCTGCCAAAAATTAGGACGGAGGAACTTGCAATGCCCCTTACAAGAGCCATGCAGTACAGCATATTAAAAACATTATTCCCATTATTGGGGAGTGGGTCTCCCATAGTCTTTGCCTATGCCTTCCAAACAAAAGCTGCCAAAAATTAGGATGGAGGAACTTGCAATGCTTGCAACACGGACCACGGTCACCCTGGTGGTATAGTGGTTGTGGAGGCTGAGGATAAGGAGAAGAGCAAAAAGCAGGCGAAATGAGGAAGCGTGTACCCATGTGTATGTGTGAAGCGGTGCATGGGAATACACCTCCCGAAATAACATAGTGGATTTGACTTTATGTTAGTCTGCTGTCATTTGGTGGTGATGAGAAGTCTGGCCCAATCCAGCCCTTGTTCATTTTGATAAGGATCAGCTTGTCAGCATTGTCAGTTGACAGGCGAGTGCGTTTATGAGTTATAATTCCCCCAGCGGCAATAAAAACACGGTCCGATAACACGCTAGCGGCAGGGCATGCCAGGACCTCCAAGGCATACAGAGCGAGTTCATTCCAAGTGCCCAGCTTGGATACCCAGTAATTAAAAGGCACAAAGGAATCACGGAGGACGCTGGTACGGTCGGCAAGGTACTCCCTCACCATCCTTTGAAACTTTCCACTCCGCACCTCAGGGCCTGTAAGCTGGGCGGGTCTCAGAAAACTGTCCAGCATGTTGACAGTGTTCCCCTGCCTCTGCTGGATTGGAGTTGCGTCTCTCTCGCCTGCACGCCTTGGTTGGGCAACAAACTGTGACCTCTGCCGCTAGCGTGTTCAAATGGGAATTTTTTTAACAGTCCTGCAGCAAGGGCCTTCTGGTACTGCCCCATTTTTGTAGACCTCTCCACCTGAGGAATAAGAGAGTGAAAGTTCTCCTTGTAGCGGGGGTCTAAAAGTGTCACCAACCAGTAATGTAAAGAGAGGAGAGAACAAGGCGCAATGGGTGACTCAGTATTGCAATTGTTAGAGGGGTGTGAGGATGGCTACTAACCTTATGAAGTTGTGCACCTCTGCACAACCCCAGTGTAAAGCTCCACAAGCTCCGCTCTGTTGGTGGCTGTCATCTATTTCCAGCGGCGTTCACAGATCCTGATCTCTCGGTGGTGGATCACGTGGTCAGGTTAGTTGCATGTAACGCCGAGATGGACGCCCAGCTTCACCAACACCCCCGGCAGCGTTCCGGAGGGGTTAGGGCAGCGCAGCTCGGAAAACCAGGGTAGTGATTCTAATTAAATTCCTCCCACAGGTGAAAGAACAATAAGTTAAAGGCAGCTCTACCGCACCCCAACAGGGGGAAAGGGACCAACCAGTAATGACTGTCACCGAACATTTTGACAACGCCAGGGTCACGGTTAAGGCAGCGTAACATAAAGTCAGCCATGCGTGCCAGACTGGTAACGGGCAAGACTTCCGTGTCCTCACCAGGATGACGACTGACCATGCTCTCCTCCTCCTCTTCCTCCTCCCCCCTGTCCCCAGGCCACCCATGCTGAACCGACGGTATGACAATTGTACAGGTACTACCGTCTACAGCGCATGATACCAGCTCCTGTTCTTCCTCCTCCACCCCTCTTCTCCCTCATTGTCCCCCAATGCACGTTGGGATGAGATGAGGATGGGCTGTGTGTAATCGCCCACTACGGCTTCTTGATCCACCTCATCATACTCTGTCTGCAATGCCTCCTCTTTAATTCTCTGCAGAGAGTGTTACAAAAGACAGACAAGTGGGATGCTGACGTTAATGATGGCATCATCACCACTCACCATCTTGGTGGACTCCTCAAAGTTTGTCAGGATGGTACATATGTCAGACATCCAGGTCCACTCCTGGGGTCTTATGTGTTGAGTCTGACCTTAATATCGATGGCCTTGTTGCAGCTGGTACTCCACAACTGCTCTCTTCTGCTCACAAATCCTTTGCAACATGTGGAGGGTAGAGATCCAACGTGTGGGGACATCACACACCAGTCGGTGTGCCAGAAGCTGCAAACGCTGCTGCAACACAGCAAGGGCAGCGGACGCTGTAGCTGACTTCAAAAAATGAGCTGACAGGTGGCGTAGTTTGACGAGCAGATCTGGAAACTCGGGTACGATTTAAGAAATCGCTGAACCACGAGGTTAAGCACATGAGCCAGGCATGGTACCTGCGTGATCTCGCCTCGCCTCAGAGCCGCCACCAGGTTATGGCCATTGTCACACACGACCATGCCTGGATGTAGGTACAGCGGTCTCAGCCACAGATCTGCCTGCTCTTTCACAGCTGTCCACAACTCAAAAGCAGTGTGAGGTTTATCACTTAAGCTTATGAGTTTCAGCACAGCCTGTTGCCGCTTGGCTGAGGCAGTACTGCAGTGCTTCCAGTTTGTAACTGATGTGGTGATATCTGAGATGAAGGCTGAACATGAGGAGGAGGATGATGCGCAGGAGCTGTACACTGTGGGGGCAACTCTGACTGACATATGGCCCGCAATCCTCACTGTGGGAAGGATGTGTTCCGTCCCAAGGTCTGACTGGGTCTCGTCTTCCACTATGTTTACCCAGTGTGCCGTCAGGGAGATGTACCTTTCCTGACCACAAGCACTTGTCCACGTGTCCGTTGTCAGGTGGACTCTCCCAGTAACTGCGTTGTTGAGGGCACGGCAGATGTTTTGGGACACATGCTTGTGTAGTGCGGGGATGGCACACAGGGCAAAATAGTGTCGGCTGTGGACCGAGTACCGAGGGACGGCCACCGCCATAAGATTGCGGAAGGATTCCGTCTCCACCAGCCTAAAAGGCAGCATTTCCAACGCAAGCAGTCATGAAATGTGCGAATTTAGGACTGTGGCCTGTGGGGCATTGGCTGCGAATCTGTGCTTTCGTTCAAAGGTCTGGTATATGGACAATTGAACGCTGCGCTGGGACGTGGACGTGGACGTTGATGCTGTTTCTTGAGAAACTGCCACAACAAGTGAAGACTGAGAGGAGGGGGCATCTTTACATGCAGTATGGACAGGGGATTGCCTTGCACGCACAACAGGGGGTTCTCTTACACGCACAACAGTGGAAGAAGCAGTGGTGACACCGGTTGACACTGGTCGTGGACCCTGGGGTTTGCCCCCAAAGTCGGGTGCTTTGCTGACATGTGCATGATCATGCTGGTGGTGATCAGGCTGGTAGTTTTGTCACCCCTGCTGATGCTGGCCTGGCAGGTGGTACAAATGGCCTTTTTGGGGTTATCAGCACAGTCTTTAAAAAAATTCCAGACTCTGGAAGACCTACTGGTTGTACTGGCAACGTCCCTCATGTTGGTATTACAGGGAATGGTTGCCCGCCTTCTGTCTGCGGCCACCACACTGCTTCTTCCTGCCTGTTGGGGTACTCTGCCTCCCTCCCCCTGTGTGCTGCTGGCCTCGCTCTGCGTGTCCTCCTGCCACGTTGGGTCAGTTACTAGATCATCCACCACCTCCTCCTCTTCCACTTCCACACAACAGTCCTCCTCCTCACTTCGTGGCAATTGTGTCTCATCATCGTCCACCTCTTGTGACAAATTGCCAGTGTCGCCTTCCTGTTGCCGTGGCTGTTCAAATATTTGGCCATCGCTACATGAGATCTCCTCTTCCACCACTTCAAGCGGAGTAGGTGAGGGGCCCAAATATGGAAATGGCCAGTGAACAGCTCTTCAGAGTGTCCAACTGTGGGATAAGTTGCTGTCTGACGACTCTCGGCATGGTGGGAGGAAGGAGCATCAGGGTGAGGAGGAGTATGCGGTCGAGACTCACGGCTATTAAGACTTGACCGTGTTGAAGACAAACCGGAGGTGGTGGTGCCCAGGTGACTGGAATTATTATCTGCTATCGGATTAATAACCTGTTCACACTGATCAGTTCGCAATAGTGGTCTTGTTGTAGTGTGCTTCCCTAGTAATTCGGTCAAGAACTGGGAGCGAGAAGATGTGGCTGTTTGTTGTGGCACATTATCACCTTTGCCACGGCCCCATCCTCTGCACGCCCCATCAGCAGAACGTCCAGTTCCACGTCCCATGCCACGCGCCTTGCCCATTGTAAATGAAGCAAAATAGCTTACACTCGCACTATCAATGGCAAAAGGGTAATAAAAAGGAGGAAGAGGAAAACCACAGTTCTATTTGTCTGGCCTACACCAGAATCTTTTAAACAGATATATTTGTGTCTGAACAGTCAGTGAGACACTCAAAATGTTTTTTTTCATGCAAAAAGGTGGATTACACCTCGATTTGAACCGTGGAAAAGGAAAACCACAGTTCTAGTTATCTGGCCTACACCAGAATCTTTTAAACAGATATATTTGTGTCTGAACAGTCTGCGAGACACTTAAACTGTTTTTTTTATGAAAAAAAGGCAAAAAAGTAGATAATACAGAGATTTGAAGCGTGGAACTGCAAAACCACAGTTTTCGTTCTCTGGCCTACACCAGTCTCTTTTAAACAGATATATTTGTGTCTGAACAGTCAGCGAGAAAATCAAAATTTTTTTTTTTTATGCAAAAAGGTGGATTACACCCATATTTGTACTGTAGAAGAGGAAAAACACCGTTCTAGTTATCTGGCCTACACCAGAGTCTTTTAAACAGATATATTTGTGTCTGACCAGTCAGCGAGACACTCAAAATGGTTTTTTTATGCAAAAAGGTGGATTACACCCAGATTTGAACCGTGGAAGAGGAAAAACACAGTTCTAGTTATGTGGCCTACACCAGAATCTTGTAAACAGATATATTTGTGTCTGAAAAGTCAGCGAGACACTCAAAATGTTTTTTTTTATGCAAAAAGGTGGATTACACTCAGATTTGAACCGTGGAAGAAGAAAAACACAGTTCTAGTTCTCTGGCCTACACCAAAATCTTTTAAACAGATATATTTGTGTCTGAACAGTCAGTGAGACACTCAAAATGTTTTTTTTAATGCAAAATGATGGATTACACTCAGATTTGAACCGTGGAAGTGGAAAAACACAGCTCTAGTTCTCTGGCCTACACCAGAATCTTTTAAACAGATATATTTGTGTCAGAACAGTCAGCGAGACACTCAAAATGTTTTTTTTTATGCAAAAAGATGGATAACACCCAGATTTGAACCGTGGAAGAGGAAAAGCACAGTTCTAGTTATCTGGCCTACACCAGACTCTTTTAAACAGATTTATTTGTGTCTGAACAGTCAGCGAGACACTCAAAATGTTTTTTTTTAATGCCAAAAGGTGGATTACACCCAGATTTGAGCCGTGGAAGAGGAAAAACACAGTTCTAGTTATCTGGCCTGCACCAGAATCTTTTAAACAGATATATTTCAGTCTGAACAGTCAGAGAGACACTCAAAATGTTTTTTTTTTTATGGAAAAAGGGCAAAAAAGTGGATAATACAGAGATTTGAACCGTGGAACTGCAAAAACACAGTTCTAGTTATCTGGGCTAAACCAGAAACTTTTAAACAGATATAATTGTGTCTGAACAGTCAGCGAGATACTCAAACTGTTTTTTTTTGCAAAAAGGTGGATTAAACCGAGATTTTAACCGTGGAAGAGGAAAAACACAGTTCTAGTTCTCTGGCTTACACCAGACTCTTTTAAACAGATATATTTGTGTCTGAACAGTCAGCGAGACACTCAAAATGTTTTTTTTTATGCAAAAAGGTGGATTACACCCAGATTTGAACCGTGGAAGAGGAAAAACATACTTCTAGTTATCTGGCCTACACCAGAATCTTTTAAACAGATATATTTGTGTCTGAACAGTCAGAGAGACACTCAAAATGTTTTTTTTTTATGGAAAAAGGGCAAAAATGTGGATAATACAGAGATTTGAACCGTGGAACTGCAAAACCACAGTTCTAGTTCTCTGGCCTACACCAGAAACTTTTAAACAGATATATTTGTGTCTGAACAGTCAGCGAGACACTCAAAATGTTTTTTTTTATGCAAAAAGATGGATAACACCCATATTTGAACCGTGGAAGAGGAAAAGCACAGTTCTAGTTATCTGGCCTACACCAGACTCTTTTAAACAGATATATTTGTGTCTGAACAGTCAGCGAGACACTCAAAATGTTTTTTTTTTATGCCAAAAGGTGGATTACACCCAGATTTGAACCGTGGAAGAGGAAAAACACAGTTCTAGTTATCTGGCCTACACCAGACTCTTTTAAACAGATATATTTGTGTCTGAACACTCACAGACACACTCAATTTTTTTTTGGGGGGGGGGATTCCAAAAGGTTAATAAGATGGGTATTTGTACAGTCTGACTGAGGAAAAAAAAAAGAGGATTTAGATGAAAAAAAAGGATTTTTCCTGGCCCCTGAGACCTGGGGCTAAGTCTAGCAATTTGAAAAGCATCACACAGGACTGTAATGCTGTGTTTGTTGGTATAACCACTGCGTCTCCTATAAGCCTACCTGCCTGATATCTGGGATGGATATTAGTCCTGAGAAGGACTATTTATTTGATTTTGCAGGCTTTAGAGACCCTACACTACCTATTTTGCAGTATATATCTCTCCCTAGCTCAGCAGCACTCTCCTTACACCGTCTGATCTGGAGCGACTGTGTCCAAGATGGTGGCGCCCGGTTTTAAATACTCGAGGTGACGCTGTGCGGCCAGCCAATCACTGTAATGCCCACAAACAACATGGCTCCGGCATTACAGAGACTGGCTGGCAATCCCTGCATGTTCATTGGCTCTGTAAAGAGCGCCAAACGTGCAGGGCGGAGACCCGAGCTCCCGCCCGAGTAACCCGGAAATGCTCGGTGCTCGCTGAACATCCCAAGTAGTGAGATGCTCGGGCGAGTACCGAGCACTGTCGAGCATGCTCGCTCAACACTAGAGATGAGTAAATGTTTTTACATTCAGCTTCAGCAGTTTCAGTGTCTTTTTCCTGAACATTTGATTCACTGAAAAACTCAGTAAAGTCACTTGAGGCAGGCAAGCCCACCATCTCTGACTGACACCAATTACAGATTTTTCTTCTCTGTAAAAATGATTACTTGCTTTATCTTGGTCTTGCTTTATCTTTTCTAATGCATTATGAAAGAAAAAAAATTAAAATTTGTAACCACAAATTTAATTAATCATTGATTGCAATGATTAAGAACTTATAGTTCGAAACGCGTTTGCTGTTCCTCTCCAAGGCGGACTTTTAATATTTTTTGTATGACCCAATAAAATATGGATTTTAGAAGATTTGTTCAGCTGGATCTTCCTGGTTCCTCATTGTTCGTCTGGTAGCACTCCTGGCTCCGTGCTGTTGATCTTCTAGGTGGGTGAGCTGATTTTTCCCTTTCTTTTTCTGCCATTTTCCTCCATTTGTACAATAAAAACACTTTAATTTTTATGAAATGTGTTTTGTGTCGCTGCATTCAACGACCCAGAACATTTTATCTTTCAGACCCCGGAGCTGTATGTCGCTCGCTGTTGGGACAACGTACAGTTTTATTGGCGTCATGTTGGATACATGAAACGTTTTATCACTTTTTACTTTGATTTTTCCAGGGCGAATGAACAATACAGCGATTCATTGTTATCAGGGAGTTTTCTACAGCGTTCATCGTTGGGATAAATAACGTCTTCTGTAGGATTCTTTAGTTATTTTTTGTTTTTGCAAAAGGGATTTGTAAAGAATATTTTTTTACTTTTTTAATTTCTATCCTTGTGAAGACTTGAACGTATTTCTGTATTGCAATGTATTATCGTTACATCTTATAAAGCGCCAACATATACCGCAGCGCTGTACAGAGATAGTCACCGGTCCCCGTCCTCTATGGGGCTCACAATCTTCTCCTTTGTCCCTCCTCTATGTGTCGTCCTATACACGCGGTTTATGTGGAGCTCAGCGTTGCGTCACTTCTCTATAAATCACATTTTCAGGGCTCAGTCTGTCCGGTCGTCAGATATTTAATAGAGACGTCCTCTCCCTGTTCTCATTCTCTGCAGTTTTATCCTGTAAATTAAATGTAAGTTGTAGGAAATCAGCGATTAATATCCAGTAATGCTGCAAAGAGCGAGATAGCGGAGGAAGGATCGGATTCTCCCCGTCCTGGAGCGCCTCCTGGTGGTCACTAAACTCCTTGTGTTGTAAGTGCAGCAATCTTACAATATATTAGGATTTTTCTAATCAGTTGATTTTATTTCTTCTTTTCAGTTTTATTATTCAGTTTATTAACAAAGGAAGCAAAAGTGCTAAAAAATCACCATCTATCTGTGTATGCAGCTCCTATGCGAAATAATGTGGCTCCATATTACCAGAACACAAATAATCCTGTACAATATAATCCTGTGATCAGGTATTACTCCGTTATTTATTAACCTACAGATAATAAAGGTGGGAAAGGGAATAGCACAGGACCGCAGTCTGAACATACACATTGAGTGTAGTAAGATACTGTAACCATGGAAACACATAGATCTTCAGAGGAGCTGTAACCACAAAAAAAACACGTGTTCTTCAATTCAATATTCTCTGACAAGTCTTCTTTTTTTACAATTTTATATCCCTTAGAACTATGACAAGTGGTTGTCAATGTGCAAATGTTCTTTTTACAAATTGCTTCCATGTGAAAAATGTCATATGTATATAAATGATTTGTGTGTTATTACACGTCCAGCTGCATTTTCCATCTACAATGTCATGTGATGCACTACTTATCTCATCCACCAGATGGAGCTATAGAGCATTGTGCTCCATAATCCTGGATGGCGACACCTACAGGACGGCTTGTGTGGAGCCACATATCACCAGGATGTCCACGCTTCATACAGATTAAACAGTCGCCAACAGGAAGATAGTTTTGATAGCGCAGGGCGCCTACGATGTGAAATGTGCCAATAACAGTGAATGAGAACAGCCGCACCTGCACATAGTGTATAGGAGCGAGGCATGCTGTGCTAATAACACAACAGAGCTGCCGTCTGATCGCAGCAGTTTGTGCTTTTGTAATGGGGAAGACCGGGGTGTAAGTACTTTCAGAACAAGGGATCCGGAACTGCCAGGGCCGTGCCTCTGGTTGCAGGGGGAAGAAAGACTGTGAGACAGGAGTCAGGTGACTGGGAAGCTGGGGGAGTGTCGAGAGCCAGAGCTCAGGGGTCAGGTGACCGGGGAGCTGGGGGCGTGTCTAGGAAGAGGGAGAAAAAGGAGGATTGCGCGGGAAAGCAGGCAGTTGACAGTTGGAATCAAGCCCAACTAGAGGGAGAAGAGACACAGGGTCCGTGGAGCCGAGCAAGTGAGGTGCAGTATTATGGACTAGGGGCTCAGCGGGTCAAACCAGAGACCGCCCACTGCCACCAGAACACGGAACATTGTTTAGGCGGGGAAGCCTGAAGAAAACAACACCGGCATCAACCGACAACTGCCTTGTGGGGAACAAGAGTCAGCTAAGTGTAAAATTGCCGACTACAACCGTTTCGACTCTGCTACATCTAGCCAAACTGTCAGTTATAGCCTGTTATCTGCTACTTCCCTTGTTGTCCCCATATTTCCCCTGTTACTCCCTGAGTGGAGATTGACCCTGTTACATAAATCCCCCCTGTCTATTAACCCTGTACTGGCTGTTCTGTGTTTCTGTGTCACTGCATCTAAAGTACCTGTGTCACACTTATTGTAGTGTGTGATGCTCTGATTACATTGCAGGATAAGTGTCAGGAATCTCCAATATCAGCCGTCTCCACAGATTCCTATAGAAAGTATATAGTGTAATAAGAGCAGCACAATGCGAGCAGATAGTGATGTGTCCATATACAGCACATTACTGCTCCAACAGAGACCACAGAGATAAACTCTGCTCCATGTGTAATCACTGGTCCTGGGGCAGAGAAGTGATATTATAAAGTCTCTGTATGGATCTATATCGGCTGCTCCACAAGGTCAGATCCACCCCCGGTCCCTGGTGATTCAGCACCGGACGGCTGTAATGATGGATAAAAGGGAAGTAACCTCTAATAGGAGAATATCAGAGGTTTTACTTTCAACGCTGTGCATAGACTTCATCAATACTATCCTACTATCTGTGTACACAGCTCCTGTGCAGACCGATGCATCTCCTTGATTATAGACTACAGTCAAGGTCCTCGGTGGGTCAAACAGTATGCAGGGGGAACGCCGGTAACAGCGCTGGTTGTAACTGAATGTGCGTCCTCATATCCACATTCAATTAAAATGTATTGTGATGCAGAAAGGCTCCGGCTTCCTGCCCTGCAATAGTTAAAATGGCCACTGACCTATCGGAGGCCGCTAGCATGATGTCAGTCCGCCAGTTGCACGCGGAGTAGGACAACCGCTCCGGATATGGAGCAGATAGAGGACATTTTCCTCTCGGCTCTCAGATTCATTAGTATATACAATAACAATGGGTTAATCTTCATCGGAAACATTTTCCTCTTCACCCTCAGGTTCTGAACTAATCGTAGATACATCATCTTCACATTCAGATGAAACTTGATCCTCTTGGCCGTCAGATTCTGAAATAACAATAAATGCATCGTCTTCATCAGATTCTATATCTGAAATAGAGTGATCTTGATAAATCTAATCCTATCTGCAAAGTTTTCTTCTTCACTCTCAAATTCTATATCTCCCGGAGAATCCATATTACATGCAACTGGTTTTATCAGCAATGTAAATCGAAGAGCTCTTTAAGAACGAACAATCCCACTTTGAAAGTTGTCACCAGATGAAGATGATACTTAGCTCAGCAGGAGATGATCTTCTGTGGTCAGCAGCAGAGGACATGCTTTGGTCAGCTGGGGATGGTATGGTAATGTGCCACATCCTAGGCTTTCTTTTTCTTGGCTGCACATCTTCCTCTCTATTATTTATTTTATTTTACTCACTTACTCACTGCTCACCTCTAATCTATAACTGGATTTTGTTAGAATCTATTGATTCACAATTAGAGATGAGCGTTGTTCTACTCGAACTGTTCGCCAATCTCAAATTCGAGCTGTTTTGGGCGGTGTTCGAGCCGTTCGGCGAACACGAACAATTTGAGAAAAATTCGGCTGTTCGAGGTTATGTTCGATAACTGTTCGTGCACCAAAATCATAACTGGATTTTTTCTCAGTAATGATGAAAATTAATGTTAATACGCAGTTTGAGTGTACAGCGGGGCGGGGGAGGGGCAGGGGATGGATCTCTGCAGGAACAATGAAGATCTCCATTTTTTTTTCTCTTTCCCGCATTTACAGTGGGGAGGTGCAATCTGTCAGCCTATCAGTAGCGCACACACGGAACGAAGTGCTTTTTTTCACACAAGCAAGGGCATGTGTGATTGGCAGTGTATGTCACATGTCCTTGCCCTATAAGACCAAGCCATTTTCCCCGTCGCCACCATTTTCTCACTGCTGCAGCTGCGTGTTAGACGGCACCGCTGTTGCTGTGTGCGCTATACCTTGTTAATTTCAAGCCAATTTTCGCACAAATCTACAGATAGCTTGGGAGTAGGGAATAGTTGTGATTGCAGTCCTTTTAAGGACTAGGTTACAGCATTTCCTACGACTTTTATCAGGCAGGTCTGTGCTCTTAAATAGATAGATTGTGGGAGTAAAGACTAATTGTAATTGGAGTCCTTTTCAGGACTAGGTTACATCAGTTCCTATCAGTTTTTGCCAGGCAGGTCTGTGCCAGTGCTGTGCAAGTTTTTTTCACAGCATTTGGCTGAATCTAGCAAAGCTAATCCTTTTTGGCCTATTGCAGAGTGTGTTAGTCAGTGGAGTAGCCTATCTGTGTTGCAAGATATACCACCTGTGTATAGAATACCAATTTTTTTACTGCACCTAGTGAAGTAAAATCTTTTGGGCATAGCATCATTCTATTAGTCCATCTATACTGACCTCCATCAGGTTGCAAATTGAATATAATTTTTTTCTGCATCTAGCTCTGAAAAAATATTGGGCTTCTAGCTGTGTGTGGGACTTGTTGTACTAGTCCATCTATACTGACCTCCATCAGGTTGCAAACTGCATATATTTTTTTCTTCACCTACCTCTGAAAAAATATTGGGCTTCTAGCTGTGTGTGGGACTTGTTCTATTAATCCATCTATACAGACCTCCATCAGGTTGCAAACTGAATATATTTTTTTCTGCATCTGTAGCACCCTGAGGATTCGGCTGCTACAGGGGTATTGCACCTCAACCCAGAGGTGTGATATTCCACTCCCGGGTAAGGATGGAGTGTGGATCTGAGCTCGGTAGGCTGCATGCACTACACACATCCCATTTCCGAGGAACAGACCAACGGTACTCCCACTTAGAAATGTGCAGGTACGACCGATTCTGTTCCTGGCTGGAGTGGGAGGGGGGTGGAACATCCCAAGTAGTGTAGGGGCAGATAGGGGGAGCAGCCTGGGTAAAGATAGGAGCTCATTGGGTGCTGGTCGCCTGAGCTCACACATAGAGGGTGTATATAAGGTGGGCACCATCAGAGAACAGGGTCAGTCAGTCAGTCAGCCTTTGCAGAGAAGTCAGAGGAAGAGGAGCAGAGCAGCCCCAGAGAGAGAGAGAGGAGAAAGCCAGAAAGACCCAGAGGGGGAAACAGAAAAGGAACTCTGAGAACCCAAAGTCCATCAGCGGGTGAAGAGTTGGCATTAGGGTACCGGAACCCAAGCTGGTGGGGGCAAAAACACACCCTAGCCAGAGACCGGAGGCCGTGGGCAGCGTCTGCCACGGCCACCCACCACATCCTCCCCGAAGGCATACCACGTGGAGGGTCAGGGAACCCAAGGCCAAGGGTCTCCCAACAGAAGGCCCGAGGGAGCTGGACCTGGGTGGATCACTAGTGGGGACGGCCAGAGAAAGGACAGAAGGAGAGCTCAGGGTCACGCTCCGGACTCGCTTGGGGGTTGGCTGGATCCAGGACCTGGTGGATGCAGCACGGCTCGGGAGGTCACTTGAAGCTGGAGTGACCGGAACATCAGCAGTGAGTAAATACCCTAAACTGCACAACCCGACTCTGTCTTCATTTAACACCTATGCTGCACCACCACAACCCCCATCCTCTGCACCTGACCCCCTGAGGCTATACCCCACCCGTTGGGGGTTATACCACCAAAAGCTGCACCTACACCATCAGCCTCAGCGGACCCTGCTGCAGCGGCGGCCATAGTGACCGCAATACAACGGGTGGCGTAGTCGACAATAAAGAACTTAATAACATCTGTAGGACTGCCACATACAACTGAGTTTGACACCCTGGGCACGGACTGGGTCACAGCCACTCGGAAGACTACAACTCCCATCTGATCCGGCTCCGGATATTCCCCCTAAAGAATATGGCCCAGGGGGCGCGTCACATCTACCTCTGAAAAAATATTTGGCCTTCTAGCTGTGTGTGGGACTTGTTCTATTAGTCCATCTATACTGACCTCCATAAGGTTGCAAACTGAATATAATTTTTTTCTGCATCTACCTCTGAAAAAATATTTGGCCTTCTAGCTGTGTGTGGGACTTGTTCTATTAGTCCATCTATACTGACCTCCATCAGGTTGCAAATTGAAAATAATTTTTTTCTGCATCTAGCTCTGAAAAAATATTGGGCTTCTAGCTGCGTGTGGGACTTGTTGTACTAGTCCATCTATACTGACCTCCATCAGGTTGCAAACTGCATATATTTTTTTCTTCATCTACCTCTGAAAAAATATTGGGCTTCTAGCTGTGTGTGGGACTTGTTCTATTAATCCATCTATACAGACCTCCATCAGGTTGCAAACTGAATATATTTTTTTCTGCATCTACCTCTGAAAAAATATTGGGCTTCTAGCTGTGTGTGGGACTTGTTCTATTAATCCATCTATACAGACCTCCATCAGGTTGCAAACTGAATATATTTTTTTCTGCATCTACCTCTGAAAAAATATTGGGCTTCTAGCTGTGTGTGGGACTTGTTGTATTAGTCCATCTATACTGACCTCCATAAGGTTGCAAACTGAATATAATTTTTTTCTGCATCTACCTCTGACAAAATATTTGGCCTTTTAGCTGTGTGTGGGATTGTTCTATTAGTCCATCTATACTGACCTCCATAAGGTTGCAAACTGAATATAATTTTTTTCTGCATCTACCTCTGAAAAAATATTTGGCCTTCTAGCTGTGTGTGGGACTTGTTCTATTAGTCCATCTATACTGACCTCCATAAGGTTGCAAACTGAATATAATTTTTTTCTGCATCTACCTCTGAAAAAATATTGGGCTTCTAGCTGTGTGTGGGACTTGTTCTATTAATCCATCTATACAGACCTCCATCAGGTTGCAAACTGAATATATTTTTTTCTGCATCTACCTCTTAAAAAATATTGGGCTTCTAGCTGTGTGTGGGACTTGTTCTATTAATCCATCTATACAGACCTCCATCAGGTTGCAAACTGAATATATTTTTTTCTGCATCTACCTCTGAAAAAATATTGGGCTTCTAGCTGTGTGTGGGACTTGTTGTATTAGTCCATCTATACTGACCTCCATAAGGTTGCAAACTGAATATAATTTTTTTCTGCATCTACCTCTGACAAAATATTTGGCCTTCTAGCTGTGTGTGGGACTTGTTCTATTAGTCCATCTATACTGACCTCCATAAGGCTGCAAACTGAATATAATTTTTTCTGCATCTACCCCTGAAAAAATATTTGGCCTTCTAGCTGTGTGTGGGACTTGTTCTATTTGTCCATCTATACTGACCTCCATCAGGTTGCAAACTGCATATATTTTTTTCTTCATCTACCTCTGAAAAAATATTGGGCTTCTAGCTGTGTGTGGGACTTGTTCTATTAATCCATTTATACAGATCTCCATCAGGTTGCAAACTGAATATATTTTTTTCTTCATCTACCTCTGAAAAAATATTTGGCCTTCTAGCTGTGTGTGGGACTTGTTCTATTAGTCCATCTATGCTGACCTCCATAAGGTTGCAAACTGAATATAATTTTTTTCTGCATCTACCTCTGAAAAAATATTTGGCCTTCTAGCTGTGTGTGGGACTTGTTCTATTAGTCCATCTATACTGACCTCCATAAGGTTGCAAACTGAATATAATTTTTTTCTGCATCTACCTCTGAAAAAATATTTGGCCTTCTAGCTGTGTGTGGGACTTGTTCTATTAGTCCATCTATACTGACCTCCATAAGGTTTCAAACTGAATATAATTTTTTTCTGCATCTACCTCTGAAAAAATATTTGGCCTTCTAGCTGTGTGTGGGACAGGTTCTATTAGTCCATCTATACAAACCTCCATCAGGTTGCAAATTGAATATAATTTTTTTCTGCATCTAACCCAGCCAATAGTTTTGGCCTAATACCACAGTTTGGCCACTCAGCTCTGCTCGGTTCTCATCCATTGATTTTTTGTGCAAACAACTCCAGAGTTGTGAATTAGTTAACCACCAAAATGAGTGGAAAAAAGCCTGCTGCTGGTGGAAAGGGGAATAGGCGTGTTGGGAAGGGGAAAAAAGGTTGTGTCCGTGGGGTAGGTGTTAAAGCAACAGTAACATCTGCAGAAGAAAGACCATCTTCCAGCCAAACTAAAATGTCTACTTCTTTTAGCGGACAATGTGATAAGATCCCTTTCTTACGGCCACGCCAATCGCTACAAATTCCAGATGAGGCACAAAAACAGCAGGTGCTTCAACGGATATCAAGTGCTCCTTTAAGTGGGCTCTCCTCCACATCAACTTCAACATCACAAATACTCCAGTCCTCAAAGGTGTCACCCCAATCGCACTTGCTTCCTCACAGCTCCCAAATCTCCAGCTGCCAGTCTGAGTATGAGGTAGAACAGATGGTTGAGTCTTCAGAGCTGTTTACTCATACTATAGCCTGGGAATCAGAGGTCGACTCCAGCGCTTCTGTGAATCCAGACGAGGAAATGATCTGCACTGATGCCCAGAATCTTTATGAGTCGGATCCAGGACCAGACGCTGAAGGTTCTGACCATAATGTAGACCCTCATTCCCAAACTGTAACTCCTGTTGGTGGAGACAATGAG
This sequence comes from Phyllobates terribilis, assembly GCF_046119375.1. Lineage (NCBI taxonomy): Eukaryota > Metazoa > Chordata > Amphibia > Anura > Dendrobatidae > Phyllobates > Phyllobates terribilis. Next base: position 1,179,054,091 of record NW_027362761.1, read on the forward strand.
GAAGACGATGATAAGACTCAAATACCTGATTGGAGCGACAACTTTAGTTTTTTGTCAGGGCAGGAACAGGTTGGCTCTGAGGACGACGGGTGTGATAACGCACAGGGTGATGATGATGAGGTTGGAGATCCCACTTACTGTCAACCCACAGTCAGCCAAGAGATGAGGTCAGCAGAGGAGGTGGAGGAAGATGCTAGTGACGACGAGGTCAGGTTGCGCCTTCCTGGACAGAGACGTAGTACTGGAAGCACGTCAACAACTGCATCCTCAAACACAACTCTGCCTCTCACCACAAGTCGTGGTGGCTCTTCAGGTCGCATGGGTGCTAAGCCTTGCATAGCCTGGGCATTTTTTCAGATCGATAAAGATGACCCAACTCGTGTTATCTGTAACATTTGTCAGCAAAAGCTAAGTAGAGGCCAAAAAATACATAGTTTGAGTACTTCATGCATGAACCGGCACATGGACATGAAGCATAAGTTGCAGTGGGAAGCTCAGTGTGCTACAATGCGGCCTAGCCGGCCGGGCCAACCACCGTCTGCCATATCTTGTGCATCCGCGGCCTCTTCATCCTCTGTGACTGGGGGGACAGCAGTCACACCTGTTTTGGGGCGCAGACCTGCCACCTCTTTACCTGCAACAGCCAGCGTGATTGGCAGGTCATCATTTTCTTTGGAGGTGGTAACACCAGCTGGTGTTGAGCGCTGTCCGACATCGATAGCACCACCTTTGGATCAAGGCAACCTAACATGTCCGCCTGCATCTTCCTCACAGACCGGCAGTTTGCCGGGGACACCCTTATCAACCCCGTCTAAGCACAATAGCCAGCCCTCGGTCCCTCAGATGTGGACAAGTAAAAGACCATTTCCTCCTAGACATGAGAAAGCTAAGAGGTTGAATTACACCATCTGCAAGCTCTTGGCTACAGAAATGCTGCCTTTCCGCCTGGTGGACACAGAGGATTTTCGAGACCTTATGTCCGTCGCAGTGCCCCAGTACCAGATGCCCAGTCAGCACTACTTCTCAAAGAAAGGTGTGCCTGCGCTCCACCAGCATGTCGCACACAACATCACCGCTTCTTTGAGAAACTCTGTGTGTGACAGGGTGCATTTCACCACAGACACTTGGACGAGTAGGCATGGACAGGGGCGTTACATGTCGCTGACTGGGCACTGGGTAACTATGGTGACAGCAGGACAAGGGGCTGCTGTCCAAGTCTTGCCGTCCCCACGAGTTGTGCGTCAATCCTCTTTATGTCAAAGTTCCTCCACTGCTTCTGCCTCCTCAACCTCCTCTCGGTCCTCCACCTGCACCCAAAGCCTGTCTGGTCATGCCACAAGCTTTCTAACTGCGCAGAAGGGATCCTGCACACCTCCTTACTATGCTGGCAGTAGGGCTCAACGTCATCAGGCGGTTTTTACATTGAAATTTCTGGGAAATGTGAGTCACACAGCTGAGGAGTTGTGGTCAGCTCTGGAGAACCAATTTCATGAATGGTTGTCTCCACTGGACCTGAAACCAGGGAAGGCCGTGTGCGACAATGCTGCAAACCTGGGTGCGGCCCTTCGCCGGGGCAATGTCACACACGTGCCTTGTATGGCTCACGTGTTGAACCTGGTTGTCCAGCAATTTTTAGCCCACTATCCCAGACTAGATGGCCTTCTGCAGAGGGCACGGTCGCTGTGTGCTCACTTCCGCCGTTCGCATCCCGCAGCTCAGCGACTTACATCTCTACAGAAGTCGTTGGGCCTGCCACTTCACCGGCTAAAATGCGATGTGCCTACCCGGTGGAATTCAACTCTGCACATGTTGCAGCGACTGTGGCAGCACCGACAAGCCCTGGTGCAATACGTTCTGACGTATAGCCTGGGCCAATGAGATTCAGAGGTGGGGCAAATCACGCTGGAGGAGTGGTCTCAGATCAGGGACCTATGCACCCTTCTGCACAGTTTTGAAATGGCGACGAAGATGTTTAGTGCTGACGATGCCATTATCAGCATGACTATTCCGGTGATTTACATGCTGGAGCACATGTTAAACAGAATTCGGAGTCAGGTGGTGGCACAAGAGGAGGTGGAGGAAGTAGAGGAGGAGGAGTTGTATGCGGAAGGGCTAACATCTGCAAGGTCCAGATGGTCGGCAGCACCAAGGCGGCAGGCATGTGAGGGTGGGGGAGATGGTTTTACCAGGGCGCATGGTAGCAGCCAAACTAGTGAGGAAGGTGCAGGAGGCCAGGAAGAAGTGGAGGACGAACTGGTGGATGACTCATCAGATGAGGGAGACCTTGATCACATTTCTGTTGTGCGAGGTTGGGGGGAGAGGACAGAGGAAGGAAGCATGATTGTTACCTCGCCACCAACACAACAGGGACTTGGTGCTCCTGGATGCGCAACACACATGAGTGCCTTCTTGCTGCACTACCTGCAACATGACCCTCGAATTGTGAGAATTAGAAATAATCCTGACTACTGGGTTGCCACACTGTTAGATCCCCGGTACAAAAGTAAATTTGCAGAAATTATTCCTGCCATAGAAAGGGATGCACGCATGCAGGAGTATCAGCAGAGACTGTTGCAGAATCTTACATGTGCTTTTCCACAAAATACCAGTGGTGCACGTAGTGAATCTCACAGTTCCAACTTGCCAACCGTGGGACCGTCAAGTGTTCAGCACTCAAACCGTAACAGAACCACAGTATCTGCTGGTAACATCAATTTTGCGGAATCATTTCACCACTTTTTTAGCCCATCCTTTGCAAGGCCACAGGAGACAAGAAGTCTGACACATAGTCAACGCCTAGAGACGATGGTACAGGAGTATCTCCAAGTAAACATTGAAGCCACGACTGTGTCACTGGACCCTTGCTCTTTTTGGGCTTCCAATCTGGATAAATGGCCGGAGCTAGCCACTTACGCCTTGGAGATCTTGTCATGCCCCGCAGCCAGCGTTCTGTCTGAACGTGTGTTCAGCGCTGCTGGTGGTGTGCTGACAGATAAGCGCACGCGGCTCTCCACTGATAATGTAGACAGACTCACGTTCATAAAGATGAACAAATCATGGATCCGAAACGACTTTTCTACCCCTGTGTCATCCTGGGGAGAGTAAAAGCTTGATGATTGGTTAAAATCACCCTACCAACCGTTTTAAGTTTTGAAATTACTAATCATGTTTATCTGTATCTTGGCTGGAAAATAATTTGGGCTTTGTAGCAGTGTGCAGCACTGATTCTATTAGGCCATCTATAATAAGCTCCACCAGATTTAAAATTACTAATCATGTTTATCTGTATCTTGACTGGAAAATAATTTGGGCTTTGTAGCAGTGTGCAGCACTGATCCTATTAGGCCATCTATACTAAAGCTTCACCAGATTTAAAATTAATAATAATTTTTAGCTGCATCTAGCCCGGAAAATAATTTTGGGGCTCCGAGATGCGCAAGACACATAAGTGCCTTCTTGCTGCACTACCTGCAGCATGACCCTCATATTGTCAGAATTCGAAGTAATCATGACTACTGGGTTGCCACACTCTTAGATCCCCCAAACTTTTCGATCAACCTTTTCATTTTAATAAAGACCAAAAAAATGGTCATTTTTGAAATTATAAGCATTAGCAGGTTGTTAGAAACTGAAATCAAACAGTTTTCAACTCAAAACTTTATTCTAGGTGATGTTACATTTTCACATAGGACCCCTTGTTCGAAAGGAGCTTCTGAACTCTCTCGTCCATTGAATTTGTCAGGTTTTGGATGGTTTCTGCTTCAATTGTTTTGCATGAGGACAGAATACCCTCCCAGAGCTGTTGCTTAGATGTGAACTGCCTCCCGCCATCATAGACACTCCTTTTAATGATGCTCCAAAGGTTCTGAATGGGGTAGAGGTCAGGGGAGCATGGGGGTCACACCATAAGTTTGTCCCCTTTTATGCCCATATCAGCCAGAGATGCAGATGTTTTATGTGCAGCATGAGATGGTGCATTATCATGCAGAAAAATGATCTTGCTGTGAAATACACGGTTCTTCTTCTTGAACCATGGCAGGAAGTGCTGTTTGAGAAAATCCACATACATTATGGAGTTCATCTTTAGCGCCTTCAGGGATCCTAAAGGGGCCGACAATCTCTCTCCCCATGATTCCAGCCCAAAACATTACTCCACCTCCTCCTTGTTGGCGCTGTAGCCGTGTTTGCGTGGGGTGTCCATCAACCAGCCATCCTCCACTCCATCCATCTGGACCATCGAGCGCTGCACGGCACTCATCCGTGAACAAAACAGTTTTGAAATCAGTCTTCATGTAATGTTTGGCCCACTGGAGCCGTTTCTGCTTGTGTGAAGTGGATAGAGGAGGTCGACAGGATGGCGTATGCACAGCTGCAAACCTCTGAAGGACCCTGCATCTTGTTGTTCGGGGGACGTTGGAGGCACAAGCAGCTTCAAAAACTTGTCTGCTGCTATGACAAGGCTTTTTTGCCGCTGCTCTTTCAACCTGATGTAATTGCCTGTAGGAAAGAGTCCTTAATTTGCCCTTATCAGCACGCACACGTGTGTACTGTGAATCAGCTACATACTTCTTGATTGCCAAGACACTTCATCCTGATCATCGCACAATGTTGATTGTAGTCATGCCTTGACCTAAACACTCCACAATTTGTTGCTTCTCAGCAGCCGACACATCCTTTTTCTTTCCCATTTTGGCAGAAAATGTAGGCTGCTTAATAATGTGAGAGAGCCTTCTTAAGTAGTCTTGCCTTTCATTGGACACACCTGCCAAACTAATTAGCACAGGTGTCTGCAATTGCTTACATGTGACACACATCACCATCAATGAGTTTAACTGACAAACAAACAAATTCTTCCCTTATCACTCCTAAACACTTTTTGCCTAATAATTTGGAACGCAGTGTACATGTGCTTTTCCACAAAACACCAGTGGTTCACGTAGTGAATCTTACAGTTCTAACTTGCCAACCGTGGTCTGTATGGAGTTGTTCAATAAAGGGCCCAAAATTAAGATAACATAGATGGGAGAGGTCTCTATTAGTGTTGAGCCACCCCCGTAGTGTTCGAGTTCGGTTCGGTTCGTTGAACACCCGTGTGTTCGTCGAACTGTTCGTCGAACTGTTCGTCGAACACCTTCGAACACCGTTAAAACCAATGGCAGGCAAACAAAAACACATAGAAACACATAGAAAACACCTTCAAAGGTGTCCAAAAGCTGACAAACTGCTCAGAAGACACAACTAACACATGGAAAAGTGACAAGAACATATAGTCATGCGAAAAGAAAAGAGGTGGAGGAGTAAAAGGAGGGGGAGACACAGATATAGGCATGTCATGCCCTTCTAAAATCCAAAAAGTGAGAAGCCGAGACGGCCAGTCCGTTCCTGCCCGTGCCACCTCCGTGTCGCCGGGTTTGTGCCAGAGCCGCGGTGAACCCTGACGGCCAGCCCCCCTCTCCCAATACTGGTGCCTGTCCGCTGGTGGGTCGAGAGAGCCCCCCTGTGGTGGAGGCAGCTCTAAGCTTTTTAATTTAAATTGTCCCTCTAATTTGAATGAATACACTTTAAATCCATTTACAAGGATCTATTGGAGGGCAAGTCTCATGCCAGCAGCCGCGTAATTCCAGCTCCAGTAGCGTCCACTAAAGCTGCTGCAGTTAAAAAGCTTTTATAAGGATCGAGCTCGGCTGTCCACCGCAAGGCATCCTAGTGCCAGTCCCAGCCCCTATGCCTTGGGGTGCCTCCTGATGCTCTTCACTAAGTATCCCGTGGTCCCGAAGCATTTCCTTTGAAAAAATTAAGTGTCCAAACTACAGGTGGTGTAGCTTGCTTAACAGCCGGGATAATCCGCTGACTAGCAGACACTGCTACTAGGCCACAAAGTATTTCCTGGGCTAGATGCAGTTAAAAATTTGTAAGTAGATACTCTCGTTGGATGCTGAGAAAGCATTCCATAGAGTCTCCTGGCACGCCATATATGATTCTCTTAAAAAGCTTGGGGTAGGGGTCTAGGGGACCCTTTTATAGCCAAAATCACGGCCCTGTATCACAATACGTCACCTAGGCTGAAGATAAATGGAACTGTAGCACCGAGGGCTCGGTTGCTACAGACGTATTGCACCTCACCCAGAGGTGTGATATCTCACTCTCAGATAAGGATGGAGTGTGGATCAGGACCCGACACCTGCATGCATTACACCACATTGCCGTGGGGCAGGGCGACCAATATGCCCCTGAGATGGGCACGACAGTCCCTGTCCCTGGCTGGAGTGGGGGGAGGGAACACTGAGGAAGGGGAACCCTGCAGTGCAGGAGCAGGGAGGAAGCAGTTCCTGGGTGCATTGAGAAGGGAGTATAAAAGGTGGGCACCATCTTAGTTCAGTGCAGAGAAGTCTGAGCAGAAGTGGCAGGGAGCAGGGGCTCTGCATGAGCTCTGCTCCGGAGGCGGGCCTAGTAACAGAGGCCCAGGCCTGCAAGAGGGAGAAGGAAGGAAGAGGAGCGGAGAAGGCTCCAGGAACGAGGAATGAAGGGATCCCAGGGGTGCGGACGGGCGAGTCGCCACCGCACGCCCGAATCCACCTGTGTGGAGGGGTCAGGCCAAAGGGGGAGACCGGTCCCCGAACTAGTGGAGGCAGGAAACGACCCTCAGCTAGAAACCAGAGGCTCTGACATTTTATGTGGCGCAGCCCCTTGCTCCACCCGCTAGGAAGGCACCACATAGGGTCAGGGAAACTGGCGCCAAGTTTACCAAGAGGAGGCCCGAGGCAGCCGGACAGAAGTGTTGGTAAGAAAGGCCAGACAAAGGACACACAAAGGGGGTCCTGTGAAGTGCTCCAAAGTTATCTGGGAGTTGTCTGAGCCCCTCACCTGGTGAGCACAGTACGACGTGGGCAGCCGTTACCTGCAGACGTGGTCTGGATAATAAGAACTGTGAGTAAAGGCCCTGAACTGCATCACTGACTCCGTGTCGTTACTGCTGCTGCCCTGCACCATCACCCCCATCCTCCGCATACACTGCCCTGAGGCTATACTCCTCCCGTGGGGAGTTATGCTACGCTCTGCTGCACCCACAACACCAGCCTTAGCGGTCTGCCCTGTAGCGGCGGTTCACTCTGACCGCAATCCACGGGTGGCGTAGTCGGACATTTAAACATCAAAACCACATAAATAGTTCCGCCACTGGTTTGACCGCCCTGAGCCACGGAACCGGATCGCCGCCACGAAGACTACAACCACCAGCATCCACCAAAAAGGGTCCGGCTCCGGGTGTCCCAAGGCCCAGGGGGTGCGTCAGAACATTTTCATCACCTTTCACAATCACCAATGGGACAAGGCAGGGATGTCCTCTGTCCCCTCTCTTATACATCCTAGTGACGGAGCACCTGCTCTCATCAATTCGCCATAACCCCAATATTAGGTGGATTGAGGTGGGAGGCACCGAGTACAAGTGCTCTCTATTTGCTGATGATGTCCTAGTATATATCACTCAATCACATATATCCATCCCTGCTGTTATGGCTGAAATAGATCACTTTGTTACATGGTTAAATTTTAAAATCAATGCAGCGAAGTCTGAGGCCCTCGATGTCTCCCTCCCTAAATCCATATAGGATTCCATCCAGTCCAACTTTCCCTTTGCCTGGCCCTCACAGGGTATCAAATACTTAGGAATTCCTATTCATAGAGACCTCTCCCATCTATGTTATCTTAATTTTGGGCCCTTTATTGGACAATTCCATACAGACCACGGTTGGCAAGTTAGAACTGTAAGATTCACTACGTGAACCACTGGTGTTTTGTGGAAAAGCACATGTACACCGCGTTCCAAATTATTATGCAAAAAGTGTTTAGGAGTGATAAGGGAAGAATTTGTTTGTTTGTCAGTTAAACTCATTGATGGTGATGTGTGTCAGGGCTCTTTATATCACTGTAAGCAATTGCAGACACCTGTGCTAATTAGTTTGGCAGGTGTGTCCAATGAAAGGCAAGACTACTTAAGAAGGCTCTCTCACATTATTAAGCAGCCTACATTTTCTGCCAAAATGGGAAAGAAAAAGGATGTGTCGGCTGCTGAGAAGCAACAAATTGTGGAGTGTTTAGGTCAAGGCATGACTACAATCAACATTGTGCGATGATCAGGATGAAGTGTCTTGGCAATCAAGAAGTATGTAGCTGATTCACAGTACACACGTGTGCGTGCTGATAAGGGCAAATTGAGGACTCTTTCCTACAGGCAATTACGTCAGGTTGAAACAGCAGCGGCAAAAAAGCCTTGTCATAGCAGCAGACAAGTTTTTGAAGCTGCTTGTGCCTCCAACGTCCCCCGAACAACAAGATGCAGGGTCCTTCAGAGGTTTGCAGCTGTGCATATGCCATCCTGTCGACCTCCTCTATCCACTTCACACAAGCAGAAACGGCTCCAGTGGGCCAAACATTACATGAAGACTGATTTCAAAACTGTTTTGTTCACGGATGAGTGCCGTGCAGCGCTCGATGGTCCAGATGAATGGAGTGGAGGATGGCTGGTTGATGGACACCCCACGCAAACACGGCTACAGCGCCAACAAGGAGGAGGTGGAGTAATGTTTTGGGCTGGAATCATGGGGAGAGAGATTGTCGGCCCCTTTAGGATCCCTGAAGGCGCTAAAGATGAACTCCATAATGTATGTGGATTTTCTCAAACAGCACTTCCTGCCATGGTTCAAGAAGAAGAACCGTGTATTTCACAGCAAGATCATTTTTCTGCATGATAATGCACCATCTCATGCTGCACATAAAACATCTGCATCTCTGGCTGATATGGGCATAAAAGGGGACAAACTTATGGTGTGACCCCCATGCTCCCCTGACCTCTACCCCATTCAGAACCTTTGGAGCATCATTAAAAGGAGTGTCTATGATGGCGGGAGGCAGTTCACATCTAAGCAACAGCTCTGGGAGGGTATTCTGTCCTCATGCAAAACAATTGAAGCAGAAACCATCCAAAACCTGACAAATTCAATGGACGAGAGAGTTCAGAAGCTCCTTTCGAACAAGGGGTCCTATGTGAAAATGTAACATCACCTAGAATAAAGTTTTGAGTTGAAAACTGTTTGATTTCAGTTTCTAACAACCTGCTAATGCTTATAATTTCAAAAATGACCATTTTTTTGGTCTTTATTAAAATGAAAAGGTTGATCGAAAAGTTTGGGGGATCTAAGAGTGTGGCAACCCAGTAGTCATGATTACTTCGAATTCTGACAATATGAGGGTCATGCTGCAGGTAGTGCAGCAAGAAGGCACTTATGTGTCTTGCGCATCTCGGAGCCCCAAAATTATTTTCCGGGCTAGATGCAGCTAAAAATTATTTTTAATTTTAAATCTGGTGAAGCTTATTATAGATGGCCTAATAGGATCAGTGCTGCACACTGCTACAAAGCCCAAATTATTTTCCAGTCAAGATACAGATAAACATGATTAGTAATTTGAAAGCTTAAAACGGTTGGTAGGGTGATTTTAACCAATCATCAAGCTTTTACTCTCCCCAGGATGACACAGGGGTAGAAAAGTCGTTTCGGATCCATGATTTGTTCATCTTTATGAACGTGAGTCTGTCTACATTATCAGTGGAGAGCCGCGTGCGCTTATCTGTCAGCACACCACCAGCAGCGCTGAACACACGTTCAGACAGAACGCTGGCTGCGGGGCATGACAAGATCTCCAAGGCGTAAGTGGCTAGCTCCGGCCATTTATCCAGATTGGAAGCCCAAAAAGAGCAAGGGTCCAGTGACACAGTCGTGGCTTCAATGTTTACTTGGAGATACTCCTGTACCATCGTCTCTAGGCGTTGACTATGTGTCAGACTTCTTGTCTCCTGTGGCCTTGCAAAGGATGGGCTAAAAAAGTGGTGAAATGATTCCGCAAAATTGATGTTACCAGCAGATACTGTGGTTCTGTTACGGTTTGAGTGCTGAACACTTGACGGTCCCACGGTTGGCAAGTTGGAACTGTGAGATTCACTACGTGCACCACTGATATTTTGTGGAAAAGCACATGTAAGATTCTGCAACAGTCTCTGCTGATACTCATGCATGCGTGCATCCCTTTCTATGGCGGGAATAATTTCTGCAAATTTACTTTTGTACCGGGGATCTAACAGTGTGGCAACCCAGTAGTCAGGATTATTTCTAATTCTCACAATTCGAGGGTCATGTTGCAGGTAGTGCAGCAAGAAGGCACTCATGTGTGTTGCGCATCCAGGAGCACCAAGTCCCTGTTGTGTTGGTGGCGAGGTAGCAATCATGCTTCCTTCCTCTGTCCTCTCCCCCCAACCTCGCACAACAGAAATGTGATCAAGGTCTCCCTCATCTGATGAGTCTTCCATCAGTTCGTCCTCCACTTCTTCCTGGGCTCCTGCACCTTCCTCACTAGTTTGGCTGCTACCATGCGCCCTGGTAAAATCATCTCCCCCACCCTCACATGCCTGCCGCCTTGGTGCTGCCGACCATCTGGACCTTGCAGATGTTAGCCCTTCCGTATACAACTCCTCCTCCTCTACTTCCTCCACCTCCTCTTGTGCCACCACCTGACTCCGAATTCTGTTTAACATGTGCTCCAGCATGTAAATCACCGGAATAGTCATGCTGATAATGGCATCGTCAGCACTAAACATCTTCGTCGCCATTTCAAAACTGTGCAGAAGGGTGCATAGGTCCCTGATCTGAGACCACTCCTCCAGCGTGATTTGCCCCACCTCTGAATCTCGTTGGCCCAGGCTATACGTCAGAACGTATTGCACCAGGGCTTGTCGGTGCTGCCACAGTCGCTGCAACATGTGCAGAGTTGAATTCCACCGGGTAGGCACATCGCATTTTAGCCGGTGAAGTGGCAGGCCCAACGACTTCTGTAGAGATGTAAGTCGCTGAGCTGCGGGATGCGAACGGCGGAAGTGAGCACACAGCGACCGTGCCCTCTGCAGAAGGCCATCTAGTCTGGGATAGTGGGCTAAAAATTGCTGGACAACCAGGTTCAACACGTGAGCCATACAAGGCACGTGTGTGACATTGCCCCGGCGAAGGGCCGCACCCAGGTTTGCAGCATTGTCGCACACGGCCTTCCCTGGTTTCAGGTCCAGTGGAGACAACCATTCATGAAATTGGTTCTCCAGAGCTGACCACAACTCCTCAGCTGTGTGACTCACATTTCCCAGACATTTCAATGTAAAAACCACCTGATGACGTTGAGCCCTACTGCCAGCATAGTAAGGAGGTGTGCAGGATCCCTTCTGCGCAGTTAGAAAGCTTGTGGCATGACCAGACAGCCTTTGGGTGCAGGTGGAAGACCGAGAGGAGGTTGAGGAGGCAGAAGCAGTGGAGGAAAAATGACATAAAGAGGATTGACGCACAACTCGTGGGGACGGCAAGACTTGGACAGCAGCCCCTTGTCCTGCTGTCACCATAGTTACCCAGTGCCCAGTCAGCGACATGTAACGCCCCTGTCCATGCCTACTCGTCCAAGTGTCTGTGGTGAAATGCACCCTGTCACACACAGAGTTTCTCAAAGAAGCGGTGATGTTGTGTGCGACATGCTGGTGGAGCGCAGGCACACCTTTCTTTGAGAAGTAGTGCCGACTGGGCATCTGGTACTGGGGCACTGCGACGGACATAAGGTCTCGAAAATCCTCTGTGTCCACCAGGCGGAAAGGCAGCATTTCTGTAGCCAAGAGCTTGCAGATGGTGAAATTCAACCTCTTAGCTTTCTCATGGCTAGGAGGAAATGGTCTTTTACTTGTCCACATCTGAGGGACCGAGGGCTGGCTATTGTGCTTAGACGGGGTTGATAAGGGTGTCCCCGGCAAACTGCCGGTCTGTGAGGAAGATGCAGGCGGACATGTTAGGTTGCCTTGATCCAAAGGTGGTGCTATCGATGTCGGACAGCGCTCAAGACCAGCTGGTGTTACCACCTCCAAAGAAAATGATGACCTGCCAATCACGCTGGCTGTTGCGGGTAAAGAGGTGGCAGGTCTGCGCCCCAAAACAGGTGTGACTGCTGTCCCCCCAGTCACAGAGGATGAAGAGGCCGCGGATGCACAAGATATGGCAGACGGTGGTTGGCCCGGCCGGCTAGACCGCATTGTAGCACACTGAGCTTCCCACTGCAACTTATGCTTCATGTCTATGTGCCGGTTCATGCATGAAGTACTCAAACTATGTATTTTTTGGCCTCTACTTAGCTTTTGCTGACAAATGTTACAGATAACACGAGTTGGGTCATCTTTATCGATCTGAAAAAATGCCCAGGCTATGCAAGGCTTAGCACCCATGCGACCTGAAGAGCCACCACGACTTGTGGTGAGAGGCAGAGTTGTGTTTGAGGATGCAGTTGTTGACGTGCTTCCAGTACTACGTCTCTGTCCAGGAAGGCGCAACCTGACCTCGTCGTCACTAGCATCTTCCTCCACCTCCTCTGCTGACCTCATCTCTTGGCTGACTGTGGGTTGACAGTAAGTGGGATCTCCGACCTCATCATCATCACCCTGTGCGTTATCACACCCGTCGTCCTCAGAGCCAACCTGTTCCTGCCCTGACAAAAAACTAAAGTTGTCGCTCCAATCAGGTATTTGAGTCTTATCATCGTCTTCCTCATTGTCTCCACCAACAGGAGTTACAGTTTGGGAATGAGGGTCTACATTATGGTCAGAACCTTCTGCGTCTGGTCCTGGATCCGACTCATAAAGATTCTGGGCATCAGTGCAGATCATTTCCTCGTCTGGATTCACAGAAGCGCTGGAGTCGACCTCTGATTCCCAGGCTATAGTATGAGTAAACAGCTCTGCAGACTCAACCATCTGTTCTACCTCATACTCAGACGGGCAGCTGGAGATTTGGGAGCTGTGAGGAAGCAAGTGCGATTTGGGTGACACCTTTGAGGACTGGAGTATTTGTGATGTTGAAGTTGATGTGGAGGAGAGCCCACTTAAAGGAGCACTTGATATCCGTTGAAGCACCTGCTGTTTTTGTGCCTCATCTGGAATTTGTAGCGATTGGCGTGGCCGTAAGAAAGGGATCTTATCACATTGTCCGCTAAAAGAAGTAGACATTTTAGTTTGGCTGGAAGATGGTCTTTCTTCTGCACCTACCCCACGGACACAACCTTTTTTCCCCTTCCCAACACGCCTATTCCCCTTTCCACCAGCAGCAGGCCTTTTTCCACTCATTTTGGTGGTTAACTAATTCACAACTCTGGAGTTGTTTGCACAAAAAAACAATGGATGGTAACCGAGTAGAGCTGACTGGCCAAACTGTGGTATTAGGCCAAAACTATTGGCTGGGTTAGATGCAGAAAAAAATTATTTTTAATTTGCAACCTGATGGAGGTCAGTATAGATGGACTAATAGACCAAGTCCCACACACCGCTAGAAGCCCAAATATTTTTTCAGAGCTAGATGCAGAAAATTTTTTTATTCAATTTGCAACCTGATGGAGGTCAGTATAGATGGACTAATAGACCAAGTCCCACACACTGCTAGAAGCCCAAATATTTTTTCAGAGCTAGATGCAGAAAAAAATTATTTTTAATTTGCAACCTGATGGAGGTCAGTATAGATGGACTAATAGACCAAGTCCCACACACCGCTAGAAGCCCAAATATTTTTTCAGAGCTAGATGCAGAAATTTTTTTTATTCAATTTGCAACCTGATGGAGGTCAGTATAGATGGACTAATAGACCAAGTCCCACACACTGCTAGAAGCCCAAATATTTTTTCAGAGCTAGATGCAGAAAAAAATTATTTTTAATTTGCAACCTGATGGAGGTCAGTATAGATGGACTAATAGACCAAGTCCCACACACTGCTAGAAGCCCAAATATTTTTTCAGAGCTAGATGCAGAAAAAAATTATTTTTAATTTGCAACCTGATGGAGGTCAGTATAGATGGACTAATAGACCAAGTCCCACACACTGCTAGAAGCCCAAATATTTTTTCAGAGCTAGATGCAGAAAAAAATTATTTTTAATTTGCAACCTGATGGAGGTCAGTATAGATGGACTAATAGACCAAGTCCCACACACTGCTAGAAGCCCAAATATTTTTTCAGAGCTAGATGCAGAAAAAAATTATTTTTAATTTGCAACCTGATGGAGGTCAGTATAGATGGACTAATAGACAAAGTCCCACACACTGCTAGAAGCCCAAATATTTTTTCAGAGCTAGATGCAGAAAAAAATTATTTTTAATTTGCAACCTGATGGAGGTCAGTATAGATGGACTAATAGACCAAGTCCCACACACTGCTAGAAGCCCAAATATTTTTTCAGAGCTAGATGCAGAAAAAAATTATTTTTAATTTGCAACCTGATGGAGGTCAGTATAGATGGACTAATAGAACAAGTCCCACACGCTGCTAGAAGCCCAAATATTTTTTCAGAGATAAATGAAGAAAAAAATTATTTTTAATTTGCAACCTGATGGAGGTCAGTATAGATGGACTAATAGACCAAGTCCCACACACTGCTAGAAGCCCAAATATTTTTTCAGAGCTAGATGCAGAAAAAAATTATTTTTAATTTGCAACCTGATGGAGGTCAGTATAGATGGACTAATAGACCAAGTCCCACACACTGCTAGAAGCCCAAATATTTTTTCAGAGCTAGATGCAGAAAAAAATTATTTTTAATTTGCAACCTGATGGAGGTCAGTATAGATGGACTAATAGACCAAGTCCCACACACTGCTAGAAGCCCAAATATTTTTTCAGAGCTAGATGCAGAAAAAAATTATTTTTAATTTGCAACCTGATGGAGGTCAGTATAGATGGACTAATAGACCAAGTCCCACACACTGCTAGAAGCCCAAATATTTTTTCAGAGCTAGATGCAGAAAAAAATTATTTTTAATTTGCAACCTGATGGAGGTCAGTATAGATGGACTAATAGAACAAGTCCCACACGCTGCTAGAAGCCCAAATCTTTTTTCAGAGATAAATGAAGAAAAAAATTATTTTTAATTTGCAACCTGATGGAGGTCAGTATAGATGGACTAATAGACCAAGTCCCACACACTGCTAGAAGCCCAAATATTTTTTCAGAGCTAGATGCAGAAAAAAATTATTTTTAATTTGCAACCTGATGGAGGTCAGTATAGATGGACTAATAGACCAAGTCCCACACACTGCTAGAAGCCCAAATATTTTTTCAGAGCTAGATGCAGAAAAAAATTATATTCAGTTTGCAACCTGATGGAGGTCAGTATAGATGGACTAATAGAATGATGCTATGCCCAAAAGATTTTACTTCACTAGGTGCAGTAAAAAAATTGGTATTCTATACACAGGTGGTATATCTTGCAACACAGATAGGCTACTCCACTGACTAACACACTCTGCAATAGGCCAAAAAGGATTAGCTTTGCTAGATTCAGCCAAATGCTGTGAAAAAAACTTGCACAGCACTGGCACAGACCTGCCTGGCAAAAACTGATAGGAACTGATGTAACCTAGTCCTGAAAAGGACTCCAATTACAATTAGTCTTTACTCCCACAATCTATCTATTTAAGAGCACAGACCTGCCTGATAAAAGTCGTAGGAAATGCTGTAACCTAGTCCTTAAAAGGACTGCAATCACAACTATTCCCTACTCCCAAGCTATCTGTATATTTGTGCGAAAATTGGCTTGAAATTAACAAGGTATAGCGCACACAGCAACAGCGGTGCCGTCTAACACGCAGCTGCAGCAGTGAGAAAATGGTGGCGACGGGGAAAATGGCTTGGTCTTATAGGGCAAGGACATGTGACATACACTGCCAATCACACATGCCCTTGCTTGTGTGAAAAAAAGCACTTCGCTCCGTGTGTGCGCTGCTGATAGGCTGACAGATTGCACCTCCCCACTGCAAATGCGGGGAAGAGAAAAAAAAATGGAGATCTTCATTGTTCCTGCAGAGATCCATCCCCTGCCCCTCCCCCCGCCCCGCTGTACACTCAAACTGCGTATTAACATTAATTTTCATCATTACTGAGAAAAAATCCAGTTATGATTTTGGTGCACGAACAGTTATCGAACATAACCTCGAACAGCCGAATTTTTCTCAAATTGTTCGTGTTCGCCGACCGGCTCGAACACCGCCCAAAACAGCTCGAATTTGAGATTGGCGAACAGTTCGAGTAGAACAACGCTCATCTCTAGTCTCTATGAATAGGATTTCCTAAGTATTTGATACCCTGTGAGGGCCAGGCAAAGGGAAAGTTGGACTGGATGGAATCCTATATGGATTTGGGGAGGGAGACATCGAGGGCCTCAGACTTCGCTGCATTGATTTTAAAATTTGACCATGTAACAAAGTGATCTATTTCAGCCATAACAGCATGGATGGATATATGTGATTGAGTGATATATACTAGGACATCATCAGCAAATAGAGAGCACTTGTACTCGGTGCCTCCCACCTCAATCCACCTAATATTGGGGTTATGGCGAATTGATGAGAGCAGGTGCTCCGTCACTAGGATGTATAAGAGAGGGGACAGAGGACATCCCTGCCTTGTCCCATTGGTGATTGTGAAAGGTGATGAAAATGTTCTGACGCACCCTCTGGGCCTTGGGACACCCGGAGCCGGACCCTTTTTGGTGGATGCTGGTGGTTGTAGTCTTCGTGGCGGCGACCCGGTTCCGTGGCTCAGGGTGGTCAAACCAGTGGCGGAACTATTTATGTGGTTTTGATGTTTAAATGTCTGACTACGCCACCCGTGGATTGCGGTCAGAGTGAACCGCCGCTACAGGGCAGACCGCTGAGGCTGGTGTTGTGGGTGCAGCAGAGCGTAGCATAACTCCCCACGGGAGGAGTATAGCCTCAGGGCAGTGTATGCGGAGGATGGGGGTGATGGTGCAGGGCAGCAGCAGTAACGACACGGAGTCAGTAATGCAGTTCAGGGCCTTTACTCACAGTTCTTATTATCCAGACCACGTCTGCAGGTAACGGCTGCCCATGTTGTACTGTGCTCACCAGGTGAGGGGCTCAGACAACTCCCAGATAACTTTGGAGCGCTTCACAGGACCCCCTTTGTGTGTCCTTTGTCTGGCCTTTCTTACCAACACTTCTGTCCGGCTGCCTCGGGCCTCCTCTTGGTAAACTTGGCGCCAGTTTCCCTGACCCTATGTGGTGCCTTCCTAGCGGGTGTAGCGAGGGGCTGCGCCACATAAAATGTCAGAGCCTCCGGTTTCTAGCTGAGGGTCGTTTCCTGCCTCCACTAGTTCGGGGACCGGTCTCCCCCTTTGGCCTGACCCCTCCACGCAGGTGGATTCGGGCGTGCGGTGGCGACTCGCCCATCCGCACCCCTGGGATCCCTTCATTCCTCGTTCCTGGAGCCTTCTCCGCTCCTCTTCCTTTCTTCTCCCTCTTGCAGGCCTGGGCCTCTGTTACTAGGCCCGCCTCCGGAGCAGAGCTCATGCAGAGCCCCTGCTCCCTGCCACTTCTGCTCAGACTTCTCTACACTGAACTAAGATGGTGCCCACCTTTTATACTCCCGTCTCGATGCACCCAGGAACTGCTTCCTCCCTGCTCCTGCACTGCAGGGTTCCCCTTCCTCAGTGTTCCCTCCCCCCACTCCAGCCAGGGACAGGGACTGTCGTGCCCATCTCAGGGGCATATTGGTCGCCCTGCCCCACGGCAATGTGGTGTAATGCATGCAGGTGTCGGGTCCTGATCCACAATCCATCCTTACCTGAGAGTGAGATATCACACCTCTGGGTGAGGTGCAATACGTCTGTAGCAACCGAGCCCTCAGGGTGCTACAGTTCCATTTATCTTTAGCCTAGGTGACGTATTGTGATACAGGGCCATGATTTTGGCTATAAAAGGGTCCCCTAGACCCCTACCCCAAGCTTTTTAAGAGAATCATATATGGCGTGCCAGGAGACTCTATGGAATGCTTTCTCAGCATCCAACGAGAGTATCTACTTACAAATTTTTAACTGCATCTAGCCCAGGAAATACTTTGTGCCTAGTAGCAGTGTCTGCTAGTCAGCGGATTATCCCGGCTGTTAAGCAAGCTACACCACCTGTAGTTTGGACACTTAACTTTTTCAAAGGAAATGCTTCGGGACCACGGGATACTCAGTGAAGAGCATCAGGAGGCACCCCAAGGCATAGGGGCTGGGCCTGGCAGTAGGATGCCTTGCGGTGGACAGCCGAGCTCGATCCTTATAAAAGCTTTTTAACTGCAGCAGCTTTAGTGGACGCTATTGGAGCTGGAATTACGCGGCTGCTGGCATGAGACTTGCCCTCCAATAGATCCTTGTAAATGGATTTAAAGTGTATTCATTCAAATTAGAGAGACAATTTAAATTAAAAAACTTAGAGCTGCCTCCACCACAGGGGGGCTCGCTCGACCCACCAGCGGACAGGCACCAGTATTGGGAGAGGGGGGCTGGCCGTCAGGGTTCACCGCGGCTCTGGCACAAACCCGGCGACACGGAGGTGGCACGGGCAGGAGCGGACTGAACGTGTCGGCTTCTCACTTTTTGGATTTTAGAAGGGCATGACATGCCTATATCTGTGTCTCCCCCTCCTTTTACTCCTCCACCTCTTTTCTTTTCTCATGACTATATGTACTTGTCACTTTTCCATGTGTTAGTTGTGTCTTCTGAGCAGTTTTTCAGCTTTTGGACACCTTTGAAGGTGTTTTCTATGTGTTTCTATGCGTTTTTGTTTGCCTGCCATTGGTTTTAACGTTGTTCGAAGGTGTTCGACGAACAGTTCGGCGAACACACGGGTGTTCGACGAACCGAACCGAACTCGAACACTACGGGGGTGGCTCAACACTATTCACAATAACATTGTCAGTGTCAGAGGTAACATTATGTTACACCCACGCCGCCTAAGTTGAGATAGGGGCGAGACCGGTATTACATAAATTCTTTGGAATCCTGGGGAAACCGTTACTCAGGGCGACCATCTTCTTCAGCCTCTCTCAGGCACAGGATAGATTCAATTGCTGACCAGACACATCTGACAAGAGTCTTCATAAACGGTGGAACAGTAACATTTAATGAGGCACGGCCAGTGCAATGCAAATGTCTCTTTGAGCAACAGGCTCCAGTAATAACAGTACAGTCTCCTTTGCAGTACAGCAGTACACAGTCTATTATCAGGTAGCACAGTACAGCACACTTCTAGGTATACACAACCACAGGCTTTTCCTTCACAAGGACTCAATAGTACACAGCATTCTTTATCTGGCATGGAGATCGAGGGGGGGAGGGTTTGATGGGGGAGAGATGATCCCTATGACAGGATTCCTTCAAATCCTTATCTTCCTGGCCGCTAATACTCCACACTGTGAGTTCATGGAGTCTAATTGACCTTTGTTTAGCTTCCTTTCTGACTTGAATTCTGTTCCCTTGCCTTCTGTGAGATACAGATCATAAGCCTCCACCTTTCTCTTTGGCTCTAGCCAGACTTTAAACAACTTCCCCACAATCCCCCTGCGGCTCTGCTAAAACACTCCCCTTCTTCTGTGACTGTGTTAACCCCTCTAGTTGCTGGATGCTTTTGGAGCACAACACTTCCTGTCTCCTGTGCTTGTGTTACTTCTAATAGTTGCTGAATGCTTTTAAAGTAACAGCACTACTTCTGCATGTCACAATTAGACTGATAGAACAGGTGACATGCACACTTGTCAGGTTGTCAGAGTTACAGGGGTTGTTCCACAAGTGAGTAAAAAAAAAATTACATAATCCACAAATGTCTGTATCAACAACCTTTCTGTCAAAGCTAAATACCAGGAAGTATCAAAAACAAAGCAACTTTACCTAAAACTTGACAAACCAAAAAGAGACAAAAATTGTAGCGTCAAAAATGAATGTGAAAAATATGTAAAAAAAAGCACACAAAAACATAATAAAAAAACTCTAGTGACCTAATTTATGGAGAAGATGAATAAGCTGCACCTGATATTGGAACTAGACCTAGCGCCCAACCGTTGAATTTCTCTATCTGACCTGGTTGATGTGGTGACCACTGCCGCTCAAAATATTGACCCATTGGGCTGTAAAACACATGTACTGTCCCTGTCCACAGTTGCTTCTCCTTGTTTCAATAGTACAGAACACTTTTAAGCTCAATGCCAAGCATAGAGGGCGGGCGAATTTGTCTTGCACATGAGAGCAGAGCTGAGTGCATGCGGTAATTCTTAGAAAGGCAATGGACTCCTCTGAGTGGTATGGCAGCGACTGTAAAAACTACAACATTAAAAGGTGTTACTAAAGTTGGCAAACAGTTCACTGGAAGTGTAAGGTATTGTTGTTTCCTGGTTAAAGAATCAGATATCGATATCTGATGGTGCGCCAGAGAAGGAAATGGAAGAGCCGTATGACAAGAAGTAGATGATGATGATGATGACACTAATTAGTGTATCATTATAATGCTTGAGAATGTCATCATAATGCTTGAGAATACGGACTGACTATAAGGAAGATGATCAGAAGAAGAAGGAGGAGGACGCCTCACTGACTTGATTTATGAGTTTAGAGGACTGGCGACAAGGCAGAACACTCGCTCCTGTGATAAAGTAGGCAAGGAAATATGTTAGCTTAGAAAATAGCAGCTGCTAGTCCCTGTAGTATTGTGTCTATATACTCAGTTATCATAAGTGACTTATGCTTCCTCCTCCTGCCGAGCATGAACTGGAGCAGCTCTGCATGGTCAGACACAGCTATTACACAGTACATAACAGGCATATTTATAAGATTATCTCAGCACAGGAACATTTTTTTTAACACAACCATTTGTGGAAGTTATTATTATTATTATTATTTCAAGATCTATTAATTAAAATCTACTTTGGAAATGATTTATCAACAGATGTGGCTCCAGGACTGAGGAAATGTTTGTCTCTACCATTTGTTATCTCCAGCCTTGTAATGATCACTACTAGTGATTCCTGATCATTGTTTCCAGATTTATTAGCCCCTTCCCATCTGAGCCAGTTTTCAAACCTTTCACATCTATGTACCTAAATGAAAAACCACCAATCACTGGCATAATCTTACACATATTTCCATATGCTCCCTGTTAAATATTAATTACGGATGTTCATTTTATTCCTAATTTTGAATTCTATACCATACATTGCATAAGATTGCATCAGCCATCGTGCTAGGGTTTCTAGATGACATGCGCTATTTGTGTATTTTTAGTTCAGTACCATATGCAGAAGAACAGGTGCTATGGGGGGGCCTATATAACCCCATGTTAGAAACGCGCTCTTGCCATTTCACAGGACACTGGTCGAGAATCTATGTGTGAAGAAAACAGCTGCTGATGTAGGCCCAAGGAGACAGGTCCTTTACCCGGACACATGGTGTCATCCTGACGCACGGGCTGGACACAGACAGATGCAATCAATCATCCAGGATCCCAGGGAAAGAGGAGTGACTCTCAACAATTAAGATAATTATGGACAAATGGACTATTATTTAACTATTTTATGTAAGATCTGCAATCATTCTTTTTAATGGACAATTCAAGAATAAATCGATACATTTTTTATAAGAATATCGTGATATCGATACTTTGATCGATCGCATCTGATAAGAAGTCCTCTATAGAAAAATTATAAGGTAATAAGTATTTTTTTACATTGGCGAGCCTCAACCAGTCCTGATTTTTCGTGTTTTCAAGTGAATTTCCTTCTTGAACAAAGGGGGAGAGAAGAGACGAGCTGAACAGCTGTTGTTCACGTGTCAGGAAATCCACTACCTTTGTCACAAGAATCAGAAAGAACCTACAGATTGAGGACTGATATATTCTCCAGATGGATTGACAGGCACCAAAGGTACTACAAAGATCAGACGAGCTGAAGATAATACATGCTGATCATCAGAAGCTAAGAAATCTGAAGGTAAGCAAAATATGGATATAATTTCTTCTTTTGCTAAACAAAGCAAGATTAAATTCAAAGCTACTGATGAAACTGACTTAGATGTTTTGCGGCTTAGTTTATATAGAGTATGTGAATTGGTGAATTTACAGTTAGATTCTAAGTAGAGATGAGCGTTGTTCTACTCGAACTGTTCGCCAATCTCAAATTCGAGCTGTTTTGGGCGGTGTTCGAGCCGTTCGGCGAACACGAACAATTTGAGAAAAATTCGGCTGTTCGAGGTTATGTTCGATAACTGTTCGTGCACCAAAATCATAACTGGATTTTTTCTCAATAATGATGAAAATTAATGTTAATACGCAGTTTGAGTGTACAGCGGGGTGGGGGGAGGGGCAGGGGATGGATCTCTGCAGGAACAATGAAGATCTCCATTTTTTTTCTCTTTCCCGCATTTGCAGTGGGGAGGTGCAATCTGTCAGCCTATCAGCAGCGCACACACGGAGCGAAGTGCTTTTTTTCACACAAGCAAGGGCATGTGTCATTGGCAGTGTATGTCACATGTCCTTGCCCTATAAGACCAAGCCATTTTCCCCGTCGCCACCATTTTCTCACTGCTGCAGCTGCGTGTTAGACGGCACCGCTGTTGCTGTGTGCGCTATACCTTGTTAATTTCAAGCCAATTTTCGCACAAATATACAGATAGCTTGGGAGTAGGGACTAGTTGTGATTGCAGTCCTTTTAAGGACTAGGTTACAGCATTTCCTACGACTTTTATCAGGGAGGTCTGTGCTCTTAAATAGATAGGTTGTGGGAGTAAAGACTAATTGTAATTGGAGTCCTTTTCAGGACTAGGTTACATGAGTTCCTATCAGTTTCTGCCAGGCAGGTCTGTGCCAGTGCTGTGCAAGTTTTTTTCACAGCATTTGGCTGAATCTAGCAAAGCTAATCCTTTTTGGCCTATTGCAGAGTGTATTAGTCAGTGGAGTAGCCTATCTGTGTTGCAAGATATAACACCTGTGTATAGACTACCAATTTTTTTACTGCACCTAGTGAAGTAAAATCTTTTGGGCATAGCATCATTCTATTAGTCTATCTATACTGACCTCCATCAGGTTGCAAATTAAAAATAATTTTTTTCTGCATCTAGCTCTGAAAAAATATTTGGGCTTCTAGCAGTGTGTGGGACTTGGTCTATTAGTCCATCTATACTGACCTCCATCAGGTTGCAAATTAAAAATAATTTTTTTCTGCATCTAGCTCTGAAAAAATATTTGGGCTTCTAGCAGTGTGTGGGACTTGGTCTATTAGTCCATCTAAACTGACCTCCATCAGGTTGCAAATTAAAAATAATTTTTTTCTTCATTTAGCTCTGAAAAAATATTTGGGCTTCTAGCAGTGTGTGGGACTTGTTCTATTAGTCCTTCTATACTGACCTCCAGCAGGTTGCAAATTGAATATAATTTTTTTCTGCATCTAGCTCTGAAAAAATAGTTGGGCTTCTAGCGGTGTGTGGGACTTGGTCTATTAGTCCATCTATACTGACCTCCATCAGGTTGCAAATTAAAAATAATTTTTTTCTTCATTTAGCTCTGAAAAAATATTTGGGCTTCTAGCAGTGTGTGGGACTTGTTCTATTAGTCCTTCTATACTGACCTCCAGCAGGTTGCAAATTGAATATAATTTTTTTCTGCATCTAGCTCTGAAAAAATAGTTGGGCTTCTAGCGGTGTGTGGGACTTGGTCTATTAGTCCATCTATACTGACCTCCATCAGGTTGCAAATTAAAAATAATTTTTTTCTGCATCTAGCTCTGAAAAAATATTTGGGATTCTAGCAGTGTGTGGGACTTGGTCTATTAGTCCATCTATACTGACCTCCATCAGGTTGCAAATTAAAAATAATTTTTTTCTGCATCTAGCTCTGAAAAAATATTTGGGCTTCTAGCGGTGTGTGGGACTTGGTCTATTAGTCCATCTATACTGACCTCCATCAGGTTGCAAATTAAAAATAATTTTTTTCTGCATCTAGCTCTGAAAAAATATTTGGGCTTCTAGCAGTGTGTGGGACTTGGTCTATTAGTCCATCTATACTGACCTCCATCAGGTTGCAAATTAAAAATAATTTTTTTCTGCATCTAGCTCTGAGAAAATATTTGGGCTTCTAGCGGTGTGTGGGACTTGGTCTATTAGTCCATCTATACTGACCTCCATCAGGTTGCAAATTAAAAATAATTTTTTTCTGCATCTAGCTCTGAAAAAATATTTGGGCTTCTAGCAGTGTGTGGGACTTGGTCTATTAGTCCATCTATACTGACCTCCATCAGGTTGCAAATTAAAAATAATTTTTTTCTTCATTTAGCTCTGAAAAAATATTTGGGCTTCTAGCAGTGTGTGGGACTTGTTTTATTAGTCCTTCTATACTGACCTCCAGCAGGTTGCAAATTGAATATAATTTTTTTCTGCATCTAGCTCTGAAAAAATAGTTGGGCTTCTAGCGGTGTGTGGGACTTGGTCTATTAGTCCATCTATACTGACCTCCATCAGGTTGCAAATTAAAAATAATTTTTTTCTGCATCTAGCTCTGAAAAAATATTTGGGCTTCTAGCAGTGTGTGGGACTTGGTCTATTAGTCCATCTATACTGACCTCCATCAGGTTGCAAATTAAAAATAATTTTTATCTGCATCTACAGTACCTCTGAAAAAATATTTGGGCTTCTAGCAGTGTGTGGGACTATTTGTATTAGTCCATCTATACTGACCTCCATCAGGTTGCAAATTCAAAATAATTTTTTTCTGCATCTAACCCAGCCAATAGTTTTGGCCTAATACCACAGTTTGGCCACTCAGCTCTGCTCGGTTACCATCCATTGTTTTTTGTGCAAACAACTCCAGAGTTGTGAATTAGTTAACCACCAAAATGAGTGGAAAAAGGCCTGCTGCTGGTGGAAAGGGGAATAGGCGTGTTGGGAAGGGGAAAAAAGGTTGTGTCCGTGGGGTAGGTGTTAAAGCAACAGTAACATCTGCAGAAGAAAGACCATCTTCCAGCCAAACTAAAATGTCTACTTCTTTTAGCGGACAATGTGATAAGATCCCTTTCTTACGGCCACGCCAATCGCTACAAATTCCAGATGAGGCACAAAAACAGCAGGTGCTTCAACGGATATCAAGTGCTCCTTTAAGTGGGCTCTCCTTCACATCAACTTCAACATCACCAATACTCCAGTCCTCAAAGGTGTCACCCAAATCGCACTTGCTTCCTCACAGCTCCCAAATCTCCAGCTGCCCGTCTGAGTATGAGGTAGAACAGATGGTTGAGTCTGCAGAGCTGTTTACTCATACTATAGCCTGGGAATCAGAGGTCGACTCCAGCGCTTCTGTGAATCCAGACGAGGAAATGATCTGCACTGATGCCCAGAATCTTTATGAGTCGGATCCAGGACCAGACGCAGAAGGTTCTGACCATAATGTAGACCCTCATCCCCAAACTGTAACTCCTGTTGGTGGAGACAATGAGGAAGACAATGATAAGACTCAAATACCTGATTGGAGCGACAACTTTAGTTTTTTGTCAGGGCAGGAACAGGTTGGCTCTGAGGACGACGGGTGTGATAACGCACAGGGTGATGATGATGAGGTCGGAGATCCCACTTACTGTCAACCCACAGTCAGCCAAGAGATGAGGTCAGCAGAGGAGGTGGAGGAAGATGCTACTGACGACGAGGTCAGGTTGCGCCTTCCTGGACAGAGACGTAGTACTGGAAGCACGTCAACAACTGCATCCTCAAACACAACTCTGCCTCTCACCACAAGTCGTGGTGGCTCTTCAGGTCGCATGGGTGCTAAGCCTTGCATAGCCTGGGCATTTTTTCAGATCGATAAAGATGACCCAACTCGTGTTATCTGTAACATTTGTCAGCAAAAGCTAAGTAGAGGCCAAAAAATACATAGTTTGAGTACTTCATGCATGAACCGGCACATGGACATGAAGCATAAGTTGCAGTGGGAAGCTCAGTGTGCTACAATGCGGCCTAGCCGGCCGGGCCAATCACCGTCTGCCATATCTTGTGCATCCGCGGCCTCTTCATCCTCTGTGACTGGGGGGACAGCAGTCACACCTGTTTTGGGGCGCAGACCTGCCACCTCTTTACCCGCAACAGCCAGCGTGATTGGCAGGTCATCATTTTCTTTGGAGGTGGTAACACCAGCTGGTGTTGAGCGCTGTCCGACATCGATAGCACCACCTTTGGATCAAGGCAACCTAACATGTCCGCCTGCATCTTCCTCACAGACCGGCAGTTTGCCGGGGACACCCTTATCAACCCCGTCTAAGCACAATAGCCAGCCCTCGGTCCCTCAGATGTGGACAAGTAAAAGACCATTTCCTCCTAGCCATGAGAAAGCTAAGAGGTTGAATTTCACCATCTGCAAGCTCTTGGCTACAGAAATTCTGCCTTTCCGCCTGGTGGACACAGAGGATTTTCGAGACCTTATGTCCGTCGCAGTGCCCCAGTACCAGATGCCCAGTCGGCACTACTTCTCAAAGAAAGGTGTGCCTGCGCTCCACCAGCATGTCGCACACATCATCACCGCTTCTTTGAGAAACTCTGTGTGTGACAGGGTGCATTTCACCACAGACACTTGGACGAGTAGGCATGGACAGGGGCGTTACATGTCGCTGACTGGGCACTGGGTAACTATGGTGACAGCAGGACAAGGGGCTGCTGTCCAAGTCTTGCCGTCCCCACGAGTTGTGCGTCAATCCTCTTTATGTCAAAGTTCCTCCACTGCTTCTGCCTCCTCAACCTCCTCTCGGTCTTCCACCTGCACCCAAAGCCTGTCTGGTCATGCCACAAGCTTTCTAACTGCGCAGAAGGGATCCTGCACACCTCCTTACTATGCTGGCAGTAGGGCTCAACGTCATCAGGCGGTTTTTACATTGAAATGTCTGGGAAATGTGAGTCACACAGCTGAGGAGTTGTGGTCAGCTCTGGAGAACCAATTTCATGAATGGTTGTCTCCACTGGACCTGAAACCAGGGAAGGCCGTGTGCGACAATGCTGCAAACCTGGGTGCGGCCCTTCGCCGGGGCAATGTCACACACGTGCCTTGTATGGCTCACGTGTTGAACCTGGTTGTCCAGCAATTTTTAGCCCACTATCCCAGACTAGATGGCCTTCTGCAGAGGGCACGGTCGCTGTGTGCTCACTTCCGCCGTTCGCATCCCGCAGCTCAGCGACTTACATCTCTACAGAAGTCGTTGGGCCTGCCACTTCACCGGCTAAAATGCGATGTGCCTACCCGGTGGAATTCAACTCTGCACATGTTGCAGCGACTGTGGCAGCACCGACAAGCCCTGGTGCAATACGTTCTGACGTATAGCCTGGGCCAACGAGATTCAGAGGTGGGGCAAATCATGCTGGAGGAGTGGTCTCAGATCAGGGACCTATGCACCCTTCTGCACAGTTTTGAAATGGCGACGAAGATGTTTAGTGCTGACGATGCCATTATCAGCATGACTATTCCGGTGATTTACATGCTGGAGCACATGTTAAACAGAATTCGGAGTCAGGTGGTGGCACAAGAGGAGGTGGAGGAAGTAGAGGAGGAGGAGTTGTATGCGGAAGGGCTAACATCTGCAAGGTCCAGACGGTCGGCAGCACCAAGGCGGCAGGCATGTGAGGGTGGGGGAGATGGTTTTACCAGGGCGCATGGTAGCAGCCAAACTAGTGAGGAAGGTGCAGGAGCCCAGGAAGAAGTGGAGGACGAACTGATGGAAGACTCATCAGATGAGGGAGACCTTGATCACATTTCTGTTGTGCGAGGTTGGGGGGAGAGGACAGAGGAAGGAAGCATGATTGTTACCTCGCCACCAACACAACAGGGACTTGGTGCTCCTGGATGCGCAACACACATGAGTGCCTTCTTGCTGCACTACCTGCAACATGACCCTCGAATTGTGAGAATTAGAAATAATCCTGACTACTGGGTTGCCACACTGTTAGATCCCCGGTACAAAAGTAAATTTTCAGAAATTATTCCTGCCATAGAAAGGGATGCACGCATGCAGGAGTATCAGCAGAGACTGTTGCAGAATCTTACATGTGCTTTTCCACAAAATACCAGTGGTGCACGTAGTGAATCTCACAGTTCCAACTTGCCAACCGTGGGACCGTCAAGTGTTCAGCACTCAAACCGTAACAGAACCACAGTATCTGCTGGTAACATCAATTTTGCGGAATCATTTCACCACTTTTTTAGCCCATCCTTTGCAAGGCCACAGGAGACAAGAAGTCTGACACATAGTCAACGCCTAGAGACGATGGTACAGGAGTATCTCCAAGTAAACATTGAAGCCACGACTGTGTCACTGGACCCTTGCTCTTTTTGGGCTTCCAATCTGGATAAATGGCCGGAGCTAGCCACTTACGCCTTGGAGATCTTGTCATGCCCCGCAGCCAGCGTTCTGTCTGAACGTGTGTTCAGCGCTGCTGGTGGTGTGCTGACAGATAAGCGCACGCGGCTCTCCACTGATAATGTAGACAGACTCACGTTCATAAAGATGAACAAATCATGGATCCGAAACGACTTTTCTACCCCTGTGTCATCCTGGGGAGAGTAAAAGCTTGATGATTGGTTAAAATCACCCTACCAACCGTTTTAAGCTTTCAAATTACTAATCATGTTTATCTGTATCTTGACTGGAAAATAATTTGGGCTTTGTAGCAGTGTGCAGCACTGATCCTATTAGGCCATCTATACTAAAGCTTCACCAGATTTAAAATTAAAAATAATTTTTAGCTGCATCTAGCCCGGAAAATAATTTTGGGGCTCCGAGATGCGCAAGGCACATAAGTGCCTTCTTGCTGCACTACCTGCAGCATGACCCTCATATTGTCAGAATTCGAAGTAATCATGACTACTGGGTTGCCACACTCTTAGATCCCCCAAACTTTTCGATCAACCTTTTCATTTTAATAAAGACCAAAAAAATGGTCATTTTTGAAATTATAAGCATTAGCAGGTTGTTAGAAACTGAAATCAAACAGTTTTCAACTCAAAACTTTATTCTAGGTGATGTTACATTTTCACATAGGACCCCTTGTTCGAAAGGAGCTTCTGAACTCTCTCGTCCATTGAATTTGTCAGGTTTTGGATGGTTTCTGCTTCAATTGTTTTGCATGAGGACAGAATACCCTCCCAGAGCTGTTGCTTAGATGTGAACTGCCTCCCGCCATCATAGACACTCCTTTTAATGATGCTCCAAAGGTTCTGAATGGGGTAGAGGTCAGGGGAGCATGGGGGTCACACCATAAGTTTGTCCCCTTTTATGCCCATATCAGCCAGAGATGCAGATGTTTTATGTGCAGCATGAGATGGTGCATTATCATGCAGAAAAATGATCTTGCTGTGAAATACACGGTTCTTCTTCTTGAACCATGGCAGGAAGTGCTGTTTGAGAAAATCCACATACATTATGGAGTTCATCTTTAGCGCCTTCAGGGATCCTAAAGGGGCCGACAATCTCTCTCCCCATGATTCCAGCCCAAAACATTACTCCACCTCCTCCTTGTTGGCGCTGTAGCCGTGTTTGCGTGGGGTGTCCATCAACCAGCCATCCTCCACTCCATCCATCTGGACCATCGAGCGCTGCACGGCACTCATCCGTGAACAAAACAGTTTTGAAATCAGTCTTCATGTAATGTTTGGCCCACTGGAGCCGTTTCTGCTTGTGTGAAGTGGATAGAGGAGGTCGACAGGATGGCGCATGCACAGCTGCAAACCTCTGAAGGACCCTGCATCTTGTTGTTCGGGGGACGTTGGAGGCACAAGCAGCTTCAAAAACTTGTCTGCTGCTATGACAAGGCTTTTTTGCCGCTGCTCTTTCAACCTGACGTAATTGCCTGTAGGAAAGAGTCCTCAGTTTGCCCTTATCAGCACGCACACGTGTGTACTGTGAATCAGCTACATACTTCTTGATTGCCAAGACACTTCATCCTGATCATCGCACAATGTTGATTGTAGTCATGCCTTGACCTAAACACTCCACAATTTGTTGCTTCTCAGCAGCCGACACATCCTTTTTCTTTCCCATTTTGGCAGAAAATGTAGGCTGCTTAATAATGTGAGACAACCTTCTTAAGTAGTCTTGCCTTTCATTGGACACACCTGCCAAACTAATTAGCACAGGTGTCTGCAATTGCTTACAGTGATATAAAGAGCCCTGACACACATCACCATCAATGAGTTTAACTGACAAACAAACAAATTCTTCCCTTATCACTCCTAAACACTTTTTGTATAATAATTTGGAACGCAGTGTACATGTGCTTTTCCACAAAACACCAGTGGTTCACGTAGTGAATCTTACAGTTCTAACTTGCCAACCGTGGTCTGTATGGAGTTGTTCAATAAAGGGCCCAAAATTAAGATAACATAGATGGGAGAGGTCTCTATGAATAGGAATTCCTAAGTATTTGATACCCTGTGAGGGCCAGGCAAAGGGAAAGTTGGACTGGATGGAATCTTATATGGATTTGGGGAGGGAGACATCGAGGGCCTCAGACTTCGCTGCATTGATTTTAAAATTTTACCATGTAACAAAGTGATCTATTTCAGCCATAACAGCATGGATGGATATATGTGATTGAGTGATATATACTAGGACATCATCAGCAAATAGAGAGCACTTGTACTCGGTGCCTCCCACCTCAATCCACCTAATATTGGGGTTATGGCGAATTGATGAGAGCAGGTGCTCCGTCACTAGGATGTATAAGAGAGGGGGCAGAGGACATCACTGCCTTGTCCCATTGGTGATTGTGAAAGGTGATGAAAATGTTCTGACGCACCCCCTGGGCCTTGGGACACCCGGAGCCGGACCCTTTTTGGTGGATGCTGGTGGTTGTAGTCTTCGTGGCGGCGACCCAGTTCCGTGGCTCAGGGCGGTCAAACCAGTGGCGGAACTATTTATGTGGTTTTCATGTTTAAATGTCCGACTACGCCACCCGTGGATTGCGGTCAGAGTGAACCGCCGCTACAGGGCAGACCACTGAGGCTGGTGTTGTGGGTGCAGCAGAGCGTAGCATAACTCCCCACGGGAGGAGTATAGCCTCAGGGCAGTGTATGCGGAGGATGGGGGTGATGGTGCAGGGCAGCAGCAGTAACGACACGGAGTCAGTGATGCAGTTCAGGGCCTTTACTCACAGTTCTTATTATCCAGACCACGTCTGCAGGTAACGGCTGCCCACGTCGTACTGTGCTCACCAGGTGAGGGGCTCAGACAACTCCCAGATAACTTTGGAGCACTTCACAGGACCCCCTTTGTGTGTCCTTTGTCTGGCCTTTCTTACCAACACTTCTGTCCGGCTGCCTCGGGCCTCCTCTTGGTAAACTTGGCGCCAGTTTCCCTGACCCTATGTGGTGCCTTCCTAGCGGGTGTAGCGAGGGGCTGCGCCACATAAAATGTCAGAGCCTCCGGTTTCTAGCTGAGGGTCGTTTCCTGCCTCCACTAGTTCGGGGACCGGTCTCCCCCTTTGGCCTGACCCCTCCACGCAGGTGGATTCGGGCGTGCGGTGACGACTCGCCCGTCCGCACCCCTGGGATCCCTTCATTCCTTGTTCCTGGAGCCTTCTCCGCTCCTCTTCCTTCCTTCTCCCTCTTCCAGGCCTGGTCCTCTGTCACTAGGCCCGCCTCCGGAGCAGAGCTCATGCAGAGCCCCTGCTCCCTGCCACTTCTGCTCAGACTTCTCTGCACTGAACTAAGATGGTGCCCACCTTTTATACTCCCTTCTCAATGCACCCAGGAACTGCTTCCTCCCTGCTCCTGCACTACAGGGTTCCCCTTCCTCAGTGTTCCCTCCCCCCACTCCAGCCAGGGACAGGGACTGTCGTGCCCATCTCAGGGGCATATTGGTTGCCCTGCCCCACGGCAATGTGGTGTAATGCATGCAGGTGTCGGGTCCTGATCCACACTCCATCCTTACCTGAGAGTGAGATATCACACCTCTGGGTGAGGTGCAATACGTCTGTAGCAACCGAGCCCTCAGGGTGCTACAGTTCCATTTATCACACAGCCTAGGTGACGTATTGAGATACAGGGCCGTGATTTTGGCTATAAAAGGGTCCCCTAGACCCCTACCCCAAGCTTTTTAAGAGAATCATATATGGCGTGCCAGGAGACTCTATGGAATGCTTTCTCAGCATCCAACGAGAGTATCTAATTACAAATTTTTAACTGCATCTAGCCCAGGAAATACTTTCTGCCTAGTAGCAGTGTCTGCTAGTGAGCGGATTATCCCGGCTGTTAAGCAAGCTGCACCACCTGTAGTTTAGACACTTAATTTTTTCAAAGGAAATGCTTCGGGACCATGGGATACTTAGTGAAGAGCATCAGGAGGCACCCCAAGGCATAGGGGCTGGGACTGGCAGTAGGATGCCTTGCGGTGGACAGCCGAGCTCGATCCTTATAAAAGCTTTTTAACTGCAGCAGCTTTAGTGGACGCTACTGGAGCTGGAATTACCGCGGCTGCTGGCATGAGACTTGCCCTCCAATAGATCCTTGTAAATGGATTTAAAGTGTATTCATTCAAATTAGAGAGACAATTTAAATTAAAAAGCTTAGAGCTGCCTCCACCACAGGGGGGCTCGCTCGACCCACCAGCGGACAGGCACCAGTATTGGGAGAGGGGGGCTGGCCGTCAGGGTTCACCGCGGCTCTGGCACAAACCCGGCGACACGGAGGTGGCACGGGCAGGAGCGGACTGGCCGTGTCGGCTTCTCACTTTTTGGATTTTAGAAGGGCATGACATGCCTATATCTGTGTCTCCCCCTCCTTTTACTCCTCCACCTCTTTTATTTTCGCATGACTATATGTACTTGTCACTTTTCCATGTGTTAGTTATGTCTTCTGAGCAGTTTGTCAGCTTTTGGACACCTTTGAAGGTGTTTTCTATGTGTTTCTATGTGTTTTTGTTTGCCTGCCATTGGTTTTAACGGTGTTCGAAGGTGTTCGACGAACAGTTCGACGAACAGTTCGGCGAACACACGGGTGTTCGACGAACCGAACCGAACTCGAACACTACGGGGGTGGCTCAACACTAATTCTAAGTTGGTATGTTTTCATAGAGACAAAGAAAAATTCAGAAATATTCTACAGTTGGTTGATGTATTTCATAGTCTTGTGTTAGAGAAGTCTAAGCAGGACAATTGTTTTGAAATAGTGTCAAATGGTGATACTGATTCTGACTGTAATGTGGAAATTGAGCAAAATGCAAGACCCGTGTCTGAAACAAGAACTGAAGGTGACCTTGCTTCTGAAGAAGAGACAAACATACAAAAAACAGACATGGGAGGAGACATGATTGACATACGAGAAACTGACATATTAGGTGATGTGGGTGGAGACATGATAATGGACCTAGGTGACGTAGGAGGAACGGACGGACGTTCAAAGGCCATTAAAAATAGCAGAGATTTTAGTAGCTACCGAGGCCCAACTTCAAATTAAAGTGAGGAAAAATTTGCTAAAATTATACAAAATCATGACAAAATATCATGTCAAAATCCATGTCTGTAGAAATTCAGAGATATTTGAGAGCTTTGCTGATAAGTTTGATTTATCCAAGGAGGAGAGGAATCAATTATATAAAATGTGGGTTCCTGTGACATTTGCCAGACGTTTAATTTTAATGCCCTGTGAAAATGACTCTCCTAATGAATGGAAAAATGATTCAGACAGATTAAAATATTTGATTTATTGTGCCACAAAGGATTAGAGATGAGCGTTGTTCTACTCGAACTGTTCGCCAATCTCAAATTCGAGCTGTTTTGGGCGGTGTTCGAGCCTGTCGGCGAACACGAACAATTTGAGAAAAATTCGGCTGTTCGAGGTTATGTTCGATAACTGTTCGTGCACCAAAATCATAACTGGATTTTTTCTCAGTAATGATGAAAATTAATGTTAATACGCAGTTTGAGTGTACAGCGGGGCGGGGGGAGGGGCAGGGGATGGATCTCTGCAGGAACAATGAAGATCTCCATTTTTTTTTCTCTTTCCCGCATTTGCAGTGGGGAGGTGCAATCTGTCAGCCTATCAGCAGCGCACACACGGAGCGAAGTGCTTTTTTTCACACAAGCAAGGGCATGTGTGATTGGCAGTGTATGTCACATGTCCTTGCCCTATAAGACCAAGCCATTTTCCCCGTCGCCACCATTTTCTCACTGCTGCAGCTGCGTGTTAGACGGCACCGCTGTTGCTGTGTGCGCTATACCTTGTTAATTTCAAGCCAATTTTCGCACAAATATACAGATAGCTTGGGAGTAGGGAATAGTTGTGATTGCAGTCCTTTTAAGGACTAGGTTACAGCATTTCCTACGACTTTTATCAGGCAGGTCTGTGCTCTTAAATAGATAGATTGTGGGAGTAAAGACTAATTGTAATTGGAGTCCTTTTCAGGACTAGGTTACATCAGTTCCTATCAGTTTTTGCCAGGCAGGTCTGTGCCAGTGCTGTGCAAGTTTTTTTCACAGCATTTGGCTGAATCTAGCAAAGCTAATCCTTTTTGGCCTATTGCAGAGTGTGTTAGTCAGTGGAGTAGCCTATCTGTGTTGCAAGATATACCACCTGTGTATAGAATACCAATTTTTTTACTGCACCTAGTGAAGTAAAATCTTTTGGGCATAGCATCATTCTATTAGTCCATCTATACTGACCTCCATCAGGTTGCAAACTGAATATAATTTTTTTCTGCATCTAGCTCTGAAAAAATATTTGGGCTTCTAGCGGTGTGTGGGACTTGGTCTATTAGTCCATCTATACTGACCTCCATCAGGTTGCAAATTAAAAATATTTTTTTTCTGCATCTAGCTCTGAAAAAATATTTGGGCTTCTAGCAGTGTGTGGGACTTGGTCTATTAGTCCATCTATACTGACCTCCATCAGGTTGCATATTAAAAATAATTTTTTTCTGCATCTAGCTCTGAAAAAATATTTGGGCTTCTAGCAGTGTGTGGGACTTGGTCTATTAGTCCATCTATACTGACCTCCATCAGGTTGCAAATTAAAAATAATTTTTTCTTCATTTATCTCTGAAAAAATATTTGGGCTTCTAGCAGCGTGTGGGACTTGTTCTATTAGTCCATCTATACTGACCTCCATCAGGTTGCAAATTAAAAATAATTTTTTTCTGCATCTAGCTCTGAAAAAATATTTGGGCTTCTAGCAGTGTGTGGGACTTGGTCTATTAGTCCATCTATACTGACCTCCATCAGGTTGCAAATTAAAAATAATTTTTTTCTGCATCTAGCTCTGAAAAAATATTTGGGCTTCTAGCAGTGTGTGGGACTTGGTCTATTAGTCCATCTATACTGACCTCCATCAGGTTGCAAATTGAATAAAAAAATTTTCTGCATCTAGCTCTGAAAAAATATTTGGGCTTCTAGCGGTGTGTGGGACTTGGTCTATTAGTCCATCTATACTGACCTCCATCAGGTTGCAAATTAAAAATAATTTTTTTCTGCATCTAGCTCTGAAAATATATTTGGGCTTCTAGCAGTGTGTGGGACTTGGTCTATTAGTCCATCTATACTGACCTCCATCAGGTTGCAAATTAAAAATAATTTTTTTCTGCATCTAGCTCTGAAAAAATATTTGGGCTTCTAGCAGTGTGTGGGACTTGGTCTATTAGTCCATCTATACTGACCTCCATCAGGTTGCAAATTAAAAATAATTTTTTTCTTCATTTATCTCTGAAAAAATATTTGGGCTTCTAGCAGCGTGTGGGACTTGTTCTATTAGTCCATCTATACTGACCTCCATCAGGTTGCAAATTAAAAATAATTTTTTTCTGCATCTAGCCCAGCCAATAGTTTTGGCCTAATACCACAGTTTGGCCACTCAGCTCTGCTCGGTTACCATCCATTGTTTTTTTGTGCAAACAACTCCAGAGTTGTGAATTAGTTAACCACCAAAATGAGTGGAAAAAGGCCTGCTGCTGGTGGAAAGGGGAATAGGCGTGTTGGGAAGGGGAAAAAAGGTTGTGTCCGTGGGGTAGGTGCAGAAGAAAGACCATCTTCCAGCCAAACTAAAATGTCTACTTCTTTTAGCGGACAATGTGATAAGATCCCTTTCTTACGGCCACGCCAATTGCTACAAATTCCAGATGAGGCACAAAAACAGCAGGTGCTTCAACGGATATCAAGTGCTCCTTTAAGTGGGCTCTCCTCCACATCAACTTCAACATCACAAATACTCCAGTCCTCAAAGGTGTCACCCAAATCGCACTTGCTTCCTCACAGCTCCCAAATCTCCAGCTGCCCGTCTGAGTATGAGGTAGAACAGATGGTTGAGTCTGCAGAGCTGTTTACTCATACTATAGCCTGGGAATCAGAGGTCGACTCCAGCGCTTCTGTGAATCCAGACGAGGAAATGATCTGCACTGATGCCCAGAATCTTTATGAGTCGGATCCAGGACCAGACGCAGAAGGTTCTGATCATAATGTAGACCCTCATTCCCAAACTGTAACTCCTGTTGGTGGAGACAATGAGGAAGATGATGATAAGACTCAAATACCTGATTGGAGCGACAACTTTAGTTTTTTGTCAGGGCAGGAACAGGTTGGCTCTGAGGACGACGGGTGTGATAACGCACAGGGTGATGATGATGAGGTCGGAGATCCCACTTACTGTCAACCCACAGTCAGCCAAGAGATGAGGTCAGCAGAGGAGGTGGAGGAAGATGCTAGTGACGACGAGGTCAGGTTGCGCCTTCCTGGACAGAGACGTAGTACTGGAAGCACGTCAACAACTGCATCCTCAAACACAACTCTGCCTCTCACCACAAGTCGTGGTGGCTCTTCAGGTCGCATGGGTGCTAAGCCTTGCATAGCCTGGGCATTTTTTCAGATCGATAAAGATGACCCAACTCGTGTTATCTGTAACATTTGTCAGCAAAAGCTAAGTAGAGGCCAAAAAATACATAGTTTGAGTACTTCATGCATGAACCGGCACATGGACATGAAGCATAAGTTGCAGTGGGAAGCTCAGTGTGCTACAATGCGGCCTAGCCGGCCGGGCCAATCACCGTCTGCCATATCTTGTGCATCCGCGGCCTCTTCATCCTCTGTGACTGGGGGGACAGCAGTCACACCTGTTTTGGGGCGCAGACCTGCCACCTCTTTACCCGCAACAGCCAGCGTGATTGGCAGGTCATCATTTTCTTTGGAGGTGGTAACACCAGCTGGTGTTGAGCGCTGTCCGACATCGATAGCACCACCTTTGGATCAAGGCAACCTAACATGTCCGCCTGCATCTTCCTCACAGACCGGCAGTTTGCCGGGGACACCCTTATCAACCCCGTCTAAGCACAATAGCCAGCCCTCGGTCCCTCAGATGTGGACAAGTAAAAGACCATTTCCTCCTAGCCATGAGAAAGCTAAGAGGTTGAATTTCACCATCTGCAAGCTCTTGGCTACAGAAATGCTGCCTTTCCGCCTGGTGGACACAGAGGATTTTCGAGACCTTATGTCCGTCGCAGTGCCCCAGTACCAGATGCCCAGTCGGCACTACTTCTCAAAGAAAGGTGTGCCTGCGCTCCACCAGCATGTCGCACACAACATCACCGCTTCTTTGAGAAACTCTGTGTGTGACAGGGTGCATTTCACCACAGACACTTGGACGAGTAGGCATGGACAGGGGCGTTACATGTCGCTGACTGGGCACTGGGTAACTATGGTGACAGCAGGACAAGGGGCTGCTGTCCAAGTCTTGCCGTCCCCACGAGTTGTGCGTCAATCCTCTTTATGTCAAAGTTCCTCCACTGCTTCTGCCTCCTCAACCTCCTCTCGGTCTTCCACCTGCACCCAAAGCCTGTCTGGTCATGCCACAAGCTTTCTAACTGCGCAGAAGGGATCCTGCACACCTCCTTACTATGCTGGCAGTAGGGCTCAACGTCATCAGGCGGTTTTTACATTGAAATGTCTGGGAAATGTGAGTCACACAGCTGAGGAGTTGTGGTCAGCTCTGGAGAACCAATTTAATGAATGGTTGTCTCCACTGGACCTGAAACCAGGGAAGGCCGTGTGCGACAATGCTGCAAACCTGGGTGCGGCCCTTCGCCGGGGCAATGTCACACACGTGCCTTGTATGGCTCATGTGTTGAACCTGGTTGTCCAGCAATTTTTAGCCCACTATCCCAGACTAGATGGCCTTCTGCAGAGGGCACGGTCGCTGTGTGCTCACTTCCGCCGTTCGCATCCCGCAGCTCAGCGACTTACATCTCTACAGAAGTCGTTGGGCCTGCCACTTCACCGGCTAAAATGCGATGTGCCTACCCGGTGGAATTCAACTCTGCACATGTTGCAGCGACTGTGGCAGCACCGACAAGCCCTGGTGCAATACGTTCTGACGTATAGCCTGGGCCAACGAGATTCAGAGGTGGGGCAAATCACGCTGGAGGAGTGGTCTCAGATCAGGAACCTATGCACCCTTCTGCACAGTTTTGAAATGGCGACGAAGATGTTTAGTGCTGACGATGCCATTATCAGCATGACTATTCCGGTGATTTACATGCTGGAGCACATGTTAAACAGAATTCGGAGTCAGGTGGTGGCACAAGAGGAGGTGGAGGAAGTAGAGGAGGAGGAGTTGTATGCGGAAGGGCTAACATCTGCAAGGTCCAGACGGTCGGCAGCACCAAGGCGGCAGGCATGTGAGGGTGGGGGAGATGGTTTTACCAGGGCGCATGGTAGCAGCCAAACTAGTGAGGAAGGTGCAGGAGCCCAGGAAGAAGTGGAGGACGAACTGATGGAAGACTCATCAGATGAGGGAGACCTTGATCACATTTCTGTTGTGCGAGGTTGGGGGGAGAGGACAGAGGAAGGAAGCATGATTGTTACCTCGCCACCAACACAACAGGGACTTGGTGCTCCTGGATGCGCAACACACATGAGTGCCTTCTTGCTGCACTACCTGCAACATGACCCTCGAATTGTGAGAATTAGAAATAATCCTGACTACTGGGTTGCCACACTGTTAGATCCCCGGTACAAAAGTAAATTTGCAGAAATTATTCCTGCCATAGAAAGGGATGCACGCATGCAGGAGTATCAGCAGAGACTGTTGCAGAATCTTACATGTGCTTTTCCACAAAATACCAGTGGTGCACGTAGTGAATCTCACAGTTCCAACTTGCCAACCGTGGGACCGTCAAGTGTTCAGCACTCAAACCGTAACAGAACCACAGTATCTGCTGGTAACATCAATTTTGCGGAATCATTTCACCACTTTTTTAGCCCATCCTTTGCAAGGCCACAGGAGACAAGAAGTCTGACACATAGTCAACGCCTAGAGACGATGGTACAGGAGTATCTCCAAGTAAACATTGAAGCCACGACTGTGTCACTGGACCCTTGCTCTTTTGGGGCTTCCAATCTGGATAAATGGCCGGAGCTAGCCACTTACGCCTTGGAGATCTTGTCATGCCCCGCAGCCAGCGTTCTGTCTGAACGTGTGTTCAGCGCTGCTGGTGGTGTGCTGACAGATAAGCGCACGCGGCTCTCCACTGATAATGTAGACAGACTCACGTTCATAAAGATGAACAAATCATGGATCCGAAACGACTTTTCTACCCCTGTGTCATCCTGGGGAGAGTAAAAGCTTGATGATTGGTTAAAATCACCCTACCAACCGTTTTAAGCTTCCAAATTACTAATCATGTTTATCTGTATCTTGACTGGAAAATAATTTGGGCTTTGTAGCAGTGTGCAGCACTGATCCTATTAGGCCATCTATAATAAGCTTCACCAGATTTAAAATTAAAAATAATTTTTAGCTGCATCTAGCCCGGAAAATAATTTTGGGGCTCCGAGATGCGCAAGACACATAAGTGCCTTCTTGCTGCACTACCTGCAGCATGACCCTCATATTGTCAGAATTCGAAGTAATCATGACTACTGGGTTGCCACACTCTTAGATCCCCCAAACTTTTCGATCAACCTTTTCATTTTAATAAAGACCAAAAAAATGGTCATTTTTGAAATTATAAGCATTAGCAGGTTGTTAGAAACTGAAATCAAACAGTTTTCAACTCAAAACTTTATTCTAGGTGATGTTACATTTTCACATAGG
The DNA here is from genome assembly GCF_046119375.1 of Phyllobates terribilis. Classification (NCBI taxonomy): domain Eukaryota; kingdom Metazoa; phylum Chordata; class Amphibia; order Anura; family Dendrobatidae; genus Phyllobates; species Phyllobates terribilis. Next base: position 1,179,094,068 of record NW_027362761.1, read on the forward strand.
ACCCCTTGTTCGAAAGGAGCTTCTGAACTCTCTCGTCCATTGAATTTGTCAGGTTTTGGATGGTTTCTGCTTCAATTGTTTTGCATGAGGACAGAATACCCTCCCAGAGCTGTTGCTTAGATGTGAACTGCCTCCCGCCATCATAGACACTCCTTTTAATGATGCTCCAAAGGTTCTGAATGGGGTAGAGGTCAGGGGAGCATGGGGGTCACACCATAAGTTTGTCCCCTTTTATGCCCATATCAGCCAGAGATGCAGATGTTTTATGTGCAGCATGAGATGGTGCATTATCATGCAGAAAAATGATCTTGCTGTGAAATACACGGTTCTTCTTCTTGAACCATGGCAGGAAGTGCTGTTTGAGAAAATCCACATACATTATGGAGTTCATCTTTAGCGCCTTCAGGGATCCTAAAGGGGCCGACAATCTCTCTCCCCATGATTCCAGCCCAAAACATTACTCCACCTCCTCCTTGTTGGCGCTGTAGCCGTGTTTGCGTGGGGTGTCCATCAACCAGCCATCCTCCACTCCATTCATCTGGACCATCGAGCGCTGCACGGCACTCATCCGTGAACAAAACAGTTTTGAAATCAGTCTTCATGTAATGTTTGGCCCACTGGAGCCGTTTCTGCTTGTGTGAAGTGGATAGAGGAGGTCGACAGGATGGCATATGCACAGCTGCAAACCTCTGAAGGACCCTGCATCTTGTTGTTCGGGGGACGTTGGAGGCACAAGCAGCTTCAAAAACTTGTCTGCTGCTATGACAAGGCTTTTTTGCCGCTGCTGTTTCAACCTGACGTAATTGCCTGTAGGAAAGAGTCCTCAATTTGCCCTTATCAGCACGCACACGTGTGTACTGTGAATCAGCTACATACTTCTTGATTGCCAAGACACTTCATCCTGATCATCGCACAATGTTGATTGTAGTCATGCCTTGACCTAAACACTCCACAATTTGTTGCTTCTCAGCAGCCGACACATCCTTTTTCTTTCCCATTTTGGCAGAAAATGTAGGCTGCTTAATAATGTGAGAGAGCCTTCTTAAGTAGTCTTGCCTTTCATTGGACACACCTGCCAAACTAATTAGCACAGGTGTCTGCAATTGCTTACAGTGATATAAAGAGCCCTGACACACATCACCATCAATGAGTTTAACTGACAAACAAACAAATTCTTCCCTTATCACTCCTAAACACTTTTTGCATAATAATTTGGAACGCGGTGTACATGTGCTTTTCCACAAAACACCAGTGGTTCACGTAGTGAATCTTACAGTTCTAACTTGCCAACCGTGGTCTGTATGGAATTGTTCAATAAAGGGCCCAAAATTAAGATAACATAGATGGGAGAGGTCTCTATGAATAGGAATTCCTAAGTATTTGATACCCTGTGAGGGCCAGGCAAAGGGAAAGTTGGACTGGATGGAATCCTATATGGATTTGGGGAGGGAGACATCGAGGGCCTCAGACTTCGCTGCATTGATTTTAAAATTTTACCATGTAACAAAGTGATCTATTTCAGCCATAACAGCAGGGATGGATATATGATTGAGTGATATATACTAGGACATCATCAGCAAATAGAGAGCACTTGTACTCGGTGCCTCCCACCTCAATCCACCTAATATTGGGGTTATGGCGAATTGATGAGAGCAGGTGCTCCGTCACTAGGATGTATAAGAGAGGGGACAGAGGACATCCCTGCCTTGTCCCATTGGTGATTGTGAAAGGTGATGAAAATGTTCTGACGCACCCCCTGGGCCTTGGAACACCCGGAGCCGGACACTTTTTGGTGGATGCTGGTGGTTGTAGTCTTCGTGGCGGCGATCCGGTTCCGTGGCTCAGGGCGGTCAAACCAGTGGCGGAACTATTTATGTGGTTTTGATGTTTAAATGTCCGACTACGCCACCCGTGGATTGCGGTCAGAGTGAACCGCCGCTACAGGGCAGACCGCTAAGGCTGGTGTTGTGGGTGCAGCAGAGCGTAGCATAACTCCCCACGGGAGGAGTATAGCCTCAGGGCAGTGTATGCGGAGGATGGGGGTGATGGTGCAGGGCAGCAGCAGTAACGACACGGAGCCAGTGATGCAGTTCAGGGCCTTTACTCACAGTTCTTAATATCCAGACCACGTCTGCAGGTAACGGCTGCCCACGTCGTACTGTGCTCACCAGGTGAGGGGCTCAGACAACTCCCAGATAACTTTGGAGCGCTTCACAGGACCCCCTTTGTGTGTCCTTTGTCTGGCCTTCCTTACCAACACTTCTGTCCGGCTGCCTCGGGCCTCCTCTTGGTAAACTTGGCGCCAGTTTCCCTGACCCTATGTGGTGCCTTCCTAGCGGGTGGAGCAAGGGGCTGCGCCACATAAAATGTCAGAGCCTCCGGTTTCTAGCTGAGGGTCGTTTCCTGCCTCCACTAGTTCGGGGACCGGTCTCCCCCTTTGGCCTGACCCCTCCACGCAGGTGGATTCGGGCGTGCGGTGGCGACTCGCCCGTCCGCACCCCTGGGATCCCTTCATTCCTCGTTCCTGGAGCCTTCTCCGCTCCTCTTCATTCCTTCTCCCTCTTGCAGGCCTGGGCCTCTGTTACTAGGCCCGCCTCCGGAGCAGAGCTCATGCAGAGCCCCTGCTCCCTGCCACTTCTGCTCAGACTTCTCTGCACTGAACTAAGATGGTGCCCACCTTTTATACTCCCTTCTCAATGCACCCAGGAACTGCTTCCTCCCTGCTCCTGCACTGCAGGGTTCCCCTTCCTCAGTGTTCCCTCCCCCCACTCCAGCCAGGGACAGGGACTGTCGTGCCCATCTCAGGGGCATATTGGTCGCCCTGCCCCACGGCAATGTGGTGTAATGCATGCAGGTGTCGGGTCCTGATCCACACTCCATCCTTATCTGAGAGTGAGATATCACACCTCTGGGTGAGGTGCAATACGTCTGTAGCAACCGAGCCCTCGGTGCTACAGTTCCATTTATCTTCAGCCTAGGTGACGTATTGTGATACAGGGCCGTGATTTTGGCTATAAAAGGGTCCCCTAGACCCCTACCCCAAGCTTTTTAAGAGAATCATATATGGCGTGCCAGGAGACTCTATGGAATGCTTTCTCAGCATCCAACGAGAGTATCTACTTACAAATTTTTAACTGCATCTAGCCCAGGAAATACTTTGTGCCTAGTAGCAGTGTCTGCTAGTCAGCGGATTATCCCGGCTGTTAAGCAAGCTACACCACCTGTAGTTTGGACACTTAATTTTTTCAAAGGAAATGCTTCGGGACCACGGTATACTTAGTGAAGAGCATCAGGAGGCACCCCAAGGCATAGGGGCTGGGACTGGCACTAGGATGCCTTGCGGTGGACAGCCGAGCTCGATCCTTATAAAAGCTTTTTAACTGCAGCAGCTTTAGTGGACGCTACTGGAGCTGGAATTACGCGGCTGCTGGCATGAGACTTGCCCTCCAATAGATCCTTGTAAATGGATTTAAAGTGTATTCATTCAAATTAGAGGGACAATTTAAATTAAAAAGCTTAGAGCTGCCTCCACCACAGGGGGGCTCTCTCGACCCACCAGCGGACAGGCACCAGTATTGGGAGAGGGGGGCTGGCCGTCAGGGTTCACCGCGGCTCTGGCACAAACCCGGCGACACGGAGGTGGCACGGGCAGGAGCGGACTGGCCGTCTCGGCTTCTCACTTTTTGGATTTTAGAAGGGCATGACATGCCTATATCTGTGTCTCCCCCTCCTTTTACTCCTCCACCTCTTTTCTTTTCGCATGACTATATGTACTTGTCACTTTTCCATGTGTTAGTTGTGTCTTCTGAGCAGTTTGTCAGCTTTTGGACACCTTTGAAGGTGTTTTCTATGTGTTTCTATGTGTTTTTGTTTGCCTGCCATTGGTTTTAATGGTGTTCGAAGGTGTTCGACGAACAGTTCGACGAACAGTTCGGCGAACACACGGGTGTTCGACGAACCGAACCGAACTCGAACACTACGGGGGTGGCTCAACACTACAAAGGATTTCCCAGACATAGATGATCTGCAAATTTAAGAATTGGTAGGAAAGAATGTACATATACATTCATGTCCATATTTGAACAAAAAATGGAAAATTACAACAAATGATAACAACTTTTGTACAAAAATTCAAATTCTTAAATCTAGTATCTCGAGTTATTGCATCACAAAAAGTTTCTTTATTTGAATGTGCGCAGTTGCTTGATTTTTTTTAGAAACCATGAAAATCGTGAAAAGAAAATATATCAAGCTAAATTTGTAAAACCAGAAAAGGAAAAATATCAAAAGCCAATGAGTCATCCTCGAAATTAAATCTATGAAATACGTAGAAGAATTCATATATGTTATAAGCCATATCAGACGATTCAAAAGTCAATTTCTTCACAGAAAGAGTTAAAACTCAGTCAAAACTGTTACTTCTCCCTAGAATTGAAAATGGCCGAAATTGACAGGCAGAGGTAGGTGAGACGACCAGCTCACAGTGACATCATGGAGTGTAGACTGAAGAACAGGCAATTATCTGAGTTTTTGAAGGATAGGAAAATGTATTTTCTAAATAGAGCTTTTCTGGAGATTTTTGACAGAGACAGAAGATTTGGTTTAGGGAGCGGCTAAGGAAAAACTGTAATTATATGTTGTATAAGTGTTATACAAAGTATCATTAGTTATTTATAATCTTATACAGTAAAATTGTATAATTGCATAGTTTCTGTATATTCATATATTATACTTGTTTAAGCAGAGATCGGGTATGGCTGTATGTGTATACAGTGTATGTATGCATATATATATATATATATATATATATATATATATATATATATGAATATATTTATAATCATATAATTAAAATATTAATTAGTAAATTAGAACCTTATATATAAATTAAAGTAGCAATATTTTGAATTACATTAGAACCAATATATGTATAAGATATTTAAATAATTCTGTTTCTGTATGAATTTGATATATATATTATCTTTTATGTTTCCTTAGAATTATAATTCCAAAGCAGGAATTGATCAAACTACTCTAAAATGGATTTATTTCTTTATTCACACAGGAAGTTGGAAAAAATTGCATGATTTAATGTGTATAACATTTTAAAATAATAACAATATAACTAGGTGAACTATATTATGTGTAACACTTATTAATTAATATTTTCTGTGCATGGAGTGATTTGTGCTTCGTAACTAAAGAAACTTACAGCATGACGTGTGACAGCTGCAGCCTTTGAACTTTGAGCATAATATGGATTTCCATTCATCCTATCTTTAGTTGGTGTAATTTAAACCCGGTAGCCAGTAAAAAAAAAAGAATCTAAGACATTTCTATTTTTGCAAGTCAAGAGCATTTTTTTCAAGCATCCTAAAGTTCAGAAAAATCTTATATTATATTATATGTACTTGGGGAATATTCAAAGAAATATTAAGATATTAAATTTTATAGTTTACAATGTGAATTCATAATTAGGATACAAAAAAATGTGGGTTAAATATATATCTATATATATCTATAACTTCATATGTGGAAAGCTTGAGTTGAATGAATCTGTGACAGTCAGAGTGAAATGTGATGAATATATGTGCGGCTGCTAAGTGTGATTTGTGTGACAGAGGCCTCATGTATGCTAGGAAAAAAATGTTTCTTTATGTGAAGGTAAAAAAAAATACATTGAATTCTGAGAAAATTATGATACATAATTGAGTATTATATATATATATATATATATATACACATATATATTTCTTTAGTAATTATTACTACTTGATTTAGGTAATAGTGGATAAGGGCAACCACACATCAAAATGGTTTACAAACCAAATTTACATATAGAATAATTTTTCCACATGATAATTTTATAGTATTCAAGGATATTTTTTTTTAATGGTTACCTAAATAGGTACACACCTCTTCAGACAAATATATTCTACATATTGATATGAAATTTCTGCAAAATATTTATAGAAGAATAATTATTTTTAATTTGGTTCTGATATATAAATTATTTTCTAAAATAATATTTTTTGGCATTAAGGGGGGAAATGTGTTTTTGATCCTGATTACATAATCACTTTTGATCAATACTTATTTTTCACACATTTTAATGAAGAAGGATTATTAATAAGCTACAATGGTATAATTAAGAAGGGTATTACATGCAAAGTTGCATAATTTAATAATTTTTGGTAATACAAGGTTATGACAAATATGAAATCATCCAGATAATGAAATATAAGGGTAATTTATGGAGAATATAATTACTCTGCATTTGTCATTAACATATAAAGGCCTTATTTTTAGCATTATTCTTATTTGTAGTCTTAATTTTAGTTTTCATTTTTTAATTTTATTCTTATTTTCTTATTATTACTCAAATTTTCATTTTTAATTCTCATTTTTTATTTTATTTCAGTTTAATATCTCAATTGAGAAAACACATTAATATTTAATAAAGTAATGTCTAGTACAAGAATATTGCTTTATTACATATAATGATTTTGTTCCAATATAAGAAGAAAAATGTAAACACAACAAGTTATTCTTGCATTCATTTATTCATTAATTCATATATTTATTTATTTTGGTTCATGAGTATACATTCTTTGGTATTATTGGTTTAATAAAGATATAAACACTTGTTGTTTCAAAACACACTGACACCTATGGGTTGGGAAAGGTAATTACACCTATGACATAAAAATGTTCTATCACATGAAGAACTTGATTAATAATGAATTACTATCTATTATTGTTTATTATTTCAAACATAATTTATTTTAATATTTTGATAATAATTAGATGGATATTATTGATTGCTATGGTACGCTGTGATATTATAGGTTAGGAAAATTGCCAGATTTGGTATCAGATTAGGGAATGAAGACTTCAATCAAGACATCACAATTATGAATTCTATCTTAATAAAGACTTTTCATATTTATAAATCACAGAGACTCTCAAAAGTTACAAGAAGAAACAGCCGATATCCGGAAGTCTCAGAAGGTAAAGATGTTGTGAATGCTGAGTGTTATAATAGACTGTGTCAAATACAATTCACACCACTGATAACCAGGACTAGAGGACGATGATCCTAAATGAACTGGGTTGTGTACAAGTCTTCATCACGTTCCAGTGGTTTCCTATCACCTGAAAGCTGGTGAATAATAAAGGAGTGTCAGGAAGCTGCCAGCCTGACATATGTGTCCTGTACATTAAGGACTGAGTACTGGTTATGGTGCTATATAATGCAGGGAAGTGTCAAGTTAACCCTTGCTTTGCTGACCAAAGACGTCACATCTGTTCCAAAAGTGAAACGAAATCAGTGCAGATGACACGGAGGATTCCAGAATTATCCAAAGACAATCCAACGTAAGTCCAGGTGACACTGCACAAATAATAAAGCTACATTTCATCCATGGACTTTGTTTTCTTATCAATTGACACACATGATCTTTCTAATAAAGAGTACAGTTCATGGACTGAACAATAATGAATACAATTATGGACTGTACAATATCTACACGCTATAATTTATTTCAAAGGATTTTTCATGTAAAGACTGTGTTATAAAAGAACCAAAAAGAAGACGAGATTACTATTATTATTATTATTATTATTATTATTATTATTAATATTATGGACATTAAATGATATTGCCAAGGAAGAAGACAAGAAAAATGATCCTGTTATCCTAATGATGAACCTATCTACTTTGAGGATTTCAGTTGATGTCTGTCATCCTCAAAAAGTGGGAATTGTTAAATATTAATTACGGATATTCATTTTATTCTGAATTCTGTACCATACATTGCATAAGATTGCACCAGCCATCGTGCTAGGGTTTCTAAATGACATGCGCTATTTGTGTATTTTTATTTCAATACCATATGCAGAATAACAGGTGCTATATAAGCCCATGTTAGAGACAGGGGGGGCTCCTGCCATTCCACAGGACACAGGACGAGGATCTGTGTGTGAAACAGCTGCTGATGTAGGCCAAGGAGACACGTTCTTTACCCGGACACATGGTGTCATCCTGACACACGTGCTGGACACAGACAGATGCAATCTACCATCCAGGATCTCAGGGAAAGATGGGTGACTCTCAACAATTTAGTTAATTATGGACAAATGGACAATCACTTTGTAACTAACTATTTTATGTAACTATTTCAATCATTCTTTTTAATGGACAATCTGAGAATAAATCAATACATTTTTTTCAGAAGAATATCGTGATACTTTGATCAATCGCATCTGATAAGTCATTGATAGAAAATTATACAGAAATAAGTATTTTTTTACATCCCCCATATAATGCCCCATGCAGGATGTCTCCTCCCCCCATATAATGCTCCATGCAGGATGTCAGCTTTCCACCCCCATATAATGCCCCATGCAGGATGTCACCTCCCTCCCCATATAATGCCCAATGCAGGATGTCCACCCTCCCATATAATGCCCCATGCAGGATGTCACTCCCCCCCATATAATACCCCATGCAGGATGTCTCCTCCCCCCTATATAATGCCCCATGCAGGATGTCTCCTCCCCCCATATAATGCCCCATGCAGGATGTCACCTCTCCCCCCCATATAATGCTCAATGCAGAATGTCATCTCTCCCCCCATATAATGCCCCATGCAGGATGTCACCTCTCCCCCATATAATGCTCCATGCAGGATGTCAGCTCTCCACCCCCATATAATGCCCCATGCAGGATGTCACCTCCCTCCCCATATAATTCCCAATGCAGGATGTGCACCCTCCCATATAATGCCCCATGCAGGATGTCACTCCCCCCCATATAATGCCCCATACAGGATGTCTCCTCCCCCCATATAATGCCCCATGCAGGATGTCTCCTCCCCCCATATAATGCCCCATGCAGGATGTCACCTCTCCCCCCCATATAATGCTCCATGCAGGATGTCACCTCTTCCCCCATATAATGCCCCATGCAGGATGTCACTTCCCCCATATAATGCACCATGCAGGATGTCTCCTCCCCCATATAATGCCCAATGCAGGATGTCACCTCTCCAACCCATATAATGCTCCGTGCAGGATGTCAGCTATCCCCCTCATATATTGCCCCATGCAGGATGTCACCTCTCCCCCCATATAATGCCCCATGCAGGATGTCACTCCCCCCATATAATGCCCCATGCAGGATGTCTCCTCCCCCATATAATGCCCAATGCAGGATGTCACCTCTCCAACCCATACAATGCTCCGTGCAGGATGTCAGCTATCCCCCTCATATATTGCCCCATGCATGATGTCACCTCCCTCCCCATGTAATGCCCCTTGCAGGATGTCTCCTCCCCCCATATAATGCCACATGCAGGATGTCACCTCTCCCCCCCATATAATGCCCCATGCAGGATGTCTCCCCCCCCCATATAATGCCCCATGCAGGATGTCAGCTCTCCCCCCATATAATGCCCCATGCAGGATGTCACCCCCCATATAATGCCCCATGCAGGATGTCACCCCCCCATATAATGCCCCATGCCTCCATACATTAAAAAAAAAAAATACTCACCTCACTTCTCCTCACCTGTTGCTGCTGCTTCTCTGGACTCCTCAGCGTCGCTGGCATCTTCCCGCTCTGTGCTGTGACTGCTCAGGAGAGGGCGCGGTGTAAAGACGTCACTGCACCCTCTGACAGGCAGCAGACGCGGAAGATGCAGGACCTGCTGCAGAGGCACGAGGAGAGGTAAGTATTGTGCCGGGGCCCTGAGCAAGCAGGGGTGGAGGGCGCTGGCACCACTCTCCTCTGCTTACAGGTCACATAACGCGCCGGGGTGTCCAATTTTGGGTGGGTCCCCCCGCCTGCTCAGGGTCCCGCCACTTGCCCGTTCCAGATCCAGTGAATCTCTCCGGGACTCCTGTGAATCTTTCATCTGCTCTTTTGATGAGTAGTTTTGGAGATTCACCCAGTTTCTGTTGATACCAGGATAACCAGTAACTTATACCAGTACTGGCCGTACATGAGATGGTGACTGTATCTCCGGGGGACACAAAGATGTAATCTGGAGTCTGGGTCATCACAATCTCTCCACAGGATCCTGAGGATTAGAAGAGACATATTCATTACTGATAAATGTCGGGATCTTCCTAGAAATCCTGATCTGATGATGGATCCACTGTAGAGATTTCTCTACACACAATCATGGAAGGATCCGAATCTCTCACCCTGAATAGAAATGAAGATCACAGCTAGCAGATAACTGCGAGAAACCATCCTGATGTGTCTGGACCGTCAGATAGAAACTATAAGATGAGACAATCTGTACAACGAGATCTATATAGAGAGTGACAGGGGGGATACAAGAGACCCCCAGAGACTGTGTATGGAAATACTGGGGACATGTAAATTCTGTAGTTATAATGTGACGGTTAGGGGAATAAATAGGAGCCGTCCTGAGACTCACTGCATGAATATGTAAACTCCGGTCATGTCGTTGTGGCGCTGATCCCACTGCTGACAATCAGTATGATACATACAAATACAAGAATAATAGTATCACATCCACATCCATTATTATAATCATCTCTGACGTTTTTCCGGTGTTAGTCGCGTCCTTAGTCCTGAGCCACAAACGCAGATTAATGAATATACATGGTGTCGCTCCTGAAGTTCATCACTTTTGGTTGTTTTGTATCTATGATTGAAATCCCATCCATCTCTCTTATCAGAGATTTCTTTCCCAGTTTCCTTCACTTTCTGAGCTATTAACCTTTTCCATGACATAAAAATGAATCTACAAGTGCCATTTTTATGTGAATCAATAAAATGTCTCTCTGCACCTGAATATGTAATATTTCCCTTATTAATGGTGTGTACAGATATTCTTCTTTGTGTCTTTTATTTTCCACCACTACATCTGATATAAGGCAGATTACAGGCTCTATATTCTATACAGTAGATTGTGTGATGTGCACTGCAGGCACAGTTGGATTACAATGGGGGCAATCTTGGCTACCGCCCAAAGCCTGTGGCTCTGAGGAGTCATGGATAGATTGCCCTCATTATAATATTTGTGTGCCCCCATCGGTGGTGCATATCACCGGGCAGGGAGTGCTCCTGAAGCTCCTCTGTCAGTCATGGCGAATGTCAGCACAATGAATGGGGAGCTCCCGTCACCTTCTCTTTGACTCAGCTGGTGCCGGGGCAATGGCATCATGGCGTCAGCATGGACGCTCTGCCACAGTGGTGTACCGCTAATGGCGGCAGACCACGCAACTGCTATGGGGCCCGTGAGCCGGGGGGGCCCCATAGCAGTCCAGGGGTGGACATACCACCACCGGTGTAGCTGCGCCGGGTCCCCACCATGCGGCTGCACCAAGGGGCCCGCAAGGTGCAGCTGCTCCCTGCACGCAGCAGTCAGTGAGCGATCCCTGCAGCTCCGCTGCTGTCAGGAGGAGAATAGCAGCGGAGCTGGAGGGTTCATCCTCTGCTTCCTCCCTGACCCAGGCGCTCGCAGCTTGATGACGTCATCATGCAGCGCGCGCCTGGGTCAGGAAGAAAGCTGACCCAGGCAGATGCTGCAGGGGAGCGAACTGAGGTAAGTTGTTGTTTTTTTTTGTTTTTTTATACTGAAACGCTGGGGAGGGGAGGTGGACGGAGAGCAATGGTGGGATGGTGGGGCTGGGGAGAGCAATAATGGGGCTGATGGTGATGGGGAGAGGAATGATTTGGCTGAAAAGAGAAATAATGGGGCTCATGGGGCAGGGGAGAGGAGTGATGGGGCTGGGAAGAGCAATAATGGGGCTGATGGGGCTGGGGAGAGGAGTGATGGGGCTGGGAAGAGCAATAATGGGTCTGGGAAGAGCAATAAGGGGGCTGATGGGGCTGGGGAGAGCAATGATGGGGCTGGAAAGAGCAATAATGGGGCTGATAGGGCTGGGGAGAGCAATGATGGGGATGGTGGGGAAGGGGAGAGCAATGACGTGTTGCTGGGAGAGAGCAATGACGGGGGTGCTGGGAGAGAGCAATGATGGGGTGCCTGGAGAGAGCAATGATGGAGGTGCTGGGAGAGAGCAATAATGGGGGTGCTGGGAGAGAGAGCAATGATGGAGGTGCTGAGGCAGAGCAATGATGGGGGTGCTGGGAGAGAGCAATGATGGGGGTGCTGGGAGAGAGCAATGATGGGGGGCTGGGAGAGAGCAATGATGGAGGTGCTGGGACAGAGCAATGATGGGGGTGCTGGGAGAGAGCAATGATGGAGGTGCTGGGACAGAGCAATGATGGGGGTGCTGGGACAGAGCAATGATGGGTGGCTGGGAGAGAGTAATGATGGAGGTGCTGGGACAGAGCAATGATGGGCTGTTGGGAGAGAGCAATGATGGGGGTGCTGGGAGAGAGCAATGATGGGGGTGCTGGGACAGAGCAATGACGGGGGTGCTGGGACAGTAATGATGGGGGTGCTGGGACAGCAATGATGGGGGTGGTGGGACAGCAATGACGGGGGTGCTGGGAGAGAGCAATAATGGGGGTGCTGGGTGAGAGCAATGATGGGGTTGCTGGGAGAGAGCAATGATGGAGGTGGTGGGAGAGAGCAATGATGGTGGTTTCACTTTGCTTGTACTGTAAAGCCTTGTATGTTTTCCGTGTGCACATAGCCTTACAGTTAATTGGGGAGAGTCACAGAGACTGAATAATTTATATTATTGGCTGGTGGAGATTATAGTTAATGGGGGGCACAGTGCTGCTTATCACTTTATATTTTGATTACTAAGTGGCTAATAGTATATTAATGGGGGGGGGGGTACATATCTGTATTCGAGGACGCAGAGCGGGCGAGACACATGTATGTATGTATACAATTTATGTGATGTTGTTATTTTCTAGGCTGGAGATCATCGTGACAAGACGAGACGTGGCTGGGAGATGTCGACATGAAGGTCTGACCAGATGGTGAAGAAGCAGCAGAAACCGACTCTGATGAGAAGAGACATCAGCGGTAAGTGCCTGGATGTAAGTATTATTCTGTATCTGCACTGTGTGACTTGGAGTGATAATGTTATCTGTAAAATCACTTAGGCTGCATTCTCACATTTGTGTGAAATGTCCGTGTGCTGCCAGATTTTTTTATAGGATGGTCTAGGGACTCATACAGTTTTATAGATCCATTCACACATCCATGAAAATCACGGATCTGAGAATGAGATCTGTGAGGGTCAGAGAATGTCCTGTTCTGATCCGATATTGAGGATTAGAATAGGACATGCTCAATGCGTCGGTAAAACAGGGCAGCACACCGACACCGCACACAGATGCAGGAATGTAGCCGTATTATGTATAGCACAGTCCCTTAGTATATAGTGTACTCACTTATTATGTATAGCGCCATCCTTAGTTATATAGTTTCCTCTTTTATTATGTATAACACCCTCCCTTATTATGAACCATCCTCTCTAGCTCTAGGGGCTCACAGTTGGGGTATCATACTGTGTTGAGGTCAGCATACTTTGCCCTGGGAGTTGAAGTGGGGTACAGTAGGGTCATTATACTGCGTATGTGGAGGAATTCACCATGGGGGCATCATACTGTGTTTGGGGGGCCCTTTTATTGGCATCACACTTTATGGGGCAATGAAAGAGAGATCTAGGACTTCAGCAGGAGGAAACTTACTATGTAAAGGATGGAAAGTTGTGAGATCTGATCTTTGGTGACCCCGACAATTATTAACTTTTTTATGGGGGGGAGGCCCAATTAGAGCTTCTGCTAAGGGGCCCCATGATTCCTATGTATGCCCCTGCTCTGCCACAAGATGAGGTGGAGCCACAGGAGATCTGATGGAGAGGTAAGTATTAAATATTATGTTTTCAATAAATGAATTAATTTCAATGACAGGAATGAAATGGAGGTGAGAAAGAGAACACTATACTGAATTGAGCGTGAGGGGAGGGAGAGATGACATGACATAATGAATTGGGGGATGGAATTATAATAATACAGGGGAGCGAGAGGTGCACAGTGGGGGCATGGAGGACACAGGAGAGTGACTGATTAATTGGGGGAAAAAGAACAGTAGATAATTAATTTATACATTTATTGGTAGGGGGAAAGTGGCCAATTATAGTTACAGGGGGCTCAGTGGTGGATTATCAATTTACATTTGGAATTTTGGGTTGCATAATAGCAAGACGTCAGCGGTGAGTTACTGGATGTGAATATTTGTTCTGTCTCTACATCATATAGGGGTACGTTTAAATGTGCGACCGGCAGCACTAAATGACCACCAATCGGTAAACCATTACCTAATGGCAGTCGTTTCATAGCATGTTTAACCCCTTCATGACTGGCCTATTTTTTGTTATTTCATTTCTTTTTTTATCTCTGTTTTCTAAGAGCTATAACCTTCTATTTTTCCATCTACATAGCCATACGAGGGCCTATTTTTTGCGTTTTTTTTGTAGTTTTGAATGACATCATTCATTTTATCATGTGATTCACTCAAAAGTGGGAAAATAAATCCAAGTGCATTGAAATTGCAAAAAAGTGCAGTTCAATAATTGTTTCTTTTCGCCATGCTCACTATACAATAAAACTGACAATATGATTCTCAAGGTCAGTACGAGTACACAGATACAAACCATGTGTAGATTTTTTTTATAATTAGGCATTGAAAAAGAATTTGGAAATTTGTTAAAAACAAAAAATGTTTTTGTCACCATTTTCCGAGACCCCTAACATTTTCAATTTTCGTGGTAAGGGGCTGTGTGAGGGCTTATTATCTGTGGCCTGATTTGAGGTTTTATTGATACTATTTTGGGGTAGATATAATGTTATTATCCTCTCTAATTGCAGTTTATTGCAATGTTGTGGCAGCTAAAAAAAGTAATCATGGCGTTTTGATTTTTTTCTCATTACGTCATTTACCGATTGGATTAATTTATTTGATTTTTGATAGATTGGACTTTTACAAATGAAGCAATGCCAAATATGTGTATTTTTTATTTTTTAAATTGTTTATTTTAATGGGGCACAAAGGGGGGTGATTCTTTCACCGGCTATCACTGAGGAATACGTTCCTACAACAAGGATACCATCCACTGGTAATAGATGAACAGATCCACAGAGCTACAAGGATCCCAAGAAGCCGCCTCCTGGATTACAGACAGAGGGAGGACAACAGCAGGGAGCCTCTTGTGGTCACATAAAGCAAGCACATGAACATCCTAAGGAAGATTGAGACTGATCTTCCACCCATATTCCACAGAAACCACAGACTGAAAGGAATATTCCCGGAAATACCACTTCTCTCCTACAAAAAGCCCTGTAACCTAAGGAATCTCATTGTCAGAAGTGTCCTCTCATCACCATCAGAGACAGGAACATTCCCCTGTAATAATAAAAAGCAGGACTTGTACCCAGATATTACTGACAAATACAGTCCACATACCCAACACAAATCAGGACGATAAGATCATGGACTTCTTCTCAGGTTCATCCTTCAATGTTGTGAACATGATACAATGTACAAGGTGTCCTGAGGAGCCGATATTGGGGAAACTAAGCAAAAACTACAAACGGGGAGGAATCTACACAGACACAATCAGGAATGAACTGGACTCCTGTGGGAAAACATTTCTCTGGACCTGGACACTGTATGACGGATATAAAAGTCTTAAAACTGTAAGGTCATTTTTAAGGACGACAGAGAGAGGAAAATCTGAGAATTCAAACTGATCACAATGTTCAACTCTTCCACAAATGGACACAATTTAACATCTGGATTTATGACTCACTACATGGACCCAGTTCACACCTCCACCAGAGTGACTCCAGATCACTAAGCCGTCACTACCACCACCTCTCCATTTGTAGCACAAAACCTTAACTTGATTTCCTTGGCTTATCTTTAGGAAGCATCACCCCATCCCCCCATGCACAAATTGTAATATCTCCTAAATGTTGTGCTCCTGTCTCAGTCATTCATTTGTAAATCTGCCTGAAGAAGGAGCCTCGGTGCTATGAAAGCTGCAGATATAATTCTCCTGGTTAGCCAATAAAGGGATCGCTCCTAGAATACTTCTGTCATTTTTGGGCATAAAAGTATTTACATCAATTTGTAAAGGTTGCAAAGTTGTGATATATGCTCTTCTGTGACCCCCCCACCCCCCTGAATATTATTTTTTTTGTTTGAGGGGAGAGACAATTAGAACTTATGCTATGGAGCCCTATGATTTCTATGTACTTCCATTATGATGACTACATAATTATAATATACTTATGGTGACACATAAATAATCATTGGAGCTGTAATCATAAAACAATATTTTGTCAATGTGTGAAATGTTCTTTTAAGAATTGTTTACATGTGTAAAATACCATATGTACAGTACAGACCAAAACTTTGGACACACCTTCTCATTTAAAGATTTTTCTGTATTTTCATGACTATGAAAATTGTACATTCACACTGAAGGCATCAAAACTATGAATTAACACATGTGGAATTATATACTTAACAAAAAAGTGTGAAACAACTGAAATTATGTCTTATATTCTAGGTTCTTCAAAGTAGCCACCTTTTGCTTTGATGACTGCTTTGCACACTCTTGGCATTCTCTTGATGAGCATCAAGAGGTAGTCACCGGAAATGGTTTTCACTTCACAGGTGTGCCCTGTCAGGTTTAATAAGTGGGATTTCTTGCCTTATAAATGGGGTTGGGACCATCAGATGTGTTGTGCAGAATTCTGGTGGATACACAGCTGATAGTCCTACAGAAAAGACTGTTAGATGTTTTTTTCTTGCCATAATACAAATTCTAAGTAAAGAAAAGTGAGTGGCCATCATTACTTTAAGAAATGAAGGTCAGTCAGTGCGAAAAATTGGGAAAACTTTGAAAGTGTCCTCAAGTGCAGTTACAAAAACCATCAAGCGCTACAAAGAAACTGGCTCACATGAGGACCGCCCCAGGAAAGGAAGACCAAGAGTCACCTCTGCTTCTGAGGATAAGTTTATCCGAGTCACCAGCCTCAGAAATAGCAGGTTAACAGCAGCTCAGATTAGAGACCAGGTCAATGCCACACAGAGTTCTAGCGGCAGACACATCTCTTCAACCACTGTTAAGAGGAGACTTTGTGCAGCAGGCCTTCATGGTAAAATAGCTGCTAGGAAACCACTGCTAAGGACAGGCAACAAGCAGAAGAGACTTGTTTGGGCTAAAGAACACAAGGAATGGACATTAGACCAGTGGAAATCTGTGCTTTGGACTGATGAGTCCAAATTTGAGATCTTTGGTTCCAACCACCGTGTCTTTGTGCGACGCAGAAAAAGTGAACGGATGGACTCTACATGCCTGGTTCCCACCGTGAAGCATGGAGAAGGAGGTGTGATGGTGTTGGGGTGCTTTGCTGGTGACACTGTTGGGGATTTATTCAAAATTGAAGGCATACTGAACCAGCATGGCTACTAGAGCATCTTGCAGCGGCATGCTATTCCATCCGGTTTGCGTTTAGTTGGACCATCATTTATTTTTCAACAGGACAATGACCCCAAACACACCTCCAGGCTGTGTAAGGGCTATTTGACCAAGAAGGAGAGTGATGGGGTGCTACGCCAGATGACCTGGCCTCCACAGTCACCAGACCTGAACCCAATCGAGATGGTTTGGGGTGAGCTGGACCGCAGAGTGAAGGCCAAAGGGCCAACAAGTGCTAAGCATCTCTGGGAACTCCTTCAAGAATGTTGGAAGACCATTTCCGGTGACTACCACTTGAAGCTCATCAAGAGAATGCCAAGAGTGTGCAAAGCAGTCATCAAAGCAAAAGGTGGCTACTTTGAAGAACCTAGAATATAAGACATATTTTTGTTAAGTATATAATTCTACATGTGATAATTCATAGTTTTGATGCCTTCGGTGTGAATGTACAATTTTCATAGTCATGAAAATACAGAAAAATCTTTAAATGAGAAGGTGTGTCCAAACTTTTGGTCTGTACTGTATATAAATGATTTATGCGGATGAGCAGGTGAAGTGCAGAGCGGTGTCTTCCCATGATGATTATTATCTGGGCTTGTTACATTGTCAGGCTGTATTTCCCATCTACAATGTCATGTGATGCACTACTTATCTCATCCACCAGATGGCGCTATAGAGTATTACACTCCATAATCCTGAAAGGCGACATCTGCAGGGTGACTTGTGTAAGAGCAATGGTTGATGACACCAGGGGTCAACCATTTTGAGTATGGAATTCACTAAGGAGGACTCACTACCGTGTGGGGGCTCTAATCGGACATCACTACTGTGTCTGGACAGTAAAGGGGCGACACTATTGTGAAGGACACTATAGTTTATAGTTTATAGTTTATATAGTTTATAATTTTAAACTATGGAGCAATTCATTATGACTAGTGATGAGCGAGCATACTCGCAAGTACTCGCTCGAGCATCTCAGTACTCGAGATGCTCGGAGCTCGCCGAGTACTTTCGAGATACTCGGGTGGGAGATCGGGTCTCCTCCCTGCATGTTTGGCGCTCTTTAGAGAGCCAATGAACATGCAGGGATTGCCTGCCACTTACTGTTATGCCGTAGCCATGTTGGTTGTGGCATTACAGTGATTGGCTGGCCGCATAGCATCATCAGGTCTATATCAGACCTGGCGCCACCATGCTCGTCACAGTCACTCCGGATCAGACAGTGTAGGGAGAGCTGCTGCTGTGGCAGCGAGAGATTTGCTTGTGTATTAGGTAGTGTAGGGAGAAAACACTTTCATTACACATATCCATCTCAACAAACAGTCCTTCTGAGGACTAATCCATCTGCAGAGATATCAGGCAGGCAGTGTATATAGGCAGGCAGGCAGACAGGGTATGTAGCAGACTGCAGTGCATATAGCACAAGAGGCTCCATTCCAGTTCTGCCTTCTGCTGCTGTTAGATATTTCTCAAACATGCGACCCGCGGGCCGCATGCGGCCTCTCCGGCTGCTTCATGCGGCCCGGAGTCACATAGTCCCCGTAACGATCGCGGCTCTGTCCAGCAGCCACGGACGTTAGCGCAGTAGTGCAGTGTATTGCCGAGCAGAGACCGGCTCTCAGCACAGCAATACCAATGCCAGCCGCCGGCCTATCAGAGGCCAGCAGCTGACATCTGCGCATGGCAGTATGGGGGGACGACGACGACCCTGTGGGCAGCAGTATGGGGGGACGACAAACCAGTGGGCAGCAGTATGGGGGGCGATGACCCTGTGGGCTGCAGTATGGGGGGGATGACCCTGTGCACAGCAGTATGGGGGACGATGACCCTGTGCGCAGCAGTATGGGGGGATGACGACCCTGTGCGCAGCAGTATGGGGGGATGACGACCCTGTGCGCAGCAGTATGGGGGACGACGAACCTGTCGCAGCAGTATGGAGGATGACGACCCTGTGCGCAGCAGTATGGGGAACGACGACCCTGTGCACAGCAGTATGGGGGGACGGGACCTGGATGGTGGAACGACGACCCTGTGCACAGCAGTGTGGGGGGGACGGGACCTGGATGGTGCACATGTCTGCAACATGGGGGACATGTCTGCAATATGGGGGACAATGTCTGCAATATGGGGACCTGGATGGGGGACATGTCTGCAATATGGGGGACCTGGATGGGAGACATGTCTGCAATATGGGGGACCTGGATGGGGGACATGTCTGCAATATGGGGGACCTGGATGGGAGACATGTCTTCAATATGGGGAACCTGGATGGGAGACATGTCTGCAATATGAGGAACCTGGATCGGGGACATGTCTGCAATATGAGGGACGTGGATGGGAGACATGTCTGCAATATGGGGACCTGGATGGGGGACATGTCTGCAATATGGGGGACCTGCATGGGGGACATGTCTGCAATATGGGGGCCTGGATGGGGGGCATGTCTGCAAGATGAGGACCAGTTCAAAAGGTGTATAGAAAATAAAATGCAAATAATATAGAAAATTTGTCATGCAAATAATGCAGCCCCCAAATTAAATGTTTTTCCATGTGCGGTCCATATACCCAGCTGAGTTTGAGACCCCTGTTCTAGACATAGACCCAGGCCTCCGGCACCAGGAATAATTTTTTGGGGATCTTAACCTCTTTACAACCTGGGACATACCAGTATGCACCAGGCTTTCAACCCCTGTTCAGCGCGGGCTCCGGCGGTGAGCCCACACTGAACCGGGCACATGTCAGCTGATTCTTACAGCTGACATGTGCCCGTAACAGCCGCGGGTGGAATCGCGATCCACCCGCGGCTGTTAACATGTTAAATACCGCTGTCAATCTCTGACAGCGGCATTTAACAGCGCCGCGCCGGAAGTGTGTCACTTACACCGCCCATCGGTGACCCCATCATGTGATCGCGGGTCACCGATGGGTCGGTATGACAACCCTGGGTCTGAAGCAGACTCCAGTGGTTGTCATGTGCTGATCGCTATGAGCACCACCTAGTGGTCAGCGCTCATTGCACAGAAGTATATCTGCTACATAAAGGTGATCTGCTTATCACCTCTATGTAGCAGAGCCGATCAGACAAGTGCTGCTTCTAGTCTCCTATGGAGACTATAGAAGCAAGCAAAAAGTGAAAAAAAATGTTTTTAAAAATATTAAAAAAATTAAAAAAATATAAAAGTTTAAATCACCCCCCTTTTGCCCCATTCAAAATAAAATAATAATAAAAAAAAACAAATACACATATTTGGAATCTCCGCGTTCAGAAACGCCCATTCTATCAATATAAAAAAAGAAGTAATCCGATCGGTAAAAGGCGTAACAAGAAAAAAATTCTAAACAGAATTTTGTTTTTTGGTCGCCGCAACATTGCAATAAAATGCACTAACGGGTGATCAAAACATCGGATCTACCCCAAAATTATATCAATAAAAACTTCAGCTCAGCGCGCAAAAAAAAAGCCCTCAACCGGTCCCAGATCACGAAAAATGGAGACGCTACTGGTCTTGGAAAATGACGCCATTTTTTTTTTTTAGCAAACTTTGGAATTTTTTTTCACCACTTAAATAAAAACGAACCTAGACATGTTTGGTGTCTACGAACTTGTAATGACATGGAGAATAATAATGGCAGGTCAGTTTTAGCATTCAGTAAATGTGGTAAAAAAAAATAAAAAAAATCAGTGGTATTGCACTTTTTTTGCAATTTCACCGCACTTAGAATTTTTTTCTCATTTTCCCGTATATGATATAGTAAAACCAGTAATGTCGTTCAAAAGTAAAGCTCATCCCGCAAAAAATAAGCCCTCAAACGGCCATATTGACCAAAAAATAAAAACGCTATGGCTCTGGGAACAAGGGGAGCAAAAAACGAAAATGCAAAAACGGAAAATCCCAGGGTTGCGAAGGGGTTAATCCTCATCATTTGCTTATAAAGCAATCCAGAGAACACCGTTTTTCTGCTCCATTTGCTTTTTGGCATTGCAGAATACAGAGAGGTCCTTTCCATATACATTTTCAGAAAATACTGCCATTTCTGACCTCCATTAAAAATTTGTTTCAGTGTGTCAGTGAAGCAATTGACACCAGATTGCTGTTCAAAATAGTTACCTACAGGCCAGGTATTTAAAATTGTGGTTTCTCCGTCACACGGATCACATATAAGTTCACTCCAAATTCAGTCATTTGTAGTGAGCGTGGAAGATATTGTCCTCCATTTAAAATGGGCATGGCACGTGGCAAGGGATAGGGAACTGGACGTGATGGTAATGGTGCATGCAGAGGCCGAGGACAAGGCCGTGGGCAAGATGAAATTGTGCCACAACAAACACCCACACCTTCTCGCCCGACCTTCCTGTCCCAATTGCTAGGAGACCGCAGCACACCACTATTGAACCCACAGCAGTGTCAAAAGGTTGTTGGTTGGATAGCGGATAATGCTTCCAGTCACTTAGTCACCACCACCACCACCACCCTGTCTTAAACAAGGTCAAATGTGAGTAGCCATGAGTCTGGACCGCATTTTCCTCACCCTGATTCTCCTTCCTCCCACCATGCCGAGTGCCTGGAGACAAATGATCCCACACTTGGACACTCTGAAGAGCTGTAAACTAGAGATGAGCGTTGTTCGACTCGAACTGTTCGCCAATCTCAAATTCGAGCTGTTTTGGGCGGTGTTCGAGCCGTTCGGCGAACACGAACGATTTGAGAAAAATTCGGCTGTTCGAGGTTATGTTCGATAACTGTTCGTGCACCAAAATCATAACTGGATTTTTTCTCAGTAATGATGAAAATTAATGTTAATACGCAGTTTGAGTGTACAGCGGGGCGGGGAGAGGGGCAGGGGATGGATCTCTGCAGGAACAATGAAGATCTCCATTTTTTTTTCTCTTTCCCGCATTTACAGTGGGGAGGTGCAATCTGTCAGCCTATCAGCAGCGCACACACGGAGCAAAGTGCTTTTTTTCCCACAAGCAAGGGCATGTGTCATTGGCAGTGTATGTCACATGTCCTGGCCCTATAAGACCAAGCCATTTTCCCCGTCGCCACCATTTTCTCACTGCTGCAGCTGCGTGTTAGACGGCACCGCTGTTGCTGTCTGCGCTATACCTTGTTAATTTCAAGCCAATTTTCGCACAAATCTACAGATAGCTTGGGAGTAGGGAATAGTTGTGATTGCAGTCCTTTTAAGGACTAGGTTACAGCATTTCCTACGACTTTT
Organism: Phyllobates terribilis; assembly: GCF_046119375.1. Lineage (NCBI taxonomy): Eukaryota > Metazoa > Chordata > Amphibia > Anura > Dendrobatidae > Phyllobates > Phyllobates terribilis. The sequence continues at coordinate 1,179,116,739 of NW_027362761.1, forward strand.
ATCAGGCAGGTCTGTGCTCTTAAATAGATAGGTTGTGGGAGTAAAGACTAATTGTAACTGCAGTCCTTTTCAGGACTAAGTTACATCAGTTCCTATCAGTTTTTGCCAGGCAGGTCTGTGCCAGTGCTGTGCAAATTTTTTTCACAGCATTTGGCTGAATCTAGCAAAGCTAATCCTTTTTGGCCTATTGCAGAGTGTGTTAGTCAGTGGAGTAGCCTACCTGTGTTGCAAGATATACCACCTGTGTATAGAATACCAATTTTTTTACTGCACCTAGTGAAGTAAAATCTTTTGGGCATAGCATCATTCTATTAGTCCATCTATACTGACGTCCATAAGGTTGCAAATTGAATATAATTTTTTTCTGCATCTAGCTCTGAAAAAATATTTGGGCTTCTAGCAATGTGTGGAACTTGTTCTATTAGTCCATCTATACTGACCTCCATCAGGTTGCAAATTGAATATAATTTTTTTCTGCATCTAGCTCTGAAAAAATATTTGACCTTCTAGCAGTGTGTGGGACTTTCTCTATTAGTCCATCTATACTGACCTCCATCAGGTTGCAAATTAAAAATAATTTTTATCTGCATCTAACTCTGAAAAAATATCTGGGCTTCTAGCTGTGTGTGGGACTTGTTCTATTAGTCCATCTATACTGACCTCCATCAGGTTGCAAACTGAATATAATTTTTTTCTGCATCTAGCTCTGAAAAAATATTTGGCCTTCTAGCAGTGTGTGGGACTTGTTCTATTAGTCCATCTATACTGACCTCCATCAGGTTGCAAATTAAAAATAATTTTATCTGCATCTAGCTCTGAAAAAATATTTGGCCTTCTAGCAGTGTGTGGGACTTTCTCTATTAGTCCATCTATACTGACCTCCATCAGGTTGCAAATGAAAAATAATTTTTATCTGCATCTAGCTCTGAAAAAATATTTGGCCTTCTAGCAGTGTGTGGGACTTGTTCTATTAGTCCATCTATACTGACCTCCATCACGTTGCAAATTCAAAATAATTTTTTGTCTGCATCTAGCTCTTAAAAAATATTTGGCCTTCTAGCAGTGTGTGGGACTTGTTCTATTAGTCCATCTATACTGACCTCCATCAGGTTGCAAATTAAAAATAATTTTTATCTGCATCTACCTCTGAAAAATATTTGGGCTTCTAGCTGTGCGTGGGACTTGTTCTATTAGTCCATCTATACTGACCTCCATCAGGTTGCAAACTGAATATAATTTTTTTCTGCATCTAGCTCTGAAAAAATATTTGGCCTTATAGCAGTGTGTGGGACTTTCTCTATTAGTCCATCTATACTGACCTCCATCAGGTTGCAAACTGAATATATTTTTTTTTCTGCATCTAGCTCTGAAAAAATATTTGGGCTTCTAGCTGTGTGTGGGACTTGTTCTATTAGTCCATCTATACTGACCTCCATCAGGTTGCAAACTGAATATAATTTTTTTCTGCCTCTAGCTCTGAAAAAATATTTGGCCTTCTAGCAGTGTGTGGGACTTGTTCTATTAGTCCATCTATACTGACCTCCATCACGTTGCAAATTCAAAATAATTTTTTGTCTGCATCTAGCTCTTAAAAAATATTTGGCCTTCTAGCAGTGTGTGGGACTTGTTCTATTAGTCCATCTATACTGACCTCCATCAGGTTGCAAACTGAATATAATTTTTTTCTGCATCTAGCTCTGAAAAAATATTTGGCCTTATAGCAGTGTGTGGGACTTTCTCTATTAGTCCATCTATACTGACCTCCATCAGGTTGCAAACTGAATATATTTTTTTTTCTGCATCTAGCTCTGAAAAAATATTTGGGCTTCTAGCTGTGTGTGGGACTTGTTCTATTAGTCCATCTATACTGACCTCCATCAGGTTGCAAACTGAATATAATTTTTTTCTGCCTCTAGCTCTGAAAAAATATTTGGCCTTCTAGCAGTGTGTGGGACTTGTTCTATTAGTCCACCTATACTGACCTCCATCAGGTTGCAAATTCAAAATAATTTTTTGTCTGCATCTAGCTCTGAAAAAATATTTGGGCTTCTAGCAGTGTGTGGGACTTTCTCTATTAGTCCGACTATACTGACCTCCATCAGGTTGCAAATTGAATATAATTTTTTTCTGCATCTATCCCAGCCAATAGTTTTGGCCTAATACCACAGTTTGGCCACTCAGCTCTGCTCGGTTCCCATCCATTGTTTTTTTGTGCAAACAACTCCAGAGTTGTGAATTAGTTAACCACCAAAATGGGTGGAAAAGGCCTTCTGCTGGTGGAAAGGGGAATAGGCGTGTTGGGAAGGGGAAAAAAGGTTGTGTCCGTGGGGTAGGTGTTAAAGCAACAGTAACATCTGCAGAAGAAAGACCATCTTCCAGCCAAACTAAAATGTCTACTTCTTTTAGCGGACAATGTGATAAGATCCCTTTCTTACAGCCACGCCAATCGCTACAAATTCCAGATGAGGCACAAAAACAGCAGGTGCTTCAACGGATATCAAGTGTTCCTTTAAGTGGGCTCTCCTCCACATCAACTTCAACATCACAAATACTCCAGTCCTCAAAGGTGTCAACCCAATCGCACTTGCTTCCTCACAGCTCCCAAATCTCCAGCTGCCCATCTGAGTATGAGGTAGAACAGATGGTTGAGCCTGCAGAGCTGTTTACTCATACTATAGCCTGGGAATCAGAGGTCGACTCCAGCGCTTCTGTGAATCCAGACGAGGAAATGATCTGCACTGATGCCCAGAATCTTTATGAGTCGGATCCAGGACCAGACGCAGAAGGTTCTGACCATAATGTAGACCCTCATTCCCAAACTGTAACTCCTGTTGGTGGAGACAATGAGGAAGACGATGATGAAACTCAAATACCTGATTGGAGTGACAACTTTAGTTTTTTGTCAGGGCAGGAACAGGTTGGCTCTGAGGACGACGGGTGTGATAACGCACAGGGTGATGATGATGAGGTTGGAGATCCCACTTACTGTCAACCCACAGTCAGCCAAGAGATGAGGTCAGCAGAGGAGGTGGAGGAGGATGCTAGGTTGCGCCTTCCTGGACAGAGACGCAGTACTGGAAGCACGTCAACAACTGCATCCTCAAACACAATTCTGCCTCTCACCACAAGTCGTGGTGGCTCTTCAGGTCGCATGGGTGCTAAGCCTTGCATAGCCTGGGCATTTTTTCAGATCGATAAAGATGACCCAACTCGTGTTATCTGTAACATTTGTCAGCAAAAGCTAAGTAGAGGCCAAAAAATACATAGTTTGAGTACTTCATGCATGAACCGGCACATGGACATGAAGCATAAGTTGCAGTGGGAAGCTCAGTGTGCTACAATGCGGCCTAGCCGGCCGGGCCAATCACCGTCTGCCATATCTTGTGCATCCGCGGCCTCTTCATCCTCTGTGACTGGGGGGACAGCAGTCACACCTGTTTTGGGGCGCAGACCTGCCACCTCTTTACCCGCAACAGCCAGCGTGATTGGCAGGTCATCATTTTCTTTGGAGGTGGTAACACCAGCTGGTGTTGAGCGCTGTCCGACATCGATAGCACCACCTTTGGATCAAGGCAACCTAACATGTCCGCCTGCATCTTCCTCACAGACCGGCAGTTTGCCGGGGACACCCTTATCAACCCCGTCTAAGCACAATAGCCAGCCCTCGGTCCCTCAGATGTGGACAAGTAAAAGACCATTTCCTCCTAGCCATGAGAAAGCTAAGAGGTTGAATTTCACCATCTGCAAGCTCTTGGCTACAGAAATGCTGCCTTTCCGCCTGGTGGACACAGAGGATTTTCGAGATCTTATGTCCGTCGCAGTGCCCCAGTACCAGATGCCCAGTCAGCACTACTTCTCAAAGAAAGGTGTGCCTGCGCTCCACCAGCATGTCGCACATGCTCCACCAGCATGTCGCACACAACATCACTGCTTCTTTGAGAAACTCTGTGTGACAGGGTGCATTTCACCACAGACACTTGGACGAGTAGGCATGGTCAATCCTCTTTATCTCAAAGTTCCTCCACTGCTTCTGCCTCCTCAACCTCCTCTCGGTCCTCCACCTGCACCCAAAGCCTGTCTGGTCATGCCACAAGCTTTCTAACTGCGCAGAAGGGATCCTGCACACCTCCTTACTATGCTGGCAGTAGGGCTCAACGTCATCAGGCGGTTTTTACTTTGAAATGTCTGGGAAATGTGAGTCACACAGCTGAGGAGTTGTGGTCAGCTCTGGAGAACCAATTTCATGAATGGTTGTCTCCACTGGACCTGAAACCAGGGAAGGCCGTGTGCGACAATGCTGCAAACCTGGGTGCGGCCCTTCGCCGGGGCAATGTCACACACGTGCCTTGTATGGCTCACGTGTTTAACCTTGCTGTCCAGCAATTTTTAGCCCACTATCCCGGACTAGATGGCCTTCTGCAGAGGGCACGGTCGCTGTGTGCTCACTTCCGCCGTTCGCATCCCGCAGTTCAGCGACTTACATCTCTACAGAAGTCGTTGGGCCTGCCACTTCACCGGCTAAAATGCGATGTGCCTACCTGGTGGAATTCAACTCTGCACATGTTGCAGCGACTGTGGCAGCACCGACAAGCCCTGGTGCAATACATTCTGACGTATAGCCTGGGCCAACGAGATCCAGAGGTGGGGCAAATCACGCTGGAGGAGTGGTCTCAGATCAGGGACCTATGCACCCTTCTGCACAGTTTTGAAATGGCGACGAAGATGTTTAGTGCTGACGATGCCATTATCAGCATGACTATTCCGGTGATTTACATGCTGGAGCACATGTTAAACAGAATTCGGAGTCAGGTGGTGGCACAAGAGGAGGTGGAGGAAGTAGAGGAGGAGGAGTTGTATGCGGAAGGGCTAACATCTGCAAGGTCCAGACGGTCGGCAGCACCAAGGCGGCAGGCATGTGAGGGTGGGGGAGATGGTTTTACCAGGGCGCATGGTAGCAGCCAAACTAGTGAGGAAGGTGCAAGGAGCCCAGGAAGAAGTGGTGGACGAACTGATGGAAGACTCATCAGATGAGGGAGACCTTGATCACATTTCTGTTGTGCGAGGTTGGGGGGAGAGGACAGAGGAAGGAAGCATGATTGTTAACTCGCCACCAACACAACAGGGACTTGGTGCTCCTGGATGCGCAACACACATGAGTGCCTTCTTGCTGCACTACCTGCAACATGACCCTCGGATTGTGAGAATTAGAAATAATCCTGACTACTGGGTTGCCACACTGTTTGATCCCCGGTACAAAAGTAAATTTGCAGAAATTATTCCTGCCATAGAAAGGGATGCACGCATGCAGGAGTATCAGCAGAGACTGTTGCAGAATCTTACATGTGCTTTTCCACAAAACACCAGTGGTGCACGTAGTGAATCTCACAGTTCCAACTTGCCAACCGTGGGACCGTCGAGTGTTCAGCACTCAAACCGTAACAGAACCACAGTATCTGCTGGTAACATCAATTTTGTGGAATCATTTCACCACTTTTTTAGCCCATCCTTTGCAAGGCCACAGGAGACAAGAAGTCTGACACATAGTCAACGCCTAGAGACGATGGTACAGGAATATCTCCAAGTAAACATTGAAGCCATGACTGTGTCACTGGACCCTTGCTCTTTTTGGGCTTCCAATCTGGATAAATTGCCAGAGCTAGCCACTTACGCCTTGGAGATCTTGTCATGCCCCGCAGCCAGCGTTCTGTCTGAACGTGTGTTCAGCGCTGCTGGTGGTGTGCTGACAGATAAGCGCACGCGGCTCTCCACTGATAATGTAGACAGACTCACGTTCATAAAGATGAACAAATCATGGATCCGAAACGACTTTTCTACCCCTGTGTCATCCTGGGGAGAGTAAAAGCTTGATGATTGGTTAAAATCACCTCACCAACCGTTTTAAGCTTTCAAATTACTAATCATGTTTATCTGTATCTTGGCTGGAAAATAATTTGGGCTTTGTAGCAGTGTGCAGCACTGATTCTATTAGGCCATCTATACTAAGTTCCACCAGATTTAAAATTAATAAGAATTTTTAGCGGCATCTAGCCCGGAAAATAATTTTGGGGCTCCGAGATGCGCAATACACATAAGTGCCTTCTTGCTGCACTACCTGCAACATGACCCTCATATTGTCAGAATTCGAAGTAATCCTGACTACTGGGTTGCCACACTCTTAGATCCCCCAAACTTTTCGATCGACCTTTTCATTTTAATAAAGACCAAAAAAATGGTCATTTTTGAAATTATAAGCATTAGCAGGTTATTAGAAACTGAAATCAAACAGTTTTCAACTCAAAACTTTATTCTAGGTGATGTTACATTTTCACATAGGACCCCTTGTTCGAATGGAGCTTCTGAACTCTCTCGTCCATTGATTTTGTCAGGTTTTGGATGGTTTCTGCTTCAATTGTTTTGCATGAGGACAGAATACCCTCCCAGAGCTGTTACTTAGATGTGAACTGCCTCCCGCCATCATAGACACTCCTTTTGATGATGCTCCAGAGGTTCTGAATGGGGTAGAGGTCAGGGGAGCATGGGGGTCACACCATAAGTTTGTCCCCTTTTATGCCCATATCAGCCAGAGATGCAGATGTTTTATGTGCAGCATGAGATGGTGCATTATCATGCATAAAAATGATCTTGCTGTGGAATACACGGTTCTTCTTCTTGAACCATGGCAGGAAGTGCTGTTTGAGAAACTCCACATACATTATGGAGTTCATCTTTACCCCTTCAGGGGCCGACAATCTCTCTCCCCATGATTCCAGCCCAAAACATTACTCCACCTCCTCCTTGTTGGTGCTGTAGCCGTGTTTGCGTGGGGTGTCCATCAACCAGCCATCCTCCACTCCATCCATCTGGGCCATCGAGCGTTGCACGGCACTCATCCGTGAACAAAACAGTTTGGAAATCAGTCTTCATGTAATGTTTGGCCCACTGGAGCCGTTTCTGCTTGTGTGAAGTGGATAGAGGAGGTCGACAGGATGGCGTATGCACAGCTGCAAACCTCTGAAGGACCCTGCATCTTGTTGTTCGGGGGACGTTGGAGGCACCAGCAGCTTCAAAAACTTGTCTGCTGCTATGGCAAGGCTTTTTTGCCGCTGCTCTTTTAACCTGACGTAATTGCCTGTAAGAAAGAGTCCTCAATTTGCCCTTATCAGCACGCACTCGTGTGTACTGTGAATCTGCTACATACTTCTTGATTGCCAAGACACTTCATCCTGATCATCGCACAATGTTGATTGTAGTCATGCCTTGACCTAAACACTCCACAATTTGTTGCTCCTCAGCTGCCGACACATCCTTTTTATTTCCCATTTTGGCAGAAAATGTAGGCTGCTTAATAATGTGGGACAGCCTTCTTAAGTAGTCTTGCCTTTCATTGGACACACCTGCCAAACTAATTAGCACAGATGTCTGCAATTGCTTACAGTGATATAAAGAGCCCTGACACACATCACCATCAATGAGTTTAACTGACAAACAAACAAATTCTTCCCTTATCACTCCTAAACACTTTTTGCATAATAATTTGGAACACAGTGTACATGTGCTTTTCCACAAAGCACCAGTGGTTCACGTAGTGAATCTTACAGTTCTAACTTGCCAACCGTGGTCTGTATGGAGTTGTTCAATAAAGGGCCCAAAATTAAGATAACATAGATGGGAGAGGTCTCTATGAATAGGAATTCCTAAGTATTTGATACCCTGTGAGGGCCAGGCAAAGGGAAAGTTGGACTGGATGGAATCCTGTATGGATTTGGGGAGGTAGACATCGAGGGCCTCAGACTTCGCTGCATTGATTTTAAAATTTGACCATGTAACACAGTGATCTATTTCAGCCATAACAGCATGGATGGATATGTGATTGAGTGATATATACTAGGACATCATCAGCAAATAGAGAGCACTTGTACTCGGTGCCTCCCACCTCAATCCACCTAATATTGGGGTTATGGCGAATTGATGAGAGCAGGTGCTCCATCACTAGGATGTATAAGAGAGGGGACAGAGGACATCCCTGCCTTGTCCCATTGGTGATTGTGAAAGGTGATGAAAATGTTCTGATGCACCCCCTGGGCCTTGGGACACCCGGAGCCGGACCATTTTTGGTGGATGCTGGTGGTTGTAGTCTCCGTGGCGGCGACCCGGTTCCGTGGCTCAGGGCGGTCAAACCAGTGGCAGAACTATTTATGTGGTTTTGATGTTTAAATGTCCGACTACGCCACCCGTGGATTGCGGTCAGAGTGAACCGCTGCTGCAGGGCAGACCGCTGAGGCTGGTGTTGTGGGTGCAGCAGAGCGCAGCATAACTCCCCACGGGAGGAGTATAGCCTCAGGGCAGTGTATGCGGAGGATGGGGGTGATGGTGCAGGGCAGCAGCAGTATTGACACGGAGTCAGTGATGCAGTCCAGGGCCTTTACTCACAGTTCTTATTATCCAGACCACGTCTGCTGGTGACGGCTGCCCACGTCGTACTGTGCTCACCAGGTGAGGGGCTCAGACAACTCCCAGATAACTTTGGAGCGCTTCACAGGACCCCCTTTGTGTGTCCTTTGTCTGGCCTTTCTTACCAACCCTTCTGTCCGGCTGCCTCGGGCCTCCTCTTGGTAAACTTGGCGCCAGTTTCCCTGACCCTATGTGGTGCCTTCCTAGCGGGTGTAGCGAGGGGCTGCGCCACATAAAATGTCACAGCCTCCGGTTTCTAGCTGAGGGTCGTTTCCTGCCTCCACTAGTTTCGGGGGACCGGTCTCCCCCTTTGGCCTGACCCCTCCACGCAGGTGGATTCGGGCGTGCGGTGGCAACTCGCCCGTCCGCACCCCTGGGATCCCTTCGTTCCTCGTTCCTGGAGCCTTCTCCGCTCCTCTTCCTTCCTTCTCCCTCTTCCAGGCCTGGGCCTCTGTTACTAGGCCCGCCTCCGGAGCAGAGCTCATGCAGAGCCCCTGCTCCCTGTCACTTCTGCTCAGACTTCTCTGCACTGAACTAAGATGGTGCCCACCTTTTATACTCCCTTCTCAATGCACCCAGGAACTGCTTCCTCCCTGCTCCTGCACTACAGGGTTCACCTTCCTCAGTGTTCTCTCCCCCCTCTCCAGCCAGGGACAGGGACTGTCGTGCCCATCTCAGGGGCATATTGGTCGCCCTGCCCCACGGCAATGTGGTGTAGTGCATGCAGGTGTCGGGTCCTGTTCCACACTCCATCCTTACCTGAGAGTGAGATATCACACCTCTGGGTGAGGTGCAATACCTCAGTAGCAACCGAGCCCTCAGGGTGCTACAGTTCCATTTATCTTCAGCCTAGTTGACGTATTGCGATACAGGGCCGTGATTTTGGCTATAAAAGGGTCCCCTAGACCCCTACGCCAAGCTTTTTAAGAGAATCATATATGGCGTGCCAGGAGACTCTATGGAATGCTTTCTCAGCATCCAACGAGAGTATCTAATTACAAATTTTTAACTGCATCTAGCCCAGGAAATACTTTGTGCCTAGTAGCAGTGTCTGCTAGTCAGCGGATTATTCCGGCTGTTAAGCAAGCTACACCACCTGTAGTTTGGACACTTAATTTTTTCAAAGGAAATGCTTCGGGACCACGGGATACTCAGTGAAGAGCATCAGGAGGCACCCCAAGGCATAGGGGCTGGGACTGGCAGTAGGATGCCTTGCGGTGGACAGCCGAGCTCGATCCTTATAAAAGCTTTTTAACTGCAGCAGCTTTAGTGGACGCTACTGGAGCTGGAATTACGTGGCTGCTGGCATGAGACTTGCCCTCCAATAGATCCTTGTAAATGGATTTAAAGTGTATTCATTCAAATTAGAGAGTCAATTTAAATTAGAAAGCTTAGAGCTGCCTCCACCACAGGGGGACTCGCTCGACCCAACAGCGGACAGGCACCAGTATTGGGAGAGGGGGGCTGGCTGTCAGGGTTCACCGCGGCTCTGGCACAAACCCGGCGACACGGAGGTGGCACGGGCAGGAGCGGACTGGCCGTGTCGGCTTCTCACTTTTTGGATTTTAGAAGGGCATGACATGCCTATATCTGTGTCTCCCCCTCCTTTTACTCCTCCACCTCTTTTCTTTTCGCATGACTATATGTACTTGTCACTTTTCCATGTGTAAGTTGTGTCTTCTGAGCAGTTTGTCAGCTTTTGGACACCTTTGAAGGTGTTTTCTATGTGTTTCCATGTGTTTTTGTTTGCCTGCCATTGGTTTTAACGGTGTTCGAAGGTGTTCGACGAACAGTTCGACGAACAGTTCGGCGAACACATGGGTGTTCGACGAACCGAACCGAACTCGAACACTACGGGGGTGGCTCAACACTACTGTTCACTTTTCCATTTATAGATTTGGGCCTCTCGCCCGGTCCACTTGAAGCAAGGCAAGAGGAGATCGCATGTAGCGATGCCCAAATATTTGAGCAGCCACGGTCACACAAAGGCGACGGTGGGAAAGTGTCACAAGAGGTGGACGATGATGAGACACAATTGCCAAAAAGTCAGGAGGAGGACTAGTGTGCGGAAGTGGACGACGAGGTGGTGGATGATATAGTAAGTGACCCAACCTGGCAGGAGGACATGCAGAGCGAGGAGAGCAGTACACAGAGGGAGGGAGGCAGAGCACCCCAACAGGCAGGAAGAAGCAGTGTGGTGGCTGCAGACATAAGGCAGTCAGCCGTTCCCCGTAACACCAACATGAAGGAAGTTGCCAGTACAACTGTTAGGTCTTCCCATGTCTGGTTGTTTTTTAAAAACTCTGCCGAAAACCCCAAAAAGGCCATTTGCACCACCTGCCAGGCCAGCATCAGCAGAGGTGGCAAAACGACCAGCTTGACCACCACTAGCATGATCAGGCACATGGAAGCAAAGCACCCAACTTTGTGGGCTGAACCCCAGGGTCCAGGAACAGTGTCTGCGGGTGGCACCATTGCTTCTTCCGCTGTTGTGCATGCAAGCCAATCCCCTGTCCATGGTGCATGTGAATATGCCTCCTGCCCTGCACCTGTCGTTGAACACTCTGAAGTAGCAGCATCAGGAAGCACGTCCACGTCCTTGACCCAGCGCAGCGTTCAGTTATCCATACCTCAGTCCTTGGAACGGAAGCGCAAATACGCAACCAATTCCCCACAGGCCACACTATTAAATTCTCACATTTTTCGACTGCTTGCGCTCAAAATGTTGCCTTTTAAGCAATTGGAGACAGAAGCATCCACAACCTGATGGCGGCGGTCAACCCTAGGTACTCGGTCCCCAGCCACCACTATTTCTCCCGGTGTGCCGTGCCTGCATTACACAAGCACGTGTCCCAAAACATTAGCCGTGCCCTCAACAACGCAGTTACCGGGAAAGTCCACCTAACGGTGACACAACTTCAATCCACCAAAGGCAGGGGAACACTGTCAAAGTTCTGGGAGAATTTTCTCAGCCCCCCCATCGAACAAGCCCTGAGGCGTGGGGTACTCTCACAAGGAGAGCAAAGTTTGGGAAGATGCTGAGGGAGTACCTTGCCAACCGTACCAACATCCTCCATGATTCTTCTGTGCCTTATAATTATTGAGTATCCAAGCTGGATACGTGGAATGAACTGGCTCTCTACGCCTTGGAGGTCCTGGCCTGCCATGCCGCCAGCGTTTTATCAGAGTGGGTTTTTAGTGCCCCTGGTGGAATTATAACTGATAAGTGCATCCGCCTGTCAACTGAAAATGCTGAAAGGCTGACTTTTATAAAAATGAACAAGGGCTGGATTGGGCCAGACTTCTCAACACCACCGAATAATAGCAACTTAACATAAACTCAAATCCAGTGTCTTTTCTTGGGAGGTGTATTCCCATGCACCTTTTCACACCCAGACATGGGTATACACTTCCTGATTTTGAGTATTTGCTCTTGTCCTCCTCCTTCTCCTCATCCTCCACCACCATATCACCAGGGTGGCTGTGGTCCGTGATGCAACACCCACATAATTTATTTAAAGGGTGTTTATGATGCCAGTAAAAAAAAATTTTTATACAGTATATTCATGTATACCCCCCAAGGAGTAAATGTTTGTCAGCCCATACACTTAGTGGATGGGCATTACAAGTATAGAAGGCCCGCTCCTTTCTTATGGGAACATTTTTTTATGAGGCCCTCCTCCACGTCTCTTCCAAGGGGCATTGGAGTGCCTCCAAATTTTTGGCAACCCTTGCATTCACTGCATAGGTCAACACTATGGGAGACCCACTTCCTAATAATGGGAAATTTTTTTCATGAGGCCCTCTATGTCTCTTCCAAGGGGCATTGGAGTGCCTCCAAATTTTTGGCAACCCTTGCATTCACTGCATAGGTCAACACTATGGGAGACCCACTTCCTAATAATGGGAACATTTTTTCATGAGGCCCTCTATGTCTCTTCCAAGGGGCATTGGAGTGCCTCCAAATTTTTGGCAACCCTTGCATTCACTGCATAGGTCAACTCGATGGGAGACCCACTTCCTAATAATGTGAACATTTTTTCATGAGGCCCTCCTCTAAGTCTCTTCAAAGGGGTATTGGAGTGCATCCAAATTTTCAAACTGGTATTGGGGTGCGTCCAAATTTTGGGCAGCCCTGCCACTCACTGCATACACAATAACAGTATAGGAGACCCACTCTTTAGTAATGGGAACAATAAAACATAGCCGGCTGATGGCTCTCTAAGAATAGTAAAGGCCGCCTGATGGCCCTATGAAAATAGGCTTTGTGACTTTCAGAGTCCCTCCTTTATAAATGAAACACGATGTGTATGATGATATCTCACACACCACATGGCCAGATAAGGTTATAAAATGTTAAAATGACATTTCCTGGTGAATGCATTTGTCACTGTTCAAAGCAATGCAAAAGTGAAAAAACGGATCAAAAACGCTACGTGTGAACATAGCCCAAGGTATGAAGGAGAATTTTTGTTTTTGGTTATTTATTTTGCTTTATATACAAGTCATTGCCCTGGAAAGTATGTTCCTTAACATATTTCCCAGGAAAATCCATTTTGGTTTCGGTTTGGTATGTTTTATTTTGAGTCTGTAAAAGTGGCGTAATACCTCTGACAACGTTGTTAACAGCAGTGACTTGGGAGTCAGAAATGCTTCCAGGGGTATTCCCCATGCTGTTCCCATGTCATTTGAGCACTGTTCCCATCGATTTGGGCAATTTTCAGGCCCTCTGCAGACTGCCGGGGGGAGCCGCCTGAAAAATGCTCGAGTTTCCCATAGACTTACATTGGGCTCGTTGCTCGGGTCGAGCACTCGAGTATTTCAATGTGCTCGACCCGAGCAACGAGTACCCGAGCATTTCAGTGCTCGCCCATCACTAATTATGACCGGTGTTGTGTATGTAAGTGTTAATGACTCTCTGGAGTACAATGTGTCTATTTCATTAAGAGGTGCTCGTCCCCTAAAGAAATAGGCGCATCTCTTAATTGTCATGTGCCGACACCAGAAATGGTCTGAAGTCAGTGACTGGAGAATATTTCTTGACTACATTACGCAGCTGCTGCCGAGACTGGACTGTAAACACTAAAAGTCACAACTTCCGAGTTCTGGGAAAATATTGCGACTTCTTAAGGTGTTTTACATCAGATTTTTGACCTTTCACATTTTCTGCTGTTCATGCGCTATAGAGATAAAGTGTCAGCTTCATTCTGAAGGAAAGTGTGATTACAGCAATACCAAACTTATCATTTTTTTAAATGTTTTATTACTTTTATACAATTAATTTTCTGTAGGGGGAGGGGCCGAAGGAAAAGCTTTTTATCCGTCATCTCGCTCCGTTGTACGGCCACATTCAGAGTTTCTCCTCCTGTGCAGATGTTCATATAGTCTGTAATCATTATGTCAGCGCTGGTTTATACCTGACTGGTTTATACAATGATCTGTACAGAAATAATCTATTCCCAGAGGAAGAAGAGAAGACTGAAATAATCACTGAGAGCTGTGCTAATTCTCTGCACCTTCATCTACACAACATTGTAATACAGCGACATAATGGGGGATGAGGACGGAGGTTTTTGTACGGCTCTGTATCACTGTGTGTATGGAGTGCTATAACCCTGCTGACAGTAATAATCTGCTGCATCGTCCTCTGTCGCTCCTCGGATTGTAAGAGTAAAAGCAGTTCCAGATCCAGATCCAGAGAACCGGTCTGGGACCCCTGTATCTCGGGTGGTTGCATAAAAGATAAGAAGCTTTGGTTGTTCTCCTGATTTCTGTTGGTACCATGCTACATTGCTATATACACCTTCACTGGCCGTACATGAGATGGTGACTGTATCTCCGGGGGACACAGAGATATAATCTGGAGTCTGGGTCATCGCAATCTCTCCACAGGATCCTGAGGATTAGAAGAGACATATTCATTACTGATAAATGTCGGGATCTTCCTAGAAATCCTGATCTGATGATGGATCCACTGTAGAGATTTCTCTACACACAATCATGGAAGGATCCAAATCTCTCACCCTGAATAGAAATGAAGATCACAGCCAGCAGATAACTGCGAGAAACCATCCTGATGTGTCTGGACCGCCAGATAGAAACTATAAGATGAGACAATCTGTACAATGAGATCTATATAGAGAGTGACAGGGGGGATACAGAGACCCCCAGAGACTGTGTATGGAAATACTGGGGACATGTAAATTCTGTGGTTATAATATGATGGTTACTGGAGTGTAATAGAGACCGGAGCTCGGCGGCGTCTCCTCCTAGATGAGAATTAATGTCACTTGTATGAAATCTATGAAAGAAAAGAGTTGTAGAATAGTTTCCTGACGTTTCTGTGGTCGCAGGTTATTATCATGGAGTTTAGCTCTTTCTCTGTACAGATGTCGCCGGTGCTAACTAAACATTCACTTCACAAACTATTTGCTCATCTCATCCACTGCAATATCAAGTTTTTACCTGTATAAATAATAAGAAGTCATACAGAGGAGGCGTCTTCTCTGTTGTCTTATTACAAACCAAAAATATTTTTTCCCATTTTTCATGCATTTATGGGGGAAATAACTAATTTTCTGCAGTTGTAAAATATATTTGTGCCATGAAAACCAAGTCCTCCTGCAGCTGCACTGACGGGAAATAAATGGTTCTGGCTCCTGAAAGACGAGGATGAAAAAGGAAAGTGAAGAGGTGAAATCTTTCTGTAGTGAGAAGAGAAAAGAGACATCGCAGAACAGTAAGTAACAGATGTATGTGGGGTCTCCACAGCTGGAACGTCCCGCACATGGTAGCACAAGGCCTCCTCCCCAATAACAACATAACGTACTAATAACCAATAAAGGGATGAGACAAATTAAATGGTGAAATAGTCCATGATGTTTTATTAAGGGTTACCAAATTATACATTATTTACTAATAAATGATTAAAGCTATAAATAAATTCATCAATAATAAATAGTCCAATAAATAATTAAAGAAGAATTACTATGGCCATAACATAAAACAAGTCCACCCAGTGTTAGCTGGAAGATTATTCCCAAACACCATGACTCGAAGAGGCCCCCACAAAACATCACAGCCAAATTTCTATACGTTCTGCAATCCAACATTAAAAATATCTAAACCCACGTCAGACAGATGTACCTTATCTGATCTGTATAGACCAGGAACAAAACCTTCCGAGTCCATATGTCTGTGAGAGAAAACTCCTAGTAATGGCAAAAATTCTTCATGGCTCGATTTATCCTTCCCCTTATTTTCTCCTTGAATTCAAACTCAACTTCATATCATGCTAACTTAGAAACTATTTAAAAAAAAAGCAATAAAATATATTTTTGTACCGTGTTAGCCAGTAGAAATATTTCAATTCCAAGCTGTGGAGCCATTTTACTTTCCATCGATGGGAAGTAAAATGGCTCCACGGTATGCAAATCTATTCATGGCCAAGCTTGAAAGTGACTTTTTGTCCTCATTTCCCATCAGTCCTCTGGCCTACTATCGTTACATTGACGATATTTTAATCGTCTGGACGAAGTCTGAGCAACAGCTGAAGACGTTCCATGAACACTTTAATCAATTTTATCCCACCATCAACCTAACACTCAACTACTCCTGGACTGAAATTAACTTTTTGGACACCATCATCAAGCTACAGAACAATGAAATAGAGACATCCTTGTACCGGAAGCCAATCGACCGTCCAGCATACCTTAAATGAGACAGTTTCCATCCAAAACACATAAAAAACTCTATTGTCTACAGCCAAGCTATCAGATACAATCGGATATGTTCCAACCCTATCAATAGAGACAAACACCTTGGTGGCCTCAGAAAGACCTTTTTGAATCAGGGCTACCATCCAAGAACAATTGAGAACTATATTGCAAGAGCCACCAGAATATCAAGGAATCACCTCCTACATTAGAAAACGAAACAAGAAAGCAACCGGGTGACTCTAGTAGTCACCTACAATCCAAATCTGGAGGCGCTAAGAAGAGCTGCACGAAAACTACAACCTTTACTACAAAAAGATGCCCGATTACAATCCATATTTCCAGACCCCCCACTTCTGTGTTTCAGGCAGCCCCCAAATTTAAGAAGCATAATTGTCAGAAGCTCCGTGTCATCTCTACCAGCTACAGGTACCTTTCCCTGCAACCAGAAAAAATGTAAAACCTGTCCATTTATAATGACCATAGACAAGATGAAGGTACCCAACTCAGAGCAGGTACTTTCAGCTGCTTCACATCTAATATGGTGTACTTAATTATATCTATCAAATGTCCAGCTGGGGGTCTGTATGTAGGGGAGACAGGGAAAATACTTAGAACAATGATGAATTCTCCTCGCCACACAATAAAAGTAAAAAGAATAGATCTACCTGTGACCAAGCATTTTTGTTTCCCTGATCACATCATTACAGACATGAAATTACTGGTATTAAAAGGTAATTTCAAATCTCAGAGAGACAGAAAAGTTTGGGAATAAAAACTCATGGTGACCTTTGACACCTTCAGAGCAGGAATGAATGTGTAGCATGGATTTAAGTCATTCTACATCAACTCAGGTATTTTCTCCTCAAACCTGTGGGGTCATCACAACCCTGGACCAGACCTCAATAACAGGATAATAAAACTTTCACTCTCCTTATCAGTGAACTATATTTACAGCCACCACTGTTTATCCCTCTCCCATAGTAATAGCTCTGATTTTTGTCACTTGTCTCATCTATTGCATTATTTCTGTGTCCTGTTGTATATAAATATGTGACTCTTCAGATTTTGTGTTATACTATGCCTGATAAAGAGACCTGAGTAGTCTCGAAAGCTTGCAACTTGTTACCAATTACCATCTTTTCAGTTAGCCATTAAAAGGTATCAACCACTGAGGACTCTCAAAAAGCAAAAAAGGCGTTGGCAAAATAGAATTTAAGAAGAAAAAAATAGTTTTTCATCTTCCAAAGCAGATCCAAAGTCTTAACCTTTCCGATGTAATTGGCCCCAGCAATGTAGAATGATTAAATCAGGGGTATGAAAGTCATCTTTTAACACTAGTGTTGAGCGAGCATGCTCGACACTGCTCGGTACTCGCCCGAGCATCTCACTACTCAGGATGTTCGGCGAGCACCGAGCATTTCCGGGTTACTCGAGCGGGTGCTCGGGTCTCTGCCCTGCACCTTTGGCGCTCTTTACAGAGCCAATGAACATGCAGGGATTGCCAGCCAGTCACCATAATGCCGCAGCCATGTTGGTTGTGGGCATTACAGTGATTGGCTGGCCGCACAGCGTCACCTCGAGTATTTAAAACCGGGCGCCGCCATCTTGGACACAGTCGCTCCGGATCAGACGGTGTAGGGAGAGTACTGCTGAGATAGGGAGAGATTTATACTGCAAAATAGGTAGTGTAGGGTCTCTAAAGCCTGCAAAATCAAACAAACAGTACTTCTCAGGACTAATATCCATCCCAGATATCAGGCAGGCAGGCAGGCAGGCTGTATAGAAGATGCAGTGGTTATACCAACAAACACTGCATTACAGTCCTGTGTGCTGCTTTTCAAATTGCTAGACTTAGCCCCAGATCTCAGGGGCCAGGAAAAATCCTTTTTTCATCTAAATCCTCTTTTTTTTCCTCTGTCAGATTGTACAAATACCCGTCTTATTAACCTTTTTGTACTCCCCTCCCCCCAACAACAAAAAAAATTGAGTGTCTCGCTGACTGTTCACACACAAATATATCTGTTTAAAAGATTCTGGTGTAGGCCAGATAAGTAGAACTGTGTTTTTCCTCTTCCATGGTTCAAATCTGGGTGTAATCCACCTTTTTGCATAAAAAAAAACATTTTGAGTGTCTCACTGACTGTTCAGACACAAATATATCTGTTTAAAAGATTCTGGTGTAGGCCAGAGAACTAGAACTGTGGTTTTGCAGTTCCACGGTTCAAATCTCTGTATTATCCACTTTTTTGCCTTTTTTCCATAAAAAAAAACATTTTGAAAGTCTCGCTGACTGTTCAGACACAAATATATCTTTTTAAAAGATTCTGGTGTAGGCCAGATAACTAGAACTGAGTTTTTACTCTTTCACGGTTCAAATCTCTGTATTATCCACATTTTTGCCTTTTTTCCATAAAAAAAACAAAACATTTGAGTGTCTTGTTGACTGTTCAGACACAAAATATCTCTTTAAATGATTCTGGTGTAGGCCAGATAACTAGAACTGTGTTTTTCCTCTTCCACGGTTCAAATCTGGGTGTAATCCACCTTTTTGCATAAAAAAAATCATTTTGAGCGTCTCGCTGACTGTTCAGACACAAAAATATCAGTTTAAAATAGGCTGTTGTAGGCCAGAGAACTAGAACTGTGGTTTTTCTTTTCCCATGGTTCAAATCTGCGTGTAATCCACCTTTTTGCCTTTTTTACATTAAAAAAAAAACAGTTTGAGTGTCTCGCTGACTGTTCACACACAAATATATCTGTTTAAAAGATTCTGGTGTAGGCCAGATAACTAGAACTGTGTTTTTCCTCTTCCATGGTTCAAATCTGGGTGTAATCCAACTTTTTGCATAAAAAAACATTTTGAGTGTCTCACTGACTGTTCAGACACAAATATATCTATTTAAAAGAGTCTGGTGTAGGCCACAGAACTAGAACTGTGGTTTTCCTCTTCCATGGTTCAAATCTGGGTGTAATCCACCTTTTTGCCTTTTTTACATTAAAAAAAACAGTTTGAGTGTCTCGCTGACTGTTCAGACACAAATATATCTGTTTAAAAGATTCTGGTGTAGGCCAGAGAACTAGAACTGTGGTTTTGCAGTTCCGCAGTTCAAATATCTGTATTATCCATTTATTGCCTTTTTCCATAAAGAAAACATCTTGAGTGCCTTGCTGACTGTTCAGACACAAATATATCTGTTTAAAAGATTCTAGTGTAGGCCAGAAAACTAGAACTGTGGTTTTGCAGTTCCACGGTTCAAATCTCTGTATTATCCACTTTTTTGTATTTTTCCCTAAAAATTTTTTTTGAGTGTCTCGCTGACTGTTCAGACACAAATATATCTGTTTAAAAGAGTATTGTATAGGCCAGAGAACTAGAACTGTGGTTTTCCTCTTCCAAGGTTCAAATCTGTGTGTAATCCACCTTTTTGCCATTTTTACATAAAAAAAACCCAATGTGAGTGTCTTGCTGAATGTTCAGACACAAATATGTCTGTTTAAAAGATTCTGGTGTAGGCCAGAGAACTAGAACTGTGGTTTTCCTCTTCCACGGTTCAAATCTGGGTGTAATCCACCTTTTTGCCCTTTTTCCATAAAAAAAAAATTTTGAGTGTCTCGCTGACTGTTCAGACACAAATATATCTGTTCAAAAGAGTCTGGTGTAGGCCAGAGAGCTAGAACAGTGGTTTTCCTCTTCCACGGTTCAAATCTGGGTGTAATCCACCTTTTTGCCTTTTTTACATTAAAAAAAACAGTTTGAGTGTCTCGCTGACTGTTCAGACACAAATATATCTGTTTAAAAGATTCTGGTGAAGGCCAGAGAACTAGACCTGTGGTTTTGCAGTTCCACGGTTCAAATCTCTGTATTATGCTCTTTTTTGCCTATTTTCCATAAAAACACATTTTGAGTGTCTCGCTGACTGTTCAGACACAAATATATCTGTTTAAAAGATTCTGGTGTAGGCCAGATAACTAGAACTGTATTTTTCCTCTTCCACGGTTCAAATCTGGGTGTAATCCACCTTTTTGCATAAAAAAAAACATTTTGAGTTTCTCGCTGACTGTTCAGACACAAATATATCTGTTTAAAAGAGTCTGATGTAAGCCATAGAACTAGAAATGTGGTTTTCCTCTTCCATGGTTCAAATCTGGGTGCAATCCACCTTTTTGCCTTTTTTCCAATAAAAAAAACAGTTTGAGTGTCTCGCTGACTGTTCAGACACAAATATATCTGTTTAAAAGATTCTGGTGTAGGCCAGAGAACTAGAACTGTGGTTTTCCACTTCCACGGTTCAAATCTCTGTATTATCCACTTTTTTGGCTTTTTTCCATAAAAAAAAACATTTTGAGTGTCTCGCTGACTGTTGAGACACAAATATATCTGTTTAAAATATTCTGGTGTAGGCCAGATAACTAGAACTGTGGTTTTCCTGTTCCACGGTTCAAATCTGGGTGTAATCCACCTTTTTGCATAAAAAAAACATTTTGAGTGTCTCGCTGACTGTTCAGACACAGATATATCTGTTTACATGAGTCTGGTGTAGGCCAGAGAACTAGAACTGTGGTTTTCCTCTTCCACGGTGCTAATCTCCTTTTTATTACCCTTTTGCCATTGATAGTGCGAGTGTAAGCTATTTTACTTCATTTACAATGGGCAAGGCGCGTGGCAAGGGACGTGGAACTGTTCGTTCTGGTGATGGTGCGTGCAGAGGACGGGGCCGTGGCAAAGGTGAAATTGTGCCACAACCAACAGCCACATCTTCTCGCTCCCAGTCCTTGACCGAATTACTAGGAAAGCACACAATTATTATTATTATTATTATTGTTTATTATTATGGCGCCATTTATTCCATGGCACTTTACATGTGAAAAATGGGTATACATACAAGAACAATTACAATAATCTTGGTTATTGTAACCAAGACCAAGATTGTAACCAAGACCAACAACAAGACCACTATTTCGCACTGATCAGTGTGAGCAGGTTATTAATTGGATAGCAGATAATACTTCCAGCCACCTGGGCACCACCACCTCTGGTCTGTCTTCCACACGGTCAAGTCTTAGTAGCTGTGAGTCTCGACCGCATACTCCTCCTCACCCTGATGCTCCTTCCTCCCACCATGCCGAGTGTCGTCAGACAGCAACTGATCCCACAGTTGGACACTCTGAAGAGCTGTTCACTGGTCCATTTCCATATTTGGGCCCGACGCCTGCTCCGCTTGAAGTGGTGGAAGAGGAGATCCCATGTAGCGATGGCCAAATATTTGAACAGCCATGGCCACAGGATGGCGACGCTGGCAATTTGTCACAAGAGGTGGACGATGACGAGACACAATAGCCACAAAGTGAGGAGGAGGACCATGGTGCGGAAGTGGAAGAGGAGGAGGTGGTGGATGATCTAGTAACTGACCCAACGTGGCAGGAGGACATGCAGAGCGAGGCCAGCAGCACACAGGCGGAGGGAGGCAGAGTACCCCAACAGGCAGGAAGAAGCAGTGTTGTGGCCGCACACAGAAGTCGGGCAACCGTTCCCCGTAACACTAACACGAGGGACGTTGCCAGTACAATCGGTAGGTCTTCCAGAGTCTGGAATTTTTTTAAAGACTCTGCTGATAACTAGTGTTGAGCCACCCCCGTAGTGTTCGAGTTCGGTTCGGTTCGTCGAACACCCGTGTGTTCGCCGAACTGTTCGTCGAACTGTTCGTCGAACACCTTCGAACACCGTTAAAACCAATGGCAGGCAAACAAAAACACATAGAAACACATAGAAAACACCTTCAAAGGTGTCCAAAAGCTGACAAACTGCTCAGAAGACACAACTAACACATGGAAAAGTGACAAGTACATATAGTCATGCGAAAAGAAAAGAGGTGGAGGAGTAAAAGGAGGGGGAGACACAGATATAGGCATGTCATGCCCTTCTAAAATCCAAAAAGTGAGAAGCCGACACGGCCAGTCCGCTCCTGCCCGTGCCACCTCCGTGTCGCCGGGTTTGTGCCAGAGCCGCGGTGAACCCTGACGGCCAGCCCCCCTCTCCCAATACTGGTGCCTGTCCGCTGGTGGGTCGAGAGAGCCCCCCTGTGGTGGAGGCAGCTCTAAGCTTTTTAATTTAAATTGTCCCTCTAATTTGAATGAATACACTTTAAATCCATTTACAAGGATCTATTGGAGGGCAAGTCTCATGCCAGCAGCCGCGTAATTCCAGCTCCAGTAGCGTCCACTAAAGCTGCTGCAGTTAAAAAGCTTTTATAAGGATCGAGCTCGGCTGTCCACCGCAAGGCATCCTACTGCCAGTCCCAGCCCCTATGCCTTGGGGTGCCTCCTGATGCTCTTCACTGAGTATCCCGTGGTCCCGAAGCATTTCCTTTGAAAAAATTAAGTGTCCAAACTACAGGTGGTGTAGCTTGCTTAACAGCCGGGATAATCCGCTGACTAGCAGACACTGCTACTAGGCACAAAGTATTTCCTGGGCTAGATGCAGTTAAAAATTTGTAAGTAGATACTCTCGTTGGATGCTGAGAAAGCATTCCATAGAGTCTCCTGGCACGCCATATATGATTCTCTTAAAAAGCTTGGGGTAGGGGTCTAGGGGACCCTTTTATAGCCAAAATCACGGCCCTGTATCACAATACGTCACCTAGGCTGAAGATAAATGGAACTGTAGCACCGAGGGCTCGGTTGCTACAGACGTATTGCACCTCACCCAGAGATGTGATATCTCACTCTCAGATAAGGATGGAGTGTGGATCAGGACCCGACACCTGCATGCATTACACCACATTGCCGTGGGGCAGGGCGACCAATATGCCCCTGAGATGGGCACGACAGTCCCTGTCCCTGGCTGGAGTGGGGGGAGGGAACACTGAGGAAGGGGAACCCTGCAGTGCAGGAGCAGGGAGGAAGCAGTTCCTGGGTGCATTGAGAAGGGAGTATAAAAGGTGGGCACCATCTTAGTTCAGTGCAGAGAAGTCTGAGCAGAAGTGGCAGGGAGCAGGGGCTCTGCATGAGCTCTGCTCCGGAGGCGGGCCTAGTAACAGAGGCCCAGGCCTGCAAGAGGGAGAAGGAAGGAAGAGGAGTGGAGAAGGCTCCAGGAACGAGGAATGAAGGGATCCCAGGGGTGCGGACGGGCGAGTCGCCACCGCACGCCCGAATCCACCTGCGTGGAGGGGTCAGGCCAAAGGGGGAGACCGGTCCCCGAACTAGTGGAGGCAGGAAACGACCCTCAGCTAGAAACCGGAGGCTCTGACATTTTATGTGGCGCAGCCCCTTGCTCCACCCGCTAGGAAGGCACCACATAGGGTCAGGGAAACTGGCGCCAAGTTTACCAAGAGGAGGCCCGAGGCAGCCGGACAGAAGTGTTGGTAAAAAAGGCCAGACAAAGGACACACAAAGGGGGTCCTGTGAAGCGCTCCAAAGTTATCTGGGAGTTGTCTGAGCCCCTCACCTGGTGAGCACAGTACGACGTGGGCAGCCGTTACCTGCAGACGTGGTCTGGATAATAAGAACTGTGAGTAAAGGCCCTGAACTGCATCACTGACTCCGTGTCGTTACTGCTGCTGCCCTGCACCATCACCCCCATCCTCCGCATACACTGCCCTGAGGCTATACTCCTCCCGTGGGGAGTTATGCTACGCTCTGCTGCACCCACAACACCAGCCTTAGCGGTCTGCCCTGTAGCAGCGGTTCACTCTGACTGCAATCCACGGGTGGCGTAGTCGGACATTTAAACATCAAAACCACATAAATAGTTCCGCCACTGGTTTGACCGCCCTGAGCCACGGAACCGGATCGCCGCCACGAAGACTACGACCACCAGCATCCACCAAAAAGGGTCCGGCTCCGGGTGTCCCAAGGCCCAGGGGGTGCGTCAGAACATTTTCATCACCTTTCACAATCACCAATGGGACAAGGCAGGGATGTCCTCTGTCCCCTCTCTTATACATCCTAGTGACGGAGCACCTGCTCTCATCAATTCGCCATAACCCCAATATTAGGTGGATTGAGGTGGGAGGCACCGAGTACAAGTGCTCTCTATTTGCTGATGATGTCCTAGTATATATCACTCAATCACATATATCCATCCCTGCTGTTATGGCTGAAATAGATCACTTTGTTACATGGTAAAATTTTAAAATCAATGCAGCGAAGTCTGAGGCCCTCGATGTCTCCCTCCCTAAATCCATATAGGATTCCATCCAGTCCAACTTTCCCTTTGCCTGGCCCTCACAGGGTATCAAATACTTAGGAATTCCTATTCATAGAGACCTCTCCCATCTATGTTATCTTAATTTTGGGCCCTTTATTGAACAATTCCATACAGACCACGGTTGGCAAGTTAGAACTGTAAGATTCACTACGTGAACCACTGGTGTTTTGTGTAAAAGCACATGTACACCGCGTTCCAAATTATTATGCAAAAAGTGTTTAGGAGTGATAAGGGAAGAATTTGTTTGTTTGTCAGTTAAACTCATTGATGGTGATGTGTGTCAGGGCTCTTTATATCACTGTAAGCAATTGCAGACACCTGTGCTAATTAGTTTGGCAGGTGTGTCCAATGAAAGGCAAGACTACTTAAGAAGGCTCTCTCACATTATTAAGCAGCCTACATTTTCTGCCAAAATGGGAAAGAAAAAGGATGTGTCGGCTGCTGAGAAGCAACAAATTGTGGAGTGTTTAGGTCAAGGCATGACTACAATCAACATTGTGCGATGATCAGGATGAAGTGTCTTGGCAATCAAGAAGTATGTAGCTGATTCACAGTACACACGTGTGCGTGCTGATAAGGGCAAATTGAGGACTCTTTCCTACAGGCAATTACGTCAGGTTGAAAGAGCAGCGGCAAAAAAGCCTTGTCATAGCAGCAGACAAGTTTTTGAAGCTGCTTGTGCCTCCAACGTCCCCCGAACAACAAGATGCAGGGTCCTTCAGAGGTTTGCAGCTGTGCATACGCCATCCTGTCGACCTCCTCTATCCACTTCACACAAGCAGAAACGGCTCCAGTGGGCCAAACATTACATGAAGACTGATTTCAAAACTGTTTTGTTCACGGATGAGTGCCGTGCAGCGCTCGATGGTCCAGATGAATGGAGTGGAGGATGGCTGGTTGATGGACACCCCACGCAAACACGGCTACAGCGCCAACAAGGAGGAGGTGGAGTAATGTTTTGGGCTGGAATCATGGGGAGAGAGATTGTCGGCCCCTTTATGATCCCTGAAGGCGCTAAAGATGAACTCCATAATGTATGTGGATTTTCTCAAACAGCACTTCCTGCCATGGTTCAAGAAGAAGAACCGTGTATTTCACAGCAAGATCATTTTTCTGCATGATAATGCACCATCTCATGCTGCACATAAAACATCTGCATCTCTGGCTGATATGGGCATAAAAGGGGACAAACTTATGGTGTGACCCCCATGCTCCCCTGACCTCTACCCCATTCAGAACCTTTGGAGCATCATTAAAAGGAGTGTCTATGATGGCGGGAGGCAGTTCACATCTAAGCAACAGCTCTGGGAGGGTATTCTGTCCTCATGCAAAACAATTGAAGCAGAAACCATCCAAAACCTGACAAATTCAATGGACGAGAGAGTTCAGAAGCTCCTTTCGAACAAGGGGTCCTATGTGAAAATGTAACATCACCTAGAATAAAGTTTTGAGTTGAAAACTGTTTGATTTCAGTTTCTAACAACCTGCTAATGCTTATAATTTCAAAAATGACCATTTTTTTTGGTCTTTATTAAAATGAAAAGGTTGATCGAAAAGTTTGGGGGATCTAAGAGTGTGGCAACCCAGTAGTCATGATTACTTCGAATTCTGACAATATGAGGGTCATGCTGCAGGTAGTGCAGCAGGAAGGCACTTATGTGTCTTGCGCATCTCGGAGCCCCAAAATTATTTTCCGGGCTAGATGCAGCTAAAAATTATTTTTAATTTTAAATCTGGTGAAGCTTATTATAGATGGCCTAATAGGATCAGTGCTGCACACTGCTACAAAGCCCAAATTATTTTCCAGTCAAGATACAGATAAACATGATTAGTAATTTGAAAGCTTAAAACGGTTGGTAGGGTGATTTTAACCAATCATCAAGCTTTTACTCTCCCCAGGATGACACAGGGGTAGAAAAGTCGTTTCGGATCCATGATTTGTTCATCTTTATGAACGCGAGTCTGTCTACATTATCAGTGGAGAGCCGCGTGCGCTTATCTGTCAGCACACCACCAGCAGCGCTGAACACACGTTCAGACAGAACGCTGGCTGCGGGGCATGACAAGATCTCCAAGGCGTAAGTGGCTAGCTCCGGCCATTTATCCAGATTGGAAGCCCAAAAAGAGCAAGGGTCCAGTGACACAGTCGTGGATTCAATGTTTACTTGGAGATACTCCTGTACCATCGTCTCTAGGCGTTGACTATGTGTCAGACTTCTTGTCTCCTGTGGCCTTGCAAAGGATGGGCTAAAAAAGTGGTGAAATGATTCCACAAAATTGATGTTACCAGCAGATACTGTGGTTCTGTTACGGTTTGAGTGCTGAACACTTGACGGTCCCACGGTTGGCAAGTTGGAACTGTGAGATTCACTACGTGCACCACTGGTATTTTGTGGAAAAGCACATGTAAGATTCTGCAACAGTCTCTGCTGATACTCCTGCATGCGTGCATCCCTTTCTATGGCAGGAATAATTTCTGCAAATTTACTTTTGTACCGGGGATCTAACAGTGTGGCAACCCAGTAGTCAGGATTATTTCTAATTCTCACAATTCGAGGGTCATGTTGCAGGTAGTGCAGCAAGAAGGCACTCATGTGTGTTGCGCATCCAGGAGCACCAAGTCCCTGTTGTGTTGGTGGCGAGGTAACAATCATGCTTCCTTCCTCTGTCCTCTCCCCCCAACCTCGCACAACAGAAATGTGATCAAGGTCTACCTCATCTGATGAGTCTTCCATCAGTTCGTCCTCCACTTCTTCCTGGGCTCCTGCACCTTCCTCACTAGTTTGGCTGCTACCATGCGCCCTGGTAAAATCATCTCCCCCACCCTCACATGCCTGCCGCCTTGGTGCTGCCGACCGTCTGGACCTTGCAGATGTTAGCCCTTCCGCATACAACTCCTCCTTCTCTACTTCCTCCACCTCCTCTTGTGCCACCACCTGACTCCGAATTCTGTTTAACATGTGCTCCCGCATGTAAATCACCGGAATAGTCATGCTGATAATGGCATCGTCAGCACTAAACATCTTCGTCGCCATTTCAAAACTGTGCAGAAGGGTGCATAGGTCCCTGATCTGAGACCACTCCTCCAGCGTGATTTGCCCCACCTCTGAATCTCGTTGGCCCAGGCTATACGTCAGAACGTATTGCACCAGGGCTTGTCGGTGCTGCCACAGTCGCTGCAACATGTGCAGAGTTGAATTCCACCGGGTAGGCACATCGCATTTTAGCCGGTGAAGTGGCAGGCCCAACGACTTCTGTAGAGATGTAAGTCGCTGAGCTGCGGGATGCGAATGGCGGAAGTGAGCACACAGCGACCGTGCCCTCTGCAGAAGGCCATCTAGTCTGGGATAGTGGGCTAAAAATTGCTGGACAACCAGGTTCAACATGTGAGCCATACAAGGCACGTGTGTGACATTGCCCCGGCGAAGGGCCGCACCCAGGTTTGCAGCATCGTCGCACACGGCCTTCCCTGGTTTCAGGTCCAGTGGAGACAACCATTCATGAAATTGGTTCTCCAGAGCTGACCACAACTCCTCAGCTGTGTGACTCACATTTCCCAGACATTTCAATGTAAAAACCGCCTGATGACGTTGAGCCCTACTGCCAGCATAGTAAGGAGGTGTGCAGGATCCCTTCTGCGCAGTTAGAAAGCTTGTGGCATGACCAGACAGGCTTTGGGTGCAGGTGGAAGACCGAGAGGAGGTTGAGGAGGCAGAAGCAGTGGAGGAACTTTGACATAAAGAGGATTGACGCACAACTCGTGGGGACGGCAAGACTTGGACAGCAGCCCCTTCTCCTGCTGTCACCATAGTTACCCAGTGCCCAGTCAGCGACATGTAACGCCCCTGTCCATGCCTACTCGTCCAAGTGTCTGTGGTGAAATGCACCCTGTCACACACAGAGTTTCTCAAAGAAGCGGTGATGTTGTGTGCGACATGCTGGTGGAGCGCAGGCACACCTTTCTTTGAGAAGTAGTGCCGACTGGACATCTGGTACTGGGGCACTGCGACGGACATAAGGTCTCGAAAATCCTCTGTGTCCACCAGGCGGAAAGGCAGCATTTCTGTAGCCAAGAGCTTGCAGATGGTGAAATTCAACCTCTTAGCTTTCTCATGGCTAGGAGGAAATGGTCTTTTACTTGTCCACATCTGAGGGACCGAGGGCTGGCTATTGTGCTTAGACGGGGTTGATAAGGGTGTCCCCGGCAAACTGCCGGTCTGTGAGGAAGATGCAGGCGGACATGTTAGGTTGCCTTGATCCAAAGGTGGTGCTATCGATGTCGGACAGCGCTCAACACCAGCTGGTGTTACCACCTCCAAAGAAAATGATGACCTGCCAATCACGCTGGCTGTTGCGGGTAAAGAGGTGGCAGGTCTGCGCCCCAAAACAGGTGTGACTGCTGTCCCCCCAGTCACAGAGGATGAAGAGGCCGCGGATGCACAAGATATGGCAGACGGTGGTTGGCCCGGCCGGCTAGGCCGCATTGTAGCACACTGAGCTTCCCACTGCAACTTATGCTTCATGTCCATGTGCCGGTTCATGCATGAAGTACTCAAACTATGTATTTTTTGGCCTCTACTTAGCTTTTGCTGACAAATGTTACAGATAACACGAGTTGGGTCATCTTTATCGATCTGAAAAAATGCCCAGGCTATGCAAGGCTTAGCACCCATGCGACCTGAAGAGCCACCACGACTTGTGGTGAGAGGCAGAGTTGTGTTTGAGGATGCAGTTGTTGACGTGCTTCCAGTACTACGTCTCTGTCCAGGAAGGCGCAACCTGACCTCGTCGTCACTAGCATCTTCCTCCACCTCCTCTGCTGACCTCATCTCTTGGCTGACTGTGGGTTGACAGTAAGTGGGATCTCCGACCTCATCATCATCACCCTGTGCGTTATCACACCCGTCGTCCTCAGAGCCAACCTGTTCCTGCCCTGACAAAAAACTAAAGTTGTCGCTCCAATCAGGTATTTGAGTCTTATCATCGTCTTCCTCATTGTCTCCACCAACAGGAGTTACAGTTTGGGAATGAGGGTCTACATTATGGTCAGAACCTTCTGCGTCTGGTCCTGGATCCGACTCATAAAGATTCTGGGTATCAGTGCAGATCATTTCCTCGTCTGGATTCACAGAAGCGCTGGAGTCGACCTCTGATTCCCAGGTTATAGTATGAGTAAACAGCTCTGCAGACTCAACCATCTGTTCTACCTCATACTCAGACGGGCAGCTGGAGATTTGGGAGCTGTGAGGAAGCAAGTGCGATTTGGGTGACACCTTTGAGGACTGGAGTATTTGTGATGTTGAAGTTGATGTGGAGGAGAGCCCACTTAAAGGAGCACTTGATATCCGTTGAAGCACCTGCTGTTTTTGTGCCTCATCTGGAATTTGTAGCGATTGGCGTGGCCGTAAGAAAGGGATCTTATCACATTGTCCGCTAAAAGAAGTAGACATTTTAGTTTGGCTGCAAGATGGTCTTTCTTCTGCACCTACCCCACGGACACAACCTTTTTTCCCCTTCCCAACACGCCTATTCCCCTTTCCACCAGCAGCAGGCCTTTTTCCACTCATTTTGGTGGTTAACTAATTCACAACTCTGGAGTTGTTTGCACAAAAAAACAATGGATGGTAACCGAGCAGAGCTGAGTGGCCAAACTGTGGTATTAGGCCAAAACTATTGGCTGGGTTAGATGCAGAAAAAAATTATTTTTAATTTGCAACCTGATGGAGGTCAGTATAGATGGACTAATAGACCAAGTCCCACACACTGCTAGAAGCCCAAATATTTTTTCAGAGCTAGATGCAGAAAAAAATTATTTTTAATTTGCAACCTGATGGAGGTCAGTATAGATGGACTAATAGACCAAGTCCCACACACCGCTAGAAGCCCAAATATTTTTTCAGAGCTAGATGCAGAAAAAAATTATATTCAATTTGCAACCTGCTGGAGGTCAGTATAGAAGGACTAATAGAACAAGTCCCACACACTGCTAGAAGCCCAAATATTTTTTCAGAGCTAAATGAAGAAAAAAATTATTGTTAATTTGCAACCTGATGGAGGTCAGTATAGATGGACTAATAGACCAAGTCCCACACACTGCTAGAAGCCCAAATATTTTTTCAGAGCTAGATGCAGAAAAAAATTATTTTTAATTTGCAACCTGATGGAGGTCAGTATAGATGGACTAATAGACCAAGTCCCACACACCGCTAGAAGCCCAAATATTTTTTCAGAGCTAGATGCAGAAATTTTTTTTATTCAATTTGCAACCTGATGGAGGTCAGTATAGATGGACTAATAGACCAAGTCCCACACACTGCTAGAAGCCCAAATATTTTTTCAGAGCTAGATGCAGAAAAAAATTATTTTTAATTTGCAAACTGATGGAGGTCAGTATAGATGGACTAATAGACCAAGTCCCACACACTGCTAGAAGCCCAAATATTTTTTCAGAGCTAGATGCAGAAAAAAATTATTTTTAATTTGCAACCTGATGGAGGTCAGTATAGATGGACTAATAGAACAAGTCCCACACGCTGCTAGAAGCCCAAATATTTTTTCAGAGATAAATGAAGAAA
This sequence comes from Phyllobates terribilis, assembly GCF_046119375.1. NCBI lineage: Eukaryota > Metazoa > Chordata > Amphibia > Anura > Dendrobatidae > Phyllobates > Phyllobates terribilis. The sequence continues at coordinate 1,179,147,689 of NW_027362761.1, forward strand.
AAAATTATTTTTAATTTGCAACCTGATGGAGGTCAGTATAGATGGACTAATAGACCAAGTCCCACACACTGCTAGAAGCCCAAATATTTTTTCAGAGCTAGATGCAGAAAAAAATTATTTTTAATTTGCAACCTGATGGAGGTCAGTATAGATGGACTAATAGACCAAGTCCCACACACTGCTAGAAGCCCAAATATTTTTTCAGAGCTAGATGCAGAAAAAAATTATTTTTAATTTGCAACCTGATGGAGGTCAGTATAGATGGACTAATAGAACAAGTCCCACACGCTGCTAGAAGCCCAAATATTTTTTCAGAGATAAATGAAGAAAAAAATTATTTTTAATTTGCAACCTGATGGAGGTCAGTATAGATGGACTAATAGACCAAGTCCCACACACTGCTAGAAGCCCAAATATTTTTTCAGAGCTAGATGCAGAAAAAATTATTTTTAATTTGCAACCTGATGGAGGTCAGTATAGATGGACTAATAGACCAAGTCCCACACACCGCTAGAAGCCCAAATATTTTTTCAGAGCTAGATGCAGAAAAAAATTATATTCAATTTGCAACCTGCTGGAGGTCAGTATAGAAGGACTAATAGAACAAGTCCCACACACTGCTAGAAGCCCAAATATTTTTTCAGAGCTAAATGAAGAAAAAAATTATTGTTAATTTGCAACCTGATGGAGGTCAGTATAGATGGACTAATAGACCAAGTCCCACACACTGCTAGAAGCCCAAATATTTTTTCAGAGCTAGATGCAGAAAAAAATTATTTTTAATTTGCAACCTGATGGAGGTCAGTATAGATGGACTAATAGACCAAGTCCCACACACCGCTAGAAGCCCAAATATTTTTTCAGAGCTAGATGCAGAAAAAAATTATATTCAATTTGCAACCTGCTGGAGGTCAGTATAGAAGGACTAATAGAACAAGTCCCACACACTGCTAGAAGCCCAAATATTTTTTCAGAGCTAAATGAAGAAAAAAATTATTGTTAATTTGCAACCTGATGGAGGTCAGTATAGATGGACTAATAGACCAAGTCCCACACACTGCTAGAAGCCCAAATATTTTTTCAGAGCTAGATGCAGAAAAAAATTATTTTTAATTTGCAACCTGATGGAGGTCAGTATAGATGGACTAATAGACCAAGTCCCACACACCGCTAGAAGCCCAAATATTTTTTCAGAGCTAGATGCAGAAATTTTTTTTATTCAATTTGCAACCTGATGGAGGTCAGTATAGATGGACTAATAGACCAAGTCCCACACACTGCTAGAAGCCCAAATATTTTTTCAGAGCTAGATGCAGAAAAAAATTATTTTTAATTTGCAACCTGATGGAGGTCAGTATAGATGGACTAATAGACCAAGTCCCACACACTGCTAGAAGCCCAAATATTTTTTCAGAGCTAGATGCAGAAAAAAATTATTTTTAATTTGCAACCTGATGGAGGTCAGTATAGATGGACTAATAGAACAAGTCCCACACGCTGCTAGAAGCCCAAATATTTTTTCAGAGATAAATGAAGAAAAAAATTATTTTTAATTTGCAACCTGATGGAGGTCAGTATAGATGGACTAATAGACCAAGTCCCACACACTGCTAGAAGCCCAAATATTTTTTCAGAGCTAGATGCAGAAAAAAATTATTTTTAATTTGCAACCTGATGGAGGTCAGTATAGATGGACTAATAGACCAAGTCCCACACACTGCTAGAAGCCCAAATATTTTTTCAGAGCTAGATGCAGAAAAAAATTATTTTTAATTTGCAACCTGATGGAGGTCAGTATAGATGGACTAATAGAACAAGTCCCACACGCTGCTAGAAGCCCAAATATTTTTTCAGAGATAAATGAAGAAAAAAATTATTTTTAATTTGCAACCTGATGGAGGTCAGTATAGATGGACTAATAGACCAAGTCCCACACACTGCTAGAAGCCCAAATATTTTTTCAGAGCTAGATGCAGAAAAAATTATTTTTAATTTGCAACCTGATGGAGGTCAGTATAGATGGACTAATAGACCAAGTCCCACACACCGCTAGAAGCCCAAATATTTTTTCAGAGCTAGATGCAGAAAAAAATTATATTCAATTTGCAACCTGCTGGAGGTCAGTATAGAAGGACTAATAGAACAAGTCCCACACACTGCTAGAAGCCCAAATATTTTTTCAGAGCTAAATGAAGAAAAAAATTATTGTTAATTTGCAACCTGATGGAGGTCAGTATAGATGGACTAATAGACCAAGTCCCACACACTGCTAGAAGCCCAAATATTTTTTCAGAGCTAGATGCAGAAAAAAATTATTTTTAATTTGCAACCTGATGGAGGTCAGTATAGATGGACTAATAGACCAAGTCCCACACACCGCTAGAAGCCCAAATATTTTTTCAGAGCTAGATGCAGAAATTTTTTTTATTCAATTTGCAACCTGATGGAGGTCAGTATAGATGGACTAATAGACCAAGTCCCACACACTGCTAGAAGCCCAAATATTTTTTCAGAGCTAGATGCAGAAAAAAATTATTTTTAATTTGCAACCTGATGGAGGTCAGTATAGATGGACTAATAGACCAAGTCCCACACACTGCTAGAAGCCCAAATATTTTTTCAGAGCTAGATGCAGAAAAAAATTATTTTTAATTTGCAACCTGATGGAGGTCAGTATAGATGGACTAATAGAACAAGTCCCACACGCTGCTAGAAGCCCAAATATTTTTTCAGAGATAAATGAAGAAAAAAATTATTTTTAATTTGCAACCTGATGGAGGTCAGTATAGATGGACTAATAGACCAAGTCCCACACACTGCTAGAAGCCCAAATATTTTTTCAGAGCTAGATGCAGAAAAAAATTATTTTTAATTTGCAACCTGATGGAGGTCAGTATAGATGGACTAATAGACCAAGTCCCACACACTGCTAGAAGCCCAAATATTTTTTCAGAGCTAGATGCAGAAAAAAATTATTTTTAATTTGCAACCTGATGGAGGTCAGTATAGATGGACTAATAGAACAAGTCCCACACGCTGCTAGAAGCCCAAATATTTTTTCAGAGATAAATGAAGAAAAAAATTATTTTTAATTTGCAACCTGATGGAGGTCAGTATAGATGGACTAATAGACCAAGTCCCACACACTGCTAGAAGCCCAAATATTTTTTCAGAGCTAGATGCAGAAAAAAATTATTTTTAATTTGCAACCTGATGGAGGTCAGTATAGATGGACTAATAGACCAAGTCCCACACACCGCTAGAAGCCCAAATATTTTTTCAGAGCTAGATGCAGAAAAAAATTATATTCAATTTGCAACCTGCTGGAGGTCAGTATAGAAGGACTAATAGAACAAGTCCCACACACTGCTAGAAGCCCAAATATTTTTTCAGAGCTAAATGAAGAAAAAAATTATTTTTAATTTGCAACCTGATGGAGGTCAGTATAGATGGACTAATAGACCAAGTCCCACACACTGCTAGAAGCCCAAATATTTTTTCAGAGCTAGATGCAGAAAAAAATTATATTCAGTTTGCAACCTGATGGAGGTCAGTATAGATGGACTAATAGAATGATGCTATGCCCAAAAGATTTTACTTCACTAGGTGCAGTAAAAAAATTGGTATTCTATACACAGGTGGTATATCTTGCAACACAGATAGGCTACTCCACTGACTAACACACTCTGCAATAGGCCAAACAGGATTAGCTTTGCTAGATTCAGCCAAATGCTGTGAAAAAAACTTGCACAGCACTGGCACAGACCTGCCTGGCAAAAACTGATAGGAACTGATGTAACCTAGTCCTGAAAAGGACTCCAATTACAATTAGTCTTTACTCCCACAATCTATCTATTTAAGAGCACAGACCTGCTTGATAAAAGTCGTAGGAAATGCTGTAACCTAGTCCTTAAAAGGACTGCAATCACAACTATTCCCTACTCCCAAGCTATCTGTATATTTGTGCGAAAATTGGCTTGAAATTAACAAGGTATAGCGCACACAGCAACAGCGGTGCCGTCTAACACGCAGCTGCAGCAGTGAGAAAATGGTGGCGACGGGGAAAATGGCTTGGTCTTATAGGGAAAGGACATGTGACATACACTGCCAATCACACATGCCCTTGCTTGTGTGAAAAAAAGCACTTCGCTCCTTGTGTGCGCTGCTGACAGGCTGACAGATTGCACCTCCCCACTGCAAATGCGGGAAAGAGAAAAAAAAATGGAGATCTTCATTGTTCCTGCAGAGATCCATCCCCTGCCCCTCCCCCCGCCCCGCTGTACACTCAAACTGCGTATTAACATTAATTTTCATCATTACTGAGAAAAAATCCAGTTATGATTTTGGTGCACGAACAGTTATCGAACATAACCTCGAACAGCCGAATTTTTCTCAAATTGTTCGTGTTCGCCGACCGGCTCGAACACCGCCCAAAACAGCTCGAATTTGAGATTGGCGAACAGTTCGAGTAGAACAACGCTCATCTCTACTGATAACCCCAAAAAGGCAATTTGTACCACCTGTCAGGCCAGCATCAGTAGGGGTGACAAAACTACCAGCCTGACCACCACCAGCATGATTAGGCACATGTCAACAAAGCAGCCGACTTTGTGGGGCGAACCCCAGGGTCCACAACCAGTCTCAACGGGTGTCACCACTGCTTCTTCCGCTGTTGTGCACGTAAGAGAACCCCCTGTTGTGCGTCCAAGGCAATCCCCTGTCCATACTGCATGCAAAGATGCCCCCTCCTCTCAGTCTTCACTTGTTATGGCAGTTTCTCAAGAAACAGCATCAACGTCCACGTCCACGTCCCACCGCAGCGTTCAATTTTCCATAACCCAGACCTTTGAACGAAAGCGCAAATTCGTTCTCTGCTGCCTTTTAGGCTGGTGGAGACGGAATCTTTCCGCAACCTTATGGCTGTGGCAGTCCCTCGGTACTCGGACCCCAGCCGACACTATTTTGCCCCATGTGCCATCCCCGCACTACACAAGCACGTGTCCCAAAACATCTGCCGTGCCCTCAACAACGCAGTTACTGGGAGAGTTTACCTGACAACAGACACGTGGACAAGTGCCTGTGGCCAGGGATGGTACATCTCCCTGACGGCACACTGGGTAAACATAGTGGAAGCCGGGACTTAGTCTGACCTTGGGACAGAACACATCCTCTCCACACCGAGGATTGCGGGCCCTATGTCAGTTAGAGTTGCCCCCACAGTGTACAGCTCCTGCGCATCATCCTCCTCCTCCTCATGTTCAGCCTCCATCTCAGATATCACCACATCAGTTACAAGCTGGAAGCACTGCAGTACTGCCTCAGCCAAGCGGCAACAGGCTGTGCTGAAACTCATAAGCTTAGGTGATAAACCTCACACTGCTTGTGAGTTGTGGACAGCTGTGAAAGAGCAGGCAGATCTGTGGCTGAGACCGCTGAACCTACATCCAGGCATGGTCGTGTGTGACAATGGCCGTAACCTGGTGGCGGCTCTGAGGCGAGGCGAGATCACACACGTACCATGCCTGGCTCATGTGCTTAACCTCTTAGTTCAGCAGTTTCTTAAATCGTGCCCCAAGATGCCAGAACTGCTAATCAAAGTACGCTGCCTGTCAGCTCATTTTCGGAAGTCGGCTACAGCTTCCGCTACCCTTGCTGTGTTGCAGCAGCGTTTGCAGCTTCCGCCACACCGACTGGTGTGTGATGTATCCACACGATGGAACTCTACCCTCCACATGTTGCAAAGGATTTGTGAGCAGAAGAGAGCAGTTGTGGAGTACCAGCTGCAACAAGGCTGTCGATATTCAGGTCAGACTCCACACATAAGACCTCAGGAGTGGACTTGGATGTCTAACATATGTACCATCCTGACCAACTTTGAGGAGTCCACCAAGATGGTGAGTGGAGATGACGCTATCGTTAGCATCAGCATCTCACTTGTCTGTCTTTTGCAACGCTCTCTGCAGAGAATTAAAGAGGAGGCATTGCAGCCAGAGTATGATGAGATGGATCAAGAAGCCGTAGCGGGTGATTACACACATTCCAACCTCATCTCAGCCCAATGTGCATTGGGGGACAATGAGGGAGAGGAGGAGGAGGAGGAGAAGGAGGAAGAACAGGAGCTTGTATCATGCACTGTAGACGGTAGTACCTGTACAACTGTCATACCGTCGGTTCAGCGTGGGTGGCATGAGGACAGGGGGTAGGAGGAGGAGGAGGAGAGCATGGTCAGTCGTCATCTTGGTGAGGACACGGAAGTCTTGCCCGTTGCCAGTCTGGCGCGCATGGCTGACTTCATGTCACGCTGCCTTAACCGTGACCCTCGCGTTGTCAAAATGTTGGGTGACAGTCATTACTGGTTGGTGACACTCTAAGACACCCACTACAAGGAGAACTTTCACTCTCTTATTTCTGTGGTGGAGAGGTCTACAAAAATTGGGCAGTACCAGAAGGCCCTTGCTGCAGAACTGTTAAAAAAATTCCCATCTGAACACGCTAGCGGCAGAGGTCACAGTTCGTTGCCCAACCAAGACGTACAGGCGAGAGAGATGCAACTCAAATCTAGCAGAGGCAGGGGAACACTGTCAACGTTCTGGGACAGTTTTCTGAGAACCGCCCAGCTTACAGGCCCTGAGGCGCGGGGCACTCTCACAAGGAGTGGAAAGTTTCAAAAGATGGTGAGGGAGTACCTTGCCGACTGTACTAGAAGGCATTGGCAAATACTATGGGAGACCCACTCCCCTATAATGGGAATAATGTTTTTAATATGCTGCACTGCATGGCTCTTGTAAGGGGCATTAAAATTGTCTTGTTAAGCTACTGTGACCTCCACGTCTCTTCCACGGGGCATTGATATTGTCTTTTTATTCCACTGCGACCTCCACCACTCTTCCAAGGGGCATTAAAAAAATCTTGTTAAGCTACTGTGACCTCCACGTCTCTTCCAAGGGGCAATAAACCGTCTTGTTAAGCTACTGTGACCTCCACGTCCCTTCCAAGGGGCATTAAAACTGTCTTGTTAATCTACTCTGACCTCCACGTCTCTTCCAAGGGGCATTAAAACCGTTGTGTTAAGCTACTGTGACCTCCAAGTCTCTTCCAAGGGGCATTGATATTGTCTTTTTATTCCACTGCAACCTCCACCACTCTTCCAAGGGGCATTGATATTGTCTTTTTATTCCACTGGGACCTCCACCACTCTTCTAAGTGGCATTAAAACCGTCTTGTGAAACCACTCTGAACTCCACGTCTCTCACAAGGGGCATTAATACCGTCTTGTTAAGCTACTGTGACCTCCCCGTCTCTTCCAAGGGGCATTAAAACCGTCTTTTTAAGCTACTGTGACCTCCACGTCTCTTCCAAGGGGCATTAAAACTAGTGTTGAGCCACCCCCGTAGTGTTCGGGTTCGGTTCGGTTCGTCGAACACCGGGATGTTCGAGGAACTGTTCGTCGAACTGTTCGTCGAACACCTTAGAACACCGTCGAACACCGTTAAAACCAATGGCAGGCAAACAAAAACACATAGAAACACATAGAAAACACCTTCAAAGGTGTCCAAAAGCTGAGAAACTGCTCAGAAGACGCTCTCTTTAAAAAAGCCGGCCGGCAATTCAGCAGCGGCATACACCGGTACCCGACAATTTAGACAAGAAGGAATAGAGCATCATACATAGATTAGATAGATAAAAACATGTCAGTCACACATATAAGAAGCACAGTGACAGTGTTGCTTACTGTACTTGTCATTTAGTGTAAAGGATTTATTTAAAAAAATAGTGTTTTCGTGCACCGTCTCTTTAAAAAAGCCGGCCGGCAATTCAGCAGCGGTACCCGACAATTTATAACAGCAAGAATAGAGCTTCACACATAGATAGATAGATATAATCATGCCAATCACATATATAATAAGTACAGTGACAGTGTTGGTTACTGTACTTGTCATTTAGTGTAAAGGATTTATTTAAAAATATAATAGTGTTTTCATGCACCGTCTCTTTAAGAAAGCCGGCCGGCAATTCAGCATCTGTACCCGACAATTTACAATAGAAGGAATAGAGAATCATACATAGATTAGATAGATAGAAACATGTCAGTCACATATATATGAAGTACAGTGACAGTGTTGATTACTGTACTTGTCATTTAGTGTTAAAATAAAGGATTTATTAAAAAAAAAAATTGGCGTGGGGTTCCCCGTGATTTTAGTCTCTAGCGGAGGTTAAGCAGACGGCTGGGGCAGATGTTTGAAGCCTGGGAAGGGGGTAATACCCATGGAGCTTCCCAGGCTACTAATATCAGCCCCCAGCTGAATACCTAGCCTTTACTAGCTATTAAAATGGGGGACCCCCCCAAAAAAATGTCGTGGGATCCCCCCTAATTTAATAGCTAGCAAAGGCTAGGCAGACAGCTGGGGGCTGATAGTAATAGCCCAGGAAGGGTGCCATGAATATTGGCCCCCTCCCAGGCTAGAAACACCAGCCGTCAGCCGCCCCAGAAATGGCGCATCCATAGGATGCGCCAACTCTGGCACTTAGCCTCGCTCTTCCCACTGCCCTGTAGCGGTGGTGTTATGTTCTGCTACCAGAGCTAAGGAAAGAGAGGAGATCTGTCCCTACGATAGAACTCAGCTGAATCCCTACGATGTAACAGGGAACCTGATCCTGCGATCAGACCTGCTAAAGTCCTAAGCTAGTCTGTACGAAGACCTATAGATGTGGGGGAGGAATCCCTACAAGTACTAAGGACTGGGAGGAATATGGGACACCTCCTAACTGAAATAGTAGCAGACAGACGAACAAACAAAATATAAAGAACATAGAGGTCAGTAAACCAAGCAAACTAACAGAGCAAGACACAGAGCACAGGCTAGCTAGAAAGTAGATATACAATGAAGTCCAGCAAAGCCAGAAGGGCAGAGCAGGATTAAATAGGCCAACAAGGTCATGTGACCAGCAAAGGAAAAAAAACCTAACAGCAAGGTTCTAACAGTACCCCCCCTTCTAAGAGGATCCTCCGGATCCCCTAGGACCAGGCTTATCAGGAAATCTCCTGTGAAACGCTCTGATAAGTCTGGACGCGGAAACATCATCTGACCTCACCCAAGAGTTATCCTCGGGTCCGAAACCTTTCCAGGCCACAAGATACTGCAAACTACCTCTATACCGTCTAGAGTCAAGGATGCGAGAAATTTCATATTCCCCGTCCTCCACCACCGGAGGAACAGAGGCAGAGGCGTCACCATCCGACACAACAGCTTTTTTTAACAGAGAGACATGAAAGACCGGATTAATTCTCCAGGAGGTAGGAACCTCCAACCTAACAGCAGATTGGTTGACAACCTGAAGCACCTTAAAGGGCCCTACAAACTTGGGACCCAATTTCTTAGAAGGAATCCTCAACCGCAGATTCCTAGAGGACAACCAAACCATGTCACCAACAGCGAACAAAACCTCCTGTCGTTTCCTATCAAAGTAGTCTTTAGATTTTCTGTTGGCCTCCTGAAGATTACCACGCACATCCGTCCAAACTCTTTCCAAATCACCGGAAAAATTCTCCTCCTCAGGCACGGCAGATCCCAACTTGGAGAACGACCCAAACGACGGATGTCTCCCAGAACAACAAAAAAAAGGCGAACAACCAGCAGAAGAAGATGTATGATTGTTCAGAGCAAATTCGGCAAGTGGCAGAAACTCAGACCACCCCTCTTGATTGTCTGCCACAAAACAACGCAAGAACTGCTCAACATCCTGGTTTTTCCTTTCTGTCTGGCCATTAGATTCAGGATGATATCCGGACGAAAACGACAAATGAATTCCCAACCTGTCACAAAAGGCACGCCAAAAACGAGCCACGAACTGAGGACCCCTATCAGAAACAATGTCAGTAGGAACGCCATGAAGTCTGACAATTTCCTTGACAAAGGCCTTAGCGAGAGTTTTAGCGCAGGGCAGTTTGATGAAGGGAACCAAGTGACACATCTTACTAAAACGGTCCACGACCACCCAGATGACAGTAAAACCCTCAGAGGGGGGAAGGTCAGTTATAAAGTCCATAGCCAAATGTGTCCAAGGAGCACTGGGGACCTCCAAAGGACAAAGCAACCCCGCAGCAGGAGTATGTGAGGACTTAGATCTAGCACATACAGTACATTGGCGTACCCACTTAATGACTTCCTTCTGCCATCCAGGCCACCAAAAACTGCGACCCACCAGTCTCTTGGTCTCAGAGATTCCGGGATGACCTGCCAACCGAGATTCGTGACACTCAACAAACAAATCTCTCCTAAAGGTCCCAGGCACAAACAACCTCCCATGAGGAGTGTTAGATGGGGCATTCTCCTGAGCTTTAAGAATCTCATCTTCCAAAACGGAGTCTAAAGCAGCTATCACAACACCTTCTTGTAAAATGTTTTCCTCTTTCTCAGCACCGACTATGGGAGAAAAACTGCGAGACAAGGCATCCGCCTTAACATTCTTAGTACCAGGGATGTAAGTAACGGAGAAATTAAACCGCGAGAAAAACAGTGCCCACCTAGCCTGACGGGCATTCAGGCGCTTGGCAGCGTCAAGATATATCAGATTTTTATGATCCGTAAGAACCTGAACGGGAAATTCCGCACCTTCCAAGAAGTGGCGCCAGTGTTCAAATGCGAGTTTAATAGCCAATAATTCCCGATTACCAATATCGTAATTCAATTCAGTCTCCGAAAATTTTTTTGAAAAAAAGGCACAGGGATGTAATCCATCCCCGTTATCCTGAGACAATACTGCGCCAACCCCCACAGAGGAAGCATCAACCTCAACCAAAAACGGCCTAGTAACATCAGGCTGCATAAGGATGGGAGCAGAGGTGAACCTCTCCTTGAGATACACAAAAGCTTCAATGGCCTCAGAAGACCACTGAACCGCATCAGCACCTTTCCTGGTGAGATCAGTCAGAGGTTTGACAATACTAGAAAAATTTTTTATGAATTTTCTATAGTAATTGGCGAAACCCAAAAACCTCTGTATCGATTTCAAACCAATAGGCCTAGGCCATTCCTGCACAGCCTGAACCTTAACCAGATCCATCTCAAAACCTTTGCTGGAGATAATGTAGCCCAAAAAACTAATTCTCTGTACAGCGAACTCACATTTCTCCAGCTTAGCAAAAAGCGAATTGTCCATTAATAACTGTAATACCTCACGCACGCTCCGCCAATGAGACTCCAGATCTGGCGAATAAATCAAAATGTCATCCAAATACACAACCACATTTTTACCGATCAAAGGTCTAAGGATGTCATTAATCAGATTCTGAAAAAATGCAGGAGCATTAGTAAGACCAAAAGGCATAACCAGATTCTCAAAATGACCCACAGGAGTGTTAAAAGCAGTCTTCCATTCATCACCCTCCTTCATGCGCAACAGATTGTATGCCCCCTTAAGGTCAATTTTAGAGAACCACTTGGCCCCCAATAACTGGTTAAACAGATCAGGAATCAATGGCAGTGGGTAAGGATTGTGTACCGTAATTTTGTTAATCTCACGAAAATCCAGACAAGGACGTAAACCGCCGTCCTTTTTTTTTACAAAAAAAAATCCAACCGCCACAGGAGACTTAGAGGGCCTAATGTGACCGGCGGCCAAACTTG